>NC_135009.1:0-5024505 GCF_051020985.1 Nomia melanderi
TTTTTATAAAGTTTTATATAGTTTTATATGGTTTCATACACTTTTATACAGTTTTATATAGTTTTATATAGCTTTATATAGTTTTATATAGCTTCATATAGTTTTATATAGTTTTATATAGCTTTATATAGTTTTATATAGTTTTATATAGTTTTATACGGTTTTATAAACTTTTATACAATTTTATATAATTTTATATAGTTTTATATAATTTGATATAGTTTTACATATTTTTATATAGTTTTATATAGCTTTATACAGTTTTATATAGTTTTATATAGCTTTATACAGTTTTATATAGTTTCATATAGTTTTATATAGTTTTATATAGTTTTATATAGTTTTATACAGTTTTATATAGTTCTATATAGTTTTATACGGTTTTATACACTTTTATACAGTTTTATATAGTTTTATATAGTTCTATATAGTTTTATATTGTTTTGTATAGCTTTATATAGCTTAATATCGCTTTATATAGTTTTATATAGTTTTATATAGTTTTATATAGTTTTACATAGTTTTATATAGTGTTATATAGCTTTATATAGTCTTGTACGTTTTATACAGTTTCATATAGTTTTATATAGTTTTGTAGAGTTGTCTATAGTATTATATGGTTTTATATAGTTTTATATAGTTTTATATAGTTTCATATAGTTTTATATAGCTTTATATAGTATTATATAGTTTTATATTGTTTTATATAGTTTTATAGGCTTTTGTACTGTTTTGTATAGACTTATGTATTTTTATATAGTTTTATTTTAGTTTTATATACCTTTATATAGCTTTATATAGTTTTATATAGTTTTATATAGTTTCAGATAGTTTTATATAGTTTTATAGAGTTTTGTATAGTTTTGCACAGTTTTATACATTTTTATATTGTTTTATATAGTTTTATATAGTTTTATACAGTTTTATACAGTTTTATATAGATTTACATGGTTTAATATAGTTTTATATAGTTTCATATAGTTTCATATAGTTTTATATAGTTTCATATAGTTTCATATAGTTTTATATAGTTTTATACAGTTGTAAACAGTTTGGTATTGCTTTATGGAGTTTTATATAGTTTCACATAGTTTTATATAGTTTTATATCGTTTTACATAGTTTTATATAGGTTTATATAGTTTTGTATAGTTTTATATAGTTTTATATAGTTTTATATAATTTTATACAGTTTTATGTAGTTTTTGTATAGCTTTACCTTGTTTTATACAGTTTGATACAGTTTTATAGAGCTTTGTACTGTTTTGTATAGTTTTATACAGTTTTATATAGTTTTATATAGTTCTTTATAGCTTTATATAGATCTTTATAGTTTTATATAGTTTCATACAGTTTTATATAGTTTTATGTAGTTTTGTATAGTTCTTTATAGTTTTGTATAGTTTTATATAATTTTATATAGTTTTATATAGTTTTATACAGTTTTATATAGTTTTATATAGTTTTATATAGTTTCACACAGTTTTATACAGTTTTATATAGTTTCATATAGTTTTATATAGTATTATATAGTTTTATATTGTCTTATATAGTTTTATAGGCTTTTGTGCTGTTTTGTACTGACTTATGTATTTTTATATAGTTTTCATTTTAGTTTTATATACCTTTATATAGCTTTATATAGTTTTATATAGTTTTATTTAGTTTTATATAGTTTTATATGGTTTTGTATAGTTTTGTATAGTTTTATATAGTTTTATATAGTTTTACATTGTTTTATATAGTTTTATATTGCTTTATATAGTTTTATGTAGTTTTATCTAGGCTTATACGGTTTTATACAGTTTCATATAGTTTTATATAGTTTTGTAGAGTTGTGGATAGTATTACTTAGTTTTATATAGTTTTATATAGTTTTATATAGTTTTATATAGTTTTATATAGTTTGGGATATTTCACTATAGTTTTATATAGTTTCATATAGTTTTATATAGTTATATACAGTTTTATACAGTTTTATGCAGTTTTATATAGTTTCATTTAGTTTTATGGAGTTTCTTATAGTATTATATAGATTTATATATTTTTATACAATTTCATATAGTTTTATATAGTTTTGTATAGTTTCATATATTTTTATACAGTTTCATATAGTTGTATATAGTTTTATATAGTTTTATATAGTTTTATACAGTTTTATGCAGTTTTATATAATTTCATATAGTTTTATGGAGTTTTGTATAGTTTTATATAGTTTTATATATTTTTATACAATTTCATATAGTTTTATATAGTTTTGTATTGTTTTATACAGTTTGATATAGTTTTATATAGTTTTGAAGACTTGTGTATAGTATTACATAGTTTTATATAGTTTTATATAGTTTTATATAGCTTTATATTGTGTTATAAAGTTTTATATAGCTTTATATAGTTTTGTATAGTTTTATATAGTATTATAAAGTTTTACATAGTGTTTATAGTTTTGTATAGTTTTACATAGTTTTATACGGTTTTATATAGCTTTATATAGTTTTATACGGTTTTATACACTTTTATTCAGTTTTATGTTGTTTTATATAGTTTTATACAGTTTTATATAGTCTTATATAGTTTTATATAGTTTTACATAGTTTTATATAGTTTTATATAGTTTCATATAGTTTTATATAATTTAATATAGCTTTATACAGTTTTATATAGTTTTATATAGTTTTATATAGCTTTATATAGTTTTATATAGTTTTATATAGTTTCATATAGTTTTATATTGTTTTATATAGTCCTATATACTTTTAAAATCGTTTTATATAGTTTTACATAGTTTTATATAGTTTTATATATTTTTATATATTTTTATATAGTTTTATATAGTTTTATATAGTTTTGTATAGTTTTATATAGCTTTGTATAGTTTTATAGAGTTTTATACAGTTTTATACAGTTTTAAATAGTTTTATATAGTTTTATACGGTTTTATACGGTTTTATACACTTTTATACAGCTTTATATAGTTTTATATAGCTTTAAATAGTTTTATATAGTTTTATGTAGTTTTATATAGGCTTATACGGTTTTATAGAGTTTCATATAGTTTTATATAGTTTTGTAGAGTTGTGGATAGTATTACTTAGTTTTATATAGTTTTATATAGTTTTATATGGTTTTATATTGTTTTATAGAGTTTGGTATAGTTTTCTATAGCTTTATATAGCTTTATATAGTGTTATACAGTTTCATATAGTTTTATATAGTTTTGTAGAGTTGTCTATAGTATTATATAGTTTTATATTTTTTTATTTTGTTTTATATAGTTTCATATAGTTTTATATTGCTTTAAACAGTTTTATATAGTTTTATATAGTTTTATATAGTCCTATATACTTTTATATCGTTTTATATAGTTTTATATAGTTTTATATAGTCCTATATACTTTTATATCGTTTTATATAGTTTTATATAGTTTTATATCGTTTTATATAGTTTTATGCAGTCTTTTACACTTTTATATAGTTTTATATAGCTTTATATAGTTTTATGCGGTTTTATACAGTTTTATATGGTTTTATATAGTATTATACGGTTTTATACACTTTTATACAGTTTTATATAGTTTTATATAGTTTTATATAATTTGATATAGTTTTACATAGTTTAATATAGTTTTATATAGTTTTATATAGTTTTATATAGTTTTATATAGTTTTATATTGTTTTATATAGCTTTATACAGTTTTATATACTTTCATATAGTTTTATATAGTTTCATATAGTTTTAGATAGTTTTATGCAGTCCTATATTATTTTATACCGTTTTATGTAGTTTTATATAATTTTATATAGTTTTATATAGTTTTATATAGTTTTATATCGTTTTATATAGTTTTATATGTTTTATATAGTTTTATATTGTTTTGTATAGCTTTATATAGCTTTATATCGCTTTATATAGTTTTATATAGTTTTATATAGTTTTATATAGTTTTATATAGTTTTATGTAGTCCTATATTACTTTATACCGTCTTATGTAGTTTTATATAATTTTATATAGTTTTATATAGTTTTATATAGTTTTATATCGTTTTATATAGTTTTATATAGTTTTAAATAGTTTTATATGGTTATATATGGTTTTATGCAGTCTTGTACACTTTTATATAGTTTCATATAATTTTATATAGTTTCATACAGTTTTATACAGTTTTATATAGTTTTATACACTTTTATACAGTTTTATATAGTTTTATATAGTTTTATATAATTTGATATAGTTTCACATAGTTTTATATAGTTTTATATAGTTTTATATAGTTTTATATAGTTTTATATAGTTTTTATACGGTTTTATACACTTTTATACAGTTTTATATAGTTTTATATAGCTTTATATAGTTTTTATATTGCTTTATATAGTTTTATATAGTTTTATATAGGTTTATACGGTTTTATACCGTTTTCATATAGTTTTATATAGTTTTGTAGAGTTTTATGTAGTTTCATATAGTTTTACATAGTTTTATATAGTTTTACATAGTTTTTATATAGTTTTATATAGTTTTATACGGTTTTATACACTTTTATACAGTTTTATATAGTTTTATATAGTTTTATATAATTTGATATAGTTTTACATAGTTTAATATAGTTTTATATAGTTTTATACAGTTTTATATTGTTTTATATAGCTTTATACAGTTTTATATACTTTCATATAGTTTTATATAGTTTCATATAGTTTTATATAGTTTTATATAGTTTTATATAGTTTTATGCAGTCTTTTACACTTTTATATAGTTTTATATAACTTTATAAAGTTTATACGGTTTTATGGCGTTTTCTACATTTTTATATAATCTTATATAGTTTTATACAGTTTTATATAATTTTACATAGTTTTATGTAGTTTTATATAGTTTTATATTGTTTTATATAATTTTATACAGTTTTATTCAGGTTTGTACAGTTTTATGTAGTTTCATATAGTTTTACATAGTTTTATATAGTTTTACATAGTATTATATAGTTTTATATAGTTTTATATAGTTTTATATAGTTTTATATAGTTTTGTATAGTTTTATATAGCTTTGTATAGTTTTATAGAGTTTTATACAGTTTTATACAGTTTTATACCGTTTATATAGTTTTATATAGTTTTATACGGTTTATACACTTTTATACAGTTTTATATAGTTTTATATAGTTTTATATAGTTTTATATAGTTTTATTTGGTTTTACATAGTTTTATATAGTTTTATATAGCTTTATATCGTTATATATGGTTTTATGCAGTCTTGTACACTTTTATATAGTTTCATATAATTTTATATAGTTTCATACAGTTTTATACAGTTTTATATCGTTTTATATAGTTTTATATAGCTTTATACAGTTTT
The DNA here is from genome assembly GCF_051020985.1 of Nomia melanderi. NCBI lineage: Eukaryota > Metazoa > Arthropoda > Insecta > Hymenoptera > Halictidae > Nomia > Nomia melanderi. The sequence continues at coordinate 5,359 of NC_135009.1, forward strand.
ATATAGTTTTATATTGTTTTATATAGACCTATATACTTTTATATCGTTTTATATAGTTTTATATATTTTTATACAGTTTCATTTAGTTTTATATAGTTTTGTATAATTTTATACAGTTTCATATAATTTTATATAGTTTTGTAGAGTTGTGTATAGTATTACATAGTTTTATATAGTTTTATATAGTTTTATATAGTTTTGTATAGTTTTATATAGTTTTATATAGTTTTATATATCTTTATAGCGTTATATATGGTTTTATGCAGTCTTGTACACTTTTATATAGTTTCATACAGTTTTATACAGTTTTATATAGTTTTATATAGTTTTATATAGTTTTGTAGAGTTTGGTATGGCTTTGTAAAATATTACATAGTTTTAAATAGCTTTATATAGTTTTATACAGTTTTATATAGTTTTGTATAGTATTATATAGTTTTATATAGTTTTATATAGTTTTATATAGTTTCATATAGTTTTGTATAGTTTTATATAGTTTTGTATAGATTTATATAGTTTTAGATAGTTTTATACAGCTTTATATAGTTTTATGCGGTTTTATACACTTTTATTCAGTTTTATATAGTTTTATATAGTTTTATACACTTTTATATAATTTTATATCGTTTTATATAGCTTTATACAGTTTTATGTAGTTTCATATAGTTTTACATAGTTTTATATAGTTTTATATAGTTTTTATATAGTTTTATATAGTTTTATATAGTTTTATATAGTCCTATATACTCTTATATCGTTTTATATACTTTCATATAGTTTTATATAGTTTCATATAGTTTTATATAGTTTTATATAGTTTATATAGTTTTATGCAGTCTTTTACACTTTTATATAGTTTTATATAACTTTATAAAGTTTTATACGGTTTTATGGCGTTTTCTACATTTTTATATAATCTTATATAGTTTATATAGTTTTATATAATTTGATATAGTTTTACATATTTTTATGTAGTTTTATATAGTTTTATATAGTTTTATATAGTTTTATATAGCTTTATACAGTTTATATAGTTTCATATAGTTTTATATAGTTTTTATATACTTTTATATAGTTTTATATAGTTTTATATCGTTTTACATAATTTTATATAGTTTTTTATCGTTTTTATATAGTTTTATGCAGTCTTGTACACTTTTATATAATTTCATATAATTTTATATAGTTTCATACAGTTTTATACAGTTTTATATAGTTTTGTATCGTTTTATATAGCTTTATACAGTTTTATGTAGTTTCATATAGTGTTACATAGTTTTATATAGTGTTACATAGTTTTATATAGTTTTATATAGTTTTATATAGTTTTATATAGTCCTATATACTCTTATATCGTTTTATATAGTTTTATATAGTTGTATATAGTTTTATATAGTTTTATATAGTTTTATATAGTTTTATATAGTTGTATATAGTTTAATATAGCTTTATACAGTTTTATATAGTTTTATATAGTTTTATATAGTCCTATATTCTTTTATATCGTTTCATATTGTTTTATATAATTCTATATAGTTTTATATAGCTTTATATGGTTTTATATAGTTTTATATAATTTTATACGGATTTATACACTCTTATACAGTTTTATATAGTTTTATACAGTTTTATATAGTCTTGTATAGCTTTATATTGTTTTACACGATTATATACACTTTGATACAGTTTTATACAGTTTTATATAGTTTTATATAGTTATATATAGTTTTATATAGTTTTATTTGGTTTTACATAGTTTTATATAGTTTTATATAGTTTTATAAAGTTTTATATAGTTTTATAAAGCTTTATACAGTTTCATATAGTTTCATATAGTTTTGTATAGTTTTATACAGTATCATATAGTTTTATATAGTTTTGTACAGTTGTGTATAGTATTACATAGTTTTATATAGTTTTTTATAGTTTTATATAGTTTTATATAGTTTTATATAGTTTTATATAGTTTTATATAATTTGATATAGTTTTACATATTTTTATATAGTTTTATATAGTTTTACGTAGTTTTATAAAGTTTTAGATAGCTTTATACAGTTTTATATAGTTTCATATAGTTTTATATAGTTTTATATAGTTTTAGATAGTTTTATACAGCTTTATATAGTTTCATACGGTTTTATACACTTTTATTCAGATTTATATAGTTTTATATAGTTTTATATAGTTTTATATAGTTTTATATAGTTTTACATAGTTTTATATAGTTTTATATAGTTTTATATAGTATTATATAGATTAATATATTTTATACAGTTTTATATAGTTTTATATAGTTTTATATAGTCCTATATTCTTTTACATCGGTTTATATTGTTTTATATAATTTTATATAGTTTTATATAGTTTTATATAGTTTTATATCGTTTTATATCGTTTTATATAGTTTTATATAGTTTTATATAGTTTTATATAGCTTTATATCGTTATATATGGTTTTATGCAGTCTTGTACACTTTTATATAGTTTCATATAATTTTATATAGTTTCATACAGTTTTACACAGTTTTATATAGTTTTATATAGTTTTATATAGCTTTATACAGTTTTATGTAGTTTTATATAGTTTTATATAGTTTTATATAGTTTTATATAGTGTTATATAGTTTTAAATAGCTTTATATAGTTTTATATAGTTTTATATAGTTTTGTAGAGTTTGGTATGGCTTTGTAAAATATTACATAGTTTTAAATAGCTTTATATAGTTTTATACAGTTTTATATAGTTTTGTATTGCTTTATATTGTTTTACACGCTTATATACACTTTGATAGAGATTTATACAGTTTTATATAGTCTTATTTGGTTTTACATAGTTTTATATAGTTTTATATAGTTTTATAAAGTTTTACATAGTTTTATAAAGCTTTATTCAGTTTTATATAGTTTTATATAGCATTATATAGCTTTATATAGCTTTATATAGCTTTAAATCGTTTTATATAGTTTTATATAGTATTATATAGTTTTATATAGTTTTATATAGTTTTATATAGTTTCATATAGATTTGTATAGTTTTATATAGTTTTGTATAGATTTATATAGTTTTAGATAGTTTTATACAGCTTTATATAGTTTTATACGGTTTTATACACTTTTATTCAGTTTTATATAGTTTTATATAGTTTTATATAGTTTTAAATAGTTTTATATTGTTTTACATAGTTTTATATAGTTTCATATAGTTTTATATAGTATTATATAGATTAATATATCTTTATACAGTTTTATATAGTTTTGTATAGTTTTATATAGTTTCATATAGTTTTATATAGTTTTATATAGTTTTATATCGGTTTATATAGTTTTATATAGTTTTATATCCATTTATATAGTTTTATGCAGTCTTGTACACTTTTATATAATTTCATATAATTTTATATAGTTTCATACAGTTTTATACACTTTTATATAATTTTATATCGTTTTATATAGCTTTATACAGTTTTATGTAGTTTCATATAGTTTTACATAGATTTATATAGTTTTATATAGTTTTATATAGTTTTATATAGTTTTATATAGTTTTATATAGTTTTATATAGTTTTATATAGTCCTATATACTCTTATATCGTTTTATATAGTTTTATGTAGTTTTATATAGTTTTATATAGTTTTATATAGTTTTTTATAGTTTTATATAGTTTTGTATAGCTTTATATAGCTTTGTATAGTTTCACCGAGTTTTATACAGTTTTATACAGTTTTATATAGTTTTATATAGTTTTACACGGTTTTATACACTTTTATACAGTTTTATAGAGTTTTATACAGTTTTATACAGTTTTATAAAGTTTTATATAGTTTTATATGGTTTCATACACTTTTATACAGTTTTATATAGTTTTATATAGCTTTATATAGTTTTATATAGCTTTATATAGTTTTATATAGTTTTATACAGCTTTATATAGTTTTATATAGTTTTATATAGTTTTATACGGTTTTATAAACTTTTATACAGTTTTATATAGTTTTATATAGTTTTATATAATTTGATATAGTTTTACATATTTTTATGTAGTTTTATATAGTTTTATATAGTTTTATATAGTTTTATATAGCTTTATACAGTTTTATATAGTTTCATATAGTTTTATATAGTTTTATATACTTTTATATAGTTTTATATAGTTTTATATCGTTTTACATAATTTTATATAGTTTTTTATCGTTTTATATAGTTTTATGCAGTCTTGTACACTTTTATATAATTTCATATAATTTTATATAGTTTCATACAGTTTTATACAGTTTTATATAGTTTTGTATCGTTTTATATAGCTTTATACAGTTTTATGTAGTTTCATATAGTGTTACATAGTTTTATATAGTGTTACATAGTTTTATATAGTTTTATATAGTTTTATATAGTTTTATATAGTCCTATATACTCTTATATCGTTTTATATAGTTTTATATAGTTGTATATAGTTTTATATAGTTTTATATAGTTTTATATAGTTTTATATAGTTGTATATAGTTTAATATAGCTTTATACAGTTTTATATAGTTTTATATAGTTTTATATAGTCCTATATTCTTTTATATCGTTTCATATTGTTTTATATAATTCTATATAGTTTTATATAGCTTTATATGGTTTTATATAGTTTTATATAATTTTATACGGATTTATACACTCTTATACAGTTTTATATAGTTTTATACAGTTTTATATAGTCTTGTATAGCTTTATATTGTTTTACACGATTATATACACTTTGATACAGTTTTATACAGTTTTATATAGTTTTATATAGTTATATATAGTTTTATATAGTTTTATTTGGTTTTACATAGTTTTATATAGTTTTATATAGTTTTATAAAGTTTTATATAGTTTTATAAAGCTTTATACAGTTTCATATAGTTTCATATAGTTTTGTATAGTTTTATACAGTATCATATAGTTTTATATAGTTTTGTACAGTTGTGTATAGTATTACATAGTTTTATATAGTTTTTTATAGTTTTATATAGTTTTATATAGTTTTATATAGTTTTATATAGTTTTATATAATTTGATATAGTTTTACATATTTTTATATAGTTTTATATAGTTTTACGTAGTTTTATAAAGTTTTAGATAGCTTTATACAGTTTTATATAGTTTCATATAGTTTTATATAGTTTTATATAGTTTTAGATAGTTTTATACAGCTTTATATAGTTTCATACGGTTTTATACACTTTTATTCAGATTTATATAGTTTTATATAGTTTTATATAGTTTTATATAGTTTTATATAGTTTTACATAGTTTTATATAGTTTTATATAGTTTTATATAGTATTATATAGATTAATATATTTTTATACAGTTTTATATAGTTTTATATAGTTTTATATAGTCCTATATTCTTTTATATCGGTTGATATTGTTTTATATAATTTTATATAGTTTTATATAGTTTTATATAGTTTTATATCGTTTTATATCGTTTTATATAGTTTTATATAGTTTTATATAGTTTTATATAGCTTTATATCGTTATATATGGTTTTATGCAGTCTTGTACACTTTTATATAGTTTCATATAATTTTATATAGTTTCATACAGTTTTACACAGTTTTATATAGTTTTATATAGTTTTATATAGCTTTATACAGTTTTATGTAGTTTTATATAGTTTTATATAGTTTTATATAGTTTTATATAGTGTTATATAGTTTTAAATAGCTTTATATAGTTTTATATAGTTTTATATAGTTTTGTAGAGTTTGGTATGGCTTTGTAAAATATTACATAGTTTTAAATAGCTTTATATAGTTTTATACAGTTTTATATAGTTTTGTATTGCTTTATATTGTTTTACACGCTTATATACACTTTGATAGAGATTTATACAGTTTTATATAGTTTTGTTTGGTTTTACATAGTTTTATATAGTTTTATATAGTTTTATAAAGTTTTACATAGTTTTATAAAGCTTTATTCAGTTTTATACAGTTTTATATAGCATTATATAGCTTTATATAGCTTTATATAGCTTTAAATCGTTTTATATAGTTTTATATAGTATTATATAGTTTTATATAGTTTTATATAGTTTTATATAGTTTCATATAGATTTGTATAGTTTTATATAGTTTTGTATAGATTTATATAGTTTTAGATAGTTTTATACAGCTTTATATAGTTTTATACGGTTTTATACACTTTTATTCAGTTTTATATAGTTTTATATAGTTTTATATAGTTTTATATAGTTTTATATAGTTTTAAATAGTTTTATATTGTTTTACATAGTTTTATATAGTTTCATATAGTTTTATATAGTATTATATAGATTAATATATCTTTATACAGTTTTATATAGTTTTGTATAGTTTTATATAGTTTCATATAGTTTTATATAGTTTTATATAGTTTTATATCGGTTTATATAGTTTTATATAGTTTTATATCCATTTATATAGTTTTATGCAGTCTTGTACACTTTTATATAATTTCATATAATTTTATATAGTTTCATACAGTTTTATACACTTTTATATAATTTTATATCGTTTTATATAGCTTTATACAGTTTTATGTAGTTTCATATAGTTTTACATAGATTTATATAGTTTTATATAGTTTTATATAGTTTTATATAGTTTTATATAGTTTTATATAGTTTTATATAGTTTTATATAGTCCTATATACTCTTATATCGTTTTATATAGTTTTATGTAGTTTTATATAGTTTTATATAGTTTTATATAGTTTTTTATAGTTTTATATAGTTTTGTATAGTTTTATATAGCTTTGTATAGTTTCACCGAGTTTTATACAGTTTTATACAGTTTTATATAGTTTTATATAGTTTTACACGGTTTTATACACTTTTATACAGTTTTATAGAGTTTTATACAGTTTTATACAGTTTTATAAAGTTTTATATAGTTTTATATGGTTTCATACACTTTTATACAGTTTTATATAGTTTTATATAGCTTTATATAGTTTTATATAGCTTTATATAGTTTTATATAGTTTTATACAGCTTTATATAGCTTTATATAGTTTTATATAGTTTTATACGGTTTTATAAACTTTTATACAGTTTTATATAGTTTTATATAGTTTTATATAATTTGATATAGTTTTACATATTTTTATGTAGTTTTATATAGTTTTATATAGTTTTATATAGTTTTATATAGCTTTATACAGTTTTATATAGTTTCATATAGTTTTATATAGTTTTATATACTTTTATATAGTTTTATATAGTTTTATATCGTTTTACATAATTTTATATAGTTTTTTATCGTTTTATATAGTTTTATGCAGTCTTGTACACTTTTATATAATTTCATATAATTTTATATAGTTTCATACAGTTTTATACAGTTTTATATAGTTTTGTATCGTTTTATATAGCTTTATACAGTTTTATGTAGTTTCATATAGTGTTACATAGTTTTATATAGTGTTACATAGTTTTATATAGTTTTATATAGTTTTATATAGTTTTATATAGTCCTATATACTCTTATATCGTTTTATATAGTTTTATATAGTTGTATATAGTTTTATATAGTTTTATATAGTTTTATATAGTTTTATATAGTTGTATATAGTTTAATATAGCTTTATACAGTTTTATATAGTTTTATATAGTTTTATATAGTCCTATATTCTTTTATATCGTTTCATATTGTTTTATATAATTCTATATAGTTTTATATAGCTTTATATGGTTTTATATAGTTTTATATAATTTTATACGGATTTATACACTCTTATACAGTTTTATATAGTTTTATACAGTTTTATATAGTCTTGTATAGCTTTATATTGTTTTACACGATTATATACACTTTGATACAGTTTTATACAGTTTTATATAGTTTTATATAGTTATATATAGTTTTATATAGTTTTATTTGGTTTTACATAGTTTTATATAGTTTTATATAGTTTTATATAGTTTTATATAGTTTTATATAATTTCACATAGTTTTATGTAGTTTTATAGAGTTGTGTATAGTCTCGTATAGTTTTATACAGTTTTATATAGTTTTACACAGTTTTATACAGTTTCACATAGCTTTATGTAGTTTTATAGAGTTTTGTATACTTTTGTATAGATTTATACAGGTTTATATTGTTTTATATAGTTTTGTATAGTTTTATACACTTTTATACAGTTTTATATTGTTATATGTAGTTTGTCACGTTTTTATATAGTTCTATGTAGTTTTATATTGTTTAAACAGTTTGATGTAGTTATATATAGTTTTATGTAGTTTCATACAGGGTTATACAGTTTTATATAGTTCTACATTGTTTTATATCGTTTTATATAGTTTTGAATAGTTTCACATAGTTTTATGTAGTTTTATAGAGTTTAGTATAGTTTTGTATAGTTTTATACAGTTTTATATAGTTTTACATTGTTTTATATCGTTTTATATAGTTTTGAATAGTTTCACATAGTTTTATGTAGTTTTTTACAGTTTTATACAGTTTTATATAGCTTTATATAGTTTTGTATAGTTTTATACAGTTTTATATAGTTTTATATAATTTTATATAGTTTTATATAGTTTTATACAGTTTTATATAGTTTTATATAGTTTTATATAGTTTTATGTAGTTTTGTATAGTTCTTTATAGTTTTACACAGTGATATATAGTTTCATACAGTTTTATAAGGCTTTATATAGCTTTATATAGTTTGATACACTTTTATACAGTTTTATATTGTTATATGTAGTTTGTCACGTTTTTATATAGTTCTATGTAGTTTTATATTGTTTAAACAGTTTGATGTAGTTATATATAGTTTTATGTAGTTTCATACAGGGTTATGCAGTTTTATATAGTTCTACATTGTTTTATATCGTTTTATATAGTTTTGAATAGTTTCACATAGTTTTATGTAGTTTTATAGAGTTTAGTATAGTTTTGTATAGTTTTATACAGTTTTATATAGTTTTACATTGTTTTATATCGTTTTATATAGTTTTGAATAGTTTCACATAGTTTTATGTAGTTTTTTACAGTTTTATACAGTTTTATATAGCTTTATATAGTTTTATATAGATTTATATAGTATTATATAGTTTTATTTTGTTTTATATAGTATTATATAGTTTTATATTGTTTTATATAGTTATATAGGCTTTTGTACTGTTATGTATAGACTTATGTATTTTTATATAGTTTTATTTCAGGTTTATATACCTTTATATAGCTTTATATAGTTTTATATAGTTTTATATAGTTTTATATATTTTTATATAGTTTCATGTAGTTTTATACAGTTTTATATAGTTTTAAATAGTTTCATATAGTTTTATACAGATTTATATAGTTTTATATAGTTTTATATAGTTTTATATAGTTTTATGTAGTTTGATATAGTTCTTTATAGTTTTATATAGTTTTAAATAGTTTCATATAGTTTTATATAGCATTATATAGCTTTATATAGTTTTATATAGTTTTATATAGTATTATACAGTTTTATATAGTTTTACATAGTTTTATATAATTTTATATAGTTTTGTATAGATTTATACAGTTTTATATAGTCTTATATAGTTTTATATAGTTTTTTACAGTTTTATACAGTTTCATATAGTTTTATACAGTTTTATACACTTTTATATAGATTTACATAGTTTTATATAGTTTTATATAGTTTCATATAGTTTCATATAGTTTTATATAGTTGTACATAGTTTTATATAGTTTCATACAGTTTTATATAGCTTTATATAGTTTTATATAGTTTTATATAGTTTTATATAGTTTTCTGTAGTTTTATATCGTTTTACATAGTTTTATATAGGTTTATATAATTTTGTATAGTTTTATATAGTTTTATATAGTTTTATATAATTTTATACAGTTTTAAACAGTTTTATATATCTTTATATAGTTTTGTACTGTTTTATACAGTTGAATGTAGTTTTGTATAGTTATACCTTGTTTTATACAGTTTTATATAGTTTTATAGAGTTTTGTACTGTTTTGTATAGTTTTATACATTTTTATATAGTTTTATATAGTTTTATATAATTTCACATAGTTTTATGTAGTTTTATAGAGTTGTGTATAGTCTCGTATAGTTTTATACTTTTTTATATAGTTTCACACAGTTTTATGTAGTTTTATAGAGTTTTGTATATTTTTGTATAGATTTATACAGTTTTATATAGTTTTATATAGTTTTCTACAGTTTTATATAGTTTTATATAATTTTATACAGTTTTATACAGTTTTATATAGTTTTATACAGTTTTATATAGTTTTATATGGTTTTATATAGTTTTATGTATTTTCATATAGTTTTATATAGCATTATATGGCTTTATATAGTTTGATACACTTTTATACAGTTTTATATGGTTTTATATAGTTTTACATAGTTTAATATATTTCTATGTAGTTTTATATTGTTTAAACAGTTTGATGTAGTTTTATATAGTTTTATGTAGTTTCATACAGTTTTATACAGTTTTATACAGTTTTATATAGTTTTACATAGTTTCACATAGTTTTATGTAGTTGTATAGAGTTTAGTATAGTTTTGAATAGTTTTATACAGTTTTATATAGTTTTATATAGATTGATATACTTTTATACAGTTTTATACAGTTTTATATATCTTTATATAGTTTTATATAGTTTTATATAGTTTTCTGTAGTTTTATATAGTTCTTTATACTTTTATATAGTTTTAAATAGTTTCATCCAGTTTTATACAGTTTTATATAGTTTTATATAGTTTTATATACTTTCACATAGTTTTATGTAGGTTTATAGAGTTTTGTATAGTCTCGTATAGTTTTATACAGTTTTATATAGTTTTCCACAGTTTTAGACAGTTTCACATAGTTTTATGTAGTTTTATAGAGTTTTGTATAGTTTTGTATAGATTTATACAGTTTTATATTGTTTTATATAGTTTTGTATAGTTTTATACAGTTTTATATAGTTTTATATAATTTTATATAGTTTCATATAGTTTTATACAGTTTTATATAGTTTTATATAGTTCTATATCGGTTCATACAGTTTGATGTAGTTTTATATGGTTTTATATAGTTTTATACAGTTTTATATAGTTTTATACAGTTCTATATAGTTTTATATAGTTTTATATAGTTTCACACAGTTTTATACAGTTTTATATAGTTTTATGTAGTTTTATATAGTTTTATATAGTTTTATATTCTTTTATACAGTTTTATATAGTTTTATGTAGTTTTATATAGTTTTATATAGTTTCACATAGTTTTATGTAGTTTTATAGATTTTTGTATAGTTTCATATAGTTTTGTATAGTTTTATGTAGTTTTACATAGTCTTACATGGTTTTATGTAGTTTTATAGAGTTCTGTATAGTTATGTATAGTTTTATACAGTTTTATGTTGTTTTATATACTTTGATATAGCTTTATACAGTTTTATATTGTTTCATACAGTTTTATATAGTTTTGTATAGTTTTATATAGTTTTATACAGTTTTATACAGTTTTATATAGTTTTGTATAGTTTTACATAGTTTTGTACAGTTTTATATAGTTTTATACAGTTTTATTTAGTTTTATATTGTATCATATAGTTTTATATTGTTTTATACAGGTTTATCCAGATTTACAAAGTTTCATAGAGTTTTATATAGTTTTATATAGTTTTATACAGTTTTATATAGCTTTATATAGTTTTGTTTAGATTTACATAGTTTTATACAGTTTTATACAGTTTTATATGGTTTTCTATAGTTTTATATAGTTTTATATAGTTTTAAATAATATTACATAGTTTTATATTGTTTTATATGGTTTTATATAGGTTTATATAGTTTTACATAGCTTTATGTAGTTTTAAAGAGTTTTGTGTAGTTTTATATCGTTTTATTCGGTTTTATATTGTTTTATATAGTTGTATATAGTTTTATAGAGTTTTATGCAGTTTTATACAGTTTCATGTAGTTTTACATAGTTTTATATAGTTTTATATGGTTTTAAATAGTTTTATATAGTTTTATACAGTTTTATAAATATTTATACAGTTCTATAGAGTTTTATATAGCTTTATACAGTTTTATAAAGTTGTATACAGATTTATACAGTTTTCTATAGTTATGTATACTATTATATAGATTTGTAATCGTTTATATTGTTTTATAGAGTTTTGTACAGTTTTGTATAGTTTTATATAGTTTTATATAGTTTTATAGAGTTTTGTACAGTTTTGTATAGTTTTGTATAGTTTTACATAGTTTTGTACAGTTTTGTATAGTTTTGTATAGTTTTACATAGTTTTATACAGTTTCATAGTGTTTTATATCGTTTTATACTGTTTTATATAGTTTTATATAGTTTTATATTATTTTCTACAGTTTTATGTAGTTTTATGTAGTTTTATGAAGTTTTATACAGTTTTATACAGTTTTATATAGTTTTATATAGTTTTATATAGTTTTATATAGTTTTATATAGTTTTATATAGTTTTATATAGTTTTATATAGTTTTATATAGTTTTATATAGTTTTATATTGTTTTATATAGTTTTATATAGTTTTATATAGTTTTATATAGTTTTATGTAGTTTGACATAGTTTTATATAGTTTTATATAGTTTTATATAGTTTTATATAGTTTTATATAGTTTTATATAGTTTTATATAGTTTTATACAGTTTCATATAGTTTTATATAGTTTTCTACAGTTTTGTAGAGTTTTGTATAGTTTTAAATAGTTTTATATAGTTTTGTATAGTTTCGTACAGTTTTATTCACTTTTATACAGTTTTATATAGTCTTATACAGTTTTATATGGTTTTATATAGTTTTATATAGTTTTACATAGTATTCCACAGTTTTATATTGTTTTATATATTTATATAGAGTTTTGTATAGTTTTGTATAGTTTTATACAGTTTTATATTGTTTTATATGGTTTTATATATGTTTATAGGGTTTTATAGAGTTTTATGTATTTTTATATAGTTTTATATTGCTTTAGATAGTTTTACATAGTTATATATACTATTCTGTAGCTCTAAATAGTTTTATATAGTTCTATTAGTTTTAATTAGTTTTATACACTTTTATATAGTTTTGTATAGTTTTATATAGTTTTTTGTAGTTTTATATAGTTTTATATAGTTTTATATAGTTGTATATTGTTTTATATTGTTCTATATGGTTTTGTACAGTTTTGTATGGTTTTATGTAGTTTTATATGGCTTTATATTGTTTTATATGGTTTTATATAGTTTCATATCGTTTACACAGGTTTATCTAGTTTTATATAGTTTTATACAGTTTTATATTTTTATATATGTCTATATAGTTTTATGTAGTTTTATACAGTTTTATATAGTTTTATATAGTTTTATATAATTTTATATAGGTATAAATAGTATTATATAGTTCTGTATAGTTTTATATATTCTTAGACCCTTTCGTATAGTTTTATATAGTTTTATATAGGGTTGCGTTACGCCGTTCGCGGTTAGGAAAATTTTAAGGAACTTTACGTTGGTACGGTGGTCGTGGAGTACTAAGGTACTCTGCTCTTGTCGCGTGAAATAAACCTTATACTATTGGTTTTGGAAATTTTCACTTGTGTTTTATTTCTGAGTTTATAAGTAGTTAAACGGTCGATGTTTGAAATCGTTCTGATTTTTGCGTTGTAAATCTCGTTCATTATCGGCTCGCATTCCCTCTTCCTTGGTCCGCGTTTCTCCTTCCGAGTCTCCTTGGCCCAATGGCAGAAGAGATCTGGTTAATGCATGGGAACGATTCTATGCGCATATGCTGCGAGAAAGCGCGGGACCCAGATGTCGTGATAGGTATCACCACATACCCCTCTTACCTCATTTGGGGAGCGCTAAGTGGAGGTCTTTTCCGAGGTTGCATTCCAATCTTGCGCCTTTTCTTCGTACCTAAAATAACGTCCTGTCTATGCACCTAAATTATGCATTCTGAAAATCCCTTTTTCCTTTTAACTATCCAGTTTTCCTTTTAGATACCAAATTTATGCATCCGGTGACAAAATTCATCTTTTCCGAAAACTCAGGGACTGCCGCGATGGAATTCCAAGATTACAAAGCTACGCCCCCACCAGATCGCTGCAGCCCTCAGTTCTCCCAAAATCCCTTTCCCCCACTCCTTTACAGAATCCTTTAAATACGGAGGAAAAACGGAAAAGAAGACTCAGTTTTTTTTTAGAAGAGCGACTTTGCGACGTTTAACCTAAAACATTGTACTCAGTTCAACTTAATAAAAACTAGTGTTACAAATCCAGTGAATCTTCCTTCCTTGAAACACACTCTCAGAGTCACCTCGACGACACAGAGAAACACACAATGTTCTCGTAAAAGCGAACGCGTCGACGGATAACAATTTATCGAATTCGCCGAAGTGAGGACCGAATGTAACACGTGTCAACCTTTTGAAGAGAATTTATGACCCCTTACAATGTATCGAATTTGCCGAAGTGAGAACCAAATGTAACACGTCTCAACCTTTGGAAAAGAATTTATGGCCCCTTACAATGTATTGAATTTGCCGAAGTGAGAACCAAAGATGATTCTAGCTGAAAATAATAATTCTCTGGTTTCCAACTTCCTCTCAGTTCGGCCGTCCGCGTTGAGTGTTTTACGATAATATACTATGTCTATAATGTTCTCGCTAAACCGTTCGTATTTCCCTCTCAATTTATGAGCTTCGACCACGGAACGCAGCTGTAGCTATCTTCGCCTGGCGTTACCGTCGTACCGTGCCTATCCAATTCACGCGATAGCGTTACACAGGACTATATAAAATTATATATAACTATTTAAAAATAAATAAGTGTAAATAAAAGTAGATAACTATATATGAATGGTCGCTAACTTACCGTCTTTATACTAGTTACTCGGTAACAGTGTAATCTGCATACCCCTACCCCCGAACGACATGATAGCAATGTTTGCTTCGAGATCGCCGACTTCGGTCTGAGTCGCGTAACTTTCTCTTTACCCAGTGCCCTCGATCCGTTAACACCTATGACACGCATCACGATTTTATTTTACTGCTTATCTAGTTCCTTCTGGTAGGCTCGTCCCTTCAATAGCGTGCGCATTCACTACCTTTGCTGTACTGTCTGCCCGAGATAGTGTAGGGTACTGGAAGCAGTTCTCTGTAATGTTCATTACAAATAGGTAAAAGTTGTTTTGTTGTTTACACCTCTTCGTTAAAAGAGTGCACTGATTTACTTAGAGACGCCCTTGTCATATATAATACTAAATGTAACTATATTACTGTGTAAAACTCTAAAAAACTATATAAAACTACATCAAATTATATCAAACTATCTAAAATTATATAAAATGATATATGAAAGTATATAAGAGTAGACTTGTAGTAGATAAAATGTCAATAGTTTTTCTTAAACGAAATAAATAGGCTAGTATTATGACGCAAATAGAATTAATTAAATAATTAATATATCTAATTATAAAATGTTATTAAAAGTAGTAAACCATGTTTCTTTTATCCTTACTTTACAAATAAGAAGTTTACATTCGCTGGAATGGAATGATATAGTTAAATGTTTATGTTTTTGTCAGATACGTATATTTCATAATAAAAGATACTATTTAAGTATCAAGAACTGCTCAACAGGTCAGATGTCATCATTATGATAAATAGGTTATATGTATTAACCCCTGTGAAGAAATGATCGTAATACGCGCGAGGATGTATCAATAAATCGCGTTATTCTATGTGCTTAAGTGAACGCGAGATCTTAACACATCAGTTTTGCTTCAGTACTACCTGTTGCTTTAACTGCCGAGAATCTTTCATATAGATAGACAAATCGTAATAAGACGTCTACCACGTGTATTCTCAGAAAATCACACACGAAAAAAGTAAGTATTATTTTATAAATATTAAGTGTAATTTAAATACTATTGGCATGGAGGCTATAGTTTAACATAGTAAATTATATAAAACAATATATACATATACACGTAAGAATAATTCAATTCATTACTTAGCATTTTAGTCTTTATGTTAGTACTTTCTGTTTTATATTGAATTAGAATGCTATATGTTATATCTTTTTCTTCTTCTTATTGTTATTATTATCATTATCATCATTTTATTATATTTTATTGTAATAACATTAAGTTTTATAGTTTTAGACATAATGGCACATACAGTTTTGGTTATTGGTGGTGGTGGTAGAGAACATGCCATTGTTTGGAAACTTTCATTATCTCCACATGTAAGTAATTTAAATGTCATGTCTATGAAAATATGTTCATTTCATTAACTATATACTGTTACTACTACAATGATAATTTGCACAATTTGCTAAATCATTTAATTTTGTGTTTAACTCTGAACTTTTATTAGGTGAATAAAATTTATGTTTCTCCTGGAAATATTGGAATGACAATAGTTGATAAAGTTTCTTTAATAAAATTAAATGTTGGGAATAACAAGGTATTGTTTTATATTAATGTGTGCTGATTTTTATTTTTGAAATGTATTCAAAATGTATTCAACTTAGATTTTCCATAGGAAGTAACCAAATGGAGTAAAGACAATCATATAAATTTAGTAGTTATTGGTCCAGAAGAATATTTGGCAAATGGATTAGCAGATGAATTAGAGAATGTAGGGATCCATTGCTTTGGTCCTCAGAAAGCAGCATCTAGAATTGAAGCTGATAAGTATTGGGCAAAAAAATTTATGGATAGACATCAAATTCCTACAGCAAGATGGAAAGGATTTACCGATGCTGATGAAGCAAAAAAGTTTGTTATAAAGTGCGTACCAATTTTTACTTGCAAATTAATTATGTACAATATTGTTACAATAATAATACTTTATTGTAGTACACCATATCCAGCACTTGTAATAAAAGCTGCAGGTTTGGCAGCTGGGAAAGGGGTAATAGTAGCAAAAGATAAACAAGAAGCATGCAGTGCGATAGATAATATTTTAACGGAAAAAAGATTTGGACCTGCTGGAGAGTCAATAGTCATTGAGGAATTATTAGAAGGGGAAGAAGTATCTGTACTTGCATTTACAGATGGTACAACACAAGAATTTTAGAATAAGTGACTATTAAACTCCATTGTGTTTCAATGATATCGACCAATGGTATAACCTTTCTTATAGGAAAAACTGTTGTACCAATGGCACCAGCACAAGACCATAAAAGAATATTTAATGGTGACATGGGACCAAATACAGGCGGTATGGGTGCTTATTGCCCATGTCCTTTATTGCCAAAAGAAGACTGTAAGCTAGTAAAATCAGATGTTCTACAGAAAGCAATTACTGGTCTTAGACAAGAAAAAATTCCATTTGTTGGTTCGTGATATATAGAATAATATTACTTAAGGACACATAAAGTTACAAACACAATATAATATACAGGTTTATTATGTTAAAAAATTTAGGTGTATTATATGCTGGGTTAATGTTAACAAAAGATGGGCCCAAAGTTTTAGAATTTAACTGCAGATTTGGAGATCCAGAAACACAAGTGGTGTTACCATTACTTAATTCAGATTTATTTACAATTATGAAGGTAATAAACACTTTAACAAATTAATGTTTTGTTAAAACTAATATATTTAGCGGTATCTAGGCTTGCTGTGAAGGTTCATTGACTGAATCTCAAGTTTCATGGCAAGAAAATGTATTCGCTGTTGGCGTTATTTTGGCATCTCGCGGGTATCCGATATCCTCATCGAAAGGACAAGTTATAACTGGTGTGAATAACATTTTGAGTAAAGCGGATCATTTCGTTTTCCATAGTGGAACAAGTATTTCTCCTGAGGGAAAATTAGTGACTAATGGTATATTTTTAATAAAATTGAATAGAATATAAATAAATTGCAGATTGTTTTAATTTTATTATTTTTCTTACTAGGGGGAAGAGTTCTTATTACGGTAAGTTTAGCATCTTCATTGGCTTTAGCTGCTGCAAAAGCTACTCATGCTGCTCAAAAAATATCCTTTGAAGGAAAACAGTTTAGAACTGACATAGCGCATAAGGGAATTGCAAGGTATCTACAATTTATAATTTGTTTATGAAGATTATTAATTTATAAAGTAATATTTTCAGGTCTATATTGCACAATGGAAAACTTACATATAAAAGCAGCGGTGTAGACATAGTGGCGGGAGACTTATTAGTTTCAGCTATTAAGCCAGCTACATGCTCAACACAACGTTTAGGAACAATTGGTTCAATA
The DNA here is from genome assembly GCF_051020985.1 of Nomia melanderi. Classification (NCBI taxonomy): domain Eukaryota; kingdom Metazoa; phylum Arthropoda; class Insecta; order Hymenoptera; family Halictidae; genus Nomia; species Nomia melanderi. The sequence continues at coordinate 23,600 of NC_135009.1, forward strand.
GGTAGCTTTGGTGGATTATTTGATATAAAAGCAACTGGTTATAAAGATCCCATTTTAGTGTCTGGCACTGATGGCGTTGGAACTAAATTGAAGGTATAAATAAATTGATACACTTGACTCTCGGTTTATGCAGACTTTTTTTACGCGGTAATTTTTATGCGCAAGTTGAATTTAATAACACCAAATAAAATGTACTTTTGTTTTCTGAAATATCATTATTATTATTATTTCTTTTGTTTGATTATGTGACATAACTCTGCATTTTTAAAACTTATACCAGTTTTTCTTTCGAATATTTTGTTTCCTTCTGTACCGACAGACTCTATTTACGTGATTTCCATTTGCGTAAAACAAATCCACATGGAACGGATTTTCGCGTCAATCGAGGGACAAGTGTAATTGGACTTTTTTAAATGCTACAAATTATTATATTTCCACAGATAGCATTTGAATATAATAAACATGACACAGTGGGTGTAGACTTAGTAGCTATGTGCGTAAACGATGTTCTTGCACATGGTGCAGAGCCACTATTTTTCTTGGATTATTTTGCCTGTGGGGAATTGAATATTAACGTAGCTAGCGATGTTATTAACGGAGTAAGCGAAGGATGTAAACGAGCTGGATGCTCATTGGTAAACAATAATAATATTTTTAGTGATTGCAAGATTGAAAAAGTAAATATTTATTTATGTAATAATTTTTCAAAAATTATTCATAGATTGGCGGTGAAACAGCAGAAATGCCTGATATGTATTCCCATGGAGAGTATGATTTAGCCGGATTTGCTGTAGGTGCAGTTGAAAGGGACAGATTACTTCCACGCTTAAATGATATAAAGGATGGTGACATTGTAATCGGTCTACCATCAAATGGAATACACAGTAATGGATTCAGTCTTGTCCGAAAAATTATTAAACTAGCAGATAAAAAATATTCAGATATTGCACCATTTTCTGAAAAATCTCGCACTATCGGTATATAATAATTTTTCTTGTTTTTTTTGTACATTATATTCTATTTTTATAAAAACAGTTAATTTATATTTACTATGTTTTAAAGGTGAAGAATTATTGGAACCAACAAAAATTTATGTAAAGGGAGTAATTTCAGCTATGCAAACGAATTTAGTAAAAGCATTTGCTCATATTACTGGAGGTGGTCTCACAGAAAATATACCAAGAGTTTTACCGAAAAATATGAGAGTAGAACTCGATGCTAATAAATGGAAAATCCAACCAATCTTTAGTTGGCTAGCAGCTACTGGTAAGAAAAAAAATGAAAAGATTACATTAATTTATCAGGATTTACTTCATATTTTGATATGTTTAAAATGACATATTTTTAGGTGAAATTAATAAAGAAGAAATGCTGAAAACATTTAACTGTGGTATTGGCGCAGTATTAATATGTTCACCAAAGGATAAAGATGAAGTTTTACTTAAATTACAAGCAGAAAATCCTGTAGTCATTGGTCATATAAGTAATCATAAGGGTACAGTCAATAATATTATATAAATACAATTTTCAAATGCTATTTTTGTGTAATAACTAATAATATAAAATCTTCTAGACAATGAAGTTAGAGTGAATGTTAGACATTTTGAAACAGCATTAGAAGTGGGAATGAAACGATACGTACCGAATATCGTTACAAAATTAATCAAACCTCTAAAAAGAGTAGGCGTTCTCATATCTGGTAGCGGTACCAATTTGCAATCACTAATCGATGCAACTCAAGATCAAACACAACATATCGGCGCAGAAATAGTTTTGGTGATATCAAATAAACCAAACGTTGAAGGCCTTAAGCGAGCTGAACGAGCTGGTATTAAGACAATGGTCATTATTTTTCTATCATTTTTTAATCCTTTATTTTTCACTATTGAAATTTAAATACTAATTAATGTTTTAATTAAACATCCTATAACAGGTTTTTAAGCATACTGATTATCCTAGTCGAGAAGCTTTCGATTCGGCAATTAATGTGGAACTAGATGCTGCTGAAGTTAATATAGTTTGTCTAGCTGGATTCATGCGAATTTTATCTAATAGTTTTGTAAATAAGTGGCGAGGAGCTTTAATAAATGTGCATCCGTCATTGTTACCATCGTTTAAAGGCGCGTATGCACATAAAGACGTATTAGCAGCTGGTGTACGTGTTTCAGGATGCACGGTACATTTTGTTGAGGTATAAAATATTCTTATAAACTATAATATGAAAACATTACACGTGTTTAGAATAACATATACTATTAAATGAATTAATTATAGGTTGATATAGATTCTGGAGCAATCATTGAACAAGCGGCAGTACCTGTCTTACCAAATGACACTGTAGAAACACTTCAAGAACGGGTGAAAACAGCTGAGCATTATATATTTCCCCTAGCATTAAAACACTTAGCAAACGGTAGAATAACATTAAAAGAAGACAATACTATTAAATGGAATTATTAGAAATAAAATATTTTATATTACTTTTTGTCTGATAAACGATATATTTTTATCTCTGGTTGTTTATTATTAACTTTTTATATACAATTATCTATAACTTTAGAAAAAAGTAATTGTTGAATTTTATTTTTTATGAAATGTTTTTATTAAAAATGATGTTAAATCTCCAAGTATATCTCCACTATAGTCTTCAGTACTATAATTCGGATTCACATTTTTACAATTTGAATATTTTTTGGTTTTTTTCTTTGGTACCATAGAAAGTGCTTCATTTGCTAGATCTTCTAATTTAATATGGAGCATTTGTTTTTGAAGTATAGGTACTAATAAATTGTATTTATCAATTTTTTTATTTACACGTTTCGTCACTAACGAAAAATCTTTTATAATGTTTTCCCAAGTTGCTTCATCCGCAGAACTCAATGGAAGAGGACCTACTTCGTTGCGTCTTTCTTTTAACTGTTTCCGTAAATTTTCAGTTTCTTCTCTGATTTCTTTAGATAATTGTATCCATTCGGGAGTAAATCCATTTTCTATTAACACCTGTAAATGAATTGCATATGTAACGCACTATAAATTTTTAATGGAATTTAATTTTCCATACCTCATTTAATTTATATGTTACAAAATCAACATATGGATTTCGCATATTTGCATTTTCTTTAAGAGGTTTACCCGTGCCTGGTAAATCATTAAATTCACCTTTCTTCATTGCATCTTGTATTAAATCTTCCACCAAACGATCCATTCCGAAGCGTGTTTTGATATCTTTTGCACGTTCTTTATCCTTTCCAACCAGTGTATTACGTTCCTCAGCTTGCAATTTTTTAAGTCTGTGCTCTATTACATTTTCAACTGCTTTTTGAGCCCTATGTGCTGTATACAATTTCTGTCGTTTACTAAATGTTCCAGTTCCTACATTATATGTTAAATAGTGACGATGCTGTGGAGCAGTATGCTAAACAATAAATGAATGTAAATTAATACTTTTAAAAAGTAATATAGTATATTTACAACATTGAATACATACTCTAATATCAAATTCTTCAACCTCAGGTAAATTTTCATTTTTTTCTTTTTGATCTATTCTTGTTTTTCGAATTTGTCTATAAGCGTTTTCAATCTATCGAAAATGAAATTGATATTATATTAGATTATATCATGCTGCATTAACTTTTTCATTATTTATAAAATAATTTAATAATTTAATAATTTAAACATTTAAGATTGTTATAGTAACAAAATTTATTTAAAACCTTTATTTTTGTGAAAAACATATGAACAGTTGAAAATGTTATTAAAAATTTTAAATACTTTAGAAAATATTATGAACATTAGTGCAGTCGATTGTACTTAACATTAAAGAAAAAAAGAATTTTAATTGTTTAGTATAATAAACATAAATAAAATAAGGTAGAAATAATAAGTTCAAATATTACAAATAAATAAGGGATTATTATAGACAATAGGCCATTTGTACCTCAGAAAATTTGGATGCGCTAGCTTCTGATGTACCACTATCTGGATGAAACCGTTTGGCTAAAGTAATAAATGCTAATTTCAGAGTTTCATCCTTACAATCCTCAGGAACCTCCAATATTTTATACCATTCCTTATAATTAAGAGAAACATATAATTTTTATCTTAACCATAAACATAATAAATATATACTTAAAAGTTTATTTTTTACTTAGGTGCCAATAGATATATATTTTTTAAAAATGAATGATATTAAATTTAAATACATGCTTTTAAGTTTAGACTGTAAATAAATTTGAAATAATTCATAAAAATTAAAAAGCTAATAAATGTTATTATTTGATTTCAGCATTATACCTTTTAATGTTAATATAAGATGCGATAAAATAGAGTATACCTTTATATTATGTTGGTGTTTAAATCTTCTTATGTGCATTGAATCCAAAATCATAGGAAGTGATAAATATTCAGATTTTACATGTAATCGATTGAGCTTTAACATGATTTTTAAAATGTGAAATGTTATAATGGTTTTAATACCTTTATACGATTATATAATTGCTTAAGGAATTATACATACATATGGATGTTGACTACTATTACTATTAATAAAGATATTGTTTAAAATAAAAAAGTGACCAAGGTGAATTTATAGTCATAATTATTTGTATGTATATAATACATCGTATATGATGTATTTTACGGTTAATTTTGGATATGAACCGAATATTTTACAGTTATAAATTACTTAATAACAATTTACGTTACATGTTTCTCAGTAATCATATAAAATATCAGATACTGACATTAGATAAAACGTCAGCGCAAGACACGTGAGCGTGACTATTTATTTACCACTGCTATGTAGTGTCACAATGTGTATATATATATACGTGCGTTGTCTACATTTTATTATATAGTCCAATTCTGTCAACAAAACCAAACTTAATTTTGTTCTAAACAAATTTTATATAATTTAATACTATACTGTTCTACGAAATATGAATGATTTGACGAAACTTTCCCAATAAAAATGAAACAGTAATCGACCAAATTTGAATAATATGTAACATGAAATTCAGTTTCACTACTTCAAATTTCATATCATTAAAAATTGATTGAGTAAAGTTATATTTAATCTGATTTTTAACGTACTTGAAATGTTCAAGCAAATTTGCATATCGAGTTGTTAGGTGAATTTAGTAATATTTTGTTTACAAAAATTCTTGAGTAAACTCAAGTTTTAAGTTGGTCAAACTTCCCGCCAAGTTTGAAGCTAAGATACTAGAAAATCTATCATTGCACGCTATGGAGCTTGATTACCTTTTGCCGTATCGATGGTGTCGGTTCTTAGGGTGCTAATTTTGTAAATTCATTACTTTTTGTTAATCAACTACATATCTTAGAAGGTCAAAATTTACTTATGTGATCATCAAAACAATTTTGGTTATCTACAATCTAACAATAAGAGATTGTGTATTTCTGAAAAATATTTATGATGTTTTCGTTATTTGGGTATTAAAGAAGATGAAATGAGATATTCTAATATACGCTCATATTTTGGTGTTAAAATATGAAAAATACAAATATTTAGGTATATAGTTAAAATTAAGTATTATTACATTTATATCGTCAAAAATTAACTATTATAAAAAATTATAATTTTGTGATAAGTGTGTTTAAAGGTTTCAATGTTCGTTTATCGTGAATCATGTTTATTTTGACATTTTATAGTTTTATTTGAAAGTGTAACATGCATGTGTCAACGTTTTCATGTTTTTATAAATTTATGAATTTAGGATACAACAATGGTTGAAAAAAAATATGAATATTCCCCAGTTTATATAAGAAAAAGTGTGATAATTTGATTATTCGTGTGTAGATACAATACATATGGAAACAGTAGAGATGTAATGAAACCGGATGTATACATGTGGTGTAGGCATGCGTATTACTGTATTGTGTCTTTTTTCACTTCCCGTTGACGTCATTTTTCCATATACTTACATAAAAAAAAGCGTTATTTGAGCCATTAGAATTCACATATAATTATTTTGATTACAAGTTCATAGATATTTTGTGTTAAATACGTTTAAATTATAAGTCTGTAGATAAGTGTTATAACTTTCGTATGTGGCGTCCGATCTGTTGAACTTCATCGCGAGGCTCGCGAGTTTAGGACGTAAACATGCAAATGCAAGAAGCGGAAGGAGCGGATGGTATGTAAATATTTATTGTATTCTTTATGAACATTTAATTCTTATTCCTCGTTTACTTTTCGTTTCAATTTTAAAGAAATAAAACAGTGTATAGTCAGCGTGACCTTTGTAATATACTTAACCTCTACAACAAGATCCTATGTTGATCATAGTTACGCAAAATATAACTGTATTATGTACTTTATAGGTTCACCGTGGAATAATTCCAGCGGTTGTGATGAGGAACGCCGACCAACTCAAAAGGAGGGTAAAAAATCAAATATATTACCGTTATGGGGAAACGAAAGGACTATGAATTTAAATCCATTAATTTTGACAAATATACAGTCATCACATTATTTCAAAGTGAATTTGTATGAACTGAAAACATACCATGAGGTGATCGATGAAATTTATTACAAAGTGTCTCATTTGGAACCATGGGAAAAAGGAAGCAGAAAAACAGCGGGTCAAACGGGCATGTGTGGAGGCGTGAGTATGTTTTTTAATAGAGTGATAATTTTTAATTGTTTGTTTATTTATTGATTTGTAAAAGTAGCGATCATAGAGTCGTTATTGTGTGCATGGGGATATTCCAAATTCATTTAGCACTTTAAAGGACCTGGACAAACTATGAAATGAAATCTATCGATAATGATAGAAAAGGTGAAAGTGTTTTGACTAAATTACATAAAGTGAAAGCTCTAAGCATGTAGACTTTCATTGTTAATATGCAGTCATCAATATGAGAAATATTGGTCTCAGATATTGAGCAGTATTATTTAACACCACACTTACTTATTGCAGAGTAGCATGTTCTCGGTCAATATATTTAATTATAATATAAATACGAATAATTGACATAGGGGGGTGTAAATTTAGCGGTTCATGCAGGTTCGCGGTGTTGGCGCTGGTGGAATTGTTTCAACGGCTTATTGTCTACTATATAAACTATTCACATTGAGGTTAACACGGAAACAATTAAATGGTCTTATCAATCATCCTGATTCACCATATATACGGGCATTAGGATTTATGTATATTAGGTAAAATTAATGTCAGCTTTCTTGAAAAAACATTTGATGTTACTATATAAAAAACTAAACTATCATTAATACTTATAGATACACACAACCACCAGCTGATTTATTTAGTTGGTATAGCGATTACTTAGAAGACGAAGAGGAATTAGATGTAAAAGCTGGAGGAGGTCAAGTAATGAAAATGGGTGATATCCTGAAACAGTTTCTTACCAAATTAGAATGGTTTTCAACATTATTTCCAAGAATACCAGTGCCTATACAAAAAGAACTTGAACATCGATTAGCAGAAAGATTTCCACAACAATCTATGAATGCCCGAAATGCAAAACCACCTATCACATTAAATAGTCATGGAAAATATAGCAATAGCAGTAATAGGAAAGATAATGGCAACCTTACTTCACGAAATCAACCTCGACATATCCCTGATAGTGAAGCTCAATGGGGCGAGGCAGAGAGAACAAGCCACTGGCGAGCCAGGTGCGTCTACGTGGTATGGCTATAATCACGTTACTAATTTATATAAGTTTAATAATATCCATTGAATTTGTTAGGGAAGAGGGGTGAAGTATGGGATATACGAAGTCCAGGAAAATAGATTTGATCTTATAGTATAATATTTTCAGTTTTGTTTTATGTATGTGTGTGTTATAATTTCATTCTGGTATAGTTACCTGTTGATTTCATTCGATTTCACATAATAAATTTCTTCACATATTTAGATCATTTGATTAATATCTTCTAATATATCGGAAACTTCTAACACTTATCAGTCAGATATTTATTCTTAGCTAAAATTATTTGTTTAATTGTATGAATATGGTAAAGTCAAATACATAGGTTATGTGATATATTTTTGAGATATATTTTCATTTGTATAAAATTATTTTCATACTTTAGTAAAATTCACACAGTTCAGTTGAAAATAGTTTATATGAATAATATGTTATCTCAATATTCATGATAACTGTGCACTTACATACAAATTTGAGTATTAAGAAATACATTTCTTAAATAGTAAAGTATTTGTAATATCGAGGTAATTAAAGAGACAAATCACTTTTTAATATTACTTTTAAACTTTTACATTATATGCTTGTACTCTTGTCGTGTAGGTTAATATTCTTGAAAGGTTATTCATTCTTCAGCAATACTTCCCTTTGAACAATTTTTTTTCCAGGTCTGACGAGGATCGTAAGGATAAGTATAGAGAACGTGATCGTGAACGGGAACGTACTAGAGAAAGAGAACGAGAACGAGCGCGAGAAAGAGATAGAGAAAGGGATAGGCATTTCAGACGATCATCTAGTCGCGATCGAAGTCGAAGACAGAGAGAATATAGGAGTCGTAGCAGAGACAGGTCACATAGAGATCGGAGTAAAGATCGTTATCGTGATAAGGATCGTTACCGAGATAGGTAGTATGGCTTTTTTTATATTTATTATTAATTAAAGATTTCTGAAGTATCTTTTAATTATAGGAGAGGCTCGCCATATGATTATGCTGCGGAGCTTGCTCGGGAAAGAGAGAGACAACGAAGAGAATGAAAATGTATGTTAACGTGTATATATCGATATAAATGTTTGTACGAGTGTAACTATGGAGATGAAAACGATTTAGAGCCGAGCCATCTGAACACCTCGTTTTAAGAGAAAACTTGCTCCATTTGGAGTAGTAGCCTAAATTTAATTCGACTATATTCACCATGTAGTTTACATGTTTTTATAAAATAAAATCATGATTATAATTATTATCTTGTTATACCCTTATTTTCTACATATGTTTCAGTTTTACTATGTTTCAGTTTTAGGTATATTATATTGATATTATTACTGAATAAAGCTAATAAATTATTTATATAAACTTCTATGAAATGTTCTCAAAACCTTTCTGCAGCTACTGGAATATATTTAGAACGTATATTATTTAAAAAGAACGTTTTAAAAATTGTATACTTTGTTTAATAAACAAAATTAAACTAATAATCAGAAATTTTTATTCATCTTTATTTATTCATGGCTCTGATTCAACACTGGCGCGTGAGTATTTTGTATTGAAGTTAAAAATGGCGACGGATACTTGCTGTTCGATTACCGCTAGACGTGATTAAAAAGTGGTGACATTGAAACATGGGAGAAATACCTATTATCAGGTGACATCATCAGCGAGGCCAATTTTTTAAAGGTGATAATAACAACAGAAATTTTTCGACCTTTCTTTACTTTAATTTAACATTTACATCAGTTTCACTGTCCATCGTATTGCTTTCGTACAGTTCGGTCCTGTTTTATGCAATCCTAAAGTTCAATAATAATGATCATAAAAACAACAGATATAAGAATACGTATACTATTATCCTTTATGGATTGTTTATTAGGAAATACAAATACAAATTACGTAGGTTCATTCTGTGAAGTTACAGTTCCTCCATATCGAAAAATGACACAGTAGAATAATTATACGCCATCTATGTACCCTCTATTCGATCGAAACTCTGAATTCTGTTCACAGATGATTGGCCGACGCTGCGCTCTTGCTGCTTTAGGCGGCCTTTTGATTCTTGTTTTGAGCGTCAATGTGTATTTCATACGAATGATTGTGGAAAGTTCGTCACAAAAGACTTCTTCCAAAGGCATGCCTGTTTCTCAATTAAAATCTGAACAGGAACAATTGATCTCATACATGGAGCAAAACTTAGAAGTTTCACCAAAATCGTTTGCCAAAGACATGGCGAAGAAGATTAAAGGGGAAATTCAAACATTACCCTCAAGATATTTTAGACAAAATACTAGCTATGCAACAGTCCTAGAACGTTTATTGACTGAATTAAAAATAACGCCTAACGTTCGTGAAAATATATGGAATATTCCTAATAATAATGTTAGTATCTTATCAAAGTACTGTTAATTAATGGGACATAATATCTTTTCGTTCTCGATAAGAATTTTCACATAGAAAATAGTACTTTTTTGTTTAAACGGAGTTTAGTAGTAGATTAATAAATGTATTCTAGGTATATAATTGCATTGCGTTATATGAATGTTAATAAAATCGTATCAAATGAATGATGTACATAAATTATAGTTTTCTTAATATCTATTTTAATACAAGTACAAAAAAAGAATATAGAGAAGTCCAAGGAGTCAAGTGTTCTTCAAAACTGATTTTTGTCAAAAACGAAGACAAGCAAATATTTTTTGAATTAATTATTTGTTTTGAAAGAAAAGTATATTTTACATGTATTTTAAATAAATTTGTGAATATTAATGAAGGATGATCATGATCATGATCACATCTTTCTTTCTCTTGCATTTTATTTCATATACATAATTAGATTATCTCTTTTTCTACTTACTTATGTATTTATCTTTAGTATTTCTTTCTGTAACTGCAATCTATTCAAAGATATAGAATTCTTTTAATTCAGAGCTTTGGTAATTCTTGTACAATGACATTCAATGTTTTAAATTGACATATTAATAGGGCGGTTGTAATTTATCGGATGTAAGGTTTCAATTTGTATATCAGAATGTACAATTTATAAAAAGACGACGAAAACTCTCCGTAAAGATTGAACTCAACTTTTAGTGGCCGGATGCGCACCAGTTAATCCCGCCGGTTGCACCAGAGCTAGGAACAATTTTGGATGCTTTGCGTAAATCGAAAGTTATACGAGCAGATAATGCGCCACTCGGTACGCAATTGAAACTGATGTTAACTCTGGAACACGGAGTGAAGGCGATGTTCAAGCCTCAATGGTATTCCAGGGATACAGTTATCCGAGGACCTGTGTATCATGGAAAAGACCGGCATAATGCAGAAGTTGTTGCATTCCATTTATCTTCCTTACTGGCCTTGAGAAGAGTACCCATTACTGTTGTAAGAGAACGTATGTTTTTATGTTGCCTACGAAGAACTAGAACAATATATTTTTATTTACTGGAAAACAAAGCTTTCTAAATATTCGATAATAAATATTTTTATAGTCAACCTGAGACAAGAAGTTCGGCCACGTGCAACTCCTGAACTCTATGCGACCATGTACCAAGACGGCAATGATACTTGTCTCTATGGGATTTGTCATTATTGTTCTCCTGCGGATCCAGTTTGTGGAACAGGAGATATTTTAGAGGGTGCTTTGATTTCGTGGTTGCCGAGATATTTGAGGCTTGTGAAGCATCGTCATCCCTGGCAAAGGACGTACAAAAAGAATAAATTTGCCATGTGGGAGACGGATAGTAGTTACTGTGAAAAAGTATGTGTATTCGAGTATATCAATGTTGTTATTATGTGAATATTGTTAAAATACAATTTATTCCGGCAGGTTAAAGAATCTAAAGCTTATTCTCCGCAATCATCAAGTAGGCTTTTGGATTTAGTAGATACCGCGATCTTCGATTTTTTAATGGATAATGGTGACCGTCATCATTACGAGTTAGCGCAACATAATTTTCATAATCCGGCTGTTTTATTGATCGATAATGGAAAGAGCCTTGGGAATCCCGATGTTGATCATTTTGATATTTTAGCGCCGTTATATCAGTGTTGTATGTGCGTATTTGAACGCAGATTTATTTTTTACGTAGTGCAATCGGCGAAGCTAATGCTTTCAACTTTTAGGATTCATAAGACTACCTGGGATCGTTTAAAGTTGTTCAGTGGTGGTTCTTTAAGTATGTCACTTAGAAAACTTGTTGCGCACGAGTCGACAATGGCTGGTGTTGAACATCTTATTACAGATGCCCATTTAAGTGCCATGGATAGAAGATTACTTACCGTATACGCAGTTGTGGAATATTGTGTAAAAAGTAAAAAGTATGCTTCTAATGTAATATTAGATCATCGGTAGCCTACAATTTATAGAATATTTAGTATATTTGAATAATTTTAATAATCTAATAAAAATATACATATATTATGTATTTTATATAACTCATATACGATTGATACTAATTGAGAGGGTTTCGGGGAGTGGCGTCAATTCGAAATTTATTGAAATGTCCACGGATTGTTTCTAGTGCGAATAAAAAAAATGCAGAATATTATGTATCTTCAATAAACCAGCTTTGTATATATACTATTTTTCAAAATTATATTAGCTGAAGGGTACAACATTTTTGTAGAAAATAATCGAAAGATTCTCTTCATCCGTTTTTAAAATGAACTTCCATTTATTATATTGTTTCTGCGGTAGTAATTAACATTTTATGATCTATTAAAATTGAACATGTTTAGTTTTACATTTATATTTTATGTAAGTTGTGTGTTTACATATGGAACTTATTTTCTATTTATTATAAGAATTAAGTATTCATTCCATGTTAAATACGTCTATACTGAATAGCTACTAAAATATAGGATCTTAAAATATAGGTATCCCTTACAATAATGTCCAAAAATATTAATTTTATACAGTAATGTTAATGACAGAGGAAAAATTTTACCTCTTTCACATGAGTTTTTATATAAATTTTGATCACATATAAATGTAGGTATTTCTCTGTTTCATTTTATACTTTCTTTCGTTCCTCTTTAAGTAGAAAAAATAATGAAAATACATTTTATTTTCAAAAATGTTTAATTGAAATTTTCCAATTCAATTATGAACAATCATAGGAATTAATTAAACGGCAGTTAATCAGTTTTGTAAGTATATAAAAATTATGAATTTTTTAAAAAATTTATTTGTCACATATTTCTTCACAGAATGTATTCATTTTCAAACATAAATAAATTTGTATATCAGATAATGTAATACATAAGTAGTTTTATTTAATTTGTGTAAATATTCTTCTCTGTTTATATAGAACTGAATGAAAAAGTATGTTTCATTATAATGTATTTGTTTAATTTTTTCATCGTTATCATTTTTTAATATGTAAGTAAAATTATCTTGTCTTTTTTAAAAATAAAAACATGTATCACATGAAGGAAAAATAAATACATTTTATTCTGTAAAAGGAATGGAAAAGTAAATACGCTGAGAAGATAAAAAATATAGTAGAGTGCTTAAAGCAATAATTCAGTATGATAAGGCGGGAATTGAATTTTGCTGTGCAACTTTGAAGGTAATTGTAAAATGTTTCAAGTTAATTTAATTTTTTGGGATATCAACGTAACTTCGATTGATCTTGATTCGACGTAATTTTTTAAATAGCTTATTTTAATCTGCAAAATTTATAATGAATACAAGGGTACTAACCTTTTCTATTGCACGTAGAAGCGTGAATTTTCAATTAAATTTTCTGAGGGTAGTGAGACCTAAGATTTACTCATTGGGAAATACATTTACTTGGATACATTATCGACTGCCAAATAGCTATTAATTGATTAATTCAAAATAGAAAGTAACTAATGTGTAATGATTTATGTTAAAGGATTCGTATTACAAATATTTGATACAATAAATTCGAATCGACAGGAAATATTGCTAAAAGTCTACGATTTTTCAGCGATGTCCGTGTCACAGGATAACTTTCCTTCTTTCGATGGGACATTTTTTAAATAAATATCATATTAACCCTTTCAGAGATAATTAAGAGTGTATTATTTATCAGAAATCGAGAAAATCATGCTCTTTCTTTTTTTCTAATTTAAGAAATGTTTAAAATTAACTTTTGATTCTTTATCAGAGATGATGTATGATTTGAATGTAGAGATATTAGTACTTAGTCGTGGATACATATATAATCTACATACACACATGAAATTAATAGAAACATGTTCCATTTAAAAAGAAGAACAACTAAAAAAGTCTAAATAAAACAAAAATAATATAAAATATATAATTTAATCGGTTTTATTAAATTATACATTTCTATTAACTACTAGTGTTCTAATTATATTACACTATGAAAGGGTCAATACACGGAAAAAACAATTCAGATAAAACAAATAAGAAGCGGATGAAAAAGAATGATTGAATGATATCAACTACATAAAGTTTAGTGTGATTTTATTTGATGACACAATAATTATCGTTATTTGAATAAAGGTCGAGTGCAATGTCGTACAGCGTATAAATACGGTACAAACGTAAAAAACCTGTAAATGCGACTGTATAATTGTTACGTTACATGCACATCGATTTCACGACGACATCGTGCCACCGACCGAAATCTGAAATCGGCCATAAAAGCCACCTATTATTAAACATGTACAATATGTATAGTCTGTGTAGCCTGTGTGTTATTCTCTGTCTTCGTTTTGGTTAGTCGACACGATCCAATGAATTGCACACAAATGATTTATCATCATTGCCCTCCATCTCTTTTCTTTATACACTTTACACGCCGTTGCCTAAAAGAGATGTCCTCGCAGGCTACCGTGGGACTTCCAATTGAATCTTCATCTCTAGCGTCATCGTACTTTCCAAATCGTATCTCGTATTTACAATGTTACATGACCAGAATTACTCACATATCTTATTGGCTAATTATAAACTTTATCCGTAAACGTACATTTAGCGCCGTCATCTTTAAGTTTCGTGTGTGTTGTGTGTCGCGTACGATTGTGGGCGCGCGCGCGCGCGCGTGTGTGTGTTGATGTGGGTGTGGTTAGATGGTTGTGTGTATAATTATATTAACATTTTTTAATTAAATAGAGCTTTCGTAGCAAAGTATGTATAAATAGACTATTTTTGCACGCACACCCATCAGTGCACACTCCGAACTGCGCTGCATTCCTGAAGGCGAGACAGTACACTCCATTTTTGAGCGGTTCGTTTATGAGATCCGTCTATCGAATAAGATAAGCTATTACCTGAAAAGTAGTGGACGAGAGGAATGGCAGTTCCCCGGGGATCCTAAAATCTTGGCTCAGTTGCGAAGCCGTTCTCTTTGTTTACGCCCTATGATAATACTGTATATCCCATCGAAATTTCTTGAGAAGAGTCCGCGTATAAGCTATACTTACGTTGGATCGTACTTTGATCGTAGAAATCGTATTTGTTTAAAATAGACTCGTACTTCGTTAACGGCAGCATGTATTATTGCATCGCGTGGTGACGTACGTCCTTACGTCCCATACGTTCGAAGAACGCTGGCATTTATTCGCTTACTTGTCCCTTACTTATCTTAATTACATATCACACCGAGGTGCCTGACGCACGTAAAAATCTAGAATAAATATAGGCCAGTTGTAGGCATTGAAAAACTTTTCTTGATAGACTCTAATTCCTAATTTCGCTTGCAATGCACGTTTTCTAGTCGTTTAAGAGCGACCGGAAGGACGTGTTTTACAAAAAATCACCGTACCGCGTACTGCCAAAGACCTCCTTAGTCTTCGTTAATACTTCGACCGTTTTCCGCGCCATCTCTTTGATATTTCTTTTGCCGTAAAAAGTTAGAAGGAGAAAAATTTGTAACCGTAATCTTAAAAGTTATTAAAAATTTGATTCTTTTGATTCTTTTCCCATCCCCGAAATTTTTAGATGCATCTAATTCGGTTATACGTCACAAACGGGTGTGGATTACTAGCTGTTTCCGTCTCGATGTTACAAACTGGCCTCGTGTATGCTCACATCTCTAGGTTTACTTTCGTTCGCGTGAGTAGTGATGACATTGTCAAATTACAGCGCCGATTCTACACCCCTGGACGATGATGTCGATGAACTCAAATCTTCGGAGTGACGAGTGTGGGATGAGTCAAGGGAAGTGACCGAGTCGCTGTCGTTGCTGTGAGGACTCGAGTAATTAGCCGCTTCCTGTAGTCTCATTAGCATGTTCAGCTGTAATAGCGATAAATATTAATTATATTGAAACTATAATATTAAATATAACATAGTGGAAAAAATATATATATATATATAATTTCCATTATGTATACTTATTTCAGAATTATGAAATAACGAATTTCTTTAATTAAAAAGTATCGTCATCATCCAAAAGAAATCTTTTTAAATGACTGACTATATAAATTCTAGACACTTTTAATGATAATTAAATATGACACTTAAAATTTATGACTTTTTAACGAAACATTAAGAAAGTACATTTCTTACTGTACACTTCTTACTGTATATGAACTTTCTTTAGCAGTAAGATTAAAAACCGGTTATGGTAAAGTTATGTGGCAGTAAACTCAGACTGTTTAAAACGTTTTAGTTAAATTAACTTAACATAGTCACAGTTTGCAATTTATGAAAACTGTTATTTGAATTTTCGAAATACTTCAGTACACTGATGTCCATGTATTGGTCATATGTAAGTTTTGAAAAAACGAAATAAAGCAGATATTGTAATCAATTTGATAATACTGCTGTTCTTCCATAAATGTACACAAACACAGTTTAATATATGAACATAATTAGTAAGGGAGATATACTAACCAGTGGGTCACCTTCGGTGTCACTATGCGTGCTGCCAAGGCTTTTAACGCTCGATCCTCCGACTCCGGAAGTGTGTCCAGAAGTAACGACATCGTAACCAACGTCCTCGGGACGTAAACGTAGAAGAGCATCGCTGCCACCGTGCACCGCATGCGGAGAAATCCACGGATAACTCGCAGTGATAAATTGAGCTGGATCTTCCCAGGAAGTATCGCCATTCCCATTTCCACTAACGCGTCTGCCGTAAAGTGTTAATCCTTCTCTGACTGCTTCCACCAAGTATGGTATCACCGAGTAGTTCCACAAGTCCGTGAACCATACTTGAGAACCTGTTACTTCCATCGGGCAAGACAGAAATAGTCGTGGTCCTGTAAGCCAAACATTCATTATTAAGTGGTCCGCCGGAGAAATAAAGATCATCGAAGTATAGTAATCGTTAACTTCAATCGCCTCACCTATAGTCACATCGGAGCTACTATGAGTTTCTAGGAACTTGTTGAGATGTAGCCAAACACGGGGCAACCACTCGACAACCGCTGCCATTTCTGCATTCCTGGTCCCACCACACTCGCGAAGCTCGTGCTCTAATAGTTTCTGTCTGAGGTAACGGCCTAAGAACCCTTTAACTGGTTCCATGTGGTTAGCGCAAAGCACCCACCTGGCAAAAAAACGGTCGGAGAAAATTAATGTAGAAGACGGAGGAATAAGAGTGTGAAAACAGTTGGTTGCGTTGCATAAGCTATTACTATTATTTTCTTCGGAAAATATTTAAGAAAATAACGTAGTTTGTATTTAGTATGTTGAGCTTTATCGAATTCTCTTGCCGAAAACAAATTACACACAATTTAGACAAATTATGAAAGACATCTTGTTTAATTTTATCATTTTAAATATTATTTCTTTAACTCTTAATCCTTTGCTCTTTGAATTTCTTTTGTATTTCTTTCTCGATAACTCTGCATTATTGTAATGTTTGATTTGAAATATATTTTGAAAAATGGTTGGTTTCTAGAGAGCAGTATAAACAATCCTTTTTACTAATAATATTGAAAATAACAATATGTAGTTGTATCTTATCAAATATCTATATAGTTGTATCTTATAAAATATCTCGACAAAGAAGCGCACCTGTGAATAAAACTGGTGTCGAGTCACACTCGACATAGGAGCGCAAAGTGTTAATAGTAAGAAAAAAATGTGTCGTAGAAAAATTAATAAGACGTAACATTGTTATAATTATATGATATGGTATTCTCTTAATTCTTAGCGATTCTTACAGTAAATGTGCAAGCCCTGTAATTCGATATATATGTTATATATGATCGAAGTAGTTTACATCTGTGTTACCCAACTATTTTTTATTTACTTTTGGGACAACTGCACCTTCTAAATTTGCCCAGTTTGCATTAAAAGCATTTATTATTGGATACAGAATTTCTAAAAGTAAATAAGTTTGATTAAACAGTTATTTTATATTATACGGAGTATACAAAAATGCCGAAACATATTTTCCACTGTAAATAACAATTTAGAAAAAGTTATTACAAAATAAAGTATTACAGGGGAAAGGAGTAGATTTATAAATAGAAACACGTTTACCTTAAAAACGTTTAGTGAGAAAATACAGGATGCAAGAGAGGATGTGACGTTGCTTTCAGTACGTTATAACAAATGGATAACAAAGAGTGTTAATCGAAAAAAAATGTAAAATATACCTGAAGTTATGATGTAACTGAAGATTAGTTGTGCTACAGGTTGCTTGGCTCATTGTACCGATAATAGCTGGGCAAGACGAGTGTCTAGTACCAAGGAGACCACTGAACAATTCACCCAAGGACGCGGCGTGTTGCAAATTCTCGAGTATGATTACTCTCGGTAATTCGTCGGCTGCGTTCGAGTCGCATCTTTCGGCGATGTGTGCGAGATACTGCCTGAGTTCTTTGCTAGATTTGTGGTCGACATTAAACGTGGCCACTGCTGCCGCGTCTTTTGTATCGTTATCGATATCAACCAGAGCATGAGCCAATTTTCCAGCTAAATAGCTCTTGCCGGTACCGCTGGGTCCGCAAAGAATGACCCTGCGATGTTCGGTTAGCAGTGATATCAGCCGCTGTACTATAGATCGTGGTATTAAGGTGTCTACTGCAAGCCACGAGTAACCGGATAGCACTAGGTAAATAGTTTTCACGTGGCCAATCAGATATCCGCAGGGAAGTAATTCTGGATGCTGAGAGTCAGTAGTGCATCTATACGAAAAAGAAGGAAAATGATAAAAACGTTACAAATAATTATCCAAAATATGAATACGCACGGTAGGCGAATAAAGGTAAACAGTTTTTCTATATTCGTTAGAAATTTCGAAATATGGAGGTAACATGTCACTTTTGTATATCAGAAATTTCTAATTATAGTAGCTATCATTAAATCTAGCAGTCAGTTCTTGTAATGACATTACTGTACCCATTTATCTTGGTGTTTAATCATACACATGTTATGTACGATAGAGGTATACTTAAACGTCGCGACGTTCTATTGTCTTATTTGTTCAATAATTTACATTTCATGATCACACATACCAATTTATAGACATTTTCGTAAATATAAACGCAAGTTCATAATCTACACCTTTGAAAAGAAATAAAACAAAGTTTCTTAATGTCAAAAAATACCAAGCCATGCGATCCTTTTCTGTTTTTACATGACAAGATTCTAAATAGTGTGATCATTCCATTTTTGCATATCTAAGCAGGTAACAATAAAAATCAAATTAAGTAATTAGAAGGGAAACAAATACATAAACTTAATTGGATTCTACGAACCGATAGGCTGACATTTTTAGACAGTATAACGGAGAAGCGCGATCGCGCCGTTCGATAACCAAACGATTAGTTACTAATGTTCACCGTACTTCACTGACATATCAATCAAACAACTTTATATCATAAAACTTAAACAAATGTATATATGATTATTTGTCATGTAGAATAATAATACTGTATATAAAAGTTCTACGTAACAGACATGACAATTTTAGTAACAGAAAAGTATACCTAGAAGCTTCGCCAAGATGATAAGCGGCGACGCATTCCACGCCTAGACCAAGATTCGTCACAGGATCGACTCTCGTCACGTACTCTTTGAAGCAACGTCTCACGGTAGAATCGAGAGAATCCCAAGTCGTCTTGTTGCTAATGCAGACACTTGCGATGACACAGTGGGGAGGTTCACCCATGCTGCCATCAGATGTACTTCCAGTTAATAGATTATAATTGAAATTTTTCTCGCTACCGAGATAGATAGCCACGTTAATCCTTTTTCCATCTATGTCCTGCTCCAAAGTTGGTTCTCCCGTAGTCGAGGTGGTCGACGGTACCACCGGATGTTCCGGTACATTCAAGTTTTCTAATTGATCTGCCGCTGAAGTGGTGTCACCGTTCGCTAGCGCAGCAACTGTAGAAGCCACTTCCGTCATGCTGAAACGTCTGTCCGGATCGCTGGGCAGAGACGACTGAGACGATGTTAAAGACTTTGATGTTACCAGTCTTTGAAGTCGTTCATTATTTTGTTTTAAATTGAGCATCTCGTTCTGTAAAAGATACATTTTAAAAGTGTAATTTGAGAAATTTTTTGATTAATTGTTTGAAAGAATGAACTGCAGTTAAAAACTCATTATGTTAGTAATATTAGAAAACAGTGAATGCTGCTGAAAATATTCTCATTGTTACGGTAAATGTTACGTTAATTTTTTACGCATATTTATTTAAAAAAAAACGTACTTCTCCATAAAAATAATAAATAGACATTAAAAATTATTATATTCTTTCCCCTCTGTCTAATTCTACCTGTGTTCCTTACTCCGTTCGCTTTAAATTCTTTTCGACAGTCTCGGTAGCTGATTTCAATCAAACGAATGAATCATGCAATGAGAATTCTGTTCTAAAAAATACAGAGGCCTATTGTGTACATTCACGAAAGAAACCCAATTTACTTACCCTCATTTTTATGACAGTGTCTTTCAGAGACTCTAACTGATGTGCCGAGGACAAAGCTTCCAGCCTGATGTCGGTCAACACGAGATCCTTTTCCCTGAGCTGCTTCTTCAATTCGACCACGTCTTCGTCTTCTTTCTTGTACAAAGCGGAGCTGCTCTTGCTTCCAGTCAATGGGTTCTCGACTTCTGGCGATTTCTGCCCGTTGCTCCGCGTCCCCTGACCTCTGGACGATTCATGTTTCGAGGCGGTGGGTAGCCTGGGGCTGTTCGGCGCGCTCAAATCTCCTCCAGCGCTCTCCTTGCAATCCTCCGCGTCGGAAACGGAACCGTGTCTATTTTTCCGAGACCTTGAGAACGCTTTCGAGAAAGAGCTGCGTAGCCAGCCCTTCTTTTTGTGATGGCTGCTGGCCGAGCAAGCGCTGCTCAACGAGTTCAACGACGTGACACTGTCCGCGGACAATTGTCTAGCCATTGAAGCACCTTGGTGATTGCTGTTGCCGGTGCACCCGGTCGTTCCGGAATCGGAATCGCCGAGAGTATGACGGCGACCATTGTTCGCGGTTGGTCCGTTATTCAGGCCAGCTTCTGCGCTTTGTTTCCGAAGCCTTTCGATGGTCTCCCGCAATTCCTGCAGTTCGGAATCCTGAAAATTACAGGGATCATACAATTGTGTTCGTTTCTCGTAAATGCGAGCAGCTTTATCGGCCGATTTACAGATAACAGTCGGGAATCAGATAAGGCGGGAAAATCGAGGATAATTGGGGGAATTGTTAGCGAATGCATGGTCCCTGATTTATCTCTATGCAGTGAGATTTATGGGATCATAAAAACGATCTCGCAAATCCGGAGGTGAAACTTTCCCTTCTCTATACAACGTTAATCGCGCGAAATTTGTAAGTACAGAAGTTTTAACACGTAGGTTGAATCGGTATCATAATTTTATTTCTTCGTAATATAAATTCAGTGTTAAGTCGTCGGTTAAAGTTGTTTTTCTTTTCTATAGCAATCACACGACATTTTTCGGTTTTCTTCAAGCTACTGTACACTTTCAGTTTCTTTTAAACAATGGATATACATTTAGGAGAAAGTTTCACTGGTAGCTCTTCATCGATATTTTTCGTACATTTTGTCGAATACCTTTCTTGTATATCTTCTTCGAATCTATCAACAATTTCCATTATTAAATTATTTTTAAACTGATAATATACCTTGAAAATGATAATTTCCATCTTTTGTGATACGTATATACTTATTTTACTTACAAAAACCGTTTAGCGTTTCAGTAAATTCCACCATTTTACATGTAATTTGCAGAAAGTTCTCTCCAAATATATTGCTAATTCGTTAATATGTATTATCGTCAAAAAAATATTATCACTTAAATTAATTATGTAAAAGGAGCAACGTTCTTAACTAATTTTCAAGAGATCCTTCGCCATTGGTGTTATTAATGGATATCGCTGTCACTCAGTAAAGTATAACAATATCTTGAAAAAAGACAAAATTTTAACGTCGTTCTATATCATCAACGAAATCAGTGGTGTGAAAATGACGAAGTTCTCGATTGTGACAGCAAGGGCAACTATCCGAGTGGCTGATCATAGAATCGTTGCTCCATGAGTCAGCCATGCTGAACAATTGTTTCATGGACTTCGTGTTCGAATCTTCCTCGAGTCTGTCTGCCAAGTTCTTTCGATAGTTGGATACATTCTTCCTCAACCTGCCATTAATCGACGATTGATTGCTTTCGTTCAACGCAACTGGGCTTAATCTGAACGAAGATTCGGGCACCTTCGCATCCTCCGAATCATTTCTCCGATACGTTCTTTTATATGATATGTTCTTCAATCCTTTTTTCAATTTTGCATGAAAACTACTCAGATTCTTCGTCGGCTGTGCTCCGTCGCTGCTTTGTTCCTCGTTTAAATCCCGAAGCTTTTTCGTTGCCTTCACTTCCATGTTTCGATGACGTTTAGCGGACTTGTCTGATTGATTAGCATCGTTTGACCTTTTCTTAGTGATCTTGGAAACAGGAGAAACAGTAGAGCTTTTCGAGGGCGATGAATTTGATCCGGTCGAGGAGTTTTCTAACTCCGGTACTCTCAAACCAAGCACTTTCGCGGCTTCCAAAGGAATTGGAATCATAATTGTGCGGTTTACTAATTGGGCATTGCCGTTAGATAAAGCAGATAGCATTTTCGTAGCTTTCAAGTCGGCTGGTCGGTTCAGTCTTCGATTTGAAAAGGGATTCGGTGACAACAGTTGATTTATAGTTTTATCGAAGTTTCGATTGCTCTGCATGTTGAGATACTGGACATTTTCAGGGCTTCCAGTGTTTATGGCGAAGGTTACGTGGGTGAGGTTAACTTACGGACGTGGAGAATATGCCACGATGAGAATATCTTTATTCATGTCTATGGTGTCTGCGGCACCCTGCGTGATACCATTATTAAACAATGGAAATCAGTGACTTTGTCAGCATTTATACGGAGGATTTTTCAGTTGTCATGGTACTTTTGAAAATGTTTTATTTCAATCGTAAATTGCTCTGGACAAAGTTCAAATCGAGATAAATTCATTCGATAGATTCTAACTTGACATTGTTTCTATCGAAATTTATATATATAGGCATGCCTACAATTTCATTAATATAATAAACTGTATTTTTCCCGGTTAATTTAGCCATAGTACAGACAGGGAAAAAACGTGAGTAATGAATAAATCATACGGTTTATTCGTTTGTCTGAAAAAAATGTTGGCTATCATTGAATTTCTAGAAATCATATAATTTATATTTCGTTGAAATCATTTTTCAAATGGACCTTTCATTTCCTGTTTCGTTGTGTTTTATTGTTCATAATGTCGTCCCAGAATTAAAATGTTTCGGAGAAATTTGAAAATTTGAAAATGTTATAAATACAGAAAACCAACTTTGGGAATCGAGGTGGTAAGTAAGATGAAATTAAATATTTAAAAAACAGAATCTCGTAGATAATACTCACTTTCTTTTCAGCAGTTGCAGTAAGCTGTTGCAATCGTTGTGTCATATTGGATAAGGACTGCTCAAAAGCCGATACTACATGAGCCTGTAACAGAAAATGAAATCGAATGACGTTAAAGTATGTAAAACTTTAACGAATAACTATTAAGTTAATAATAAATTCAATCTGTGAGGCAGGAACTGAACATGTATTTAGTGTCTGTCCAACTTTATTTAGTGAATAAGGAAACAGGTAATATTAATAAAGTGAACATATGAATCTCTCAGCTAAATAATATATTTGAACAAATTGATTTGTTCTAGTATTAGTTTATTTATTATAATATTATAATATAAGATACATATATCAGGTATATGAGGACTCATCAATCGAGTATTTATTAAAAATAATGTTTTCATACTTTTTACGTGAAAACGGGTTAATAAAGAAGAACCTGTGAATGTCAACACGGCTAGTTTTGAAGCCCTGGCAAGCATTACAGTGGCAGCTGCTTCATTTCTGTAACAAAGCTGATAGAAATGAAGAAAAAATCGAACGATGCGGTATTTTTATGTCCATTAATCATATCGTTGTGCTCTGGATCATACAATTATAGACGACCGTCGCCACACGAATTACGAGATAATCATACTATTCGACGGTTCAATGATCCAGGTAGAAGGAAAACCTTACAAAGAAGTTTCACTGTTCCAACACGAAATTATTTTTATCTCTTTTACCGTTTCTTTCTCATCGTTTCTTTGTATCGTACTATTTTTGTCATTTACCAAATCGACTTTATTTTAAATAATTTCATTAATATTATTACATAAATATTTTCGCTGATATTAATAGATTTTTTTGTATGAATTTGCAGATTATTTTGTATTAATATGAACAGTTAATCAACTTTTTACCTATCAAAGCCTAACAAATTTTTATTTTCATAAATTGCTCCATAGCAAATATTGAATTTAAAGTAAGAATACGTTCTATAGATTATTGTTCAGAGGATAAACTTACATTATAAGTAATACCTTATACATAATTATTATA
Source organism: Nomia melanderi (assembly GCF_051020985.1). Taxonomy (NCBI): domain Eukaryota; kingdom Metazoa; phylum Arthropoda; class Insecta; order Hymenoptera; family Halictidae; genus Nomia; species Nomia melanderi. Next base: position 48,133 of record NC_135009.1, read on the forward strand.
CGATAAGTAATCACAATCGAATATGGGAAACTAAATAATAAATCGCAAGTCAAATGTAATTAATTAAAAAATATATTCCATTAAATAAGGGAATCGCCTATTATATTAGAATAATAAATACTTATTTACTTATTGTTTAATTTTTTAATAAATATCTAGATTAACTTTCGGATTTATAGTTTTACAATTATTAGAAATACAAGTACAATGAAATACAGTGAAATTCGATAAAACAACTTCAATAAATGCACTGTTTTAATTTCTATGACATGCCAATTAGTTTTACCGACTGATACGTCTAGTGTCATTATAATTCTTTCGAATGTTACAAATTGTTAGATTGGATATTAATTTGTGATGTTCCTTTTCTGCTCATATTGAATTTCCCAGATTTAAAGCACTTCTATAGCGGAATGTACAGTACCACTATGAACTCCATGTAGTAAAGTGTACTTATCAAAGACGTTTCCGAAATGGAGTACGGAAGCTGGGGATAACGTCGAGTGTACCTAATTTTCGTTTCCGCGCTCAATGGCGAACGATAATTCTGGTTCTTTTTCTTCTTCGAGTGGCCATTGGTAGTGGGTAGTCGGAATGGCGATTTCAGCAACGATTTCGACAGAAATAGAAAGGGCCAGGTCTGGGATAGGTTTCTGTACTCGTAGTACAACGACCTTCTCGAGCACAAGTCGACTACATCGTATATTTTCGATGCAGACCAGGTTCCCCGTTTCCGAAACCACCCAAATTTACTGGTTTCATCGAAACATCTATCGAGAGGCTATCGAATTGCGGCAAACTGCTGAAGGGCTGCAGAATTTGCGATTTCGCCGTTTCGTGGAAACGATCGAACGTTTCTTCAACACTCCCACGAGATACAGTTTGAACTTGATAAATGCAAAATTGATTGAATTTATTGGAGATTAATAAAATTCATTGAGCTTTTATAAGAATATACGGATGTCTTTAATAGTAGACCTACCGAGCATTTAATACGATTGATATGTAAACTCCATAAAAATTGTCACAATAGATTATTTTCAGTTTAATAATATTTAAATGAAACTATTTATTTTCAAACTTATTTCGAATATGCAATGCTTTGAAAATATTAATAATTGCGAAACAAGAATACCGAGACTAGTCACTCTGATTAGTGTGGTAGTTCTAGTGTTAAAGGATATGTTTTACTCAGATTTCTTTAAAAGCATTAAAGAAAATACTGTAAAATGTATAACCTGTATGTACACGTATTGTTTTTATTGTTTTGAGCTATTATGAAGTCTTTAAGAGGACATTCATCGAACAAGCAGATAATATTTCTTTTACACAGTAAGCATTGATTCGTTGTACAATAAACGATATTTCTGTGACAGAAGAAAATATTAGATATGCATGAACAACCGAATATATTTACATTTCTCTTAATTAATTATTCTCTTACTTTATTTTAATGAATATATGTTAACCGAATCTATTTTTAATTCTTCTTCAATGTTAACGAGTAATCTGGCTGTCATTGTTATGCTTAACATGTTGAAAACTGAATTAGACGAACAATTTCTTCATAATGGTTCTGCCTGCTTTAAGGTATTTTTAATGTGTTTAGACCTCGTAATTTAACTCTTTACGCTTTAACGTACGTAGTACCAATTTGAATAATTAGAATTTGCTAAAATTGAATTATTTAAATTGATTGTAGTGGCCAACGCGTGAATTACGTATTCCGAAATAAAATCAGTTCCAGAATATGGTAGGAACTATTTAAAAAATTATTTATTGGCAAGCCCAGAATTCTCGCGGAACGGTGGATCAGACAAAGCGGCAGAGAAAATCGAGGAGGACGGAGGTTAAAGGACGCGTGGGTGAACCACGTTTCCGCGCGTAATACCAGAGAAATTATTCCGCTCGTAAAACGCAAACGGTAATTTTCTCGGACCTATCCCGGGACTCCCTCATTGTTGTAGCTTTTCGCTTTTGTGTCGCCAGACGTGAAATGAACCTTCACTCTTGCAATGATGATTGTGGTTGCAAAGCACGCGATGTCTCCCCCCGCTTTTGTCAGAATGTCAACGTCAAATCAGACTGTCCAAAGCAGTGTTCGTTTCAGTGGGTTTCAAGGGCACATTATTAAATTCGTTGAAAATATAGAATAGAATACTTTTTACACAAACATGAACGCGTGTCTCGTTATAGGCATCAATTTCAAATTAATATAAAAATATTGTAATTGACGTGTTATTAATATATACCTATCATTTATGAAAAATATAGCCTTAGAATAAATGCCAGGAAGAAATCAATAATGACATACGTGACCATTTAACATTTGAATTTCAATTATAATTTTCACTAATAGATTTTTACTTTTAATGCATTGTTAATAAAATTATAAATACTATTAACAAATCATTCCTGTAAAATTGTCCAATTGTAAAATTGGAATGTGTGCAGTTAGAATGCAATAAATAGTATATATTATTATGAACTTGTAGACGTTAAAAACTCAAAATTTTGCAAATTAATTCATCTCCATATATGATATAAGTGCACAAAATCGATTGTTCAGAATTTAATTGATTTAGTTAATTTTAAGTTTATGTTTATGTTTAGAATAAACGAATATGGGAATTTTCCTTAGGGATACGATCAGAAAGAAATCTCGAACAAATATGTGAGATTCGAAAGACCGGTAAATCCTTCGAAAGATCTCGGTCGATCGTAAATATGAGATGCGCTCCCACGCGTGATTCTAATGTGATTGCTATATTGTTTCACCTACCACCGAATGTGTCGACTATACTCGTGGAAGTATGTTTCTTTATTGAACCAGACGTGCACGATATGCTCGTAAATGCGGCCCACCTATGTAACTTCCTTCGACTGTGTACACCATCGACTCTTTAGATAGTCCTTTCTGGACCTGTAGCTAAACAAACATGCCATTGCTATTTTTCTTTAATTCATCTTGCACCTTGCGAAATAGGAATGACCATCTTCTCGTGAAACCAATTTCGTTTTCTTAGTGGGTTAGTGTAATCGACTTTTCGTTGTATCAATATACCAAATGCTAACGAATAGTGACACAATTAATCGAGTTACTACGTATAAAAATATTTCTTGATGAACTTTGAAAAATATTTCTCTAAAGAATTAATATATCATTATTTTAATTATAGACTCTCGTTATTTAAAATAGCATTTTAGGACTTGGATCGCTCTGGTTCTTAGAAAGCTGAAGGGCTTTCGATTAACGAAAGAGTCAATTGTGTTCACGTATTATTTAAATAAAGAATAATGAATTACATTTATGAAGAAATATATGCATTGCATAATATTGCACAGGCTATTCAACAATAGACGAAAAATAATTGAAAAATCGTTTTTAATGAGAACATCAATTGAAAGTCCAAAGGAAAAAAATAACAGTTTCGACTTCATTTTTAAATGAGAAATAATAAAAAAAATCTGTCAGCAGCGGAACAAGTGAGTCAGGTTTACGTTTTTATCTCTCGCGCGGAACGTCAATGTCCGCACAAGTACTGACCTACCTCACACGTCCTACTATCAACTGATCGTCAGATTTTTAATCGTTAATAACTTGAAACCGATACTGAAACCAAAACCGCAATGTTTTATTCGTGATTCTCATTTTATATCGTCCTGTACAATCAACTCTGAAATTTTGTCTTCACTGCTTTCAAATATATCTGTATAGATATTAAAGTAAATGTAACAAAGAAGTAAAGCATAGAAATAAATAAATAAATAAATAAATATTTAACTAAATAAAAAGTAAGTAAATAAAGAATAATGAATATTATTATGAAAAGGTGTTCTCTTCTAGCGTTTTAAATATAAACTAAAGAAGGAAAAGGTCTCGTTTACCTTGTATGACTTTCATATATCGTAATCAAACAGAGGTACTTCCTACAACAACATTTTACCCGAATGTATATAAATCTTTTATTATGCGGTACGAGTAGCAGTGGTAACTCTGCATAATAACAATTAACACTAAATGTACCGTGATCGGTCCAATAATCGGTTTTAAAATTTGTATTGAACATTCTGCGGTTTCTTTCGTTCATTTAACTTTATATCAATTGAAGTCCTGAATTCCAAAACAGCACAAGTCCACTTTTCACCGTTATTCGTATGAGTTGTCCATGTAACCGTTCTCAGCTTACTCAGATCTATTTAATCCTTTCGTCCCGAATGGCACACATAAGTGCCATGAAAGCAGTTGTTCTTGGCCCTTTTTTCGATTTAGGAGAGAAATATGTAGTGAGAGACGAAAGGGTTGAAAAGGTAAATTATAATAATATTGAAAATGTACACGTAACGGAGATGTATGCGTGGCCTATGCTCGCAGCAAGAATCGACAAAACAGATAATGCATGAATGAACGAAGACGAAAAGAAAAATTGATTTTCTCGAACTGTTGATTGGCTGACTTGTGTGTTGCTTTCGAATCCATGGCTCCAATTTCTATACTGTCCGATTAATCAGTTTTTCAATTTTTGTGTCTCCATGTATTTCTGCTTCCACTAAGCAAAATTCGTCGTCCAACTTGTTTACCTTTATTTTATAACCAGTTGATTGGCTAATTACGGTAGGACTAGAATCATACAGAGTGTCGATATGTTTAGTGTTAAACAAGACATTGAGATAAGTGTTTGACCGTGTATACAGATCGTAGGACGCACTGCGATTTTAATATCTCGGACCATTAGCTTTTTCGTTTCCTAGATAGCACTCCTGGCACATTAATTTACTGTATGCTCCCGCGATCTAACCGATTCCTGCTTTTAATAAGTGTCCCACGGTCGATCGTTGACTCTGGTGCTAGTAATTTACGAGCTTACGTTGAAACGCTACGCGAAGCCCACGCAACTCGACGCATCTGCGACCGATAAATATCGTGGGTGGGCTTGCGTCTCGATCGATTTCGAACGTGTGACGTTGCCACGACAGTCTAGGTGAACTATTAATGCCTTTTAGCTATCTCGACGTACGTACTCCGTTCAAATCCTTTTGATCAATTTTTACAATCTTCGAAAAGGTTGATCGCATTTCGAAATGTTCATTACGCTTGTTTTCAGAGATAAGAATACTTCTAGAGTGTAGGCTGCTTATTGACGGAAACCAGGGCAATTAGTTGCACCAATACGTGATTTTTTGCATTGCACAATGCTATTTTTATAAGTTGGAGATATAATTTATATATATGCGTACGTTTCTCGCAATACTTTCTGGGTATAAATTAGAATAAATTATTCTTATGTATAAATTATTCGATTACAATAGCAGAACTAAAATTAAACTCAAATTAAATTTTCAGTGCCGTAGGTCGGATAAAATGGTATCTTATTTTATTTACAATTTTTATATTTTCTTTTATTTTATTTCGGATATTTAAATTATTAGATGATCGATCTGTTTTTTAATAACAAGTATCCATTTATAAAGTTCGTCAGTAAACTTTAGTTATAAAGTTAATCAGTTATTAATAAAGTTTTCTTCTAAGGTTTACTACCATTACTGCTTATTTAATACCTAATACGAAAGAAATAACGAATGTTGTATTTTGCTGACTCACAGATTTGAATATTTATTAAGTGGTACTGTAAAAATGGATAAAAATGATAATGGTACATAATGTTTTAAAAATTTCTGCCTTCGAGTCACATGGTATCCACCTACAACCGGCAAGAATTATTGAAGCACTACTGTAAGCACTATCGCTCATAAGCGGATTATGGACGCTTATGCAAATTTCAGGTTCACAGAGTATATTTCGCAAACACCGATATTAAGGAAATTTTTATTTCCGCGATTGAAAGTGCTAAGTTACATAAAAAATAAGTTAATAATACAAAATTTATCGTTTAATAGAAATCATGCAATTTTAAAGGAATTTTTATTTGTGTTACTGGAAAATGTTATTAACGATTTCAGAACGATGTTCGGTTAAGTTGATACTGCCTTTAAAAAAATTTTGAATTACTTCAAATGAGTGTTTCTTTCGAAACTTATCTCTAACGTGTAAAAGAGGGGCAGTATTTGGAAACGAGATATGTTATTCTGTTACACAAAAAAGAAAAAGTCGTCAAATGTCTTACCATATAAAACGATAGCTATCGCTGCAAAAAGAAGGTGCATTACTTCGATAATTCACAGTAAATAAATTTTGTATGAAATTGAAACACCTACTGATTTATAACATATAAATTTATTATACGTAGAAAATAGCGCAGAGAAAATTAATATAATCTTCTGCCTATGTTAGTACGACGGTAATTCACATTGAAATTGAAATTGGCTGTTTCAGTGAATCAATCACTCTTTTAGTTTCTTCAAAGATTATTTCATGGAAAAGTTTGTTAATATCTTGCAGGAGAAAAGTTTACAACATCTGATATTGTAATATTTGCATTCTAATCACGTTAAAATTGTTGTATTGTAAAAACAGAAAATTGAACGACCGAGTGGAATAAATAATTAACTGCGAGGCAGGTATCGACAAATCATCGTACAGTAATGTCTAAAACTGCGAGGTAGGTACAAATCATCGTACAGTAATGTCTTTTTTCTAATAATAGACCGCCGGATTACGTGCGACGAATTTTTATTCCTTGGAAACAACGATTACATGCGCACGCAATTCAAGACTGTCCGACCAGTCAGTGAATTAAATGTCATTCACTGTGCGTGCATCCTGACGCATTCTCGTGGGACTGCGGTAATAATTCGAGTAATTCTCTACCGTAAGTGAACATACGATATTACACATGAATACGTTGTAATTTCCACTTGCAGTTACAGAAAAATACGTGTGCACCGTTAATTTTTTATGTTAAACAATTATTAAAGTCCGTCGATACACTGAAAATTATAGGTACCGATAATAATTTTCGAGTAGTTTCTTTAAAAACCAAAATTAACTTCGTACGTTTGTATCAGAGTATATTCAGGGAAAATAATTGATATTATACTTTATTGAAAATTAAAATTCAACAAATATACACATAAGAAAATGAAAATAAATGACTTGTAAAATGCAAAGGGATTTAACGGATTAGATATTAAATATATAACCAGCAAGAAACATTAAACATCATATGTTGTTTTTTTATATGCTTTGTGAATAATAATTTTTATAATTTTTAATTAATTATTCCCTTCTCTCCAGTTATATTAAATAATTGGTCATAATTTCATTCATTTCAACAAGAAGTTCTGTAAAATTTTAATGAAACAACATTTCCAAATTTGTTGAAAATGAATATAATAATCGTGAAATACATATTTATTACTACATTCCGGATGTATACTTTCTTCGGGGAGAGAAAATTAACAACCACGATGGTTCTAAGACTAATGTACTATACAAATGAAACCTAAAAAACATACGAAATCCCTAGTTTCTATATTATTACGTGTAAGAATAATTTAAATTTCTATATACTCTTCTCTTTAAACTGTTATGTGCGACTACACTTTTTCATTTTGCAATTACAGTGAATATAAGAAATCTGAAGTAAAATGAAATTTCTCTTCTGATGAATATAATTTCGCATCTGACAGATAAAATTGTATTCATATTGGTAATTATACGATTAATAATTACAAGATCTTTATAACATCTCCTGATTATATAGATAAGTAATTAAAATGAATTATGAAGATGCAATTAATAAGGCAGTATAGTGATGCAATGTCTCTTACAAACACGTACAAAGTCTTTCATACCAACGTTCGGTGATTGTAACAGCGGGACATTAATTAAAGCGTGTTAATTACTTATATTAACATTTATGAATATTTCTCATCTATTGTCGAGTTTTCCAATTTTATGAAACTAGGTAAACTGTGAAAGTACAGTTTATGAACTCTTAATACTCACCTCACAAATATTTGATACCAAGAATATCAAAGAAACTTACATAAGCTTATGTAAATAGATTAAAAGAAAAAGGAGGAAAAATTTCAAATCTAGCAATTTATAAGATTTGATTAGAGCTCTAATAAATATTAAAAAGTGTTAATTACTTAATTCGTACAAATTATAGAATGGAAAGTTAGTCACATATACGTTTTTTTTTTCTTTTTATAGTAAGGCAAAGGCACTAGTAATTGACCTAGTATCAGTAGTTGACCATTTGGCTGGAAAAAGTGAAAAATAAGGTTTTTAAAAGTAATAATCTTTCAATAAAGGCGCGATAGATATGGTGCAGCATTTACCGACTCAACTCCGAAACAATTTTACCGGAATTAAATTGTTTATCATAAAAACTAACGATCTATTTCATTGATGTTGGTTGTATGTCTCCATATTGTAATTTCCTTAACGTTGTCGTTAAGAAACGGTGTATAATTCACGGTAACAAATTCCTAAGCTTTTACATTTTATGACTGAATCTTTGATTACTTAAATCAAAGTGCATTTGCTAAAGCATTTTCGATTATGTAGAAAGTGAAGATAACGAAAAGTCTGGGAAAGGAAATAAATTGTTGAGCAAAAATAAATGTCTATCTATTAAAAGAACTGAAAACAAGTATGTAATATTTTTATATAAAGGTGAATATTTTCCCAGGAAAATATAAAAACATGTAGTTTCTTATATTAATGAGCCTACCAAATCAAGCTAAATTCGAAACATTTACTCTGTTTCCGAATTACATTTTATATGAAATTAACTTCTTTTCATTTGTATTTGTCCTTTTACTTGTAATCTCTTATAATCATCGCCAATAAACAATATTAAAGTAATCGCCTTTAATGTTTTTGGTTTTACTTCTCGAAGTGGTTAACTTTTAACTAACATATGATGAATTACTAGTTTTCTCGTTTTCAAGGATGGTCAACTTTCGATGAAAGTATTGAATTTTCGAAAATGTCTATAGAATTTGGATAAATCAACTATTTCAAAAAGTCCGCTTTTTACATAATGTAAGAAGTTCAAATAATATTTTCACGCATAGAGTCTCTGTATTTAATAAAGGAGCAAGCGTTTATTATTATTCACAGAGAAAATTTTTCTTAATGGGTCAACTATCGGTGCTTTTACCTTAGATTGAGTATCCAGAAAACGTATAACAATATATAAGTTATCTATTAATTCTTTAGTAAGACAAAAACAGTACATGGGTTTTATAGTGAATATTAAGAGAGTATTTGATAAAAACTAGTGATTTATTTACTGGTTCACTTTATGGAAAGCCTAGAATTCTTAATACAGTGTCTAAGATACTTTTGTTTGAGGTATGTAATCATGAGTGAACAGTTTGAATACTTTCACCAAACGTTCTTGGAAAAGGGACTTATTTTTCTCCTTGTGTATCGAGCTTAACATAAAATCCAGCGAGTCGAGATAAAGGTAGTGTTTAAAAACTGGACCGGAAGAGACTGCGGCAAAAACGCACCGTTTTACACAGTGATGCGCCTTGTCCTCTCTCTGAAAAGGGTTGCACTGGTGTTGCATCGAGTGTTTCCACATTCTGAACATTGCTTTTACAAGCATGAATACTAAAAGCCTCATTTTAACAAATCCCAACGAGACGTTTCAGCTCTAATCTGAATATCCTTCTTTGCGTTTGACAACACCAGAGTGTTTCATATTCAGTGTTTACATGTTTTGTAAACACTTCAGTACAGAATTAACGTCTTTTTTATTTGATATTTCAAGTAATCCGACAGTTAATTAAAATGAATTACATATGATAATTTTACATTCTTATGAAGTTGCATTATAGAATCATATTACTTTAGATGCAGTAAAATGTATATGTATATACAAATTTTTTTCTCTTCCTTATGACTAATTTTGTGTCTTTATTGTTAACAGTTTCTTATATTATGTTTATAATTAAATTGTAAATTATAAATCATTACGTTTTCCCTATCATGTAACCTTCTTTAACTTATCGTGCACTTTCTCTAGGGACTATATTTATTGCATAATAAAATAGATTAAATCCGTAATACATCAATTTATAAAATAAAATTGTAATACCGTGGTAGTTGCAAATTTTACATGTGAAACTACAATTTAAATTGTATGAAATACTATTTTTACATATTTCATTATCAAAAAGAAAACAGATAAATAATTTATCTGTTAGTATTATAACAAGATTAGTACCTACTTCTTTACGTTTGTCATTTAACATCAGCAACTTTTTATGTTCACGTACTACAAATAAAGAATTTCTTTAAAGAATGCTTTAAATTACTATAAAATCATGAAAGAGAAAAAGTTTTATGAATAGTTATCACGAACTGAAGTGAAATGTGACTACAGTGAATTTAATTGAAGTTCATATTTCATCACTTTTCGAAGAGTTTTATGTAATGTAGATTTAAATTATATCAATAATAGAAGATAATATGCAGTTAATATAGAAATATAAAATACACAACCATAGAGATATACAAATATACAGGTACACAAATTTCTACGATTTTATTATTATTACTGTTGTTGTTGTTGTTGTTATTATCATAATCATAATTATCATCATCACTGCAATATTAATATGATTTATGGGACTGACGAAAGCTACTATTATCTGCGATTGCAGGAAGTATTGGCGGATCCAAATGACCGTTGAACACGTGGCCTCGCGGAAGAGTGTCGCATATCATAAATCTGCCTTACGATAGCCAGGCGCAGGTTCGCGATTAACTAAGAGCCACCTGCTATTTCTGTAGAAAATATGTTTAAATTATCACTAGGTGGGAAGCAACAGAACAAACCACGGAAGAAAAATGAGTACGCCTTCGGGGCATCAGAAACACGGATACGGAATACGGAAAATGAGTTGCGAGCAATGACCCGTGGAAAAGATATCTTTACGGGTTTGCAGATCGTTAAGACTAACTTGTACCGGTTAATTTAATAGAAATTATACGGTACCCTGGAAAACATATATAGTATAGTCATACAATTTTATACATTTGATCGATTCCACTTTCTTTGCTCGCAGTTTTTAATTTTGTTAATTCTGTTTACCATCCACGAATAATCGTTAATTTTCTACTTTTCTGTGTTTTTATACAATACTTTTAAAGTTGTATAATATTCTCTATATATATACACATACGTAAAGTAAGCAACACTTACGAATAAATGTTCGAAATAGTTTTATAAACTACCCGAATAAAACATCAGAAATTACAATGAAATTTAAATACCAGCAAACACGGAACAGACGTTAGAATTTGAAATCATTCATTTATTTCCAAATTTCAAATTAGAATGCGTTCAGTCAGAAGCGATTTTCATTGATAAAAGTTATTATACGCATTAATATTTATACCATCCGAAAGTAAGCTAACCTACACAATGGAAATAAAAATATGGAAAAATATTTTTTTACCGCAATAAACGTTTGAAATATCATTTTCTTGAAATATCAGGTTGATGCAAAGATTTCGACGTTCTTTGTATGTGATCAACAAAAGAATTTTTTCTTCGAAACAAATAATATCTGTTTTTAAACTATTGTAACGTGTACACTCCGCGACAAAATGATAGGACATCCTTAGATTTTTAACGTTTCACAAATCCAGTAGAATTTACAAACATTTTATACGTACTAACACAAGAATCGTCCTTTGTCCAATAACATGTGACAAGATCAGCAGCTGTTTACACTCTTTTCTCTGAATTGAAGCTGTTTATATGAAAAACGTGTGCGACAAAACGATAGCCCATTAGGTTTGAAAGTATGACAACAACAAATTTACGACAGTTAATAGACGAACATTGAAGTGGTAAGATCTGTGCGTGATTAATTTATGCATTGTAGTGTTTGTTTAGAGTCAATTGGCATCTTAAGTCTAGTATTAATCGTAAAATGGGTCGCGGGAAGCAGTTGAATGAAGCAGAAAAGAGAACCATTTTAAACTTATAGAAAGAACAGTTGAGTGTGGCCAAAATGGAAAAAGTTATAAATTGAAGTAGAAATGTGATTATTAATTTCCTTAAAAAAGGTGACAATTACGGAAAATTAAAGAGTACAGAAAGACCGAGTGCAAAAATTGCAAAAGAAGCTGGTGTAAATACAAATATAAGAAACGTACAGCGAATACTTAATAAAGCAAAACACATTCAAAAAAAAAAATTGAAAGGTAAGCCGCCGTTAACACCACAGCATGTAGGGGATAGAATGAACTTTGTTCGTGAACACACCAGATGGAGGAAATAGCGGCGAAATGTCATCTTCATTGATGAAAAGAGATTTAATTTGGATGGGCCGGATGGCTGGTCTTATCACTTTCACGATTTGAGGAAAAAGTGAGGTTGTTGAAATAAGGCGACATGTAGGTGGAGGAGCCATTACGTTATGGACAGGAATTGGATATCGTGGTAATCCCAACATAAGGTTTATCGATCAAAAAATGAATAGTGCCACTTATATGAAACTTATACATGAAGAAATTGAAACGTATGCTGTCCTCATTGCTGGTGGAAAATTCATTTTTCAATAGGACAATGCAGCTGTCCATACAGCAGAAATCGTTAAAGACTATTTTTTAAAGAAATAACATAAATGTTTTACAATGGCCGTCAAGATCTCCGAATCTATATAGGAAGCCGGATCTATATATCGCGGAATGTATATAGGCATGGGAGACAATTTAATTCGGTAAATGAGTTAAAAATAGTGATAGGGCAAAAATGGAGAATAACATCCAAAAAATTTATAAAATCTTTGTATAAATCTTTACCTAAATGTATGTTAGAAGTCACTGAAAAGAAGGGAAAGTGGACACATTATTAGTTACAGATTAACATAAGATTTTTGTAATGTATTAAAGTTTTTATATAAATTACTAAACCTGTCCTGTCCATTTGTCATACATGTTTTTCACATAAACCGATAAAGTAGAAAGAAATGAGTGTAAACAGCGGCTGACTTTTTCATAAGTTACTGAAGAAACGATATTCTTTGCGTTAGTGCATATACAATTTTTGTATATTGCATGGAACTTATAAAACACCAAAAATCTGGGGGTGTCATATCATTTCGTCGCGGAGTATATAAAGGACACTTCTTCTTCGCTTTTCCTTACAAGGGAAGTTATCAAACTCGGAAATTCAGAAAATTGTGAAATTTTGTGTGTAAGTAGGGTAAGTCAAGTCTATCTAATACACTGAAGTTTTTGTTCGTGCCGAATTTCACTTTAAAGGGGTGAAACCACCCCCTGAAAAAGATTTCACATTGTTCTTGAAACCGGTGTCGTCATTATGGCGACATGTTTTTTTCTGAGTACTGTGTTATTTTACAATCGAAAGGTACTGTATTTATTATTCTTTACAGAACTTATGTTCAACAAAACACATTAATTTCAGCAAATTTTTAATATCCATACATTTATTATAAACCACCTATAAAAAAATAACTTTGAAAGTATATATATACACACATATTTGCTTCGACTAGTTGGCACTGTCACCAGAAAAATGTGCCAATCGTAACGGGTTAAAACATTTGCATCAACCCAATAATGATCAGAATTTCCAGAAACGCATTAAAAACTGTACGAATTATTGTATTGGCAAGTCCTCTTGCAGTTTTATCAACGACAATGCATGATCCGATACTTTCGATGGGCCCCGTGAATTAATTTGATACGTATATCCGCGTAACGAGTAACAACCTGAGAACCTTCCACCGGTCACATTCATCGGCGGAAGAACAGATTGAACAATCCCAATCGTGACAATGGCGTCGTTCTAAAGCGCGTCTCCGTCCGTGAGGCGTCCTCCTGCGCTGAAGTAGTTATTCAAATGACCACTCTTATCGAATTCTTGGCGAATTCTTGGTGAACGCGAAGGACCCACGCAGGTTATCCGCGGCATATCCGCTCGGTGCTTCCGCGCGTTCGCATAAAAACACAAACGGTGAAAAAAAGGAAAAGAAAAAGGTCGCGGGGATCGTACTTTCCTTTCCGTACGAGTGGCTCGCCGGTAATACGAGACCAGATAACACACGATGTGAACGTAGCATAATCTTCCAAGCGTTACGACCCAGGCAAACTGGGCTAACAGTTCCCAGGCCGCAAAGAAGTGATTCTCCGTCACGAAACAGTATACCTCGGTACACACATAAGTGCATACGGGAGCATGTATCGGCACATGTGTAAAGAAGACTCAGCCGAAGGAGCGCTCGATTCTTTCGTCGAGCTCGTTCCTCGAATCTGTCGAACATGTCCTTGCCAGTGGACGATCTTCAGCTTTTATCTTTCTGTTTTTCTTCCTCCGCAGTAATTGAAACAGGCAAATTGACCTCTTGCCGAGTAATGATCAGCGAGACTGGCAGTGAAGATTTCTACCTCGATTGAATACCAATCAATATTATTCCTTACATGAAGATCGAAGTAAATGTTATTTTGCTGTTATTAATGTTTTACTTCCAAAGTAAATATGCAATTGAATAGAAGATTCCTTTGTGTTCTTACATAATAGTAATAGTCAAATTTTGATGAACTTAGTCGTGAATAAAATTGTGTGGTAAGAGAATCGTTTGAATCACGTGTCTAAGTTCAGATTGATTTGGACTCTTGTCGATTTCTTACAATATATACTTTGGTACACATTTGTAGTCACAGTATTGTCAGTTTATTGTATTTATACACTATTATGTTAATTCGAAGCAGTTTTTAGGAAATAAAATATTCTTAGCATAACTTCATTATGGAAGTAGTTATAACAGATAATGTTTAAATAACAGACATTTGGACGGTATAATATGGAGTTAAAACTTCATTTTTATAGGTAGGTGTACATCGAACAAACTTTAGTGAGTAGCTATATTCGGTAACAGGCGGAAGAAAATGTAGGAAGTGATTTTTTATAAGAATATAAATTGAAAATCAACGATAAAAGAATTGCGGTTTCGATTTCGTTTGTAACTCATTAACAAGTAAACTAACAATTCGTTTAATAATAGTGCGCGTGAGACAGATCAGTGCGAGTAAGGATATTGACGGAGAGCTGACTTATGCGACCTTATTAGTGGATTTGTAGTTGTTAGTAACTGGAAGATAAAATTAAAACTGCAGTTTCTTATTTTCGATTTTTATGTTATATTATCCTAAATCATTCCTTGAAGTTTTTACATATTACTGAATGACTCTTTATCATTTACGTTGTAATTTTCGAAGTGTTAATTCGTAGTCGCCAGATAAATTTGTAAAATTTTCTTTTCTCTATTCAATTCGGAACAAACCAGTAATTTTCAAATTGTTTTTCGTGCAAAAACAAAAATGTTTAATTATTTTACTATTATATCATTTTATATGTATAATATATCTTCCTTGCTTTACCTCCCAAATTATTTTACTAAAATTTTCTGGAAGAAAGTTCTTAGTTCTTTCGTTCTACTTTAACAATTTTCTATGGGTTAGATACCGTACAAAAGCGTACTGAGTTATTAAGGGTTAATAAACATATGGGATGTCCTACCACTTTAATGAGTAAACCGAGAGGAAAGAGTCGATAACTTCGAAAAACTATTTTAGCAGATAATAATCGCGACATGGAGCGTGCCAGAGTCTATTAAGCGGGGAGTACTGCAAAAATACCAACCTCGAATTTAAAACTGCATGCTTTTGTTAAATATATGAATATTAAATTTGCCGAATTCCTTAAATAAATATATTAAACATATGTTTATTATCTTGAATAAAATTAAATACTTACGTTAAACAAAATTACTAATTTAATTATTACAAACAAATTTCAGTTATTTAAAATTATCTTTTTATATTATAATATATCATTTAATGAAATTTGTTTATTTTAAAATAAATTATAACAGTCTACTACATGTACCACGACTACATTCGATTTCTATTTATTTAGCTCACGAGAGTGTTAAATGCCCAGTTAATTCGATATTTTCTAAGAGGCGAAGAGAATTGTTTACACGAAATAGTCGAGAGCAGACATAAAAGAATACGCGAAATTATATTGTATATACGCCTCTGATCGTATTAAGACAATCATTCGTCCCACAGGAATGAAGGCTTTTAAATTACACGGAATAACAATAATTATGGCGAAACATCAAACGAAAAAACCAGGTTAAAAATTCGAGAGTATTAAAGTAATAATATTATTCGAGCCAGATAATTTTATCTTCTGACCGAACGTTTCAGAACTCGACATACGATCCCGAGTTTTATTTGTGTCCGTTGAAATTTATATAACTATTGCTCCGGAATTAATTATATCTGCGAATAGTTTTCCATGTTTCCGTGGAACCGCAATCGTATCGTAAATTTCAATTACAACGAATGTGCAACATCTTTTTTTCTTCGCCTCTTAGAAAGCCACGTAAGTTGTTCAATTCTTTTCATCATCGGAATATTATTTTCACTTCCTCTGTTCGAAGCAAGAAACAAGATAGTTTCAGAATTTACCCAATGCCGCATATTAAACGCTTGTCTATATGTTCTATTAACCTCTGGGTATTATAATCCTCTTACAAGCTTTTCGCGATTCCATTTCGACTTTCTCCGGCCGTGCTAACGCGTTTAGCGCTTAGTGCGCCTGAGAGATTGCTTCTCTGACGGACCAGGCTACATTTAAATGATTCGATCGACTGGACCGCTGAAAAATCCTGTGCCGCGACGTTATTTTCAAAGATATTTATTAACGTGAAAGCCAACGAAGGACAGTCGTTCAGTAAAGTTCCATTGTATACCTTTGTGAAACGTTACATCGGCGATATGTACTGTTCATATAATAATTCACGAATGTTTCTAATAAATACATGATTTGTTTCAAAATCTCCCAAACTGAAATGAAACTCACCAAACTGTTCATATTGTAATTATCGCTTTATAAATTGATTACTTAACACTAAAACTACCCTACCCGTCAAAATGTTTTGATTAGTGTGTTTGAATTAGTATATTTATAGATATTAAATATGACCCATTTGATTTCTGTGTACACGGACAAAAACGGTGAAAAAAAGGAAAAAATATATATTTCATATTTCAGAAAGGTGCAAGAGTTAAACCAGATTCTAAACTGCTGTTACAGGGAGGAAACGATGTGAAGGAACTATGCAAAAATGAATGGAAACATATTTACTACATGCATTTACTATATTATACCTATACAGTAAGTACGAAGAAACAAATGAGTATTTATTATAGCCTACTCTTCGAATAAATATACGCCATAAAGGGTAACTTCTTAATAGGTGCTAAATTATAGAGATATTACTATCTGCATAATTTGAAGAACGATACAAATTATAACTTCCACCTGATCACTTTAAGATCTCGAAAAAGTATTGGAATGTAGCAGGGCATGTAATTTCATAAATCATTATGTCACATTGAGGGGTGAATAGAACGTTGTTAATAATAAATCTACTTTGAAAAGAAACTTTCAAATAAAAACAGAACTGAACAGAATCTGATTGCCTTTCATATGAAAAGTTCCAATAAAATTCTAAGAGATAAAGTGAAACAAGCTTCAGGTATTTTCAATAAACATTCAACGATAAGTGCTTCTTTTAAGCAGGTTATAAATTATCTTAGATAAATTTTTCATTATCATTTTAGTTTATGAATGAAAAGAACAACTGTGAAAGTATTTCTCAAGTCAAGATATAAAAAAGAATTTATAATGGTAACAAGAAAATAAAGATTATAAATAATCTTTAGTGCCTTTCCGACTCGTTTCAATTTAATACAAATCTGAATGGAGCAGATACATCTCAATTGAATTTCCGTTTTAAGGCTAGCATGTAGAAATGTAAACGTGAATAAATATGCGCGTGCAGTTACGGCTTCTATGAAATACAAGATACTATACTTGTCCCAGTTAAAGTCTAAAATTTTATTATTAGAAGATATAGGCTCCTAAATCTCACGATGTTGTATTATTATGTATCCCCTTGACTATCCGCTTCTCCATTCCGCTCCTTTCTGAATATTTATGTTATGTTATGTTTCCTTTAACGATCCGACCGTTACCAGTCTACGGAAAAATTTACAATGACAACGGAGAGTATCTTCGTTTAGTGCAAGTCAATGTGTATTAGCGAGACACGTTTGTACAGGGATTGACAAGTAGGTCGAATGTGAAATGGATCTGGACAACGAGAGGTTCGATTTTTTTTCGTATAAAAATCTTGAATTTAGAATACACATTTTCGATGTGAATAATTGTAGCTGCAATTTTAACGTGTATAGGGTGAACTAATGGGAGTGAGATCATCTTCGTTTACACTTGTAGATATACGAAAGAAATTGTTTAAAGCCCTAGTAAACACTCAAGATCATGTTTAACCCCTTACTGTATAATAAAGTCGAAGACCCGCGGTGAAGATTTTGGTTTTGCTCAATAAAAATCAATGTTATTCATCGCATGTAAGTTGAAGTAAAAAACTGTTTTTCTACTAATAATATTTTACTTTCAAAGTAATTACGTATTTACTTCGAATGAACAAAAAATTCCTGCGTTCTCTCAAATTATTAACAGTAAACTCAATTTGACGAATGTACCGTGAATAAAATAATACAACGAAAGGACACGAAACTTTAATATCAAGTATATTTATTTTCTATCGTTTCCGAATTGCTTGAAAACAATCCCGATAAGAAATTCCATATCGACTCAAAATATTTAATAACATAACTAGTAGGTAGATAATAGCGTGACATGAGTATTGCGACACGAAATCATTAATAAATATTTCGAATACAATTTGCCTCTGTTATGGCAGAAGGAATATACCTACTATTATATAGAACGCTAAAAATTGTCGTGGCAATGGACGTGTCAATATTTGCAAAATTCAGTATCCGGAAACGTTGAACTCGTGTACCACGCAATCCACGTATTGCTCAAACTGTGAAAAAGTACACACCTTTTCCGTTTACTTTCCAACGTAGGTGCCCGTAATTCCCATATAGGTAGGGTAACAACACGTTTTCGTCAAAGCGTTTCATCGGGTTTTAAAAGTTCTCCGTAGCGAGACGTGCGCTAAGCCTTTTTTCTGATCACCATTACACGCCGCGAACCCATAGAAGTTTACTTATTCAACTGTGCCGGGGTTTAACGCGATCACACGCGTGCGATGCATATTCACTGACGCCATGAATTTTTCCCTGCACGCGTGACCTTTCCTGCCGGCCTTTGTCTATGTGGTATATCGCCTACAAACGCGAGCGTGTTTTATTATGTGGGAAAATGGCCGGATTAATTGAACGATAAAGTAGACTTGGATTGAATGCGCTATAAAATATAGTTGACAGTATAATTTCCATTGATATTTAGGTCCTTACCTAATTTTCAGGCACGATCATTTTAATCGAATCGGGAATATTTTGTATGGTTTGCAGTGTTGCAGGGTATTAAATGTTTTTCTTAAACAATATTAGTGTAATAGTTCATAAACAATTGCCTTTTTTAATGCGTTAAATTTAATTTAAATGTTTATTGATATCAGATATCTGGCTGTAAATATTTGTTTACAATTTATTAAATGTTGAAACTTATAAAATATGTTTTTTTCCTTAAATTACGGACTTTTCTATTGTTTCTGTAGATATATCACTTTCATTAAATATCAATTAAAATTACGTGTATATTACGTGTATATGTATATAATTAGAAAACTCAATTTCATATGATATTTGTTAGCGAGAGAAGATCAAGAAACTGCTGCAAAGTAATCGACTTTGCTTATAAACGTACATGAACGATTAAGCGACTAATTATTTTCTAATTTTCATTGATTATATCTTCTTTCTCCTAACGGTAATTAAAGGCTCAACGCTAGAATAGCTGCACCTCAAAGTGTTCACTTTAATTCTAGACATTATTTTTAATTTGCGGTTTGTAACCTTTGCCACAACGCTATTGTTGTTTTCCTTTTCGCTTTCACTAATCTCAATTTGAAATAATACATTTCAAATCAATCTCAAGAGAGATTCTGAAGACTGTATCATGCGGGCGCCATCAATAATTGTCAGAAATAAAATGGATACGTCTCTTTAACAAAATTTGAAGAAATCATTTAGGTCAACGATGAAATTATTATTTACAAGAATAATATAATAATTACAAATTTATTTATCAGTTTTTTATACCAGCTATTACTTTATAAAGTAGCAATAAATCTTTTTGTAAACTGTCAATTAAATTAATTTGTTTCATAAATCAATATTTAAAACATCGTCGAATAAAAACATTTACATAGATACAATAGAAGCATTATGAAAATAATAATTTGAGAAATCATTACTAGCTGTTTTCATCGTAAATGTAGCATTTTATGTTTTCTATAGTATGTGTGGCAAACAGAGCATCATGAAATTGATTTAGAAAGCCCATCTTCGTAAACCGTCGAGGCAACATATTAACGTAGTTTCATCGTTATTTAAAGGCCAGACTCAAGTAGCAACACTTGAAGTCATCATAAACTATATCCATCAAAACTTATAAAAGAAACTACATCTGGTGTTCCTCGTATATACCTTCAATCTTGATCTTCAGTTATCTGACTTAGTTAATTTATACTGTATGACATAGTACACGTGATCCATTTCAAAAGTAACTCAATTACAATGAATTTTCTATGTAGTAATATTTTTAGACACTTCCATCAGATACAGATTAGAAATATCGATTAGATTACGGTAAAAATTTAAATTTTTGGAAGTGTTTTGCAAAGAAGTAAATTGTATGTGAACAATAAGGTATCATTAATAGGTTAATAAATCTTTGACAATTCCAGTTTTTATCAAATAATTAATGAAAATTTATAATTACACGACAATAGTAGATTAACTATACGTAGTAGGTTCTCTTGTTTATTACTTAGTATTTATTATATATTTATTATCTATTATTATAAATAAATTTTGTTTCTCTTTTTTAAATATACATTGATCCAAGGCGCTTTGTAAACAATATTAATCCGTTATATATTTTAAATCCCAAAGAAACTTTGCAATCGTTATTCTGTTAAAATTTGCTTTCAATTACGTTTTACCGGAAACAGGAAAAATGAAATTATCTATATAAAGTATTCATTAACTCGGTAATAACCAAGTTATTATACATCGAACAAATTTGAGATTATATTTAACCGTTAAAAATCGTCATGGGTGAAATTTAATACGACATGATTTTCGTTTTAATATTATTATAAAACGAAGAACTAACAACTGTTACCATCAGCTTTTAGACAAAATAGTATTCTATCAAAGTTATTTGCTTTCATTGATGTCCAAAATAAAGAAAAATGTACCAGAATACACAATGATAGTTTGTAGCTTTAACGAAATAATTCCAAGCTACAAAGCGAAGGATCATATATTATACAACCCATTATCCACATTGTTAATTCCTCTGACGTCTAATGTGTTCAGCTGGCATTTGAATATTTTATTCGAAGTATCTTGATGATGCTGCTCCTCGAAAATCGAACAGTAGGAGAATACATATTTCCACGCTAAACGTGTATGCTTACACACGATAACCGAACGAAAACGTCTAATTGACCCACGAAGCAATAAATCTTCGTTCTGCGGAGAAGTTAAGGACATTTACAACAGTATCCGCTGTCCGACGTGCCCTAAACGAGTGGAACGGCTTATATACCACAAATCCCAGCGACAGTTTTAAGCGTTTCCGACTTTCCCTCGCACCACGCGGTGGGGAACTGTTCGACCTGCAGGCAGATGAGAAAACATGGATCTGACCCTGAAGGGTGGACTGGTTTCAGCTACCTGCGGGCGACAGTTTACTCAAGCGTTTGCCGCTAGTTTTTACCAAAAAGATATCTCATCGAAGATGCGACGACAAAAGATGAGAGTTGGTAAACATCAGAGGAGTAGAAATTTGTAACATATACTATTGTTGTCTATTTTGTTTTGTCTTGTTGTAATTACAAGGGTTGCAGTTCTTTTGTGTTAATATCGTTTTATGATCCAGTAAAATTATTTTTGGAAAACCTTTCAGTGAATTTTGTATTTTGTAAGTTACTTTAACGTTTGTATTTTTGACGTTTCTATAATTCTACAAAGTAATGATATACTATGAAAGGAGTGTTCACAATTTTTTACAGTTTATGTTACTTTAGTTTATAATAATAAGAAATTAAGAGAAAGAGAAGTACTGTTTCAATAAGTTTTGTGTGCGATTTTAAAATTCGGTGTTATAACACATTTCAAAAGGTTCTATTTCCTTTTTTTATTTTAAAAACCAATCTGGACTCTACTAACAGATAAAATATGCTACACAATGTTGGAAAAGAATCTCTTTTTCTCTCACAATAAAGGGTTAATGTGTATAATGCATTGTGAATAAAATACACAAATCTCTTGAAACTACTTTTTGTATTTTGTTTTACTCGATAATGAACATTAAATTCATAAGGCGAAATTAGAACTCAAATGCAAAATAAGATTTCCAAGTAGTCCAAATAAATGATAAATTTAATTGGAATTATCAGAGATTCGGATTTATATCAGCGAATTTAATTGTATCATAAATAGCCACATACGCAATTTTCTCGTACAAGAGTAAATCCCCGAACTTGTAAAACAAATTAAACGAAATACTAAAATTAGAACTGTGTTTCTCATTCGGTCGAGCATGTTTTCATGATCTTCGTCGAAGTAAACAAGAAGTACAAGACAAAAGGAAATAAACATTGAAAAAGTGGACGAAAGGTCGTTTCCCGAAGAAGAAGTTGAAGTGCCCGAGAAAATGCACTCCGCGGTAGAGTTACAAGTGGAAGCAAAGAGGTTTCGAGTGTACGTGGATAATTGAATAGGTTGTTTTAACAGGAGCTCCTTGCTCGAGACAACTCTCGGTGTGGTGGCTCGGCTGCCTACTAAAAGATTTATTTATACAACCTACGACCAGCTGCAATTAATTGCTGTTAACTTTTGCCGCGGGAGTAACCTTATTTAACGTGTACAAGAAATGACTTGTTGCAGAGTAATAAATTCTGCGGACTGCGTTTAACTTGTTTAAGATGTAACGATAATGTTAATTCCGTTTAACGACGTCTTGTCAGTAATCGGCGATGAATCAAGGAACTTAATTACCTGAACAACCATTTTTGTTCATTTCTGTAATATAACTGTATACGGATGAGAGTTCGATTCCGCTTCAAGATTTTTTCTGTTTGATGCTTTGACAGTTTGAAGTGAGAGCGAAATGGATGTGAATGCACTGAAATTGAGATAAAAGAATGCATATTGATTTTATTTCATATAACTCGTTACGTATGCGAAAAGGGTTTTATTGAACAGGTGGGAATTTGTAAAAAAATTGGAAAATTAAATTATTATCTTTTTAATGGTACATGGAAAACGTTGTATGAATATATTTGTATTTGCTTCTCGGTTAATGTAATAGAAAAAGTTCAAAAACTTATAGTTCATACAATATGCAACTGGAATGTGTTTTATATATTAAAATATACAAACCTACATGTTTTATCGTATTTGTACTAGCTACATCTCTTGGAGTTCTTTTATTCTTCTTTAATTCCTTGTCTCATAACAAGGCTTGTGGTGACGATTTTTTCAACACGATTTAACAAACACAAATATTGTTCAATTCGCTCGAGTTCAAAGTAATTAGTATTATTCTGTAATCAATTATTATACTTAAGAGCAAGCATAGACATAGAATATGCCTATAATTTTTTTCTTTACCCAATAAATTATTAGTGACAAAGTAATCATATTGAACAAAGTAAAGGTAATAAAACTCATTGAATGTTAAACAAAAAAGTTCTACATTAAAGATTTGAATATTCTTTTCAACTTTATCAACAGACTTAATGTATAACGGTACCTACTTAAAACATACAAAAGACACAATAAAACAGTAATTTCAGCAGTCAGTAATAATTGTCAGCTACGAAAAATATTCCAAATGAGTAGTTTTGTATCATTTGCGACTATATCGTGTCACGACTTGTACACTTACGCGTAGTTTTAAGGTGTGCGCTGGAGAGTTAACTAACATCCTTATACATTGTTCAGGGAATTAGTACACGCGTTATGTATACTGTCATCTGCCAGTTATACCTTTGCGAATTGAAAATAACAAGTGCAAAGACTTATGAACACAAGACCTTCCACTTGGAGCAGAACCTTGAATATTTCAAGTCCGATCAAACGTACATCAAGCTTTTCTAGGGACTATCTACAAAATACATTGTTTCAATGGTATGTACAATGATATTAATTTATATTTATTCATTGTACAGTTATCCAAACCATGCTTAAATTTTATATATTTATGTTGAATATCTCGATTAAATTTTCTTAATTTTGTATTCCGTATTTCTTTAATTTAAAAAATGTGTTTATTTTTTACGTTTGCAGTGAACTGTTCACCATAATAACAGCTGTAAAACTTACATCGTTTTAAATATATAAATGTTCGAAGCATTTCCAAATAAATTATCACAATCTTCGAGCATTAAGTATTTAATATACAATGTAAATTCACTAGAACAGTCTGTGGAAAGAATGTTAAACGTATATCACTCGTACGGAACGTTATCAATTTTTTAAATCAGTAGCAGAAACTGGTATTTCAGTTTATTCAATATTATAGAGATACAAACTGTACAGTCTGCTTAAAGATTTTCCTTCTGTTTTAGTTATCATCGCACAACATTGCTCGGAATAGTTACTAAAATTCTGCTGTCAATACTTGTTCAATACGATTTGAGAAAGAAATCTGACCGGTCAGTGTACTGGGAAGAAAAATATTTGAACAGATTAAGTGGAAAAAAAAATAGAAACATGTGCAAGCAGGACCGTATCGCTGTTGTAGATTCGATTATCGTTTAGATGAAATAGGACTGTGGACTAGATGTTTTCTTAGGACGGCTACCCGCGGTAAAAATATGGAATTCTCTTTCCCGAGGAAAATTTAAGAACGGTCAGCTACCGGGCGGGGCAACGTTGTTCGAGGCGTTGATTTACTGCTTGCACCCCCGTATAAGGGATGTTAATATTTATTTGATCAAGTAAGACACTCACGAATAGAATTCTCGAAACGAAAGTCACGGTTGGGAGAGTGAACGGTGACGTGAATTTTAATTTTCCGCCGACAAAATGATTTTTCACTAACGTAGCTGACAAGATGGACCTTTTATGGCCAGGCCTTGACTTTTATTGTGAGTTCTGTAAAAATCTATGATTTATATATGATTTCTAATTTAATATAGAAATGATACTTTCGTCAAATTTTCACATTCTTTTGTAATAAAAATTCAAAGTTGTGGTGAAAAGTCATGAAGGAATAAGATTTTTCATAGGGCATCAGAGGCTTATATTGCTACCGGA
Organism: Nomia melanderi; assembly: GCF_051020985.1. Classification (NCBI taxonomy): domain Eukaryota; kingdom Metazoa; phylum Arthropoda; class Insecta; order Hymenoptera; family Halictidae; genus Nomia; species Nomia melanderi. Next base: position 73,499 of record NC_135009.1, read on the forward strand.
GAGTTAATCACTACAATTACGGGTCTTTAATAGTTTACTGAAATAATAATCAAATTCGTTTGAATATTATTCCTAAAGTACCGTTACCTCCGTTTTAAGATTCAAGGTTCTCGGCATGTTCTTCGATCATAGTAGTTCGTATTGGATTATACGATAATCGCTCGTGTTTGTAAAATTTATTACTACAAACCAGTTGCTTGCGACAATTACGGAACCGATAAGATATTTAAGAAAACATAGATTAGAAGTTTAAATAGCTCGCGCACGTATGCAGCAGTTGGTCACGACTAATCGCTTTTGTACTCAAAAATTCTTATCAGAAACGATTGCAGCACCTTTAAACATTCTTACGAGATAAAGAAACGAAATGTTGGCTGTTCTTTCTGAATCTTCACTTCTAAGGAAGCGTCAAAAGAGAAAATAATTTTTAAAGCATTTTTAATTTTTATTTTTAACTGGTGATCTGGAATAGACTAATTATAAAAAATAAACGATGAAAAATGTCTGTATATAATTAAAATCTGCTATAAGAATATATAATAATAAAAATAATGTATATTTTCGATCAGATAAATTCTTTGACAGGATACTTCGTGAAATAAGTAAAATAGACGATTAAAGGGTGCAAATTTGAAATATTATTGTACAGCAGAAATAAAGCAAAAATTTGTCAACGGTAACGTGACATCAGTAATATTCAATAGAATAAACGATAGTTCGTAATAAATAAATAAATAAATAAATAAATAAATAAATAAATAAATAAATAAATACATAAATAAATAAATAAATACATAAATAAATACATAAATAAATAAATAAATACATAAATAAATAAATAAATAAATAAATAATAAAATAAACGTTAGTTTAAATTTGAATTGTTGAGGAACAGGTTTTAAAGCGGGAAAAGGGCATGGTTCACTGGAGGATTGTGTTTAAAGAGGATACTGAAGAGGTTCGGAGTACGAGCACATAATTATTCAATCGGGACCACGAGTGGCATCGTCGACCTACGCTTTATTACATATCGTCTTTTTAATGGTTCAATGGTATGCGCTCGGTTTAATTTCGTTTGACGGCTCCACCCGTGACGTCTTATTATCGAATTTATTGTTGAAGTGCCTCCACCTACCCGCAGCAGTTTAACCAGTGACATAAGGTGAAATAAATCACGTAAACCGTCTTGACGACCGAGAGTGGCCGCGTTCGAGTTTATCCATTAGTTTTTTCTTTCCATCATTCGCAAACGTCGTATGATTTTCCTTTTAAACGAAAGATTTCTTTAAAACGATTATTATCTGTCAAACGATCATTATTGTTTTATTATTCTTATAGGAAATCGCCCGAATAAAACTCAAAGAATACATACACACTATTTAATCTCTACGAACCTACAGCAATATGCAAACCTGTATATAAAAAGTGTTTTGTTTCTTAACTGCTATCGATGAGTGATACATGATATTCCATTAATAAGTTTAAAGAAGAATGAAACAAATTCAAACTTTTCAAATGTGAAGCTTATGAAATTGAAAGAAATTAAAAAATTATCTCACGCGTTGCGCATAATTTATTACAATGCATACAGAGTTATCTAAATATATTACCATGCAAATAGGATCATGTAAGCAAACATCTCGGGTATTTATTAGTGTGTGAGAAAACCGTCTGAAACCTAGTGAACTGTTGTTTCGTACGCTCATAAATATCAAAGGTATTTAGGAGATTTCATTTTTGTGGCATTTAACGAACGCCCGTTAAAAATGGTGAAAATCATGAATCCGACTACTTTCACGAATCTCTGCGTGGATACGATCGCAATTAAAATAATTTCCGACGAGCAGAGTGCTTTTGCGGAGAGAACGGTGTACCGTTCAGATGTAAAGATGCAATCATGCAACGTTGGTTTTTAGTCGCGCGATCCTTATAATTCATCAAAGACGTTCCTATAATTAGCAAACCTGAAGATCCATGCAGACGCGTGAAAGGCGCGAAGAAAGATTAATGAACCTGATCGAATGGGCCTAAGTGGCGTTGCGAATCGAATAAATCTCATGGGGCACACTGTATTACCTGTACGTAAAAAGTGTTCTTAAGCTCGTGAAATGCGAAGATAATAAAAAGCAATTAAATCTTTCTCCTGAAAATAAGGAGGCGTTACCGTTGTCTGCTGCATTGACTAATCCTTATAAATACTTACACACTAATTTCCTTGAGAATATTGTTTCATGTCTGTATTGCAGTAAAAGTCTGCTTTTCCCAGTTGAATATGAATTTGAACACCATTTCCCTTCGTCATTCATACTTTCTTAGAAAGTTAACACTAAAAAAAATTGAAGTTAAATTCTAAATTTTCTTGTACGCTAACCAAAAGTGTTAGTTTGTTTTCCTATTTATACTATATTTTCTCAATAATTTTGCCATGAAAACAATAGAAAATGTTCTGTTAATGAATTTTATAATGTTTCTTTTTAATACACATATTTTGTATTATTCCGTAGGCAAATTTACAAAATATTTTGGTAAAATCTTAATACATCCCGGCACCAACCGATTTTAATAAAACCATTAAATGTTACAAGAAGTACACATTTTGAACAACTTTTTCCATTGAAAAAATGTCGCTGATATTTAATTTCTGAGATAATCGCGGAAAACTTTTACTACTACTACACTGAATACTTTATACGTGAGCGCGTCTGTGAGATAAACACAGCATAGCCACGCGGTCGCTGTGGCTTACATCAATGAGCTTGCATCGCCTTGGGTTACGTAGACGTTTCCTAATAAAAGTTAAGACAGTTCCAATCAGTGGCGACAATTTTAGACCTTTCTTCCTAGTATAGAAATGAGTTTCATATGGATAACAGATTTCGGTATAGGTAGGGCTGGTTGTTTTCTACAAGGGCGGAGGGGGGATACATTGTGTCGCTCCTTCATCGACGCTTTTGTTTTATAATTGCTGAACTTCTTCTGGTACAAAACCGATGATTTTTTAAGGTGATATTGTATCGTATTATTATTATCATTAATATTGTGTTCGATTATTATTATTATATTTATGTACCTATTACTTTTCTGAGGAAATTAAAGCTTGTGTTTCCATTTCACTGTTTTAATAACTATATTTATTTTACAGTTGATACAAACACTTTCACTTCGATAAAACCATTTAATTTTAAATTAGCAAAAATACATAAAATTTCGATTTCTTTCACTTTTTATGAAAAATCGAGAAATTCATATCAGAATAATTTTGACAATTATAAAATAAAAGTGTAGGTCAGATAACGACAGTATACAGTGCTCGCCCTCCTTCCACACCCGTGCCTAAAGAAACTAATACCACTTGTACCAATATCTATTGTCCAACAGAAACTCATTTTTATATGTACGAGGAAAGGTATGAAACTACCGCGATCGAGTCAACACTTTTGTAACGGAGCATGCCCATGTGAAATTTGGGAGGGCGACACACAGTGGGGTATTCGCCCGATTTGGGCGACCAAAAGTTCATTTTAAAAATTTTACCTGAACCGAAAAACTATTGCTGCTTGAGATAGCTGAGTATCTAAGGAACAATGTCCTACAAATATTGTTTTCCTTGGAGCACTCGAAAAGTGCTGAGGTATTCCGAAAGTTAGACATTTTTCGACTACGTGTTTTACCCTTGAAAGTCCTCGCAACATTTTCCACGTGTTTCGGAAAAGTTGTACAAATTTTTCTTCACTATCAAAGTTTTCAGCTAAGTGTATACTCTGCCTTTAATAGTTCATTACTATGTATCTTTTTATTATGTATCTTTATGTAAATGTCGATATTTTAACATAACTAACACATCATCGATATTTCATACAGTTGTACAACTTCACGAATGGTTTTGTTATAGAACAAGACGCGTCCCTGCGTTCTTCCCAGCGCAGTTGTATTCAATAAGGTTTTGAGATTGTTATAAAAAAATAAGATCATTCGTACAGGTCCGCCCTTTTCCTCTAGAGCGATTTGTTTACCGCGGCGCGCCGCAAACCTGGCGGCCGCGTGTCGCGACCTGCACTGTTTCGGAAAACCACTTTCTGAGGTCATTAAGTTTGATATTTCGAAATAAATCTTTTTCTTATAAAGTTACATCACTTTCAATTTCAGCAATTTTTCAACAGAAATTTCGAGATCCTTTAATTTTGCTCACTGGTACAGAAAATTTGCAAAAAATCAATAAAGTAAACAATTATATATTACTTATGATGTATTATTATGTATTATATATTATACTATTGTATATTACATCATGTAATGTATGATATACAAATATTTTTTTTTTTATTTTATATAATTATATGAAATTATATATAATTTATATTAATAACTTTATTGTCATATGCCATATAATTGCATATTATTATACATTATTATATTATATTTTCATATTTTCTTGTAAAAAATCGATATAAACCTGTCTTTAATTTTGACCGCTCAGATCGGGCAAATACCCCACTGTGATACTATGTTTGGCTCAGAGACGCGCTCACGTATAAGAATTCAATGTAGCGGTAGCAAAAGTTTTCCGCGATTATCTCGGAAACTAAATGTCAGCGACACCTTTCTCAAAGGAAGGAGTTATTCAGAAAGTACAATTCTTGCAATATTTAATGGTTTTATTAAAATCGGTTACCGCGGGAATGTACTAAGATTTTACCTTACCCTATAAGCATTAACCAAGAAGAAAACAATTTCAATAGGTTGACTGCCACTATAATCACCGATTATCCATGCTTCTGAAAGAAAAAACTACACCAGATAAGATGACTAATGTAGAATAATAGTGTTAAACACGTTCGCTATCAGCATTTGTTTCAGTGATGATCTTCTCAGTTGTAATATTCTATTCAAACCAACAAATCTTCTAAATAAAGTATTGAAACAAGTGAAACTGAAACGAGCTATTAATAATATCGATAGAATTAATTGTCTTCATGTAAAATATAGGATCACGACCGTTGCAAATATGACGTTGCTACCGAACATGTTAATAGTGTAAGTAACTACATAATGGCTCAAACATAGTGATGCTAAATAATTAATAATTGTTTCTATGTACATACATGTCTTTGTTACGAAAAAATAAATGATATATAAAACGATCAAGATTCTCGAGACAATGAACATGTTAAATATACAAATTTTTCTTTTATTACATATAATTTTTGAATAATAAATAACCAGATTATACGATTTTTAAAGCATCTTTAAATTCTAAATTCACTCCTAAATATATTTGAAACTTTTTATACAGCGCTCCCTGTATTAACGATCTCATGATCGTATCGGTAACAGAGATTTTAATAAAAAAAAGGGGGGGGGGAGGCGTATTGAAGAGACCATTTATATGTACGCGCATACTGCTTCAATGATTCTTGCCGTTCGAGTCCTGAGCTATTCCGTTACGAGAGGCCAGAATCATTGCATCAGTGTACTTCTAGCCGTAATTCGAGCAATAAAATCTCAACTACTTTAGTCGGAGCTCCATCGATGCAACGAATGAAAGAGGCTTTTAAAGGAATTCCAAGAAAACGTTTCTTCGTTGTACGTGTTTTCAACTAGTGCCTTGTACTATATCCTGACATAATTGTGTATGAATTTTTAATGAAGAACCCCATTCTTATTGTAGGCAAGGTTACGTCGTAAACGTTTGGACAAAAATTAATTTGCCCATCCTCTGGTGTATGTTATATATGTACATACTTCGAAGAAATAGAAATTTGTTACTTTCCGGCGCGAAAATGGCAGTATTAATGAATTTATTATTATTGAATGAAATGAAAAAATAATAAAGAAAGTGAGAAGATAATTTGAAGAATTCATGTAAAATCTATTAGCAAGCGAATATGCATAGATCTGAATATTATCGAAACAACGTTTTATTCGAATAAATTTTTACATTAAATTTCATTTTATTTCGAATCGTCTTGGTTACATTATCTCACTGATAGTTTTTGATAAAGAAATTACTTTAATATTTAGTACTTCATTTGGAATTTAGATATTTTTTTATATGAAAGTTTTATTTTATAGATAGATGATAATATTTCATTGGCTATGTATATTTTTAATGCACTGATATATGTATTTGCTAAATTAACAAAATAATTGCTTATAGTTTCGTATTATCATTTAAAATTATCATATATATTTAGCAAATAAATAATTTGAAAATGATTGAAATATTCAAATAAAATTTCGAAATATTTGTTTTATTTAAATTATCACTGTAGATCCACACAAGTAACACTGATAAGAATTCTAATATTTTCCATTATATTTCACATTGACGATCTGTATTTCTACATTTCTCCGCGCTAGAATTTTTAAAACACTTCGTTTATAAATTTGATGACAGAAAATTAAATAATAACTGAAAATTGATTTACTGTCGCTATATGTTTCGTCGATAGCTTCACCTTTAACCTATCTGTAGAACATTAAGTTGACATCTAATGCTTTTAAATCTACCGACGAAAATGTGAATATAAATATACTAATATACCGCTCGTAAATGAATTTTAATATAGTTGTATCGCGTGTATGTAGATGAGAATATTTACCTGTTTAAGCAAAGTACAAAAATTCCGTAATTCCAAAAAGATGCCAAATAGAACCAAAAAGAGTTGATAAAGTTGATTACCACGATAGCATACATCGAATTCACAAGCCATGTATGTTATTTACGTTCGAGTAATAGAGCAAAACTCTGCATCACTGATGTAACTTTCACAAAAGCATCAATAATTTATTAAGTATTATTAAAGATGAATCATATTCAACTAAAAAATGGAAGCGTATGTTAGATCACTTCCCGAGACCAATACACCGTCAAAAAGTATAGAATAATTGCTTGGGTCTCGAAAAGATCGTTAATTACTCCGAGCCGCCCACACTTTCCACATCGCGAAAGAGCTTTCACATACTCGAATAAAATTCTCCTTTGTATTACCTGTAATGACGGACAACTCCTGTGCCTGTACTTCCTAGTCGCAAGTTCCCACCAGGGAATGACGTTCCCGGTGCTCCTCGGCTTAACTGGATCGCTGACCGCGTGTTCGTAGAGCGGCTCGAGGATCGGCACATTGCCGGAGAGCCTCCTAACAGGATCATTAGCAGTCTGATCTTTCGCGAGATTTCCCCTCCTGGGCAGAGTAGCGAAGCCGTTGTATCGGCAGTTATCGTCACCGCCTTTGTCCTCCGGCTCCGATTCCAGGGAATTATGCCTGGTTCTGCGGTAGGATGATCTTGCGAAATGGTCCTGCCTTTGGAAACCCCGACTGGTTCTGTCAAACTGGCCATGTAGTATGACATCAGTCGCGTCCACCAAGTAAAGTGGAAGAACCAAGTTCTTCGAATTGATGCGATTAGAGTAATACTCGTGGTCGACGCTGATATCTATGTCGCTGGTGCAAGATCTGTTCATCGACGACGATCGGACGTGTACAGGTCGTTCACCGTCGAGGACATCTTCGCTGGACTTGTGAAGAGGCCTCGAGGAGACTCTGGACCTTCTAGACGGCAAAGTATCGTACCGTCTCTTCAAGTAATTGTCCGATGGTTTTCCTTCTACCTGTGAGTCGTGCGTGTTACTTTTCTCGTGTAAACCGTTTTGTGGTCGTAGACCGTCGAAATTGGAACTCGGTATGATCTTATCCTTTCTTAAATAAGATTTGTTGATCGCGTCCACTCTAGTGCGATTCTTTCGAATCGTACTGGTGATCGGTAACCGATCCACCGATCGAACCGCTGACGGTCTGTCGTCGTCGGTGGATGACATCTCGTCTTTGGACTCAAGCTCGTCGGATCCCTCCGCACTGATCAGATCTTGCTTCAGGTTCAGCGAATTTTTCGAAAAATTGCTCAGCAGACTGATCTTCGAGTCATCCGTTCGTTGGACTTCGCTCGACAACGACTCGCTGATCGCGTATAGAGACTCTGTGGACTTCGTGGAGGACGTTGTTGTCGATCCTGTGGAATGTCTGGAGGTGCTATCTATGGAGGACGACCTGGGCAGTGGTTTCGGAGGAACTTTTCCAAATCGGTTCCTCGATGCAGAATAATTCTTTACGCTCTCGGTCTTGTCATCGTCTAGCTGCTTCTCAGTTCCCTCGACAAGATTTTCGCAGAAATCTGAAGATATAGGCGGCATCGGCGCCATGTCCCTTTTCCTAACGTAGCTAGAGAAGTTGCATGATTGATCGAGAAGTTCACCTTTAGCGATTTTATTGATCACTCCGTAAGCGGAGTTCTTCGAGTTCGAAGAGGACTTCAGTTCCTCGTAATTCTTGTCGATTTCCGCGATGTTCTTATTGATGTCTTCAATATACTTAGCCGTGGTGCGGTAAAGATCACCGCTAGGCACGTAATTCCCATCAACAATGACGATCCGACGATCGCGTCTCGACTTCGCCAGAATATTCGGAACCGCATAAATCGGTTGTCTCTCTTTGGTACCATTAATCCTCCTACCGTCAACAGCAAAATTCCTCTTGTCGTTCTTCCTGATCTGATCGGAACTGTTAAAAAATCCTTGTGTCTCCTTTAACTTCTTCGAACTCGAACCGATCACAACAGCAGGTCCGAAGGAGTCGATCAACTTGGAGCGATCGCCGATGGTATCCGCTCCCTCGCGAAGCTTGCCTTTCGACCGGAAAGACTGCAAAGCGATTTGCTCGTTGCGCTGGCATTCCTCGACGGGCACGGTATCATAAACGCAGTCCTCGGCGCTATCGTTTTGCGTGTGAAACTCTTGTTTCCTCTCGTTCGCTTCTCCAGCGGAGAACGTCTTCAACTGTCCTTGACCGTTCGCCAGCTGGTCGCCGGGCTGCTGGGCGTAATCGTTTCGACCTTGCTCAACCTTGCAGAACGTGTTCAGCGTCACCGGCTTCCGCTGCTCCAGCAGGCCCGTCTTCTTCGATCCGCGCAGCGTTCCATAGTTCTCGATCAGCAGGCAGTCGTTGCTAAAATCGGACCACCTGGGCACCTGGGCCAGGTCGCCGGACGCTATCGGGAAATTCGATAGCCGGGGCAGAGCGTATGGGCCGCCGGCCTCCTTGAGCAGCTCCTCCGAGTCGGACCTATAGACGGCCCGAGGCCGGCTGCGACCCCTCGACCTTATGGTCGCGTAGCCGTCGTGGATGCGGCGCGAACACACGTTCAGATCCATCGTCGATGGCTCAGAACGCGCCAGATGGAATTTTTGGCATTCTTAAGCCTCGCCGGGCCGCCGTTAATCAACACATACCGTGCGATAGAGTTCTAGACAAGTCCTCGGACGCATGTTCGTTTGATAATGTTCTATCGGGATGCGAGTCACTTGCTGGATGCCACTGTGGAAATAATTCGCTGTCTGTTATTCGGGGTCGGTTGGACGCTTTCGCGGAATCGCGGTTACGTTGGGTGTTACGCTCGTAATACTTCCTTGGTTGAAACTGTGTTTAGTACTAATGTGTAAGGATTATGTTTGAAAGAAATATTTTCTCATTGTTAAATTGTAATTTATCTTGATTTATTCTCGGAATTTGTTGCTTTTGGAACTTAGTTCCAGACAGATTCTGTTTACGTAGATCCAGTGGACTGAACACTTTGACTTCTATGACCTGAGTTCAGGTGACACAGTTATTTGTATTGATCTAAAAATTTTATTAAAAGTTTACAAAAAATTGTTCGATTATTATCAATACATTTATTGATTGATAAAAAACTTTGTTTAAGAAATTAAAACATCTGAGAAATGAGAAAGAGAGCAATCTCTATAATAAATTATGACTTCATAATTTTTGGTTCGTTATGAAAATTGTTTTAATTGCACAAGATTTTAATGAGTGGCCAATTCAAATCAAAAGGGGATACGACAGTAAACATTTATCCTTCAACCAAGACAAAGTATGAAAAAGTTTATTTAGTCGTTTGACCTTTAATTTAGCTATACACTGTAGTTAATGATTCATTTTGCTCTACAAATCAAATAAACTGGCAGGTTTATGTGTTCAGTTTTATTCAACCCAGTTCTGTTAAAAAAGAAACAGAACTATCGCTGTGATAGACGTCGATCCTTTCCTTATTCTGTTCATTACGCGAACTGTGTTTCAAACATCTATGATCTAGATTCGCTGAAGAGTGCGTCATTCATATACACAGAGTAGCGTATGACGGTACTCTTGATTTTTTAACGCTTCACATTATTCTAATGGCGAATGTTGCAGATACGTTTAATTAAATTTCCTTTACTAATCATTCAATGATACTATGATACAACGATACGAATTTCCAACTGCGTTATTTCTTTCAAACTGCTGTATGTTTTACATCGTGTAATATACAAAGCTATTTTTCTAATAATAAATGTAACAGCTGCTGCATGACTCTGATCAACAATTTAGGTATGCATTTTTACGAAACGCATACTACCGTATAATACCATTTTAATGTAAGAATATAATAGTAATAAAAAAAGTTATTGGACTAATGTATTATTGCTAAACAATGGACCGTTATAGAAATTAGAATTCTAGTTCTGCTACACATGAAAGTATAATTACTTTACATTCAGTCTGACTACAATTTTGATTTTGCCTAAGTTTAGTCAAAAACATTTTTTATAAGTACATAAAGATATTCAATGTATCTGTCCAATATAGGTTTCTCTAATGACGTTTTTGAACAACATTCCATAAATAAGTACAACAAAACATAGTTTTATGTTTCGTTAGAATAAAAATTGTTACAACAGAGATTCTGCTCTTCTTAGCAATATATAAATACATTGGAAACTATTTCAATCGTTTCTGCAAATTATGAAAAGTATTGCTGGCACTTCAGAAGTAAAGCTGTTTGCATTTACTTTCGGTCTAAACTATGTAGATTCGCATCAACCAGTCTTCCTGGTTAATTGAATTGAAAGAGTATTGCCATAATACGGCTAGTCAAGGTCTTTATTCCTCGATTAATGAACAAACGAAAATGTGTCGCTCGAGACGTTTTATGTAACGAATTACATTGCGAAATGGCAGAGCAAAACCAGCACTGTCGCAACGTAATGATCATCAGACGTGGCGCATGATGTTCAGAGACGTGTAGCTTAAAGAAGATTACAAACAGCAGCTCGTGTTTGGAATGGCTGTCGTAACAGTATCATTGATAACAAAATTTGATCTCGTGCGAGATGCTGTAACGGAATAAGTGTACAGCTTCCAGTTTGGATTTAATTTCGATAGAGAAAACGTTCAAGGAAATCATCCAATCAGAGTCTAGATTAATCGGCGTGAATGGGATGTATCAAGGAAGACATAATGATAAGTCTTTGCTCAGTAATTGATTAAACAAAACGAGAACGCAAAAGCGTGCTGGCGTATCTTCAGTAATTTCTCAAGTGGACAGCTTTATTTCTTCATTGTCACTCTGTAGTTGACTCGGAATAGGGTAAGATTGCGCGCGTAGGTGTGGAAGAAACGTAGTTCCTAATGTGATGCTTAGAAACTGTTTTGCAATTTATAAGTGGGACTGAATTGAAAATAACATTTGAATTTCGGAAATTATTGTTAATTCTGACTGTGGAACGAGAAAATACTCACCCTATGAATTATTGTAATTGATGTATGGAGATTATATGAGCAGACTTTAATGTAATACATTTCTTATTAATTTTGAAATTCAAAATTCGGCTTCTCGATAGAAAGAAAAATGATTGTTGTTGATAGACTTAATTGTTCGCTCAAATCAAAACTTGTGAATAAAGACATTTTTAAATATAGAAAGTTTTCTTAATCTCTAATTAACAATGATCAATAATTGATTCATATTCGGAAATTATGTGTATGCACATGTATGTGTACAAATCCACGAAAGTTATGCTATGAAATACATAGTAAGAACAATTTTAATTGTGAAACTACATATTAGTACGTTTGTTGCATTATCAATTCGAGGATGACGATTGTTATTCCAACCATTAAATCTTCTTCACCGTATTCTTCGTTTTCATCGCAATATTGGATTATTATCAGAAAATAAAATTTTCAATGCTTGTTTCAACTAGAATATGGTAATTGATTATTCCGTACGCATGTTCATAATGACACCGTAAGAGAGTTCATGAACTACACGCTCGAGTTACAGACGGCATGAACAACGACGATAGTCTCTGACCCAGATCGGCCAAGAGGAGGTCTTAAGTCACTAACTAAACTAATCGTTTATCTAACATTAAAAGAGTGCAGTTTCTGATACGACGGTCAGGCGTACTTCTAACGGATGTTAGTAATTAAAAGCATCTGTTGGCACAAATGGAACTAGGTTATCAGGCATTTTTTAAGCTTTTCATTTGTTTATCGAAGTATAGCTTTGTAAAGCATTTCATAATTTATTGAACCGGATAAGAGTCGGTTTCTCTCGCGTAAGATCAATTTGTTAGAAATAAATTCTTCGCTTCAACAGATAACGAAATCGCTGCAACACAATTAGATTATTGGAAAACCTAGTTTCGATTAGTTCCATTAGTTCGATTAGTTTGTACTTTATAAATAGACTGTGAATCTTTATAGAAACTCAAAATTAAACAAATATAATTAGAAACATAGAATTGCAACAGAAAATTATTCTAAACTAATTCTACAAAAAATTTAATAGTGAATATTTTTTCTTATTGTGCACATTCAGTGCAACGTTGAACTTTCAAATTGTTTATGAATAAACATCCGCAGTTCAGTTATCAAACAGAGGCATTAGTAATATCAGTTTTAATGACTTATTGTGAAGAGATACAAATTCTGAAATGTTATAAGCACACTACCGGTAATTGCGACGATTTCATTTATGGAAGATGTGGCATTTATTAACATTGCAACGTAAACGAATCCTTTGTTCTCTTCTTTCCAGAAAAATGTTCTTCATTCCTTGGGCACGTTTTTGCGACCATCAAGATAGCCAGCTGCCTTGCGAACTTTGCGTTCGTAACAAGAGCATAATTACAGCTGTGCGACCTTAGTGCTGCAGAATAATTTTTCTTTCTTTTTTTTACACGTTGATCGTTAGATCAATAATATCGTATGATTTTTTCCAAGTGGAATTTAATTAGTTCCCTGTGTGCAATCTTATTCACTTCCACAAATATGTCACAGCAGAGATTTCTATTAATTAGATTTTGCAGTTTCTTCAGTACAGTTTGAAATTAAGAAAAATTGAAATCAATAGAAGAATGTAATGTAACTGGTTTTTTAAGAATAAATTTGTGCAGACTTCTTGAATTCTTATATCGATATTTCCAAATATTTCATCCACGTTCAATATAAAATTCGTTAGAAAAGTGGAATTTTAATTTAAAAACATTATCCTTAAAGATACAGTCTATTAATCTACTTTTTCTTATTTAATAAAAATGTCTTCAGCGTTAATAAGGAAATAAAAATTAATTTAGCATAAAATATATATAAAATTAATTAACGTTTCTTATCAAAGATAAATTGTTTATTAACGCGCATACTATTTGTATAAGTAAAGCAAAATCCCACTTGTGTTAACCAAAACTCGCATATTGCGTTAATTTAAGAAATGCCAATTTAAATTTTCAAATACAAATTTATGATTGTAAATCTACATGAATGTAATTTCTTTTAAAATCAATGAAAAATCTTATCGTTAGATCTCAAACATATTGAATGATTCCATTAACTTTGTTCTCTTGTTGTTTCAGTTTTACGTAATTTCAATTGAACTATCTTTAAATCAAAGCAATTTAATAAAAACCTTTATGCGAAATTGGAAATTCTAATTTTTAAACTCCGATTGGTTAAAATTCCAATATCCGATAAGTTCACGAATTTACTGTAGCATCGCAACAGGTGCATTGATATTAAAACTGCTCCTCTTAACGAATCGTTCACACACCTGCTCTTGAACGTTCGTTTCCATTTGATTCGAGTTCAGTTTGAATTTAAAAATAATTTAAATCTAAAAATATTCCGGAGAGTTTATGTTATTTTTGTGTTGCATTTTCTTTGGAATTTAATATTAATGTCTGTTGCTGACCACAGGAAACCATTGGCAGTTAAAGATTTAAATGGTTGAAAATTAATTCTCCGTACAATTCCAATTGAAATTCCCTTTAATTACAACGATCAGTGCTGTATCAGAATTATAATATTAATACAGTGTACACAGGTACTTATGTGTATCGACGTACTACTTGCAGCTTACGAGTATTAGCTAATAAAAATAAATGATTCTAACAGAGAAATAGTTTTATGTTTTTTACCGTTTAAGATTTCTATGGAGAAAACTGATAACAATTTGTTGACTTTTGTATCACTTAATCGTGTAAAAGTATTTATGATAAACAAAAGTCTATGATTTCTTAAACCTTTAACTTACTTTTATAATTTACATTATCTATAGCGAACCTTTGTAATAAGTGATCAAACACACTTGTATATTTTATATCAATGTATGAATTAAATGAATTAAACAATTTATTTAAATTTCGTAGTTCTGTTGCCAATGATACCTATTTATTCTTAAGACATTGAAACGTTAAAACAAATAATGTGCTGTATTTTCAATTATGTATACAAAATAAATTTCTGTCAGAATTTATACAGATACTTAAAAATTTCTACACATTTGTAAGATCAAGGTTTTCGATATTATCATACTATCGTCATCGATGACTCATAATCAACAATAATCACAAAAAATGTATTCGATACCGCAACTTCATTTATTGCTGCCTCTTCTGCTGATCACGTACGATTATGTTTTTTTCTCAATTGACTGTTTAAATAGACTTCGCCTATTTCATAAAAGTATCAGGAATATTATCAGCAGCATAAATTTATATAAATTGAAATTTTAAGTGATGTAAAGTGTGTGCACAATTTTTTTACCTATATCAAATGATAATATCTTGTATTAAAAATTATTCTTTGTCAAGTTAAAATTGAATGCTTGCAAACCAATTATTTTTAACCCTTTCGAAATAACGGAACACATTTAT
Source organism: Nomia melanderi (assembly GCF_051020985.1). Lineage (NCBI taxonomy): Eukaryota > Metazoa > Arthropoda > Insecta > Hymenoptera > Halictidae > Nomia > Nomia melanderi. The sequence goes on from NC_135009.1 coordinate 88,530, forward strand.
TATATGGAAAATGCGTTGAACCTTCAAATCAGTGGTGGTAGATATTTAATAATACAAATAGGCATATATATATATATGTATATACGTGAACTTTCCTAAAACTAAAACTTTTGTAATTTTACGAAACACTTGCAGCAAACTCGTGGAGCAACAATTAAGACTCAATGTCGCAGGCTTTTGTCATCGTTGAAAACACGCCTACAATCAATAGTTCCATAAACTGAAAGATATTCATTCTGTGTATGTACAAATAACAAGCGTAATTTATGTTCGCCACTGAGTTGATGTTTCCAATAAACAAACGTTTGTGTTAGTGTTTTCAGTAAACCAGTTTTCTATTAGCCAGCGAATTTCGCAACTATTTCTGCAACGGTCGGAGCGCGTTTCTTGGCCCATCCTAAATTCTTCCCGTTATATCGCGGCTCACCGATTCGACCTATCGAACCTGCAGGCATATTCCAGCCGATTTACATTAAACGTTACGAGACCACGTCGCGAAGCCACGTTACGATACTTCGCCTCTTTGAATGGTATCGATTAGCATAATGTGTCGCCTATCACATGCCTGCCGCACACGGTTACGATATGGAAACGAACCGTGCTGTTTTGCACGATGCGGTAAATGTAATTTTTATACCTTGGCTCTAGTCGGCCGAAGAGCGGCGGTCGCATAAAAAGTGAAGAAGTATGGGGACGGAAGAAAACGGGGATGTGGAAGTCAAGGTTGGGCTGCATCGAGAATTTCAATGAACAGCGTGCAGGGTGCGATGGACGTTATAATATTGTGCACTTAACCCCTTGCCAAACAATATCGTGTCAGATTCCTGATGAAGGTCTCAAACTGAAATTAACGAAGTTAATTGAATCTCAATTGTCTTGAGTTCTAATTAAATATTATATTTCTGTTATCAATTGCTTTGTTTCTAGTAAGTAATTAATGTCAAGCATAATTATTGTGGACGCAGTCATGAAAGAAATCATAGGACGAAGGGGTGAACACGTTTGCGACCTTATATAACTTCCCAAAGTCTGTAACTAAATATCGTGAGGGTCTACTATTTAAATGTGTATCAATACAAAGAATATGTGGTAGGATTATGTTGTCAATAGTAAGTCACAGATTTTGAAATGATGTAGGATTAAGTGATTTTTGATTTTCTAAAATATATAAAATGATGTGAAACTAGATTATCGTAATTTTTCTAAAAAAAAAATTAAAAATAATGAGAAACTACGTTACGAGTTTTAAACGCATTAAAAGATGGATGATTTTTGAAGAAAATGTAATCAAGAAATTTGTAATCGAAGTCATTCCTACTCTGTTGTTTAACATTACAACTACCAGATGAATTAAAATTTGAAAATTTTTTTCTTACATCATGTCATACTTGATGGATGGTATCTGAACTAGATTCACTGATAATGGTATCATAGAAGAACCATATTAAATAAACCGATACTGTTTGTTCTTTACTTACGTATGTCATATAGATTAATAATACACATATATTGAACCAGTCTCATCTTTTTATATGTTGTTAAAACAAGTCAGACTGACAAAAAGATATTAGTAGATACGATAAATAGGACAAGGGAAAAATAAAAAAATAAAATAGGTATTATGATTTTATAAAGAAATTACAATGTTATGAAGGTGTTCGAAATTTTCTCTTAGAAAAATAAAAATTTTGTAACTTTGAATGAACGAATGATAAGTTACATTTAATGAATTATTTTTAAATATTATATAAGAAAAGTGGATTTTCAATCTTAAATAATCGTATAGATTAAACATTTTTATCACTTTTGGGTGATGTGAGTATTGATAAGTTAAATCCACGGATAATAATTCTCTGAATATCCTATATTATTACTCGCAATCGAAACCTTAAAAAGATTTAAGAGATTCATCGATGATAATTCAACGTTTGATAAGATCGCACTTTTTTACTCTTCAACTTCTTAACTAAAGTGGTTCAATTCACATATAATTCTTATAAAAATGCACAGTGATATCTCGAATACGAAGTATTATTACTAAAGTGTTTAGAAGTTATTCTATTGATTGTCTCGATACAGATAAAATATTCTTGGTATAGACTAGATTCTTGTACACTATATCATTAAAATATTAATTCACATTTAATATTATATTATGAGATGAAATAAAACAAGTTTAGCTGCGATTTGTGATTCTCGTGTATTACGGAATACAATATTTGCTCCTTGATTTTTCCAAAAAATAATAGTACTATTTAATATGTCTTCATATTTATGCATAATTCGGGACGTTGAATTTTATAACACAGATTTATTACATTGATATTTAGATGCAGATACAGTAGTAGAGAAAAACATACATTCAAAGAAAAAATAGCTTCCGTGATTGCATAAGAACTAATTAACGATTCAGCTACTCAGAGAATCATATTCTGATGCAATCAAAAGAAGTTTTCCTTTGCATTCCTAAGACTACGTTTGTCACAAAGAATTCCTCGAGTGTTTTTTCAAGTCATACAGTCTCACGTCGAAAACAAGCAGTATATTACAGATGAATTCGAAAAATTACGCCATTAAAGCAAAGCGGTCCATGAAACAATTCCGTTTCTAATAACAAAAACGGGAAATCATTCAAGTACTTCTGCTGTTCCCATTCTTCTCCTTCGAAATTAACAATATTCTATAACAGGCTTGCCTATATTGCAGGCCATTCGAACGTACCACGAACATAACTTCCGGAAGGCTTGGCAACCGCAACGAAATCGACGAAAACAAATTTGCAATGCGATCCTGCCCCGTTTAATCCGTTAGACAAGGTATATGTCATCTTAACCGTCAATTATTCCATATTTTCCTAAAACTCCTTTGTCATCTTAAATTTAATGTATTTTATATTATGGTTTACTGTTAGATACGTTTTATTGGTAACGCTACATTTGTACGTAAAAATAAATGTAGTGCTTAATTAAATATCTTTATAAGAATTAGAACCGTTTCATCTAAAGGCAGCTTAATCACAACTGTCTAGTTGTTACTATAGGTATAGAGTGGACTGATGACAATGACTTATATTGAATAAATTTCTTTAATAGAAGTTGTGTACTGCAAAATGATTTATTACTATACTGTCGATATTTATACTTATATAATTATAATTATAGGCACTTTATTAAAAAGAAAATTAGAGATTGTATCTCTCCAAATTGCTTTCATTATTAAACAAAAATCATTCGAGGATTATTTTGAATGTCACTTTTTCCCATATTAACAACTACGTTTTATGATACGATACCGTAAGCAATATTAAAATGAATGTAAGAATCTATGATAGAATCTATGCCCTCGAAACGTCCTCCATGGAAAACGAAATCAGTTTCAATAGTACAAATACAGTATATACAAAACATTTGATTAAAAAACATTTTAACTTAATGTTTAAAAATATCAATAGAATACCATCAAAAATGGAATGTGCAGAGAGTATCAGTGATCTTATTATCAGCAAAAATGAAGAAAAACGAAGAATGAAAAGAAATAATTCCCAGGTCCAAAAAAATCCACCGATAACCATGCAAGTGTTAACAGTTGAAGAGTATTTGTAGAAATGATAGTAAGTGGCAAACTTCAAAATTTTCGAAAGGAAAAAGAAGTTCGCCAACCTTACGTTGAATATATCGTATCATTAATATTTGAACTAGCGAGCGTTTCATATGATTAACGTGTAATCCTTACAAAAATTGTAATAATAGATCGTTTTCAATTTCTTTATATACTCATTATAGCATTCGAGTAAAACTATTTGTTTTTAAAATCCTGTCGGATATTTATAAGCAGATATTTATAATATTTAACACTTTTAAGACATCGATAATCGCGAAATAAGAAAACTAGAATCAGTCGTATTGACTGGTACCGTAGTTTTAGTGGTAAACCAAAATAATGACGTCTTTCAATATCGTCAATATCACTTGTCAATATCTTCCCATAAAAACGAAAATTGCTCATAAAGTATATACCACAGGATAACAAAACAACTAAAGTTGTTCTAATTTTTGCACATACAATTTTTCGAAAAACTTTTCAGTTTACATTGTCTCTAAAGACATCTAACAGGTTCCAGGCCAATTTCCATGCCATTGCGTATAAACGAGACATATTTTTTACGCGAGTTTCGTATTTACGCAGAAAATTATAACACTATTTACGCGATACTCATACGCGATCTGAATTTAGTGACACTGAGTAAAAGTGAGTTTTATTCTCAGAAATATTGTTATTGTAATTTCCTCCTGAAACCATGTGAAATAAGTATGTATCTCAAAAACTTATACCAACATTCCCCTCGAATATTTTTTTTTCTTTTGTACCGACAGACTCTACTTACGCGATTGCCATTCGCGCGAAACGAATCCACGTGGAAGCCTGAACCGAATAGACTTTTCCCCTGTCACGGTCGGCCCATGGATATTCAGATCTGCAGACAATAATAGGGAAGAAATGAGGGATAAACAAACGTTGCGCACGGTGTCGGAAAGAAGAAAAAGTTCCGCGCGTGTTGCTCAGCGCCGCGTCTTTGTCGCGGGGAGCGAGGATACGCATGCAACGCAGGTGCATTCTCTTCGCAGGAAGGGACTCATAAATATTAATATTTCGAAGACGTCGATACGTCACGCGCGCCGTACGCAACGCTCGCGTCGTTAGGGGGTTTTCTTCTTGGGCCGGCTCCCTGTTTTCCGCCGTTCGCATTTTCTTCGTCTTTCACCCGATCACGTTCGGATTTCTTGTCATCCGTCGTCGCTCACCGGCGCAGTCACGTTTCTTCGTAATTTTCGAAGAACATCGCCTGGTCTGCGGCATATGTCGGGGACCTTGATGGAACGTCTTCTCGATGAGGATTAATTGACGCGGAGCCCCACAGATATTTTCTGTCGTAAACCGAGTTGCGCAATTGCCCGGATCGTTCGATATTACACGCGCGCAAAAATCCTCGGGAATTCGGACTTTAAATTCCGCTCATTAGGCGGCGAACGAAGTTTTCCTTTTTGATGCTGTGAAAAATATAAACGCGTTTGTACATTTCAGATATACCACGTGTATTGATACTCTTTTCAAATTTACCGTCGCGTTAATATCCGTTGCTGAATTACCAACGCTTCTTCACTGCTGATCGCAGCGAACGTTTTATATAATATGCTTGAAATAGGTTAACGTTTAAAGAAACTTTCGTGTGGAAGGATCTTGCATTTAAATATACAAATACCTATTTCGTGTTCACTCGTATACTTATGAACATTGTTTTCGTAATAATTATAAAACTTTTCATTGAGAAGTAATAAAAGCGGATTTAATATAATAATCTCCAGAACTAAAAAATACACTCATGTTATTCAGTTCTTAAGTTTCCATCGCGCTGCGTTATTAACTAGCAAAGTTAATTATTAACAACAGCTAATTTGTAAAATAAGCTGTTGAAATTGGTCAAGCAATCGAGAAACTACTTGAAAAATTTTCTCATCGAATACTTGCTAATTTTTCGACCATGAACAGTTGTAGGATCATCGAAAACTAACGGAGCCTTGAGGTTAATAAGGAAACAAATAAATAATGATACATTTAACAGTACAGCTGCGGAGGTAGGTTTTTAGATTTTTCGTGACGTTTACGCGGCGCATTCTTGGTGCCCGTTACAGTTGCCCGGAGCAGCTTCTTTGAGTTAATAGCGAATCTCGAGAGGAGAAAAGACAAGAGAGCGCATTGTATGTGTTGCGTACACACGACGAATTATCTTATCAGTGCAGATGACTGTAGGCGAAACGAGATAGACGAAAGAATCAGGATCGCGACGCAAGAAGACACGCTCGGTTAATTGTAAGAAAAATCGCGCAGCCGGAAGCGGCTACGAGATGAGTATGTGGCACGTGTGAAAACTGAAAGTAAAAGGAGCTTGGTCTTGTGTTGTACATAGGAACAAGCCGGAACTGTTACACTTTATTATGGAGATTTCGATATTAAGAGCAGGTGACATAACAAGGTGAACGTCTCCGGCATCTGTGGACGTTAGTTTAAATACCTCTGTGTCTGGCAACGTTCGAACCGCATAACCGACACTTGTAATAAAATACTGCCACAGCTTTTCTTATTTATTACGTAAGAAATATGCGATAGAATGGTAAATATACGTTAAATTGCTGAAACGACTACTATTCTAAAGGGTGTTTGGTTTTAGGAACATCCTGTGTTTCAAATTAGGAAGCAAAAATATTCAAGTTCTTCTATATACAACATGCAGATTTTAATTAGAATAGTCTAATATGATCGGATTAATTTAATTCCTTTGATACATGTATTACTCCGATATAGGAAAATTTAAAATTCGAAGTCAACATTTCTTCATTGTTCTAATAAGTTTGGAAAAAATGAATTTCCAGTTGTTTCTATTACGACGTACTTTTTTGAAAAGATCTTGAGAGATTTAAAGATAATGGGGAAACGTTACAAAAAGACTGTAATTTTTGTTCATTTTTCACGAAGGATTAAACTTTTTCACAGAGGATTTAAAATATAACAATGGAAAAAATCTACAACGTGTCTTCGTAAGCATAAATTTATCATTGTTTGTAGATACATACAACTGGCGTGAAAAAAAAACAAAGCAAAGCTGAATAACCGGATTTTCCCTTCAATCGTTCTAGTTAAGACAAAGCGCTTAAACAATATAGGAATCGTCGTTCTTTCCAACAATTTATCGAATAGTAGTACACCACAAATAGAACGTATAACCTTTTGCGTCCTACGGACCTTTGCGGCAATCCAATCGAAAAATAGTTGTGCTGTTTTCCAAAATAATTGCATTGATCTTGAAATCCCTTTGTATGCCAATGTTAAGAAACATCGAAACAGATTACTAAATGTCCCCCATCATGTCGGACAATCTTTCTCTAAAACATTTTTTCGTATCTTCAACAATTACAAAAATATTACAGCACGCAGAGGGTTAAAAGAATTTTCGACACCGGTCTGTTATTACGAATCCTCGCGATAACGATATCTACACACATCAAGTCATCGAGTCTAGATCAGGAAACAGTTAGGATATCGATGTCAGTTCTTGAAACAGTTCCGAAGAACTGAAATAAAGTCACAACTGTTAGTTGGTATATCGGTTCTGAGCTATTAAGCTATTATAATATCTGTGATACTATATCGGTTCTGTATCGGTTCTACAACTATTATTTTTCAGTTTTGAAAGAAATACAGAACCGGAACCGAAATCAATACAGCTCAGAACCAATACACCGAATAACACAGTTGTGACTTTTGTTGGACGACTGATAATTAATATGATATAATCGATGTAAATTGCATTGCGAGTGAATTTAGTGTGTGTGTGTGTGATTTGCGTGAGCTTTGTATTTTATCGATTTATGGTTGTACGTCGTATGTTATTTTGTTCTGTCAATTCGACCTGTGTATTTGTATTTGCTTTATTAAATATTTCATAATTCCTATTACACTGCGTAATTCTATCAACTTTATTTTAGTTCGCCATAATTGGAAACGGAGTGTGTTAGACGGAACCGATATATAAGAATTTCGAAGTTACTTTCGAAAGGTTTTCAATCCCTTAGAACCAAGCGAGATATCATCGATTCGCAACAGAGGAGTCGCGTGGAATCCACGTGGAACGAATTCCGAGCAAAGACTCGACGACCGCCCCTGCTCCTCTCTTTCCTGTTCTTTCCATCCTCATCGCGAACCACTTTTTCTCGCGATGATAGCTATCTCTAGTCTAGAACAACCACGCTATTGCCTCGACTCTCCATGTATCTATCTCTGTTCGTCCATAGTGCTACCTATACGCGAACTTAGAGGAGGAAGCGCGAGCCTGCTCTCGTATTCACGGTGTTTCTTTATCGATCCAGACGGGCAATTCTTTTATTAATCGCCAGAGGGTCAACAGACCCCTGTTACAATCGTTCAGGACTTCATTAAAACGCTGCCTATAACAACGACGAACAAACGAGGAAAGGATGTTAATGACATCGTCTTCAGTAATTTTCCATTTCGTGTGTGCCAGCTTGTTAGAGATTTTATTTTTTTTCTTAAGGACAGATGAACTTATATTAACAAGCAAAGTTATTTGGATAAATACACACATAAGTACGACTGAATGTAGTGATCGAAATAATTCTTTTAATACTCTCAATTAAATAATTTATTATATGTTGTTTTAAATGTTCATCTGAACGTTATTTGTTGAAAATATTTTTGATGTTTCAGGTTGTTATTGCTCATCTGAAATTTCTTCTGATAAAAGAAGGAAACGGAATATTTTAATATTCTTTTGCATTTTACACAAACGGAAAATATGAAATCTAGAATTTATAAATTTTTAAATTTTCAATGTAAAATATTCTTTGCATTTAACTGTATTTGAAATTTGAATTTACAAAATATTTATATAAAATTGTTTAAACCGAGGAATCAATGTTCTATAGAAGAATTGCGTTGAATTAAAGGTCGGTTCGTTCAGGATTCATCAGTATGAAACATCTCATTCGATCCAACGTGTTCGCGTAATGGTAGTAATCACTGACTGATCCATTTTCAAGGAAACGCGGGTGATCAATGATTTAACGAGCAGCTGCAGCCACAGGTGTGGTTTTTATCGGAAAATTAGTGCCCTGTAGCGCATGAATGTTACACTAGCCAAGGTTCCGCGAGCTCTGTCAACCAACACATTGCTGCGCGAAACAGAGCTGTATCGTCGACGAAAAAAATAAGTAACTTAGAAAATGTTTGCGCAAATTCAGCCTAATAATTATTCCACCCGCATATTTTCAATGCGCTGAATAATGCGTGCATTTGCATAATCCGAACCTATCATTATGCAGATTCGATAGTATTACGATTGTCTACGCTACGTTCCATACGGAGTGCACTCTCTTTGATATTCTTTCAGCGTAATATTTTGAGAAACATCCCGTGATGTTTCGATAACACAATTATCATGACGTGCGTACAAATGATATTTCGAATTTTTCTCCAAGTTTAAATGTTAATTTATGTTTTCATTTCATTCCTATTTCGTAATTTATGTCAATTTAAAGAAGTTGATTACTGAAAATGTATTACAACACAATCACAGAGAAAAATTACGAAAAACAGAAGTAGAGAAAATAATTAAAATCAGAATGTTACATTTGCGATATAATATTTTATATTATGGCAATTAATTAAAAATTTAATAAAATACTAAATTAAAAATACTAAATAAGAATGTAATTCAAAATAATTAAATTAATCGAGTTAACTTGTCAACTTTAAATGTCCTTTCCCAACTACATCTGTCTGTAAAGTGAGAAGCTAAAGATATAAACGGTATAATTTTTAAATAGCTTGACGAGGCGTGCAATTTCTTAATCTCATTACACAGTGTCAGGTGTATATGTAAATAAGAACAGCAAAACATTGTTGTTATTTATGACCTATTCCAGACTGTTGTAGACTATTTCATCATTTGTTTTATTTTGTTTTCGTCTGCAAAGGATTAAACTATGCAACAGTCTCAAATATATTTTCTATTTAACATAAAATTTAATTCTTCAAACAGTTTCCCTGTGCCTTAACTCTTTCGAGATGAAGGGTACACCAGATGTGTAATGGAGTACCTAGCTAAAAAGACCAATAACAAACCGTTTATTATGATATTATCAGTTAATAGTGGAAAACTAGCTTACTTTACGAATTCGTAATAAAAATGAGATATAATATAAAAATTAAATATTGGCTTCAAGCTGACTCCCAAAAGACTAACTTTCAAGATCATCGAGATTACAAAAACTGACCACCGATGATGAAAACTATGTATGATTTTGAGTCTCGACTCCCAGAAACCGCCTTTAAAAAAAACCGGGTTTCAAACGGGTTGAGTTACCTTTTCATTTTTCTTTGAACAAAAACTCTCGGATACTCCCATTCAGAACTTTTACTCTATATACGTATGGTTTCAATGCGAAACATCAGAAATTCGTGTAATCCTTCAAGGACAGAGAACTCGCCCGAATAAAAACCTCTTCCTCCGTTCGGCGGGGTTACGAAGCGGACGCGCAAGCTTGAGGCGGCTAGTTAATGCTGGGCATTAAAAGAAGAGACAAAAGACAAAACAACGGCACGAGTTTTAATAAGGCAAAGTACGGGATTGGCCGGGCAGTTGGCTTCAATCAAGTCCCGGGGTCTTCTTCCCTGCGTCTCCACGGAACCTTTGCCCATTCCTAGCGTGTGCACGCGCAACTTGATGAATTAAACCCACGGACGACGGGGACGATGAAATATTATTATTATTGTCACACTTATTGTTACCGCTGCCGTCGCCGTCGACGTTGACCTCTATTTGAATCCCGATGAGGGAGCGCCGGAATTGGACGGCCCTCTTCAGAGTAGCCCTTGCCGAATCACGACCAATTCGTTTACCGTCCTATCGACTTTGCTAGCTGAATTGGGAAACTGTTACCTTTTCTTCCCCTTGAACATTTTACCTATCAGAAGGTGATTTTATAAGATGTAATCCATTCACTGCCAAGTACGAAATATTTCGTTGTAAGCGTGTGTATCGAAACTGTTGGCTACGAAATATCTCGTAGTTAGCGCTACAGGTTTGCATTGTTTGCCATCGATTTTAGCAACCTGGATGAGACGCTCAAAATCTGCCTGGCAGTGAACGTTAATCTCTTGCACTAGGGACACGTTTTGAAATGTACCACTCTATATAAAATTATTAATAAAAAATATTAGTGTAGATAATATCTGCGTAAAATAGGTAAAAATAAAATTCTTCGCGCAAGACTTTGGCAAATCCCCGAATTAATTTTCAGCATAAGGATCGCTTCAAAGCGATTACAAAGTACTACTAGTGAATTGTAATAATAGTAACAGCAGTTAGAATAGCGAATGAATAGTAAGTTCAAGTAACATAATGAAATAATTTTGTTTTAATTATTATTCCCTTTCTTAATGGGGAGGGTTACACGTAAAGCATTTGGTAAACAAATTTTGAAAAAATGACACCTACTGAGTCAGTGTACATTCTTTTCTCAATTGAAGAATGTTGAAATTGTCAAATATTATGAAAACTAGAAATGTGAAATAATTTTTCATTACGAATAGATTTTGCATAAAACATCTTTATTGTCTCGTTCTTTTCAAAAAGAAGCTTTACTACTTTACATATGTCTTTTGTATTTCTAAAATGTTAAATATTGTGTTCTTATTCCCTTTATAGTTTTTAAAAATATTTTTATTCTCTTCTCAATTATTTCTATTATAGTATTTTCTCTTTTTTATAATGGAATAATTTAAACTAATGTCCATTTGTGATCATAGAATTTTAAAAAGCGCGACCATGCGTACAATCTTAAATTTTAATTCTAAAACTGAAACTTTAGATACAACTCATGAAGTGAATGGGAGGGTAAACTCCGTTTACGATGTTAACGGGAATGAATAACGTGTACACATTCCTTCTGAAATAGAAAATTAACTATTCATTATAGCTGCCCTAGTTAAGTGCTCGCAAACGCATCAGTTAATTTATAATAAAAGACATATTAACTTTCTGCATGATTAATGGGTTCACTTAGGAACTAAGTGGCCATTAACGCTTTAACCGCATTAAAAAGTAACGAACGTAAACTGTAAATACTTCATGATCATCCGTAAGTTGTAAATATTAGATATTTACAGCTGAATTCGTAACACTCGATCATAAATTCGACTTAAAAATAACAATGAATTTCTCCAAAATAAGTATCAAATTATAAAAATACTGAAATAGCAAACGAATTCTGCATAAATAGTAGTTTTAATCGCGTTTTCAATTCTTAAAACAACTCAACATATTAGTAGAATACCAATAAATTCACCATTAACAAACTTATTTTTATTTTGTTTCAATAATCAATCCTAGTAATATTTATAGAACTACAATAACGTTTAGAAAGTTAACCTCCCCGTTTTCAATATTCAGACTCGCGTCGAAAGTTTCAAATTAAATTTAACAGATGCGAACAGTAATTTTTTAACGTTAATGTCTAGTCTTTTTACTATCAAAATGCGAAACAATCTTCCCGTTAGCAATACTCAGTACTCGAATTAAATGCAGAGTTACAGTGAAAGCGGAATTCCTTCTTCTCGCGATAAATTATTAACGATAAAATAATCCCGATGAGTGTAATTAAGGAAGAAATCTTGAGGCAGGGTTTAACGGGGTATTTTTAGAAATGTCTAGAGGATCGTCCCCGAACAATTAGAATATCGTCAATCCGACGTGAACGATTTATTTATAGCTTCCTTGCATTTATTAACCTATCCCATCAGTTCGATCATCCGTCTCGAACCTCGTCGGTTTTCTTGGGATCATAAACCCGAATTAAAGTAGCATTAAATAGATACTTTTATGGTCCTGTTTAACGAGCGATCGCCACGACGTATTTATGTTTGAGCGAACGATTTCGAATCGATAACGCGAGTTCAATGTTCCCGCCAACGGGTGAGTAATTCACGGGTATCAAGATTCAATTGCATTCAATAATTTAACCAGGGACTTGTCTATGTTCTCCGGGTATTATTATTCAAGCAAATTCTATCCCCCGTTCCCTGTCTATTTCGATTCTTCACCACCAACCGGGGTGTAGTTCGAGTTGTTCGAACCGCCTCTCGTTCGTGACACGTCACGGAATCACGGCTCCTCGTTCATCATCGTTTGTTCGATGCCAAAGTAATCTTCTGTCTCTGGAATATTTTCTTTTCCCGACGATTTATAAGATGGCTCGCGTATCATTGAGGGCAATGCGTGTCTGCGGAGGCTACGAAACTTTTTTCGCAGATCGCGCATGTCGCGAGACTTATTGCTAAATTTTTATCGTGGCGCAGAATGTCCAGATAGTGTTGTAGAACGCTCGAGTTTTCGAAGTTTCAAGGGTTAACGTTAAAGGGTGAATCTTCGAAGCTTCAAGACTCAGCGGGCTGAACCTCGACAACCTTCAACGCTTGAGTCTTTATGTCTGGAAACAGTCGACGACTCGAGTCTGCTACTATATTAATATAGCATTGAACACTTGAAACTCAAAATTCAATCTTCGAGTGATTTCAAATTTCTTAGGCTTCAGCTTTATGGAGTTAATGTAGTAACAGACGACTCGAGTCTTGAAGCTTAAAGACTCAAGAATTGAAGACTTCAGCTTTTAGAGCTCAAAGCCTGATCCTTAAGCGCTCAAGCTTTGAAGGCTCGAGTCGCGACTGTAGCTTCCAAGGCTGACAGCTCACTTTTCCAATAATATGTCCAGACACATCCGTCCCTCTGTTTACGCGGAACATCCATCTAGGTGGATTCGTTTTACGCGAATGAAAATCGAGAGTCTGTCAGTGTAAAAGGAAATATAATGTTTGAAAGAAAAACTGATATAAATTTTACAAATAAATATTTATTTCGCACAGTTTAACAAAAAGATAGTAGTAATGACATTTCAGGAAATAAAAATAAATTTTATTCGATGTCACTAAATTTATATGTCGTTATATCTTTTACTTTAGAAATCAATAAGGCAAAGGAAAATGAAATCAAATGTTTTATTAATATCGTTCAAAAGTAAAGAAGGAAGTTGTTCTTAGAAGTCTCAATTATGTAGAAAATTCAACGTGATCAAAATTCACGTAGGGTGAAATTTCAGCCGACAGCTGTTAAGGATTAAGGAAGCTGAAGATATTTTAGAAGATGTTTGTGAAGAATGAAGCTACTAAACGTATGCTGAGCTGTTACACTTAACACAATGACTTAGAGCCGCTCTCCATTTTACTCTTACATGTTCAGACAAAACGTAAAACGTATTATAGATTAAACAAGATAGCAACTGAAAAACAGAAAATAACATTAATAAAACTACATATTACACGATTTACATGTTTTCAACTATACGCATTTAAATAATCGAATAAGACGTTTGAATTCATTATTAAAATTACCATCAATATTATCTCAAAAAATAATAAAAACTGACATAGAAAATAAAATTCATGTAGATTCAATTTAGCTTATACCGAATTATTACTTTAAACGTTATCCTCTACACGATAAAAAATGTCTTTGTAGGCAAAAACTAACGTCTTTATAAATAAATTATAGTACTCATCATGTAAGACATGATAATGAATTTTTTACACAGGTGAATTATTCAATTTGTTTGTAAAAACAACACGGAAAAAGGTTGCATGGTGAAGGCGTTGCTAATGACAATCGAGGTCAGTAGATTATGCCAACGGTTGTAAAAAATGCGATACTATTTATAGTTCCAGATCTTTAGAAAGCATTAATAGAACAGTTATAAAAATAATGCTTCTATAATTTCATTCGGAACAAGCAATCATCCTCCAGCGTACTGCGCGATGTAGCACTGATCATTACCGGATGTAATACAATCGTAACCTGTTTTAATGCAACATAATGAAATGAAAACACGCAGCATCGAATATCTGCCACAGATAGCATGGTTACTTTAAAAGAAACACTTTCATCTCTTCTCCATATTTTTAGCAAACAATTGTTGAATTTTCACTTTAAATACAAAACCTTAAAATTGACAAGCAACACGTACCATGAACATACTATGGAAAGTCTATCGTACATCCGCTCGGCTAGAAAGAAACAAAATATTTTTCTTTAAAAGACGATTGCTCGTTCCACGCATGGTACTGAAAATTCAGAGTAATTTATATTCGACAGAAACGGTTTCTACTGTCCAAGCAACAATATAAATTCACAAAATGCCATCGTCGGTGATTCAACGTCGATTAACAATCCATTCGCGTCCGTCTTTGATCGCGTTCGCAGAACGTTCGCCGCGTTTCTTCGCCGCTTCCTGAACCGGGAATTATCGCGGGAAAAACAAAAGAATTCTCCGAGGGAGAATCGTGTAATTGGCCGTTGTCGCGCTCAAGTGCAAAGTGTTCTTCGGAAGAAGCTGCGAGGACCAGGCTTAACGAGGATATCGCCCCAGCCGATTTCAACCGGCCAATTCGCCAACGATTCGCCGGAAGAAAAAGAAGGGACTAGACTGAGCTGATGGAAGGAAAACATCGATGAAAGTCTGGGCCGAGACATTCTTGTCGGAAGAGCCTGTAGCGGTTTTAGCCACGGGTGAGGCTCTCTTTGCTTACTTCTAAGCCAGCCTTCTAACTGTATTCCGGTTGTGTCAGACCATGCGCACATGGATTCGTTGGAAAACAGTTTGGAATTTTTGAGGGAAAATATTAAAATTAATTGAATAGTTCACTGCAAGAAGGTGGTAGCTCCGTTGTTGACACATTTCTCGTTAACCCTTTGCTTTATTATTTCCATCTTAGCCATGACAGATACAACTGTTTCACCACTAGTCATTTATTGACAAAGAGAGACATTATAAACATATTCTATACCCATGTTTGCTCTAAAGTATAATAATTAATAATACAAGAATGACAATTAGAATTCAAAGGAACTAAATAATATGTCTGTTGTTAGATTCTATTTGAATACTTCATCACGAGTTAGTCACAATATTATAAAGCAAAGGATTAACACGTTGCCTGCCACGGTTGCAGAACCGAAGTTTCCAAATTACAAGAAAATAACAATATCTTGTGAGATAACTCATGTCGAACAAAAATGTTCAGTAGCATAAATGACTAGATAATAGCATAACGTAAGAATAGTGATAACAAGTAATTAATAATTTTTCCTCTTCCTCTTTTCTAGAGAAAGAATAAGTGATATATAGAACGCTGATATCTTTCGTGGCAGTCAACAGGTTAAATATGTAATTCCACTTTGAAAAATAAGGTTTTCATGTCATATGAATAGAAATTAAATTCAGGTTATTAACACAAACATTGGCTAATAAACTTACAGTACATTTGAAGCAATAACCAATTTTTAATGGATTTTTGTTGATTTACTAAAATAACCTGAAAGTGGAGCTGCCTCGTTCTTACGGCAAACCCTTCAATTCTGTTGTTCCGACCCTTGTTTCTTTCTTTCAGAAAAATGCCGAGACCGAGTTAGCGTCTGTTGGCTGACCTGGGTCAGTTTTAGGCCACCGGCGAAGGTGTGTCTGTTTTGACCCGTATTACATTCTAAGGTAAGATGAGTCACGGAGTGCGTGCTGCGGCTTAAAACTTTGGGATTATTTCTAATACCTGCGGTTCATTGAAGAACATAAGATAATAAGTAGACTATAGGTTTCCATGTAAATTTAGACTTTAGGATTATTTCCATTATAATACTTGCGGTTTATAGAAAAAAATAAAATAATAAGTAGACTACAGAAATTTATGTAATCCTAGAGTTTTATGGAATAACTTACAAAAACAGAAGTTAAATATAAATCGTTTCTTTTTTGGATTGTTAAGACTTCTGCAATTTATAAATACGTCCGTTGTTTTATAACGATTAAGAAGTTCACTGATATAATTCATTTCGATCTGGTTGCACAGTAACTACAAATAACAGTACAATAGAATAATTACAAAGTAAAGTTACGGTATAAATTTCCGTATCGTGTTTTTATTTTAGCATCGATTGAATAAACTTTGTAGCAACGAAAATACGGTAGAAAAGTTTATTTAGTCGATATTGGAGTAAAACTATGACAGAGAAGTTTATTTAGCCAATATTAAAATGAAAATACCGTTCGAAAGTTTGTTTTATCGTTATTAAAACGAAAATATGGTAGGAAAGCTGACGTATCGGTCTACAGATGAAAAAGTTATTCCACAAGAAAAAATGTCCCATATCTGCCTTTTGCTTGCCGATACGCGTTTTGCCATCTGACGGTTAGCCTGATCGTATACTAAAGAAGCAAACATCTGTAGGAGGAAAGCGAAATGGTATATACAAGTGTGGCGAAGAAAGGCAAATGGGTCTTACTGGTATTTCAGTGACAAGCGAAGGTTGCGCTACAGGGGCACTCTTCTATATGTCGAAACGTGTCCACCCATACGGCTGAAGAAAATCGACGCCCGCAGGGATAACTCATGGGAGGTGTTGGCTCTGCGCCGTAATTTACAACCGGGTACAACTTCAAACGTACTAAAATATTAGGTAGAACTACGAGTAATTTCCGTCTCCTATTTATTTCATACCTTTCGCTCTATAACATATTACACAATCCTAGAAACAATTAAATTTAGTTTTTACTCATATTAAATGTAGGATTTATGATTATTTCTGTGTCATTATTGTGTAGTAAATGAATTCTATTTGAAATATAACTCTTTATATGTTTTTCGATGATATTATACTTTTAACTACATTTTTTTCGAGAATATCTTACAATTTATGAATTTAAAATTTTTGAATTTATTTTCAAAATAAAGATTTTAAATAACGAATTGCAAGAGAACTTTAATGGTTGTAAAGATTTTAGCTTCCAACAGATAAGTAAATTGCGAGTATGATGTTATTGTGTCATAGCCATGAGAACAGTGAAGAAAGTAAGTGAAGAAAGTAATGATGGTGAAGAAGGGGAATTCACGTTGGTAGAGACGGGGGAAGTGCCTAATTGTAAGCTTCAGAGTTTGGGTTCAACGAGCTTAGTAAATTTGGGCTAGATCTTTCCGATCATTGGCGTCAACTTCTTCTTTCCTTCCTTCTACTCCTGTACATTCTTTTTTAAATAATTTTTCCTGTTGCATGCCATACGGACTTAAATACAGGACATTATCTTGCCCGAAGGAAAACATTCTTTGCGTGACACTTGTCGTGCGGAAATTATGCACATGTTTAGGAGTACTTCTATTGAGGAAGGAAGTAATTTCTTTGCTCTACTCTATGTATGTTTGAATTCTGTAGAAAGTAACTTTATACACCAAAGATATCGACGTTTTCATTGACTTCTCTCAAAAAAGAGAAGCATCAGATGTGTGTAATAAATTATTCAATATAGGTATATAGAATTCATAATGAAGTTTTCCTGCTGATAGATTCAGGTGATGTTAAAAGAAATTATTCTCATTATTCATTATTCACATTCATTTAACAAACCATAAAATGAACAAATATTTGTATATATCTATTATATATTTTAGCTAAGTCACTGCTCTAGTAATCTCTTTAAATTCATAAAAGTATGACTTCCTTAACCCATAATAACTTCATTTCTCCAACTCCGTTAGGGGGAAATGCAGAATCGAAATACAGAATTAAAATGCAAAATTGAAAAATAATAATCGGAACCGAAACCAATATTATATTGTCTTGGCTGCCTTTTATTTCAACAAGCAACCACTTTATTGACTTTGTTGTCCAATTCATCACAAGTATAGTGTTATGAATTCAAAGATTTTAGTATCTGAAATGGCAACTTCCAAGGTTGCATAGGCTCTGAATAAGCCAATCAGTACCGAATCGACAGGCAATTACCCAAAATCGTGCACGTCCTTCGTATGTTGACCTTCAAAGGCGCGGTCGCCGGGAATACGCGAAATGATTAAGAGTGATCTGGCCGATAAAGAACAATGGTAACAATTAAGGTTTATGACTTCCTGCGCCAGTGGAGACCCGCTCGGTTCCTGCGGATTAACGGAACGCCTACGCGGGTTTGCGCACGCCGCGTCTTTTCAGGCGAGTTCATGAAGTCGTGCCGGCTCCGCGAGCTGTACGCCCCTGGGTGCCAATGGGTTGTCAATGGAATATCAATAAAGCGTATGGAAACGGTCGTCGTGCGTGGCGCCGCGCCGTTCCCGGTGCACGAACGATGAGTTCTACGGGTCGGCTCCTCTGGACGATTGAAATAACACAATCGATCGGCCGTTTCATAAATGACGCACGTGCGTTTCGACGTTGCCGTATTGTACCTAGTAGTACGTATGATGGACGTGCCAATGACGCTGTACAAGCAGACTTTTTCGGTCCCACGAGCGAGCTCGAACACTTCGAAACGAGTTTCAGGAGTACGAGTACAGGTTGTAGGTTCCGGCGAGTACTTTGAGCACTTTGCGATCGATGGACGCGTTCGTACATATCGTTACGATGGTTTTGAAACGTTAGCCAGATAATGTGTGCAATAATTAGATGTTCTGTGGGATAGGACGTTTGGAGCACACTGTGAAGCGGGCACTTTGTGCTGTGCTATAAATAAGTGATGTTTCGAATGTACAAATGTTTTGTATTGTCTACGTAATAATAACAATTGATAATGAAATGATGATTTTGTATTGTGCTTCAACTGAGTGACACGTGCAACGAGATTAATAAAAGAGATTACATGAAAAGATAATTTCATGTCGAGAAAAATATATTAAGAAAAATCAATATAGATGTTAAAAATGACATTTTCGAGTATACAAAATAATACTAATTAAAGACATGTAGTTTTGGAAAAGAAAATATAACTGATAATGTTCATGAATGTTTTAAATTAGGTGAGCATATCAACAAGTACATATATACATACAAATACATGGTTAGCAATAGGACGATATGAAATATCTTCATCAGAGGTTCATTGGTACAGTAATAATAGTTTGAACTTTAGTTTTCACTATAATATGAGTGATATTATTTATTACCAAAGTATCGATTATTACTGCATGTAAAAAGGCTGAGTCTAAGATCCGAATAATCCAAGTCTTATAAAAATTGACAAGCTAGCCACAATCCAAGCTACAACTGTCTTAATGTCCTAATATATAGGAATGTACATATAATGTTAATGTATGATAGATACTTCACGTAATTTATTCACATAATTATAATCACATGTTATATATTTAATCCTTATTGTAATGTTATACATTACCTAGTTAATGCATGAAATTACATATTATTCTATTCCTTGCCTAGTTATTTTCTATGGATTAAAGGAGTTTAAACTGTAACGCTACAGGCACTACTGACGTTTATAATTATTGGCTGCTTGGTCGTTTTGAAGGTAACAATTATAATGCCGGGGCAATACTCTAGAGCGGTCTTGTAACACTAGTTTTTCTTTAAAATAATAGGAAGTGTCTAAACACATGAAAACTTTGTATAGTATCATACTAATTAAAACTTACTATTGGGTTTTACACCATGCCTTGAAATAACATCTACATTTATCGAGTTTAATAAATAAAACAAACTGTTGTTCGGTAAGGTTACAACGGTTAAAAGCAAAAACCGAGGATGTATGATAATTCTATGCACAACTGTTTTTTAAATGCTTCACTTTGTTATGTCGAGAACGTCCTTCCAAGATGGTAATAAATTTCCAAGATGAGAAAAGTCGTCTGGTGCGGGCGTCGCGTTGCGTCGCGTCGCGGATAAGGAAAACACGCGACGTTATGGTAGCAAGATTACACTGAATGTAAATAAAAGACACCGTAAAACGAGGCCGTAAAACGGGCTACACTCGTGCAGAAATTAAGTTTCATAAAGTGTGGTCTGTTTAATGATATTTGCCCAGGCGGGAAGGCGTTTAATTCATTTCAGAGCAACGGCACTAGACGCGCACGCGTAAAAATCCGTAGCTAGACCCACTACCAAGACACGACAAACGGCTGCCCATTAATTTTTAATGGAGACTAATGATTTTTAATAAGGCACAATAACGGTAATAAATATTAATTGTTCGCCTCGATGGGACGGTTAAAAAATCGAGGACGGTACTATCGGAGAAGCATCCGAGAGCACCGCTGAAATTCATTCCCAATGCAATGCTAATGTTGGAATTATGCATGGGCAAAAGTTAGCTATGAGATGCTAGAGACTTCTTGAACCGCGGAAAGTTGCGGGTTTCGAGAATTTGAAATTTCATGTTTTATCTGATTCGAAATTCTCGAGATTCAGATAAGAAAAGATATAAAGTAAAATAACAAATGAATCGTTTGCAGCGTGAATATAGAATGAAGAATTTGATACGTTTGGCATGATAGTCGATAAAGAAAAAAGTAGATTGGTTTCAGGTGGAGTTTGAAAGTCACTGGTTTTAAAATGAATCTAAATTAGATATTTCTGCTTATTATTTTTATTCATTATTATTCTTTATTTGTATTTTGTTGCTGTTTCTAGATATAAAGCAGATTTGTGCAGAAATGTGGACTTTAGATTTTCAAGCCAGAATTGTTTTGAAAACATGTTTCAAGGATTTCGGTTCTACACTAATTACAAGTTTTGGATTCGAGTTTTGAAGATTTAAAAATTAGGTTCGAATTCAGTCCTAGTCAAAATATAAATCGATCAAAATCTCAGTAAGTGCATTTTCATAATTCTTATGAAAAAAAATTAAATTAATTTTAATATAAGGAAGAATAAAAAATGATATCATGAATCATACCATGAATCCTTTCTCTATTATGTTTAATCCATTTACATCATTAGTGCATGTATACTATCATCAAAGCATATAGATATACTAACGATACAAATAAGTTAATTATAATAACAAAATTACTGGTGATGGGAATATTATTTTTCATTCCTTCTTATAATGTAAGTGGGTTAAGGCATTGACTAACATGATGGTCACCGTAGGCCAAAACTTTTAAGTTGCTTAAAAACAATTACAAAAAGTAAACTGGTGTCAAATCGAAATATTTAGTCACACGAATAACTAAATAATAATGTAATTTAGAAACTAAGATATGAAATCATGAATAATTAATTCTAATACCATTTGCCTTTCTTATGAAAAAATAAATGCTATCGTATAAAACGCTGAAAATTCTAATGGCAGTCAACGTGTTAACACTAGAACCACTAAGAAATTAATATAATCAATATGTAATGTATAAAAATAATAACATAAAAATTGCAAGAAAAGATTTTTACATATTTATGTAAATATTCGTTCCAGAAATCTAGTGTTAAGATATCAACAATTGTGAAATAAAAAATCCCGAGACCCGTTGTTTTGACGGGTGCGTTAGATCTAGTTCTAGTGTGAACCAATTCGACTGCACGATAGTCCAAACATTAATTACAACAGAGAGCACGTCTGGTCCGCGAGGAACGGAAGAAGAGAAGAAACGAAGGGCCAACAGATGTTCCGCGATCGTGGCGTGCGTCCGTCGCGTGAACGGGCGTGGTTAATAACTGCAAATGTATGCGTTGGGCAATTACCCGCGCAAAAACGCGGTTAGGAAAAATACGAGACACGTAACTAGGATTCTCTACTGGGAAACGTTTGCTCGCAAATGCAGAAATGGAAGTCGTCTGTCGCCGCTGGGTGATGGCATTGATTCAAATAACAATGACCTAAGCGGACGAAAATGCTACTCCGTGAAATCATACTCGTGAAGATTGAAACAATTTAACTTCGAGTTTCCTGGTTCGGGGAAAGAACTGTGTTAGTTTGGAAGTTTCCTTGTTTGCGAGCAAACTTGTAAACGAGTTTCGCTTCGGTTAAATTGAACTGTATTGAATTCCGGACTGCCCGTTCTGTTTGACAACATTCTAAGAGGATTTTGCAGTGGATTTCTTCAATTTTAACTTGTTAACAGGAGTTGACGAGCAACATCATTGTTTCAATTCGTTCTTGTATTCAACTGGTTTTTAATTTTCTTATTCGCTTAGCTGGAAACTTGTATTAATGGTAGAACTACTGAATAAGTTATACTGACTCATTTCGAATGTTCTCTTTCGTAATTACTGAAATGATAAAGATGCTTTCCTAAGAAATTATGAAAATCAATTCATACGCATATCAAGATGAAAATTAACTAAAATCTCGATATATGAACTAGTTCATTTGTACTTTGTTAATGAAAGGACTAAAAACATAGAAGTTTTTCACTTCTACAGTTTTTACGTTTCAAGTGTATGATTAAAGATTCTGGAGCATTGAGAAACGATTAAAGTTATAGGCTCGTGCATGGTGAAAGGTTTAGAAATAGTATCTATCTGTATGCAGTTGGAGTACACACATTTTTACAGTGAATTCTATGTTTTAAACTCCTCCACTTGACGTATCCCTAATAGCCAGTACTGAGAAAAAATAACGAGTAAATAATACTAATAAAACAGTAACAAGAATGAAACAATAATGAAAGTTTCAGCGGGTGTGCGTTGGCTTTCTAAAACGGTAGGAACTGTGATGTGTATAAACGTAACCGATGATGGTTATGTATCGTTGTTATAAGTCATGAATGTGCTGGAAGTAATTGTAGGCTCACAAGCAAAAATGTTTACGGAGCGTTAGCATCGTTCAAATTGGTCGAAAGAGCAAAAAAAGACAGGGCAGAGTGTCTGCAGAATTTTTTCGAAAAGACGGAACAGTGGATAGATGGTCCTCGTGCAACAGATTAGCGGTAAGTTAAAGGAACTTTAGTGTTTTCTTCGTGTAAAACTTTGAACAATTTTTGCTTGAAATGGTGTTTGAAAACTGGGGGGTACATTATCATGAAAAACTTATAAATCGATTTAATTGTGAGTTTTTCAAGGAGCTATTTTCATTTTATTTCTCTACTAAAGTGTTAAAATAAATGTTAACGAATTTTATTATTTCTTTTACCGTTTAAAATTTGTTGCTTAGCATCGATGATCAGTTGTTTAATGCAGAGAATTTACAACTTTACATGAATGTGTAAATATTCTTATTCTAATTAGTTTCTTCTTCAACTGATTTTATATTACCTCATTTTTAATTTTAAAATAAACCTTTTATGGTACGTTTCTATAATTTTAGCTTCATTTTAATTTAATTTATCATTGAAATATGCATCTTACATAAACTAATATATAGTAATAAATTGCTATAAATTAATAAAATGAATAATGCTTTCAATATAAATTATTTTTTGATTCTTACTTACGCAATGTAAGAATGTAAAGGCAAGACAACGAATATCGTTGCTAGAATAAACAGATCAGCCAAACGCTCTGTTAATTACCTTGAATACTTCCGTTTTATTATGTTCTGCATATTTACATATGCCACCATCTAATTATCACTATTAATCGTCCACAAACTATGTATTGTGGACGATTCGAACAAGCCCGAACGTCAAAGGAAAATTGCTGTTATACAACGTGACAGAAATCCCAAGGAACCCAAGGAATTTTTATGATCGTATTATATTCCGTAAATCTCTGCAGATAATTTTCCGCGTTGTCCGCTCAGTAAACGTGGCAGGTTTCTCCTGTATGTCATTATTACACGTGCCACTGTTCACTAAACCATGAGGCACACCTAGCGAATTGACATAAACTTCGATACCCGAATGACAGTCGCACACCAGTACACATCGTTATTCGGTTTTCAAATTTGTTAATGGTAAATTTTAATCTTCATGGTAATGATTTTTGGAGAAGTTCATTCTAAACGATAATTCTCCGAGGAAATATGAAAAAGAGAAGAATTCCACGAAGCGGACCGGAAATCAAAGCTGGGAAATATAAAATCTGCGTATTATCCACAATGATTTACATATAATGGTCATTTCCAAATTACATTTCATAAGACTTAATTAAATTATTTGATTGATAATTAATTTCCGACAGGCATTTCAACTGAAAAATTGAATTTCAATTTTTTACGTCCCTCGACCAATTTCCGGTTTCTTTTAAGCCTTTTAAATTCTCCTTTCCCCGTTTACATCATTTTTTTACAAATATTCAACTCAACATTCCTCTGATATTCATTTGACGTAGCACTGTAATTTATCCGGTTGATCTGTTGCAGTATTTTACGACATTTATCTCTAGCTTATTATGTTGCAAATGTTACAATAACCCGCTAATAATATAGATTTTTCTATATTTTTAATAGCCATCTTTGATTCTACGGAAAAGACCTGATAATTAAATAATAAAAAACGGTCAAAGACCGAAAATGTACCGTTCTCATATATCTATTAAGAAAAATGATTTTCTATCAGAACCCCAGTTTCTAATCATATTCTTAAAAATTGTAGTTTGCATAAATATTCACAGCCTAGTAAGTCAAATTACATTGTAATCAACTCTGTCGGAAAACGGCGTGAGTCGCGAAGGTAACGTAAGGTGGTTCGCGTCGCATCCATGATTAATTACAAGCGTTGGACGATCATGCGGCGCAGGAGTCTCGCGAGAAAAATGCCGTCATATGCTAGAATTGCTAATACAACGAGGAACGAGGTTGTATCTGGGCCAGCGATGTATTCAGCGGCGGAGCAGCGTTGCCGCTTATCGCTCATCTAGAAACACTTCTTGTAATTAATGAGGCTAGATAACAGATTTTCCATTGGTATCGCGATAGTAGAACGGCTGTGGCCGTGGCGAGCGCGATAGTTTCGAGGTGATCGTAAACATTCGGACGAGATCCTTTTAATTGCGAAAGTTATTCATGGAAAACAAGAGCCATCCAATTACGAGTGTTATTCGTGGCAAACGTTACCGGGCTCTTAGCATGTTCTTCGCCACGATCTTTTTTTTTTCTCTCCCCGTCAGTAATGAACTAACATTTACATTATGCACTCGTTAATCACACCTCGTGCGTTACGAAGCGAGGATCGTAAAACTTTTCAAATTACATTATTACGGTTATTTAAGTTTCTATTAAGCTGTGATCAGCTAGAATTTGTTTCTTTATGAAGTACGAGTTACCAGACTTCATAATGGGAGTACATCAATTCAGTTGTTATGAAATTATCATACATTCTACCTCATTTACAGTGTATTCTAATAATGATCAAATCAAGATTTTGATAAAATGTAGTTCTTATGATAAAGGAAAAATGATCAAATAGGGTTCATTTGTTTCCGTAAAGTAATTTATAAAGTACTATCTTCTTAACCTGTGAACTATACAATATCGAGTCACGAATTCTCAGCGGAGAAGTTTATTGTCGCGACAGTTCTATGGAAGACGTAAAACGTTAACGTATCTTCTAGAAGAAACTTCAAGAACGTCGTAATTTACTCGAAACATTTTAATCTCTGGTCATTTAGATTACTTTAAATTCTCTGCAATTGAAGATAACCATTTTTGCTATCTTAATGGAAATAATAAATGGAGAAATTAAATTTTAAATTGCCAACTGCTGTTACATCACTACTCTCTGAGAGTTTCCAAACTAACGATGCAATCTGAAAACGGTTTTTATATGTAAGTAATAAATTGGAAGTGCAAAATGTAATTATATATAGTTCATTTGGTGTTTCACTTTCGTGTGGAGCGATACAAAAAATTCATTAGCCATACGCGTACTTAAGTACTAGACAATTTAAACGATTCTTCAGTACTGATTACATTCATTAAATTATCGATGAGAAAATACAGTATAGAGTTACTTATTTTCTTCAATGTTTTGACATTAAATTATCTTTAGGTAGTGGGTACTTATGCAAATTAATATTTTCTGATTAATGTACAAAGAGAACAATTAAAATATTATCTCTTTTGTTAAATATTTTCTTGCAAATAAAATAAAAAACATTGTTACTTCAGTATATTCGATGTTAGTGTTCTTTACAGTATAATTATCACCACGTTTACTGAACGTTTACTAAAAATAGAAATAAGAAGTACATATTATCATTGACAATAAGCTGAATAATCTACATAACGAATTTTCTCGAAAGCAGAATCTCGCATAAAAAAATATTATTCCATAGTTCACTATCAATTCAAAGGTCCTCTACAATAAAAACATTAATACCCCTAAATATAAAATTGTAATTTTTCAATGCACTCTAAAACCGTTAACATGTTGACTACCACAGTGTTTGAACTTTATTTCCAGGAACTATTTTTGCTTAAACTTCGTTTGTACGTATCTTGATAGTACTCGATGGAAAAGGATTATATTATAAGTTTCATGTGTCGAAATTTATTAGTATACAAGTTATGGATATATAAATGTAATTAATAAATATGCATATATAATGATATAGGCAGCAGGAATTTTTATGGTTTTGAAATATATTGCCAAGGTAATAATTTTGAACAACGTTTTCCTCTGAAGAAACCGGCGTTTTCTCTTAGTTTTCGAAATGATTGAATAAAAGTGTTCAGTAGCGTAAATAATTCAATAGTAATACGACATGAGAATTCTGATACAAAGTAATTAATAATTCTTCTTCTTTATCTTCGCCAGTAAAAGAATAAGTGATACGTAAGACGCTCATGTTTTCCGTGGCAATCAACGTGTCAAAAGAAAGAGCATAATGTCTCGATTTTCAAGAATCTCGACGCACAATTTCAAGGTCAAATTTTTCATACGTTGTTTCCACAGGAAGATAGCATATACCGGCTACCGTAAATCAGCGTCTAAAAAGTTCCGGCTCCGTAAACACGGTCGTCCGATGTCTCCGGCGATACTTCAGAAAAGTGGCCGGCGTTAGAGAACGGTTCTCGATTTACGAGCGACTCGATGAGAAATCCGAGTGTTCGGGTCTAGAGAGTCATGCTCTCGGAAGAATAGTAAAAGTAGTTTCCTTGGGGGAGCGATAGGCTCTGTCCGTAAGGTCGACAAATCGACCGTACGGCCCGAAAGTTTTTGTCGTAAAGCTGTGGGGTCAGTCGATGCTGTAAATCTCCCGTAGGACTCTTTACGGAAAGGTGGAATGCACGTGGTGCATCCAAAGCACTCTTAAACACGGTTTCCGATTCAAGCCTCGTTTTAAATACGAAGAGAAGTTAAATTTAGGCTATCTTTTTAATGCAATTGTAATCAGGATTGGGTATACGAGAATTCGGAATGCAACCGTGAAATTTATAATTTCATTTGTGAACAGGAAAATATTAGGTTGGTACACGATTTCGTAGTGGTTTTTTTCTTTGTAAAACAAATTTGTCCGAGGAGGAAAGGATTTTCATTGTGATTTGTATATTATTTCAATGTTTCAGTTTGAATTATTTGTTTAGTTATCATTCAGTTAAACTCCACTACATTAATTCTTCGAATAAATTTAAATAACAGCATACGTTAGAAATATCGTTTTCTTGCATTTGGCATATGATAATTTTTAACCTATAACTAAAGAAAATAATAGTGAAAATTAAAAATTCAAAAACGATATGTAAGAGGGAGATTAAGCTTTAAAATAACGTCTAAAATATTTTTATAAAGAAATTTATAGAATGTTATAAAAAGTCCATTTTTCTTGGACAAACATGTGTTAAAAATACTGCATACTATGCTGTTATGCTATATACAATTAATTATGTTAAAGTGTTCTTCCATATCAACAAGATATTCCTAATTAAAATTGTTGTTATTACAAGTTGATGTGTCGTAAATCTAGGTAAATTGGCAACTGGTGGAACTAAAAGCAATTGAATGATAAGACGAATAAGTAGTACGAATATATTTACATTCAAAACTTACAAATGCAGTGAATTCATGATAATACTCAGTTAACATAAAAATTGTTGTTACTTTGATCTTTATGGTGCAATTTCAATAATACACAATTAAATTGCAAACTCATTCTTCGGTAGACTAGTTAACATTAACTAAATTAAAATTGATGAAATGATTTTATTAACTGTAAACTACGATAAAGTAAGTGTGAAACTTCGTTAAAATATTTATTCTACTATTTATTTTAGTGTATATTTAAAATTGTGAAATGTGAATATATAAAATTCATAGTCTACGAATGACAAACTAAGAGAGTGTATAGAGATTTATTGGATATACTTTATTTTAGTTAATTTCCATTCAGTACTCCGTTCAGTACTAAGTTTATTGCTCGTGATCTTATAATAAGTAGACACTCTTCCTATATTCCATTTCTGCATTAAATTCGAAGAATGAATGCTGTTACTAAAACAAGTTTTCAAACGCACGATTAGGCACGCAAAGGCGTAAAATTTTACAACCTATCGCCATAATTCCTGTTATGGAATTACGTTGAAAACGTACGTCATGGCACGTCACCGAATTCGATAATGGCTTCCATAAATTTTTTTATAATTCGGTGACTCACGGAGACTGGTCTGCTACATGCTGATACAAGCTTTTCCTGAAAGCGGTTTTAACTATCACGGAAGTTGTACTGATAAAATTTACGGATGTTGACGAAAACCTTGACTTTCTGTTCCGCTGTACAGATAAAATTGTGAAGAACAATTCACTTTCTAAAAAAGGCTACATTATAATTGACAAGATTTTTGAAAAGCTTCACCAAAAATATAAAATCATTTAACATAATTGATGATAGCTATGCATAATTTTATTAGTAGTATTTTATTAGTAAAATCAAAAACTGTAAGACTAATTTACGTTGCATGTGCATTATTAGCTCCTTGCCTTACAATATCGTGACAGACTCGTGAAAATTTCAAACAGAATTTACCAAATAAATTTTATTCAATTTTTTTTAATTCAAATTAAATATTATTTCTTTGTTTTTGCGTTCGTAACTTCTCTTCTGCTGTAGTTGTTACATTAAATTGTTAATAAACGTGACTGCATTTAATATAATTCATCATTCCTTAAAAATTGATGAAGAAAATGTCTTATGTACTTCATAGCACTTGACTCGTGATGTCTCCCTACATTGCATTGGCTGGATCTACATTATCAATGATGATTCACTAAAGAAACAGGAAATTTCTATCCGTTACAAATCTACAGTTATTCCAAACGTTAAATATCAATAACAAAGAAATAATGTTCCCAAGAAAATATCTAAATTATTTCGGTATCTCTTCATTTTCAGCTGAAACCTCCACAATGAAGCCAATTTGACATTATAAGGCAAAGATTTACACTAAAAAAATTAAAATGTTAATGTAGATATCAGTATATAATGTAATAGTGCCATATAATAATACCAGCAGAAGTTGCCATTCTTCTTAGAATGTTGCCACTCTACTTAAAGAAATAAATTGCTATAATGAAAGAGAAAGTTGAAATAAAGTCCGAATGATTAATCGAGATAGAAGATAATTAAATGTTGCCCTGCTTCGATATAATTAAATAATACCAGTTTACATTATAAACAATTGTTTCAAGCAACAATCTGTATATGAATATTTTGCAAACAAGTATGTTCAAACGACAAATCGATTAATCTTCAATCGAGTTCCATTGGAAACTTACGCAAGTGTATTCCGAGTTCGTCAGCGGCGCCATAAATGACGCGTTTCCGACGAACTCGGGCGAGCTGGAAAGTCATACTACTACCTGTTGCCTAGCTTCCGGCTAAAAGCGGCTACTGGAATTTTGATTAAGAATAAAGGGCTGTCAATGGTGAGACACCAAGCGCGTGAGCGGGGTAATTAGTCACTTTCCCACGTATGCAGCAGACGGTGATATAATGGGTGCCTTTTTTTAGTGGTCACTCCCTCAGTGGGGGTTCCTTGTCTGTCGATTGAAAGGGTTGATTTTTGGTGGAAGTTCATCTAATTGACAGGCCAGTGAAATTTTTGGAAGAAAAACAATGTTAGCCTACACGCGAAATTATGTAAACAATATTTTGTTAGCAACAGTAAGCTAATTTAATACCTTCCTTCGTGATTTTTTTGTTTAAAAAAGAAATTGACTTAACAATTAGAATCAGAAGTTAACAATTAGAATGTACTTTTAGCTTAATAGAGCTCGGCCAAGATGTGACAGCTGCACCGTACCATAAAACGGTGACTCGTACGAAGGGTATTTGCCCTTTTCCCGTTTCGAACACCAAGTTAAAAAAATCACACTAAATGTCGGAACCACACGGAAAACGTATTCGAAGGAATTGCGCTTGTAAACACGTTTCCCGAGAAGAGAAAAATCTTTTTCTGCAACGCGTCTATAGACGCTCTCCCCAATTCGCGGTCAGCGACAGAGCGTGTTTAAAGACGCGCTCCCTATTAGAAGGGTTAACAACGCTTGTTATGACAACTAATTACACCTTCCTCTGCTTTTTATAAGTTCATTAAGTAATGATAATTTCGTCCGCAGATCGTGTATCCGGAAATGAGCGTTCAACATTAGGACTTTCAACTATTAGTACTAAACATCATTTATTTCGTAAAATTGTAATAGATATGCTATACTAATACATATATATAGTAGATAATTATAATCGTTGTACTCTTCTTTCGAAAAACTATATTTCTTCTATGTTCATTAATTAAATGAAGATAAATTGTATTTTATTACAATGATAGGTGAGTAACATCAATTTTGTATAAATTCATAAGAGAATCAATCTACTATAATATTATTATAACTGTATAACTATTACTATAACGTAATTTTATCGAATTTTCCTACTGTTCGTTTCGTGAAGGAAATCACTTTAACAATTGTATGTCAAGTGATTTTAGAAATAGTTTTACTTGAATACTGTAATGATCATCCGAAGAAGCAAAGGAAAATTAATTGTTACAATTTTTATAAAAATTACATACCAATCACATTAAATGCTTGATAATTGTAGTGTTAAAGACGTTATTAAGAAATTTACAATATACCAGTAGGATAAATAAATAAAATAAAAATGTTTATGAACGCTGTACACATTTATTGTATCGAATGTTCATTATCTTTAGCAGATATAACGATGAATTCAATTTAAATTTCTAACTTCTGAAATCAGACTTGTGCACCAACAAGATGCAAATTTTTATGAAATTTTGAACAAATTCTTATAACTACACGCATAATTGCTCTTTGTATGAAAATTTAACAAACTTTTTACATTATAAATGACAAGAGATACAATAACGCATGTAAAATACAACGAAAAACTCTAAGAATTCTGACAAGTTAAAATGGTAGTAATTCTATGCTTAAATTTTTACAACTCGCAGTCTGCCTTTACACTTGATTTATCTGACCTCTAAAATGGCAATGTTATGAATAAATTAAAACATAACGCCAATAAATAAATAATTTGTATAATAATATAAAAAAATTAATTGAAGCACAACAACAATTGGAAATCGTTTATGAAATTTCTTTGTTAGAATTAAAAAATGTTATTTCTATGCAAGCATTGTGATATAGATCTAGCCAGAAAACTTTAGCTTCCACCTGTTCTGGGAACGTGCACTCGCAAGACTCCATTGATATAGGAGACAGCGAGCAGGCGATTAGGTTTCATAAAAAAACGGACTAGAAGGAGAGCGTGAAGAAAACTTCTGTTACGTGAAATCTAAGAAATTGAAGAAGTGGAGTCAGCGACAAGTGAAATGTGTAAAGAAGCCGTCGAAATGTTACACTCGAAGACCAGGATGCAAGGATTGCGATAAAACTGATAACGGCAGAGTGTTTCGGGTTAAATAAATAAAACGTTCGATAATAACGACCACGAACAGTTCCTTCGGCGTTGATATCGCCGAAAAAATTTCGGGCAATGTCCGTTAATCGGAGGGAATCAATATCACAGATGATACGGTCATATTTGAACAAATCGATAACGTAAGAAGATTCGTCGAATAACTGAAACATCTGAAAGAGTTCGTGAAACTTATTGAAAAATTCATGTGATTTAGCAGAGCGAGAGATGTAGAACTCCACAACTTTCACCGAGTTATGCTTGTTGATTTAGTTTAATCTTATCTACGATATGCAGGATATTCCACGCAACTGTTCTCGATAATATTTTTAACACGCGATGGAGAAGAAGGACGTCAAATAAAAGAAAATTGGAGAGCACAGTGCATAAGCGCAGAAAGAAAGTTTTAATTGAATTTGCACGGAATTGAAATAGAATGTTAAAGTACTAGATCACGGATAATGATCTTTACACGTTTAAGTAACTAACAAAGTTGTAATTTATCGCTTTACTACCTTCCAAATGTGTTTTCCTAACTTTCGAAACGCTCTGCGAGATTAGACGTGGATGGAATGGTCAATAGAAACTCCAAAATTACAGTCTCTGTCATTACAGTTCAACCGAAGATTACCTTTTAAACGAGGAACCGCCTAAATAGGATTCCCTAACCGCTCAAACCTAATTCCTAGAATCCTAATTACGTTCTATCATGCTACAAATTATCCGGTTCAGTAGTTATACCAGCGGGACACGTTTATATTTCATTTATATTTTAACCTAGAAATGAAATTCTTGGAGTTTATATAATCCAAATTACAGTTCAGGTTTAGAATGTAACAAGCAATATTGTTTTGTAATAACGAATGAATGTTATTACATATTGCACGAAAAGTCAAGGAGAAGATTAACGTAAGACGCATATACAGTTATTTTACATTTACATTATCGTGTTTGTTTGCTGTATTTATGAAAAGCTAAAGTTACAGGAAAACTAAACAAGTTTGGAATGTAAGTTAATATAAGTTAACCTAATTACGCGATTCACTCTGTATATTCATTCACATAAGTTAATAAATTAAGTAACCATAATAGGTACATTTTCTCACAGTATTGGTTTAGGAAATTGGTACGCGGTATTCACGTGAGACGAGAGAGTTAACTGCCTTGCTATAACTTAAATTGGAGTAAACTAATTAAGAGCAACACAGGGCGTCATCTAATAAATATAACAAGTATTTTTAATTTTTGTAGAACGAAACGAAATTTTTAGAGTATTTAAAGAGCAATAAGTGACAATGACAAATGAGTCATGTTGGCTCATCTATGGCACCATGTTTTAAAATACCTATATAATATTTTCCAGAAACATTTTTAATAATATTTATTTTCTACATTTTTGTTAAACGCGATATTCGTATTTATTGCAAGTTATACATAAACAAAAAGATTTCCTTGTTTTGTACTGGTTTTGATTGTTTTTTATATATCATTTTTTTCAAATTTCATTACAAATATGGATTGTGCTCACGGTTTTATGCAGACAAATGTGAAAATCGCTACCGATCTGAAGGTTACTTCTTTAAACCGTCGAGTTCATACCACGTGTAATTGAAATAAATAGTACAGCGATGAATCCAATACGAAAGTAAAGAGAAATTCAAAGGAATAATATAATATGATCTGTGAAACACCACAGATGATATTATTCTTGAAAGTACTTCTTTCTCTGTACTGCAGAATATCACACTGATATATAATACATACCAAAGAACAATTGAAAAATTACAAATAAGATCTAGAAAAGACACCTTTTTACCAAACTTCTATTTAGAACACCTTTTAATAAAAGCTGTGTCCATTTTCTTAGCAATCCATTATTCTACTAGACATTAACCATTTTCAGTCCAAAACACTCTCGGTTTTCTGACCGTGACACTTGCATCAACTTTTGCATCTACTTTTATACAACGTAATCGCGATATAAATAATTATAATGAAAATCATTAGCACGAGTAGATATTGAAATAAAATCGTACATCCAATTTGTCCGGACGTAGGACCACAAAGGTTTAAAAGGATCAAAAGAACTGGACATTCATATTTCAATGATCAAGACAGCAGTGTCTCGTAGATGCATACGAGGGGTCGACATAACGAGGTCCGTAGAAGGCGTCAATAACTATAAATGGACATCGGTGGAAGGGAAGATCGCGGAGAGTTCCGAGTCGCGGCGGAGTTCTTTTCCCGTGTCCGTTCGCGAGTCCTGCGGGCTGCCCCGCGCGACGTATCGTCGACCGGTCGCGTCGGTGACGAACGGTCGAGAGACCGAGCTCCGGCCGGCAGCCGATGACAGAAACGGAAACGCGAGAAAAAGACAAAGTGGAGAAAATAAGGTAGGTACGGTAGCGGACGAAGGTGTACGCGGCGGGAATGCCGCGAGTCGGCCGCGTATAGTAGCGCAAAAATGATCGCGTCTCCCGGGTAGATCGCTCGTTTTCTAGGAACGATCCGCGACGCGCTTCTTTCCTACCATATATGTGGGCCCCTACCCCCTCGCCAACCGTTCAAGTCAGGTGCGATGAGTGCCATATTGAAAATTTTATATTAGCGTGCCGCGTAACTTTTGTACGCCTTCT
Source organism: Nomia melanderi (assembly GCF_051020985.1). Lineage (NCBI taxonomy): Eukaryota > Metazoa > Arthropoda > Insecta > Hymenoptera > Halictidae > Nomia > Nomia melanderi. The sequence goes on from NC_135009.1 coordinate 123,369, forward strand.
CGTTCGTATAAACAATCTCTCCTTCTTATCGCTTCTGCAAATCTTTAACCCCTTTAAACCCAGCGCATATTATAATGTACACTTAGAATTTACTACTTCGATATCTGACAAAATATTAACACTGTGACAAGCAACTATATATAAACGTTTGCTTCTAGTATTTCTATCAGAAAAGTAGTATAGTACCAGTGCTTTCTTCGAAATGATGCTGTTACTGATGGAACACTGAACATTGAATGGCCATTTTTGTTAAACATCTGAACATAATTTTGTACGAAAATTAAGTCTAAAGGGGTTGAACCTTTGCACTCGAAAGTTTTTTACTAGAAATATTCAACATTTTCCGATGGGATATAGACGACATTCTTCGAAACTAACGAAAAAATGTACATAAATTAAGGAACAATGGTATTTTATTTCGATATGTCACATATTGATGCATTATGCAAAGCTTAATATTATACGTAAGACTTTGGAATTTTGATGAATCAAATCAAGTGATGATTCAGAGTCACCTATCAAGTGCAAAAGGTTAATATAAACAGGAATATTAGAGTCTAAGGAACATTGATACGAGATATTATAAACAACAAGACTATACGTGGTTATGGCAACGCAGAAAAAAAATATCGAAACTAAAATGGGAACTTATTCAACGCCCACTATATTCGACAGATCTGGCACCAACAAATTTTCATCTTTTTCGAACCTTCCAAAACAATTTATATAGAAAACATTTTTTAAATTTCTAAGAAGTGAAAAGTACAATACAATTATTTTTTAACAATAATAAAGGAACATTTCAAGTATTGCAGAGATGGGAAACTGTCATAAATAGCAATGGAAAAAATATAATTTGAGGTAAGCACAAAATGTTTCCGAAAATCAAATTTGTAGGCGATACATTGAAATGGACAGAATTTTAGCGTCAACTTAATATTTCCCCGGTCGACAATCCCTTCCTCTTGTATAATTCGAGAGCAAAGTGACCCGACATCTTAACTTTAATTATTAAAATTACGGATGAAAATTTTCAAAAGAATTCTATCTAACTATTATCAATCGTTAATTTTTAAGGTAAACGTGAAGTAATACATGGAGTAAGCGTCAAACTTTTTTCCTAATAAATTATTAATGATAAAGTAGTTTCATCAAACACAGTTGCGAAAGAAATCATAGGACAAAGTTTTAAACTGCGGATTTTTATGCTTTTATAGGAAATTTGAAAATTCAAAATTGTATAGGATGAACACAGTAAATAGAAATATATAAATACGTAAAGTGTAGTGCTCTTTATGTTTCCGAGAAAAGGCCGTTTTCTATCGCAATTTTATTTTTTCAATTACGTTTTTAGCAATTTTAAATCGGCTTTCTGCCATCGTTAGTAATTTATTAGAAAAAGAACAAAATTTTATATCTATCCTATACCTACATTTACTTCAGAAGTTAACGGTTAGCAATAGAAAAATAATATTTAATTTATATTTAAAAAAAGGTAAATAATATTTCGATTCGTCGAAAGTTTAGAATTTTCATCATTAGTCTGACACAATACGATAGGACGTTAAGAGGTTAAGCTACTAAAAATAAGGGAAAGATCCCTTTCTCTTATAGGACTCGTCGCTGGTCTAGAATTGTGTGCCACGGTTAACGAGCTTTTTTCATGCATATTCGATACACGGACGTCGTCGATGGCGGGGTCGTTCCGTGTCGAGCAACGAGACCAGTGTAAATTGTTCGTCTGTTGTCGTCTTGTAGGCGGACGTGAATATTGTTCCTGATGAGTTCTAGATACCCGTTCACGTGTCGATAAAGATATGCGAAACAAGAAGTGATTTATGGTAAATGAAAAGTTAGTACTTATCTTTGGTGGCTACTGGATTCAGACAAGAAGATATTAGATTGACGCAAACGCGACATAGACTTTGTAGATGTACAAGGAAATTAGTTTACTATAATATTAATGTCTTGCTTCATTAACACTAGAATAATTGATCCTTTAACATGATTAATATGCCACTCTTATAAAAATTGTAACAATAGATTTTTTCGATTTCTTCATATATTAATTATAGTATTGAAGTGAAACTATTTATTTTTCAAATCATTTAGGGTATTTAACAATTTTAAGATATCGATAATTACGATACAGGAAAACTGAAACCTGTCATTTTGACGGATGTAGTTGTGTAGTGTTAATTATGGAATAGATTCATAGAAAGCAATGGTTATTATATGAGCTATACAATTGCTAAAGTGATTAACTTCGCGAAAAGAACGGTAGAAAAATTCGATAAAATTATGTTTATGAAAAAGCAATTAATATTTCGACACTGAAATTGAAAATATTTAGAAAACAGAGCCAGTTATAGTAATATCATAGTAGATTGATTTTCTTAATATATATCTTGGCGTAAGTACTTTAAAGATACCGAAACTATACAGAAATTAATTATTTCTCTTAAGAATTTTAATTAACATATCTCTATCTTATATTCCACATATTCATAACTGTCATAAACATATCACATCTGTGTTTTAATTATCATATAGCATTATTCTACAGAAGATATATTTATGTTATCATCTACAAATAATACTTATAGGAAAAATGATCAAAATAAAAATTTAAGGAATATGCTATTAAAAACGTCTTTTACGTTTTCTGAAACAATATACAATTTGTTTAGTATTCTTTCAAAAATCAAGACATTAGACTTTCAAGTACTTCTTTAAAATCCTGAAGAAACTACTTAAAATATTAAACGTAACGATACTTGGTAAAAGTCAAAATGGAAAAGAGATGTAATCATTACCTGATCAGTAAAATTCCAAGATACTTAAATATAGGTATATCAAATTATTATTTTTCAATTGCATTTTTATTATATCCCTACAATGTTGATCTCATAGATAAATTCTTTCAATTGATTTTCTAATGTTCTAAATGTTCCATGCCCATCTATTTTTTCTGGTCAGAGTATTTGATTAAAGAGTTAACTCGCAGAAAGCATGCGCTTCTAGATAGGTACGCGAGCTGTGTGCAGCAACCAGATCGATTCACGATGCACATTCAGATATCGTATCGTGATCATGCGCTCGATAAGGAGGATCCGAGAGGAACTGGCTGAAGCCAGTCGATTTAATCGTAATATCTGTCTCTCAACGTGTCCATCTCATTATTCACCGAAGATCAATGATTCAGCTCGAACCGTTTCAGCTTCTTTTTCAATCTATACCCGCAGTTTGAAAGATTGCGATCCGACGAGTTTTTAGCGTGTGCCGTTCCTTTTGGCCGGCGAATGGCCAACAGAAACGTTCAAAATTTTGATTCAATTCTTTACGGACTGAATTATGTCATTCTTATTATTTAATGGTCTCCCTTTGCAAATGCTTCAGGGCTGTTCGAATAACGCGTGTGCTGAATATGAACGTTTGTCAGATTTGTTTGGGCATTAATTTATACATTTAGACTGCGGATATTTATTGGGGATTAAAATTTTTAAGAATATAATTAGGGAAATGGTATTTCTAATTTCCCATTGATCCATAAAAATCTAAAATTTACATATAATGATAATGGTACCTATTATGAAGGTACTGAAATACTATTATATTATGAAAATATTATTTACGGTACTACAATAACTTATACGTTATACTCTGTTTTTGAACAGATAAATATTCAATGGTATTTTGTTCATTTAAATGAGAAGAAATACATGAACAATTGTTATTACGTTGTACCTAAATAAAATAATGTTCAATTAAGCGTGCCTTGAATTATATTCAATGCAACTCGAAAGGGATACTTAGTGCATACTAGTATTTTCTATTACGTAAGCTTTCAAATAAATTTCGTATAATTGGTTATACGGATTACAACATCGCTATAAATTAACATTTTAATAGGATTTAATTTGAATGCTAGCAGAGTTTCAAATTAAATAGTACAAAATAGTTATTATAGCTCAGTGAGCATTATAACTAGTTCCAGAGTACAATCGTCTCGAACAGATCATTATTTTGCAAAAGTAAAGTAAAATTTTGACCATGTTTCCATAAAAGATGCGGTCATAACTGTCTGAAGAGTAACATTCAGTTTGCAATGGTGCATACAACTTTTTTGTATGCTTTATTTGTTTTTATCAATTATTCACATGTCTATTATTATTAATTAATATTCTTCTGATTTAAAACATTTTAAAACATTTTCTTCCTTCTCTTTTCATTCCATTAGTATTAATGTCAGGACTTCTGAATCAAATTGGCAAAAAAACAGAATGTATCCTTGGATATACATATGTAAAAATAGCGTCTGATAATAGATTAAAAACAATTTGCATTTAAATTATTTAGATATACTTTTTTCATTTGGAAACCATTAACGGTTTTCAAACAGAAAAAGTTATTTATCGTTCGAATAAATCTAAATAAATTACTTAACATAATGTAATACTTTATAAGTAGACATTTATCATCCATCGACTGTTATTTATTCATCGACAGACTTTGTTTTGGTAAGAAAATATTTTGTCTATTAGAGACTCCGGTAAAAGTATACTTTCAAGGTGTGCCGTGTTAAAAAAATATAACACAAATTTCCGCATAATTTGTTTAAAAGGACAGACAGTTTGAAAGCAAAATAGAAGAAAATGGCAAATAAAAAATTATGTTTTATTTACCAGTAAAAAGCAATAAATAAATTAGAATCTATTTCCTATTTGGTTAAAATTTCCTTTGCATTCGTCACTTATTTAAATACAAATTCCTCTATAGTATATGGCTCTCTCTCTCTCTCTCTCTCTCTCTCTCTCTCTCTCTCTCTCTCTCTCTCTCTCTCTCTCTCTCTCTCTCTCTCTCTCTCTCTCTCTCTCTCTCTCTCTCTCTCTCTCTCTCTCTCTCTCTCTCTCATGACTATACTCCAACCAAAATCATTCATGAGTTTCGACGTGACCGTAATTATAAATAAAAACCTCTTATAAATTCCCATTGAAGCTACCATATATACTATTAGGTCATCTCATAAGTAATACCGTTTCAAAAGACTAATGAGAAAATGGGAAAAAATCATGAAACAACGGTAGTCAACAGATCTAAATATTAATTCTTCATAGAAAAAGTTAGCATAGAAAAGCGACATCGGTTACCGGACGGTCTAATATTTCGTTCATCTTCCCTAACCACTGTATACTACTCACCCCCCACCCTTACTAATCACACAAGTTCATAAAAAACGGATCCACGGTTACGTTGTGAGCGCATACATCCCACAACGAACCTATTCATCCGACCCTAGAAGCGCATCAAACGTACAAAAACAAAATGACCTGGCTTATCCACCTACTGTCTCGATATAACGCAGATAACCACTGGAATAGTAAACAAACCTAGGAAGTATCACGGGCGTAACGCATAGTATCCTCGATAAAGAGCGTATACAAAGAGAAAGGTCGCCGGACGGCGATAAGGTATCGACGGAAAACGATCGGGCCGTTCGTTCGTGTATCCGTAAAAATCGAATCCAGACGAACGACTCCGTTTTCAATTACATTTTCATTCGGCGCGTCCGCCGCGTGCGTCCAGCGGGATCCACGATCCTCATCAATCGAGCATCGTCGTTCGATTCGACGATCACTGACCGAATATTTGCGACCGAGATGAACCGAGACGTTTGACAGGTCACGGGTTGATTCCTTTGTCGAATAAATTTTCGACGAACACTTTGTCACAGCAGATTCTCCGGTGGTTGATCCGCGCAATGCGACTAGTAAACAACACACACCGAGCGTTACGTTTGGTTGCGCGACGCGTCGCGCTGCGGCAACACTGACGTTTGAAGGAGCGCGTCTCGGCACAAACTAAACTGGGATCGAGTGCCGATCCACCGCGCAGCGATCCAAGATGCCCGAGCGGCCGCTTCGCGTCCGATTGGCTGGCCCAACTTGATCCTCCTCGGTGCAAGGACGCTTCCGCTGCATCGGGACTACGCGGGTCATTCGAAATTCTTTAAACCCTTGCTCGGTGGTACGCTCGATTTTATTGTCAGTTCGAAAGTATGTATGCTGGAACCTCGATTATCTGAACTCTGGTTAAACCAATTTCGAGGATCTGAATTTTGGATTATTTGAAGCTTGGTTAACCGAATTTTCGTTATCCAAAGTTTCGATTATCCAAACTTTGTTTATTCCGACTCTCGATTATCCGAACCTTGGCTATTCCAATTCTCGATTATCCGAACCTTGGTTACTCGAGTTTTTACTATCTGAATCCTTGATTATTCAAACTCTGGATTATCCGCGCCAGTGATGCATCGTTTTTTCTTTGTTTCTCTGTAGATAAATTAATTACTTTACCGACGATTATCTGAACCATATTGATCCTGATTAGTTCGGATACATTAGTTTCCAACATTTTTCTTGCAAGTGGTACACTTTAGAAAAAAGTGAAAGAGGAAATTGTGTCACTATTTTTTTATGAAAGACTCGACGATTTAAGCAAGTTTTTTAAATTTACAATGGCGTTCGCGGAATATCACTGTTGTTCCCTTTTTATAATAAATCGATGCTTATAATTTTTCCATTTAACGACAGCTGTCGCAAGATTGGTATTTTAAAATTGATATTTTATTTGAACACCATTGTAAATTTAGAAGATTTGTTTAGATAATCCCATTGTCCATAAAAAATAGTGAAACATTTTCCCCTTTCAGTTTTTTCCTGCACTGTAAGTACTATCACTAACAAGAAAAATGCTGGATATTAATAACGCGAACATGTTGTATATGTTTTCCACTTCTGTCTATGTGTGTATCCGATTCGTATCTTGCAGAAATTTGGAAATTACCTTCTTGTACATTTCAATGAACTTATGTATTGTTAGGTTTTCGAATTCGATTTCGACACAAAGTCAACATGTCGTATATGGAATGTGTATTTTAATATAAACTGTATGAACAGAAAGTAAGAGTTAATGCTGGTTGACGCATTGACTGCTATACAATTTTTATACAATTTATATAAATATGATTTACTTGTAATGGACAATTTTTGGTTTTACGAATTCAATAAACAAACATTTAAAATAATAAGTTCCAATAGCAATTATTTAATTTGTTTGATAATATAGTTTTTGTTTTATAGTATTGTTATACATCGGACATCTAAAAAAAACTCGTAGCTTTGCTTGAATAGTAGTATACGTACCTGTTCTGAAAATGTTTTATTAACGTTATTATTATTTTTACGCATCGAATGGCTGGACAAATTCTGAATGCCTGCCTTACTACATAGATATGGTTATAAATATATAATTTTTAATGTAAATTTAATTGCTGGAAAATTATTACGTTGACTGTAGTGAAAAAATGATTGCAGAGTACTGTGAGCTCGTGTATTGCAAAAACTACGACAGGAAATATTTTGTAACTTGGTTGAGAAATTCTAATTCATAGTCTACGGTCTTTATATCTTTCGCTAAGTGATTATAATTTATATCTGTTTATTGGAAATCGTTTTCTAACCAGAAGACGCGTTTGTATTTGTTTTTTTTAATACGAGGAACATATTTTTACGAGTATGAAAAATACAAGGAATTGTAGTGTCTTGAGAAACGATTATTGGCAGTAATGAGGACCACTTAAACATAAAATAATCATAAAATGATATGAAAATTGCATATTCGTGTGTGAATATTTAATAGTTACTTATGATACTGAAACACTTTTATTTGATGGTATTCATTTCATTATAATATCCTTTCAACATTTGATAGCGCCATAAACTGTCTAAAATGTTACGTTCTGTTTTATAGATATTATAAAATATCTTGTTATGAATTGGATCCTTTCTGGAACCATTTTTATAATTAATTTTTCTCTGATATCGCTTGTGCCAAATGAACTTTACGTTTTATTATTCTTCTAGAATAAGAATTAATATTAGACGTTCATAAATCTAAAAATTTACAATAGAGTTAAAGGTTATAGTCTTTTGACGATGATCCATTAAAGGAATGAATTTCAATTATTCAAATTTCATACAAATATTCTATTTAATTTCTTTTACAGATAATACCTGGATACTTAAACATTTACATGCATGTCACGTTTTTAGACACACGGATTCGAATCGTTACAAAAAATTAATAACAAATATTATATTATTAACCTTTCGCGACTCTCAGATGTCATTTGATTTAATTCAATAAAATTATAAACTTTTATATTCACTAAAATATTCTAATAAAATACTTTTGTTCCTGAATTTCTGTAAAATTTCTCTTTGCGTTATCTGTAAAAAGATCACTTATGTTTCATGAGAAAGTGATAAAACTTTCTAATGATCAAGATTTCGAGTTTAAAGGATTAATGTAAATGTCCTTTCGTTTTTAACTTTATCTCAATTAGAAAGTATTGTTTCATGTAAACACAGTAAGGATAAGAAGCAAGCTTCATCTACAAGTTTTTCTTTGTGCTAGATTAATACAAGAGAGTGAAGCTTCGATTGCTCAGTCGAAGCAATTTTAAATTTGGATTAAGATTTGAATAAGTGCCCATAAATATGGGCCGTATCCGATAGAGGCTGTTCCGGTGTTCCGAAGTGGATCAATAATGAATTTATAATCTTCTGGCTGGACACTTCATTTCCCCGTGTTGCGCACACGAACGATTATTTTTCATGTTTCCAATACAGCTTATAAGAAACTACGCTATCGTTTGCGTCAATTTCCAAATTCGGTTGAAAAAGTATAATAGAAATCGCGACTGCTATTTGACATCATAAAGGATGATATATTAGCGTCCCATGGAAAACTATTTCAACAGGTTTGGTCGGATCAAGCTCGTTAGAGCAGGCTGCAACGGGCAACCCGTGGCTCGGTTAATTGTCGTCTCGTTCGATTAATTATGATTAATCATTTGCACCAATTCGTTGGCCGGATAACGCGAGCTATCTCGTTTAAAGAGAGAATGGATCCGCTTCAAGCAATTGTGTATCAACGGTGACGTCAGTTTAACAGGTCGACACATACATTACGAAATGCGTACGACTCTGAGGGAATGGTAGCAGGTTGTTAATACACGTCAACTACGGTTTATCGTTACTGTAATCGATATAACGTGTACTCACGTTAGTCGATAGCTGGCTAGTCAACGAATGGACCTTCTCTTGAGCGTCCAGGAGCTCGCGTCGCAGTTTTCTCAATTCGTGCGCCTGCTTTTCCTCGGCTGAACTGTAGAGACTGCTCGCTGTCGATACCAAAGATACAGAAGATCCATGGACTGAGGGAGAAACAGGAAAAGAATTCTTGTCTCATTTTTGTTGCTTGTGTTTCAAAAGAAAATTAAATAGGAAACACGCGCGCGGGGAAAACGCGAATTTCTTAATATATTCGTTGAACAAAGTGGATAAATTATATAGGGTACTCTATAATTGGTATAACTGGAAAGAGATTTTATTTAAAATAATAAGTCTAAAATACACCGTTGAATTTTTTTCATTTAGTGTCTTTAATTTCAAAAAATTGGGCTTGAAAATTCATGGAATATACATCATTCGAGTAACGGGGAAGAATAATATAAGAACATTTTACATGAGAAATCAAATAGAAAATATGCAGTAAAAGCTTTCTAAACTCAATTTTCTAGGAAACAAAATTATAATTTAAAGATATTATTTTTCGATTTATTTTTTGCTTATCTGTCAGTACTCTAAGAATATGTATCATACGAAATGAAAAAACTAGATTATTTTATGATTATTAATTTATTTTAAATTTAATCCTACGATTATTAATAACAAAAAACATTAATATGATAAAATGTAATAGAATATCGAAAGCCTAATATTTTTGTTTCAAATGTTTACAAATTATCAGGTGTACACAGACTCCTTTGACTGATTTTCGGATTTGTCATTTTATCAATTATGTATTCTCGTGTGCGGTACATTTTCCGATATTTTTTGCAAAAAGAAATAATTAATCTACTTTTTCAGAAAGATGATTTTGACTATTAACTTTATTTTAAGCTATAAACTCATTGGTAGTGTAAAATACATAGAAAGTACAAGAAGAAGAAGAAAAATTAAAATATATATATATATATATATATATATATTTTTTGTTTAAAATCAAGTTGTAAACGTTTTATTATATTATAATTTCAAACCTTCGTTTTTAGCATTTATGCAAGCTAACTTTAAAACTCTAAATAACTTAAGGAAACATTCAAATTTCAAGTATTGAAAATTTAGTAAGTACTCATTAGTTACTATGCAAAATTCTATTTCCATTATACGTATTCTTTGTATAAAACTAGCGTGACTAAAATAAAGCATAAAGTTATAAGAATTATTTATGAATATGATTTTACATTCTAAAAAAGTACTTTCTATAGGACTAAATTGTTTTTAAATACAAAAGATACCTTTGAAGAAAAAACCCCTATATTTTTCAGTTCCATCTTTCATATTGTTTTCGATTAAAGTTGTTTGATTCACATACGATAATGAAATATCTAATATTAAGTGATTATCGAATGATACATTAAATATATCTAAGATATATAAGATAAAACAAAGTTAAAATTGCTGAGAGAATATAAACAAAATAAAAAAAAAAAAACATTTAAACACTCGCGTTTACTATTGAATAGATAAATCATAACGATTACCCTGCCTCTAAGTCTTGTTTCTTTCTTATTAATACTAGGCCAATCAACTTATATTCTTATCTAACGTAGAGTGACAAGATAGACATTGCACTCACAAATAACAAATTTTCTTAATTATCTAATCATTAATCTTGTGTTTCCGACAACGAAAATAACACTTCAGATAATTCAGTGCACTATGTTTGGTTATACCACATTTGTTACAATTTATATTGATGTTATAACATTAATACGTTTTGTATATAATGAGAGAGATAAAAGTTTAAAATGTCAATCTCTTACAAATTATTCTCCTTCTTCGTTAAATAAAATATATTAAGAATTCTTTGTTTAAAATACATACGATTTGTTAAATAATATAAGTACTGTATAAAATTTAATTTTTATTAATTTTACTAATTCCTCTCAGATATATTTGTCAATTAATAATAAAACACAGTAAATTATTGCACGAAATGGAACATTTAAATCTGTAATTATTTACACATGAATTTGTTTTATAAGCTTAATCTAAATCTCCATATTTATTCTTATCATTTAAATAATAAAATCACGATATTTGTAAATTCTGATAACTACGCCGACAAGAAATCGTGCTATTTGATGGAATTGCATAAGCTTCGAAACCCAAAATCTGCAATATGTTCAGACAAAATAAATAAACTTAGATGATTTAAATAAAGCACTTACATTTTTGGAAAGCGATGTATTAAATACAAGGATAATAAAAAATGTTTTCTTTGCATTGCTATGACAGATCTTAATGTAGTAAAATATTTTCAACGATAAAGAAAACGTAATATAAAAGACATTTATAATAAGAAACGGTAAAATTTTAACACTAGGCTTACGAGCATTTATGGTAAAGTTTATTTTATCGCTTCTAAAAAATTGTTGGTTCATTTAGATGTTGATAATTACGGAGCTAGGATTTATATTCATTTAATTGCATCAATCATAATCGACGTAAACATTTACCAAACAATGTTTATAAAATTCAATATGCGTCGAATTGACGCGTTCTGTAAACCTAACGTTAAATATTATGTCCGTTTATTTATAAATGTTATAAAGTGAAAAATTATAGTATGAGCATCTTTAAACGAAAACTTACTGTCATCATCTTTATGGACATGTTGGTACAGATTAGGAGGTTGCCGAGAAGTGTGTGTGGGCGTTGGAGATGTTGGTTGAGACCAGTGCTGCCCCGTACACCCGGTAGATCCCACTGGGACACTGTAATATGGTTCAACACCTACGCCCATTCCTATCCCGACTCCAACTTCCTCGCCGACGGAGGATGATGCTCCACTTCCTCTAGCTAACATTGACGGATACATTTTTTCGCTTTTCGTGGATCTGCGAAAACAGACATATAAACATCTGAGTCATTGACAGAGGATGTGGGAATGGTGTATCATAAATGTCTCCGAAGATGGGCAAACAGTTCCATAATTAAATCTATTTTCTTATCACGACAAGTCTGTTGGTTGTTTTCAATTTTTATTTTGTGTGTGTTGTGTTTATGATATTTATTAACGAGCTGTTTGCATCTTCGAAGAATAGAAAAGCGCGCAACGTGCATCGATAGAAGATGTTTAACGTCAACGATTAACATTTAACCGGCCACACATCTGTATCGTCAATGAATTTATGAAACAATTCAAATCAAACGAATGGCAGTTCCTGCTAGAATCCATTTTACTGTTTAAAGAAATTCTAGTTAATTAAATTTTGTACCTCGATTTATGTATATGGTAGGGTTTATTAGAAGTTTTAATTAATTTTATCTACTTGGTAGATACATTTACATTATTTGAAGTAATAATTAGAAACGTCATTAACAAAAAATGCTAAACTTCTTTCTTTTTTACTTTAAAATAAAATGTTTCATTTGTTATCGACAAAAATGTTAGAACAGTGAATTATGAGTATAAAACTGGGATCAACTTATCCTGGAAACATAGTGATCCGGAGATATTCGACTTTTTCCGTGCTATTACTTTCATTAAGAAATCTGTTCCAATCGGGTCACAGATTACAACACTGTATACAGGGTGTTCATGCAGGTATGAGTCAACATTTCCATTGTAATTAACAGGGTATGAGAGAAATGAAGGAGAAAAATGTTTAGTGTCTTTTATCTGATGTAATGGAGCATGTCAATTTTTAACGTTTCCAGTATTTTTGGAGAAACGAAAGAGAGCTTTACTTTTTTGGTACAAAAATACATCTTCGCGAAAAACAATGGCCTTTAAAATTCTATACAATGAAAAGCTCAAAGACACCTTTATTTTTCCAACAATATTTTAAGCGTAAAAAGTTTATAGATCTCTTTATGTTGGTTATAAAAGGTAATAAAACTTTTCTACTGATTATTAACTGCATGAACACATTGCAAATGTACACTGTCGACAATTTAAAGATATTTTATAGCGAAATACAATGGATAATATACAGTGAATATCTCTGAAACATTAAGTAAATTAAGATAAATATGCTTAAGTAATTTTATACTCAGCATTCGTAATTTTATTGATTTAGATAACGAAGAGTTAAACATTCAAACAAGAATTAAACTTTACTACAATACATTTTATGTGACGTTTCAGTTTATTATTCGAATTAATAAGGCACCCTGTAGAAAGTAATTCATAATTACATGTTAATACTTCAGGCGACAAAGCTACGCGCCAAAAAAAGTAGAAAATGTCATGTAAAAATGTCTGATATACGAACTGAATTCTATTAAATTCTCAGCTGCTTCTGACAACTAAATTTTAAACTATACAGCACGTACTTTTAGCACCTAGAATTAGACTGTTCACACTGACGGTCACAAAATTGTGCTCACAAAAATGAAATAAAAGTTCTAAGACAAATCTAACTGCGGCCGGTTAGATATTAAGAAAATGTCCAATAGTCCATGAAATCTCATCAAAATTTTAGAGATTCTTACACGCAAAATTATTCAAGTATTTATTTTTACACGACAGAAGGCTCAGCTTTCATGTACAGTGAACACTGGATAATTGCAACACAGGGAACCTCTTCATAATTGTAACATCGTTATCCCCACCATATCCCCACCAGGTATATATGTACGGTTTAACACAGCATAACGTTCGACGATCAATCACGGTTGAATGGTGTAACATGATCCGACTATTGTCGGACTCGACGATTTCAATGTCTCTTTCCTTTCTATCCACAGTCCTTTTTTATATCCAAAACTTCAATCGCTTACTATACAAGCGAGTATGATCATAAGTCTATCGTGTTTGATGTCATTTTAATCGGGAACACATAACAAACATAATGGTGAAAGTTTCATTCGTCAAAAGGCAAAAATAAAAAAATTTGATCTTTGAAGTTTGAAGCTTATCGTGGGTCTTTAACGTAGCCGAACGTTTCGACTCTCAGTCTCTCTTTTTCCTTCACTCGCGCTCTCCTTTTGTACGCACGCCATGCTAAAATCTTCGTTTCTCGGGGCGAATTCGATTCTACCTGTTCATAATTGCAACCTTCCGATCCCGACGAGTGTTGTAGTTATCGAATGTTCACTGTAAATATTGCACCTTGTCGCGTTCGACTGCGTTCGATAAGACAATCTAATTAAAAGATTAACGGATCAAAAATGTTTAGATGCGAAGACACTGTCGTGTTCCGTGCTAGTTAAATACCTGTTACGTTCATTTTATAGAAAACGTTCTAGACAGACAGATTAAATCAGACAAGTATTCCTCGCATCTGTGCATTCAGTTTGCTTAGGACATCGACAAGAACACGTCTATCTATCTTGACGAGTGTATACGTAATTAGTCGATCTGGAAGAGGCTCCTAATTAAAAGATAAATTCTCTGTCGTCTGAAACTGGAGTGCCACTTCTCTGTTGCGTGTACACTCGTACAGTTCTATCAGAGCACAGCGAAAGGAAACAAGTCGAATAAACGAATAAAAGGAATATCTCCAGGGAAGGTAAATGCAGCAAGTGGGAGCAAATCGTAGAATGATTCTTTGTAATTATCGCCATTACTGAAAGTAAATTGGTCACATAAATGACTCGGCAAAACTGATAGATTCACTTTTAATTGATGCTGTCTTAAAATCTTCAAAATTATATTTAATAATATGAGACAAACCTAGACTCTTGTATAATTAATTTTATTCAATTAATTAACCAACAACTTTAAATGTAATCAAGTAACAGTAACATGCGTTTAACATTCTATTTAAAACATTCGAGTTCCCATGAACGATCATTAGTAATTTTAATTTTTATTGTTGTAATAATTATTCTTTTAAATTTATAGTTTAGTAGGAAATATACTTAACACTAGGCTTACGGACATTTAGCGTACAATTTATTCTATTGTTCCTGGAAAAGTTGGTGTTCGTTCGTTTGGATCTTGGAAAGTAGAGGTGTCAAATAGACGATTAGGATGCATACGTTCGTGCAATTGCATCGATCAAAATCAACGTAAACATTTACCAAACAATGTTTATAAAATTCAATATGCGTGAAATTGACGCATTCCGTGAACCTAGTGTTAACTGAGAAAGCGGATGAGAAGTTTTGTGACCAATTCTATATTTAAAGAGAAAAAGTCGGGTAACAAGAGAGTTTCGTAAGAAGCACTGACATGCACTCGCAGAAAAAGCCTGGACGAATCACAAATGCGATGGATATGTGAATACAAGAAAGTGTATAAACTGATAGGAACAACGATAACCAAATTGCTATTGAGTAAAAGAAACGATAAACGTGTAAAAACTCGAATACACATTCAGATACAAATATAAATATACACATGAACGTGTGTAGTAGGTACGTGTGTGTTAAAGTGCGTATAAACGGTCACTCGTGTGTACATTTAGGGTATACCGCTCTGGGTATTTTTTTTTATCGTTCAATACTTATGCATGGAAAACAGGCACGACGTGTATTCTAGATTTTCGCACTACCTTGGGAATGTCCTGTCCCGCAGATGGCTAGAACGGTATCAAATGAACTGCGTTATTTCACCGTAAACGAGCAATTTGCTGGTCGTAGAGTGGTTAATTATAAAGAATCAAAAAAAGCTGGAACTGATCGAGATTATAAAAAATATATAATATATATATATATAATATATATAATATATATATACATAATATATGTATATATATATGGTGAGAGACATTTGCATCCTCTAGTCATGCATCTATACATACAGACGTATGCAAATGACTTCTAAGGATTTCGTAAAAGGTCGGTGGTGGCTAAACATAAAAAGGTAAAGTTCGTTGGGAGCATACCTAATGGAATTGCTTCTGTTCAATCTCGGCGGAGCCGGCGAACCTGTGGAGTCCCTTTGATGCATTAATAAACGAGCGTGAGTTAAGCTCGCACGATGCGACCCCAGCGATTCGACGCTATCGGCTTCGCACAGGCCCATTCCTGAAATTATCGAAATTAAGTATACGCATCGTGGGGCGTACGACAGTTTTACGTTTAAAGGGTACCGTAAAAATTGAACATGGGGTCACTTCATTAGAACGAGGTTAATTAAGATATTAAAATGCGCAACTTTTAGGAGACTTTTAGGAACGTAATCATGTGAATAGGAAATGGAGAATTATACTGTCTCGAGTTTGAAACGATTCTAGGAGCATTTTAACCGTTCGAGTGCGGAACTCTCCAATTTAGATAATTTTTGCAAAAGATACTTGTACTAGGTAATAAAAAATGTGTACATTTATAATATTACTATGTCATACATAACACTTACAAATAACAAATATGGTGAATTGTTTAATTGTACCACCAAATTTATTTATTGGAGAAAAATGTTCGAGCAAGAAGTTGTTTGGCATCAAGAGTTCAAATTACGGTCGACGAAAATATGGTTGGTTTGATTGATGTCGAATAATTTTAGTTTGGAACATTTTTTTATATGATAAATAGCTTACAAGTAAATTCAGGTGACAGGGTTGAATAACAAGCTATAACTATAGAACAACAACTATACATGTACATAAAATGATATTTTGACACATACCGAAGAAAATGGTTCCGCTGTCAAACGGTTAACATTAGATTTACGTACATTAATTCCATACATTGTAATGTTTCAGGAAAGTAAATATTTTGTGCAAAACTGTTCGAAACTAAAGGTTGAGAAAGGAATAAATTAAAAATTAACAGAAATTGCTAGACGAATTGTATTTATGACGTTTGGAATTCTTTAAATATAGGAGTACTGTGAATCTAATGTTGAATATTGTAGAATGAGTATTAGAGAAAAAGTGGCCCCAATTTAAGTCATACTTTTTATATCCAAAGGGTACAGCTGGATAAAATGGTCAAACATGCCTTTGAATTAAATTAAATTGACTATGGAGCGTTAGATAGCTTGCCAAGACGAAACATTCTGTGCCAAGTTTCAATATTTTACCTTGATCACAAGTATAGTTTATGGAAAAATTAGATTAAGGCCATATTAATGCATACTGATGCATATTAATTCATATTGTATCTACTTTATTAGATGTTCCATCTATATTCTATCTACTTTAAGAATTTTAATAGTAGGTACACGATTGCAAAGTTTATCATTTGTTTAATTTGATCCAAGGATATTTTTGACTCATTTATCCAACTGTACCCTTTACTTAGTTTTCTACTTTCTGCAATGATACGATAAAAATTAAATTTAGCAGAAAGATACCATACAAAATGTAAATATTTTGTTTGCTACATATCTAGATGTTACGAAACGCACATAAAATTTATAGGTGTTTTTTCCAATTTAAAAAATCTTGTTAAAGTCCATCAACAAATTGTAAACATACGAAACATATTACGTATTGGAATTAGATTCATTTCCTTATGGCTCATTAAGAAATTATTCTGATCACATATAGAATGTAGTATCATCCATGTTCAGTCATCTGGAGATTCTATCAAGTTCTACAAGAATCAATAAAAATGTCACGAGTACATTAATGTATAAAAAAATACATATTACTCTATGTGATTATGTAATTATCTACATTTTTTATAAATCTTCGACGTAATTCTATTATACAACTATAGCGGAGAGTGTCATTAATTTTACTTCGTCCGATAATTGAATGTGTCTGCTATTTATTGTTCATAAACGCTTAATTACGATAATATACACTACACGATTATCGAGATTATAAACTTCTTTTATATCAATTTACAATGAAAGATGTCATTTTCTCACCATTGCTTAACTGAAAAATAAAATAGTAAAGTATTATATACGACATATTTATTTCATTAGGAAAATTAAACTTTAATTTTTCTTAATCTTTCACAAGTACAGTCTGCTAAAAAAGCTTTACTTATATGAAACATTCTGCTTCAGAGGAATTGAAAATGTCTGAGCTCATGATTGAAAGATCATTTTCAGTGGACTACGTTAATGTATATACAATTACTAGTTGCAAACGCTAAATCACAAGATGTAAGATCTTTTTCAACAAAATAAAAATAACAATCAAAATAAAGAGTTACATGTCTAAAAAAAAGCACAGAAACTTAATAGCTTATTAAATACCCTAACAATATAAATATGAATGTAGTCTACTATGTGAATCCAACTGTGACTTTTTGCTATTAATTCTCCAATCATTCAGCTCAGTAATTAAATATTTCTAGTTAGTGGATACTAATTTAGAATATAAGCCGGGTATGCTTCACCTACATATCGCAGAAATGCAAAATATTCACATAGTGTGGCACAAAAGGATCCAACTTAAACAATATCAATCGAAGGATTAATAGCGAATCATAATAAAACGCATAACAGTACAACTTGTCACTCGTCCCTTACTGCGAATATTGAATATACCCATCATTTATGTTTATCTTCATCATCTACTGATTCTTAATTTTCTTATGCATTAACGTAAAGACTTTGACATAAAATCGTATCTACTACAACGGCCATAAAAACGAAAACTAAACTGTATTTGCAGTCACTGTAGGGTAAACTACTTTAATTCGATAGCATACTCTTTGTAGCCGAGAAATCACTTGACTAATTTGGTTAACTATTTGCACTCGAGAGGCGACTCTCAGTCTCTCTTCATTGGACACAGTAAAATGATAAAGACTAGAAAAAACATTGGAACAATCTTTCGGGAAGGTGAATAGCGTATGATGGAAGCTTCGATTTTCGAAATCATCTTAAGATCACGCATTAGAAATGAAACGCATTAGCAGAGGCAGTGCAAGGTAGGTACCTTGGGAGCGTCCACTCGGTGTATAGGTATTGCTGTGTCTCATCCAGGATGTAGTGTAAGGGCTGTTAGGGGTGTAATACCCTTGAAGATCAGGTGCCGCATAATTGCTACACGTGTCGCTGAGACTTCCATCCGACGGTTTGAGAACTCGCGGCGAGAAGGAAGCACTTGTTGGCCCGGCACCAGATCCTCTTTCTCGATGATGAGCGGATGCGAATAACGCCGTGAATTCTGGGCTACCAGGCTTCGGCAAGCTCTGCGAACCGAGCATAAGTCGGTCTCGTACTGATTGGGAAAGTTGACTGGCACTAGGACCCGTGAGGCTGTAACTCTTATAATGATGTCCTTGACTTGAAGTGGAGTTCGCCTGGAGTTCCGTGGTGCATGTTTGCGTTCCACCGGATACTTTAACCTGCAACGGCGAATTGAGAGGCATGAAAATTTATATTCGCTGCAATCACTGCTTGGGATTGCCAAACAGAAATAAACGACGTTAAAACTTTTTCTAAATAACGTGCCCTTTTAATTTGAATAAACGTTTGACAAGAAACAGTATGTTTATATATGCCAATATATTGCAAACGTATTAAATAGTGGCAAAGTTAAATTTTGAAAGAAACCCTAATCACATCTTTTAACGTATCGAAATTTGTATTACATATGTATGAATTATTAAAACATTGAAAAGTGTTTGTTTGTGGCAAAGCTTTGTGTAATAAACTATTTCTGCATTGAGTATTAACAAAAAATATACTTTATTATTTATGCGTAGGTACATAAAGTTAAGTTTTTTATTTATTTATGCTTAATGGATGCTTTTTCAATAACATTCCTTGCATTATTGAAATTACTTTTGAATATAAACAAAAATTAGGGTACAATTGAAAAAGTGTAAAAAATGTATTTATGCAAGTGACTTTATCAAAAATTTGTCCCACGAAAGTAGGATGATTTGGTAAATACGTCTTGGCAAAACATTGTGAAGGAATATAATTACGTGGTAATGAGAAAAATAAACAAGATTAGTTTACCTTTGTTCTCGGAACAGCGCTAACTTGAGCTGTTCTCGTAGTATCTTTGCTACCATTTTGGACTCCGTTAGGACTGGGACTGGTGCCAGCGCTGTGTCTCTTAACGTATCCAAAACTCTGCGGCACTCCTCTAACTTTATTGCTGCCGCTAGTCGACGTTCCTGAAGAAACTTTTTGAGGTTTTTCGCCGTTCGCATATTCGGCCATGGCCTGCTTCCGATGTTTATCCTGAGAAAATATCAACAAGACTTATTACGAAATTGAATAACTTGTTATTAAATTGTTACATAAGTATTACTCTACTACTATAATTTATTATAATATAATATAATATAATTTACTATAATTTAATACTCGTTACCATTAGGCAATTAGTTAAATTTCATTTGATTAACCCCTCGTCCTATGATTTCTTTCACAACTGTGTTCGATAGAACTTCTTTATCTTTAATAATCTGGTAGAAAAAGTAATATTTAATTTTACTGAAAATAAATAAATAACACTTAGATT
This sequence comes from Nomia melanderi, assembly GCF_051020985.1. NCBI lineage: Eukaryota > Metazoa > Arthropoda > Insecta > Hymenoptera > Halictidae > Nomia > Nomia melanderi. The sequence goes on from NC_135009.1 coordinate 143,839, forward strand.
TGTCAAATTCAGCTTAAAATTTTCAGCACGAGTTTGAGATATTAACTATATGCCTTATTATTCGCATAATTGGAATCAGAAAGATTGCTCTTTATTATTAATGTTACAACTTTCCGACCAAAGGGGAAGGGAATCTACTGCACAAATAAATATGTTGAGAAGGTTTAATATTCGTAAAAAAGCAAAATAACATTTTTCTTCAACTGCTACGAATCACGTAACATTTACATTTATTAAATTCACTTTGAAACTGGCTTGCTATTAAGGCAAGGAGTTGAATGAAAAAGGTACTGTAAGATGTTTTACGAAAAGAAGACTTAAGAAGCATACCCAAAGCATTATGTAAATCTAAACGAAATATTAAATATTCCACCTTTTATAATATAATCCTTGATGTCTTCAAAAACTTGTATCAACATGAATTCAGTTATAGTTCAATATTATTTCGATAATTTGTTTGAGACACTTGAAGAATCCTAAACTTTTAAATATAATCGAGTTTAAATATAAAGACAAAAGAAAACTGATAAAATAAATGTCAGGTTTGTCTCCATGTTGAACCGCAAGGGGTTAAATAAATGTATGATACTAGACTGTCTGAGGAAAATAAGACAATAACGAAGATTACATTTGCATGAAAGCGATATATAAATTTTTCTTTTAGGAAGGTGAGTCTTCCATTTCGAAAATCAATAGTGCCCGGCTGAAGGACGAGTTGCAAAGAGACAGAGTTATGTGTATACACAAAATGTTTACTTGGGATCGCCTGGAGGGACTAGGACTCGGAGGCGCGCCATCCTTGTCTCTCTCCCTGTCCCTCGCAGCTCCAGCTTCGATATACTTTTTCCATTGTTGGCTGTTTGAACTACTGTTCGCCGAGCTATTCGAGACCTGCTGCTGTTGCTGGTGTTTGAATGCCGAGTTGTCAGTTTGCTGAGAGCTGTCCGACTTCTTTACATGCGGATGATGGCCGCCAGGATGTCTGGAACTTACGACGCGGTACACCAGGCTGCTGCCCTGTTGTGCACCTTGGGGGGTGGCCGAACTACTGCCACCCCCCACAATCACGCCGCCACCACCCGGCACTCTCTGTTCAACAAAAAAATAAGAATGGATTAGAGAAATAATACGATACTGTGTTAAGATGATACAAATTTTACTTGGAACAAGAACGTTTCTCGAGTTCTTGTTAAAATTTCATCCCTTAACACTAGATTTACGGAATGAGTCAATTTGACTTATACTGAATTGAATAAATATTATTTGGTAAATGTTTCGGTCAATTTTGATTGATGCAGTTACGCAAATATGCATCTTAATTGTCTACTTTGAAACCCCCCATTTCCAAGATGTAAGTGAACGAATCTTAATCAAATTTCATTAATCAATATTCCTCGGTTAAATAATTCGATACTTAACGCTTAAGCAACTGCTTGGAAAGACTATAACCACAACTTTATTCGTTTAACAGATGTTCTTAAAAATTATATTTTATAAAAGCGAGGAAAGTGTTTAATAAACTGTGGGTATCCTTAGTTTAATACTTATTATGGAAATGCTCTAAATTACATTGAGTTGAAGACAATATCTTGCGTTATAAAAAAAACAACGGAGGCACTTATCGAATGCTGTTAACATACTCTGTACACCAATGATATACAAACATTTCGAATAACAAATATTAACGCTTTGTCTTATGATATCGTGTTAGCCTCGTAACAAAAACAAGGGTTAGCACACGCAATTCTTATTAAATTCAATTCAGTTGAAGTTAAATATTATTTTTCTATTATCAGTAGTTAATCATTGAAGTAAATACACGTAGACACAGGATGAACATAGAATTCTCATTTTTTCAGTGAATTATTATCAATACAATAGTTCTAGCGAGTGGAGTTATAAAATAAATCATAGAGTAAGGGACCGATATCAAAAGAAACTGTTACACTCAATGAGATAACATTCAACTTGTGGTTGCTCACAATTTGATTGAAAACTTTTTATTGTGTACATCGATTAAAAAGGATTATACAGTATAATGTAATTGATCAACAATCTCGTGATTATACTGTCTAAATAGAAACAGAATATTAATGCCGCTGTAATCGACAATCTGACCTGGGTCAAGGCTTCCGGAGCGCTTCATTTCACTATTATCGATTCTCGAACGCGAGGTTTACAGAAGTCAGAACCCCTGATGGTATGACTCAGAAAACAGACGCCGCGCCACACTGGCGGCCACTCGAAGGGGCACAGAATCTGTATTGACTGCGCTCGTACATTGAATTCTGCCGTTCGAGTTCTCTTTTAATATTTAGATTGAATATATTCATTGACAAGTTAATTAATACGTGTTTGCAGAGACGGTTTACGGTTTGTGTAGTTTTCCATGGTTATTTGTATACAGAAAACAGAATTCGCGAGAACACCAATACAGTTTCCAAACATGCAGAGAGAAAACAAGCCCTCAACGTTTGATCAAGTATAATACGTTTTCATGAATTATGTAGTTTGCAGAAGCTAGAACCAAATGGAAATTTATTTATCCTCTCGAACCTTGTTTTAATAGGCTTTCAGTAAAATGAAAGCCTGTTTAAACATAATTAAATTTATCGCATTAGCTTTCAGATAATAACAAAATTAGAATATGTAAAATGTAATACGTATACTAATATTATTATAACTTTTTCCTACTAATGAATACATTTGATATGTTAAATGAAATAAAAATTTTATAATTAAATAATTGTACCAGTTGCATTAAGAAAATATCGAACCTACATCAATTTTCTATAAACTAAAATATCTAATAAATTCTCATACGTTGCTCAGACAATTGCCACATTTCTTCAATTAAACTGTTAACGTTCAATCAAAAAATATTCTATTGTAATAACTATAACCATGTAAATTCGTGGTACAGAATTTATTTATTTATATCAATCTCCATTGCCTATAATATCATACTATATTAAAAACTATTAAGAATAAAGATTCCTTTTTATAAAACTGATTTTAGGGTGAAACAAGACAAAACTTCACAACACTCGACAACACTCCATTGTCTACCACTTCCAAAGAACATGTAATTTTAAATACTGCAAGAGCTCGGTGAAATAAAAATTAGCTTGGTCCAGGAAGCAGTATCTTCCTCAACTCTTCCAATTCCGCTTCTGTTCACCGTGTAGAGTTACTGCGTAAGAAGTGACTCATGGGGGTAGAAAACGGTCTTTCAGGTTTTTACTGTCCGGATCGTAAACGTACGGTAAAAAGGCCATAAGCCAGACAAAAGATCCCTGCGGGTCAAGCTCGACTTTTTCTCTCATTGCGCTTTAAAAGCGTGTTCACGCCGATCGAACCTTGCCCCGCAAGGGTAATCCCCAAGCTTGCGTGAACGCAGGAGAAACGCTCGAGGAACAACAAACGTTCGGCGACTTCTTTGCCTCGAGCGACACCACTACTGTGAAAATTTAAATAAACGCGGCCCTCCTTCCGAGTACGGCGCATAGTGTCGGCAACGCTTTTTAGTCTTTCTTCTACTTTTCGTTTATTATCTGACGTATCAACGTGGAAACATCCCTTTTTTTCTCAATAAAATAAATATTATCGTTGCAATGTAGCTTCAGCGCATCAAAAGATGGCCGCAAATAGACGAACTATGTTAAAAATGAATTTAAGTGTGTCAAAGATGTTTAGGGAACACGAAAAAAGATATTTAAAATTTATGGGTTTCTTTGTGTTACTTTCTAATCCTGTGTTCTGTGTGTGAAATGAAAATCGCGTAACGTGGAACTATGGAAATTTAATTAAATGATTACTAAACGAAACTAAATTCCACGTATGAATTAATGTACGTATAAGTTGAAATTACAATACGGTGTAACGTAGTCTGTATATGTTTGCAGCATCCAAAGAATTGTTGTATTTCATTGGGTATATTTATGTATTGTGCAGACAATTATATGATTTATAATTTCTTGAGAAAATAATTTTTTCAAGTAAGTAATGAAAGAGTAAAATTGTTTCGTAGGATATTATTTTCCAGAGAAGTTCTTTTAATCAACTGTTCCAATACACATTGTTAATGACTGCATTTATTCGAACTAATTTTCTGAGAGTACTGTTAATGTGAATTCATGTCTTTGTCCCGTAGCCAAATACGGAATCAAAGCAGTGGATTCAGGGAAAATATATGCATGAGCAGAAATCCAGTTACATGAATATTAGCTCCTATTATACGAACGAATACACATTAATGGAGGGGAGAATTAATGAACTCTTATCATACAAACGATCTCGTTATTTGAATCGTCTTGCCGCCAGCACGTACAGATAAACGGAGTCCTGAAATTACATTATTTACTACGTGCGTTAAATCAAGTCTATGGATCGCAATAAATTTTCCATTCCTAAAAGGACGAAGTTAATTACAAAAATTTTACGTCTAAAATGTTTCTGTATAAAACAACAAATAATTACAATGAAATAAAACAAAGAAAAATGTTAGAAATATTCAAAACGCGCGCCAAACCTTTGTTTTGCGTCTTGCTTTCTGAATTGCTTAAAATGAAATTTATCTATTTTAAAATATTTATTTCTCTTGACAGAATTGGTTAAATAATCATCTAGTTATGACGATAGAATAATTAAGTAAAGTTTATTTAAGAAAGTGTCTTATCAAAAAATATTCAGAATAATATAAAGGTATTAACTGTTGATTTGGAAATTCTGTTAGTAAATGCGATATTTGTTAATATATCAAATGAATAATTACTAATACAAATGTATGGAGGGAGAGAGAAACAATCAATAACTTTGCGATGTCATAATACAAAATGAATGTAATACTCTCAAATAATCAACCTCATCCAAAATGTACACAAATAATTCACAATAAATTACACTGTATCCAATCATTTCAACGCGTACTCACCATTTTTCAAATCCTTTGTAATATCCCGTGTACCAGTTGGAATATCCGGTGCCGACAAAATTACCAAATTGTCCGAGTGCTCCCCGTAATTAATGACCGAACGAATGCAAAATTATGCACACCCGCGAAATATGATATCGCTCACGGCTTCTATAACGACATTTATTCTCTTATCGATGCAATCGCGCGAACGCAGTTATCGCGATTCATTTCCGCGAATCACTTCAACTCCCACACCGAATTCACCGGAACAATTATCGCTTATTACTTTTCTCCTCGAAGTATTGAATGATCGTTCGTGCTACTCCGACGCGCAATATTTAATTCCACAATAATTTAATTGGCGCGAGGAAGTGTTCTTGATCGTCGAAACTGGTGAAGTTCGTCGGTAAACGTGTCTTTTGGTTTCAACGGATCGATAACTGGCGAAATACCTGTGTGAACATCGAATGCGTCATTGCACGGGATAATTAAGGGATAGCCCTCGCGCAGAACCACCCTACTTGCCCTCAACAGCGGCTGCAATTTAATCGGCCCGTCTATTTGTTTCAGCCACTTCTCATTCGACGCGATTTTCAAGCTGCCCTCCACGGTCGTTCAATCAAAGCAATTTACGTTTTTCAGATTTACAAACTGAAAGATGTTACAAACAGTACAGCCGATTTTGTTTTCAAACAATTCTTATTTAACATGCATTTTTTTATACTTTTAGACGATCTGTTTGATTTTACTCGATTTATAAAGCTGTTTAGTTTCTTTGAACACGGTTTGTTTCAATTGAACACAATTATTCAAATTCTAACGCGAATTTTCTTTTGGTTTATTACGTTATTTTGTTGACTTCTTAAGTCTGGAACCAATATTTATTTTTCGATAGGTGTAGTATATTTTTTTACAGAGAACGTATCTATCATGTAAAAACAGAATCGAGTGTATACAGTTACATCCGCCAATCCATATGTATTGAATCATTTCATAAATTATTGCGTTGCGTTTTTATTCCTTTTACTTTTAAAAATTAAGATAAATAAGACTTTTTAAAATGTGATTATAATGTATACATTGATAATCTATAGATAATGAAGGCAAATGCATTTTAGATTAAAAAACGTTTTGTTTAACTTAATTTTTAAAAATTAAAGGAAAAATTAAGAAACGTTTATTTAAATATTATAATAATATAAATTATATATAGTAAATACAACATTAACAATCGCTAAATGAACCATTTATTGGCCCAAAATGATTAACTGTACAAAAGGAAAAATATAAGAATTTGGTCAAATGAAATACGTGAAGATCGAACTAATGTCGTAGCATTAAAACATTCAAAAAGTGGATTAAGCCACTTTGACCTGCGAACGATTCAAACACGTGAAATATATTATATAAGGTAGGTGGGCGGATACACTTTTGAGTAAATGTAAAAGGAAAGTTGTTACGAGCGACAGCTATTTTTTTTATTTTATGCCAAGTATCTCACGTGGTTTCGACTAAAGCTTGAAAAAGTTATCGTAATAATTCCCTCTGTCTTTTATTTAAAGAAGGTTGCATGGCGCGTTTAAATGAATTCAGAAATTTTCCCAGTAACCGTTGAATGAAGTTCATTAAATATGAAATATATAATATCTATAAATAACAAAGGTTTCGACAAACACTTTTCGATTTTTAACGAAATTTTAATCAAATTTAATTTTTGAAATTTAATTTTGAATTTGACTGAAAATTATTCTTGAATGCTACTTTAAAAATAATATATAAATAAAGCAAGGATTTCCGCAATACATTCTAGTCATAATAAAATGTCTGTTTACCCCGTTGCAGCAATTACATTTTCCTAAGCAATTTGTATGTCTATAATAAGTTTATGACACGTTAGGAAAAAATTACAAACAAACATCCGTTCTATTAAAAACTACCTATGGAAAGTAAATTGTATGGTGCACGTTTACAGTAATAATTCTAATATCGTATTTAGATTAAAGTAATAATAATAATCGATCTTGACGTTTACGGTAATAATTATAACTGTAGTCTTAACGAATCTGACGTAGGTACATATTTTAATGATAAAAGTCTTCGTCATTAGTCCTTCTCGTGCAGCTCAATCTCGTTCGTATAATAAACACAGACCTTTAATATTTCAAAGAGAAGAAAGAAATAAATGAAATTAGCATATCATGGCACGAAAACAGTTTACGAGAAACACGTTTCACCGTAATCGTTGTTAATCCTGTTTCTTCAAACTGGTTATACCGTACGTATTAAAATCGACATGCATACGGTGTAAATAATAATACAAAGCTTTTTTCAGCTGAAAACCGAAAAGAACACCAAACGAAATACCATTGAACTATCTATTATTATTATTTATTATTATCTATTCACTACATAATTTTCCAACCGTAAAACATAATAACAAAAATAATTCGAAAAATATTCGGGACTCTAAAATATCCAATACACTCCCTGCACATTTTATTATTTTATTTACTTCATCTTTAAAAGCAATGGTTTTAGTTATTTAAATTAACTCAACAATAACACTTATTATTATATCAATATCTGAGTGAAATGTCCTTCTATCACTCTGGTAATTTATTAATGAACGTATTTTCACTGTGAAATACGATGTAATTTACTATCATCGCGTTCATTCGATCGATCAAATGCTTTTTGTTACAGACAACGAAGTAGGAGGGCAGTCTGTAACGCTGCAAAACGCCATAAATATTCCTGAAGAGAATGCAATATGTACCCTTATAGAGAATGGAGTAGAATTGCCTCTCGCAAGATTAAATGACGAAAGTAAGGGTTTCTCGGGCACTTTTTTCCGCCGGGAAGGACTTCGGGCAAGGGAAACGCAATTCCTACTGCGAAGAAATTAAAAGAAGGCTTTCCGTCAACGACAACATCACCACCACTACCACCGCCGCCACCACTGTCATCGACATCCTGCACCACCTTCGGCAAACATCACGTTTTCACGAGCCGGACGAACGTTAACTGCCGACTGCGAGGGTCGACGATCCATTGCTCACAGGCCCTCCCCACTTTATGCCACGATACTGCTTACTAACGCCTGGTTACCGAATACTCCAATGATTGTACAGGCGATCACGAAAAATACCGCTAACAGAACGTTAACAAAAGAACTATTGAGCATATATTGGGGTTGATATGTAATGATTAGAAAGATTGTAACAACACATTTTTCTCTACTTCTTCAGATACTTGTTACAGTGTTTCAGTGAAGCTATTTTCTTATTTATTTTTTTTTCAAAATCATTTCGGATACTTTTGGAAGATCGATAACTGCAAAATAAAACTAAAACCCGTCACTTTGATGACTATGGTAATTGTAGTATTAACACGTTGACTGTCTTGAGAATTTTTAGCCTTCTGTATAATAGTAGATATTTCTTCTGTCATAACAATGGCAAATTATTATAATTTTTTTCAAGCAATTTGGAAGCTCCGGTCATGGGTGACCATTGTGGCAGTCAACATGTTAATAGAAGATCAACGGCAAGGATTTGATGAGATAAACTTTGAATCATTAATCTTTCAAAATAAAAATTATACGTATTATTTTCTAGTTTAATTTATTATATGCTACATAGTCTAATTTAGTTATGCTGTTTCGCGTCATTAATTTGGAATAGAAGTGTCAAAGTTCATGTTTCATGTGTATAATAATTGTACGGTATTAAAAAATATTACTGAAAAGAATATAATTTAGTAATGTAGGATTAAAAACATTTTGTTTCAGATAATTTTTTATTAGTCGTTGTAATGCTGGAAGGACTTAGGCGAAATGAAAGGGATTTCATATATTACAAAAAATATAAATTTCCCTAAAAGTGAGAAAATCGTAACTCTGAATGATGTTCCTATTAATATTTGATGTATGAAAATATAAGGAAATATAGTTTGTGTTTTGCAATTTTGTTAATTAATTTGAGTAGAAATTCTAACAGCGACAAAAATGATTAGACTGTGGATGTTTATGTATGTGTAAAATTTCGGAACATGTAACAGATTTTGTAAAGCATATGTAGGAAATGTTTATTTTTTTCCTCAAAATATAATGCTACTAATTGTATTATAATTTATGATTTTACAACAGCTCTTTAATATATATACTTTCAAAATGATTATGTGTTCATATATCGATTTATCAATTCGTTTCTTCTCCTCTATTACGATTTGATCCTGAATCTAATAGATAATTATCTGTAAATGCACGAACCACACGCAACATATAATATTTGGTACAGAATGTTCACTATACAGAATAAGCAAAATGGAAACTATATTAACAGAAGTTTCACGTGACGAAACCTTCTTCGTATCTAGATCTCATTAATTTACCCATTTTCTATAAAAGCATGCATTCACATGAATATCTACTGTCTAGTAATTACATGAATGGCTGATCTGCGATCTACCGAATGAGAGCACATTTATCAAGAAAACCGTAATTATAAAAGTCTATTACTTGATTTTATGTACTGTATTTAGCAAAATATGTGATACTAAATTACTACAATTATTACTACAATTATTACAATGCTTTGAATTGCTATCTAAATTAACCAATACATTAAAAGATAAGTTATAATTAATCTTGATATAATTATATATGAAAAATATTAGAATACATGTTGTACTAAATTTATTACAATAAGATTGAAATTAGAACTACGTTCCTTGTCACAAAATAGTAAACATTTAAAAATATTATAACAATAAAGTGCCTATATTTATTATATTTCAATTGAGAAGTTAAATAACAAATACTTAAATTGAAAATGAAATGATATATTGTATTCGAATAATTGGTACGTACATTACGAATAAAATAAGATGAATTGAGGAGACTGCAAAGGGTGGGTATCGAATACTATTTTATTTGAGAAAAGGTCTATTTTCCTTGAAAAAAATATGTGAAAATTTAGATAGTACTGCTAGCATATCAATAAATTATGATAATTCTTAAGTGCAGTTTTATTTCTTGTATATGTTTCACTTACTTAAGTATTATAAGATTATAAAAAATATAAGGCATTATTAGTGCAATTAAACATTACGTCTTCCTTTATTTCAAACACTGTACCTTCTGTTCCTTTATGAATAAAGTACTAGCTATATTTTTGATCAATATTTTCGATTGAAAAAAATTATTTAATTAAATACAAAAAAGTAATTATACTTTAATATTTAGGCACAAATTAATTCGTCATACATTAATTTATTATTGATTTTACCAATTAGAAAATAAAATAAATCCTAGGATATATTTCATCCAAATGCGTTTCTTGAGTGTTCACTTTTATGTATAAGAAATTCACAGTATACAACAATACTTCCGTTACAAACATTATTTCATAATATTTTAATCTTATATCCTTAATAGAAAAAATGAAGTTGCTCCATTGGAAAATGAATATGTCAGTTACTGTATTTCTAAATGTTGATTTCTAATATAGGATAGGCAACTAACTATTTGAGGCGTGTTATTCATTCTTCGATCAGAGTATACAAAGTTATACGACTACGTTCGGCTATTTTAGACTCAGCGTTTCGCACGATTGGTAAACGAAGAATTACGATTCTGCATGCTGAGTAGACGTATAGTAAAATTTCGGAGTGCAGCTTACAACGGGTAACCGACGATTCAATTTATTGCCTATTCGAATTTACGATGGTGATAAACTTTAATCTATTTAGCAATACCGTACGGGAGAGAGTGATCAACTCGTTTAATCAAGAACAGCTTTAATTTATTTGTACTTTACGATAAATAGGAGATACACTTCCGTTGCTGTTAGGAATTTTAAATGGACGATATATTTATTTCGAATAAAAGAATTTAGTTTATAACAGGAAATTACTCCGTTCGAAGTTTCTTCAATTAACATAATACTTAATAAGAAATTTGAAATATGTCTTTATTTGATGGGATGATCAGAATGTAGGTATAAAAAATGGAAGAATATCGTAGTATTATACGTAATTCTGAACAGAAAATATTTTTAAAAATATTATATTAATAGTAAGTACAGAAAATGAAAATTTCTCAAATGTAAAGACAGTCGCAGACAAAACGCATTTCAATTGATGACAAAAATACCCTTTTGTTTCACACGATCGAAATAGAAAACGAAAGATCATGATTTTAATGTTGCTGTCGGTAATCAAACTGCGAATATTCATTTACATTTTTTAAAAAATAATCTAGAAAAAAGATACGAAATCTGATGAAAGTTTATTTTTTAGTATATTTTGCAAGTCTATGTCTATATAAAATGCACATTTTATAGATATTTATTTATTCATACTTTATTTACACTGAGTTGATTAAATTGTTACTAATTAACCTAAGTCAATTTTTCGTAATTTACAATTATATATATTCTTGTGAAGTAGTTCAGGTAGGAAAAAAAAAGAAAATTTTATTCTGTTGGGTTGATGCAAAAATTTTGACGTTTTTTGGAGCAAGTAAAAATACGACTGGATTCATTTTTCTCTTCGAAACCACAACATTTTTACAATGATGGAATAAATAAGCTTATAGGAAGGTGGACAAGGGCAATAGCAACCGGGGAGGAGGGAAATTATATAATAGATTAACCCTTTACTCTCGGAAGTATCTCGTTAGAAAAACTTTTTCTAACTAAAAAATATTTTCTAACTAGACACAGACGATATTATGTAAAATTAACTCAATGAGAAATCGCAAGTGAATTGAGAAATAAAGCATTTTTATCCCAATATTTCACACACCGATACATTATACATAGATCAATATTGAATACCAAATTTTATAGTTTTACTACATCAAATCAAGTGGTAATTGAGAGTCGCCTCTCGAGTGCAAAGGGTTAAGTCAATAAAAATATTTGAAAATTCTTCTTTCCATTTCTTATAAAAAAACGTCGAAATCTTTGTATTAATCCCATACAAATCAATAAACGGTATACGAGAGTTTCATCTAGGTATACACTTTCTTCTTCACCGTTCCTTTATATTTCATTGAACGACGATGGAGCTTGAAAAGTAACATTACCTGAAAACCGAATAGTTTCCAGGTAATTCAGAAATTTTCAATTCGGAGCAGTTACATAGAGGATTATCCCGCGCGACTTATCGGCTAAGGACGAAACTAATTTTCCAGAATAAGAAGCTGATCGAAGTGAAAAATTTCTTCTTAACCCGAGTTCACCGATTGTTCGGTAACATGTAAGATAATGTGCAGCATGGCAGATGAAGGAAACATAATAATGGCTGTTGATCTTTTGTTCCAGCGTTCTGCGTGAAAGGAATTTAACGTAATACGTTTGTATTAATTGGAGAATCTGTTAAACCGTTAAATGAGTTACATACCTTTCAGAATTATCATTAATCTCTTGGTCTATTACTTATATTAGTACTTTATTATATATAGTCTGAGTAAGCTTCACCATTTCAATTTACTCAAATATTTAATAACATTCGATGAATTTTGAAATTCTGCTTAATTACGACGAAATTCTAATGCCATAAGAAAGTATACCATAGATCACCAGAACCCTTTGTAATGAAAGGTATTATGCGTGCTGTGTTTTATAAATTATGTTTTATTTTAAACATTAAATATGGTAAAAACTCGATAGTTTTGACTTTAAACCCATTTAAGATAATCGGTTCCAGTCAATTATTTTATACAGAATACAATAGCTAAAGGTAAATGTTATAATTATTCGTAAGTTATTATTTATACTGTGTTATAATTTAAAAAAGCATCTATTAATTTAAAAAATGAAATACCTCCTATATTTTTAATTTTCAAATTGTTTTCAGTTTAAAATACAAAAGCAGTAAGTAAAAGTTCCAATCACACGAGATATAATGTTTTCCTTAGCATTTTTATTATTTTTATAGGTTAAATTCAGTTTTGTTATAAAACACTCCACAGACATACATAAAAATATGATTTGTTTTCTATGTAATAAATCATTTTAGTCAGTTAAATATTGTGCGTAATAGTCTGTACAGACGGATCGTTACAGAGCTATTAGGGCGCACAGATTATCTGCTAAGGAGGAAAATTATCTGTTTGCATTTAAAGACAGAGTTTATCGTGTTTTAGTGAAAATTACTGCTCATTAACGACGATTACTGTTCGAATAACGAGCAGGAACTATTTGTCCATGGTTTATACTACAGTACAGATACATATCTCGAGCAATTTGCACGATACACTCGTGAAAGTACTATTACACGATTATTCCGATATCAGCAGATGAACAATTGTAAAGAAAATAAGCTATAGTCGGTGCATCGCTGCTGAATTGGTTAATTGAGTTATGTAAAAAAGAAAGTTCAAGTATCTTTTGAAAGACGGTAAAATTCAACATCGAGATTATCTTCCACCGTAGCATAATATTTTCAACTAAAATGAATTTTGAATTAAATTTTTAATTTGATCTTCATATTTAAAACTACGAAAATCAAGCGATTCATATTTTACAATCATGGACATAAATGGAATATTATAAGGTGAAACAATCAATGCTATAATATTAATTTAACACTTATATACAATGAATCAACGCATTAAAACGTAACAGGATAATTCTTTTCAAACATGTGCCATTTAATTTGTTTGTTCCACTTCATTTCCAACGAAATTCAAAGATCCAGGAGTCTTCCCGTTCATACCAATGAAAGGGACGAGAAACATAATTCTTCTAATTACAAAGACAACGGTCGTAGGAACGAGAATGGGACCCTCGTGTGATTCACAATCAACCAACACGTGCGTATTATCAGCGAAAAACAGAGAAAACGCGAAACTGCCCCGAAGCGAGGGGCCGTTTCTGCGCGTCTATGGTTCCGTACACTCCATTTGCCGTAACTATTCGCCCCGCGGCGAACTGAAAGGTGGTCAAAGAGCATGATAAGGGAGAACGAGAAAATAAGACAGTTACTTTTTTCAATGGAGGTTTACTGTCGCATTAAAACTGAAGTTATTGGGTAGATTGTTTATGATTATAGGAGAACTCCGTATAACGCTATTAAAATACTGCTGACAAACGATTATAAAAATGAGATTCTTCATAGGTAAGTAATACCAGCAGAGAAAGAAGTTAAACTATATAGTATCCGAAAGACGATTAATGTGGAACTTAACGAGAAAAATAGATAAAGAAAAATCGTTGACATGATCTCATTTATTCGAAAATGTGTAAATCAACGTTCGTTGAGCAACAAGCCTGGAAGTTTCTATGCTATTCATTGCTTTATGAAATTAGGAAAATACGAAATTGTTTGTTTCTGCAATAGAGCGCAGTAGAAGGAATTGAATGGTCTACAGGTATTTAACCCTTTCCCTAAAAATATCATAATGGCGAAGATTCCAATCGCAGTTTAACGAACATAAATACTATCCAATTCTTTGGAGTTCAAATGAAATAGTATCTTTTTATTATTAACTAATACGTTTTAGAGTAAACTTAGATATACAATGAACATATAATTCTTCTCTTTCTTTACACAGTGTTACGAAAATTATTGGCAGTAAAGTAGCTCCATTTAGCACAATTTGAAAAAAGAGCTTATTTCGCTATTATCGAAGTGATACTTTCAAAATAACTGTAGTATTACAATAAACGGAAAAATTTCTTCGAGTTCTTGCAAAGCATTAATAGGTTGAGCGGCATGAGGATCACCGGTGACCCCTAATCAAATGGAAATACTATAATTCACTCCATTAAACGATGATTATTTGAACACATTTCTATATTAATACCTCCTAATACGGTGATATTTAGCAAGACAAAAATGTAATAGTAATAACGCAATTTATAATTATTTAAAATCATTTCGTAGCATTTAACGTGTTAATAATGAAATCCAGATGATAAACACACTTGCGAAGTCAATCGTACGACAAGAGAGTACGCTTTGCGATACATGACTCCTAAGTCATACAAATTTCTTCGGAAATGTGTAAAGAATGTTTCAAATATTGAATCTGAATTCATTTTCTGCCTCGAGATAATAATGGCAACTTCCTCGCACAATCAAAACCTGTTTGAAGTTTGAAGTCACATTACAAATTCGAGAAGTAACAGAAAAATTAGGTATTCGCAACGTGTCAGACTCGTAGTGAAGATTCAGAACTTAACAGAATTTAAGAAGAATGAGTATCACTCGATTCCTGTGAATTCAAATGAAATATTATTCTTCTGTCATCCATCATTATACTTTATAGAGAACACAGATGTAGAATACGCCTAGAAGTGTTCTCTTTCTTCAATAGATTCTTAATGAGAAGGAAGTTACATCGATCACGGTTGAGAAATAAACCGTAGGGCAAGGGGTTAACGTCGGTAGAGTTAGATCAGTTGGTCAGCCTTTCGGTAACAAAGAAAACGCGCGAAACAGCCCCGAGGCAAGGGTCCGTTTCTGCATTACAGCCGCGTACACTCCATTTGCGGTAACTGTTCGCCCCGCGGTGAACAGAGAAACGGCCAAGGAGCGCGATAAGGGAGAAAGAGAAAGGGAAACGGTTATTATTTCACCCGGCAGATATCGATTCCATTGGACGACCTGCCGTGACTCGGCCGCATAACTCACGGCGACGTGCACGCTAATCTTTCTCCTCTTTCTTCTCGATCCCGAGCAAAACGCGTGCATCCGTCTTCGTTCCGCGGTGACGATGCACCGGGGACTCCTCCCAGCGCGTCGAGACGCGCGCCGCATCCGCCGGGAATGTTGTTTACGTTCTCCGCGAGATTTGACAAATCCTGCGTCCCCGGGGAACCGGCGGAAAAGAAAAAAGTAAAAGACTACGCGGAGAAAAGTCGACGACGCGGAAGGAAAAGGATAAAATATGGACAAACGGCCCGAGGGGAGATTGGGAATCGATACCGATCCTAGGGACCCTTTTCCGAAGCAACGGCAGCGATTTCAAGGTAAATGCTCGCGAAATATGCTTTCAGAGAGAATTGAATTTCAGAGGAGACGCGGACGTGGTTCCGCTGTTGCGGAAGAAATTTCAAAGTCCTCTTGCGGCAGACGCAGACGACAGGATGAATAGATGTGTTACCATTTCGTATTCTACTTACTTATGACTTTCTCTTTAAATTATGAAATTTCATAATGTAACATCTCATGTATTATCACTGACATGTAAAGTATTTTAATTACTTACGATTTTCTGTTTAAATTATGAAACCTAATAATATTTAATCTCATGTATTATTATTCACATATAGATAAGTACATTAGATGTTTCAGTCAATGTGGAAAATAGTAAATTTTTAGGGATGATAAATTTAAATACTGAAATCATGAAATTTAACGAAAATATATTTACAGATATTGTAGATTTTATAGATTTTAGAGTTCAAATTATTATATAATTTCTGGGTCTCACCTTTTGCACATCAAAAGTTATTTGTATCACGAAGAATATGATTAATAGTACCTATTGTTACGTATATAGAATATATAAATTACAAAAAAAAAGAATAAAAATGTAATTTTAAGGGACCAATTAATTAAAACTTGATTAAAAAACGATTTACAATTTTTCCGATTTAATAAACCACGTTTAAAAAACAATTTTCAATGTCATATATTTGTCAAAATCATTCTCCAACAATTTCTGAATGTGATATATTGCAGTAAAGAAATCAGGAGTTAAAATTCTTGCATCTATAAATTAAAAATGACTTCGAATCCTAATAATTGTTATGATTTTAAATTAAAAAAAAGTAGAATAGTATCTTCAAAGTAGAACAGTTTCTAATTACGGATAGAAAGGTTGACAAATCCATGATATTATGTTCCTTCATTTTCTATTCCTGAGTGCGATATTGGTTGACAATCCAAGCTTAAAAAACGCTCAGAGTGCGGATTACGTGTAAGTAATGAAAAAAAGTGAGACAAGTGAAAAATAAAGCTCCTTCTGAGTCGGCAATATAGGTTGAGAAGCCCGTGCTATTAAGAACGATCGATGTTGGACACACAATCGACACTGGCACTGATGTCAATATCGATGTACGTATTCCGAGTTAAACGTGATTTCCACTTAAAACACTACAGTCGATTACATTAGAAATGATGTACACCTAAAACATTAAACGGTTTAAACTAACATCAATTCTGAAATTCACATTAAAGTTTCATCGACTTAATTCGTCCGATAATGGTTGAAAAACTGAGAATATTTCTACACTGTTTAATAATTAATTTTACTACTGTCATGCATAATAAGTAATAACAGATAACTTTAATAATTAACGATTAAAATTTTACCAGTACTATATACTATGTATTTAATAAGTAACGATTAACATTGAACATGATTCTATAGTATATAATACTGTATGAATCAAGTTGTAACGTTATTTTCAGTTTCGTGAATTTCACTGCGATGAAACGCATTTATGCTTTCATTCCTATTGAAACTTGTAGAAATTCCCAACGAAATAAAATACACTTTTGCCGTATTTTTTTCACAGCTGATCTTTCACTGGCAACGCTGTCTTGTCGGAAATACTGCTGAAGAAATCAAGACTGCTTCCGTAGGGAGAACCGTTTTTACCCAGCGGAACGTTCGATGAATGCTTTCGAGTTTCAACCCCTTACGGGTCCTTTCGCAACTGCACTCATCGCAGCTATTTCATCGTTAATAATTTGATAGAAGGGAAAAGAATTCTACATAATTCCACATCCACTTGGTGAGCTTACATTTATTTGAAGGATTAAATATCGATGAACGAAAAAGAACATAGTATTTTATTTCAACTGAAAACGAATGAATAACATTAATATTTATTAAATTCAATTCGAAATCTTCAACGCGGGTCTGATTCAACATCATCAAGCAAGGAGTTAAGGAAGATAGAGCAGGGGACGTAGACCATTGGGAATATCAATGAAGAGCTTCCCTCAGGAAGATAAGAAATCAAGAGAAAAAATGGCAAGATGGTTATATTTGGGATTACAAGAAAGCGACTTACAGAGTAGTGAATCTATAGATACCAGAGAAAGTTTTCTTAGAATATGTCTCCTATCTGTCTTATTTTCGTCGCTGCATATCGCTTACAATGAAATATACAAAGGATTTTATAAGTTTCAATAACATTGCTATATTTCATATCAATTGCTATTGTTACTAGATTTAATACAAGACCAACCGAACCCGTCAAAGTAACGGGTTTCAGTTTCCTTATTTCCCAATTATTGGTATCTTAAAAATCTTGAATATCTGAAATGATTTGAATAATAAATAACTTCACGTCAACAATACTATGATTAGCACATAAAGAAACCAAACAAAATCTATTGTTACAACTTTTATAAGAATTACATATTAATCATATTAAACTTTTGGTTGTTCAAGTATTAGTGAATTCTGATAATCTACGAGTGTTACGCTCATAAGTATTGTGATAAGAAAATATTTCATTTCATTTGTAGGCTTCAAATTAATTGTTAAGGTTTTGCTGTACAAAAACAAATATTTTGGGGCTTCAAGCACAACTAGACTTACGGTGTGGATAAATACAATTTTGTGAGAACATTTTAATATTTTGTTTTATTAATATTATATAAATATCAATCATGAAAAACAGGATTTATGTACTTACATGTTATTATTAAATTTCCATTTTACATATTTTATGATTTTATGTATCTGGATCAAACATTCCGAACATGCACTGGAATTTATATTGCAACTGAAATCTCTAAGTGCATGTAAAATGTCAAATTCTACATTGAAGTTGAAGCATTAGAAATTAATTTATTGTATTATTATAGATTTTTGTACATATTCAATTTACCGGAAAGTTCTGTCTGATAATGTCATTTCAAATTTGCAAAGATGAGTCATTCTGCAGAAATGGAGTGTACGAATTACCATCACTTTGGCGGGAGGTCATTAGTAACGAGGGAAATTATATTGTTCAGTAAATATTAATAAATGTACTGAAGATGTATAATTTTCTTTTAATCCAGAAACGGTCAGAACTGTCCGGTAGACCTAATTTTCACAAGAATGTATAATATAATAAATTAATTTCTAGTGCTTTATTTTCAATGTAAAATTTGACATATTAAATGTACTCAGAGATTGCAACGTAGATGGACGTTTAATATCCAAGTTTGTAACTTAATTGATGTATCATAAACTTCAAGATACGAAAGAACAGATTTAACCGGTCCACTAAGCATGCGTCCCTCTCTGGACTCAATACTCTTGTATGCCACGCCATAGACTATTTTCACCCTCACAAACAGTGTGGTTGATGGTAACAATGATATCCTTTATTTAGTTGATTTTTATGAATAGAATTGCTTCGAAAATAATGTGATTTAATTTATATGATCATTTAAATAACGAATATTTTTTCATTATACCAAATACTTTTAAAATTCCAGCCGTTCTTCGATAAATTATTCATTTCATTCAAATTCATAAAAGCCTACTGTTTGATTTATTTATTTTGTTTTTACTAAACAAAATCTTAGCTCACGTTGGCTTTTAAGATAATCTAATAGCCCAATATATTTCTGTTAGTTTATAATGTTTTCGTATTATTTCATTTTATCAATATTCCCCAAATATTTCGAACAGCAGATAAATTTTTCCAAATATATCTATATTCTGATTGTAGATAGAATATACAATGGTCCACAATAGTATTTAACACTAGGTTTACTGAACGCGTCAATTTGTTGCACATTGACTTTTTACAGATTATTTATTGAATGTTTACGTCGATTTTAATTGAAGCAATTATGTGAATACCGTATCTTAACAGTCTGTTTTAAATCCCCAATTTCCATGATTTAAACAAACGAATATTAATTTCTAGGATCAATACAATAAACCGCACAAGTAGACCTATGTTATTCAATTTCAATGAAATATATACACATTTTGTTCACATGTACGTTAAGCCGTGTACATACAAGAAATTTCAAAATATCTATTAACCGATGAGTATATAACATACTTAACGCTTTTAAAATATCAATCATTACGAAATAAGAGAACTGAAATCCGTCTTTGTGATCCCCAGCGTTAATGAAATATTGCACTTATGAAGATTACCACTGAATCAAACGCTGGTCGCGTTTTAAATATTGAAATGATGCCAAAATTTTCACAATTTTTGTACATGGTTAATAAATAAATTTTTTCTTTGATAAAACTTTCCAGACTATTACAACGTGTATAAAGAACACTCCTTTCGTCGTGTTTACTGAGTACTGGTTTAGCCAGCAAACAGTTCAGAACTGTTGTTTTTATTTCTTGCAAAAACATGTCAAAACTTTCGCATCAACCCAATACTTCCGAGGGCCATTGTATCTACCAAATGTTCGAGCCGGCAAGTACGCATTTTCTCCGAGCTCTACCCACATCCAAACATCCGAGTCATCAATCAAGGAAGTAAAGTGGGGGAAATCTCCCTTGACGACTACTGGTGGGTCTCCGAAATCGATTTTTGCGGCGATTCAACTATACGTAGATACATACATGGCTACGTAGTTGCTTTTTGTACTCTCCGGTCGGTTTCGTGCTCTCTACGGTACCGTAAAACCGTCTTGAGGAGTTGCCCGATCTCTCAGACGTTCTCTAAACCCCTGATTAGCGGAGCGGCCGGCGCGGGAAACAGGCGCGCGAGAGACGGCGACATACGGCGTCGCATGATGCACCGAGGCAACCGAGAAAAAGGGTGGATACGGTGAATGGGGCTATTAGGGCAAAGGGGGTCAGATGCGTGCGATGCAACGCGCCGCACCGTGCCGCGCCTCGTCACGCCGCGTCGCGGTGCAGCGTACCGCCGTATATTAAAGGGGAGTAAAAGGGGAGAAAATGAACGAGATACGAGCGAGATAGACAGCAAGCGGAATTCGGGAGAATGAAGGAGACGAAGAGCGATCGACTACCGAACGAAAAAGTAATTTAGAAAAAAACGAGAATGGGGCCGGAGCAGAGAAGTTTCGGTCGGAGAGGACGGTGATCGTATGGAAGACTGGCAGCGTGATCAAAGAAACTGACTTGCTCGGGGTCTTGATGAAAGGCATTTGTGTTCGAATTGTGGGAGATAGTGTGATACATAATTTCTTTTAGTTCATTAAGAGTCTAGCAGGATTCTAGGAAAATCAAAGTTTCTGAAAGATTTCAATTTTGGTTCCCGTTATTTGTACGTGTAATTGTTGTCAATGTAACGGTTTTGCTGGGAAACTATTAGATAGATTGATTTATTGTAATATAAATGTTATTTTCTTGCAACAATCAATCATTACTGTTCTTTGAAATAAAGGTCTATTATACAATAAAAAAGAGCTCCAATAAATCCACTGTATTTATACAGGAATGCATAAACCATATAACCAGTAATCAAGTTTAACTTCATAAATTGGTATTATTAAACTGTTGAGCGCCATATTCATGAAGCAGTGTTAGAAATAAACCATTATTAAAAACAAAGTTATCTTATAGTTTTCGAATCTCTCTTGACCTCTAAGCAGGTACAATTACAGGTACTTAAGTTTGTTCGATTAAAACTGTAGAATACATGCAATAATCAATTTTATTATTTCTAATATTATTATTCTCGATAATTCAAAATTATCAATTTTAAACAATCCAATATCGAACATCGAATTTAATCATTCTATAATTATCAATTGAAATATGTATAAAGTACCAACGACGAACTGGCCCCATTAAAATTTCGTCACGCACTCGGCCGTTTTAGTTCGACTCGATTCGAATCGGCACAAAGTGCCATCGGACCTTTAATTCGATTTCCAGGAGTAACTCGATTCCCGACGTTCTACGTATGAAACATTTAAAACAAGCCACCCTGTACATGGCAGCTGCAGAACGGAACAGCTGACGCTCACGTACGAAAGAGGCGCTTTGTAATTTCATTGTTTGCGCCCTCTCCTATACGGTTCTGCGTTGTTGACGTATTTCGGCGGGAGTGAGAGAGGTTATTGAACAATTACGCGGGAACATGTAATGTGTCTTCAATAATTACTACATGCATTCATTGCGGCGGTCACGGGTCGCATCGAATTGTTCACTAAATGTATCGTTACTGTGCGAGCAACACGATTTTGTAGCGTTAGTGTGGCTCTATCATGTATAATGTACCTTGTAATCTAACTACAGGAAATGAGACATTTGGTTTCAGCTTAAGACGAATTTCATTTGAAATTGAAACATAAATCATTGGTAATAAATAGAAATAAAGAATAAATCGGTTCTTTGTTATCGGTGTGGTCACATGAAAATACAGAAAGTATTGATTTACTTGGAATAATATTGATTTCAAGTAGTAAATAATTTCCTTACTTCTTTCTGTGAAGTTCTATATATTTGTCAACTAACTAGAAGCTAGTAGCGTATTGAATTAATATCGTACAAATATCGTTTCTTGAAAAGGATTCTACGAACAAATAAATACCTGATATTACAACAACGTTCCCGAAAATTAAGTAAATCTGCGAATGAATCTAAAAATGCAGACTCTTCATAAAAATGAAATTGACTAAAATCAAAGGAAACGTCATTTCGTTTATTCAATTTCCTTCAATATTTATTTCATTTGCTCTGATTTAATAAGAAATGTTACAACACAAGATCCAAGGTCTAATTAGACGTGTTAGATCTTGATACGCTTTCCGGAAGCATCACGCGAGTACCGACTGTTCCCGATACACACGAGTATCATCGAGTACCCACTGTAGGACAGATGATAATGTATAGTCTGGAAATGATACTATCAATTCGACATCATTTCCATCGCCAGCGAGATCCCATCGTCGCGCAGTCGGATGCGGCCGACTGTTCCGGAATTATCGGTATAGGCAATCAAGAAACCGCGGCGAGTGTCTTCCGTTTGTGTGCGTGCATGTAATTCGCATTGTTTCACCTCGTTACCGTTTATTCCGGCCGGATCGATCCGCCGCGACTGCGATTTAAGCTTCATTAATTTTCGTCGATGTTTATCGCACGACTCGATGTCAACTGACGTTTAATAAAACGTAATTGGTTTCTAGGGCCGAACTGGTACATCGTGTTCATCGATGACAATAATGAATAAGCCAACGACAGATCACTTTGATTGGGAATAATGGAGTGTATCGCCGGAGAGCGTTCCGTTTGTTCGCAAATCGTTGAAACGCCGGACGGTTGAGCACTTTTAATTTTGTTTCGAGAATTATGGACAGTTCGGTGAACTGTAACGTTTAAGTGTGTGTTCAGATAAGAGATTCGTGAACTGTGTGCATGTAATTTCAAAATATGGGATTCCAAAACGGAAGTTCAATACATTTCATTTACTAGTTTGGAAAGAAAAGTGTAGTATTGAAAAGGAATTTTAGTATTATGTAAGTTTATGTAGAGATCGTTGAGCATTGTGAAGGGTGTTATCTAATTGAAATTAGAAATAAAATTTCGTTCATGTATTTTTTTTTAGAAATATACTATATCATTATATGCTATACATCTTGTTTAAAATGTGTTCTTTTAATATTTCATATTTTTTTCTTATAATCCGTGAGAAGATGTGTGAATATGTACTATCATCACCTGGTATTCAAATATTTATATGAATTTTTGTTGTTAATTTTTAAGTAATTTACTATTTTGAATCGAATTCAATAAAATCTATCAAACCTCATACATTGTAGATATTGTTATTTTCTACAGTGAAATGAAGACTTGAATTGAATATAAATTTAATCCGTTAAAATTAAATTTCGCAGTAATGAAAATGCGATGGCGTTCTTAATTAAATTAAGCCATGGTATTAAACGATATTAAATGTATACGTTCTATACAAATGACGATAATTATTGAGCATGCGATTGCCAATTCATTAAAGTTATATAAAATTCATTCCAATTAGGATAATATTACTGAGGGAACAATAAAATGAAAAGTTAATATTTTTGAAGCATTATTCAATTTAAAATCTGAATTGATGGATCGAACAGAAATGTCATACTTCTTTTTAAAAGAACATATTTTTCGTTTTAATTACTCAAAAATATATACGTATAATAGACGTATTAAATAATTGTTTAGTAAAATAAGTTCATTATAAAATAAGAACATGTCTGCTTTTTAGTTCTGCTTATTATTCTTTCCGGTAAAGATAAAATTCAATTATATATATAGGGACAGAACGAGTTTCCAAACAAAATATAACAACTAACAACTAATGAAAGAACTCGAGTAACTTGAAAATTCCAATTTCTATTAAATTTCCTCTCATTTATCTAGTGAGATTGATAACTCATTTTGAAGTTTCATCTGCGTTCTCCTACTTTCCTATATATTTTGAAGATTACACTAAATATACAGAATTATCACTAGAAACATTTCTATTTAATTCCATTACAATAATTTCTGATACCTATCATATTCACATCACTAGTTATCCTAAAAAGCTAAGAGTAGTAAACAGAAGGTATGAATAAATTGCATTAAAACCCCCTGTAAACCCATGAAATTTCCATAAAACGGGCATTTTCGGGTTACTGGGGTCCCGTTATAATCGTGCTTCGTCGTAATATTATCCTGTTTGATAACGAACACGGAATTAAAGTACATTTAAACGATGAATACCACCGGCGAAATATCGATTTAGCTAAGTTCGCTGACCTTGTGATGAGAGGAATGGCCCGTGTGATTGGCGGAGGTGTGATTTCCGGCGGGAAGAGATGCCAGGTCCTCGATGGTTAATTCTGCTAAGGCGTCGTTGCCACCGCTGCAACCGCCTAGCAGGCCGCCTGCAATGACGCCACCGCTTCCTGGACTGCCCCCGATGCAACCTCCATCCGACCTTACAACGTTCGCGGAGGGTCTCTTCTGCACCCTCCTCGAGGTCACCAGTTCCTTCACCCCTGACAACTCTCGCCTCGAACCACCCACGTATCTAAAAACAGCACGTGCGGCACTCGTTATTGTTTAGCTTCAACATAACCCCGTGCGCCAATGTAGGCTGCGACTTGTGCATTGTTCGGGTATAATTGTTACGTTAATATTTTGTGAATTCGATTGAAACAACGTTGCCGTTTAATTAATTTATTCGAAATCAGGGTTCTTTTTCTGGAAAAAAAAACAGTCCCCAGCAGGCAAAATTATCATTTTCATCATTTTTCAGTTTTTGGAGTCTCCACGGTTCTCATTGTGGGTTACACTTTTTGGTACTTACGTATTATACAGATATCCTTTGTTTTTTAACTACAGGTCGCATTGGTCAGTCATTTGTATCAATATATTATTTCTTAAAAGCGAAGGCAGTTCGTGTAATACGTAAGTACCCACTTTTAGGGATCTTAGTTTGAAAGCGATACGACTTTATATTTTTATAGACCTTTGACCTCTTGTGCTGATGATCAATTCAGATATATGGCAGAGTTTTGTGCAAGGAAATTTGTTTTTACCTATTCTACGCAGAATAATTTTATATGGTGATACATTTCAAAACAATCTATAATAGTACGAGTAACGCAACAGGACTATCGATGTAAGGTGCCATTGATACTTTTGGAACAAAAAGATCTTGACGTGTGTGGTGCGGCTTTCTAGAGCAAGCGGTGAATTTTTACTATTAACTAGTAAAGTGAACTAGTTATTCATTACTGATTGATAATAGGAATTCATGATCATTTCACACGTGATCTGTAATTGGTTTCGAACAGATTAAGGGGATGTAATCTTTTGGCTCTTTGGAAAACGGGTACAGTTGTCGGGTATGTTTATAACACAAGGGGTTGATAAAAATGTATTATGCTTTCAAGAACTCTTTCTTTAGAAGGTACAAGACTAAACTTCAGAAACTTTTTTAATTTTAGACAGCAACAAGGTGGGCGTGAAAGCGACCGTAGATCGTATCCGAAAT
This sequence comes from Nomia melanderi, assembly GCF_051020985.1. Classification (NCBI taxonomy): domain Eukaryota; kingdom Metazoa; phylum Arthropoda; class Insecta; order Hymenoptera; family Halictidae; genus Nomia; species Nomia melanderi. Next base: position 169,705 of record NC_135009.1, read on the forward strand.
TAAGAACTTGAATTTTCTCTTATTAATTATGTTAATAGTTATTCGTTACCCGAGATTCTTATAAAAACTGTGAAAAATAGAAGAATGACTACATGTTAAAAGAAAAGTTACATCTTTCTAAAGAAAATATTCGCTGTTTTTTATCGTAACTAACTAATAGAGACTTGGGTTTAGAAAAAGATTCTACTCGCACGTATAAGATTTAGAGTTAATTAGTCCATCGAAGTCTGAATTTCCACATCCATAGCATAGAAGAAAGATGTTTTGAGAAAATACTTCATTTCTGTTTGCGTGGGTTAAGTTTGTCTATACATTTCAAGGACAAAAAAATATGATTGTTATTCAAAGCATCAATTTGATTTTGATTTAAAAGGATCGACGGTACACGTGTTTTGAATCATAATATTCCTTATTAACATGGTAATTACGGTAATACGAAAATTTGAGTACACGTATATATTATTAATACGCAACTTATTGCACTTGAAGTAAATAGTTTGACGTCTTAAAATTATAAAAAGCACTATTATACAAAGACATATTATATAAACACACATAGAAAATACAATAATCTCTTCTCTGTAATTCTTCGTGGGTCATACATTTTGTTCAATTTAACTTTATGCATTCCGTTACCTATACATGACTAAAGTAGTATGTAATACGATATAAAGTTCTGAATGCAAAATAATACTTGAAACGTTGGAAAACTTACCCTTCTTTAATTGAAATTAAATCAATATTAACAATTACATTTAAGTTTAACTCAACAAAGTAATATTATTAAGAGAGTATTTAGTAATTTTAGTTTATATTATTTCAACATTAGGTTGTACATTTTATTCATCCTATATCATCTGAAATAATCGAAGATACTAAAGAAACTAGAATGATAGAACTTTCTCATTTAGAGACACTCGGATAAGGTAACGCGAGGAATATAAAGTTGGATGCGCTAGACAATGGAGGCCCCGTAGTTTCTTTTCGAAGAAGCATCTGACGAAACGTTGCAAACGTTTCAAGAGGCATCGAGAGCCCTGTCTCGTGTCTACAGATCGTGCCAAATGAGGGTGGATTTGAATCGTACAGAAATTGCTCTATTAGCGAGATTAGATCCACGAGCCAATCCACTCGACGGACAGTGTCCGTCCAGTAAGCTGCTCCAAATCGATGAATTGCCGTTCTCCTGTCTGTCCTCTTTGTGAACAGGTCTTCGTGCTTGTTGTCAATTAAAAGTAGACAAAAGTTATCGGATTGTCACTCTTTCGTTAGTTTCTACGTAGCCGAGTTCTAAAGTAAATACGTCGCTTCACTTGTCGCTTTGAGCATCCTCACATTTTTCACGAGTTGAACACTTGCTTCAAAGCTAGTTTGTGACAATTAAAGTGCAATCGAATTGGTACTGTCCGAGAAAGGATCGAATGCTCCCGTAACTACATTTGCCGTAGTTACTTATTAACAAGTCGAAGTAACTTTCATTTGTATTTATATCTGTATTTTTCCTTTAAATTGTAATTTTCAAAATTCCGTTTCATTTTCTATATATCCGTTCTACAAGGAGAATTGTTTCATTTTAAAATAAAGCAATACTGAGAATTATATTCAAGTGTCATTCTAATAATTAGCAAGACAATGTAACTGAAATATGAACTTTTTAAAAATGTGACTCTAATTGTTAGTAAAAGAGGAATGAAAATGAATAAAATAGTATCACTTACTACAAAAAAGTCTAAATTGTATGTCAATTTCGTACATTCTTGTATTTGAAGAATATTTTCGATGTTTTTTAAATGGCAATTAAGAATTCTCCGAGTCTCTTTTTGTTAAAAAATGTTTCATCAACAATTTACTACAATTTATCTCGTAGTTCCGAAAAAAATCTATCTGCTTTGATATTCAGATTTTAATCAAAAATTGACAACCCATTAATTCGATAATTTTCACGAAAAAAACTAAGGACATTTCAACATTCAAATACAAGAATACCTTGTGCAATGCACGCTCGATGTATCCGATAAAATACTGATTACCGAGAGCAGCGGCAGGTCTCAAATTAAACGAAGTGGTTTATTCTAACGTCGGATACCGATCATTAAGCTGACAAGAAAAATCTCGAGTCGATTCTGCACAGGCAGGACGTCGGCTAATTAAGTTGTAAGTGGGGGAAGTCGGAACTTGTACGGGCGATCGCAAGAAGATGCGTTTGCTTTACATTTAGACATGCCGCCGGTAACAAATTCGCTGACGCAAATCCTAGGAAGTCTCGTGGACTCGCGCGATTAATAATTCACGAATCACGCGTCCAGGATTAGGATTACTGCGCTTACGTGAGCGCATCGCCGGCTGCAAGACTTTACCGGCTAATGCGATTAACGCACTACGCTCTCTACAATGCTTTTTCCGGCATTCTTTCGCAAGCATTCCGATTACGTTTTTTCCGCCATTAGAAGACTTATCCTGTGTTAAACAATATTACACCTGATTTCACTCTAACCCTTTCATAGTTTCTGCGAGCTTCGCGTTTTTTCAGCGAATAATATATCTATACTTCGGATCTTTGAACTTTACGATTAAAAAATACGTTGCATATTCATTCGTGACTTATTTCTTTGTTTGATTTTTAGGAAATCTTTTTTACGCTCTTATGTTGCGATGTGATTCAAACGTGATAATACAGGCGAACATTTATAAAATTGTATGCTATCGGATGGGACAAGCTTTGATTTTTGATAAAAGCTTTTTAATTTTAGCAATTTTGTGAGCAATAACAGAGTAATTGTAAATTGTACGTCTTACTCTTTACAAATAACCGAGAATAATATATTTTATTATTGAATACACTAAATATAAAGACAAATAATATTATATATATATATATATATATATATATATAATCACGTGATTTGAATATGTAATCACTTTGGAAAAGAAATTATTCTTACGAGGAACGTTTCATTTATCGCCTTTTAAAACCTGAGAATGTTTTATATCGCATTAAAAATACGAACACGACTTCACACTTCGCATGAAGCAAAAAGAAAGCGAAGTCACGAAAGAAGTGGAGAAAGTAGCAGCTGTGTATCCTTGTATCCTATAATTTCATCGCCCAGAAAAGGACACTTTTACTGCGACTGATATCGTTAAAACTTAAAACGAATACTTCATATTTTCATTTTGAAATAACAACTTTCTCACTACATAACTGTTTAATAATATTTTGTCTTGATCAAATGAAATCGCGATACTAAATTGTTCAAAAAATTATTCCAAACGATCGTATTCGAAGCAACCAGACAATAATACATCAGAAATTTGGCGTGTATCCTATTTTCACGTACAATGACCATACGAACGATTCCTACGCAGAATATTCCTGGTACCAATAATATTTTCCTAGAAACTTTTTCACACAAAACAAAAACAACAATACACCATCTCCGATAAGAACTCAAAACCCCTAATCACGTTACATCGACTCCTGCCTCATTTATCCTCGATCTGCTCATTGACATTCCACATTACAAGAACCTACTCAAACCACCCCAGCAATACATCTCGCGCCATTGTTTTCCCAATTTCCAAGTTTTCACGAGAGTCTGCGGTATTACTCGACGGCGCTTGAACAGTACTTACTCCTCGTCCGATGTCGAGCACCTCTATCAGCGAAACTATACGTCAGAGGGGGTGTCGAAGCTGATCATCCCCGAAAAACGTGTTAACCTTGACAGGCCCAGTAGCAACAACCTCCCATGAGAAGACCAGGCAAGCTGACAAGAATGTTTAAACGAACCTTAAAATTACCGTGAACGCGCGTTCGTCGGTCTCTGGTAGTGTTCTTCCTCCCCAGGACGTCAGCGGTTGATGTTCTTAACGCGTACACACCTCACGCGGCTCGGGTGCTCGCGAAGCATCACAATGCCCGGCGGACCGTGTTCCGTTCACTGTTTCCGCGTGGCGAGAGAAACCAGCCGAGAATAAGGCGGAAAAAACTATCAACAGGGAAAAACGACGTAGGAGTCGTGAACGGTCGAAAGGAGAGCAGCTGGTTACGTCCGTCCCTGGAGAACTATCGCCTAACCGGTGCGACTTCTCGTGCGGTTCGTGTACGACACGACACGACACGACACGGCACGGGTACGGTTCTCGCTGTTCGGTCTGTTCGGTCTACGACGACGGTTCCCCACCCTCGCCACTACGCGGCACGGCACGGACGGACGGGTCTCCCGTCGAACCGACCCCTGAGAACAGCCCTCTCCGCGCCCTCCGGCCGCCTTCGCGCAAGATCCTCCCTCGGTGGCGCCTTAAGCCGCCCTGCCAGGTTGCGTGACGTCGCCGGCAGATTGCACCAGGGAAACCGCTGCCGACGGATCGATCGATCCGTGACGTCACGCGACCACGCAAGCGTCGTGCCGATCCCGCTCACCGTGTATGTATCGCACCGCGACGACGTCGCGCCGTCTTCATCTAGATACGTAACGGGCACCTTCCACTTACGCGTACAGACGCTCGCGGGACCAGGGCACCCCTGGCTGATCTTAGGGACTTAACCCATTCGTGCGGCAGTCATTTCGTATATTTTCGCAGTGTAGACGGTACGATGGTATGGTATTCCAGAGAGAACCGAGAAATATAACGTGTTCAGATTTTTTAATACACCGCGACAAAATACGTACACCACGAGTCTGACTCGTTATTCTGCGCGAATGGGTTAATGCCGAATGGGTTGATTTTGATGCCGCTATTAAGCCTGGAAGTTAACACTGAAATAATCTTATTTTCAAGTATAACTTTTAAAATATTTTATTCTTCTGCTCTTTTCCATTTGCGAGTTCTTCAACGGGAAGTTCTTTGTTTCTAATAACAGATCGTTACAAGTCTAACATTCGAAAACAAATTTTTCAATTTTTATTCCTGTTTTAACGTCTGTTTGTGATAATTAGTTTGTGATAATAAGATTTTCTTCATTTTCACCGGTAATATGTATTGCAGGTACGAGAAATTTTCCGGTCGCGAATATGTTAATACCGGTATAAGGGTAAGAAGACTGTACCGAAACTGATATAATACGAAAGCCGAATTAAATGTGGTATTTTTCCTGTTTTTCTAGGAGGTATATCGCGATGAAGACCAAGGATGCATTTAAGTTGGAGAAAACGTATGTTTATTATGTAGTCGAGCAACGAAGCAAGCGTTGAGAAGCAAATATATTTATGTTGTCATTTCTTTGATATCGTTGCCACTTTTATTCGTGATTGCCTGCGAGACCGTTCTCAGCAGGAACACGACTACTCTCCCGAGCATATTTTTCTCTAAAAAGAAAATTTTCTACAAAAACGATAAAACCGAAATAATACCGGTAAATATAGGTTAAAATATACCGTTATTCTAGTATTTCTAGTCAACCTAACCAAACTTTATTTTATGTTACGCTATTTTATAAAGTAACCGTGTTTTATTTTCCGCTAACTGAACTGCAGACTTCAGTATGATCTTTTATTTTGCTTTACTTAGTCATGAACATGGGATGCACACCCATGCAGTTCAGTGGTTATTATTGTCATGTATATGTTCGTAATCATAAGCTTATTTGGATTATTATTTATTCTATTGCCAACCCTCGTCGTAAAGGCGCAACGTTGTAACACCCTCGGCCAAACATTGTATGGCCGGGGGAACATTACTTGGAAAATAAAGCGCTTTATTTCGGTTTCTATAAGAGTTACAAAGATACCACCGAAAAATGTTATACCGGTGTTTGCGTTTAGGTACAAGTTTCTGGCTGGTTACAGGGCTCTTCTGCAAAAGATTTTTCTTGTAACATTTTACGTCTAGTTATCCGAATAATTGGACTTTAGGCGTTAACGCTTACCTACCGAAATCCGAAAAATTAGATTTTCAACACTCACTGGTCGAAATTTTTCGAAACCAGTGCTTTTCGATTTAATCACACATGCTAGTGACCGCGTTGTAAGATTTCTATATGCATCAAATTGAGAAAGCTATAATGATTCGAAGTGATACGTCGCTGATGTCAGCGACGACTTTTCATTCCAGTAAGCCGTTAGGGAGTGTACAGCAAACTTGGCTACGGCGGTAGGTAAAATGTTAAGCCCTTACTACCGAGGTGAAACAAACTTACACTGCAACATGGTGTCCTTGAGACTACTATGCAGATTACGGTGTGATACAAGCATTGTTTTGAAAGAATGGAAACAGTTTTATTTGTGGTTTTTGTTAATGTATCTTTCAATCAATGCATAAGAACAAGGCAACGTTATTTACTTTGATTACATTTATTCACTTACTTTTGAATTACGGTCTTCATCTTCAGAATCAACTTCGGTAATTGACCCATTCGAGATCAGAATTGTTTTAACCCTTTGAGTGATGAATACTCCCAGCCGAAACGTTCCGCGTGGACGGAATATTTTTCTGCCCATTTCAAGATCGATGAATTTTGCTAATTCATATAATGAAGTAAGTTGTAATTAAACCGTAATTGTAATTTCTCAGTTTCACTAAATTCAATAATACTATGAAACGGATATATTAATCACATGTACTTATAATTGTCACCACAGCATATGTGAGATTAAAATGATTGAACGACGCAAATATGCGCCCATTGTCTACAGTGATGACTTTCGCTGGAAGCGTATATGCACCCACAGCACTCAAAGGGTTAAAGACGGTTCCCAACAAACAACTGGAACTCTATATATGGGTGACATGGCGGTCAACATATTAACGATGGCGAAGTTGCCCGAAATTCCTTATATGCCATCGATTTCGAATCCTACGGAGCTGTCCCTGCGGACGGTTGTCGTGTCCTGTCCTCACTGTTCTGCGTACCATTGTTCTTACAGCTGTTGCATGGATACTTTTATTCGTATGGATAACTTTAGTTGGTGGATGCTGTCATGCGTATAAGCTAATTTCGCTGCCGAGAAGTTCATATGACGTATGGAGGTCGTCGTTAAAGGGTTAATATATATTTGGAGGAAATAAGGGTAATTCGGATCGTATTCATTAGTCTTAGTTTTTTTTATATTTACACTATTTATCGAGTAACTAAGGTGGTCTTAAATTTTTTCAATTTCTTTCAACGATAAATACTATTTTTTTGTTTATTACACGAAAGCTGCTGTCAAGATGAATACAAACGTAAAATATTGTGAATATGAAAAAATGTTATCAATATTGTTTTTCCTCATATTTATCATTTTTGAGAAGTCAAACGCAACGTGAACACTCTGCAAATTACATTCCAATGGATTGTACGTAATCGCATTCATTGCGAAATAAAATATTTTTAGTGTAAATGTTTGTGGTTTAGATATCTTTCAGGTAACAAGTTAAGAATTTTCGGTAACATGTTCTAAGGTTTTTCATTGTAAGACATATAGATGTTATTAAAATTTATTATAATAATACTTTTTTAATCTGTTTGAAAATATTTGAGAAGCATTGAATTTCTACTTACATAAGATGTAACTATGATATTATGAATGAATATAACAAAAATTGGTAAAAAACAGAGGTATTCAAAAAAAGTTAAATTCCGAGACTAACTCGACATAGAACCGCAAAAGGTTAACACTTAGGCCAGTAACCGGCTAGGGTGGATTGTGGTCACTGAAAGGGAGTAGGCATTATTATGCTTCTTAGACCACAAACATTGATTTTTCTTTTAAAAATTATTAAACCCTTTGGAGGGTACAGACTTTGTGACAATATCTATACATATGTATAGCTGAAATTTTTAGACGTATTTATACGAGATAAGTGAATATTATTATTAAATGTAATATAAACAAATAATAAAATACGTTATAAGGAAATGAGAAGTTAAATAAAATTCGAAAGTTTGAGTCTAATTTATAATATTTGCAATCTTATAGTTCTTCTAAAATAAGCACGTGCAAGTATTTTTTGAAAATATCGAAAACTTCGGAAATATAGAAATTATGGGAGTTTATAGCCAAGTGCGGACTAGTTGCTTTTTATAAATCTTATTCTTTTGTCTGTGTAGAGAACTTTTGACTGTGTCTGAAAGCGATAAATACGCTTAGAGAAATCAATGGGCACGTAGTTGTAAAACTACTCTATAGATGGAAATTGTTTTGAAAAATTTGAAATAAAAACTATAAAAGACTTGACCAGATATTATTATTATTATGCAATTGAAAGAAATATTGATGTCATTGGGTAAGTCATTGGTTTTAACAATTGATATAAAGCTAAATCTTTCAGAACGCAAAAGTATTTTTAAAATTATTATTTGTATGGAAATCACAAATGATATTACAATAAACTTAAAAAGAAATCTTCGACAAAATTCGTTTTGTCATGAATAATAAATGTCTTGCGTTAAAAAATTTACAAATAATAACAATACTGGTGTTCAAATATACGTTCTCGTTAAAATGTGTTAAAAAATAATTTCCAAATATAAATGATTTTTTTTGTGTAGGACTATTCCTTTTCACTGTTACTTCGTTTTTCCAAACAAGTTATATTTTTGGATGCTGACCCAGTGAATAGAGGTAATCGTCATTACCAGGCAAATGAAAGTCCCCTTTCGTCACGAATGGCGTCGTTTCAACCCCTTTGATCAATGAATGTGTACTGCGAAATTATTGAAAATTATGTGATTGATTCATGCTTCATTGAAAAACTTTGAATTAACCTTCGAAAAATCATTTCCATAAGACTTGGAAAAGAAAATATTGTTATAATCGTTTCTTTAGTTAGTTTGTATTCACTTAATTCTTTAATAGCTATTTTCGTTAAAGCAGAGCTAATATAATTTGTCAACAAAATTCAGTTTCCTTCGGAATAAATTTAAACTCGTAAATGTATCTTTCAAACATCTAATATATTTATGAAATATTAGACATGTCAAGTGGATAGATAAATATCATTTAGTGATTTACCTGATACTTCATGATACATATTAGATATAAATAATACATTTGATTCAAATCAATATTCGTGAATTTAATTACTTTGAGGAGTTATGTATTTTACGTTTAACGCTTTTACTTCATTTTATGTTAATTTGTATAGTATGAATGTAAATATGAGTATGAAGTACACGTTACAGCTTTATCCCGTCTGTAATGTAAGACTTTCCGGAATCTTGGCTGACCTTACACATTTCTGGAGCAATTAAAACTTATTTTCTTCTCTGCAACCCTTATCGACAACGATAGAATCCCTTGAACTCACGAAGTTTTCCACTAAACTGGTTTAATGTGTGTTAAAGTAAGTATTTTGAATTCATGCATGTACATACAATATACGTTTCAGAACCTTATCAAAGTTTCATCAGTTCACGTGAAATGTGTTCCCATTTGCAAATATTATGCATTAATATTATATGGAATAATTATGCATTCATTTTTATTTATTTCATTCTTGATTAGTTTAGTTTTATGAAACGAATTTTTCATGCTAAACGAAACATAATGAATACGTATCAGATTGTTACATTATGAAGTTTTAAAACTGTTTCCAAGTGTTCGTAAGGGTTACACTGTTGAAACTGTTTGCAGGCTGAGACTGTAATGAAAAGACCTAGAACATGCTATTTTCAGGAATCAGTGAAACGAGAAGGTTATGAATTATTCGGTCAAGTGAGCATGCTGTCAAGCTTTATAAAGTAGTCTTCCTGGCGCAGGCTTTCGAAGAGAATTGTCACAAATATTGAAGGTGCTAATAGGTATCAAAACAGTGATTTCTGAACGAAAATTAATAACTCTGAAGAAGTTAGTATGATAAAATTAATATTATAATAATTGATAATTACTGTCTCCAATTTTTTTTAAATTCTTCACGCGTGTTTTAATTAGTATAGAATTTTTATTTCTTATACACAATCATGTTTTTCAAATATGATATGAAAACAATGACATTTTATAATTCGCAATAAAAATTTCATAAAGTAAGTATATGGAGTTAAAATAAGTGACAATAATATTATCATAACAATAAATTAATACTGATAAGAAAAAATGTATGTTGATCAGAATTTTTAAAGTCTATGCCGGCGAATATACACCTACTGTATAAATTCATCCTATTTGAAACTACGTTACAGTTATCTAATCAGTTTTATTTGACTGAAAATAAATAAAAACTTTTAAACTGATTTTCATCCCTGTTATCGATCACAATTACTCACGGATGATAAAAATTGATTACAATTAGAATATTACCTGGTTCGAGAAGAAGAGAAAACAGAAAGTCATAAAAATCGTACATAAAGCGAATGCAGTGTACTAATTTAGTTTGTAGTTTCATGTATATGCAATTGAATGACGATTGCAGTGATAACGGTGATTTCGTATGCACCACTGCTCATTTGGAACAAGTATGAAATCGGATCATCGATCTGCATTAAACGCCGCATTACATTCATAATTGTCATTAAATCAAAGTTCACAATATGCATATGCTTCTGCGAAGCATATTTTCGAAATAAATTTGCGCCATGTTTCTCGATCAGGAGACCAATTATTTCCTTTTTATATTCCCTGATAGTTTGTTTTCAGAGTGCTCAACACTGAATTATTCATGATCACATTGTGTAAGTAGAGGCGTTTAAATTGGCAATGCATTTTGTATGCACTTTTTCGTTTGACAACGTTCGTAATTACCCAGCATGTGTAGTAAATACATACATATTCGTAAGCATTGCATACAGTTTTCCTGATAATTAACTTCTGAAAAGTTTTGAATTGTAGAAAATAATTAGGTCAAATTTGATATGAACACAGCGGGGAACTGTAATGTAGGTTATTTAATTAACAGCATCCATTATATTAAAACTTTCTGGGCCTACATCGATGCTGTAAAATGATGTCCTACCTGATATTTTATCCTAGATGTTCGAATTCCACAAGAATCAAATAACTAAAAATCAGAGCAAACATAATTAACCAGCTTGGACTAAAACAGCTTGGCAAATTAATTGCCAATGCATTACAATTTTTTTGTAACTCATGATTGTTTAATTGTTCAGCAATGTACTGCTGTAAGTTCATTTCAAGTTCCTTTTATTGTGTATTTAACTACTTAGAACTACATATTTATATAACAAGACGTTCTTATTAGTGAAAATTTTATAATATTTGAATATACTTTTGTCAACTAAAATTGTGAATATTTCTGTAACGAATTGATTTTTACTTACGTGTACGTATAAAATTAATAGTAATTCATCAATACTGTCACTGTACATTTTGTAGCACAATGCATTTTTTCTATAATACTGTATCGTTCTTTCTCGATTACTGTATTCAATTCTTCATTTTCCGGTCGTTTATTATTTTTTGAAGACAATAAAAACATAAGGATCACTTCGCGTGACTCTTGGCAATACGCGATGCCATATTTGTTTTCTTTTTGTCATGTACAGTGCTGTCCATATATGACATTAATAATTCTTTAGCATAAAAAATAAAAGTAGAGTGTATACGAAAATAATGAATTTTTCAGAATATTTTCCAAATTGTTATTAATTAATTTTTATCTTATATACAGAGTGTTTGAAAAATTGTAATACATTTTCTCACTTTATACTTATTTTATATTCTCACTTTATACGTATTTGAGATAATTCCGTTTAAACATTTCGCGAATATCATAATCATTCAATAAGGATCGACTGCCATTTTTGCCGGAGATTTATCATTTTCACTTGTTATAAATATGAATCTAGTGTGTCGGATAAATTTTATTGATTATTTTGAGAATGGCTTCTCGCATGAGGAAAGTTTATTTTATGTTTTTGACTTACTTTCCCATGTAGATTCATTTTTTTCCGATTGCTCTACGATTTCAAAAACATACAATATATTCAATAAACCCATGTTCATTTTCATCTATTTATCAGTGGAAACGTTTTATTTAAATAAGGCACGGCTTTGCTATTAAAATGTGAAAAGCCATAATTTCAGAATAAGAGGTTTATCAATTGATAACAATTTTTCAAGGAATATGACACCCTTTTCCATAGAATGTAATCTATGCACGGTTTGTACATTATTCTCCTTCAGACAATAAAAAATTAATTGCATTCACATTATTTGAAATTTAAGCATCGAAAAACATACAAATTAATGATCTTACCGACAACTGATTTCGGCAGCTAATTTAATCTGTTGTAGAAACGAATGGTTGTGTTCTAACAATTTGTGGTGCATAACACATCCCAAAAGGTTATTATTGAAACGTTTAACCGTGGAAGGTTGCTACTTGTGCAGCGCTGATTTATGAAACAATTAAAAGTACTAAGTGTGTCACTAGAACTTATCAAAGACTTATAGTAGTTTCGTGAGATACTTCTGTGAGGAAACTAGAAAAATTGTGTTCCACTCGATCACTTGTATGGAAACGTTCCAATTTTCAATTGGCTTTTTATACAAATATCTCAAAACAGCTACCTTTGTGATATTGAAATATGTTGTAGAATATTACATACATGTACCTTAAAATATGTCCTGTTCCATTAATTTTATTGCTGTATCAAAACTTCTTTTTCCAAAAATCTGTTACATGTTGGAAATTATTTCAATTATCTCGAATAAATATTTATTTCAATCATTAATTGATTGATTTATCAGCATAATATTTTATCATCATAATTATTCTTTGCCACTAAAACAAAATATTTTACATAGATACTTCGACAGATTATAGGTTTATTCAAATAACAATGCAAATAATGAAATTGAGCAAGCATTCGTGTAAAAATAAAATTTTATTCTTACACATGGAAATATTACTTAATATGCATACATAATATGCATACTTAATCAATGATTCATTTATCTAAAAAATGATAAGTTTCTAGAATTAAAATCTGAAAGAATTCATTGCAAAATGAAGTGTGGAAGTAGTAAATTCATTTTAAATGTAAACAAATAATTCATTTTGTAAATATAAAGCATATAATTTTTCAATAAGTCTAAATGTTTGATAAAACTTCTGTATGATGCTGAATAACAATAAAAAATATGCTTATTAGCTAGCTTCTATCGGATTTTCTTCGAAACAGCCAACTCAAGTTACTGTTAATGTAAATTCACGTATATCAATATTTTGTGAAAGAATTTTGATGAACGTAATATATTTTTATAACATTAAAGTAATATAATATGTCAATCGTCACTTTCACATCTTTCTACATCAAATTCATATAGGAATGAGAAAACTAAATGATAAAACAACAAATGCTATCAATATTAAACATTTGTTATTCAATATTTAACACAGTCAATACAATAATATATTTTATAACTTGAAAATTCTAACACCTGATGGCTCCTGATAAAATTAATTTTAATTAATGTTTTTATTAATTCATAATAAAAAAACACCAACTCCATATATTTTATAAATTCCTTTCTAAAACTGAAAGGAAATACCAATCGTTTGTTTCCAATTGAAAAGAGGAGACTATTAAGGAACAGAAATGATTCTCCAAGGATTCTTCGGAATAGCCAAGGCGTGAATTCCCTGGTGTTTTTGGATACGATCGTGATAAATCGAATGGACAATACGGGACGCCGTTAGTGGAGGACAAAGAGGCTTATCTTTCTGCGTACAACTACGTCGATTGCCACGTCTCCCCCTTAGCTCAAAATGATATTTCGCACAGTTATTTGATCAAATTTGTTCAGAGACAAATATATCTAACGTTTTGTTTCGTAAGTTAGCGAGAAATGTTTTCAAAATTTTATTATCAATCACATACATCTGTTAACAATAATAATTTATCATTAAGCAATTTTTTCATTAGTTTCCGCAATTCTCAAAATTCTCGGTTCTTTTTCATAAGTTGTTTAAAATAAATAATTCTTTTATATTTATTTTCTATAAACAAGATAAATATGGAAAATAATATGGAAAGTAAAAATAATAGAGTAAAATAATTATTTAGGTCAAAATACATTCATTTAAAAAATTCTAAATACTATAAAGGAGTTTGAATTTAAAGTGATTAAAAATTGTTCTAATTATATTTAAACGTTTTTTTTTTTTTGATTGAAAAATATATATTTTCTGTTGTAATAAATAACAGGTTATTTCCATAGATTTTTTCTTTATTGTATACAGTCTCTGAGAAACTTAATCTTGAGAAATGGTACATATTAATGCTATATACTATTATATATGTATAATATAATTATTTCAACATGTTTAAACAAGTTTTGATATATAATGTAGAATAGATTTGTAAATTTGTACTTAAAACATGAGAATCTACTCCAGTTGTGTATTAAATTATGGATACAAGAAAATAATTGAAACTTTTTAGAGTATTACTCAAGTTACAACTCGTTTATTTATAATTCGTTTCTCTTGTAGTCATAAATCTCAGTATTTTTGGAAGTTTAAAATAATGTTACGCAGAATAATTTATGATGTATTAATTCATATTTTGTAGAATGTATGTCAATATTTTAACATGTTAAATACAATGGTCTTAAATACTACCCGAATGCAGATTTACTAGTTATATTACAAACAGATGGCTGTTTTTAATAATTAACGATGTTCATGTTTGGGTAGACCGTTTTATTTGGCTTAACTCTTGAAAGTTTCGTTAAATAAATGCAGAGTAAAGCAAAACTCATGAACTTGTTAGGGAAATCAGAAATATAAGAGGGGTTCATTACCGTAGAAATGAAGGGTAGGAGAAAAAGCAGTATTTTCTGAATGCTAGGGAAACGCATTATTATGCGATACTTGGATAACTGAACTTCCATGTACTGTGAATTATATAATCATATAAAACATATAGTGCGATGGGTACACCAAGATTATTACATTGCACATACTGAATCTTTTGCAAGACGAACAAAATCGTTTGAAACAAAAATAAACGACAGTTTCAGTCAAAAATATTTTGTAACGAATCTTGATATCTCTCAAAATACTAACAATAATTGAAAATACTAACAACAATATGAAATTATTTCATTTTCATATATAACGCTGACGTAACGGAAACGACTTTTTGCACTTCTAAACAATTTTAAATGCATTTAACACTTTGTACTCAAGAGGCAACGGGCAGTTGTTACTTGGTTTAATACAGCGAAATTATAAAGTATGACATTTAATATTAAATCTTGTATAATGTACAATAAATGAAATATTAAACAAAATTTAGCTTATTGTTTAATATTTGTATGATTGCTCTTTAAGTTTCTCCCAAAAACTGTCGCATACTATATATCTCATCGGGTGTTGAATATTTCTAATTGAAAACTTCCAAGAATAAAGCTTCATTAAAATATGCGTTACCCATTTTGTTCGACAACATTCTACTATACGTCAATACATCAAGTTATTGGATTGGTGCACAAATTTAGTTTATTAGCTGGCTATTTTTAATAACCACGTAAGAAAAAATGCCAAAATTTTTGCGTTTAACCCAATACAATATTCAATAGCATATCACAACACAAATGTCACGTCGAACAGAAATTAAAACCGGGAGAATTTCGTTTCACTCGATATCACCTAATTACTGATTTCATGACGTACTGTTTAATTAAAGCAACCCTTACAACAGAACGGCAATGTTGATGCGGATCCATCAATGTACACACCTCGCATCTTCCGCGTACCATACATTTTTTCGAGATCATTAATCATTCCTTCTGAGACGTCTCGACGTTATACCTCGCGGGCACGATGAAAAAGGAGCAACCATGCAAGAAGGAAGAAAGAGAGAGATCGGTGCATGGATTAAAGAAGCGGGAAGAAAGAGCGAGAAGGAGATAACGTTTTCAGGCGTTGCCGGAGGATTCGTAATCGTTTGAATATGCTCTTATGGCCCACCTTCTTTGTTGCGCCCTCGGCTCGCTTTATGGGGTTCTCGACGGTGGAGCAGAAGGATGCCAGGAGGGTTGGCCTGAGAGACGGGGGCGAGTATATTGAATTTCCGAAAAGCGCGTCGGGTTTCAAGCGGATGATACGCGGTTTGCTTATGCCAAAAGAGTTATCGGGGCTGGAGAGGGTCCAGAATATGCCCTTGGGTGTTTCGTGTGTTACGAAAACACCACCTTCAGGGGGGTCTAAGAGCTATTCTATTCGCATAACTGGTTGGAACCAGGGGTTCAATGGAACTGCTAATTATTGGAAATAAAGATTAACTCTTGACGATCCGATGCTGTAATATACGCGGCATAGAATTTTTACTTATTAACATTAGAATTACCGTACTCGTCAAAATGACGGATTCTAATTTTCTTATTTTGCAGTTTTGCATATTTTAAAAGTATTCAATATCCGACATGATTTTGAAAATAAATAGCTTCACTTAGATATTATAACGAATATCTCAAGTGCTAAAACGCAATTTCAACAAACCGCAAGGCACCGCAAGATATGAATGTAACATAATAACAAAATACAATATGTTAAAAAGATCGATATATATATATATATATATATATTCTAACATGAAGAAATCGAAAAATTATATTGTTACAATCTTTATAACAATAACATATCAAGCCCAATAAATGCTCCGTAGTTCTGGTGCTAACACGTTGGGCTGAACTGTCTTCGGAGCACCATTTTAAAAATGTTTTTTATATATTGTATGTCGACGGCATTTGATGAATAAAAACTGAATTTCAAGTTTCAGGTTTAAGAATTCATTAGTTTACAATTTACGCATATATATTATTAATTAATAAATATGTATATGAAACAACTATTGATTTTTTTCTATTGTATCATAGCTGCGGTGAAACTAATGTATGCATTGTTCGACATGCATGTGTAAAATAAATCATTGTTAAGTATGAAATTCTTTAATTATTTTGAAAACTGTGTGAGATATATCTATATGATATCTTTTATACAATACACTAAATTAACACCAAAAAACATTTAAACGTTTCGTTAATACGATTTAATTTAATTATATAAAATAATTATTCAAATATAGAAATAACAAAATGAAAAGTATAATGATTTTACTAAGATCTTATTAATAAGATATTATTAATTATTTCACAACATTCTTAACTGATGTCTCAACTATCAATATTATTCAAATCGCTGACAAATATAGCATTCGACAAGTATTATTACAATAGACTTTTTTTCTTCGAACAGAAACACGTACGAAAACACATCTCGACACATAAAAAATTAGTAGGATCAAGATCTTCCTGCGATAAACGTACAAATAATAATCGACGTGAAAAATTACTTCTGCAACACGATAAATTGTAACAATTATTAGTTGAGTGAAAAAGAAAATGAAAAATTACTGAAGAATGAATTGAAAAACGATCGATGAGTATTCGTCTACCTCAGAGAATAGGGTCATCACGGATCTAAAGAATTCTAAAGATAAAATTACGCTTTCAATACGACACGAGTTTCTCCTCTGCACTTATTTTCTCCAGCTGGAGCGCATTCGAATCGTCAACTCGCTACTCCGTTTGAATTATTGTCAGCGGCACAATCAAAGTTTCCATACGAACCAACGTGTCCTATATATCGGAGAAAATTGCGGTGGACTTTCTTATCTGTAGGGTGGTTAGTAATATAGGTCATTTACGAGAAATTATTGTCGTTCGTTCAATACACTTTTACATGCGCGACACGTTCGAAGGAAATCAAATGAGATTGAATAGTCGAACGAACTGGATGGGACGGCCTACGCTTCAGCGAGATTCTATTCGACCGAGACGAATCCAAATTCAATGCGGTGGATCTAATCGAGATGATCACCACTGACCTACTTCCGTTTCCTTCCCCTAGTGCAGATATTCCTTTACGTCTACAAAGCTTTTAATCTCTTATATTGTCAAGCAATTCTGTATCGACGGTAAATCTTAAGGCGAGGTTTAAACGGAATGCATTCGCACATTTTGCTGAATCGGGGGTATCTGTTCTATCGTTCAAGAGGATTTTATTAGTTACGGTAATCACAGACTAGAGAGATAAAGGAAATGAAGAACAGTATATTGTTTTATGATGCCACTGTCTGGCAGATCTTTTTCTATTGATTTATATTAAAATCTCTCTTCGTCATCCTTTTGATAAAGATTTTGTACAATAAGATGAGAATTTTAAATTTAGTTACTTGTGCATTCGATATATACAGTCACCAACGAAAGTATTTCAACAAGAATGTAAAAACAAACTATTATTTAAAAAATTGTACACCAAATATTGCTATTTATTGAAACAAGTTGCATTTGTGATATACGCATGCGATACAATTTTAAACATATTTACCAGTATACAAATAGATTATTTATAGGAACATTTATTGTGTCCGGGTATGTGTAACATTCGAATGCTTTTGCTGGTGACTGTATGTAAAGTTATATATCTACATTTTATAATCTACATAAAATAATGAAGTTAATAGTGTTGTGGTTTTACTATTGTTATTCACTGCTATGTTCATTAAATAAGATTGAATATTATTAAATATGTATGTTAGATGTATTGTTTCAGAAAACATGTAAGATTTTCCTCTTCGAGATATTTATTTTTATTTGAATTATTATTAGGACACTTTCAGGTAAACATTATTTTACCATGTGCATCGATCATTTTTATATAAACTGTTCTTTGAAATATAGACATGGATATTAATCTTATTTCGATAAATGAAGATCACAATGAATTATGTTAAAAACATAATGTACTCACAAAACTCGTATCAAGAAACGAGAAAAATATTTTATTTCGAAATGATTAGCTTTGTATGTTTAGTCATTATAAAATCACGAAAGGCACCGCTGAAGATTAACTTCCATTCACTTCGACAATATAAAAATGAAATTTTCGTCTCCTTCGGGTAAATATAGGTATATGAACTATATGAACTACATGGACTACATGGACTGCATAGTCTACGTGGAATATACGGAGTGTATGAACTATATGGTCTACATGGATTTATAAAATGAAGAAAAGATGAATAATAAAGTAAGAAGTAAGAGAAATTCACGTATAAATAACGTTGTCTTGATAATAACTTGTATTTTAGTGAAACGAGACAATAGATACTTTTTAATTAACAATATTCTCAACGAAGCAATATCGCAGCGATTTCTCTGGTGCTAATAGAATTTCTCGACAATATACTCAGCGGGAAGAATTCCTTAAAAAGAGGGATAGGAGAAGTGAAATATACGAGTTAATTAGGTGGCATCTCAGCAAGGCTTACTTAATTTAATCGAAGTAACTGACGTAACCAGAGATAGCCGAGCGAAACGAAGCAAAGTAATTGGGAGCCTGTACGAAATTAGGCTTGCGAATTTCGTCTAATTAAAGGCCGTTGGTACTTGGTGACGCGACTTCTCTTCGTTGCATATCGCATCAGATCTAATTCAGACATCGGCATCGTGAATTCACCCAGTGAATCATCCCAGACTAACTTAATATTAACCATAGATAAGGAAATGTTGTTATCATTTCACGCAAATTAGTCGATTTGAATAATCTGTTGTTCTTTTAGTATTAATTATATAAGTTACAAGTGAACAGTTTAATAAAACAAGGTGTAACTGTATTTGAACACAATTTATTTAATTTTTCTTTGAGAGTACGATTCATATAGAAGTATTTGTTTGGCATAAAAGATAAGTTATATTTTGAGAATATGGATCACTTGATATCATACAGTTGAAAAATAATTTTTATTAGTATTAATTGATTTGAATATTTTTTAATATATCAAATGAAATAAAATTAAAAAGCCACATTAATTATCATAAATATTGTTAAATTAAGAAAACATTAGACGTTCAGATTTCACGAATTTTAGTTATTTCTAAAAATATATTTTTTTAATTCTTTTTGCGGTAAGATACGCAGAAACAATAATTTGAAACGTAAAGTTTGAGTTAATGAAAGAATAATCTTTAATTAGATATAAAAAGATATATGACGTTTTTGTTCAGATTGGATTTAAATCGTAATGAAACGCAATTTCTGAAAACAGAATCTGACACTTTAACATAAAAATATTAGTGTTGACTTACATTAGAGTTGTGAATAGAAATTTAAATAGCATATAAAAAATAAATAACTTAAAATTAAAAATAATAAAGATAAATTTTATCCATGAACTAAATATTTACTAAAAATTTTGCTAATTATTTAAACAATTTCTCAAATTTACTTCGTGTGAAATTCGTATTGAATCTATAATTTTAGTTTCCAAAAGGTGGAATAAAGTCTGCGTTTACACTCTTTCTCATAAATGTGTAAAGATGGTTGTATATCGATTCCTGTATAAAGCTTTCAGCCAAGAAAATCCAGAAATAAGGACTACAAAGTTGCATATCCTGATGCACTTTATAGACTATTAATTTTGCAGTAAAGAAAAGTACAGGTTTTGGAGTCGTAAAACCTTCATATAAAACAAGATGCTTTCATTGTGCTCCTTTCTTATACAAGAAAAATTAGTAAACGCTAAAATTGGTAAAATAATAATTTAACAAGTAACATTAAGAAGTACTTTGCTAAAATAGCACCGTTAATTACTGAATTGCATTCTATATAAACTATTTTAAATAACTGAATAATTATTAAGTGTAATACTTTAATCTGTATGTAATGTTATATTAAAAATCTTTTTTGTCATGTTTATCATACTTGTATCTTTAAGAACTCTTGCTATGAAAACATAGTTTACAATCTTAAACTATAATGGTAAGTATTTATAAAGAGTTCTCAATATTTCATTTTCTTATAATGATACATTAAATTTTATATAAATGATGTATTTCTTAATAATACATTCTATATGTTAGTGAAATTAATTATAATTTATTAATTTAATTTCCAAGTAATATGATTTGCTCATGTTATATGGAAAACTTGAATAATGACTCTCCTATTTTCATAAAGAAATTTGAATTAAGATGAACGTTAACTAATTTTAAAAGGGAAAAATGCGAGTGAAAACTAATTGAGAATCTCAACGTCAACACGAGCTCGCAAAACCGACGATTTGTATTTTGTGCTCACGTGGAGACTATGACTCATTCGCCATGCCGGTGAAACACGTGCGCTAAGAAGCAACAAAATGTAGTAGAAAAAATAAAAGGCAAAAATCGTGCATAGTAAGCACGTTTCGACGAAAATACTCGTAACTTCTCAACCAGTTACGTAATTTGAATTCCTTTTTATTGTAGCAGGTCTACTTTACTTCAAATTCTAGCTATTAATGTCACGGTATGTTCTAATAAAATTAAAAAATTTCAAGCTACGATTTTTGCAATTAATTTTTTGCATAGATTAATATCCTGCAAAAATGTTGACACACAAATGTTTTTCAAAATCTTTTAGGAATTGATTTTCTTGAAATTGTTATTTATGCTCTTCGTTGCAAATAATTTTTGATTTTAAAGAATATTACTTACGCATAATAGGCATTTTTGGCAATATTTTCTAACTTTTTACGAAACATTAGTGTTTCTTAAATTAACGAATATTGGAGTATGTTGTTTAACAATATTTAAAAATATCGTACAAATGAATATCAATAATTATATTACAGTACCAGTCTAGTTAAAAAGGTATAAATAACTTGCCGCCCGGAAAACGCGAGAGCAACGAAGTATTGATCAACGAGGCTTATACTTAAAGTTTATAAGCTCTTTAAGGGAGACGCATAGGTGTTAGCAAAATTCATTTACGTTGCTATGTAATATTTATTTTACATAATAAAAAATATTCCGAAAAATATTGTAATAACGGGACAAAAATTTCGAATAAAATACTATCATAAATGTAGAACTATATTATTAGATGTAATATAGTATAATTAATAAATTATATGTGAGCTATATGCAGTTTAGAAATGTCAAGTCATCCCTCAAGTAATATCGTTCTTTTGATGCTAACTTCCAGCGTAAAACGCTATACTAATACTCGCATTTTCTTCAATTGTCGACCTATTGATTATCGTTGTCTATAACTTTCTTCTATTTTTTTATTAATTTTTAAAAGCTATTTTCGAAATAGCATTAAAAATACCTTACAAGGTAAGATAAGAAACGACAAAAAGAATATAATAAGAAATAATATAAAAATTAAATGATTACATATACATAAAAATCACATAAACTTCGAACTATTATAAACAGATACTGCTAACTCAATACAGACTGCAAAAACGTTTATATACAATCCGGAAATTAATAAATATTTCAATATTCAAACAAATAAAGTCCAGCTAACAGAAGCAATCTAAAACTCAATACTGTATCCGTTTTAATATGCAAAACGGGAAGTACGAATGTTAAATGCTAAATGTTAAATATAGATTTTATGCATTTTCCCCAGAAAAAATATTTAAAAATATGATGAAATAATTCTAATACATAGAGTATAATTTAAAAGAAAAGAAATACGATGATTTCACGGTTTGTGTAGATTGATCAATCTATAGATTTTTATTAATTAAATCTTTATTTTTAAATTGAAGAACAGATTTAATTATTCCAATGGGTAATCTTTACCGATCAGAATATACTTCCGTTCTATAGAAACAAATTAAATTTTCAATTTCCAATTTCTCTCTCCCACATATTTGCTTATTTAACTTAAAAATATTTTTCATTCGAAACATTAATTATTTGCTCATTTACGACTTAATCACATATTATATTCTATAAATAATATTAATAAATCTTCAATTAATAAAAATATAAGTTCTCTTAAAAATTCAATAGAAAACTTTATTGTTTTGTCACAATATATTTCACTCGTAATCGTTTCAAAGTAATCAAGTGCACAGACGCACACTTGAAAAAATAAAAAAATAAATAAACTCTGAAAGCCTTAGTTTAATTCATCTCGAATTGCTTTTATAGAGAGGCGCGTTCGGAAAATACGTTGAAAGGATCAAATGTAGACATCCCCTTTTCATCGTTCAATTTTTTTTTTGTTCAACTTTTCGTCCACTAGCCCAGAACAAGAAACATTTCTTTGATAACTTCGAGGCTTCCCACCCCCGAAAAATGAATGTTTCTTGAAACTTACCTTTCGTGATCGTGACCGTAAGATGGATTGATTCTACGCGCGTACAAGGAAGCACCGCCCTCGGACATATAACCGTCGCACAAGTCAGACAGAGTTCTGCTACCGACGCTCATGCCGCTACGAAGAACCTCCCCGTCGCTGAGATAACCAGAGGCGACGTCGATGTCCGCGTAATCGTGACCGACATGATGATGAGAGGAAGAATGAAGAATTGTGTACTGTCTCGCGGTTGTTCTGCTCGGCAACGTCTGAAGAGCCCTCGCACCGGGTGTGTAGCCACGGAGCAAAGGTTGCATGGGCTTCACTGTCATTTCGGCTTCGTCGTCCGCCATTGAGCCACCAGCGCAGGTAGAACTTTCAGACAAGACCTGTAAAGTACAATCAATCATAGAAGATGAGAAGCTAACAGCAGTGTCGTAATTACTGAAAAGTCATCTCGATTTTTTCGAAAAGTTTGACAAACGTTTTTTTTTTTTATAAAATTCAATTTTATTCAGGTATGCATTTTTTGTTTGGTGCAATTTTATTCGAATAGTTTCTATAAACGTTCTTCAAAGTATTCGTGGGTGTACAACACTCTTCTGTGGATTATAATGTTAAGTTTATATTGAGAAAGAGAGAGATGACTTTTGGTGAACACGGTAATTGGATTATTGTTAGTAATATAGTAATAAATAAATGATAATAAATATTGCAAACTCTTGTAAAGAAAGTAATTTATAAAAATCTATATGTATGCAAAAATATATTTGTTACATATAGAGTAATAGATTTTACTGATTATTTATAATACATTTTTATCAGCAAACCGTTGGAAATATCATACTGACTGAACATTATCGATTAAATACTTGCGTATTATTAGTAAACATGTACAGAATTTGTCATATGAAATTTAATTAATTTTTTCCAAGTGTTAAAAGAAACCTCTTAATTGATTAGAGGAATCACTATATTTATTTGTCAATTATATTTCCTTGATTGTGTATTCATTTGAAACTCAATGAAAAGTTTCAATAAATAGTATTTTTGTAAGAAATTTAAATTATTTTTATAACTGTCATATTAATTGTTCATAAACTCTACTAAATACATTTTAATCGCAAAATGTTATTGTATAATGATTATTTGTTCTGTGATATATATATATATATGTTCTTCAAAATATTAATTCATAGTGCTTGCAAGTACTTTTGTTATTACAATATTGTTCTAGAATAATCTTTGAAACCATATTATTTATTACAGAAATATAATTTTCAACAAATGAAATTTCCTTAAGCACCTTATTTTTGAAATTTGTTATTAAAATATTTCTTGGCTCTGTGCTGTTCAAACTTTAATCGAAAATAATTATAATTATACAGGGTGCCTTGACAATGGTAATGCAAGAATTAAGATATAATTTTAAATGGAAGGACGAATTGAAAGCGTAGAATACAATTTCTTCGTAAGAAAAGTTCCCTTTTCGAGAAAATCGAATTAAAAAAATGATCCGGCACGCCTGCATTTAGCTGTCTGCAATTAATTCAAACTCGATCTTTTTAAAAACGTAATCCCAAATAGAACAATTTTATTTTACATTATTCACTTATTCTAAACGCTATACAAGTGTACATATGCATTATTCACCTAGCAACCGACAATATTCATCTTTAATTTCCTCGAGAAGAAGATTCCAAATGAGAGAATTTAATTGAACATCGTCGACTTATTTTTTCATATAAAATTGCACCAGCCCAAGTTAAATCGGAAATTACAAGATACCCCGTATAAGTATTTCAAGCATATCATTCGGTTACATTTGCAATACTTTTACAAGCAACCATCATTCGCTGAATCATGAGGCTGTTCGAAATTTTGCCAAACGTCCCTTAAAGAAAGTGCCCGCATCGAAGCTGCACTTGCGAAGGTACTAACCTTCTCCATTTGCTCGAAGGTCGTGTCAATCTTTCTATTGGGTATAGTTTTGATCTCACTTCCACTTTCACTGCTCGGCCTATAAATAACGCTGCTGTCGCTGGAATTACTCTGGCCGGTGCTATTTGAATTGCTATGCGAGCTCTCGGACATCAGATCCGAAATACTTGGCATCGGTGACACCATTGCTACGGTGCTCGGGTCCAGCTTGCGATGCAAAACGTCTGCCTTCAATTTCGTGGGCGTCGGTACGCCCGGCATGTTGTTTTCCTTCGGCGGTTTCGAGGTGCCTTTCACCAAGGCCGTGGGCTTCGGAATGCTGGAGCCCGGACTGATTCCGGAAGCGGTCAAAGTATTGCTCTGCAACGGGCCATTGATTCCCGAATGCTGTTTACCTGGCCCAAAGTTCAAACCGTTTGAAACTTGGCTCTGGGATGAGATGTTTCCAATATTTTCCAACGCCGTTGAGTTCTCTTGAATGGCAGTTATCTTCCCATCAGATAGTGCTTCTGGACCGTGACCAGGAATAGCCGGAACTGCTCGTTTTTCGGGTGTATTTTCTATTTCCTGCACATCGCTCGTAACTTTGGCCTTCATATTCATGGGTTGGTGCTTGATAAGAGAAGCAACAGTGTCCAATGCACCAGGTTGTTTGTTCGTGTGGATATTGTCCACGATAGACTTCATTTTATCTATAGACGTCTTCTCCTCCGACAAATTCGCTTGATTCATCGACATCGTGTGATCCATGCCCGTGCTATTGTCATGAGCAACGGGGATATCATCGTGATCGGTGTGCCTGATCATTCCATTCGTGTTGCTCATTAATCCTTTCTGCACTAAGAGATCCTTATTCAATCCGTTTGGCGGTGCTTTTATATTTTGTAAATGAATCTTCATGTCGGGTATCTTGCCAGGTAGTTCCATTTTAGGTCTAGGTTGCTGTATAGGTTCGTTCTTAAGGTTGCCAACGTTCTTCGAGTCTTGCGAGTTGATTTGTTTGGCAGGCGCTAGCATTGGCGCAGGCTTATGCAGCTGGCTGGTCGGCTGCTTCAGCAGTTCCTGCAGGTTAGAGGACTTTTTGTCCGCAGCCAGCTTCGTACCCACGCCGCCGATTTTGCTGGCCGACTTGACATCTTCTAGCGGCGGATTGTAGCAGACCAGCTTGTCGGGGCCGCCCTTCGTGCGCGCGATCTTGCTCTGCGCTTTGCTCTGCTCCTTGCGTACGGTTTTCGGGCTCGCCTGCTTCGCCGCTTTGGTCGACTGCAATTTCGACTTCAAAGCCCGGCTCTTCGGCGATTCCACTTGGATCTTGCTCTGATCGCACAACGACGTCGAGCTGTCCGAGTGTTCCGATCTCGCGGACGAGAAGCCCGACGAGCTGGAGGTCCGCTTCGACACGCCCGACGAAGCTTTGCCACGGTCTTGGTTTTTCTCTTTGTTGTTGAAGAGCTTGAATTTATCCAGAACAGAGTTTTTATTCTGTTGAGTCGGCGCACCAGTGTTCGCGTACGGGGAGGGCTGCGCGGTCCTCGCGCCGCTGGATTTGCCCACTGTTGACGCTCGGGGGCTGAAATGTTCGGTAAAAATTCATTACTATGTTTGTTGGTTGAATGGTTGATGGTTTATATGATAAATAGAATAAGTCAAATCGGAGGAAACTATTTTGATTGCATTAAACTTAAATTAACAATTTTACACGTGGAAATACTTGAGATTTATGTACTAATGAAAATAATTCGCGTTTATGTCTATATTAAGTCGAGAAAACTTGCCTTCGAAACAGGTTAACTTATCTATGTACTTAAACATTTCCGATGCTGTTTGTCAAAAGGAACATTTCTGTTCATTTAAAGTCGATTTTCCAGTATTAATTTGGAAGATTTATATAATAATAAATAATGTCTTTTGACATATTGTAAATAACAGAAGTAACATACTGTTAATGTTTAGTAACTAGTGAAATTTCTTAGTCATTCCGGGGTTAAAATAGTTCGAATAATAACGAAGGATATAAATAATTTTTAAACATAGAATGATAATATAATAATAAAAAGACATGTGAGCAGATCGAGATTATTTTTGTATGCAAACTATGTTGGTTATTTGAAAATCTAAGTAGTGCAAACTATTAAACTAACACGTTAAAATTATGATTATTAAAAAATAAGATTTTCATATACATGATCTGTATTATCTGAATAAAAATAAATTTATTATTAGTTAAAGTATGAAAGACGTGTAAAGTCTCATCATTCCTATTAACAGAAGCCAAATAAATATTTTATAATTTTCTTTAATTTTCTGAAATAAGCTATACGAAGTTACAAAACTATTTTATTACTAAATACTATCTGCTAATTTCTTACTGTTAAACTTATATTTATACGATACACAGTGCTTCGTATTACAGTACGATATCACGGACAGTGTATGCTTATATAGTGTCTGGAATACGCTATCCCGAATGAGCTACATCACGAAGACGAACGTGTTAAATTAATATTGTGTTTCAAAGGAAAATGGTGTACCTAGGGGTAGTGGTTGTCGGTTGTCTGTTCGTTGAATTTTGACTTCTGGGCTGAGGAATAAAGGACAGACCACTTTGCGGCGGCTGCTGTTGGCTTGGGCTCGTGCTTCTGGAACTGCTAGCACTTCCGATGCCCCCGTTCCCGTGCTTCAAACCTAAAACCAGAAAATTGATATCTTAGTCCTTAGTTGCAGCGTAAATATAACAAGAACACTTATTAAAAAAACTTCAATTCTGTCTAAGTGAAACCAGTAAGTTTAGTACACTCAAATCATTATTACAGTTTATATCAAATAATTCATTTAATATGATTGCCTACTATTTCTATAGTATCGCACCTTTATACTTTGTTGACCTAATACTATATCAGTAATATTAAACGTTCTAGATTAGTTTCAATAAATTGTAATATTTACAATTGTTAATTTTCAAATGTGCAATTTGATTTCTGAATAAAAGAGGAATCAATTGTTTTACAAGTTGGTATTGTTGCTAACAAGTTGATACTACTTATACTTCCTATACAAAAAGGCAATAAGAATGAAAAGAAAGGTTCAAAAATCGAAAGTGGTTAATTAATGATAAGTAATAACGTGCAATAGAAGAAATGTATTTTCTTATGTTCGGAACTACGTTCGACAAAAAATTAAAGAAAAGATCATCCAATTAATACACATTATAATGAATTTATCTCCAGTGATAAGAAAATACACGTGAAAGTTATTAACATTAATAGAAAACTCTTTTAATATAGAAATTCAATTCCGGTGCACATATTAATATTAATACTGCTCCATAAGGAATTATGCAGAAATGCGGCCATCAAGAGAAATTAATCAAATAAATCTCGATTATCAGATAAATTGATCCTTATTACACCCGGTAAACTCCATTTCGACCAATCAGAGTATTAATATTACACGTTCATTATATTTCATATAATACAGATCACCATTGTCCGCGTTGACAGGAATAATAGACACGTTTTAATAATCGGGAATCGTTGCGAGACTACTCGCAACATTTAATTAAACGATCGCCGGTGAACGCTCGTAAATATTTCCAGTCCTCTCCTATTAGATTTACACTGTCATTGGCCGCGACTCAATAAAACGATGATCGGTTGGCTCATTAAGCATGCACAGTCGGAACACTGTGGCCGGCTTAAACTCGTCGGTTGCGTCTGGCAAGTATACGTTGTTTGTAGACGAAATAAACGACAGACTCTGTATACGGTTCGTGTACGTGATAGCGTGCATTCACCACGCAAGGAGATTAATCTACTGGTCCGCGTTGCTCAATCCGTCACTACTGCGCTCGCAGACATTGTTTCTACAGAGTAATTTGCATTATCGTGGGACAAGGTTGTAACGCACTCACGTCACATTAATAGATCATCTTCGCCGAACTGTACCACGCTACGGGGTATAATGGAGCCGGATCACCCTTTGGCCAATACGATCAACAGAGTGATTTTAAATCACTATGATTCGATAAATGAACCTGATGTTTTGATTCGCTTAAGTTTAGATGATGGGTCGAGTCGTGTGTGCTGATCAAAGACTTATTACGTGAATATCTGCTGGATGAAATCGATTCAAATTGGAGTATTGAAGGACAAATACGTAATCTTTTATATTTCATCCGTTTATTTAGAAGGCGACTTGAACTTATTTTTCAAAATCACCACGTTATTGTTAATAATAATCACAGTTATATTATCGTTTCATTTTTAAATGGTTTTTTCTCTTTTTTTGAAACATACTTCCGCCGACTTATCTGACTCATCTCATGTAAGATAACTTAGTAAAGGGAAAGTCGAATGCTGGTCGTCTGCGTTTCGTCAGTCGGTGCCTTCTTAAAGGAAAGCGTCCTCAAGTCTCGGGGCGTAATGAACAGAGCGAGAGCTGCACTGATAAGAGGGGGTCCTGCGTCCTCCTAAACAGAGCCCTTTTCTCAGCATTCTTTTTGTAGTCTCCGAGCGTAAAATTGCAGTAAAAAGAATATATTCCAACAAGTTTTCACCATTTTACTTTACGCGTAGAAAATCCTGTCTTACACTTGATATTTAATTTATTATTGGTAAAATACTTCGAATTCATCTGAAGATGTTTTCAATTAAAACGTTTTTAGAAATTGTTCCTTACATTTATAATTTTATTAACTGTACATATTTTTATAAAAAAGTTTAGGAATGTTTAAGCTAACGACAATATTTTAAGTTAGACTGTACGGGGAATCTAAATTGTCGTAATGAAGATCTGTGGATAAATCGTAAGCTAGATTATGAAACAGCTGCGTTATCTCGGGCTACGTTGCGACCAGCTGTCTGAAATCATGCAATTTATTGCCCGCGTCAATGGTGCTGCAAACCCATAATTAGTACACGGTCGAAGTGATTTATCTGTGAGGTGTTTAGAAAGATAGCAAAAGCGAAACAGGAGAACTTGGCATCTGGAAGATGGCAAAGATAATGTCGCACATTAATTTTTAGTGCTGCTGTTTTCAACTTTTTACGATCTGTATCTATAATTGACTTCGCATATAGATATTTAGGAAACTGGATGAAGAAATTAATTCATTAGTTATCAAAATAATAAATTAATTAAGTAAATACTGGAATTATAAATTAATTACTGGCGTTGGAAATTAATTAGATAATTAATTACTGGTATCTCAAATTAATTAAGTAAATTGTGTAGATCTGCAGACATACATGTTTATGAACAGACATATTTACGTGTATCATATCAATTTTTACCAATAAATATTATTTAAATTTTTATTGGTAAAAATTGGTATTTCGACGACCATTTATTTAACACAATCATTCTCATA
Source organism: Nomia melanderi (assembly GCF_051020985.1). Lineage (NCBI taxonomy): Eukaryota > Metazoa > Arthropoda > Insecta > Hymenoptera > Halictidae > Nomia > Nomia melanderi. Next base: position 200,042 of record NC_135009.1, read on the forward strand.
AACACGTGTTCACGTGGTTTGACAAAACCTAGACAATTTAATTCGATTAAAATGGAAGATTCTATTACAAAAACTAATTAAGAAAATCAGACGAGTTGTCTGCAATTAAATCAAAATCTATATACAGCAAAATAACGTTTAATCACGCGCCGAGCTTGCTTTACGCACGAAGTACTTTAATTATTAGGTTGGTGCGTATGAAATGTCGGATTTTTAAGTGAATATATAAAACTGTATCTTTTTTCAAAAGCTGTTTATTTAATTAAAATATGCTCCATTTACTTCAATACATTTTTCCCAGCGAGATTTTAATGTATAAATGCCTGTCTTAAAGAAATTCTGATCTTTAGAATCAATAAACTCTCATATGGAATTTTTCAGGCTGTCTTCATTTTCATATTGTTTAGCTCGTAAAAACTGTTCTAAATGTATAAGAAAATGAAAGTCGGTTGGTAAAAGGTCCGATGAATAAGCTGGGTGCTGCAAAATGTCATATTTTTATTCATTTAATTTCGTAATTGTTTTGTACGACGTATGCGGCCGAGCGTTGTCGTGGAGAAGTATTGATCCATGCCGATTAACAACTGATAGGCGTATAATTTTCAATTTTTCATGCACTTCATCAATGTAGTGACAGTACTTTTCGGCTGTAATTATCTCCCCAGTTCGAAGGAATGAGTAGTGAATTACTCCAGTCACATTCCACCAAACTGTTATTAAAATTTTCTGTTGGTGAAGTGATGGCTTTGGAGTATGAGCACAAGCTTTATCTCTATCAAGCCATCGAACACACCTTTTCCTATTGTCGTAAAGAACCCATTTTTCATCACAAGTAATAATCCGATCGAAAAATGGCACTCGATGAAGTCGGGTTAGTAATGATGAGTATACGTTCAATGGATTCAGCTTATTTTGCTAGGTTAGTTCCTGCGGTACCCACTTATCTATTTTTTTCACCTTGCCAATTTCAGAAAGGTGTCGCAATATTGTTGTATGGTCAGCTTTCATTCTGGTAGCAAGTTCCCTTGTAGATACAGTTGGATTCGTTCCCATCAATGCTTTCAGAGCATCATTTTTCACAGACGTTTGGGTCTTCCACAGGGCTCATTTTGTAGGGAAAAATTACCAGACTGAAAATTTTTAAACCAACGTTGCACTTTTCGATCGTTAACAGTATTCTCCCCAAACGCTTGGTTTAAATTGCGCGCAGCTTTTGCAGCATTATTGCCAAGTTTATACTCATATAAAAAAATTATAGGAATATCGGTTGAATTCATATCGGTATAAAATTCAAAACAAATAACAAAAAGGAACACTTTTGAGAAAATTTTCTTTGTTGAAATGTGACTCTGACAATGGATAGTACGACTATAAACGAGGTTATGCCAAAAACAAAAGCATAACCAAAACAGGGTGACATGTAATGTAAAACATGTAAGGTAAAACCGACATTTCATATGCACCAACCTAATAGAACCAAATATGTTACGCTTAGAAAGCGATATTTAAATTTTTTTCAAAAGAATTTATCATTATCTGTACAAAGTTTTGGTTATAACGAAAAAAGATGTTGTTTCTACAAAAAGAAGTTTCTAACAAGAATCAATGATTAACTGGCCCATAGATAAGAACATTTTTTTAATAAAACGACCAGTAAAAAGTTCAAATTCAGAAATTGGTCGTAAAAAATTGTATCTGATGAATTCCGGAATTATCCATTATTTAGTGGAAAGTTCGTGTAGGAGAATGAAAGGGGAAAAACATTAGCTTCCTGTAATATAACACGGATAAAACCATACCGCGTGAAATAACATCTGCAATACAAAAATTTAAATATCGAATCATATCCATTTTGTCGACACATGTTACCCACATTATTATTTCATAGAAAATAGAGACACCATTTTATGCAATATATTTACCTAAAAATTTTATGTACACCTTCCAAATTAATTACTGGAAACCGCTGTTTCATTATGAGACTACCATTCAGAGTTTCTTTGTTCATTATATAAAACAGTGTATCTACTCAAGTATCTACTCAACACATTCTTTCCTTTTCTCTATTAGAAGCATTATGAAATAATATTTTACGGAAGGTGTACATTAATGAAAATTTTAATAAGGATTGAAAATGACTATCTATAAATCTGCCGGATTATTGCTTATCAGTTAGTGGTTCAATGATCAATAATTAATACGTAGAACACGTCAGAAACGTTAATTATAAACGATAATGATAACGGTGTTCATACAATAACAGATCTGCCGTTACAACTCATCAAACTGTCAATCAAAGACTCTATGCATATAACTTGTTACCGTTTCGGATCGACCTATATACAAATATAGATCGGTAAATGGTAGACGATAATTGTATGCTTATTTTTTTCCCGGGGTGAACTGTGCCAATGCCCGCTGTGTCTAATAAATCAATTCTTCCGTCGTTTTCAAAATTCTTCAAACAATAAATTACTATTGTCAGTGTTTCTATCTAAAGTTATAATACATGATATATCATACAGTAATTTGACGAGATTTATTTCTTAAGCCGTTATTTGTATTTTATAAGTATCAACAATATTCAAAACATGTGCTGTTTATTAACCCTTTGCTCTATGATTTATTTCGTAACTATAATCGATACAATTACTTCACCGTTAATAACTTATTAGGGAAAGAACAAATTTTGATGCATATTCTATGCATACGTTTACTCTAAACGTTAAGGATTGATAATAGAAAAGTAATGTTTAATTCATATTAAAAAAGAAACCAATAACACTTGGAATTTTTCAAAACAGTTTAAAATTTTCGCTGCGCATCTGACGCGATATCGTAAGTCAGGAGATTAATATTAGTATAGCTTTACTAACATAAAAATCTTGCTGAGAATGAATTTCAATTCCGGTTATGAATATTTCGATATAGATAGCTAATTTATTATTATATTAATAGAAAGTAATGTATGTTAATTAAAATAAAGTTTATTCTGCAAATAACTTTACTCTATTAACCAGTTAACTGTGTTTGACAAGTGTACACGCAATCTTAAAGCTTGAAGTGATACTAATTCTTTTAACGATCAATTTTTTATTTTTTCAGATAAACACGTAATTCTTCTTCGTTTTGCTTTAATTCTTCATTAAAGTATACCCTAAGTGCATTCGTCCTACGTTTGACAAGTGCATCCTTCATTTTTTGATTTTATTGCGCGGAAAACAAGAGATTTTTCGAGCTAAATTCCGCAGTTAACAAGTTAATAAAGGTAATATATTACATTTAATAAAATACTGTAATTACGAAGATTGCAACTAAAACAAACGTTGCCAGTGAACGTATTAACCTTTATAGGGACGGTAGTGCTGTCGTAACACGCGAATTTGATAGTTGTTAACTACAACGTTTATACCGAAGAGGTTAATTCGGCCACGCGGGTCTCACGTTCGATCGCTTCACGCCAGAGGCTGTAATCTGAACGAGCGCGATCGTTCTTCATTGACACCGGTGCTGACAGTGATTCGCCGTAATGACGGTGGACCAATTTAGCTCGGTCACTCCACCGGCTCAATTGTCCACGTACGTGACACACGTGGGCCATGCGGGGTTGTTGTTTTTATCCATTAAGTAATGGATCGCGAGATGGTGGAATTTAGAAATTCAGACGATACGATATCATCGATCATGATTGATAGCCAAAGTAAAAATATACGCTGACCCACAAAAGTTAACACATTGTTGACCAGTTACGAGTTAACTCGTGCTTGCACTTGCATTGGCTACTTCAACTTTTTAAACGCAGAGCAATATAGAATATTGCAAGAGCAAAACATTCAAAGTTGTATAAAAGATATGTCCAAAGTTTCATTTCAATTTGTTACGTATAAACAAAGTATATTGGAGTTTCTTTAGATTGTTTCACTTTCGTATTTAATTACGAAATAATAACCGGTATAATAACAAGAGAGTTTCTCGCTATGTGATCTGTTTATAGTTTTCATTGGTTACGTGTATAACAAATTAGTATTGAAAATGAGACGATACAAAATGAGAACTGATCAATTAGATTCGCATTCCTTTCCGGACTTTTCTTCTGAGCAACATGGAATACAGTTGATAGATGACTTGACATCCAGCAGGGAGACACAGGAGCACGAGGGGTTTCTTGTTATGTATTTTATTTATATGGTTTTAATTGGTATGTGTAACCGTAACGATGAATAGCAAATTAATATCACAAATGAAATACGAAAAGATGAAGACAGACCAATAAGAACCGCATTCCTCAGCCTAGCCATTAACCTCTTGCGCTGGAAAGATGCAATGACGTCTTATACACATCGATAGTGTTGTTGCGTTATACATACGAGACTGTTTTCCAAAGTATCACTCTATACAAAATTGTTAATAAACAAATTTAGTATATACGTCTGTGGTAAAAACAACATTCTGTGCGCAAGATTTTGCCACATCTCAGAGTTAATTTTCAACACAAGAGATTAAAGCTCTCCTTAAAACTTTCTTCTACGCGGAATTAAAGGATAATGGGTCTTTAATTCTTCGATGTCTTGTATAAATACAGAATTAATTTCATATGGATAGATATACTTGTATATAAAAATATTCAAAATCGATATATTTATAGTGGAAATGTATTCACTGGATAGTAGTTATTTTTAAATCAGTATATATTATGCTTGGAGTATACATTAGAATAAGTGTATAAATTTCATTGCAATAGAATAACACACATCTGAGATTTCTATTACAAAGATATCGATATTAAATACTTTTATGTACTGTATGTTATTGGCGTGAGCCAGGCCGGCCTGTGGCTTAAAAGTGAAGAGGGGCAAGAGGAGCCGTCCACTCGCGGAACTCGACTCGATAGTAATGGCGAAACTACTTTCGGCACATCTTTGTTACCGGCCGAGCCGCGAGCTGAGATGGAGCGTGCGGTCGAGTCCCCTTGCCCCTCTTCACTTTTGAGCCACAGGCCGGCTTGGCTACTGTGAGTAACGTACAGTATCAGTGTAGCTCTTTTCCTTTCTTCCGGTATTTATGTAATGACGTCGAGTGGAATTTGTGATGCAGTATTGAAATTGAATTTAACAAACATAAATATTATTCTTTGCATTCAAATAAACATTAAATATTTGTTTTCTTAATCTTTATAGTAAGTATAGATTTAACATAAAATGTTCATACAATGAAATAAAATTTCTAAATCAATTATTTTCAAAATTAAAATTTTGAAAACTTTTATTTTGCACTTTTATAAACGTAAAAAAACAATATTATTTTTGTTTTTACCCTTTTTCGCTATCTCTTACCGTCCTCAAGATAATCTATCGGAAAGAAAAATTTGCATTTTTTTCAAGGTGTGGTTTCACCGCTTGAAAGTGAGATTCGGCACGAAAGAGAAATTAGTTTTATAATTCTTTGGATTTCTAGATTCGATAGCTTTCGCTATTAGTTGCATGAAATAGACACGAAATAATAATATATCATTATTTTATGTTACTTCCAGCAAACTACAAAAAAAAGAAGGTGTCCAGAGGATCAAAGTCTTTTTTAACATCACGGCGGTTAAGGTGTTAACTTGTTTACCTTTCTTGTGTATCCAGTTAATTGGTTTACGATAAGAATAAATATATATGAAGTGTCGGTACATTTAGTGTTAAATCGCGTGTAATTTCTCTTTAGGCTACTTGTGAAACCCGTCATCGATATTTCATTAGAGAATAATGAATATCTACAATGAAAAAGCTTTGAAATAAAAAGGGTGGACATTCCTTCACAGGCTAGATAGGAGAAGATAAATGCGTTAAAGACGCGTGTGTGTGTGTGTGTGTGTGTGTGTGTGTGTGATGGGGGAGGGGTAAGAATGAAGAAATCTTACGACACGGTCGCGAGGGGGCGGCTTTATTAGTTTAACCCTTCATCGATCGGCCGCGGACAGTCATAACGGTGCAACCACGCGTACTCGCATTCATAATCGGATACCACGCGTGCTGGTATGCCGCGCGCTCGCTGGCCGAATTGCATTCTTCCGGCGTGTTGCGAGCGGAATTCGAACACGTTGATTCAGCGGAACAAGAAGGGTAAAGTTAAAATAAGGTTTCGAATTCCGACGAATTCAGTTGCTGACCGATGCAACGTTACTTAACAAAATGTAATGCGATTGAAACAACCGTAATATTTCTTGGAATACTCTGCAATAAGGTATCGACGTTTGGTTTGGACTTGTTCAGTGCTTTTAGAATTTAGTACAAGTATGATTTCACTTTTTCTACTTGAACTCGTAAGAATTATTTTATTGTTGAAAATTTGAATTAATTGTTATTGTATATATTGTTATGTATTATTATCCATTATTGTATATTATTGTATAGTATTTTATGTTACTGTTCATTATTGTATGTTATTGTATTTATTATATGTGACTAATTGATTTTGTACCGTACATAGTATTCAAATATAATATCTGAGTTGTTAATCATTTAGAACTAATGTTCATAGGATACATAGTCCATAATTTACTAAAAAATATGAATCCATAATTGAGTCCTGAAACTAACTCAGATTTATCTACAAAAGAACGTAAACGTATTAACCTGAGGTCAGGCGAAATGTAAGTCATTTCTCCATTACGATGTCGAACTCAATACTTATACTATGATGATCTATGAAAGATCAACGCGAATCGTTTCACCCTACTGGAGTTTGAGTCACGAGGTGTCGTAATAAATTCGATTCTTTTTTTACCGATGAATCCTGCGGGGTACCGCTGACAAAGAAGAGAAGACGATGGGACGGGACGGACGAGTCAAAACGTGACTAGGCATTAGGGCTTGCCAGTCAGGAGAATGATTCATCGTAAGTCGGTGCAACGTCGATCGATCTTACGAGATATTAGCGACATCCGTGTGCTTCGAATTCTCAAACAGCGACCAGTCTGCAACGCGCCACGGAACCACCTGCGACTCCTCGTGTAATTCTTTTTCTACGCTGCTTCTAAAACGCCAGGTGTTTTTTCGACTACGCGTGCATGTCACGCAGGGTGTTTTTTGCTTTCACTGAACTCAGCAGTCTGTGTACCATGCAATTTAACGTATAGATATGGTAAGAGAATGCATGTAAATTTGCTTTTTATCTGATCGCATTTATCGATTACTGAATCCTGCAAATGTTAACGAAACGTAAGCACAGCAGGACCTCGATTAACCGAGTTACTATTTTATCGCCTTTTAGATCGTTCAGAGTCTTGATTATCCACAAACTAAACAATTAAAATTCTAAGATTGTACTTTAGGATATACGATCGAATTTTCCAAATGCGCTTTCAAGCATTTTTTCCCGAAGCATTTTTTACCTGGGCCGTTAGTCGCCTAATTAAATCGGATAATTGAGATTGTACTATGTTATAATGTGTAATTTAGGTCCTAAAAGCTAAAATTTGGTTACATTCACTTTTAAAGTAAAGGAGGATAATCGAAAATGATAATTTGTAGCTTTATATGGACATAGAACTATTGACGTCGAATATTTACAAGTATCTGCTTAACAATAGAAGTTATGTTAAATTAGACAAAGAGTTACAATTTTAAATTACTATTATAAACCAACATTGGTGCAAATATGAGAAGAGGATAAGACGAATACATGTATTTGTAATCAGGTTTTTATTGCAGACAATATGTTTAGTTCATAAACTACATATTGAAGCTATGAATATATCTTTGAGGTTAAAGTACGTTATTTGAATAGTTAATAAATGCATCACTCATTATATTCAGTAATACGTGTAATTTATAAAGCAACGGATTTAAATTACACTTCTCGAGAGATGACTGGACAGTTACTAATAAAGTTAGCACGAGGGGTAAATGCTATAATAATAATAATTTACCTAAATACAATCCGCGTAGTTTATTTTATAATCAAAGGTTAACGAACCAGAAAATCGTACATTGATAAAATAAAAAAGATATTTAATTTCGTATCAGTTGAGAAAGGAAAAGAGTGTTCTTCGTCCATATTATATGCACATGTGTAGTTATAACTAGAAAAAGATTAGGTGGAATGTAATTTTTATTAGAAATTCTTTATAAGCATTCCCCTTGTAACTGACACCTTATCGAATCAAGAAAATGTAAATACTAATGATATTACTAATTAATATTCAAGGAAAATTTACTTTAAAATAAAGGTAATCTTATATGTTTAGTCAAAAGAATGTATATTTCAACGATCTTTACAGACTTACTTAGATGTCATGTTTTATTTTCGTCTCCTGTACACATTAATCCACTTAGAAAATAACTTGAGAGAAAATTTGCAAGTAAAATCCCATAAAATTCTTGTCACATAGGAACAACAAACCTATAACACGTTCGTTCACTCTGCATTTGCATATGCTGATTTTAGTGCCTGAATGATATTCGATCTTAAAAACATAATTGATGAAGGGTACTCGTGGTTGAAACAATCATAAAGTGTAAAGAAAGTCAAAATAAACGAAAGTGTGTTTAGTTTAAAGATATGAAAAGCAAGAAAAGATATAACACTTCTTTCGATGAATATCTGAAGACGAAGACGAAATTTTTCATTTACTTGCTAGTTGTATTTAATCACTATTATTTTTTGCAACATCCCTGTAATTTGTGTTGTATTCTTTAGGATGTAGTTAAGTGTTCCGTATGAATTTATCGTTCATAAATGGAGCTAAAAATGGCCCCGATCGACCATCCTCCTTTGCAAACAAGCGATATTTATGCAGATCTTCAATCTAGTTAAATACAGGATATGTAACTTATTGAACGGTGGTACCAGGAAATCTCAAAGCGGAAGCAACTCACAAATTATTATCCACTTTTATCATTCTTACAATTAATATAAATTTTAAATTTTATTTTTAACGTGTCAAGTTATGCAAATTAATTAAATTACAGTGCGCACTTTATATTTTCAAAAGAAGATTTTATAATAAATTAAACGCAAAGGTATTCTATTGAATCGTAATTTAGTACTGAAAACAATTGGATTTATTAAATTAAGTTTCTGTATTTTATTTATATTCTTATTTTATCAATATAAGAAATAATCAGTGTTGGTAAAGTGTATACAATAGTGGAAACAATAAATAGAAACTGATGAACTAGATATTATGTAGAATGTGTTGATATAACATTCGACAATTTGTCAAAAAATCAGGAGTTAAACAATAATGTTAATTATTACGGACAAATTTGGATTGCTAGATGTAGTATCCTGAGTAGAATCTCCCAATCTCAAGGGATTTGATTCACAGACCTGTAATTAAACGGTGTATACCACACAACTAGGCTAACTATGAATACGATTCCCTGACTAATGTTTGAGGAGCACTCGATAACGGAACTGCCAGATGGATGAACATTGATGTACTTCAAAGAGCAAATCACTAGTTTAATTATCTTCAAAATATGCGCAGCTGCAGGTTTTTTTTCAAGTATTAATTAACTACGGACACCAGGCGCATATGAAAATTTTAAATGTTTTACATTGGAAAATAATGTCCTTTCCAAATTTTTAACTATAATACACAATTAATATATAAAGTCAATTCAAAGTTATAGTTCACAATGGAAATGTACAATACGTTATGCCAATAAACGCAGTCAAATAGATTATACAATCAATTTGACATTTCTTGTATATAAACTAATATGTAGTGTTTATATTATTGCATATTTGTTTAATAAAAAGTAATGTACATTTATTACTTTCTAAATTATCCTTTTTATTCATTGTTTTGTTATCAAACAAGGACAGGTACATTAGAATAATGTATAATATAATGTAATGCAACATTTTCTATAATTGACGTTGAAATTGTATAATCATTCAATAAATACTTTCTTACAGATACTGAATTTACTTTGATGTAATTGTTTCACAATATTATATAAATGTAAATGATATAGCATTCTTCTATGTTTTCACAAAAGTAATAAAAAATATATAGATAATTACAGTGTCCCTGTTTAATTACTTCGTTTAATAACTTTTGTTAATGAGCAGATATTTCGTTTTTCACCCTGTATAAAATTTTCTTTATATGCTTTGCTCAAAATCTCTGTTTGAAGTTGTAAACTAATAATTAATAACAAAAAATACTAAATTTAAAAAATTATTAATAGGATTAACCAATTTTGCGATTAACTGTATTTTATACTAATAAATATTACTTTATTAATCGATTACATGGTAACACTATAAAATGCAATATGGTAGAAACTTGTTATGTAATAATAATTCAAGCATGTGCAATAACTGTGTTATCTGTGAATGTTATGCTGCGTTAATATGCTCTTGTGGAAATAGATTCATAAAAACAATTGCCAGCGTTGTTACTCTTACTACTTAAGCGCACCACTTCATTAAATTACATACTTGTTCTACTTCTCCCCCAACATCTGTCATCTTCTCCATTTTAACGCTCATAGATGTAACAAACCGAGAACTTCCTCTTCATACTTCACTTTGCAAAGATAGTACTGCAGATTTTCTTTATTATTACAAAGATTTGTTAAAGCAAGTTGCGAACCACACAGAGTGACATAAAATTAATTACTTTTTATAAAAATTTATTCAATAATTTGGATATAACTGTTACTTCTTTTTATATTTTCGTATATCTATTAGTCATTAGTTGCTAACTAAAAGTTTATTATGAAAATATTAACGAACACTTAATGATTATGAAAGGATAAATAGCTATTTAGTAATACATCCACTTTAACAAGAATTTACTCAATGGATAAATATATTTAGTACTTTAGACTATATTGGTTATATCATATTTATTAATTATTCATTATCAATTTATAGTATTTTAATCAATTATTTAATTATATTTAACAATATTTGAATAACATTTTGAAAACGTAAATTACACTTTATAAAGTATAAAAAGTTTATTGACCTTTTTAACAATTAAACAAATTCTAATTACATTCAATATGTTAGTTGATAACGTCTGAAATATCAACGCGTTATAACTGTTTAAGCAAAATACAACCACTAAGGGGTTCAAGAAAATACAAATTTCGTAATATTTAATTTCGTTTTCGTTTTCTTCTAGTTAAGCTAACTGAAATGCAAGGAATTACGTATTATACATTCGTCGCCGCATGTTTATCACCGAAGTAAAAGATAACTATAAGTGTAACCACCCATAACACCTCATACATATTTATCAACGTACGTATTCCTCGTAACAGTTCCTCGCATAACAAAGCAGAATACTTTAAGCGTAAGACACTTATGTTTCTACTCGTATAAAAAAATTAATTGCGAACTACTGTATTAAAGAAATTAGAAGCATTGCTTCTACAAACAAATGTCAACGTTCAAATGTGAATTATTTTTTAATTACCCAACGGATGTGTTATTTATCGGTCAATGCATCTCAAACAAACCTCAACAAAGTTTTCCAACGCGTTAAGCAAGACCTGTTGCGCGTTCATGCATCAAACGCACAAGAAACCATAAACCACATCGTACTCTAACATTTTCTTGCAATATACACACTACCGTGTATAAGTATTTGAAATCTTGATGTGATCTTATTAAAATGTTTATGTTTATACTATAACATAATACAGTAGCATTGCATATAATTAATACCTTCATAATAATTATTAAGTGTAGTAAAACTTTCTGTTTGATTTTTCGGTAAAATCAAAGTTTTATTTAAAATAATATATGTACAAACGCGTAATCATCGAAGTAATCGTCATTGTCATTTATAATTATTTTTCTTTATGTTCCTACGGATAACATCGTGATAGAAATTCAGTAACTTCGATGAAATGAATTTGCCTAGCCAACTGAAACTGGTCGAAAAGAATTGTTTACTACGTTTAATATAATAATCGAAACTGTATTAGAATTTTACTTAACCCATTAGAGACCAAGTTTTTGTTTAAACGTCCTCTAGGAGTTAAAACTTGAACTCATCACATTTATCATTACTATTCATCTTTTGTAATCTCGACGATCTTGGTTGTTACATTTTTTTGGTTTGTAGCTTGAAACTAATGCAGGGTTTAATTTTTACCTTTAATTATTACACTTGACTAGTCAAGTTTTCAAACTAATAAGATTTACTCGCTTCCAAACTAACGAAACTTTTCCTTTCAACTGTTGAAATAACCTAGTCTTTCACTACTAACAGACAACAAAAATTCACGATAATTACACGTTGCCTAATTGTTTTGGCTCGCTGCTCCATTACACACCTGGCATATAATTCGTTTCGATTGGGTTGAACAGTTACTTCACTTTCACGCGTATCTAACAATGCGTAAGTGTGCAAATACTCATGCACGATGACGTACACCAAATCCCCGTTCATAGAAGCAAAACCGACTAAACAGAAAATCGATGCTTGAATAAACTCACGGTCGCGTTACATCTCCACTGGTAATTTCATTCAACGATGCAGCTGAATGCAAACAAAGTTCAACGGCTGCTTAATCCGTCTCTTATCGATGCACCCTATTAATCACGCCGCGATAAATATGCGAGGCAAGGGTAATCGAATACACTGTTCGTTAAACGACACGATCGCCTGGACAGTGACGACCGAGTCCAAGATAGAAACTTGCCTTATCCATCGATCACGATTACGCGTCCGTCGGTGTTCTCGCGCCACCGTAAACTCGTACTTGCATTTTGCGCGAATGCACTGCTACACCATGCCGCTCAGCGCGCGGTCCTCCTCGCCTCCCTCCCTCCCTTTTTGTTTCGTTGGTACGGTACGGCGGCGAGCGTTGCATCGGTGCACAAGGGAGCAACGAGCGGTCGCATTAGTGCGTCTTTAACGGTGCACGGACGCATAAGGGCATTGCATCGAACGATCTTTGTGTATACGGATATACAGGGTGACCCATTTAAATAAACCAAGTTGAATATCTTCGAAATTATTCACGAAATGAATGTGTCACACGGACGGATAAGGAGATTGCATCGAACGATCTTTGTGCATACGGGTATACAGGGTAATACATTACAACTTGAATGTCTCTGAAATTATCGATAAAAAAAATGTCAGGCGAAAGTTTCGTGGTTTTAACCAGTTAACTGCGTTTGACGAGTGTACACGTCATCTTAAAACTCGAAGTGATACTAATCTCTTCAACGATGAACTTTTTATTTTTTCAGACGAACATTGTAATTCTTCTTCATTTTGTTTTAGTTTGTCGTTAGAATATATTGTAGGTGCATTTGTCCTGCCTTTGACAAATATACACTTTATTGTCAGTCTTCGTTAGGCGTACAGTGAGAGATTTTTCGAAGTAAATTCCTCAGTTAACTGTTTAAGAGACACAGTCAATTTGGTTTTTTATAATGGAATTATATATTTTTGGACAAACTAATTATTGCTGTTTATCATTGTGTATCTAAAAGTGTTAAGCCATTTATAACGAAGAATTGTTGATTTATAAGATATCGTAATTCTAATATTGAATAATGTAATATTTACTACGTTTACATTCTTTCACGTGGGCTACATTGAAATAATGCACTATTTCCTAATATTAAAATTAAGATATCTTGTAAACAAATGATTTTTCGCTGTAAGTGGCTTAGTACTTTTGTATAGAAAATGAAGAGCTGCAAGGATTATTGTATTAAAAAATGTATTATTATATTTGTATGTATAATACTGACCTGTATATGTATATCCTCTACGCGTTTATATACAAAGAGATTACATGTGTGTAAGAATGTGTCTCTTAGAAGTATTAAACGTTTCTCTGATACATTTTTTGTATCTTCAATAATTTGAAATATATTAAGTGGGTGGATTGAAACGGTTCACCCTGTACATCGACGTGTACGCATATAGATGCATGAGTGTGCGTGCGACGCGCGATTGACAGGCCAAGGCGATTAAGTACGCCGCCGACTCGAGAGACATTGACTTCTCTGTTTTCGTTCGATGTTTTTCTTAATATATCTAGTAGCTAACCAGTTAAGAGGTGGATAAGGTCGAGTATGTGCAGCAGGTTAATAGTTGATTACGGATGCTTGTACGAATTCGTGAGAGGGAACTTCGTCAGATGTTGAGATTAGAATTGCCGGAAGTTATTTAGTAGCGTTTTGACACGTTAATTGCTAGTACTTATCAAAGTCTCGTAAAGTTCACACTTCACACTCAAACATTTTTCACGTTAAATATTCAATATTTTCCGATGAGATACAGGCAATATTTTATAAAATAAGCTTATCGAGAAATCACGTATAAACTAAAAAACAAAACTATTTGATTTGGATATTTCAGATATTGGTATCATATATAAAGCTTAATATTAAATGTGAAATTTGACAATTTTGCTAGTGCAAAGGGTTAACATTGTTTAGTTAATGAAATAGAAACTAAATTGTTTAAATTTTCTATAGTAATTGTATTTTTAACTTTCTTGAACCTTGTAATATATCCAAAAAAATTTGAATTTTTTGATACGTTATATTCAAAATTAATTTTTAGTTTTGTATATAGATCTGTATTACCTGAGCTTAGGTAACGTGTAGCCAACGTATTAAAGGCATATTAACATCTAAGAGTTTTATAATAAGCTTCTGAGCACCAATTACAATGACTATTATGAATCAATAAATAAAAGAAGATTTATTTATATAACATAATGTAAAAGAGTTTTTAAAAGTTGATAAGGAAATTTATTAAACTTCTATCAGTCTATCATTAAAAACTCTATCAGTAGTAATAACATTAAAACTATCAATTGCACAAAATTACTAGGATGAAACTTAATTATCGTCTTATCATCAACAAATATTTTATTGAAATAATTTATAGTTGAATATGTACAATTCTCAAAGAAAGAAAAATAAGCAAACTTCTATTTTCCATACTTACCAGCAATTTTATTGAGTTAATGATGATACATAAAGCATTAAAGATGTGAAACCTTTGTCTTACTATGTTTTGCAGATTAGGGAATTATATAAACTCAGAAACTTCCTCCTTCTTGTGCTTCATTCTTTTTAACACAGCATGAAGAAAATGATTTCCCTTCTATGCTTTCTTCACTTGAACTCGATGTAAGGATAGAATTAATTAAGTCATAGTACACTCCCATTAACATTACGGCTACAATATTTCCCTACCATGTTTCAACAGGATTTAAATCTAAGAAAGTTTTAAAACGCGATACACTCAATTAATGAAGAATCTAATTTGTTCCGTTAGCTTATAAATATCCATAATCGAATATTATTGTAGCGGTAATAAAATGCAGGAATTTATGCACTCCGACTACACTTTAAATTCACTGGAATGCTCGGATACGTGTAAACGGTCTGTACAGCGTCAAGAAAATACTTACTAATTGGTACAATATGATCCGATAAGTTGGAAAGTATCCGTGAGATAGTGGTATGCGTGCAACGGGAATGGTAAAATCAGACTGTACCTATAATTTCACAAAATGGAAAAGATTTATGGGGTAATGGCTTTTAAGCATTACTGCTTGAGCTATGAAGATGGAACAGCAATATTCCACGAGATTGAATTAAGATATTTTGTAGACTCTCTCATCAGTTTCAATTTTGTGTATATTTTCAAATAGATGGATCTTCGACAATTAGGCAGTAGGTTCCTGTATGCATTTATGTTTGTTGCTAACTTGAAAACTATAGTAATACGTTTATATTAACACTAGACTACCGCACCCGCCAAAATGACGGACCTCAGTTTTCTTGTATCGCAATTATTGATATCTTAAACTGTTACATATCTGAAATAATTTATAAAATAGATAGCTTTACTTAAATACTACAATGAATGTATGAAAAACCCGAAAGAAATCTATTCTCACAATTTTCGTAAGTTAATCACATTAAATGCTCGGTAGTTCTAGTGCTAACGAAGATTAATGAGATTACTAGAGTATTTTTATTATAAAGTATCTATCAGTCAACGAAATTAATTTTCTTCTTATTTTTATTTTAATAATTTAATATATATAGTCCCCGCGCATTTGGTTGCCTCATTCATTAAACATTATTTATTTATACAGAACTGTAAATATTACTTTCAATTATTGCTTGAATAATGTATATACAATGAAAATAAGCAGTCAATAAAAATTAGCTACATAACAATACAATTATTTTCATTAAACATCATTAATAATAATTTTTACTACCTGTCCATATATAATTTCCATAAAATAATCAATTACTATCGGAGTTTGCATATAATTACACTGTCTAATAGTAACTATAACGTTACGATTTTCTGAAAATGTTACTCATTAAGGTAAAATAGTTTCGTAGATATTAAATATTAGACTTTGCACTTAGTGTCTAAAGGGAGTTGTCTGAGAAAAGGGGTGGGTTTAAGTTTTCCCACCGTTGGGATCTTTTTTAATTTGTTGAGTTATGTGCAATTCCATTAATCCAGACATTCACCCAGTGTTCCCAGTACATCAAACGTCTGGCTAGTATAATTTCCAGGATATTAAATTTTTCATTTTCAAATGAGTGTGGAACAAATTTGTTCAGAAGCAGAGACGCGTTGAAATGTTCTTAAAGTAAGAGTCTCTTTTACGTGTGCTAAGAAATTATTAATAGTAAAATCAAGGAATGTCTATAGTTACTTGTCGAATAATACTGTCAGCGAATATTTGTTTATAAATACTATATTTTTAATACTTACATAAAATCAGCATTCTTGCATATCTTTTTATTATTACTGTTTTCTACTATTCCATTACAATTTCTATAAATATGATTTCGACTTTTATCCGCATAGTATGCGAAATTTCTTAGAGAAACAAGGTGAATCATTCCTGAACAAGAGATTATTTGGAAAAATAATGAAATATAAAACTTTTATTGGATTCATGGACCATATTACGATTAAGAAGTTATACCAATATGAGAATATATAAATAATGTATAAATTGTGGATCATAGGAAGAACTTATTTTCCTATTTGTTCAAAAGTTCTCCTTGAAAAGCTATCTCGGCGAGAGCAAAGTTTGCTAAGTAACCAACGATGCGGAGAGAACATCTTGAGAAAAGAAACGGGCGGATGATGTTTTGGTTAGCAGCGTATGATGAATCATAGAAGGATATGAAGATAGAATACAAATCTAAGACATAGTTTGTGGACACTGTATACAAAAACATGTTTACTAAAATATTAAAGTGTCCGATTCAAATTTCACTGAATTAGTTAGATTTTGTAATAATCATTTATACAACAGTAAATGTCAATAAGTGCTCATAGTTATTATTATTATATTATATATTATTGTGTTTTGCGTGTGCGTACTAAAAATACATAAACCCTGTATTAAATCAACGAAACGTATATATACCAAAACGTATTATTGCTTAATTTAATTAAATAATTTAATTTGATTTAATTTTAGTTTCTTCGGATTTGTTTATAATAATGTGAATTGCAATAAACCTTGGGAGTCGAATTAGCACAACTAAAATGCCAAGATTATGATAGTACATACACATTACTGTTCACGTTCATAAAACGATTATTAATATTTCCTAAACATAAACAAATTTGATTTAATTTTAGTTTCCTCAAATTTGTTTATAAAATTGCGTGTTTAAACAAACTTCTGCAATCTAATAATCATAGTAACTTACTATGCATTCGAGTGTACGCGAAAAGTATACAAACTCTGCGAATCTTTGCGTAACAATAAATACATATGTTTGTTAGAGCAACAAAATAAACATAACTTTTATGAAGGAAAATTACATAAATACGTAGGCTTCTCTATTTTGCTAATGTTAAATATAAACATTGTTAACGAAAAGACGAGATAAGACGGATGAATAGGAGGACGTAGAACAAATAGTCGGAAAGTCATAGCAGTGGAAAAGGTACTTTTCATCGCTGCGCGGTAAATGTCAGCGGAGCAAGTATCTTGGGGTACGTTTACATCGGTGCCGTATCACGTTGTAGAATACAATTGGAACCCTTGACAATGGTCGATTTTAATGGGACAGCGCTCACGGAGGCATTCATTGTACGAGAGTTGAGGTTTGCTGTTGAGAGACAAGATGAAAGAGATTTATGTGCGTCATGTGCTGCAAACCAGTTTACATATAAACAAATTTTCATTTTCAAGCAAGCATTAATGTAAAGAATGCTCATCGTCCGAAAGATACGAGCACACTTTCAATTTTCTGTATCAATTCACTTGGTTTCTTGCTACTCGGTTGCTAACAGGCATTCAGCCGTAGGCTAAATATTTTTCACTGAAATTCACTGTGTTTGTTATTTGAAATGCATCGGCGAATAGTGGAAATTCAAATGAATGCAAAAATATGTCCGCGCTGTAGAATGATTGTAATTCTCACGAAATACTTGCTTCTTTTACAATACTCTATGAAAGCATTATGGAATTTTAGCATCTCAGTGACGAGTGAATTTTGAATTTTTATGTAAATTTTAAATTTGATATATACAAAAACTGTGAAACCGAGATAAGATAAAATTTTACCTTTTATACTGCAGCCTCGATAGCTAAAAATTGTATGAAGGAGTATGTCATTCTGTGAATGTTTCTATTTCAATCATAGACCATTTTTAAAGACATAATTGTACAGAAATCTATACACCAGTTATGAAAACTTTGCTCTATCCTATATTATGAATATTTTGATAATTCGTAACGTGTTGTATTAGCTGATACAACTATTAAATTTTCTATTAATTCCAAAGCTACGATATTTAATATTTACTTTTTACATGAAATAATTACATTTCTATATTATATACAATATTCTTTAAGTCGCATAAAAAATTTAGATAAAAATAGTAGATTGTGATTTATATAACACTTTGTACATTTTACTGATTTTAATTTTATTGAAAAATTGAGTTCCATAACGAAGAAGAAAATAAAGTAATCGTATTCGAAATGGAATAGAGAATCAAAGAGGAAACTATTAAAAAATTAGGCTACAGGAAAATTATAAACATTGAACAAAATAACCAATATACATTTTAATTGGTTGAGTTTATTTTTCTTGAAAAAGGTGATTACATGGATGAAAAAAATTATTACCATTGTTAATAATAATAATAATGACAATGGTAATGATAATTATTATTGTTGTTGTTATTATTATTATTGTTACTGACATATGGTAATACACACGTATAACTAGTTATACAGTTAATAATAAAATGCATCGTTGAATGTTAAGTAATTAGTAGTTATTTTCATATAATTTGCATAGTTTTATAGCATCAGCTCAACGTTATTCGATACTTTCATTTATCGTAATAATTTCTTGACCAGCAAAAACTGCTGAACTATTTAAATAACTTAGAAAGTGTCGTTAAACTTTAGAAGCTATCTCAAAATAACCGCGAGAGACAAAAATCAGATCTCGCAATTCCAATGACATGTTGACGTAAAATGGAATATTTAATGTTATTATCAAAGCGATGTTAACATACAAATGGTTAAAACAGTTATTGTAATTTATGAGCTTTAATCAATATTTATTATATTGTCCACGTCAAATGTCGTGTATCCAAAATTTTAAGCCATTGTCCATTATTATCAGGATGCAATATAAAACTATCGAAGGCAACGTTTAAAACCCTGACGCAATGAGTAATAAATTATTATCAAATGTGTGTAACGTATAATATTTGACATATATTCTCCTTAAATAATCTGTCATTAGATATAAAAATAAAGGAAAATGGAATATTTTCAAATTCAAATGTTACGCATTATATTCTGTACTCAAACAGGTGTTCTAAAAGTAATCTTCATTGTTTCAAGCTACTGAGCATATGTATCGATCGGTAAGACTTATTGTACCTCGCGTTATAATACAACTGCGCTAATATGTCTTTAATGTTGCAGTACTGTAGCGCTTACTCTGGCGAGTCTAATGCCTAGGAATATCGGTTTCTGTTTACTTCTTCTCACCTCCGGTGTATCGAGTTTCGTCCGAGACAAAGCATCCAAATGTATTCCGCGATTACACGATTGATTACACTGACACGACGAAGCCTTTTAACGTGATAAGTCATTTAATTCTCACTTTGATGCATTTCCTCAGTAACCTCTCATCCTATGGTTTTATTTCGCAAGTGTGTACGTTAGAGCGATTTTATTATTAACAATTTACTGGGAAAAAAGGAAAAATTCTATGTTTGTCCTATGTCTACATTTATTTCAATGATTAATAATTGATAAGGAAATAATATTTAATTCCAACTCAATTGACTTCAATGAAAGTGATAATTGCTAATTTCTGTTCGAAATTTTCGTTAGGAGTCTAATGAGATATTATAAGACAAAGAATTGATCGCAACTCTATTCTTTTCTATTCATTGAACTTTGAAATAATTTCCAGACAACAAATACATACATGGTGATTATAAAAACAGTCTACGTCAATAATTTCTAAAAACCTAATGTGTTTATGTCGACGATAGTTTCTTATATGTCGTTTATAGAAGTTGCAAAATAAATTTCTGTTTTATATGTATGCTACTTTGTTAATACATTTTTTTCACTACATTTCAGTTCACAAGATGCAACTGCTTTTGAATAGATTTAAATTATTTTCTATCTTTTCTTTCAAATGAATACAACAATGTAGTCGTGGCATTGAAATTGGCATGCAGCAGAAAATATAGAATGATTTAATCAATAATAAAAATACCTGTCTAAAACCTACAATGCATTGTTTTGAAATTTAACTAAAGATATACACAGAATTGCAAAATACTTGGTTTATAACAATATTGTTACGGTTTTTCATTTTGCACTGTTCAAAATTGACGATTCCAAATGAGAATACATTCTTAACATGTAGTAAAATAAATGCCTGTTAATAATATAAAATCTTTAACAAAAATATTTAATAATTTATAGTCCGCAATTTATTTTTCATCATTAATGATATCACATTTCCAACACTCTATTAATTATTGAAATCCATGTGATCTTATAAGAAATTGGCGATTTTTAACTGAAACCAATTTACAAATTAATTTTATAACTCTAAAACATATTGAACAACACAGAAAAATGATAACTTAACGAAGCAAAGTTCAAGTGCGGCAAGATTTTAAGATTTTAAACAATTATTTTTATTAATGTGAAGGGTATTTATAAGTAATTTAAAATTATGTGTTAATTAGCAATTACTACACATTACTACTTTTAATCACGTACTTTTCAAGTAATATCAAACAATTACATTCTGAACCTTTTACAAAGGAGAGCATTTCTTTTTCATAGGAAGCCTTTTTAAAAAAATTCTTTCTAAAAAGTAGCACGAGACCAGACATAGCAAAAATTACAATGGACGTTTCAAAACTTAATTGACACGCTTCAATTATTCATTCTGCCAATTTTCAGAGTTCTCTCTTTTCGATGTATCATTTATCTTCGTTTACGTAAAATCGTTTAACAAAAGGAACCTTTATAAATCTGGATTACGTTCAATCAAGGCTGAAACAATTTTCTTCATTAAAACGAACAAGTTTTTATAAAACTTATACATAGAACAGACCTACAGCGTTGAGAGACTATTATTGGAAGTAATGGCGACTATTGGAACGATTAAAGGGTTTGAAACAATAATAAAACCATACCAAAACTCCTCGAACTTATTTCGTTGCCTAATAAAATTACAGTGTTCAACAGCACGAATGGGGGTCGATCATTTATTTCTCTCAACTTAGCAATAAAATAACTTTAAATCTCTACTGGAAGATCGCAAAAGAAGCAAACAAAGAAAAAATGATGACTGTGGTAAGCAAGATATAATTACCCATCATCATGACTTATTTGTAATTAAAACTAATTTGCCAACTTCTGATCTTCTCCTGGTCAATCCAATTACCGTTTTCACTCATTGAAAGTAATCAGTTTATTGATAACCTCTTCAGGAATGAATTCCTCTTTTTTGACAAACAGAGATGATTTTAATTTCCGTTTAATTGTAGTTCATATTGTCTGAATAATTATGAGAAACATACGAATGAAAGAAATATCTACTGTTGGGCATTAACACTATTCCTACCGCGACCAGTCAAATGACTGTTTTTAAAATTTCGATTAGAATTTCCTATATACAACGTAGTTGAATTGCCTTTATACTTCACGACTTTTCCTAAAATATGTGTATAACACATTTTTCAATATTCACACCTTTTTTTATTGTTTATTTTCTGAAAAAATTGGTAGTCTGTCTTACATACCAGGACCGGTCATTTGACCGGTAGAACGATTTATATCTTTTTGTAATAGTATTCTCTCAAAGACTCAATTCCGAAACTATAAAGTCGTTACAAACGAAAGGTAATGCAGTTGTGGCATGATTTTAGGTAAAAAGTGCCTTTCAGGGACTGCTTTACGGTACTTCCAAGTGTTTACAGTTCTCGCTCGCTTATCGGCCTCGGTAAAATCGGTAAAATCTAAATGTCGGAGATGGCCTTTACAGGTATTTTTCAATATCCTAGATTTAGCCGGGATAAATGCATGGATTTTATATAAACAATCCACGGGAGAAGAAATTTCAAGGCAGGAACTTTTATTTCAATTGGCAGAAGAACTTGCCATTGAATATCAATAAGAATTAGAGTTAGGCAAAGAAAATCAAGCAACACCCGTCACAAATACAAGTGAAGGTTCATTCGAACGGAAACCATGTCAAATAAGATATTGCACAAACAATAAGACTAACAAAATCTGTGTAAAATGTAAAAAGTACGTGTGTAAGAAATGTACGATCGATAAACCTATTTATAAAAAATACGGTGAAGATGAATAAAATGTAAATTATATACTTCTAAATAAAAGAAACTATATTTGTATACTGTCAAATTAGCTATTATCTTCATTCTATATTAAAGAATATAAATTGTGCTAAAGACCAGTCATTTGACTGGTCGCGGTAGGAATAGATATACGTGGAGTGTCGGTAGGAATAGTGTTAATAGCTAACTTTAACACAGTTTCATAAGTCATTCCCCTGAAAAGTAATGTTGCAATCACAACTCAGAGGGACAAGGGGGAAACGTCTACTCGCGATGATTTGTTCCATAGCTGTAGCAAAGTTGACGCCACGGTTTCGACTTATTTTTGTTATTGAATAAATCGCGTAAACCAAGAACGCAAATGAAACAGAATACTACAAAGTGAGATATAAATAATTAACGCCCATATTTATTCTCTATCTATACCTCACTTTGTCGTATTCTATTTCATTTGTGTTCTTCATTCACGCGACTCGGCCGACAACAGAAATAAGTTGAAATCGAGGCGACAACATTGCTATAACTACAAAACTGATCATCGTGAGTGGATATCTTCCCCTTGCCCCTGTGAACTTTCAGCTTGTTGGTAGTCAACCCAAACGTGATCGGTCAACAGTAGAAAAGTAATTATCAAGAATGCGCTTTTTAACCAATTAACTGCATTAGACGAGTATTTAAAATACAAAATGGTACTAATTTTTTCAACGATAAATTACTTATTCTTTCAGATAAATGTGTAATTCTTTTTCATTTTGCTTTAGTTTTTCATTAGAATATATTATAGATGAATTTTCTTTACATTTTACGGGTATACACTTTATTATTTGATTGTATTGCACGCACAATGAAAGATTCTCCACATTAAATTCTACAGCTAACCGGTTAAGTATGTCAGTAAAGGTCTTTCTCTTTCTCAGTTTAAAAAACCGGCAACTTAACCTATACCGAGGAACAGGAACGCAATGTCAAAGAAGGCTTTTGAAATGAAACGGAACGGAAAGATCCGACATGGAGGAGAGCTTAAAATGATTAGTTAAAGAGTCGAATTACGGAGTCAGGCCACCTGGTGGGACTAAGTCAGGGATTAGAAGAGCCCTTAGAATTTTCGTTCGGTCACCTTCTGCCAGCGCTGCCCGATTAGACTCCTACGAGATGACTAAGCGTCCCTTTTCCAGGGTAAAACTTTATTATCGACCAGTCGTCAAACGAGTACAAAGGACTTCTAAGGTTCATTCGGGCGCTCGTCCGCGGTGACGTTTCTTATCCTACGTCTTCCAGCTTTTACGCGATTGGTGTGAACGATGGTGAGTGATTGACGCGAGGGTCCCGAAACAGTGGTTCGAATCTCTATCAGAAGATTAGATTGCAATTAGTCTTTTGTGTCGGTTCACCGCACTGTGGACGCTAACAGTGAGCATTGGGATTATTCCCAAATATATAGGTGGAATTTCAGCAATACATATTCCACGTCCGGATTTATTTAGTGTTGGACAAGATTTTATTTCGATAGAAGATGAGAGTCATGAATAGAATATTATTTGGATGACATTGTACTTGGTGCTGGTGAATAAATAGTTTTGATTAACTATTTGTTTGTTATTTCATATATTATTGTACTTTAGGTAGTTTTCCTTTTTGTCTCTTGTTCATTGTTTTTTAAAATTAAGTTTTGTATAAATGTTAAATCCGACAGTCTATTATTTTCTGATAAGTTAATTATTAAATGTAATTATATGTTATTACAGCTCGTTTGAAATACCATTTAACAATAAAATAGTTTATTATTTCAACATAGCGAAACTAAGTAACCACATTTTACATTCCACTGCGTAAGTAACGATTTTTTTGTATATTCTAGTAAAATATTACCTTGTAATATAAATAACTTTGGTTGCAAATAATGGATACCTTGAAAATGGAAAGATGTTGTTAATGATAGTGTATACTTTATTAAAGAACAAAAGAAATATTAAATATGACCAAAATTGTTTATAGCTCAATATTTACGACTAGTAATCTTAAGTATTTAATAAAAAAGCATAAAGGTAGGAGAAAATTCAACACAAATCCAATTTCTTTGAACGGAATTAAAAGTTACATACGTGAATGTTAAATGAAGTAAAAGGAATTTTGCATTCAAAATTTTATTATTTGTTTGAAAATTGGAATACTATAGACCAAATACCTTAATTACGCCGTTAATTTTGAAAGTGGGCTAAATCATATATTTTTAGTTTCGAAATATTACAAAATTTACGTTTCTAAAAAAATGAAAACTATTTTCATACTATGTAATAAAATGTTTCAGAAAATATTTAGTCTTGACAAATTAGAATTTATCATAACTGTGTAATGCTGTGTGTAACTTGTAAGAAAATATGATTTTTGATGCTTGAAATGACTTCGACTTTTTTCAAAATAATGGGCACAATTATAAATACAAAGTAAACACAGTTATAAATCATTTTTACCGAAAGTTTCATACGTAACCAGATCTACGAAAGAAAACGATTGCACGGATATTTTATTGGAACTTTGTATTGGTAGGATGCAATCAGAAGAATAATGAGAGTCTGAATAACTTGATATGGAAGATATCACCAAAAGAAGGTCACTCCGATATAACAGTACATGAAATCACAGTTAGTATCGGAGTCTGATGATTCAGCAAAGGGTCTTCGACTTTATTAAAAATGATCCAGGTAATGCATATCAATACAGGGTTCAATGTTCACTGCCAACGAAGATAGTCAACGTCTGGGTCTCGCAAGCTTTAACCAAAGACGAGTGGATGAAGTGAAAAAAGCAAAAAAGGGATAATAACAAGACTTATTCATCAAAGGAAGGAGCATTATGTGGTACAGACATGGACGGTGCTGTAAAAGCTAAGCAAAAATGGTTAGTTAGTGTCACGTAAAAGTTGAAACGCGTTTTCTTTAAAACTGTTTTCGTCCGTGTTAAAAGATTTAGTACATCTGCATAACTTTATTTATATGTATTTTTAATTTAATTTCCTTTAAATGTGAAAGAAAGAAATTTTCAAGTGTAAGATTAAAAAATACTAAGTTCTTGAAAATGATAGCAAATTGTAACAAAATTTATAATAGTATTTAGTACTTAGTATTTTTTAAATTGGCTGTAATGAGGATTACTTTCATTTAGGTTAAACTACTTCATCATATTTAATGAACAAATCTTCCTGTCTATTGCATGTAAGAGGAGCGGTGACGTCTCTGGTACCGACAACGTTGGTATTAAAAACGCTACTGGAAAAAATAATATTTTTAAGAAATATTTTTAAAAGATTACAAAACGTATCTTTCATTTTTAATGAAGCACAATTTTAATCGTACAGGGGATTTTTTAAGTTTGACCTACTCACTTTAGATAAATAAATATTTATAACACTTAAAAAAATTATTTTCGTTTGCAGAATGGATTATTAGAGTATCAAGTTGTGGAGATACGTTATGCTTAATAAGCAGCGTAAATATTAGCTATCGAAGTTACTGTTATAAAAAAAAGTTTGTTGAAACATTACATAAAAACTAATTTATTTCAATTGAACTATGCAATGAAGTATATACTTCTCACAATCCAGTGTCGTAATCAACTAATTATACAAAAGAAATACTCCAACATTTTCATTAAAAAATACGTCATTTATTAAAATGGAGAGTGATAAAGAATTTTACTCTACGTATGCAGGGTGCTCAGTTAAAAGAAATCACCTACACATTTTCTTAGTTTTTCTGTGTTATAAAAACTATATAGTATGATTCAAATAGTTTAAAAATAGGGATATCCTAGAATAAAAATTTGTTACTGGTATTCATCTGGCATTGCTAGTCATCTAAAGATTATCATTCAAGGACACTCGAATGAATTATGTTATTCGTTAAGTATCATGTTGTTAAGTCATGCAATAGATAATATAATATTTCTTCTAACGTAATACTTGTGACAAAAACATAGGAGATATTTAGTTGTGTGGAACGAATGATAATATAATATTCCGTTCTGTCAATTCAATCTGTGTGTTTATATACTTGGTTCATGAAATATTTCATAATTCGTATTAGACTGCGTAATTCTATCACGTTGGCCTCCTTTAGCTGGGGCACCTTATATACAAATAGATAACATCTGTACTCTCCGGATATAGGAAAGTTTGCCATATGTTTACAGTACGTGATTGCGTCCATTGTTTCAGTGCGTTCAGAGCATGAACGGAGCTTCGGGGATGTCGTGACCGATTCGAAGCTCGTAAACGCTTTTTCAATCGTGTAAACGATTGGTAATTCCACACGTTTCAATTCCGCTATTGGCTCTGTCGATTTGGCGCACGTGGTTTTCCTCCTTCGGGGAGTTCACGCACGTGCAGCCGTCGATGCGAATTAGAGACGGGGGTGAATTCAACAAAGCGGAGCCTTTTCTAGTAGCGTCCCGTGGGATCGGCTTAAGTCTAGAAGGCTGTCGGGTCGGTTGACTCATAAGCTCGCAGCGAATTTTGATCTCTATCGTACTCTATCTTCTTTAGCTCTTCCTCGCTGTTACTAACATAATAACAGTATCGAAAAGATACATCCGACCCTCCATTTACGCGGCACTTCTTTTGCGTGGATATCTTTGTCACGCGATAAATTATAAGATAACTCCATTTACGCGGTATTGTTTATATGCGATCTAGATTTAGCGACACCGAATAATCAGTTAACTGCCAAGTACTTTGACAAGTATACACGTCATCTTGAAATTCTAAATGATGCTAACTTTTTTAACGATGGACTATTTGTTTCTTCAGACGAACATGTATTCTTCTTCGTTTCGTTTTAGGTTATCGTTAGAATAAATTGTAAGTGCATTTGACCTGCGTATAACGAATATACACTTCATTGTTTGATTTTATCGCACGGATAGTAAGAGATTTTTTAAGCTAAATACCGCATTTTGACATTATGGACTTATTACTCAACCCAGTATTTAGACATTAGTTATGTGTTGTAAAAGATCGGGAAAGATGAAAATAATTATTCAATGAATGTTCCTAAATATACTTAATATTGAATTACTAAAAATTGTAGTAGTTGAAGTAGTTGAAAAATGTCCACTAGTAACGAACATATCCACATATAAAATAATGTCATGCAGTATCATGTAAAATACACGAAGAAGTATATGTTATAACATATCCAAAATGTAGTAGATACTTTTCACAGGTAACATTTCTTAGATAAAACAATGTTTTATCTAAACTTTATTCTTCTAATCATGTTCTTAACCCTTTGCGGACGAGAACTTTTTTAATCTTCTAACAACCTTTCCATAAAAAAACGAAATTATGCATCGAAGTCTTAGATATTCAAAAAGCAAAAACCTACATATCAATCTCTCATTATTTGAATAATGAAATTATTCGTTTGCAGCTTTCAATTGTAAATACCAGAACTCGAAGTGGCCATTACGTCGGTATTCGATCGCAAAAGGTTAAAAATTTGAATCTATAGGTATTTATAGAAATTTAAAGGTTAAACATTGAAATTTACAAAATATACAATATAAAATTAATACACTGTCCCCCCAAATTGTTCTACTCTATTTTTCTCCCGGTAGGCTTATTGTCTACCCGAAGTAGCATTCTCTGCCACTTAAAACTTCTCTGCGTTAGTTTCGGTAAATATTTGACGTGGACGCTCCTATGTTCGTCTATCACAGTTGCACAAATTTTCAAAATAAACCATATGAAACTGAATATACCTTTTCCCCTAATTTGAATTTGGATCTATAGTTCACTCGTAAACCATCAAAACCTTTAACATTTCGTCCGATGGCGTAACGAATATTTGTAGATCAATCTCGATGATCCCTGCGGTCGTGATCCCTTATGGGGGTTTCCTAGTAACAAGATCACGAGCAACGATATCCGATGCACATTATATTTTCAATTCCCTCGTGGGCATCGCAATGAAATTGCATTCTGACACACTGCCGGACGCACACCGAAGAAGACCCGACCGTTTTCTATTCACCGAGAAATTCATTTGCAAAAAGTGTATCGTGTTCCGTGATCTGAAGGATTAATTCGATGGGGAATCCTAGAGGGAGTGCCACAAAAATATTGCGCCGGGAGACGTGCGCGGTATGATAAGGCCTTTAGAGCCCGGGTCTCGCGTTCTTATCGTGGTACGTCCGATATTTTAATCGGAGGCGTGCAGAAGAGAGCTGGATAACAACGCGGCCACAGGGAAAGTTATGATCGTTAAACGTTATCGTTCCGATGATTTATAAAAATGCGAATCGAGTGAATTATGCAAAGCAGTGTCTATAATAAGGGGCATATCTTCCGGTTTTATTGATCGTTCGAGTATATATTTCAGTTTTAAGTATATTGGGTCATCCCACAAATAATGCGATATTCGTATACTTCTTTGATTCCGCAAGATTAAAGTACACGAAAATGCCTTTTAATAGAATTACAATGGTAATCAATATAATTCTATTAATTTATATTAATCATATCAGTGTAATGTATAAATAGATAATCTAAAGACAGTTGTGTTCACATTAATTTTTAGAAATAGAAGAAGTATACTTTATGTATATATTATGTGAGTAGATGTAATGTAAACAAATCTGTGGGAACAATAATTGTATATTATGTATTTGTGTTTAATTTTTGTATTTTTCTGTAAGAATATGTAAAATCAGTAGCTTCGAGTGTTAAAGGCAGTGCACTTTTCCAAACATCCAACATAAATTTTTAATTGTGTCCCCTCGTGTGTAATATTTTGTTTGTAATTAAATAAACAACACAATAATTTTAATATGTCGTATATCGCATCATCAACTATTATACGTCTCTCTACGACACTTTCTTTCTTCCTTTAATTATAAATGCATACGCTTTTGCTTTACAATTGTACAATTCACATTTTTTCATCTTTTCGTTCCATGTGAGCTTTTTTCTATGCGTTTTCGTGCATGTGCGCTTTTTTCAGTATGTATTCTTCGCGTACGCTTTTTATCCGTCTGCCTTTTTATGTAACATTCAAAGTATATGCACAAAACAAATACTGTTTATACAACAAGTGATTTACTTGAAAAAATTCATTATTAATGAGAAATTCTTCATATGCCAGCATTTCTACTATTATCAATATTTAAAATCGAACTGAATATTTTGACTTCGACAGAAAATAATTTCATTCAAATAACTGAATCACTCACTTGTCGATATTCTTCGACCTCACGCGACAAATTTTCTCCCCTTTAAAATCAAACACTTTTAATGACGGTTACTAAAGCATTAATAATGGATTCGCGTTACTTCACATCGACGATTTTATTTGAGAACTGAAAAATCGGAATTATTTGAAATTTATTACGACACGGTTGAAGTAATGTGACACTCTCGTATGGGGGAATGTACGAGATTTCGAGCGACGGTTCATCAAATCGTCAATAATGTGGAGTACCACGGGCTCGCGACGCGAGATTGTCGAGTATTTGTCAAACATTTTACTCATTGCAACAGTTTGCCAAATAAATATTATGGCAGCGGCACTGGTCGAGCGGATCGAAGTCGCACGGATCAACGATAAATCAGTCTCGCACAGAGCTGCCAGTAAAGGAACGAGAGAAATCCTAATGGTTCCTATATGCGCGCTTGGTGTTCATATGCGCCAGATAGTTTCATGTACAGGGCGTTTCGCAGCTGATGCTGTAACAAGAAAGGTAATCCCATATGAAAAAAATTGAAAGTATATTCGTTCTCGGAAAAGGTGGTTTAACCCTTTAAAGAAAAAAATTCTGAAAAACTAATTAATTCCTTCTCATTTTTAAACACGCTTTCTTTTCATTTTCGAACTTTCAATCGCATGAAATCTATTGAGTTTGCTATTGACAAGAGTTTGCCTATTCTTTCTCTATAAAGAAATTACATTTATATTTCTGAATTAATTTGAAATTATTAATATACGCTGGAGTTTATGTGTACACTAATGTACCATTAAACTACTGTATAAAGAGTTACAATACTCGTCATGTCTACTTGTGTACAATTAAACTTACGTGATCAAATTAGCAATTTGTAATTTATTAAGTATATCAGTTATTTGTAAGTTAATTAAATTCATCGTACGTGAAAATCACGTTTTTATTATGTAATCTTGATTGCTATAATGAAATTAAATTAAGACATAGCTAACTACACAAGTACTTAGCGAATAATTCACTCGAAAAGCTTATCGTAGATTTAATTCTATGCAAACATCGTTTTAGTATTATCGAAAAACGAAACGATTGGAAACACTAATTTTCTGAGTGTTTATTTAAGCTATCAATAGCGATAATGTTATCATAAAACAAATCAGGCTTTTTATATACTATTTTGTTACAAACGTAATAGCATCTTTCCTTTGATAATTGTATATGAGGATGATGAAAATATTAAGAATGATAACTTTTAAAGATTGAAATCAACTTTCGAAGAAATATAAAATTTCAAATAACAAGATTTGATTGACCATTTTCGTCATTATGTTTTCTTGATATGCCACTAGTTATGGAGCAACCTGTATGTGCACATGTTGCAACGCTTAGCTGCCGAAGTATATAAGTAAGTACATATTATTCTAACGGCAGCTGAATATACTACACTTCACTTTCATCGTACTCGAATACGTTTGATGTTAAAATCGACAACTAATTTGATGAAGCAATTATTATACCGTTTCATATTTCCAAACCTCCGTGCATACGTACTTACTGACGCTTTAAAATACTTATAAAAAGATTTAAGATATGATGACTTTCTACTTTCACGTCGGTAATATACAGTACATAATTTATAGCTTCCACCTACGAGCTGTAATTTTATTTGGATAATTGTCGACGAAGAGAAATTTGACCCATTTAGATATTTCATTGTACGGTGTAATTCACTTGTTTTTATTGATAGGAAGTTCCGTTATGCCTAATAATAAAAAAACCTATCGGAATCGGCACTTCGTTCCATTAGATTCTTCACTCACATGAAGATTCCTATAGTGGCTATAATGAAACTGCATCAACAAATAAAACAATAGCATCATTTCGGAATTTAGTTGTAATAAACATTAATGTCGTAATATGAGTCGTTTATTTTGAAAGTGGCGTAAGACCACGTGAAAGATATAAAGATAATACTGTTGACAGTATATCGATAATGTGATGTTAAAAACTAAAAAGATAATATAGAACTGCAATTGTTATAACCATTGACTTGATTTCTTTGGAAAATGGATTTAAATCACTTTCAAAATAATGCATTCGAAACGAATACAAAAATTTCCATGCACAACTGAGTAAACATGTATGCAGTTACTAAATATTCTATGCACATGAAAAACTGATTAATCAACAAAAAGCACAAGTATGAATAAATTATCCGATAGAAATATACAAGTGTTAGGAACTAAGATCTTCAAGAATCTAACATCTGAATTAGAAGACTACTGCTTAACTAATAAATTAAATAAATCAAAATTAAATTGTGATGTAATATGTAATTAATGTTTGTGGAATAAAGAAATTGTTTTTGTCCCATTAATTTTATTTACGAAATACATAAACAGCTTTTCTAAGTAAACGAACGAATAACAGGGCAGGAAAAGGTTTCGAACAACATTGACAACATTGAAACGCTGTACGCAGCTGCACCCAGTGCAGAATTACATCAAGTAAGTACGTGTGTTCAATGCAAGTGACGATAAGCCGACGTGTTACCAGATGTAGCGTGATGCGCACACTGCGGTCGTGTGCACATGTAGTCCTAAGTGCAACACGGGTTAGATTGATCATCTGCTGTCTAGTTACCAATCACCAGCAGTGTTAGCTGGCTTACATCCCAAAATTTCTCCGATGCACTTGTTTTCGTTAACCAGTTAACTGTGTTTGACGAGTATACATGTCATCTTAAAGCTTGAAATCATACTGATTCTTTCAACAATGAATTTTTTATTTTTTCACATAAACATGTAATTCTTTCTCGTTTTGCTTTGTTATTTCATTAAAATATACCCTAGATGCATTCGTCTTGCGTTTGACAAATAAGTAAATACACACTTCGTTTTTTGATTTTATTGCGTGCAGAACGAGAAATTTTTCAAACTAAATTCCATAACTAACAGGTTAACCTCTTGGCGTATTATTTACTTTCGCTACTAGGACAGTGCAACATTTTACTATCGACAATCTGCAAGAAACGCAAAGTAATTGTCCATTCCACTATAAGTGTAACTTTACTTTGTATACTAGATTGAAAATATTAAAATAGTTCCTTACTTTGATCCGTGAATAATGAATAATATTGTCTTTTATTCAACTAATCTCAAAATCTTCATTACGAGTCTCATTCATCGTTGTAAGGCAGGAGATTAATATAAATATATCTAGAGTGTTTACTGTGTTCAGAGATTACACCCCACATATAATGATAAAGTAGCAACACAATCAGTATTACATTATAAGCAATTTTTTTTTTCATTCGTTGCTCAATCGTCGTTGTACGAACATGTTATGAAAATTACGATTTTGTGTGAATTAAATATATTAATTTAAAATACAAAATATATGTTCACGTTATTCCCTAACGTTAAAAAATCCTTATTACATATAACCACAGTTTTAGAGTAATCGTAATCACTGATATATTTTGTATAAAGTACACATGTGAGTACATAATAAAATAAAAGGAAATGTTAATGTATGTAATCTTTTCCCGCAAGATGTAAAACATAATATTTATGTACAAAGTGTTTCAATAGGAACTGCCATTTTAAGTAATAATATAATAAAAAATATAATATTAAATTGTATAAATATAAATGTAAACAATATGTATGCATAGTACTTGATCAAAATTATTGTCTAATTATTATTAATTATTATAAATAAATAACTAAAACTTCGGAAATCAATACATACATATTTGTTATTTTTTTAGACGTAGAATTGTATAATAGTTTTAGTATATTTGTTTGTTTGTTTATAATCTGTTATCATCTCTTATTTTTTGTTCCCAAACAAAAGTGATGTGTATAATAAAATGAATTAGGAAACGCTTTATTTCTCCTGAAAGAAGAAATCTTTTTTATGGAAATTGATTTTAATTTCTTTTAAATCTCTTATGTAATATTTTTGAGCTCGGCAAAGACTTAATCCGATTTTTTTAAACCAAAGTTATTAGAGTCCATAATATAAAAGAGAATACAGTGATTAGTGAGAAACCATTATAAGTTAATTGAGCATGCATAAGCGTATAAGAGATTGTGCAACGGTTTACTCGTTTTCTGTCGGAAAAATTTGATTACTTCATTGTGAACTTCAGTAGTCGATAGGCGAAAAATTCTTATAAAAATCCGACGTGCACGGAACATGTATGGTTTAATCCTACAGCGATATCTGCTAAACGTTCGATCGGATGACATTGAACGGTAAATTCAGCTGTCCAAATTAAGATTTAACACAGTTCGTGCATTACATTCACGTAGGTTATTACGTTCTTTAATTTACATCTGTTTTGTTGTTTTATAACCAAATATCTATAATATTATCTAATTATACATGTGAAAATCAAATACAAATTCTTTTTATCTAATTTCTTAACAAAATGTCGTTATATGAAAATATATTTTATAAATTCGAATGAAGATCATAGATTTTCATAAGCAGTATAATAAAAATAGCTAAATAATATTTAAAGTGAGTGCGGGATGTTTTTTTATTCTGTAATAGTACTTTAGATTATTTTATTATATTCTCATTGCAGTACAAAACAGTTTTACAATTGAAAATTTGCATCCTTGTAAAAATTCGTATTTTTTATGATTATGTGTTGCAGAAAATGAGATTTTCTTGCGCAAAAGTAATCTTATATAGAATAAAAATTCTTATTATTAACTTTATGTAACTATTTATTATAAATTTAAAACGATATAAAAGCTTCTTTGTTTGCTGACTAGAACATACTTCTAAAGTATCTTTATCATTATAATAATATATTATTAAAAATATGTTCGTCACATGTATTTCTCGTATTTAATCACACTGTTCACCGTCTTAGGCATGCGCCATAAAATAAAATTAGTCGAATCAAACCTATTTTTGTGTATAGTTAATATTAACTCCTTTCCTACGTGACAACATATTTTTGTTCAGTCCTGATTTCTACACATCATATGTAAGGTAAATGTACCAATAACTAATCAGTCAAGGCTTTAAGAACCGTATACTTTATAAATATAAATATAAATATAAATATAAATATAAATATAAATATTTACATTGAACCCTTGTCCTATAATATAATGTCAGAATCTTCATACAAATTGTAAACAGAATAAATATAAATGTTATTTATTTTTTTAAATATAAATTAAATATCACTTTTCTACTAAAGAAATATTACTATCTGCTGTTAAATATTACTTACAATAGAGTAAGTATCAAATTCCTTTCTTCTTCTAATAAATTATTAACGATAAAATACTATTATCAGGTACAGCTGTAACGGAAATCGTAGGGCAAAGCTTTAAATAGTAAATATTTATATTTACGAAACCTCAACTGATTAGTTATTAGTATCCATTTACCTTAAACCTGCTGGAGGATTGTAGAACTGAAGGTTGCCCGGAGGATAAAACAGAATTCGAAGAACAAGGAGTCCGTATAGTGCTCGAGATTCGCAGCTACACACACATCCGTCAGTCCCATTATGTCTCGGTACCGAGATCATCACAGTTTATCATCCTGCCTCATCATCTCTATACCGTTATGCGTTCTTTCTCTCTTTTACTCCTGCTTTTAATAATCTTTCCTGTGTACCGTATACTTTTGTCAATTTTCTTTTATACATCTCACGTCTCGATTTCGTTTTAATTTTTCTTTTTCTTCCTTCTATCGGCATGTTTATTTTCAAACTCACATATTTCGTCTTCGAATCGCTACGAATATTTTTAGTCATTTCCTGTCGCTACTTTATCGTTAAGGGATTACTAGATGATTTTAATAAGATCGTTTTCCATCGAATTCTGATTTCACGTTGCATAATACAACGTTTTTACGGTACGAAGTCCCGGGCGCAAGATTTTCTGCTGGCACGCTGTACAAGCTAATTTATAATGGTTCTTATATTACAGATGCAAATGGCATTCCATTCGTTATAACGTTGTAATGGAAATGCTGTCTGAAAGGAATATGATTATTTTTTTGCGACGCGGTGATATCGACATGGGAAGTTGTTAAAGAAGTGTCGGTCACCAGAGAAATCGCGCAATGGACTTTGCAAAATGAATTCATGCATGTTTATCGCATACAGAGCTGTAAGAACTAGCTACTACGTGTGAGTGCTATGCGTGAATGTACAACCGGTCGCAAACGATTAAATATATGGATTCATATGCTAAACAACATTAAAAAGATGATAGTTTTGATATTCGTTAAGAACACTTTACCTGCTTGAAAAGTAATTCTGTAGCCCTAGTCAAATTTTAATGACGAAGGAATATATATTGTGATATATTTACTAATATTTATAACATCGATAGAAATAATGCTATTTCTTAGACATTTCTTAAAAATGTATTTATTTTATTAAAATAAGATTTATGAAATAAGAGGCCAGTTTTATAACACAGCAAATAAATAGAAATGTATTGTTAAATTGATTATTACTAAGCTATGTAACTTTTGTAAGAAGTATGTTTATAAAATTCTAATAACAGCGAATCTGTATAAAATATTTTCGAAATAATATTCTACATAAGATTAGTTTTTGAAAGAATGGCAAGGAAATGTTTAAATTTAAAATGAATACATTGTTCGATGAATGAATTTTTCATTTAACAGATAGTCGAATGTTCACTATTCAAATTATATCATCAAAAAACTAAACGCAAAATTGTAACGATATAATGAAAAACAAAATTCTGTGACTACATATGATTCGCATATTTTAATATCCACGAATATCATTAGTATTTGTTTTCATTTTCAACAGTTCGTCAATAACCTGCAATTAGTGTATTATTTCCATTTATTAGAACCGTTAATTCGGTTCAGTTTAATTCATTACATTTGCTTTGTAATTTCCAGTGCTCCTCCAGCACGTAATAATGCTTGACAAGATAATGCCAGAAATCTAAATGAATTTTCACCCTCGAATTCTGTCGACAGCGAGGATCCAATATCG
Organism: Nomia melanderi; assembly: GCF_051020985.1. Classification (NCBI taxonomy): domain Eukaryota; kingdom Metazoa; phylum Arthropoda; class Insecta; order Hymenoptera; family Halictidae; genus Nomia; species Nomia melanderi. The sequence continues at coordinate 237,121 of NC_135009.1, forward strand.
AGAGGAAGAAACATCCCCCAGTTTTTGATTTCGACCCACTGATCGCCTTTCACTGACACGACAATAGGGAAAGGGCGGGAATCTTGCAAGGAAACAAGACAGAGTTAACGTCGATAGCAGCTGTTGGTACCCGCGGTGTAAATAAATGGCAGCACTCCGCCAAAATTGCTCTCTGTCCCTTTCTCTCTCTCTTGTAAATAAATTGACAAGTCGCGTGGTATCGCTCCGTACACACTCGGCCACGGAACACTTGTCGCGCAAAATTATGGATGACTAATATGTGCACTCGTTCAGAACATTAATTATGCTGAACATATTAACATCATACGGGAGTATGGAAAATTATGGAAAATTATGGAAAATTATGGAAAATTATGGAAAATTAATTATTCAGGTTATAAATTTTATTATATTTAAAAAATATATGAAACTTGCGATTTGAAATGTAAGATTGCTATAAATGCAACGTGATAAAAGTAAATATAAAATAGTAAAGTAAACGTAAACACATGGCATTAATAACGTGATAATAAATACAATAATTCTCAAATAATATGGACAATGATATCAACGTGTCTATCAGCCTAAATTGAGCATAAACACATGTTTATGCGTTAAAGGCGAAATAAAAATAAAAGAAAATAAAAGAGAGTAAAAATGTGAAACAGCGGATCTACATAAATATTTTTCTATGGTTTAAACTATACAATAATGATTGTTGTAAGATATTGATTATAAAATAAAATTCTAATTTTCATCATAAATTTGCATTTTGTAGCGAAGAAATTTGTAATTGACGCTTGAATTTTTGCATATTTAAAATTAATATAAATAATTAAAAAGAAATAATAAAATACTAGACAACATTGTCACTTGTATTTTACCTTTTTCTGTACCATGGATATTGTAGATTATCGAACATTTTAGAACAGTAGTTTGTGACTTTTTACTTCCTCACATAATATTTAATAAGCAATGCTAATACGTATTGAGGTACGTCGTAGGAGAATTTTGCCTCGAGCATCTATCGCATACGCAAAACCCTTAAAAGGTTAATGAAGGTTAATGAAGGTTAATAATACTTGAACTTAATGCGTAACATAATAAATGTACTTAAATTGTAGTTTGCGGTATAAGCCAGAAAACTATAATCGTTCATTTAATCTATTAATAACTAAGGTCACTTTATCTGTCACACAAATCTCTAACAAACGAACTGTAATATTAGAAATTTGCATAACGATCCACTACCATTCCTACACACAAAACATCTTATTTAATATTCTTATCTTCTATAATTTAAAATTTTAATGAAAAGAAAAGTGAAATTACAAACCGTCATCCGTAAACCGTGCATATCATTAAACAATAAATCAAATAATAAAAAGAACACAACATAAAAATTTAACGGTAAAAACATATTCTTCTTGCGATGATTTCACAATCTACGTATCGGTAATAAAAAGAGTATAATAAGGAAATTTAGCAGTAGAAATATACATTTCACACGATAATTTTAGAATCTGCGCACAAGTAATAAAAAAGGATACAATAAACAAATTTCACAGCAGAAATATACATTTTACGTGATAATTTTACGAGCAACCTTCAAATAATAATAAAAAATAATGATGAACAGCAGACAGCGCATAAAACTTTAATAAGGCAACTTTACTCACGAGTTCCCTTAAAATCCGTAGTTCACGGCTCGTTTATTCGCCGTATAGAATATCCGTCATAAATATGCTTAAAACTGCGGGTCGAAGAATGCATGTGAAGGAAATTCGAATACTGTGAGAGCATTCGATATCAGGGATGATGGGAGAGCCCGTGGACCACCCCAAGCCCGTTGCTTGGGCGCGGATTATACAGTTAAGGGAGAGCACATCCTGGCTACTAACCGTATCGGAAATATCGTTCCGCGGATTTTCAAGCCCGTCTTCCAGTCTCCCCCAAAATCAACTGCTCGCCGCGCCGGAGTAAATGGGAGCCAGAGGAAATACGCGGCCGAGGGCGGAAATCGGAAAATCCGGATCAAAGCTTTGCGAAGCTCTTTACTCACACTGCGACGATAATATCTCGTTAGGCTGAATAAAGATTCTCCACCCCAGGGGATCGGGATAATTTAATTATTGCACACTGAAATTTCATTGAGACCGGCGTTTTCAGCATATCCTTATCACCAACGACCGAAGGAGATCGCGTTTATTGAGTTTCTATAAATCGGTTATTCATTATTTCCTCCCTTATCGAGGACTTAATTATTAACCTTTATTATGGACGTGCGGTCTTACAGGCCACTATATAAACCATCTTGAATTTCGAAATTACTGAAATTTTCTTTATACAGTTGATACTGCTGCTATGTAGAGATATTTAGATCAGTAGAAACAGATAAATATAATAATTATTCATTTTGAGACTTCCATACGTAAAGGTTAAATTCACATACTTATAGGTTCATACAGATTGAGGAATTCGTTTTATTCTGTCTTTTGACGGAAAAAACCACTGCTAAATGACATCAGCTTTCTATTTGTTCTTTTCGGGGGGAGATAAATCATTTTTGTGTTTAAACAATATTTTTAGGGTCACGAGTATTTGTAGAGAAGAATATTTTATATAAAAGAGAAAAATAATTATACGTTAATTAGTTGCATTATAATGTGTAGATATAATAATGTATTCAAGTTTAGTTTTTGTTTACTTGGCGATACCGAAGATACACGTTTAAAAATAATTCATCTTTTCTTTCATAAATGAGCTAGTTACGATTTATAAATTTGTTAAATTGCTTTCAGGTATTGCAAGTGCTTTTCATTGAATAATAAAGAGACGTCGAAATTCATGAATTTGGTGCATATCAAATAAAAAAGGTTTAATAGGAATGATTAAAGTATTTACTTCGTTTGTATTTTAACGAACCCTTTAGTTGCTGAAATATATTTTCTTTGATTCCGTGCTTATGAAAGCAACCATGAAAAAAGGAATTTGCATAACTACTCGGTTTTCTTCAGAAGCGGGTAATTTTAAGTGGCTGGACATGAAAGAACGTTAACTCAATTTAATTTAGTCACTTCTTTGATGAGAATTTCTAAAGGCAAGCATTTTAAAGGGATTAAACTCATGCAATACTCTAAATAATATTCGTGAATATTAACAGAAGTATGTTCCTCTACTTAGAGTGTATATTTTACTAGAAACTTTATAAAACTGTTTTACAAATTCCATTGGAATTCTCTCTTACACTGTCATTATCACTATATTTTTATCTGCTTTTCTATGGGATACAAAAAAGTCATAACAATTACAATACCACAGCATTCATTCTCTCTATTTCTTACTGCAAAAAAAATATTGTACTTTTACGGCACCGATTAACAACCCGAGACATTTATTCCGTTCCTCTCATCGACTAATTGCAGGAATAGTAGCAGGTCGATGGATTGACTTGCAGATAGATCCAGTAAAAGTCACAGTTCTCTATTCTAAGCGTCACATAATTTTCCCCCCTATAAAGCGGCAAAAGGTAAGAATCGTTATCCTCTGTTCGCCGGATTGAAAAACTCCGAGAATCGATAAGTCGAAGGAAGAAATTATTCGTCTTTGCCGCGGTGAATTGAAAGGAAGCGGCGCGAGGAGCTGGAGGATTGCATTGAAACCGGGAATGAATGTCCAGGATACGTCGGCGCGTTAAGAAAAAAATATCCCTTTCTCTTTCCTGTCGAGAGACCCGCTCTTTATCTCGAGGTTTATTTTCATCGCGGAGCTTCGGCCCAGAAGGAAGGGAACACGGGAGGAGAAAGAGGAACAATCGAGGAAGGAGCGACTCGAAGTGTAAGGACCACGGAGGACCGCTCTTAAAACTGCCGAAAAGAGAACAGGAAAGTTCAAAAGGGCCATAGAGAATTCGCTGGCCAATCAAACGGATCAAAACAAACACGATATTCAAAGAGCGGACCTGGAACGAGATCTTTTTGAACGATATCGGCCGTCGTTAATGCCTCGTCTAAGAGTTTTGGAACGCGAGCGTACCATAAGTGTTGTATTTGCATATGGAAAAGCGTTATGAAAGAGTCTGTAATGTACGGAGAAGGGGAGATTTTGATTCTATTGTGGCTACACTTCTATAGAAATATTTGATGATTGTACTGTGCCTCAATATACTGGCGTTGGCGACACAATGGTTTCTTTTGAATTATAAAAATCGGAGAAGCAAATGTGTTCTATTTTGAGTAGAATAGTTTCTTACGTTAGTATTCAATTATTACCTGATTTTTTCATTATTTTATGTATTTACGTTGTTACTTACTATTATTAATTACGTTAATATAAATTAATGATATTAATGAAGATGAGATTGTTACATGGCGTGGTTCTATGTAATGGAGTCATCTATCGTGTGTATATAATTAATTTTGTAGTCTGAAAATGCGATAAACTAATCAATTGTTACTAAAATTTTGTTTAATTAAGTTACTCTCATTTCGATCGTTAAATATTCAGGTGAATGTTGTATCTAATTATATGCACCGATGTCGCCAATCGTATGTTCCCGTATGTGGGTTCAGAATTTATTTTGGAATAATGTACGCGAACTACTAATTGAATTCTGTATGTTTATGCAAATTCTCACTTTTATAAGTGGTTTTACAAAAATCATGTTCAAAGAAAAACACCCATTCGTAATAATACTCATAAGTATACACTTTACTAAGTTGGAAGTAAACTAAAAATTTTTGGTATTTTGGTTACACTTCCTTTCACCTTATACTCTATATATGCTTGAACATCCCAGCCCATCCATAATTGGAAAATTAAATTTCGTACTAAGAGCAAACGCAAAAAAATCATATCACAATAAACATTAACGTTCTATTTAAATAGAAAAATAAACAAATGCAAACGAATTAACAAACCAATACCCAAAATGTTCCTTTTGCCATTACCATCCTTATTATTACATTTCACTATTTTCATTAACCAGTTAACTGCGTTTGACCAGTATACAAATCATCTTGAAGCTTGAAATAACACTAATTCTGGCAACGAGGAATTCTTTATTTTTTTTTCAGACAAACATGTAATTCTTTGTTTTTCTTTGGTTTTTCTATTAATTCATTGAAATATATTCTAGGTGCATTCGTCCTGCGTTTAACGAGTACATACACACGACATTTTTTGATTTTATTGCGCGCAAAACGAGAGATTTCACAAGCTAAATTCCACAATTAACAGGCTAATATCATCACCACACCATAACGTCTAGCAAAAACTGCATTCATCGATGCAGGAAATGTATGAAAGTATTGAAAATCGTTTCCAATTAAGCTAATTCATTGACTGAATTTCGCGGAAGATATTAAACAACTTCGACGTCTATCGATAGTTTATTCGGACGCTCGCGGTCGGCGCCGCGTAATTCCCAACGAATTATTTAGATTTTATCGGGCATCGGGCTCGATTCGGTTATTAGTGAAACAACGAGCGCGAGCCGCGTATCGCGCCGCGGAAAATGAAAAGTAAAGCGAAGAAGAAAAAGGAAAACGAAACGCACTTTCATCAGCGGGGTGACGTAATACGGGCTGCGGATTTTTTCCAAGCTCGGCAAGGCCCGCCGTCACTCCGCTGTCTCGTTTCGCAGCGCGGTTCAACAAATTGCGATCTCTCCCTTTTTTCCTAGATTCCCTTATTTGTCCTCTCTTTGCGCGCCCCTCTGCCCCTCCTTGGTTCGCTATCTACCCTGGAAGCTCCTGTTTTTCAACGGCCGACCCCTCTTTCCCTCTGTCACGTACACGTGTCGTCGACGCGTTCTTTTCAGGACGTCTTGACGCATAGACGACACGCTCGCTCACGAGTATCCACGCGCCGCTACTGACGGGGATTAACCCTCGTAAAACGAATGCTGGGTCATTTTGACCCGGCGGTAAACGGTTTTGTATTTATACGGGCTGCCCTGAAATAAGACAACGGGCTGTACTATGTATGGTACCTGAACAGTGAAGTTGTTCGTTTAATTTTGTGATTTTGGAGGTAGGGGAAATAAGGTAAAATACGACGCTTTTTTTTTAATCGTAATAACAAAGTATCGGCAGCAATAAACGCATTCTTTGAAACCTTCTTTGAAAGTCTTAAATATGCCATTGTTTATAAGGTAATAAAAGATTCTTTTAATCAAAATATTTAATTACGAAGAAAAAGTATTGAAATATCCGCTTTACAAAAATAGTAGGGTAACACTCATGTAAAATCATATACAAATTCCAAAATCTTTATTTCTACTAAATCAAAAATGCCATCTGAATATACTTAATTGTTTGCTGGTATACATAAACTATAAATATATATAATTTTACGAACAAAAGTCACGAATAAATGTATCATCTCCTTTTCCTGCATTGCTGCAATCTAATTGGTCAGTTGTTCTCTCATCTCCGATTCTAATTTGCCATACATCAATACGATTTCACGTAACCAAATAAAACTATAAACAAGGCACATAGCAAGGGACTCCAGTTGCCTTTGTGCTAAAGTGTTCCGTTTTGCCCCGTGCATCATAATTTACAAAATAATTTAAAATTTACAGTTTGGCATGGGATAAAGAAATAACTTAAGTGTCAAAAATACAGCTTAAGGAAAGTAGAATCCGGTACCGTAGTTATCTTGTTCAATTTTTTAATCAAAAGGTAAAAAAAACGCTTCAAACATTTATGTATGAATATCTTTCCAATGATTTTAATCGAGGAACAACTCATGCACTGCCCTACAGTCGCCATGCGATATCAATTCGATAGGAACTTTTTATCTACGAAAAACATTATTGTCCCGTTTTACTCTATTTTCCCCTACTTTGTGCACGGATTGAAAAGATTCTGAAAATAACTGTTTGAAATTGTTATCACTAGATCTATCGTACCCGTCAAAATGACGGGTTTTACTTCTCAAATTTTTTAATTACTGGTATTTTCAATGTATTCAATATTCGATATGATTTTAAAAATAAATAGGTTCAATTAAATATTATAATGAATATTTGAAGAGATAAAAGAAAAATTGTATCGTTAAAATGCTTCTTAGGAATACATACTGTGTAGTTCTCACGTACCGAGTCAATCCTAAAAGCTAAAAAATCACCGGAACAAGGGGACTCTTCCACTCAGGTTGTTCGTGACGACATCTATAGAACGACAGTTGATGTTATTGGCTAAGCCCCGTGACGAAGAAAGCAGGCGAAGAAAGCAAATCGATTAACTCCAATTCTTGAATTTGTTAAGATTTTATCGTTAAAGCGTTTCATTGGCTTTTAACTTTCCATATTTAAAATAATTTTCCTTATTATTGGGTCAGGAAATAACAAAAATTCTTTAGGCCATGTAAAACTTGCAATAACAATGAAAATTACTTTGAAGCTCTAGTATTTTACACATTTGATGCATTTTTTAGATTCAAACTACATCTGTAATAATGAAGAGAAATACGTTCTATTAATATTCTATTAATTAATACTTAATATTCTATTTAAAAGGAAACTTTAACAATCAATGTATACCTGGTGCATACTTTTTCTCTACTTCTTGTTTTGTGTACTTAACCGATTTGGCCAATGAGTGGCTCATATAACGAACATTGACGCCGAATTTCGTTTGTGCGGAGCAGTGACTTTTACGTTTATCGAATCTCAGTAACGCTGTTTCATGACGAAATTCTCCTTGCCCCTGTGCACTTTTAGTTTTTAGGATTCAGGACGTGAAAACTGCACAGTAGTATCAACTCTAATAATTACTTGGCAATTTCAGTGTTATACGTCAGTGGCGATTGCAAGAGTTATGGAAAACTGAAATAAAGTCATAACTCTTATTAAGGTATATCGGTTCTGAATTATATTGCTTTTGGTTTGGGTTCTTCGAAATCGATATTATATCGATTCTATAATTGTTATTTTTCTGTTTTGCTTTTCGGTTACGCATTTTAATCTTGCATGTTTTTCAGAGCCGAAAAATAACAGTTATAGAACTAATAAAATTTTCCAATGTAATAATTTATTTTTGTAATTATATACATATGTAACTGTAATAGGTGCAGTTAACAGTAGGCATGAAATTTAATTTGAACTTTACTTAATGAATGAACTCTTGGTTTTTCGTGAAACAGAAATTCTAATATGGATCAAAGTGACTGTCTACATATTCTGTTAGGTGATACTGATAAGATAATTAAAACGAATGAAGAGTTAAATTAAACAAAGTAATTTTGCAAAGAGATTAAACACATTTGGTTCTATATGTGAAACAACTTGAAAATGTATCCGTCGAACGAGGTTCTCATTTCCAGAGACTTAAAGAATTTGGCATCATTTTAAGACTGAAATTGAGGATGTAAATAGATTACGAATGTTTAGGAGAAGTCAAGTTTATAGAGGTCAATTCACAAAAGTTGGAGAAAATAATATTTCTTATATTAATAGCTTCAGTAAATTGAGAATATTATGTAATTAAATTAACTTCTGTAGAAATTTATATTTTTACTTCTTGAGATTCTTGTGAGCTATAAATACATGAAGATCTGCAGTATACTCATAAGTTTTAAATATTTTGTTTTATATTTTGAATTAATAAAATTAATCAAAGTATTGAAAAGTGCAAGTATTATGTCAGATGAAAAACGTATAGTTAATATAACTTGACAGCCGTAGGTTTTTTTAGAAAAAACCATAATTTACTAATGTAACAATTATAATTTCACTGTGTATCATGAATATTAATCATTCCTAAGTAATATGCATCGTAAATTTTCTATTATTATGGAATAAATGTTTAAACATATGTGTGAGGTGATAGAATTTGCAAATTCATTCTTCCATTAACTTTTCAAATACTAAAGAGGAAGCAGCGAGATTTAGCGAGTATCGGAGCTGGAGTTTATACATCATGCAGAGAAAACGAAATGTTGTATGAACTCATATATGAAATATTCATTCTATTCTGCTTATTTCCTTTCAACGCGCATACCGTTATTATTTAACGAGCATTGAAACTGGTCGCGTGTATATAAATTACGAATAGTAGACTAATTTGCAATGATTGAACTCGAAGAAAATTTTATTCGATATGCTAAAAATAAATGCATAAAACCTGTAATGTAATTATCAAGTGAATTATTCTAAAATAGGAGCCAATTATCCGAGCATTTTCAATGCTTCAAAATGTTTGACGTTTTTTCAAATTTATAAAAAATAAATGTAACATTTAAAAAAGAGTAAACAATACAATTAGTATGCCAATTAATTTCAATGCATGGAGAAAGCTTTGTCTTCGCTTCGTTAATAGTGGTTAGCAACTCGTAAACTATTTTCATGCGTTACTGGATCTATAAATACCGCTTCTAACAGTTGAGTGCGTTGAATTTAATGGGTACTTATTTTGGTTAGGACTTATTGCTTAGAATTTAACAACTTGATGAATATCTCTTACCACCGAGGTCTTATCTTTGTTTTTGTTTCGTATAGTATTCAATCAGTTATATTTGTTAAATATAGTCGTCGTATTCTAATATCAATAGCACGTAGCATTTAAATTTCAAATATTGCGTTTAAAATTAAAAATAATGTGAACCTGTATGTCGAAAATATTGAATAAATAAATAATGAATTAATCGAGTTTGATGATACCACACAAAGTTCAACTATTCCATAGCAGACGCTGCAGGCAGAATTGGTTTTCGAAATGAAATGATAAGTAATTATTTAAAATCTAATTTATATTGTGTTTCTTTCAAATAAATTATTTTCAAACTATTCTTTTATGTAAAAGATTTAAATAAAATAATAAATAATTTAAGATAAGAAATTATTGAACTATAACGGAAGTAATTATTGAACTTGAATGCGTTAATTTGTACAATATAATAGTTCAAATTTAACTGCATTTATTTTCAGTTGCTCTTGCTGAAAATAGTTTGTCGAAAAGATATCCACAATGTGGTAAATTTACCGGCTTTTGGTAAATGAAAGTTCAATAATAATATTATTTGTCCACTTTTATTTCAACCTGACATACGGCCAAAGAAGGTTATCCGAAGCCAAGTTGAAGGTATGCAATTCAATTGATGAAGACAAGATACATGAAAAAATGCTATTAAACGATTGTGTGCAATAAAATTGTGCTGTACAATTTGTCTGAACAAGAAAAAGTGATACGTTGCGCGAAATTTGACGTAGAAAAGAGTGCTACAAGGGCGAATGGAGGCGCGAAAGTCGGAGTCCGTTCGCATTTCAAGGGAGAAGTATAGAAGAGGACGTAAAAAGGAACAAGAAAGCATATGACAGTAGCAAGCAAGAGAAATAAACCTTCGCACCGGTTTCTATTTCACCACGCTCGCCAAAGTAGTGGAAGTATGCTTTTTGCGGAGACATAAAAACGATGGTACACGTTGAGGGAAATATGTTACCGTTTTCTTACATAATAATGTTTGTTTCCTTTATGAGAATAAGGTTGTCAAAGGGAAAAAATGAAAAAGGTTAACACTGAAATTATTGATACATGTTCCACCGATACTACTGTAACAGATAAAAATTCACTAACAGCAGATTTGACTGATACTGTATTTTTTTATTGTTTCGTGATTTTTTTACTATCAGTGATGCACAAAAGTATACTATCACTTACTTTTTCTACATTCAATAATTATTTTTTACATTTAATAACTTCCTGTACTTTTTGCTTGATGCCAACTGATTTTGCAATAATAAATAATAAGCTCAATACTATTCTACTAAAACTATGTTGTGTGTTTCAATTATTTTGTTATGCCTTGAAGTATACAGTTTTCCAATGTCGTCTTCATTTTTCTCGCGGCAATGAAGAAGAAAACATATGAAATTGTTCTGTTCTTTTGAACACTAACTTTTCTTATATTTTTTTCGGTACCAGTCTTAAAATGGTATATTTTTGGGAGACAGAAAAATTCACAATAATAAATTTATTGCACTGTTGCGTAAATTTTCTTTTAGAATATTTAAATGTATCTTTTTGAGAATGCTGCAATCAATACATGAATTTGATTGTTTTATTCACGTTTAAATGCCTCCGAATTAAAACACTGCCATCACGAAATTTCACTGTTCCTTCCACACAGACTTTTCGGTTTTCACTCGTTCACTAGTAATATTTCGAAGTATTTAAAGTTCGACTATCATATTCCAATAATTGTTCCCCATTGTAATCATTTAATGGGCTCTTATTTTAGTTCCTTCGATAATGGTTCTAAAAGTACAATTGCACTGAAATTCTAATTCTATTTTGGCAGGTCTCTAAGTAATCGTTCTTAAAAGCATTTTATCTCCTTACATCAATCGATGACGTATTACACTTAATGAATGTCTTCTTCTTTTTAGATTAACGGTTAACAATTATTCCGCAAAATTTGATTGACGTTTGCAGAGATAGTTTCGTTACATATTTTTAAAGTATATTTATGTTGTAACCACTTGCACTGTTTAATCATTTTTAATATTCAACATTCATAGTTTTCAATTTTAGTTTATGTGGTACCCAGTAACACGCAACCAATTATATTATATATAATCAATCTTTCTCTACACTACTGTTATATACAAACCGTTAAAAATTATTACATCAAAATAGGTTTATAAATTGTTGTACTTGTGCTGAAGAAAGAAATTATAAGTTATTGGATAAAAAAACAATAAGAAATTATATATTAAAACAAAAATTATAAACGTACATTACTGTATTAAATAAGAATTACAGATGCAATGTACGAAAAATGTTTTGAACCACTGTGTGCTTTGCAACGGTAATATCAATCAACTTCACTGTCAATTAATATTGATATCGGTTAACATTTCTACTGTCGCGTCAATCATATACGGCTGGCATGATCATTTATCGGGGTATAAAACTCAATTTTTATGATGACATACATAGATGGCAATTCACTTATGGTGATTCGTTTTCAATGAATCACATTTTATTAGAGACCATAAGATGCAAGAAGGTTCATAAAGTAGTCACTGTGATATATCTCGACTTTTCAGTTTCTATTTCATACAATAAATTCCATCGACTTTATGGAATTTTTATGATTATGGTTCAACAACCAACGCATTCAACTTAACTTCGCTCCTTTCTTTTATCACTGAAAACAGTGGTGGTGGAACCCATGTCAACGATTACAACGTAACCCGAGAGAAATGTGCACTACTTGTGGTTAGAGAACGGTGATAAGAAGAAAAGGAAGCTACGAAGGGTCTTCTGACCGCCATTCTCTATTGAGGTGAAACTGATCGAGTAAATAAAAAAACTGGACATAAAGTGGTCGGAAGATGTACAGCCTCTGACCAAAAAATTAGGGTTACTCCTAATTTTCAACATTTTTCAGACCTTTGGTAAAAATGTGCCTCGGGTATAGTTCCTAATAATTTATACTTTGTTGTTAAGCTGTAGATTTGAATGCAAAGTCAACATTTTAAGAATATACCTAACAATTGGAATTATAATAAAAAATGGTGGACAGTCAAATTGTGAATGATCATAATTTTTCAACCAGGAACTATATTGAATGAACAAATGCGCAGGGTTGATGAAACAATGAAAATACTCATACATTAACAAAATTTTGCATTAACACTGCTACTTTTCTCGGCTCTTTTTTGATCCGAAAATGTTTCGATCTTTTTAGCATTCTGTTCCTTTACTGCTTTTTGATTTAGTCAAGAATACTTTGAAATATGAGAATAGTACAAGAAAATCATCATTACACCAGGTGCTCCTTTTTAAATCCTTTGCGCACGAGAAGTGCCTTTGAGTTGCCATTTGATCTGACCCAGTAAAAATATAAAATGTAAAATTCAATATTAAATTTTATATAATCTAAAATAATATAAAATTTAAAATTCAATATTACATTTTATATAATCTAAAATAATATAAAATTTAAAATTCAATATTACATTTTATATAATGTAAAATAATATAAAATTTAAAATTCAATATTAAAGTTTATATAATCCATCAACACATGACACATCGAAATAAAATAGTTCTGTCCCTTAATTTATGCGAAATATATCTCTATATTAGCTGCAAAAAGTATTATTGATAATTTATCAGAAAATAATGAATACTTGTTGAGAAAAATATTCTCGAGTGCAAACGATTAATAATACTTCAAATTTATACATAATCTGAGGATTCTAGCACGATTAACCCCCTAACCGCGGGTTGCTTTTATTCGTTTTGCAGATGCGTCCAAAGAATTAGATAAAAACTAACGAGACAGATGATAACTAACAATAGCCTGGTAAAATACTCAAGAGAGGTTAACATTCAATTAAGCGGGAATAGTTGACAGAATATTTCGAACGCAAATTCCACGTTGCTCGCGGTTGGGGGGTTAACATCATATGGCATCATCATTAATGTCTAATACAGCATTTCTCAAAAACAGAATCGTAAAAATCCACACACATCACATACAAATTACATTCTACATACAGAATCTCTCCAGATGTCCAGCTCCGCTACCAATCTCAACTACCCAATACACAACATTCTATACAATGTTCCCGTTATTTAGTCCAACATCCGTATTTTCCCGCGTAAGGAAAAACAAAGAACCAGGGGGAAGTACAAATGGGGAAATCCGTAAAGGTGTCGCGGATAATCCGACAACGCAATGTAATCGAAATAAATGGAAGTTCCGAGCAGGCGCGCTGGGGTAGGTGGCAAACAAAAGGAGCACTCGAACGGGAGTCCTACCTTCGATCTCCGCTCGATGACAGTCGCAGGTTTCCTCGTGGCTCCTCTCGCGGATAAATCTTACGCAGAACATGTCACCCTCTCACGCGACCATAAACGACTGTGGGCGACGAACGACTGCGAGGAATTCGATAATGGAAATGCGGCACGACGGCGTCGTTGGCTCCTGGTATAACCAGTAAAACCGTAGACACGGTCGAGAGGTACCAGTGGAGCACCCGCGGAAAAAGCGAGAGAGGACGACGCTGGTGCAGCGGGACGCGGAAGAAGCGAGAGAAAGAGCGCCAGGGAAAACACAGAGAGAGGGTTCAAAGAGTTCTGGCCCTTGCCCTGCAGTATTTTCTCTATGTGTCTACCTTTTCATCCGCCTCGCCGTGGCTCGCCTACCAACCTGCTCGGTTTCGTGTGTGTCTTCGTGCGCCGCGCGCTTCCTTGCGCCCGCGCATCCCCGCGCGTTTTATATATTAGTAAACGTTGCACTTGCCGGATGTCAATGACACAATCATTTCTCTTTTACGAGTATCCATGAAAGCGTTTAAACCATTACGCTCATCGCGCGGACGCTTCGCGGAGCGCCGCTGCGTGCAATGCGCGCGCTGCGTTTCGAGGTTAGGGTTGGATATTTATTTCTGGGATGGTTTGAAAAATACGCGGAGGAAAGAAATGAATGGAAACTAAATAGAAATGTGAACGCAACGAGTTATAGTAGAAATAAACAGAATTTGATTGTTTCTCGAGAACCTGATCAGCGCAACGAACATCCGTTCTTCGTGAAGTCCGTCAAACAACTAAACCACGTCTATGGACATTGCACGATTGTCTTTTATTTTCTCCTTTGGCGTGGTTTATCACGAATTCTCCAGTTTCTAAGCATCGTACATACATCGTGTAAAATGTTCCTGTATGTGTTGTAGTAAGATATGAAAATTTGTTGAAGTTAACGAACGAATGTTTGAAGTAGTTGGAGATTCAAAATCGAATTCAGATTCTAAAATTTGTTCATTGGTCGCAATGTCAGTTTCTATAGATTCGTGTATTTTGAAGTGAATGGCGACGTAAATCAAAATGATGGAGTCACTAGTTTTTGAAATACAGATATGAATGCACACGATAAAAGAAAAATGCATAAAAGATTGAAACAGTAGTGACTTTACAATATTCCTTAAGAAAAACTATTTTCCATCGTAATTCTATTTCTCTAATTCTATTAAAAAAATGGTATTTGCATAAAAATCCGCAGTCTATGTACAAGATGATTTCAACAAAATTGATATCATTCTTGTTTTTATAGAAAACCGTACGTCACTGTTACAAACAACTTTCAACAACGTCAACAACAACATAACTGGCGTTGAAATTGAATGGGCACGTGTCCGCACTGCTCAATACTTTACAGAAACATGTACGCGTAGCGGTAAGGAAACAATTCTATTCACGCTCGTAAAATCGAGTTTAGCATACGATAAAAAGAGGACACCAATCCCAGAATGCGACGCATTCCCTATCGGCGTTCCCGGAGAGGAACTGATTTTTATTTCCGCCATTTCATTTGATGCCGCACTGCCGACGACGATACGCGACTCGCGCCGTATTGTACGAAACACGGACGGATTCCTCGTGGCTGCTACGAATAAATGTTTTCATACCTGCAACGCCACAGTTGCCTCGACCGGACACTCGCATTCAATTCTTTTTTATCGTAACGTGCACCGAACTCAATACAGCAATTTTTATAGAAGAGAAACAGACACAGCAAATACTTTTGTTATTGAAATTTACTTGTCAGGAAGATTTTATTTCGATGTAGACGTATGATAATTTTAAACTTTATTTTGTTTCATTTCTTTAGATTTTGAATTAATGTTAAACTTTGATAGCAGACTATTTGAGATTTCAGATTTTCCCAATTTATAGAGAATGTAATAATGCCAAAACTTTATTAAATCGAAATACCAACGAAAGGGTGGAATATTTTTATATTACTTTAAAGTCTATAAAATTTGAAATGTTGTAACAGTGAAACCTTGTTTGCAGTAATTGTATTAGTATTGGTAATATTGTATTACAGTCGAATGTCTGAAGTATAAACATATACGCGTTAACCCTTTTTTATGAGTTTTTTTTAGAATAGCATCAATTAAAGTTATATTTTTGTTAATATTTTTCAAAAGAAAAAAAGATGCTATATTTCTTGTAGATGTGCATTTATCCCTATGCTCACTTCTATTACGATATTTTAATTCAGCTTAGAAGTTACGAACCCTACTGTCTGTATTAATTACGTTCAGTTTAAAATCCTCATTATTATGTAAAAGCAAAAAATGAAATTTTTGTGAAGATGATTATTATTTAAATGTTTTCTTATGCAAACTGTATAAAAGTTTTTATTTCGAATTCGTATTCGATAAATATTGTTTTCATTAATCCAACGAATATTGCAATTTTCTTAATAGTTAAAAATACTTTTTTTTTATTAGTGATAGACTTAAATATGACTCGCAAATGACTTTGCGTTAGACAAAAATAATTTTGACACAATAACCTTCACATTCAATAATTTAATTAATATAAATAAATATAAATAAAAGTAATATCCATTTTATATTTGCATTTCGCGAACAAAACAATTAAACTGATAAATTTATTCACCGATAAACAGAAGTATTCGCGTAAAACTGCTTCATAAACACAAACACATACCTACGGATGTACATAAATGAAAATATGTCCAAATATAAAATAAATGTAGAAAACGGGTAAGTTAACGTATAACAAGCACCCAGAGATATAAAGAAAAAATTTGTTACGAAAGCAAGTTCTTTAGAAAGTTATGACATTATAATTATTTCATCAATAACAATACTTATAAAAAAAGTAAACGTACGTATCCGCAGAATAAACGAGTATTTACATAAGTTGTAAATTGTTCTGGAATAAAATTGATATATATATATATATATATACTCTATAGAATAATGAATTATGAGCGTGTTTATGAAAGTAATAAATGACTGATAATAGAGAAATGAAGTCATTTATTACTTTCATAAACACGCTCATAATTCATTATTCTATAGAGTACAAGTACAGCTCCTTTTTAAATGAGGGAATGTTATGTCTCGCAATGGGAGATACTTAATCGCAAGATAATTAACCGCATTACGAAATTAACGAAGATTTGTCTACTTATTACTCCCAAACACAATTCTACGTTGTAGACATAAAGAGAATAATTAATTTCTGGCTTTGTAATATTTAATCGAATTCGTGGTAGAAACATGAAATTGAACTGAATAAATATAGAAGCTATTCAGTTACACCAGTCCAGTTATACCAGTCCGATGAAAATATTCTTTTCTACTATTGGATACCTATATAATCTCCTCTTGTGCTAGGAAATTATCAAAAA
The DNA here is from genome assembly GCF_051020985.1 of Nomia melanderi. NCBI lineage: Eukaryota > Metazoa > Arthropoda > Insecta > Hymenoptera > Halictidae > Nomia > Nomia melanderi. The sequence goes on from NC_135009.1 coordinate 254,308, forward strand.
TGTATTAATAAATATTTAATTTTTGCAGTAAATTTAGTCTTACAATAAATTTACTTTTGAAACGAATATACAACGTGTATTTCTGTCAGAAAGTTAATAGCATTAACGTAATGTTTGCAATCCTAATCAGGGAAAATAAATATGTTAATTCTTACAATTAATTTACTCTCAAAGTGAACACACAGTTGCTATTTCTGATGGAAAATTAATAACATTAAAATAACACTTTCAAGTTTAAGCAGAAAAAAATCATAAAGCAAGGGATTAATTCGTGCACGGTAAGTAGCTGCTTACCGAAGTGTACCTGTCGCCACGGACCACTTCCTACATCGATCAATAATATTAAAGTACAAACACTTCATGCACACCTGATTCCGTGCTTCCACGTTTCGCCCGGTATTAGACGTCGCATGAAACGAGTCCCTCCCTGATTTACTCTCGAACGTCGACATTTTTACTCCTGACGGATTAACCCCTTAACAGCCATTTCCGAGACACATACGTACACGACGAACATACTAACAATTATGCCGAACTTTATTAATTTTCTAAAATTCAATATTAACACACTACCGCGAGGATCTTAAACGTTTTATGTATCACTTATTCTTTCGTAGTAAAGATAAATAAAAACAATTATTAATTGCTCACAATTCTTACGTTGCACCATTATGTATTAAACATTATTAAACATTCTTATTCAACAGTAAACATTTATTCATTAATGTATTAAACAGTTTTATTCAACGTGAATGTATATTGCAATTGTTTTTAAGCAATTCATACGCGAACATTTCAAGATCTATTTTTATTATATAAACAAAAAGCTTTTATCGCGAGAAATCGAATGGCAACAATAATGCTCTATAATCAGATGTGAACGAGACTAATATCGAATCCGAAGTTTGTAAATAACATCGTATAACGAGAAAATTCGTTCGTTGAAGGGTTAAGAAAAAATACTCGGTTACGATGGAATGGCGTATCGATGCTCGCCGCACCGGCGTCAAACTGATTTCCGCGGCTGACATTTCATTTCCCTTCGAATCCCCCGCGATGTAAGGGGTTCTGATTCGCGGCGCGTCTTTGTTCGGTCGCAATAAATGCACGCGGCGCTGCGCACTGCCGCGACCCCCGTGAGGGTGAGCAATACGGGCACGTGAAACGCAGGTATTTCCGTGCAGGTGTAAATCTTTATAAATGTACCGGAACACCGGTAAATATGTGCGTCGCGTGCTCGTATTAAAAAGAAAACAGATGCGCGGAAAATCGCACAGTGAAACCGGTACGCACGTGTAACGATTAATTTGATTGTTAGCGGTGGATTAAAGACATTTAGCTAGATTTAACCTTGCATTACATTAATAATATTATATTAAGTTAAACAAGACGTTTAACTAGATTTAACCCCTCGCCTTATAAGAACGTATCAAACTCGTGAAGATTTTAAATAAAATTTAACAAGCATAAATACAACTTATAAATACGATTATTTTCAATTCGAATTAAATATTATTCTTCTGTTAACAATTATTATAATTTAGAGTAAACATAGTACTTGAACAATGAATTATTAATGATATAGTTGTTGTTATAGTGTTGAAATGACAGGGCAAGGGATTAACGAACATCGATATTATTCGTTGCATGCGAGTCGAAATAAAGGGTTGCTTTTCTGTTATTAATGTTTTACTATTAAAGAAAATGTACATTTGTAATAAACAGAAATTACCGTTTGCATTCTTGCGAATTATTGACAGTAAAATAAATCTAACCAACATAATTCCAAAGAAAATTATACGTAGAAGGGTTAAACTTATTTAACTAGGAAACGGTGAATGTTTGTGAATTATAAATCTGATGTATTTGTTGTATATTGATTTTTCAAAACATAGTTTCATTCGATGAGATTTTCATCATCTTAAGTAAATCTATAGAATCTTTTACAAATAAAAAACTACTGTCTATATACAAGCGCACGTATATTCTAATCTATAAGGTGTCTCGACGTCACATTTCTCAGAATTTTTTAAGCATCCCCGGCGAACTGATGATCAGTTTCGACTTCCGGTTTTTCATAACCAATATAGCTCAGAATCGATATATCAAATAACAGTTATGATTTCATTTCGGTTCTCCGAAAACAGTTTCAGAAACTGACATACACCAGTTTCAAACATTTATTTTCGGAACCTTTTCAATCCCCGCAAACAAGTGACGCTGGTAGCGAACGTGTTAAAAAATTATGACAAGTGTTATATGGGACGCCCTGTGTACCAATAAACTGCAGAATTCTATAGGAACATGAGCGCTGATTTTCACGTGCGACAGCGTACACCGGTGGTTCGTGGGCTTCGAGACGCGCTCGTTCTCTCTGACGGCAATACTTGAAGTTCGGCTACATACCTGAGCACTGGCGTCGCGATACGTATTCAGGAGTCGGGATACGCGGAGGGGTGGTTTGCAAAAGGTTAAGGGCGCGAAACCGGGGGGGTTCGAAATTGCCGAGGGTGGAAGTCGCCGCGAATCTCTCTCCCATAGAAGACACGGAGGAGCCATTCCTGCGAGTTTTCAATCGGCACAAAGAGACGCGTCGAGGCGGGAACAGATCTGATACACTCGTCGAACCTTGCCTTCTCTCTCGCGCGGTTGGATTTCTCGCATTGGTGCTCACTATGCTTTGTTAAATTCTGTTCAGAGTCAGCGCGCGCGCGCGCGCCACTGCGATTAAAGAGTGAAACGTCTGAAAACGTAATGTTTCGAATGAATGTTATTTTAATGCGTGCTTCGTGTGTGCAGTCAGCATGTTCAGTCGGTATTCAGACGAAAGAAAATATAAATTGTGATATAGTTGTATGTATACGTGCATAAAGGAATTTAATCGGAAGATCGTGTTTTCGTGGGAGATTACTCGACAAGTGTATTTGACACTTTTTAGAGTTATTTTTAGAGAATGGAGGATTGCAAGAAACTTGTAGTTATACAAGAGTAATACAAGAGTAGCACTATTTAGATACGAAAACGAAGTATACGCATTGATTGTTACGAAAGAATTTTGTGGACGAAATTAACTCTAAATGGTTAAATATTCATCAAAATAATTTATCGACCTTTGCAACTTTTGTAAATTTGAATGTGGGACCACACTTTTAACGTATGTCAAAACTGCAAACATTACATCTGAACGCTTTTCTGTTTTATAATTATAAATTAATAATAAATTTATATGTAATAAAAATATATATGCGTTTAATTTGTAGTCTATGAGTCGAATATTTAGTTACAAAGTAACACTGAAGATTAGTCATCTAGGGTCAAATGAAGTTCAGATCGACGATCTGATCTCGTTAAGCGAACATTCAGTCGGATCTCGCTTCAATAAAAAATGGAAGAGTCTGTTTGCATAATAAACGACCCGCAGGACAAAAGGGCGAAATCCGCGTCAGCAGAGATTCACGCATGCGTTATCAATGGGGTGGCACGCGCTTATTCAAACATGCTAAATGTAGAAAAGCGAGAACACCTCGTAAAATTTACACGAAATACGTAATGAACTGAAAAGGCTTTATAATTGTATATACTATAATGAAATATTAAAAGAGGAATTATTTAAACTTTCGTTGATTGAAAAATAACTAAACTGATTTGAATCATTCGATTTTTATCGTAAATAGCTCTTATCACGCAGACATTATAATTACAGTAAAACTTAATGGATATAACTACTAATATTTCGAATAGGCGTGAAATACAGTTTCGAATATTATTTTATGTTATTGAAAACTATTCCGTGTTATCACATTTCATTTAATATTTTGCTTTCCATGAACCTTTGTGAGAAAATACGTAAACACTTTTAGTTTTAACATAATTTTTAAATGAATCAATTTTTCAGAAAGTTATTTATACCGTGAAACTTTTACATAAAAGAATCACTATTCTTCCTTACTTTTGAAAGCTGATTTTATTTCTTCAATGTGCCCGATTGCAGATAAAATATTTACAAATGAAATATTCTTGTAACCTAGATATAAATATTGGAATTTGTATATTTTTCATATGAAATATATTGTTCCCTAAAAATTTAACTCGATATATTTCAATACATATTTTCTCCAACCATTTCAAAAATTCCACAATAAACATAATAGGGTCAAAGAGAAGAGTCTCGAAACTAAGTTGTTCAATTTCTAACGAGAATGGAAAAATACAATTGCTATCTTCAGCTATCATTATAACGCAATAAATTACCAATCATTTCTAATGGACATACATCACGTAAAGTAAAGAAGGCGGTATAAAGAAATGTATGAAAAATATATGCGCCTACGATGAAAAATGAATGAACACCTACCCAATTTTTAGAACACGTATTCCCACGGCATACCCGAGAAAATAAAGACCCCTCTGAAACGCACGGTCGTAGTGCCGACGCTATTCACTTATGCCACTTCATTTCTCATCCGCCTTGTCTGTCTATCTTTCCTCTATAACAGGGATCTCTCAGTATAATACATTACACTTCGTATGGTCCCGCTCGTGTGCATTGTGTCCGTGCCGTCCATTCACGAGGTGCACGACGATCCAATAATTCTTGCCGCTTGTAGCTGGACTACTTATCGAGTAAGCGGCAAGATTCATTTGAACGGCGCATACGAGCCTACGGTCTGTATCCTGTACTTACATTCGACGTTCGTAATAATACGACTGTGCAATTATGAGAGTGACGGGCAATTTATGCGGGATAATAAAGCCCAAGCAAATCGAAAGAGAGAACTATCGAGTTATTCGTTATGGGAATTTTAATGATGGCTTTATAATATTCCTATTATAATATTGTATCTGGCTAATATTTTTCTATCGAATCTAGAATTTACAACCTATAATATAACACTTAAAATAAGAAAAAAAAGGCATGCAAAGATGTATTTAACATTTTTGAAACTATTATTCTATTTATATTACGTCAGCTTTTTTATGATGAGTGGTTCAGCGAAGTTACGCGCAAAGTGTTCACGTAGCTTCTAGACAGCTTTTTGCTTGTAAATGGAAAGTGCATGTAAAAGATGGAATAGAAAGATTTGTTGTTTTTTTATGTGACGAACACAGCAGCAGAAATAAACTTTTTATATTTGTGATATTTCTTAGAGAAACGAAGTTGGATGTTAATTGTATAAGCAGAATATTAGATACGTTTCTTGTGTTACGTGAAAACAAATCTCGCAATTTTTTCAATTATACGTAATGCAACCACCTTCAATTCCCTTCAAATCCCTTCAATTTGTACAGTTTAAATAATCTTTTTTAGAACAATTACTTTTGTTCACAGACAACGAATTCAATTTATCGTAATAAATTATATCTCTGTATTCCTTGCAAAACGTCCATGATGATAAAAATATAATTCATACAGGAGAAAAGTCACATTGAACATTCCATTCAGCTTTGTCAATAAAAAACGTCATTATAACAAGTAGAATGATACAAAAGGTTCGAACTGTTCTCTTTATTTATGACTTTTAACAATGTTAATAATCAACACGTCGCGTGTAATGAATGTCAAGTGTGGCTTGGCATGGGACTATAAAGAATTAATGATTAAAATTTGTCAATAGCTATGCATAAGCCAGGTTTCTGTCTGTCTTTCACAGGGTGAAGATGTCAGCATCATACTTACCTATTTGTCTCATGTATGCTACTGTTGCTCAATCATTCAGAAGAACAGTAACAACTTGAAAACGTAATTGTATCTGTGACATATTTACTCATGATTCTTATCCTACATTACCATAAAGATACGATTTCAATTTTCCTTCACTTGCTACCAAACACTCTTCATGAAGACACTTTTTTTTACCCAAAAAGGACCAATTTATAAGAAACAGTTAAACATCACATTGAATAATCAGATATTAGATATCCTGTCTTTTTAATATATCAAAATTCATTGAAAGATCACCATAAACGATGATTACTAGTTACCAACATAGATCATTTTTGGTTAATATCAATTTGAATAGTCCTTCACCCTCTGCCTTATAAATGTATTCACAACCGTATTTATTAGACTAACTCCATTCAACTACTGCTATAATTAATATGTTCCAAAAGAATATCTGCAATAAGAAATGTACATACTTAACAACACTTCATTTACTTTCAAAGTTCTAACACATTCCATATTTTCCATCTGCGCACAAATAACAAATGTCTCTTGTCCAATTGATATTGTTTCTAGCCTTCGAAGTTTAGGTACATTCATTTCAAAGCTTGCGTACCGTTATCCTTTCGCTTGCATAGGAGACGGTAACGGTATTAATAAAACTAATAAGAAATCACAAGTCGAAACATCGCGAAAAACACGCACCAGTGAACTATTACCGTCGTCCGGCCGCGTTTCATGATAAGAATGTATCCTTCGTATGCGAGAACCGCTGAATATCCCCGTAATATTTTATGTAAAAAACACGATAAACTACTACAAGCTGCTGGTCGCGTAAAAAAAATGTCAGAGTGAAAGGATACTCGGAAGAAGAAGATGCGCTTATGAATGTACGGCGCCCGGTTTAAATAAGCGTTACGAAGGTAGGAAGAGCTTGGTGGATCAGGACGATGAATCTAGGCGGTAACTCTGCTATCGTTAACGGTGTTCTCGATAGATCCGCGTGATTTATATAGTTGAGTTACAGGAATACACCTGGTCATTGTACTTTATACAACTTTAATCCCTTGTCTTATAATACCGGAGCAGATTTGTGGTGGCAATTTCAAGCTGAGTTTAATATATGATAGATAGGGGCGTTATTCATTTGTTTTAAGTCCGCGCGGAATATTATGTTCTATTGTTGAGACGAAACCTTTGCTGTAAATGTAGACTTATGGGGAAGTTAACTTGGATTTACGAGGAACGTAAAGTTCCTGTTTTTTATATAAATTACTGACAGAGTAAATTTTATGAGCGTAATCGTGAAAGTGAGGGAAGGGGTTAATGGTTATGGATTTGGTGGTTGGCAAGTAAATTATGGTTTTTGTACTATAAGATTTAAAAGTTTGTCGCACCACTTGACTTGAAATATTCAGTTAATATAATCCTATAATCTATATATTATTCTTTAAATTAAGCTTCTTTCCAATGGCATAAACATGTGAAACGTTACATTTAATAACTTTCTTGAAAGTTTTCACAGGAATATCCCTTTCCTGGATGCCCCTGATATTTATTGCAAGATATTATCTAAATAGTTAAAAAAATAATAATTAGTTGACTGACTGGACCAACTTTTTTTAACTTTAGCATTATTGTAATTAAAATTGGTTATTTAACACACAATCTACACTTTTCTTAATTTTTGACGACCCCAATCTGCCGTAATATATAGTTTCGTCAACGTTTTAGAATTTATAATCAATAAATTTATAGCCTCTTTATTGTTATAACTATTGATAAGTTGAATGGATAACAGGTAATAACAATGAAGTAATAATAATAAATTATTTCATCGTTATTACCTGTTATCCTGTTTAATTATATATATAAATATAAATTACAAATTTAATAGCTTCATTACCTACATTAAGTTTGACTTGGACTTTCCAAAAATAATTGTTGACATACTAATTGAAATTACGACATAAATGTGACACAAATTAGAGTTACCAACAAATTAATCACTGCGTTTTAAGTATTCTTTAAAGGAGACCTTTTTGTCCGCAAAAGGACACGTGATATGCCGAGTTAGCACGATAATTAAATCTTTCCAGTTCATTGGAAAAACTTGGCCTCGAACCTGACACCATTTCAACCCTTTCATCCTCGGGACTGAGGGGAAATTCTCAAAACCAGTGTTGAAACAGTATAAGCACGAGTACGTATAGTATTTTTAACTCGAACGACCGTGATAGTAGGGGTCATGAGAGAAAAAGAGAAAGATTTAAGGATTTTAGGCAAACCAGTCAGTGGTTCTCTGTTAAAAAAAAAACTTGCATTACGCAAAGTACATTTACAATATTTCTTTCTCCACTGATCGAAATCCAATGAATTTTTAATAAAACGTGCCAGTAAGGTCTTTAATTGTGTGAATAAACCTCTAAGCGAAAAGAATAAAGAAATTATAGTTTCTTAAAGCGAATATATCAAAAGTTATCACAGAGTTATCAAAGTTTTAAAAGTTTAATATAAACCAGTCAGTTGTACTCTGATTAAAAAAAAAACTCTTCGCTTGTGTAAGGCGCATTAAGTATATTTTGTTTTTCTCTTATAGAAACATAATGAATTCTTAATAAGGTACAAAGTTTAAGCGACGAAAGAAGCGGAAGGAAAATGAAGGGTGGATAGACAAAGGAGGGAAAAAGTAGTTTTAAGACCTTTGATTATGCAAAGAGACCTCTAAGCGGAAAAAGTCTTAAGAACTGTGTTCTCCTGAGTACCGCTGAAAAAGTGTAATTACACTACACTAAGATGAAGATATTCAAAAAAACGGAATGTGTAACAGTTCTGTCCTGTAGGTCTAATATCTCGCAACACAATTTTTTTTTAGTAAAAGCAAATAAATGTAACAAGTGAAGAACTTGTTATAGAGCATTTAGTTATTTGGTTAGGAAAACTAAAAATTAAAGTGGTAACTAATATAAGGAAAAGTTTAGCAAAATGCATGTGTATATAATTAACAATTACTTTTACGATTAATATTGATATATTACATCAATTAAATGGAGTTAATTAATAAGGAGAAGAAATACAGAAGATCTGTCAAAGATTGAAATTGTTCTTTCACAGTTTACATAAAAAATTTACTTCTACATGTATTTTTCATCGAATGATATTCAGGAAATTGATTAAACAAATTATAACTAAGTACTTTATACAAATTTTCAGACAACTGTACAATTTATTAAGAGCATTGAATGCAAGTATATTTCTATTACAACGAGTGATATCGATATATACAAGAAAGCATTTGTTGTGTTCTCAAAAAATAAAAAAATAGTGTAAAAATATTGATAAGACTGAAATCTAATAATTGGGTTTATCAAAGAGTTTCATAATGCTTAATATTGGATGTTTGGTAGTTATAAAATAAGTAGCACTGTTTCAACGTAAAATAATTTTAAAAATCTAACTTTTGTGAAAAAAATAATCTAGAGCACTTGAACAATTATGTTTCAATACTTTTCTGTGTGAAAATATAATAATGGGGGAATCGAACCTTTTTGGTCATAGAATGTAAAAGTTCTTTGTTTTTTTCTAAATTATTCTTGAGAATTTAATTTATAAATTTTTCAGAAATATTTCGAATACATCGTTTAATAGATTTCTATGCTACACTTTGTCTGATATTATATTAAGATAGAATTTAAACTTTAAGGAAACATGACGTTCAAGGAGCATTGAAAACATATAAAGACGTAAAATAACATATTTGTAGCATTTATGAATATTAATACTCTACACACAACTTTCATGAAACAAATTGTACTAGAGCATTATATACTTGTCCAAGAAATGTTAAAGAATAATTTACTAGACATTTGTTATGCTCCTTATTCCGAGGAAATGTAGTCTTTAATTTGTAAAAATACAGCAATAAAGTGGTGTAGTGTATAAATTAATCCTATACACATAACTTTGCAATATTTTTCTCTACAAATATTCATTATCTTCTCGATAAAATATCGATATTATCATTTGCAATTAACACAAAGAGAAAGCATTACACGAATTAACAGACAGAACTATTTTATTTCAGTGTTTCATATGTTGTTATATTATACAAGTATTGAATATCGAATTTTTAATTTTATAACTTTACCACTTCGAATCAAAATGGCAAATAGAAATCGCCTCTTTAGTGCAAAAGGTTAACCCTTTGTGGACAAAAATTTTTTAAACTTTTAACAATTCTTTCAACGAACAAGAGCATACTGGATCAACGTCTTAAATACTAGATGAAAGAAAACCACATATCCGTAATTTCCTATTCAAATACTTAAGTTATTCGTTTGCAACTTTCGATCATAAACGTCATACCTCGAAGTAGCCATTACGATGGCATTCGACCGTAAAGGCTTAAATGAATTTGAGGAAGTGAACGGTACAAAATGAACGAAATATTATGTTCGGCGCTACACCTAGCAATCCCGACACGAATCTGCGCATTTTGATCAACTCATGCACTACGAACCTCGCTCGTTATTTCAGCTAAATTGATTAAATCCGATTTTGAACGCACATTACGTATCAGTCGGGAACAACCCTTGTTTACTGGCGTCAGACACATTAAAACATTATTACAGATAGTGAGAACCACTGATTCCTTGGATGCTTTGGGGTTAAAGACCGGGTGCAGGTCTTACGTGTGCTCCGCACTTCAATTTTCTCTTGTTGTCTTTCTCGGCGCTCCTCTCCTGTTTCCCTTTTTCTCCTTCTTTCGCCGACCTTCCTGGCATCTTTGTTCGCCTTCAACCCTCTCCATATCCCTTCGCCTTTTACTTTCTCTCTTTCTAACGTTCTACGAATGAAGGAGGTAGTTTATATCGGCGCTGACGAATACGAGGCTGTTTTTCCCGTTTTTTTCTACCATGGTCCGAGGTGTCTCTTTTGAGATTCCTACAAGATTACAAAGCTTACAGTGGGCTTACCCCAAGCCGGGGATTCGTTTGCTGGGAAAAAACGGTTTTGTCCGGAAACAGTTTATCCTACGTAATTCCTCTGTAATTGAAACAAATAGATGCGTGTATCTCCTCTTTCAATTTATTTCATTCTGTTTATTATATTCATTTATATTTCGTTATTTCTATTATTTTATTTTTTATATTATATTATTTTATTGTGTTTGACCTTTGATGTGAAGTGAACCAAGTTATTTACCTTTCGGGATGATGTTTATAAATGGTATGTTAAAGAGTAACCCATGTAATCAAATTGATGAATAGTCTGAGATTGATAAAGAAATTGCGTTGAAAGATGTTATTTTTAATAGGCGATTGATAAAATATGTGAAGTAGAAGAGACTTTTAGTCAAGTTATTTTGAGGAACAGGAATATAGTATGTTAAGATTACATTATTTTAACGTAATATAATTAAGTAAAGGGTATTTCTAATTATTTTTCCTCTATCAAGGATCAAATTCTTATAGAAAGTTAAACAAGTAAGTGTTCATAATACAAACTACAATGCTTGTATTTATATATAAAATTATAAGATAAGAGTATTGAAAGTTTATTTTATTTCTTTTTTTTCTTATTTATTTTCGTTTATTCGTTATTTGAAAATAGGGTAGCATTAATTTAAAGTATACATACGTACATGATTCACATAATAAGAACTATAAACAATTAAAATGTAGTTTAAACTAACTCTTTGATTATTTTTTCTAGGATGTTATGCGCAAAAAATTGTCGTACGATTGTAAAACTTTGGTTTATATACTTCTTCATAGAATGAATATAAAGTTAAATGCACTCTGTTTTGAAGTATGTTGAATGTTACAAATGCTGTTTCAAGTTTATCTTTCGAAAACATCTCGCTACTTCCCATTTGTAGGGTTGTTGCTTAATTATAACTTGATAAATTGGGAGAGAAGTTACACGCGTACTTCACCCGTTGACAAGCCCGCGCGTTTTCACTTTTTTTCCTTTTCCAGCTGAGTTCTTGCGGGATTCCTGAGAGATTACCAATCACAGAATGAGTGTACACACTCAACAGAAAAATTCGTATAACGATCCGTCTGCCAACTTGGAACTATGTACAATCATAATTTGACTTAATACATACGCTCAACAAAAAGTTCAAAACATTTCCATTTTAACCGTTTAGACAGTAAAATGTCTCAAAACATTAAAACAGTTTTCTACTTTTCAAGAATATCATAAATAATGTTTTCAAGAATATAATTTCGTTCATACATTTAAAACGTTCATTTATTTTAGGATATTATAAACAATTTAAAGAATGAACGCGGCATAAATTAATAGTGAAAAATGTATTACGATAAGAGAGCGAATAATCTATATAAAATCCTTATCAATGTTTTGAGTTTTGCATTTTTACATGCGTAAATAATAGGATATATAAATTCATTATACCTTGTTATAAACTGTCATGTGATAAATGTAGCAATATAAATATATCAATCCACTACTATTTGTTAATACTATGATGAAGTTCCTAAAAATTAAAGAAGTCTAAAAGATACTCATGGTTATATATACTTAATATAATTATCAGTATATTACCATCCAACTGAATAAACAAAAAATTGCTCATTTATATTCATTTATACTCACGTGTACTTTCTAGTCCACACTTAAATATTTACAATTTCCTATCTGTTACTTCTTTGACGTTTATAACCGTGTGTAGAACAAAGTTTTTTATTTTCAGTGTTGGTTTGTCACATTAATAACGAATGGTATTTAGATACGTCATTTGAAATGAATATAAACATATTTAATACAGATTAAAATACAATAAAAATTAACTTTAATCAATTATTGTTTCGAAGTCAGAAAATGTTTTTCTTTTTCATATTCGCAGATTTATAGACGAAAGAACATTTTGGGATTATGAGATTTAATATGAGCTTGCTGAAGGCTAATAAAAGTCTGCGTACAACATCAATTCTTCTAAAGGTACAAAAAATCCTTCGTAACGCGCTTATCAATACAAGCAAACTTTGGGACACGTCCCAGCGGGAGAGTATAGTACTTACTTATAGATGCAAGTAATCTGTAATGTAAGTACATGCCTCGCGGATCTAAGTTTGTGCATACGATGTGTGAGGTTTTGCAGCTACATGTTTATGGAGGTAATATCGTGTACTCTATAAAGTTCCAACTGAGAGAAGCTTGCGAATAATTAATACCGATGCTTAAATTTAGAATTAAAACGCCTTAAGATCTAAAGCTCTCGGTACTTTAATATTTATTCGAAATGACCTTAATGAAAATAATTAATATTAGGTTTACGAACAATTATTGTACGGTTTGTTCTATTGTATCTCGGAGAATTGATGTTTGATCGTTTAGACCTTGGAAATTGGAGCTTTACAGTAGACAATTTACGAAATATATTCGTACAATTACATCAATCAAAATCGATATAAATATTCATTAAATAATGTTCATAACAATGTATAATCAAATTAACGCGTTCCGTAAACCTAGTGTTAAGAATTCATATTTTTTAACTTAAATACAAATTAATTTATATTCATTCCATTAATATGTTCGCGTATTTAACTATATGTATGTGAAATACATACATTGGAAAAGAAACTATCTCATGTAACAAGTTTCACGTTAAGGAAGATAAAGATCAATATGTACACTTTTTTCAAGAAACAAACGAAAGCAATCTAAAATTCTAAAATCTTAGTTGTGAAAAGAAATTCAAACGAACAAAATTATTGCTTAATCCTTAGTTTACTGTTTATTTCGTAACTATACTCAGAGAAGTTACTTTAATCATTTTCTAACAAAAAAGGAAACAACGTGTTCTGTTTAGTCACAGAAAATATATGTTTACTGCAAACAGCCAGTATTTTCAAGCTTAAAATATATTGCCCCTAAATGAGTATGAAGTGAGGATTATCCAAACGTACCAAATTCAATTTGAAGTATTCGATTCGTTACCATACGGTAAGGGTTTGGTTCTGTTTAATCTTGCAGAAATCACAGATACCCTTGAAACTTACATTAATCTGAGAACAAAAATTCCGCTCTAAAAAAATTGTTTTAATTTTATTAAAAACGTCCTAAACAGAATGAATTCTATCACGACTAAATAAAGTAGTTATTAACATATTGTATGAGGGCTATCTTGTGCCTTGTAGTCTATATGGAGTGGGCTATTTTTAGAGATCTGATGCCTTCGGAAGAGGATGTTAAAAAACCGCTCTAATTACCAATGTATTCTGAATATTTATTCCTCCTTTTTTTAGTTTCCCCCTATGAACCTCAGTGATTTCTGATTATAAAAAAATAATTTTATAATACACTATATTACTTGATTTAATAAATAAGATTTTCTCATTTCGCCCGACGACATAGATATATGCTAAAAATATACTAGTCCCGCAGGCTACTGAAAGTTTCAGGGGTTGAAAAGAAATACAAAATCGAAATAAAGAAACAGAAAGATAACAATTTTAAACCAACATACTTTCCGAAAGACCGTAACCGAAATTGATATATCCAATAACAGGTACGACTGTATTTCAGTTTTCCATAATTACTTCTGTTGAAATCCATACAGGCATAACAGTTTCAAACAGTTAGTTTCGGAACTTTTTCAATCCCTGGAAAATCCACGAAAAACGTACTGGGTACGTCTTCCGCATAAAATCTGTGTAACTGTGTGAAGTGAGCTCTACTCTGTGTGCCAACGGTCCATATCATATTTCAGTTTCACCAAAATTCTTTCGATCACGTCGGAAAAGTGATTTATTTGGTGTGGCTTAGGCGGTACATATCCTCGCCAAAAGCAGCAAAAATCAAGAACAGCTTTGGAACGAAAGAGAGGAGCAGCTGCAGCTTTTCCACCCTAAGAAAGAGGGAAGAGGGTTAGGAGAGTCGTTGCTAGGGTTCCAGTACTCGGATACGGTACGGCCATAAAATTTATCGAGCTTACGGGGTGGCGGAAGTTAAGCTGTCACTGCATGCCAGCGTGCTGCCGTATTCAGCTTTATGAAAACGATGATTTCTGGGGAAAGATTTCCCGGAGGGGTCGTACTGAATAATTCGGCCCTAATTCAAAAGGACTGGTCGCATCAGTGAATCGATTCGCAATACCGCCAAATGGCGGCTGAAAGTAAATATGTTTTAACCTTGCGTTGATTAAAAGCATACAACGAACATATCAAGTTCAATTCGTATGCTAAATTGAAGGGACAAGAGAAACATTTGTGTCTGTGTCTCCGCTGGGAAATATTTTATCGCTTATTCGTCAAATGCACACGGTTCCTTCATTAAACAAGATACAGATTCATAGTTGAGTTTGTATATGTTTCATATTATTATTATTTGAAAATGATTGGAGACTAGAGAGCAATAATTATAAAGCAACAGCCTGCAATTCATTTAATTTTTGTTGCTTCTTTAAATTACGTGTTCGTAAGTGATCAAATATATTTGCATGGCAAGTATAGATAGCATAAATAAATGTAGGTTTGAAAGGTAAAAATTGCACATTGATGAAGAAGGAATATATAAATAGTATAAAAATATACGAATATCATACGAATGTATTCAGTAGATCAATATGCGTGTTATTGATTTTTAGTTGCACCATAAGTTTTTTAGAGTTTTTATCATCGCTATCATATTGTTATAGTTGATATGAAAATAAATACCCACATTTCAAATAAACTAGCCAACATAGAATAATTTATATCTCAAATATACTATAATTTGAACAGTATTAGGTGAGATAAGGTAATAAAACAGAATATTCAGTTATTTAAATATTTATTTGTATAAAATTTCGATATTTATTTCGACGACGCCTAACTATCGATAACTTTATACCACTTTTACGACAAAAAAGAAAATCCTGAAATGTCAGGGAGATGTTTAAATTTATCATGAATTAGGTAAAAACGTACCAAATTAATATAGCCACAAATATATTTTTCATGTTCGAGAAATTTCTTCGTAGGGATATATGTTAGGATGATGTACACAGAGATCATCGTGCTAAAGAAATATAAATCCGAACCATGACCTAGAGACATAGGGTCTGTCACATCGACTATCTACGCCATGTGACTTGAACGGTGGTGGTGAAAAAATAAAAAAAGCCCGTAGGACTCCTAAAATAATATCGTAAACCACGAACGACACGTCTTGTCTACGCACGTATGCGCCCTTATGCGTGCTCGTACATATATTATGAACACGTTATAGGACGTGGAAGTCTATTTCGAACCGAAACACATTCTGTACCCAGCCGCTCGCAACACACGAGCGTTGATGCTGCCAGGATATGTACAGGAGAACTGCATCCCCCCGAAACCCTGCAGTGGTTCTCAACCATATAAACAAGAGGGATGAGCACACCTAAGGCTGTGAGAAAATAACTTTCAATGATTTCATTCCTCTAACTATTTACGTGAAATTAGTAAACATTAGTTTGGACAATAGGGTGTTATAAGGGAGAATACGTTTCTATGAAACAGTCGAAACAGTTGGTTTAAGACTATTTAAACAAATTTTATGAATTTATTGTAATTCTTCATCCTATATCAATAAGAATCACCTCATTAATAATTATTAGCCACCCTTATTTATGTTGCTCTACATTTATTCAACGTTTTAATTTCAATATTTAAATTAAAAAACATAAATGTCATCACAAATACTCAATCTATATTATAATTATAATTTCACGTAACAAAACAGTTTCAAAATTAAACAATGTATAATATAAAAATAGTAGCCGAATAATTACTTAAATTAGTAATGAAAACGTTGTAGAAATCTTCAATTATTATACAAATTTTTTCCAGTTTATTGAAAAACTGAAAAAAAGAAAAATTATTTATAAACGAAATAATCTCCATCCGTTATTTTAAAACAAACTTTAATAATGTACCGTGTGTTACACGAAAAAGAAAAAAGAAAACTTTATAAATAAACTTGTTGATTATGAAGGCGTGGTACAGCCATATAAACTATGCCAATACTATATGAAAGAATGGAATAAAACTTACAAAAATGCAAATATATGAGTATGTGACTTTAAAGTTATATGGCGTCATAAAGGATTAAAGGAAGCTCCTCACTTCAATGGCCTACAAAATCGAATTTCTTTTGCATTTCCTTCCATTTTATGTCTTAAAATTGTAATTCCGAGATATTATGGCAAATTCATACGCAAAAACAACACACAGAACTTTAATTGCTTTTCCTTCGGAATGATATTCTTCACATTTATTTCTTCAATAACCAACAACCGAGATTTTCTCATAAACCAATCTTCTAATTTTCTTGAAACTTGTAAAACATCTTCGAAATGAAGATTCTATTAATTCCTCTTTCATTCTTTCCTATGTACATTGTGATTAAAGATCGAATTTGACAGAAGAAAATACTTAATTTCGAACTTTCAGTTTCAATTTATATTTTACGATTAATAATTGTTTATTTATATCGCTGCAAATTTTCGATGGACATAAAAAACCCAAGTTGTAAAGTGGCAGATTTAATATGTTTTTGTTCTCATTTATCTGTTTTTCAATTTTATTTCTCTAATAAACCGAAGAATGAGGATATGCTACAAAAATATCGCTTGTCATAGACAAATTTAAATAATTTTCATTCGCTTTATAATAGTAATATATTTTCGTTAGACATATTCAATCACAGAACGACAATCTCATAGGATATTTCTCACTTGAAGTGCAGATTAACGTCACATCTTCGAAGACATTTATTTCTAGCTTGAGGAAAACGAAAATATTTACACGCGTGCAGATGGATGACTAATAAACACTTCACGCTATCCTTTTCACAGTACTTAAGGCAGAAGTAAAATTTATTAGTGACAGCTTTCTGAATGCCACATATATATAAAATCCTTTACTTTATTTCCTTTGCATGCCTATAAAGACGATGTTTTTGGAAAGAATGTAATTAAAAGTAAATACTAATTCTTTTGGTTTGAAAATTTCATGAAACACGTGTTTATACCACCTTCAACGGAACTTTCGTAATTTACAGTACACACCGATATAGATATTGTATCATTAATTGTTATTAGAAGAATAATTGTTAGAAGTTTGGTAAGTTTGAAGTTTTTACATCGTTTTATGTCATTAATAATCATCAATTTGTGTACATTATTAATGACATATTATATATATATATTTGATCTTCTGAACCTAACTATATAAATGAGATTATCATCGTAACATTTGACTTTATTAAAACTTAAAACTGTTTTGACTAAATTAATTACTACAAAATGTAATCCCAAAGATGGAAATGTATTCATAGCAGAAAATCAAAGAAAATTTACAAACATGTAACAATACAATTAAAAAGCTCATTCACCTAAATAAGACTGCTCTCCATCTACAAAATCCCAATTCTTTAATAAAATCTATCTTTAACTAACTAACACTACTAATAATACCAATTCAATTATTTCTCTAGCTATATACCATTCAACATTCACTTCTTTCCCTCGGAAAACCAAAGAGCATTAAAATATTCTACTTTCCTGAAAGCAGAAACGATCGTTCAAATTGTCCACAAACAACTATACATCATCTATTCTAATATACTTTCAAAGCATGCTCCCGCAGAACAGGCTAAATGGCGCGCACCTGAAAAAAACTAAGACACCCGTTTTATCCGGTAATATATTTCGTAACAGGACTCGAACCGGTCTTCTTTCACTTTCGTTCGAGTACGGTCATTGTTCACAGTTCGCTCGTGCACCGCGTTGAGAACCACGGTAAATCGGCGTGCACATCTGGCCATGGCCGCTCTGGAAACGTGGGAGTTGAGAGTAAAGTATAAACTATGGGGTGCCACCCCATCTTGCAGCGGACAACCTACCCCCGTCGCCAGCGTCGTGGATGTAGGTAATATCGTCGGCCGTGTACGCGCTGCCAGCCACGCGATACGCCTGTACCCCATACACGGATACGAGCCTCGCTATCAGTCGTGCTCGTCGTCCAACCTAACAGAGTTCCGCGACGCGCGCGTATTCGTGCGAATAGAGCACGCTCTCCGGGACACAAACCCATGAAACAGGCTAACAGAGGTGTACAGGGTCATTCAAAAATATCTCGATATAAATTCCGATTTCGGGAGCATCGTGTGCATCTGTTAGGATTCCCCATGTTAGAGATTCGATTTATGAATTTGTTCAATGCAACGTCGATGTTCAGCGTAAATTTGGTTTGCTGGTGTGTTATGTTTTTATATGACGATACGACCTGATAGTATGTTAACTTTCTCGTTAGAATGGACGAGATATCTCGGTTCCACGATATCGAAGAAGCAGTACCTCGTCCATAGCATCGTACGTACATCATGGTGACGAGATATCTTGTCTATAGCATCGTTTCTTCGACATCGTGCTGAACCGAGATATCGCGTTTATTTTGACGAAAGGATTAAACGTTCTTGTTTGTAGTTTTAAATCAATTTTGTTTACGTATGTATGTTCTCCGGTTAAACAAACACCTGACACACTATAGGTTTCTTTTGTTTCATCGCGTTTTACCTAATTGAAACTTCAAAGAATAACTTTTATTTTTAGTTTTAAATTATTCATTATTAAATTATTAGTTTTGATATTATTATATATTAATGAAACATTTGATTTTGTTCGTTTTATCGTTTTGTACTGTAATGAAAAAAGTAATTAACATAATAATAGTAGTATGTAAATGTTAAACTGTAAATAAATTACCCATCCTGTTATGGTTATGTCATTTCGTCATTTGAGGCAATTACGAAGAAAATGAACTTTGCACTTGAAAAGCAACCCTCAATTGCCATTTGATACGAAGCAGCTACATTTGAGTTTCTTTACTTATAAATCCAATCTTTCACTATCTTAAGGAGAAAATTAAGTAAAAATACATTGAAATTTTTAGAATATATAGAATTTTGAGTGTATACTATATATATCCTCATTTTATATATCTCGGCCGTTGCATCTCAGCAAAGATGCAGTGCTGGGTGTAACAATTTATCAGGCACTTCGAAATTTACCACAAAAAATGAACAATAAAATAACATAAAATAAAGAAATGATACAGAAATGGAAGCCAATGACACACAAGATATCGTAAGCTGCATTTGTAGATTTTCATCAAGAATCTATCCAGTAGTTTTCTGAGATTACCTCAAATACATAAAGATTTTTTTTTTTTATTATATTAATTTAATTTAACAAGGTGGTATGCGATATGAAATTCATAAGTTCTATCTTGCACTTTTGCTTATACTGGTTCTAAAGGAGAGTCTTAGTATTTATATAGGATTTTGATTATTATTAATATTTTAAATATTTATTAACACTAGGTTTACGGATGTTTATTGTACAATTCATTCTATTGTTCCTGGAAAAAAAAATTGTTCGTTCAAAATATGAAAACAAAAGAAGTTGTTTCTATGTTTTTTATTAGTTAAGTACACCTTGTGCCGTTTTTACTTTATGCACTTTTTAACCCTTGAAGTTTTATCTAGATTGCCTTCAAACAATGTAGACAGCTGCAGCAATCGTAAATTCCAATGATAAAATCATAGTAAACATAAAATGTACGTAACTTGCTGAATGTATAAGATGACATAGATCTACATCAACCGCTATGAATATATTAAGTAAAGCTATATCCTTAGTGTTTATCTTACCGATGGTCACCGGTGACCATAATGATTACATAATATATTGCTTACTTGTGATAAACAGATTTTCGAAAAATACCATAAAAATACACAATTAGGAATATTTAGGACCTATCATTAATTTTGTGCGTTTTATTAAGACTGCAAATGTATAATATTCATGAGGTATACAGTTATACATATACACATGTATACCTCTATACCTATAGAGAATGTATAATCTTATTTGATACACATAATTCATTCAACGAGGCATCTACATTATGAGATGCATATATGCATACATTATATATAATATATTATTCTTTGAATGTAGTTTCATTTGTCATGCAAAATAGCCTTAAGAAATAAGACCTATGTTTACAGTGGATAATGAAGCAGAAGTACTAAAGTAATATTAATGACATCACGACCATGTGGCAGATTATTAAAATGGTTTATTTACTGATTGTAGATTCATAATTTACACACACACACACACACACACACACACGCGCGCGCGCGCGCGCGCGCGCACGCACATATTATTTTTATAATTACTATACTTGAATATTAACACGTTAATATAGTAACATGAAAAATTATACCATGACATAAGAATCTCTTGAGAAAAGTAACTCAGCTTTAAATATTCTACAAGTAAATGGACTGAGTCACGATCCCATAAATTCTGACTAGCAGTCTAATGGTGTTCATGCAAATTATAGTAACGTAAACGAAACAAAACTTTCCTTACTTCATTTAGGGTTTCTTCGATATTCGAATAAAATCAAATTCTTCCTAAACTTTATTTAATTTTCTAATGCACTGAATTTTTAGATAATCCAGTGTCCAATAAATACATAAAATCTCAATTCTATTAATTAGTCCAAAAATTAACGAAACTAATGTATTCAAATAAAAGTCAACAAAACATCAAAGATATGATAATTCATTATCCAAATAACATTTAAAATTGAAACATGAAATGTTTCTGTATTTATCTACATCACAAACGTTCCATACGGATAGGGGATGACATCATCCTTATGGTAACTACAAGACACCCTTAAAGTGTGCATTCTTATTTATGTATCATCCTATATTGTAAAATATTGATACACAGACACGTTTATGCTGATAGTACGGACTTTTATCAAACGCTGTTGCGCGTATCTGCACGAAATGGAATAACCGGCCTGCACATATGTGTAACGGGGCTAGGGAGAGATATAATAATGTTCGAGTATGCGTGAGAGAGATTGCGTAGGGATGATGGGGGTGGAAGAGAGAGGACAAGGTCGGCGGTTGGGCAGGAGAGCCCATATATTTAAAAGGGACAGGGGGTCGCGTACCCCCATGGAAGCCAGTTTTCATGGTGGTGGTCCAGGTTCTTCACGACAGCCAGAAATGCGCAAAGGGTTGCTAAAAGCCATTCACAGCGCTAATGGCTAATGGGGTGTCCTTAACACGGCACTGAATCTACTGTGCCGCTTGACACCCTAGTCGAATCTCTTTGTGTCTTCAAGAGGAAACCCGAAATGCTAAGAAGTTTACCCGTGTTGGATAAGTTTAACGCATAAATTTTGGCAAATAAATTAATCCCACGACACCCATCGGATCACCCGGATTTCATTAAGGAACGTACAACGAAATTGAACTCTGTAAATGTGCAACAGTTCCGGAAACTATTTCATTTTGTTGAGAAAATTTCTACCAAAATTCTGTAATATTTTTGATACACGTGTCATTTTTGTACATCGAGATCCAAGTTTCACGATTCATTTTAAGTAAATAATAATTAATATTTGTGACTATTATTTTATATTTAACAAAATATTATTTCATCTATTTGTTTCGTCTGTTTCATATACGATAACTTTTTGGCAATATTTATTATCAATTCAAAAATCTTATACAATAAAAGCCCTAAATATAAAATTGTGATTTTAATGCACTCCAGCACCGTTAACATGTTGACTGCTATGGCGGTCATCCATGATCATGATTGGAGCTTCAAATTAAAAGAAAATTATAACTCATAAGATAGTCGATGTCAAATAAATATGTTCAATAGTGTAACGTAAGAATTGTGCTACCAAATAAAATTAATAATTCTTCCTTGTTATTTTTCGTTGGAAAATAATTAGTGATATATAAAAACGCTTTTGTTTTTCGTGGCAGTCAACGTGTTAAATATACATTCTCAATTTATTTTTATGTGTTGTATCAACTATATAAATATTTTATGTGATTTAATAATTTGACAATATGTTATTATATACTGTACCGCTTTTAATTGAACAAGGTAGAATATCTCACAACGCATTTATCAAAGAAATTGATAAAAATTGATAACTCGCAAAAGTTATCAAGGAATTACTTTTACAAGCGGTGTATGACTTAAACGAAGGTATCATATAATTCAGATGAATTGATTGGCGCATTTACAATTGTATAGTTCTATTTAAAAATACCAAGTTAACCTTGAAATTACCTCTACCACGCATGGTGTCCCCTCCGAATCAAATAACTTCTGTAGAAACATTTTCCTGACAACTCCAATTTCTTGTTAAATATTCTACCGTATCCAATTAAACAAAACAGCTTGTATAAATTATATAAATATTTGTGTATAATGTCGTTCACGTGGGATTTCAAATGTGTGTACATAATTGAGTGTTACTAGTCTACTAAAATTTAATTGTCACGCTAAGAAGATATTAAAAAATAACGAGATTGCATTAATTTGCAGTTTCAGGCGAACGTAATGAGCAGTATAAATAAGCGATCAAAGCTGCTAGAAAATTAATACACTCATATCTGATCTAACATCGAGAAATCAATATGTATGCGATACATCACTGGAGGGATTGAAGCTTCCAGCGAAAGATGAAAGCAAACGCCAGAAACAGACACGTTGCAGACATTAAGCGACCGTGGCTGGATATTATTCCCTGGCAATTGCTGAGAATACACAGTGACTAATGACTTCTTATTAAAACTCAGTCATGTGAAAGAAAAAGAGGGGAATTCGATAAAATAATGCCATTCTCATATATATATATCTAATTGTTTATATTCATACATTTACACATACACATACTTAAAATAGTTAAAGTGAACGACATGCTTCGAGAATTACCTATAATTTCACGCGAAACTGAATGAATACTTTATGAAAGGAACAAGTGGAGTTCAGACCAGAAACATTTTTCTGTCCCTCCGCATATTGTGATACTGAATTAATTGTGTCAGGTAGTATAGACATTGAAAGGAAAAATATAAGATGCTTATAGAAGGTAATTTTTTTAACTACTCATCAGTTCTATTACTAGTAAAATTATCTATATAGTTTAAAATTGTTTAAACTACCAGAATATGTTCAAAATTATTCTGATACATCTATGTAAAAATTAAACATGGTAATAATTAATATTCTAAAAGGGATGAATTTTTGTTAAAAAATAGTATACTTATTATTAGTTTTTGTATCTGCATGATTTACATGCGTGTATTAATGAAATGAACATAGAAATATGAAGCTTTTATAACTGTTAAAATATTATGGCTTTTTCTTTATTTGGTCTGTTTTAATTATTATATACTTATCTACTTCGCTTAATTGAGGAGTATAAATAACAACCGAAGTAGCCGGTAAAATATCGTTAATGTTTACGAATAGTTAAAACATTTGCATTCTATCAATATAATGATAGTATCGATTTTCACAAAAAGAATTGTGTGGGACGTTGCTTGATGATAAAGTACGTCAATCTGTCAGATTGTGTCTTGAACTTGTTGCGGTTTTATTAGAAATAAAAACTTTTTATGATATCATTGTATCGAGCTTAATTATTATTAAATATTTATTCGATAACTCTTTGCTTTTACTGTGAAATTGATTGAAAGAATTTTAAATGAAAAATGCAGACATTTTCAACATCTTGCAGTATTTGTCGTATAATACATGTCTTTGTATATTACAATGTAATATCCGCTTTTATTTAAACAAATCTGATATTTACATAATATCGAATTTACCCCGAATTGCATTTCGTTACAATTTTGTCAAAATTTGTTATTCTGATGGTTCCAATTCATTAATTTCGTGTGTGCATTTTTCAGGATATCCAACCAAAAAGAAAGTCCACGTTTTATACTTGTGTTATAATTTTTGTATAAAAGATATGTGTCTTCTGTGACGTAACATTCGAATTTTATGTTCACAAATAGAATGTCCTAATTTGTAAAAAAATTATCGCGAACTTCGTATGACATGTAATACGAACAAAACGGCATTGTAAAAAGCTTAATTTCGAAAGAAAGAAGGAGAACGCTACGAATTTACGATGGAATGCAACACTTTTGCGCAAACGTGGACAATCGATAGCTTCCAAAGTTCCGACCGAGGGGGAAAATGTGGTAAACTTACCAAGTTGTGATTGATGCGTCGGTGTCGGAACTGGTCTAACTTTGTCTGGGGGACACCTTCTGGTAGCAGCCACGGTAGCAGGTAAGGGTATACTTGTTGTTCCACCGCCGGGACCGCCACCTGCCCCACCGACGGCCGACTGCTTATTGTACGGAGACGGCAATCTGAAATAAAGTGATCAATTTAGAAAACAACGTCCCAATAGAGTCGTTACAGTAGTTCAGACTGAAATCGTTTCCCGTCTCATTTAAACGTTACTTGAACTACAGTATCGTCGATACTGTTTTAGACTTCAACCCCCTTCTTTTGTGTTAGATTGTTCCAAAAACTTCTTTCATTATGTTCATACAGAAAGAGTGCTGCTCAGTACTTTATGTATTACATCATTTTATTGAATCGTACACAATCCATTCTGATCAATTACCCTCTTTTACTTTTCTGGAAACCTCGTAATGCTATTCTTTTGAAGTTCGTGCTAGACTAAACATTGCACACTGAATAGTATGAATAAAACTTAACCCCTTGCTCTATAATGACGAGTGGGATGAAGGTTTTCAGATTAATTTAACAGAAATCAACATTCCTCGTAACAGTTGGATCGAAGCAAAAGACTGTTTTGCTGTTTTCAATATTTTAACTTCAGTTGTTATGTAATTACAATACATGAAATATTTCTTCACGTTTCTTGGAAGTTATTGATAGTAAAATTAGTTAGTCGGGCTTAGTCGTAAAGAAAATCATATGGCAAGAGGTTAAAACCCTTACACATTATGAGACTTGTTTGCGGACATCTGCCGGGATAATTGATGGGTTTGAGCCTCTTTCACTGTTTGTACGATATGTCGATATGTTCATATCCTATAGAAAATGAAAAAGACTCGGACATATTGCTTGACCTAGGACATATCTGCAGACAAGTCTCATCGTGTATAGGGGCTTTAACAAGACGAACCTACTATTTCTAACTCGTGTTAATGAGAAATTCATTGTCTTTGAAAAATATAATATTTTAAGGAAATCGAGGGTCTGTAAATAGTAAGCCGTGAAATTCTTGGTATACCCCATAGGGAGACCACTACGATTATAATAAATAGATGCTAATTTTGTGTAATAATTTCTTTATTCATTAATATATGAGGTAATTGTAAGCAAACTGTGTACAACATATGTTAACATTGAAATTATTATTTCATATTCAAATAGCAAATTTAATATTCAAAATTTAATACTTAAATATTACTTCTAAAAAAACAATTTAAAGCCTCTTGACACGTAATTCTATTTATACATATTTTCTATATAATATTGCAACAACATATTACTTTTTAAATACTTCTCAGATTACTATAAAAAGGTACAGCTTTTACACAAAATCAATAAATTATAAAAACAAATAATATTCAAACAATTTTAACCCTACACATATAACATTCGACATATAACATTAAACATTGTTCATGATATTGAAAGTTAAATTTATTATAGCAAAAAGAATTTCTACAGATTATAACAACTCACTAAGGTATTTAGTATATATACTTTTTAATTTAAAAATATTTAATTTCTCAATGTGTAATGATGCGAATATTTATAAAGATCTGTAATATTTGAGTAAAACATTTTGTTTGCGTTCTGTATAAATTTTAATTTTACCCCGTCTACATTGAATCGCTATTAATTATAAAAAAAATTATACAAGATTCCTTGCCCGTCAAAAAGACATTGATCACTTAAAATAACGATCGCCTGTAACTTGTATTAATAGTGAGAGTTTCAAAATTCAGAACACATAAAAATTGCAGGGGAGATAATTGAAAAACGTGAGAGGTCTGCCTAAAGTTAGAGCCACCTGTGTACAGGATTTATAACGGTTTAGACCTATAATGTAACACGGGGTACGTCTTTTGAACACGTCTATATTTTTCTTAAAGAATAGTTACACATTATGTAAACATAACTTTGCACCTTTTTATCAAAAAATGTCTGTGACACAGAATATTTAGCGTAGTTCTGACAACAATAATTGAACTAAACGTGCGCTTTATGTATACCTAGATTTTCTTGTTCGTAATAAAATCCAATGGATTTGTAAATATGCGTGATTTATAATAGATTGACTAGTTCACAAAATCTAGTGCAGATCTTCCATATGTTAGAAAATTTTTAGTAACAAAGAATACGTATTGGAGTACGTGGTTGACATTGAAAAATAATAAGAGAAAAATAGTTCAACTTCAATAGTAAATAATTTGTTTACGTAGTATTTCATATGCACGTCTTTCAATTTTTTTTTCAAGAAGTTCCCGATTCTTTTTTACATGATAATTTTACAAATACAATTTGAATAATTTTCTCAAACACGACGATAATTAAAACTACTCGTATACCTTTAATTATATACTTGTTGAATATATAAGGAATTGAAAATAAATCGTTTTAAATGAAACTATACACTGTGTAAATAATATTAGTTACCATCTCAAATCAAAATCGTTGTCTCATGAATACTAATAATTTAACACTAAACCTATCAAGCAATTGGAGTGATTTATTTCCAATTTCTTATAAAAATTAGAACAAGACGTTTCTTGAAATTCGAAGAGTCGCCTAGTCTTGTGTCTGTAAAAATATAGAAAAATTGTGAATCTTTCGCAAACCACCTTCATAATTTCAATACTTATAAAATAAAAATTCTGAAGTAGGTAAATTTGATTGGTTCAGTAGCTTTAATGTTAGTAATCATATCTGATCACTAAGTAAGCTCCAAAACTGTACTGTATGAAGAAATTATAAACCCGGTGCAATGAAGCATGTCGAAGCTACGGATTCAGAGTCACAAATGTAACATAGACCATCTACAATTCATGATCGATAATCAACGACTACTGAAATATGATGTATTTTAGTGACGGTCATCGACCATGTGTTATTCTTCCACAATCTCGTGGAACAACTCTTTCCACGAACTGTTTACTTTTAAAGACGTCTCGGTACTCTGACTTTTCATGTACGCTGCAAATCAAATCAACATTCAAAAAATTATTACACCACAGCTGTATCCTAATACTCAATACTATGGATTGGATCGCATTAGCAATTTTTTATTCGTGTTAAAAAACAAAAAGTTCATTTTTTTCACTGTTTATTTGCAATTTAGTATTAAAAAAAGTAATAATAAATAAGTGTGAGATAGTATATACATATTAATTGATATTTTTATGTTTTCTGCTTTATCTAGTAATCGGTTGACAATATTATTTTTTATTCTTGAAACTCATTTGCTTCGTTTTATTTGTATCTCGCCTACTAAAAGGTTTACGTTTAATAACATTTAATGTCACGAAGAACAATACACTTGAAACAAATGTACATGTAAATGAAAATTCAAATATTAGTAAAAGGTTACGATTTTTACAAATAAAACAATTAATCTCCGACACAGTGATCTTACATGAAAACCAATATATATTTCGCCATTGCAAATAACATTTTAAAAGCTAATTAACATCCGTTCTCAAACTTCATTTTCCCATTTCATTTGTATTTCTACCAGTGAAACTCAATACTGCACAGAATAACTAAGAGTAGAATCAAGTTTAAAGTGACTCGAACATCAATAAAAAGTTAAAATTTTGACTAAAAAATTTTAATCCCTGACGCAGTGGTCTTACGTAGAAATCACTGTTTGTCTCTTACAAATTAAAATTTTTAAAGCTGATAGTACCGGTATTTCTAATTTATTTCCCTCATTTTATTTGTATCTCTGTTAGTGAAAAGTTTATATCACACTTTTATCTCGAACGGTCTGATTCAAAGAGGTGCTGTGTAGACCGAATTCACGGCACCCTCCGCCACAACGGGAACAGCCAGAGGGACAGAGATAGAAAAGAATTCTGCCGAAGGGAGCGGTGTGTGACACGAGCACGGGACGACCACCAACGAATCTCTCCCCCAACGTGTTCTCGTTTACCAGCGTTTTCTTTGGGCAACGTTAACGCCCTCGTGAGGTTTTCTTTCCTTTTTTTGCCTCCTCCGCTCCCTTCTGTCTCTCTCTTCTCTTCTCTTCGCTTCTCTTCTTACTGCTCCCTTTTCACTCTCGTTTTCGAGCGAAAGTACGCGTTTTTGGCACGCGATTCGGCTCCAGCTTACGAAAACCACAGCATGGAATTCTTGTTCGGAATTTTGACGAGCAGTTAATAACGTCGAATAAATTTTGATGAGCCGCGAATCGTTTTGTGGTTATTTCACGAACGTTCATGAGATTCTTGGTTTTTCAGCGAATGAATCTTGTTTACTGGCGTTCTCTTAATGTGACGTGGTTGAAATTAGCCGTGAAGAAAAGGTGGTTAATTGAAGACAATGATCATTATGTTATACGAAGCTTTTAACCCTTTGATCCTTTTAATCCTCATACCTAAAATAGAAGGCCGTGTAGAAATAATTTAGTTTTCTTCTTTTTTTTTGTTATTTTAGATTTCGATATATAATTCAGCTTCGTGTGGTAATGGATTTGAATATTTCAGTTTGTCGTCCGTAAAGAGTTAATAATTAATTGAGTTGTCAGAAAGTGTGGAATTCTGTTATCGTGGAAAGGATTTTCTATTTTTACACGATTTTTGTATTATTAATTTAATCAAAATTGAATGTAGCAGTTATGATCATTTTAAAAGTAAAGTTAGCAACTCATACGTAATTGAAAATATAATAAATCAGGAAGTTACTTGAGTTGACGGTTACATCAAGTTTTATTATAATGTTATAAATAACGATACTGTATTGAGAAATGTAAAAATTCAAATAAACTAATATTTACAGAATTGTGAATTATTATACCAAGGCATAAATACATACTACTAACAAAACATTATTTGTAAAAGATGTTCATTTCATTTTTTTCATAGTTCGAATATAATATTTCGGTCGCCCCGCAAGTATATAAGTATCAAAAGTACCAGAATATGAAATTTGACTCCGTACCTTCCTAATTAACCCTCGCTTAAGGGTGGCCAGGTTTTTTGTGACTCGAACGTATTTACTGTTCAACGGTAACCACAAAGGGTATTGAGCTCCGAGAAGGTCAGTTGAGGATCGAGTGTCTACAGTTCGTCCTGACATTTTAAGAAGAAAAATGTACTAGAATCTTAAATTTTATATATAACTTCTATATTTTCTGTCTTGTAGTATAAATATATAATAGTTCAGAATGTTTTATTTCTCCAGTAATAAACATAAATACATCAAATAGCAAATGCAATTATATATATAACAAGAATAACAACAATAAAAAATACTCGTATATATTGTATATATAATAACTGTTTAATATACTGATCGAGTCCTGAACAATGGTATAAAAATTTCAGTTAGAAATCTTTTATTTAAGAATTATTATCGAAAACGTATTTTGATAAAAGGTGTTTGACCACAATTTTTTGTAAATGCTTACCATAAATATTATTTTTATAAAGTTTATGAATACATTGTACCGTTTTATTATCTTTGTCCAGCACAACAACATTTGTTGCAAGTACAGAAATAATCAATTGGATAGAACGTCCACACTTAAATTCAAATCATAAAGACACGGATCATAAATAATCGAACAAAGCCATCCATGTGTGAAAATTCGTCACATGAAACATGCCTAGATGTACACTGGTCCACAGAAGTATTTAAAATCGATATATTTATAATAGGAACAGACATCTCAGACGTCTACTACTCGGTCAGCACAATGTTTCCACTATAAATACTTATCACATGTACATATTTTTGTTACAATTTTCATATGATAATCAAAAATATTAGTGAAAACGACATAAGTACTTAATTAATCTTGGATTAAATACTTTTGCGGGCCAGTGTACACTCATCCCTCCATTTGCGCAGAGGATCCGTTTTACGTGGATTCGTTTCACGCGAATGAAACTCCCGCAAATGGTTTGCCGATACAAAAGTAAACAAAATATCGGAAAGAAAAATTGGTATAAATTCTATAAATCCATATTTATATCACATAGCTAAACAAAAAAATAATAATGACATCTCAAAAAACAAAGGTAAATTTTATCCGTAAATTCAGATCGCGTAAACTGACAGTGCTTATAAACAATACCTCGTAGACACAGCGTTACAATTTACCACGTGAAATAGAGACTCGCATAGACGAAGGGACGGATGTAGAGCAAGGAACGAAAAAAGATAATAAACCGTTCAGAAAAAACAGAAATTCCCTCGTAAGAACGGACCGCGGGAGGAAAGAAGACGATGCGAGCGAGGACGTAAGGGGTAAAACCCATGAAACCCGTATACTAGTAGGAGCAGCGTTCGAGCGGAGGAGCGCGGCGTATCCAGTAGAAAACGTGAAATGCGCGGTTACCCGGCACCGAGTTAACAGCCCCGCTTGTGTCACGGTCGCGTACACCAGTGCAAGGTAAATATTTGGCCCGAATGATGACGTCGGCGCATAGGTACTCAAAGAAGCCCTCCTTTTTCTCGATTCTCTCCCACACGCGTCCATTATTTGAGCAGGGCTCGCGCGCATCCCCCCGTGTGTTGACGAATCGGCCGATGAAAGCGACGCGTTCCACGGAAACATCGTGTTTCGTGGAAACCGCCGCTAGGAGAATTCGGATCTTGTTTGGGAATATTTTTACGGTTACACGTCATTGAATACCTGGAATCTGGTTTCGCCGGCAGCCGTGGCCAGCTTTGTATGGGACTTCACGAATCTGGATAGCCGGCGTAACAGTCTGAATTTATATTTCGAATATTTAAGTTGTTATTATTTATAGCGCATAGGTTGTTATAGAATTTTATAGCAATATACGAGGTACCCTGGTTTTCTTTCCAGGCGAAACAAGAACGACTACATGATCTATACAAAAACTGTACATTTCATGAATCTGGTTAATAGGCATCTTAGTCAGAATCCGTGCTTCGACTATTTGATTTGTTATTATTTATAGCGGCCTACGGGATTTCATAGTGATATACGGGGTGCTGTAGTATTTTTTCTGTCGGAGCAAGAACAAGTGCCAGATCTGTACTAGATTTTGTAAATCTAGTTAGTAGGCATAGCAATTTGAATTAATGTTTCCGCCGTTTGGTGTATTATTATTCATAGGGCACAGGTGCTTAGAGAATTTTATAACGATATACAACAAGGTGTCGCAATTTTCCATTACATTTTTTTCTGTATATTCTCGACGCATAAATCAGAAAATATTGTTTCTAAATATAGATCGTTCTAATTTGATTAAAGTACAATTAATAGAATTCTGCAGACTTTTACTCAAAATAAAACTTTGTCGATGAAATTTAGAGGGGCTCAAATTACACAAAAGTTTCATTTTTTCTGTTGATAATTTTAATAAATTACTGTTGAAATAAAACCAACACTGAATTCAATTATATTTTATATTCTATTCCATTCGTAATATTTGTATTTACAGTGACTCACGAAAGTATTTAAAATACTTTATTAACTGTAATAAGTATATTATACAACTCTTATCGAAATATTATAATCATTGTAAGGAGGTATGACTCTCTAGATTATATAGTTAAAGTTTGAAAAAAGTCGAAAGTTATATACAATAGGTATGAATTATTTCTTACAAACATAAAAATTGCTGAAGTCACAGAAGTATTTGAACAGGTACTTCTTCAATCTTTAATATTTAATAGGTCCACCACTGGCACGAATAACATCTTGCAACCGATTATGCATACTGTTTATTAACTTTTCTGTAACACTTGGTGATATAGAATTCCACACTTTCAGTATTTTTTGTTTTAAACTTGACTTGGATGTTATATTAAGTTTTTGTAATTCTTTTCCTATTATTGTCCATAGATGTTCAATTAGGTTAATATCAGGGCTTTGTGGTGGTGTGACCAACATGTGGGGAGTATTATATATGATCCATTCCTTAACGATTCCTGTAGTATGTTTAAGATCATTATCGTGTTGAAAGTAAAAGTCTTCGTATATATTGAATTTTTTGGCATTTTCCTTTAAATTTTTTTGTAAAATGTTCAAATATTTGTATTTATTCCATTGTTCCCTCTATGAAGATCAAATTCCCGGTGCCGTCTGCCGTCATACACCCCCAGATCATAACTGAGCCTCCCACATGTTTCACCGTAGCACGCAAGTTTTTCGCTTCCATCTCTGTATTTGCTTGTCTCGAAATAAAATTACGTCCGTCCGAACTAAAAACGTTAAATTTCGATTCATCTGAAAATATTACTTTTTTCTAGAATATATTATATTTACTAATCAATTCTTTGGCGAACTTTAATCTCTTCTTCTTATTAATATCACTAATGTACGGCTTCTTTCTGGGAACCCTGGCACGATAATTATTTTCATGTAGCACTCTTCTGCATAATTCTGGATGTATACCTTTCTCGAAGTTCTGTTTAACTATAGTTGCAAGTTTTGTAGCAGAAATTAAATTTTTTTTATTTCACGTATCAAAGCTCTGTCATCCCTTTCCATTAGTGTCTTTGATCGACTTGAACGGTATTTATTTTTTACCGTTTCTTCAAATTTCCATTTTTTAGTAATATAATGTATCGTGGATCTATTAATATTTAACAATTTACTTATTTCATCATACGTCTTTCCTCCTTTACGCCACTTGACAATTAATTTTTTTTTGTCTTCAGGAATTTCAAATGTTTTAAAAGACACATGATCAATATCGTAATATTTCATCATGAATGCTAGACTGTGACCGATAAATGTATATACGATGACAATTAACGTTTCAATGTTTACATTAAGTGCCTGGAAAACTGTGTTTTCATTGATTTTTGGAACTCATTTCTGTTCAAATACTTTTGTGGTTTCAGCAATTTTTATGTTTATAAGAAATAATTCATAACGATTGTATATACTTTCGATTTTCTTGAAACTTTACTTATATAATCTAGAGAGTCATACCTCCTTAAAATGTTTATAATATTTCGGTAAGAGTTGTATAATATACTTATTATAATAAATAAAGTATTTCATGGTAAGTGTTCAAACATATTTGTCAGTCACTGTATATAAATGCACTGGTAAGTATTTGAAATCGATATTTTTATAATCGAAATGTTGTAGCTACTCACCGGATATCACATACATACATACATACATATTTTGAAATACATGTACCTATGAATGACGTTTGGGGTACATGTGAGAATAATGTCTATACATATTATTCAAATCGACTGACAGACGTCTGAGATATCAACACTTTTACAAATGTATCGATTTCGAATACTTCGATGCACCAGCGTACATAAAATTCATGGTATACTGATAACCAAAATTTGAAATGTGAAAAGAACGTTAATGGGATTGAGGTCACTATAGCACAAAGTAGCAACAGATCAGCGATGTTTACATTCAGCCTGTTCATGCAAGCTGTGTTTACTGTCTGAGATTGCCGCAGGTATCACAACACTCCTACCTTCCTAGAAGCAACTAATACTCCAATTCAGACTGTTCACCGTTTCCGTTACTGCAACGATGGTGAATCCTTAGCATTCTCTTTGTATTTTATGTTTTTGATATAACTCTCTAATAGAATATCTAACGATCTATGTTATATAGAGTGCCCACCATAATATTGTTAGACGATGGATAATCCACCATATGGAAGTAAGTCGAAAATAAGTAGAAATTTGAAAAGTAGAATAAAATGTTTAGTATAGTGGACAGTATGTTGTTATAAATGAAAAAATAAAGATAAATGTGTAGCAACATTTTCTCGTTCGAAGCTTTGTATTTGAAAGGACCCAATTTAAAAAGTTATCAACTGCAGCTTTGATAGGAAATCACAACTACCAACAGAAATTCACAAGCTGAAACTTAATTCTTTCGAAAATGAGGTTATAAATTAGAAAATGTACCTACGTAATAAAAGAGGAATGAAAACAAAGAATATCGTTGTACAATGTTCCACATAATTAATAACAAATTAAACACAAAATCTAGGAGCAAATTCACAATCACTAGCAAAATGTAATACTAAATTTTATAATGAAGATATCCCAAGATACCACGTGATCATATCAACTTATTTTTAGACTACTGCAGTAACCATAAACCTGAACGACATAGTTCTAGTAACTATAAAATGGACATAACCTCAAGTATAAGACAGCATCAATGGAACCACAGTGTCAACATGTATTTCGTAAACTGAACATTTTCGAACTGGTTAACACTAGGTTTACAGACGTTTATTATACAATTTATTCAATTCATCCTAGAAAAATGAATGTTTGTTCGTTTAAATTTCGGAGATTGGGGATTTAAAAATAGACTATTAGGATACATGTTCGCGTAATTGCATCAATCAAATTCAACGTAATTCATCAAAAAATGTTTAAAAAATCCAGTACGCGTCAAATTGACACGTCGAGTAAACCTAGCGTTAAACAAAAGATTATCACGCCCGATGCTCATTTATAAATGCGCGTACGATACGCTCGATACGCTCGAGCGTCGTTGAACACCTATCTTATTCGGCAAAAATCCAATTGATTTCCAAGCCCGAGTGCAAAGTGTTTGAAAAAGAAGGGTTTACGGTCGGCTCCGTTTTACGATTTAAATAAAAATTTCGTACAGCGAGGCTCCCCGTGATGATTACTATAACGCGCGAAGAATGGCGAGACGTTCGTTGCGACTGTACTGGCGCTGATAAGGAACATACGTCCCGAGGGGTAGCCCGAAGATATACGGGAATACAAGAGCCGTGTCGACTGGACGATATTGCTCGTAAGGATCGATACGGGACCGGTTATTCCTTTTAAAAAGGAACGATCTGCCTACGCACCCGGATTGGTAGAGATGTAGCGTGGAAACACGAACACCGCGAGTCCTTGATTTAACTTTTGCCTTTAAATTGGATGAGTTTACTTCGCTACCATAAGTAGACGCGCCATAAAGAATAAGAGTGGACGCAAGGATACTAGTAAATGTGCTTCTACCATCTCAGCGTATATTACGTACAGCCAGTTACAAAAGGGTATATACATTTTATGGAGGCTGTAGCCGGATAAGAGAGACCAAAGTGTTCTCGAACTGAATCAAATGAACGGAGAATCGTTTAAAGAAGTAATCTTCTGTCGCAGCAGTACAATCAACTAACTTCTCAATATTTCATTTTTATTGGTTATCAATTTTTATTATTTTACAGGTACAAAGATATACTTAGAAACTAGACAAAACAGTTTCATTTACCTCTTTATTGTCGTCAAATCTAATTGCGTGCAATTGTTACTCTCTTTGACAGTGCAACGATTATTAGCGTTTAGAGCGCACTAACTTTTGACAAATATTACAAACAATTATACACGATATGCTTTTCATACGAAATTCTACTTTTTCAAATATAGTTGATAATTAATAATTAATCGTCTTCTGAAAAATATTGAACAATTAGTTGATTTTATTACCATAACAGAAGATTCTCACGTAATACATTAACGAGACAAAATATTTTGTTTGTCACTTTTCCTTCCATTTTGCTTATTTAATCGCATACAAAAATTGTGGAAATGCTCAGGCAGTTTGCAGCTACCGAGACAAACGTTACTGAATTTCCATCAATTTTTTTTATAGAAGACTTTAATTGTAAATAATTAAAAAGGTTAAAACATTAAGGAAATGAAGATTCCTTGTTGAAGTTTAAAAGCGATATTAGTTATGCTTTTAACATAACGACACTGTTGTTACTATTGAGCTGAAATTTCTTTAACGTAAAAATCTATAAGAATTAAAAAATATGAATATAAAATATTTACGTAAGTACTGCTTTCCTTTATCGTGCTTCCTAATTATCGTTTATTTCATATTGTATCGTATAATAAATATCCTAAACAAAATTTTAGTGTACATTGTTTAAGTAACAAAGCTGATTATATATTTTTACGTTTATACGAATTTTAAATAACTTACATAAAATGGAATTTAAATTTAAATAATAAATGGTTACCATAATATTAATCAAATTAAAATAGAATATGCAATTTTTTTGTTTTGTTTCATTAACCTTCTTGTTTCTCAATATTCACATTTCATAGCAACACGGTGGAAATTATATATATTTCTACCAAGCATGTATTACTATTATATTACATAATTTGAACCGGTTATACAGAATCATCCGTGCAAAGGCAATACCCTTTGATGCTTACTACGATACAATAGGCGTTAACGATGGTACAAGGATACAATAGATGTATAACAATAGTTCGCCGAAGAAAGAAAATCTGCAGAGGAAACTGCGCCCTTATAAAATAGGGCACAATTGTGTAGCATATATGTAATCTATACCTACAAGAAAATCTAATACGTTTCAAATTATCTGAATTGCAAGAGTTAGAGAAAAAGTATCTTTATTCCACATTGTGAATGCAAGTTTGAATACATCCAATCTCCTAGTTTCTTTTTATATTTGATACATAGAACATGACTGTTGTGTAAATTGCAAATTCATCACATCAATTGTACGTATTAACAAGTTCTTTAAAATGTAGGTGTATAGGTTGATTAGATTCGAAATATTTGAAAAACATGTAAAATTCCATATATTTTATTATTATATGCTCCACCGGCAGTGTAAACCATTAAAGACAACATTTCATTTCTTTATGACTTCACGATTTTTAACTTTATTGTAAAATGGTATAAAGAGTTTTTATAAAAATTAATAAGTTTCATTATATATGTATACTGGTATATAATATTATTTAACTTAGTTATTCTATGAGTATAAGTATATTTACTGTTCATTAATATGAAAATAGTATATATATAGTTAAGTAATACACTACATTGCACATAATTCATTGTACATTAGTTTTGTTATAATAAGTATCTTTATTAATATGAAACTGTTTACTAGTTACAATTAAGAAAATCAAGAAATAAAGTATAATTTTGTTAATTGAATGATTTTGTGAGAAATAACCAGTGAATAGAAGGGTGTAAATAACAACAGTTTTCAGACTAATCAGTACTTCAGCAACACTAAAAGTTACTTAGGGCAGAGATTTATAAAATTATATAATATGCACAGATTTTCAGACTTACTATTTTTGTTTCTTTACTATTACGTATAAGTAACCATAGAGTGATCTGCAGCTTTTATTTATTGCATAAGTAATAACACTTGTAAAATTAAGGTGAAGCAAAACCAGTAAAACTATTTTCCATATTTATTACAATTATTTCTGAAGTTTTCCATTAAAAAATATTTATCCTACTGCCTACAATAAAATAAGAACATAACAATAAAAAAGCACGCAAATTCTCCATCAAGTCCCAGGCAAGTTTGTACACCCCAATTTTTCCCTATTTCCATTGAATCAGAAACAACCGATGTTCCGTCGAATTTGAGTGAACAC
This sequence comes from Nomia melanderi, assembly GCF_051020985.1. Classification (NCBI taxonomy): domain Eukaryota; kingdom Metazoa; phylum Arthropoda; class Insecta; order Hymenoptera; family Halictidae; genus Nomia; species Nomia melanderi. The sequence goes on from NC_135009.1 coordinate 292,503, forward strand.
GAAATAAAAACATAGTTCCCGAATCATCCATACTCTAGACAAGAGAAATAGTAGCCGATCGAGATTTATGGGTGTTTTTTCGCCGCTGGAGCTTCTGAATGTATCACCATACAAGACCCGAAGGGGTGATATATTGAGCGGGGTCAGGTCGTTCAATGAAAAAAATTGAAACTCTTTTCACGAACCGATTCGCTCTAGCTGAATGCGTACCGATATAAATGCTGCGTGGGCGTTGAATAAAAAAGAATGTTTCAGACTCGGTGCAAATAAACGTGTTTAGTCTCGCGTTGTCGGGCATACACGGAGGAAATTTACCCTCAGCCATAAAATACAACGTATTACATTACACGTGGATATGGAGGTCTACAATAAATTAGTTTTTCGTGGATAAACCCTTTCAGATCCGCCGCACATTATAACGTACACTATTTTACTATTCCAATATTTGACAAAATATTTGAAGTATGGCGACCGACCATATGTATATCTTTGCTTAGAGCCTATTTCTATCAAAAAAGTAGTAAATACCACTATTTTATTCGAAATAATGTCGTTACTGATGGTGCATTGAATGGCGGTCCATTATTGTTAGATATGTGAACATAATTGTGTATAAAAATCAGGTTTCTAGGAGTTAATTCATTCGTGCAACAATCGTTTTGTATGTTTTCTGAAATAATCTAAAAGATACTTAGAAGTTGACTAGATGGTAGGATGGTATGGTATTACAGAGAAAAACGAAAAATATAACGTATTAATATTAATTAATACCCCACGAAAAAATAAAAAGTACACCACAAGTCTGGCTCGTTATTCTGCACGAATAGGTTAAAATATCATTTCTGATATTGTTTCGAATGGCAACGTAATACTTGGAAGTTTAGGCGAAACCTTCGAAACTCGAATCTAATAAAAGACAGTAACAGTTGTTTCTTGAGTAAACAAGTTGACAGTCTGAAAGGAAAAGAAAGTTATCGAGTTCATTTCGTGTAATCTAATTTACCTTTGTAACTTGAGACAGAACTCATTGCCAGTCAATTTTCTCGCGCTGCGATTCCGGACGACATTGCCGTTGAAACGCTTGCTTGTCGACTTTTGTAGATACTGGGTGTCTCATTTCGCCCGAGTATTGTAAATATTTCATTCAATTTTGAAAAACAGAAAAAGAATTTATAGGGAAACGTAACTTCATTCGAAGGAATAATTATTATGACGAATGAACGATTTTCTCAAGGTTTTATTCTTTGAAATTTTAAGGTAATCGATATTCTTTATGGAATCATACTGGGTGAGTCATCTAAAAATGGAAGTTGAAATATTTTTAAAGCTATTAGTTATATGGAAAACTGTTTCAAACAGAATTCGAATGGTTATTATGAACATTAATAGCTATAATTAGCATTTTTGTAAGTGGACTCTTGATGGACTTTTGGAAATCAAATTTTTTAAACATCTATAAGAAAGTAATAAAGTATTTATACCGAAAAACTAATGATTTAGGAGATAATATTAAGATTTTGCGATATGGTACTCGACCAGGGACAAATTTGTACGTAGCATTTCAGTTATTTTAAATTCAATGTTATACGGGTAGCACTCCTCAAGATTTTCAAATAACTCCTAAACTGATGGTATCCTGATACGAAAAATTTATTACTTTCTTATAGAGAATGGTGAGGTGAACCGACTGGTGGTTTAAAAATAATAAAATCCCATTTAAGAAAAAAAAATAAAGTTCTTCAAATGTCCTTTAATCCCTTGCACTATGATTTATTTTCCAACTGTGATCGATACAACAACTTCATCACTAGTAATTATTGAAAAAAGAGAAAAATTCTGTGCATATTCTATGTCCACGTTTTCCCTACAATAGAATTATTGATAACAGAAGAATAATATCTAATTATAATTCAAAGTAATTGAGTAACATTTATGTTTATTAAATTCTATTTAAAATCTTCACCATGAGCGTCGCACGTTATTCTAAAGCAAGGGGTTAAGGATCTACTTACAAAAATGCTAATTATACTGTTTAATGCTCCCCTAAAATCTGCTCAAGTTTGATCTGAAACATTTTTAAATATAATTAATAGTTTCCAAAATATTTTAGCTTCTAGTTTTAAACGACTCACACGGTACCATTTTCAATACATTAATCAGTGAAACTTTATATTCCTAATAAAGAAATTTTGAGTTATTTACATCCAAAATGTATTAATTTACGAAATATTATAATTTTAATAATAAATAAATCTCCAATTTGGTAAAGAAATTAGTACATCAATTTTCAAATGATAAATGTTGTACTACAAGTGTAAAGTTGCAATAATAAAATTAAAATATATTCAATATGAAAATAATCAACGCAAAACTATTGGTAAATACAAATTTTGTGAAGCATATAATTGAAAAAATAGAATTACGGTAAAAATATTTTTCGTGTATCGTGTATATTCCTTGGAATTTGACACTTTCAAATTTCTCAGAAATGCGTAGAAATCCGCAATCTATTCGTCACGATATTCGTCGGTTTAAACGAAATCATGTTCTCCTTCAGCGTTTTTTTCTACCATCAAAAACAAATGAAATATTTAAAGTGCTTAAATTAGGCGACACACCCTGTATACATAATTCAGTACAGCACCGAAACGCGCGCGACAAAATTCGCTCGTCTAGAACGAGTCTCAATCTCCCGACGAAAACCACCAGGTATAATGCGTTTCGCGAATATTTACGAGCGTAATATCGGAAATTAATGTTCTCGGTTGGCATTGCGAGTAGCAGCGCCAGCGCCAATTTCTGTCGGCTTCTCCGCGATCAGCCGACATATTAGTACAGCAAGGTATGACGTGCTTTGGTTGTAAACATCGTCTTTACGATGTTTTTGCTCCTCGTTTGTAGGCAAAACGCATTTCTTCGAGTGCCGGCGCACCATCAAAAATATTATTGAGGGTGTAAACTTCTAGACTCGCATTCGAATAGCACAACCCCTGGTTATCCGCCTACTATTGTTCGATGCTCCACGTACATCGAACGAAATACAACATTGTTACAAAAGCTTCAACTGCAGCTTTAAGTTAAGTTCCGCGATTAACCGCTTCGCGCTCCAAGCTTCTTCTCACTGATATTACAACAATGATCGCTTAAATCCCACAATTTCGGGTCCCAGCAGTGGAATTTTCCGAGCAGAAAAACAGGAGGAAGCTATCTGCTTCCAGAAATTGACTCGAGCACAGCTTGACAAGGTCAGAGAATCGATATAGTGAACGGAAGCAGGATAGACACAGTCCGTCAAGCATCGGTGGTCGAGACGCGGAACTACAAAGCGATACCGCCAAATATGAACACAACGAAGAAAATTTCAATTGCAATCATTTTAACCTTACCTTCTCAAATATAGTGCCAGTGAATTTCTGAGACTGATCTGATTAAAATGAGTCCAAACACGATGGGAATCGGACTAGTTTTACCGAGTTAATGTGATTAACGAAATTAAGGAAATGAAGCATCACACGAAAAACTGTATTCTAAATTTTTTACTTGTTTCTTCATGTAGAATAATTCCTGTAAATTATACTACCACATTTTCATAAATTAGTTAAGTGCGCGTGAATGTACTCGACAAATTTTCAATCTCAATTTTCTTAAAAAGCAGGATTCTTGTAAAAAGAATATTATTTTATGGTTTCAATTTTCTTCATGTAGAATTACCTGTTTTGAAGGTCACTTCTCATTTTAGTTATTTTTTTATTACATTAATTACAAATGTTTATTAACGATATTTTCAATTTAATCGTAAATTGCGTGTCAACTCTTGTATACGTATATCATTTTATTGTATTAGATATTCTATGAGAACTAGTATATGATATATGAAGGAATTATTACATTTAGAACAGAAAAAACTAGTCATATAATACATACTAAAATTTCAAAAATGTAATATTACATTAGAATAGTTAAAACATATTTCATCAATTTCACTGCAGATATTGAATTGAACAACTTTTAATTAAACAAGAAACTTCAATATATTATTTAGATACACGCGTTAACAATCTTTTACTTTATTATTTTATTCCGCATAGTTCGCCTTAAAATATTAATTAAAAATTCTAAATTCTGCTTCTGTTCCTTTTTCTCATTAAAATATTAATTAAACATTCGTAGCTATCCTTTTATACATTTCATTTTACAGAACAAATAGAAGAAAATATACCTCTCCTTCCCACCATACCGCGCAAGCAGATCGATATATGTGTAAACGAAAACAATTAATTTCAAATTTCATTATCATCCGCGTGTCGTACACTTTTCACTGTTACGAGTGCTATTAGTGTGACTGATTGATCCAGTATTAAGAATTTCATATGCGGTGCAGGCGTGTTAAATATGCATGTAGGTATACGCGCATGCAGTTGATTGTGTAGCGTGCACTCATGCGATATGAATACGTCGCGAAGACAATTAATGCAGATACATGCACGTGTATGTGCTATGGCCACGGTAAAAGGGGGAAGGAGGTTCTGTTAATTACTCAAGCCTCCAGCTTCCATATCCGATGAAGGACCCCCGAGGATCAATATCCGATTTCTCATCCCTGCTATAATTCCCTACGCCCCTACCTGCTGCACGCCCATTCCCACAGTATCCGAGGATTCTTAAAAATGTAATAGAATTTCGAATGACGACGGTGTATACTTGTAATGCTTAACACTAAAACTACCGAGCAGTTCAATTGACATTTGGAAATTCTTCTATAGAAACTCCAAGCGTGCATCTATTGAAACTTTCATTGACTTACAATTCAGTTTGCGCATTGCTCACCTAATTTATTTAATAATTTCTCAGAGAAGCTTATATAGCTTGTATCGCTATTTACGATAGTTTCCCATCTTTGCGGTAGTCGGAATTTTATATGAATATAAATTGTTGTAATTAATGTTTATATAATTATATATATATATATATATATATATATATATATATATATATCATATATTAATAAGGGGAAAATATTATGTGTCATGATATTGAATTGTAGGTGTTTACCTACGTTGAATACATTATTTTTCTTCTACTGGGATAGTAATGACATTACAATCTACATTTTATATTAACACGATGATAATGTTGAATCTGATTTCATATTAATAAATATTAGGCAGGTACAGGTTTGTAAATAGAAAGTTTCAGATACTACTTTCCAATAATTTTGCTGTAATGATTATATTTTATCGTTTGAAAATGATGGAAAAATTATTTTTTTAAAAATACGATTGTGACAAATTTAAATCAATGTTGCTTAACTTTAAAATAATAACAATTTATTACATTTGAACAGATACCTGAAAATAATATTGTTATAGCAAAATTTAACCTTTTTTCATACCAACGCACTCTATATTAAATTGAATTCAAAGTGAATTACAATATTAAAAAAATTAGTTGCTTGTATAATTAACAAAGAAATGAATACTCACTATTAGATGAAAACAAGAAACGAAATTATAGCTTCAGATAAATGTTCTTAACAGGGTACATTAACATCACTCGAAACGTTCACATAATACTCGAACAAGTCGAACACATAGTTCAAATGGAATAGAAAAAATAAAAGTGCATATTGATCGCATGCAATTATGGGACTGGCATTTTAAATGTTTTATTCTAATTAATTCGTTAGATATCCCTGGGAGAAATTGGTTGCAGGGGGAAAGATTCATTTCAGGTAACGCCGACATTAATCCAACTCACGATAACGGTATCTTAATGAAAGTAATGATAGTGCTTGACAGAAGAATGGCGTCTACGAGTTCCGTTCCGCAGATCACGGATTGTCCGTAACGAGATCGCTTTTAGAAGGCGTAGCTGCAGTTACCGAGGTTCGCGGCACGAAATCGTTCGTCACTCAATATTTTGCACGTGATTCTTTGCTTACGTTCCGAAAAGCGAGCTCCTCTTTTATCCACGATTGAAATGTATCAACGAAAATATCCACGATTCTATGAAACATGAATCAGGGATGGCTATAATAACTCGTTGAAAAGTAAAAGCGAAATAAAGGAAAAATAATAACATTGATATTTTGCTGTGCAATAGAATCTTGATTTAAAAAGATTTGAATAATAAAAATGAGAACGCTAATAGATTTTGTATGAGGGAATGTGTTTGAATGATATTTATATCAAATAAAATATCATATTTTCTTTCTAGTTGATAGAATGTTGCGAAAGATTTGGCAGGTATTTTCTTATAAATTAGAAAGGAATAAATTTTTTCAGTTTTATTTCTACTGTATGTACATTTTCTTTGTTTAATATAATAATTGATTAATATGATTAATATGCGAAGAAACAAATTACTTGGTATGGATGTTAATCGTAACTTTCAAAATTAATTTAAATGTATCTCTTTGCAGATGGTACTAATCTAAGCAATACAGTACGAAATGATGCAATTATTTACTTCAGTTAATTTAAATTCAATAATACTTTGTAACTGTATTTCTGTTTGTAACTTCATTTACATATATATATATAAAACTTTATTTATTTATTTCGTTGATTTTCTGACTAAGACGCTCATATAGGAAAAATTCTTATCTAATAAAAGAAGTTTTTCTCGTTTGTATTATTCCAACATTTTTATAGATTTCTACACTTATAATTTTTAGTACTTTTATTTAATATCAATAACACATTCGGAACTTTCTAATGCATTCCATAAAATAAATTAAAATGTCACAAACTGCTTTCATTTGAAATTCTATCAGAAAGTTAATAATATAAATTACAAAAAATTCTTTTCAACTAGAGCACCTGTTATATACACAACGAAGAAGTTGTGGTCTTTTTAAATATAAGTGTACCTATTTGTAATACATTTTAGTTGGTGTACGGGTGCAACTGGTTCTTCAGCTAAAAATCGCGATAACCGATCTCGGTAGTTTCATATCAACTGAAAAATATGGTTATAGTATATGTAAATTGAAGTAGATGTCCAACTGAATACTAAATATGCCGCAGTTTATAATGAGAGGGGGGAGTGTCGATGAAGTATTTTTGTAATTTTATGTTGCACATTTCTGACACTAATTGTAAGCACAGTGCATAAAATAGTAATCAACGCGATTTTACATAAATAATTAATGCAGAAGCAACAGTAATAAGGATTATAAATGACAGTTTCATTTTTGAACCCATACCATTTCGTAATTCCTATTTGAGAACTTCTTATGTACCAAGTAATGCAATTTAAATGTTATTACGTATATATTAAATTGCATGTACCACCATCTTTATAAACTGTTCATATTTTTACATTAAAATTACTGAATTTTAATATAATTGAAGATTGTTTAATTTACTTTAAATTAAGTTCAAAATTTAATTACTTTTAACAACTAATGATACATGTATCTATTTGTTTTCATAATCGAAGCAGATATAGAATATTTCAACATTGATTTTGACTGAAGATTATTTTGATCCTTCGTTTAGAAAAAATAGTTCTTAACATCTTTACGCCATAAAAAATTTGAAGAGCACGATTATTTTATCAATTATAAATTATTATAAAATTTTATAAATATTACTTTGTTATTTCATGTTTTGTGGTGTGTTTGTTGTTCTGTAAGGTAGCCATTGAAAAAGTGAAATTATTGGAGAACATGTATATTAGAATTAAGTACTACATAAATTTTGCATAATCTATTGAAACATTCTGTATTTTATAAAACCCTAAAATACTGAACACAAAAGCTTGTTTTATTTAATCATTCCAAGAATTATGATATTATAGTATACATATCTCTTAAACAATTCTTGATATCACTGAATAATGACTATTTTGTTTACAAACACTGTTCCTTCACTTTGCATTAATTATTCATTTACTAAATGTAAATAGCTTTTAAAAAATTAATTAACATTTAATACAAACTTTTTATAATTTCTTGTTAAAATTACTCTTGAAAGTACTACTTTACTTCGGAATGTGACGTAAACAAAATCAACATATTAATTTTCTACAAAATAAGCCTGTACTTCGCCAACTCCACAATTACCTCCATCAAACATCAAACGTGATCGATAATTTCCACAGAATGCTCGACAAGTCAAATTCCGTTGCACGCAGTTTCTCGAAAACCACTGGATTACGTAATTCAGGAAAGCCAGATCACAGAAATCAAGCATCGATTTATCGGAAAACTTATTCGCGCCGGTGAATATTCCCGAGCATTGAAAAATCCCCGTGACGTCGATTGTCCGTGAAAAAATCAACATCGTTAACCAGCTATCGGTGATAAATGACAGGCTTCGCCGGCGCGCAAAATTACGGTTTTACCTTAACGAGAGGAGCAGTCTCGAGAGCCGCGAGGCTTCGTGAAAACGCGAACACACAACCCTGTGGAGTCGCTCGTATTTTCCACGGCGCAATTTAACCCTTAACAACATGGTACGCTTTTGTGCAATGGCTGACCAATATGAGTTATTATGTTGTTTTGCTAATTATTTAGAAATGGAGAATGAGCATTGATTTCCACGATTTTGAAATATGTTGTCGGTACTATCACATGATAGTGTTGATCAGTGTTAAGATTGTCACTAGAACAAGCCGACCCGTCAAAATGACGAACTCGTCAATAGAAACTCTGTTTTCTTATATCGCAGTTATTAATATAGTATCTTCAAAGTGTTAAATATCCGAAATGATTTGAAAAATAAATGAAAACAAGTTTCACGTCAGTAACATAATTAACCCCTTGTCCTATGATGTCTTCCTCAACTATGATCGATCCAACTACTTTATAATTAATTCTTTATTGAAAATAAGAGAAAATCTTTAATTTAATTTATGTCAACGTTTGCTTTAAAATGTAATCATCGATAACAGAAGAGTCATAACTATTTTGCATTCAAACGAGTTGAATAATATTTATATTTGCTAAATTCTATTTAAAATCTTCACGAATCTGACACGATATTGTAAGGCAAGGGGTTAATATATGAAAAATCCGAAAAAAATCGACTGCTTCCATTTTTATAGGGATTACATATTAATCATGTTCATCGCTCCGTTATTCTACCGTTAAACAAATTTTTCTTATATATTTTATCGACATTTGGCATTAGTTTTCGGGATATTAGCGAAAGTATTTTACTGTCATAAATTTACTATTATATATTTTATGGAGAGTTTGTGATAGGTTTGAATTAAATTAGGGTGAAATTTTGATGATATTTCGATTTGGTAATAATTGGGATAATTTATAACTGTCAAACATGTTAGTAACTTGTTTCCGATTGTTTTAAGGCAATTGAATTAAGTTTATCAACTTAAACCTAAAAATATATTTTAAAAAATAAAAATTTATTAATGTTACTGACATTAAAAGATACAATTTGGATGTACATTTTTAAAATTCAATCTGAACGGTAGTAACACGTATAGGAGAAACTTTTTAGAATGATGACTTTGATCATATCAAAATAAAATAATTTTCTCAAATAATTTCTGTTATTTTTTCAAAAATTGTTAAAATAAATGTTATGGTATAAAGCTTGTACTAATAACTTTCACCGAATTCGCACAGGTAATGAAGCGTAAAAGGAACATTCGTTAAACTAAAATAACCTTTAACACATTAACCGTCACACATTATCCATCTGTAAGTAACACAACTTTTCGTATAGATTTAAAAATTAATTTTCTCGGTGACGTATAGAACGAACCAAATTTTGTTGTATTTATAAGATACAAGGAGGTTAAGAGAGCAATCTTTATAAGAAATTTTTACCTTCCAGTTGCACTTTTCTCAGGAAAATTACTTCGACTGTACGAGTAATGCGATGAGTACTGATTAAACGCTCAAAGTGTTAACCCCTTGAGTGCTATGGACGCGTATGTCATCAGCATCAGTTTGATTTCACACATGCCGTGTGGATAATTATAAGTGTATAAGATAAATATACACGTTTCTCAGCATCATTCAATTTGACGGAACTGAAGAATTATAATTACAACTTAATTACGTCTTGTATGAATTAACACTTGGTCAACCGAATGGAGAAATCTCCCATTTTCCCTTAGCAACGCATCGCCATTTATTACGTTTATTTGTTTCTTTTGTTATTTAGTGAGTCTTGAACTGGAGATATTTGCAATTCAAGAAATACCTTTCTTGCTTTTGTGAAACAATTTTTAATAAAATCTGTTGAATGAGTCCAATTAAAATCAATGAAAAACGTTATAGTTATCATTTTCTTTGGGGGGTTGCCGCCTATATAAGTGTTAACATAGTTTATCGATCTTCAGACGGCAAGCTAAGCATAAAAATATGGTACTACCCAAAAAGTTAGATCTGGGTTAGTATTTATTTCATATTATATCACATTATTAACCCGTTGAATACTATGAAAGCCACCGGTGACTTCCAATAAAATTGAATTACTATAGTTCACTGAGTTAAACGTGATTTTTTGAAAACATTTCTATATTATAAATAATGCTACTTAATGAGGTGTCATTCAGCTAGATGAACATGCAACAATAATAATACAAATTAAACAAATGATTTAATATTATACTTTTTCCATTTTGTGTATTTTGCTATATGAAATCGCACGGCATTCAACATGTTAATATTTTATTATGATTATTATTATTATTGCTACTTCCTTTCTGTTCGTACAGGTTTACACATAGGAATTTCCCAACTGTTGTACATGTTTCTATTACTGTCGCTTTTTGGATTGTATTTTGTATGTTTAGGTTGATTCCTATTTATTTTTTAAGTTTTCTGTAAGGGATTTCATCACTTGACTGTGTTCTTGTTTTCATATTTCTTTCATTTCTATGGCTATTTATTGATTTTCCCTTCCTCTTTTGCTTTCATGTTTGCATCATTGGGGATTGTTAGGTCTATGAGGTATATGGTCTTTGTTTCTTTGTTCGTATATTTACGTTATACCTGCTCTGTTGTATACTATTGTTCTATCTATAGATAGTCTTGTGCCCCAGTATATTTTTGTTGTTTGGTTCTCCAGTATCCTTTCTGGTTTGTATTTGAAGTATGGTATTTGTGTAATTACGTAACTTGTGTTTCTGAGCTATTTGTTGGTGTATTGTTTTTGCTATTGTGTTGTGTCTATGTGCATAATAGGTTGCAGCTGGCAGTTTGCATCCACTTGTGATGTGGTTTACTGTTTTCGGCTGCATGTGGTATTCTCTGCTCGTGACTTTCATTATATATTTCTTGTAATTTCTTATTGGTTAACTTTATTATTACTATTATTATTAATATCTTATTCCTTAAAAACAAAGGTAATTCGTATAATAGGTAAGTACCAAAAATATTCCATCCACACAGTACATTTCGGCTGAGAGTATTCAGCACTCGAAGATGTTAATGGTTAACTACACAGTGAATCGATTGGAAAAATCGGGCGGATCGGGCCCGGTGGTTTTGAAACAATTAGAAAGAATGTCGTCGGGCGAGGCGAGCGCTGCGCGCCGCGCGCCACGGCGAGTCCGATAAGCATCTCGCTTCGCTTTTACCTGGCTCGATTCGACTTAACCCCGTGCACTTAGGCAGAAGTGCGACGAGTACGCTGGCCGTTAGAAACTCTCCTCTGCAGTGCTTAATGGACTGTAGCAACGGCGCTTACGTGCACGGCTCCGCGCTTCGCATAGATAACCGTAGATAGCGACCGGTGGACCGATCCCGAAGACAGATTCTGCTAATTGCCGCACTTTCTGGCTTTACTCCCTTGACCCTTTACGGTCGAACTCGACTAGACGTCTCGCAGCTCACCGTTTTCTGTGTTACTCGCGTCCTACGGCTCTACGGAGATTGCACACCGAGGATACTAGCTAGCATTCTCTTAGATCTTAGGGTATTTCGGAGTCATTATACTGTTCTGTGTTGAGACTGTTACGGATTATCGGATAGGTATAGCTGGTCCAAAATGTTTGTTCAGAAATATCAGTGCATTCAGCGGTGCGTGTGCTGACCGAGTGGGCTGTTTCTTTAACTGTGGAATTTAGTTTGAAAAATCTCTCGTCTTGTGCGCAATAAAATGGAAAAATGGAATGTATACTCGTCAAACGCAAGACGAATGCACATAGAGTATACTTTAATGAAAAACCAAAGCGAAACAATTCATCCTTGAAAGATTTAGTATTATTTCAAGCTTTAAGATGACGTGTATACTCGTCAAACGCAGTTAACTGGTTAACATCTTCGTTACAGCGTTTGTTTCGGTGACGATCCTCTCAATTGTAATATTTTATTCAAATCAACAAATCTTCTAAAGAAAACATTGAACATTACAATTAAACTAAAACAAATCAATGAGTTCTTAAATATAAAACCGAATCTTATAACTTTAAATAATAGTATTTATAGAATTTATTTTAGTTTCTTTATGTAAAATGTGGGATTAAAACCGTCACAAATATATGACGCTGGTAGCGAACGTGTTAACGTAGTGTGTGCCATGTGCTGAGGAAGCATAAGGGAATAAAACCATTGTTTATTTTTATATCTACATCTGAGTTTACTTCTCCACCCATCAATTTTAAGAATGTTCTTGGAATTACTGCGTTGCTCGGGGTGTATAATAAAACTGGTTTCAAGAGTGATTTCGTGTGTAAAAGGTTAATTGATGATGCGGATCATGTTTTCAGTAGAAACTTATTTTTGGAGTAAACTGAGTTTAATACTTTCAAACTTGACGCATATTATAATGTTTATTGTTTATTACTTCAAATTAACCCCTTATTTTATGATTCGTTTCGCAACTGTGTTTAATGAAACTACTTCATTGTTAATAATTTATTAGAAAAAAATACTTATTCTATAAGAATGAAGAATAAAAAAGAAATAGTATTTGGATTTGTCGAATTCAGTCTAAAATTCTCATTATAAGTCCGACACGATGTTATAGGACAAGAGATTAACGTAAAGGGGGGTGGTCCTTTGTTGCTGAGTAAGTGTACAGAATGTTATAACTACAAAAATCACGACTAAAGGGAGACATTGAGAATCTGTATTTTATATTTATATTCATGTCATGAAGAACACAAGAATATTTGATTGGAATGAAATTGGATTTATTTCGCTCGGCACCAACAGAGTTAAATTCCAGTTCGGTGAAGCATTGATCAACTGTGTACCAGACAATCCGAAAATGAATAGCAGTGAAATTTAAAATTTTAATTCATCATAAATAAAGAAAAAGCTCCAGATTAAAAAAAAATCAAGCCACCACTGGTCTGGTACTATGAACAAATGAATATTTGATAAGGCCGAAAATAAAGCGTGATTGAACGTTTCACTATTGCATGCTATTCCAGAAAGGAAAAAGAGAGTAGTAAATTTCCAAACGGAACAATTTGATATAATAAATGTTCGATATTAATCAAACAAAATTTTCTATAAGAAGTTCCAAGTGAAGTATTTATTATGATATATTGTAAGCAAAAGTTTTAATGAAATAATTGCAACAATTAATGGCACGTTATAGTAAAATATATTACGTGATCCGCAGAATGATACTGAAACGATGAAACTAATAAAAATATTCAGAACCATACAACATTCAACTAATTACTTGTACGATTAAGTTGCAAATAATTATAATTACAGATCCAACGTTTCATATTACGCGGCCTAATATTTGGCAAATTAGAATTGCTGTGCTCAACGTGCACAGTCACCCTAGGAATTAATTGTTACCACCTACTGCGCCACTTGTGGGGATGAAAATTCTCCGCGCGGTGGTCCGTGTGGATACTAGGCTCAAGAGGACGGTGTACTTAACGGATCGATTAAGTCCTGCGTCGCATCTTGAGGCTTAATTACACGACAATTGCTATTGTGCTTTAGGAAACAGGATACGAGAAACACAAGTGTTCCTTAAAACGTGTAGTGTAATAAATTACCTACTAATTGCAATCATCATCGAAATAAAGGTTTACTCAAATAATTAATTTTTGTTTCTACACTTTATTTCCTTCGTTGCTTCATTTTAATTCATGTTATTTGAGTAATAATGTATTAGACGAATAAATTACGTTAACATTTGCAGCTTTACTTGAAAATTAGACATTTATTTGATTTCTACAGTAAAGTGAAGATGCTATATTTTACTTGTCACAGACAAAACAGTTATTACTTATTTCATATTATTATTTCAAGTAATCGAATATTTCACAAATACCATTAGAAAATTATTTATTTACAAAAACAAGATTTAAACATTTGTTTAGAGACGTATTATATGTGTTTGCAAATAAAAGTTATAAATTAAAAAGTTTTAATAAGTCACCTTCTACATTTTCTTATATTACCTACGCAATTAATAGTAAAAATAGAATGCAAAAAATATAAAATTTAGTAGAAAAGAGAAAATATACAAAATAAATTTAACACGACATATAAAATAGAAAATACTATTATTCATTAAACTTAGTTCGTTTCTGAAATTTTAGCAATAGCGTATAAACACGGAGTTATTAGTTGCAAGTATGTTACAGTTTAATTATGACTAATATACTCAAATACCACCTGTCTTAGTATTTTTCTTGCTTCCTTTGTTCGTAGAATCTTTTAATAGAATACGTTCAGTCAGCTGTCAAGGGAAATACTAGTAGTACCTTAAATTAACACTTGTCGTCAACTCTTTGGGGGCCGCTTGCGAAAAGTTTCGTTTTGATTTTATTAGTAATAACGGAAGTCCAACATGTTCTTAGTATTGTATACAAATTTTATGAACTTTATATCAAAATTGTCTGAAATATCAACTTTTATTTATCATCATGCAGCTTTGTTTAAGGTTATCTGGCATTTCTCGAATGTGTATGAAAATTTTCCCAGACACTCATAGGATGAAAATCAGTAATTGGCAACATTAGAGAGATTATGAGGGGTAATCTGTAAATAAATTACCCGTCTCTGTTCACTGGCATCCGTTCTAAAAGAGATATGTAGTAGCCATTAGGTGACTACACGGATAAAATAGTGTTGATGCACAGTACGTACGTTTCAAGTCGTTCGCGTTAATCAATCGTATATCACGATATGTTAACCCTTTGTGCCCTGAAGATACGTGAAACAACCATTTCCATTAAAATGCAACTATGAATCAAGGGTGCTTTAATTTTGTTTTAATTTAAGCTCAAACGCCACTATATGCTTTTACGTCCTAATGATTATATTTAAAAGGGGTTTATATTTAGCATATGTGACATTTAAACAGTCTTGGAGAGTAATGATACTGTTTGTTTTACATTTAGAAATGAGTGTGCCATAATTCAGAGCATAAAGAGTAAATTATGGGATGTTTCACAGAATGTGAGTCTGAAATTGATATATGGCTTGTTATATGATTTTTATTAGCAGAAGGTTACAAACCGACATCCAATTAGTAGCTTTTTAAAGTAGTATCTCCTATATATAAATTACTTACTTTGATTTTCAAAATTAATAATGCTTAATGAGACTTTAATTATCTTTGAAGTGCAACAGAAATTTCTTGTATGATTCCAATTTCTATAAATTAGTTCATAGAAATTTATACTTGCATAAAAGTTCATACTTTATCAATATATATATCATCAGAAAAGCAATTTAAAAGTAACATTGGGAAATCGGTTAAACATTATTTGAGATCTCAATTTGAAAATTGGTTTTTAGATTTGTTTAAATTGATGATAAAATATTTTTATAACAACTCCTATTTTGTTTTAAAACAAGAGAGTGTAACACTATAGTCATTCAAAATGTCGTAGTTTATTTTATTTTGCATACATAGCTTCTTCTTACTTTCATTACTTTACTTACTGTAGACTATTCTGTTTCATTATTCAACTTACGTGCAAGTTCTGCTGACACATTATTTGTTGAAAAAATGTTGTTTGTTTTGTTACACATAGACTGCGAATTTTTACATATTTATATCAAACACAAATGCAAATAACAGAATAATATATAATATTGAAACAAATTTAAGAAGTAAATTACTCCAAAAGAACTTTATTTTGCACAAATATTCACAGTCTAGACGTAAATTTACTATTTTTACAATGTATCCGGCGCACTCAATTATACAAACGTATACACTTCGAGATGATGAACAGAATATTTGAGCGAACTATCATATAACGGATGACTTACTCGAATACTTCGGATGAGTGGCTAATTTATTCGTGGTATTAGAAGATATTGTGTGTCACCCGTGGATGCAAGCCAATTCTAGAGCTATCCAAAGGCGTGCAGGAGACATAAATCTCTTACAGAGAATTATGCGTTATTTCAGTTACGAAGGACAGAGCTGCAAGTATCTCGAAATTGCCTAGTTCAACTTAATATTACATGCAGTCGCATTACTTTATTAAATGAATCATTTTCAATGTAAAAATGTCGAGAGTTTTATGTTCTCAATAAGCATACTTCTTATTTGTCTCCGTGAGAAAGAAATCTTTAACGCTAAGACTACCGTGCCGTCATTTTTACTGGTTTCAGTTTTTCTGCTATACGAAGCATTAAATTTTCGAAATGATTTTGAAAATAAATAGTTTCACTTGAATACTATATTGAATGTTTCAAGAAACTAACAATAATCTATTGTTACAATCTTGATAGGGATTACATATCAATCGTATTAAATGCTCGGTAGTTCTGGTATTAAATATAAAGTAAACTTATTTTAAGTGCATAAGAGATCCAAAACGATAATTTAGAGCAACAATCCTAATAGGTTTAAGAAATATAACTCCGTCACAAATGTAATTAACGTGCTGCAGATGTTTACGTAGCTTTAATTCGTTAAAATACGTGAAACTTGTGCAAAGTTTATGCAAAAGCTGTACAAAACAAAGCATATTATAATGAAAGAAGCGTGAGAAGTTTACATATGAAGTGTATTTTAATTCTTTACCACCTTTTTTTGTCACAATTCGCTTACTTGTTGTCACATTCGTGTACTTAAATAAAAACCTCAATCAACACACTATACGAGTAATTAATGGTAATTCGTTATTCCTAATTTTTATTGTAAATGGTAAAATACGGAAGCTAGTTTTAATTAACAAGTCATCAAGTAAATTTTTGTCCCTTATTTGTCGCTTATAATTTGTTCGTTCGATTTAATGAATTCTATATTACTTTAGAATATGCACGCAACATACAATATGAAAAATATACACAATAAAAGGTATTCGACACTCTAACGACAAATCGAATTTCTATGTGGGTTTCGTTTTTTCATTTACTATCCATAAAAGTATGCAACTGCATAAACATCTCTCTATTAAACATGCTAGAGCCACTCAGTATAGTAATTACAATTATTTGTTTTAGTAAAATCAATTATTAATTAATGAAGGAATAAGTAACCAATGAATTAACGAGAAATGTTGCGTATTAAAATCTAGTGCCTGCCAATCAGTACGGCAATACTAATTATTCACTTGACATAAATAAATGAACAAGTAACTAATAAATTAATGAGGGACGTTGTGCATTAAAATCTACTTCGTTCTAATCACCACAGTAAGTGCAATTATTTGTTTTAATAAAATAAACGATTCATTAATAAATGAATAAGTAACGAATTAACGAGAAAAGTTGCGCACCAAACTCTACCGCTCACTAACCAGTTTAGTGATTGCAATTATTTGTTTTAATAAAAAATAAACAACTCATTAATAAATGAATAAATAAGTAATAAATTAATGAGAAAAGTTGTATATTAAAAATAAATAACGAATGAATTGACGAGAAAGGTTGTGCACTAAACTCTACTGTTTGCTAATCAGTATAGCAATCGCAATTATTTGTTTTAATAAAATAAACGATTCATTAATAAATGAATAAGTAACGAATTAACGAGAAAAGTTGCGCACCAAACTCTACCGCTCACTAACCAGTTTAGTGATTGCAATTATTTGTTTTAATAAAAAATAAACAACTCATTAATAAATGAATAAATAAGTAATAAATTAATGAGAAAAGTTGTATATTAAAAATAAATAACGAATGAATTGACGAGAAAGGTTGTGCACTAAACTCTACTGTTTGCTAATCAGTATAGCAATCGCAATTATTTGTTTGAATAAAATGAATGATTCATTAATAAATGAACGAGTAACCAATCAATTAACGACGGAAGTTAAAATGCTGACGAATCAAGGTAACGAGAAATCACGTTGAACAGCGCGCAAATAGAAATTAACACGGACCAGTAACAGTGGAATCGTTCCTAGGAGCCACGTATGTGTATGCTGGAGAAGGCACATGCGCCCCACTCGATAATTTATACGAAAAGGGTCGATAATTAATTCGAGCTAGCGCAATTACTCTCAGCCTGCAGCCTGTTGTAAGATCGATTCCCAGTGCAGATGAAAGACGCGCGAGGAGAAAGCACGTACGAGAAGGGACGGTTGCACGTTGTGTTCCAGTGCGCGAGATAAATTTAGATAATCTAGAGAAAAAAGCCCGTGTTCTACCAGGAAGACCGACGTACTATTTCACGCGGTCAATATTATTATCCCGGTCGTTCTCACACTACCGATTATTATTCCTCCGCGCAGATGCATCGGAATGCAACAGGAACATGCATTATACGCGGATGTACAATCGAGAACAAAATTCAATTTACGAGCAGTACTAATACTTGTTGAACTACAGGATACATGGAAACAACATTCTAGTCTTAACTCCAATTCTATTTATTCTGTACAGACACATACAGTCTGGCCTATTTTAACCTATAAAATGAATTATTTCTGGAGTTATTCGTTATCTAAAAAACCTCATAAATGCAATTTTCCCGTTTTAAGAGAGTAGTAATTTTGTATATTTAATTTGTCTTTAGCTAGACGTGTGTAGGAAATATGAAGATCATTATTATTTCTGCAAATATAATCCTGTGACTGTTCTCCATTAAACGATATAGCAAGTTTTTATTCCTTACAAAAAAGTTTTAATCTATCTACAGCGAAAACCCATCAAAACGGAAAAAATGCATTTGAGGCATTCTTTTATGTAATGAATAATTTGTAGATTAAAATGGGACAAAATGGAATTATATGGAATGAAACACTTAAATGGTTGACGACGTCGAAAGAAGTTATTGTTAAATTTAAAAGATATTTTATTTAAGTATTTTATTTAACCAAATATTAAAATAAACATTAATTTTCTGCAATATAGACAGTGAACGAAATTATAATTTCAAATAGAACTTCGTCTAATACTCACACGTTTAATATATTACGATTCCTTTACTTCAATTTTGAAATGTACTTCTTGGAAGTCACATGAAACTGAAACAACATTTATTCACACATACTCTTCGATGAATTTAGGCGACGTATTTAAAAGAAATTTTTCTAATGTATACTAAACGTATTGAACATACCAATATTATTGCACGAAATATGCAGTAGTATGGGTGAAAGAAATATCCGCGACTTGATAAACCCTTAGCACCTATGTACGTCCGACCACGGAAAGCCTGAACGAGCACATATACTCGGGGCACGACCGGATCTTCGCTTCGAAACGATCGAACGTTCCTCTTTGTTCACGACAAACGAGCATCGAAAGGTACGTTTAATTATGGAATTCGAACGAAGCCGTTACATACGTGGAAAATCTAGTCAGGTTTTTGTTGCGACTTTCGTATTTTAATAATTAACAGAATTTTTGTTTTACTTTTACCCTGATAAGCAGAACTCTTAGTGATAACGATAATTTCTGTGTATACAAATAATAAAGTAAGATATGAATTAAGATGTAAATTAGACGGTATACATTTAATCGTTTATAATTTGCTACGTTTATAATACACACTACGAATCAACACTATCAAAATTTCGAATTATTTCTACTTCTCAAACTTCAAATTGGAAATTCAAAGTTTCAGTAGAAAAAAGGAACAAATAATAGTTATTAATAGCGTCGATGATTTTGCAAAAATACATTTATAATCATTGTTAAAACGATAGCTAATAATAAAAAAAGGTTTCTTCTGGCTTAAAAAAATGGTGACGTTTAGGTATATTTACTCGCGTAACGTGCAAGTAATGTTACATGTTACATTAAACGAGTAAATAAATAAAAACTACATTTTTAAGCGTATAGTTATAAAATAAAAATGTCTGATTTAATTTTCAGTATATAATAAAATCATTTGTTATCTATAGTTTACTAATATCATGTACAGTATATAACATTCTTATCTTATTAATAATATTTATGTATTTAATCCTTTACTCTCGAGAAACGAGTCTTAATAGTCACTGAATTCGAACAGTGAAGTTTCATACTCAAAATTACTTACATACTACAATCAAATAGTCCTGCCCCTCAACGTATACGTGGCGCCTCTTCAAGTCAATTGCAAAAACTACCCTCAATACTTCACCAGTAACCAGTGAATAGATTCATAGGGAAAAAGACGTTCGAGCACAAAAGATTGAGCTTAGCAATAATGTTCACTGATTGCCAGTAAATTAGAACTCAAGCACCAGTGAACACAGTCGAAACCGTGCAATTTCCCAGTAGCGCGATGATCGGGGACCGTTGAAAAGCACGGCTACCTAATGGCGCGATTTCCCGGCGAGGGCATAATCATCGGTGATCGCTCTTTGAACGTCAGGGCCGACGATTTAACCAGGCGATCACGAACAGGAGCAAGAGAGCGTGCTCAAGAATCTATTTCTGCGACCATTCACATCGAAAAACATTGACTCACACGCTGGTCCCTCTCTCTACGGGGATGTCTTTGAACTCGTTCGCTAAATAAAGAGAGTTTCGGGTACACGCGGACCAAGGGAAACTCCGCCGGTGAAGAAACGAAGGGAGAGAAACGCGCGCGGTGGACCCGCGTGAAATAATCGCGCGACCCGCGAATAATAAATCAAACCCGAGTCGAGTCACAGACGGAATGAGTGAAAAACGAGAGAGAGAAAGGGCTACGGAAAAAGGAAGGACGGAACGAAGGAAGAGAAAGTATCTCTTCGGAGCCGCATCCCGTGCTGCCGCCACGTGCTTCGCGAATACCCAACCCGGCTGTTTTCATCTCCCTTTCCTCTATTTTCTCTTTTCCACGTACCCGGCCGTGTTCTTTCATTCGTTAGTTCCTTTCAAGGATCACAAGACTTTGTCCCTTTTTCTGGTTCATTTGTTGGCATTAGACTGTGGACGTATTCGGTGCGCTCGTGGCATTTGCGTATCTATTAGTATATTAACCCTTTCGCTACAATCGACGAGATATCTCGTCACCATGATGTCGTCGTATAATGCTTCGGATGAGTTACCTCGTACATCTTTATTATTGATATCAAGTGTTTTACTTGAAAATTCGATACAAATAATCGATTTTTAAGATATGTCATCGTTGGTAGACGACATTTCAAGATTATAAATATAATGTACTCCATATTTCACACAATGAGTGTGTTTGTCGTTTATCTTGTATCGAATGCTTGAAAGCGTGGTGAAATACGTAATGCGACGGAACAATTTTTACAAAAATGTCCGGTTTCTTTCCGTCCGCCATTGTTCTTGCAAACTATGCGTTCTATTGTGGTATGAGATTTTTTGCTGTAGGCTGTATTTTTGTACATTAGATCTTCCACGTCGATTACAATTATCCCGGTTGCAATACTCGAATGATATTGGTGCTCTAACATAGAAGTAATGTTGATAAGCGAGCTATTTTACGAGATATCTTGCAATTCTCCTACAGTGTTTACAATACGCTTCATGTCAATAGTAAAGATACACCAGATATCTCGTCCATAGCATCGTTTCTTCGACATCGTGGAAGTGAGATATCTCGTTCATTTTAGCGAAAGAGCTAACCTAGTGCCATAGAATTATCTTCATTATTACACTCGTTAGCTCATTAGCATATTACTGTCCACTAGTTGTTTGAGAGGAAACAAAAGAAGTTTCTGTTTTGTTGCATGTGTAAATTTACTTCGAAGATAGCAGCATTGAGAATAGTGAAATAGTCTTATTTTTTTTTCTTTGTAACAGATAATATTGATTTCCGTTAATTTGTTCTACAAATTTTCACCGCGAGCCTTACTCGTCCATTGTACAAAGGATTAAAATGTGTGGAAACTTTTATACACCTGTCCCTCCATTTACATGGATAATCTGTCCACGTGAATTCGTTTTACGCGAATAAAAACCACGTAAATAGAGTCTGTCAAATTAAAAGAAAAGAAAATGTTGGACAGAAAAGCTGGTATAAATTGTGGAAATACATATTTATTTCACATATTTTAACATAAGAAATGACAGTAACATTTCAGAAAATGAAAGAAAATTTTATTCCGTGAAACTAAATCCAGACCGTGTGTAAACAATACCGCATAAAAAGAGATTCTAAAATAACGGGATGGGTGTACAAACAAACATCAATGACTGTAGACAATTTATTATTTCGTCTCATTATATTAAAGGCAACGTTAAAATATGACGTCTTCGTTGGTATATTTATAATATATTGAGTGAATCGTTATAAAATTTTGATAATTAAGAATTAAACAAACCGTTTTTGCACGTTAATTGATCGTACAATACATATTGAAATAATAACTTAACTGTTTTAGAAGTACAATTATTCAACTACTGAGAACGTAAAGTGTTATGCTAGCTATTTGATGAGTGTGTCAAGCGTGAGTAATTTGACGAGGTCTATTCGTATATTGTCCTCAATTAGTGATAAAATTTGTCAAATTGTGTGTCTGAAAAATTCTATAGTTGTTGTAACTATTGTTACTTATGCCTTTACGAATAAAATTTATTTATTACGATTAACTATGAACTTAGTTCTTGGGAAAATACGTAGATTATACACGAATGTTCAAAATTTATAACTCGGAGGAATCTAAAAGCCTACTTTCTATATAAATATCTCATTATATAGACATATTAACAAGGTACACAATTAATTCATTATTATAGTTCTATATTTTCTAATCGGTTGTATGTCTGCGTAACATTTAATTCTGCAACTATTGGGCTAAATAAAACATTTTGTTAGCAAAATTCCTATGTGAAATATTTTCAAGGACTTCATCCTTTCCCAGGTACATACAAGTGTAAGACAATTGTATCAAACGAAACGTATATTTTAAATTAAGAAATAAATTATTTTTTTAACTGAATATTTGTTTTACCTTAAATGTGCCAATAAAACTTTTCGTTCAACCGAATATTTATGTGCGTGTTGAATAATAAACGATCAATATTCTATAAACATGTTACTATAATTACAAAGTAAATAACATGAAAACCATACTCACAATCCGTTGTAATTAGTATGACGAGTTCCTGCTGATCCTTCGAATTTTTAACATTTCTCTACTTTATACGAGAAATTTAATAAATAACTTTTGATTTTATCTAAAAGCTACTCCCATGTCTGCTATATCATATGTTATGTTCCAGAAACCTTGATTTTCGTACAGTAGCACATTATAATTTCATACGGTTAAATTTTATTCTCAGCATGTTCAACTCCTATTATTCATTGCACACTTTAAACTTCTTCCGTGTCGTTTTCCAAACAACACAGTATCACATTAATATCACATTCACCAGATTACCGACCGACATCAATATCACAAAAACAATTTAACAGCTCGCAAAAATCGGCAATTCGAATCTGTAATTAAGATTTATCGAAACAATAGGCCAACAAAAGGGACATATATCTGCAGAGTGGAACCATAAAATTTCCTCAATGGAACATGAATCGTTTAAGTGTTTCAATAGACTCTAATGAACAATGGGCATTAAAACGACACGGCGCATGTACGCGGTCGATTAACACTCGGAACTGTATTCATCTGAAATACAGGAATACCGAACACTGTGTATCCACATACATGGTCCGCGCATAAAATGTATCATTGCAATTGTCACGTACACACATGGCGATAATAAGGACCGCGCCACGACACACAAAACTGTCGATTCGCGCGGAACGCGGGTACCAGAACAAAGGTGAACATTAAACAGAAATCTATTCGAATTGTACAGAAACGGAGGCAATCTACATCAGGCGAAGTTTATTCGAAAGGCGTCGTGTGCGTCGAGGGACCGGTTCACCCACGGAATAGACGGGGCTCCGTTTACGACAGAATTTCGCAAAACAATTTTTCCCCCCCTCTTCTTTTTCTTCTCATTGTGATAATAGACCGGCGGAACGCGTTAACTCTTTGCGGACGAGAATGTCTCGAACTTCTGAAATTTCATTTCCGATAGAATTACTCAGTGGAATATGAATTATTTAACCAGTTAGCGGTTGCGACCTATTCGAAAAATGTCTACCTTATTTCTGTATGCGTATTTACGTACTCATACCCTACCCTACAATAATTTTTTCAAAAAGTTTGTAAAATCTATACATTCAACTTATGTACACATGTAATAATTTTTATAAAAACATCTGGTTTCTTCCCGTTGGCCATTGTTTTTGCAAACTATGCGTTCTATTGTAGTTATCCAATATTTTACTATATTTTACAGAGTTAGAATGTTCATTTTTGCACAATTAGAATCTGATGGATGACAAGAACTGTAAACACTATAGGAGAATCACGAAATATTTTCACTGCGTCAAATAGCTCGCCTATCAACATTACTTCTATAATTGATATAAAAGATCTAATATACAAAAATATAACCTACAGAAAAAAATCTCACACTACAGTAGAACGCATAGCTTGCAAAAACAATGGCCGACGAAAGGAAATCGATATATTTGTAAAAATTGTTCCGTCGCATTTTGCATTTCACCATGCCATGCAAAATAAACGATAAAAACTCTAATTGTATAAAATATGGAGTATTTTATATTTATCACCATTAAGCACCTTCCACCAACGATGACATGTCATAAAAATCGATTACTTGTGTCAGATTTTCAAATAAAACGCTTCATATGAGCAATAAACATGCACGAGATATTTCGTTCATAAAAGCGTTTCTTCGACATCGTGCTGAACCGAGATATCTCGTCCATTCTAGTGAAAGGGTTAATAAAGAGTTATGTAAATATGCCCATAAATATATATATTTTTTTATTTATATAACATATATATATATATATATATATATATATATATACACGCCATTTATACACGCCAAATTCACTCGCAACACTTTACATCGATTATATTATCATTCGTCTAACAATTCCATAAAAATCTGAATTATGCTTGGAGGTTTTGAATACTAGAAAAGAAGAAAATCATGTCAGTCTATCGTTGTTCGAATAATTAAAATACTCGTTTGCAGCTTTCAATTTCAAATGTCGAAGTTGCCATTACGGTGGCATTCGACCTCAAAGCGTTAGCTTTGTGTTTGTTTCAACGAAAACAATATTTATTTCTGATAGTCCTATGGGTTAGACTAGAAACATTCTCCCAAAAACATGTATACAGTGGAACGCTGATTATCCGAACTAATTGGGAGACACATCTGTACGAGCACACGATTATATTGATTTTTCGGATAATCGGTTTGAAAGGACTAAAGTGAGCATAACATAAATTAATCAGGGATTGGGCAGTTTTCAGATGTATTTTCACTCTTTTTGTATGCACTCAGTAATATTTAATTTTTATAAAGAGTGAACAAAAACATATGGCTGTTATTCTAGTTAAATGTTGATGTGGTAATGAAATAAGTAAGAAAATATTAATAAACAACATTATCTGTTGCATTTTATTAACTTATCTTTAATTTAACTTTCAATTTCATCACTACATATCGTTTTTGCAGCACTTATGACACAGGGCAATTCGGGGGTAGATGGCTACTTCAATTATTTTGTACTAAAAATTGACACAACTACGGTTACAATACATGTTTTTTCATTTGAATTTTTTCTGATTATTTTGTAAGAAGTAATCAAAGTTCATTTAGAAATAAAATCTGGAGTTCTAATTCTTTTAGTTCTTATTTAAATGCGTTTCAAAGAAAGCATCTCAGACAGAGCACTAAAATGGGATAATTGAAACAGGAAGGATACGTTTTAAAATGTAAACCTTGTTGAATACGTTGTATAATCGGTCATTTGCTTAATCGAAAATCGGTGTTCGGATAAATGACGTTCCACTATACGATCAAAAGTAAATTGTCTTGCGGTCCTTTTGTATAAAAATATCTACTGAGCACTGACCTATAGAATTTACTGCATTTCTTGACCATACAGGTTACAAAGACATAAAAAAAAGTAATTACAAGTTCAAATACTGTTCAGACTCCAACAGCAGCGAATAAGTTCTCTTTTATATTTACTTCGTGCAGATCATTTCAAAATACATATCATAGTTGCTTTAATGTACAGATAAACAATCGGTACTACATATTGTACTGATTACCAATCGTTTTTTACTAAATTGTAAAAAATGTAATTATTTATTATTTATTTTTGTATGTCTCATTTTTTAATTTCATCACTGTTTTGATTATTTAATTGCATTAATGTTACATCGAGTTTGAAATATTTACGTTGATTTGCTTTATTGAAGAATTGTATAAGTCGTTTAGAATAATTCGGACTATAAGAGGCTAACTCTGCCGCTGGTACATCTAACGTTTCTTGCGCTGTAAAAGGAAACTTCTGTTCCTCCTGAAATGAATGCCAGGTGCGTAGGAATCAAGGGTCGTGGGATCGGCAGACCCTAAAAATTATTAGAGGGGTCCCCCACGATTTGCCCCTCCTAATACCGCCTAAGCTTTTTTGACGTCGAATCCAGCCAGCGATAAATTTGCTCTCACAAACCGCTTCGCGTTTCGTTTTACCGTTTATTGGCTGAAATGCGTTGGACGGACGTGCCGATTGTGGTCGCCGATTTTGCCCACCTTTACGGTTATTGTGAATTTTATATTGTTATTTATGAAATATAATTTATGCCTACGTTTTTTTCATTTAGGTACACGTCGACTTTAGCGTATCAGTCGAGAGAATTTTATTTGTGAACGATTTTGTTGATGCCATCCTCAGGCAAATTGTGTTAAGCTTATTTTTTGCACGGTAAAAGAGTTTTTGTTTTGAAATAAGATGTTGAAGATTATTACCAATTTTTTACTATTATACCTACAATGTGTATTTGAAACAAGGTAATTAATTTTATTGGTCTGTGATCTATTAAAATAAAACCTTTTTATGCCTTCGATGTCAACACCATATCAGACATTATGAAATCAATATACAGAGGAAAACGAGTGAAATTTTTAAAAAGGAAGAGAAAAGACAGGATTGGAGAAAAGGGGAAAAAAATACATTCGAATTATAATCCGAAATCTTTGTCAAATTCATCTTTGATAGATATATTTGATAGTCAATTTCTCTTTCCACGCGATTTGTTTGATTTAACACGAATTAGAACAAAATTTACTTTCTTTATTCGTGATTTGGTTTAATTTAATACAATTACCTTAATTGTAACAAGAATTTTTATATGGTTTATTGTATTATTTTTCTGATTTTTTAGATCTATAATCAATCTTCATTTTTCTACTATTACAGTATATTTTTTTTACGCAAATATTTTTACAGAGAATATATTTGTCGTATAAAAACAAAATTGAGTGTACTAATGTTTTTTCTGATTTATACAAAGTTTCTTTAGTTTACTATTTTCTTGAAACTTTTTTATGTATTACTATTTTTTGAAAAGCAAAACGTTCGTTGCTATGTCAGTATGTTTGTTTCAAAAAGTAATAAATATATCATTACTAAGTCTAACCTAATGCTGTAAAACTCAAATTTTTTCCTAACCAATATTTCATTGCTAAATACGTATTTCACTAACAGCAATGAAGTAATAAACATTTGTGTACAATTTTTTCCATTAAAATCGCATGTCATAGATGCAAATATTATTCAGTTCAAATCGATCGAAAGCATAGGCGAACATAAATATTTAAATTAATTCAAATTAACCCAATAAACATATGCCTACAGCGAGCATGAGTCTACATTCCAACTAGCTAATAATTAGAAGTATAAAAATTCTTCGGGTAACTGTTACCAGAGAAATTATAATGAAACAATTAAAGAAATTTAATTCTACTGCGATACTCAGTACACCTACGCATTAAAAATATTATTGTAAAAATAAAACCACATTGTATAATAACAATTTTCTTATACTCTGTTTCGATACATAAGTATCTTTGACAAAATAAAATGGCTTTTAACACTAAATGCACTGGAATTTATATATATTTTTTATTGTAATCAGCACTTCTGGTACTACTAGCAAACTATCGTTAGAAAATAAAGGTAAACAAATCGAACAATAAATATTTCTCAGTGAAACAAAGAAACAAAAATAAATGCGGAGATCGAAGAACTGATTAACACGTTGTTTACCCATTCAGCACTCATCAAATTACTCAGCCAATCAAAGCAATTTTCCTAATGTAACAAAAACTGAAAACTCATGATTTTTCAGACTCTCGCCTCAATCTTGTTACATCTCATAGATCGAACAAAATTTCGATCCTTTTATACATCAGCGAAAAAGTGAACTGTTAACTCTATACCACTGTTTTTCACCCATACACAGGTAACGTGACAGTCAACGCGTAAACTGAACAATCGAATGCAGAATTTTCAATGAAATTTTCAAACCAGTTATTCAACGAGGCGTACTACATTCAGTGTTAAATCGAAACCAATAAAATAAACAAAATGTTTCGGAGAAAATGAAAACGTAAATGCACAAGAAAAAACCGGAAGAGCGCAACGGGATGGAAATAGAGTATCCTATAATAGATTCTTGTATGTATAGACGGTAAATCGATCGAAAATCAGTGGAATAAAAAAACGATGTTGTCGAGTGGCGAAACGACCATAACACAGTTTTTCGCTCGTTCATCGACACCATCGATAGACGGGAAGAAGAGATGCACGGCAGCATGTGTACCGATCGAATCGCGTGCTCGCGTTGGAGGTTCGATAGCAGGAGGTGTCGAGGTGCGACCTGCAGTCAAGGTCTAACCGGTCTTCGGGGCCCCGTGGCGATGGGCAGCCGGGACACGAAGCACGGATCTGGTTTTGAATTTTTCCTTTCTCAATATAGATCGTCACCGAGCACGTCTTATTCGTCTGCGCTGTGTAATTACACACGCTGCTACGCGATTCCAACTTTTAAACTACTTTATTTTCGTCTGTGCATCCTTGCCATAATCGGTACATTTTTTTTCGTGATCGTCTTTCTAATTTTATACTTCGGTGCTGGGAGGAAAACTCAATTCAAATCGCTGTTGTTCTCTTTTGACGATTAAGTTTGCTTTTCTTCCTGCTTGAATAATGTTTAATTAATTTTACGGACATTGCAGTGGTGCTCCGTTTAACGCGATTTACAAAAATTGAAAGATAACTATGAAAGTAAGATTTTCCATTAGAAACTTATACGAACGAACCAATTTAATACACGTTGGACCAGTATCCAAGGAATTTCACAAGAAGTTTATAAACGTGAAATCTTCTAACGCGGAATATTTTAATCGCATTATAAGGGGTTTTGCCGTATATATTATTGGGATTAAATAGGGAAAAGTAACGTTTGTAAAATATGTAGAAAGTAATGCTATGTTTGAGTGTTTTATTTTACAATAGGAAACCGTGATCGAGTATTTTCTCAGGAGTATTGAATTAACTGTTGAGTGTAACAATTCATTCACTGCACTTTCTGAGGAAAACTATTTGGGATTGTTACTCTGCTTTCCAGATAATATATACAGAGTGGTAAAAAATAATCGGTGAATATTTTAAGGATTGAAATCGCATATCTAATTAATTTATAAATACACGGTATTATTTTTAATTTATTTTAAAGGGACACTTTACGATTCAACAATACAGTTTATTTTCCATAATGCACTTATAATAGATGCACGACAAACGAACAGTTTGAACGATACGTTTCCATTAAATATATTTATTTAAACAACTATTTCTTATTACTTTGATTTTGTATATGTTTGTTAATTATTATGTGTTCCTGTACTGGAAAAAAATCCGAAAGTGTAGAATAACATCTCTTATGTAAGGTTTCCTCCTTCAGGAAATCACATTTCAAATTCAATAGTCAGGTACCTTCGAACATGTCTGCAAAACTGTAAGTTTTTAAAATGTTATCTCTATTTGAAATAAAATTTTATGTTAATGGTTTCAAATAATTTATATCGACTTACTGTAGCAAATAGTGATGTACAATTATCAATGTTTATAAACATTAACGAAAGAAAAGGTAATTAATAAGCAACAGGCACACGAACTAATTGATACTTTCTTCATATTAATTTTTTCTGCAAAAATATTAACCTCCTTGTATCAGTTTTTATTCTTTGAGAGTTCAGTAACTTCATAGATGCTTAAACCGTTACATGTTTTGTTAACTGAAAGCTAGATAGCAGTAAATATACCTCATAAATTCTTATGAAAAACAAATTTTATGGACGTGAGAAAATATTTTGTTGCAAAAATGTATTGAACTTTTCAGTTGATAATTATGTAGACCAGGTGCATTGTAAACTGCATTGTAACTTACATATATTAAAGCAGAATATTTCTATGTAATACTTAGTAATATGTCGTTGACAAACAAAATAAACTGCCTGCCAGCGAGCACTGAATTATTGCTTTATTACAATAAATCATTAAAAAGGCTTATTCGCTTTATTAAAAGCTTAACACATTCAAAAGATGATTGTATTTTCAGAGAAAAATGAAATATAATAGAAGAGTCCACCAAAAGTCAACCAATTAATGCAGACAATCACAATATTGCCTTCTTTTTCACCAAATTCTGTATTTACATAGACACTTTTAACTGGTTTTAAATATTGCATAGAAATAAAAAAAAACCAGAAATATATGCATTGTCGAGTCTTTGGTGAACTGAAAACCCCAACAGTCTGATTCGAAGAATTACTCCAATAAACACAACGCAGATCCACATAAACCCATAAAACAACAAACACACGATGCATTAGCCGCATTTCAATGGAAAATGAAATTGAACATTCCGTTTCACGTTTCACCAGAATTTCGAGGGAAATTGCGAAACTACTGGCGTCAGAAGATCCCAACGCCCCGGTGCAAAGTAATTTAATCATAACCGAATTTCCTGCACGCGAGCCGGTGCCAATTCACCAGGAAGAAAAGCTCGGAATAAAGCGCACACGGTAAGGGTCAAAGATCCCCGATCGAAATAACCGGTTTGCTTAAGGAATCGTTGGAAGCGGCCGCAAAACGGTCGATTCTGAAATTGAATCATGTGCAACGATACCTGTGCGCTTCCGGCGAATTCGGCAGACTCCGCGCCTTTCTGCTCGCCCCGCCGCTGCTTCCGCTGTTTCCCATTTTGCAGCAATTTCGGGGAGCCGGCGGCTCTCGTTTCCCCCGCGCGGCCCGAAAATAGTACCACTTCTCGCGTGCACTGACACTTCTGACGGTCAAATGTGTCCCGGTGAATCAACCGGTCGGCGCGATGCGCTCGCACGTGTAAATAAACAAACAGCTGAAACCTCGTCAACGTTTTAACTTCGTCAAACGACTATCCACCTCCTCCCCCCTTCGCCTGGCCTCGCCGCGCCTCGCCTCACCTCGCCTAGCCGCGCCGGAAAATCTTGGTCCGATCGACGGACACGTGAAGAAAAAAACAGACGAAACGATCAACCTCGGTGATTCACTCTAGTTGCTACGAAGCTATTCGTGATATGACGCGCCGCTTCTAACGCGGCTTCTCTTACATGCTATCAGCTGGAAAAATGATACATGTACAGCTTATCCTTAACAATTTTCGTTTAAATCTAGACCTTAACGATTATGATATGATTCGTTGTCTCTTCCTCAAATGGGAGTAATTGCTTTTCGGTGCCAGAGAAATTTCTCTTGCTCATGGTTAATTGTATTTCTTCGAGTAACTAATATCCAAGTTCCAAACTGCCTGTATCAACTGTACTCCTGTTCTCGAAGCAGTAAATATTCAGACTCCGAATTGCTTGGATCAATTGTATTCCTATTCTCAGAGCAGCAAACAGCCAGGGCCGAAACTGTCCAATCTTCGTCAGTCACATCCTACCGGTCGATCGCCAAGATCCAAGTCGCATCCCGATCGAGCCTCGCGGTTCAATCCTCGCGCGTGTCCATGCAAGATCCTCTTTGCGACACTGCTCGCGGACCGTTCCCGAACCGAGCATATTTCCCCGGTGACCGCGGTGGTGCTCTTTGTTTCTCGGGCGGCAGTTTTCGAATCCGCGCGCTCCTCGATCGGGGTGGAAAACCCGGCGGCGATGCCCGTCGAACGAGAGGAAAAACGAACCTTTTCACAACACTGCACGTCCGCCGACGCGACGATGCCTTATGGCGAGCAATTCCACGGTCATTGTGTGGCCATGGTGTGTAGGCATCGTTGATGGCCCGTTTCGAACTGAGGCCTGCCGAGAGAGATCCATTCCCGTTCCCATAGCCATAGCACGTGGCTTCTCTTTCGCTCTCTCCCTCCCTCACCCTCGCCCCCCACCATTCACACGCCCAATCTCTTCCCATCCCTTTCTCCCTTGCTCCTTGCGTATACCCTGTCGCTACCAATCTCTCTCTCTCTCTCGCTCTCTCGCTCTCTCTCTCGCTCTTTCGTTCTATGCCTCCGTCCCTTTCACTCCCGCACACCCATGCAGATGCACCGTGTCTTCCTTCCCTTCGCCATGGTCACCCGTACATTTCATCTCTCCTTCGCAATATTCGTCTCTGTCCGTCCTCTTTCTCCTTCGAACGTAGTCCTTGCTCCTGTCGCTGCCTCTTTCTCTTTCTGGCCAACGTTATCTCGGTCCCGCTTTTACCTGTTTCTCGGTCCCCCTAACTGCCGAACCCCTGGCTCATCCCTCTCCTCGTCCTGTTCACGGTCACCCCCATGGACCCTTCCTCGTCCCGATCCCAAATCTCCCAATAGCGTTCACTACCGTTCGTCCTTTCTCCTTTCATCCCTGCTCGCCTGTCTCCCCCGTTCGCTTGTCGCTGTTCTCTCCTCTCTCCCCACCCAGCGGGCCGGTCGTCGTCTTTCTCCCGCTTGGTCTCCCCGTGTCGCTCGAATCTACCGACTGCGAGGATTTCCCCCTACGGTTACGCCGAACCAATAGCAGTGCACGCCTTCCGCAGGAGCCGGCCAATCGCCGGCCAGCGTTCGGCCCGTGTGGATTTTTAAATCATTTTTATGGTAAATGCGTGCATTCCTCGTGCACGTGCACGCGCGCTGCATTGTGCCGAGATGCAACAATACAGCGCGCGGCTTCCATGCACGAAGGCGCGAGTCGCCTATGCTCTCCCGAACGTGCGCTGAAATTTTGAGAATGGATGCTGGGCTGTTTTTTACCTGGCGATTGGGAAACGATTCAACGGTGGTCGGCAGGGACCAGCTAATGAGTTGTGCTCGGTACGCTGAATTGCTGGCGTAAATACGAGACGGTGTTCTTACGGGCGATGTAGATTTATGCGGCTCTGCTGTAGGATGGATTTATGGTACCCGTTAATTTGACGGGTTTTACATTTGATGATGATGATGCCGGTAGCTGGCGGATTGAGTAGTTTGTATTTTCTTGTGAAAATTAGGAGGGAAAGTTTGTCGAAATTTCGACTAATTTGTGTTTCAATGCGAAGAAGGATAAAGTCTTCTTTAAAGAATTTTTCAGGAATGCAACGCGAGAAAGAACTTGAGAGGTTTAGTTACTGTGTTTCTGCTAATTGGAAGAGAGGAAATCTGAAATATACTGTGTTGACTCGTCTGGTAGTCCTAGTGTTAATATTATAGAATTATCAATATTAGTTTTGATTGATTGGATCCGGTTTGTTTTGCTTGATATAATAATATCATAATTATAAATATTTCAATTTATTTGTTGTCTCTGATTTCGAGCATTTATATGTAACATAAATATCTATTTTGCGAAAAGTATACAATAAGGTGAAAGATCAATGACTGTGAATTTATTAGTAGAATTAATTATATTTGTTTGTAAATATAAATGTAAGGTGCACTTCGTTAATGGTATCACGTATTGTAATTACTGGAGCTCGCGAGTTCTTTAAAATTATTTCTTAATTTTTATAACAATGCCATTATAATTATTATTATCTTAAATTTTAAATATTTTAAATTCATAATTTAAGGATTTCCATTTTTAAAAACAATAATTGATTG
This sequence comes from Nomia melanderi, assembly GCF_051020985.1. NCBI lineage: Eukaryota > Metazoa > Arthropoda > Insecta > Hymenoptera > Halictidae > Nomia > Nomia melanderi. The sequence goes on from NC_135009.1 coordinate 326,757, forward strand.
GTGTATGTACTCGATAATAACTGAAATATTGAATCCAATTCTCATACACTACAAAAATATAAATACTGCCAACAACATTACCGATACCAGTATCAATTGATAAACTTTTTTTTAGAACGAATCATATTTACCAATGTCGCATTTTAATTAAACCTACTTCTTTATCTTGTAAAAGAGAAATTACGCAATGCTTTAATTATAAATTTATATAGAAAAACCCTGAATATGAAACATACCTCTACGTAAGACACATTGTCATTTACAAATCTCACAAGAAAAGCATTTACAAAAATGTTGACAAAAACAATAGAAACCCGTTTCCACTTCATTTTCGCTTCATTTCAACTGATCAATTGAGTAAGTGAATTCAAAATTAACATTTCACTCGACGCCACATTTTCATGGAAATTACATTCAAAGTGAATATGATGAAGAACGATACGCGGACAGCTCAAAGCTTTTACACCGGTGGGCAAAGTTTTCGGGTCACCCGTTGTACATTCTCGTTATACGATCCAAAGCCATAATACACCCACGCTGATTTGTTTGTGTTGCTAGGGGGTATATAGGTGTATGCGCGCGTTTATACTGTGTGGCGAGCGCAACACTGCGACCACGGTCTATCCTCAGTCGTGAGCATAATGGAGCATTGTTAATATGTTAATGTCGACCGTTCCTGAGGGTTCCGACAGTTTACGTTTCTCCATTCCGACGAAGAGTCTTTACACATTTCATTAGATGGCGAACCTTGAATTTCACTCTCCACGCGTTTTCTTCCATTTTTCATTCCGTTTAATCGATATATCTTTTTATTAAGCGTCAATGTTTTAATTTCTTTTTTGGAAATGGTTCGAATAGTATACAAATGCAAAGTGAAATCGAACGGTAATACTTTGCTCGCAATTTTGGTTGATTGTGATTATTCATGTAAGAAGAAATGATTAGAGTCATGTGAATATTAAATAATTTCTTTTTAACGCACAAATAAAACATCTCGCTTTTCTTAAATTACATTTGAAAAATATCTTTTGAAGACAATCTTTGTACGTATCGTTTCTTTAAAATGTACATATTTGTTCAATAGAAAGTTGGACGTTTATAGTTTATGGATATTTGTTACAATAAATATCTAATTTTTCGTATCCAGTAATTTAAAAAAATTGAAACAAGCGTTAAAAAACATTTGGTTGTATTTTGTAGGTTATCCCGTAAATAAATCAGTTTCTGTGTTTTGTTTTTTATTTTTAAGAATTAAGATAAAAAAAATGCTTTTTGATCAAAAGTATATTGTCCTTCGTCATCTATAAATAATCTATCTATAGTTAAATTAAAAAACCTGTATTTTAATTAGGTTTAAAAAAGGTTTAGTTTCTTTTAATTTTTAAAAATAATAGAAATTTATGAACCTGCATTATTTATAGAATAACCCAATATATTCTTGAACAACAAGATCTCGTGCTTTTATAGTGTCACCTTGTAGATGAGCATGAATAGTGTATTGCAGTAACATACAACAGCAAGAATGTGAATAGAAATATACCGATTCACATAATCAATTATGTTGTACGTTACTTCTGAATTGTATAATATATCATTTGAAAGTATATTGCTCGGTCCATGAATACACCATTAAATCTGAAAGTTTTTTGGACTTTAATTCCTATATAGAATTGTATGCATCTTACAGTATTTTTATGTTGCCGCTTTATCATTCATCAATAAATATCAAAAATGTCTTATCATTTGTCTACACATTTTATTTTATAATAAATATTTTATAAGGATACATAGGAGCTCATTTTAGCAAGATCATGTTTCAACACGAACAGCAATTATAATAATGGAGTGCATTTATAAAAAAAGAAATTTGAAAAATATATTAAACATGCATACAGAAATTTAGTGATATTTATAGGACTTGGCACAAAAAGCAAGATGAAAAGATGTGTACATTAATGGAATTAAATTCTTTAAATTCATAATTTGTAAATATAAAAACCTTTACAGGTGTATATTTTAAAAATACAAATTACTATTGTTAATAGACGTTGATCACGGTTATCCCCTCATTATACTTAGAAATATGCTTTCCACTATGGAATTTTAAAGTTAGATTTGCCAAATTGAGTTTAACTGACCTATTTTAATTTTAATACTTTTATTTCATAATTATGGAGATTTTAATCATTTTTATGAAAAATTATTAAATAAATTAATAAATTAAATAAATAAATTAAATAAATTAAATAAATTAAATAAATTACTAATAAATCTATTAATATGCGCACCGCAATAAAAATCAAAGGAAATCTTAATGAACATCTTTAAAAGATAATATTCGTAACTTATATTGTTAAAAATCGATATTTATAAAAGACTAGAAACAAATCGCTTTGACTACTCGGTATATCTACAGTGTTAAGCACTCCCTGGGGCCATTAACTTCGAGAAATTTCACTGGCCTCTTCAAAGTTCCGTGTAATGACAACCAAATGCTGTGACGAAGACGTAACACTGACACTTTGTGGACAAGCGCACATTTTATTGCATTGCTTGGTGAATGTATTCTTGATGGAACAAGTGTGGTGATTTTCTTGGAGCTCTCTCGAGTGTTCTGGTAAGTGATACTCTTGCTAGATCTCACCGTCAAATATGTTCTTTGTCATTGATAAGTCGACTCTTGAGACTTGTAATTAGGAGACTTGTATTAAGCTCTTTGCTAACTCAATAGTGCGAGCTACTAGCTAGTTTAATTATGAGGTTCCAAGAAAGACAAGTCAATTTCGCTCCTTAGACTCTTAACACTTACATGTTTAAAAAGATGATCTACAATAATTACTATAATTCTTTCATCGCAATCAACTACTACTTATAAGTGTAGTACTTGTAAGTGTAGAGTATGAATAAAATCAACTCTTAATTAATCTTCTCTTATTCACCTATGACTATTTGAAGTATATATCTACATCTTATTTTGAACAGCGCACGGAATAAATTAATAATTAAATTTATTTTATTATGGTTTTTACTAAATGCAGCCTTTACCGTTCTTTATCTGCCTAACTTTCTATTTTTCAATTAATATGTATTTCATGATATGTAACCATTTTTAATTTAATACGTATTTTGAAAAATGATCTTTTGTAGAACTTTTTATACATCTGTTACAAAATTGCACGACTTAAAAAGAGAATCATAAAGAAGAATCTTAAAACCGAATTTACTGTACATTGATTGTGAAACGTTCTATTTTTGCGTAAAGTTAAACTACTGCTTTCAGCAAACTATGTTTCTATTACAGCAATCATTCACTTATTAAATACAGAAATATTTTCTACGGTCATTGAACCTTCCGGTAATCTTTCTTTTTATCTTCTTCGTCGGCAATATCAAGAAGGTCTCAATAGAGTATCCTATCGCTTAATAATTTTTCATAATTGTCAAATATAAATGAACACCATGTTCTTTTACATTTGTTACACGGACAAAAGCATATATTACTTTATTAAAATACTTTTTAAACATCTGCAACTCATTTACTCCAATTCCTTAATATACGAACCGTTCATTGGCCATATCGATTAACTCTACTTTCTAAATTTGTTCAGATTTTATTGTCAAAGCGCTTGATTGACAATTAACTTTTTATACTTAAATGTTTCTTATCACTGATCTTACATTTTCGTCAGATTAAACCTACACCTATAACAACAATGGCAAATACATTATATAATGTTTATTTGATTTTCCACTTAAGGAGAAATTTTAAAAGGAAATGTATTCTATTCCATCATTTTTCTCTATTTTTTCTTTTGTGGAGCTAACTGATTTGGCCACTGACATACGTAGAGTAAAGCCCCCTATAATGTGATTAAAAAATAGCCGAAAAACAATTATGAACGTGAAATTTTCCATAAGAAACTGATACAAGCACGTTAATACGAGTTGGACAGTATCCAAAAGTAGAATTTCACGCGAAATTCATAAACCCTATAACGCGGAATATTTCAATCACGTTTAAGGGGTTCTACTGTATAGTATTGTTTCTTCCTTAATTCTTACACAAATAGCTTCACTTTCGAAATCACCTTCACAATTTCAACCGAACATTTCGTGCCACAAACACCAATCCGCTAAAACTGCAAAGCGTACATCGGTGTCATCACAATACCCCGAATTGTTTCCGCGGAATGCTAAGCATTTCAACGAAAAGTCATCGGTCAAGTGCGAGCGTAACGAAGATTAATATCGTCTCTTTCATTTCGCGAGAAGCAGAAGAGTCCTCCTCGGAACCCTTCTCGCTCGGGCCATCGCGAGCGTTTAAAAATAACGACCTTGACAGTCCCCGTTCCGCGGAGTCGCGAATCAAGAAAAAGGCGTTAAGTCAGTCAGCAGCTCCTTAGCCCGGTGTCCGCTAGTCGCGGTAGAGCAATTAACCGGGGATCGCGTGGGAGTAATTAAAATGTTTGAAGCAGCGGCACGCGATTACGCTGGCATAACGACACGCACACACGAATAATTACGCGGGTCGCGCGTGCAACGCGTATCTTCGCGGAAATTCAGCGGCGAGCGGCGAGCGGCGAGCGGCGCGTGCTCGCGCACGGCTTGATTAACGCGGGCGTTAATGAGTACGCCGCCGGCTCGTTTGTCCGACGGGACGTCGGTATCGATTCGAACCCCCGCGAAGAATGAAAGTATCACGACGACGAGAGTCTAAGTGCTCCGGAATCTCGCGAAACCGAGCCGGAGGGAATAAAGAGAACGTTTATCCGCGGCGATGCGCCTCTGGGTATCGATCAACGTCTGGACGAAATCGAGAGGATCCTGATAGGTCTTCATTAATGGAGTGCCAGTCCCTCGAGATAAACGTTCGCGAGTTAAATGAGTTTACCTTGACTTTGAGGGTTTCGGGAAGAATTTTATCTTCGTCGCGGCGCCTCTATGCTGTGATAGAATCGATCGGATGAACGATGGTAGGACGCCGGTGTCTGACGTTCTCCTAGGTTTAAGGTGATCGGGTGTAATTGATGGTTTATGTTAATGCTTTCGTACGTTGTATGAGACTTTTGCTCATGTTGTGTCGAATTAATCCCTTGCCCCATGATTGATTAATAGTATTGTTATTATTAATTGTGTTCTTTCACGATTATGCTCGACTAATCTACTTCGTCGTTAATCAGATCTTGGAAAAGGAAAAGAATTTGTTACCTTATTTTAGGCCTACGTTTACTCTAAGGTTTAACGATTGATAAGAGGAAATTAATATTTAATTTATATTCAAAAAGGTGAATAGGATTTAGGCTTGTCAATTTCGGTTTAATATTTTTATCAGGAGGTTGACATGATATAAAGATAAGATAACAAGTTAATAATGTTACTATATGACGTTTGATTTACTCATTTCGATGAAAAACGTTTAAAGTCTTAGTTATATTGTTAAATGAATTTTCTGATATGAATATTATGGTAAGATGTTGGTACGGTATAGAAATAAATAAATCACTTTGGGACTGTTATCGAGGTCAAAGTACTAGTACCGTTTACGATGATCCTCACCTTTTACACCGATTTATTGCTTACTTTAATCCTTAAGTGAAGTGAGGTTCCATGATGTTCTCTACTGGAGTCATAATCCCGCTGTATTTACTACAAATAAAATTCAAGTAGCGTTGTTTGTCTTGACAAGCTTACTAAAGCAACTGAAATGTTTTGTTTCACTGAAGAACTAAAATATGTTTATTTTTCTATGAAAAAATCAGATTAAAATACCACAAAATGTATCTCACTATTTTAAATATTAATGTCAGTGTAATATTCATTTATTTTTTTACTTTTTATTATTTTTCTGGTATGCAATAGATTATTATTAATCTTATGTTTTAAATGAATGCAACTACGGTATTAGTTATAGCATTAATTGGTTTCTCAGAGTGAAAATATCTGAATAAAAAATAAATGTACCTACCTTAAATAAAAATAATATGTACATTATAATACCTACAATTATAATGTATACCCTAGACATGTTAACTTTGCATCCGTATATTAAACATGAATTCAGTTATATGTGAATCACAAGTTTACAGAAATAGGCACAATACTTTGTACCTCGTTTTTAGAATGTTGTTGTATTAATTATAAATCTTGAGTTCTTTAAAAGAAAATTCGAAAATGGAAAACTATTGTGACTATTGTCTATAAAATCTCGAATGTTTAAAAGAATTTTAAACTGTTGCACAAACAAAAAGAATAAATATTAATTACAATCAATTTGATTGAAAAATTCAAATTATTATTATTCTGATATTATGACTACAGTTGAATGTTCTTGTAAGAATATTTAACCTAACAACAGTTGATACTTTTTAAACAATTACTGTCAGTTTAAGATGTTAATTAAATTAAGATTGACTTTTTGCAACAAGCTTTCAGAGAGACACGTAATTCAAATATACTTCAATTTTATCTCGTAGATTATGTCATAGATAATAGATAACAATTAAAACACATATAAGGAAAGCCTTATCAAGAATCTTCAATGTAACTATAAAAGTCTGTAATATAACTGTCAAAGAAGATTCTTTAAACCCATGATGTTGCTAAGCATTACATGTAATAAAATTCCCAGTAAACAAACTATTCGTTTCTTTGTACCTTTAAAAGTTAGTATATAAAAATATAATTTTAATCAATTGATTTTATTTTTCTTAAATTACACAGTGTCAGTGGTCTCTAACTTAACTTCAGTCGTATGAAGAAAAAGTTATCGACCGTCAATAATAGTTTTCTACTTTATCCACAAAGAACCATGCTGATATAGAAGCTCACTGCATTTCTGATAGCCGGCAAGAAGGAATCTGCTTTGACAACTTACCGAGGCATATCTTGCAGTTGTTTCGCTCTCTGCTTGTATCGTGAGAGGGCGAAAAGAAGGGCGAGAACCGGCCAAAGGGTTGATCCTGCCGCCAATTCGACTGGATTCACGGATCCCACGTCCGCCCCAAGCGCCCGGAGCGCTCCCACGCACAAGCTCACGTTCTCGACCTGCGCAAAACAGATAGAAATAATTATAATCTTAATCGAAATAGCAATCATGGAACAGATACATTTATCATAAATAAACAGAAACTAAAAAGTCGAAACCTTTTACAATGATTACTAACTCGATCTTCATGCATCTCATAAGTCTAAACGAATTTCGTATGTTTGATATCTCAAAGAGAAAATTAATTTTTAAATCTATACAAAAAGGTCTATCAGACAAATTTGGGTAACGTGGCGGGGAAAGTGTTAGTTATTTATTTGCAACTTTGACTTCTATCTTCTCACTTATTTACATGTAATTTAAGTTGTTCGTCGATTGCATCAGACTTAACACTATACCGCCCGCACGCGTAATCAGGACTCTTTAGTGTAGCGTCGGTAGGATTCGTTCAGATCTTTTCGTCTGTCGCCGGAGGTTTTTCGAGGTTTTCGGGAGATGATAAAACGTCATGTTTTACTAATCTCAATAGTTCTCAATCCTGTCCCTTCACTTTCACGAAATTTCAAAAGGCACAATTTCTTGTAAAAACGTAAAAACTGGCGTGTATGCGATAGCTTTGTACGCAACACTAACGTGTGTCACCGGCATTTGTCTGAAAATTTTCGCAGGGCACCAACATGATGCCACCGGACGGCATAGTGTTGGTAACAAAATTGACCCAGCTCATAGTAAATAGTACACTTGGAAGTGTATTTAGAAAAATTCATAAATAACATTTCAAATGGTGTAAGACAACGCTGCTTGTAAAGTTATTGAACAAATCTGTTCTAAGGGGGTAAATGTGTGCTTCAATCAAATTAAACGTAAACTGTCTCTTTTTGGGCTGTTTATCGACTTCCAAGGACTCGTTTGCGGTTAACCAGTTGCTTACATTGAAAGCGTGTTACGCAACATGTTGTCAAATTAAACTGATCGCGTCTCATATTATATTCTTCGCATAAAGAAAGTGAAAGATATAACGAAAAGGGGTTTGGTTACGTTGATGGTGAAATATCTTCTAGAATTGCCAGCTGACATTCTATTAGATACGATTGAGTTTGAAATTATGACGGAGGTGATTTATGATATCCTGCAGCACGGTTTAATAGAATTGTATGTTTCCATGCGGATCATACTTTTAAACTTGTTTGATTTATCTTACTTTTAATACACTTACATAATTTGTTAACTATGTAGAATTGCAATTTGTAGACACACTAATGTATAGTATATTATTTTATATTTTTAACGAATTTATTTTTACGAAATCAAATATTTGTTTTGTCTTATAAATGCAAACTCTTATTGAAGATAAAACATCTTATTTGCGAGGTTAGTGAGTAGTGAGCACGATAGTGAGAATGAGATGTCAAGGATACTCTACATCATGTGTTGTAACTTTCAATTCTCTCTCTTTTTTTTAGTGTTACGATATTTTTAGGTGATTATAAACTTTTACATACATTTTTAGGTGGTTAGAAACAAGAAAGTATTGAACATCAATATTTTCACTATAAAAATTTATTCAATCTAGTCACTGCGTAACCGTTTGCTTTTATGTTCATATAAACCCAGAATGTCAATCACAATCCGCTGTTCTTACTTGTAAGTTTACGACTTGGAGAGGGAATGACTGCCTTTATATCGATATCTTCATATACTATGTTCACAACTTCAAGTACAATGAAAATTCATGACAATGTATGATATTACTGAGACTTTAAATGTTTATGAAAATTCATATTTTTACATGATATTCCATAAAATACAAATATTTTTAAATTAATTTATTGACTAAGAAAATTGCTTCAAGAATTACAGATAAATTTTACTAGTAATAATGATAAATCTACGAAATATTCGAACAAAAATGTTGTAAAATCCTTCACTTGTAATAAAATTACAACAATGACAAAATGAAATGTTATAATAAATTTTAATCATTAAGGATTAGGCTAATAAACTATATAAAAGATCCTCGAAGCTACATTTCAAAATGTTATCTTTTTTCCAATTTCAAAAATATCGAAGAAAAACTTCGAGAAAGTATATTTTTTAAAAATAAGCTCTTTAGTTACAAGTAATTCACTCCATAAAATGAAAGCTATAAAAATTTTATGAAATTACATACTCAAAGAATCAACCAAGTGTTTCTTTTATTAAAACATTCTACCCTGTGGTGATCTCACGCCCTTATCACTCGCAAGGGTGCATTTATAGTGGAGCTACGGTAGAAGCACCGAGAGCGTTGATTCATAACGCTTGTATTGTTGATGAATTAACTGAACATAGTTCTTTGCGTTGCTCCATCGTAAATGTTTTGACACTGAGCATTTCGGATCGCTTCAAATCTGAACAGGTGATGAAAACCTTGAATCATTTAGAATATGACTCGATTTCACGAAAGGTTTTGAATGATTTGGTAAGACTTGAACCTTGAATGATTCGTTAAAACTGAGAAGTCTTGAAGTCTTGAAAGTCTTAAAAGCCTTGATAGATCTCGGACACTTGATAATGATCAGAGTTTCGCTTGTTTACCATCCCCTTTACATTCACTGCAGTTATGGGCTATTATCATGGGCAACGTTTGTCAGTATTCTCATTTGTTTCTAACATCACCGGACAACGAAATATTACCTGGTAGCAGGGATACGTTGTGAAGAGTAGAGGGGATGGTAAACAGATGAGTATCTGATTATCGCCAAGTGTTCTAGATCTGTCAAAATTTTCAAGTTTTTTCAAGTTTTTCAAGACCTACAAGACTTCTGAGACTCCTAAGATGTCCAAGATTTTCAAAGTTTTCGAGACTTTCAAAGCTTTCGAGACTTTTAAGACTTCCAAAACTTTTAAAACTCCCAAAATTTTTAATATGTTTTAATATCAACAAATTATTCAACGCCCAAGACACAACAAACCTTCCTTCCTTCATTATGGAATCGAATCATATTCGAAGTTCCTCGAATATTCAGAGTATTGAAAAGCTACGAATCACTTGAAACATTGAGATTCGATTGTCCAGCGCCAATGTCAGCTCCGCTGTAGAAGTACCCCAACGCCTCGAACGCGGAGACAAAACGTCGAGAACGATCGCTGCTCTTCCTTATTTGACCACCGTATCTCTTCGCAGAGACGAATCGTCCGGAATCTCGTGCACACGGTGGACACACCGAGGTGACTAGTACATATCGGTGTACATAGTTCGGGGGGTAGGGGACGGAAAGAAGGCATAAACGCGGAGTATAGGTGTACACGATGGACGCGGCACCGGTATACTTATCCGACAAGAACATTCTGCGAAACGTGACCGCCGTGACCATGGCTACCCTGTGCCTAGCACGCGTGCCGGCGTGCCACTTTTGTTTCCATTGTTCTTAAGAACCACGCGGCTTCGGCTTTTACCCAGAAAACAAACCCGCGGCTGTACTGCACACGTTGCACACGGGGTGATGAGAGGTACACGACGAACGGAAACGAGAGATGACTCACCCGACAATACCCCGAGTGCCCACGCGTAGGTAACAGCCGGATCGCTCGTGTGTTCGTGATTACCGCGACCATATTCCTTTTTCGAGGAAATAAAGGGCGAATCGGGACATTTTCCTTAACCGTTTGAGTGCCAAGCGCCGCGATCGCGTTTCTCCGTTGCACTGCCTAAAAGTGTCAGCCTATCGGTTAGTACAATCAAATTCAGTGTATTTATTTCTTTTCCTTCCAATTATTTTTTAAAATTTTTATTATTATCTGCTTAGAAACCGACAACTGGAACGATCGCACTATTTAGAACTTTTTTAATGTAAAGATAGAAGAGAGTAATTCAGTTTCTGTGTGAATCGAGAGAAACGCGATCACGCTGTTTGGCACTTTTCGACTGGGTTATTCCAAAAACCTGTGGGAGTTGCTTCAAGTTGCACCAAGTTGCACCAAGTTACTTGAGAACAATTACAATAAAAATATCGATGTTGAATAAAATTATTTAATAACATAAGTAGCTAGATAATAGTGTAATCTAAGTGTTGTAATATAAAATCAATAACTATTTCTAATACCATTTGTTATGAAGAAATAAGTATTATTATACGAAACGCTTGGAATTTTCGTGGCAGTCAACGTGTTAGCTAACGTTGTTTCAGCTAACTTATTCGTTGTTTTTAAGTTTTAATGTTAAAATGTTTGATTAATTTTTCGTTCGCGAAATTTCGATTTAATTTTTGTTTTCATTTCCTAACTGAAATTATCCAATTCGGCGGTTCATTTAGTAAATTTGAAATATTTCGACCATTTTGTCTACAGTTTTAGTTCTAAACGTATTAAAATTAATTAGTCGTATTTACTGGCGTGAGATTTATAATTATAGGTTATTATTAATTATTAATAAATAACTACTATAATAGACCGATTCATTTCTTTTATTTACTAACCTTATGGAGATACAAAGTTCTCTTATGCTTCAATTAATATTAGTTCACACCGACCGATTTTTTCCCGTCGTCGAATTATTCAGAATTTACTATATTATAAAATACAATAAATAATACTTATAATAAAGAATATAATAAACAATATAACGTTTTAAATAGCGATATTTTGAAACAATTTAATTTCGATATTTATCATAGAAATAAACTGTTTTAAATAAATTGGGTTTATACTTACTAAATTTAGCGTTATTCAGTTTCCTATTTCCATTCAGAAAATAAAGGATAAAATGGCCATTTTAGAAAAAATAATAAATATAAAAGATTCTAACAGAACTAGGGGTGTCACGTAGATAAACAAAATTGTGGAAAAGTGGAAGTTTTTGTTATTTACAGAAGATTTAGTGTAAATGGATTCAGTGCTTTGTCATTTTTATGTACAGAACAAATACGTCGATGCCATCGATTTTCGTTTAATTGGATCGAGACTAGCGGCCGATAGGGTTGCACAAACTTGAGATATTGCATAAAAAGATTTTCAAGATAAATTAAGGCTTCATCCAATTAAATTTCTCAGGCAAAAACTATTTTTTCTCTAGTGGGTATTGTTAATTATGAATTACAGAAGGTTAATTAGATACCTTTTATCTTTAATAAAATTATTATTTTCTATTAAAAAATTTTGGATCATATTATTGATTAAAGTTTATAGTGATAGTAATTAGTTACTCTTTATTGATAATTCGGTTAAAAATTAAATAAATTTAAGATGGTTAAACATACACAGATGGAATCTTTCGATGTTATTGGTATACCATGTTTACTAGTGAGATATAAGCTGTAAAATTAATTACTCCTATATTCAGCAAATACCTGTTCGCTCAGTAAGTACCATTTCATACACTACATTTATACCAATGGTGTATCCTATCTCGAACTCGATTTCTGAAATGGCTTTTATTATTAGTTCAGTTTTGTGAATTTTGTTCCATCCCTAGAATACACTGAAAATAGTGTCCCCGTAGTGCTAGTGTAATCCGAGAAAAAAGGAACACTTGTACGATGGAGTATGAAATAAATGTGACACTTCTACTTGCGAGATGAGATTAGTTTAATCTTTTATTAAATAATTACGAACAGATATCGCAATAAAGTACGATTCATGTACACTGATGCTTGAATACGATAAGAACTGCTGACCATTTAAAACACACCTTTCATAAACACCTACTATACACGAGGTAAGTATTTAACACGCTGACTGCCGTGGTGGTTGTCGATAACAAGAGTTTCCAAATTGCTTGAGAACAATTATAATAAGAAATTGGATGTCGCATGAAACAATTTGGTACCATACAATAACTACTGTGATACCAAATCATAAAAGCAAATGGTATTAAAAATAATTATTAATGATTTATAATATATAAATAAAAGCAAATGGTATTAAAAATAATTATTAATTATGAAAAAATGATTATACAGAACGCTCAAAATTCTCGTGATAGTGTGTGTATGTGTGTGCGTGCGCAACGTGTTAATAGATTATATTTTATATACATGGAGGTATTTATATATACACATGATACATTGCATGTATATTTTTTTTTGTAAGTGGAATCGTTTTGGAGATTTAAAGGTAAACTTCGTTTTTTAAAATGGAATACCATATTTTGTATGCCAAAGTATCGAGGAGCGTTAAATTTTGACCAAAAATTATTGAACTTTATTAGCTGTAAACCTAATAAGTAACGAATAATTTCACTTTGTTTCTTAAAAATGGCCTGTGCGTAGTATCAAGTTGGAGATTCAATACCAGCAACGATTTCTGTAGGGCTTCTTCCATTCACTAACGTGGGTGTTCGAAATGGTGTTCATTCGCATTAATACGCTGATGCAATCTATTAATCAAAGAGGAAACTGCACTCTGAATTGTTTCTGCAGCACGCGTTCTGCATGGTTTGTGAAATCGTTCTTTCATGTTCTCTGGTGTTGTTGTTAATTCACGATACACCATATCTTTCAATGTATCCCACAGAAAGTAGTCTGCCGGTGTTAGCTCCGGTGAACGTGGTGGCCACAGAAATTCTCCACCATGATTTATCCATCGATTAGGGAATTGTTTGTCTAGTACTTGCCTTGTTACATGTGCGTAATATGAGAGGCAGCCATCATGTTGGTACCAAATGCCTCTGCGGATATTTAATGGTACATTTTCTAATAAAGTTGGTAAAATATCACGTGAAAAATTCGAATACTTTTATTCCGTCAATCGTTCATTAATAAAATATTTCTTGTTACCTTACTGAGGTGGTCACGTATAAACATTGACAACTTCGATACTGAATCACGGACAGAGAAGATGATTATGATTGCATACGCAGAATCGGTCATCTTGATAAACATTGTCATGCAAGTTTCACGGCCTTACGGAAATTTTTGCTGGTATTGAACCTCTAACTTGATATTACGCACAGGCCATTTTCAAGAAATAAAGTGAAATTATTCGTTAATTGTTAGTTTTATGGCTAATAAAAGTCTATATCTTTTTACTCAAAATTTAACGCTCTCCGATATTCCAGCAGAAAAAATACAACATTCTATTTAAAAAACGAAGTTGACCTCCAAATCTCCGAATCCCCTCCACTTAGAAAAAAATATACATTTAATGTATCCCTCCAAACCACACAACTTTTCTATAAAAAGTTTTTTCATACAACGGATTCTTTAGAAGTTATTGAGGATAAACAAGTTGTCTGGACCACCCTGTATATAGTTTTGCCACTTTTTGTCAACTTTACTGTAAAGCTTTCTGAACAGAGTAATAAATAGTTTGGTTTTAGAACGATTAATCGAATTCCATATTTTGTAATATCGAATTAAGCAAGTAATGAAGATTTCAAATTAAATTTAAGCAAAATAAATATTAATATTTAGCTTTCTTTTGAATCTCAAATTAGTATTATTTATCTGTATTGAATATTTAACGTGTAGCGTAAACGTAGGTCTTATGAAATTTATCGAATTTCTTTTAGTAGTATTAATGATTACTTATGATTTATTCTTACAATTAATAGAACTGTTTAAAGACGTATCACATGTTTATTGTTAAATTTTTTATTAAATTCTGTACCGTGTATTAATACATTATTAAGATATATGTTTAGATACATTTTTAAACACTATGTCAAGCTGTTATTAAATTTTATTCTAATGTAAATTTATTTTGCCGATTTTCAAAAAATCTATTTAATGAAATCTTGAAGTGATTTCAATTTTAATGTTTTTATGCTCATAAATTTTCAATCTCTTCGTTTAGACTTACCATGTCTACATTTTTTAATTTTCAACGATAAGTAGTCATTTGTTCGGAAAACAGTATTTGAATGGGTATCTGGAAGAAAGGCGTATGTAACACTTGGTGAAAGTTATACAAAAATGTAAAAATAATTTGTTGCTCACTGACGTAATTAGAGAAATTGAAAAGTAAGTAAGTATACGATAATAAGAAATGTATTAACTGTAAACGTAAAATTGGATACAATTGAAAATTTCTTGAAAATTTTGTAACACCCGCCTTCCTTCTACACACCTTTTCATTTCTTACATCAATTCCCATTTTATTGCCTCAAGCCTACTCCATCCGGCTAAAGTTTACCTATCAAAATGGCCGGCTGTGAAAGCGTTAACAATAAACTGTGACAAACGCGCTTAAGTAAGAAATCGTAAAGCAAGAAGTTAGTCACTCAAGCGTTTCCCCTATAAACCACGTGTCGTTCGCATAAAATACAAATGCTCGATATTATTACATATAACAATGTTTTACGAAACAGTATAAAGAAAATGGCAAACAAAGAAAAGAAGAAAATTGTAATACTTGTACATAAATATTAATACAAATATTAATAAGAATATAAATAGAGTTTTTGCTATGTTAAAAGATTACAACTGATATGCGATGATAGCAAAGCAACACAAGTAAATCGATATTACATTAAAAATGATGTTTATTTATTTCATCCGTTGCGCTCAGTCGTCGTTGTACAGACGTGCTAAAAATATCACGATTCTTTTATAAATTAAATATGCTAAATTAAAAAACAAAATATATGTTCACGTCATTTTCTAAACACTATGAAATCCATATTATTAGGTACCGGAAGAACATGAGGTTTGTTTGTCAGCAATTACTTGAGGTCCAATTTCAATTAATATTTCACTAGTTTAATGAATGAAATTAGTATCAGTAGCAAGTTATGTTTATGCTGTTGGAATAAAATAAAATAAAATAAAATAAAATTATTATACAGAAACCTTTTCTGCGTTTAAATTTTTATTTAACAATTTGACTACCACTCATTCCGATCGGAGTGTATCTTTTTAATATTAGCAAAAACTGGTTATTTTCAAAATTAAATAAAGGTATTAAGTACTCCACTGTTATATTATTTTGAACAAAACTGTTCGAAAAACAACGTCGGCAGTCCAGCTAACAATTAAAAATGTCACTGGCAGTCAACCTGTTAACGAGTTAACTGCGTTTGATGTGTATGTACGTCGTTTTAAAGCTTGAAATGATACTATATAATTTTTTCATCATTAGATTTTTTATTTTTTTCAAACAAACATCTAATTCTGCTTTGTTCCACTTTGGTTTTTCATTAAAATATACCCTAGGTGCATTCGACCTGCATTTGACAAATACACACTTTATTTTTTTATTTTATTGCGCGCAAAACGAGCGGTTTTTTAAACTAAATTCCACAGTTAAGGACTCACAGTTAAGGACCCGCACATTTAGCCTTATCATTATTTCGTTTTACTCGATAACGATGCGCACAGGTGTTTATAGACAAAGTCTGCGATCGAGACGAGCGATTTTAAACGAAGCGCAGCGTGAAATGCGGTAGTATACCCTTTTAATGGCGCGCTTTGTTGCTCCCCATAGGGAGTTATCGCTATTCCCACCATCTCGCGGCGCGAGCCGGCAGTATACTCTTTATCTCCATAGTAAGATAGAAACGAGTCGGCTAGCCAATGAAAATAATCGCAGAATAGCCTCCAGTATTCTGTGATGTCCTGCTTTATATTGCACAGAACATGATACGTACAAATACAACTTCTAAAGTTATCCGTGATCGCTTTATGATTCTTATAAAACATGATCGAACCCTTTGTACTCGAGCGATGACTCTTACTCATCACTTGATTTGATGTAACAAAATTATAAGATTTTATATATAATATTAAATTTTGTATAATACACCAGTACATGAAATATTGAAACAAAATAGCTTTCTTATTAATGTATATATGTTTTCTTATTACTTAGTGTTAAAGAATGTCGTCTATGTCTCATCGCAAAATGTTATATATATACAAACTTACAAGTGCAAAGAGTTAATACATTCTCGTCCGGACATATTTTTATGAATTTAACGCTAGATTTACGGAACGAGTCAATTTTACTCATATTGAATTTTATACATTAACATTATTCGTTAGATGTTTTACAGTTACAAAAGCGTCTTCTAATTAATTTTTATTTTATTTTTAAACTTCCAATTTCGAAGATATAAATGAACGAATATCAATTTTTTAAGAACGATAGAACAAACTGTAAAGTAAATATCCATAAATCTACCATAAATCATAAATCCTAATAATAAGCAATGCTTGTAAAATTGATATTTCAGTGGACTCTTCTGTTACAAGTTTAGTTTCGTGATTATAGTTGCTAATTGTGGGTAAGTTTTAATAAATAATTTTACAAATAGTTTAATGATTAAGGTTAGTTTAATTTAATGTTGTAAATTTGCTGTGTATCACTGGTGGTACATGTCGTACGTCTCCAAGTCGCTTAACCGTTTGGCTTTATGAATTGATTTCCAACATTTGACCAAATTTGTAATTTATGTCTTTTAGTGTTTGAATATATTATGAAAAATAGATCTATTAAAAACTTCTGGTCGATAATGTCATATCTAGTTTCCAATATGAGTCATTTTATAGAAATCAAATTTACAAATTTCTATTTTGCTGGGAGGAGGTCATTAGTAGCGATGGAAATTATATTGTTCAGTAAATATTATCCCGTTGCGGTCGAATGCCGCCGTAAAGGCTACTTCGAGCTTCGATACCTAAAACCGAGAACTGCAAATGGAAAATTTAATTATTCTATTAAAGAGAGACTGTCATGTGGTTTTTTTCTTTTTTTGTATTTAAGACTTCCATGCATAATTCAGTTTTTTATGAACAGAAACGTTAGAAGTATAAAAGAGACTTGTCTGCAAATAGTTAACAAAGCATTGAAAATGTATTATATTCTCTTAATTCAAGGAACGGACAGAACTTTCCAATAAGCTTAATATATTCGAACAAGACGTACAATTAAACGTAATATGGAAAAAATACTCAGATTATTATCTCGAGTTAACGGGTTAATCATTTTTAGCATAAAAAGAAATTCCGAGTATACTCGGAATAAAGAAGTAAGCGGTTAATGGCGACAAACGTGTAATGGAAAGCCGACTGTTCTCAGAAATGTTAATGTCATTATATAATTGTGAGATCAATTTCAATAAATTCAACATAAAGTGTAAATAACTTTTACCTCAAAGTAAGTTAGCTCAGGACCAGTAAAAGGAAATAATTGCATAGCTTCGTATATCTGACTAATGTCGGTAATGTGGAAACCTGGAGCTGGTGCAAGATACGATGGCGCAAAGAAATTAAACATTAAATATTTTAAGCTGCTTTCCCATTTTCGTAGAAAAGAACAAGTGAATATCTGGAAGTTTTTAATATTCACACTTGAGCAAAGAATGTTCGGGATTTTCTTTGTATAATTACAATCTTGTAGATGATGGAGCAGAGATTTTTAATTACTTATATGAAATTATATCGGTTAAAAACATGTATAAGAATTCAACAAAATTCTGTAAAGTATAACTTTTTGTTTAATTTTATATGTAATATTGTAAGTATTATACTTTGATGAATGAAACAGATAATACAATGTTTTAAATTGACAGCATCTTTATATTGTTTGTACGAGGTAAGAATTTTCGCATTTTCTTTTTTATTATGATCTGATTTGTTATATTCTTACTCTTGTATTACTTTTAAATATATAAAGTTACTATCTGCATAAATATTACAATGCGGTTAGAATATATTACATATGTACATATAAATGAACATAAGTAGTTAGGAATTACATTAAAATTTATGAAATTATACTTTGTTGAAAATAAGGCCAGAAACTTTCTTGATGAATGTAATACATTAATCTAACCATAATTAACAGAAATAATACTTTTTTCCTTAACTATTTATCGTGGAATTAAACAAAGAATTTTGTTCTAATTAATTTCTTTCCAATTAGTCATGGATAGGTATTTCTCTATAACGTACGTGAATCAGGCCTAAATATCTGTTGCTTGATTCACTTTGTTACTTCAACTTGTTACAAGATGTGAAAAATGTGTTCTTGCTGCATATTTTTATATATATATATACATCTGCAGTAAGTATTTAAAGCATGACTCACACGAGTGGTCAAATCACGATCAGGCACAATCAAGGATTTTTCCAAGGCATTCACATCCAACAATTAAAATTAATTAAATTCCATCAACATACATACATTTCATTTCTCGAGATAACAACAATGATCCTCAAATATAGGTATTGAATTTAATAAAAATTCCATTACTTTTTTATGAAAAGGAAAGTATAATACATTACGATAAAAAGGGACGACAGTTTGAGCAAATCAGACGTTGCATAATCGCGATAAAGAAATTGAATTTTATTTCTCTGCACCCTGATTCAGTTGCAATTTCAATCCATATTTTCATTTTATATGTTGAATTATAATGGCATAATGAGTCATAATATTTTATATGCTTAAAATCGTTAAATCCACTGTTTTTAGCAACAAATTTTATTCATTGCCCGTTATCCATGAACTTTTTTGACCATCAGTCGTACACAATTGCCAATTAGATCAAGTCCACCCAAAGATACTGTGATCTTTAATCATTAATAAACCGATTCAACCGATCGCGTCAAAAATAAAAACATTTAATATAAAAATATAAATTTTGATTCTATTTGATTTTACCCCCAACTGTGAATGATTGACATAATTCGTTGATTTACATATTATTACATTATTGGTGATCATAACCGGCTATGGTTTACTTTGATCTAAGCGCACTGTTGATCACTAATGTGAACCAAATCGCAAAGCTGAAAATCATTTTGACACATCGACATATTGCATAGCGTTACTATGCAAATTGTGAAACAGTGAGGCTAATTGTTATGCGGAATAATCGAGACTCGCAGGAAACGAGTCTACTTTTATGCAGTTTCGTTAATGCGTTGCGAAAATCGAAAATGTTAAGGGGAATTAACGGCAAGGAAAGTGGAATGCCGCGAAAAATTGTGTAACCACGTGACCAGCGGGCGAACTCGTATTCTGCGTGTTTTCACCAGATAACGATGCTTGCGACATCGACTTAAAAGTCAATGAATGATCCTTAAATCATTACGTACGATGACAATAAATACGGTATTGCGGATTTTGAAACCTTTGGTTAATCGAATATATTGTTGAATAACAGGTGTTTTCTGTCTATTCTTTGAATAATGAATTGAACAATGAATATTTTCCGCCTTAAATATTAAAAATTTCTAAAAAACAATTAAATATCAATAACAATATAAATATTTTAATTATGTAATAGACGCTAAAAGTAATTGTTGAGAATGTTCCGTTAATGTTAGTACCACAGTGTTTTGATTAGAATGAAATACGAAAAATCGAAGATATTTCATAATTGAATTTCATAAGTATTTTAATAACTAATAATTTGCTTTAGTATTACCTTGATTATTGCATTAGAATAACAATAGTAGATGTAAATGCTTAAAAAGCTACTCTGCTAACATAAAAACGAAATGTCGAAATTTCAGAAATGAGTTTGACGAAAATTCTATATTATCACTGAAATTACGTCAACATTTCATATTTTCACTGTCGGTGGAATGTCAAGAAAAGTGTAACAGAAATTCCTGATTTTCAATACGCTCCGGCAAAGAAAAGGAGATCTCCCGAGGATCAAGTTTAGAAAATACGCATAGTCCACTCCGTACAAGGTTCGAGTATAAAATTAGAAGAACGCGAGTAAAAAGTAACCCCGGTCGATGTCTCGAATAGAACAACCTGTTGGCTGTGGTATACCTTCGACCCTTTATTAGGAAGCACAATGTCTCCCTTAAGTCCAAGGACCTCTTTTTCGTGCTCGTAGTACACGCTCGCCGGGTACGGGCGACATGGTAGACAGAGGAATGCATTAAAAAGCGCTAACGCCATTTACGACTGTCATCTCGTGTGGATAACCCGTGAGTGCTCGTCCGAACGCCGTCGAGCTGTATCACGCTGATGTCGCATCTATCACAAAGGACCGAGTTTAACAAAAGCTCACAACATTTTATCGTGCCGCGTCTTATTCCCGAACTATTTGTTGTTTCGAAGTTTCACCGTTAATGGACCTCGATAAAAGCACCGGGGCTTTGAAAATGCACGTCACTTCGAAAAATGCTTCTTCGATCAGTGTCACGGAGTGCATTACTGTTGCTTCATTTGCGCGACGCTTTGTATGTTGCATATAAAAGTAGACGAGGAAAAAGTTGAATTTTTTTACAAATGAAAGGAAACTCTTCACTCGAAAGTAATATTAGTTTTTTTCATGCTGCACGTTTGTTTGAATTTAAATGGTATTTAAAAATTTATGGAATATGGTTAGAATTAACCGATTCCATATGCGTTTCGTAAATATTTAATTTCAGATTTTCTGAAAAAAATCCAGAAGTGACATAATTTGTTTGCTAACCATAGAATTATCCTCTGACAGGGAGTACAGTAATATAATATTTACAAGGAACAATCTGTGAATCTACTTATTGTTAGCTAGATTAAACTTACCATCAGTATATTATTGCAAAACATCCACCAAATTAAAGAATGATAAAGCATTCCATAACTTACAAAATGTTGAATTTCCATTATAGTAAATCATACGAGTAATTGACGTAACCTTAAATAACTTATCAGGAAGAAACATAAAAAGCTTAACTACGATAATAATCTTAAAGGCTATCAATCTAAAGACCTGGAACAATATGTATATTATTGTATATGAAATAGAATATTACATAGTGACCTGTAAGTATACGAAACAAGAACCACCTTAGAAAAAATTCTCATTGCCAAAAGTACAAGAATTACAATATCGAAAGTTCATAATTAATCATTATCTGTTACAAAAATAAAATATGATACATTCTCACAAATATTGTTTATTAGCAATAAACTCCACTGCTAATAACCCTAAATGTTGAAAAATAAGTCTACATTTCACAAGTATCCAATTATTGATAACATAGCTCACCTAACGACAAACTATACCCACTCTTCCAACGATCCCGCCTACAGCATTTTTTTCCATCTCACTTCCCACAGGACTAATTTCAAACAAGTATTCTACGCAAATAAGCCGATATTAAAATTCTCAGCCGAGCACAAGTGGGCCATTAAGTCTATTCAATTGTAGATTCGATGAATGGATTCAGAGAGTACCTGTCCCTCGATTCTCGCGCGGACACAGCGTGCCGGGCCGGCCTGGTAATTCAGAGGAGGAGGTTAAGGCAGAGGAACGACGGAGAGCCAAAGATGCCAAGAGATGTCCTCTTATGGTAGCGTCTTCGCGTCTCTGCTGCATAACGAGGAAACGAAAAAGAAGAAGCGCAAGAAGCTTCCCCGAGGCTCCGCCCGTCTCTCTTTAACCTTTGATTCCCCGTTTACGCGTATATCGGGCGTAACTCGCGAGAGATCTTGAGCCTCTCGACACAATTTACAAGGAAGGTTTTAATTTCACTTTCGACATGTAACGCGCCGCGCGTAAATATTTTCATTTAACGCTCCGTTCGGCCGATTCTTACGGTAAGAACTATATTCCCCGATCTCGCGCCAGCTCAGCTGATTTTACACACGATTTCACGTGAAATTTTCACAGTTTCGGTTTTTAAGGTTGTGCAATCCCGAGAAACACGAAAGTCTCGAAAGCGATTCTTTATGAAACCGAGAATGTTCGTACAAATTTTCATTCTCGTGTTGTAAGCACTGTTTACACTCAGTCGGAAATTAAATGATAAACCTAATTAGTCTTCGTTTGAGGATCTGGTTTTATTACGATTTATAAATATTACCGTATGTGTACACGCGAAAGAAAATAATGAAATAAGCAGTTTGATGAGTGCTATGTAATACAAGTGTTTCGTGGTTAATGCTGTGTAATGATTTTTAATTGGTTACGTTCATTGGATTTCATACATTATCGTCGATTTTCATTGTTGTCTTTTATTGAAATGAACATTTGTGTAAATAATTTGAATGTGAGGTATAAAAAAATTATAATTGGTGTACTTGACAAAATGGAATATATTTCCCAGTTAAGGTTTCCTGCATTATATGATTAAAAGAGTGTTTCGGAATATTATTTTCAGTTTTTATTTCAAATATTAGTTCAACCCTTTCGTCCCTGAATATGTATTTTTTTAATATGAATTTTGTGCATTAATCAACCAAAACACATCTACCGACAACTGATTAGTACTTGAGCTGTCAGCCATAAGCAAAGATCCCCGCGTGGTACAATTTCCCTTTATCCAGGCATTTTCTAGCTTCCCGGCAATTTAAAATGTTCATGGTACCTACATGTACCATTTAGGACGAAAGGGTTAAGTAAGACACATATTTGAGGTTTTTATATGAACGATTCTACATATGTATATTTATTGGTAGACAAATTTTTTTATGAATGTCAAACTATTCGTCTTTACTAATTGCAAGAGTCACGTAATTTTTCAACCTCCGAAAAATGTTAGGTGCTTATTCTACAATTTGCGACCTTTCTGTCTAATAAAAGTCAACAAGTAAATGAAGGTTGAAGATCGAGAAAAACACGTTCAAAGTTACGGGAGCAATTTCAAGACAAATAGTGTGATATTTATGGTACCCCATTCTATTATATATAATAATAAATCCATAAAGTACTTTTCTTTTGTTCTTTTTAGGACATCGTTAATACTTTAAAAATATTAAGCTATCAACTAATCACTATGATTCGACAATTTTTCCGTATTTGTTTCAATTTTTAATGTCATTAATTGCATTTTTTTCATTAGTGAAATAATGTTTTCACCGAATATTAAATCTCTCATATGTATTTTATTTTTCACAGTGTAAATATTTGAAAAGAGAAATGTATATCAGCGAATATAGTGATACATTTCCATTTCGCGCAAATGCATCAGGCTGTTCCATCGACTCATCTTCACACGTTGGTAAACACTAACCGTACCGTGAACCGGTCAAATGGCCGGTTTTAAAATGTGATTAAAACTTCTGCATTTTCTTTTGTTAACTTAACTTTACATCAATTCTTATATTACTTTCTATTTAATCAATTTCTCAATTTTTGTCTTTCCCTTTGTTTCTGTTTCCAATAAGAAAAATTTATCCTCTAACTTGTTTATTTTGTAGCCAGTTATTTGACTGATTACACTTGGAATAGCAAAATATTTTCCTTCCGCGTTAATACACTTTCCCTTCTGTGCCAACACGTTTTGAACATAAAAATGTGAAATTTTATGAAAATAACGAACACCTGAATGGGAACGTTAGAAATGGCGAGTTCCGAAATTTTCGTGTTAACGATTTAGGGTACTTTGATATTTAACAGCAGTTTTCCATGTGTAAAACTGTACATCGGTTTTCGCAGTTTACCGACTACCCTTGCGGGTTCATTTTATATATAATCTTCCGGTACCCATGCACGCTATCTTGCACTTTTGATTGAAAAATGTGATTCAATGCATGATTTTCCACAAAATTTAAAAACATTTTGAACTTTCTACGAACGAATGAAATTGATTTATGAATTACAAACTGATTCCATGTAGGTTACACAAAAATAAAATTGTATTACTTATATTAAAAATTTACAGAGTACAAACATAACCATTATATTAAACATAAAAACATGAACATAAAAAACAAAAATTAAGTTTCATCTAATAAAAAAAATTGATGTTCTATACATTTACTCATCATTAATCTATTATTTCCGTCATTAATATGTATGTATCAGATTAGGTTGTTGATAAAGAGTCGATCAATATTACCGTATTATTATATTAATATTATTATTCATAATAATATTTACTGTATTATTATGATTTTATTTTTTCCATAAAAGTTTATAACTTTCGCAGCACATGAAGAGAATCCGTTTTTTATTCTTTAAGCCAAAATACCTCCTCAACAACATTATCGATTAGCTACCAAGTGTATGTTCTTTATTATTTCTATAATTTAATCATAAAATCTTCAAATTTAGACGATTAAATCACATTTGAAGTGCTAACAACGTACAAGCACATGAAACATACTATCCAAAAAAATAAACAATATCTTTAGTTCATCGGAATAATTTCGAACAAACACAAGTTAGAACAGATAAAGTAAAGTTTAAACAAATGTTAACCTTTAGGTTAACACAAGGGTTAAATTGCCGGTTGATAAAAGACGGATTCGACATATGAAAACCGGTCTGTTTTCAGAAGAACTCATTACATGCTTCAAATATGGTACTACCGTGGCATCAGGATGCGTCAGTGGATGGATCGCACGGTCGCTGCACGCATTCGCGAGCCGAGCGCGAGCTGTACGAGACAAAAGTCATGCGATTGCGCAAGAAACCAAAGAAGAGGATACGATACTCAACGTGGAACCGGTGCCGCGCCGTGGCTCGCCGTGGCTTGCCAGCATCGGAGCTTTAGAAATTGAAACTCGCGGAGCGACAATTTCGCTTTTTCCTCTTCTTTTTCCTCTTTTTCTCTCGTCTTGGCCGCGTCTCGCGTAAACGTGAGTAGGATAGCGATGTTCGTTGCATCGGATAAGTGGTAGCTGACTCATTCTAAAATCGGACTTATGCGGACGATCGGATAACGAGATAAATCGAGGGATACCGGCGACCACCGTGGAATCGCTTCTCCTTTAATTGCAAATTGATACGGTGCGTTTCCCTGGTTCTCGCTACCGTGGCCAGCGATGAATCATGCTGGGGGAGCCAGACCAACTCCAGAGATTTGCGTTAAACTATACTTTCAGAAATTAACCCTTCGCATTTGAACATTTTTCTTTAGATATATTCATGATGTGAAGTTTTCTAATGAAATATTAACCGATTAATGTTTCAACTGCATTAAACGGAAATAATACAAGATTGAGGAGACAGGAATATTTTATTTCAATTTTTTATGTTTAATTAGACCATATCGAATCTGTTAGGAAAGTGTGTACATGTACGAATCGATATATATCGACAAGTTTAACATACTGTATTTTGCTTATTGTTCGGGAAACATGTCTTGCGGTTTCTTTAAATTACAATTTGTGTGTTCAATAAAAGTATTATTTATTAAAAATCTCTAGTAAAGGGTTAATATAAGAAGTGGAGAGTAAATAAGAATCTCTTTTATATCATAACAGTTATGTCCTTTTAAAAACGTAGACAATAATTTATTATAAGTAGGTTATTAATATTAAAAGTGTCGCATACTAAAAATAATTTCTATATTATGAATTTTGTATTAAGCATAAACACTTGTATAATTTCAGTAATGTTAAAACAAAGAAACTAAAATCGGTCACTTTGGTGTTATAATTCTAGTCTTAACAAGAAAACTTCAGTAACTTAAAAGATCCATGAAAGTTCATACAAATAAGTAGATAGGTAAATTTTATAAAAACCTTAAACAATGTTCTGTTATTTATATATTTGTATCACGTATAAATCTCTTGTTGTCGTATTAGTACTATATTTTTGAATGTGTTTTTAGCCTGTTGACGCATCAACGTTTCCGAACTGTATAAACTGTTATTTTCTTTATTGTTATATATAATACGAACACCTTTTTTTAGAAACAGAAAAATATTTCTCAGCAGGCTACATGTAAAGTACACATTTTTATTCGTCTCAATTTTAACATATTTTTACAGTAGTATTATATATGATTAATTTTTCGCAAATATTTCGGGATAAATAAATATAATAATATAAACTATAATAATAAAAATATTTTACATACATTTTAATTTTAACTTGTTATTATACCCATATACAATACTAAATATATACATAATAATTATTACATATAGAATGTAATTATGGTTAATAAAACCAGACACTACATTTACTATTTCTTCAGTAGTAAATTTAATAAGATAAAATGCAATTTTCCTACCTTTTCATATTTACAAATATTTTCTAACACGTGTTTCATTAAAAAATTTCTGCTTTTAAAGGTCAGTTAGTTCAGTACAAAATAAGCATAATCGTGTAATGAAACATATTAATATACGTAATGAATTGAATGTTAGATATTATTATATTATAATAAAATGATAGTGTAAAGATTTAGAGCATAACTATACATTGCATAGTATATTATACAAAAACTATAATAAGATAAATGTAAAATTGTGAACTCTTTAAATAATATCTCATATCAAAAATGAAAATTTTAACATATTTAATTAATGTATTTTTCTTGTGGTTCATGCTTTAATAGCTTACCATTAAATACAACTAAATTAATTTCCTTACGGTAAACGGTATTCGAATAACTTTTCTATGAGATGTCACTAGAGAATATTCAATGAACTGTCTTTCACTTTGATTAAAAGACGAGAAATGTAGATAAATTACATTGCTTCATTTGCATAGTTCTTATAGCAATTCGGTTTTAGAGATTGCACGTAACGATACTAACAAGCTATATACTGGATATTGATGTCAGATACTAACTAGTAAACCGGGTCACATTTTAGTTTAGTAGTAGAGACAATCACGAAAACGTTACTCAAGACAAGTAAAATAAATATGATCAACACTTTGCAACGACAAATATCGCTTACATAGTATATACTAACACAAGTAATATGATGGAATAAAATGCAGAAATTGTCGATTTAATAAATAAAAAGGGAAAATGTCGCTTGAAGATGAAGTTGATTACGGACGAGAAGTTAACGGATCTTCCACGGTTAACAGGTTAATAGTAATTGTATGTACAGCTTTCACAAGACTTGCGAATAGCTATGACTGAAAATAACTGCGATTTATTAAACTGTTGGATGCATCTATCTGATGACATTGCGTTCGTAAATTTTCTGCAGAAATCATTAGAAAGTGTGCAATTAATATTTAATAGGTTCTGGAAATGTTGTTTAACATGCCCTTACGCTTACATCCGTAGTCATATATGGAAACAAAGTATTTTTTTTAAATAAACTTTATTTAATTGTTAAAACTGGATGATTATTTAATAAATTGTATCAAGAGAAATAAATATTTTGAAAAAGATAAATTTCATTTTAACCAATTCAAAGACGTAAAAATAATATCAAACAAAAAAGAAGTGTTATCGATTTATAAAAGAAATAATGAATGTTCTAAAGTTCGGCGCGAGCTTTTATATATTTCTAACAATATACCTAATAAATTGCGTTTAGTTAAATGATATTTATATTGATAAGTAAAAAATTTAATTCCAGTGAAAAACCAAGAGAATGTCATTCTTATATAGAATGAAAATATAAATAAGTATTTCATGCAAAATGTAAGCAGAAAATCTATAATTAAGTAAAACGTTTAAATTTTAATTGTTTAAATTTTGGATAAACTCATAGTAGTTACAGATAATATACCAATAAAAAGTTGCTAAGAGTTTTATTATTGAAATAAAGTTAATGTCTGTTTCATGTCACAAAAATTTGTAAAAATTGGAATATTATAACCATACCATTTCTAATACACGATGTGTCGAAGAAGATATATTTTATAATTCTTATGTTAAAATATGTTTGAATATTTTAAGTTGTATAATGTTAAGGCATGTCGATATGCTTCCGAAATATTATCAAAGCAGACCATAATACTTACAAATAAACTGCTGGTATTTACACAGATGTACTGTATTTAGATTAATAAATCAAATGTATTTCTACTTCTCAGTATTTTCGTATGATCGTTAGATTAAATCGAAACTTTGGTAAAATTATTTTTACCAAAACTGTCGAAAGAAACCCTCCAAAACTTTAACCCTCTAACTTCAAATTCAGAACAAGGTAGACAGAAATATGTTCGCCGAAATGAATGTTATCATTATGGGAGAAGTCGGAACGTCAATTGGCAAAAAATAATTTTAAACTAAAATTTTAAAAGGTGTCGTTTGACATTTGCGATAAATATAATATTAAACGAAAGAAATTAATATTTTAATTTCACAGTATTTTAATTTCTTCTCCTATAATAGTCAAACGTATTTTTCATATAAATGAAATATTACTTATCCATTACCAATCCTTACCCTTTAAAGAAACGAGACATAGAATAAACATTAAATTCTTCTTTTTCTACTAAATTATTAACGATATTTAGATTTAGTTTAGCACCTCAACTATTCGCTCGTGAAACAAAAACTAAGTAAACACGAAGAAAGAAGTGTCCTTATACACTTTATAATAGTTTGAAAACAGATGTGATTTGTTTCGAAGGAAAAAAAATTGTTTTGTTAACCACATACGAGAAACGTCAAAGTTCTTGTATCAACTCAATAGTTTTCTTTCAGTTGTAAAAGAAATCACGGGACAAGAAGGTAACACAATAACTTCGATACATAAAAGGAGCAAGAAACGTCTGAAATAAAAGTGATGAGTCGACAGTGAGCTTCGACTCGTAGCAAACTAATTTCTCGGGTTTCGTCTTGTCAAACCACTTTCAGCGATTTCGACGACATCTACGACAACAGGATAGCAACAATGAAAACCGCCGACGATGCTTGTTCCAACAGCTGATCTCTCTTCTTGCAATGTCGCCCGGAGGTATACGTCACGTTCGAGATCTCACAAGTTCCGGATCGGAACGCCCGTCACCGGCAGATTATTAGCAACACACGCGGTACGATCGCACGACACGCCGCGAATTCGTAATTATACGGTCGGCTCTGCCGTCAAAAAGAATTACGGCGAGCAACAACTGTACATTGATAATATTTTTCTAAATCACATTAACACTAAATCTATCAGACGAGTCAAAATCACCCATTCCTGATTTCTTCTTTTTGCAATTTTTAAAAAAAGGACAGTTTCTCTGTGAAATTATTAAAGAAACTGATTTACCAATACGCAAGCTGGATTGTAAATCAATTAAAGTCTCAATAGATGCACTCTTGGAGTTTTTACAGAGGAATTTCGAAAAGTCAATTTTACTGCATGGTAGCTTTAGTGTTAATCCTTTTGTTATGCAATGAATTGACAGTTTTTTAACACGTTGACTGCCACAGTGGTCACAGATGACCGGAATTTTTAAATTGCTTGAAAACAATTACGATAAGAAGCCTGATGTATATTTATTATAGACTAGATATTAATAATTATTTCTAGTGCTATTTGTTTTTGTTGACAAAGTAAATAATATTATAGAATGTATTAAGTAATAAGAGAATAAGTAATATTATATAATGATACTAAATATAAGAAGCAAAGAGTTAAGTAATATTACACAAAATACTTAAAAGTCTTGTGGCAATCAATATATAATATTAACATTGAAACTATCGTATCAGTAAAAATGACTAGATTCAATCTTTAAAGTTTTGCTGTTATTGACATCTGAACTGAAACTTGAACAAATTATGTATTTTAAACGGTAAAGAACACACACGATTAATAAGATGGCAGATCCATAATAAATATAAAACAATAAAAAATCAATAATTTACATTGAATATGTATACACTGATTCACAAAATTCATATTTCGAATTTCTAACAAAATATTTGAGAATATGTTAGAAAAATGGAATTACGATAAAAAGTATTTCTTCCTAACAAATATCATAGAATGCGCTACATCTTGTGTATGATAATAACATCAAACATATTCTCCTTCATTATCTATAAATTGTTTATCTATACATTATAAATTATACTTTAAAAAAGGTTTTGTTTATCTTTACTTTCAAATATAAAGGAAATATAAAAAACCGCATTATTTACGGGGTGACCCAGTACACTGTAACCTTGTCTTACAGTTCGGTATTTAGATCAAAGCAATAAATCATGAAATCAATATTAGAAGTACTGTTTATTTTACTACGAAAAAGTAATTAATTAATCTTTCTAAGTCACGCGTGATAACTGTAAATAATAATTATGATAAAGGTAAAAATATATGTTTCTGAAGTACTTTTAAAGCGTAAGAGGTTGAGGTCGCGTGTTTGGCAATTATCTCCGTAATCAAGTTTACTTATTAGTAGGGATGGTGCAGCAGAGATGAATGTAAGCTTAAGAAAGTGTGTGTACAATGTCGTCCATAAGCGATAAAATGATAATGGAAGGAACGATACCCAAGAATACTTGGATACAAAACAAATATTTCCACTGATAGCACAATGGTTTTAATGGCAAAAGAAGTTCAGTAATCTGAAATTGATAAATTCTTTTTTAAAACTTTGCAAAATTGTGAAAAACCATAGACAATAGAAATATCTAAAGTTAAATTTATTGTATTTTCTATTATTTCTCATTATCCTAGCAGCTTTGAAATGATAATAAGAGATTGTTGCAATACAAATGTAATACTTTCTGTTACTTTATGTATTTGCAGAAAAATGTATTGTATCAAGTAAAGATGGTAACGAACGTTCTTTTATTTAACCTTTCGTCGAGCACAACTGTTCAAACAGATGCACGTCAAACAATTTCGTTTGATTTTTTCAAGCAGAACGTATTTGTGTGTTCAAGGCTGCCAAATATCCTGAAAAGTATACGTGTATATACATACATATTTTTCTGATATGAAATCAAATTTAGTATATCATGAAGGATTTTAAACCCTTTATAAAACGAAAACATTTAGCATTGTACTAATTTGTATTCTATAATCATTCTGTATTGCTACTTATAGAAGGTTAAATTTCAGAAAAAACTGCACCTTATAATGTTATGAAACATAAGAGAGTATAAAATCACTTAATATTTTAAAATGTAATAAATTCAATCATGAATGCAATGAATGATAAATCGTAAAATTGGAATTTTTGATGTGTTCGAGCTAAATAAAATTATGAAACGACATGTTTACTTCTCGAATAACTTAATTTAATTTTATTGCATCTTATTCTTTGCTTCAACAATAACATCCCTTGTAACAAAATTTTTAATGTACTTTACAAGGGTTTAGAAGGGTAGAAAATTTGATATATTTGACAAAAATGTATAAGAGTTAAATATAAAGAAAATTATTAAAAAGTTCAAATTAATGTTTTAAACTAAGAAACTATAAATGTCCACTTTTCAATCTCTGATAAAAATGATTTTCGAGTAATTAAAAATGTTTAGTATAATTTGAAATTATTAAACAATAAATTCTTGTTTGAATTAATTAAAAGTTTGAACTTTATTGGTTAACCTACTGACAATAATATTTATTAATAGAGAATAATTAAGACAACAATATTGTTAGAAATATTCTAAATGCACGCCAAATTTAAATAATGAATGTTTTGAAGTTTTATACTCGATAACATTTTTTTGTTTATTTCTTTGTGTCTTGGTCTTTGAATTAGTTAAAATAAAATTTATCTGTTTGAAAACATTTATTTCTCTGGCATAATTTATTAAATAATTATTCCATTATGACAATGGAATAATGAAATAAAGTTTGTTGAAGAAAATATTTCGTTTCATCAAACGTAAACGAAATAAAAATATCCGTTTCATATTGATCATTCAGATGTCTTTAAAGATTCGTTACGTCAGGTTTAAGAAGAAAATCATTTCTTATTTTCTGCCACACAAATAACAAGCACAGCGTCAGCTGTTCACAGAACGAATCCACGTTGTTGCTCCGTTTGAGTCACGATAAAAGTGAAACGTAACACACGGGCCACTTTTTGCGACGAAAAATTTGAATGATTCGTTCTTTCCTAGAATCACAAGGGCAGACTTCCTCGATGGGTTTGACATTTGAACACTGTGACCAGGAGAATCGATTAAGAAGCACGTTTCAACACCACAGGAAAAAATCGGTTAAAGAAAGACGGTAAACGGGAACATTAACCATACCACTCATTTTTTGTGACGCGTTAAGAATGTGCGAAAGGCTTGCATTGATTCCTGAGAAGAATAAGCGTCGAGCTTCTTCGTGGAATACTCAAACGATTCAGAATTCTTGACAGGCATATACCCGCTATGTATTATTTAACACTTAAGTGATTTATTAATTCGAAAGAAATCGATGTTGATCGGAACGTGTTTTCAACCAAACAACACTTGTTGTGCATTAATATTCTGTAACCGATTGACGGATATAGTCGCAAACTGCAAGTGCAAATTTAATTTTAAAAATACTTTACGTGGAATAATCGCGTTAGCATTTTAATGGTTATACTTCTTATATGGTAAAGTAGGTATATATTGAGTTGATGCAAAACTTTCGACGTTTTTCTTTTACACAGTTAACAAAACAAGTCCTTATTCGAAACAAATATCATCTGTTCTTACACTATTATAATGTGTACAAAGAACACTCCTTTCTTCGTTTGTACTCAGTTTTGGTTTAGTCAACGAACAGTTGAGAAACATCAAAACTTTTGTATCGACCCAATGCTATCATTCAGACTTTGTGATAAATCTTTGTACAAGACCGATAGGACAGTGATAAATTTGTGTACAAGACATAGATGACTATTATTAGGGCACTAATAAAGTCTTAGTTACTTGTAATATAAAATGGAATACTTATTCAGATGTATTATTACAAAATATTGTATATTTTAAAATTGAATATTTTAATGTGAACTAATAAGCTTGAAAAATACGAACTATTATCAAATTATAGTGAAGCAAAATGAAAAATGAAATTTAGGATTGTAATTCATAGTAAAACTAAAATAATATTCGATGGAATTCCTTATTGTATTTTTCATAATATTGTTATAATCTAAAATATTTTATACTCTTATACTATAAGTATATAAGTGTCTAATGTTGCGATAATTCAAAATAATAATAACGACATAAATAAATCTACTTAAAAATTTCAGGTTAATATAGACGTGTCTAATGATTTCACAAGATTAGCATTGTACGAATTTGTTTTCTTAAATGTTTATGAATATAAATCTATTTAAAGTTATTTAAGATTAAAAGAATATAATTTATCACTAAAAATAGATTTTTTATATCGTCTACAAATATGTACTAGCGCATTTTTGTGTACTTTATTTAGTAATTTATCAATCTAATTGTTCTTACCAACGATAACCAATTATTAAAATTTATTTTAATATTGAAGGTAGTATATTTATGTAAGTATTCTTTATTCGGTTAAATAAGGGATGTTTCCTTTTTTAATCAACGTAACAGAATTGCTGCAGTTTACCCTGAATAATTGCAGAAGGAGTGAAACATTATAAGGTTAAATAATTTGAATTTAATTTCTATTATGTTCATAAACGAGGCGGGAAATTTTACCAGCGCCTGGGGACAATTTCTAATCTTGTTTCTTTGTTGTAGAAGAAGCTGATAGAACGATTAATTTTAGAGATGGCTCGTGCCTTTGGGGCTTTCCTTGGTGTTAAACAGCCATCGCATTTATCTGTCGGATATAGACCGGCTTTTCTTGTCACGGGCCATGTGCTTCTTCAACTCCTGGTTGCATTCAAGCTTTGCTTCCTAATCATTACGGTAGCAAGGAAGTGAAATGGGTGCAGGAAACTGGGGCAATCGTACCTTACTTCCTTCTTAAAAATAGAAGACTAATAGGGAAGATAACCACATCAATCAATTTAAATGAAATTCCTGCACTAAATAATTATGAAGTTTGTTTTATGAATGAAGGTAATATTGCGTTTAAGATTATATATATTTACACTAAAAGTATCACACTTGTTTAGATAATGGATTTTAAAATTTGATTTAACAATTAATTTTATCGAAGGTGACAGAGATACCTTTTAACTTTCAATTTAAATCTATTTTCTAAGTTCAATCACTTTTCTTCTAAGTGATTCTTCAATTTTTTCTACAATAATTATAAAATTAATATACACTGCTAAATTAATTTTACAATTATTATACTAATTACTTTTTTCGTACAGGGAAAGTCGAAAAATCAATTGACGAAAAATAATTAAACGTGGAAAATAATTTTCAATTAAAATTTTAAAAAGGATCTTTTGACATCTTCGGTAAAAAGAATGTTAAAATTTTGCGTTGCCCTTTGTACATTTATGTTTTATGTCGATTCTTATAATTCTCGAATTAATCGGTTTTGTAACTCCTTTCTTCTTTTTTATTTTTTCTGTAAGAAATATTTGCTGTCTAACTTGTTTATTTTTGTTTTATAACTAACCATTTGATTACTTACAATTAGTTAGTAGCAACATGTTGTATGTAAATTATCAGTATGTTTAGTTTTAAATCTGTTAAAACTTGACTATTGAAACTCATCGAATTGAAAAATTTCAATGTTTATGTTTAATAGTGGAATTACTAATGTTATTTTTTGGCAATTTATTTTGACTTCGATTGTTGCAACCATCTATATAAGAGTAAATATTTTAATTTACACCAGTGGTGGAAGAAATAGGTATCTTTATTCATAATTATTATTAAACTACAGAAATCATACAAATCCAAATTTTTATAGGAAAATATAAAGGAAGTAAAATTTTCATTAGTTACATTTTCTTCAGTATTGGCACTTAGAATGAAAAATCAAATGAAAAAAGTTATACTGAATATAGGAATGTTAAGTTACAATTACAGACTTCATCTAATACTGAGAATACCAAGAAAGAGATAATTAAAGAAGAACTCGTTATGAATAAAAATTGAGCTCAGCATTTTCTGTAAATATGAAATAGTTAATACATGATCGAGATTACAGTAATTCGTGAAGCACAGTTTTGTATTGTAAATTTTATGGTCATCCTGCATAAACATTACAATGTGAGAAAGGATTCGACGCACTTTATTCCAGTGCTACATTAAATTGACAATATACACCTTTATTTTAGTACAATTGAAGTGTATCTTGATGGGAGGTCTGTTTTGCAAACAATATAAATTAGCATAAGTTGGCAACAGAAATTCAAAGTTCGAACGATAGAATTTTACAGCGTGATCAACACAGCCTATCAAGAAATATCAACATGCAAACGGCCAGTCGGAAAGACATTATCCGCCTAGTTGACCCAGGCATATAAAATATTCTTTGGCTTGGGAAACTACTTATTTCATTCAACTATTCCTTATTAAGAATAATAAATTATATATCATGTACGTAATATTAATATGTATACATATAGAGTAAGCTACAAAATTATTCAGACGTTATGCATGCATAGACATAATAAATGTTTCGTAATTTATTTGCATATTGCTAAATATTTTTTAGATTCTATTGCATATATACCATATGTACTATAAATGCAACTTGTTTCAATAAATAACCATGTGCGATGTACAATTTCTTTAATGATAATTTATTTCTTACTACGCTGTTCAAATACTTTCATTGCTGACTTTATGTATTAACATATACTAGTATATACATAGGTGATATAATATGAAATTCTAAACGAAATAAGATTTTGTAATATGTGCAATTATAATCTATACATATTAGAAAAATTATTTTTGATAGTGTCAAAGGGATTAAAAATCATATTTTTATGCGAGAGATGGAGTGAATCGTTACCGATTTCTACCGAAATTGTCTACTTTGTATTTCAATAGCTACTACTCCTATAATCTTTCAAATCCTCATTTCATTCTAATTCAAATGATATCCACATTGTTCCAAAATACAGATCAACCAACAATTATTATTAGTATCATACGAAGACTTGATTAACCCCTCACGATTTCACATTCATAAGCCATTTAATTAACTGTACATACTACTTAACCAGTTAACTGTGGAATTTAGTTGGAAAAACCTCTGGTTCTGCGCGCAATGAAATAAAAAAATGGAGCGTGTACTCATCGAACGCAGGTCGAATGCAAATAGAGTATATTTTAATGAAAGATCAAAGAAGAATTGATCATTAATCAGCGAATAAAGAATTCATCGCTGAAAGAATTAGTATCGTGTCAAGCTTTACGATGACGTGTATACTCGTCAGACACAGTTAACTGGTTAACACAATCATTTTTCATGGATCAAGTAGAGGAACACATAGAAACAGAAGAAACGAAACAAGTAATAGAAACCATCAACTCCATTAAAAAAAATCAAAAAAGGAATGAACATTAGAGCTAATGAGTATTTAATATGGTTAACATGTTCGCTTTCGTTAACAATTTCGGATATTCAACACCTTTATGACTTCAGTAATTGCAAACAAGAAAATTGAAACGATTCGTTTTGACTGGTGCGGTAGTTTTAGTGTTAAAGTACGACGTGTCTAACAACGGCTTATTTACTTGCCGGTAAGCTACAGCAAGTTGGAATCAGGCTAAGTTTCCTCGAAGTCTATGCCAGACGATTGCACGTGCGTTGCATTCGAGTAACGAGTAGATTCCTGACGAGCCTAACATTTTTTTAGACAACTTCGGTATTCCAGCTTAATTAATTTTTCCTCGATAAAGAGACAAATAAATGCTGGCTTAACGATCACACGATAGACAATTTCTTGCGAAATACAGGATGAAGTATTGCTTAATGCTGTATTTGCAATCATCTACGTTCCCTTTCATAATACGAAGTTGCGTTGATACATTGTGTTTTGTCACAACTGAATTATAAATATACAAATTAGATAACATCTTATTCTCTGTATTAGAAATTTTATTGCGTTCGCACTGATATACAAATTCTATTAAAACTTTTCACATGCTCTCTTTCTCATTCTCAACTACGTCTTGTAGGTTAAGATATGTTAGAAGTGCATACATTTTTACATTTGAAGCAATTCTCGTTTAATAAATTATTCTTTTAATGATTTTCTGAAAAAAATGACTAACTAAAAATAACTACAGTTCGGGGTATATCTTTTTATGTTTTGTATTATTATTTTAAGTTTCTGCTATCTTTATTTATGTTTTAAGATTATTCGAATAATTTACGATCAGATTATATACATATAAGCTTTTAAATGTAAGCGAGATTTTTAAGTATCGATATATTAACCGATGCATTAATCTAAGCAGATAATTGAAATAATACATTAACAACTATTTAGGTAAAACTAATTCCGAATGAACAACATTCAAGGAATAGCTTTCATCAAACAGAGTTCATTATTTGATAACTTGAAATCGTATGTACATTAAAAATAATTTCTCAAATAAATTTTGATACATACGTTTTTTTTCTATCTAAATCGTAATATCAAATCCATGTGATATTCAATAATAAATAAAAGAATGCACAACATTCAGATTAAGTGTGCAAAAGATTATACAAATAAATGATACGCGCATGAGAAAAAAAGTCACAGATGTGTTTTATTGTTTTTTATCAATTATAGATATAAATGTTATAATATATTTAATGACAAAATTCTACAGTTTGTAACGACAAATTTTAAATGTGAAACTTAAGCTTATCTACTTATTTACATCTTATTTGCATTACTTGGTTTAAATGAACTACAAGTTTATAATAATTGCATTCGTTGGATTCGTTGATAGAAAATATAATAGTGTCCCTTACTTTATATTTTAAATACATACTGTTATGCGTGAAAGTAATTGATTACTGGAAATAATATCGGTTTAATGCTTCAAATAATTTACGCCCATGAATTGTTTCACAGACTCGTCAAACAGTCCGAAGTTCTACTGCGTCTGGCTCAACAATTCGTGGTGGACCACAGCCGCAGATATTCACCGTTCACGGTAATGGAAGCTACACAACTGTTATTTTAGCGTGTAATTTTGACTGGCCATATACTTTCGCCATATAATGCAGAGTCACAGTGCAAATTATTGCGGCATTAACTAGCCGATTTGATACACTCGTAAACAGACAGTAATGTAGACGGGCAAGAATGTTTCGTTTCCGACCGTTGTTAACTGTTGATTCTAAAATGAAGTGATTTCTTGATTTCACTAAGAAACTAGACAATACGGAATATTATATTGATACGTGAATACCCAAGTTTTGTTTTGTTTATTAAAATTTTTGAAAATTCAAAATTTTTTACGATGATCAATTCATTTATTGCATTCCTTTTATTGTATGTGAATACGAGTAATATATGTAACGTTTAATTCGAAAATTTAATAATAGTTGAAGTAACTTTCGTCTGCAAATAATAAAATTTTGAAGTTTTATTCCGATATTTAACACTAAATGGTCAAATGACCGAAATTAAAATTTGATTTAACCTTTTGTATTTTCTTTCATCTATTTGACTCTATATCAGTTCTTATATTGTCCGATTAACCAATTTTCCATTTGGTTAATTCCAATTACAAGAAAAATTTATCGTCTAAAAATTTATCTGAAAAAATTTGTTTACCTTCATTTTATAACCAATTATTTGACTGGTTACAGTGAAAATATGTATAAGTGTTATAGAAGTTATACTTTAAATAATTTCTTTTTCTTGTAGTGTTACTGTCATTGTAATTTGAACGTTTTTTTACTTTCAATGATTGGATTATGAAATAAAACCATGTACTGGTGAAACCCAAGGCCGCATTTGCGAAAGATATCATTAGGTTACTTACGATCAACTTTTTTCTTGGTGTAACCGCAAGTGTTACTTTAGACGACCAGTCGACCTATTATTTCATTGATATGAGGACAATTGTAACTTTTATGTTACAGATGCATAACGTTTATTCAACATTAAATATTATTTATTCTATTCATAACGATAAGTTCGTAAATGATAACAAACTTATTCAGTATTGTAAAAATAGAGAAAAAGATTAAGAAACGTTAATGCTTTACTAAAGTGAAACAACTTGGCTGTTACAATTCAAATTAATGTATTAATTTGTAAAGCAATTGAGAATATATTGGTTATAACAAAGTTATTTTTTAAATTATGCAGTACTGTATACATAATGGAACACCTATAGGATACAGTGTACTATTTCAAAAAAATAAATTTGTAATTATTATTATTGTTAGGTATCGGAAAAAGTTCCTGCAAATTCTTAAGTTAAAATTTAAACTCAGAGAAAGTTTTTGTAAAATAACTTGATTTTATTCGATAACAACGACAAAAACATAACTTTATGCTAATATCAATTTCATTTATTAAACTAAACACTGGTCGAAATCGGACTTCAATTCATTGCTACCAAGAAAAGTGCACAAACTTTTTTTAGTACCTAATATTATAATTACATATGTTGTAGACGCAGTAATCATAGCACAATGTATGGATACATACACATACAGTTACACACAGAAATGTATCTACACCTGTTTGATATTGAAATTTTTGAAATATAGCAACGATTTCGGATATTTTATAGACAATCATTTATTTGTTAATTAAAACTTTCATTAGTTAATAAATACTAACTAAATCACAATGATTTTTAACATATAGCTAACCACTAGAAAAAGAACTAGCTATAACTTTTTTAATTAACATTAATTGAACTCATGTAGCAGATTTTATTAAAAATTATATTTTCTAAAAACAAGAATCAAGACTTACTAAATAACTAAAGGAAAAGAATAAATAAAATAAATGATAATGTATTGTTAAAGTAAAAGGGGAGCATCTCCTCATTTGATTGACTAAGTGTAAAATTTACACTAACTCAAATGTAGTAAACATTTACCAACTTTTAATATCAACTCTTTTCACTGTGATTTTTGTAAAACATGACAAAGAAAAATATTTATAGTATTATTTAAAAAAGCGCAATGAAAAAGCCTTGGAGATGCAAAATACATTTCTTAATTACTAAATACAATTTTTGTAAGTACATAAATTCTTTCGTATATCAAATTGAAGTTGTGGATTCCAAAACAGAACAAGTACAATTTTCAATGTTATTTATATGAGTTATTGATTTAACTGTTTTTAGGTTATTCAAACCTATTTAATAATTAAAGAATCAATAAAATAGATAATGAATGGATGAACGTAGATGAAAAGAAAAATTGATTGGTTGACTTGTGCTGTTTCAGGAGTCATGGCTTCAATTACATTCTAGAAGAACATACATTCAGAAAGTGATAAAGAGTTTAAGCAATTCAAGCGGAACATCTTGTCAATGGAGATTTCACTTCATTTATTTTCAAAGAACAAAGGAAAGCATGCATGTGCGATTAACTAAACATTGCTCTTGACATTTTTAATTTAACGCCCACGGTCTCGTGTACGTATGTAATTCTGCAAAAATAGTAGTACAATGATATTAGCATATAAGAATGACTTATCGCTTCCATGAAGTGCGGCGACCATTGTGTCTCTAATATAATAAGGGTTTCATTAGTGAATCTATTTGTTTGACACTTCTGCGTTGGCGACTAATGGATTAAAAACTAATGACCAAGTTAAATAAGACCAGATCGCCATTTCTATAAAAGCCGACGAGTCAACAATGGAAACCTAATATTTCTCAGTTCTCCCGATGTTTAACTTAGGTTTCATATTGACAAAGTTTAATCTCTTTCTACGTGACGACATTATAGACCATTGCGTTGCCGTAGAAAATGGAAATTTGCAAAATACTTTACTTATACTACAAAGTTGTTAGTATCTATCGTTTCTTTTTGTAAATAGTACACATAGAAAAAATGAGAGAAACAATTTACATATATGTCATTTGTTTGACATATATGACAAAACAAATTCAACCGTATGTAATGCGTTTTAAATTTTACGACAAATTTAACCAAGTGGCCTTCAAGATTATGCATAATCAGTGATGAAAGAAATATTTTTAATTATATTTAAATTATATCCCATTATGGGTAATATACTCCTTAATGGTAAGATTATAAAACATTTTTACTATTACTTCTATGTATAACAATGAAGTTTTCAAATGTATAAACTTTTTGATAGAGAGTGCATCATAAATGACATACTTGTTCAAGTGCTTCATAAATAGAAATTCAGAGGTGATCATTTATAATATTTAAATATTTAAAAAGTGTTGTTAAGAACTGTATTACCATTCTGAAGTTATGAAACGAAGTTTCATCTTAATGAAAATACCTATTATACAAGTACATATCTTATAATTAGACAACGGGCAATATCAGTTTCTATTAGTTTAGGAACTAAACTTTTAATTAGTTTAATTAGTTTCTATTAGTTTCATATTGAAAAAATATAAATTTCTATTTACATTTAATCTTCAATTATAAAAATAAGGTCCTAATATTATTTATACATTTGGAAAATCTTATACTTGCAATTATTTTTCTTTTATTAATCTTGTTTTTTTATTAGATAATCATTAAGTTGCAGGATTGATATTTATATTTATCATGAATTTATGAGCCTTATATATTAGTAAAATGCGTAAAAACAATTAATAAAGATCAATAATATTTTGATTCAATTTTTATTACAAAATATCTTCTAGTCAGCAATAAAAATGTTGTTATTATCCTAATTTTTATGCACAAACTTAAAGAAATGACAAGCTGCATAAAGATTGATATTCTCTTCGTAACATCTCTATCAAAACCTGTTTCATCAGTCAGAAATCTTCATGTTTTGTAAAAATTGCAGCTACTTATATTATTCATGAGCAACCTCTTGTAAAGTACCTACATTATGCAATAGTAAATTATTTTCTTGTAGTTCTTCTGTGGTATATGGCATTTGAAACTTTAGTAATCATGTAAATACCTAATTTTCATCCAACGGAATATCACATGAGGAAATCATTTTTCGTAATAAACTTGACAGATTTATCCTTCTTCGAAGAAGAATCCCATGTTTTTATTTTCAGAGGGATACTTCTCACAGTAATGTTTCTTTTGCTTGGATCCTCCTCTTTCATTTCATTTCATTTCTAAGTAAAATAAACAAATAATCATTCGACTTCATTCTACTTGAAGATTCCTTTTAGTACTTCAGTTGCAGCGTCTTTTATTTTTATTGGACTCGTTAAATGCGTAGCCTATGCAAGTACCTTCTCTGCTACGGTAGAAAATCTACCGGGCAACGATGCACCGACGTATGACTAAACGACTTTATTACGAAATAAAGTAGAGATTCGTCTTTTACAATTAACCCTTTGCACTCGGGAATATTTTTCTCAACAAATAGTCATTATCTTCTGAAATATCAGTGATATTTTTTACGACTAACATAAAGAAATATCTTGCACAAATTAAGGGATAGGGATAGGGATTATATAAAATATCAATTTTAAATTTATAATTTTGTTATATTAATGAAATAAATACTCTAACAGGTCGCAGCTAGTTGTACATTTCTTAATGTCCATTTTGATATCATTTATATTTGTTTATACAAATATATGTATCATTTATGCACAGAAACATACAAAATTTGCAAAACAATTATAAAATCCCTTTTATTTTGTTCAGAAGCTTACAAAACTGTTTAACTATTTTCATGATATTACTTAATAATCAATAATTAATCTCTTAATGACAATGAATGCAAACTTGAATCTCTCTCCTAATAAAATTGTGGGTTAATAACTCCATGCACGGCCCATGCATTCCAGAATAATTGGAAATCTCTTCGCGTGACAGTAGTAATAAAATAGGCGTTCATTGTGAAACGTCCATTCTGATTTACAACGCTTCGATTTTTTCGACTCAATCAGAAATTCCGCTCTATCCCGTGGAAAGTACATATTGATGTTGTTCTATACTTTTCTATTGTATTGGTGCAGCCCGTTTCCAGCTACGCATCAGCTAACTTTACCTTCCCGGTGCGACCCGCCCAGTTGGTACAAAGACCCGGCGAATCAATCTACGAGATGGAAGCGTGGAGAAGGCGTCATTAATGATCCCTACGACCCCGGGGAATTTACGGAATGTGCATAACGGTGATGACGTAATCCGTGAGAAGAAAAAAATCGGCGGTACCACCGCGAATGAAAAAAAAAGGGAATATCGTGCGCCGGGTAATAATTGCCTTGGGCCTTTTTGGGCCTGCTCGAGCGGCCGTGTCTCCTTTGCGGGTCTTTCTGGGCCGACCGACGGCCACGAAAGTGTGCAAATTCAATTCGCCTTGAACCGTCCAGAATGATCGAGAAATTGAAATTGAAGAATTTATTTTGATCGTACTATTATCAATGATTTTGATTATATATTATATTGTATTATATTATACCAGAATATTATTTATTATGTTATATATTATAGTTATATATTATTTTATATAATTCGTCCGATTAAAATTATTATTATACAAGTTCATTACTTTTATATAGGTGTGTATATTATATAAGTAGACATTCGACCTCTTCCGCGTGCATATTATTATGTGAACGCCATTGTGATGGTATAAATTATATTTTGTCGTTTTACAATCTTATTTGCATTTTATATGCGTTTATAAGAAAATATTACCTGCAGAATACATTAAATTGTGTCCCTTAAATAAAATTTATATTATAGAGATGTAAATCAAATTTATGATCTTCGGTTTGAGCGAATTAATATTTTCTGTACTTGTGGCAATTGAAACTTCGATAAATTATAAAATTATAAATACTGTGACAGCGGTATTCACACACATGTATAGATCAAATAAAAGTATTTAAATAAAAAGCATTTTTTGAAAACGTACAATTAAGAATGTATAATAAAATGTCAAAGTTTTCAATTTAATCATTCCACTGATGAACATATTTATTTATATAAGAAATCAATGAAACTTTATTCGCGTGAATTAGGTATATACTTTTCTTGCAAACCTAAAATTAGGATAATTTCTGGTGAGATGGCCCGATCTCATTAAAATCGTCAAATATTCTAAATTTTCTTGAGTGGTATACTGAATCTTGTACAAAAACCAAGTACGTAACTATTCTTCTTCTACATAGATATATTTATTTTCATAAACATATTTTATTCGCTGTTAAGTATCAATAATATCTATAATATTATTTTAAAAAGTAGGCCATCTATCGGCAACTTAATCTATTCGAAGTTTTACTCGATTTGATAGTAATTAAAATACAAGACACGTATAAATGTCCCCCCTCCCTGCAAATAATGAAATGAAAATGATAAAATCACGATACATACGAAATTACTGCGATTCATTTGATTGTCCGTGATCGAGGTTTAAACGTATCGTCTGACCCTGTTAACGTCGTTGCGGTCACACACGTGCAGTCTGAAAACCGCTTG
Source organism: Nomia melanderi (assembly GCF_051020985.1). NCBI lineage: Eukaryota > Metazoa > Arthropoda > Insecta > Hymenoptera > Halictidae > Nomia > Nomia melanderi. The sequence goes on from NC_135009.1 coordinate 371,677, forward strand.
ATTCGCGCCAGATATGCACGCGTATTACGATTGTTCGTACAGAGAAATTACGCAACTACCCGTTGAATCATATTCAATGCATTTCGAGCAGAATAAACTTTCACATTTTCATCGTGAAAAAATAAAGAAAAACAATTCTAAAGATGACTAATACTTTATCCGAGGCTGGTCATTATTCTGCTATTTTTTCAACTACTCCAAGCGGCACTTACTGATGCATGCACACAAACCCAATTCGTTATATTCTTAGCACAATAATGTAATTTTAATTTAATGTAGTTTCCACACTTGAGCCTGATAAAAAGTCGGCACAGTACAATTAAGATTAGTGACATGTATAATACATATTGCTTTACCTTTACCTCGGTAATCAAATTTCCATTAACCGTTAACAACCAGTACGCTTTTGGATGTAATTTGTAGAAAATTCTTAAAATAAAACAACATATTAACATATTGTCAACATATTAACAGTTATCTTTTGTTGTAGTAAACGTATCACAAAACCGCGCCAGATTCCCATTCTTCCAACACTTTTTCCTGATATTTTATTGAAAAAAATGATGTCAGGAGTTTTAATTATCGAAGTTTTAATAACTATAAATAATTGCTTGTACTGTTTTAAGAAGGAATATCCCTGATTTGTTAATACTTTCTTAACTGAGTATGTATATATGTTACGGTAAATGTGATTAATCCGGTGATTATGTATAATTGCCGATTATTATATATAATCAACACTAAGTTTGGTAAATGTGATGAATTCTGGAATATTTATCAAATTAACCGGCGAGTTTATATAATTCCCAACTCGTAATGGCGAATGTGATAAAAGTTCGTTAGTGTTCGCTATTGGCGGTCTTTGTCGATGTCGGATACAATATCTTTTTTTCTTACGCGGTCCCTTTGGCGAGCATGGAACGCGCAAACGTCATAACAGTCTAGTATGTCTAAATAAGTAAACTTAAAATATTTAAAAGTTTGTAGTAGTAGGAATAAACGTTATTTGGAAAAATGTTTTTTTCTCTAGAACATGGGTTTAGTTTGTTTTTGACATGTAACTGTTTTGTATGAGTTCTAATAATAAAATTATTTTCTCTACTTAGGTCTTTCATTCGACAAGACATGTCAGTCCCTTGTTCAAATTTCGTTCAGTCTAGATCCATGTGACTTAAAATAGCCATTTATTGAATTTTTAATTGTAACTTATAAAATATTGTTATTCGCAGCCTCTTGTGTCATAATGTCCAACAAAAACTATCCTTCTGACTAGTAACTACTCACAAAAACTGCGCTGTATTCTACTGGCTCAATGGTCAAGATATTTATCACGTTCGCCATTACGGGTTGAGAATTATATAAACTCGTCAGTTAATTTGATAGATATTCCAGAATTCATCACATTTACCGAACTTAGTGGTGATTATATATAATAATCGGCATTATACATAATCACTGAATTAATCACATTTACCGTAACATATACATACTTTTATATTTTGTTTAAAAGGCTTCAAAATCTTCGATTCGAAAGCTTCAGATATACAAATATCTGAAGTAACATTTAAAAGATTTTGAAGATATCAGTATATTTTTTAAACTATACACTATATTTACTTTGGGTTCTTATAAATGATAAGAGAATAAATTCAAGAGTAAGTATAAGAATGTTTTAATCTATGCAGTTATCTAGTAAAAATATAACTTAATGTGGATTTAATGCAATAAATATTTTCTATAGATTAATATGTCACATCGGTTTATAGCGCAATTATTAAAAATCATTAATATGTTATTATCGCTTTTGAATTTATTTTCTTTTCACTTTGTACTAATACACAGAAAAAAGGTATCACATATAACCTTGGCAGGAGTTTCATCATCGTTGTCTCTCTTTAAATATTATACTATGTATTAAACGGTTTTTGTCATGTCCATAAATTCTGTGGACATTTACGCGGTACATACTACTACTTATAAACGTAGTCCACGTTGTATATTGCTTGGACATTTATCATTTATTTTATTGATTGCTATACTTTCTTGAATTGTAGAACATATATTTTATATAATAAAATTAAAAAATTAAAATTAAATATTAAAATTCTTCAAGATCCCTTTTTGAAGAAAGTATTAAATAAATTAAATTTTAATATGATTTCATAAGGAAAGTATTAATAGAAATATACGAACAAAATATAAGGGTTAACATAAATTCAATGCATTTTTTCTTCAAAATAGAATTCATGTAGTTTGATAAATAATTTGGAAATTCTTATGTGTCTGTAAGGAATATATATCTACTTAATCAAAAAGTTTACTTTGCTTAAAAACGTTTAACATTTTCTTTAGAAATATGTAATTCAGGAAGAGATGGCCCCTTTTTTTAAAAAAACTATTATCATCATAGATACCATTGATACCTAACAAAAAGATATATCGGTGACAGTAAATACACATATGAAGAATAGTTAAATGGGCATCTGTGCAAGATTCAAAATACCACTAAAAACAATTGCAAATATAAATATTTGCAGATATAAATAAATTGCACTGTTGAAATATTAAAATCACATTTTCTTGCAAGTGGATTGTTCCATGAATTCACATTGCTAAAATACTTTCTATTCAGTTTAATAAACATTATAATGCTGCACCGTTTCATATAATTTTTCACATGAAGGGAAATTAAGCTGATCATCCTAATGTGAGATACCATTAACCCTCTGTGCTCGAGAGGCGACTCTTAGTCGCTACTTGGTTTGACGCAGCAAAATTCTGAAGATAAATATTCAATTTAACTATTTATATTTGATAAATATTTCACAAAGCGTGTAATGTTATTTTATCACCCTTCACGATGTGTCATTTCACGGGTATTGACGTGCTTTTTATTATTGTAAGAGATTACACAGTTATTTGGAGGTTATAAAATTCCTACTTTAAGTTGTAAAAAGTGTGGAGAACTTTGAAATTCGTGTATTCTTACGACATTACTGGAAACAGAACTCCAAAGCAGCAGATGTAGCAAGAAAAATTGATCAAATCGAAAGCAAAGGTATTATTTCAATTGGTAGAGCCTAGAAATGACAAAAAAAGAACGTTTAGAACTGATTTAGAATTGATTTTATAGCACATATTCTATGTGGATGAAAGTTCGAAACATTATCTGGTCAATGTCAAGTCAGCAAGATGTTAATTTATGTAATTTCTTTGTAGATTTCCCTATGGAATATGTCATTAAATTTTCAGAAGCCGATGCACATTCAGAAAGCGAAAGCATTCGAGCGCAAAGGGTTAAAACAGCAGTCCCTGTGAACGCGTTGAAGTGACTCTTCGCTGGTCTTTCAGCGGTCGTATTGAACCGATTTTTCACGCAGGCAGAACGGTAATCTCGTGCAGTATTTTTCCAGGTTTCGGGACACATGTTTCGAGCGGTAACAATATATCAGGCGCGGGGACGCAACGGCGCGAACACGATGTATCCCGTTAACGAGACACTAATTCGTTCGTAACACGGTGTACCAAGTGCGTTTTCGTTGAAAACGCGAAACACGGAGGAAGAGGGTCGGATTCGACGATCACGCGTCGCTGCGCGCACCCGTTGTAATTCCGCGTGCGCGAAATACTGCGAGCCGATACGCCCATGATCTGACTAATTACACGCGAGCTTCGCTTCCACCCCCGGTTAATTTCCTACGCGGACCTGACGAAAAATTTGCGCCCGACCGAACCGACGAATTTCAATGACAGCGCAACATTCCGACGCGTATACAGTGCGTTACATAACTTTGGCACCGCCAATCATTTTAAGCATTTCAAACCTTTGGCTAACCCTGACGCTACAATGCTTGAGATATCTCGTCACCAGGATATCGTCGAACAATTCTATGAATGAGATATGTTGTGTATCTGTATTATTGATATGAAATGTTTTACTTGAAAATCTGACACAAGTAATCGATTTTTAAGACATGTCATTGTTAGTGGAAGATGCTGAAAGCCGATAAACATAAAATGCTCCATATTTTACACAATTAGAATTTTTATTATTATATGTATATTATTTTGTATGGAATGCTTGAAAGCATGGTGAAATACATAATGCGATGGAACCATTTTTACAAGAATATCTGGTTTCTTTCCATCGGACATTGTTTTTGCAAACTACAGGGGGGGTTATTTTATGTAAGGCCACCTAAATATCTCTTAACGTTATTGTAATGCAAAACATCATTGTTACATAATGTGCTTGTTGTCAAGGGACCAAATATCTGTCAAAAATATTCTTTTCCCCAGGTCTTGCTTACATCGTCTAGTTGTATGAGATTTTCTTTCTGTTGGTTGTATTCAAATAAAATATTTCTTATCAATAATACAGATACGCGAGATATAATATCTTCCCATAACATTGTACAACGACATCATGATGACGAGATATCTCGCCCTTTTGTCCCTCAATATGTATTTTCCCCTAAATCAAAGGGAGTGCCAAGAACAGCAGCTTTCAAGTGAAATTGAGCTTTTCAATGAATAAGATAAACACTAATAATAATAATTAGCTCTTAAGCTGTTAGTTAAAAGCAAAGATCCCTTTGTGGTATAATTTTCGTTTATCTTTAAGGCGTTATCTAGCTTCCCGGTCATTTAAAACGTTCGTGGTACCTATGTGAAAACAACATATTACAGGAAAACCTTATTGAAGTGCCGAATAAATAAAACGAGATGTATTAAAAAATATGATTCCTTACTGTTGCATAACTGTAGAATCATAATAACAATTGTCAATTAGAATGATTATGGAACAGTGAAATGATTTTATAATTTATTCTAATAATTAGTGGAACACACTTTGTCCTGTATTAATAGTAATAATTTAATGTTTCTATTTTGAAACGTGTTGGTACTGATGATTTTCGGCACAAACATATCTCAGATAATAGCCCAAATTGGATTCTGGTCCAAAGAATATGCTAGCCGTTTAATAACATAAATAATATTAATTTAAAGTGAAATTATTTACTTGATGCTATACTTTTGCAACAGCTGAAAATCACGTTATCGATACGATTACTTTACCTACAGAATCAAGTTCAATGGAATTTTTCTGAAATTTATTATACATTACACTCGTTAAGCTTGATGATTTTCACTCATCGTTAATGAAAGGTCCGAAACACTTAAAAATATAGGTGATGCTAAAGATATACAACACAGTGTAGGGGTACAGGCGTATTTTAAACGGTCCTCGCAATTTTGCGTTACCCGAGAACGTGCCAATTGCGGAAATATTCCGCGTAAAATACCACCTGGTCGTGGTTTCATTAAGCTGCCCTTTAATGAATGCTCTCGAAATTTAAATAGGAAATATAGTGTTTCAACACTGCAGCTACCAACCAATCAAGTTGATTAATTTTGCATTTTCTTATACAAATTACAACAGTGCGTTCATTAAGGTTTTCAGTGACCTATTTTAGAATACTCACTAGTATTCTATTGATTTAATGAGTACTTAAAGTGTTTACATTCCTTCATAATTATGAAAGAAGAAATCTGGAATGTGCTTTTCTTATCTATTTAATCATTCTTTTTAAGAACAATTTTTTGTATGGAACAGATGGAGCTGATTTTTGTATCTGTTTAATTGCGGTTTATATTGTTTAATGGATACAAATTGAATATAAAAACGAACGAACGAACGAACGAAGATAGTTATTAATAACATAGGAAAGAAATAAGCGTTAGTTGTTAGGCTATAATATCAATGCAATATAATGTATTTATTTTTAACCTTGCTTATATATTTACATTTATTCATCGCTGCCTATTTCTACTTATTTAAATTTGAACGCATTCAATACTATTTAATTAATCACCCTCGCCGTGAACGCGCAACATTATATTAGGTCATCCTATAAATAATGCGGGTTTCTATATTCATTTTATTTTAAAAAATACAGATAAACAAAACTGTTTTTAATTTAAAAGATATTCTTTTTCATTATCTATAAATTGTCTATTATAATTACTTTAAAAATATCTGCCCCCGACCGGATATTGGAAGGTCGGAGGAGTGTTTTTAAATAAAGTGCTTTGTATCAAATATACCATACAGGCCAGTATTTTTGATGGGTATAAATTAATTACTTAGCTGTTATCCACACATAACGAGAAAGTCGAATATATTTGTTATATTACTATAATTTTTATTACTGTTATTCATGGATAATGGGAAAAAAATATTATTCTTACTTTATTATTGTGTGTGTGCGTGTTAAGTAATGTAATAATACCTTATCAGATTCAACAATTAAAAAAAATTTAATTGCAGAAGCGATTATGGAAATATTTGTGTTATCAAAGTATATACATATTGATGTGTATCAATATCTATTTTATGTATTGTAACGATTTTGGTATTGTACTATATTTATATTATATCTTGCTTCTTTGTAGTGTCTTGTGGTTTGTGTTATTTTGCGCTTTGTGTATTTAATACAAGTATTATTATTTATTAAAAACTCAATAATCTGATGACATAATATTATATTATATAAAAAGAATTCCGTTAATCAAATTATTCTGGTAAAATGTACTTGAAATAACAAATAAGGAATTAGTCGAACAAATTCTTATTTGTTTGTCGATTTATTCATTAGTACTAAATAAAGTTTTGAATGTCATTTTATTCTTTATCAGAATGAAACGTTATACAACGCTGGTAAGTTGTTTCTCGTTCAAGATCGCCGGAAAAGATGAAACTCATTATGACGCATTCAGGATTTCTGAAGGTTATCTTTTTTTATGATTTCACCGCAGAGCAATCGTTATAATGACCACTAATTCCTATGATACGTTTTTTTGTTTCATACATTTTTATATTTCATACATTGCATACATTTTTTATATTTCAATAATTTATATACATGTAACCATCTAAAACTTAATATTTACATGATACAATAGAATGTAATGAATTCTGAGAAACTATCCCGATATTACTTTTTTATACCTATTTTACGCAACAATGGGAGTAGAAAAGAATATACAAAGACCGACAAAAATATATAACTTTTGTCAGACTTTTCGTATCTCACAAATACCTTTCTCTATTATTATACAATATGGCTAGTATAGTTATTAATTTAAATGCTTAATACATATCGTATTTTAAGTAGTTTTAAGTAGTATTTAAATCATTTCGTATTATAACATTTTAAGTAGTTTCTTATTTACTTCTATTCGCTGATTATGCACCAACCATATAACAAAAAACATTTCAACAATTGAAATTTATTTTCTTGGAACTCCCAACCGTCGAACCTCATATTTTGCAAATTCTTCCAAATTTATAAAAATTCACATAACTAACTGTAATATATTCTACATAGTGAAATTCGCTCGGGCGGATCGTTCGACTTTATTATACCCAAGATTATCGAGGAATTCAGCAGGATTGATATAAAATATTTTGCTTCGATCCCAAACGAATCTCGCGCGATATTAAATCCTTGGAACGACGGAAGTGGATTCACTGGTGGAAGGTCATACAAGTGCGACAGGTATGCGAGTCCTTCGGCAAAGAACGCGAGCACGTGGATTATATGGACGAGCTACCCGCGCGAGACACGGTTCATGACTGACAGATGTGTACGCACTATACACTGAGCAGTTATGCAATTCATTTTATGTTCGTTTTATGAGGCAATTCGAAGGTACTAGACAACGGCTATACGTTCCGTCAGCAGTTATCGTCGTTAAATTACGCGGTTTCGGGGTTGTCTACTGTAACCAGCAATGCAAAACGGTCGTACTGTAATTATTTAACAATTTCACTACCAAGCAAGGATATTGAAAAGGTTCGGGAAGTAACTGTTCGAAACTGTTATGTATCGGTTCCAACTGAAATAGTTATGGAGAACCGAAATAAAGTCATAACTGTTATTCGGTACATCGGCTCTGAGCTATATCGGTTTCGGTTTCAGTCTTTTAGAACCGATATTATATCGAAGTTATTTTTCCGTTCTGCATTTCTTTCAGTTATGATGAACCGAAATAAAGTCATAACTGTTATTAACACTAAATGTACCGGCGCTTTGCATATATGTATTATTAAAGTAACCAGTCGAATAACTGATTATAAAATAAAAGTGAACAAGTTGGATGATAGTTTTTTCTTAGTGGAAACAGGAACAAAAAGAAAGACATAAATTGAGAAACTAATTAATCAGACAATACGGGAATTGATATAAAGTTAAATGAAAGAAGGAAAACGTACAATTTTAAAGCAAATTTTAAAATCGATCATTCGACCGATCGCCGTATGTTTAGTGTTAAATATCATGTATCGGTTCTGAGCTATATCGATCCCGGTCTCAGTTCTTTAAATTGGTTTTTTAAAAGAAATGCGGAACCGAAAAGTAACAGTTACAAAACCGATACAGAATTACCGGAACCGTAACCAATAATATCTCAGAATTGATATACCTAATAAAGTTATGACTTTATTAACTGTTAATAATGTTTTATAACTGTCTCAAAAACCATAACCAATATCATAACGGGTTTCAACTCCTGCTAGCAAGTAAACACTCATCAAAACTCCTATGCAGTCGAAACAGTTTTCTGAATAAAGCAGAAGCTAAAAAGTCACGATTCTTTATAATAATTGCTCTACTTGTTATTGTCTAATATTTCATACATTCAACACAATCCGGTTCATGCGATTCGTCACCAAGAAAATTAATGTTTAAATTTATGTAAAAACTGGTATTACCCGAATTCGGATGATGTGACAGTCAAAGTGCTAATGAAATGACAAAGCCAACTTCTCTTCATATCCTCGAAACTACATAGATTATTTTCTTAAGAATTTCTTACTGATTTAATGTTTGTTGCTAAGTTTGAATCAAATTTTATTCAACTGTTTCGTGGGTGTTAAGAATTAGTGTTCGATAAAAGTTATTTAAAATAACGAATACATTTTATCTGTTTGTTATTTTCAAATAAGGAATAATTAACCCTTTGCAGTTGAATGTCCCCGCAATGGTAACTTTGAGCTTCGATATCTAAAATCGAAAACTGCAAATGAATAATTTAATTATTCAACGAATAAGAGACTGACATGTGTTTTTTTCTTTTTAAGTATTTTACTTTTAAGACCTCAATATGCAATTCAGTTTTTTATGTATAGATATGCTAGAAGTTTCAAGCAGTCTCGTCCGCAAAGAATTAATAAAAAATTGTCGACCGTTAAGGGTTAAGTGAAGAACAAATAAACAAATAACGATTAATTATTTATTCGTTATTGTTATTCGTATTAAGTTTCATTCGAATAATGCTTAACATATTGCTAGAAATTATACCTTATATTTACTATATTTTTTGTTTATATGTAATAATGCAATAAAATGTCTAGTGGAAAATATTCCTTCTTCTATTTTTGTGCGTAAAGGGTACAGTGAAAACAAAAAACTAGATTGTATGATAACAAACAAGTACCTACATTATTTCATGTCTGTTTTAAAAACATCTTGCGTTTTCTTCGAATATGCAAGTGCTGCCCATGGAAGGAAATACTCAATTGGTATATACACGTCCCAGTGGGCATGAAAGAGTTAATTTGACATTGTGTGGTGGATTAATATAAATTATACGGTAACCTTTGTAATTCAATTGAGTATCTACCTGTTACGTACATATTTTTTCCATTGAATAGATTCAAATTTGAAAACGTAAAGAAGTATAGAGAAGCTGTGTCCTTTAATTTAAAAGATAAAAGATATTTTAATAAGATCATTTCGAATCTAATTTGGAAAAATATTAAAATAACAAAACAAGATTACGGAATTAATTTATATAATTTTCATCACAAATGTTACATTAAAATTAATTATACACTGTTATTTATTAATTAACACGTTCGTTACCAGCATTTGTTTCAGTGACGATCTTCTCAATTGTAATATTCTATGTAATCCACCAAACTTCTACACAAAATATTGAAAATATGAAATTAAAGCGAGCCATTTTGTTCCTAAACATAATACGCCGTATCTTATAACTTTAAATAACAATATCTATAGAATTAATTTCATTTTCTTTATGTAAAACATAGAATTGCAGTCGTGAAAAATATATAACGTTGATAACGAACCTGTTAATATTACATAGATAGGTACTTGATTAAGATTTTACCTTTCAAAAGAAAGAAGAATATTTTTAGTAGTAATCGCAAAAAAGCCAGGCACTATGTAGTTTCGATAACTTAAGTTTTCGGCTTGAAACAGTAAAGGAGATAAATTCCCACAAGTCTAAGCACTTGCTCTAGAAGTTCAGGAATTTCTCAGTCATGTTGGTATTTTCACAGCGCAACACAGAGATTTAAATTGAAATTAAAGTCTCGACAACGCTAATTACTCCTATCACGAGTGGAATTAAAATTGAGCCAGCGGCTCAGTGACGTAGACCGTGCACTTTCATGGCAGTCGACTGTTGCACATGCGATCATGTCGGATCTGCCTAAGGTCGAGGCAGAAGTAGCGAACTTCGTTAAGCGTTACCCTCGAACATTGTCATCATTTACGCTGACTAACGCTGTTATTTGCTACAACACGACTACTTTCAATATTCCTTCGGTTCGTCGGCATTAACTTTCTTTGCAACTAATGATTACAAATTGTTTATTATTGTTGTAACAAGCACACGAATAAGATTGCTGTGCTTTTTATAAAATTCATGCCATAGTTTCTGTTTTACTGAGAAATTAGGAAATTAAATAATTACCAAACAATCATTTGCTGATCATATACAAAATGAGACTAAAGGGAAAATACGAATATACATAAATTTGTGTTTTAATAAGAGTTAAAATGTATAACAGAAAATATTTCATACATATTTAGAATAGAAAGGGATTTTTCCTTAATTGCAAAGATATAAAGGTGACGTGAACGTGTTGTTCTTTTCTATAAATAGAATAATCTGTTTTTAGAAGTATATTCGATATGTATTGAATATATGTAATTATATATAGTATTCATAAGCATGTGAACAGTATTTATTATTGTATATATTTTTAAATAATATCTATATGGTATACGATTACTGGTGATTCAATCGGTAAGAATATGATTTTACATGAGAAAATAAATCAGAAACATGAAATAAAATGTTTGGTTTCGAAAGCCCTCATACAAGCTGTGGACTGAATTTTAAATTTAAAATTATATTACGTTACAGCGCATACTATTTTAAAAATAGTAACATAGGATGTCGGAACACAATTTCGAGGCATTTAAACGGTTGTCGTTCGCTTAAAATATACTATTTTGTTATTAGCAAATTGTAATGCTTACAACAAATTTTTAGTTGTAAATAATTTCATAAAGAACCCACACCCGCAATTTTGTCGCTTTTATATAATGATAAAAGTGGGTACACAACAATGTATTTTTAGATCTGACTAAATTAACACTAGGTTTACGGAACGCGTCAATTTGACGGATATTACATTTTGTAAATATTAATTGGTAAACGTTTATGTCCGTTTTGATTGACGCAATTACGCCAATATGTATCCTAGTAATCTATTTTTAAATCCCTAATTTCCAAGATCCTAACTATCAAATACCAATTTTTCTAAGAACAACAGAATAAACCGCACAGTAAACGTCCGTAAACCTAGTGTTAATGTACAAGTATACGAATGAAAACCTAATTGTTTAAAAAGAAAAATTTTTTAATTAAGCTTGAGTCTGTTTCCAGTGAATATTTAATTTACAGAACTTAATATTATAGATTAGATACACAATTATGCCAAGAAATTTAAATTAATTTGATCAATTAGTTGAATAATATTTATTAAGTTGTCCAGATATAAATTGCTACATTTACGCATAACTTGTAAAACTGTGAATTCATAATTTAAATAAAGATAATCGTGCTTAGCTTGATTATGATCAGTTCAAATAATACAGGTTTTACTAATATTTAATTTTAAATTAAAAATCCACTCACACTCATTCAATCATTCACGAAAAGAATACGTGTGAATGTTTTCCCTTTATCGATAAAAACGTTTTTTGCAATCTAATTACCAGCAATAATTTGCATTACGCAGTTTAGATATTGGACAAAAATTACAATAACATCAAATAGAGCATCTACATTTAATTTAATGTTAGAAGTCATCGACCACTACGATATATGTAGTTCTAAACTTCATACAATCAAGTAATCCACAATAATATAATAAAATTTCAACATAGATAATTATAATTATCTCGAACCAGATAGAAACGTAAAAATTACCTTTTATCGAAGGAAGAATATCACTCTGCGTCCAATTCGATCAAATTTCCGACAACCACTTCTATTCCGCATCGTGACGGCAGCCTTTCCGAAGATCAATGTTTATTTCGAACCACTAGTTCCACAGAAACCGTTCTTGAATCACCAGCTACATAATACTCCAACGACAAAAGGTCCACAATTCACAAACCGCGTCGTGCCAAATGATTGCGCTAGATTACCAGAAAAAAAAACAACCACTTTCGACCGAGAAAGTTCAAATGTACGAGCTCACCAAAATAATATCAGGTGTAACGATCGATCCGATAAAAAATGGCACTTTTCAACTCGTGTGTCCGGCATTCGAGCGCAACGTGCGCTGCCCGTGATTATCGAGGCGATCGCGAAGAAACCTCGTTAAAGAGCAACCACGAAGGGTATTTGTCATCGTCTTGGTCGTAACCAATTCATTGTCGCTTCACCGAGATTGTAGTGAAAATATCGCTTCCACTTACCATGCCTATTTATAAACCCTTCTTAAGGAGATTCTCGGTCGTTTTGTATCGTTCGTTCTTTCTCTTTTATAGCAATAACGCCCCCTCTTTGTCCGGAGTTACCGAGACCACGGACGTTTAAGAGACAGTTCCCCGGGACACCGAGCAAGGTGACGAGTCTCAGAATCCAAACGCGGATTCTCGACGAACGGAAAGATCGAGTGCCGTATCGTTTTCAAAGTATCCTTTACACGCGACAAAGGTCATGCCAAATCTCACACTGCTAACTTTTTATTGGGTTGTCCGATTAGTCCGTAGAGTTTCTTGTCTTTTTGAAAAATATTATCTCCTTACGATACTATTGTGTTTATGGTGTCGCATATTATTTGATAGCTCCTTTCAATCTCTGCATGATCGTTTTATCAGAATGTTATGTGAACGTTTAGTGTTATCATGTTCGGAATTGTGACTCATGAAAGCGTTCAACCGTTCTCGACTCCATGAATTGGCAATAGAATATTTTTCAGAGAACATTTGAATATTTACGGAGGCTTCGCCTATGATAAAGTCTTTGTGAAAGGTTCAAATTTTTCAGTGGAATTAAAAATTTCACACAATCTTATAAAGGGAGAACATTATTATTGAATAATGTGTAAGATTTATTAAGATCATAACGGTGATATAAAAGAATTATTTTTTGGTAATATCTCCATGGGCGAAAAAATGGTTTCAATATTTACGAAACTAAAAAAAAAACATTTTTTTCACTAGTCGTGATTGTTGAAGAATCAAATCACCTTTTATTCATTTCACAAATGAACACAGAATTACGAATACAAAAATATTGACCGTGTAAATGTGTTTTGATTTTGTTTGGTATAATTGTTTAAATACATGAAATAGGAATAAAGAACTATATTGACATTTTTCGCACTTTTATCAACAGTAGAAGTTTCTTCCATTAATTACACATTCTAGGTAATTATTCGAGTGAATAATTATTTATTATTCACGAAAAAAGTCTTAATTATTCATAATCTCATAGAAAATATGCTTGAATAATGATTCAATAATAATGTTGAAAATTAATTTTTAGTACATTCCAAACAATTCAGTATATTCAAGTAACTTACGCCATAAATAATTGAATAGATAACATATAATTCCAAATTTTATCAAAAATAAAAATGGAAAGTACGTAGGGTGCAAGAGTTAAATATTGAAAAGTTACTTCGAAGTCAATCCGTTAAATTTAAATCAATGTGCTCTTATTTTTTATTATACTTTATGGAATACGAAGTATAATAGACTGAAGTGTTAGTATTTTTGAGATATGTGTATGTGATAATGGTTTCAGCTTATTCATGTATTCAGTGGTAAAGGTATTTAAATTTAACAGTCTTAATACTTCTAAATGGTCACTAATTTGTGCTCCTTAACAGGTTCAATGCCACGTAGGACACGAATACCTCGAAATGCGTATAACACAAGCAAGACTTCTGGTTACTGAAAAATTTTGTATTTTAGCTCAGTGCGAAAATAGAGCATAGAAAACGGGGAGTGATATGAAAAAAGTACAAAAACTTCTTCCTTTTAAGTAAGTTTTACTGTTAAATACCAATGATAATATATATTATAAGTAAATAATATGAATAATGCTAATAACATTCATATTGTTAATTTTTGTTCATTACTCTTATTATTACCTAGGGATTATTCAAATTTAATGAAATACTAGAGTTAAATACTAAAACTACCAAACATTTAATATGATTAATATGCAATCCTTATAAAAATTGTAATAATAAATTTGTTTCGGTTTTTTCATATATTCATTACAGCATTAAATTGAAATTATTTATTTTTAAAATCATTTCGAATGTTTAATACTTTTAAGATATCAATAATTGCGAAGTAAGAAACTCAAACCCGTCATTTTGACAGGTGCGCAGTTTTAGAGTTAAATTTTATTTTGCTATTGCTATATCTTCACGTAAGAATTGTATTTTGTATTTAAATTCCTTAAACAATTTTTTTATTCTTTTATTCTATCCTTTATATCATATCCTTTTCGTTATATCAACCATATAGTTCACCGGTTGCACTACTTCTTCCACAACTGTACCCCTTAAAACTGCTTTGTTGTTAATCATTTTCTAAAAATGAAATAAAATTCCATGATCTTGTGTTTACATTTACTCCAAAGACTAAGAAGTAACAATAGAAAAATAATATTCAATTTATATTCAAAACAACTGAATAATATTTATGTTTACTATTTTCTGTTTGGAATCTCTGTCACGAGTCCGAAAGGATATTGTAGAGCAAAGGGATAAGTAAATATCTGTATTTCTGTAGTGGCTAGTAGACAAACTGTAACTTATATTACAGGTGAGTATAAGGTTTCACAAAGATAAGCAGGAAATGCTTTTCCAAAGGGCACTGTGATTTACGAGAAAGATCGGTCACCACCTTTTTGTCGCAGTGTTTATATTATCTGTTTGAACTTCACAGTAAAGGTTTCCATTTGTCTTTTTCAGCCTGTCAAAAGTATCAGAATTGTAACTCGAACGCCGGACCACCTTTGATACGTGTCATCATTTATATGAGAAACATTACAAGGGCCCAGGTTCATTCTTTTTCATTGTACTTGCACTTTCTGCGACGAAGTTTCATTTATCGTCTTGGAGAACTAACGTGACATCTGATTATGCGCGTAGATTTCGTTTGCGCTGAACGAATAATCTAAATAATCTAAGATGATTATCGCCTGACATTTTGCGCATAGTTTCCCGAAAAGTATTAATGCTCATAACAGCTGTACAATAAAATTCTCATTATAATATATTTAGAAAAGTTTAGCTAATTCCCAGTCTATATAGATAGTTCGATGTTTTTTCAAGTTTTAATCCTTAAATTAAAAATCAATTTTTCTTAATAAAAAAGAAAGAAGATATTAATATAAATAACTATAACCGTTGAATATAATTTGTAAATAGGAAAGTAATGAACAAAATTTTGTTATAAAGAGCAAGTGGTCAATTAATCTAAAACCACTGATCTAAAAAATGGTTAATGTTAAATTGATGTATAACTACGTAAGATAATCAACACTGATATAATTATGATTAACTGCTACTTATATATATATATATATATATATATATATATATATATATATATATATATATATATATTGTAAGAGGTGCCGACGCCCGTTTGAATTGCGCCGCAATGCGCATCGGTAATTTTGGGGGAGAAAAAACAAACTCTTGAGACGTTATGGGACATCGGGGCACTTCTCGTCGAGCCGTAGTCGGGATCAGTCGCGACGACGGAGAACGTATTTTCGTTTTATTGCGTTTTCTATGTATTCATTTTTCGTGCAGTCGTGAGCCGACTATTTTTCTATTCATTAAATCTAACTGAAATATTAAGACTCGTTTGAATACTGGCCTAAGCCTGCCAAATTTTTCCTGAGACCTTACAATATTAGTATTTGTAACTATCCGTAAACATGGTCACAATAACCACGAGCTGAATACGATGCTTATAGATAGATAATAAACAATAGTAATAAATAGAACTGAATAAAACTTTCATAAAGAAATAATATAGAAAAAGATAAAAATACATAAAAATATTTTATGACAAATAATCCTATATCAGCAGATTTCAAATTCATAATTTAAAAAACTGTATACATTTCCATACATCTATTAGGGATATAAAAGTATTGTGATTACTTTACTGTATCAAAAGATAAAAACAAAACCTGACGCATTAACAAACAAAAAATTTCAATAAAAAACCAAAATACTCTATGGGATATCAACAATTTTCTCATAAGAATGATAACAAATTTGGCGTCAAATTTGTACAACTTGAAAGTGATATTACTTAGTAAATATTGAATGAATTATTAGTTTAAAAATTCGTAAAAGTTTATTTACTGTTCGTATGTAAAAGAAATTTTAAATAATATTTTTAGCGATAGTAGTTTCAAACTATCAAAGCATAAATTTGAGTTTCAAGATAGAGAATTACGTCCTGTACTGTTCAATTTATCCTTCCATTTAATCCAAGACTCTGCAGCCAGCAGGACATCCGTATCACGTGTTCACTGACAACTAGCGCGAAAATATAACCCTGGAAACTGTTGCATCCGCAGGAACAGACCACCGCTCGTCGTATACTACCGATGACAGATAGAGACCACAGATAAACACAGACCGTACTTTCTGTATTTCCACTACTTCGTCTTAATAAACATACTACTTCATCGATTTAAGTAGGACGTCGTAATTATTCCTCAACATCTACAAATTGTTCGATATTCCTTAGAAACGTAGTATGCACTTTTAAACAGAAAGTATTTTTAATTGGGAATTATGTTTAGTTATGAATGTAATATTATTTTTATGACACTATTTTTTCACTTTTTTAATTTATTTCGAAATAAATACTTTTTCTTAAACATCTCTTTAAAATTTATTTAAGTAACTTTTGTAATTTAATTTATTCTAGTACATTTTACATATTAAAGGGAAATTGTTAGTGTTTATAGTTGATACGAACTATATTGATTTTATTCATATGTGTCTTATATTGTGTCATTTAAATTGAAATATACTTTTTTAATCAAAATTTGAAAATATTAACCTGATAATACCAAATTCCACATAATACAGAATATAATTTAATTAAGTTTGAAATATGTTAATTTGTGTCAATTCCTTAATTTTTCTACCAACAAGTGTACAAAATGGAACATTAAAATTTTATAGACATATAAACAAATTTTAAAAACACTTATCTCCCTCTTTTCGACTAACCTCCAAATCTCACGTAACGCTTAAACAATATAAATATAATTCAATTTTAATGTCGACACTTGTTCACCATAAAATCAAAAAGAGAAGAATATTTTACCCTTCAAGAATATTTTCTGACAAACTGTTATGCCACGAATAAAATTGTCTCAACTTCCGATCACCGCACTGTCAAATCGAAATACCCGCACCCGTCATTCACTGAACTTTAAAAAAAGAAAAAGCTTCACTAGTAACGACCGTATTTCTAACGGCGAAGAAGAGAAGTCGAAGAAGCAAAGCAGTAGAAAACTTTCGATCGATACCAATCGAATTTTCCCGGCGGCGTGTATCGTGCGCGTTTTCACAGCACGACCCGAACGTTCCCAGCGGCGATCGACACAGCATCCACACTACCGGGTAACTCGTGAGACACTAACCGACGTGAGACAGAGAACGCAGACACGAGGCTAGAGGTAAGGCTACACCGCAATTGGTCGGGTTGGGAGGTGTAGAGGAGTGTGTCAGCAGGGTGTAGAGAAAGAAAGAGATGCCGTATAAAACTGGACGGGGTGGGAAGCAGGAACAAGCAGGTAGTGGGAGTCGAGTAGTAGCCGGTTGTGTATGAGAGCCTTAAAAGCAGGTATCCACGTGGCCGGTGCTCGTAGTTCGGTGTCAGTTCATACCACAATCAGGCGGTTACAATAAACATGAAGACCAGCGGCGGGCAGCCCGCGTTGTTTTATATTAACCCTTTGCGCTCGATTATTTTTCATTAGAAATATTCAACATTCGCCGATGAAATATAGACGACAGTGTTTTAAAGTAACTTAATGCTTTGCTTTAGAATAACGTGTCAGACTCGTAGTGAACGTCTCAAATAGAATTTAACAAGCATACATATTACTCGATTCTGTTAGATTTAAATTATTATACTTTTGAGTAAATATAGGTATAGGTTATGCCTAGGATTATCCTCTTTTTTCAATAAAGTAAATTAACGAACAAAGCTATTTTATTTCAACGTTTCGAATATTCATGCATTATACAGAGTTTAACGCCTTGTCTTATGATTTATTTCTTTACTGTGATCGATACAACTACTTTGCCATGAATAATTTATTGGAAAACGAAAAATAACAGATAAGATAACAGACGATTAATGTTGAATTTGAATACAAAAGAATTGAATAATGTTCATGTCTAAATTTTGTTTGGAATACGTTAAAGTAACTCTTACAGCGTTTGTAGTTTGCCTTGTCTCTCGCATCTATGCAACGTAATGATGTAACCGAATCAAACTTAGACCTAATCCAGAACACTCCAACTTTTGTATTTCATTTTACATTTGTTAAAAATCAATAGATTGTTTTTCAATGTTTCTTTGTTTATAACATTCTTTCTAGAACTTGCCTCGGTCAAATAATAATCGTTATGTCGTTCGAAGACTGATAACATTTGGAAATGAATTCACGATTCCAAACCTCCAAAATAATTCATGTGATTTTTCAAAATTAGAATAAAATGCAGATCTAAGAGAATTTTTGTAGAAAAAACGTTTGATTCGTTAACTATTTAAGAACAAATAACACAATATTGGCGGCGTTGGGTTCTCGCATCTAAATTTGGGATCTTCAAAGGTAATTTAATTGCCGTAAATTTCTGACGTTAAAATAAGGACAAAAATTAGAAAATTTGTTTGGACAGATTAATTTGATAACAATCTATTTGAAACGAAGAACTTTTCGTTAAAGAAGTCGCGATTCGGAAAGAGCAGAAAAATCAAATATTTTGAAAGTTATTGCGTTTGAAAAATGTGAATTCACGTCAGCGTCAACCAGGAACAAAATTTGAAACGATGTGAATTCACGTCAACGGTCGCGAATGTGTTAACGTGCTGCAACACGGTAGCAAGTATTGAGTAGCCACTCCTACTAAGGATTGAAACCACTGTGTATTTTTTATTACTTCTTTCTCAACGCCCACTTATTCTAACATTTGCGAAGTTTCTTAGAAGAATATGGTTTGCTGCCGCCTCCCTTCTCCTGTCGCTTCGTCCACTAAGATCGTTTTAACAACATTGCACATTTTTGAAAACTTCATATTCTCTAATTTCCTTACACATCCTTCAATTTTTATTAACTTTTGTCCTGAATGGTAATATAGGTATCTCGAACATTTGAAATTATAGTAAAAGTAGAATACGCTTTAAAGATAAAGGAAAATTCTACCACACAGGGATCTTTGCTTATAGCTGACAGCGTAAATGCTTATTATTATTATTATTATTATTATTATTATTATTATTATTATTATTAGTGCTCATCTTATTTCTTTCACTGAAAAGCTTCAATTTCATACGAAAGCAGCTGTTCTTGATCCTCTTTTTGATTTAGGGGAGGAAACATATTCAGAGACGAAACGGTTAAAGGAATAAATGTTTGTGCAATACTGTGTAACAAAATTGCGTGTTAGACAATTTATTTACAATATTTTGAAACTTGTACAATTAAATTTAAGTACAGGGCCGAAACGTTGGAAAAAGAATTAAAGTCTTTTTCCGATCGATACATAATTGCGAAGTTAGACGTATTCCGGTTTCCGAGCGATTCTTTAAGTTGATGCCGTACTTCACAGGAAAAAGGCAACACAGAAAAAAGGATTGCCACCCATTTACGGGACACTGCAAGGAGCAACTTCCAGGATGCACAATGTCCGAGTAAATTGGATGAAAACTCAGGAGTCAGGAATGGTCAACGCATTTTATGATACTACTGTGAGCTAGAAATTAAATTTTTAAAGCCCTGAACATAACAATGTAACTGCACCACTTACTTTTAATTTCTATTTTATAAGTGATTTTATGTGCTATAGTACCCGCCCTGTAGCATTTATGCGAAACTAAAAATCGGTATAAAGTCTATTAACTTGCTATGTAGTAAAAACAACAACTTAATGTAATATAGAGACTACAGAATTTTGTGAAATTATATATATATATATATATATAAAGAAAAATGGGAACACCCTGAAATCTTCGTTGTTTTCATACTTAGAAAAAAAAGTTGCGAGCACACACACGCGCGCGAAACACACGTAGAATTTGTTATATAAATAGCATAGCAACATGATCAATGCGATACATACTTCATCAGAAACAGTATTTGTTTTATTTATCCGTTGCTCAGTTGTTGTGCAAAGATATTATATAATTGTGTTCCTTATATAAAGTAAATATTTTAATATAAAATATAAAATGTATGTTCATATCGTTTCCTAATGCTACAAAATCTACATTAGAAATAACCACCAAATTTCCAGAGCGAAAGTGGTGGATTTGTACCGAAACGTAGCTCTCTCAACAATGCGTATGATAAGATAAACATATACACATTTTAGTACAGATCCACGAATTACTGATACCACGGCAATGCTAAAACACATTATCGTAAAAGTCACAAAATTGCACAATCGAAACAGTATGGTTGTTAACATGTTGACTGCAATGACAATTTTAAGCGTTTTGTGTAATATTACTTGTTCTTTCATAACTAACGCAAATGATACTGGATTTCATTATATATGTTTTCATACAACAATTCTTAAGTTGCCCTGTTATTTAGTTACTTGTGTTACTAGATATTCTGATTCGACATCAATTTTCTTCTTGTAATTGTTCATCTTTAATTGTAATAGGTGACCACCGTGGTGCTCAATGTGTTAAAGTCAATAAATTGCATTTTACAATTTCCATAAGAATATGGAATAAGTAAATACAGTATTCCACTTAAAAAAGTAACGATGAAGTTTAAAAGAAATGATCCCAAAAATAAAACATCTTCCACTATCATCAAGTTAATATCAATATTAACACTAAAACATCCGCACTCATCAAAATGATGGCTTCCAGTTTTATTATTTTGTAACTATTGATGTCTTAAAAACGTTAAATCTCCGAAATGATTCGAAAAATAAATAGTTTCACTTTAATACCAAGATCAATATATGAAGAAACTAACAAAAAATCTATTGTTACAACTTTTATAAGGATTATATATTAATCATGTTAAATGTTCAGTTGTCCTAGTGTTAACACATTCTAACGCAATGTATAACGGAGATATTTTGGTGTTCCTAGTTAGGTAAGACACCCTGTATAAGATCGACAGAAGACTGAGGTTTCTAAACCGCTAAAAATTATGATGGCTTTCAATTTCTCGGCGAGAAATAAAGATTTATAAACGCCCGCGTGACAGCGAATAAGCCTTGAAGTGAACGCGCCGGCAAAAGAAGTTTCCTCTTACTGGACAGTAATTAGTGAAAGAACGGAGCATTGAATTATAACCAGGAAAGGAGACGTGGGGGACCGTTTAAGAAATTGCGCATTGTATGGAGGTATATCGCCGTCTTTTCTACGCCATTTTGTTTATTCCCACGTTTCTCTGTACCGACTAACCGGCAGCCTATTATTAATTATTCTATCGTAAGTGTTTAGGATCCGGTTACTGCTGCAATTAACAGCTAGGCCTGGTGGAACTATAATAACGCATGTAAATGATCGTGTTAACTGTACCATAGAGAAATAACTATTCAATAAATTATATAAAACAATTACTACTTATAACAGAATAATTCTTAAAAAATCTGTATTTGAATTTTATGAGACCAATGTCACTTTGAAAAGTATGAAAATTTACAAGCACCTGCCATTTATTAACACAATTTCAATCTATGTTCTTGATAAAAACTGTTTAGTTAATATACATGTATGCATCAAATAAATAACAATTTTACATTTCGATAACGTGTAATTTATATATATCAGAATATTATGAAAGTATTGAATTAGAGTTTTGTGAAACAATGATGGACTGAAAATTTATTTTCTTTGTAAATATGATGGATCCAGTCTTACTATTAATGAAAAGAAATTAATATTGTTTAACACATTTTAACACATCTATTGAAACAGGATTAAATTATGAAAATGAAAATGTAAAAACAATGAAACAAAAGAATAAAAATAAATGTTTGTTGCTCATTTTAAAAACATTATACACGTAGATATTTTTTCAGAATGATGAAAATAAAAGTCTTTACAAATGCATTATACTTTACCGGGAAACCACCACCAGGTTTCCCGCCTGTTCTTTTGGATCCCTCTTCGAACCTACTGTGTAAATATCCCACCTATATCTGGAACACCTGTGGCGTATATTTTCGGTGTAAGGTGATCAAATACTTTTGCTTGCTCATAGCCTTTCACGGTTCGATATCCTTGTTCCGATAAGTAAACAGTTACACAATCGATTTACTTCCCTCAAGGAATGATGTTTATCACGTGAAATTCAATTTGGTCTGTGACTTTAATTGAAAGCGTATTTTGTTCATTTAACTAGTGAAAACGTAAGTTAAAAATAAGGTTTGTTGCTTATTTGCTTGAATTAGTTTTATACCGAATATAAAGGGTGTCCAAAATTTAAGGTGTCGAATTCTATTAATTAAACCATCTATGTTTATATAACACTCTTTTCACATTTAAACCCATAGAATTTAATGGTTTAGTATAGAGTTATAAATAAAATTGCAGAATTCGAAGGGAAAAATTAAAGGATATCTACAGGTTTTATAGAAGCTATTTTTACTGTTTGTATTTATTATGTTGTATTAACACTAATTTGTATGTAACGTTCTAAATTCTCCATGGGTATTTTTCTTTTTATTTATCTGTTACTATTTTTTTTCGAATTCTCTCCAAACTCTGTTTTTATTTATATCTTTTCAATATATCCATATTTATACATTTTTTTTTACTCACACAAATAGAATAGAAAGTTCGGCACCTTACATCTGGGACAACATGTGTATTAAAATATGGAGTATTTAAACGTATGAATGTACAATAAATAGAGACAATAACTCGAAAAGAAATAATACTTTAAATAATAATTTTTAGTAATGCGAAATGATTTCAGTTACTTGTGAAAAGTAAGGGTTAGCATCTTACATACTTATTATAACTTGAACTTATGTCGATGATGTCCATTATTAGTGACATTTAGTGAAATAAATAAAAAAATACAAATAATTAAAATAAATACAATGTATACAATTCAGTATGAACTGTTTGAATGTATATAATCTCGTCCAATAACTTCAAGAATTATTACTCAAATAATTTTAGATTAACATATTTTGCATTTTAAAAAATTAAAAACAAAAAATAAAACTAAGTATATAGATACAATAAAAATAAACTAAGAAGCAAGTCTTATTACCTTAAAACACAGTTACAATTAATAAATAAAAAAATAAAATTTCCACAAGATTAATGAAGGATTCAATATCTTTTAATTAACAATTTTTTCATTCAACGAATTCATACAAATGCAACTGTTTTACTTGTTTTATGTATTTCATGTATGTTAGGTGGAAATCAAATTTTTTTCTTAAAACTTTCTTTTAGCGGTTAGCATGCAAATGAATAAATATCTGTTTATGTGTCGTATAATGTTTATTCGTAAAAGTATACCTTTATTAATAATTGATTACCATGAACTCGTTAAAAGCCGGTCGGTTGACTAATAACGTATACACCGTGTGAGTCACTCTCACGGGAGTGGACTCTCCGTGAAATAGAAATAGATCGCGATGGACCGGCTCGGACGGTCAGAGATGCGACGCCGGCAACCAGTTCCGGTTCAGTCAATTGGACTCTTTTAAAAACAACGTCACGCAATTCAAACAATATTACATACTATCGGAAAATGATGGTGCATTAACGATAATGACTTCCATCCTGTGTCAAACAATTTTCGAATTCCATATGAATCAGGTACAAGCTTTGTCAGAATGTACGAAAGCTAACGATAAGATAAAATGTACAATAACAAATCACTTTTAAATACTTTATTACGAAGTATTATGGGAAATATGAAATACGAAGAAAATACTGTAACCATCTTTGTTTTTCATACTGTATCATGATTTCTATGTAATATTTTTACTGTAAACTAATTTTGCATTCTTATAAGTGAATTTTTATAATTTTGGCACAGGCAATATTGGTTCTCGCAATTATTTCATTTTAAGTGCCCACTTTTTTATTAAAGTAATAATAAGAGGAAAAGTGTTATTGCATGCTTTGTATTTAATGTTTACATTTTAATTTTCTATAAAGCATTTATAACATTTTTTTATAAGAATTTTTATCTTGTTTATAAATACAGAGCATACTAGCAAGACTGGTACAGAAACCTGTGAGCCACCCTGTATATACAGTGACGGACGTAAGTATTTGTATAGTCAAGAAACATCTGACGGAAGTAAGTACAAGAGTTTTAACTTTAATTTTATGTTCCTTTGTGGCTACATATAATACATGGAAAAAAATTTTAATAATATTTGTATAATATTTAATATTACACCAATATTCTATGCGAGTAAATATATAAAAATTAAGCTTGTAGTTTACAATGTACTCACTGACGTGCATATAAATTTATAAGACTGAAGTATTTTAAATGAATAAAAATATTAATGCATCATTTATTAATAAACATAACAAGCTGGGTCAAATGAGATTTAAAACTTATAAAAGGCTTAAAATAATTACAATGCAGTTCAAGTCGCCTTAGAAAATAAATTTTTTTTATAAATCAGCAATTCCTGTAATTACATTGTTATGGACTTCTATCCTAATTAGTTACCAGAAATAAACTTCGTTTTTTTGTGTTCGTATATATTGAATATTAGTATGAATATCTTTAAAATTGATTGAAATGAAATTATTCACCTAAGTGTCCTAATTATAATTTTTTATAAATATTTTTGTCCATCACTGTATATACTTTTTTATAACCGTTCGATGATTTTTATTCCGCTAAAAATTGAGAATGAAGGTTTAGAACTGTTCAAATATACAATGGAAAATAGTATTGCTGCAAGTTATGAGTTCAAAGATGCAGATGAGCGCTGACTGACTTTCCTACGATGTACGACAGTGTCACATAAAAGACCCCATTTTATTATTAGAACTGTACAAGAAAATTTATCTCTGTCTCTAATAGTTCCCAAGAAGATACCTAGCAGCACTTCAAATAAGCCACCCAGTATAAACAACTTATAGAGTACTTACCTCTATCTTTACAAATTTAATTCAAATACAAAATCATTTTGCATAGTAACTACTTTTAAAGTGTAAATAACAAAATATTCGAAATCATTTACCTACACACGGACGCATAGTACTTTACCATTTGCGTTCCATATATTTTTATAGGTTCATACTTAACCAGTTAACTGCGTTCGACAAGTATACACGCCATCTAAAAAATGAAAATGATACTGTATCATTCTTTCAATGATAAATTATTTATTTTTTCAGACAAATGTGTGATTCTTCTTCGTTTTGCTTTAATTTTTCGTTACAATATATTATAGATGCATTTGAGCTGCATTTGATCGGTATACACTTTATCGTTTTATTTTATGTCGTACAAAATGAAAGACTTTTAAAACAAAATCCACAGTTAACAGCTTAATGAGTATAACAATAAAATATCCTAGAACTACCGAGCAGTCAAATTGAGTTTTTAAAATTGTTCTATAGAAACTGTAAGTATACATCTATTGGGATCGCGATTGTTTTATAATTCAATTTACGCGTTACTAAATCAATTTCCTTAGTCGAGAAATTTCTCAGAGAATCATTTGTTATATTTTCAATCATTGTGATAGAAAAATTCAAGAATAAATCATTTTTGTCTGCTAGTTCTAGTGTTAAAATGTACATCATATATAATACTCCTCCAAACTTGATCAATCGAAAATTTCCAATTTTCATGTACCGATTTAATTTTCTTCGCACCGTAATCCTACCATCAAATTTAAATCCATTAGAATAAGATCCTTCGTTAAAAATCACACGCTTCTGAAAATGAAAAGTTACTTCTATTTAAACACTGCTTGAATGATTTCATCTATTAATTCACCGTTCGATTCTCACCGTTCGATAATAATTATTTCTCCACCAACACCTCTCTGTTCAAACTGCATTTCGCTGTAGTATATCTTACAGTGTCCCATGCGCAATCAATTAATACCAGAACGAAACGAATAAAACGAGTGCAACAAAACTGTTTCATTTACCTAGGACGAAGAATATCCTAACGAAAACGACTTCGCGTACCTCGTTGAGTACGTATCCAATAAATTACCGGTCTAGTTCACGTTGCCGAAGCGATCGAGAGTTTCCTGTTTAATTGTGAAAGAAGCATGGGAACGCGTTCCGTTCGGTTTACGAGTTAAACGTGTCGCGAAGGCGCGTACGAATCGCAAACAGAGGTGCGACTCGCGTGTTGCTTGCGCGTCTGAGTCTTGAAGGAAAACACGTGATTCGGGTTTCGCGCTTTACCGGGCGCGCGCCCGTATGCGTACGTTCGAGCACGTACCTCATATGTGTATGTACAGCCGGTTAATGGCGATCACAGACGCAACAGCGTTGCGTTAATTATAGACCGGAGCCCTTCTCCTTCCCTTCATCTACCCTCGACACCGCGAAATTGGAAAGCCGGCGTCAACGACGAGCCACGCTCGTTTCTTGTAACCGAGGGTAGGGACACGGCTACCAGCAAAACTTCCGAGGAACTTCTAAAAGGTTCTTTAAAAGTTTTAGATAAATGGTTTCATATAAGCGTCTTGAACCTCGAGCTGCCAAGAGGGGGGCGCTCCGTGCACTCTGTGTCATATTTTCTATATTTCTGTGCAATTCTTAATTATTCACCTTTTGTACTATAATTTCTTTTTTTAACGGAATTATGATCCGTGCAGTCTATGTTGAAGTTATACGATTGAATGGCATAGGAAAAAAACAACAACCTGCAATAAATGCGAATCGACGCCGAATGATATTGACGATAACAATCATATGAGAGGACAAATTGTTTGCAAAGTATTCAGAAAAAATACTATGTATGTTTCGCTTAAAATGATTTAATAAGTTACTTGTTGCTAGCAAAATTTAGTTAATAAGATTATTTCTTGGTAATTCGGCTTGTAAAAGATATATTTTGATGATACACTCCAAGGGTATCGTGCAAATTTTTACTTCTAATTCTACTATACGATTTTTAGCCGAACAAAATATATTTTGATTGTATATTAAGATTAATAATTGAAATGCAATTTTTGATTCGATTGTAAGTTCCTACCTGCAATTACTGATTAGAACTCACTGCAATCATCTGAATTTCAATTACTCCTAATTTTTAGTATTTAAAGATTATTGAGAAACTACCGATAGATAAAGTATTAAAATAAAAAATTCACATATTTGATAATAACAAGACCTAACAAAGACCTTTTGTTACGTTACATTTTAGTTTTATGTTTAGATGTATAATATACTAATCATGTTTATGTGGAAATCATAAAACGTCCCGTATATCGAAGAAATAGATGTTTGAGTTACAGATTTGATTTCTAATATTTTTTTAAATATTTCATTGGCACATATCTATCCTAGCAGTAAGATATACATTTCGGAATGTACATATTTCCTCAAATTTGTGCTTGAAACCCTATAGAATGATTTCATCTTGCTTACGTGTCTTTAACGAATTCCCAGAAACTCAAAACGCTTGCCAAACATAAAAGAAAACAGCAAGTTTTGTCACTAAATCACTAAAACGGGAGCACATGTTTCAGCAGTTGACTACTGCACGGATAACGAGCGTAAAATTAATATAGAAATTTTAGACTATAAACGCGATAAAATTTGTTGGTTGCTGACACGTCCACCCTCAAAGCATTTTAAGTGTAAATATAATTTTAGGATTGAATCAGGGGAAAATTTTATTAGGCTCTACTTATCTACGGAATATTGAAGGGATTAGTATTGATGTTTTTTGTATCATTTAGTGGTTCACAGTGGTTGACCTCATTAAAGTGTACATGAAGCAGATACTATGCGAATTAAGGTTACGTTCAGAAACACTAGCTGGCAAGAGTCCCAAGCAGTTTCGAAGGAAACGATGGGTAAAGTACACAGTGCTGCACACAATTATTCGAACAACGGAGAAAGGCGTTTATTTTTCAAAAAATGTTCAGCAGGCGTTTCAATTTAATTAATTTCTGATGGAGAATATTAATTTTACTTCAGGCTATGTTAACATAAAAAAATATGGCTTGTTCCGTCTTAATATTTCAGTTTTCACAAATTCATCAAACTTTTATGATTCTCACGATATTTTCAAGAAAGTTTTATATTAGTAATATGATCTTACCAAATTACTTTCCTTGGTTAAATATTATAAGCATAATTTAATTATAGGCTGAATTCATTTTAAGACAACGTACATTCACGAGTATATAGGCTAGACCGTAAGTCATCGTGAATATTGGAAAAGTTTTGGAGAGACTCTATAGGCTTCATTTCAGAGTGCTTAAAGCAACTTCGCCGAAAGTTTAGTAGGTCGTCGAAGAGTTAAATGATATACCTGCCAGTAGACATCTTTTAGAAGCTTTATTCACCATAGAGACTTTTAATAATTCTTCAAAAAGATATTATTTACGTAACATAGATTATAGAGGGTGCCCTGCAATCAGTGCTAGAATCAGGAAGACAAATTTTATAATTTTTTAAATTTCCGCATTTGATACCTTTTCTTGTAAATCTTATTTCTTAAATATGAAGTTCTTTATAGGATATTAACTATACTTTTAGAATTTGTTAAAAAATACATCTGTTAAGTTGTTTAAATGTACAGTACGATATTATATGCCACAATCATTAATCCCTTGTCATACAATATCCTATCAGATTCGTGAAAAAGGCCACAAACGGAAAATGAGAAAAATAAGTGTCACTCAATTCCTTTGACATCGAATGAAATATTACTCTTTTGTTATCAGTTACTATGTTTTAGAATTAACGTGGACATAGATGAGCATGAAATTCTTCTTTGTGTCTAGTAAATTATCGACGACAAAATAATTCTAACGGGAGCACTTATGAAAGAATCGTATGGCAAGGGGTTAATAAATTGAACGTACATGATATTTAAATTTTGATAATAAAATACACTAACGAAAAGTTACCATGTCGAAGGGATTTTTGCTAATTTAATCTTCTACAAGTTAATCCCGTAAATTGATTAATAATATAAAATGAATTTCAAATGTAAAATGCCAAACACAGATCTTTCTAATGCACTTTCATTCAAAGAACTATAACATACTTGCGAAAATCCGATTAGAAATAACCTTTCAAGATACATAGTTCCTACTTAGCATTATAAATGCTATCTTCGGTCATCTTCGATCCGCACCGCGTTCACTCAGGATTATGCAAATAGGGAACACGAAGAGGCGTTATCCTGCAAAGTGTAACTCGACTTTGTCGATCTATCCGGATGTGACGCAGCTCGTTTTCACCGAGATGCAGTCGGAATCCGTAAAATATTCGTTCACTCCCTCTTGTCTCTTCTTCCATGGTCTCCCACCCCTTTCCACGGCTCTTCTGTTACGACTTCGAGATTAGTATCAAAAAAACGGCAGGATCGAGAATGCAACGTGGATCTCTAGATCCGACGCGCCTGGAAGGATCACGCCTACGATTCTAATGAACTTTCCTTTTATAGCCGGGTACACGTCGCGCATTCTCCACGAGGAGTATCGCGAACTGCAAATCACCGTAAATTACTTAATATTTTCGAGTTGTTCAATTGTAGATTTAATGGACAGGTAGAATAGATGCACCAACTGTGAGATTCTCTGAACTGTAATACTTTAAGATCTAGGAAATGCTTTTATTTTGAAATTTCTCTGTATACTGTAATGTAAAAAACCTATGGA
This sequence comes from Nomia melanderi, assembly GCF_051020985.1. Lineage (NCBI taxonomy): Eukaryota > Metazoa > Arthropoda > Insecta > Hymenoptera > Halictidae > Nomia > Nomia melanderi. The sequence goes on from NC_135009.1 coordinate 402,128, forward strand.
TTTTAACCAATTATGCATAAGTTATAGATTTTAATAAACTATACATTATAAGTTATAGGTTTTAATACATTATATATTATAAGTTATAGATTGTAATCAATTATACAGTGTTATATAGTTTTAAAAAATAAAATGCTTTCAGATAAAATAATTATTCAATGTTAAAAATATTAAAGGCATTGATAGAAATTTACAGGTAAAATAAAAATTCAACACGTGCATCATTTAGCAAGATTAGTTATACTGAAGATATAGAAGCATGAGTATGTTAAAACTATTTCCAAGTGAAAATGTTACAATAAAATGTTACAAAATCATGTTTTCTCGAAGTTTATTATTAACAAAAATAAATCATACGAAAATGAAAATATATTTTTGTCTTTGTACAATTTATCTTTATGAAAATCATATAAATAAAATTAAAGCCGAATGAAACACAAACAATATCATATCATCACTATTAAAATCTAAAATGCATTCGAGATAAATAATAATATCTGAATTTAAAACTAATATTTTTAATGAGGTAATAATATAAGCTATAAGCCCACCTTAAAATTTTCCTTTAGTTTGTTCTACACAGTATTGAAATATGTTTGACATATAAAGAAATAAACTACCTGAATAAATATAGAGTTCAAACCAAATTAAGTTACAGACTCTAATTGTTAATAATTTTTATTCAGAACTGTAACCAGAGAAACCAGTCAACGAAAACTATCACATTTGTGTATATACGAAGGTAATATAATACAATAAATATCTGGTCACGAATTTTAAGACCGAGTTAATCGGAATTCAAGTTACAGTCGAGGCATCTCATTCACATATCGTAGCAAAGAAACGTAATTGGTGATTTGTGGTGGTTGCGTATGGTACAGCTGCTACGAAGAAGTACCCCAGTCGTTCAGATTTTATCTACGTATCCCAAATGCAGTTATAGACCTTCTATTTTTAAAAGACAACTCGTAAAGCGTTGCAACCTACCGCGATCGACTCTCGTCACCATAGACCGAGATTCTCGAATTTTCTCTGTACCCATGAGTTCCGTTCAAGTGGTTATTAATTATTACGGACGTCACCGTGTCACCTTACTCTGCACTTTATAGACTATCAATGTTTCCCTTTTACACATTTTACAGTTGCGGGTACGATGAGATATATTTCCTTTTTTTTAACGTGCAACTATTATCCTTGAAATACATTTACCTGCCTCAATTGTAATAACGATGATCGATTATATAATATTTATAAATATTTGCAGTTTTGTCATGTTTTGTATGCCATTATATTTATGTACTTGGTCATTGTAAACACAAACACTATATTTAATTTTTATTTATATAGATATTTTAGTATAGAGATAACTTAATATTATAATATTATATTAATTTGTTAATTAATTTTCAGCAAATCATTCTATGATCTGGCCTATTACAATTTACTGACCATACAAGACTTGTAACAATGGAATAAGTTAAGCCAAGTTCGATGAAAAGAAATCTTGAAATAAGCAAACTATTTCAAGCGAATCTGTCGTCACACTTGTTTTATCTGTAGTTAGTGGAAAAGTATTGCTTTATGCTATTTTATTATCCTTGAATTTATCTTTTTGTTACAGTAAATTTCATTGCACAAAAATGAAAGATTAATTTGTTCAATTTCATGGAACAGCAACATTACAATTAAGAAAAGCAGTCGACGTAAGAAGAACGGAAGAACGACGATTAGCATAATGATGCTATCATTAAACTCAATCTAGTTCATTCTCAGTGACTACAGAAAGACTAGAGGCACTTCTGATCCTCCTCCTTTATGATGGAAACTGGGACGATCGAAACTTTTAAGCTCATGAACCAACTGAGTGCAACTTGTTACTCTCAAAAAGAATCACACAGCTTTAATTGCCACTGCAATTATTAACATTAAAATTTACATAAAAAGATTCTATTTCTTTATCTTTGTATAGTCGATCTTTATGGAAGTCGTATAAAGAAAACTAAAGCGTTAGTTTTATATAACTTTAGCGAGATGATGGGTGAGGTGCGTGTTCGAAATTACTATCACAAGTTTAAGCGAAGGAATCTTTATTCGACCAGAGACCACGAGGACTTCGTGTCAACTCTTGGTTATTAACAGATGATTCTGACTGTGACTCTTACTGTTTATGACTAACTATGTCTAACTATGACTGTCTTTTATATCCCTGCTTCACAGGGGGCAAAAAGGTGAATTTTCCCTAATTGGTTAAACAGCGCATTGGTGTTAACCAATCAGGTACTTCCGGTGATTTTCAATCACCGCCTACTCCTTGCGCCCTTAGCGCGTTCTTTGTGGAAAGACAGTGCGCTTTGGTGGGAGAGTATTCCTTAGTGGAAGTTTGGCAACGCAGCGGAATTTTCTCCGGGCCCAAGCCTCGTGACGCCACTCGCCGAAGATCGCTTGACCATGCATTGCATCCCTTCGGAAATTCATGGTTTGTAACATCTACAATTTGCTACTGAGGCCGTCTGCAAATATTGTCGAAGGAAAAAGAAACTGGGCTATAATTCTCAAAAAACGGCTTTCTCAAAAGTAGCGTCGCTGACCCGCTTGTCATAAATCATACTAGTTGTTTGCACGCCAAATGTTTCTTTATGTCGTGCTTGCTAGCCACTACATAAATCTTATTTTTATATAATTTCAAATATTTAAACAGTGTTTCTACTAATATTCCATATATAATTGAAATTTGAAAGCTGTTAAAATAATTTCCATCTAACAACGTTCTTTGCATTTTGATTCGAATTTCCTGTTATTTTTCTGTTGTGCATCTTTATATTCGAAAGAATTTGTGAATACGTTTAAAAACTTACCATTTGTTGGGCGTTCTTCGGCTTCCGGTTAACGTCGATCACTTTTTGATTGGCTGCAATGAGAAATGTTCGGTAATTAGTACAAAGATACCCTTTGTTTCGATAATCGGTAACTCGTGCATTTGTCGATACTCATTGCACATGGCGTACACGTATAACACGTGACCACGGTACCCTATGCACTAACGACTTTACTGTCGATTTAGGTGTTATGGGTAACTGTTCAATGCCATAAACGATTCGACCATTGAGTATGTACTGTTATTTGCCTCTGAATTATTAGCACATCTTTCATTCACTTTGAAACATAGCCCCGGTGTACAGTGAGCATTCCTATTATCGAATGACAATGAACGTTTACTTTGATCCCCAGTAAATAATTAAATAGATTTATGAAAACATTCTCGCTTTGATCCGTGAAGTAATTAGAAACAAACAGAATGGGATATAATGATGATACTCTATAGATTGACACGGTAAAATTGAAATGAAGGTTTCTTTATGTAACATATAATTCTAAAGAATTATAAAGAATTGTTTAGTGTTTATTAATATAGATTTTTTATTCCGTGTAGGTGTTTTTAATGACATTGTAACCAATTTTATCGAAATATTTACCACTTCAGAAGAAATAGGATTATAAAAGTAGTACTGTGTGATACTATAGAAAATTACTTTCTGAGTGAGAAACAAAAAAGATCTGAATGATTAATAATAATTCTGAAATGAAATTTATTTATAAAAGCGACATTCGTCAAAATCACATTTGAATAAATACCTGCACACTTGAATTTTACTAAAAAAAGTTTTTAATAAACTTTTTAATGATAGTAAATTATTCTTTTGTTTTACTCCTTTTTATTAGTCGTAAGTCTTCGAAATGATCTCAAATTTTCGATCAGTGGTGTAGATACGATAGTGTCTCTTCTTTCAAAATTGACTCCGAAAGTATGAATAGTTGTTAGTAATTATTTTTAATTTAACTTTTTATTGAATTGATACTTTTTTAAAAGAACGTTATGTGAAATAAGACTGTAGTATGTTACTTACTGACTGCTTCCACCAGGTCAGCCAGAAGTACACCGTCACACAGGTCGGACTGAAGGTCTGTAACCCTTCTTTTACAACCACCTCTTTCTAAGTAGTAGTTCGCCCAATCCGTGTAGATCTGCACAGAAATATAAAATATACAATAATTACATTAATTACAAATATTTAAAATTATTTCTAAAACTTATTAATATTTACTTATATAATAAGTAAAATTTCACTTAAATCCTTGCCTTATGATTTACTTCACTACTATGACCGATGCGACTACTTTGCTATTAATAACGTATTGGAAAAAGAGTGGAAATTCAGATATATTCTATCTATAGTTGCTTTAAGGTATCATTATTTATAACAGAAAAATAATGTGTAATTTGAATTCAAAAGAGTTGATTAATATTTATGCTTGTTGAATTCTCTTTAAAATCTTCACCCCGAGCCTGATACGTTGTATAAGGCAAGGGGTTAGAAAGTCAATTTCATTATTAACTCCTTGCTTTATGATATGAAATTAACTCATTATGAAAATTTCAAACAGAAATTAATAACTATCAAGATTGTTTATTCATAATCAAAGTAGAATATCGTTTCTCCGTCATCAATATTTCTCTTTATAGTAAATATAGATTTACAAAAAATGTAAGTTTCTTTTTTTCTTGTAATTAATCATTAGTTCACAAGTATCTTTAATCAACGAACAAAATTAGAAGGCAAGGGGGTAATTCAAGAGACTATTTGTAAATGCTAATTGAGGGAAATTATTTTGTTCTACTACTCGTTAAAAATAATAGTCAAATATAAGGATTTTCAGAATCGTCAGTTAGTAATTGTAATGCAATTCTCATTAGATCGATAAACCAATTATTATGGCGTGACATCGATTGATACCTCTTAGTTGCGTGGTCAGCAAATGTGTACATTTTATTCGTTATGAACAGAGAAAATGAGCAGAGAAAACAAATTATTGTGTGTATATATCCTCTGATATATAAGATGAAAATCCATAATTCTTTTTTTATGCAGTACGATTGTTACAATGCGACAGTAAAAAAGGAGTTATTTAATAATATAGGAACTATATAATTACGTAAGTGAATATTTGACAAATTCAGATTGTATTAATTCCATAAAACATAGTAATTTCTTGACTTAAGTTATATATTTCTTGCTAATAATAAACGTTCGAAACTTTCCCATGGGTAAAATAATAGAAATTCTACTTTTATTAAAAATGCAATATTCTAAGAATATTTGAGAATTTTTATTTCCATATAAAGTGTGAAATTTATCTTGTATGAAATTTATATTGTATAGTAGGACCCCCTATAATCCGAGAAATACGTTCCACATTATACGGATTTCGCATTATGCGAAACTAAGGGAGAAAAAAGTCAGACTTAAATAAATATATTTTTTTAATATAACCGAAAATGATATATATTTAATTTAAAACAACGGAAATGTAAAATTGTTTCATTTTACAATACTTAAACTTAATTTTAAATTTCACTAACGTCAGATTTTGAATACTGGCTCAGCTTCCTTGTCTATCCATTTTTTTTTAAATTTTAGAATTTATATATTCCTAACATATTCCTAACATATTCCTAACTGCTCACATTATTTCCTTATGAAGAATGTCACAATTTACAATCAGTGTTATGAGAGTACCGTATTATACGTAGTTCCACTGCTTTTAAATTCGAATGTCTGATTTCGCAATTGCATAATTTTAAGTGCAAAGATTCCAATTTAACGGACACTAAATGATAAAATCATATACATAATTATTCCATACATTTTGTAATCTTTTCAAAAATATTGCACAATGTAATTTATACACTTTTAAACATTAAAAATATTATTTGTAAGCGTCGGTGGAATGTGCAAAATTATCGAGAAATAAACTTAGAGCATTTCTAAGACTTCCACAATTTAAAAAGAAACAATTAAATTCATGTATCTCTTTTCATACAGTTTGATATAAAAACACAGTATCAGATGTTATAAATCGAAATTAAATATTTATTCATAGGAATGTTAATTCAATTTTATAAACTTATAATATTTTCGTTCTAGTTTTCATCACGTGTCTGCATGCTAGCCGGTAATGAAAACCTCGTGTTGAATGGATACATGTAGTGATGCTTATATGTATACACTGGCGACAGAAAGTCTGCAACTATTTTCCTTCTTTACACAAACGTATATAATTTAATATACTAAAATGTTCTGTATAAACAATATATTTATTTTTTATTTTCTTTTATAATTCTTCTCTTTGATTTAACATAATTGGGCAGAAAATATATATAATCCTGCTATAAAACTGAAATCGCCGAAACGGACATTTTTCATCAGGATTGAATACTATACAAATAAAATCTCATTGCAATACGTATTAAAATAATAATTCTTTATTTCTTCTGTTACTTTATCTTAATTAATATTGTGTAAATGTTAATGCATTTTCAAAAGAAAATATTTTAATATTTATCATTTTATTTGAAAGTTAGGCATTTATTGTTTGATTTAAATAAGAAAATGAAAATATACTTTTTATAGTGTGTGCAGTTTCTATTTCAAAATTGTTACTTGGTGTTTTATATTATTATTTAAAATAATCGAATATTTGGCAAATATATAATTTATTTTAAAAAACAAAATTATGAAATTGATTTGCACGCAGCTTTATTTTTAAACAAACTTATTTACTATTTCCATCGGAATAATTATTCGTTTTCTACATTTATTCTTTTCATTTCCTACGTAATAATGAGTTAACTAATTGATAGAATGTAATCTATAGCAAATAAGGTTGAAAAATTATAACGTTCATTTTTTCACAGTGAGCGTACATTTATTATATTATAGGCTGCGTGTAAAGCCTACCCCGTCTACAGGCTGCCCATACTTTTTTTTTATCGTACTACTTGCAGACTAATGCTTTACGAAGATCGATTTGTTTGAGTCACAGGTGCGCAACGTCCATGAATACCTGATGCACAAATCTACTAGTATTTGTCAAAGATTTGTCCGTCTGTATTTCGTCAAGTTAGGATCAGTACATATGTGCATTCGACAATAGATACTATGATGTATATAAGTACAGCTGCACACTCTTTATGTACCACATAAGAATGGTGTATATTAGACATGTGTAGCTTCAAATATATTTATTATATGTATAAAAATGTATACAGTCAGCAAAAATTGAAATTTCAGCATTTGTTTGAAACGCCCAATTATATTTCTATTTAAACTTTTGATTATTGCAATTAATCCTTTAGTTTATTGATATACAGTATTATCTAGACTACTAATGATTTGAAATTGTATTGCCTTCTTGTCATACGTATGTAAAACTATGCAAGTAAGATAATTTAAAGAAGTTAAAGGATTTACACTAATTCACAGCAAAATTTCAGAAATTGAAAATTGATAACACTAAATAAATTGTGAAACGTCACAATATTAGGGGTATACTATAGAAAACAAATATTTATGAGTCACTTTCTCTCATCAATAGGAAAGCCTATCTCCAAAGTTTCATTTTGATTAATTACAGACATAGTTGCACATAAATTTGTATACAGTTTCAAAAAACAAAAGACTGTATACAAATTATTTGGGTTGATTTACTCTTCTTAATGGTAGAAAATATGTTTCATGAAATAGGAAATTTAATATTTATATTACTCTCTGGAACTTTTTGACTTTATTTTACCTGAATCGACATTTTTCCACTTATCTTGTTATAAAATAACATCAACAAATAATATTATTAAATTTTGACTTATAAAAGAATATATTTCTTTAACTTAATTTTGAAATCATAAATAACTTGAGCATTATACAAGAATTGACACTCAAATTTGACCATGGATAATATTTTACCGCTTGCGAACTTCGCTTTAATCCAATTATTAAGAAAAGACAATATAAATATCATTATTGGTGTTTATTCAAACTATCAAAAGTAACAATATCATTAACAAAACTTGTCCATTTTCTTTCTGAATTACAACAAACACAATAAAGGTACTCCAATACAATGTATTTTTTATTTGTAATTTAATTTTTATTGAATACATTGCATGTATATTTATGAATTTTAATTCAAAGTGTCATTTTCAATTAATGTATTTTTCTTTCATCGTAGCTTTGAAGGGCTAGTATTCAATTTACAGAATATCAGGACATATAAAATTCTGTGTTCGATCATTTTGAAGTGAAACCAAACACAGTTGACCAAAAGTCGCCTACTTTCGTTAGTCAAACATAATAGGAAGAAAATATATTTTTACTTTTCCATGTATATATATATATATATATCCGTCTATTATTTCTCTGTCTTAACGAAGGGGTACACGTTGAAAAAGCACGAGGCAGTCAATTAAGACTTCCTTCTAGCGACGCGTACGCTCCCTTGAAGACTTGCTTTATCACCTCTAGCGACCGGAAGACCCGTGGCGCGTTCGTTTCTCTGCCGACAACAAAACCTTCTCCGAATGTGAACGCACGAAAAAGCACCAGGTGCCGACCAGTGGAACTTTCTTTTCTCGCAAATAGAAGAGGCAAATTACAAAAAGACTTCAGCTCGTCAGAGGACAGATCCGAGTTTATTGTTTTGGACCAGCGCCAATGTACAAGGTGTCTTGTAACTGGTGGTTCGTCAAGAAGGGGATGATTCTCTATGAAAAAGATATGTCAAACATATTATCATTTGATAAAGTTAATCCCTTAAGTCTATTCGTTAAACAGTTAAAAGTTAACTAGTTAACTATACTCAACGAGTATACACGTTACCTTAAAACTTAAAGTAACAATAACTTTTTCAACAATTACTTATTTATTCTTCCAAATAAACATGTAAATCTTCTTCATTTTACTTTAGTATTTTGTTTTAATATATATTAGATGCATTTGTCTTGTGTTCGACGTTTATACTATTCATTGGTTGATTTGATTACACACCTCACGAAAGATTTTCGAGACCGAATTCCACAGTTAAGTGGTTGACGATATGTTGATGATTCGTGTATGTATTTACTTGGTGGAGTCGGTCGAATATAAGTCAAGCAATCAACAAGTAAGTTGTACTTATGTTACATGAGAAAATAAGCCAGAAGCAAAAAATAAACAATTTTTCGTTTGAGACCCAATTTTCGAAAATATTAAGACTGAAAATTGATCAAACATACATGAACTTGACTGTTTCATAATTAAATACGGGTTGCATAACTATAAATACAATATTATTACAGAATAAAATTAATTTTATTATAGATTAAAATAGCGCAATTTCAGGAATATAATTTTCAAATAGAATTTTTTTATTTGAACCATTGAATTAAAAAAAAAATTGTGCTCAACTTTCAAAATATAGATTTTCTCGGAAATGATGTGTCAAACATAAAAATATTACTCTTTTATATGTATTTTCGAATACAATATTTTTTGATTGATACAACATTCTTAATTGTTCGCATCAGCAAAAAATTGAACACTCAACAATTAATTTTCTCAAGAACAAAGTATCCAATGTAATAAATTGATTTTTTGCTTTCAACTTGTTCTTTCATATAAAATTATTACCTTGCCAATTGAACTATGAGTTTCATGGGTTTCAGGACACCCTGTATTTGACGCGTTGAATCCCGCGAGGCCCAACTTGAAAAGGTACAAGCATCGATTCGGATGAGCCAGGATGAGAAGAGAACGAAGAATAAAATAACCGGACAAACCAATAGGTCGGGAGGGGACAGTGTCGATAGAGAAAAGGACTCGCAATTAGTCACCGAACATAGTGAATCACATGTGCAGACCGACAGCTAGAAAAAACAGAATTTTAGCCGCCCCCTTTTTTCGCTAAGAATACACGAGAGTTCAATACAGTTTATATCATTTGCTACAGAAAAATTTAAGACTTATTTCTTTTCATAAATGAATCCATGAAAATATCTATAAATATGAAGAAATTGTTACAATCGTTCACGACATCATTATATTTCAGAAAAAAAGGAAAATTTTATTTACCGAACTGTAGTGGTAATCAAGATAAATATAAATAATGCAGTTAATTAATTTCTTTATTCATTTCATTTGATTTTGTGTATGTTACGCGACATTGAATTTATCAAAAATAGTCTTTTAGAAACATAATGGAACCATACCATTGAGACGAATTAAATGATTTGCCATACAAGATCATATATTACTATAAAATTGTATGAGTTATGTCATAAATGCGTGAGTTTCTACAAAGTCAAATAAACTTAAATTAGTCATTGATGATTTATCTTTACATTTTCTTAAGTTTCTCAGGCTACGAAATGATCATTAAGCTTAGCTTAATTTTTCGTTTCTTTAATTTTTAAATATCGCGAATTGCTAAGAAAAATGGCAACTTAACTCTTTCGTTTAATTACAGACATTTATCCCATAAAAGAATAACTGACAAATTTCACAGCGATATCCTTCTATACGAAAGTCAGTAAGCACAATGCAGAGGATTGTTGAATTATTCAAATAAACCGGAAGTGTTATAAACATGAGACGCATAAGGAAGGATAAGAAATTCATTCTTTGTTTGAAGCGTATGGCCTAATAGCCGTCAACTAGCGATTTAGAGTTGACTGACTTGCTCATGAATTCATAACAGAATTGAAAACATTTTACAATAATAAATGACTTTACATAACAGGTCAAGGCGTTTGTCTAAATATGATTGTAAAATTTCTCCCACTATTAAAAAAAATTAATATGATTTTGCAACTTCTGCCGCCATTATACTAAACGACTTATATACTAAAACCCTTCGTATTAAACGATACTTCAATTTTGCATGATATAGAAAACACCTTGCACTGGAAGTCAGCGCATGATATTCATTGCTTTAAACTTTCTGTGTGCTGTTTTTGTGATTTACTATTAACACTAGAACTACCATGCTAGTCAATATAACTGGTTTCGGTTTCCTACTTTCGCAATTATTTATATCTTAAAAGCATTCAATATTTGAAATGATTCAACAACAAATATTTTCACTTGAATACTATAACAAATGTATGCAGAAACTGAAACTAATCTATTGTTACAATTTTTATACAAATCACATATCAATTATATTAAATGTCCGATAATTCTAATATTAAGTACATTCGGCGTTCAAACGATAGATTCAAACATACACAATTTTTACGGCATTTTGATATAGTTACTATGTACATATTTTAGGTCAGGTATGTAGATATATAAAGTAACAAGACACACTTCATAAAAGATTATTTATTAATATAATAAAATTGTGATATTCTTACAAGGCATAAGCTTACTCGTACAAATGTAATAAGTTTATGCAATAAGTGTCATTTTCTGTTGCTTCGGTGAGTAACGAGATGTTGGTACCGTTATGCAAAGTCTAGAGTTCTTCTTATACAATGACCGATGAAATGACATGTACAGGTGGGTATAAAGTAATTCTCTACGAAAGAATTTGAACAAAATATTATCTTACGAGAATTTCATTTTGAAACTTATTTCACCATTCAGTCTGCGAAAATATAATTTGCACGAAGCATTTCCATTTTAAGAGGTAAAGAGAACATGCTACGTGTATTCACAATATTGTTTTATCTTGTATCTATGTTTAAAAAATAATGTTCTCTTTAAATCATTATCAACCCCTTGCCATGTGATTTATTTCTCAACTATAATAGATACTTATATAATAATAATTATTATTAATAATTTATTAGAGAAGAGAGAAGAATTCCAGGTTTATTCTACATCTACGTTTGCCGTAAAGCATAATAATTGATAAAAGGAAAACAACATATAATATGAACTAAAAAGAATCGAGTGATATCTATGTTTGTCAAATTCTGTTTGAAATCTTCACCACGAGTCCGACACGGTATTATAAGGCAAGGGGTTAATACGGTTGAACCTTTACAAGAAAAATCGCAAGACAAAGCAAAAGACTTTAGAGTTATCAACTGTTCAATTAAAAGAGTTTTAACAACTGATAATTCGACTTATAGAGATTTTGCAATGTTTTTGACTTGCGTGTAGATGTGAATTTTGATTTGCGGAGATTGGCCTAATTCTAAATTTGAGTTATAGAATTTGACCTAACAATACATTTGAGTTGTAGCTATAAAATATACATCAAATGCGATGCAAATAATTTGAGTTGAAGAGTTTTTGTATCTAGAGTTGTAAAGATACAGCGGAGCAAAAGAAAAAGAAGAAACCTTACGAGTTACACAGATTTTCCAGTTACAGGAGTTCCAGTTATGAAAGCTGGATTATATTTCGTAAATAACTTTACTCGCAAAGCTTTTATATTTCGAAATACGAAGAAACTTTACGAATTACAGAGTCATCGAGGTTTGACTGTATATTGAGTTATTTTCTCTCCTCTTACATTAACCTGTTAACTGTGAAATTTAGTTTGAAAAATCTCTCATTGCGCGCCCAATGAAGTCTATCAATAAAGTGTATACTCGTCAAAGGCAGAGGGAATGCACCTATAAGGTATTCTAACGACAAACTAAAACAAAACAACGAAGAATTACATGTTCATCTGAAAATCTAAATAATTCATCGTTGAAGAAATTAGTACGATTTTGCGTTTTAAGATGACGTGTATACTCGTCGAAAGCAGTTAACTGGTTAAGAATAAAAGTCAGCTCGTAAGCGAGTCCGACTCTGCACATAGCCCTGTCCTTTTGTCAAGCAGCGCGTAAATGAACGCACACCAGCTCTGTCCCGTGTTTCCCTATTTGCGCCTATGAGGATGCGCGGCCGCGTGCGCTTATTCGTATTCCGCAGAGGGACACGCGTATATTTACATAGGCGATTCATCCAGCGGCTCGACCACATATGCGTTCGTTCCTTCCACGTTGTACGTGCAGGAGCGAAGCCACGCGTGTACTCGCGCGTACACGCGCGCGGGCACGCACGCACGCACACGCGTAGACCGCGTACCAGTCAAGACACCGGTACTATTTTTGAGTACGGCAAAGAGAGAAGCACAATGAACTTCCTTCATAATTTCGGGTCATCACGGCGGATTAGAATTTTCATTGCTGACTCGTTACACGGAAAAATAACGCGGATAACGTTCTACCTGAGGAAACTTCACGCGGTACGGACGGGTGACGAGATGTCTCGAGTTTCATACGTAGTTTTAATGTGCACCGTTCTTCGACTAACATACATTTTGAAAATGAAAATATTCTTAAAATATTTAATTAATATTTAATTATATGCTTCAAATATTCTGAAAATAGTTTTTAAATATTTGATGAACTAGGTACTTACGTTAATTAAAGACTGGTTTTTTAACTATGGACAAGTAACTTAAAACTATTGGAAATAGAGAAGCAGATACATTGGTAATTATAGAATGGAGAGCAACAAAATATTTGAAAATATGTTATTCCCAATTAATTATTCATTTAGCGGTAGTCTAAATTCTAGTTTTGCAGTTCATGATAGAAATTACCTAATATTTAGATGCTCATTTGTAAAATGTAATGATGCAAAAGCGTAACAAATCCCGAAGGTTTAATTTTTATATTAAGTTATATATATAATATAATATAATATAATATAATATAATATAATGGTAGTTTTAGTATTGTGTACATGATGGTTATGATTTCTTTGAAATTACGTGAACACATAATTTTTCTATTACACTCATTTTAAGTATGTTTCTTTTATAAAAATATGTAGGTACTTGTTCATGGCTGAAATATTTCCTTAATCTATTTCGCTTTGTTTTAAAGTAATTTATTTGAAAATAAATTATCTTCATATTGTACGTATATTATGCATAAAAATTAATTTTCTTCTTTATAGTGGCCCAAGAAAAATTTGTTACTTTGTAGGGCATATAGTTACTGCATTTCTATCTACTTAATGAATGAAATTAATATTATTTCACAGTTTCTTGTAAATAATCTGTTACTCTACAGAGTTCTTAATTATTTAATAGATTTTTCATATTGTAACAGTTACAGATTGGTACATAAAGACTTTTCCAGTTACGTTAAAAAACTATTTATATACCTCAAATAAAAATAAGTAAATATACTTCAAACAATATATCACTTACACAATAATGAATAGTATCATTATTCATGATAATAATGTAAATTTTAAGTAAAACTATTTGAATGTAATAAAATAAAATTTAAACAGATAATGCTTGGTAAGAAAAGGATGAAAAGCATATTTTCTTTACACATTAGTTTAGAATTAGAATCCGTCTCATAATTAGACTTATGGAACGGTGAAACCATTTCATGTAGGTTGAAAGCAAATGGAACTGTTTAAGTACTTAAACGCTATTTTATGTATATGCAGTATTCGATACAGTCCAACCACTTTCCCTGTTTTAATACCAATTTTATAGGAAATTGTACACACGGAATTATCATTCCATTGTTAATGAAATGTTGAAATAATCCTGAGATATGATTTACAGACAAAACTAATCTGAAATAAGGGTTTTACGTAACTATATAGCATTACAAAAGTCACCATATTGCACAGAAGAATCGAGTATCCTACTGAATTTACATTCTAGGATTTCAATTTATGTATATATTGTATTTAATATTTTTTTACATATCAACTATTTTGTATTCTCATGATTTTTATGTAGAAATGACAACAATATTCGAAAGGTCTTTAAATGGTTTAATGTTATTATAAATGTTATTCAAAACCTAAAGTCCTTAAAAATTCCAATTTAAAATTTAATTTTATAAACTATGATTCACATAAATAAAAATAAAAATATCTTAATGATTTATCCCTACAAATATCTACAACACAATATGGTAAATAACTAATAATTTGTAATGTATTATTAACGTATAAATATATAATTAAATTATTTCATAAAACTCCAAATTTATTAAATTACATTTAGCCTAGTGATTGAATTATAAACGTAATCATCTATAGAGGCAATTAAAATATTTAATACTACCGATAATGTTTGATACATATGTAACTTGTAGAACTGTTTCATTTGAAATAATATTCTGAAGATTTTAGTAAATTGTGAAAATCGTAAGAGCGTAGAATGACATTTATCGCTCCATAAAACAAGTTTTATCTGCCTGTTTTCGTTTCACAATGATTGATACCTTCACTTTGCAATTTACGCAACGAAATTACCCTGTTTTATTCTTTGTTTGCTGATCAATTTAAACTTGTGTCGAGTTGCAAGTGTGAAGTCTATTTATTGCCCACCTGAACATACATTGCAATGGTAACTGATTTTAAATGTACAAGTTGAATGCACTTTCAACAGAAAATTATGTGCTGTAATAGATCATGAAATAGTTAAAGCATATCAGTTTTTCTAAATAATTGATTTCATATTCTACATAGCTTTATAGTTGTCATTTATATTTATTAACGTATAATATGACCACGCAAAGTGAAAAACAAGAAACAAAAATTTATATGAATATATAAAAACAAACTTATGCGTATCAAACCGAATATTTAATATGATTAACACGAAATCCTTACAAAAATTGTAACAATAGTTTTTTTTGGTTTCTTCATATACTTATTACAGTATTCAAAGGAAGCTATTTATTTTTCAAATCATTTCGGACATTTAACACATTTAAGATATTAATAATTAGGAAATAATGAAACTGCAATACGAAATTTTCAGGAGTGTGGTAGTTCTAGTGTTAATGGTTTGACGAATAGCTACAAATAATTGGACTATAACGGAATGATTACCACAGAAATTCGAAGTGCATTACAAATTACACGCCAAGCGGGGTTCAAGTAATATCAACTACCGATCCGAGTTTCCGGAGATCGTGAGGCAGTGCCAAAGATTAAAATACACTGCGCCATTCAGACGCTTCGGCCTGTAATAAAGTTAATGTGTGCAAAGAATTGCTCGTTTGGTCGCCGATTTGAAACCTTTCGAGATACGTGGGCGCGTGACACCAACGTACTGCTTTATCCCGTGGGACTCGCACTATCCCAGAAACATTGTCCTGATTCTAGCGTGTCAAAACCGCCATTACAAAACAGGGAAAGTTGGGAAAGTCTGAAATGTGTAGCAATCAAGACATTCTTTTTTCTAAATTGTCTACTAAATGTCACAAGAGAATGTTATGCATTTAGAAAAAAGCAACACCACCATAATTGGGTGTACATAATCAATAGAAAAATACTATTAAATTATTTAATAATTAAGTATTTTCAGAATAATTATTAAATTATTTTATTTAATTATTGATTGGGACTTATAGAAATTGAAAGTGGAAAAACTGTAAGATGAGTGCAAAATTTAAAGTACTGTAACTGCAATATATTATAATACACAAGATAGTATTTCTACTCGTATCTATAAGTAAGACTTTGCAAAAATACATTGTATATTGTTTAAAAAATCTTTTCCAAATTTCAGGCTTTGTATAACATTTATAACAATACGAAATTGGTTAAAGGTTTTTCAAACATAATCTTCGTTTCTACTTCAAGATTATAGAAATTCTTAATAGTTCACGCGTTGAAAATGTTAAATTACATAAATGGAACCTGATGTTGTAAATTTATCAGTTCGTTCAGTGCTACTTGCTAATGTTGATTTTTATAATACCAGTTTCGTGGATCGAACATTTTTATTCCAACTTAGGTTTGACTCCAAACGATCTCATACGATTATTCCAAGATTTCATTAACGAAGGAATGGTAGGAATGTGATGCGCAAATGGAGGAATTTGTATACAGTATTGTAATTCCCCCTCTGCGACTCCTATAAAATTAGTAGTAAAACGAAGAAAGTGAATGGACTGTTTGAAATGCTATATAGGAAATAAACTTGAATGACAATACTTAAACGGAACCACTTGCAATTGACCCAGAAAAGGGAGGTAGTTCTGTCGATGTAAGAGAGACATCGATTCCAAACGAATACATAATGAAATGGCATTTGTTATATCTTCCAGGAAAGGAAATATCTATTAGAATTTTATTTTATTACGTTCATATCTTTTTATTAAATATAGCATTAACTACTGATGCTATAATACATTATACAATAGTATGTAAGCGTAAGTAACGTATAAGTGAAAGATACATTTATCGAAAACTTCTAGTTTTCCTGTCAAAAGTTCTCATTGTTTCAAAGACTTTTAGAATATTTCTGTATTTTCGTGCATAAAATATATTTAATACTACTTTTATCTTATATCTAAATGTTTTTAAAGGTACATTTAATAACGAAAAGTTTTATAATAGGAATGATACTGTCTACTATTGAGATATTTATTACTACATGCGAGAAAGATGAAAACGAGATCCAAATGGAACCTTATTAAATAAATGAAATATGTCAGTTCTAAACGATAAGAATCATAAAACACGATGGAATTTATAATTCAAGAATATTAAATTTTTGTGTTCTCTGTTTAATTATTATATTTAAGATATTTCTTATATGAACCAATATAATAACATTGCGTCAAGCACGTGAGAAATGTTACCATTGAAAACGGAATCGCGCTCAAATCGCCCTCATTAACTTCCGGAAAATCCGGTATACCCTTTCACAGATCGATCAATAGGTGTAGCTCGATGATCAGTGCAATACCTCCACGAACGCTCGACGAAACCACGAGCCAGTCGTATAGGCACTCATACCTGCACGCGCCTCGTCGCGAAACGCTCGTACCTGTATGACGTTGCGGGTTGAATCGGCCTTGATGTCGTCGCTCGATTCGCAGACGGACCTCGGTGCCCTAATGCACGCCATGACGTCCAGAGGCCCGGCAGCCGTTAACGTCATCCAAATCGCATCAATTCAAGCACAACACCGGCAGCCTCTCGCAGCGGAATCACTAATTATCGCATCCAATCGAGTCCGGAACACAATCCGGGCAGAAGCTCGCGGAAACGCGGCCGTAATTACACTTAACATTCGTCATCCACCGCGCGGATCCCGGCCGCGCGTCGAAGCTCTCGCGGGCCACGATTTATCGAGGATTAACGGGATGTACGCGGCGATTCGCTAACGGAATGACTAATTCACGGCGCGACGGCTCGAATTCGCCTATAATCGCCGGCGAAACAGTTACCGGATTCAATCCTCCAGTCCGGGGAGCTAATAAGACGCGATTACACTTTAATCTCGCCAGCTCCAGCGATCATCCTTTCGGACACTCGGACCCCCTCGTTTCGAGAGCGTATTGAATTCCATTTAATTGATTCTCGATATCGAGTAATTATCTGTACGTACTCCTCGACGAGGCCGCAGAAATTAGAGACCTTTCGTTCGAAGCATGCGTCCAGCTCCAAGGATAATTCGAAAGTGCCTGGCCACCGAACCGAAAACTACAAAAACCTCGGCTGAACCGCGATCAACGATCGAGCGATCGATCGGTCGCGTTCCCGGCTTTATTATTGGATCGATCTTGTTATCCACGATGCACGTGTTCCCCGCAGGACGTGTCGTCACGTTCCTTTCAGCTCGGAGTACTCGGAAGCGCGGCGGCGGTGCATCAGACGTGCAACATGCAACAATGGGAACGAGTTTCGTCTAGCGTTGACATTCGGAGAAACGCTCTTGATATGTTCTCACAGTCGTCTTTCTTAGAGAAAGGGAAAGGAGCACAATTGAAGACCTATATTAGCTGGAAACGATTGCTTCGGTTTCTTTTAACGTTATTTCTGAAATAAATCATTGTAGAGTAAAACCACTTGATCAAATTCAAATCGAGTAACAATGAAACACTGCGCTGTCGTAAAATCTTCTTTATCCACAGGCTTGAATGTTTGGATGATTGTCAGACTTCCTCATTGTCGTCTTATTACTAGACATTTCACGCATTCGCGGTGTTCGCAATGTTCAAACACGATTGTCCAAAATTTTCTTTCAAACTTGGACTGGATTGTTAAACTTACAGCACTAGAGGTTGAACGAACGTTTTCTTTCAGATCGAACTCCTGGAATCTTCAATACGACAAATTTCAAGAAACCAGCTCATAAATAAATTCACATAAAGACCCGTAATCCACTGATCAACGTCAAAGCGATTCGATCGAAGAACCCATCCGATCATTACGTCGATAACGAACCGAGGTGCGTCAACGCGATGAAACAAGAACAATTCGCCGGACTTCTATTTAGCCGGCGTAACTCAGAACAAGAAGAAGTCGGAGTGGAAGAGCAATTTGCGCACTATTTTAAGAAGATCGTGCGGGGACTTAGTCCGAGATCTTCCACTCGATATTATCCAATTATTCAATCCTCGAACTACGATCTACCCATCTTTTCCGTTGGCAACAATATCGGTCGATCGATCGAGGAATCGGCGGCAGGCCGGTCGATCCTCAGCCGCGAACTTTCTTATATACTCTTAGATATTTCGTCCTGTCCGTTCCACTATCACAGTTCGGCTCCGATCAGTTCGTTAACGCAATTTGCTCGATTTATTCAATTGATCGATCGAACGTTCCGTCGGTCCCGTTTGTCGGGCGACAATGGGCCGCGAATGGGAGATAACGACCCGGAATAGGCTGTCAGTCCGGGCCCGTTCGAAGACGCTGCAAAGGCACCGTCGCGACCGCGGCCACGCACGTGGAGGCGCATCGCAAAGGGCGGCGCGCACGAAACACGCTGACGAAACTCTTATTGCCGAAACAGCGCGTCTCGACGGCGCGACGCACCGGACGTAACTGAATACAAGCGTCGCGCACACACTTCGCCGTTGCGTACGCGTCCCCGCGCTCTTTCTCCTTTCATCGTCCTCTTTCACACCCTCTTTCCGTCCCGCCTTTCTTTCTCTTTTTCGATCCTCTATCTCTCGTTGCGCGCCGTCCTATTTTTTTCCCTCTTTTCACCACGAAATCTCCAATGGTAGTTTCGGTCTCCCTTTGTCCCCGGGACCGCGTTATTCAGTTTTTCTGACCGATTGTTGGCGTCCCTGACTTTTTTCTTCTAAGAGGAGTACGAAGGTAAAGGGCGGAGGAGAGCGCAGAGTCTGGCAAGGTAGGCGTGTTTAATTGTTTCGTTTCTAGGGGAAATGTTGTTTAAACCTCCAACGATGGATGTCTTTCACGACTTCGTGAGCATATTTTGGGCTACGTAAGTTGTTATTCATTTTAGCAGGTACCTTTGTAAACGTAGTTCTATGAGACTGTTGATCTTGTTATTTGGTTTCATATAGTTAATTAAGAATGCAAGTTAGATAAGTAGGTAAAATACGAAATGAAGTTTTTAAAGTCTGGGTCAAAGTAGACCCGAGCTGTTCGAAGGATTTGGGAATTGTGTTTAGATCTTGTTTTGAATAATGTTTAATAATTATCTTGTGGTTTTAGTATTAGTACTTGTTAATGATTTTTAATTTATTAATTTATGACTTATCATTTTAGTAATTAGGTGTATATGAAAACCAAGGAATTATTAAGGCAGTTATGACTTGTCGCAAATATAAAATAATTGTTCCAATATTGTAACTTTAGTGTTGATAATCTTAATACCACTTCTCATGCTGAATTCGAATTTGTAATCCCCGTATCTCCATCACCCACAGTTTTCGAGAGAATCAATTCCGATAAAATACTCAGTTCCGTTGTATTTGAGAGTGAAAAATAGTTGCGCGACACATAAGTTACCGATAGTGATGCTCAACGTCAACGCGTGTCACTCGTGATGCGCAGTGCTGTCACAGCTAGCCGGTTTATACGTGTTGACATTGAGCATCACTGTCGGTACCTTATGTTTCGCGTAACTATTTTTCACTCTCAATTGAAAACGAAACGTGTTACGGAACTATTTTCAACGGATTTCGCAAGGTGGACGTTTCCTTTACTACATGCTGAAATTAGACTTTTCCTAGACGCTTAGTTTTTAAGATAAATTGAAAAATATCCACAAAAATCGGTGCGTTTCGGGTGACGTTTTGCTTCTCAGTATTGTTTAAATATATTTAAATATTTGTAATGTCAATAAAACTTACATCATTGTCTTCACGAAGATCTACAGAATAATGCTGTGTAAGAAAAGTTTGATAAATGATTAGAATTGATACACGACAAATGTTCAAAGTTGAAAAATCGAGTTTTTTTCCAAAACTGATTTTCTTAAAAACTGTGGGTGATGGAGAAAAACGGATTGTATATTCGAATTCAGGTATGAGAAATACTATTAAGATCATCCATTAAACCTTCTGCAACAAAAAAGAAAGTTAAATTTTGTAGATCAGTGTACTTAATTCGACATAAAGTATCTATTTTGTGTATACCTTTAAATACTTTATTTTTAACAACACTTTCTTTATACTATTTGTATTGTAGACAAAAACATTTTTTACAATAAATATATACCATGTCAATAAAAAGTGGTAATAAATAATAGTTTAATAAAAAACAATTGCCACAATATGATGTACGAATAAATTTATTAAATTTATTAAACCATTTGCAAAAATATATAAGTTATTATGAAATAATTAAAACTATTTGTTTTTGCTTAAACTCTCAAATAAATATAGAGATATGTGGCTTTTTTTAATCTAACAGGAAAGAAAAGAGGACTGAAAATTTGATTTCAAAAGAAATCTCAATTATTAAAATGACGAATTAGTATTAATGAATACAGTGAGATATTAGTTGGCATTTAAAAAAGAAATAAGAAGATACATAAAAGGTAGAATTGTACACAAGAGAAATGGTAAATATATAGAAACAATGTATGTTTATATTAGGTTTAATGAAAAACATTAAAATCGTATGATAAGGTAGCATAACTAGGATTATTTTTTAATTATAGTTATTATACTCTTATTATTCAAGAAACTTCTACTAATTACAAAAATATCAAATTACTGTCGTTACACCTATTAGAAATGTTAATGTATAATGTTAATCCTTATTAATAAAGTAACAACTTCACTGTTAGCCATTGTGCACTGATTCTATGATTGCATTCAATTGTTTTGTGAACTCCTTCCTCTTTAATTAACTGTTAAGAATATAAAATTTAATCTCTGCTCAATTAAAAACCAACATTGTTATCTCACGAACCTAATGTATATATTTATTTTAAGGAACATTCTCCAAAATGAAAAAACCTTTCCCCTTTTGTACACTCTCAATAATAACTAAATTAACAAAAAAAAATAACAGTCAATTTTAAAAAACAGAGATCTATTATAACTATATTTTCAAAGAAAGGATAATTTTCCCTTTTCATGAGAATCTAGTTACATAAACAAAAACAAAGTTTTATGAATAATATATTAAATTCTATATAGTTAAAAGGAATGAAATTCGAAAGTGTTTCTCTTTTCCATTTTTCTGTAGCAGAAGGAGAATATAAGTTTACATCTGTAGTGTATGTATGTGTTGCAAACAAACGAAGGAGGCTGTAATTTACTTTGTCTTAATAGGCAATGAGTCAATTGTTTCTTTTACGTAGATAAGGCGTTCTCAAAATGACACAAAAACATTGTCAAGTATACTTGCAACATAAAATGAAATATCACGTTAAATATACATTATGTCGTTCCTCGTTTCACTGATGCAGCCAGTTTAAATTGTAGCATACATTATTCATTATGCAACTTGTAGCTTAGCATAAAAAATTATTTCTCGTGCTGGTTGCACAAAACGAACGACGATATAAATATTCATAAGAGATCTCGTCATTTAAAATGCGTCATACAAGATAGTGTATAATATGATGGTGGGACTTTTTTGGCTGCTATTGCTTTTCGAATGTCCCTGAAATTCGATTGGTAGATTTTGATATTATATTACGCATTTGAATCTGTAAATTATTCTAATAATGTTTTCATTAATATAACATTATAATTGCTATTATAATATTTTATATAATGTTTGTTATATATTTTGTATATTATTTAATTATACCTTGTTAGTTCTAGTGTTTAACTTTCTTCACAATTAGTCATATACATTTTACGATTTTACAATTTGTCATTTTTAATTTTTACTTTTTCTACCACTTCGTATTTAAGATTTATCTGATTATAAGTCACCGGTATTTTTCTAAAATTATTTTGTACATTTTTGTATTAGAATCTTTAAAAAATATATTACCTTTCCGTTATTTTTACATTTGTATTCTGAAACCGTCAAAAAAGAACTAAATATTCTATTTATCATAAGTATGTATTTTAATGTTTTCGAAAGTGTTTCCAATTGTTTTAGTGTGTATAGATAGTGTAAAATAACGTTTAAATGTTTGATTTTTAAAACATTTGATTCTCCCTAAATTGTTAAAAAATTGGTTGATTATTGCAAAAAATATAAACATTGTAATCATGTTATTCATTACACAAAAATACTTTTAGTTTTGACTATTTGAATTTATCCTTGTAAATGCATTAATAGTAACAAATAAACTCAATCAATAATAATGCTATATAAAAATAAAAAGAATGTTTTTTCTCACTTTCTTACTGATATATTAATATCTTTATTGATATTGAATTAAACTATTTTCAAACGAATTGATTTAAAATGCAGTCAATCAATACCATCAATTAGTTTTAATTTTTTTTAATAATAGGGTAACATTGTGCACAAAAATATTCACATTACGGAAAATGTTATATTGCTTTTAAAAATCTCTTCATTGAAAGATGTGATTCTCCCATTAAATTAGGTAAACAGCAGCATTGTGAAAGAAAGATATCAAATACAAGGATCCTAATACGAATGACAATAGAAATGAAATTTAACTTTTCATACTGTTCACGATTCTACTAAAATTCGTAGTTGTAACGTATACAACCCAATGATTAAAAAATGAAGCTGAAACCGAGGAAAATAAAATTTGAAATCAAATGTAAATGTTAAGAAGATCGGGAAACTGATCGAAATAATCGCATGAAATTGGAGGTTGCGAAGGTTCAGGGGAACAGAAAGAGGACATAATAAAAATTGCTGCGGGTTCCGGCGTCTTCCAAGAAGATAATATCTTTTCTGTTCGGGCGAAAATAACGCGACGTGGCCGAGGGATGAAAATAGGAACGAAAGTGGCTAGAGAGAAAAAGGGAGAAGAGAGGATCTTGAGACGAGAACTCGATTATGAGTCGTTTTAATTCAGCTTAACTGGAGACGGAGGCACAATGAGTAAACGGTGGTGCGCGATCCTTCTTCGGTGAATTAAGAGAATCTAGGGAAGACTATAAATTCATCAATAAACGATTTTAGATTGCCAATTAGTTTGCCTCGTAATGAAGCTATCTAACCTAACTGTATTTTCTGACGCTTTCGTTACGGTACTGGTTGTATTACTTTTGCTTGTATTTCATCCTTCATGCTCGCTTTTGTGAACATTTTGTTAACTGTTGTTTGTTCAAAGTAACTTGCAACTAAACAATATAAAGTGTGTAATTTCTAAAATATTTATAAGGAAATCATGTTATTAAAATTATTAATAGGGCAATTAGTATATCCATATCTTAATTATTCGAATAGAATAATTAACTTCTTTTATTCTGAGTAAACGATTCTAATTTAAATTTAAGTGTTAATTAAATTTCATTTCAAAGCAGAAGACTGTTAGTTAAAAAATATTTTGTATTTTATTATAAATTTTCCAAAGTTTAATTATAACTGTTTTTTCCCTGTATTTACTTATTCAATTTATTTTAAATGGCAAACATCTCACAATTAAATTCTCAATTAAATAATGAACCTATTTTTACAACATCAGTAAAACTGTTTCATACATAAAAATTCATTTATTTAATTTCTTTTTCTATCTTCCACAAATGAAACAATTAATTCCCTATTTGTCAAACTCTGCCATTTATTGTTAGCGTTAAACTGTCTGATACAATTAAATTCAAATAATTCGTACTAACGTTAACAAATACCATTGAGAATATTATATTAATTACGTTTATTGAACTTGTTAATGCACCGGTTTATATCTTCACAAATTAACGTTAATTCCAATTTTACGTAAAGTAAGTATCGATTCCCATAATATTCAGAAATGTTTCCATAATAATATTACTCATGTAATAGGAATGTGTTCGCGAAGCTGATTATTAACACATATTGCATACTTGTAATAAATATCAAAAATAGTATAATCTGTAATGCTGTATTTTATGTCTAATAAACTATTAGTAATAATTGATCATTTATAATTTTAACTTTTAACTTTGCATGTATTTAATGTTCTACAATCTCGAAATGCGCGTTAATTAGTTTCCGTAATAAATCCTCCTATTTACATAATTCCGTATTTGTAATTACACTGCACATACTTGAACTAAATAATTCGCGTTTTCACACAATAGCCAAACAAATCAAATTAATTCCGCTATTACCATCAATTAGAAGTTTACGGACGTACTTCTTTCAATATACATACACATGCCTATATAGTTGATAAAATACAGGTGTATTTGATAAAATAGTGATTTCACATAAAATGAAATTAAGTAAAAAGTATACACGTGAATATACTTTTACGAGCTCCTTTTAAAAAAGCTTATTTAAATACTGAAACATGCATTTTAATTCACATCTATTTTAGTCCCTGCGATGAAATACTTTTATTAGTATTATCTTTTTAATCTCTCGGCTTTCAGGTTTTTCATATCTATTATATTAATTGTTCCCAAAACAAACTGTGCTACAAAATCCTTATTGTGTATACTTATACTTTTATTTATATTTCTTTAATATTATACAAATGTATTATGATACACTGCATCTCAGTGTTAGAATGAATGACGTATTAATGTTGTTTCAATGTCACTTTCACAGCGTTCGTACAGTGTCTAATTTTCATTTCCGAACCAGTGAAAGCCATTAAATGCAAATAAGCGGTCGCTTGTCCTGTTGGCGTCGGATTCGAAAAAGAGGAGGACCATCCACATGAAGAGAATTTCGTGCGTGGACAATGACAGCCGTGAGGGTGACCATGAGCATTCTTGACAGGTGCTGGACTATCGATTGCTATTCCGAACGATTCACATAGTAGCACCATCATTAATTGTAATGCTGACTATGGAGGTGCCTTTTAACGCGCCTGTACTCACATAGCTGTACCAACTTGCACGATGAGCCAAGTCGAATACCGATCAAAGATACTTACAAATTTTTTTAGGCTCTACCAACGATCTGTCGTACATTCCTGTTTTCATTTAACACTAGAACTACCAGGCAGATCAAAATTACCCACTGATGATTTCTTCTTTTTGCAATTACTGAAAACATAATACGATTAACTCAAAGAAATTGACTCAGCAATACGCAAACAGAATTGAGATTTCTATTCGTTTACAATAGATACACTCTTATTGTTAGAGTTTTTATAGAAAAACCTCAAAAAGTCAATAGGATTGTTCGGTAGTTTTAGTGTTAACATGACAAGTTTCTAAAGAAGTTTACAATATAACACTTCGCTAATCTGGTAATAGATCATTTTAATACTAGAACTACTAGGTATTTAATATGATTAATAGCAATAATTTAATACGTACTTCTAACAAAAATATTAAAATTAAAACAAGCCATTTGAACTACTGGTTATAATACTATTAAACTTGCTTTCGTGTATTCAATGTACTAATGATAAGAACACTTTAACTTTTATGAAATGAACAAAACATAAGATAATATATTTCTTCTTTGTTTATCTGTGAATATTTTAAAACTTACTCATTAACAAACATATATATGCATATTATATATATATTATAATAAATGCAGATGCAATAGTAAAGTATAAAATAATTTCTTGATTTTTGGTATTATTTTGTGCTTATACAATATCTATAAGTATTCTTAATAATAAATAAATTCTTTATACAAATTATGTCATGTCTCTGTTTTGCTTTTTCAAATTAATAATATTTCTTTACTGCAATGTTCCTGGAGTGATAAAAGTTAAGTCTACAGTTTTGAGAAAATCAACATACCATTCAATTTACATTGTTTACTGATTCTGCTTATTGAAATCACGAATTTATTCGTGTATATAGTGTATCAGTAAACATTTGCAGTCATTTTCCTTAACACAGAATCTCATAGAAATCATTTTTATATACTACCAATCTATCTTTTCCTTCTGTTATGATGTATTATGATAGTTGAAAAATTATACTTTACACAATTTAAATACTATCTATATAGAAGCAAGGTATTCAAACGAAACCTTAAGAGGTCACTGTAGTATGATAGACAAGGAATGAGACAATTTTTGGAAGCTTCTTTAATCAAAAATAAAATAATTCTGTTAAAAAAAATTGATTAACTAACAGTGCAACTGAAAAAGAACAGTTGAGTAAAAGTTACTTAAAAAATATTATTCCAAGTAAATAACAGTAATACTTTCATGCATCACATTAACGATCCAACAAGTTCCATATTTACTTCGTAATAAAATATATAATTTTTATTTATTAATAAAATTAAAATTGTCATATCGAGATTACTTCTTTAAGTCCACAATTAAGAACAAATAAAAACGGCTATGAAAGTCGAATCTTTTACTACAAATCTTGTACCAGTGCATGTGAATAGATATATTGCAATCAATGGAAGTTACATTAAAGGTAACATTATACATTCAAACAAATAAATGTACGATTCATATTTTATGTAAGATACGAATCTCCGATATAACAGTAATACTATATGAAAATGAAAGAAAATTCGATTCTGTAGGCCAATAAACTAATTTAACTCCCAACATAAACCAGTTGCAACAGATAAAATAAAAAAGTCAGCAATGAGCTCGGAGTTTAGAAAACAAACAAACAAACATTTCGTTAAAAAAACCAAATGCATCAAGTAGCAAGTTATTTTTCCGTCAAAGGTCAGCTGAATTTCATCCGGAAGAGATAATAAGTTTAGTGGGTATATCGAAGCCGAGGTTAAAGTGGCAATTTGCGTTTCGCCGTGCCATCGGCCGCTTTATCCGCGCGGATTCATTCTCCCCTGGTTTGAAGCAATTCAACCGGAATTTCCGCAGAGTTTCCACTTTGAAACGTCAGGCGTTGGCGATACAAACAAATTCTGCTGCGCGAGCGGTCGGATTGGAGCGCGCACGAAATCGGGAATCACTTAGTAGCGTCGAGAATCACGGGCTGGCAAACGAGGTCGTTAATTTATAATTAATATTCAGTTAATATTCAGTGGTTCCGTGATCGATGAATTCCTGGGGAGTGTTTGTTTCTGTTGCAAATTTGGGGTAAACGGTTATGAAAAGATGCCACCCTTCGATCTTGATTATTTTTAACCATTTTGTCGAAGCAATCACTCTCAAACGTGTTGTAATGATTTTACTTGATGGTCGTTGTTTATTAATACGTTACCAGCGTTTATTTCAGTGCCGATATTGTCAATTATAATATTCTATTCGATCTAACAAACCTTCTGCACAAAATATTGAAAAAATGAAACTAAAATGAGTGATTCAGTTCTTAAGTATAATGCCGTATCTTACGATTTTAAATAACAATATTTGTAGAGTTTATTTCATTTTCTGTACGTAAAATATAGGATTGCGACTGTTGTAAATATGTGACGTCGATAACGAACTTGTTAAACAGTTATTATAGAATTATGTAGAATTCATTTTTATATAATATTTCTCATAGAATTTACTTTATAATAATTTATAATTATTTCATAAATTATTGTAATTAATTAAATTGTAATTTATTAAATTATTAATAATTATGGAATTGATAATCAATAAGCTCATAATCGAAAAGTCTATGGGTACAGAAATTGATATAAATTAAAACCGATGTACCCACAACAATGACAGGAATTTTTTTGGTTCTCATTACTGTTTCAGTCAGAACCAATGTAACAACAGTTCAATACTTTGAACATGCCACGAGAATTTGGATGACATAGCATTTCGTACAAATTCAATTAATTTTCGTGGTAACATGTCAACACTTTTTCTATCGGAATCCAAATAATTGGATTTTTAATGTTAACGCTAACCTACCAGAATGTGTTGAAACAACTGCTTATTTAAGAATTAACGTTATATACATTATGATACTCTTCACATATTGATTACATTATAAACTATTCAAATACGGAAAATATTTGGAAATTATTTTCTTTCATAATGAATCGAAGTAATACGTTGCCGGTATTGGCGTCGTATTTTCGTTGTACTAAGCCGGTAGGTAAAGCGTTAAGCAAACCAAATTTCGTTAGACCTATGAGATGGAAGAAGATTAACCCTCTAACCATGGGCGAATATTTAATTTTTCGGTATGAATTCGTGGGTTAATTTCATTTGTTATGCACATGCAACTAACTAACGGGACTAATACATAATGGGACAGATGATAACTAAGAATAGTGTGATAAAGTATTTTATAAAATATTTCGAACGCGAATTCCACATTGTCCGCAGTTGGAGGGTTAAGAGAATAATCACTCTGAAAACTCTTGCCTTTCCAATTTCTGTTCTGTAAGGAAAATTCTCCCGATTGTATAAAAATTTAACCAGTTAACTACATTCGACGAGTATACATTTCATCTTAAAACGCAAAATAGTATTAATTTTATTAACAATAAATTATTTATTTTCTCCGATAAACGTGTAATTCTTCTCCGTTTCTGTAGGTTTTCGTTCGAATATATTATAGATTTTCTCTGCGTTTGACGGGTATGCACTTTATTATTTGGTTTTATTACGCAATGAGAGATTTTTCATACTAAATTTCACAGTTAACTGGTTAACGAGTGCCGATTGTGCGATCAACGTATTAAAATAGTTATTTTCTGTACTGCATCGTTCCGACCTAGGATATTTATCAAATTCAGGAAGTGTGACTAGCTGCGTCGGTGCCACAGCTTTTGCTTGATATGCTCGTGAACGAGAAAGTGAGTCGTATAGGGGTGAAGAAAGAGGGGGACAGGGAGTAGAGAGAGTGAAAGGCGTAAAAGGGGTGGCTCTGGCTTTGTCGCCTGATTACGAAGGGGCTACTCGATGGGCACCAAGAGAATGGGACGATGAAATTAGGTTTGCCTTGGCCACGATATCGAGACGGGCCAGTCCATCGAAATGAAAAAGATGTGGAAAGGAGGGCGGAGAGGGGTACAGTAACGATCGTGAGCAAATAATCCACTGGACAAGATAAAATTATTCTCTTTGTCCGATCGGTGCGTCGATCGCCGGGACTGGGAAAAACGTTTTTCGAGAGAGACGACCGGGAATACGGTAGGAGGAATTGATGAGGCGTGATTCGGTAAGATAATTGAATACTTTCGTTTCGATTACGAATTCCGGAACGTGTCAACAGCAAGTATTTGGAGAGCTGAATTTGAAGTTTGTTAAGTTACATGATGTTTTAGTGAATATAGAAATGTTTAGGATTAATGTGAGATGTATTAATTTACTTGTTAATTCGTACGTGATTTATCGAGAAGGTAACCGCGACTTATTTGACATTTTTCGTTGTCGGATTATTTAAGCCGGAAATATCCAAAGTGAACAGAATGTATTTATTTAAATAGTACGAACAATGAACACGTTTAACAGAATGAAAAATGGTGTCACTCCAGATACTAAGTATAGTAATGTAACACATAAGATAATAAATATAAAGAAAACCATATTCGCACAGAACATCGAACTTGCATTAATTAAACAAATTCAGTTTTTTAATTATTTATTTTCCGTTTCTTTTCTGTTTTTGTTTAATATTCGTGTGTACTATATTGATATGTACCAAGATGGATTATTTTGACTCGTCAGATAATTTAAATCATAACATAATCAAAATTGGAAAATATGATCATTTTTTCTGTGATTGTGGTATTACATGATTAAACGCAATTTGGCATACCTACATATGATCGACTAAACCGTTAAAATTATCTGTACTGTAACAACTGGATTCTAAAGATGGCCTTTATAAGTGTTTTATAATATTTAAAACAGTGAAACAGCAATAGAGAAAAATATATCGATGAAAAATTTTTTATTTCAAAAAACTAGTTTTGCCATTTAAATATAAAAATTCAAGAGAACGACTTTGAATAGATATTATACATATTTATGAAATCCTACTATCAGACGTATCTTCAACAAAATTGACAAATATAATAGAAGTAATAAGCATGTTTGTGATAAATGTACTGCAATGAAAATTTTCAATTGCAAAGTGTGCTTTTCGTAACATAAAATTGTCTTTTTTCTGGTAAACAGACTTTTATAACATTCTACATTAGAGAACTATATATTAAATTACTTTTCAACTTTTGTTATAATTAAATTAAAAAGTGAAGACACTCACATATGTTCTGGTTTTTTTAGGAACGTAGTTCCTGTAAATAACTAATGTCTCTCCTTTTTGATAAGAAATCTTTTTTAATTTAATTTAAAAAGGGCGCACTAGGATATATTGGATAATCACAAAAAGGATTCAGCGAAATTCGAAATAGCCTGTCCGTGCGATAATTGTAAAGAGTGCTCGTTGAGCCGTCAAAATTTATGCACATACGAAAGATGTACTTATGCTGATTGTTCTCTTTGTTTTTCGACGGTCATAGCCCCGAGTTTTCCTTTCTCCCTTACCCAACTACTCGCTGCAAATGAACCACGTACTGACCCACCCTTTCTCAGTGACCATTTCTCCCTTTCGACGTATCCTTTATTCCTACATTTGCTGCTCTCACGCGCGTCTACATTGCTGTGTATGTTCTATATTAATCTGTATGAAATTCAAGCCTCCTTTAGAATTGCTGAACACAAAAATGTTGAACCCTACATGTATTTCTTAATAATTGTTCCGGCACGGTTTATTTGGTTAAGATACATATCATAAAAAAAACGGCAGCTCAACGACCTAAACCCCGAGCGCACAGCCACCGGTACCTTTGCAGGTCAGAAGGGACAACGTACCCCCCACCTCCACTACTAGTAATGTGGGCGTAGGTTAAAAAACTATAACTAGCAACACCCCGAGCGTTTTAGCCTTCTGATTTGTCACTAAGGACACCGCCCTATCTCAGTATTTTTATATATATAGAGAGACATTGTGAGACAAGACAGACAGACAGACATACATCACAAGTTCATTATTAATCACGCTGTACTCACTGGACAACACACACACTGTAACTTTGTAAACACATCCACATTCCTTTCACTCAATATTAAACAAATACAGTCCACTTTCGAACGAGAAAAGGAGAAGCCTTTTTTCATCACATCTATTTCACACAAAGTTAATTCGGCGTGTGAAAGTGTTACGCCACGTCCACTATTACTGCCTGGACAGCGTGCACGAACAATAATATTTCTTTGTATTTTCATGTTATATTAAATACTAAATTCTATCTGAAAAAGAGTATTACTTATTTATTGAAGATTCTCCAACAAATTCTTTTCTATCTACCTTTGAGAATTGATTGAGAATCCCGGTGGAAATTCATGTTTCACGTTTACGTTAGAAAACCTTTACGTATAAATGTAAATAGTTTGCTTAATTTTAATATTTGTTAATTGAAGCGATTTTCGATTAATGAGGTAAGATAAGGGTCTAACAGTCAATGATTAAAAGCCTGTATATTGGAAATACTATTCGATTTTAACAGAAATATAACCATAAATATTTTAAATAACATTTCTACCTTTTTATTCTTTTTACTAATATTACTACTAATAACGAATAAAATGTATATGTAAAAAAGCCATAACTGTACTATTTTTATTTTAACAGAACAAATGCTTAATAAGCCTGTTTTCTTCTATCGTTTCATAACAAATATTTTTTATTCTAAGAGAATAACATTTATATCTCAGTTTATA
The DNA here is from genome assembly GCF_051020985.1 of Nomia melanderi. Classification (NCBI taxonomy): domain Eukaryota; kingdom Metazoa; phylum Arthropoda; class Insecta; order Hymenoptera; family Halictidae; genus Nomia; species Nomia melanderi. The sequence goes on from NC_135009.1 coordinate 434,873, forward strand.
CTAATTAAACGAGTAATTTAATATCTTTAATATTTTTAAAATTCATTAAACTTGAACTCAAAACATAGACATATAATTCCCCTTAAATAGAATTATCTTTTGGTACAACGGTAAAGACGTATAACTAGAAATTTATCACGAGAACAATTAATTTTTCAAAACACCTTTGAATGTCTCTAACCAAACAATTAGTGGTCATGTTAGATTATACAATCCATTTATTGTTCCATAATAATTAATTACCTAATAATTTGTAATATCCAAATTATTCCTTAACCTTTTTTCTCAACAATTTACTACATATTTAAATAGAAAAACTATAATGCACTATAATACTACAACATTTTCTTCCACAAGATTGTTTACTCGTAATATTAATTTTTGCGAAAAGTAAGCAATTACTTCAATTCCGTAATAACTAGTAGTCACAGCATTTCTTTTTCTTTCATAAAAATGAAACTGGTCGAAGTTGAGAACCTCTCTAACCGAGTTATCGTCCCCCAAGAAGGAGCGGAGAATGCACCCACTTCCCTCAGGATGGGAAGCGTACGTGTCCTGCAGCGTAGCACAAAACGTATCGTACCCTCTCGAGATTCGAGGAAACTCGTTGTCATGACTACGAAAATCCGGAAGGAACAAGTTATTTTTACGTGCTGTGTCTCGCGAAGCCTCACAACCGATTCTGTTCACGTTTAAAACTTACTTTTGTGGTTTGCTACGTACTTTTTGAATTAGAGCCAATTTTCACTTGAAAAAACATACTCCCTTCAAAGGAAGGAGGACGCTGAAAGGAGGACATTCTATTTTTAACAATCATTGCAATAATAAATGTTACGTTTGCAACTCAGCGAACTACTGAACTAACAACTAAGAATACTGAAGTAACTTCAATACTTGCAAATTATTTATATTATACTCGTGAAGTTCTAACCTACATTTTAAATTATTTACAGCAACGATCAATATCACTTTTAAATTACAGAAGTTGTGCAAATATTTTATTGGGAACATGTGAATCTAAAATGGCAATACGTTATCGAGATTCAGCTAAAGAATTTAAAGTGACGTAAAATTACGTTACCCTTCTCGAATGTGTTAAAATTTGTATGACTGCGTTAAATCAAGCCAAGTTGAAAAGTTCAAAAATAATACATAAAATAATAATAAAAGTTCAAGCCAAATTAAAAAACAATTCGTGTTAAATGAAAATCGTGTAAAGGCAGATTTACGTGTTATCAAACATTCAAGTGATCGAAGTTCCATTGTATTTCCCAAATATTAGGTCGTTCCGTAAGTTTATGCCTCAGTGCGTTTATACTTCTCGCATTACATTTTACGAGGACTTCGGTGACAATCCATTGCGCTTCAGTTTAGTCAATAGGAGGTATTCGAGAGCGACAGGTCGTGAAATTGTAAGAATTTTATATTTAATAAAATATTATTATATTTTCCTATAATCTCTGTGTACATTTACATTTATTTAGCAATATTTACATTAGACAGTTTGAAATGGAGTATTAATTGACTCTGGTCGTGACGATGTCAAGTAGTAAATACATTAGTCCATTCGGGTCAATGCTCGCAGTAACAGCAAGTCGATTACAAGTAATAACTTGTATTCCGTATTTTTGGTATAACTTTTTAATGCAGCTCTATATAACCCATGTGCACATAACATTTTTTATTTAATGCCATAGAATATACTGGCAAAGTTGGAACATTAAAACCTAGAACACCCTGTAGACACCCGTAACTAGTGGTACAATTGAACGGAAGATGGTTCCACGTGAGAAACTGAATCGAAGATATAGAATAAAATTGTTTCGTATGAAGTTTGTTTTCAAGAAAAATAAGTTTGGCAATTTGTCAAGTACGCGTGCACTTGATCCAGTTTTAGATCGACGGATTTCACTGTGGATCACCTCCATTCTTGTTCGTAAACGTTGTCAGTGTTTGTACACACCGAGTAGATCGATGATCGTAGAAAAATAAACAGTACGAACTTATGGGACGACCTAATACATTCAAAAGTCTGTAAGAACGGTTTCATTAATTTTCTGTCATACCTCGTATGTGGTCCCGGGACTCGAAAGGTTAATAGTCCCCTTTCCCCGAAACAGGAGCAGAGAGCAGCCGTTTCTCCGAGGCCCGAAAAGACGCCACGTACATTATGTTTTATGAATGAGTTACACCTACGTATCGTCGGACTGTGTGCGAGTTAAATGTATCTGAATAGCGATGCAACCGGGCCCTACCCTGCCATTGTACATTGTGCGCGGCGTGTGGGCATCCTATACGCGAACTAGCCCACACGGTGCCGTCTTAACGATCCTTAAGCTGCCTCGCGGCACTATGTGTACGCGTCAGCTGCGAAAACGACCGACGATACTTTCGTTCGTGGGACGACCACATCTTTCTCGCTCTCTTCTGCCCCGATGATCGTACGTCCGCTGAGAATGTGTAAACTTTTCGTTGCTTCTGTCAGATCCTGTTTCTATTATTTATGCCGTGCTCGTGCCTCGGAATGAAGGGAGTGTTAAGTGGTTTCGCGTGCGTTAACAATGGCTCGGATAGAATTGGCTTAGCGCATTGTGTCAGCTGGAAAACTATGGAAAACGTTCTGTTACATAAGGGTCTCAGCAGTTACGTGATGCTCGGATTTGAATGGCTAATGACGCTCTAATGGGCTGAAAATTGTTTTCGAGAAATGGAATGTGTTAACTCTGATAGAAAGTATTTTGCGAGCTGGAGCGATTGTAATGACTATGTTCGCGTATTGGAAGCATGGTATGTTATATTGGCTAGGGTATACGCACGATGGATTAGCTCTCATTAAATGAAATGTATGACTACGTGTTTGATAATCCTTGATTAACCATTTGACGCAATGATTTAATTCGTAACTGCACTGGCAGGAATTATTTTGTCATTGGTAGTTTACTAGAAACAAAGGAAAATTCCATGTTCATCTATATCTACGTTTACTTTGAAGTGTAACAGTTGATAACAGAGATATAATATTCGATTTAGATAATTGAGACTTATTTATTTTTGTTAATTTCAATTTCAGATCTTCCCCGCGAGTCTGGCTCGACATTGTATGGCAAGGGACTAAAATGTTAATTACTAGAAGTGAAATGAGTACATTCTACATATTTTAAAACTTCGCAATTATCGTGTATTATCTGTGCACATTTGCTTTTTCACTAAAATTTAAGTTAAAAGTTCCTCCAAAATATTATAAGCCTCTTACAATCGCGTTCGTTTTATTAAACTGACATTATGTTTGTTCACGAGCAAACATTGATTTTCTAAATAATATCACAATTATGTCGCACATCGCAGTATCAATATTTCACATACAAATTTCATGATTAATTACAGTAAAAATATTCTTTCAAACAACCTCAGAATCAGAACAAATTCAAAGACACGACTAAATTTAATCTCTAAATACACGATGAAATAATTATTTTAACTTTTAACATATAATCTAAACTTGTAATGCTCAAACTTCACAATCCATCAGAATAAGAATGCAATGTAATCTTTCGTTAAATAAAGTGTCACAATTTAAAAGACAATTTCATACGGAAAATCTTTCTCTTTGTTAGTGGTTGGACAACGCGTGAATAGCAAGAATCCTCTATTGAATGAGTCGTACAGTATATTTACGGTTCTAAGAATATGTACAATCCATGGATAACTCAGAAACGGTAGGAATTCCTGTCAAGCCGTGGAAGATCTCTAGCTGTAGACGAACCTAGTATTCTGATCTGTTCAGGAGGGCTGTTCGCGGAACGGAGCCGCGTCCCACATTAAAGATTCGACTGGCGTCACGTCGAAATTGCAATAATTCTTTCGACTCACGTATCACGATTCGTATGGAAGACGGAACGGACACGCTTCCTAACTTACTCCAAAAAGCTCTAACGAGCTTCGACGTTTGCCGAGGGTCGCTGCGGCGCGGGAACGGGGTCTAGCGCTCGAGGAGCAAGGAAGGGTCTCCCATCCTATATTGACGAGTAAACGAACTCGTCGTTCAGGGAAAAGAACGTGTCGTTCTTTAATTGTAGCTTGACGAGACAGGTCCGTCGTCCCTGAATGCTGACAGTATTAATGTGCCTTTGAGATTGTCATCGTGTCAGCGAGATTTTAGTCGAGTGTGAGTCAATGTATTAACGGGTTGTTGGGGGTCATAAGAATTTTCTACGTTTCATACAAGTATCATTTATTTTATCCGTGACAGAGATAAATTTTGTTAATGATTACTGTTTATGGTTCCATAGAATGTATTTTTTACTGTGTACTTATTAAAATGAATTATCAGTCAGTTGGAGTGGATGCAGTTGGTATTTATTATTTCACGTTCCTGTTTAACTCCATGGTAGATAATGTCTGAGAGATGTCATTTGTTTTATAAGTTTAGATACTAACATATTTGAATCGCCAGGAAGCTATTTATTTTGTTTTATTTCATTCTTTTGTTTAAAATGTTGAAGAGGCTCCTCTGTTAATACTGTACGGTAACATTTAGTCATTAATATTGTATAGTAACATATAGACATTTAGCAATGTAAATGTTCTGTCCTGTAAATAGTATTTTCGAGAGGGACTGAATGTCATTTTATTTGAGTGTTACGAGTTTAAGCCTATTAATGACAGTTAAGATGTTGAAATGAATGAACAAGTTTGCTTTTAGATTAAAGAGTTGATAACTTATAAGTATAAACGACTTTAATCTTACTTAACGTTGTATGTGCCATATGGATCACTTCTTATATCATTCGAACCTACTATCGAAACAGTTAATGAAAAAAAAATAGTTGGAAACAACGTTAGCAAAGTACGTAAATTAAGCATAAAAGCAATATATAAATTATTTAAAGGTACTATTATCCAGTTACTCGCATTAGCAAATAATTGTCTTCTTTTGCCACTCATCTCATTTGAATATTACGTAGAATTCATTAAAATAAAATGAAGATTACCTTCGTTAGATTCTGTTCTCTGTACGAATGCTTAAGTACTCACATCCACCAGTGAATATACTCATTTGCGTACTTTAAACGATTAACTTCGCTATTTTTACTAATGAACGGCGTCTTTCTCGGAATAATAAACCTTGGCGAATAAGAATTTTTCAAACCTTAAAAATACTTTCCATAAAAAATTTAATAATTATACACCGAAATCTTAAATATCAGATAAAAAGAAAACCATGTATCGATCTCTCATTGTTTGGATAATTAAATTATTCATTCGCAGCTATTGATTTTAGACATACGCTCAAAGGCGTCATTATGGCTACATTCTACAGGAAAGGGTTAAAATACTACAGAAACAATTTTATAATAGTATTCTACGATTACAATCAACCTTTCTGTATGCAAATGTTTTTTGTCTTTTACTTACCTGTCAATTGCGTTTTTCAAATATTTTTATATCAAAGGAACGAAAAAGACAAAGAACATGCTCCTAAAGAATAGAGAATTACTCGAAATGAATACAAGAGCAGGTATAAGTATACCTTTCTCGCTAATTCACTCAGAATCCCTAGCAGAGCTTTCAGCGAATTTTATGGTTATTACAAAACAAGATAGACGTCTCTGGGGGGTCAGAATGTGGCGTTGTTAAGATGTTTTCTGACTCCAAGGAGAGGGAAAAACGATCCCCTCCTCGACGTGTCGAGGTAAACGAAGGACGAACTATGACGTGTAACGAGTGTCGTATTCTTATCACGCGACACGTCACTGTATTTTCAAGCTACGTGCTTTCGGTTTTCCAGTTGCACACGTACAATGACCTACGAATAAATCCCGCTGATGGATTCGGATAGTTCATTGGATAAGACATGCACGGAAGAGAAATAGCACGTAGTTAAATAGTCAAGCGAGTTTTCGAGTGCTTAGCCGAATAAACGGATTAAAAGACGACGGAGCAATTTATGCGACTCGTCCGCTTTTAGTAGGAGTTTCGCCCTATTTATTCCGTCCAGTGGAGGCGGAGCTATTCTGTGAATGGCTTTGCCACTGTAAATCACGTTCACAAAGAGATACACTGAAGTGATAATCACTGACTTTCCTGTAACTTTTTAAATGGCAGAAAGGAGTTTTTACGAAAATACTTGACATACAGCTTATTTTACGATAAGTACTTGCAAAAAATGGATAAAAATTAATTTTTATGTTTACGTTGTATCAGATTTGTATGAGATCTTATTGAATCGAGTCACACAATTCGGTAACCCAACAAATATTTAATTGTATATTACAAAACAAATCAACATGTACACTCTTTGAGCGCTAATGCGAGAGTAAAGAGTGGCAGGTAATTCATTTTTTCTTACATTACAATCGTAACAGGGTAATCAATGATTTATACATATTAATAATTTTATCGTCCGTCATCGATAATATATTTTGACACACTGTGAAAAAATTAATTACACTGTAAAGAAAGAAATTATAATTTTCAAATTTGTTGGAGGTCTGACTGAATTTTGTTACATATACGAATATTTAAGAAATACTTGGATTATTATGTTTAGTAATGATAGGTTATTATATGATTCTGAAGAAACTGTTCCGTAAAAATAAAATGTTTAAACTGAACATTCGTTAATCTACATTCATGTTTGTATAACGATTCTGTATTTTTCTTATATTCTATTCTATTATATTCTTCTTTTTATATTTTTCTTATATTCTGCGCAGTATCGCTAAATTATAATTTGACTGCAAATTTTTTGTATATATAACTTTCTTAACTTTAATTGTTAAAAAATTAGACAACTACAAATTTTATTCCTTTATTAGGTTCTCTTATATTAACATAAAATGAAAACCTTATAAATCTCTAATAAACTTGTTATCATACTGAATTTTAGGGGACCTCGTCTCCGATGACTGTAAAAAATTTATTTATTATCTTGTGGCACGTAGAATTAACCTGAATTCTTTCGAAACTGTACCGACAATATTAAAATTTTCTAAGAATCTTGTCCATGAACTTTATTCAAAATATTGACCAAACATTAACAGCGTTTTTCGTTGGACGAATAATCCGCCCACGAAGGTCGAATTTCAGAAATGGCACGGCGATTCAATGACCAAAGCCGGCTTCGGTGAGAAATTCGATCTCATTGGTCTTTTTCATTGAGCGAAAACTAAACCCCTTACTCCTCGATGTCTGTGACGGCAAACTGTGAAGAGGAAGGAAAAAGACCAGGACCATGAAAAGTTTGCGCATGAAACGAATGAGATATGATAGCCTAAAGGGAAATTCGATATCGATGCGAAATACACTGACAGGAAGCAACTTGTATAGAACTCTACAAAACAAGCAATGCAATCCGAATAAAGGATTGGTCTAAAATGAGAATTTAATATGAAATTCGTAAACGTGAAACCCGGTAACCTGAAATATTTTAATCGCGTTATAGGGGGGTTCTATTGCATACACACAACACATACTTTACCACTAGAACGACTGTAAATATTAGTCAAAATGACTGGTTTCGGTTTCCTTGTTTCGCAATTATTGATACCTTAAAAGCATCGAATATTTGAAATGATTTTGAAAATAAATAGTTTCATTTGAATATCTAATGAAACTGAAAGTAATCTATTGTCACAATTTTTATACGGATTACGTATCAATTATGAACAGCACAATTTCCAAATTCCCGTGAATATATTTGAGTACTTTTGCTAAATAAAATTGAAATTGTATGTATATCCTAATTATTACTGTACTAATTGAAAAGTGTTTAACCCGTCGGATACCAGCCTTTCTTTCAGTGACGATCTTGTCAAATATAACATTCTATTCAATCTAATATATCTTTTAAACAAAATATTTTAAAAAATGAAACTAAAACGAGTCATTGAATTTTTGAATATATAAAATAAATATAAAATTGGCTACTAATTGTTTATTTTTTATGCCACTCACTGATGACTGCCTATACTGTAATAAAATGCTAAGAAAATATATTTATGCGATTTTATATGCGAAAGAATTTATATTCTGGAAATATTTATCATATATTGTTAATTTTAAAAGAAATTAACTAAAATAAATGTTTATGGCAGAAATATATTGCTCGCTACTTTGGCCAAGTATAAGTTGAAAATAAATCATTCTGTTAATTACATTGTACAAAAAATTGCTCACATTATTTAAACTTAAATTTGATAAAACATTTCCGGAACTGTGTAATGTAGAATGCATACGATTATTTTGTCTTTCTGTTTAATGTATATATTATACAAGAAGTTGAATTATATATCGTAAATATTTGAAAAATTATCTATAAACCAAAATAAGGGTATTAAGAAAAACAACATTGCAGATATCACATCGTCATTAAATTATTAATAATTGGCAGATTAACTAACTAATGGCAGATTTTTATTATTAATAACTTAGAAACGATACTGAAATTGCACTTTAATCACACTTGATTTTCGTTTTATTTTGACTTTTAAAATCAACTTTTAAAAGATCTACTGTACGTAATCAAGTATTACGTATATATCATATATGATTTTGCTTTAAAAAAGAATCGAACATAAAATAAAATTATTTAAAACATAGAACTTTTAGAAATATTCCGTTCTCACGAACAAGTTGACTAGTATAAAAAATCGAATCACTATATTCCCATTGTTTTAAAAATGTTTTACATTCAAAACGTGAAGTTTTGAATTGTCTTTTTTGGGGGTAAGTTTTATACATTTAACGTATATCATTCACATCTGCAAATAGTAACACATACATGTATACGATGTAAGTGAAAGTGCAAGTAAAAATTATTTAATGTTACAAAATATCTAATGTTTTTAACATAAAGTAATTTTTACGTTTATTTCCTGATAAATATTTTATTATTAACACTAGGTTTACGGGCACTTATTGTACAGTTTATTCTATTGTTCCTAGAAAAGTTGATATTCGTCCATTATAATTTCCGGGAATTCATCCACTCGTGACACATATTCGTGTAGTTGAATCAATCAAACCCGACTGGAGCATTTACCACATAATGTTTATAAAATTCAATGTGCGCCAAATTGACGAGTTTCGTAAATCTAGTGTTAAGTAAATGACATATTCATTTTATCAAGATACCATTTAGTGTACAGGTTCTTTAATTATTGTTTCAAGTTTTTCTCCCTTTCTGAAGGAACACAAATGGTATCACAAATTAAACAACGGAAGGACGAATATTTATATACATAGGCTGATAAAGTTAGTCTGGATAAGAAAGGAAACACTCCCCTTTCCTGCATTCTGGAAAGGGTGCACACTTGTACACAAAATGTAAGCATATACAAACAATAGAAGTATGGGCTTACGTCTATTCATAGATCATATTATCCCCAGGCGGAATTATGTTCTTAATTAAATTATGATACATTATTTTCATGCTTTAAGAGAATTTATGCAGAGTGTCCACGCAACTGCTAGCTACCTCTCATCATAATAGATGAAAATACGAAATTTAAGCATAAGTAATTAAATTTATTTTACCAACAGTACTGATAATTATTACCAGTTGTTAATAATTATTGACTTTATTGAAATAATTTATTGAAATAATTAAAACTTGAAATGTCTCTTAAATATCTTAAATCCCATTCAAATTTGAATCTTACTGTACTAGAAATTTTGTGCAAGCTGTGCATATATGAAAATTTTCAATCTGCTCATAATAGTAAGATTAACCCCGTACCTTATAATTTGTTTCGATTCCCTTGTTTATGATTACGCTATTTAATTTTGTTGCAACTTTTTGAACATAATTGTTATAAGGAAAACTGAAATATTACACGTTCAATTAAGTTTCTTTATGAAAATAAGAGAATTGTTTTAGTTACGATACGACAGATTTATAAAATACATTACAAAATTATGCTTTGTCAGACTCATCATTCTCACTGAAAGGGTTAATGCTGTAATTATTATAAAAATACTTGTTACTATAGAACCAACGAAATCGTGTTGACGTTCCATCGTTCCTGACAATAAAAACGTCAGAAATAAAATTAGAGCAACGCGAAGTGTTGTCGAAGGGAAAGTAGAGTGGAAGGAACACAGAAAGCAGGAAGAGGGTGGATACCCTGATGACGGAGTAATTTTCCTGGGGCTGCAAATTGGCAATTGGACGATAAATGATTTAAGGTCGCGTAAGCGCGCACCTACATGTAACTTTGCAGAACTCAGTAGGGGCAAGTCTACCCCAAGGCGAAGCGCGTATCTCTGCCTGCCCGACTATCTTACCAACAAAATAGATCTTTAATTCAATCGCTGCTTCCCGGTGACTCACGGTTCTTTACACTTGGATCAATTTGGAGGACGCGTGCCCATGTAGGTATGTACGTGACGAATGTTGAAGCATGTTGCCAACATGGGGGAAAGTAAACGTTTATTTTCAACGTTTCATCCTGTTCATGTAATAGTTATACGGTTACTGTTTCAGATAACTTTCTGATTGCCAGAGATTTCTTTTTATTTTGAACAGAAGAGAGCTGGAAACGTTTCTTTGTAATTCAAACAAGATTAGAGAAATAATGGAAAAAGATTTTCTTGCAAAATTTGAATTTTCTTCGTGTTATATATTCATTACAAAACTTGTGTAATATTTATGTAGTATTATTAATATTTCTTGTATAATATATTTATGATGCAAGCAATTAGGAATTTAAATTTAGACGTAATTAACTTTTACGATGGTATAGGTATAGGTATATATTGACTGTATTTGCTGCTCAGATTTCGTTCCTTATTACAATGGGGAGGACTTCAACAATTTTAAACCAACTTTGGCGCATATAACTCAAAAAAGTTTCATTTCATTCTAAATCTTGTTGATCGTATAACTACATAAGTAAAATGTATTTTGTTTATTCTTTAGTAAAAATATTTTTCAGAAATACTGTATAAATCTCGGATCTTTTTAATAAACGCAATCAATGTTTAGTAATTACTTAGAATTTTTATACTGATTAATTAAAACATACAAATATATAAAATTATGATATAAATTACTTAAGCAATAATCCAAATGTTTTCTAAAAATATTTCATTATAAAAGTAACGTCAGTTCGAGAAAGAATACCGTAAATAACAAATTTAAATGAAACCTCTTTACTTTTAAGATTATTAAATATTATATTAATAATTTCGATATATATCTATTTATTAATTTCATAACTTTCAATTATTACAAAACATCCTTTATAGTAAGCTCCATTATAATTGCATTCCAATAAAGCGATAACTGAACAATATCTTCAATTACAGCTACCACTAAAAACAATAAGCAACAAATGATATTACGTCGATCCATAGAACTTCCCCCCCCCCCCTTATTTTAACCCTCTGCACTCGAGACGCGACTCCCAGTCGCTACATGATTTAATATAGCAAAATTACAAAGTTACATACATATTTAATATTATTCCTTAATTTATGTATAATTTGTCTTTAATTTCCATCTAAAAACTATCATCCGCATTTCATTAGGAAATAATAAATGTTTCTAATGAAAAACCGTCGAGTAGAAAGGGTTTATACATAAACGCGTAAACTCATAAATAAATTCGCCACGCGTTCCGAACGTATCTCACAGCGATCTAAATTGAAGCAGAAGGCGGCATATTGTTGAGGGTAATCGAGCGAAAGAGGCATATGTGTACAAACAGTTCCATGCCCTAGAAATTGTGCCTTCCCTCTTTGTCCGCCGATGACTTACGTTTCCCTGATCTGGCGAACAGCCAACACATCATGCGCGCACACGTTTTTCTCCGATTCGTTTTATCCCGGCATCCCCGTCGGCAATGACTTTCCGAACATTTGCGGTGCACGGCGGATACCTGTACCCTCATACCGATATTTTTCGGTCACATATTCATAACTCTTACATCAGATAACCCTAAAAGTTTTTCTCGATTTTTGTGAAGCTCAATTTCTAGTATTGTTATAATAATTATTTGCCAACTATGAATGGCAGCCAAGCTAACTTAAAGAGTACAGTTTACAAGGCTGTTGCACGAGCACGATCCGTCAGGAGCGTAGAAGCTATGGCTCGACGAGCACACCCGAAAGTACGCAAGCTTTCATACAACAACACCAGATTGAGTTGGTACAGCACAAACTGGATCTCGCGAAACGCGAGATTCGACTGATGCGTGAGCCGCAACATCTGAATGTCCGCGGTTACCTGCGGTTCGGAATTCCTGAAAATGGGTGACGCACCCACGAATAAACGTGGCGACATTGGCTGATTTCCTCAGCCCCTTCAGCGATGATCCCAAGGAGTTTGAGAGCTTGAAACAATCTAGAGCGACGTACCGGGTACACGATGGTCCACGTAAGATCCTGATCAGGATGCGGTTGAAGGAGAGAGCGTTGCAGTGGCTACAGTCGACGCTCGACCACATAGCAATGTCCGTGGATTCGTGCGCCTTAAACGTTCGAAAAGATAACACTACGAGACGGATGTCAGCCGAACACCACAAGGAGGAGGGACCGGCAGGAAGCGAGGACCGGCGAGCAGATAAGCAGCGAACGACCAAGACAGCGGTTGTTTCTACTGCGGCCTGTGTGATCACCTAGGAGCGAGATGCCCTACCAAACCTGAAGGGTCGATATGCTTTCGATACAGAGTACGTGGGCATCTAGCGGCGAGGTGTCGCAAAAGAGGTAGCGCTTAACCCAGAAACTTCCGCGAGGCAAGCGAAGTAAGGTCGTCTAAGTATAAAAAACGGGTAGAAGTTAATGGTCGCGAAATAACTACACTTATCGATACCGGGAGTGACCTTCGCCTGATGCGGAATGAGCAATATATTAGAATCGGTTCCCCTCCGTTGAATTCTAACGAGGTCAGGTCTCGCCGTATCGGATCAGGCGAGAATGTAACGTTAGGCAAATTTGATGCGAAACTATGAGTAGATGAAAATAGGTATCTGATTGGCATCCGAGTGATTCCTGAAATTATCGACTACGATTTTTTGATCAATACGGATTTTTTAAACGCAGTAGATGTCAGGATGCGAGCGGGAAGTATCTGTATCAGTCCAGTACTCGAGCGGTTTACCGAAAATAGACGTCGCGCATATGTCGCGTAAAGAGGACAGGTGCGAAATAGAAAACTTAGTCCGCGAGTATACACCGGTTAAAATACGTATCGTTGACGTGATAGTAAAGAAAAAAGACAGTGCAATCCACTTATGCGTGGATTATAGACGATTGAACGAAAAAATAGTTGGCGATCTCCAACGCTTATAGAGGACCAATTAGACTTACTTCAGAGCATCAAATTTTTTAGCACGTTGGACTTAAAAAGTGGGTTCTCCCATGTCGCATTAGAAGAGCAGAGTCGGAGGTATACCGCTTTCGTTGTACCTGGCGAATGTTACCAGTTTTTCCAGGTTCCTTTCAGCCTTTACAATTCGTCGTTGGTATTTCAATGATATATAAACGCTGTTTTTAAACAACTCGTACGCAAAGAAGTTGTGGTAACGCATATGCACGACCTTATCATTCCGTCCAAAGATCGGGAATTGGGGATAAGCGGATTGAGAGCGGTATTGGCAATTGCGAGCAGTCTCGGGTTAGTTAATTAAATGGAAAAAATGTTGTTTCTTGTGAGAGGAAGTTGAATATTTTAGACATAAAGACATGATGATCCACCCTGATTGGTTTGGTCGAGTGTACTTACTCCGTCATCTAAACATAGTTTCACGCAGCGTAGTTTGGCTGAGTGGAGACAGCATGCTAACTACCCAGTGGAGGAAATAGAATTTAATTCAGAGAACTGAACGCCTATGGATTCGATTTCTGTACCTCTTGTATTGGAAGTATCTGACAATGGATCAGGAAGACAATGTATAATTTGTGAATAGCTAGTATTGAGACACTGATCGTTACTGGGCGCTTGTATGACGTTATATCTAGTACCGAATTAGTACCAACTGATTTCTTCCCTGGATGCGAGAGTAGACAAAACCCATACGTATGTTTTGTTGTTCCAATTGAGGAGGATATCCTTAAGACTTGAATAGTGGTTTCAGGCTGAGTTTGAAACATATAAGGCGCAAATTGTAAAGAGCAACGGCTTGAGATAGATCGTGCGAGCGAGGAGAATTTAGAGAGCGAGAGAGAATTGTAAAGAAAGCATGTAAATGATTTTCGATCACTCCAATGAATCCTACATATATTTGCTTCTCAACGCTTATTTTGTTGCTGAACTACATAATAAATGTAGCGACAAATTTCTATTTTTACGTTTCATGATCATCGCTTTCATCGTTTATCACATCATCGGTAAACGTATCCTCAGTTTTCATAGTAGTACATTTTCTACAAAGACCGAAAAAATATTGGTGTGTATTTCGGTTTTTGGTATTATATCGGTTTCGGTAGTATATCCATTTCGGTATAGCCTTCTTAACCTTATAACGGTATTAACCTTTAACCAGTTAACTGCGCTTAACAAGTATTTTAATGATAATAATTAAACGACACGTCATTTTATAACTCACAGTGATACTAATTCTTTCAACAATGAATTATTTATTTTTATAGATAAACATGTAATCCTTCTTCGTTTTTCTTTAGTGTTTCGTTAAAATATATTTTAGGTGCATTTGCCCTGCGTTTGACTAGTGTACAATGAGAGGATTTTGAAACTAAATTCCACAGTGAACAGGTTAACGGTCTAATACCGCCATATAAGTACGTGGCACAGCACTTTTACTTATTAAGTCAACTGGCGTATATTGTGACAAAAATCATTTTATTATTTTCATCGTTGTTATTGCTAATAGGTATACACTCATTTAGCATGTTAAATGTTACATCGGTTTCTTGTAGTTCGTTTATTTTAGTTATCTGTGTATTGTATGGAAAGTGGTAGGCAAACTTGAAATACTTCCGGACCGTTATAGGTCAACATTATTTCGGTTTTAACCTACAGAACTAATACTGGTATCAAAACTATGTCGGAACTGTTCCTGCCGAATAAAAAAGTTGACGCACGAGGCTAAAAATTAAAACTGCAGAGGGCAATCCTCTTTCTTGCGCTACCTTCCTGAAAGTAGAAATTGCAAATGTATTAACCCTTTGCACTCCGCTGTCCCCACTCAGGGGACATCGTAATTGTAGCATACCACTCGGATGTCCCCTCTCAGGGGACGTTAAAGTTTATTAGTGATTACGGGGAATTAAGTTACTTCAGCGCAACTTTTTGAGACATGCATGTTTCCCTGAAGTTTTCTCTTGAAATGACACAAGAAATCAAATCAAAATATAGTAAAATTACTGAGATATATAAAAAAAATGTCAGCGGGTTTTGGGTCAGAAGAGAACACGAGAAGCGTGTTCACGACGGTCCGAGCACTTCTCGGCGCCACTTGAAAAGGGCGATAAGAAGATTTTGTAGAATATTTATATTTATAAATATAAATAAACAAATTTAAAACTGGAGATCGCATAGATAGCGATAGCGATGAAAGTGATACGGAAGAACGGTTTATCACACTGTACAAAATTATAAAAAATAAAATATTGATTTCTTTGCAAATATACATTCCTTGATGTCAACCAATTCATATAAGTCCAATATCATTATAATACGTTACTTGGTTCCAAAACTACACTAAATAATATGCGGGTCCGTAAATGCACGTTTCTGCCGTAAAGGCACGCTGAGTAGCTGGTAGCCAACGTCCAGAATGGTTCGGAGTGCAAAGGGTTAAGTCTATACTACAGTCCAACCATGGATCCTCAAAGCGTGACCGCATGCTATACGTGAAAACTCTAAAATAAATGCAATATATTGTTCACGCCTAACACAGCGACGAGTATTTTGTCATTAATAGTGGATGCTCACCGAACTCGATTAAAAAATATGTGTTCGTGTTCGGCGCGCGCTGTTAATGGCCCGTAAATCAAGATTCGATGCCGCGCATCGCTGAAGAGAACGATTTTATGAATTTTATAATTCTTACTCGGGATAAAGGACGATGGCAGTGCTATCACACTGGCCTCCGTTGTTTAAATGGTTTATTGGATAAAACGAATGATGTAATGTCGAGATACTCCTTTTATTACTAGTGTTTTAGTGAAGAATTCTTTTGTTACGTAAGAATTTATTTTGATTATCGCTGTGATAAATACAATGAACGTCCACAAACGTTGCTTTATTCATAAAAAAATACATTTTCTTTAATTACAAAACTAGGATTTATCAGGTTTTAGAGTGTTATGTGATTTGTGCGTGCAGAATTAAAATACAAAGATATCATGAGATGACTTATATATGCACAGTAATGGAAAATGAATAGAAATGATCGCTGTTACACTAATTATAATTAATACTATATAACCATTTTAACCTCCTTTGCTATGATTTCCTTCACAACTATGCTTGATAAAATTACTTTATCGTTAATAATTTGTTATAAAAAGAAAAAAATTTGATACTTATTCTATGTCTACGTCTACTGAGAAGCTTAACGGTCAATAATATGAACGTGATATTTAGTTTGTAGTCAAAAAGTACATAACATTTAGATCCCTCAAATTCAGTTTAAAATGTTCAATATGAAGCTGATACAATAGTATAGAGCAAAAGGGTGAACGTTCATATACATAAAATTTAACGTAGTGATAGAAGAAGCTTATTTTGAACAACTTTGTTTTTTCGGTATCTAAATGTTATCAATGATAACCTTGATAACATATTTCAAGATCATCAAAATCAGTGCTCCATACACCATGACATATACATATTTATTAATTAACTTTAATTACGCATTACTAGTAAAGCAATGAATTTCTATACCTGAAACTTAGAATTTAGTATTTTTTTTATCAAGTACTATCGATATATGTAAAACAACTTTACATGTATTGCTATACTTTACTTCAAGGTTCCATTTATTTAAAGTGTAGAGACCATTTTTATTCAACTTGATCAGAGCATTCAATTCCATTATAACTGCATTCTGGTTTATGTAATATTATATAATAAATTTATAATAAAATAAACGTGAAGTTATAAACACTTCATACTACACATGTAATTGTGGTATATATTCAAAGCATTCGATGCTAGAAAGTTACTTACATACTTCGTCACAGACAATAAATTGTGCACCTTTTACGATCACTGGGTTACTGCTTTGCAACTTCGCTTAATTATGATTTATGGAATTTATTACGATTCAACTTGGAGTTACGTTCTCTGTAGTACGTGCTTATAACGTCGTACAATACAATTTCGAATCAAGAGAAATCAAATATATAGAAACTACAAATGAATTCACTGCTTATACAAGTTTCATAAATTACATACATACCCGTTTCCAATTTGAGTGTCTCTCTTACCGTTTTATTATTTTGAATTGTATTTATTAAGGAACGAAATGTCAAAGTTGCGAGAGAGTTACAACTTATTATCAATTCAATGATGATAAACGGAAATATTTCAAAATGAAGCTACAAATAATTTTAGTAATTTTCATAAAAATATAATTCACCTAAAATTCTATTTTTGCACTATTCTAAATATTTGTAAAATTGATGGAAGATGTTTATTTTGAAAGTTATGCGCACAATTTAAAGTAAAATGAACGATTTACTGTTTAACATTTGAAATAATATTTGGTAGAAACAAATTTCTCTCGATTAAACTGTATATTTCTATTGTTTACAGTCTTTGAAAACATTCTGCCTCATATTATTGTATTTACTTGTCCATTACATTTACTTCTAAACCATAAACCATGAATCGTATAATGCACTGAAACAAAAACATCAAAACATTTTGGCCAGCCTAATATTTTAGCCATCCCTATTAGGTAAACATCCCCTTTTTATTTACGTGGATTATCTGTCAGTACAAAAGAAAACAAACTATTGCAAAGAAAAGTTAGTATAAGTTTTAGAAATACATATTTATTTTGTATAGCTTAACAAGAAAATAATAATACTGACTTTTAAAAAGACAAAAGTAAATTCTGCTCTATATCAATAAATTCAGACCGCTTGTAAACAACACCTCGTAAATAATGTTATAATATACGCATAAAAAAGAGACTCGCGTAAAGCATGTTTTTCGTAAATGCAGGGACGAGTACACATTATCCAATGTACGGAAAACGACTTGATACTCGCTACAAATTCTCTCAAGGAAACCAGTGACAAGCGCAAATAATCTGATACCTGTAAAATTTAGTTTGAACAACCTCTCATTTTGCGCGCAATCAAATAAAAAAATGAAGCGTGTTCTCGTCAAATGCAGGACGAATGCACCCAGAATATATTTTAATGAAAAGCTAAAGTAAAACAAAGAAGAATTACATGTTTATCTGAAAAATCTGAGTTCATTGTTGAAAGATTTAGTATCATTTCAAGCTTTAACACCTTGCTGGCTGGTCACAAGTATACTTGTGCTTATTGAATCTAATTGTTCATGAGTTTCGTTGTATTTACATTTACAGTAATTTAAGTCTGAAAGCAATATAGATTTCTGTAAGAGTGCTCTACATTGTATTCATTAGGTTAGATCATTTAAATCATTTTAAATGCGAAAGATGTTTTTCGTAAACAGATTCATCGGTCAGCAAAGTGTTAAAATGACATGTATACTCGTGAAACGCAGTTAGCTGGTTAATCTGTTCGTAAACGGCCGGTGTTACGAAATTTCAGTTCTCATCCCTGACTGCTTTGTTACCGGATTCGTCGCGCAATCAGTCCAACGTGTTTCACGCATCTCCAGCTAATTACTTTAAAGCACGGCAGGCCCGCTACGGCTAATAAACAAAGTCAATTTCTCCTTTGATCGTGCGAACGATCCCAGGCACGAAACTGTTCGGTAATGAAAGCGACTTCGTCCTCGGTTGCCGAAGACTCGATGAACAAAGAGCTATTCCCTTGTGATGCGCGCAACGAGGAGAAACGCCGGGACCTTCTTCCTCTTCGCTGGAAGATGCTGGTAGCCCTGGTGGCATCCCTTAAAGTAAACATCGCAAGAGAGCGAATCGGGATGGAGAAACGCAACCTCCTTGGGGTTGATCAAAGTACTTTCACACCCTCGGGCAGCATATTTGATAACCTCACGGATCGACCCCTCTCACGAGGATTCTTAAAAGTCCTCTACCGAAAAATTGGTCAGCCTCCGAAGAAAAGATACAAGGGACGGTCTCGAAAGTGATTTTACTGCGAAGGAAATGTTTAAGAAGTATGTTAGAATTATTCAAAACACGCGCCGAAGTTCAAATTTATTCCTTTGTTTTCTAATCGATAACATCTTTTTGTTTATATCGATCTGTTTTATTTCCTCTGAATCTGGTTAGAATGAAATCTATTCTGTTTAAAATATTTCAGTTATGAAAATGAGTTATTTAAATGAAGTTTATTTAAAACATACTTATTTTTATTTTTTAATATAGAATATATCATTTTTTAATGACCCGTTATAGTAAATCAAACTTGTTAGGTTAAAATTAAAAAAGATTCAACCGAATTCGACATATAATTGTCAAAATCATAATTCGTAAATATGGCCTGTTTCCATGAAAATAGACAATAACTGTAAAATTTGGATGTTCTTGGAAATATATAGATACGTTTGAAACCTGCAAATTGAGAACTTAAGTTACTCATAATTTCTGTGTTATACATATTCCATTGAGGTTAGAAATAATCTAGTTTTATCAAAGTTATCGATTGAAGAAGAGTAACAGAATAGATGACATGGAAATGAAAAGCCCATTATCGACAAACATTTCAATTGTAATAAAATTTTGTAGTGTGATAGTGTTTTGATGGCAGTCATTATCATCACGTGCTTGGAGTCTCGTTAATCATATTGTTTCGATTTTCCGTAGATTATTCATTTTTTATTGCAAATTATAATTCTCTTCAAAAATATATTTCAAAATTCGAACGAATTAAAACATCAAGATCATTAATTTTTATCAACATTGAAATACATCAAACACCCCCATTAATAAAGGGCCACTAAATAACAGTGGTGCGTATTTTCATCAAGTTTTCATCTAAAATTCTGTTACTTGAATAAAAATGCCTGTCGAATTACAAACATTTTCAGAATAAATGTTGTTTGGCATAAAAAATGCAACCTGTCATAGTCAATAACATCAAAGGTTTCTCAGCGTCAAAAAAAAGCGAAGCACGCAGCAGAAAAGAGCACGCAACTTGCAAATAAATCGTTTAGCGTGCGGTCAATTGAAATCAACAAGCCAATACGATCACGTTGTAAATCGTATTTGCACTGTATCCGTTTAATATTCAACCCCAGAGCGGAACCGCGGTGTGTGACGCGAATCCTGCAAATCGCGAGGCTTGCACGGGCCATCGCTTTTATCAATTCCGAACCGAAAATGACGGGAACAACGTATACGTGCCCGTCGTGCAAATTGCCCGCGGGAACCAGCGATATGATGTAAAACTCGATATCGTCGTGCCGCAAATTTGCAGCTCGGTTTCCGAAATTAGCTCGATGAGGGCCATGAAAATCGGCTCTTGCCGGTATCCGCCTCGAGGGATGATGCGCGGAGGAGGCAGGAAGTGGAAGAGGCCAGTGACGCGAGCGGTAAAACAGATAGCTAGGTACACTCTCGTTCAAAAATATTCGGACATTTTATTGACTTGTACAAAATTAAGTGAATCTGGCGAGTTACTAGTGGATTATTAAAACTTTTAGAAATATTTATCTATGTTTTAACAGTTAGTTAACCTGTTGGCCAGCCGAGCGAAAATACCGATTTATACTTTGCTGTAGATTGAAGTTATTTCTAAGTAATTAATCATTATAATTATCAATTTTTTAAAATAAATTTATATATTATTTCTCGCAAGAATTGTATGCTAACATAGTTCATCTCCTCTTTTTGGAAATTTACAAAATATTATCGGTCGGCAACGAAAATTTTTTTACTTAATCACTAATTGGTTAAGTAATAACATCTTGACTGGTTAATTACTACTTATAAAATTACTCATACAATCAAAACAATCTTTTTAACGAAACAGAAATTCGGAAGCCAAGATTTTGTAAAGCGATTGTTCTTTTAATCTTCTGGTATCTTATTGTTCCAAGAATATTCGGGTTGTTCGATACGTCATTAAAAACATTCATCTTTAAAACTATACAAAAAGTTACGTCATAGAAATTTTGAGAGTGAGTATTGTAAATGGGCTCACACAACTTGTGATCTCAGCAATTTAGTATAGATACCTACTTGTAAATATTATATTTATATTATACATCTAAATACCAGTACAAAGTGAAGAATCATTTAAAACTATGTAAGACCTAAAACATTTTAAATACTTTTAATAACATATAAAAATGTTTAATAACGATGATATTTGTTTCAAAACGGTAAATATTGCAATAAGGAGAACTAAATATGTTAATGTCTTTTTGGTTACATATATATTTAATTTTTAATACAGTTTTCAATGCAGTTTATGTCCAAAAGCCGTTAGTTTAGGGTATATCGTCATTTGAATACTGCATTTGTAAAAACAGGTTGTGAGTAAAAAAAATGTACTTCTTTGAAGCAAACGCTTTCTTTCTTTATGATTTTCGCACATTATTAAACAAAATAAAAATACTGTAGATTCCACTTGTAAGTAATTTACTCTATTTCGTTATACAAAATGAACCACGTGAATGCAAAAAGATATGAAAAGAATTGTGCAAAATATAAAAACCATATTCATTCTGTAGAACATAAACTCCACCGTATGTAGGATAACTTATCATTATATAAATTATTCCGTGACTGTTGATATAACCAAGAACATTCAGATTCTATATGAAAAAATAAATTGTTCATTTAGAACCTCCATTTCCTCCTAAAATTTAAACACAATCTGAGTCGCCTAAAACTTACACTTAATCTCCCTTTTGTCGAAAACGAATCCCAAGATAAAAGAAAAATTGTATACCACACATTTTCATTATTATCATATACAAAATACCATTCTACCACTTATATCAATCAAACACTATTGCATCTAAAGAATAATTGCTTTCGACAAATATTTAGGCTCAACTTTCTCGAACTCAGCCGGAAACGTTACACGTTACAATTTCAATTTCTGTTTTCACGTAGAATCGTAACCTTCCCATTAAACCATCAGTTGTCCTTTGTACAAAACAGAGTACTATGGTCCATACTTTTTTCATACGCCCATAAATGACGGAGATATTCGCGTGATTCCATTTACGTCGTGATCCCTGTATACTGTATCCTCCACAGCTCCGAAATCAACTATGTAACGACTACATCGAAAGAGATAAAAAGCGGCGGAAGAGTAAAAATGAAAAGGACTGTTGGGCGTATGACGCATAAAGCCTGGATCGGAGAGGAAACTCGCGTAAGGGGAAACGACACGCGTAAACACAGGTAACCGTAGCGTAGAAGGGGACTGTGCGTTAAACGTATTCGAGTTCGCATTTGTGCAGGACTCGTAGCAGGCATCGGCGAAATTGCTTCCGTTTTTCAATTAATTCGAAACGAGATCCGCTGCGAACGCCTCCATCCTGTACGCGCCGATTCGGCGGAGGAGACAAAACGACGACGTGTGCTTCTGACAGCTCATTCTGAATTCGAGAATCCGCGTAACCGCATCAATTCTACGCATTAACTTGCTGAATGATTTCAAACGAGCGTACGACTGGAACGCGAGAGTCGAACGACTCTCCTTTTATTGTTGTCCGCAATAAACCTGTTTTCCGTTTTGGTTGGAACAGTCCCTTTCCTAATCTTCCACTTTTTGCAGTCTATATAGTCCCTGATCGAAGAATTTGGGCCAGCATAGTTTTTAATGCTTCTCGCGGCTTTCACAGTATTGCAAGTCCAAAAAGGAATTTATTAATAATTTCTTTGTATTATGTTATTATATTATATTATGTTATCAACTCTTTGTATTCGAAAAGTGTTTCACTGGAAATACTAAACATTTTCTAAAGAGATACAAACGGATATGAAAAGAATATTTAAATATAAAACTATCTGTGCTATTCGTTATGTATTGTTTTATTAATAAAGATGACATTATTAACAACTTGCTTTACGTTTCCTCTTGCAGGTGTATATATACATATACTCGCTACAATTACTTTATAGATGGAAATCGATTAAAGAAGGAAAGAATTCCAGTTTGACTGCAAATCTACATTTACTCTGAATATTGAGTATTCATAACAGAAAAATAGCTGCACTGTGAATAAAGACATATCAATAATATCCAGGTACCTTAAACGAAATTTGAAACCTTGAGTTTCATTTGATATTATCAAACAAAGGGTTAATCGACTACTGCTGGAACATTAGTCATGTATTGATTTTAATCTTTCCCAATGAGAAATCTAGCTTACACGATACAGTGTAAGATAATCCTTTCACTCATATACATACCATTTTCGAACTCGGAATCTAATTATTAACATGAAAAATACCTACGATTCATGATATTTATGAATAATGTTCTGTAAATATCACGTGAATAAATATTTTTTACTTCATTTTATTATATAATGATAGTTTAAAATGATAATTTAACTGATATAATGTGGTCTCTTGCCTTTTATCGCTATTTAAACATTCGTAGTTCCCTCTCGTTTACAAACAAAGTACATTAATACAGATAATTTGGATTGATCAAAAAAACATATTAAGAAAAATATCATCAGGTATGGCTTAGACGGAAAACTTGAATCATACCATAAATATTTTTCATAGATCGGAGGTCTTTCCAGCATCCTGTGTATCGATATACATTCACCGTTAGTTAAAGTAAACTTTTTCCTAAAATAAAATCTGCTACAAGTAACATTGCATTGCTTTCCACGCATTTATACAAAAATTATTCTTCCTAAAACTGATCTACACTCTACCTTCCATTTCTACAGAGTATGCGTTCCTCGCATGGATTCATTTTACACGAAAGAAAAACTATTGAAAGAAAGCTGTCATAAGTTTTAGAAATACATATTTTACATATCTTAACAAAAAAATAATAATAACGACATCAGAAAAGTAAATTTTATTCGGAGTCACTAAATTCAAATCCCGTATAAATTTACCGCGTAAAAAGAGACTAGCGTAAAAAAGTGTCGCATAAACAGAGGGACGGATGTATCCTTCTCTACCCCCATAAATTATCGTGATTATCCTAAAGAACAGAACATTTTCTCACGACTAGCTAATAAACACCAAAAGACTTAGCTACCTGCTGCGTGGTCTTTCCCCGATGCTGCCACTGATAGAAGTGTTCGACGTTCAGAGACCACCCCGGCGCAAAGCTGAATCCCTCCGCCGGGATCTGCGACGGTGCAACCGCGGCAGCTGCCGTCTGCTGGTACAACGGGTCAGGTAATTCCGTGTAAAGACCGCGTCTACCGATCCACCCGCCGAGGGGACACTTGCCGTCCACCTGACCCACATCCTGCTGCGACCGCAGCAACTCCTTCTCGAACGTATACAGCGACTCGAACTCCAGAAACGACATTTCTGGCTCATCTCCGCTGGCCGCGGCGAGTCGAAGCCCTAGACCCATCTCGTTCTGTAAACAATCGTCCTCGAACGTGGATACGTATCTTCTAGGCGAACGTTTAGGAGACCCTTTAGGGCTGTGCTGATGAACCTGCAAGGTCTGTCGATCTTCTTGGGGATACTTCCTTGGCGACCTCTTGTTAGCCTCGATACTGGGCGAGCTGCGACGCGGAGACGTCGACGACACGGACGAGTGAGACTTGCCAGGACTCGAGGTCGGGGAATCAGCGTTCGACTTCTGCGATTTCTTCGAACCTCCCGTTACAGGAGGTATCACAGAGTTCGACGACGTCAGCTTGCAAATCTTGCTCTTAGGCTTCGCGCCGTTGGTGTTTCTTGAAAATATCATGGATGACTTGGGTACTGAGACATCGGACATAGTGACATTTTCCGAAACAAATCGAACTTCCTTCCGAGCAATCAAATTAACAATAATTTAATAATTCCAATAGCCCTATCACGTAGTCACCAACTTTACACTCGCATTTATCACAGGTTCGAGTTCACTCACACAATTTCTGCACTAGTAGTTCACTTATCGGAAGATATGTTGGGAGTAATTCAAAGTTTCTGACCCATAAACGAGATCACATTACCTGATATCGATTGAATTTATCGTATCTATTCGCGAAACAAATGTCTAGGCGAAATTGAAGAACCGCGACGCGAAAACGGCGAACCGATCGGAAAAAGGGACCAGAGGATCCCCCGGGTGAATCGATGCGAGCACCCTTAGAAGGATCCTCGGCAGGACTGGCGATGTTTCAAAGCGGCCGATGCGCCGCAGGACGACGTAGCCGAGCTGCAATTGTGCGCCCGCGCACATCGAGCAGCTCGTCGAACCTACAACAACGTTTGCACGTCTCTACGCGTGACGAAATGAGAAGCAGCGGAGAGAGAAAGAGAGGGAGAGGGAGAGAGAGAGAGGTCACAATTATTCTGTTCCCGGCACCGCCTGCGAAATTTCGGCCACTCGGAAAGTTACGAGTCCGGCCTGGTTACTTTTAAATTGCGCTCGAGAGTTTTTTCGCGGAATTTCATCGGGCGTGTGCCGATGAACGATTACGAATGGTCGCGCGCTGCGCGCGAAAATAATTGCGCCCGCTAATTGCCAATCGTGATATTGCCGTTCCGGGTAACGATAGCGCCTTTGCATGGGCATTTTTGATCCCCACATTCGACGCCGCGTCACGTTATTTTTCCTTGTTTGCTCGGTGGTTTGTTGTTTATTATGGACTGGATGACCGTTTTTCATGATTAGCGGACTGCGGATGTGTTTATGCGCGATGTCGAGGCATCCGGAATGCGCACGGTGGAATGTCATACAATATAATGTGAGAATTGTGTGAATTTTATGTTATGAAAGCGGTTTTACTTGTACGGGAAGGTAAAAAGTTCATGACTATATGGCGTGGGTTATATGAAGCTACAATGTAGATGAATGTCACATTCGTGTATCTACGATTCATCGCGTGAATTTTTTATACATATGCGTGTCGTATGAAGTAATTAAATCAAGAAAACGAGTCATAAGAATGAGAAGAAATTTGTCAGATGTAAAACAATGAAACAAATGAAAAATTTGAAACAACTGTGGATCCATGAAAGTGAGCCTCTGTTAATATGAAAACTTAAAAGAATGTGTACATTCAGAAATTATCAACGAAACTTAGATTGAGCGATTATGATTTTTTAAACTTCTCTTTAGCAATAATCTTTTTTTTATTATTGTTCCGTAATAGATTTTAAACTTGCTTTCTTTGCTATACTCACCAATGTTGATTATTCATATTGCATATTCGATTTTTAGCATTATTTTGGCAGAACGTGGAAGTTGCTTTTAATGAAGTCGAAATCATTAGTCTTGTCTTTCTTCAATACTTTCTGTATTGATGTAACGCATAACTTTTATTATAAGTATAAACATGTTGTAATTTTTAGATCTCAATTACGATTCATGGTAAATGCGCCTAATTATAAATACAATAAACCATTGCTACTTCACTGCTTTCTGAAAGGAAGTGTAATAATAAAAAGAAAATAGTGTATACAAGCGAATTTATTTATATTACAACTGAATATCTACTTAGAACAATCAAATAGATATCAACTCTTTGACTTATGGTGATAATAAAACTACTTTGTCATTAATAATTCATTAGTAGAAACAGAAGAAAAATTAATGCTTATTCTACATCCACGTTTGCTCTAATGGTTAAAGATACACAATAGACAAGTAATATTTCATTTCTGTGAAAAAAAAAAAAAATATATATATATATCAATTTACAATATACATAAAAAAGTTTTGTTGAATTGCAACGTAATATCGATTTAAAAAAACTCAAATAGGAAACCGCATTTCCAGATCCCATTTCCATATTTATTACCTACAAAATGTTCAATCAAGATACCCGCAATCTACTAATAACCGCAACGTCAATGAAACCGTAAGTCTGTTGGGAAAAAGGGATTCCTATCGCGAGTCGATTTGTCAAAGAGAAAGTAAAGCACCGCTCCCACGATGCGCGAGGGTGGTGGCCTCGGTTATTTTCAAGGTACTCGTCGGCGTGCGCAAAGTCGCAATAAGGAAGACGACAAAAGCTTCGACCGTCGATATCGAAAGAAGCTTTCGCCCGACCGCTGATCGCAGGCGTTATTTTCAAGAAGGGTTCGAGCATGAAGAATCACGAGCAAGGTGTGTGTACACGATATACGGAATGGGGCACGGACAAGGGCAGGGGCAGGAGGAGAGGGGAGGGGATGAATATTATAAAAGCACTCGACAAAAGGGAAAAAGCCGTTGGTCTCCCGGTGATGGTCGCGGAACGGCTGCCAGCGAGTAGAAAAGGTACATGAAAATGTTCCACCCTCGAGAAACGTTTCACCCTCTTGATACGACATCGCGGCGAGTATTGGTGCAGCGCAAGCAAAGCGCCGTGGCCCCAAAACTGATCTACATATTTATGGCGAATGCTCAGCGCACCAGAAGATTTTGGATGCATGCTAAATAAGCTACGAATAACGCACCCTAACGAGATTTTCGATCTTGTAAACAGAGCTTAATTGGCTGCCAGGTAGAGATATGCAGACCAGAATAATGATGTTTCGGGATAATCATATCTGGACACGCGTCTTTGCACGCGCGTCGACATACTGGAGTCGGTATATAAATAAGCTACCCTTTCCTTTCTCTCTAACTAAATTTTCAAGAGAAACTGCTCGACTCTTTGCAGGAGTAGTTTCAATCGCCAAGTCTCTTTTACCGTTTCAGTCATATGAAACCTAATATTTGTGTTAAACAAAACACTATTACTGCATTAAATTTGTCTGAAGTTTTAAGAAAATAATAAATTTCATTTACTGTTTATAGTCGTACGTTATGATGTTGCTGTCCACTTCACGGAAATTAAATCTGACTACCGCGACACTACTGTATAACATTGATACGACTGCGCAGGGTTAATGTTTACGTTAAGGGAAGATTTTCCGATAAACTTCAAATTGAAGTATGTTGTTAAGGAAGGGCATGATTTTAAGCAACTTTTTGTTACCTGCTATCTGTTTCCAGATAGCAAAAATATTTTTAGTACTGTATATGCTATTTCAGTGCTGTCGACATGAATTATATTGGAATGAGGTGTTTCATATCACACATTATATAGCTAAGATCAGTGCTCCGAGTCTCTGGCACTTTAAATTTCTTAACAGGCACGATTGGGTTAAAAATCATGAAGAAGTAACATTTTTGAATTGTAATTAATATTACAATTATATAGAGTTTTATTTAGGTATTATTATCTATCAATACTATTATCAATCTCTATCGATTGGCATTAGTGGAACATAAAGCACTGATTGGTTTTAACTATTCAAAAACAGGAGAATCGTTAATGAGTATAATAACCAACATTTTATAGTCTACAGCTGGTTGTCGATGATGCATTATTTTATCGGTAGTTTCACGTGATTTTAACGTTTAAATTGTTTTTAATTTTAACCGTCTACCAGCAATATAGACCATTACAGGTTAGTCGAAAATCTCATTTCATCTTAACTTCGATACAATTTTTAATTTTTATCGTGAGTTTGGCTAAAATGTAATTTGTATATTAAAATAGGGACTATGGTAAGTATCTTAGAATTTTTTCCAATTTTTACAGAACTCACAACACTCGGTGAAGGGTTAAAGACTAAGCAGTTCAAAACTTGATATGCTATAGTAATATTTTCTTTTCACTTAAACTTTAATAATAAGTAAGAATTCCTTATTGAAAAGCATTTACATAACGTTGAAATATTAGACGGTAATTGTTTGTAACCGCAGTACACATATTAATTTTTGTGGTTGTTTAAGTATTTGCAGATCCTCTGTAATTATGCACTCAAATATATTGATAATTTTTAAAGATTTTGTTTAATTTTTTTAAAGAGGAGAGAGATGTAACTTATTTATTGATCGATTTATATATAAACTATCTAAGCAGCCAATTATTCGTTCACTTATATATTCCAGTGATACAATATAAAACGTTAACTTGATGGCATGCAGAATGTCGACTGACAAATAAAAGACATTTTATGTGACATGTTATTTTCGAAGAGTTCGACAACATCAGTTTCATTCGGGTTCATAAAATAAGCTAACGGTTAAACGTATATTTTATCGTGCATCTACAGAACGACGAGTCCATTTCTTATCTCCTCTCTAAAATATATAGGATGTTCGATTTTCATTAACCTACCTTTTTCTTGCCAATAAAAAGTGTACGAGAACAATGAAAACAGGAAAATGCTTTGTCACAAAATTTTGGTATAAGGAAGGTGATCTTTAAATTTTTAAATATAACTTTAAAATATTCTAATAAGTAACCTCTAACGAATTTTAAATTAATTGAACAAAATATTTAGAAAACTAAATACTACATAACGAAAACCTCTAAAATTGTGTATTCCAATAATCCAGTATTTTAAAATTTCATATTGTTACTAATGTATCGTTAATAGTCAACAATGTTGTTAATTTTTTATTTCAATCATTTGTACTGAATAGTTCCATTGTCATTTAAAAACTGAAAACTAGAAGTTATAATCGGATAACATATAATTAACGAAATTCTCAGCATTCGCAGAAGAAAGTAACTAAACCGTCAAAAAGGAAGAATGAATCCATCATTGCAAGGACACGCACATGTCAGTCAAATGCTATGCTTGACAGGTCAGTTGCCCACGCTGCTATGGGGTTTTAATTTGATCCTACTCAAGAGATAGGGTGGCATTTCGACTCACTGGTTTCGATGTTAACGATTTTCGCATAAGAAAATTTCTTTACAACACAAGCGACTTGGGTTTTCCTTTATACTAAAAATTATAATATATTGGTCGTTTAATATTCTGCAATACGTTCTTTAATTGTACGTACACTATGTACTAAATACAAAAGTTCTTATTAGTATATGTGTATCAAACTTTCATTTAAATGTATACACTAATAAAGACACTATAATGTATAGAAGAAGAATTTTTTATTTAACTCTGAGGTAGGCAATGTTAACAGGAAATTTTTCAATATCAGACTAAAGGAAGATTAAATGTGACAGAATTAAATGAAAACCTTTGGTGAATAAAAATGGATTAATCTTTTCATTCTACCAACTATTATATTTATAAATACGCCTGATAACTTTCCAAGTTTACTGTAATGGTCTATAATAATGGCTCATGTACTAATTACTTAAGATATTATGTATTGTTAAGGAAAAATATTTATTGTGTTCCTGCTATTATTGCTTTACTTAATTCCATTCGTCGCAATAGCACGGTAATAACGTAAGTATTGAAAAATCAACCCCTAACAATGTCTTTAGTATTATATATACATATACATTTTTTTGAAACTATGTTCTCTCTAAAACATGTAAGAATAATTAAATGTAACTGAAAGTTAAAAGACAACAGAATTTATAGCAAAATGTTCTACACAGTGATCAATTATGCACAGTACTATATTTCAGAGATACAGAATTTGACATAGAGAAAAGTCCAAAATCTTATACTTACTAGTACTAACAAAAATATAACATAACATATATAAATTTTAAAAAATTCCACTCTCGCGTCAATTTTAAGAAAGCCACTATATTTCATGAAACCATAGGGAACGCCTAAACGTTTCAACCGTCATTCAAAGTAAAATGAAACATCATACGTTCGTAAACAAATCGTAAAGTATAACAAATTAAATCGCATTTGCGCCGAGAATCACAATGAGGCCCCCTTGTCATTAATAAACCCGTAGAATCGATATGTTCTCTCACGCATATGTACACATACTTGCCGCACGCGGTGAAAGGGTGCGACGAGGGTCGTCACAATAATTAATAAAGCCACACCGAGCTTATATCCGTCCGCTTCCCGATTTCTCGTTTCGGGTTCGACGGTCTTCCTGACGACTTACTTTTCCATTTCCACGAATTCAATATAATAATGCGGACCGACGACCCCGAGGCTTAGCCCTTTGGATCAGTGGCTCCCAATTATTTTAACCAAGGGACCAAGCCTGTTCCGCATTCAAGAAACGAGCAAGTCGCAACGAGACCGATGACAACCGCTTCGAAGTTCCTACTACGCAAAGGGTGGCTTACGGAAAGCGTTATTGCCATGTCACTGGCTTCAGGATTATTACGAATCATTTTTTCTGCGTAAAAATGAACCCCTCTGTATATGAGCGGCTCTCATATACGTTACTCTTTTGCGTTCGCTCAGTTGGAAGCTTCGTTGATAGGGATACCTAAGATTAGAATAGATTTATTATTTCGCGAAAAGTAATGCTACCGAGTTACTTCGGTAAGACTTTAACACTAAATCACCGTACCAGTCAATACGACTGGTTCCGATTTTCTTGTTTCGCAATTATTGATATCTTATCACAATGTTGGCCGGTCACGAGTTAATTGGTGTTTGCACTTGCATTAGCCATTTCAATTTTTGAAACATAGGGCAATATAGAATATCGCAAAAGCAAAATATTCAAAGTAATGTAAAAGATATGTCGAAAGTTTCATTTCAATTCATTATGTATAAATAAAGTACATTGAAGTCTGTTTACATTGTTTCACTTTCATATTTAATTACGAAATAATAACCAGTGACAGATAGCTTCTGCGTAAAATTGCCGATCAACAAAATGTTAAAAGCATTGAATATTCGAAATGATCTTGAAAATAAATAGTTTGACTTGAATACTATAATGAATGTCTGAAGAAACTGGAAATAATCTATTACAATTCTTATAGGAACTACATATTAATCGTATTAAATGCTTGGTACAGTAATGCTCGCTTAAATTCCACAGTTTCGGATCCCAGCAGTGGAATTTAACCGAGTGAAAAAACAAAATAAAGCTATTTGTTTCCAGGAATTAATTCGAGCACAGCATGACAAAAGCAGAGAATCGATATCGTGAGCTGAAGGAGTCGAAACGCGGGACAATTCAAAATTTGAATTGCGATAATTTTAACTTTACCTTCTCAAATGGAGTGACAGTGAATTTCTGAGATTGTTGTAGTTAAAATGAGTTCAAACATGATGGAAATCAGACTAGTTTTGCCGACTTAGTGTAATTAACGAAATTAAAGATTCATTTCTCCCAAATCGATAAAACTAGACCGATTTACGTCCTGTTTGGACTCATTTTAATTAGGAGAATCTTAACACTCCATCTGTACTAAGACTGAAAAGGTAAGGTTAAAATTATTGCAATTGAAATGTTCTTCGTTGTGTGTTTATATTATACTTGACGCGTGCGGCATCTTTTTGACCTCTATCTGCTTCTCTACCGCTCGTTGCATTCATTTTTTGTCCTTGTCTACTGAGATCATGTTATATCAAGCTCGAGACAGTGAGTAGTGGGGGAAAAGTAGGGATGGTGTAGTCGAATTAAGCCGCACAGATTTCTGTGGAATTTAAGCGAGCATCACTATAGTTCTGGTGTTAACGTTCTTTCTAGACAAATTCGTTGATTCCAAAATTCTTATAATTTGATTCATCACGGACGAGAACTTTTTAAAATATTCAAAATTTTCAACAGACAAAGCTACATTGTATGTATCGAATTCCCGAATACTAAAGGAAAGGAGAACTGTGTATTGATCTTCTATTATTTGAATAATTTAATCATATGTTGGTAACTTTGTATCTCGGATATGAAGGTTTAATGTCTTTAAAATGCCTACATTCGCCTTTCAAAGGTTAAATAAGATTCTATGTACAATATTTTCAACGTTTTAACTGTTATGTTAGGAAAATTCAAGTAACAATATTTTGTATGGAACATTAACCCTTTGCACTCGAACGTTTTATTCGCCAGATATAGTCTTTATTTTCCAATGAAATATCAATAACAGTTGTTTATAACTAACATATGTAAGAGCCGACTTCTGATATTTACTCTTCTGCTGAAAACCGACGCGATATGCAGTGTTCGGAAAGTAGGACGCACGTGCGGATTTTTAGAATTGTCGTCACGCTTCTTTCAGAGTCGAACGCAAGGGATAAGCGCAAGGATCTTTAAAAGGGGAAGCGCACCTCGATCGCGAACGCATTCAAAGTCGATCATTTTAATTTATGTAATTAAGAATATTTTAATTTATGTAATTTTTTGTATATTTTATACTATTTATTACGTCTTCTTTTTCATTGTTTTTACATTTACTTCGTTTCAGAAAAGAAAAATGCCACAATCAAAACGTTTAACGAATCAGGAACACAGCATTATTATTAGAATATACAATGATGGCAATTCGTATAAAAAAATAGCTGAACATTTTGAAAAAGCTCCAGCCGCTATTTTCAAAATAGTGGCTGCGTACAAAAAAAAACGGGCGAATTGCGGTACTGTCCAAATCAGTGCAACCAAAAGTTCCTATTTCTGAACTACATACATTTACTAGTCCCAAAAATTAGAGTGAAGTTAATAGAAGAAGGGAAATACGCTCCATCAACACAGACAATAAGAAAAAGATTGCACACTGAAGGAGAACGTGGTCACGTGGCACGCAAATTATCGTATTTAAGCAAAGTTAATTTGAAAAATCGTATGAAATTTGATAAAACACACCTCCTACAACAATTAGAATTTTGGAAAGAAGATATTGTGAACTGACGAATTGATGATCCGCATGGCACATTCATACAAGAAAATGTACGTATGGAAAAAACCAGATGAAGCATTATCGTAGGATTGTATCAGACCGACGTTAAAATCAATAGAAGCAGGAGTAATGGTTTCGTAATGCTTTTCTATAAACGGTATTGGAAAAATTGTTCCATTACATGGAAAAGTAAACTCAAAAGTTTATTTAAAATTAATGGAAGAGGTAATACCTGAAGGGAAGCAGTTAATAGGAGATGATTTCGTATTACAACAAAATAATGCACCAATTTGTAAACTCCATAGAGTGGCCTCCATAGAGCCTAGACGTATCCTACGTACATGTGGGCAATATTAAAAATACGAATATCAGAAAAAGACCGAAAAATATTAATGAACTAATATGCTTTATTACGAAAATATGGCAAAACCTTACAATAGAAGAATGTAGAACATATGCTTTATCAGTTCCAAAAAAATGTGTAAAATATCAAAAAGGGGAAGCTATCGTTGTGAATATTAAGCAATACGTTTAGTTACTTTTGTTTCACAAAATTCTGTATATTTAATATAAAAAAATCAATATTTTGATAAAACTTCAGATTACCACGATAATCATAATTATTTTTGTTTTCAACATCATTATTAAAGATATAGTCAAATTGCTTATTTTTATGAGTGAATAAATATTATTATTATTGTGATTTCATTATTGAAAATATGAATGTTTATTTACTTTTTTTATCTACTGTAACTTATAGAAATGCCCCCTTCCAGTAAAAAAACTAGAAATAATTATCATTTCAAAGATAGTAATATCTAAAACTCTTCATTAACGTTCAAAGTTTATTTATTTATTTTCACATTTTAAACACTTTCACGGTGTTGAATTATAATTTGAAGAATACCGAGACACAATAGAACAGAGAAATACAATTTTCCCAAGAAAGCAGTAAAAGTTGTTTAATTTAAGAGGGTATGTTACGGGTACAGCAATTTTCATGCAGATGAAGTAACTTACGAGAGACGAAGTCATGATGCATAAAGCTTCAGTGTACGAAGTTTTTAAGAAGCGTAGACATTTTTATACTAACTTTTATTCCAAGTATATTTCATTTATGTTTATAATTTCAAAGATATTCAAAGTTTTTGTTCAATGTCCACAAAGAAATTTTCTACATACATATATACTATTGTAATTTATTTTTAGATCTATCTGACAAATAATTCCATTTCATCTATGTTTAAAAAAAGTTTAAAAATAAAATCTTATTCAAAAAAAGTTCTATTCGATGCTAATAAATAAGTAGTTAATACAATAAGAACATATTCAAATAATTATTTATTTGCTACTTAAAGTATTGTATTTTTACCACTGTTGCACGTACGTTTTCTAAATTTCATAAAGTGTTACTTTAATAGGCATTATTATTTTTTACACGTTATCGTACAATTCTGTTAACTCTGGCTTCTACAATTAATATTTTTTTCAAATATTAAATCGGAAAGCTTATTACCCTTTGGTAAGTTAAATATCGATAAACTAACTGATATTTCCACAGTTGCAAGAAAAGGCATCATCGTAACATATAAAAGAAATTCATGCTAAATTAGTGGATACGTGTTCGATGTTATTCGCATTGTTAAATTTAGATAAATATCAATTCGAAACTATTTATACCTTTAACCATTTATCTCTAACATCATTTTTTAATTCTAATATAAAATTTACAACTTTCTCATGTTCCAGTGAAATACCTATGTAACTATGACTGTCTTCTGCAAACAAGGTGATTTTTTCCATACAAATATAAGGTAAATGATTTAAAACACAATATTGTATATGTATAAAGCTTAGAATTGATTCCTTAGTGTATTATGGGAAATTAATTACTTAATGCAACATTTTATAAATGTAACGAGGAATCAACCTTTTCTATTTAGTTGATCAAAAAAATTTATTATTAGTTTCAAGAAAGATTGGATACTTAAAAGACAAAT
Source organism: Nomia melanderi (assembly GCF_051020985.1). NCBI lineage: Eukaryota > Metazoa > Arthropoda > Insecta > Hymenoptera > Halictidae > Nomia > Nomia melanderi. Next base: position 470,633 of record NC_135009.1, read on the forward strand.
TTCAGTTGATTTTTGTATTCAAATTAAGCTTTGGAATACTTTTTGACACATTGTAATGCCAAAATACAATATTGAAAAGAAAAATAACATAACCTTGTGACCAACCCAATACAGTCTAAATTGAAAGACACTCCAAAGCAAGAAAACTTCCTGGAATCGAATGTTCGTGATCAGATTTGAAACGGAAGAACAAAAAGCGGTGTACTTCCCTTGCACCGGGGAAGCTCTCGTGACCTGTCTGTCGATCTCGCCTGTTTTTATTCCACAACACGAAGGTTTGGTTTCGTTATATTGGGTTAAAGAGGAATTTCTGTCGGTAAATTTAAAGGAAAAATAAGTATTTATTAACCGTTTTAGTGCAAACAACGATACATCGTTGTTAGTAACACTTGCGAAAAGTGCTAACGACAATATATCATTGCGTATGCGATGGTGCCTTACTATTCGCATTGCGAGACAACTCTGTGCAAAATAAATCTATAAAACGTTATAAATGGTTGCATTTCTCTTCAGAAGCCTTATGCGAGATACTCCACGAATTGAAAAAATTGTTTACGGGTTTAACTTTTTGTTATATTTCGCGGTGAAGTAAAAATTCGAACAAATTTTAAATGCAGTACTTATGCTTTATACTACGTGTTCTGCATCAAACTATGACCACACGATGATTCTTCTTATTTGCGAATAGTATCTATAAAAGGAGTCTCATTTATCCAATTTTCCTAATGATTTTAAATAAATATTATTAATATGATTTCCAACAAATATTGAAATACAATTGGCATTAATTTATTCTTCCTATGAAATCATAGTATGTTTGTTTTTAAATTTTGTAAATATCATTCTTACTTTTTTTTAATGATTTTTCCCTCAAACTTGACTAAATTACATCAAGTTGCTTAATCTTTCTTTAGGTACAATTCTTTGGGTCGGCACTAAAAGAGTTAATAAAATATAATTCATTTTTCAATCTAAAATACATGATCCATGGTTCAGTACAAACTGTCTACCACCTTTTCGGTAGAACGTGAATGGAATCCTTGAAGAAGTTTCACAAATTCACAAGAATGTTGCCGACAAAAACTTTCTGTTGAACCTAATAGTTGGATACCAAGGAGGGATGAAAGAAAAGGGGCGGATCCGGCTATCATTCGAAAGGAAAGGAAAGTCGAGAAACATTAGAGCAGTGCAAGTATAACCGTGTTATATCCCCCATGCGTGGTTTCGCGATGAAGGGTGGTGAACCACGTGGAATAAGTGGTCGATGAGCTCGGGTTCGACCAAGGAGGATATTCGAATTCCTCGCGGGTATGGGAAAATTTTTAGAAGGGCATTTCTTTCCTTAGTCGGCGGAAAGGCAATCTCTGCCGAGGCTTTTAGGAAGCCGTATATTTGATTTTCAAGATATTAATTTCGCCGGAAACCACACACGGACTGAATTTAATATTATTTTAGGAAGAGAAAGAAAATGATTTCACAAATTGGAATCTTTTGTGACAATATCTGTTCAATAAAGAATGGAATTTAAAAAAGTGTGAGTGCAGAACGCTTTTTTGAGAAACAAGTATATATGTATAAAAGGGGTTATGCTTCATAATAATGTATATGCATTAATAATTAAAAATGATAACTAATGTCTATAATATAGGATAATTATATAAAAAGAATAACCTGTTTATGCAACGCAAGTTAATGAAATTCATTCTTATATAAAGGATATCATCTAATTATTATTTTAATGCAACGTAATAATTAGTTTAAATTTAACTTCATAGGTAAACATATATGAAAAATGAAAGACTTGTTTTAAACAAAACAAAATCATAAATAAATTACAAATCGATTTACAATAGTCTTACGATTAAATTTCATTGTATGATATAGATTATCTAAATTTTAATCGAGAATGTGAATTAATTTTAAAAAACTATACTGTATTTAATTGTACGTACCTACGTACCCTATGACATGTGCAATTCAAAGAGATTGAATTATTTGAAAAAACTACATGTAGAAATTATGTTACGCAGTAATGTTTATTTCAAAAATGTATGTATATAAATATAAGTAAATATATAATGTATACGTACGAAAATGAACACTTTTTTTTTCTCTTTAAATGAAATTGAATTCAAGCTTTGCACATATGTATACACGAAGAATTATAAAAATTTTTCTAAACACGAAATAAGGGAACAGATAATAAGAAAAATGATTATAAATATTTTCCTCCTTCTTGTATGTAAAACTACAATTTAAATATATTACACAAAGCAATGATGAAAAAAGCAAGTAAAAAATAAATATAATATTTCATTCGGTAGTAAAAATATTTCATCTTGTTTACAATAGTGAGAGAGATGAGTCATAGGAAGAAGATTGAGTACTATAACCAGCCAGAAACTCATTTCCCAAAATCTCCAATTTCCTAGATATTTTGAAGAATATAGTACATACATTTCCTAAATATACTTAACACAATTCACAGTATGTTATTATTTCTACACTTGCAGTATTGAAACCAATTAAAAATGAACCATTGTAAAAAAAGATGCTACTAATTAATGACAGATATTGTTTTATCAAACTAAGTGATTTTAATCAATTAAAATAATGAAAAGGATTGCATAAAGTCCAGATATACTGTAAGTATTTGTAAGTGTAAACTTTGCAATGATATATCAATAGGAGACAATTTCTAGAGTATTTTCTGCGTTATAAAGTGTCGCCATCCCTCGGCGACACGTCACAACATAAGAGATCTTTAACTGTTAACGCTGACCTCGAGTGGTACATACAGATTCTACACTGAATTACACGGATAAATTAGAAATATAATATTCTTTTCGGTTGTTGTCGATTGATGAATACCATTTTAATAGATAATATCATCTATGCTTAATAATTAAATATATTTTTGAAAAGTAATTAGACATGAGACATCCAGATTTACTTTTATCTACGACTATTGCGATAGAAAAATTTAGAATGAAAGTGTCATTGTACAATGAATTAACAATGAATTATTCTACTTTAGAACTATAGTATAAACAAATAAAGATTTAAAGTATTATACAATTTTACATCAGTCACATTAGGAAGATATCTGAGGGTATTTTTTCGTGAGCTATGCGATGTAATAGAAGAAAATAAGTAGTTATAGTAGAACGTCATTTATCCAACTTTCTATTATGAGAATAATCGATTATACGTTTTCAACAATATTTACATTTCGAAACATGTGTCCTTTCTGCTTCAAGTCTCCCACTTTAGTGTCCTATCTAAGTTTACTGTATAAAAGTAGATTTCATTTATATCGTAAGTGATAAAGAAAAAACAGTAGTGATAAAAGAAAAATAGATTAACATTGAAAAATAAATGTTCACTATAGTCTTTTCAAAGCGATTATTCGACAAATCATTGTACTAGATTTACCCCAAAAAAAGGAACATTTGTGAAAAGACTAACACCAAGAAAATATTGGCCACTTAAACTCATTCAAACTTCATATAAAATAGTTCTTGTAACTCCATAATTAAAAAAGATATGGAAAAAGTGATGTTTAAATGGGCCATCCTATGTAGAGTTAACATATACAACAAATGTACTCTTTCCGAACAATATTTTATATGTGTACAAATAAATTCCAGTAGAACTCGCGCTCACGATTTCGATCAATCACTTTCAACCAGAAGCAGTGCTATACTTAGGACACTGTTTCCTAAACCTGTGGCCACTGTTTTCATGACACAGACGTCGTTAAAGTCAGTGGCTTTTTTTAAGGTCTCGATGCTTCGAATTCCTGGCGACGCGAAGTCCCACAACATGTCTGTCTGACCTATCCTGCGAGTTGCCCGTGAAGCGACGTTGATTTCGGCGACGAAGCTACTTCATGAATGAGAAGCATGCGCGCCCACACGCGCATAGTTGCTCCGTACGGTGCGGAGCAACGCGCACGAAAGAGGGTGAGTGTAATTCCTTTGCACCACGTGGTTGCACACCCATAGGCTTACGTTGCCCCCAGAATGTGACTCACAAGATTTATAGCCTTCTCTTCACTACTAGACCTTCCAATTCCAATCGTCCGTCAATGTGGAAGCTAGTGAGCTCTCATCGATTTTCATTTCTGGACGAGATGTCAGTTATTGCATAAATGTTTGATGGATTTTTATGCAAATACAGATTTCTCTATATTGTTTGTTAAAGAAAAATTAAAATTTTACCAGTTTTATTGGACCTGATTACATTTTTCCTTCAAATGATATATTTTGTTATATTGAACAACCTCGTAAACACTATAGAATGCATCGAATCTGCAGTATATCGAATACATGTGTATTTTGCTTTATGAAAGGAATGTTTAACATTGCATAAACTAATTTAATAATACATGTAACAGGTGTTAAATGAATTTCTAAAAGTAATACCTGCTTTTTAATGTAGGTTACAGTAAATTTCTTTAGTATATGGAACAGTTATTTTAAAAAACCAAATTAAATTTTGACAATTTAGAAATTACGTTTAAGAATCTACTTAGCAACATATTTTATATTTGATGTATATAAATGATTAATATCGTTCTTAAAATTTCTGTAACTGTTTTATTAAACTTCAGCAGATAACGTTCTATGTTAAATAATTTAAAGTTCTCAACTGTAGACATCATAAAAGTATTTGAACGATAGATATCATTAAAAAATAATGATATGTTAATAAAAAATTAATTATTATTAATTACTGTTTTTACAGGCACGTTTAAACTAATCTTAACAATTAAAGTATATTTAATAAAAATATACATATGTAATTTCACATTGAACTAGTGTATTACTGCAAGAATGATGGTTTTAATAACAAATTTTACACACTATCGTTATATATACTGTACATCGCATTTCACTCCATTTAATAAAATCAGAATTTGGTACGTTATAAATATTAACACTTTGTCTGCCGCGTCACCTGAATTCGAGTGACACTATTTCTTACATAAACTTGTACACTAATTACCTCGATGACGTTCGAACAAATCGAATTTTATTAAATGTATAAGTACAAGGAAGCTAGTAGAGAAATCATTACGAAGAATCTTCATCTTTTAGTTTCTGCTTTATTAAAAAACTATTCCGACTGTATAAAGGTTTTCATAAGTGTTTACTTCGCAATCAAATTGTTAAAAAAAAGTTTCCGAGAAACTGATATTTCCAATATATCGCTGCATGTACATAAATTGAAGAAAAAACATGCAAATTTACCTGGGCCTGTCGTTTCTCACAAGGACAATTTCTCAATTTTTCTAGTTGTTCTTCGATCAAATAAAAGGCCGTGTATTTTTGGCTCTCTGGAGACAACGGCGAATCCGGCGATCCAAGTCCAGAACTTTTGCTACCACTCGTCTTGATCGTAGTTCCCGATACATCCCTGACATTGATCGAGGCGTCTTTCTGCGGCGATAAAGGTGATAAAGGCGATCCGATACCCGAACTTTCCGAACTAGAATTTACGAGGCCACGACCGTTTTGACTATATTTCTTCGCTTTCGGTTTCGGAATGAAACTTCTACTTTTTACGACCTCTAACTTCTGCACACTCCCGGAAATCTTCGTAACCTTCGATCTATTCGCCTTCCACTCAAAAGGTTCTCGAAGCAACTTCAAACCGAAATCCTTTCTCGTGGGCACTTTAAAATTTGTCTTTAATGTTTCTCGATTTACGGAACTTGTATTTATGCGAGTTTCCAATTTAGACGATAAATTCATGACACTTATCACACTGGTTGCACCGACTTGATCAACACATTTCTCTTCGACTCTACTTTTTCGTTCCTTCCCAGAATCTTCATTATTATCAACGGATTCAATAATTCCTTTCGCTTCTTCGCCACGAGCACAATCCTCTAAGACACAGCAACGGAACTCAAAAATCGATTTATCACTCAACTCGGATTTGGACGATCGTTTCTCGACGGAAGATGCGACGCACGACAGAGCGTTAAATTTTTCAGAGTCCCCATTCGTGCTTCGTTCCTCCTCTTTACGGGGGATCCCACGAGTTCGAGGGTGCTCGAAACTGTTTCCATTATCCTTAATGGCGCCACCTTCCATTCCATTCGATCTCCGGCCGCTCTCGAGGAATTCTGGAACGACGCACTGATACCGTTCGAATCGGCCGTCGAACGACTCCAAAAGCCTTAAACCGTAACCGCCAATACAATCTTTCACCTCGTAATACTCCACGTTTTCGAAGCAATTATTTGAAATTGAAAGAGGCGCGCTCAGAGAGGCGGGCCGCCTTTTCACCGTGCCGGTCGCATGACTGGGAGAATCCCAATCCACGTGGAATGTCCTTCTTTTCGACGACATATCGATTATTCCTCGTACTTTATTTGCTTCGAGGTCCGAGCCATTTTACGACGATATCGAAACGAGAGTTTCGTCGATGCGTCTGCGACCGTATTTTTATCGAGGAATTTCGGTGTATAAGTTGATGTTCGCGCTGCCATTATTGATTATTTAAATGCGTTGTGTTCTTACTTAAGAAGAATCTGGGTAATCTATTATTCATTATGGATTATATTTGTGTTGCAGTATATGTTCGTACTGAAGACGTTTTGTCTAAAAATTAGTATACTGTGTTCTAGGTTTCTCTCCCAGATAACCATTTTATTCAGTTTACACGATCAAACTTCACTTTATTTTCCTTCCTCTTCTTTAACACATTCAGCCACTGAACACTGTTTAATACTAATTAACAAATAAATTTCTTTCGTCTGGTAGAAGATACGAATAAGATATTTACACTAAAAATTATTCACTCTCCTTTAAATTATTTTACACGCAACACATGTGTAACCAGCAGCTTTTAATATATTGTAAAAATGGAAATAACACATTTATACACACTTAGCGATCCAATCACTTTAATCCACTTGTTTTAACAGCAAATCAAACATATCCTTTATCAAACACTTTATACATCTCCAAGGATCACTTAGAGATAATTTCACTAAACAATTTCAATTTCACTAAACGTGCACCAAAAACATTATCCAACCGTATAGGCAACTAAATAAATTAAACTAAAATGCCGCAAATAATCAGTGAGACAATCACTGTTATCCATTTAACTGTATAAGCAACGAGACACTAAGCACAACACGAGACACGGGAAGGATCCAGCTGGATAGCCGAAGCTTCTCTGTCGAGGACATCGAAGGAAATCACGAAACTCTGGTACGGACGTCAATAAGACCGATAAGCGTATTTTCGGGTCCTTGCACTCAGACAATAGATGCACTTGCCGAGGGTGCCCCGAGCAAACTGAAAGCACCCCTAGGCGCGGAACTACCCTACGGCGTTAGATCGGCGCTAGGCGGTAAGTGTGTGCATACGGGAAAGTCCGCGGGACCACCCTAGGCATATAGGCCAGCCCCCTATCATAGCTCTGGGGCTAAAAACTAATTACATTCGGCTACGGGGTTGGTGTATGATCGTACCATATTGCATCGAGCAACACTTGTTCCTCACAATGCGGTATTATGAATTCCGCAAGACACGTACGAACTTCAATGTGTAATTTGGGTGGGGTATAGGGGTACCGATTGTGGCCACTGCACCAGTTCTGGTTATTTTCGTGATTATCAGGAGAACTTTGTTTCAGGCGAGTACCTTTTGTTTCGGCATTTCAAGTTGCAGTGATTATTTTGATTGTTAGGGAGCATATGTAGTTTTAATCTTCGTTTTCTGTTCTGAATTCTTATTAGAAATTCGAATTTAATAGCACTTGAACTTTTGTCGAATTCGATGGTATTCATAGTATTGCGAATACAGTTTAAATGGGATTTCTTGATTACGAATTGTTCAAAAATTTTATCACTTTAAACGAATTAATTTAAGTCTTGATTGACTGAATTCGAATGAATTAATTACGTGAAGAATTCATACTGATATTTGACGAACATTTGTATTATGGATCAGCAAAAATGTTGTATTTCTTTTCTGAAATTAATACAATATTACCAGATACTTTAATCAGTTATAAATTTATTAAATATTTATTATATATGTATTTATTATTATCATTAGTACTAGTATTATTACTATTCATTATTATTTCTATTTATTATTAAATTTAAGAATGTTTAAGTACAGATGATTAGATGGTGAGAGAGAAATTCATATATAGTCCAAACTTTCGAGCTTGCGGTGAAATATGCTTTAGAGAAAAACACGTTCGAAGTTTTGCTAGAACTATTGAATTCTTTTGATCGTTTCCTTAAAAATATTACACGTAGACTATAGATTTTTATGCATATATGGGGAATTTGTAAGTGCAAAATTGCATATGATACAAACGGTACGAAAAAATGTATGAAATATTTAAGTGTAGTGTTTCTTATAATATTTTTTAGGGCATATAAATTAATTTGAGTAATATTTGTTAGGGAAAACGAATATTTCCTACAGTAATGTTTTATTGTAATTCTATTGCAATTTTCTATCGTAATTCTATTATAATTTTATTTTGTTAATTATGTTTTGAAAAATTTGAGTTTGCAGAAAGACCTACAGTTTAGTAGTACGTTTGCTTTCCCACGTAGAAATTTTAAAATTTTTACGTACAATTTGTTTCATAGTATTTTTAGAGCATCAAACTGTGAAAATATATTTAAAAAATTGATCTTCTTGAACTTTTAAACGATTATGCATTGTTACAAGTTCCCAGAAGCAATTTCAGAGACCTGTTATCGGTGATAATAGAAAGTCCTTCTTATCTGACAGGATCTATCTTCCTGTTCTCGTAGCGGAATGCGAGTTACTCATGAATAGCATTTGGATAAAATCTCATCGGTCCGACCAGTCATGGCAGGGCCTTGAAGCCCCATGCCACGAACCAGTTACCACAGGGCACGTTCAACCCCTGCTTTTTCACGTGCACCCCCTGTGAAAATGGAAGGGTGGCACAAGTTCACCCCGCGCTTTGTGTTAGTGCATTTTTAAGCGCGTATAGTTGTGTGCGTTTTTGTTTGGAGATATTTTGACACCGATTTCGCGGAAGATCGCCTACGATATAACCCTCTGCAAATTTAGTTATTATACTCTCCTTAAAAATTATGACTTCATTTTAATGCAATGTGTATTTTAACGTTTATAATTTACTTCAATTCGAAAATCTGAAAATTGAAAAATTGAAAAGTTTTAGTCAACTTTAGGACGATATATCTTTTATTTGTTTATTCTTTAAAAAACTATATTTTAGAATTTAATACAGGTAGTTATGATTAAGACAATTAGGAGAATCAAATAAATAATTGTATTATTATGAAAATAGAAAGTAATTATTATTTAGTGAATTTATGATAAATTACATTTATTACGTTGCGTCCATTTGTAACTCTATGTAAAGAATTATTCTGACTTAGATATTTCAATATTTTAGGGGCGATAATTCATAATCTTGTAAATATTAACACTGTTATTGAAAGATTTCATGATTCAAATGGACGATATATGAATACTATAAACCTTAAATGAATGGTATACGTATGAAATAAATTTCTGATCATTCTTGAAAATAAATACGAATATAGACTGCAATTATGTGAACATTTGCACATTGATTTCATGATTATATTTCTATAATCAGCACACTGTGTAAATTTGATGACAAGCCGTTCAACGAATATTTGCAGCCTCTATACGCGTGTTTGAAGCTTGAAAATGAAAGTTTACCGCTTCAGTGGATATATTTTGACGGGGACTCGCGGTAACGTAATGGACCCTCAAACTCCGTCATCGCGGTCTCTCCTATTCCAACCAACGCCAATTGCCATTATCCGATGATGCGGACAGAAAATATCGTAAAACGTAATCCTCAAATATCGGAAACCACTGCGTGACTTAAATTGAATCGTAAAAGTGAAAATATAGCTCAAAAACCTTTAATCGTTTAAGTACGAAACACTGTCCAATTTGAAAACGCAATTATTGAAAGTAAATAACGGTAGGAGGGAGATGTTAATATAGACAGAATATAGTTGTTAATATTAAATAATGAAATGGGAGAAGGTTTATCACTATCTTGATTTTAATAGTTGAGTATAAAGTGGTGACATTAAGTTAATTAATATGATTGTATAACATAAAAAAGGGAACTTTTGTTTTGAAACAAAATGTTTTGGATATTGTACGTAATTTTAATCTTCAACCGCCCTTTAAAAACAAATCATAGCAAAAATTGATCTCTAATTGGGTCGGAAAAGTCCCTAGGGCCTGATCAAAGTTAAACTAAGAGGACTTAATTACTAATTGTATTAATAATAAGTATAAAAAGATTCTATGCGAGAAAAAAAAATATAAAATTTGATGTATGCGATTTTCGGCCAAGAAAATCAAATTTATCAGATACGTATCCTTTCGGATGTAATAGCTAGTATGTCTGACCTTCGTAGACCATTTCTACTTAAATGAAATAAACATAATATTATACATATATTAATTCGTGTGATGCTCTGTTTCATTAACACTAGATTTACGAAACCCGTCAATTTGACGGATATTGAATTTTTTAAACATTATTTAGTAACAATTTAAGTCGATTTTGATTCGTGCAATTATGTGAATAGGTATTGCAATACTCTGGCTTTGAAGCTACAATTTTCTAAGAACAATAGAATAAAGTGTAGAAAATAAACGCCAATAAATCTAGTGCAAATCTCGTTAAATACTCCTTTATACTATATATCAAACAGTTATTTTCTATAAATAGTATTATACAATAATACAAAGAATCATACGTACCAATAATCACATCATACATATCAGATGACTATTTTAGTTACTATGAATTTTTATTCTGTGCTTTCCGTCTTTATACAAAAAATTACTTCCTTTTCACTTATGAAACTAATTTTCGAATATCCTGTATATAATGGTATTCTACAAAAGATACAATTTTAAAATTATAAGTTGTATTAAATTGCATTTAACTCTTTAATAATGTGGGAATAGATGTATTTGAGTGTGTGAATAGATATATTGATGAGTGATGAATGTGTGTGCAATAAATGAATGACGCGACTGTGTGTGAGCGCGTTTTGAATGAATGTTCAAAGCATTGGAATATTTTTTGGAAGTTTTTTTATGAATCTAGAATATTCCAAATATATGTGAAGTTAATGCATGATAATGAAAGAATATTCTAAAAAATGTGTGAGTGAGACAAGAGCATCTGAATATATAAATAGTGTGTACGTTGTTTGATTTAGTTAGTGTTTTATTGTGAGTTGTTAAGAAATAATTATACTGTTTCTAATAAAATTCTCTTTCCCCTACAATAATATTGTAGTACTATTGTTTTTGATATATCCAGTTTCTGCTTTTTGATAAATGAATACTAAATAAAATAAATTGAATAAATTTGTAAAAGTTTCATTGCTATATTATATCCTTTCGCAGGGAATTGAGAAAATGTAATTACAAGTTTTATATTTAACTAGAAATAAATTTCTTTTCGTTGTTTCAACAAAATGGCGTTTTCAATATAACAGTTATTTACTGAAGAACACTTACTTCATTTTGAAATCAGAATGCGCAAAAAATGTTTGGATGACTGATGTTTCTAACTTCACTGAAGAAAAATAAAATTCATCTTGTCAGTGTCCATATAAAGATATTTATTGCCAAATATGCTCTTGCTGAAATTATTAAACATCAACAATTTCACCGCGGAAACAACAGTTAGAAGACACTTATTCAGATTCTTCTTATTTTGCACTTTATAGGATTTGACATCACTGAATAAAGAAAAATTCTGAATACACATTTTACGTGGTTAATTTTTGTTAGAAAAATATAATTTTTCGCTTAGGTGAGATTGTTAATTTCTCTGGTGTCATGGCAATAATTCTTGATCGAAAGACATGAGTCACAATGAGGACGACAGTCGTACTCCAGGGAAAAACCTAGTGGCCCCTTTAGGGCGAACTCCTCCCTGGTCTCATGCCTTCGGGAAATAAACGATCCGTGCCGAATAGGTCTTAAGTCATTGCTTTTGAAATATGCGAACCCTTCGCTATGACGTCAATTCTGACCCTTTACAATTGTTCGTTTTGTTTTATAACTCAGAATTGAGCACGTTTATTCCTCGGGCAACGGAATATTAACCCAAAATAACATGCGCGAGTTCTGATCTAAATAATCGTTGCATCCTTCACCTTATTAGCATATGAAAATTTATTGACACAAATTTTTATATTCATTGCAAAAATGTGTAGCTCAATATTTTGATGAAAATACGTTCTATGGAAATTGTACATGTAATAGTACGATAAATACTTTCAGCATCTGAAATTATATCTCCCAGTACATCCTTCATGTTTTCCCAACTTATGACTGACTAATCTTTGTTGTTCTAATCAGGAGTTTGTGATAAATACTTCTAAAAAATGTATTAGTTCTAGAAACTCATATTTCTATTATAATAAACTTTTTAAAAAACTAGAAAATTGTATTCCATACTTTCTACAGGTTCTTCTTTCTCCTCACTCAATTTTCAGCTATAAAAGTAATATTCGTATATAAAGATTATCCCTCTCTAACACTTGATGAACAACCAAGCGTTTAACATGATTGACATGTAATCATAAAAATTGTAACAATAGACATTTTTTCAGTTTCTCCATGTATTGATTATAGTGTTGAAGTGAAATTATGTATTTTTCAAAATATTTCAAATATTTAATATTTTTAAAATATCAATAATTGCGAAATAAGAAAATCGAAAGCCGCCATTTTGATGGTTACGGTAGTTTTATTGTTAATCAATAAATGCAAGCGGTAAACAATATTTTTCTGAAAACAAATTTTATAAAAAAATAGTAGTGGCCTTTATATTTCCTACACATGTTTACCTACAAACAAACTAAGTATACCAACTTACTGCCCCCTCAGAACAGAAAAAATTGCATTTGAGGCATTTTTTTAATATAAAATTATTGAATAAATATTACGAAATAGTTCCAGAACTAAACGGACTGTTGACCGGCAACTTTACACAGAAGCTGTCTTATATCACCGGTCATTATTCCATAATTAAATATGAAAGTGAAGCAATCTAAATGATATACTTTAATATACTTTATTTATTTATCTATTATATAACTTTGAATATTTTCATGTTTGAAACGTTCTATATTGCCCTGCATTTCAAACATGAAAATAGCTAACGCAAGTGCAAACACGAGTTAACTTGGAACCGGTCAACAATGTGTTAAAATAAAACACCGTATGTGTAATAATGTTAAATTGCTGTTGCGATTTTTTGTTAAAGAGTGCTGACTCTTTTGTTAACAGCGCCGAGGGTAAAGTAATTCTGAAAATTTTCACGCAGAAGAGGTCTCATTGGACCGCGGAAAAATTTGAATCCACTTGTGACCGCAAGCCCGTGTATTAACGAATGGGATTTCTCGGGGTCGAAGCTTACAACTTATAATCCCAACAAATCCCGTCATAGGTTACTCGCCCGACTCGTCCGAAGATTAAGCGTGCACCCCCGTGTTGCACACAGGTATAAGCATCCCCTGTAGTACTCTACATCAGTTTCCCCCTCCTCTTCGACCGTCTCATCCCCTTCAATCGGATTAAGCTGTACGCGCATACACGCATCATTTAGTCCAAGCATTGCCCGCGTAAAGGTATAGAATATTATGCAATTCCGAATACAACATTGCCACGATCGGCTTAGGAAATTAAATACGAGAGGAGAGCAAATTTCGATAGAACTATTCTTTTCGAACACACACTAGGGATCGAAGTTCAATTTGAAAATGGTAGAAAGTATTGGTAAATAATGGTAATGGTAAAGTACTCTATGTATTGCATAATGTATATAGTAAAATATTATAATATATTTTTGTAAAGAAACAGAGGGAAATATCTTTTTAAGAATTGCAGATAAAACAACATATTTCAAATAAAATTACTTCAATCCGAAGTGGGTTTTTAATTTACTGCTCTAACAATGTAAATTAAATAACTGAGTAAGTTGAATAAGCGGCCAGAGAAGAGTTTTTGCAACAAATGTTGCAAAGCTGTTTTTTTGTGAAAAGACAGAATGTGATGTAAAGAACGTTTCTACAAACTTTTGTGTTTTTATTACTCTAATTATCTAATCGTGAGAAATTAAGCATAAAAGAAAAGTGAACATTAATGACTATACAGACAAATAACCTGTTACGTCAACATACCAGAACCTAATAATTTATCGATTTTGGACAAAAATTTGTCTATTATTAATAAAAAAAAAAAAAGAATTTTCTTCAATTTCATATTTCTCAGAAATAATAAATTATTTCGTTTAATGAATGAATTATTATTCACATTTTTTATTTTGAAAAAAGAGCCCGATATTATACCAGCCCAGTCGTTACAGTGAGTAATAACTTGTTTTACCATCGTCCTTTATAATTTATGACATGTAACATAAGTCTTTTTTACAGATACCCATTCATTTAACTTATTTATTTATTATTTTCATTTCAAACGAAAAGTCCCTAATCTAAATTTTTACCAACAGTCGATCAAAGCAGACCTGCCAAAACTCTACAGGTACATGACGCTCGAGAAGAACAGGGTCGAACGTCCAACAAAATTTACCCTGACTCCTCGAGAGATGGAGCTTCCGATGCGTAGAGCTCAAGCTCGGAGAGGGTTATAGCACTTGCGAGGGTAGCTCGAACGGAGCTTACACCCGCTCTGCTCTCACTATGGATTTGCCATTAATTCGAAGCCCCGAGAAACTTTTGTCTCGCACGCGCGCACCCTCCGCGTTCGAACTACCTGCGGCTTTCCGAAAAAAAGGAGGACATCATTGGACACCATCTGGTAGAAGCAATTCCGCTACAAGTGCCCCGAACATTCTCATTTTTATCAATAAAGGAAAGGAAGAAATTCCTATATGAAAGTCGCAAAGTTTAGACGTTAGTTCCAGTCTCCGCACGCAGCGCTGCCTCCACGAAATCAAATAGAATCCCTTAAGCAAAATACAAATTAATGTCGTCTTACTGTAATAAAACTATCTATGTAGCAACTAAATTACACTATACTGAACTGTACTTATTGTAATAAAAAAGGGCGAAGTGAATTTCGATTTGATTCAGTAAAATTTAAAAGAAAAAGGGTAACTTTATCATTGATTATACTTCGAAAGTTTCAATATTTAGATGAAACGCTCGAGTTTTAACAGTGGGACGAAATAATATAAGAAAAGAATAAGAAAGGGAAGAAAATGGCCTTGTTGGAATGGCAAAAGGAACGATGCGCCCTTCGCGGCATAATGTTTTCGTACCGGCGAAACGGCACGAAGCGAGGGGGTGAATTTTCCCACGTGGCCGTCAGATCATGCGCATCCCGCCCCGGGGAAAGTTTTGTCGGTGAGCCGCGTTTATTGCGACCGAGTATTACCTTGACTCTTGGAGATAGGGAAATGGAGAACGGTACATCGAAGAGGAGGGCACCGCCAGCGGAATCGACGCTGGAAAAGCGAAAGTTGGCTTTAAAGTTTCAAGGGGAAAGCCCCGCGTGCCTCCCGCTGTTTCACTCTCTTTTTCCCTCGATTCACTTTCGGTCGAGACCGTTTCATTTCACTTTCGTTCCTTCGTCACGAAGGAAATCGCATTTAGTGAGTGTTGACGAGACCCGTCGTGTTTGAATTAGCGTCGTCGCGGCTTACACTTCTGGATCGTTGAACGGTGAAAAGGAAATTGAACGGGATGCGATTAAGCACTTTGAAAGATCCCATTATACATGAATGTTATGGTTCAACTGCTACACCTGAAATTTATAAGCTAATTTAGATGAATGTATTTTACTTTACTTCGGGGAACTATTCAGGTTTGGGTTAGGTCAATTATTCAGGTCAATTTAACCGGACATGCGAACCTTGATTTTTGCATGCATAGTAGATATATTCAGAAGGTTTCGAGAATTCCTTCGTTACGCAGTAGGGGACAAACGAAAGTTTAAAACTGACATTTAATAAATATAGGTGCTCTATAGACGTATCTCGTAGGTTTTTAAAATTGAATTTTTGGAAAATGAGACACCGAATAAAATTATTTCTCAACGCTTGGGATATTGATATAGTAAACATTTTTTTTAACTGACTGTGGCCAATTTCACAGTTTTATGTAGTTTGTAAATCGATTGATTACTGGAAGAGGAATTATTTTCATTTTAATAGTACATAATTTAATTGTATCATTTGTTTTAGTGGTAGTGGCATGGCAATGAAATAATTTATTTACAGTGCACAGGTCCTATGAAACATCTAAATCATACACTATGCGTGTACGAATATTGAAATATTTAATGGAAAATATTTTGTACTCGATTTGACAAAATTAACACAAAAAACAACATTTTTAAAGCGATTAAAGAAAGACACTGAATTAAAATATGAAAATTTTATGTAAAAAAGTTATACAAAAATTTAAACGATATGTTATGTGATATAATGTGAATAATTAATAATTAAATAATTAGTATTATTAAAAGTAATCTCTCCATATATTTTAAACAAAATATACGTTTAACTGCAATTATAAAATTTCTCTTCAGACAACAACTGACACAATAGAACTTTCTAATTTTTACTTTCTAATCGACATTTTTATTTAGACAATGCAATCATCTTCTATATAAAAATCGTGCAATATACACTCGTTCCTCCATTTATATGGAGTATCCTTTCTACGACGATTCGCCTTACATGTACAGACAGTCGGTACAAACTGAAACGAAATATCGGAAAGAAAAGCTGGTATAAATTTTAGAAATACATATTTGTTTAACATAGCTTAACAAACAATAAGAATAATGACATTTCAGAAAACCAAAGTAAATTTTATTCAATGTCACTAAATGAGTCCACTTTCTAACGTTACCTATACGAGTTATTTATACACCCGTTTTCGGCTTACTCAGGCCTATTTAATAATATTAAAAGTGTACACATAACAAAGATCTATGTTTAGCTAATGCTTGCACCAAGAATCAACGGAATAGATAATGAATGGATGAACGAAGATGAAAAGAAAGATTGATTTTCTCGAAACGTTGATTGATATACTTGTGCTATTTTGGAATTCATGGCTTTAACATGTTGAATGCCGCACGATTTCATAGAGAAAAATACACAAAACGAAAAAAATGTAATATTAAATCATTTGAATGAATTACATTATTATTAGTGCAAGTTCATCTAGCTAAATGTCACTGCATTAAGTAGCATTGTTTATAATGTAGAAATGTTTTCAAATAAACATCATTCAATTATAGTAATTCTATTTGGTTCGGGGTTACCGGAGATTCCCATTGCATTTAACGTGTTAAATTCAGATCGCATAATTTGATATCGTGAATAAACAATACCTCGTAAATACATCAGACACTCGATTTACGCACAACTCCACGTGAATTCGTTTTATGCGAACGAAATCTCGTAAACAGAGTCTGTGGGTACAAGATACACCAAAATATTTGAAAAAAAAGCTGGTATTATATAAGCTTTAGAAATTCATACACTGTTGGTGAAAAGATTGAGACTAATACATCGCTTAAAAAGAACACGTTCATTTGTTGTAAACATCTTTCACTGGAAAATCTTTGTGTGTGAAGGTATATAATTTTTGTTTATATTATTATTTAATTGAAGATATATAATGTTTAATTTGTGACGTTACGTGTCAAGTAATTCCAACCTTTTGATCCGCAGTATATTTATTTCACATAGCCAAACAAAAGAAATAATAATAATAACATTTCAAAAAGGAAAAGTACATTTTATTCACTGTGACTAAATTCAGATCGCGCATGAAAACTACCACGTAAACAGTGTTCCAATTGACCGCGTAAATGGAGGGTGTAAACCAAATTCATCTAGAGCACTATTAATCGAAACTCGCGTGCCTGCTACCCCTGTCATGCGCTTCTAGAGATCCGCGTGTAGCTCAAGGTCCGGCAAAAAGACTAATTGTTTGAACAAGATTCCGCTCACGCACGAGCACGCTGGCATCATCGCTCCGAGCAGAAATTAATTAATCTTGATTTCTGATTCCGTGGCGTGTTTATATGCCGCCGCGATATTCAATTTTTCATTCTACTTCCTCGATAGCCATTAACACGCGAACTGGTAAAAAAGCGAAATACGATTGCCGAGGTTCCGTTGACAACCCGATGAACAAGGACAGCGTCATTCGGTTTCATAAACTTAACATCAACATTTGTCCTTCCCCTGTCTTCTTTCATCGTTATGCTACATATCGCGCATGTTTCTTTCACTGGCTCGCCCTTCGTACTTTCACGAGACATTCGAGAGCTCGCACGCAGACTGTTCTCTTTTTGCGAGCCACCCTCTTCTGTGCAAGCCGATTTGATAACTCGTTCATATTTCAAATTGATAACACTGTCATCGTGAATTCTACGTTAATCCTGAATTATGTTGAAATGTTTCGTTCTTTATCGGATATTCTAGTATAGAAACACGCTTCTTTATCTATATTTAGAGCTTTGTTCTTTAATCCTGAATGATTAGTTTACATATTCTGAACGAATTGTATTAAAACTTTCCGTGCTCTAAATGATTTTCTAAACTATTTACAGTATGTTTGGAACTCGGTTATTTACATTTGATTGAAAGTACCTAGGCCGCTTTCAACGTGCTATGTATGTTTATTTTTGTATTTTTAATAATACGAAAATGTTATAGAATACTAGATTATTCCCTGTTAATAGCTGCGGAAGTCGTGCAATTTCTTATTGTAAGAAATGTATCAGAGAAAGGTCTACACTTTACGATACTTCTCTTCGCTGAAAAACAATAAATCAGTGATTGTTTTATTCGTTATAAATGTGGTCAGAGTTAATGCTAAAACATGTTTTAAAAAGCAGTGTGTTCAAGTTGCAATTCATTGGAGAGAAATTACATGAGTTTTACTATTGTTTTTATTTATTTAACTGAAACAAATAGGAAGATTCCATATTAAAATAATTCTAATTTCATTCAAACTGAGATAAATATAGAACGTATGTATAACATAACTAATTGATAGCATAAATAATTTCTGAAGAAATCGAAAGAAAAGGTTGATATTTAAATACAAGTAAAAACTACGAAAATATAGTGTAAGTGAAGAGTTTCACTGATTTAAAATATAATTTTCACGTTATTGTTATTTCTAATTAAAAAATAAATTCCTATTTTATCTCAGTTTTTGTACCAAAATGTTTGTAATCTTTAATGACAAACATGTTTGTAAAGAAGTTCAAAATGAAATAACGTTCTAAAGAACTTCATGAACCTCAACTAACTTGTTTGAATTTAATATTTATTGATCTCCCTTTCACCACTGTGGACCACGGAAAACTAATTCCGCAGTGGGTTAGAAAAGCTACGTGTCCGGCCATAGCCTTGCCTACACTACTAATTCTTATTGCATTATTTCGTCTATTGAACTAATCTAATAATTACTAAGCTGTTATTCTCTAAGCTGTCAATTCTCTTTTCGTTGAGAAATGAAATGTTTAATTTACAAATAAAAATTTAAAGATGTTTTAAATCTTTGTGACTGGGCTAGAATTTACTCTATTATTGATACACTTTGTCAGTCACTGATCCATGGAAAATGAAATAGTGCGTCAGAAATTGTACCAACAACTGTTGACAATTAATATGTCAGAAAGGACGCCTTAACTTCCAGAGTAATATATAACTTATCCATTTATATTTGCATATGCATTATACATATCGTAGATAATCTCATATTTTTAATACACCCTGTATAAACAGGTAAACGCTCTTCACTTTCAAGTAATTCCCCTTTAATTAAATGAAAATGAACTCCCAGCGAGGAAGAAGTTCGTGTTATAAAGTGACAATTAATCTTTGAGCCACTTTTTAATTACTCTCACTTAACGAGGTCGTCTATATTTTAGCCATGTGCGGTGGGCATCAATTTATTAAGGTCGGAGTTATACCCTGTAACTGCAGTTGCTCGTACCTTCTTTGCAATCCGTCCTCGTCTCAAAATGGTAATTCTCTCGTGAGGACGGAATTTATATCCCGAATATCCCGGTACCTCGAGTGTATCCTTAGATCCTGTGAGAGTACCTTTCATCTTAACCTTTGAAGTGATTTTTATGTATTCAAACGGCAATTGCTTTATCCCATCGAATGAATTTCGCAGTAACAAAAATCAATGAGTAATTCTTGAGCAATTCTTGTGCATAATGCAAATCTTGAGCAATTCTTGTGCATAATGAAATAATACAAATCAGTTGATGCAAATAAAACTGGAATTTTTCAATTGATTTTACATTCGCATTATACAAAATTTCAATTGTATTATGTAGTTCCAATAACTTATGTAATTATAAATTATTCTGTTTAGAAATACTTACCAAAATATATTTTAACAATCAGCAGTATATTGTAATGCAGATACCTAACGTTTACCTTCGGTAAATAGATTTATAAATATTTGTACGCGTGTATGATAAATATAAAATATTATTTTTTTCTGCGAATACGAAGGTGCTGTTATTGTTTTTATAGTTGTGCAAAATTGTTCAATAACGTAAAGTTCCAATGTAAAAGTAAAATATTTTGTTTCAATCACAATGCCTATTTTTAAAAGTAAATAATATTAAATAAATAAAATAACAGGACTTGCGTAACAACGTATGCAAGCACATATCATAAAAAAAGTTAATGTTAATGTTTTACGCAAAAAAATTATTCAACATTTATAAATATTATTTATTTTGGTCATCTGATATCTAGTTTTATGATTACAAGTGCTGTAATTTATAAACAAGAATACATTATTAATTCTTTCACTTATAATACCAAGACAGCCTCGTATTAAAAAATTTTAATTAATAAATATGAATATCATTTCATATCAAATAATTGAAAATATTACTTGTACCTCACAAACATGTAACCATTACAACAATCTTACTCATGGCTTGATCAAATTAACCAACTTCAGAATTTTTATTTTGTAAATATTTAAACTATAAAGGCGTTTTTGCAAGAGATCTTAAATTCAATTTATGGATTTGTACATACACAAGACTAGGAGACCCCTCGAATCTCAAGAAACGTATTGTTCCATTTTTCGCGAAAAATTGGAAATAAATCACTCTAAATATTCAGTAGTTTTAGTGATAAAACAACTTGTACAAGTCTAATCGAAAAAATCATAGAACAAGGATCAAGAAACAAACATATTTTATCAATAGTAGTAACATTCAATACGAATATCACAATGGAGATAAAATTTCTGGATCACCGGTACGCTTCTAATACAATAATACGCGTGCTCGGAGCCCGCCACGTGAAGCATTTTTTCTTCTTTAGCCTGTAATATTTCCCGGGGTACCCCAAACAAGCGGTGCTGGGGCTTAGAATTTGAAATAGCCTGAGCCAACCAGCCAGCCAGCCAGCGAGCCCAGGGGTTGAAACGTTACAGTTGCTGTCACATAAATATCCTGAAACCCCCTGAATTCTAGAGGCACGGATGGTTCCACCTCCCCCGAAGTCCTTGCGTCAAGTTGCAGAAACTCCACCGGTATCGATTCTCAATTCTTACAGAGAACGACGCGAGCGAGAACGCGAAAGCGAAAGAAGGAGGGAGGAAACGAAAGAAAGGGAGGGAGGAAACTTTGAAAGTTCCACCCATCAATGTTTTTCTTCGAACTATGAAACCAAGGGTAAGAGGCTAAATTGAATTGATAAGTACTACTTGCCCACAGATTTAACGCAGACCCGTGTAAACCCAATATAAACAGTTGAAACTTCGATTTCCCTGTTTCACTCCGAAAGTTTATCTTATGACATCGGGGCATTAATAACGCTCTTGTAACGTGATTGAGGTTGTAGCTCGTCGCGTGGCAATGCATAATAATGTCTCCCGCGCGAAGGATATGCGTGCGGAAGACTCGATGGCGCGACAACTTTAGGAGTTCGCGAGCAAATCCTAGTTGTCGAGATTCCGGATACATTTAGATTTGAGATTCAAATTTTCGTTGTAGGCGGAGTTCACGTGTTCTTGCGACGCGTTTGAAAATATTGCTGAATTTGTGTTTTTCACGCTAAAATTACCGTACACATCGAAGTGAACCGGTTTTTATTTTCTCTTTCGCGATTTCTGGTAAGGTATTTACACATGCTTCTCTAAGACATTGTCAAATAAATTGATTTAACACTATGTTCGGCGAATAATTAATGTAATCAATGTGAAGTTCTGCGAGTGAATTTGGCGTATGCATAATTTGCGTTTTTTTGTGTCTTTTGATACATTGTTGTATGGCGTATGTTATTCTTCTGATAATCTGTTAATTTGACCTGTATATTTATGTAATTGTTTATTAAATGATTCATATTACACTGTATAATTCTATCTGAATTCTAGAACTACCGAGCATTTATTGGAGTTGATATGCAATCCTTATAAAAATTGTAATAGTATATTTTTTTCGATTTCTTCAGACATTTGTTATAGTATTTAAGTGAAACTATTTATTTTCAAAATCGTTTCGGAAATTGAATACCTTGAAAATATCAACATTTGCGAAATAAGAAAACTAAAAATCGGCATTTTGACGAAAACGGTAGTTCTAATATTAATAGTTAACAGTCTAAAGTATAAGTCACTTGAAATATTAATGAATGTACTCTTGTAATTGCTGTATAAGAAAATACATATTAGGCAATCTGACAGCTCGATAATTCTAGTGTTAATTGTATTCTAGCTACACGTGGATTGAAAGGTTATACTGAAATCTAAGTTTAAACCTTCGGTGGCGAGCAGTTTGCATTTTTTTCGGCATAAAATGACGCACGAAATTTATACTTTGCGACCATAACGATATTTTTAAGGTGATACGAAAAGCAGTGAAAATACTTAATTAGATCATTTGCAGGAAACACAAATATTGCGTTTAATTTAAAATAGAAACAGTTGTCAGTTTATTTAATTGAAGAATATATTTAACACGTTTTGCCTGAATGAAGATTGTATCGCCATAACAAAAACAAAAGTCACACACACACAACCAACATCATACAGTACATCAAATCTCGCATTGATTAAAACATTCGTACATCGAATTCTAATAACAGCAAACATATATTATTAAAAGTATTTTTAAATATAATATACCTTGAAACACAATTTCACAGATGAGCCAACATTGTAATCGTCACAGTACCTTCTTGTTTCTTTATTTCAGTTCAGATACTTATCAAAAGAACGCGATAATAGTGTGGTCCGTTGAAATTAATAGAACAAATAAAACTTGATTTCGAGGTTAACTACGGTTAGAAAGTTAAAATCATAACATATGTAGGTTTACCCTCTATTGTATAAATTTTTATGAGGACTTAGACAAATATATAACTATTATTTTATTTAAATGTTAGCGTAGTAGTGGAATGAATAAGAAAATATTAATAAACAATGTTATTTATTGCATTTTATAACTATTCAACTGTATACATAAACAGGTACAAAATAAAAACAAATTTGCAGTGTTGCTTAACATATCGAACTGTAAAACATTTGAAATTAATTTTCCGATTGGGAACGGAATGTAATAGACGATTTATATTCATCTATTGCTGCACGTAACATGAAGCATTTAACTTGACAATTGCGAATTGCACGTTAATCACTTACTATACGAAGAAACTTTTTAATCAAAGTTTATATAATATCGAGAAGGTCATATAATACAATCGCCTATTTCTTTCTATCCTAGATTTTTATTTTAAAATAAAGGACTCCTTTAGCTTTTTATATACGACTTTAATGGTATCCAAATTTAGTAATTATTGGTATTAATATACTGTCTTAACATGTTTATTATAGAACAATCAACTGTAAGGTTACACAAATTTGAAGCAATTTATTTAACCCATTTTCAGCCAGGGGAATTAAGAACGTTCTACTCCGAGTGCCAAAAATTAATTTCACAGAAAACAAAATTATTTCTTTATTTATTATGAATAATTAGATATTATTATTTATTATTATCTTTTTCTATAAAATTATCGGTCGTGGAAAGTAGTAGTTAAACCAAACTTATAGTGTAAACTACCGAGATACCTTGTATTGTAGTTGGTAGCGAACAACCACTCTCGCTATTTCCTGTTTGGTCAAACTTCCTCTTTTTTCTCTGTAAATTTCTATATCTAAAAACACTGAAATTCTTCAGTGTCAGTTGTTATATTTTACAGATTTTTGAATTACATTAAAACAACCAACTAATGAAATATTATAGTAAAAAATACGTAATTCTATATATAAAACAAAATCTGACTACTGAACCTCTTAATTTAATAATATAGAAAGAAACTCCTCTCGGTAATTATATTTTCCGTGTCTTCAATACTTTAAAAGGAATTCTTTTGTCACTTTGAAGCTTGGACACAAATATGTTAAAAGTTCACAACACAGGACGAGTATATTAAATATTGCAACTGAACAAAAGTAGAAACGACATGGTTGTAACAATGAAAAGCACAATCAAAGGACATGCGTAAATTTTACAAATGTACATTAAAGTTACACAGAAGAATCTCGAAATTTCCGGAAATAACTACAGCGTTATACTCGAATTTAAAATACTGATTATATTACATCGCAACTGATGTTTAATAAAGATATTTATGAGATTATTGAAAACAGCTGTACAGTAACTGTAGTACAATTAATTGAGTAGTTGCAAACATGCGTTTGATTAATTACTAGCATAGAATTATTTATCTTGTATGACATATGGACTGGAAAACCAGTAAAATTTATTTTAATACTTATATGTTATGATAAAAATACATAAAACGTGCGATGGTGGTGTAATGGTTAGCATAGTTGCCTTCCAAGCAGTTGATCCGGGTTCGATTCCCGGCCATCGCACACCCCTTTCTTTTTGAATTAACAAATTAACACATAAGTATAAGCATCAGATTAACATTTTTTTGAATAAACATTTAAGATACTGCTGCTATTTAATTTTCGTAAATTGATTTCGAAGAAGCAGGAAAAAATTGCAGAGCAAGAAAATTTAACTTTAAGCAAGTGAAATATTTCAGACACAAACATTTCTAATAAAAAAGGTCTGTGTACTTTCTATTAGATAACTGAGTGAATACAAAGGATATTTTAAAAGAAATAACGAATTCCAGACTGAAATTTGTACGAATATTGGTTCTAATAACAAATTTTACAAACATTGAAACTGAAAGATGTTTTAAATTAAGTTAGAAAATAAAGCAATTATCCAAGAACTGAAAAGTATATTCTCGTTTTCGTACACAATACTGCACATGTAACTATTGATACACGATATACGAAATATATATGTATGCACCTTTCACTTTGCTAATCGTAAGATTATGAAATCAACTTGCATTAGTTATATATAAACATTAACTGCCTTCTAGCAACGCAACGGTTTAAGTATCATTTTATCAAGTATAATTTTTTAATAAAAATTATTTATTTAAATAATTTTGAATCGAATATAATTTGAACAAAATTGTAAACACTAATTTATAAAAAAAGAAATTAACCCTTAACTACCGAAATTTCAAAGTTGATGAATAAGTCTGATTAGAGTAAATATTGCTGACTTGTTTTTCTACTTTAATTTATAAGCAATATACGTTCAAAATAATTATAAATAAAAAGTTTCTCACTTTTTTTAAAACAATACTTTTATTATATTTTAATAAAATTATATTTTACTTTTGATAATTAAAGATTAATTAATGGATTTTATTGTGATCATTTTAATATTTGTATACTGTTACAATTTTATAATACATTTATTTCGCTATAATTAATGTGATAAAATAAGTGCTGTGTATTTTCTTTAACTACCTTCGATAATTTATATGTATAAATATTCCATTTGTTTACTCGCAGCAGAGTAATAACTCTTCATTATGAAATCGTTGAATTATTCCAAGATATCGCACCATAAGAACCAACCTGAAATTCCGTTGCATGATGCTTGCTCATAAGTTAACGATTGGATCGATTATTTCAATTTCCTTCGTCTCGGTTCAACCCTCCAGTGAGTAATACAATAACGAGTGACAGATCGTTGAGATCACGGAAGCCTTTTGATTAAACCGTTGAAGAGTTTAATAGTAATAACATCGTTACATATGTCCTTACTGACTATCACAGGAGTATGACTTGCAGTTACATTTTTGCTACTAATTGCAATAAATTATGCGACGGTTAGAGAGGGGATAATTAATAGGTCTCATGGGGTGCATATGCAAACTTTTCTCCCTAGTGTTGATATAGCAATTAATAGGGACTTATGATTTATGAGCGTCTTTATTCCCCTAATACGATACCGGAACTTCCTTATTCATCTCCCTTACTAGGCAAGTATATGAAATACTAGGTGCAAAAAAACACTTCAACGTCGCTGTGACAAGCCTCTTTCTAGTACCCTGAAAATTCCTAAAAAATTAATTAAATTGCACTGCACAGATGAACGAAGAAATGATTTCATTTACAAGAATAATTTTAAACCATGAGATACGAGTATTTTTGGTGTTGTTCATTTGTTTATTTTGCTTTAAACTTTTCAAACTATAGTAACAGTAATATGTGAAATTAGATCTTTGTAGAGCTTTATAAGAATGTAAGAATTGCTATCTTATAATTACTAAAATTTTCATCATGCATTATGTTTTTCTTTAACAATAAAAATCTTAAGTAACTTTTTGGCACAGAAAACCAATGACTGATAATAAAATTAAGAAAGAGTTAATTTTATAAGAAAAAATAAATTGATGTTGTTATTGTTTTTTTAACATCTTTTAACACAAATACCTTCATTCGCATAAAGGTTATGTTTGAATCTTTCATATCTTAACTTTCATTTCTATATAATGTATCATAATATTGTTAATAAATAAAAAAGGATTATATACATCATACCATATTATAAACAATTTGATACTCCTCTAATTTTCATAAAAAATATTCTGCCTTACCCAAAGTGCTAAAATCTTTATTTATTTATTACATTTTAAATGTGTACAAGAAATAGGGTAGACCGAGGCAAATAGAATTACGTGGCAAATCGGAAAAAACTGAGAATGAGAGCACCGTCCCTACACTTAATCCAATACATCTTCAATTTTTTTAAGCCGTTGTTTGTCACCAGCACGTGTTGGAATCGAAGCGAACGCAACGAATTTGTGGCTAGTCTAAAATATGTTATTAGAATTTCATATTTAAAATGGCAAGGTAAGTTTGGAAACTCAAATGTGTTTGTTATTATTAATCTCTAAGGTGTTTAAATTCAGCATTTAATCTGCCTTAGGTTATTATTTTGCATTTTATTTATTTATTTAACTCACTTTGAAATATTTAGAAATAGGTTTATTCGGATAAAATTCTGCGAGACGAGTCTGATTATTTGTTTTAGAAGATTTATGCAATCTTTTTTGTTTCAACAATAAATAACTTATAACATAATTAAAATACACCGATAAATTTTTTGAGGTTAATACTGAATAATTTTAAGGTTAATACTTTTTAAAAACACTCTTTTTCCTTATAATGTGTGGCATTATTAATATACACATATTAAATAAATACACACAATTTTTGTTTAACATTCTGTATGTCGTATGCAATGTAATGTAGCGTATGTATTTATTTAATATTTTTAATTAATAATAATATATAAATATTTATGTCGTTGTGCTAGTCCTGACGTAGCTTCACAAGTTTGGCAAATGATAAACATTCAATATATCGCCCCTCTGAATTTTGAGCGGTCGTGGCCTGAAAATACCACTCGCACGCATTTGAATTACTATCTTGCTTTGTTTCAAATTCTACCCTCCAGACATTTTCCAACTGACTATGTAACTGTGCGTTGGTAATAACGTGACAATTCTCATAGCTGGATCGACTGATTGGAGGCCAGGTCACTTTATCCCCGAAAACCCATCCAAGCTAAATCTTCTGCCAAATCAAACCCTTAGCCGCTGGTTGTCGACCTATACACAATAGCTTCCAAAATAATCCAACGCCTATTAGTAGATCTACCCTCGTAAAGAAAAAAATACCATTTTGCTATCTTTAATTTTTCGCTTTCGTTATAATTATGGTATAAGGAAGGTGCAAATAATACATAATGATTAACCGTCTACTAATATGTAAACATAACTTTTATTGACTTTTCTTTAATGGATTCTCTTATACCCAAATGAATACAGACAAAATGATAGGATGTCTGAAAAATATTCCATATTATATAGATTTAAAATAGACAAATATGAAAATGACATAACTGTTCCTGTGTTTAATAATGTGTGGGACCTTCGTGGTTCTCAATTACTTCTATTATACTTTTCGGTAGGGATTTATACAATACTTTAATTGAAGGTTGTGATAAATTTTTCCATTGCTCTTTAATACAGATTTTTAAATCATTTAGACTTTCAAATTATCTACCTTCTGCGTAGACAGTTTTTGATAATAGTCCCCAACAGTTCTCAATTATATTGAGGTCCGGGGAGCACGCCAGCCATTCCAAAACAAAAATTTTCTCCTTTGAAAAGTAGTCATGAATCCTATACCATAATTATAACACGAGAAATTAAAGATAGCACGTGTGTACTATCTTTTTCTTTGGGAGTGTATTTGCCTACAATCAGCAAAATTTGGATCGGCAAATGCAATGTGAGGTGGAATCGGAAGTTGTGCTCTACTTAAAAGAAGGTTAGGCACAGTGGACGTTATGTTTTCGATCGTTAGAGTTCAAATTTGTTCGCAAATTGTTTGTTCTGGAGTAAATTTTTAATTCCACTCCTCTCTAGATATTATTCAATGCCTTTCCCAATCCCGATACTCTTGCTTGGGATGGTGTGATTGACGTGCCCATTTTTTGACGAAATTCCCGTGTAATTAGTTCCTGAATCTAACAATGCACGACATTGCCTTTTAATGCTGTGACTGTTTTCTACGTATACTATTGCCGTTGATAATACGGTGTACTCTGATGGAGTACTTGCAATATACGCGACGACTGTTGGTAACGATTTACAGATGGTCAGTGAACCTTTTTCATTGAATGTTTCGGGTTTACTGGTAGTCGTTCCAATAGTCGACGAATTTGGAATGTGCAGCAGGATGCGATGGGAATTGTTATATACTCGGCACCATTTCCTAGTGCCATTTTTCACTCTATACCCTGTCGCTAAACAATTATAGCATCGATTGGTTGTTTGAATAACTTGCCGTTTCCGTTGATGGTCTATGTTTCTAAATGCGTTGCAACTGTACAGCGCATGAGTATCATAACATACCGGACATTGTGGTGGAGTGCTAATTATATGCGTAGTTGCTCTTGTAAACAGACCGTTGCCTATACTCTTCAATTTGCACAGTTCTATTAAAATACGCGCCTTCAAATGCTTCATGCTCTGCCTCGCGTGCAGCCTCTAAGTCAGTATTTACAAGAATCATTCCAATTTTCCGCTGAATGATATTAAATTCTTTTAACAATTCAGTACCAGATTCTAATCATTCTTGTAATGACGCTAATGAAGTGGTACTGGTCGAAAATTTAAAGAAACGTTTAAAGCGTGTTAACGTTACCTTAATCACACCGCATTCCGCCACTAGTGGTTTTAATTAATCCTCCATCGCGAGTTTTTTTTTAAAGTACAAATCGGAGAGTAAATGGAAAGGACTTACTGTGAGTAGTGTAGGATCAATTTTATTTCGGTATCCAATGTACACTCGCTCTTTCAATGTTGGCTCGCTGTTTCGGTACGCAATGTTTCACGTCGCATCCCTCGCTCAATTTATATTATATATTCGCATACTTCCACCTCATTCGCATGACTTCCAGAACATTCTTTCGTCACCCTGCATTAACTTCATGAATATTTGGAATATTCTAGATTCATTAAAGTGAATAACGTTAATATGTAAAAATCAATATTTTCGATAATCAATATATTTTAGAATATTCGAAACATCATACATTTACACGCACACGTACAGTCACCGTTCATCTATTGTACATACGTTCATTCGAAATCCACTCCTACACTCGATTCTCACTCACTCTACAGTAAGTAAGAATTGGTAACACTTATCTGCTCATCTGTTAATTCTGAATCTTGGTTCTGAATGCTGCTTCCACCCCTTTGATCAGACCGGTGCCCTCGGTTGTGATCCAGCGATTCGAAGTTCCTTGTAAGTGTGACGATTGTTGTATTCTTCTAATTCGATGATTGCCTCGATGCAGTGATACTATCTCTCGATCTAATTGAAAAGATCCGGCTCGAAGGACCAATCTCTGAGTCACTGCACGGCACGCGCCACGTGTTCGGTGGCACCTCTGCTTATCCTCGCGTATTTATTGTGACTTTGAAGCATCACTCAAGATTGGTGGGTCTTGAGCCCCAAATTCACTCACAGAGTTAGGTTTAAACTAATTGCTTATTTTGTTCTTGGTGACTATACCTATAACATCAAAGCTACGTGTATGCTTTCCGCGCGAATTACACTCAAGGCTATACATATGTGCCTCCCGAAATGAAAAAAAGGCAAGTTGCAAATTGGTGATACACGAAGTAACAATAATACTCTGGTTGAATGACACCCGCTATATATACTAAATTGAGGTACCATCAACGCACTAGTCACTCGTAGAATAGCGTTCTGGTCACCATATTGGTGCGTCGGTACTACTGTGCCCTTCGGGTTTTAGTGCGACGCAATCTTTGACGCATTTCGTGCGCCGAGCAAGGTTTTCAAACATATGTACATAGCGAATTACTTTGCGTAAAATTGTATAATGTTTATTTTGAACATTTTATCAAAAGACAAATATTTGTTATACAATGTAAAGTCATTAATACGTGCATATACGTAAGTACAAACACCTATTGTTAGACTTTCTTGTCGGCTCGATCCAAATCGAGCAGAATATGGCTCAAGATACACAAAGATAAGGCTGAAATTCCTTTCTGCCAAATAACTCCACAAAACTTAAATCAATATTTAATATAATTTATTGATACTGCAATATTTACAATATAAATTAGAATCAACATTTCTCTTCTAAGCTATTATATTAGGTCGTGTAATATGAAGTGTTGAATTTTTTTTACTCGTAAATGTTTGTACTACTGGTGTTATTCCCTTATTTTTTATGTAACCTCTTAACCTGTTAACTGCGAAATTTAGTTTAAAAAATTCTCGTTTTGCGTGCGATAAAATCAAAGAATGAAGTATGTATTTACTCGTTAAACGTAGGACTTAGGTATATTTTAATGAAAAACCAAAACAATGAAGAATTACAGGTTTATCTGAAGAATAAAGAATTCATCGTTGGAAGACTTAAGTATCATTTCAAGCTTTAAGATGATGTCCATACTCGTCAAACGCAGTTACTTAATTGGTTAACACGTTCGCTACCAGCGCTTATTTCGGTAACGGTCACCTCAATTATAATATTTTTTTCAATCCAATAAATCTTCTAAATAAAATATTAGAAAAATGAAACTGAAACGAGTCATTGAGTTCCTAAACATATGTCGTAGTTTGTAATTTCTAATAACAATGTTTATAGGATTAATTTCGTTTCCATTATGTAAAATACAAAATTATGATCGTCACAAATATATGACGCTGGTAGCGAACGTGTTAAACAGTTTCATCGTCAATTATCAGAGTAACTTTTTGCAAAAAATTAGTTTCAAATTGTGCATAATAATTATTTCCTGCATCATTTTTTGAAAACGTGGATACCGCCAACAGATTCGTATAATTTTCATACATAAATTCAAACTTGGAAATAATAGTGCTACAAAAACTGCTCAAAATATAAACAAAGCATTCGGGGACAGTACTGTAAATGAAAGAACAGTGCAGCGTTGATTTGCAAAATTTCGTTTCGGCGACGTTTCTCTGCAAAATGAGCTACGTAAACTCGAAACAGTAGTTTATAACGATGTCTTTAGAATTTATTCATTCTAAACATTCAGAATTTTTCAAAAAAGAAATAATATTCATTAAAAATGCATTGACAGGAGTGTATCGAATCGAATAGAGCATATTTTGATTAAATAAACGTCTTTTAAAACATCAAATAAGGTTCCCTTTTTTCCGCAAAATCCAACATTTCGTATTAGACGACGTACTAGTTACACCACTAACTTCTAATAAAAAAGAATTAATAACAATATTCTTTATTTCCTAGTTGAACCTCTGCAAATATCGTAAATGAAATGATCCTAACAACTAGACTGTGGATTTGCATGCATTTATAAAAATAATAAAAGTGCAAAAGTGCAAAAGTGCAAAAGTGCACATATTGCACACAATATAAAAGAATATATAAAATATTCAAAGCGCACGGCTTCTTATAGTACTTATTACAAAAAAACTGTTTTCCATCGTAATTCTATTTTTCCAATTAAACTCTTAAAAATTTGAATTTACATAATGATCGGAGCCCGGTATCAACGCTACAACTTCAGAAGTACAAAGCATGCAAAACAGATTGTAAACATCGAGAGAAAGAAATGCTCCGGAGCAGAGGAGAAAAACTTGAATATTCATGGCGCGAAGAAAAAGAGTGGTGAAGAAAGGTAACAGACACGAACCCAGCTACGGGGACAGGCGCAAAAATCAAAGAGGAAGAGAGAAAAAGAGGGAAAAGGCGACGGAAGAGTGGAAAGAAAAGAGAGGAGGAGTTGCTCACGACACGTAAAGTCCACCCTTAATCGCGATGCGTGACAGGGGGCTCAGCCAAACAACCCTGATAATATTAATCTTCGATTAAAGGCTTATCGTGGCACGTGGCCACGGACGCGGAAAATTCGGCAACGCGAAAAACCTGGGGAGCACCTTATCTCGGAGTTCCTCAACTTCCCCGCTTTTATACAGGGTGATGTAAAAACAGATTCAAGACTCCAGGGGTGTATTGTGCTCGCAACGGGTAGATGAGAAATATCGGGTTATATTAGCCTACAAATCAACCTTGACGGAAATAAAGCGCGATAAGGATTATCGTTTGTGTTTCGGGCAAAATCTCTTTCTTGTTAGGACTTTTTATGTTCACTGAATGTACGTGTGAGTAGTGTTTATCTAAATAGTGTTTTAGGTGTGTAGCTTGTATTTTGATAAAGCTTGAGTTACTATAAACATAACGATGACTGGTTATATCGATCAAATGTGTTATGGTTACGCTATGGTACGATTGAATTAAGTAGATATTTTAATTGAGAATGGTGAGAACATTTTAACAATTTTACGTAGTACTAAAACTGCATGTCGTAATATTATTAGTAATTATAAAATACAAATAAAGTATACTATTTGTTTGCTGTGGTTTTTATTATTATTGTTTAATGTTAATTTTTATCATTACTAACTAAATGTGTGCGCACATTTTAATTTATGACTGGGACAGCATTTTTTCCCTGAGTTTTTACATTTGCAAATGAAATTTGTATCTTATTAATGTGTGTGCATATGTAATGTGTATACTTAATATTAATTATATAATACATTTAGTATACTTGAAATTATTTTATAACTTAATTGAATGATTTTATTGAATTACAATGTCTGTTCGATAGTTGTCCGATGAAAAAATTCGACTAAAATTCTCTGAAATAATAATTTATTGACACGTGAAATACGGTTATGCATTAGTGCATATTTACACACTATCTACGAGATTATGTTTATGAATCCACTGAAACTAGTCTGCTTAATCACTGTTTCCCTGATTAATAATTTTAGTAAGAGAGCTATAAACTCCGTCTCGCTAGTTACGAAGTTTCGGAGTTAACAGAAATACGGAGCATCAGTATACAAGATCTATGCAGCAAAGATGAGCTATCCCTTTCTTGGCTTAAGCTAAGGAAACTTTCCTAACCCCAATTCTCTAACTACAAGGGACACCTGCAGATTCTTTTATAAAAATTAAACGTATCTTTTTTAATCAGTTTCTTTTTCAGTTCGCTCTCCCTTAATGTTTTTATACACACATAATTTCAAAACTTGTTACTTTCACGTACTTTTTTCGAAAACAAGATACATACATTAATTTTAGTCTAAAGAACTATTAGTTTTAGATAATAATTAGTCTCATTTCATGTAGATCATGAAGATTTATTTTTGTACAATTTCTACTTTTTGTAAATTACTATTTAACTGGTTTATATTTGCAATCTAATCATTACTTGTTTTATTATTATTATTTACTTATTATTAGACTTAGTATTTGTATGAAGAAATTGCATTTTATTAGTTAACTTTGTACCGTTTATGAGATGTTCGCGATATTTGCTATATTGGCGCATTCATTATTAAATTATTCATACTAAAATTCCAATCTATACTCCGTAACAAAAAGAGAGCACATTGTGTAATTTTGTTCATTTTTCTAAACATAATTGAATAGTAAAAGTTCTTATACTATTACTATCTCTGTTGTGTCTACGGACTTACGAGAAAGCTGAAAACGTAAACATTATTACTGACCACTGCGTCAAAATGATAGTACATCTTCAAAGAGATCGTTCAAAAGCAATCACTGATCGTTCATGACGTGCAATTTCAAGAACTGTATCAAATTCAGCATCTACTAGTAGACACTACAAGAAAATTCTAAACATCTATCTAAAATCGAAAACTTTAAATGTATAATTTAATTATTCCAATAACAAGAGATTGATACATCATTACCTTCTTTCCTACTGTTTAAGATTTAAGTGTATAATTTAATTGTTGATGGAAAGGATTTCTAGTATAAAAAAACTCTCATCCACAAAGAATTCAGAAAGTCACCCACTTTCTGTAGCATCCGTTTTTATATACACTGCTCTTCGAGAAGATAATCCAGGTGTGTTATCTGTAATTTCTCAATGACTAATTGAGGACTGAAGACTAATTTCAAAATATTATGATCTCACAATATGCGGTTCATTGAAAATAAGTTACAATATCATAAGATTTTGTGGATAACGAAAAGAAACTGTTTTATTCTGAAATGATAGCACGTGTCCATTAACAATATAGTAATCAATATATATATTTTACATAGCAATAGTAACTTATTAAACATATGTTCTTAACTAATAATGGGTACATCTCCCATTATTTTCTAGTACTTCTATTAAACGATTTGGTTTGGATTTATACACATTTGGATATAATTTTGATTTAAGATATCCGATTCGTGCAGAATAACATTTTTCAATTTCTGCAAGTATTCATACTGCATATCATTTTTGTATATATCGGGAATATATGTTAAAACCAACAATTTTTAACGATATTCGGGTCTGGGGAGCAGGCTATAACAAAACAGATATATATATATCTGTTCTACATCAGTGTTTCTTTGTTCTTGAATTAAATTTATATACTGGACACTATTCATTTTTCTGGTGATGAATTTAATACTTGTCTTGCCGAAATAACCGATGCCAGCCCCAAACCATTACGCTGCCTTCTTCCATTTGTCGTTGCATCATTGACACTGTTGATATTGTTTCTTTCCGTGTGTCATGGAAATAGTATTGAAATTCATCAAGATCATCCATCTGAATTTTTCTCTATGTTTCTCTATATTTTTTTCCAATGCACTCTTTCTTTTGCAAATTGTAGACGCAGTAATTAAAGTAAGTAAAACGCAGATTTTTTTTTCAACTTTAGCCTTTTAATATGTTTACACGATAGTAGAAATCGTTGAACACTCGAAACACTGGCACTAATACCGGATTTTTCTACTATTTGCTTGGTTGTAACTTGTGAATTTGAAGATACACGCAAAATTGTTCGTTTATCACGATCACATAACGATAATGGTCGACCGGTACTTTTCTTTTTATTATAATTTTCAACGTTCTTTAAGAAATTATGTATTTGTTTATTTGTTTATGTATGCAGTTTATTTATATCAGCTAACAATTAAATATATTCAATTAACAATTGTGATTTAGTAGAAATGAAGGTTTTTAATGGTATATGATTTTACATGAGTGTTGCCCTACTATTTTTGCCAAGCTGATATTTCAATCTCTTTAGAAAATCATACTTTCCTTCGTAATTAAATATTTTTATTAAAAAATTCTTTTATTTGCTTATATCCAAAGGGGTATTTTTAAGATTTTCTTTTAAGACTTAAGACCTTTCCAAAAAAGGTTTCATGCATTTATTGCTCCAAATACTTTGTCATTACGATTAAATAGCAAACATCCCATTTTACCCTACGTTTCCTTACACACGCACGCACAGTCATCTATTGCACACACGTTCGTCGTTCATCAAGATATCCATTTCATCCACCATAATGCAATGTAAATGCATTATGTTTCTTTACCTTTTGTTTTGTGAAGTTAATCGATTTGTCCAATAAGTGGCTTTACTGTCCATATTACTGGCAGATAGCTCAATTAGACTCCGAGAATTTTTGTAAACTGTAAACATCTTCGAATTATTTATTAAAAATTAAAGTGGACTATATTAACTGTTGATTGGAGTTTGAATATGCGGCAACCTTAGTCTCTAAACTTATGTATAGAAAGATTGTGTAAAATGAATTAGAAATGCTCTTGAGCGTATGAAGTCTCGTTGCTGACTGCCTGCCAGTCCTTGGAAAACTCTCGTCGTTGACAAAAAAGGAAGGTGGTAGCGTTTTCGACGACTTCTAGAAATTTTGGAAGTAAGTAATTTTCCCATTGGCGGTTGAAATAAGCAAATTGTCATTGCTGAATAGGCTACGCGAGTGATCATGCTTCTGGCGAAAAGGGGCTTGCAGGTAAAAAGGTCTTAACGCTACGTTCGAAACTTCCCAGCAAGTGTTAGATGACTTTACGAGAAGCCACAGCCTATTCTCCTGGAAATAATAAATATAAAGTCGCAAGTACAAACAATGAAGCAGTCACTATTGGTACAAGAATGCATAGAAATTTGAAAAGGCTTTAGATAGGATGTGACTGCTCGCATTGCATTGTAGACTTTTCTTCGATGTATTTTGGACTTTTGCCAATGGGATCCGTTAAAGAATCTTCTGGAAATTGCCGCTGTCTGAATGTTTAGGTAAAAAAGAATAGGGTTAATAATTATTTATTTAAATAGCTTTCAGATTTGGTAAGAAATCGTAATTTATTATATGTATTAAACTTATATGAGAATTCAATGGGAACATAAATATGTGTCACGTTCATCTAAGATTTATAAATCACTGAGATAATTTGTCACACAAACAAACATCGAATCTCCAACAATTTTCATGCATCATAAAAATCACCTGGCTAGGTTTAATCCAAACGAAACAAGACAATGTATTAGCCCCAGGAAATCTCATCGCCGCACCTCGGAACGTATTCGCAATATCGATGATACAACGATAACATCCCTTCTGGTTCGCGTGTGCTCAGTATGTTGCGGGAGACGCGTATCGGGAGCAGAGAGTCTGAGGGAAATGTTTACGGAGATACCGAAGGCAATTCCGATACAATGGCTAGATCGATCCCGGAATGGCTAATCGATGCCTGACCACCGGGACGGGGCACGTCCCTCCAGCGAGTCAGCTTTCCACCCTACGCTCCTTTTCCTCGCGTAATAACTTTTACGTTGACACCCGCGAGATCTTGCCCGAACGATGACGCCCTGACGTAGACCGTTCTACCGTGAAATATAACTTGGAAGCGAATGAACCTGTGTACGATGGAATTCCGATTAGTGTAAACGTCCTGTCTGACGTTGCTTAATTGTGTAGAAAATATAAAAGATATTATTTATTGTTATCTAGTGTACTCTAATTGTATTGAAAAACGGAAGTTATTAGTAATTGTGAAATGGATTTTGATTGATGAAAATTTCTAGTGCGTTCTAATTAGATTTATTAAGAAACGTAAAATAGGTTCTGAATAATGCAAAGGCTTTGGTTAATATGCTGTTTGCATTGAAAAGATGAAAATTGATAGTAGGTATGAAATGAAGTCTGAGAATGTAATGGAAATTTCTTATCTAATATAATTACTTTGACTAAGTGAAAAAAGAGAATTATTATGAAGAAACTATGAAACAAAACTTAGATTTAAAACAGGAATTTATTGAAATATTATTTTCGAATACGCTTTTAACAAAAATTATTTAACATGTCCGTTATCAGAAACCAGCCTTTATATAACAATATCCTAATAAACATGCTGTGTACGTTTTATGAAATATTTAAGAAATAAAACAAAGAGAATATACTAAAGTGGTGAAACGTTTGGACTTTTTTGATATTGTACACGTAAAAAATGAAAGTTTCTTTTCATCTTAATACTTTTATACGCAAGAGAATAAATATACACGTATCTACGTTAAAAGTATGTGTTTCGTTTGGAAAGAGGTAGGCGTATTTGCATTTATCGTGTGTATCGTTGCGGTTCTAAAGAAAATAAAGCTGAAAGGAAATAAATCCTGATGTATTATTCAACTTTGTACACCAGTAAAGAAACTCAAGATATAATCTGGCTCAATTGCATGACTCATATTCTTTATAGCGCGCTGCAGACTTAATTATACGGTGATGCGGTCGTGAAACGGACAATAAACGATATAAAGCAAAAATAGTTGCTGAAAACATTGCAGAATGCAAAATAATTTCTAGAATACGTGCTCGAATACTACTTACCACAGAAAGTGGAGGAAACACCGTGTTTAGTTATTATTGTTACACGGAAAGATAAATGTGTGGTTATTTGATAGAAACTTCGATATCGCGTATCCTCCACTTTATTCCACAGTGCGTAAATACACTCGGATGTATATGAAAATGAATTTAGCAAAAAGAATAATTGTAGTGAATTATTTAAACGAATGGTTTTCTATTCTAATTTTTTATGTGATCGTACGCTTAATTCAAAACCACACCATTTAACTTCAGAGACATGAAACAAACAAAAATCTTTTCTACACTCAAAGATGACTATTTTCATCCCTTCAGCATGATCTGACTGAACGAGACAATCTCACTTCTTTTAATAAAAAATATGGATTCTTTACATATCTCACTACTATACTTTCCTCAAGTTTCATGAATTTTACGATTGAATTTGTTGAGAGTGAGCATGAAATATATTTTTAATGGCTACAAAGTATCCGTTGGTGCAGTCCTCTTCCTCGCAGGAGTCACTTGTTTTTCCTGAGGACAGCCATTTTTATTGCACGCGCTGAGCATCTTTTTTTTCTCTCCGCGTCGTGCGGCAGTTCGTAGCAAACGCTCAACCATCGAACAGCGTTCCGTTTTCAGTTTTTGTAAATCATCGTAATACATACTAATAAATATACACTTAGTTTTCAAACTGTATTGTGTTTATTTTTGCAAATAAATATTCAACAGAATTTATTCAAACGCGCAGTTTAAACAGCTTATAGATCAAATGCTATCCATTTAACGGTTAACATCAGCACGGTACACATTCAAACCACCAAAAGACGTATGTCTCGATTTTGTTTTCGGAAAGTAGAATATTCTTATTTACGGCGACGAAAAATAGCATGTTATACTTTCTACAAAGAAAGTTAGTACATTTCAATGCTGTGCCACGGAAAGTAACGTAGTCTACCTTTAACCACGAAAAGTGTCACGTTTAATAAAAATTGTCTAGGATTTTATTGATAAAATATAAAAACGAACGATTCGTTTTCTTTCATAGTCGTATTTAGTGAAATATATAAAACATGTAAAAGATAGTAATTAAACACAAATATGAACTAATTGCTTAAGTAATAATATCATTGTAGAATTATACATGTTCTTTTGGTATAAAACGTTTATATATCCTTTTATTATTAATATTATTTTTTTTCATTCTGATATCACATGCATTCTTTAGTGGATACGACTTAATATTTTTCTTCTAAAAGCTGCAATTTGAAACGTTTATTTGCATGTATCTTTCATTTAAATCATATGTAATTTTAATTGAAACGTACCACTCTTCGCTGTAACATGTGAAACGGTCAACCATTTCATGTCAAAGTGTGAATCATGCTTGTTTTCATGGTATATTCGAAATACGCTCGTTATCAACGGAGACATTGAAACGGGCTTTTTTCGTAGTACAGTCGAACATCCATAACACGAAAAATCTTTGATTCTCTCCTGTTCAGCTATAAAAGCTTCTATAACTCGAAGTATAAAACCCCCATAACTCGAATTATTCGACTCATATTCGGTACGTATTCTACCTATACAACACAAATTCGAAAGAAGCCAGACCTCACTAAGCCGAAATTCTCTCCTAACATCTCCCTACCATTGTTACTTCCACTAATTTATAATCTACACAATAACAATTCATCAACAAATACAGCTATCACATCAACAACATAAAATCACTCACTCCACGATTATTCTACGAAACCTTCCTAAGTTAAATTTTCTTTCGTTAAACCCCTACAACTGACAAACTCCATAAGTCGACACCTCTATAATCCAAAGCCCTTTTGTCTTCTCTTGAAATTCGACTTATCAACGTTCAACTGTACACTGAAATGTACTAATCTTCGTCAGACAAAGGGAACGTGTTACTTTTTCTAACGTACATTATGTTTCCAGCCCCTTTTCCGAAAGTCCCTAGGAATCCTCTGGCAAGCGAACATCGGATGTCAAGCCACGAATACCGTCACGTATTTCGGCAAATTTATCAAAAGAAGAAACTTCTGCCGGGGAGCGTGAATTCGACGGGGATTTCGTGAACGTCGCGGAATCTTCTTCTCCCACCCTCACAGTTTCGCGGCGGAGAAACGTGTGTTATACGGCGCACGGTAAGATTCTGTACGCGTAATCCAATTTAGCGGCTCTCTCGGCCCCAGCTTCCCACGCCGGTGGATCCTGCACCGGAGAATGGCCTTCTCGCCGCTGCCGCGAGAGGTAGGCGTTGTATCTTTAATTATCCGCGCAGCTGAGGGACGAAGGTGGGCCCAGGGGATTTTGGCAGCTACCAGGAGGGTTACAAAATGGTATCATCTCGTCCTCATAGCCGGGGCGTGGCTCTCTCGACACCCAAAATCTCTTCATCTTCGTCTATCTAGCTCAGCGTCCGAAACGGGAACGGGGGTGAAACCGCCAACGGAAAATCTCGGCCATTTAGCGGCGGCTTTGCCGTCACGGAGTGTAGGTACGCGTTGTCTTGCCTCGGGAAGCAAAAAATACGCCGTAAATAACTGTTGGAGATATTGTTAGAGTTTCGTTTTATTGTATAGACATTCATTAGTTTTTATTATTTATCAGAGTCTCATTATATATATTAACTGAAATTTTAGAGTTACGATTCTGTAATATCGTAATCTTTCGAAATAAAATTTGACGAGATATTTGTTGCTATTG
The DNA here is from genome assembly GCF_051020985.1 of Nomia melanderi. Lineage (NCBI taxonomy): Eukaryota > Metazoa > Arthropoda > Insecta > Hymenoptera > Halictidae > Nomia > Nomia melanderi. The sequence continues at coordinate 512,095 of NC_135009.1, forward strand.
TACAGATGACAGGAAAAATAACTAAATTACTTCATTTTTCTTGATTACTTAAGAAAAGGATTAACATGAGTGTAAACAATTTCAAAGAATTTATGTGTCGATATTTGCTATACATTCATGTATGGGAGCAATCTTCCCTATCTATAAAATACTTGATTGATGTTATTGATTCGAAAACATGATCTGCGGAAAGTTAATAATTTCACAGTTGTTACTATACGTTGGATGAAGATTTCTCTGTATTTATTACATATGAGACGAAATATAATTGACTTAATAGCGAAGCAAAAAAACAATCTGTTAATAAAAATTACTGAATACATAATATCTACGATATCTGTGACATTATAAAAATTATATTCTAATATAACAAATGTATGCCTTCATAACACAAATTCATGTAAACAATAATGATCATTTATTATATGTATGTTTCTATTATAATAATCATGTATTATATACCCAAACATTTCGTATCATAAATAAGTCATACAACTAAAAATTAATTTCTAACAGAACGTAAAAGTAGACTGCATTATGTAACTAATAATCGCTAAAATGTTACTGCTAGATGTATAAATCTTGTTATACTACGTTAAGGTTATATTTTGAAGCAGATGTAAGCTTTGCATATTACAATGTACACGAAGGGTGCGCGAGTTCACGGAGGACCAAAAGCAAACAGTTCTCTCTTCTAGTACGTGCAACTGTTTCGTACACTCAGCGACCTATACGGTGCCCAAAATATGCTTTCATTTATATGTACGCGTTGCCTGCTATCATTCTTTAACATTTGCTGTTGAATATGCAATCTGATAGGCCTCTTAAAACGTGAGCTCTTTTTCTTTTTAATATTTTATAGTGCAATCTTTCATAAGGTTAACTTTGTTAGTAATTTTTCATATTATTTTTAGAACAATAATCATATTAGTAATACAGGAAAATAAAAAAATGTTAGACTACTTTTATTTTATTAAATATGTTAGACTACTTTAATTTTTTACATCTTAAACCCGGATTAGTACAAACAGAACTACTAGAAACAATTGGAAACATTGAGATAAATTTTTATACTATTACCTATTGTAGAAAAAAAATATTTATATTCAATTATTGTTTCATCATTCGTTACAAAAAGTAATTGAAGACAATGTTTGAAAACATAGAACCCATAAATATTTTGAAAAAACTGAGTAACCATGAGACATAGAAAACAATTTTACAAAACTTTATATTAAAATCGATTTTCCACTTTCACAAAATAATTTCTATTATTTCCTCTTAGTTGTATATCTTATTTTATAATTTATTCTACTATTCCTGGTAAAATCGATGTTCGTTCATTTAAATCTTGGGAATTAGAAGTTTAAAAATAAACAATTTTAATAAACAATTTACTACTTCATTACTATGTAGTTTCTAGATTGTCACAGAAAATGGTTTTATTGTTCAAACGTAATAATCTACTTCTTAAGCACTAGAAGTCACTCTAGTACCTCTAAACGTTACCATAAATTATTATATGCTTTATACATTTCCTGTTACAAATCTCACTGTGTAAATCGATTCAATCATTCAAGTGTAATATTTTATCCGTTAAACATTTGAACTTATTCAAATAACTCTGAATAGTGCCATAAAATGGTCATGCATTTCGTTCTTATATGTATTGCTCTCTAGTTCAAAAGCTTGCTATGTAAAATGATTTTACCATTCAAGTATAACATTCTATTTCATAAACATTCAAAGTCGTTCCACTAACTGTAAACAGTAACTCTTATCAAATTGTCTAACTTCTATAATAGTACATAATAGTAATAGTAAATGGTTCCTACAATAGTAAAAGCCATAAAGTGTTTTTGCTATCAAACACCTCACAAACATTCGAAGTCATTCAAACAACTCCAAACTGTCTTGCGAGATTATTCTTCATACGCTTCCTCCAATAGTTATTCACCCTTCAACCCTGATAATATTTCATAGATGTAATATCATACATGTAATATCACAGATAATATTTCACAAATATCACTTGGACTGTCACGTCACCCGAATTCAGGTGACACCATTTGTCAAATAAACTGAAACATTAATTTTCTTGGTGACGTATCGAGCGACCCGAATTTTCCTGGATGTATAAGACACAAGAACAGCAAAGCAATCATTATGAAGAATCTTGACTTTTCAATTTCTGTTTTAACATTAGAAGTAACGAGCCCTAAACAGACTTTTGAAAATTTCTCGATAAAAGCTAGAAGCGTGGATTTATTAAGATTTCAATTGGCTTACATTTCAGGTTAGGTATTGCTAAATTAGCTTCTGCAATTATTTCTCATATCTGGACCTTATCAGTAATTACAAAAGAAAAAATCAAGGAATAGGTAATTAAGACTCACCTAGTAGTTTTAGTGTTAATTAACACTAGAACTACCGTACTACTTAAAATGACTGGTTTTGATTCTTTTGTTTCGCAATGATTGATATCTTAAAAGCATTCAATATTCGAAATGATCTTGAAAATAAATAGCTTCACTGGAATACTACAACAATTGTCTGAAGAAACTAAAAATAATCTGTTGTTACAATTTTTATGAGGATTACATATTAATCATATTAACTTGTTAACTGTGGAATTTCATTTGAAAAATCTCCAATAATGTGCGCAGTGAAATCAAAGAATGAAGTGTATACTCGTCAAACGAAGAAGAATTACATGTTTATCTGAAAAATAAATAACACATCGTTGAAAGAAATAGTATCATTTTAATTTTAAGATGACATGTATACTCGTCGAAGTTAACTGGTTAAATGCTCGGTAGTTCTAGCGTTAACACATTGCTGACCGATTACAAGTTAACTCGTGTTTGCACTTGTATCGACCATTTCAATTTTCGAAACGTAAGACAATATAGAATATTGCAAAAGCAAAATATTCAAGGTTATATAAAACATAGGTCCAAAGCTTCATTTCAGTTCATTATGTAAAAATAAATTATATTGAAGTTTCTTTAGATACTTAACACTTAGGCGACCGTCTAGAAAGAACTATAACTACAACCTTCTCCGTTATCTTCAATTATACTGATTCGATTAATTTAGTTAAAAACTATGTTTTGTAAAAACAAGAACCGTATTTGATGAATTGCAAATAATTCCACGTCAAGACTTACTAATTAACAAAAAAAAGATAAACAGAATGAAAGGCAATACGTTGCTAAATGAAAAGTGGGAGATCTCCCCATTCGGTTGGCTAAGTGTTAATTATGGAATAGTAATCAGTGACATAGTATAGTTTCTGCGTAAAATTGCCGGTCGACAATATGTTATAAAACTGTTTCGACTGTATAAGAGTTTCTACTAATGTTTATTTGTCAGTGAACGTTAGACAGCACTGAACGTCGAATCGTTAGCTTGTCATCGGAACAACAACATGTCTCTGAGAAGTTCTTTCGTCGTTTTGTCATTCGCATGACGCCCACTTGAGGTCCTCGACACCGACGACGTCGAGACCAGGAGCCGGGAAAAAGAGCAACGGACGGCCAACGGCTTGTCGGCGGCAAGCGAGAGTGAAGTTCGAGCATTCGCGCGGAAAATTATCCGCGGAACGATGTCGATGAGGGAGCGGCATGGCAGGCGGACTCGTGCTCATGCGGAGACAGCTCGGCGAAACCGCGCCTACCCGCGAGATATTAATTAAGACAGTCATTAGGAAAAAGCGACGAGCCGGCAGTGCATTCACGTGGAAAATTATACTCAATGCCTCCGCATCGTTGCGGGGAATTCCCGCGTCCTATCTCTCCCTCCTTATTTATAGGTAGTTGGAAAACGATAAAGGTTCTTATAACATCAAACGGCCATATTGCGTGTGACCGGGGTAAAGCGAACGTCATTTCACCGAGGCACCGTTGTCCTCAGTTTCGTTGATTCTTTATTTTTTATATCGAAAAACGAAAAGTTACGTATGATAATGTAACATTGCTGGAACACGGTAATTCGATAGAAGTATGTGTTTGGAAATATGTTGGTAGTATGTTAGTTAATATTAAAATATTGTGTAATGTTAATAGAAAATTATGTTGTATTTTATACCATTGTAACGTGCATTTCGTAATGTTCTGCAGTGTTGTTAGTGTGAAGGAAAGCTTTGATTTTTTGTGTTAAAGTTAAAAATATTAATGCAACGGAATGCAGCTGCAACGTGACATTTAACAGAGAACATGCTTCAATGGTTGAACTGTAATTGATAATATAAATGAGTGTGGACTAATTTTATTTTATTTTTCGCATACCTATTAGAAATACGATTCATAAAACTCAAACGCAGTATTTTCATATAATACTCACTTCAATAAGTTGTAATTTTATTTCAATGTAGGTGTTTATGAAATATACACTTATTTCGTTTGATTTTCATTTGCTTTAATACTGAACCTGTATAGTTTTTTTTTTAAATTATTATTAACTGTAAAATAATGTAAATAGTACAGGATAATAGTAAACGTTTCATTTCTTGTTACAATTAAAAAGGTTAGTATAACATGCCATCCAAAGTGCATTTAATTTCAACATAGGGAATTTCATTCTATGTTTTCTGTAGACATAGAAAAAGCACAATTCACTGAAATTACATTTCCGTTCTTCAGCGGCCACGCATTTAACACAGAGATATTCTTCCCTGATAACATCAGGTCATTAACCACAAATCATCCCCTCCTTTTAGGGTAATTCGAAGTTTAAATGGCTGACACTGCTGCCTGAGCCTATGCGTAAATAACTACCGAAAAGATCTGCCTCCGTTTTGCTGACAGAGAATTTGCCATGTTTTAATATGTATTGTTACTTGCTTCTATATTCGCAACGTTTCATTAATACCCTTTCCCCTTATCGCAGCCATTCGAATTTTTATAGATTATTTTGCAGTGCGATAAAAATACAAATCAGTAATTTATTTTTATGTTGTTATTTTCGTACCTATCATAAAACGAAATAAACTAAATTAGGTGTAATATTTTCCGGAAGAAATTGTTACTCTTAAACACTATATAAAGTGTTTAAATTACTTATATTTTTAACGACCAAACCGTTCTCATTATTATGATACTATTAATTGTTGTAAAAATCCAGTTTATCAATGAATATTAAATAGTTAAATAGATTGTCAATTCCAAAATGTTATTATAAAATTACAGTATACTCAACTGAAAGTATTTTCACTTAAATATCCTAAGTGTTTACAGCTATACTTACATAAAATAAAATTGTAACAATTACGAAAAAATATAGTTTATTTTAGAATGTAATATCTCAACAGAATTATTAAGCGATGCATTAAAACCGTACAATCCGGAAAACTTTTAGTAGAATTTCGGAACAGTAATTTCAGAACGAAATATTCAACGACGTATATCTCTTGGAAACAAATAAATTTCATTCTGTCTTCATTGTTGAAAGCAATAGATGCGTTTAGTTAAAATATTTCGGCAATTTCGTGGCCGTTCTCTCCTCTTTAATTCCGGCAGCAATGTACAACAAAATCAATCTCCATTTTCACGGTTACGGTTACACACGTGTAATTGCACGCTCTTTTCCCCCAGCCTCTCGAAAACCGGAATCCAGAGTACCCAGGAAGTAATACAAGGTCGTGTACACTCGACACGTATAGGATTAACCCTAATGATGAACGGGAACAGGAGTGAATTGTGGCGAATGTAGCGACAATATCAGCGAGATGAGCGCTCTCGTTAATTGCGTTAAGTTCACCGGCTAAAACGAATGCGATTTACTCACTACGTGCTACGTCTAATTTGTACCGAAAACGAGCAACCACAATTTGATACTCTATCTCGGTAATTCTAATATCGTTTGTAGTCGAAATTTAGTTATTTCATAGGCAAAACGAGTAGTACTCGTGTGTAGATTATTTAAATGTATTGATAATTGAATTTAATTTCTTCCTGAATTGATAGTTTGATTATTTGCAAGATATCGAATAAATATTTAATATCGTTTAAATATTTTTAATCGCTGTATGCGATGTTCACAAATTAATTTAACTAATTCCACATTTAGAGTTTCTTCAAATTTTAGTGAGAAAGTACTTGATTGGTTTTTACGTATATAATTTCATCAGATATTTTACTTTCTATTTTGTGAAATTAGTTATTTGGAAAAATTGATGTCTCATACGTATAGAGCATAATGCATAATGAGAAGAGAAAATATTTAAACCACAGAATATTGTGCCTTTATTCTTACAATCAAACTGAGAATTTTTTAGACGCTTATTGCAGTTTTGGTAGTACTCAATTCATTACAATGAGAAATTAAATGTTTTTATTTGAGTTTAACTTCTATAACACCGTTGACAGGAGAACGAAATCTTTATTCGATTATTATTTTGATAGGAGTATATATAAAAATCTATACTTGTGTAAGAATCCATAATTTAATTATAATAAATTGTTTATAGTTTGTATATATATATATTATTTCAACTGTCTTAAAATTTGTCTTCATGTAATATTCATCTACTAAAATATATGCATATAATGTTGTTCCACCTAATGTAATAGTTACACAATTTTTAAGCATGCAATAAATCTTTATCTATTCAACAATTTGCACATGCTTCATATATATATGCGTATCTTGTATATATGTGTGCTTATTAGTCTGGAAACATACTTTGATTATAAGTGGTACTAACATTATAACATTAAACTAACCAGTCTTAGATCAGCGATGAAATTAGCAAACCAGTTCTACTTTTTTCCTAAAATGTGATTATCATGAAATCTAATGAAACTGGTATAACTAAATGAAACGAGTCTTATCGTGAACAAGTATAACAGCGATTTTACATAAAAAAGATAAAATCCATTTTCCTATTAAGATAATTGTTATTTCTTTGCTATCTGATACAATATTAACAATTAAAGACTGTTTTCATTTTACCATATACACTAGTAAATTATAACAGTAAAAAACAAATAATAATAAAATACGTAGGTGCTTCAGGAAATTAGTGCAGTTTTCTTAATATAACAAAACACCAGCTTCTTTCAGAATTATTATATTTTACCATACTTCAACGTATTTTACCATATTTCTAATAACCTTTCCAAAATGTTTGTCATGATTTTGATTTTACAAAATCTTGCTTCATAAATATTCTGTCAGTATCTTCATTATTAATTTTTTTATGCAAATCTCGGTGACAGTGCCATTTTTTCTATTTATCTTTTGTATACGAATGTGTATTTACCTGTGTGTGATGTATTATTTGCATGAATAGTTCCAGATTATGAAATTTCTTTCATTTGTACATAAGAACTGTTATTCTGTATTATATTCTTTTACACAAACTATTCACTTATGTAATCTCGTATCTTATAGGAATAATTTTGCTGATAATGTAGACTATTCGTTACAGATATAAAAGTTTTATTATATCTGTTTATATGTTGTCAACATTAAGAGAAATCTTCAGCAATAAACGACCGTGAAATTATGATAATAATTAATTTCATTAATTATGAAATTAATAATAATAGTTGACGATGTATAAACCTTATATAATATTACATTATAAAATTTTTACTTAAATAGCTCGTTAAATTGAAGTACTGCTATAGTCTGTGTAAGCATAAAATAAGTTTCGTTATTGAAATTCATTTTGATTTGCGAACAAATTAATTTAAGAAGTTGTTGCATCCTGCAGTTACAAACCAAGATCAAGGAAATGCCAGGTTTTTTCCACTCTTGAGCCTTCTCAGTAATGACTCGCGCATATTTAATCGTCGTGGCATTAAATTTCTCCACGCGTAATAACCAGTTCAAGGATTTCTCAAAATTGAAATTTTAATACATCCATAACCGTGTCTTCAACTGCTTTCATCAGTTTGTGTTATTTTAAACATTGTGAAACATGAATACATCATACTTTCATATAATATAAGCAAGTAAATAAACTTTTATATTAATTGATTGCAAGGTGAAGCTGAACAATTCTTTTTTACTGTATATGTACCACATGTATTTATGAAAGGATAATGCACAAAATTAGTTGAAGAATATGTATGAGTTCAGCATACATATAAGCAATGTGTACAAAACAACGTCTCAAATTATTCATTGTCACGTTTTCTAATTATGTGTCTAAATTTGGCATAGCCACGTGTAATTTACATAATTACAGGACCGACACTTACAATTAGTTATCAACCTTGACATTTTGATCTATAATAGAATTTTCATTGAATTTTAACTTATATTTCTATGTATAGATATTAATTGCACATATTATAGTTATAAGTATATATGTATAAGCACATAGATAAATCATTAAATAAAAAAATATACTAATAAATACAGCAACTGCTACTACTATGTCATAATGATGGTTTACCACTTAATTAATAAACTATGTGCCTCAAGCAACACAATATCAAAAGCAATTTAATAATTTTATAGCTTAAATCGTTTATAACAAACATATAAAAATAGATGTGACATCTTACCTTGACGGTCTCCTGAGGGGAGTACCTCGCAGGGCGCTGGGCTTGAGCCTGGGCCTGCAGGCTCATCGCTTTACCATAACTGCTAAACCGAAAATCCTGAAAACAAAATTAACGCTAATAAATAATAAAACAATGATAGAAATAATGCACGTCATATGCAAAACGTAAAACAATCGCATTAGATAATATTTAGAACCCAAAAACAAGTTTTAGATATTAGTTTCTATATGTACAATAATGATAGTGAAATAATCTAGCTACTAAATTGTTTAATTATTTGAGATCAAATTGGCTAAGTTCGGAGTGATATTAGAGATACCGATTAAAGGCGATAATAATCCTCTAGCTGAATTCTCGAGCAACACGGAAAGATGCGATTGTTCCACTGGAGCCTGATAAAGCCAGGCTTGGAACAAGGGCTGAAGTAAACGAGAGAAGAGCAGAGGGTGCCTGGTTGGCTGGTTGGCCTGTCAATACGAAGAGCTACGTGACCCAGGTACCAAATGACACATTCGATCGAAGGGACGTGGTTCCTCGTCCCTTTCTAGAACCATCCCAAGTTTTTCGGATATTCTTCTGTGAGAAAAAACTAGAATTCGTGATGAAATATTTTGTTAAATATTGTTTATGAATTCTCTGATCATGCTATTAAGATACTATAATATTAACACCTTTCCTTATGTTGTATTTCTCAACTACGATCGATACAACTATTTTGCCATTAATAATTTATTGAAGAAAGAACAAATTTTTAGGCATATTGTATATCTACTATATAATCGAATTCAAAAGGATTGAATAATACTTGTCCTTGTTAAATTCTCTTTAAAATAATCGTCACGAGTCTGGCACGTTGTTATAAAGCAAAGGGTTATATAATCATTTGAATGTATTGATAAAACGTAAAATATTCTTTTTAATAAGAAGGTATAAACTTATTGAATTATTATTTAAAGTTGTTTTATATATTTTTAACAATCTGAAAAATTTTGATTGAGTAATGTCATTTAACAAATTCAATAAACCGGTAATAAAATTATTTACTTCACTAAAAATTCATATAATACGCTCACTCGATAAATTGTAGCATTATTTGTGGAAAGTTTATCTTATAAACAACAGATTTCAGGGAAGGGGTTGTTTTAATATTAAGGTATATTGTATGTAATTCTTTACGCTATTTCAATAAATTATATAACTACTTTTTAAGGTGAGAGAATGTTAATAGTTTCTCATTTTATAAACTTTGCAATTGTTGTGTTTTAGCACCCCTATTTTCAAACAATTTATAATTTCGAGAAATACTCAAACATTTAAAGAAATAACAAATGCATATAATGTATATTCTAAAGTTAGATTTGTTTAATTAAAAGTTTCATTTTGTCTTTGTTAGAAAATCGATTTATGAATTTATTCAATGCGAGTTCGATGTTCAGTGTGTATTTGGTTTCCTGATACGTCACGTTTTTATTGTATGGCAATACGATCTAATATTACATTAAACATTGTTTGAACTATTTAAATAAATTCTGTTCACGTATATTTCCCGATTAAATAGTCGATATTCTTCAATGTAATGTCAGAAGAATTAATAAATAAAATTTATGTTTATGTTTATTTTATAATATAGAAAAACATTAGCAGTACCTTTTTCATAAATCTAAAATGCAAAGTAAAAATGACGTAAAGTAGAACAGCAAAATTGTTCTTAAAAATCATTGAGGAACTTAAGAACATTGACTTTCTTGTTCCTTTTAACAAGCATCATAAATAAATTTTATATACCAATTAACAGAACCATCACTAAGACAGGTATTTATTTTCTTTATATAAAGTATTATATAGTTGGTAGTAATATACACTCTTTATTATTCTCCATTAAAACTTTTATTATGTTGTGTTTTTGCGTGTTACATTCCCTAAAGACACGTTGGCATCCATAATCTAATTACAAGTGAGCATGCTTCGATCGTTAGCGTTTGACCATCATGTATAAATAAATCAATCTCGAACCCAAAAGAATAAGTAAACAGTAATCAATAGGGAAGCCAATCGCTTTTTTTAGATAGACGTTTACGAACGCTCAAAGAATGCCGCGCTTTTTACGGTATTTCATACCTGCTCAGGTATTATATGGAAAAAAGTAAAATACCGGGTGTAGTCACTGCATCGATTTTGTTCACCTTTACAGTGATCGTATTTTTCTTAATTTTAAGGTAACTGCAATATACAGTAGTGAAAAGAACTTTGTTATACAAAAGATTTTATTAATTGTAGGGTTAGATAATTTATATTTAGTTTATTTACATAAGAAAAAAGTATTTAACAACTACAACGTGTAAATACTTCATTCTAAAAATATTTAATTATAATAGTAACAAATGTTTATTAAAAAAAATATAGCCAAAAATACTAAAACTTGCTTTTAATTTCCAGTTTCATTTTACATGAACAGAGATCCAAAGTTAAATAGAATACTTCTTTATCTTTAAATAGTAAATTAAAATGTAATTATTGAATTTGAACGACACTAAAAATTTTTATTCAATTTATAGTACCAACTGTATAATTAATTTAATGATTTATAACGCATTAGAATGTAATTTTAATTGTTGAATATTACAAAAGGCAAATGAAAGGAGTCCTTGCAGCTAAGGGGGTGCAATCCCATGTGTACCTGCTTCGAGTAAACCATAGAAAAACATATTTCTAAAATTAATGTGTTTCGACTTAACATTAAAAAGAGAATAACAATTCAAAAATCCATATTTTCATGTATCCAACTTACATCCAATTCTTGCGCTAAAATCTACAAAACTCAAATGTTTTTTTTTTTGTAAACTTCACATAACAAAGAGTATAGATACTTTTTTACGTCCATACACGTCATAACTAAGAAACTGTTAAGAATGGAGCTGCATCCCTTTTGCTGCAAAGTTCTCAATTACATCGAACACTCTTCGGGCACGGGTAAAATAGAAGCGAAGCACGAGTGCAGAAGGTCCGATCGTTCGATAACAAAACGAACGATTCGTCAATTATTCGCTGACAAAAGAGGGTAAAAGAGAACAGGGAGAAGGGAATAGGAAATAAGAGGGAGAGAGTGGAGAACCGTGGAAAAGCGGATTCGGCTGATCCGCCGACGAAAGAGACGGAAACAGTACTCTCACGATACGGGAAAGCTAATCGAGCGAAAAGCATAATTAATCACTGTGAATTTATCGTGATTAACGACAACCGCGCTGCTCCCACGGCGAGGATAAACATTGTTAACCCGCGGCAAATGGACTCCTCTGTTCGCAGATTATTCAAAATTACACTGGAACCTATTACATATTATTCGTGCGTGTGAACATAATGTGTTTGCTCGCAAGCGCTCATTATTCGTCCGTAACGTGACCCCCGAACGCGCGATTGCTCTTTCATAATTCCTCGTGGATGAGTACTGTAGCGAGTACTGTAGCGTAGTACGTAAAATAGTACTGTAGCGAATCTTCAAATAAACAACATTCTTTTAGGCGTTACAATATACATTAAATAACAAACCTCTTTGTGTTCTCCAATTTTACTAATTCGTATTTACGTTAATGATTTTAAAGGTTTATATTAATTGCCCATACATCTCAAACACTATATCAAACGATTAAAAATGTGGAAGTTAGTTTCTTTCCAGAAGAAAATATTAAACAATCTACAAATTTGTATTCAGAAGTAATAGAAACTAAATGTATAAATCTATTTTTTGTCGAAGTAAAATTCTTTCTAATTATTTTTAAGCGACGAAAGTTATAAGTACACCATATTGACAGCTTAAAGTCGAAATTTTTTTGCAGAAACAACTAACTTGAAAATACAGAAAGGTCCATTTATTCCTGATTTTGAAATCTGCAAGACATTATTCTTGTAAATAAGGATTATAGTGATAAGGCAGCGAATGAGTCATGAAACGGCAGGACCTATGTAAACAGAATTAACATAAAAAAGGATTACCAGGAGAATTTACTGTATATGATACAGTAAGATAGCAAGATCAGGTTGGCTTATACACAAGAGTGCCTAGGAAATATGAGCATCGTAATATGGTCATGAGTAAATGTAATAAAAACAAATGAAAATAAGCAAAGAAATTAAAAAATAATATCCAAGGGTACACAAATTAAAGTCTATATACAAAATTAACTTTCAAACAGAACAATTTTTTGTACTTTCTATAACATGACAACTAATTCCATATAGTATACAAGATATGCAACACTTCTAGATGAAACTTATTAATAAAAAAAGAGTTTTATCAAAAAGAAAATTCAATTTTTAGATTTAAATTTCGCCCTTTAAATATTGCTCTACCTTCTATCATTTTAAACATTTACGATCGCGATTTTTCACATTTGGAAGTTAAATCAACATTCTTTAATTGAACCGTTATTTAATGAACTATTGTTTTAAATTATTTGAAAGCACCTAAGAAAACACGAGAATTATATTCGTATGTGATACGATTATGATATTTACTATAAAATTAGTCAAATACATAACAATTTATATCCACTATATATTTATTAGGATAGCCAAAAAGTTGTATTGTTTCACTTTTCAAGGTGGCATTTATATCATAGTATATTAATAAATATTGCAAACGGATAAATTAAAAAATATAATATAAAGTTTTCGAATAAAATACATATACTTCAATGAAGTTTAATATAACGTAGTGAAATTTTTCTTTAACGCTAGAATTATGAGCGTTTAATGTGATCAATATGTAAACCTTATCAAAATTCTAACAATACATTTTTCTCTTGTTTTAAATTATTTTGGCTATTTAACACTTTCAAGGCATCAATAATTGCGAAATAAGAAAACAAACACTCGTCATTTTGACGAGTGCGATATACTCCATTTAAAAATGCGACGAGACTTTTTGGCCAACTTAATACCATGAAGAGATCGTTAAAAATAAATCAATACAAATAAGTCCTTAAAAACAAATAATTACAAAGAAATCATTAAAAGTGAAGGATTGGAAGTAAAATATTAAAAATTGATCATTAAATATCGTCAAATCAAAAACAAACAGCAGGACCATGCCCATTACTAACACTCCAGCGCATTCGATCTTGTCGATTCAATTCTCTGATAAAGTCTCAAACCAAATTGTTTGTACCATCCCGTCCATCTGTCGATCGAACGCGAGAATCGGAAACGCAGGTGCAGAAGAAAGGTTGTTCTCTCTACTTCGTTCAAGAATCAGGGATCTTCCGGCAATGGGCTGCAATTCAATTCTTACCTACTTCGAGTAAACTAGAAAAACATATTTATAAAATTAATGTTTCGACCTAACATTAAGAAGAGAATAATAATCTAAAAATCCACATTTTCATACATCCAACTTGCACCCAACTTTTACACTAAAACTACAAAAAAAAACATCCGTCCTTTGCTAACAAACGACGCATAATGAAGAACATAGTTTATTATTTTACTATTGTTTTATTAACTCTTTATCCTATGATTTCTTGCACAACTGTGCTTGATGGAATTACTTTATCGTTAAAAATTTAGTAGAAGAAGGAAAAAGTGTATTTTAGCTTTTAATAAATAAGTAATATTTTATTCATATGAAAACTAAATAAATAACGTTGAAATTATTGCAGAAGGGGTTAGCCAGATATGGAAAAAATTGACAGCGCACGTAAACATCAAATAATAACATTATTTTTTCACAGGACAGTGATGAGCGTAAGACGAAAATTTGCTGGCGTATGTACCATCCCGTCCATCTGTCGATTGAACGCAAGAATCGAAAACGTAGGTGCAAAAGGAAGGTTGCTGTGTTGGGGTAACGTCGTTAGTTTCCGGTTCGCCGTACGCACTTCCATCGAGTTCCGAACGGCGCGGCGACCCCTCGCGATGCACGGGGTCCCATGCTGTCTAATGAGGCTCGACACCCGCCTACCCTGGCTCCCATGATACTCCACACCATACAGTCCGATGTTCAAACTGTTGAACGCTATTATACGCATGCGCCGCCACGGTACACTCGTATTTTAATACGTCCCGTCTCTCTCTGTCCCGTTCCTCAGGGCCCCTTGCCCGTACAACACGCTCGACTCCGTGTTTCTACCCTCGCTCTTCGTTCTTCTCGGTCTTACCGTATATACACACATACCCCCACCTCCATCCACTAAACTCCGGATGCATATTACAACGCCATAAATGGATTAATGGCATGCCGAACGATTAGTTACGGCATCGAGTTTACGATCCTCTGGGACACAAGCTAAAAGGCGCACCCCTACCACCTTCACTTGAGATAAGAGGAATCGGAAGATTAGGATAAACGAGATTTAACCCTTGCCTGGACAACCGAAACGTTTCTTCAGACTTTAATATTACAGTGTTCGTGCGTCCCTTTTTTATTCTCCAAGCGAAAATCGATGTAAAAAGGGTTGAAGAATTGAAATCCGAAGTAATTTAGTTGAACTTTCAAGAGAACATAACGAATTGTACAGAAGAAACTATAAAAATGGATACTTTGGTATTTGATTGCACGCATAAGGGTTAATCCTCGGGTCATGAGTGTGGAGTCATTTTGTCCTAGCGAGAACCGTTGCTGTACTTATGTACATATTTGTCTATTTATTAATTTATTTATGTGATTGTACAGAGTGTTTAACCCTTCGTACTCGAAGCTTTTTCTCGCTGACATTATCAGCAACTAGAAGTAATTTTAATAGAGAAAGCATATTAACGTATAAATAAATGATACGCGCATGAAAAGAAAAGTCATAGGTGTATTTTACTGGTTTTTATCGATTATAGATGTAAATGTTATAATATATTTAATGATAAAATTTTATAGTTTGTAATGACAAATTTTAAATGGCTCTGCTCCGGATCTCTCGAGTACAAAGGGTTAAAAGGAAAAGTTTGATGCTTGAAATAAGTACAAAATGGCTGGTAAATGTGGGTCCTGAAACGTATCACCTTGATAAAAAATCAAGTTTTATGACGCATTACCGTTCTGTCTATCTCCTAACTAAATCTCTTTGCAATATATACTGAATGTATAATCGAAGGTGGGATACAGAGAAATTTGAAGAATTAGTTTAAGGTTATGAACATACGACTATTATTAATTTCAACAAGAATTTACGATAAGAGTTTTGTGTATCACTTCTATTTAATAGGACCAACAGTTTAGTTCATTTTTCATTAGGAAATAATAAATAATAACTCTCGAGAGCAAAAGGTTACAACGTTGAAATTTATGCAAGTGCAGATTATTAGGAGTAAACTTAAAGAATCTGAAATTCTGTAGATATTTATGCATGATATCAAGAATTTTAAAGTTCGCAATAAAACGATTATATTTATTTAATTATTCGGATAAATGAACTCAAGCATAATTTTATAAACGGGTTCGAAGATATTATAATTAGAAATATTACACTTTCTCTTCAGTTTTATCCTTATTTTTATCTGAACCTTAGATTAAATTATTATTTTGTATAATCGAAATTTTCAAAAAACAAGAAATTTATAGAAACATCTAAGTATTAAAAAATAAGCTAATGACCTAAATAATAGAAATAGTATATGCGATTATACTAAAGTTGATACTGCCTCTAAAAAACGAAATTCTACTTTCCAGGAATTTTAACGTACGTATTTCACACAATCGATTCGAAACATAATTGAAGAGGAAAACATCGTTACACTGAAGCTAACAATGTTTTAATAAAACGGGAATAAATAAAATATTCCGTCTGAAGTATCATTCTCATTAACGAGAACCATCAAGGTTTAATTGCTTGTACGTATTTGCACGTATTTATACGGTGTCACGCTAACAATCAATAACGAAGTAATTAACAAACCTTTCTATGAAACTGGATTTTCCCGACGTTTCCAATTAATATGAAATCCAATTTGGCACACGTCACATATAATCGCGGGCTTGATATATTTAACTGCCCCGCCGTGAAATTAATACGATTCAAACGTAAAAACATTTAATTTAAAATTTGATACCTACCAAAACAAACAATCAGTTTCGAATGATTATATATTTTTTTGATACAAATTCATCTGTATAAAAACTAATTTAATCATAACAAATTATACATAAATTGTTTAGCAATATTTTATCTTTACTATCATCTATTTCTTCATATAATAATAAAAATGTCTAAACACTTGTAATCCTCTAATAATCAATTATTACATTAAACTATTACACATTATTATACAAATATATATTACACATATGATTATGGCAGGAACATATTTTTTTTTTAATTATTTAATCAGGGGAATTAAAACATGGAACCGTTAAGAACTACAAGGAATTATTACTTCGTTTATAACAAAAATTAATCCGCGTACGTTTAAAAAGATTGTAGTTTTCATAACCTCCAAAACAAAACTCAAAATCGAAGGAAAGATGTCTGAATTTATCAAAGAATTTACTAAATTAAAAGGGGAACAACATGTGCACTGATCTTTACTATGTATTCATAGATACTTAAAGTGCAGAAACGTTTAATTTAATAATAATTTCCCTTTAAAATAATATTTTTAAAAATGCGTCTGTTCAAACTTTCTGTTCAAACCTTAGTAACTAAAAATATACTTTTTGCACTTACTTGAGAAATTAAATTCAAAAGGTAAAGTAAAATCAAAGATTGAAATGAAAGTATATAATAGAACTTCATTATTAAACTGAAAATTTTATGCAAGGTGTTTCAGGAAAGACAAACCATCTGAATATTTTCTCTATTTGTGATAGTACGAGAATCTTTTCTGGCGTAATTTGAACTACTTCGTGAAATTTATCAAACGAGAGAACTATTTTTCTAAGTATAATATTTATGTGTGTTCAAGATTATTCTTATTTTTTGTATACCGCAGAGGACTATAATTTAAAGTATAATTTTTTTATGTTTTTCAAGATTATTCGTTTTTTTTTTATATATATGTATACATCATTTTTCTGTTGTACATGAAGCCATGCAAAATACTGAAATCTAGAAATATCCTTGGACTCGAAAATTTTTAAATTAATGTGAAACTTACGTCGGAGAGAATATCAAGTAGTTATATCTAATAACAAATCTACTAATTCGTGTTTCAAAATCCTTGAAAGAACTAATAATAACCAAATTTATACAGTAAAAACTAACAGTGTTTGTTTAAAACTCAAGGTCATTTCTGTTATCGTTTTTATCTGGTACCTCACTCGATCTAAATTCCGTATGAATTAAAAAATTGTAGGGTCCAAGGACATTTCAAGGTCACGGTACTTATTTTACATAGATGAATTCAAAATACTGTTATTTACATGTACAACAGTAAAAACTATCTACATACGCACACAAAATATGCAAATCACCTTGAACAAAACGAATAAATGATATTTGAAGAAAATAGTTCTTTCATCCGATTCATCTCTTAAAAGAGTTCAAATATATCAAAAACGATTCTCGTACTATCACAAATAGAGAAGATATTTCCGTGACCTGATTTATGTGAGATACCTTGCACATTAATATTATTTGCTGCAACAGGTATTATTCTAAAATAGACACTGTAAAACAATTGTGGTAACATTTCAACTTAATTGCAAATTTACAAATCTTTGAACGGAGGAACTGAAATTTCCATTTATACTTCTACTTTCGTAAATTTAATCTATAAAACTATATTTCTACATATTTTCTTGTTCGCCACTGAAGTCACTAAAAGTACAGTGAATAATTAAACTCCTACGCATACAACGTGAGAAAAATCTTTATCTTCCAAAATCCGAGAAAAGGGTTTAAAAGGGTATAAGGTAAAATGTTTGAAAGTTGGTAAAGCACCTTTGTGCATTTAATTAAGACGAGGAGCAACTAGGAAGCAATAAAGTAAGGAAGACATGGTTCGAACTCGTGGTACCCTCCATAGCTGTAGTACATCGGTATGGGGTTTTCTGGTATGGTGTCGAGGGTTAGCGCAGTGACAGTGATCGAGAACCGCGATGCTATCTTCGCGGCTCGATAACGACCAGCGGAAGTATCGCTTTAATCACTATATCCGAACCCCGTTCCCTTGACACGCCATTGGATACGAGATCGTTTCTCATGTAACCTAGTAGAAACGCGGAATCGGTCGCGCTGCGACTTTCCGGCCGCTAGTTACCCGGCTGCTAATGCCACTAAATTCCTGAATCATATTTCCAGACGTCACTTCTTCCATAAAATTATTGTGTGTGGAATTCGAAACGTGTAATACCTTATGGCGTTTAAATAAAAGAAGTATGTACTATTTATAACTTCAGCAGATTCTTAACGTTTTATATTGATATTGTGAGTAAATGCAATTTACACGTGTTTAACCCTTATATTGGCATGAGTACCAGTATACTGATTTTGAAATATTCTTCTACGTGATTTTGTTTCGTCTATATGAAAATTTGACAAAATTGCTTTGGATACTTTTATGATTTTTACTTGAATACTTTTATGATTTTTACTTCGGAAATAAAGAAATTATGTAAAAACTGTCGGTCAAGAGGTTGATAACTTTTATATATAACGTCACAAATTGAGAATTATTTATCTTACAAATACACAAAATAAAATAATTAAAAATTATATACCTTCACATTTGATTAATACTAAAAAATTCTCTAAAAACGATTATTTACAAAAAATGGAAATTTGTCTTTAAACCGATGTATTGGTAACAAACTTTTTACCGACAGTGTATATAATACATACACTCCCCAAAAAAAAGATAGCACACGTGTACTATCTTTAATTTCTCGCGTTATAATAATGGCGTAGGGAAGGTGCAAATGGTACATAAAGACTACCGTCTACTAATACGTAAACATAACTTTTATTGACTTTTCTTCGACGAATTCTCTTAGTAAAAATACAAATACCCAAATGAATACAGACAAAATGATAGCACGTCTGAAAAATATTCCATATTATATAGATTTAAAATAGAAAAATATGGAAATGACATAACTACTCCTGTGTTTAATAATGTGCGGGACCTTCGTAATTCTCAATTACTTCCATCATCCTTTTTGGTAAGGATTTATACAATACTTTAATTGAAGATTATGATAAATTTTTCCATTCCTCTTTAATACAGATTTTTAAATCATTAAAATTTTCAAATTGTCTACCTTCTGCGTAGACAGCTTTTGATAATAATCCCCAACAGTTCTCAATTATATTGAGGTCCGGGGAGCACGCCGGCCATTCCAAAACAGAAATTTTCTCCTTTGAAAAATATTCATGAATAATTTTTGCCGTTCGTATGGCAGCATTACCTTACTGGAACACAAATTTTGTACCTGCAATGCGTTGTGCATACCTATCAATTTGGTTTTTAATTAATCTCAAATAACTTACACTATTCATTTTTCCTTGTATAAATTTAATATCCGGTTTTCCTTTATAACATATGCCGGCCCAAATCATTATTCCACTTCCTTTCATTTGTCGTCTAATTTTTGTTAATTATCCTTTTCAAATGTCATGACTACTTTAACTTCTTTAAACCTCGCGACATATTGAAGAAAATCAAAATAAACCTCGAGTGTGCTATAATTTTGTCTTTGTCTATTTGTGTATTTACATTCCTCCTAAGAGAATATCTTGTAGAAATTCCAATATAGGTAGTGTTTACATATTAGTAGAAGATAGTCTTTATGTATCATTTGCACCTTTCCTGTGTCATAATTATAACGCGAGAAATTAAAAATATAGTAGCACGCATGTGTTATTTTTTTCTTTTGGACTGTGCCTTCATATGTTCATTAATATGTAAAACAGGTATTTAATTTTTCCAAGATAAAAACATTTGCTATTCCATAAAATTCATATGGTAATGGGCATGGTTTTACAAATAACAATGTTTTTTACTACATGCAACGTAATTAAATCTCTGATAATGAGTAAAGCTCGGCAAGTCCCTGCATTTGGTGTATGAATGTCGCGCCATATGATAGTGATGATCTTTCAGTGAAACGTCCTGCAATTATATACAGGGTTAATACGAATTTAACAACGGAAGTAGCGTAACTGTAACGAGGAGAAACATGTACCAGGTGTATGGGGAATAATTAGTGCTTGTATTAAAAGTAATTCGAGAAATTTGCAGCAGAAACTGTTTATGAGGTATAAAGTTCAGCAAAGACACCTTTTGATTACATTTTAAATAAAATCCTATAGTCACTACCTAAATAAGTTTATATAGTAATAGTAACATAGTGACTACCTAAACTTGAATACACATATATATTATTTATCAGTTATTACCAAACATAAAACCTTGTCCCTTAGTGTAAATACCTAAAAAGTCTTGTAACTGATCAAATAGGTTAATAAAATAGACACCACAAAATAAGATCAGTCTGTTTTCTATAGAGACATAGTGAATTGCAAAAAATACTTTTAATTTTAACATAGCAGATTCAATCATAATTTTAAATATAAATGACATGTTAACTTCATTTTTATCTTTCAGCCCTAATAACTTCGTTTGATTGTTAAAATCCTGGAATTGCTGGAATAACCTTAAATAAAAATATGTATTAAATTGGAAAAAAGAAATAAACGTAATATTCTTATATAATAAATTAAATGTTCATGTTATGCATTAATAGGTTGTATTTACTTACAGAGCGACAAATATTTATGAAAAGTATAAAAATCTTTTGTCGAAAAAACATTTGAATTATCTAGAATAATAAACTAGAATAATAATGTACTAGAATCATCTGATTTATTTAATTACATTCAATCAACATTTTTCTATAAGTGAGAATATGAATATTGTATAATACAAAAATAAATTTTAAATAAAAGTACAGTTTGTGAAAAGAAACTTGCATTTATCAGCATCTTGTTATAACTAACTATAAAACAAATTAAGCAGTAAACTGCAACATGACCTTCTGCTGTCATGTTTGATAAAGGAAACTTAAAAAGTTGTAAATTACACTACTTTCTTAAAAAACTGTTTTTATCGCAGCTATAAATATTTCGCATATGTCTAAACAATATTTAATGTCACCTTACATTCGAAATTTATCTCCCATCAGTTTCATATTTTTTCTTACATGGCGTTGCCTGGTAAAAGTATTAAATATGCAGTTTTCATATTACGTAAAAATAACCGATACTTCATGCACGTACGTCTTATTTTAAACTAGTGTGATACAACCCTGTTACAAAGAGTACCAGAGTTCATTGAAACACAACACTTCGCTTTCGTGTTAGTAGAAAATCATATTTCAATGTAGATATTAAATAAATCTTAATTCAAAAAATAATTTTCATTTAAAACTCTTTTTAATAATAAAAATTAACGAAAACATTTGAAGTAGACCAAATAAATAAGACACCCTGTATATCTCTCACATTGCAAATACAATTTTCCTTACTTACATCCGAACTTCAATCAACATAATTCACCAAACACTAATTTACCAATTACTCAGTCACCTCTCGATCTTCCAAACAACCAACAATTTCGTTTCTCAACATCAAAACTGACTAAATGAAAAATATCATAAACATTTAAACTCAACAAAAGGCAAAAACATTAAAAGTACATTTAAACAGTACATACTTTGCACTTTTCGTTTAGAAACAATAAAAATAGTATAACAAAACAAGTAAAATACAGTTTTATCCATTAGTCCATAAACAAAAAATGAAGTTTACACCGCATTAGAAAGAACACATGAAAAATCGTACAAAGTCGTTAACGGGTAAGATGATCTCCGCGTTTCCTCGTAAGAGGGTCAAGCTCTATCGCAAAAAGTGAAATTCAAACGCGTGTTAATTTCATGGAACGGCTTAAGGTAGAGAGGGAACAGGAAGAGAAGGAGAAATAGAAGGTGGTAGAGGCACCATAAGGTCTGGAAGGCCCCTTATACTATCGATCTGTCCCCACTTCGGTGATACCGTGCACCGTGCCACACCATATACCCCCATGGAACACTATATTGTTCCCACTCGGTCGCTCACTCGGCCGTGATAGTGTAGGTTTACGCGTTGTCCCGTATATTTATGCTTACGCACACGCACACGCACACAGGTTTCCCATCGGGACGGTGTGGCGGCGCGTACGTGCGTGTATTAACGCACTGCATTTATTTCCGTAGGTAGAGAGACCATGGACCTCCTCGCACCTGCCCTCAACGACACCATTGCGTCACAAACGGCGCACACCCATGCCCACCACAATAACCACCTTAGCCTGTCCGTATGCGAAACGTTCGGAAATCATACGTTCGGTTTTTCATCGAGTTTCCGTTTTTTTCATTGGACGATTCAATTTCCATAAAATGGGAATTTTGTCTGGGGCTTCTACGGTAGAAGGGGTGAACGGTTGTTCGATCAGGGTGGCAGAATCACTTTCAATGTGATACATACTGTTTTAATAATATTTAGTGTTACTATGTTTCTGTTCTTCGTATTTATGTTCATTTGTTACGCTAGTCGTAATTATTACGTTAGTTTTTTATGATTCAGATTTTAATACTTATATCGTATGATGCAATGGGACCGTGGCTCCAGCTGTAAGATTAAATGCTACAATTTTGTGGAATAACACTTTAGGTTGGTTTCATATATTGTGATTATGTATTATTATTATTTGCAATTTTATAGCGAATATATACTTTTAAACAGGTTCAGAAATTTATTTAAGAACAGCTAATTTTTAAAGTATTGTTTATGGTTTAATTTTGTGAATTTTAATTTTAAATATTTTGAAGAACAGTATGTTGTACATCGAAAAAGTTATATAATGTAACGAGAAAAAAATTTTTTATTTTGCAAACGAATAATTTAATTTCATTTTTGATCTTACAATCAGTAATATTAGATGGTCAACTGTTACCAATTTATTATTTATTGTACATATATTTCACAGTATTACATAATAATTTCACATTTCCTTCAATTTTTATCATTTAGTATATATAAACTATAAGAAATAAAAAAATTAAATAAATTTTCCTGCAACAACTTTAAAGAAGAAATATAACGCTTTCATTGTAATGTGTCAACCTACCGCAAAAGGAAAGTTAGAATAAAACTCTAAATGAAATTAGTCTCCCGTTGCGTCCCCTGTGTTCATAACTTCGTTGTACATCGAACATTACACTGTATCGTAACTTTTAATTATGCAGTTATGTGAACGAACCGTATGAATGTATACTGAATAACGTGTAGAAATTTTTTGCGTAAAAAGGTGGAGTTACATTACGTGTGTTAAAATATGAAAAGAAGGTCAGGTAGTACGAGAATACATAAAGTGACATTGTACTCTTGCATTCTAATTTTCCGTTTAAACAATGTACAAATAAATACATTTAATATATTCAAAGTGTTTGTATTATTGTTAGCAAACCTTTTTATTCTGACAGTCATATAAAAATAGTATAAATAAAAACAAATTCATCATTAGTTTTACATTAACAAAAATTAAGTTTACACAATAAATATATTTTAAAAAATGAATATAATATGTTGTTAATAAATTAATAAGATTTTTTCTATGTTATATTTATATAATTATTAAATACCGAAAAAAGTTCGTGTAGGTTCTTAAATCAAAATAAACTAGTGAACTATTAATTAAAATTGGACCTCAATTCATTGCTGACAGGAAAACTGCACGAATTTTTCCCGGTACCTAATATTAAGATAGATTTAATAATATAGAGAATGCGAAGAATGCAGATTTAAAAATAAAATGCTTACAAGAATAATTAAAGACATTAAATAGTTTACTGTAATATAAGTAATTACAGTGTTTACACAACGTAACAAACTCCTTCTTCATCTTTTAAAATTTCTTTGTGCCTACTATTAGTAAATACACATTAAAATATTAATATTAACGAAAACAAATATTATATAACAGCACTGTGAATTCGAGTTTAACATGTTTTATCAAAATCAAACTCATCATTAATATCTCTACTCTAATGTTGTACTCTATCAAATGTTGTAAGTATATAAATTTCAATGTGTAATACAATTCAAAGACGCTTAAGCACATCAAAACTTGAAATTTGAATAAATTACTAAATGTATCACTGAAACTATTCATTAAAGAATGTCTACAGACTGTTTACTTCATAAAAATTCTACAAACAAACTTGGAATTGAAATGAGACACTTAATTTCCAAACTTATATTCTTATTACAGTTCACGGTATCAGCAGTGTTTCCAATTAAAACTTCTACTTCAGATCTTAGTCCTTACGTCGCACGTATATTTTAAGCTTAGTGTTCATTATTCATTAAGACAGCAAGTTGCTAACTACTATCGAAACTTCCTCTACAGAAACCACTAACCGGAAAGTGTTTACAGCTTTCAAATAATTATCTACTAAAGCGAAATACACTGATTTAGTGAAATTCAAAATGCCATTTTATTTATATCGTTTTAGGATCAATTAATATACAAATCTACGTGAACAACAGTAGTACAGTTATTACCCAAAGCACGTAAAGAATTATTTTCACGATCGCAATACTATATTAGTACATACGCAATTAATAATAAAAATTCTCTATTCTAAATTCTAAACTAAATCCTAAATTATAATTTCAATAGTTCCATTAATTTGATTGATGTACAAATTGCAAGAAAGGTGGAGTTTAAATCAGACGCCAAAATACGTAGTACATCATAAAAGAATGGATTCTATACTTTAAACAAGAATTATTATGTTGTAATAATTCTACAACCTGTCACGTGTATGAAAAAACGATTTTTTAAAGTTAACATTCATATTGATTATATTCATAAGTATCGGAAACATTTGCGTCATGGACAAATCTATGTACGGAAAGGTACTCACTAGCACAATCACTTTTTTAGATTGTTTCATATATAACATATACGCAGATCATAAGGAGAATCTTTTATTCGTGCATCAAATAATATTTGTAACATTCAACATCCATCAAATTGACGTGTTTTGTAAACCTAGTGATAAATAGATACATATACTTTTGTATATATTAATCTACGTTGTTCACTACCCCAAATAAAAAATATTAAGATACTGTGTCTTAAAGCTATTAATTTAAACATTATTTCAAGTTAAAATTTCTTCATCTATTTCTGCGCATCACTGCGTTGCAAAACTCGAATTAGTTATTATTTATAAGAACGTAAGATTTAATTTAAAAAATGAGACGTCCTTGATAACAGTACATAACGAATTTATTTAAAATACAACGTATAAGTTTCAGCCACAACTACAAAGTATACTATACTATAAAACCTACGTTAACATAAATACATATTACATCCCAACCATTCAATTGGATGTTTTCGATTTAAAGGTACATCTAGAAAGTAGATGAATCAACTAGAAAAGCTAAATCGAAAATGTAGAATAACATTTGTTTATACGAGAATTAATTTCGAAATAAACTAATGTTGAAGATTCATCAAATATGCATACCTTTACATACAACTTATGTCTACGTGTAATAGATATTACTGCAGTGTCATTCATTTCTTAAATTTCAGTTCGAATTGTTTCGATTTTCTTTTAACACCGTAAAAATTACTGGAAATGATGTTTTGCAGCAAATTTTCTACTTTCGAATGGTCGAATTCACAAAGATGTTCCTCTTTCAGCTTATGATAAATGACAAAGATCGATAACCTCAATGAAAAACAGCAGTAATACATGACATTGCTCATATAAATACAAGTGCAATAACAATTGGTCTGTAGTATATTCAAAAGCATGTATAATTTTAATTTACTCAAAAATAAAGCCTCGCTCGAAAAAATGTCACTTTATACTTTCCACTTACATCTCCAGCTGCAGATTTGTACATACATTCATTTTCTTTCGTATTGTACGACAAAATCGGAAATACCCTGTATATAACAGCCTCGATTCGATGAAACACTCTTCTCAATCGGAATTCAAAAAAATACGAGCGTACGCTGCCCGGAAACACGTAAAAGAACACGGTAAACAAAAGTCAGTTCCACGATCGAGGACTCTGACTTTCAGGAACAAGGCTGCTCGATTCGTCCGCCCGTGTACCGGGCTCCTCCCCTCTGACGTGGACATATGGTATTCCACTTTTCATAGCACCATACCCGCGAGAAACAGAAGGAGACAACCTACAGGAAGAAATCGGAATATCGGAGCAAGAGGGAGGAGGGACAGGAAAGGGGACACGACGATCGCGGATGGAAGATCGAAAGCTTTAAACCTAAAGCCCCCTACACACGTTGAAACATGTTCCGAAACATGCAATCGACTTCTAGGTTTCATAAAGCCTGCATCAGCATCAGGTTTCAATGCGTGTCGCATCAAACTTAATGCTAAACTACCAGACTTCTTTTTACAATTACTAAAAAGATAACAGATGTTTCTCTGGATTTACAAAACTGAATTGTAAATTCATTGAAGTCTCGATAGATGCACTCTTAGAGTTTCTATAGAGAAATCTCGAAAAGTCAATTTAATTGCTCGGTAGTTTTAGTATTAAACTGCAATAGGTATTATTATAAATGACAGAAGATATGGTAACTATTTAAAAAAAAACGAGAATTACAGACTGGAAAGGTATGAATAAAAAATGGTTAACATTTTGACTGGCACGTCATACGAATTCGGGTGACACCACTTTTTACGTGAACTTCAAACATCAACTTAACACTAATTAATTAATTAATACAAGAAAAATAGTTCTGCTTTATTAAGAAATCTGTTTCGACTATATATGAGTTTTGACTAGTATTTATTTGGCAGTGAAAATGTCAATTCAGTGAAATCGGTGTTTCAATGTTACGCTATTGAAGGAGATGAAGATTATTTTTGTTAACTATTGAATAAAATACGCCCAAGGATTAGAAAACCTGAACCAACATTCTTGGTTGTTATATATGTTACATATTAGGTTATCCTCCAACTTTCTTTCACTGTCTGCCTGCAATATTCAATTTAGCAGAAGTTTTAAAAAGATTACATTATGTGGCTTCAGTAGAGATGGAAGAAGATAACAGATCATAGTGGATCGTACGTAATTTAATGACGTAATAGAAAAGAAAACGTTATGCATCATTGTGTATAAAAAATACGAAGGAAAGTTTTGGCACAAACCTTTGCACTCGAGAAGCAATTCTCACTCGCTCTTCGATTCAACACAGCAATATTATAAGACTAAAAATTCAATACTAAATATTAAATAAGTTATCAGCACATAAAACATGGAAACAAAACAATTCTGTCTCTTAATTTATGCAAGATTCTTCTTTATGTAAGTTCCAAATAGTATTGTCAATATTTTGTCAGAAAATAGTGAATGTTTAAAATGAAAAATATTGTCGAGGGTATTGTCAAGGTTAACGCTAAACGTACAGTCACTTTAAATACACTTATTCCTACTGTAACCGGTCAAATGATTAGTCATAAAACAAAGATAAGTAAATTAAATAACAAATTTTTCTTGGTGGAAAGAGAAACAAAAGGAAAAACAAAAATTGAAAAACTAATTAATTGGATATTATAGAGATTGATAGAAAATTGAATGAACGAAAGAAACTGCAGAATTTTTAATTAAATTTGAAAACCGGTCATTTGACTGGTCGCACTAGAACCTATATTTAGTGTTAAGTACATACGTGTATCGATTCTGAGTTATATCGGTTTCGGTTCTAGTTATTCAGAACCGATATTTATCGATTCTATATCGGTTCTATTACTTTTTGGCTCTGTATTTGGATTCTGCATTCCCTTTAGAACCGATAAATAATAATAATAGTTATAGAACTGATACAGAGCCAATGTAATATCGATTCTGAAGAACCGGAATCGCAACCGATATACTTAATAAAGTTATGACTTTATTAACTGTTAACAAAAACCAAAACCGGTCGCAATACGTTTAGTGTCAACACTAGAACTTTTTCGCAATTATTGATTCGCAAATATTCGCATCGAATATTCGAAATATTCGATGTGGAAAATAAACAGTTTCGCTTGAATACTACAATGAATATCTGAAGAATCTGAAAATAATGTATTGTTACAATTTTTATAGGGATTACATTTTTTAAATTCCTTTATAGAAATTTCAAGAGTGCATCTATCGATACTTTAATTGATTTGTAATTCAGTTCGCGTATTGCTAAATCAATTTCTTTAATAACTTCTCAGAGAAACGTCAGTTGTCTGTTTAATAATTGCCAAATGAAGAAACAAGGAATGGGTGATTTTGAACCGTCTAATAGTTTTAGTGTCAAATGCTCGGTAGTTCTAGTGTGTAAGGCGCTTAAATGGCAAAGAAGGATGAGAAGATCGGTCAACGCTGAATGACGAAGGGCGATATGATAACACGGGGCGGGATAGGAGAGTCCCTGAGAAAGATTAATATCTCTATCAGAGAAGTTCAGCAGAGCGGGCCATTTATCTACCGACGAGCTTGCAACACGGGCCGCTTGGAATTTTTCTTCTCCTTTTTCCCTCTCGTCCTTCTTGTTCTTTCTTCGGTCACTTTCTCAACAAATCTTACAGGAAGTTCGTCCTTTGAAGGAGTTTACTTAACCGGCCACCCTCCGGATCGGTAGAAAAGCAGATCTATGTGCAGAGATACAAAAAGAAGGGAGAAAAGGGAAAATGAACCCCCGTGTCCAGGCTCGTGATTCGCGGACCGGATTCGACCGGCGAAATTCGATTTGACGCCGGGCACAGTTTGGAAACGCCGGGGCGGAGATTCCTAATGAATTTCGAGTGATCCTGTCCCACCCTGTGCTGTGGACACTTGAGAGAACAGATTCTCGCGGAATACTTTATTACATTCGCTGCGTAACGAAGATTTATTAGATCGGCTCGAACGGCGACGCACAGCTAATTGCGAGGTACAGTGATGTATAAGAAGCGATCGAGTTGATTTTTGAGATGTTTCATTCGAAGCGACTCGTGCTTTGACGGATGAGGTGCTTTATTTGAAAAATTGAGTGAGTTAATATTCTTCTTTAAAAAAGGGCATATTGCGAAGTGCCTGTTTGCCCATTTGTACTCACTGTAGATTTTCAAATCGTTAATTTTTATAAACTGTATTTTTCTTTTTAAACTTTTCTTTTTTTTTTTTAGAACTACTGACAATTATATCTAATAACTTATCATAATATATAAAGTTTTATCATATTTAAATCGGAAAATCTCGTAAAATATTCTGAAACTCTTTTCTGTTGATCGAAGTCTAAATTAACTTTTCTCGTTTTTAATGGGATAATTTTATGTTTGCATAGTACAAGAAAATTCATACTTTTACGTTCTTAATACATATACCTACTTAAGTAGATATTCACCATAATTATCTATCTTACTGTAACGTATTAAATGTTTACTAACTTTCATTACTTAATGAATTTTAGTTTGGCAAGGAAAATGTCGAGAATTGAAATAGCAAAGACGATCTCTGAACTGTAATTTTAGATGGCACCCATAAGGCATAATCCTACACACTGACTATTAGTAACAACTAGCAGGGCCGATTATGCGTAATCAGAGTGAGTAAATTAAACTCTATCTCTATCTTGACTAGCCTTTGTAATCCAAGCAGTCCACGATTATGTCGCGACACACGCAATGTCCGACACAGTACATTCACAAACGGTGCTACACCCCGTTGAGATAGTCGGAAATGCAAAACATCGGCAGTAAATTGTATCGCGTGAATTCACTTCAATTTTCAACTAATAACCAAGACTCGGTGAAATTTAAATAAAATATACGACTCGTCTCACGTGATGAATGTATGTACATAATAATTCTAAGAAGGAGCAATGCAATAATAAGTCTCTTTTTCATGTTGACAAGTAATAAGATAAAAAGTACATATTAATTTGAGAACTACCAGTAATTATATAGAAGTCATTACTATCATAATAATATAAACAAAATGCTGCGTATAATTAAAAAAGATCTTTTCTGAACAACTTCTTGTAAATGAAAATAGAAACGATCAAAATAAAAGTAAAAGAATTCTTGAAAATTCTTAGAAGTTAAATAATACTGTTTCCATATGATTATGCTATTATAAATAAATTAAATGTAAATAAGATTTTAACAATTATCGATCGTTTCCCTTTGTAAAAGCAACCTAATTTCTTCAAGTAATTAACAACTAAAGTAAGTAATAAAAAGAAATCATCTTCTATCACTATAAGGAGTAATATTTCTCAATGAAATTAAAAACATAATATTGATATTGCTTGATTAATAAAGAAATAGATATCACTCTTAAAAATCTTGATATACCAATTTACGCCAAATACATAAATATTTACCTTAGCGAATAATACTTATGGCTAAACGTTTGCACTTTTTATTATAAATGAATATTCACATCATCAGTAGCAGTTTACTAAATCGCGACGTCAAGCTTAATATACAAACATATATAAATGATCCTCACAAGTATGAAATGTAGTTTTTAGAGGATCAATCATTAATAACTCTAAACGATACTTAAGACCACCAACGAAGAATTCTTCTCTCGTACGATTTAATAGGGAGGTCGCACAAACCAAGCTCGTTCACTCCTTGTATGACGTGAAAAATTCTTTACTTCGACTGCAGATATACAGTTTTTATTCTCGATAATTTTTCATCAATTTAAAAGAACTTTATTAGTTTTTATTGGACATTATTTTCTGAATTTGAACATTGTTTCATTTATTATTGAATTATTATAATTGTTAGTTCACAAATATTTACACAAAATTAAAATTTGCATTGAATGGTATTATTAATAATAAATAAATATTAAATTAAAAATTTGATTAATTTCGATGCATATAATAAATTTTAATGTATTATATGCTTATTTAGTTTTAGATTTAAATATAGAAGTTATTAGATATTTATTAATTTAAAAAGATAGTGAACAATTCGTATTTCAGTTTGCCTCGTCGTCAGTATATTGATTTTAGTTTAATTGATTTAATACATACAAAAGTTGTAAATGAGGAATTCGGAGTGATAAGAATAATGTAAGTTTACATTATAGAAAATTCCCCACTTAATTGCATGTAAAAGTACTCTATATCTTAAAATTGTATTATATATTAATATTTTCCACATTATTTTATAATACACCCTAATGAACGCATCTTATCTGATGTACTTTTAGAACTTTATGGTTTAAGTTTCTCACTTCGCCTTTATTTCTTATGTCTCTTTAACTTTCCTTGCCTTTCCGCTTTTTCCATTAAACTTTCTCTTACTGATAATGTAATTTATGTTGCTTCTTCACTTTCTATTTCCTTATCCTCTTCTTTTTATTACAAAATTATTCTTTTTTCTTTATCTTTGACTTTCATAATACCCAACAAGATACCTACTTATACCGTAAAAATACAGAAAGTAAACAAATTAAATTAAAACAAATATGTAAATGCATTACAGTGTAAATCCCTATACTAATTTTGCATCTTTATTCTCTTAAATAAAGTAACACATTAATAGGTAATTAGTTCTAAACATATACTTTTGATACAGTTACCTGAAATTAAAAATTAAAAAAAATATTGCACTATTGTAAGCCATCGAATCTCTTCACAGAAATTATGTAAATTTTTAATCCAGTACTTTCAGGATAAATATGAAGCATTATTGAAACTAATACTAATCATAATTACATAGCTAATATAGCTTCATTTTACATGAATAAAATGTTCGATCTCTTTTCAAGTAATAAGAAAAAAAATCCAAATCGCTGATAGTATTTGCGATATCCCTGTTCGCTATTAATTCCAACTTCCCCTGATCTCACTTGGACAATTCAACCGTGTCAACGATCTGGACACGTAAAACGCACTTCCCTCTCGTGAGTACATTTCTCAGGTGAGATAGTGCCGAAGTGCACGGTGTGCTACACAGTATCCGAACCGTGTACATTTGTACGGATGTCTTTATCGCTTTATGAGCCCCATAAAGTGCTCTTGTCGGTCGCGCCGACCTTGTATCTCCGTTGTGAAGTGCCGACCGTGAAAAGGGAGCAAGAAGGGAATAGCATTTAGTCATTGTTTATACGTCTTATTACGTACATTCGTATCGTCCATTTCGACTTTAAATACGTGTACGTACAGTACGTGGAACGCGTGACGATCAGCAAGAAAAAAATAGAATGATGGTGATTTATGAACGTGTGCGCGGAGAAAGGTTCGATAACGAAAGCGATTTCGGTTGATTTCAGCACTCCAGCTTTCTTGGCGAGTTCTCGGGGGAGAATACTATTAACGGTAGACTGAGTATGACCGATTGTATTAGACCTGTCAATCGATAACATAATTCCTTATCTATAACATTTTGTGAAAATGTGTTATGAATGATGGAAATTATGATTTTCATGAAAATCTTGTAGTATCACGGATAGAAAACGTTTATTTAACACTAAATGTTAATATCGCTACCGATCAGATGATCGGTTTTAAGATTTTATTGAAAATTCTGCGTTTTCTGTCGTTCACTTAACTTGGATATGAAAGTGAAATTGTCCGTAATAAACTAATATAAACAAAAGACGAACTGAATACAAGTTAGACCAGTACACAGAAGGGGAATTTCACACGAAATTAGTAAACGTGAAACCCTTTAACGCGAAATATTTTGATCACTTTATAGGAATAGTAATAATGTATATACAACAAGTGTAAAAGTCCATTAATTGTGTGGTTAAACTCGAAAATAAATAATATACATACGTGGGTTGCTGAAAAAATTTCGGGAAAGCATGAGAAACGTTACAAATAGGTTTAAACTATTAGTTTCATTGTTTTTCAAAATATTTTCCTTCGACATTAATACATTTTCCACTGTGTTGTGCCAGCACTTTCTGAGCTTAAAACTATGAACCTTTACGAAAATAACATAAACAATTGAACTTCGAGTTCCCGAAACTTTTGCAGCAGTACGTAATAAAGAAGGAAAAGTTAAATGGGGGTTCTACTGCATTTATTTGGTCATGTAATATAAAACGCCCGATTCTGCGGAAAAAAGGAAACCTTATTTGATGTTCTAAAAAATGTTTATTCAATCGAAATATGCTTCATTCGATTTAATATACTTCTGCCAACGTGTTTTTAATGAATATATTCCTTTTTTGAACAATATGAATGTTTAGAATCGTTTTGATTTCGAGATTACTATGCGGCTCATTTTACAAAGAAATATCACCGAAACAAAATATTGCAAATCAGCACTACTCTTTCATTCACAATATTGTTCCAAAATGTTTTGTTTATATTTTCAACAGTTTGTATAGCATTATTTCCAAGTTTGAGTTCATATAGTAAAATTACGCGAACGTTGGTGGTATCCATGTTTTCAAAAAACGATGTAAGAAATAGTTATTATGCAGATTTCAGAAAAACTTTTTTCTCAAAAAGTTACACTGATAATCGAAGATGAAATTGTTTAAGAGGTTATATGAAAAACACAGGAATAGCAACAACAGGAATACAAACATTTATGAATAAGGAAAATCCATCATTTCATATTACAGTTATGGTAGGAATGGTTAATGGTTAGGAATAAGTACGCCTAACCCTCGATTTACACGGTAGATTGGTTCCTCGAAAATGCCGTGTAGATTGAAATCGTACAATTCGAGTTCACTCAGCGTAAAATATATTACAAGAAACTACCAATATCACTCTTTCTGCCTTATGAGGATTTCTTTTACGTACCATATAAATACATCTTCTTTCAATTCTTTTTCTTTCTACCTGTGTTTTGTTTTTAGCTTCCTTCTTACTAAAAATTCTTTAGAATAGTCTGTTCTGTTAATACTCATTTGGTGGTTGTAATATTGCAAGAAAGAATTAATGTACTTTTTGCATTTGTCTGACCTGACCGTGTCAAAGAGATATGCAAGTGCCGTATAAATGGAAGTTCTTCAGCGTTTCTTCAACCGTATTAAACCGAAGTCTTGTAATTCGAATGCCGTGTAAATCGAGGGTTAAGCGTATATACAAAGTGCCGGAATGGTTATCACTAGATTTATGGAATTAAATTATTTGGTAAATGTTTATGTCGATTTTGATTGGTGTAATTACGCGAATATGCTTCCTAATAATATATCTTTAAACATTTTATTTGCAAGATCTAAACGAACGAACATCACTCTTTCTAGGAAAATTAGAATAAACTGTCGAACAAATGTCTGTAAACCTAGTGTTAATATTAACATTGAACTCGTTAGACGGCAATTATCAAGCTCACAGAGACTTCCTGATCACTCTGTACATACATGGTCGAGTCTCACGTCAGTGTAACGACACGTAGGCATAATCGAAGATAGAAAACTAAAAATTGTTCGGTCATGAATATAACTCAGCTCCATTTTACCAGCTTGACCGGTCTAACGATGTTATTGACCATGTTCCCTCGCTATCGGCAATATAGATCGTTAGCACGACAGTTTCCGTGCACTCTCCATTATGCCGTTTAGGCGTTTAAGAACAATGCAGTCCGGAACAATGAATACAAGCACTGGGGATGCGGGTCGCGAAGATTGCTCACTGGATAAATCATCATAATCTTTAGCTATCTGTATCACAAATCTAAAATAAGGTTACCGTTATTCGTACTACATTGTATCCTGTCTTTGAATCATTCTTTATATTATTTAGTTATTGAGCCAATATTAGTAATAGCACTAGATTAAACGAGAAAATAATACGTTAATAAGGACACTGTTTTACTTTCGACAAACTGTAATGTGAATCACTGATAAAAGAGTTTTATTATTTATCCATAATGGTTTTATTATTTGTTATTAATACAGTTAGGTATTTTACAATGATGATCAGAAGAAAATTGTAAAAGCAAACGAATACTGTGATTATATAATACTATGAAGTAAAATAAACAATTTAATATAATTTTATTTAACAAAATAGAAATAATCTTTGGACATCCTTAAAAAAAACGAGACTTTTCGGTCAACCAAATATTGTTTAAATTTTTGTTAGCACGAGAAACTTGAAAAATATGCTTATCTAAAGTAGTCGAAAACTCTCGATGCAACTTTTAAACTACGTACAAGTTATCCTATTGAAAAGACATTTTCTTTGCTGATTGCGATAAACTAATTAAAACACTGACACAGTCAACGCTAGTCGCTCTTTCGTCAGTTTTTAATTAAATTTCGAACTCTTTTCTTACCGAAACAGCCCCAAAGTATTGCCGAACTGTCGCTGCATTTAATAGTTGATTGAATGTTAGACTTATTGAAACAGCCTGAAAAATTCATACCATACTTTTTTTCTTATCGATCGTTAATTCAGATTTTTATTTTAACCATATATCATCTTTATAAAATAATAACAGCTTGCTTGTGAATTACTTAGCGAATAATAACTATTTCTTCTAATTTTTATAGAGATTCTTTATTACTTCTTATATTCATTTTTCTACTTCGCGAATTATCATATTATTATCTATTTTTGAAGATTTCTTTAATCTACTAAGTAAAATTAAATTCGAAAGAGCATCATATTTTTGTGGTCATCTTACAAGAAAAACAAAATTCAAAGACAAAATAAATATTATATTAATTCTTTAAAATATTCTAGACCGCAACAATCAATTATTTTTAAATTGTACTTTGTAAATTACCTGTTTCCTTGAAAATACCAACTGATGTCATAGCAACTTAAAACACACACAAAGTTGCATGATCTCCTCTGTAATATTTCATGGTTGAATAAACGATAAGGTGATTCATTGATTACGTGCTGCGTATTATAAATTAACCTAGCAGACGCTGATTAGAAGCATTCCTTACACATTTGTTAAAACGTATTCCTTGATATTCATGAACTAGTAATCACTGGCATATGATAAAATTTTTCTTACGTAAGGATACAGTACCTATACATGACGCTAAGTAGATTAGCCAACGACTTCTACGTAAGTAACAAACCGATCGCAAAAAACAGAAGAAGAAGTAGTCCACCGAATGATCTATCTGAATTTTATATTAATACTAGAACAACCGAACGTTTAACATGATAAGTATGTAATCCTTATAAAAATTGTAACAATAGATTTTTTTTCGGTTTCTTGGAGTATTGATTGTATTATTGAAGTGAAAGTATTTATTTTTCAAATCATTTCAAATATTTAACGCTTTTAAAATATCAATAATTGCAAAATAAAGAAAACTGAAACCTGTTATTTTGACGGGTGTGGTTGTTCCAGTGTGAAAACCTAGTTTTACTTATGTTCGTGAATATATAAAATATACGTGTGTACATAAATATAATACATATATTGTACGTAAGTATTAAAAGTTTTTGATTTAATATGAGTGATTGTACGTGTTATATTTAAAAATAATGTTACAAAATGTTCTATTCGTTAAAACTCCGAAATAAATGTTAAATTCTTTTATTGTTTTTAATATACTTTCTTTAAATTGGTTATGGAGGAAAGACTTGAAAGTTACATGAACATTTATTTTGCTATGACTTTTTTTTATTTTAAGTGAATAAATCAAAGTATAACGTGTATTTAAATACGTGATTAACCTCACATTCCTCATAAAACATTGACGTATTTCCTGATTACTGCCTCGTTTAAAATGATAATAAAAACTGAGTTTATTTGGAACGTAGTTAACAAGTTCAGTTGATGTGAATATTTCAAGGTACATATAAGTACTTACTATTATCGCAAAGGAAATATTATGTACTAAATACAGTCTCAGAAAGGAACATCGTTCGTTAAAATGAGATGAAGAACTTTTTACAAATTTGGAGTACTGTTTCTTTTATATAAATTATAAAAACAATTTATCAAAATCAGCAAACTCTAAGTTTTATGACGTAGAGAAATAAATATTAAAATGGTTAAATAAATTTGTTTAATCGATTTTATTTATTTCTAAATGGAATAAATTTGATACACTGAGCATGCTCTTTTCTGACGAGATAAGATGAAAGTGAAAAAAGGAACGAAGGACGAACCGCAGTACCCCAGGAAAAAGCAAAAGCAAGGGTGGAAAGAAGTTACTCTCTGGCAATTATGCTACAGTCGAATGCCAGCACGTCCATCACTTCCAGTATGCTTAATGTGTGTACGTTAAATGCACCAAGCAAGCATGCTAGCCAAACTCGACTAACATTGAAGCTAGCGAATTAACGCTGATGCGTTAAATGTCTACAGTGAGTATCAGATCGGAAGATTCCGTAAACTGTCTCACCAAATGTACAAAATCCAAACCTATACTGTAACTTTTTACAATCACATCAAATTGCATAAATGAAATTTTAAAAAATAATTCTAAGAATTATTTAAATTTGCTGAGTCCTCTGACTAAAAGTCGTAATAATTACAAAACCTGTAGAAGAAACGTTTTATACAAAAGAAGAACGTAACATTCGCGTGATAAGGAAAAAAAACTCAAATTTTCCAAAAAAATTGTTGCAAAGTATTAAATGAAGAAACGTGTCGATTAATTCAAGGAATTCGAATACACTCACTATAAGAATCGATAGAATTATTATTTTCAACTGTAGTATGCCATTCAAATAACTGATACATTAATATTTTGTATGTAATAAGAAAACAAAGGTTTATTTATAATCAGGTTCACCTGAACAATACACATAAATTAGTGCATTAGAAACGAAAAATATTGCAAAATGAACGTGAATAAAGAAAAGTAATATACTTGACCTCATTGAGACTTGATGAGTTGTTTTAATTCTGAATCCTTTTTACACTCTAGGCATTTTGTACATATTGATAGCCTGTTAAAAATTTCTAATATTCTTAAGAACCACTTAAACGTGAAATAAAATTTATTACGCCACATCAGAATGATTATGTCTTATACAATACAATAGGACTTATACATTAATGATTCAACATCGGTAGCAGTTTTAAAGGAGAACGTTTATATTGTAATATTACAAACAATTAAAATATAAATGTTTAATATATACACACTTGTATAAAAAAGAATATTTAAAATACTTTCAATCTTTCGTTGAAAATACAGTAGCTTCAAAAATTATTTTTACATCCCAAGAAAAATTGTCAGTATCTTAAACTATTTGTGTGTTCTACTTATTATATGTTATAAAAAGTTTTTACTAAAGACACCTTCATAAAAGACAAATTCATAACAATAAAAATAAAGGCTTCCCGCTTTAAAATGAATGCAAGTGGATTCTTGTACGATTCTTTCTTACAAAATTATAAGAATTTACAGTACTGATAATTTTTCTTGGGATGTATGAATACTTTTTGTAGCCACTGTATCTAATATTTAAAAATCAAGCATCTTGTGATTTTTAATACCGATACATTTAAAGATGAACGGCACAACAATTAATAACTTTCAAAGTGAGAAGTAAGTGCGTTGAAGTTTAAGAAAAGCAAGGACTAAAAGAAACAAGATTACTTGCAGATATACTATTAAAGTATAGCAGAATCTCTATTATTTGCAGGTAGAAGTCATTATGACGTCTATTCAGATAATCGAATTTTTCAAATAACCGAATAACTGTTTTGCATGCTGGAAGATCGTTTGTTTTAAATAAATCTTTCATATTAATTTATAAAAGAAATTTGCATGCAATTATCCATTATTTTTGTTTCTCCATCTTTATCAGCTGTTATTTGAATAACTCTTTTCAATGCTGCTCCTTCGTCAGTCTATCTCAAAATTTTCAAAGAAATGAATCCTTCAAAATAAACAGAGTACCTATACTATAACATGCAAAACCCACTTCAAAAGTACACAGAAGACACAAAAATAATAAAAAGGGGATGAAATTGAAATTATTTTTAGATTCATTTCGTTTATCTTCTTTTCTTTCGTAATTTACTTCATCCTGGTTACAATACTGTTCCCTTATCGATAAATTTCATAATCTTTTAAATTCTCTTATTTAATGACCTCTTAAATATAGTCTTTCGTTTTACGATGTTCCTTATTTATGACATACACACTTGATTTACTACTTCCATGTTCGTCGGATGACTCATTTACAATTTTATCCCGCTCTAAACACTTCTAGAAAGAAAACATAGACGTAATGAAAACATTGTATGTAAATACATTATCCGGATAGTTGTCTCTTAACCGATGACCAACCATCAAATTTTCCTTTAATTGATCGTCCGATTAAACGGTATTCCCATACTTGAGGTTTTACTGTACATTGTGCAAGTACAACACATTTTTCGAACTCGAACGAGAGCAACAGAGACAAGGTCGAGTCAACATCATGTTTACGTTCAATGAACGTGCACAAACAAACGTGACCCGCATTTACGCCCTTGTATACTTCATAAATGAAAGGCATGCGCGACCATTCTAAAATTTGTGTGCTCAGTGTGCTCAGGTCAATTTAGAATACGCACGACTCCAATACAAATTAGAATCAAGCCACGATGAAAATTATCTAATAGTTTAATAGACAGTAAACTGTTCTATAGAGATTGAAAAAATATGTAATATTTAAAGAACAAAGAGGCAAAACAATATACAGAATTTGCGAGAAGAATGCCAGGTATAAATACATAAAATCATAATTGAAATGAGTAAGATTGAACAAAATTTTGTGGAATCACCTCACTAATTTAAGAAACCTTAATGTCTATTGACAAAGTCAATATGTATAACGAAAGTTCCACAGAGTTGTATATATACTGATAACGCTGTAAACTAAACAATAATAATCACAAATATAAACTATACTCAAATAAATAGAAAGTCTATATGAACACAAATTGTACTAATTAATTCTAACTTATAGAAGAATTTGATATTTTAAATTTATTTTTGTATTAAAAAATACTATAAATTCAGGGAATTTATAACTTAGATAATATACATATAATACTTTAGTTATAATAACAATAAAATAATTTTTACCAAATTTTTAAAATAGAGAAAGGTGTTGCCTACTGAACACAGTAGTTACAATACTACTTTATATCTTATTAAAAATATTATACCGACTGTTCAGATAACAGGGATTAAACAAAAAATGGCATTGTTATTAATTAGGATACATAAAACAAACCTAATGACTGGTGAAGAAATAAAAAGTAAAAAAAATTGTACAAAAATAAAGCATCTCCATTTCGAAATAAATAAAAGATAATACCTCTAAGTCCTTAGTTACTATTTCTTATTGAAATAATCTTCATTTACAGTCTCTGTTACAACATACGTATAATTAAATATGTATCGATTGGAAGGCAGCATACAAGTAAAACGTTACGTTGTATCACGTTAATTTAATTTACATATATTTACATATGTACTTATGCAGTCACAAAAATGAATATGTGAATGTGGTGTTAGCGGTGCAAAAAAAACTTGGATAACGTGCAATCACATCACCAAATTTGGTTAAATCAGCTGCAGCGGAGGTTTAATAAAGACGAAGATGTCAGGCGAAACGGTAATATCTTGATCGGTAAGCACAACATGCTCACTTTCCAGTTGGCGTATAAAGAAACAAACTCCTACCAAGGAACGATCATTTCACGTGCTATAAAACTGTGGAGTTAATTCGGCACGAAACTGGTATCGCGTTGCAAGACGTGTCCAAACGCCTTTCTTCACTTTTTCACTTAACTGAACTGACGATATTCAAGAACTCAGAAAAAGTCTCATATAAATGTTTTACGAAGGAATTTTGAATAATATCTCTTTTTGAAAAAATCATTGCAAACATTATTTTTCCGGAAGATCGGTAAATTAAATTTATTTAATTTTGAATATATATTTTTTACTGCTTTTAAATGAAATGCTTTTAAATGCTTTGGTTTCAAATTATATACTGCAACGTGTAAAGTATTAATTAATTACCAAAATTCACTAGGAAGCAAAAATATATTATATTAATGATTATAGGAGGCTAAACCAAATACTTTTAAGATATTCGGTTTCTTCATTTGTAAATCAATTTACCCTTCAAATAGACGTAAAAGTATTAGTATCTATTACTGTATACATCTATTGGTTTATTGAAATCCTAAATATCAACGAAGTTTTTCTTTGTATAATTATACTTTCAAGAAATCATGAATTATTTTTCATCTATTCACACAAAAACTAATGAG
The DNA here is from genome assembly GCF_051020985.1 of Nomia melanderi. NCBI lineage: Eukaryota > Metazoa > Arthropoda > Insecta > Hymenoptera > Halictidae > Nomia > Nomia melanderi. The sequence continues at coordinate 553,777 of NC_135009.1, forward strand.
TTGAAAATCTTGATAACGATTAATCTACCAATCTGTATATACAAATGTTTCTTTATTTTTTGTTTAAAACCATACTTTTAAAACAATTATGAAAACAACTTTTAGTACTCTCATGTTATTGAACTATAATTTATGCGCATTATTACTAATTAGACGATCATCTAATTATAAGAAATTCTTCTAAAAATACAAAATCTACAAATGTATAATAGGAGGCAATGTTTAAAAACAAAGGAATTTTCGTACTTTTCTATGTGAGATCTCTTACAACAACCAATGTTATCCAATAATGCACGTTAATTGGAGCGTAACTCTATTTTTACCACTGTGAGTATTTAGATCGACTTCACAAGCAAATAGAAAACAATTTCTCGTTAGATCTGGTGAAACTCTGTTCCTTGAATATTAAATTGACAACATTTCTTTTAGTATTAAGAAAATACTATTCTTACATTCTGCATTAATTTTAAGTTACATACTTATTACAAGGTCAATATCAACGAATAACTTGATTAAAAACAAATTATAAACATACCATGATTAGTTTTAATAATCTAGTATCTTTTAATGTAAAATTTAAAAATTGCACAAAAAAAATAATTTTTCGGAAACCAAATAGATTTGCCATTTTCCATTACTATAAATCTTTTTATTGATTCTTTCCACGCATCGTAAACCATACAATAATATTAAAACAAGTACAGACAACGAATACGGTATGGAGCACCAAAATAAAAGGAGAAATGCTAAAATCCGTTAACAGTATCATTATTGTGACGAATGCAATATTACATGACATTTGTGTAACCGCGCCAGACGATATCACATGTCTTTAAAAAAGTAACTTTACCCCTGAATAAAGACTCAAAATATTCAATTCCTGTTCCTAAAACAAAAAGAAAAAACAAAAAATACTCTCTTCATAAGAAGCACGAAACATCAGATTGAGCAATCAAAAATTTATATTTGAAAAAATGTAAATTATAATATCTGAAAATGAAAAGGCACAACTTATAATGTTTTGATTTGGAAATACAAGATATTAATTGCAATTCACCTTACCTAATTAGAGCAACATCTAACGTTTTCGTATTGCACAAAGGTCCTCGTGTTGTTACCAGTTATCATTGATATGTGCCAATTTCCTAGTCACACACACACATACACACACACACACATGTACGCGCAGACGCACCTATTACGATATGTTTAATTTGCACTTTGGCGAGGATCCGTCGCGTGAAAAATCGTGGTGGCACTGTTAATAAGGACGGTTTGTGTTAAAAAAAAAATATAAATCGACGGAAATGTAGGGAAGCACGGAAGTGGCGAGCTGCAGGCTGTATGCCGAGCAGCCACCCTCACGGTAGGCGCGCGAGCCTACTACTGAGCCTACGAGCCTCGCTGGTCTGATTGTCAGCGACGCGCACCCGCACGTTCGCTCAGACCGAAACGTCCCTTATGTACATCTGACGCGATCTCCATCGATCTTTCACGAATTTCTAGGTAAAAAACGGAAGAGTTCTTCTAGAAAACAGTGTAAATACTAAAATTCGACAACTTTCTTTTCTTATTATACCGTAGTATACAATTTGAGCATATTTTCTTGTTTGCAAGTTGTATTTTTCAATCAGTAATACTAGCAATACTGAAAGATGACATCATTTTGATGGAATGACATCAGACGTTCTACGCAACTTTAGGCAACTTTCCTTTTCCTCCAGGAAAATTTAAAAATTGGCGCTTACTAGATTTTCTAACAATAGTCTTCAATTTTATTTGGATAATACATAAATTATAGTGTTTGTATTAACACCTTAACTATCGGTGGTTAAGTAAAAAGTAATGCTTAACTACTAAGGATTTCTGAAGAAATTCTACAATAATCATTTCAAATTACACTTACATCGTGGATGTTACTATATATAATCTAATAATACTTTTTAGGAAAAGAAAATTATTAAGCTCTATTCTAGTATAACATAGTCATTGAGAAATTAATAAATTTTCGGTAGGTAAAATGCTGAAACTTTTGCTACCACGTCAGTCACACAAATGATAGAATTCTTTGTTTAAACTTAAACATGAATTTTTGACACGTATTAAGTTTTACGTATTGAGAGCCAAATTTCTGTTAAGTTTTGTGAAATGTAAGAAGGCTGAAAGATTAGACACTCTGATAAATCTTGATTTTTCATTTCGTGATTTATCAAATACCTTACTTTGACTTTGAAAATTCTTAGGGTTGTCGATTTATCAGTTAACGAATTAAATATTATTAACAGATAATTGTACAGGCGATAAATAACTATTCAAATGAAAATAAAAAGGTTTACTGAAAATCAGAATTCTCAAATGTAATTAAAAATTTTCGTTCAATAAACACATTATTAAATATTAGTAATCTATTATTTATATTTTCTTAGGAAAACCAAACATCAAACATTTTAAATTCGAAATAAAGTAATAAATATGATACTAATAAATCTGACAAATGCATTACTATTTAACATGTGAGATAGAAATCTTAATTACCCATTTGAATACAAATTTATTTAAATAATCTCCAGTACCAATTGTTACATTGGTAAGAAATGAATATCTACTCGAGCATATTAAGTTTACTGTCAACCACGTCATAAGGTTTAGTCAGGAATGGCTCCTATCGCAAAAATAATAGTAATAATGAAAATTCGCCAGGTCAGCTCAAGTCTTAGTGTAATAATAATTATTCAATTTAACAATAATAAAGTATAATAAAAATTAATTGTAAATGATTTTCAAACATAACTCAAAATATATAAATGCAGAGTATTTAAAATGAAATACAATGTACGTGAAAAATAAAATTGAAAAAATGAACTTCGACGAATTAAGTATACATAACAGTACTGAACAGCAATTTGATATATAAATGTGAACCAACGCTGATCCAGACATTATGAGGCATAGTTCGATAAATACAATACATTTATTTTTTGTGTTTTATAAATTCAACTACGAAAAGAAGATTAAATCTTCGTTTTATGAAAAACCAGTTGAACTTTTAATCCATTCTATACATAGAACTCTAATATTATCGATGTGGTAATCATCTACTAAGGTGATTGTCTAACATTGTTAACCAAACTAATATTCCTCTTATCAATAATAAATTATAAAATTAATTTACAATATTCTTTTCTTTATTACGGATAAAAAATGAAGGTAGCTCAAAATAAACTATTCTAAAAATTTACCAAAAATTGGTACCCGGATCTATTTACAAAGATTTTTATTTATATATTTCACTCTGTAGTTAGAAATATTTTGATATATATATATGGTTGTGGTTTATGGATGGACAATGTATGCTACATGTATTTTGTAGTTCAACGGGTAAGTTTTACTTGTTTTTAATTCCCTGTAATTATTTACAATTTACAAACAAAAATATGTTATTTATTACATAACGATTTGGAGGAATTATTTTGGTATCGTTCATATCATCAATTATTTTTTAATATTTTGCAATTTTTTAAAGTAATGATATTTCTGAATTTTATTTTATTTTGTCTGTACTTTTATTTGAACTTTCATCTTGAGAAATTATACTGTTGATAAATCTCTTTAGTCATTGTAAGTTGTATTATTTAATTTTAAATAATATCTGAAGGAAATTGGGGCTATTCGAAAATTTAAAATATTCATATATTTTGACAAATTTAATGGTAGTTTTCATTACAGTTATTAAAAAACTCTGTTAACGATAAAACGATGCCAAAATGTGTATAAATTAAAATAAATATGAATTAAGATTGATTTTTTAATGTCGTGATATTTTTAATATAACATTTTTTATTTCACATTTAATTTAATAAAACAATAAAACATAAACATTTTTCCAATAACGCTGAATGAAATTTGATATATAATACATTATCATTCTAAAAGAAATAATCCTGAACATGGGCATTATTCGTAATGAGACCAAACAAATGAAATAAATAACGTATACCACAACAGAAAATTTTCAGTTATACTTAAACGAAAATTTGGTATTTGAAATTCCTTTTATTATACACGAAAGTACTCGTTATCATCTGTTATTTCATGATAATTTAAATATTAACTATTTTGATATTAAAGAATCTGAATTAAAAATGTTTAAAGAAATCATTTTAACAATTCATTAATTCATCAGTATTAGGACTGAAAGACAAACGGTATTAATATCGTCGCTTAAAACAGCTGTTATATGAAATAAATCAACAGTTTGTCTAAATAAAAGAATGTTATTAAAAACAAAAGCTCAAACTACAACTCTAAATTGTTATTTCTCATTGTAATTTTGAATTAAATATCATCCATTTTAACTGATAATAATACTTAATTAAATGATAAAACATTCTATTTATTTTTTATAGTAAAATTTCGAAGAAAAATTCAAAGGATGTCGTTTTCTATACTTGTGAAACTAATAACTAGTCATACATAAATGTATATAAATTGAGAATATTTATAACATTCGGAATACTTTTTGGTACAAATTACACATATACAAAAAAACATCTAATACTTTATACTCCAAAACTAATTTAGCTTCAAATTTTTATTTCAAGCATTAACCTAATAGCTTAATATTACTCACATAAAGAAATCATTCTTTTCACGAGAATATGCACATGTAATTCGTTACGTTGACCAATTTTTAAAATTAGATAAATTAAAAGATGGACAAATTATATTCTTGTAAAAGATAATTTAAGTTTAAAATAATGTTTATCAAAAGTAAAACGTTAATAATTATAAATAGGGCTTCAAAGTATCTTTTGTTACACTAAAATAAAAATTTTCATATTCGTTTAAACAAACGCAAAATTACTAAACACATGTTCAAACTGAGTATTTGTGAGAAATATGAATCAAAATTCTTCACAGTGGCTTTTATCATACTCGTCTTTTAATAAATTGTTATTGAAGAAATAAGTCGAGTACAAATAATTTACAGCCAAGTAAAAGGTGTTCGCATATATATGGTCACAATTACATCGGAAATACAAGAGAAATAAAATGAATGTGGACAACGGTAATAGCAACAAATAAGATACGAGTTCTTCCCGTGTAGTAAATACATATACAGATAATAATATAAATAGGAAATGGGTTTCTATATTTGGCGTAAATCACTTTTAAATTTCTAGAAACTACGCTAATGTCGTATACGCACTTGCGAATTAATTGTGCTTATAATAAAAAAGTACAGTGATTATCTTCCCTAAATACGGGTTGACTCTAGTACGAAATTTCTTGATAAATTACCTAATTTGCGCGAAATATACGAATTACAAATTACAAAAATGAATAGATGAGATAATACTTAAATAAGATTTTATGAATCTCTTATTCGTTATCTTACTCATATGTACACTGTTATAAGTAGTAATGATTGCATTAAAAAATATGGAAATCGTAGCGGGGATAACCTTAAAAAGTATATTCAAGCGACAAAGGGAGAAAGGCGTGTATGAAATGTTTTGTGCGGCACATAATTTCTACAAAAATACTCTCATACGAGAAGTGATACTCACTGAATCAATTCTCTGTCTGTTCTCATATTCAACATTAAGTTTTCCATGGTGTCCCGATCATTAGATTATAATTATCACGATTCTCTATATATTGCTCTTATAACACCACGCACAATATTTTACAAAAATATGTACTCTAATATTAGTCGAATTAGTTTTGAGCAAATATATGTAACAAGCTACGCAAATGTTACGCATAATCGTTCGCACTGTCGCCCTCTGTCACTTGCCACAAGGGTTTGTGCATTATTAATACAATTTCATCGGCTATAATTTATGTTTCACTGTTTGCTTACGTCGTCAAAAAACGAAGCTCGTTTATCTACTACCTACTTTAATTCGATACTTGTACTACGTACAATAATAGATATCAAATATAGAATAAACTACCTAAATGCATTTGGCATGTCTCGTTTATGTGCGAAGCCCACATGTTCTAATTTGAATTATTGACTGTTACATCAACATTTTCAAAATCTATGAACAAATGGCGCCACTCCCTTGGTTAAATCGACTTTAAACTTACATTAAAATATTTATTATAACTTTAGACTCTTCTGACGGATTAGTCCAGTGTCGACATTTAACTCTCGATATATAAATATAATTATGATAATTACGATCATTTTGTTCTACTGATCGTTGTAGGAATTGCAGAAGTCCTGATGTGGGCACTCTGCTTGGTGGGTTTACTTTTTGTGGTGGATGTATAATCCATAACTGACCTCCGACTTTTCGTACTATTTTTTTCATCGAGTTCTAAACCATCCTCTTTCTTTTTGTTTATCTCCAAAGCTTTTCCATTACTTTGTCGATCACCGCGATTTGCTAATATATTTTTGCACGTGCTTTTCCCAGCTTTCGTATCACTCTCGTAATTTTTCCGTAAAGGTTGTGGAGTATAATATAAACTAAACCTTTTCGATTTTTCTGTCGATGTTTGTTTTTCGTCCCTTAATTCATCGGTAGAACTAAACTTTCGACTTATTCTGGTAGTAGAAGGAACTAATTTATCACTAATTAAAACAGACCCAATCTCCTTTTTTGTGGAAGGTGGTAGAAGACAACTAAATCTTTTATTTTTTACAGATGTTCTTGAATCTGTAGCATTTTTTTGTGTATATCTTTCACGTCTAAGTTTCACATCATTTTTCATAGATTTTGATGCATCCGGAGTTTTCATTAAACTCTTTCTATTATTTAGAATATTTTGTGATTTGGAAATTTCTGACGCATTCCCTTTCAGTGCTACTGGTGCTTGCAATATTTTAGTTGCCGACTTATTCTGATTTGTTAAAGTTTTTAATTGCGAGTCTTCATTTACAAAACCATTATCGTTTGGATCACTTGTATTATCATTCTTTGGTTCCTGTTTATATGAAAAACAAATGTTTTCGAAACTATCAGTTGACTCCATACTTTGAGTTGAACTTGACCTTTGTTCCTGTGTTAATTGTGCAAATTGAATATTAACAAAGCTGTCTGATGTTTCTATATCATTACTAGAACTACCAGTTGAACTACCAGTTGACGATAAAAGCATATTACAATTTTTCATATCGTCACTCTCGAGATTTAAATTAATTTTTTCAGGACATATTAAATTTTCATAAAGATGTTTCTGCCTATACCTTTTTTTATTAATCTTTGAACTAACTGCTTTAGGTGTTTCAAAGGTATGCATGTTACTATTGGTTGATATGTCCGGTGTAATCTGTACAGTAGAATTAATTTCACTAGAGGAATTTCTTTCATTGAAGGAATATATATTTTCTTGAACTGGATTGTTGTCACAACTCACATTACTTTGAATCGTCTTTGTATTATGATAACCACTTATTAACATTGAATTTTCAGGAATACTGTCGAAGGATGAAGTTTCACTATTTGATGATTTTAAATGATACTCTTGAACATGTTTTTCATTTAAATTGTTTATAAGATTGTGCATAGATTGACTAAGATTATGAATATCTTGTAAACCATCTGCACTGAGAGACACAGGTTCATCATCACTTGCATTTCCATTATTAAAATTAGTTTCGTCAAAACCAAAATTTTGTTCACCTTGATCCATAATGCGATGTGAATTAATATTTTCTGATTCTAATGATGATAAAACTTCATTCCATTTGCTTCTAATATTTGGTCTGCTGTTGGGTGTACCATCAATTTCATCTTGCGAACTGCCGTCCTGTGCTACATTCTTGAAGTCAAATTCAAAAGTTGCTATTCTTATCGGCTTACACTGCTGATTCCAGTGTTGCTCCGACGGGTTGGTAGGGGTTGATGCTGTGGTCTGCTCGCCTCCTAGAAAGCTCTGTTGATATACAGAGGCGGGACAAAAGAAAAAAAAAGCACTGCTACAGATACAGCAAACCACTACTGAAGCCTTCCTAGCAAAGTATTCAAATAGCCAAGAACAAAGCTATATAATAGGTGAGCATATTATTCAATATGGCAGAGAATTCTAGCTAATTCAGAATTTAAAAAATTATGTAAAACTAGTAAGCAAATTAATAAAAAAATATTCATAACCAACATCTAACATCTATATTGAAGTTAAAAAAACAAGTTCACCATAACTACTGCAAAGGTCATTTTTATTGTGTTATTTTTAATAAAAAAAAAAAAGCCATGCAAGAGAACGGAAGTAGGTTTGTATTGTAAATTAATAGGTAATGACAGTTACCGCTAGCCATGGATGGTCGAGTACATCTTCTGCGGTAAATCTCAATTCAGGCAGTGCTTGGAGCATGTTTGAAATCAACTGTTTGGCAGAATCCGACACGTTATCCCAATATGGGGGAGTGAATTCATAATGTCCACTTAGAATCCGTTCAAATAATTCTTCTTGTTCGTTTTCAGGTGACACAAATGGTGGAAAACCACAAAGTAAAATATATAATATGACACCAGCTGCCCATACATCAATCTAGAAATATATACATTTAATTTTTCCCATATTCTTCATAAAAAATATATCTAACCAATAATATACCTTTAACCCGTATCCAGTTTCTGCCAAAATTTCTGGTGCTACATATGTGGGTGTACCACAAACTGTATATAATGGCTCTCTTACTACTTGAGCTAGCCCGAAGTCACCTAATTTCAAACATCTAACATGACTTCCGTCCATTTCTACTAAAAGATTCTCAGGTTTAACATCACGATGAACTATATGATGTGAATGTAAATAAGCCAATGCAGATGTTAAATGACCAATCATTACACTGGCTTCTGGTTCAGAAAATTTTGTTGCTGCAGCGAGAGCATCAAATAAATCTCCACCCTAACATAAAAACAAATACAGTGTTATTATTATGAAAAAACCTGATCTAAAAGCTTTTGTTAAGTACATATACCTTTACAAGTTCCATGACTAAAAACAGCTGATCAGTTGTTTCTTGTTCTGCAATCAAACTAATAATATTCGGATGACAAACTTGTCGTAAAATTGTCACTTCACTTGCCAACATTGTTTCTTTACCCTGACATTTATACTTATCTACAATTTTCATTGCATATTCTGCACCTGAAGATCTAAACAAGATTTGTCAATAGAAATTCTAATAGTTTTAAGAATTATATAGAAATCTTTGTAATACTTACTTATGAATGCAATGTCTAACAACTGCAAAATTACCATCTCCAATGACATGACCAACTGCATAATGTAAACGCAGTGGTTGTGGTAAAATCAATGAAGAAGGACTAGGTGTACGCACTTGGGGCGTGTTAAGCACCTTCTTTCCAGATTTACGTGGCATTCTAGGCATTGGACCACTTTGTCTTTTCGATGTCCATGGACACCTTCTAAAGCTTTGAACATTTTTAGATTCTTCAAAATCTAATTCAAAATCTTCTTGGTTTGCTTTCTCAGGCCCATAAGCCACAAAAATGTCTTCATTATCAAAAAATTGTTCCAATGAGTTAACTTGTTGACCTGATAATGTATAAACTTTCCTTACTGCTCCGGTATCTAGTTTAACTGCATCTGTAATTGCTTCCATTGCATGTTCCAAGCTTGGAGCATTTCTTTTATTTAATAAAAGACGTACAACTTTACGAGGTTTTGTGCCATGTCGAATTAATGTAATTATCCTTGCTTTAACGCATAATGGTATTGCACTTATTTGTCTACCAGTGCCTGCTGGAGATTGTGGTAATCCAGATAAAGAATTACCTCTTCTTACTTTGGTAGATGAATATTCGACTTTCTTAAACATTTCTCCTTGTCCAGAAACCACATAACATTTACCATCTTCTAAATCATTGACGTTTTGAACTTTTCGTCCATCCATAGTATAAATTGATCTGACACCATTAGGTAAAGTAACACTTGATATTAAAGCCCTTGTTAAATCTGAAGCTAAACTATCAAAACTGCGATATCTTTCTGGAGTGACTGCCATTACAATACCAGTATAAAATTTATCTCCATTTCTAAAAAATCTCACTCTCTTTGCTTTTTTAGTTAGCGGTGTTCGAAGAACGTTCAAAGAATGCCGTGCATTAATATCCAATATTCTTTCATCTAAAGTCATTATAGTAGTTGAATTTATTTCTCCACTTCCTGAGCAATTGCTATCACCAGATATCATAATCTTAGGTGAAGCAGTTTGATTCAATAGTTCCTCCATCATCCTACGTACAAAATATCTTTACTTTATACAAAGAATAAATAGTATATAAATAGTATATACATTTCCTATTATACAAAAAAATATTTTTTGAATGAATAAATGAACAGCCATGTTTCACGTTTTGCACACTAGAAAAAATATTTAAAACTAACGATTTTTGTTGATTATTAATTACAAAATAAATAAACATACAAAACTAACACATTTTACAATACACAATTATAGTAAACAATTTTTTGTGACACCATTATTATATTATTTGTAAAGCAGATCAAGTATTAAACATCAAGTACTATACTTTAAAATTTAGAACAGTCAATATTTCTTTATATCCTTGGCATGCATTTAAAATTGTTGTAGATAGCAACTCGGAAATAAAAATATTTATTCACTTTCATAACCTAGTTAACCTTTCCAAAAATTTTCTACGTGTGCATACACAAACATCACATGAAAATGAACGGTCTTAAACGGAGTCATTTGTTAAGCATTCAAATTTAACAACAATTAACTGATCGATATGAACTTACCTGCTCGTTGAGCAGAATGTGCTGCTAAAAAACAGATGAAAAGTCAACTAATGAGAGAATGAATCACCACTGAGCTGACATTTTCATAGCAACCATGACGCGAATACTAGATAATAAGAGCGAGAAATCTCACTTTCGATTAATACTGAAATAATTTCACTTTCCGTTGTATGTAAATTATATGTAACTGTTACACGTTACGTTACTATTGTAACACACTGATTTTTGTTTTCTACACACAGAATAGATTGACTTGCCAAAAACTCTATAAATAAAGTGGCTTGTCAAAGAGAAACCGGGAAACCGGAACCGGAAATATAAAGAAATTAGAAGGGTGGGACATGAAAATGAAAAAATGATAAAGCAACTTGTAATGAATTAAATCGAATTAGATCTATTATTTCATTTTTATATAAATATCTTTTAACGCAATTTATATTTTGGCAGTCCCATTTTGTCTCTGTTACTTAAACGATTATCTAAATTCAAGCAAATAAACATTTGTAAATTTTATTTAAACGTCTTCTTTAATTTTTTTATAATTAATTCGTTATTAATTTCAATTTGATGAAATAATACATTATTACTTTTCCGACATATAACACAAATTAATAAATTGTAACAAAAAATTAATTTTAATTAACCTAATGGAATAATTATTGCAACAATTTTCAATATTTGATAGAAAATGAAACAGAATTGATAAGAAATTTAAAAACCAGTCGGTAAGGTGCAATATCTGTTCACAGCAATAGAGGGCAGAGTGATCGATGAAACTGTATACTGCAACCATCATGTGTTTAACATATTAGATACTACATAAAAATTTTACTGGACATTCATATAAGTGGTATGTTCAATAACTGATAGTTACATAATAAATGAAGTGTATATTAATATAATGTAAATTTAATGTTATATTTAAAAGTTATCAGAAAAATGAACCTTCCACATCCTCTGGTAGCCGTGATCGTCTAGTGGTAAGGACCCTACGTTGTGGCCGTAGTAACCCAGGTTCGAATCCTGGTCACGGCAATGTTCTCTTCACGAGATTACACATTGTCACGGAAGAGGTTTATTTTTTTTCTTCCCAATATTTTCTTCCATAATAATATTTATTTAAATCCGTATCATTCATATACGTGTACCGTCTATAATATTACCATAGCAAGAAAAATGGTAAATGATGTTTTAATAAAGATTAATAATAAAACAAAACAACTCGGTAGAGTATTTCCATGAACAAACAAATGAAAATCAAATCATTAGTTTCAAAGACATTACAGCATTAATTCCTAATAATTCAATAATTTCAAGCGCATCATGTTAAATTTACAACGAATTTATAAAGTCGGATGTTTTATTAAAACGATGTCTGTCAAAGGTATTATGAAAATCATTTCTCAAATAAGCGAAGTTCGTCGGCAGGCCTCTCAATTTTCGAATATTTTTCAATCCAGTTTAAGATTCGGGAAATGAAAATGTGGGAAATTCCATAGTCAAAGCATTGAATTCAAAAGACCTTCAGAATACCTGGAACGCGATCCGTTGATCCGCACCTGGCAGCGCGATCAAGAGAAAGATAGACATAGAAGCGATCCAGCCGGTGTTGGTAACGAGACAGGGCCGTAGCACGCCAGTGCCGAGGCAAAGGTAGCTGGACACGGAGGAGGGAGACAGCACAATAGCGAGCGACGTTCTCTAGAAGAGCCGCAGTCTCGTTCAGTGTGTGTTTATTGGCGGTCGTAGTAGCGCGGGTGGATTTGTCACGGTGAAGGAGTGAAACGTATAGAGCCGCTCTACAGTGTATGAAAAGCAAAAGCGGTGCGTTCTTTTCGATTTAACGTAAAATAAAAGCGAACGGGGACAAATGCGGTGACCGAGGATGCCTCGTGAGTGAACGTGCAACAAGAGACGCCGTAAGTGCGGGTGTCCTCGAGCTCGACTGCAGATCTCTAGACCGGTCAACGAAAATGCGGGCGCGATACGTGGTGGCAGGTGAGTAAGGCCCAGGGCATGTTCGCCATTCGTGCGTCGTTCTTGCTTCGTGTTTCTCTATGCCCGCCGTTGCGGGCTCCGCGATCTACGATCCAGCACGTGAACGTAAATCCTTTCGCCCTCGACGGATCGAACGGTGGCATCGATCGATACGAAAATATCGATCAATGAACGCTTCGCGTTCTCGTTTACAGATCCTTTTTCATCTGCACGGCGGGCAAATCAACGCTAGCTTGAGATTTAAATTTCTATGTGGATCTTACGGAAGCGATGCACAGCGAGCACATTCGGTAGCGTAGAATTCGTGACAGGTGGGGAGGCCGACTTGCCAAACCGTTCCGCACACCTGATCGTCTACCTGAAGTACTGTTATATGTCCGTGTATACTAGGATAGTCTAAAATAAACGTCGTTCTGCTTCACGGAAGACCGGTATATACTTGCCAGTGTTTCAACACGTTCTCCTTTTATTTTTTAACCGAATGCCAGTCCGAAGCCGCACTCGGAGACGCATTACCGTTGATCGTACGAATATTATCCGATTACTCGTTTCCCGACGAACGAATGCAAAGTCCGCGCGAGTTCGATCTCCACGTCTCGAGCACAAATTGAAATCGGCCGGAGTTCGAGCGTCTCTGACAATCCTCGGCCCGCGGAGGTCGCCAGCCGAGACGCCGAATCGCGGGTACTGTCATGCATTATGGGCAAAGGAATTAAAACTAGGCATCGCGAGGATCGATAACGTTAGTGCAATGACCCCCATAGAGCCTCTTACACGATCGTTCCGGACTTCGCTTAAGAATCGATCTACTGGCCGAGGTCTGCTCGAAACAACGTAAACTTGTACAAAATAAGAATCGTTGACGCGTAGAAAATAAAGACGTTTGTAGAATGTATAACGGGCCGAACCTATATAATACTTGCATTCATCAACCAGACCGCTGGAAATATCGATCGTTTTAAATCTCATATCTCGCGTTGTTTAACGGTTCCCCTCAGCTACTGCTCCCCTTTCATATCAAACAACGCTATAGAAAATTCCACGGCGCGGAGTTCGATGCATACGTTTATTATAATTACAAAACTCTTCGCAACCGCGCGTCATATCAGCTATGTACTTTCTTTTCTTGCCGTCCCCCGTGTGCGCGCAATTTCATTCGTGAAAGCCCGCCCGTTGGTGGTAAGGGTCCGGCGTGTATACACCGTCCCACGTCCCAGGCGCCGGTACAGACCAGTTTCTAAATTCTTTTCTCCCGATTAATGGTAATTAACCTAAGTGATTCTCGAGATTAACGAGAGTCGTTAAAAAGTAGTTTTCTTTGCGCGGCGGCGGTGGCGGTGGCGGCGGTGGACGAGCCAGCTGGGCTGTACGCCGCTCCGCGGGAATTCTCTCGGCGAGAAATCGCGCCGCTGAGCGTGAAACTGAAAAAGAGTTGGCTACGAATTTCTAGGTAAAGGAAAAACATATTTCGGACTCGTCGTCCAGCGCAGGTGGAAGCCACGTCGGTGCATTAACGTTGGCCCCTCGCTTCACGCTCAGGTGCGTGCCTTGAACGACACGCAGACAGACCGCACGGGAACGCACACGCGTCTATAGTCACGTACATATTCACGTGTGCACGTATATGAAAGCCACTGCGTCGAATGGGGGCTCGGCGTTCGTCGTTATACCTGCCGGACGATGCCTGGCGTTAATCTTTTTCCGTTTCTTCTTATCGTCAGCGAAAAAGGAGCGGGCTAGATTCTGTAACAGGTGCTTCGTCTTCATTGACGTGTACGAAATTTTACCGCCGTAACCGGACACTACTGACAGTTACGATGCATCGCGGGCCTATAGGTTGAGAGCGTTTAACCCTTAACGCGCGAAGCGGGGTCACTCGGGAACCCCAATACGAATCTTTGTTATTATTCATTGCTGTACTGTCTTTTTTGGAAGTTATTTGTAAAGATGTTTTGGACAAACATTTTTATATCCAGCGTTTTCGTTAACTGTAACAAGAACTTGGGAATGTATAAAATTATATCAAGTAGACTAAAGCGACAGAATTCTTGGTGAAGATTATAGATTACTTCACCTTCTTATACTAACGGTCCATCCTCGTATGGTCGACCATGTAACGGCGAACTGACGCTGGGTCATTCATGATTCATGTTAAATTTTTCATAATATGTACATTAAAACTAATTTCCCCGTCAAAGTGGATTCTTGTTACGCCACTAATGGATATTTTAAGTGACCTTAATGTAAGTGGAGGCAGTAGAGTAATTAGTAGGAAAATGAGAATCAAGTAAAAGTACACAGTGTGCGACTGCACATAAATGCATGTGAAAGAGGAGTAAAAACAATTTGGTATTGACTGGCCCAGAATGCAATCTGTGATATGAACCAGAAAAGAATACAGTTAAACTATATAACATTACTAATAAACTATAATAATATAACAATGATAGTATTAATTCAATTATAAAATGTTAAATAAAATATTGATATATGTTTATTCACTTATTTATTTCATTGTTTAATCAACAATTAATTATTCATAATTTACTTTTTCTAATCGAGATTCAAATTGTTAAGATTATTTTTTAATGCGTTTAATCAATGTACAGCAGTTATTACCGTATTTATTATTTTATTACCAGTATTGACTTCATTTCTTATTAGTTGAATTTTCAAGTAACCGTATAAAATGTGACTATGATAGCAACATATATTATAATAAAAGAATAATTCAATGTATGTACGTCTTTGTTAAAGAAAACAATACTTTATCATACAATATTTTATCTCTTTCAATCTAGTTTCGAGGCACTTTTACAGTACTTGTGCATTGTGCAGACGTATCAATCCTTTGTCTTAGGATCTATTTCTATTCAAATACTCCTGCTTACGCCGTTTTATTTTGTCGCGTCTTTGAAGGCACAATTATTATAAAGAAAACTGAAGTATTACAGGTTCAATTGAATTTATTTATAAACAGAAAAAAATTATTTTATCCATATGATATTAATTATCTAGAGCAATTTTCAGAAGCTAAAACTAGTGAATAAATTATTGTTTCGGTATACAGTACCGAATAAAAGTTTGACACTACATACATTTTATTACTTCGTAAAACATATTTTTATTCGGTTATAACCAACGCGAATATTCACTTATTTCTATAACAGCTATTGACATTATAAAGTAAACAAAATATGTGTATAACGTATAACATAACTATAAGTATTTCGGCAGCAGTTGAATAACAGAAGTTAATTATAGTAGCTGCAGCTACTGACATTACAAAATAGACAAAATACCGTAAAGTTATATACGATAGTAGAATTAAAATATTAATTATAATAGATACTTGATGTAAGTTTATTATTGCACATATTATGCAAATCTTTATTTAAATATACGTTCACATAATTTGTGCACTAACCAAACACAAAACTAACGAAAAATACCGAAATCTTTTATATGCATGATACAAAGGCATAAGTATGAACCTTGCAGTGTTGTTAAATGTATCTGTTATAAAGTAAAAATAAAATAAAATAATCGACAATTTTATTTGCTATGTAATGAAAAACATCAGAAAATTGTTACTTGGAAAACAATATAGAACAGTCCAAAGTTCTGGGGAAAAAATATGCAACATTATGAATTTTCATTGAAATTGACAGTAATTTATTTAATACTTGTATTACCTGGTATTTTGTAACATTGTCACGTGCACGTAATCACATTTTTTATTCGCTTTAGTTCCAATATTATAAGATTTTCACACTGCGATGGTGAAATTTGTTTTCAGGATAATTAACAATTTGTACAAATTCTTATTTATTTTACTTTCAAACTTTTTACCGCTGGTAATATATAATCATATATAATTTATAATTCTGTAAAAAAATCTGTTCTTTGCATTTAAGTTTCTGTTATTAATGTTCATAATAATTGATATCGTTCATATGAAACAATTATAAATTATTTAAAAACTTAGTTTATTCAAGCAGTTATTATAATTTTGAAAATATTACAATGTTTTATTGTTTCAGGGACTGAAAGTGTGTACTTAATTTTCACAAAACAGTTAGAGTAAAATGAAATAATTTCTTGATTTCTTTTAATAAATTAATTTTAAAAATTGTAATACATATTTTCGGTCAAATTTTTAGAATTTTCGTAGAAAATTTTCTTGAATTCCCTTTTTTGCAAATAAACTCGATTTGAAATGTAAATACGAGTTATCATAATTTCTATCCAAGTTTATAGATATTTTAAGATAGTGTTGTTTATTTGAAGAAAAAGATTATTATCACGTAACTCACGATCTACAGTCTTCATATTGATTTATCCGCGCGGTGTTGCGTACTACAATATAGAATGAATGTAAAACTGGAATGAAATGTAAACTATAGAATATTCTTTAACATTATATTTTTCAAGTTAATGCCCACAAAAGCGTCCAAATAAGAAAATGTAAATATCTTAAGCATTATATTCGATTTGACAATTTTTCAAAATGTCTATAGAATACATTGATAATTATTTCGATGAACCAAAACTGTTCTGAAATTATACAATTAACCTTTGCATCGAACCGATAAGTGGGGAAGCATGTAATACTGATGAATTTTCGATAATCTATCAAAATTTCTTTTATAAAAATATTTTAACAAATAACAAATTTTCCAAAGAAATTGTTGAAAAGAAATCTCGAGGAGAGATTTATTTTTTGCATTTAACAGAAAGAAGTTCACTTTTCCCTTTCTCTCTGTGACGCATGGTTCAAATAAATTACTCAGCTATGAATCAATCAGTGTGCGTTATTCCAGTTATTCGCAATTTTTTTGTTCGCTGTCATCCCGAGAGGAATTCACTATCTTTCTTTTCATTGACGATTTTCAAGCTGACGTTCCCTCAGACAATTTCAGCCAGTCGATTCCGCGCGTACGTTTGATTCCTTCTTCAGCGTTATGCGCTTTCGATGAGTCCGCAACATAGACATTCCAGAAGATTGCATTTTTTCAGGATTATCGACGCGCGACGAACGCAGAACGAACGTTTTATTGCAATAGCGCATTCTTGTTATGTTCAGCTGTGCCACAATTTCGTCGGTAATAATTATATCCGAATAAGGCAGAATGGAATAAATCACAAGTATAATATATGATAAATATGTCGTAAAGAACAAATACTCTATTTTGGTTCGATAATTGCGAATTTTATATGCAGCTGGATATGTGTGCAAGTGTTTTATTTAAGTAAAATCTCTTGGAACTGGTGTCTCGTACAGGAACGAAATAATTTTTTATGGAAAATTAAGTTGAATATATTTGCGAAATAAAATTCATTTGAAGTGTTTGTTTCGAGAAAATAGTTGGAAATATTCAAAATGCGTGCCAAGGCTAAACTTTATTTTTTGTGTTCTAATTAACAACGTTTTTTTTTGTTTATATCGATTTGTTTTCATTCCCTCTGAATCTGGTTAAAAATAAAATATATTCTGTTTAAAATATTTCCTTCTTTGGACAGAATTTGTTAAATAAATATCGTTCAGTTATAACCGTGAGTTAATCAAATAAAGTTTATTTAACACATACTTCGTTTTATCAAAAGTGAAGATTGGAAATTTATGTTTGAAATCTCATTTTCGAGGAACACCAGTTTGAAGTTATGTCAAGCATAACTTTCTTTTGCTAATCGCACTATACTCAATAGATGTATAAAAACCATGCTATAAAAAAGTACACTTTTTCGTTTAAATTAGTTACTAATATTGTAATTTTGCAAAATAGCACCGTGTGTATTCTGTTTTCTTACTTGTCAAGGAAGTAATAAATTTTAGAACGAAGAATTTTGTCTTTTATTTTTGTCAGATTTATCAGATTTTTCCTGGTTTCAGTGTCTATTAATGAATTATTTATTATTTTGTTGAGAAGTTATTCGACAAATAAATATTTTTGTAATAAAATTGTAAGAAATGATAT
Source organism: Nomia melanderi (assembly GCF_051020985.1). Taxonomy (NCBI): domain Eukaryota; kingdom Metazoa; phylum Arthropoda; class Insecta; order Hymenoptera; family Halictidae; genus Nomia; species Nomia melanderi. Next base: position 572,502 of record NC_135009.1, read on the forward strand.
CATCTCCTTTTAAAAAAAGAGCTATTTCTTTCGTTATTTGTTTTATACAAAAATGAAGCAATAATTATACAAGCTTGTAGAGACTAAACAGGATGTGCATTTTCAATTTTAATAAATATATTTTAATGAATAAATATATTATACACAAATATTTGATAATTTTTTATTTTTTTCTCTTTTTCAACTTCTTACGTTTTCTTAATTCTTCGTGAAATATTCTAAGTTAATTAAGTATCACATAACGCGTATTTTTTTTAACAACATAATAGAGAAATAGTTGTACTTCGAGTAACATACACTGCCGGTGAAAATTTTAGTACCACTTGATATATAATGTCACAAGCTGAAAATTATATATCTTATACATATATAAAATAAAATAACAAAATTAGCACCTTTATATCCGACTAATACACATATGTCCATGTTCCTTTATCATACACAAAAATTCTCCAATAAAAGTTGTATCCAAGAAATGGAAGTTTTTCTGTTAACCGATATGTACTGGTCCCAAACTTTCGACCGACAGTATATATTGAATGTTTACTCATACATGTAACTATCCTTATCTCAACTATATCATAAGGATGACGATATCGATCCTATTATTACCAGTAGTGTAATCTCTAGAATGTTGTAGAGTAGCAAACTTGCATTCCTGTAACGGTAGGTTTGATTAACTTTACTATACTTAACTGTATTACCCATTACTTCCTGGATACTCCGGCTTCTTTATACGCTTGTACGAAGTAAACCGTTTCCTTGTTATGCTGGATGGAAACAACTTTTATTATATTCTGTTTCACGTTCTGTTAATGTCTCTAAAACGGACAATTGCAAAATGAGAATCATCTTTTCATTAAACCGTTATATTACGTTACAGTGTTCTCATCTTACTTCGTTTGCTAATTTTATAGGTTGTCATACCCTAACAATTCAAGGACGCAATTTTGTGTAATAAAATGAAAAATTCCGAAGTATTATACAAATGTGATATAATCATTTTTTAAGTAAAACTTTATTAATATCTGAATTTGAAACTGTTTTAATCAATTATATTACAGTTATAGTAGAAAGAATATATTCAAAAAAATATATTCTTTCATGTACCATACAACAGAAGAACGATTATTCGGATTATTGATGATCCAAATTTTCGAGTCATTGAAATTCTGATTATTCGCGCTTGTATGACCTGATAATGCTTATATCAGGTTTTAAAGCTATCTAAAATACAGACAAATTGGTAGAAAGAATTTCAAAAAGTGCATACTATTCAATTCTGTATTTGATAAGGAATATAAGAAATAATTCTTTAGTTTATTTCAATAATTTTATTATAATTTATGTTTCGAGAATCATTGAATAAGACCTTCGTCAAAATAATCTATCATTAATAAGCTATCGTTATCGAATAAGATTAACGTGCAATTGATGCAACGTTAACATAAGCAGAGGGGAATATGTTAATTTTTTGTGCCGGAACATTGAATCTCATAACTTGTTCCAAGCTAAAGACTAGAAAAAGTTGTAATCGTCTTGTTTACAATTTAGCACGATCGAATACTTCTAAAAACTGTTCTATTCATTCTCCACGTTACATAAATATCAATTATTGCAAACATTGTACTTTAACAATAAAAGTAATTTTCGTACTAATGTTTTCACTAATTATGAAAGTGTTACACATTTTGATGGTTGAGTTCATTTGATTAATTTTATAGTAATATATTCAGATTTCTGGGAAAGTTCAAACTATAGACAATTGAAAGGGAAATTAGATTTCATTCATGAACGTAACATGGTCCATATGCCTTGTAGAACGATAACTGCGATTAGAAACTCGTTTATCGGGGACCATTCACACTGATGCTTTTTAAACTCACGTTTTCAACTTCATGATTCATGAGGCCGATGACGCAGTCATCGATTGACGAACACTCCATTTCATGCATACTTACGTGCTATGGACCTGCTTTTAATTACGCGCCTTTGAAAAGTACTTTTAGTGGTTCATAGTACGTTTCACGAACATCGTATCGATTAAAACACAATGGAAGGTGCTCGTAATCCTTCCTTATTCTAAAATGAACACGCTGAACTTAGTATTTTAATTTTTAGAAATGCGATTATATAATTTAATTTTCACTCTGTTGTACAAAATTTAAGGGTGGATTAATTTTTATGACATGTGTTATTTTTCATTGTTTATAAATAGTAAATAAATATAAATATATAATTATACTATATATTTGGATTTCATTTTGTTTGCATAAGTCTCATTGAATCTTTCTGCAATAAAATTTTCCTTCTAGTTGATAGAAAATTGATCTAACTATGATTAGTAATATATGAATATAACATTGACAAAATTGTATTACTTTTGGAAGCCAATTTCTGATGGAAGGTTATTTCAAAATTAATAAACCATTATTTCTTTTGCTATTTGTAAATTTTCTCTGACGAATAAAATATTTTATACCATATTTTTTCATCATTACCGTTCTGTGTCACAATGGACACATTTTACGCTATAAAATGTATTTAAATACGCGGTATCGCATTATTTAACATTAGAATAACCGAGCGTTTAACATCATTAATATGTAACGCTTATAAAAATAATAATAGACTGTTGTTCAGTCTCTTCAAATATTATTTATACTATTGAAGAAATGCTACTTATTTTTCAAATCATTTCGGATATTGAACGCCTTTAAACTATTAATAATTGCGAAATAAGGAAACTGAAACCTGTTTTGGCGGATACGGTTGTTCTAGTGTTAAATAATTAAATTATTGTATGATACGTAATTTGACTGAGACATAGTGTGTATAAAAGAAATATTGATATGCACTAAAATGTCAGGTAGACAAGTTTTTCTATCATTCGAGGAATTTTTTCAGTTTCACATCTGTGTAAACGCCAAGTAAGGCGCCTCGTAAAACATACCGCAGACCGAGAGGTCTGGTTACTATCAGCGTTTAAGTAGGAGAAAATTTTTGAATGGTCCTCGTATCCTGCGGAAGGTTTTCTTTTAAAGAGCTCGTAGGGTGCAGAACATTATAAAAAGCCGTTCCTAAGGACCATATGCCTCATTCAACGGTATTGTCTCCTTAACTTTCTTACGTCTGTTTAGCATTACTCGTAATCCTATTTTTCTTTGCCCCAGGACAGAAACCAGATTTCCGATCTACAGAAAAGTTTAACCACAAAGAACTGACCCGTAAACATTTCATCTTCATAAACATAGAATCTCTCGAACTGTTTTATTAATTGAAAAAGTGAATGATTACATTTGAAGTGTTTTTAAGACAAAATAAATATTCTCGTAAAAAATGCATCATCAACATTGAAATCTTTGCCATGAAGTCACATACTTTGCATTTGGAAATTGAACCGTTGAGTTCATGAAATTAAAATTAATAACAAAGAAGAATTAAGAAACGGAATAAAAAAAGAATGGCACGAAATTAGCGCAAAATATTTACAAGAAATAATTCGGAATATGCCAAATCGACTAAGACATGTTATTAAAAATAAAGGATATTGAACAAAAAATTAAAAAATTATACCAAAGATATTATTTTTATTTTATAATAAACAGTGTGATAGCTTCCCAATATTTTAGTGAGATAAAATTTTGCATTTTTTCAGATTGTATACTAACACAACTATAGGTAGGAAGCTAGTTGTTTTTTATGAACATATTCTTTATAGTGTACGGTAACATAATTCAACTCATTTTTATACATATTTATTTAGTTGTTACAAATGCAAAGCTTACAGGTCAAAATTATACTGATGATAAATGATTATTTAACAGTAAGATTACCGAGTATTTAAAATAATTTATATATAATGTGTTCTGAAAATTATAACTATCTTTTTTAATTTTTGCACAATATTCATTACATTGTTTTGTTAAAAACAAATACTTTTTAAATAATTTTAGACTTGATCACCTTCACCGTGATTTCAGTAATCGTAAAGTTAGGAAGTAAAATGAGTCATTTTAATAAACATGGTAATTCTAATGCTAAAAAATACGGAATTTCTTTTAAGATCTTTAGAAGTACTTTGCGGATTTGTAGTGTTTTATTGTTTTTTACTTTTCTGCATACTTATATAAAAGAATGACAACTAACAATAAATCATTTATTTATTTAATACCGCAAACGTCGCATGAAATCAAACGAAAAGACGTTTGATTTGATTTAACAGTGACGCAAGAGTGTAAATTAAAAATCATTCTTGTGGTAGTTAAACTGTTTTGGAACATTTGTGCTGACAAACGGAGCAAAATTTCAGTAGCTTCACATTTTCTATTAAATAAAATTCACAGGATAATCGTATTCCTTTCACAAAACGAGCATATCAAAATATTGTGCCAGATTCTGTCAGTAGCTTCTTGTGTAATTTAATACGAATTACGGAGACGAGCTGCCATGATCCAATAACTGTCACGCTCGATAAAGATTTTCCCTCGGTTTCCTACTTTTCTGCGATAACCTCCTTTAACGTAACTTTTTTTATACCGGCAAATTCTTCGTAACATGTTGAGGAAATTTTGTATAACATTTTAAGAACGTTCGTGTATTTTTGAGCGTCCGAAGTTTGTATTATAAAGTATTAAAAAGAAATTGATTAAGCCAGTATATTTTTTCTTCTTTTCATTATTTAACGTCGCATTGACTTTTCGGTCATTAGCTGTCACTCGCCTGCTCGCCTAGTTGTTAGATCTCCTTCCACAGGTCCATTGTTTTGAGAAATCCAATCAGCTGGTTTCTGTTGCTCTGTGTTTTCAAGAGTTGCTGTATTTGATTTGGTACTTTAGCTCTGCTACGATGAGTTTCCATTTCCGTACATTCTATTTGTATGTAGTTTATTTTAAATCTTTTGTTACATGTGTCACGTCATTGACTATATAGGTTCTTTCAATATTAGGTGTTTATGTATTAACCTAATGCGTCTAATTACTGTTCTAAACAAGTTTGTTTGGTCTGTTTTCCAGAAGTTTTTTTGAGTGTACGTTTATTTCTATACCAGTATCCATCAACTCATTTATGTCATATTTAAACAGAACGGAAAAATTAATTATAATAAAGAAATTACCAACGTCAAGTATCTGCATTTCATTATAAGATGCACACAAATCACGTCTATGAATTAACTGTATAGCGAACTACATTTACGGAATTGGATTTATATCAAGCAAATCGAGCCGAGCACGTCGAATAATTTATATGCCATAAGAAGTGTGTGTGAATAATGGTCGTCATATAACGCAAATGTATTGGAAAAGATTGATTAAATATGGAACTTGTCGGATTATTTAATTTGGGAAATATACGTGAACAGAGTATTGATTTAAAAAGTACAAACCACAACGTTCAACATAATATCAAGTCGTATCGCTATATGATAAAAATCATAACATACCAGCAAACGAATCCATAAATCGAATTTCTAACAAAATTTTAAAAAAAGTCCACCAATGTTACTTTCATTTTCGTTTCGCTTTATTTTATACATTTTCGAGTGCGATAGATGTATATAATTTTCAATTTAATAGTAACAGGCTACAAGTAAGAACTATATGCAGTAGCTTATTCGTTAAAACAGTTACCAGTACAAAATATTCGTTTAAAACTTGATAATTCAGATTTTACTTTCACTCGATGTGTAACGTACGCAAATAATTTCGTTACGCAAAATATTCTGTCAAAACATAAAGTTTACTCATTAAATTCATTTAGGTTTGTATATTTTATTCAAAATCTCTTTCTCAGAATATTTAGACTGCGATTGTTCATAAAAATTCATAATTTCACAGTGTATTTCCTATAAGTTAAACTTAAGATATAAACATATAACAATTAAATTGTTAAATTCTAACAATATATTTGTTCTATTTTTTTATTTAACACGTTGAAGTTTTGCTTAAAATTTTTAACTTATGGAATTGAATAATTTAATATATAACATTGATTTAAATTTCAATCTGTTATTCCTACACACACATACAATCTCCAAAGAAGAGGGAACATTTAAAATTTACGCGCGAATCGCAATTTTATAATTAACGGGAAAAAAATGTGTGGAATTCCGGCAAACAGAAATAATTAAGCCGTTTTCTGTTAAGCAAATTTTTAACAAAATTTGTAAATAAGGTCAAATTAAAGGACAAATAATATAGTAGATTAAAAGTATAACATAAATTGCTGGAATGCACAATTGACCCATCCTCACTTTGTGCATTGTCCACATTAATCGTGCATTCGTTGAATCGTTAGGGAAAAATGGATTTCACGCTCAACAAATGCCCATGTTGCTGAAGTTGGTAATCCCATACGCCGGTCTGATTCGATTAATTAAATAATTTACTCGCGACGGTAATTACTTGCGCCTCACGTGGTCCGTCGTGATTAACCAACAATTATACGAACATACACAGTGACTCTAGAAACAGGCTCAAGTTGCAATGCCTCCTTAATTAGAAGTAAAATAATATTCCGACATGATAACCGATTACATGATACCGTAATTTTGCTTAGGAATCTGTTAACACTATTAAAATGTTTCTCAATCGTTACTGGAAATTTCGTGTTTAGTACAAGCGTTTTGTCGGAGCATGAATTGGTTAAAAAGGTATCATACATTTTCATTCATCACTGAATTATTATTGACGGGTTTGTTAGGTAACGATTATTTAGATATTGTTTAAATTCATAATCAACATTAATTACGAATTAAATCATTTCACACACTACTTCTACAATTACTTCAGTTCTATTTCAAACGTTTATAATTGTTGTAATAAAATCAATAATAAACGTAAATTTTTAAAGACAGAATAATCATTTAAGAAATTAACGTCGTGAGTTCTTAAATATTCTAAGCAAGTATTACAGTTTATTAATTGTTGTAAGTAATTCTTACAGGAAAATACCATTATATAATATCTACCCTTTATCTCGTCACTGAATATTGTGATAAACAATAGAGCTTTTGATGATTGGAAAACAGAATTTTCTTAGACCTGTTAGACTTCATTTTTCTTATATTGTTTTTAATATGTATTGAATCAAAATATATTGTAGGACAAATATATTATCAGTAATTGCGTACTTATAAGAAATTCACAATGCTAAATCTTTCTTACTTAGGAAAATATTAAAACCTTCGTTTTTGCGCAGATTCTTATGAAAACTTTTCTGCAGAAGTATAAAACCCCTGCTTTGCAATTCTTTTTGTAACTGCGTCCGTCAGAATTATTTTTCTTTCATTATTTTTAGTAATTTTCCAGAAGGAAGGAAGCTTCCGTGATCCTTATAAATCCACGTTTACATTCAGTATTAAATACTGATCACAGGAAAGTGGCATTTTCTTTCAACTTAAAAGAAATTAATAACATTTATTTTGCTTATTTTTTCAATTAACAATTTTCACCACGAAACCGACTCGACATTACAAGCAAGAGGTTAATCGTCTTACACAGTGAAGCGATTTAAATTTCATCGGTTATCCATTATTCGCCTTAAGTCTTGCATTTCCATTCAGCTTCCCTTTAAATTCAAAATCCTTCCCATATACGTTAAGATCAGATGAATTTATTCCTTTTAATTTGTATTGTATAAATTATCGAAGAGCTATCGGGATTAAAATTTCATTTTTTGATACCTCCAAATTATTTTGATTGTTTCCATTAGAAGAATTATTTACCAAATTTCCTTAGTACTTGTAACATCCCTTATTTGAAATCAAAATATTCAAATGTACCTATCATTTTACACTTTAAACTATTCGAGTGAAAATATTTTATTTGTCTAATATTTTGTTCCCATTCAAAATATTATTTCATAAAAATTAGATACGTAGCATTTAATATTTCGAATTATTTGAAATACTTTTTTATATTATTTATCCAGCAGAGAAATACGAAAGATGAGATGATCGAATAATAGAGCTTGTAATAGTGCTTACTTGAAAAGTCAGTGTCAGTACATTTATCTTTACGCATATTATACAAAATTATATGCAATAGACACAAATTAAAGTAAAAGACAATATAGAAGTAATTCCTTAACTTACTTTTGTTAATTTTCGATTATTCATAAAATACAAAAGATTAAAAACAAAAATGCTACTAATCAATTAATTAAAATTAACCTATAAATATTTTAACTTAGAAAATAATAATTGTACATACTACATTCCGAATTCCGTATTATTCTATTCTAATCTACATTCGAGATTCCAAATTCATTAAACAAGCTACAACGAAACCTGTGCATAGTATCAATAAATAAAATCACCAAATTTTTATATTTATAAGAGGACATTTACCATACGAAACATTTAAAAAGTGTAAAAAGGCATTTACTATAAAGTGGAGCACAACATGAAATAATAGAAAAGAAGCAAACATAAAAGAAAGCATGTAAAATATAAATATGAAAGTACATTGCGATGATTTCAACAGAAGAAAAGTATAACACGATTCCCAATAGCACATGCAAAATGAAAATACACAGTTATTTAATGGAATAAAAAGAGCCATTAAAAAGTGAAAATAGCCACATTACTCTTGCGGCTAAGCGTATCAATGTTTACTGTCAAGAATAAATGAATCAGAAATAAATATTGGAATAAAATATTTATATACAGAAACTTTTGACCCCTTGACCTACGATATCGTGTCAAACACGTGATGGAAATTTTGAACTGAATTTGACAAATCTAAAAATGTTGCTTACAAAGAAGTAATATGAATTAAAATAATTATTGATATAAATTAACACCAAGTTTACGAAACGCGTCAATTTGGCACATATTGAATTTTACAAACATTACTTAATGAATGTTTACATCGATTATAATTGATGCAATAACACAAATGCATGTTTTAATCGTCTACCTTTAAACCTCTCTAATTTCCAAAATCCAAATGAATGAACATCAATTTTTCTAAGACCAATAAAATAAACTGTACAATAAACGTCCGTAAACCTAGTGTTAAATCTTACTTTCCCATTATCAATGTTTAATCTTTGAAGTAAATGTGGATATGGTACTTATAAGTACTAAATTCTTCTCCTGTTATAAATGACATGAAAAGTGGTAAAATATTTCAAATAGGCGCAATAAATAAAATCTAAAATATAATTATCGTTAATACACAAGAACAGTTGTTGCAGTATAAAATTGGAAACGAATATAGAAAAAGAAACAAATATAATATACACGAACATGAAATGCAAGTACGTAGGAGAAAAATGATCGATCGATCGAGTATCCAGATTGGGAATAGAACTCGGTATCTTTTCGCTTGCCTGACTGCTTTGACCAGTGGCTGCGTGGACCGCTGACGACGCCTATTCTTTTCCAAATTCACATAGCGTAAATGTAAACACAGCATGGCTGCCGCTACGCTCCACCGCTTACAATTGTTCAAGGATTCGCTGGTGTACAAAATTGGGACCTGATCTTGCAAATTGACGAGAATTGCTGTAGTTCGATCGTGCTATATCTTCTTTTATCAGTCTAAAAAATACACCGGTTTCAGCTACGATATTTAAACGTAAAATAATAATGAAGGGAACGACTTATGTTTGTATTTACAATGATATGAAATAATATATGATATTACACTGTATTGTACAATGGTATACAATATTATACAAAATTATACTGTAATAATAACATATTATGCAAACAAAATGTATAATACGTAGAAACCAATAAAAACGTATAAATGTTTGGTTGAGGGGGTTTTCGGATTATGAATCAATCACTCATCTAATACTGAACTGTATTTGTTTAAATACAAAACGAGAAGATTTATAGCCATATAAATAAATAAAGGCATTTAAATATTTATACTTTCGGATTATGAATCAATCACTCATCTAATACTGAACTGTATTTGTTTAAATACAAAACGAGAAGATTTATAGCCATATAAATAAATAAAGGCATTTAAATATTTATACGTTACATATCTTTTTAGTACTAAATTACATTAGTTTTTGAAACTGCACATAGTTTATTTCTAATATTGTTTGTTCTTAGATTTATAATGTGATTTCAATACATTTCCAATAGTTATTGAAACTATCTGCTAAAAGACATGCTCTTCGGATAACAGAATGTTTTAATGTCAACGGTATTCAGACACTAAGCATTCGAATAGGGGAGATTCTACTCTTTTTTTAAATTGCATAACTAAATAAGAATTAAGCATACCGTAACCAAAACGTTCATACATTTACAAAAAAGTATATGATACGTTTCTATGATCTTTCAAGATATCGTAAATATTTGTTGTATATTGATATCTTTGTCCAAGTACCTTAGGTATATTATTCTAAATGATTACTTCAAATTGATTAAAGAAAAAGATTCAGTGATTCAATCATACATTGGTACAGTTTTCTAGATCACCCTATACGTGGGTTGGCTACGTGTCGTGTCGCAATTGTAGGCGAACGATCCGTGCATTGTACACATGCAACACACGGGGCAATTTCCATCGCTGATGTGGACCGTCCAGTCGAGGAATGTTATAGATAATGTGCAGAAAATTTCATTGGGACTCTGACATCAAAGCGGCATTCACTTTAATCGCGCTGGGAGTTGCCGGTTTTGCTCTGATACTCTAAGCTTCCACCTATTGACGGACGTGCACGAATTTAAATGTGTTGTCAATCGAGCAATCTTTTGACATTTTTCCGTTGCACATTCTTCACAAACAATGAAATTCAATGGGAGAGTAATTTAGAAGTGATTCGCAAATGTTAACATGTATATTTAAAATATATTTTAATATTGATTTACTGAAACTGTCCGTTTACATCACATGCAACAGTTTTTTTTATAAATATTCAGATTACTATCGAGTCGAAAATATAATTCGGAAGACAATGATGTTACACGACAAAGTAAGTTGAAAATGTAAAATTAAAATTTGTCATTCGGTGTTGCATAATTTAATCCGGAAATACGTTCACTTGAGTGCCACTTGTTAATTCATATGTTCGTTAATTGATAGTTGTGAATCGAGTCACCATACATTTTTCCATTTGAGTCTTCCTTTTCGAGGAAATCCAGTCCGTTTATCGCGCATACGTGCATTCGATGAGCTCTCAATAAAGCATGCTGAAATTTGATTTTTTCAATAATAAAGTCTCTAATAAAAAATATTATTCTGCATTTTTTACTTACTTTCTAATTTCTTTCAATCACATTGTTACCAACCAAGTTTCTAGTTACAGGACACCTAATATAAATAATTCACGATACAATATCAGTATAATAAATGAGCCATTACAGTAAAATAATTAATATATTCGATACACTTAGAAACCAATCCTAAAAAATTTAGTCTGTGTTTCTCAGTCACTATCATAAGGAAAGCCGATAATATAGATACTTATGAATTCTTTAATATACATATATCCACAGAAGAAAAAAATCATATACAACAACGCAGTAGAAAATTTGTATTTGTATTTGTAACATTTTTCATTGCAACTTCAAATGCAGTTTTTCTAGTTTCTCTCAATGGTTCGTTGTAAAATGAATGTCAAAGTTTGAATCCGAAATGAGACACACTGTAAATCGAGTTCACGATGATCGTTCCATGCATCTATCTGGACATGAAGTTCCATTGAATGGTATTCACAAACGAAGTCTGCTCGCGAAACTATCGGTTTTCCGAGTGAAACATATCAAAGCTGTTCCATAAACGTCATGGAAAGTTCACCTAGGGTTTCGGTTTGAATGGGAGACGTTCCGCCGGACGGGATGATGACACACAACGCTGTCTTACGATTTAAAGGGCTGTATTTCCCACTTGGGCTGTGGAACATATATTTTAAATCCAAAATTTCAAAGTGTTACCTAAATATATATATAAAATATTTGGTAAAAAAGAAAGTAATATTCACTTCATTATAATTGTATACAATTTGCAAACTATTTACTATTTTATCTTAACCCTTAAAATGCTGAGTGGGGTCCTCCAGGAGACCCCATTATGTTTATAGCTAAAAACAAAATAACGGTAATGTTTTTTAGAATAGACAAATCATCCATAATACTTGACGATGAAAAAAGAGAAAATACATAAAATATGAAAAATTACAAAAAATTACTTACAAAATTATTAAGGAAAAATACTTTCTGGGCTCCTTATAGGACCCTACTCAGCATTTAAAGGGTTAAATCACGGGAATAAATACTGTGTATTTAAGTATTATATTCTGTATAATATTATTAATAGAGTATTGTAATAACAGTATATACTTATTTCTTATTATTACAATATAAATTGTTAACCTTAGTATTGTAGTTAATAAAATTTCTAATACTAAAAAGTGGTTTATATTGTGGTAAAAATCTATTTCATTATTTTTGTTACATTTGTTATTATTTATTTGTATTTACTTTTATAGGAATCAGACATACCAATATATGTTTAGTTGAATTGAATATTTTTTGCTGGTCGTAAAAGTAGGACATATACTCGTATCGCAATCGTAGTTGTACTCCAATGAGTCCACTTAAATAACTCCTGCATTTCTATTTTTAGAATATAAGTAACTGTTCAAAGCAACAAACAAAATATAAGCTCACCTTTTACAAGATTAAAATCGTCGGTGCATTTATAAATAATATGATGTATTTTCTTGGTATTCGTATGAAGAATAGAGAATTATTTAAATCAGAAAATAATTAACATTCCTTGTTGGTACCCACAGTTACACAAAATGCAACTGTCAATAACCAATAATACATTATTAAGGACACTGAATTGGTCTTTTTGTTCTTTATAAAAGTGCAAAAAAAATATTAATGAATTTTAGATTGTTCTAAACAATAAACTTATCAGGAATTTAAAAAAAATGTTTTCTTTTAAATAATTTACTATCTATATTTTCATATATTCTTTTGCATGTATATTTTATATATTTATATATTTTTTGCATACATTCATAAGTACGAACGATATTTACATAAATTCCGTAGTCCACCGTGCAGATGCTACATTATATGAAAGAGGCATTAAGCAATTATTGGCTTGAATAATTTATACATTCATTATTCAAGAAAACTGCATTGAGAGATTCATTCAATGTCTTTATAAGCATAATGATGAATCCAGAGAGTTTCATGTAACAAGGTACCATCAGGAGTCAAATAAAACTATTGACTTCTGTAAGTAAAAATTATTTATTGAATATTTAAATTTTTCAGTCACTTCTTTTCTGCATTAAGCTAACTTTGTACATTAACGCTTCAACTTCCATTTAGAAATTTAATTTTAACTGTTATTTTATATTCGATTAACATAAATTTTGTACGAATAAATAATAGTAACAAAAATTTACTCAAAGAATGAAAATATGCTAATTTGAAGAATTTAATTAGGATTTATGAAAATCCACATAACTGTGACGAGTAAAAGCCACTTCTTGCCATTTTGAAATCAACAATATTTCTAAGAAATCTGTTTGTTTTACAACTTGATGCAGTTGTGAACTGTAACTGTTTCAGAGCAAAATAAATGTTTCTGTTCAACTTCTTTCTACTTTTAAGGAAAGAAAAATTTCTTAATTACACAAAAAAGGATAGAATAAAAATTTCTATTGATACACTGCATTTGGCGACAGGTTGTAAAATTACAATTACTCCATAACTGACTGAAAATTCTAACAGTTTCATTCGACTACTGTGTATTATCCGTTTTTAAAAAAGTAAACACATACAAACCATAAATTGCAAGAATTAAATAATCTTAAGCTGCGAGCTACAAATTATACATTTCACGCACGTATCGTCTTTTTTCTTACTGCAATTCGTAATCCTACTCAATAAAATCTGGCACAGGGTTGTGTATGAGAAGAAGTGGTCCAAGGATATACGGAACATTATTCACTTTTGTTCCTGTATTTTCTATTGAAGGAGTAGAATTATGGCAGTTTAAAAGAAATGGGTAATTTTAATATTCTTTTCTAGATACTTTTCATTTATATGAAGTAAAGATTATTTACAATAAATTATTTATAGCAAAAATTGTTATCATTTATATTGTTAATTTATATAATTATAATGTACGTTTTTCTGAATATCTAAAATTACAAATTGATAGAGCTTTTCTGATTTCGTGTCCAACAGAACCGTGTCAACTTGAACTCATAAAATGTAAAAAATAAAAATTTGTATATGCAAACAAAAACAAATCCTCAAAGTGACATAAAGTTTGTTGCATGTCTTAATTCGTTGAATTATTGTAAGTATTTAAAGTTTATTTCTTTCTAACAAAAATCGAATTTCTGTTATTAAGTGACCACAATTTGTTCATTTTCCAAATGAATTAAAACGTGACACACTACTTATCTACTAAAAATAATCTCGTTTCGTTGAAGTAGATATTAAAATATTTTTAATTTTTATATTCTTGTCTCTTGTGTAACTGTTCATGTAGGCCTATATAAATTTCGGATAATAAAAAAGTATAAATATACAACTAAGACGCCACTTAATATTTCTTATGAAAATCTTTACTCTTTAAGGGAATACATATACCTATGAAAATCAAAAAAAAGTTGATTTTTCAGAAATCTGTTCACTAAATAGTACAAGTTTTTATTTATGTCCCTTAAAAATTTTATTGAAAAATTCCTAAAAGTAACGAAAATATAGCATGTCTTTTAGGACTCCAAAACTTAAAACACATTTCTTTCAAAATGATGTTTTTAAACATGGTTACTATCGTGTCTCAGAAGCCAATGGTCGAATTTATTTAAAATTTAATGTAAACAATCTTAATATCATTATCTAGTTTTTGTTAGATGGATCGTGTTCAACCTCCTAATTCAGTTTTTATGAATTAACGAAAAATTAACTTTTAATGAAATACTGGGTTGTCCGGAAAGGTCGTGCCGAGTTTTGGTAGAAAAAGCTACAGTTGAAGATCAGATTAACACATTGATCGAGAATAACCCACGCTATACGACACGTAAATTAGCAGAAATGTTAAATGTGCCAAAATCCACCATCCACGAGCATTATATTCAGACCTGTCCTTACGCCACCTACCAAAAATCGGCACGAACTTTCCGGACAAACCAATATATGATATTCAGATTCAGATATCCGCTATTTTACGAAAAATTGGAAGAAAGTCGGATATGATAAGTACTAGATCTTTTGTCTACTTTAAATAGAATTGTTTCATTCGTTTCAAATACGAATTAAAGAAGATATGGTTACAGCAAAAGCAGTTTTTGTAAAAACCGTTGCACGGAAATAGTTGCCACATCTTGCTTTCTTCGTATTGTTTTATGAAAATTTTACAATTTATATAGGAAACTGTACACTTTCGTATATATATAATATTTTTTCAATTCATTTCATTTTCATTTAAGTCAATTTATTTGTATTTCTCGAAAAATTATCAAAATTAACTTCACTTTTGTACCTTCTAGATGCACGTAACCCATTAACAATTATATATGTATATATACAAAAGAAAACGTTAAGATCGCCTATTTTTTCGATTTCCAAGGTTACACTCTCTTAGAAACAAAAACGAACGTTTACAGTTCCGTTTTCCGACCACGTGGACGTTATTAACCGGTAGGAAAGGAGTTCCACCGCAAGCATTGCTCCAGTTTAACACGGTTAAATCTTAGAACCAGTTTTTCCACGGCTGGAAAAATTGAAGCCACAATGAGTCACTTGTACGAGATGCCGCCTCGGTATCATGCGGCTTATCTAAATGCACGCGAAACGCATTTACATCTCAAAAGAGTATTTTAAGGTAAACCTAGAGGCCGCAGGAATTCCTCGGGCCCGATAACACTGGGTTCAACGGTCAATAGAATTTGTTTCGGGTTTCGAGAGAGACGATGGTGGTCTGCAACTTTCCAGGATAATAATTCCATGTATACAATCCACATATGTATATACACGATTTCTGCGAATGGTTCCAAGAATACGCATGAACATCGAACGATTATTAGCGTCTATTTTTGCACTTTATGTTTGTTCGTTAATTGTAGTCTTGTATAATATACTACCTTTTTTATTTCGATTTATTTCTTGAGTTTGGATTACGTATATATGTCTATGACGTATACGAGTACAACGCATTGACAAGGGATGGTATTGAACCTTGTTAACTTATTTAAACTCAACACTTTTTTAACTTTTAATTTTTAACTTTTAACTTTTAACTTTTAACTTTTAAGATTTTTGTCTGTAAAATGAACTATTAACATTTCATTTTAAATGTAAAACTTTTGTCATGAGGAATCGAGTAGTAGAAATTTCATGTCTATTATGAAGAGATTAATTGACTCGAATTTTGTGAATACTATATCTTATGCATTAGGGAGTTAATGTTTGACTTTTGTCGGATTTAACTGTCATTAGTACTTACGTACATTGTACTTACGTTTAAAATTTATTAACTTTCTTTGTTAACTTGAATTTAACTTAAATAGAGAAAATAGAGGTATCTGCTTAATTAAATCGTTTACAGAATGAAATGACTAACTCTATTTTTGAATTTTAATTAATTATATATTAAAGTGTACATTACTTCGCCATTAAGTATTGTCATCAACCCCTACAATACCTTATTTATGTTTCATTTATTTTAGTTGACACGTACGGATATTAATTGTACACTTTGTTCGAATGTTCCTACAAAAATAAATTTTCGTTCACAGAGATCTTGGAAATTGCAGCCGCAAGAACAGAGAATTAGAATACATATTCGTACAGTTGCAGCAGTCAAAATCAACATAAACTTTTGCTAAATAATGTTTATAGAATTCAATATCCGTCAAATTGACGAGTTGCGTAAACCCAGTATTAAACTGCACGACTTTAAATAACGCTTAGTGTATACTATTAGCCAGACCCAGCATGTGTTTCTCATATGTTAACACTTAATGAACCAATGGTTAAGCGAGAGAATTTTCGTTGACGGGAATATTATGTAAATTTGCTGAAACAGGAAGTAAACTATGAACACTGCTATAACTTTCACATTTATCAATAACTTTTTACGATGTAATTATTATCGTTTAATAATACTTACTATTGCCTAATAAATAAACTTATAAAGAAATTGATAATCGTTACAATTAATAACTTAGAAACGATTTCAATCCACGACAAAGTCTACACGAGTACACCTGACCCGATTTATGCGGACCTTTTTTACGCGTAGTTTTTATATGCGATCTGAATTAGTAACACCGAATAAGATGCATTGTTGTTTTCTGAAATGTTATTATTATTTCTTTCGTTTCGCTATGCGAAATAAATATGTATTTCCAAAATTCATACCAGTTTTTTTTCCAATATTTTGTTTTCTCTTGTACCGACAGACTCTATTTACGCGACTGTTAATTTCAAAATCCTTACTTTCATAATCTCCGATTCCCATAAACTCCTAGAATCTCTGACCACGGAACAAACGAACGGACGAACAAAGAACGATCGGTGTTACAATTCGGCGCGGTTCATCGCGGAACAATTTCGTGCTTAAGTAATGCAAAGCAGCCCTCGACGTTTGAAAACCACGCAGCGACTCGTGTGCACGGAACGACTCTCTTCCTCGCTTACTTTTCATGTCACTCCTCGCTTTAAGTGTCACACTCATCGTCGGGGCGCGTCCTCTTTCTCTAGAGTATCCTTCTTCCTGGGATCGACGCCTGTCCTACGGAGGCGTTGCCGGTCGCGTCATCCGACACACAAAAGAATCACTCTGACGGCCCTCGTAGTCGGCGCATATTTTTTTTTCTTCCTCCGTTTCCCCCCTCCCCCCTTTCTCGTAACGTGTCGTTGTCAAAGGTTGAAACGGAAAACAATGGCGCGCGCCGCATATATGCGCACAACGAATGTATTATTTCAATACGGTCAGGATTTACCCGTTGCGCTTGCCTAGCGCGGATCTCAGGCGTCATTATGCCAGGCTCCTCTTCCGAGGCCTCTTCGTTAAAATATTTGGCACTCTATCAGATCCGCCGCTGGAGCCCGTAGATAAAAAATGAGCCACCGAAGAGAGAGGTTTCCCGCGTTTGAACCCGCCCCAAGAACCAGAGCGGCCTGCCGGGCTTTTTTTTATCAAATTTCGTGGGATGAAAGCGCGCTCTTCACAGCGAACAGCAATTTTCATTTCCATTAATCCGAACTGAAAGTGATTTCTAAAGTGCGACCGGTGACAATGGCGTCCGGCAGCGCGGTCGTACCCGTTTAAACGAAGCGTTTTTATGAATTTTTAACTGGTTCTTAAGGATTTAGGTTTTCATTATTGCGAACGTTTTTTGATGAGTTCAATTGTATGTTGTTTCGCTGTGTGATTGTAGGATATTGTTTTTTTTTTTCGAAATATTATGCTGTTAAAATTTGTGAGAATAATATGATTGATGATGTAAAAATAATCCTTTCTTCAAATTATTTCTTAAAGAAACAAGATTATTTGAACGATTATATATCTTTTGGAAACCAACTATATAAATATATTTTAGTAACACATTTCTGTAACAACGTCATGCATTGAACATTCTAAATAATTAATACAAATTAGAATAAATAACATTTCATAAAAAAATGATTGCTCAGTTACTTTCGAACTTGTCAATATCATCGAAATATGTTTCAGATAAAAATTAAACGATTTTAATTTATACGAATTTGAGTTGCATATAAATATTTTCTTATTAGTATCTCATATTTTCATAAGTCTTTTATAAAGAGCGGTGCACTTCATCGATTGATCCATTGGAAAATAAGCAATTCAAAAGTGTTCAAATTTTGTTTGAAATATTCGAAAAAGATATCGGTGTTGTCAAATGTTTCGAAAGTATTTGCGAAAACGATTTAAATGGCACAATTTGTTGAAATCTTTAATTCATTTTATTCGTCAGTTTTTTGTCTATTATTTTCATCTTTATCACTTTGAGAATGTATCGATAAATAATTCATTTTTCAAAAGATAATAAAACTTTAGACTCAACAATGTCAACGTATTAAAAGAAATAAGATTTTAATTCGAGTTAAAGCTTTTCAATTCGAATAAAGAATTATTCGTTATTTTTGTCTTCCACCTATATTTGAGTACAAGTTTTCCACCAGGAAGAACTTATTCACAATTTTGCGAAAGAAAATTGTTGAAACTGTTGAATAGGTAGCGAATATTTATACTATTATTAATTTTTAACAATGAAGCTGCTGGGATTAACGTGCAAATCTCGATAAAATATAAGCTTCTTATCATACTTTGGCACAATTTACCGGCGAATATTATTATCCGCATTCATTACTTTCAGCTGAAATATAATTACTCGTTTCTCGTAGAAAATGATTCTCTTTTCTTTTTCAAGTAACTTAACTTTGTTTATACACATAATTTATAACTATAGTATGTAATCAAATTATTATATAATGTAATAAGAAACGAAAAATACCGATTATTTAAACAAAAAATAATTTTTAATATTGCAAAAATAATTATACCATGATGTTTAGAAAACTAGTAATACTTACGAAACTTTTAATAAAAATAACAAGACCACATAATAGTCAATACAAATATTTATTTCAAATAAAGAATACACAAACATTTGAATAAATTCTCGATCCATGAATTATTCATTCATTAACAGCAAATACAATTTTATTCAGCATCCTCACCTATTCGTTCGACCTAAAATGCTTATCACACTTTCTAAGAAAATTTCGAAGAAATATTTTCACATCGTTCAACCAAAGTTCATTACATAACATATTGCCCATTATGTTTAACATCTTTCCACCATCATTGAATAATCTGCAATAGGACCTCTATAACGCAATTAAAAACCCGTCGAAAAGTAACTATGGAAGTGAAATTGTGCAAAAGAAACTAATGTAAACAGAAGACGAACTTACTACAAGTTAGACGAGTATTCAAAAGGGGAATTTGACACGAAATTAATAAACGTGAAACCCTTCAACGCCGAATATTTTGATCGCGTTATAGAGGGGATGAGAAATAATACAACTAGTAAAAGAAATTGTCCAAACTCATTTAATAACAATTCTAATAACAATGTATATATAACAAGTGCAGAAGCCCATTAATTGTGTGGTTAAACACAAGAATAAAGAATATACATGAGTTGCTGCAAAAGTTTTGAGAAAATATAAGAGAAATTACAAATAAGTTTAAACTAATGGTTTTAATGTTTTTCAAAGTATTTTCCTTCGACATTAATACATTTTCCACTGTGTTGTGCCAGCACTTTCTAAGCTAAAAACTACGAAGCTTTACGAGAATAATATAAACAATTGAATTTCGAATTCTCGAAACTTTTGCTGCAACAGGTAATAAAGAAGGAAAAGTTAAAGGGGGTTCTACTGTATTTATTAGATCGTGTAATATAAAACGTCGGATTTTGTGGAAAAAGGAAATCTTATTTAATATTCTAAAAGACGTTTATTCAATCAAATATATTCAATTCGATTCGATACACTTCTGCCAACGTGTTTTTATGAATATATTCCTTTTTTGAACAATTCTGAATGTTTAGAATGAATAAATTCTAAACTAGTTTAACCAGTTTATTTTGTAACCCATTTTCGAGTTTAACACGCAGCTCATTTTGCAAAGAAACATCACCGAAACGAAATTTTGCAAATCAACTTTACACTGTTCTTTCATCCACAGTATTACGCCCAAATGCTTTGTTCATATTTTCAGCAGTTTTCACAGCATTTTTTCCAAATTTGAATTCATATAAGAAAATTACACGAATGTTGGCGATATCCATGTTTTCTAAAAACGATACACGAAATAGTTATTATGCACAATTCGGAAAAACTTGCTTGTAAAAAGTTACCCTGATAATCGCCGGTGAAACTGTTTAAGAGGTTATGTGAAAAACAAAGGAATAACAATAACAGGAGTACAAACATTTATTAGTAAGAAACATCCGACATTTCATATGACACGACCATTAGATTGTATTAACAATATTTAGTTATCGTACAATCCAAACGCCGCACTGAAAATAGAATACACAAAACTGACCAGCATAATATTATCCCCTGTATCTAATAAAATGCACATCAAGTTTGCGCAAAATTCGTGAAAATGAGTATAACTTCATGGTCACAACCTCGATATGTGCGCTATAGTGTTCTCTCGCCGTGGCTTCTTCGTCGAGGCAACGATTTCATGGGTCGTTGTCGTGGCTTCGGGTCGGTCACTGATCCACAGCGATGATCCAGAGAGAAGCCGTGGTAAAAGTTTATACCGTTACGAAAGGGAGATGTCGTGCAGCGAATATACGCAGAACTGGCCGAAACGTGCTCCCGAGACGTCGCGCTGAACCGGAAGCTCTAGCAACGCAACTCTCGTTCAGGATTACACCGAAGGACAGTAAATTATTCGCGGTCTTTTGTCCGGAGTCGCCTCTCTTCCGACAACGCGTACGGACCTCCTCAGTTTCGTCCATTGAGTTATTCCCGAGCACGTTCCGCTGGATCTTTTTTTCTACCCGCGTTTTCCTCTTATTTCTCGCGCAGAATGTTGCAAGTTGAACGCGGAAATTCATCGACGGTTGCAGCAGAACGACTGTTTGTGAACTGTGCAGCGCGACGTTTGTTTACGCGAAAACTTAAATACGACAAGCGTCCGCGTTGGAAAATTACTCAGAGACAAATATTTGGAAATTTCGGGTGTTAGCCTTTATGGGATCCGTATGACGTCGTTTATGGAACGGCCATTATTTGCACGCGGAAGGATTCGTTTTATAAATACGCTTTGGACTGTAGTTTGGATGTGAATATAAACGAGGAACAGGTGCATAATAGAAAATTAAAATTTGGTTAATTTATTGTGAGAGTTTGTAATACGAAGATATAATGCGAAATATATGCGTCATACGGAAGTTGATCTAAAACTTCAAATGATTTACAAGAAAACAAGGAACGTGTGGGATTACTTCCATTCCATTTCATACAATTGTGTGTACGAAAGAAAAAACAGATTATTTGTTTCTAATATCACAAAATTATCCAGATATTTACTACACGAATTACGTACACGACATTTAAACATTAATATTATGATGTAATTTTATCTATTATATACTATTCGAGCGAACACTCCAAATTTATTAAATACATAAGTTTATTTAATTAGGGAACATGTATATTTGAATGAAATATGTATTTTAAATGGTATAGATGACAAATATAATTAATAAGATGCCATATCGCTTTGTCATGATAAAAAATATAAATACTTATATGGGAAACCAATAACTTATCATCATGAACCGACCAACCAAATTCACATTGATCATCAAACACGTATTGATTAAATAAATTCATATTTCGAATTTGTAATAAATTAAAATAAAATTGTAAGTTTCAGTTTGAAACATTGAAAAAATTGGACAAGCAAGTAACAATTAAATTTGTGTTTAAGTGTGTCCTTATAAGAGAAAGTACATGTGTATATTCGGTTTTAAAATGTTATTATAAATATATTTTAATGTGCGAAATGTATGGAATTTAAGTAGGCTTTTCATTAAATGCATCATTATTCCCAAGGTTTATTCCATTCATAAGGCTTGTGGTCACTGAAAATGGAAAGATCTTGTAACAATAAAGCATCTTAACCTCAAGGACCTTAATTTTCTACTTAATTACATGACTCACGTGTAAACCGTACGTTTAATTTACATACCTCTAGTCTCAGTCAGATATAAAGCCTGCAGCATAATTAATTAAGCTTAGACACAATCAATGAATGCCATATAAAAAAATATGTAAAACAAATATGTCATATTGGAATAAAAATAAAAGTAATATTAATATTAGTGAACTGTTAAAAGTTTTTGTGGCGCTTACAGGCTGTTATTTCATTCTTATGAAATTTACTTTAATTTCATAGATCTGTTAGTTTTTAAAAAATAGTGGTAATTATATAGATTAGCAATGATTCTTCAATGACCTTAAAATATGTCGTTAAGTTTATCATTCTCAATAGCTTTTGTCCATGTGTGTTACCGTTGTGTGTGGATTCAGAGAAAACTTGTTTAGAATCAAGTTTCTGACATGTTTCAAGGTCATCAATACTGATGAGTAATTGCGAATCTATGTAATTACCAGAATAGACAATGTAAAATAAATGAAAAAAGTTAATAAATAGTAAATAATGTACAATATTTGTACATAAATATATAGATTCATGCATGTACAGTTCAGTCAAATTTACGTTTCAAAATCGAAAATAAATATTCTCCCTTTTTCCACTACATTCCTAATATATCAATGGTAATAATGATTCTTAATATTGAATGAATGGCTCTGATTCATAGATTTGTTAAAAATCTTGGTAATTGATTTTAATTTTGAAAACAAAGGTGAAATTTTTATTCAATATCTACATACTTAATTTTCTCAATGTGAATATAAGCATTCCAGTCTGAAAAATATGATGAAAAACTGGTTGCAGCTCCACTTAAAAATAAAAAGATATTTCATTAACATTTTAAATAAAAGCTCATATTTAACATTTTATAAGAAACATTAAGTTATAATGGTTGTGAACATTTGCAGTGAAAACATTCAAAAAATTGTACGCATTAAATGGAATTTTCTACGAAAAAAATTTCGCCTGGGCAATATTAAAATTTGAGATACCTTTAGGTAACTTTAGTTCTTAATGCTATTAGTAGGCGTCGTCCTCTACGGATTCACCATAATGTACCGTGACGACAGAATTCAAAGGAGAAGTTTCAGTGAAAATTGCACTTTTAGTCGGTGTACGAGAATGTTATTCTTATTATCGGTACTTCTATTCAATCTTAGAAGTAGCTTTAAATGACTCGTATGAATTATAAAGTTGCATGTCACTATTAACATATTGCGTATCCTTTTAACTGTTTAAAAGCAAAATTTGATCCAAGTTTCTTTATATTCTTCCCAGTAGAGCCGAAATTTTTTGTCACTGACTTCAAAATTTCTTTATTTATAAAAAATTAAGAGCGTTCGTTTCTCACGAGCAACAAAAAAATGTTACAAAAACCTGAAAAAGTACAAAAGCTGTATGATATATGCATTTATTTATTTAATAAGAAATTGTTGACTTACTGAAAATTTTTTTGCAATAATATCAACTTCAAATTGTTAGTTTATACTTATAAGTAATATTTTGAAAACCTCAGAAAGAAGTCATGTCTTTTATCAACTTAATAGGTCTATTATCATCATCTTTAATTCTGTCTTTTTATTAAAGAAAAGGTATACACATTAAAATTATTCTTATTTGCATGAACATAATTTCAATTGAAATAAATGATACACTACAACATTGTAAAACGGAAGAGAAGAAAATATATAAATTACAGTTTTTCATTTATCTTAATTGCAAGATTTGTTCAACTGAAATTAATATAATTAAGTTAACACAGTTCACCAACAACAAAGAACTTGTTTTTACAGTCCACAGGCAGCATTTCGAAAACCACTGGAAGATCGTTAGCGTGTTAACTCACCCTCTTTGCAAATGATAAAATCATTAACATCGTTACCTACACCGGCGTCATCCTCCGAAGGATTCCGTGGCACAATTGCTGGAACGTTACTGAATAAAAGTTGCGTATTTCCTGCAATTACCGTTTCTCCTAATTACTGACCACAGACTAAACATGTAATTTCGACGAGTATATACTGCTGTCAATTTGCATCCTGTAGGTACTCCGTTTGTTTTTATGTACTCACAATTTATGAACTGAAGCAGTAGATGCCACTGTTGATAATAAAGCATTGGCAATTTTTAGGAATATTTAACACTTAAAATTGCTGTCAGATTTAAACAAATTTAAAATAATATAACTGCAAAACATTGTCACCTGCTCGTATAGAAAAAAGGGTATAATAAAAGTATTTTTACCATTATACGTAAAAATATTTAATATTTTTCACATAAAAGTGAATTATTAAGTAATTATAGGAATATCTTACAATATTATAATATATTATCCTATATACGTTATAGTAACTAGAACTGTGTATTATCGAAATAAAATTCGATTTGAATAATTATTTAAATTAAAGTGTTATTCACCTTATTATTTTGTTTTAATTAATGTTAATTAAATAATAATTTATTTAAACAGTAAATAATTTCAGTGTTTACAATTTTTTTTGTAGATTTAAAAATGTTTGTCATGCATTTGTCACATATAACATAATTTACTTACTAACAATCAAATTTAAAAATTTACTCGCGTACTTCTTTATTTTCAAATAAACTTGTTAGTTATAATTGGCGTAATTATTTGTTTCGTTCATTTATTATTTTAATTTCAACTAAAAGGTGACCAAGCTGAATAGAAACTCAGTGTGCACAGAAGTAATAAGAAGATCAGAATAAGCGCTAAAAAGAATTATAATGGACACGAAGAATCTTTTTATACACAACACTGCTCACATTGAGGGCGGAGCTTTTATTTAGAAGACACAAAGAATTTACAGACACATAAATCTTTATATTATGTTCCATTATTAAGTACGCCATCCCAGTTTGCAAATAATGCTGTATAAAGATAATGTAAAACACTACCATAGGGTGAAAGCTACAAATACATGATTGCACGAGATAGCATTCATTACATAATTGAAAGAACAATAAAGAATTTCATTTCATTGTAGACTACAAGTTATAATACGAGGAGGTACAAAGAAATACCTACAGGGTTTCCCCCAGAACTGGACACAACTTATCTTTAAAAGGATTAAAGATAGAGGAAAATGGCATAGAACAAAACTAAATAGTATCAAATGCTACATATTCCTATGAAACTTTCATGCATTTTTGTACATCGGTACAGTTGTACACTAACAATATTCAAACATAATCCAGACATAACATTATTAGCATGTTTTGTAGAGGACGAAAAACTGCATCGATTAGTATATTTAGAATTAGAGTTTTACTTAAAAAAGAAGTGCAGCTGCATTTCAAATACAGTAAAAGTTCAAAAGATCTTGTAAAAATAATAATATAAATTTATCTGAAAACAGTGGAAAATGGAAGAGTGAAATATAAAAACAATAATCATATTATGACTTTGAAATATTCAGGAATGCATAAAATTATATTGAACTGCGTGCATCCTATTCAGACTTCTTCTATGGAACATACAATACAATGTCGTCTATTTTCTATTGTCTTCGACTTACATACCAAACTACATATAGATGTGTGGTCCTGGGATTCAAAAGATTAACCAGTTAACTGCGTTTGAGGAGTATACACATAATCTTAAAACTCGAAATGATATTAAACTTTTTCACGATGAATTAGTTATTCTCACAGACACAAATGTAATTCTTCTTCCTTTTGCTTTAGCTTTTTGTTAGAATATATTATATTTAGTTTCATTTGCCCTGCGTTTGACGAGTGTATACTTATTTGTCAGATTTGACTGTGCGCACAATGAAAGACTTTCGAAACCAAATTCCACAGTTAACAGGTTAAGAGACACGAATACATATCTTATTCGTATTTTTTCTAGGGCCATCGATCCGTGCCATCACTCTTTCTCGCACCGGCCATTCTCTTTTTTTTATTTCTCTGTAAAATCTCTCGTCCATCAGCGCACGTCCATCGAGAATATTATGCAATCAATGCATGTCAATCAAGGTGCCTCCACTCACGGTAATTCGCGCATCAACGATAAAGTTGCGGTCTTCCTTCAACCCGATCCGTCGCGCCGAGCGTCTATGTACTTTCGGTCTCTCTCTTCTTCTTCCCCTCCTATGAAATCGCAGCCCCTCTCTTTTCACCGGCTTCCTCGAGTGCAGCCGCCTTGTTTCCTCTTTCGAATTTCTACCTTTTCTTTCGCGACCGGTCACCGTTCGCCCAATGAGAGGAGGACTGTGTAGAGTTCATTCCCAAATACAGGTACCTCTCGGTGAACCTCTTGCGCTGAAACTTAATTCAGAGATTTGGCAAAGCCTTGCGCGAAGAATTTTTGTTTACCTATTTTACGCGAATATCTATGGAAGTACATTAACTCTTTGCACTCGGCAATATTTTTCAATATGAACATTCATTAGTTTCTGATGAAATGTCAACGATATTTTTTGCAACTAACACAAGGAATTATCTTACATTAATTAACAAACGGAACTATTTTATTTCGATATTCCACGTGTTGATTCATTATCAAATTTAATATTGAAATTAAAATTTTATAATTTTGCAGAGGCAAGTTAGACGGCGTCTCTCGAGTGCAAAGGGTTAATTTTGTTTATTAACACGTTAACTGCGATGTCAGTTTCCAGGAACCGGCAATAGAAAATTTTAAATATGATGGTGTAGGATTGAAATGATATTTTAAAACAAGTATATGCTTTTTTAATGGATTTTATTGAAACGCGTTAAACAAAGATAAGGTTTTCCTGAGCAAGTATTACAAAAAGTGATTACCTTCTTGGTATAATTTTTAAATATTTTCCATCCAATTTTCTCTGCGTATACACCTAATCCTCGATTTACACGGTAGATTGGTTCTCCGAAGATGCCGTGTGAATTGAAATCGTGCAATTCTAGTCCACAATTTACACTGAAAAGAAATACGCTTGCAATAAATTTAACAAATCCATGTAAAACAGTAATATCTATTTTTTCATAAAATAAAGAAGTATACACATATTTTTAAATAAAAATTCATTAATATAACAAGATTACATGTGTAATTCACAAAACAAAACAATAATTAATGTAAATTTTGCATTTATCTGACCTGACTGTTAAAGTGACATGCAGGTGCCGTGCACTTACGTAAATGGAAGTCTTTCGGCTCCTCTTCAACAGTGTTAACCTGTTAACTGAGTAATTTAGTTTGAAAAATCTCTCGTTTTGCGCGCAATACAATAAAAAGGTAAAGTGTGTACTCGTCAAACGTAGGACGAATGTACCTAGGATATATTTTAATGAAAAGCCAAAGCAGCACAAAGAAGAATTACACGTGTATTTGAAAGAATAGCTAATTTATCATGAAAAAATGAGTATCATTTTAAGTTTTAAGATGACGTGTATACTCGTGAAATGCAGTCAACTGGTTAAACCGAAATAGTGCATTTTGAATGTCATGTAAATCGAGAGCTAAGTGTACATGACGCATAAGCGGAAAATTCGATAAAATCAACGCCGCAGGAAACGTGTTAATAATTTTATATATAGCGATACATTTCAAAACAATCTAATATGTATAATGCAACAAAGCTATCGATGTGTATAAGACGTCATTGGGAATTTAGGGACAAAAACGTTCCGATGTGCATCGTATATTTTGAATACTCCCAGCCGAATGGTTCTGTGTGAGCAGAGTATTTTTTTCGTAACTTGCCGTCTGAAGACCAATGAACTATGTTGATTCACACAAGGCGTAATCAAGTTGTAATTGTAATTTCTCAGTTTCGCCAATTTGAATAATGCTAAAAAGCTGTATATTCGTCCATGCACTTATAATTGTCATCACGGCACGAATGATTTTAGAAAGATCGAAAAAACCATATATCCATGCACAGCGATCAAAGAGTTAATGATATTCCATTTACTGCGAATTATAAAATGTTACCAGGTCGAATTTGATGCAAACAAAAATTCAGTTAATGAGAGATCCGCGAGAGTTCTTTCATCGATACAGTTTTTTGTTAACACTGGAACAAAGAACGTTTAATATTGTTA
The DNA here is from genome assembly GCF_051020985.1 of Nomia melanderi. Classification (NCBI taxonomy): domain Eukaryota; kingdom Metazoa; phylum Arthropoda; class Insecta; order Hymenoptera; family Halictidae; genus Nomia; species Nomia melanderi. Next base: position 601,280 of record NC_135009.1, read on the forward strand.
ATATATAGTCCTTATAAACATTGTAACAATAGATTTTTTCGATTTCTTCACATATTCATTAGAATATTGAAGTGAAACTTCAATTTATTTTTAAAATCATTTCGTGTATTTTAAGATATCAATAATTGCGAGATAAGAAAACTGAAACTTGTCATTTTGACGAGAGCGGTAGTTCTATAATAGTATAAAAAATCAAACAATTTAAACAAGGATCCTAGCATGCAAATTAGTAGAGATTTGGATTAAATAAATAAATAAAAAGTTACGAAAAACCAAAAGAAAGTACAATCTACAGTATTAAAATACTTTGTAAAATAATGAGCATACTCATTTTATTACGAATTAATAAAATACACGTGAGGAAGTATATTTAACAATTTTCGTTGCATATCTTCTTAAACTATCGCCAATTTTTATATTTCAAGTATTCGAATAGTGCGAATTCGAATAATGTGTTCAACTTATTATTTATTATTTGTAGTAATCGAGACTTATCAATAAATTATACGGGCCTGGATGAACAACATGTATAACATCAAAGAAAAACGAAATACGATACATTAAACGAAACTACTGAAAAGTGCAATGAAAGACAGTAACAGAAATACGAATCATCATCGGAAGACAATTCCACTAAAGCATAAATTATTCGAGAAATATGAAGCAAAAATATTGTATTCATTTTACTTAACATTATTAAACTTTACTATTACGAAGTTTAATTAACTTGCTAAAATATTGATAGTAATAGAAGAGTCCCTAATTTCGGTCCACGTATAACAACATTGACTGTTACTAAACTGAGCTAGAAGTCTTGAACGCGAGTCTTATCCATCATTATACGGCAGGGGGTTAATAAAATGATTTCTTCGTTCCTGTTCTTATCTTGGCATCTCGTTCACGGCTCTGGAATGCAGCCGATCCCATGAGAACCACTGCGAAAATGAATGAGATCCATTCACCGATCCGAAGAGTTGATCGTGGGGACCGATACCTATTCCCCGTAACTCGATAGGTTTAGATACGCGTTTTCTTCGGGAGCATTGGGATATACCCGGTAGCCCGGAAGACGAAATTGGCCCATTCGCGGGGCATTCATTTTGTATACATATATAATCATGAGCAAAATGCGCTGAATATATTAACCAGTTAACTGTGTTTGACGAATATACTTTAGTCTTAACACTAAAACTACCCGGCGAGTCAAAATCACTCACTCCTGATGTCTTCTTTTTGTAACTACTAATAGGGTAACAGATGTTTCGCTGAGAAATTACTAAAGAGATTGATTTAGTAATACGAAAACTGAATTGTAAATCAATTAACGACTCAATAGATGCACTCTTGAAGTTTCTATATAGGAATTTCAAAAAGTCGATTTAACAACCGAACGGTAGTTTTACTGTTAAAGTTTGAAATGATACTAGTTCTTTCAACGATAGATTCTTTATTTCTTTAAATTTTTCATTAAATACCGTATGTGCATTCGTTCTGCGTTTGACGAGTACACACTTCGTTTTTTCATTTTATTGCACGCAAGACGAGAGATTTTTCAAACTAAATTCCACAGTTAACAGGTTAAGATGCTATAGTGCGGAACGAGTGTGACTCGTTGCTGCGCATTTTGGCTGCAATAATGCACCACGAGTCTGACTCGTTATTCTGCGCGAATGGGTTAACGCACCGCGGCAGGTTCCTTTTCCTTGGAAATTAGTGACCCGGTCAATGCCGGGCGTCCACGCGCAAGGCCGCTGGCCATTTCCGAGTGTATCGACGTCATACGATATTACGTGAAACTGCATAGTAGAACATACGTACATGTATATATAGTTACACGTACATACACGCCGGGAAGCTTTCAGTCACCGGTAGGAGCAAGAAATTGAAAATTTATTAGCTCGGAGTGGTCTTGATGGCTTCCCGAGCGAAACGAATGGCAGACGAAAATCTTGAGCCTGACGGAAATGGAATAATAAGCTCTTTACGGGTTAAGATCGTCACGGAGCAACGTACATAATAAATTATTGAGATTATCGCGAGCAAGTTATGGTTTATGGGCGATTACATGTTATTTTCTGAATGACCGGTTGAACGGAATGGCGCGGTAGCTTGAGTCTGAATGGTTTTTAAGTCGGAAGTTTTCAGCCAAATCAAATTTTTCGATAATACTAGTTATTTAAATTTTCCGTGAAAATTATTATTTAACATGGTGAGTGGTGCGCGGGTCACCGACAATCCTCAACCGAATCGAATTAAAATAATTCATTCAATTAAACGATGTTTATTTGAAAACATTTCTATATTATAAATTATGCTGTACACCTAGGGTGTTGACATTCGGCAAGATAAACGTGCAATCATAATAACGGAATTGAATTAAATAATTCAATATTATACTTGTTTCATTATGTGTATTTGGCTCGGTGAAATCGTGCGGCATTCCACGTATTAAAAATACTCGTGATGAAGAGCAGACGGAAATGTTTAAAACAAATGTAAATATTTTATAAATATACCTTCTTTTTAATTTATGTTAATTACTCGCATAAACTATTACATTTTCTGTTGTTCTTGTTACATGTGGTTTGGATATTTCGTATGCTTCTTTTTAATAGCAGACGTGGGGTTAAGAGTGATCCGGTATTGATTGGATGAGAGTTAACCTGTTAAGTGTTGTGGTCTCCGTTTGGAAATCAGGCATATTTAATAATTAGTATTTTATGTGAAATCCGTTGGAAAGTAACTAAAACCTACAGAATTATGTATAAATGTTCAAAAAAGAAATTGACAGTTTATACATATTAAGGTACCAAGGAAAATTTTTCAAATAATTTTGACATTATTTTATTTTGCAATAATTAGTTTATTATTATTTTTTATATTTTTTTATCTTTAATACTAGAACTACCGAGCATTTAATACGATTGATACGTAATCCTCATAAAAATTGTAACTATAGATTATTTTTAGTTTCATCAGACATTGATTATAGTATTCAAGTGAAATTATTTATTTTCAAAATTATTTTGAATATTCAATGCTTTGAAAATATCAATAATTGCAAAACAAGAAAATTGAAACCAATCATTTTGACTGGTATGGTTGTTCTAATGTGAAAACTACTATTTATCCTATTTCATGTATAGCATCAGAAATTTACAACATTATACTAGGAGAGTGGTCATTGACAAGAGTAATTATCTACAAGATGGAGAACATTTATTAAAAATTTAATGGGAAATGTGTAATTCTTACCGGTGAATGTTTCATAAAAAACCGGACTGTATAATGATCACAAAGTTTCTTTTTCAAACAATCGTTATATGGTTTTCGCGGTATTTGCAAATTGTAGAAAATTGAATTTTTGCTTGAAACAGTAACAGATACAATGAATATGTCTAATGCAACCTTTGATAAGTTCTCGTACTTGAAGTAAACCATAACCTCATCAGTGCAACGTATTGGTTCTGGACCGTTACGAGAGAAGCATGCTCATTCCATTACGCTTTCATCATCGCTCTTCATACCTATTAAAGTACCTCGTGGTTTTAATATATTTTGGTGTTAACAGATTTTATCGGATGTGAGACGATTATATTGTGATTCGATGGTGCGAAGACCTTTTAGCAGTTTTCGCTATATACATGTTCGATATGTACATATTAAGCAAAAAGTAATAGAAGAAGGTTTACGTCATACTTGTTCCTCGTCTGAACCACGTGGCGTATACGATGATATTCGAAATTAAAAGCAGATACATGGACTCTTAAAATTTCCCATTAAATAGAAAATTAAATAATCGTTATAGAACGTATTTCATTTTGTTATCACAGGTGTAGCTGCAATCTAAAAAATATGTAAAATGTATAAAACAGTATAACTTGGAAGTAATTTTGTTATTTGCAAGTTTTGCTTAACTGAAAGAATTTTTGTTATTTCGTGGTACCACATTCAATAATAAGGAAATTTATTTTAAATATGAAAAGTTAAGAACCAATGAAGCGCTTTAACGATAAAATCTTAAACAATTCAAGAAGTGGAATTGATCGATTTGGCCAATGAGCAGTTCATTTAATAATATTTTTAAATACTATAACAAGAGATGAGTATATCGAAAATTAATTGATTAGTAACCCTATTATAAAAATTCTTTTCTTTCGTACACTTTTTAATGTTAATATTTTAATAATCTTTTAAATGACCTCAAGTTTTAGTTTGTATTCGAAATGTTGTATCCACGCGAATAACCTTCAATTAATGAATATTTTTATAATTACGATTAGGAATAAAAATTTTCCTCGATTAATTTATAGAAACTGAAATTGATAACGTTCATTTATTTATTGAAGAATTCTGCCTTTTCGTAGAAATTAAACACTCTTTATAAGTTTCGAAATATAAGTAGTTGCAATATAGGTTAAAAGAGTATTATAAATGATTTGCTCAACGAATATTGGATAAAGAATGTAATTACCGAATAAAAGATAATTACGAGAACGAAATCGGTTAAAGTAAAGAGGGAAGCAGTCTTCCTCGACGGATTAGCGATTTTACTGTGAAAGAGCCTACAGGCGAGGACTAGCAAGTCGTGGGAACTGTTTGCGTTCAGTCGGCAGAACGAGCTCCGATTTCCATCGTAGCCTCCTATCCGCTAGCACATACCTTCCAATTTTGTTTACATGCAAATAATGACATAATCATATCACGATCTAGGGAAAAATTTACGATGAAGAATTTACTTAAAAAATTGGTATCAGCACTTCATTTATGGGATTGGCTATGGCGTATGTTGCATTGTGTTACTTCTGAAGACCTAAACTGTATGCAAACATTCGAAATTATATTGAAAAATATAGAAGTCTCTAAAATTTTAATTGAATGAATACTGTAATTTATTCACGATTAACGATATAGATTTTCGTCTAAGTGTAATATTATTTGTTTTCCAGCGGTTAATGTGAGAATGATGTCACTGTAAATTATTTATTAGGTATACGTTCATTATTACCTACTTAAATAATAATATGTAAGTAGAAAATGTGTGTCGCACAGTTCAGAAAATGTCTTGTAAATGTTCTACTTTATTAGAGTCGAAGCAATTTATTCCAGTAAAAAGTTAAGTATTCTGAAATTATTTTATTTGATCATTAATTACTTAAACACATGCTGAAAACAATTATCGTTTATTTCAGTAGGTATCTGTAAACGTTTTGTAATTGAATTTATTATCTTTTCAATGATCCTGAATTTTATTCGAATATTTAAGTAGCTTTATTTAATTTTGTAGTGAAATATTTAATTACCTTTTCTATAGACAAAATATATCCTTATATCGCAGCAAATAAAAACCATTATAACCGTATTTATTATATATTATCAAATATTATTTGAAATACAAGAATGGAAATAATAATGTTCGTAGTAGAAATATTCTTTTAAATATGGTGTTCGTATAAAAATAGCGGAAGCTTACTAAGTAAAATCGGTCATTAGATAGTTTAATAGATCAATTTAGGGAAATGACACCTGTCCTTAAAATCTCTTAAAATTACTATCATAAATATGTAAAATACTCAGTACTAATTATCAAAGTATAATTGCAACTAAAAACTCTGTAAATAAAAATAAACATTTTTTTGTTTCTTTTAGTCGTCCAATTCACACTTGAACTAAATTGTAAGCCCTTAGGAATACTTCGAAGTACTGTTTTTAACACTAAACGTACCGCAAACGGTCAATTAATCAGTTTTAAAATTTCATTTAAGATTCTCTGTGTTTTTTCGCTCATTTAATATTAAATTCTATATTGCCTTATTAATCAGTTCTTCTTGTTTTTTCTTCCGTTTCTGTTTCCAATAAGAAACATGTATTTATCGTATATCTTTATTTCATAAGTTAGTTACAGATAGTTATAGTTATATAGTTACTAGTTACAGTAATTATAGGTGTATACAAATATTATAGGTGTAAATAAAGAATAAACTTTATAACTGATTTTTATCAATTCTTCTAAGATTGATTTATTTTCTGCGACTTTTCATATTTAAGAGATTCCTTGAAACCGATCTCCGTAATACTGGATGAAGATATGTCGTTATCTTGGTCAGAGGTAATCCGAAAATGCCGCTGAATTTATATTCGATAGTATGCGACGCGAGCCCGAGGCAACAATCGCAACAAACAAAGTCTACATATGCCAAGCAGTGGGCGTATATGGACGCGACTATAGCGAGATATATACATACAATATGTATGTAGACTGGACAAGTCACAGCAAAGATCGAGAAATTGCTATGGTCTTGGAATTGTCGGGAATATTGTTCGAATAAGAATTTCAAACATCTATATTTCTTTTGGATCAAATGATTTTGTTAAATATTCAGGAATTCAGACGCAAGTATCTCATTACTGAATAAAAAAGAAATTATTTAGTTTTTATCTGTTAAAGAACAAGTGGTATATTAATTTCTTATTACTAAGAAAAAACAAAATTGTATGAAAAAATAGGAGTTTTAAACAAACCTCGGGTCAACAGAGATTATAATAAACTTTTTTTTAAAGCTGACAAAAAGTATTAACAGAAATAAAGAAGAAAATGTCAGATGTGCATGTGAATTATAATTTTTATACTGAAATATGGAATAATTAATCTAGGTAATCCTTGAAAATGTGCACGGAATTACGTGGAAATTATTTTGATTCAACGTATAATATTTAGAAGAAATAACATATAACTAAAATATCATTTTAAACAAATTTAATATGTTAACCTAATATTTTCTGTTGATCAAGTATGCATGTTTTTTTGTTTTCACAACACATGCTTCCTCTCGACATATTATTTTTAATTTGCAGAATAATTCAAGCAATGTGTATAATTATATTTACATAATTCATCAAATTTCAAATTGAGAACTCCCGAAACACAGCAAAAACACCGTAGTTAATTGTAAATATTATTACCTCTTACACCTTCTACCTACCTATATTTTGAGAGTTCGATGATGTATTTGATGTAATTTTATTATTATGTTATATTCATATTTTACATGTTTTGTGGTTTGTTCAATTTGCGTTTTGTGCGTTCAATATAAGTATTATTTATTACAAACCCAGCACATGATCAATTTTCCTTAGTGCAAATAGATATAAAAAGAAAGCCAAAAACTGAGAAACTGATTAATCGGGAAATATAGGAATTAATATAGAGTTAAATGAATGAAAGAAAACGCGGAATTCTAAATCAAATTTTAAAACCGGATATTTGACCGGTTCGCAGTATGGTTAGTGGTAAAATTGAAATATTCCCAAGTTTTGTAGAACATCTTAAATCGATAAGGCATCGGAGAAGTGCGAACGCGTATAAGACAAGTTACGAAACGAACTCTTAAAAGGTAATTGGTATGCGGTCGAAGTCGATACTAGTTCTACTTGAACACTAGTAGAGAAACAGAAAATAAACATGAGATTTTCATAACGAAAGAACACAAATTATAGCATCATAAATTGTTTTCTTTCAAGCTTTTAGCTTTATCGGGTTTTTCCAGAAGAAAAAATCTTCTGGAGTATTAATGCCTAACTATTTGTTTTAAAGTTTTTTTCTTTTAACTCATAGGATAATTTGTTATACCGTTAAAAATTCTTCGTTTTTATTACATTTGTTATACACCCCCATATTCACTGTATTGGCCATTCCATAGGTCAAGTGTTGTCTGTGTAAATTAAAATTGTCAGGAAACGCACGCGTTTCTATTCGCAATGATGAAGTGTTGCCTGTTCGTGACATTTGCTTGCGTCGAATGCGACTCTGAAAATAAAAACTGCATAAAAAATTAGAATGACATAGCCCCAACTCTGCTACGAAACTTTTAATGGTAAAATTCTATTATAACGTACATGACAAAACGTTATCTTTAACGTAGCAGAGTTAACATTTTCGTATAAGTTTTTTCCACCTCCCTTTAGCACTGGCTTTTTAACTTCGTCTATCGTTTTATCTGACGAGGAAAAGTATCAAACCCGGAAATTCAAAAAATTATGAATTTCCGGGTTCGGAAATTTTTCATAATTTTTGATAATTTCATAATTTCATAATTTGAAAATTGTGAAATTATGAAAAATTGTAAATATAGATTTTTCTCAATTCCTTCATATATTTGTTATATTATAGTATTCAGAAAAACTGGAAACGGTTATTTTGACGGGAGCGGTAATTCTAGTATTAATTACACTGTCCAACAAATTTGAATTTTTCTTGTATTTTGTAATAGCCACTAAGTGTTCCTTACAGAGCCCCTTGCCTTAAATACGAATCCGAAAACCAAATTGTTGGGTCACCCTCAGTTTTCGAAAAACATGGGTTTTTATAAAACCGGTATAATTTTTAAAAGAAACAAAAATCGTGTTGGACAGTGTTATCATAGAGTAAGTCGGAGAGAGATGATCCACGTTTTTTTAAAAAGAACTGTTACATCATAGACATCATTGATACCTAACAAAAGAAAATGTATTTATGAAAGCAAATATATATAAAAAGAATAGTTAAGTATGTACTTAGATTTTATATTAGATTGTAAATTTAAACGAGATCGAGCCATCTTACTGGACGTTGCTCTATGCATATCATTTCCATTAAATACTCTTCCATCAAATGCAATTTTACAGTCAAACAATTCGTTACAAAATAAAAGTAAACAAGATAGAGAGTACATTTTTCATAGTGGAAACAAAAACGAAGGAAAAGATGAAAACTGAAAAACTGTTGAATCCGACAATGTAGGAATTGATACATATAAAGTTAAATGAACGAAAGGAAACGCAGAATTTTAAATTATAGTTTGAAACCGGTCATTTGACTGGTCGCAGTACGTTCAGTGTTAACCGTTTGCACTCCAGAGGCGCTTTTCAGTTTTTAATTGAATAACACAGCAAAATTGTAAAGTTTGATATTTAATATTAAACTCTGTATAATGCAAGGATATGTGAAATACTGAAATAAAATAGTGTTCCTCGATTTATGTGCGATTTCTCGTCAAGTTAGTTTCAGAAAATACCGTCTGTATCTCATTAGAAAATGATAAGTATTTCCAGTAAAACGTTACTGGAGTAAAAAGGGTTAATATTATCAAAGATTTGAAAATATTGTTTCATTTACCTGTACCTTCGTGCGCCCAGGATACCGGAAAATTTCGCTAAACTTTCGCACGTGAATACACCAAAATTAATGGCGGTATTATTTCAGCACAACAAAATCCCCGGAAGCGAGGAAATGTGTAATTAAAGATAAATGATACAGTTACGAACTACAATGTAAAACTTTCTACGAATAACCAAGCGGAATGCCAATTATGTTAAAGGAAATCCGAGCGCAGGATTTCTGTTTCGTTCTTGTCCGAGCAATTACACGTCCCTGAACATGAGAACCACGTTATTTTCACGCGCTTACGAAGATGCAAGAGTTTCCCTTCGCGTTTGCCATTATGTGTGCAACGTGTTTCCCGAATCGACATTTTTTCCCCTTCTAAAGTAATTACTCTACGTTCTACAAATCTTAAGTGAGCCACGAGGTTAAGCTAATCCGAACATGCTCCCAGTTTGGTCACCAGTTAAAAGAAAAGCGTTTTATATACGCTCGTGTACCGACTTTATTGCCTCGGTACACAATGACAACCGTAAGGAGCATTTTCCGAACCATTGGCACGTGGGAATTCAAGGATTACATTATTGAGACTATAAGTGGCTGAAATGCGCTACAAGAGTTCCTTGCTGAACTATCTATTGCAAGACTGGGAACGTGAGTCACTGCGGCTGTAACTCGTTTCTCTATAATAACCGCACACATCGGCATTCGATGTGTTAAAGAGTTATTTTAAATACCGAAAGTTTTCGTGTTTTAATAACCGAGAAACTCTAAACTGAATATTCTCGTTTACGATGCATTGTAGAGTATTGTCGTTTATTTTAATTTTATAAATGGGACAAACTTATCTATTCAAGGATACGGTGAAAGCTTCCTTTTTTCTATTGTTTTGCTTTTGTATCACTGCCAACCGCTAACCCTTTAAGACGAAATATTTTAGCTTTCAAACACGTAATTTTTCATTTATATTTTTCAAACGTGCAATGTGAGTATTTGAAAGATAAAACGATTATAGTCAATAATGTTTAATACATCAGTGATTGAAAATATCAGTATAGAAGAACAATATTATTTATCAAATTATTATTATTTTCTCAAAATGCGATGTAGGAATATAAAATCATTTAATATCATTATATTATGTAATTTTTTATCGAAGATTTTGTTTATTCTTTCCAATGTTTAGTCAGTACGTTTTATACAATTACTTTGTCATTAATAATTTATTGAAAAAGAGCGAAATTCTAGACATATGCTACATTCATGTTTGCTCTAAAGTATAATAATTAGTAACAGAAGAATAATATTTCATTTGGATTTAAAAGAATTGAGTGAAATTTATGCTTGTTAAATTCTGTTTAAAATCTTCGTTATGCCTTTGACACGTTACTATAAAGCAAGGGGTAAATCCTTCTGTTATACGGATAACATCAATTCTTCTGAAATATTTATGTTCATTTGTCAAAAGAGCAAGCTGTATTTTATTAAAAAGATTATTCTACACATCCTGCAAGTGAAACAAGGCGTAGTAAAACATTTATTCTAGATTTTATTCAATAATTATTCATAGTTTATTCAAAGGGTTAAGTTCAGAAAGAAACTACAAATTTAATAAAAATTCATTTGATGGTCGTTCGCTGAAGGGCATGTACATTTCCAAATACGAAGTGTGAATATAAAGTAGGAACAGAGACTTTTGCCTAAATGTAAAATCTCGGTATTAACCTAGGCCTAACCCAAACCGGTATTATACCGGTATTTTTCAGTTACATCTTCGTAACCCTTACAGAAACCAAAAGACTACTGTGCATTGTTCAGGAGATGCGAGTCCTGAAAAGAATGCGAGTCTAATCGGTCGGTTTTCTTTTTTACTCATCTCATTTTTGATATTATTAACGAGTTAATTGCATTCGACGAGTATACACGTCATCTTAAAATCGAAGTGATATTAATTCCTTCGACGATCAATTATTTATTTTTTCAAATAAATGTGTAATTCTTCGTTTTGTTTTAGCTTTTCGTTCGAATATATTACAGATGCATTTGGCCTGCGTTTGACGAGGATACACATCATTATTTGATTTCATTGCGAGCATTATCAGAGTTTTTTGAGCCTAAATTCTACAGTTAACAGGTTATGTCATGTAATATGAAATGTCGGATTTTGCGGAAAAAAGGATACCTGATTTGATATTCGAGAAAACATTTATCCAATCAAAATATGGTCTATTCGACTCGATACATCTCTGCCAAAGTCGGCAAACGCAAAGTTGTAACCCTTTCAACTCGAGGGTTCCGGAACGGAGCCATTTAAAATTTGTCATTACGAACTGTCAAATTTTGTTATTAAATATATTATAACATTTATATCTATAACCGATAAAAAACAGACTTTTCATTTCATAGGCGTATCATTCATTTATATTTTCAACAGTTTTTGCAGCAACATTTCCAAGTTTGAATTTTTATAAGAAAATTACACAAATGCTGGCGGTATCCCTATTTAAAAAAAAAACAATGCAAGGAATAGTTATTATGCACAATCTGGAAAAACTTTTTTGCAAAAAGTTATTCTGATAATCGACGATGAACTGTTTTACAGGTTATATGAAAAACAAAGGAAGGTTTTGTGAGTAAGAAAAATTCGACATTTCATATTATAAGACCTAATAATTCCTTATTCGTGAATATAGTTGTACGCACCTAATCAAAAACAGAAACAAAACACGTAACGAGAGACTCCTTTTGCTCTTGTGCCGTTTCGAAGTTCATCTCGAAAACAACGCATAGTACAATACCAATATTATTCCGATCTTCTTATTTTATCTGTGGTAAGAATTTTCCTATAAATTACTTTTAACATGTTGAACGCAGCACGATTTCATAGAGCAAAATACACAAAATGGAAAAATATAATATTAAATCATTTGTTTAAATTGCGTTATTATTATTGCACGCTGATCTTGCTCAATGTCACCGGATTCGGTAGCATTGTTTGTAATATAGAAATGTTGTCAATTATCGTCATTTAACTGAATGAACTATAGTAATTCGATTTGGTTGGAGGTCACCGGTGACCCCCTGGCATTCAACGTGTTAAAGGAGATTTTCTTATGGATGAAGAATATACTCGTGAGAGTAGCTGTGTTTCCGTCGACAAGGTCTCGTAGGCATTCTCGAATTATTATGTAAAAATAATGAATAAAATTGCTAAAGAAAAGAATCGACGTTTTTAGCTATAATTGGACTTACGCCACGTTCAGTAATAAGAATATATGGGAATTATGAACAATTGCAACTTATAATTTATATTTTAACTGAAGTTAGTTATTTTGAATTGTAGTTATCTAGTGGTACAAATAATGATTAAAATGAAAACATGTAAGTAAACGATTTCATATTTCATTAAAAAATATCTCAGTTATATTAATAAAGGATTAAAAATAAACAATTGTGAAAAATAAAATACTTTGAGAAAATAACGAATTATTAATATTGTAATCAACAAAAATTTACTATTTTTTTTCAATCTTAATTCTCCATTACGCTTAGCACGGTGTAATATTTCTGATGAATAAATGGTATGTAAAACAGTAAACTCATCATATCATTATATTTCTCTTTTTATTGACCTTACAGTTGTGTAATGTGATAACAGAGGAAAAATTCAACAATAATTAGAAAGTGTTTTGGCTGTGTTATTATAATTATAGTAAGAGGACGTTTATGTTTTACTGACAAATTTTCTTAATTCATTTTTTTCCAAACATAGACCACTTAAAAAGAAAAACGGTTCATATAAAAAAAATTACAGTATATACTTACTTCTCAACGCTTGTTTTGTTGTTCAACTACATACGAGCAATAAATGTAGCGACAAATTTTTATTTGTATGTTCCATTATCATCGTCACTTTCATCGTTTATCGCAGCTCCATCGTATATGTATCCTTAGTCTTCATCGGAATACATCTTCTATAAAAACCGGAAAAATACCGGTATTTATTCCGGTTTTCGACATTATATCGGTTTCGACAGTACAGCGATTTCGATAATAGCCTTTATGGCCTTATACCGATATCAAGCCTTTGCGCTTGAAAGGCGACTCTATCGCCACATAACTTGATACAGGAAAATTATAAAATTCGATATTTAATATTATGCTTTGCATAATGCATCAATATATGAAATATCGAAATAAAATATCTTTATTTCTTAATTTGTGTGTGATTTCTCGTTAACCCATTGCCTCTTCATTTATTTCTCAACTATGAATGGTACAATTACTTCGTCATCATTACTTTATCGAAAAAGGAGGAAAATTCTGTTCGAATATTTCCTCTAATCTATAGTTACTGATAACAGAAGAATATTTAATTTAAATCTAATAGAATCGAGTAATATTTATGTTTGTTAAATTATTTGAAATTTCCACCGCGAGTCTGACACATTAGTATAAAGGATTTACCTTAAAAAAAAAAAATCGTTTATATTTCATCAGGAAATGTTGAACATTTCCGATGATAAATTGCACTCTTTCGAGTGCAAAGGATTAATATCATTTCGGTTATAATTAGTATAACAACTAGTATAAATGTAACTAATAAGTTATAATTAACATAGTTCCATGAACATTATACCGGTATTTAATCCTTGAGTAAGAGGGAAGTGCTGAGCAAAAAGTAAGGACAGATAAGACACACTGGTTTGTTGGTTAAACAACGCACGCGACTACCTTATGCATTGGATTAGGATCGAGTGTTCACTGCGATAAACCGTGTTTGTTAGAACTCTCGTGTGCGCTTACGTGTCTCTTAATATAATTAACACTATGTTACGTAACGATAAGAGGAACGATTCGCTCGTATGTAATAGGAGCATTAACTATAAATAAGAAAGCAAAGTTTAAGAAGTCACGAGGAATGTGAGAATCGATACTGCAACATTCTGACGTAACGTAATGGTCGCTCGATTTTACAAAACGCAGGTACAGAAATGCCATGCTCTAGACGTACAGTTCCTTCAAGTTACAGCAGTTAAGGCTAGAATACGGTTATATAAAGGAAATTAAATGACTTCACGCGTATCATACTTCATATTCCGGTGTCATATTAAATTTATGCATTTTTATTTACGGATAAAATGAAATAAATTTCTTTTTAATGGAGATTTATAACTTTTAGCGCGTGAGTTGATTGCAATTAAAGTTAATTTACTTTTAATGACATAAAATTATTCTGATTCCTGTTTTTGAAAATATTTTGGTTGTTATTAACATACTTATTTGTTGACGTCGCCTGTGTTTGTCAGGGTTGAGCAGTTTTTATTTGAAATGAAAGTGTTAAATAGAAAGGCAAATAAGTACTGCAATGACGGTAACACGTTTATTGGAGAAATTAATGGTCTGAGAATAAACATTTTCGGAAATAAATTATTTTACAAATCTTTAATTATTCGAAATAACAAATAACAATGTTAAGTCCAATAAACATCCAGTGTGTATCTACTTGTATTAAACCTAGAAATCAAAATATAAATAAAACTTATATAATTTGTAATATAAGTAATATTTTTTATACGAACCAAAGGTTATTAATAATTGAATACTGAAAGTTAAAATTTTAATAAAGAAGCTTTATATTTTTCAAAAAAAATATTAAATACAATTGCAGAAATGAAATTGATTTATTGTATAAAGACTTTGTAACTCAGTTAACTTGTAAGGTAAAGTAATCAATGAAATTAACAGTTAAATGAAAATTTGATTTATAGAATCTTTTGAATAAAATTTTACTTCTAAATATTACTTTAACTTAAAATGAATTATTAACCAACAATTTCTAGACATAACTTTGTAACAGTTTCTTTATAAACATTGCAAACTGCGTTAATTTATGTCAATTATTGTATTTTAAAGTATGAACACTTATTTCAACAGAAAACATAATTGCATTTTACAATTTCGTTATACAAATATATGACACCATTAATAATGATAAATGCTTTATTCAAACATAGTATAAAAAAAAAACAATTAAAGAGCTATTTATTTAAATTTTATACATATATAATGTCATTCATTTTAGTTATAGTGGTTTACAGTTTAGTGTACATGTCTTTTAGGTGAATCTAAATGATTGTCCTATGTTTTTTGATAAGAGATATTATCAAATCATCTTACATTCATAAAAAGAGAAAGATATCCACTCAAACAAGTTCTGATAGTACGGTTGGAAACATTCTGTATTTACACTTCCTTCATGTAATTAGATGCTCAGGTCGTATTTTTCCCCTTTGAACGTAACCTGTTATCGTATCTTCTTCTTATTACAAGGTGATTTTTAGATCTTTCTTGGTTAAGCAAGTTGACTACTGATGTAAAATCTATAAAATCTTCGCAAAGTAGAAGTAACTTATTTAGTGACGTTATAAACTCTACGTTTCTGCTAAACTTGTCGGGTGGTCCTCATCTAACCACATACGCAAATACGTCATTATAAACTATCGTGATCGGTTGCGGATAACAGTGACTATGATACAATAGAAGGATACGTTAACCTTTTATATATTGTCCTACGATATCAAACAAGATTTATATTAACACTAGGTTTACGGAACGCGTCAATTTGACACAGATTGAATTTTATAAACATTATTTGGTAAATGTTTCAATCGGTTTTCGTTGATCGAATTACACGAATATGAATTCCGATTGTCTATTTGTACATCTACAATTTCCAAAATCTAAATGAACGAATATCAACTTTCCCAGGAACAATGGAATAAACTGTACAATAAATGCCCGTAAACCTAGTGTTAAAAGTTTCAAATTCAATTTAACGAATATTAATATAAATTAATTAACAAAAAGAACGTAGGTCGTCAGTGAAAGTAGAGCTTCATACTGTTCCAACAAATAAAAAATGAAATAATTCTGGAAAACACAGATTGAAAAAGAAATGGTAAAACAAGAACTTAACAAACGTTGTCGAGAGACGAAGGTTTATGGAATTTGTACTTTTGGATAAGAAACATTTGTGGTATATTGAACGAACTCTTCTTTTTCATGTATTAATTTTATTAAATACAATTCGTTCGGACATAATCGTGAAATAAATACATTTAGTTCATCTTCTACGAAACAGAAACTGAAAAGTTGATATTTATTGCAGAGACTTTATTTAATCTTCTTGTATCGCACAAAACTTAAGAAAATTCGGTTCTTTAATACATCACTATGAAACTGAAGTTTTTAATTTGGAAAAAGGATTATGTTATCTGTATCTGTTAATTCACATATTGTTTTGACAAATTTTGTTCTTATCTAGAGAAAAATCCGTTGAACGCGTCTCACAATTTCTGCAATTTTTATGAATACCATTCATGTGGCGACATATTTCCACGACTTGCTTGAGTACTTGATAGTAAGAGATTATTTTCTTCCATTCTTAGTTAGATAATCGTTTTTTTTCTATTTATGTCTTCGTATTTATTCAGTTGTGTAAACTTCTTTTTCTTGAAAAGCTATAGATAGTAGGTATACTTAAATCACTCTATTCGCTACCTGATATACAGGGCGGACCACGAAGCGTAATCAGTTTAGATTATTTTGCTGCGAGCGGTTCGGTCGGAAAGTTTGCTAATTAAAATAACATGGTTCGGGGAGAGCTTTAAGATGATTGTACCAAATTTTTTGTCGACCCTTTTCTTCTTAGAGTTGTCAAGGTCACCTCCAGTACACACACATCACGTAACACTACCAACACTTCACGTTCAATATCATTAAAAGTGTCCCAAGTTACAGAACGAAATGTTTACAAACAGTTTGCGAAGTATCAAGACAATGATGACTAATACTAATCTATCAACAGCTCTAGGAAGTGTATAACAGTGTGGCTTGCTATTCCTTTTCAATAATGTTTAAGAATCTTGCAAAACTCTTTCAACTAAGAGTTTTCTTCAGTCTTTTTAGATTCAGAAAAAAATATTTTATTATGATACTTGGAATAATTTTATATCTATATAAACTTTTTAGTAATTAAAAGAGAATATTACTTAAGTGTACAACATAAATATAATTTTTCTTTTTTAATGTTCAAATCGATTTATCTGTTTATAAGAAATTTGAAACTGCAAAATTGAACAAAATGTAATCGAAAATACAGTGCTTTTTATATTAGTTCACAAGAAAAATGTTCCACTGTAATTTTATTTTTCTAACAGTGTTTCTAAAAATTTGAATTTGCATAAAGATCCGCAGTATAATGAGCTTCTTCTTAATACGCTTATGCAATTATGTTTGAGAAACATAATTCTCATAATTCTGTCAACTAAGAAAAACACATTTAACATCCATGACTGAAACTGCATCATTCTCACAACTCATCCTTTAACATTAGAACTATCTTACCAATCAAAATAACAGGTTCCGATTTTTGTGTTTCGCAATTATTGGTATCTTAAAAGCATCGAATACTCGAAACGATCGCGAGAATAAATAGTTTCACTTGAATATTACAATGAATCTCTGAAGAAACTGAAACTAATTTATTGTTACAATATTTATACGGATTACATATTAATCGTATTAAATGCTCGGTAGTTACAATGTTAAAGACCCGAAAGAAGGAGTCAAATTTCTGACCCACGAAAATAGAAAGTCCTCTTAAGAAGAGACAATGATTACAGAGCAAGGTAAACCCACCATTATGTATTTCATCTCATACGTACTTCAGTATTAGGTTGTTAGGAAGCTACTCCTTCAGCATTAGCCACAATCATTGGATCCTCCACTTTATAAAGACTACACGCATACTACGATTATTAGTGTGGATCGAGTGAATTGCTTCCCGCAATGCAACAAAGAAAGTTATATCCAACCGATGAAGGCGTGGCAACACACTCGTCCAGGCACCGCGAAGCCGTTGAGTCATATAATTGAACTCATAGCTGAATACCGGTATTCACCGTGTCAAGGAACTCTTCTTTATGAGACCGCCCTCGCATTCGGAATATATTAGTTCATTTAACAAGTTCCTGAACCGTTTTATCGCATTCCATCATCACATCTTCGTATCTCATGAAATGTTACATTATGCAACGATCATTACACAGAACACCTATTTCATTCTTTCCTTTGGGACGATGTGTCTTTGCTAATTGCTTTTAAGAACTATGAATGAACGAAAATGTATTTTAACACTAAAGCTACCGAGCAATTAAACTGATCTATTCTCAATTTCTTATAAAAATTATAACAATACATTTCTCGAGATTCGAGGGGTCTCTTATTCTTGTATCTGTAAAAATACACAACTTCAATTTAAAATCTCTTGTAAGAACGTCTTCGTAATTGAAATATTTGCAAAATAAAGATTCTGAAATGGGTTAATTTGACCCGTCTGCTAGGTATAGTGTTAAAATATTCCTAATAGTTTACATAAGAAAGTTAATAGTTAAAGTAAAATGTAAGTCTGTTTCAAGGGAAGGAAATTAATTTATTGTCATTAAATTTTGCTGTACTATATGTTTCAGCAGGTGAATAGTTTCAAGTAATATTTATATATCATTTTGTATAAATGCAGCTTACAGACGTATGTTTAGTGTTATTTATAATCAATGCATTATCATATTTATTCAATTTACAAGATTATTGAGTTTTTCACATATAAATGTAAATAAAAAATGAAAAATTAATATGTGAGAAACATAATATTTAAGTGTTACACTGTATCGCTATAATATGATGATTTTATCTCAGTATTTATCAAAATGTTCTATTAACTTATATTAAGCCATTAAACACTATACCATTACATAAAAAAGGATTATTCATTCTCTCACTAAATTAAAAAAATTATTAAAGATAATCTCTACTATAAATTGTAATTTCACCGTTGTTTTCATTCCATCTTAATAAATGTATAAAATGCGGCTACTTTCGCGAGTTATTCCTGATAATCATCGTGCTACAGATTTTTCTTGTTAAGAAGAAGCAATTCTTCGATAGATCAGTGTGACAAACGAATCGTGAAATTTCACAGTATCTAACTGATCATCCTTTATACTTTCTAATAGTATTCTCCTTTCTAAAGTACTACGCACGGTTGCCTTACTCTTCCTTCCTTTCATTCAATTTTCCCATAGATCAGCGTTGAATGAACTGAAAATACGACGTGACGTTACGAACCTACAATTAACGTAAAATACTCATTCTCCGTTGCTTCAAAGGTTAAGAATACTTTTCTAAATTTCTGTAAAGAAACTGTAGATCACACACTTCAATAAATTATTACTGTATCACGGAATTTGTGTATCTTATTATGAGTTTTTGCTTCGAAACGAATAAAACCATCGCCAAGGTAAATGCACAAAGTATGATTGCCAGAGCACAGTTCGTGCATTTATAGCAACTCTTAACCTACAAAATGTAATGAAATACAAATTTTATTAAAATCTAGAACTGGTACAGCCATTAAAATTCTACTACTTTTCTTTCTTACAGATTGGTTTTGAACATTTTACATTTGCATACATACTTGCAGTTTAATAACGACTAATCTGCAGATGTTTATACGAATTCATGCGTTCATAAAAACAGAATTATTCATAAATTAGCCCACGGTTCTGTATATTATGTTACTCGTAATTGCAACCGCTGTACCCAAATGTATAGAATGCATAATTCTATGATAATACACCTTCATCGAGGAATTTTATTTTGAATTGTATGTGAATAATGTAGGTAATGTAAATTGTCCTCTTAAAATAATATGCTTTCAAACAGAAATACACACTTCTAATTTGCGTCTAGTATGGATGACGTCACGAATTTACGCCATGTTTCACATTAACGAATGCCCTTGAAATAGTATTACTACATTTGGAAACTTGAAACTAAAGAACAAAAATTACTTTACTAATTTTTATGCTCAAAATACTGTTCGATTTTTTTTCAAGAATTTACCATGCTTTAAAATGCTTTATTTAAGAACGCTTATTTTTTATTAACAACATTTCTTTTTTTGTTGATTGATAGAAAGCAATGTAAATCGTGTTCTTCGCTAATCGTATTGAGAACAAGGAAAACAATTTAAAAATGTCGGATCTGACTCAACGTAATAATACCTGTAAAAAGAATTAAACTATATGAATGGTCCTTTCTATACATATTGATGAACATGAACAAATATGTTTGAAAATTTGTTTTAAACAAATAAATCACGTTTAAAACATGAATCATAAAATAAATCATGCAGGTGGACTATATGTTCAAGTTACATCCTGTGTTTCATTACAAATAGGAAAAATTTACAAGGAAAAGTTAATTGGTAGAGGAAAGTCTGTTTCTATACGACTTCGTTTTTCTCATGAATATGAGACAACTGAAGATTAGAAATACTTTCTTAATACAGATCAGTTTTTCTAACTATTCTGCGTACGCAGGTATCCCAATAATATTAGAAAAATAATTACGTTATGAAATATTTCAGTATTTTAAATATACAGCTTACACAGTTAAAGATGTTCGAACATTCCATTATCGATATAATAGAATATCTTATTTGAATATTTTTTGCACAGAATGTTCAGAAGAATGATTTTTGCGAAGAATAGTATTTGAAAACAAAGAATAAATTTGTATTTTTTAAATGTATCGTTGCATTCCTTAAAAGAAACGAAGTTACAAGACAATCCTATGCAAAACTCGTTAATAACCATCCTATACAAAACTCGTTCTGTAGGTATTCACTTCCAACTAAACTTGAGATATTTGCAATCTGATCGCATTCAGTGATCTTGTCATGTACATTACAACATACTTACATTATTTTCTACATCTTAATTTAAAATGTGCATAAAAACGGATTTAATTAACCCAACGGAAAGTATAAGAAATTGGTTGTTATATTACTAATTCTCTACTACATAACATGTAAAGAAACGCATACAGAATATTTAAGAATATTGAAACTATTAAAAAACATACTGCTTAATTCAACCTTTTAAATAGACATACGTTTGTATTATCAATATAAATATTATTTAAATATCGTTATTACTTATCTCGTTCAACAATCTTAATACACTTAGTTTTATTACTTTGGTTAAATACTATCGTCTTATATGAATTAATGACGTCAGTCGGTCGCGGGAATATGACAAATAATTCGTAGACCTTAGCAAAATGGTTCTGGACTTTCCTGCAACGACGCGGAGACTTGAATGCCCGCACAGTCAGCGACGAAACAGGATGTCACTCTATCGACTCATCGTTGAGCCGAGGCTGCAAAACCAGAGACACGTCACCATATTCGTCTCCTTGACTAAAAGAAGAAGGGGGTAGTAACTTCCGGTTGTTCTTTACGCTACCTTAATGTGATCTTCTAGAAACAGCATATAGCACCAGAATAAGGATAATATCCACTTTTCTCATGAAATATAGACACGTATAAATATAAACTTAAGACTGTATCGCTGAATTTAGAAATTGATAGGTACAGTCAATCACAAAAGGCTGTATACACCTACAGAATCCAAAATATTAGAAGGGAAACAACGGTTTAGCAGGATTATAGTTTATAAAAACATACTATACTGTTGCGAGCTTACATAAATGTAGTACGCGCGAAATTTGTTGTTATTAGATTCTCATAAAACTGTTCTTCTTATTTTTTATGACGGTTAGAAATTTATTGTAATTCATTTATATTTTCATATGAACAACATAAACAAATATTATTCCTGTTTTTAAACAATCCACATTTAACTACTGAACATATTTTCATTAAATATGATATCTTCGTTCACAATGTGAACAGATCTTTGCGATTATATGTGTATTAAATATTTTCACCTTTGAAGCTGTATAATTTAGAATTAAACATATTTAAGCCTGCTCTTTTTATTCCCACTTTTAACGAATAAAGTTAATTTGATGAGTTATTTGAAAATTTTTTAAATAATTTATGTTATCTGTGATTTTAATTAATATTAGCGATGTATTCACTGTTTGATGAAACTAGTAGATGAAAATTAGTATTGATATTTGTACTTGTTAATATTATTATAATAACCTCATTGTCACATGATTCCAAAAAAATAATAAAAAATATTAAAAAGTTTAAAACGTTCTATCGCTACCAAAGTCTACACACAATTTTCTAGAAATAGAAATAACTTAAGTTACTTAATCAATAAATTATTATATAAAATAACAATTGTTCCGCCAAATTTCTCAAACAAAGCAACATATTTTCGTACCGCACTGCGACAAAATCAAAATAAGTGTACCAAATCGATTAAAATTAATCTCTGTTGACGAGCACCGATAATATGACACGAGCATAAAAAGAATGTTAAAAAGAAATATTAATGAAAGAAGAAGACACGGTGGAGGAGGGAAGTCTAGAATTAACAAGAATTCTTTCCTCGTTGCGAGCTAAAATTAGATGCGATTAAGGAGCGTAAATAACATAAATATATGTATTTAGTTCTTTTGCATCCTCTCGTTTCTTTTTCATAGTTATTTAACATCCGCGTATTAAAATCAAATCAAACCTTTGAAAACTTACTATTTACCTAGATAGCGTAGCCGCGTGTGTTACGGTATACCTATATGCAACGTATTGGTGTCTTTTATGCGGGTGTTTTATATGCCAGACACATGAACTCGCGAGTTCCTGCGAGAGCATCGTGGAAAAACTGTAGGAGTCGGCACGATATGAATCTTAATTAAGAATACCTTACTGCCGCTTCCTTAGACCCCGGTACGAATAATTCTGTTATGATTTAATCATTAGCCATATTCCCTTGAATAGCTGTGTGTTTTTCACTGATTGCCGTCTTGCTTTTCAGATTACTTTTATAAAAGCAGGAAGCTAAATGTTATCTGGGAAATGAATTAAATTGAAATTAGTTATAAAATGTACATATTCCTACTCGATCTTTTGTGTCTATTCGACAGTTATTGCAAAATGTTCAGTGGCTTTATTTATTTCGCTCGGTTTTATTTATTCTTGTTAATTTTGTGCACTGTACATACATTACATTCTTTATGTTCGCAATGAGTTTATTTTCAGTTGTTAATTTTTCGTCTTGTAACCAAAGTGGTGGCAATGGTTTCGAACAGAAAGTAGTAAACATGAATATCATTTAATTCTTCTGAATTAAAATTAAATATTTTCCTATTATCAGGCAACAACTTTTGAAGTAATCGTAGAGATACAGTGAGTAGTGGTGAATTATTAGCGATAAAGTAATAGCCAGTACAGTTATGGAAAAGAATCATAAAGGGGTTAACGATTTCTGTTACACAATATGTACCAAAAATGTGCACCCTCGTTTGTAAAATGAAATACTGAAAACTTATAATGTAATACTAAGAAAATGAATTCTTATAAAATATAATAAATTTTCAAAATACAAGATATAATATCTCTCAAGTAATAGTAGTAATAGCAAATATGATACGCCTTAATACTTTATGCATATGTCACACCCAAATGAAATACACTTTTTTCATCATGAATTGTAAGTACAGCTACATCTAAAAATACTCCATTTTTAAAGTACAAATTTATTTGAATATGATGTCCTATATATCAATATAAAAAATTTTATTAGCGTTTTATATTTTATTACTACTGAGCATTTAATATACATACACAAATTATAGTTTCAGCATACACGTTAACCCCTCGATTTACGATTTCTTTCATAACTGCACCCATTAAAGATACATTATCGCGTAATAATTTGCTAAACGAAAAGGGGTTTCTACATTTATCGCGACCTTTATTCTATAGGTTAAGCATTCATATAATAACAAGAGAATAATATTCTTTTTCGCTATAAAGAAAGATAGACGATATACGTATGAAATATAATACGTATCAAAACCTTCAGTGTATGTGATTCGATATTGTATGACAAGAAACAGGTTAAGTAATAGAACATAAAACAAAATATTTCAACAATAAAATTTTTTCTGCAAGATTAATTTTTGTTTATTACATTACGAAATGTCAAGGCTTAATACCTAAAGTTAAAATCATGAAATAATTCTGAATAGTAAATGTGTAATATCCGTCATACATAAATAATATAAATCAGTAAGTCACAAGAAGACGTATTTAATTAATTTATTGCTGTCAATACCAGCAGAACATATGTTGTTACAACAAAAATTTAGTGTATACAAATTTAGTGTTAACATATTAAAAACAATACCACAGAGTCATCTTTTTATCGGATAATTAATAATTTTTTAATTTCTAACATATGCATGAAATAGAGAACATCTAATGTATTTGCACAAACATTTTTTTGTACGAACATTTATGTCTTTAATTGCATATATTTATGTGTATTATGATATTCTGCTGATATTAGCAGCAGTAAATTAATTAATTTCTATGCATGTGACGTAAAAATTATTTTGTTTATACGTCCTCTTGTGACTTACTGATTTATATTATTTATATGTGATAGATATTACATATTTACTATTCAGAATGATTTCATGACTTATTAACAGAAATGATTGTAATATGTGTTTTACTTATAATTTAATGAACTCTTTAGATGTGAAACCAAATTTTTATTTATTCTGATTCGTAACAAATCGTTAAATTATCTATGAAAAAGAAAATTGATACAAACGTCCACAATCTAGTGACTAATAGAAATGTTTCCACATTTTCGCAATATGAATACTTTTATCTCCTATTATATGTCGCGAGATGTACTTAAAATAATTAGGGTAGGAAATATGTATTAACACGTTGAATGCACGATTTCATAAAGGAAAATACACAAAATGGAAAAAATCAAATATTAGATTATTCGATTGAATTCCATTATTATGATTGCACGTCCATATAGTTGAATGTCACCGCATTAGATAGCATTATTTATAATATAGACGCGTTTTCGAATAATTATCGTTTAATTGAGCGAACTAAAGTAAGTCGATTTAATTGGGGGTCATCGGTGACCCCCGGAAGACATAAGATTTTTTATCTATAGTGGCTTTCTTATCGAGTTTCTGAGTAAAGAGGGTTTAATAAACGAAAATTCGATTTGTAGAGGTTTTTTTTAAACATTTTGACCTATACGCGAAAGTGAATTTTGACTTATAGAAATTGAGCGCTTTCTTCCGAATTCTAGTTGTAGAGGTGAAATACATAGAACACAAGGCAAATAATTCCAGTTACAGTGTTTTTTTAATTTCGAGTTGTAAATGTTTTTACAGTGGAACAGAAGAGAAGAAAAAATTCTATGAGTTACAGAGGTTTTTGAGTTATCGAGATTCGATCGTATTATAAGAATAAATAAACCGCTTTATAACATTGTGAATATTACACCAGAAATGATGAAATTCATCAAATCATCATTTCAGGTCTAAAAAAACAAAACAAATCTGAAAATACGACTGTTCTTGTAAGAATTTTGACTGATGGTCGCACAAGTATTAATTATAGGTATAAATACATTGCTTGAACTTCCGATTAATACAAATTCTGTGGAAAAGTCTGAAGAATGCATTACCGAGGATAAGTTGAAGGATATAGCTTCCTGTTATTTTCACGGCTGCAGAACCTCGATGACCAGCTTAAACGGGAATCTCAGCTAACCAGTCTTACGCGGGCGTGCAGATGCATCTCATGCATTATTTATTCGTCACCATTGATCCTGTCGTGGATGTAGCGAACATCATCAGTCAGCTTAACAGTAACAACGAATGTTGTTATATTTCTAATACGCGTGATGTAATCAATGCTCCCCTCGATGATACGAAATTTTCTTCGATTGTTCAAATCGAAGTAAAAACAACCTTTTTTAAAAAATTAATTTGTTTCTGGGTCTCTTTTAATAAGAGAGTTGTAATCAGAAAGAAAAACGAAATAGAAAACATTAGTTTCTTTGTTTATTTAGGATTAAATCGTTTTGTTCTTACTTCTTAATCTGTTGAATTCTTATAATCCTCCCTGAATATTAGATTCTTTAATTTTTAATTGGGCGTGTAGGTATATGTAATGATAGTCATTTAAGGCCGAAAACTCAAATGTTTCTATCACTTTTACAGACACGAACAAATGTCCAGAATTCTTAAAGGAATTAGATATTATAATGAAAAAGATAAAAACGATATAAAATATTTACATATGTAGTTGTAATATGTTATGTAGTTATAAAGAAAAGTAAAATTGATGTCGTTAATAATTATGCACATAAATATCTAGTGTAAGCATCCACACCTTAAGTGTCAGTTTTTATAAATATGACATACATGTGATGATAAATCGGATTCATTGAATTGATAATTAACGTTGATCTATGGATTACCTATTGAGATATGCAAGTTATTTACCTAGTACGGTAATAAATTTCTATCATAAAGCATTCAAGTAATTCTTGAATGAACGGGTGCATGAAAGTAAAACTGAATATTACATTCCTTCTAATTATTCACATTTTACGAACAGATATTTCTCTGAACTTCAATAGAAATACTTTACACGCAAAGAATTACGCGTAATTTTAATATTTTTAATATTAATATCTTAATGTTTTTAATATTTAAATAATAATAAATATTTAATATCTGTTATATTACGTTTTATTACATTTTTTTGAACCAATGGAATTACTTGTTTGCTACAAACGAGAATCTATTATCTTTAATTTGGAAGCGATGGTCCGTAAAGAATTAATTCAATTAACCTTTCGCTCGACGAATGACGCGGTCATTTTGACTGGATTGTTCCAATGATCACCTGACCGTAACGGATATTTCAATCGCTTTAATCACTTACAATCCGAAATGCTATCAGCTTTTCATTTCGGAACTTGCAACTACGGTACTTAATTCAACCATAGTTTAATATGTCTCTTTAATCATTTGTCTGGGAACATCTGACAATGAGACTCACTCAAATTGTACTAGTATAACTCACAATTATGACATTACGAATAAATATAGGAAAAATTGGTAAAGTATTAGAATAAGATTTAATGTCGAGCCTGTTCAGTCGAACATGACACCACAAACGATTAACATAAACAATGATGTAACGACTAGTCGTAGCAGAGATGGAGCACGTTGCGGTAAGATATTTACAGCAAAGGAGATCGCAGTGACTAATGCAAAAAGTGCGGCAAAAATTTAACCTCTGAGAAATGTTCGTATTTTTCTCCGAAGTATAAAACAGAATTTGATTTGAACTTGAAACTATATAATATTGTTAGAAATATTCAAAACGCACACCAAACTTCAAAACATTCATTATTTGTTTTATAAGCGATAACATTTTTTTGTTTAATATCGATTTGCATCTGCTCTTTGAACTAGTTCCAATGATATTTATCTATTTAGAATATAATTTCTTAAAAAATCATCCAGTTATAACGATGAAATAATTAAACAAATCAAATGTAAATCAATAGATAAATGTTTTATCAAATATAACTTGCATAGTTTTTAGGGGATCATTAATTGATCTAACTGGTAATTTTGTAAGCAAACGCGTACAGGGCATTTGAAGGTTAAGTTGGTTTTCTTTAATCGTATCCTACAATCCTCAAGATTCACTTACAAAAATGCCAATTATACCGATTGATACTCCCATAATAACCGTTCAAGTTTTATCTGAAACATTTTTTCATGTAACTAATAGTTTCCAAAATATTTCAACTTCCATTTTTAGATGACTCACCTAGTATATAATTTTTTATTGTAATATAATATGTAATGTGTACTACAGTTAAAAAAATGGGAACATCAAATTTTATATTCAAGATTTTAAAACGTATGCAAATGAGGCTGTTTTCGGGACTAGATTCTATAACTTGAAGAATATAAGTAATACAAAAAAATATTTTAGACAACAGTTATAAGGTATAAAGCTAAATATACGGTGATTGTATTATTTGTGTGACCTTATAGTAACCTTGAAATAATCTCTAAAGGTCACTACTAATATTTTAAGGAAAACTTATATCTTTGATTTTGTACTCTTGTATACAGCCGACGATGAGACGTTTTCAAAACACTACACTTATATTAGCTTCTCGTGAACCGTCATCGAGATATAAACTTTTTTTTCTCTTTTACCACTACTTCCTAGTTTACTATTCATTTTGAAACATGCCTATATAATTCTTTTTTAGCAGTAAAAACATTGGTTCTTCTAATTGCGTTCATTAGACGACGTATTGTGTGTCGTATCACTACTTTGCAAAGTATATGTTAACAAATTGACAGTAATTTAGATTGTCTTATATTTTTAACTTAAAAGGCGTACATGAAAGCGTTTTTCCGCATGCACTTACTGTAATCAGGCGGAATGCACTTGTTGAGCAACATCATGACGAAATAAGAAGTAATAGCGATACAAAAAATTGGGACGCCATTAATAGCTACCTGCGAATGTTATAGTTTCGTAGTTCTTCTATTGTTCAGTTATTCTTCTTATCTTCAAGGCGAAGAATTTTGAGTGTACTTAGCTTCCTACCTTATTGAAAATTTATTTGGAGTTACTTCATTTGTTTATTAACGACTTAAAGCATTATATTTAATTATACTAGCCAATAAAATCAGCGATATAATTAATACATAGGAATTATTTATATACATATTAAGAATAAAAAAATATTTATTCTCTATGCGTTTAAGAAATAAAATAGAAAAGTTAGGTATTTGAAGAGTCGTTTTTCCAGTCACTATTTGATACACAAATTATTTGATAAACGTGTTCTAAATATTTTGTAAATGTATAAAAATAATTATCAACTTAATATTTTACATCAATGCAGTTAAATTTTTCTTTCTTTTATTTGAATATGAATTATAAAATTATGTACGTTTAACGTGTAAATAACGTATGCAACAGCTTATCCGATTAAATACTTTTTACCTGCGATTGTTTGTGTCCCTGAATTGCATACGTCATTATATTTTACTACTATGATACGTTAAGAAATTAATTTAGTCGAGAAAGAAAACATAATGATTTTTGTATCTCATAATTATTTATAGAGTAATTAAGTTACATAAAAACACCCCATACCTCATTGTAAATTCTAAATAGCAGCATTCTGTGTTCAGTTAATTGCTTATTTTCAAACTGTGAAACTCCATAAGATGACTTGCAAATTTGTATTAGAGATGTGACTGTTTTATTTCGTTGTCAGATTAAACATATTTGTTTGATATCAGATAACAAATATAATAATAATAGATTGATTTCTCAACTATTTTGGAACATTTAATTTATAATAATGTCTTTAATTAAAACTATTAATCCTAAAAAAACCAAAGAGAAGAGCTTCTTAAGCCAAATACTTTTGAAATATTAAAAATATATCTTTCTTCGTTACAATATTTAAACATTATTATTTGTTTTCGCGTATACCTCCAAAATTAGTACTAAAAATTCGAATTTTGTTTAACAAAGATATTGTTTCTAAAAAGAAGTCACTGAATAGCAACGTATGTAAAATAGATATGTTAAAGTTTCAAGGTTCTTGGTTTATAAAATAAATGACGGCAATAGTGATTGTGTTGACATTGAGAATATACGATGCAGTAATAGAAAGTAGTCATGACAATAATATCAAAAGAATTAAAAATATTTTTATGATAGGAAGCAGTAATAAAGTACCAAATAAATGTTAGTTTTCTATTTTGCTCAAATGGAAGTAATCTGAACTGTAATAAAAATCCTGTAATTGCAGAAAACATGTTCGTGACTGTTGTCGTTGCTTTTCTAACACATGAAATCATAATTACAATTAACATTTCATTTGCAACATCAATCACATACAGATGACATGATTTTGATTAATTGATATATGATTGATGCATATGTGTACCGATGAATTATAAGAGTTAAAATTTATTATTCAAACTATACAAATTATTTAATTCAGTTGTTTAAAAAATAACTAAAGTTATCCTATTTGGATAATTAGAAAGTATATAATTATAAAACAATTCAATAAAATTTTTTTACCTTCTAGCATCGTATTTCATTTATAAGGAATATTTTACTTTTTTACTTTATGATAAATTTTCGAAGAGTAACACATTCCTTTTGCAAATGATACAACATCCAGTCGTTTACTCTTGTTAATGCATAAACGTCGAGGTTATAAAATTTTTATAATTTTTGTACATGTTATTTCATTTTTCCTCAAAGTCATTTACAATTAATGTTTACCCTGTAAAATAAATTCCAAATTTTTACCAGTCTAATGTAATCAAATTTTTAATTATATAATTACATTGACATTCCATATATTCAATTATTCGAATGCTTTCGTTGCTAGATTTCAGAAAGATTTTTATATAATAAATCTCTTTAATCCTGAGAAAAATGAAAAATTATTTATTCAATAGCAATATTTGTTTTACTATAAGTCTCAAGTATGAATTTCAAAATAAAATTCGTTCACAATGTCATTATATTCGTGTTAAATGAATGCAAAACATAATTTGACGGCAGTTTCCTTGTTCTACAAAATCAGCTGATGTTATCAGATTTTCAACTTTAGCTGAAAATTTAGGTTAAACTCCAACTCTCACGCAAACTGGAATTCACCATTCACAGTATTGAGCTACTGCACCAAATTAACATATTCAATTTTAACACTCAATATCTAATCGGAAAAGAATTTAATAACAAAACTAAACAAATATTATATATTATAATTAAAATAACGATAATCTTTTTAATTCGTGAAGAAAAATTATATTCACTTCCTCTTATACAGTATATAATTAAGAATTTTCAGAAAATATTACGACGGGTAACAAATTTTACATTAAACTATTCGGTTCGTTCAAATATTAAGAAAAATTATATAAGTTGAAAGAATATTCTATCGACAGTTCTAAAGTACTTTATGTGTTTTAAATAGCGAAAGTTTAATCTCAATGATTTTTTATATTTAAAGGGAAAAATAGCTGCGAGGAAACATAGGGTACCCTGAAATTGACAGTACAACTGAAAAAAGAATAACAGTAGATTTGGCAGTAGAAAAAATGTGTCGAGCACACATGCACTTGGTTACCTCTTGACTAATTGCAAACACCGGTGGTACAATCGACAGGAAGTTAATCTGTGTCTAAAAATAAGTAAAACGTAAAAGAAAGTTTTTTTATTTAAAGTCCCATTTTTAAAAAAATCGAGTTAACAAGTATACTGTGTCGACAGTAGACCAGATATGTAAGTATGTGAAAGTGTGCTCGAAAAATTTCAAATCGAATTTCGACGAAAACGCAATTCCAAGCGAAAAAACTTGATTGTACATTTTTTACTTATTTTCTCGTATACAGTCGAATCAACGAAGTCCACTTGTACTCGACAAATTTTTCAACTGGTTTCCATCACAAATAAGACCTCAAATGGATAGAATTCATTTTATTCTTTCAACTGATTTTTTAAAATAAAGTTACTCACACTTCTCAGTTACAGCGTTAATTACACCGTGTGAAATATTTAACATCAAATTGATATTACAAACAAAATTTTACTTACATTTAAAAAAATTCAACTAATTTTTCAACTGAATTTTTTCGACATGGAAGCCTTAAATGTAAAAATTTATTATATGTTTTCCATTTATTTTTTCATTTAGAATAATCCTTTTCCTGGTTACACCACCAATTACTAGATAGTATATAAAAATTTAATAGAATGACGACGTAAATAAAATTGTAGTTAGATTTTGAAAAATTCAACAAATATTTTAATAACTTTTTCTACGTGGAAGTTTCAAACGGAAAAGTTTGTTCTATGCTTACTTGTTTCTTCACTGTTTTATAGTTACTCCATCAGTTCCAACGTCGTGTAAAAATTGAACACAATAGCATTCGATTTTCTGCAGAATACTGGTACTTGGAAAGCTTGTTATAAGTGTTCCTCAGAATCATGGAACCTCACAAGAAATTCTATAGAAAAATTATAAACTTATTCACAAATTTAATGCCCACGTATATAATTTTCAATAAAAAGCGTGTGTATGCTTATTTTTATTACCAAATGTGCTTTCAGCAGTTTTAATTTTTCGGAAATTTGTCTTGTGACTAAAAGTATTCCATAACACCGCAATGTTTGGGTGCAATTATTGGACAATTGAGAAATGACTTAACGTCTGGCGCAACAGCACAGGTGCAAGAGGTATCTTTCTAGTTTTATACTTTTGATCAGGGTTTGAAAACAGTTATAATATCGAGTTTTGTTCTTGAAACAGTTACGGATCACCGGGATAAAGTCATAACTGTTATTAGATACATCCGTTCTGTATCGGTTCTATAACTGTTATAATATCGGTTACGAAGAAAACCTTATCCCAAAGTTACCCAAAAACAGTTATAACTTTATGTCGGTTCTTCATAACTGTTTTAATCGAGACCAATATATAACAGTTTCAAACAGTTATCTTCGTAAGCTTTTCGATCCCCGGTTTTGATTGTTTACGTATAACCGTACCGGCGAATAGTAAATGAGCGATCGAAAATATGAATAATTACGAAATAAAACTGGAAAGTTAGACGAGAAAAGATGAAAACTGATTAATGAGCCTCGCATTCCCGAGCCTAGCCGTTAAGTGATTTCCTAGCAGTACATTCATAGCACAATCAAATACAATCATCTTGTGTATTACAGCTACTTTAAAATTCTGTTTCAGTACTGACCAGCTTATTAGTGGTCACGGACGAAGCGCCGCAAGACATCAGACACAAAAACTATGAGGAACATCCACGGGAGGCTTACTTCAATGGCTCGGCTTTCTTAAAGCTGAGTTCGTTCGTCTCGGTGCACAGGCATAGCGGCCTAAGTTTTCGAACATGCGAGGGTGGCCGGCTGTTCATGCAGAAATACAATGACGACTCGATCAGTCTCGAAGTCACCCCGGAGGGGCTCCTCTTCGTCGCCATCGTTGACCAGCAACGTTACAAAGCGAAACTTAACTCCAGGTTACTGAACAACGCCTGGCAGAACGTAAATTTGTTTTTTAGACTGGGGAATCTAACTTTAAATGCGGCCGGTCACACGCAGGTAATTGAAATTATCTAATTTATTGCGATCAGTTCAGTCCATAGGTTCGTTTGTATTGGGTTAATACAACAGTTTTGATGTGTTTTTATAAGAAATAGAAAGAAGAATTTTCAACTGTTCGTTAGCTAAATCAAAATTAAGTAAAAACGAAGAAAGAAGTGTTCTTTACACAGTGGGACCCCGAGTTACGACTTCTCGATTTACGTCGTTTCAGAGTAACGTCGTCTCTATGTAACGCGGTAGTCAATTGGTTTTAACCAATGCTTTTTTCTCTACGTATTTAGTTTCAACTAAATCAGTTTGAAACTTACTTGAGTAAAAAAATTTTATGAGTAAATTATTTTAGATTTATAGATTATACACTGTAAAGAAATATATAGAAAATATATAGAACTTATAGAAATATATTTAAAGTAAACAAAAATACACAAGTGCAACTAATCAAGAGTTGAGATCATTATTTACGTGTGTGTAATGGCATCACAGCGTCAGATGTCCTCATCTTTAAATTACATTCTTAAAAAAAGAAGTACTATAAGTTCAAAAACTAAATTCGAAATACTAAAAATTTAAGTTTATATTTAACGCGTGCAGCATCGTTTTGATGTTCCGCGTCTCGACTGTCGATGTCTCGCCCTTACTTCAATTTCACTTTATCGTATTCTGTTTCATTTGCGATCGTCGTTTACGCGAATCAGCCAATAACAAAAGCAGCCGAGACTAAGGCGTCAACATTCATTGCGAGTGGACGTGTCCCCTTGCCATACTTGCTCCTTCAGCTCGAGGGCCAAGTTAACGAACGTCGTCGTAGGAGGGCAATACTACCTTCTATAAGTACCTTGACTTACGTCCTTTTCAACTTACGTCGTCTACTGTGTAACCAATTAAGACGTAAGTCTGGGGCCTCACTGTAAATGTTATGTTAGTTTGAAAACAAACGTTATTTGTTTCAAAGAAACATTTTTTTGTTAGCCGCGTACAAAAACGCCAAAATGTTTGCATCAACCTAATATTTAACCCTTCAGTGCCTAAATTTTAGAAAATGCTCTACTGAACACACGACAATTAAACTTTAACTCTGCCGGTAAACTGATTACTGTAGTAAAAACAAAGAACGGTTTTTTTTCAAGCGATATTTATACATCGTTATCTACAGTTTTGTCTACAGACAGCCGTGGGAATTGCCCAGATAGAACGTACATACAGTATTGAAGTAGATTTTATACATGATTCACCTTAAGGTGGACGTGGGAACGAGAGGGTTAACCCTTAAGGATATAATCTCATTGCATTGAACTGAAAAGCATTCATACTTTTTTCTATACAAAATTTCTGAGGTTCAATTTCTTAAAGTCTTCGCCTTGAAAGACTAGAAGCCTTCATTTGAGCTGTTTTGATATTTACGTTTGTCCAAAAGTCTTTTACTAGTCATCAAAGTTGTCAAGCATCAATTGGGATAAAGCATTGAAAAATAAACTATATATTAAATATGTAAAACAAACTTGTAGATAATGAATTAATGAATGACAAAATTCCAAAATTCAGAAAACACAAAAGAACTTTTGGACTGAGCTGATGTATTTGAATTGGCTTTCTTTTATGATGTGATGCGTTTTTCATATCTTTTTAATCTTCTTCGGTTTAGTCGCATTCTCATGTTGTCAAGGATGCCATTGAACTGAAAAATTACTAGAATATGTGCTCTTACTTTCTCAATAATATTTCAAATATATAAGTCAATTTAGAGCAGCTGGAAGGTTTATTTTTGTTTTCATTTCACCTACATTTTCTAACATCTTCAACTATTAAAAGTATATTTTCTAAAACTTTTTAAATTATCCTCTGTATGAGTCAAATTAATATAAGTATCTAAAAAAATCTTCCTATAAATTTTAAACGTGTTTTTCCCAAAATGTGTGTAAAATTTATCGAAAACGATGTAACGCGTTTTTTTCGTATCTTTGCACACATCTTTGCGTGTAAGACATCATCCCTTATAATTATATAATTATAATTTGTAAAGATCCTAAGAACAATGATTTTTGGGCGTAAACTTAAAACGCGATTTTAACGTGCTGATATTTTATTATTATTTAGTGTCTTTCACCTAAGCTGAATGATTGCCAACTTCAATTATTACATAATAGGTTCATCGTAGTATTTCTTTTACACCCTCTTTTTATGCAATCATTACTTCTGACACGTATCACAAAAGAACTGTGTTTTAATTCTTTTATATAGAATCTTTAATTTCTCCCGTTATAATTATGGCACATGGAAGGTACAAATGATATATAAAGACCACCTTTTACTAATATGTAAACACTAGCTATATTTGAATTTGTATAAGATATTGAAGAGACAGAGACAAAATTATAACACACTCAAGGTTTATTTTGATTTTCTTTAACATGTCGCGAGATTTAAGGAAGTCAAAGTGGTCAGTTAGTGTTCAGTGCTTTTTGACAATGGTATCTGTCTCATTTCGTGATGGGTCGTGATAAAAGATTGTCTGACAGTGAAGTAAACGCAATTATTATTTTAAGGAAAAGGAAAGTAACGATTACAGAAATTGCGAAAGAAATTAATCGAAGCAGAAAAGCTATATGTAACGTATTAAAAGATGTGAATAACTACGGTAAAAGGAAAAGTACTGGAAAGTCAGCAGCCCTGTCACACCATGACACAACAGCAATACTTCGTGCTGCATCAAAATCTTGTGCTACTGCAAAGGAAATCGCTTGCAAAGCTGATATACATGCTAATATTCAAAATGTTCGACGTGTGCTGTAAATGAATAATATTATAAATCAATCAAAAATAAAAGCCAAGCTACGATTAACAAGTAAGCATAAGGAAGCACGCCTTGAATTTGCGAAGAAACACATACACTGGAGGAAAACCCGGAGGAATGTAATCTTTACAGATGAAAAACGGTTTTGTCTGGATCGTGCATATAATACTGCACATTATTGTCTCGAGATTCGAAAAGGACAATTAACAAAAATTAGACGACAAATGAAAGGAGGTGGAATAATAATTTGGGCCGGCATATGTTACAAAGGGAAAACGGATATTAATTTTATACAAGGAAACATGAATAGTGCAAGTTATATGAGATTAAGTAAGAACCAAATGGATAAGTATGCAGAATGCATTGCAGATACAAAATTTGTGTTCCAGCAAGGTAATGCTGTCATACAAACGGTAAAAATTATTCAGGAATATTTTTCAAAGGAGAAAATTTCTGTTTTGAAATGACCATTCCAAGAAGTATGATAGAAGTAATTGAGAACCACGAAGGTCCCACACATTATTAAACACAGGAACAGTTATGTCATTTTCATATTTGTCTATTTTAAATCTATATAATATGGAATATAGAGAATTCGTTGAAGAAAAGTCAATAAAAGTTATGTTTACATATTAGTGGACGGTAATCATTATGTATCATTTGCACCTTCCCTATGTCATAATTATAACGCGAGAAGTTAAAGATAACACACGTGTGCTATCTTTTTTTTTTGGGAGTGTAAGTACTACACTTTCTATGTTTTACTTCAATAGTTTCCCTACTGCAAAAGATTTGAGAGAATAAAGTATTTTGTGATCGTCTAAAAGTGAAAAATATTTTAATTCATTTATGAAACACATCTCGTTACATACAGTGAGGGATAAAAGTATAATTTAAATATTATTATAAATATAATCGCGTATTACTTACAAAGACTTGAGTACCTCAACACTGGAACAACTGAGTATTTAACATGATTCGTATGTAATCCTTATAAACATTGTAACAATAAACTTTTCTTCGATTTCTTCATACATTAATTACAGTATTGAAGTGAAACTATTTTTTTTTAAATCATTTCGGACGATTAACGTTTCTAAGATATCAGTAATTGCGAAATAAGGAAACTAAAACCCACCAGTTTGACGGGTGCGGTGATTCTGGTATTAATTAACTTTTATTTTAGTAATCGTATTTAAACTCGTACTTAACATTTAAATGTAATTTATGATACAGAAAATATAATAAAAATTGTATTTCTCTATAATACATTCTCAGTATACAAATATTTCTGTTTCTTACTGTATTTATTTAAACAAATTGAAACGCCTATGCCGTTATGATTAGAGGTACTACGTATGTATCTATTTAGTCGGTTCATGTTAGTAGCATCATTATCTTCGATCTCAGGGGCAATCTCATTAACCAAGTACATACATTTCTTCATTTTTTATACTTGATAAAAGATAGAGCATTTTTTTCTTATAACAATAGTACATGGATGCAATAAGTAATTTGTCTTCAAAAATACAAATTTTTTATGTTATAAGTTGAAATATTATAATTACAGAAATGCATATAAAATAAACCTAATGATATAATAATTTTTTGCATTGGAATAAAATGTTTCTCTTATTAAAAATCAAATAATAGGTAAATACTCGGATTTAAAATAAAACGATGTATGTGATAGTGCACTGACTAAATAATATTAACTGAGGTAATACAATGCAACGGATAACGAACAAAATAAAAAATTTATTTAAGTACACACATAGACACAATGATAAGACATAGAGTTACTTGATTATATTTTAATGGAGTTTACCTTTAATACGTAGAAAACAAAATGGAAACGACTAAAGTGTTTCTTGTAAAAAGGAGAAGAATTTAATCGATTTTGATAAGAACACTTAAATAGTATTTTCACGGCTTAAAATACGAAAGAAAATATTTTAACACAGTATGCAGTAGTCGTCTAAAGTTATATATGTGAAAGTACTTATAAGATCGATCATCAAAAACTAATTAAATATTACAAATCGTGCACTTTTATCCGTTTGAGTGTTAACCTGAACGAGCCAGCCTATCGGTTCGTAGGATTAAATCGAGTTTATTTATTTGTTTTTCACTTTCTCATTACCTGCTTATAAATAGAAAAATGGATTGATCGTACCATTTAGAATTTTTTTTACGTAAAAATAGAAAAACGTGATTCAGTTTCTAAGCTGAAACGAAGAAAGCGCGATCGCGCTGCCTGGTACTTTTCGTCCGGACTTTGCGAAGACTTATGGCACTTAAACGGTTATTACTATTTACAGACGACAAGAAAGACCAGTCGTAAATTATATATTGCTTATTATTAGTAGCGTGCGATTGGAAGGTTTGACGAAAACAAGCGTGTGTAATTGTAATTTTATTTAAATGGAATATAACTGGACTAGAATGAAACTAAACTACGTAACTATACTATATCCATTCTACGCGGTACTACACTGTTCAACGCTGGTTTACTCTGTCCTATTCCTCGCAACTCGCAAAACTACACTGTACCCCAAAAGCTTTACTATCATCTTAAATACTAATCCCGTCAACACGGGGCATGATTCTGCAGGCCATCATCGTCCGCTTGCGAATCATCCGCGTCCCAAGTGGCCTGGTCATAAACGGTCCCAGTATACCTGAGGTATCCTTACGCGTCGCATCTCACAGTAGTGTTTTTTGTATCATCGAATGAGTATTTATTTATGTTTATTTACTGTTCTCTCAACCATTTTTTCAACCGAAATGTCTGTAATAAAAAAAAATTCCGGTCCTTAGCGTTAATTTGGTTAAAACCGCGTCGATGCATAATGTGTTAACACTAGAACTATTTAGCGTTTAATATCATTGATAATTCTTATAAAAATTGTGAAAATAGACTTTCTTTCATTTCTTCGCATATTCATTATAGCATTCGAATAAAATTGTTTCTTTTTAAATTATTTCGTATATTTAATACTTTTAACACATTGAGCGCCGGCCCTGCAATAATGCGGATTTCTGGATTTCCGTTAAATTGTACATGACGAATATGCAATGAAAATGTACTATTTTACGAAAATGTATAATGTTTTGAATATTTTTCTTGACTACTCATTGATCAGATACAAGCGAATGAGGCCGGCGTTTGGGCTAAGTAGCCAATATGTTGCCGGCGCTCAGGCTTTAAATGTTTCTTAGGTCGTCGGCACTCAATGTGTTAAGATATGAGCAATTGAGAAATAAGAAAACTAAAACCCATCATTTTGAAGATACGGTAGTTTTAGTGATAAATTGTCGATAGTGTAGCGGCGCTATAATGCTGGTATGATCAGGTATCGGGCACAGAGAGCTTACAGCCTTTTCTATGTATACATGTACTTACAGTTCGCCTCTTCCGAACTGGAACCCACTCGATCGGCTACGCGGTTTGGGGGGTAAGGGGAGACGTTCACTCGCCACGTTCGGCCCGATTGTTATGGCGGCTCAGTTTCGGCATGTCTTTGTTACTGGCCGAGCCACGAGCTGAGATGGAGCGTGCGGCCGAGTCCTCTTGCCTCTCCTCACTTTTGAGCTACTGGCCGGCTTGGCTCACGTGAATAGCACACTGTATATCCCTCACGTTAGCTCCATCGACCACCAAGCTGAAAGTGCACAGGAACAAGCGGATTTTCCCAAGACTCGGTCCGTCCGACTTTCGACGCATGGTTATTATGATAACAAAGGACGAAAACAAAGCCGAATGCAATGAAGTCACACGTAACAATAGAAAACAAAATTCTCTATAGTTCTGTCTCACTCTGCCGCATTCAGTCTCGTTTCCATCCTTCATTAGTGCAACGCGGCCAATACCAACCACGCGTCGAAGACCGAGGCGGTCCGAACATCGAGAATGGAAGAGTCGTCTTGCCGCTCGGACTTGATCGCTAGCGAGTAGCCTGCCATGTCCTCAGAGCTGCACTTTACGAACATTGTTGTCGATTTCGTTCCGCCGAGGCGACGGCTTTTTACGTTTACCGAATCACGGATACACGGTGGCTTAGCTAGTGTGTTTCTTGTAAGAATCGAGGTGAAGCGAGCGGCCGATATAGCTTTTACCTCGTATATTGTTTTGTTACGTTTTATTTTATTTGTGTACCGAACTTTTTAGGCAACGTTCATATCGCGCTCTAATGCACCGGTTCTCGTCCGATCACCGAAATTAAATAGCGCTGGGCGTGGTTAGTACTTGGATGGGTGACCGCCTGGGAATACCGCGTAATGTTGCCTTCCTTTTTTCTCAACAAATAATACAAGTGCAAAATATTGATAATTAAAATTGTATAAAAATTAAACAAAATCTAACGTATAAATAAAAATTTATAATGTCACCTAAAATCTTCTTTAAACCAAAGTTTGTAATCAAGTGCATTTTTTTAAAGTTCATGTCCAGTGCAGTTCTCACGTCTTAAGCCAGGTTCGTCAAGCTAAAAGTGCACAGAGGCAAGAAAATATTTGTAGTGAAGAATTATAATATATTTTCCAAATTGTGTGTGTTCTGTGCAATTTTGCACTTTCAAATTTCCTATAAATGTATAAAATACCGCGGTCTAGTTATTAGATATCGTTTTCCTTGTTAGTCCGTACGAGACGAATGATTCAAGTACGTACGTTAGAACGTGTTATAAACTTTTATGTCGTTCTGAATAATTATTCTATACTGTATGCTGTTAGTCGCCGCTAGAACAATCACAAGAGGTATCGCACGTGCAGACACATATTATGCAGTACTAATCACCGCTGTAGCGTGTATAGGAGGCGAAGTATAGGAGGCTTTTATGGCCCAGTTTATGTTCAACTGATTCAAGGCCGTAGGACCCTGAATCAGAGCACAGTTGGATGGGAAGTGTATGGTACCTTTAAACCATTAAACCCAAAATTTTCCAGATTGTTAAATATTTGGGAGCTTTGAGGAGAACTACTGGTAATTCACGGCACAACCATTTTACCACGATTCTTTGCATATCTTTGATAAAGCGGCACACGTTTGACAGAACTTTGATTAGTTACGACAGAAATAAGAAAAATTTTAAGTACGCTGTTTAACCTTTAATTTACAAACATACCTAAAAATATGCGATGTATGCTTTCATTGCGTTAAAAATTATTTTTTGTGCGTTAAAAATTGCTCTTTTTGTATCACTATTGGAGAGGTCTACTGACTTTTTCATTGAAATCACACGTGTATTACAACACATTTAATATTTGAAAAATTTGACCTAAAAGATCTCCCGATTTTGTAATTACTCAGCTGCAATTACTTAGCTGTAGTCACTTAGCTGTAATTACATAATTTTTTAAATTGATTTTAACCATGGAAAAGATTAATGAGATTAATAATAATTATACCGTCTAATAAATTTTTACAACTTTTCCTAGTTTTGAATACCCAATATCAATTAAAAGTTTTTGTAAATATTCGTTTCCTGTAAATTAAAAAGTAATAAATATGTTTTAATGCTTATAATATTTTGGAAACGTGTATGATTTGTTTAGAATTGGAAATTTATTTTTCTTATTATTTTATCCAACAGAGTAATCATTCAAATAATGTTTCATTTAATTCATAACCCTCAGATTAAACTAGTCCTTTTCAGCACATTTATGTTGTTGTATAATATATTATACATAATTTATATTAAATGCGGTCAGTGAAATATAAAAATAAAAAAGAGAAAATAAAAATTTAAAAAGATCATAGAAAGGAAATAGCAGACAAAAAATAATGATTGAATAAGATTGATTTTTAATAATATAAAATTTATATTGTTTTATAGTAACTACTTTTATGTTTATGTATTACAATTAATTAAATAAAAGCAGATATTAAATAACGTAAAATGTTTTGTATAACATTAATTCAAGTTTTGTGTAATATGTACTTCGTTTCGATTACAATGACACTTAATCATTTTTTCGTTGTATCGATTTAATTGCATTTCGGTTCACTTGAAAATTTCGATTTAATTGGTTTTCATTCTCCTAGCTGTAACGTTGTTTTAAAACAACGCATGCGAAATAATTAATTGGTTTAAATTATATTACGACGAAAGTGCCATGAAATACGAAATATTTCTTCGTATACTTGCATGAAAATGCACATGTTATAAGTATGATATAATCATCTTATTATATACATTACCACGTCATTCTTGTTATTGGTGATTTTTAATAGATTTATTGGTTTTCATTCATTTTAAAAACACATTATCAATTGTTGCATAATTTCTGATATAATTGTAATCATAGCAGACGCCATTTTTTGGAACTTTTTAAAATTTTTGACGCTTAATAACATGCATTATTAGAAGAAGGAATATTTTTCAGAAATATTCAGGGGAATACCATGTAAAATTAGTATTTATGTATTGTAGTTACCGAAGAAATTAGAATCTTTTTCGTTAACATACAGTTTTGGTATTTATATTTAAAGAAGAACAGAATAAACAATATATTAAATAGTACAAATTTATAACAACTTGTTGCGACGTGTTACACAGAAGTATCCATTGTGTCATACTTCTCATTATACAGTTACAAACAAAGTTTTCGTTACAAAATTGACTAATCAACATAATATGTCTTTGTAATGATATTTCAAAGATTGTTAAAGAACTTTTACGCATTTCCTAAAAATATAAATATTTAAAAAACTTTCATTATTCCAATTATAACGTGTTTAACGGATAATTAAATGTTTCATTCAAAGTTTAAACTAAATCAACTACCTTTTAGTAACCTATGTGTTCATTACGTTTAACTGTGCAAGGGAAGACTGGCATATTCTCGACAAAGCCTTTTGCCATTATGAACGTATTTAGAATAGGATACTATAAAACGTTATAAAAATATAATAGAAAATATTGTATATTATTAGAATGCAATAATTCGTTTCAGTAAAACTTACGATTTTTCGCGCAATCATGAATTTAGTTTATACATATTTTTCAATCTAACATATTATAATTTCAACCAATGAGGTGTCTATGCC
Organism: Nomia melanderi; assembly: GCF_051020985.1. NCBI lineage: Eukaryota > Metazoa > Arthropoda > Insecta > Hymenoptera > Halictidae > Nomia > Nomia melanderi. The sequence continues at coordinate 644,331 of NC_135009.1, forward strand.
AAATAGTATTATGACTGCAAAAGATTCAATTCTTAACCCTTATCACTTCAGGCAATTTTATAATCTATTAACAACTTCATAATACTTATTAAGTATTTTATTTTCTTTCTTGGGACAATATTTGCTTGTGTAGCAAATGCAGTAAGCTCAGGATACTTTTTTCAAATTTGTTCATTAAAATATTTAATACTATTTATCATCTATGTTAATTAACCATTATCTACGTTAACCTGTTTAAAAAAAGGGTTAATCTATTTATTCAAGAATTTAATATCTACCCTTATTTTATTATATGATGCTAATCTCTAATCCCTGTGTTCAGGTAATAGCTAATGCAACCTACAACGCTGCGATTCTTACACTGCCTGACTATGACATGAATGGATCTCTCATCGTGGGAGAAGGATTTAGGGGATGCATTCTCCAAGGTCCTGGCTTCCTGTTTAACGATACTATCAATAATGGAGCCGTCTTCGGTCCCTGTCCCGGAGAAAATAAAGGATGTAAGAATTTCACTTTTTTTTTTAGGGAAATGTACATCGTGATCTTGAAACAAAGATTGATAGTCAAGAGAATAGACTTTTGAAATGTTTTAAAATGAATGTGAAACATATTTGATTTAAAGTAAAAATTTGATTTAAAGAATTTTCTACAATTGCAGGAGATTTGATAAATACACAGTTGTAAAATATCATGGTCGATAAACGTGCAACGATACTGAAAATTTAATAAAAAGGCATTTAATTTACGTAACATTTATTAAAACAGTTAGGTACTGTATATGTAATATTTTGATGCAGCAGAATTTTGATTTTACAAGAAAATTGATAACATAAATATTGTTAAAACGAGATTTATTCCATACATAACTTTTTAATGTTTATAATATAATAATAAATACTTTATTGTTTTTTTTCATTTTTGACAATATACAAATTCAATACACTTTTTATTCATGGTTATTCTGTTTTGCAATGCATATTATATATATTTTTTATAGTTTTATATAAATTTTCTTCAATTTTAAACAATTTACTTGTAAATCAACAATTTTTTTAAATAACTTACAGTATTTATTACGGAAACTTATTCTTCCACTTCATTCATTTTTTTTCATGATTGGTATAACTTTTCCTGACTTATACAATAATCAATGTAATACGGTGTGATAGTTAGATATATTTCTTTTCAATATTTTTATTAAAATTCATTTATATCGTTACTGAACGTTGATAATAATGATAAAAACAATATTCAGTCATTTACGGTTTTTGAAAATGGCATTTATCGTGTTAGATAATTTGATACGTAATGAACATTCAACTTTGCAAAGTATTAAAAACAGTTTTCTAGGATAAGTAATCTACGTAAAATATAAAAAGTAAAATAAATGAATAATAAAAATAATGAAATTTATATTTAATATAAAAAACAGGACTAGATTTCAAAAAACATGAACTTCTCCTTTCATAAGTAGAGTATGAAACGTATATCATACAATAGAAGCAATGTAGCAACCATTATTTAACATTAATGTAATTTCAATAAATCATTAAGATTATGTTTATTGCAATTATATTAATATTAAATAATGCACACATTGATTTTCGTTTTCTCTGACACCATCACTGATTAAACGGCACAATTTTCTTTATCGCAACGTACATTTATCTTCTCTGCTTTCTTTTAGTCTTCATGTCAGTGTTCTACTTTTCTCAAAAAGATCTATTATTCTTTTGTTTTGTTTTTTAATTTCAAACTATCCCTACATCATTACTCGTTATTATACACTTTTATATCAATCAATCTACAAAGTGCAATTGCATTATTCTAATTTCTCGTCTTCGCCGTAAGGAAAGCTTCCCTTTTTTATAAACTTTATAAACTTTTATACAAAAGTTTTAAATTAGCTAATGAAAATACAAACACAAATACAAAAGCATAATAACTTTTCCAGTCAAATAATATTATTTCAGACACTAAAATCTTTTAATCCATAAAACTATACTCTGTGATGAGTTGAATAAGAAAATCAATAAAACATGGTTGCTTGTTGAAATAAAAGGCAGCCCAAAATAACTTAATAGAAAAAGATCGCTGATAAACTTACTAAGGACAAAAATCACAGACAGGATTATCATTTTATTTTATTTTCCTTCATAAATCATGATTATTAGGAACAAGAATTGAAAAGGTTCCGAAAATAACCGATTGAAACTGTTATACCGAGTGAGTCATTTAAGATTAGAAGTTAAAACATTTCGGAAACTACTAGTTATATAGAAAACATATGTCAGATAAAACTTGAATGGTTTTTAGGGGACCATTAATTAGTCTAACTGGTATTTTCGTAAGTAAACACATAAAAAACATTTAAAGATCAAGTTTGATTTTTATTTTTTAATCATTTCCTACAATTATTAAAACACCAGTAGATTTAACCCATCATTCTTTATAAGAAAGTAACAAACCTATTGTACTGAAAAACTACTAATTTAGAAGACATTTTAATACCCCTATAAAATCGAATTTGAAATACATGAAATATTACGTATGAATTTGTCTCTGGACGAGCATGACATCGCAAAATCTTAAAATTATCTCCTAAGTTATCGGTTTTCCGGTATAAATGGTTTATTATTCTCTTGTAGACAATGAGGAACTGAATCACTTGTTGCCTTAAAAATAATAAAATTCCATTTGAAAGGACAAACTTGACCTCGAAATCTTCTTTAAGGGTTCATGTCCAAAAATGCTAATTATTCTGACGAATGTCCCCAAAATAACTCTTCAAGTTTTGTCTGAAACATTTTTTCATATAACTAATAGCTTCCAAAATATTTCAACTTTCATTCTTAGATAATTTTACTGGTATATCGGTTTCAACTAAAACAGTTATGGAGAATCGAAATAAAGTCATAACTGTTATTAGATTTATCGGTTTCGATTCCAGTCCTTCGAAACTAATATTATACCGATTCTGCATGTTATTTTTCAATGCCGTATAGTGGTTCTGCATTTCTTTTAGGACCGATAAATAAGAGTTATACAACCGATACAAAACCGATATAATATCCGGTTCTTCAGAACCGAAACCAATATACTGTCTATACCTAAAAACCTACATAATGACAGTTGTGACTCTATTTCGATTCTTCATAATTGTTTCAAGAACCAGAACCGATATCATCATAACTGTTTTCAGTCCCTGATCAGAAACAAACCCCAACTTTCGAGCAGTAGGTTATCTCTATGGGTCCCAATACTAAAAATCGAATTATACTTACGGAAGGTCGTAGAATAGTTGTATTTCTCAGTCTCGTCAAGTACCTGATAAATCTGAAATTTTGATACGCTCGTGTGCCGTAGCTGCTTGCCAGGTGTCGAATAATTCGAGAGACGATCGCTGCACACTTTCGGAGTGAAGATCACGCACAGTTCATTGTCAGTTTGGTCCTGTGTAAACTCTTGCCGCGCAACGCGTGATTCTGTGCGCCACTTATCGTACATTGTACGAGTAGTTGACTGCATGGCAGACATTGTTTTGCGAAACTTTCAGGTGGTACCAGCGGACTCGGAGGTGGTGTAGGATCGAGCGCAATTACCGCCACGGATTTCTGTCATCTCGAGCCATGCATGATGCATGGCAAGTGCGTGTCACGGCAGGATCGTTACGAGTGCCACTGTTACGCCCGATATTCCGGCAACAACTGTGAAATTGACGATGGTAGACCTCGATGTTCTATACGAGGTTTTCGCACGAATATGAGAATAGAAATTGATACATGGCCTTGTACAAATCTAATCGCGCGTTGGGACTTATTACATTTTTCTTCGTGATTATCGTTATTACATACGAACAACAGAAACCACGAATACTAACACTTGTACCGAGCATTTGATATGATCGATGTGCAATTTTTATCAAAGTTATGGTAATAGATTCTTTTATGTTTCTACGGATATTCGTTGTGGTATGCAAGTAACTAATAATTTGTAAACTAAGTCCGGGTATATGACACATTCGTGATGTCAGTAACTGCAAAAAAACTAAAACCAGTCATTTTTACTGGTATGGTAGTTCTAGTGTTGATTCTTCATGTGTGTAGCTTTCTGACTGAACTTGTGTACTCCGAATCTCAAAATTTTATGATGTTAAAATGAACAATGATTTCGATACCTCATTTTTAGCAAGAATGTTTGAGTATAGAAAAGATATTTATTTATTTGAAATATTAGTTTGTACGTATGTGTCACGGGTTTTTAATAATTAAAATTCTTGATTGAAATTATTTGACAAGCATTTCAAATTATAAGTTTATTGTGAATTCATTATTTGTTTACTTTAAAAGTTACAAAAAGTATTTTTAATTTTGCAAATTTTTATAAATTTATTTAGAAGAAAGATTTTTCTTCAGATACTTAATCTGTAGATTTTTAATTGGCATCGTCTAATACATTTGCAAGTTAAAAAAGTAGTCGTATTATTGATGCTAAAGATAACAGGAATGTTTTTCTTTAGAAAAGCATCTCATATTATTAAATAATCATTTAAAATGTAGAAATTAGGTGTTTCATCTTGAATAAATGTTTATGTATTTATTTTGTGTTGCGTTCTGATAACAAACGTAGAATGATTTGTTGTTTCAAATTTGAGTTCATTATTGAATCAAACATTTTAATTACTGAATGATTATTTCATTATTTTCTTATTTTAATGCAAAATGCTAATTTTCAAAATTACTTCGATAAATAAAATAACAAAATTTCACTTCCAAAACAAAACATTTATATTATCAAATCTGTTTTATTGAAAAAAATGTTTGTAACAAAGTTCCGAGCAAGATTTTCAAATATACTCTATCTTATACACGTGAATAATAGCAAAATTTCGTGTCGCATTGCATAAAATGGGTGTTAAAATTTACTTATCACAACATTGATTTAATACACATTTATGATAACAAGTATTATTTTAAAATTGAGTCTAACAAAGATTCTGACTACAGTAGTCCAATGTACAGTGCAGCTCCCACGTTTATAGCAGCAACCATCGGTTTAAAAGTACACAGGGGCAAGGGGAGACGTTCACTCGCTCGGCTCGGTAGTTATAGCAACAATGACGCCTCAGTTTCGGCACGTCCTTGTCATTGGCTGAGCCGCGTGACGAAGAAAGCAGACGGAACAGAATGCGACAGAGAGAGAGATATACTGTTCGGCTGAGAAGTGATGGCGTTTAACCTCCACGGTAAGAAGTCGGTAAAGCAAGGGGTTTCTTCCACTTACGATGTTCGGGCCGCTTTGGTTTCCGACACGTGATCCTTATTGGCCCTGCGGCAGTAACAAAGGACGGAAGCCAGACAGCAAGCGACGGAGTGAAACGTAACGATAGAGATCAAAGTTTAGGGCCTATGCACACGAACGACGCGATCTCCTTGCGGCGCCGCAGCGTTGACGCTGTGCGATTTTAGAACAAGAACGTAGAAGTATAAGTTCATCGTGTATTTATTATTTCTTTATTTCAAAAGTTACAAAAGATAGTTAACAGTATAATGCGGTTGAAATCGTTCGTTCAATCAATTGAAAATTCTCTTATTTTTTTTTTGTGAGACTGAAGAAAGAAAACAATCGCTGCGGCACCGCAGCCGGATCGCGTCGCTCGTGTGCATAGGCTCTTATAAAGTCACCGGCTTCGTTCTCACTGTTACATCTCACTCCGTCGCGTTTGGTCTCGCTTCTGTCCTTTATTTTTCCCGCGCACCAATAATGACTACGCGTCGAAAACTGAAGCAGCCCGAATATCGTGAAAGGAAAAGAGTCTCCTTTCTTCCTTCACTTCTTACCACGGTGATCAAGCACCGTAACTACTCAGTTAAACAGTAACGAACACTGGCGTCGAGTTTCTACGCGGCGGCGGCTTTTTGTGTTTACGGAATCCCGGAAACACGGAGTCTCGGTTACTATGTTTCTAAAGGCCCCCGCATACGGTGAAACCTGCGGCGACGCGGACATCGCTAGAAGCGATGGGTCTGAGTCTTCCTAAATGTTGCATTCAAACAAAAAGCGGAAAAGGCTCGAATCCATCGCTTGTTTCAACGTTTTATATACACGATGCACTCGAACAAAAAGTGAAAAAGGCTTTAAGCCATTGTTTGTTGCAATGCCTGCATCGCCGCAAGTTTCAACGTGTATGGAGACCTTAGAGGGACTAGGGTGGAGCGTGCGACCGATTCCCCTTGCCCCTGTGTACTTTTGAACTTTAGGTCGCTGCTATAAACGTGGGAGCTACACTGTACACGAATGACTAAACTGTCATAAATGTTAGTAATAGGAGTATGCATGTTGATAGTGATACATTAACGCGTTAAAATTTCATTACATTAAAATTCGCGGCCATATTATCGAGAGCGAGCAGATTTTCAATTAAACGCGCCGCCATCAAGGTGTTAATATGTGATTAAATTTCGTTATAATTGGATGTCGTGTTTCCAATAAGGCCTCGTTCGTTTTAATTTGTCGATATTATTTCTTTATGGGATATAGTGCATTTCAATTGTGCGCGCCTCGCGCAGCTACAAATGGAAAGCGATAATGTGAACAAATTAAAAATTAAATATCGAAGCTTTAAATTCCCTGTGGAATATTACTTGGCCATGAATTCTTTTTTTATTCTCGATGGATTACTTTTATTGTTCTTCGTTTAATTCTCTTCCTCTATCAGCTTGCGGAATTCTGTACAAATGTCTCTAATTCAATATACAGGGTGAGCCATCTGAAACTGGCGCCTGAGACATCGCCGATGTTTTTAATGATATTACAAAACTTCCAAGGAAAGAAATACTTGTCGCAAAGGAGCAAATATTGCGATGAGAAGAATTTTTCTGTTTACCATTCTTTTTATCACAACATTCGTTCCTTTCGTGCAAATGTTCCTTTGTTTTTCTTTTATACTTTGCGATATAATTAAGAACAACGCAGACATTTCAGGCTTCAGCCTTAAATGATCCACCTTGTGCGATAACTTTCATTTATAATTAAGAATAGACATTGCATGGGTAATTGTTTATAGGATAAAATCGCTCTTATAAGTCATATACACGCAAATCGAGATTACACACAGCTATTCTCCCTGGGAACACTCGATCTCACTACATCAATCATTCGACATTGATCATTGAGAGACGGCGAACATCATGGAAACGGGGTAGCCCTTATTTCATTTTTTATCTCCCACAGAAAAAGACTTTCCCCTGGTGCTTTCTATTATCTGTTATTCACAAATTTTGGTATTAATATAAACACCATCATCTTTTTGCGTTTCTCTCTCCTATGGATGATTTCCTCGGTGTTACGCTATAGGTGTCTGGATTATGGGCTCACTAGCATTTAATTGCTTCTGCACAAAACTTTCATTTATTTCTACGGTTCTCTGTCACTAATTCATTTTGGTAATTATCTAGAAAAGAGAATTCACCGATTCTGACGATATGATTTTGAATCATATTGTTCAAATCATCATTCTGAACTACTCTTTTTTTTGTACATGTTACCGTCGCTTAATTTCTGAGATATACGCAAAAATATATTCAACGTTATGTATTCAATGCTACGTATTTCCAAGGTTCAAGTTATATTTACGTTAAACGTGAAATTTGTGTTTCATTTGGATTTGATAATGAATAAACAATTTAGAATTATTAACTATTAGCAGTCCAGCTGATTCTATAATGTACCAGCGACTCCAAACCATTTATATAGTATTCCTGATAAAAATGGAAGAATGTTATATATAACATTTCTTATGCATGAATTATTAAACGTAATAATGATCTTAGGGTAGTCTTTTGAATTTTGATCATTAAAATATTTAATACTACAAACGAAACCGTAGTGGAGCCTATAGAATCCAAAGGCTTAAATTTATTGATAAAGAGTGGGTGATAATTGGATTAAGTGAACTAATCTCTTCAGATCCAGCACACATTATAATGTACACTGGTTTACAACTTCAATGTCTAAATATATACACCTCGTATATTCGTTTGAGCTTATTTCTATCAGAAAAGTATTATACTGCCACTATTTTATTCGAAATAATGTCGTTACTGATGTTGCACGTTACTAATTTTGTACAAACATCAGGTCTGAAAAGGTTAACTCAAAACCAATCTGAACGCAGCTTGCTAAATATAGTGTATACAAAATAGGTAACATTTCTGCGTTTATCTCTGAAATTAATCTGATGCAACGATAATACGCATAAAAAAAGTTGTCCAGAATAATGTCTTTGACAATGTATTTCCAGGTCATCAGAAGCAATGAAGAATCCTCTTTTGTAGATAATTACCCTCACTTTTAGCTCTCCAGTTATCAGAAATTTGAAAGCGTTTTAATTCCTTAGGTTCGCCCTGTTTGAACAGTCCCTGTCGAAATGGCGGCACGTGTAACGAGGACCAGAAGGGAGACTTCAGTTGCTCCTGCAAACCCGGTTTCACTGGGATGTTCTGCGAGTCGCAGCTGGGCGTACGGTTCTGCGAGCAAAGCCCTTGCAGAAACGACGGCGTTTGCCTGGCGCTCACCGACAGCGAATATAAGTGCGACTGCTTGCCTGGATGGACGGGGAAAAATTGCGAAACCAATTTCAACGAGTGCTCCTCGAATCCTTGCAGGCACGGCGGGGTTTGCATCGACGGTATCAATAACTATACCTGTATATGCGATAGAACAGGGTACGTTTCCAATATTTATTATAGAATTGCGATACGTTTACAATGTCCCCATATAAAAATTGAACGATTTTTATTATAATTTGTCGTATTTAGGTAGCTAAATGATAAATTGGCCATCATTTAAGAAAAATCTTATTCAAGTAATATTTTGAGTAACAGTTTAACACATTTAATTAGCTAAACGATAAATCGGTTATTATTTCACTTAAATGACTGTGGTTTGATGTTATATAATAAATAACTATATTATTGGGAGTAAAAACAATTTGGGAATTATTAAGATTTTTCTTTCAATACAATGTATCGATTGATTTGTGTTTCATTCCCTGAATAGCTTCCGCATTTGATCAAAATCAAAACTCCATGGCAAAAGTTCTAGTTATAATTAACCCCTTGACCTACAATACCGTATCAGACTCGTGACGAGAATTTTAAACTACTTTTTACAAATCTAAGTGTTATTTAGTTTATTTTACATATAAATTAAATGTTGCTTTTCTATTATCAATCCTTAATCTTTCGAGTAAATGTAGACACTGGATAAGCATGAAAGTGTTTTCTTTTTCTAGTAAATTATTAACGGTAAAGTAGTTGTATCGATCAAAATTAAGAAATAAATTATAGGGCAAGGGGTTAATTAAGAAAATTATAATTGAAGTTAAATTCACTACTCAATTTATTTCATAATAATGAAGCTACAAAAGGGAAATGTTAAAATAATTTTAAACGATTATTAATAAAACGTAAATATGAAAAACGTGTAATAAGAATAGTAGAGACAAACTTACTTTTGCCACTCAAGTCTTTGCATCCAATAATAGGTACAATTATTTCATCGAGAATCATCTTTTGTTTGAATAATCTGTTCTTGTATTTCTGAAACGTGCTGTATATTCGGTATTCAGGAAATACAATTATAATGCTGCCCAGAATAAAGGCAATTGATTCCACCAGCAGCATTCAGCGTTATTATTCTATTAGTATTATATGCTTATATAAAGTAGTATAATTGAAATACTATATCTTTATATAAAGTTATAAATCAATATCTCGTATAAAAGACGGATTTGTATGAAATACGAAATCCGGCGTCGAGGGATTAAACTTTTCCTCTCTGTAACTATGTATTTTTATATTTCCTTGCAACGAGTTCAAAATTATAAACACAATTTATCAAATCAACAGGGTCGTTTGTTTATTATGTTTGAAAGGTATTACATTTCACTTTTTCCCACCCTTGGAACAATTACAACCATTACTATTATCACTACTACACATCAATGGAAGTAAAGTTTCCAGTCAACTCATATTGTATTATATATTATTACATAGTAGTTAAAAAATGATTAATATTTTATGGTGTATAAACGAACAAACGAAGATGTATCACTCCGATGATAATAACTCTTCCCTGTCTAAATAATGACATACATCGAGGCGATCGTTAGTATCTAATACCTTGCTAACCGGTGACTTGGATACGAAGTAGAAACATTTTTAATTTTCAGTATACATATCTTACTTACATACAATATACTAAAATAATTTAACGATTGAAGCTAATAAATACGATCTAGAACCCTCTTATAAAGACATATGTATATTGTTATTCGAATATAAATTAATATAAGTACAAGTACAATTTAACTCGTGAACGTCTCGTGAAACCACGAATTAATTTACGATCGATCTCGTCGTTCGAACGTGAAAACATGAAAGTACTCGTGACCCATCAGGAAGATATTATCTCTTTACGCGCAAAAATCTTTTAAAATATTCAAAACCTTAGCCTGAAGAAGCTGAATTGTACAGTAGAACCTCGCTTATCCGAACATATTAGGAAACATGTCTATTCGGATAATAAATGCTCACCAACTATTCCCACATACTGCCTGATCTTATTTATTCCAATAAAGGAGTTCGATCCTTGGCGGCGTTCAGATAATGTCCGTTTATATATTTGTTTCTTTTTCGTTTTCAAACTCTCACAGTTATACGGATGTATTCATATTCCGAATACACATACACATGCATAAATTGTATACACGTTCGCATAAGTGAGAGTACGCTTAGCAGTAATTCGGATAATAGAGATTCAGTTAGGAGTTTACATATTATCCTGGCATTTACTGATTCGGATAAACTAGGTTCGGGTAATTGATGTTTCACTGTATATCGAACTCTTAAATACCAGAAAAAAAAGAAGCTACCCATTAATTTTTTACTGTTCGAATAATTAACACACTTGCGATCGGAAAATTATTCGCTTTTCTAATACTCACTACCAGTGAAAATGAAGAAAATCAGGAAAAAACGGGGACAAAAATTAAGAAATTTGTTTCGAAACGTTACCCTTGTAACGATCTGTAGTTTGAAATGGCAAACATTTCGTTAAAAAATTCGCAAATGGAAACGAACAGAAGAATAAAATATTTGAAAAGACGTGAATTCGCGTCAGCGGTCGCGAATGCGTTAAGTAACTTTCGGTTCTAGATACAAAAGCTTGATGTCGTCAATACGCCTACATTCGTTTCCAAATGTTTAACTTGAATTCAAAGAACATCGTTCTTTTTGCAGGTACGAAGGTTTCAACTGCGAGATCGACATCGACCAGTGCTCGGCGAATCCTTGTCTAAACAACGGCGTGTGCTACGACAATTACGGCGGTTATATTTGCCATTGTCCGAACGGTTTCGAGGGCCAGAACTGCGAGTTGAATCTGAACGAGTGCCTATCGAACCCGTGCAAGCACGGTGACTGCGTGGACGACGTAGGTTCCTATCATTGCACCTGTCCGCCGGGATATGCCGGCCGTCACTGCGATCTCAGGAGTCAGTGCGAGAACGCTGCGTGTCCGGCGAACAGCATCTGCGTGGAAGACGTACACGGGCCACAATGCGTTTGCAACCCTGGTTTCATGGGCAATCCACCGAACTGCATTATCAATTACTGCGCCAGTAATCCGTGCGCCAACGGCGGCACTTGCACCAGCAATAAGGACGGGTATAACTGTACTTGCCTACCAGACTGGAGAGGTAAGCGCGGAAGACAAGTGCATTTGTCGAGTTACGGATATCGATGCTAACGTGTATCACAGCTTTCACTTTAGACATTAGAATATCATTGCAAAATTAAATGTAATAAGGATTGTTGAATGGACCTTCGCGGATTGTTGGAGGTTTGACGTTGTTGCTGCACAGGGTGTTTCATTTGTGAACATCTCGAGTGATTTTCTTGTTTGTGCCAGAACATTTCGAGCAGAGTTTGTACGATTCGAGGAGGGATATTTTGTAACTAGCGAAATTTTTCGATGAAGATAATGTTTTTGACATTTCAAGATTGTTGTATATGATCTGAATAACAGATGAATTTGTTTTATGATTTATGTTATGATATGATATAAATAAAATATGGTTTTAGTAGAAACAAGAATTTTGAAATCAGAAATATGACTTTTACCCAAAAGTTTTGCTAGTTGTAAAATTTGCCTTTGTTTAAGTCATAGAAACGTAATTTGAAACACACTTTTGTATCAACGAAAATAACGGAAACGTGGTTAAAATAGATGAGACACTATATACGGACAGTGGTGTACAAAAGATTCTGGATACTTGAAATTGGTTGATGTATAAGAAGTTTTCAATCGCTGAAACGTGAACATTATTTTACTTACAATGAGAATACGTTAACAATGATTGTTAACGCTGGTTTGTAAGAATAAAGTTAAAGAACGTAACCAACATTAGTGAGTCCCGTGAAGGCAATCTTATTACATAATAATATTAACCTTCATTTCGCACAAATAATCATACAAAAATTGCAAAATTCAAATCATTGGTTTTATCCCATTTTCCATGTTCACTAAAATTATCTCCAACACTTTTCCACTTATTTAGATAATTAGTTTCACACAGGTAAACGATTTAAAAATACGAATAAATTGTTAATGTACGAATAGTTTAAAAGTAATCATTTACTTTATATATATATACATATGTCGTTCGTCATTTATACCAACTACATAAATATAATAACTATTTTCAATTAAACATTCATAAAAATTAGCAGATATTACTTCGGCGTATTTCCTTTTCAAGTAAATATTCATAATTAGCATCTTATTCGTTTATAATTGCTATATAAGAGATCAGATTTTTGTGTGTTAGAGAAAAATAAATTGGAAATTGTAATTATTGACGTTGTTAACGTGTTGGTAGTCGCAAAGATCAAGTAACCAATGCGATCGTCTAAAGATCACTAATAACCAATATCACCCGTAACAAAAATTTTATTGTATAGATAAAGTTAATTATATATATTGAACATCTAAATTACTTTCGTTGCTATTAAAAACGAGTAAAAATTATTATAACAAATCTGTATTATCTATGTAATTGTAGTTATTTAACTCGTTTCGACGTTAGCTACAATATCGACTTCAAGACAATCGGTGTTAGTATGAAAGAAATAATAATTTCACTTTGGGAATACATTTAAAATGAAGTTAAACGGATGTTTTCCAAGTCAATTAGGCTAAAAACATATATCTTATAAAATCAAATTCTTCTTTTCGGTTTAGTTCAAATATTTTGGATGTGCAAGTTACGCGAAAAACTACATATTCAAAATTTATAATAAATTCACTCCTACAATAAGTAATGCAATAAATACGCAATTTCTTTTTCCGTTGGAGAATTATCAATGTTAAATTATATCCTACAAACTCGATTAGAAAAAAAAACCGTAAGACGAAGGATTGAAACATATTCTACACATTTAGATATTATCCTCACAAGAATACACCATTTTTCGCTAAAAATTGCGTCTACACATGTAAAACACACGTACAGGGCTGAGACACCACACTTCCTTGTAAAAACAAATTTTCACGCGCATTTAAATTTCTTGTTATCTCTGTTGCTTAGAAAGCAACCAAAAAGGTATCAACATAGAATCATTTGCAGGCCACTGTAAATACGAAAACTCATTCCAAAAGCAAACACGGAGCGCGCACTCCGAACACGAAACAAGCTGAACACTTCCTCGATCGTCTGTAACTAACAGTCCACGCGACTTCACCGTTTCCCTTCACGTTCCACCGCTGTGACATATTTTTCCGCTTGAATGTTTTGTGTACCCCCTAACCGTGTTCTTTTGTGCCGTGCGCCGTCCGTCAGGAGCGACATGCCTATCGCCCGCCTCGGAATGGTGCACCGCCTGCTACAACGGAGGCAGTTGTCTCGAGACGCGTTTCGGTATCATGTGCCAATGCCCGAGATTCTGGTCCGGGCCTCAATGCAAAGACCCGATCACTTGTCACGATCTACCTTGCAAACAAGCTTCCGCTTGCCTGGACTATGTGAGTGTGACACCTTTTGCGCGACGGGTTTGCATGCACGCGCGCGACCAAAGTAACTCCTTCTACTGTGATTTATTTGTAGCCGATGCTGCACAGCCAGACAATTCCATTTTTATTAACCTTTTAGCTGCCGTACGCAACCGTAGTGGCTACGTGGACACCACTTCTCTGAACGGTTCACCACTATACCTTCCGGCTGTCTTCTTTGTTTTCCATTGATAATTGTGTACATTGTAGTCTAATCTAACGTAATTGCACAGTGGAAAATTCTACCAGCCTCGAATCGTAGTGCTACATTTATCACACAGAGTTTGCGACATATCTTGCCACACAGAGGTGTAGCTTCGCGGCTAGTTCCACCGTAGCTAAAAGGTTCAGTTCTATAAAGCAGTGAGTAACATAGAAGTCTCGAATTGGAAACAGTTACGCTATCAGCTCCAGTTCTCGAAACAGTTATGGAGAACCGAAAGAAATACGAAACCGAAATATAAAAGCAAGAAATAAGTTATAGAACCGATATCATATCGGTTCTGAAGAACCGGAACCCAAACCGATATATTAATAGTTTTATGACTTTAATTCGGTCCTTCATACGTGTTTCAGTCGGAACATAACACCGATACATGGTAGAATTTTAAATCGTTATTTTTAAAACCTTTCCAATCCCTGATAGAAGCTTACATTTTTATTGCTCAAATAATTGGTTATCAGTGAACAGCAATATTTAGTTTGTAGCGAATAATCGTACACATTTTCAAACAAGTGAAATTATATCACTGTTATTGCTGTCAATACTATTTCTTTCGCTCTTAAATTCTGCATCTAATTTTCAATACTTGGTCAGATCAATATTGTCTCCATCACTTTCGCATTTCGTATAAGCTCTTACGATACTACTTTTAAACGTATTGGACAATATGGTTACATGTTACTTACGAAATATTATGTTTCCCTATAAAATAATGACTCCTACATATGGCGCTCGCTAGCAAAATAGGCCCACTGCTGCATTTCCCATTTCTAACAAATGCAGCTCGTCGTTGCCCTTTTGGCATAGAGAACTCACGACGAGCTGGATTGGTTATTCCAATAGAAGGAGTTAATCGAGCGTGTCGCATTCGCCCATTCGAATCTATCTCTATGTGGCCCTCTTGCTTTGTTTGTGACATCCTCGTCCCCCGTGCAGACCGGCGGCTATTATTGCACCTGCGAGCCAGGATGGACAGGCCCTGAATGCTCCATCGATGTGGACGAATGTTCCAGCGATCCTTGCCGCAACGGCGGAATCTGCATCGATCAACTGAATAGCTACTACTGTCAATGTCTTCCGGGATACACCGGTAATCATCCGATACCGCAGCTGATTTTTAGCCACTTTCCACCAAAGCTTTGCTTTCGCCGAACCTACTCAGCTAATCCTGTCTTGGTTGCATTGTTACATTGATTTGTTACACTTGTACGCTTTTCACGCTATCTCATCGTTGACCCTATTGTATCCTCGTAATTTATCGAACCTCTTACGCTGTAGTATCGAGCCAGCCACGTTGCAGCGATTTCAAATTGAATCTGATGTATGTGAAGGACGAAAAGTTATTAAGGAAAATTGGTTTTCAATTAAATCTGTTCTATGCTTGTCAATTGAATTTAATTAATGGGAATAATGTTTGGATCGAAATATTATTTTGTGTTTGTGACAATCATAATTGAAATAGATCAAAACCTATAACACAGTAGATATTTTAATGTAGCTTCTATGCATCATATACTTTAACTTTCTTTTACATTAATTAAAACAATGAACGTTCGATAAACGATAAATGAGAATTTAATTTTAATTTCGATATGCGCACTTCAGTATTTGGTGTTTTAAGTTTTTTATTTTATAATCAATACTGTGGGAAAAAATGAACATAAGCCCTTAAAAATTTTCTTTTTCTCAGTGGAACTACTTAATTTTTTTGTATAATTATTAAGTAACTGAAACTTAGTTTCAGCCATCTGATAATTATTAATTCTCACATAATGAATACAAGAACATTTTGACCTAGTTGTATTAATTAAATATACATATACTCGTCAATTGGACACTTATTTATTCGTATGTATATTTATTTACAAATAGATATATTTAATATACCTTTTAACGGTGCACTGTTTTCTATTCAATCTTACAATTAACTTAATCTTCTATTTCTTTTTTCTTATAACTTATATCGCGTTTTTCTTCGACTGCAATCTATGTATAATTATATCGAATTGTAAGTGAAACATAAATAGTTAAAAATATACATAAAATGTTGTACACAATTTGGTTTCGACACTTGTCTACAAGAAGTATTCTATTACGAGTCAGAGTAACCCAGCATTCGGTTATAAGCAATCAGAATATAAATTTTATATAACTTCAATAATATTTCATTTTTACATTCTTTTATGTTCATTTTTATATTCTTGAATAATTTGTCATTTTTCTTAAATTTAGTTACGATATTACTGCTAGATTTCTTTTAATTTACTGAAATTATTAAAACTCCTGTTGTGCTTATTTATACATACACTAATGCTAAATGCTATATTTATTCGAGCTACTTACCAGATAAGCTAAACAACTGAGTACATTTGCATGTACACTAATATTTTATCTCTTTCCATCGATGTTTCATTTAGCATTCTAACATACATGTATTTTATATTTCGCGAAAATCGTTTCCCTTTATAACATTTTGTTCATTGTTTTGTAACATTTTGTTCCATTTTAGTATACAACTGAAAATGCTGGTAAAAGTAATACAAGAATCATTTAAATTAATTTATAAATATCAACATTTAAGATTCTACAATTCACTTATCATTTCAGTTATGTACAGTCAATCCTCGTATTAGAAAATATTTGGATTTGTTCAAACTGTAATATTACAATATCTTTCGCATAATTTTGTTACCTACACAACGCAAATTAACGTGAAAGAGCTTAAAAAGTGATTCCCAGGAATTTTGTTAAATTTTCACGAGAATATAGCAAGAACATATAAAAATTCTTACTCGGACACTCGATTGCTAACACAAGAGTTAACCCCTTGCCCTATGACATCGTATCAGACTCGTGATGAAAATTTTAAACTAAATACGACAAATCCGACTGTTATTTACTTTTCTTAAATATAAATTAAATGTTTCTTTTCTATTGTCAATCATTAATGTCTGAAATAAATATGGCAAATAGAATAAGTACCATATTCTTATTTAATAAATTATTGCCGTCTTATGAAATAATGATATTTAATTTATAAATAATTAGCTTTTATCAAGCACAGCTGTGAAAGAAATTATAGAACAAGGAGTTAAAACTCTGACAAGCCACAGTAGGCATCCTTAAAAGTGTTTGTCAGTTTCTCGCTAAGTGACAATACACATTTCCATAAACATTTTACGACAGCTTCTAATAGAATGCTTCCACGAATAGGAAAGAACTGCCAGATCAACGTCGACGAATGTTTATCGCAACCCTGTCAAAACGGTGGCACGTGCATCGACCAGATCAACGGGTATACGTGCAACTGCACGAAAGACTACATGGACGAGAACTGCGAACGGGAGTATAACGCGTGCGCCTTGAATCCTTGCCAGAACAACGGGAACTGCACGTTGCTCTCGCGATCGCGTCGCGAATTCGTCTGCGAGTGCCCGCCAGGTTTCGAAGGGAAAGTGTGCGACATCAACGTGGACGATTGCATCGACGTGATATGCCCCGACGGTAAAGTATGCGTCGACGGTATCGCCGGTTACGAGTGTAAATGCCACGAGGGATACAGGGACCCCAATTGCACCCGCATCGTTGACCACTGCGCGACGAAGCCCTGCAATAACGGCACGTGCACCGATCTCGGGGAACACGGTTTCGTGTGCAATTGCAGCGAGGGCTTCCAAGGTGAGGACTCTGAAATAATCATTAACACTTTCAGACCTGACGGACATTATAATGTATTATACTACCTATTATATGTATTAAATTATATTATTATATATTGAAGTGGTAAAACAGTATACTGTTATCTTTTTGCCACCCCATCATCTAGTCTTCACGCTGTGATTAGATTGTCTATATTTCGTTTATAACTTGTATATATCGTTTTATCGCTATACTTTTACTTTTATTCTTATTACTGTACTATCCTATTTCTTCTCTTTTACATATTTCTACACTACTACTCTACCTCTATATCGTTTTATCCTATTTACAATGATATTTTCATTTTATTTACACTTGTAATTTTATATCGCGATCTATTTACTTATTTATATTCGTAACGGCGAAGGTCCGAGACACTTGTGTCTCGGGATCAACTGTATCGAAGGCAAAATCATGTATTAGCTACACTATTCTAACTGAGAGCAACCTGAAAGTGCGTTTTATCCGGGACATACTTTTCTCTTTTTTTTCTCTTCTTTTCTTTTATCCTAATTCACTATACACTTTTATTTTATCTTACACTTGACTCCGTAATAATGCTTCTTTTTATATCTTTCTATTACTTAACCTTAATTTATTTTAACCATTATTACTTTGCATGTTGCTACTCACAGTTAGTAATACTTATTAACCGTGGCTAAACATAATTTATGCGCTGTTGTAACGCGTCGACAAATACATTGACTCATCCACCTTCACCGAAAAGGCGTACTGCTGTGCCTTTGGAAATATACGCCTGTCACGTTAGTTCCATCGGCCACCAAGCTAGAAGTGCACAGGGGCAAGGAGACTCTCCCACCCACGATGCTCGAACCACCCCGACCTTCAACGCATGGTCATTATTACCGCGCAAAAATATCAAGAGACGGAAGCGAAACCGAATGCAACGGAGTAAGATGGAACTGCAGAGAATCTTGTTTTCTATCGTACGTCCCACTTCACCGCATTCGGTCTCGCTTCCGTTATTTATTATTGCTACGCGCCAATAATGACCATGCGTCGAAAGTCGAGGTGACTCGAGTTACTCGAGTAACTGTTTTATCACTTCAATATATGATAAGATATTAAAATTATAACAGACATACCCTTGCTTTAAGCCTATTTTTATCAGAAAGGTAGTATACTACCACAGTTTATTCAAAATAGATGTTATTACTGGCGGTATACTGAATATCAATCTTTCATTGTCAGGTAACTGCACATAATTTTGTATAAAAATCAAGTCTGAAGGGGTTAACGGGTGGACCGCCACGGTAATCGCCGACCTTCCAAAAGGAACTGATTTCAAATTAAAATATTTTGTAACATAAATAACTAAATGATAATGTAACTTAAGAACTGCGACACCAAATCATCAATGTAATTAATTCAACTACCATTCGCCTTTGTTATGAAAGAATTAGTAATGTTATACGAAATGCTCCAAATTTTCGTGGCAGTTAACATGTTAACACTGAAACTACATATAAATTTTGAATAATAAACTTTAATCCGTTTATCTCGGAAACAAGGTTAAATAAAACATGTTTATCTGAATTTTTCTTATTGTTTTGATGTGCGAAAGCCACCCTCAAAATATTTTCAATTTGTTCTGGGACCCTCTGTATAAAAGAAGTTCCGTTGTATTTTTAAATTATTCTCCATAGTATCCCACAGTACGTCACCGATCACTCAAGTTCTCCTAATCTGGCAGGTCAGTTCTGCGATGAAGACGTAGACGAGTGCGAGGTGAAAGGTAGAGCGCTGTGCAATGATGGGATCTGCGTGAACAAGAACGGTAGCTACAACTGCTTCTGCAGACCTGGGTTCTCCGGAGACCATTGCGACATCAACATCGACGAGTGCCTGTGCGGCCCGTGCAAGAATAACGCTACTTGCATCGACGGCATCAACACGTTCGACTGTCAATGCCCGCCCGGCTACACCGGCAAAACCTGCGACGTGGACGTGAACGAGTGCGAGAGCAATCCCTGCCTGAACGGTGCAACCTGCGTCGACGAGATCGCCAGCTACACGTGCATCTGTTCGCCCGGGTTCCGCGGACTGAACTGCGAGATCAACATCGACGACTGCGAGCCGTTGCCTTGCTTGAACCACGGCCGTTGCATCGACGGCATAAACAACTACACATGCGACTGCAGTGACACCGGCTTCGAAGGGCCACGCTGCGAGAAGAACATCGACGACTGCCGCTCGGAGCCGTGCGTGAACGGCGCTACCTGCATAGATGACATCAAGAACTACAAGTGCCGATGCTACCCCGGCTACACAGGCAAGAACTGCGAGCTAGATATCAGCGAGTGCGACAGCACGCCTTGCCAGTACAATGGCACTTGCCTCGAACGCTCGAGGAAAGAATTGTACAAGAACGACACGCTGACACTACCTTCCATCTTTAATCAAGATTTCAACTATGCTAATGCGAGCGGGTAGGTATTGTGAAATTTCACGCGTTCAGTGGTTCTATTTGATGCAATCGTTGTTTTTTATGGTTGAAATGTTTGATAATTATCTGGGAAGGGGTATGTACAAACTTCTTCGAATATGTTGATCTTGGAACGTATTGTCAAGATCGTTATTCTGAACATTTTCCTGTACGTGTTAGCACCGCGAGAATAGTTTCGATACTAAGTATTCAGGCTATCTACGTATTTCTTGGATTTTTATTAGATTCATGTTACATTATGGTGAAATTCGAGTTGCATTTGGATTTGATAATAAATAAGATAGTAATTACAATTTACAGTTACTAAATTTATTAATAGTGGGTTGTTCATCACATTACGGTGGTCGTATTAAAATCACTGATTCCAATTAAACTCTAAAACTAAGGTAAAACGACCGTTATGTGTGTAAAGAGAAAGTTTATGTCCTTGTTTTATCTCGTTGATGACATATTTCAAAGTCATTGAAATTGGCGGGGCATCCCTTTTTTACAGATAATTACCAAATATTTCATTAAATGCAATGTATCTCTCTTATAAAACACTTGGACCGTAACAAAAAAGAATTATCGATTTCTTTGATGATTTGCTGATTTTTGCTACTTATAAAAAGAACGCGCATACAATTATTTTGTTCTCTTCCGCGAGAAATATAAAGTCGCGTATGTCAGAAACATGTGAAACTGGTAGCATACACGTTAAAGTATTATCGATTCCAATGATTGCTGGCTATTAAAACAAATTACAGTCCGCAGCGATGTATTACTGCATTATAAGAACAGAAAATGACGATTGTGTAGAATAACACAGTAGTACGTTGCGTAACTAATGCTTCCTGTTGAAAGTTTAATAAAGTTTCTCCTTTGTCCCTGGAAACAATCAGAATTTAGTTAATCGAAAATTTAAAACATTTTTATTAAAAAAGTAAAATAAAAATGATTTAATAAATGAACTGCTTTTCTAGACAATAGTAACTTATTGCAATGAAATCTTCATTTTTGACATGTTTGTATTAATACAAATATTATTTATGAATTTATCTTAACCGAAGATACAGAGTGATTCATTCAAAATTGGCACGTAAAATATTTCCTTTGTATGTAATGACATGAGAATAATTGTTCCGCAAAAAATATTTCTCTCGCTGTCTGCCTTCTAAAAAGGCTTCAGTTAGATACTTATTTCTAAGTGTTTATACAAAATACAACAAAATTGTCCAGTATCTTCCTTTATATTATACCAATAATATGAAATACCTGTATATACACATATACTTAAGTATATTGTTTAACTTAAAACTTCGCTATTAAATTAATATTGTTAACACATTCAATGCTTAGTGTAACAAATTTGTAAACGTAAAATCAGAATAACGCGGAATTTCTTATCCACGTTATAGGGTAGCCTGTTGTAATTTTTAATCTTTTAAACTAGCGATTTGGGACTAGCGTTTTCCAAATTTCTAGAAACTCTTCCTATAAAATTCTAAGAATGCACCGAAGTCTTAAATATTTGAAACGAAGAAAACCACATATCTATCTCTTGTTATTTGAATAATGAACTGGTTTATTTACAGGTTTCGATTTCGAATATGAAAGCTCGAAGTCCCTATTACGGCGGCATTCGACCGCAAGGAGTTAAATCTATACCAAATGATATATGTGGGTGGCGTGTAAAAAATATCGCGTAATTTTAGCAATGAAAGCTGATTGTCCTTAATTCTTCTTTCAGGTACGAGTGCCTCTGCGTCCAAGGCGTGACGGGCAAAAATTGCGAGGTAAATATCAACGAGTGCGATAGCAATCCTTGCCAGGCCGGAACCTGTGTGGATCGTATCGGCGGCTACACCTGCGAATGCGACGAGGGTTACGAGGGAGATCATTGTCAGCACGACATCGACGAATGCAAAAGGTACACGCCGTGCGAGCACGGTGTGTGCGCCGATGGCAGAGCCGATTACACGTGCACATGCGAGCCTGAGTATGGCGGAAAAAATTGTTCGGTGGAGCTCATCGGTTGTCAAGGAAATGCCTGCCAAAACGGCGGAACGTGTTGGCCATATCTCGTCGACGAGACAATACATAAATTCAATTGTACTTGCCCGAACGGCTACCATGGAGAAATTTGCGATTACGTAAGTTCGTTGCGCCCATCGGAATTTCTTTTTATGCAGGACATTTCGTTTTTAGTCTCTGTGTCATTTAAAAAAACGATGATAGTAGTTACCTGATTTATGTAATTTTGTTATTTTAAAAATTGAAGGTTTAGGGTAGTTCCGGCAGAAATGGTGAAAAGGTATTTAAAGAAAACTAAAAGAATTAGAAAATTAAACTTGATTTCTAAATAAACTCAAATTACTTTCTTATAGAATAACTAACAGGAACGAAAATTGCAAAGGAAAAAACGTTAATCGTAATTGTAATTGTGTCAATTGTTTAGCCAATTAACCGAATTAATTTCAATAACAAAATTAATTTATGAAAACGTGCCATACGTTTGGCAAAATATAATAAATGAGCCCAGAAACGAAAATTAAATTCACAAAATTGTATTATACGAAACGTCCTGTATAAATGAAATATCTTATCGTTTTAAAAGTCACAATATCATTTTACATCGTATAAATTGATCAACTTATCACACAATGATCAGAGATACTGTTTATTTTAACGGCACTCCTTGTTCTTGCACAAAATGCACAGGAGAAGGTTCGTAGAATCAAATTAAGTTTACTTATTTGTTTCCCTTCTAATGATTTATTTTTATTGCTATTATCTGAGAACTTAGAAATTAGAAAAATAAAATAGATTATTTACTGTTATATTATTTAGATTAGAATTAGAAATTAAAAATAAAATGAAAAATAGAAAAGCGTAATTCAGTTTCTGAGCTGAAACGAATGGAACGTGATCGCGTCGCTTGGCACTTTTCGCCCGGTTCATTGCAAAGACCCGCGACACTCAAACGGTTGAGACAACTCCTCGACCAGTTCAGTAGGATAATTTTCTATCATTCTTGTAGGTAACAACAATGTCCTTGAGCGGCAGTTCGTACGTCCTGGTTAACACGACCCGGGACGAGGGCTACGACATACAGTTTCGTTTCCGTACAACCCTGCCGAACGGGTTGCTCGCTATCGGGAAAGGCTTGACGTTTTATATCCTCGAACTGGTCAACGGGAAACTGAATCTGCACTCGAGCCTCTTGAACAAGTGGGAAGGGGTGTTCATCGGTAGTGATCTGAATGATTCCACATGGCAAAAAGTGTTCGTTGCCATCAACACCACGCACTTGGTTCTCTCGGCGAACGAGGAGCAGACTATTTACCCTATTAGCTTGAACGAGGGGTCTAATTCGAATCACACTTCTTTCCCGATGACCTACGTCGGCGGTACTACTAACTACCTACGCCGATTGACCCATGGTCCATCTTTCTTCGTGGGGTGTACCGAGGACGTCGTTATTAACGGTGAATGGGTATGTGATATTTGACAGTTTATTATTATATTTTATTTATTAGACATTATTTAGACAATTAGTGTTATTACTTTTTCTTTATTAATTAATTCTAGCGGTTAGGCCACAGTGTGGGACTTAAATTACAATAGTCTTAAATCTTAACGTTCTTTAGATTCTCCACTATTACACCTACATCTAAATCTAAATTGCCGTTTTAATCCATCATAACAATATAAAATACACCAAACCAACAAGAAAAATACAACAGAACTATATTGCTTGTCAATATTGTAACTGTGACTTATTGGTATCATCTCATATACATATATGTCTATCGAACGTTCATTTTTTCCAAAATTCTTATTGTTTTCAACTTGATATTCCATTTCAATGACTGAAAATAAAACAAGAATTAAACCAACTCCAAAATCCAGCAACACTAGCATGTAGAGGAAAAATTTTATTTTCAAATGACATAAATAATTGCCAAAACATTCTCTTTTTAGACGGAAATTTTAAAGTTTAAAATAAACGGCAATAATTTATTCCTCAACCCAATAATATAAATAGTTAATTCTTAGAAATGCTATTCATATACAAGTAGTGCGCTTATTTATATTTTAATCCATAAAAACGTGTAGAATCTCAATAGACTTTGTTAGTATTTTGTTGTCGATTAAAATGCAAATCCTTAAATATATCGATAGAAAAAAATAGCCTTACACAACCTTTCTAATAAACAGTCGATTTTACATTTACTGAAATAACTCGTCCAATCGGAGATAATCTTACAATGTGATAGGAAAATTGATGGCATATTCTGTTTCGCTTAAAAATGAAAACTCTACTATGAATAGTGACAAGATGACATTCAGATAATTCAACGACGAAGTACTCTATAAAAGATATCGAAAAGTATTAAAATCTTAAGCGGGTATTTCGTATCAATTTTTGATATGTAGTTCTTGAACTGATATTAAATCAATACCATAATTTGACAGTCCACGAAGCTGTCGATATCCTGATAACAAACTGTCGATTTATACCTGTTGAAATTGTCAATATCCATTTGATTCTTTACGAAACTGTCGATCTTCACACGGTATTTCAGTCTCGAGAATTAGTATTTTGTTTTTCACAACAAACTAAGTATAATTACATCTTTTATTGTTAAACTTATTGATTTTTCCTTTCTAAATTTTTCAAGCCGATATATTGAAGATAGACACCCTTTTGTCATAGTATATCTAAAGTCTACATGAAATGTAAAATTACATAATATTCTAAGTATGCTCTATTGGACATTTAGTTATGTAAATATTATTGACTTGACCCTCCATCTTCAAATTAAACTGAAAAATTACTAAAAAATTTGTTTGCGATAAATGCTTCATTCACTTCAAAAATAGTATTTGAAATTTGTATTTAATACAAAAAAATTTACAGTTTTCCGCAATTAATATATGTATGTTTTCCAGAAATATTGGGAACTTTTTAGAATTTCTAAATCATCGATGCGCGCCAAATTCTACATTACGTATTTCACTGTGAAGATTGATTTACACTAATGATCAACAATATAGTCAGATTAGTCATGATGAAGGATTTTATCTAAGCATTCGCATACAACGATTGGAAACAATCAGACCCTATCAATTATAAAATGTATTTTATTTCTGTCTGTTCAGTCAAAAAGGGAAAAATATTTTCTACGTTACTAAAAATCTATGTTACTAAAAATTAAGAGAAACACATCATAATCATACAATAGACGGTATGTTGTCACTAGTTAGAGTCAGGTTAGTTTATTCTTATGCACTAGTCAATTATTTCGACGTGTTTTATATTAATGTTTTAATAACTCAGTAACAATTCTTAATTCTATTATCACTATACTACCACCAGATGGGCAATTTGCTAAAGTTTTTATTTATACATTTATGAACATCAATCGTAAAGAGTTCAGTAAGTTCAGATCTCCGTTCATATTTTCATTTTGTACGATGAGTTATATTTTCTGTGACTAAAATCGTTCAGTTGTTCACTGTTCACTGTTTTCTTGAACAAATTCTGTTAATTGCTCGTCATCCATGATCCTGTTTGACCATCAGCCGTTCACAGTTACCCATCAAAACAAATCCAATCAGGAGTGCCGTGGTCTTTGATCTAGGCAAACTGTCTCGACGATCAATAAATTTTTATTCGACTTGACCGTACCATCAACTGTGAATGATTTCATAGGACATGTTATTACATTGGCAACGACCATGACCAGTTGTGACTTGTCTTTATCCGACAGTACCGTTGATTGGTAATGTGAATGAGGTTTAAAAATCAAGCATTATGAAAGATTGAATTATAAAAAGTGAAATCGGTATGGAAAATCTAATTATGGAAAACTAAATGATGAAAAATTAAATAATGAAAAAAATGACTGTTCAGGTATATTCCGGCACATCATCGAAAACGGTGTACATGGAAGATGTGGAGCCAGGTTGTCCCCGAGAAGCTCAATGCTCGCCGAATCCTTGTAAAAATGGCGGACACTGCACAGACCGATGGCGCGATTTTTCCTGCAAATGCGAGCGGCCTTATCTCGGCCATACTTGCCAATATAACATGACAGCGGCCACATTTGGATACGAGAAAATCGCGAACGGATACGTGACGGTGAAGGTGTCCGATATCGCTCGGCGAGCGGTCAGATCGATCGTTGACATTTCTATGTTCATACGCACCAGACAAGACAGGGGTGACATATTTTATTTGGGATCGGAGCCCAGCTCGCCGACCGATTTCAAGCCTCAAGAAAAAACGTACATAGCTGCTCAATTGGAGGGCGGCGAATTGCTCGTTAGGATCCAATTCAACGGCACGGAAGCTTACACGGTAGGTGGCGTGAAGCTAAACGACGGAAACAATCACCTGATACAAGTGATCAGGAACGTGACGTTGGTCCAAGTGAAGATCAACGGGACCGAATATTTTCGGAAAACCATCAGCGCTTCCGGTCAATTGAACGTCACCGTTTTATATCTGGGCGGGTTGCCACAAGCATCCAGATACATACGCCAAGTCGACAATCGTCAGATAGAAGTCCCGCAGGCACCGCAAGTCAACTTCAAAGGAATCATCCAGGATGTTCAGATATCGAATGGAATTGAAACTATGGTCGTCGAATTCTTCCCTCTCAAGGTAAGAGTGTGTTTGTGTGTTTTTTTTTTCGAAAATAGTATAGAGATACGATTGAGTATAATAAAATATGATTATTAGCTACGTATATACAAGGTCCTACAGGGGAACCGTTTCACCCAGTATATACCGATTTTGATGAAACTTGTAAGAGACAGTTCTCAAGAAAATATTTGACACGTATTTTTTGTTATCGGTCAACGTCTATTTTGAACGGATGAAAACACCGGTTAAATTTAAGGGTTGAAAGTATATTTTTTACAATATTTCTGTAACTAGGGCCGTAGAAAAGAATTGAATTAAATTGTTCATTTCGAGGCGAACAATTTAAAAATATTTCTTTCCTACACCCACTAGTTTCAGAGATATTGTAGAAAATATACTTTCAACCTTCAACTTTGGAGAGTGTTTTCACTCGTTCAAAGTCGATGTTATAAGTTTCATCAAAATCGGCGTGTGCGGGTTGGAAAGGTTCCCTTGTTTGAAACTATCCGCGATTGCAACTAAAGGACGACAACGAAATCGAATCGATTGACAACCGCTAAATACTACTTTGACTTTTCGATTACTGCTGAACTATAACTGACCTTTTCACCCACGCTAAGAATACGTGTTATACCTAAAAATAGACCCTTCCCTCTACAGGCTTTTCTTTAAGTGACCTTGGCTCCCTGTCTGCCAAGGCATTTTTCAACTGCGTCGTGCTTTTTAATACTGTGTTTAACACTTAACTGGCCGATAATTAAGTGAGAGAATTTTCGTTGACGGCAAACAATATTTTGTTAGTTTTCAGAAAAAGCAAATGAACTATGAATTCTGCTGGCATATGATTCTTCCCAGAAAAAATGTATATAAAGTCTACAAATTCTTTTCTATCTTTACTCCCAGTACTTTCAATATTCAAGTAAATCCTTCATATACACAGATACTACTAAATACATTCCAATATTAATTAAACTTTTTCTTACATAAATGCTTAAAGAAAAAGATTTAAATAGTTAATAAAACAATTCATTCATTGTTATAATATTTTCTTCTCCTTAATCATCCGCAATATATATGCATCTTCTCTATATATATATATATATACATCTTCTCCACTATAGTAGCAACTTAAAATAACCTTCCCCCCTATCATTCTTCAGGCAAATGATATTCCCACTCCGATACAATTCGGCAACGTGTCCTTCGACAACGATAAGGTCCTGAAGGGCGTAGTCTCCGACAACGTCTGCGTAAGCAATCCGTGCAACCACAACGGCACCTGCCACGTCACGTGGAACGACTTCTGGTGCCAGTGTCCAAGGGGATACACGGGCAAGACCTGCCAGGAGATGGAATTTTGTCAGCTGCAAGACTGCCCAGCCGGGTCCAAGTGTCAGAACCTCGACGACGGCTACGAGTGCATCGCGAACGCTACTTTCGACGGAGTGACCACGTCCTTCACGTACATTTACAATCAAGTGGAAGAGAAGAATGTGACCGACTCCACGATCGATACCGTTCAAATCACGTATCGGTCGAACACCGGCGGTACCCTGATGCACATCGCGCCCAGAGTCGGCGATCAACACTTCACCATCTCCGTTTACAAAGACAAGATCACCGTGTCTTGGCGGCTCGACCTGCAGAATCAAGGAACACTGAGCTTCGGCAAGGTCGAAGCTGATGGAGATTGGACGTCCATAGTGTTGAGATTGAACAACAATTCGATGGAATGCGGGTACGCGAATTCCAACGAGGAGACTGCGTCGCACGTCAGCCCGAATTTTAATTTCGCTCTGTGGTACGAGTTACTGGTGACCGGAATGGTTACGCTGGGCGGCCTTGGTTCCAGCTTGTCCGATCGGCACAGTTACGTCACCATCGGATCCAGTAAACAAATATTAGAGAACAGGAGCGGGATACAAGACAATTCGATAGACTTCAATGAACGAGCGCTGACCACCGTTTCACCGCCTCATAATGTGATGTCAGGTAACCGTTGCAAATGATTTTAATAATTTTTGCTTGCTCTGGAGGAACCGCGAGAATCTGAATGTTTTGGATAACCTCTTGATCTAGTCGTGCTCCCGCTATGAAAATTTGGGTGGACCCACTGCTAAGTGACATTACTTGATGGTTAAGCTGAGGAATTCGACTGATTGATTAGTTTCCACTGTTCCTCGGCCAGTTTTCTGTTGATTTTATTTTCTGATTCCTGATATTTTCGATCATTAATTTGCTATTCGTCATTACAGTTACAAGTAACCAATTAAAACTATGAAACTATAAACTAAAAAATCACATCTTACCTTTGTACCATTCCGTTAAAGATCACGTCGTCTTCCAGCTATAGTTACAGGTGTATAGTGGACTCGAAGCGGATTGAATTTTAATAAATGCGAGCTTCATCTAATTAACGATATAATAAGCAA
The DNA here is from genome assembly GCF_051020985.1 of Nomia melanderi. Taxonomy (NCBI): domain Eukaryota; kingdom Metazoa; phylum Arthropoda; class Insecta; order Hymenoptera; family Halictidae; genus Nomia; species Nomia melanderi. Next base: position 673,901 of record NC_135009.1, read on the forward strand.
TATAAAAGAATTAAATTCAATAACTTCTTAGTAAATTAATAGAAGAACGAAAACTGAATAAAAATTGATAATGAGTATTTAACGAGTTAATTTTTTATTCCTGGTTAACACATTAAAAAGGCGTAATTTGTTTTTAATGTTTAGACGGGATGTTCTGTAGCTATTTATACAACTTAGAATCGAATGATTCTATATAAAAAGTAGGGGTCAAGTATGTACAATAATTTTTTCTTATTTGAACCATTTAGAAATGATCAGATCAAAAAGTGGGCAAATACAGCTACATTTGGTTTCATAATACTAAAAAGATAAACAAGATGTCAAACTGCGATAAATATGCATTTTACGTAAAGCAATTATTTTCTAGCTGTGTTTAATCAAAAGTGAAAGAACTGTATCTTACGAACGGTATAGAATAAACTGAAACTACTTGTTTATTGAAATAAAATGATAAACAGAAGTATGTTTTAAATCAACATTACTTAAGTAACTCACTGGTATAACTGGATGATATTTATTTAATAAATTATGTCCAAAGTAGAAATATTTTAAAGAGAATAAATTTCATTTTTAACTAGAAATCCAAAGAGATTGAAACAAAACGACACAAAAAAAATATCTTCGATTACAAACAAAGAATAAATGGTTTGAACTTTGGCACGCATTTCGAATATTTCTAACATAAGAATAACTATAAAATATTTTTATCAGAACTTATTTCTTGTTGATTATAAATGAAAAAACTCAGAAATATAAATTTCCACATGTTAAATCAACTGCTTAATTTTTTAATAAGAGAATGTTTTATTTCACAGGAGAAGCTTTCAAGGGATGTTTAGGAGAAGTGCGAATAGGCAGTATGCTGTTGCATTACTTCACGTACGAAGAAGTTTATCAAAACGCCAACTTTACACCTCTGGAGTATTTAGCGTTACGAGAGAACAATTCAACGCATCACGAGAGCATCGGTTGTCAGCTTTGCTTTGATACAGATTGTAAAAACGATGGACGCTGCCTTGATAAAGCAAACAGTTACATTTGCGAGTGCCGCGCCGGTTACACGGAAGACGATTGTTCCTTCAACATTAACGAATGCATCAATAATAAATGTGAAAACGGGGCGACCTGCATTGATGGCATAGCCAATTACACATGCGTGTGTAATAGTGGATGGCAAGGATGGCTGTAAGTACACATTTTAAGTACACTTTTTACGTAAAAGTCGCACATATTTTCATTTTTTCGAAATATTCTCGGTAAAGTGAATTGGAGACTGGTAAAAAAAAGTGAATATTATTTTTATTTGAACATTTGAAAGATTTGAGTTTCATAACGCATGGTCAGATTCTAATGACAGGAATTAACAAAAAGGAATACGTTAACACTAAAACTACCGAGCATTTAATACGATTAATATGTAATCCATATAAAAATTGTAACAACAGATTATTTTCAGTTTCGTCAGACATTTATTATAATATTCAAATAGAACTATTTATTTTCAAGATCATTTAAAATATTGAATGCTTTTAAGATATCAATAATTGCAAAACAAAGAATCGAAATCAGTCATTTTGACTGGTACGGTAGTTCTAGTGTTAAAGCATGCAAAACAATACGATACATAAGCCTAGAAAATGCTATTAGTTTATAAAATAGTTTATAAAATAAAGACTGTTTAGTTACTTAAGTTCAAATATAAAATGGTCTACAGATGTTTAAAGGTCCAAAATTATTAGACTGCGAATATTTATGCAGATTTTTAAAGACTAATTTATAAATACAGAATGTAAAGATAAAATCTCCACTAACGTTTTTACGAGGTGAAAAAGAGTATAACATCTCCGTTCAGTACTCGTAAGATTTTTATTTTGCGAAACTTTATTCGATGCCGTCTGCTATAAACGCATCAAAATCTGCAGTCATTACTTATTACTTATTAGTATCATAATATTTAGAAAAATAGCCTTTATACGTGGATATCTTTATATTTAAAAACGTTATGACATCATTTAAAAAGACTATATAGTTTTGCAGAAAAAGTAAAAGTTTTGTAAATTATTTACCATTTTTAGGGTTATTTATTTTTGTATATGTGGTAGATCCTTATTTATCCAAGTCTTTTAACCCTTAATGGACCGGAAGTATTTCAAGTTCATTTACCGCGAAAAAATACCGTAACATTGATAACAAGCAGAAACAAATTCAAGGAAGTGACCTAGCACAATACTTCACGTGTTAATTATAAATATTACGACAATAACAGTAATAAAAATGATATAATTATTTTTGACGTCATATATGTGGCAATGGACCCAGTAAGTAAAAGTGCCATGCCGCTTATGTGGCAGCATTGCTCCGTTACGGGTTAATAGTTACACTGCCATTATTTATTTGGTCACAATTTTTACGTCTGCAGTATTCTATTAAATTCAACGTATCCTCCAAATAAAATACTGAGAAATTATATCTTAAAACAGCCATCGAATTCTTAAATATGACACGTACATATTTTGATCCTAAATCACTATATGTAAAATATTAACGTTACTTCCCTTACATAAAATACAAAAGTGTGGTCGTCACAAATGAATGACTCAAAATAATAGTGGTTTAACTTGTATTTATAAGTTTTCGAAGAAAAAAACTTTTGCGAAATGTTTTTGAATTAATTAAATGCTAATATCACAATTACTAAAACCAATAATTAATACTATTAATAACATTATAGTGTTAATATATAATTAATTCAAGACCATTTCGCAAAAGCTTTCTTTTTCGAGAATTCAAAAATAATATTTAGTCACACCATTCATTATTTTGAGCCACTCAAATATATATGACATTGGTAGCTAACGTGTTCAGATACAAGACAGTTCGGATAATTAGATCCAATTCAGATAATGAGAGCCCACTAATTCTCCTTTCCACTACTATTTAATGGTTCATGTAATAGACGCTGATATCCATATAGCACATAACAGGATTTCTACCTGTACATATAGATATGTCACGTCAACTGCCATATCACGCGAATTAGGCTGACACGTAAAATTTCCAATGGGCCCCGTCACCCTTAAATGGGTGACGGCCAACTGGTCTCGACTGATTCGAGTAGATATTTCGAAGAATAAACAACAAGATTTAGTAAACCTAATGAAATATTACCTAGACAATAATAATAGATTTTCAGTTTAATTTAGAAAACTACATTGAAAGTACAGTTTGTTTTTTCAGTAAACTCGGTTCTTCGTCATCCTAAATATTTAACTATCTATTTTCACGAACGTTAGAAGAAATTTTTTTTTGATCTGCTGTGTGATTCATTAACAATTTTCGGCACCTTTTTCGAGATTATAGCTTATAGGTATTAAAATTTCGAAGAATATACCTATATATCCATATAGGATGACATCCTTCGTGAACTTATTACAATCTCGCATTGTACCAGAAATGAAACTTACTTTTCTACTGAAACGTTTCATGATGCTTTCGAGTACGTGAATTTACTACTATTTTTAACTAGAATTGACTATAAACCAGAAGTAAACAAAAATGCGATTCTTTTGCGAAAGTGATAAAAATTAAACAAAATAAGAATATAGTATGCGCGCTTTGGTAATATCTACAGTCAAATTTTATAGGCTAATGAAAATGAGATTCATATTCAGATATTGTTGTATTTAGATTTTATTGATACTATTTTAATGTACCAAGCCGATTTTAGCGATTGTAATGATGATTACATAGAAGTTTGCTGACAAGGAGACTTTTCCAGAATTTCTTATATAACTGTCGATATTATAATATTCCGTGCCAAAAAATTATTGTTTCTACATTTTAAGATGGAGTAAGAGCTTAAAGCAACAATAGAAATTGAACAGTGAATTCATAACCAAACATGTTGCATTCCTCAAACACATATAAAAGTGGTTTACTTATTTTTAGTTTAATTCAAATTCCTTCTATTTAGTTTTACATTTATTTAGCTTCGATTTAATCCAATCTAAAACAATTTCAATTGAAGTCGTGAATTACAAAAAGCACAGGTCCACTTTTTACCATTACCGATATGAGTTACTGATGTAATTGTTTTCAGTTAACTCAGACCAATTTAATAGTATTAAAAAGGTACGCATAACGAAATGTATGTATGTTCAATGTTTTCAACAAAAATCAACAAAACAGATAATGAATGAATAAACGAAGATGAAAAGAAAGATTCATTTTCTCGAAATGTTGATTGTTTGGCTTGTGCTATTGTGAAATCCATAGATTCAATTGCTTAAATCGTTATTTTAATTATTTGAACTACTTCTTTCGTTCCTCAGTACGATTACGTGTACTTGTTGTAATCAATGCAGTCGCCAATACCTAGTCGGTTGATGCAACCATAAAACTAAAGTAAAAAAAAGAATTAACCCTTTGAGCGCTGAATACTCCCAACCGAAAAGTTCTGTGTGGACGGAATATTCTTTTGCTTAACTTGCTGTCTGAGGATCGATGAATTCTATTAATTCGTGCAAGCCGTAATTAACACTACGGATATTTACTGTACGGTTCTATTGCTCTTAAAAAAATGTATGTTCGTTGATTCGGATTTTGGAAGTTAGAGGTTTAAAAATAGATAATTGACGTTCATACTGGTATAATTGTATCAATCAAAATCGACGTAAACATTTACCAAATAGTGTTTATAAAATTCAATGTGCGTTAAACTTTCCCATAAACCTAGTGTTAAGTTGTAATTTTTCTTCCTCAGTTTCACCAAATTGAATAATGCTAAGAAACGTGTCTATTAATGTAATACACTTGTAATTGTTATCGCGGTACGTACATGTGAGATCAAAGAGATCGAAAAACGCGGTAATTATCTACAACACTGACTCCTCACCGATTTCGATGAGTTTTTGGATGAGACTTCGTTTTCCGGATATTCTCAAAAATTTGTCCGGGAACGGAGAATTTTCGTACTTATTTACAAAAAGAGTAACCATTGTTTGACCTTGATCTTGACACATATTGGTAAGGTCGTTGTTCTGTACACCCAGGACTTTAAACTTCTTGCCAGTGAATATTGGTTTAAAAGTCATGAAGCATTAATGTTTCGCATTGCGCTAGGCATTTTCGTCTTCATTTTCATTTATTGATATTGTTCTTTATAATATGAGTAGTCGAAGTTCATTTACATAATGTAGATTGGTATGAGTGTGGCTAAATCATTAAAGAATTTTCTTTTCATACTGGAATCGGTAAACGATCGCGATCAATCTCGTAATATCGTGCTTGCTTATCACTGTTATCTTTATTTTAGATGTGACAGCGATATAAACGAGTGCGTAACTCTCAGTCCCTGTCAGCACGACGGAGTGTGCATAAATCTTCCCGGTTATTTCCGCTGCGAATGTCCCGATCAGTTCACCGGGGAATTGTGCCAGAATTTCCGTTTGATCACCTGCGAGAACGAACCCTGCATCAACGGCGTTTGCTCGGACGTCGTCAATCCTCAGACTGGTGATAACTTCACTTGCACATGCCACGCCGGCTACGAAGGCTCGCTGTGTAATGTTCCCTACTGCATCGGTCGAAAGTGTCAAAACGGTGGCAGATGCGATTACTTACACCAGGTACGTATACCAATGTATTTTCTAAAATATACAGGATGAACATCAGAAAAGATGCATAATTTCCAGTACTCGCAGAATTATGGGAATAGTCTTAACATATTCGCGACCGCTAACGTTTTGCTGAGATTGTCTACCGCGAATGATTTTAGACATATACAATTATTTTTGAAGACGCGTAACAACACTGCAATCATTTTTTTAAACTAATATACATTTGAATGAACCTGTTTTTGTTTAGACATAAGTAACTCTAACATTTTTTTGTGTATGATATTTGGCAAAACAGTTGCCTTGTGTAATGCTACGTTGCAAAAATTAGAGATGTAGCACGAAAAAACTCGTTTCCGGTCGTCAACCTATGTCATGTAGAAACAAGAAATCTGGTTCTGGTGTGAATTCACGTTTTTGCAAATTCTACTCCTGGTTACCGCTACCGTAACTTCATATCTTTTCAAATGTAATAACTTTCAAGCAATGGATCGTTACAAGATTAATATCTCAAAACAAATTTTCTAATCTTTGTCCCTATTTTAACGCCAGAAATTTGCGGCAATTAGCTCAAGATTTTCTGCACTTTCACCAGCAATGAGTGTTAGAAAATCGAAAAATTTGCCGGTCGTGAATATGTTAACAAAACACAAATCGAAGAATGAATATTTTCTAAGTTATAAACTATTTCTTGTTTTGGTTTAAGCAAGTGTCTTTCTCGCTTTGGGTACTATCATATCGTATAAGAACAATGGACTATTTGTCTTTTCAACCTATACATATGCAACACGAAGTATTGTAATAATCATGTCATTAGAATAAGGAGAAAAGTAAACGATAAGATAATCAATTGTTCCCATATGGTACGATTGCTCCCGAAGAAAGTCGACCGCTTTAATCGAAACAAAGCAGCTACTAATTTTAGAGTTATTAACCTTCCTTCGTATTCACCCTGTATATTTAAATTATAGACTACGAATAAAAATACTATAAGCGTGAGGTTTATTCCATTAACCCTCGTCACACAAGTATGGAGTCAATTCCGATTTGTATCTGTATATTGTCAATATTTATAGTAAATTTTACAAACATAAAAGCGTGATTTAGGTACCCAATTAAATTTTTAATAATTAGATAGTATATTAAAAATTTTATAAGAAAATATATTTATTATTAAAGTGTGATAGTGATTAGTTAACTGGTAAACTAATATTGGTAAACTATTATTAGTAAATTAGTGATATATCTTACATTTTCAATCAGATCAGCTATTGCATGATTTTTAACTAACTTTTATTAATATACATATATATTTAGAATAGTGTATACATAACTACAGTTACATAAACAGTTTTCATAGTTATGTCACGATAAACACTTTAAATTGAAAGTAACAATTGAATACTAAACTTCTCAATGTCGAAAAATAGAAGAAAAACCATAGAAGAATTCCAAATATATTGGACAGTATTATTACTATATTTGCAGCTTATGTTATTTCTTTAAAAATACAAACTAATTGTGAACTAGAAGTTATTGAAGAAGCATCTGCAGTTGGAGAAATGATGAAATGGCATCCATACTTTTATAAACTTTTGCGCGCGATATAAAACACCTTGTATTTCATTAAGAATCAGTTTCTAATTTCATTCGCATTACATTTAATTAACAGGCACCTCGGTGCACGTGTCCACTCGGTTACTCCGGACTTTATTGCGAAATTAATATTGACGACTGCGCGCCCGATGCTGAAGGAAATGTACCCTGCAAAAATGACGGGAAATGCTACGACGGTGTGAACAACTTCACTTGCGACTGCACTGATACTGGCTACGTAGGGCCTGATTGTTCCTACGACATTGACGAATGTCAAGATCCAACCACAAATTGTGGTCACGGGCGGTGCGAAAATCTACCAGGGATTTATCAGTGCATTTGTGACCCTGGTTATTGTGGATATAACTGCGGGATGATGGATCCTTGTAGAGAGGTAAGATTTCTCACTGAATATTTAAATTTTTAAAATATATATATATATTTAATTTTTAATTTTTCGCGTAAGCTGATATCAAGATATCAGCATCCAAAGTGGCTAAACCTTAATATTGGCTTACGCGAAAAATTGAATTTCTATAGTTGGAAACGTTTAAATGCCGTTATCTAAAATTTGCAATAGAAATTGTAAGGTTCTATTCAAGAATTGTAACGTGACCTTTGTAGGGCGTTTCAAAGTCACTTTATGGTCAAATACCTCCAGCCGTGAAATGTAGTATTTCACACTCTGTAACTTTTATTTGACATATTTGTTTGTATCACTGATATTTTTCGAGATAATTCGCTGTTCTTGATTCGATCCCCATACATTTTTTTCAAACAAAACCTATTTTTCTCTGGGACACCGTTGAGATTTCGATCCATGTTTACTGGGATTTTTTCACTCAATTTAGTGAGTTGTATACGTCCTTTCATTTATGCGCAACAATTTCCAAACACCCTGTATAGACGCTTCTAGACTAGATTATTATAGTCAATCAGTACTACCATATTACAATATTATTATTACTGTTATTATTATTCATTATACTATTACGATTTTATATTATGAATTAACTCCTACATCTTATTCATTCAAATATAGTAAAAGAAAGAGAATTTAGCGATAATAGAATATTTCTCATTCTGTCGTATGATGCAAATGGATTAGCTACTTACAACCAAGCTGGCCATGAAAATATACCGCTATATGAACTGCTCTGCCGTGACACGCGAATTAAAAATATTAACAATTCACCTATTGGATATTATTTAATAATTTTTTTGAAACTAATAATTTATCGCTAAGGATTTTTTAATCAATCTTTCGAAAGAAATAACAATTGTAATTGTGAGTTTTTGAAATTCTATTAGCGGTATCACTTCAAAGAATTTAATAAAGTTAACATTTAACGAAATTTAGTATGAATAAAGTAACAGTTAAATAAGTTACAATAATATTTACTTATTTCTGTATAATAAATTAGAGAAAAGAGAAGTACCATATTAACTTTTTCTAGATCACCTAGTGGAAAGCCTCTATAGTAACGCATAATATCTAAACACTTAGTTTTATATATCGATAAATTCATTTACTTAGTTTTCTGATTTTTTTATATGGTATTGAAAATCTAAATGAGATAAGAAACTTCATTTCTAATACAGCAGTATCTTTCATAATTAAGCATGTGCAGAAATACAGTTCCACGCATTAGGACTCAAGTATTTGGATTAAATTACGGAAGAAAATTGAACGAAATTTCGAGAATATCTTCCTACGCATAGTTTGATATTCTAAAACTTTCAAGTACCTGAAATTCAATTGAGACTTGTGTTTCAAATTGATCGTACCACGTTCGTGATATTATCGTTAATATGTTTTATACAATCGAAGATAATATAAATTTTTACTAATAAAGTCATATTGCGAATATAGTATTATTATATTTACTTATTTGAAACACAAATCACATTCAAATCTGAAATGCTTGAAAATTTCAAGATTTTAGCACTAGACTACCGTACCCATCAAAATAACAGATTTAAGTTTTCTTATTTTACAATTAATGATATTTTAAAAGTATTCAATATTCGAAATGATTTTGAAAAAAAATAGTTTCACTTAAATACTATAACGAATATCAAAAGAAATGAAAAAAAGATGTATTGTTACAATCTTTATAAGGATTACAGATCAACTCCAATAAATGCTTGACAGTTCTAGTATCAAGCGTTACGGTATGTCGGAAAATACTTTCGACTAGAAGATACTACCCAAATCTCAAATACAAAAATCAACTCCTAATAATTATATATTCCATTGTCGTTATTTACATGTATATACAAAAATATTAATCGATAAATATCGAACCTGTTCTTATCACTGACCGATTTATTGTCATAATTAACATATTAACCCATTTGGATTTGATTTTCATACAAAATTATATGCATTTGTCTAAAAGACTGCTATTCAATGCATCACAGTATAATGACATACATTTTTAATCAAATATAGTAGTATATTACTCCTCTGATGAAAATGGGCTCAAATATAGGGTATACATATGTACATATATGTATATATGGTTGCCAATCATAGTTTTAATATTTGATCAGATATCGAAAGCAGTTAAACAGGTATGTACATTATAATGTGCGTCAGATCTGAAGGGGATAAGGGGAGTTTCATAATATCAGTGCATATTATGTCACAGATTATTGATAATTATTGATAATTATTCATAGATTTTTAAATAACGAATAGAATTACACTATGAAAGGGTCGAATGCTTCAAACATGTTTCCAATAACCCTTAAGTGCTTTTCACCAATGTTAGTCTTTACCTTATTTCAACAAAACTACTAGCACATAATTATAAAGCAATATTATTGTTTCATAATTTGAACTATACTTACCAGGATTATTGTCAAAATGGCGGTACATGCAAGTGTGGAGATGACGGCGGATACAGGTGTCAATGTACTCCTGAATACACCGGGCAAAATTGTACAGAGGTAAGATTCACTATGAAGTAGAAAAAAACTTCCTTCTTCCTTCTTTTTCAACAAACACGTTGTGCAATATTTTTAATATTTATAATTATAATCATTACCAAATAAAAATACATAATTTTTAAAATAAAAGTTTACTTTTGCTAAAGAAGTTATAACAATTCAGCTTTCTCTTTAATTTAAAATCTTTTAATGTATGATTAATAAATAATTTCAATCATAATAGTTTTGTATTTCATATATTCCAAAATTAACTATATGAATATTTTAGTACTCTCCCGAATAAAATAAAAATAATACAAATTCAAATACATTGAAACAGAATTTGGAATATTTCAAGATAATGGGAGAGAATATAGCAATGTTTTCTTTACTTCTATTACTCTCCCAAAATGATGTAGGTAATGTTACCATACGAAATCATTAAAGACGCTAAGAACACAAACATGATTTGTCTGTTTTAACCGTTCGAGTGCTAAGGGGCACGATCGCGCTTCTCCGTTTTAAAAGTGCCAGCCTATCAGATTGCAGAATTAAATTAAATTTATTTATTTGGTTTACTTCTAATTGCTTATTTTCATTTTTGTTATTACCATGGAAATGGAAAAATGAAACGATCGCACTATTTCGAATTTTTTAATGTAAAAATAAAAAAGCGAAATTCAATTTCTGAGCTGAAAGGAAAGAAACGTGGTCTTGTCACTTGACGTTTTTCCCCCGGATTTTTTCGAAGACTCGTGGCACTGAAACGGTTAAAAAGTTAACTGATCCGAATTTTGTTCATATTTCTCGCAATTCATTATTTTTCTTGTTTTTATTTTTTCCAATTTAGACGGAAAACTTTTTGGGGAGCCAAGCGCTCGATATAGCTGTGATCGTCGGCCCCATCATCGGGTGTCTGTTTCTTGTAGCAGCGGGTTCGTTAGTCGCATTATTTATGATGGCCAGAAAGAAACGAGCAACTCGAGGAACTTACAGTCCGAGTGCTCAAGAATTCAGTAATCCACGCGTTGAGATGGACAACGTGATGAAGCCACCACCGGAAGAGAGATTAATTTAAAATTGCTCGTGGCGAAGGAGCATGGCACGAATGTTCCGCGTCTATAAATCCTAGTCGTTTGAAAATATGCAAAGTGGTGGTGTATATCGGTGGTGTATACCGACTGGAGGGGAGAACCTCGAAGAATCATCCTTGCAAGAGAACTCATTTGGAAAGGGCAAGTGAAAACATATAAGGATTCATCGCGCTTTCTAGTCCACGCTCCGTATTACGGTGTCATCAAATTGACCTAAGAAATTGAGCAAACAATACTAGACATGAGAATCGATTCCGAAGAGTGGCGCTAAAGACGAGCCACGTTAGAGCTATTTTAAACGCAACTTCGACATCAGATCGGAATCACAATACTGACGTGTTGACTGCCAGTCAATTTTCCTACATTTTTCTAAATATATTAGACAAATATTAGAAAACATTGCATCGAATTATTTAATTAATTTGCATTATCGTCATCTAATGAATTTTATTATTGCCGATCACCAATCAGTACAGAGGCGCCATTAACAATTCGAGCGCTAGTCATTGGTGACACCTATGGCAGTCGACGTGTTAAATACATGTTACAATTGGCAAAATCATAAAATTACATAGAATTCTTAAAAAGTTGTTTACGTTTTAGTATCGCTCGTATGTCTGATTCAAAAGAATTATGAATCTACACAAAGTGTACTTAAAACTCCGTTAAGTGTCCTTATTATGCAAGCAATACTCGGAAGAAGCTCTTAAGGCAACGAGACCCGTCCATTTTAGTGCCTAACTTACCCTACTTGAAGAGATTTTATTTATAAGCAATGAATATTGGGCGTCGAAGAGTACGTATTTCAGAAACGCGTAGAACTCTCGAGTGTGTGTGTTGAGATCTCTCAAGCATAATGGTATTATTCTCATACTGTTCGCTAGACTCCAAGTAGCTGATGCAGATGTCGTTATAAAATATCGTAGCGTAGATGTATAACGACTTATGGCAAAGATGCTGGAACGTTGTAAAAATATCATAAAGGGTGTCTGTATTGACTCGCAAAGTACTTATCGTCGGTGCGTTTTCACGTTTCGTAGCGTTATCGCGCTTGTTAATTTTGTACATAAACTAGACCGTAAGTTAAAGAAATTAACACGATTCTACCAATAACATTTTATATGAGTACACTACGGATCTTTATGCACTTATAACGAACTCTGCACATTTATCAAATACAAATGTATATTAATGACGTGTCTACTTTATTTTTACCATAAAAAATCTTTTCGTTGGCAAAATCCATTTTCCCTTTATTTTAATTTTTACAAATAATCGATGAAAATAGGAATTTGCATAAAGATCCGCAGTCTATACATGAGTATAGTATTTAATAATGAATATTATTTGGTATGTAATTATTTACTACCACGACCAAAGTAATAGCGAGATGTTTTCTCGCCTGTTAATATAATTGATGTAGCCGATTACAAACAAAATATCATTCTCAATCGATAGGATTATAACGTGTCCTGTTATTACTATCATTTTGTTTTTAAATACGGAAACTTCAACGTACTATTCGTTTGATTTATTCAATCCGAATTCACATAAATTCACAATACTGAACTATAGAAACAAAATTTTTAATTAATAAACATATCTTGATACTGACATGATTGTATCAAGCACACTATATTACGCATGTTAACATTTACTAAATATGATGAACAATATGCTCTATAGTGTAATGTGATATCAATCAAAAGCAAGTGAAAATTTATTACACGAATTAAAAACAAACAACCGTATTACACTATTAAGTTGTAATTTTTATTCTATGTATGTTATAAAGTAAATATCATCAAGATTTTCTTGAAGACTGAATTTTTGGGTACTAAGAAGAATTCAAAAATATGTGTGCATGCGGTTTTCACATGAGTACTTATTTTATGACAAAATGTGACAACATGCGATATATAAGTAAATAATTATAATAATTTTAAAAATTGAATGTACAAAAACAATAAAACTTAAAATACTTAAATCGTTGAATTTGTTTCCTATAATATACATGTATGTACACATAATAAAATATATCAATTTCAACTGAAAGTTTTATATCAATACAATTATATAAAAATACATTACTTAAAATTATTTATAATTTGACTAGAAAATAGATGTAATGTTTATATTTGTATTTAATTTTTCTTAAAAGTTTAGTGTCATTATACCATCTAATTTAAATACACTTATTATGTCTACCTCACTTTCCCATTTATTTTACATAATTTATCACGTGATATCTTGTCGAAGAATAAAAGACCAGCCGCACGCTCAATACTTTCCGGGGGAACCTACAGTAAACATATTGTCATAATTATGCAAACATATATTAGGTTTATAGTATACAATATCTAATATCATATATACTACAATTAAATATCTCAAAACCAAATTATAAAATTTCTACTCTGCAAATGTATATAGTTTCAAACATTATTTGAAAAAATTAAGTTTCTGACATCTGTTTCCTTATAAAGTACAGTTATAAATGGTTGGGACAAATCTAAAACTGTATCTTCTAACACTTTTGTTTTTTGTTTTGTTTACTTCTATAAAAATCTTAATTTTCATCATGTTATAATGGTATTAATATAAATCACATTTTAGATTAGGATAAGTTGCTGCAATTTGTGTTTATTCATTTATAATTGCATTTGTACGAGGTTTTATGAATGAAATATTTATCAATATATAAATAGCTAATTTAAACAAGTGAAAAACATTAAGAAAAAATTTAAAAAAGAAAAAATGTTCACATTCCAAATAATTTTGAAGGTGTTTAATATATCGTATTTTAATCTCCAAACTATAGTATTACAAAAATAACAACATACCTGAAAATTTGTTAGAGGAGCATTATCATCTATGGGAGTATTTGGCATTACAAATGCTTCCATTTCTAATTTTAAATCATCTGTTTCACCAACAACTATTTTATAAAAATGAGTTGGTACAGCTACATGATTTGCACCAATAACTTCATAACGTACATATTTCTTTCCATCAGCCTCTTTCCTACATTAACATGTTTATATTATTTGTACAATTACTTAGTAAAAGATGTACATAAGAAATATAAAAAAGCTTAACTAGTCGATATACTTCGCCCTCACCAATCTTGATGATTCTTAAATATATTATTGGAAACATGGTGTTGAACAACTGTTTCCTTTATATGTTTCCTTTATAGATTTAATAACCTTATGCTCCCTCACGGATGCGCCCATGGCCCAATAACATATTTCAAAATCATCAAGACTGGTGAGGGCAGTACATTTACAGGTTTACCTAAAAAAATACTTACTTTGGCAAATATAGAGGTCCTGTACACACATACACATTCTTATAAATTTTAGTTAAACTTCTAACATGTTTTTCTAATCTATTCCAAGAATCCCTATTAAAACCTCGACCTACTTGTGGAGCCATGTTCGACAGATAAAAAGTTTGGTCTATATGATTTTGATGTAACTTATGATTTCCTGCTGCAGCTAAGTGACCACGATCATATCCACTACGTTTATAGTCACTGTTGTCAGCTCTAATTTTGAATAAAATTTTTTAAAAAATTATTTATTGATATTTATACTTAGTATTATTGTACTTATAGGTAAGTAGAAATATTTACCTAAAGAAAGGATGTATACTGAGATCAGGTTTAAATTCACATTTACTCCGTGATATTTCAGCATTATATTCCAATCGGTCCTTAGTTAAATGTTCAAATACCCAATGCGCTACCCTATTCCGTCTATCATAGGAAAGTACAAAGTCTTCAAATGATCTAACATTATCTAATCCAGGAAAACCATATTTCATAATCTATAAAAAAGTAAACATTTTTCTAACTTCCAATATAATTCTTCCACATTAATTAAGAAACACAAATTTATAATACTAAATATAAATACACAACAATTTTTATATAAGAATTTATTATAGTTGCATAACAATTATAAGTAATCATAGCATTGATGTAACTTAAGGTTATGTACAAAATTGAAGTAGTTTTAACTCACTTCAGATACTCTTGCAGCTGTTGATGATAATTTTGAACCCATGTTTGTTTCAGTTTCACTAGGAACAAATGCGGTAGCCGCAGAAACTGTTCCAAATAAGGGTAAACCTGGCATTCCTTTAATGTTGACATTAGAAAAAATACCGTTTCGACATTCATCTTCCCCATTCAAATGTCTTTTTTGCTCCGAATATTTACCAATAATATAACCACCAAATCCTATGGTGGTTAATGTACTCACATTCAAAATTAGTTTTTTTAATTTCCTCATTTTTTACTCATTAACACTTCACTAAGAAAACTCAAAGAACTGACGCTTTGTCCATGTGGAGCTTATATAATTATTATATCGTGCTTATATAATCAATTAATAATTAATAAATATTTAACGAAAATGTACAATATTTTCATCACTTTTATTAATGAAAGAAAGCGTTTTAAAAAGAAGCATTTAAATCTGAGAATAAACTATAACAGGTGTCGAACCGTCAGCTTGTGAACTTCATAGGAACTTTCCCCTCACAGAGAGTTATCCTCTCCCACCTACCTGTACCCTGTTTATATTGAACACCACATAAAATGTCCACACACACAGTCTTGAAAGCTTCTAGAGTGGAGGTAGTGGGGGAACACTAATCGAGAGTCACTAGTATAAGGGAAGGCAGTTCAACCTTTGCTCTAAGAAGTCATAGAATTTTCCGAATTTTACAATTTTATAATAGAAATACTATAGCAGGGCGACAATTATAGCAATAATAAAGTAAATTTATTACTCTGTTATTAATCTTCGTCTCTTATTTTTGTATTTTGTTTCCTCTCTATATTTACTTACCATACGTTATATCTAATTATGTCCAGTAATTAACATTTTAACCGTTAATGTCTTATATATAAATGTGATTCTGCTAGATAGCAATTATCAGCCAGCATCATTTAATTGTACTTTCACTTTCCTAGCAGTTACTTAACAGTATCATATCTTGTATCATTATACAAATTGGAACTAAAGTACTAAGGAATTGGTACAAGTTGGAAATAATGGATACTGTTTTCAAGTTTTGTGGCTCATCTTTTTAGTTGTCAATAGATCAGAAATGGGGACAGTATGAGAGTCGAGACAACTGAGAAATTTAAAATCCAGTTTATCGGTACAATACTACACATAATGATGTTATAATAAAAATGACGGTTCAATATTTTTATTTTTAACTTTTCTTGCATTAACATGCTTTGAACGTATTATTGAAATCTTTCTGATTAAAATAAGACCAAACACGATATAATTTGCATCACATTAACTTACTTTAGTTACTTTCATTAAAGATATTGTCCCAATACGATTTTAAACTAAGAGACAATATGGAAAAAATTACTACCTACAGGGGTGTCAAAGCTGCCTATATAGGAAATCCGGCATATGTTAGAGTGTTTAATATCTCTAGGAAAAACCAATTGTTATATTTAAATGGAAATAATGTAATATCAAGATTCTATGAAACGATTAGATGGGAATAATATAAATAAGATTTTTAGTTTCAATAATAAAAATCGTTCTTGAAAACAATAATACATGTTTAATTTAAATGCATCAATCATGAATACATTTGAATCTTATAAAGCCTGATGTAATAAACCTGTAAGGACACTTATTTAGAACATAAATACATATAAATATCTGTCAAAAAATATTTTTATTCGCTACAACACTCATCTGAATCTTCAGCTAAAATTACATCATATCCAGACAAAGTGCTTGGATCGAATGTCTTTTGAAAACATTTTTGAAATATTAAACGGGCTTTCTTAGCTGGTGGAGGTGGTGAACTTGGTATTGCATCTTCTAATATATCAAATTTATCACTATTTTCTAATCTTTGCTTATTTGTTTCATCATTACTAGACTTTCTTTTTGTAATTGTAGAAAACACAGAATTTACTAATTTTCTTCCACTTGTACATGCTTCAGTAAGTCTTGCACTTGTGTTGCAACTTGTTGATGGATTAGTATGAAATTCTTCTTGATTATCTTTTTCCAGTCGAAAATGATTAATGTTATTATTGCTTTGATTACTCTTCGTATTTTTATTAAGTTGCAAATTATCTTTTTCGTGAAAACTATGTTCGTTCGTTTGCTTCTTCTTTTCTGATAAATGTGAATGAGTAGCTTTAGTAGTACTACTTGCTAAAGTTTTGACTGTCCTATTCTCTACTTTATTTGTAGATTTATTGGACTTTCTAGGAGCCCGCCTATTCCCAGTCCTTCTTTTAACAGATTTTTCCTGTTTACCAATTATTGTTGTCTCAGTTTGGCTATCTGTATCAGAACTTAGTGTAGAAAGTATTAGATGTCCATCAAAGGATGGATTTTTTAAACCAAATATGACTGGCCTGAAAATAATTAATGGCTGTTTATTTATACATAACTGAATAAATATTTCCACTAACTTCCTTTCTTACTTTCCAGCTTGTTCAAAGTATATGCTAATTGGTATTAATACTGTTTCTGCAAAGTTCAAAATAGCTTTGAATTCTTTCATACAAAATGTGATTGATGTATCACTGTTAATATTGTATTTATCAAATTCCCCTCTTCCAAGTGCAAGTTGTGTACGTGTTGTGTTTGATAATCCTAAAGAATATATTGTAAGTGCTTAATATGACATGAAATTATCATATATCATTATTTAGTAGTTTCAGTTACCTGAAGCATCATCCACATAATTTCTTAATAAAAGTTTCTGTGCTGAAACTTCCAATGTGATTTCAATTAAGTTCTGATGGAAATTTTGCACTGCATCTCCAAATACACGTGCTTGAGATAAAAGTTGGTTTTTTGCGGACTCTTTATCATATGCAGTCTAAAGAAATAGGAGTAAGAAATATAAAAAATAAATATATAAAAGCTAATAGAGATACACAAACCATACCTGTAATATTTCACAGTCCAATATAGGTAATAAATGAATTTTTGTAATACTATTTTTGTACTTTAAGATAAACAAAATTTCAGATGCATCTGGTTCCAATTTAATATGACACGTTTCTACTTGTTTATCTATTAAATTTGGAGTTTTGAATACTGTCATTGCGCTCTGTAAAATTTAAATATTGAATTGCTTATAAAATTAAATGAAAAAATTTAGTAATTTAATACTACCCTCATTGAAATTTTGCATTTCAGTGCATCATTTTCTTGCAAATCGCCATAAACGTAATATGAAAAGTAAGTTTGGTAAAATGTAAAATCAGCATATGCAGAATTTGCCATGTTGACAGTACGAAATGATATAGCATTGCTTTGAGGTTCTATGTACATTTCATCTCCAATTTTTGCCAATGCATGTATAGCTTTTGCTAAAACTATTATGCATATATTTTTTAGTAAAAAATATACACCGTATGATGGAAATCCATGAAATATAACCTTAATGATATAAATTGTAACATACTTTTTACATTTGCTCCTGGTACTACGCATTTCATATTGAATTTATGCTATTAACCTATTCCTTATTGATTTAGCATTAAGTATCACTTAATTTAAGAAGTAATTGCAGAAGGTAACCAAAAAAAATCATAATACTTTGTGTCTACGGCAACAAACATGTTGCTGAATACTTCATCTACTAATATTTAATGTTAATTTATACGTTTATAAACATAACATTCATAATACCTAAACAAAACAATCAAAATGTATTTGTGTAAAATTTATGAACATTGTATACGCTATAAATTAGTACAAATTACGAAGAAGAACACACAATTCATATTTTAGCGCATTGATAGAGAGACCATCGACAAATTGTGATACTCTCGAATCTCGAAAGTCGATATGTATACTCCTTCGACTGTCGTCATGTATACTTTCAGTACCAAGTTTGACATTTCTCCAATTCTGTCCTATACCTAATAAATGCAATAAATTGATTATTAACCGTTAAAATATTGTAACAGCTGTAAAAATATCACTGAATAAACCATGGTGAGCAAATAAAATCAAACATTAGTAGTACAAGTTATCTAATAACAATTTCACCCTTAAATTCTAACCTCCAGCGATGTGAAGGTTATTTCACAGAGAAACCACTGCAAATAATTACTAAAATCTTATTATTTGAAAATAAATGTCTGAATGAATACTATAAGTCCTTTCCATTTTCATCACTATAATATCTATCATACTAGAAAAGAAATTAAATAATTAAATAATTATGTGAATTATAGCTTGTTTTAGTACTGGGAGACTTGCACATTCCGCATAGATGTAGTAGCCTTCCAAGTAAATTTAAGAAATTATTAGTGCCGGGTCGAATACAACACATCTTATGTACAGGCAATCTTTGTACAAAGGAATCGTATGATTATTTAAAAACATTGGCTAGTGATGTACATGTTGTTAGAGGAGATTTTGATGAGGTATTTCTTATTTTAAATGCTTTAATAATTATTTAGAACTGACATCTATTATTAATCGTTTTTCTAGAATTTGAATTACCCAGAACAAAAAGTTGTCACAGTTGGTCAATTTAGAATAGGGTTATCGCATGGACATCAAGTTGTACCTTGGGGTGATCCTGAATCGTTAGCTTTAATTCAGAGACAATTAGATGTTGACATTTTAATATCAGGTCACACGCATAAATTTGAAGCCTATGAACATGAAAATAAATTTTATATTAATCCTGGTTCAGCAACAGGAGCATATAATCCACTTGATACGTAAGCCCATTTTATAGTTATTAATGAACTTAAAATTTATTCAATTTTAAGATGAATTTCTGTACTTTACAGATCAGTCATCCCATCCTTTGTATTACTGGATATTCAAAGTTCAACAGTTGTAACGTATGTGTATCAGCTTGTTGGCGATGAAGTAAAAGTCGAAAGAATCGAATACAAAAAAAGTTAAAATTGTATAAAAATTTAAATATATGATACAAATGTATTGAATTATATATTATGTCTATATAATATACATGACTTTGATACTATTCCATTATGGTTCATATGAAATCTCAGGTGCATTTTAATTAGTATCAGCACTTATATAAAAATGCAAATTGTATAAAATACTAATTGTAAATAAAATAAAATATAATTAATTCCATCGATTTCTCGGCTAATATTCGTTTTTAATGTATTATACGCATTTTTATATTAGCTATTAAAAACATTTATTTTTCATCTTCTAATCGTATATACAACGATACATATTCACATTTTGAATTCGTTCCAATCGAGTAGTTCGATCCATGTCGTTAGTCACGTACGCGCATTTGCATGCGAATGATCAAATGTCGCATTAACGTGACCTACTTTAGAGGTTCATTGAAACTTCTTTGTATTTACATACATTTATTTACGTCTAATCCTCGTGTTTCCAACTAATCTCTAACGTGGTTCCTCGAATTTTTTCGTATCACAGTAAACTTGATAAGTTTGATTATACACGTAACTGATAAACTATATCTAATATACATAGTATACAAAGTATTCACACAACGAATATATATACAGAAATATAAAAATTGTCTAATTTTTTATGATATTTCAATTTATCATTGATAATTCTATTCATCAAATCACCAAAATGTAGTTTCAAACTCAACTCCCAGGATACAGAGTAACTGCAGATTCTATTATATTCGAAAACTTGTTAATGCAATTACAAGGCACGAGTTTTACATGCTTTTTATGTAACCTTAAAAAGTTATGATTTATCTTCTTTTGTAAATTCGTTTTTTTAATTCTTTTAACACTTTTTTAAACATCAGTCAATAATCTTTTTACATTAATCTTTCTTTATTTTCCAAACATGTAAACGAGGGCGGATCTGTACCTTATCTGACTAGTGTACTATTTAACAGTGATCTAAATACAAATGTCCAAATTAACGTCATTGCTGTGTCGCTTTATTTTTATTGGTTTTTACGAACTCCTTGACGGGGTTTTATCGCTGTATAAGTTTATGGTTTTTATCTAGAAAAAGAAAAGAACGTGCGCGAACGCTCGTATTCCAGAGAAAGCAAGAAAAAGGGAGACGAACCATTCCTGCGCATGTGTAGTAAATAAAGTAGGGATGTCTTACCGACCCAACAAAAGGGGCCCAATATTCCTGTGCCGGTTAGACTCAGTTGTAGCACTCGCTTTAAGTGATTGTGGAGTATTCTGTTTTATTCTATTATTACTATAATACTTCTAAAAGAAAACGAAATATTATATTTCAAATAAACATGGCAACGACGTTGTTACGAACGGGTCTTCGATACGTGATATCAAATGGAGTTTTTGAAAAAAGAACTATTTCAGTTTTGTGCAATGGAATAATGGCCGGCGAACAAAACATTCAGCTGCCGCAGCAGAAACTGCAAGTAAATATTGACATTTATGTTATAAACAATAAACATTTTAAAGTTATTATTTATTACAACAAAATTTGAAAAATTAAGCACGTTCTAAAAACAAATCGGAGACATTTTATTTTATCAAACACTAATAATATATCAAATCATTTATGTTTTTATTAACTAACTCTCTAAACTGTAGATATACTATATCCGTAGCGAAAAAGCTTAATTGTATTTATTTCTATGCTTTAAATTCCGTAGTGTGAATTTTTAAATTTTTCACGTAGACGAAAAAAAATATTTACCCACTGTTAATGTTTGTCGTAACACGTAAACAAATACTTGTTGCCTTTCTCTTTATGCGTGCATGTTATTCACTACAAGTAGAATGGCTTACAATACAAATAATTTCAACTTACACACTTCTCCTGTTTCAAATGCTTTCATAAATATTTATGTCAAACAACAATAATATTTTATAATAATTTACACTTTAAACATAAGTAATTACATAATTCTATTAAAATTACAATTTTATTTTTGTTAATATATTCGTGAAGTTCGTATATATGAAATAAACATTGAAAATTTTCAAACATTTGGAAAGCCTTATGAATAAAATATACCTAAGTTCTTTTACCTGTTTCATTGTGTTACATTTAATTTTTGCTGTTGTAACTAGAATATATTTGAAATAGCTAGGAATAAAAACACGTCACGTTGAAGTTCATTGGACTGATATGACCTTTAATAGTCACTTCGTATTTTATTAATTATGTTACAACAATAACAAAGTAAATTAAAGTCTCAATTGAATATTTAATTTTGTGTTGTATTCAAATACTTGTATGTGTGTACATTTGTTTCGTTTGTAGTGTCATGATCTCGATATTATACGACGAATGTATAGCAAAAGGAGTGTACATCATACAGGAATTTCAACGACTGCGAGCGAGCAAGAAGAAAGCGATAGTGACTCGGACAACGAAAGAGTAAGACCATGCTTCTTCATTTGTTATCATATACTGCAATTTATTTTTATTAATTAATCTTACATTCGAGTAACACATGATAAAAGGACACGTAACATTACTTTACTGTATATATTCTTTTAAACATAAATTTAATGGTTTCAAATTATTTCTCAAATGTATAATGAATTTTATATTGTAGTAGTTATATCATTATCATGTTTCATTAAACGAATTCTTTGTTTTTGTTGTCAACAATTTTTGTACGAAAAAATTCAAAGATATTTAACAAAATAATTTTGGAAATTGACACGTGTTAACAAAATAAACTGTGCGATGAAAACACAGTATACTCGAGACAGATATTCGGGACAGAATTGAGCAATATTTGAGATACGTCCCCCAACTCCATTCGATCCCCTACTTTCAATGTAAATATATTTCATGTTCCTCCTTTTGTCACCCGCATAACCTTGAACAGCATTATATAGTACATCATTGAATTTATCTTAACGACCATTTGCGTTATATGTAAAAACTGTAACGTTCTTATGTGAATCCCCGAGATTCAAAATTTGTATAAATTAGATCGAATTTAGTTTAAATATTCTGTTTAAAAATGATGGATATTTATTTCCTTTATTTTTCTTATTCCATATGTCAATACGGAATAACAACAAAATTAGTCTATTCCTCTTTAATTAAATAATTGTTTATGAAGAAAATGTACAAACTAATTATCGGTATAAAATACATCTCTCACAAATTTCGGCTTATCAGAAGTAGGAGGTTGTCGAATGAATTATGTAGCAATTAGATTAACCAGAGATTATATTACAACATAACGGTAATTATATCATGCAATAATGTAGACTCTTGAGTAATATAAATACCTACAAAAATCACAATTATTAAATTATATATTCGTAATTTAGTTAAAAAATACGATTAAATAAATACTTTATTGTGTTTGATTCATATTTTATTGTGTATTTATATAATCAAATTTTTAACTGGATATACACCGGATATTATATTAATTTGTGCGTTATACAAGCAGTGGTTGACCTCAGTAATGGTGGTGCAAACGTATTCAAATGACTCATTTCATAAATTTTAATGCAGTAACTACCTATATACCTGATGAAAAAAATGATTGTTTTTTGTCTTTCACTTACATATATTCGTATTTGAAATCAATTTATATTTGTAGCGAATATTTTTTTTTCGTTGTCACAATTTAATTATACCCATAAATCTACTTACACGGAGAATACAATTAAATTAAAATCTTATTATTTAAAATAATATTTTATTTATTTAAAATAATACAAAATTATTTTAAATTAGTGTAATACATATTAGAATGTCTGTCAAAAGTGAAATCTGTATTACATTTTCGTATATAATTTTGTTTAATAATGCCATTCATTTATTATTAATACAATAATCTTTTGTGATTTTATAAAATAATAAAAGAGTGTTTTGTTAAATTTTTTTTCGTGTATATCATACGATGACACACGTCATAAATTTGAAAAATTATTTTCACATAGAATACATTTTTTTTATAAATTGACTGTATGTGTTATTTTAGTTTAATAGGTTTCATTCTAATATAAAATTTCCTAAATATTTTATTTTTTCCACTAAAAAATATGTTAATTGATAAAGTCATTCCATAAACTAATTCTTTCTAAAAAATAATATCTACACGTTATAGACAGGACTTTGATTAAATTTTATAAAATGATATTTTATTGATTCAAAAGAATTATTTTGAAACTAATTTTTAGTTAAGATAATTGACCTGGTATCAGTAGTTGACCATTTTTCAGGAAAACGTGATCTTTCGAGAAAGGTGCAGTATATATGCTGCAGCATACATTGACCCAATTCCGAAACACTTTCACCTGAATTGAATTGTTTATCGTAAAAACTAACAATTTATTTCATTGGCATTGATTATATGTCTCTGATTTCTAACGTGGAATTAACTTCTGTTCATTCGTATTTGTCCTTTTACTTGTAATTTGTCATAATCATTGCAAATAAACGATATTAAAGTAATTCTCTTTAGTATTTTTGGTTTTACAGTAAATTACTAGTTTTCTCGTTTTAAAAGATGGTCAACGTCTGACGCAAGTATGGAATTTTCCAAAATATTTATCAATTTTGAATAATGTAACTATTTGAAAAAAGTTCGCTTTGTTACATAATGTAAGAAGTTCAAACAGCATTTCCAATCATAGGGTCCTCTTATTTAATAAAGGAACAAACGTTTACTATTATTCACGCAGAAAATTTTTCTTAACTGGTCAATTATTAATGCTTTTATCTTAATTGACCTAAACGAAAATTTATTCCTTATACTTTGTTCTGAAAGGTACCTGTTAAATGTTACAAACTTTTAATTATTATATTATTTTATTAAATAAATGAAAAAAATTAAATGAAAAAATTTCGTTAGTGATTTTTACTAAAATATATACAAATTATAATTTGAATATTTTTTATTACAATATGATTTCATAAATGTTATAAACTTTGTCTAATTTAAAATATTAAACTTATAAAATATTAAATTATAACTTTAATGAAAGGCATATAGACAAATAGATTAATTATCTATATATTTATTTGTTCATTTTACAATGTTTTTTCTGCTGCAAAATGAAACAAAATGAAAAGAATTACTTACCTTAAGTTTAATCGTTTAAAAATCGATACTGTAAAGTGACTTTAAAAATCGTATTTTACTTATTTTCGAATAGTTTGATGCATTTGACATTTTTAGTGAATCTTTAATAATTGTCCAAGACCAATGAGAGAGAAATAAATACTAATCATTTAACTTTCATTTAAAATTTTCCAAAAAATGTATTAACAATAGAAAAGAATTTGTTTAGTGTAATAATGGCAATGATGACAATAATAATAACAATAATTTAATAATCACTTTTAATATAAGTAAATTAATTTTTAGGGAGAATCACATTTCTGGAGGAGAAAAATGCGTACTTTACACAGTCATTTGGACGTTAATAAAGATGGAGTTATCAGTTATGATGATTTCATGCTACTTGCAGATCGATTTTGCGACTTAGGGCATTTATCTCCAGAAGCTAAGACTGAATTCAAAGAAGTAATGTGTGTAAGTATCCTGTATGCTTATTAAATATCAACGGAAAATACATGAAATTAAGCAATAGTTAATAATAATTACAATTCTTTTTTAAAACTGTGGTACATTTTCATACACTTGTGTATGTCAATAATAAATTACTTTTATTTGTAAGTTATTTAATTTTTTAAATAATAAAAAGTGCCTCTTGGTAAAAGATACATATATAATATTATATAAAAAAGGTATTATTTATTTTGATATTATGTTCTTTAATATTTATTCATACCACTTGCTATTCAAAATTTTATTTTAATACTCAAGAAAATTTATATCTTTATCATTTAAAAAATGGATCACATATGCTAAGCAATTTTCATAGAAAATGTAACATCAGAAAAATTACCCACTGATAGAAATTCGGCACGCACTTACACATATGTATATTCATTTAGGATATGTGGAAGGAACAATGGGGTGAAATCAGTCCATACAATCTTATTTGTATTGAAAAATACTTGGAAGAAATGCACCACGTTCTTAATGACTCATCATTAAAAAAGAAATGTCATCATTTCTTACCGTTTTTATTCAAAGTAAGTATTCAAAATATTTATGTATGTTCATATAAACAAATATTTATCAGAAAGTTCCTTTCTTAAGGATATAATCTTTACTATACAATTGCAGGCAGTAGACAAAGATCAAAGCGGTGAAATTTCTGTGGAAGAATTCAAATTATTTTTCCAATGTTTAGATCTCACACATGATGTAAGTAAAATGATATATTTTCTATTCAAACTTTTCCAACGGAATTTGAATAAAAGAGTTAATTTAATTGTAATAAAATTTATTACAGCACGCAGTTGTTTCCTTTAGTCATATTGATACTAACGATGACGGTAAAATCAGTATCGAAGAATTCATATCACTCGGACGTGACTTTTTCTTGACAGAAGATCCAGCAAGACCCAGTAAACACTTTTGGGGTCCACTAGTAGACTGAACATGTTATTGTTTTACCCTGTAACTTGTGATATTAAGATACTGCGCACCAGCCCTTTTCAAAAGGACACACGAATTTTATAGAAATAGTTAAAAATAAATTTAGTATATACGTGTCTGATTCATTAAATTGAAAAAAAACGTTATATGTAACAAAAAAATTTGTTTAATGTTTATGTTTGTAAGTTTGGTAATGGTTAAAAACGTCTGTAACACGTTTATATTAAAAAGTACAACCATTTAATAACAAATATGAATACTCACTTTTACAAATGTATGTAATTATAAGAAAATAAATAGACTGATAATTCTTTAATCATTTCCTTGCTTCTCTAAGGGAAAAACCTTCACCTGTGAAAGCCTTAAACTCATCCTGGTCCTTTACCTATAGCAATAATTTCGAATAGCATAAACAATACACAGCAATAAGTAGATATTGAATAAATTATATTTAAAATTCTCTTTTACCTCTTTATTATTAATGGGTTTCATATTATGTAAAAATGTAAGAGTTCCTATTTTATAATCATAATCTGGTATTCCTCTAATATACGTGGGTTTGTTTGTAGCAACTTCTGATTGAGCGGAATCTTTACGTTTTTTTCCATTTAATCTATTACCTTGTCCTTTAAATGGTACAAATCCTACAGGTGCTGGCATTAAATCTACAGGGTCTACTACAGCTTCATCTTTTTTAATATGTTTTTCCGGTTCTATGTAACCCACGGGTGGAGCAAATTCAACATTCATATCACATTCTATAATACTAACAGCTGGATCAGGTTTCGTTTCCAGGACACACATTTCATATATTCTTTGATTATACTTTATGGCAATTACATCACCCGTTGTAAGGCAAGCGAAACTTCTTAAACCATTTTCTAAAACAGCTTTAGGATTTGTAATATCTAAGAAATCTTCTGACTGTGGTTGGAAGCGTGAAAATGTTGCAATTTTTAAAGTAACACTTTCAACATTTATTAATTCTGCTTCTTCCAATAAAAGATTATGCATCATCTGTAATAAAATTATAATAATCATATATTGAATGATATTATAATTTATAACTGTTTTGCACTAATGCATATTTAATGTAATTTTTATATTCAAAACAATGCTCTAAAAGCTAAGAACATGTTTGTGATTCTTTACCCAAAGAGGTAAATAAACTTTTCCTTCGTCTGCAACGAATTCCAAAACACCACAATGGGTTATTCTATTAGTCTTCTTATTAGTTAATTTGAACATCATCGGGTAATTAATATTCAATCTTGTAAGCTGTTCTAAAGCCGAAGGTGGCATAATTACTGTAAGAAAATAAGTAAATAACAAATTCTGTGTTCTTATTTATCTAGTGGTTGAAGTATAAGATGACATACATATAACATACTAACTTTTTCCTCCACGTTCTACATCTTGTCGATATGTACCTGGTAACATCGACACAGAGAAGCATTTATACTGAGTATTAAAAGGCCGTGGAATCTCCGGAAACATATTAAACCCGAACTGAAAGTGAAACTCCATTTTGATAAACAACTTAACCTCACTTTAATATAAATTACGTTAAACATATTTCTCTACGAATTTTTATTTTATTCTCATGATTTTTTACCATATTCATGATATTTTTCTTCCAATCCTTTTGAAGATTTATAAGTAACAAAACTTTTTTACAACGTATCAATTTAGATGAAAGTATGACTTTGACATATGTGTATATACTGAAAGCAGACGACTCACTGTGTATCAGATTTGCAGACAATTGAATCTTGAATACTTTTTTCGAACTCACAAGTTACTATAATGCTTATAGTGTAAAATACTTATTATAAATGCACTTCACAAAGAAATAAATTCTATGTAAAATAAATCAGTCGTTAGAAAAATAAATTGTAATTATCTTTATTGCAAGTAAAACCTACATTTTACATTTATTTACATGATATTGAAGTTTATTAATTTGTTGAATCAAGTATGGCCGACTTCCGAAAGCAAAATATGTATTGTATTTTTGTATTAAGGAGGAAATATACAATAAAATTATTAATATAAACTTTTAGAATACATCATAAATCATTACAATTACAAAATCAATTGTATGCTAATTATTGAAATACAATAATAATTCAATATTTATACCTAGAATTATTTGATGGCTACACTGCCTGCAGTGGTTTTATAAAAATAGCATGCAAGATAAAATGCATTGGACTTGATTCTTATGCCTGTATGCTATCACTTTTTATGTATTTAAGATGTATTTAAATATAACAAGGCAAAATTTGGTTTAATTTTTTAATCATGGATAAAACTATTGAACTATTTTGTAACTTCATGCATAGCATTTGCAAGGTAATCCACATTTTTTGTTGTTACTCCTGCCATGGATATTCTACCATCTTTTGTTAGATAAATGCTATAATCTTTGGTAAGTTTTTCTACCTGTAAAACAAATATTATTATTGAAATTTAATTAAAAAATAATACGAATTATACTTGAAAGAAGTAAAAGAATAAACATATGTAATACCTGATTTGGTTTAAGACCAGTGTAACAAAACATTCCAATCTGATCTGTAATGTGTGTCCAGTTACAAGAGCTACCAAGTTTCTTTAGATTATCGCTCAACTTTTGACGGACAGAAATAATGCGATCAGCCATTCCTTTCACATCACCAAGCCACTGTTGCCTTAAGTCAGAGTTCCCTAGTACTTCATTAACAATTCTTGCACCGTAAATTGGAGGATTAGAATACATTGGTCGAATTAAAATCTTTAACTGTGAAATAATTCTATCTGCTTCTTCTTTGCTGGAAGCGACTATTGTAAATGCTCCAACACGTTCACCTACAAAAACCTATTTATTAAAATTTTGTTCATTATGATCATTTTTATAAATTACTTTTAAATGTATGTATTTACCATAAAGACCCATGTTTTTAGCATAAGACTGAGCTAAAGCAATTTTATTTCCATCTTCTAGAAATATTGTTACTGCCATAGAATCTTTCGCTATAGATCCTAAAATTTTACATAAATATGTCTTAATATATAAATGTAGTAATTTAAGACATAATGTCTTAATATATAAATGTAGTAATTTAAGACATAATGTCTTAATATATAAATGTAGTAATTTACTAATTTAGATTTTAATATTTTATGTTACCTGAAGCAAAACCTTGATATGCCATATCAAAGAAAGGGAAAAGATTCCTTTTTTTAATTAGTACTGACAGTTCTTTCCATTGTTCTGGTTTTGGATCAACACCTGTGGGATTATGTGCACATGCATGTAAGAGGATAATAGATTTCTCTGGAATTTTCTGCAAAAAATACAAATTTATAGAAAATACCAAAATATGTGTTAATATCATATGTATAGTTACTAACATTTATATCTTCTAAGACACCCTTGAAGTCTAATCCACAAGTATTTGGATCAAAGTAACGGTATGTCTTTACTGAAAGATTAGCAAGTTTAAATACAGGACCATGGTTTCCCCATGTAGGCGTTGGAACATATATATCCTTAGACCCTGGGAAAAAGCGAGAAAGAAAATTGGCTCCAACAAAAAGGGAACCTGTGCCAGAAATTCCTTGAACAGTAGCATTCTAAAAAATATAATCATAATCAAAATATAATCAATATAATCAAGTGGAAATTGTTTTTCTTCATAGTTAATAAAATGTTATATAGTCCGTACCAAACCATTTTTAATTACTTCATGACCTTCGCCAAGTGCCAAATTAATACTGTGCTTACAAAATTCAACATTTCCCGATATTGCTGAATATTCCTTGTCCATTTCCTTACGTCTGATGTTATCTTCTGCCTACAACAAATTTGATTTTATTAAATAATTAAATCAACGATATTTTTTTAAAATATTGTTTTTAACTTAACTAAATTTTCATTAAAAATACATATCATAATATATACCTTTCGGACACTTGGTAAAACAAATGGTTTACCATTGTCATCTCTATAAGCACCAACTCCCAAATTAATCTTTTTGGGATTTTGATCTCTTTTATATGCTTCTGTAATACCCAAAATTGCATCAGGTGGTCCCATTTCTACACCTGACCACCATGAACTACAACATAAAGAAACAATGTTATGTTAACTCTTTACAATTCTAATATATTTATATTTTTTTCTTGAAATAAAAAACTTGTGTAAACAAAAATTGTTGTTCAATAAATTTCTTAAGTTTTGATATTTTATACTTGCTAGTAGGTCATATTATTATATGTAAATGATAATAAATGAAAATTTATACATTGCTTAATATCAGTGTCTAATATAACAACATATAACTAATACATATTATTTGTGTAATACACTTCATTACCCATAAATTCTATATGTAATGATCATATTTTTAAATAATAAGTATACTATAAGAAGTATGTTTTGCGTTATAATTAAAACATTATTAAAAAGAATTCTTCAATATGTTTACTCCAAAAAATAATATTAATGGCTTGAATATTTCAACATGATACAAAATATTTATAAATTTGGAACTTGTATTTGTTTTTCAAATAACCAGTAATATCATACATTCTGTATTACAAAGGTTAAAAAAGTCAGTTATTGAATGTAAGTCTTACCTAGATAATCTAACTGTATGTGTAGTAACATTATAATTGTTTTTGAATAAGTTACACATGGATGAAAGTGTAATAAGCTTTGTGCTTGGTGCCATTTTATTAATTATTAAGTTCAAGCCTATGATACGATCCAACCACTCTGTTCCAGCCTCTGGATACTGGTGACGTTGACTATATCTAATTTATATATATATATAACGCATGCTCATGCGCGTATACATACTATCTCATAATGGCGATGTTCCTTCTTTATCGCGAGTACCTCGAATTTGACGAATGATAGTAAAAGTGAATAGTGTATCTATTTTATAAGTAACTTATATTTTATACCCAAAAAATAGATTGCAAAATCTATAGCATAATAAAACATGTCGTTATAAACACATTAATTTGTTTTAATATTATGCAACTTTTTTCCGCAATCTAATATACATCGCAATGTTATATAGTTAACAGACGTACATACATAATTATGTAAGCATCAGATCTGTTATTCAAAATTCCAATTCACATGCTCATACATAATAACTAACTGTAAGTACATATTCAACTCAAAGTAATCGGCCACACTGAACCCAAGTAAACAGACAGTAACAAAAAGCTTTTGTCCGTTAACAACTACTTGTTTAATTTATAATAGCTTTATCATAAAAAAGTTGCCAACAGCTTAAATCGGAGTAAATAAAGAATAATTGATAGAAAACTATACTGTTTGAAAATGATGTACGAAAATTTTATGTTAAAGACTTGAAAGATATATAAATTATGACAAATATTTTAATAAGTCCTTGGTGAATTGGTTATCCATTTATAATTTATACTTATATTAGAAACCTCTGTGCATATTAAGCATTATCGTGCATAAATATGTAAATACATACATACTCCTGGTTAGGAAATATTCTAGAACTATGTATACATATATAGATATATTCATGAAACATACTTCATAAAAAAAAATTTTTTAAATTGTATATATATATTAATTTTCCCACATACAAAAATTATTTCAAACGTGTTGCCTATCTTATATATATATATATAAGATAAAACTGTGCAAAATCTATATTTCTTGCTAATTATAATAATTACAAATTCCAATTTTCCAAAAGTAATATAATATTACTATTGATAAATTATTCTTTAAATAAAAATTATAGTACAAAATAACAAGAAATTTTAATAATTTATTAGTTTGATAAAACATTTATACATTTGCAAGTAAATTACAATTTTATGATGTACATAATGGGAATATAGAACTTCTGAATTCGTATTATGGGGTACTCGATGAGAAAAATATGACAAGATATGTATGTACTGACTTCAGTAGAATTACGAAAAAATATTTAAGTGAGGTTATCATTTATTTATGAACAGTTAACTGTTCTCATATTATGTCAACTATCCTTGTATTAACCTCATGTCCTATTTCTTTCACAACTGTATTTAATAGAACCACTTTCTCGTTAATAATTTAGTAGAAAAAGAAGAGAATTTGATGCTTATTTTGTGTCTACGTTTACTCTAAAGGTTAAGGATTGATAGGAGATAAATTTGATTTATATGAAAAATAAGTAAAGAACATTTAGGTTTGTCGAATTCGGCTGAAAATTTTGATCATGAGTCTGACTTGATATTATAGGAGAACGGCTTAAATTAATTATTATTCTTTATATCAATTTCTAAAGTTTTTAAAAGGTATTAAAGAGTTTTTATGTTAGAGGACTTCCCTAGCTTGATTTTACAAAACGTATTACTGCTTTTATGCCTGTTAATTTATAAGTATGTAGATAGGTACTTATATTCCCTCCTCAACTTTGTATTTTGACGACCTTTTTAGCATCCCGTTTATATTTTCGCTATTTCGTGATAACCCGGTAGGCCTTTAAGGAAGAGGAAAGCGATAAGCACCAGCCAAAGAGGATAAAGACAAAATAATCTTAACTACTCCCGAGTGTCTCGCAGAACCCTCTAATTCATGAAGTTACGAAGAGAGAATTGGGGGGAGATTGTTCGTTCCTCCAATGCAGGGAAGTAATGTTAAATAATGTTAGAGTTCTATTATCTATTTATAGCCCATGAACATAGATTTCATATCAGCAGAGATCTGTAGTATCAACAAAGAAAAAAAGTCACTAATTAAAATTATATTCATATAAAAATTAGTAAAAGCTTCTTTAACGAATGTTATCTTTAGCGGTTCTTCGGATTTCTGAAGCTCCTCGTCAATTATTAGTACTTAATAATACAAAAATACTATCATAATGATTACGAACGTTTTTAACAACATATAGATTGAACAAATTATTAAGCAAGTTTGAATCAACCAATAAATTACAATTTCCCTCTTCTTTAAAAACTAATGAAAAAATTCCCTTTTGTTAAAAATATAAACTGATAGCCAATTACTAAACCTTAACATATTTGCTTTGATCTCTAACCTACTCATTGTAGCAAGAAACTAATTGATAAATTCCAATTTTTTAAAATTTACATAAATTTTGAAGGCCACTTTTTCTGTGATTATGATAAGGTATTTTTATATGATAGTTTTCAAATATTTTGCAAGTTTAAACTTATTTTGATTGTAAAAATATAAATTATGATTACCACCATATTATAAAATGATGGTGTTTATTTTGTTGGAAAAATTGTATATTATTTAGAATTTGATTAATAAACACACTCTATGATAAAATATATCTTACACGTTAAATTTTGAATGAATATTACATAAAGAGGTCTATAATGGCGATAGATAAAATTTTGGATCGTCGTGATTTTGGATCGAATAGTGTATCTATAAGCACGATGTTAATAAGATAGTATCGAAAATTTCCATGTAAAGATCTTAATCTTCACGATTAACCATACATGTACCTAGTGGTAGACCGTATATGCTAGTCTTGTTGAAGGCATTTTAAAAGCACATTCACTTTTATCAACGTGAATGTTATAATAATGGAAATTATATTAAATGCTAATTAGTAGAGATTCAGTTACGAAAATGAATTTTTTCTTTAAGAAAAACTGACATAACATCCCAATCAACCTAATATATATACATTTTTTTAAGACAATAGTAAGCAATTAATACAATATACTTATCAACACATTCCGTATTATTGATACAATAACTTACGTGTTTTATTTATGCAAATTAATTTTTAGAACAAAGAATAAAAAATCTTATTTATAAAATTGCTTCACTTCCTTTATCCAATAATGAAAATATAAAACTCGTGCGAGTTTAAACAAAATTCATTCCGTAATATTTTATTAATTGCAAGCGTCCATGTTTGGGTAGGTTTAAAATACAGTGATCTATTTAATAATTAAAATTAAAAGCAGGGAAATTACTGGTTATAATAGTAAGTTCGATAATATTGCTTTACTTGCAAATGTAAAAATTGTTTTACCCACAAAGATTAAAATAAAATACTTCAAGATATTTAAAAGTTAAGAAAAATTGAATATTTTCATTGAGAAACATAATTAATGTATATATAATATTATAAATGAAATGTATATTATTTATATCTAACCATGTGTATAGATTATATTAACAAATTATTATTGTTAACATTAAAAAATTAATAATTCGTTTAAATATGTGTAACAATGTGTTTAAAATTGCAATATTTGTTGTTATTTTTTTTTAATTGCATTAAACGGTTTGAATCAAGGTCACATAATACGCACGGCATTGGACTATTCACTGTATCACCATTGTTAGAAGAAGGAAGATTATAACTATTTCATGACATGTATAGGTAATTTCAATCTAATAAGGAAACCCTACAGCTGATTTTCCGCTCAGATTTTGATGAAGATTTAGACTATTGAATTGTATTCTACAGCTTTTGTTCGTTATGCACATTATAAACAATTTTTGTCTAAATTTGCATTAGGCATATTGTTGGCAACAAATGCCAATGTCATATATGTTTAACATTTTTATTTTTCATGATTGTCTTAAAATATTGTGTTATAGATCAAAATACAATATTGTTTTCGTAATTTCGTGATTTCACAGCTTCCTTAAAATCTTATCTTTATCCCTGCCGCCTCGTGGCACAATCCGCCAAACTTCGAGAAAGATAACTACATAGTAATAAATGCCAATCAACAAAAGCGAAGACACAATAGCATCCACTATTTGCAACACCTTGCTGAATCTCGAAAGTTTTGTGAAATTACAAAAATAATAAATGCAGATTTCTAATTATTTTACAAGTGTAATGATAAGTTTAACCAACATATCAAACTGGATTTTAGTACAACAAATTACATATTAAATTAAAAATATTAAAGTTCATATTTCGTACTTTTCTTGGGGATAAGTTATTGGAGAATATGTATTTCAATTTTTAATTGATTTTATTAATACTGGAGCAGGTGTATCGAACTGCCTCTCCTTAAGCTGGTGACTTTCGATCAGCGTTCCCTTCATATTGTACCTTATTCAGAAAATGAATTCTGAAAGGAATACGAATCTAATTGGTCAGCTTTCATCTTTTCTCATTTCATTTTCAACTAATTTGTTATTTGTTCCGAGGATAGCACAGAGACAAGGAAGGTGTCTCGCGATGTGTTTTGTTTATAGTTTTGATTGGTCACATGTAACCATATTGACAAATAGTAAATTACTATTGAAAAGAGATGAGGAAAGATGAAAACTGACCACTGAGATCCGCATTCCTTTTAGAACTCTTCTCCTGAACAACACGGAGTATGTGAGTAAATCTATGAGTGTCAATAGGTACAAACAGGTGAAAATAGATATAGAGAAGGTAACACTCTGTGAGAATAAAAATCCTAAACAGCTTGTAAGCTCTATGTTCGATACCTCTGTACTAGAATAATGTCTAATAAAATTACCTATAAAAATTTCGTAGCTTTTAAAATGGTAAGATTTTTAGGACGGGCTGCGTTAATAGCATTATATGTAGCTGTCTCTAGTGTAAAACGGAAGATCTCTTACCTGAGGGCAGCACTAGCCAGCGGTATTCGTATAAGATACGTGTGAAGCGCGCCTATTTCAAGAAGCGTACATGTGTTTTATTAAGGACTAAATTTATTTAAATCTTTACTAAGAATATCATCATTTAATAGCCAAACCTTATTTAATTGTAAAAAAAATAATCATTCATAAATTATCAAGTATTACGTTATAACCCGTTATAGTTTTATCTAGGTTATTCAAAATGATATTTTTAAATGTTATGAACTTACAAAAGAATGAAATGTATTTTATTCCGTCTCATTTCCACGTGCTATCACTTGTTTAAATAATATCATGTTTGTGGATGGTTTGTAGACGTCTAGTCTTCATGGAGTTGTCCTATGGTGGGTCGAGAATCAGCATCTTTCACTTTTTGCTAATAAAAACATTTGGATGCAACGGCACTGATCCTTTGTATTGTAACTTTTTTACCATGTCTTCGTTTCTTGATGCACTC
The DNA here is from genome assembly GCF_051020985.1 of Nomia melanderi. NCBI lineage: Eukaryota > Metazoa > Arthropoda > Insecta > Hymenoptera > Halictidae > Nomia > Nomia melanderi. Next base: position 710,705 of record NC_135009.1, read on the forward strand.
GCGTTCTCATTTTCTTGATGTTCGACACAACCTATTCCATATTTGAACGGTTAAAATCAAAATTATCACTTCTGCTGATAACAGCTTTTACTCACTACATAGCAATTTTGAACGCTACATCTTATATGGCTATTAATATTATTTTTGAAATATAAAAAACTTCATAAAAGGAAGAATTTTCGGATTAGCATGCTCTCGAATATTCAACAATACAATACTAATCGTGTTGTGTAACTGCGCGCTCTTTTATTTTACATTTCTGCTATTAATTTCAAAGCGGAAAAACAAGTGAAAGATTTATTTGTTTGAATTTCCGATATTTTGATATGGAGTTTTCGTATACCAAGAATATTAATAAATTAAATGAATAGAATTCATTATGTTTCGATGTATTGTAAACAGAAGAGTTTTTCATTCGTAAAAAAATAGACCAATGGGAAGTTTATTACGTCATGAATAAGTCACCGTTGTTGCTTCGACATGAAACATTATTAACTTGAATGACTAGTATTTGGTTCGTAGATAGAATAGTACTATAAAATTCAGTAATAAGCAAATTGAATAAGAACAACGCATAAAAATATACTCATATTAATATTACAATTTTTTTTCTACTTTAACAAAGAAAAATTACTGTAAATGTATTTCTTAAGAACGTTTAAAGAATTACGGATATTATTTTTTCATTATAACATAATTGTGATATTTTAGAGTTAAATAACGAACCAAAAAACCAATTACTATAACTTCAATTACAAAATTGGGTTAAATAAAGAACTCCTTCAAACTTTGGTATTTACAAAGCACTGTTGCTTTACCTTACCATATGATCAACCTTTCATTGATAAATTTTATTTTATGTTTTCACTTATAATAAATTCAAATGTGAAATTTATAACTTAAATTTTACTCATTTCCTTTTTTCAAGATACTTAGAGCAGAACGAAGCTAAATTTTTAAATATTGAATTTAAATATATAGTATATACTTATGTACATTTCGTTCTTTTTTCAAAATTTCATCTGATTTCACTATACTGAGACTGTTTTTAATATAAACCAGGGGTGTCGAACTGCCTCCTCTGAAGCTAAATCAGATCAGTAGTGTCGAACTATATTGTCTAGTGTACTATCTCTCCTTACATGTATACTAGTAACTCTTGATTAACGTTCCCTCACTACCTCTGTCCAAGGAGTTACCCGTGACTGTGTATGTAGCAGCCCTATGTGTTTCAATACAAGTGAGTATAGAGAGGGTAAGTCTTCATAAGGGAAAGTCACTATGAAACTCGCAAGCTCTTCCAGTTCAACACCCTTGAGTTAGATTGTTGGTACCACTGATATAAATTACCAGTAAATATAATTGAATATAATTTCATGTTATTAACTATAAATGATTTGTGAAGTTTCCGAAGGATGCAATTTTCTTATACTTTGCGCGTAAAAAAAATGAAAATTAATAGTAAATTGATAAGAGTAAAAGAATTCAAATAAGTTCGAGAAATGTGTTATTAAATTATATGTATAAATTATTTGAAGGGAATCGTATTGTGAATTGTGTTTACGGATGTCATGATGCTTAAACGTTCTTCCGGAAAATCATTAATAAATATACACATGATATTGATGTATTATAAATATTTTGTAAAAGTCAACAATGAACTGTACAGACTATAGATTTGTACTAACGCATTTACTCTGCCAAATTTGGAGGTTATAATATGTATACAATAGATATGTATAATGTAATTTTTTATCGATGAATATAAATCAACAACGTTGGAGGTATATATAAAAAACTTATGTACCTTAAACATATGGAAGAAACCATAATTTTTTACATAAAAGAACAACTTTGTAAGAAATGCAAATGCAAATACCTTTAGATTCAATCCAAAATGAAAGAACCAATTCATCTTGGTCAAGGTAATGAAAATATATATAAAATAGAATAGTTTTATGAAGATATGTACATAGTAGATTACAATAAATGAGATATTCCTGAAACATGTTTTAGGAAGGAAAAACGTAAATGGTTTTTATCTTTACTATGTGGTACTTGTCTTATATATGCTACAAGAACATCTGTTCCTTTGTTGATACCAATAATAAGCAAAAAGAAACAATGGTCCAAACCAGACTCTGGAGTAATATTATCTAGTTTCTTTTGGGGTTATACATTAACGCAAGTTGCTAGCGGTTACATTAGTGATAAAATAGGAGGACAAAAGGTATTATTGATCTCTGCTGTTGGATGGTCCACAACTACATATTTTATGCCAGAAATTATTGAACTTTTTTCAAATAGTGATACATCTGTATTATTAGTAGCTACAGTAAGAACGATAAATGGAGCATTCCAAGGTAGTTTTGTGCTATAAATAATTTAGATATCTAATAGTATAAACAAAATTTTTATATATATAAAACTTGTATATTACAGGAATGCACTTTCCTAGTATGATTAGTTTAATAAGTCAACGATTACATGAAGCAGAAAGAGCCTCATTCTTTAGTTTATTAACATCAGGATCTGCCCTTGGTACATTGCTCACAGGATCTCTGGGTTCTTACCTATTGGAAAATTATAACTGGACAACAGTCTTTCAAACTTTAGGTAAATGAATATATGAAATGCTTTATTTATAATGGCATGCAGAAGTTTAATGAATAATTATTTTGTTTTATCACAGAGAAAAAGAGAATTCTTTATAATAAGAAGATATTTTTCTCCACTTCTCTTCTAAATTAAAGCTAAGAAAATAAGTATTCAAAAACTTTTGCACAACTCTTTTGCACTAATAACATATCGAAAATATAGAACATGAGGCTACCTAATAGGCCAAATAATTTTCAAAGAAACATTTTTTCATTATGAATGCATTGAATTTTTTTATCTTTTTAATGAAAAAAATTGATTCTATAAATACTAATTTCAAAGAGATAAATGTTAACTTACATTTATAAAGATATAGTTTTATTATACAGATAATTTTTAAATATAAAACAACTTCAGTGTTTCATGACACATTTTTCAAGAAATAAATAAGTTATAAATACATAATTATCTCAAGAATAAAAATTAAAAATTTTTATCGTACTTGTGTATATATCTGTAATACGTTCATGGTTTAGGAAATTTTGTATTGCTTTATATTAACTTTTGTGTAATTTCATGTCAAACAAAATATGAAATAATATTTAGGATAATATTTATATTTGTCTTTTATAAAATTAAGTAATGGTATTGTAAAAGTAGACAAAATATTTAATGTGATTATATTAATGCAATATTCTGTGTACATATACATATATTATGACAAACTTGTTTACATGATCAAAAATGTGTAATGTTTTGCATGATTTTAATGCTGAACAAAAACGTAATTTACAAATCAGGTCATAAAAATTTGCCTTTTAGTCATCCATTAATGAAAATACTTTTCCTTAAATATCATCATAAAGGTACTCTTTTAATGCATCTAAAATCTTTCTTTATGAAACAACATACATAATAATTGGTATTACAATATTTTTTCTTTGTTCAAACAGAAAGCAACAAAGTGTAACTTGTTATATACAGAGTGCCATTCACTAGTAAAAAATTTAATTTTCTGTTTCTTTAATTTTTACAAAAATGTTTAAAAATTAATGTATCAACAAAATGGTTTTAATAACAGTGGAATGAAATATTATATGATTCAGACATTTTTTTCACATTCTATTTACTGCAAATCAGTCTGGAATCATCACGTATATGATTAAGGTTATTAATAAAAATATATATGGATTTATTTTAAGTAGAAAATATCACTGATTCATTCAAACCCTGATAAAGGGTTTATATAAATATAGTGAAAAATAGTAAGAAGTATTACACTGGTAGTTAAAATGGAGATCTGTTTCTTTAGTACTGCCTTGAAGTTACAAAAATTATTGAATAATTTTTCTACTTGGCGATTTATTTCATTTTAACATTTTGTAGTTGAAATATTGTAATTATAATCTGGAATGGAACAAACGTCTAAAACAGGAGACTTTATTTTTATAGAAATAACAAACAAATTTATATGTAATTAATGAATTAATTTTTTAATAATATTTATAATATTTATAAAGTATTAAGTTGATTTAAATGCGCAGTAAGTGGATTTGTTCATTATAGTTCAAAAACACAGAAAACGGCGCACGCCTAAAAAGTATTAATAATCCTGCTTATTTTCTTCATCGATCAGTTCAACCGACTAATTCGATCACTCGTAAAATGAAGGCCCTTCGACTATACTGATATGATCTATAATTTCTTAGCATTGTAAATATCTTTAGCAAAATCACCTCTTATATTTTTAATTTCATTACATAATATTCTTTTGAAGAATTTGCGTTGAGAATATTTTTTATATATTTATGCAATTATTTTGTAAGGCCCAGCCCCGTGCCCTATTTGGACATGCTCGAATGACAAAATAGGCTAGATCGAACTCAGACTGGGAAGGACTAATTTATATTATCAAACTACACACTGTGGTATAAAAGTTTGAGCACACAATGTAAATTTTAGTAAAACTGTGCTTAATATGCCATTATAATTTTAATATTTTTATTGATTTCTTTACAAATGTTACGGAATGAATGTAAATTTATAAAAAAACATAATAAGTTATTAGAAATATTCACATTCTATGTAATTAAAAATGTTCTATGCCCTTATTTTGTTGCCTTTAATACTCAATTAATTATTACATATTGAGGAAAAGCTGCATAAAGATATTAATTAGAAAGAAATGAAAATATCTTTATTAATATACTATTAAACTCAAAATTTATTACACTGAATTAAATCTGTATGTACTTTTTTATATGATTATAATTTAATGTATAAATTCTATTGTTTAGAGTCCATGAATTTCATTAGTTAATGATAAAATATGCTATTTGTACAAGAGGCTATCCTTTTGAAGAAAATATTTAATAACTTTTTTTTTTTAACTGAACCTTAAACTAGATTGTATAGACACAGTGATAGTAAATGAAAGAAGCGTATATTATTTTGAAATAACTTGTGTTTAAAGTTTAAAATTGTGTATGTTTAAAACAAAATTGTAATTGGGATGTCATTGCCTATTTTGTTTTTTTTTTGTTTTTTTTGTTTTGTTTTTTTTGGCTAAGTTGTCCAAAGACCCAAGGATCTGCAACTCAACCATTTGTTTATTATGTCAGCATACCACAGTTCAGAATGTGTAACTTTAAAGTTTTGTTTTATATTGTATCATGTGTTTAAGAATTAACGATGTTACGGACAATACTATGATAAACCAAAAATTTTATATATTCAAATTCAGTTTTCATCTTTAGCACTCCAGTTGTTGAAGCCTCTATATAAAAGGACCTACTGCAAGTGAGATATTTTTATAAGAAGACTTTGGATATCAAGACAATAATAATCGATTCAGTTACACTACTCTCTTACCAAGATGGCAAGTGACAAGAGGATCCGCAGAACATACAGATCACTTACAATGAATCAGAGGCTAGAAGTTCTTCGACATTTGGAAAGTGGAGCATCCACGTCGGAATTGGCTACCAAATATGATATACATCCTGCTACGGTTTGTCGAATTCGACGATATGCAGCGACATTAAATCAGTTAACAGAGCAAGGGGTCGTGATGGGAAATCGCCGAAAATTACGGAAACCGGTAAACGAAGAAGTGGATAACCGTTTGTACGTATGGTATCTAGAACAATTAGCTCTTGGTGAGACGCTTACGGATTCACTGATGTTAGAAAAAGCAGTAGATATTCATACAGAGTATGGAGGACCCTCAACTTTTAAAGCAAGTAGAGGTTGGCTGTGGCGATTTAAAATTCGTCACGACATTAACACGAAAAGAGATGTGGACGTAAAAACTGCGAAACAATTTATGGAGAATTTTACACGTTGCATAGAGGAAACGAGCATTGACAAAGAGAATGTTTATAATTTTTGTCAGACCGGTCTCGTATGGAGAAACCTTTGTACATCGATTTTAGTTCGTAGCGGAATAAAAGACATTGACGGACAGAGACCAAAAAGAGAACGAGTTACTATAGGTCTTTGTACCAATACTACAGGAAAACACAAGCTAACACCGTTATTTATTAACAAATTTGCAAATCCAAGGGTATTAAAGTCTTGGAAGTATCATTTACCCGTGATTTTCAAATCGCAGCGACAAGGTTCCTTAGATGCAGGTTTATTTTTTGATTGGTATCAAAACCACTTCAAACCTGAAGTGTTGAAGCATCAAATGCAAAGCGGCATCTATGGAAAAGTTATTCTCATTTTGGACGATTCTCAGGGAGATAAAACGAAGTTATTTGAAGGACTTCAACCAGATGAACGCTTTCAAATTATATTTTTTCCTCAAAATACCTCTCAGAATCTTCAGCCAATGAATCAAATAATTGATGCAGTGAAGAAGTTATATCGAAATAAAATGTTACACCAAATTCAGAGTTTGCCAGGTGGAATAAAAGAATTTTATTCTAACTTCGACATGAAGGAATGTATTGATTTCTTACATGAAGTATGGTCAGAACTAAGCACTATGTGTATTCAAGTCGCGTGGAAAAACCTTGTTAAACAAAATTTTATAGAAATAGCAGCAGTAGAAGATCTTGGAAGTCAACTAGAGAGTGATCTACAGGAGACTGTTGACGTTATCACTACAGATCAAGAATCGGAAGAAGAAGCCGCTGACTTCGTAACAAATAGTGTAGAAGATGAAAATTTCTCCGAATGTAAAATAAAAATTGAACCTTTCAACGATACATGTACGGAGGAGTTGTCATCAGTTACATTGCCTGATGAAAGTGAAATCATGACAGCATTTAAAAGCATAACAATTTGGTCCAGACTAGAACCAAATTTTGTTAGACTACATGTAAAGCGTTTAAAAAAATACTACGACAAAAAGTGATATATTAATAATAATATTGATAATGGAAGTGATTGAAAGAAATAACTATGGAAAATAGAATAGGGTAAAATTATTACACTCTCTCTCTCTGTGTGTGTGTGTGTGTGTGTGTGTGTGTGTGTGTGTGTGTGTGTGTGTGTGTGTGTGTGTGTGCGTGTGCGTGTGCGTGTGCGTGTGCGTGTGCGTGTGTGTGTGTGTGTAAAATATGTTATTCATCATAAATGTACGTTTCTTTATTTTATTAGATAATATGTAAGTAAATATATTATTTAAGTTAAGTATAAATGACACGATGTAGATGAAATCAATTGATAGATAGTTGGATGTGGGTAGGGATTACTATTGATACCGGCTAGTTGCGTTCGGTTAATTTTATTCCTGAGGTGCTGGTCCTACCTTATCGGAATATCTTATGAGTCCTCTAGGTCGTTTTAGTGAGTCTTAATTTCGTCCCGTTATTTTATTCTGAACTTGCTGGGCCTTGTTGTTGTGGACAGGATGCAACAGCATTGACGTTAACCGGTGGTTTAAGGAACATGACGTATCGCTGAAGTAGATATATGAGCAGTTCAACTCACGGTGCCTGTAAGTTAATGTAGTGCCTCAAAGAGCTAGATTATTACAGCAACTCTCATTAAACTGTTTTAAACAGCTGAGGTAACCCAATGCTGTATCTGGCATAAATGACAGGAACTGTTGGACGGCATCCACCAGTATTTGTTGCATCATCTTTGTAAAAGCTTCTAACCGCTCAAACAGTTTTCGTTGCAATACTTCAGTCATTTCCTGTTAGTGGATAAAGTATATGCCTACCTGGAGTGATTCAGCTGAATCCTCATAATAAGCTAATATATGCTAGATTTGCACACTGGCATAATTGTACCATCAGGTAGTTAATGCATGCAAATGCATTCCTTCGTAATTCTATCACAAAAATACATACTGGTATAAAATTAATTTGAGGGACTCCTCTTTTTTATCAAATTCTCTACGTTCGATAGATTTCTTGTACATACAATCGTTTTCAGACTGGTTATGTTGGCAACAAATTGCTCAATTATCCATGTAAGTGTACAATTCTTTAGGTATTCAACTGGTTTCAATACACTACTGTATATATAGGTTTCCAGTGAATATCTGATTCGGGGTACATAGTCTGACAATATTTTCAGATATTTTACTATCTAAGCTGGCACGACATTCGTATGTTTCTTTATTATTACTAATTACATAGACTTAGCTCCTTAGGGATCTGGCTGTTCCCCGAATTTGCCATGAACTTTTATAATATCTTAATACTGTATTTACAGATTGTATTGTCCAAGATGCTAAGTTTGAACAAATTGTTATATCGAATTCAACTGGATTAACATAAACGTTGTTTAAATTCCCTAGAATTTAATAGGTTTTAAAGGTCGATGCTATAAACATTAGTTTGATCTCTGTATTTATAAAAAATTTCCATTTAATCAGATACTCCGTCTCTTAGTAGGTGAACTTCGTATGATGTTCTTCTCTTGGATTGTCTCCACCGAGCCTTCTGTGGGAATCCTATATTTGGCTATAATCTCATTAATTGAAGATCGTACGTCATTCAGCAAAGGAGTACTCATATAGTTATAAAATTCTCAATAGAGATGCTCTTTCTACGTTCCGATTTTCAGTATTCGTCTTAGTTCTAATTAGACAAAGTGCCATTTGTTCCTGGTAAGACCTTGTGAGAATTCTACTCTCGCACATCTTCATTGATTGCCCAGTGCTGAGCCAACATCCGTGCTATACAGTTAGGTAGGGAAAAGGTGTTTAATTAGTGGTTCACAATTTGTTTACTCATTTATTCATTCGCAAACCACCGGGACTTTTTTCTATCTTCGTCTAGCCGCTACGTACGTAGTGGTGAGTGCCCTGATCATAGGATCGGTCAACACGTTGACTGCCAAGAAAAACAACAGCGTTTTATGTATTACTTATTCTTTTTCTAGCAGAGATAAAAAGGAAGAATTATTAATTATTTGTATCATCATAATTTTCACATTACACTACTTATTTACGGTACTCAACATTTTTAATCGACATCACTTATCTTACAAGTTATAATTATTTTCTTGTAATTTGGAAGTTTCGGTCATCAGTGACCGCCGTAGCAGTCAATGTGTTAACTGATAACAAGAGTGAAATTCGTGCATTCCCTGGAATAGAAATAGTGGGAGGCTGGCTGAACAAATATCATTTGTCGGAGGAGAAACAGTTAGACACCCCTGGCGTAGAAGAATCAAGAAAGAGCCAACTAGCACTTTTAAAACAAGTGATATTAGTAATACTTTTCTATCGGAGTATATACTAAAACAATCGCTTGTAATACCAATAGAAGTTATAAATACATTATGCAGTAGAATTCCGATTGTCTGATATGGTCAAGACTGAGACAGTGCCGAATAATTGGACTATTCCTATATATGATGAACATTGAAAATATAATTTAAAAAACAACAGAATAACGTAGTAATATAATTTATTAACGAAAATGGGACATATCAAATAAAATATATAAGTGTAAAACATTTTTTTTTAATTTCTTGTTTTGTAAATAATGTCGTTATATTAGCTTATTTTGTCACCTTCATGTCACCTTCGTCCAAGATTCATGAATTCATTTGTTTTATTCCCGAAGGGAAGAGTAGTAGGAATAAAGAGATCGGTAAATTGAGGACTGGATAATAGGGATTCTACTGTACTATATTATGTTATGAACTTTTATTTTATATATTTCTCATCCTAATAATAATTTATCTTGTAACTAAGTTAATAAACAGATTATTAATATATAAAAAAAGTTTCACTATAATTGGAAGTTCTCCGCGAAGACGAATAAAAATTTAATTTTTTATTGGTGGATGACTAATTTTAGTTTTAGAGCATTTGATCGTTAACCATGCACGTTTGAAGAGTTATTAGTAAAATAACTTTGAAAATATCAGTGGATTAGAATCGTGGTTTGGCAGATTTCAATCAGTAAAGGTTTCTTGAAGATATAATTTCAATAAAGATAAAATATTTAAACAAAGATATCAAACAAGTACAAATGTCAACAATAAACTATTGTTTCTGGAAAAGTTATATTTATGAGATGGTTATTTTTATTTTATTAACAGGTTGATTGCTATGTAATACTTTTGTTTTTTACGTAATACAGTATTAAAACATTCAATTGCAGAATAAGTTCTACAAAATAATGCAATATTTTAAAGCAAACTAAAAATGAAGTTAATTTTATATTTGACGTTTATATTATAAATGACGTGACTTTTTTTATGTTATTAACTTCATACTAAGAATGTTATACAGTATATAAATATTTCTTTATATTTGCTTTAATCTTTATTTAAAAAAGAAGACAACAAATTTTAATTTATTTTAATTAACTTTAATGTTTGCCCGCATTACATAATTGTTGGATAGTCTTACCTGATTATATACACATAATATATGTCTTCCAAGTTTGGTTCAAAAAAGTACAATGTTTCGGAGAGCAATATCTCGTAAAAGAATTGAAAACATCTGTATGTCAATTTAGATCAAAATTATGATCAACGATAGGATTATTTGCAATAATTTATTTAAAACATTCATAATTCTTTTACATAAAGTAAGAAAAAAGAAGATGTTGGATATTTTACAAATGCAAAGAAGAAAGCACTTAACAGTTTGATCCATGCGTATATATTTTGACCAAAAGGCTTGTCTATAAAAATAAGAAAATATATTTTTTCGGAGTGAAACCGTCAGACTGAAGAATAAAAGTAATATATTTTACAACAGTACTATATCTTTGTAATAGATATAATAAACTTCATTATAAGTTGTAACAAATAATTGAACAATATTTTATGTAACAACAGTATTTAACTCAGTTTTAGTATATAAAATTTACAAAAATATAAATGAATTGTTTCGATAAAAGAAATTTTTTGTTTCGCACGTTTGGTAATACTAATTCGATGCAGCAGAAATATAATACATTGACAATAAGAGAGGACTAAAATCTAATGTTCATAAGAATTTATGAAAATTAAGGAAAGATAAAATACAAATAGTGTATTTTCCTCAGTCCCCTCCGAACCGTTCTATCTATATTTAAAGGCAAGTTTAATTTTAAAGTTTGAAATATTCAAGCACTTATATACCAACTTATATTTAAAATATCCGAAAATCTCGCACCATTTGTTAAAATTGGCACAAAATAAAAATTTACAAACAATTGTATTCAAAATTTCCGTGCTCGTTTAAAAATTGTTTCTATGCATTCATACGAAAAAATGGCGTCTAATAATCTTTTTCTTATTTTTTAAAAAACTTTCTAACAGTTCAACTTTATATAAGGTTTGCATTGGATGCGCGTGGATTAATCACGTCTATGATACAACTAAATAATTTTTGCATAATTAAAACAATTAATATCATTTTCAACTATACGATATTTTGTTTTAAATGCTATCTTCGATTGTAGAATTGTTTGAGTGGAATAATATATATACTTAAATTTTGAAGTTTTGTTTTATTAGTTATTTAAAGTGGCATTGACATAAAGTTGACGCTTTTAGAAAAGAAAGTTGTTATTATTAAAGTTACAACACTGAATTTTTGCCACAGAATGCTGCTTTTCGGCATCATTAAGGAGTTGGTTTTGTTTACCAATACTGCTAATGTTAACAGACACGTAAAAATATCAGTAACCAGCAACATCTATAAAGCAGCAGAATTACGTTTCTTTTAGTTACCTGTTCTCTTCTAAAGTTAAAATATTGAAAACAAAAATACGACAATTAAAAAGAGAAGTTTCTAAATGCATCACTTTTATTACTCTTTACGAAATGATAAAAGCATCTCTCAATTATTTTTGAATAAGCGTAAAATCATTTAATGAATTAAGGAGAATAATTTTTTAGAAAGGTATTCCTTGTTTTAAAAGATTTTCTGATTTATTTTATACATAATTCTACAAATTCATCATTGCGGTTTAGAATCTTACAATGGTCTCTGTGTAATATCAGTAAATGATCTAACTTTCAGTGATGTAACCGTGGTATCATAGTAAATTAATAATAATTTATATATTTATATCTACACCTTCTAAATGTGCAATCAATATCTGAAAAATAACGCATCGGCAAATTCTGCTCATTTGAACCGAATTTAAATTTGTAAAAAGTTGTTATATGAAATGAACCAAAATTATAATATAATATTTGTTTAATAAGCAGATTACAAGTATTTTGATAAAATTTACTAATTTAGGTGGTTTGAGTCTGACATGGACATTATTATTAAGTTATCATACTTTACCATTTAAAGAAAGGACATCTTCTACTAAGATAACTACTAACTATGCTTTGCCATGGTTGAAGCTTTTACGAAAACCTCCATTCTGGTAATTTAATTATTAATAAATTATAAAAATAAAAAAATGTTTTTTATAAAAATTAATAATAAAAGTCAAAGAAAATATATAAATTTCATCTTAGATTGTATATTTCAGGTCATGTGTAATAGGTCATGCTTGCCAAAATAATTGTTTTTTTGTATTATTATCATGGATGCCAACATATTTTCATGATACATTTCCTGAAGTGAAGGTAATTACTAAATTATAGATATTTATGTACTTATGACATATACAAAGCTTTGAAATATAAAATCGAAAAATTCCTGATAATATATAATACAATTTTTTCTCTAGTTTGTATTTAAGCAAACTTTTAAAAAAAAAGGGAAAATTATTTTCCTTCAATTTGATTATTTATACATACTGTATAAAAATGTATTAACATAAACATTAGTCTATTTATTGTTAAGTTTTCAGGTATTAACACTTTATAAAATTCTGTAATTAATTTTATTTCATTCGTTTAGAGCTGGGTTGTAAATATGGTACCATGGTTGTCCATGTTACCTTGTACATTTTTGGGTAAAGCCCTTTCTGAAAAAATATTAAAAGCAGGATATTCTGTCACTGTAACACGTAAAACAATTGAAACAATATGTTTTGTTACGGAAATAATAAGTCTTCTATTTCTAGGTATGTGTACAATTGTATTACAAACAAACTTTATCAGTAAAATTAAATGTAACATTATTTTAGCAAAAGTGGAAACCTTTCAAAGTGCAATAATTTGCCTTGCATTTATAATTGGTGGATCAGGCTTTCACAATAATGCAATTGCTGTAAACCCTTCAGATCTTGCACCAAAACATTCTGGAAGTGTATTTGGATTAATGAATACTGTTGGTGCAATCCCTGGTATGCTAAAAACAATCCTATGTTTTTCTTCCTTTAGAAAAAAGTAACAGGATTTACATTTTTCAGGATTCTTGGGAGTATACTTTGCAGGACATATTTTACATGTAACACACAGCTGGCCTGTTGTCTTTATATTTATTGCTATAATTGATGCATTAGGATGTGTAATATATTTATTATTTGGATCTGGTCAAGCAATTATATAAAAATATGATCTGTTACCTCCGTTTTTCTAGTAAAAACTTTTAGTCTAAAATTAATCATATAGGTTATAAACAATTTTAAATTAAATAAAACATTAAAAGTTATAATATTTCGTAACACCATATCAAAATAAGGTATTTTTTAAAAATAATCAATGATATACTTTTATATTTTTAATAATAATTGAAACTATTTTTAATTTTCGTACTTCATTTATACTTGTTTGTTCATTTATTTCTAATCATAAGAATTACAAACATATAATTAACAAGGAACATCGTTTATTTAATGTAGATTTAAAATAAGTTTAATTTAACGGTAAAACATAAGTTCACTCTCTTAAGTGTAATATCTATGTAATTTTCTGTTATGTGACAATAAAAGATAATTGGTTAAAAAATTGTTTAATGACTACTCCTTACCAATCATCTTACTACATTTCTCAAGGATGTATTTCAAATATGATGTGTTCAATATTAAAGAGATTTTTCAATTGGCGATAGTTACCGCGACGGCCAATACAGTGCTGGGCACGTACAAGTGTCGCTCACATGAGATCATGCCTTGCGGTAGGATGGAGCAAATACCCGATGCCTTTTTTAACGCGAGCATGTGAACGGATCTCGAGACTCGAATTTTCGATTCAGAACATCTAGTGAGAATTAGCATACGCAGCAGGGATAATTGCGGAGGTTGAATTTTATTTTCGACGAGAAGATCGTGTTGCTCGTTTGCGCGAGATTTTTTATGGACGCGTGGTTCGTTTATTGGTGCTCGTCATCTTCATCCATCGGTCGGTCGCGCCTGTCTCTGCTTGCTGCCGCGAATGTGGATACTTCACGGTGCGCCGTGCTGCTGCTGCTGCTGCCGCCGCTGTGCGTTTGATGTGCTCATCACGGCTAATTGTCCTCGGATTCTGACGAGACTTGCACATTCGTGAACGGTTTGGAACTAGTTCGTTATTGTGCCAGGCCCCGCCGTGATTGTCACTTGATAGCAACACCCGAGGCGCCAAAGCTGTCCGCATCGGCGCTTTCTTCAGCCCAAGTGGTATCAATGTTGTCTGGCAATGGTGTGTAAGGAGAACGTGGTATCATGGTTTGGGAATCTGTCCAGGTAATGGAAATATCAGTAGCCACTTTCCTGGTTTATACCATATTCTCCTTTCTTTCTCATAAACATGTTAAAACTCTTTTCTTCTCGACGTGCTGTTACGTTTTTCACCGTGACCTCCTCATCCTTCTTACCAAATTTCGAGCTAACCAAAAAAAAACTTCCTATCGTGATCTTATCTTCACTCCTTTTGTCAGAAAATACGGTGGATGTAATGATAACTGCAGAATTACGAACACTTTCATTTTCATTGATATCTAGTTCACTTGAGTGTAGGAAATGTAATTTTTTTATATATTACACAGAAATACCATGTATGGTAGTAACTATGTTTTCCCATAACTTATTATATACTTACAGTAGAACAAGTTGATATTCACTTTCCAAAATAATCTAGAATAATGTACGTTATTCTTTATTTATATTAATATCTATAGGATTTAGAATTCTTATTGAACAGTTAAAGATTTATTAAATTAATATCATTGAAATTAAATGTATTTATATTTTATTATAGTTTTATACGAAGACAGTATTCTTATTTTTATGTACATTACATTTAAATAGTTTATTTTATAGCATTATTTAATAAGACTACCGAAGTTATAACAAAATTGTTCATAAAATTTGTTAAGAGATTATTCTTCACAAAAATTTCAATGTCACTTGCATTTTTTTTTAATGAACCTTTATATGTTATTTAAAGTATATAAAATGTATCTTCATCAATTAAATATTTAATATTTTTATGGATAACATTAAAAAGTATTAAATACAGTAAGAATTCTAAATTTATAGTACAAACATAACTGAAATAATTTTGTTAAATCATTTGCAAGGTGTTACAGTTGTTATTATCTGAAATCTGGAACAGATTGTTGTTTTTATATGTGTTTAAAAGATTATCTAACTGTATATAAGTGTTTATAAGAGCATGTAAGTTAGCAATAATAATAATATATAAAATCTCTTAAATGGATATTATGGAAAAATATGAAAATACAGGAAACAAATGTAAACTGTGAATATCTTTTACTTTCATTTAAATTTTTTCAATAACAATGATACACAATATTTATGGTCTTAATAATTTAATATGCATTTTGTAATATTTTATTTTAAGCAGGAATTCAAATTGATGCAAACTTAATAATAAATATAAACATTACTATATAGGTCAATTCAATTGTTTTTTGATCATAAGTGAAAAAATAGTAACTAAACTTCATTGATAACATCAACATTCAAGATAATGAAATTATATTGCATCTGATCGATTGAATTACATCATTATAAAATGATAAGTATATCTTTGGATGAATATATCCTGAAATGTATATTAAAATGATATCAAACGTATATAATACATATGAAAATGTTTTAAACACAACTTCATTCATATAAATTTATAGTTTTCAATATTTTAAAATATAACTATAGTGGTGAAATTTTCGTAGGCAATAATCATTTAATAAACTTAATTTTGTTACATTTTCTTTTTTAAATTGACAACTATGTTGTCGACTAAGAAATAATTATTTCTGCGAATTTAAATTAAACATATTTTATGTGTATTATATATAATGTAATATAATATATTGTATATGATTTGATAAGCGAATTTTAAATTATGGTTTTATATTTAATATTGAATAATAATAATAATAATAATAATATTAATAATAACAGATGGTAAGAAAAGTAAGAATACATTTACTATGTTTAATACTTAATAAGTTTAGAATTTATATATATATGATAGAATATTAATTTTCATTATGTTTTATTAACCCTTTGAGATATTGTCACCCTTCGACTACATCAATGAATATGAAATTTTTTGCATTTTGAAATAAGTTGTCTGTCAAATTTCTTCTTTTATTTTTAAATTTGTGCCAAACTGAGAAATGTTTGTGGTGTACAACAACAGTGATTTTACTTTAAGCTTTATTTATGAATGTCAGTTACTATATTGTTTCAGCGATGCCAAAACCACAAATGTGGCATATTTATGAGTATGGCATAAAGGAAAATCATTTAGTGAGTGAAAGTATGATGAAAAAATAATTCTCATTACAAGTGATCTGTTGTTTTTATAATTGATTACAACTATGATAGTTTAGTTTTTTAATATATTCATTGAATTGTTTTTTTCTTTTATCGATATTGCAACAATCTCATTTCCTTGTATAACAAATAACTAAATAAGGAAGGGATAACCAAAAATTATTTTATAATTTCACATTAAATATAATATAAAAGTAAAATTATCTCATTGCAGTTTATATGCAACTATGAATTATTTCAATCGGTTAAATCATACATTCAAGGAAAACAATGTGTTTTTACTTTATAGTAATTTTATGCATTAATGTTTGTTTTCATACAAAGTTTTTATATTAGCTACAAAATACTTTTGTAATATGTTCTATATTTGTGTTTTGTCTGTGTAGTTATAAACGTATCGATGTCATGTGCACGTTATTAAACATGTGCCTGCCATTTGAAGTTCGATACCTTGGCACTTGTGTCGAGGATATTGGCAAGCGGGATTACAATGACCTCCGCGATACGGAACATCATGCGAATAGTGCCTCCGATCTTGCTGAGCTGACAACGTTAGGAGTAGCAGATAAACGCACAAGACGGAAACTTGCTCTCTACATGGCATTATTACATTCTTGTAATTATGCATGTGCTGTGATCTTATACAAGAACCTGTCAAATTTTGACTATCAAGAGATCTCTAACCTACTAAACGGGACCACCTTCACACCGGATGACCAACCGCTGGAGGAACTGCTCTTACTGTATACAATGGCTTTAAATCATCCAGCATTTACATATGAGCAGAAAAGTATCTTTGGCAACATTTATATAAAACTTCAAGAGGAGGAATCTCGTTTGAATCTTTCTAAATCAAATTCATCATACAAACAGGCACAAGTATATATAAATTTTTATATAAATATATTTCTTATACACACGATAATTCTTAAATTAAAAATTTATGTAAGTTGTACCTATGTTAACAAATATTAATTTTTCGTTTACTTTGTTAACGTATCTCTTTTATAACAGGGGTGTTCACCATGTATGAGTACAAATGAAAGATTAATGGACAATGAAGTGCAAGGTAGTTGCTTGATGGCACCTCCTCCAATGCAAACTTATCATGGTAATTTATACCATAGTATATGTTCATAATGTATAAATTACTAACAATATAACAATAATAACTTACTATACATTAAAAAAGGCAGCAGTGACCTCTATATACACATATTATGCGCATGTATTATTAATATTTACTAATATATCTTGTTTTATTATTTGTAGGAGATATTGCAATGAGAAATAATACCATGGTAACTGGAGTCCCCCCTGGTCTATCCATGCCTCCACCTGGATTGTGTTTACCAACACCAGAACAAATGCCAATTAGATCGGGTGGTGGAGCACAATATCTTCATCTTGGCTTTTCATCGATAAATCATATGCCACCATGGACAGGTCAGGTTATGATGGGGAATCAAGTGATGTATCATACTGGCGACATGTTGGCTTATCCACCTTCCCCCTTAGTCAGCCGTCAATCGTCGCCATCCCAGTCTCGATCTCCTAGTCGCAGTAATTCCCCAATGGGTCGCAGGAATAATACAATGCCACGGACCTCTTCGCAAGTGACTCAGTCTACTTCAAACACCTTAACGTCAACGAGTGCCTCTAACAGTCAGACAAGCATCTCCAGTTCAAATGCCAATTCCCTCCCGCCACTTCCTGCACTTGGTACTAGCAGGAGTCATCCTAGTCAACCTCCATTGCTGCCATCACGTTCTGTTCCCTTGCCAATTAGTAGTTCTACCACTTTCTCAAGGCATAATACCATAGAAAATGCCTCTTCTACCTTAATACCGGCAGCACCACAATCTAAACAGCCACCACCACCACCACGATTGAGGTCTTCAACTTCTGGTGACACATTACGAGAAACACTAGGAAAAGAAATGCCAAACTCCAAAGGCAACTTGCAGAATTATTCTCTTGACGAGGTGAGCTTGAAGATTGCTCAAGAATATTTCAAAATGCTGTTTATTTTAAATTATTTTTATTTTTAGATTAAATTTGACTTAAAAAAATTGTATTCATTATTTTTCGTATAAATTAAAAACTCGAGTAAAATATAATATTGTGTAATGTATTATAAAAGTAATTATGTTATTTACGAAATGTTGAGTACAGATTCGAAGGATGAGCGATGAAGATTTGAGGGAAATAGGATTAACAACAAATGCAGTGGGACAATTACGAAGTATAGTGAAGAGTCAAACTACTAATGGTTTAAATCAAATTGCTAGTGACAAAAAATTGGACAGTACTAGCAATGCGACACATGCAGCAGTAGATTCAATAGAAAATGAGGTAATTTTAAAAAGTGTTTTATATCAATGCACATGTACTTTAATTCCATTCAGATATTATACGGATAACGTTTGAGCTAATAATTTTTCAGGTTATGCCAGAGATGATGAATGATAATGGAAATCAAAGTAGTAAGTCTATACCGTTACAGGAACAGCATCCAGCGATGCATCATCATCATAATCATGCAGCTACTCCTAACTTACGGCGATATCCTACTATGCCACCGTTAGAACCCGCGCAAATACAAATGTATCCTGCACCACCACCGATGTATGCTGCACAAAACGCACCGTGTTACGCCTGTCTTACATTACCTGTTGCTGGAGTACAGAATCGATACTCAAGGTAAGAAAAAGACAAAGAGAACAATACATATTAACAATGGTATAACGAGTCAAGCTAATATAAATTTCAAATATTTAGGTGCAATGCGCAACATGTGTATTGTTTGACGCAGTTACAAGCCTTAAACTTAGATCCTGAGAGCAGTAGGCATTGTTCGCAGAGTAGTAGTTCTGACAGTACTGGTAGTAGGTCTCCGCCAGAAACTCCTCCAGCAGCACCGTGGGTGAGCGGAAGCGAGAGCAATGCACCATCAGTTACAGATCACCTTAGCTCTGCACCAGTACATTCTACCAGTGCAGTATCACATCCAGCACCTCAACAACCTATACAATCGGGCCCGGAAAGGCAACGTACTAGAAGAAATCAGGCACATGTGATGCGTCACAAAAATCAAATGGTGAACGGCGGTGGACCACCGAACTTATCACAATGCGTTTCCTTTCCCGCACCACCATCACATTCGCAGGTCACGTATCTGCCGCACGGTCATTTCTCCACTTTGAGACCGAGTAGTGGTATTTACTCTAATTTCTCACATGGACCGTATGCAAGGCCAGCTTATCCGACCACGTATCAACCAAACGGTGAAATGATGTACCAGTATCCTGGACATCCACCTTCAGGGGGAACGCCCCCACCGCCACCAAATGCTGCCGCAACACCTGTACAGGCACCGTATATACCACCTACTCCAGTTGTTACATACGCACCAGCTGCCGTCCCACCAACGAAAATCTCGTGTTATAACTGTGGCAGTAGTAATCACCTCGCAGTTGATTGTAAAGATCAAACAATGGAGGACATTACCAAAAAAGGTTAGTTTTAGATATTTTATTTTTACATTTCCTGTTGACATTTGTTTTCTTATATTTTTTACTTAAAGAATATTATTTATATTGATTTCATTATATCTAAGATTATTGTCCACAGAATACCTATTTGCTATAAGCAATTTTCATTTAATGTTCGAAACGATTTTTTTTAATCGCATTTACTGTATACGAAAGATAACTTGTTTACACGTTTCTATTCAATTATATACAGGACTTTTGACAATGATTTTTTAATAATTCCGCTGTTAGTATATTCGGTGCAGATGCATGAAAAGTTTTAATCTGTTTTACAGAAATTTTTATTTTTCAAAAACTAGATGATCACATAAAATTTGTTTAAATGAGTTCATATGCTTTTATTCTTATAGTACTATGAGAAATATGAAGACAAGAGACCACATTTTGTTCATGTAATATTAATAACTTAATCAAGTACCACTCTGAACGTGTGTATTAAGAAATTCTAGAAATATTTAATGAAAGAATAGTAATGTGTACAATATGAACACGATCAAGTCTGTAACCATTGTTTATATGAGGTAATGGAAATTCTGATAGACATTGAATTTGTCTTCACTATTATTAAAATGTTAAAAAAAAGAAATTGCAAACGAAAACATATTTTCGATCGTATAATATTATATTATAGGGTTTAAAAACTTATCTGGTGTTACTTTGAACGCGTTTGGTATCAAATCCTTACATAATCACGATCGTGTTATATATTGAAAGGATTGTATGACAGTAAATCAGTGGAACTGTTTTTTCCACATTTCTTTTCTTTATTCATATACAACAAAGCATACTTTCAATTTCAGCTCAGTACCGTCTAGACTACAGCATAATGAAACAACCTGGAGAGTGCCCGAGTTCCGATAAGTGATCCCCTGCTACAGACCACTCAGCAATTTACCACCATCGTCAATACCATAATTACTGTTACTATCACTATCATTATCATTCCCATTGCCACTATTACCATGACCCCGCCACAGTAATACAACCCAAGGGCTGTTCAAAAGATGACTACTATCGCTCCTTGTGCAAGTTTTCGGTGATTTTTGTAGACATCCCTTACATTCAGGACGACGATTTTTTAACAGAGGACATTTCGCGATTCACGGTACCAGGTATACTTTTTACAAGTTCTTATTTATGATAGAAATTATTCTTAACTATGATTGTAAAAAGATGTGTAGTCGTCGTGTACAAAGGGGAAAGATAACTAAAGGAAGCATAACGCAGCATCCGATGTTATTATCTATGTTTTTAGAATACACTTTGAAAGATTTGTGTTAGGTATTGACTCGCGTCTTTCCAACAATACCTATTGGGCTACTTACCCCCTCTCCCACCCCCACCCATCTCTCTCCCTGTTTCTCTAGTACATAGCCATAAACGAAACGCAAAGAAAAAAAACTACGCATTGTGCTCTGATTAGGTGAAACTATCACGTTTGACTATATTTATCATTGATACTTTTACTTCTACTAGTATGTCTACTATCACTATTACTACTATTACTCTTAAACTATTACTATTACTTCTATTATCGCTACTGCGCCACGACGTTTTTATGTGTATATATTTTCTCAATTCTTATGTACGCAATGTTTGAACGAATGTAACTAAAAAAAAAAGAATAGCGAGGATGAGATAAATGAAAAAAAGGGTTAGAAAGTATGAATGATTAGTTGAAAGTAAGGGAGGGAGTGAAAGAGAGAAAGAAAGAGAGAGAAAGAGAGAGAGAGAAAGATGTAAATAGATTGAGAGAAAGAAAGAAAGGATGAGAGAACAACAAACCATAAGTGTTCGATCATTTAGCTGCCGTTGCGCTCCTGTGTGTATAAAACTACAAATATACGCCGCTCACCACTCATTTATTAACTTACGGATAGTTAGCTAAGTAACAAGTAACTCATTCTATTTATACAAAATAGTCATGCAATCACGTGCAACTTAAGCAATTTTATACGACTTTTATTGATCGCCCATCTTTTTTAAATGTAAGCTAATGTGTTAAATGCGTTTAGAACCTTGTTAGTAATTAATGGAGAATAAGAGGAAAAAACGGAAAAAAGGAAGGGAAGGAAAATAACAATTCGAATATGTGCTAGTGGTTAGGTGTAAGTGGAGTGGCAATCTACGTTGTACTCGCCGCGTCAACAAATTGCTGCTGCATTTAAGCCGACTTGAAATGACAAGAATGTGACATCTTTAGTGTGTGCTAATCAAACTGTATATTAGAGTGAATAATTTGGCAAAATTTTCGACTAGCCCCGATATCTACGATGGTTTATGCTGTTTAATCATAAGGTTCTCGTAATATGCACCTGATCTATGTCACGTAGATCTTAGATACCTAATTAGTATGGAATGAAAAGCTATACAAAATGATTGAGAATGAATATGTGTGACTTCGAGTACGTATGCATTTAAAGAAACTTCCCTTCAATAGTTTCCTGCTACAAAAAAAGTTTCCGAAGTGTTTCTTTCGGTTGGTAATGGAATCGTTTTCATTTCGGCAGCTAGTTAATAGCCACAAAACAGAATTTTCGGATAAGATAATACGATTTGAGTCAATGATCGGGGCCGAAAGTTTGATTTCAAGCAGTCAATGAAAGTCGGATGCTCATGATGTTTCTATTATATTCGATTGATTTTTTAAAATATTTCTTCTGGAAAAGTGTGCTATGACAACGTTAGTTGTTATAACGTGGAAAGTTTTTTCTAGACAAAAAGAGGCAGAAAATTCATTAATTAATTTACCTATAAAATTTTCATATGTATGTTACACAAACTCTGTTTATTTTTTCTAAGAATCTTGATAACACATTTACTGGAAGCTGGTTCGGTCTTTAGGTGATCTTTAGGGAAAGTGCCATTTTTTTCTTCTTTTTTTTCGTGTAAATATCTAGCATCTTTATGTCGGTCTATTAAACGCAAAGGTTGACATTTATTTTGTTACCATTAGTAAATAAAGGTTTCTTTAAATCTATCTAAGAAAAGTTTCGAAAAGTTTGGCTGTGACCGATGAGAAATTATTGAAGCTCTAAATAATAACATCTATTCAACTTTGAACATAACAAAAAAAAAGTAAAGTTTCTTCATATCTTTTAAGTGCTCAGTCCTCAAATGTAGCGTCCATGGGAAACGACAGAGTAACTCTTAAGCAGAATTTAAACGAAAAAGTCTCGTTTCTATTGTGTCATAGATGTAAATGTGTTGCTTGACAAGAGCAAAAGAATAACGCCAAGCTTTCATAAATTTCCTCATTTCTTTCTATTTCGACTTACAACACAAAAACTGTCCAGTATAGAAGCCTGTCTTAATTCAAGGGAAAAAGAGAACAAAGAAATTATCGATTCGCGAACAAAGTCTAAATTTGTGGGACAAACTTTAAAAAAATGTAATTGAATGGAATTCATGTTTCCAGATAAATTTAATTCTCGATATGAAAAAATGTTAATCTGTAAATCGTTATCGCATATATCGGCAATTTTGCAGGCAATTAAATGAAATGGTAATACAGCAAATTTTCGAGCAGTAACAAATTATTGTTGACCAAGCGATTATACCTTGATGTTATAGTCATGGGTAGTCGTGTTATCGAAAGCAATAGTAATTCTTAAAAAGGCGCCACTTTATTGCTGTTTGCTAACTGTTGACGTTGCAATAGTTAAGAAGCGCTTTTCGCTATATAGTATCATTGGCAATAAGATGAGCGCGACTTTTCTTGTCTTAACTGTTAAGCAATATTTCTTAGAGTAACATCAGCATAGATCCTTTCAGAGGAGTATGATTGTATAGTATTAATGTTGTAAGTAACATTAAAGGAAGTTCTGCACTTTCGTTGCTGACCAGCGATTGTATATAAAAGGGATATCGCCGCTTTAGTGATGTCATGCCTAATGACACGATACGTAGTGCGAATATTAATTTGACTGAAACAATTCTGTTGGAAGGAAGTTTAACGAATTACTGTTATCATTGTATCAATTACAGTCAGTTCACAACATTTGATTGATTTTAGTACGCTTATCCAAGCAAATTCGATATTCTCACTTTATGTTCTACATCCGAAAATTATTCTCTTTCCAAATTTTGCGTTCACATGACACTTCTTTTTTAAGTATAGTCAATTGCACGTTCTAATTGCCATTGAAAGAAATATTGAGAAATATAAGTTGTCCTCGCACATGGGCTAAACCACATTTTTAAATTGTCATAAGCTAAACTGAAATTTCATTAGGTAAAATTAAATGGTGTCATATGTTATCTCTGCGTGTTTAAACGGAATTATATATTTGTACATTTACGAATTTGCAAACAATATTAACCACTTAATCTACGATCTATGTCATAACTGCACCACCCAGAATTACTTTGTTATTAATAATTTACTAGAAACAGAGGGGAACTTCACATTTTTTTATATTCACTTTTACTTTAAAGTGTAATAGTTGATAACAGAAATATAAAATTTGATTTGGACTCAGATGAATCTCAATTCTCTTGAGTCCAAATAAAATTTTATATTTCTGTTGTCAACTATTTTACTTAGAAAGTTGTAATAGAAAGATTTCAAATTGAAATTAAATAAATAAATCTCAGTTCTCTTACTTAATTTCAATTTGAGTCTTTCTCGCGAGTTTGAAACGATATTGTATGGCAAGGGGTTAAGATAACTGTAGCGAGGGTTGATTTGTTTCAAAGATATTCCAATTTCAACAGTTTACATGTACTTCAACGTTTCTCCTATATCTAGATAAAACGTACCAATACAATATTGAAGCTTAAATATATTTATAACTACTTCATTTTTTACGCAAGTACCTTAATAACTTCTCATAAAGGTAAAAGGAAGATGCATAAATTGGCATGAAAAAATTTGCACGAAAAATATATAATTCCGTTTAAATGAGTAGAGATGAAATCTTTGGACCGCCTCCACATTAGGAGCAGATACATTAATCAGGCGATGCATTACTTAAGACTGTTTAATTTCTGCCTAATGAAATTTTTGTCTGGTCTCTGAGGTTTTGAAAATGCGATTTCGCTGATTTGCGCGTGACATCTTGCGTAAAATTCTTTTATACTACAACAGAAATTATAAAACTATCTCTCAGTTATTTTCATCGGCTGATGCATCGCGAAAGTGCTGCGCGAAATTAAAACTCCTTTGTTGAACGACAACTATGCGCAATTAAAAGCTAGCAAAAGATGATTCTAAACGAGGCCGATAAGGGACTCGTGCTAGATGCAGTCGATACGTTGCATTGTTGTAAGGTTCGGGGATAAAAGTTCAAATTCTCTTGATCAAATCAGTATTATACCTAAACGAATCAAAAAGTCAAAGAACCATATCACTTGAACGGGAAACGTAGGAAAGAACCGTGAGAGATTAATAGTAGTAATAATTGTAATGAAATGATAATACTGATATTAATTATAGTAATAATAGTAATGGTAATATTTTATATTCGTTGCAAAATAGAGATGTAAAATTTCTGGAAAGATTGGATCATCGAATAAGTTGTTTCTCATTTTCTCGGTGAAGATCTCGACGATCAATTCAAAAACAGGAACGAAAAAAAAATGAAAAAAAAAGAAAAGATGAATTCGGATGCTATCCGTAGACGCATCTTAACGTGCAAACTTTAAGTTCGGTTTTCATTTGTTATCTCACGATTGGATTTCAGTTTCAGCAACGCGATCGTTTTATGCCGCTAATTTCTATTAACACCAGCTATCCATCACTCGTCAAACGTTTTTATTCTCGCTGTCGATCAGTACCGATGATAAATCCCGACCGTTCATTTTTCTTCTCCCCGTGACACTGTTGAGAAACGAAATTCACGTAAACATAATAATAAATTCTAAAGTACAAGTAATTAACTGTCGTTTAATTATAAAGATTGAAATACTTTAAGAGCTCAATTATTTTTGGTATACATTCGTGAACGATACGACCTACCACTTATATTGTATCGGCTAGGGTGTTCGTAACGGGACTTGACATTGCGTTCGAACGCGATAACTTTCTCGATAGTTTACATCTCTAGCGTTTGAGAAGGGCGATGTGGCGGTTCTCGCGCGAGAAAAAGAACGAGAAGACAAAAGTGTAACGAACGAAATTACGAAGACGAAGAGAGAGAGAGAGAGGGTGACGCCAGAGAAATATGTAGTAGTTTCTTAACGGAGGGCTAGAGCCACGGTGTATCTGTTTTTCCTTTTGTTTTCCGAACGTTTTGTGGACATACAGGGGTGTAATTGAGCAGCGTGCTAGGATTGTACAGAACACCAGTATAAAACCAGCGGATAGAAAACGAGAGAAAGAAAACGATATATGTTCTAAACGAAAACACGCATATGAAACGAGACACCGATCTGCGGAACGTAAAACGAATACACGTACACATACACACGCGCATACACATACGTACACAGAGAGAGATTATACGTACGCCGTACGCAGCCACTTAATCGAAATACCGTCGGCATAGTGACTTAAAGAAAATAATGAAAAAAAAAAGAAAAGCGCTTTACAATTACGATGTACATCCGCTGCGTTTCGCGAGCACAGCTCGTGACCATTTCCGTTCATAAACGTTTTGCACGAGCCGACCGACAGATTCGGACCGCTTGCCCCGACGAAAAAAAAAACAAACCGCGCCTCTCGAAGACAATACGTGCTTTGGACGAGAGAAAGAGAGACACTGTATACAAAAAGAAAAAAAAATGGCAAAAAAAGAATTCTGACGGACAGGGGAAGGGGGGTGGGGGATGAAATAGACACGATGGAACGCAGGTCGCGATGTACCGCATCGGGGGTGCAAGTTGTGATGTTGCGTGCGGAGGGGGGGTCTGGGGGGACAACATAGTTTCTAGATGGAAATTGTCGATAAAGCGAGTTTAAGCGTGGGAGAGAGTGCTGCGAAGGAGTTTAAATGTATGAGCGTGAGAGTACGATTAATTTTCGAGTAACGAAACGGATAAAAAAATACAAAAAAAAAGAAGGAGAAGAATAATAAGAAACGAACACAATACGAATTTTTTAGGATGCATTTTGTGCGAGATGAAATTTCGTTTAGTTCTTGTAGACGGTCGTTTGGGCGAGAGAGGATCTACTTCGTCTCTTTCGTTGACGACGATGAAGCAAAAGATTGAAGAAAAAGGGGGAAAAAAACGATAAAGGAAACAGTGTGTGATCATGGTACGAAACCAAGAAAAAAAACATGAAATTATGATGGATATAGGGAGACAAAAAAATATGCGAAAACGAAAAAAAAAAATACTGTACGAAAGTTTGTGCCACTCTATGTCATGTACATAAGAAACCGGTATGCAAGGGAGAATGACTGCGTGCGTGTGAGCATGGTACGCGTTGTATGTATGAGACAGTGTGGTAGGGGTAAAGAGAAAGATTTACATACAAATATGTGATGTGTATATACATACTATATATACATATATATATGTGTGTATGTATATATATTGTGTATATATATATGTATATATATAGATATTTATTATGTATATATATATGCATATATATGCATACGGATGTGTATATATATATATATATATTTATATATATATATATATATTTATATATATATATACATATATATACATACATATGGAAATATTGAGATATATTTGTAAATTCTGTTATCTGAATGCATTATAAATATTTTAACCTCCTGTAATGAAATATTTAATAAAAAACGTTACCAACCAAGTTGTTCGCAATTTTCGAAGGTATGTTTGCGGCGTATACACGTTGTTAAAAAAGTGTATTTGTCTTATATCTGATAGCAACAATTGATATTATTTCTGTTATTATTATTAGCGGAGAAAAATTTGTTAATTCTTGCAAAGTAACAATTCATTCGCGAGGAAAATTAACTAAATTTTGCTTCAGAAATTTATTAAATTTTAGAATTATATGTCTTATGATTCGCATTATACGTGATTAAATGTGCAAGTTTAGATACGGTTTGATATTGTTAAAGTGTATTGAAATATAATCCATTTCTTTAAACGAAGGCCGGTTCTAGTAACTGGGGCACGTTACAGCCCTGCTTAAACTAAAATTAGAAAAAAGAAAAAGGAAAAATCATATAGAACTCTATCATATAATTATTGTTTTAATAGATGTGTTATATTTTTATACCGGAAAATTAAAGTATACTGCACTTATAATTTATCAAAATTTTCGTCATAATTTCTGCACGCGAGGAACGAAATATTTTGTAAAATGTTGACTTTTCAGTGATATTATCTTGCTTCATTTATACGTAGGATTATTCGCTATGCAAAATTTAACCCTGTGGACTTCATCCTGTGTTATTAAGGGACGTATTCCGTATTCCGTATATAGTTATTGCAGCCAGGAGAAGGCATAATATTTAAATATTCAAATTAACATTTAGATAGTCAATCTTATTAGGACAATTTTCCATCCTCGATCTTGTATTAAAATTTCTATAAATAATACATTAAGATAAATTACTTCGAGAATTCTTGGATAAGTCGATAAGAATAAATATAATTTATTAAATTTTTAAAAGGAGAAAGGAAATGGGATGTTTCATAAAGAGAAATGAAGGTTTTGTGATAGAATTTTATTCGGACTACGCATTCTGTACTTTCGAAGATTAAATTAATTTTTTATATTAAACTTAAAACAGTTCGTTCTACAATACGACTTTTTTATGTAGACTTATGTTCATAAACTATAGTATACGATGCAAGTAATTGATTGTCTTTGACTGGTTCCTTACGAAATTGTCTCGCTTGCCTTGTGTTTATGTAATTGTTGGTGGGTTATTGAACCATTAACTTTATGATTTTTTCAAAATTTCGTTTCCTAGTGACATCCTTCATCCAACTATAGAATATTAATGTAAACTGTACTCGATGCCGTAATTATTAAATTTCATTAGTAAGTACCATTGAATCGAGTATTGTGAGTACAATCGATCCATAAGACTTTCGTTATGTAAGAGTGGGCATGTATGGTGCAAAGTAAGCAATACAGCTAACGTCTTATGGTTCTATGTGGAATACACTCTTACCGCTATGCTAAGAATAAACTCTTATAATTAGAAACAACATGAACTATCATTATCCTTATTTTCTTTTACTAAATTGCTCCGTACATGTAAAATTTGTCTAAAATTGTGCCAGCGATTTTAATTAAATTTCCTTTACGGAAAGCCGATTCGATTGTTAATGAAATATACGTTCTAATTTATTAATTTATATATAATTTACGTTGTATATTTTGATAATAGGAGACGGCTTGCAATAAATACAATTTGTTTCAGCCATAATGGCACTTAATGGATATACATAATGCCTTATCGACATTTGTACGGATGTGGTATGGCATTCAAGGAAATTCGTCAAGTTATATTTATACGAGGTCCTGCATACAATATAGCGTTCAGAATGATACTAATACGATGGCTGGTCAAATGCACAGGTAATAAAATTTATTGTATTTTTCGTATCCTCTTCCATGTATATTTCGACATGTCAAAAAAATAATATGAAATAACTCTTTTATCCTTTTGCAACCAGTTGACAACGTCACGTGAACGATGTTATTTTATCGTGCTTATTTAACCGTTAATTTCAGATTTTATAGGGTTGTATTCTCGGAACGCGATAGGAAATGGAACATTAATCGCTACGATTAAAGCGGAACAAACGACTGAAGCATATGCTATTAAATCCCGAATGCGTTGGAGTACAATTTTGTCAACTAAAAGTATGAGTTTTATAAATGCTTCTATCTTACAGAAATAAGAAATTGTTACCTTTAAAAATCGATGCGAGGTTATTACCGAACAGAAATTCATTTTGTGAAGAGTATTTACTTCTTATTCTTATTACCTTGCATCATTTCTTTCGAGAAAAGACATGTCTCGAATATCATTTCCAAAGAAGAATTCGAAGTATTTCAATACAAGTCAATTTAGCTTCTCGTTGTATCTTTGAATATCGACGCAAACTCTCAACGAAGGCTTATTAAATTTAATAAATCCAAATATCACTCGGTCCACGTCAATCAAAGAAAATACTATCGTCCTTTCAAGAACGGTCAACATCTATAACGAACATGCAATTACTTCCCGGACCGAGAAATCGTTAATAAATTAACTTTCATGAACTGAGAGGCGAAATCCTAGGGTATGGGCTTACGGACGTACTTGACAGCCCGAGCCGATTGCAAGTGTCAAGCAGAAATTCGCCAAGTCCGAGCTGAAATCGGAGCAAAGGGGTACGTAAGGAGCGTGAAACGTCAACTGTCCAAGCGCGTATCGCGAGGCGATAACGTCGAGCGATCGCCCTACAACAGGAAGAAGGAAGTCGCATGAAAAGCTCTCCCGCCGTTTAGTCATTCTCTCTCGAGATTCCGTGGCTGTCGGACGCGTTTCAAAATCCTCGACCTATCTTTTTCTCATCTTTGCCCCATTCATCCCTTTCCCCTCTCGGTGGCTCCAGTTCGCTAGCCGACTCCCGTCTCTCGCCCCTTCCGTCCGAGAGGACACCGGGAGAGTTCACCGAGTGACTCTCGTATCTCTCGGAGCGTGGCCGAAGGGTCGGCGAAAAGGGAAGTAGGCGGGTGCGCTCGGAGAGGATCGTTTTCTCCTGCATCTGTCGTGTGCGGTTCGAATAGGATCCGTTGCTGCGAGGAGGCGCCGCGCCGTGCCGAGCCGCGCCGAGTCGCGTCGCGTCGCGTCGCGTCGCGCCGTTTCACGCAGCGGGGTCGATCGAATCCGCGAGAGAAACGAGAAGAGAGATAATAAAGAAGAGTGCGCCGCGGGTTCGTTCGAGGGAGAAGGAACGAGCGAGAGCCGGTCGCCGTTGCCGGTAGTGCCACCTGGTCGAGATAAAGGAGGACGAGCTAGCTAGGGGTGAGTGGGGTGGTTGGCGGAGGGGTGGGATATCGACGCGGCTGCGCGATACGTTGACGCGGTAGGGTAGAAAAGGGTAGCGATTCCGGAGCCGGGAGAGGGGAGCAATTGCCGACTGGAGGGACAGAGAGAAGGAGTGGAAGAGAACGAGAGAAGGAGGGGCGGCCTGAAAAGCTCGGGGCCAGGCTGGCTTCGATCGCTCAATATTCATCCCTTGGCCGGACGAGTGCGCCCGAGAACAGCGGCTCCAGACGAGGGCACGAATCAACCCTTCCTTCCTTCTTTTGCGTCCTCGGCCGCGCCACTGTTCCTTCAGGAGACGAGCAAGACCAACGGCAGGAGCCGGAGGAACCTGAGAAAGGGAACCGCACGTCGACGATCCGTGGTGTTGGACGCGAGAGAGCTTGCGGACGCTGCTCTCTCTTCGCTCATCGTAGTTTGAGTTCGAACGGGATCGGAAATGGAGGACAAGAAAGTCGAGCAGTACTACAGTCCGCCGCCGAAGCTCGGCAAATGGGAAGGTTTTAAGATCTTTTTATGGAATCCTGAGACAGGACAGTTCCTCGGGCGCACGGGTGCTAGCTGGGGTAAGTTTCGACGATTTTCCTTTCACGGATAGAGTAGTGGACTCGACTCGATGAATTTGGATTACGTTGCTTGGCTTTAGTTCTTCCTGTTTCGCTTTCGTTCACCGCGGCTTTTTCTCGATCTTTGCCAGTCACGCCTTTAGGGATTCGCGAAGGCTAAATTGGACCGTTTCGCGGACGTTTTGATCGGGTGTAGCAGCGTTCGATTCATAGACTTCCATGAAGCCCATCGTTCGTAGTACGGCTCACGATTCGGAGGGAACTCCCGTGAAGGGTATCGCTAACGGATGGAAAAGAGATGCAGAGATTCGTTTTATTAACATCTGATCGCAATTCCGTGTCGTTTCAGACGTAGAGTGTCGCAATGTACGCGCGCACTGCAGCTCGCCAGCGATGCCATATACATATAAAGATCTTCCGTGCTGCATTCTAATACGCGAAGGCGTGCTGGCTCCAGTTAAATCGATTTCTCATTTCTAACGTCGATACTAGGGCATGGAGTGGAGGCTGTTTTTAGAGCCGCATTTCTTTCTGCGCTTTTGAATGCTAAATGTCTCGAGGTTGCGTGAAATCCCTATCGAAGACGTTTGCTTCGTAAAAGTATATCTTTCGCAGACACGCCGGGGAACATTTTTTCTCGTTACGCTCGATTTCTCGAAAAGGCAGGAAGTAGCTTTCGAGTTGGTGATAGGGACACGTCGAAGTGGAAGTGTTCCGTTTTATCCGAAGTTACGGATATCCTGTTCCGATATAATCGCTGTTCTTTAGTCTTTCCGTCAGATTCGTTCCTCTGCACGTCGGAATTTCAAGGTTCTGAATTCGTCCGTTGAAAAAAGTATACCATGGGGCGGCAACCCACAAAATTTCCATTGCCCTATTTTTATCTGTCGAGATGCGAGTCTGCGAAAGGAGGGGAATTCGACGAGGAACGAGCTCTCTGTGTTTCACACCGGAATCCCCGTTTTTCTTTCCACATTTTCATAATTGGACAAGATTCGTAACGTGACCGTTTAAGGCTGAAGACGTTTGTTTTTTTGTTTTTTTTTTTTTTTTATTTATTAAGGGGTGGAGTATGTTTAAGTAGCAGCACATCGCACGCTCGGAACGTTCGTTTCAATTTTATGATTCTGTAAGTTTTTAATTGCAGCGTGCTCTAATGAATTACGGTTTCCAGTGACCGATGTAACTCGCTGTTCCGTGACATTTACAAACGAATTCTTCCTAGTGTCCCCTGTTATGTAACGCAATTGCGGTAAGATTCGACCGATAAAGATCTATTGTTGCGGTATACATGGGAAAATCAATTGCAGCTTATATGATAATTAGTGTTACACAATACCGTACTGTCATCTATTGGTTATCGATTGATGGGCGGTTCTCAATTTTTATGATTACGCACAGAGCTTTATTAAAGAATTTATACACTCGAAGCTGTCGTTCATGCGAACTGAAAGTAACAGATTGGATAAAACTGAATATCGCATCAATTTTTTTACTATTAACATAATCGTACGTTTGTAAGACTTTGACTTTTTCCAATACATTGTGTCAAATTACAATATTTGGCGAGTTTACGCATTGATTAAGAAGAGACAAAGGTTATTGGATAACTCGAGAAACTGTCTTTTTTCCAAAAAATTGACAGCGTACTTATATTTGCGTTCTTATCAATACTATAACGTAGCAATGTTTCTTGGTAAAATGAAATCGCTTCAATTTTCTCGTAGATGCAAGCACGATCTGTAATAAAATTGTTGCACAGATCATCGGATCGCCTGTTAACTTTTATTTTCGAAATTACACGGATGTTACGTTTCTAGTAGAATTCCTTAGCATCCAAGAATTTTCTTCGTCAATCGAATTTGTATCGCGAACGTTTTCCTACGTCGAATACGTTTATTTTAATTCTCCCATTAATAAATCAAGGCATTGATTAAATTGTAGAAAGTCCAAGGACAAAAATATGTTTCTTCGCTTAAATTTTGAATTTTACTTCAAAGGGGTTTATAATGGAATGAAGATGATTCGAATATTTATTCCAAAGCTCGATACGTATCGCGGAAGACGCGAGTTTCGAAAGCCTTTTCTGTAAACTCGTCGATGTGTTTGTAAGTGTTCAAGTGTTTGAGAACGATAACAAAGGAATCCGTTCGATCTTGAATTATCGCGTTGACACGCTTAAAAACAGCTTATGCGTTTGCCTGTGCAAGCTGCATTCCTTACACGTTCTGCCGATTTCCCCTCATTCTCCCCTGAGGTTGATCGATTTCCACCGAAATCAATAGAATCCAACGGTCATGCCATTTCACTGAAATAGCCTGTTCCGATTTCAAGCGGTCCGCTTATTTGCGATTTGATCTTCTGTCAAAGTTCATTATCACTCTTCAAAACGAGTGTCACGAATTGGGAACTGATAACAAATTTCCCCTGACAGTTATCAGAAATTTCTTGAAACGTCCAGCCTCGCTACAGTCAGTCAAGAACTACTCAATTTTTTTCCAAGATGAACTTAGTTTCCCAAACTTTCTCGAATCTCTCGATAAGCTTTTAGAAGTTAGCGACGATTATTATTAAACTAGTTGTAACAAGTTATTAGTAACTCGAGTTTCATTAGTGTCTAAGAATAGCTCGTCCCAATCTTGCACGAGATTCTTTAAGGTTCCCCACTGAAATGTTCACTTTTGCTCTATTTATAAATGTATTGATCCGAAACAAGGTGGTTCGTCGTATATATATATATATAATAAAAAGGAATTCTTGCTTTCCGTGTTTCAAGCGAACGCATATGCGCGTGTCTTCGTTTCTCGCGGTCACTATGATTTTGTGGCAAAATCATTGGAACATTTGAAATGCCACTGGTACGTGGCCGTGAGGGAAGATTTCAATCGTGACAAGTAGTCGCATTCGAAATAAGGGAGACTTCGAGGCACGGTTCGAAGGAGATTCGGGCAATATGGACGTGGCTGGGAAATGTTTTGGATTAGAAAAGCAGATTCGGTTTTACTTTCGTTGAAACACAATACGTCAGTGCGGTTGCTGTAGTAACGTAACATTTTCACGGTTTTTTCGAGATATCGATCACGCCGTATGCGAAACGCGACGGCGCCACAAACTTAGAAGCCACCGTGGTTCTTTCGTGAAGTAGGTCGTTGATATTGTTGCGTCTGCGTTCGATTCTTTGTACAGGAAATGACACCCTCTGTGGCATCCATCGGTGCCTTTGCTATCTCGAAAACTGCCTGACTGCGTCACCGATTCAATAAGATTTTTTCTTCGACGTCCCGACGTCGATGAATTAAATCGCATCGGGAATTTTGTGGAGTGCCCGTTTTAAGGACGCCCAGATTCTATAGGCTCGCTTTATATGCATATAAATTGATTCTAAAGGAACAATTGTCTTTAACAAAAAGCATGACGAAAGTATCGGAATATTCAAAAAGTTTTTTCCGCTTTTTCATTTTGCATCCCCGTAATTTAGAAACTCTTTTCTTCTTCGATCGTAATGGTCTCTTGTTCGCGTATATAGTTCTTTTTTTTCAGTTTTCAACGGTATTTTTGTGAACGAATGAAAAAAAATGGAGCAACGATAACGTTAATAACGAATGCTTCGATTAAGTAACAGTAATTAAATTAGTTATACGAGGTTTTCGGTGGCGAAAAATGTGTATATTATTTTTTTATTTTAATCAATTTATTTAATTATAAATATATGTGTATAGTCTTGTAATAAGCTTCGATTTTATTTATTATTATAATTTTAGTTAATTACAAGTGAAATGTGATTAATAGATTGACAGTTTGTGTGAAATTCATTGTGGATTTATAAAATAATTTACGAAAGCAAGAGTCCAGTAAAAATTTGTTTTTTTTCATTAGGCATTCGATTATTACAGTAACATAAAAACTATTTGAATCAGGATGGTTATTTCATTTTTCTTTGCATATTAATGACGGCTATATGTTATACTATATATTAACGACATTATATCACAACGATGACTACCGTTTATACCAATTTCAAATTAAACAAATTAAAAATTGAGTAACATTATTTTCAAAATATTTTATAGTATCACAATTTTAAACAATTCTGAATACAATGTAACAAAGACATTACCTTTTAAAAAATTTCTCATTACTTATGCAATAAGCAATGAAATTGATTCTTTTTAATAATAAATACATTATTTTTTGATAAAATAGCGAAATAAAAATTACAAAATAATAGACACTGTTTTATTTTTACTTTGCACACTGTTATAATCGTTAGCAATTAGGTATTTCTCATACTTAATTAGATTTACATTTCTGTAGATTAATTTTCGAAAACGAGAATAGAAAAAAGTTCATCCGTTTCGTTAAGATTTATTATATTGATAATAAAATACAAATTTTATTGAAGCATATGGAAATTTTTATTTTATATCATCTTGTGCATTCGTATTTTCCTCAAGTATATAAATATTCTATTTTCCATTAATTGAAAATAAGTTGTAGCACGAATATTTCAAAGAACACGAAAATTTGGTTTGATGCAAATTTTCCGAATGAAAAATTGAAATGAGGGCGAAATTAATGCGCGAGAGTGAAAGAATCGATCGGACAGTCGGAAGAAATCTGATATCCTACAAGTCCTCTTCGAAAGAGGGTAAGACTTGTAGGGTTGGTTAGTTCAGACGAAGAGAGAACTAATCCAACAGCGCGGATATTTGTCTAATGTAGCGAGCCTCGCACACAGGGATCAATAACCTACTCTGGTTTTCTCGCGCTACCAGCCAGGTCGTAGCGTCAACACGATCCCCATATTTTTTTCCCCAGTTTCAGTTTTTTCTTCTCTGATAAATCCTTGTTTATAAATATTGGATTCTCCAAAGAAAATTTATTGCGTTTTAATGTGCAATTTCGTTTAATAAATATCATTTCGGTCCACCCATGTAATGTTTCAGGTGAATAAATTAGTGGGAAGAGAATAAATGACATTGCTAAATCAGGTTACTCTTCAGATTTTGGTTAGGATATTTTCGAAATGTTAAAGCAAAATGTAGAACACAGAGAATATTTGTGAATAAATTATATAGGAACTGAAATCTATAAAGTGTAGAAATATGAGAGTAACGAATTTCTTACCTAAAAATAATACTTTAGATTGAAGATAATTTTCAAAGTGAGGAGATTTTTTATTATTAACGCGTTTAATTTATTATTCTATTTTGATATTACGTAACTTAAGTAATAAGAATCAGTAATTTTAGAGTCCGAGGGGTATAATGCGATAAAATCAAGATGGGAAAAGGACTATTTCACTTCAAATGACATTTAATTTGAAATCAGCAAAAATGTACTATTTATTTAATTTAGAGCGTTGACTGGAATTCGCTATTAGGAATTTATCGAATTTTATGCAAGGCTATTTAATTTTAACTTAACACTTCTCTCCATTATATTCCAATCACTTATTTTTTTAATCGGTATTGTATAATATACATTCGATGATAATTCATCAATTATTGTAATTATACATGTTTTTTTGATAGGAAAGTTCTTTGTGGTATATGTTTGTGGTGCGTAAATGTCACTGATTCTTATAACAAACGCGTGGCATCGCTTGCAGAGTATCAATTCAGGTCAATTAGACCTTGAATCATAATTGTTACCATATTCTAGACTTCAGTTGCAACGCGTGCCCGTAAAAGAATTGTTCTGACAAAACAATGTTCTAACACATATTTTCTTACTGCTACTTGCTGAACTGTGTTTGACCTACTCGTTTCTCGTTGTAACCTGCACTCAATGAAGGTTTTCCGATCACCACGTCACAAAGATGATCGCTGTTGTTACCAAAATTTAGTTTTTACTAATATACGTTATAAATGGCTTTTTAGTCACGACAGATGCATATCATCTGCAGTACTGATTCAAAGTAAAATTTCTCTTTTATTTTTATTGTCAATAAACAGTAAACGAGAAGCTTTGCGATTCCCTTTCTGTATTTCCTTGTGCAAATGTTGTTTCTTTTTACTGTTATTTATAAGTGACTACTTAAGCTTTTAATCAGAGAAATGTTTCGATTTGTAAGCAGTTTAATATGTAAATTTAATTAAAGCTATTAGGAACAGAAGGAACGGAAAGTTTTAATGTTTTGCTATAATTTGAACCCTATTATTTCACTTTTACATTGTTTCAGAATACGAGTAACACGCTATATTTTCATTTCAGGGAAAATTTTGTTATTCTACATAATTTTCTATGCCGTACTTGCTGGTTTCTTCGGTGCTATGTTGGCCGTTTTCTATCAAACGTTAGACCCGAACGAACCGAAGTGGCAGCTGGATAGTTCTTTAATCGGAAGCAACCCTGGACTCGGTTTCAGGCCTATGCCTCCCGCGAGTAACGTCGAAAGTACTTTAATTTGGTACAAAGCTAGCGACGAAGGTAACTTCATACACTGGACCAAAGAATTGGACACCTTCCTCGCAGGTAAATCACGTTATCTTACGTTTCATTCATATGGCATTGCAGCAGTTACGTAATAGAGTAGGACTCCTTATTAGTACGATTGAAAAATCGTTGAAAAATAACTATGAAAGTGAGATTTTCCGTAAGAAACGAATACAAGCAGAGGATCAACTTAATATAAATTGGATCAGTGTCCAAAAGGTCAACTTTACGTGAAATTCGTAAACGTGAAACCCTATAATGCGGAATATTTTCATCGCGTTATAGGGAGTTCTACTGTGCAGTGTTGGACAGAAGAATGCTCGTGATGAAACGAAATTTGTTTCACACGAACTTTATTCAATTAATATCTTATTCCAATTGGATGATAATAAATTAATAAACTGTGTCCGAAGAAGAAACATTTTCTGTAGATTTTCATTTTCAAGAATAAATTTTAATTTGAACGAGACTCACGGGATGGAGATGCTTAATGTAAACAAACAATATTACCAATACAAACAGATGATTTTGTTTTGTGACAAAACTCAAAATTGTCGTTTGTATGTATAAATGAATATTACATGGCAATTTGTACAATAAATATTTTTCATTCTTATTCATAACGAAAAATGTTGCTTTTTTTGTAAGACAATTTCAGATGATGGTAATAATGAATCGACAAAAGTAATTTACAATCTTTTACATAATGATAATAGTAACGTGCCATCAGCAAACTTTAACAGAGCTCCAAGGAGAGTTGGTAATTTGGTTAAACATTATAACCTAAAATTTATCACAACCAGTAGAAACTGTACATAGAAAAATTAATTTTCTAATAAGATAATGTATATTTCAAAAGTAAAGTCTTAATTTTTATATAAATTAAAAAATCAAGCGGTTACTATAATTTCGTTGAGAATCTCTGAACTACTTTCGATGAACATATTTTTATTATGGTATACTTTCACAATAAATCTAGTCTAAACGTTAGTATTTTACCAAAAAGACTGTGAGTTATGATAGAGACTAAAAAATGCAAAATATAAATGTCGATAAAACACCTACTTTATATTTACACGGAAATGTGTAATACATGTGTCATAGGTGTTTCATGAATTCAGTCACGACATGGGTTTTGATTAGTTCTGCGTTAGGTTGCATAGCATTGCGATAAATACATTGTGTACATATGGAATAACAAACTTCATTAATACTTTAATTATTCTGCATTGTAAATTATAACGAAGGACATTTTCTCATTGTTAGATAGAAATGGTAACTGATACAAGAAGAGAATTCAGTATGATACAACGCGTGGTATACTTTTATGTGTAAGTGTGAAAATTGTAATTTTCCTATTGGATTCTCTCTTTGTATCGTTTAGCCTTTTAACTCTTTTTTTGCTTGGCATTCTATGTATCTACACTATAACAATGAGACAAAGTTCTTCGTTATAATTTACAGTGCATAATAATTAAAATTTTTATAAAATATGTTATTCCATGTGCATACCGGATGTTCATTGCACTGGTATGCATACTTAACATAGGACTAATCTAAACTTACGTCGTGATTGAATTCATACGCGGTTGAGCATGACAAATATAATTAACCTGAAAGCTACTTGGTCCTGGGAGAAAAACTTGTTATTATTACTCCTAGAAAGGTCATCGCTCTTTTCTCATAGATGTTTGCATAGCAAACATGTCGAACCTTTAACAATAAAGTGCTAAAAAATATTTTGCAAGAACTTCATCCTTTTTAAATCAGTTACTAATTACGGTGAAATTTGTGTCAAACGAACTCTGTTTCAATTGAGAAGTGTCAGACGTTTTGGTTAATTTATATTTCGAACGTTGTTTTAATGATTCTTGTCATTCTCTGTATAATGGTGTATAATTAGAGTTTTAAGAGTCTATGGAATAATATTTTCAATTTTCGTGATGCATGACACGTTTAGAAAACATTTCGGAGCTACATTTATTCAAAACGTTATCTGTTATTAATGTGGTTAGGAGAATATGCTGATAATGCTTGACCAAACAACTTGACACCGGAAAGGTATCAGAAGTGCGAACATTTTTTCTTAATTTTGGACAAAGTTTTTTTTATTTTATTGTGTTTTATACATTTGTAAGTTGACTACATGTCAAATGGTGTTAATTCGTGTTACAAAATCTTGCATTCGGTTTTTTTACTTGCTCCGAGTGAAGCACGAAATAAAATAATATTTGTCACATTGTAGTCAATGGCAAAAGTCCTATAATGGTCCAATGCATTAACACGTAACAGCGAAATAAATAATTCAATTAGGTAACGTCTACTCAGTTTAACGATGAGTAAGTAATTATCTTCTTTTAAACGCTAGTGTGAAACAAGGAAGAAATTTAGGTCATTAATATAAATTTTCAGGGTTACCATGTAACTGTTAAAGTGATCTCTTAATTGATTTTTTTAATTGGACAATATTATTTTGATATAGTAATAATATTTCTAATGTATAATTCTCACGATGAAATTAAATTATATTACAATCTAGTTTTATGATTAAAGTTATCATTAAACTTACACATTTCTAATTATATGT
Organism: Nomia melanderi; assembly: GCF_051020985.1. Taxonomy (NCBI): domain Eukaryota; kingdom Metazoa; phylum Arthropoda; class Insecta; order Hymenoptera; family Halictidae; genus Nomia; species Nomia melanderi. The sequence goes on from NC_135009.1 coordinate 751,427, forward strand.
GTGCTTATTTTGTTATTTTCCACCGAAGAAAGCAACTAAGAAAAATGATAATTCATATATTTCTACGACGATTTTGGTATATTTTTATTTGACCTGATTTGTTCGATTCTAAGAAGATTAAACTAATGTATTTATTAAGGGAATCCGTATAATTTATAATTTAAGTAATAGGTGTGAATATATAAAGTGACATTATATCTATAGGTATATTGAGATGCTAATATTAACCGATAAGCGCGAAAATCTACTTTGTTCTAACCAAGGAGTTACGTCAGGAGAGTGTTAAATCTGGTCAAGGTGACATCAATCTTCGGATCAGTATTAAAATGTCTTTCACTCGAGATGTCCTTAAACAATACTGTTTTTCTCTTGAATTACTTCAAAATAAATGTTTCTCTGAATTGAATTTATTTTTTATATCAATTCCGAATCTAAAATAATTACTTCAGCCTATTTTGAGGGCAAATCAGTCTTTTTCGTGCCAGTTGTTGTGACTTTTGAAAGCAGAGAATCAATTTGGTTATATTGTTTTCTAGACCGCAAAAGATATTTTCGAAACGAACTTTCAACGTTGTTAGATTTTTTAAAATATTTGAATTGAAACATTTATTTACGAAAAACCATTTTCTTACACAAGAACGATATAAAAGTGAAAAGAAAATGTACCGAACATTTCGTAAATATAACACGCGTGGTATCTCATTTAAAGCGAGTCATTCAAATATTTTTTTCAGTGGTGATGGTACAAAAAGTATTTCATATCCTATTTGAATGGCACCAAAGGATGAATGGATAACAAAGAATATCTTTCGCTTTTCCTTTTGGCATTCTTACTGTACAGATACCTATGCTCTAAATGGTACACGTCGTCACATGATTAAAAAGTGTCTGGAATTCCTTTCTTGTATGGGCAAAAATGGCACCATTGCTATTTATGTATATTATATTTTATTTGCTTTCTAAGAACGGTTATGAAGCTATAAACTACTTACCCATGCAGAAAGTTTAATCATAATTGACCAGGAAGAGCTTAAATGTGATCTCTTTAATACTGCTTACGGTTAAAAAAACAATCGTATTTGTGAAAAGGGGTTGACTTGGAAATGGAAATGGAAATGTTCTATGAAAACGTAGCTACGTAAATAGTAATAATGTTGCTAATTTTTGTATAATAAAGGAATTTCAGGAAATTTTTAACAGTTGTATATTATTTGAACGAAATTGACTGAATCGAAATTTTACTTCAATTTTTTGTATTATTTATCATACCTAGCCAATGTATTGTTTTTAACTTATAAAATAATGCATTTATTCAAATTCAATTTGAATGTTAACTTCATATAAGTCGGAAAATGTCAAAATAACAATTACAATACTTATACAATGCGCAAGAATTACATCACCGATAATGGTTAAATAAACGCTGCTCCGATTATTTAACAATACATTTTATTCCTTTTTACTAATTAAGCCTTTTTGCATTGTAACGGAAATAACATTTAGTTGGATCATTGCGTTTTGTTTGTATAAATCATGTCCGAAATAAGATTCAACGTTGAATGGATTTATCATTTAAGGAGTTTATTTCGAATTTCTTTAGAGTATCATAAATCTCCGACCTTTACAAATGGCACTAAGAGGAGGGTGGCTTGCGACTACTGGAAACCACCAGCGACAGGTAGAGTCTGTGACGTAGACATGTCGTCGTGGGGACAGTGCACGAAAGAAAACAAATATGGCTATAATAAATCGGCTCCTTGCATTTTCTTGAAGCTGAACAAGGTACGTTTCATTTTACCGAGATCACTTTTCATCGACTGATTTTCTGCTGTATTGTTTTTATTTGAGGATTTTTTAAAGTTCTATGACGATTACTAATATATTCATTAAATTGAATATTTTAAAGGGAACATATTGAAACGATATCTACCAGTTTTAATAAAATAAAGAAGAAGAAATTTTAATAGAAATATTTCACACACATTATTTTATTGGCTATTATTTATATTGAAAGAGTGAACACAGCCTTCCAAGTTGCAGATGAAGAATATATCTCGTAAAAAATCTTGGAGCCTAGCAAAAATAGAGGAACGTTATGCATGGCAAAATTATGTTTAAATAAGGAATCCAAGTTGATTCTAGAAAGTTCCATTTGTTTAATTAATAAGCAATATTTTGTTTAACCTGTCTAGCTCAATGTTAAATTATTTTTGTATGTATTTATACCTGGAAGGTACTACTTTCTGCTAAAGTATCATCAAAATTAGTGGATGTAATTTAGATATGTTTCCTTGTAAATTATTTATAATATTAATATCATTCAGTTTTTCCTAGCGTCGACTTTGATGTGTTCCGTTAATACGGAGAAAAGAAAAAAAACATTTTATTGTTATGCTTTTCTCGCTGTTACAAACATTGTTTTTAATCTAATTGAATTTTGCAGTGAAAAATTTAAACCTTTAAAGTAAATGGCACGATTTGGAATTTTAATTATAATTAAACATTTTTTTTAATTACTATTAAGCATAATTTAGAATACTAAAAACGTAACTATATATTAATAAACTATTTACACATTTACAGAAAATGTTATTAAATAAAGTCCCTCAATACTTACTAAAAACGATTATAGCCTTTAATTTTTAATTTTTAAACAGATACGCAATCTATTAATTGGATTTCAACGCATTTATCTTGAACTCATCAGTGGCTATCTTATGATGAGTTTAATTATAAGTGTATATCACTTCTATCCATAACTACATGTACTAATAGTTTTACTCACACACTTTTGTAAATGTATATAAAACAACAATTGGAAAACATATACACTTTATAATAATTATTTTAGATCAGCGAATCTTATCATCAATCTAACAACATTTATTCGCGTTTTCCACAATTATATTATGGAAATAATAGAATACAGTCTCACGTACAACAAATCACGTAACCAACAAAATTCTAAACTTCTGAACATTTTCACACATCGTTAACATTACGTTGTGACAAATATTTATGAAAATAAGTATTTCTCAAGTCCTTCATGCGTAACCAACATGTCAAAATAAACTTTCTTTTGTCGTTCCATGTTTAAAAAAATAAAATCAGAATATTATTGTATAATTACGTCAAAATATTATTATAATATAATTTACATTCAAAATATACATTGTACCTGAATATAAAAATAAAAGTGTGAATGCATACAATAACGTTGACCTTGCGAAGTTAGAATGGAATACACAGTAGAGTTTCATTTATCGAGAGTCCGTTTATCCAAATTTTTCATGATACCCAGTTTAACGAACATGACACTGACTTGTTATTATCTGAAGCCGGACCTCGTATCTTTGCCCTGCATCTAGGCGTCAAAATAAAAGACAACGAATTTAAATTAAATATTCTCAATATAAACATGAACATTAATTTATATTACACAAACAAATAAACGATAGTGGACAGATGAATCGGAAACTCCAAGAATGTATTTATTGAAGCTTCAGTTGATTGACAATTCAGTTTGCGTATTGCCGAATCAATTTCTTTAATCTCTTCAAGGATACTGGCACATATGTGTACATTTGATTTTAGTTTAACATTAACGTCCATCGAACGGAAATTTGTCTTTTTTTTTTACCTCCGTCCGTCTTTGTATTGTTCGACCCGTGTCAGTTTGAACAAAATAAACTGTAGTCAGACGGAAATTAAAATCATCTTTGTCTGCTCTCAAAAGGAATTCGGCCCTGAAGAGGTTAATAACTTTTCAGAGAAGCATCTACTATGTTTTTAATAATCGCAAAAAGAAAAAATCAGGAGTGGATCATTCTGATCCGTTCTATAGTCTAGTGTTAATCACTCACTTAATAATATCATGTTGTACACCTATAGGTTAAGACAAATGGAGTTCTATTGTAACAATGAGGTATTATTATCCTCTTACTCTATGATTTCTGTAATAACTTCTTAATAATCTACAGTAATTTTAAACGTCAGAACATTGGTAACAGAAACAAAATATTGGATTGATGCAAACATTTTGAAGTTTTTTGTACATGGTTAACAAAAAAATTGTTTTCTTTGAAACAAATAACATCTGTTTTCATACTATTATAACGTCTATAGGGGACACTTCTTTCTTCGTTTTTACTCAGTTTTGGTTTAGTCAGCGAACAGTTGAGCTACTGAACTAAATCTAAAAACTCGAAACTTCAAAACTTTTGCATCAACCCAATATCTAATCTCAGCGTGAGAAGGAAAGCCTGTCTCGATATTATAAAGCAAGCAGTTAATGATTGTTCGAAAATTGTCTTAACAAATGGACGTCACAACATTGCAACCAAAAAGTCATATTTCAGTGAAGTTACAGAAAGTAGTTCCAAATATTATAATAAAGGACAATCTGACACTCAGGCGTGACGCCATTGTTGTTGCGTTCGGGTCTAATCTTAAGTTGAGCAAACAACAGGAAGTTATGGTGCATATCAGTAATTCTAATTGCAGATTTTCGGCTGGATGCCAGAATTCTATAACGATACGAAAGCGCTGCCAAGCACTATGCCAGCCGATCTTCGGGAACACATCAAGCAGGAGGAAACCGCGAATAGGTTGGATACCGTTTGGGTATCGTGCGCTGGCGAAAACCCAGCTGATATTGAGAATATGGGAGCAATTCAATACATTCCACGCCGTGGCTTCCCTGGCTACTACTTCCCCTTCACAAACACCCCAGGATACCTGAGCCCTCTCGTAGCTGTTTTCTTCGAAAAACCTAAATGTAAGAAAACTCACTTGTTCTGTTCACGATGAAAATTTACCGTTTGCCTTGTTTCTTACCACTAAAACTATATTACATTTTCTACATTACATTGACTTTTTGAAATTCCTGCATAGAAACTCCAACAGTGCATCTATTCAGGCTTCACTTGATTTTCAATTCAGTTTGCGCATTGCTACATCAATTTCTCTAATAATTTCTCAGAGAAACATCTGTTATCTTTTTAATAATTGCAAAAGCAAGAAATCAGGGATAGGTCATTTTGAGCCGTCTGGTAGTTTTAGTGTTAATACCTTCCATACCACCGTAAATTTCAGTTATATTTTGCTTATAAAGTCTAACAAGTTTTTAAATAATATATTGAGTTATATTGAAGTTTTTGATAACTTTTGTATATTTTAATATCATTTCCTTACGTTTCCACTGCTTTGTAAGGTGTATGCTATCTGTGGCCACGTGCCTCGTCAAAATATTTTCTTGCAAAAATTACCATGTACCATATGTGGTACACGCGGCACTAAACCTGGTAACACTAGACCTATCACACCTGTCAAAATGACAGGTCTCGTTTTTCTTATTTCACAGTTGTCGATATCTCAAACGTGTTAACTCTTTGCGGACAAGACTGTCTTAAACTTTTAATATTTCTTTCCATAAACAACTGAATCATGCATCAAAGTCTTAAGTACCGAAAGAAGGAAAACCACATGGCAGTCTCTCGTTATTTGAATAATTAAATCATTCATTTGGGGCTTTTGATTTTAAATATCGAAGTTCGGCATCGTTATTACGACAGCATTCGACTGCAAAAGTTTAATATCCAGAATGATTTTAAAAATATAGTTTCACTTGAATACTATAACGAATATACGAAGAAACCGAAAAAAATCTATTGTTACAATTTTTATAGGAATTACATATAATCGTATTAAATGTTCGGTAGTTCTAGTGTTAACACTTTACCTACCGACGTACTGGAATAAAAACACGTTGCTAATACTAGCGACGTATTATTTTGATTCATTATAGCAGGAAATAACTGCAACACATTTGGTACTTATGAAGAACTTGTTATACGGTCAACCAACATGCGAACAATAACATTATTTGCACAATGTTAGTTTATTCGATATGCAAAAAAATTCCGGTCGACAACTATAGGCATTGAAAATCCGATTTTTCAGATTCCGGCAGCTAAAGTGTTAACACGTTCTCTGTCTAGGCCTAATGACCCATTACATATTACATGTTCATTGAAAAACAGTAAAATTTTGTTACAATATCGCAGTAAAGTACTTGAACATATTGTGTCGTTCTCTCGCGTTCAGTGAATTGTTAACCCTTTGCGGTCGTAAGGCGAACTGTGCCCGACTCAACTCTTCCACCCTTCTGGTCATATAAAATGAAAATAATGAAAATATAAAATTATAAATTATAATTAAAATTGAAAGGATTCAAATACTTGTTATTAAAATAATGTATGTGAAGTAAAGATCTATTATTGTATTGAATTTGTATAAAATTAATACGATCGCAAAGGTTTAGTTTACCGGAACTAGGCGTCCACTTCATGCTCTAGTTGCATAGAAATGTGCATTTGAATCACGTACGATACACGAACAAGTTTTTTGTCGAATGATCACCTACGATTTCTGGACAGTGAACGTGTTAACCCTTAGAGGTAGGACATTTTTGACGACCTGATGAGCGGTGATATCTTGAACCATACAAATTATCAATTTTTTTAGGTATTCTTTCAAACGTATTTCCAAAATATATGTCAATCTTGTTATTTAGTCTGGTAATCAGTTGGAAATATAAGGTAGTTGTAGATAGGTGAAAAATACAATGAGGTCTTTACAAGTCTGGGCGAAAGTCGATCCAAGTGGATCGTCGTTGATATGTAAAATATGACTTCACAAAAAATATGTCTGTTTGTTTGAAGTAGTTACTTTATAACACATTTTCGGTGAAAAAATTCACCTGTTAGCGTAAGGACCTTTCTTTCATAGATAGTTTCTAACAATGTTAGAACAAGGTATTTAATATGATGTTGTTTGGTCTCGAGTAAATACGATCAGTGAAAATTCCTTAGTTCTACATGACATTGATACGTAACTTTATATAAAATAAAATATATATTTATTAGGTGCAAAATTTGCATGTCAACATGATAGACCTGTAACACTACAAACTTATCTAATATTATTTTCAGAAGTTACAAATGTTGCAAATTATTTTGACTTTACGTACATCATACAAAATAATATTTCTATTAATGAAATATAAATATATTTCTGGAGAACATTAACTTTATTAACTTTCTTCTTTGAAGCCATCCTGTGATTAGTTTTGAATGTTGAATAATCGGAATGAGAGGTGCCTCCAAAAATTCTACATATTATACTACTCCAGATGCGTTTTTATTTATAGCATTATTGTCTGCTTTGCTGAAATCACACCAGTAAAATTTAAAATCGTTTGGTCTGTCTATATTATACATTCTTTTGTGAATTTGTTTCTTTTAATAAATATTAGTCTCCTCTCTTTATATTGTAGTGGTAAAACGGGGGGTAGGAGGGGTTTCAAAATTTTGTAATTTACGAAGTGTTTACTACTTTGTAAAACTGATTGCATACGCTTTTTCCTAACCTGTATTTTCTTATTTAATAATTTATAGGAGAGCACATTAAGAATCAAATATATTAACTTAAAAATGTTTTTTACTTTATCAGGATATATTATTTACTTTTTAATCGCATACTATGGTTACGCAGTTTAAAACAAAAGAAAAATAACTGAAAATATGATAATTTCATTCGAATTTTGTAGTATGTTATCAAATATTCTCTAATAATCAAATTAAAATACAAAACTAGAAATTCTACTGAAGAAACCAATTAAAATCGGAGGAATGATTCAATTAATAACAATAAAAACAAAAAAATTTGTAGTGCAAAAATGAAAGTTTTGCCGGTTGTATTTAATAGTTTGTCTAAATTATTCTCAAATTGATTCAATAAGCAATTTTACTTTAGTATTACAATACATTACAAGTAGCAGATTACAGAGCTTCTCATAAAATGTTTTACTATTCAAAGTTTCTTTAAGAAGATAAAATCACAATGTGATAGCTATAACGTTGCACAAAGGAAGGTGTTAACATGCAACAAACTAATAGCTTAATGAGCTTAGAATGGTTTCCAAGATGACCTTGGTAGGATTTTCTTTTTATCATATTTAGATCATCCTTCAAACTTTTCGTGCCATTAGACAATCTGTGAAACTACATAAATTCCTCTTGATTATTTGTGTGTACTTTTAACACTGGTAGAAATAATTTTTCATATTAATAAATGCTGTTCGACTATAAATTTTTTTTATAAAGAAGTGGGAAAATATATACACATAATTGTAGACAAACGGGAATGAAACATGTAATTACTTTCATCCTTCAGATAATAATTTGTTGATAATTAACAACTTGTGAAAAAGTAACAGTAGTTTAAAATACACTTAATGAATGATAATAAATTATCACTGTTAATAATGTATTCGATCTGAATAACAACTACCAGTATTTTTTTTATAAAAAAATCAAATTTATACTAACATGATATATTACTAGTATGATAATTAAATTTATTTTTAAATGAACGAACGGTGCTGCAATATTCAACTTCATTTATATTTCAAGAATTGACATATATAATTTAATTATTAAACGGATTATGAATTTGTACAATCTTGTTTTAAGCAATTAAGTAAAGTATTTATCACTTTAAAAACCATCTTTACACATTATTTTGCCTTTTTATTCTGTGTTTTTATCGATAAAATATTTATGTCGATATTAATACTTTTTATAAAAATGACAAATAATATTTTCAAAACCAAGTCGTCAAAACCGTTGAACCAATAACATTCGTAAATTATTAAATTAATTCACACGCATAATAACTAGATTTGTCCGCTGCACGTTCAAAAACCCAAAATAACGACCGTTTACAAAGTATTGATATTTTATTCAAATATAGACGACTCATTTATTACATTTCTTTTATGATAAACGAAATTATTTATATGCCCAACACGCAAGTAATTTTAATTTTGCCTGAAGTGAAATTTAATTTTGAAATCACATTACAAATTTACTCACTAAATTTTCATAATTAAGTTTACAGAAGCTGATAGATCGATTTTTAACACTATTTCTACCGGAGGTGTCGAAAGACACCTTTTGAAATTTTAACTTAAAATTATTTATTCTCCGTCTAATCATTTGTCCTCAATGGAATTTTGGGCATTTCCTATCGTTATTAGAAAAGCCAAAAAGTCAATGCAGAATATATAACTAAACTTGGAAAATAATTGTAAGTTAAAGTTTCAAAGGGTGTCTTTTGACATCTTCGGTAGAAATAGTGTTAAATAAATGTGTTTACTATTGAATGCAATTTATCTAACATGACTATTCATCACTTACTATTTCTACTTGTCATACAAAATATTTGGTAGTCAGTCAGCAAAAATTTAAGGATGATGTTTCGTGATAATATTAACCGAAGAATAACAGTAAAAACATGTGGTTTCAGCTTTGTGTGATTAGCAATTAAAAATCTGCCTGAAGAGCAATAACTCAACCAACAAAGGTGTATGCTGGGTAAATCATGGAGATTGTGCGATAGCCACATACGAATTATAATATATGCTTACCTCGAAATTGCTATTCAGAGTCCCAAGTATATTTTTTAAAAATTTGCAAACAAATTGTTGTATGATATTAAATCTGCATATTCATTAAAATCTGTAGATATAAATTCATTCATTGCATTTCAAAAACATTTTAATACTTTCTTCCATTAATTTAGCAATTACAAGCAAAAGTTGTAAAAAGTGATACAAGGTTACTTCCTTGCAACGAATGAAAAATACTAAATTTGAACATTTATTTATCAACTTATTCAAGTATATTTACAGTTTCTAATGTTTTCGAATGTGATATCTTTTTAAATATTTGCTCAGTACTGTTCGGGGTTCTTTATTCAGTCTTAGCAACCTAGACTTGGTTCAAAACATACAGTGATAATTGATATTATAACTGATATTTCTAGAAATAAAGACATATTGCCCTCATATAACTGTATATAACGAGACCATGTAAAAATATTCATGTTAGCACAGTTAATAATTCTAACTGTCAAAGTGAATGTGTATACAATACTAGAGCAATTAGTGTTCCGTGTGGAGTGAGTTAATAGTCGCCGTATAGAAGCTTCAAACAGAGAAAACGAGCATCATTTCAATTTTCAAACTTGCTTACATCAATAATTTATTGTATCTATAAAAATGTACGTTCGTATTTATCAAAACCGTAAATTATCATTGTACTTTTAATTCATTGTAATCGTTGACTCGTTCTCCTTGCATTGTGTAACTTTGGTCTGATCGTATAATTATTTTAGCCATTCTATTTCTATCCTCTTTAAAAGAATATTTTAGAGATTATATGAAAATAAATTATTATAGAAATTAAACAAATGCGCTTTCAAAGGAAATAAAAGTTTAGTTTGCAATTTAAAAAAAAATTATATATATATATATATGTGCTACTGTTCTTTTGGAAACCTATGTACATACATATGTATCATTTAGTAGTATGCTTTTCTGTGCGACTTCTTTCCTAAGCCTGTAAACTGCACTCAATAAGCTTATCGACATTGTTATTATACTCTTCCCCCATTCCTTCGGGAATCCTTTCAATCACCCTATGGTATTATTTTCACTGTAGATCCAAGCCTCGTTCGGTATTCTATCTTCTTTATTATATTTTTTCTATTTAGTCTGTTTATTCATTTTTTTATTCTTCTATCCGTAATCTTTTCTTCGACATTTTACGTATTCTTCATGTTTTTCTATCTATCTTCTTCATCTATCTTCCTATCTATCTACTATCTACTATCTATCTACATCTACAAACAAATTTGTAATATTGATTAGTAAATTAGACTTTTCTGAAAAATTGTTACTTGGTAATTTGCAAGATATTTTATCAATTTTTTGCAAAAAACATTTGTAATGTGCATCATAATTATGCCATATACATACGAGTACAATTTTAACTTTTCAAATGTTTCAACATTCAATCGTACAACTCGCGTAAAATAATAAATGAGGGCTAGAAATTATAAATATTTGAAAATCAGGACATTCAAGTAGTTTCAGAAATACATCTTGGTGACATCGGGCCATAAAACCACAAGTAGAGAGAACATTAGTTACAATTAGGGACATTGCATTAGCACATTAGAAGTTCTAGAGTAGCACTCTAGAACGCTCGAGTCCACGAATTCAACACTCAGCCTTGAAGCTTTGAAAATTCGAACTGTATTTTGGGAGCCTTCAACGATCGAGTCGTTATACTTCGAAGTTGCTATCATATATAAACGCCCCACTGAAAATTTCAAACTTAAAGATCAGTCTTCAAGGCATCTCAAATTGCCTAGGCTTCAGCTTGGCGGTGTTAATATAGCAACAGACAGCTTCTAATCTTCCAACTCGAGTGTTAAAGTGTTTAGCTTTTAAAGCTCAAGGTTTGAGCTTCGAGTCGCGACTACAGGTACCAAATTTCGATTTTACAATATCCTCCATTTTTACAATACTACATTAATCCCTTTGAGCTATTTTGACAAGTTTCACTCATGATCACAATTTTGGACCAAACACGAATGTCACGAGTGAGACTCGAGGATGCAACGCGAGTGAGATATCGGTCGCTATAATTATTGCCCAGAGTTGACCCCTTCAGACCTGATTTTTACACAAAATTATGTTCGCTTTTTTAACAACAATGGACCATCATTCAATGCATTGTCAGTAACGACATGATTTCGAATAATATAGTGATAGTATACTAGTTTTCTGATAGAGATAGGTCCAAAGTAAAGGTGCACATATGGTTGCCTCTAAGAGTTTTAATATTTTGTCAGATATTGAAATAGTAAAACAGTGTACATTATAATGTGCGTCGGGTTCGAAGGATTTAATAAAAGTGTGTTACAAAAAACACAAGTCCGTAACGAAAGCAACAATTTTCAGATGGTGTGCTGATCAACATCGAGTGCAAGGCCTGGGCGCACAACATCATCCACGACAGATTCGAGAGGCGCGGCTCCGTACACTTCGAGCTAATGGTGGATTAAGCGCAGCACTTGCCACCTTTTGCAAGACCACTACCAACTGCGTCCAAGAAATATGTAGGAGGGAAGGAGAATAAGACAAATTTCTTTTTTAATCAATCTCGCTGGCGGATCGTGACCACTCCTTCTTTCCTCCGGTTATCTCTGCCGACGATACCGCCCCAAAGCCGCGTTTCTTCTCGTCGTATATTAACCGTAGATCCGTCAGGCGCTCATACTCATATTCACTCATCCTCATCTTCGTACTGATTCTCTTCATTGTGATCTTTGAGGCATTGTTAACTCATTAATCGCGCGCTTCTTACTACCATTCAAGGGAAATCGTTATTCGTCTTCATTTCTCTCTCACAGAGGCGCACATACACGCATACGCAAACACAGAGACAAGTGTACACGCATACGAAATAATGAGACCACACTTACGTGCACACACGAACACGCGCATACCGAAGGAAAAAGGAAAACGTGTATGTGTGTATATATGTATATATACACATGTATACAGATTCATACGCAGAAGAACACACACGCATACACTCACACATACATGTACATCGACACAAAGACATGAAAAAGAAAAAGAAAACGAATACACAGATACGGAGTTCTCTTATCGATCGACGCTTTCACGGCAAATGGTTTATCACAGAACGGGTAGAACGGATCCGTGTAAAAATTGGCTATATACAAGCTGTAGACACAGGACACGTTACGGCGTACGCATACGTATGCGCATAGGGATGCACAAAACCAAAACACAGTTCAGCGGAAAAATTCTGCACAAAACGAGTGGCGGTATCTCTTCTTTCTATCGGGGGCGAAGGGGAGTGGTCGTACTGTCAGGATCTAAGTAATCGTTCGGGGTATCCGTTTGGATGCGCGTAAGAGGTTCACCTTACTGTTTTGCCCCGTTTTTCGCGAGTTTTTCGCTTTTCGTGTACAACTTCCTTTTTCGACGTTCACGATTACGTTTCCCGTTCGCCGGCCCCGTTCGCCGGCCCTGTCGCGACGCGTCGCCGACGCGACGGAACGGCCCGGGCCGCGCGCGCGCGCGCGCGCGACGCGTTTTTCCGTTCACCGGTTTCTCTTTCTCGTTCTTTTCATCTCGAACTCGTTGGTACTCGTCCTAGCCGGCGAGGCCGCTAACGTGTAGGGTACACCGAGGATAATTGATACTCTTAGTTCGTGCCACGTAGACGTACTTAACGAAACGAAAAAAGGCAAAAAAGAAATAAAATTAGTGTCTTTACGCCCGTCGGTTCGGTGCACCCGGCACGGTGGAACTTTTGATTTCGACTTCCACGAAGAAGCTCTCGGTCGCGGCTCTCGGCGAATCTTGATCGAAAGTTCCGCCGTCTCGGGCTGGAACGTTTCAGGAACGCCCGAAGAATCGAAATTCACAAGACGGTGGGAATGGGACAGGGACTCGCCGCCTCGCGTATTGGTGCGTTCGATCGACACGCTGCTGCAGCGTCGCGAGGCAGAGTGAACGAGGGCGATCGAGCGAGGTTCGTTTCGAAGCGATTCGACGGATTCCGTGGATTTCTGCGGTGGAACTTTTGATTGGAAACCCCGTAACTCCCTTAATTCGGTTCGCGACACGCTGATCTCTTGTTTCATGGACGAAGACGACGACGACGACGACGACGATGATGACGACGACGATGATGATGACGACGACGACGACGACGAAGGAGAATTGGTCTCGTTAGAATCGATGAAATTCGCTAGACGATCGTGCGCGAATGCTTCCTTTCGGATTAACACGAAACGAACCTTCTTTTCGATTTGATTTCCGAGTTCCGCGAGTCGGGGGACAGATGGGTCGCCGGCATCGCGGAGAATTCGGCGAGCGTGATCAAATGGTGGCAGCCTAGAGCGAACTGGGTATATACCTGGGTTGCGAATTGATTTCTTCTCGAATCGAGCGGAATAACGTCGTTAAAACGGAAATTCGGAATCAAATTTTCGTGCGAGAATCGTTCGCGGACGCGGCAACCGTTCCCCGTCGCCGAACGATCATCGGTAATAGGCGAACGAAAGCAATGATTATATTTTTAATCTGTGTTCTCTCTTTACCTTTCTTTCTAACAAATTGCTCAACTTCTGAACGCGGCGAATTTTCGAATCGACGAATTTTATCGAATTCAGTGGGAACTAATTAATATCGTAATTATTACCGCCACTAGCCATTAGTGAACGAGCAGAGGCTCGCGCGAGCGCGAGAGAATCAATAGGAAATAACAGCCTGTGGGAGTAAACGAAGTTTGGTTGGATTTCGATTTGTCGAGAAACAGCGCGCAGACTGCACGGGAAAAGATAAATCAGCCTAGCGATAACCGTACGACATCGTATGGAAATATGTATTTATGATTATATTGTACCGCATGATAATATCTAGTGCTAGTCCACGCAATCGTATAGTCGATAGGTTGTATCATACAGTCTGGAGATCAGAGGAATCATATTCTATATCAGCAGTAACTTATAGTTGTCGGACCTATTATCGAATTAATTACTCGATTGCCTCGTTTAGATCGGTTCGTGGGAATTCGAAGTATCTTCGAGAACGGAATTCATTTGACATTTTTCGAAATTTTTCTACGCGACGTCATTCCATCGATATATGCGTGAGATGCAAGTTTTCGCGCGAGGAGACGCGATCAACCGCCGCACCGGTTCTATTATTCTGTGTGTGTATCTATGTCCTCTTCATTTCCGAAACGACGACCGCTCGCGTTACCCACTCACGTGGTTCGTCGAGACGAGCTATAGAATATTTGCTCCCTGATCTCTCGTCCTTGTGGCTTGTATTTAGAGAAACAAAACTGGTTGTCCCGAGAGCTTGTTCGTTTTTCGAAAGACAGCGTTTACGCGGTGGTCGCCGCCCCTTTGCATATCCGGATCCACGGCTCGCTGGTAGCACGACTTCGAATTGGGGCTGCGTCACGAGAATCTTCGACACTGACCGAATGTCGCGAGGAAACCGCATCCTCTTTCATTGTTGTCCAGATTACGCTTATACGTTCACTACCGAAATCATACTGCCAAAAAATATGTTCACTACCAAATATAATCTGTTACCTGTTACATAATGTATCACGTTTCTCCTTGAATATTTTATTGGGAATTTTAGTATCCGTTGCACCGTGTCTATTCGTTGTTTTACCTTCGTGTTGTACGCTACGAGATAGAAACGAAAGAAAACAAAGAAAACAAAGAAAACAAAGAAATAAGTAATACAGCTAAAACCGACTCTAGTACCGTGAATCTTCCTTTTGGAATCGCTGTTTCGAGGGGATCGATCCTGATAGTATGAGCGAAACGATGCATCGGTACACGCGGTAGGCATCCGAGTGCGAGATCCCTCGGGTGGGAGCGTAGCAAACGGCCATTCTTGCTTCCGGCTAACACTTTCGAAAAAACGACAAAACGACAACAATAACAACAACAATAACAACAACAACAAAAATGAAAAGAAAAAAAATAAACAAAAGAACGGGAAAAAAGCGGACGAAACGATAGTACAAAAGATTGAAGATCGAGTGATCCGAACGGGCGGCGACTTCGACTGTGAGCGCTGCCGGAAGAAATCAATAATTTCATTGCTATTTATTAATTGTTGTAACGAGCGATTGTTATTATGATTTTCTTGGGTCCTCGCCCGGAGCCACGTTGATATAAGAAAAGAAAAAAAAAACTTAACATAGATTATTCGTCAATGATACTATTAACTTTTAAGAACAAAAAAAAGAAAGAAAGAAAGGAAGAAAGAAAGAAAGAAAGAAAGAAAGAAAGATAGATAGAGGAGGGACGGAACGAAAGAAGAGAACAGAGTGCATCGAAGAATTAATAAAAAAGAGAAAACGAGAAAACGGAGTTTACCGAAGAAGACTAAGATGTTGATGATAAGCTGATGATCAATCCACACGGCGGGTATAATGTTCTATTAGGGATTATTACACGTGTATAGAGCACCGATCGAGACCGACTAACATGTATTATTCGTCATTGTGAACGAGCTGTTTCTAATAACGTGTATCGTTGAACGTAAACGACGATCGAAGCTTCACGCGACCGGTCGACAAACAGGATGAGCGTCGATTGAGAAAGACAGTGGGGGGGATTGGGGGATAGGGAAGAGAAAGTCTGGTACCGAAGGGAAGACGAAAAAGAAAACTAGTCATCGAATCAGACTCAGTATTGTAATAGGGTAACCATGCTTGAAGTTTCTTCGGTCGCCGCGTAGAGCGTTCGCTTTTCGAGATCGGCCGGGCGAAATCGAGAGGAACTGTAATAGAAAGCTGGTAAAAGCGCTAGGCAACCGTTGTGTCCGAACTGGTCCAAGTACTCGGTCGAGCCACTCCACTATCCCGCAAGCTATACTTTTCATTTTCCAGAACACTAACTCTGGAACGATGTTTCCTGTGTGATAATTGTTGACTCAATTAGCGCTTTAAGTATGAACGTGAGACGTATGCGTATGAGCGTAGATGAACAATTTTGTTGAAAAGAAACAAAGTATCTCAGAACTGTATGTTGTGAAATATATTTAAAAGATATATTGAGATTATACGTGCAGTACATGTAAGGCGTCGATGATATGTATATATATGCACGCGTTATGTTACATGATACGCGTGTCGTACGCGTTACGATGCACGCGTGTACACGTGCGCGCGGTATGTATACGTATATCGGATGCGATGAATATATGTATTATCGTGATTAATTACGATATTATAAATACACGTGAGGCGTTACTACCGCAGATAGAGTTTCCGAGTAATCGATAATTATTAGGAAAGTTTCGACGGAACTCGAGGCAACGCGTCGGGGGAAGAAAGTGAACGCTAACGACGAACAGATGATTGTGAAAATATTGTCCTAACCTAGACGGTTAATCCTAGTGAATATGTTTAAATGAGATTCGTATATTGTAACGTATGCAGGATGCGGCCGAAGCTGTGCTACCGGCGAGCGAAGGCTGGTTTCTTTTACAACAATAAATCGAAGGTGTTCAGTACACGGTTCTTCTCACTCGGGACTCTTTGTTTCCGAGACGATCGACTTTGACGATCCGAAAACTCTAATGCGTATCCGTGTGCAATTGCGTGCACGACTTTCGTCCGTTCTGTGCTTTAAGGGAACATGAATTTTGTCAACGATATTTTCTCTTACTAATTAAGGAACTATTGACCCTTGTTGTTGTTAAAGCTGTTTCGGTTGATTAAGTTTCCAAGTACGTAATTAATGTTTTACGCTACTCGATTGACATTTTCGAAATTATGTAAATAAAACACAGTACGCAGAGCGGATCTTCAAAATTGACTTCCTCGAAAACGACGGTTCGGCTGAAGCCGTAGACACTTTTCCACACTGTTGGTTTACGTTTGCATAAGGAATCACCTCCCGCCTCCCGTATCATAGTTCTAACCGCACCCTGCATATGCATGCACACTCGTTATATGATTATTCGTTGAATACCAGACGATACGTGTATGTATAAAATATTTAAA
The DNA here is from genome assembly GCF_051020985.1 of Nomia melanderi. Taxonomy (NCBI): domain Eukaryota; kingdom Metazoa; phylum Arthropoda; class Insecta; order Hymenoptera; family Halictidae; genus Nomia; species Nomia melanderi. The sequence goes on from NC_135009.1 coordinate 768,919, forward strand.
GGTTGTCCCATATTATATACCCGCGTTGAGAGTCGTTCATTTTCCGTTGAACATTGATCTGTTATCGATATGGACAGTTATATACGTGACAAATCCGCAAGAGAACCAAAAGAAAGAAAAACAAAGGGGATACACTAAATCAAGAAAGCTCCGAGAGGAGAACAGCCGACGAAACGAACGAATATATTTGATACACTGTACACATGGTCATCGAGTGACATCAACTTCCTTTGTCGAGACACAAGATTGTCGATCCTTATAGATTAAAGAGCATCACGACGTAGCGTTGAGGTAAAGAAAGACAGCAACGGACTCGTTAATACATAGAAAATGCCACTCGTACACGTACGGCCGCATCTACTCTTCGTACCCTAATTGCTTTCTGTGTAAAGGGAAGAGAGATTCATCAAGGGAAGCTAACCGAACGTGATAATAAAACGTAAACGAAAAAACAAAAAAATGTTGTTTAGAAAAGTGTAGCGAAGGAAAGCGCCTTATAGTAAGGTCCGCTGCCGCGTAATGTCATAAGACGTTGTCAGCCGTTTATGTCGCGACGCAAGTATCCCATCCTGCGTCCATCGATGGTGTTTTATCGCGTGGATCACGAGGACCTGAACTTAGCGAGCCGAGATCAGTCGGAACACTCCGTCGTTCCGAAGTCATCGCTCTGGCTTTAGGTCTTTGTGTGCCCTGCATTTGTTACCGAACGAAGGAGTTACCATGTATTTAAATCTACTACGATGACGTTAAGCATTAGATCTTGGAAATGTTATTGCCAACGGCATATGATACACGGCAACGTGTCAAATTGCCGTTAGGACACCCGTCGATGTATCGTGAGAACGCGGTAAACACGAAACTGACTAAGTACTGGTTGCTAGATTATGATTTGTCACTGCGGTCGGATCGAACGATCGGTAATTAGATGCGTAGATTTTGCTAACTCGTTGCGACTTACTTTAGAGGAAAACGAACGATACGAATCCGAATCGTGGAAAGTTTTTAATTCATCGAACATGATAGAGGGAACACACGAACGAAGCTTAATATTTGTCTCGCACGAGGCTTGACGATGTTTACAGAAGCATTTGTCCCTGGAAAACACTATGAACCCTGTCAAAGGTCAAGCGTAACGTTGGGACAAATGAACGGTACTTTTAAAAGCGTCGCGTCCGAGATATTTGCCTTTTGAGGACTTTTAATATCGATGAGCTTTCGGTTTGGTTTCTTTGCGATGTCGCCCTTGATTTCGAAACACAGACGTCGAATCGGCATCGAGATCTTTAATCATGGACACCTGGTAATGACTCAAGAGAAAAATGGTATGGCTGTTGACATCATTATGCTTGAAATGTGTTATGAAAAATAAACAGAATGTACAAAAATCTCCTCTCTTGTTTGATTTTTCCTAAAGCGTATTACAATGCTGAAGAAAAGAAATATTTCAGGTATGCAGTAGGTAATAAATGTTTCATTCTTTTGTTCTTTGGCTTTCCGGTATTATTGATAACGTTATTCGAATCAGTAAAGGTGAAATATTTTTGTGTTCAATATTAAATGTTTCCTATTTATTATTTAATACTTGACGTTTAACGTGATTATTAACCCCTTGCCCTATAATAACGTGTCAGACTCGCGGTGAAAATTTGAAATAGTATTGAACAAGGGTCTGTCAATCAGTCGCGACGAATTCCTACATTGTAGTGCTTACAATTAGTTCTTAAGGTATGAATGGACGACTGTTCGAGCGTATGACTGGTGTCATCTTGCGACGGGGTGGCGTCGGTATGTTTGGGGAAAGTATGATTGCCGACAGGATGATCTCGAGTGGCTGAAGGGAGAATGTTTGACGTGATTTGGAAAGTGTATACATGACTGCGAAAATGCTAGCTATGAATGCAAGGGACAGGGTGCAAGTGAGAAGGGATGTTTGTGAAGAGAAGGACAGAATGATTAGGGATGACTGTTAAAACTGCACGCGAGTTGAGCTGCAGGACAGTATGACAGAAGACAGTAGCTAAAGTAATCTTTAGCGAACATCGGTAGATGTACATCTCTTTTTATTCCTTGATTATTTAGTTAATAAACTTTTATTAATATTAAAAGTCTGCTACGGTGTCCCAATCCTACATATATATTACTCAATTCTTTTGAATTTGAATTAAACATTATTCGTCTGTTATCAATAATTATACTTTAGAAGAAACATAAACCTAGAACATGTATAAAATTTTTCTGTTGTTTCAATGAATAATTAATAGCAAAGTAGTTGTATCGATCATAGTTGAGAAATAAATCATAGAGCAAGGGGTTAATACACGTGGATCATTTAAAAAATCTTTGTCTTTTAAAGTTCTCTTATCCTCTCTGGTGAAATAGAAAAACTTTGTTTCTCTGTTACTCGAAAACAATCGCTCCAAAACGGGCAGCATTATATGCATGTTCTAATATCATACTAAATACAGATAACAGGAATGAAGTATACAGCATTTTTTATTCCTACTAGTAAGCTCAAATTAACACATTGCGTACCGGCTAATTTTCTGAAAACTGAATTGTGCGGATGGCAATTTTCATTGAGGTCAACTTATATCATTATACATTGGAAAACTCAGGTATCATATTGTTGTGTAATATATTTTAAATAGATAATCAATTCGAATTAAATTTTATATTTTTTTCAATGCTGTGGTAATTAGCGAAGTTGCATAGCTAATTGTCTTTATATAAAAACAAGATTTCTCGTTACCGGTACGCAATGTATTAAATAATTATCAATAATTCCGTGTGTGATACTGAAATGGTATGGAGATTTTAAAGACCCCCTGTGAATCCTAGGCAGAGAGTTTTATTTCATGAGACATTTGTACGAAAGTCTACTCATAATGCTACAATAAAGTTATTGTATTTAGACAAAACCTCAAATAATAATAAAGATATTGATCATATACGAGCATGAAGTAACGGTTAATACTTCATTTTTAATTGATAAGTTTGAACATTAATCTAATAATAGTATTTCTAATTAAATCCTACCAATTTGTCCCAAATTAATGTTGAATCATCGTTCCAAGTTCCCAATTAAGTTGGATTAATATTATTTCTAATCTAATTTATTTATTTAATATTAATTAGTAATTGTACCGGTTCAGGGGTAGTGATAGTAGCCATTCCATATCATTTGTACACAACAATTTCCAAACACTCTGTATGTAGTACCCACGTTCGGTAGTTACGAATCGGCTACTTTTTTTAATTGTTCAGCTAGGCAATTGCGAAAATAGATATAGCATCCGGTGGACAATTTGAAAATAGACATAAGTACTGTTTGAGAGACAGTTTTAGAAGAGGTGTATTTTTAGTAATTTAGTTTTTTAATTCTTTATACCTTTTCGTATCTTTTTGAACAGAATGATATTTCCTTTATAATTGAAGGTTCTGTAATATAATTTATATACATCTTTCAAAATTTTGTTCGCAGAGTAAACAAGATAAAATAAGAATAAAATTTAAACAATCAGAATTTTAAAGAATTAAGTCATAAATAAGAACACTGCAACTATAATAGTACATTTTAAATGTACATATCCTTCAATTTAACTTTTCATAAAAATAAAGAAAGTAAAGTACTTAAATGTATATGATCCAAATTATATAGTTTAGTGTCATTTTAATAGAAAAAAATCTCACCAATACGTTCAAAAAGTTTTCGAACAGTAAAAATTGCAGTTAAACAAAATAGATTATTCTATTATTACAATTTGCTGACTTTAATCACGTAGACAATTCGAGAAAAGAATAGAGGGAACAATACGGTAGAACTTACTGTATTAGCTATGATTCAGTGCATATCTTATCTACTGCGACTGTCTTATGATGCACAATTTAAATCGTATCTATTATATTTCTATTATACTAACTGCTCTATATCTTATCTATTGCAACTTTATTTTTATTACAAAATAAAGAATACTTGCAACAAAGAACTTCTATCAGGACGAAAGTATTGTTGTGTAGAATCTAACCTAATCCAAATACTTCAATTACAAATTTGTTTTATATCGGATGTTTATCTGTAATTAATCAATATAGAGACGTCTTAAAGCAATTAAATCTCAGCTCAATTCCAGTCTTCGGGCAAAACTAATCGGTATCGGACGTTTCTCCTCAGGAACTATGTTGGCCAAAGTATCGTGTGTTCTTTTGTTGCTCTTCGTTCTGCAGAACACCGGCACAGCAACACCTCTCACTAAAGGTGAGAGAATTGGTAATGAATTCTTTTTATTATTAAATTTTCTTTATTACGTAATAGTTACACGTAAATGTTATAAGTACGTTATGTATATTATATCATGTCATAAGTAATATCGCTTTTTTATGCTAACTTTTAATGCAAAAAATTAATATTCACGTTTTTTTTTTAAATCGTCGATATATTAACTATTGCCGTGTATGGTCTTTTAATATGACCTTTCTTAGCTCCTATGTCCGCAACCGAATACCCGAGTAACCGTTTTCACTTTAACGTAAAAATTGATTATGTTCTGGTTGAAATATTTAAAAATGCTTTTAAATGTTCTTTCTTCGAACATTTTTGAGTTAATACACGTTTAATAAATAAAGATTCTAGTAAAAAATAAAAAGTATGAACGTTTAAACGAAATATATGCTCTCCTCAGAACCGGGTAAATATCCGGATATCTATATATCCATACGACGGATGAAAGAGAACGATTGAATATTTTTTATTTATTTAGATATATGAATTATGTATTGTATAAATATGTTTATCTTCGTTTTCTTATAGAACCAGCCATTTCCTCAATATATTTTCTAAGAAAGTGCTAAAAAATGGTATTTTATTATGTACTTCTCTTTATTTTTTATTTCCTTATGGCACATGTAGTAAAATAAAATGAAATGCATATATACAATACCATTTTCTAACGCGTTATTTTTTTATGTTTCAGTGTGACAAAAACGTGTTAACATCAGTAACTTACTTATCACTTATCATGTACAAATGAAATACTTACTTTGCGGATTCTATTTGGCATAATTCTTCCATTTTTTCACACAATTATATACGTATAATTATTAAACTTTTTTTTCACAACAATTCCATTCACAAATAAATATTCTTGACAACAATTGATCTTGGTACGGATTTTCTCCGAAATTTAACAGATCGGTGGTATCAGAGCAGTTATTAAGTATCGAAAGATAGACAAAAAAGGAATAATGTGAATTTACTTTATTTCCATACGACCATTCTTATGGCGAAAATAATGTATGAATATAAGCAGCAAGCTCTAACTACAGACTTTAACATTAGACCATTTTCTAGTCATACATCACCTTTTTTTTCATTAAATTCATAAAATATTACTTTGCTTGTAATAATAACAATAAAATTTAATATATTCTTCAAAAGTCTGACCACGGAATCATCATTTTATATTGCAGACGTAAGAGTTAAATTAACCCCTTATCCTACGATTTATTTTTCAACTATGATCGACACAACTGCTTTGCCATTAATAATTTATTGAAAAGAGAGACAAATTTTAGGTATATTCTATGGCCATATTTGCTTTAAATTATAATAATTGATAACAAAAGGATAATATTTCATTTGTATTCACCACGAGTCTCACACGTTATTATAAGACAAGGGGTTGAGACATTACTTATAGTATGAGCTAACATAATACCATTTTAAATCCTGATACACCTTGTTTCTTTGTAGTATGTCATAATTTTATTTAACAGATCTCTCCGAATATGATTCCGCCTACTATAACCCAAAAACTGGAGTCGGCCTGAAGCCAACACTGGAGGAAAATTCTGTGCCGTCCAAGATCTCGTATCGAGGCCTGTCTTGCGGTTGCAAGAATCTTGAATGCTCTTGCTGCGCCGGCATCAAAATCAAATCAATTCATTTTAACCAGAATGCATGCATAAAACTTGCCTTAGTTCCCAAGGACTCTGCTATTCGCCTGTCGTTGAACCTGAACGACAAACAGATCTATTCAGCTTCGGTATCCAGTAAGTGACTATTTGGAAACAAATAGAAAATTCAGAGTATTTCACAACATACAAATGTTACAGCACAGTTAATTAATATTTTAAGCGTTCTGAAAATTTTATTACATTCTTTGTTACCAAATGATACCAACAGATGTAATAAAATAAATAAATTTTTCTATGATTAAAATTTCCATACATCGAACCGAAATATTATCATACAGCTTCGTACAATTTTATTAAACATTCTGTTTTCATTATCATTGCAGTTAAAGACCTTCCACCACTGTGCATTAAAGTGCCCAAAATTTCCGCCGCGAAAGTCTGCCTTCGTATTTACAACTTGCGCATCGAAGGAAAAAATCTTCAGGGATGCGTTGACTTGGAAACCCGTGTCACTGGAAAGGCAATTCTGGTCTTGCACTTCAACTGCCTGAATATTGCTATCGGTAGGAGCTCTTTGGGAGTAATCCAGAACGAAACCAATTTAGTGCCCCTTGAAGTCGACGGGGCGATAGCGGACCTGGACATCTATGACGATTACAACGAGCTAGACGATTTCGAGGTCGACTTCGAGCCACAGGATCGCGAGGTCTCCGCCAATTCTACGTCGATGCTGAGTCCTAAAGAAGAAGTGGAAATCGGCGAGCTGAAATTGTGATCATCGCGATCAATTATTCTTCGTCTAACAGATTACATATACCGTTTATTTCAATTAATTCGTACGGATAGCTTAACTGACATTTGTTGGGGTGGTTACAGAGATTACCGTAACTGTAATAAGAGCTTAGACGCAAAGACCCTTGTGGATAATATGTATATATTTACAAAATCGGTTCATATTTATACATTATATTTATATTATTATGTTTATGCATTATGAAGATAACTGAAATAATTTCACTGATCTACAAAATTTAATGATTTTTTTTCCAAAAGTTTAATGGTTGATCTTGATAGTATTTCTAATGCTGAATTCGTATATTCAATCCGTTCTTCTCCATCGTCCACAGCTTTTGAGAAAATCAATTTTAAAGAAAAACTCAATTTTTCAACTTTGAACATTTGTTGTGTCTTAATTATGAAAATCTTTCAAACTTTTCTCACACTATGGACCTTCCTGAACACAATGATGTAAATTTTAGTGACATTATAAACATTTAAATGTATTTAAACAATACAAAAATCGGTGCGTTTCGAGCGTCGTTTTGCCTTTCGGCGCAGTTTAAATATATTTAAATGTTTATAATGTCATTAAAATTTACATCATTGTGTTCAAGAAGGTCGTATAGAATAATACCGTGTAAGAAAAATTTGAAAAATTTTCATAATTAAGACACAATAAATGTTCAAAGTTGAAAAATTGTGTTTTTCTTCAAAATTGATTTCCTCAAAAGCTGTGGATGATGGAGAAAAACGAATGGAATATTCGAACTCAGCATAAGAAATACTATTAAGATTACCCATTAAACCTTCTGTAACAAAAATCATGCTAACAAAAATCGTTAAACTCGAAGTTGACCATAACGACCGGTTTCTAAGTGCGTTTAAAACAGTTTACGTGGACTCAAAATTTACCCCACTAGTTAAGGCTTAATTTAGTTTTTAATATGGCAATGTTAATATACTCATTACTATATAAGTATAAGTATATAACGTTAATATCTTCGTTAACATGAATAAAGAATAACGAATAATAAATAAAGCACCATATTTTGATTGAAGTTGACATAATTATTTATTATGAAACGTGTAAATCTAATTTTTTTTTTAATATTTGAACAGATTATAACTGAAAAGTATTGAAAAGAACGCTTAACCCTTTGCGCTTTCAGGCAACACTTTTGTTTCTAGAGATATAAGACCATAAAACAGAGCAGTCAGACTGCCTCCCCCCAAGCTAGTAACTCTTGATCAACATTTTCCCACTACCTCTACTCTAGGAGCTGCTGGAGACTGTGCATGTGAGCAGCTTTATGTAATGTTCAATAAAAATAGGTAGAAGTATTAGGCAAGGAAAGGGTAACATTTTGTGAAGGGAGCATCATTAGAATGCCTGCGGGCACCCACTTAGTGCCCTTGCCATTGTACATAAATATGCGTACTAAAATTCATTTAAAAAAGCAAAAATTTCATTATAACGGTTAGGAGTTACTAAAATTATAAGCGTGTTCTTTAACGTGTTTTATTAACAAATAACTATGCTCAGCACACTAGACGTGAACAGTATGAATCGTTTAGACACAAAGACAGTAATCTCAGCCGGAAGAGTTAAGACTTTAGGAAGCATGTCTCGGAAATGTCTGCGTGTATATAATTCAGGAAAAGGCGTTACCTTTTCTGTGCAGGGTGGAATTTTCTGTTTGGGCCCGCCTTGATGTGGCGGGGGAAAAACTCCCCTGACGCTGCCACTTTGGGCACGGAGGTGTTTAAGCAAGTTTTGGGACTTTCCTCGGTCGCACTGCCGCGCGGTCGGGTAGTCTCGTAGCGGTATTGTACATGGTTAGCAAGCGTTATTGCAGGGAAAACACGCTTGATTCGTCCTGCGCACGTTATAAAGTAATTTTCGGATAATTTTTGTACTAGCAGAAATTAAAGAAAGTTTTGGACTTTAACCTCTGTAAGTAATTTTCTCGACCCTTCGGATTGCGAACCATATGGCGTTACATAATGTTTTTTACGTATAACATACAAATAATCCTATATTTGATTTAATAAAATCTGACTGTAATAATCTAGCTGTTGCAAGTGAATGTAGAAATTGTTGTCCCGCGCGAAGGGATTAAACCCTTTCTGTTATTTAAGTAGTTTTCGGAAACATAGGTATTTTTATTTGCCTCACAAAAGAATAATATGATTAATATCTTTTTATGTGCATTAATAGACGTTATATATGCTATGTATACAATGTACACTGGGAATTTTTGAGAAAAATTATTCTTTTGTGAAAGAAAATTTTGCAAACATATACGTTATTATTATATTAATATTTGTATTGAAAAAGTATATTAAATTATAGTAAGATATTATAATACATACAATTTATTTTTATTAGGTTATTAATTATGACCATTCCTCTTTTGAGAAACACTTTACTTTGTATTAGTACATTGGGATAAAGAATGCTTAGCAAAGTTGCTTTACCGCGTTTTAACAATACTTAAGAATAAGTAGTAATTGGCGCGAAAACAAAAAAATACGCGTCGACCAAACAGCCAGATGTCGAATAATATATTTGGTTTAAAAAATTAAAATTATATAATGTGTACCGTAGTTATTGTATCTGTAATAACTGAGTATTTATTAAATCTTCATCACTAGAATCTGAAGAACCGTAGAGATATTTTTCAATCCACAATGTGTCAAAGCATTCACGTTGTTTCAAAATTAAATATTTCTCTGCGTATAGTTCTGAAAATTTGTAACAAATATAAAGAATTATTGAACAAAGGAGACAGTTTTGAACAGTTTTCATAAGGAAGAAAATAGTTTAAGAATTATAATATAATATTTTGTGGTTTTAGTTAGGTGTTGTATTTACCTAAGCAGTATTGAAATGCACATGCGGCATCTACCTTCGTATAAGTGTCCGGAGAAATTATATCATGAAACTTAATAATTGTTCCTTGACGCCAATGAATTTCCAGTAATGCTTTTAATTCTGATTTAGTTATATTCGCCGTGAGACTATAATAAAAAGAAAATATAAAATATTATAAATAATCAATTAAAAATATACAAAACTAAGAAAAAATAAAAACTGACCTAAATACACTACTCGCTTTAGATGCACTCTTACGTATTTTCCCATTTAACGGTTTTTGTGATGATGTAGTAATTTCTCTGAGAAGATCATTTGAATTTCAATCAGTTTAGAATAAAATAAATATATTTCTACATAATTTAGAATATTTAAGTACTTCATACCCAATTCTTTCTTTAAAACCATTCATTTCTGGAACCGCTTCCGAAGATTCTTCGATTGGCGGTCTTAAAGCTTCGATTTGAATGTCTTCGATCTGATTTGCATTCTCTACCATCTTTGACTGTTCACTCATTTCAGCGGGAGGTATTGCAATTGCACTTGACATTTCATTTGTTTTTTCCTGTATTATACTTCCATTGACACGTACAGGTCCTTCAAAAAGTTAGAATGTAAATTGTTGAATAGAATTATGTTGATGTTTTTATAAATGTGAGAAAACTAAATATTACGATGTATAGAAGTGAACGAGGAATCAATTTCTAAATGCGGATATTCATTTTCTTCTATGCGTCGCGTGGTCATATGTCCAGAGTAGAACTTAGTCAATTTTTGTGCCAATACTCCGTGTGAGGTCTTTGTAGAAGGTTGTTTCAAATATTCCATGGGTGAAGGTAATGTTGCGGCGTACTTTGTATGCTTCTAAGAAAATAGTTTTGAATTAATTAATAATATTAGACGATAATACTTGTTTCTATACATCTTAATTTACCTATTATTGTTAGAATAAGATTTTCTTTCACTAATTTATGAAATTATTTATCGTTTTCCCATACAAATCTATATTCATTTTTCATTCTCAAATTTACATATATTTACAATTTTGTAAATAAACTGCTTTACCATGGTATGTGCTGCAACGTCTCTGATATATTTTTGCATTATAGCATCAGACAACTTAGTTTCCACGTCGAAAATTTTTCTTTGTTTTGGTCTCGATGGAAGTACTACTGTTATATCCTCAGTAATGGGAGCTATTTGATCCGATATTTCTCTTTCGAGAACGAGCATAGACTTTTGAACTGAGGATTCTTGAGGTGCTATAGCAGATGCTTCTGGAAGTGCTGGCATGGACGGCTCTTCCGCTACTAATGAAGGTGCTTCCTGGGGTACTTGTAATGGTACATCTACAGGTAACAGCGGTTCTTCTACTAAGCTAATCTGCACAATAAGAAATTAAAAGTAATAAATATTTTTCTTTCAGTCCAACTGAAAATGAGAATATTAAGAAATGTTATTAATACATAATATTTCTAAAAGAATAACAAAATAATATTATAAATTCATGAAAACTTAGTATGAAAATTAGGTACTAAGAAAAATAGTGAAAGTAAATAAAGGAATATAAAGTTTGTCTTTAGATTTGAAACACTTTTAAACAGTTTTCTTTGATACAAATTTTGAAAATTTAATTTAATGCAAATCTTTAAAGGATTTGAACTTTTTGGTAAAATACCTTTCTTCTTTTTGAAGGAGTTTCTGTAAACGATTTCGTTTTTCTTTTTCTGGGTATAACAGGACTTTTAAATTCGGCATCTGAATAAAATTATTTTTAAAAGTGAGTAACATTTATAAGTATAAATATGTGTGTTTTCATATATTTTTATAAAAATAATTATTAATATGCATTATAACTTGGCGACCTTCTATTTCTACCAATACTTCTTCCCGGGAAGTCGAAGGAGCTTGCATTTCTTTCTCTATCTCGTTCGTTTCTTCAAGATTGTTAAGATCAATTGGAGGAACCAGTGACGAATCTCTACAAAATCTCCGTACTTCGTTCCTAAGCAATAGATACAAATAATCCAATAAATATTAACAAGCACGAGAGAAATAAATTAGGAAAATGTCTGTAATAATTAATTGAAATGAAACAAAAACTTGATAAAGCTAATTAAGGAATAAGGAAAATATATTATAATACTTTCATGCATCCACAAAATTTAAATATGCGTTCATTCGTCTATACAATTTTGTATAAAATTAAACATTGATTTTGATTGGAATTCAAAATGCAAGGAAGTGGAATTCATGGAAATGTGGACAACTAACAGGGACTGTTCATCCGTTTGGAGTAGGAGAAGGAATTTTTCCATCTCATAATCGGTTAATGCTCCGAAATTCAATTCTTCTTGCATCTATATACGTAATAAAACAATTAAAATATAAAAAAATTTAGATTAGAGTAAAACAAGTCGGATAAATTAATTATAATTACCTGGTGTTCGATAACGGACGTATAAGGATCCTCTGTGATTAAATGCTTGTCCATCGCCCTATTTGGGTCGTAGAATACTTCGGTTACAGGAGGTAAGTTTGGTACCTCTAACATCATTTCTACCATAAACGGTGCTTTTCGACTAAAATTTCATGTGTTTGCAATCATTTTTATAATCATGTATTTAAAATTACTAACAATTTAAAGTTTTATATAAAATAATAAATCATTGTCTCTTAACTCCTTGCCTTGCGACTTATTCCTTAACTATGATCAACGCAACTACTTTGTTGTTTATAATTTATTGAAAAAAATAAAAATTCTAAACACATTCTACGTCCATCTTTATTCTGAAATGTAGTAATCGATAACAGAAGAATAATACTTAATTTGAAGTCACAAGAATCGAGAAATATTTAAGTTTGTTAAATTTTGTTTAAAATCTTCACCACGAATGTGACACGTTGTTATAAACCAAAGGGTTAAGTTAAAAATATTTCTTTTTAATTACATTTATTCTTTACGCGATGGTTTCAATAATTTTAGAGTAGTGAAAATAAGACATCTTCGTATTATAATTACGTAAAAGATTAAAAAATATTTAAGAAAATATTCTGTATACCCTTATTACCTGTTTATTAAAAATATTTTCCAATTTGCTGTAAATAAATAATCTATAACAAAAAAGAAAATACGTTTATTCTTTGCTATGTAAAAGAATAATAAAAAATAATAATCACAAACTTTCTTATGGTTATACAAATATTGCCTCCATAATGACGATATTTATGAAAAAGTAATATTAACAATATCTTCTAACTTTTCTATAATTTGCGGTAGAATTACCTTGGAGTTGTTTTGTTTGATAATAAAGTATTTTCGTTGCACCGTACATTAATTGGGAGGAAAGGTACAAACTGAATCTATTGTAGATCCTGTTACTTTGTACCTGAATCTTTGATAATATTTCTTCACTGGAAATGTGATAAATAATAAGATTAAAAAATCCGATAAAACCAGTAACAAATGTACGATTATTTTTTGCAAATTAATGTAATGCAAACATTACTTCCGATCGCAATATTTTATAATAACTTATTGTAAAAAGTAATAAAATTAATGTAGCGAATTAATATTTTCATTTGATAATTAACATTACGCAAACACTGAATCTGATTATAATATTTGAAATTCAATGAAATGAATTTTTTTGATTATATAATGAATATGTAATATAAAGTTACTATAAAGATTGAAAGCATTGATCACTCAAAGTTACTGTTATTTGCGAGTCACTTACGGCATACTGATTATCGTAACATTGGATTCTCTTATAGAAACTCCAATTTTGTAAAAATTTGCAATGTATAGGATGTTCCATTGATTGCGTTATTTTTAATACCATGCAAAATATTAGAGGCGCGAATGCTTCAGTTCTAGAAGACATGTGTTTTATAGTGCACATAACTTTTTTTCAAGGTCATATTTTGTAAGATTTAATACATTTAAGATATATATGATAATAGCATAGACAGAGACAAAACTACTCGTCTATATATCGTAACCTTAAAGTGACCTTGAATGCAAACAATTTAGAAAGTTCTGAGACATAATGAGAATAATAAACTAACTGCAATAGGCAGATGTTTAAGCATTCAATAACCAATACTGTTGAAATTACATTATCTGCGGGAGCAACGTAATAAAAATATGTTAATGTTTGGTATTAAGGTACGTATTAGTGATACCAAATTCAAATTATGAATATTGGAATTATCGTAAATTCGTTTTTGGTATTTTTCATGTCAGCCCTAGAAGGTTCTAAGTCTTTTGCATTTGAAATTATTCTAAACTTACGAGATTATACGTCAATGTATTTGACTTGATAATTATAACGTTATAATAATCGAAATCTATAGTTATACATAAAAACTCAGTAATGATATTGAAATCTTGCAAAATATGACCTTGAAGAAAAAAATTAATTAGACTATAACATGTATCTCCTAAAATTAAATACTCTGTGTCTGCAACATTTTGCGTAATATAAAAAATGACGGAAATGTTGCACTGTAATAGAGTTACTAAGGCACACTGTATACAATATATTAAAACGGATATGCCTTCTCTGATATTCAATATGTTGAAAGATTCAAGAAGTAATAGACGATCGTTAATGTAGTTAAAATAATTGACAAACTAAAGGCTCACGAACAAGTGCGTGTAGAATATACAAAAGAGTCTTTACCAAATTACGGCTACATCCATTTTTTCAATGGTTGACGACTTGACAGATTTTTTAAACATTTTTTCGCTATTGGTGGCTGCTAACCAGCATCGAGCTAGCTTTCCCTTACGTCGAAGGGAGAGAAGTTCCACCGAGTAAAACATTGTAAACGCTGCAAACTGAATATAAAAATAATGAAGACAAATGCGAATCGACGCACAGTTGCGTTTTGTTCCTGTAAGATATAACGAAAACGAGCGGAATACTCGAATAATCGATCTATCGATTTTCAAGGGTTCTCATTTTATAAAATGAAAAACTGTTATATAGAATCATTTAAACTTAACTGCACTCTAAAAATGGAGGATTTAATATAGTCTGAAATCAAGGAGATAAATAATCATTACTTTATGCTCAAATTGGTATACATCATTTATGTGGAGAGTAAACATTAAATTGTATACCCCAGAAGTTACTGTCCACCGGTCTGTACTATCGATATAATCGACAATATTTTATAACACAAGCGCACTCTACTTCAAGGGACGTTCAAACAGCGAACTATATCAAGCTATAATGGAAAGAATACGTATCTAAAGAGGTTAGATTTAGCAATATTTACTGACTTCAAAAATATCGTTTTTTGTAATTGTAAAGTGGTATGGAGATTCTAAGGATCTCCTGAGATCTGAGTAGACATTTCCTTTAATGAAATATTTCTATGGACATTATATTCGCAAGGAATATTCGTGAATTATATACTCATCGGCAGAGATCTGCAGAATCGACAGAGCATACTGTTACTGATTTTAATGACCTCTACATTATAAGAACGGTGAAATTTAGAACTATTCTCAAGAGACAATGTTTTAACAAATGAAGAATATTTGTGACGAATATTATTCTTTCAAATATGTATTTTTGAAATATTTATTTGCAAAAAATTCTTTAAAAAAAATCTTTTATCCTAGGGAAATAATTTAGTAGTGAACAATAAATATTTCGAGGAAACGAATTGAAATATAAAATTGTTTCATTCGATTCAGGATCATCAATCGTGAATACCTGTTTTGTATGTTTGAATAAATTTGCGTAGTGTCTATTGAAATGAAACGACTTAAGGGAACTATCCAAAATGCAGATAACGTTGTTTTTTTTGTAAATGTGTGATAAGAAAGTTCGAAGGTTGATTTATTTACATATTTTGTTTAATATTAAATAAATATGGAGCAATTGTCTTCAAAATAGGCTCTCTATTTTCGAGCCGTTCCTCTTCAGTAAGGGATTATATTTTTCTAAAATTTCCATAAGTTTTGTTTAATTTTCCAGAATTCTCCATTAACGATTCATCATTTTCCATCAAAGTTTTATTTTAATGATCGTTTTTACTATTCAGGTGCTGATAAAGGAAACATTGAATTACATGGTAAAAGAACATACTTTATGGATAAAAAGAATTCTTTAATAAATTTCCGAATTAAGAAAATATTAAAGAACGGGTAAATGTTGTTTCTCGCAAGTTTTCTTAGTAGACAAGGATGGAATCAGTAGCCACTTCATGTACACAGTGCATCCCACTAATAATTGTATGTCACAATAATATAATACATCAATAAGGATTCCAATTTATGAATCCATAAATAACTGATTTCTATTTAATATTTCAATTTAATTCGAAACGGATAGACAACTACAATCGACGTATCACATAGAATTTATAATTGTCTGAAATTAATGGATACCATTATTAATACCATCTCGCTAAAGGCTCTTTCAATAAGACTTCTAAATTGTCAGTTTTAATTTCTTGGGAATTTTGATACTCTCAGGGTTACTAGCTGTCTGGCCAATAAATTTTATAAAACATGCGGCTCATAGGCGTCACATCGCAATTTCTATTTTTTAAGAGAAAATCGTCGCACGAGGTCGAGACATTTAAGACGATTCTTCCGCCTATTTTGCCTGATACTCTCAGTCGAATAGCACACGGCAATGACATTAATGTCACACGACATAGTGGACAGGATGTGGTTAATTCAGATCGGTCGTCGTGTGTGACTCACATTATATATGCCTGCGCGCGACTCATCTCGGTGTTACAAAAAGAGGGAGGAGGTAACTACCAATAGTACAGTGCTGTGAATCGCACACACGTGTCGCCTCCAGGCACTAAGGTCACACACACGAGATCTGACCTTAGCCCCCAATTTGTTTCTCGGCGATCAAGTCGAGGAAATCATTTTCGCAGCCTTCTTCACCGGGATGACTATCCAATGACTAGGTTATGCAGGTGAATTAATATCAGCTGTTATCGTTACTGGCAACCGAATACGTATAGGTAAAAAGAAAATCGAATTAAAATTATTCAAAACACTTCTGCCTGTTACAGTTAAGTTTTTAATGGATTTCATTATAATTTACTGTATAATTTTTAAATTACAACTGTAATTAAATAAGCGTTTCGAAATTATAAAATCATAGGGTTCTACGGATTATTTAGTAATATATCAATAGTCCACAATTATGCCTATTTAGATTAACATGATACGCTTTGTTCTGTACACTTTTGTTGCATTTTTTTATGTACAATTCAGTATTGACAGTTTTGGTACATAAATGGATATTTTGAATATTTTCCGTAGTAATTTATCTCTTTGTAATCTATTTGCTTGAAACCTGGAAGATTAAACAAGTTTAAAGTGTTCATGGATATTTATTTAAAATTATATCATTTTTAAAGCCCGATATAATTAATTATGCGTGAAAAAGCACTATTATAATAAGTAGAATACTAAACCAACGAAAGCTAGCTGAAACACCACTCTTATTCTTACTATAGGCCATTCGCGTGAACTAGTTTAAAAGGTGGACACTAGGCTGCGCCACACAACTTTGAATTTCGGCGGTTCAAATTAAACGAATTAATTATTAAAGAGAAACACTTCCATCGTTCTATATAACCTACATGCAGAAATATTTAAAATTTCATTGAAGGAAATATATGTATATGAAAATTGGTAATGGATTGAATATCTAAGAGAGACGTATCAGCTTCGAAGCCCTCTAGTGGTTAATGCAAGAGATGTCACTACAGATAACTGCATACCGTTGATTGTGTACAATGATTTCGATAGTTTAAAGAAATCTGTAGTCTTATGTATCGTCTAGTATTAAAAAGTAAATGTTCATTAATACTGATAATTAATTTAAGATTTAAATTATTTAGGTTTCAAAAAATTAATTTTGTCTTCCTAGAAATAAATCACTACTTCTTCACATCATTCATCGACAGGTGCTTACTACCTGCCACGTCATAATAATGGAATCTGATATAGTTCAGTGATGGTATACTTCAATGTTCCGTCAGGTGACAGTAATTAAATATGTAACTGTTTTAATAACTGCATCAACGTCATTTTAAAAATAATTTTCCATTTCCGTATTAATTATTATTTTTATTTATCCTTATGCAATGATTAATAATCTCTAAACTTTTTTAAAGATAATCGCTTAGGATACTATCTAAGCTTCAGTTGAAAATATAATGTTAGAAGCTCGAATATTATATATACATATATCTAAACGAGCGTAATCCATATTACTGCTTTCAAGCATTCAAATCTTTATGCCCATCCGACCCAACGACGAAAAACCGGTTTAATCCAAACTACACTAAACATAACAAGTATAAAGGATCTGTACTTTAGGCGTGGCTAATGAGGAAGTATTGAAAACAGCGTACACCATGAAACCACTGTATGTTACTTTCAGACGGTCTAATGTTTTTGTCCGGACATCACTGTGAAGAGAATTCACTTAATTCGATAAAGTCGGATCCACAGCAATATATGAATATCAAGGAAAGTTCTCATAAAAGTGATCGGCGTTCCTGACGTTTGTCCAGCGGTGGGCACCATGAACCCAATACAGTGACAACATGAGCAACACCGGAATGTGGCATGGTCGTATACATGCACAGTCCGACACGTCATAATACTGGATAGTCCTGCGACGTAGGAGTGGGGCCTGGAATGGGTAAGCCGGTGGTGGGGGAGAGAAAGCGGGAAAAAACCCGTAGAAGAGAACGAGACGGAGAAGAAGCCTGCACAAACGAAGCGTGTTTAGTCAACCTGGTGGCGTTGAACAACCAACTGTCGGCAGCGGAGGAGCTGCCAGCCGACCTCGAGGAACTCACGGTTTCGGTGCAGCGAACCTGCGG
This sequence comes from Nomia melanderi, assembly GCF_051020985.1. NCBI lineage: Eukaryota > Metazoa > Arthropoda > Insecta > Hymenoptera > Halictidae > Nomia > Nomia melanderi. The sequence goes on from NC_135009.1 coordinate 787,373, forward strand.
TGTCGTTGCTCGCTCGCGTACCATTGTGTTCCATGTTCGTTCGGATCGCTTTTAACCGTTCCCTGCCACTCGATACGTGATTAGTGCGTAAACCGTTCTCATTTTTTTCTTTTCTGAAAAAACACGGTTTTACCTGGCGACGCGATGGTCAGCAAGAACCCGAAGACGGTCACGCCAGAGGCGGACCCCTATCTCAAGCCGCCCAGCATGTCAACGAGCCAGTCTCTTAAGACCTTCATTTACAATCCTGAAACTGGCGCCTTTATGGGTAGAACAGCGAGCAGTTGGGGTAAGTTGCGTTTGTTAATCGTTACCGAGAGACATGGAAATGAAATTTACGATGGCCGTTCAGTTACACCTTTGATGACTCTTGTCCAACTCGTGCGTGCTGTTTCAATAGATCGAAGTATCGATCGCGGCGATTTACACGCTCCGGTAGTTTTCTTTGTTTTTAAGTATAATAGCAACGCTCATGGAAGTTGACCGTTTTATTAATGGTTTTTAAGGAAGTTAGGGGCACCGATAGGTCTGATTTTCCATGGATTTGAAGGAAAACATTTCAAATCAATTTAATTTGTATTCTAAGGAAGAGCTTTATGTGTATATATAGACGTATAAGTATGCGAAGTGTGTTAACTGTTATATATGTATACACCTGATCTGAGTTACGCAGAACTTTTTTACGCAGTAATTTTTATGCGTAATTTGAATTTAGTAACACCGACTAAAATGTACTTTTGTTTTCTGAAATGTCATTATTATTATTTCTTTTCTTCGAATATGTGAAATAAATATGTATTTTTAAAATTTATACCAGCTTTTCCTTCCAATATTTTGTTTTCTCTTGTATCATCAGACTCTACGCGACTTTCTTTCGCGTAAACTGAGGGTCAGGTGTATTTGTTTTGAATGGCAAAGAAGATTACGACGCTCGTTTTATTTATTACGTGGCTTTGATAATTGTCGGTAATGTATACGAACAGATGATAACTTTGACGATATATTTTTTTCAAAATAAGAATATATCATTTTAGAACTGTTAAATTTGTTTTTCTGCATAATTTGTCACTTAAACCCGCGAGTGAGACGACGCTTAACCCCTCAGCGACGAGTTCCATACGATCTATAGAGTGACGTCCTGTACATGTTGTTTCGACTTCTATAAGTAAATTGTATGGAGTGTCGTTTCTATCCACGCCGTCGACTTCCATGCGTTGTATCGACTATGGTTTATACTCGCGCGCCCATCTATGTACTATTAGATTACTTGATTGTTAGGCTGAATTCGACCGATTGATCAGTTTTCATCTTTTCTCGCTTAATTTTCTGTTGGTTTTATTTTCTAGTTTCTGATATTTTCGATAGCTAATTTACAATACGATTACATATAACCAATCAAAACTATGAAACTGTAAACTAGAAAGATACCTCTTACCCCTGTGTGGTTCCTTTCGATATCAAGTCATATCCCAACCGTACATATATCGGTAATTCGTCCGCGTGTATAAACAAATGACATGCGTCTCCGTTACTGAGAGGTAATCCGCACTTATTATTATTTATGTATAATAAAAGAAGGTACTCAAATATTTTAACCTTTTTTTTAAAATATCATACTTTCTCCCTGAAAAGGAAAATTTCCCTCTTCTTTTCAAATAGGGAATGAAAAGATGTATTCTAAAAGATGAAGAGTACAGAAGGTATAAAAATGAGGCTACATTTGACCATTTTTGAAGAGGTGAAAATGACAATCTTGGAAAAACATTTTATACATTTAATAGTATATACCATCCTCTACAAATTATAAACCTTTTATAGAAAAATTCGAAGAAAGAAATATGTGGAAACAATTTTCATATGACGACTTTAATAAAAATAGCTTTTCTGATAAAACATTTTTTTTCTGTAATTTCTATTTAAAACGAATGAAAAACAAATTATATATAAAGTAGGTAAACAGATTGAGTACTTATCGCATGCAATTTATTTCTTTAATTTTTCGCATAGTCAAGGACATCTGAATGTAAATATCGCATTTTTCACGAAAAATCCATATGATAAAAACTAAGCAATTGTATTAAGATTACTTGTACCAAAGTTGAAGCGAATTGGACCATTGGTTTCTGAGATACAATAGTTATCGTTTTTAAAAACATAATTTTGAGAAAAACTCGTTGGAAGTTTTGGTGTACACTATAATCGATCGTCCGATCTTTTGCTTTCACACATTATATTCTCGTTAACTTTGAGAATTTTCTATTGAATCATTCAGAGAATACGATTAAAAGCTTGTACTATCGAATTAAGGTATTTAAGAAAAATATAGATTTTTTTACCTTTCCTGGGTATTATATAATTCCTTATATAGTTATCAATAGAAGATATTTTTTGGCAGTAACTGGATTGTTGGGACCATATTTAATTTTTCCCGATGGTAAACAACATACTGAAAATTCCGTAACATCTTTTATTATTAACTATATGGTATTTATTTCGTTAAATACGAGAACATAAAAATTGAAGTTCACTAGTGAACATAATATACAATAGGTGTACGTAAGTGGTTTGCTTTAAAACGTTAATCCTAGATAGAATATTAATGAAAATACACGAATCAAGGAACATATTTAGAAAGACTGATAATAAAAATTTGTTTCACATGTTTATTAAGCAGCTTATATCGGTATGCAATATATGATATTTCTTCATAAACCATGTTTAACAATAATTATGAAAAGTTACTTAAGTTTAAGAATCTGGTATTTAAAAATGTTTTTTACTTTTCATCTCACCAGATGGGGTACGTGTTTAAATATTTTTTGTATTTATTACTTGTTGTTTTTAATAAGTACTTTTGTAGTCATAATACTGTGGTTTCATAACACACGAAAATAGGAAATTTCATAATAGTAATGGTTATTTTATTAACTGTGCTGTTTTATGTAACACTAGTTGTTTTATTATATGACAATTTTGAGCAATTTATTGAAATTTTTCAAATTTCTGCTATATTTAACCATTCTAAATTTTAGAGTAGTATTAATAATAATGATTCAATTCTTTGTAACTTTCGATAAATGCCTTACTGTTAAAAATGTTTTAAATAAATTATTAGATTAACGGGAACCTGTAAAATGTATAAAACCATAAGTGTATTATTTAAAAGTCTATAATTTGTTAGCTCTTACAATTATAGAGTATGTGTTAGCCCTAATTGTAAGTACATGTAGAAGCTTCTCTACACAGTGTTAAATTAAAATACTGGCACACTATGATTGTAAAGATGAAAATTGTTTATAGTTACTAAAACAGTTTGAATAAAAACGCAAACTTTTCCATACACTTGATTATAAAATAAAAATCAGTAATATGTAAAGAATAAATACATTTTAAAAATTTATCTCCTAGTTTAATTCTTATAATAAAGTATAAACATTCGTAGTATCTTAATCATTGTGCCGAACGCTTAAAAGATTGCCGCTGCTTAATATTGAGACATCATGCTTATGTTCATCTAACAGTAAAATTTGGTGAAATATACTGTGAATGTCATTACAGAGTTCAAAGGCCAATTATCTATTTTAAAATTGTAAAGTTCTAAAATTTGTTCTGAAAATTTTTCTTCTTAGTTTCAATTCTGTAGGTTCCCACCGAATGATTATAAAGAATACTACTATATTAAATATTTCTGATATACTTCTGCAATACTGAATATAATAATAAATAACTAAAAAATAATTGTGTATTTTTCGATCATAGGCAATACGTGCTACTACCTTTTTCTAATGTTACATCTATCGAAAGTTTTGATCATACTTTATACTGTATTAACTGAAATTATTTTTGTCTTTTAAAACTTATCATGGGAATTGGTCCATTGTGAATATTATTTTAATATTATTCGAAAACAACGAATACTCACATAAAATCCATTTAATTTTAAATTGGTAACAATTAGTTATTCAAATTTCGAACTCTTTTAGTGAAAAGTCGTCGGATTCAAAGTGGAAGGATTTTTGGTAATTATAAAGTAAAAGCGTAGACAAGGGATGGGCGAAGCACCTACACCTTGTAAAGTAGGAAGTCAAGGAAAGTACCTACATAAAACTACAGAAAATCGTAGTGATTTTAATGTAGTGGTTGTAAAAGTTTTTTGCAATTATCTGGAAAGCCAAAAGACATCACTACTTTTATGAAAGGAAAAAGTTGCTTAAAATGTGCGTTTCTGCAACACTTGTCAATTTTATGAAATTCGATTTCCCTGCGAAAATTCTAAAATATCAACGAAATTTTGAATAAAATGAATTGATTACTTACGTTCCATAAATAATGTAAAAATACGCTTATTTTTACGGTACAGAGTTGAACGTACAATTAACCCTCCGCTCCTAATATGGACCATTTATGGTCCTATCAAAAATTTCATTGTTTAGTTTCTCCAAAACAGAGAAATCCGATTGTCTGGGTCTAACAGGTAAACATCCTTGTACCTCTAGAGATTAGACACCCCAAGTGTCGTTCATCGTGGTCAGTTCAATTTCAAGTTTTAAGAGGATAAAATAATTTTTCTTCCTTTAATGGTCGATATTGCCTCACGCGTTAGTGTTTTAGAAGTATCCAAAATAAAACGGTGGTCTGCGAGGAGTACCGATCATTTACAATTTTATTTTTTGAACTACATTAATATTTTACTTCATTTTCCACTGATATAACTACTCAAAAATCTCCCAAATGGAAGTCTCAAAATAATTATACTTTTTTAAGGATTGACAACTCTTCACACTTTGTCAATAGGTCATAGTTTTATGACTAAAACCGTAAAATGCTTATTACAAAATTATGCTCCTGTAAGCAGAATCTGATTTTTTCATGACTTCATGTCGATTTTTAATTTTTATTGCAAAATAATATGAAGATTTGGCTACAGTGTCATTTGTATATTGAAGTAAGGACTACGATATATATCTTAGAATTTTTTCAAATTTTTACAGAATTCACAACAATAATAAATCAGGTCAGACCATAAAAGGTCCACATTGCCGAGCGTGTTAGTGAAAAACATATTGCCGAAGGGTTAATTAGCTATTTAAAAAGCGACTTTTGTCAATCTTATTTTCGAATAATAGTATGTGGTATTGTTTCAAACACTTCCAGTTTATGCTATGAAGCGTGCAACGTTTTGTTAGAAGAAGTGTGTATTAATTTGTTGCTGTTATGTTTATCGTAGTATTACAAATTTATAAGTTGTTTGGAATACTAAATTAGAGCAATCGATTTATTGTAAAATGAATACGCGCGGTTTGTAAAGGATAATTTGAATTGATGTGCAGATATGTTTCCGTATGTATATTGTAAATTATATTCCGTATATTATAATTTAGTATAAAAGAGGTGATAGGTGATATTATAAATGTCTTTATTCTGAAAGTTTGGTATCATTTATTTAAATACAAAACATGTGAATGAATCTTTGAGCTTTTATACATATTAGCAATTTATATTTATTTAAAATTATTGTTATAGATTATTTCTTGCTTTTCTTTTATCTTTATTTCTTTCTAATGGGAATTTCTACATAATATCTACATAACAAGGACACAAAGTATTATGGCCCTTGTGAAGCAGGAATACTTTTAGTATCAGTAATCAAATTAATAAAAAAACATAATGTTATCAGTAAGAAACCATTAAAAAGGTTAAAAGGTATTTGTGACGAACTGATTTAATAAGATGTTACTTGCAAAATATTCCCTTTTAGTAATTTTATACGGTTATGATAGATATACCTGCACTTTTGTGATATTGTATTTTGTATTTTCATTATTTCTTTCCATTAACAAATGTGGTTGATAGCATTGTTTCTTTAACATTTGTGGTAACTAAAAATTTTTGTACATTTTTTTGACTGACTACATTTTATAGTAAAATCTAGTCTAAATTTAATGACGTCGGTACACTTTCAATTTAACCGGCGTAAGTAATAGTATATTATATACGTATTTATTTATCCAACATCTAGTATTTTTTGCCTAATAAACATCTGTAAATTAATACTATGTAATCACGTATCATATATTTCAGTTTACTGATAAATTTCCACGCTTTGATAATTTTGATTTATTTTTTACATATTTTTTATTAGTACACACAAAATATTTTCAACAATGATTATTTTTTAATTTTCATAGGGAATTTGATTTATCACTACGTTTATACTACATTTTTTTTTAATGAAAATGTGTCAAATGCGCGATCTAAACTATGTAACGAATTAGTCAGACTAAGGGCGGAGTTGATGCACGCGATATATGACGTGTGCGATAATTTTAGAAGCTACTCATTAAATTTTAATATACAGGAGCAACTAATATTTACTACGGAAAAAATAACGTGACATATTTGCAAACAAGACTCATTAATTATATCTGTGGTTAGAATTTATTGAGCAAATATACCAAATTGTAACAATTTGTCATTTGATTGTATTTAATATACCTATTATTTTTGGTTTAATTCGATAATAGGATACGATTAATTAGATATCATTTTTCTACACACTAATTTATGAAATACGTAGAAGTTTCTCAGACGTATGGTCATAGCTATTTATTAATGTTAATTCAAAATGTTAAATTTATGTAGCTCGACATCTTTTTTGATTGAAACAAAATTAATGATTTTCCATTGTAGTATCTGGACAATAAACAATAACAAAATATCTGGAGCAATAAACGCTTGAAACCATTTTTGGAAGTTCTAAATAAACCTTTGGCTATAAGAAAATAAAAGATCTTTTTAATGACAATATTTACTTACGAAGGAAAATACAATCTTCTAAAAGTATTGAAATATCCGCTTTGAAAAAATGGTAAGGTAACACTCATACAAAATCAGATGAAAATACAAAATCTTTATTTCCACTAAATCAAAATTGCTAGCTGAATATATTTCATTATTAGCTGATATAAATGAACTATGAATGTATATGATTTTATGAACAAAAATCACAAATAAGTCTGTTATCTTCTGTTTCTACACTGGTGTAATCTAATTGATCAGTTTTTATCTCATCTTCGATTCTAGTTTAATAATTTATAAAACTATAAACAAAGCACATACTTCCGTTTCGTTTCGCGCATCATAATTTAGAAAATCGTTCAATATTTACAGTTTGGCATGGGGTAAATAAATAACTTAATTTTGTTCAGCTTTTTAGTCGAAACGTAAAACAAAGTCCTTCAAACATCTATGTAACATCGAAACTATTTCACTGAATATCTTTCCAATTCTTTTAACCAAAAAATGATTCATGCACTGCTTTACAGGCGAGCTGAAACTACATCGAGGACTTATTAGAAATTCAGATATAAAATATGGAAGTAAATAGGTATAAACTTTAAAAATAAGTATTACAAGTTTCTACTATTTTGGAAAGGTTTAGACGCCATTTAAAATTATTAAATTGGTTATCAAATAGACACGTTTTTAGACAAGTTTTGACTGCGCATGCTGACAAGTATTAAATAAAGTTTATAGCAAGTGACAATCAATATTACGAACATGAAGGTACACATGATACTGGGGAATTAGTTTAATGTTTAAATTTTGAAGTTTAATCTTTAAATAAAAAAATTGTTACAGCTATTATAAACTAAATAGCTTTAATTTTGTATGAGTAGTTCGATAACGGAAGATACCTATATGAATGTAAGCATATCACGTAAGTACTATCTTTTCGATGATTGTTTACAGTAGGTAGGAGTCATTGAGACACTGTTTACATGACATTCTTTTTATATTTGCTACGATAACACAATGGTAAGCATAACTTGCTGACTTGCATTGCCCGTTTTAAATTTTTCGGTATTGAATTGTTAAAAGGTAATATTTTTTAATAATATTGTAACATACCTTCAACGTAAGATCGAAAAGAATGCAATTTTTGTAACTTTCAAATCTGTTTTTCAAATTTTAAAAGTACAAAAAAAAAACAAGCTTATGTACCTTTTTTTTATATTTTTGGAGACGAAGTACGCACATATTGCATTTCATATAAGCCGGTACATTTACTGTACGATTTGCGTTCCTCTAGATTTTGGAATTTGGTTTCTTAACACTAAACGTACCGCGACTGGTTGTCAAATTTGATTAAAAACTTTGCATTTTCTTTTGTCCATTTCACTTTATATCAGTTCTTATATTGTTTGATTAATCAGTTTTTTAATTTTTATCTTTCCGTTTGTTTCTGTTTTCACTAAGAAAAATGTATCGCTTAATTTGTTTACCTCTATTTTTTAACCCGTTATTTGACTGGTTGCGGTAGGAATAGGTGTATATACCAGTGTGCCTTACGAACTCTGTCCACTTAAATATCTTGGATATTTTAACCAATACGATAAAATGTTACTTACAGAAGTTATAGGGTTTAAGAAATTACAGAATATGGTATAAATGATTCTTGAAAATGGAGGCGTAGAGAAGATATAGCGGTCACCTTTGTTTCATTAAATGGAATGTCCAATTTTTTATGCTCCATTCGATAAATTGGCGTATTCTGTGTATAAAAGTACCAATATGCATTTGTCCTTAAGACTTACCGTTGCTGAGATGTTTGACTTTTTTCGTGAAGCACGTTCGAAATGTCGGACATCTGCAGCGATACAACGTTTTAGTCTTTAACAGTAGAGGCACTATTTGCTGGCCAGCACAAAGTTCAGTTTTAACAGCCTTAGATTTTTTCTTGTGGGAATATTATTGAAAAATATTGTGTATCGAGATGCACTGACTACTCCGGAAGATACGAAGCAACGAATTATTACAGCGTATGCTACAATAGATGCTCCAACAATAAGACGTGTAAGAGACTACAACGTTGCATTACTGTAAATGGCCGACATTTAGAACATGCTTCATGAAGAAAGTCAAACATCTCAGTAATGATAAGCTTTAGGACAAATGTACCTTAATATTTATATACTCAGAATACGCCAATCTATCGAAATCGAGCATAAAAAATTGGACATTACATTTAAAACAACAAGGGTGACCGCTATATCTTCTTTACGCCTCCACTCGCAAGAATTACATTTAATACCTTATAGTTTCTTAAGCCCTACAACCATTGTAACATTTTCTTGTACTGATTGAAATAATCAAGATATTTAAGTGGACAAAGTTTGTGAGATACACTGTATAAAGTGCCGGTACGATTAATATTAAATTTTTCAAATGTATTATACTTTTTCAAATTATTTTTTAATGCGTAAAAGAACGATCGCGTTGGTTATCATCGATGTGAATGTCTTTAGCGATACATTTTTTGCGACGGCACGCACATTCTTGTGACATAATGAATACACGCTGAGCACAATCTACTCTTTCAGCGTTCATGAAATATTGCATTTTATGTATATACCTACATATTACAGCTTTCATAAGTGATATAGATTCTGTATTGCCGTAAACGAAGTTAGTAATCAATTAAATACGCTTATAACTGAAGTTATAACTGTGTTGTCGAAAAGCAACGAGAAATCAGTACAGGGCTATTAACTCCTTGCAGAATCATGTCCTTTTGCCACTAAACTCGTGTAATTCTCTACTGTCAACAATTTTCAAGAAATGCAAAGGAATTTTCCATTTCGTTATAAGTACAAATTCACTTTGAAGAGAATAAATTAATAATAATAAAATCATTTTTACCTTGATTTTTTCAATTTGTTTTTTCAAATTTGTTTATTGCATAGTATTTAATACTATGAATGATGCCGCAATGTAGGAATGTTCATTACAAGTATCATTCGTTATTATGCAGTAAATGATTAAAGATAGTAAAAGGTATGAAATAAGCAAAATGTGATGGAGAAGTATTTGAGTAACCACTTTAACAAACATTTACTTTAAAATACCTCGAGAATTAATCATTTTCGAGAACATTATATTAATACTTGTTTAAACGAAGTGTTTTACATAACACGATCTACAATTCTAATATACACTGACTTATTCGTCTGCTTAATAACATTCATGGTTTATTTTCATTTTAAAACAATCTGTATCTTCTAGTAGAACAAGAGAAATAAAATGTATACTTGCATATCTTCATTATCTCACTGCTGATTGTACTATTTGGTAAAAACATTTTATTAAATTTAGTATTAACGAAGACTTTTCTGTACCCTGTGTAATTAAATACGTCAATATCTATAAATTATTAATTTTAAATGGATCGTTAAGATGAAGAGAAAGTTAAGTAGCACATAGTGTAGCTGTATGATATCATACAAGACATGCAACTTCATTAACATTGCTGTTGCGTGCACAGTCTAGACTCTGGAGTCTAGGGTCTAAACTGTGGTCTGTACTATGTATTTACACATCCGGTCATAATCATTATTAGAATATTTATGAACTATGAAATATAGTTGCAAAAATTGTTAGGAAGCTTTTAAGAGATTTTGAGTTGAAGCACAGCTTTGCTCTGTAACGGATTTCTATCAGCATTATTAGAATAAATCGTACAGATTATTCGTGATAGCATTAAATTTTCTTATCTGTACATATTCACTAGGATAATTCCGGGTGAAATGGCCCGATCACATTTACGTTGTCAAATATCTATATTTTCTTAATAAAATTTCTTTCAACTTATTAAAATCTGTTTTCCATTAAACAGAGAGCTTAAGCTACTTTTGACATAACACGAAGTCAGACGCATATTAAAATTATAAGGATTTATGCGAGGATATACTGAAACGATATTTGTCGATTTATGAACGTATAAATTTATGGAATTTTTTTGATAAATCATCGTCCATATTAAAAGTATAAATAGTGGGTAAACGTGTTTGTTTAAACACAATTTTTAAAAAGGATCTACAAAAATATATCTCGAAAATTATTGTATTTCATATTATTACTTTTAATAGAATAACGGTCTCATAAAAATCATTTTTATTATCTGGTATTGAATAATTTTCAAATTTCCACTACATTCAACAAGTTTAAGTTCTTATTAACAGACATTAATTAACCGTTTCAGTATAGCATGGTCGTTTCCGACATGTCAAAAATGCGAAGCATATAATTTTATATACATATCTATATACTTGTTATAAGTAGGTATTACTTACAACATTTTAATGTTATAAGTGTAAACATTTATTACTATACAGTGAAAGTGTGTTTTGAACAAATTATGCGGGATCGCATATATTTTGCAAAAGAATTAAATAAATACTTGCATTTTTTCAGATTTACATGGTACATCATATTAAAATCTATTCTGTGTCAATAATTTTGTTCACTATCTTTATTATTTTAAAATCATGCAAGTTGGTATTTAAATAATTTACGGTCAATCTTTCATTATAAGTATTGGCTTATTATGCGTAAGACTAGCTTATACTGATATCGTTTTTCTTGCTTCACGTTAAAAGCTTTACCTAAAGATTTTGTAAGCCGCTTATAGGTTCAGTTTATCTCCTTTATATGTCTACAACAACAGCGTACAATATGTACAAGCGTTTTTATCCTTTTCACCAATATTTAATCATAGATTATACTTTTTACAGATTTATGGTAGCTATAAATATGCAGGATGACGAAATAAATGTTTCCGTGAAATTGTAGCAAACTTTTGCGATATATTTATTCTGACATGGAGAATGAATTTTTATTTGATTACCATTTTAATAAATCCTTATTACGTAGGTATATACGATGTTTCATCATTTAACGTAATGCTGATGTAAAAATTATTATGAAATTAATGTACATGTTACGTGTATGTCAAATTAATTATAAATTCGAATAGGCGAATGAAAAAATCTTAGATAATCGAAAATGTCGTTGTATTGAAGTAACAAATTAATTTTTTCTTTTTTCGGTAAACATTTAACACACGAGTCAACACATGTTTCTCTATGAAAGTAAATCGTTTATTTCAAACTATTTTTTCAATATTAGTGTTAAAGAACAATATTTTACTAAAAATTTAACAATTTTCTTCAATCCATATTTTTGCTTTCTGGTCATACGGAGGAACGTATCCAACCTATGCAGCTTTGATAAATCTTTCATAGTAGATGCGACTTTTGTAAAAGTATTTGACGCGTACTTTATTTTATGTTCCATGCAGTATAAGCATATTACGACGTAGCACTCCAAATATGAGTACTTACTTTACGTCGTTTGTTGAAGGAGACTTCACGTTCTACGATCACGGATCTGTGATAAGAGCAGTGTTTAATAAACATTAAATAAAGCATCCAATTCTTCAAATATTTGAAATCTTTTACGGATTGTTGACTTTTTTTATATTATACCTCTTTTACATTATATTGGACATTTTGCAACTGCATTTTTAGACGTATCGTTGTATTTACGAAGAAGATAAAATCTCAGGAAGATGAGCCTTCCTAATTTTGGCATTCACTTTGTATTATAAGCAGGTTGTTCCGTCTTATCATTTCTACGAATCTTTCGAATTCATTGTGTTACAATATCGTGCCAGACTCGTGGTGAAGATTTCAAACGGAATTCAACAAACATAAATATTACTCGATCCTTTCGAGTTCAAATTAAATATTACTTTTTGTTATCAATTAATGTACTTTAGACTAAGGATATCCAAATCGGTGACTGCAGGCACTCTAGTGACTCTCTCTCCTCACGAAAAGTTATCCTGACCACACCTAGTTTTACTTATTTGTATTGAACACTACATAGGGTTGCTCACAAACACAGTCTCGGGCAGTACCTAGGGTAGAGGTGGTTGGGAACGCTGTTCCCGAGTTGCTAGCGTAAGGGGAATACAATTAGACACTTCTGCTCTAGACGGAACACAGGCATGTTTCATATGTTTCCTAGAATGCCTCTCCCTTTTTCAATAAATTATTAATGACAAAGTAGTTGCATCGATTATAGTTAGGAAAGAAATCGTAGGGCAAGGGTTGAATATTAACGGCGGTGTTAGGACCTATGGGCAATTGACATATGATATTCTATACATTTAATTTGGAATTTACAATGCAAGTGTTTTAAGCCATCTCTATGATAACGCAAGACCGCGCGTGGCTATGGCAACGTAAAAAAACATATCGGCGACTGGATGTCGGGTATTTAGCCGATATTTCGTGTTCGGGCTGGGCCGGAAAAATTCGGGTGAGCTCAGGCTGCCATCCGTAGCATTACAATACTCAGGCAGCTCGAGACCATCCGAGCAGGCTATACGTCATCGGCCAGTTGACGGCGGCGTCATATATCACTAATACACAACGGTCTTTCCTGTAGTAGTTCATGCCGCCGATCATCTACTGACCGATGACGTTGTAGCTGCCCGAACCAGTGTGGCCAGATCGGGGAAATTGAGGGGAACGCAGTTTACCCTCTCCCTCGCGTTACCGTGGGGTTTTGCGATAGTTGCGGAGGTTGTTGGAGGATACCTATTGATGAGGGATGGGGTAGTGGAAGGGGTAAAGCGGAGTGGGGAAAACGCAACCGTTTGGTTGTTTTCTGGCTTCGGTGATTCGAGCCATTCCTCATCAGCGGGCATCCTCTAACAACCTCCACAACCACCGCAACTAAGGTGTAGAATCCAACGATAAAATCAAAGAGAAGGTAAACCATGTTCTCCTCAATTTCCCCAATCTGGCCACACTGGCCCGTACGTTTCTGGTTGTCGGAGTGTTGCAGCGCCACTGGCGCCCACTCGACCCGCCTGAATTTTTCTGGCCCGGCTCGAACAGTCAGGTATAAGTATTCGACACACTAGCCGGCCGGCACACGCTTACTGTTGGGAAATCACTTGATGTCTAGCGGGACAGCACAAGAACAAGAGGGGTCTCTTGCTGGGGATTCTGTTTATAGTTTTGGTTGGTTACGTGTAACCGTATTGATCAATAGTGTTAGTATCGAAAATGAGATGAGAAAAGATGAAAGCTGACCAATGAGACCTGCATTCTTCAGCCTCGATATCAAGTGATCTCCCAATAGTACATATCGGAACTAAAATGGAAACTTATTCCACAGATCTGGCATCAACAGATTTTCCTCTCTTCCGAGCCTTTCAACATAATTTAAATGGAAAATGTTTCAAAGTAAAAGGTGCAATACAGTTATTTTGTAATCATAAATCTGGAGATCTTTATAAAAAAGGAATAGTCCAACTAACTACTATGTTTCCAAAAATTGAATTTACAGACGATACATTGAAAGGAACCGAACTTATGTAACCACGTAATACAATCGACTAAAAGTACTATAACTATTACCCTTTTCATTAGTTTTAAACTCATTCAATAAATTTTGTTAAAAACTCTGTTTTATAGAAACAAGAAAAGTATTTACTGATTTGCAAATATTTCCAGTTCAAGACTCACTAAATAACAAAGGAAAAGAATAAACAAAATAAGTAGCAATGCGTTGTTAAGGGAAAAGCCGGAGATCTTCCCATTCGGTTAGCTTATAAGTGTTAACGACACAAATAAAGTCTGTCAGTACAAAAAGAATATTGTAAATAAAAACTAGTACATACAAGTTTTAGAAATACATATTTATTTCAAATAGTTCAGTAAAAAGATAATGAAAAATTTAAAGTAAACATAGAATTCAGTAAACAAAAACTTTTAGGAAAATATATTTTCTGACCGCGTAAATAGTATTCTAATTTACCGCGTAAAACCTTTACTTTAACCTTTCAAACCGAGACTCACGTAAAAAAAAGTCCGCGTAAATCAAGGGCCAGGTGTACAGATCAAAATAATTGTTTAACCCTTTTATTTTGTCAATATATCCACGTCAAGAGAGAACTCTGTCTCAAAATAAACTTATAAAATGTTATTTAATAACCATTTATAGTTGAATTTTTTTTAGAAATTCCATATATGATGTTCCATGAATTGACAAAATTGTCTATGGGTTTAAGTATCTACACGAAATACGTATAAATATCTACACGAAAAGTGGCCAACGTGCGGCTATGTTTGTGCTCTCTCACGGACACGCTCACGGATACAGAATTCAGTGCAGTAGCGGTAAAAGTTTTTCGCGACTATTTCGTAAACTAAAGTCAACCGTAAGTAACGTATACAGAAAAAAGTTGTTCAAAATCATGCTCCCAACAATATATTTCAAAGTTATCAAAATTGGCGAGGGTGTAACACATCAGCAAGTTGACCTTAACATGTAAGAACAGAAATGATCAAGAAGATACACATTTTTATTCGTCATTCAATCCTTAAAAGTTATCACAAAAGTTTCTCTAAACGAATTTTGTTTTAATATTATTAAAGAACCCAGTAACTGGTACCGCTAATTTTGTTAGTATTTTGTCAGACGCGATAATATGTCAGTAGCGATAATATTATCACAAAACAGCTTGTGTAGTTCATTCGTAAAGTTTTATATAGACATAATAATGCTACTAACTGTTATATTAGTATTAATGTTCTTTTCTCTGATGATTCCTTATGAAGTTTAAACAACTGACTCTGTTTTCATTAATGTTTGCATGCATAAATTTCCTTATCACTTCAAGTAATGTGAAACGAATTTTTTCCTTTACTCTCTAGTTTCTGGAGTATTAAAAAAAATATACATTTTGAGCCTGGAATTTTGAGAACTGTTGTCACTCTTTCAGCGTTTCAGATTTATTAAAAATATATGTATGGGTTGAATACGTTTCATTGTTATGTCATTCTCAGCTAAGTTGTATTAAAAAAAAAATTGTTTTAACACTAAATACATAAATCCATGACTTCATATTGATATGACAATATTTCAAACATATATATCGTCCGTTGCACCTGGCACTCTCGTCTGAGTGGTTGGATTCGAAGACGCACGCTTTGCCTACGCGGATTTTTGGTTGTGGTATATAATTCGTTGAGGCGCTCGCGAACACTAATCGGGTCGTGCGACAAAGAGTGCGAAGATCCGTTTTCGAGCGAAGTGAAATAGAGAGAACAATCGCTAAATCATCAAGCATTGGCGTACTCTCAGTTTATTGTAAATCTCTAACTTCCACAGAAATCTGCTCGGCTTGATTTCACTGCACCATCTCTACTCTTCCCTCACTACTCACTGTCTCGAACTCAGTGCAACGTGATTCCAGTAGACAGGTACAGAAAATGAATACAATGAGCAGAAGGGAAACAGACACACTTCAATAAGGTATCGCGAACATAAACAGCAATCGTACAGTGATGAAAGTTTCAGTTTAAGTAACTTCAGACCTACCTTTTCAAATGTCGTACCAGTGGTTTATCCAGATTCTTCTAATTAAAATGAGTCCAAACACGACTTAAATGGGTTTAATTTTATCGATTGAGTCGGTAAAAACGGTCGGTAAAACTAGTCGGTAAAGGTAAAACTAGTCTGATTTACGTCGTATTTGGACTCATTTTAATAAAAAAAAATCTCAACAAACGATCGGTACTACATTTGAGAAGGTAAGATTAAAATTAGTGTAATTTACATTTTCTTCGTTGCATGTTTATATTTGGCGCGTGCGGCATCGTTTTGAACTCCCGCGTCTCGACCCTCGATTTTCGATGTACCGTGTCTATCCTGCTTCCGCACACTGTATCGATTCTTTGCTTTTGTCAGGCTGTGCTCGAGTCAATACCTGGAAGTAAATAGCTTCTCCCTGGTTTTCTGCTCGATTGAATTTCACTGCTGGGACACGAAATTATGGAATTTAAGCGAACATTATTGTATGTATAGTTCTGTACATCATCATTTGTACCTAAAAATCAGAATAACGTTTGCATATTCATGGTAAATCAAGGGAGTCGTAAGCTCCCTGTAAACACGGTGATCCCTCTCTGTTGTGAAGTGTGACGTCGAGAGCCTCAGTGAGGACTTTCTCGGAACCGCAAAGGAGGAGTAGGCGAACCTACCGAGCGACTGTTTCTGCCCCTATAACGTCACAAGTGCCAAGTTCGCTGCAACGGACGGCACTTATATATATTTCTCTATCTTTCTTATTGAACAATACAGTTTTTTTAATCAAATGTTCTGTTAATTGTTTTAGTAATGGTTTCATTGATCGTAGTATTAAGTTAGAAAGTTAGCAATCGTAGTTTTTAAAAAAGAGCGTCAATAGGATGCTAAATGCTTGAATAAAATCGTTAAAAGTATTTTTTCTTTTAATATCACGGTGTATTATTTGAAAAAGTAAATTAATTTATGCAGTGTGTCAGAAAATGGGTGATAAAGTCATAATACAAGCAAAGATAATTGAAAAAGAAAATTAAAGTTTATCATTTGAGGCGTTAATTTTAAGAAAATTATACTTGAAACTTCATAGACTTATATTCGTTGATGATTGCCTTTTTTCTTTCTTGGTAATAACGAATGTACTAGATGAATTTTAAAACTCGATTTTGTTAAAGATTAGACTTCGAACAAAGAATCTTATCTTTTTTGTAAACATTGTTAAACTATTCTGAAAATAATGAATTATACTGATTGCTCAGAAACATAAAGCTTTATATAAAATATAAATGGGCGCACGCGAACTGGGTAGATCTAAAAAACAAAAGAACAGCTACATATCAATTGCCACTACAGACGTGTAACCAAGGGAAAAACTAAAAGAAAGAAATATTAATAGTCAATAATTGGCACAACATTTACATTAAGTAAACATATCTTAACAAACATATGTTGCATGTAGAACAATACCTTGTTTTACAACTAGCTATATTACTACTTCTGAGACACCCAGCATACCTACAGTGTTCTTCTCTTAATTGGCGCTTAGTTCTTAAGTGCATCGAAGACAAGACTGTAAGGAACGTTAAGTTCAATGAAATGGAAAGAAAGGTTCTGAGAATTGATGGGGATAAGTCCACGCCAATCAAGCGGGAAAAATGCACGTAGGTTTGTATTTCAAGAAATTTAAATAAGGTTTCCGATTTATTATATTTAAGCTTTGGGATGACTGTAATATTACAACGACACTAATTAATTTTGTTTTATCCCGCATAAACGAGGTGTACAAATAACATTTGAAGAAGTTTTTAATCTTCGTTTCAGTGTTCGTATGTATGGAGTGGTTTTCTGAATTATTTAAAAATATTTTTAGAGTATTTACATTAGAGGACTGAGTGGTGGGTATTGATAGTTTGTATCCTTTTTGTGTAATTTTTTTAACTGTTAACGGTATAAGTAAAGAAAATTTAAACACTACGAATTTTCTGTTTGAAAAAATGTCATTTTTGGACAAAACTAAGAATTCAGCGGCACGAGAAATTAAAAATTTGTTTTTAAAGTGGGATTCAAGTGTGAACATATAGGGTACTACGAATAAAGTTTTATTTATGTTGATATGTTTTAGTAACTTCTTAAGTGTGATGACAATATAGATGGAGTACATCATAAGTACATTAGACATTTAAAAAGATAACTATTATTCATGCTTCTAGATACATTTTCATTCTAAATACATCGATTACAATATGACACAATATAAATCGCTTATCATTAAATATTTCTTAAAGTTCTATTATTCCAATTATCTATTATTCTATATCTAAATTTATTACTCTAATATTTATAAAAACTCCTAATCCAACATTTGCTATTTATATGTAGTTTTCTTTCTATGTTCGAATTTTCAAGTTAAGTTAAAAGCGAAGCAGTTGTTTGAGTAACTTCATTTATTGTACAGAATGGTATAATAAATATATTTTATTTCGTTTGTAACATTGCTAAATGTTTGCATTTTGTACTATTTTATAATTCATCAGAAAAGTAATTTTTAATGCAGGGTAATTACGGGTGAGATGACTCGATCTCATTTAGATTCTCAAATATCTATATTTTCAATTTTTTTTAGTGGTGTATTGAATCTTACACAGAAGCCCACATATTTAGCTGTTCTTTTTGTCTATATTTACTTTCGTAAATATATTTTTCGTTTGTCAGATATTAATGATATTTATGATGTAGTAAGATACGAGCACTAATAATTGACCAGTCAGGGAAAATGTTCTGCGTGAATAATAGTAAACGGTTGCTCCTTTATGAAATACAGAAACTCAATACTTGCGTCAGAAGTTGACCACACGTTAGTTAGTAGTTGATCACTTATAGTAAAATCAAGAACACTAAAAGTGATTACTTTAATGTCGTTTATTTGCAACAATTATAAGAAATTACCAGTAAAAAGACAAATACAAATGGAAAGAAGTTAATTCCATGTTTGAAAGTGGGGGCATACAACCAACGCTAATGAAATAAATTGTTAGCTTTTACGATAAACGATTTAATTCAGGTAAAAGTGTTTCGGAGTTGCGTCGGTAAATGCTGCAGCATATCTATCACACCTTTATGGAATGATCATTACTTTTAAAAACCTTATTTTTTACGGTATCCCGTCAAATGATTAACTATCGACACCAGGTTAATTATTGGTGGCTTTACCTTAGTTCTGGTCAGAAAACTGGGCTATTTCTGGCCAAGTTACCCTAAATGTCAGATCAATGATCTGTAAACAATTTTTATCGTTTTGAGTATATTTCTATTAACCTTTTACGCTGGAATGACATCCCACGCACGTCGAGATCTTTTTGTTCCAAATTTGCCAACGACGACGTGTTATTCGTGTTGATAGTCTTGTGTATCACGTGAGGCGTTCATTTGTCAAATCGATTAAGTTTACAAAACAGAAAGTAGAGACTTCGGTAAAGGAAATCGCATATCTTTGTCACAGCCTTTGACTCGAATCGTTGGATAACAATTTTATTTTGCAATTTTATAGAAGTGAAAGAACAATGTATGTTTTGTTTAAACTTTTTTTCGCCATCTCTTACCGTCCTTAAGATAATTAAGGGGAAAGAAAAATTTGCGTTTTTATCAAGGACTGGTTTTGCCCCTTCAGAGTGAAATTCGGCATGAAAAAGAAATTACAAGGTATTAGGTTTGATTTACTTTACTTATACATAAATTTTCATAATATGTTGAATTTCTGGGTTCGATGCCTTTCCTTGTTAGGCAAAGAAATTAACTTTAATTGAACTCATTTAACAGATTTAACTAAAAACTGTATTTATAAAAAAAAGGTATTTAATCTTCATCCGCCACTTAAAAAAAATCACAGCAAAAATTAATCTCGATTTGGGTCGAAAAAGACCCTAATGCCTGATCAAAGTCAATAAATCACAGATACCACTGATTCAAGACTTACTAAATAACCAGAAAGAAGAAATAAATAAATAAATTGTTAAGGCAAAAATGGGAGACCTCTCCATTCGGTTGGCTAAGTGTTAACAAGAAGCTTAATAATAAACAATAATACGACACAATAAATAAAAACGACGAAGCGCTGTTTGCTCTCATTGTGTTAAGTTATAGACTAATCGCTTTGGCTTATGAAATGGATTTAGTTCTGCGTTCAAAAAAGTTATTGTCATGTCGTGGTGTTAAACCTTTGTAGTGCTGACTAGGTAAACTCGACATTGAATTTATTCGAAGAGTTAACACTTAGCCAATCAAATGGAGAGATCTCTCACTTTTTTCTTATCTTAGCAACACATTTCTTTTTATTTTGTGTATTTTTTCTTTTGTTATTTAATAAGTCTTAAACTGGAGTTACATATTTGCAATTCATTAAATACCTTTCTTACTATTATGAAATAAAGCTTTCAACAAAATCAGTTAAGTGAGTTTAATTAATGGTAATGAAAAAGGTTGTAGTTGTAGTTCTTTTTAGGCGATTACCTAAGTGTTAAATAGTTGATGAATTTTTTCTACAATTATTTGAAGTGCCATAATTATATCATATATAAGTTAACCACAGTTTCAGTGGTTCTAAAATGTCCCCAAACAAATTATTAAAATGCTATATTAAATTACGCTTGACTTAAGGAGTATTGATATAAGTTCTAGAGTAAAAAACTAAGAATTTTTTGAACTGCAAAAAGTTAAGACAATTATTAAGGGAAATTTATTTCAAACACTAAAAGGTAACTGTCAAGTTCTTCGCAACTAAAATTTCAACAAATTCAAAAAGTGGACTTTATCGATTTGGTCATATGTTCCAAGTTGTTTTGAAAACTATCGCCCTGTACAGAATTATTAATAAATAAAATTAGTGTACATATTTGTAAAATACATAAAGGCAGAATTCTTCGCGCGAGACTGTCGAGTCTCTGAATTCGTTGCCAGCGCAAAGGGTTAATTATATAGTTGAATTGTCTTCTTTTATTTGAATATAGAGTTCGTTAAATAACGTTCATAAATAATTGCGCAAATAATTGGAAAGATACAGCAGAAAGTATCATATAACACAATTAATTCGGGTGAATGAAGTACCATAAACATGGGTGAAACTATCGTACAATCAGCTTTTATTCTGTTGGCATAGCAACAGTTGGTAACAGACCCCATAGGGGTGCTGGGTGGAGGGTTATAATCCTGCTAATTAACAGTGTTCGAGGTAGTATGAAACCAAGAAAACGTACTTAAACCTATTGCTTTCCGATGGTCTCGCAATTAATTAAAAAATACCTAATAACATTTCAAGCGTTCTGACATGAACAAATTAAAAAATTACAAATTAAATAAAATAGTTATCGATTGCTAGGATACTTCTGAAACTGCGATTGTTGTATTTATATAAATATTCTAAAACTAATTGTATATACCCATAGGTAAAACCTATGCCCAGACGGGCGAAATCGACTTTCGTCAAACGTGACTCACAAGCACGCGTCAGGGTTGGACAAAATGTAATTTGATAATTAAAAATGTAAGTAATTGATTTGATTACAAATTATTCTTTCAGCCGCTTATTATTACTAATTTACATCTGAAATTGAGGAAATTACCATGAGTCCCAATTAACAATTACAGGAAGTAATTTGCTGTCGAATAAAGGGTTCTAATTGTTAGTGTTAATATGTAATCAGATTATATTTTGCCTAACTCTGGTCTATGTTACTAGTTCCATATAAGTGTTTGCACATGTCGTACCTTCTCGCTTGTTCAACATTATTCCTGCTTAGCTTTAATCATGTGATTGCGATGAGTCACCGGACAATGAGGTCGAAGACGAAATACAATCAACTTAATTAGAACCTAAATATAAGAAATTTTCATGTAACATATTCCTCGAGGGTATATTCTAATGTGACGCGTGTTTTCTTTATTCTTTTTTATGAATTATTTATGAAAATTCAGTAAAAATTATTAGCATAAGATGTATGCCATAATATTTATGTATATTTGAAGAATGATTACAAATTCTTTTGTTGAATAATATTAAAGAATGGTTTTGTTTATTTTGTAGACAAATAATGTGAATATGACTATCATATGTATTAAACAGTAAGAAATATATTAAATATTTTAAAACTGGGAACAGTTTGAATTTCAAGTTTCGTTTTTTGTGTTCTTTGTATTTTTAAATGACTGTGGAAATGATACATAATTATATATTTAGAAATAACAGAAACTCTACATTTTGTGAGTGCTGACTTGCAATGGTACTCAAACCTGTTTTCAAGAACTATTTTAGCTCAAAAAAGAATGTCAAAAATATCAAATATCCCATGTATAAAGCAAAATCCGATATAAATAGTCTTGAATAGCAAAATCAGAAGCAGATATTCATTTCCTTTTAGCTTTTCTTTTCTTTTCTCATTTTACATGCATTTTCCCAACTTTTCAGACTTCAATTAATAATATTGAATTAATTACGGTGAATACATTCGAAAAATATTTATACATTTAATACGTTAACTGCTGTATTATTAACATGTAGATTACACCAATCTTTATTCAATTAAAAAAATTAATTTTTATCGTGATATTATTTAGTAAATCAAGTTCGATTAAAATTCGATAGTAATAAAAAGATTAATAGAATAAACACAGTAATTAATATTTATTTTACAGTGTTTATTGCATTAAACAATTTTATATTTTTTAAAAATTGTAAATATTTGTATTTTATACGATTCTTATTCTACAGCCAACGTGTTAACTATTTTCCAATACGTCAACTTATTAAGGTACTACTTACATATTTCTTATTATATCCTCAAAAAATCAATACCTGAGAGTAAATTATTCTATAGGATGTTTAAATATTATTCGTTCCACATGTTGCGTTTAATACCAAGGTAAAGATGAACATACGTAAGCAATTTTCATATATAAAGTAACCTTAACACGCATATGTAAAAAAATCATAGCGTAGTCACTCTCGAATTCTGTAGATTGTTTTATCATTTTTATAACCCTTTATCACGCGAAAAGCAAATTCTCAAATAGTTTTGTAGATAAGGAATTTTTTTTCGATGTAACCATTATTTAGGGTGATAAATTAATGGGTTTAAGACCTTAGGGGCTTATAGTATTCATTGAGGGGAGTAAGAAATGTCTAATAAACACGAATACCAAAGTCAATCCTTTCAATGGAAAATATATCAAAGTTTCTCTTAACGTATGTTACAGATATACGATATATATCTTTTATACATATTTCTAATAAAATCTATATATTTTTATTAAAAATATATTGGGTTGACGCAAACATTTTGAAATATTTTGTACCTTGTTAACAAAAAAATTGTTTTCTTCAAAACAAATAACATCTGTTTTCAAACTATTATAACGTGTATAAAGGAAACTTCTTTCTTCGTTTTTACTTTTTATGGTTTAGCCACCGAACAGTTGGGAATTCTACTCTTTATTTCTTATAAAAGAACGTCAAATTTTTTATATCAACCCAATATGTAGATGATATATCGTATATCTGTAATAAACGTTAAAAGAAATTTTAATGTTGTTTTCCATCGAAAGGATTGACTTTGGTATTCGTGTTTATTAGACATTCCTTAATTTTTCATTTCTACATAATCGTGAACAAATTTACACCTAATCCTCTTTCAAAACGATAAGTAAGTTCTATGGTGGTATCTAATGATAAAAGTATTAAAATTGATGGCTCCTAAAAGGGAAATATAAAAAGAATATAAGTTGATTAAAGAAATTGTGTATAAAACTGGTGCTATTTAAAAAACTTCTCTTTTTATATAGTTCCTTTATTCATTACGTATTACCACGTAAAGTAATTAAGATATAAATATACACGTATCAAGCAAAGATAAGTTGATGAATTGCATGAAAGTACTGCTTAAAAGAGGCGTTTTAGTGCACTTTTGGAATAATTCTTCTGTGTATATTCAAAATATTGCGAAAAGCTTCATAATATTAAATGCTTGTAAAACTAAAAGATAATTTTATTAAAACAGTTTATTTGAAAACCTATATTGATTAATCATTTTTGTCTTTCCCGGCATATAATATCGGTAAATAGCCATTATAAGCTCTTAAAGTCTTACAATTAGACTCTATTTCTATTACTCGGTGTAACAATATTGTGACTATTTACTTACTTCTTTATCGTCATATCATTCATTTGTTATGCATTCGCTTTCGATGCAAGATGCAAGATGCTGTTTTGATGGAATGTATAAAGAAATATTCTGAATAACTGAAAGTACAGCATTACTTCGTAAGTTCACGAAAACTTGTATACACACAACATACGAAAATAAAATGTTATTTGTAATTACTAGCCTTCGGATTTTTATGCATTTGGATATATTGAATACAAACGAGAAACGTGGTAAGATATAAAACACAGTTAAATCTAATAGTGCCTTAAAAAAAGGTATACCTCCGTTTAACTCCAATCTTGTATATGAATTACACCAAGAACATATTATCTTGCGTTAAGATCGGCAGTCTAATAATAACGATTGCCTAACACTTTCCAATCAATGGAAAACTTCATGTGATTATTTCAATAAGACTAGGATTGTTGTGTGTTTATATTTCCTTAATAGTGACACGTGAGTATTACAAATACAAATGACCTCGAGTGGACAAAGCTGAGCTTCTTCTTAACTTGTACAGTAGATATACATACATATTTGTAGTATTCGTCAAATGATGAGAAGAATAAGACTGGGTGGAAAAATTAATATTTATAAAGTAGGAAATGATATTTTATTTTGATCGAAACAATTGACTTTCTCATTTTGAAAATTATGTATCGTTTATGAAGAACGATTTATCTATTTTTTTTACTTTATACGCAATTATGTTATCATAGCTAGGAGAAGAAGATGGGTAGATAATCCCCTGCTTATATCTTGGTATTTTCTCTAACTCAAACTCAAGCTCTTTTTCGTATTCGTTCTATGGAAAACAATATAGGCTTTCATTGTATGACTGATTACCAGTTATCAGTTGTCATATGAAAATGATCAACTCCTAAAAATGCTTTTGTGGTCCTTAGCATTGCTCCATAAGAAATTATGTTACATATTGCTATCGCAATGGCACATAGAAGACTTACAAAACCTCAAACTAGTAAACAGAATTGCGAGATTACGTTTGCCTTCACTTAATTAGCTCAGAAGCCTAACATCACGATGCAGTTTCTTACAAATTGAATTCACTGTCAAAGCATACCCCTTGATTTATCCTTGGCTTACAATTAACCCTGACATCATTATATCGACGTTTGTTTCTAATACTTGACCCCACGTTTCCTATCATATATTTCTTTTCAAATTTCATTTTATACAAAGTCTCATATCATAAATATTGTCTGTTAACACTTTCGTTTCTTTAATGGGACCTGTTGATTTCAAGGATATTTGATTAGGTGTTCCTATGCATTACGTGGAAATAAGAATAACGTCTTTCAACAAGTGCATTTAAAAATAATGTAACGTACAGTAAAACCTCCAATAACGCGATTAAAAAATGATCGAAAAATAATTCTAAAAGTGAGATTCTTCATAAGAAAGTAATACAAGCAACGACAGAAGTTCGACCAGTATCAAAAAGGGAAATTTAGGGACATGCGTTATTTAATTGGGTTCTACTACAATTTAAAAATCAAACCAAATGGAAATTAATAATGTAAAGTTTCGTTTATTCTGAATGACGATATAAAGATTAGTGCAATTGAATATGACATTACATCATTCATCCCAGTTAGTTTCTTAATTGATTGATAATATATTTATATTATTCGTAAATGAAAGTAAATGAAACTAATATAATTATCAACTAATTATCTACACTGTCAGTCAAAAGTTTGGGACCGATACATCGGTTAAAAGAAAAGGTTCCATGTTTTGGAAACAACTTCGATTGGAGAATTTTTGGGTATAATAAAGGAACTTGAACATATGTGTATTAGCCAAATACGAGGATATATAATTTTTGTTATTTTATTTTACATATTTGTGAGATGTATAATTTTTAATTTGTGACGTTACGTTCATCAAGTTGTTTCAAACTTTTGACCAGCAATGCGTATCGTCCATAGAATTGCCTATTAATTTTTTTTAACCCTAGATCACTAAATTATATTCTTTTCAGTAACACTTTTCAATATCGTATCAAAATGGTAGAAGAAGCTAAAACTTTGACACTCTTTTTCAAATTAATGTTATAAAAAATGTTCGTTAAATTAAGCTACATAACAATGTAATAAATTAAACTACATATATGATAGTTAATACTGTAAATTCTATTATTTTGTTTTAAACTAAGGATTCCAAACGCAGTCCCTACTACCTTCCCCTGTACTTCCAATTTTGTAGACTGTCTTATTTTTCGCTGTCCTTCTCTAATGAGAATCAAGGTGAGTTTACTTATGCTAATTGGAGCCTTACTGTATTTTCTATTAGTACAATTCTGTTAGTGCGAGGTGAACATGTATAAGGCTTAAATATATGTCTACGACTATGAAATTTTAGCACACCGTGCGTATGAAACATTTAAAACTTTACAGTGGAGTTGCTCAATAAAAAATAACATGATACATTCTTCTCAAAAACAGGATAAATACAAAAACTGATTGTATGGCACTGGTGTTTTTTAATCGGAAATTGCATTACATAGTGAATCAATTTATTGAAATATGCATATTTTTATACCAAACTATAATTGTCTGCGATTTTATAAATTAACAATTATTTTAATTTGGTTTCAAATTCAACTGTTTCATTATTTTTATCTTAAAAATAAATTGTAATTAGAAAGGTACATTTTATCTTAAATCAGGATTAATTAATTTAAAAATTATATTTTATTCTATAGATATATAAATATACTAAAGTAAATTAAAATTAACTGTTTCAAATGAATTAAATGAATGATTGTTTCCTTAAATGAATGAGTGATTTCCTTACATAATAATATTATCTGTCAAGATTAATTTGATTTGAATCATTCTGCGTGAAAAACGGTAGGTGCGACAAATGAGAACATAAGAATAGTATCTATTACCATTGAGATAGTCACGATAGAAGTATAATTAAAATACCTGTTAGTGTCAAAGTCAGTTTAATTAACTATATATTCCTATGATACTATTGAACAAACATTGATATTAATATACAAGCCAATTAAAGAAATTGATAAACGTTCAATGAATTAAGTCAATTAATGAAACTGATTATAAGTAAAACAACGAAACAGAATTATATTGATATTTATAGAATGAAATATAAATATGAAAATGTATAATATTTATCTAATAATAAAATAACTAACCAAATAAACTTTCGTGAATTTTCATTAAGATAATTATTTTATGTTAGTTGTATTACAATGCAAACAATTATGATTGAGCTTTCACCAATACGGAAATGCGATTACCCGCACCTGTGAATAGACTACTTGGTTATGAAGAAAGTCATATTATTAAAAAAATGACACAATAATATGTAAAATGGTAATTACCAACACGTACATATAATAGTCAATATAAGAGTTCATCTCGAGTAACTAATATTTTTAATTGATTCTTCACTGATTAATTTCGATTGTTTATTGCAATATAATTTTATTCGTTATTCTTATCTTTTAACCGTTATCCAAATAAAATGTTAAAGTCTTCATACAAAAAGGATTGTTTGTAAAATAACATTACAGTGGCAAATACTGATAGAAATTTTAATTTAAACCACGAATAAATTGTCTTAGAATGTAGTAAGATAATACTGTTATGTAGTAGTTCAAAAATATGAAATTGAAAAATTACGAAAAGTACAGCCAAAAACATTTGTAGAAACTATTTAGTATGCAGTAGTGTTGAAAATTTTAGGAGTCGTAACTGTAAGCGGTTTACAACCTCTGATAAAAGATGATTGTCCAATTGTTCGTGAATAGCAATAATATCCAATGACATCACCACG
This sequence comes from Nomia melanderi, assembly GCF_051020985.1. NCBI lineage: Eukaryota > Metazoa > Arthropoda > Insecta > Hymenoptera > Halictidae > Nomia > Nomia melanderi. The sequence goes on from NC_135009.1 coordinate 815,611, forward strand.
AAAATTGATAGAAACATTAAAATTAAACGTGTCTACAAAAGCTATAAAGCAAAGATTGAAATAAGTTAAATTTGTTATATGCAACAACTCGAAGGACCACTAAGATATCCGAATTCAAATTAAATTGAGAATTCATGAAATTCATTAAGCGTTGAAGACATATGCGATAAGCAATATGATAAAACAGAACTTTTTATACAATGTTTTAGATACATGTAAAAATATCGATATGAATTGTATTGAAAAAGAGAACATAATGTCTTATAATACGTGGGCGTAATAATTTCTGGAAAGACACTAAATAACAATTCTTAAATTATGAAGAATACTAATGATGAAAATAAATAATGATTTATTAATAAATCTAAATAATGATTAATGATGGTATATTATAACGTGAGATTTTATATGAAATAATCATTCAAACTGTAAACATGTAAACATTTAATGGAGAGGAAATATTCTATTAATACAATTATCTATTGTCTCCCGAATCTATTTACGTTAATAGCTGACTAAAGCCACGTTTTCACGTTAAGAATTAGTTTCTTTTTACTACTCCGACAGTTGGTCACGCGTACGTGATCTGACTCAGCCAGTCTTTATAAGCCGAAGTCACGCGAACGTGAATTCGTTGTCCGCAAATCTACCACACTAAATTGGAATTATTAAAACCTTAACTATGGGAGTTAATTGCAATTGTCAGATAATAAAGTGACAGCTTATCTTGTACCAAGTTTCATAGAGCATCGATTTTATATACAAATGTATAATACGGATAATAAAATATTCGATGATAGAACGTTGATATAACGAGTGTTTCGATAATCGAAGTTCCAATCCGTTCAATTCTAACGCAGTGTATTATACTACAATACTTCTTAATGATAGTTAAATAACTATTACATTTCATATTTGAAATAATACTATATTTTATTAGATTTCAAATTATTAAATATCGAAAAAAATTTATGCAGTTTTCTTGGTATAAATGAATTAGACTCCGATCTCAATAAATATTTTACTAGTGTAATGAACGAAATTGCTATTAACAACAAATTATGTCTATCACGTTGGTATCAAATAAAATAAAATTATTTTGCAAAAACGTTCTCTGTGTTTAAATTTTGGTTTAAAAACCTGCACGAACTTTTTCCAACACATAATGCACGTACAGTAGGACCTCGATTGACCAAGTCACTATTTTCCACGATCTAGATCTAGACTTGCATGATAAAGACGAATGGTGTTAAAACTAATTATTAATGAGTTGTAATCAGAGTTCGTATAATATACTATTATTTAATTATTCGCGTTATTAAATATTTTCATTCGGTATTAATGTTTTTATTGTAATTGCTTTCAAGTAATTTGGAAGTTCTGATCATCAATGATCACCGTGGCAGTCAACGTGTTAATTAGAACTTTGTCATTTCAATTCTTAGATTGTATCTTTAACCAGGTAACTGCGTTTGACGAGTATACACGTCATCTTAAAACTCTAAATGCTGCTAACTTTTTAAACGATGGATTATTTATTTTAAACAAACATGTAATTCTTCTTCTTTTCATTCTAGTTTCTTGTTAGAATATATGATAAGTGCATTTAACCTACATTCGACGTGTATACACTTCATTATCTGATTTTATTGCGTGCAGAATAAGAAATTTTTGAAACTAAATTCCGCAGGGTTAAATACATACAATCGAATTTTATACATATGTTTTGAAAAATTTCTTCTCAAGTCTCCATTTATCTGAATTGTTAAATGCTCAATTTGATTGGGTATTCGAGATCTTATTGCATTTACGTTATGAAGATAGAAGCATAACATTATAAGACAGAGTTTACAATAAAAAACGTGGTCACTGAAGTGTTGAAAGTGATAGTGCTTTTCGTGATTCGATCTGTATTAAGCCAGTGATATTTTTTCCCTCCTGGCTCGACGGTTTCAGCCAAAAATAAAGTCATCCTCGACGATTTTACTTTATGTGACTTCCGCTTCGTTCTGAAACTAAAAGACACGTGATATTGTGCAATATGTTTCCCCGCTGGGCACCCTCTGTATAAGTATACCAATAATTCTTGGACACTAGTGTCAATATTATTTTCGACTTGTGCAAAAATAATTAGAGTATAGTATTAATATAATTAACGTTATTTTGATTAAAATTGTGTGACAGTTGTTTATGCAACGGTCTATTTAAGTTCACCTTCGATTGTGTACTCATGTAAATATAAGACAAATATTTGCATTTAGAAAACTATAGAATACTCCCAATTTTTAAAGCTAAAAATATTATCATTGTCATCATCAAATTTTATCAAATTTTAACTTCCATTGTTAAATTTGAATAAACATTGTCAACAAAGGAAATAATTTTTTTGCTTTTAACATATAAACTGAATTTTTTTGTAAGTAATGCAATTTGTTAAACTTTGTTTATACTTGAATATGGGGCAACGATGGAGAAGGTAGAATCCTACTTTTAAAAAACGTTTCAATAATAATTTACAAAAAAAAATATTCTATTTGTTGGCTAAAATGTTGAAAATACTACCTATGTAAAAAGGAGAATTTATTCGAACGACATTTGAAGTACTTCTCTTTGGTTTGGGTAGATTAATTCTGTATTCACAAAAAAGTAATGTAAGCGATGAAAATTTTGAACGATGTCTCGTATGTATCCAATGAAATAAATATAAATTCATAAATTTATAGTTATTATACATTAGCATTAAAAACTATATACAAATTAAATCAATTTTATTATTATTCAGTTTATTCTTCTCATTAGAAAAAAGTCAAACCAAATATTCATCGTATCAAAGTGTTAAGAGTAATTTCAAACTCTGATCAATAATTGAATTTCTAAAAGTTGTAAGATGTACAGCCATATGATAATAATTACAAAAGCTACAAGCTTTGCAATTCGTATATCGAAACAAATTTACGTCCAATTAACACGTTCACTGCCACGATGGTCACCGATGACCAGAGCTTCCAAATTAATCGAAAGCTATTACAACAAAAAATTATTATCGAATAAAAATATTTAGTAACATAAATAACTAGGCAATAGTTTAACGTATAAACTGCGATACCAAATCGTACATGATCGTTTCTAATATAATTTATCTTTGTTATTATACTTATTCTCGAGAGAATAAGCAATACTATACAAAACGCTAAAAATTCGCGTGACAGTCTATAATTTTCATTTATAATATTTCATTCTTCTGCCTCTTTCCGATCGCGACTTTAACGGAAAGTTCTTCATGTCAAACAGCAGATCGTTACAAGACTGACATTTCAAAACAAAAGAAATTTGCGGCGATTACGGTAAAGGCACCGGTAATTAACCTTGTATCAGTAGATAGCATTTTTCAAGAAAACATAAAAAATATGGTTTTTAAAAGTAATAACCTTTCGATAAAGGTGCGATAGATATACTGTAGTATCTACCGACCCAACTCCGAAACACTTTTATTTTTTTTAGTTTACTGCACATAAACGGTATTAAAGTAATCACCTTTATTGTTTTTGGTTTTACTATAAGTGATCAACTGCTAACTAATACATGGTCAATTACTAGTTTTTTCGTTTTAAAGGATTCTGTCCTGCGCAACTATTAAATTTTCAAAAATATCGGTAAAATTTGGATAATATAACTATTTCAAAAAAGTTCGCTTTGTTACATAATGTAAGAAATTCAAATAGCATTTTCACGCATAGAGTCCCTCTATTTAATAAAGGACCAAGCGTTTGCTATTATTCGCGCAGAAAATTTTTCTAACTGGTCAACTATTGATGCTTTTACCCTAGCTTAAGATTTTCTTCATTTTCACTGACAATGGGTATCAGAAAACCGATAAATTTGCGGTTGCGAATGCGTTAAATAACAATTTCGTTCTCATTTCCACGAGTCCCATGTCGTCACCTGAAAAATTCTCGAAATCGAACCAGGGAAATGAAAATCTGTGAAAGTTCCCAGATTCTTTGAACGCGTAGCTGATAGGCGAAGCACGAATAGATTTCAGAACAGGTTTCGTTGCACGCGCGTGTTATTTCGAAATCGGACGAAACTCCACAGCGGGATCTCGGGCAATTGGGCATCCGCGTCCTCGATCGATTTGGCTGAAATAAATGTAAGGAGAACAAAAAAAATCGGAGGGAGAGAAAAAGACGGAAGCGTGAAGCGCTGCTAATTCGCGGTGCACATAACGGTTTGCCCAGCTGAATGGCAATTGTTAAACTTCCTTTAGCGCAAACGTGTACAACGAGGTCAATTGACGTTAAATGGAAGCATTACGGCATTATGTAACTTAGGGCCATTCCGAAGGGTACACCCACGCGACCACGTTACGGCTTTCGTTCAGCACCAACCCTCAGAAAAACGTCTGGAGTTTCATGGTTTTCTTCTCTCGTCGTATAATAGCGGTGTTCGTTTTAACCTGTTAACCGTGAAATTTAATTTCAGAAATCTCTGATAGTGCTCGCAATGAAATCAAATAATGAAGTGTATATTCGTCTAACGTAGGCCAAATGCACTTATAATATATTCTAACGAAAAGCTGAAGCGACACGAAGAAGAATTACATGTTTATCTGAAAAAAATAAATAATTCGTTGAAAGAAAGATCGTTGAAAGAATTCATATCATTTTGATTTTAAGATGACGTGTATACTCGTCGAACGCAGTTAACTGGTTAACCCGTTAACTGTGGAATTTTGTTTTGAAAATCCCTCGTGAGGTGTGTAATACAATTGAACAATGACGAGTGTATGACGAGTATTGAGATATAAAACTAAAGCAGAATGGAAAAGAACTAGATATGTGTTTCAGAAAATGAATAACTTATTGTTGAAGAAATTGGTATTGTTTTGGGTTTTGATATAACCGGTATACTCGTCAAACACAGTTCGGGTAAAAGCACCAATAGTTGACCAGGTAACAAAAATGTTCTACGCGAATAATAACAAACGCTTGCTCCTTTATTAAATAGAGAGACTCTATGCGTGAGAATGCTATTTGAATTCCTTATATTATGTAACAAAGCGAACTTTTTGAAATAGTTATATTATCCGAATTTTACCGACATTATTGAAAGCTTAATACTTGCGTCAGAAGTTAACTATACATATAGTTAGCAATTGACCGCTTATAGTAAAACCAAAAACAATAAATGATCAATTACTGATGCTTTTACCTTAATTGGTTAGCGGAAACTATCAACTTTGAATTTGAATGTTTTATACGTTTCATGAGAGTGGTAGTGTTTCGTGTTTAGATTATATTCTGTGGATGTAGAAACATTTCATTAGAAAAGAGAACTATTCTCTGGATGATTTTATCGAGAAGATATTTTTAATAAATGCAATTTGTGTGCGTCGATGTTCTGTCAAATTGTAACTACAACTTGTACGTGAAAATAAATTACTGACTCGGGAACAGTTCACGGTAAATATTAGTTTGATGCATATGAAATGTCGGATGTTTCTTACTCATAAATGTTTGTATTCCTATTGTTGTTATTCTTTCGTTTTTCACGTAACCTCTTAAACAGTTTTATTGTCTATTGTCAGAGTAACATTTGGCAAGAAAGTTTGTCCGAATTATGTGTAATAACTATTTCTCGAATAGAAATTTTTTGAAAACATGGATACCGCGAACAAACATTCGTCTAATTTTCTTGTATGATTTTGAATTTGGAAATAATGCTGCAACACTGCTTAAATATAAACAAAGCATGTGGGGACAATATTGTGAACGAAAGAACAGCGTTAATTTGTACAATTTCGTTTCGATGATGTTTCTTTGCAAAATGAATCGTGTGGTGAACCCGAAACAGTAGTTTATAACGATGTCTTTAGAATGTATTAATTCTAAAAATTCAAACTTTTTTCGAAAAAAGGAATATATTCATTAAAAACACGTCGGCAAAAGTGTGTCGAATCAAATAAAGCATATTTCGATTAAATAAACGTCTTTTAAAATATCAAATAAGGTTTCATATCAAATAAATAATTAAATATCGAATTAAAATATGTCAATGGGAAAATAATATTTTTGAAATGTTACTCACTGTTTTAAAGTTTCCTTAATATTGAAGGCGAGAGGAAACTATTTATTCCGATCAAAATTATTCACTAAGAGCTTTTCGTACAGACTTGTGCTTTTCAAAAACCCTTGCATTTTGTCTAAATAATAAATCTTATATTTTGCTGAGTTAACAAATGGCAGGCGAAATATACATTTATATCGTTCAATTTTGTTTTAATACATTTTTATGATAATATTGTACAATAAGATACATGTTCACATCAGTTGAAAATAGTACACAAAATATTTGAATAGTCAACAAAATATTAAAGAAATATTATTTAACTAACAATATCACAAAATAATTTAGGGAGTTATTTCAAAATTAATGTGTGAATCGTACAAGAAAGTATATGATTTGAATAATCGCAAGAAATAATTTCTTTCGGGCAACCGTTAAATTTGTGATTATGCTCACAATATTTGTTCGCATTTTTAATAATGCCAATTCAATAAAAAATCAATAAAATAAAACGAGTGGATCTATCACTACACATCACGTAAGTGTATGTGCCTTGATATCCACGTGATATCATAACGGATATGGATAGAAGAAATTTAATACGACGATTAGCCTTCACAGCGCCATTTGCCATCTTACTTTGCATCTATATAAACAAAACTCGTTCCTGTAGTGAGTTTTTTTAGCCTTATATTGTGTACATTTATCATTGTACACTGTTGGGTTCAGTTAAACTGAAAATAAATTTTTAATAAATATTTCACGACACAAACTTGTACGGAAATGTTACGTTATTCGGATAATGGAAATGCCACTGATCTCATCAATCTTTGCTTACTTATATAGAAAACCAAAAAACTGACAGCTCGTTTAGGTATTTATTAAATTTGTTAACATGCGCAATCGCATATTTTCGTATTAAATCGTTATATTCAAAATTCACTTGAACAGCTTACTGGTTGAATTATTTAAATTTCGAACTACTGATCGCAAGCTTGGTAACAACTCAGATATTTTTAATACATTTCCTTCTCGTATGGAAAAAATGATTGTTTCTAACTTCACCCATTCGCTACTGGCACTTCTTTCAATAACAGTCTCCGCGATTACAACATTTTATTAAATAAGACATATTATCTGCACAAAGTATAAATAATATTCAAGAAAACAAATCTTCGCGATTTCCTGCACATATTATGCGTCACATTATTACATGAGTACATACGTAAATGTAATTTACTTTTCTTTGTACAAAATACGAAATACTGGTCGTCATAAAAGTGTGACATTGCTAGCAAACGTGTTAAGTAAGTACTTACACTATTGTTTCTTGATATTTCGTGTTTACTATTAAATAGTACTCGTCATCAGAAACAACTCAGTTAAATATTTCTTTCAGTTTCAATGATGTAAAACATTTTTATTTATATTTTTATATTTTAAGTAAAAAGTAATCGTACTTTTACGATTTCCAATGGGATTCACTTATATCGCTTTATGTAAAAAAATGCTTTTTAAAGAAATTATGAATTTAAACAAAACATTAGTTTTGGTAAAATTTCATATTTCTTTAAATTCTGTGATAATTAACAAAGTTACATCGGTAGGTATTTCATATAGAAACGAGATTTCTCGTAGCCGGTGCGTAATGTGTTAATACTAATTTCCAGAAAACTGGGCTGTGACCGGCGATTTTCAAAGAGATTACATCAATATACGTAGATGAAATCAAACATCTTATTGTTACTTAATATATTTTAAACAAAAATTAGTTTTGATACAATTTTATATTTCTCTAATGATGCGGTAATTAGCAAAATTACATAAGTAGACATTTGTATGAAAACGAGATTTTTCATTCCCAGTACGCAATGTGTTGACTGTTCTGTGACTTTTAAGCTAACATTATCGAAGGACGATACACCCTCGAACTTCCACTGCAATTTATCATTTCCTTGTGTTTTTGTCCTCCCACAGCGTCCACGTGATGTTATAAATATTATTTTACACCGACAGGCGTTAGTAATGTAATACAATATCTAACAGTTATGATTCCGTGTATCGTCTTTCTACGTGATTTTACAAATGAATCGCAACACCCAAAGCAGCACACAGTTGACATGACAATTCCGTTTTATCATCACTATCAGTTGATGTAGATCTTAGACAGATTTCAGAAATTCTATAATATATAAAAAGAGTTTTGTATAAGTACATCTATCTGAGACTTTCATTTAAGAAAATATGTTAGGTACCTTAAAAATAACGATGAAACATAGAAACGATAAAATTTCATAGAAATAAGGATAAAAATGTATTAAATAGATCAATTATTTTCGAATAACATATTTGATAAGTATTACACCATTTCGAACAGAGTACAGAAAAATAATAAACGCGCCTGTTAAAACTGTTACATCAACATAAATAAAACAATTACGAGGCAACCCTTTTGTAACAAGTAAAAATGAAAAATTCATTAATTTGTACGATTAAATGTAAACTCAATTCTTAATAGTTTAATTTAATGAAATCAAAATTGCTAATTTGTAGGATGAAAATTATATACATCTCTACAGTGCGTTGTAAATAAATTTTGACGTTTGTAGGCAGTTACAGCTATAGAAGTAGATTTATAACAAAGGAAATCAACTTTTAAATTAAAATTTCATGTGCTTACTTAATTTATTTATAAGACTACAAACGTATTAATAACAACGAGAATTACAAGAGTGTGACTTGCAAATGACAACAGCATCAAAAACCTTGGCAAGTTCCTATCGTAGCTTTTTTTCAATATCTTCTGTGTAAATATTATATTGAGTTAATACTAATTACATTAAAAATCTATCGGTTTAAACAATACAACTTCTTTACTGGTGAACAAATAAAACGGAGAAACCATTTTCAAAATAATCGAAATTAAAACTATGTAGTAACATCGATGCAGTATTATCATATCTAATTTTATCACATATTTAGATTTAAAAAACGAAAAGCATTAATTTTCTGAGAATGTAAACTTATATTTTTAGCATTTGTAATATTTCATAAAATTCGTACTTAACTGTTTATGCATTCACAAATTCACTGTGTAACTGTTACGTAAGAATCTGTAAAAATACAATATATCAACGTTAAGTATTTATGTAATAAGAAGATATTATCTTAAAGGGGAACATATGTAATTTACAAATATTTAATAGATAACTTTTACATTTAATTCACTTCGAAGAACATAAATTATTCATAGAAAAGCTTGGCGTACTTAATCTGTTCCCGAAACAAAAAAACCTCAAAAGGTATATACGTACCCGTCCATTTTATCTTTTCTTTTTCATTTTTTCCGTCATTTTCATAACTCTATTAAGTAATTTTATGACTGTATTAAACGGTACTTTGAAAGTCCCTCAGGGTTAAACGCCGGTCGTAAATCGCAATGATTTTTACGAGTCGTTTGGCACTGTGGAGGAATTAATCAGCGCGTGGTGGCACGCCGCATAATATAGGTTAATTGCATTAATCGCTGGTTCAATTCAAAGGAAGATCAAAGCGTCTGGTCAAGTGGAGCAATTCAATTACGTACCGATTCAATGTCTCGCAAGGTCGCTCCACGGATTCTATTCTTCGCTGAAATGACCTCCCGTGCATTGCTTTCGTAATAAGAATTTTATCCTATTGTATTCGTGGAAGGTAGCAATCAATTTACAGTAAATCCAATATTATGCTATAGGTAATATGTACAGTACAGCTGACTGACAATTCCTTTATAGCAGTACGTGAATACTTTTGAAGATTTTCCTGACATAATGATCTAAAGAAAAATTTTGTTCCGGTTTGATACTGGAACTGCCAAGCAACTAGAATGACTCATTTAGACTCTCTTCTAAAACCTGGAAGAATACATTTCTTAAAATTTAAGAACAAATGCTTACAAAAGCATACTTGTAATTTTAATAATCGTAAAATAGACATTTTTGAATTACTCGTTTTGACTAGTCTAGTAATTCTAGTGTTAATGGAAATATACTTTATGTTGATCTAAAAGTATTTTCCTAGTTTTTAATCTTCTACAATTTACTGGTAGCTGTAAAATACCAATAATATCAGAAGACTTGCATAAGTAAATACTTCCCAAGTATAAGATACAAATATTCTTAATTTTTAATTTCAAAAATAAAATTTTTATTTACTAGTGGAGAAACAGTGAATTATTGTTGCTTAGCTGTGGATGTGATTAACAATTTGTAAATTATTCAATACAGGAAATGATTGATTAGTCTTTCTGAGCCCCTAATTCACTATGTTCAAGAGAGTTTAATAACTTAAGTACTAACTCGTTTTATTAAATTAATCTTTATGAAATTATGTACCCATTGTTCATTTTATTTAACCATTGTATCTCTTTGTAATAATTAGTTAAATATTATAATACCTCCTATTTCTTTTCACGTAATATAGAGGCTGAACTCGATCGTCTTAAATAATTTTAAAATTTTACTTTCAATGAAAAGTTAATATGTTTGAAAATTAAATAAATTTGATCTTCAGGGACATATTGTGTAATGTACGTACCTTTTTTATAGGTGTTTAGTTCGGATTGTCTAATAATTTATAAAAATATTGTACTTTGAGTAAAAATATACTGATTTTTATCAAATGTCAATTTAATATTTTACTTTTATTAAACAGTATGAAGTGATTTTAATGTTACGCGAAACCAATTTTCAAACTAATTTTCGAGAAACAAAGACAAATATCTCATTATTTATTTATTAGGTTATTAATTAAGTTCATATGTTTTCATTAAAAATTCAACATTCTTTTGAATTGTGATACAAAAGAGTACAGTATTCTATTTAATAAAGTGGATCCTTTATTTAATGTATCACATAATACCATGCACTTTACATGTACACGATATGCTACATAAAGCAAATAATTAAAGCCTGCATTGACATTAAATCCGAAACCATTAAGAGAACATCATATTGAACACTTATTGTAGTAGTAAACCTGCTTATTTGCATAATAATATTAGCTACAATACAAACTAAAAAAAATGTATAAATAATAGATACATTGAGAAATTTGTCATATGACGAATGTTAGATAAGATAATTAAATAAACTACGTACACTCTGTATTAATTTTTTACACGTCGTATTACTACAGAATTATTTAAGATGATTCAATTATGTTCATATCAAAACTATTATGTATTTGCACGCATAGAAAATGTTATATTATCTATGATTTTGAACTTTGAAATTATTACTTAAATGATATTACCGAAATTATGCGTTGTACTTGATGAACCCTATAACCGCGAGCGAATTTTTGATTTTTTGGTGTGAAATCGCGCGCCAGTTTTATTTGTTATATAGATGCGTCCTAAGAATTAGATAAAATAAAAAGTTATTTCTTGATTTCTTTTATGTTTTACTATTCAAAGAAATTTTAACAAAGTAACTACTAGAGAAAGGAAAAATATGAACTAAATCATTATTTTATACATTACCATTACTAATTTTGGCAATTAAATCTAAATTTACATTGTTATTTTGGGCAAACTTAAATATTCGTACGCAATTTTTACAATAAAAAACGAGTAAAAGACTACATATTCTTGAGCATTAATATACTTAAGTGCACATGTTTTCTTTACATAAAATTTGTTTCAGCTAAAAACATAGAGATCTGTCTGTCTTTTTCTGATGAAAAATCATTATATTAATTTCGTTAAATAGTTATATTCCATCAAATGACGATATATTGACCAAACAAAATCACGTGAAATAATTTGTTACATGAATTTAATTCGTAACAAATAATACTATTGAAAAGGTACTTACAGAATTTTCTTGTATGTGGACGAAATGAGCTGCAAACATTTTTAGATTACTATCACTTATCTTATAAGGACGAAAGTTATTATGTTCCTTCTATTATGCACAATGTGAGTCTTACTATGTTTTATAAATAATTACGATAAACTAATTGAGTTTTTAAAAAATATACATATTCAGTTATGTTTTATTATCTAATTATAGTTTACTCAACATTGTGTATTACCACATACAACATCGTATCTGTGTTCTAACGTTCTTTATCGTGAATAAATGTTTGAATAAAATATAAATAATTAACTATTTTCTTTAAATTGTGTGTGTGTGTGTGTGTGTTTGTGTGGTATAACTGAAATACATAATGCTTAGATAGTATAACAGATTAGAAGAGGTTTTAATCAATCTTTTGCATTTTCTCTGATCCCAAACAAATAGAATTAAACATAATCTAATAGCTGACCAAAGTATGGTCTGAACAGTAATATTAGCTATAAAACAAAAATTCTAAAATTCAAAGCTAATTAAGATTTTTTCTTACAGGTAAAATAGGACTGTTCTATTTGGTATTCTACGGGGTGTTGGCTGGGCTGGTTGCAATTTGCTTCTGGGGCTTCTTCCAAACGTTAGATCCAAGGATACCGAGGTGGCAGTTGGAGCGTTCAATAATTGGAACAAATCCTGGTAAAGATTTATTAATTAAATTATAAGTAATAAATAAGACACTTGGTAGCTAAACTGATCAACTTTATATGCTCAATAATTATGATAGTTCTGTTAATTTATTTGACATATGAAAGTAATAAGATATTTAAAACATCTGATTAATTATTTACTAATTATTGGCATACTATATGTAATAAAAGAAATACAATGTTTAGTATTCGTATTTTCAGACTGATTATCTGAATCAATTAAAATATTACAACGAACGAAAATATTATAACAAATAGAAATGTTAAAGAGAAACATTCAAATCATAAATGGAAACAAGAAGATAAGAAATTATGATGGCATTTTTAATAATTCAGAATTTAAAATTAAAAGTGAATCGAAATACACTTTTCTGTGAGAGCACAATAAAATTTACTGCAGCAGAAAGGCACCATTCACAATCAGTAACAAAAAGTGAAAATATATTTTGCATAATATAGAGAAAATTAATAAATTAATATTTCCATTTGAAAACAATAAATAGTCCTAACAAACTTTCTAATAAACCTTAGAAAAGTTTTCCGTAACTCTTAAATGTTTAATTCTCATGATTGTCTTTCTGAATTCCTATTCTATTCTGTAGTACATTTTAATTAATTTTATATATTCTTCAATATAAAAATTACATGTGTATGTATGTGATAATATATTTCACAACATTTTTTGATTGTCGAAGTTTGACTTCTAAGCTGCTTAAACATACAGTAGGTACAATGTGATTATGCAATATTATTGTTTGCAGGTTTAGGATTCAGGCCCAATCCTCCAATGGAGAACGTGGAGAGCACATTAATATGGTACAGAGGAACAGATAGTGAAAATTATAAGTATTGGGTTGATTCGCTGCAACAATTTCTTAAAGGTAATAATTAAATATTTTTATAAAAGAAATTATTACTTACCCTAACACAGTCAAAGTTTATTAAACATACCAATTGAATATTCGTTTTGAGTGATTTTGCAAGAAATACAGAAAATCTAATACATTTACAGTAACAATAATTATGTAAATGATGATAATAGCTAAGAATGTAAAGAATAGGTAATAAATATTATACTTGTATATATGTATGTATATAAAAAGTTATATAAGGGGTCTAATACAGACATTCATACAACTCTATGCGAGACGTATGACTAAATAAAGTATTTAAGAAACTATAAAAACTATGTATTAAAATATTTTAGAAACTGTAGAAAGTATTCAATGAAAGAGATCATAAACACAAAGAATGCGATCAATACAGGGAAATAATGGAACATGTAACTAAAAGGCACAAGAATGAAACAGACAATCAAGAGTAGGCAGTACAATACAACAAATACAAAACATATTGAGGCAGGCGAAATAGTTATAAATAATAGACTGAACAGCACAATTATGAGCTATAACTTTAATATGAAGTAACATATAGGCATCACAGAAAAAGAACAAGATAAAATTATAAAATATGAGTACACATTTCTTGTAATCAGATTAAGTGTGCTCTGAAACAAAATACAAAGATAATAGTATCAATCATATTATTAGTTACAGGCATTATACTACACACATTTATAAGAAAAACCTACTAACACCCATTCATGCAAAAACTCACTGGTTTAAATCTAGCATATCTTATATTCGTTCAAATTAGAATGAAATTCTCTATAAAATAAAAAAAGGTAATAGTAATAAGGAAGATAATAATCGTACTATTTAAAAATAATACATTATTATATAAATATAGGTGCTTGTTTATCACTATTTTAACACATAAGAAAGAATGAACATGTAATAGAAAATACAGTTTCTAAAAAGATCTTTCAAACCTCTGAGTTTTTCTATTACAGATAAGATATGTTATAATATGTTACAATCGATAATAAATTTTTAGATTACATAACACCAGGCTCGGTTCCTGGTCTTGGTGCAAACATTAATAAATGCGATTATAATCAACCTCCACCACCTGGTAAGGTTTGCGATGTCGATGTTAAAAACTGGAATCCCTGTACTAAAGAAAACAATTATAACTATCACAAATCTGCTCCATGTATTTTCCTCAAGCTTAACAAGGTATGTTTTATTTTTTATTTTATTAATATCATGAAAAGTGAAAAGCCAATATAGGGCACTCTGTTTTAATGATTAACACTGTAGAATCTTCACATTTACTACAGTACTATTACTATTAGCATTATTTTGGAAAGCAATTTTTTAGGGTGAGGAAGAATAACGAATATTTTAATTTTCTTAGATATATGGTTGGAGACCAGAATTTTATAACGATACAGAGTCGTTGCCAAAGAAAATGCCTCACGATCTCCAGGATCATATTCGTTCCATAAAAGCAAATAATCCTTTACACCTTAATACTGTCTGGGTATCCTGCGAAGGTGAGAATCCTGCAGATCAAGAAAATATAGGACCAATTAGTTACATACCTCGAAGAGGTTTCCCTGGTTATTTCTACCCATTTGAGAATTCTGAGGGATACCTTAGCCCCTTGGTGGCTGTCCATTTTGTTCGTCCGCGCAGTAAGTACCAAAAAATATGGCATAATATACATAAAATAAATTGAAATAATCTTACACTGCATGCAATTTCACAAAAATGACTTAATTAAATAAAGTAAATATAAAAGGTACACATACATTTATTTATGAACGCATAAAATAATAAACAATAAGAATGTCACATAATGACAATATCAATAAATTTAACAACATTATTATAAAATAGACTCTATTTTAGTACATCTCTTTTATTTGTGTAATATATTAATTATTCAGAAAATGTTTTGAAGTATATTTATTTTTATAAAAATATTGAATATAAGTTATGCATTTTTTCTTGAATTTGTGGTTATTATTTTTCTAAAGAAACTGAAACGTTTGTTAATTTATAAAACAGAAAAATCTGAAACGGTTAATATTGTATTGGAATTATTTTACAATAACTTAACACATTAGTTTCAAGTATATTATCTATAGTAAACAAAAAATATAAAACCATTGAGCAAAATTTACTTCACTATTAATGTGAAATTCAAAAGCAAGAATTAATAATTATAAGAACATTATCTTTTTTGATAGAGACATTTAACAATTATTCTTAAGAAAATAATTTTTACAAGTTTCAATAATTTTGTGTAGTTTATTAAAACAACAAGAAATATGTAATTTAATTTAATGTAATTATGTAGAAATAAGCTTTTTATGTCAAAGAGTACCTGGACAGTTATAAGCTGTACTTGAATCTAAACTTTGTTATACTTAATTGAAAAGAAATCAAATTACATGTTAAAGTATGATTTGCCTACCAGTGAGTTACACTGAAAACAGTTAATGGAAAATATATATTTTGTTACAGCTGGAATTTTAATAAACGTAGAGTGCAAGGCATGGGCGAAAAACATAAAACACAGCCGCCACGAAAAAATAGGTGCAGTTCATTTGGAGTTGATGATAGATTAACAGCGCTGCCTACCAGGCCTTTCAACTTGTTAGTGTACAGAAGCTAAATGCAAATCTCATATTTTCTGACTCTTCGAAATATGCGAATGCTTTTCAATCAAATAAAGAAGTCGTCAGAAATCGATGACCGCTGCCAACGCCGATGAAATTTTTTTCAAGTACAAAACTAAAAGAGTTTCTTAAGTTTGTAACAGTGGAAATTCTTTTTGTGGAAGTTTCCCATGCACCAACAAAATGTTAAATTTTACACTAGTTTTATGCAGTGTTCAGACTTTTATTCGATTGCAATGGGCAAATGAATTTTAGAAATGAATCTCGTTATCAAAGTAATTTATAACTGATCAAATATAACGAGGACTCTATATATCATGTAAAATGTGTGACAAAAATATGTTTATTGTGCATTAATATGAACGTATTTAATGGTAAATATAATTAGTTGTATCTAACGATACTGTTTCCACTGTAAATTTTAATAATGAAAATAGACATACTTGTCACTCAGTCCAGTTGAACATAATTAATGATATATATATACATATATATAAAATATTTTATTTAGTTATTCCTGATTTTAATTATAGTACTGAATTAATTTAATTTTTAAATTCTTCAGTTTAAGTACAACTTACATATTTTAACATTCTTTTTGAAAATTAGAAATAATGGAGTTAGTAAATGATATTTGAATCAGTTAAACTTATTGTTACCATTTTTCAAATGCCCATCACGAATAGATCTCTTAAATGTGGCAAAGATAATATATAAATGATGTATGGAAATGTATTGTATGTGTACACATATATTTTTATAGATACGATTTTTTTCTTTCAAATCACTAATTGTTGTCATCTACATCTACTACATTCAGTTGTGAAAAATTAAATGTATGTTTAAAACATTCTCGGAAAGGTTTATCTTTTATATTTATTGTATCAATTGTTATTATTTAATGAATTACTTTTGGATGTGTATCATAACGATAAAACTCACTTTCAGTGTCATGGAATTACAAACAATGTATAACAAACTTTTCTTCCGTTATTACGATTAGTTTAATTCATCAATGCATTTATCCTACAGTGCCTTCAAAAAATACAATAAAGTACTGTTATAGTGGAAAATTTAATAATAGAAGGTTATTGATGTATGAATGTGAATAGTAACAATATCTCAGGATATCATATAAAATATTATGATTTAATAAAGAAAACTGACTGCCTTACACTATTCCCCAAAGTTGATATTATTTTTATAATCACTTTAGATATTCTGTTTATAGTAAAACATTTGAATTTAAGATAGTGAATATTTGAAATATATCGCTTTGATATGTGTATTCAAAAAATTACTATATCGATCAAATGTTTCCACCAAAAAAAATTTACTCTTAAATATTGAATTGCACTCAAATTGTTAAAGTTAATATTGCTAATAACATATCCTCTCTTAATATCTAAAGTATCTTAATATTAAGTAATATTTTCTTAACATTTACGTTAAAGAAGAATTATTGGGTACATGTAAAAGTTTTTGTCAATTTATGGTAATTGAATTTTAAAACTCCTGGTATATACTAATTTTAGAGAAATATTGAGGTGTTGGGTATACGTTGTCAATAAAAATGGAAATTATTTAATTGATTAATGTAAAATATATCTTTTTAAAAATTTTACATGAACTCTTTTTTTTAAATCAGTTTAAACTTTTATATATATCTAACAAAAAATTGTATGTGCAGTATATGTTCTCCTATAATTAATATTAGATATTAATTAGTGTTAGAACTTTTTTCAATTTAATGATATTATTTTGATTAATATTTTGTTTTAATGAAAATATAGGATAAAAAGTTTACTTTTTATTCTATTTTGTAAGTTTTAATTGCTGTAGTCATTGATAAAAAAAAATCAATTTAATCAAATATCTTAGAAAATTATAAAATACTATATATCATCGAATGACAAATTGAGCTACATACATAATTTTTAGAAACATTTATTTATCTGAATAACGCATGGAAAAATAACAAATTTTTATTAATTTTTGTTATAATACTTGAATTTCAATGAATTTATATACATACATGATTATACATTAAAATACAAAATACTCATCCTATGCAAGATGAAGATCTTAGGTACGTATTTCTGAAGAAACATTTTTAAAGCTTTTTACGTAATTATATTATATAATATGTCATTATTTATTCATTGAATAGGTAAAATTAATCACTCGTGCTAACCTGTGTGAAATAGTAGTTTGTTAATGGTTTAGTATAACATATTTAATATGTATACAGAAAATAATTTTAAATGAAGTTATATTATTAATAAGTGGAACTTTATATGTAATACATAATTACAATGCGGAATTTACATTCCATAAGGTACAATTTCTTATTACTAATACTACTTTCAGTTCTAAATCATAGTCACTACAAATAAATAATTGAATTTGATTTTAGAAAAAATACAGAAACTTAAAAAGAATATAGTAGACTTCCAATTAATCTATCTTAACCCAGATCTCGGAATGAAAAATGAATAATCGGTTAATTCAAATATGCATGCAAAATACCATTTATAGGTTTCAATGGAGGTAAAGAAATATATATGCTTCCTTTTATGTTATGTTTGTAAAATATTTATTTACGAAAAAAATAAGATGAAATGATGTTAATACGTCATAACGTGAATATTATAATTTTTCTTAATATGAAATTCGATTTACCAGGAGAAATTTCAATGAAAATTTGACAGCTTAAAATGGAGTCTGGTTAAAGAAAGATTCTCGCAATTAGAATTACAGGTTAAGTAAAATATGTTTTAATTGAATTTAAGATTTAATTATTTCAAGAAATGTTTTTTAATAACTATGAATCTATGCTGATTGATACAAAATATGTAATAATAAAACATACAATAGTTATTCAAATCTTACTCAGTTCAAAAAGTTGTTCTATTTATTTAACAGAATACATTGTTATCATTACTGACATAAATTACAACACTCTTCTATGGGAAACACTATAAACGATATAAGTACATACATTTAGTAAGTAGCTACACCGAAACATATTTCTGACATTTGTACCCTTCTTTTATATTCTATATTATCATATTATTCTGTGATTTTTGTGCAATCATATTTGATTTCAATTTTGTTCATTTAAAATATATCGTTTTTATATCACATGTGCATATTTTATAAAGGAAAACGACATATTCTTTTTTCTCTAAAAATTTTCTCTAAAAATTCTGATTTAAAAAAAAAACTTTTTTCAATGATAAAACTACGAATAATATTATTAAGTTGTAATTGCAGTAACATTTAAAATATTCATGTTGATGAACATTGTATTTACAGAACTACATTTCAATATGAAATTGCTGTATCATTGTTTGTGTTTTTATATTTTTCACTAGTGTCATAAAATTTGCAAAGTAGTAATATAAAATATTATAACTATGTTATAATGAAAGTAACATTATTCTGGTTGATAATGAATTGTGGCATGTACTAAAATATTAATCAAATGGCAACATGTAATATGTGTACTTAGCTTTCGGAATATCAAAGCATGAATTTTGATGACTATTCAGTTATCAAACATCATAATGTTCTTAAAAATTTGTGTTTTAATACTTATGTAATGATTAATGTAAGTTAAATCAACTTATTCGTGATGTTCCTTTAATCTACATTCTTATAAAAAAACATATATCTTTGACAAAAACATAGGTACATATATTATAATTTGCTGTTTGACCACAGATGTGATATACTTTTTATCAAACACAAAATATAAGAAATCTTAAAACATTTCAGTACTTTGCTACTTAGTCTATTAACTGATAGACTAATATATTTAAATTATAATTCATTGGTTTAGTTTTTTCTTTTACTCACTCTGAGTAAAATACAACTTAATTAGTTGTAGTATATCTTAAGTTTTATGTACATAGTATGGTATAAATGGACAGTATTAGAACCATAATGAGGTAATGTGTTTCTTTACATGTTTCACTTTTTATCGTAGTAGGTCATAAGTGTAAGAATGAAAGAAACTGGTAGTATTGTATCTGCACATAGTTTTTTCTGCTTATAATAATTTTTATCCAGTTCATTGTATTCAATCAAATGTTTTCAATATAAAAAGTATTAGTGACTATTAATTATCTCTATTTTGTTTACTTCTGAATTGGAAATAATATATTTTTAAAGCTGTAATATAATATTTGTATATATAGTAAGTACAGGTCAGTATGTTTATACAGATTTTCTTTTTTTCGTTAATGGAGTTATACAAAGGTGTTATATTATATAAAATTGAATAGTCAAATTTTGTCTAGAAACACCCTACATAGCATTATTATTTTTCTATTTTTATAATATTAACAAATCCCAATAGTATTACTTATTATGTTTTAATGCAGTGTTTACCACATGATAAACATAGCAAAAGCAAAAGGTATTATGTCAATTTCTTTCAGACCACCAAACGTTGAAGATTTGAGTTTGTCTAATTCTTTCTTCTTTTCTGTGAATATTACCGTAGTTTTGAAACTAAAATAGTTCACACAGTTTTTGAAGCGTTTGAACATTTTCCATGTACCATGTTTGCTAACTTAACGGATAGTTTTGAACTTCCTTTTAAGAAAACAGATATTGTCATTCATCGATCATAAGTTCAAAGCGTGTCATTCCAGATTTCTCCTTAAAATTGGATCTATATATAATATTTTTGGCCCATGCTCGGCATTCAATATTGATTATTCTGTTCCCTGAAAGGTAATTGAAAATTTTTCATTATGCTTTTCCCAAATCACATCTAATTATGAAATATTAAACATGATTATAAATTTTGATGCAGTATTACATTGTTCGATACTGATGATGTATTGATGTATTTTTGAAATTTATATTTCAAATTATGCTAAATAAGCTTTAATGATAAAAAATTCTGAAGTGTAAATAAATTGTTTATGCTTTGAAGTACAAAAATGAAGCAGTAAATTTTATCTTTATATAAAAATATATATTGCTTTTGTGTAAATGACTTAATGGATTCTGAAAATTTTTTAATTTTAGGAGTATTTAAAGAGACAAAAATTATTTCTATTGTCACTGATAAAATGTTCCTTCTTTTTGAATACACAAATAGAAGTGTACTAAATCTGTAGAACCATGTTTTTTTCCAGAAGTCTAATAGTGCATGTGCAGTTTGCAATTGCATTATTTTTAAAAAATAGAAATGTACCTATATATTTTTTTTTACATAGATAGATTCCCCTTCTTATTCCAAGTAAAAAAAAAAGTATTAAGATATAATGGTAAAAGAATTATTAACTACCGTAATATTTTTGAAAAATGTCTTTGTTATAAACTCAATTTATTATTATATTGATAGATTTTGTTATTATATATTGAGCACAATAGCCGATTGTATTTCTCCGTGTTCTTTGTAGGAGTTTCAAGTTTATGAAGAAAACTATTCGTTATAATTCGAAGCGTTATTTTTTAATAATAAATTTGCTTTATAATATTATGATTGACTTACTTGCTGGGCGCAGAAAATGTACCGCAACGACAGGACTTAAATAACCAGGAATGTTCGTATACGGGTAATAATAACCTGGAAATCCTTGAATTTCTGGGTAGTACTTCAGTTCACCAATATTTTCAGTATCATAAGGATTTTCTCCTTTGCACGATACCCACACGGTATTCAACTAGAACACAGAAAAGAACATATTACCGATAAAATGAGAAATAAAAATAAATGTACAAAATATTTGATTACAATTTGTACAATAGTAGGTGTATATAAACGTACATATGATTACATTAGATAATTTAACACTTAGAGTGTAAATGTAAAGCGTTTAAATATCAAAGTAAAAAGGAGTTATAAAATATGTAGGATCATGTTTGAATTTGCTAAGTTATGTAATCTTTGTTAATTAAATAATCAAATTTTATAAAGTCAATTTATTCATATCTTTATAAGGATTAGTAATTTATTAGTCAAATATTTCTTAATATTTTGTCGATGCGGAGAATTTTCGAATAAAAAAATTTATTCTGAGTAATTTTAATATTCTTAAATGGTTATATAATAATTTTATATTAACTTAAAATCGCTGTTTTGCTCGAAAAACTGTTTTTTCAATCTTAAATGGAAAAATTTAGAATCTTATGAAAAAAATTGTAAAATCAGTATTACATAGTGTCGTTTCTTGGTGACTTAATACTGCGATTAGTGCAATTAACTTACCATTGAACTGTTAACGGACTGAATGTGTTCGACAAGACTCGCTGGCATATCCTTTGGCAAGTCTACAGTGTTATTATAATATTCTGGTATCCAACCATATATCTGTAAATTAAGCGTTTATTGATTAATACATACTAGAACCAATCAAAATTGTTCACCAGAAACAATATTTAGATTGCTAACAATAAGTGTCATAATAATTATTAAAGCTTTTAATAAATAATAGACGACCAGAATGAAGACTTTAATAGTAGAGATTTTATTAATTTAAATAAAAAATTCTAATTATCAGTTAAAAGTATGAGACTTGGTTCTAAAATTAATGGATGAGTGAAATAAATATTTCATAAAAATTTAAGTAATTAAATGAAGTTTAAGAAACTTCTTTTTCATTAAGATAATCAATTTTGTTTTTAACAAGTTTTGTGTATAATATTTACTTATTTCAAAAAATATTCTTTACCTACACTTTTTTATTTTATTCTAAAATGCTTAAGTATTTGATGCAAGAAAAGACAATGAAGCGTATACATAAGTAAAATTCGATAAGATAAAGAATATGTTAGATGTATTGTTAGAAAGTAAATTCTTTTCTGCAAGCTGATCAAAATGTATAATATATTTTCTCGAAGCTTTGATCTTCAATGTATTAACAAATTAATATTTGTATAATGAAGAATTTGACGTGTTCTTGTACGCGGTTAACAATAAAATTTGTTTCTTCGAAATAAATAACATCTGTGTTTAAATTGTTATAACGTGTATAAAAAACAATTCTTTCTTTGTTTTTACTTAGTTGCATTATTTCTTATAAAAAAAAACGTCAAAACTTTTACATCAACTCAATATATAAAATAAAGAAATTGATAATTGTTATAATTAATAACATAGAAATGACTTCAATCTACAACAAAGTCTAAACAGATATTAACCCCTTGTCATATGATTTTCTGTTCAACTAAACTAGACCAATTAACTTTACTATCAATAATTCGCAAGGAATGTTAATAAACATTTCATTCATTGTAAGTGCATATTAACTTTGAAGGTGAAATATTGAAAATAGCAGAACAGTCTTCTGCTTTGGTACATGTGCAATGAAGAACATTGATTTTTATTGATTTAATCTGGAAATCTTCACCATGTATTTCGCTGGTCATCGTAAGGCAAGGAGTTAATATGTACTTACCCGGCTATTTACATAAGTTTTTCAAATGGGTATTTTTACCCGATCAGCCAGTTAAGTGTTAACATTTCATACGTATAATCTTAACCGTTTGAGTGCGGAATGGTTTTCTTTGACATAATATAAAAAATATAAAACATCATTTTATATAGGTACGTATATACATATCATAGGTAACTGTAACTTATTACGTTATAATATTACAGGTTTAAACATTTTTTATTACTTAGCAGTACAAGTGTGTTTTGTAAAAATACTGATAAACAACACGAGAGACAACAGCACTCAAACAACAGCACTCAAACGGAAGATAATATTATAGCAGGATTTAATTTTAAAAATAATTTTTACTGATATTCTGATTAAATTACCGTCTCTTTGAATTACACGTACTATTTTCTTATTTAATTATAAGAATTAATTATAAGGATTTATAACATACCCTGTTTAATTTAATGAATACACAAGGAGCTGAATTATTGAAGCTATACTGTTCATTAGGCGAGCAAGGTCCCCAATTATTCACCTCAACTGCGCAAACGTGTCCAGGCTTCACTGGTGTATTGTAATTACAAATTTGTTGATTTCTACCGCCATTCGGTAAGGCCGACGAGTTGATATACTCTGCCAAGAATCAATGTCGTTAATGTTAAAGAGATGTTATATCGTATTAAAATGGTTAAACAAATTTCTTGATACTTCATCTTATCTTATTTTTAAAAATATTTTAAAGAAAATTTATTTAATACGTTGATAGCTGTACCGGTAATCATAAAAATACCACAAAATCGAAGACAAATTTATTTTTAACCCTTTGTACTCCAAAAATATTTCACTAGTTGTCAGTATCTTCTGATGAGATACAAACGACATACTTGGAAAGCAATTCAATGAGAAATCGCACATAGATTAACCGTTTAAATCTCAGTGCTTCTGAAACAAACCTTGTTGGGAAGATCTAAGCAGTGTGATATGGAGGCAAATTCTAAGTAGTGCGATAATGCTTTTGTTATTCAATCAAAATCATTGAAAATAATACATGATTAAAAAGTACTTACATGGTTTACGTTAACACTAAAACTACCGGACGGGTCAAAATGACCCATTCCTGATTTTTTCTTTTTGCAATTATTTAAAAGATAACAGCTGTTTCACTGAAAAATTATTAAAGTAATTGATATAGCAATATGAAAATTGAATTACAAATCAATCGAAGTTTCAATAAATGCCATCTTAAAGTTTTTACAGAGGAATGTCAAAAAGTCAATTTAACTGTTAGTTAGTTTTACTGTTAAGAAAAGTAAACGATGCAACTGACGAGCATCAGTAAAATTCAAATGTACAGTCAGTTATTCAAGGCTGTCAAACGGTTAAGAAGCAAAGATTTTTTTGTTTCAATATTTCACACATTGATGCATTATACAAAATTATAAATATTAAATGTATTAAACTTTATAACTTTGTGTGTATTAAATCAAGTGGCCATTAAGAGTGGCCATTGGAGTGCAAAAGGTTAATGTACAGTGGAACTCCATTTATCTAAATTATAAAACATAGTGCCTTTTTCTCTAAAAATGATTATTAACACTAGGTTTACTATTGTACTATTTTACTATTACTTTCTACTGTTCCTAGAAAAATTGATGTTCGTTCGTTTAGATTTTGGAAATTAGGCATTTCAAAATAGACTATTACGAAATTCAATACGCATCGAATTGACGCACTCCGTAAACCTAGTGTTAATATAGGTCCTGAGTCCAAGTCCACGACGTAGACTCTACGTCAATGCGTTCCAGTCATCACTCTGTATCTCTCATCTCATTCTGTTTACTGTATTCTAATCTTTTTACAGTGTCTTTTTCTACGGTGGGTATCACAAAGCAACGAAAGTATTTGTACAGCATGGCACGAAATAAATTATCACTAACCCCTTAATCTATGATTTCTTTCAGCACCGCGTCCGCAATAATTCCTTTTATATTAATCATTTACTGGAAACAAAATAGAATATCACATTGATCTATATCTACAGTTAATTCGAAATGTAACAATTGATACCAGAAATATAATATTTCATTTGAATTCAAGTGAATTCAAAAGATTCAATTACTTTTGTTAATTTCGGTTTGAGATCTTCACCACGAGTCTGACACGATATTGTACGGTAAGGGGTTAAAGAAGTTGTACACCGTATATTTCTATTTGTTGAAACAAGTTGCACTCGTGGTATATAAATGCAATAAAATTTAAAAAATGTGTAGCAATATATAAATAAAGTATGGAATATTTATTTTGTCTAAGCATGCATACCGTTCGAATAGTTTCGTTGCTGGCCGTATATCTTTTGCTTTATACTATTAATATTGCTGTAGAAGTACTTATATGAACTGTGTAATAAATATTAAAATATATTTGTCTTATTTATATCCGTAACAAATTTCCTGGTTTATTCGGATTTTTGGGCATCTGAATTCAGCTTGCTCTGGTTTGAGTTGGTTAAACGTCGTTTCATTGTATTAGAAAGTATAACTGAATTTATTACAGCGATTCCACTATTAACATTTCTATATTTACACGAAAACAAATTGTCCAATTTGCTTAAATTTTCCATGACCGTTAAGGCAATCAGTGCGATAACTTTTAACATTAACTTTATCCTATATCTACCAAATAGACATGTTATTTGTATGTAAAACTACTTACAGTAAAATGTCGATTATTCGAAATAATAGGGAGACGTATTCGTTCCGATAATCGATTTTTTGAATAATCCAGCAAAAAAATATTGAATGTGCAAACATATGATGAAATAATTAACACGTTTGTTACCGGTAGTACATACTTGTGACGATCAATATTTTATATTTTGTGCAAAGGAAAATAAATTATATTTACTTATGTTTTCATCCAATATTGTAACGGATGGTATAATGTGCAGGAAGTCGGGGAGATTTTTCTTTTGAATATTATTTGTATCTTATAAAGATGATATATTTTATTTAATAAAATATTGTAATCGCGAAGACTGTTCTTGAAAGCAATGCTATCATCGAATGGGCTAATTCGTGTTCCAAAATATAAACATTATTACATTGTATTAATATTTGACACAATTTGTGCCCGATAATCGGTCCCTCAGGTAACCTGTACTTACATATTCGCATAATCGACGTTTCACGATACATGCTAACTTGTATTTATACCCTAAATCAACAATATAAAAAAAAAATGAATTTTTATGCGTCCCGGATACAAGCGACCATTCATAAAAATATCTATATTTACATGTCCCAATGTCAAAATGTGTGTAGTATAGGTCTACCGAGCATTAGGGTTAGAGAAAGGAGGAGCCAGTCGATGAAAGATACAATTCTGTAGAATGAGCTTTGCTGCCAGCCACCTAAGCCCAACCCTTCAATGAGGTGCTCACTTAATACTTTTTCAGTCACATGTCAGTCAACTACGTCGCGAACTTCTGTGCCTGTGAGGGCCCCTGCAGAATGTTTTTAAACGTAAGGAGTGGGATCGCGCTGTGGTGAGGATAGTTGCTAGGTCCATTCGGTTTCCTATATTCTCTCCGGATAGAACGGTCTCTAATGTTCGGTAGACCTATAAATATACAGTGTGTCCGGTATAAGCGAGAAGAATTAAAAGTTTAAGAAATATGAAAGATATGGAAAAATATTTTAGATATGTATGTCTTAAAAACAGTAGAATTTTATTGAATGTTGCGAAGGCTTTGATAAATCCAATATTCCAGTGCTCCGCAACCGCTGTGCCGCGATGATTTTCTCGAGAATAAAAAAATTGTTTAACCATCACATTAGTTAGAAATTTCTCTAAGTCAAATATTCCTCTAACTTTTTGCCAATATGCAATTTGTCTAAGTTGAAATAATACACAAAACAAAAACATGTAGTTACCATACATTGTATGTATGTATGCTCGAGCGTCGGCATCTTTGTGTCCGATTGTCTGCGGCAATGATGGGCAATGAAAGAGGTTTTATTTCGTGCGTAAAACGGCAAAATCCTAATATAGAAATTACACACTGTTACATACATCGCGAAGCATTGATGATCAAAAACTTGCCTACGGAACTATTGCAACCGATGAATCAATGCATTCCTATCATAAACATTATTAAATCAAGAGCCCTTAATTCGCGAATTTTTAAATTAATCATCTGTGCACTATCCCGAGGCAAAGTTTTGAGTAGATTGTTTGAGCTTCGCAACGAGGTTCGTGAGTTTTTGTTAAAACAAAATATGACCGAACTACGTTAACTTTTTGAAGATAATCACTGGATGGCCAAACTTGCATATATCGTTGATATCTTTGAGCAACTGAATGAACTGAATAAAAAAATGCAAGGTCGAAGCGAAAATTACCTGACGTGTTCCGACAAGTTAATGGGGTTTAAAAATAAGCTCGAACTTTGGCAGAGAAGATTACAAAAAGGATCTCTAGAAATGTTCCAAGAGACTTGCAAGTCCATGATTAGAAACAAACAATTAATTCTGGATCTGACTCAACAACATTTAAGTTTGCTGCAAGAGAAATTTAATCGCTATTTTTTCACGATTAATATGGAGCAATATATAAGATAAGAAATCTTTTTCTAGCCGATGCCGAAAATTCTAAGAAGCACTATCTTCTCAAATTCGAGAGGAATTTATAGAATTGAGGAACGACGGAACGCTGAAACTCAACTTCAATGAAATATCATTCGCTGATATCTAGATTTCAGATAAGAAAGAATATTCTCAAATTTCCAGCAAGGCTATTGTAATTTTGCTCCTATTTTCTACGACATACTTATGCGAATAAAGTTTTTCAACACTGGTTCTAATTAAAAATGACAAACGATCGTGTTTAAAGGTCTTGACCATGAACTTTGGGTAGCATTTTCTAATATAGAGCCAAATATAAAAGGTATATGTTCATCAAAACAAGCTCAAATATCTCATTAATAAATTATCTATTATGTTTAAATTAACTTTGATTAAATAGGCATAAGTAAATGCCAAACAACAAACTTTATATTTAAATTTAAAGAGGACATTTTTTTACATGTAATCTATAACTATATATTTTCGTTCTTGTGTTGGTGTATAATTCCAACTGCTTTATATAAAACTTAAATAAAAGTAAATATCTGTATACATAGAGCTATTGTATCGTGCTTTTTATCTAATAAAAACATGTACGTATTATTGTAATTTATGTATTTGCAAGCTTTTATTTGTGTACCGTTGTTGTGCCGCGGAAGATAAGAGGTGCGGAGCACTGCAATATTCTATAGGGTGCTTATTTGCAGCTTTTGCACAGGCCTGTTTTATTTAAAAAATAAACTATTATATACAGATGAATTCCTCTTTTTATTTGCTAAAAAATTAAAGCAATGAAAGTATATCGTTTCATTTGAGAAAGTGTAGAA
The DNA here is from genome assembly GCF_051020985.1 of Nomia melanderi. NCBI lineage: Eukaryota > Metazoa > Arthropoda > Insecta > Hymenoptera > Halictidae > Nomia > Nomia melanderi. The sequence goes on from NC_135009.1 coordinate 844,602, forward strand.
GACCTTGTAATTTTGTTCGGTGAAAAAGTGTTTATATACTTTACCTTCTAAAAATTTGTCTAACAAGCCCGTCCATTTTTGCACGGACGCTGGATCTGATGAACTGTACCAAATTAACGATCTTTCATGTGTATTGTTCGAGATTGGTCGAAAGCCTAGACCTATTGACACATAAAAAGGTGGTTATTGAGGTAAGTAGAAATTATCAGAAGTGTTTTTACACATGTATTATAATTATAACAGATTATTCAACGTAAAATCATTAATAAACATTATTCAATTCTACACTTTTATAATTAATATCTTTGAAGGTAATTTATCAATTTTCCTCCTAATTTTATCCAGTTATTTATACATAACCATTAAGTTTTACGTTGAACAATTGTAACATAGGATTAAAAAAAATGTTTTAAGTAAACAATATTATTCAAAAGTTTGATTTTGATATTTACGAATTTATGTGTAATATAAATGAAAGCGTAGAGCTTCGACGATTTTCCTAATAAAAGATTTTCAGAATAATGTTTGTCTCTGAAGTTATTCAAAGCAAAAGGTTTTTATTTAAAATTCAGAAAAATCGAGTTTTCAAAAGAATAAGTTTCTTGACAGTTTATTTGTCGATAATACGTAACTCACTTTAGCTGTACTTGACATGAACATTTTAGTGAAATTATACATGTTTCCAGCAAAGTATTTGTCTTCCTTACTGGACACAAGTTCTAATGCCATGGATTAGAAAAAGTGTAAGTGCAGTTTTCTGGAGTTTTTTTTATTGAAGTCTGTACATGGATCGGCACACTGACTATAGGTAGATGAACTGACTGAAAGCTATCTAAGTCATATCAAGAGGAAAACGTAGTTATAACTTAAGAAAAACGTCCGCTTTTTTATTAGGCGGGGCCTGATCGGTAGTTGCCTGATAAAATATGATGGAGGATTGCCTCGGGTATGATCCCGTAAAATCCCGAAATAGAGTATATGTGACATTAGATATCGGTAGGGTGGGTGTTAGATTGACACGCCATGCTGGAATTTTCCTGTTCCTGACCCGCTTTGATTTAGATGGGGCAAACTCCCTTGACACTTCATTTTTGGACATAGAGGTGCTTACGTGATTCTTGCGATTTTTTTTGTAGTCTCCTAGCTGTACGTGGTTAGCGAGCGTTATTGTAGGGAAAACACAATGAAAGTTTTGAACTTTTGCTTTAACCTCTGCAAGTAATTTTCTCGATCCTTTGGGCTGTGAACTATGTGCTGCTACAAAGTTAAATCTTTAGATGGTAGCATAAGAAAATTCTTATTCAAGTATGTAGTTATTTAGAATATTTTTATAAATACTTTTCCACGCTTTATTGTCCTATCGTTTTGAATGCTTTTTATTTTAAAATTCGTATACCAGTAATAGAATTTTAAATTGCTATCTGTGAGCTTTACTACTCCGTATCAGATAATTGACAAACGTGAGTGTAATAGTAATATAATATTGTACAATATGATATACAATATAAAAGTTAAGAGTTAGTTTGAAATTTAATTACAACTTCAATTTTAAATTAATTTTCATATTAAAAACAACAACACGACTGCTTAAAGAAACTAGCTTCTTCTCTGTGCATAAAAATGTGAATCTACAGTATAAATGAGATCATATATTGTAAACTTGCTACATCATTGAATTTTTTAAAAATGTGCAAGCAAACATTTCAATAAACACAAGAAAAAATTTGCTTACGGAATTATTTGTAATTGAATACATTTTAAACGTGTTCAATTTAATTGATTAACACTAATTTTATGCTTGTTCCGAAAGTTATTTCGTTTGGTTCACTGTCGCGATTCAAAGTTCACTGACCAGTTGATTTATTTCTTTAACATGTTATGACATATACTCATATCGATAAACCATGGGTCACAAGTTTCTAATCAATACGGAAAGACCTCGATGTTGGTAAATATTTGTTGTGTAATGGAAAACAACTTGTTAAATTCTATTTGGAGTATTAGAATGAAAGTAAAGTGTTGAATAACATACCAAACTTTATTTTCCTATGACTTTATTATTTCCATACATACATTTACAAAATACAAATGTACTTTTTTTTACTAAATGAAACAACATATTTTTAAAAATTTAACAACATCTTTATCGCATTTTCAATTGATTAAATTAACAGATAAAATAAATTATACGTTGATCCTCATTTTTCTAAAATAATATGAAGAAATCTATGTTTGGATAGATTTACAATGAAAAATGAAACAAGAACATTAATAATGGTTTATGAATATGGTACTGTTCTTATTGTCATAAATGAAAGAATGTGGGGCTGTACAGACAGTTACGTCTCAATATGAATGCCTCTTATCAGGTGGAAACATGAATAAAAACATACAAAACGATAAAAAATTCAATTGAACCTTTGTGTATATTCATGGTTAGTTACGAGAGAGAAGAAATATAGGAATAATTTAATTATGAAATCTTTACTAATTTTTTATATTAAAAATAAAATATGAACTTTATTGTACGTCTGAATTATTTTAGATAGTTTTCTACCTGTGTTTTCTTTGAAAATAAAGCTTCTTATTCATCATGCTAAATTAACTGATAATTTTTCAAATTCTTCTCGGATAATTCTTATATTTAAAATGAATGTTGATACATTAGACGCTAACTGCCTCTAGATTTCTGATATAATTTCTTCACTGTTTTCTAATTATTTATCCATTATCAACAGTTGGTTTAATTGTCTAACCTTTAAAAAATAACTATTTTCAGTTATTTTCTGATTAACCTAACGTGATTGCATAATGTACTGTGTTAAGTACTTTTATGTAGTAATTTTGAAATATCTTCAAGATTGTTTCCAGTTACTGTCTTGTACAAAGCTAAAATAATGTAACAATTACATCAATTATTTATATGTTACATAGGTAATCATTATTTAATATTAATGTAATTTAAAAAAATGTATAATTACATTGTAGTTCAGTAAAATTATAAATAACGTACTAAATAAATTTTTGTATTCTGAGTTTCCTTCTGCAACAATATTTATCTTTATATTTTTATTTTCTCAAAAATATTTACTTATTACTTTTCTTAAAAAATTATTCTAAATTTTTTAATGAAACTGGATGTATAGAGATATATAAAGTTCTCTATTGAATCTTGTTATATTTTTTAATAGAATTATCATCCTGTACCGGAAGTTTTTCGAAATTTTTAGTCATGTATTAAGAATTCAATTGCATACAATTTCCCTGTACTTAATCGTGATGTAACTCTGTTCTGGAATCTCCAGTTTCCCTGGCATTAAAGTTGTTTGTCCCACAGTATTCATGCTTTTTGAAAATGCTTATAGATACAAAATAAGATCTGTGATTTTACCTGGATTGGTTCCTATTAGACTTTCTTCAAGAATCCAGCGTGGTTTTTCATAATTTAACGAAGCCATTAATCCTTTCATGCAAATGGCGAACAGCAGTGCCAGCACCGTGAAAAAGCAAGTGTAAAACATCCCAGTTATAGCTAAAAATAGAACAGAACAAGAAATAAGTATCAGTGAGATCATTTTCTGATATTGCAAGTAACATTAAGTCAATGACCATTTCTCATTGCACAGTTTTTAGAATAACTTCAAATTTTTGATAAAAATCGAAATAAAATTTTTTAATTAATTGTTAATATTTAAACTGTTACAACTTCAAGAAAAAAAACGCAGAATATTCAATCTTAGTTTATTTTCACACTAGAACTACCAGGCGAGTTAAAATGACTCATTTAGAATTTCTATTTTTCCAAATATTGAGGAGGAACATATGGTTTCTTAAAATGTTATTAAATGAATTGATACAGTAATACGCAAACTATGTAAAAATTAAGAAAATCTTTTTTGACTGCTCGGTAGTTTTAGTGTTGAAATGTGAAGTTTCTATTTTCGCAGTTCAGAGTTTATTTTTTTCTAAAACATTTATACATTTTGTAACAGATGGAAAAGCTGAAATACGTTTCAAAAATTTTCCGAATTTAGACATCTGTACAGGCGTAACAAAATTTGTTTACAAGTAAAACTAGAATAGAAATTGGATCTGTTGGAATGGAAAGAATACCACGGATTTAAAGATTGGAGTCTCCTCTTTACAGTGACTCCTTTAAAACTTGACGTATGATTTCTTTTTATGGTTATATTAGAATTTTTTCTACTACAACAGAATTGTATTGAAACTTTATAAAGTCCAACACTTATAATTGGACTGAAGTCAATTCACGATTATTGGTGGTCGTAAAGTGAAGTATCACAAGAGAATTAACTCAGTGGTTCACAGATAGAATTCAGTGTCACGTAACTAATAATAATAATTAGTTTTGTCGTTAATCAAATTATTCTACAAAGCATATCACGCAACAGTGGAGTAGATCGAGGCGAATTGGATCACGAGGTAAAACGGAGAAAAATAAGAATATCGGTCACATTTGTTACGGTATTATAGAAATCAGCATGATGGCCGTCCATATTACTTCATGCACCTTCCCTACACTTAATCCAATACATCTTCAATTGTTTCAAATCGGTGTTTGCCACCAGCACGTGTTAAAATCGAAGCGAAAGCAACGAATTTGTGGCTAGTCTAAAATACGTAATTCGGCATTTCACATTTAAAATGGCAAGCTAAGTTTGGAAATTCAAATGTGTTGATTATTATTAGTCTTTAAGGTGTTTAAATTCAGTATTTAATGTACATTAGATTATTATATCGTATTTTGTTCATTTATCGTATTAACTTTGAAATCCTTCAAAACAGGGCTATTCGGATCAAACCGGAATGGGCGAATCGGATCTCAAGTTTCCCTCATTTTTTCATGTCTATGATTATAAATTTCATGATTATTTATGTATAGACCTTCAAAAAAAGGACAATTCAGGGATCAAGGTGCCTAGATATAATAAAAGACATTATTGTGTCAAACAGAGTCAAACCCAAAGAACTGACCGTACATCAAACTCCGGGATTTTATCGCATATTTTGTACAACCCTACAAAGATGACTCACTTGTCGAATAATTTAAAAAACCAATTTTACATTTGACTTCACCTGTCAATAAAATGATACTTCTTGAGAAACAACAAAAAAGCTTAAAGATTAGATCAGTGCAGGACACTATTAAAAGAAAGATGAAGATTAATAAGGACGAATGAAATAGTAACATATATACAGGATCTTCCAGAGAATTATTGCATTTACTGTAATGAAAAATTATTCCACCCACCATGAAAAAATTGGGTTCAATCTTTGCGAAAAGTCGCGTCACGAAACCTGTGTTAATAGATGTAGTGTTACAAGTTATTAGAATATTTGTTACAAGAATATTTGCAAAAAATGTGCCAATAATTGATTTTATTATCATTAAATTGTACAATTTTGAATGAAACAACAAATTTTTATACAAAATTGAATTCCTTTTTAGATCTCCGAATGATCAGCGAAAAACTAATAGTTAAAATTTAAAATGAACATTTTCTTTTATTTTGTTATTAATACACGTTCAGATTCAATATCAGTAGAAAATTTTCGAATAACTTAAAAATCTTCGTTTTATAAGCAAAAACTGGAAAGTGAGGAATATCCGACTCACCCCAAATTCCAGTTTTTTTACTGATATTTTATTTTTGTTATTACTATTGAAGCTGAATGTCTAATTAATAAGAAGTTTATGAAAAAGGTGTTGATTCTAAGTTTAAACCCTTTGCGCTCGAAAGGTGACTCTTAGTCATCACTAGGTTTGATATAGCAAAATTATAGTCTTATATATTATAGAATATTATGCTTCGTATAATAAATCGATACGTGGAATATTGAAATGAAATAGCCTTCTTTCTTAATTTACGTACGTTTTCTTGTTTTTTAGTTTCGAAGAACGTCGTTTATATCTCATTGAGGAATGTTGTACATTTCTAGTGAAAAACTTTCGAGTGTAAAGGGTTAACTAATAGTTTGTCACTGTTAAATCTGAACTGATCCGATTCGCCTTGGTCCACCCTATTATTAAGTACATCAGTTTCGGTTCCGGTTGTTCAGCACCGATATTACATCGATTCTGTATCGGTTCCATGGATAAGTGTTATAAGATAAGTCGGGGAGAGGTGGCCCACTTTCTTAAAAAAGAACTATTACATCGTAAATATCATTAACATCTAATAAAAATAAACTATATGTATGAAAGTAAATACATCTAAGAAGAATAGTTGAATAGGCATTTGAGAAAGATTCAGTATACCACTGAAAGCAATTGAAAATATACATTTGAAAATCTAAATGAGATTAGGCCATCTCACTCACAGAGTCATTTCATCCGAAATTACCTTACCTGATAATAGTTGCGACTCTATTTTCGTTCTTTATAACTTTCAAGAACCAGAATTGATATCATAACTCTGTCCAACCCCTGCAGACAAATCTACTTAATACCTGCCGCACGCTTAACGCCAGCTCGGACGGTAGCTACCTGTCACCTAAACCACGCCGACCCTTCTGTCTCGACGCAGAAAGAGGGCGCGGTCAAGAGATTATAAACTGTGGTCTACCCTTTTTGTTCCTGCGCCACAATAATTAAGCTTACAATTTATTCATTGACTTTCCACAAATGTATTTCTGAAATGTTTACTAGGGGCGTGTAGGGTAAATGGGAACGGATGAGCTGGTATTGAGCTGATATTGTATGCCATAGACCTAATAAGTCCTCGTTATAGTTTTTGATTGACTGCAGGATAGTGCACAAGTATTATATACGAAAAACGTTAGTGTTCCGTTTTATCCAACCGTTCCGTTTCACCCTCTCGCCTCTACGTCTTTCGTTTCAAGCTAATTCACACTGATGACGGTATTACAAAATTTTATTGAAACACAAAACCAGCTTGTATGAGGTGATAATGATTTTGCTAGTTAGGACACAATAGTCAATTCGAAGACAAATTAGTTTTATTATGTATTTATTAAGGAGAGTTGTAGATAAGCGGTGCCTCATTCGAAAAATTGCGTGCGTCCTTACAAGAAGTGGAACTTGTCTGAATTCCTGTGATTTGCATCCGTCATCCAGTGATCTTCATTTCTAATCCATTTCCGTATTGGTCACGCAACAATGGTGCTTTGATTAGTCAGATTCGTTAGATTAATACAATAGTTTAATAACTAAATTATTAATCATAACAATTGTCAATTTCTTTGTACATTCACATATTTTTCGTGAGAAGGATCATATGTTAACAGAATTAATAGTTTACCTCTTTTTTTCTACAAACTTACAAAATATTATCGGTCGCCAACGAAAATTCTCTCACTTAACCACCGGCCGATTAAGTGTTAACCCTTTGCACTCGAAAGGTGACTCTCAGTCACCATTTGATTTGATGACAAATTACAAAGTGTTATATATAATATTAATTTACGTACGTTTTCTCATTAGTTCGTTTCAAATAATGTCGTCTATGTTTCATCGGAAAGTGTCGAATGTTTCTAGTGAAAAGCTTCCGAGTGCAAAGGGTTAACCCTTAGCGGTCGACAATTTTCTATTAATTCTTTGCGGACGAGATTGTCTTAAACTTCTACCATTTCTTTGCATAAAAAACTGAATTACGCATCAAAGTCTTAAATACTAAAAGAAAAATATCACGCGTCGGTCTCTCGTTAGTTGAATAATTAAATTATTCATTTGCAGTTTTCGATTTTAGATATCGAAACTCGAAGTCACCACTGCATCGACATTCGACCGCAAAGAGTTAAAACAGGAACCAATATTAATGCAATGATAAAACCTTTTTATGAGGGTTTTTTGTAAATGAAACTTTTATTAACGTATTTGTGAGATTCTTCTCATTAAAACAAGACCAAACGTGACATACTTTAAATTACAATTTACTAGAAGAAAATAAATTATTGTAATTTATCGAATAAGTAAATAAGTTTCAAAATATATCGTGTGTGTAATAGTCTGCGTGATAATAGTTTCAACCAATAATAGTGCAAAGTAAAAAAGTTTAACATTGCATTTATGTCCCCTCATTCATCTGTTTGTTTTGATCGTTCCGAAATTCGGGTCTCTTGTTTTTTCATATGCACTATCCTTTTCTACGGAGGACAAACGGAAGAGTGCAACTCGGATCTTATCTCGACTTGGAATCAATACCACTGCACGATTAGTACCCAGTTGCAATCCCGATTTTCGAGTATAGTGAGGCTCCGATTTACGTTGTTTCACAGTTACATCGTCTCTATGTAACACGGTAGTCATTTGGTTTTAACCAATATTTCTTGCTCTATGTGTTTAGTTTTAACTGAATCAATCTGAAACTTACTTGAGCAAAGAATTTTTATGGGTAAATAATGTTAGATTATATAGTTTCTACACAGTTTAAGAGCTTATAGAAATATATTTACAGTAAACGTAAATACACAAGTGTAATTAATCGAGAATTAAGACCATTGTTTACGTATGTGTAATGACACTACAGCGTCAAGTGTCCTCATCTGTACATTATATTGTTGAAAGAAGAAATACTGTAAGTGTAGAAACTAAATTAGGTATAATAAAACTTGTTGATAGTGGAATACAAGGTTTTGAGATTAACTAAAAATAGCCAGAAACAATTGTGAGGGCGTTTCTTAAAGATAAAGAACGCATTTTAATGGCAATAAAAGAAGACCATCCAGTACGTTCCAGAATTATTCGTAAATATCGTGATCTCTTCAGTTCTTCGTAAACATTCGTTAAGACGTTGACATTTATTCTTTTATTATAGAGGAAAATAGTATTAAATATAATTATTAATGTTTTGGTATTGCAGTATTCATATTACACTATTATATAGCTTCTCGTGTTACTAAATATTTTGATTCAATATCAGTTTTCTTATAGTAATTGTTTTCAAGCAATTTGGAAGCTCCGGTTCCCGGTGACCACTGTGGCAGTCAACGTGTTAAGTGTAATCTCTTGTATCGTTTTTATACATTTAAAAGAAAATGTATCTGCTAATCTGGTAAATATATGTACAAATATTTATGTCGCATATACGCATACATGTCTACCGTGTGACCCCGACTTACGTCCTTTTCTACTTGCGTCGCCCATTCCGGAACCAATTAGGACATAAGTCCGGGGCCTCACTGTACTGATCGCTCGAGAATACTGTCCTCTTGTCAATTTACTCGAGGCCCAGTGCGATATTTTTGAAAAGGCGGTACCGCGAACATTTGCACAACCGAACAAATGGAAACTAGAATTTACTGGAACAAGCAAAATAAAGCACCCGTCCCTGCTCGAAACATTAATCTATCAGCATTGTGATGGTGCTTGAGTAGAATTAAACAGTTTACATTCTGAATTCAATAGGTTCGTCGGTGTTAGAGCCTCAAATATGAGCAATGTTAGGAAGATTTTCAAAGTATTCAATACATTCCATTGTCCAAAGTTTTGAACTCATTACACGCGGGCCATTCTGCTTATTTCAATTTATACCAATTACAATCAAGTCATTTATTTATTATTGAATATCTGTAAAATTGCAAGTAGAAATACTTTTAATTAAATGCGCGCGTAAAAGGAAACGTGATCATTTGTGCGCATAAAATTATGTCCTCTGGCGTCAAGCACATTAATCAATGAGGAAATTTCTTTGCTAAATCAATCAGTAACAACATTACTTGATTTAATCTTTATCTGCATAACCCATCATAACTAGGTTTTACAGCCGGGTAAATTTTTGAAAAATATATTAAATTTTATTGCTATCACAAACAAAATAGTATTTAAAAAAAAGTTATGTATGACTAGAAAATGATCTAAAATGATCTAAAGTTAAATTTTGTAGTTGAAGCTTGCGTATGTTCATGCATTATTTTTGTCATAATGACTGCTTTGACAGCATCAATCTGTCAGTAACACACTCAACATCGAGAACCTGTAGGTTCGCATTTCGTGTAGTACAAGTTTCGGAGAAACTTCGTCTCTGACATCGGCTGTTGTCAAGAATATTTATTTGTGAATGGAATTGTTGCAAAAAAATTTGACAATACATTTCTGTCATATGAAACACAAGAAATAACGTGTTCGAAAATGATACTTTTTTGTCATATAATTCTGTCAATTTCTTATTGCCTTCATTTCATTCTATTTTACTTCATGTGCCATAAGGCAATAAAGAGTAAGAATAACACAATGAAATACCATTTTTGAACACATTTAGGAAAACACATTAGAAGAAAATATATTAAAGAAGTGGCAGGTTCCATAAAAAGACGAAGGAAAATATGTAAATGTTGCCAAAATTGTAACAAAGTTATATGTGGCGAGCGCGCACAAACGATTATAAGATGTAATAATTGTAGGTTGTCAATATAATAAATAAATGTAAATTATATAATACATAATTCATTTATATGTAAATAAATAATTAATATGTTAGTTATCAGAAAGGAAAACGGTTTGGTTATCTATATTCAACTTTCCTCTATCATCTATCTTATGGCTATCCGTGAGTAGAGTATATATTTCGTTTAAACTCTTCATCTTTTTATGTTTTACAAAAATTTTTATTTATTAAACGTGTCTCAACTCAAAAATGTTCAAAGAAAGTATTTTCAAATATTCCAACCAGAACATAATAAATTTATATGTTAACCTTTTAGCTACGGTAGGACTAGCCGCGAAGCTATACCTCTGTACGACAAGGTTTGACACGGTCTACATATAATAAATAATATCACTGCGATTTCAGACTGATAGAATTTTCCACTGTGCAATTATGATAAATTAGATTATAATGTGCACAGCTATCGATGACAGAGACAGAATTGTGCCGCTATAGTGACGGACCGTTTGAAAAGATGATATTTGCGAAAGTCACTATACTAGCGCGTCGCACCTAAGAGGTTAAAGTATGTACCCGAGTAAATATCCGGTTCTGCATATAAGGGTCAAACCGGTTAATGGGAAAATCGGAGCTTTTAATTTGCTCATTAGGAACTTTTTGACAAAAACCAACAAAATTTATCAACCTGCGATTTCTTTTTATTTTTCAATAATGAAAGAACAAAAATTTGAAATCCTTGAAGAGATAAATAAAGCATACAACACAATGAATTAAAAACGAATGCTTTAAAGTCTGAAAAAGACGTTGACGTTTAAAATGTATTATTGTTAATGGGGATTACTTTGAAAGAGGCAGTGCACGTTTTAATGATCAAATAAATATTATCCTTAAAATAAAAAGAATTGCACAAACTTTTCCATAACTCGAACCTATACGATGTGTCGTAAAAGCACCTGAACTTTTTAAATAATTTTAAGAACAAATAATTTTTTGCATAAATTACATTTGGATTTGACTTGTATTCCTTCTACAACTATACAACTATTTTCACGATCAACTAATGCATGGAATGACTTCTTAATATCTCTCTGAGGAATGCTGCTGTGGCTACCTTGCGTGATAATGCTGCGGCACATCGTGCGACCGCTGTCACAGCGTTTTTTGGAAAAAAATAAATTACAGCGTTGGAACATCCATCGCATACGGCTGCTGTGACTTTTTGTAATTATTTTTTTATTTTTAGGAATTAAAATTACCAAAGGAAAACCTTTCGACGAAACGTTAGATTACGTTCGATACATAGTGATGAAATAGTTATAGTAGAATTAATAATAAATTTTTAGAGAGCAACTTAAAACTCTCCAATATTTATAAATTTTATACATTTCTTATACGCAAAGAACATTAAAATATGTTTGAACACTTATTATTATTAATTATTTAGATTGCGTCCAAGATTTTGGGGCCAGTAATCATAAATCTCTGTAGTTTCGAAAATTTTCATCATTTCAACGATTGAACGGAAAATATTTAAAGATCGGGCACTGAGCCAAAATCAGAGCTAAAGATAGTTCCGTTTTCAAGAGTAGCGTATGCTATGATGGCCGCTCGTTACTATTCTTTTATTTCAATTGACTTGTGACAACATATAAATTTCTAATATAGAATGTTGGTGAAGAGTAGCAATGTGTTAATTTTAATGTGTTTCCACAAATCTCTATTGTGGTTACATTTATTATTTGTTTTTGCACAAATTGTTGAAAATTCATTTCAGTTTTTGTAAACATTAAAATATATTAATTTTACCAAAATATGGAACAGTACTATCGTTATACTGTTATTAATTGTTAAGAAACTGCTCGTTTCTAATGCAATAATTACATTTAAACAATTTACCATTATTATACCAATTGAAATTGTATTTACTAAAATGTTCAATATTATAAAATAAATTTTTCAATAACAAAAATATTACTATGAGATGATAAAATTTCCAAATTAAAATGAAATAAAGATCGAATGAATTACACACATAATTTTTGAGATAAAAATTTACTGGTACAGCCTGTTTGTATGCAAACATGCAACAATAGTAAAATTCAATGAACTGTTTGCAAATAAACTCGAAATTTAAACAATGATTTGCCATTTAAAATTTGTCATTATAAACTGTAAAATTTTATCATTAAATATATTATAACATTTATTGTATACTATTGTAATTATAATCGATAAAGAACAGTAAAATACATTTATGACTTTTCTTTTCATGCGCATATCATTTATTTGTATGTTAAGATGCTTCTTCTATTAAAATTACTTCGAGTCGCTGATAATGTCAATGGGGAAAAGCTTCGAGCGCAAAGTGTTAAACTCCCTTCCCCTATAATTTTACCTGCAATGGAATATATTGCATTTTGAAAAAAATTCCTAATACTTACAACTCGACACTGTCACAATAAGAACTACTTCTTAGGTATCTATTGTTTTTCTATTCAACCTTTTATTAAACCTTTGAAGTCGAGACGTTTATTAACTCTTTTAACTATACCTACGTACGACGAATCTGAAAATTATTTCGTATTATTTGAACAAAACAGCAGTAAAGGTAAGAGTATAAAATATAAAATAAAGCAGTAGAAGATGAAACATTTTCCTTGATAATATTCAGAAAGTGTGATTTCATATCTACAATGTTGTAATTAGTATCTACACATGAACGTGAAAACGAAACAGAACAAAACCTTTCAGCAACATTAAGACTATTTTTGATATTACGTTTCGTTTTGATATTTCGTTTTAGTTTCGTTTTTAAAAATAACATTCGAAAAATATAAATTTGTATGAGAATTCACAGTCTAAGTATAATATAGTATTGACAATCTGTCTGCATATTGTTTTATAAATAACAATATTTTAAGGGGTTGAAATTAAGTACACCTGTAGAAAAAAGTATTTTGTAAATAATATTCCATCTAATACCCGAAAACTCTACTTGCAATTTTATAGGTTGTGTAAATAAAATTAGTAAAAAATTACGTACATTTCATACAAAAATATTTAAGTATTAATCATTATGTTTTAAGTTTTCGAATGCTATACATCCAAAGGAATTTTAAAAATATCACATTTATTCCAGATGTTACAGTTGCGTTAAGAATGATATATTTATTCAGATCCAAACGTATTTGGTAAATGTTATAGAGTTTATATATGTAACTCATAACACTTTTTTAAGTTAACAACCCAACATGATTTATAAGGTTAAAATAGTATTTTTTAAGATTCATTATGATGTATAAAAGTAATACGAAATTAATATCTCGCTTATCTTTTACGATGGAAAAAGGTGTCAAAGGAAGAAAATATTTGCTTAGAAACAGTAAACGAGGTAATGGGCAAAAAAGTGTTCTCGGGGTTATTTTTTTTTAAATTTCAAAATTATCGTAGATTTATTAAGTGGGACTATACATTTTTGTTATCTTGATACGATAACCGAAATTAAGGCCAATTTATTACGCTTGCTCCTTTGAATCAAATGTTTTTTCCTTTTAACATTTTCTTCCACTCTAAATGATAGGTAACGTAATAATAAGTAATAATAAGTATGTTCTTATTCAGATTGAGACAAAATAGATGCATACAGTATGTTAACACGTCGATAAAAGCATTTTTAACAAAAAAAAAGTTAAATGCTCTAATGACATGATTCCATGATTAATAGTTACGAAATTATTAAGGAATAATAATAAAAGTAAGAAAAGAATTTAAAAAACTAAACACCACTTTATTTTACAAAATGATAGCTTATGTTAAATAGAAACAAGTACTTTAACGTACGGTAACAAGCAAAGAGTAACATGTGGTAACAGACAGTTGTTTTCTTTAGAAGACGTCAAGCATTTGTTGATATTGAAGACCACTAATGGTATTCACAGTAAGTGTATATACGAAATATTTTATCTTTTCGGTCAAAAATAAAATAGTGTTACAATTTACATTATTAATTTCCATACATACAAAGTGTGCTTTATCGTCCAGAGAAGTTAGTAGTTGCTACATGTATTTTGTTTCACATCTTTAATTATTACGATAGATTGTAAAATATCTGGAGATATTAGTACATACGTGATGAGTATTGTTTTAACTTGTTTTAACTTGTCTTAACACGTTCACGTCGATATATATATATCAAAATTAACTCAAAATTAACAACTACAATCACGAAATCAAACTCGTAAGAAAAGAATGCACTCTAATGTAATTGTTACAAGCATTCCTTATTATTACGATCTATGATTAAACGTACAAAAGCATGTCCCGGCGTGAACGTGTTAAACAGAAAAAGGTATATAGAAATGTCACCCTAGTTTTATATTTCGTTATAAAATTTGATTCGTAGCTTAAATTGCTTTAAATTTTGGAGTAAAATCTAGGTAAACTAATATGATTGAAACTAATACTTGTGACGAAAAATGAAAATCTAAAAGGAAAACAACTTAATCGAATTTAATATGTATTACGAAAATAAGTCGTTTTTTAAGCTTTTACAAAAATGAAAGTATTATGGCCCCTTAACAAAAATCATAGAGAAATCATCTTAAGTAGCATTTTAAGATTGAAAGTAAAGAAACAAAGCAAACTTTTTTTTATTTATATACACAAATTTCACGTAATGTGCATTCATTATACGCTCATAATTAGATTAGTACGTATAATGCTGGTTTATCGAACATCGATTGTTATGAAATACACCAGTGTAACAAAACAAGAGTCAAAAATGAAATGATCATAATATAATAATGGATTTTCCGAAAGTCAAATTACATATTTTTATGGGATGCCAACCTGTCAACACGAGTTTGTTTAGAAAATTTTATGTTTAAAAATATCAAAAATTAAGTCATTTCACTTGGAAATGTCGATTTCAGAAATCTTTCATAAAATATTCCAACAATATACGACGACAAAAAGCTTCGGTCCTGAGGTAAATTTGTTCACCTATATATAATTGTAATAGATGTAACTATTTGTAACATTGTTTATTTATAGAATTTATAGGATTTTTTCGACGAAAAATGTTTGTATAAATTTTATCCTTAATACTCAATAAATTTTCAAAATTGATACTTGTGAGAGACAAATGTCTGTCAGAATGGTATTCTTCGTATGAAAATCCGTATGAAGCTATTGAGTATTAGAAAGCATACTTATCTAATAGTCAAAATTTTATTAAACCAAAATCTTTTCGTATTAAAGTTAGATTTATTTCTATTTGAAGGCGTTGAAAAAATGTTCCTATAATATTCCTAACATGCTTTTTTTATGTTTTGTCGATAGATATAATACTTAAGATTGTGTTCATAAAGGCTATTGTCTATTTTAAGAAACTTGCCAATTAGAATATATAAAAATATATAAAAATAATAGAGTCGATGTTTTGATTATAAAATTAGTTTTTCTTAACGTTTCCATCGAATTCTTTTTAAAAATTGAAAGAAAAATGTGAGTACAATTTAGATATGGCCACGTAAAGAAAGTTGCAAAAGTGAGAATACATATAACAGTAAATGAATTTAGATATTTTTAATAAAGACAGGTAACACTGTGTTTGAAGAGCTGTTAACTTCCTATGCGCAACAAGTAGCAGCAATAAATAAAATATTATCATGTTCTTCGTGATGTGAGAAAGACTATGAAGATTATCAGGTTTCAAAGTTACGAAATCGTCGTGTAAAAACTTAGATAAGCAACTCATTGCAGGAAGATCTCACATATCAACGATATATAATAAGCTCACCGGTTGCTATTATTTTTTTATATTTATTACCATGTGTTGTGTTTTATATTTATTACCATTTGATTTATGAACTATTAAATTTAACGATTAAAGATTTTTATAAATATTATTTGGTGAAGGTTTATGTATATTTTGATTGATGTAATTGTAAGAATACGTATCTTAATGTTCTATTTAGGAAGCTCTATCTTTCATGATCTATATCGCTGAACTCTTATTGTCCTAAAAACAATACAATAAAATAGGAGATTTTTACAAAATAGTTTCTCGTGTTCAGAATGTTAAAAAATTATTTAGATATCGATTTATATGTTATATGTTCAGTATAGATTATTATTATATAAGGTGTATGAATCAAGTATTAATCGAGTTTATCTCTAGATGGCGGAATATCTGAAAAGCGCTAACAACGAATACAAAAGAAGTATTCTTTAGTTTATAACACTTTCTATTTTTGGCCTCAAGAATGTCGAATTCGGTACTTCTAAATTTAAAAGTATTCCTCATTGTACCGTCTGACACAGAATCAAAAATAGAATCATAAATAATTTACACGTCTGAATTTCTTTATTAATTATATCAATTTTCATTCATAAACGCTGTAAATTAAAAAGCCATAAAACATATAGAAATAAACAATTTACCTGGAATTATTTAACTGTAGTTACAATTTAAACATTTTTGAGCAAATGCTTTCATTTAAATGTAATAAAAAATTCCCGCGGTATGTATTATTTATTATATATATTATGTAATATTATTATTTATTTTACACTGAACAGTGCCTTTGTGTGGATATTATTCTCACCACGTATTTATGTCCTATGTATTTTATTTTACATTATCTATATCAAAATAATAACTATATACAATATTTACCTATAGTTATATACAATAATCATTAATTTAATACAATAATATTTTAAATATTTACTCTTAACTATACTCAACTCTTTACTGATTACGTATTTAACAGTAACCGTACTGCGAACCGCTCAAATAACCGGTTTCAAAATTTGATTTACAATTCTACGGTTTCTCTCGTTCATTTAACTTTATATCAATTCCTATATTATCCGCTTAATTAGTTTTTCAATTTTTGTCTTTCCTTGTGTTTCTGTTACCAGGACGAACTTTCATCACCCGGCATTCGCGTTCGAACAAAGTTCTCTTAGTGAATATATGTATCTATAAATATAAGTTCAACGTTTTATATTGCGATATGTTTCAAAATAGTTACCTTCACTGATTTACTACAAAATGTATTTTAAATCACAGGCAAACATTGTAATAGTTTTTTCATTTCTTATTATCACAGTTATTTACAATAGAAACTCATGATATGATAAAATTGATTTCGCATACCAATTCTTTTAACTAATATGCAATAACAAAATTAGTGTTTGCAAGTAAGAAATATATTTCAGAATATCTTAAAGAAATATATTTCACAATAAAGGGATAGCATTTCTCGTGAATGCATGGCTTTATATCTGTGTAAAAAATGTACTGATTTTCGATATTAGAAAAAATAAATAGAAAACGACTTGACTAATGACAAATAATACAAGGTAAGGGATATAACAAGGGACTTTGTACAACAAGGAGACAGTATGCAAGCGAAAAATTACTATAAAAATATTAATAAAATCATTATAAATATGTATGAAAAATTATTTCAAGCTTCTTTAACATTTAATTAAAAATTTCAAGCAATTCCTTTTGTTTTATAAAACTTTCTTCGTATATTTTGAAAGTGATTTACATTATTTCTCAGTCTATTTAGTTCAATATAATAAACAAATACCTACTAATTTTTCAATGTTCTGTGCATTTAGTGAAGTTTTGATATTGTATGTACGACACATGAGTGTTTTTCAAACGTTTTCCTAATCAAATTTATAAAGAAATAATTGTAGTTTATAATTTGCAACTTATGTGTGCGTTTTCAAGTGTCACTATCTCATTGTCTATGTCGTGTTACAAACTTCAATTTCTACTTTAACCAAGTCGGATTAACCAGTTTGCATACAGTTACTACTATTTTGTTTAAACGAGAAGAGTTTTGATCTACTTAACTTTCCTATAATCAAATCATAAAAATTCTAGTATAAATGCATAAGAACTACAAGTTAAGAATCGACACAAGTAACATTTTGCTTTTGCCATTACTAAAAATACGAAATATAACATTAGTTTCAAATATATAATTTAATACGTTTACTAATTAAAAATAAATAAATGGCGTCTGTTAATTTCAATATGAGCTCTTGTAATTGATTTTAATCAAGCTGTGTTGACAATTTAATAGCTGTTTACCATGAATAATGTATGATACTGATGATATGGCACAGTTTTATAATTAAAATAAAACATAACTAATAACATAATTATTTGTCTTGATTTGTGCTAAACCTTTTTAGAATTAAATATGAACATTTTTATCCATTCCATATGTGTAAAATAAAATGAACGCAAAAGCTATGTAGGAATAGTACCAGCAAAAAACTGAATATTATAGAGGTAAACCAGTTTTTAGCATATTAAACGAAGACTTCCTTATATGATCGCTGTGTTTTATTTTCAGTGGTGTAGAAGAGGTGTTTTCTATGTTAGTACGTTAAGTATCCAAGCGTGCATAATTATTTTCCCCGTCGATTCACGGTAATTCCAGTAGTTCAAGCTACTTCCTTCTTTCTTCCTGTATAATTTCCATTTAAAACTCACCGGCTGCTTGAAAATCTACTGACTCTAAGAATTCACGTGAACTTGTTTAACGGTGTAGCACAAACCATGTTCGTTTCAAACCCACAGTTAAATTGATAAATATGTGATAAATGTAGGTATACGACATACTATGCGTTATAAATACATAATAAATATATACTATAATATATATGAAATTATATTTGGCTTATTTCTAAATTTACAATAACATTCCATAATTAATATTACAATCTTGAAACGGCTATAAGATGTAACTTCATTTTCAAGAAAATCTTTAAATTCTCTTTCAATTTAAATTCTTTCAATGTTTCTTCAATGAATGCTAAAACGAAAGTTATTATTATATAATTAAAAATAATATACTAAAATGCACCAGTCATCTTTTGCACGATTATTAACACTAACCTTTAGTGTCAGGAATTTAACTACCAATCATATTTTTGCAAAAAGAATGTAGGTAATAATAATACTAATTCATTGGAAGAATGGAAAATTTATGCTTATTCTGCCAACGTTTACTCAGAAGCATTAGAATTAATGATAGAAAAATAATAGTCAATTCAGATTTGGAAGAATTAAGTGATATTTATAGTTGTTAAATTCTATTTGAAGATTTTACCACGAGTCTGGCATGATATTATAGGGCTATATCAAGGGTTTAATACGTAAACAATGTACAAAATAACTTTTAGATAACAAGAAAAAATTATGTACACCTGATCCTCGCTTTACACGGACTTTTTTTACGCGAGTATTTGACTTGTTACGGTGGGAAAAATGTCGGTACAGTTAGTGTTAAAAATACACAAAATTAGAATAATCCAACTTAAAGGTTAATTACTTTTACATTTTTTATTCTGTTACACTATCTAATCAACTTTTTTTTTAATAAAAATGTTCAAAGTTAAAATGTTATTTTTGCATAAGTGCCGTCTAACTCGCTGCATTTAATTTCATGCCCGTTATCAATGCGATAAACATAATCAAGACGTAATAAAATATGAAACACATTATTGTTTATGCTATGTCGATTTTACGACATTTAGTTTCTCCGACAGAAAATTGAGTGCGACAGCTTCAACGAAAATTAATGCTTTATAGTCCTATGACCAGGTTGACTGGACATTTAACACATGCACGTCAGGACATGTTTTTATACGTTTAATTAATTTTTTACGAGTTTAGCTTCGTGACTTTAGTTGTCAATTTTGGATAAATATTAATAAATTACCTAACAATTTTGCTCAATATATCTATATTATATTAATATATTAATTGTATAGAATATATTAATATATCCTTTTTGTACAAAATGTTCTAAAAGATAATTCTTTCGTTGTATTTTAACAATTAATTGGTTAATTATAGTACCAAAACATACTGGGTTGTTAAGGGTTAATTTTACTTCAATATCTACGTATTTTATCAATTGTTATTGTAATTATTCATAATGTCGTAATCATAGCATACATATAAGTACAAGTTTAAAGTTTGTCAAATGTTCCAAATAAACTGACAAAATGATATATTAACACTAAACATATCACGTCTAGCCAAATAATCTTTTTTTTTATTAGCGGAAAGTTATTTTGTACGTTGTTACCCGTATTAAATTAATAATTAAAAATATTCCTTCTGGAAAAATCTGACAGATAGATAAAGTGTCAGTACGTTTACTGTGAAACAAAATTTAAATTAAGTAATTCTGATGCAAATGTTGGAGGGAAAAATCGAGAACATTTCAGACTGCAATGAATCAGGAGGTGTAAAGGATAATTAAAATTTGCGCTTGCAGAGAGTATATCTAAGGGAAGTTTATCATATTCGAACGGAAAGTTGAATGTAGAAGTCACTTCTTCAAAGCTATTCCGTACAACGTAATAAGTAAAAACGCTGTCACGCTCTGTTGCTTCCATGGAAAATCGAGCACTGGCAACTCCACTGGAAAGTTCAATCAACACTCATTAAAACGTTACACCTTTTTCGTAATGCAGACGCTGAAAATTTAAGATTTCTCACAGTGATTTCACTCTTAATTTCCTTAGATTTCATGGATCCAAAGAAAACCCGGTTTGTTCGATACATTACTGAGAAAATTAATTTTTACATCTACACCAAAACCGTATTACCTAAATTTGGATGATATAGCGAAAACAATGAACTATATAAGTACATACAGTGACTCACGAAAGTACTTGAACACTTACCATGAAATACTTTATTAACTATAATAAGTATATTATAAAACTCTTACCGAAATATTTGAGATATGACTCTCTAGATTATATAGGTAAAGTTTGAAGGAAATCGAAAGATATACACAATAGTTATGAATTATTTCTTATAAACATAAAGATTGCTGAAGCCACAAAAGTATTCGAACAGGTAAGTTTTCAATCTTTAACATTTAGTATGTCCACCTTTGGCACGAATAACGTTTTGTAACCGATTATGCATACTGTTTAAGAATTTTCCTGTAACTATAATCGGTCCTTCAGATAGCCAAGTTTTGACTAATCGATATTTAGATAATTGACATTCTAAATACATAGGGTAGCCCGCGCCGAATCGGATTGAAGGATGAATCAGATTGAAATAGGAATCTAATCTACTATTCACCTCTCAGGTTAGCTCCATCGACCGTCAAATTAAAAATGCACAGGGGCAAGGGGACTCTTTCACTTACGAAGCTCAGGCCGCCTCGACTTTCGACGCCTGGTCATTATTGGCGCGTGGCAACAACAAAGGACGGAAGCGAGACCGAATGCGATGAAGTGAGAGGTAACGATAGAAAACAAAATTCTCTACAGTTCCGTCTCACTCCGTCGCATTCGATCTCGCTTCCATCCTTTGTTGTTGCCACGCGTCAATAATGACCAGGCGTCGAAAGTCGAGGCGGCCCGAGCTTCGTAAGTGAAAGAGTTCCCTTGCCCCTGTGCATTTTTAATTTATGGTCTATGGAGCTAACGCAAAAGGCGTATAGAACTTTTGTTTGAGGTTTTCACGGCTAGGAATATTAAAAGAAGTATTCAAAGTCTCCGGGTGTAAGTCCTATCCATTGTGAATTGTTTCCTGACGTTTCACAAGCATTGTAGTTGGCGTCACCAGGGGGTTTGAGGACTCACTGATACTGGTTAGCCAGGATCAGTGCTTCTTATTTAAGCATATCTTGCTCGGAGATACGGATGAATGATCATCAATTCGACGTTTTTAATTGGCCAGCTGATCAATTAAGTGGGAGGAGGGTGATGATCTGGAGCATCTATCCAAATTGGCCACAAAATCCTGTTTCACAAAACTAAAATAATAGCAAAAACAACAGGAGTTTACCAGAGGAAATATAGAGAAACATCTCAATAATTTCAATAGGGATTCTGGTTACCAACTCAGCCCAATTTGGACCACTTTCCTCCCATTTTTTAATTGATCCAGTATCAGTGAGTCCTCAAACTCCCTGATGATGTCAACTGCAATGCTAGCGAAACGTCAGGAAACAATTCCTAATGGATACGGCTTACATCTGGAAACTGTGAACACTTCTCACAATCTATATTCGTTATATCACAAATTACATTTTTCACTTTTCGTTTCTTGTTTGCAAAACAAATATACCTTATTATTAATATTCAAGTATTTTTACTTCTACAATGTCAAACAGGAAATAATCTAGTCCATTTACAATGATCGATTTTGTAGTTATAGCGAACGTAACGTCTCGATTTTGACAGATTCTTGTTATTGATCGAAACAAACTATGACAATGTGAAATATAACAATAGATAATGAACACAAGCATTAATATCTTATTTGTATCATTCACTTTGTCGTATTCTTCTTCATTTGTGTTTTTCGTTACGCGATTCGGCCAATAATAAAAATAAGTCGAAATCGAGGCATCACTGTTACTATAAATACTGATGGGTGATGACGTGTAGTGAGACGGTACAGAAGTAAGAGGGCTTTTCGCTGTATTTTGATTATACCTTTCATTGGTTACGTGTAACCATATTGACGAATATCAAATTAGTATTAAATCTGGTAAAATAAAAAAATGAAAACTGACCAATTAGACCCGCATTTATTTCTGGACGTTTCTTCTGAGCAATATAGAATACCATTGATATATTATATATGTATGAATTAATATTTAGCAGGGAGACACAGGAACAAAAGAGGTCTTTCGCTGAGCGTTTTGTTTATAGTTCTAATTGGTTACGCGTAACTGTATTGACAAATAGTAAATTAGTATCGGAAATGAAATAAGAAAATATGAAAACATATTGTCGCATCAAAATGTTTAATCTTTCAAGATCTACATCTACGAACTGGTTAACACGGTTTGGATAACACCAAAGTGGTATGTTATCATTGTTTCAAATAAAGCCATTAATGTCTACGACCTACCTCCTACAATCTTATGACGCAGTGGTTCCAGGAATTATTGCGCCATGATATTCATGAGTATAGTTTCAAAATATTCCTTTTTGATAATTGCGTTATCAGTATACATTTATATAGATGCATTTATAAATACCTATATCGGTATATAAGTACCTATATTTGTATTTTCTTCTACGGAATGAGTTACGTTTTCATGAAAATTTGAGAAAATTGCTTCTAACCTAGAGTTCTCGAATACTTCTATATTGTTTTGTGCATCGAAAATTCAGAAATTTGTTCAAAAATGTTGTAAATATTGTACTGAACTTTGAACGCACATAAACATTCTGGTTGCTAATATAAGGGTCAACCTTTAAGTATTTAAGTCTGAATATTACCGATTAATATTAAATATTCTCGTTTGTAGCGTTTGCATATAGTGCATTTATTTGTTTTTACTTATTTAAATATTTCTACATAGCAATAGTATCGATTATGTAAGATGTGGTGAGACCGCATGCCCAAAATTAAAAGTTATTGAAATGCCACTTCTTATCAAATTATGCAGAAGTGAGATATACTCCTCTTGTGCCTAATTATCTACTCACATTCCCTGTATACGTTCCAATTTTTCATTGAAGCAGTCGAGCGTTACAAATTTTTCAACTATTGTGTCGCATCGAAAAGCTTTGAGAAAATGTCCTCCACCACCAATTTTTCATTCGAAAGTAATGAATAGCCTTTACTTTTACCATAAGCGTATGTTTGAATCTTCCCTTTTTCATTCATTAATTTTTTGTTGGGTCTGCTGACGTAAATTATTTCGCAATTCAATTTATAACTAGTTGTAATTAAATTGAACCCATTCTATTCTATATACAGAGGTATTATTACAATGCAAAGAAGTGTTCACCTTTTCCGAATTTTTCAAAAGAAAGCATCAATAATTACCTCTCGTCTATATATTTGTAAAATATGATTTTTTTTACTATAATCATTTCGAGTAGCTAGTAATATGAATAAATAAAATTATCAGGTGCAAAAGTAATATTGATTTTGCTTTAACATTAGTTTATTAACACTTTGTACTCGAAAGTTTCTCACTAGAAATATTTAACATTTTTTGACGAAGCGAAGACGACATTCTTTGAAATTAACTCGAAGGGAAATCACAAGTACATTGAGGAACAAAGCTACTTTATTCCAATATTTTACGTATCGAAGCATTATAGAAAGTTCAACATTAAATATTAGATTTTGTAGTTTTACTGCGTCAAATCAAGTGGTGACTGAGGGTCACTTCCAAGTGCATAGGGTTAAAATAATTGATAGAGAAAATAATCTTCTACTTCGATACGATTTTTGTAAGTAACAGTAAGAACATTTTATTTTAATAAGTTGACTGTAGAAGTTCGTTTTAAAAATCAGTTATGAGGTGTGAAACGAAATCAATCACCGACGAATATACATGTCGAGCGCAGGACAAATGTACTGTATGGGTCCAACGTTGGTCAAGCCGGCCAGTGGCTCAAAAGTTAAGAGGGGCAAGGAGACTCAGCTTGTGACTCGGCCAATAACAAGGACATGCCGAAACCAAACCCCCATAACGATCAGGCCGAGCATTGTGAGTCGACGTCTCTTCTTGCCCCTGTGCACTTTTAAGCCACAAGCCGACGGCAATAACGTGAGAGGCGAATAGTAAAGAACAAGTAACGATCGACCGGAGCTTTCAAATTACAAGAAATTAGTTATAACTTGTAAGATAACTAATGTGGAATAGAAATTGTGATATCAAATAATTAATAATTCTTCGTGATACATAAAACGCTGATGTTTTTCGTGGCAGTCAACTTGTGAAGCTTATATATGAAGGTATTATGAAGCATACAGAATCTGTAAAAAAATAATAATGAAAGTTTACATAACTTAATTTGAAAAATGTCTTGCACAGAAATAAATAGCAGTAAAATTATTGAAACTGCTGCTGAATATCGTTAATACAAATAGTGCAAACTACAGATACTTCTATTGATCTGAATGCTTATAAGTCGACATTGTTAAAAAATAAAAGGAGATTATTTTGGATTAAACAATTGTAACCAAACAAGTGAGAATTAATTTAAAAGGACAAAGAAGATTTGTTGTCTTTCGTGTTGGGACGTCTGCGTTTATCGATATCAATAAAACAATATGTTACAGATGTTACTTCCGCTGTAATAATGGATCTCTCTATTCTGTTATACATATTAGTTCGTTCACTACCTCTTCTTTACGGCCTTTCTCCTTTGCGATTAAGAAAAATTGTATGAAAGTAGAACGCAAAGTTCATTCCTATGGTTAACAGATCATGATTGTAGTCTTTCTTTCACGTAAAACTTATGTATACGATATCCACAATATTGATACACAATTCTGTGAACTTGTTATATTTTAGATTACTTGCTATATTTAGATAAACGGGATTATAGTATATTTAAATTACACAAGGAAGAGTAATATAGAAAATCCATGGCTAATTAAAAATTATGGCTTTTATGTTGTTTCGTGTTTTCTGTTCAGCGAATAATTACTTTATGTTTTATAATATGATATGAGAATGTACATAATTATTACGATGAAAATAAGAAGTTACAATTGATAATACCGCAATAAAATCGCAATATTATATCTATTTGCAATCTAGATGTATTTAATGTGTACACCTAAAGGTCTGAAAAAATCACATTTATCTTGAAGCATTTGCTGATTTAATGAAATAAATTGTTCTTTTTTCAATGTGAATTAAACCTTAAACACGTAATAACATAGTCGATAAAAGTTGAAGTGAGAATGGCTATTTCTAAAATGATCATTGATCTTCATACAATACTTTACAAATAAAGTTCCATTAAGTATAAATTTTCGAAGAATGTGGAACTACTAATTTAAAAAAGTCTAGATCGCTAAAATCGAAAGATTGAAAAATTAATTTACATGGAACTAATGTGATGGTTAATTGAAGCTTCAAGTTTCTTATAATTGTGTAAATTTCTTAATATTACAATATGTTCTTTTAAATATTTATTATATTTTGAGTTTTGTTCACTAAACAGTTTCTAATTGAGTTAAAATGTTTATTTTTAAGGGCACAATACGTATAAATACAATAAGCAATTTTAAAAACAATAGACAATGAGCTAAATGACTTTACTGTCGCTTTGTATCACTTGTTTCTTACTTCAGTAGCCAATGTTATTTTTAAGTACTTACGCACTTACTTACGCACATTTTCGTAATTACCATCCATATTTCTTGAGCTCTTAAGAGGCATAATTTTGTTTTTCACGAAGAAACAGTGCAGTGCAAACAGGCAGTTACAAAACGTGTATTTGTTTTACAGTGCAGGTGTCATATCAGTAATGCAGTTGTTATTACGTATTCGCTTAAACGTATTCACAAAAGCGTCACATGTTGCCTACATACGTATATACTTTATTTCATACAATACTTTATTGGAAAGGAATTTTTTCTTGTTTTCGTTTTCGATACCATTTTCAATGCAATTTAATTTTATGAATCAAATAAAGATTTTCTATTTAATTATGCATGTTAATGTTTATACGATATTACGTAAATATTTTCTTACAAACACTCAAAGAAATCTGAAGTTTGTAAATATGTTTCTTTAAATGTGGTAGAACATCTTTTATATGAACATCTGCTATGTAAACGTTCTATTATATGAACGAAACTATTATGTGAACTGCGTATTTCCTACTACAATACATTCATATTATTATAAAAATATAATTATATTTCTGTAGGATGAAATCTATTCATGACGATTCAAATGTTTTAAATAATAATTAAGATCTGAATAGGGAAGACGAATTCAATGATAATACATGTAGTAACAAATGTAATAACAAAAATATACCATCTGATTTCGAAGCTTATACAACTTTGGAAACTGTTCAGATGATGTGAAACTCAAAATGAATGTCATTACCACAGAATTGAATCTATTGAAAAAATTATATAATTCAAGTGCCAATTTTGTAATCTATATAGGTTATTTATCATTATAAAAAGAAATATGTATATATATATATTGGTATGTATAAGATATTTACAATCAAATAGTATCAACACTATTTTTTCACTCGTCACTTATTAATCTATATAACTTGAAATATAAATAGAACTATAATTTGTCTTCTTTTTAACGTAGAAATTCGCTTATCCGAACACTTTTCTCCGCCAGTTAGTTCATTAGTACTTTAAGACAAAATTATGAAATAGGGAAATTTTAAATAAACGGAACATTTTATACGAAATATACATTGTTATTGTTCTGTAAAATCTATGTACAAATAAGTCACTCTAAAAATGCAAAGATATGTAAATCGTTTCGTGTGTAATTTACGATAATAATAACAACAAAAATAAATATACAAATTAATAGACCAAAAAAAATATTCATTGCTGTATATGTTTATACCTATAAAGTGTAAACATTTTTTGATTCGAATCAAAGATTGATTCATCAATAAAAATAACTATAATTAATGCACAGTGAAAATATAATCGAAACGGAAATTTAATTATTAATAATATTTTCACGTGTGTTGAAACCTCTTCTGTTTATCACAGTTCCCCGTGGAAGTCTTCCATGATACACGTTTGAACTTCAAGCAAGAACCGGTGCTGTCTGTGTTCTGAAGTCATTGGCCTTTCCAGTTTTCTCTTACGTTTCCTTTTACACTTCTCAAAAGAAATCTATACTGTGTTATTACGCGCCATTAACACACGTTTCATAATTACTATTCAAAGTACCACTCACAATCAGTTGAAACTTGAAGGACACGAAGAAAATTCAATAAACCCTACTGCTTCTTGTATGTTATAGGTCAAGTATAAACAAGAATAACTCACAGCACTTTAACTCACTAATCGCTATTTTAACACTGTCAAAAGTAAAATTAATTTTTCTTAATAACAATAAAATATTAATCCTTTATAGCTTCTATTAAGTAATTATAAAACAATTTATGATGGTAAACAAAATAGTAAAAATAATCAGAGATAAAGAAAGTATGTTCATTATTAAAAGTGTTTTTGAGTATGATACACTTCAAAATACGATGCTATAAATTTCTAAACCAGGATTAGAATTTTTAAAATTTTAAAAAGGACGCGTTAGAACGGTCAGTAAGTAAATTCCTTTATTCCTAATTCATACTTATTATAATTTTATACTCTGTGTCACATCACTAACCCATTCTTTTCTAAAAAAAACATTTACATTCCAAAATTTCGTAATTGCTGTAAAGCTTTTTGTTCATCTTGTTTTCGTAGAATCAAAATTTTAGTATTATAAATAGTACTATGTTTAATAGTTATTCCGTTAATGGTTTAAAATACTTTCGAAACATACTTAACATATATCTTTTTTATTTAAATAAGAGGTTCAAGCTATTGTCGTTCTCAATAAGAAATGTTCACTTTGTAATAGTACTTTTTTCACGCAACGTGATGTCTGACCACAAAAGCTAATAATATTACTTACTATTTAAAAGAGAAAAATGTATTTTTTATTACAATAAAGCATAAATAATTTTTACTTCTCATTAGTTTAATATGCTTTTCAATGGATATTCATTTATTCCACGCCGTGAATGGTAATACTTAATTGTTACTCGATCTTAATATTTTCAATTTAATTAATTTAATTGCTACCACTATTCAGTATTTTATTTTATTTATAGTGGAATTTATTTACGACTTATCTTCGTATTTGGTCCTTACAATGTAGGTTGAGTAATAGCAGAGTTTGTACTTCTAGAATAAGAAACCGGTTTTACTTCCAATTGCTGCATATGCGTTGTTACTCTACATTTTTGCGCAATAAATGACGATAAAAAACATATGTCCTCGCATACTGAATCATTTAGTTCGATCATTTTCGTTTTACCATTGAAATTATATTATCTAGTCATCTCCTTCTCCGTGATTTTAATGACCTACAGAAACTTTATAGAAAAAGCTATTAATTCTATTGGAATGGACAAACTTTGCAGGATTATACATTAGAGGTCAACGAGGATTTTCTTGATAAAGATCTAATCACCGCTAATTTCAACTGTAAATACAAAATATAAGATAGACAGAAGTTTTAGATAAAAATCTCAATAACAGGAAACAATAAAAATGCTGTCCTTATCAAAAATCAAGATACTATATAATGAAATCTAATCTCCATAATGAATATGTTTACTCTTCATTGTCGCCATTAATAATATAATCATTGCGTGTAAAATTCACACAATTTCAAAATATATTAAAAAGAGAATGATAATAAATTTATAAATAATATATTAAAATGAAATAGGTAAAATTAATTTATATATTATAGTAAAATCGGTAAAAGCTAGTACATTGTAATTTAACAAATTACTTTTATTTTCCAATGAAGCAACTTAACTCATTTACGATAAAATAAAGTATTTAAATGAAATAGTGTTTAATTATAATAATTTCATTTCTTTCTGTTATTTATAACTTTAGTGCTTTTTCATTTATTACATTGAACTACATTACGATTATACGTTACGAAACCCTCATAAATATTGAATAATATTTATTACCCTCATAACTGGAAATTACAAGACTGATCATTCAAGTTCAGTTTCATTTCTTATTAGTTCTTCATTTTCGTGTTCATGTAATAAATAATTTTCATGTTTCATCAGATCGCTTTGTCCGTATTAGCACGAACCATGCAATATTGAACTGTATCATTATACCATATTTACTGTTGTGGAAATTGCTCGTGGTCGAGCAGTGATTCGTTCGAGCTTCTCGTAAATTTGCACATGGCGTGCCGACTAATTCCCTACCTAAGTTTCAAAGGATCTTCCCTCAACTGGGAGGGAAGATCCTTTTTCAATTCACCCTTGGACTGACTAGAGTTAGTTCCTTCAAACTTATATTCCAAACCTTCGCCTTTTTCTCTATCATCACGCTACATCCCTTTTAGAGATGACCAATACCTAATTCATGTATCTGGCAAGTACTTCTTTTCCTCTATTGATATACGGCTTTCCTTTTAGAGACGATCACCTATCAAATTTATGCAATCGGTAAAAATATCCCTCTTTTCTGAAACTTAGGTATTGCAGCGATGGGAGCTCGAAGTAACGAATAAAAGATCCAAAGCGGCGGGTCCTAAAGTAACTGCCCTTCCAAAACCTACAGATCATTGCAGTCCCAGTTTTCCATATTTTACTTCCCCACTCCCTCTTAAGTCAAATTTTTTAAATACCCAGGAAAAACTGCAAGAATAGCTTAGTCTGTTTGAAACAAGTGATATCTGCGCGACCTTCTATACGTTTGTAAAGCAAGTTTGTACAATAAAGTAAAGTGAAATCAATCGAATGAAGTTTTCCTCCCCGCAACGCTCTCACGAAGTCTTCTCAACAACACACAAACCAGGCGCGCAATCAGACTCCGTACCTAAACTAACAATAAGATACATACTGATCTAAACAACTGCAGGAATTAAATTCGTCTCGAATTACGCTTTCATGAATGAAATCTCGTCTTCATATAAAGACAACTAGCTGCATAACTTCACTAATTTAAACCACAGTATTTAAAAAAAATATTACATTTCATCAGAACTGATTATCTACTTAAAATATACTATATAGTACTATGATATTTGAGGTTTTCTATATACATTGATATACACTGATTTCATTGAAAATCGCCATCCGCACAATTGAGTTTTCTGAAAATTAGCCAGTAAGCAATGTGTTAACACGTTGAATGCTATGGGGGTCACCGGTGCCCCCAACCAAATCGAATTACTATAGTTCATTCAATTAAACGATGATTATTTGAAAACATTCCTACATTATAAATAATGCTATCTAATGTGACGACATTCAGCTAGATCAACGTGCAAAAATAATACAATTCAATTATATGATTTAATATTATATTTTTTCCATTTTGTGTATTTTGTTCTATGAAATCGTGCGGCATTGAACATGTTCAAAGGTTAAATAAGAAAGAATTCAATGTAAAGTATATTGCACATTCAACAGAAGACAAGCGAGCGGTAAAGTTAATTTAAAAGCAAGACGTTCTTCGCATCAAGATTACAGTTGACAGTACACCTTATTTGCAGAAGTTTCGCAATGTTCCAATCAATTGTAACAGACATACTACCAGACGAAAGAAACGAACAAAAATAGAATCCTGTAGAGCCGTTAATAGCTTCTTAAAATTAGTTTACGATTTTCCAAATATTCTCGGAGGCCGTGAAACGCGTCACTATCGAAGATTAAACAGATGCCCGTGTTCCACGTACTGAGAAGCTTGTGCCAAAATTTACATTTAATCTATAGCAATCGACACAACGCTGTTTTTCATCCACGTTGCAAACATTTTAACGTCTATCGAAAGTTTACTGACTGAGATCATAACGAACGTCGATATTGTTTATAGATTGAAATTAGGGAAACTGTTTAAAAAGAAACGAAAATTTTTGTTGCATTTTCTTAACCCCGTTACATATAATATCGACTCAGACTTGAGAGGAAGTTCCTAAACGGAAATTACAGAAATTAAATGTCACTGAATTGTTTTGAGTTCAAATTAAATACTGTTCTTCTGTTATTTATTGTTACGTTCTGAAATAAAGGTGGATATAGATGAATCAGGAATTTTTCTTTGTTTTTTTGGTCAGTTATTAATGACAAAATTATCCTAACGAGCGCCGTTGTGAAAGAAATTCTAGAACAAGCGGTTGATACGCCGAATCTTTAAAATGTGTCTTTCAAGTAATTTAATTAAATTAAAGAAAAAAGAGAGGGATAGAATTATTAACATGTTCATTACCAACGTTACACTTTTGAAAGGACCAACAATTTGCATTTTGTTTAAAGAAAAGTAAATTTTTATTTATCCTTTATTTATAAAACATTAGTTTCACGTGTATCTTCATCCGACGTGAACAAGATTTTTTTATTAACTTTTATTTATATTTTTGTAGATGATGTAACGTATTCAATCAAATATCCTAACTATGTACGAAGAATGCTATTAAAACAAATGCTAGTAGTTAGCTTGTTAATGGAGTTCGAACAATGCTAACAAACAGTCGCTCATAGTTATTTGAAATTCTTTTATATTCTACATTATTGTCCACCTTTTCATCCATTCAGTAACTTGTTCTGCGTTGAAAACTTGGTTTGGGTTTATGAATCATCGTCTAATATGTTGTAAGTACCTGAACTAATTAAGTAACGGTAGTAATAAAGGAGTCAATGGCAAATGGAAATTAACTGGAAAACTAATAGACAAATTGTGGCTGACTGTAATCCAACTCTTCATAAAAATGTCGATTTGATAGATAATATATATAAATTTTTACGCATATTTATGTAAAGAAAATTGAAAACTGATTATGACATAGTGGTTATCATTCTTCCAATTTCAAGGAACTTGATCGAATAAATCAGAAATTAAATTGAGTGTACGTAGAATCGATAAATAGCTAATTTGTTTAGGTGTAATCTAATTTAACGATAGATATATTGCATTACAATAAATAATAAACAGGATGTTGATCACAATTTAGGGAATATGTTTTGAAGTAAATGAAGATATTTTACATATTTAAATTTATAAAACAATTAAACATTATATATATACTACGCGTATATATATATATATATTATCTATATTATATATTAGTATCTTATATAAATAAGATTAGTCCTGCATAGCTGTGGCCGGCGAGCGATGGCTGTGTGGCGCCAAAGTTCCGTGCACGCGCTCTTCACGGACATTTTCTTAACCTGTCCCAAAGAAAAACTGTTCTCACACTTCCCGCGGGGAGTTCCTCTTCAGAAATGTCTGCAGAATCCAATGGCGCATAGAACATTCGTGCTAGCCAACCCACTTTTCGTAGAAATGTAATAGAAGTGCATATAAAGTACGCGTATCTACCCTTTTTTAAACTTTGATCATCATTTACAAACATTCAATGATACACAAAACTCAAAATTTTTATAGCGCAATATTCGGGCAAGTCTCCTCTATTTTCTACGATAAATTTTAACTGCCTATTTTTAGTTTTCACGTAACACTTGGTTCTTTGAAAAATTCGACCGTTTTTACAAAAACCCAGTTTTTTCGAAAACTGGACGTGATCCAGCAATTTGCTTTTCGGATTCATATTTAGGGTAAGGAACTCTATAAGAATCACCTAGTGGTTATTGTAAAAAGCAAAATAGATTAAAATTTGTTCCACAGTGTTATCAATATGTACAAGTGTGTACAAAAGTGTACAAAATATATGTATAAAACAACGATTAGTTGCTCACAAATAAAAAAAAACAAACATAATTTACTAGATGTTCAATTATTAACAAATAACTTTATAATGGTACCACAGGGATTACCGGTGACCGGCAACAATAAAATCAGATATAACAATTGATTTAATTAAACAACAATGTCCGTAAACCCTTCTATACAACTAACGACGTAATATAACATAATGCCATTTTGCAAGACAAAACCATATATTACAACAATACAACTCAATTAAATAATTTCATATAATATTCCACCGTTATATATCTCCAGTCCCAGTACAAAAATTATGATCGCTGATAATTTTCAACAGCTTTTGTATTTATAAACAAATTTAGAAGACTGGGCGTAATTTAATAATAATTTTTACCAATAACGAAGTATATATTTACACATTACATACGTGCATATTAATTCTTTGTTCTTTCCCAGTGTATTTTCTCTGACGTACTCTATGTGCATTATTTTATTTCGTCCTTAATTGTTGGACAAATTTGCCAGATATTTAGAACCTTTTATTTTACATAAACTCCTAATTCTCAATTAGATTCATATCGAGAATTTTCCTTAACAACAGTAACTCTTCGATATATTTTGCATTCAATAATATTTTGTCCTGTATAAATTATCAATACCCGTATGTAAAATACATTTGCCGTTAAATTCTATTTAATCCTCTATATTCAACTAAAACACAAAAAACGTTGATAATTGTGAATAGTTATAACTTTTTAGCCAGAGACTGTACAGCGAAGACTATGGTTATAGCTTTCTTATCGTGAAAACAAGAAAATCAGCCGGCACTCGACGCGATAACACTAGTGTTATCTAGAAGTGAAATTATTTCTCAAATTATTTCAGATACTTAACGCTTTTAACATATCAATAATTGCGAAATAAGAAAACCAAAATCCATCACTTTAACGGGTGCGGTTGTTCCAGTGTTAATAAAACGCAAACTAATAAGATAATGGAATTCGACTTCCCAGTTTCTTATCGCGTTCGAATGAAGAGCGCTAGGCAGTTTTAATGTCATTGATAACAATTAATCTGACAGGACTGAACCGTCTCTAGGTCGTCTTTGAATCATGCACAAACCGCAATCCCCCGCGCCGAGATTCTATTGCCTCTGTTCAGCGCTATTTAACGTGCTCGATATTTATTTCCGGTGCCCTTTCATTCTGTCGTTGCCAAAACACGGCTGGCCTCACGGACGTCGTCTTACGATGTCGCCCCGACGAGACAACACAATTATAAGTACACGTGTTTACCCGTGCTCCAATCGACGCGACGTATTAAATCTCCGCGGCCGGCCTGTTGCTCCGTACGAAAGAAGGCCCGATCGCGGACGCAGGGGAAGAGACCCGCAAGCTCATCCCGTTGGTATGTAGCAAAGTCAAGGAAGACCTAATTCTCGGTACTTGATTTAGGCGTTAAACTCCGGCTCACGCCTACCTCGCCGACACGGAGGGCAACCGTTTCGAAGATTATCTTTTGAAAATTCTTTTCGAACAGTTTCACGCGAAGCTGATCGCTTAATTTTTCGATGTATAAGCTTTTATTCGATACTTCAGGTGTATGTAATTACTAATAACTGACCGGTTAACGTTATATAAATATGGATATTTCATATTTCGTATAAGTATTTACATTTATATTTATATTGTATGTTTGTATTTATATTTATATTTATATTTATATTTCTATTTCTATTTATATTTATATTTATAATATGAATATGATGTCATACTAGACATTATTCTTAACTGGTAAGTTATTGGTGCAATTACTTTAACGCTACACTACTCGGTTAAATAACACGTGTCTCTTGTTATTTTCATATTCAGTATCAAATGTTCAAATTTAAATTGCTATCAAAACTAGTCGCTCAATTCTTCATGATAAATGATCTTTTATCTCGTGCTGAACGCATTAGTGACTGGCTTCTTGTGTCACCCGTTGTTTTCGTAATTCAATTATCAAATGTTAATATTTAACGTTAGCATTATATACCGAGCAGTCAAATTGCTTAATATATATCTTCTTATAGAAATATAAAAGTGCATTTATTAAGATTTCGATTGATTTATACCTAAGAATGTATCTTAGTGGATCAATTGATTTACAAATGTTTCAGAGAAGTTTTTATATCGTTTCAGAAATTACAAAAGAATGAAAGAAAGGGATCATTTTGACCCGTCCGATAATTCTAATCTTAAATCACTAGATCATAGATAAACTTCTACTAATCCAGAAACAAACGAAATGAATATTATACAACATAACAGACTGTATTGTAATTACAACTTACACAATTTTGTGTTTCAATAATCGCTCAAGCTGATACTGACGATGACAAGAGCATACTCGTGACCGGTCAACAACGTGTTAAGAGTACCTTCATTCACATCCAGAGATTATCTTAATTACGACGAATTAAGATACAATCCTTCATTTGAACCGAGCTATTTAATCGATTCTCATATTAGAAAGACAACGATTCGAACAGAAAATAATTACCCCATTTCTTCCCGGTGTGGTTGCAGTAAGTGCCCTCGGCGGGGTTGTGAATGTAAGTCCAGAATGCTTCCCAGTTAGATTTCAGCTCAGGCACCCTATTGTAATCGAACTCATAGGTTTCCTGTTGCAGTTCCTTTTTTGCGGGCATACTTATTCTGAACGATTCTGCCGATTTTTCCTGTGGCTTGGTTCACTCGACCACACTGATCTTTAAAGTTTGCGTCAGATGGATTCAGAGACTCGCGGATGTCAGGCGAAGTGCCGGCTCCCTCGCAAAGTTACGAACCTACCGGACTATCAGTGTTCGGTGTCAAGGAAGACGGAGCAGTACTGCGCGTATTCGAGCTCGGCGGCGAGACCACGATCAACTGGTTCGCGTCTACCGATCGAGTGGTGGGAAATGTCGACATGCTTGTCGCGGTGCTTAGCTCCCGCACTGGCTAGCCGCGGCTTCTCGTTCTATCGAGACTTTCTGACCAACACTCTGTATTACCGATGCCAATGAAAATGTCCTAATACTCGAGCGCACTCTGCTACGGATGGACAGTGAACTAAATACGCAACGCTGCAACAGTAACAAGATCGCTTTCACCGCGTTGTCGGTTTAACCCTACTTTTCCTTGCACGGGAGAAGTGCCCTGGAAGAAATGCAGATCTAATCGGTCAGCTTTCCTCTCTTCATATCTCATTTTCAATGCTAAATTTCTATTTGTCAATAGTCAATACAGTTATATGTAACCAATCGAAACTATAAACAAAACACATAACGAGAGACTCATTTTGCCCCTGTGTCGTCCTGGGACTGTTCTGTGCACCGAAGAGGACACAACCCGGTAGTATTCGACGGACGCATTTTCAAATTACTTTTTGTACAAGAATAAAGATGGTTAGGTATTTTATTGCTATATCAGTTTAACTATATAGTGTATTCTTTCTGTTTTGTCTCCCAAATTATTTTATACCCTAATATTGTATATACGTGACATCAATTTACGCGATCTGAATTTAGTGACACTGAATAAAAGTTACTTTTGTTTCTTAAATGTTACTTTTATTTTTTTTGTTAATACATTGACTGTCACGGTGGCCACCGATGTGACCGGAGCTTCCATATTATTTAAAAACAATTGTAACCGATGTGGAATAAAAATATTTAATAGCTTGAATAAGTAGATAATAATGTAATGTAAGAATTGTGGTACCAAATAATTGATAATTGTTCCTCTTTATCTTTGCTACGGACGAATAAATGATACATAAAACGCCACAGCTTTTTGTGACAGTTGACGTGTTATGCTGTATAAAATAAATATGTATTTCTAAACTTATGCCAGCTTTTCTTTCCAGTATTTTGTTTTCTTTGGTACTGTCAGTCTATTTATGCGATTTTCATTCGCGTAAAACAAATCCACTTCGAACGGACACTCCGCGTGAATGAAGGGACGAGTGTTCCAATATTTTAATTCTAATTTTAGTTTCAATTATTTCTTAACTATGATCAGTGCAACTACTTTGTCGTTAATAATTTATTAGGAAAAGAACAAAATTTGTATGCTTATTCTATGTCTACGTTTACTCTAAAAGTTAACGAGTGATAATAGAAAAAGTAATATTTAATTTATATTTAAAAAAAATAAACAATTCTTAGAATCCTCAAATTAAGTTTAAAATTATGATCAGGGGCCTGACACAATATTGTATGTGAAGGGATTAATTAAAAAATGTTTCATTGAACACTTATATAAATACACGTAAGTAAATAATACCTGTTAACGTAAGTTGCACGTAAGATCAAGCTTCAATTCCATTTCATTTGCAAAGTGGTAATGAACTGATTTGTATTCACGCAAAATATATTTATATATGTTTTGAACGGTCTGACATTTCTTCTACATCTTTTTATACTTTGAACTACATTTGAAAAAGATATACGGACAATAAAACTTATAAAGTTTATAAATATGCAAAGATTTACTACAAAATATAATCACTTTTCTTTAGGACTATTATTTAAAGAAAATTATTAACCTGCTTTTTGATATAAGACAGTTATTAAATAGCTTATTAATAATCGTCCGGTAAATAAAATGTTAAGGCCCTTACCTGTTGAAATATACGACGATGCATATGTTACAAGCGAAGGGTTAGAGGAATTTTCCCTTTTTGATTTAATACAACATGTTGTGAAACCTCAGAACACTCAAATACATCACTTTAGCGATGCCTGCATCGCCTTGTGTTTCAACGTGTATGAAGGCCTCTTATGTAAAGGGTCTAAATAAAACAGTTATGGAGGACCAATATTTCGAACAACTGTTATGAAGTGCCGACATTTGCGGTCTATATGGATTTCGGTTATGGTATTTTATATCCTATATTTTTTTCCTTATTTTATATTTTATAGGATATCGATCCTCGTATCGGTGCTATATCGGTTCTAGAGTAGATGTGAGGATGGAAAAGATAACAGTTATAGAATAGATAAAAGGACTGAAAAAATAAGGATATGACAATACGTTATCTATATATAGAAAACCGTAACCGAAATCAATATATATAAGTTTTTAGAAATATCGGTCCCTCATAACTGTTTTGAGGGCCGAAATCGATGTCGTGACTGTTTTCAAACCCTGATTAAAAGCCGTAATCAGCGTCTTGTGTCCAAATCACGTATTATTGTTAGTGAATACTTGTTTGCCCGGGTTTTTTCGTATCGGTGATTAGCCGTATGATACGGTTGCTCTCGTTAACAGTATCTTTGCTGAGGAAATTCCTCAATTACCTTCGATAATATTTATATATACGGTGGAAGATCAATATCTGTTTCCTCGATATGCGTGGATTATTAGATAATTTAGAAAACGAAGACTCGTTATAAGATGATCTGGAAAACATAACATTGATATCAAAAATATTTATTTACTTATATTGCTGAAATTCAATGCAGGTACATCATTATTTATCTAATATCTTTTTAGTACAATACAATTGTACAATAATGGAACTTTTTTGAATAAAGCAATTCATTGCACACATTCGGAAGTGTTCTATTACGAAATGCAATACCTACATGAAATACAAGGATGACAAACAAAGGATTATTTTTTTGCGTAAATAATGGAAAATTAATTTACTGACGTTTAACAAGGAAAATAGAAGTTCTCTTTTTCAACGGAATTATATTGTGAGATGCGTTCAAGTACAATATATTATTTATTAATACTATTTCATTTTAATTTAACTCACGCTTCTATAGGTATGGTTTTCCGTTACTTCATTAAAATGTTTATAATTATACATGGTGTAACTATTATATTATCAATCTACTTTTAAAATTTATTTTATTTTCATCTGTTATTTATGTATAATTTGTATAATTCTTGTATCCAAATATGCTTAGGAAAACAATAATTTAAATATATTACATTTGTGTACACCGAAAATAATACATTTTTTACACTTTTTTCGGAACAAAGTATTCAATTCAGTTTTGTACGTGTACAACGAAATAAATAGTACAACTTAAATTTTATTTGTAACAAATATCATAATATTATCAATTAATGAAGAATACTCGTGGAATTTCTGAAGCTCCGTTCCATAAATCGTACCAATGAAACTTTAACGGTGGCTTATACCTTACACTTTTTCTACATTTGTTCAATATAGAAAAGATGTATAATACATATAAGAATAATAAGAGTAATCAGAATAGTGAAAATAATAAAAAAGTAATACAAAATAATAAAAAATAATAAAAATCATGGAAATAATAAAAATGATAGAAATAATGAAAATAATAATGAAAAAGCACAGATGTGCTAAAATGTTTAAAAACAGCTTCCCAACAATCGCAAACGCAGACAAGAACTGATTTGGTTTTGTTATTAGAATAAGTGAACGCTTATGCTGTTAACAGTGACTATTAACACCTTTAGAATCGGTGCTATTCGCGCAGAACTTAACATTACTCTGAACGTACTCTGTTGCATAAGTTGATCCAAGATAATTTTAAACATTATACAAGGTGTCCCCAAAAAAAAACACATTTTACATAACAATAAGTCATTTATTAAGATATACGTATTCAAATTTTGTAATATAAGCTAAAGAATACAAGTATAGAATATTTTTTTATTATTCTAGATACCTTTTCGAAATATTCTTTATTCTGGTCTAGGCACTATTGATAACACAAACAGACGAAATTACAAGCATAATCAATCATATCTATTAATATTTAAATATATTTTTCTTTAATTGTTGCTTTTAACTCTTTGATTATGACATTATATTATAAATCTTATCTTTGACATGTTCTCATGAAAACGTCCAATAGTATGAAATCTGGTGTACGCGAGGAGAATTGTATGATACTTTTTATTGCTAATCAAATCAAAATAAAAGCTGCAGTTGAGAACAACAATTAAAAGTTCTTGCGTTATCAGTCGTATCAAGATGTTAAAAATCTCTGACAACTCCAAAAATTCTACACTTGTCTTCTTTGCCTTGGATCATAAAACTTGGATGTATCTTAATAAATATTGTATTTGTAATCATTCAAAGTCACTATACATTTTTTTGTGTCTATCCCTGTGTATCTTATCTACAGTCTATCCAATTAAAGCGAATTCAACTTTACTGATAGCAAAATTTGGATTCTAGTTTTATAACTCATATATACATTTTTTTAAATATTTACAACTAAAATGTAATTAGGTTAATGGTCAATCCAATCGCCTGGCAGCTTTAAAATAGCTGCGGACTAATTTAACCGCATATTCTTACGGTAAGGATCTTCAAATGCGACGAATTCCTTTGTATTAATTGTTTAAGATTTAATATTTACTTTCTTGAAGTTTCTGCTTCATATAAGCCCACTCGTTCTCAATAAAATTTATT
This sequence comes from Nomia melanderi, assembly GCF_051020985.1. Lineage (NCBI taxonomy): Eukaryota > Metazoa > Arthropoda > Insecta > Hymenoptera > Halictidae > Nomia > Nomia melanderi. Next base: position 885,666 of record NC_135009.1, read on the forward strand.
TCAGATGACTGATCAATGCTGATCTTGCTGCATTTTTTTGGATCATTATTCGCTTGTAACGTCCAGCCTTTCGTTTCATCCTTCATCAATGCTACAGGTGACAAAACTATTAACCTAATTGCATTTTATTTTTGTTTATTATTTAATTATATATATAACTTGTAAAACTAAAGTACAAAACTTTTTCATTAGTAAAGCTGAACACGCTTTGATTGGAGAGACTGTAAATACATATAGGATATCGCGTCTAAACACAAATCTGTGTCCCCAATCTGCAAACGATGGCTCAGCGAAGATACGAATTCCACGTCTGATTCTTAAGGCGCTAAGTGGAAGAACACTTAATCGCTGGACTGCGGATGTTAATGCGTATATATTGGGTTGATATAAAAGTTTTGTTGTTTTTTTTATAAGAAATTTAAAGAAGGGCTTTTCAAATATTCTTATTGACTTAATCTATTATATAATTTCCATTGGTTGCTATTATCATCTCTCATCTTTGAATAGGCTTATTTATTCCATCATTATAAAAATGTTGTGATTTCGAAGAGGAAAGTGAAACCAGTGATATTTTTACTTGCTCCAAAAAATGCCCAAAATTGTTGCATCAACCCAATAGTTTATAATATTCTGTAAATGGGACTGACATATAAAATTTCGTAGAATTTCATTCTTTTTTATATTACTTTTAGCCTGTTGTAACTATTAATCCAGGGTATAAAATTCTATTTTAGATATGTTTTCTGATTATTTTACTACATAACATTTGCTCCAGTTAATACATTTTTTAGCAGTCAGCTTATTAAATATTTCAGCATCTTTAAATACATGGAATCCTAAAATCAATTTTCAATGTTTGACACAAATCACATAAATTTAAGGAAGTAAAAATTGACGGTAATGAAGTAATTAGATTATTGTGGATTTTATGCACTTGTACCACACACAACGTAAACATTATATTAAACTAAAAGTGTCATTAAATTTTTTATTTCAATTTGTATCTTATAAGGTCTTTAACGAAAAAATTCATTTTCACCTAATAACAAATGAAATGTGCATTTGCATGTCTAATGATCGCATATCAATATATTGTATTATCATGAAATTTGCATGATCTATTACAATAATGACAACATTCATTATTTTTAACACCTGTTGCATCCTCAATCTGCTTTAATAAAACGCAAATAGTTTGTAGCCAAGGGATCGAGTAAATACGTTTCATCTAAACTTGATTCAATAAAAATAAAATACAAAAGTATTAAATAATTTTAAATCAAATAGCATAATAATAAATTACAAATAGAATCGGAAAGGTAAGATGTTCCCGCATATCTTTTTACAAATACTATTAATCAGTACATAGAATCTTATTTTAAATGTAAGTTTAAGTCAAACATCAAAGTAGAATCATGAAGCTTTTCAAGAATTGTAAATATCGAAAACGTGTGTAAAACGTGTTTAATCGTTTTATTGTTAGTCATTTAAAGTGGCACCATAAAATATTTTATGACGCAGGTTTGATAATGAATATCCTTTACGAAGTTGAATCTTATACGATTCAAAAATAGTTCTTATCTTACCTCTATTTTAATAACTTGTTTGTAAATCTATTATAAGGTACACACGTACAGCAATGTATTGTAATATGAAAATTGAGAAAGTAGAATACTAAGAACATCCGATATAAATTGAAAGTAAAGAAATATGCGTACGATATGTAATTAATGATTAAAATATTCTACAATATGAAAGATATGCATTCATAAAGATAAGATAAGAAATATTAAAATTTGATGTTTTATTATCAAATGTTTTATCATAGTATAGCGTTTGGTGATTGTTGATCATGTACATGTTGGCATCTAATAAATGTTGCATAATTTCAGTAATTTTTACATAACGTACATAACTGTAGACTACATTGTCGTATTGGAAATAAATTTGAATATTTTTTTATTATATGAATGACTTGAATTGTAATGAGTGATAACTTAAAATGTATGAGAGAATTGTACAGAGTGTGTCTGAATAACATGTAAAGCAGATGGGAGATCATTTAATATAAAAAAAATTTTTTTAAATTATAGACTAAGATTTTTTTTGTCTGTCGTTTATTTTTCAACAAAACCGTATATTACAACGTTTATTTTATTCGTAAACAATATCTATTGTTAAGTAAGTACATGATGCCTCCTTAGATAATAACTCTTGTTATTAAATACAGAGAAGAACAAGAGAATATTTTAGCACTTTGGATAAACTGATCGTCATTGTAAAAAAATCTATCTCAGCCATCATGTTCCAAATTGGAATGAAATGACCGATACAAAAGGTCTTTTGAGAATCTATGTTTGTAATTGATACTAAAATATTGTTGATAATATATCTGCTTTATTTTTCATAAATTTAGTAACCCTCATTGTTAAATATCATATAGGTGAGTTTTGTTTATAAACTTAATAGGCGTTATACCTTGGACAGAAAATCGTACATTACAGTTAGTTGTAAAATTAATCATCGGACAAATAAATTTTATATTTTTCCTATTTTTCATAAGGGATCTCCTCTCTTTCTCTCACTTGGCATATCATTTGAACGCACTCTGTATAAATGGCGTTTCGAAATGAGAATTTATGAACAGTTATCCCACATATTTTGTATAATTAAACAGGTATTATATATACCGTCAGTTGCAGCAATCTTGGCACTTTCGTCTGAGTGGTCAGATTCAAAGGCTCACGCCTTCTCCACATGGATTTTCGGTTCTGGTATATGATTCGCTGAGATAATCACGCACACTAATCGGGTCGCACGACAAAGAGCGGGAAGAGCCGTTTCCGGGCGAAGTGAGATAGAAGGAACGATCGCTAAATTATAAAGCATTGGCGTACTTTCAGTTTCTTTATTTCTTACGCTTCAAAACACCACTGACATTGTTCTATGTAATGTCATAATATATTACATATAACAATTAACATGCTACATATAATTCTGTATACCACCAGTTGCACGTAGAAATAAGGATGTTTGTATATTGGCCAATCAAAGAACTCATAAATCTCCTGTAAACACAGTGATCCTACATACTTATTCGACGCTCCTATCCCAATGACGTCACGAGTGTCAAGTTCGCTGCAACGGACGGTAACATTCTTTCGATTTTGTAATAAAATTTACACTTTTCTTACTGCAAAGTGATTTCTTGACATTTATTACATCGAAAATCCATCTATCTTAATGCGATTTATATGAACAATTTACGCTTTACTTGTTGTGGAGATAATTATTTTATTTACAAATGCATTGAAAGAAATCAAACCATAGTATTATAATAAAAAGATTACTAGCTTAATAATTACCTTAATATTAGATTCGGAATAAGGTGTCCAGCTAATAAAAAGTATTATACATGAATCAATGTATTTAATAAAATTAAACATTGAGTAGATAATTTCAGTAAATTATTTAATGATATATTAAATAATGTAACACAATAAACAATATAATGCCTCTAACATACATGACAAATTCAAAGTTTCTTCATAATTTGTTTATCTAATTAATTTCAGAATAATTGTTTTCGTGTGACTGTACATGGTGGATTATACATGTGAGATCACACAAACATCTCCAATATTTATGGGGATGTAAGAAAACGTTTTCCGTGTTTTACATAGATATTTATTATTTTCCTGTTTACTTATTTCTTTCCGCATGTGCAGAGTTATCAAAAATATTACAAGTAGCACATTTTTTACACTGTTTCTATCTTTGAGACGATGACATTGATCTCTGTTTGCATAGTTGTCATTTTGTTTGTGAGTTCCACAAAGGATGCCATTTTTGTCGTTCGCCAATATACAGTTACGAAAATAAAGCAGTCTCGATTAGCCATGATATTAGGTTTCCTGCAAGGTCACTTGCGCAAAAACATGACAAAACAACTTAAATAGATATTACAAAATTACTTCCTGCAGTGTCTTTTTATTCGGATGAATGATCATAATTTTACCATCGCTCCAAATATAAAATGCACATACCAAGTTCCATAAGGAATCAGGATTTCTTGGAATGTTTATTGTTCGCTGAATATTTTTAATTATTTAAAAGTACGTACTGACTTATGGGTTGAAAAATGTGGAAAAATAATCTTGCACATTTTTAGACAATAACATAATTTGATACATTGGAATCGATAACACTTGCTAAACTTGTTAGATAACATTTTTTGATAATTATCAGTAAACTTCAATAATAATAAATAAATAGATTTTATATATTTATAATTCAACCCTAATGGGACATTTAATAGGCATAAGTTTTTATTTAATCCAATTATTTGTAAATTAATGTGTAAGAATTTATATTTACATAACAATTCACAGTTTAATAATTATATAAAACTAATGTTATACAATTTTTTTCATGAGAGAATGAGAGGTTTACTTTTTCAGCTGGTTTAAACATTCTACCAAACAGACTATTTATATTTGTATTGATAATCTTTCTAAACATTTAGTTAAACATTTTAGGCTTAATTTTCAAATCTACAGCAATATTTTATAAATTTTTTGTTCAAGTAATTACAAAATAATTGTATATTATGTCACTTACAAATGATGCAATCCATCTTTTAAGCACGAGGAAGGGTTATGAAATAGAAGTGAATAGTGAATATCTCTCCTCTACACATAGAGTATCCTGCTGAATTTAACACTATTTTTAAAAATAGGAGAAGTGGCCGGAAGTTTTCAACGGGCAGTGTATGTTACATGAAAAAGTGGAATGAATTGGATGCATTTTTCAAGCTCAAGAATTACTAACAGTTCCTTTAATTGGTTCTGATGGATTAACATTAATTCATTTTATACGTCACAATTTATACATTACAAGAAGTTTGAAAATACATTAAGATTTATAATTTACAATACACAACACACTCTCACGCATGCAGGAGGTTGCAATCTACATTTTAGGACAGATGAGTTACTACTTTACTTTTACTTAAGAAGTAATTTAGTTCTTAAAAATCTGAATTTGTATAAACATATGGCACTAATAATACGCATAGGTATACCGTTTCATGAAAATGTGTAACGAAAACGATAAGATATGGATCAAGGGGTTCATTTAAAGGATTTATATGTTCTATATATATGCACATCATTCCAGTAACACGCTCTTTTATAAATTGAAAATTAAATAACAATTCATTAATTGATTTAATAGTTCAATTGTCCGTCTACAGAACGCGGTGTATCATAGAATGACTCGAATTAAATTCATAGAGCTATTAGATTTTATCTCGAAGATTATGCGTACATATAACGACCGTATGGACAGGAAACGCTCGAGGTTACATTATTTCACATGTTCCTTGTCACGAGGAATATATGTATGTATAAGCGTAACGAACACCACGGTTTACTGCAAATTGAATTTCACGCATCTGAAGGACGATGAATGTTTGCAGAAAAATTTTATCGAATATTTTACTGTTTGAAGTTATGTATCTAGAGGTTTTGTATTTCACCTTTAAAAGTAGAAATTTAACAAACTAAAAAGTTCTTAACCATATATTTTAAATTGAAATATAAATACTTAAATATACTGATTTTGCTGTATTTGCCTGAGTTTTAATTTATACATTCGTTTTATACATTCGTGACTCATGAAAATGTGCAAAATGTAATAGTAGTTTGTTAATTTAATGTGTTCACTAATGGATCGACTGTTTATTGTGAGTTAGTGTAAAATAGTCTATTTGATTTTCAGTAATGAATGAATTTTAATCAAATATTAGATTGGAGTATTTGAATATAATTATATAGGTATTACATATTTTTTTATTCAGGATCAAGTCAGTCTTTGTATACTTTAAATCTAGTTACAAATACATATAAACAGATCATCTACAATATCAGAAACAATTAGAAAACTACATAAGAATATACATATAAATGAAAAGAAAAGTACGTATAAATTCATAAGTACATTTTATTTTATATATATTATTTATATGTTACTTAATTTAATAAATTTTCATTTAATTTAATAAACTTTTTAATTGTCCTAATGCATTTTTTGCTTGAACTCTCGGATATCCACCGTGACTCTTAATAGAATGTTTATTGTACGCAGATTTCAAAAAGGAATTATACATTCAATTTTATACCTAGCTTTAACACTAAATTTACAAACGTTTATTGTACGATTTATGCTGTTGTTTCTACAAAGGTTGATGTTTGCTCGTTCAAATCTTGAAAATTGGGGATATAAAAGTAGACTATTAGGATACATATTCATGTAACTGCATCGATCAAAACCGGCATAAACGTTTACCAAGTACTATTTATAAAATTCAATATGCGCCAAATTGGCGCATTCTGTAAACCTAGTATTAACTGCATATATTGCAATTAAGCAAATATGTAATTGGGTAAGTACATTAGTAAGTAAGAAAATATATAAATACAGTACAGGCTATTGATAAATCAAAATGACCCTTTATGTGTCATACGAAAGTTAATACAGGTTTTTGTCAATTAATTTATACACGTTACATGTTCTAGTCAAATGAAGCTAACGTGTGAGAACAACTTTTTGAGGAAAACACATATAAAATTACGGACACCGTAGCGGTATTGTTTCATTTAACTGGGAATTACAAAGCTAGCATAACTGTTGTAGCAAACTAGGGCTACCCTCATTGCAAAGAGCATACATTTGCCTATAAAAACACACGAAAAACATCATCAGTTATTTCGCACTTTAACGTCAACTTACCGGAGCACGTCATAAATATACAAGACAAATATTTACGACATTAACAAATTAATACGTATAAATAACAAAATTAACAATTTCATATTTTTAATTAAAATTTCTTTCTCTAAGTGCGTGTATAAACAAATATTCACGATAATGCTCTTAATATCAATTTTACGCACTTATTACTAATATCCTTTTTCATTCGTTGGATTCTTCAAATAAAAAGTCGAGTTTCAAATTCAATTATCTTCATGTTAATAAGAAGAAAATTTTATTAGTACTTTGTCTATAGATTTAATAAATTTAATTTCAAAAGCGGTTATCTTTTCGATTGAATAATTTACCTATTATTATCTGGAAGTCTAATGAATATCGAGATCGTTGTTCGATGTTAAAAGCCCATAAATTGCATTCAACCGTAACCAATCTGTTTGCTGGAATCATTGAAAAAGCAGTGCATGTAGTAATTATATTATAGGATTGTACGTATATTTTATTTTTAAGAAAACGTAAAAAATCCAAGAAGTTTTTATAAACTACATGAATTTGGTAGAGCCATAATTTTTTAAAGTCAATATTTTAGTAATACCATTGCTATATTATTTATAGATAGAAAAATATGCAATCACATATATCGCACAAATATATTAGATAATTAATTTTCTTTAAAATAAAATATATAATTCTTTGATTCCAATTGGACATAGGTATGTTTATAATTATAATACTGTTATTGAGCACATTTACTTTTTTATATATTAATGATTTAACATTCGTTACAATTATTACAACAATAAATAATGATGATCTCTGTAAAATAATATTTAATATATACCCAAGTCAAATATACATACAGACAAAAAGATTAATATTTATAAGTAATATACAAATAATGATAAAATTGAATTTATATTAGTTGCTTTACACTTTTCAGAGAATATTAAAAAATCTTCAAGAGAAACTTTTTTCACTAAATCAAACTAGATATTAATTTAGAGATCATGCTGCTTTTATTTCTCTAAGATCTGAACTTTATGAAAATGATTCTACTATGAGTTACAAATACTGTTTAGAGTTACTTCAATTTTGCCATACGTGTTAAATTTTTGAAATGTAACGCAACAATGGGAGAAAGATAGTTTGAATGGCCGGTAAATGGGAAATATTGAATTGGAAATCCTGGCCCTGGAATATATTGTATTTCTCCAATATGCTCTTTGTCGACGTTGTTTGCTCCATCGCACGATAACCAAATGTAAAACTGCAATGCAATTATATTAATTAACATGTAGGGTAATGAAACCTAATATGGAACATCTAACTTGGAAAGTTTGCCAAAACGGCCAAACCACGGTAAAAAATGTTAATAAAGTCAAAAATAGAAAAAAATTTTTATTACTAGAAATTAATATTTATGGAACTCAAAAGGATGAATAAACGAATTTTTCACTTTTTTGAACTTATCTTATGTTAATTTTATTCTTTTTTTCCTTTTATACATTGGATATATGAATAACCTATTGAGACCACTACATTCTTCGTAAACACAATGCATTGAACATATTTTTTTCCGTTATTATCATTTTTGTAATTGCCATTATAAAACAAAACTATAACATAATAATATGTAACATTAACAAAGAATGTGCACCCAATATGGAACGTGTTCTACATTAGAAACCAACATATTCCAATCGAAAAATAATAACCATTCTAAGAAGAAAATGATTTTGCATCAAATTGTTTTTGAATAGTGAAAAGTAAACATGTTCAATGATAATTTATGAAGAAACAAAATTTGTTGGCTTATCCATATTAAAAAATTTGACTATTTAACTCGTCTTTCAGAAAATTTAACGTACTTCCAAACACAATAATGCTTCGCATTCAATGACAAATTCTTAATTGATGTTAACCAATAATATGATTGTTGTCTGTTACCAAAGAAGAGTTATCCATAGTGACTGACGCGTCAAGTTATTTATTTTTTGTAATATTTTGATGTTCCATATTAGGCGCCGTTACCCTATACGTTATCCATATACGCCATAATTTTTCTATATCGAACATATTATTAATATAATTTCGGTGCTGAGTAACCTAATATTTTATTATTAAGAAATAAAACGCTTCCAAACTTGTAGGTACGTATGTTAATTATAAATGTTAATTACAAATAATAATAAATAATAAATGTGCAAACGAACCTTCTTCGATTTTTGTATTGCTTTCTTCAAGTTCTTTGGTATATTTTCCGGCAACCTTGAGGTTTGATTATAATAATTAGGTACCCAATCAAACCGCTACGACATACAAAATCACAAATTCACTAAGTTATATCAAATTATATCTATACTATAGCACAACTATTTTTTGAAATTACTTTGTTAAATTTAATAAGGACACAAGGTTGCAAAGGGTTCGAATATCCGTAAGGATACTCGCTACATACTCCGAGGTTTTTTACGTTAAAAAAGCACGGCTTCTGAGTACGATTCCATCGAAAATTATCTTGGCAACTAACATCATATTTCGATGCATTCGTATTGTACTCTAAAATTAAAAATTAATCTAATACTATACGATTTGTATATTTATATCTATTGTAAACTTGTAAGTAAACGCAAATGAAATATATAGTATAGAGTAAAAGTAAGCATAAAGAATAGTTTTGAAATAATTAATTAAATTATTTTAATTTTTACTGAATTTATTACATTTTAAGCACGATAGCCGTGTACAGTTTCTTCTGAAACTATGTACATTTCATCGTTATTGATATACTAATAAAGTTAGTGTAATTGCGTTAAAAGTATTTAAAATAGTATTTGAAGAATGAAATCAATTAATTTTCTTAAAAATCATATTTATGATATTAAAACGATAAAACGGAAGATCAGTGATTTAATGCAACTAAATGAATTCTAACTAAATGCTATATAATTATGAGTTGTATTTCACGGTGAATATAATTCGACATAAATTTTAATAGCATTATTTTTTATGCATATACCTAGATTAATCCTGTATTTATTGCACACACATAAATATAGTATTTAGCTGCTGCATATTTTTCATAAAAATGAAAAAAAAATATTGTTTGTTATGACAATCTAAGACGAAGACAACCATAAAAAATAATGATTTCAATTCTATCATCAAATTATTGACAAAGTATTGTAGGATAAAGTAGGATATCCTTAAACGGATATCTCTCTACTTATAAACGATGTTGTATGGCATATATTTGTTCTACTTTTTTTCTATACGTGGATTGTTGCAGAAGTTTCGGAAAATAATGAGAAAAATCGCAAATAAGTTTGAATTAATGGTGTTATTGTTTGTCAATATATTCTCCTTCAGCATCAATACATTTTCCATTGTGTTATATCAGCATTTTCTAAACTTAAAAATATGAACCTTTACGAAAATAACAAACAGCATTAGAAATGGCGGATTCCTGAAACTTTTGCAGCGACCTACGTATTAATATAGGTACCGAACTTTTCTATCTGTGCTGCATATCATTTTTCATAAAACAATCGTATTAGACGAAGTAGAATAATTTTGATAATCCAACTGTGCATAATGAAATAAAAAAATGAAAGTTTTTTATATTATTTGTAGATAAAGAAAAACGTGCAAAAGAAAATAAACGCTTTGTTGAGATTTGATTAAATGAATATTTATAAGATTAATATGAATATGCTGAGTACCTTGAAGAAAGTCGGTCAAGGCTCGAATGTATCTCTTTGGTCTGGCTTTGCTGTTTGAGTGGCTCACTGAGATAATGGGAGAAGCTGCCGAAATGCTACTTGGTTTAAAAGAAATACCTCCAAAGGAATTTTCTCAATATATTATTTCGTATATCACTGTATTTGCAATTAACCTGTTTAATCCCTTGCTTTATGATTTATTTCTCAACTTCTCTCGATACAACTACTTTTCCATTAATAATTCACCGAAGAAAGGGATAACAGAAGCATACTATTGCATTTGAATTCAAAAGAATTGAATAATATATATGTTTGTTAAATTTTGTTTAAAACCTTCCCTACGAGTCTGATGCGTTATCATAAGACAAGAGGTTAAAAACGTTCATTACGACATGGCAAACATTTAGTATAGTTTAAAGGCACTTTTCAGAATGATTACATAACTAATCTGCTTACCTGGACTGCCAAATTTTAAAGGCGCACGGAAAAGTGGAAAATTTGGTAGCCCGGACTGTTTAGATGCAACAAAGTATTGAAAATGCGGTTTATCTAATTTAGATGCGTAATCTATACTGATCTTCATTTGTATCGCAAATATTGTTCCCAACACAGTGAAGAAACACAAGTAAAATAACAATAATTGTCCTGAAATATAAAATATCATTTTATATCGGCAATAAAGTATGCAGAGTGAAAAGAAATGATTGTACTTCCTCGTCATAACATGATTCTACACCTTTAATTTAATGAAGATTGAAGTAAAGAAGCTGCCACTAAATCTCATCGCGGAGGCAAATAGTCTCAAAGGTGCCACGGGTCAAAAACGAGTAATTTTCTTGTAAATCGCTATTGAACTTTGCGTGACAAAGTAAAGGAACGCTATATCGGTTGTCCTGTTCTGATACACTCCGTCCTTAAACCAGTTAACTGCATTTGACGAGTATATGCTTCATTTTAACACGTTAGTTCTTTCAACGATGAATTATTATTTTAATTATTCATTTTCTCAGATAAATATGTAAACACTTATTTGCTTCACTTTGGTTTTTCATTAAAATATACCCCAGGTGTATTCGTCTTGCGTTTAACAAGTACACGCTTCATTTTCTAATTTTATTGCGCACAGAACGATAGATTTTTCAAACTAAATTCCACAGTTAGCAGCTTAAATCTTTGTATTCCTTTACTCTTTCATATAAAATTCAATAGCGATTTACAATAAAACTATTCATTTTTGATCCATTGTTCTTTTGAAACTATTTACCTCCGCGATGAGTAGAATAGGATGGTGCAATATAAAATTGTAACTCTTTTTTTCAAAGAGAATTTTGCGACAACTTCTTTACCTCAATCTCCAATAAACCGAAGGTGTAGAATCACGCTACGACAAGGAAATATAATCGTTCCTTTCCACCCTGTATATGTATACTTCAGTATTGACAAATGAATATTTAATGTTTGAATAAATGCAATTTCGAGTGAGCATAGAAATTTAAAAACATACTGAACTTGTACAGCAACCAATGCGTTTAACACATAATAATCCTAACATATATTTTGTATCACTTATAACAGATAATATAGAAACATATATTACTTAAACCTTAGATAATAATTCCACGTATTAATCGAAAGATTTATAGGCATTATAAAAATTGTATTGCATTAAATATTGTTTAAATTTTATATGTATAAAATGTAAAATGAAAATAGAATTTTGGCAACTTTAATGTTTTTAATGTAGATGTAATTATTTAAATTTAAATTCAGTAAATTATATAAATAAAATTAATATAATAAATTATTTAAAATACTGTTATTACTTAGTAGCTATTTCTCATATTTTTCATGCTACTTAAACGTTGTGTAAACAGAATATTTCAATAACATGAAATGTGAAATTATTAAAAGGAATAAAATATGATAATTATGATAACTATTATTTATATTACCCCATTCTTTTGCTGTTCTATCGAGAAATGCTTTTCTTTCTTTGTTCCAGATAAATCGCAAGAAATTTTGGAAAGCACCTAAGTCGGGTTGAGGCTTTCGATTCTCGTAATATTGCTGGTCGTGCAATATAACCATATTAAGAATTAATCTTATGAATCGAAGCACCAAAAAGCACCAATCTGAAAAAGGTTAATATTTCAAACTTAGATTCTTTTGCTTTGAAGTCAGTTCTTTTTCATTTTTACTGTGTCATAATGATATAGAAAAAATTATATACATACCTTAAACAATTTTCTTAGTAATTAACCATGCTTGTCCTTATTAAATAGTTACTGCATTTTGAATTAAAGTTAAACTTATTAATTTTTATCGATAAAAATTATTAGTAAATTATTTAATCAATTCGCCTGTCCATTGTGTTGATTCTTCGGATAGACACTTCGTCTTTGTTATAAAATTACATTCTTTATTCGTCATTATTAAAAGTATTAAGTATTCAGCAGATGTATTTTTATAGGTAATTTTATATTTTACATTTTACATTTTACATTTTACATTTTACATTTTACATTTTACATTTTACATTTTACATTTTACATTTTACATTTTACATTTTACATTTTACATTTTACATTTTACATTTTACATTTTACATTTTACATTTTACATTTTACATTTTACATTTTACATTTTACATTTTACATTATTTTATATTTTTGGCAGAGGTTGAGAATCAAGTGTCGTGTACCTTGTTTTCCACCGACTATGTTCGGTAGTTAAACTAGTACGTCGCACGCCGAATTAACTTTGTGCGAATTTTTAGGTTTGTGAAGTGGACTGTATTTACTTGTGAAAATCAGTGTAGTGACTCGAAATATGTTCGATGTTCTCTATTTGCTTGGTTGACTATTTGTTTCCAACTATGATTCTCGACTCGCTATTCTCGACTCGCTATTCTCGACTCGCTATTCTCGACTCCCTATTCTCGACTCCCTATTCTCCACTCGCTATTCTCGACTCCCTGGGCCTCCCAGAATCGTCTTCGACGACACCTCCGCAATGTCGTCTTCACGGGGGTGAAGACGTTCTGGTTGGCCCTTTTCGTTCTGAAAATGGTTGTGGAAGGGAGACACAATCCCTTCCCTTCTAGTCTTCCTAGTTGCTAAAGTTAATAACTAATTCGTCCCGTTTGCAATCGCCGACCGTGGCAGGTAAAAAGCAAGAAACGCTTGGCCTTAGAAACACATGCTAACGGACGGGCAAGAGAGTTAAAAATACTGGTGACTGGACACCAGATGTAAACAATAGGCAAAGAAAATCTACAGCAATAATCGCGGGCCTTATGGGTTCAGGGATTTATGGCTGCCACGGTCCCTTCTCGTAATACCGTAAAGACGATTGCAAGTTGTGAACGGGACGAAGGCTCCTATTATTTCGAAAAAACTACCAAATGTACAATAAGCCGTAGAAAACATAAAAGGTGTATACAAACTAAAAAGTACGATGGTTTTAAGGGGTCGGACGAAACGTTAAGGCTGTAAGTGGCCTTAACATCAAGCAATCCGCATTATCCTCGATTTTCCTTCATCAATGGTAACACCGAGATTATGATAACAAATTTATGATTATGAGAAGCGTTCAAAGTTTCTTAGTGTAAGCTGTGTCCATTAGAAATTGTTTCTCGGCATTTCGCTAGCTTGCAGCTGGCATCATCAGGGGAGTTGAGGGCAGTATCAGTGAGTCCTCATGATGACAGCTACAATGCTAGCAAAACGTCGGGAAACAATTCCTAATGGACACGGCTTATACCCGGAAACTGAACACTTCTTATAGTGTTCCTAACCGTGATAGCCTCAAATAAATTTATGATTGTTTACTGTAATTATTAGAATAAATGTAAGACAAAATATTTCTGTAATTTGTTATATTTTGCATAAAACCTCAAATATGACGGTGTTATAGCACGTAGTTTCTTGATCATCAATCTTGATTTTGAACGTATACGTGATTTATTGCATTACGTACAGAATTTTCCTACAAACTTTTTTCCTTTTTGTGGAAGCTGTATGCTGCACAAAGGAAGCTCCTTCGTATATACAAAAATCCTAACTAAGTGGTCCACCGGCTGGATAATCTAGTCTGCGCACATACGCATCCACCACCATTTTCAGTCCAATTTTTTGGTATATAAAGGCCACCGACTTGATTATTATTGAATCCACTTTTTCTGCTACCTCTTGATTCATGCATGGTGTGTCAACCTAATGCCTAGCCCACAGATAGGAATATCACTTATATTCTGTTTCAGGATTTTACGGGATCATACCCGAAGCAATCCTCCACCCTATTCTTCAGATTACCACCGATCAGGTTCCGCCTGATAAAAAAAAATCATAATTGGGTCCATTTCGAATTACACAAGACAAGAAATACATAGTGAGATCGGGTTTTTAGTTCCTTTCAAATATTAACCTAACAATACGTATAATTACTACTGGAACCATTCTCGCATTTTGCAGTGCGTTGAAAACCGAGAGAACGTGATTTAGAGTCAGCGACACAATACACATTAACAATTGTACTATATAACTTTCATTGAGAGTATATTTAAATAGTTTCCTCTATTTTGAATTCAACTTTATTTGGTGATCACATCCTTTGAAATTGCCGTATTAGTACATTCCAACAACAGTACACTTTTGTCGCTCGAAGTGTACCTCATTCTTTTTTAAAGAGATACAAGACAAAAAAATATTTATAACTGTTACAGATCTATCAGTTTTGGTTTTGGTTGTTTGAAATCGACACAATGTTCGTTCGGTTCATATTTCTATAAATAATGTCTACACCAGGTATAGTTTAATTTTCTGTAGTAATATCCAACAGAAAACCTGAACATATCAATTACGGAACCTATACAGAATATGTACATATTACTTCTCAAGAAAGTTTGAAACAGTTATTTCTGACACGCTTTTTTGGCATAGATCTTTATTTGTAATATATTTTTTACGTAGACACAAAAATAGAATTACATCAATAAAATAGATAATATATAATTAATGAAGGTATATTTTGTACAAAAATATTTTTGATAATAATATTGTATATATTAAATAATTATAGTTTATTATTTCTTCATGTATACTGTTTACTCTAGTATGTTTTATAATCCACTTTGCAACGAGTAGTCAGTTTCCTTGTTTTCTTGTTCATTATAATCCATTTTTCTAATAGCACTTATTTTGATTGGAATTTACTGAAGATTGTTTTAAATAATATGGGAAGTGTAAGGGTTGGAGAGTAATTTCATTTTTAAATATTATATCTTCTTCATACCAATGCTTGATCATCTAATTTGGACAAATTTTTTCACTAAATAAAATTTATTCTGCTAATTTACTGTTTTCTATTAACACAATAATGAATAAATAATTTGTGTCAAAAGACATTCGTAACCGTCATTTCCCTTTTCCATGACTATAAAGTACATGATCTGGAGCGCATACTGAATATCGCTAACAACGAATAAAAATTTAAATAAATCTTCTTCTTTTACATGATTATTTCTTTATCCTTTCTTAATATTTTTAATGTATATTGAAACTTCATTTATTAGATCAGTATTTTATCAGACTATTGTTAGTTATCATGTGTTCCGTTATTTATTAGTCGCGTTAATTAGTTAGCTTTTATTTAATTCTTAGGACACATCTGTATAACAAATAAAACTAGCCCGCGATTTCATACTGAAAAATCAAAAACTCGCCCGCGCTTAGAGGGTTAAGCCTGCGAGTACTTAAGTACATATATACATGGTAACATCTAATGCCTTAAGGCTTTCACACGCTTGCGGAAGATCGGGTGGCTTGCGCTTCGAGTCGCTCAAAATGCTTGAAATATTCGAACACGTCCAAATTTTTCAATCCTTTCAAGCCTGCAAGGCGCACTATCTACGTTCTCCCCTTCCCAGAAGTCTCAAACACCGCAGGCTACCAGCAACCTCTTAGGCAGCTCAGTACTTCCAGTGTTCATGCAAAGTATGTAATGGCATTCGCGAGTGAATGTATCACTAATTTCATATAGTCCCTACAGTACATTACTGTTCAGGAGTTAAAAGTTTATAAGTCAATTCAAATAAAATAAACCACTTTAAGTCATAAATGCATATATATTAGAACAAGACATTAAAAAAAAGTTACAATTAACAATTTATAACCATATATCCATGCAGAAATACAAAGCAATGGGAGTGTAAATTTTATGAACATAACGCAATTGACTTTATACATTTGAGCCGTTCATTTTGACAGTGGCTTAAGTCCATTTTTAAAAAAAACCAAGTTAATCTTTATAATAGTTTCAGTTCTACATAATCTTTTTATTCTTTAATAGTTCCTTAATCTTTTTTAAGTGAACTTAAATCACTTTCAAAATAAACGGTTCATTTTTCTACTAGAGTTTAGAGCAAATTATGTATTACAGCTTCAGGATACAACTAATATAGTAATCAATTATAATTATAAACAATTAAATCTTTCTTTCTATATCAAAGATTTGGAACTGAAATGTTCTCTCAGTAGTGAAAGGATAATAAAAATTAAAATAAATTATTGTAGATTTAAAATAAGAAAAAAATTTAGTTAACTAAATATCATATTTTTATACATTTTTTGAAAAGTGAGGATACATTATCTTACTTATACTTCTGGATTTTACTCATTTGCAATGCACAAATGAAAAAATATATTCGGAACTAAGGAGAAAGGAATTCTAAATGTAATATTACTTGGAACTAATTTTAAGTAAAGCAAAATTAATATGTATTCATAGAAATCACAATATTGAATTGCAATTCTCTCTTCAGTTTGTTTAATCCATAATGCCACAATAGACTCAAAGAAATACATCCAATAAAAATATTTCAGATCTTTTTTAATAATATGACTATATTCTTATTACAGGATAGTTCTATGTTGTATGCATGCATACAATTCATAATTTACTCGTAATTTAAGTTAATTACATTTCCACATAAAACTTTTACTTTAGAACTATTAAATTGATATATATCTGGTAATATAGATATTTATTTTAGATTTCCACTATGATATAAATTATAATAAGTACATAAGTTAGTAAGTTTAGATTAACATGATATTAAAACTGATACTAAAATTTATATTCTAGCATTATAAATTACTTATTATGAAATATATGTGCTAAGGTAATTTCTTCTATTTACTTATATATTACTGTATACCTACACATACACATGTTCAAAATCTCCCTTTTTTAAATATTAAGTACACTAAATATATTTAACAAAGTAAGTGTATATGTGTATATCTGTGTATCTTACAGCAATACTTTTATTCGTACTCAATATATTTTTAAAATACAATATTGCATATATACATTGTTGGTTTCAACTTCATATACTTTTAGACATTGTCTCAGTAAAGTTAAATTATAATTTTTAAATCTAAAATACATAATATTTTTTAAAAATCTTATTATACATGTATATACAATTATGTTTTTATATGATGATTACAATTCAAATGTGTTTGTTATATTTAATATCTTATTATTATTCATATACATAATAGAAAACAAAATATTTATGCATTTCTTGAATGACGTACATCTTTTAATGATTATAACTTTTTAGTATTTTTTGCATATTATAATGCAACTATACGTATAGTGAATTGTAATTTTTAAATTTATACTTATATACAGAGATATGATATGTATATCAGAAAGTTATGTTTTTTTATGACAGTGAAGATAGAACTAAAGGAAGAAATAAAGAATAAAAGTTAGATTAGATTCACTGTGTGATTTAATATTTAATGTTTAAGAAGAAATTTTCTAAAGTAAACACATTTTTATTCTTGAAAAGTGAAAAAAAATTAAACAAATAAAAAGAAACACTTGAAAGTAAAATCTCAAATACGACGTACGTTGGTTACGTACAAAATAGCCCGCCATTATTTTGAAATACAAATTAAATAAACATAAATATATTTGCACAAATTACTATTTTTATTGTAGTTATATTAATTTATATAATTGTATACTTATGGCTATATATTTACTTTTATATTTCAATAACATATATATAGAAAATTAAAAAATATCAATTGAGACCTACCTATAAAAGGTTAGGTCAGAATATCTTAGTTCTAAATATAACTCATATAGGAGTAGATATAAGAATATATCTAGAGTGAAATAAATAATTAATTTAGAGTAAAACGAATATATAAAATGATTAAAGAAAAAGCAGTTTATTAATCTCGTACAGCTTATAGTTTAACAAAAATTGAAATCATTTATTAGTGTACTGATGAATCATATTAGTAAATGTTAAATATATATGTTTTTTACAATAGTATATTGTTATTATTTTTGTATATATCAAAATAATTTCATATAAAATTATGATATAATACCATAAGGCAAGTTTACAATGTATACTATCGATGCACCACGTGTCGTTACGTGAGAATCCGCTCTTTCAAGTATGGAGTAGCTTGTAATTTTCGATTTATGATTCGCGTCTGTTCGGATAGTCGAATTATCACGGTATGGCTGATGTGGGCCTAAGTTTAGATGATATAATTAAAAAATCGAAGTCGTCAGGAATGAGAACCAAAGGTGGAGGGTGAGGCAATTTTAAAAAATTGGTAGTAATTTTACTCTGCAGTGACTTCTGTGTTATCGATTTCTCTATAACCTTAAAGAATGGAACCTACAGTTTATTAAAGATATTTGCTTGCTATTCGTTCCGAAATGTTTTCATAAAATCGTTATTTCAGCTATGGTGTTTCTTTTAAAACTACTTTATAATTATAGTGACTTTGACTTTCCTCTCTAATGGTGTATTTGAAATATGAAAATTCTTTTAAATTGATTGCTTTTATCTAATGAAAGGTGTTGTTGTAATGGAGCAGATTAAAATTTTTTTTCTATGTTGATCTTTCGAATGCTATTACAAAGAGTTTTTGTTATTTTAAATGTTATTGCTATGTAATTGAAAATATATTTTGTAAATACCTTTTATTTTAATGTTTATTAATGTGACTGGTACACGATAATTGGCGGTGTTTGACATTAATCCTTATTATTAATACTTATACACAACAGTATAATAGGTAAACAGTTATTTTTGAAAGTAAGGAGTAGAAACTATGTAGATTTAATTGCATATGTATAATTTCAATAATTTGTAATTTTTTATGCAGTATTAGAAGGAGAATTAATAGAGGTGCACGTACTAATGGTTCTATAAGGGGACATGGCTCACAAGTAATTACAGATGCTCGATTTAAAATTATACAAAAGAATCGAGAAAAATTAACAGATGCAAGAGACAAATTAGCAGAAATCGCAAAGCAAAGTGATGCTAGATTAAAGTTAGATAAAATACGTGCATCGCAATTGAAAAAAGTAGAAACACAATTGCCTGGAATTTCTCGGAAGACAGGACGCAATGGAAGATTATCATTATCAACTAATAAAATGCCTCCAATGCTGCCACATCCCATGCCACCGAATATTCCGAACAATTATATGCCACCACCAACAAGAGCAGTGGGTTACAGACCTCCTCCACTCGCAGAACCACATTACATTGGAGACATCAGCATGGATTATAATGATGGTATAAATGTTTTAGATAGTTGAATTAGTGACACATTTAATTTGTAAAATATTTGATTTGTTTAAATTTTTCAGACTATTTAATGGAAGCAGCACCTTTGAGAAGAACTGTGAACAATGAATATGCTCCTACACCGCCTCCCCCGCCTCCTGTGTTCAGTATTAAGCCTGCATCTCCGTACACATGGGTAAAGCCAGCAAGCAATAACGTTTCAAGAATCGTACCTTCTAGAAAGCCTGAAGTTGATAGAGAACGTGAAAGAGTCAGAGACTATAAAGTTATTGCACGTTCTTCAATGGTAAATGTTTTGTAAAGAATTTAATGTAGTCAGCTTCAAAATATAAGTATCTGTATTTGTATGTAATATTTTCAGACAAAAGCTGTTTCTCCTACATATAAAGATGACTGGAGTTTTGGGACAAAATCACGGTATATATTTTTACTTGTAAATTTAACATATGTACTCTGTTAAATGGTTTTTGTACAATATCTAATACTAATGGTACTCTGTAGTACTATATTAGCGGAAGAGCCAATGGAGCCGAAGTATTACGATTCAAGAAGTCACAGAGATATGGGAGTAAAATCAAGATTAGATTCAGTTCCAAGTAAATCGCGCACTATGGGTGTTTTATCTCGACCCAAAACTACTACTAGTTCATCACAATCTACTGGTTATAGAATTGTAGTGTCAAATTTACAAGCAAATGTTACACAAGAAGATATTAAGGTATAATTTTTAGGATAACAATTTATGAGAATTGTTAAAATTACTTCCAGTAAATAAGAAATAAATTAATATTTTTTATTTTAGGAATTATTCGAGGATGTAGGAGAATTATTAGTATCGAGATTAGTACGACCAGGCACTGCAGAGGTAATTTATAAAACATTAAAGGATGCCACTAAAGCTGTTGAAACTTATCACAATAGACAGTTGGATGGACATCCCATGAAGTGTCTTTTAGTGAATCCACGACCAAAAAATAATCCAACAGGACCTGCTGTTAGATCTATTACAGAGTGAGTATATAGTTGTATAGTTGTGAAATATTTTTATGTAAACATTTCTATTGCTTTGTACGTTACAGATCCAGAAGGAGTGTTAGTTCAAGTTACGTACAACCAAGTTTAGGAGCAGTGCATCGTGCATTGTTCGATGATTCTTAATCAAATACATGTTTGTCAGCAAATGTCACATATAATGGCAATGAATTTTATCCCAAATATTTCTAAAGGGGAATAAATGCGGGAAATAGGGAGCTGGAATCAATTGTATAAGAAAAATCTTACTTGTAGAAAATGGAAATGTTCTAAGTGGAATTTTAAAATAACAAAACATCACTTACTTTATCTTTAATTTGTATAAAATATAGTATGCTTCGGCAGTTGAAGGAGAATGAATACGATAGCGAATGAATTTAAATTGTAAACAACAATCACAAGATGCTTCTTGTACCTTTAATATACTTCAATAAAACAACAAGCATTTAGGAATTTTTAATACATTGTTTTGAATGGAAAGTCAGTGAAAGAAAATAAATAAATGTCTGCAGGAAAATTAAATTATAGAAAGTGCAAGATACCTATTGCACGTTTAGCATTTTTGTGATGTAAATTTTAATGACTAAAAAGAATGTCATAGGGCTTTTAATAAGATTTGGTTCATATATACAAGAGGGATTAGTTGTTGCTACGATAGAATCTACTAAAGATTTTATTTACTTGGTATAATATCATCACAATATTGTAGTTCAGTATATACATGCTATTAACGACATGCATCGAGTACTCTCAGAAATAGGTTTTATGTTACCTAGGGAAGTGCGAGCAAGTAGTTGAAGTTGGTTGACAATTGTAACTCGATGAAGTAAATGGCACATAAATAATTTTATTCCATCATTACAACTACAATTTTTCGAAGGGAGAACAGATTTTCGAGACACAGCTCTATTTGTCTTGCACATTTAATCACGTGGATCATTGACAGTATATATTAAACGTTGTGTATGTACCTTTGTTACCCTCACACATCCACATGAAAAAAGATATACAATTTAAGATATAAAATATAATAAAAAAATTAATGTAAAATAGTTTCGTACCTAGTTCAGACGTTGCGCACGAACGTTCCTCTTAAATATTTACAAAATGCATTTTAATTAGCACTGATTTACCAATACTGAATCTTATGACCTGAAATAATTTAATTCTTTCTGTTCTAAGTATCCGCGCGACATTAAACTTAACAAATTTTGAACTAAATCTCACTTGACTATGTTTTACGTATAAAAGTCTCTCTCTTTTTTTGTCTTCTCAAGGCCAAATGCGCATGAGCAGTTTGCAGGAAAAAGATATAGTACAGTATGGCCCAACCAATCCAGACAAACGAAATTTGGTGGAATCGTAGAGAAGGGGGACAGGACGTTACATATGAAATTTCGGCCGCGGACAATTAGTTTCTAAGATACAAAAAAAATTTCTAATTCAAACTGGAAGGACTTTTGGCAATTATAAAGTATTAACATGGGTGGAGGAGGAACTGTGCCTCTCTTCTTACACTCCCACCGTAAAAAAATTAATTCTATCAATATCAATCTCTATGATCTGAAAGTGATTTCTATACGTTCTATTGTACGCTATATAACAGCGTACGAAACTACAATGATTGACTGGAACTTTTGTAACAGATAACAGCATCTGCATGAAACCTGAGAAAATCAAAGCTAAAACTGGCGAACATATAGTCATACTTGTACCGTTTCACAGAAACGCTCGTGTGTATTGAATCTAATATAGTGGTAGCGGTTCTTCGCAATTATCTCGGAAATTAAAAGAGTGGCCTTTTTGTTACAAAAAACGTTGTTTATAACATCAATTTTTATAGCATTTACAAATTTTAAGGTCGGTTTTACGGTCAGTATTCTACAGCATTATCAAAAGTTCCTTATTGATAACTCGGAAATTAATAATTTGCCCGTAGCTAAAATTTCACGTGTAGTATGATTTACTCTTCCCATACCTCCCCACAAAATGTCGTTTCTTTACGTTGGTGAAGCAATACTGAACTATAATCTGTGAAAATGTCGCAACAACGATTATTTAAGAGTAACAGCGAAACGAAGTTGTTCTATCTCACAACAAGAAAGACAAAAGAACTTTTCCCTCTATTTTTTCAAAACAATCGCGGCTGAGATATTTTCCCGCAAAGCGTTCGTATGCAATTTAGCTTTCTTAATTGGTATCAGTGAAGACTCATTCTTTAATTTCTACGATTGCTTACTTTGGATTTGTTTGGCAATCTGAGGACTTCGGCGTAAGACATTTCTAAGCGTTTCAACCGGGCGACATCTTCCGATGCTGTGCTCGGCTTGTAATCCCTATATTCGAAAGTGTGATTGTGCTGATCATTATTGTTCCTTGTATATATATTTGTTCGCCTTCCAGTGTGTGGTGACTCTTTCGTCCTGCTCGCGTAACTGAACTCATTGCACGCGTTACCAATCTGCTCGAGAGCGTTAAACGGTCTGAATTTCTTCTTTCCGCTACTGTTCGACTTCGCGTTAACGATCTTGGGGTTCGTTGTCGGAATTACGTCAGGGGTCGACGGCGTGTCATTATGCGACAATCTTCTTGTGTTGGAGTGTTTCCTGGACGTTTTCTTCACGACGCGAACGCTGGTGCTCAAGTAATCCAAATGGTAACCGTATTTCTTGCCCTCGCCTTTTCCGTGTTTGTGGTGCTCGTGGCGATTGGACTCGTTGCTCTGTCGTTCGTGCGTCCCGTTCATCGAGATCGGTGTCTTTATTCTGTACGGCGGCTCGGACACAACAGAAGCTACCGCGGAAGAAACAACGCTCTGATTGTCGTCTGTGGTCTCGCTAGGTAGGTCCTCGTGCGCTGATATCGAAGACGGTGGCTGCGGGACAGCCGTGATCGCAGATTCGTCCACAGGTGGTAGGAGCTTCTCGGCTTCGTCCTTCGCTTCCGCCGTTCGTTTGACGACAGTGTATATTTCCCTAAATATTTGTCTGCATTCCGGTGTCTTCCGGAATCTACTTTCGAACGGACTATTGTCATCGTAAATGCTAAATTTGCAGTCTTCGCCATCAGCGATGGAGCAAAGAAATGAACCGGGTCTACCTTCGGTTTGCGTCATTTTGTTACTAGTTTCGTCCAGGAAACCGGAGGACGAAGTTTCCGCCTCCGAGAAATCCGTTGGAGTGGCGGAGAACAGTTTTTTCCCGCAAATCTCCGTTTTGGCACGTGTAGCATTTCCACCGACGGATTTCGTTGACTCTTGCTGCAGTTCTACTTCTGTCGTCGGATTCTGGAAATTGCTGAACTCGCCCGACATCTCGAGCTCTTCCTGTAAGGACATGTGCGGCACGCAGTCCTTCCGCCGCGGCGTAGAACGTCTTTGGACTTTTAATAGGGCTTGATACTTCTCCTCGAGGATTTTATAAGGATTCTTTGAATCGTTTGAACCGCTGCAGTCTTGGTTCAAGTCCTGCAAAAAAGGTAAAAATATATTTTTTTGTGGGCGATCACGGCAGTTGTGGCATTGTGTAAAATTCATGTGATAAACAAGGGGAAATATTGAACGATAGTTTCGTAAATGATACTTGATTTATGAAATATTCGTATGAAAGAGTATTTTTAACACTACTCGTAACAATTTAATATTTATATGTCGTTTAAATATAATTGAACACGACTGGTTTTATTGAATTATAACCGTTGCATATAATGTGATCATTAAATTGTTTGTAGAGTTATTTATTTTGATAACTATAAATATTTGGTCAAGATAATTTTTGAAAACTTTATAAATTGCTTTTTATTGGTATAAATCCTCGTTTGTGATCAATGCTGATAATTATTAATTTAATAAATTATCAGAGAGATCATTATTTGTAATTAGTATTCAAGCAGTTGGCGTACATTATTCGAATAATTTTAACCACTTTAAATGTATTACGTTTTCATCTGATTGTTAAGTGAAATTTTAATAGATAATATTCAGTTCGTTTATACGTTACTTTTCAATTTGTCTTTTGCCATAATCTCGGTTACAGTCGTCGCATGACGTTTTTTATATATTAAAAATAGTTTTTATGCAGACAGAAATTTCGTCGCTAATATTATGAAACAATAAGTTATAGTTTATTTTAATTCAGTAATTGATTGTTCAATAATTTGTAATAGTTCCAAAAGGTTAGTATTGATGCATGCAAATTTGAAATTTCGAAGCTGAATCTGATTGATGGTGCAGTAGTGGCAATTCATTTTTCGAACAGTAAAATTGAAGAATTAATGAATAGAATTATGAAACATTTGAATAGTTATTAAAAGCAAGGATATTTGGATTACAGGCAAGGAGAACGCCAGATTTATAGGATATTAAATAAGTGAAAGCAGCATTGTTTATTGAAAAAATATGCTTTATTTAAGATCATATAAATCTGGCACTTACATCGTATAACAGTGTTTTAACAAATATTTCGACTAGATACGCTAACAATATTCGGCCATTCTATAAGTCGATTGAACAACGTTATAGATTAATCACGATAAGACAAACTTAACTCTAAGATATAGCAGCAGCATCAGCAAATTCAATCTACCTATATTTTATACAATTATTACGGATTATTACATTACAAGATATTGTAACTACTTTCTAAATCATTAATTTAACGCAGTCTTATTAGGTCTTTGGACATTAAAAGGCTCGATTTACACTAACGGTCAACAGTACGGTCAGATCACGATCAACGATTTTACCGAAGTATTCACGTTCAACGATCAGGAACATTGAATCTCGTCAATATACATATATTTAATTTCTGTTTGTTCGATCGAGAAAAGAACAGTATTTTATAAATATAACTTAATGAAAATCGTGTTAATTTCAGATGAGTAGGAGATTATATTACGGTAAAAAAGACGACAGTTTTGAATAAATCGGATGTTGGATAATCTCCTGAAAGCAGTCGAATGTTATTTCTTTGTGCCCTAATTTAGTTCTAATTTCCATTCATATTTTTATTTTATGTGATGAGTCGCAATATTTTTTTTTGTAACTAAAATACACTGTTTTTTTTTGACAAATTTGATTAACCCCTTGCCTTTCCTTAATTTATTTCTTCACTATGATCGATATAGCTACTTTGACATTAATAATTTCTTAAAAGAAAGAGAGATATTCTATGTACATGTTTGCTCTAACGTGTACTAACCGATAACAAAACAATAATATTTAAGTTGAATTCGCAAGAATTGAGTAATATTTATATTTGTTAAATTTCGTTTCAAATCTTCACCATGAGCCTGACACATTATTATAAGGCAAGGGGTTAATTTCCCGTTGTCCATGATTGTTTTTGATCGTTATCCGTTCATAGTTGCTGGTTGGATCAAATCCGGCGAAGTTTGCTGTAGTAAATAAATTTTGATTCGTTCTGACCGTACCCCCAATAAGTGAATGCTTTCATTGAATTACATTAAATGTAATATCTTATTATTACATGAGTTATGATTTAACTTGATCTGACCGTACCGTTGACCGCCAGTGTGAATCAGGTTTAATCATTATTTTTGTTTTTCACGATTAACATTATGTAATAAAATGTAATAAAAATTCGTAGAAATTCTACTAACGTCAATTTTAAGTAAACGTATTTCTTTTGTTTTTGAAAAGCATGTTTCAATTAAAAAAATTTCATCCGAGAAAATTTGAAGGTGTTTTCATTTCTTAGTAACGTAAGTGCTCAGCTACGAGTTTCTTCCTGTTTTACCTACACCGTATCTTACTTCACTTTATTTAAACAGTTTTAGTATATCTACTATTCTGATGTTCCTAAACCCATTTGTTACTAATAAATCAAGTAATAAATCAACAAAATATTAGAGACAAGTTGGAAAATTCAAATGGGAACTGTCTTCGATGTGAAAACTAATATATAATACTATGAAATGATGGTTATTTTACTATTATCGATGGTATACAACAAAAATGAAACTACTTAAAGCTTAATCGAAGATATTTTTACTACACCAATGGTCTTAAATAAATAGTGATATCAATTAACAAAGTATTGTTGCTTTCGGTTGCTACTAATTAACGGTACTATTAGGTGAGCATCTCACTGTCTACTGTACAAAAAATTAATAACTGATTATGCGTTAAATGTTTTCCCTCATTCAATTTTCTTTCTTACTCTACATTTTAATTATGAAAATGAACGTTTTAAACTATTCGCTGAACATTTTATAGCAGCTTTTTGCGATCTCTTATCGTCAGAACTTTTTTGAGAATGAAGATCGGTATCCGAAAAGGTTTCATCAATAACGGTATGATATATTCGTTCTTTATGTAGCATATCGTATGGAAAAAAACAAAAATCAACGACGGTGCTTTCCATATATACGCGAAAGTTGTCCACAACGGGGAACGAAATTCTCTACTCTCTTTTTTTGCCTTGGATTTCTTAATCTTTGTTGCGAGTCTCTCCTAAAGGAAATAAAATCAAATTACTTTCAAGATTATTCTCGTCAAGTGAGAATAAGCCATTGCACCTTAAGCCCTTGCAAGTATCATTCACGAATTATTCGAAGCGTGTATGCATATAAAAGGAAAGGCCTTTCTATACGATTCATTCGTGGCTGGCTTCCGGTTTCCTGTTTCAAACCTCACATTATCCAGTTATATTTTTTCATACCAATAAAAGTAATTTTTAATAATATTTCTATTGTACTCATTTTTCAATGATTTTTTTGTCTGCGAAAATCTAGAACTCTACCATATATTATTTTAAATGAACAGTCATTTTTTAGTTTTTTCTTAAAAATATTAAGTAAATCTCGATTTTTGTTTCATGCAATTAGTATGGAAAATGTTTGCTCAAATAAAATTTATTGGAAAGAACATTTTTCACCAAAGCTACCACTCGAGTGCAGATGTTCATACATTATGTGTAAGATGTAACAAAATAATAATTTAAAGAAAGTTTAATATAAATTCTATTTTAGTTTCACTTTAAAAACATGTTTACTTAGGGAAATAAGTTTTTATTTAACTCGTTAAGATCTCAAATGGTATAAAAATCCAGAGCCAAATTTTCACACTAATAAAATGATCTTGAGCGTCTTAATATAATAGGATAAACAAGATCATTCCAATATTCATACATCTGTCGAGTTACTTTGAAGGTTTATGCAAATTCAAATATTAGCTTGTCTCTTTAAATTGTAAATTATTCATTAAACAATTATCGTTATTACAATATTTAGATTGCCGATGACCAAATTTATTTGGGCCTATGGAATGTTTATAGTTGGAAATATTTACAAAAAATACTGTACTTATTGTTACTTCTTGATAAAGGAAATCATGTTATGTAAAAATAGTTATTTATAGAATGGATAAAGTTTGTATATAAAATCAATATCTTTTTCATTGGTTACTGACTTTTGTATGTAGTTACATATTTTTTTTAATTGAAATTCAACTGTACCAAAGACTTTTGTAAAATAATCTAAAATGTTACAAACAAACTATTATATTATATTTTTTACTATTTCATCTGTATAAATAGCTTTTTCTTCATATTTTGTAAACTACATAGTGTATGTATAAATTACAGGGTGTATCTAGGAACTGATACAGGTTACAACTCTGTTTCTAGTGAAGTTAGAAAAAAAATGTAAAGGAAAACTTTGCACTATTTGACAGGCTTATCATACCACAATACCAGTTGTTTCATAAAGGTATTGATCCAGTTGCAAAGTGCAACTTCAAAGTGACTTCTTCACATGCGGTGTTGATTTTCTGTTTTAAATATGCGATATTTTGGTTTGGCTCGACATAAATCTTGTTACAAATGTCTTCTTTCTGCTGTATTTATATGATATTTATTATTTATGCATTATTTAGACTTGCAATGGTAACCACTTTCAACATATGATTTTATCGAAATCAAATAATTTTTCAAAATAATATTTTCCTCGATTAAGATAAAATTTCGGAAGTAAATTTCATCCTAATAACGGTTACAAAAGTATGCGATCCAAAATATCTTCTGTCACTTAAAAAGTCTGTCACTTTGAAATTTTATTTAAAAAAATTATCTTTTGGAAATCATAAGTTATAACCCATTGAAAACTGATTAACTTTTGTTGCAACCTTTTTCTACAATGATCAAAAGTGCCAGAAAAATCGTCGTGGCCGATAAATTGTACACGCCTTGAAGAAAAAGTGTTCGACGAAAATTCAAAGTCCTTATATTTTTTATATTAAACAATCGATTTTAATAAAAGTCTTGCTATTGCAAAAAATGTGTTTGAATTTATTTAGACTGGAAACCGATAACTAGTCACTGAATGTTTTGCACGATAAGGTCACAAAAATAGCTCGAGTAGCACAAAATCAATAAGACTAAGGAAAAGTTAGGAAAGTGGAAAAGGTAAAACATCTTTCATGCATGTATAATTGGAAGAAGCAGCTTTATAAAATATACGAAAAAGTTTACCTGCGTTAATGACTCGGTATCACGTTGACTGTCGTTCATTAGCGATTCCGCCATACTAATGTCGTCGTATTCCTCTAGATCCAACATTACAGAAATTTCGTCGTGTGTTTTTATCTCCATTCCCCGCAAACATCGTCCACATAATTGCCCTCGCCTGTGGAAGTTCAAACTTCTTTTACCAAAATGAAAAAAATAATGCTACTTCGTATAATTGTCTGCCATGTTACTTTATTAACCCTTTGTACTCTAAAGGTGACTCTCAGTCACCATTCGATTTGATATACCAAAATTATAAAACCTTACACACAATATTAAACTCTTATAATCTATAAATGTGTGAAATATAGAAACAGTAATTTTGTTTCTTAACTTATCTATGTTCTATCATTCAGTTCGTCTCACAGAATGTAGCCTATAACTCATTGGAAAATGTTGAATATTTTTAGTCAAAGACTTTCGAATGCAAAGGGTTAAAATATTCAACTCAAAATAATCTTTAAACTGCTTGGGAGTAATTTTTCAACGTCGAACATTGAAATTCCAGTTTTTGACAGATGTCGGGTTTTCATACGCAATGTTTAAATACGTCTAAGCAAATAAAAGTCAACAAATACGTATAATAATTACATATATTTTAAAATACTATTTTTCCGCGTGTTTTCCGAGGAGAGAAAAATTCATTCTAATTATATAATTGAGTATTCTTGGAGTAGTACAACTCTTAAGATGAAGTTAATCCTTGTTAAAGGATTAAGTGAACTTTTTCTATTGTTAAGAATTAATTGTATAATATAAATATTCATCGCAAATAATCTATGACACATCTTCGAAAACATGTAAAAATATTAGACATAAGAAAAATTGTAACAAATAATTACTGCAAATTAAAAATTTTTTACAGTTAAATTCTCCATGAATTTTTTAGGAAATTCAATAGACGAAGAAAAATATTCATCAACTGATATTACGTTGGTAATTTCTCCTTTCCTATTTTCCTATTTTCCTATTTTCCTATTTTCCTTTCCTATATAAGTTACTTGTTAAAAAAAGTTAAATATTCTCAGGAGTAGTTTGTACGTTGAATTGAAAAGAATGTTTAAGTATGGACACCCAAATTTATTTCTTAAACATAGAATATTTTACTGATTTTCAGATTTTTTTAATTGACTCGAATACTTTAATCCGTTCTGTTAAGAATCGTTTATAGTTTTGTATATAAAATCCAGTATATAAAGTTTCAAATAAAATTGAACTAACAGATAATATTATATCTTTTGCAATCATATTCAATATTATTTTTTCCATAAACATCAAAAACTTATTTGAAGCTGATACATTTAAAAAACGCGAATATTAAACATATTTTAAATAATCTACAAGAAAGTTTAATTAACAAATGAAAATTATGAATATTTTTATCAATTATTTGTTCAATGAAAGCGCCATACATCCATTGGACTAAAACAGTCGATCTAACGATCATTTCAATAACATTAATTCTACATTTGTAACGTTTGGCAAGATACACTATACTAAAATTAAAATATTTTTGGATAATTAATTTTGGAAAAATCATTTATTCCATATGTACGATGTTAAACATTAATTTAAATACACTTTCAATGTAAACATGTTGCACTAGTTAAAAAGAAATAAAGGGGAAAAGATTTCGCGCATCATACCTCACTTCTTCGAGCGCATTTATTTCCTCTTGCAGATTTTTTACGTCTTGCGCTTTAGTGCGCCAAATGTTTAGTTGTTCTTCCAGTGCATTATTCTCTTGAATCAAAGATGCTAATTGTTGACCAATGTCCGCTGCTTTCTTTTGTTCCCTCGCTCTTTGACTCCGAGCTTCTTGTAATTGTCTCAGCAAATCGGTCATTTCTTCTTCAGGTGCAGTAGCGTTCTGGAAATATTTTAATATTTTAATATTAACGTAACCTAACTGTAGAACATTTTTCATAATTAATTTTTTTAGAGATCACAATTATTGCATTTATGATACGCTAATCACTATTGAAGAGGAGCGAGCTGGCAGATATGTACATAACACGTTCCCGACTGCTGACGTGATTCACGTCTTTTCAAATATAATTACTTTTAACATATTTTATTCTTCTGCTCTTTCCCATTTGAGACGTCTTTAACGGAAAGTTTTTCATTTTAAACAACACATCATTACAAGACTAACATTTCAAAACGAATTTCTAAATTTTTGTACCTGTTTTATTGTCAGAAATTTGCAGCAATTTGCTTAAGATTTTCTTTATTTTCACCGGTAATGACTACTAGAAAAGCGAAAAATTTGCTGGTTGCGAATGTGTTAAAAAGGGGTATTGAAAAGCTAAGATAAAGCAACATCTTGTGCCCTACACTCATGTTCGAAGGCTTTTCATAAATAGCAATGGTCTCGTTGTAAATTTAAGTAAATAAATTTGTACAAAAAAATTGATGTAATAATATAAAATAGTAAATAACACATATGTTGTTGTGTAATGTATGTATTATATTATATAAATATACGTTGAATATTAATTTGTATAAAGTATAACTTGATCGATAGGCTTTTCAATGTTGTATCAGTAATTTATTTTTCTATTTCGTCAATTAAAAAATAAGAAAATTAGTTTCTCACTTGTGATGAATGAAACAAAACAATTTATAATACACATTTGAATGTTACATTTAATATCATTCAGATTTTCGATCTCAATTTTCATAATTATAGCAAGTAATAGTCATAGCTTACGTCGATTGAATAATTGAAATGAAATTTCCTTTTCTTTAACTAACTTTTGGGAATACAATACACAAATACTTTTCTTTGATAGCCATTTTCAAAATAAAATTTTGCTAGGTAAAAGATTTAAACCGAAATGTATCATAGCTATGGAAGGTACTCCTAGATCCAAAAAGAACACGGACATTGTTAACTGAATCAAATATAATTTATAGCTAAAACTTTTGAGGCTATATAGAAACTTTCTAAATTTATTGAAAATAAAATTATTTTGAAACTTATTTTGAAAATAAGATTATTTCCTTCTTCAACTTTCTGTTTTTGTTTGAAAGCTTAGTTCTAAAATAAACTTGAATGGTCATAAAAGCTATTTCATAAAAACTTAGAATAATTGTATTCTTCAAGAAGTAAGTGAAGTACAAGTACTTAAGATTACTACATGCATAATATAAGCATGATTACGTTAGAATTACAATTAAAATATCTTCGAAGCCTAACAAGATATAATACCAACTGTTCGTGTAATTATTTTCACGACGGCCGTGCGAATGTTAATGATGCGAATCGTTTTAAAGTATTTAATATGTGAACCGTTTGATTTCTTAACCACGAATGCTTATGTGAACTAAAAGTAAGGGTACTCATTAGATGGTATCAAACTGAAGTGGTTTAGTCCATAACGAATGCAATTACAATTTGCCCTCCTCTGTCGAATGTGCAATTTTACTGATTAAGGAAACTCATAGGTATTCCTATGTTGTGTTACACTCAACATTTTTCATTTGTATTACATCATGTTCAATATTATTATTAAAAAGAATTGTTTACATTGCTTCCAATCAAGCAACTGTCTTTGGAAGTAAATATCTGCTTACATTTTAGATAAAACATTTAAAATACCGCGGTATTATTGAGTTGAATATTTAAAAGTATTTCGAATGTAAATGGTTAATGTAATATGTTCGCACGGAAATAAATGTTGAAAATAATTTTTAGGCTTAGGGTTCGTTTCAAGGCATACTCTACAAGTTATGTGCTTTAATCATGAAGTAGAGCGTATTAATTAATAAATTATAGTAGAACCTAGATTAATCGAGTCGCAAATTTTAGAAATTAGGATTTCTATTCAATTTTGTTAACATATGAAGATAAGTGAGTATATCATATACACAATAAATATTACTTTTGTAATACGTGACCGTGTACAATCGTTTTCAGTTTTCAGTCCGTTCAGTTAATACATTTTGAATTACACCATTTTAATTTAATTAAATTTTGTTATACTATAATAGTATAATGTTAAAAATGAAATATTTATATATAATTCGCTCCTCTTACATTGGAGGGAAAAAGTTGAATGTGATCTATAATTTGACACACTCTCTAAATATAAACATACAAACTAACTAAGAGAAACCTCTTTAAATAATAGATTAAGTATAAAGCGTGAATTCTGAATGTGAAAAATATCTAATAAATCTATCCTATAGGTTATTACGATGATTAAAGTGATCTCAAAAGAGATTAATCATTTTTAGAAAACATGTTGAATCTTTGAAGCTATAATGAATATATTTGTATTTTCTTATCAAAAGAGTATAACAAAAATTTGGAACTATAATTGAATCGTTATCATTTATTGGCAATATATAGTGATGTTGTATTGCTGTTAGTGAAACAGTATTCTACGAGAGATTAAAAACTGAAACATTTCTAGCGAATTAATATGACAGGATACTTTTCGCACGAAACGAGAGGAAATTCCTAGGAAGTTATCAGACTGTATAGAAAATAGAAACTCTGTAGCGAAATTTCAATTACTTTTTCACGATGAAACCGAGATTCAACGATCGAAGTTCATTGGTAAACAGACGAAATGAGAATCATACGATTTATCTGAGATCGTGCAAAATGAATTTGATGAATATTAATAGGTACCTGTTGTATGCTGCTACCCGGCGTGACCGATGCTTTCCACAGAGCAGTCTGTGTTTGCGCTGAGTTCGTCGATGGACTTGAGTTCTTCTGACGGAGCAGACTTTCATGTTGCTCGTTCATCTCGTCGATTTTCTTTTGTAGTTCCTCGCATCGGGCTTCCAGAGTTTCGATTGTTAAGCATTGACTGTTAAAAGAATCACGGAAGATGTTTGTTATTACATTATAGTAACTATAGAATAATGAAGTTGTAGTCATCATCGATGACTCGTCAGGCATAATTCGTATTGTCATGAACCTTAACTGACATACTTCTGGGATTTATTCGTCAATTAAGAAATCATGTGTTCGTTAAAAAAGGATTATTAAAAAGAGGGTATTATCGAATTTGATATAGTAAATATTTAGAAAATATATCACATATGTAAGGCATATGCATGGGTGAACGCTTTTGTGAGTAACTATACGAAGACTCCATATAACATCGAATTTTATGCAAATATAAAAGGTAGTTTTCCAATTTTTTTTATTAATTCTCGACTATATTCTATTTTCTGGAAATACAATTTAAATAATGATTGTATGTACATCATTGTTATATTAAATAAGTTATTTCAAGTATTCCAAAACATAATACATATTAACTTGTGAAATGGATTAGATCTATAGAAAGCGTATTTTGGCCCATTCGATTATAAACTGAAAAATTATAATGAGAGTGCTTCGTTTCTTTTTATTTAATTTAGACATCCACAATAATTAACAAATATTTAAATTAATTTATTGCCTATCATGTTTCATTGTAAGCTTGCCATCTGTTCTTCGTATGTATATTTTCAATCAGATTATTTAAAATGCAATATGAAAATTGAATACTTGAAATGATAAATTATTTTATATTGTAACAAAATAATATATTTTTTGATCAAATAATAGTAAGTAGTATAATAATAACTTTGTTTTAATTGAGTGATTTCTTTCACGTTACCTTATTTTACATAACAAAATGAATCTTTTCCTTACTTGGTTAACATTAACAATGAAATTCTTCTGTTTGGCATGAAAGACTGTGCCTTAGAATGAAAAGTTGAAACGAAGACAGGAAAAACAGAAATATTAAATGTATGAAAGAATCTATTTAAAATGATCATCATCATTATTAAATTTCTTTAACAAGTTAATAGAATTATCTATTTAATTTAGTAAAGAGAACATTAAAGTACTGTTACAGTGCTACTGATGTTTTCATACCTTTTAATTAGTTTCTTATCGCTTGTGTTCTCTATAACAAGGCGATGATTGGCCCGTTCCAAATCCTGGATGCTCACTTCTAGTTGTTCGTAGATTTTCAGTCGTGAATCATTTACTTCCCTTAATGCAGCAGTTTGTTTTTTCATGTACTGAAAAAAGTTCACATGTCAATAACAAGGAATAATTCATTAATAATTAAACAAGAAATAAGTTAATTGGTGACGAAATAAGTAATAAATTAAATAACTAATTAGTAATTAAGAAAGGGACACTATAATTAATAGAAATATGTAAAGATATGGGTGTTGTGTAATTACCTCTATTTCTTGTGCTTGTTCTTCAACGGTTGACTGGTGTAGCTTAATGATGTTCTCTAATTCTTTATTCCGTTCCAACAGTGTCTTGCCAAGTTCTGCCGCCAACTGCAGATCTGAGAAAGGTTAACAGTCTATTAGATATATTTATATTTTGAACTGTTATAATGTTTTATTGTTTAAAAATCCAGAAATTATAAAGAACACGACAAGAAAATATTTTATTGACGCTTGATTTCAATGCATGACTTACACATATAACATTTAGTTTGTTATACACTGCATTTACTGAATTTCATAAAAATGTAATCTAAAAAAGCGATTTCTGCCTAATCAATCATTATTAATAATTAACGAATTGTTTTTTACTACATTTAAGTTTTATTAATACTGCCTAAACAAAGTACAATAGTAAGTATGACATTTTAGATATTCAAATTGAGAGAAAATTATTTAATTCGTTAAGTTCATTAAGCTAAATGCAAGAAAACGGTTACGTTGGGCTTTGTTGGTGATTTTTTTATGGAGATTTACATATTTGCACGTGGAAGTAACGTGTAAAATCTGCTGAATAAGTATAATACGATAATAAAAGTCGAATTGCTAAAGAGTAATTGCAATTTAATTTATTCAATCAATTCTTCAATTGGGTATACGTTTTTTTTAAACAGTCGATTATTCAGAATAATAATTCTCACAATGTATTGTTTAATACTTGAACAAATCTTATGATATTCAATTCGTTACAGCATTACAATCATGTATGGCATGTTCACATGAATTTGGAAAAACATCTTCCAAACAATTGCTTAGCGCCATGCGCACTGGTAGTGCTCTTAGTAATAAGAGTTTATTATTTTAAATTCTACTACATACAATATGTATTGGGTTGATGCAAAAGTTTTGACGTTTTCTTTATAAGAAATAAAAAGACGAGTCTCCAAGCGTGTAAACTAATGGAGAGGTTATACTATTATTTAGTTAATTATGTCACTAATAAATATTTTAATTCGACGTCAGTATTCATCGTGCAACTGAAACCATGAACTCCAAAACAGCGCAAAACAGCGCAAATCAGCCTATCAACATTTCGACAAAATCAATCTTTCTTCTCATCTTCGTTCATTCATTCACTATTCTGTTGATACCGGCTGCAAGCATTGACTACACATACATTTCTAATATTATTAACTTTTTAATCGTTGTGCCCGCGACATAGGTGTATGGGCACGACGAATTCACGAAGACCAATATTAAACGGTGGTCATCGATAACCAGAGCTTCCAAATTACTTGAAAACAATGTTAATTTGTCAGATAATTAATGTCGAATAAGAATGTTTAATAGCGTAAATAACTGGATGATAGTCTGACGTAAGCATTTCAATACCAAATAATAAGTAACCGATGTTCTTTATCTTTGCTACAAAAGAATAAGCGATACACAAAACTTTGAAGGTTTTCATGACAGTCAACGTGTTAGTGTTTTTAAATTCTGGAGTACAGTTTGGTTTTCCAACATCAACGAAAACCTTCTCTTTCTAGGAATCGAATGGCAACAATTTTATGTTCATAAGCAAATGGGAATAAGGCTGATACTTGATTTAATGCTCTCGAATAACACAGTTTACCAACAAATTCAGCAGTTAAGGGGTTAAATACGCCCGTGCAAGCTGAAAACAGTTATATCAATAACTCATACGGATAACGTTAAGGGAGCACACCACCTAGAGACGTCCTAAAGGCAGGTAAATTTTACGAATTTTTTGTTCATAACTATTAAGTGAAAATTTCTGATTTCCTCTGGGCGTAGTATTATAATCTTCCTCTTTATATTTATATTATTTCTTAGCCAAAATGTTACAAAACGTCGCAGTTATTTCCTAGCTTTGGAACCCCTTTCCGTAAAACATCCATTGCTGACCGACTCGATTGCAAATAACAGAAACATACGAAGACAAGCATTTTCGTGGATTTATAAACAGAAATATATTATATAAAATGTAACGTACGGATTCTTCGAAATTTTAATTATTATGAAAATGTCAAACATTTGAAGTGCAAGAACTTGTTTTCACCCCAAAAAATTAGCTACAAATGTTTATAAAAAATTAAGTGATTAAGATAACTCATATATTCGCCTACGGAAGTTTTTACTGTCGTAACACGGATCATTCCGCCCTTGCCAGGGTCGATCGCAATTACTTTCTCCAAAAGCCAGTGCATCGGAGGGCTGTTGTCCTCGACGATGACCATGCTTCCGATGACTAATGTTGTTGTTTGGCCAGTATACCATTATTTCCTGGCGATAAGGTTGTGTAGACACTTGTTGAACCATCGCTCCCAAAAATGTTGTTTTAATTGTTGCATGTGTTGCCAGGGCGAAAGTCGCTCCGGTGGCAATGTCGTAAAGTTGCGGTCAAGTACGCTCGTTGTTCTATCGTCGATGAGGAAGTGCTCGGGGGATTAGAGCGGTCACACCGTTGGCATCGGAGAAGAAAGGACATACGGGTCGGGAAAGAATGGTTTCAATCTTCGCTACGTACGTTGAAAGGCATTCGTAGGACAATAGATTATCCCCGATGACTCGCGTGATATAGTATTTTACTGCCTTGACAGCGGCTTCCCAAATCTTACCGAGCTGTGGTCAGCGTGGAATTGTCTACCAATTTGTTTCCTCAGACGCGAGGTTTTCCGCTACTGTTTTGTTCTGTTCGGTTGATTTTACAAGCGCGCGCGTGTAACTCTCGTGTTTCGTATTTAGCGTTTATGAAATTCGTCGCATTGACAGAGTATATGTGTTACGGTTTAAGTTATTAATCGGTTTCTATTATTATTAACCGGCTATTACTGATAATAACCCAATAAAAAGGTTGAAGTGAGTAATTTATAAGGATTTATCACAGGAACTGATGGTTGTTAATAATTCATAACCATCAACGGTAAGTTTAATAATTTTTAATACGTTCAGTTCGAGGCATGCTAAGAGCGGACAAATACCACATCCGTAACCGTAAATATTTATCAAAGAACAATTAAAATGGACCGCAACTCTGGAGGATAAATTAATTAAAAATAAATAAATATGGGTCGGAAAATTTAATAATCAATAATAAAGTAATAAATATTATAAAATATATTTCTATTAAATTTATTGCTTTACTGATAATTATTAATAGTCACCGGTATATGTATTATTATTATTACCAACCGAATTTATTATGTGAATCGTAACATATGTATATACACATCTGAGCATTTACTCCGTCTCGCGAAGAAGCGTGTCCAGAGCGTGGCAAAGCAAGCGTCGGTATTTAATCACTTAAAACTGTCTTCGACGATAAATTATTTATTTTTTCAGATAAACGTGTAATTCGTCTTTGTTTCGCTATAGTTTTTTCGTAAGAATATATTACAGATGCGTTTGTTCTACGATTTGGCGAGTATAAACTTTATTATTTGATTTGATTACGCGCAATGATAGATTTTTCAAATTAAATTCCACAGTTAACTGGTTAAGTCGTCTACTATTTCGAGATGCATTGCTCACATGCCGAAACAGACGAATATTACGAAGCAGACCTTGACCTTTCCCCGGTAACGATGTGTTTTTTCTTTAACACGTCCACTGCGGAGTTAATTTTAGCGAATTTTCCGCTTAAGCTTATTTAAAATTTTGATTTGACAGTCCCTAGGGATCAGTATCGCAATTACGATGTTAATTAAAATTGGACCGTAAAAGTCTACCGCTCGATTACAAACACGGTCTCGTCTACCGTCAGTTGCTGGTGACCTGGCACTCTCGTCTGAATGGTCAGATTCGAAAGTGCACGCTTTGCACTCAGGGATTTTCGGTTTTGGTATATGATTGGTTGACGCTCACGCACACTAATCGAGTTGCGCAGCAAAGAGCGCGAAGAGCCGTTTCCGGACTCGCAATAGGATTTCTCGGAGTGACTGTTTCTGCCCTTATGACGTCACGAATGCCAGGTTCCCAGTAATTGATGGTAAGTACGTGAGGCAATTCTCGGTAAGGTCGCTCATACGGTAACTTGCTTCCTTTGGTTTTGCTCGATAGCAGACGATGCATATTAACTCTTAGGTTGCCAACGTCGCTGTGAGCGACGCTGAAAATTTGTCCAAAAAGTGCCGGCGTCGCTCTCAGCGACTCTTTATTTTTGATAGTTATAAATGTAATCATCAATGCAATTTTTCATATTTTCTATTGTATTTATCGCTATCAAAAATAAAGAGTCGCTGAGAGCGACGCTGGCACTTTTTTGACAAATTTTTAGCATCGCTCACAGCGACGTTGGCATTCAAAGAGTTAAATAACGGATCGCACTCTTACTATTCGGCACTCAATGTTTATCTCAATGTATATTCAATATTGCTTCAGTAGATACCGGTTTGAAAATTGCGTTCGTGTATATCGCGAATTATTAGGTTTGTTGCGTCGTGATCTTCAGGGATTGACATCAGATGCTCCGAATTGTATGGCAGTCTGGTACGAAACAGACGACTTTTGAACCTTAACCCTTTGGTACTCGAGAGGCGCCTTTCAATCGCCATTTGATTTGATCCAACAAAATTATAAAATTAAAAATTTAATATTACATTTTAAAGTTAAATAAAATAAAATTGAAGATTCAATATTAACACGTTGAATGCCATGGTGATCACCGGTGACCCTCAACCAAATCGAATTACTATAGTTCACTCAATTAAACGATGATTATTTGAAGACATTTTTATATTATAAATAATGCTACCGAATGCAGTGATATTCGTTGAGAATATTTGTTGAGAAAGAAATTCTCCAATATTAAAGTATACAACTTTTTTTGATAGAAATAGGCTGACAGCAAAGGTGTATATAGTGATAATCGCTTAAATTTTAAAGAAATTTCCACGGTTAAATTTTAACAAAACATCCCCACTTTTTCTCACTACTCACTGTCTTGAGCTCAGTGTCACGTGATCACATTGACAGGGACAGAAAATAAATACAATAACTGGAAGAGAAACAGATACGCTTCAATAAGGGGCCGTGTAAATAGCAGTAGTGCAGTGATGAAAATTTCAGGTTTAGTCATTTCAGTCTTACTAAAGATTGAAACAGATTTAGGGCAAATGACCTTTAATTTCGTTACTTACATTGAGTCGGTAAAACTAGTCCGAGTTACGTCGTGTTTGGACTCATTTTAATCAGAAAAATGTCAACAATTCATCGGCACTACGTTTGAGAAGGTAAGATTAAAATCACTGTAATTGAAATTTTCTGCATTGTATGTTTAATTTATGTTTAATTGGAGATCGAAATTTTTAAATTTAAGCGACGATCACTGTATATGGTTGCCTGTCGCAGTTTAAATATTTTATCAGATACTGAAGTAGTAAAACAGTGTACATTATAATGTGCGCTGACCCTGAAGGGGTTAACGTATGACTCGGTTAGGATCGTGAGCGGTAATTGCGCTTCCGTAATTTGCGCGGTCATGGCCTAGGGTTCAGAAATGTCTACCTGACGCGTAGAGGACTTTACTGTGGACGTTCCCGGTGTTTGATGAAAAGCGTCTATATACTTGAATATCAACTCCCCCCAACCAGTTAACTGTGGTTGATGGATATATACGTTATCTTAAAGCTTGAAATGATACATGATGTAATTCTTTCAACGATAAGTTATTTATTTTTTCAGATAAATTCAAAATTCTTCTTTGTTTTCCTTTAGTTTTTTTTTTAAATATACCCTAGTTGCATTCGTCCTGCGTTTGACGAGTACACACTTCATTTTCTGATTTTATTGCGCGCAAAGTGACAGATTTTTCAAACTAAATGTCACAGTTAATAGGTTAACCGTTTAATAGCGTTTGCGCTGGCGTGAAGATATTGTGAGTATGAATGTTTGATTGTGCGTGTAGGTAGCCGGCGTCGTCTTGCGACGAAATGCTGCCGATACGTTTTGGAAAAGTAGAGTGTCTGCGTTTCAGAAATGGTGTGAGGGATTCGAATGGGTGATTGTTCGTGCATGTGGTCGGCATCGCCTCACAGCAGGGTAGTACCGGTGTGTTTGTAAATTAGAGTGACCGCGTGTGGAAAAGTCGAGTGCCTGGAGCAACATGAAAGAAGATTGTTTGGGACCGTGAGAATGAGACGTGAAAATGCAGCGTGTACAGTTGGGAGATGACTTGATGGCGAGACTGAGAAATGCGGGTCTCATTGGTCAGCTTTCATCTTTCCCCATCTCATTTTCGATACTGATTCGCTATTCGTCAATACGATTACACGTAACCAATCAAAACCATAAACAAAATCCCTAGCGACAGATTCTTCTTACCCCTGTGCCATCCTGCCAGACATCAAATAATTTCCCAAGTGTACCGTTCGTTATAGCGAATCTGGCACTCGTAACGTCATCAAAGCAGGAACAGTCGCTCCGAGAAATCCAATTGCGAGCCCAAAAATGGCTTCTCACGCTTTTTGCTGCGCGACCCGATTAGTCTTAACGAATCATATACCAGAACTAAAAATCCGAGTAGGCAAAGCGCGCGCCTTCGAATCCGAACACTTAGACGAGAATGTCAGGCTCGTTGCAACGGATGGTACTATCCATTGCTACCCGCAGCAATTCCACTTCTCGCTGGAATTGTTCGAAGGCGTCGAAATCTGATTATAATCACGTCGTTCGCGCCCGAAATTACAAGACAACGGATGGATCCACATCAGTACACGATTCGATGAACTTTGCAAATGTTGTAAGTGTCGATTTATGATATGTCGCGTATGATTTACTCATTCTCAGCGGAAGCCATTCTTAATGGATTCAGGGTATTTACAGGAATCGACGATAAAATACGATTATACAAGACTCACGTTACCGAAGTTGTCTCACTGCTGATTGCGCAGACTGAAAAAGGCGACGGTGATTCCTCCGCAATTGCCACCGTTACACAAATATATTGCAGGGGTTGCCCACACGCCCTTGTCGGTGTCTATTACGGGCGGACGCAGCAAGAAGATCGTTTAACATTGAATCCGAGTTCGAAGGACCAAAAATGTTGATTGTCGTGCGCACTGGTAGTGGATGTAATGATACGTGTGCTTAGTCGAAGTCCTTTTCACGATTTAACGATTCGAGAACGCATTGAAGAATTAGCATCGTACGTTACAGTGCTTCGAAGACGGTAAATGGTTATACATGATGAGATTGCCGGAGTTACGTTGATTTCGACACAATAACCGTGAGCGCAACGGGGTCACTTCGAATTTTTACTCATAATTGAATTTCGTCCGCGGACAACGGTCCTTTTGTACCTTCTATTCGAGGCGTTGAGAAGCCGTAGAGAGGTGTTAGCAGCCGTCTCGTCATCCTTGTTGTAGACGTGTAGTTAGAGTACTGCATTGTCCTCTGTCGCGGGCTCTGAGGTTTGTAAACTCGGCACGACGTCGTCTTCTTCGTTGTACAACGGTTTACGAGTGATATTATTATGGCCTTTTACGGTCGGTTAGGCATTCGGTCGAAAAACGGTTGAGGCTGTTCGAAGGCGTCAACATTAATCCCTTGGTCTATGATTTATTTCTTAATATATTCGCTCCCGGCGTTATCTTCGATGACAATGTTCTCAATTGTAATATTTTATTTGATCCAACAAATCTTCTGAACAAAATGTTGAAAAAATTAAACTGAAACGAGTCATTGAGTTCCTGAATATAATGCCACAGTTTATAATATTAAATAGTAATATCTATAGGATTAGTTTCATTTTCTTTATGTAAAATATACGATTGCGGAGATTTGAAAAATGTGACGCTGGCAGTATTAACTATGATCGAGATTACTATCCTGTCGTTAATAATTGACTAGGAAAAGAAAAAATTCTGGTGCTTATTCTATGTTTGCGTTTACTCTAAAGGTTAACGATTGATAATACAAAATAACATTTAATTTATATTTTAAAAGAATAAATAACACTTAGATTTCTCAAATTCAGTTTAAATGGCAATAATTTTAAACAAATACAAGTATAAATAAGGTGACCGAAGTATGAAATAGATGTATGTAAAGAAACTAAATTCATTATCGATAACGTCTACATTTCAATGTTTATTTCTTTTTTCATAATTGTTGAAAGAAATTTGTATTGTTAAATGCAGGGTTAAAAAGATGTTTTTAAAATATTTTAATTTACAGGAACTGAAGGAAATCTTTAATCATTTGATACTACATT
This sequence comes from Nomia melanderi, assembly GCF_051020985.1. Taxonomy (NCBI): domain Eukaryota; kingdom Metazoa; phylum Arthropoda; class Insecta; order Hymenoptera; family Halictidae; genus Nomia; species Nomia melanderi. The sequence continues at coordinate 929,787 of NC_135009.1, forward strand.
TACGGAACGAGATGATGAGTCATACTGAATTTTATAAACATTATTTAGTATATGTTTGAATCGACTTTAATTGATGCAGTCACGAAAATACGTATCGTAATTATCTACTCTCAAATCTCTAGTTTCCAAGATTTAAATGAATGAATATCAATTTTTCTAAAACAATAGAATAAACTGTATAGTAAATATCCGTAAATCTAATGTTGAACAGTTCGTAATAAATTTCGTGGTTTCTCTTGCGGTTGAACGTGTAAGGATGTGCGTGCGGAGATCGAGTGGTTGATTTGCTCGTGGTGTAATTACATTTCGAACTAACGTGTTTCGATTTATTGTTAGCGTTTTTTTCTGTTCCCCGCCGCATGAGTCGTTGCGTGCTGAAGATCAGGATGAAGTATAGACTAATCAACAACTGCAAATTGAAAAGGTAGCACTGGATGATTCGCGTTAGTAAATTTCGTCGTAATTACTACACTGTCCGATATACGATTACCATCAAACTGCAGATGTTCTTATAAAAGTGTTCTGTAAACGTTTTGTACAGATGTTCTGCAAAAGTTCTTAGAAAAGTTTTTATAGAATTTTAAAAGTTCATTATGATAAAAGAATAGTGTTCTACTTAACACTAAAACTACCGAGCATTTAAGACGATTGACACGTGATCCCTATAAAAATTGTAAGAATAAATTATTTTCAGATTTTTTAGGCATTCGTTATAGTATTTAAGTGAAACCACTTATTTTTAAAATCATTTCGAATATTTAATGCTTTGAAGATATCAGTAATTGCAAAAAGAAAACCGAAACCAATCACTTTTACTCGTACGGTAGTTATAATGTTAATGCTTAATCATTAAGAATTTATTGAAAAAAAAAATGGAAATTGTATCAGTATTTGTAGTCTAATCATCGCATACGGATGACAATTTTTTATACAAATCAATTCATTAGCTGCAGTCAAATTACTTTGAAGAATAGCTTTTTTACATTGTGATGTAATTCATAAATGTGCAAAGTATTAATTTTTAATAGAATAATTACGATATTAGATTTCAGAATTATATGCATCATAGTTTTAGTGCAATATTGTTAGTACAATTAATAAGCACAATATAACTACACTATATGATTCATAGATATTTATTTTTATTATCTTAAAGAATGGCAAAGATTGCAAAGAAACTTTGAAAAGAAGTTGCAAAATACAATAACTAGTCGACAGTTGTAAATTGTAAGTAAGTGAGTTTGCACTTCAGATCGCTTATCGTAATTATATATTCTTCGTTTTAAACGGGCAGTCAGAGATCAAAAGTCAAAGTCCAATTCTTTAATATATTCACGTTATTACTCCTTTTATAGACAGCAAAGTCTTCTCAAACTCATTGTGTAATAACTGCAAGCTTAGCATATGTTTAACTGCAAAATGTAAGTATGGTAGATCAAATTTTAGCATGAATTAATACAGCTTCTATTTTGTTATTTATTTTATAAGTTCTTCAACTGGTAAAATAATTTTATTATTTCATTATTCTTCGGTCATACTTTCTTCCGTTAAACAGTTCACAAAAAAGGAAATGTCATAAATCAATAAAATAAACTGTTCCATTCCATTATATTTTCTGCTAAATAATCTATAAAAATGTGAATATCATAAACTAGAAAAAATTAAATAATATTCTCTGTTTTTTACCGCTGTATATTGCAGCGTAATTCAAATGAATCGACATTTTCGAGCATCAAACGGTATCGACGGAATCACATGCAAAGGCAAAACTTTATTTCAGGATATCATTATTTGTAAACTCTTTTTACATTTATCGACAGCGTCCGACCAATAAAAACTAATTTTCAAGTCTGGAGCTAGGAACCTACTGGTTTAGAAGTTGTGACTGTATAAGGATACAGGACACGTCAACGTTGTATTGATTTCGATTCACAATTTATACAATTAAAAGGAGTAAACATCGATATTATTGATAATTCTACAGCTCTAGCTACCGTTATATTATTATGTCTCAGATAAAAATGCTAGCGACAAGAATACGGGTCTAATTGGTCAGTATTTAATTTGTTCCCATGTTATTTTCGATACTAATATAGGTAATTACCATTCATCTCACCCGGAATTACCCTAATTAACCCATGCATTTGGCAGAGCGATTGGCTCTATAAAATATGAAGCAGCCAATTTTCACGAAATTATCTGCATAAAGAAGCATTACAATGTTTGGGCACTAAAATTTCGAAACGTTGGAAAAGTGGGGTTGAAGTGACTTCGACCTTCAAATAGCTCAATTTAATTTCTTTAAGGTTTCTGACACATATGTGTCTATACAATTTATTTTAGTTCAATATTAAAGCCCAATAATGAACACCTTTATTCGCATATTTTTCATGATTATTTTCATACGTCCTTGTACAGTTCACTTCTTATGAATTTACATGATATAAACTGCAGTTAAAGGAAAACTAAGATCAAGTTTGTTACGACAAAAAATTTCACAAGGAAGTAATTTAATTATTTAATCCTACAGTGACGAACGATGTAAACTTGTCGGATTGTTTAATCGAGGAATATACAAGTTGAATAAATTATATATTTTAAAGAACAAATTGTTAATCATATTTGTAATTGTGAAAATGTCAGACCGCTTCACCACATAAAGAAACAACAACATTCAGAAATCAATAAATTGTTACAATAAGAGCACCAAACACTAATTTACACGTTTATAATTTATATTTCGAATTGTTAATTCAGAGTCAACGTTGTATTGAAGTTTTTTAAAATTCTACTGTTGCTTTGTACGTGGAACTATGTTTAGAAATATATTATACTTAAAGACACTTTTACTAATATTTCCTTCATCTTAAATCATTCTTACCCACCCTTTTGCGTTCCATTACAAAATATCTTTTAATAAATCGGTACAAACCATAACATAAAAGAAAACAAAATATTGGAAAGAAAAGCTAGTAAAAGTTTTAGAAATGTATTTGATTTGATCTTATTTTAGAAATATTTATATCGCATAGCTTAACAAAAAAGTTAGCACAATGATATTTCACAAAACAAAAGTAAATTTTATTCGGTGTCACTAACTTCGGACAACGTATAAGCAATACTGCATAAGTGATGGGGTGAGCGTAAACATTTATCAAGCAACGTTTATAAAATTACATACAATACGTGTCAAAGTGACGCGTTTTGTAGATCTACTGTTAAAAGTATCAGGAATCAGAATGATATGGTTGACCGTTCGAAGCAGGTGAACTTGACTGTGAGTGGTCCGATTCACGGCATTCCGTCGTTCTCAAACTGACGACCTCCAATCCGACCAGCCCACAGGCAACGAACGTGCAGCCGTGTTCCAGCTAGGGCCAAGGACCTTCGGTGCCGGGAAAACGACCCAACTACCGTTTTCTTTTTGCCACCCCCCGCTGTCATTATTGTCGCCCGACTTACAATGCTCGCAGATGAATTCCACGCTCTATTGACTTCCCAAATATAAACCATTTAACGCTCAGTCATTCCTGCCGTATTTCTTTCAAAGAGTAAATCCAGTTATACCTGTCATTTGACTATCATTTTCACACGCAGATTTCAGTCATTTCGAAATTCCATAGCACTAGTGACAGTAGGGAAAGATGGCCTACTTTTTAGGAAAAATATTACATCACAAATATCATTGATACGTAACAGAACAAATATGTTTATCAAAGTAAATACACAGAAAAATAATAGTTGACAGTAAAACAATCGTACTCGTCAAAACGACAGTTTTCAGTTTGTTTGTTTCGTAATGATTGATATCTTAAGCGATAGATATCCGAAATAATTTAAAAAATAAATAGTTTCACCTCAATGCTATAATTAATATATGCAGAAAGCGAAAAAAAATTGTTACAATTTTTGTAAGGATTATACATATTAATCATGTTAAAAGATCGGTTGTTCTATTATTAAATAGGCCTTGGTGCAAGATACAGTGTACCACTGAAACCAACAGAGAATATAGATGTTTGACAATCTAAATGAAATTGAGCCGTCACGCCCAGAATTTTATCCTGTCATAATGATTTCGTGGATGTTTATGTAAATTCTTCTTTTCATAGACTACTGACGAAAATTTGGATTAATTGATGTGGATATAATGAAAAGTCAGTACTTCTGTACAAAATGAATTAATTAATATTGCAGCTTTTACTTATCACGATAAAATAATGTTTCTATTGTAATAAAACCAAGGACGTGTTACTGGCTGTGAAATCGTAATATGCTTCAAATTTCGGACAATACAACGTAATAACAATATTTCATATTACAAAATGTAGACCATCAATATTATACATTTAGAATAAATTTAGTATACAAACAGTGGACTAACCGCATCGATTTCATTTGAAAAGGTTCTGATTTTATCTTCTTTTTAATTCTATATTATATTTCATATGAATTCGTTTAACAAAATGTGAACTTGCAAACAGATGAACAGTTATAAAATACTTGTTATAAAATATCATTTAAATTGTGATAAGTTTCCTTTATCGTTCGTAATACAATGATTTTAATATTATTATATTATAATGTATAAAATATATTTTGCTGTCATTGTGATTATTCCATATTTGTGTTTAATTATTATCAGTTTTTTGTTTCAATAATTCATGGCTTTAATCCTATTATTTTTTAATATTATTAATGTAAAATAAAGTACCCTACAGAATAAATTATAATTTCTGTTCCTGTTACATGTTTTACTTCAATACTGTGAAAGAGCAAGCAAAATTGTTAAAGTGATTCAGTTAACTAAAATGTCTACTCGTGCGATGTGGCGTGTTAATCACTTTTTTTCGCAAAATGTTTCATTATCGTTTTCGGTTTAATTAATTTTCTCGAGTGTATGAACCATTAAGCTCGATTCGATTTAATTAGCTACACAGTTAAGATAGTATTAGTGGATTTTAGAGATTCTATTAAGGAAACACTTTAAAAAGTAAAGTTAAATCTCGGCTGTAATTAAAAGACGAATTTATCAAAGTATGCACTAGCAAACAGCAAAATTATTAAATTTTATTTGCATAAGAAAAAGACATAATATCACCGCTATTGTCTGTTTATCATTTTCGCTTGTTTTACATTTTGTCCTAGTAACAATCATCTATTGTCAGTAATTAAAATATTCTCCATCTTAACTATCTGATAGTAAAGGTAAGAAATTGAAACGAGGAAACTTGAAATGAACTTTCAACTATCTCAACGATAATTGACCGGGTTAGCCAATATTTCCAAGATATCGTCGATTTTCTGTTTATCTTTATAATCGAAATTTATCTGTGACACAGGTATTACTTTGCCATACAGTTGTTAGGCATTATTCGAGTCATTTGAATACGCGAGTCAAAATAAAATCCTTTCCCTGATGTATTCCATTTCTTCCTCTTGTTATGCTAGATTTTTATAGGTTATCATCGCATAAAAATATGCTGAATGTTAATTTTTACAACACTTAAGTCCGCTTTATTGCTCGATTCCAAGTTCTATGTATTTATAGTATATACGAACGAGCGTACCCGGATAAAATGAAAACGATAATAAAAATTTAACAAGTTTTTATTTCACGTTTCGTTCATTAAAATCCTTAATCTAGATACTAAAACTTTTACTTTTTCCCGTTCAATTATAAAAATCTGAATTCACTCGAACCGTCGTAGCGTTTTCTTTCTTTCTACTAACCGCAATAGTATTATGACAAATTTATGTTATCGTTTGCCTATATTTAGCTTGGAATTCAGTGAAATATGTCACGGGAACACACGATAAACACAATGATAAATAATAATTTATGGAATCGTTTTTCTAAATTTGGCATGGAAATTGGCTGAGGAAATATTTCACGAGATAAATGAAACGCTTGCGAGAGAAACTCGTTGAAGTATGAACTGCTCTTACCGGAAAATCAGCGTTTGAAACGAGACACATCGTGCGGACAATTTGATATTATAAATTTGAAAGGTTTGTTCGTGTATCTATAACAAATAAATACATACGCTGTCGTGGAAAATTAATTAATATGCATTATTATCCAACTTCGGTGCCAGTGTTGCATGAATGTATTACTCGTGGAGGTATTTAGTGTTTTTTTACGAGCTAATTAAGTAGCGAGTTTGCAATATTCTTTTCACTGCGGAAACGAAAATCGAAATAAACACCAGAGAAAGAGGTTCAGACATCCCATATATGTTTTACGACACGATCGTTCATTAAGCGATCTGTTTTTTCTAGTGCAGTTCGACGGGTACAATGTATTATTCTTCAATAAACACTAAACGAGATTCCTGGCGAAACAGAGCTCATAAATTAGACGATTTCCGAAAAATACACACAGGTATGTTATTTCTGCGCAATAACTTAATACTAAGTCTACCAAGCAGTTAAATTGACTTTCTAGAAATCCTCTATAGAAACTCCAAGAGTACATCTATTGCAACTTTAATTGATTTACAATTTAGTTTGCGTATTGATAAATCAATTTCTTTAATAATATCTCAAACAAACATCTGTTATATTTTTGATAATTGTAAAAAGAGGAAATCAGAAATAGGTCAGTCTGATCTGTCTGGTGGGTTTAATATTAAACTTGCATAGTAAATATACCACTCGCATGTCTAACATAAGTAAATACCCATAGGATGTAAGGTTACAGAGATACGAATTAAGAAACAAACCACGTGAAATCGAGTAATCGTCTGAAGATGATTCCGCGGAATGCATCTTGCACTAAATAACGGAATAAAATTTATAACGAGACACTCTGTTACCTATTAATTCTGAATTCTCGAAATATTAGTCGTTCTACCGCTATCAGGTTCGTACACATGAAATGTCATGCTCGTCCAGTCACTTTTACCGTTGGATAAGATGAAGTGGAAAATATTCATTTATAGATTATCCTGCACGTTACTGTATGCTAACAGTACGACAACCGAGCGTTTAACACGATTCATTTGTAATACTTATAAAAATTGTAACAATAGATTGTTTTTCGCTTTCTTCGTGTATTGGTTATAGTATTGAAGTGAAACTATTTACTTTTAAAATCAATTCAGATATTTAACACTTTTAAGATATCAATAATTGCGAAATAAGAAAACTGAAGTATTGAATTTCTAGTATTAAATGAAAAAGAACGAATTTACTTGAATTCTGTAGAGAAAACAACTGAAGTGTCAAAATCTGTTAGTGACTTTAATTCTTACTCATTTTCATATTTTCTTCTACGCAATTCGTTATGCCCTCGCGACAATTACACAAAACTGCTTCGAGTCACCATTTATGAAACATTATTACGTCGTTTTGAGCTTTGAAAATAAAACTTGGAAAAACGTAAACATTTGTATTATCAACGCAAGAGTTAAAGATTTAACAATTTCGAGTTGGAAATTACATTTTGATTTTGTTGATTACGTGTTCATTCGGGAGAAAATGTATTCTTCGAACATTTAAATTCCAAGATTTTTCTTAAATTGCGTCTAAAATGTTCCTAACAGAGAGCAGTGAAGTTTAGCAAACAGCGAAAAGCTAATATTTCATAATAAACTATTAACTCTACACTTTATAGTATTGAACTAGACTTATAACAAATATTTCAATGAATTTAATTAACTACAACAGACCTGAATATTCCACATAAATTAACGGAAAAGACTATTTCTTGCTTATAAATATTCAATCTTTTTAATTCATTTTTCCCTGCAACGAAAACATAATTTCTTATCCCCCCCTGAGAAATGTAAACAATAAAATTACTCTTGTAATCCCAATCAAGAAAAAGTCTATAACGGGTTAACTTCTGTTGAAAAAGAAGAAACTTCGTGCAATAATAACCGAACAACATAATGAAACATTCAAAAAGATGTTTACTTCCCTGATCTTCATTCAAATATTTTAATATTCCTTCATCAAATACTCATTGTTTTCGTATTATTTCATAATTTTAATTATCTCTGAACGAATACGTATTAATTTTTATTTTTATATTAATTCATCATTTTAGCTTCTTTTTAACAAGCGTGAACTCATTCGTTAAGTTCGCAATACTTTATAATCTTTTAACATACTGAATTCATATTCCAAAGACAGGATTCAAATATTTGAAATACCCTTGGTCAAGGGACACTGCAACGGATTATGTTCGAGTATAAACACGAATTCGCCGTTTCACTCCGATCATAAAATGTGTTACAATCGCAGCACTTGTGAAACCGATCACCGCGCAGAAATCCTAGAAACGCCGATCACGCTCCGCTGCCGAAAATCAGCGGAACATAGCCGTCGACAAGTAATAACACGTGTTACCGGTGGTCCCGGTCGCGATTCCTGATCTCACGGCATCACCATTTTAACCAATTCACAAAACTTCGACCCATTCCGCGGCACAGCGATCGTTAACTCGCGTGCGGACGACGCGACGTTTTGATAATACCTTCCGGACCTTGAAGACAAGAGAGCTCGATGGAGTAATCCCAACATTCCAGCGAGTTCATCTGCGTCTGCGGGTCCCAGACGACGTCCACGCTTGGCCCGTTCATCTTCTCGGATCCAGAGTCACGGTGCGGTTCGCTCGGCACGCCTCCAATTTGAATTCACTCTCAACTGATATCGACACACTGCCGCGATTTTACCGTCGGAAACCAGAGGAAAACGAGCGAAACGCGATCGAAACGCGATCGAAACGCGATCGAGACGCGATCGAAACGGAGGAAACGCGGGAAACGATCTGCGTTTACTGCGTTCCAGAGGTCGAGGGGCTGGTAGCTGATACACGATACGACAGAAATTCGGCTCCTTCGGGAGCGTCCATCCAGGTGATACGATTCGCGGACGGACTGTTCCACGCGGAGAACTCGGGTTATCGACCACAACCGGTTCCACCAAAGGTAGCCGGTCTTCTGTGAATCGCAAGGTAACTGCGGAACGTGTGCACCCCAAACGCCGAATGCCCATCCACCGCTAACGTAACTCCCTCTCTTCGAGTTCCTTTCCCCTACCACCTGCATTCTTTCAGGTATGCCTCTTTCTTTTTCCAGCGTGGAATGCCTGTCCTCTTTCACCTCGTGGTAATTCCCTTCCTGACGGCACGGTTGAGCATCTTTCCTCAGGTACTCTCACTCCGTACCGGCCACTTCTTCTTCCTCTTCTTCTTCTTCTGTTTGTTTCTCTTCGTCTGATTTTGCTTCCTTTCCCTTCTTCCCATTTCTTAAACGCGCGTCCGTTTCTGCCGGGCTACACCTCTACGATGCACGTGCAGAAGCTATTCCTGCCAGTTTCTAACGTATCGACAGCCTTCAATTTCATTGATTCTTTTATATGTCGTCAAGAGCATTTTCTTACGCGTAATGCACGGAAACTGGAGGTTTCCGAGACGATCGCGAAAAACTTTCGCTACCACACGCTGAATTCTATGCCCGTGAGCGTGATTGTGAGACTGCTGCAAGCGTACGAGTATCCATGAGAGGACTACCAGCATAACTGTGTGCTCGCCGTTTTGTCGGCGCGGCTTACATCGATGAGCCATTGATCTTCTCGTATACTCTCTCCGATAGAAGTTCCACGTTGCTTCTTATGTTTCTTCGTACATATAGAAATGAGTTTTACTTAGGTAATAAGGATGGGCATAGGTGGTGTTGGTTTTTTTTTGTGAAGTGCGGTGCAGCTTTTACTTTATAATTCCTGAACTGGAACTTTTGTGGAGTGGAGTATCTAATAAACAACGAATGTTTGGAATAATGCGCGTATCACGGTCCGCGACTTGCAAAGCTCATACGAAGGGATCATGGAAAATTTACTAGAAAAGGAAGAATTCGAATGCTTTGAGATGTAAAGTGAAATCGGAGAGGGCCGAAGAGCGATGCGACAAATATGTGGTTATGCTTGTGGGATCTCACAGTAACGCTCACGGATATAGAATTCAAAGTAGTAGTAGTGAAAATTTTTCGCGATTATCCGTGCATTATGCATAAAGACAAAGTTGTCGAAAATCATGCCCTTGAGAACATATTAAAAAATCACTGGATTTGAAGGGTGTTGGTACACTAGATTCCACCCGTTGTCCCACTTCTGATACATTTATTTCGTATAACCGTGTCCCCGAGCATGAGAACCGTCGATGTTTTCGGACCACGATTTTCTTTCGTTGGACTCCGGAATTGTTGGTTCTTGCCCTGCCACGACGATCGAAGAGATTTTCGAGGGTACATTAACCTCTTGCGCTGGAAAGAAGTGAATACCACGAACGTCGAGATGGTTTTGTTCAAAAATTGTCAATGACGTCTTATACACACCAATAGTCTTGGTGCATTACACGTAATGAGTTGTTTTAAAATATATCACTCTATTCAAAATTATTAATTATTCATGGACGAGAATGTCCAAGCTGCTAACATTTCTTTTCATAAAAAACTGAATTATGCATCCAAGTCTTAAATACTAAAAGAAAGAAACCACATGTCAGTCTCTCGTTAGTTGAATAATTAAATTATTCATTAGCAGTTTTCGATTTTCGATATCGAAGCTTGAATTAGTGTACATATCAGCGTAAAGTAATTAAAAATAAAATTTTTCGCGCACGGCTTTATACTCAACGGGTATATACTCGACATTTTAAAAGTGACCATTTTGTTTGTTCTTTGAGCATACTCGCCGTGTGAAAATTTTGTAAATGTTTAAAACATAACGTTAGTAAAAGGATAAAAAAATGTCATACGGTGGTATGTTTTATTTATATTATTAATAAAACTACAATGTTCAATGGTTATCTTTGATTTTATTTACTTTTTTTTTGCACTTATGATTGGACGATTTTAATTATCATACCGAGAGAGATTTTTAACTAAATTCTGCAGATCGCAAATTAGAAATTTGAACTGGTTTTCAGTTTACTGATCGAGATTTTTTTATTAAATTTTGTTTTGTTACAGAAAGAAAAGTGTTAACAATTATTATGTTGGACTTACAAATGATGTCATTTAATATTATTATTAAATATTTTAGCATATTACAATATTCCCATTAGCATGTAGAAGATTTTTCAATGAAAAAGGAAAACAATTTTCAAATCTGTGCATGTAGAATATTTTTTACAGGAACTCTTCAGATTGTTTATTCGATTTTAATTATTTTCTTTATCTGTATTTATAATTTTGAATACATTAAAACGAAATTACTATAATTTCCAATATATTACTTTTGTTTTGAGCTGTGTAGAAATAATACACCATAGAAAAAGATATTACGTAGTTGTACGACATTCTTTTAGAACAAAATTTCAGATTATTTTAAATTTTAATAAGTAAATTACGAAATAAAGAAGAGGAGGCTAAAATTACTGTTTATGAAGATGTAGGACCCTCCAGCAGAGAAATTGTCCTAAATATAAAGAGGTCACGTCATATAATGAATGATTATATCAAGTTACTGATACAAAGGCACATTTCGTTAAGTTTGCTAATCAGATTACATTAAAATGCAACGGCAGTTTACAAGTCGGCAGATTTCAGTTGTTGAAAGTCATGTGCAATAAGTTTTACGAAATAGAAAATGTTTTATCCGGATTAAACAGATTTCACAAGGACCTTTACATTGAAAAAGGAGTAATGTCTGTCTTGCTTCTAACAAAACAAATTTATTTGTATGGACCAGAAATGTCGAATTTTACCGTCACTATATAGTATGCAAATTTTGTCGTTGAAAGTGTTCTGATTTAATTAGGTGCATTGCAATTCTTATTAGTTACAATGTAATGACATCAATGTGTCAAGTATCAATGAACATAAACTTGGAAAGGTATCTAGAACTTTCAATTCCCTTCACTGAACAAGTGTATTCCGAAGGTCATATATTTCAGTACGATAACGCTATTATTCACAATTCAAAATCAAGAAAGAATGATTTCAAAAGAAAGATACTGAATATCGTGTAGATGTTAAGTTAAAAACAACAATTGTACTTTATATTAAGGTGAACTATAGATGTTTCTCATATTGCTTTAGGAAAGTCATATATTTTGTTAAATTAATCGTCTGACTAAACACGTGTTTAGTTTTAGAAGTATTTAATTGTCTTTATTATAGACCAAACTTCGTGACAATAATTAAACTCTGTTTATTTTATGTCAAACAACCAATTTTAACGAGAAAATAATATTAACTATGAAGTTATGGAACTTTCGCTGATTGCAGACTGCGGGTAATATGAAATTGCACGCTTTTACAAGTGCAAGTCAAAACAGATAAAAGAGCGGCACGTACACAGAAATTCGTTTTATTAAAAAACTGTTTTAAGCAAATATTTTTTATTTAAATGGCGAATTCTTTCGTCTTAGAATTTTGAATTACTTCAATCTAAACTATTTTATAGCTTATAAAATATAACGGTTTATAAATATAACTTGTATAAATTATATTTTATAAATATAATTCCATTTTCTAAAGAAAATTCCATTTGTCAGACGATATCTTTCTAACCTACGTTATTGTTTTCGTTTTCGTCGAGCTACGAAGGCAGTATTTGAGAGTAAACGTATACAATTTCAAACACGTAAACCACCAGTTGTTATCGATCACTTGTTATCTATTATTTCATGCCACAAAATCATGAAGCAGAAATAGAACGTGCCACGTTTTTGCAATTCCGCATCGGTTATTAAGCTTCTAACATGTAAAACTTGTGACATCACATTTCATAGTAATAATTGCTTAGAATTCTGTGCATTCCTAGCGAATATATTATAACTTTTGGATTGCAACGAATTACAATTTCTTTCTCACTTCTTTATTACCAGACTGCGGATCTTTATGCATTTACAGAGGAAATTGGAAAGTGAAAAATTACGCAGACTGATCATGACATGAAAACATATTAGGTCGTCTCATAGGTTCCCATAAAGTATCCAAAGTATAGTGCTTTTTATAATATTCGTTAGGAAAAACATTTTACGTCGTAACTACATTTTTCTAACTATGCTTTTAAAACTTTGAATTCCCATAAATATCCACAATCTATTTATTACTACCGAGACAAATAATAAATTCTGACATACTATTTTTAACGAACACACACATTTTCTTAACACTCTTAAAGGTGGATTTCAGAATTTTCAAGTTTAACTTCAGTAACAGTAATTTATTCCATCTAGAATCGACCACTGCTTTGTCAACTTGAAAGTTTAAAACTTTCACAGAATGAACACTAACAAATGTCACCTTGTATCTATTTTTAAGATTATTTTTCAAAGACGTTATCAGCAGTAGCCAGTTTATCTTACATGCCGATCTCAATATTTCTAAAGAATATTGAATCATGGCGACGATTATGGATTTAAATTGGATTTTCTTGGATTTAGTAACTGAAGTTCCAAAAATACATTGAAGTATCATAACGTGACATTCTTTCAAAACATAAATCAAATTATTTTTTTGTATAATTGAATTTTTCTAATGGTTAAACCTTTTCCGAATATAAAATACTTTTGTAAAAAATTATAACATAAGTTCGTTAGATATATCGCACATAAATAAAACAAAATAATATTAAAATGTCTATCTGTAATTATAATTAACATTTAAACAACAAGTAGACTCAATATAACACTGGAAAATTGCAGGAAAAATGCATGTAACATTTTTAGAATAAGCATATTAATAAATAAATCGACTAAATTAATCAGAGATACAAGCTTAATTATGATTCTCATCATTCCATCAATCGTATATTGTTTATATCGTGTATTGTTTCCTGTGAAATGTACGCAAACGCTATAGTGACCTCTTTTCTGGCTCTTAGGTTGCTTCAAGACTACTTTAGATGAACTATTATATGCTGCCGGTAATTAATTCGGTGTAATTACTATTATTAATTCCCTATATCACACGTTCCACTTCAAACGCGTATGTGCTATTACGTATAAATGAATACAAGAAATGAACCTTTAATTTCGTTGATTAGATTAAGTCGGTAAAACTGGTCCGATTTACGTTGTGTTTGAACTCATTTTAATCAGAAAAGTTTCAATAATCCATCGGTACTACATTGGAGAAGGTAAAGTTAAAATTATTGCAATTCAAATTTTCTTCACCGTATGTTTACATTTGACACGTGCGGCATCGGTTTGAATCAATTCTCTGGCTTTGTAAGGCTATGCTCGAGTCATTTTAAGGGGCAAAAGGGTTCGCTTCTCGTGAGAATTTTTCTGATGGAGCTCGAAATTTTAAAATTTAAGCAAGAACCACTGTAGGACATTATGAATATGTGACCGACGATCATTCCCTTGACACTTATGCAATTTCAATAATAAAAACGAATGGCTGTGAGCACTGTATGAAAAAATCATTTACTTTTACACAAGTCATTACCTTGTTTATGCTTGTTACATATTATAAACAGTCGTTCAAGGTCTCCTATTATTTTACGTAAGTAACAAGTGAATAAGAAACGTATTTCCTCGATAAATGATTTTATTCATGAATGAACAGCACGCTTTCATTGTATATTGAATTAAAAATTTCTCCGATACAGCTTACAAAGATTGACCGTATACAGACATTTACTTTCTCCATCAGTGGTCTTAATTTACCAACAACAAAATAACAGCAACGTGAAACACGTTCATGCCGGCACGTACCACTGGTGGTACACAACTAATTTATGGTATTAAAATAAATCAATATTAACAAGTAAGTTATGTACCACATTATTTATTTACATTCATTCAAAATTAGCAACTAATGTTAGAAAACCAGAGGCGTAACAGGAGAAATGCACTTCAACATTATTTTCGCAAACATTGTTATTATTACGATCTATGATTAAAGATATAGAAACATGTCCCGACGTGAATGTTTTAATCCAACTTTATTCGGTATTATATTGCATTTCTCGCGCCAGTGTTCCTTTTAAATGCACAAAAACCCGCAGTCTAATTGTTACAAAATCCCCGGAACATTTTCGCTCCATTTGTAACGACGAGCGAGTTATTTTGTAACAATCCAATTCCGATTCGCCGTTTACTTCTCTTAACCGCTGTAACGATTCCGCAGGCAAAAGCCGGTGCCCATTATGCCTCGTAACTTTCCATTATTTTTCTGTGCCGTTTGCATTTCGATTTGCAATGTAAAGCGGACAACGTGAATGCAAAAACGGTTATGTTTACAGACGCAAGCAGTGCGGCGCGGCGCGGCACGGTGCACCGGCCGTCCTTTCAACGCGACAACGCGGCGGCGTATTCCTACTGAAAGGCGACGCGACTGCAAAAGCAACTAGAACGATTTTCCTGGCTCGAAACTCGAGCGATCGGTAGGATACGT
Organism: Nomia melanderi; assembly: GCF_051020985.1. Taxonomy (NCBI): domain Eukaryota; kingdom Metazoa; phylum Arthropoda; class Insecta; order Hymenoptera; family Halictidae; genus Nomia; species Nomia melanderi. Next base: position 945,146 of record NC_135009.1, read on the forward strand.
TAACTTTTTCCGCATCGACAATCAATTTCGAGACGCGAGCGAACAACTTTCTCGCGTATACGCGCGCGGCGCGCTCTGTATAACCAGGAAACGATTTATTGCTTGATTCGGGAACGCGAGTATGAATTAAGCGCATGGAAGTCTCACGCTCCCGCCAATTGATTATCCGCGAAATTTGTATTTGCGCGAAATCCATAAATACGCGGACCACGCAGTTTTTCTTTAGACCAGCGATACACGGCAGTAATGTAGGATTCCAGGTAAAAAAAAATGAAGAAAAGGCAAGGCTTTAACGAATTGCGAATGTATATTAACAACAAAACAAGAAACAATTCAATTACACCTCTATTGTGAAGCTTTCACGTCCGAAGCCAGTCCTAACAGCTAAAAAGTCACGGGAGCAAGGGGACTCTTCCATTTAGGGTACTCGCGTCAATAGGTGTAGAATAACAGTTGATGTTATTGGCCGAGCCGCGAGACGAAGAAAGCAGACGGAACAGAATGCGACGGAGTGAAATGTAACGAACATTGGCGTGGAATTTCGTTTCTAAGCGACGGCTTTTTATATTTATCGAATCCAGGAGACACGAAGGCTCTGCTACTATGTTCCCTGGAAGGGCCGAGGTGGAGTGTGCGGCCGATTCTCTTCGCCTCTGTGCACTTTTAGCTTTTTGGATTGACTCAGGACGCGAAAGCTACATGCACAATACATTTAGCGGAGGCTACGTAACGACCGCCCGCTTTTTTTCCTTATCCCTCTTCGCAGGGACGTGTCAAACCTCATTCTCCACACTAATGTTTGTTTGAGTTGATCAAGTCGCTCTAACCTAGTCGGATCAATCTTTAATCGTGCTTCTCTTCTTTCTTTTTCCGAAAAAACTACTGTCTACCAGACCGAGCGATTTTGATTTACGCGTAAGAAATGTAAATTATTTTTTTGTGCTGGAGTATTTCTTGATTGTTGATATGTCGGGTTCGATGCACCGGAATTCGCAATCGGAATTCACTATCGCGCAAAAGTGTGCGATCGTTGCTAATAATCGTGATTTATGATCGAATACGAAGCAAAAAATTTGATGCAGTTTACCGTTTCTTGTCTGTCGTAGGTTTATCAGAGCTGTTTTCTAATGCGTTGTCTTACGTGTCCTTTATTTCAACGTGCAGCGATGTTTTATTGACCTTTTTACCTAATTCCTGTACGAGCCTGTTTGCGGATTATGGAAATTCAGCGTGTGAAATGGTTTTATTACATTGCCAAGTTCATTATACTTTGCTGTTTTTAATTAGGAGCATAAGTTTACGTTGCAGAGTATTTATTTAAAGAAGGAAAGGTTGTTTTAGTGAATAGAACGTGGCATCGTTTAATCATTTAGTTAGTTATTATTAATATTAACTTAAAATATATTAATCGAGTTTCCGAAGATGAGTCATTCTACAGAAATGGAATCCACAATTTACCATCATGTTGGGAAGAGACCATTAGTAATGATAGAAATTATTTTGTTCAGTAAATATTATTAACGTACTGAAAATGTATCATTTTCTTTTAATTAAAAAACGGGCAGAACTTTCCGGTAGCCCTAATATTAAGGTATCAATATTTTGTAAAGTTTATTGTTAAAATGATTCCGAAAGAACGAATACTTTTTTGTACTTCTACAAAATGTAAACTATCGAATTCAATACATAAATCTACTTAATAATATATTATAGACAATCACTTTCAGACTACTCGATTGTATCAGAATGTTATCATAATCGATTACAGAACAGATACAGAACAAATTACCTAGAGAATGTCATTTGAAAAATACTAAGAATTACTACTATTATTACGTGTATCGATTGCTTCATAAACATCAATATCATATTTTCAATTCTTGTATCTATGAAGTATCTGCATACAAACATTTGACTGACAATCAAGCATACTAAATCATATAAAAACAGTTAAACCTAACAGCTATATGTATTATATCAATTAAAAACAATTAAGCCATGTTAGTTTCAAGTTGCTAATAATGAAGTGCAGATATTCATCTAACTCCGAGATTTTCAAGTTGTATTCTTGATTATTCTTTTACTTCAGAAAATCGTATTAGACTCGCGACGGAGGTTTAAACGAGAACTTAACAACATTAAAGGTCAGTCAATTCTTCTAAGTTAAAATTAAACATTATTTTTCTGTTGTCAACTATTAACCTTTAAAGGGAACATAGACGTAGAACGGATATAGAATATCTGTTTTCCTATATGCAGTAAGTTTATTAACGATAAAGGTTAAAGATTAAGATTAAATATTACATCAGGTAACATGAATTTATTTTATTTTCTTCTTCTTCTTGGGGGAATACGAATTACATAACGCATTATTTGCGCATTATTACGCGAAGCTGAAGAGTCGAGGAAGTTGGAAAGGAAGAATCTAATTAGGTGTGTAGTTATTATTGGAAAACGAAATGCATCGAATACTATATAAATCGTGAATCAGTGAATTTATCATCATGGTGATTCCCTTTCACGGACAAATCGATTTCTGTAACCAAGGTTCGAAAATCATTCTCGGTAATAAAGGCTCGGGACTGTAATGACGCTGCTTCATCGGTGCCGTGACCTCGTGAACCCGATTCATGCAACATGCTTATTTTGTATGCGATTGTTTATGCCATCCTCGCGACAATGGCAGGACTTACGACAGTAAATTAGAACGCGGATTTAAATTTATAGTTTCTATTCCAGCCGGCGTTGTGTCGATGAATGGAGTCGTTAAGTAATTATTTTTCTTTTCAATACGTTACGACATTTAATTTAATAAAAAGCGACACATATGTAGTAAAAAATAATAATAATGGTGAAGGTAATTATTATGACGTAGACGAAGAATAATTGTAAGATTTTCATAACACTTGTCTTTAATAATTTAAAAATGTAATATTACATTATATCAAGTTTCATACACCGTAAACGTATATTAAATATTCTCAAACGAAACAATTAAATTCATTAATAAATATTTCTATTTCAATATGGTTTCATTTTATTTTCGATTTACCAAGCATTGCTAGCAGAAAGAAAATTTCAGTCAATAATTTAATTTCTCTCGATTTATCTATAAAACTTCGTACAAACTTCCGCAGTTTATTGGCAACGTTTAGAACGATAAATTGAATAATTTGCTCGGCGGTTTTTATCGGTGACGTACATTCCTGATTATTAAATCAAAATTAATAAATAGCCTGTTTTTACAGGAGCGTTACAGATAAAATCACCGAAACGATGTTACAAAACTTGATACCTGGTACAGATTACTTGTTAATTCTGTTACGATATTAAATCGGTTTAGCGCGATAAGTAATACCTGAGTTTCAAGTCACAGGCGTCCAATGTTTATTGCACATTTAGCTCTACGTTTTCTTTCAATATCTCGTTATACAAGTATAGATTGATACTAGCTTTACACAGGTAAAAAGAGCGTATCAAGGATACATTAAATTACTCATTTAGATAAGGTTTTATTTATTCAGGAAAAAATGTTATGTTATTCTGTAACCAGAAAACTTGCTTTCATTCGGAGATAGCGAATAATGTTATTTATTAATGAAATTTCCTTATATGTGAAATTTGCTTGCCCATAATTATACATGGGGGATATAGAATGGGTGCATGATACGACCCTCATTCTGATAACTCTAGCATTCGTTTAGAAATTTCTAGTTATGAGAGTAATGCGTACATTCTAATGGTAAACTATAAAATGAATATGTCATGAAAATTGTATCTGGATTCATGTTTGGATACTGAATTCTTTTTATTTGCAACGAAACAATCTTTACCACATTCTACTGGTCAAAGTAGAGAATTGAAAAGCATAAAATATTTTTCCTTGGTAAACTACAGAATAATTTATTGGTAGTTTAATTTGCTTCGAACGTGGATTTGACTTATACATTTTATATTTATAGGCCATATTCTTGTATAATAAAAAATCTTACCAAGAAATTTTGCAATTTTATTAATTTTGCAGAGTTAAAGTCAGACAAAATTTATTGGAGAAATCGCAACCACGTTTTAAAAATGAGAGGGACCAAGCGATGATCTGAAACACAACAAATTCAACGTTTGTTATCCATAAAGGAACTGCAAAAATGGCATACAACTATTACGTTATCTCAAATGAATTTCTTAGACAACGATAGATACCATGATTTCCTTCCATTTTAGTATTTAACAGTTAAGTGAAAGATTTAGCTTTCTATAGTAAATGTTTTCAATAACTTAAAAAATTCTCGTTGGCAAAGGGTTAAATTCCGAACCAACTAGCCAAAAATAGAACGAAGTACGTACGTCAAAGTATACGAATACCAGATTCACTCAATCTCACGATCCGTGATATTCTCGTCTGCGACACAGAGCCTTGATCTTATTTTCATAGAGCGAAACGTCGAATTACACAGGAATCGCGGGAACGTAACGCGAGGAAGCTACGGGTTAGAGGCCATTCCGAGTAGTTCCAAGGCGGATACGTTGCACAATGGAACTCGCGGAGGATTTTAACCTTAGAAAGACCAGAGAATGCTCCTCGAACCCACCGCATCGAAAATGTTGAAAAACGTCATTTCTCTCATTTAAAAAATATTGCAACCGTGCAAACAGCTATTAGAGCAAACTGCTATTAGAGTTAATTGCGAAAATAACAATGGATGACAGCTGTCAGCGACGCGACCACTCGACTACAGGCACTGAAGGATCGTGAAAGTTTCCGGTGATGGGTCTTCACCAATGAAATTAAAGTATAGATATACTACAATGGAGCCCTGAGTTACTCCCGATTTACGTTGTTTCAGTTACGTCGTCTCTATGTGACGCGGTAGTCAATTGTTTTTAACCAATATTTCTTACTCTACGTGTTTAGTTGTAATGAATCAGTCTGAAGTTTACTTGAGAGTAAAGAATTTGTATGGGTAAATATAGTCAGATTGTATAGCTTCTACACAGTTTAAGAACTTATAGAAATATATTTACAGGAAACGTAAGTAGGAAACGTAAATTTAATCTCTCCTATCGTTTGTGAGTCAGAATGGTGGATCGCGAGTGAGGAAAAGAGATCACTCGTATACGACAATGTCTAGGCAATGACTTTAATTACAACTTGCAATACGTACAGCTACTGGCGATATTCTGGATGCGACTATCGCGAGCCAACAATGGCGACCAACAACAGACTATCGCAGTCTCCCAACGCACGCAACTATTACATTTCTAACATTATTTTTATATATTTAAAAGAAAACGTATCTCCAAATCTGATAAATATATGTACAAATTTGTATATCGCATACACGCGTACACGATTATCCTGTGTACCCCGACTTACGTCCTTTTCGCTTACTTCGGAGCTAACTAGGGTGTAAGGCTGGGGCCGAACTGTATACAGCACACAGGTACATATGTATACGTACAGGTACTGAGCACTCGAAGGAATATGGGTGTAATTGGTCAGCTTTTGTCTCTATTCATCTCATTGTCAATATTAATTTGCTATTTGCCAATACGGTTACATGTAATCAATCGAAACCATAAACAAAACACGTAGCGAGAAAACCCTTTTGCCCCTGTGCTGTCCCGGGGTTCATCTATTGAACAACGTACAACATACAATAACGTGAACTGTTGACCAGTCAGAATTAACTCGTGTTACTCGTGTTACTCGTGCACTCGCACTAGCTATTTCAATGTTTGAAATGTAAGGCAATATAAAATAATCCAAAAGCAAAATATTCAAAGTTATATAAAAAATACGTTCAAAGTTTCATTTCAATTTATTATATATAAATAAAGTATATTGCAGTTTATTTAGATTGCTTCATTTTCATATTTAATTACGAAATAATAACCGGTGACATGGGATAGCTAGTACGTAAAATTTCCGGTCAAAAATGTGTCAAGTGCCAATCACTTATCAGTACATGTGTTTTGGTTACTTAGTGCACAGCCGTAAGTTTTTTTTCGCAAAATTCGTCAGTTATTCCAGTAACAATATGTAGTTTGTAAAATAGGTATTCAGGGGCGAAAGGGATAAAAAGCGGTCTCGTACCGTTTTGAAATTTACATTGACGGTTTCAATTCTTTTCACGTAATTTGGAATCTCCGGCTATGGGTGACCGTGGTGGTTAACGTGCTAAATTACGACCTGGTTTGCAAGGAATCGCAGAGCGCCTTCCTCTGGGGAATCGTGGAAAAGACTTCCTCGTGGTATTTCGATTTGAATAACCCCGCACACGACCCGACAGCTCCGCGGCAGCTCCGCGGCAGCTCCGCGGCAGCGGCGCGGCGCGCAGCGTTTCGATCGGCTCTCCTGCCGAATACTTTCTCCTGAGAACGCTTCGCGGAACGTTATTAATCTCTTCATCGGCCGAAATAAAAGAGAGTAGGCTATTGTTGCCGCGCGGAGCAACGCGAGCCGCACAGGTGCACGTGTAAAACGTTCTATCGGGCCTGACCTTTCGAGAGCGCGGAACGGTGTGAAACGCTTCGAAAGATATTACCCGATATTAACTGGAGTATGTGCGCCGGCTAACCGGACTATTATCGTTCCACCGCGCCCCGGATCGGTTGTATAAACGCCTGGCAAGAGTAACAATGAGGCGCGTATATATACCTTAACTTGCTCGAAAATGTAATTTCACACTTCGCTTTTGCGCGAGACCGGCGCAAGTGTGGGAATTCGTTGGCAGATACTGGCTCGAAATGCGAGCGATCGCTCGTGATTTTCTGGAAAAAAATCTTGTGGGAACGTTTGCGTTGGCGCTGTGTTCCGCTATACTTGTCATAGTTCGATGTACGTTGGGTTGATCTAATGATTGCTGGAGATCTTGGACTTTTTGATTATCTGAACAATGGATCGAGTTACGTATACGTACTGCTGGGCACGAACGTTCGAATGAATGATTGGAATAGATAAGCGATTTTTATTTGCTTTTCAGATAATAAATTTATTTATTTGTGAAGCTATTAGTTCTGTGTATTAGTTAAAGGTTTCTTGGGCATATCTGGTTCGTTGATTTTCGATGGTGATTAGAGTGCCATCGTCGAATATAAAACATTTTATCTGAGTCATTCTAATAATTTTTAGTTTACTACAGTTTCATTCAAATGTAATACTATATTATTTAAGTTAGCGAAAAGTTATTTTCACTTATTGAATTGATCAACAAATTTTCTTAGAATATCTAGTTTCTTGAGTTAGTATAACCACAAGAAATGCAATTGCAATCGCCAGTAAAGAAAGAAATTTTTATTTAGCACATTGCAACGATTTCTGTTTTATCATGGTTCTATTTAAATCGGTGAAATATTTTAAATAGTCGGAAACTTTCCGTCAATAATATGTATCCATGTAAGATGAAGATAATACAAAAACAGGCAATTATGACATCCGTGGTACATTCTTTTTTACGTACAATGGATTATCGCGACGTATGATTTATTGCAATTATAATTTTCCTTATTTGCTGTCTCAGGAAAATCACTATATTATTATTCATTACATTACAAAATGTATCGCAATTTGTGTTTTGCTGAACATGTATAGATTATTTTAAATACGTTTTTGTCGTGCTAGGAGATGATCTCTCCGAAGTCGTAATAGGAGATTCGGTTCGAGCGCCTGGCGCGATACGGGACTGTTTTTGAGAAGTGCTTAAAGCACGTGGCCCGATGGTGGACCATAGATTAAGTGTTCCATCGCTGGCGAAAGCGGGGCTGCACTCAGTCACAGCCGAACCACCGCGTAGAATAGATCTTGTATTTTAAACCGTATCATAATAAACGTATTCCTTATTTTCCATAGTAATTTTACTGTTTCTGCCCACTGCACCTCTGATATAAACCTCAAAATTACTACAGTTTTTATTTCCCGCTGTATTTTTTATCGGAAACAAGATATCACATAATTTATGTTTCTTTATTATCAGATTGGTCAAAAGGTCTTTTCATTTCACTTATCTACGTGGTGTTTATATAATAATGTACTTGGCGAGTACACACGGCATCTTAAAATCAAAATAATAATACTTTCTTCAACGATCAATTATTTATCTTTTCAGATGAACATGTAATTCTTCTTCATTTTACTTTGCTTTTCACTGAAATATATTATAGGTGCATTCGGCCTGCGTTTAATGAGTATACACATCATTATGTAATTTCATTGCCAACATTAGTAGAGATTTTTTAAATTAAATTCGACAGTAAATAGTCCAAGTTAAACCTCGTTTAAAAATGCAACCAGACTCTTTGGTCCACCTAATACATTTTAAAATGTTTCAAATTCTATTTTATTTTTTATTTTTTGTATGTATATAATCTTTATGTCTTTGTGAGAGATTTTAGGAAGTACATATAAGTTATTAATGTGTATTTGAATTTTTCAACCAGTGTTCATAAATGAATTTAATTACTCGCACATTTAAATTACATATTACGAGACGTATGCATTGATAATTCGTTAAATCAATTAAATATATCTGTTGCTTGCGATATTTCTTTATAAATGGTGCCATTTTTTATCAACATTTTCTACGCTGCATTTTTGCGTCGCATGACAAATGCTATCGCTGTCAACTATTTATATAGTCATATAACTGTCAGATTTGACAGTTTTAGAGTTTTATTTATTCGGATATTTAGAGGAAAATGTGAGCAATCCACAGATGTTGGGCAAAGTATTCAACTTATAAGTAGTATATCAACTGAAATATTGAAATGATGAGGAAAGACATCGTTCGCTTATTTGCATAAAACAATGGTAAAAAAGTAATTCTTCCAAAAATTCATTTCTTATAGTCATTCATTTTCTATAATGGCAAAATTATGTATTTTTTAACAGAGAACGTAGCCATAAAAGTAGATTTTAAGAAAACTTAATTTACATAAATATTACATTAAAAGACAATGTTTTCTTTTTATTGTTTCTAATCCATCATTAATTTAGTTTTCTGATCATATGTGTGATAAGTAGGTACCCAAAGAGTGTACAACATTTTTATTGTAAATATATTCATTTTAACATCGTGCAGACCAGTCACGAGTTAACTCGTATTTCCACGATCCTAGTTATTCATGAATTAATCCCTCGTCTTATAATGTGCCAGACTCGCGGTGAAGATTTTAAACAGAATTTAACATGCATACATGTTACTCGATTCTTGTAAAATCAAATTAAACGGTATCCTGTTGTTATCAATTATTATACTTTAAATTAAACATAGACATAGCATATGGCTAGAATTTCTCTTTCTTTCAATAAATTATTAATGACAAAGTAGTTGTATCGACGCTGGTTGAGAAATAAATCATAGTGCCAGTATATGCTTAACACTTAGCCGACCGAATGAGGAGATCTCCCACTTTTCCCTTAGCAACGTATTGCCATTTACTTTCTTTATTTGTTTTCTTTTGTTATTTAGTAAGTTTTGAACTGGAGACATTTACAATTCAATAAATATCTTTCTTGCTATCGTCAAACATATTTTTAATAAAATCTGTTAAATGAGTTCAATTAATATTCATGAAAAAGGTTATCGTTATAGTTTCTTTTATGCGGTTATTTAAGTATTGATATTAACACGCTTTCTCAACACTAGGTTTGTGGACATTTATTATACAGTTCATTCTATTGTTCCCAGCGAAATGAATATCCGTTCGTTTAGACCTTGAAAATAGAGGTTTAAAAATAGACGATTAGGGTAGATATTCGTGGAATTGCATCACTTACAAGGAAAGTAAACATTTACCAAAGAATGTTTATAAAATTCAATACGCGTCAAGTTAACGCGTCCCGTAAACTTAGTGTTAGTCTGTTAATTGTGGAATTTAGTTTACAAAATCACTTGTTTTGCGTGCAACAAAATCAGAAAATGAAGTGCGTACTCGTCAAATGCCAGACGAATGCATCTAGGGTATATTTTAATGAAAAACCAAAGCAAAACAAAGAAGGACTATATGTTTATCTGAAAAAATAAAGAATTCGTCGTTGAAAGATTTAGTATCATTTCAAGCTTTAAGGTGACGCGTATACACGTCAAACGCACTTAACTGGTTAAATGAATACATATTTTTCCGCGTATCTGACACGGTGGATCGCGTACATCGGCGAACCCTTCTATTCTCACTTAAATGGAATCTTGCGTAAAAAAAAATCTGCCATTGGCTCAGATAAATGAATCCACTTCCGTGAGCCGTAGGAATACGTGGGCTTGGTTCCCACCATTGTGCCGGCCGGTACATAAAGCATACGAGCGACGTTCTAGAAGCATTTCTCCCGAAGATGCTCACACCATAAATTCCGAGAGTCTCCGTTGTCCTAAATATTATTGTTTATTTTCACATACCGTTTTGAAAGGCGCATCATTCGAGCGAAGTGTAACGGTGCAGGAAAAACGGCCTCTTTTGCGTAAACTTGTAAACAGGTGTCGAGTTTTTTTAACGAACTTCGCCAGAAATGATACATTTTTTAATGGAACCACTTATTATTGTACTGGTGACAATTTTATATTGTATAAAGTGTAAATGTGTAACTTTTTGCGATGTAAAAGTTTAGATATATTTTAATTAAAATCGAATGATTGCTCCAATTATTTAGTATTGTTTTTGATTTCATTGTGGGGTGAACCTTATGTAAAACTTTCATCTATCTTTTTTGTAATAAACCTGTTAACTGTGGAATTTAGTTGTGGAATGTATGTATTTGAAAAATCTCTTAAATTGCGCGCAATAAAATCGACAAATGAAGCGTCGAACACCTAGGGAATATTTTATGCACAAGCAGGATATGCATACAAATATTGAGATTTTGTAGTCTATCAACTTTTATTTCTTGATAAATTTAGTATTTATATTCAATATTTATATTTGATTTACATATCCATTTATTTTTACATTATAAATCGTTTTAGTTTGCTCGTAATCGTTTAATATGATCGCCATTAGAAATATATTTATTGCCTTTTATCTATACGATTCTAATTAATTAATTTATTTCTGTTGATTAATTGATTAATTAATTAATTAATACATTGGAAGCACGTATTATACAAGTATTTATGTGCTATCAATAATGATTTCTTGCGTTCAGAATTACTTTCCTGTTACAAAAAGAAGACCACAATAGTAATTATATCAACATGTTGATATAAAAATGATGGTACCTGTAAACTTCACTATGCAATCAATTAGTGTTTTTAATTTTTCCACAATTAGAACCTTAATAAATGTTTTGATAACTACAACACACAAACTTCTTTTTGAAGATTTATGCAACTCATTAGAGGGAGAAAGTGGTAAACAATATTGCAATTTGAATGTTCTTCTAACTACGTAATACATACCCTGTAGGTCAAAGTAAAGGATTGAACTTGCATGGCAATGTTTTTTCGTTGCCAAGCTACCGAACGATTACTGATTTAACGATTTATTGATTGAATTTTGCTCAAGGACACTTTTAGTCTCTAATTCAGGTTTACACCTTTTAGGGCGAGCAAGCTGCATATGTGGTTGAAATATTAATACGCTGTGACTGTAAAACATTTTAATAATAAAAATTTCATTTAACAAGATAATTCTTCATTTCAAATTCACTGTAATATAAATTCTATTTATGCATCAAATATTTACTTAATACCTTCGCGATTTAATTTTGAAAATAGTACAAATCATATCAAGCATCAAAAATCATATTTCCTTATAAATTACACACAACATTGCACAGTCTTAATAAATTCTTATTTTTCAAGATTTGCGTATCTTCTGAAATATTTTGCTACATAGCATAAAAATATTTTTTAATTTATTGAAATACAAACCTTTAAAGCCCCCCACTTCGAAACTAAAAATATATGACTAAATCCACTTTCAAAAATTAACGGCACATATTTGGTGACATTCGACATTTTATACTTTACTTAAGAGGAAACAAAATTACTTTCACGTGCGTTTTTATGAAAAATCGTGATGCATAGTGTAACATGTAGCAAGTCAACGAGATTTTTTTCTTAAATGTTATTTTCATTTGGTAACGACAATCTGTTGCATTTAATGAAATATTGTGATTACGAAGATTGCTACCGAAACAAACGTTGGTCGCGAGCATGTTAATATTTGTAGAATCTTCTTTTCCAGTAGTTCATTCATAAGTAACAATCGTTGTATCGAACGAATTAATTTTTTTAGTGCGAATAACAATTTACTGCCGGCAATAGTAGTAATCTTATTATGTGACTTGTCATTAATTCATACATTAAACTTAACAATGAAAATAAGAATTGTTATCATTCTATAAACTGCACTTTACGATCACAATCACTTAAAACACAGTTGAATAGTTATTTATACTGCGGTTTATCTTCTTCTGATTCTTTGTGTCCTTATTTTTCCACGGTTTTCAAGGAAACGAAAGTAACAAATGAATTCAATCTGTTTTAATTAACCAGTGCAGCTCCAACGCGCTTGTTAGCTCGCAGATTCGCAGAAACCGTTTCAACATATTTTTCTTTTTATCTACCGACAAAGAGTCGAGAAGAAATTCTGACGTTCCATTCATAAACGTGAGCCACGAGAATGTAACGCTCTCCGAGAAATCTGGTTCTTCTCACGGACCAGAAAGAGGAGTGATAAACCCAATGTGTAACAACGATGTTCCCGTGATAAGTAATCTCGAAACTAATATTCCAGCGGTCAAATGACACAGTTAAAATTTTCAATTATGTACTTTCGAAACAACTATTATTTTATGACTATCATCTTTTCTGTTCTGAGAAAATTCTTATAAAACGCGGCGTGTTAATCGAAACTTCTATACTGGACGTTTTCAAATATTTTCATCAAACAAATTTAATAAATTTATTAAATATGTTTATAATTTTATTAAGTAAGAAACTTTTGTTTTTTTGAAAGTAGAAAAAACTTTTAGTTAAATAAGAATATTAGAAAACATTCTATGTTATATAAGAAGTCGTAACGTTTCTACGATTCTTGCCTTTGATTTGATTTGAAATAATACTAATTAAAAAATATATTCCTAACTTTTATATTCTAACCTCAAATATCAATTCAAATGTATATGATCTTCTAGAACTGTTATTAATCATATCAACCCCGATGAAATATCGACGATAATTGTCACAACGGAGATAATGACAAATTTTGCATACATTAAGGGACAGGACTGTTTTATGTTAATGATTCGTACGTTGATGCCATATACGAAATTTAATATTGAATTTAAAACTTTATAATTCTTCTATGTTGAATCGAATGGTGACTGACAAGTCGCCTCTCGAGTGCCAAAGGTTAAAATCGAATTCTTACAACAGAAGTAAAGTATCGACAAAGTATGTACAAAGTTAACCTGAAACAGAAAAGAAATCATATAATAGTGAAAAGTTCAATAAACAACTTTTATTTATAAGAGTTCCACTCGTTAACATTTATTATAGTTAACTAATATAAAATGTATAATATATTCATTATAGATAATTACTGTAGGAGAAAGAGAATTTTATACGTATAATAAACAATACTTTCATCGCACATCTCACAATAAGACAATGAGTCAAAAGCCAATCACACCCACAACTAATACGTTCAAATACATTCATGTTGTTTGCACACGTTTCCAAAACATTCTTTCGCGTCATGCAGTAATTCCAAGTACATTTGGAATATTCTAGATTGATTTATCACGAATGTTAAAATTAATAATTTAGAAAATCAATAGTCTAGAATATATTCCAACGCCTTGAACATTTATTCATATTACACGCAGACTCACTTGTAAATACACCCATATTCCACACTGATATATAATTCCATTTATTATAGTTAACACCTGTTTGTTTCGAAGAGGTTCTCTCGAGGATCATGATTGAAAGGAAAGAACGAAAGTTGTTGAAAAGACACTGTTTCGTTGATTCGCGCGGCACGCGACAATTACTCAAGCGAGTATAATGCCACAGCGATATCCATCTATTCGGCGGACTTAATACGATAGATACATAATAGAACGGCGGCTCAATTAGCGAGCTGCAGCCGATGCGCTAATCTGCGAGACATCTCTCGTTGCGTGCCACGTTCTAAGCGAGTATATAATGAATGATCGAGCGAGTCGGGCCCGTAACGTTGATTGATGTAACGCCGTTTGTGCGCGCTGGACAACGTTTGAAAGGAGAGACAAATCGGGCTGAGAGGAGAGAGCTACGGATTCAGTGACGAGTAAGGTAAATGAACTTTTTATTGATCACAGGAGAGTGTAATTGTTTCGTGGTAATCATGGATTACCGGTATGTGAAAATATACTTTCGTTGGTGGTTAACGTTAGGGTTACAGACATTTATTATACACTTTATTTTATTGTGTTATTGCTGCTGAGAAAATAGATGTTCGTTCGTATTGATTTTAGAAATTCAAGCTTTAAATCTAGTACTGCCGTCAAAATGACAGGTTTCACTTTTCTTATTTTGAAATTATTGAGATTTTCACACTAGATCTACGGACGTTTATTCAACACTTTATTCTATCGTTCTCTAGAAAACTATGTGTTCGCTATATAAATCGTGAACATTATAGCTTCAAAACCAGAGACTTGCAATGCGTATTCGGATAATTGCACGAATCAAAATCGACTTAAACTGTTACTAAATAATGTTTAAAAAATTCAATATCCGTCAGATTGACAGGTTCCGTAAATTTAGTGTTAAAGGTATTGAATATAGGAAATGATTTCGAAAATAAATATTGGTAGAGGAATATTGTGAACATTTAAGAGAACCTAAGAAATTTATTATTGCAATCTTTATAAGGAACACATGTTAATCATATTACGTGCTCGGTAGTTCTACTGTTAAAAGCAGACAGTTAGGATGCTTATTCGTATAATTGCATCAGTCAAAATTGACGTAAACTATTACCAAAGAATGATGAAAACATTCAATATCTGATAAATTAATAGGTTCTGTAAACCAACTGTTAATTATGGCATTCAGTGTGTAATTTGTGTTTCAATAACGTAGTTTTAATAAGTAACTTTTGAAAATATTTTTGCGACGAGTTTAAAACTTTAAATATTTCCATGCTTCAGAAATTTCAAATTTCATTTGAAAAAAATCGTATTTCAATCGTAAACATTTTTTATGCGTTAATTACAAGAGCTAATGAAATGTTTCTTATAGAAGATGATTCTATATATTCTGTGAAATAAAATTATATACATTTCTATAATACTATAAACGTTTAAAAGATTTTAAACAATTTTTAAAGAGAATATGACATCCACCACCATTTTTTTTTAGATATTTAAGAGTTTATTTTCAAAATTAAAATCTCGAGACAAAATTTGATTACATTACGCAAATGGGCAAGTATTTTTCATGCGAGAACTACTAGAGAACACTACAAAAGAGAACGAGATTAATAAATAGAACAAGAAGTAATAGGTACTTATTAATATAAATAAATGTAAAAATTTGATTAGAAAGTACCAGAAAATAGATATCGTAAGAAATATTTTTCAATGAAACTACACGAATAAATTTTCTTTTCTTTAGTGTTTCTTTTTATAAAATACATTTCAAAATATATTTCACACACTTCCTCTAATAAATGTATTAATTAATTTAAATACCGAAACGCAAAGATACTTTATCCGAATTACATGTGAGGCAATTTATTTCTTCGGTTCCTTTGATCTTAAATTCCCATCTGTTACAGTACACAAGAAATTACTTTCGAGCACGCAAATTTATGTAAATCATTCAGCCAATAGTATAGAGTATTCTTATCGCCTCGTAATTCCATAAATACTCGCGTAAAATAATTTCGCGTCGGAACGTACTATACGTACAGTAACGTAAGAAAAACTCCGATACAATAACAAAAAAAACTGCTTGTAGCTCAATAAACAGATTACGCATTTCAATCGAGTTTCACATTAAAAAGTTTGTATAATATCCTCCAATCCAAAAATACTCCAATCGTTTTTCACCATTTTCTTGCTTGTTAAAAAATTAGTATTACATGTAGAAGACACATAGTTACAAATGTACCGTGATTATTATCTTGATTTATCTCGGCATTTCTTTATTATGCGTCAAGTTCATTCGACCCGGAGTAATTTGAGATAATTAACCAAGAAGTTAACACCAGAACTACCGCACCCGTCATAATGGCGGTTTTAATTTTATTATTTCGTAAATATTGGTATCTTAAAAAGGTTAAGTATCTGAAATGATTTTAAAAATAAATAGCTTCACTTGAATACTATATTAAAAATATGCACGAAGAAACCGAAAACAATCTGTTACGACAATTGTTATAAGGATTACAGATTAATCATATTAACCAATTAACTGCGTTCGTCGAGTATACACGTCTTCTTAACATCAAAATCATACTAATTCTTTCAACGATGAATTATTTAATTTTTCAGATAAACATGTAACTCTTCTTTGTTTTGTTTTGGTTTTTTATTAAAGTATGTTCCAGCTGAATTCGTTCTGCGTTTGACGAGTACACGCTTCATTTTCTGATTTTACTGCGCGCAAAATGAGAGATTTTTCAAATTAATTTCCACACATAACAAGTCAAACATTCGGTAGTTATAATGTTACAACGTTTGTCTATGGACAATTCGATAGAGAAAAATCGATTTCTTCGAAATCACTAAAATGTACTTTACCCACTTCGGAACACTTCACACACTTTTACTTTTCGTTTCCATGGTTATTCCGGTGAATTCCTTGAACGAAATGATTTGCGAATAATAAATTTCTCGGATCGCAGTAACTGGTGTCCTGTTTCGGCCGGAGAGGCACGTTGCGTAGCAACTCTCCATATTACATAAGAGCGTTTAAACAGAAATAAAAAGCCGCGCGTCGGTTGTCTTAGCGTAAAACCGTTCAGTCTGAATAACGAAAAACCCATCAACAGTCTAATGATTCTTATGGTTATTACCGTGACACAGCGGACAGGAAAACCCCCAGTATAATTAGTCGATCATCGTACAATACGGGAAATGAATGGCGAACTCTGGTATGCAATTTTCGGGACCCAATTCCATATTAACGTTAATTACGCCGAGGGAATGAATCCTTTCAAAGGGAGACTGTTCCCCAGTTAATTGCCTACGGATAATTACCGCTTATCATTATCTTTCAGTCATCGATGCATTCGGGACGTAGTCGTCTGACATAATACCAGCCGGCAAAACAGTAAAAAGATTCTATTTTCTAATGAAATACAGCGACGTAATTACACCTTCGAAACTATCTTTCTTATCCGTCTCCTTGCGTTCCATCGAGACGGGCGCGCACGGTTCGCATGCGAACGGCAATTTGCGAAGGAGCGTGCAACGCTAATGCGCGCAGCGCAGCGCAGCGCAGCGCAGCGAAGCATCGTTACGTGAAAATTACTGTCCCGGCGATAAATGCTAAATATGGTTAGGTTTCACATCCTTAAGGACGCCTTACCGCGGTTTCCGTGCTAGAAACGAACGTTGTACTAATAATTTGCTGATGGGTTTCGTGTGAGGTTTAATTAGGCGACAATTGCCGACTCGCATGTATAGTTGTATTAGGTTCGTGTATATAGAAGGAGTGTCGGATTTTTCTCGCTTGTAAATCTTTGTACTCCTGTTGTTGTTATTCCTTTGTTTTTCATGTAACCTCTTAAACACTTTCATTGTCTATTATCAGAGTACAGTGTTTTCGCGGACAGTACCTGAAAATCGAGACGGCAACCGGGAGCTAATCGTGTAATGGTATTGATTTGAAGTCGAGATAAGATGCAGACTCGAGCTTCTCTGTTTGTCCTCTGTAGAAAAGGTTGAATCAGGGGATATTAACCTTCTGCACTCGTATGTCATGCTGGAGATAACAATAGAAATTTGTTATAGAACGTTGGAAGTTGTTTTAAGAAGTACAACATTTTAAAAGATTATAACAATTAAATCTTATTATAATAATAATGAATAAAATAAATACAAAACGTTGAATTCTACCGCTGTAAATTACTTTAATCCATTTCCCAGAAATAAATACGAGTTTGCACCCAACAACATTGAAAGTAAATCTATTTTTCACTTTTTCTAATTGAAATTTTTACCAACTTAATTGTAAGTTCTTTCCATTAAAACGAGACCAAACACGATATATTTTGGAATCGGTCTATAGGCACTTTTGACCCCCTTATCCTACTATACCCTTTATATTGTACACATATCTGTTGAAGAACCTAACCTCAGACTATGAATGATTCTTTACTGGCTAAAATTAGCTCGTGCAAACGATTGTGCACCGCCTGTGGAAGAAGAATGTCTTTCAACGCGTTAAATTTATAGGATCATTGGAAACTGAACTTGAAATGTATTGAGGAGGAAATATTTATACTTTCTGTTCAATATCGTTTTACCGATATCGTTTTTACTGACTAATAGTCGATAAACAATTTGATAGTTTGTTCATAAACATTTGAATTTGTTTGTTAAAAACATTTATACGTTGCTTGAGACACGTTTGTATTTTATATAATACTGGAAACAGTTAATTTAAAAAATATAAATTTACAATAAAAATAGTTATTGTTATTTCAATAAGCAATAGTTTCACTTGGATATCTAACACATTTGTGTATTCAGGTGTGTATCGAATGTGTCAGTGGCAATAACAGTGAAATGTAAAATACAAAAGTATTGTTTTCAATGTTAACATATTAACACGTTCAACCCGGTGGGCTTTTTCGTAACAAGCGAAAGAAAACGTGTTAAAATCATTAACAGAAGTAGTTTTCTCTTGCAGATATTAAATTAGATTATATGTTATAATTACGATTAATATTATATTACAGTGTTTATAATAGTTTATGCATAATCATACATATACAATGCTACAATATATTTCTATATAGTATATTATGATGTTTTATGGTATTAAATATGTTATAGTCTTTATGTATATATAATATGTTTAACATGTAACTAAAAAATTTTATTTCGTCATGGTCAGGTAAATACTTAAGAAATCCGTGACTTAGGAGGTTAATGTTAGAACTACCGAACCCGTCAAACAAACCAGTTTCAATTTTCTTATTTCGCAATTATTGGTATCTTAAAAGTGTTAAATATCCGGAATTATTTTTAATATAAATAGTTTCGCGATACGATATTGAAAATATGAAAAACCGAAAAAAGTCTGCTGTTATAATTATAATTTTTATAAGGATTACACATTAATCATATTAAACGCTCGGTAGTTCTAGTGTTAAAGCATAGATGAAAGTTAATAAAAACATATCACATATCAAGCTGTGTATTTACTGTGATTGTTAGTGACATCTGTTACGTTCCAAGAACATTTCTGGTGTGTTTGTAACTTATCAGAATAGTAAAGAATCAATGAAGACACGAGGAAATTGCTTTCGGTTGCTGTTCAGTTATTTAAACTGAAAACATTACTTAAAAGATAATAATACGTTTCAAAGGATTTTATATTAACACGTTAAAGAAAATGGTTAGGCAAGAAATTGAAGGATTTTTTGTGATAGATTTATGTAGTGAGAGCACGAATTCCATAAGAATTTATGTCTATGCTTTACCAATTCAGCTACTGTGTTAGTTTTATTATTGTTAGCTGCTACACGACGCCATTGTTAAAGAAAAACGTGAAAAACGATGATACTTTCACTAATGACTCTCACAGTTGGAGTCCTAATACGAGCATCGTGGTTTTCTTAGGCGTTGCAGGTGATTGTTCGACATATAAAGAGACTAGTGAGAATGGTATATCCTAAAATGATAGAATAATACGATTCGGGGAAACAATTACTTTGTTTAACGGAAGAAAACACAAATAACTATCGTAGATATCCTTCCTTTCATCAGTTACATACAGACTGAAGATGTTCTCATTGTGGATTCCTATTACCATTTCAAATTTATCAAATTATTTTAAACAGAAATTATTATTAAAGAGTTTTTTAAAGAAATTATTTGTGAGTAATTTGAATCAGAAATAGCCTTTAATTGTATGATGTAGATAACGAGTGAAAATTTGAAAATGCTTTATTACAAAGCTACTACGAATATATGATGTGTCTATCGTTTGTATTTTAAAATACCTTAGTTTACATGATGTTTGTTTATTATTCGTTATGGGCGTAACTGTAAATCACGGTGGAAATTTCGAGAGTGTCGTACCAAATTTAATAGAGCAATTATGTAAATTAAAATATAACAAAATTTACTGTTACAAAAAAGGCGATCGTATCATCATTTCACTCACGCAGTGTTTTCAGCATGGTGAATTCCAATACCTCAGATGATGCACCGGTGAGACGAATACGAAATGAACATACTGGTAGCTACTCAATGTACGCGTGGTAAAAATATTCCACCAGACATTTACGTAGTCAAGTTTGTTCTTACGAGACGAACCGTTTGTCGCTCTCGAAAAATGTCTTCTGTTAAACTAGGATGAATTTCCGTTATGTGTTTCCGTGTTACTGTTAATTGTAACAGATTCCAGTATATTATTAGATTTTAATGCTCGCGAAAAATACCAGTGAATATTTTATTAAACTGTATGGAACTGAATGATACAAATACGGTAAAACGGTTTAGCGGGACGACAATTTACGAAGGCTTGTAAATTATAGCATAAAGTGATTACACTTTGTCAAAGTATTCATTCAAATTTCCACAGCTTCTCACTAATAATAAGTAGCACCTGTTTAGCACAACGGATTTTGTGCCAGGTGTACAAGAGTAATCACTGGTGCACCTGCGTCTGCGAATTATCATAAAACGAACGCCCACGTCAAGGACAATAAACTGACAAAATAGAAATACAATGCTGTAGGGTGTAGCAGCTGAATAGTAGTGTTTCAATGCGAACAATCCTGAAAGGTATTTTAAAAGAAGTTTGTCGAAGCAGATTTTCAAACAATGGACATTTATCATGTTCCAACGTTTTTATTTTAAAATTAATCAATTTGAATATATTAACTATCCCCAGACGTTGACAAAAGCATCGTTTATAAATTTATAAACTTTCATATTCAGCAAACTTTATTAACGACTATTTCTGCTCATGTATTAAATTATTTCGTGGTAATTTTTCTCTTGGAAAAATAGCATAGATTTAGAAAAGAATTAATAATTTAAATATGAATATAAATTTCCATTTTTAAACGAGATTCAGAATTACTGTAAAATTATCAATTATAAAATAGGAATTCAAAGTGTTTTGTTTTGTTTTTTTTTTTTTTTTTGTTATAACCGAAATAATGCAAATCCGCCATTGTCTCTTACGGTCAATGAACTTATAAATATACAAACGTGTCTGGCGGAACATATCGACATAGGCAACTGACGAAAACAACTACCGTTGCTCATACATACGTTACAGCACTATTTGAAAGTTTAAAAAATCATGTCATGAAATAGCTCTCAATGAACAGTTAACAAGCTTCACAATATTTTTAATAGTTTACAGAAAGAATTCGATTTCGATAACCATATTCTGTAAAAATTCGTTATTTTAAATTTTATTTATACATGCATTCTACTATTTTTTATTATTTTAAATAAAGGAAAAGTTTTTTTGGAGAATGAGAATACTTATGTTTAGAATGTTAAAAATAATGAATTAATAAGATATCTAAAAACTATTTAAATGTGATTAAGAATAAGGAATGTCGTTTTTACGAAGAAAAAATTCGATAAAAATCATTTTTCTTTTTAAAGTTTATCTTTCTTGTTACACACTTAAAATATAAGTTATAGTTTGTCACGGAATGTGTTAATTTGAACAAAAAACTGGTTTAATAGATTGCTTGCCACATCATTTATATATAAATGTATAACATATAAATTATACGTAAATTTGTGTATAAATATATATTGCAAATAATCTAATTTCATTTTCTATGTTTCAAATTTATGTAATTTGCAGACACATTGGAACTAAAACTATTTGTGACAAAAATAACATACTCACTAACATACCAATATATGTAAACATGGCATAATATTTTAATTTGTTACTAATTTCGAATAACGTGGGTAACAGGCTACTTCAATATTAGAAGTATCGAGTAGTCAGTAATTGCAATGTTTGTATACATCTTTTATTTTGAAAAATTAATATAAACAACCATTTTTAATATATTCTCCCTCATCATCTATAGATTACCTATTTATACCTTATAATTAGTTTAAAAAGTTTCCTTTGTCTTAATTTCAAACATTAATATACAATATTATTTACAAATTAATATATACACATCCACTGAATCCACCATTAACTTATATTGCAGTGCAATCTCATAATTTCCCATAAAAACTCTTTCACATCTTCAATGGCCATAAAATAAAGAAAATAAAACGATGTCATTTGGGCCTGGTTGATAGTTCTAGCATCAAAATAAATTTGCATTTTACCCTGGAGCGTAACTTTCGCGAAACTTCCTCGGCATACAACGCGTTAACAAATCGGACAACTGTGAAGTGCAAATTCAACAATCTTGCGTACGGACATCTGTCTTGACCACTTGCATTCCGCAGTTCTAGGCAATCGCGGCAATAACGCCGTAAATAACGGTAGTACCTTGGGTCTTCCGTCTAGCCGAGCAGCTGGTAATCAAATCGGAGACAAGAGAAGTTTGGCCGGAGTATCGGCCATACTGTCGCCAGCGTTCCCACTCGACCTAACCCAGAGCTTTGAGGACCAGTGCAGTTACAGTCGGGATTTCCTTGTCTCCCGTTTAGCTTATTTCGGTACAATTAGGATTAAGATTATCCCGCGTTAAATCTTAGGGACGTTCTACCTGAGCACTGTAATACAATTTGCAGCCGGAATTTCGTTCACCGTTTCGTTTGTACGTCTTGGTCCGTTGGGGCTTATTTAACGAATTTCTTCACCGTTCCCTTCCGTGAAAATGTTTTGCTACCGCGAATAATATATTACACCCCGACGGCACGACGCCAAAGATTTTGGAAATTTTTGGGTAGCTTACCGTTCGGTGCAAGTTTTATGATTGTTCCAAATTTTCGGACGAACTTCTGTCGCCTCTGGAAGTCAGTGTTATGGTTCTGTACGGACTGCTGTTCAGTTTTATTACCTATTCTTCTTTTCTTGGTTGGGATTCTAGCTGTGACAAAGGACACCGAATCATTTAAGAGGGTGTGCAACCTTGGTAGCTTGAATAGAACAGGGGTTTAACATTTTTTTCACCTATATGAAATTAATAAGCAGCAAAAGGCTTGTCGAAAATCTCCATACTTCACGTGTTCAACAGGATTTTTAATTTTGATTAGAAAATAAGAATTTGGCTAAAGTGATTTGTGTATTCAATTAGGAATTATAATAAGTATCTTCGAATTCTCTCAGGTTTTTATAAAGCTCACAACAATGAAGCCTAACCACCAAAGGTCCACATTGCCGACCACATTGGTGAAAATTTCTATTGTTAGCGAAAGGTTAAATGCTAGTGCCTTACTGCAATTCTTTCCCATAACGTTATTCATATCATTTTTATAGATTTGAAACATAGTAAATAAACCAAACAAAGCATTTTACATAACTGTCATATGTGCATAATATTTTGATATAGCCAAAGCGACAATGAGGTAAACATTGTCGTAAGCTGAAAGAAAGTTATGGCTAAAAATGTCTAAAACACAGAAAATAGTTTAAGCCGAAAGTAATTAATTTTGTTGCTTTAAGTAATAATTAATTCAATCATTTTCAAAATTAATAAATAAGGCAATAAATTATTCGAATAGATAGAATAACACGTAATCATTTTAATAGGGCACGCCTGCGGAAAAATTCATGTATTTTAGTAGCTAAAAAGAAATTAGATTTATTACTATTTAAACAAACTATTATTTTGTTACCTTCGTTTAAACAAATTATCTTAAGTATATAAAAAGTAATCCTTCTTTTCATCTAAACAGTTTCATCTTTTATTTACTCAGATATAGAGATTTCTATTCCATTTTTAAAAATATAATACGTTTTCTGTTAATTTATTATTCACTTTTATAGCCGATATTAGCCAAATAATGCAGTCCAAATAATTAAAGTTGCCATATTTTTGTATAAGTGTTTATTTATAATGCCTATGATACATTCATTTAACAATCCAATTTTTAGTAAATTGTAAAACAAGTATGGAATAAATAATTTATTAGTCGATGCAAAAAAGGAACAATCTCACTTAACACTAGAAATACTGAGTATTTAATACAGTTTACATATCTACTCTTTATAAACATTGTAACAATACATTTTTTATATTCCTGTTAATATTTATTATAACATGCAGATAAAACGATTAATTTTTAAAGTAATTTCGATTTTATTCAATATTTAACACTTTCATGGTATCAATAATTGCGAAATAAAAAACTAAAAACCAGTCATTTTTCCTACACGGTAGTTCTAGTGTTAATCCTTTGTGACAGATATGTAACTGTCTGCTCGAAAATGTTTAAAGAGGGTCTGAAATATTATAATAGTACGTGATAAATATGTATTCTTCTAGTTTGAATTCATTTTTTGCCTCAACATAATAACGGGAACTTCCTCGCATAACCAAAGCGCGTCTGCAGATTGGAATCTGTTAGAAATATTCAAAAGTGCGCGCCAACCTTCAGAATATTCATTGTTTGCTTTACGAATCGGTAACGTTTTTGTTTTGTTCAATATCATTTTTGTGTCTGTCCGAATTGATTAAAATGAAATTTGATCTATTTCTGAATACTTATTTCGCTTGATATAATTTGTTAAATAATCATCCAGTCATAGCAATTAAATAAAGTTTATTTAAGAAAACAGTTCGTTTCATCAAAACCACACTGCAAATTCGAGAAATAATAGAAAACCTAGGTGTTTGCAAGCTGCGAACACTTGGTCACAAAGACTCAAAGAATACGGTCGAAGTCTAGAAAGATGTGTGTAAAATGTAAATCTTTTCGCCGTTGCATTCACTGGCGATGGGTTATTGGGACGCCGCAATGGGAACGATCTTAAAACCAAGAAAACGCGGACGATAGAAAATCACACTCGGTGGCCGCGTACATAGGTACTTTTACCATGGCGGTTCGATCCAAGGAAAAATCACGCGGCACGACACGAGCATTAATTACAAAACGAAAAAGAGTCGAGCTAATGGACATCGTGGACCACTCTTTGTTTCGTTCTATCACGACTCGAGAGTCGGCTCGAGGCTATCCTCTGGAAAGTGTACATTGTTCCTGGTTCTTCCTGATTGTTCCTCATTGTTTCGTTCGCGTTACGTTCACACCTAAATCCTCCGGCGATGTTAATCGTCGTTCATCGGCGGGGAACAAATTACTTCGTCCCGAAGGTGGGTCATTTACTTAGGAAGAAAGTACATACAGTGGTAATAGTTGGTCTGATTCTAGGAAGGACTCTGTTTTCTTCCCACTATAGCCTCAGCGTTTCTTAACACTAAAACTACTAGACGGGTTCAATTGACCCATTCCTGATTTCTTCTTTTTGCCATTATTTAACAGATAACGGCTGTTTCTCTGAGCAGTTATTAAAGAAAATAATTTAGCAATAGGTAAACTGAGTTATAAATCAATTAAAGTCTCAACAGATGCAATTTTGGAGTTTCCATAGAGGAATTTCAAAAAGTCAGTTTAACTGCTCGGTAGTTTTAGTGTTGAACTATGGGGCGTGACCCTAAATGGGGTCGTAAAGCAAAATGTTGGGGGGGGGGGGGGTGAAAATTTAATTTATTATTATACGCAGAAGTAAGATGGATGTCAAGAGGGCGAAGTTTAAAAAGATTATCATTATTAAAAGATGAAATTATTATACTTTGAACCGAACAAAAATATGATCTTGTTGCTCTTTTCAAAATGACTTATGGCTATCAATATGACTTATGTGCTATTTGTTAGGTATTTTTGAGAAACCAAACGATCTCAACTTATATCTTCAAGGAAAAAATAGCAATATATTTATTTCGAATACTAAAATTGAAGGTTTTATTAAAAAGATTAACATTTGGAAGAACAGGGTGGAAAGTAATTCATTCGAAATGTTTGCGACTATCGAAAATTTTATAATTAAAAATAATAATTGTGAAACTTTAATTGCAACAATTATTATATATCACTTAAGAACACTAGAAACACAGGTTTGCAAATACTTTATATCGAATTTTGATTTCAAACAGTTATCTTGGATTCCAAAACCATTTTTGATGAATATTAATAAGATTGATCACCTTTCATATGAAACCAAAGTAGAATTTGCTGAGCTTTCGAGTGACTTAAGCTTAAAACTTGAGTTTCCACAAAAATCCTAGAGTGAGTTCTAGATTGGTGCTAGAACAGAATTTTCTATAATATCTGAAATGGCATTAAATGTTCTTCTGCCAATCAGCACCACAAATTTATGTGAAACGACTTTTTCAGCTTTAAGGCTTATTAAATCCAAATATCGTTCAACATTAAGAAATTATATAGTTATGCAGAGAAAAACAAACACATCCGTCTCATTAAAACGTGATTTTCTTTCATTAATTTTTGTATACTTGAAACACATCCTAAAACTACTTCTTTTCATACGTATATTGTTTATAAAGAAATAAATTATTTATAGGAAAATATGTATGTTTATATGTTTATTTTATATTTAAATCTTGAGTCGCGAAATAATCTCGACGATGAAAAGGTGTCATCAATGAAAAAAGCTTAAGAAGCTATAGACATATGACCGCTCATACAAAATTTTAAAATAAAATGTAATTAACTCCTTGCCTTATAATAACGTGTCTGTCTCGTGGCGAAGATTTTAACCTTTACGTATGGATGTGCAGTATTATAGACATCTGTGTAAACTATCATGAATTTTAAAACCATTGAAATTTTCGTTATATAGTTGATATTGCTACGTAGAGATATTTAAATCGTAAAAACAAATAAATACAATAAATTTGTTTATTAGTTGTTACAAACGAAAATATTTAACATTAATCGGTAACATTCAGACTTCCATACATAAAGGTCAAAGGAAATTTAACTTATTATTGTACTTTATTTTATATTACTTTATTATATATTATATTTTAGATTATTGTACTTAAGAGCAAATATAAACATTAAATGTGTCTAGAAGTTTTCTTTTTTTCAATGTATTATTTCATAAAGTATTCCTATCGATCATAATTAAGAAATGTCATAGGGTAAAGAGATATCGTGTGTTGTATTTATTCACATTAAAAGATATGCAAATGTTTTCTTTTGTTTTATTTGCATGGCACAAGTTTTATCAGTAGTTAAAACCTGGCTGGTAAAACAAGACATAAAAATATCAAATTTCTTCAAATTGGTCGGATTTATTATTCATAATAATTAAAAATTAAAATGGAGTTTACTAGATATCTTAATAAAATGGAGTTTACAGTCATCGATAATTTTTCGCAAATATCTCGAAAGCTAAACGAGACCGCTGTGTGCATGTATAAAAATAGATTTCTACATGCATGCACATTCAAAAATCATCCAAATCGGAGAGTGAACCTGTTTTCTAATACTGAATGATGGTACAAGTAACATTTACTGCGCTTACCTTTCTAAATACCTGTTACATTGAAATTGTGTTTACTATTTTGTAACATTAAAATTAAGATATTTTGTTAATTAACCCTTTGCACTCGAAAGGTGACTCTGAGTCGCCATTTGATTCAACATAGCAAAACTATGAAATTTAAAATTTAACGTTGAATTCTGTACAAAGCAGCAACGCATGAAACATAGGAATAAATAGCTTTGCTCTTAACCGATGCAAGATTTCCCTTTATGTTAGTTGCAAATAACATTATCGACATTTCATTAGAAAATAATGAATATTTATACTGAAAATCATTATCAAGTCGAAAGGGTTAAAATATTGCCGCTAGTGTGCGATAAATACACTCGTTGAACCTTAGGGTCGGCACGGCCCCGCTTGCAGGTATGTATTAAACAAACGCTCGAATTGCGTGCGTGCGAAAAATATCTTCATCGAAGCGATAATGGAAGTATGGCAAACATGTGCCGCACGAAATCTAAGTGAAAGGATAATTTTGTTTTGACGTGCACCGATGTAGAAAATAAGATCATATTTACTACAACCGTCTGATTATGATTTTACTAGGAACTAAACATTTCTTTCATACGTGATTTCTTGCTTGCAAGAAATTTATTGGAACTTTTCTACTATGAACCTAATGTCTTTATTATTACTGTAATTCCGGTGTAGGTGGACGACATAGCTTAGAAGTTTATATGTTATCAAAATAAATAAAGTTTTCCTCGAAGGAATAGATGTTTTTTTACAGTATAGTAATGAAACTGTATTTAATCGTGAGTAAAAGTAGATGTTATAATTACTTGTATCAGTTAGACATTAAACGCATTATTAATATTATTCTTTATTTCAACTACCATTGTTTTTTCCTTATCATGAGTTTTCTCTTTCTATTATATTTTTATAAGATTTCCTGTAATTGTTGCGTAGAAAATTAATTAAGCAATTCAAAGGGAGGTGTCCTTGCAAACGTAAATGTGCTTTCTTAGAGACATTAGACCAAATTAAAATATTAATACTTAATACTCTGTGTCTGAACACAAATGTTATTTAACGATAAGTTTATATAGTTATTGTATTCCTCAATTAAATAGTAGCAGCTTTATTAATTTCTATGCAACAAGTAAGTTGCGTAAAAAATGGCCGGTAACATGTTAATCCATTGTTGGTCAACTAAATAAATTATGTTAGTAGATATTTTCAATTACTCAATTCTCAAGAATTTATATATTTAATTGTAAATCGTTCAAAGATATATTGAAAAATACATTAAATTCACGCAAAAGGAACACACTATTCAACAAAATAACTAGAATTGTAAATACGAACACATAATTTGCTATTTCAACATTTCTTAAGGTAAGAAGAGCACGAGAAGTGCAAGAACATACGAGTACACATATTCGTAATCGGTTAACGGTATGTCAATTACATAATGTTAGCAATTAAATTTTCCGCAAGGGTCAGTCGCGTAGAAGAATTACGAATCAACTGAAGAAAGTATTGGAAAATTTTTCAAGAAAGAATGTTATGTATAAACAGTAATCGTGTGATTTATCTTTCTGTCATAAAGGAATTTTGCATGTGCGACAGATAAAATATTAATTTGATTGTTTGATAGATATCTTCAAATTCATTACAACATTTTCAATGAATAATGGCTCTAGCGCCAAAGGAAATTATGCGAATATAATAGAATGACCGTAGTCTAGGTAAATATTTCCACGAGCGGTTTATTTCGGTTTCTTCATTGTCTCAGATTTTACTGCGGAGAGAAGTCCCACAACTGCTTAAACGAGATAGGTGAATCACATCGAGGTATCCAGGTAAGACCATAAATCATGGGTTCTCCTTAGAAAACGGTCATTGAATTTATTCGGTTCGGAGCTAACCGAACTTTTACAAAAAAGGATTTTCTACTAAGAAACGATTAAGCAATTAAATACTGGAACTTGTAATTTCTTTTCCGTGGGAAGCAATTATAAGGATAATAGAATGTTTAACCGCAAATGGAGTTCATTAAAGGTGAATGATTATATGAATTGTATTCTGGTTCCAGATTAAAGTGTACCTTTAAACCATAATTGATCAATAATCCCGATAACTTATATTCATTAACGAACAATTTAGAAGGGAAAGGAATTTATTTGTTTTTTACTTTATCGTATACTTTTCTCAATACATTACAATTATGAAATCCTTAATGGGAGCAATGTGGAATACGTGTGTATTTATTTATGAATTTCATTGAACTCTTTTTAATTGAACATCATTAAAACTGCATGAACTCTTGCGTAGACAACCGTGTGTCGATTCCTATATATTCCATCAATAATGTTTTGCGCTTTTGTGCAAATATAAAAGCAAATATCCATTTTTCGTGTAAATAATCCTTTATATACTAATTAAATAAACAAATATTAATTAGTATCTTAGAACACCACTAATGTAATGCTCTACCTAGAAGAATTACATACATGTATAAAAATCTATTTATATATTAAAAATCTGAAACTGACTGTAAAATTAACTATAATTATTAAATTAACTAATAATTATTAGGGGCAAGAATTCAAACAGAAAATTTCATTGAAGGAAAGTGGATCTCTTTAAGATATTTGACTACCCCGTTTTTCCATT
The DNA here is from genome assembly GCF_051020985.1 of Nomia melanderi. Taxonomy (NCBI): domain Eukaryota; kingdom Metazoa; phylum Arthropoda; class Insecta; order Hymenoptera; family Halictidae; genus Nomia; species Nomia melanderi. The sequence continues at coordinate 975,442 of NC_135009.1, forward strand.
TCGGTTCGAATGCAACGAGAAAGGGAAGTATCGTTTTGCGCAAGGAACATGGACCACCCAGTATACGAAAGTGCACGGAAAACGCACAATAAGTCAGTCATAAGGAAGAGGCACTTTCGATCTCGAGAAATTTTAAACTCGCCGCGGATCGAACGTAACGGAACGACTATCCGCGCTCACAATTCTCGTAAGTGAAAGTATAAATCGCGATATGTGAGAGGGCTTGACGCGATAATTAGATATGCGTTTAAACGAGCCGTTTTGTCCGCGCCGCGCCGCATCGAAACGATACGCGAGCATGAATCGAACGTGCGCCTTTAAGTACGTTTGATGCGCGATCGATTCGCCTGACGCGACGCCCACCCATTTATCGTAAACATTATTATCTACGACGAGCGCCGATAATAACTCGGCTCTCATTCATTTCGATTCTATTCCGCATTATTGCCTTTTGTTTTCCCACACGTAGGCAGCTCGACGCGTCTCTACTTTTGATCATTTCATAACAGAGTCGCACTTCCTTGAACGACTCAACGGAAATCAACGAAAATCGACAAACGAAAAATCAATTTTTCAATTGAATTTCGTTGGATCTTCGCTTGCTTTCTGAAGTGTCCGTCAATTTTGAAAATGATGGCATTGCATTTGGTATCTATTTACTATGAAACTGTAATAACAATATAAACGGGAATTAACTGCTTAACCTATGGTATGTTTCGTAAAAGCAAGAATTACTTTGTCATTAATACTTTATTATAAACAAAGGGGAATTCGATGTACATCTGTATCCACGTTTACTGTAAAGTGTAACAGTTGACAACAGAAGCATAATGTGTAATTTAGACACCAGAGAGTTGAGATTTGTTTATGTTTGATAATTTAAAAGAATTCTTGTGATGAATTATTATCATGAATTATTGAAATCGAAAGTATTACATACTGACGATAAATTATATTACTGTCATATAAATGCTCATGTATTCATGTGCACGTACTAATTTATTGCATTTTTCTCTCGTGTAAAGTAAATTGAAGTAAAACCATCAGTGAATAACGTCGACGTTGCTGTGCTACTTTCAAATTAAAAAGATCTATGATGGACACAGGTATGAGATACACACGTGTTTTTTAATTTTTATTTTTATTAATTAGCATATTAAAATATAAATGTAATTGTGTACAGTGTCATATAGTGATTCAATAAAAAAAGGACGTGCTTCTTCAAGCAAAAATATATCGAAACTGTAGATTAAATTTTGGTAACATGAGATTTAACTTCTTGAAAAACGATGCGAGAATGATTATCAAACACGCGTACATTTGACTAATTTTCAATTAAATACAGATATATCGACCGATAGAAAATTATTCTTTATACATGAAGAAACAAGAAGAAAATGTAGAATAGAGTCTCTTTATTTAGCTAAGTAAATTTTAGTGGTCAGCAAAATGCAGTTGTGCTGGGAACATTTTATAGATTTCCTTCAAAACAGGATTCCAACGGATAAACGTTTATTTTACGCTTTTTACTTATTTTTTATTCGGAATAACTTTCTAATGAACATCCGTATGCTTTTATTCCCGAATAGGAAGCTAGGAATAAAAATATTTTATGTTCTTAACATATTTTTCCATACTGATCAACGATAGTTTCTAAGGTAGATTATTGCTGTCATAGAAGAACATTTTTATAACGACTTAACGACTGATCGTAATCGATTGTGTTACCTCTTGATTGTAAGAACACTCGCACTACATTCATAATAAGTGGTATCAGGCTTCACAATGATATAGAACTGTGAAACTACTCCTTCAGGCATGCATAGAAAGTTCATGTCACAAGAAATATTTTTATATTAATATTTTTCTCAAATTTACAACTGAGCAATATTAGGTTATTTAGTAAAAAAATAATGAAAGAAGGTGCCATTCATTAGGAATAAACTCTAAACCTCTTCAGGAATAAACCATTGTAATTCAATAGTCTATGAGAAATAGGATAATACTAATTTTAATCTCATAATTGACTGGAAGAAAATGTCAATATGGCTTTAATGTTTATTATTGTTTCGTCTACAAAGAAAAAGTGACACGTTCATAGGTTAACGACTAATCAGAATGTATCTTACGTAAAGCAAAATTTACGAAACTAGTCTATGCTTATCATATTTTTTTACACGACTTCACTGTAAACTTGATTGCAATTTACAACTCAATTGTGAATATTTATGTATTCATACACATGAGTATGAAGTGCAGTACAATTAAAGGAACCCACTTTCTGCCGGGACAAAGTGTAAAACAGAACACAAATAGAAAATCGCATACAACAGTGTGTTAACTATGCATTTCAAACACAGTTGAACTTCGATAAGTTGAATTTCAGTGGAAAGAAAAAAATTCTAGTTCTAATAGTTTTTAATAATTGAGTTTTCGAATTATAGAGGTTTCACTCTTTAGTTCCTGGTGGCATCGTCTTGAAACCGCATATTTTAATATGAATAAAATGCGAATCTGTGGACTAGTCTCGAAGCCAGCAGTATAAAATCGATATAGTGATAACCACCTATTCTTCGGACAGTTAAAGTAGAATTTTTTATAAAAATATTTAGTTTTGTTAAATACGATAAGTTAGTTAACATATATTGTGAAAGTAAACGAAAGATTTTTAAAAGTTTGTATTTGGAACCGAGATTTACTTTTATTTAGATTTTAGTTATTTTTATTTATTTTTTATGGGTTAACATAAAAAATATCTGACGTAGAGAGGTTTTGTAAAATGACCATAGAGCAAATGCTCTCGCATAACCGATACGATGGCTGCATTCGTTAATAAACCGTAATTGCGTAGATTATAAATGAGTAGAAGTTACAATGATAGAAAGATGTTAGAAGAGAATTTCGGTTGATAGAGGTCTGGTCTCCTTGAATTCGGATTGTAAAGATAAACTTACTTACTGAATAATTCGAGTCATGGTGGTTTGTAGGGTAAACTTTGCTACATCATACTTATACTTAATTTGTATCATTACATTTATCTTTTATTTACAACTCATATGGAGTGGCCTATCGGAAAATAGTGGAATTAGTACTAATACGAGTGTTTCAAAGTGTGGTGTTTGTCGATATTGTAATTCAACATGATTGTATTGAACAAAGTAAGTTTATTTTTTAGTAAAATTTGTGCGTGTTTCATAAGACTGTTATGCAAATTCTGTAAAACATGCATTGAAAAGCATAGACTTGTATGGAACAATATTTCTTTGCGATCTTATTCGTCGTGAATTTATCGCGCAACGTACTTTCATAATTTAAAGTGAATTTCGTACCTTATCCGTACCAATACGAAATAAGAATAAACTTTTACTAAATAATAAAGTTTACTTTCACAAAAATAAATTTTCTACTGCATATTATTTATGAATACTTTCGCAGCATCAAATACCTAAACGTGACTATAATAAATGGTCTAAACAGAATATGGATTGTTACATGAGGTCCTAAATCGTACTTTTTTTAACTTCTTTAAAGATATTTTATTTCGTTATAATGAAATAAGTTTTCTACGTGTTTGATTAATTTAAACGTTTCTTCTATAAATGAGGATTTAACTATCAAAATTTCATATTTTTCCATGCATTTATCAGTCCTTTTCAACAGTATCTTGTAAACTGGTACGAATTAAGCAAGTTTACGTATAGCTGAACGGAAGGAAATGAAGAAATTTTTCGAGTGATAATGACTCCAATTATTGAAAAACTGAGAAGATAAAAATGAATAGATAACAATTCTCTTATAATAATCTCAAATTCAAAGGTATCCTAAACAAAACAAGAACGTAACTGATTTCAGAAAATTGAACAAACAAAATGGCGTTAATTGTAAGCAACAGAAGGCGATTGAGTTGAAGAAGACCCGAAGAATGAAGCAGGGTTAAATTTCATTATGTGTTCAATAAAGTGAGCTACAGCTGCAGTCTCGTTTTTCTCTAACCGTACATCGTGTACTCTTCTTTATCGATTTTTTCCCGTTTTGCATTAAACATTGTCGAAGTCAGTTGGCAACGCTACCCACACAGGGCGGCGTATGAGTCACGGGTCTTGTTCAGAAGTCAACCAAGTGCCGCATTCACTTCCGTCACAGCAATTTATTGCATCACCGGCGTTATTTGATAGAAAATTGTTCCGAAGTATCTGGACGATACTCCCACTCGGCTTTTGGAAGCGTTCGTCTATTTAATGCTGGAAGAACGTCGGTCCTAGACGAATGTATGTACTTTGCCAATACCGTGATCGCTGTGGCTGTTTAACACTAAACGTACTGCGACTGATGAAATGACCAGTTTTAAAATTCTATGGAAAATTCCGCGTTTTTCTTCGTTCATTTATATCAATTCCTACATTGCTCGGTAAATCAGTTTCTCAGTGTTCGTCTTTCCTTCTGTTCCTGTTTCCAATGAGAAAAACGTATCGTCTAACTTGTTTACTTTTATTTTATGACTAATTATTTGACTGGTTATGGTAGGAAGAGGTGTATACAAGGTGTCGGTATGTTTAGCGTTAACACTACAACTACCGTACTCATGAGCATATTAACACTAAACTTTCATTCATTTAACTTTACATAAATTTCTATATTGCGCGATTGTGCAAGTTTATCCATTTTTGTCTTTCCTTTTGTTTCTGTTTTCACTAAGAAAAATGTATCACCTGACTTGTTTATTTTTCTTTCTTAGTCAGTCATTTGACTGGTTGTGGTAGGAGAAGTACTGATGCGGCTATTGTTAATACATTCCACAATACAACAAAAATACCACAACCAATAAATTTGATGTTTACAAAATTTGTATGTGATAAATTTATTACATATTAGAGGCCCGAAAGAGATCCATTATTTTTGGTCTCAACAGAAAGTTTTATTATTTCATATAAATTCTTAAATATTAATCCAAAATGTAATTCCCTTCCTCTTTTAGGGCAGTTTCCCATGTGATCCATTCTTCAAATTCACTTCTTGGATTAATACTTACTCAATTATGATTCCTTTCAGGTTAAAAATAATGAACTTTTTTCACTCAAGGCAACCTAATATTTCTATTTCCTAAAAGTTTGTTATAATGTGTTAGAATTTGCTATCTGTCTTAAGTATCTAGTTAAGCAACAAAAATTCGGTAGCACGAAATAGTGGCATATGATTCAGAAATTGTTATAATATATATGAAAGTACTATTATTAATGTTTTGTAGATTTCCCGTTGTTTTACAAAGCTTTTATTATGCATGCTGGAAGTGATTTATGTAATTCCTTATTATAATTTTCAACAAATTTTTTTACAATAAATATGTTCTAGAACGTCCTATAATATAATAATACATATTACAGTGTGTATCCTATAAACACTTAAATAAACTCATGCTACCTTATATATTTTGTTTCAGTAATTCTATATTACAAACAACTTATGTACATTGCAGAAAAATCCAACAGAACTTTTTTTATTTCACGTAAAATTTAAGAATATCATTACAACCATTGATTTTCTGTTCGATCAATAATTTTAATTGTATTATAAATATTTTCTACCAGGTATTCATGTGCTTCTGATATAAATATGTTGTTAAGTCTAGGTAAGCTTTTTATCTATAATTTATCAAATGAATTATACGTTATAAAGGTAATTTATAATGTAAAATGTATTAAATAAAATTTAGTAATTTTAACTTTAGTAAATTCTCTATTGACAATCACTTGTTCGATACGTAAACAAGAATAACTGCTAAATATAACATCTCGTGTGACAGCTTGCATCAGAGACGCAAATCATTTCCGGAAGCAGTATAATTTAATTTACTATTTATTAAAACTGTTGGTGTCACTGTAACTTCGTGTGCTTTTAAATCAGAATCACCTCTGTTTACATACTTTTTTTACAATTAAATGCATGCTAAGTATGATTGATAATCAAGTAACTCAGAATAATAATGATCTTACCCCTATTTCTGAGTTCTGGAGAGTAAAAAAGCTTTTGCGATATGTTCTAGGAGTAATGAAGTACTAATATTACAATTGCTAATGTTAATAATTAACAATAATTAATATTGTTAATAACATTGCAATATGAGTATTTAATTAATCCAGGAATGTGTCAAGAAACGTTTTTTTCCTGGAAGACTCAGAAATAATAATTAGACTATTGTTATTCCGAGCCACTCGATCGTCAAGAGCACAGTATCAAAAATTTAATGCATGCGTGTTCGGAATAAACGCAGAAATAACTGCACGCATAATTCGGTTGCAGAAAACGGAAATTACAAGACAGCTAGACAACTCCCAGTGATTACTGCAAACGGGGGAAACTCAATCGGGGAGAGTTTATCCGTCGGTTGCTTGTAAACCACAACACTTTCCAGCCCTTCTCCGCTACTCGTATTTCAAACAACAGGAATGAATAGTCGACCACGAAAATGCGCTTACTACGGTCGATATACGTGTAACGTTCATTTTTTACGAGAACATTACAGTGTGCCTGTTATAAAAGAAATTCGACTATTTTATTTCTGACTGGATATCACTAACCCCGCAGCTGCGAACCGTGCTTGGGCGTTATTGAAATCGATATTAAAATGATTATTTAAATAAAACTTTTATTTTCTTCCTCAATTTCACTGCTGGTTTATTTTTGAGTAATAATGTACTTGAAAAATAAATTACTTGAATATTTATTGTTTCACTTAGAATCTGATTTTCCAGGAAAATACAAATGTCATTCTGCGATATATGTGTTGGGCTTTTAAAAAATAATAACACCTCTATTAAACGCACGAAGCGCAAATAAGACAAATCGCGAGACACCGCGAACATGTAAAAAATATGAACATAACACAATAACAAAATCGTTAGCAGAACAATGAATAAAGTACAATCTGTTAAATACGTCGATATATATATATATCGATTTGTATACACTTTTCTAACAATATGGAATTTCTATTTCAAAATTACAGATTACTGACAACATTATTTATTAACAGCAGTATTTACTTTGATTGCAAACATTGATATTCTGTTGGTTAGGTTAAATGTTATCTTTAACTCTTATACACTACCCAAGTAACTCACCTCGAAATAAACATACTTTGTTTGTCTAACTGTAATTTTTTATACCTTTTGTCTATATTTTAATGTAATCGTAAGTTATATTTATAGCGGTGTCATAGAAAAATGTTAGAAATGCTTAAAACGGGTGTCAAAACATTTATTCTTTGTTTTATAATCGATATTTTTTTGTTTATGTCGATTTGTGTCTTTCTCTCTGAACTGGTTAAAAATGAAACGTATCTGTTTAAAATATTTACTTCTTCTAACAATTTGTTAAATACATATCATCCAGTTATAATAATGAGATAATTAAATAAAGTTTGTTTAAAACATACTTCGTCTTATCAAAGAATGTATAAATAGAATTAACACAGTAAGAGAACATGAGTGTTCGAAATTCATGCGACACTACTCCAAACGTTTAAAACGTACAGCGTTATATTTGCAAAACAGGACTATTGTACATGGCAAGCCTGTAAACAAAGAAACAATGCAATACTAGGTGTTTATTTAACAAATCATTTAGTAATTCATATTTAAGCAGTGTTTACCAGTACGTTTACCATAGTTGTGAAAATAAAATTTTTCAACGTCTCATAACTGATATTTCATTTCCTGCGTTTAGTTATTTATTTTAAGTATCTTCCCTAACAGGAAGTACGGTCTTTCATTTACTATCTACATAATTCACTGCATGAAACATTAACAGAATAAAAATCCGATATTTAAAATTTATGATATGTACAATTACAATCATGGTACAATAAAATGAGTACCAATTATTTTAATAAAGTGTAAATTCCCTATCGTTCGAATAATTACAAGCGGTACTGTGTGTATTTCTGTTTTCTCGTAAATATAATTTTTTTCCTGTACTATAAGCACTGAAAATATTTACTTGACACAATTTACATGGACCGTTCCATATAATTATATAATTATAAATGATCAATAAAGCAGTATTTTCAAATGCCCATAAATATGGGAGATATTTACATATATGAATCCTCTTACGTGGTCCATTCTACAATATACATTACTTGGAAAGTAACTTAACGCTCCCATTAAATCGTTGTCGAAAGTTAATATAAGAAAACGACTGTAGTTTACACAGGAACACGTAAGTAAACAAGTCAATAAAATTTTTGACATGTGTTATATAGGGCTATATATCAGAATTTGAATTTTTTAAGAATATTAGGCGGCAATATATTATGTGAAGAACAGAATTTACTTTCTACGTTAATTATACCTTAGAAATTGCAAAACAAAATGTTAAATTGTAGATACCAATCTGTTGTAGAAAAAATTGTATGCTTTGTGCCTTATGAAATTAATTGATGAAACTTTAAAAATGTATGTTTATCTTGAATAAAACAACGTTCTGTTCCTCTTTTCCTTAAAAAATGAAAATTATATTTTATATTTTCCACAAAATATTAATTTTTATTTTATTATTCCAAACCTCAGTAGACACTTCTTCTAAGTTTTTACAAGAAAGTTGAATGTAAACCTGCGAACTGTTTTTTTCTACTACAGACATTTTTAGAGAAATTTCGTTCTGAAGAAAAGTCAAATTTTTAACTTCAAAGAAGAATTCAATTTCAATTCAATCGTTTTAATTTTAAAAATCATTTGTGTATTAACTATAGAAACTACTCAAGCTGCCTCATATTTCGTTTTTGACATAATAATTCGTAACAACCTTATTTAGAAGATTTATAAAATATTAGATTTACGCAATGAAAAATATTTCATAGATAAGATATTAGAATGAAATACACACCACTGGTCTCAAACTGACAAGACAAAAATTTACTTATAGTTCTTATTTTCCGAAAGTATTCAATTAATTTTTTTACCTTTAAAAGAAAATTTATTCAAAACTTTAGAAATTTGAAAAATTGGTTTCTATACAAAGATTTTTGATAATATTGAACTTCCAATGTAAAATTCGACCACAGAATTAATCGTTCACAGTAAATTTAAAAAAACTTAGAAACAACTATACTGATACAATTCAATAATTATAATAATCATAAAATCACAGATTTCATTTCATAGTAGGATTAGAAATTGTTTACAGACTAGCGCGTGTCTATACTTATAAGTTTCTTTCCGATCGACTGTCTGTTTTATAATTAAGTATAGCCTTTAGTCTCTCCTATTTACGTTGCTGGATCATAAAAAGCTAACTATATATGTGAAAATAGTAACTACAAGAGCTCAAGAAACTACCTTCCAAGGTAAATAGTAGTTACACAGAAGAAGATGAATGAGCATTAGCAGACAGCCAGGTATGTGCATTAGCAACGCTGAATCATGTTTCAGTTTCAGCAGAATAATTAAGGAAGTCGTACCGTGTTTTTGCCACAGAACAAAGCCATTAATTGCTGTCACCTAAGAATTAGGTATGCAATGAAAGTTTTAAGGCCAAGTGCATCTTCGATTGTACCTTTCCGATTTGCTTTCACCGTATTTTCTAGAATCTGATTGCTATTGTTCTTCCGATATCGAAAAAAATTTGTGAACGGTGTAACAATAGTTGCAGTTTTCTGGGTAAAAATTTCTCTTAATAAATAGATGAACGTTTCTAAATTTTCTTATAAAAATGATAAGTGATTTTCTTTAATGATTTCTCTTATTTGATACAACATGTAAATTTTACATGAGACTGACAAATTTTTAAACCGTATTTCCTCGACAATGAAGTTTTTCAAACATTTTAAAAAATTGTATTACACATTATTTTACTTATTTCTTCGTGTAAAATAATTTTCCGATGAAATGTAATCGATGTATTTAGTCATTAGTTAAATGTGGGTACTTTATAAAATTAGAACTTTTTCGAAAAAGGATGCTTGAAATGTAAATATTTTATTCTACGTTCGCAATTCATTTTATCCATTTCTAATTGTATCGCAGTTACTAGACTTTGTGTATATTTTATGAAGATACGTCATTGTGAAGAGAATTCAAAAGTTCAAGGAAGTCACAGAGTGCACATTGAATTTGTAAATAAATATACAATCGCTAAGTTTGTAAATTCTGAAGATCAAGCAAACTATAATTTACATGATATTTAGTGTCTGAACCTTATGATAGTACAAGGAGGTATAGGTGAAGTATTGTAAGGTAACTGTAAATATAACCATAAAACTATCTTGACGTTTAAAAGTTTGGCGTATCTTTCTCCGTTCTCATAAGCACATTAAGCACAAATTTTTTGTTCAAATTTAAGATCAATGTTTAGATTGTACAATACGTTTTTTTTTGTCCTTTAGAAAGGACATTTTTTAAAAGAATACAGTACAAGTGCACCTAGCCAATAAATGGTTGGATTTATAGATTTAAAAGCACAGCTTATTATTCGAAACATGTTTATTCTTACGAAACACTAAAAACTTGAATTATAGTTCTTAGCTCATTATTATGCATATCCTTTCAGGCGTAATACGATCACATTAACCATGGATTAGAATAAATGGAAAACAATTTAAGAGTTCTGAAATTACTTAGCCTTTCTTTCCGCAATAAGATAGCCTAGGACTCACCTGTAACAGAAAAGGAATGTCTGTATTTATTATATATCGATGTGTATAGAGTACGTAAATTAAAGCATACAAGTAAATAGCTAGGGGAAAGTAACCTAATCTGGACCGGATCCTAAATTGGACCATAGTTTTTAACGGCTCCAACGCCGTTTAGTAACTTGTCCCTCGAACTGAAGGAAAATTTTTATAGCTACGTATTCGGGTAACTCTCCTCTATTTTCTACGCGAAATTTTAACTGCCTATCGTTTTTAGTTTTCACGTAACACTTGTTTCTCGGAAAAATTCGACTGCTTTTACAAAAACCCACGTTTTTTTGGAAACTGGACGTGACCCAGCAATTTGGTTTTTGGATTCGTATTTAGGAGAAGGAACTCTATGAAGATCACCTAGTCGCTATTACAAAACAAAAATCGTGTTGAACAGTGATACAAACATGCAGTAAAGAAACATCTTGACCCTTGATACCTTCAGCCTTATCTCACTTTATTGTATTCTATTTCATTCGCCGTCTTTGTTTACGCGAATCAGCCAATAATAAAAGCGATCGAAACCGAAACGTTAACGTTCATTGCGAGTGGACGTGTCCCGTTGTCACACTTGCCCCTTCAGTTCGAGTGAGAAGTTACCAAACGTCGTCTGTGGACAGTACCTCTCACTTCATTGCATTTCGTTTCGTTTGCTTTTTCTGTTGCGCGACTAATATAACAACGACGTGCTGAAACTGAGGCGTCACTGTTGTCATAACTGCCAAACCGAGCGCCGTGAGTGGACGTTTCCCCTTACCCCTATTCGTTTTTAGCTTGATGATCGATATTACGAACGGGAGAGGAGAACTGTATATGTACAGGGTGTCCCGCGACTTATGGTCAACCGATTAGGAGGTCATTTTATATGTAGAAATGAGTCGAAAAGAAAGAATAAAATTTTTTCCTGCGAGTCTTCGGCTCGAACCGGACCAAATCGAGCGATGCTTTATTTTCATAAAGATTACAATGTTTACACCGGGAAATTATAGAAATTGGGGCGGAGAAAGTATTAGAAAGACTGTAATCTCATGCAAAAGTAATGCCGCGGGTTTAAATAAAATCACTAGGAGGTATAATGTGTTAAAAGCTACATAAAAACTTTAAATTGAGGGATCACTTGTAGCGATTTAAAAATATTTGCGTATCATTCGCGTTATTTTCACTTTCATGGAGTTGATTTCAATAGTTTCAAATAATAATTTTATTTCATTTTCTTCAGTACGCTGTTAGATCAGAATTTCTATTATTACAACCTTTTGTTATTTTTTTGGGGTATGCAAAGTATTGCTTTTGTATGTAACATTTTTGTTTGTAATAAATACTGATACTATACATTTTATACATTTTTTAACCAAAATATATAAAAACAAGGGTGGTCTAATTGAACTTGTGGTTGAAATTCAGAAACCGATTTCCTAAATTGGACCGTTGATACCAACATGCTTTCCATCTATGGAAAAATTTATTCAACTAGTCCAATATGATACGGCTTTTACCCGATTTTGATTTAATACGAATTATTTTAATTACAAAGGTGTAAACACGAAAGATGTAAAATGGAAACAAAATGATAGAATGGAAGCAAAAAATGATACAATAAATAAAAAAAAAAAGATGAATCAATTTGAATACGACAAATCTCGTTTCTGTGAGAAGTTATCTTCATTTCTTTTGGAATATTGCTGACTTGATTCAATTAGACATAAAGATGTCAGAATATTCTTTACGTCTTTTCCGATCACAAGCCTCGAATAATATTAACGGCCAAAATGAAACTGTGAACGCCACGAGGATATACAAAGACAATACACTTTCATTATTATTACCCGTACAGCTTATATCATACCCTATCATTTATCTGATTGAAACTGACAAATACCAACTAGACGCTGCTTTAAGAATTTCTATTATTTTCGTGCCTAGTTATGTATGAGCCTTGCTCACAAACGTACAGACACTTTATTGTCGTAACGATCAGAACGATCAATCACCGTGTGCTCTTGCATACACTGCCACCATATATTGTTTCGCTATTTTGTTTTGCAAACGTCCGCGATACCCATCGCATTGTTAGTGCTGTTAAGGGTCAAGTGTCATTTCTCAGGAAGAAGTCGGTTGTCAGTGACGTATGAATACATTTCAATTGGTCTTGTGTATTCGTTAGCCCAACGATTATTGATTACTCCGTAAAATATATCCACTTTCAACAGGTAAGAACACTTGCGATATTTTTCGCTCGGTATCGGATTGTTATGTGAAATGAGTAAAAGCAACATTGAGAAAACAGAAAATTTATATACATTTTAACACGTTGAACGCTACACGATTTCATAGAGAAAAATACACAAAATGAAAAAATATAATATTAAATCATTTGATTGAATTGCAATCTCAAAAGTTTTGTTTGTTCTAATGCATTGAAATTTAGTTATTAAATAAAGTAGTGTAATCATTTATGCGAAGAGTGGTATAAGTACGTTTATGGTCTGAAAAAAAGACAGAATTATTATATTATCATATAATAATTATACTTAAATATGGTATTTATCGTAAACAAACTAATGAGTACACTTGTCAATATTTTTCAATCGATGAAAACCCAAATACTTCAATATTCCGAAACAAAATGAAATTGTCTCGCATCACTTTCAAAATATACGGTTTACTTTTTAAAAATGTAGAAGTATAGTAAATTTATAATTACACAAAACGTATTATAGTGGAATCTGTTAACAAAATAGAAGTAGAATCTCGATTATTCGAAGTACTTGTGATTAGAAATGTTTCTCACGTAAAGATTATCACGTAATATACCTATGTATTATATATATGTAGATTAGTTTTACAAACTGTCACACATTTGCTAGTTTTTTCTACCAAATGTTCCGCATAGCAAAATTACATATTTTTCGAGAAAAAAGCACTTCGCTTCAATTGATAAGACTATATGTTTACGTTTTGATGACACGTTGAATACAAATAATAAACATCAATTACCATAGGTGTTAGCAGTATTCAAATTTTTATCAATCGCACGTATTCCGCGTTGTTTGTCCGGCTAATCAGTGTTCGGATAATCGAGGTTCTACTGCATTAAAGTTAAAACATATTAAAAGAATTCGCAGTGAGACTGTCACGACTAATTCTACTGGAGCGGATACACTAATAGAAAGATACTTAAGGTTGATTACGACACACGAGAAAAAATTTACATTTTCTTTCCCACGTAAGAATTAATTTAATTACTATAGAATGATTAATTTGAAGCAGTTTGTAAATTTCAGTACTACTGAAATGTCATGAAACTTTTTCTTACTACACACTAGAACATATATATTTGAAAGTGTTCATAGTGTCGTAAAAATTATAGTAAAAATTTCGAATAAAATCAATTCATGCGATACTTCGTTCCCTAACTAATTGATTTCGAAAGTTTCTTTGATACGTCCACGTATTCAGCGAGTTGTAAATAAGTCGTAAATAAAGTGCGCAAAACATAATGAAATTGAACTCATTGAAGAATTTAAAAACGTTTTCATTTTACTTTTAACTTCTCACAGTACGTACCACTAATAACATACATAACCACGTTTATGACACAATCTAAAAAAATATAAATACCCATAAAGATCGGATGTCAAATGATAAAATTACGAAAGAACATATTTAATAATAATATCTTGAAGGAAGTTCATATGGTTGACCCAGTATTTATATATATTTAGACAAAAATTATTTACCAAAGAAGCTGTAGGTATATTGCCACCTTTTTACCGCTATATAGCTCATTTATTTATTTCATACCATTTACTCCTTTTTTTTATGGAAGTCGGACAGTTTCCGCTGCACCCATTCTTCATGCATCTTACTGTTATGGAAATGATCAATCATGCAGAACGAAATTGTACGGAACTATTCAAGAAAACGCGTTTAATTGGGAGTACAAAGCACGGTGGTCGCTATCCACGTGCAAGAATATCGGACACGCGGGAATAGAAAAAGTAAGGCTCCTTTAAGGAGTGCCGGCAATTTACTTCCTGTCGAGAGAGAAATTTGTGTTGATCGACTGTTCGCCATTACCGCTGACCGTTCCAACGCTGACCCATGTGTCTTACAATTTTGGAAAGTAATAATGACCCCGCGGCCATTTATTCGATCACGTTTTTGTACGCTCGCACCTGTTAATACAACTACGATTCGGAGTAACTTTATCTGTGGAATTCGAAGGAACGAAATGGTAAGAGTAAATGTATTAATAATTAATCAGTTAAGATTATATAAATTTGAATATTTAATATACACATACAATATTCATATTTATATACAATCATCTTTATATTTGTAATATAAATTATGTTTATATTATAATTATATTATAAATATATTTATATTATAACTACCATACTGTTTTTAATAGTCTTAACTAAATAATAATTGGCATTTACATATAAATCATGAAAATAAGGCTGCGATTTTCTTTCGTGAATGTTTATGTAAATACTAATACGTTTTTGATCATTTCATTTGATAATTTTAGAAATTGAATTATTAAATAGTTTTGTGGTTATTCATTTATTCTCATCTCGTAGAGATATCCATTTCAGTACCTAGAATTTAATGGAAGTAATACTAATAATATATAATACTATACTGTACTGATAATATATAATACTATACTGTACTGATAATATATAATACTATACTGTACTAATAATATATAATACTATACTGTACTAATAATATATAATACTATACTGTACTGATAATATATAGTACTGTCAAGCAAAATTATTTACTGAAGACAAAAATCTTGATAAGACTAAACTGAAAAAAATGTAAATTTTCCTTCCATCGTAAGTAAAACGTAATAGAAGGTCTACTAGAAAAAAATTATTTATTTTAAAAAAGAAGTAAATGCAAATTGTTTCTCATTAACTGAAAAACGTAACAGAAATTTGATCGAAATCAAAATATTTATTAAAAACAACAATATCTTGAACAAAATAAAGAGGGCAATTACAAATCCTTTTCTCATCAAATGTGACACGTAAAAGGAAATGGACCTAAGAAAAGGACGATTCATCGAAAAATGAATGAATCTTGGAACAAAATAAATAGGACAAATGTCAATTTTCCTTTCACCAAAAGTGACACGTAAAAGGAGATCGAGCTTAAAAAAATTGTTTATCAAAAACAAGTGCATCTTCGGCAAAAAATAAACAGAGTAAATGCAAATTTCCCTTCCACCAAACGTTTCACGTAAAAGGAGGGCGACCTAAAAAAAATTGTTTATTAAAGACAAGTGCATCTTGAAAGGAAAAAAGTAAATGGGGCAAATGCAAATTTTCCTTTCATCAAAAGCGGAACGTAATCTATTAGCACGATTTCAACTTTTCCGCGATCGGTCGGCTAAGGTCGTCCCGGTAAGGCAACTGGTCTGTTCTAACCTTTCTCGTATTTTAATTAAGGAAAAGTTGTCTCGAGTTCTGTGCCGCTCCGCTCTCAACAAACGCGGGAAAAGTAACTTCAGGCGGACAGGGCTCACGGAGAGTTTTTGCTCGGCATCTTTTTTCTCTTATCGTCGCGCAGTGCTCGTTTCTTTTTCGGCGTGTCGTCGCTTTGGGAACGGACGCGTCTCCGGAAGCTCTCTCCGAGGCTGATTGCGATACGCCTGTACGCGGGAGAACTGTTATGACCGGTATAATTAACGAGACGAGTTTACTATCCCGTGAGAACCGCGTTTTGAACGAGATACGTATGAATAAATCAGTTACCACGATTCAAATGGTTACAGCCGAAGGAATTTTTACAATGTTCGCACGTATATTCGCGCGATATCACATTCAGCCAGTTCTTCTGTTCTAGTTTTCAACGGGGCGCCGTTGTAAACTGAATCCTATTTTCATCCATTCTTCTTTGAACGTGACGATAGTGAGTGTCATTCGGGGATTCATATAACATGGAAAACCGCGCAGAATGTTTTTTCAAGTACGTAATGCCACTTTATTGAAAGAATGCAAATTGTTTCCGTTAGAAATATTCAAAACGCGCGCTTTTTTTGTTTGTAACCTATAACATTTTCTTGTTATCGTGACCTGTTTCAATCCCTCCGAATTTATTTAAAAATAACATCTATTTTGTTTAAAATATTTCCGTTTTTGAGCATCAGAAAAACAAAAGTACTTTCTTAAATAAACTTTACTTAATTATTTCATTGTTATAACTGGTTGATTATTTAACGAATTATGTAAAACGAAGTGAATATTTTAAACAGATAAATTTCATTTTAACTAGTTTAGTAAACGGAAAAATCTTATCGATTATACATGAAATAATGAATGTTTCGAAGTTTGGCGCGCGTCTTGAATATTTCTAACAGAGCACAATTTATTGAATTAATATCATGTTTTAGTAAGAATGAGTTATTTAAATAAAGTTTATTTGAAACATACTTTGTTTTATCAGTTTCATTATATTGAAGAATTGAAAACAGACGATGTGAATGTCCATTTTAACACGTTCACTGCTATGGTGATCACCACGTGCTGAGCAGTGTAAATAATTAGGTAATAGCATAACGTACATTAGAATTGTCATGCAAATAATTAATAATTCTTCCTTTTTAACTGTGCTACGAAAAAATAAGCGATATATAAAACATGGCAGTCGACGCATTAAACATATTTTAATTTTACTTCTACCGTTGTATATTATTGTATTTATAATTTATACCTAATCATACCGTGTTGTAATTTTTAAATGATATTACGAATCAAGTGATCGAGATATTTCTCACTAGGCATATTATTCAATCCTTATACAGTGCTTGGAAAAAACTTGACACACATCAAAGTATCCACAAATATGTGGCACACATTTTTTATAGAGCAGTACACATGCATGCTTATAGGGTAAAAATAACTTTTCAAGTGGGGGATGAGATATCTATTTTAGGAAATATCTTGGAAACTAATGGGGATAGGAAACCTGTTACACTGAAAAGCTGTTCGATTGTTTATAAGGAACAGAATTACGTCAGCAACATTTTTTTAAATTGCCAAGCTCTTATTGATCTTTATGAAGACAGTCTTCACTCAAATGGCTTTGATTGTTACGAATCTCAACAAGTAGCTTCTTTTCACTTTATGTAATACTATTTGATAGCATACTTTCTGCTTATTTCTTAAAAATTTTAATATGACGGACTGCCTATTTGTTGAAATTTGTAACACGACAGGAGCGTGTAACTTCCTCTATACTTACGCTCTTGTTGCTTCTATTGAGTAATCCTCCTGACAATATACTGTTTGTGAAAGTCAAAACAAGATAATATGTTACAGTAGTGGACAAAAGTTTAACACGAGGAAGTAACGTAATAGATTATTCTTCTATTATAGCTTCAGCTCGTAAAGACAGATCCGATCAGAACTAGCGGAAGTTACTTTTACCAATGAATTGCAATTTTGTCATGTCTCTTTTGATGGAATTTTTTTGCATTAGAATACGGTGTCATTAATCTAATGATTCCATTTGTCCATACCTGAAAATTTATGAATAAAATGATAACAAGCATTTATACCTTTTAATAATTTATTATATATATTAGCTCTTTTCTTAAATAACTGATCGTTGCATTTGATTACCACTATAAGAACAGTGTGTTATCTGCTTTCAGTTAAAAGTAAAATGTAAAATGTAAAATGTAAAGTGTAAAGTGTAAAATATACAAAGAAAATCGCAAGTGGTCCATGATTAAAGGTTAAACGTTGTAGACTCTAATAATGTGATCAAAATTTTACCATGTATATTAATACACCACCCATAATTATGAATGAAAAATCATTAAAGTACATATAAATAAAAAGATTGAATTTTACGCAATAATATGATACCTAATAAATTCTTTTTATTAAAATATCATGAAAATAAAAAATAATTATCTATGTATCTAAGAAACGGTGGGTCACTGAAGTCTAGAGATGAAACATTAGAAACAGATTATCATAAACAAATAAGAAATATTTATTACATTTCACAAAAAATTATAAAGTTTTATATTTAATACTAAGCTTTGTATACTGATTAAATATGTAATTTATCGAAATAAAATATCTCTGTTCCTTAATTATGTGTTCTCTTTAAGTTAATTCCAAAAACTGTCTTCTAAATCTCGTTAGAAAACGATGAATGTTTCTAGCGAAAATCTTCCGAGCGCAAAGGGTTAAACTTTCATTCCCCTTTCTTTCGGTCAATCCACTCGTAATCATCGCAATGATAATCTACAGAGATTACGAACCAATGAAAAAAGGGGAAATAATTAATTCGCTTCCTTCCTTAGACACCTTTTTCCGCCAACATCTCGTTAAAACTAATTTTTTCCTGATGCATGAAACCGAACTTTCCATCGGTACAAACATCCGGAAAATCTTTTCCATTTCTTCAATTATGTGAAGAAGTCAACGGACAACGGCCGCATCGTTATTTCACGAACTGCTGACTGCGTTTCCAGACACAACACGCAGGAGTCTTTAACGCGGCTATTACGATGCATCCGCCGAGGAAAAATTTCACGTTCGTATCGCACGCGATATATGACCGGCTACGGAACATTAGGAAAGGGGAAAGACTTTCTTTTAGTCGCTTTCGGCACATATTCGTCCGTTCGCGGGCACGTTATCGCCAAGTTCTTGTTGCTCCATCAACCGTGGGAAGTTATCGGGACCACGGAACGATAAAACCAGAACCGACACTCTTTCTCTCCGCTGGAAGACTTCTTATCCGACCTTTAATAATCTTCATTCAGCTGTAAATAAGAGCCGAGAAATTACTCAAACTACAAATTACGGATTTCTTCTCGATACTGTTTTCCATATTAACTGGATTCCTGGTCTTGTACCATGCATAATAACAATAATAATAATAATCGTGCGCGTCTCACGCTGGTTACCCCTTTTCATGGAACAACGTAAATCAAATTTTTGATATATTATTTTATATATAGGTTTTAAAAATATATTCAGTTTTAGTTAAAAAGGTACAAATATTAAAGCAATGAAGAATGGCAAAGTTATTTGAAAATTGAAAATATAAACGGAATAATGTCGTCTATTAAAAAACTTTCTCCCTCCTACATTTAAATGATTGCAAACTAATTGTTTAATAGAAATTTGTGGAGTTCTATTAAATATTGTTTCTTTTCATTGTTCCGGTTCAGTTTCAGTAGATAGCATTCTGTAAATGACATGATCATATTTGGTATTTTGAAGGACTACTCCACCTTTGGTATTTAATACTAAGCTCTGTATAGACTTTTGAACTTTTTTCAGTTCTGTATAATAATACGATCAGCGTTTTCTCTGACAATAAAAGATTTGAATTAATTTAGTAGAAAGTATTTTAATGTATAAATATATGTTATTGTTTTTTACTTCATTAGGAGCCTACTAAATGAAAACAGACATCTTAAAATGTTTAATAAATATATGTATATATTTATTATATTACATGTTAAAATATATATCTGAAAAGGTTTCCATTCAGTAAGCTCCTAATAAAGTTTACTTGTAAGCTATTAAATTGATGCTCTCAATGGATATTATTACACGGTTTAAAATTTGTATTTCTATCCATTTCATAAAGTAATCCAATGATAGTAACTACTAAAATAACCAAATATGCCTACATGGTTAATATTAAAATGATTTAGGAATGGATTATGGTAATCAAAAATGTATCTATCAGAAGTATCGATCAAAAGTTTGTAACCCCTTCGTTTCTACGTCCAACATATCTCGTAATGCAATAATAACATCTCATGACAACAAAAGGGTCCATCTTGATGATAATCTGATCATCTTGACTGTAATCAGTAAAGCAACATCATAGATATATTGAAGATAAACGCATGTTTAACAGTATATGTATACAATTATCAATTAAATATCAATTAAAAAACAGTTTAACTACGAACATTTCTTTTTTCTCTCAATCTTTCTAAAAAAATAAGATAAGATTTTGTTAATAGTTTTGTGAAAAACGAACTTGGGACACTTGTTATGAAAATGAAAGCGTAAATGTAATTTATTATTTAGTGTGTAAGATAAAACAATATATATTTAATATTTCTTAATATTTTATAAATTGTATCGTAAGAAGATTAATAACAAAAGAACGTTTGGAGAAAAAGGTTTTTCGATTCGAAACGATACAATTTATAAATCTTCTAACATACACGTTGGCCAATTTTAATCCATAAATGCAATCCATAATTACCTCTGAAACTATTCACTATCTAAAAATCTCACAAATTCAATTTTTTCTGTTTTGAAACGGCAGTAATTTGGCACACTTTTGTCTTTAAAAGGTCGCGTGTATATGAGGATCGCTACTGTTTTCTCAAGCACAATCATATAATTCTTTTTGTATTAATGAAGCACGCCATTCTCTACAAAAAAAGCATTAATCTATATCCATCGAGAACCTATAAAAACAGAATAAAATCAAGCAATGTATATACTCGTCGACAGCAAGGCAAATGTACTCATAATACATTCTGACGATAGACTAAAACGAAATGAAGTATCATTTTGCGCTTCAAGATGACGTGTATACTCGTTGGACGCCAGTAACTAGTTAAATAACCCCCAATAACGGAATTCAAAAATTATTGAAAAATATCTATAAACGCGAGATTCTTCATAAGAAAGTGATGCAAGCAGAGAAAGAAGTTGGGTTAGTATAAAGAAAGAGAATTTAATGCGAGGTTCGTAAGTAAACGTGAAATCGCTATAACACGGAATTTTTCAATCGCGTTATACGGGGTTCTACTGTAATAGTGTCGGAAATAACCGTATCTCCAGATTAAAACGAAACACCCTGTATATACTGGAGATTGATCAATCCCAGTGGTCAGCCATCTGAGATTCTTTCTTTTCTCGGTACGTTTAAAAGTCATTAGAAACGTGCTGCAATATACGTACGTAAGTATCTGATCCTATTACACGCTACGATGTCCGTAAATTTTCGAAGATTCTAATCGAGTGTGTCCATTGTTTACTTTCCACTAACAACCCATTGTACGAATCTTATCGTTCGAGAGCACGTGGACGTACACTTATTACGATGGACAGTGTCGGAAGGAAACGCAGAAGATATTTCCGGACAGTTGATCGCGCGTGCGATGCCGCATAAAACCGAGTCAGTGTGCCAAACGGATTCTCTATGCGCGCCATCGCTTCGCCGCGAGATGAACACTCTTGACAGAGTTACTTTCACAAAAATACATAAATCTCAATTAATGGACGGGACCGAAAGGAAGAATAGGAAAGCGTTTGACATACGCTTGATGAAGTGGAAATCCTGATGTTTGTAATGTTGTAAATGTTCCGCGATGAGTCACGTGAAGATAATCGATAAACCACTATGAAGCCGTAATTATTTAACCTTCAAAGTGGAAGTTGTTCTTTAAGGCAACCATCTACCTTTTAGTTTTTATTTTATATGTATTTGTATTCATTATTATAAAATTATTTTGTATAGCCACTTTTATCAATATTTATCTGTTTAGATACTTTTTCTATCTAAATTAAATGTTTGCTTCAGTAACTGCAAACAATCTCCGAATTTCTGTTAAAACGAACAGAGGAAGATCGAGTTATTTATTAGGAGGTATATTATTATATCACGAAAGATTCTATAGGTGAAGCAGATCGACAATGCTTGTAAAGTTAAATACATGTACATCTTAGTTAATAAGTACATCTTAGACATTTGAAATTAGTTATCCTTCTAAGGATTGATAAGCAGCACCAACTATATAAGTACTATGCCGCTTTCACATCTTGAGTCAGTCCTAAAGGCTAAAAGTGCACAGGGGCAAGGGGACTCTTCTACTTAGGATGCTCGCGTTAATCGTTATAGAACAACAGTTCATGTTATTGGCCAGGCCGCGCGATGAAGAAAGTGAACGGAACAGAATGCGACGGAGTGAGATCTGTTGGGATTATGGTTTAGGTTTGGTTTAATTTATTAGCTCACACTTTATCAAATAAGAAAACAGTTTGTTCAAAATAGGACATTGGAAGCACGTCTTTACCGTATGAAGGTCGGGGCGCGAGAGAGCGGTCCTCAGAAAGAGAGTTGCTCAAAAGGATGTGTAGTAACCGACGCCTTGTGACCCACGCTTAGTCAAAGAAAACAGGAAAGAAAATAATAATAAGAAGGAAGACCCTAGAAGATCCGTGGCCGATCATTTTTGTCCTTAACCTGTTAACTGTGAAGTTTAGTTTTAAAAATCTCTTGTTGTGTACGGAATAAAATCAAACAATGAAGTGTATACTCGTCAGACGTAGGGCATATGCATCTATTATATACTGTAAGGAAAAACTAAAACAAAACGAAGAATTACATGTGTATTTCAAGAAATAAAGAATTCATCGATGAGAAGATCAGTATCATTTCGGGCTTTAAGATGACGCATATATTCGTGAAACACAGTTAACTGATTATGGTAGTTCACATAAACAAGATGTAAGGAGCATTGACGTCGAATTTCATTTCTACGCAGAGATCCGACTACTATGCTTTCCGGAAGGACCGAAATAGAGCGTGCGACCGATTCCCCTTGCCCCCGTGTCGTGTTAGTTTTAGGATTGACTCAGAATGTGAGAGGTTCACAGTAAGTACTACTCATACAATTTTGAAACTACCAATTCAAGGCAGTATAATAAATAAAACCACAAACAGACAGGAAAGCTAGAAGAATTGCGACACTTTCGAATGTTTGTAAAAATAGTTTAATGGCTATGTCATTTCAAACATTTAAAATTACAATAGATTTCCGTATTCAGTGATGCTCACTTAAATTCTACAGAAATCTGCTCGGCTTAATTCAACTGCACTATCCCTACACTTCCCCCACTGCTCACTGTCTCAAGCTCAGTGTAACGTGATCCCAGTAAGCAAGGGCAAAAAGTGAATATAATGAAGGGAAGAAAGACAGAGACAGATCAAAGAGACGCCGCACGCGTCAAATATAAGCATATAACGAAGAAAATTTCAATTGCAATAATTTTAACCTTATCTTCTCCATCGTAGTACCGATAAAATGTTGAGATTTTTCTCATTACAATGAGTACAAACACGACATAAACCGGTATAATTTTATCAATTTCGGGTAAATGAACTTTCAATTTTTTTGTTAATCACAGTAAGTCGGCAAAACTGTGTCTATCCCGCTTCCGCTCATTATATCGATTCTCTGCCTTTATCAAGCTATGCTCGAGTCAGTTCCTGGAAGCAAATAGCTTCCTCCTGTGTTTGCTGCTCGGTTAAATTCCACTGCTAGGATCCGAAATTGTGGAATTTAAGCGAGCATTACTGTAACACGAATTCTTATAATGCGTCTTAAATTTTGCAACTACTATTTCCATAAATGCAAGAATTTTTCGCATTTAAAAATTAATAAATTAATTAATACATATTTTTCGTTGCAACCATAGTATTGGAAGTCCAGACACAAAAGGTAATTTAATAAGAATTTCTTCATGTTAACCCTTTGTACTCCAAAAGTGTTTCACTGGAAATGCTCAATATCTTTTAATGAGATACAGACGACAATTTCAGAAACTAACTAAACAATTTTACCGTAAAAAATCAATTGGCGACTGAGAGGCATCTCTGGAGTACAATGGGTTAAGATCAAGAGTTAAGAAAAGAAATTAAATCCGAGTTATAAAAAAGTAATACGAGGAAACGACCAGACAAGAATCAGATTGCTGATTCGTCTGATCTTCTCAAAGGTGACATCAATGGCGGCACTATCTTTTTGATCGGGGACTGTATATTCTTTTTTTTCGTTGTTACCGATTTCCCTTGTTCCCTAATTTTTCTATTTTTCATACAACATAGAAAATAAGAGCTGGCATGGTAACAATTATTCAAAACATGTTACCTTGTATTATTCGTGTTACACAAGATAAATCTTGAACCACACGATTTCCTATAACGCGAATTCATACAACGCGTCACGTTACACGGGAATCTACCGTAGTTGTTTTTTTTCAGATTCTGTCCGCAGCGTAATAGCACTATTGCAATTGAATCGAATGTTAATATTGTCACGCGACACCTACCTCCCATCCACGTACTAACTCCGAAGCAACCGATCAAAAACACCGTGATGGATAAACTAGCGAGCAGACAGAAAAAATTGCTAGAAATACGGCGATTTCGAATGCAACCTACGGGCAGAGAACGTTACGTCAGATCGAATGATACACGTCACCGATCTCCGATAAGCGTTAAGATTAATGGTGGAAAAATCGACCGTTTAAAGGGATCGTGGATTAACGAGGTGAACAATGCGCCCACGAATCCGAGGCAATGTGTCAAGCGGATTTTTGCAGATCGTTCACTCGGGGAACAACAGCCGACGCCGACGGTTCGGGTCCTACATAACGCGAACGAAACTAGAAAACTGGTAGCACGGTCGACGGGGATCGTGATCGAGCGATCGCGCCGGTCGATCGGATCGATTTCATTTCGCTCGAAACCGCGAACGGCTATCGCGAATAAGTTCGGACCGTCGAGCCTGAAATTAGTATGAAGGAAATTGAAATTATGCACCTACGAGGTCGAGATCGTCTGACCCCGCAGACCGTTACTTTCCAAATCGAAGATGGTAATTCCGAGCGATGGTCGGCCCGCGGCCGTGTCACGATTTCCAGCATCTAAAGTTTATACTCTAAACGTTCGAGTCGAAGGATTATCAGTTTATAAAGAAATATGTATTAGGTCGATGCATACGAAATGTTAGATTTTGTGGAGAAGAAAACGAAACCTTATTTGATGTTCTAAAAGACGTTTATTCGATCAAAATGTGTTTTATTCGATTCGATGTACTTCTGCCAACGTGTTTTTAACGAATATATTTCTTTTTTAAAAGATTGTGAATTTTTAGGATTAACAGATTCTAAAGACATCGTTATAAACTATTGTTTGTTCATCACGCGACCCACTTTGCAAAACAAAAACATCGGCAAAACGAAATTTTGCAAATCAGCGCTGCACTGTTCTTCTATTCGCAGTATTCTCCCCAAATGCTTTGTTAATACTTTCAGCGGTTTTCAGGCAACACAATTTTTTCTATAGATTTACAACTTACTCTTCTTGGTGATTTGATGGGATGAAAGAAGAACAATCCTAACTTTTTAGGTTCCACTTCATTAACACGTTAAGCGCCAAGTCAGTCACTGATGACCGATGCTTCTAAATGAAAACTTGAAAACAATCGCAATATGTAAGTAATTAAATTGATAGTAGTATAACGCAAGGATAGTAACGCCAAATAATTAATAATTGTTCTTGCTGTTTTGTGCTACAAAAGAATAACTCCACGGAGAGACGGTCAAGATTTTTGTAGCGCTTAAAATGTTAAGAAGGCTGTTTCGACTGTACGAGAATTTTAATGAGCGTTAATTTGGCGGTCAACATGTTAAATATATACCATGTTGAATCTAATTACCGTTTATAGATCAGATCTTGTTATTAAAATTCTGCTGTTTATATCGAAATGTCGGTCAAATGAAAACACGTTGATATCATACCACAAACAAAATAGAGAAGAAAAATAAATTAGAACACGGTGAAACCGTAATCATGAAATTGATCGATGAATATAGATGTAATATACGTACCAACGGCTAGTGGCGTAAACAAGCAAAAACGTAAACTTGGACATTACATTTACAATTCTTCAAGTAAAAAAATTTAAATACGTTACGAAACTTTCTGGTAAGAAACGTTACAAGAAAGACTGAAATGATTTCAAATCCGTCCATACATAATTCAAAGAATTCATAATTTTGCAAGCAGTTTAGAACCCCGTAAAAGGTACAAGCGTCGATTATTATAGAAAGACATAACGTTTTTTAATTGTCACTTTAACTTACTTTCAGTAACAGTAATTTTTAAATTCACCGTAATGTCAATTAATTTCATGCACGCGTAAGGTCATATAGCTGTGTTCTGGAAATTGTTGATTTTCTTTGATCTCTTTAGCATTTTTATGTATAAAATGACAAACAAAATAAAATATATTAACGGGTAAAATATTTCAATTTACCGGTTATAATATTATCAATCTTTCCAAAGATATTTTTCTTAA
Organism: Nomia melanderi; assembly: GCF_051020985.1. NCBI lineage: Eukaryota > Metazoa > Arthropoda > Insecta > Hymenoptera > Halictidae > Nomia > Nomia melanderi. The sequence continues at coordinate 1,002,285 of NC_135009.1, forward strand.
TAAATAAACATTTTGCCAAATAAAATTTCATTTTAAAATAACACATTAACTTTATACAGCTTTTTATCGATTATTAAATTTTTTTAAACTTTTCCTACTTTTTAAGCTTTTGAAAGGGAACACATCTCATAAATTGCATAGAAATCACATTTAATATGTTACACAATAGCTTAACATCCGAGACGGGTAACGCTGTTTGCACACGAGTAAAATGACGGGTTACTAGAAAACTGTTTTCCTTCTTCAGTGGTTAACTAATTCGTAGTTGCGTGTCGCGTTAATTGCCGACAATGAATGTGCTAAACGAGTGTTAAACATCGCAATTAGGTCAGCTGTTGCCGCGATACCTGAGAAGCGTAACTTCGTTTTCGTTCGCGACGTTGCGTCAATGTTTCTTTGATATCGAACAAACGTGACAAGTGTTGCTACCAAAATTAAATTCTTTAAAAATGGTATTTTCCATTCTTAAGAAGATGAGCCAGGTATATATATATGTAAATTTATAGTAGGTAAATAAATTAAATGTATTTATATCTATTTTTACAGTTTCCTCAAAGTAATTTTGAAGAAATATTTGGTATCTAATCGACAAATATATGTTAACATCTAAGTAAATATTGCTAATATAATTACTCCTTGACAAAATGAACGAAATATTTGTTACCCGTAACCGAATAAAAAAATGCAAAATTAACCAGTTAGGTGTTATTGGCGAGGATACTCGTCATGAAGAAATGGCAAGGTTTTGTATTATGAGCAGTATAATACTCGTCGAAACACAGGTAACTGATTAAGGGAACATTCATTTTCGAAACAATTAATTTTATAGGTATACATTATACATTACTAGCATGAAAATGGTTAAAAATATCATTTGTAAATATGAACACGTACACGTACCAGAATAATTCAAATTCAGCAACAGCTAATTGGTTAATCAGCATCAGTTTTGTGTAAGAGTCAGTAAAGATATTATGTAAGTCGTTAAAATTTCTGAATCCGTGTTCGTGAATGTAAATATCACATAACACTATAAAAGGTATAAAAAAAGATACAAATTCTATAGATTTTATACTCTCGAGTAGACGTTGTTAATATTTTAAAGTGTGATTTCATAAAGTAATATAGGTGAAATGAAAATCAGAAGTAGTAAAATTATGTTAGGAGCTCAGTTTGCGAGTAATTTACAATTAAATATTTTTCTACGATATAACCATCCGTCGATGTGGCATTCGTGGGGCAGGTCAACAAAAGATAGAGGCAGAGACTTGACTCGCGTGCCGCTATTCGCCGATATTAATCATTAACATAGTGAAAACGAAGCCAAATCCGCAATTCCGACACTCTTGATTTTCATCTTATTATAGCTTGTAAAATCACCTATTAAAATATCTGCTACACGCAATCAACATAACCGAGTTGTTATCTGATTTATTTACTTGCTTGTTTATTTATGCGATGTAAATATAATGTATGTAGTTAAACGCGCGCATAAAGTTTTATGCACAATTTCTCTTCGGGAACCGCTTACAATGGAGATTTCACTATGCATCAAAATAACCCTACGTTCACCTATCGTGCCCGTCCCAAACTATCCATCAACTGAGAATTGAGAGAGGACAAACTGTTGGGTGAGCGCGAAAGTCTCGATGGATTTTTTTATAGACGAATAGATTATAAGCACTATTTTACCGGGAATAATTTATTTTATCAATGATTATTACCATTAATATTATTATTTATTTTATCATCACGTATAAAATTGATGAAGCATTTTTCGGAAATTGCAATCGACACAGCAGTGTCTGCAAATACGCTGCAAATATTTCTTATCGTATCATCCATATTTATTTTTTTATGAAACACACGCATCACAATAACACGTGAGCTGTATCATTTTGCAAGTGTTTACATTTCATTTTCATTAAAAGCACAATCCTTCTCTCGAATTAGTTGATTTCTGTTTTAAATAACAACCGATTATCTATCTTATTATACATATACATACATATGTATAACATTTAAATACGACTGTCTTATTTTCAAGAAATACTGACAATTACGTGATTTATTGAAAATTCGTCACTTGTGCAGTCGCTTATGTAAAAAGTATAGTACTTTACCCTTACCATGGTGTTCTACAACTAGAAATAAGGTTACATTGTCATTTTCGTACAAAATCCATAGATCATCCATTGAAAAGTTGTAACTAAAATATAAAACATAAAACTATAGACACTTACTTATAGACCGAGGCCTATAATTATATAGAATTTGTTATATCGCAGATTATATTTTTCTCGTTTTATTTTACATTTGCAAAAGAGATATTAAAAAATGGTTGTTCTTTTTTATTATAATGCTCGAGTATTTTGATTTATTGATTATCAAATATTATAGAAAATGATCCGATTTGTCACTGTCTACCATACATTTTGAAGTATCGGCCCTTTATAGCAATGCACAATTTGATATTCATTTGTTTCTGGTTTCAGCAGAACTATGCACGAAAGGAGTAAAATTATCTATAATGCGTCTTATGTTAGTACCTACGAAACAAAAACACTATTATCTACCTCATTCCAAATTAAACTGATATACGGCGTATTGATGTAAATACCTATATACTTGTCACGTATCATATTCGTATTATAACTTTTAAACAAAGCATTCCTGTATACTTCTTATTACATGACATTCTAGTTCTATGTTTAGCTGTAGAACACACTGCTGAGTTTGGGTACTGAAAAACACCCAGAAAAGTAGAGCATCACATAAATTAAAGGGAAATGGAAGAAAATAAAGTTTCGTTCGATCAGAATGAAACAATTGAAATGTCGATGAACGATAATAATGTAATCCCGCGCGGCGACCACCGACATTCGTCCCCGTGAATACAGTATTTGCAATGGAAACAAAGGCTGCGCTCGCGAACCCGGGCATTGACGTGACTTAGGATGCTATAGAAATGCTAGGCACACGCGCGTGTGGTACGGATTACCTATATTTTCTTCTCCTGAATCGAGTCCCACGTTTCCAATCTCATTAAAGTCGCATTCAATTACGTCGATATCGTACTTGCTTTTGAATTTTCTCTTTCCGCTTTTGTCCTCCTCTCGGGACGCGACTCCTAACCGTTTTCCATTTCCTGATCATCCGATGATAAGTAGGAAATTATCTGTCGGGAGTGTCCATTGAGCTTGTTCTCTTTACTTACTTACTTTCTGATAAAAGGACACACTTGATCGAAAGTAACCTATATCTTAAGTTATACGATACTTCGGCCAATTTACTGATCGATCACTGGAAAAGCGAAGTGAATTGTTGTTCCGAAGACTTCAATGAATTTTATTAATCGATACGTAATCAGGGAAATTAGAGGTTTATTTTGTAAATAAAAATACGTACAAGCAAGTATATGTATACTTATATAGTAGAATAGATAGCGAGGTAAGAAATAAAGGATATACTTAATGGTAAAACTGAATCTGCAAAATTAAAATAAAAAGAAATAAGTAACATAAAAATAAATAGAAAAGTGATATAGAAAATATTTTTGAGAGTTCATTTAACACAGTAAATAAATTATAAGTTACTTATTATTGTGCGAAAGGAATGTCAGAGACGTTTGACCATTTGTGCAGGGAAATAGAGCAAGAAACGTACCCTACTATTGGGTTATTGCCCTTCTACAGACGTTTCTGTGCTTTCAAAGTAAAAAATTTCAGTGCATCCAATATATGCATGCGTATAATATAATTACATTTAGAGCTGTTCATATCTTAATTATTAGAAACATAAGTTATATTGCTACTTATGATACGTATAAGCATTAAAGTAAGTACCTATCTATAGATTAGGGTAGATGTTGCATAACGTGTTCTCTAACAGCCTTGTAACGAGTTATTACGTAGTAGGTATATATTTTACAACGAAATCGCGTCCACATTGAACACAAATATCGGTAGCGTTATTAACTTTCTTATCTATAAAACTGATACCTCATATTATCTGCTTTAGTTTTCATTTTTACTCTGGCTTGTATATTTTTATCTATAGAAATAACTAGAATTGATTTCCCTTGAATCCTACAACAATCACACCATTTCGTCTATTTTAAAAGTATTATCCCATAAATAATACGGTTTTTATATTTCTTTCATTTTTAAAAATAAAGATAAACAAATCCGTTTCTAATCGAAGATATATTCTCCTTCATTATCTATAAATTGTCTATCTATACATTGTAATTACTTAAAAAATAGTTCCGTTTATCTTTATTTTTAAAAATCAAAGAAATATAAAAAATCAGATTATTTATGCGATGATGCAGTATCCTTTATAAACAAATGTAATATTTTACAACTAATACCTACTTGCGCCCGCTGACAATAATAAATGCACAATAACAATGTCGTCTTTAAAAAATATATACAAATATATACGACCGAATTTTATGCGTATTTATGTATATTACTTTCAGAATAAATGTTCGTAAGTAAATACTTACATATGGCTGAACAAAAACAATCAAATATTCTTCCAGTTAGTTCGATTAGTCTCTTCAACCAGTTTCCCGTATAAATATCGAAACATTCTGATTAACCGTAACGAAGTTTACGGTAGTTTTTCTGCCGCTCGCGTGGTTTGCCATCAAACTCGTATCGCGTCAAGTCACTTCGGATTAGCTGACTCGGCACGCTCAGGGGAACAGGTGACAGAAATTAAAATGCAGTAGACCCGAGAATACTTACTCTGGCCGCTCCGCCCTAAACGCATACCAGCCTCATTATCGTCGTTAACTCGTTCGAATCAGATTCAAACGCGGAAGTCTCCGACTCGAGCGGACACGTGCAAAAACGTCGAATATCGCGCAACATTTTCATTTGCGAGGAAAGGAAAATGAAATGAAATAAAAGGAAATACTATACTGAGACGCTTATCGAGCAGACACATGTATAAACGTCGAATTTTCATTTGCGAGAAAAAAAGAATGAAATGAAAGAAAGGGAAATACTATACCGGAATGCTTATCGAGCGTAATCATACGCGTCGGACGTCAATGTTGGCAGAAGCGCAAATAGAAAAGTCACAAATGTACGCAAAGTATAGAACGCCGTCTACGGTTGCACCCTTAATCTCGTGGCACTCTCATTACGGTCGAGTAACCGGTGGGCGGTCACAACGGGCACCTTCCTCGAAGACTTCTCTTCCTCCTTGTAATCCCATCTACCGTGCAGTGGACGTATACCTCTACGTCTATGCGATATCCGGCAGAATATCCTTTAACGTCTTCGGGCCGTTTCATATTAACACCGTGCTTCTGTGCGCTACAGTTACTTATTCAGGAAAATTTATTGCCTGGATGACGGCGGCTGACTCGTAAAGCCCGACGTTTCTGATTTCATGGAAATTTGTCACGTTTCGAGAGGTATAGCAAAGTACTGAATGAATTAGATGAAAGCTTGTCTGCTGCTTTCTTTACTGCTAGTTATTTGAAATAAGATCGTGTACTAATGAGTTCTTGAAGAGTAGTGGAATGGTTTCTTCTGATTTATTTTGTATGTTTGATTAGCTTAATATCTGCTGAATGTGTATTTCTACTATGTTTGGAAAGTTATGTGGTAGTTAACTCTGTGCTGTGTAAGAAACATTTTACAGTAATGCTCGCATAAATTCCACAATTTCGAAAAACAGGAGGAAGCAATTTGCTTTCAAGATTTGACTCGAGCACAGCTTGACAAAGGCACGGAATCGATATAATGAGCGGAAGTGGGATAGACACAGTCCGCCGAAAATCGTGGATCGAGATGCGAGACTTCAAAGCGATGCCGCACGCGTCAAATATAAGTATGCAGTGAAGAGAAAATTTCAATTGCAGTAATTGTAACTTTACCTTCTCAAGTGTAGTACCGATAGATCGTTGAAACTTTTCTGATTAAAATGAGTTCAAACACGACGTAAATCAGATTAGTTTTACCGACTTAATCTAATTAACGAAGTTAAAGGTTCATTTCCCCCAAATCGATAATAGTAAACCGATTTACGCCGTGTTTGGACTCATTTTAATGAGAAGAATCCCAATAAACTACTATTACGGCGTTTGAAAAAGTAAGATTGAAGTTCGACCATTTTTCTTTCGCTCATTGTATGCATTTTCCCTTTCTGTCTACTGGGATCACGTTACACAGAATTCGAGACAGTGACTAGTGGGAGAAGAGTAGAGATGGCGCAGTAGTATTAAACCGAGCAGATTTCTGTGAAATTTAAGCGAGCATCGCTGTAAAAGGTATTGCCGTTACAGGATTTTAAATTAAAAGTTTCATTTTCTCTACATGCTTCTTAATATTACATATGCAATACATGTTTAATACGTGCAAATAACTTTTTTATTTATTCTCTTGGCTATAAATATCTTATTTTGAAGACTTTTAATCTTTATTTCATTCTTCAGTTTACTTTATATTATAATTTTATTATCATACATATAAACATGTAAATATGAAATATTAAGGCTTTCTTTAATTTTGTTTATTCATCTATGTGCATCTATCTATAATTAGTCAATAATCCTATGATATCTGAATTGCTGTCTTTTTAAATTTAATTAATAATCACTGTAATTCAGCAACCAAATGATATGATAATAGAAAAAAATATTTTTCACTATTTTCATTATTCGCTACTCATCTTGTGTATTTCATTTTTTACGCTTTCTTCATTTTATTTGATGTGGACACGTTCTGTATGTCTTTCGATTAATGCGTAAATGTTCATATATTATATTACAAATTATTTGAACCTCAACCATATTAAAAAAATCATTTCAGAACTTTCGAGTACTGAGTTGTACGAACCGAAGTGAGACCACTGTATACTTAAATTATTAACTAATTATAGAAAACAATTTCGAAACTTTCGAGTATTGAGCTGTACGCTTCGAAGTGAGACCCCTATACACTTAAATTACACGACGCGTCGCGTTGGTAGCCTATCAGAGAACGGTTCTGCGTGCAGATACAACATAGTACCGTACGTAGAAACGAGCCGCGCGTCCCGGTGACTCTGTACTTCCGGCGACACGAGTCGCTGAATATTTCTCGCGAAATCCTCCGGAAAGATCTCACACCAGCTGTAAATTACGCGTTGATGCACATCCTTGGTTCCTCGTTTTTACGACGCGCGGGCGTAATACACGCGTCGGAAAACATACACCCCGTTCACTCGTTGCTACGAAAATATTTCTGGGCGTGCTTACCGCCATTCTTCTTCGTACGCGCGGCTATACAAATGGAAATTCCTCGCGGCGGGTTTCCGTCTCCTGCATTCTCACCGCGTGGAACCGCGTGCCAAAATTACCATCTTCCAACGCGAACCTTTAACCTCTTGACTGCCGCACAAGTTCCTGTTAATCTTGTACGAAAATCAATATTAGAAATCGTTATTCGTAATTAACACATTGACTGCGACGGTGGTCATCGATAACCGGAGATTACAACTTTCTTGAATGCAATTACAATAATAAAATTGATGTCGAGTAAAAATATTTAGTAACATAAGTAATTAAATAACAGTGTAACGTTAGCACTGAATGACAAGTAATAACAAGTTGGTAGTAATTATTTTTAGTACCACTTGTCATTGTTACGGAAGAATAAGTATTAATATACAAAACGCTCAGAATTCTAGTGACCGTCAACCTGTTAACTCATTCGCATCGGGCAATTTTTGCTGAAACTCTCCTATAGAACAGACTATTTTAAACAGTTAACTGCGTTCGATGAGTATACACGTCATCTTAACAGTCAAAATGGCACTATTCCTTTCAAGAATCAATTATTCGTTTTTTCAGATAAACATGGAATTCTTCTTCGTTTTGCTCTAGTTTTTCGCCAGAATATATTATAAATGTATTTGTTCTGTATTTGACGAATATAAACTTCATTGTATGTTTAATACACACATTCGCATTGGGATACGAAAATTCCCGTTTCACGACGACAACTCTGATTTTTTAAAAACGAGAATTCTCGTCTTCCGTTGTGAATGTGTTAACACCTTCGCGATCAGTGTCACATATTTGTGACGTTCAACATTTTGTATCTTGCGTGAAGAAAGTTAAAATACTTTCACGTGTGTTTTTACTTAAAATCATAACGCATGGTGCAACGTCAAGTAAGTTGACGAGATTTTTTTCTTGAATTTTATTTGCATTTTATAAAGACGATGTATTGCATTTAATAATGGATATTGTAACTATTACTACTGAAACAAACGTTCGTCGTGAATGTGTTAAAAATAGATTGAAAAAAAGTAAGAAAGAATATTTTTGGAAGATCTAAATTTTGTTTATTTTATGTATTTGTAGTAAGAGTTCTGTAATATTTATGTAACATTATTAATATTTATTATGTAATACGTTTATTACATGGGCAGTTAGGAGATTGATCTTGCTGTTTCCTCTGAGCTCTTTTTGAGCTATTTACGTTTGTATTTTATTTTTTTTAGATAAGTATTTCACGTTAATAGCGATTAATATTAGTGGATCATTCTATATTTTGAAGAATAAGTTTATATCTAGCAAATATTCGATTTTTTTCTTTTTGGATTTTCGGATGTCAATGTGGATGGGCAATGAATATTAAATACGAGTATATATCTTCTTTATCGCTAACGCGTAGTGGATTCATAAAATACAGAATGTTTTGTACTGTATCTAGTTTTTGATATCCAATACCGAAGAGAAGTCAAGATTTCTTAATCATGTGATCATGAGTAATTTTAATGTGCCCTGTCCTTAATCGCGTCCATATAATTCTTTCACTTCTATTTAATCCACTGAACGGAATTTCTTGATAGTAATCATCAATTGAATTATGGAGTTTTGTTCTATTTGTGTATACAGACGTACTTCTTTATACTACTCTGTTCGTTTAATTTTGTTCGATGTAGTCGTATTCTTATTTTATTAAGAATGCTTGGTTTGAAAATAATAGAAGAAAACTTTGACTAGATTATGAGTTTTTACTCTTTCAATAACATTTTAAGTGTATAGATGAACCGAGGACCTTGGCAGGATTAAACTAACCGATTTCGGAATGTTCGTCGCTGAATAACAAATGACGTTTGACGTTCACAAATGTCTTCGTACGAGGAAAATAATTGCGTCGATTAATACTGTTGGATATTGGTAGCAGATTTGTGACGATCATCATTTTTACTGAATTACCCGACCTTTAGATCGAATAGTAATCCTGGTGAAACTGGTTAAGTTTCGAAGGATATTAATGGTTTACATTTATCAAAGAATAGAGTTTTCTACATGTCGGAATGCTATCGGAAATTACGATTAATGAAAGTTTCTGACTTGCAATATATTATGCGTTTTATTAATTGCAAATTGATAAGCCAATATATTCAGTAAATAAAGGAACATTTGAATCTTTGAGAACAAAGTTTTAAATAGTAGTTAATTATTACCTATCATTTTGTGGACAATTGTAAAGGAAGTGAGTAGATACGAGAGTGAATACATAACAGTCAATCGACACGTAATTTCCAACAAAAAACTGTAAAAGATATATCCGAAAATCATTTGTCCGTGACAACAAATTTATTAGGATTAAATATTTTATAAATATCATTTTATCCTTAGTACATTAAATATTTAACTATTTAAATAAAATACTACTGAAATATTTAAATAAAAAATGTTACTATGGATAGGTTATAAGAAAATATTTTATTATCTATCCGTCTTATTTATTAGCTTTATTAATTCACTTACCAAAGGAAGGATTCAATCGCTACCTATGTTTTCTATTAATTCATAAACCGAGAAAGACAGAAATATACGCAGTGAACAATCATAAATTTCTAACTGGCCACCTTTAAATGATTTACAATTGATTTAAAATTCATTTATACTCTATTAATACATATCCATTGTCTCAGAGATCATTGCATGTCGGTTACTCGAGCTCAATTGAACATAATTTACGAATATCTATTGTTTGTACATCTTGAAACTCAATTTACAGAAGATAGCATTCTTCGCGTTATAGTGCTGCAATAAATTCAGCTTTCAAAATATCATTAACCCGTTTCTTAATGATATTAGATAAAACCAGTGTAAAACCTAGAAAATTATTAACATTAAAGTAACTTCTACGAATTGAATGAAAGAAAGAAAGAACTATGAAACAACATAAATCGTTTAACTTCACAAAATGAAGTAGAGAAAAGTGATGTAACAGTTATAACATTGATTTTGAAAAATTCCGTTCAATTGCAAAATCAAATAATCATTATAAAACATATTTCACTTTACTAGTACAAGTACAGCTTCAATCTAACGAATATGTAAACTGCATAAAATAGTATATCCTCGAAGTAATTTTTATTATCATTCCAATGTCTGCGTGGCTAAAAGATTTGTTATTATTCTGTGGTAACACCAAACCATGCTATAACAAAATTCATTGTAAATATAAAAAGTTAAGAGCCAACGAAACGCGTTAACGATAACATCCTAAAAAATTCTAAAAGCGGGGTTCATCGATTTAGCCAATGTGCTGCTCAATTTACGATTACCCTCGCGACGTATTTCACTTTTTGATCGTCGTTTTTGTCGCTTGAAGAGTTCCCCGCTGTAATTAGCGCATGCGTGTCGCCGGCTTGGCCATGCGCGGGCGTTAATTTTTCAGTATACTTATTCTCCGGCGAATATGCCTGCCGGTAACGCATAACTAGGTAACTCGCGTTTGCCGGTTCGCACATACCTCTGGGCGTGTGTCAGTTGGACGCGCGTGTATGCGCGCGTAGTATCCTGGAATGCAGTCAGCATATCTCTAGTTCACGATTTGACAGGTATGCCGCGTGCTTCTTCCAGACTCTCACGCCTTCCACGCGCTTCTCCGGGACGCCTTTCCGCGTTCAGCTTACCATTCCTCTTAAATTACTCGAGAGATGATCCAATAAATCCGGCGAGTAATTTTATACCGGGGGTATCGAGTAATATGTCGTTCCTGTTACGGTGATGAATGTAATGCTATAGAGGTCACTGGAGACCGGCACTCGGCTCGCCACCGGCGCTACGGGGGTCGTCGGTGACTGGCGAACTTTAATTGCGATACTTATAACGACTCGACTCGCGCATTATTGGAATTCTCTTAGATTAGCTCTTATCACCAAAAATGTTTTTCATTGCATCAAAATAAGAATGATTCGAAATGTATAGAAAATTCAAAAGAAAGTGATGTAAGCAAGGAATTCGTAATTTTATTTAGCGCGATATGGTTAATACACACGCATCTATATGGAGGATAATTTGACAAATTAATTATAATTGTTCTGCACGGTATGAAAGTACTTGAACTGGCCAATGCATTTAGTCACACAAGTTCTTCGATGAAGATTGTTCTTGTTTCAATGAATATTGGAAAATGTTGGCCAGTAAATCTTGACGGTAATGATGGTCATAGTATAACTGTTCGTAATCTGGTTCATATGCGCTCTGATTATAATGCCGCAAAAGATGGCGCGCACATATGCGCTTCGATGATACAGACCAAGAAAAATCCGCGCATACATACGCTAATAATGCAAACAGATTAACCCTGGAACTACCAAGACTTTTTGTTATTTTTTTATGAAAATTGTAACACTGCGTTTATTCACAACTTTAATTAACTTATATCTCAATTTGCATGTTACTAAATCAGGCTGTTTATTCAATTCTGCAAGAAGTGTTTGTAGCTCTTTTCAATCATTGTGAAGGAAGATCTGACTAGTAGGTCTAGTTACATAAGATAATTGTCCTAAGGAGTACTTTTCATTGAGGAATTTCGCTAACTCGAAAATTACAACCTTTATCATTTTTTCAAGTGTGTAGAAAATTTCAAGGGTTAAAAAGTGTTGTTTGTCACCGTTTTTGGTTATTGGTGAAACGATCGTTGAATGGAGACTGGTATTAACGTATTTCTTCGTCAACTTTGAAAATTATAATAGATATCCAAAAATGGTTAAAATTAAATTAAACGGTTTCATATGATTTATACGAGCATTTATTTAATTAATACGAATCTCTTGTTTTAACTTTTTGGAAAAGGTCGGAATAAAAATTGTTCAATTTTTTCTTGAGATCCTTTACGTATTTATGAGTTTTAAAAAAATCGGAATTCTCGAGTTATCGGAATTCTCTTGACAGTCAAATATTTTATTTGATTTATTTATTTTAATATCTTATGTGAGTGTTTAAAATAATTGTAAGAATTTTTATATCAAAGCAAATAATTATGAATAATTATTTTCTGATTAGACGTGTATATCTTTAACGTTATACGTTTATGTTTTCCTAGAGATTTGGGGATGGACTAGATTAGTTATACGTCGCTGATTAATTTACTAAAAAGTAATAGATTACAAGATTCAACATTCGGAAATAAATGATATGGAAAAATTAATATATGACAGATTGAAATAATATCTAAGAGATGATGCTTGAAATAACGAAGAAGTAATAATTTGAATATCTTTTCGTAAAGTATCAAACATTCGACTTGACAATCATTTGAAACCATTAAAAAATATATCAATCAAATAATAATATATTTTAATATATAATTTTAGGATGGAACTACTAAAACTGTAATAATTATAGTTTTTCGCATATTTATGAAATTGTACAATTACTCTGCCTTTGAGTTAATACATAGCAAACTGCCGATAAGAAGATGAGGGTTTCTAAATAAAAAAGTAAAAAAGAAACAATTTTCACTGTTTCCTATACTAATTTTACCAAAATAATTACAATTAGTTTCTGATAAAATGTTTTTGCGTTTACAATAAAAATTGATGTTTTAAAAGAAATTATTATATTGTAGTTCATATAGTTTCACAATAGAATCGCATAGGTATCTCTTTAAAAAAAATTACATTACATACATTTAGTTAATATTTGTAATATTCAAAGCCTAGCACGACTGTGTAGAAAGATCACTTACATCTACTTTTTAACAAGTTTCAAAGCAAAAGAAATGTTAGATTCCTGTGATTAATGGTTTCATGTGCACTAGACTAATTTTAGTTCATTGCAATTCAAGGTGTATTTCAATCTACTGTTTTAGGAATAGCATCGACAGTAATAATGAATTTACTACTTCAGTTTCTATCTTTAAAATAATTTATCAATTTTCCTACGAAAGGACTAAATTTTTAATAATATTAAGTTATTAACTGTAGGGTATTGAAATTGTATTCATATAGGAGGTAGTTGAATGCAAATTGATATAGCCCTGTAAAGAATCAATTGCACTTAGATGCAGAAGGTTGTTTCTCGATGAAACAAATGCTGTTTCATTCGAGTTGTCTGGCATTTTTAAATATTCTCTATAATATTTGGCAGGATTCTTGAATATTTTTTAATAATAATTTTGTACTATTTTATAACATCAGGTAACATGTTCTAACACAGTTGACTACTTCTAAACTTTACAATATTTTTTAACATTATTATACATATCCTAACATTGTCGAACATATTTGAACATGTTGTAGAATTTTTAAACTTTGCTCAATATTTTCGTATAATTTCAAACATTTTCCAGACTACTTAAACATTTTTCAACGTTTCTTTCATTTAACTAATTGCAAGTTATTTAATCGAACGAATTGCCGACGACTATCATTATACGTAACGTATTGATATTATAGATGTAATTCGTTGAAACAACCATGTTCGGACTACCTGTGATGTGTCTGGTACTGTACCTGTATAGCTCGCGCAGTACATACGTATAACCGTGTAAGTACTTACGGATGCATATAGCTAAGTATACGCTATATTGTAGACAGCATATACGTGCATATCCGAGACCGTCGTCGTTTCGTTCCAGGTCACAAAGTTTCGACTCTATCTCTACCTGGATAGGCATCTATGAAGGCACTACGCCACGGCCTCGCTCGGTTATCGTAAATGCACCATGCGCACTGCACTTTGTACCGTTACCGGGAATATAATCGCTCGTTGCCTGGCTTACCGAGACGGCTTCAGGGACGACTTGATGTCCGATCGAATTCGTCCTGGCTAACTGGGAGATTAACGGTACACGAAACATTATGCTTTTGCAAATCCAATTATTAACGACTTTTAGTGTCTCTATCGGAACTTTTTCACGCGTCGCTTTAGTCGGTAACTCGACTTTCACTTTTCTTTCCTCGTGTATCGTCGTGGCAAAAATCATTGGGACTTTTCAGATTTTAACCCATCAAGATGACACATCATTTCCGGTTGCGTTTAATGCTTTCAAATTTTTCTTTCTCCATTACAGATGTTATCATAATTTATTGAGGATTTACATTTGTTGATACTTTTTAAATAGGTATTCAAGTAAATATATAGTAAATATATATTAACAAATAATAAAGTATATATTCGTCTAACGCAGGCTAACTGCACTCATAATATATTCTAACGAAAATCTAAAGCAAACGAGGAAGAATGTTCTTGTTTATCTGAAAAAAAAATAATTTATTGTTGGAAGAATTAGTGTCATTTTGATTTTAAGATAACGTGTATACCCACCGAACGCAGTTAACTGGTTAAATAAATAAATTATACGAAAAAGGTAAAGGGGCTAGGAACGGTGTCGGAGTTGGAAGAGAATTGACATACCCGAAAGGACTTAATTATTAGATTTCTATCTTTCACGAGTCTTTGCAAACTTTTTAGTATGATATAAGAAGGTTAAATTATCGATAGATAAAGTATCAGTAGATAAATAGATATGACTGGTGTCATTTCTTTATTATTGAAAAACTAATGTTTCTGACGTGGTATGTAATCATTCGTTGATGCGAAAATTACCTATCGATCCGAAATAATACGTGTGTCACACGGTAGTCAATGCGTTGATGAAATATTTCTGGTCGAATGTTTATGTAACGCTTTTTTCTTCAGTATACTAGCGATTGCGCGTACCGGTTTTGTCTCTTCGATACCTACGTTCGTAGTAAGTGACGTAAGTGTTAGAACAGCAGCATATTGAAAAGTTCACAGTATGTATATGATTTGTATCAATGTTATATTAGTCTGAAGGAAATTGTACGTATACTATTGGAAGAAAGAAACTGAAAGAATAAAAGAAAATTACAGAGAAAATTAAGAACTTAGAAGAATTTTAAACGACACATATCCAAATTATAAATAATCAATTAACAGCGTACATATGTAATACTGTTCTTCGAACACTTTAATTTATATTATGTAATTGTGTACTGCAATGATTTACTATAATTTATAGAAATATAGCTTTCAACGTATTGTAGGTCAATTTTCATAAAGCGTGTATTATTGACCTATACTTTACATTTGTAAAAATAAAAAGTATTTAGATTTTAATAAGTAGGTGTTATCCAGTAGGACATGTGATATTTTGCTGTATTTCTTTATGTTGTTTATAACAGATAAACAGGTAGTACTAATGTATTTAGTATTATTTATATTATTCTATTATTAATCATTGTGTTAATATGTAATTTCAATTGTTTCAATAACTATGAAACTACAGGAAAGATTTAAAATTAACAGATTCCAATTACATTCTAATAAATTAATAAACTTCAATACCAAATTCATGTCTGCATCAGATTGATAATTGCAGTTCAATTTATCATCGACTTTTACTATTGCTAAACCATTTCCATAGTATTCGATAACATTAATAAAAAAATCTGGTCGAAATCAGGAATTCCAAATAAAGAAAGTTTAATTTTGTAATTCCTTTAGTTTTAAATAATTACCCAAGTAGTTCTATCTGATATACATTTAAAGAAATATGAGCATATTAATGAATGACATGAACAAAAGATTTTTAAAAATAATTATGTTTCAATTGTCAAAACTCTATTCGACTATATTTATCACAATATAATCGTAAATAATTAATATTCTTCTATCTAATGTGATAGGTGCATTTATCGCGATATGACTTTGTTATGATTTAATAAAGAATAATTAAAAATGGTTTATTCAAAATTACCGATTTCGTATTGAACTATGTAATAATTGTATTAATTAGATGTTACATCAGCTATATTGTAACAGAATTAAGATTACATTTAAACCTTTCACATAAATTAATTTTGTCGTTGTATATTCGTATGTAGATCAATCGTATCGCATGAAGATTGTATCAATCGTATTATCACGAGTTCCATCGCCTATTTCAATTTTTTTTGACGTAATGGCAAAATGACTTTCCGACAGACAATATATTGAGTCATCTCGCATCGACTTTTTACTGGAGAAAGTGAATAAAGTACTCACAGTTACTCAATCAGTCGAGTGAAAATGAAATGTATAAAAGACGAACGAAACGCAACGACAAATAACTGTCCGACTTTCGTGTAGTCAAAACAGTTAGATTATGACATAACTGTACAAAGAGACGTTAGAAGTTAAACCGTGAGCACTCGCGATAATTGAAGCGATTACCGAAGTATCACAGGATACTCGTTCCACGGAGACTTTTTATTTCGTTCGGAAGGTCAAGAACATGATTACGGTGGAATTTAAACCAGGTAGGGTCAAGGAGTATATAGACATCTGAAATACATTCTGTCCATCAGTTAAGTATTCCTGATACTTGATTGTTATTAAGAAACTGTAATTTCTGATAGAACTATTATACAATTATACCAAGCAATCCTACTAATCTTAAGAAGTAGATTAACTTATATTTGTATCAGTTGGTAACTGTGAATGTATAATGCCTCTTAGAAGTACCTTAACAAACAGAGAAAATTGCGTTGACCTTGTATCACGGTGGTACAATGGTCTTTTCCAACGGTGTGGTCCAAATATAATTAACACCATAATTATTAGGTACGTCAAAATGATTCTTTTCAGATTCCTTATTTCACAATTATTTAAAAGATACAGCTACTTTTTTGAATGATTATTAAACAAATTGATTTAGCAATACGCAAACTAAAATATCAATGACTCGAGCTCTTAATAAATACATTCTTATAATTTTCACAAGAAAATAAAAACCAGTCGATTTGACTGTTCGGCAATTCTTCTCTTATAACGTAGTAAACGTAACTGTGTAAATCAGAAAATTAAGAACGTATATCAAAGACCAAAAGAGTACTTTCGTAGAAGATTACCAGAAATTCAGAAAGGAATCATTTTTCAAAATACCATGTTGTATAAGCAATGGTTCAAATCGCAAGTGAAAAAGCATGATTTTATATGAAAAGGTAAATGAAATCATAGAACAGAATTTGAATTATATTTTCCAACATATTCCAAAATGCATTCTTCGAAATATAACACGACAGATTAATCCCTTTTCCTATAATTTCTTCCACAACTGTGCAGAATTACTTCGTCGTTAATAATTTAGTAGAAAAAGAAAAAAATTGTATGCTTATTCCGTGTCTATGTTTATTCTAAGGGTTAAACATTAATAATAGCCGCATAATATTTCATTCACATTCAAACTAAATAAACAACATTTCAATTTGTCGAATTCGATCGAAAATTTTCATTAGAACTCTGAGTTCACATTATAGAAAAACGGGTTAACGATGAATTAGAATAAACAGAAGACAAAATTAATAACAGCTCTGTAATATTTCACTCAGGTTCAAAATAGATAATTAACATTTCGATTTCTCGAATTCGATGGAAAATTTTCATCAGAAATCTAAGTCGATATTATAGAAAAAGGGGCAACGATTAATTAGAATAAATAGAAGACAAATGTTGAACTACTCAACCTTTTTTCCATGATAAAACATCCGTGGACTTACCTGCAACAAAAAAAGTAAATGTTATGTTAATAGATCTGTATAGAAAAATTGCACGACATCAAAGTACAGTATGTGTTCGACTATATTCATGAAGCATATAAGTTCACGCATAAAAGTATGTGTATGATCATCTATGAAAACACACAGACGGAACGACGAAAAAATTAATAGAATCATACGCTGAGCCGGTCTCTACTAAAGTCCAAGTAAATCTTAATCCGAGTATAATCCAGCGGTAAAAATCCGAGCGCCAGTAATTTTGCTCGATCGACGGATTATTTCGAAGGCGAGCCACGAGTACGTAAATCCTAGTAGGAAAACGTACCGGCAGTTTGTTCATGTCGATATTTACGTACGATACAAAAGATGTCCGACGGTTGCGTGTTTGCGCGTGTCCAAAGCCCTACCTGGGATTTTCCTGCGTGAAATTTATGATCATCCCATAAGATTTACAGTTTTCGTCGGGTTTTACCAGATTGTCCATGAGATCCAGCCAATCGTAAAATTGCGAGTTTTAATAGGGTTTGTTTAGGCTGACACGTAACCTTTCTGCACACGTTCGAAACGCTTAACGCCGACCGCGGATTTCAGGATAAACAATAACAATAACCGGTAGTTCAAATATTATTCGATCGTAATCCCGAGACAAGAGATAAAAGAATTCGTTGAATATGCATCAAGATTCTATTTACAGAGTAAACGGAATTATTTACGTGCGATGGGCGTAGCCTATTCGATCCACGGTTTAATCGAATGAGCATATGCGCAACAAACCGTTGTACGCCGTTGCAAACGGCCAATTTCGTGTAAAATTGATTTTATTGTTATTGCACTGGCGTAAAGGCTGATTCATTTAAATATACATGAAACGCGTCGACTATTGCTTACCTACAATTTTTAATTGCGCGTCCTATGATCACGTAATAAATTATTACTAATAATAGATGTTAGTCTAAATACGTCGTAAAACAGAGATGAAAGGTCTGTTTGAGCTTATTACGGCAATATTGGAATTTTAACAACACAGTTTGTATTTTTGAACTAATTTTCAGGAAACTGAATTTTGCAAATGGTCATTTTCAGTGAGATCAACTGATATCACTACATATAGAAAAACTCAGATATCATATTGTTATGTAATATATTTTAAACAGACAATCAATTCGAATCAAATTTAATATTTTTTTAAATACTGTAGTAATTAGCACGGTTGCGTAATTAAGTATCTTTATATAAAAACGAGATTTCTTGTTACCAGTACGCAACTGTTAACACATTGTTGACCGTCAATTTTACGCAAAAATTAATCCATGTTCCCGGTTATTATTCCGTAATTAAATCTGAAAGTGGTACAATCTAAAGAAATTTCAATACACTTTATTTATACATAATGAATTGAAATGAAACTTTGGACATATAGTTTATATAACTTATATATTATTATTATATAACTACAAGTATAAACACGTGTTAACTGGTAATCGGTCAACAATGTGTTAAAGATGTATTAGAAGCAATAAGAAATTTTTATTACAAATTAATTTTGATGTGACAATCATCTTACTTTTGTTGAAACTTTGTTTAATGCTCGCGTAAAGATAGAGTCGACTAAATGATCATTGTTGTGATCAGTTTAGTCTTTATAAGAGTTTAAGAATCAAATTATGGGTAACTTAAGAATGTACTAGAAAATTGATTTGAACATAAAATCCTTCTACCTACATTACTTTTCTTTATTTTTTAATTTACAATCTTTACGTGGTCCGCTTTGCATAACCATCATTAATATAGAAAGTAGAAATGTGCGAAAACCGGGAAATATCAAGTTGAGTATTTTGGGGGGTTTCGGAGCGGGTCCTCCAGATTTCTGAAATTGTAGAGGACATAATATGCGGTAAAAATAATACCCAATAATATTTCATTATATTTTATTACATTTTACTCAATTTATTACTTCTTTTACGGAAACGTAAAGGCAAACTTACTTTGGAATAAATCCGACTTTTTTAAGAACCTGGTCCGACCCGATTATTGCGTTCTCGCACACCTCTAATACAGACTAATTAAAAATAAAAACACAGTGAACCTATCGACACCAGGAGATACCAATGTAGCGATTAAGATATGTATCAACTGTACCGTTAAAAGAAAATTGCACCGCCTCTTCTTAACACCTAATAATTGTAATACGCCGCAGTATTCGAATGTAATTAATAATTAAGGAATCTATACACAGTCCATGAGAACGAATGGTAGCCGAAGGGTGTTGCAGTTATAAGCTGCGAGAAAAAAATTATATACGTGTTTACGTGGCTCGTTACTTTAAGGCACTGGTATTCGCTTACAGCGATGCGAAAAAGACAATGGCCTTGTACATCCGGCGGAAATATATGTCGGTAACAGTGAAACAAAAACTGATAAAATACCGGGAGATAGCATCGCGTATTACTGTTTCCTTCGTCCGTAAAATACAACTGTGTATTTACCAATATTATTTCCAGGAACAGATACTTAGTATATTTGTTTAAGATTGTTTCGCGCGATTTAATCGTGAGAAAAGAGAGAGTAATTTTGGGCTTTTGATCAGATGTTCAAATAATTGATTATTATTTAAATGCGCATTCAGTTACACTAAACTGATGTATCATAACGAAAGCATATGATAAATTTTCGAAATTTTTATGTATACATGAGTGCTCGAAGTAAAATATTTCAAGATTAAATTTATATGAACAGTACTTTCATTTTACATTTAAATTTTTGAAATTCTTAAAAGAAAAAATGAATGATTTTAGACGAACAAGTAAGCATATAGTTGATCTCTTAATAAAGTTATATATTATTTAAGGTACGTTTTTCAAAGATATTTTTGATTTTATTTACTATAATTGAAGTAAAACTATAAAAGAGGAATATACGTAGACATTTATTTTAAACGATTAAAATGTAATATTTGCACATTACTGATACTTTAAAGATAAATGAAAATTCTTTTTATGTTTCCCTTTGAAAACTGTTATACCCATTTCTCGATTTTTGATATTAGACAATACGGAAATACTTAAAGAAATGTAAATCTGAGTTCTGTAAAAAATGAACAGTAATTATGGCGGCAGTTTTAATTCTCCGCCAACAGAGGGCCAACACGCCCTAGACCTTTCCTGTTCCTAGTCAATTCAGAGTGAATTTGTATGTAAGTATCTACTAAACCTCTTCCACTCATCCGGGCGTTTAAGGCGCGAGTCTACACACCAGGTTGCCTTACTAATAATAATGAGTTCACTAGTAGACCATAGAGGAAATGCCCTCACTTCCCTCTCTCCCAAACTTTTCTAATACCATTCTCTATAGCAAATCCTAGGGTGATTCAGTAATAATACATAATAATAATCATCTTGCCTTTCCATGATAAAAACCTTTCATTAGCGTGTCAAAATGAATGATTAACGTCAACAAGTAAATACGAGAAAATTAACCTTTGGTTAACGTTGAAAGCGTAATGTGAAAGTAACTGTACCCTATCCATATAAGTTTATTATGGATTATATGAACCTGGCACCTCTCGTCTAAGTGGTTAGATTCGAAGGTGCGCACACCTTACCCACACGAATTTTCGGTTTTGGTATATGATTCGCTGAGGCGCTCACGTACACTAATCTGGTCGCGCAGCAAAGAGCGGGAAAAAGTTTTTGGACTCGCAATTGGATTTCTCGGAGCGACTGTTCTTGCTATTACGACGACGTGAGTGCCAGGTTCCCAGAAACTGGACGGTATTGTTCTCTAACGACAGGGTTAGTAAATAACTTGTTCCTCGAACTGAAAGGACAAGTGCGATAATGGAACACGTATACTCGCGATTAACGAGATCACGCCCCTCAGGTTTGGCCACTTTTGTTGTTGGCTGACCGAACTATTAGCGAGTGCTAATAAAGCAAAGTATGTACAAAAATACTTTAGATAACGAAATATTTTAACTTTAGAGTGACCGGCTAAGTCACCAGACTTGAACTTCAAAAAATTATTAGGCATAGTTAATGAGATTAGTACATGCTGAGGGAGACAATTTCGTACATTATTAAGCAATTAATAAACAAAAAACTTGTTAAAAAATTATTTAAATCTATACAGACTAAAGGAGAAGTTACAAAATATTGAAGTAATATTTTCTTTTACGTAGTAGTTTAAAAAGATGCTATCTTTTTATCCCACTAGTACATATTGCAAAATAAATGTCTTTGTTTTCGTATAATTTGTTATTCTTATTAAACAGTATAAATATCAAAAGTAATTCAATGTATAGTTTTAAAAGTTAAAAACATCTTATTTATATAGTGTGCTAGTTTTTTGTCCCTGAGTGTAGATAAACATGTCTATGCCTTTTATTCGTGTCGACGACGACAAATTCCAGCGCCAATGTGTTAAGATCAGTCGTGAACGTTCCCAGATAACTAAATAAATTACAAGACATGACATGCAACCGACACATAAAGTACTTTATTATAGCAGCGAACTGATTAATGGGGTTGTACCCATTCACTAATTAAAACGCACAATGAAGCAATTTCCTGAAGGTACAAATTAGCACATAAAATGCTATTGATAATTCGGGATTGACTAATATGATTTGTCTTGTTATGGAAACTTAATTACAATAAATATTAGCTTCAAAGTGTGTTACAGGAATGATTAATAGTTTAACCGTTAGTACCGCAGCAAAAGATCATAATAAAAATATTTATACTATTACTACATATACTATACAGTCATATACTATGACTAAGGTTATAACCCTTCAAAGTCAAATTGGGCACGAAAAAAAATTGCAATTAAGTAATCTGTACAAGTAATCAGCACAAGATGACAAACACGATGGTAAAGTTTCATTCATCAAAAGTGAAAAATAAAAATATTTGATTTTTCAGTTAAAGGTCTGAAGCTCATCGCGAGCCTTTAATGGTGCCGAACACTTCTGCTCACAGTCTTTCCTTTTCCTTCAATCTTCGTTTCTTGGGGTCAATTCGCTTCTACCTATTCATAATTGCAACCTTCCGGTCCCGTTGAATGTTGCAATTATTCAATGTTGATTGCAGTATACCATACTACACAAGTAACTTCACAGTGCTTCAAGGAAGAGTTTCAGCATCGAAAAACTTGTAAACAGTGCTGTGTATACGGAAACTGCATTTCAGCGATTCAATCAGTCGAAGAGAAACCTTCTAACCAAATGCAAGTGGGACCGCGACGGAAGATGGTGAATCCGCACGATGAATTCCGCGTGCGGTAACATTGCGCCGAGTATTTTCTTCCGCGGAGCGTTAATCGCGCGAAAGTGAAAACGTGTTTTCTATAATTTGCATCCATCCACGTTCGCAAATGTTTTTTGCTCCCTCGAACAGGAACAAACACGTCCCCTGAATGCCTCCGGCGATAAGGAAATGTGTGCGTGAGATTGAAGACCTGACTAGAGAAACCATTTCGGGCTCTATTAGGAAAGAAGGCGGTTGTCTGGTAATAAATTGCTTCGAGCACAATGAGTAAAACCAGTGTAATTCCATTGGAAGCCATCAATTATTTCGGAAACGTCAGTTAACTTTCCTACGCTGCCATTTGGCTTCTTTCCAATACGTTCATCTACTAACTTTATTATTCTATACAAGGGTTCTTGTTCATGAACTTGTCACTGTTTTAGTATCATTTTATACCACTATTAAGCATGTCTCAGGCTAGTGGTTCTTCCTACGTTCTATAGATTGGTTATTAAATATCCTATTAATGCGATATTAATTAATCAAAGTTTTTTCTGCCATTTTTCTCGAACGTTTAACGCCTTCTGACAGAGATTAGGTTCTAACTACAATAAGACTGTTGAGTATGAGATAGCGGATGTATTAGTGGTGCTTGATTTTAATCCTTGAAAATGTTGTCAATTTGGAATTGACTTTTCGATAACAATTTTGAATGTAATATTTGTTGGCTAAATGTACATTTTTTGCTAAAGGACAATCATTACCATAAAGCTGGATGAAATTCCAGGAAACAATTTAAATTTTTATCTATTTCATTTAGATAATTTTAGAAAGTTATTAATGCTATCAAAATGTATTCATAAAAAGTAAACTGTTTTTTAAAATGGATGGGACACACTTTAATTTAAAGTGTAAGTAAAAATTACAGTCAACCATTTTCACTTATAAAAATCTAATCGGATACACATATTAATAATTGAAACTGCAAGTTCAAGTGCAATGTTCTAATACAAAAAGCTTAATTCTTGCAACGAAGTTGTTAACATATTTGAAATTTCTTTTACCTTTCAAAACCGTCCTTGTTCAAATATTAAAATTGAATTAAATTTATGTATTGGTTGTAATTTAAAAAAAAATAGAATTAATTTGTACTATTCACAATCTTTTTGTTTCAAAATAATCATGACACTTTTGCATTGTTACATGAAAAATACTGCAGTAAATTAAAAATCATTTTTATTATATTCTAAAACTTAGTTTGAATAATAAATACAGTTAAATAATAAAAACAGTTTAGAATATCCTTTATGATGAAAGAAGTAAAAAAAAATGAAAAATATAAACGTTCGCGATATGGATTCACCTCTGAACAATATTTAGAGCCCAATATCATATAACTATGGTCATATATTTAGAACGAAACATAACTAGAAATAGCCAGTACAGCTGGTTGTTATAAAATCGACGAAAAAAATATTGCAGGAATGAAAAAGCTGTTTAAAGCGTGCATTTCTACAACATTTGTCAATTTTATGACAATCGGTTTCTCCGTTCGAAATCTGCAGAATTACCTAAAACAATATGATTCCAAATCAACTTTTGCTTCAAAAACATAAAGAAATATTTAAAATTTATTTGTGAACATATATTTAAAAAGATTACGATTAAGGGTCATCATTATTCTACTTGTAAGTTTCCCGATTTTCTGAAAATTTAAGAAATGGATAAAACCGCTGTTTCTTTCAGTCGTAATGTGTAAGCAGATCATGATTTACATTGACTATTACAGTTACATCAAGTTAATTCCAAATTAATTATAATTATTACTCTCCACAACTGTAACATTATCAAAAATTTGAAGGTTTTAATAAATTCAGAGGTACAGGAACTGATTTCCCCTTGTGGTAGAAAAAGTCGTTAATTATTGTGATAGTGAGCAAAAATAAGATTTATGTAGGCAACGATTGACATTAAATATATAGCATTACCAAGTACAAATTACTTCGCGGAACTAGCAAACAGTGTGGTCTTGGAATTTTAATTAACATCCGATCGATGTTTGTCCGATAAATCGTTTGAACGTGGGTTGACGAATTGGCGCCCTCGGTGAGAGTTAAATAAAACAACAAGATCCTGACTCCTACTTGAAAGCTTGTCCATTCTAATTATTATTCTAGAGTGCACGGAAGACATGAACTTGGAAAGTCGACAGTCCATTTGCCGAAGGTGACACACTGGAAACCCAGAGCACACAAGTGTTCATTTTTCAGAGGAGAACTCTCTCCAATTTCATATCAGACTCCGTCGGAATTCCGGTTTAACTAGTTTAGAGTGTAGTCGTCAATGGGCCAGATAATCAATTATTAATATTTATTGTTAGTCAATTTTTAGAGTTACACTTTCCATAAACGTACACCAATAACCAATAACCGTAATGCAGACAAATGGCGAACGTAAATCACCTACTAAATGAAATGCATTTACATACATGCTTAACCCATTTGCAGTGTTCAAGTCAACTTGACCCACAACAAAATCCTTCTGTTAAATCAAATTTTTTATCGTAGAAGTATGTGGAGTATTCTAACACTGTCATGTTATTTATATTGACTACATCCGTAATTGCATATCAACGTATTCCATTCGGGTCATAAGAAACCAATGTAATAACTATTTAAATAGTGTGTACAAATTTAGAAATAAAAAGGTGTACGGATCTGCATATATAATCTATTTATTTTTTAGACAATTCTTCTACTTTATTATTGGCGGAGTTTTTTTTTTGTAAAAACATTTTTTGATAAATACTATTGTTTATAAATTTTTACATTTCGTAAGAACATTTTACAATATATTTATTATAACACATTGATTCCCTCCGTTTTTATAATGAATTTTTATTCTTGTTAATGTAATTTGTTGTTATCTAGCATTCAATGTATATAGATTCTTTTTAACAAGATGTTCCTTTTAGGTTTTAGTTGTTTCTACCATGTTCAGCAATTTCTTTCAAATTATTATTCCCTTTCTTTTGTTTTCTATTATTTCTGTGCGCAATGGAATTACTATATTTATATTTTCTTTTGCTTCGTATTGCCGAAAAGTAAGAAACAGATTATTCCTTATAATCTATAAAGAACTACAAGTTTAAAACACAGGAAATACTTATAGCATCAATCTCAAATTCACATAATATTATGTCAAAAAATTTTTCTTTCAATTAGTTTTAGATTATTAATAATATTAAGTGGTTAAATACTGAATAATAACAATTATGTAGTATCCGAGTTAGGCAATAACACGAGTATCTTATACTTTGCATTCATAAAGTAAAATCATAATTTGTGCAAGATTTCATTATGCTGATACCAATTACTGTTACAATTAACAGTAATGCAAATAATTATTTGAATAGATACGAGTTAACTTTCGAGACATCGAGGTCATTTTCTTCATAACAATAACCTGCATTATCTGATCTCTTTATGAATTTTGCCGTTGAATCGTTACGCCCTTCCTCGAACTAGATCACTTCTTCCTTTCACCAAAGAAGGTACCGTAAACATTAATCAATATTAATATAATACTAGTGGTTCGTCACACAAGTAATTTACTTATATATTCCAACAGCAAAAGAACCTCTAGAACATCAGTAATTTAACTAATAAATAAAACTACCTACTTACTGTGAGAAATATTAGGAGTTATAAAGAAATTAAAGCTTCTAGAAATTTTCTGTTCCATGCTTCGTGTTCCTTTCAATGACAAAGCGAGTTTACTTCGCAAGGTTCTGGTCTCAATACCTCGTGTACATAATTTATGAGTTGCACGCCAATTTTCTTACGATATTATTTCCCGACCTCCATTCAGTAGTAAATATATATTGCATACTGTTCTCGTTCTTCAATTCCATGTTGGTCTTCTCTTTATTTCCATAGTTAAGTCAAAGACTTCAATTACATCGGAAATGATGAAAAAGAATGTTATTTGTTGTTTGCTATTAATGTTTGTCACTTTCTTTTTAAATGAGTTTTATTCAAAGAAACTACTATGTGTATACAACACATATTTTGTTCTTTAACATTTCATTTTGTTAGAGTTATTATAAATTTTTGAAATTTCAATTGCAAAAATTGTGAACCGAATATTTTCCGTTTTCAGATGCTGAGACTCAAGATTTTATTTCACTAAAATTTTTTTGTAGATCTCGGTATGTTTGAAATTTTGTCTTGATGAGCAAAAATTTTGATGAATTATGAATTTCTTTCTCCTTGAAATATAAAATTTATTTTTTGATTTCAAGTACAGTATACATTCAATTGTGTAAATATAACTTTTTACAAGTTTCATATAAAGATGATCATGTTTATTTTCGAATATGTATGATCGTATATTGCAAATACTTCCGATTCTGTACATTATTCTATTAACGCGGTATTGCCATGTGTGGTATTTTTTCATTGGGTAATTAATACCCTATAGATTTTATGCATTTGTTACGTATGGAATTTTTTAATTCTAGATCAATTGTAACCGAAAGTGGAAACTAGAATGTGAAAACGTCTACGTGATCAACGCAAATGATTGTTTCTATTACTTCTAATCTATTTATATAATTTTTATCGGTACATGTTTGATAAAAACAACTATTTTATTATGAATTCGCTAATTTATGTGTATAGAAAACAATGTAAACTGATAACCATAATGAATATATGCAGTTTCTTCATAACAATATTATCTAAAGAAACAAATCATTAATACAATTTACACTTTGCAGTGCTTTATTATATAGAAAAATTATCAACCTATTTAAAATGTTAATAATTTCCCGTTTAAAGTTATTACAAATGCAGCAAAATACTTAAAAAAAAATAAAAAAACAACGGAAAGGTCATTTGCGACTGCTGAAAGTTATTTACTGGCCTTACACTGCTACCTAAAAGGAATGTTAGTATACAGAGATATGAGATATGAGATGTATCGGTATGCATGCTGGAACGACCAGAAAAAGATCACTTATAAATGGTAAGAACAAAGATAGATAATTGGAACATGCAAAAGTAGATTCATATAAATCAATTACGAGAGTGTGCCAGCAGAGAGTAATACATTTCTAATAACATGATTACTATCAGCCGCGCTAGATAATGATGTAATGTCAATGGATAAGCGTTTACCAGAAATAAATGAATACTTTGTTGCACTATTACATTGATTAAAGGAGTATGCAACTATGAAAGTCTAACGGAAATAAGTGATAAGAAAGAAAGATTTCCAGTAGTAATCTTCTTGTTGTAAATACTTTCTTTTATTATCTAAAATGACACAATGATAAAGATGTGTTTACTTCACGTTTAACGAAACCGTGTCAACTGACACTTTACAGTGAAATATACAAAATAAAACGTGTTGTGGTTATTTAAATGAAAACAGGTTATTAGCAATGTAGTATACGATTTTTCTTTAATATCTTAAATTGTTGAATTTTTATAAACATTTAAGATTAATACTTTTTTAGCGAAAGTCAAAGCTATGCGTTTAACAGATCGTCATTTCTTTCTCTCTCAGAATAATTAAAAAATCCTACGCTACTCATTTTTTATTTCTTCATGCTTCTGTCTCTTTTGACAGTGGATGCAGATTGGTACGATTCCACTGGACATCGAGCCAAAAAATCTTCACCATTTCGTATATTTGATAATAATAAAAATACGAATACATATCTAAGATATCTCTTAATATTCCTTATGAATACCTTTGTTCCTTAACAATTATACGCAGATAATAAAAAATGTTACAATCAGCCATTTCTTAAGGCTCCTATAGTTGTTATGCTTCTTCAAGAGCGTACAAATTTCTTTACATTTTTTAATGTAAATTATTTTAGACAAGTAAATACAGTACATTATAAAATGTTATAAATATAATACGCATATAATAAATGTCGTAACAAATTTTATATAAATTA
This sequence comes from Nomia melanderi, assembly GCF_051020985.1. Lineage (NCBI taxonomy): Eukaryota > Metazoa > Arthropoda > Insecta > Hymenoptera > Halictidae > Nomia > Nomia melanderi. The sequence continues at coordinate 1,031,322 of NC_135009.1, forward strand.
TTAAATTATTAATGTCCTGAAACAAACAACATCATGTTTTTTATATAGTGAAATATAAACACTAGGTTTACGTCAATTTGACAGCTATTGACGGAGTTTTATAAACAAGTAAAAGTTTATGTCGATTTTCATTACTGCAATTATACAAATACGTATTTTAATCCAAGATCTATCTTTCCAGAAAGAATAGAATGAAGTCTACGATAAATGATCGTTAGTGTTACAAACTCAAGAATGTATCAGTATACTAGTTTTTAGCGTTAAGTTATTACGAAAAGAAGAAAGTAGAAACTTTTTAAACTCAAAATAAAAACATTGAAGTATTTATATAACGAGGCGTCGATCAAAAAGTTAATCAAGTGGAAAATATGAAAAGATTCGATGTTTATAAATACTTAATTACATAGACAGAATTATGAATCAATATTTCTCAAGTTATTTATACATATGAACAAAGTACATATATTAAGTCGATTGTGTAATGAGATTATTCTTATGCGGATAATTTTGTAATGAATTTAACATTTCCCAGAACATTTATTAAAATAACTAGTGGAAAGCAGTTACTTAAATTTACTGGACGACTAAATTTTTAATGAACTGTAGCAGAAACATAAACTCTTAACTTTATTAGATTTAGAGTTTAGCATTACGTCTGGCGGAAGTGGCACCTGTGACTGCTAATAATATAATTGCCGATCAGACTTTACATTCGCTACAAATTTTGAAGAAGAAAGAACAGGTCCACTTTCTCCAGAAACCGAGCGATAACCTGTATGATCTCCAACACGCGGAAAGAAACGGAAAACTCCACTATGAAAATTTTGACACTTATTGCCTTTCTTATCGTTCTTTCGCTGACAAAAACGTGCGATAAACGCAACTTTCTCCGTGCTTGATATCGCGCTGCCTGTAGCAATTCGTTTAATGTTCAATTTCAAAGTTTGCGACTGTACCTCTCTTCCGCGGTCTCTATGCGAATGGACACGATTGCGGATGACGGAGAAACAGCATGTTAATCATTACTGCGACTTGATTGGGGTCTACGGTATCTGTCACAAATATCTTGGCAGTAAATGACATTAGGAAGTATCGTTTGTCAGAGATTTATGGAGACCGTTGACCTATTCACTTCGTTATATTATTTTTGTTTGCTTTGTACGAAACTATAAAAATCATTTAGTTTCTTTAATAATGTCTTCTAATCCATTAACTGTGGGATTTAGTTTAAAAAATTTCTCGTTTTGTGCGCAATGAAATTAAAAAATGAACTGTGTACTCGCCAAACGCAGGATGAATGTACCTATGTAGGGCCTATTTTAATGAAAAACCAAAGAAAAACAAAGAAGAATTACACGTTTATTTGAGAAAATAAATAATTCATCGTTGAAAGACTTAATATTACTTCGAACTTTAAGATGTCGTGTGTACTCACCAAATGCAGTTAACTGGTTAATAGCGCTGTTTATTTGTACAAACTCAAATTTGATACTCGCTACCAGATATTTGTAAGTATATAACCATAAGTAATTTAAGTGAAACAAAAATGGTGACGGATAATTAATAGTAAACCGTATTTTAATTTCTTAATGTTATCCTTTATTTCAGAGTCGTAAGAAAATTTCTTCTATTATGATTCATTATTGGTAAGAGTGATTATTATCGTACGATAATATGTCATTTTTTTTATTCTATTATAATTGTTAAACTTTCGACTTTCACTTTCAATGATACTTTAACACTGTTCCTTCTTTAAAATTATCTTTTCTTCTTATAAAAATGAGTTACTTAAATATAGTTCAACAAAACGATGAATTTTTCCAGAGCTAAACTGAGTATAATTGAAATACAATTTTATTCGAATACTTATTTCGGCAGAATTTTTGTATTCTTCACATACTTTTATATTCTATGTTAGTTAAATTCGGGAAATCGTGTTTATTATATTTAAAATATCGTTATTGATTATGTTGTAATATTCATATTTTTGAAAGATGAAATACGATTTTGAGATCTATTTATCCACCTTATGTACAAATAAACATACTTATTACTTTCAGTTCAAATGAAATGTACCTATTAATTAACTGTATCCGAAAAAAGAATGTATGTACAACATGTCAAAACAAAAAGAATGAATAAGAAAGAAACGTACGTTTTGATAATAAAAAAAAAGTAGAAAAAACATCTGCTATTGCAGTTTTTAAATATTATGGAATACAAATGAATACTCCGCATAAAATTGCTGCATTAAAACAAGAATAATCACAAAATCAATAAAATAATTAAATTTTGATGAATACTATATGTATGTATAATAGAAAAGGTATATTGCCTAGTCAGTTAACATAATCGAGATTTTATTCTAACATAATTTGAACATTTGTAATTAAGGTCCATGTGATGAAACCTACAAGAATTTATGAAACCAAAGAAACTAGAGCAATTGTTGCATGTATTTTGTTACTGTCATTCAGACATTATTATTATGAGTATAATAATACATACATACATACTATTCTTAGCTATACTTATTATTCTGATTTCGTAACTCAATATTCGTACACTCTTAATGAAAATAAGTAAATTCAGATCAATATTTATTGCGCACAGCTTCAATTCTTAAATACTTCGTAATGATTAGCTAAAGCTATGTTTTTGTTGAATGAAGAACGACTAATCGTAAGCGTGTTTAGGTAAAATGCGAATGCACTGACAGTAAGTGATAATTAACAGTCGAGATGCTTTATAGACGATCATTTTATTGCTTCCTAATGCAATTAATCGTTTAGCAGGAAGCGAACTTAGCCGTAATAAGCTGTATTACGTGTAATATATACGCGTAAGAAGGAAAGGAACAAGCGACGTCAGGAGTTTTTTCTAAGAATTAAAACTTCATGTAGAACGAAGCTAAACCGGAACGTAACACGTACTTACTTCGACAATTATAGTGAGGCTAATTAGAAAGAAGTCAGAAGGTTCTCACATTTTCATTGAAGCGCCGGCAAGGGACTGGCTAAATTATAACCCCGCGTTCTATTACGCAACGAGTGAAGCCACCAAGGAGACGCACACAATGCCATTGTACTTTTCACGTTACGTGTTCTCATGTCAATGAAGCAAACTTTCGTTGTTTGACACTCCGGATGATCAGTGACATTTTTATCATATACGGCAAATACGTTATAACCTGATTTGTTCGAGATAGGATAAACCGATGAAAATGAAATGAAGTTTAAGAGATTGACTTTAGTTTTTCTATTTTCAGTCTCAGGTTTAGGAAGGTATAACAATAACATAAATGATACTTTTCGCTACCTAAATATAATTCGTTTTAATTTAACGGAATTTTTTTTTTATTATGAAAACGTATTCATGGCGTTCCTTATTATCTATTATGTGTTAAATTATGCAGCAAATGACGATATACAAATAAAATGGATAGATACATTGCACTAAGTTATGTGAGAGAGAACAAATAAATGAATATTAAATAGAATTTATAAGGTCGACTTAGTTGTTTATTTTTTAGCCTTGTTTTAGAAGAGCACGGCAATAAAGAGAATGACATATTATATTTTCAATAAATCATAATTCATTATAATTCAAAGAAACGCTTTTATTATGGTATACACATATTCATTATTTTGACACTTATAATATGTTTACCTTGGTAAATCAGCATGTAACTAAAATGGAATTAATGATAAAACTGAACGTTTTTAAGCATCCATAAATGAATAATTTCATATAATTATAAATTCATTAGATATTCATTCATAATATTTTACAGAAGTAAAAGTACACACACACATATATATATATATATATAATCAGATTTTTTAATTAGTATAAAAGAAGGAGTCAAGTAATAGTTTGAATAAATGACTTTTTTCAGTATACGGTAATGTTTGTGTAACTGTACTGTCACTTTTTGAATATTTCAAATTAGGTAATACATAATCAGACACATACATTATTTACTTATGTTAAAAATTCACTTAAATGTTATAAAATATTTGAGATAAAGCTACCTCTTCGACTATTGTAATTGCATCCTTTATAATTTTCTCGCTGGAAGCAAATACTTTTATTAACCACTCTATGTGCAGTAAAAAACATTTATTTCTATAACCTAATGAATGTTTATTTGATTAATCAATATATTTATGAAAACACAGAAACAAGAAACAGAGAGAAACTTAAAAAACATCAAAGAAACGTTTAATGATCAAAAAAGAAAGTGAGCTAGGAGAAGAAATGACTAATAAAATAATACACCTTTAAGCAGGAAACTGGCTTTTTAGTACGCGGAGTGTACTGATCAAAAGAATATTGATTATTTTGGTCGAGATATTTGTAATATGCCTAAATGAAAATTTTGTTCCATTTAAATATGTTTTATTAACATTATTAATTATTTAGATCTTAAAATCCATTGTTTGGTATGTTGGGAATTACGACTTTTTTTATTTACACAAATGATTAATCTTTCTGATAAAATTTCAAGAAAACGATTTATACTCTCTTATTAAGCCTCATTTTCTCTGCAAATTTCTTTCTTTAAAATTTGATTTTCACTAAGAACTGGTTAACCTGTAATAGAAAAATTTTAAATGTCCGATACAGTAGTACAGTAGTACTAGTTTTCCTATTACTACATTTTTAGAGAATAGTAAAAGAAAATGGATTATATAAATATGAGTTTTTCAGAGGTAAAAAAGAATTTATTATTAGTTTGTACTTTGCAAACTAATTAGCCTAGTTGGTTTATAGCATTCTTTAATGCATAATCTTTCTGGGTTCATCGTTAATAATGCAAAATCATAAGGGTCGTAATACTTCGTTTCCTTATTAAGTAATTAGACTTGTAATAGAAAAAAATAGTTATTAAAGGAAAGGCATAAAATAGTCTAGAGCTATAACTTTCAATACATATAAATTAGTGATTGTAATTTTACCATATTTCTATGAAATATATTAACTTCAAGTATATAAAAGTTTGAACATTCTTTTATATATTTCCTACTTAAAAAATCTAAGTTTTCTGCCGATCAAATAAGTAATCCGAAACCTTGAGTGGTATTATATATAATACTATGAATACTAATATGAAACTCTATAGAATTTCCTTAAGGTATTATAATTTCGTGATAATTGTTTTAAAATACCTACCAGAATACAAAACAGAATCGCTTATATAAGGTAAGCATTAATTTATACATATAAATTATTGCAGTAAACTATAGAGTCCGTCTTTTACCCTTTTAAATTACGTAAGTACGTATTAAAATTAAGTTATTGAAATAATCAACTTCACAGTTAGCTTAGAGTCTTTAATAACATGTCATCATGTTACCATATTATTATCTAATTCTCGTAGTATTAAGAGGATGTATTAACAAGTTTCTAGTGTGCTCGGATTAATCCGATTCTATTGACAGAATTAAAAATTCTAAGTATCAAACTGTTCCTAATATATGAAATATTTGATGAACATTCATAGGCAATTGAAACAATGAACATGTAGAATTCATTTCTGACACGTAAGCATCAGAACATAATAACAACACAACATTTATTTTGCTTTTGTAATTGTTTTAATGATCACAACAGTTAACAACCGGTTCAATGTACCAAGTGATGTAGACAAGTTCACGAACATCTACTGCAGTAAAAGACGAGTTACTTTGAAAGATTTTTACCTTAAAATGACAGAATGTCATGATATTTTATGATGATTATGACTTTCATAACTTTCTTAGTAAAAAATGTTTCAAATCGTGTTAACGTAATTCTTATTTATGCATTGTAGGACCCCCTATTTTATACCCCTGTTTTTAATTGAAGTTATTTCGTACACGAAATGGAAACAAATTACATTCCTGTTGTTTTAAAATGAAATGAAATGCATATTATATTTTGTTACATTAAAAAATCTATTTATTTAGTTATAGTTTTACGCTTTTAGATTTGTATAACGCAGAATCCTAGGAAAATCGGATTGCATACTCGAATTCCGCATGAGAAGTATTATTATGATCACTCATTAAATCTTCTGTAACAAAACAAAAAAAAGTTAAATTTTGTAGACTAGTGTAGTTATCGAATAACATGGGAGACTTCGAAACTTCATTTATTTTACAAAACCAGACCGATGTCCCATCCCAACAGTATCATAACTGTTTTCAACTGGTACTTACAACCCAAGAACTTATACTTTCGTTCCTTTTCATTTCGGGGTATTGAACAGAACCTAAATAGGATTTCATATTCGGTACACTTACTCCACTCTGAAACGCGAACGCGATCGTCGTAGTAAACTAGACGCAACGGTATACAACTATTTGGTCCACCTAGTATCGTGTAACAAAAGCTCCCCGTTGTAACACAACTCGTGCAGAAAATGCATAACGCTTTTGACGTGAACCCCGACGGTGCGACATAGTTTTCAGCAAAACCTTGAAGCGTTCAGCTGGAAGCTAGGCTAGACAATACGGAAAGTAAAGCACGTTCGCTGGTTTGTGTTCTCGTGTCGGAAACGGTGCGCAAAAGTCAATGTAGGAGAGATTGTGTTACTTCTACCCATTGCGGTCGGAAATAGGCACGTATAATATTTTGAGCGTATGTCGTCTTGCGAGAAAGTTCGGTTTCCTTTCTCCCTTTCGACGAGTTGTTTGCGCGAGCTATTCTTTTTTGCTTTTTTCCTTCACGTCACAAGCTAAACGCTGTGCTCCATAAATGTATTGTACACACAGGCGATGAATTTCGAGTCTCGCTAACGACGTGTCACACGCCAGTTTAATTCGAAAGCCTTCGATGCTCCGATGGAATTAACAAGAGGTGTGGATTTCGCGGAGGAAAGTAAGCACCGATAAATTAAACCGATCGAAAGTAAGTAACACCGGGGTCATTAAAAAGGGGTGCGAGGCTTATGTTGCTGTATATAGGGTGGGCCTCATAAAGTGTTATGAACCGTTTTCTCCGAGGCTACGACACTCATAAATGTTATTTTTTTAACTTGGTAACTGTGGAATTTAATTTCAGGAATCTCTGATAATGGTCGCAATAAAATCGAACAATGAAGTGTATACTGGTCAAATGCAGTTCAAATGCACCCATAATATATTCTAACGAAAAATTAAAGCAACACGAAGAAAATATTATATGTTTATATGAAAAAATAAATAATTCATCGTTGAAAAAATTAGTATGAGTTTGAGTTTCAAGATTAGCAGATGTGTTAAAATAACCCATCCCAAATATCTTTTTCCAGTTATTGGAAAAGTACTAATAATTTCTTAGGAAATTGTTATATAAAGTAATTTAGTGATGCGTAAATTAAAATTCAAGTTGATCGAAATTTCAGTATAAGCACTCTTGTAATTTGTATATAAAAACTATCGCTAGTTTAAGGGATCGGTAGTTCCAGTGTTAATTAAATGGATCAAGATGCTGACTATTTGAGGCTCGACAAATTTTTCTAGAATAAATGCTAAGAGATGCATACAATTCTTTTTTCTAATGAAACAGAGTATTAGCTGTTTTTCATTAGGATCTCTCTCATTCAATAATAGTAGCATTTAACTACCTACTTGAAATATTTGTTTTATTTTATATACTTAAAGAATTATAGCAAAGAATTCTTTTGGCAAATGAAAGTATTAAATAACTGTCGAATTGAACAGTTTTAAGCGTATACTGGGTTTAAAGTCAACTTATGAATTTCTTAAAAGGCTGCTTTATTAGCAGAGATCGTTTTTTGGTTACTCTTAAATTGTGATTGAATCAGGAAGTAACAAAGTGATAAATTAAAAATGTTATATACATATTTACTAATATTTTAAGAATCTATAGCATAAAAAAAAGTACTTAAAAACTGTCCCTATTAACACAACATAATATGGACTTAGAATACATGAGAGGAACTTTATTTAAAGGATTTATTTAAACCATTTGAATAATACCAATGTTTCGATTAATATTATTAAAATACATTATTACATAACAGAGTTAAATTCAGAATTCTACAGAATTTAGCAACAATTTGTTTAACAACAACAATATGTATGTTATAACTCACAGATCCCGCAAAAATGATTATTATTAAAGTATTTTCGCATCTTTCTTTGCTGGAGAATTATTTTATGTCTCGTGTATCCTCCTAAAAGGTAGTTGAATAGTGTTATATATTGTGACCGAAATGGCCACTAAACAAAATTACTATGAGTAACTCATTTATTTCCCAATTTCGATCCTAATATCCTACGTGTATTAACGGAGCTACAAATGATGTCCAATATAAATGTTCAGTAGCATGAATAACTAGATTATAACGTAACATAAGAATTGTGATATCAAATAATTAATAATTCTTCCTTTTTATCTTTGCTGCAAAAAGAATATGTGATACATAAAACGTTGATATTTTTCGTAACGTCCTGAGCAAAACTGAAATTATTTTTTGATTTTCAAGTAGACAGCTAGAAAGACAATTCTAGTCACAATACTTAGGAATGTCCAAGTGAAATTCCATTTCAAGGAATGACGACTGCCACTTTGCTTCTTAACAATTAACCCAGGACAATTTAAAAAATACAATCATAATAATATTATTAGAAGAAAAATTACGTTATTATTTGCTGTGGTTTCTGAAAAAAAGAATCTACAACACTTTACTTTTCAATCACCATATATAAGTTCGTGTATATTCGTTTGCTTTGAGAAAATTGACAAATGTAATAGTTCCTAAACAGAAGGAAGGTATTGATGACATTAACTTTTCGTTGTTTATAACACATATTGAGATTTCCACATTCTCTTCGATGTAAAATTAGTAAAAGGGTGTTTTTTATTGCTTTGGATGACTTTATAATATTAATTCTATCTAGTATAATGTCTAACATAGACTTTTACTCCACTGCATAGGAGAGATAAAAAATAATTTTCATTATCTCTTCGGCAACCGTGTTGATCCAAGATAGATTACAATGAATACTATGTAATTTGTTGCATCAGGTACTCTGGTATTTCTTTGACGGAAGTTATTTATAATAGATTGACTATTGAATCGACAATATCCAATGATTTACGGTTGATGGAACAGATAAGACTCACCGAAGTGGAAATACTTACTAAACATGAATTAAAAAGTGAATATTGGCGCAGTTAAAGTTAACTTTCAATTATATCATATTATCAGAAATTGCAGGTTTAATCCTACTCGCACGTATTTGGAAATGCAAATATTTTTAAATGTATATTTATGAGACATGTTTCGTAAATGAATAAATTCATTGCTTTTTACAAAGATAATTATTACATATTTTGTTCCTATATAATTACAGAATAAAATTTACATGCATCAAATTTACATGCATCAAGTTATAAATTTCTGAACTGGACAGTACAATCTTTATTTCATCCATTGCATTTATTGTTGTGTTTAACACATTATACGCGAGAGACGTACTAGTATGTTTTTCGTGTATCATCTAGTAAAGATAACTAAATGTTCGTATTTATTTGATTAACATTCTATATCAACAATGAAATGTTGAGTATTTTTACGTATGATTGAAAGTACAATTTCTATTTGCACTAGAAGCTATCGAAAACATATGACATAATAAACGACGAGTTGAATGTAAGTAATTGATTTTTGGTTACAATTGATATATTTGTTTATGTATTATAAAGGTTTGATCCAATGCCCCACCTTATCCCCGCCCAAGTTTAAAGTACGCAGTCGGTAATATAGGAAAATGAAAAGCATTTCAAAATATAAACATGAATATACATTAGAAAAAATGTAAGTAAATCCATATACGCAAAAAAATTTGCAATCAAATTAATTTTCAGTTTTTCCATGATAATTAAGATCTTCTAACATTAAGATGTAATATTTTACGTTTCATAAATCAAAGTACGTTAAAAATTTCATGCAAAAATATCTTATATCGCCATGTGCAATGACATTCAAAATTGTGCAAAGAAACTGAAAAACAGTGCAACTGTATTCGTGAACAAATTCCATTGACATTTTCTTTTACGCAGTAATGTTAATAAAATAATATCAATGTTCTAAAGAAGAAAGTGTAAAAGTATTATTTCAACAAATTATAAACCGTTGACCCTTTTTGATCAGTAACTTAATTTTCTTTTAGAACTGACACGCATATATTACCATTGATCATTAAAAATCAGATAGTATCATTGTTTGATAATATTTTTGCTATTCATTTTATCTTATGAAAATGATGATTATGATACGATCTATCAGTCGTTCAAGAGTAAAGTTTAACAAACAATATTACGTGTTATAATACGGCGATAAGATTACATACTTCCCTTTTGTCTGAAATCATAATGTTATATCTGTATTTAATTTGCATTTCATTTAAGCACACAGTGAGAAAATGCATGTTTCCCAGTTAATTTGCTATTAAGAACGAGCTTGCAAATACTTCGCGCATCGTATATTTTTACATTTAATTAGCACATTAATTAACCGTGATTGTCCAAATTGTTAATAATTGCAAATTGTTAACTGTAGTAATTCGAATAGTCTATTGTTCGCAGGAAGAAATGAAGAGGTCGTCTAATGGTAGTCTGGCAGGAAGGGTTACATTTCCTCGAGAACCAATTTCCTCTAACTGTTACGTTCAACGTAACGACGTTTGCGAATTGTCCTTGCTGTGTATACAAAGGAATTCCTTTACGCGATTCAAAATTCTGTATAAAAAATAAAATCAATACTGTGAAAGCTAAATCTTTAATATAATACTTTTCATAACATGTTGTAATAACTCGATTCACAAGCATTACTGTAGTTAAGACTGTAAATACTCAATGCACTAATCTGAAATTTTAAGTGAAAAGTTAACTCAGCATAAAATATAACAAATGCTGCACAGAAAACCATACTTTTGGTTCTTAGCATTAAAAATAAATTATGTAAGAAATATCGGAAAAAATGTCGCCCAATATATACTTTCATTTCATTTCAAAACCGTTTCTGTATGTTTAAATATTTGTAATAATATAAAAATAGAATAATTAATTTGGTAGGGTATACAAAATTATTTTTTTAAAATACCTTCATATAGCTTCTATAATTAACATGAAAATCATTTTTAAAAGGTATAAATGTAATAAATAAGATAATTGAATTTAGAATTTAGGGGAAGGGTTATGGTGTAAATTTTTCAAACCGTATTCTCCTTGGAAAGGGATTTTAAAAATTGTCAAAAGCAATGATTTTTATATTCGACTTTGTATTTACAGTTAAGTTATTACATTTTTGTTATTGAATTATTATTTATTTTTTACTGTGTTCTTTCAAAATTGCACAGCGACGCCACGGCGGGATTGTGTCGTTTATGTGCATATAGTCTTAATTCCTTAACCTTTAAGTAGACAGGTGAAATTTTGTAACGTTAGTGATCGTGTGGGGTGTTCGCGACACTCCACGGTAAATAGACGTTTGTAAGCGTAAGAGATGAGAAATTGTTGTCTCAATGATCGAGGTAATCTGACATCGTTAGCACGTTTAACAATTTGTCATTTTACTAAACTTATAGTTACTTATTCCAAATATTTTGGTCTCACCAGTTTAGTGTTCCCCGATTTAATACTCGAACACCATATTATTTGTGGAATTATCGTTCTATTCACATACTTAATACACATGTAAATACATAGTTACGTAGTATTCTGGCCCGCAATTGGTTAAAGCACATACTTTCTCTAATTTATAGATATATAATATTAATTGATTTATTTTTTACAGTCGTATAGAATAGTAAATCATGAACGAGGTTAGATTAAATTCTGAGGTCGAAAACATATTCGGACACCTATTATACCTCGTTACATATTTCCTTTTAAAGGTATGTTTGTCGACTTTATATAACTGTTTGTAAATATCAAGTAAGCGTCGCAGGTCGCTCAGTTTCAAATAATCACTCTCATAGAGGGCTTCGTCATTTCGACAACGAATTTGTGAGAATGGGTTGTAAAAGTAAAAATATGTGATTTAATATTCGACAATTTGTTATTTGTCATCAGGAAAAAGGCAAATCGTACCGACAAATCGGGAAATTATTCAATTTAAGCAGTGGTGCAATTGCAGACATTAAAAGACTGTTCAATGAAGAAGATCGGATTGAATATATTCCGCAAAAAAGACGTCCATGTGTTCTCGACGATCGCGATAAGCGGAAAATTTTAGTTTATTTTTCATATAAAAGAGTGATTTAGGATTAAGGGTTCCAACTTTAACTGCAGAGTTGTTTGAAGAAAGTGGAAAAAAGTACATGTGAATACAGTTCCTAATGTCTTTAAAAAGACTGGTTATAGTGGTAGAGCAGCCCGAAGAACGCCATTTATAAATTCCACAAACCGCAAGAAGCATTTAGCATTCGCCAAAGAATTTATTTCTAAAGAACAATCAATATTGGAATGATGTGATTTTCGCGTATGAAAGTCAGTTTTAAGTTTCCCATTGTTAAAAAATGAAAATTAGTATGACGTAAACCAAGTCAAGAGTTAAGAATAAACGATATGAAAGCGACGGTGAAACACGGTACTGGAAATTTGATGGTTGTGATTGTATGTCAACAGATGGTATAGGAGAATTAGTTTTTATTAACGGTATTTTAATTAAAAACAAGTACTTAAAAATTTTTTAAGGAAAATTGAATAAATATGCTATAAATATAAATAATCAGTTTTAAATTTTGTCAACACAATGACCCGAAACATAAAGCAGAAATAGTACAAGAATATTTACTGTACTTGTCCAAAACTGCTACACCCTACTCTACAATCAGCAAATTTGAACCCAATGTTTAATAGAAGAGTGGTTACCTGTCATTCAAAATTATTTAATTCAAATCATTTCAGATATGCCATCATGTCTGTAACATGTAGGTATCTAGAGCAATAATTTCAAAACTATATACCATGGTGTCCGAATATGAAAATCGAGTAACTTACTTAAATACCAGACTGGGTATTAAAATGTTAAGAAAATGAAAAGGACATGCAGATGTGTCGACAGAGGGAACTCTGTAAATAGATATACGGGCGTTACAGGTTAATACGGAAATCCGAACGTTCCGTGACGACACACTCTCCACTATGAAAGTGTTTTTACGAGAATGAATTTATGGCAGATTAGTTTAATATTATATAGGAAGGTATATACTGAGACGGCCAGACGCATACAAGACAACTTAAGGTCTTTTATACTGAAAACAGTATGCATGGAGTGTCATTATAGATATAATGATTACTTACTAAATCCACTAAAAAAGTTTCAAAAATTTGACTGACATTTGAAAAATAATTCGGTCCTTAAGCAGTTAACTGTAATAGTGACCAATCACTGTTGTTTTGTTCATTTGTACCTTTTACAAGATGTAACACACGCCCTTCTTAACCTAACTCATTCAATTTACTCTTGATTAACCTTTTGTCTTGTAATAACGTGTCAGACTCTAGGTGAAGATTTTAAATAGAATTTCAGAAACATATATATTATTCAATTCCTGTGAAATCAAATTAAATATTATTCCCCTGTTATCAATTATTATAGTGTAAAGCAAATGTAGACATAGAATATACCTAGAATTTTTCTCTTTTCTTCAATAAATTACTAATGTCGAAGTAGTCGTATCGATCATAGTTGAGAAATAAATCATAGGATAAGGAATTAGCGAATTCGAGTATTTTATGAATACTTTTAACCATAATAATTACAAAAATATAATGAACTCTCTCAATGTATTTATGTAAACACATTGTACGCAATACGTATATCCAATATGTTGTTCCTCATTCTTGGAGTTCAAGTGCCACGTTTATCAGATTTTATCATCAAATTTATCAAATTTGATTTTTCAAGCCGAATGACTCATTAATACGTTTTTGAAAGCTGCAAGTACATAAGTATTTACTGAACCACCTAGCTTGAATTTAGCGTACATAGATTGAATATACATAGTGTTATGTATATAGCATTGTCAATAAATTTTACGTAATATTTTGATATGTTTTACATTACTTATTCTAAATACTAAGAATCCAAAATAATATTTTGAGTGCTACATTTGTTACATTGAATATTTACATTATTAATTAAAATAATTTTTATAAATCGAGTTACTGCAATATGTTATTAAAAGTATTATATTAAAGAAGCTGAAGTTTCACAGTATTAATTTTATTTTTTAAACAAAGTACTATCCCTTATAAGTAGCATTCAAAACCCGTGAAATATAAATACGTATTAAAATTGAAGGTTACTTTAAGTTTTTGAAAAATATGAATGTAAAAGAATACCTTTTAAAATTGTACATTTTTTCTCATATTAACTATTTCCTAGGAAAACACTGAACAGGAATAATGTGAATACTATGTACGGTAAGTATCACCAAATATATCTGCTTTACTTCACTTTTACTAAGCATATCAGGGATCTAGAATCTAATTGTCTTACTCGAATATTTCACTATAAAACTCACTGTAAAAATAACGAAAAAATTGAATACAAATTTCATGTATTGCAACCAGATATAAAGGACTTTATTTGTCATAAGTGAACTGCGAATCTTAATGCAAAATAAAATGTTTTAGTGTAATGTACAACAGCAGGAGTTAAATAGAAGTTTACATTCTTCGTTAATGATTTTAACATGTTAACTTTGATGTAAAGATGTTATTTTAAATTGTTTCTAAAGATGTTATTTTAAATTGTTTCTACACATAACATATGTATTTGTGAATAAATTATTTTAGTTTTTAATTATTAAATACGATACTATAGTATCAGTAACAAATTTATTATCAATATATTTAACATTATACCTTATTGTAGACAATATAACAGTCATTTATTTGTTCATACGTTTTATCGATGTTAACACATGCTTAAAATATTATTATTGATTTAAAAATGAATTTATTCTTTAATAATCTAAATAAATGTTACGTTGGCTTAACACACGGAAGGGTTTCCGTCTAAATGGTTGGGTTCTTGTCTCGATCGAAGAATTACACACGGCGAGTTGTTAGTGTAAAAGAAACACTTTATTGTAACTACACAGATTTTTATGACTTTCGTACAAAGTTCGGTTTCGCGACATTTGCGAAAGTAGTGCGTTTGTAGAAATATGTCTTTCAAGAGGCTTTGTAGCGTTTTGGCTGGTTCTCATAACGTCATATTTTATGTAAACTTGGGTTTTTTACGATTGGTCAGCTGCATTTTTGGATGGAGGTAAGTTGTGTTTTGTCATTGGCCGCAGGGGTGTCTATTTTGTGTCTTAAAGTGGGAAATTGTCAAAAGTCTAGGTTTGTTTCGTCATCGTCGTGATTTGTAACTATTTGTTTGGCCTTTACGATTACGGGTTTTTACGGTTGCAGCTTGTCGCTGTGTCATATGTGGCGTTCAAATGTGGTATAATGACCATCATAAAAATTAGCAGGATTTCGGAGTGCTCGCGCACCTGATCTGTAATTATATGATTATCCTAAGTCGCTTCGCTGTCGATTAGTTTATGATTCGAGACGAATAAGTCAAACGTAACAATAAATATACATGCAATTTATTAATTTCACTTTACTGTCAATTTCCACTATTTTCATCTTTTCTAATAAAAATTAATAACATTCTTTTCGAATTTAATTTAGTTTACGTATATTACTTATGTTATTTATGATTTTATCTTTCTTATATAGCTCTTAATATTGACACTATCCACTGTAGGTATTTATTACATTTAACATTTCGTGTCCACGATATTATTAAAACATTCGCTGTTCAACGGTTAGTAAGCAAATATTCTTATAATAAAATAAATTTGGGAAAAATACGTTTACAAATGAAGATAAACGCATATTTGTAAGTTGCACACAGTGAAGGAGTTATTAATTTATATCGAACACTCTTAGGGAAACAGAAAAGAGGGTCTTTCATCGTAACATGATAGATGTGGAGGGTCCGCACCCTTTGTATGAGACATGCGATCTCTTAAAGGGGAACCTTGTAGTATTTAGAAGCATTGCTTACGAATTTGTGTTTCATTCGTAGTATCACTATAATAAATTTCGTAAAATACTTGTAATTAAAACACATAATACGGATTTAAATAAAATTCTATTTCAGAACTAAATTAGTGTGTATCTATAAACTGAACTGCAATATTTTCAAATGAATTACAGTGATGCACGTTTAAATTTCACAAGACTCATGAGCCGGTAGTGAAATTAAAGGGGGCAGGGTACAGTCTTTTTTTTATAAGCAATGACTCCAGCACGTCTCGATGAAGTGAGATAATAGATGTATCGAGAGCAAACGAGATGAACACAATATGTACAGTACGTTGAGCAGCATCAAAGGTATACTGCAACTAAAGAAAAATAAACATACAAGATTTGAAAATTTCATTTTCAATCTTTTTAACCTTATCTTTATAAATGTAACACCAATGGATTGCTGGAATTCTTCCAATTAAAATGAATCCAAACACGACGGAAATTGGACTATTTTGATCGCTTTAGAACATTAATATACTCAATTGTTTGGTCTTGTTATAACCAGAAAAATATCAACTATCCACTAATGCTACAATTATAAAAATAAGACGAAAATTACTGTAAATGAAATTTTCTTTATGGGATGTTTACTTTTCATAATCGCGGTATCTTATTAATGTGTGCCAGTATTCTTCCTCTTCATAGTATTTATTCTCTATCTTTGCCTACTGACAAGGAAAAGTATCGAAACCGGAAATTCAAAAATTATGACACTTTGTGTGTAAGTAGAATAAGCCAAACCTAATACATTTCAACCCTATTTTCGTGCCGAATTTGACTTTGAAGGGATGAAGTCGTTCTTTGAAAAAAATGCAGATTTTTCTTTTCTGTGGATTATCTTGAGAATGGTAAGAGATAACGAAAAAATAAGTTTGAAGAAAAAATACATCGGTCTTTCACGCCTATAAAATTGCAAAATAAAATTTTTCAAAAAGTTCAATCCGTCTTTTTTCGAAATATTTTATTTTGAAATTTTATAGATGCGAAAGAACGATGTATTTTTTCTTCAAACTTATTTTTTCGCTATCTCTTGCCGTTTTAAAGATAATTCACGGGAAAGACAAATCTGCATTTATTTCAAGGGGTGATTTCACCGCTTCAAAGTGAAAGTCAGCATGAAACAAAAATGGAAAAGTATTAGGCTTGGCTTACTTTACTTACACGAAAAGTTTTATAATTTTTTGAATTTCCAGGTTCGATATGTTTCCTTGTGAGATGAAGCTTCGTTGAACTCCAGGATTGAGTGGTAGCAGGAGAGTGGAGATGATTTCTGGAAATTTAACTGTGTGGATTTTAATGAAATTTAAGCGGGCATCGCTGTACTATGAAATCTTTAATGTCGCTTAGTATAAATTGTACAAGAAAATACTTAAATGTATTGTACTTTAAAACGTTACAATTGAAGCGATTTAAAACGGTTTGTTATATAACTTATCAAATATTTGATACTTATAATTTATAAAATATTTTATACACTTTTAAACATCGATCTTTAATTCACCAATAAATGATAGAAGTATCTAGTATACCTATCTATAAATAGAATTTAATGATTAAATGAATGTGATCACAGATTCGTCGTATTACGAGACTCTGAAATGTATCAAAGAATCTAGAAGAAGTTACAATGCTCATTTTTTTATGACTAGTTTGTTATAATCATAGTTGTCTCAATTGCGTTAATTCTTTTATGTATTTTGGCACAAGAAATTTCATACTTCTTAATATAAAAACAGGATTTTAGATGCAATAACTTATTAAAATTGTCAAAGAATATTACAATAAATTATTGAACAATTCTATTGACATAAAAATTTAGTAATTTAGTAATTTGTTAAATATATTCTGTACCAGATTATATTCAAATTTATTTCAGTTAAGAAATTCGAAAGAAGATTGCTGGTTAGGTAGTGACACGTATCCTGATTATTTTTTTTTGTCATACATATGAATATAGTTTAATTCATAAGTTAAATCATTTCAGTTTATGGCAAAAATATTTCATTACCATTTATTAATTTATTTTCAAGTGGTTGGTATTAGAAGTAGTCATTATTGACGACACGTTTAAATATTATATAATTTCGTATACGTAATTATAGAAAATCGAATTGAATATTGTTGAAAAATCATGGATTCCTAACATTCATGGCCTCGTTTACAGCTGTTGACAGCTCACCACATTTTGATAACATATATGGTGTCCCATTTATTCCTACCATCCTTATCATCTTTATTATTTTCTGTTATTCTGAGCATTTTGCACATGTTATTGTTATTTTCTGCAATTTAGAGTGAAAATTTTATAATTATCATAATGTTTACACCGAGGTAATAGTAACGAAAATTTCAAAACCATAATTGTCGTTTTAAGTAGAGCTTTTTACTTTTATTCATATTATTTTAATCAAAAGGATTGCCAGTGTAATTGGCAATTAGAAGAATAAGTGGCAAGATATAGAAATTTACGTGCACATTTCCTTCCTCAACCAATATATGATGAAAAAGTTGTATGGTTTTAAAAGAGAACCTACATCAGATTATATAAACTTGTTCTGTACGTATTGTTTGTGCGTAGTAATGGATGACTGCGTTGACTTATCAACAAAATGAAGTTAGAAACTTAACCAGTAAATTACATTCGACGGGTGTACACGTCATCTTAAAACGTAAACGCTGCAAAGGGTCAAGAACAAATTCTGCATCATTCATTTTGCCCTCTGTACAATTTGCAGCAACTAAGTTCGTCACAGCAACTAACTCCGAACCATTAAATATACACCACTTCTAAAATACACAACTATTCGCAATCATTTGGAGTTTACAAATGGAGTAAACAAATATTAACACATTGTTGATCGGCAATTTTACGCAGAAGCTATCCCGTGTCACCGATTATTATTCCGTAATTAAATATGAAAGTTGAGACAACCTAAATAATCTTCAATATACTTTATTTGCATATAATGAATTAAAATGAAACTTTGGACATGTTTTTTATATAACTTTGAATATTTTGCTTTTGCAATATTCTATATTACCCTGCGCTTCAAAAATTGAAATAGATAATGCAAGTGCAAACACGAGTTAACTAGTGACTGGTCAACAATATGTTAAAGATATATTAGAAGGGATGAGAAATTTTTATTTCAAGTTAATTTCGATGTGACAATCACTACTTCTGTTGAAACTTTGTTTACTGCTAGGGTAAAGACAGATTCGACTAAATGATCATTGTTGTGATCACTTTAGTCTTTATACGAGTTTAAGAAACAAATTATGGGTAACTCAAGAATGTCCTAAAAAATTGAGTAATTAATTCTTTTTATTGCAAATATATTTATAAGTATTCATTTTGGACCTATTGTTTCTAAACCTTTATTTATATTTAGAATTTAATGCTTCTATAACTTCTTTTCAAAAAGTAGAATATTCCATTAAAAAAGGTCAAAGTGATCTTCAAAACTAGAAAATATAGAAGAAATAAGAATTGTTTGGTAAGTATAACTTAAATACTTCATTTATTTTATGAGAAAATTATCCATTTATTTACAGATAAAATAAATAGATAAGAGTTCAGATATTCTCTTGGATGAAATTTCCTGACAAACTAGTGAAATAAGTATAACACAGTATTTTTGTTATGATAAAAAGACCATCACTTTACGTAATACTTTCAACTTGGCTAGTTGCCGATTCGCAAGTTAGCATTTCGTTAAAAAAGTCGACCTTTTTCAAGGATTTTACGATCATTTTCGATCAAGATTGTGGCCAGATTAGATCTAAATAACCTGCACGTTCTGTATTACAAACGTGGGGCCCTAGCTTTAGGCAGAAATGTTATTTCTGCTCCAGATACGTTCATTTTTGTAAGAGGGATTGTCTAAAAGTATGCTCGAGAGCCTCGAGCAATAATCATAAATATGCATAACCACTTCCTTCGAATGCCACGTAACATTAGGTATGCCCGGTCTTAAAAGGAAAGAGTAAAACGTGAACGGTAATGGCGCGAGCCGTATGCATAAATCACGTGTTGCTTTTATTTATTTCATACGCACGCCATCGTGCTTTATTTGGTGTAACGGGATAGCTATAATTCAATTCATAATAGAAGAAACAATATGCGAACAAAGAGATCAAGCCTGAATATACTCGTTGTTGGGGCTATTTTAAGACGTCAAGAACCATATACTTTATTGGGAGATTTATCTATCAGTTACCTTTGCTATTTTTCGATAACTTTTGCATACGAAATATTTGTAGAAAGAAACGTATTGGCTTATCGTTTCTAAATTTATGAAACCATTGTTACTTTAACTGAAATACGATATTTATTTCAATTTATTGTTGGAAAATATTTTTAGTGACACGCAGAGTATGAAAAATTAAGTATTCTAATTTGATAAACCTAAGAATAACGAACTCATGTTTGTTAGTCACTAGCTGATAATATAAATCTTGGCAAAATATTTCCTGTTAAACGTACAGTAGAACTCCCTGTAAGGCGATTGAAATATTTCGTATTACACAGTTTCACGTTTACGGATATCGTGTGAAATTCCCCATTTGGGCATTGGTCCATCAAGTTGATTCTTTACTTCTATCAGTCTCTTACGGAAAATCTCACTTCCATAGTTATTTTTCAATGATTTTTTAATTGTGTTATAGAGGGCCCTACTGTATTAACACGAAATTACTGCAAATATACATGTTTTCCTGTTATTAACTGTATAAGAAGATCCTTCTTAATTTCCTTTCGTTTTTAACTACATATGATAACATCTTATAATTCTAAAACTTTTTGACAGTTGTTATAAGGGGTTGGTGAACGATTTTGTAGTGTTTTCCTTCCAACAGAAATTTGTTCAAGAAACAAAATTTTGTATAATGTTTTGTACATCACTTTAAGTTTTTAATGTCAATAATTGTTTATAAAGTGTAACCGGAAAGTCAGTGCAGTATAGACGGCCATTTAAAACATCCACTTTGAAGAGCTGAAAATGCCCCTCAACGTTAAGTGTTGAAAGCATGTTTTTTATATTTCTGAAACTACAAGGTGTAGAAAAGAAATTTTTTTTAAATTGGATATACCTATGTAAATATAAAATCTGAAAAATATTAAGAATTTATTCATGTAAACTATATATAAACGCTATTCATAGATAAGCATATTCAATTTTCAATAAGCAAACTACCTCCTTACTTTATACTGTACATATTTCGCGTTTTGTATAAAAACTGTTTATTTGGAAATGTATTAATTTCTACCATCAAACGAAATAAAGTGATCATTGCATAAATTTCAATGTTAAAATATTATTCATTAAAAATAGAAACTACTATTCTTCGTAACTATAATAGGCTACTTAATTATCTATATTTAAAAAATATAGCAATAAAATAATACATATCTATCCATGTGTCAATGTGGAATAAAATATGATAGTAGTAAAAATAATAGTAAACATTGATATAAATTATTAAAATAATTTTAATTTTCTGCTTTAATGGAATAATAGTATGAGATTTTTGTTGTCCTAATATTCATTTGGATAAAGATGAGATTATATAATAATTTTGTTATTTTATCTTTTTATTCCTACTAAACAATTTTTTACATTTATTATGCAAATGATATTTTTATTTCTAAAACATAAGTGTCAACTTCATGAAATTTACTGCATACATCTTCAACTTTGACTTTCTATATTGTAATTAATATACGAAAACTCAGTATAAAGTCAGATACATTAATGGCTCAATTAACATTAACGTGATATTAAGAAAGAACAAAGAGCATCAAATATTTTTGAGTACTAAAAGATTAGGTACAGTTCTACGGTAATATATTTATTATACATCTGCATGAAGATTTCTTTCTTTGTAAATATTGCAACACTCACGTGAGTTAACGTGAAATTCGAAGTAAACTGAAAAATTATTAGATCCACGTGTTATACGTTTATTCAAAATAATTGAACTGGCTATCACTCCTAGAACTGCCCTACATATTTATTATATAACGTATATACTGACACATAAAACGCAACAAAGTGAAAATTGTAGCGAAATGTTGATTAGATTTTCATTTTATACTGTTCTCTTGGTAATTTTTGCAACCCAAAAATCTAAGTTGACATAGTATTTGCAATATAAGTTTAATAATACAAATGTTAATAACATATAATAAAAAACCTGAATAAAATCTAATTAATCTCAAAGTTTAACGAAGCTGAATATAAACTTAATGTTCCGTTTCAGTTAATAAATCTATTAATGAATCAAACAAATGTTTTTTCTAATTTCAGCTTTTACACATAGGTACATCACATAAATATGAGTGTGTACAAACATGTATTCGCAATTTAATGAATGATTGCCAGAGTTTGGAAAACGTTTATCTATACATAATGTTACATAGTATTATCGATACTCTCAATTAATATCTTTATTTTTAATAATGTTGTCAATTTTATGTACGGGAGCCTAGTCCTGATAAGGATCTATCAACTCTGCTATAATACTACAGACACATGCATCAATTTCTGCAGTCATTTAGAATATATTATGTTTGTAACTGATTAAACTCAAAATTCGATTGAAAAGATATCATATGAAATTTTAAAAAAATCAAAATTATCAGGGTGTTTCACTTTTATTTCGTTCAACAAAGTAATTCTATGATTAAAAGCATATTCGATGATTAAAAATAGGGGAAAAATATTATACAAACATAAGATTATAAATGTGTTATTAAAAATTTATAACAAAAATACCAAAATTATACACAATGGATTTCTCGTTTGATCTCCTATGAAAATGTTGGCAATATTTAATTATACTAGAAAAGTCATGTTTCCGTTTAACGGATATTATAACTACGCATGTTCCGCGTGGGAAGACAATAGATTCAATTTATCAACAGCAACAAAATTCACAAGATCTACAAAATTCGCTTTGAACAGGAACAGTAATAAACATGACTAAAATCAATAATACGAGAAGCTTGTCACTTATAACTTCAGTATTTTTAATACAACTTTTTAAATAAAGCATTTAAAAACCTATGCTTATATAACATTTAAAAAATTTTCATTTTTAATTATAGAATACGCTGACATCGTTTGTCAATATAAAACTGAAACACCTTGCATATATTATTCCTTACTGTATAGCACGTATTTGTCCTTACTTTGTTTTTCAAACTTACCGAGGAACAAATGGATGACTCACTGACAACTATATAATTACCACATTCTAATATAATCTAATCTATCTTTCTACTTACATAAGTTGATCTTTTATGATGAGTCACTTATGGAGATATTCACTGATATAATAGATTGATTCTAAAATACAGTTAAAATAACTTTGTAGGTGATAATTTTAGAAAAGATAATGCAATATTGACTACTATATATTTTAGAAACAGCATATTTGCAGATTACGCACTATAATAATAAAAAAAATTGAATATAATTATATTAGTTTCTTGCGTTAAACTTTTCATAGTCATTCCATTTTTACATAAATAAAATATATATACTTCTTATTTTTGTATGATTTTACGATATGAAAGTCAACAAAGCATGTATTACTTATTCTCTAACAAACTGTGCAAATCATTCCGAGATCACAGTAATTGCTTTATTCATCAATTTCTGTAATGTAATATCATAAGTGTTCAATAGCCTATAAGAAACATATAAGGAGTTTCTTGTACACTGATCATCTCTAATACAAGCACCACGAACTTATCGACAAAAAATCCATCTGTAAACTCTGAAGATAAAAAGCGATTAAGCTTACATTCAGCAAACTTATTTCGAGCAATATGCTACAATGAACCGTAAAGAATCTTAATTAGAAAATAAGCTATTACTGACAAAATATTAATTATAATGAAATAACAAGATAAATAAGAATTGATTTAGAAAATTCTCTGTAATAAATTACTAAAAAGCAATCAATACTAATTCTATATACAAATTTATTATTAATAAGTAATTCCATGAATTTCCATATAGAGTTAGAATTGATTGCTTTTTAGTAATTTATTATAGGGAAATTTCTAAATCAATTCTTATTTATCTTGTTCTTTCATTCTAATTAATATTTTGTCGGTAATAGCTTGTTTTATAAACTATTTTGATATTTAATACTTAATGTGAGATTTGAGTGTCTGTCATTTAATTTCTTGACAAAATAATCATAATTCTCGAATGCAAAATATGTTTCAACGCGTATCGCAATGTTCCGATTTATTTTTATTCGTATTTGTTGAATTTCTCCATTTGTCCACTGAACATTAAATCTTTTATTTTTAGAAACATTTCAAACCTATGTTTCAAGACATCCTTTTTTATTCAACCGATTTGTTTAGTTGCTTCCAATAAGAACATGTAATTCCTAGGAAGAACACTCGGCACCTGTCTCGTCGTTTGCCTATCGCGCATGCTCGAAACCTGTACCAGATCAAAATATTCATCTGAACGAGCCCAAACGAAAAGACGCTCAATAATTCCCAAAGTGCGAGACCAATTAATATCTACTCAGAACTCGGCGGATTCGACATTAAAAACGAGTTCATTATCACTCGAATTACAAGCTTATCGCGTCGGTGTCGTGCCATGCAGATTGATTGAAGGTTCAAGAGTCAACACAAACCAGATAACTAATTATCACTCGGATGTCTCGAACAGAAAATAACCTGATATTTGTACGAAAAACTAAAGACAGTTTTAAATCGAAATAAATTGAAATTGAAATTTGAAATCCAATTCACTGATAGCAAAAAAATAAGCTCGATGTCGCTCGTTACGAGAGTCACAGAGCGAGAGAGTTAAAATACCGCGAGCGTCTGTTGCTTTCATTCTTAACCAGTAAGACATGCATCGCGTGCACTCAAGGCCCCGGTGCAGCTACGGCAACTATTCGATTCAGAAGCCGTGTCGATGAGTCATCGCTCCAGACTGTCAAAGTCGTGCGGGAGGAGACAGGTAGTCGCGGGAGTCGAGACACTCGACGCTCACCGCTCCAAAAATCATCGAGGCTTTTAATCTCCGTTTATTCCCAGAGAAAAACGATAAACGGCACAACGAGATAAAAGATGACACGAAACGCGAAACGAAGAGGACACGTTCGCGCGTGGGTGTGGTACACAGGCACGTATATATGCATATATACAATGTTATACGCGCAAGCAGCACGTTCTCCGAGCGTGATCGATCGTGTCTCGAGGTCAGCGACGAAAACTCGTTCGAGGATATTCCGAGGGCGCTTGCCAGTAGCAACTGCACGCATCGACCTTGAGCGTGAACCTGAAAGAAATGTACGGAAAGGGAAGTAGCTAATTCAGCTTCGATTTACCCTGGAGCATATTGTGATCGGACTCCTCGTCCGCGAGGCAACGGACGCTGCCGATGGAGGACGACAGCAGACTCATGGTTCCCGGTTGAAGAGGACCCTGTCCTCCGTTCCTCGAGCCGGTTCGTCGTAGAACAAAGTCGATCGGCGACACAGGGGAAAAGCGCCGGCTAGGCTGCTGAGCTTACGTGGGATTGGCCGGAGAACAGTTCGAGCCCGGTGCCGGACCAATCGTTACCGAGTATCGGGTGGCCGGGTTATACACAACCGCCGAACGAGCCTCTACGAACGCACCTGTCGGCCGAGCATCCGGCCGACTCGGGAACGCTTCACCGCCGGTCACTTTCACTCGACGTGGAAAGGACGATCGCGATATCGTGCACGAACCACCTGCTGGCTGAGCCGCGTTTTCCTTCGTTTCCCCGGTCGTTTGTGATCTTTCCGCGAGGGGAATCCTCTTCACCGGGTTCGGAGCCTCGGGTCGAGCTGCTGCGGGGAGGACGGTGGCTCGATTCACTCAGTGGTCCCAGTGTCGCTTGCTCGCATCCCCGATTCTTGGGATCCTCCCTGATACTCTGCGTTGGTGGTCTGGCGGGATTAATTGATCGGCCGTTTCCGCGCACTAGCGACGATCGAAAGTAGACACCGTCTGTTGTCACCGGTGGTACAGTCGTCGCTCACCTCGAACGAGAGATGGAAAACGCGCGAGAGAGAACCCTGTCCAGCACCGTTGCTACGTCGTGAAAGACGACGACGCATAACGCGTGCAGGGACACAACCAAGCACCACCGAGCCCGCGATCAATAAGCGCTGCCACGGCGTCTGCGCCGACAATGCGATGCCACGCCGGACGAGAGGAGAGAGAGACAGGGACAACGGGCTGGCCGCCGCCGCGCCGCGCCGCGCGCGTGACGGCGTTTGAGTCGGTGTGCATCGGTGTGCGCTGCCCCGCGCACTATCGACGCCACGCCACGTCGCGCGCGACGCGTCGCGTATCGACGATTTAGGGTGCTCCCCCCTCGTTTCCCGCCGATCCTCGCCCTCAGAGGGAATGACTGCGTTAATTGGTTCTTCGGCTCCCTTTTTCCTCTGTTTTCTGTTCCTTCATTATCTGACGGCATAAACGGAAAAATCGACGATACCCCTCGTTTTGTTTTCGGTTTTCGTGCGTATTCGTACGTTCGGTTCGGTTCGGTTCGGTTAGGTGTCCGAGTAACTGAGCGAACGTTGCCAGAAGCCGATTTTTTGTATTCCATTTGTTTACCGGATTTCGGAATCACCGTGTTTATGTCGTGTCCGCATATTTTTATTTAGGATTAAAATATATTATTATTTAGGATTAAAATTTTCTTTTGAGCTCAAATTTTTCATGCGCCATCATCGGTACTTCAGTCGAGCCGAAATATTTTTTTTTTCTGATTTTTACAGTTATTTAAAAATATAAAAGCACAAGAAAGCAAAACTCCAAGTTCATTGTGACGGCATTTTAAAAATTTGTAATATATTTCTTTCTTCTTTGGTACCTGTGATAGCCACATTTTTACTGTTTAAGAATCAATTGGATCTTTTTGTTCAAAATAAGCAAAATAGATCAAATCATAACAATCAGCAACGCACTTTTTTTCATTCCCAATCCACGGCAGCTATTTTTAAATATTATTCAATAAAAACATTTGTAATCTTTCTTCAAATATACGTAAATATTATAGTGTAAAACTTAAATTAATAAGTTTTACCGATTTTTCAAAAAAAGTTCGTTAAAAAGCGTAAAAAAATGCCCGCCACATTGAAACACACCTTAATATCACTATCAAAATTATTAAGTTGTCCTATAAATGCCTTTCACAGTTAAAATAGCATTATAAGGCTTCTTGAAGAATGAAAAAAACAATCAATCGGAACGAATTATATAATTCAATAATATGACTTCATGTACAAAATATTGTACACCCAGTATGTATTAATAAAATGAAAGAAATTCTTTGAACAAACCAATATATTAAAGTGTTTTACTTAAAGAATTATTTCACTTTTATGTATATATATTTAGCAATGCGAAAGTATCTAAGTAAGTACCTACTGCACGGTATTGTATCTTCACCCCAGAAAAAGAACGTATCCTTACATTCAGACGTACGGCTCACCACCGTATTCGATCTTCCATCTGCATTTTGCGAGTCGTGATTTCTTTTCCTGTTGGAAGAGATTCTTTGGAGATGAAGAATAAATTGAATATTTGGGGAGGATGAAAAGTAGTTCAGGGAGTAGTGACTTGCAGGATGTTGCACTTTTTAAAAATGTTACGGTTCGCGTGCAGCAGTTTTTTTATATTTCGTTATTCTGCGAAGACGAATAGTTCGAAAATGATTAGTTTGACAGATGTATTAAATAAATATCTATTTAATACACGTAAACTGAGGGGTTCATTTGCTGAAGCAGTTTCACAACAAGAAGAGTAAAGGAAATTGATAGAATAAAATAAATTGAGCACTAATAAAATGTTTTGGCGTCAAAGTTTGATAAAATTCGAGAAGTGGAGTTAATCTCTTCGACGTGCGAACGACGCAATTAATATACAATAAATTGGTTGCATTTCCCTCGGAAGCTCTCTGAGCTTATTATGATTGCCTCGTTGACTCGCTATCGAAAACTGTCTCTTTCTTTCCATTTTTAAAACATTCGTCTCCACGGAATTATTCTCTCTCTCTCTTTCTCCCCTTCTTCTCTATCTCTTTCGTCAAACGTACTTCTCTTCCACTCAGAGTCTCACGCGTATCTGCAGCAATAAAGCCATACGGTCTATCTGTGAATGTCGACAAATATTCGTTTTTATGAAAAATTCTATATATCTTCATTAAAGGAGATGTTCAAGTGTTTCCTCATTGCGTTTTAACCGTTCCACGCATGACTTTTCGATCGTTGAACCGTGACGAACGTAGGCTATACGAAACCTATGGGATTAGAAAGAATAAAATACGCCAACTAAAATTCAGTGTTAATGTATAGAGGTGGGATTTGAAATATCGAAGATATTGATCCACAGTTTTCGCTAATAGTAAATGAAATTGATTTAAAATTTCTCCAATAATATGATCCATTCGTACCTACATAATTTCCCATTTGTTATATAATTTTTAAAAAATAAGTATAGAAAGCATATCGGTACATGTACTTCAATATTTGGTTATTTAAAAATTATTATGATAATATATTCAGCCCTTATAGATTTTTTAGACGACTTTGAATTTACATAACACTTAATATGTAATAAAGAAGAGTTGAATGTTTGAAGAGAAGAATGACTAGAAAATATAATCTATCTATAAATAATATATTTTCGTTGTACATTATAATGAAATTGTTAAACTTGCAAAATGTATTATTCTACAAATATTTTACTTGTTTTCCCTTAATATTTTCTTGTGATTGTGATAATAAGAAATTAGTTTTACATTTCAAATAATATATATTATGTGAAGACCATGCGTGAATACTAAATAGAGTAGATAGAATTTCTAATTGACTCTGTTAAGTTCGATTTAAATGCTTATGAGGAGTTTCCTGAATTTTGATAATACGAGTACTTAAAATTTCACATATGAAATACTCTAGACAATCTTGCTTTTATGCGGTTGCTTTCAGATGAACTTGTTAGTTTAATGTACGATAACTAGTTGGCAGCAACTGGTGTTGAAACGACATATCGTATTCAATAGGAGTATTGAAAATATGGCTTGGCCTCTACTGAATTAGTGGAACACTGCTGCCATTTTCAATCTTCTTCTGTATAACCAATTGAATTAAAGATGATATTACTGTAGAAGCTATTATAGCAGCTGGGTAATCAAGATGAAAACAGTAATATCTTTTGACAAACTAGAAATGAATATAATTTATGCAATTAATATTAATAATTGCATTGTATATTCCCTACACGAATACAAAATGTTCTTAATATTACAAAATTAATGCACAAAAACGAAAATGATTTTGCAAGGAAAATGAAATTCTAATAGATTCACATATTAGATCGAAAAGATAGGAGTAAAAGTTTAAGATTTAGTATTTTTAAATATACATATGAAATGGATAATGAAATTACATATTTAAATCAATCAAATTTTGTTTGTAATATAAGACATGGTACAAGCTGCAAGTTTGCAAGAATAAGTTAATACAAAAAAGAATAAGAATTCTTCGATTGAGGATTTTATTATTAAGAAAATCGAATTAAAAAATTATTTATTGATAATAAATTTGCGGTATAGATTTACTTACGTATTTACAAATAAGTAGAAACGACGGGTCATGAACAGACACACCTGTTGATTTATATTTCATAGCGTACACCTTTAATGAATATCAAAATTAAATTTCTTCAAAACAAATTAATTAATCTCTCAAACAAAGCTTTATTTTTTCCGTAGTTTTTTACATACAGAACAACTGTTGTTATCATATACTTTCTATAATATTATATTATGTATACATATGTACAATATAAATAACCATAGTGCACGTTGATATATGCTACATAAATATGATAATATTATGTTTATATTCGATAAATGTTTAAAAAAATGGATCTACCTTTGATTTCGATAATTTTTCAATAAATATGTTATCAAGGTATTAGTTATGGGTTGTCGTTTATTCAAAAATATTATATCAGAATATGATGAAAAATGAATGAAACTTTAAGTTATTTTGTTAAAGCGAGAAATTTATAAAATTCCATTTTGTACTGCTAAAATTAATATACAACATTATACTACAACAATCTGTTGTGTACTGTTTGTGAATCATACAAAATTTCTATAGAATGGATTTTAATGAAAAAAGTAAACAGTAGATATGCCTATATAACTAAGGAATCTAGTTCAGTACATTTTATTAAATATAAATGTTGTTTGCAAAATTACGTTTATAGATACTTACTTACTCAGTACAATAAACTTTTACAACACCACTCAAGGTGATTATCTTGACAACATAGTAAACGATTATTTTATAAATATTTTTTTATAAATATCTACTTACCTTTCATTTTATATTGTTTACTATATAAAATAGATACTACTAAACGATTTATTAACGTTCCATAAAACTTAGAGATATACTTTTTGTCAGATGTTGTTATTTGAGTAGCTATCACTTTCGCGCCTCAAGCGATCGGTTCGAGTAACATTGGTTAAGGTGAGATTGATCGAATCGCCTCTCACCGCGACGTAGAAATATGTAGGGCGACTTTAATTGCCCGACTTCCTCTAAATTGCCAAGAACTAGTTATTTTCAATCTTTCGTAACATTGTGCTCCACTAAATGGAATAAATACTTTTCTTATGATAAATATCGATTACTAATGTTACTTCCGTACTGTGAATGTTATGAATGATCGCGCTTCTTTGGTTTCAGTTTAGAAACTGAATTACGCTTTTCTATTTTTATATGAAAAAACTGTAAATAGCGCGATCGTTCCGTTTTTCCATTTCTAAGCAGGTAATAACAAAAATAAAAATAAATAATTAAAAGGAAGACAAATGAATAAAGTTAATTTGATTCTACGAATCAAGTACTTTTAAACAGTGTAACGCAAAAGCGCGATCGCGCCGTTTGGCACTCAAACAGTTAAATTGTAGGTTCCACATAATTTGCAAGTTGAAGCCTTAATAAAAGTAGAGAGCGTTAAACATAAAATTAAGCAATTGATGTAAAGGAAAATATGTTCATGATTATTTATTTCGAATAAACATTTTATTAACCAAGATATCTGGCGTCGTTTTAAGTAACTTACCATCAAATAATTAAGTATAATTATGGAAATAACCAATTACGTTGTTTGGTTTATCCTTCTTGTATCACTAATTACGACATATAATTACGTACATTGAAGTTTGATGCATCTTCAGCAGAAGTAAGAAAGAAAAAGTCAGCTTTAATGTATCTCTCGAATGTGTGTCATTTAAAAGAAACAAAAAATAAGATATCTTGAATACATTTTTAAATATTTCAACGGTACGTTGCCTACTTACATGTTGCACAGAGGTTTATGTAAAACTATTTATGATAAATCGTTTGACATTAACAGAACGAAATATAGGGGTATGATTTAATCGAGAAGTAAATCATATATAGTTAAATATTCTTTTATGTAATTGTAGATTTTTAACATTTGAATTTATCTATTTATTTTCTAAATTCTACAGATTTATAGCGGACCTTAAAACAAGCATGAGGCAATTTTTTTTAAATTTCGATTCTTTAGGATAGGACTACCCCATAAATGGATACTATTGTTATTATGTTTTCCGGTTATATTTTTAAAATTACACTAGATAGATAAAAATTGAATTCTTTTTAGACGTGTATGATCAACAAACTTAATTATCAAAGTGATTTTTCTTATTTTAAAATAATGCGCGCGATGTGTTGTTTATAAAATATTAATATAATATAATATAGTTATATAGTAATATAATATTCATACAAGAAGAAAAATTGACTACTTCTTCCCAAAGTTAATTTCCAATTCATAAAATAATTAAATAAAAACACATTTTCAAGATAAAAATAGTAATACTAATTATGGCTTCAAAATGATAGTTATTTGTTAACAAAGATCAATGAATAAACAGGTTATTTTTTGTTACTATGCAGTAAAATTATGTTGCTCCTGCAATTTAAATGTTTCACGTTTGTTTGCAAAATTGGAACTTGATAGGAAAATTACACTATTGACTTATATATGAAACCAAGTTTTAGAGTACCTATATGGTTACTTGAAAATAGTTTTAATAATAGTTGCTTTTCGTAGTCAAAAAGGGAAAACACGAACGTTTAATTATATTTAAATCAATTATGAAGTAAATGATCCGAATCGTTCGGGACCTTGGTATGGATTGACTGTCGATGTTGATGATTGTTGTTACATATGTTAATCGTCAATATGAAGGAAGAAAAGAGTGAGAGAAAAGATATTTGTGACCAACATACATCACAATGATATGGAAACCCTTTCTCGTGTCTAAAATTATTTTAACTTTAGTTAAAGATTTGTGGTGATAGTATAGTAGCTTGTTGAATTATTGTTAATGATGATGATTTTTATGCTGACACTTAAATATTAAGGTGACCTTGCATTTAAAAAAAAATTCTTTTTTTAATTTTTTATATTGATGTTTGTAGAAGACTAAACACTGATTTACTTTTATTGGAAACATTTTATTGTTAGATCAATGAAAATTCCTAAAAATGTGATGAGAATGCAAGTGCTATAAGGAGTGACTCGCGCTATATTGTGATTTATTATACTTCTAAGACGTCGAAACACTTTGAGCGTTTACTATGTAATTGAAATCGGAATTAAACCAAAAGCTGCTAGAGGCTACACTTGAAATTTGTATATTTCTTTTAGTAATAGTCTACACTTTCATATAAAAAGAGTCTGATATTTCAGACTTTTAAACATTTTTTTTTAACTGTTCTCAAAGCACAAGTTGTTATAAACATAGCGACACTGAAGCATGGATTGAATAATGCTCATGAGATAATTAAATAATTAAACTACACTCATCGTTACGCCAAAGTTTGGTTACAAACCTATGATTTAATGTTTTACAATAAATACTTAACAATGTTAATTTTATTTTAAAGGGTACAGTAGGATAAAGGAGTCAAAAGTGCCCTTAGATCGATTTTTTTTCGAGAAAATTTCCTTCGATAGCTTACCCATAGAAAACATTGTAAGCCAATTTTCAGCTCTGTATTTCAACTAGAAGGGTAGTTGTATTTCTCAAACAAATACAGAAAAGTACAAAAAAATCGAAATGTAAAATAACCGAAAAAAAGTAAGAACGGATATACGATAGCAATTTCAAATAGTTATTTTTGGAACTTTTTCAATTCCTGCTTTTAACCACCAGAAACGAATTTTCAGATCACTGTGCAGCCGCTAGCGGAATACATATCACCAAATGCAAATTATATTTCATATTTGGTCGACGCTCTGTGTATTTTTATTAAATACGATATACACATTTATCACAGATGTAAGTTAATAAAACATATTCCCTTCTCTTAATTTACTTTTGTACACACTGAAAGTCTCCTTATGATAAACCTACACCACATATTTTCAGCTACAATCTTATATAAAAGGACTTAAAATAGTTAAGCAATGTGTTCTATTTAAAAAACATGTTGTTTTCAAGATAGCTAATATTGTCATGTGCATAAGGTAAAATAACTACTTTCATTGATTAAAACAATGATAACTAAAATCGACAGATAAATTACATAAAACAGGTGTTAATTAATCGTAAATAATTAATTCCAGTGTACTTGGGAAAATTTATTTAATAAACATTATAAAATTTTGTTTCATTACCCATATACTATTCATCTACTGATATCGCAAGCTTATTAAATGAATCGTTTATGGACAGTAAAAGCGATGCTGTGTAAGAAGTTAAGACCATTCGACGCACAAGAAGTTATTCATACACGATTTACCCACATATAAAAGAAAATGGCTTATGAACTTTTCAAACGCGTTTACCGCGGCAGCGAAAAGCGTGCTGTTATTACATCACAAAGCCCGTCCTGGAATGAAAGTGCAAACATTGTGCCAGCAACAATTCTGCATTTTGTAATTCCTTGACGCGAGATGTGTCGTGTTGCGACAGACTCGTGCGAATGTAGTAACATATAACGTAACAGTTCGCGATTGAATCGTATGTGGAGCTGTATACTGTCCAAGCTATTCACCACCTGGAAGAATCGAAGGTCATCGTGACACATTAGAGAAGGCAATGACACTATCAGTGCGTTCACAGTCCTGACAACTATCCCACGACATTCTTGAACAAAACTTTTCGCAAGAATCGTGGATATACCTCGTAGTAAAACCTCGATTATCTGATTTAATTGGGCGAGTAACAGTCCAAAATAGATACTCGAGAAAGAAACTGTTCAAAGCGTACTTGCAAAATTCGATGTACAAGGTGCCCCACGGAATGGGGACAACTCGTATCTTCCACGTGGATAGAGGTAGAAAAATATGTTATTAGACAAAGTTAAATGGTATTCAATAAAGTGTAACCTGAAAATAATGTTATGCATTACTGTATCTGGAAACTGCAATAGCACTTTTTTGTTCATAGAAAAGTCTATAGTTTTAAGTGGATGTAGATTAAGTGCAGTACAGCTTTTAACAATCTACTTTTAATTTTCTGATATGATTTTAATTGAATTCACTCAAGTACAAAAAAGGATTACATTATCTACCATAAAAATTCATTTTCGTAAGAGGCAAATGTGAACGTTAGAGTGAAGATGGCTGACCATCACGACTTGCCGCATCGCAGCTCGAAAGCGAAAGTTCGAAGCGGAAATGTTAAAAAGGAAAATTTCAAGGAAAGTCTGGAATGAAGGAGAATGTTTAAGAATGTTCGATTGGAATCGGTTAACCCTTGCCCTATAATTTTTTTCTCAACTCTGATCGATACGACTACTTTGTCATTAATAATTTATTGAAAAAAAAAGAAGAAAACTTGTAGGCATATCCTTTATCTCTGTTTGTTCTTAAGTATTATAATTGATTACAGAAGAACAATATTTACTTTAAATTCGAATGAATCTAGTAATGTTTATGTTTGTTAAATCATGTTGGAAATCTTCAGCACGAGTCTGACACGTTATTATCAGGAAAAGGGCTAAGAAGTGATTTATGAAAATCCGATGTACACACGTCCTGTTCAATTAAAATCATTACAAATTCAAATGTAAATAAAGGATTGTGTTTACTATATACGATTGACGTGGCAGAACTCATGCGAATTTTATTCTGATAATGCTGAGAATAATATAGACTGATAAAATTAATAATTTCTTAGGTATTTCGCTGAACTATAAATACTGATAACGTTATAGTAAGAGTGTACTTTTCTGTATGCTAATGATGACAATGGTAACGTGTTTTCTTTTCATGCAAATTTTTAAAGATTAAACATAACGAATAACGGGTCACTGTTATTGTTGACGCTAGCCATTGTGCGAAAAATTGTCGAGCCTTGGTGTCGTTTGCATAGCAACATGCCGACTAATTTTCAAACTTGCAAGGGAACCTTTGCCACTGACACTGCGATTTTGATGACAAGCATGTGAGATGTAGTTCAGAAAAAGATATTTCACACATACTTTTTCTTATCGGTCAACACCTACATTGAAGGGGTTGGAAACACTTCACAAAGTTGAGAGTTAAAAATATAGTTTTTAAAGTATCTCTGAAACTAAGGGGTGTAGGAAAGAAATGTTTCTTAAATCGTTCGTCTACGAATAAAGAATTTAATCGCATGAGAAGCACGTTTTAAAAGTCATTTTTTAAAATAATATATTAAAAATTGTAATTTTGTATGAACTTCCTGTTAATTTTTCGTGTTAAAGATTTTTCTATTGTCACATAAATTTGTATGTAAGAACTTTGGATCAAAACAGAGGATACGTGTTTTTGGAATTTTTCATTCTTTATCATTTAATCATAATTATACGACGCATCATTTTTTCCTGGCCCCTGTGGAGAAAAGTGTTCGGAATTGTTTTGTTGATAGTACTATTAGATTGTACAATGATTTTGCTAAACAAAGTTTATTATAAAGAACAATATCACGTTTCATGGTATTTGTTGATCCCCGCAGCTATAAGTGCAACACGGTATCAATCCCCTAGACGGTTTAAACGGTCGAAAAATCTAAATATCCCTAAAAAGTCGCTAATTACAAAAATAAAATAGTAAAATTAATATGAAATTTTAAACAATTGGCTCCTATAATTGATGTAATTATTATCTTGTTAATTGGAGGGTGAGTTAATTTTTCGTGTTGTTTGTGTACTTGGATATAACTCTTCTGAGTACTTATTATTTAGTAATATAGATATTTGTGTAAACAAATGGGTTTGCAGGAAAAAATTAGAATTTTCGTGAATTTAATTTTTTTGTTACTTTCAATCTGTTTAATTTCTTTGATAAATAGTAATAAGCTCTCGGTGATATTAGGTTTCATTATTCTGTATAAATATAATAAATATAATAACTTAAACAACCATTGCCACTTATAATAACTTAGTGTATTAGAATCGAAAATACTGATATTGTTGTGTTAAGATAAAAAATATTTTTAACAATCTCATATGTTTTAATTAATATAAGGATACGTGTGTATTTGAATTGACTCGTCCGAAGGTATCGACACTTGAAAAGATAGAACTGCACTCAGCCATATCGGTGAAAACATGCAAAAAGTTACTTTCTATTCGCACGCATTTCTGTCCAGCTAAACTAGAAGCCAATGATGGCATGTATTATTTATGGTGCTAAACATTCACTGTGAAATAACCAATGTGCCTTAGAAGATTCTATTACGCAAATGGTATGTAAATGTCTCCTTCGCAAGTGTATATTATTATGCTTCCAGTTATGTACAGGGTGTCTATGTTGACTGGATATGATTAAATATCTTATATGATATAAAGTGATATGAAGAGATTTTTTCTAACAAATTAGATACTGAAGCAAACTCTAAGATTAATAAAATTCTTGTAAATGAAATAATATAGTTTTTTTATTCATAATATATTAATATTGATCAAATTTAACGAAGTACTACACATTGGATAATTGCAACATCGGGGACCTCTTTATAATTGCAACATCGTCATCTCCACCATATCCCCTCTAGCTTCTTTTTAAGCACAAAAATGCTCGACAACCGATCGCAGTTAAAGGGCGTAACATGATCCAACTATTGTCGAACTCGACGATGTGAACATCCTTTTCTTCTCTATTCGCAGTCTTTTTCTATACCTAATACTTCAATCGCTTATTATACAAGTAATTAGGATCGTAATTCTATCGTTTTTGATGTAATTTTAATCATAACAACATAAGAAACGTGATGGTGAAAGTTTCATCCGTCAGAAGTCAAAAGTAAAGAAGTTTGATTTTTGAGTTAAAGGCCTCAAGCTGTAAATGAATTATACAAGTATTTATATAATATTTTTTTATACTAATTATTCTATAACATATTCAAAACTATACACGGATTGATTGATTTGCAAAAATTGTTTAATAAACGACAATAATATAAGGATTAGCTTGAAATTCAGCAATGTCCGAATATTTTCTACATTCACTGCATATACATAAATATGGAGGATATTTGAGCCAATATTTAAATGAGTTCGGAATTCTAGTAACATATTTTCTAATAATTCATGTCATATGATAATAACAATTTTAGTTGTTAGGAAAGGTTTTTAATATGACATATATATTTACATTTTAACTTCTTTACACAATAATGTGCAGGTATTGAATGTAATCAAGAATCTTTTTCATATAGCATCATTTTCAAACGTAATTTTTCGAAGTACCTACATATCTACTTTTTTATAAATTTCGCTTCATAAGTATTGTTTTAGAGAAGGAAAATGTTCTGATTAATCTTTGATTTGACACGTATTAATAGTACGATAGATGGACATACGTATAGTTGATCGCACAGCAAACATGTGACACGCAATGACCTAACTCTTCAATTTTTCATGATTTCACATACCTAATTGCGCGTTTCTTTATAAAAGTCGATTCCTTGAATGTTCGCGTATAAAAGTATTGTTTAAGCTATTTAAAAACTGAAGGTATCATAAGATATTTACATTTTTGAAGTGTAGTTCATGTTTTCGATTAAAGAAAATATTTAAATATTCCATCTTTAAAGAATATTTAAGCAATTATTATGCCGTTCTTTTATGTTTTTCATAATTAAATTACTATAATCGCTAATCAATTTTAACTGATTTGTATTAACTTGCTTTAAATTTGTTTACTATAGGAAGATGGAAAGAGTATATTAAAGTTGAACGAAATGTATTTGTCTGATTACATAGTATAATATATGTAATACCTACTGAGATAATTCAAATCTAATGTAGTTGATTCAGTTACAAATTATGTTTTATAATTGTCAGTTATTACTAAAGTAGAATTGAAATTGAGCCGATTACAATGATTACAGTAATTATTATAATTAATAATTACTAATAGTAGATAATTTTCAACCGAATAACATATTGCGTTTTAATATCTAGTTTTAATATTTAGTCAGAATATATTCTGCGTAATTTAGCAATATACCCCATTTCAAAATATCAGATTACATGTTAGATACTAAATTATTTCTTCCTGGAAGTTTTCCTAAGATACTTTATCATATGCTATACTAGGTATATAATAGGGCAGAGTAGGGTAGAACAAAATACCAACTTTTTTTTATAGATGAGGAGCTCGTATCGAGCTCATATTGCAAGACATAGATCTAATAAGTCCTCGGTATAATTTGTGACTGGCTGCAGATCAGTACACAAGATACTTTCCAATTAAAAGCGTTAGAAAGATATTGAATGAAAAAGTTTTGATGTTACACAGCTGTTTGAAGCACTTTGTAAAACTTTCGATTGAAAATATGAAAAAGGTAAGCACAGCATTAGATTATACGTCCCTAAAGCTGCATTGTCCGCATTTTGACCCTCAAAAATTAATTCGCGACCCACACTTTGAGAACCTCTATCGTATAGCATTACACTCAAAACAATTAACTCCAATTTAAAATGTCCCACATTTCTCCACTTACAGAATTGTTTGAATCATTTAATGGTACCCTCCGTACCAAACTACTTTTGCGGGAACACTTTATTAATACTCTCAGTAGTCATTAGACTATAGAAATTAATGAGATACCCTATATATACCTACATATATGTATACATATATGTATACATACGTGTAAGTATTTACATTTGCACCTGCGAAATTTGTTTTACGTTTTTCCTTCGATGAATAAGAAACTAAAAAAAAAATGTAATATCTCTCAGATAGTAGAATTTTCAACTTTATATTTGAAATATGATAGGTAATAGACGTTAAATAAATATCAAATGTTATACATACCTACAGAAGTACTTTTGAATACGTTCCTACTTCATATTGAAGTAACACGAAATATTTATCTGCATATATTATAGACAATGTCAAATTCAAATTCTCATTCGGTTTATAATATAATTTTACAACATTAACCATTTAAATTCTATACCATAGATACTACGTTATCTATCATCTTATTATCTTATTGTCTTATTACCTTATTATCTAAAATTATATCATAGGTATTACATTGATTTCTTTTAAATCATTCGTGACAAACAATCGAAATAGAACTCAAAAAAATAAATAAATAGATACGAATAATGAAGTTGTATAGTATCTTGAAAAATCAATAGTCTGCGAAATGTTCTAAAAAAGTCTTTATTAAACGAACTGTTTAATACTTTTTTTAGTACATATTACACTTTATACATGA
Organism: Nomia melanderi; assembly: GCF_051020985.1. Classification (NCBI taxonomy): domain Eukaryota; kingdom Metazoa; phylum Arthropoda; class Insecta; order Hymenoptera; family Halictidae; genus Nomia; species Nomia melanderi. The sequence goes on from NC_135009.1 coordinate 1,071,203, forward strand.
TGTCTCTACTTTTTCGTAGTTATATAATGAGAATACGTAGAAAATATCACGGATCATTCAAGGTTTCTTTGTCTCAGAGGAAAATGTTCCTAAATGTATTGCTGTCCTATGTCAGCACAGACTCGCCACGCAATTTTGATGAAATAGCTATACATTTAATTAATCTTTCGCTACAATTACTCAAAATGTCATAATCATAAATACAGATATATAAGTACAATTTTGGCACTTTTCAAATGTTCTCAAATAAATTACATAATAAAGTGAAGTGCCGTATAAGACGACAAAAATATTTAGATTAAATAATGTTGTCACAAGTTGCAGAGTGAAAAACCAAGAACACTTTTAAACACAAAGTTTTAACCTTATACGTTGGCAACCAATTCAAAACTCTACAGAGTTTCGCGTAAACAATTTTGTCTTAAACCATTTTTCAAATAACCAAATTCGGTACTGTAAAAGTAGAAGTTTCACTCTTCGAGAAAATCCCCTGAGAATCGTTGTAGGATTTTTTTCACAAAGATACCAATAGTTCCAAATTCTAACAAATTCTTTTATTGATTTACTTAATCTCATTGATTCCAACACATTCGTCAGCTATTACAAGTAGTCACATGGATGAAACCGTTGTACAGTGGCCAAAAGCAAATTTCAAAAATTTCACCTAAATTGAAACATTTTTTTCCCCGAGATAGTTGAATGTGTGAAGAATAAGGTAGCAACAGTTCTTCTTTATTCCTGTGCTCACAAACTGCAACGTTTTGTTGAAAGTTTGGAGTTTCCGTTACACGATTTGCTCTCCTAATCCTTCGAAGCATGTTCGTATATTTTAAAAAATTGTGTACACTTGTAGCAAACTGAAAGTTTTACAAGTACGTATAAACTATACTTCAAATAATACTTCGTCGTTTTATTATCCATTTTTCCGTAATTATTGATATTTACGCGTTATTTATAATCAATGATATTAGTTACAAGTATAATACTTCATGAATGATTTCTACTTGTTTCAGGGTGAGTCCTGGGCTCCTTCCAAATCCTATCATATTTAGCGAAGGTTTATGTTTATTATACAAGCAAATTATTTGCTCTTTTTTAGAGCATTTTTTCTATACATCGACACGAACCGTTTGAGCACTTAACCGCCACCGATTAATTATACAATTAATATTTATTAGACTTTTCTATAATACATAATTGATCGTTATTAGATGCTACACCGTATTGTATTATTATTATTTATTATATGGAATATAATATAAGACATTCTATATAAACATACAATTTTTTATACAAGTATATATAATTAGCAATATTTACTATTTATTTTGTTTATTATTGATAGAATCATACAGTGTATGAATCGTTTAATAAACAACTATGTAAATATACAGATCAAATTGACAGATTGTCAGAAGAATGACATACGACGTACAACGATGTTTCGAGAAATACAAAAATCATGCACACGCCAAATTCACTCGCAACACTTATATCAGTTACTTATATAGATTACATTGGTGAACACGATTTTCGTTACAGAAGGTTTAATGAATGATCTTAATAGTATTTTTCATGCCGAATTCAAACGTGCGGTCTGTGTCTGCATCGCCCACAGTTTTTGAAAAAATCAATTTTCAAAAAACCTCAATTTTTCAACTTTGAATTTTGTATTTCAAAATTTTTCAGTGCTATTCGTCCAACAATTATATACTTTATAATTGAGTAATTGAGTAATTAATTGAGTATAATATTATTTATTTATTATAAACAAAATTCGGTACACAGTTGCTTTTAACTTTGACCGATTGAAAAGGCTAAATCAACCACTGTGCGTCGATTCGACGGGTCGCAGGAACTTCCTCCGTCGAAACTCAAATAAATCACGATCGACTGTTTTCCCAGACAGTTGGTCGTTCAGTGAAAACTAGGATGGCATAGATTTTCTTTGAAGTGCGCGAACCATTTGTACAAACACAGTGGCCAATCGGAATGTAGAAAACTAGTATGAAAGTAGGTGACACGCGAGATCATATGAATTATCATACGTAATTTCCTCGGTTGTATGCGCATAACATGCCTCTCGTGTAATCACACTAACGCCCGGTCGGAGTAAAAGTACGCGTTATTCAGTGCTTTCGTCATGTCGTCGACAGTTTCTTGACACAACGTTGTTTGCGGAAGAACGGAAAGGTCTACGGTCTTTCCGGAATTGGCTTCGCGGGATTCTGTAAATTTTCTGTGATTATCCAATATATCTTCCGCGAACGTGACTCAAGGCTAGATTGCAATCAGCATTGAAACATTCTCTTACCTCGATCGATGGTCTTTCCAATCGCAGCAACCTCGTTATACATACTATTTTCTTTAAATGCGATCTTATGGTACAGGTAGCTTTCGATTAGTGCGAATAATAAATTCCAGAAATTGATCGCATTATTCGAATATTTGAAATATAAGAATTGTAAAAATATATTTTGTACAGTGTTGTGCGAATATTTTACCATACTGGAATCACGAACCTGCTATTTCATTTACTAAAAACATTCTTTCAATAAATATTCAGAATAAAATATTTTTTAAGAAGTGAATACAAAGAAATGATTAATGCAAAAAAAATATATAATAATAGAGTTTCAACTTAAAAAAAGTGCAGTTGCATTTTGCAATTATATGAACGCAGTATGATAGAGTTTGTCAATTTGCAAAAATTTCCTGTACGATTTTCTCCTAACTTCAACAGAAACAGAGTTACAGGCTGTCCTAGTTACTAGATTACACCTCGCATATCCCAAGGTATAATTAAAGAATCCGAATTATTGAGTTCGTGGATACCATCGAAGGATACAGATCGAAAAAAGCAGCGATCGTGTTAATCGAAATTCTGTTATACTACGATGTAAAGTACCCACGGGCAATGGTTGTATTTGAGAAATGCAACCTGACAGGAATAAATTGTACAAGCTGTTCAAATTATTTTTATAGATACGGGAATTATAATCTTCTTTAGTAATACGATTCACACAAAACGTTCCCCGTATAACAATCAAAATATATCATTCCATAGTTTTAATCCTTCAAAATATACTAAAAGTTTTTGACATAGGTACCTATTCATTGCCTTAATAAACTTATGTGGATATGAAAAAATATTAAGTTGACAGGAAAGTGTTCACACGTTCTTAAATAAAATTTAAAACAAATTTCACTTGATTAAAGTATATATCTTTAAATTGCGCGTTTCCCATCTCGTTCGACAACTTTCTACCACCTTTCAATGAAGATCCACTTTTTGGCCAATCCCATAATTCGTCGTATAAAGGAAGTAAAAGCACAGAATGCAATTATTTTGTAGGAATAACCTGTTCCAAAAATCACTATCTTGAAGGTTTTTCAGAGATGAGTATTATTACAATAAAGTATTTGAAAAATTATTATTTAAATAACATATGATCTTGTTTGATTTGACATCATCAGGAAATACAAAACTTCTCACTACGTGTTCTATGATAAATATGCATACGTTACATAATACTAGAACATAGGTCAATATAAGATCCTTTTTTTCTATGAATGTGCGTGTTTGAATAAATTGAGACATTTCATATTTTATTGCAATGAATAAACTGACAGAAAAAATTATTTATTAATGACACATTTCATTTGTATACAAGAGAAAGTTGTATTTCCTACATTATTTTTAAAATAATAATAATGAATTAATGAAAAGAACTCATTGTTTTAAATTGCTATTTTTTGTGTCTGTTTAAAATAAAATTTACTCAACCTTAATATTTTTCAAAGGTAGGACAGACCTTTGGATCTCCTACGTCCACTTAGAGAGAAATTAATTGCAAGTATATTAAATTACTCTCCTCAGAACAGAAAAAATTACATTTCCGACATTTTCTAAATAGAAAATAGTTTACAGAGGTAATTGCATTTAGAGATTAAAATAGAACACCCTGTATATAAAAAAAAAGTATCACGTAACGTGTATCTACAAATAATTCTTTCAAAAATTTTCATTCAAGTAATGTTTACCTATACAATTTATTACTTTGAAAATGAATATTTCTTTAAATAATAATTCTATAACATAGATGTTACTAGAAATCATTATAGAGAATTGATTATAATTTGCTTCTACAATAAAACTAAAACATAGATCTACGTAAAGATTTTATCGTTTAGTATCCATTACGTGCATTTGTATCTTAAAAGTGCTAAATATTCGAAATTATTGAAAAAAATCAAAAGTTTCACTTGAATGCTATAATAAACACGCGACGAAACCGAAAAAAGATTCATTGTTACAATTTTCATAAGGAGTACATATTAACCAGATAACTGCGTTCAACGATTGACAACTTACAGACGTTTAGGTATAGGCAATTAAGCCTACCCTAAAGTCTGTAAGTCGGCGAAAATATTTTACACTTTTTACACGTGCGTAGCTGAATAGGCTACCCTACCATAAACGCTGCCAGCCATGTCCCGTTAAGGCTTCTTCGGCCGCACGGTCAGCGCGGCTCGGAAAAAACATTCCAAATTATAAATTCACAATTTTTCCCCTGCCAAAAAATCGAGGCGACGTTGAAGAAGGGAATTAGCTCCACCCTCGAAGTTTCCAAGGGGTAACGCCTTTTCCGAAGACGAAGATAAATAAAACGAAAAGGCGCGAGGAAGCACACATTACCCGTTCTGCCTCCGAACACTCGACTACGTAAATAAATAACTTGTAAACATATTTGTCGCGAGTATTAAATAACACTTTACATCCCGACAGAGTATATACATACATTCACCTTAAAACTCTAAATGGAGCTAACTTTTTCAAGGATAGACTATCCATTTTTTTTTTTAGACAAATCTGTAATTCTTCTTCGTTTCGCTTTAGTTTTTCGTTAGAATATATTATAAGTGCATTTGGCCTGCATTTTACGAGTGTACACTTCATTATTTGATTTTATTGTACGCACAATAAGAGATTTTCGAAACTAAATTCCATACTCAAGGGATTAATCGTATCAAACGCGCGGTAGTTCTAGTCTTAATCAAGAATATCTATACAACTCACATAAAAAGTATTTTCAGAATATCTACTATATTATGCGATTTCCACCTGTCTCAGTTATAAATGTGCCTAGGTATATTGCAACATAGTATCTGAATATTTAGTATCCTGCCAGTAAGTTGCCCCGGCGTGTATAGTCTGAAAGAAACGCTTACAGGTTGTCATTTACGCTGCTACGACGGATGGAGCGCGTCATTAACGCTATGGGTCACCGTGTCATGAACGATGTTTTTCCAATATCATCTTCCTTTACGGAAGAAAAAAAATCCTCGAGTCCAGTCATCGACTAAAAATATCAGTGCGTCTCATCGAAGTAGATAAACACGCGTTTTCTCGCGGCGAATTTTCATAGAAACTAGGTTATTAGTAATAAGAATTGGGTCATTTGTTAAGGAAAATTAATCTCTTCGGGCTACTTTCGTTAAGTGTGCGTTCACAGTGTTGTAGGTGGATGCAGATGAACGGGTAATTGCGTCCGTAATCGTCGTGTATAAATTTTTAGCAGCAAATCAATCTGGACTTGCAGCTTTCACCCCACGAACATTTTTAACGAATATTAATTCGTATTTATATCATTTTTATTAGAACCTAGAAAATCAACCTCTTGCAATTCGACGTTAAATCGGTTATGTAAAGATTTATCATAGATTGTGAACCATCATTTTAGAAATTAATCGTACTTTTTACTGTGGAAATTAAACACAAATTACGTGGAAGGATGCATTATTCTGTAATAAAGTAATTTTCCTTATGGGTTAATTTAAACATTGACGTCAGAAGATTACTATGATCTTGAAAGATCATTCTTGGACAAACTTAAAGCGATATTTAGTAACAAAAGCATTTGGATTAAAAGCAATCTGTACTTTTCATTTATTTTAGAGACAGTCGTTACTATGTATAGTGTATTAAAAATAAACTTGAAAAGAGAAATAAAATCACAAATATCACATTTTTGAGAAAATAAAATTTGAAATTTTTTTGAGTTTTTGTTCGTATTCACAAATAACGGAATTCTTATTCAATGATATGTTATCTGGGAGAATTTTGAAACTGAATTTTCTTGGAAACGAAGCAATAAATATTAAACGAATAGAAATTTTAATGATAGTATTATGGACAATAAGGTTTAATTTCAAATTAAAGATTACGTCATATTAATCAGTAGACATGAGTTAGATACCTATTTTAATTTAGATATCTATTCTGACTCAATTTGTTTATTTAAATATAATTTTCATGTATTGAAACATTATTTACTATGAAAATTTTAATTGTTAATAAAACTGTATTTTCCTAACTTCAGTTAAGAGTTAGGAATTTCTAACCTTCATTACATATACCCATGTTCTTTTCGAATATTATAAGTCAATAAGCCAATTCTTATTTTCAAAAAGACAGAAGGTAAATTTTTATATACATTTTAATATACATAATTTCCCAATATATCGAATACGCATGTTTTAGATAACATTTCAAAACCGCTTGTTTCGAAAACTATGTAATATGTAAAAGAAATTACCCTTAATTTCCTTAGCTTAGTTTTATGTAGCGTATATTCAATAAAAATACTTGTTTTAATATTGGAAGTTATGGATTACTAAAAATTATGGAAAATGCTAATATCCCAGTCATTAATAAATCTGTGCCTCTCAATTTTTGTTTCATGAAACAAATTACTTGAATTTTTATAAATCTTGATGTAATATTCAATATGTTCATAGAGTTTTTAATTATTTCATGATTAGAAATAGATACAAAATCAGTACAGTTCAGTATACTCGGTATACTATTCCAAAGGCAGAAATGAATCAGTATTATAAACATGCTCATTTTCATAAATGTGTCATTTGCAAAAAGTGGATCATCAGAGTTATTCCATCATTTCGCTAATTTCGTTTATAAATTTTAGTCATATAATAGGTACAATAAGTACACAATGCAATCAGCCGACAAGAGCACCCAACCGTATGGGTCGGTTACCTGAGGAGAGTCGTGCTGCGGTAATTAACAGGTCATTAGTAGATCGCGGAAGTTTATGCAAATTCATATTTTTGTAGACTTGTTAACGGAAGCATATATTAGGCAGAGATATATTCCTTCCACTGCCACCTTTAAAGCATTAAAACTGAAGTAAAAATTATATTAAACCAGTATTCCAACTTTTGTTTTATTGTCCTCTGACTGTATTGTGCAACACATTTTAATTATTTTTATGTTCCAATATTCAATATTGATTTTCAACTTTAAGAAGAATTTATTGCCTTAAATATATAAACGCTACAAAAGTTTTTTGTAAAACAGGAATATATACATAGTTCCGCCTCCCCCAAAAAATGATATATCTGTTTATAATATTATACAATATGTTTAAAATATGATATTTTATCAATCTGTTTCCGAATCTGTGTTCTTGAGATACGAAACACGACAATAATCACGTAGTGGATATTGCAGATCAAAATTTATATAGAACATTCAAAATAACATTCAAATATGTTTCTTGAAATTTTTAAGCTATCATTTCAATTAGCAATTAGTAAAATAAACATTTATTTGGAATTTTATTGTTGGTAAACTTAAACTTTAACAAACATTTATATAGAAAAATCAATAATGTATGATATGTAGCCTTGTATATACATTTATAATAATAGTTTATGAACAAAGTTAATATTAAGGCATTATTTTCAGGAAAATTTCCTGAAATTACAAATATTAACTCCTTTTAAATATTAAAAATTAAAAATTCGAAGGAAACAAAATAATGGTTTTTTTTACGGTACGCAATGTGTTAACAGGAACAATCATGTACCTTTGCCTTGTTAACGCAATTATTTGCTGTTAATATGCTACTTTCATTTCTAAAACCATGTTCATTATAGATCGCATTAATTTATCTTCACAATTTACTGCGTTTATATTTATAATTTGTTCACTTTGCCAACATGGGAGTAATATAATAAGATACAGATTGAAATCGTATAAACTATTAATTAATATTTATCTAAAGATCAAAGAAAAATTAATACCAGAAAAAAAGTATGGACTTTGTTGTGAACAAATGTAAAATGTGTCGCATACGGGAAGAAAAATTTGAGACAACAGAAGCAATAAAAACATTTGAAAACTCTTAACCTTTAAGTATAGAAGTTTAAAAATTACCAATTAATGTTAAATATTCTCGTTTGTGGCAACTAATAAAAAAATGTATTGTATTTATTTGTTTTTACTTGTTTAAATATCTTTACATAGCAATGATATGAACTATATAATGAAAACACTGATTTCAAAATTCAGGATATTTTATACAGAGGTATGTTGGAGGTCCATATTTAAAGGTTGAAAAATGTGGAATCAAAAAGGCGATCCTATACTATTTATCCAATTAAAGCACGTTCAGCTTTACTAATAGAAAAGTTTTATATTTTAGTACATGTATACATTTTTTGTATTTAAGGTCTAAATGCAACTTCAATTTAGTTTACTTTAAAGACGAAAGTTAAAAATGGAAGAAAATTTACGATTCCATAGGTTTAAAAATACCATGTATTAAAGATTAATGGCAGCATCAAGACCTTACATCCTGTACTCCTTTAATACCTAGGATAAATGTGACAGGAGACAATGAATTATGTTTCAATTTTTGTATTGAAAGAATTGTAACCTTCAAACATGCTACTAAAAAAGAGTGCAGAGATATCCATACAAAAAAATACTGTGTAGCTAAAACAGACAATTTAAGAAAATATTTTTAAAATGTCAAGCTATCACCGAAACAGACAACAAAAATGATTCCAAATACAGTAGAACTTCATTTACTGACGTTCTGTTTATGAGAATAATTACAAAATTATTTCTAAAGAATAGAAAATTGTAACCTCATAATTATGCAATATATTGAACTGAACTTAATAGAATTAAAAGACTGAAACCTGACGAGAAACCTTAACAGAATTGATGATCAGACAGCTATGATTAATTCAAACGTTTACACAAATATTTAGGATTATGTATAATTTATGAGGTAATAAGATTTACATTTTCTGTACAGGAGATTTCAATGATTTATAGAAGAGGATATAAATATTACAATCCAAAAAGTAGTTGTAATAAAAATATGCAACATAGTCAATAAATTCCTGAGTGAATGTACACAATGACACACATGATAAAACAATAAAAATGTATTATAATTTGTATACCGTGCTATATTCAATGAAAGTAACTAACTAAATCTACAAGGAAGAAACTGGTGTGACTTTTGTTTATTCCAATGCATTTTCGTTTCATGTATACTTAACTTGAAAAATTGATTTGAAAATTATTAACATGTTGACTGCCATGGTGGTCACTAATGACCGGAGCTTCTAAATTAATGAAGAACAATTATAATAAAGAATCTGATTTTAAATAAAAATATTTAGTAACATAAGTAGTTAGATCATAGTGTGACGTGACTACTGTGATATTAAACCATTAATAATTATTTTCAATATCATTTGCCTTTGTTATTAACGAATAAGTATTACTATTCAAAATGCTAGAAATTCTCATAGCAGTCAATGTATTAAAATAACTGTATACAATTATGTAATAATCATTTACAATGTAATAATTATATACAGTTATTATAATAAATTTATATAATATTTTTATCTCGACAAATTTAATATTCTATATCTATATTATGCGGGATGTTTGAGTGGCATGTAACTATTCTAAATACCTTCTGTGCGTATTTTAAATGATTTTAATATCTACCGTAACAAGGGTCAAAGGTGACACAAACAAGGGGAATGTGATGTACACTAGATCATTCATCATTTCACTGTGGCACCACGGATTACACTCTAGGCGTTAAATGTTTAAGCGCGAGTAACGGTTAACCCAACGCCTGGCTGTCACCGTGGATCGTAAACTTGAACTTATCGTCAAGAATCAGCACGTAAAGCAGTTGACCATAAATTCGACGGTATCTATAGTATATTCTCTTCGGTAATGAGCAAGAGCATTCGAAAAACGACGCAAAATACATACGGTATCCCATTTAATTTCACTCGGATATCCTCGAAATTATCGATGAGACTAAACAATGTATTCAATAGAAGTTGAATCATTTTGAAGGTTACATTGTTCGTTGTCAGTGAACTTCCCCTATGTAAACGCATAATGCACTTATGAAGATCAACTTAACTTTTCTTCAAATGGAATTACTTGTGTTAGTGCGTTAATTGATAATTGTTGGATCACGTCCAGTTTTAGAAAAAACTGGGTTTTTGTAAAATCGGTCGAATTTTTCAGAAAACCAAGTGTTACGTGAAAATTAAAAACGATAGGCAGTTAGAATTTGTCGCAGAAAATAAAGGAAGCTGGACAGCTTGGCTCACGTGAGTAATGTACTGTAGTTCCGTTTTAGTCAGTCACATTCAGTCTCGCTTCCGTTCTCTTTTATTGCCGCGCGCCAATAATGACCATGCGTCGAAAGCCGAAACAACCCGAGCATCGTGAGTGGAAGAGTCCCCTTGACCCTATGCACGTTTACTTAGCTTGATGGTAGATGGAGCTGATGTGAAAACTGCACTGTACTGTCCTGAAACGACGTTTGCTAACTTCACCCCCGAACCAAAGAGGACACGTGCGGCAAGAGGGCACGTCCACCCGCGATGAACGTTAACGCGTCGGTTTAGGTCGCTTTTGTTATTGGCTGATTCGCGTAAACGAAAATTGCAAATGAAACAAAGTATCACAAATTGAGATAAAAATAAGAAGTTAACGCCCATATTCATTCCCTATCGTTGTTTTTCACTTTGTCGTATTCTGTTTCGTTTGCGTTCTTCGTTACTTCTCTTCGAGCACAGTTTGACAAAGTCGGAAAATGAGTATAATTGGAAGAAGCGAAATAGACACAGTCCGAGCATCGGGGATGAAGACCCAAGACTTCAAAGCGATACTGCACGCGTCAAATATAAACATGCAATGAAGAAAATTTCAAGTGTAATAACTTTAACCTTACCTCTTCAAATATGACGCCAGTGGATTTCTGAGATTGTTGTGATTACAATATGTCCAAGCACGATGTAAATCGGACTAGTTTTACCGACTTGATGTAATTAATAAAATTACAGGTTTATTTCCTTAAAATTGATAAAACTAGTCAGATTTACGTCGTGTTTGGAAGAACTAAAAACGAAATTTACTTTCATAAGTTCTCTACGTTCCAAATAGAAATAGCTCACTCAAATCAGATAATTTCAAGATAAGTATCTTGAAATGATTTAATTTCTATTCAACGGTTAAAAACAGTTATGGTATCCGTTTCGGTTTTTGAAACAGTTATAAAGAATTGAAATAAAGTCATAACTGTTATTTGGTATATCGGTTCTAAGATATATTGGTTTCGATTCCATATTATATTCGATTCGATAATATATTTCGGTTCTGAAAGAAATGTAGATCCAAAATACAGAACCGAAAAATAACAGTTATAGAAATATTAGTTCTGAAGAACCGGAATCGAAACCGATATACTGAATAATAGTTATGACTTTATTTCGGTTCTCTATAACTGTTTCTGTTGGAACCGATATATAATAGTTACAAATAGTTATTTTCGGAACCTTTTCAATGCCTGGTTCTATCTAACAATATTTTTGTATCATCAGTAGTTTTGAAGATATTCGAGTATCGATTCAAACTGTATACCTTATATAAGACAGCAACGTAATTGAAGTTATCGAGCACTCGTATTAAATGAATTCAATTTATTTAAAATTTTATAAGGTTCTAAACGTAGAGGGTAAAATATTTTATTATAATTTCTATTAATTTTTAACTTGGTATCGTATGAGATAATTTATTTAAATAAAACCTTCAAAGTATCTGTATCGATGATGCTATAAGAAAACATTTTTTTAAATTCAATTTTATACAATATGTATTATACAATTTATACAAATTGAAAAACCAAAATTTATTATAGTGATTATTTTATTAGCGTTTTCTTAAAAAAATTCACTTTACTTGATGTATGTATTACCATGAGAAATCATTTTAACCATAAATGAAGGATAGCACCACCAAAAAATAATATAGATGACAAAGTATTTACTAGTATCGAATAATTTAATTGTTGATTGTTATCTCTATAGTAATATGTATAATAGTTTATATAATTTAATTATTGATTAATAAATTATAGAATCATTAAAAATAACATGGACATTTTACAAAAGAAGTAAACACATGGAAAAATTACACAATACGGGTAACACGGCACTAATCAATGAAACAATCACCTAAGCGCATCTACTACAGTTTATAAATACGTTAACAGCTCGGAGCGATCATGCTATATAAAGGAATACTATGCTTCGACTAATATGTAGTACTACGAAGTCAATGAAACCTGTATCATAAGTAGATTAAGTAAAAATTCTCTCGATGAACTTAATTACAAACGTTATACATCGCTGTCTGTTAGGAAATTTTATTAATAAATATGAAAATTTCTAGAACTGTTTATCAATTTCCTTCTTCAATTTTTCTATTTATAAATAACTTTATGCATAAATGATTCTAAATGTACAAATTAACAATTAAAATCAACTGTTATTTCTGTTTTATAAAATGAACTTGAGTTTTCAGTTATAATAAGCTTATTAAGCTATCGAAACTATGAAGATAAAGAAGATAAAGAACTGTTTAAATAGGTAAATAGTTGTATCAATTTTATTATCACCATAAACTAGAGAATTTATATAAAAAGAATCCATTTTATTATATCATTGTATTCTTCAATAGATTAAATAGAAGCATTAGAAGAGTGCAAAATAAAGGTAGCAGCGATAATCGATAGATGAAGTAATCAAATTTATAATTTGTAATTTACTAAGTTAAATAAAAATACATGACCATATATTCTAATGTGTGTGAATTTAAATGAATAAATAAATAAATAAAATAATTAAATAAAGGTGAATTTACAATATTTTATAAGGAAATTCATTTACTGAATCAGCTGTAAACATGGAAGTTTATTATGCTGTGAAAATTTTATTTCACAGTTTTATTTGATCTTGTTTGTTGTTCTGATTAATAATTCAAATAGCATACGAATACTTCTTACTTCTTATTCAGTGTTACAATATTAAAAATTTATGAAAATTGTAATATATTACTCTAATAACGTATAATACAAAAATATGTGTAACAACAGCAATAACAACAACAACAACAACAACAACAACAACAACAACAACAACAACAACAACAACAACAACAACAACAACATAGCATAATGTAATAACATAATATAATATAACATCTGCACATGATTTACTTGTGTAGAATATTAATTGTGAACGTTAAACAAAATTTATTAGAATAAAGTATAAGTACAAAATCGTTTCAGGGCAATTTTCTCTCGTTTAAATTACAGTCTAACAAAAAAAGGAAGGTATCGGTCTGGATACCGTCGCTACGTAGTGTACTCTCTTGCATAGCTTCCCGTTCAGCTTCTAAGATTCAGAACCGATGTTAACTGCAGAAACAGTACTATTCGATTCCAGGTACAAGATTATACTCTGCGACCACAAAAATTCAAACGATGTTCTCGATTTCCTTCTACTTCCATCCTCTGTTTTCCTTCTACGGTCACTAGGTGATCGATACCCGGCGATCGTTGCGCGTGTTCTTACGTTTGGATAAATCACGGCGGGCCTTTAACGATTCAACATCAACACGATATTAGATTCCAACAAGTTTCGTAAATTTTTCCGTAGTCACGATTAAACCTGCACCTCGTAAAAGTTAACGCGCAAAATCATTGCGGATTCCCGAGTTAAGAGATTAGAAACTCGGAAGTTTTCTCTCTCTTAGAGAAGAGGATGCGCGAACATAAAACAACTATATTCCACTTGTCAAAACTCGTTGCTCCGACTGGTTAAACGTTTCCTTTATGTACATGCATAATATCTATAATTCATTGCTGTCAAATATTTCGTTGCTGTTGAATAATTGTATCTTAATACATTCGCGAACAGCAAATTTTTCGGTTTTCTAATACTCATTTTCGGTAAACATGGAGGAAATTTTAAGCTAATCGCTGTAAATTTTTTACGTTAAAAGAAGGACAAAAAATCCAAAATTTGTTTTGAAATATTAGTCTCGTAACGATCCGTAGTTTGAAATTAACAACTTTCCGTTAAAGAAAAGTACTTGCAAAAACGCGAATTTACGTCAGCGGTCGTGAATGTGTTAAGGATGCATTGATTATATTCTTTGTCAATTTAGAATTATTTTTTTCTACCTATAGAGTAGGGTATGTGCACAATTTGTGACCATTTAAATCTTCATTCGCCCCTTTAAAAAATCACAGCAAAAGTAATCTCGATTTGAATCGAAAAAACCCTAAAGCCTGATTAAGGTTAAACATTTTTCCGCCTATCAGATTATTTTTCAAACTACAGTCCGGGATAAAAATATTGCACATTGCAAAATGAACGTTAATTTTCATTTATTTAACGTTACAATAACATTTGTTTCCCATATCTTGTTTCAAAAACTTCGTGTTTAAATCGTCTGATTATATCACCTGATGTGCTTTTACTTAAATTGAGCATGGCAGCAATTTCTCTATGCGATTTTTCTTTTGTATCGTGAAAAGTGATTAGTTAGCGTATATTAAAGCTAGTATTATTTTTACGTGCCATTATAACGCGTGGATTTTACGAATATCGGAATATAACTAATGGTATCGGGCTTAATATTGCCACATACAATCTAGCTTGTTTATAAATAAATGTAACCTTCAATCTCGGAAGCACAAAAGTTCGCGAAAGTTGCCTCAATTCCAAGTGACCGAATATTAAAGTAACATGAGAATCATACATTGTTTTATTTGAAACGTATTATTTAACAAATACTGTAATTTACATAAATAAAATGTATACTATTATTAATTAGATATAATACCCTAATATTATACCTGACCATGTCAGTTTTGTTTGCGTTAGGAACGCAAAAAATTGTAATAGGTCAAAATAAAACTTTGGTGGTGTCCAAATATTAAAGCTACTCACTGTACATGCCTATCGAAAATTATTCACAAAATAAACTATACATTTTTTCAGTCTGTAATATGAAAGATACAAATGTAAAGGATGTGCTGTCTTTTTGTCTCGGACTGTATTATATGCGATATAACAAAACAATCTGTTTTGATAGACTATACCGTACTTATGGTTTTAAAGTAGAACTTATTTTCAGGTAAAACGAACATATTATATAATTATTAAATTAAAAAGTAGGTAATAATCCATATATCACTGTTTTGATTAGTTTATTACATTACTTCTAACCATAGCTTGTGGCGTTTTCAACCACGTTCGCAATTTCGTATTACAAAATATCAGAAATTAAAAATAGGGGGTGATAGAAATAATTTACAAATATGTGAAAAGTTGTATAATTTATTGTATAAAATAACAAAAAGAAGCTTTAAACTCTTGGCCACCGTACATATTGCTTTGTATAAGTGAAAAATAAGAATAAAAGTGAGAAAATCATTGTAATTAAGTCATTTCGAAATACGAAGCCATGACTTTTAGACTTTTATTTAAAGAGTCACTGATATATAAACAAGTTAAATTGATTCACTGAATAGTTTTATAATAAAACTAAGTTATTGTTCTCAACAACTGACTTCTCTAACGTTATTCGATTATATCAAATTCAATCTAATCAATGACAAATTTAATATAGCTTCAACGAAAGATAAGTTACATACCATCTCGAATGATGATTGAATGTAAACATCTGAGACATTCATTCTCGCTTTGACTTATAACTCTATCCGATGTTTTCCCAAAATTACGTTCCTTTCATTGCTTCCAATCATTGCTATTTTTCTTTCAAATAAAAATGTGAAATAACGGCTGCGTCAAGAATTAGTAGTATTTATCTAATTTTTGATATCAATAAATGAAGATGAATTTGTCATGTTTACCAAATTATTACCCAGAAGTAACAACGGATTATAAAGAAATCCTTATTGCAAATGTTCTCAAAACTGTGCACTTACAAAAATATTTTGCAAGTTTTATTTGGACTAATTAATCATAACAAACAATATTAATAAAGTATCTTTTTTCTCGCTTCAACAGATTCCACAGACACAATTTTCATAAACATTTGGTTAGCAGAATTATATAAAAGCTGAAATTCCCCTAAATGTTGTGCGCTGAAATTAACTGTACCAAGGGACGAATTAATTATACAAAACACGCTAATCTCGAGGGTGATTAAAATCGGTGCAATGGCAACAACGGATACTGTCCTATTTTTCAGATGTACGAATATTCTGAAATACTAGGTTAGACAGTAAATAACACGAAGCGTAGTAAAACTCAACCGACTCTCCATGACGTAAATAGATGAAAAAGTATGATTCAATGGATATTCAGCTGCGAGAGAGGTCAGATTTAAATTAGTTTGCGCGACCTGAGAGGTAAAGGTTTAACACGTATCGGATGATAGATCGGATCGATGGCGGCGTGAAATCGGGGCAATTGCATCTAATCGCAGAAATGGAAGAGGTATTTGTTTTGCAACTCTCCCTTAACTACGACAAGCACATTCGCAGGTATATCAGGCGCATAATGAAAACAGTGTATGCACCTGCGTACGACGAAACACACTTAAATGCTATCAGATAAGAGGTACCACGCGGAATCGAATAATTTAGAGGAAAGTAAAATCTCAGGAACGAGCCTTAAAAGGTTGAACGGTTCACTATTTATCGGCGTACAAAATGTTACTTATGCTCGTAACTGTTCTATCGGCGCGGAAAGTTTCTAACCACTTTTCTTTTTCTTTTCCTTTTTGGATACAGTTGAATACAACGGGACATTACAATCAAACAACGCGTTCAGTAGCAATTTTCTTTCTGTGGTATTCTCCTCTCTTCTCTTTTTATTTGAGCTGAAACGAAAGTTTCGGTAGAAAGTTATAACCTATACGTTAGGTTACTTCAAGGTTTACAATAATATCTAGACCCTTAAGACTAGATCAACCAAGAGTTGGACATGAATATTATGTAATCCTTATGAAAATTGTAAGAATAGATTTTTTTCGGTCTCTTCGTATATTAGTTATAGTACTGAAGTGAAACTATTTATTTTTTAATTATTTTGGATATTTAACGCTTTTAGGATCAATAATTGCGGAATAAGAAAACTGAAACCCATTATTTTGACGGGCAATCGCACTCATTACTAGAACAACCGCG
The DNA here is from genome assembly GCF_051020985.1 of Nomia melanderi. Lineage (NCBI taxonomy): Eukaryota > Metazoa > Arthropoda > Insecta > Hymenoptera > Halictidae > Nomia > Nomia melanderi. The sequence continues at coordinate 1,088,569 of NC_135009.1, forward strand.
TTATAGTGTTAAAAAATTAGAAAGATCTATTGGACCCACTTCGATATTTATGTCAGTTAAAAAATCTTTTATCAGTCATGAAAATTATCGTGTATCAATACGCACGAAATAATAAAATATAAACGACACTGTGTATTACATGCATGAAATATATATATATATATATATATATAAAAAGTTAATTAGACCAACTTTTTCAGAATTTAATAAAAGATACTGCAATGTATACATTAGTAGAACCGATAAACCATTATTTTTAGTCCCAACAGAAAGGTTTATTATTTCATATAAATTTTTTAGTATTAATGCAAAATATAATCTCCTTCTTCTTTTACATAGGGCACTTCCCGATCTAATCATTCATTTTTCCAATTCACGTGTTGGATTAATATTTCATAATTTATATAAAATGATAAGATTTTCTGATGAGATTGAAAATAATAGATTTCTCTATGGTCCTCCTAATATTTCGAAATGACAGCTGCATCTTGCATTATGTATAACATGTAAACGTGCAAGGGATGTACAAATTATTATAATCCAAGTTGCAGCAATTGATTATTACGGTAAATATGCATGGAATTTTATTTAAAAACCATAGTTTAGTATTGTTCTTGTGATAATACCTGAAAAATTCTTTCCTTTTATTTGACCTTATTGTTTTATGAATTCTTCGGCATTTAAATAATATTTGTATTTAAACGATTCCCGCAAGTCAATGAGTAGTACAGAGATACTGTTGTCAGTTTGTTTCGCGGTTGCGATTTAGCTGGACAGTTACTTACATACCTGTGTCATTATCTTTTATACCAGAGCGTGACTGAATCGAAACAAATTCTATATAATCATTATTTGTTGAATTCTGTTACAATATAAAGTGCTTTCTTTGAATTTCAAATATAAAAGAATTAGTACTTACAAATTATTCTATAGTTTGACAATGTTAGTTATTTTAACTTTTAAGTAATTTTTCTTCAGTTTTAAGTTGACTTCATATATTTACGTTTTAATTTGGCGTAACAGTTTTGTTTTATCAATTATTGTATATTCTAATACTTTATGTGTGATTGATAACAATCCTGGAGGATCACACTTGTATCAACAGATTTTTGAGGGTAAAAAATATAGAAGTTAGGAATACTTTATTTCTTAGCATTATCTAAGGAATTGATGGTGGAATAAATATAAAAAACGATGAATATTGTAATTTTCATAGATGTGCCTATCTTATAAAACTTTACCAAGCGGTTCAAGGGTTAAACTTCAAATCTACCTACGCCTTCCCACGATATCATTCACGTTTATCGCAATTAGAATTTTTTCAAAGCAAAGTATATATTTCTGTTTAACAGGGACTTTTTTCTACTTTCAAGAAAATAAAAATTCCTTCTGTTATGTTGTCACAACACGCGGCAGGAATACTCCCGAAAAAGAGAGTGGGATCTTGTCCAGATCCAGAGTAAAACCACAGTTCTTAGGTTTTGCGTGTTTTATTGTGTCACACGATGACGAGTCCGGGTTGGAAATACGAGGTAGAGGTGTTGACTTATTCTTGATGGTTGCGTGGTTAGGATAATTCTACTCTTCTTCTCGGTTGACGGAATTTAGGAAAACTCGGGAGAATTTGGTAGTAAAGAGGGGGAAACATTTGGGCCTTGATGATTCGCGTTTGGGAGTTGGAGTGACTAAAGATCTGGATGTCGGACTGCCGGTTATGTTTACACTTCATCAGATGTATAAGATGTTCATACAGAGTAATTAGGTTTACAAGTAAACCCAGTTATAATGCTAACGGAGCATTTCGGTGTGAATGATCGATGTTTTTAGATAGAGATGGTGAAAAACAGGCATATCAGATGGATGCAGGCATGGTATGATATCATAATGGGTGTGATATCAATAATAATAGTAAGAATAATAGTGATAGTAATAATAATAATACTGATAGAGAAGAAGTAGAATGTAACATCTTACTTACACAGAAACGTATGGAATACAAGTAAGAATATTTCATAACTATTTTAATTTTCAATCTTTGACCTTGTTTAGAACCATTGGCAGAATCATGTCAAAGTTAGAATGGGAATTTCTAAGTGAACAGTACTTAAAAAATCTCGACGAAGTGAAAATTGGGCCAATAACTGCTTACTTTGCCTTCAAGGGAACTGCATTTTTCTGGAGAAGTGGAAAAGATTACTGAAAATAACGGTCATAATTTAAATTGTAAACAAAATTGTAGCAGTATTATTTTGATCAAATATTTTGAAACAAAAGGTCGACATCTGGAATTAATGGCTTTATATATATCGACAGAATTAATAGCTTAATATATGGAACAGTACTTGCCATGTAATAATAAACACATTAATTGATAAAATTCATTATATTGAGTGTCCCAGTTGAAGGTCACCTAAGTATACTTTTTCTTTAATAATGCCCTAGAACCGTATTGGATTCTATTAAATCAATTCTATATTTCTGCGTTATTGCGGAGTAATACGGCACAACGATACTCGTATACTAAGCTAAACTTATTCTGCTATACATTTATTTATTAATACATAAGAAATCTTGTAATATGCGGAAGATACAATAATATCAAGAAAGTATAATAATATCAAAGATTAAAAAATTCTTGTAAATGTAAACTTAATGTAACAGTATATACTTCCAAGTTACAGCCATTTTTTCAGTATAACAGTTGTTCAACTACATTATTTTCAGGGAAATTATTCGAAACGATCATTTGAAAATTAAATGCAGACGGAAATATGTCTCACCATGGATAATTTATTTGTTTATTTTTATATTTTGTATTTCTACGAGTATTTAATCTCTTAACTGGGAATGATGAGTTAAATCGTCATTCAAGTTCAATTGCATTTCTAAATAGTTCCTCATTTTCGTGTTTATTTAATAAATGATTTTTGTGTTTATTCGAACCATAATGTTCATACTAGTACAAACCATTCAATATTGAAGTGAATCAGTGTTATCAGTGTTTACTATGTATATTAATTTAATTCGTCTCGAATCGCGCTTTCATGAATGCTCATGTTTGAAACATACACAGTTAAGAGGCTGGAAACTCGTTTGATCTCATGACTAGACTGTAAATCTTTATGCGCATTCTAATTTTTGAAAATGTAATTAACAAAAAAAATCAGAATAAAAGCTAGTTTTTCGTGATAAACGTTATAGAATCAACTACACTTTGATTATTTTATACATATTTACGTAGATATTGTGTGCCTTTTGTGCAGTTTTGTGTTTTCCAACTTTTTATAAATGTATGAAAATCTGCAGTATATTCGTGACCCGCGAATCTTGTAGGTAAGTAACAAATACCAATAATCAACAATGACCTGTGATATACCTACAGGCTGCTAAAATAAAAATATTGTAATATTTATATGGTACATAAGACACACGATACTGAACGAAAAAATCTTAGTGAACATATATTGAATTTCAAACGTTCCCGAGATATAAACATTTTTATATGTTGCTCCTAGGATAGATAGATGATGAGATATTATGCGTTTAGTACTTAGTTTTAACATTTAAAAATTTCTAATACATGTATTTTAATTGCTTATCTAATTTTAAAATATTCCCTAAAAGTAAATATTATGTGACAAGGATTTCTAATTCCATACTATATTGTCGGAATGTGAACGCAATCTCGAACGATCGTATGGTGCCAGCTTAACTAAAGGGCATCTGAACCCGCGTATTCGGAGCGTGTGGTGCGTTTAACTAAATTCGCGAGATTGAGTGAGAAAATTCTCGATAGTTCCGGACGTTGAACTTTTTCGCATTTTCTCCACGTAGCGGACTCTCGTTTTCAAATGTGAAGTTCTCGATGGTTCCGACTGTTGAATCATGTCGCGTCTAACCCAACGTGTTAGGCTCTCGTTTTTGTCTATGCTCATCGGCACTCTTGCTCCCTTAAAGAAATGAATTTCCCCTCTGCCAATGCATAGAAGGGGAACAATTGCGGAAGTGGGCGCAATAGGTCAATAAGTTTTTCGGGAAAACCGTAGGTCTGACGAGTTGGCAGACTACTCGCAAGCTGAAATGTCAGAGGAGCAAGGGGATTCATCCTTTGTTACTATCCTGCAGCCAATACCGACCACGCGTCGAAACCCGAAACCGAAAGGTCAGAGCTGTACTATACATATGTCCGCGATTGACCTTTGCCATTGCATGAAAATTTGCCTGGTTTTTGGCAGGAGTACTTTCCAACGGGGCGGCAAGTTCAAATCCGGCCTCCACGACGCACAGTGGGCCAGAACCGTAAAAACGTAAGCAAAAGTCCAATTTGCAACTTTGCTAAAAATGAATGAAATTTGGTCTATTAACTTTTAAATGTACAAACTGACTATTAGTGTAAACATTAAAACAATACCTGTCATAGACACAGGTGGTTTTCATATAGATAACAGTTTTGTCTAATTTAATTATAGTGTTAAAGGACATACTTTTGTCTATAAGTGTATGTAATATTGAAATATTATTATTTTTACCTTATGCTAAATACTTTTTTATAGAGGCCTATTTTCTCCTCTTTTTCTGATTTATGGACGTCTACAAAGCGAAGTTCATGAAAATTCAAGTTGCAATTTGTATGAGTGTATCCGTTGGAATATATCTAAGGTGGACGTATACAAATTTCTTGCACATACTTGCAGATAACGGACTAGTAACAATAAAAGTATAATTGATGCCCAACCTCCTGACGCTGCGTCGTGGTAGAGCGGCGCACCGTCTGAGGCAAAGAACTTGATTGAGATGTTTTAGTAAGCAAAACTTAAACTAAAACGTATATTTGAGAAATACTAAGTGTGTGGTACTCATTTTTTGTAAACAAAAAACATTTCAAGTGAAATGCAAAAGTTTAGTAATTTTAAAGTTTATGCGCTCATTTATTATATTTCTTGGTCCCTAACATACTTATTGCTTTATATAACATTTGAGAAATGTTTGTAAATAATCGGGCACCACTTCGTTAATAATAGCATGTTCTAATAACATAGTGTCTAATACAAGACGACTATATAGTCATTATGAAGCGGACGACGGCAAAAGGTGGTTCGCGTTCTTTTAAGGATATAATTTGACTGATAAAATAATCAGTGTTTCAGGTTATTCGTTTTTACACTATAGAAACAGTGTATTATTAAAGTCTTCGCAACTTTTCAAGCCTTTCATTAAAAATATGTTCGGAACACCTTACTGTATTAAATCAATAGGCATCTAAACCTTTGTTAAAAATAATTCTTTACCTATTGAGTTTTGAGGGCATTAGATATGTATATATTAGATAAGTATATAATTAAAATTGTATTCTGAGTAGATTAGCTAAGTTTCATTTTTTTAGGGTAAAACACCGCCATAAGAGTAGTTTTCTAAGGGTAGTTGCTCATCTTACTAAAAGAATAATACCAGAATCAGATTCTGCGATCCCCAAAACTCTAGAAACAGTTACTTTCGTAGTTATTGATATAAAAATGATAAACATGAATTTTGTCCGCGTTTATTCAATTCTGGCCTACTGTGCGACGAGCCTGAAGAATTTTGAAAAATTCAGGACCCGCTCTAACGATTTCGCCCGTGTCATAAACTAGGCCCGTGCGAAGCCATGACACGACCTTTTTATGTTCGACCGTCTTATTTTCTTATATTTAAATCATAAGTAATTTGGAAACATTTTTACCAAAAAAGCAGATGGTTTGTTAAATTAACAACAAAATATCTGACGCACAATATGTTAAGAGTTAACATCATAATACTTACTATTCCCAATATTTACAGAAAGTTTTGCACACGTCCTGCTTTCATTTCTACACACTTGTGACATCTTCTTACAGAGTTTTGAACTCTTTCTCGATAATTTAAGGTCCTCGTTAAATTATTTGTCAATTATGTCAGATCTGATTACGTAATTGTTCTAAAGCATATATCAGCTTACATGAAGCACGTTTTGTAATTATCGAAATACCAGTAGTAAGTCTATTTATATTAACGTATAACAACATTTATATTTTAAGAGCAATTGAAATATTGATGTTACCTCTGAAAAATTCCTTATATACTGCGAAATACACTCAATATAAATGTTTACTATCAAATATATAGATTTTATATCTTATAGAATATAAATAAAGAAAATAAAATAAAATTTGGTAATCATTTAGTTTGTAGTGTTCTTCACAGATTTTCATGATTTTTTTATATGTTATCGGAAATGTAATTCTAAGCAACTTTTTTCAGAACGATCGTGTGCGACGGCCTGAGGCGACTGCGTATTTGTCACTTGTTTAAACACACCGCAGTGCACGAGAGTCCGCAGATATAACGGGTGAACTGTTCAGAACAGAAATCATTGCCCTAACGTTGCGGAAATGGAGGTATACCGTAGAAATCAATCAATATTTTCATAAGCTCTGCCCTTTGACGAGAACAATAGTAATTCGTATTGGTAGTGACTCCCCCCCCCTCCCGTCTCTCTCTGAAATTACTTAAAACGGAATGATCGTGAAAAGCCTTCTCATAACTATTATGAAAATTTATAAAACAATTGAACATTATATATACATATCAGAAGTGACCGGGGTCCAGGTCTGTACAACGCATACTCACGGACCTTGTGTGACCGGCGAGCGATAGCTGTGTGGCGCCAAAGTTCCATGCACGCGCTCTTCACGGACATTTTCTTACCCTGCCCAAAGAAAAACCGATCTCACGCTTCCCACAGAGGGGTTCCTCTTCAGAAATGTCTGCAGAATCCAATGGCGCATGACAAATTCGTGCTAGCCAACCCACTTGTCGCTCTGAATAGCCGTGGCCGGCGAGCGATGGCCGTGTGGCGCCAAAATTCTGTGCACGCGCTCTTCAGGGAGATTTCCATAACCTTTCCAAAAGAAAACCTGATTGCACTATTTCTACGTGGCATGAGGGGGGGGGGAGTCGGGAGGGTTGGATTCGTCTTCAGAGATGTCTGCAGAATCTAATGGTACATAGCAAATTCATACCAACCAATCCACTTTCCACAGAAATATAACAGAAGTGCATACAAAGTACGCTCATGTACCTTTTTGTAAACTTTGACTATCATTTACAAACATTTAATGATACACAAAATTCAAAATTTTTATAGCTATTTTTTTAGCAAGTTTCCTTTATGTTCTACGACATATTTCAACAGCCTATCGTTTTTAGTTTTTACGTAGCATTTGGTTCTCTGAAAAATTCGACCGATTTTACAAAAACCCAGTTTTTTAGAAAACTGGACATGTCCCAGAAATTTGGTTTTTGGATTCGTATTTAGGGTAAGGAGCTCTATAATAATCACCTAGTGATTATTGCAAGACACAAACAAAGATCAAATTTGTTCCACAGTGTAATTACTAAGTAACATTACTACGGCTATAAAGAGAAACTGAAGACTTTTCACCCACTTAAAATTATTAATAGTCGCTGATCGTTAACAGAGTCCGGATATTTTTCAACGAAGACGAGGGTATTTATTATGATGAGCTATCGAGTGTTAAAACCTGATGGGAACTTCCACAAGGAACCACGAGAAAGAAGTGGAAAGTGCAAGCCTCACTGCGATCATTAATTTTGTGGTAGGTAATGAAAGATATGCGAGTTTTCGAACGGAGTTACAAATAATCCTTGAAGCTGTTACCTCTTAATCATTTGATTCATTCTGCTTATAAAAGTTAATCAATATAGGTTATGCTAATGTATTTAAATCATTCACATTATTTTAAATAATGCATACATGCTCAATGTTGAATACAGACTTTCTAAGATATTGTGTAAAAGTAACAGAAAATAAAATGTTAGTACGTGTAATTCCTTTTTTCGAGCTAAGCCAATTCAAACGTTTCATTTTTACTTCTTGTAAAGATTAATTAATTTCTCTTAGTCTCATCAGTAGTAACATTTACTAGTAGTAGACATGTAGCAAAATTATCCCAAACTCAAAGACATGATCAACAAATGCATATGCAGTATCTCGAAAAGAGTGAATGCTATAATAAAAAGAAAGAGGGGGAACAAATTATTAATATTTAATTATTTAATATAATATATATATATTAACAATTAATAAAAGCTATTATTAAATTACGTTTTAACTTTATAATTTCCGATTACCGCAAAAAATATTATAAACTGTGGATGGTCCTAATTTCTTGATCAGAGACCTTCGTTTTGTTATAACTTTATAATAAAGTATGCACGATTCTATATTTATATAACGTCTTTTTCTTATTTTTAGCCATAGAATATGTTGATAACATTTCTCAGGATAAAAATAAAACACCCGGTATGTTATGTAAATCCAAATACCCTGAGTGAGTGAAAAATTTCGATTGTCCATGAGTACCATTTGGAAGTACCTACAGCCATAACTTCTTATAAAATGTGTGAAAAGATTACGTCACAGCAAAAGGGGAAATTAGGTTAGGACAATAATTTGAACTTTCGAAGGTGAGAGTCAATGTACTGTGATGGGTGGGTGGCCATGCTTGTGAACGGTTCTACCATGGACGAGGTATAGGATAGAGATTGCAAGTTTATGGGATTCAGTGTCACAAGTGCTGAATTACCGACTGTGTAAAAAATCAGAGGTTTTGCTTTACCCTCTACGCCTGAAGAACGATCAATAGGAAAATTACACCAAGCAAAATGATCAAAATTCACCAAGTAGTAAATACGGTAAACCAGTATGCAAACATATTCACTATAATGTTGCCACATCTTCAAACTCCCAACACGCGAAGCTTTAAAAATAAATGTCATATAGTACATATTTTAACATTTTTAAGTTACTAATTAAAAGATCATTTTTAACTAACCTAAATTTTCAAGTTGTTTTTAAAATTATTTGTTACATTTTCGTATATAATTAATTCCATTTTTTATCAATTAATAATTACATTTGTATTTTGTATTGTATTTATGAAATTTTTGTTCACAGAGATTGTTAAAATGAAACCTCGTTGAAAGTACCTTTACCTAATAGTACCATAATAATGACAAAACTTAGTTATTTGGTAATATCTTAGCAGATATTAAAGCGATCTTGATAAAACTATTATATATTGTAAAAAATGCACATATTAAACAACTTTTTCATATGAAAAAAATGTCGCTGACATTTAGTTTCCCAGATAATCGCGAAAAACTTTTGTTACCACACATTGAATTCTACAATATATACGTGAGCGCGCTGTGGGACGGCCAACATAACCGCGAAGCTTCTCGCCGGCCGCCGTCTTCTCAGATTTCAAGTGGGTACGCTTTGTTACAAAAGTTTTGAAGAATGGAGACGCATGTACTGTATAACTGATCAAACTTCATTTCGATTTTAATATAACTTTTATCTGGAAAAGCACATGTAACCTGAGGAAAACGAGAGCTGATTAATACCAGCAGCAGCAGCCACGACGTTCGCGCGACTATGCTTGTATTCAACTCACGGACGTGCCACGTACACCACCGGCCAAAAATCATTTGCTGATTTCCGACATAATCGAATATACCGATCAACTTTGAAATGATCGTTTGTTATTACATAAGATATTAACACGCTGCATTGTGATTTTAGAGCTAATGCTCGAAATAAAGTTTCCTACTACCGAAAAAGATGTTCTGTTGTCGGCTTATACAGAAACCCGTGATTCTTTTATTCTCTAATACACGTTGAGCATTGCATATAGGAAAGATACAAAATTAGAAACACTCGAAAAACTAATAGCCAGGATGCCCAGAATATGTCAAGCTGTCATTAAGAGTAAAGGCGGCTTTTGTGATGAAAAGATAATTTGAAGAAAAATATTCGTTCTTCGATAGAAAAAAATAATGGAAACTGTAAAACATGTTACTTACAAGTTTTTGATATATAAACCTTCCTTAGTTACTCTAACGACATTAATTGTTTCTTAAAATTGTTCTGTTTCTCTAAATTTATCGGTGATTATGTATAATTGCCGGTTATTATATATAATCACCACTCAGTTTGGTAAATGTAACGAATTCTTGACTATCTATCAAATTAAGCGGCAAGTGCATCCGACATTGACAAAGACCGCCAATGACGAACAGTAATGAACTTTTATCACATTCGCCATTACGAGTTGGGATTAATATAAACTTGCCGGTTAATTTGATAAATATTCAAGAATTCATCACATTTACCAAACGTATTTGTGATTATATATAATAACGGCAATTATACATAATCTCCGGATTGACCATATTTACCGTAGCATATATACAATTCATTGTAATGATAGCAAAAGTTTTTCACGATTGTTTGAGAAACTAAACGTCAATAGTTGACAGTTTTATTAAAATCGGTTACTGCAGAGATCTGTTAAGGTATTACCTTTGCATTTCTGTCAATCGTTGTTCTAATGTAAGTTGCTGCATTATTTTACTGGTGAAACATCACGTTGCGACGTTCAATTCATTGAATAAAGATTTTTTGATATCGGCAATACTGTACTGATTATCATTTAAAATTTTAATATTTTTGATACTTTTATTCTTATCAGTTATATCGCTATTATGCAAAACCAGCCGTAGTCGGTATGACAGGACGTGGTACGAAAATGGTAACAGGGTCTTAGGACCCACGAGAGTGTGAGACCAAATTTTACATTGCATGTTATATCTATGCTATACCTCGTCTGTGATTTTGCCAGAACTAAGCGTAATAAGATGGATTCGCCTTTCTCTTCCACATGAAAGAAGAAGTCTTAAGAATGATTGCCAATTACATTTTCCGTCACGAGTTGTAATACACATCAGAACAGATTGAAGCATTGACATTTGAAATAATAATTGAGTAACTTCCGTGAAAGGTATACAATGAACGGAATTATCTTACAATAATTATTGTCCATTAAGATAGACAAACATTTTCATCGCACAATAGTATAAATATCGTTGGTATTTCTTTCTTCATCAAATCCAATTCTAAATGTAAAGTGAACTTTCATAATAAACTTCTAATAAAAACTATTATACCCGGTACAAACTTCGTTACATAATCCATGGATACCAACTGCTTATCTATTTTTTAAAGTAGATAAACTGAAAATGCAGATATTTGTTCGTTTATTTACTAACTGATTTTTCTTTATTGATAAACCTGCAATTGCATTGCCTCTGACATAATCATTACGATATGAATAACCTTTAAAATATTTATCTTCTAATCTAATCGTACTCATGTTTGTTCAATAGTGTATCAAGAAACAAAACTTGAAACCTTCATGTGAATTGCATTTGTTATAATATATACGATGATTGCTTATTTATCAATTGATTTTAATAACATAGAGGGCAACAGCAATGTAGGTCAAACGTAAATATTTACTTTATGTATTAATCTTTTTATATACCATTAAAAAATGGAATATGCATTTGAGAGATAAAGTTTTTATTTTTTTCTCCTATATCACATATCCTCAACAAATGTTGTGTCGCGAAATATAAACAAATAACGAATAGAACAGAAATTTTCCTAATATATTAAAATTCTAATTTTATTCGATATTGTATTAAAAAAATGAAATAACTTGTATTAAGTTTTGATAGAGTTTTTTATTTACCCACGTACATACTTACGTAGCTGAATTTATTATGTAAAAACTTATAACTTAATAAATTCAGCTACGTAAGTATGTACGTGGATAAATAAAAAACCTCTATCAAAACTTAATACAAGTGCAATGTAAAAACTTATAACTTTGCAATGTAAAGTTTGTATATAGCTCTTACAATTTTCAAAATATTTAACGGAACAGGATTTCTCAACCTTCATAATATGTTATTCTCTATTATACATATGATTACAAATACAGTAACGCTCGCTTAAATTTCACAAATTCGGGTCCAACAGTGGAATTTAACCACGCAGAAAAAATAGGAGGAAGATACATATTTGCTTCTAGAAATTGACTCGAGCACAGCCTGATAAAGACAGAGAATCGATATAGTAAACGGAAGTGGGATAGACATAGTTCGCCGAAAATCGTGAATCGAGACGCGGGGCTTCAAAGCGATCTCGCACGCGTTAAACATGAACATGCAATAAAGAAAATTTCAATTCCAATAATTTTAACCTTACCTCCTCAAATGTAGTGCCAGTAAATTTCTGAGATTGTTCTGATTAAAATGAATTCAAACACGATAGAAATCGGATTAACTTTACCGACTTCGTGTAATTAACGATATTAAGGGTTCATTTCCCCGAAACTGATAAAACTAGATCAATTTACGTTGTGTTTAGAGTCATTTTGATGAGAAGAATCTCGACATTCTTTTGATCTGTCTCTCTTCCTTTAATTGTATTCACTTTTTATCCGTGCTACTGGGATCACGTTACACTGAGCTCGAGAGAGTGAATAATAGGGGAAGCATAGGGATGGTGCAGTAGAATCTGAAGTATCTCCGGTATTTTTAATTACATATGGTAATTTCTAATAAAAAAATGTTTATGTCAGAAATACAAACATTTTAATGAGAAACATTTTTGATGTCACATTTACTAAAATTTCAAACTTATCAATATCTTTTTTTTACATGGGATTACATATTTTCACTATTGTAATTAAAGTCTATTTAAAAAACAAATTTAATAAATACATTACTTTCAAATAACCTGTGATAAAATTTTATAAGATTCTTATACAGCCATAAATATACAGAGATAAAGGATTCAATATCATTTATTAACAAATTCGCGACTACTGTCTGTTGTTTACATTTGAAAAATTGTAAAGTTCCTCACTTCAAACAACAGATCGTTACAAGATCTGAATATCTCAGAACAAATCTTTTGCATACAAAAAGGTATAAATAGTATTAATATTACGAGTACTATAAAGAAATAACTGAAAGTACTAAAAGAAATATAATATTCTAAAATCTCTGGAACCTACCAAGGAAATATAAATGAATATCAATTCCTTCATAGGTGTCTCAGACACCGTGTCTGCAGTACTGCGTACCGTTGTTTGTATGTCCTTGATAACAGCTCCGCAGGTCTATTATGCAGCCATTTTATTTCATTGCTTTACTACATGTGTCTGCTGAACGACCTGGAATAACTGCAGTGTTTCGACAATGTTGAAATGTTTACATTATTGCGTTAGGACTCCAATAGAATGTAGTAAATTTTTTAATGTTGTTAAAAACGACAAAGATACTTCAGATTTCAGTATCGGATAATTCACGCTGCGCACAGAGGCAATACATATCGCATAAGCTTGCTTGCAATGTATAATTTCACGAATTAACTACTTTGTTGAACACAATATAGCGTATATTAACATTTCCATCTCAGTTTATATCGTGTTCCGGCACGGTTTATTTGGTTAAGAAACATGTCATAAAGAAGCGGCAGCTCAACCACCTAAAACCCCGAGCGCACAGCCACCGGTACCTTTGCAGGTCAGAAGGGACAACGTACCCCCTACCTCCACTACTAGTAATGTGGGCGTAGGTTAAAAAACTATAACTAGCAACACCCCGAGCGTTGGAGCTTCTGATTTGTCACTAAGGACACCGCCCTATCTCTGTATTTTTATATATATAGAGAGACATTGAGACAAATAGACAAGACAGACATACATCACAAGTTCATAACAATCACGCTGTACTTACTGGACAACACACACACTTTAACTTTGTAAACACATACACGTTCCTTTCACTCAATATTCAACAAATACAGTCCACTTTCGAACGAGAAAAGGAGAAGCCTTTTTTCATCACATCCATTTCACACAAGGTTAATTCGGCGTGTGAAAGTGTTACGCCAAGTCCACTATTACTGCCTGGACAGCGTGCACGACCATATCGAATGTCTAAATACTGAAGAATTTCGAGGAAATTAATAACCAATGGTATACCAACAAAAATTAGGCGAGTTACATTTCATTTCTACGATTCAATACATACATTTTATAACGCGCCCATTATCTACCTTGCGTCCTTAATTGTATGTACACACGGACTGTGAGGTGTATGGCCGCAATCGCAAATTTGCTGGCGAGTACAATTGATTAGCTCAGACAATTAATTCTTCAACGTTCAGAAATACTATATTTAATTGACAAAGGCAGACATTGCGTCGCGATCCCCGTCTAGACATAATTGGAAACTAATTATCCTCGATCTATCGTGCGTCAAATGATGCTACTCGCGCACACTTCTCAGCGTATTTGCAATTTATCTAACCGTGAAGGCTGTTTTGTGGGCTATTCATGCCACTTGCTTCAGAGGATAACCTTTATTGTACGTCCAATTAAACTTATATTGTTCAGACTACGATAATATCATGAAATCGGAATCAACGCTATATACTATTGGCATTACCAACCCTGCTTTCGTGTCACTCATTGATAACAGTACCCATATTTAAACTTGTTAATGAAGATTCAATGTTAACTGTTATTAATATGAAACCAGTGTAGTCAGAGTTTATTATGTATAACTGATGTGATTCAGTTTGTAAAGTAAATTCTTTACCTCATTGAATTAAATTTAGATTTATAGAAGAATTCTTTCAATAATTTACAGAGGAATCGAAATTTTGTTTCACGTAATTTGTAACTAAATTATTTTGATTATTTAACACATTTTGTAATACAAATTATTTAATACTTATGCGAAGTTTGTATTAGTGCAGGCTTTACTTAAAATTATATTTCAAGTACGCATACGTTTTAAATTACAATTGACAAAGATAATAATTACAATTTATGACACCCAGTTTGTAAAAATCATTTGAAAAGTATTCTTTTAACGATATGAGAATTAAAACGATATCTCTAGTCTTCAAACCAAAGGAACCGATAATTGATGAATTTTTAATTAAAAAATACATTTCTCAGTTTTGCAATATTTTCCTCTTCTATAAAATACATAGGTACAATATAAGGAATATTACAAGAATCAGTCAGCAATGAATATTCAAAATGGATTTTTTAGATACTCTATACAAGGAAATTCTCTATTTTCGATTTATACCAAGATTAATAAATTTATTTATACATATACATTTTTTTCCTATTACCACTAATATCATGCACGATTAAAAATAATTATATGCAAGCGCGAAATTTATAAATGATAAAACACGATAGAATCGGAAGATTTTCTTCTACGAGCAGTCATATTTCCCCATCTGTTCGTGATCATAGTACACTGAGTTCACATACAAATCGAACGTTTCATTAGAAAACAAAACGAACGTTTTGGTATCACTTGATCGCTCATTACTCGGACTATCCACAGCAGTTTCGTCGATTTTGTGCGTCGTTACCATGTGAAAACAAAACAAGAAAATAGGAGAAGCTCACGACCCGCAATTTCTTTTCCAATTAACGACAGCCTCGAGGAAATCACGACCGGCTATGTCGTACGCATTGGTCATTCGTGCGAGCGTATAGATCGTAGAGATCGAGTCGAGGATTGATTCGAAGGAGAGAGCGGCTCCCAATGCAGCCAGTATAATTGAATAAATACCTAGTGCTACGTTGATCGAATTGTGAGTATCGCTTGCAATCAACTACACTAATGTAAGTCACACGTGCACGCCTGCAGGCAACACGCTCGTTGTCAACGTATGAAAATGGAAATAATACGCAAAATAATGCAATGCTCTCATATTATTTTCACGTAAAATGTAATAACATTGGCTGTTACGGTGTTGATATGTCGAGGACAATGTTGGTTTCAATTTTCTAGTTTCTTTTTATAGATTTGTTGGATTTCTGAGAGTGAATTTTGATAATTATGTTTTTAATGTATATTTAATAATTATAATAGAATTAATTAGATACCTATACAAAATTAATAAGAATTTGGAGGCTGTGAACAGATTACATTGTTATAAATTAAAATCAAAAACTAGAAGAGAAAGGAAACAGAATACTGTATAACTTATCATTTGGTAACGAAATAGTCAGTAGTATTATATTTTTCAATTTCCAACATCTCGCGTTTCGTTATTCAGTGGATAGATGTTACAACAACTCCAAAATTTCTTCATCGATAAATAACTTCTGCCAAAATTTTAAACAAAATTTTGTAAATTTATAAAGCTTGCTTTATCTTTAGACTTCATTTAAAATTTGCATGCAGAACTATACAAGCATGAAATAGATATAGATGAAGTGAATAAATATATTTACTTATATATTCGTTTCTCCCAATAATGAAGTTATACATGAAAGCTTAATGTGAAATTCAAAGGTAAAATAAACTCTATAAAACTTTACTTAAGATTCTGGTAAACATATATATGTAGCTTTCAGAACATTAAAAGATATATATTTTGTATACCTAAAATTTTCCACATAAATTAAATGGCAGGGTAAGGTTTGTTTGATAAAGTTGACTAATTTTAAGTAAGATTAATATTTACTACATAGTTTACGCCTAAAAAAGATTTATCGAAGCATTCGACTATTCGTGTGTTCAAAAGGTTCTTTTTTTGATAGGAGAAAGATTTCATTTTCAAATTTCATTCAGAATTTATTGTAAAAACGTAATTAAATTTGAATGCTTTTACATACATTTATACCTCTCCTTTTCAATTCTCAAGGTTACCTTGCTGCCGTTAGAGATTTATCGAAATCGTCCATTGATTTCTGTATCATATTAAGTTCTAAAGTTTTAGTTTTAAAGAAATTTTTGTTGTTAAATATATCCCGTTAATGATTTTAGTATTTTGCAAATTTTTCTTATAATCGAAAGTGTTCCACAACTTATTGTTAGAAAAGGTTTAAATATATTACTTTACTCACTTGTTCATGAGTGTTTAAACCTTTTTTACATACTTTGTAACAGCTTCGATCTACATTTTTAGTCTTCCCGTGTATACGTGTAATGAGACTACTTCAAAACGTCTTGCGTGCACAACATTCATACTTAAAACTGTTGTTTCCTTATTCAGGTCGGACAATTACAAAAATTTTCTTGCAATGAATTACAGAGAAAGATCAGGCCATCTAACTGTTCCAGAATTTATTAACCTCTAACAGTCGAAAGACTTCGCTAAGCAGAAATGTAAAAGACGTTATTTTACAAAAACAAAACAAGGCTTTATTAGCTATGAATACGTGCCATAGAGAGAGTCAAACAGTAACTCATTCTATTCAGAATTGATAAACTGATTTCTACTTACTTAGTGTCGCTCTTATCCTGCTAGAATTAATAACCTCGATACCTGGCGCCTACTACATGATAATCTGTCCAGCTACACTTTCTCTGACAATCAATTCGTTTAACAAATCTTTAAATCAAGCTGTTTTTGTCAAACACCGTTTTTCTTTATAAAAAGTTATGTAATCATTGATTCTGTTGAGTTATAAATGGAGAGCATAGAAATTAATCAGTGTAAATTACGTTATCCTCTATCATTGAGGTAATTAAAAAGGTAGACCACTGCCTACAATATTTTGTGTAGATCCCTGTGACCCGAAATAATCCAACAGCTCCACAAGCCTCAGTTTCGGCCTTCTCCGTGCTGAGAAAATCAAGCCAAATATTGGGCCCCAAGTCATCAAACCCCATTAGTTATAGCCAGGCTGTCAATTCTCTCTCTGATATGAGAGGATTCGTCTGTGAATTCATGAACTTCTTCAAGAAGGCAATGCCAATTATCAAGGCAGTTAGCTCTAAACTTTCTGTTTGAATTAATGCATTTGAAAAAGTAGAAGTCTTGCTTGAAGCCGCACAGCTTCTACTTTTCTAAAAAACATTTTCAACTTCGCCCGCTCAGGGAAATTTCTCACATGGAACGCATGTTCCCTACATTCCAAAACCGTAGAGCTGGAGACACTCGTGAGGGATAATAACATGTCAATTGCACTGATCCAAGAAACTTGGCTCAACCCCTCAACTAACCAGCAACTTTGATAGCTATAACACTATAAGACAAAATAGACAAGATAGCTATGGAGGGGGTGGCCATTATTGCCCGCAAGCACATTAAACTCACCGACTAATGCTTGACCCCTTCGTCAACATAGACGCTGTTGTCATCCTTCTCGAGGAACTCAAAATCGTCCCAATGTTAGCATATTGTCCTTCAGCAATCAAACTGATAAGTAACACCCTAACAAACTTACCCCTTCATCATTGAGCATGATCTAAATGCAAAACACACCTTCCGGAATAGCAGCAATTGTAACCACAATGGACACTTGTTATTCCAACATTTTGTAGCGGCGAGTTATAACTTAGTCTTCTCGCAACAACCCACCTTCCATATCCCAAACAGAGTACCGTCTACATTCGACTTCTTCATCACAAACAGGAGATTTGCCTTCAACTGCACAATCTCTGATGACCTGTCATCTGTTCACTGCTCGGTCCTAATATTTCCAAATTTTGAGCCCCGTCCCCATAACCACATTCATCCCAGTTATCGATTGGGCTCAATATCACAATCTCACACTAAACCAGAATCTCAAGCCCAGTATAAGAATAATACGACATGTGGACGAGGCTGTGCCTTCCCTTCACAGAAGTTATTTCAAGATCACCCACTGTACTGATTTAGAAAAATCCTTTTTTCTGATAAATGACGAACTAAAATTCATGATCAGAACCAGATTTGCAGCCAGAAGCAAATGGCAACACTCTGGGGACCCAATCTATCATAACTATTACAACTTTCTCACTAATAGCATCAGGAAGAAAACTACTCTGCTGACGGAAAAATTAATATAAGATAAAATCATTAACTCCAATGCCAAAGACCACACATTTTGGCCACTTTTTAGAAAAATAGTCAAGAAATCCCTCAATATCCCCCACCTTTTCAACAAATCGGGTCACTATGTCTCAAACAACCTTGAAAAAGCCGAACTACTCTCAGCACACTTCACTGAAATCTACGACCAAGCCTGCGAACAACATTCCCCTTTCTAGGAGCATGTATCTGAATCAGGACAATCCTACCTTACCTTCCACAAAGATACGAATCCTGAAACATTTCTGACTCACTTCTCTCTCTCCTCGGTAGCTTCTGCAATGAGGAACTGAAGACTCGCAAAGCCTGCGATGATGATGTAGTTTTGTCTGAGCTTCTCAAGTTTTCTTCTACAAAGGTAGCCACACAAATACACTATATATTTCGTGTCTGCTTACAAACTTCCTACCTTCCATCAGCATGGAAAACTGCTAACATCATACACATATCAAAATCTGGTAAAGACCACAAAACGGTCCACAACTTTCTATCTATTAGCATACTACCCACTTTATCTAAATTATTTAATAAGATAATAAGAACAATACTACTCGCCCACATGATCAAAAACCAAATCTTACCACGTTCGCTACCAGCGTCACATATTTGTGACGGCCGTAATCTTATATTTCATATAATGCAAATGAAATTATTCCTACGGATATTGTTATTAGAAATTATAAATTACGACAGTATATTTAGGAACTTAATGACTCGGTTTAGTTTCATTTTTCTAATATTTTGTTTAGAAAATTTATTGAATTGAAGAAAATATAATTGAGGAGACCATCACCGAAATAACCACTGGTAGCGAACGTGTCAAACTAGAATCCATCGTGTAACAAACAAGGGAATATTGTGTTCCTGTACTCCGTCGATATTGCGTTCTTTTACTGTCCCATGATAGTCATACTGTCCGTCGGCTACCATCATTACCGACGAACCAACAAGTTTAGATGTTGATATCTTGATAACAGCTTAAGCGAAAAATTTTATGTCTGGTTTGGAAACGTCTGAATGTCGGCTTCAAAAATATGGAATAGGAACCATAGAGTTCCATTTAAGAATTGTAACGTGACTTTAGCAGGACGATTCAAGGTCACATTACGATCAAATACCGTCCACCGTGATATGTAGTATCTCATACACTGTAACTTTTGTTTGATACATTTGTTCGCATCACTGATATTTTTCGAGACAATTCGGTGTTCTTGATGTAGTCTCCATACATTTTTTTAAAACTAAACCTATTTTTATTTCGGAAACTATTTGAGTTTTGGTCCCGTGTTTACTGGGTTTTTTTACTCATCGCTGCAAACTATGCACGCATTTATGCGTTTTTCGATCTTTTTGAAATAATAAGTAGCATACTGACAATTATAGGTGTATAAGTTGAATATGTGCGTTTCTTAGCATTCTTCAATTTGACGAAACCGAAAAATTACAATTACAGTTTAATTATGCTTTGTATGAGTTAAAATAGTTAATTCTCAGATAGTAAGCTAAGTAAAACAATATTACGTTCATATGGAACATTTCGACTGGGAAATATTCAACACTTAAAAAGTTAAAATCATTTAAACCATGCTATAAAAGTTTTTCTAACAGAAGAAACGAAGGAAAAGTTTCCAAAATTTAATTAAAAAATCTAGTTTCAGAGCATAAATGCTATTATAATTATATCCATAGTTTTGACATATTTAAGTAAATTTCATTTCTCTCCTCTGAACGCTGTATCCTCAAAATCAGTTGTTTGCACTCGTGGCCTTATTCCATCGAGCTCCTCAATTTCCATTCTTCATCCAATCCCACGCTCTGCAGGATTTTCGTCGAGGCGATCTCTCACAACGACAGCAATAAAATTTCAAGTGTTTCTCTGCGAACCAGTTCAAGCTACCTTTCAATAGCTTCAATAATCCTTTTTTCATAAAATACATTCTGTTTCGAAAAATAAGGTTGAATAAATAAAAGAATTCATATAAACTAATGTTCTAAAATACTTTGTTGGAAAGTTATAAGCGTTCGAAAATTTGTATTGATCGTTTTGGCAGTTGTAACAAACGTTTGAAATTCCTCCCTTTTACAGGAATGTAGACTTTCATCTGTTGATTTAATGATTGTCGAAGTCTTTTTAATATTGCTACTGTAGTAGACATCGTAGGAAATGTTTTTTTTTAATTACTTTTAATTATTTTTATTTTATTTCCATTAACCAACTTTTCATATAAATTCAGAAATTGGCTTAAGTACGAGGCTTAAGAACATCCTAAATAAATCTTTGAACATTTATAACTCTATAATAAAGCATTTTTGGAGACATTACCTGATCTTTTACGTGTACAATATGAATTCTGTCTTCACGTGTTAGGGCATTTTGTATAGAAACTGTTTTTTGACGCCAAACAGCATCAGCATATTTTAAAATTAATAATAAAATAAAAATATTGCATAAATATAGCGTGGTAAGCATTTTATTCAAAAGATATAACAAGAATAGTATATATATATTCTGAAAAATTTTAATGAACGTACCGAGTATTAAAATTGTACAATCAATAGTAAATCGCAAATTTGTTATTATTAAATTAATTATTAGTTTATACACTTTATTTGTATCTTTCACTTAAGAATGTCTTCTTTCGTGAAACCGATTTGTCTCATTACAGGTTCCACTATTCTCTCGCGGTACAGCAATAAATCCTCGCCGCAATAAATCTACGCTAATTACAATTCGAATGATTTATTGTGGCGCGGCGTGTCTCTAATTAGAAGCTTTTACGATTTGTAATTGGCAGTCCGCTGAAAGGCAGAAACGCGATCAAGTTTCGATGCTTCGTCGATGTCGCGGGAACTACGATTAAAATACGTCCTCCATTTCCAACCAACAAACATTGCCTTTAAAGATTCCCATAGCTGATTGAAACAATATTGTTACCTAAAAACCGAACTCAGCTTTCAAATGCGTTATTTCATTTACAATTGTCAAAACAATTAAATGTGCCTACATACACTATTGACCATAACAATGGAACCAGAATAATATAATGAAATTTATGAAGTGAGTAGTCATATGAATTATTTGTATTTCAGTTCTGTGTACAAGTTTTATTAAATCTTACCAGAATATTATTTTTCTTCATTAACAAAAAAAAAATGTTAAGATCATTATGCTTTTAACTGCTTTGGTACGAAGCAGTTTGATGCATAAATGCCCGACGTACTTATTAAAATGCATTTTCTCCAAAGTAATAATGAGTCATTTATAAATATCGATACAAAATACATTTTCTATGCGCGTGTATCTATGCATCCATAGGTCAACATGTGCTTATTTTTCTGAGTTCATATACATACATATACCCACAGTACTCAAAAGATTGACAATATTAAGCCTAACCACATCGCAAACCGGTCGAATATCAGTTTTAGAATTTGATTTAAAATTTTCATACTTCTGATTTAACTTTATACGATTTCCTATACTATCCAATTAATTAGTTTTTCAATATTTGTCTTTCTTTTTGTTTCTGTTTCCACTGAGAAAAATGTATCATTTAGTTCTTTGCATTCGATTTATTTTCAATGTTGTTGGGTGTAAACTTATATTTTTATTTTTAGGGAAATGAATTAAAGTAATTTCCAGCGGTAGAATTCCACATTTTATATTTATTTTATTTATTATTATTGTTATAAGATTTAATTTTTATAATCTCTTAAAGTGTGGCACTTTTTAAAACAATTTCCAACGTTCTATAATGAATTTTTATTGTTATCTCCAGTATGACATACGAGTGCAAAGGGTTAACTTGTTCACCTTTCTTTTGTAGCCAGTTATTTAACTGGTTAGGATATCAATAAGTATGTAGCTATATACAAAGTGCCATTATGGTTAGTATTAATACAAAATATGCCTTTCGTTCTTTTAAAAAGATATATTTCGTATACCTGTTACTCTTTTTGACTAACTAAAGTTTCATTTAAATAGTATTAACTCTTTAAGGTCCAGTTGAGTATTACTAAACATGTTAAAAGATACCACCCTTTTATATATATATATATACATATGTCTGTGCAATTGCGTAATTTTATGTTTAATCTCTACAGAGAATTTGATCTCTCAATCGCTAAATTTTGGAAACGAAAAAGTACGTTTGTTTTTTCACCTGTTACATAAAGATAAAGTATTGCAAGAAAAAATAGCTTATGAGACGCGGAAGTAAAAGTTTCACACTTTAGAATAAACCAAACAGAATATGACATGACTTCTTTTTATAAAATTGTACGAATACGAAGACCGACAATTTTTCGATTACAATTTAATAATCCTTCAATTTTGCGAAGTTATATAATTTAATTAAATTTGATATTAATAATACATGGTATTATTTTTATAATATATACCAAATTACATGTATAGACATCACCTTCTTTCTGCTTTCAAATCCTTCAAGAAATTTTACCACTTATTAAATTCATTTGTATTATCCACATATTTTTCCACATAGTTCACTCGTCTTATAATTACTTAATGATTATATATAGTGAGGAACAATAGTGCGGAACGTAAATAACGAGGAACATATTCTACGCTATGAAAATCCATCAGTATATACAGGAAATCAATTTGTTTGAATGCTCAAAAGTAAAAAGATGTTAAAAAGAAAGCAATCTGTTGGGTAAATTACATAATATGACATAAAAATAAGAAATATTAATAAAGTATACGATAATTAAATACACATATATTAAAAAAGAAAGAATTATATGAAAGAATAATGTAGAAACGAAGTTAATTAAATAAATGAAATGAAAGAAATATTAGAATTTACATCTTCGTTTTTCTTTGACCATGCCAAAATAATAATAATTGTAATGGCTAAGGATGATTAAGAGTTCGCTTTTTATGTTCTAAATTTTATTATAAATTTAAAGATTAATGTTTCAAGTTCTTTTTTCTGAGTACAATTGCACGAATGCATTACGTGCGCTGTGTAGATATACATATACATATATGTACTTCTAGACTGCGTATAAAAACCAGAGAAAGTCGCTACGTTCCGTTTTTCATTATGATTTCCTACTCTCCCACATTTTATACAAACGATATGCGTATTCGTGGTATTACGTGCAATGCTTTATTAGTCGAATAATCTTAACCAACATTTTTTCGTAATTGCATAAGACTACGCGAAATGCCCGATAAGCGCGTACGCAGGAACAACTAAGCCTGTCAGGTTACATGTTGCGAGGCATTTAGTATAACGGCACAGGTGTGTTTTTTGATATATTGCTTATCCACGATACGGTGTGTGCATTTTGCATAGGACCGTATATCACCCCGGAATCAGTTATTAATGAATTAACGATAACGATAACAACTGTGTGATCAGTTGACACGGTAGACCGTTCATGTTAATCTATACCACATTTACTAGAGACTTCAGTTAATTATTTGTAACGGTGATTAATGAAAACCAGTCGCATACTTCGCTTACACGATAAATCAGAATGTTCTTCATTTGTACAAAAAATCACGTAACCTATTAGCAAATGATATTTAAACTATCAATAACATAAAATTCGGATATATTAATAGAAATACATATAACAATTTTTCTCATGTTGAAACATTTATGTATTAATCTCTATTAGCTGTCATTGTTGGATTTTTCATATTGAGAAAACTTCAAGATTGTTTATTTTTCTATCTGTTCCAACTTTTATTAAATAACTATGGAAAAATACAATTGAGATCAACAATTTTAAGTTGGGGATTACATAATTCAATATAAAGACGTTTTATTATTACTAATTGCAAGAAAAGTTTCATCGAAATAAGTTATGATCTTCTCTTTTAATTATTCCAATCAAAAGAACTTCATATATATAAACGTTTCTTTCGCAATCTTCTGAAGTTTTTATTTTATTATGATTTTTGTATACGTTATAAATACTTAAACTTTAGTAAAATTATAATAGTTTCTGCGATAGTAATTATGTCAAATTGATCGATGCCGGATGAACTATCTCTTAAATATTAAAAAAAATCTATCGATATATAATTATTTTAGATTATCTTCAATAATTCTACATATACATAATTACGTATTACAATGTTTTGTGCACCGATGCGTTTGCAAAGCGCAATCGCACCCGATTTTTGAATGCAACTTATGATCTTTTTTTTTGCATAAATCGATTTCTGGTGCCATTTTGAATAAAAAAGTATGAAGGTGCAATTGTCAAAAACTTAATACTCCTCGAAATATTTTTCTCAGTATTCTTCTCAAATATCTGCAATAAATGTTGAAAAGTACCACTGTTGTTTTCTAAGCATTTTCCCGCATGACCTCAATTTCTTTGAATTTTTCTTACGGAGTGTCTTGAAAAATATCTAAACCGTATTCGCAACCTTCTATTTCAATCGACGATATGAAGATAGGAATTAAGACGAACTGTTTTTGAATGCAGAATAAGTGAACAGTGTGATGAAAAGTCTAGCAAAACGTGTAAGAAAATGTTTATAATGCAATAGTGGAGCATCTGAATATTTACTGTTGGTGCTATGAAAATCATAGATATTTTGAAAAGTTTCTCACGATTGTAGTTTGTATATGTTTATTCAGAATAGCACGGGATAAAGCAAGTACAACTACATCTTGCAATTGAACCGATGCACTTATCCAGAAACTCGTATCGTACGATCGTAGAGCTTATTAACCTTTTCGCTACAATGGCCAAGATACCTCGGTTCCACGATATCGAAGAAACGATGCTATGGACGAGATATCTCGTGTATCTGTATTATTGATATGAAGTGTTTTATTTGAATATGATCAACAGAAAAGGAATTTCATCCAACTAGACGATGTGTAGTATGCACATCTGCATAATGGCCGACGGAAGGAAACCAGATATTCTTGTAAAAATTTTCTGTCGCATTTCACCATGCTTTCAAGCATTCCATACAAAATAAACAACAAAAACTCTAATTATATAAAATATGGAGTATTTTATATTTATCATCTTTAAGCATCTTCCACCAACGATGGTACGTCTTAAAAATCGATTACTTGTGTCAAATTTTCAAATAAAACACTTCATATCAATAATACAGATACACGAGATATCTCGTCTATAGCATCGTGTCTTCGACATCGTGGAACCGATATACCTCATTCATTTTAGCGAAAGGGTTAAATTATGCAAAACTTGCTTCCATAATCTGTTTTTTATTTTCAACAGCAACCGAGTTATAGCCCGAACCAGTTACTAGATACACTCATTATGTATGAAAACATCATCGTTCGATCATCCGAGAAATTCGATTACGCAAACGGGACACTTTAGAGATCCAATTGCCATTTCAATGTACCACAACTCAACTGCGTATATATATGCAAATAAAAGTTTTCAAGGGTTAATTGACAGAGACTGGAATAAAGTATAAATTCCTTTAGTTTATTAAGAGCGTCTACAAACGATGATTATCCATTTTATGTGGACAATTAGAATCTTTATGGTTATCGAATATCTGGCATTGGAAATTTTTATTTTGAAATCTTAAATTGACGTAAAAGCGTCGAAGCAATGCGCATCTGGGGCAGTTTGCCAATATTATCACAAGAATGTAAAGAAACTGTTAATCGAAATCTAAAAATAAAGATAAAATGAAAAGTTTAGTACTCAGTCACCTGTACAAACCTGTTTAATGTTTTGGTTTGGTAGGTATCAATGACATGTATGATGTAATAGTTCTTTAAAAAAGTGGGCCATCTCTCCCCGGATAACTCTATTGTTACTTCTTTGATGTCGTCGCCATTCTTATTCCTGGTTGCCTCCGAGACTGTTTTCGGCGGGAACTAGGCTACTCTCACAAACATATTCTTCATTAACAAGAATATTTCCTTTACAAGCAAGATTACCTAGAGAAGGTAAGGTTAAAATTATTGCAATTGAAACTTTCTTTACTGCATGTTTACATTTGACGCGTGCGGCATCGCTTTGAAGTCCCGCGTCTCGAACCCTGATGCTTGACAGACCTATGTCTATTCCACTCACGCTCATTATATCGATTCTCTGCCTTTATCAAGCTGTACTCGAGTCAATTCCTGGAAGCAAATAGTTTCCTCCTGTTTTTCCTGCTCGGTCGAATTCCATTGCTAGAACACGAAATTGTAGAATTTAAGCGAGCATTACTGTAGCTTGGTAGCCGATAGAGCTAAAGTGAGAGTCGTATAGTATACACATATGGTAGAAATAATGAACAAGACTCGGACCCATTGCTTGTGCCAGGACATATCCCCAGACAAGTCTCACCGTGTAAGTATAGAAGCCTTTGGAGGCAAAGTGCATAGCGGACTTTTAAAGCGATCAATATAATATTTAACGTTGTTAAGGTATATAACACAACTCGATCGGAGATTTCACAAGGCATCGGTGTATAAATCGCTGATCGGTCGAAACTTATGCGGCCAGCGTGGAAGGATGTGCGTGTTTAGCAACCGCGGTTTCTCGGGCTGATAAGAAAGAAATTCTCTTGGTGGCACGAAGGTCTACACGGTAACGGTATCTACTAGAGCGCGGTCGAGATAACTGCGGCTATATTACAACTTGCCGGATGATTAATTATGCATACTACGGAAAATCGGAAGCAGAATCGTAATTTAGTTGGGTGACTGTGTAGGGCGAGGCGGGATACGTAGTATGAGCGAGGAGAGGGCAATTTATCCCGAGAGGATACGACGGAATTGTAGAATAAAGTTTCTTGTCTGAGTCTTTTCTGTTGACACACTTAAATTCCTATACTCTTAGACGACGCCCATCAATTTAACACATTAAAAGTACCTTCCTAACACAAAGAAATCGCGAAATATTTTATTAAAGTTTTAAAAGGCCACTGAGCATAATATGGAAAACCTCTTCTATAACAGAATTCCACCGTATAGGGAACGACATACAGAGGGCGCCAAAGGTATTTGCTGCGCCTAAGTCCTACGTCCCTGTACCATCCCTCTCGAAGGACGCTCCGAACCCACCGTCCGCACCCCCGAAAAGGGTGCAAATTAAACCTAGCCGCTGGAGGGATAACGGAATCGTTTTTGTTGCAACTCTCGCACTGTATACTTTTTCGAGCGTCCTCGCAGCGAATTATATTTTAGTGTTTAATATTAACGCTACACAATTTAATCTAGAACATTCCAATGCATTGAACATTTATTCAAAACAGTCGCACACACACAATCGCACAGTTCATCTGTGGAGGGTTCGGTGAAGTTAAACCGAAAACGATTGGTGAAGTACGGTCCTCAACACAGTTTGCCAAAGGTCGGTGTCGCGGAGGTTCGTGATGACGTCGGTCGCGGGTGGAGACCAAAATGAGAGCTCCTAAACTCTCCTCGGAAAATATATATATTCCTCTGAAGAAGGACAGAAGGATAGGAAAGTAGGAGAAAAACGAGGAAGAGAAAAACGATCCAAAAGACAGAGAAGAAAAACGAGGAAGAGAGAAAGGATCCAAAAGATAGAGAAGAAAAACGAGGAAGAGAGAAAAGATCCAAAAGACAGAGAAGAAAAAGAAGGATAATGGTGAACAGACAAGTAAACAAGAGTGTTGTAAGAACGGTGAAAGTTTCCAGGCCTGCAAGGGCCTGCCCCTCGAACTGGGCAGTTCCGAGCGAGGCCTGGGAAACCTTCGGAAAATTCGTGGGCCCGCGCGGGTCTGGTCGCCAAATGTGCGATGACACGAAACAGACTCGCGCGGAAGGACAGCGTTAACGGTAAAAGAATAGCGAGGAAATCCAGTGGCGTAAGGCAGCTTTTCGGCCGCCACACATTTATTGCACACACACAAATCAGATATTAGCTGTATAAAATAAATATTAAGTATTTGTTTTTTGCTGCCCTATTAAATGTTGTAGCCCTGATGCGGTACACCCTTTGCTCCCTTGGGTTGACGCGGCCCTGATAGTTTTTATGAAAGTACTTCTAGTTCCGCCTTCTCGTTCAATGGAAAACAATAAGTAGTGTTAAATACATTGAGAATCGACCACATAAATGTTATTCACAAACATCTAATAAAAAACAAAGAAAAACCACCAAGTAGCAGCTGTAACGCCGTGAATTCAATCGATCTCATCATTACAGTTTGTTGGGCCTATAAACATGGCAGAAGAGTATTCAAAATTCAGGAAATTATGAAGGACTCGCAAAAACGTTTTCAAATTTCTTAAATAAATAAAAGTACTCGATTGAATTTAAAACAACGATTCTCTATGCCAATTGTATCAAGTACGTAGTTGCTAATAACCCCGCCGGGTTCATGCAACTTTAAAAATATAATTAAACTTCAAAAATATAATTCCTACGAGATTGTTTAAACCAACATTTTTGTAGGACATACTCATTCTTATTAATCTTATTTTAAAATTATATACTTTAATTCTGTAGATTTAATTTCGCTTATTTATAATTGGAATTACAATAAACTCTTCTCAATTAATGATATCCGTGATAAAAAATTATGTACTTTAAAGACTAAAAGTAAACTACACAGTTAAAATTAACGTTAAAGTCAGTGTTATGTATTATATGCGTGTATATACATGTATAATGGATGTGGTACGACCGAATACTATCGTCTATAAAAGAATTATTTGTTCTTCCAGTCACCAGGATTAGCATAATCATAATAGATAGTATTATGTCTAAAAAAGGAAGAATATTTTCGCTTTGAAAATATTAATTTTGCAATTCATGTTCACTTCAATTCTTTTTCATTATTTTGCAAGTATTATTCGTTTTTTTGCTAACCTGTATATGAGCAATACAGCAGAGAATGAATTGAAGTTATCGAATAAGTCTCTTTATTATTCACCACTGTTTGCGATAAACACATAAAATAATATTATAGTACAAAAATAATATAAATTAGGTAAAATATTTTCAATGTTTTATATGTTAAAATCGCATTTCCAACTATTGAAAACAAAATTCACAGAAATATGAGGGATACAAATATTTAAAGTACACTCACGTGTTTTAAGTTCTACTGAGAAATTGTTCGAATTTCGTAACTTCAGCACGCGATGTATCTAGTAATTAGAGGAGAATCGTGCAGTTTCGACCGAATCTAGTTTAATATCTCCCGCCAATAATAATGGCGCTTTATTTGAATCAACAAATACATATCACTATTCCGTGTAACATATTATGAGTTCAAATTGATTACTGCATTATTTTCGAAGCATTAAACATATAAATGATCATATAAGTGAACCAAGCCAACCGACGGCTCAAAAGTGAAGAGGGACAAGGGGACTCGGCCGCAAGCTCCACCTTGTCGTGATAGCCATCACCACATACCCCTTTTACCTCATTTGGGGATCGTTAAGTGGAGGTCTTTTCCGAGGTTGCATACCAATCTTCCGCCTTTTCTCAGAACCTAAAACAACCTCCCGTCTATGCACCTAAATTATGTATCCTGAAAATCCCTTTTTCCTTTTCACTGTCCAGTTTTCCTTTTAGATACCAAATGTGTGCATCCGGTGACAAAATTCACCTTTTCCAAACATTCAGGGACTGCCACGATGAAATTCAAAGATTACAAAGCTACGCCCCCACCAAATTGCTGCAGCCCTCAGTTCTCCCAAAATCCCTTTCCCCCACTCCTTTACAAAATCCTTTAAATACGGAGGAAAAACGGAAAAGAGGACGCAGTTTTCTTTAGACGAGCGACTTTGCGACGTTTGTACTAAAACATTGTACTCAGTTCAACTAAATAAAAACTTGTGCTACAAAACCAGCGAAACTTTCTCCCTTGAAACACACTCTCAGAGTCACCTCGATGACAACCTCAGCTCGCGGCTCGGCGAGTAACAAAAACATGTCGAAACTAATTCCGCCATTACTATTGGACCGTGTGCCACGAGTGAGCGTTTTCCCTTGCCCCTCTTCACTTTTGAGGCAGTGACCAACTTGGCTCAGTTCAGTAACGCACCGTACATAGGTGTGAGTCGCTGCTGTGTTGTGCTTGTGCAAATATTTGAATATTATCCTTTATAGATTGTAAAATCGAAGATGGATCAAAACAGCTAGTTCGACGATGAATTCAAACAAATCGACGTAATCTATTTGCTGTAGAAGTTTTCACTTCAAAAATAATCATCACCATTTCACTTCCGTCGTACGGTCTTAAGTACACACTAATTTTTTGTTTTAACTGATCTTTTAACTTTCAAATATGTTAATCTTTTGCACATAATTCGAGTGGTAACGATGTTTATTTAGGTTTGATCTGGGCAATATCGCTTCATGAGTGTATTCCTAACACCCTTGTGTGTAATTTGATGAAGTGTAGAATGACACCCCTTTAAAACGGCTATAAGATTTTCTTATCTCAAGTTAATTCGTGATCGCGGATTGGACTCCGTCTTTGACATTAGTTCGAACTCGACAGTCGTGGCAATAGAATTATTACTTTCAAAGTTACGTAGCCTAGTAAGCATGGAATTCGATGAAGGAATTAATACAAGTGAAGATGAACTTGATTTTTCGATGATGAAGAACAAAATTACGTCTTTGCATAGACTATTCGACGATAGAGAGGAGGAAAGCAGTGACGAGAGAGTCCTTAAAATGGTGGCGGAAACTATGTTTTGGGGGTTCAGAGATATGTTCCATCAATTCTTATATTCTTTATATATCAGTAAAGGAGTAGAGGAACGAAGGACCGCTTACTCATCTGTAATATGTAAAAACTTTGGTTAACCAATTGAGTTTTTGGTTACTGGGTTTTTGTAAAAACGGTTGAGTTTTTCAGAGAACCAAATGCTACGTAAAAACTAAAAACGATAGGCTGTTGAAATATGTCGCAGAACATAAAGGAAACTTGCTAAAAAAATATGTAGCTATAAAAATTTTGAATTTTGTGTATCATTAAATGTTTGTAAATGATGAACAAAGTTTAAAAAAGGTTAGATGCGCGTACTTTGTATGCACTTCTGATACATTTCTACGAAAAGTGGGTTGGCTAGCACGAATTTGTCATGCGCCATTGGATTCTGCAGACATTTCTGAAGAGGAACCCCTCCGTTGGAAGCGTGAGATCGGTTTTTCTTTGGGACAGGGTAAGAAAATGTCCGCGAAGAGCGCGTGCACGGAACTTTCGCGCCATACGGCCATCGCTCGCCGGCTACAGCTATGCAGGGCCGTAACTACGCGTTATATAGACCTAGACCTCGGTCACTTCTTATATGTATATATAATGTTTAATTGTTTTATAAATTTTCATAATAGTTATGAGAAGGCTTTTCACGATCATTCTGTTTTAAATAATTTGATGTCTTCAATTATCATTACGATGATCATGTTAATCATCACGATGATGATCATTGTAGGTCTCTCGTTTAAAACCTTTTTAATTGCGTTTGGCCGACATTGATTTGTCGAATGAACTATGGACATCGCGACTATTTTAACACATTACTGACCGGTCACGAGTTAACTCATGTTTACACTCGCATTAGTTATTTCAATTTTTGAGATGCACAGCAATATAGAATATTGCAAAAGCTAAATATTCAAAGTTGTATGAAAGATATGTCCAAAGTTTCATTTTAATTCATTATATATAAATAAAGTATATTGAAGTTTATTTACATTGTTCCACTTTCGTGTTTAATTACGGAATAATAACCGGTAACATAAGATAGTTTATGCGTAAAATTGCTGGTCAACATGTATTAAGTAAATTAAAGGTACCTCACAAAATACACCTGACTCTTGATTTATGCGAACTTTTCTTACGATTGATAATGAAAAAGTAATATTTCATCTATATTCGAAAATAGTGAATAACATTTAAATTTGTCGAATGCGGTTTAAACTCTTTGTTACAAATCTGACACAAACTCTTTTCATTTCTCACTGATTTATCATGGTTTTTCAAGCTATTTATTGATCTGCTTCACCTACTGCTCTTTTACGCGCTATGGTGACCTCGTTAAGACTGTTTCATTCAACATTTGGTTTTTCAGAACGTAAAACGGAGACTTATTATATTCTAATCCGAACTTGAAAAGTGAACCATTTAAGGTAAAAAGATGCCTCGAATAATAGAATGATTTCTTGAGTTCTGTTGTTTACTATATTGTACTTATCACTTGGAATTATAACGTATAAAAAATAAACAACTATCCGGATGCTTTGAAATTTTTAAAAGAACCTTATTCTTTTTCCGGTCATACAGGCGTTCGTATTCGACGTTCTGCTAATTAACTCTTTCACAGCCAGCGGCTATGACGCAACAACTTTTGCTTACAATTTGCCTGTAAGCGTGCGTCATTGAGTTCGAACAGAAAAATGGAGAAGCAACAATAAAAAATATTGCCTTCTAAAAATCACGCCAGTAGAGAGATATTTGCAGTTTAGAATCAACGAATATAAAATCTTATGATGTAAGTATGGAAACTTAAAAACATGTGAATATAGAGATATTAAAAGGTATTAAACTTTTAAAATTTACTGAATAAGCTTTTAAAATCAGTAAAACAATTTTAAATGAAAATCAGAGTTAAAACTAATTTCACACAAAAAGTTGACATAATGTCTAGTAATAGACTTAAAATGAAATTTAAAAATAAGTGTAATCATAAACATGGTACGAGATACGTAGGACGCCCATTTAATGTTGCGAGGTGCAGATACGTGCAACAACACTTATTTAGTTTTAGATACCTGTAGTAAAAATAAAACCATATGATAAAATTCCAATGCATATAAAATTGATATAATTTATTATAAATATAAAAGGATATAAGGCTATGTCAGTGGCAACCAGCTACGGCATTTCAAATGACGTGTATCTACGTTAACGACTGGCTAAGTATTAATAATTCATTGTCTGTGAAAACAGGTTAAAAGCAGCGTTGGCAATGGTGTTACGCCTTTCGACTTTGCTGCGAACATTAATCAAGCTATGAATACGGAAGACGTTCAGCATTCTGCATAACGAGTCGCGGATGCGAGACGTTACCGCGTACCGTTTGTCCAGATCGGAGAAAAAGAGAAAATGGAAAAAATTGAAAGTGGAAAAGATGAAAAATTTTTAATCGAAACAGAATGTCATTTTGACAGCATTTTAACTTATTCAAATATAATTTAATAATTATAAAATAAAAGCATGGTCGAACGAGAGCGGCTATGCTTGTGGCTGTGTCGTAGAACGCCCTTACATATGGAATTCAATACAATGGTAAAGACATTTTTTCACGTTTATAAAAAGTTGTTGTTTATAAAAAATTGTACCGCGTTTCACATATTCAACTATTTGTTGTGTTGTATTTACAAAATCATTCATTTGTGTGAACAAAGACCATGATTTTCAGAGTAAGCCGTGTCCACTAGGAATGATTTCCCGACGTTTCGCTAGCATTACAGCTAGCATCATCAGGGGTCTGTGGACTCGCTGATACTGGTATCCAAAATCAGTGCTTCCTGTTTAAACGTATGCTTGTTTCTCGTCACGGATAAATAATCGCCAATCAGGTGTTTTTAGTTGGTCAGTTAATCAATCAAAAATAAGAAAAAATCTCGTCTATTTGTTTATTCGGAAACGTATCTAATTAGTTATTTAATGCTATTTAAACGTTTATTAAGTTTAAAAACAAAAGGTACTCGCATGATATTTGACAACAGAAAGTTATTAATTCAATAAACATGAAAAAATATTATTTTATTAATTACGAAAGGGCATTCCAAATGCATTTTTGTATTTGTTCGTTCCACTCTCATTAGGAACATATAGTGGGTTGGATTAGAGTTCTCCGGAATAATGAAAAGTTGATCAAAATATAATATTAGTGATAAAATATTGCTTTGCTTTTTCTAGAATTTAGTAACTCTTAAATATCATGCAAATATTGTTGGAATACAAAATAGACGTTGTCACACACGTCGAAAAAATAGGCAAGAAGATCTTGGAAAGAAGATTAATTAATGATATTAATTAATCATAACCATTGTTTTCTATAATGTTCATACACCTATTAAGTAGGTCATTTATGCTGGAGATAAAGATAGCCTCCCCTCCTTTGACTATAGAAAAAAAGTAATAAAAATCATCTTTAGATCGTACGCACTTCAACTTTAGATGGTCCAGAAACAGAGCATAAATTTTTATATGCTTCCATTGTGTTATGCACAAGTTGGAACTCACAAAGCATAAAGTGCCGGAAATGAGTTTTATCTTGATTCATAACAAACATTTATTTTCCAAAATATAAAAATCGAAATACGATTCCAATTTCAAAATTTAAATTCGACAATACCAGCTTTCGATTGCTATTAAAATCATCTGTATCATATTACGGACAATGAGGAAATGAGCGTGTCAGTTGAAGTAACCGAGGAACGACAGAACTTTCTTGCCAACCTAATAGTTGTAACTGTGTGTGGAATGAATTTTCAAAACTAATCGTCTCGAGAACTGAAAATCAGACAAACAAACATTTATTCTACGTTTGGTTTTCAGTGTTTCGTAGGAAATCATATGTCCGCTTGTTGTCGTTTGGCGACACTCTGTATAATGTCGACCAGATAGAGTTTAGGAATACATCGTCTTTCGTATAGTATACAAACCATACGACACTTGTTCCAGATACGTAAGTACATATGTGCATCAGAAGCAAGGTAAGTACATTGGATGAGATCAACAGATTGCGATGTGAGCCTTAACAGTCCGTTTAACAGCTCCGATATTGAGATTATCGTCGAACGCCGCTATGAATTTCTTTGCGGCCGATACTTGTCGGCAAGATCGGTCGTATGATATTGGTTGCGGTGATCGGTGTTGCGGTATCTTCGATACAAGTTAATAATTGCGAAACGCTAACCGGTTAATTGGCTTCGCTATATAGTTTATCAAACCACCTACGAGGTCGAGAAACTCTGCGATCGAGACAACGATCGCTACAGTACACGGGGACGAAACACACGGAAAATGATGCGGTTTCATCGTGAGTAGAAAGTGTCGGATTTTCATATACGAATATCGTGGCCAGAACGCTAATCATTTCAACGTCATTATGCTCTGTATAAATGTTCGATGATATTGATGACCGGCGAATCTTTGGAAAAATGTTTGATATTTGGCGTGATTTAGTCCGGTCATTTAACCAGTTAACTGCGTTCGACGAGTATACACGACACCTTAAAATCAAAATGATAATAATTCTTTCAACGATAAATTATTTATTTTTTTATATGAACATGTAATTTTTCTTTGTTTTGCTTTAACTTTTCGTTACAATACATTATAGGTGTATTAGACGAGTACACGTATTAAACGTTGTTTTTTCAAAATTATTTGAACGAACGATTTTGAGGTATATTCAAGATTATTGGTGACCACATAAAGTAGTAGTAAAAGATATTTAACAATATCTTGGAAAATAAACATATTAAACCAAACTTTTTAGCTTGATAAGTAACAACTATAACTAACAACTATAACTTCGGAGTACGGAATCCTTCGCTCTCCCAGAACGTGCTACGAGGTTTAGATTACCCAATTTTCTGTAACAAGGGAATATACTCACGTGACAACCGTCGATTTTCATATACATTCAGTAGAACGTTGGTAAATTTGACAAAAAATATTTAATAAGTACCTTCTATGTCCTCATTTATAATGAAGATAATTCTCCTTAATGTTGGGAATGAAAAATGCATTTGGACGAATAACTCAGATATTATTGGCACTACATAATAGAGAATTTGTCTGTTTATCACTTTCTAACAGCTGCCATAACACAATCGGTTAAAATATAGAAGATAGTATGGCATCTTACAATTTTTAAACGATTATTGTTTTCTTCCTGTCATTACACCATGAAGTGATTTAAGTTGGACGTGGATTTATTTTTATAGTATTTTTTTTGCGTTCTTTTTTTAAAAAATTAAAAAAGCAGTTTTCTTTTCATAATCCTACCGGTTACAAAGTAGTATAAGCGAGTATTGTACAAGGTATCGACCGGAGCTAATTCTAGCTTCCTCCATCAAATAGTAATGCGCATTTTATTTGAATTAGCAAATAAACATAACAATTCCGTGTAACATATTTCGAGGTCACATCATTTACTTCATTGTTTTTTAAACATTACTGTTCAAAGTAAACCTTATAATTTTCAGATAAATAAGTGCCTTTGTTCTAGTACTTAACGTTCAAAATTATTTCTGGAATATTAAGTACAGTAAAAAGCAATAGTTTCCCAATATATTTCTGTACATAATTTATTATTTCGTATGTAAAATATATAATTTTCCACACAAAATGATTTCACATATTTGTTGTTCAGTATTTACTAACACACTACTGAGTATTTAGCAAAAAATTTAACTTTAGGAATTATGTGTATTGAATACGAAGGTTCTATACACTTCAAATGCAGAAATAAAAAGGTCTTAAGTTCTTTTCTTGCAATATCTATAAAAATGCAGATTCAATAAGATTCTTCTATCATAGCAATTGAATGTCTTTCTATTAATATCGTCAATTGTTTAGACCTAAAGTTCTATCTACAAATGTAATTTCTTCTCTCCCATTAATTAAAACCGCGTAATTTTTGCGTATTATTAATCGTATATTAATAATAATACATTATTCTAGCGATCGCGGTACTGTAGCATTCTCTTCTATGAAATAAAAAGGTAATGATTATTTTTAATCGCCATGATTATGTCCCTTTGTGAAATTATTGTTTATTATTGAATTCTTTGCGCTAGTTATTTATTTTGTGAAATATATAAGTAATAGATGGAATTAATGACAGCAAGTTTTTGTATTTAACATCGGAAGTTATAAATAAATAATTTATTTATTTATACAATTAAAGGTTAGGTCACAATTTTCTTCTTTTCTAGCATTTAGTAAATACTATTTACCAATTTGATGTACGATTTACCTTGCTGTAGAAAAAATGTTTAATAGTTTCACCCAGCTTCGATAAAAACACGAAAAATGTTGTAATTACTAACAACACCCCTTACAAAAAATGAAAATTGTAAAATTCATTTGTTCAGTTGTTCACTCCTTCGGAATACAGATTTAAAATTCCTGACTGCAAGAATTATTATCCTAACGATGAAATCGAACATTCGTGGTTTCTCTCTCTCGACTTGTGCCTACAGCTGTTCCACACTAATAACACTGTGGAACAAATTTTGACCTATGTTAGTTTTTGCAATAACCACTATGTGATTCTTATAGAGTCCCTTACCCTAAATACGAATCCGAAAACCAAATTGCTGGGTAACGAGCAGTTTTCGAAAAAACTGGGTTTTTGTAAAAACGGTCGAATTTTTCAGAAAACCAAGTGTCACGTGAAAACTAAAAACGATAGGCAGTTAAAATTTATCGCAAAAAATAAAGGAGACTTGTCCGAATATGTAGCTATAAAATTTTTGAATTTTGCGTATCATTAAATGTTTGTAAACGATGATCAAAGTTTTAAAAAGGGTAGATGCGCGTACTTTGTATGCACTTCTGATACATTTCTACGAAAAGTGGGTTGGCTAGCACGAATTAGTCATGCGCCATTGGATTCTGCAGACATTTCTGAAGAGGAATCCCCCCGCGGGAAGCGTGAGAACGGTTTTTCTTTCAGACAGGTTAAGAAAATGTCCCTGAAGAGCACGAGTACGTAACTTTGGAGCCACACAACCATCGCTCGCCAGCCACTCTAAGGAACTCTATAAGAATCACATAGTGGTTATTGCAAAAACTAACATAGGTCAAAATTTGTTCCACAGTGTAATCACTGCGAATAAAATATTCATGTCAATAGTAAAAACTCCAAGTAGCATCAGAATCATCGCGAGGTTTTAGTTACTCGCGTGAGAATTTCAATTATCGATGAAGAAGCTTCGGGCAGCAAATCGTTTGTGCGCAATTAAGGAGTGCGCCTAATGCAAAGGGAGATTGTTAATTGATAGAATGAATCGCATGTTTTCATGCTATGCTTTAGAATTTATAGACGTGAGCACACATTGTTCAAAAAAACGATGTAGGCAATCTTCACCCTGACTTTTCTTTTATTCGTTCATTGAACTTCATATCCATCCCTTTATTATCCGATTAACTCTTTAGCTACTGTTGGTGCCTAAAAGCGCTTTAAAAATTTGATTTTAGTGTACCGTTGACGCCTATAGACGCCCAATACATGCTGCTTGAGATAAACTAAAAGCGGCTATAGGCGCCAGTAAAATGTTATTGACAATCATTGTATCAAAGCACATTTGAATCGGACTTAAGTGCGTTCTAGTTCAACAATTACATCTTCTGTTAGTCATGTATTACATAAATGTGATTATTTTATAGTATATGCATAATCAGTTACTTTGAAATTGGTGTGGGTTCGTCCATGAATCTGAAAGAAATTTAATTTAGTTCAATTCAATTAAAAATGTGTGCTGACGGAAAATTCCGTTGTCTGGAGTATACGTGCGGTACGTATCAAATTCTGCCGTAGCCAGAGGGTTAATTAGTTTTCAATTCTTGCCTTTCTTTTTTGTTGTTATGTCCACTATAAAAATTTATCATCTAACTTGTTTACCTTTATTTTGTAGCCAGTTATTTGACTGGTTACGATAGGAAACGTGCCGTTACGGTTAGTGTTAAAAGCAAATGTCAATATAAGTAAATGAGATTTCGAACATTTACAAAGGTGCGCTTGTATTCTTTCGAAATATTCTTAACGCTGAACATACCCGTTATATGCATCTATTCTTACCGTAACCAGTCATAAATACGTATTTACATAACTGATTATAAAATAAAGGTAAACAAATTAAACAATACATTTTTCTTAGTGAAAACAGAAACAAAAGGAAAGACAAAAATTAAGAAACTGCTTAATTGGGCAATATAAGAATTGATATTAAGTTAAATGGCCGAAAGAAAATGCAGAAGTTTTAACCAAATTTAAAAACCGATAATTTGACTGGTCGTGGTACGCTGAGTGTTTAGTATTTAAATCAGAACGTGACGGAATGGAATTGTTAGATATCGTTTCGTAGACGCAGTAAAACTTGAATTATTCGAGGCGTAGGTTATGTTTTCTTTTTCGAAGTAAATGTCTAACACGTGATGACGCAACGGGCGCGTCATTAGTTATACGAATAGTATCTCGCATCGGTAATAGGCAATTCTGCAACATTTTACGAGAAAGCGATGGGATACCGCTTCTCGTTGTAAAGAGCATACAGTTTCTCTGGTTACATTTTCAATTCATAAAATTCTTTTGTTTAGAGTATTTCGACGCGAGTGAAAGTATATACAGTGAGTCACAGCCAAAATCGTACATCACATATACGAATACGTTTAGTCTCGTGAAAAAGTTCAGGAAGGATATGGGGGAAAAAATATCATGAATCTACATTGTAAATGTATCTATATTTATTATGTAGTAGTATCAAAAGGAACAAAGTTGTCTAAATATAAAAAAAACAAAGTTACTATAATTCAGCCTGGAAAACGTCTCACAGCTAAAATCGTACATTTGTAGAAAAGTGACCAACAATTTGTTTAAATTAAAAATTAATATTTTGTTGGGTGCCGACGACTACATTCTACCGCACGCAATCTATTTGGCATAGATTTTACCAATTTTTCAGTAAAACTGGCTTCAATTTTTCTCCATTCCTCCATTAATACCCTTTTTAAATCATTTTTATTTTTAATAGTATGTTTCCGGATTCTAATCTCTAACTCATTCCAGACGTGCTCTATCACGTTCAAATCAGGTGATTGTGGAGGTGCGTTTAGTACTTTAGGGCAATTATACAGTACCCACATTTTGGCTACATGCGATGTGTGTTTGGGATCATTGACGCTATAAAACTTAAACGAATTCAAAATCCCTAATTTTTCGGCACTGTCCCTCAAATTGTTTTTCAAAATATTTATGTAATCATATTTATTCATGTTACCTTCGATAAATGCTAAGTTACCCACTCCGGCAGCGGACATGCGGCCCCAGACCATTACTGATTGCCCTCCATGTTTTACGGTACTGTTTAAATTTTGTATTTTAAACTCCTCATTTGGTCGACGCCACACCATAATTTTTCCATCTGAATGCAATATGTTAAATTTACTTTCGTCCGTAAATATAGTTT
Source organism: Nomia melanderi (assembly GCF_051020985.1). NCBI lineage: Eukaryota > Metazoa > Arthropoda > Insecta > Hymenoptera > Halictidae > Nomia > Nomia melanderi. The sequence goes on from NC_135009.1 coordinate 1,129,538, forward strand.
CTTTCCAAAAATCAAAATCTTTGTATATATATTCTCTTGCGAAATCTAGTCTCTTTCTTCTATTCTTCTCGTTTATAAGAGGCTTATTCCGAGCTGTACGACCGTGAAAATTATGTTTTCTGAGTATTCTTCTTATTGTTTCTGGATTTACACTTTTCCCTAAATATGTTTCTACTTCATTAGTAAGTTTAGGTGCATTGATCTTCGGATTCTCTTTAACTTTTCGTACTATCTATCTTTCGTCGTACGCGTTGAACTTTTTGTTTGGAGCTTTTCTTGACGCATTACTTATTCTATTTTCGTTTTGGTATCGTTTTACAATATACTGAACAGTACTGGCCCTTCTACCAATAATCTTCGCAATTTCACGATAGCTTTTTCCGCTTTGAAAATTTCTTATAACTATTTGTCGCTCTTCTATCGTTGTCTGCTTCATTATTACTATCTTTCTCTTTTTTTTCAACTACGAACCTTACGACGCTAAACGACAACTGCGAATACGCTAAACAATGTAATCTTTCATTTGTTCCATAATTTTCATTTGTTTTCAGGGGTTCCCCTTGGGGAATATTACAAAATATATATACTGTACGATTTTAGCTGTGAGACGTTTTCCAGGCTGAATTATAGTAACTTTGTTTTTTTTATATTTAGACAACTTTGTTCCTTTTGATACTACTACATAATAAATATAGATACATTTACAATATAGATTCATGATATTTTTTCCCCCATATCCTTCCTGAACTTTTTCACGAGACGAAACGTATTCGTATATGTGATGTACGATTTTGGCTGTGACTCACTGTAAACAGAACTTACTTGATTGATTCTGCCTCTAATTAAAATACTTATTTGTCAACAAGATGTTACTTAATTTGTATATTAAATCAATGTTATAATAAAATAATGTTCGTTATCCTTAATTGCAATTTTTTGTTGTTGGTCGGACTAAAAAATTGTTACGTATTATTATTGACTATGAGAATCTTCATGCGCTTTCTTATAATCAGTTATTTTATAAAAGTCAGAGAGGAAAGTTGTTTACAGTAACAATAAAATAAAATATTAATTATTGCTAATATACACGTTTTTTTGTATTCTATAAATTTGCACATGTCATAATATATGTTATATACATTGCATATGCATAAATATATACAAGGTGTTTCCGAATTATTACGCACAAATGATAGAGCGCATACAACTCACTACACTCACTAAACTGAGTAAAAAAAATCCGGACTCAGAAAAAGACGGACTATCAAGCGGCTACCATCACCTACCGATGAACTGGCAACTTTGGTTGCTGATTTTTTGATAACAACTTGAGCGAAAAATTTCATTTCTATGGTTTGGAAACGTCTGAATGTCGGCTTAAAAAATCTGATGTAGAAACTATAAGGTTCTATTTAACACTAAAACTATCAGTTAAATTGACTGTTTGAATTTCCTCTATAGAAACTCCAAGAATGCATCTACTGAGACTTTAATTGATTAACAATTCAGCTTGAGTATTGCTAAGTCAATTTCATTAACCATTTCTCAGAGACATCTGTTATCTTTTTATCTTTATAAAAAGAAGAAATTAGGAATAGGTCATTTTGATTTGTCTGGTAGTTTTGGTGTTAAGAATTGTAACGTGACCATAGTAGAACGTTTCAAGGTCATGTTACAGTCAAATACCTTCCACCGTGATATGTATTGTAGCATTTTATACCCTGTAACTTTTGTTTGATACATTTGTCATTTGTCATTGTCACATTTGTCATACATTGAATCACTGATATTTTTCGAGACAATTCGGTATTCTTGATTCAGTCCCCATAGATTTTTTTTTAAACTAAATCTGTTTTTATCTCGAAAACTATTTGAGCTGCACACTTCCTACCATTTGTGCGCAGTAGTTCAGAAACACCGCCTATATATTTTTTCTTTTTTCCAATTTCAGTTCACTTTCTCTTCTTTCAAAACATTAAAATGTTTGAATTTTCATCTATTATAATATCGTAAAAAGTTTACTTAATTTAAGTAATAATAGTGACTCACGAAAGTATTTGAACACTTACCATGAAATACTTCATTAATTATAATAAGTATATTATACAACTCTTACCGAAATATTATAAACATTGTAAGGAGGTATGGCTCTCTAGATTATATAAGCAAAACTTCAAGAAAATCGAAAGATATATACAATAGTTATGAATTATTTCTTATAAACATAAAGATCGCTGAAGCCATAAAAGTATTTGAACACACACAATTTATTAGTAAAGATAATGTATTCTAGAATAAAGTAATATTTTCAGATGAATCGAAATTTAACGTTTTTAGTTCAGACGGACGTAATTTTGTTTGGAGACAAACAAATACAGAGATGGAAGCGAAAACCTTGTGCGCTACAGTGAGATGTGTGGGAGGCTCAGTTATGATCTAGGGGTGTATAGTGGCAGACAGCACCGGGAATTTGGTCTTCATAGAGGGAACAATGGATAAATACAAATATTTGAACATTTTACAACAAAATTTAAAGGAAAGTGTAAGAAAGTTGGATATGTACAAAGACTTTTACTTTCAACACGATAATGATTCTAAACATACTGCAGGAATCGTTAAGGAATGGATCATATATAATACCCCGCACATGTTGGTCACACCACCACAAAGCCTTCATATCAACCCAATTCAATAACTATGGGCAATAATAGGGAAAGAATTATAAAAATTTAATATAACATCCAAGTCAAGTTTGAAAGAAAAAATACTGGAAGTGTGGAATTCTATTGTATATCATCAAGTGTTAGAGAAAAGTTAGTAAATATTATGCATAATCGGTTACAAAATATTCGTGCCAAAGATGGACCTACTAAATATTAAAGATTGAAAGGGTACCTGTTTAAATACTTTTGTGACTTCATAACTATTGTATATATCTTTCGATTTTTTTCAAACTTTACCTATATAATCTAGAAAATCATACCTCCTTGCAATGTTTATAATATTTCGGCAAGAGTTGAATAATGTATTTATTATAGTTAATAAATTATTTCGTGGTAAGTGTTCAAATACTTTCGTGAGTCACTGTATGTAACTGTTTACACATATAATTCCATTTAGTAATAGCTTTAAAAACAAAAGCTTTATATTAAAGTATATGTAAACTTTTCACTTTCTTTATTCTTTCAAAACATAATATTTTTTATATATCTCATGTGAGATCTTTTAATTTTCGCAACTTTTTCAGAGCATAAAATTTTGTCTGCATCACATGTAAAAACTATTTGAAACGCTAGAGTTAGATCTTAGTTTAAGGGTCTTGAGATGGAAAAGTATGGTTAATAAAACTCGTTCCTTTACGAGATACTTCATTCTATTACTTACGTTAAGTAGACACCATGCGAATGTTAATCCATCCGTTACTAATGTCTTCACCAACACCGTATTTACTGATTATTGCAATTCTGTCTATAATTTCTACACGCGGAAACGAAATATTGCGCAAATCCTTGAGTTCCTTCTAAAGTTACAAGTGGAGTGATGCACTTGCGAAAGCATTCGTGTTAGAAAATGAGATTTAGTTACTCTTACACAGTCCGTTAAGCACGCATAGCATTTCCTTAACGTCAAGAGTTATAGTTCGGTCTATTTGCTAGAAACGGCCCATACAGATAACGGTAAAGTTTATTAAAATCTTTATGTTGCCGATTTTATATATCAAAAGAGTGCATATTCGACATTTTAATGATCACCTTTTACAACTTGGGTAAATATTTTGTTCTAATAGTTTGACTCCTCCCTAAAGCGATAGAATAATAGGTAGATATATATATCTTTTTTTAACTTTTATGATTTGATTGAATATCATAATAATAACATAATAAATTGAATTATATTCCAGAAAGGAATAAGTAAAATAAAATGGTAATAAAATGCTATTTGATCCGATAATCGAGGCAAATAGAAATCGATTATATACAGATTTTCAGAAAAGTGTTAAAGGAATATCTATAAAAAGATTGTTTTATTTCAGTTACAATCTTTAAATCTGTTCAATTCGCTGAATAATAACGTTTATAGATAACGTAACACAAATGGATGAAGTGTTCTCGCATCACGGCAGGTAAGTAATTTCACATGAGTAATTCAAAATCCATAAATACGTCGTGCATGGTAATCAAAGGAAACAGAAATAACATTGTTCCAAAACGAACTAGACATCAAGCTTCATGTACATAAATGTTGTATTATTTAAAACTCGCGAATATCAGAAATTCAATTTTCAAAAAAGTTAAAACACATCGTTTCGCTTGTTTCAAATAATCTTATTCCACGATCGATTCGTCTTTCCGAGGTGACCAGAAAGATGCAACTGTGAGACAGCAGCCCATGAAACGCTCCTGGAATTAAAACCGAATGTGAAAGAAACTAAGAATCATTATACAATCGAACCTCGATGTTTTGAATCGCAAGGGAAGGCGTAAGATCTTTGAGTTACAGAGTTTCCGTCTTATCGAGTTTTTGAGTAGATTATGTTTGAAAAACGAAAATTCAATTTATAGAGCTTTTTTAAAGGCTTTGATATACATATATATATATATGTTGATTTGTAGAAGTTCTTCTGAATTCAAATTGGAGAAGTGAAATACGTATTTAACGCAAAATAAATTATTTGAATTGTAGAGATTTTGTATTTTGAGTTGTAGAGGTTCTTACAATAAAACGGTAGAATGGAATGAAAGAAAGTTCAGAGAGGCGAAGGAGATATAGAAGTTCCACTGTATTGATACATAGGAAAAATGCGTAATAAATTGTACCGTTAGACAACTGCATTCGCGATAAAATGAATAAGATGTGGGACATTATTTATCTATAAATAAGTAAGAGCCGCGTAAAGATACTACATACAAAAGCAAAATAGTGATGTAGAATAAAGACTTTTTTTCCATGGAGGTCCATTTTCAGAAACGTGTAATTTGAAGTATTTGTGAACCCGCGAATGCACGGTAATACGACGAGGAATCTTATAATAAATTAATTCGTTCTAGAACATTGGTCGCTGTACAATTCGTTCGTTATAGTACGTATGTGTATGTACAATATGTCTGCTTTAGTCTTATACATACCTGTACACACGCAAACATTAGGTACCAGAAAAAGTTCGTGCTGTTTTATTGTTAGGATACCGCGTGCAACACAGTGGCAAACTGCGACCGGCTGAATAGTGTAAATTACGACGGCGACAAGACGAGACGAAGCGAAATTATATTCTTCATAATTTCCCACCATAAGGCACAAAAATAGATACACTCACGACCAATGACAATCCCACAAAACTTAGGTTTACGTAAAATGAAACACAACGAGAACCAGATAAAACACTACGAGACCTCTTGACAGACAGGTCTGTACAAACACACAACTGTCCCGAACATCGCGAAACCGTGCTCTGTAAAAAAAAAATCTTCAACTCCGTGTAATTCCCCATAAAGAGTACGTTTTAACAAATCTCTCCCGCCGTATGTTATTCTCCGATCGGGACAAGAACTCAACCTTTCTCAAAAAACCCTTACGTGTGTTACGGGAACGCAGCAATACATAAAACAGAAATTGATATATCTTATTAAGGTGGACTTCTCAATATACTATGACCTCACCGATCTTCATAATTTTGAAATATGTTGTTGTGGGAATAGGTCTGAACAACTTTTTCCTTTACACGCTGCTTACCGAAGGCTTTAGTTTCCGAGATAATCGCGAAAAATTTTTGCTACTACACACTGAACTTTACATCCGTGAACGCGACCGTGAGAGGGCTGCAAGTATTAGCATGCACCTGAATAAACCGTACCTATTGCGTATGCTGTGCAAGTTGTGTGCACAACAGTGCGAGTCTACGAAATGATCACGGCGATAATACACTGGATCAACGGAGGTCGTAAATCTCCGAATCGATTAATACTAGAACTACCGAGCATTTAATGCGATTAATGTATAATTCCTATAAAAATTGCAACGATAGATTATCTTCGGTTTCTTCAGATATTCATTACAGTATTCAAATGAAACTATTTATTTCCAAGATCGTTTCGAGTATTCGATGCTTTTGAGATATCAATAATTGCAAAATAAAACAATCGGAATCAGTCATTTTGACTGGTACGTAGTTCGAGTATTAATATTGACGTCGTACATGACGAAATCTCATCCGTTCCTATGACTTTTTACCGTAATAGGAATAATTTAACCTACGATGCGAATGTTGTAAAATAAAACTGTATTTTACCGTGTGGAATTAGAAATGCAAATCGTTACAATGCCAATTAGGAGTGTGAAACGCGCCGAGTGTTGATGTGTGAGACTTTCGAAAAACTTTCTAGCAGTGTGTGACCGTGATTGTGTGTTTCGGGAGACAGTCGCTTCGATATTGTACGATGCGTGCTGATGCGAGACTGTGTCTTTCATTTAAAGGGATGTACAGTGAACATTGGATAATTGTAATACTAATCCAGACTCGAATGTTGCAATTATGAAAAGGTGGAATCGATTCGATGCTAAGTGTTCAAGCCCATTTATTATTATTAATTCTTGCCTGCCTAAAAATTTCGACTGTCCGAAGAAGCCTAATGGCACATCATTAAAATGTAAACCCTCCGAAGGCAAGATGAAATTATTTTACAACATATACCGTTGCACCGCGTCCGAACCCCTACCCTTATTTAAACCAAAAAAACTGTCGGCTATTGAAAACCTAGGTACAACCGTTCGGTTCCAGTTGCACCGCAAATGTCTATATTTTAGTCACCCAAAATCGCAGATATGTCCGTGACGTGTAGGAAATTCCGAAGACAAACCATAAAATCCTCCCTCTTTCGACTATAACTTACATCGAGTGCAACCCTCACTTTCGTCGTCGGGACCAATCAGCGTTACCCAAAATTCCTCCCACTACATTCAATTCATCGGACTAGCGCCCCTCTTTTTTCGCATAAGTTTTCTTTTCAGACATCTCTACAAATTCCAAACAGATAAAATCAAACGAGGGTACGTTTGCAGCGACTTTCGAAAACAAGATGAAGAAAGAAAGAGTTGTCATTGGTTGACGAAAATGATGCGTAAGTTGAGCTGCGGATAAAGGTGCGTCCCAGACACATTTTTTAACGCAGAAGTAGAATGAGTATTTTACGATTATTTCGAAAACTAAAAGAAGGCACCGGTTTTCTCAGAGGAAAGAGTTATTTAAAATGATGATATTGTTGCGATACATCAAACTGACAAAGTTGCGATGTATCGAACTCGTCCCTCCAGCACGCACGGCTGAACCAACCCTTAGGATCTGAAGACGGTTGAAATAAAGTGGTCGCTAAGGAGTTGGTCAGAGTGTTAAGGCCACTTATAGCCTTACCGTTTCGGGCCCTTCAACGACCGTAGTTTTAGTTTTGTGTACGCTTTTTATCTTTCTAAGACTTAGCTGTACATTTGTTAGTTTTTTCGTAGCAATAAGAGCCTTCGTCCCGTCGCAAGTTGCAGTCGTCCTTACGGTATTACGAGAAGGGACCGTGGCAGCCATAAATCCCTGAACCCATAAGGCCCGCTATTCTTACTGTACATTTTCGCTGTCTATTGTTCACATCTGGCGTCCAGTTACCAGCATTTTTGACTCTCTAGCCCGGTTTAGCATGTGTGTTTAAGGGTCTCGCTTTTTTACCTGCCACGGTCGACGACTGCAAACGGGACGAACTAGTTATTAACATTAGCAACTTGGAGACCCAAGAAGGGAGGGGACTGTCTCTCCCTTCCACAAACTTCTAGAATTAAAGGGCCAACCAGAACGACTTCACCCCCGCGAAGACGACTGCGGAGGTGTCGTCGAAGACGTTTCTGGGAGGCCCAGCCAGTTGAGAAACAAGTTCGACAAGTATCAGCTCAAATTGTACATAGCACAGAGTACGGAGTAGGAAGTACGGACTACAAAGCACAAATTAGCAATTTCGACCAAGCACATAGCATTATAGTCAAAGTCCACTTCATCTCCTACTCATTTCCAAGTTTTGTTCCCGATTATATCGGGTGGTCCTTCGAACCGTACAAGTTTTATTAGTCGGCACACCACGTGCAAAATTCAACAAAACTCGAACACCATTCCGGTAACCACGAGTACTTAACACAGAGTAAACGAAGATAAGCGAGTAGTCATCGAGCGAACATGGACAAGAAGGACGTATCGAACCAAAGACTACATTGTGCAACATTTGTATATAATTATAAATAGAACTGTATAAAGAACGTTGTGTAAATAATTATGTCGCAGGCGAACACCCCTGGACCTACACAGCGCAACAATATATATTCATTAATTAATTTTATATATACATAACTACTAAACCAATGAATTTCTAAACTTGAGACTTAATGTTTAGTTATTCTTCATCAAGTACTATCAATATATGTAAAATAGAATGTTTAAAAAATCGTATACCATAGTAAAGTTCAACTGAAACATCTATTTTTGCAACCACGGATTCAACATCAAGTTGAATTTTGTGTTACAAGAGGAAAGTTTCCCCAAGATGCGGTTTATACAGTTTAAAGAGCATGAAATAAGCTTCTTATACTGACTTTTTTTGTTAAATACTGAGGATACCTTTTTCAGATATTGCAATTTTATTGAATCTTTTATAAGCACTGACCACCTTAAAAATGCATAAATATTAGTCTTAAAAAATTGAAAAAATAAAAAATCGTGCACCATTCGAGAGTTATAACCTCCAAAACATTTTTTTTAAAAACTGGACGTGACCCAGCGATTTGGTTTTCGGATTCGTATTTAGGGTAAAGAACTCTATAAAGACCACCTAGTGACTATTAAAAAACAAAAATCGTGTTCCACAGTGTTTTTAGTTCTGTAACGATATGCTCGACATTATACGTTTCGCTCTATCATACCCGAGTCTCGTTAATCATTTTTTTTATCTGTATTATTGTGGATTAGAAAGGTTGTGATTTAAAATCTGTACTTTATGCCGGTTATATTGTTCAATTTTTCTTGTGACGGAAACACGATTTTAATACAAGAATAGTCAGATTTACACGTGTAAAGTAAAGTCTTTTGCAATTATCAATGATAATTCTAAATGAAACTTAATATTACGTTTTTTTAACAGTAATACTACCTGAAACTTAATTTGAATCTTGAAATATTATTTTTTATAACTTAGCCAAGGATAAGCACAATAATGTGTATGAACGAAGGTTTTTTAAATTGATGTCCTTGTGAATATATTTCAAGGTCATTAAAATCAATCACGAATCATTAGTGTCAATAATTACCCATCATTGTTTGCATATACGTTGTCTGATCCAACTGAAGAAAAGCAGAATTCCCTCAAATGTAATTTGATTCCATGCTATTCACGGTGATTCAAATATAATTTAAATATACCTCAATTTTTGCGAATTTGCAATTGAAATTGAGGGGGATGTAGTAAGTCCTAATTAACAATTACAGGTAGTAATTTGCAATCCCACAAAAGTTGCGCCACAATCATAATTTGTCTTAATTTGTAATCAAACTGCATTTTGTTTATCTGTGTGAGAGAATGTAGCAAACTTGCGTGAAGATTCATTTGTCTTACACGGTACAACCATGTACTTGTTTTTTATTAGCAGTTGGACACTGGATTTTGTGTAGTCATTACATTGTCGGTATTCAACTGCTCGACAAGAAAAAAAATGTGCAAGGAAATGTTCTTGTCTGGGAAAATCCTTTCACAACGGTTTCTAAATTGCAATTGAGTTAGAAGGTATAATAAAGATACGAATTGAAAATTTTACACGCATCTTTATGTATATGGCCAGAACATTTGTAAAGATATTTGCAAAAATTTGTTATACGCGGGAAATTATTGCGGTTTAATTGTTGAGGCGGGAGCAAAGGGTTTGTTTAAAAATGTGAAAGAAACTTTCTTTGTATGCCCCGCTCCACTCGCTGAATTAACGGCCAGTGGATATTGAAATGTTTAAGGTGGATGTGTTAAGAATTGCTACTTTATAACCAATACTTTAATTTATTATAAAAATGTGAACAGTATGTTTAGTGTATGATGTGTGTGTAAGGACTGACGTCCTTTTGAATTTGAGTTGACTGTCTCACTGAATCGTGAGAAGTGACTTGACTGCCCCACTGTATAGTGAGAAGTGACGAAGTGTTTTCTCGTCTCCGACGTCGACACCTCGTGTTAGATTGTATATGAGTTGTCCTATTGCTTTTATACCAATCGACGCATGTTTGCTATATTTTGGCTAACGCCCTTTAGTCAGCCCGTTTCCAAGCGGGTGTGAGGGCAATGTGTATCTGTGGAGGGAGTTTCTCGAAGGTTCGCTGGCTTGCGGAGATTTCCTGCAGATTGAAACCTGTCTGTAAGGACCGGTGTACCCATGGTTGGCCGACCCTTCGGAAATCCCGAGTTTATGACCTGGTCGGTTATTAAGACGAAAGAGACAAAATTCTATGCCTATTGTATGCATCTAAATTGACTAAAAATAAATGTTTGCTGTCGCGACGGTAAACATGTCGATTATAGTAATTAAAACTCAAAAGTATTAAAAAAGAATGAACAATAAACTTAACTGTCTGTCACGTCCATGTCACAAACGGATCTTCGAGAATCTTTTATTATTGTCTTCCGTATCGGACGGAACATTAATTTCAATGTTTTTCTTTGAATGTAACAAATTTATATTGGTTGATGTATTCGCCTAACATATAAAAATGAAAGATAATCTTAATCAGTGGTTATTTATAAGATAAAATGGACACAAGCTGTGTTCACAGAAAAATCGATTTTGTCGTAAAAATTTTAAATGTATCATTTAAAAAAAAAACTGTTATAGATATAAACATATTTTTGTAAGCTGTAAATATACATAAGAGATACAAAGATACATTATTTTCCATATAATGACGTAAAATTTCAAAAATATTGGTTCATGTATTATTTACATGTCAAAAGTTATGTTACACCTTGCAGAAATGTAAGTTAAATATGTGCACAAAGTTTTGAATTTGTAATCTTATTACCTCTCTATTCACTGAAAATTCTGGTCACCTCTAGACTATCTTTCTATTCATGTCAATTCTAGATTAGAATTCCTTCTCATTCCTAATACGAGAATAAGTTAACACTTTACCGTCCGGCCGCTCAGCCACAGATTCACCCTGGCGCCGGCTCTGTTTCGGTTTAAACGCACACCCCCATTCGCTCTGTCTTTCTTACCCTTGCAACCTTCTCACTCGCATCTTTCGTCCATAGTTAAAATTTACGCAGTCACGTACACGCTTTTCTCACGGCCCAGTCACTCAAGATTCTCAGACTAAGCGTCAGTTATAAAAAGCCGATTAATAGGCTATCGATCGGTAAAGTGTTAAAATGTTTTACTTTCAAAGTGATATTTTTAGTCACAGTAGAAAAATTTAAACAAAACCATTTTTGTTTAATTATATCATATCTTTACTGTATTACATATAGTTTTCCTGATATTAAAATGCCTGTGTAGTTATTTTAAGATTTCTAGTTAGCATATGTCGATATAAATGCGCGTTGGCGGATTAAGTAACATAAGTACTGTTATTAAATTTTTATTCGCGAAGAAAGTTTCTCCTATTGAATTCTGTTGGCTCGTTTTGATACGAGTATATCACTAATGAAGTAATAAAGTTCGCTGTGAAAAAGTTATTTACAAAATGGAATGGAAAAGTGGAATACAAAACTTACAATTAGTGTAGCCTTGGCGAAAATGTATTGCATTCATAGTGATTATATCGAAAAATTAATATCTATAAATATATGTTTTCGTTTATTTGTTATTTAAGTGAAGGCAAACATCTCCAGTCCATCCTCGTATTAGCCGAAAGCGTTACTTAAGTTAACGAATGAAAAATAAAATATGCCAGAAATTATTTTGATAACTAACATATAATATAATTATTTTGTGACTTTCACCAGTTACCGTATAGAACACACGATCTATAGATTGGCAAAATCAGACACGGTCATTGAAATAGACGTACGGTCAGCCATGAGTATCCAACGGAGAACTTGGTTGATATCCTCATCCAGACGTTAACCTTTAGCACTCCGAACTTCCTTATATTTTTTTTCAAATAAAAATCTTCGATATCGCCACACGCGTCTCGCGATGATAAGAAAGGAGAGTGTCGCAACTTGAAGCTATTGAGGAAACCCAAGGTAGGTTTGCTACAAAAATTTCTTTACTTTTTATACTTCTTTGGAAGTATTTCTTCGCATACTTCCACAGTTAAGCTATCAACAGATAATTCCTCACTGAGAATGCTCGTGATGTCTCACAGGCCGGATGTTTAAAGTATAAATTGAGATTAATTTAGATGAAATCATTAATCGTAGAAAGAATATTCTGAAGGACTAACTGACCGGTAGAACTGACCTCTTCCAAATCAGATAAATGGGTATACAGTTGTGGAAACAAATCTCCGAGCTATGTATGCATTCCGTTTGTTATTCTATAAAGTATGTTTATTCTATTAAGTTCTAATGCTACATCTTTTTTAAAATATCGGCCGACAAAGGTTTCGAAACGATTTATTGACATATACATATGTAGGCATGGAAAACGCGCTGTGACGCGGGCAACAACCACCCGCAAATCGAAGGTGTTACGATATTTTCCTCGTGAATTACTTTACTTTTAAACTAGTATGGGCCGTAGTTAGCGTAAAAGAGGGACAAAGAAATTGAATCTAGTGGCTCTTACAAAACAAAAATCGTGTTCCATAGTGTTATCGGGGTTGACGAGTTGCTTTTGATAGGCGAGCTGTGCCACGCTATGTATGAGTTAGAACCGCGTAACAGAAGGGTCTATCGATGGAACGCGACGAAGTTTTCAATATTCGGATGGCTCATTCTTGGAACAGTAAGCTCATCAACATTTTATACGTATAAATCTCATCATGTGTCAACTACGCAGGCTGACGAATTAGCTTTACAAAAGCTGTTAACAAGGTTTTGGATACAGGAAGAGCTTCCAACCATCTCAACCTTTCAATTCACACTCGAAGTGCAGGAATGTGAAGATCAGTTTCAAGTAACACATACCCGTGATAAATCTGGGCGACACGTCATATTCATTCCACTCGAATCAAGCACTAATGTATTAGATGACTTATAAGGCTCACAAGACTCACATGACTCACATGTGCTTACAATACACACTCGTCAAACTAAAGAAAAACGGCGAGTATCGAGATCTCTACCTGATGAGACGATAACATTTTACTCGCCTCATGATGGAGTATTCAAACCAGACAGCACAACAACAAAACTGGGGGTTTTATTCGACGAATCAAAGATAACAACCACTCAGGTCTCCATCAACGGTGTCATGCACACTGATCCTAATCTGCTGCATCTTCTCTACTGACATCACGAAGATGTATCGTCAGATAAAAGTTCATGAAGATGATTAGGACCTTCAAATAATTCTGTAGATTGATCAAGACATGATGGAAGTGCCATTCAAGTTTACTACTCTAGCATATTGTACCAAAGCAGCACCATACCATACTATCAAAACTCTACTCCAACTTGTTAAAGACGAAGGTCATCACTACCCATCAGCAGTGCCATTAATTACTCATGCCAGATATGTCGATGACATATTTGGTGACGAAGTCTCACATAAGGAACTTATTGAACTTGCTCACCAACTCAAAGGATTGTACAACGCGGGCGGTTTTCCACTCGCTAAGTGGCATTCAACTCATTTTGCATTTATTTTATACAACCTTAACCACACCACAAGCTCAAGGTACAACACTCTCACTCGACGATTCTAGCACCATAATCCTCGGAATGCATTGGACCTCTCAACGATACATTTATCTTCTTATCGAAATCAACCCAACATCACAGAAAATAAGAAAACGGTTCATACTCTTTGAAATAGCTCAAATCTTTTATCCACTAGGCTTTCTCTTGCTAGTTATAATTCGTTTAAAGATGCCTATACAAGAATTGTATATATTGTAGAAAAAGACAGAGCGGTTACGAAAATAAAAACTTATTGTGACAAAAAGACGAAGAACATTCTGCCAATATCAATGCATTTTCTGCAGAGACAAACTTGAAAGGAATTTTCCCAGATCTGCCTCCACAGGATATTAGATCCTCGACAGTGGAGCATCCAAACACATGTCATTTCACAGAGGATGGTTTAGTGAATTCCATCATTGCAGCAATGTATATGTATCATTCAGAGATGGAACATCATGTGAAACCAAAGACCGAGACACATTATTATTCAAAGATATAATGGTGAAGAGTGAGTCAGTGGAAGACTTGCAAATGTCCTATTCCTCCTTTCACTTAACAAAAATTTATTTTTAGTGGGAGCAATTGCATCACTTGTTGCATGAAAAGTTCCCTTCGAAAACAAAGGGTTATACTGTACAACCTTTCTGCTGTTAAAACCCCAAGATCTTCTTTGTAGGTGGTGCGGAGGCCCAGAACGTTCACGTTGCACGTGAGTGCGGCTTTGAGAGTTCAGTGGAGTCGCCCCGCCATTCCATTGAAGACGAGACGATGGGGTGAGTTGCGAACCCTTCTTGCGCCGATGAATCTAATCATTGCCTTGAAAAGGTCGGCCTCGAACTGGGGCCCTCGGTCAGTGTTTTATTTGTAGCGGCTAGCTGCGCGCTGGAAAAGAAACTTTCGGCGCACAAGGGTTCAGCAAAATTTATGGAATGCACAACGTAAGACGGTATTTTTCAGAAAGCACCCTTAACATTTTTAGCCGCTTGGCGGACAGATGAACCCACACTGCTTTCTCACGACAATCTCAATAGCGCCAGTCGACGCCATAAATCTTGGATCGTTGAAGGGATTACAGCCTCGAGTGTTCAACGACGTACGCTCTGACTGTTGTCAGGCCGGGATATTTGAACCCGGCCGCAAGACCCCAAGCTGCGCACCCGCACTTACTCGTATGCTGAGGCCAGGAAGACACCCCGGTGCATCACCAAGAAATATTAACTATTGTAATAACCGCTCTCACTTTCACAGCGAGTTAAGGGCGTAGAGAGTGGGCGGCCCTGTGGAAAATTGTCCGATTGGTGGATGTTATTTTCCGTGACTTAAATCAATCGGGCATAGTTGTAAGAACACCTACCGAAGAGAAGATATCCATCATGAATGACCGAGTGGTATTTTAATCTTTTTATATTTCACGCGCGGTCTACAAGTTGCTCACTTGTAAACTCTGCTACTTTAAACCTGATTTGAATATTCATTTTGGAAAACCATCCAAAAGTAACCACGTTCCTTGAATGTTAATAAGATCGATCGCTTTTGCACCGCGTTAACTCTTTACAGACTAAACAATAATTATATTAGACAGGGTGGACCGAGGCGATTCGAATCACTTCAGATTTAACAGCGAAAAACTAATAGCGAAAACTTAGAAAGAAAATTCTTTTTTACAAATTTGTTATTAATACACATTCAGCTTCAATGTCAGTAAAAGACTGTTTAAGTTTTGATTAATTCCCCAGAATTTGAGGCGAATCGAATACATTTCAATTTTAAGTATTTATCTTATAAAGGGAAGACTTTTAAGTTTAAAAAATGTTTCTTACTAATGTTGAAGCTGAATGTGCATTAAGAAACAGTTTATAAAAAATATCTAATTCTAAGCTGTAACTATTGGTTTTTCGTTCATCATTCGGCAATTTAAGAAAAAATTTAGTTTCGCAAAAAAATTTTTTGTTTAATCCAAAATTGTATAATTTAATGGTAACAAAATCAATTATTGACACATTTTTCGCAAATATTCTACTATGTAACACTACATGTAATGTAACACAGGTTTCGTGACACGACTCCTCGCAAAGATCACACTCAACCCAATTTTTGAAGGTGATTGAATAAATTCTTCATTGCAATAAATGCAATATTATTTTCTGTAAGATCCTGTATGTATGCTACTAATTCATCCTTCCTTAGTAGTCTTCATCATTCTTTTACTAGTGTCCTTGCATTGGTCTAATTTTTAAGCTCATTTGTTATTTTTTAATAAGTATCATTTTATTGACAGGCGATGTCAAACGTAAAACTGGTTTTTTAGTTATTCGGCAAGTAAGTCTTCTTTATAGAGTTCTAAAAGGTATGCGGTAAATTTCCGGAGCTTGGCGTATGATCAGTTCGTTGGAGTTAACTCTTATTATTCTGTTTTTTATTGTTTCTGGGTTTTCGTGGTCCCTGATTTGTGTTTTTTGTGCGTCTATACGTAAAAATAATCATGATATTTATAATCATAAATATGAAAAATTAGGGAAACCCGAAATCCAATTCGCGCCGCACGATTTGATCGGAATAGCCTCGTTTCGAAGAATATCAAAGTGGATACGATAAATGAACAAAATACAATATAGTAATTTAAAGTACATTTAATACTGAATTTAGACACCTTAGATACCAATAATAATTAACATATTTGAATTTGCAAGCTTAGCCTGCCAGTTTAAATGTGAAATTCCGAATAACATACTACAGACTAGTCACAAATTCGTTGCGTTCGCTTCGATTATAACATGTGCTAACGGCAAATAACGGTTTGTAATAATTGAAGATGTATTGGATTAAGTGTAAGGATGGCGCACGAAGTAATATATTTAGTAAGCATGCCCATTTCTGTAACAACGTAGCAAATGTGGATAATATTCTCACTTTTATCCGTTTCGCTCCGTGATCCTATTCGCCTCGATCTCCCCTAGTTGTGTAAGAAGGATAAAATCATGATAAAAGAAACAAATTAAAGGAAAACATTACTAAATCTTGAACACAATGATGAATCCAACAAGATGCTCAGGCACACAGAAAATACGATTTACATAAAACTTTTCATGAATATGAGAATTAGCGACATCTAATATAAATCGACACTTGCAAAAGGGAAAGTAAAACAATAATGGGAAGTCGCGACTAACACCACGTCTGCTTCCACTCTGACACATGCAATACTCAACTAAATTCTGCGCATTTTCTTTGCGCAACGAAATAGCAGAGAGAAAAATAAAACGTTAAGAATCCCTTAGTTTCCTGGTGTCACCGGAATTGAATGTTTCATAAGTCTTTCTCTAGCTTTCAAAAATTTCTTGCAACATGCTGATTATATCGATCGCTTCCAAACAGTAGACATCTATTCGAACGGAATAGGATAAATTAGTTTCTTCCCGACAGGAAGTGAACAGTATGAATAAAATATGATGACGAACTGTAGTTGAACGATGCTACAGATTTACCCCGCAGACGTTTTCCGACATTGGGCGAGATGGACATGTTCCGGAAGAACTACAGAGCCTATTATTCTGTGATGTACATCACCGGGCTATGGCCCTACGACAATTCCATCGTAACGAAGATAAAGAGAGTTGGTTTCTGTGTACTCACGCTCAGTAGTATAGTAATCCAGGTAATGAGAATGCGAAACTAGGCAAAGCGCAGTTTTTCTTACAAAATTAAATAATTTTTCGGTTCGCAAAATAGAAATCATTTTGCACTTGTTCGGTAATTCAATCTGAATAGTTCTACGTGAAGTAACGGTCGACCCACAATTTTCGGTAAGCTTGGTAACTTTTAAGGCGAATATTTACATATGGTAATGACATCCTTCCGTGAACACAATTTCGAAAATTGTCTTAGTAATCGAGTAATATTCCACGGAGGTATTCTCAAACTGATTAACTTACTGAATCAGTAGTATTTCTCCGATTGGGAAATCACATTGCTGAATTTAAACATTTGTTTCAACGTAACAACTCAGATTGGTTACACTAATCAGTAATGGCGTTAAATCTGACTGAATTGTTAAGGAAGGATTCTCGTGTAACAAGTATAAAAAGTCGAATATTTTTGCAGACATCGATAGTAAAATACTTTCAACTTTTCAAATTAAAATTGAAAACACTTAAAAGCATTTGCAAGTCGTATTCAAGAAAGTAACGAAATCAGAAAATTGGTTAATGTAACAGATTACAGGCCAGCCACATTGGAAACACAGTGAAACCGCCAGACTTAAAAAGATGAATATGTTAGATGTGTTAAAAATTAAATGTATTATCGACTCAGAAACGTCAGTAAGAAAGTTAACCTTATATAAACCTAAATCGAATTTCATTGTGGAAGGCGAAAGTAGAAAAGAAAGTAGAAAACTGTAAGTATATTGAAACTTCATCCGTGTTTTTCACGAAATCGACTAATAAACTTCAAGCAGTGTTCGTATTATTCGGAATACACTTCTCTGGGTATCGGGCCTCCGATCACTATTATATTTTCTCGTCATGATGCTTTTGTAAAGCATAGTAAAACAGCTTATCTGTCGAGAGAAGTAGGGGAAGGTAGGGTAAAATGGAACGGTTCTTTTTAAAATGCAATAACAAAATACCTCGTGTAATAGACGAAATCTTTTGAAATTTTTTTTGGAACTCTTAAGTGGACCTTTGGCGATAAGGAAATACAAGACTTTTCGAAGGAATATATCAAGTTACGAAGGGAAGAAGCATTTGTCAAAGACTTGAAATATCCTCTTCGCGAAAATGGTAGGGTAAAACGGAACATCCATTTAAAGCCACGTGCAAATACGAAACATTTATTTTTCTCCATTGAAAATTATTAACTGACATAAATAGGCTGTAAGTATAGTTTATTTTGTAAACAAAAATCACAAATGAATGTGTCATTTTGCTTTCCTGCACTGGTGAAATATTCATAGGCCCAGCGTTGACACTGTAGGCACTAAATTCATTCTTCTTTTATATAACTAAAAGATTTTTTAGAATTCATGTTGTCTCTTTTTTATTTTCTTTCCGAAAATGGCTTTCTTCTTTTCTTTTCTTTATTTTTTACATTTTGCTGTTTTGAGACTACTATTCTCATTGTTCATTTTAATTTTTTTTACATAAGCAGGTGACGGTAACATAAATAAAATAAATAACTTTGTGACTGACTCGTGTCCGATCCCGTTTTTAGCGATCCCAAGAGCAAAAGAACAGACATACGCGTTTATTTATTTACTCACTCCCACACTACGATGCAGCATACAACAATTAATGGCATTTCCTATTCTTCTTTGTACATAAACAGTAGCGTTTTACACCACACTAAAATGTTCCTTTCGACCCGCGGGCCGTAATGTAGACAAAATTTTAAATCTAAACGTCAGCCTGAAATAAAGAAACGTCTTACATGTGAAAGGGGCGGATTAAGGAATTATATTCAGTACTACAGTTACCGTTTGCAATTTTTTAATCTAAAGTTTAAATGTATAACATCCAATTTTTTCACTGAATAACTTTATTAGACTTATTACGTCTATGTCAAGCATCTCTAGCTTGACACGAGCACGCTATCTACGAAAAACTTTGGTGTTCCGTTTTACACTACTCTCCCCCATGTATCCGTTCGGAATTGTTCGACGTGTATAATTTCTCACAATTTGTGTTAGAAACAGGTTCAGTCTTGACAAAAACTATATAACATCAAACACTTTGTTCGATTTTTACACTCTTCTGAGTGTAACAAGAGCAATACTGTACGTAAACAATGAGTACATCCTTGAAAAAGATAAATATAATTGATCGCCTTTAGAAATGAAAATGTAACATAGTAAAGAAAAATTGTTTTTATTTATAAATGTTGGTATTCTCACGCTTGCATAGTAATAATTAAAGAAATAACTATTTTGAACAATTATTTAACATTCCTTCCATTACACGAGCATCCCCCCTTAAATGTTAGCGGAGTTTGGTAAACAGATTTTTCAAAACTCTTACTCTCCCGTGAAAGAATTTCGGTTGCGATTGTTTCATGAATCAGTCTGTGCTCCCATGTTTACCAAGCGGTTTGATCGTAAAGTATAATTACCTTGCGGTTTTGAAGGTTCTAAAAACAATGCACTTTTCAGGCGTCGACGATAAGAACGGTAGAAACCACGTTGGAGAACGTACTTGTGCTGTTGTCATTCTTGTTACCAACATTATTGTTTTTCTTGCGATACGTTGGTTACATCACCAACTTTCCAGTAGTAAGTTGGAAAACACGTGAATGCTTTTTACGCTTCATGGTGTTCCATAGTGTCTGTTGAAATAGTTGCTCGGGTGAATTATTCTATCTGTTATATACAGTGCGTGTAATTTTGCTGTTTTATTTTCATGTGGCTTCAGTTAAAAGTTGGGTTCGAAAACATACAAAACGATTGCATGCGTCTGAAAGATCCAATCGAAGCGGATTTGTTAATGAAAGAAATAGCACAATCGAGACGCGTGATCCGGATACTAGTAGGTAAAGATGTATTCGATGGACTGCTCTTACTTATCTTATTACATCACTAATAAACAATTTTTCAATTAGTGCTTCTGCAAAATTACTTAAATTTTTTACGTACAATTATTATCGAAAGGAAATAACGACTAAACGTTTCAACATACTTATAAATGAAATATTGATCCAATGTATACCTTCTTCGTTTAAGCTCAGCGTTGCTCAGCGTCAAGAAAATTTGTCTTATATTTTATATTAGCTTAAAGCCAAAACGTATAGCAAGATAAGGTGGGAAAAAATTCCGCCAAACCTAATGGAATCGTAAGTATATCACTCGATAACTCTCTCGAGAAAGACCTTTCCTGATAAGTTTCAAATCACCACCCCTGCTACAAGGGTAATTACAGAGTGGAAAGCATTTTATGGTTCAGTTCCAATATCTTTTATTCTGCTTGTTAAAAATGTATACATATCAGAGTATGTGTATATGTATGTATAATATATTTTCAGATATTTCGAAGGCGGGAGGAGAGGATACAGTTGAAAAGGTTAAAAATCGATATTTTCATTTCGTTCTACCCTCAAGCTACCCCCATAGGGGGGATGGGGGTGTTTGAAACTCGATAAGAATGCTTTCCTTCGAAAAAATATAGAAAATATGCGTACGGATTCATTTGGTTTGGTAGCCTTTTTGTTCCCCTTGGTGGGCTATATTCTTTTGTTTGTCTTATTCGATTAAACTTTATTGAAGTTTGTATCGATTCGATTTTCGGTCATCTTCAAATGTAATTATTTGTTTGACACATCAATCCTTCCATATTAAACTGTATAGGAATTGGATATTAGAAATGGCAGGGAAAAAATTTGTCAGAGTTACTTCAGAGAGAAACGAACTAAGAGATACCACTGCAGAAATCGATTAACAAATCCACTTTTAGCAACAAATATTAGAAAATAACTTAATTCCCGATTGCAGTCTTGACGTGTATGGCGGTACTTCTCATCAATGCAATGCTACTACTTCCTACAGTATTGCAGTCTAAACTTCAGATACGTTATCTGAAAATCCTTGGAATCTTTTTCAATCACAGAGGTAGAAAAGTAGATTTTGTCTGTTGTAACGTTGCACTGGTAACCTCGGTCGGCGTGTTATCGTTATCGTGCACTGAAGCGATACCTGCAGTTTTTGGTTGCTACATAAGCGGATTGTTCCAGATCGCCAGGTACTTTGCAAAGACGTTTTTTAATCGTTTGCTCGCAACTTTCAAATAAATAATATATGCAATGAATTGTATAGCAAGGAGACAGCTATCTTAAATCAGAATTCTTTATTTTTATACAAAAACATTGTCAAGTACACATTTTCATTTTGACAAATTCACTTTGAAACTACTGCAACACTAAATGATCGTTTGGATTATTTAGATTAATAATTATTTATTTGATTTACATTACCGATACCTCATTGGTTTTGATGACGTTGAATTATGTTGTTAGCTCACCATTCTAAACAACTTTTAATAGATACATATGTGGCATCAGTACTTAATTTGAATTTTTGATGTACGGTCAGGGACAAAATGAGGACGGGCAGGAGGTGATAGCACAGGTCAATGAATTTTAAACAAATTGGAGCTAATGTTATATGCGTAAATTTTGTTTATTACACTGAATTTCGTGTTTACGTCTGTGTTTGAATGAACGAAAAATGAAAAATGAATGAAAAATGTGAACAATCCCAATGCAGTCTTAACAGTTGCGAAAACTAATGTCATACAATCTCTTCAGTGGCGATTTAGGCTTTACAAAGTTAACATCTTTTCTTAACACGGTGAACGCCATGGAAATTTCGGTCATATTTTGCTTATGAACTGTATTGAATTTTTAAATAAAATATTAAGTTATATTCAAGTTTCTTTTTAATTTTATATATTTTGATATCGTTTCTTGATGTTTTCGGTGCTTTGTAACGTATACAGCTATTCTTAACCATGTGTCCCTTGAAAATATTTTGTTACAAAAATTAACGTGTACCACATATGGTACACGTGGCACTGAAAGTGTTAACTAGTATCGTGACGTCGAAAACTGGATTAATTACAAACAAATTCGGTGATAAGTTGTGTCGGACTGTTGTAATAGCATAGGCTATCGTACTGTTGCCAGAAAGTAACGTATATTTATAAACATCGTGGAGAACACCTGTAAAAAATTTATAATTCATTTTACTGTCGAAAAATTAAGAGGTCGTGAACGATAACGGAGCTGTACCGTACAAGAAAACCATGTCGTATGCTTAAAAAATGTCGAAAATACACAACTTTCCCCCAGAAACATTGCAGAATGGATTTCATGGTATGAGATTAAGACATCAGTTGAAATTGATGGTATAATGAATGTAGATAATACACTGATATATTAAAAGAAGATTGACGGCAAACCATTTTAAAAATGTGGGTCGGGGAAAGTGTTTTATATTAACAAGACAATTATTCGAATCGTACCGGGAAAAAAATCAAGCAATTTTGAAGTCGTAATTCACGCAAAGGCAGAAATATTATATAAAATATTGATTTTATTACTTATTTCATTTATAACATATTTTAGTATGTGTTCACGTATTTTGTCCATCGACAAATAGGTGACTTTTCAGTATAATATCGTTTACTTGTACTAAAATGGAGATATTACTTTCAATTATTCAGTTAGATGATTGAGGTTGAGATTATTGAAATTACAAACATTTATTTGCAATCGAACGAAAGCCGTACTCAATGATTAGTATTAATATGTAAACAAATTCCATTTGGCTCAATATTGCGAGAGAATATGACAGACTCACCTAAACATTTATTTACTATACACAGTACAAGTAATTCGGAAAATGTCCGAAAGCCCCTCAAAAGTTATTGTTTCGAAGGATTGTTTTTCGATGGTTTATAAATTGAGCCTAACTTAGAAAGAATAAAGATACAAACTTGAAAAATTGACGTGCATATTTATTTATATTTCAAAAATATCTCGCAAACATTTACATTTAATACAAAATATTTCTATTGTTGCATTCGTCTGGAACATGTAATTATGAAATAAAATGAAATATCATACAAATATTACATTTACCATTAAAAACTAATCGTTCTAGATAATTTCATAATTGTATTACGTATTGTAAGGAAACGTATTTAATTTCCAGGTACCTCCGTAAATGTATTTTCAGAATATTCGCGCTTAAAATAAGGTATAATTAACCAGGTAGTAACTTTGATGATACAAAGAATTTCTGTGTAAATATCTTGATACACGTTCACAAAATGGAACTAAACATACATATCAAGTTTTCAGTTAGTTCGTATCTTTATTACTTTCGATTAAAAATAAGAAATAGAGGTTTTTTTTTCTTGTTGCTTAGTTAAAGTTTTCTCGTACATTTCTTATTAAAGTGAAGGCAAAACCTTTCGATCTACCTTTCGGTACTAAGCGAACACGTTGGTTAAGTTAGGGTATGAAAGAAGAAATGTGCGAGCAGTAATGTTAACGATGTCGATATGTTTCTTTTCCCCTAGTTACCGACTGGAAAACGCAATCAACAGATCGACAAAGTCAGATAGGCCCATCGAGATAGACGTACGGTCAACCGTGGAAATCCACCAGAGAGCTTTGGAGTTGGTACCCTCATTCACACGTTAACCTTTGGCGAGTCTCACTCTTGACCACAATTTCGAATCAAAAATGAATGTCACGACTGAGACTTTAGGTTACAATCTCAGATAGAACATAAATATCGAGTGAGACCGGTGACTTTCTCCGATCATTTCTCTACATTTTTCCTGTCACTTTGATCTTCCTTATCAGTGGCGACCGCTATAATTATGGCTCGGCATAAAATTGAACTTCAAAGAGTGATTGGTTGATAAGAAACTATAATATTTATTTTTCTTTGCTAATTATACTGCAAACAAAATAAATACGATTAAAAACTAGCGAATGTAACATTATAGTAGGAGAGACTGGGATCAAATATAATAAAATTTAGATTACGTTACACGAAAGCTATCATTTTTACAACTATAATTTTTGTGCCAGATGTTAGACAGTTATCTGACATACTAGCTTCGTTTAATGCTAAGCAATGTTTAAGGTATTAATAAAAAATCGAGACTGGAGGAAGCAAACCTGTATGCGGTCGGAAGTCACGTAATCATTTTTCTCAAATTATTACACTTATTAAACGGAACTTTAACAGTCTATGGGTGTTATATTGCCACAACACACGGGAGGAATAATCCCGACAAGAGGATGGGATCTTGTCTGGATCCAGGAAAAAACCCAAAATTGCTCAGATTTCGTGTCTTATGGAGTTACACATGGGCAAATCCGAATTGGAAAAACGTGGTAGAGGTTTTAATTTGATGTTGACGGTTGCGATATTAGGATAATTCTACTCTTCTTCTCGGTTGATGGACTTTAGGAAATATTTGGTAGTAAAGAGGGGGAAACATTTGGGCCTAGATGATTAATATTTGGGGGTTGGAGTGACTAAAATCCGGGATGTCGGACTGCCAGTTATGCTTACACTTCGTCAGAAGTACATGAGGTTCACAAACTGGTCAGATTTACAAGTAGACCCTGTCATAATGCTAACGGAGTATTTTGGTATGCATAATGTTTTCAGATAGGGATGATGAACACCTTTTCAGATGGACGCAGACATGGTATGATGTCATGATGGAAATGTTGTAGATAGAATTAAATCAAAAATGATAGTAATAGCAATAATCGTTATACCGATAATAATAATAGTGTGGTAGGATGTAACAATGAGAATAATTGAAATAATTGTTATTCATATACAAAATGACTCCAACTTTTTATTTTTGATTGCGCCAAATGTAACCATCAATGGAATTTTTCATATTTTCTGTTGTTTTCTCGTTATTTGTATCTTCGATTATACATTGTGATGTAACGTTTTCTCATTTTTCTTCAATCTTTTAATTTATACAATTATATATATCAGCGTCTGAACTTTTCCCGAGGTCTACAAGATGAAAATGTTTGTTATACTTTGTAAATGTTCTACTGCTTTGATATAAATAGTACAATTTTTATAGTCATTTTCCATGAGCTAAGCATCGCGTGGAAAAATTGAATCGTAATTATCGAAAGAATTTTAGCAATTACAAATGGCAATCAAAGAGTTAAAGAAAATTGTGTACTTTTGCTTTAACTATTGCAAGTACATTGCTTGACCCTTAATTATTACCATTAAATCGTAAAGTTTGTCCTTCAGTCCTTCATGGAAACTGTTGAACATTCCTTTATCTTTGTTCATGTGTGCCGTCGCTCCACTGTCTAAACACCACTCATTCGACAGCATAGAGATAGCACTATATGCTTGCGCTATCATTGCATCTTTTTCACTACTCCTTGACGTTATAAATCTCTTTTTGTTCTTGCAGTACTTAGCTGGGCGACCAACTTTACCACGCAAATAACATTTAACAGAGTACTTACTATTATATGTATTTTCTTTAAACAAATTGTTGTCAACCTTTCTTATTTCCACTTCCAATAACTTCACTTTTAAGTCTTCTAGTGTAGGCATTTTCTCACGAGACTCATTTGCTATGCTAAATGTTTTGTATTCGCTTAGCAATGACATTAATAAAATAATGGGCAATACGGTATCTGGCAATTTAATTCTCGATTCTGCAAGTTGTTCAATTTTGTGGATAAAATCATTTACGTACTGTGTTATGCTTTGATTTGGTGGTATCTTCATCCTATATAACTGCTTGTATAGGACGCATTGCCGCATGGGGCCTTTTGACTCGTGCACATTTTTTAATGCATCCCACGCCTCCAGTGAGGGTGCAGCTCGCTTAACGTGGTTAAATTGGGTTTTATGTAAACTCAGGATGATCAAATCAAAGGCTTTCTCATCCTTGATCGCCCATTCGGCGGCATTTGCTTCCGTTATTATAATTGTACCGTTTACATACCCCCATAATTCGTTGAAACGCAAGATACTTTTCATTTGTATCTTCCAAGACTCGTAGTTGCCGTTCGTCAATCTTTCAATCTGTTATGTATTTGCGAGACTCATCATTTTTGTTGCTTTCGTTGTGCCAACACGTGGCATGCGATTTCACTTAATCTCACTTTCCGTTCCTTTTTTTTTCTCTTTAATTTTCTAAAGAATTATTTTAATCATTTACATTCTGGGGCCATAACGTGTTTGATTGTTTTATTAAAATATGTATTAATGTAAGCGCAATGTGAATGTAAGGATAACCGGTCGCAGGAATCGATCAAGCACACGTGCACACACAATATACGACAGGGAACGCATAGTACATGTTTTACGCGGGAACGTCCTCCGCCACACGACTGGCAGCCCAAGTGAGGGCGTAGCAATCACGCTATCCAACAGTCAGTAACAGAAATTTAAAAAATTGGAAGATCTTCCTTTCATAAGAGAAAAACATAAAAATGAAAAATATTCAGTTCGCCGCAATATCTGAGGAACTAATCAAAACATTAACCAAAACTTAAACATTCTTTTCACTGACATTGGAGCTAAATGTATATTAATAACAAGTTTATAGAAAATATTTCTATTCTGAGTTTCTACTACTATTTTTTCGCTGTTAAATCTGAACTTAGTCGCCTCGCCTCGATCTATTCTATTTCACAACAAGTTTTCTGATCGTTGCCCATGTTGTTACATCAGAAATCTGCAGTAATTAGTTTAAGGTGTTCTACATTTTCATCGGTAATGAGTATTAGAAAGGCGAAAAATTAGCCGGTCGCGAATGTATTAAAAATATTATCAAGATTTCCTCTATATTTGGCTAATAGCCCTCTATTTTATAAGTAACTAAAATGAATATTACTAAAAAAAATCTCAATTATTACCTGTTAGTTGCGTGTTTATATCATTATGTCACAAATGCATGTATTTCAACTACAACTTTACATCATATGTTCCGAATGGATGGTAATATATACAATATGTTTTGAATTATTTACAATGTATCACTTTCGCGCCCTGTTACATTTGATCCGAGTCTCCCCTAGTCGTAAATAAAATTTGTGTCGAGCCACACTAGACAAAGGAGTGCAAAGGGTTAAAGCAATTACTGTTGACTGCACGTTTCTTTGCGATTTAATTACGTGTCTTGTTTGTTTTGCATCGAACGATCGTCAATACGATGGGACATTTACCGAACTCGTGAACGAAGAATGAACAAACAAATCGAGACCAGTATTGCGATACCGTATTTAGTGGCTATCATAGCAGTTATCATATCGTTCGCTATAAATTTGTATCGTGTAAGTATCGTTAGGAGATCATGAGAAATAATCAACAACCGTGATTTCACTTTATTGTTCCATCGAAGGAAACATAACAACAATATTTTTGGCACACGACAGGTCTACGTGGTGTTGCAGAACAAGCACGAGATAGATAATGTGGTCATCTCCTTACTAATTTTCTTGGTGCATTTGATGATTATGCTCTTGAATAATTATAGTGGACAGAGAATGATAAACAATAGCGTAGATTTCTTTCATAATTCGTAAGTCAATTATTCCATTTAACAGACAGTTACTATACCAGGCGAAAAGTTTTCAGTTAAGAAGGATGAACGTCTTGATATCACGGCTACTAATTATTTATACGAATTCATCGTCCCTTTAGAAGTTTACAGTATTAATATCGCAATTGTTGAACGGTCAAACAGTCGATTGAAATATTCATTCCTAATTGGATATAAAATTGCGCTTGATTACGTAACCACCTTTCAACACCAATAATCACACGAAAAGATTTATAATACGGGAACATGTGCCATATGAAAGATAATGAAACAACGCTATTGAATGAAACAGGTACGATACGTTGTGGTACTGCATGCCGCTGAGATCGCAGAAACTCTTGCTGTTTATAATGATGAGGAGCATAAGCGAAGTGAAGTTGAATCTTGCCGGCTTATTCACTCCGTGTTACGAAGGATTCACAACGGTAATTCGTCGTATTTATATATTGTTTTATCCTCGAGCACAGATGCAATAAGTTTCTGTTTCAGATGATGAGCTCGTCCTTCTCGTATTTTACCGTCATCTCCTCAGTGTAGTCGAATGTTTGCCTTTTCGATGAAGATGCGCTCCATTAACAATTACACTTGCGCGTACTGTTCTGTGTGTGTGAAAAATATTTCTGTGCACTAATAGAATGTATTTTGCTTAACAACCAAAACTTGTTTCAGAGCATTGGGCTCCTTATAAGTTTACTCCCGAACACTTATTGAAATTTGGACGGGATGCATGTTGTCCCATTGGCCTAATAATACATGTAATCAGAGCCACAATTTCACCTAAGGATGTGAAGATTATTCACCCTTGGCAGTATGAATTTTATTTACATCTTGCGGGTAAGGTTATTAATGAAAAACTTATTGGTGAACAGAAAGAGTTTATTGTTTCTAGCGGTAGGACGATTAGCCAACGCGTCCGTCCTAACGCAGAGAATTGGCCCGAAATACAGAGATAAATTCTATATTTCATGCTTTTCAGTATTTTGCTTGTGAAATGAAGATCTTTCAATTTTTTAAAGTATTTGTTATTGATATTGAGGTTGAACGTGTATTAATAACAAATTTATAAACACAAACTTTCATTCGAAGTTTTAACTATTACACTGTGGAACAAATTTTGACCTATGTTAGTTATTGCAATAACCACTATGTGATTCTTATAGAGTTCCTTACAAAAGTTTAAAAAAGGGTAGATGCGCGTACTTTGTATGCACTTCTGTTACATTTCTACGAAAAGTGGGTTGGATTGCACTAATTTGCTGTGCACCATTGAATTTTGCAGACATTTCTGAAGAGGAACCCCTCCGCGGGAAGCGTGAGAACGGTTTTTCTTTCGGACAGGTTAAGAAAATGTCGGTGAAGAGCACGAGCACGGAACTTTGTCGCCACACAGCCATCGCTCGTCGGCCATAGCTATGCAGGGCCGTTACTACGCGCTGTATAGACCTGGATCCCCTTCACTTCCTATATGTATATATAATGTTTAATTGTTTTATAAATTTTCATCATAGTTATGAGAAAGCTTTTCCCGATCGTTCTGTTTTAAATAATTTGCTGTTTAATATGTGAATACACATATACGAGTAATATTCTAACGATGATTAACACTAAAACTATCGAATCAGTCAAGATTGCCGGTATAAATTATATTATCTATCGATTATTAATATCTTGAAGGTAATAAATATCTGAAATGTTTTTGAAAATTAATTAAGTTTACTGGAACTGTAACGAATATTCGGGTACACTCAGTAGTTTTAGTGTTAAATTAAAACTACTTCAGCAAACATCCATTCTAGATTCTACTTTGTGTAATAGTTTTTTAAGTCAAATTTAATACTCTATTTGAATTCAGAATATCATTAGCTGTACCATGTAAAAAACCGATTACAATGATGTTTTTGTTTTATATTATGTTATATTAAATTATTATATTAAACATCCAAGTATTTAAAACAAAACGATCGTGAAAAACTTTATCATGATTATTATGAAAATGTATAAAACAAGTAAACATTATATATGTAGGAAGAAGAGAATATTTTATCGGGAACAATATAATTGTTTCACCACGGCTCACAATAAAACAGTCAACGTCAATCAAACAACGCGCACACTCTTTATATACTCGGATGGTCTTGTCTCACTCGCACACTTTCCAGAACATTCTTTCATTACCATGCATCATTAACATAAAAATCAATATAGAGAAAATCAATTTGATCTAGAATATTCCAATGCTTTGTACATATATTCAAAACGCGCTCCCACACAGTCGCGTCGTTCATCTATTGTACACGCATTCATCACTCATCAATACATCTATTCTCGCACTCAAATACATTTATTCCCACATTTATGTATATAAGAAGTGACCAGAGTTCAGTTCTACACAGCGCGTAGGCATGGCTCTGAATAGCCGTGGCCGGCGAGAGATGGCCGTGTGGCGCCAAAATTCTTTGCACGCGCTATTTAGGGAGATTTCCATAACCTTTCCGAAAGAAAACCTGATTGCACTATTTCTACGTGCCATGAGGGGGGGGGGGGAGTCGGAAGGGTTGGATTCGTCTTGAGAGATGTCTGCAGAATCTAATGGTACATAGCAAATTCATACCAACCAATCCACTTTCCGCAGAAATATAACAGAAGTGCGTTCAACGGACGTGCATTTACGCTTTTTCAAATTTTGATCACCATTCACAAACATTTAATGATACGCAATTTTCAAAATTTTTATAGCTACATATTCGGGTAGCTCTCCTCTATTTTTTGCGACAAATTTTAACCGCCTATCCTTTCTAGTTTTCACGTAACACTTGGTTGTCTGAAAAATTCCACCGTTTTTACAAAAATCCAACTTTTTGGAAAACTGGAAGTGACCCAGCAATTTGGTTTTCGGATTCGTATTTAAGGTCAGGAATTCTATAAGAATCACCTAGTGATTATGAAAACACTAAACACCATTTAAATTCGCGGAGTTCAGTTTAAAATTCTCAACACAATATTATAGCGCAACGGGTTAACCCCTTAAGCGATACGAAAATCTTGAATGTTTCATACATGTTTTGTTCCTTCATAGCAAAGATACATAGGAACAATTAGGAATTATTTGGCATCAGAATTCTAGCATTGCACTACTGTTAACTTATTTATATTGTTAAATATTTTTAGTCAACATCAATCATTTTGCATATTGTAATTTATTTCAACCAATTGAAAAGCGTCAGTCATCGGTGACCGAATTTTTCCGGCTCGGCCCGAATCTGAAATATTCGGGTACACGCAAATGAGTCTATCTACTTTTTGAGAAAAGATGCTTTGTAGACCCACTGTGTGTGTATGGTGTTATGCCAAAGACATCAATCACTATAAAATTTCTAACGTCTACTATAATTGTGGCTAAATGCAAACAAGATGAAACAAATAATTTATCAACAATATTTTGTATACATATTTTGTATGTTTTTGTCGTTTCATAAATTTAGCAAATTCGAAGTATCGCATAAGAATGGCATGTAAGCAGATTAGGTTTCATAGCTTGTACTGCGAATTGTTTTTTAGATACAAGTGTATATACGTATAATTACTGAGTAGACTTTCAAACTTCATTTTCTTGGGAAGTAAGCCTCGGCCGAAAACCCTTTATTATATATTTTTGTTTCTTTTTTAAAGGGAACATTGGTAATACTACAGTAAATTGATACTAGGTTATCTTTCAAAAAATTGACACCTGTTATAGAACGGTTAGTAAACGTATGCATTAGAAGGGACTGCATCGGTGACCTTGAGTTTAACATCTGTTGTCAGAATAACTTATTCTCCATACGTTAGGGTGACCCTTACTTTTTGATCACAATATTTTTCTCGGGACAATTCTTTAAAGAATGTTACAATTCTAGGGCGAACTGAAAGCTGCAAGAAACCGCACTAAAAATTGTGTACTTCTTTTAGTACTAATCTAAACTTTTATATAAAATAAGTCCGACAGCTAACACTTGTACCCATTACATGTAAAACCCTTCTCAAAGTAAATGAAATATGTAATGCTTATGACAAAATAAAATAATCAAAATATACTTACTATAAAATTAATTTTACTTTCACTTTTTCGGAATTTTATCTTCAAGACAATGTCTCCGAGTACACAATCATCATCGATGAATAGTACTTTGGATTTTAGAATTTAGAAATGCTGTCACAGTAAACCAAAAATTTTTGTAAAACTATTATAGTGGGGCTACTATTATCATAGATATTGAAAAGGTGGATCTTCAGTAAAAAGAGAATTAGGAAACAATATGGACAACACGTAAAAATACAACTTAATACCACGAAGGCCAACACACGACTCTATCACGCACAAAAATGTTCTTCTCCGCTGTCTCTTACCAAAATGTCCTTCTCGCACGCATTCCCACTCGCTTTTAACACACACCCCCATTCGCTCTGTCTTTCTCCCCTTGCACCCTTCTCACACGCATCTTTCGCCCATAGTCAAAATTCACGCAGTCACGTACACGCTTTTCTCACAGTTCAGTCGCTCAGTTCCAGACACTCTTCCTCGCATTCTTTCAGCCACTCGAGATTTTCTAAACGCAGTCACACTATTTTCCAAACATCCCGGCGCCGGTCCGTCGCAATACGACCTGGTCGCGCTTACGCACGCACAACAAACCATTCATCCTACAATAAATATTCTAGATACTTACTTATCACACTTACTTATCAGTAGACTCGCATTTCCTTCGTTTGCCATCTCGTGTACAATGCACGATGCACGCGTGTTTCGGTACGATAATAGAGATTGGTATGATTGGGGCTCCATTTTCTGGGCTGGGATGGAGAAAAAAAGGGGTTTGCTCCTCTCCTGTCCACGTTTTTATTGTGTAAATATACAAAGTTTTCCTAACCTGAATTCCACGGTTTACTGTACAAACTGAAAGTGTTTAAAATTATCGCACCGTAAGTTTTTTCAATTTTAAATAGAATGGGTTTCATGGGTGTATAGAATTTTTGAGAATCACAA
Source organism: Nomia melanderi (assembly GCF_051020985.1). Taxonomy (NCBI): domain Eukaryota; kingdom Metazoa; phylum Arthropoda; class Insecta; order Hymenoptera; family Halictidae; genus Nomia; species Nomia melanderi. Next base: position 1,162,519 of record NC_135009.1, read on the forward strand.
AGTAAAAAAATCTGCCCCTCCCGTGCACCTCCAGTACGAGAAAGGCTAGCCTTACCATTTCTAACTCTATTGCCAAATTCCGGGGTGTCAAACTGCCACCCCTCATTTTAATGACTTCCAATTAGCGATTCAAGCTCAAAAGTCACAACAGGAAGGGAACTCTCATTCACGACGCTTGAGCCAGCTCAGCTTCGACACGTGATCGCTGTTCTGCAAGAATTTTGTTTTAATAAAATGAAATGCAGAAACATAATTTCGGGGCACCCTTTGTATTAACACTAACTTTTTTCTCTACCGTTCCATCTTCGTCGTATACTATTCCGTTTCCATTTTTTGTTACTACCGCGCGGCCGGTGACGGCCACGTGTCGTAGAAGTGAAGGAATCCCCTTGTCTGTCTAACTGTTTAGCTTGTCGACAGTGTGCCAACACTCCAGAGCTGGGCAACAAATACTCAACAATGCAACCATGCCATGCATCGTTCGGTGGTTCCGAGTCTACCACTCCCCGTTCAAACACTTCTTCAATACAGAGAAGAGGATCAGAATATAAAGGACAGAATCACCCAGCGATCCAGTGTGGTCAGATCAAGACTTGTCCCTCCGCCATTCCTATCCCTTTTACGACTCCATTCCTCGTCAGCGGGCATCCTCTAATACCTAAGCAGTCTAGGTAAACCTATCACGTGAGATCTCCCGCGCAACAGGAACTTTTAACTTGTAAGTTTTTGTCTGCCAACAATCTCTTAACATTTTGAGTACCAGGCATAAAGTTTTCGAACTAAGAGAGTATTTTTACTTTCCCATTCGTTGCACACGGTAAAAATATAATACGACAAAGTCAATAGTGGAAAGCGAGGGTAAAAGTTTCACGCTTTATAACGAGCTTAACATTAGATTTACAGACATTTATCGTACAGCTTGTTCTACTGTTTTTGTAAAAATCGACATTCCTTCGTTTAGATTTCGGAAAGTAGAGATTTAAACGTAGACGATTAGGATTCATATTAGCGTACCCACATTAATCAAAATCGACACAAACATTCAGCAAATAATGTTTATAAAATACAGTAGGAGTCAAAGCGACTCGTTCCGTAAATCTAGTGTTAAACATAATATTGGCCGATTCTTTACTACAAAGCTACAAGAGTTCAAAGACCAGAAATTTCTCGATTCCAATACTTTGATTCTTCAATTTTGTGCAGTGACGTGGGTGAGGTCCACTCGCCGCACTCGGCCCGATTGTTATGACAGTTCAGTTTCGCCACGTCTTTGTTACTAGCCCAGACACCGTGTAATGAAAGCGGACGATCAATTGATTAAATATAATATTCATACGATGGATTCACGTGTAGAAAATTGATAATAATGTAATAGATGATAGACTCAGGTTTGTGGAATAAATGAATAAAGTCGATAGAAAATCCGATAAAGTAAATACAAGTAGGAGAATAATTATACGATTGTAGTCCGCGTTCGGGCACAGTTTGAAACACAAATGTTTCACAGTGAACAGTAACTTTTTGCATTACTGAAATATAGCGGCCGGACCGACGAAAACTAGTCAGTAAGAGCATGAGTTGGTGATAAAATTTTCTAAAAAAAGGAACATCTTACAAGGAAATCACAAAACTGGCAAACAGAAGCAAGTCAACTGTACATAGTACTTACAGTGTGGAGCATACCTGGTTCAATAACTAAAATTTGTGCTTAATTCTTTATTTTACATCATGAACAGTAAGGTATGTAAATAATCATAGCAATAACATACTGCATTGTTCAACGGAACATAAACACTTTCCAAACATCTCCTTTCGTTTGATATTTAAAATATACAATCAATGATATGATTTTAAGCCACATTTTCTGTATTATGGATTTCTTAACTTTAAAAAAAGTCTAACGTTTAGCCCAAAATTCTTTTAGTGGTGCAAGGCGTCGAAGGGAACAACCAATCCAAGTCGCTCCTCCCAAAAAGAACAAATCTAAACGGTACCGTCCCCGAAGCAACCGGGAAAACAAATAGTCAGATCAAATCACGAAAGCGCCCGACCAACACAAATTGTATGACTTATAACTATTAAAATTTTTGTTAAACTGCCCACGCCGTAAGAACGTACTTATTGTTATCTCGATCCATGTATATTTGACTAAATCAATTTATTTAGGGTAAGTTGGGAAGAGATGGCCTATTTCTTTTAAAGAACTGTTACATCGGAAATATTATTAATACCTAAAAACAGAAAAATACATTTATGAAAGTAGATACATATAAAATATTTAGTTAAATAGGCCTTTATGCAAGATTTAATATAACACTAAATACATTCGAAAATATAAATATTTAACAATGTAAACGCAATCAGGCCATCTCACTTGGAATTATCCTAATGGAGTCGCAAGGCGATTCCAACAGTACTCGCGCGCACATCTAACCATATATACCTTTCCTTTACCTTGCAATGGAAATTCAATTAATATTCTTCAGCTGTAACTTAAAAATATAATTAAACAGACAAATAAAGAAAAACAGAAAAGTTCGACTATGCACTATGCACTGTGCTGAATAGTTACACAATAAAGAGAAAAACAATAATGGGAAGTCGCGACTAACACCACGTCTGCTTCCACTCTGACACATGCAATACTCAACTAAATTCTGCGCATTTTCTTTGCGCAACGAAATAGCAGAGAGAAAAATAAAACGTTAAGAATCCCTTAGTTTCCTGGTGTCACCGGAATTGAATGTTTCATAAGTCTTTCTCTAGCTTTCAAAAATTTCTTGCAACATGCTGATTATATCGATCGCTCCCAAACAGTAGACATCTATTTGAACGGAATAGGATAAATTAGTTTCTTCCCGACAGGAAGTGAACAGTATGAATAAAATATGATGACGAACTGTAGTTGAACGATGCTACAGATTTACCGCGCAGACGTTTTCCGACATTGGGCGAGATGGACATGTTCCGGAAGAACTACAGAGCCTATTATTCTGTGATGTACATCACCGGGCTATGGCCCTACGACAACTCCATCGTAACGAAGATAAAGAGAGTTGGTTTCTGTGTACTCACGCTCAGTAGTATAGTAATCCAGGTAATGAGAATGCGAAACTAGGCAAAGCGCAGTTTTTCTTACAAAATTAAATAATTTTTCGGTTCGCAAAATAGAAATCATTTTGCACTTGTTCGGGTAATTCAATCTGAATAGTTCTATGTGAAGTAACGGTCGACCCACAATTTTCGGTAAGCTTGGTAACTTTTAAGGCGAATATTTACATATGGTAATGACATCCTTCCGTGAACACAATTTCGAAAATTGTCTTAGTAATCGAGTAATATTCCACGGAGGTATTCTCAAACTGATTAACTTACTGAATCAGTAGTATTTCTCCGATTGGGAAATCACATTGCTGAATTTAAACATTTGTTTCAACGTAACAACTCAGATTGGTTACACTAATCAGTAATGGCGTTAAATCTGACTGAATTGTTAAGGAAGGATTCTCGTGTAACAAGTATAAAAAGTCGAATATTTCTGCAGACATCGATAGTAAAATACTTTCAACTTTTCAAATTAAACTTGAAAACACTTAAAAGCATTTGCAAGTCGTATTCGAGAAAGTAACGAAATCAGAAAATTGTTTAATGTAATAAATTAGAGGCCAGCCACACTGGAAACACAATGAAACCGCCAGACTTAAAAAGATGAATATGTTAGATGTGTTAAAAATTAAATGTATTATCGACTCAGAAACGTCAGTAAGAAAGTTAACCTTATATAAACCTAAATCGAATTTCATTGTGGAAGGCGAAAGTAGAAAAGAAAGTAGAAAACTGTAAGTATATTGAAACTTCATCCGTGTTTTTCACGAAATCGACTAATAAACTTCAAGCAGTGTTCGTATTATTCGGAATACACTTCTCTGGGTATCGGGCCTCCGATCACTATTTTATTTTCTAGTCATGATGCTTTTGTAAAGCATAGTAAAACAGATTATCTGTCGAGAGAAGTAGGGGAAGGTAGGGTAAAATGGAACGGTTCTTTTTAAAATGCAATAACAAAATACCTCGTGTAATAGACGAAATCTTTTGAAATTTTTTTTGGAACTCTTAAGTGGACCTTTGGCGATAAGGAAATACAAGACTTTTCGAAGGAATATATCAAGTTACGAAGGGAAGAAGCATTTGTCAAAGACTTGAAATATCCTCTTCGCGAAAATGGTAGGGTAAAACGGAACATCCATTTAAAGCCACGTGCAAATACGAAACATTTATTTTTCTCCATTGAAAATTATTAACTGACATAAATAGGCTGTAAGTATAGTTTATTTTGTAAACAAAAATCACAAATGAATGTGTCATTTTGCTTTCCTGCACTGGTGAAATATTCATAGGCCCAGCGTTGACACTGTAGGCACTAAATTCATTCTTCTTTTATATAACTAAAAGATTTTTTAGAATTCATGTTGTCTCTTTTTTATTTTCTTTCCGAAAATGGCTTTCTTCTTTTCTTTTCTTTATTTTTTACATTTTGCTGTTTTGAGACTACCATTCTCATTGTTCATTTTAAATTTTTTTACATAAGCAGGTGACGGTAACATAAATAAAATAAATAACTTTGTGACTGACTCGTGTCCGATCCCGTTTTTAGCGATCCCAAGAGCAAAAGAACAGACATACGCGTTTATTTATTTACTCACTCCCACACTACGATGCAGCATACAACAATTATTGGCATTTCCTATTCTTCTTTGTATATAAACAGTAGCGTTCTACCCCACACTAAAATGTTCCTTTCGACCCGCGGGCCGTAATGTAGACAAAATTTTAAATCTAAACGTCAGCCTGAAATAAAGAAACGTCTTACATGTGAAAGGGGCGGATTAAGGAATTATATTCAGTACTACAGTTACCGTTTGCAATTTTTTAATCTAAAGTTTAAATGTATAACATCCAATTTTTTCACTGAATAACTTTATTAGACTTATTACGTCTATGTCAAGCGTCTCTAGCTTGACACGAGCACGCTATCTACGAAAAACTTTGGTGTTCCGTTTTACACTACTCTCCCCCATGTATCCGTTCGGAATTGTTCGACGTGTATAATTTCTCACAATTTGTGTTAGAAACAGGTTCAGTCTTGACAAAAACTATATAACATCAAACACTTTGTTCGATTTTTACACTCTTCTGAGTGTAACAAGAGCAATACTGTACGTAAACAATGAGTACATCCTTGAAAAAGATAAATATAATTGATCGCCTCTTGAAATGAAAATGTAACATAGTAAAGAAAAATTGTTTTTATTTATAAATGTTGGTATTCTCACGCTTGCATAGTAACAATTAAAGAAATAACTATTTTGAACAATTATTATCATTGCTTCCATTACACGAGCATCCCCCCTTAAATGTTAGCGGAGTTTGGTAAACAAATCTTTCAAAACTCTTACCTTCCGTGAAAGAATTTCAGTTGCGATTGTTTCATGAATCAGTGTGTGCTTCCATGTTTACGAACCGGTTTGACCGTAAAGTATAATTACCTCGCGGTTTTGAAGGTTCTAAAAACAATGCACTTTTCAGGCGTCGACGATAAGAACGGTAGAAACCACGTTGGAGAACGTACTTGTGCTGTTGTCATTCTTGTTACCAACATTATTGTTTTTCTTGCGATACGTTGGTTACATCACCAACTTTCCAGTAGTAAGTTGGAAAACACGTGAATGCTTTTTACGCTTCATGGTGTTCCATAGTGTCTGTTGAAATAGTTGCTCGGGTGAATTATTCTATCTGTTATGTACAGTGCGTGTAATTTTGCTGTTTTATTTTCATGTGGCTTCAGTTAAAAGTTGGGTTCGAAAACATACAAAACGATTGCATGCGTCTGAAAGATCCAATCGAAGCGGATTTGTTAATGAAAGAAATAGCACGATCGAGACGCGTGATCCGGATACTAGTAGGTAAAGATGTATTCGAGGGACTGCTCTTACTTATCTTATTACATCACTAATAAACAATCATTCAATTAGTGCTTCTGCAAAATTACTGAAATTTTTTACGTACAATTATTATCGAAAGGAAATAACGACGAAACGTTTCAACACACTTATAAATGATATATTTATACAATGTAAACCTTCTTCGTTTAAGCTCAGCGTTGCTCAGCGTCAAGAAAAGTTTTCTTATATTTTATATTAACTTAAAGCCAAAACGTATAGCAAGATAAAGTGGGAAAGAATTCGACCAAACCTAACGGAATCGTAAGTACGTCACTCGATAGCTCTCTCGAAGAAGACACTTCCTGATAAGTTTCAAATCACCACCCCTCTTACAAGGGTAGTTACAGAGTGGAAAGCATTTTGTGGTTCAGGCTCGAATATTTTTTGTTCTGCTTGTTAACAGTTTATAAATATCAAAGTACATGTATGTATTTGTTATATATTTTCAAATATTCTGAAGGCGGGTAGAGAGCAGACAGTTGAAAATGTTAAAAATCGGTGTTTTTTTCATTTCATTTCACCCTGAAACTACCGTCGTAAGAGAAGTGGTTGTTTCAAACTCGATAGAACAGTTTTTCTTCGAGAGGAGTATGGAAAAATATCAGTACAGATTCATTTGGTTTGGTGGCATTTTTGTTCCCCTTGTTTTTAATTTGACAGTTTGGTTGGGATTTATTAGCCAACACTACCTTCGTACACAGATACTTGTATAGAAAACTATTAACGAAGCCGATTCTTGTAACAAATACTCTAAAATGATATAAATCACGATTGCAGCCTTATCGTGTGTGACAGTAATCTTCGCCTTTGCGGCCCTAATGGTTCCTACAATATTGCAGTCTAAACTTCAGATACATTATCTAAGAATCATTGGATTCTTTTTCAACCAGAGTGGTAGGAAAGTAAATTTTATCTGTTGTAACGTTGTACTGGTAACCTCGGTCGGCGTATTATCGTTATCGTGCACTGAAGCGATACCTGCAGTTTTTGGTTGCTACATAAGTGGATTGTTCCAGATCACCAGGTACTTTGCAAAGACGTTTTTTAATCGTTTGCTCGCAACTTTCAAATAAATAATATATGCAATGAATTGTATAGCAAGGAGACAGCTATCTTAAATCAGAATTCTTTATTTTTATACAAAAACATTGTCAAGTACACATTTTCATTTTGACAAATTCACTTTGAAACTACTGCAACACTAAATGATCGTTTGGATTATTTAGATTAATAATTATTTATTTGATTTACATTACCGATACCTCATTGGTTTTGATGACGTTGAATTATGTTGTTAGCTCACCATTCTAAACAACTTTTAATAGATACGTATGTGGCATCAGTACTTAATTTGAATTTTTGATGTACGGTCAGGGACAAAATGAGGATGGGCAGGAGGTGATAGTACAGGTCAATGAATTTTAAACAAATTGGAGCTAATGTTATATGCGTAAATTTTGTTTATTACACTGAATTTCGTGTTTACGTCTGTGTTTGAATGAAAGAAAAATGAAAAATGAATGAAAAATGTGAACAATCCCAATGCAGTCTTAACAGTTGCGAAAACTAATGTCATACGATCTCTTCAGTGGCGATTTAGGCTTTACAAAGTTAACATCTTTTCTTAACACGTTGAACGCCATGGAAATTTCGGTCATATTTTGCTTATGAACTGTATTGAATTTTTAAATAAAATATTAAGTTATATTCAAGTTTCTTTTTAATTTTATATATTTTGATATCGTTTCTTGATGTTTTCGGTGCTTTGTAACGTATACAGCTATTCTTAACCATGTGTCCCTTGAAAATATTTTGTTACAAAAATTAACGTGTACCACATATGGTACACGTGGCACTGAAAGTGTTAACTAGTATCGTGACGTCGAAAACTGGATTAATTACAAACCAAATTCGGTGATTAGTTGTGTCGGACTGTTGTAATAGCATAGGCTATCGTACTGTTGCCAGAAAGTAACGTATATTTATAAACATCGTGGAGAACACCTGTAAAAAATTTATAATTCATTTTACTGTCGAAAAATTAAGAGGTCGTGAACGATAACGGAGCTGTACCGTACAAGAAACCCATGTCGTATGCTTAAAAAATGTCGAAAATACACAACTTTCCCCCAGAAACATTGCAGAATGGATTTCATGGTATGAGATTAAGACATCAGTTGAAATTGATGGTATAATGAATGTAGATAATACACTGATATATTAAAAGATGATTGACGGCAAACCATTTTAAAAATGGGGGTCGGGGAAAGTGTTTTATATTAACAAGACAATTATTCGAATCGTACCGGGAAAAAAATCAAGCAATTTTGAAGTCGTAATTCACGCAAAGGCAGAAATTTTATATAAAATATTGATTTTATTACTTATTTCATTTATAACATATTTTAGTATGTGTTCACGTATTTTGTCCATCGACAAATAGGTGACTTTTCAGTATAATATCGTTTACTTGTACTAAAATGGAGATATTACTTTCAATTATTCAGTTAGATGATTGAGGTTGAGATTATTGAAATTACAAACATTTATTTGCAATCGAACGAAAGCCGTACTCAATGATTAGTATTAATATGTAAACAAATTCCATTTGGCTCAATACTGCGAGAGAATATGACAGACTCACCTAAACATTTATTTACTATACACAGTACAAGTAATTCGGAAAATGTCCGAAAGCCCCTCAAAAGTTATTGTTTCGAAGGATTGTTTTTCGATGGTTTATAAATTGAGCCTAACTTAGAAAGAATAAAGATACAAACTTGAAAAATTGACGTGCATATTTATTTATATTTCAAAAATATCTCGCAAACATTTACATTTAATACAAAATATTTCTATTAATGCATTCGTCCGGAACATGTAATTATGAAATAAAATGAAATATCATACAAATATTACATTTACCATTAAAAACTAACCGTTCTAGATAATTTCATAATTGTATTACGTATTGTAAGGAAACGTATTTAATTTCCAGGTACCTCCGTAAATGTATTTTCAGAATATTCGCGCTTAAAATAAGGTATAATTAACCAGGTAGTAACTTTGATGATACAAAGAATTTCTGTGTAAATATCTTGATACACGTTCACAAAATGGAACTAAACATACATATCAAGTTTTCAGTTAGTTCGTATCTTTATTACTTTCGATTAAAAATAAGAAATAGAGGTTTTTTTTTCTTGTTGCTTAGTTAAAGTTTTCTCGTACATTTCTTATTAAAGTGAAGGCAAAACCTTTCGATCTACCTTTCGGTACTAAGCGAACACGTTGGTTAAGTTAGGGTATGAAAGAAGAAATGTGCGAGCAGTAATGTTAACGATGTCGATATGTTTCTTTTCCCCTAGTTACCGACTGGAAAACGCAATCAACAGATCGACAAAGTCAGATAGGCCCATCGAGATAGACGTACGGTCAACCGTGGAAATCCACCAGAGAGCTTTGGAGTTGGTACCCTCATTCACACGTTAACCTTTGGCGAGTCTCACTCTTGACCACAATTTCGAATCAAAAATGAATGTCACGACTGAGACTTTAGGTTACAATCTCAGATAGAACATAAATATCGAGTGAGACCGGTGACTTTCTCCGATCATTTCTCTACATTTTTCCTGTCACTTTGATCTTCCTTATCAGTGGCGACCGCTATAATTATGGCTCGGCATAAAATTGAACTTCAAAGAGTGATTGGTTGATAAGAAACTATAATATTTATTTTTCTTTGCTAATTATACTGCAAACAAAATAAATACGATTAAAAACTAGCGAATGTAACATTATAGTAGGAGAGACTGGGATCAAATATAATAAAATTTAGATTACGTTACACGAAAGCTATCATTTTTACAACTATAATTTTTGTGCCAGATGTTAGACAGTTATCTGACATACTAGCTTCGTTTAATGCTAAGCAATGTTTAAGGTATTAATAAAAAATCGAGACTGGAGGAAGCAAACCTGTATGCGGTCGGAAGTCACGTAATCATTTTTCTCAAATTATTACACTTATTAAACGGAACTTTAACAGTCTATGGGTGTTATATTGCCACAACACACGGGAGGAATAATCCCGACAAGAGGATGGGATCTTGTCTGGATCCAGGAAAAAACCCAAAATTGCTCAGATTTCGTGTCTTATGGAGTTACACATGGGCAAATCCGAATTGGAAAAACGTGGTAGAGGTTTTAATTTGATGTTGACGGTTGCGATATTAGGATAATTCTACTCTTCTTCTCGGTTGATGGACTTTAGGAAATATTTGGTAGTAAAGAGGGGGAAACATTTGGGCCTAGATGATTAATATTTGGGGGTTGGAGTGACTAAAATCCGGGATGTCGGACTGCCAGTTATGCTTACACTTCGTCAGAAGTACATGAGGTTCACAAACTGGTCAGATTTACAAGTAGACCCTGTCATAATGCTAACGGAGTATTTTGGTATGCATAATGTTTTCAGATAGGGATGATGAACACCTTTTCAGATGGACGCAGACATGGTATGATGTCATGATGGAAATGTTGTAGATAGAATTAAATCAAAAATGATAGTAATAGCAATAATCGTTATACCGATAATAATAATAGTGTGGTAGGATGTAACAATGAGAATAATTGAAATAATTGTTATTCATATACAAAATGACTCCAACTTTTTATTTTTGATTGCGCCAAATGTAACCATCAATGGAATTTTTCATATTTTCTGTTGTTTTCTCGTTATTTGTATCTTCGATTATACATTGTGATGTAACGTTTTCTCATTTTTCTTCAATCTTTTAATTTATACAATTATATATATCAGCGTCTGAACTTTTCCCGAGGTCTACAAGATGAAAATGTTTGTTATACTTTGTAAATGTTCTACTGCTTTGATATAAATAGTACAATTTTTATAGTCATTTTCCATGAGCTAAGCATCGCGTGGAAAAATTGAATCGTAATTATCGAAAGAATTTTAGCAATTACAAATGGCAATCAAAGAGTTAAAGAAAATTGTGTACTTTTGCTTTAACTATTGCAAGTACATTGCTTGACCCTTAATTATTACCATTAAATCGTAAAGTTTGTCCTTCAGTCCTTCATGGAAACTGTTGAACATTCCTTTATCTTTGTTCATGTGTGCCGTCGCTCCACTGTCTAAACACCACTCATTCGACAGCATAGAGATAGCACTATATGCTTGCGCTATCATTGCATCTTTTTCACTACTCCTTGACGTTATAAATCTCTTTTTGTTCTTGCAGTACTTAGCTGGGCGACCAACTTTACCACGCAAATAACATTTAACAGAGTACTTACTATTATATGTATTTTCTTTAAACAAATTGTTGTCAACCTTTCTTATTTCCACTTCCAATAACTTCACTTTTAAGTCTTCTAGTGTAGGCATTTTCTCACGAGACTCATTTGCTATGCTAAATGTTTTGTATTCGCTTAGCAATGACATTAATAAAATAATGGGCAATACGGTATCTGGCAATTTAATTCTCGATTCTGCAAGTTGTTCAATTTTGTGGATAAAATCATTTACGTACTGTGTTATGCTTTGATTTGGTGGTATCTTCATCCTATATAACTGCTTGTATAGGACGCATTGCCGCATGGGGCCTTTTGACTCGTGCACATTTTTTAATGCATCCCACGCCTCCAGTGAGGGTGCAGCTCGCTTAACGTGGTTAAATTGGGTTTTATGTAAACTCAGGATGATCAAATCAAAGGCTTTCTCATCCTTGATCGCCCATTCGGCGGCATTTGCTTCCGTTATTATAATTGTACCGTTTACATACCCCCATAATTCGTTGAAACGCAAGATACTTTTCATTTGTATCTTCCAAGACTCGTAGTTGCCGTTCGTCAATCTTTCAATCTGTTATGTATTTGCGAGACTCATCATTTTTGTTGCTTTCGTTGTGCCAACACGTGGCATGCGATTTCACTTAATCTCACTTTCCGTTCCTTTTTTTTTCTCTTTAATTTTCTAAAGAATTATTTTAATCATTTACATTCTGGGGCCATAACGTGTTTGATTGTTTTATTAAAATATGTATTAATGTAAGCGCAATGTGAATGTAAGGATAACCGGTCGCAGGAATCGATCAAGCACACGTGCACACACAATATACGACAGGGAACGCATAGTACATGTTTTACGCGGGAACGTCCTCCGCCACACGACTGGCAGCCCAAGTGAGGGCGTAGCAATCACGCTATCCAACAGTCAGTAACAGAAATTTAAAAAATTGGAAGATCTTCCTTTCATAAGAGAAAAACATAAAAATGAAAAATATTCAGTTCGCCGCAATATCTGAGGAACTAATCAAAACATTAACCAAAACTTAAACATTCTTTTCACTGACATTGGAGCTAAATGTATATTAATAACAAGTTTATAGAAAATATTTCTATTCTGAGTTTCTACTACTATTTTTTCGCTGTTAAATCTGAACTTAGTCGCCTCGCCTCGATCTATTCTATTTCACAACAAGTTTTCTGATCGTTGCCCATGTTGTTACATCAGAAATCTGCAGTAATTAGTTTAAGGTGTTCTACATTTTCATCGGTAATGAGTATTAGAAAGGCGAAAAATTAGCCGGTCGCGAATGTATTAAAAATATTATCAAGATTTCCTCTATATTTGGCTAATAGCCCTCTATTTTATAAGTAACTAAAATGAATATTACTAAAAAAAATCTCAATTATTACCTGTTAGTTGCGTGTTTATATCATTATGTCACAAATGCATGTATTTCAACTACAACTTTACATCATATGTTCCGAATGGATGGTAATATATACAATATGTTTTGAATTATTTACAATGTATCACTTTCGCGCCCTGTTACATTTGATCCGAGTCTCCCCTAGTCGTAAATAAAATTTGTGTCGAGCCACACTAGACAAAGGAGTGCAAAGGGTTAAAGCAATTACTGTTGACTGCACGTTTCTTTGCGATTTAATTACGTGTCTTGTTTGTTTTGCATCGAACGATCGTCAATACGATGGGACATTTACCGAACTCGTGAACGAAGAATGAACAAACAAATCGAGACCAGTATTGCGATACCGTATTTAGTGGCTATCATAGCAGTTATCATATCGTTCGCTATAAATTTGTATCGTGTAAGTATCGTTAGGAGATCATGAGAAATAATCAACAACCGTGATTTCACTTTATTGTTCCATCGAAGGAAACATAACAACAATATTTTTGGCACACGACAGGTCTACGTGGTGTTGCAGAACAAGCACGAGATAGATAATGTGGTCATCTCCTTACTAATTTTCTTGGTGCATTTGATGATTATGCTCTTGAATAATTATAGTGGACAGAGAATGATAAACAATAGCGTAGATTTCTTTCATAATTCGTAAGTCAATTATTCCATTTAACAGACAGTTACTATACCAGGCGAAAAGTTTTCAGTTAAGAAGGATGAACGTCTTGATATCACGGCTACTAATTATTTATACGAATTCATCGTCCCTTTAGAAGTTTACAGTATTAATATCGCAATTGTTGAACGGTCAAACAGTCGATTGAAATATTCATTCCTAATTGGATATAAAATTGCGCTTGATTACGTAACCACCTTTCAACACCAATAATCACACGAAAAGATTTATAATACGGGAACATGTGCCATATGAAAGATAATGAAACAACGCTATTGAATGAAACAGGTACGATACGTTGTGGTACTGCATGCCGCTGAGATCGCAGAAACTCTTGCTGTTTATAATGATGAGGAGCATAAGCGAAGTGAAGTTGAATCTTGCCGGCTTATTCACTCCGTGTTACGAAGGATTCACAACGGTAATTCGTCGTATTTATATATTGTTTTATCCTCGAGCACAGATGCAATAAGTTTCTGTTTCAGATGATGAGCTCGTCCTTCTCGTATTTTACCGTCATCTCCTCAGTGTAGTCGAATGTTTGCCTTTTCGATGAAGATGCGCTCCATTAACAATTACACTTGCGCGTACTGTTCTGTGTGTGTGAAAAATATTTCTGTGCACTAATAGAATGTATTTTGCTTAACAACCAAAACTTGTTTCAGAGCATTGGGCTCCTTATAAGTTTACTCCCGAACACTTATTGAAATTTGGACGGGATGCATGTTGTCCCATTGGCCTAATAATACATGTAATCAGAGCCACAATTTCACCTAAGGATGTGAAGATTATTCACCCTTGGCAGTATGAATTTTATTTACATCTTGCGGGTAAGGTTATTAATGAAAAACTTATTGGTGAACAGAAAGAGTTTATTGTTTCTAGCGGTAGGACGATTAGCCAACGCGTCCGTCCTAACGCAGAGAATTGGCCCGAAATACAGAGATAAATTCTATATTTCATGCTTTTCAGTATTTTGCTTGTGAAATGAAGATCTTTCAATTTTTTAAAGTATTTGTTATTGATATTGAGGTTGAACGTGTATTAATAACAAATTTATAAACACAAACTTTCATTCGAAGTTTTAACTATTACACTGTGGAACAAATTTTGACCTATGTTAGTTATTGCAATAACCACTATGTGATTCTTATAGAGTTCCTTACAAAAGTTTAAAAAAGGGTAGATGCGCGTACTTTGTATGCACTTCTGTTACATTTCTACGAAAAGTGGGTTGGATTGCACTAATTTGCTGTGCACCATTGAATTTTGCAGACATTTCTGAAGAGGAACCCCTCCGCGGGAAGCGTGAGAACGGTTTTTCTTTCGGACAGGTTAAGAAAATGTCGGTGAAGAGCACGAGCACGGAACTTTGTCGCCACACAGCCATCGCTCGTCGGCCATAGCTATGCAGGGCCGTTACTACGCGCTGTATAGACCTGGATCCCCTTCACTTCCTATATGTATATATAATGTTTAATTGTTTTATAAATTTTCATCATAGTTATGAGAAAGCTTTTCCCGATCGTTCTGTTTTAAATAATTTGCTGTTTAATATGTGAATAGACATATACGAGTAATATTCTAACGATGATTAACACTAAAACTATCGAATCAGTCAAGATTGCCGGTATAAATTATATTATCTATCGATTATTAATATCTTGAAGGTAATAAATATCTGAAATGTTTTTGAAAATTAATTAAGTTTACTGGAACTGTAACGAATATTCGGGTACACTCAGTAGTTTTAGTGTTAAATTAAAACTACTTCAGCAAACATCCATTCTAGATTCTACTTTGTGTAATAGTTTTTTAAGTCAAATTTAATACTCTATTTGAATTCAGAATATCATTAGCTGTACCATGTAAAAAACCGATTACAATGATGTTTTTGTTTTATATTATGTTATATTAAATTATTATATTAAACATCCAAGTATTTAAAACAAAACGATCGTGAAAAACATTATCATGATTATTATGAAAATGTATAAAACAAGTAAACATTATATATGTAGGAAGAAGAGAATATTTTATCGGGAACAATATAATTGTTTCACCACGGCTCACAATAAAACAGTCAACGTCAATCAAACAACGCGCACACTCTTTATATACTCGGATGGTCTTGTCTCACTCGCACACTTTCCAGAACATTCTTTCATTACCATGCATCATTAACATAAAAATCAATATAGAGGAAATCAATTTGATCTAGAATATTCCAATGCTTTGTACATATATTCAAAACGCGCTCCCACACAGTCGCGTCGTTCATCTATTGTACACGCATTCATCACTCATCAATACATCTATTCTCGCACTCAAATACATTTATTCCCACATTTATGTATATAAGAAGTGACCAGAGTTCAGTTCTACACAGCGCGTAGGCATGGCTCTGAATAGCCGTGGCCGGCGAGAGATGGCCGTGTGGCGCCAAAATTCTTTGCACGCGCTATTTAGGGAGATTTCCATAACCTTTCCGAAAGAAAACCTGATTGCACTATTTCTACGTGCCATGAGGGGGGGGGGGGGGGGAGTCGGAAGGGTTGGATTCGTCTTGAGAGATGTCTGCAGAATCTAATGGTACATAGCAAATTCATACTAACCAATCCACTTTCCGCAGAAATATAACAGAAGTGCGTTCAACGGACGTGCATTTACGCTTTTTCAAATTTTGATCACCATTCACAAACATTTAATGATACGCAATTTTCAAAATTTTTATAGCTACATATTCGGGTAGCTCTCCTCTATTTTTTGCGACAAATTTTAACCGCCTATCCTTTCTAGTTTTCACGTAACACTTGGTTGTCTGAAAAATTCCACCGTTTTTACAAAAATCCAACTTTTTGGAAAACTGGAAGTGACCCAGCAATTTGGTTTTCGGATTCGTATTTAAGGTCAGGAATTCTATAAGAATCACCTAGTGATTATGAAAACACTAAACACCATTTAAATTCGCGGAGTTCAGTTTAAAATTCTCAACACAATATTATAGCGCAACGGGTTAACCCCTTAAGCGATACGAAAATCTTGAATGTTTCATACATGTTTTGTTCCTTCATAGCAAAGATACATAGGAACAATTAGGAATTATTTGGCATCAGAATTCTAGCATTGCACTACTGTTAACTTATTTATATTGTTAAATATTTTTAGTCAACATCAATCATTTTGCATATTGTAATTTATTTCAACCAATTGAAAAGCGTCAGTCATCGGTGACCGAATTTTTCCGGCTCGGCCCGAATCTGAAATATTCGGGTACACGCAAATGAGTCTATCTACTTTTTGAGAAAAGATGCTTTGTAGACCCACTGTGTGTGTATGGTGTTATGGCAAAGACATCAATCACTATAAAATTTCTAACGTCTACTATAATTGTGGCTAAATGCAAACAAGATGAAACAAATAATTTATCAACAATATTTTGTATACATATTTTGTATGTTTTTGTCGTTTCATAAATTTAGCAAATTCGAAGTATCGCATAAGAATGGCATGTAAGCAGATTAGGTTTCATAGCTTGTACTGCGAATTGTTTTTTAGATACAAGTGTATATACGTATAATTACTGAGTAGACTTTCAAACTTCATTTTCTTGGGAAGTAAGCCTCGGCCGAAAACCCTTTATTATATATTTTTGTTTCTTTTTTAAAGGGAACATTGGTAATACTACAGTAAATTGATACTAGGTTATCTTTCAAAAAATTGACACCTGTTATAGAACGGTTAGTAAACGTATGCATTAGAAGGGACTGCATCGGTGACCTTGAGTTTAACATCTGTTGTCAGAATAACTTATTCTCCATACGTTAGGGTGACCCTTACTTTTTGATCACAATATTTTTCTCGGGACAATTCTTTAAAGAATGTTACAATTCTAGGGCGAACTGAAAGCTGCAAGAAACCGCACTAAAAATTGTGTACTTCTTTTAGTACTAATCTAAACTTTTATATAAAATAAGTCCGACAGCTAACACTTGTACCCATTACATGTAAAACCCTTCTCAAAGTAAATGAAATATGTAATGCTTATGACAAAATAAAATAATCAAAATATACTTACTATAAAATTAATTTTACTTTCACTTTTTCGGAATTTTATCTTCAAGACAATGTCTCCGAGTACACAATCATCATCGATGAATAGTACTTTGGATTTTAGAATTTAGAAATGCTGTCACAGTAAACCAAAAATTTTTGTAAAACTATTATAGTGGGGCTACTATTATCATAGATATTGAAAAGGTGGATCTTCAGTAAAAAGAGAATTAGGAAACAATATGGACAACACGTAAAAATACAACTTAATACCACGAAGGCCAACACACGACTCTATCACGCACAAAAATGTTCTTCTCCGCTGTCTCTTACCAAAATGTCCTTCTCGCACGCATTCCCACTCGCTTTTAACACACACCCCCATTCGCTCTGTCTTTCTCCCCTTGCACCCTTCTCACACGCATCTTTCGCCCATAGTCAAAATTCACGCAGTCACGTACACGCTTTTCTCACAGTTCAGTCGCTCAGTTCCAGACACTCTTCCTCGCATTCTTTCAGCCACTCGAGATTTTCTAAACGCAGTCACACTATTTTCCAAACATCCCGGCGCCGGTCCGTCGCAATACGACCTGCTCGCGCTTACGCACGCACAACAAACCATTCATCCTACAATAAATATTCTAGATACTTACTTATCACACTTACTTATCAGTAGACTCGCATTTCCTTCGTTTGCCATCTCGTGTACAATGCACGATGCACGCGTGTTTCGGTACGATAATAGAGATTGGTATGATTGGGGCTCCATTTTCTGGGCTGGGATGGAGAAAAAAAGGGGTTTGCTCCTCTCCTGTCCACGTTTTTATTGTGTAAATATACAAAGTTTTCCTAACCTGAATTCCACGGTTTACTGTACAAACTGAAAGTGTTTAAAATTATCGCACCGTAAGTTTTTTCAATTTTAAATAGAATGGGTTTCATGGGTGTATAGAATTTTTGAGAATCACAAAGTAAAAAAATCTGCCCCTCCCGTGCACCTCCAGTACGAGAAAGGCTAGCCTTACCATTTCTAACTCTATTGCCAAATTCCGGGGTGTCAAACTGCCACCCCTCATTTTAATGACTTCCAATTAGCGATTCAAGCTCAAAAGTCACAACAGGAAGGGAACTCTCATTCACGACGCTTGAGCCAGCTCAGCTTCGACACGTGATCGCTGTTCTGCAAGAATTTTGTTTTAATAAAATGAAATGCAGAAACATAATTTTGGGGCACCCTTTGTATTAACACTAACTTTTTTCTCTACCGTTCCATCTTCGTCGTATACTATTCCGTTTCCATTTTTTGTTACTACCGCGCGGCCGGTGACGGCCACGTGTCGTAGAAGTGAAGGAATCCCCTTGTCTGTCTAACTGTTTAGCTTGTCGACAGTGTGCCAACACTCCAGAGCTGGGCAACAATAACTCGACAATGCCACCATGCCATGCATCGTTCGGTGGTTCCGAGTCTACCACTCCCCGTTCAAACACTTCTTCAATACAGAGAAGAGGATTAGAATATAAAGGACAGAATCACCCAGCGATCCAGTGTGGTCAGATCAAGACTTGTCCCTCCGCCATTCCTATCCCTTTTACGACTCCATTCCTCGTCAGCGGGCATCCTCTAATACCTAAGCAGTCTAGGTAAACCAATCACGTGAGATCTCCCGTGCAACAGGAACTTTTAACTTGTAAGTTTTTGTCTGCCAACAATCTCTTAACATTTTGAGTACCAGGCATAAAGTTTTCGAACTAAGAGAGTATTTTTACTTTCCCATTCGTTGCACACGGTAAAAATATAATACGACAAAGTCAATAGTGGAAAGCGAGGGTAAAAGTTTCACGCTTTATAACGAGCTTAACATTAGATTTACAGACATTTATCGTACAGCTTGTTCTACTGTTTTTGTCAAAATCGACATTCCTTCGTTTAGATTTCGGAAAGTAGAGATTTAAACGTAGACGATTAGGATTCATATTAGCGTACCCACATTAATCAAAATCGACACAAACATTCAGCAAATAATGTTTATAAAATACAGTAGGAGTCAAAGCGACTCGTTCCGTAAATCTAGTGTTAAACATAATATTGGCCGATTTTTTACTACAAAGCTACAAGAGTTCAAAGACCAGAAATTTCTCGATTCCAATACTTTGATTCTTCAATTTTGTGCAGTGACGTGGGTGAGGTCCACTCGCCGCACTCGGCCCGATTGTTATGACAGTTCAGTTTCGCCACGTCTTTGTTACTAGCCCAGACACCGTGTAATGAAAGCGGACGATCAATTGATTAAATATAATATTCATACGATGGATTCACGTGTAGAAAATTGATAATAATGTAATAGATGATAGACTCAGGTTTGTGGAATAAATGAATAAAGTCGATAGAAAATCCGATAAAGTAAATACAAGTAGGAGAATAATTATACGATTGTAGTCCGCGTTCGGGCACAGTTTGAAACACAAATGTTTCACAGTGAACAGTAACTTTTTGCATTACTGAAATATAGCGGCCGGACCGACTAAAACTAGTCACTAAGAGCATGAGTTGGTGATAAAATTTTCTAAAAAAAGGAACATCTTACAAGGAAATCACAAAACTGGCAAACAGAAGCAAGTCAACTGTACATAGTACTTACAGTGTGGAGCATACCTGGTTCAATAACTAAAATTTGTGCTTAATTCTTTATTTTACATCATGAACAGTAAGGTATGTAAATAATCATAGCAATAACATACTGCATTGTTCAACGGAACATAAACACTTTCCAAACATCTCCTTTCGTTTGATATTTAAAATATACAATCAATGATATGATTTTAAGCCACATTTTCTGTATTATGGATTTCTTAACTTTAAAAAAAGTCTAACGTTTAGCCCAAAATTCTTTTAGTGGTGCAAGGCGTCGAAGGGAACAACCAATCCAAGTCGCTCCTCCCACAAAGAACAAATCTAAACGGTACCGTCCCCGAAGCAACCGGGAAAACAAATCGCCCGACCAACACAAATTGTATGACTTATAACTATTAAAATTTTTGTTAAACTGCCCACGCCGTAAGAACGTACTTATTGTTATCTCGATCCATGTATATTTGACTAAATCAATTTATTTAGGGTAAGTTGGGAAGAGATGGCCTATTTCTTTTAAAGAACTGTTACATCGGAAATATTATTAATACCTAAAAACAGAAAAATACATTTATGAAAGTAGATACATATAAAATATTTAGTTAAATAGGCCTTTATGCAAGATTCAATATAACACTAAATACATTCGAAAATATAAATATTTAACAATGTAAACGCAATCAGGCCATCTCACTTGGAATTATCCTAATGGAGTCGCAAGGCGATTCCAACAGTACTCGCGCGCACATCTAACTGTATATACCTTTCCTTTACCTTGCAATGGAAATTCAATTAATATTCTTCAGCTGTAACTTAAAAATATAATTAAACAGACAAATAAAGAAAAACAGAAAAGTTCGACTATGCACTATGCACTGTGCTGAATAGTTACACAATAAAGAGAAAAACAATAATGGGAAGTCGCGACTAACACCACGTCTGTTTCCACTCTGACACATGCAATACTCAACTAAATTCTGCGCATTTTCTTTGCGCAACGAAATAGCAGAGAGAAAAATAAAACGTTAAGAATCCCTTAGTTTCCTGGTGTCACCGGAATTGAATGTTTCATAAGTCTTTCTCTAGCTTTCAAAAATTTCTTGCAACATGCTCATTATATCGATCGCTTCCGAACAGTAGACATCTATTCGAACGGAATAGGATAAATTAGTTTCTTCCCGACAGGAAGTGAACAGTATGAATAAAATATGATGACGAACTGTAGTTGAACGATGCCACAGATTTACCGCGCAGACGTTTTCCGACATTGGGCGAGATGGACGTGTTCCGGAAGAACTACAGATCCTATTGTTCTGTGATGTACATCACCGGACTATGGCCCTACGATAATTCCATTGTCACGAAGATACGGAGAGCTGTTTTCTGTATACTCACGCTGACCTGTATGGTGATCCAGGTAATGAGGATCAGGGAGAAGCGTACGTAATGGCATGTAACTAATAATTTCTGCAAACCCATAAATTGACGCTTAGTAACCCAATAGTATTCCAGAGATTCATTCTGAAACTGATCTACGTACGGAATCAAAGAATTTATTTTATTTCAAAATCGAATTGTCTAATTTCAAGGTATGTTTCATCTAACAAATCCCCTTGCCAGAGATTTATAAAAGAAGTTTCTTTTAACTTAAGAACTTTTGGAAGAGTAACATAACAAACCAAATCTCTTCTACTAATCACTAATGATAAAAAACCGTATTGCGTTGATAAGGAAGGGATTCTCGTGTAACAATTCCAAAACATTTCAATCGTATTCGAGAAAATAACGCAGTTAGCGTATCTTTCAAGATTACGCGTTAGAGACCAGCTATATTAACTCATTGCGTACTGGTAACAATAAATCTCGTTTTTTTATAAGGACACTTATTATTGCTACTTACCAGAGCATTTAAAAAATATTCAATTTGATTCGAATTGATTACCTACTTAAAATATATTACATAACAATATGATGTCTGAATTTTTGTATATATAGTCATATAAGTTGATCTCATTGAAAATTACCATCCGCACAATTGAGTTTTCTGAAAATTAGTCGGTACGCAATGTGTTACTAATACCATGAAAGTGGCAAAACTAAGAAAAATGACTGTGGTACAGACGTTAAAAAATGGATGCCTTAGAAATATTGGAAAGAAAATAAAACTTGAATAAACTTAAATCAAGTTTAGTTGCGGAAAATAAATGTGTTGAATGATTAGCAGGGCTGGCTTCCAAAAGAAATTATTTATTAATTAAAAATAGAAAACAGAGTATATGTATTCGTGTAAATTTAGTAACCGGTCGCTTGGAAGGCTCGTTCAGAACTAAACACACAGAGCGTGATTACAATACGCCCTGTACGGAAGGGTAAACATATGTTCTTGACCGTTTTGGGAAAAAAACGCAGCAAACTAACGGTAAAGAACGGCAGTGACTCGGGTCGCAAGACTGACCGTGTTTTATGACCCTTTCTTATGACGCTTTCGTCGAACGTACATCAAGACTACGATTCAAAATACACATCATGACTCGATTTATGCCAAAATCTAACAAAATATTCAAGCCGTAAGTGCAATAAAACCTCGATGAACCCCTTAACCTATGATTTCTTTTATAATTGCACCCACGACAATTATTTTCACATTAATTATTTACTAGAAACAAAGGAGAAATCCGCAGTCATCTGTATCTACGATTACTTTGAAGTGTATCAATTGATCAGAGAAACATAATATTCCATTTGCATCGAAGGGAATCGAGATTCAATTACTTTTGTTAATTTCAATTTGAGATCTTCATTAAGAGTCTGGTACGATCTTGTATGGTGTTAAGGCCACTTATAGCCTTCTCGTTTCATCCAAGCCTTTAAATCACCGTAGTTTTAGATTTGTATACACTTTTTATCTTTCTTTAAGACTTATTTGTACATTCGGTACATTTTCTTAACAATAAGAGCCTTCGTCCCGTCGCGACTTGCAACCGTCCTTACGGTATTACGAGAAGGGACCGTGGCAGCCATAAATCCTTGAACCTATAAGGCCCGCGATTTTTACTGCAGATTTTCCTTGTCTATTGTTCACATCTGGCGTCCAGTCAACAGCATTTTTAACTCTCTAGTCCGTCTGTTTTAGCATGTGTTATTAAGGCCAAAGCATTTCTTGCTTTTTACCTGCCACGGTCGAGGATTGCAAACGGGACGAATTAGTTACTAACATTAGCAATTAGGAAGAACCAAGAAGGGAGGGCACTGTTTCTCCCTTCCACAACCCTCTACATGTTAAAAAGCCAACCAGAACGTCTTCTCCCCCGCGAAGACGACTCTGCCGAGGTATCGTCGAAGACGATTCCAGGAGGTTCAGTCAGTAAGAAGTACGAAGTACAGAGTAAGAAGTAGGAAGTAGGAATTTCAATCAACCATATAGTACAACATTACAACATAACAAGTGACCACAAGAACCATGTCAACTTTAGCTCCTACTCATTTTCTAAGTTTTGTTCCCTATCATTCGGGTGGTCCTTCGAGACGTATAAGTTTTATAAGTCGGCACACCACGTACAAACGCCTACAAAGCTCGATCACCATTACAGTAGTCACGAGTACCTAACATATGGCAAGGGGTTAATCCAACTATTATTTCTCGCTACGTAGATTGCTCAGAGTCTTAGATATTTTCGAACTCAGTAATTCGGCTATTTGAATTGTACCTCGAATTATACCTCGAGGTTGATACCTTAGCAGATCGGTGCAGTAACAGACTTTAATATAACTCAAATATTTCAAGAATTGCACATTTTGAATAACTTTTACCTTCGAAAAAATGTCGCTGATATTTAGTTTCCCCGATAATCGTGACAAATTTTGCTACGGGGTTCTACTAAGGTATCATCCAAAATATGTTAGATACCAGCAAAAAATATCTATATAACTTCAAGAAACATTTTTAATTTTTAGATACTTCTGCCAGTCTCTTCTGCGATTTCGATGATTTTTGGATATGCTGCAAAATATGTTCCGTCCGATACGGAAGACAATAATAAAAGATTCTCGAAGTTTCGTTTATGACACGGACGGGAGAGACAGTTAAGTTTAGTGTTCATTCTTTTTTAATACTATAGTAGATTACTATTAGATATTGAAAATGTGGATCTTCAGTAAAAAGAGAATTAGGAAAACAACAATATATTTAATAAGATAAAGAAACAATATGGACAACACGTAAAAATACAACACACGACTCTCTATCACGCACCAAAAATGTTCTTCTCCGCTGTCGCTCACCAAAATGTCCCCATGCACGCATTTCCACTCGCTTTTAACACACACCCCCATTCGCTCTGTCTTTCTCACCCTTGCACCCTTCTCACTCGAGTCTTTCGTCCATAGTCAAAATTCACGCAGCCACGTACACGCTTTTCTCACCGTTCAGTCGCTCAGTTCCAGACACTCTTCCTCGCATTCTTTCAGCCACTCGAGATTGTCTAAACGCAGTCACACTATTTTCCAAACATCCCGGCGCCGGTCCGTCGCAATACGACCTGGTCGCCCTTACGCACGCACAACAAACCATTCATCCTACAATAAATATTCTAGATACTACAATACTTTTGAGTTTTAGTTACTATAATCGACATGTTTACCGTCGCGATAGCAAACATTTATTGTTAGTCAATTTAGATGCATACAATAGGCATAGAATTTTGTCTCTTTCGTCTTAATAACCGACCAGGTCATAAACTCGGGATTTCCAAAGGTTCGGCAACTATGTGTACACCGGACCTTACAGACAGCTATCAACCTGCAGAAGATATCCGCAAACTAGCGAACCTTCGAAAAACCTCCTCCATACATACACAAAATATAGCAAACATGTGTCGATTGGTGTAAAAGCAAAAAGACAACTCATACTGAATCCAAAACGAGGTTTCGACGTCGGTGACGCAAAGACAGACACTTCTCACTATACAGTGGGGCAGTAAAGTCACTTCTCACGATTCAGTGAGACAGTCAAATCATATTCAAAGGGACGTCGGTCCTTACACGCACATCACACGCGAAACATCCTGTTCATATTTTTATAATAAATTAAAGTATTTGTTATAAAGTAGCAATTCTTAAAGCATCCACCTTAAACATCTCAATATCCACTGGCCGTTAATTCAGCGTGTGGAGTGGGGCATGCAAATAAAGTTTCTTTCACATTTTTAAATAAACCCTTTGCTCCCGCCTCAACAGAACGTTCAAAAAATGCGTTGTACAACATAAGTGGCGAATAGAACTTCCTAATCTGCGGAATATCAACGGTTGATTGTTTTTGCGTGCAATCGGTGTTGTCTTGCAACTGGATGGCACCGCACAGTATGACTGCCTGTGGACAAAACCTCAAAATTCGATTACTCGTATAACGAAAATTGAAGATTACCAATGTGTTGTTAAGTACTCTCTGCTATACATAATGATTTTCATTTGAAAAATAAAAATTTTGTGCAAATTAATTCCATTTCTCTATTTACATAACGTTGGAATCGAAACGTAAAATATCCATTGTCATTCAAAAAAACATTATAATATGTGTACAATGTGAAAGAAATATAACCACCATATGTTTAACTCAATACTTTACAACTTTTGTCAGAAGCTTGTTTATCTATATTGACCGCCAACGAACCATCTGGGTCCAAGCGATCTGGTCGTAACGGTCCGAGTATACCTGCGGTACCCACATATTTATAAACGTAATTATATAAAAATAAGTAGCTGCCCGATGCAAACGCACACGCTACGATAGACATACATGTATACATCATTTAATTCCTCAGTACCAACAAGTTTCACAATCACCTCAGAAGCTGTGACCGAGTGCGGTCATAAACGTACATTATTTGAAAAAGTTACTTAAATCGTGTACTCGTCAACATATCCAAAAATCACCGAAATCGGTCAGAAACTCGCTAATCTAAATAATTGCCGAAGAAACTCACTAGAAAAATCGAGAAATCAGTTTTCTTTTCTAAACAGCGTTTCCAAATAAGTGGGACACGTGGTATAAAGCATAAATACTGTATTTTGCATTATTTCGAACAAATTTACTTGTAAAACTAACCACAAAATTACTTTTAGCAAATCCCCTGTGTCGGAGTTGTGCCTAACCGCTATAGCGTTCTTGATTCACAAAATATTTTCTTCAAATCTAAGATTCTTCTGTGTGTAACAAAAGCAATACTGCCGGAAACAATGAGTAAAACCTTGAAAAAGATAACGATAATTGATCGGCTTAAGACATAAAAAGGAAACGCAATATAGAAAAATTGTTTTCATTTATAAATGTGGTGTCGAATCGGGCACCTTGAATTAGGTGACTTGGATTTGAATGGGATTACGAAGAGTGTTTGTAAGACTCACTTTGGAGAATAACTCGTTGTACAAAAAATGGCGTAGGTATTCTCGGCAATACCGAGCTGGTCGCTGAACGAGAAAGTTCTTTTTACGAAAATTACGTATAATTTGAATATTTAAAACAAAAGATGATCTTAGTTGACTGTTTCTACGTTTGTTAAACGCTGATACTGGGTTGAGTTGTGTTGGTGCGAGTTAATGTTGTTGACTGACCAAAACCAGAAAAATGCGGTGTATTTATGCGGAAACTGAACTGCGACCGAACGACCAAACAGTGTGATTTACTGGACACACATACCGATTGGCTGCCTGGTTCGGTCCACGCGACCCATCCCAAGACGTTGGAATTTTTCGTTCCTGCGTAGCCGGTGTTGGGGTAGGCACTGTTTTCGTTCGGCGCGTAACACTAATTTCGATATTAATTTTGCGAATCTTCTAGACGCAACAATAAATTTACGTATTCTCGCACTTGCATAATAATAATTCTCGAAAATTAATAAGTAAAAAAATTTTGAACAAGTATGTAACGTTGCTTCCATTACACGAGCATCCCCCCTTAAAGATTAGGGGAGTTTGGTAAACAGATTTTTTCCAAATTCTTACTCTCCCGTGAAAGAAGTTCCACGTTTACGAAGCAGAGTAATCGCGACGTATAATTACCTCGCGGTTTTGCAGGTTCTAAAGACAATGCACTTTTCAGGCGTGGACGATAAGAATGGTAGAAACCACGGTGGAGAACGTACTTGTGCTGTTGTCGTTCTTGTTACCAACATTATTGTTTTTCTTGCGATACGTTGGTTACATCACCAACTTTCCAGTAGTAAGTTGGAAAACATGTGAATACCGATTTACACTTCATAATGTTTCATAGTGTGATGTCTGTTGAAATAATTGCTCGGGTGAATTATTATATCTGTTAAGTACAGTGCTTGTAATTGTGCTGTTTTATTTTCATGTGACTTCAGTTAAAAGTTGGGTTCGAAAAGATACAAAACGATTGCATGCGTCTGAAAGATCCAATCGAAGCGCATTTGTTAATGAAAGAAATAGAACAATCGAGACGCGTGCTCCTGATACTAATAGGTAATGAAATATTTGATGGACAGCTCTTTATTCCACTAAAAATAAACGATTATCCAAACGCCGCTTCTACAAATCCATCGAAATTCTTCACGAAGCAACGATTAAACATTTTCATACCTTTAATCAATTTAAGCATGAGCGAATAAATACAAATTTCAACAAATTCGATTAAATTATTTATTAGAGTTTATATCGACCATTTGATTCGACTTCCAAATATCTATAAATGTGTTTATTTATTAAACATACCGGTATTTGTGTATGCAACGCAATACTGCAAAATACAGGAGACAAATTTGTCGGCCAAGCTACGAGATTGTCAGTAGATCCAAATGATACGTGACGATCGAATTTGTTTTTAATTTGACAATTTCGTTGGGACTTATTAGCAGACACCATCATTTTACACAGATACTTGCATAGAAATCGATCAACGAAGACGATTTTTGTAACAAATACTCTAAAATGATATACATCACGATTGCAGCCTTATCGTCTATGGTAATAATCTTCGCCTTTGTGGTACTAGTCGTCCCTACACTATTGCAGTCTAAACTTCAGATACGTTATCTAAGACTGTTTGGATTCTTTTTCAACCAGAGAGGTACAAATGTAGATTTTGTTTGTTGTATCCTCGTACTGGTAACCTCAGTCGGCATGTTATCGATATCGTGCACTGAAGCGATACCTGCAGTTTTCGGTTGTTACATGAGCGCATTGTTCCAGATCGCCAGGTACTTTCAAAAAAGTTATTTGCAATATTTGTTAGTTACCCACAGAGAAGTAATAAATGTTACAAATATAAACAACAAATTATACAGCAACGAATCAACCATTTTAGGTTGAATGTCATTGTTATTATACCAAAATACTAAATGATGTACATCTTCTCATATTAGCGTCACCTGCATTGAAATAAATAGCTCTAGGGTAAGTCGGGGAGAGATGGCCCGTCTTTTCTGAAAAAACTATTATATCATAAATATCATTGATAGTCAACAAAACATAACATATTGGTAAAAGTAAATTACAAATACGAAGAATATTTAAATTGGTTTTTACGTAAGATTCAGTAGACAGGGGTGCACGGTTAAATTTTAAAAGAATTTATTCGGTTAACGTTTAACGAGCTATCCCCAGTCTATCTACACCATAATCTACACCACTATTTCATCCCCGACTTCGTCAATCCGTTCCCGATCACAGTAAGAAGACCGCTACCCCGCTCGCTAGAATTTTAATGATAGGTCCCGGAAATTTTGAAATTTAATCGAGCAATACTGTGCCACTAAAAACAACTGAACAGACAAATATTCAACAACTTAAACGTGATCGGGCCATTTCACCGGGAATTTCCTTATCTGACGAAGTACCTGGCTACTCGGATGCTAAGTTACTTTGTGAGATATCCAAATACCTACGTATCTCGTATATCTGATTAATGACAGTAGGTTTTCTTCGTTCCTCTTCGGAACTATTTCACCACTGAGTAATTACTTATATTAGGGATTGCTTATCGCTTTCAATTACATTGCAATATGCCTGTTATGCTAATCATTCTAGTCAACTTTATTTTGTAAATATATGGAATCACCGTTTATTTTTGGGTTTTGAGATATTAATGATAATGTGCTTTATGGTTTTTAACGGAAGAAATTTACTAGTTTAAAAGATCTTTAGTAGTGTAACTATATACTCGACATTATACACTTTAATAAACTTTTCCCGACTCTTATCCATATCTTCTTGTACTAAGAATTTGTATTAGCTTGGGTTTGAAAAACTCCGTTTTATCATGACTTGAGTGACAGTGTGGTTAAATTTTTATTTCCGGGTTAAGAAAAATTTTAATACAAGAGCAGTCGTATCGTTTAATTCAATGATAAACATTCCTGTAATCTCTGTTGATAATAATTTTGAATAGACCATAATATTATATTTTTTCACAATAAACGGTACCAAAATATAATGGAAGTCCTGAAAAAGTATTTTTCCGTGTATCTCAGAAACTAAAATAAAGCGGTGCTTTTAAACAAACATCGTTCAAATTGAAATTGGAACAATAGAGTTGTACGAAATTGTAATTTAATGACAAATTACGCAAGGAGATTCAAATAAAATAGTTGATTTGATCTTAAATTATCTTTTATCGGCTTCAATTATCATTAATGTAGAATTGAAATTAAATGAGTATCTATTCATATCTACTCAGATTGCACTTTGTGCAACTGAGTGAGAGAATATAGCAAGAATTCGTTTACCCTACATGATAAAACTAGTGAAAAGGTCTAAAGGGGTATTCTTGTTTGGAGAGACCAATTTACGATCGTTTATAAATTGCAATTAAACAAGGAAGTAATAAGGTGATGAAGTCAAAAGATACTGCCACAGTTTCATGGTGTGGATTAGGAAGAACTGAGCCCTTCTTGTTTTCGTAACACGAAAACGTGCTCTTCTGAGCACCCTACGGTAAATACATATGTACAATTGGGACAATGTAGCGGTACTTTAACGTCTAACAAAAAGCTTATTAACGAGATAAAGATGAGAACGTGTGTGCATTCGTTGACGCTCGCTGAGGATTCACTCTTAAAACTCATTCGCATTTGACTTTCGTCGACTACCTTGGATTGTCTTAGACTAACCTCTGGCTGAACTTTCACGCGCTCTTATTCTTCATCCCCATTCGCTCTTACCTTCTTATATGACCATTCCTGCTCACTTGCGCCCTGTTCCTTCTACCTATAATTACCATACGCCTCTCCGGTTAGCTTCATCGATGGAAGTTGTAAAAGTGCACAGGGACAAGGGGACTCTTCAACTTACGACGGTCGGACTTTGGCACGCACCAATAACTAATTTAAGCCACCAAGTAGCTAGGAAAATAAAAAAAGGACGTACATGTTTTGCTAATCACGTCATTTTCACAGTCCAGTCGCTCGGTTCCAAATATTCTTCTTTCGCACCTCTTCAACAACTCGAGCTCATCCTGTCTGCAGTCATACTTACCCTGGACATACCGACGCCACCACGGCACAAGACGACACCAACCATGCGTCCAAACAGTCGTTCATTCATAACTTAAGAAACAAAACCTTACAATGTACTTCATCGCGACCGATCGACAAACCCGCCGGATCGACTACCATAGTGTTACGCGCTCCTAACTCACACATAGTGTGGCACAGCTGCACTATCAATAGCAACTCGTCATCCCCGATAATATTCGGATCTTGACTCAGAACGTCATATCGCCCTCGATGGACTTCGGGCCAGCTCTCCACGTCACTCCAGGGCCAGCTTGCCGTTTCCTTCGAGTGAGCTTCAGCCTTGAGTCACCACCGCTACCACCATTTATAAAAGACTATATGAATGTACGGTAATACATGTTCGGTAATAAAAGTAATTCGCGATAAAAATGCCGTAACAATGGTCAATGATCGTCGGTTGCGCCGCAGCGCATTTCCGGTCCCTACATGTATAAGAAAAATAATTAAATAAACTCCCCGCGCAAGAATCAGTATACCACTGAAAACCAGTAAAAACATACACATATTTGATAATTTAAACGAAGTCGACACATCTCACCCGGAATTATCCTACCGTCAGATCACACAGTGAAACGCTATAAGTGTAGGACCCTGTTGTTTACAAGGGAGGAATGCCTTATAGGTAATGACAATTAATCCGTGTCGACAAAGTTAAAGCTATTTTAAAACCATAACAGACCATACTGCGTCCACTTGCGGAATTCTCAAAATGCTATGAGCAATGTGGAATCCTTTTTTGACCAATAAAATAATAATAACAAACTTACTGTAGACGGTTCGCCCTTTTGCGTGTCGATACTTGAGGGCCTGAGAGATAGTCCAGGCCCATTGACTAATTTATGACCAAGGGGACCACCATGACCTGGGTCACGTGCGCTCTCGTCTGAAGAGTTTTCCTTTTTAGAAAAGCAACTGAGGAAAAGCAGTTAGTCGCCGTTCCTCGTTAGAGCCACATCGGGTGATAAATATATTTAACCTGATTACGGACTTACTTCTTATTTTAGTAGCCCTACAGTTTTCAGAAGTGGGATCTGTGCAGTTTTAGGTTGGTGCGTGATAAAGAAAACGCGATCAACTACTTTAGGCCGGTTAACACTGTGAATGTTGTACGTTTTAGAGCTTTTGAATTTTTAGTTGTACTGCGTCGTGGTTAGTGGAACGAAGAATTTAGACTGATTTTTTTTATTTTCAAAGATTAGTGAACTTTTAATACGTGGTCATATAATTTAGTTTGAACCGTGATACAATGTCAGGAAAGAAGAACATGAATGACTTCACCATGGCAGAATTGAAGGAGCAATTAAAAATTAGGAATCTGCCTGTGTTAAGCAACAAAAACAAATTGATCGCCCGGTTGTTCGCTGCTGAACCGGATATTGAAAATGCTCTTTAGAGGCATTCGAACATGGAGCAGTACGAAAACGCCCGAGCCTCAATTCCTCTAAAAGTTGAGCGACCGGTGAGCGAATTATTTACACCTGCCAGAAGTAGTGTTCTCGATACAGAACGCGAGATGGAACTCCTTCGTCGCGAGCGAGATTTATTACAGCGAGAATTAGAATTGACTAGGCGAGAAAGGGATATGACACTGACTCCACGGAACGTAGAGTCGACCAGTGCTAGTCTCCGGTCTACAACCAGTCTTAGAACAATTTCAGACATTCTTAGCGAATTTTCGGGTTCCGAAAATGTTGAGATTTGAAGGCAGCAGGTACAACGGCTAAGGACCATTTACCAAATGGATGACGGCGAAACAGCAACCGTGATCACGCTATATCACCGGATAGATAAATTGGCTGCAAGAAGAGAATTCGAGAGACGGAATTGGCAAAGAGACTGGCCAATCGAATTTTGATCGACGCGGAAGAACTAATTGATTTAGTGATCGACAGAGTACCCGACGCGCGCCTTCGAGATCAAGCGCGAATGCAGCGTCTCAAGACAGCCGAAGATCTCTTAGAAACCTTTAGAAAGCTTACGTTGCGAGATGACGCAAAGAGTGTTCGGGAGGACAAAATTTCAAGAAAATCGGTTCCTGCGAAGACGACAAGGTGTTGTATTCCCAGTCGTGGAGATGAATGCAACACTTAGTTATTTTCAAGGGAGGTTTTATTATAAAGGTTTTCGACGTGTGGTGAGGTCGCCTTTTACACTGTGTATACGACTAAGATCTAATTTTGATGGTTACGGTTTGACAGTGCTGAACCAAGTCTGCTCGCAGGGTCGATTTAGTCCTTTTTAAAAGAAAAAATAGGAGTAGTGGGGATGAGATAGGGCGACAATGATTCGGAGTTCAAGGGGTACGGATGACTCGAGGATCAAGGTACATGGATGAGTCAGTAGGAGGTGAGAGTTTTAGGCGGCTGAAGATAAGATAGAAACAGAGGAAAAATAGGAAATATTTAGGGAAAGGATAACTATTGCGAGGATGACTGTCACAGAAGCAAACATGTTTGTATAACTATGTGTCACAGCAGGCTGGCATCCAACAAAGGGACGCGCAACAGCCGAAAGAGAATCGCTGTTACAACTGTAACGAAATGGGACACTGGAAGAAGGATTGCCATAAGAGAGCGAGGAAGCTGTTTTAAATGTGGTGCATCGCATCACGTTAGAAACTGTCGGCAAAATGCAACCGGCGAGGTGAAAAGGTCATCATGGACACCGACGGCGACGTCATCGTCGACGGCACCAGGAACCTCCGTGAATCTTCTTCAACCAAGCTCTCTCCAGATTCCGTTCATGGTGCCGGTAACGTTCGAAACTAAAGACAATAGCGGTAGTACTTTTAATTCTGCCATCACGGCAATGATCGATTCCGGTTCGCCCGTTAGTTTGATTCAACAGGGTCTGTTACCTTCTACCTTCCGATCTGATCCACCGGAATCGTGTAACCATTATGGGATCAACCGTTCACCTTTAGATATCGTAGGGGTTCTTACGACCAAAGTTGCAATTGGCAACTTAAAGTCAGCCATTAAATTTTTAATAATACCAGATAGCGCCATCACATGTTTTGCTCTTCTCGGCAGAGACTTTGTTTTGTCACCATCAACTCGCATTAGTATATGGGAGAGAGTTTCGAAATAGCATCAAGTGGCGAAAAGGATTGTGCTTGGGAGTCTGAAAAGTTGATAGGATAAATTTCACAAATTGAAACACCCGGTAAATGGGACCGCGTTTCAGGGTCAGCGGAATGCGCGCTAAATAATACAATCTGCAGGCCAACGGGAGAAGGTTCTTTTCCCGACTATTATTTGGGACCAACCAGATGGGAGCAGTAAACAATGATTTGCGAGTGGTCTTAGAGTCGTATTCGGAAGGGGACAGAGACTTTCCCTCAATACATGAGGAAGCCGTCGGAAAAATAATAAAAAATCAAGAAGGAAATAAACAGGCTTACGATGGAAGACATGAGGCATCAAAGGAGTACCAGGTGGGAGACTGCGTTATGGTTCTGATGTTACGCCGGGGATGAATAAAAAACTAATCCCAAAATTTAAAGGACCGTACGTTATCAAGAATGTTTTAAACCGTGATAGATATGTAGTAAAGGATATAGAAGGATTGCAGCCTACGCGTATACCCTTTACTGGGGTTGTAGGCCTGGATCAAATAAAAAATTGGATACGTTTTTAATCATTGCGCATTAATGTCACTTTTCATTTAATTTTTTATAATTGTTCTATATTTTTACATTGTAATATACTATACTTTGTTCGTTGTTTGTTTTAATACTTAATGTAATTGGTGTGTGAATGCTATAATAGACTCAGGAATATTGTATAACGTATGCATTGTATAGAGTGTGTATTCGGTATTTTATTTATGTATAGATTATAGAATGTATCATGGAGACAGTTTATTATTGTTAAGTCATTCTTATGTTTAGGATTTTATTAGCACTTTAACGTAAGCACTCGTGACCGAGGACGGTCACTATTGTCAGGAATGGCCGAACTGTAGACGGTTCGCCCTTTTGTGTGTCGATACTTGGGAGCCTGAGAGATAGTCCAGGCCCATTGACAAATTTATGCCCAAGGGGACCACCATGACCTGGGTCACGTACACCCTCGTCTGAAGAGTTTTCCTTTTTAGAAAAGCAACTGAGGAAAAGCAGTTAGTCGCCGTTCCTCGTTAGAGCCACACCGCGTAATAAATATATTTAACCTGACTACGGACTTACTTCTTATTTTAGTAGCTCTACATTACAATTTGGTTGGAGCGTAATAGTCCTAATATACGTGAATGTGGTTATTACACATAGTAAGGAAGGAAAATCAATTTTATCAAGAAAAGCTTCAAAATCACTAAGACAAACTATTATAGACATTCACATAATTTCATTACTGGCCAAAAGGGAACATTTTCATTTTCCATGTGGCTATACGAAATTACAAAAATATTGGCACGCTTGTTATTTACGTTTGTTGTTCAAATAGAAAATTACTTCATAAAAGTACTGTTACGTGTTCCAAAAATGTAATGTAAATTATAAATTCAAAACATTAAATTCATACTTAAACTTTATTACTTCTTAGAGCAATCTGAATAGAAAATCCTCCAAAAAATTGCCTCTCTAAACGAAAATGCCCTATTTAGCACTTTGAGTGCTGCCCAGCGTAAAGTGTTGATAATGAAAAAGGACGCAAAATTAGTAATGAGAAAATGAGTTTTAATATTGCGAGCAACGTATGTACAAGCAAAATTCAAAACATTAGTACTATCCGAGTACGTGAAGCACATTTCTAGAAGACGCGGCACTTGAAATGCTTATGAGGATTCGGTCATCTTTAAACCCCAACAAAATATTTGCGAGGGTAAACGAATTTCTCCTCTCTTGTACGAGGGTGGGCTAAAAAGGTTTACCTTTATACTAATATTTTCAACCATAGTAGAAAAATCTGTATAAAACTAAATACCTCTAACATATAATATATCTTTACTCCATGATAGCTGTCCTATTGATAATGTGCATATGTAGTTGTTTCAAGACTTCTTTATAATCGGTTTACGTCAATATCATGAACGAATTTAGTAATTATATAAAAGGGAGCTTCATCGTTGATTTTGATGAGCTTGGAACAGGGAGACAGAGGCGAATCGGATCGGATCGGATTTACAAGCGAAAAACAAATAGTTAAAAAGTCAGAACGACAATGTTTTCTATTAATTTCTGTTAATACACATTCGGTTTCAATATTAGCAAAAAGAATTTTTTAGCTTTTTAAATGTTGCGATTAATATTTTTGAATGGTTTCGTCAAGGAATGTACGCGTTCTCGTACGTTGACGCGATTTCTCCTCGTGACGGTCGGGTGCCCACCAAATTAATTTTAGTCACTTGAGTCCGGCAGTGGAATAAGTGGTGTACGTATCGTTGTTTTGGCAACAATTGTTCGACCGTGGAGCACGATGTCGTGTCGCGTGGACATTTCGTTTACGTTACACTTGTTCAAAAGCGCTTTTTCGAATGTGTCCATCGGCACTCTTGCACCCTTGAGGTAACGAATGTCGGTCCTGACTCACTGAACACAAGGGACCAACCTGGAGGGTGAGTGCAGAAAGTCGATAATCTTTTTTGAGCGCATTGACTTGCTAACACCGCAAAGTCCCGTTGCCTCGGTTCACTTGCAAGTCCCATGTTGGCGAGAGAACCTAACCGCTACCTGTAAATTGCGTAGTTTCTGACAGGAACATTTTTTAACAGCGTGTATGCGTCCTAATTCGGGTACCATGATAAGCCGCTGGCCAGACCCCGCCATTCCACCTCAAACACTCGGCCGTTAACGCCAGAGTCATAAATCCAGGGCGGGTGTAACTGTTACAACTCTTTCGGGGATCGCACGTCTCGCTTTCTTCACGGCGGAACAGTTCTAATTCACTCTAGAAAATTTGAGGTAAATCGGATACTTCTCATTTTTCAGTTTTTTGCTTATAAAAGGAAGATTTTTAAGTTCTTAAACAATTTGTTTACTAATATTGAAGCTGAATGTGTATTGATGACGAAGTTGTAACATGTAATTTTCATTCTTAGTTTTAACTATTATTATAAAATCAGTCATTGACATGTTTGTTACAAATATTCTAACATGTAACACTAAATTTATTGCCACAGGTTTCGTGAGACGACTCCTCGCAAAGATTGCGGTGAACCCAAACTTTTGAAAGTGATTGGTTACATTTTTCTTTGCAATAAATGCAATATTATTCTTTGCAAGATCCCGTATGTATGCTATTAATTCATCCTTCCTTAGTAGTCTTCATTCTTCTTTTAATAGTGTCCTTCGTTGGACTAATCTTTAAGCCCTGGTATTGCTTTCCAAGAAGTATCATTTTATTGACAGGTGATGTGAAATGTAAAACTGGTTTCTTAGTTATTTAATAAGTCTTCTTTATAGGGTTGTACAAGGTATACGATAAATGCCGGAGCTTGATGCATGGTCAGTCTTTTGTATTTATATCTTATTATTATATATGTGTAAGTAATCTAAAGTACAGTAAACAGTGAATTTAGATTCCTTAGAGACTAATAATAATCAACACATTTGAATTTCCAAGCTTGGCTTGCCATTATAAATGTGAAATTCAGAACAACGTATTTTCGACTAGCCGTGAATTCGTTGCGTTCGTGTCGATTCTAACGGGCGCTGGTGACAAACAACGCTTTATAATAATTGAAGATGAATTGGATTAAGTATAGGGAAGGTGTATAGTAATATGGATGGCCAACATCCTCTTCACCATAACAACGTAACACATATGGCCAATATTCTTATTTTTATCCAAGTCGCCTCAGTTTACCCTATGTTACCGAGGACCTGATACTGAACGATTCTGTTTCCTATATATGTTAATCACTCGGCCTCAGTTCCTAAGCTTCGATGTTACATACTGTATTCTATAAACTATGATTAGTTCAGGCGTGGTTCTCTTTCTTTCGTCTCACAGACAGATGTTACTAAGAAATCGATATTTCGTACAATCCCCTCCTCTTCACAGAATGTTGAACTCTTTTAGCTTCCGTGGAATTCAGGAAAATCCATTGGATTCAAACAGATAGAATTATGTTGTCAATTATGACCTAAAAGTGTTAACAGGTGTGGGGCTCCGTAATCTTAGTCCTTTGCTACAGCTACTCACGAAAGTAATCAAACCAATACATTTATAATTTTCGAAGCATGAAATTCGTACAGTGGATTCCAATGTGGAAAGTATATAATTCTGTAATATGTAAAAAATTGATTCCTGAAGACTGTGTGAATAAAGTCAGAAGAAAATCGGACTATGTGAATACAAGTACCAGAAAAAGTATTATAACTATATCCTTTCTGGGGATCACAAAATTCGAAGTTAGAATTTGTAGAACCCTGCAACGTAAATTCAATATGAGATAGTCATAAGTATAGTCATAGTCGTAATTCATAGTCATAAGATTAAATCATTACAGAAAGAGTGCGAGTAAAATGAATGTGTCCGAACGTATATATTGTGCGTTGTAAAAGAAAGGTCTGTAATCAAAATTTGGTTTTACTCGAAAAAAATTCTCTTCCTCTCACATCAATATCTCTGAACGTAAGGCCGAGTGACGATAATATGTATAAGGAAAAGTTGTTCAGTATGATATCCCTGATAACATACTTCAACGTCACTGAGATCTGTGACGAGATCCCTTTTCTAAATGATTATTTCATGTTTCTATCGCGAATAAAATTTCTTTTATAAAACTTCACAGGCAAATGCAAGTTATTCAACAACTGTTCTAGTGCTCAGTGTATTCGTATATGTGAAACACTGACGAAGAGGTAATATCCACTGCAAAGAAGTGATTCCGAAAACGAGATCAGTCCAGAATAGGGTATTGACGAAAATGCGGCAATAGTGATTATATCGAAACCTAAATATGTAACGATATAAATAATGAATAAAGGTTTCTTTTTCTACTGTTCAATAAAAACATGCTTTCTCGATCATTTCTTATTAAAGTGAAGGAAAAAGCCGCCCACCCTCGTACTAACCGAACATGTTGGTTAAATTAGGAGATGAAAAATGAAATGTGCGATCAGTAATTTTAACGATTTCGATATGTTTCTCTTCCACTAGTTACCGAATGGAAAACGCAATCAATAGATCTGCAAAGTCAGAGACGCCCATCGAGATAGACGTACAGTCAGCCGTGGAAATACACGAGAGAGCTTTGGAGTTGGTACCCCCATTCAGATGTTAACCTTTGGCATTCTGAACATTTTTACATGGTTTTTAATAAATGTTATTAAAATTATTTATTTTAAACATCTTATATAAAATTTATGTAGCAAATTTTTCTTTGGGAATTAAATTGAAGAAACGAAAATTACGATTACGAACTTACGAATGTCACACGACATTGTTGTACGAGAGAATGGGGTCAAACATAATACTGAAACCTTGGATTACAATTATACGAAAATTATTATATGTACAAAAAATTTTTATATTAAAATCTTACATACCAACTGATGGTAATGGACACATAATAGTAAAATGACCATTAATACCCAAGTTATTAATAATCACATAGGATTGAGAGTCACACAACCATTTTTTGCAAATTATTACATTCATTAAACCAAATTGTAATAGTAAATGGGGACAAATGAAATAATTGTGGTTACGCACAGAAAACATTAATACATAAATAAAATTTGTTGAAAAGGTATATTTTGATTTAATTACAGATTATTCGATTTCACAATTTTAGAAAGAGCATAGAATATTTTGCGAATCTTCATCATCATCTATACCAGTATTAGCATTTATTACAACCGAAATTGATTGTAGGATTACCTTCATGTATGGCCACTAATGATAGGATCGCCTCAACAACGTAACGCTTAGAGAAATATTGAAGCACTAAGAAAACAGTAACTTTGGAATATCAACAAATCTGTTTGTTCATTATATACATTAGTTCTTAATCGAAAAACTTTATTATGCGGAAATAAAAAAATTTTGTCTTCATTTTTATTTATTATACTTGCAGTAGTTTGAGACATGGCGTCCATTCTATTATATAATGAATACTATCGACATCTCCTTTATATTTAGCTAATAGCCTGTTGTTTCAGGAATAGATGAAATGAGTACTACTAAAAAAACTATCAATTATTACCCGTTAGTGGCGTATTTATATTATTAAGTTATAAATGCACGTATTTCAACTACAATTTTACATCATACGTTCCAAATTGATGGTAATAGTTAAAATATATTTTGAATTATTTACAATATATCACTTTCACCCCCGGTTACATTTGATCCGAGTCTCTCCTAGTCGTAAATAAAATTTATATCGAGACACACTAGACAAAGGAGTGCAAAGGGTTAAGGCAATCACTGTTAGCTGCACGTTCCATTGCGCTTTAATTACGTGTTTTATTTTTTTGGCATCGAACGATCATCAACATGATGGG
This sequence comes from Nomia melanderi, assembly GCF_051020985.1. Lineage (NCBI taxonomy): Eukaryota > Metazoa > Arthropoda > Insecta > Hymenoptera > Halictidae > Nomia > Nomia melanderi. The sequence goes on from NC_135009.1 coordinate 1,202,596, forward strand.
ACATTTATCGAACTCGTGAACGAAGAATGAACAGGCAAATCGAGACAGATATGATGGTACAATATTTAGTGGCTATCTTAGCAGTTGTCGTATCGTTCGCTGTAAATTTGTATCGTGTAAGTATCGTAGAGAGATCATAGGGGAAATAATTACGTTGATGGACAACCAAGAATTCATTTTATCATTCCGTCGAAGGAATCATAACAACACTTTTTGGCACACGACAGGTCTACCTGGTGTTGCAGAACAAGCACGAGATAGAAAATGTGGTCATTTCCGTGCTACTTTTATTGCAGCATTTCATGATTATGCTCTTGAATAATTATAGTGGACAGAGATTGATAAACTATAGCGTAGATTTCTTTCATAACATGTAAGTCAATGATTCCATTTAACGGACAGTTACTATATCTGGCGAAAAGTTTTCAGTTAAAAAAGACGAACGTCCGTGATATCACGGCTACTAATTATTTATACGAATTCATGGTCCCTTTGGAAGTTTACAGTATTAATATCACAATTGTTGAACGGTCCAACAATCGATTGAAATATTCATTCCTAATTGGATATAAAATTGTAAAAGATTTTGAATACGGGAACATGTACCATGTGAAAGATAGTGAAACAATGCTATTGAATGAAACAGATACGATACGTTCTGGTACTGCATACCGCTGAGATCGCAGAAACTCTTATTATTTATAATGATGAGAAGCATAAACGAAGTGAAGTGCAATCTCGCCGGCTTATTCGCACCGTGTTATGAAGGTTTCACAGCGGTAACTCGTCATACCTACATATTATTTTATGGATAATCCTCGAGCACAAATATAATAAGTTTCTGTTTCAGATGATGAGCTCGTCCTTCTCGTATTTTACCGTCATCTCTTCAGTGTAGTCGAATGTTTAGAAGCAATGGGCCTTGGTCGTAGTGACTACACAGGATCAACACTCAGATGCATCGTGTATTATGGTTCAAATGCTACAATCTCCAAAATGTCTTTCCGAAGAAGACGCACTCCATTAACAATTACATCTGCGCGTACTGCTCTGTGTGTGCGAAAAATATGTCTGTGTATTTATAGAACGTATTTTGTTTATCTATTAAAACACGTTTCAAACCATTGGCGGCCTTATAAGTTTACTCCTGAACACTTAATGAAATTTGGACGGGATACATATTGTCCCATTGACCTAATAATACATGTAATCTGGGCCACACTTTCACCTAAGAGCGTGAAGATTACGCACCCTTGGCAATATGAATTTTACTTACAGCTTGCGGGTAAGGTTATGAATAAAAACATTATTACTGAAAGGACAAAGTTTATTGCTTCTAGTGGAATGACGAATGGCCAGGGTGTCCGCCCTAGCCGACACAGTGAATTCGACTGACTGTCCTGCGTGCGGAAGAGCCTGCCTTCTTTGTGTGCTGCGTACCGAAAGACTGACGCCGCACAGTGCGGACGCATGTGGACAAAAACCCAAAAATCGACTATGTTTTCACATAACGAAAATTGAAGGTTACTAATTTGTTGCAAAGTAGTCTCTGCTATAAAAAAGCGACTTTTGTTGGAAAAATTAGCGAAAAATAATCTCTGTTTAAACGCTCAAAGACTGCCTTTCAGAAATTCCGTGATTCCTACGTATTCATATTTTTACCTTGTATTCATTGTTAAATTCATTTACACAAGTTTTTAAAAAAGAAATAACTTTTCCGAAGCATGTAGATCCGATTTCACATAAATTTGTGCATATAAATTCACTTTGTCTGTTTATATAACACTGGAATCGAAACGCAAATATATCCAGTAGTTAACGTAAGCCTACAAACCGCGGAATGTCCGAAAACGTTATGGTTTTCACTGTTTCCTATTCGGTGGATATCATACTGTGGGAATGGGTTTATTTCAGTGTGATAATAGATATATTAATGAGTGATGAATGTGTGTGCAATAGATGAACGACGCCACTCTGTCTGTCTCTGTGTGTGTGTGTGTGTGTGTGTGTGTGTGTGTGTGTGTGTGTGTGTGTGTGTGTGTGTGTGTCTGTGTGTGTGTGTGTGTGTGTGTGAGCGCGTTCTGAATGAATGTGCAAAGCATTGGAATATTCTAAACTATATTGACTTTTTTTATATTGATTTTTATGTTATTAATGTTCGTTTTTATGAATCTAGAATATTCCAAATATTCAATTTATCGCTCGGGATACGCCTTAGAACTTTGACTAACAATTTTTTAAACTGTGCCGTCCTAAAAATATATAGAAAAATGTTTATTCTAAGTTTTAACTATAAGTTTTTCGTTGAGCATTCGAAGATCTACAATGAAAATCAATTTTTTGTGAGAACTTCCGGGAATTTCCGAAGGGTCGATGCGAACCTCGTTCGTAACGGTTCCGCCAGCCATGCGTCAACTTGGAGGAAATTTCCAAGGCATCGGCAAATCTTCGAGGATCCCTCGCACGTGGCCATTGCCCTCACCCTTGCACCAAGAGGGCTGGCCAAGGGGCGTCGTCCAAGACGCCCCCGATTTTTGGAATTATGTGCTGATTGGGTATTTTCAATTTTCCAATCAGCGCACTTGACACAAAACCTGTAGGTGTCGTATAAAAGCACCTACAGGATCGCACTCGAGAGAATTTTTCGCTCATTACACAACGTTCAGTCCATCGTTCGGGACACATAAGTCGCTCAATCGTTCGGAGTGACGATATTCTCAGAGACTCAATCGTTCGGAGTAACGAGATATCATTCATTCATTCAAACAGTAGTCAGTCCATCGTTCGGGACAACTACAACTAGTGATCTGATCTCAACCAGTCGGAGATCAGAGTCGAATCAGTCGATTTCTGAAGAAATTTGTAAATCGACGCGTCGCGAGTATTAACGAGACCTAAAGTTAAAGCTGGGATTTACAACCCCAGCCGAGGAATTTAATCCGCGTTAGTATTCGTGTACGGGCGACGTCGCATTTTTCGGTACTTCGAGCCGGATCTACTACGTAACATTTGTTGATCCTTCGAGCCGGATCTGTGACGGTACAGGGTACACGCAAATATCTACTTTTTGAGAAAAGATGCTTTGTAGACCCACTGTGTGTGTATGGTGTTATGGCAAAGACATCAATCACTATAAAATTTCTAACGTCTACTATAATTGTGGCTAAATGCAAACAAGATGAAACAAATAATTTATCAACAATATTTTGTATACATATTTTGTATGTTTTTGTCGTTTCATAAATTTAGCAAATTCGAAGTATCGCATAAGAATGGCATGTAAGCAGATTAGGTTTCATAGCTTGTACTGCGAATTGTTTTTTAGATACAAGTGTATATACGTATAATTACTGAGTAGACTTTCAAACTTCATTTTCTTGGGAAGTAAGCCTCGGCCGAAAACCCTTTATTATATATTTTTGTTTCTTTTTTAAAGGGAACATTGGTAATACTACAGTAAATTGATACTAGGTTATCTTTCAAAAAATTGACACCTGTTATAGAACGGTTAGTAAACGTATGCATTAGAAGGGACTGCATCGGTGACCTTGAGTTTAACATCTGTTGTCAGAATAACTTATTCTCCATACGTTAGGGTGACCCTTACTTTTTGATCACAATATTTTTCTCGGGACAATTCTTTAAAGAATGTTACAATTCTAGGGCGAACTGAAAGCTGCAAGAAACCGCACTAAAAATTGTGTACTTCTTTTAGTACTAATCTAAACTTTTATATAAAATAAGTCCGACAGCTAACACTTGTACCCATTACATGTAAAACCCTTCTCAAAGTAAATGAAATATGTAATGCTTATGACAAAATAAAATAATCAAAATATACTTACTATAAAATTAATTTTACTTTCACTTTTTCGGAATTTTATCTTCAAGACAATGTCTCCGAGTACACAATCATCATCGATGAATAGTACTTTGGATTTTAGAATTTAGAAATGCTGTCACAGTAAACCAAAAATTTTTGTAAAACTATTATAGTGGGGCTACTATTATCATAGATATTGAAAAGGTGGATCTTCAGTAAAAAGAGAATTAGGAAACAATATGGACAACACGTAAAAATACAACTTAATACCACGAAGGCCAACACACGACTCTATCACGCACAAAAATGTTCTTCTCCGCTGTCTCTTACCAAAATGTCCTTCTCGCACGCATTCCCACTCGCTTTTAACACACACCCCCATTCGCTCTGTCTTTCTCCCCTTGCACCCTTCTCACACGCATCTTTCGCCCATAGTCAAAATTCACGCAGTCACGTACACGCTTTTCTCACAGTTCAGTCGCTCAGTTCCAGACACTCTTCCTCGCATTCTTTCAGCCACTCGAGATTTTCTAAACGCAGTCACACTATTTTCCAAACATCCCGGCGCCGGTCCGTCGCAATACGACCTGCTCGCGCTTACGCACGCACAACAAACCATTCATCCTACAATAAATATTCTAGATACTTACTTATCACACTTACTTATCAGTAGACTCGCATTTCCTTCGTTTGCCATCTCGTGTACAATGCACGATGCACGCGTGTTTCGGTACGATAATAGAGATTGGTATGATTGGGGCTCCATTTTCTGGGCTGGGATGGAGAAAAAAAGGGGTTTGCTCCTCTCCTGTCCACGTTTTTATTGTGTAAATATACAAAGTTTTCCTAACCTGAATTCCACGGTTTACTGTACAAACTGAAAGTGTTTAAAATTATCGCACCGTAAGTTTTTTCAATTTTAAATAGAATGGGTTTCATGGGTGTATAGAATTTTTGAGAATCACAAAGTAAAAAAATCTGCCCCTCCCGTGCACCTCCAGTACGAGAAAGGCTAGCCTTACCATTTCTAACTCTATTGCCAAATTCCGGGGTGTCAAACTGCCACCCCTCATTTTAATGACTTCCAATTAGCGATTCAAGCTCAAAAGTCACAACAGGAAGGGAACTCTCATTCACGACGCTTGAGCCAGCTCAGCTTCGACACGTGATCGCTGTTCTGCAAGAATTTTGTTTTAATAAAATGAAATGCAGAAACATAATTTCGGGGCACCCTTTGTATTAACACTAACTTTTTTCTCTACCGTTCCATCTTCGTCGTATACTATTCCGTTTCCATTTTTTGTTACTACCGCGCGGCCGGTGACGGCCACGTGTCGTAGAAGTGAAGGAATCCCCTTGTCTGTCTAACTGTTTAGCTTGTCGACAGTGTGCCAACACTCCAGAGCTGGGCAACAAATACTCAACAATGCAACCATGCCATGCATCGTTCGGTGGTTCCGAGTCTACCACTCCCCGTTCAAACACTTCTTCAATACAGAGAAGAGGATCAGAATATAAAGGACAGAATCACCCAGCGATCCAGTGTGGTCAGATCAAGACTTGTCCCTCCGCCATTCCTATCCCTTTTACGACTCCATTCCTCGTCAGCGGGCATCCTCTAATACCTAAGCAGTCTAGGTAAACCTATCACGTGAGATCTCCCGCGCAACAGGAACTTTTAACTTGTAAGTTTTTGTCTGCCAACAATCTCTTAACATTTTGAGTACCAGGCATAAAGTTTTCGAACTAAGAGAGTATTTTTACTTTCCCATTCGTTGCACACGGTAAAAATATAATACGACAAAGTCAATAGTGGAAAGCGAGGGTAAAAGTTTCACGCTTTATAACGAGCTTAACATTAGATTTACAGACATTTATCGTACAGCTTGTTCTACTGTTTTTGTAAAAATCGACATTCCTTCGTTTAGATTTCGGAAAGTAGAGATTTAAACGTAGACGATTAGGATTCATATTAGCGTACCCACATTAATCAAAATCGACACAAACATTCAGCAAATAATGTTTATAAAATACAGTAGGAGTCAAAGCGACTCGTTCCGTAAATCTAGTGTTAAACATAATATTGGCCGATTTTTTACTACAAAGCTACAAGAGTTCAAAGACCAGAAATTTCTCGATTCCAATACTTTGATTCTTCAATTTTGTGCAGTGACGTGGGTGAGGTCCACTCGCCGCACTCGGCCCGATTGTTATGACAGTTCAGTTTCGCCATGTCTTTGTTACTAGCCCAGACACCGTGTAATGAAAGCGGACGATCAATTGATTAAATATAATATTCATACGATGGATTCACGTGTAGAAAATTGATAATAATGTAATAGATGATAGACTCAGGTTTGAGGAATAAATGAATAAAGTCGATAGAAAATCCCGTTAAAGTAAATACGAGTAGGAGAATAATTATACGATTGTAGTCCGCGTTCGGGCACAGTTTGAAACACAAATGTTTCACAGTGAACAGTAACTTTTTGCATTACTGAAATATAGCGGCCGGACCGACTAAAACTAGTCACTAAGAGCATGAGTTGGTGATAAAATTTTCTAAAAAAAGGAACATCTTACAAGGAAATCACAAAACTGGCAAACAGAAGCAAGTCAACTGTACATAGTACTTACAGTGTGGAGCATACCTGGTTCAATAACTAAAATTTGTGCTTAATTCTTTATTTTACATCATGAACAGTAAGGTATGTAAATAATCATAGCAATAACATACTGCATTGTTCAACGGAACATAAACACTTTCCAAACATCTCCTTTCGTTTGATATTTCAAATATACAATCAATGATATGATTTTAAGCCACATTTTCTGTATTATGGATTTCTTAACTTTAAAAAAAGTCTAACGTTTAGCCCAAAATTCTTTTAGTGGTGCAAGGCGTCGAAGGGAACAACCAATCCAAGTCGCTCCTCCCAAAAAGAACAAATCTAAACGGTACCGTCCCCGAAGCAACCGGGAAAACAAATAGTCAGATCAAATCACGAAAGCGCCCGACCAACACAAATTGTATGACTTATAACTATTAAAATTTTTGTTAAACTGCCCACGCCGTAAGAACGTACTTATTGTTATCTCGATCCATGTATATTTGACTAAATCAATTTATTTAGGGTAAGTTGGGAAGAGATGGCCTATTTCTTTTAAAGAACTGTTACATCGGAAATATTATTAATACCTAAAAACAGAAAAATACATTTATGAAAGTAGATACATATAAAATATTTAGTTAAATAGGCCTTTATGCAAGATTCAATATAACACTAAATACATTCGAAAATATAAATATTTAACAATGTAAACGCAATCAGGCCATCTCACTTGGAATTATCCTAATGGAGTCGCAAGGCGATTCCAACAGTACTCGCGCGCACATCTAACCGTATATACCTTTCCTTTACCTTGCAATGGAAATTCAATTAATATTCTTCAGCTGTAACTTAAAAATATAATTAAACAGACAAATAAAGAAAAACAGAAAAGTTCGACTATGCACTATGCACTGTGCTGAATAGTTACACAATAAAGAGAAAAACAATAATGGGAAGTCGCGACTAACACCACGTCTGTTTCCACTCTGACACATGCAATACTCAACTAAATTCTGCGCATTTTCTTTGCGCAACGAAATAGCAGAGAGAAAAATAAAACGTTAAGAATCCCTTAGTTTCCTGGTGTCACCGGAATTGAATGTTTTATAAGTCATTCTCTAGCTTTCAAAAATTTCTTGCAACATGCTGATTATATCGATCGCTTCCAAACAGTAGACATCTATTCGAACGGAATAGGATAAAGTAGTTTCCTCCGCGACAGGAGGTACACAATATGAATAAAATATGATGACGAGGTGTAGTTGAACGATGCCACAGATTTACCGCGCAGACGTTTTCCGACATTAGGCGAGATGGACGTGTTCCAGAAGAACTACAGAGCCTATTATTCTGTGATGTACATCACCGGGCTATGGCCCTACGACAACTCCATCGTAACGAAGATAAAGAGAGTTGGTTTCTGTGTACTCGCGCTCAGTAGTATAGTAATCCAGGTAATGAGAATGCGAAACTAGGCAAAGCGCAGTTTTTCTCACGAAATTAAATAATTTTTCGGTTCGCAAAATAGAAATCATTTTGCACTTGTTCGGTAATTCAATCTGAATAGTTCTACGTGAAGTAACGGTCGACCCAGAATTTTCGGTAAGCTTGGTAACTTTTAAGGCGAATATTTCCATATGGTAATGACATCCTTCCGTGAAAATGCAATTTCAAACATTAACTGTAGGAAGCAACTATCACTTAGTCTGAACACGTAGATTATGTCTTAGTAATCGAGTAATATTCCACGGAGGCATTCTCAAACTGATTAACTTACTGAATCAGTAGTATTTCTCCGATTGGGAAATCACATTGCTGAATTTAAACATTTGTTTCAACGTAACAACTCAGATTGGTTACACTAATGAGTAATGGCGTTAAATCTGACTGAATTGTTAAGGAAGGATTCTCGTGTAACAAGTATAAAAAGTCGAATATTTCTGCAGACATCGATAGTAAAATACTTTCAACTTTTCAAATTAAAATTGAAAACACTTAAAAGCATTTGCAAGTCGTATTCGAGAAAGTAACGAAATCAGAAAATTGTTTAATGTAATAAATTAGAGGCCAGCCACACTGGAAACACAATGAAACCGCCAGACTTAAAAAGATGAATATGTTAGATGTGTTAAAAATTAAATGTATTATCGACTCAGAAACATCAGTAAGAAAGTTAACCTTATATAAACCTAAATCGAATTTAATTGTGGAAGGCGAAAGTAGAAAAGAAAGTAGAAAACTGTAAGTATATTGAAACTTCATCCGTGTTTTTCACGAAATCGACTAATAAACTTCAAGCAGTGTTCGTATTATTCGGAATACACTTCTCTGGGTATCGGGCCTCCGATCACTATTTTATTTTCTAGTCATGATGCTTTTGTAAAGCATAGTAAAACAGCTTATCTGTCGAGAGAAGTAGGGGAAGGTAGGGTAAAATGGAACGGTTCTTTTTAAAATGCAATAACAAAATACCTCGTGTAATAGACGAAATCTTTTGAAATTTTTTTTGGAACTCTTAAGTGGACCTTTGGCGATAAGGAAATACAAGACTTTTCGAAGGAATATATCAAGTTACTAAGGGAAGAAGCATTTGTCAAAGACTTGAAATATCCTCTTCGCGAAAATGGTAGGGTAAAACGGAACATCCATTTAAAGCCACGTGCAAATACGAAACATTTATTTTTCTCCATTGAAAATTATTAACTGACATAAATAGGCTGTAAGTATAGTTTATTTTGTAAACAAAAATCACAAATGAATGTGTCATTTTGCTTTCCTGCACTGGTGAAATATTCATAGGCCCAGCGTTGACACTGTAGGCACTAAATTCATTCTTCTTTTATATAACTAAAAGATTTTTTAGAATTCATGTTGTCTCTTTTTTATTTTCTTTCCGAAAATGGCTTTCTTCTTTTCTTTTCTTTATTTTTTACATTTTGCTGTTTTGAGACTACCATTCTCATTGTTCATTTTAAATTTTTTTACATAAGCAGGTGACGGTAACATAAATAAAATAAATAACTTTGTGACTGACTCGTGTCCGATCCCGTTTTTAGCGATCCCAAGAGCAAAAGAACAGACATACGCGTTTATTTATTTACTCACTCCCACACTACGATGCAGCATACAACAATTAATGGCATTTCCTATTCTTCTTTGTACATAAACAGTAGCGTTTTACACCACACTAAAATGTTCCTTTCGACCCGCGGGCCGTAATGTAGACAAAATTTTAAATCTAAACGTCAGCCTGAAATAAAGAAACGTCTTACATGTGAAAGGGGCGGATTAAGGAATTATATTCAGTACTACAGTTACCGTTTGCAATTTTTTAATCTAAAGTTTAAATGTATAACATCCAATTTTTTCACTGAATAACTTTATTAGACTTATTACGTCTATGTCAAGCGTCTCTAGCTTGACACGAGCACGCTATCTACGAAAAACTTTGGTGTTCCGTTTTACACTACTCTCCCCCATGTATCCGTTCGGAATTGTTCGACGTGTATAATTTCTCACAATTTGTGTTAGAAACAGGTTCAGTCTTGACAAAAACTATATAACATCAAACACTTTGTTCGATTTTTACACTCTTCTGAGTGTAACAAGAGCAATACTGTACGTAAACAATGAGTACATCCTTGAAAAAGATAAATATAATTGATCGCCTTTAGAAATGAAAATGTAACATAGTAAAGAAAAATTGTTTTTATTTATAAATGTTGGTATTCTCACGCTTGCATAGTAATAATTAAAGAAATAACTATTTTGAACAATTATTATCATTGCTTCCATTACACGAGCATCCCCCCTTAAATGTTAGCGGAGTTTGGTAAACTAATCTTTCAAAACTCTTACCTTCCGTGAAAGAATTTCAGTTGCGATTGTTTCATGAATCAGTGTGTGCTTCCATGTTTACGAACCGGTTTGATCGTAAAGTATAATTACCTCGCGGTTTTGAAGGTTCTAAAAACAATGCACTTTTCAGGCGTCGACGATAAGAATGGTAGAAACCACGTTGGAGAACGTACTTGTGCTGTTGTCGTTCTTGTTTCCGACATTATTGTTCTTCTTGCGATACGTTGGCTACCTCTCCAACTTTCCAGTAGTAAGTTGGAAAACACGTGAATGCCGATTTACGCTTCATGGTGTTCCATAGTGTCTGTTGAAATAGTTGCTCGGGTGAATTATTCTATCTGTTATGTATAGTGCTTGTAATTTTGCTGTTTTATTTTCATGTGGCTTCAGTTAAAATTTGGGTTCGAAAACATACAAAACGATTGCATGCGTCTGAAAGATCCAATCGAAGCGGATTTGTTAATGAAAGAAATAGCACAATCGAGACGCGTAATCCGGATACTAATAGGTAAAGATGTATTCGATGGACTGCTCTTACTTATCTTATTACATCACTAATAAACAATCTTTCAATTAGTGCTTCTGCAAAATTACTTAAATTTTTTACGTACAATTATTATCGAAAGGAAATAACGACTAAACGTTTCAACATACTTATAAATGAAATATTGATCCAATACCTTCTTCGTTTACGCTCAGCGTTGCTCAGCGTCAAGAAAATTTGTCTTATATTTTATATTAGCTTAAAGCCAAAACGTATAGCAAGATAAGGTGGGAAAAAATTCCGCCAAACCTAATGGAATCGTAAGTATATCACTCGATAACTCTCTCGAGAAAGACCTTTCCTGATAAGTTTCAAATCACCACCCCTGCTACAAGGGTAATTACAGAGTGGAAAGCATTTTATGGTTCAGTTCCAATATCTTTTATTCTGCTTGTTAAAACTGTATACATATCAGAGTATGTGTATATGTATGTATAATATATTTTCAGATATTTCGAAGGCGGGAGGAGAGGATACAGTTGAAAAGGTTAAAAATCGATATTTTTATTTCATTCTACCCTCATATTACCCCTATAGGGGGGTGGGGGTGTTTGAAACTCGATAGGAATGCTTTCCTTCGAAAAAATATAGAAAAATATGCGTACGGATTCATTTGGTTTGGTAGCATTTTTGTTCCCCTTGGCGGGCTATATTCTTTTGTTTGTCTTATTTGATTAAACTTTATTGAAGTTTGTATCGATTCGATTTTCGGTCATCTTCCAATGTAATTATTTGTTTGACACATCAATCCTTCCATATTAAACTGTATAGGAATTGGATATTAGAAATGGCAGGGAAAAAATTTGTCAGAGTTACTTCAGAGAGAAACGAAATAAGAGATACCACTGCAGAACTCGATTAACAAATCCACTTTTCATAACAAGTATTAGAAAATAACTTAATTCCCGATTGCAGTCTTGACGTGTATGGCGGTACTCCTCATCAATGCAATGCTACTACTTCCTACAGTATTGCAGTCGAAATTTCAGATACGGTATCTGAAAATCCTTGGAATCTTTTTCAACCAGAGAGGTAGAAAAGTAGATTTTGTTTGTTGTAACGTTGCACTGGTAACCTCGGTTGGCGTGTTATCGTTATCGTGCACTGAAGCGATACCTACAGTTTTTGGTTGCTACATAAGCGGATTGTTCCAGATCGCCAGGTACTTTGCAAAGACGTTTTTTAATCGTTTGCTCGCAACTTTCAAATAAATAATATATACAATGAATTGTATAGCAAGGACACAGCTATCTTAAATTAGAATTCATTATTTTTATACAAAAACATTGACAAGTACACATTTTCATTTTGACAAATTCACTTTGAAACTACTGCAACACTAAATGATCGTTTGGATTATTTAGATTAATAATTATTTATTTGATTTACATTACCGATACCTCATTGGTTTTGATGACGTTGAATTATGTTGTTAGCTCACCATTCTAAACAACTTTTAATAGATACATATGTGGCATCAGTACTTAATTTGAATTTTTGATGTACAGTCAGGAACAAAATGAGGATGGGCAGGAGGTGATAGTACAGGTCAATGAATTTTAAACAAATTGGAGCTAATGTTATATGCATAAATTTTGTTTATTACACTGAATTTCGTGTCTACGTCTTTGTTTGAATGAACGATATTAAGCATGAAATTCATCTATGTGCCGAGTGACAAAAGTAAGCGGTCAGTTGAAATGTCTTCATACCCTAAAGGAAATAGATACGCGGTTACACACAGATTTGCATCGTGAAAAAGGAAGTTCTACGATGACAGTGTTCAACATGATTGATCTATACAGTGCGTAGTCATGGCCTAACTAGCCGTGGCTACCGGGCGATGACATTGTGGCGTCAAAGCTCTGAGCACGCTCTATTAACGGAGATTTTTTTAACCTGCCCGGAAGGAAAACCATTTTCACGCTTTCTGTGGGTGAGAGGGACAAGATCTTTTTCAAAAATGTCTTCAGACTCCAATGGTGCATAGTAAATTCGTGCTAGCCAATCAATTTTTCGTAGAAATGTAACAGAAGTGCATACAAAGTACGCGCATCTATCCTTTTTTAAACTTTGATCAACATTTACAAGTATTTAATGATACGCAATATTCAAAATTTGTACAACTACATATTCAGACAACTCTCTACTCTTTTTTATGCCAAATTTTAACTGCCTATCGTTTTTATTTTTTAAGTAACACTTGTTTCTCTGAAAAATTCGACGGTTTTTACGAAAACCCATGTTTTTCGAAAACTGGACGTGACTCAATAATTTCGTTTTCGGATACGTATTCAGAATAAGAAATTCTATAAGGATCACGTAGTGGTTATTGCAAGACACAAAAAAAGTTCAAATTTGTTGCACAGTGTAATCATTAATAAAGAGGGAGAACCACGAAGAAAAAGTGCCACAGCTAGAAAGTTATCTAGTGGATCGGATGACGATATTCATTGGAGACCAACGCATATTGTCTTTAACTTTTTATCCGAAGTTCTGATTTGTCGTGAATGTAGAGAAGAAATGAAAATTTCGTGGATGGAATGTGGAAAACTATAATGATCACTTACTATCGTCTGTGCTCAACAAATGAAGACCCAATACACGAAAACTATACCGCAAGCGAAGACAGCTAGTGTAAGTGACAAGTGACTCAAGAGAAAAACCAATCATAATCGTTCTCTACCATTTCATCCAGATGTTCAAAAACATCTGCCATTTTGATGATAATGCAGAAGTTGGAGCTAGTTTGGGGGGGGGGGAATGCCGATATCTTGCGGGGATCCGAGACAATGATCCCCTACACCGTCAATAGCGCCCAACCCTCAGCGCTACAAAAGAGGATCGGCAGGCTCGCAGACAAGAAACGATTACAAAAATATACATTCTTTGAAGAAGCAGAGGAGTTTATTATATGACCCCGGAATAGTAGATTAGCTTACCACAAGTGTAAGTATGAATATATTACAATTTCTCTTGACGAAACTTCAGACGCGATTTTCTCGAAACCATCTTTTCAGAATTTGCAGCAAAGATAAGTTAACAATTGTCGACGAATCAACTTCAAAGTTTTTCACAGATCTAGTTTGTAATATTTCTCGGAATATGAACCTAAAACATTAATCAAATTAATCATTTTTACCTATTTTTTTAAACAAACAAGGCACAAGTTTCTTGCGTAAATCACACTTAACTGTACAAAGTGTCGCCAATTGTAAAATATTCAATTTTTTTTACAGCAGCTTAGGTTCATATTCTTAGAAACGTCTACTATATTGAGAAGAATTTTTATTTTTTCGTTTTAGATAACTACCGGAAACGCTACAACCGGCGTAGTTTTACATTTGAAAGGAAAAGCCGATGTACAGCATTACTATAATTCATTTGTATTTATCATAATTACATTCCCACAAAAATGTTTTTTAGTTGTTAAAATGTTGAATAAAGTGAATATAAAAATTCGAAAGGATTATTCTTTTTGCAAAAAGTTCCTAAATACTGACTAAAATGTAAGCCGTTTACAGGGACTTAAAATACCCTATACAACCTCCCAGTGGATATTTGGCCGAAAAGGAAGACACTTTAATATCGACTATTTAATAGACAACATCTAAATGAAATATAATAATATATAGTTATAAATAATTATATGGTATATAATAATAAATTCGTAAATATAAACTATGTAAAACTGGCTTTCGGGAGAGAGCCGTGTCCACTAGAAATTTTTTCCTAACGTTTCGCCAGCATTGCAGCTTCATGGCCCTGATGCCATACTTTGAGTAAAACTAAGAGTTACCTGAAATCTAATTATGTAGCCTTAAAGAGCATTCTTTCCTCTATATGCACATGTAATTTGAAAGAAATAGACCTATTGGAACACTCTCAAAGCTACCCTTCCATGAATTTTGCATCAGGTGTTTTCCCTTTAGTTTTTTCACTTTAATTACGTGTATGTATAACCGGGTGACGCGGAGACACGCTGAATTTTATATGAGGGGGGGGGGGGGGGGGGGAGCATGTATTAAATCCTACTGAAAATATATGCATAAAAGATTTTTGCAACAACTTGCAACAATAGAAGTTATAGCGGTATATTTGATTTAATGCATAAAATTTCAGTGAAGCCGTAGAATATAAAGAACGACAAGTGCTTATTATGAACATAATCCACTTAAAATTCTTGATGAAATTCTGAACGTAATTGTGGATATACTTGCAAGTAGAAAATATTTTAGGCGAAATATAAAAACCTGGTTATTTTAAAATTTAAGCAGTCCTTGATTTTCCTCAGTTTCTAATACCTCCGTTGCCTTGTACGATCTTTACGAGCAGTTAATAGAATCGCTAATGCTCCAGCATTTCACTAACATTTCTTTAACAATACTAGCAATTCATATGCTATAAGTCGATATATATTTACCGTCTTAATAGCCAGTAAACATTCAAAATTCGTTAGGATCGCCCGAACATATCAAACTAAAGAAAAACTTTACTTTCTGTTAACAATAACTCTTTAATTATAGCAAAAACGCTGAAATATTTCTAAAATTAACGTGAGGCCGCCCAGATTGGCCAAATACCTCACTGTGGCGTTCGTTATATTACTGGATCATTATTTTTAGGGAAACAATTTTAATACAAGAAGAGTTACATTTCCTGATGGAGTAGTAAAGCTTTCAAAATTTATATTCATAATAAATCTGAATAAAACTTAATATCACATTTGTTCACCTGTAGTGGCTAACAATACGCTGGACGAGAAACTTTCCGCGTACGTAAGTTCAGCGAAATTTATGGTATGCGCGACGCAAGACTGTTTTTGAAGAAGTTTCCTTAAGGTTTTTAGATATTTGGCGGACACATAGATCCATGTGGCTTTCCCATGATAGTCTGAATAGCGCAAGCGGACACCACAAATATTGGGTCGTGGAAAGGGCTGCAGGTCGAAGTGCTCGAATGAGGTATGCTCCTAGACTTTGTCAACCGGCGAAAGTCAGAGTCCGGTTACGCGGACCCAGGTTGTGCGCCGCACTTAGGCCGGACCCGCAGGACACCCCGCTGCATCATCGGCAGTAATTTAGGAAAACGGTTTTAACACATTGCATACCGGAAACGAGAAATCTCTTCTTCATATAAATATCTTCATACAAACCTACCTTCGTAGTTTCGCTAATACCACACCATTTAAAAAATATTAAATTTTATTAGAAATGATTATTTTTAAATTATTTTAAAATTTATCAAATATCAGTAAGATATTTGAATATTTTACATGTAGTAATATAAACTACCCCTGCTCCGAAGAAATCCACTACGGGTGCAAAGAGTATGAGGGTAGTTGTAAAATAACCTGACTGATGAAAGCCTCTTTTCGAGAGTTCTACCAGTCGGCGAAAAGCCAATCGAGTTCCCCCTTAGGAAGAAGAAATTTCCTTATAAGGTGGAAACTATGCCAACTGCAGGGAGTACAGATAGAGTGCAGATGGAGACAAGTTAATCGTCCGCTACTAACGTCGTTACTTAGTTTTTCATTATCTCTCGCATCGCGTAACAGACTTGTACATAACACATTCTAAATAAAAGATTCTCAAAACGAACACGTAGGTGGTAATTGACTACCATCGTACATCCTACACACCTAAAATTTCAATCTAAAAAAAAGTATTTTTCTATATAACACGAAGAAAGCGGCGCACAGTAGCCTATTTGATCGTTTTAGGTGGCCAAAATTAAAAACACCTACACATCGAATTTTTTCGACAAAATATATAATAATAATAATTAGTTATAAAGTATTGTTGCGCTGGGCGAGTCCAAGGGTAATAAATGGATAAATCTTAAATGTTGTTGGTTATATATACTTACATAAAAAATTTTAAATATAACAAATACTAATAGGCCAATAGGTAATAATATACGATTAGAATTAATTATACACGAGTATACGGCCGCGCTCGGGCATTCGAACGCTTCTTGCCGCGCTTCAGAAAAAGTGTGCTAACGACAGAAGGTGCAAATAGAGGCAACATTTTTTTTACGCACAATAAACATATAGCTTTACCGAATATAATAGTGCTTGAAAGAATGCCAGATCACACAGGAATAATAAGAAATATCGTTGATTATAAATCACGCTTAAATATAAATAATAACACAAACATACATGATAAATGAATTACGTACTATCAAAAGTATAGTATACACTTACCTGAGAAACTTTCATTTTAGAAAAGGTATGCACAATGTCTTTAAAACACACGAAACTGTTTCGAAGAATTGGAAGAGCAAATCGTGCGCAACGAAAACTTCCAACTTTCAACGTAGAACACGACTTTATGAGTGCACGAATGAAAAACAGACAACTGATACCTTATTCTTCACGTATTCAATTATCTCCGAGAGCAAACTTTCTACAGCTTAGGCGAAATTTTTAGAATTAACTTTTAACCGCCTAAAACGGCCAAATCAGCCACTGTGCGACAGTATCTTGAACAGGCAACAGTTGTTCATAACTATGATCTTGACAATATACTTCAAGGGTGCCAAAATCAGTGAGGAATCGCCAATGTAAATAATCTCCCAACATTGTTTGCGCGTACCTTGTACGTTCCAATTGAAGAACAGAATTGAGCAAAACGTAATTTGATTACATGTTACGATATTTATCGAAAGCATTTTCTTTCCTTTAATCAATAGTACCATTTATATAGAATGTATTCTTGAAATGAACATTGGAAGTCTAAAGTCTTGTGGAATTTACGGTAGATTTCGTGCAGCTCAGGCCTCGGGTAAAACTTTGATCATCCTGCTCTTCTTCGCCGAGACGCGATTAACAACATATTATTAATTTGCCAAAAACTTTCTGATATACATTTCTTAGAAAAGTGTATAGGCTCAAGTACTCAAAATGCGAATGAAAGATTTGATTTTGCTATTTCTTGGTTAGTTTTAAAATATTTCTTAACGAACGTTATTAATTTGCATCAAAGATTATGGAAACACGGAAAATTAAAATATGGCCTGAATGTAAATTTTACATCGATAACTACACGAAAAATCGAACTAAAAGACAGGAGCGTCGTAGCTTTAGTAGCAATAAAGAGGCTCGGAATGCTCCTAGAGAATTATAAATTGGACAAAATGAATTATTTAAAGAAGCATAATGCTTATTATGCGGACCTAGTACATCAGATTAACGGAAACAGCACCAATTGCCTAAAAATTACTTTCTCTTCTTCGTTTTTTTTAAAGCGGACATTTAAAACGCGGCTCTCTCGAAACTATGTATTTAGAAGTGGTGAAAAAGATGACGCACGGACTACAGCCGAAAGACTTGCTTGCAAAAGGAGAACAGTGGAGTTATAAAGTAGCAATCTTTAAACTGTTGCAAACTTCAGAAAACTAGCTATCCTCGCCGAGTGTGGACTGCGCTGTTCTAGAGCTAGCGACCGTCTCATCTTATTGGCGTTCTCGCATCCCCAATGAATATAAAAAGAACGCAAAAAATGAAATAGGCGTGAAAAGTCAATGACGAGTTCTAAGGACCATCCGTTTCCTTCAATGTCGAAGTTAGAACGTGGAGTGGAGTTTATATAATCGAACAAGTTTGACAATAGCAGGAAATTTTTGACTATTTTGGTTCATGTGCTACCCCCATCGCCATAAATACCCGTTATTACCTTACGAAAATCTTTACTATCTATAGCACGAACACTTTCTCATTCATATACAACAATTGATTTGATAGCAAACTATCTTTCACAATCCTGAATTGTCAGAAAGATATTTACAATCAAACATAAGCCACACCCAATGATTAGTATTAATATGTAACCAAATTCCACTTTGCTCAATATTGCGAGAGAATGTGACAGACTCAGCCAAGCATTTATTTAGCATACACGGTACAAGTACAGGAGGTCGAACTGCGAATTACGTATAATCATTGCATATGCCGTATTCGGGAACCCGACATGGAAAAATGTCCGAGAGCACCTCAAAGTTATTGTTCCGAAGGACTGCTTTACGATGGTTTATAAATTGAGCCTAACTTAGAAAGAATAAAGATACAAACTTGAAAAATTGACGTGCATATTTATTTATATTTCAAAAATATCTCGCAAACATTTACATTTAATACAAAATATTTCTATTGTTGCATTCGTCTGGAACATGTAATTATGAAATAAAATGAAATATCATACAAATATTACATTTACCATTAAAAACTAACCGTTCTAGATAATTTCATAATTGTATTACGTATCGCAAGGAAACGTATTTAATTTCCAGGTACCTCCGTAAATGTATTTCCAGAATATTGGCGCTTAAAATAAGGTATAATTAACCAGGTAGTAACTTTGATGATACAAAGAATTTCTGTATAAATATGTTGATGCATGTTCACAAAATGGAACTAAACATACATATCAAGTTTTCAGTTCGTATCTTTATTACTTCCGATTAAAAATAAAAAATAGAGGTTTCTTTTTCCTGTTGTTTAGTTAAAGTTTTCACGTTCATTTCTTGAACTAAACGTATGAAAGAAGAAATGTGCGAGTAGAAATTTTAACGATGTCGATATGTTTCTCTTCCCCAGTTACCGACTGGAAAACGCAATCAACAAATCCGCAAAGTCAGACACGCCCATCGAGATAGACATACGGTCAACCGTGGAAATCCACCAGAGAGCTTTGGAGTTGGTACCCTCATTCACACGTTAACCTTTGGCACTCCGAACTTATTTTAAACATGTTATTTAATCCCTTCCACTGCTTTGGCGAGTCTCACTCTTGACCACAATTTCGAATCAAACATGAATGTCACGACTGAGACTTTAGGTTACAATCTCAGATAGAACATAAATATCGAGTGAGACCGGTGATCTTCTCCGATCATTTCTCTACATTTTCCCTGTCACTTTGATCTTCCTTATCAGTGGTGATTGAAATTGAACTTCAAAGAGTGATTGGTTGATAAGAAACTTTGATATTTATTTTTCTTTGCTAATTATACTGTAAACAAAATAAATACGATTAAAAACTAGCAAATGTAACATAGGAGAGACGGGGATGAAATATAATAAAATTTAGATTACGTTACACGTAGATATTACAATATGAAGGACCGAGTTAAACATTAACAAAAAGAAACACCACTTTCTTATACAATGATTGTCTATATCGCAATTTAAACGCATTAAGACAAAGTTACTTTCTAGTATCAATGTAACAGAAATGCATACAAAGTACGCGCAACCCCCTTTAAGCAAGTCTCCTTTATTTTCTGCGACAAGTTTTAACTGCCTATCGTGTTTAGTTTTCACGTAACACTTGGTTTTCTGAAAAATCCGACCCTTTTTACAAAAACCAAGTTTTTTTCGAAAACTGGACGTGATCCAACAATTTGGTTTTCGAATTCGTATTTAGAGTAAGGAACTGTATAAGAATCACCTAGTGGTTATTGTAAAAAACAGAAAAGGTTCAAATTTGTTCCACAGCGTAACTTTCAAAACACTTTGCTCTTTCGTCCTTTTTCATTTGCTGATCCTTTAACGGAGGGTTCTTCATTTCAAGTAGATAGTTACAGGACTATTAGGGTAGACTGCGGTGGATAGGATTACGGAGAGAAACAGATAAAAAGAAGAATATTGGCCACATTTATTACGTTGTTACAGAAATGAGCATGCTGACTTTACATATTACTTCGTACACCATCCCTACACGTAATCTAATACATCTTCAATTATTACAAATCGTTGTTCGCCATCAGCACGTGTCAGAAGCGAAGCGGACGCAACGAATTGTGGTTAGTCTAAAGTACGTTATTCGGAATTTCACATTTAAAATGGCAAGCTAGGCTTACAAATTGAGTTGTGTTGATTATCAGTAGTCTCTAAGGTATTTAAATTCAGTATTTAATGTACTTTAGATTATTATGATGCATTTTATTCATTTATCGTATCCAGCTTTACATCCTTCGAAACGATACTAATCGGATCTTGGATTTCTCTATCTATCTATCAGATCTATGTACATCTGTACAGAAAAAAAAACATAAATCAGGGACCACGAAGACCTAGAAACAATAAAAGACAGAATAATAAGAGTTAACTCCAACGAATAGACCATACGGTTAGCACTGGAAATTTATCGCATACCATTTACGACTCTATAAAGAAAACTTGCGTGTCGAATAACTAAGGAACCAATTTTACATGTAACATCACCTGTCAATAAAATGATACTTCTTGGAAGGCAACAGAAGAACTTAAAAATTAGACCAATACAGGACACTATTAAAAGAATGTGAAGACTACTAAAGAAGGATGAATTTAAGGATGAATTATTGCAATGAAAAATTTATGCAATTACCTTCAAAAGATTGGATTCAATGCGATCTTTGCAAGGAGTCGTCTCATGAAACCTGTGCTAATACATGTTGTGTTACATGGTAATATTGGTTTAATAAGGAAAATATTTAAAAATGAGATATATTCGATTCGCCTCAAATTCTGGGTAATTAATCAAAACTTAAACAGTCTTTTACTGACATTGAAGCCGAGTGTGTATTAATAACGAATTTACAAAAAAGAATTTTCTTTCCAAGTTTTTACTAATATTTTTCCGCTGTTAAATCTGAACTGATTCGAATCGCCTCGGTTTATTCTATTTCAGAAGAAGTTTTCTGATTTTCGTCCCCGTTTTCATCGTCAACATCAGAAATTTCCAGTAATTAGTTCACGATTTTCTACATTTTCACTGGTAATGAGTATTAGAAAAGCGAAAAATTAACCGGTCACGAATGTATTAAAAGTATTATCAAGATTTCCTCTATATTTGGCTAATAGCTTGTTGTTTCATGAATAGATGAAATGAGTATTACTAAAAAAAACTACCAATTATTACCCGTCAGTTGCGACTTCATACTATTAATTCATAAATGTACATGTTGCAACCACAACTTTACATCACATGTTCCAAATTGATGGTAATAGATATAATACAGTTTTGAAGTATTTAGTCATAAATAAAATTTGTGTTGAGCCACAGCAGACGAAGGAGTGCAAAGGGTTAAGGCAATTACTATTGACTGTACGTTTCATTGCGCTTTTATTGCGTATTTTATTTGTTTTGCATCGAACGATCGACAACACGATGGGACATTTACCGAACTCGTGAACGAAGAATGAACAGGCAAATCCAGACCAATATGGTGGTACAGTATTTAGCGGCTATTTTAACAGTTGTCGTATCGTTCGCTGTGAATTTGTATCGTGTAAGTATCGTTGGGCCGATCATGTCAGAAATAATTAAGGCGGCCAGCATCTGTGAATTTATTTTATCGTTCCGTTGAATGGAAACCTAATAACCCTATTTTTGGCACACGACAGGTTTATCTGGTGTCCCAGAACAAGCACGAGATAGACAATGTGTTCATCACGTTGCAAATTTTCATGGCACATGTGATGATTATACTCTTGAATAACTATAGTGGACAGAGGATGATAAACAATAGCGTAGATTTCTTTCATAACACGTAAGTCAATGATTCCATTTAACGGGCAGTTTCTATACCCGGCGGAAAGTTTCCAGTTAAAGAAGGCGAGCGTCAGTGATATCACGGCTACTAATTATTTGTACGAATTCATCGTCCCGTTGGAAGATTACAGTATTAATATCGCAATTGTTGAACGGTCAAACAGTCCATTGAAATATTCATTTCTAATTGGTTTCAAAATTCCGCATGATTACGTAACAATCTTTCAATACTAATAATCATACGAAAAGATTTTTAAAACGGTAATATGTGCCATATGAAAAATAACGGAAAAACGTTATTGAATGAAACAGATACAATACGTTATGGTACTGCATACCGCTGAGGTCGCAGAAACTCTTATTGTTTATAATGATGAGAAGCATAAACGAAGTGAAGTTCAATCTCGCCGGCTTATTTGCACCGTGTTACGAAGGTTTTACAACGGTAATTCGTTGTACTTATATATTATTTTATGGATAATCCTCGAGCACAAATATAATAAGTTTCTGTTTCAGATGATGAGCTCGTCCTTCTCGTATTTTACCGTCATCTCTTCAGTGTAGTCGAATGTTTAGAAGCAATGGGCCTTGGTCGTAGTGACTACACAGGATCAACACTCAGATGCATCGTGTATTATGGTTCAAATGCTACAATCTCCAAAATGTCTTTCCGAAGAAGACGCACTCCATTAACAATTACATCTGCGCGTACTGCTCTGTGTGGGCGAAAAATATGTCTGTGTATTTATAGAACGTATTTTGTTTATCTATTAAAACACGTTTCAAACCATTGGCCGCCTTATAAGTTTACTCCTGAACACTTAATGAAATTTGGACGGGATACATGTTGTCCCATTGACCTAATAATACATGTAATCTGGGCCACACTTTCACCTAAGAGGGTGAAGATTACTCACCCTTGGCAATATGAATTTTACTTACAGCTTGCGGGTAAGGTTATGAATAAAAACATTATTACTGAAAGGACAAAGTTTATTGCTTCTCGTGGAATGACGAATGGCCAGGGAGTCCGTCCTAGCTGACACAGTGAATTCGACTGACTGTCCTGCGTGTGGAAGAGCCTGCCTTCTTTGTGTGCTGCGTACCGAAAGACTGACGCCGCACAGTGCGGACGCATGTGGACAAAAACCCAAAAATCGACTATGTTTTCACATAACGATAATTGAAGGTTACTAATTTGTTGCAAAGTAGTCTCTGCTATAAAAAAGCGACTTTTGTTGGAAAAATTAGCGAAAAATAACCTCTGTTTAGCACGTTAACGTTACAATTCCGAACGTTTTTAACGTTTTCCGAAAACGTTATGGTTTTCACTGTTTCCTATTCTGTGGATATCATACTGTGGTAATGGGTTTATTTCAGTGTGAGAATAGATATATTGATGAGTGATGAATGTGTGTGCAATAGATGAACGACGCGACTGTGTGTGTGTGAACGCGTTTTGAATAAATGTTCGAAGCATTATTCTTTTCCTACAATATCTTCACACATTAAGAATAATATATTTGTGAACAGATTAAATCTGCCTATCAGGTGTACTAGAAAGAAAGAAGTATATGGCAGAGCCGTTGTTCGTGTCCTTTTAGGATTACTGTGGTCGACTCGCCATGCACTACACTCGTGAAACCGTAATTACTTTAGGATTTTTGGTTCTCGGAGCGGTAAACCTGATGATTCGTCATTATCCTCAATTACTTTTCATCACAAACATGGTCCTGAAGGAAAAATTTCAGAATCGAAGCGAACGCAGCGAATTTTATATTAGTCTCTAAGGCATGTACACTACCGCTCAAAAGTATCCGGACACTTGCTTTTGTTCTATAAAACATAGTTTAACTTTGTACGAAAGGTATTTAGAATGGTTATATCAATTGTAATTATTATTGTAACCTTTTTGAGGTATCATAGCATAGTAGAATTAATTTTTATGTACAAATTATATAATGAGTATAAGCAGAAATAAAATTCCTGCACAGAAATACAAAATCTAATGGAACGATCTCGACGCTTAAAAGAATCTCAAGTTCCACGTTGTTTCATCTCTATGGCGCAGAACGAGTTCATAGAGTTCTTCAATACGTATTAAGTGTCTGTAAACTGTTGATGATATGTTTATGTTCTTTCGATAGAGATAAAAATGGAGGTAACGCTATGCACTCGCCAGCTTCGCTTTAGTTCGTCTGTAGCTTCTTTTCCATGAAGATATGAATTCGAAACGAGAATTATCGATACAGAAACATGCCAGTATCCTTACACTTGCAGAAGAAGGATATACAGTTAGAGAAATTGCACTGCGTCAGAAAATTGCGAAGTCAACAGTTGTTTTTACGTAATACGCGGCGCGCTGCAACTATCCGGATGCGTCGAGAGCCGAAGTTGTCAGAGGTCGTAAATCTCTGACCGATGCTTTGACCGACAACTGACCGCGTATGTCCTTACGACTTTTTGCGGTGATAAGGATATTAAGGTTGAAAACCACTTGACTTTGGTTAACAGATAAATTCCTTTTAATGATTTAACACTTAGACCTATCGGTGAATCTATGTTATCAAGGTTCTATAATGTTGTTGACTCGTCGGAAAGATAATGTTTCCCGTGCGCTTCAAGTGATTATAATTTCCCTTGAAGCCGAGTGTAACGTAAGATTAGTTTTCGCGACGTAGAGTATAACTTTTCTTTTTCGACGCGTTGTTTCTTCTTGTTGTGTTTTCTTGACTGTCTTCCTGTCGCATCCTCAGCCTTAAGGAAAACTTTAGGCCCGCCTTTCCCCTGATTTCTCGAAATTAAGAATCCAATCAGGGGTAGGCGACACTGACCACGCCCTACCTCGTGCGTCCGAAACGCGATTTTTCGGAAGTAGGAAGTGTCAGTGGAGGTGGAAGCTGTGTTGGTGGGGTTTAAACAAATTCGATGAAATTTCCGCCAGGCTTGGGTCCCGGTCTGACCTGGGTAACGGTCTTCGGGGCTGAGTTTAAGACCCTTTGGAAATTCACGTTTATGACACATGCAATTAGCCGTTGAGGACGAAGAAAGTTGGAAGCGGATGTGTCATGCGGATTAAGAAATAAACTAATCCTCAAAAACGGCTCTGGAGGCTTGCGTGCCATAAACGTGCTAGCAATTTGTGCTTCGGGTATTGTCCCTCGTACAAGCTGCTAGCCATCTGTAGAACCGAATATTTTCGCGTTCAATAAACGATCCTACTAAAATATTCTTAACGTATTTGATGGGCAAAATCTGTACAGAATTCTTCTATTGGGGTTGCTTATGGCTTTGTACAAATTAAACTAAAGGTACGCTACGGAACAACAGTACATGACACTATTAAAAAGTATGCAACAAGTAAAGATTGCTCATCAAAAAAAAGAACAGGACGACCAGAAAAAACTACAAAATCCGAAGACCGATTTATCGAAACCATAAGTAAACGTAACAGACGTCTTACTGCATCAGAAATCACTGCGGAAGTTAATAGGACAAGGCAAGATCCCATCAGCGTGGCGACGGTCAAACGGCGGCTAAGTGAATGTTGGTCTCCGTGGATGTGTGACTGTTAAAAAACCACTTTTAAGACCAATAAATAAGAGAAAACGATACAATTGGGCAAAAGAACACAAAGATTGGACAATCTCAAATTGGGAAAACGTGTTATGGACGGATGAGTCCAAGTTCGAAGTCTTTGGCAGCAAAACCCGTTCGTTCGCAGAAAACCCAACGAAAAACTCTTAGACGATTGTGTAGTGCCAACGGTGAAGCATGGGGGTAGTTCTCGGTTATTGTGTGGGGTTGTCTTGGCAAAAATATGGCGGGTGATATAGTCAAAATAGACGGCATATTACGCAAGGAACAATATTTAAACATTTTAATTGAACACGCTGTGCCCTCCGGTAATAGGTTAATAGGATCAAATTTTATATTTATGCAAGACAATGATCCTAAACACACAGCTAAATTGTGTAAAAACTATTTAGAGACATTAGAGAAAGAAAAACTACTAAAAATTATGCAATGGCCACCACAATCCCCGGACCTCAACCCCATTGAAAAATTATGGGATGAATTGGACAGAAAAGTGCGTGAAAAGTGCCCAACATCGCAAAAGGACTTATGGAAGTGTTTGCAAGAAACGTGGAAAGAGATTTCCACAGAAACAATGAAGAAACTGGTAGAAAGATTGCCAAGATTAGTGCAAGCGGTAATATCTAACCGCGGTGGATAAGTCGATGAATCTCGTATTTAATTTTAGTGTAGTATTGGTAAGTTCCACAGACGTAATTTTTAATTTAAAACGTTAGATATTTAATAAGAAATTAGAAATTTTATAAAAAAACGGTTTTAGTCACTATTTTAGGCACTAACATAAAATTTATGCAACGTTAATACATATTTCGCAAGTGTCCGGATACTTTTGAGCGGCAGTGTAAATGCACTATTTAATGTATTTTAGATTATTATATTGTATTTTCTTCATTTATCGCGTTCACTTTAAAATCGTTCGAAACGAGGCAATTCGGATCAAATCGCACGGGGAGAATCGAATCTCGGGTTTCCCTCATTTGTTCATGTTTATGGTTACATGTACATATATATATACGTACGAAAAAACATAAATCAGAAATCACGGTTTCCAGAAACAATAAAAGATACAATAATAATAGTTAACTGCAACTAACTCACCATATTTCTTGAGAAACAACAAAAAAAGTTAAAGTCTAGTCCAAAGAGGCCACTATTAAAACAACGATGAAGACTACTAAGGACGGACGAATGAATAACATAAATATAGATTCTTCGAGGGAATAATACTGCATTTATTGCAATGAAAAATTTATCCACTCACAGTCAGTAGATTGGGTTCAATGCAATCTCAGTGAAAAGTTGTATCACGAAAACTATGCTAGTAGATTTAATGCTAAAGGGTAGTATATTTGGGAGAAATGTTTCAGTAATTGATTTTATGTGCAATTTCGGGTCGAACAAAAAGTTCTCACAAAAAATTGATTTTCATTGTAGATCTTCGAATGCTCAACGAAAAACTTATAGTTAAAACTTAGAATAAACATTTTTCTATATATTTTTAGGACGGCACAGTTCAAAAAATTGTTAGTCAAAGTTCTAAGGCGTATCCCGAAAAGATATAGTGGTCGAAAAATAAGGTTCACCCTAACGTGTAGGGAATAAGTTATTCTGACAACAGATGTTAAACTCAAGGCCATCGTTGCAGTTCCTTCTAATGTATACGTTTACTTGCATTTTCATAACAGTTGTTAATCTTATGAAGATCAGCCCTACTGTCAGTTTACTCGAGTCCAGAAAAAAAGGTTAAATTTATTTTTCGCCAGGTATAATTAGAGTACACCCTACTATACATATTGTTGCGCTGGGCGGGTCCTGGGGTGCTCGCCCGCGACATGTTTATTTACAATTTCATACAAATATTACAGAATGTAGTCTATAGCTCAACACGTCTATTCTCGTCAACGTTCGCTCAAAGACTACTCGTTTGTCTTCGTTTACTCTGACCAACTCCTTAGCGACCAGTTTATTTCAACCCCCTTCAGATCCTAAGGGTTGGTTCAGCCGTGCGTGCTAGAGGGACGAGTTCGATACATCGCAACCTCGTTAATTCGATGTATCGCAACATTGCCCTCCTCCTTCGTTGAGCGGTCGTCCCGACCGCGTCAAACTTCACTGTCGGCAATTTCAGTCCGACGACTGTGAACGTCTTCAGTCCGATAACGCTAACCTCTGTCGCTTCCTTCTGTCAGTGAAGCCGGCCTGCAATCACGTGGTACCTCTGCCTGAAGAGTAGGTAAAACCAAATTAATTCCTTTACCTAGGTGGTCTCTCAGACAGTAACGTCCTGACATTCGTCCTCCATCTCAGGGGAAAACCACCAAAAACCCTGAGCAAGACGCCGGTACTCGATCCTCCGAAGAATTCTTCTCCGGGTAATCCTGGATCACTCATTCCTCGCCCTTCCACATTGAGTCCTTCTTTCTTGTATTTATAGTCTTCTTTCCTCCAGGCTTCTCGGGTGAATTTCCCCTAGTCGTCGAGAAACCTTCCCTCGGATGTTCCCCCAAGGAAACCTTCTCCTGAACCCTTTATTTGGGGCTCCCGAACACCACTCTTTCGCGAACCGACTCCTGGCGCTGCACGCCGCTATTGAAATGCAGCCTCAGAAGATGAGGGGACACCCTCCTAAGAGAATGTCACTTCCTCATACCAACCTTGGCCGGTTCGGACGCAAACGAAGGAAAGCTTCCGCTGCCAGAAGGAAAATTCTTACCCTAGTCTTCAGCGACGACAAGTCCTCTTCTTGGGCGAAGAATGTCGATCATTGTCCTTTGATTTCTTCAAATTCGTTGTTCTTGAATCGAAGCGAGCAAGCCGATTGACATGTACAATCCGCAGTTTCTTTCTAGGGGAACGGACAATCCTATAGATTAGGTCATTCAATCGTTGAACAACCTCGTATGGTCCTTCCCAGTCAAATTGCAACTTGGGACATTTCCCTTTCGTTCTTTTCGGATTGTACAACCAGACCTTCTCTCCTTGGGCAAATGAGATCAGCCGTGCACGGGAATCATACCATGATTTTGCTTTGTTGCTACATATCCGCAACCTCTCTCGTACAAAGTTGTGAGTTTCAGCAAGTCTTGCTCGGTATTCTTCGACGTACGTCTTCTCATCCGTTAAAGCACTTGGTGAAGTCCCTCTCAACAGGTCTAACGGAAGACGCAGCTCTCTGCCCATGAAAACCATAGATGGAGTCAATCCTGTGGTTTCATGTCTGGAGGTCCGGTATGCAAGAAGAAACGTTGGAATCCATTCGTCCCAATCTTTCTGATGTTCTGAAACAAACTGGGACAGATACTGCAGCAAAGTTCTAATCATCCGCTCTACGAGTCCATCCGACTGAGGGTGTAAGGGAGTTGTCCTCGTCTTCTTTATCCCCAGCATCTTCATCAGTTCCTTGAAGATGGAAGATTCGAAACTCCGACCCTGATCAGAGTGCAACTCTAGCGGCACTCCATACCGGCTGATCACCTGTTCCAACAACGCTCTTGCAATCGTTGTCGCCTGCTGGTTTGGTAGCGCAATCACCTCCAGCCACTTCGAAAAATAATCTACCACAACCAGCGCGTACCGGTTTCCGGCCGAAGACCTGGGCAAGGGACCCACAATGTCGAGCGCGATCCTCTCAAATGGTGCCCCGACATTGTAAACCTTCATGGCCCCTATTCCCCTCTCTTTGGGGCCCTTCTTCGCCGAACAAGTATAACATCGTCGACACCACTCGTCGACGGCTTTCCGGTGATCCAACCAGAAGAATCTCTGACGAACTTTGGCCAGCGTCTTCTTGATTCCAAAATGGCCACCTGATGGTGCGTCGTGGCATTCGGCACAACCAGAAGCCAAGAAACTTGCTTCCCATCGGCAGATTCCCATTTCCTGCACAAGAGACCTTCCTTGATTTCCAGGGAATCCCAAATCGCCCACAAGTATTTCGTTTCCGGCGAGGAAGACGAAAGTTCCGGCCAGCTTGGTTTCGTTCCTTCTTGTTTCTTCAAGAATACCAAGCCAATTTCATCGTCTTCCTCTTGAGCTTTTCTCCACTCGTCTAACTGTTCGTTTCTATATGTGGTCCTGAGGAGACAGTGTTCGTTTGCACTCTCTTTTTCTTCCAAACGGGAGCAACGCTTACACTGTTCCCCACATGGTCTTCTTGAAAGGCTATCCGCATTTCCATGTATATTTCCTGCTCTGTATTTAATTTCAAATTGGTACTCCTGTAATCGTTCGATCCAACGCGCCGTTTGACCTTCTGGATTCTTGAAATTCAGGAGCCAGGTCAGAGCTGCATGATCTGTGCGGATAAGGAATTTTCGTCCATAAAGATAGTGATGGAAATGCTCTATGGACTTGACTATGGCCAAGAGTTCCTTTCGGGTCACACAATAATTTCTCTCTGCTTTCCCCAGCGTCTTGGAGAAATACGCGATGACCCTCTCCTCTCCGTTTTGTATTTGTGACAGGACTGCTCCGATGGCAAAATTCGAGGCATCGGTATCCAGAATGAAGTCCGCGTCCATCCAAGGGTACGCCAAAACAGGTGTCTCTTCTAATGTCCTCTTCAGCGCTTCGAACGCCTCTTGACACTCTTCCGTCCACACGAAGTCCATCTTCTCTTCCGTCAGTCGGTGTAGCGGTCGTGCGATAAGCGAGAAACCCTGCACGAATTTTCTATAGTACGTGCAGAGTCCAAGAAAGCTTCGTAGTTCAGTCTTGTTCTTGGGAATCGGCCATTCACGTACCGCAGAAATCTTCTCCGGATCCGTTTTAACTCCTTGACTGGATACAACATGTCCCAGGTATGCCACTTCGTTGCGGAAAAAGCTACATTTCTTCGGGTTCATCAAAAGCTTTACTTCGCGCAGGCGGGTGAACACCTCTTTTGAGCGTTGTACTTCCTCTTTGAAGGTTCGTCCATAGACAATTATATCGTCCAAGTACACTAGACAAATCTTCCAAGTCAGATCAGCGAGAACAGTTTCCATGAGTCTTTCGAAGGTAGCTGGAGCATTACACAGCCCAAATGGCATCACTTTGAATTGCCACAATCCAGAGCCTGTGCAAAATGCGGTCTTCTCGCGATCCCTTTTATCGACAGGAATCTGCCAATATCCACTTTGGAGATCAATTGTTGAGAACCAAGAAGATCCAGAAAGGGCGTCCAAGGTGTCTTCTATCCTGGGCAGCGGATAGGAGTCCTTCTTGGTGATTTCATTAAGTCGGCGGTAATCGACACAAAAACGGGTACTTCCATCCTTTTTCTTTACAAGGACAATTGGCGAAGACCAGGGGCTTTTCGACTCTTCTATCACCCCTTGCTTCTGCATCTTTGCCAATAATTCGTCAACTTCGGCACGGCGACAGAACGGTAAACGTCGTGGTGCCTGCTTGATCGGAGCGTGATCTCCCGTGTTGATCCTGTGCCGCACGACCTCACACTTTCCCACTTGCTCGGGATTTTCAGCAAAAACGTCTTGAAATTCTTGTAATAGTCGGCGAAACCTCTTCCTTTCTTCTTCAGTAAGTTGTCCGGAACAACGGAAGTACAAGTCCTGCAGATGTACAGGTACGACCGCCTCCTCTTGTGATTCTTCTTGCAGGAACAGCTCCTCTCCATTAATAGATAGCGTACCCGAGGCGAAGTCAATTTTACTCGCATACTTTTGGAGGAAGTTGCTTCCCAAAATGCATTCTTCTTTCATGTGTATAAGTAAAAATTCTTCTTCCGTCTGGAAGTTTCCAATTTTCAGAGGGAATCGCTCTTTTCCGAAAATTTTCAGATTTTCTCCCGAAACCGAGAAGACTCTCACGCTTCCTACACCCGCCGCGTTAAGTGTTTCCCTGGGACCGAACTTGTTTGCTGATAACAGATTTACGTAGGATCCGGTATCAATGATGATCTTGCACTTTCTTCCATTGATGAATCCCTCGATGCTCATCTTCTCCTGAGGGTTCACTCTTCGGACGACGGGGGTAGGAGAACTTGAAGTCGGAGGCTCCCCCATTACTCCGACCTTTTCCCGTTTCCCTTCTTCGGTTTCTCTGTTTTTCCCATCCGACAATCCCGTTGAAAGTGTCCGCTCTTCCCGCAGACCCAGCACTCCTTCTGCTTCTCGGGCCTCTTCGAGGAACCTTGCCACCTGGTCCGACTTCTGTACGTCATGTCCGGTCGATCATCCTGCGAGGTGCCTTCTCGAGCCGCATTGCACTCAAAAACACGGGGCACAGATTTTAGTACCCGCACTTCATCAGCGGTGACCTCTGAAGTGCTCTCGACGGCTTCGATCTCCAGGGCACGAATAACGGCAGCCCTGAGAGATGCAAACCCGCCGAGTCTTAACGCTCTTTTCATGTCTTCGTTGGCCAGAGCTGACACGAACTGGGAGGCCGCCAGTTTGTCCCTGATCTCGGCAGGGCATTCACAAAAGGCGGCCTGCGCCAACCTTTCTATCTCCCTGGCCAAATCGGAAATGGACTCTCCTTTCCGCTGTTTGTAATTTTGGAATAAAACGAAATTTAAATTCGTTAAATTTTTCGTTCCATAACGGAACTCCAGTGCCGAAACGATCGCGGTGTAATTCTGTAAACTACTAGCGAGAAGGGAAGTGAGTACACTACGAGCCGAACCCTCCAGCGATGAAACCAAGGCCAACGCCTTCCTTGGTTCATCCCACCTGTTCGCTGCAGCCACAGCCTCAAATTGAAGGTGGTACTCATTCCACCCATTTCTTCCATCGAAAACGGGTGGTCTCACGACATATCCCAGATCCGGTATGCCGCGAGGCCCGTTGTTGCCTTCAACAGGAGGAGTCGACTGCACAGCTGGCTGAGACGGAGCCGCGAGTCCGAACGGGTCAGCCGTTACGGAGTCGCGACTTACAGACGAGGTCACCGTTATGATCCTCTGTGCTAAAGTCTCTAAATTGGAAGTGATAACCAGTTGGTTCGCTTCCATCGCTGCGATCCTTCCTTCTAAGGCGGCTTCGCGGGCTACTAGGGCCGTCCTACAAGAAGCTTCCCTCTCTTCAGATAGGACCCGCCATTTCTCCATCTGATCTGCGAAGGATCGCTGTTGGTTGTTAAGTTGTTCGCTTAAACTTCGTTGGAGAGCTTCAAACATATTCTCCAATGACGAAGGAACATCTTCCGTGGGACTCGCACGGCTGCGTGTCCCACTTCTGACACCAGTGTTGCGCTGGGCGGGTCCTGGGGTGCTCGCCCGCGACATGTTTATTTACAATGTTCTTATTTACACTAATATTTACAATTTCATACAAATATTACAGAATGTAGTCTATAGCTCAACACGTCTATTCTCGTCAACGTTCGCTCAAAGACTACTCGTTTGTCTTCGTTTACTCTGACCAACTCCTTAGCGACCAGTTTATTTCAACCCCCTTCAGATCCTAAGGGTTGGTTCAGCCGTGCGTGCTAGAGGGACGAGTTCGATACATCGCAACCTCGTTAATTCGATGTATCGCAACAATATGTACATGTTACTCCCGTTCATTGTTAGTTTTTTATATATTTATGTAGGGACGGAAAACGTGCCACCCTCAATTCGGAGGGTTTGACGATCGGTGGCGACGCAGTATCTACATTACAGTTCTTAGTTCTCAAGGTATGAATGGACGACTGTTTCGGTGTGTAGCTGGTGTCGTGTGGAGGCGAGGTGACGCCGTTGTGTTTAGGGAAAGTGTGACTGCGGACAGAGCGATTTCGAGTAGCTGAGGGAAGGATGTTTAGAACCGAATGACTGGAACGTGAGAATAACGTGATTTGGAAAGTGTATACGTGACGGCAAAAATGCTAGCTATGGATGTAAGAGACAGGGTGCAACTGAGAAGGGATGTGTATGATGAAAAGGAAAGAATGATTAGGGATGACGGTCAAAAGTGCGTGCGAGTTGAGCGGCAGAGCAGTATAGTAGAAGACCGTAAGACTGAATAAGCTATGAGAGTACTACGCGAGAGTATATTGCAAGCGATGTACCAGATTACATTCTCTTCATTTAACCATTTAACTTTAATAAACCATTTTCTATACTTACTAAAACACGCGAGTTATTATAATTTGGCACACGATCACGTCCTACGTTTATAAAAATATATTTGAAGAAGTGTATGCATTTACCTGCCACGGTCGACGATTGCAAACTGGACGAATTAGTTATTAACATTAGCAGCTAGGAAAACCCAAGAAGGGAGGGGACTGTGTCTCCCTTCCACAACCATCTAGATCTAAAGGGGCCAACCAGAACGTCTTCATCCCCGCGAAGACGACATTGCGGAGGTGACGTCGAAGATGATTCTGGGAGGCCCAGTCAAGTTGATACACACAGTTGATACACACAGTTGGATACACATAGTTAGAAACACAAGTTAGAAACACAAGTTAGAAACACAAGTTGGAAACACAAATTGGAAACATATAGTTAGACAAGTATCAACTCACATAGTACATAGCACAGAGCACGGAGTAGGAAGTAAGGATTACAAAGTATCAAGTAGCAATTTCGATCAAGCGCATAGCACTAGAGTCAAAGTCCGCTTCACCTCCTATTCATTTCTAAGTTTGTTCCCGATCATATCGGGTGGTCCTTCGAGACATACAAGTTTTATTAGTCGGCACACCACGTGCAAACGCCTACAAAGCTCGACCACCATTACGGTAACCACGAGTACCTAACAAAGACTATAACAAAAAATCGCAAAAATACTACCGCTACGCTAGCCATTCTTTCTTACAGTTACACCCATCTCACTCGAATCTTAACCTTTCATCCAAAGCTAAAATTCACACGGTTACGTACACGCTTCATTCTCTTGGTCCCAGTCGATCGATCCGAAACACTCTCCTTTCCCGCTTCTCCAGACCCAGGACTTTTCCACATGCAATCATTCTTATTTCCAAAGAAACCGGTACCATTCCGTCGCAATGTGGGTATATTTGAAAAAAAGGTTTGAAAAAAAATATTTTTCTATGAGAGAACCTGTTACGTCACAGATCCGGCTCGAAGGACCAAAAATGTGACGTCGCAGCGTGGCAACCTCGATAGTTGCACGCCCGTACACGATTATTAACGCGGATTTAATTCCTCGGCTGGGGTTGTAAATCCCAGCTTTAACTTTAGGTCTCGTTAATACTCGCGACGCTTCGATTTCCAAATTTCTTCAGAAATCGACTGATTCGATTCTGATCTCCGAATGATTGAGATCAGACCACCGGTTTCTCACGATACTGAGAACCCGTTTTGATGTTGCGCGTTTCGAGACGAACGAATTCTCGAATTTCGAATTGGATGCTTCTTCGGAGTGTGAAGCTGGAGTGTAGTTGTCGCGAACGATGGACTGAATGTGTTTGTTCCTAACGATGGACTTAATTGAATGTGTGAATGAATTAATGATATCTCGTTACTCCGAACGGTTGAGTATCTGAGAATATCGTCACTCCGAACGGTTGAGTGATTCTGATTCGGTTCTAACTTGTTACTGATCTGAGTAACTGATTAACTGATGCGAGTGCGATCCTGTAGGTGTTTTTATACAACACCTACAGGTTTTGTGTCGAGTGCGCTGATTGGAAAGTCGAAAATGCCCAATCGGCGCATAATTCCAAATTCGGGGGCGTCTTGGACGACGTCCTTTGGCCAGCCCTCTTGGTGCAAGTGTTAGTGTGTAATGTAGGTCAATGGACCAAAGAAATTGTTAATTTTATGTATCTGGTTTGTAAGGCCAGATATTTATTGTAACTTGGATGCACTGGCGTACTGAATAAGTTTTGAATAATTAACAAGGCTTGGCTTGATTTATCGGACTGTGTGTCCCTTTATTTTGTTGTTGATAATACTTGTCTTAATACTATGATGGTGCTGTCTTGATGAACTCTGGATAATTTGTACAATCGAGCGTGTCTTATACTAATTGTGGAGATGAGGGTGTGTACTGTTTCGTGTGTATGTTAAAAAGTGGGAAATATTTTCGTCCAATGAAGTTGTTGGGGGTTGAATCTGCTGTCTTGTGGTCACGCCTTGTAGGGTAAATCGGACAGGTCAAGTCAGGTATCGT
Source organism: Nomia melanderi (assembly GCF_051020985.1). NCBI lineage: Eukaryota > Metazoa > Arthropoda > Insecta > Hymenoptera > Halictidae > Nomia > Nomia melanderi. The sequence goes on from NC_135009.1 coordinate 1,238,640, forward strand.
CAGTAGGAGTGTGGAGTACCGTTAGGGTGTCGTGAAGCTAAGCCGTCCTTTGTGTCTTGAAAATGTCTGAATTTGTTTGTTTTATGATGTCTCGAATGGTTAGGGTTTTATTTAATGTGTCCGGGCCTTTTTCTCTATCGTAAAAACTAAATGTTCCTTGACTATGCAAACGGGACGATGAGGGTTATTTCTTAACTGTATGTATTCTTAACAGCAAGGGTGAGGGCAATGGCCACGTGCGAGGGATCCTCGAAGATTTGCCGATGCCTTGGAAATTTCCTCCAAGTTGACTCATGTCTGGCGGAACCGTTACGAACGAGGTTCGAGTCGACCCTTCGGAAATTCCCGGTTTATGATATGGTCGGTTGTCTGTACGAACGAAGTAAAAAGTCCAAACTGTTGTCTGGACATGCGCGGATTAACTAAATGATTTTATCATGGTTTAGGGTGAAATTGCCCCCTTGTAACTAAAACAAATAAACCGAGTTCGAAAAAAGCTAATCCCGAAAATAAATTTGTTGGCACGTCCATATCATAAACGAACCTTCGAGGATTTTCGCCGTTTTGTTCCGCATCCGACGGAACAATCATGATTATTATGAAAATTTATAAAGCAATTAAACATTATATATGTAGGAAGAAGAGAATATTTTATCGGGAACAATATAATTGTTTCACCACGGCTCACAATAAAACAGTCAACGTCAATCAAACAACGCGCACACTCTTTATATACTCGGATGGTCTTGTCTCACCCGCACACTTTCCAGAACATTCTTTCATTACCATGCATCATTAACATAAAAATCAATATAGAGAAAATCAATTTGATCTAGAATATTCCAATGCTTTGTACATATATTCAAAACGCGCTCCCACACAGTCGCGTCGTTCATCTATTGTACACGCATTCATCACTCATCAATACATCTATTCTCGCACTCAAATACATTTATTCCCACGTTTATGTATATAAGAAGTGACCAGAGTTCAGTTCTACACAGCGCGTAGGCATGGCTCTGAATAGCCGTGGCCGGCGAGAGATGGCCGTGTGGCGCCAAAATTCTGTGCACGCGCTATTTAGGGAGATTTCCATAACCTTTCCGAAAGAAAACCCGATTGCACTATTTCTACGTGGCATGAGGGGGGTGGGGGAGTCGGAAGGGTTGGATTCGTCTTGAGAGATGTCTGCAGAATCTAATGGTACATAGCAAATTCATACCAACCAATCCACTTTCCGCAGAAATATAACAGAAGTGCGTTCAACGGACGTGCATTTACGCTTTTTCAAATTTTGATCACCATTCACAAACATTTAATGATACGCAATATTCAAAATTTTTATAGCTACATATTCGGGTAGCTCTCCTCTATTTTTTGCGACAAATTTTAACCGCCTATCCTTTCTAGTTTTCACGTAACACTTGGTTGTCTGAAAAATTCCACCGTTTTTACAAAAACCCAACTTTTTGGAAAACTGGAAGTGACCCAGCAATTTGGTTTTCGGATTCGTATTTAAGGTCAGGAATTCTATAAGAATCACCTAGTGATTATGAAAACACTAAACACCATTTAAATTCGCGGAGTTCAGTTTAAAATTCTCAACACAATATTATAGCGCAACGGGTTAACCCCTTAAGCGATACGAAAATCTTGAATGTTTCATACATGTTTTGTTCCTTCATAGCAAAGATACATAGGAACAATTAGGAATTATTTGGCATCAGAATTCTAGCATTGCACTACTGTTAACTTATTTATATTGTTAAATATTTTTAGTCAACATCAATCATTTTGCATATTGTAATTTATTTCAACCAATTGAAAAGCGTCAGTCATCGGTGACCGAATTTTTCCGGCTCGGCCCGAATCTGAAATATTCGGGTACACGCAAATGAGTCTATCTACTTTTTGAGAAAAGATGCTTTGTAGACCCACTGTGTGTGTATGGTGTTATGGCAAAGACATCAATCACTATAAAATTTCTAACGTCTACTATAATTGTGGCTAAATGCAAACAAGATGAAACAAATAATTTATCAACAATATTTTGTATACATATTTTGTATGTTTTTGTCGTTTCATAAATTTAGCAAATTCGAAGTATCGCATAAGAATGGCATGTAAGCAGATTAGGTTTCATAGCTTGTACTGCGAATTGTTTTTTAGATACAAGTGTATATACGTATAATTACTGAGTAGACTTTCAAACTTCATTTTCTTGGGAAGTAAGCCTCGGCCGAAAACCCTTTATTATATATTTTTGTTTCTTTTTTAAAGGGAACATTGGTAATACTACAGTAAATTGATACTAGGTTATCTTTCAAAAAATTGACACCTGTTATAGAACGGTTAGTAAACGTATGCATTAGAAGGGACTGCATCGGTGACCTTGAGTTTAACATCTGTTGTCAGAATAACTTATTCTCCATACGTTAGGGTGACCCTTACTTTTTGATCACAATATTTTTCTCGGGACAATTCTTTAAAGAATGTTACAATTCTAGGGCGAACTGAAAGCTGCAAGAAACCGCACTAAAAATTGTGTACTTCTTTTAGTACTAATCTAAACTTTTATATAAAATAAGTCCGACAGCTAACACTTGTACCCATTACATGTAAAACCCTTCTCAAAGTAAATGAAATATGTAATGCTTATGACAAAATAAAATAATCAAAATATACTTACTATAAAATTAATTTTACTTTCACTTTTTCGGAATTTTATCTTCAAGACAATGTCTCCGAGTACACAATCATCATCGATGAATAGTACTTTGGATTTTAGAATTTAGAAATGCTGTCACAGTAAACCAAAAATTTTTGTAAAACTATTATAGTGGGGCTACTATTATCATAGATATTGAAAAGGTGGATCTTCAGTAAAAAGAGAATTAGGAAACAATATGGACAACACGTAAAAATACAACTTAATACCACGAAGGCCAACACACGACTCTATCACGCACAAAAATGTTCTTCTCCGCTGTCTCTTACCAAAATGTCCTTCTCGCACGCATTCCCACTCGCTTTTAACACACACCCCCATTCGCTCTGTCTTTCTCCCCTTGCACCCTTCTCACACGCATCTTTCGCCCATAGTCAAAATTCACGCAGTCACGTACACGCTTTTCTCACAGTTCAGTCGCTCAGTTCCAGACACTCTTCCTCGCATTCTTTCAGCCACTCGAGATTTTCTAAACGCAGTCACACTATTTTCCAAACATCCCGGCGCCGGTCCGTCGCAATACGACCTGGTCGCGCTTACGCACGCACAACAAACCATTCATCCTACAATAAATATTCTAGATACTTACTTATCACACTTACTTATCAGTAGACTCGCATTTCCTTCGTTTGCCATCTCGTGTACAATGCACGATGCACGCGTGTTTCGGTACGATAATAGAGATTGGTATGATTGGGGCTCCATTTTCTGGGCTGGGATGGAGAAAAAAAGGGGTTTGCTCCTCTCCTGTCCACGTTTTTATTGTGTAAATATACAAAGTTTTCCTAACCTGAATTCCACGGTTTACTGTACAAACTGAAAGTGTTTAAAATTATCGCACCGTAAGTTTTTTCAATTTTAAATAGAATGGGTTTCATGGGTGTATAGAATTTTTGAGAATCACAAAGTAAAAAAATCTGCCCCTCCCGTGCACCTCCAGTACGAGAAAGGCTAGCCTTACCATTTCTAACTCTATTGCCAAATTCCGGGGTGTCAAACTGCCACCCCTCATTTTAATGACTTCCAATTAGCGATTCAAGCTCAAAAGTCACAACAGGAAGGGAACTCTCATTCACGACGCTTGAGCCAGCTCAGCTTCGACACGTGATCGCTGTTCTGCAAGAATTTTGTTTTAATAAAATGAAATGCAGAAACATAATTTCGGGGCACCCTTTGTATTAACACTAACTTTTTTCTCTACCGTTCCATCTTCGTCGTATACTATTCCGTTTCCATTTTTTGTTACTACCGCGCGGCCGGTGACGGCCACGTGTCGTAGAAGTGAAGGAATCCCCTTGTCTGTCTAACTGTTTAGCTTGTCGACAGTGTGCCAACACTCCAGAGCTGGGCAACAAATACTCAACAATGCAACCATGCCATGCATCGTTCGGTGGTTCCGAGTCTACCACTCCCCGTTCAAACACTTCTTCAATACAGAGAAGAGGATCAGAATATAAAGGACAGAATCACCCAGCGATCCAGTGTGGTCAGATCAAGACTTGTCCCTCCGCCATTCCTATCCCTTTTACGACTCCATTCCTCGTCAGCGGGCATCCTCTAATACCTAAGCAGTCTAGGTAAACCTATCACGTGAGATCTCCCGCGCAACAGGAACTTTTAACTTGTAAGTTTTTGTCTGCCAACAATCTCTTAACATTTTGAGTACCAGGCATAAAGTTTTCGAACTAAGAGAGTATTTTTACTTTCCCATTCGTTGCACACGGTAAAAATATAATACGACAAAGTCAATAGTGGAAAGCGAGGGTAAAAGTTTCACGCTTTATAACGAGCTTAACATTAGATTTACAGACATTTATCGTACAGCTTGTTCTACTGTTTTTGTAAAAATCGACATTCCTTCGTTTAGATTTCGGAAAGTAGAGATTTAAACGTAGACGATTAGGATTCATATTAGCGTACCCACATTAATCAAAATCGACACAAACATTCAGCAAATAATGTTTATAAAATACAGTAGGAGTCAAAGCGACTCGTTCCGTAAATCTAGTGTTAAACATAATATTGGCCGATTCTTTACTACAAAGCTACAAGAGTTCAAAGACCAGAAATTTCTCGATTCCAATACTTTGATTCTTCAATTTTGTGCAGTGACGTGGGTGAGGTCCACTCGCCGCACTCGGCCCGATTGTTATGACAGTTCAGTTTCGCCACGTCTTTGTTACTAGCCCAGACACCGTGTAATGAAAGCGGACGATCAATTGATTAAATATAATATTCATACGATGGATTCACGTGTAGAAAATTGATAATAATGTAATAGATGATAGACTCAGGTTTGTGGAATAAATGAATAAAGTCGATAGAAAATCCGATAAAGTAAATACAAGTAGGAGAATAATTATACGATTGTAGTCCGCGTTCGGGCACAGTTTGAAACACAAATGTTTCACAGTGAACAGTAACTTTTTGCATTACTGAAATATAGCGGCCGGACCGACGAAAACTAGTCAGTAAGAGCATGAGTTGGTGATAAAATTTTCTAAAAAAAGGAACATCTTACAAGGAAATCACAAAACTGGCAAACAGAAGCAAGTCAACTGTACATAGTACTTACAGTGTGGAGCATACCTGGTTCAATAACTAAAATTTGTGCTTAATTCTTTATTTTACATCATGAACAGTAAGGTATGTAAATAATCATAGCAATAACATACTGCATTGTTCAACGGAACATAAACACTTTCCAAACATCTCCTTTCGTTTGATATTTCAAATATACAATCAATGATATGATTTTAAGCCACATTTTCTGTATTATGGATTTCTTAACTTTAAAAAAAGTCTAACGTTTAGCCCAAAATTCTTTTAGTGGTGCAAGGCGTCGAAGGGAACAACCAATCCAAGTCGCTCCTCCCAAAAAGAACAAATCTAAACGGTACCGTCCCCGAAGCAACCGGGAAAACAAATAGTCAGATCAAATCACGAAAGCGCCCGACCAACACAAATTGTATGACTTATAACTATTAAAATTTTTGTTAAACTGCCCACGCCGTAAGAACGTACTTATTGTTATCTCGATCCATGTATATTTGACTAAATCAATTTATTTAGGGTAAGTTGGGAAGAGATGGCCTATTTCTTTTAAAGAACTGTTACATCGGAAATATTATTAATACCTAAAAACAGAAAAATACATTTATGAAAGTAGATACATATAAAATATTTAGTTAAATAGGCCTTTATGCAAGATTTAATATAACACTAAATACATTCGAAAATATAAATATTTAACAATGTAAACGCAATCAGGCCATCTCACTTGGAATTATCCTAATGGAGTCGCAAGGCGATTCCAACAGTACTCGCGCGCACATCTAACCATATATACCTTTCCTTTACCTTGCAATGGAAATTCAATTAATATTCTTCAGCTGTAACTTAAAAATATAATTAAACAGACAAATAAAGAAAAACAGAAAAGTTCGACTATGCACTATGCACTGTGCTGAATAGTTACACAATAAAGAGAAAAACAATAATGGGAAGTCGCGACTAACACCACGTCTGCTTCCACTCTGACACATGCAATACTCAACTAAATTCTGCGCATTTTCTTTGCGCAACGAAATAGCAGAGAGAAAAATAAAACGTTAAGAATCCCTTAGTTTCCTGGTGTCACCGGAATTGAATGTTTCATAAGTCTTTCTCTAGCTTTCAAAAATTTCTTGCAACATGCTGATTATATCGATCGCTCCCAAACAGTAGACATCTATTTGAACGGAATAGGATAAATTAGTTTCTTCCCGACAGGAAGTGAACAGTATGAATAAAATATGATGACGAACTGTAGTTGAACGATGCTACAGATTTACCGCGCAGACGTTTTCCGACATTGGGCGAGATGGACATGTTCCGGAAGAACTACAGAGCCTATTATTCTGTGATGTACATCACCGGGCTATGGCCCTACGACAACTCCATCGTAACGAAGATAAAGAGAGTTGGTTTCTGTGTACTCACGCTCAGTAGTATAGTAATCCAGGTAATGAGAATGCGAAACTAGGCAAAGCGCAGTTTTTCTTACAAAATTAAATAATTTTTCGGTTCGCAAAATAGAAATCATTTTGCACTTGTTCGGGTAATTCAATCTGAATAGTTCTATGTGAAGTAACGGTCGACCCACAATTTTCGGTAAGCTTGGTAACTTTTAAGGCGAATATTTACATATGGTAATGACATCCTTCCGTGAACACAATTTCGAAAATTGTCTTAGTAATCGAGTAATATTCCACGGAGGTATTCTCAAACTGATTAACTTACTGAATCAGTAGTATTTCTCCGATTGGGAAATCACATTGCTGAATTTAAACATTTGTTTCAACGTAACAACTCAGATTGGTTACACTAATCAGTAATGGCGTTAAATCTGACTGAATTGTTAAGGAAGGATTCTCGTGTAACAAGTATAAAAAGTCGAATATTTCTGCAGACATCGATAGTAAAATACTTTCAACTTTTCAAATTAAACTTGAAAACACTTAAAAGCATTTGCAAGTCGTATTCGAGAAAGTAACGAAATCAGAAAATTGTTTAATGTAATAAATTAGAGGCCAGCCACACTGGAAACACAATGAAACCGCCAGACTTAAAAAGATGAATATGTTAGATGTGTTAAAAATTAAATGTATTATCGACTCAGAAACGTCAGTAAGAAAGTTAACCTTATATAAACCTAAATCGAATTTCATTGTGGAAGGCGAAAGTAGAAAAGAAAGTAGAAAACTGTAAGTATATTGAAACTTCATCCGTGTTTTTCACGAAATCGACTAATAAACTTCAAGCAGTGTTCGTATTATTCGGAATACACTTCTCTGGGTATCGGGCCTCCGATCACTATTTTATTTTCTAGTCATGATGCTTTTGTAAAGCATAGTAAAACAGATTATCTGTCGAGAGAAGTAGGGGAAGGTAGGGTAAAATGGAACGGTTCTTTTTAAAATGCAATAACAAAATACCTCGTGTAATAGACGAAATCTTTTGAAATTTTTTTTGGAACTCTTAAGTGGACCTTTGGCGATAAGGAAATACAAGACTTTTCGAAGGAATATATCAAGTTACGAAGGGAAGAAGCATTTGTCAAAGACTTGAAATATCCTCTTCGCGAAAATGGTAGGGTAAAACGGAACATCCATTTAAAGCCACGTGCAAATACGAAACATTTATTTTTCTCCATTGAAAATTATTAACTGACATAAATAGGCTGTAAGTATAGTTTATTTTGTAAACAAAAATCACAAATGAATGTGTCATTTTGCTTTCCTGCACTGGTGAAATATTCATAGGCCCAGCGTTGACACTGTAGGCACTAAATTCATTCTTCTTTTATATAACTAAAAGATTTTTTAGAATTCATGTTGTCTCTTTTTTATTTTCTTTCCGAAAATGGCTTTCTTCTTTTCTTTTCTTTATTTTTTACATTTTGCTGTTTTGAGACTACCATTCTCATTGTTCATTTTAAATTTTTTTACATAAGCAGGTGACGGTAACATAAATAAAATAAATAACTTTGTGACTGACTCGTGTCCGATCCCGTTTTTAGCGATCCCAAGAGCAAAAGAACAGACATACGCGTTTATTTATTTACTCACTCCCACACTACGATGCAGCATACAACAATTATTGGCATTTCCTATTCTTCTTTGTATATAAACAGTAGCGTTCTACCCCACACTAAAATGTTCCTTTCGACCCGCGGGCCGTAATGTAGACAAAATTTTAAATCTAAACGTCAGCCTGAAATAAAGAAACGTCTTACATGTGAAAGGGGCGGATTAAGGAATTATATTCAGTACTACAGTTACCGTTTGCAATTTTTTAATCTAAAGTTTAAATGTATAACATCCAATTTTTTCACTGAATAACTTTATTAGACTTATTACGTCTATGTCAAGCGTCTCTAGCTTGACACGAGCACGCTATCTACGAAAAACTTTGGTGTTCCGTTTTACACTACTCTCCCCCATGTATCCGTTCGGAATTGTTCGACGTGTATAATTTCTCACAATTTGTGTTAGAAACAGGTTCAGTCTTGACAAAAACTATATAACATCAAACACTTTGTTCGATTTTTACACTCTTCTGAGTGTAACAAGAGCAATACTGTACGTAAACAATGAGTACATCCTTGAAAAAGATAAATATAATTGATCGCCTCTTGAAATGAAAATGTAACATAGTAAAGAAAAATTGTTTTTATTTATAAATGTTGGTATTCTCACGCTTGCATAGTAACAATTAAAGAAATAACTATTTTGAACAATTATTATCATTGCTTCCATTACACGAGCATCCCCCCTTAAATGTTAGCGGAGTTTGGTAAACAAATCTTTCAAAACTCTTACCTTCCGTGAAAGAATTTCAGTTGCGATTGTTTCATGAATCAGTGTGTGCTTCCATGTTTACGAACCGGTTTGACCGTAAAGTATAATTACCTCGCGGTTTTGAAGGTTCTAAAAACAATGCACTTTTCAGGCGTCGACGATAAGAACGGTAGAAACCACGTTGGAGAACGTACTTGTGCTGTTGTCATTCTTGTTACCAACATTATTGTTTTTCTTGCGATACGTTGGTTACATCACCAACTTTCCAGTAGTAAGTTGGAAAACACGTGAATGCTTTTTACGCTTCATGGTGTTCCATAGTGTCTGTTGAAATAGTTGCTCGGGTGAATTATTCTATCTGTTATGTACAGTGCGTGTAATTTTGCTGTTTTATTTTCATGTGGCTTCAGTTAAAAGTTGGGTTCGAAAACATACAAAACGATTGCATGCGTCTGAAAGATCCAATCGAAGCGGATTTGTTAATGAAAGAAATAGCACGATCGAGACGCGTGATCCGGATACTAGTAGGTAAAGATGTATTCGAGGGACTGCTCTTACTTATCTTATTACATCACTAATAAACAATCATTCAATTAGTGCTTCTGCAAAATTACTGAAATTTTTTACGTACAATTATTATCGAAAGGAAATAACGACGAAACGTTTCAACACACTTATAAATGATATATTTATACAATGTAAACCTTCTTCGTTTAAGCTCAGCGTTGCTCAGCGTCAAGAAAAGTTTTCTTATATTTTATATTAACTTAAAGCCAAAACGTATAGCAAGATAAAGTGGGAAAGAATTCGACCAAACCTAACGGAATCGTAAGTACGTCACTCGATAGCTCTCTCGAAGAAGACACTTCCTGATAAGTTTCAAATCACCACCCCTCTTACAAGGGTAGTTACAGAGTGGAAAGCATTTTGTGGTTCAGGCTCGAATATTTTTTGTTCTGCTTGTTAACAGTTTATAAATATCAAAGTACATGTATGTATTTGTTATATATTTTCAAATATTCTGAAGGCGGGTAGAGAGCAGACAGTTGAAAATGTTAAAAATCGGTGTTTTTTTCATTTCATTTCACCCTGAAACTACCGTCGTAAGAGAAGTGGTTGTTTCAAACTCGATAGAACAGTTTTTCTTCGAGAGGAGTATGGAAAAATATCAGTACAGATTCATTTGGTTTGGTGGCATTTTTGTTCCCCTTGTTTTTAATTTGACAGTTTGGTTGGGATTTATTAGCCAACACTACCTTCGTACACAGATACTTGTATAGAAAACTATTAACGAAGCCGATTCTTGTAACAAATACTCTAAAATGATATAAATCACGATTGCAGCCTTATCGTGTGTGACAGTAATCTTCGCCTTTGCGGCCCTAATGGTTCCTACAATATTGCAGTCTAAACTTCAGATACATTATCTAAGAATCATTGGATTCTTTTTCAACCAGAGTGGTAGGAAAGTAAATTTTATCTGTTGTAACGTTGTACTGGTAACCTCGGTCGGCGTATTATCGTTATCGTGCACTGAAGCGATACCTGCAGTTTTTGGTTGCTACATAAGTGGATTGTTCCAGATCACCAGGTACTTTGCAAAGACGTTTTTTAATCGTTTGCTCGCAACTTTCAAATAAATAATATATGCAATGAATTGTATAGCAAGGAGACAGCTATCTTAAATCAGAATTCTTTATTTTTATACAAAAACATTGTCAAGTACACATTTTCATTTTGACAAATTCACTTTGAAACTACTGCAACACTAAATGATCGTTTGGATTATTTAGATTAATAATTATTTATTTGATTTACATTACCGATACCTCATTGGTTTTGATGACGTTGAATTATGTTGTTAGCTCACCATTCTAAACAACTTTTAATAGATACGTATGTGGCATCAGTACTTAATTTGAATTTTTGATGTACGGTCAGGGACAAAATGAGGATGGGCAGGAGGTGATAGTACAGGTCAATGAATTTTAAACAAATTGGAGCTAATGTTATATGCGTAAATTTTGTTTATTACACTGAATTTCGTGTTTACGTCTGTGTTTGAATGAAAGAAAAATGAAAAATGAATGAAAAATGTGAACAATCCCAATGCAGTCTTAACAGTTGCGAAAACTAATGTCATACGATCTCTTCAGTGGCGATTTAGGCTTTACAAAGTTAACATCTTTTCTTAACACGTTGAACGCCATGGAAATTTCGGTCATATTTTGCTTATGAACTGTATTGAATTTTTAAATAAAATATTAAGTTATATTCAAGTTTCTTTTTAATTTTATATATTTTGATATCGTTTCTTGATGTTTTCGGTGCTTTGTAACGTATACAGCTATTCTTAACCATGTGTCCCTTGAAAATATTTTGTTACAAAAATTAACGTGTACCACATATGGTACACGTGGCACTGAAAGTGTTAACTAGTATCGTGACGTCGAAAACTGGATTAATTACAAACCAAATTCGGTGATTAGTTGTGTCGGACTGTTGTAATAGCATAGGCTATCGTACTGTTGCCAGAAAGTAACGTATATTTATAAACATCGTGGAGAACACCTGTAAAAAATTTATAATTCATTTTACTGTCGAAAAATTAAGAGGTCGTGAACGATAACGGAGCTGTACCGTACAAGAAACCCATGTCGTATGCTTAAAAAATGTCGAAAATACACAACTTTCCCCCAGAAACATTGCAGAATGGATTTCATGGTATGAGATTAAGACATCAGTTGAAATTGATGGTATAATGAATGTAGATAATACACTGATATATTAAAAGATGATTGACGGCAAACCATTTTAAAAATGGGGGTCGGGGAAAGTGTTTTATATTAACAAGACAATTATTCGAATCGTACCGGGAAAAAAATCAAGCAATTTTGAAGTCGTAATTCACGCAAAGGCAGAAATTTTATATAAAATATTGATTTTATTACTTATTTCATTTATAACATATTTTAGTATGTGTTCACGTATTTTGTCCATCGACAAATAGGTGACTTTTCAGTATAATATCGTTTACTTGTACTAAAATGGAGATATTACTTTCAATTATTCAGTTAGATGATTGAGGTTGAGATTATTGAAATTACAAACATTTATTTGCAATCGAACGAAAGCCGTACTCAATGATTAGTATTAATATGTAAACAAATTCCATTTGGCTCAATACTGCGAGAGAATATGACAGACTCACCTAAACATTTATTTACTATACACAGTACAAGTAATTCGGAAAATGTCCGAAAGCCCCTCAAAAGTTATTGTTTCGAAGGATTGTTTTTCGATGGTTTATAAATTGAGCCTAACTTAGAAAGAATAAAGATACAAACTTGAAAAATTGACGTGCATATTTATTTATATTTCAAAAATATCTCGCAAACATTTACATTTAATACAAAATATTTCTATTAATGCATTCGTCCGGAACATGTAATTATGAAATAAAATGAAATATCATACAAATATTACATTTACCATTAAAAACTAACCGTTCTAGATAATTTCATAATTGTATTACGTATTGTAAGGAAACGTATTTAATTTCCAGGTACCTCCGTAAATGTATTTTCAGAATATTCGCGCTTAAAATAAGGTATAATTAACCAGGTAGTAACTTTGATGATACAAAGAATTTCTGTGTAAATATCTTGATACACGTTCACAAAATGGAACTAAACATACATATCAAGTTTTCAGTTAGTTCGTATCTTTATTACTTTCGATTAAAAATAAGAAATAGAGGTTTTTTTTTCTTGTTGCTTAGTTAAAGTTTTCTCGTACATTTCTTATTAAAGTGAAGGCAAAACCTTTCGATCTACCTTTCGGTACTAAGCGAACACGTTGGTTAAGTTAGGGTATGAAAGAAGAAATGTGCGAGCAGTAATGTTAACGATGTCGATATGTTTCTTTTCCCCTAGTTACCGACTGGAAAACGCAATCAACAGATCGACAAAGTCAGATAGGCCCATCGAGATAGACGTACGGTCAACCGTGGAAATCCACCAGAGAGCTTTGGAGTTGGTACCCTCATTCACACGTTAACCTTTGGCGAGTCTCACTCTTGACCACAATTTCGAATCAAAAATGAATGTCACGACTGAGACTTTAGGTTACAATCTCAGATAGAACATAAATATCGAGTGAGACCGGTGACTTTCTCCGATCATTTCTCTACATTTTTCCTGTCACTTTGATCTTCCTTATCAGTGGCGACCGCTATAATTATGGCTCGGCATAAAATTGAACTTCAAAGAGTGATTGGTTGATAAGAAACTATAATATTTATTTTTCTTTGCTAATTATACTGCAAACAAAATAAATACGATTAAAAACTAGCGAATGTAACATTATAGTAGGAGAGACTGGGATCAAATATAATAAAATTTAGATTACGTTACACGAAAGCTATCATTTTTACAACTATAATTTTTGTGCCAGATGTTAGACAGTTATCTGACATACTAGCTTCGTTTAATGCTAAGCAATGTTTAAGGTATTAATAAAAAATCGAGACTGGAGGAAGCAAACCTGTATGCGGTCGGAAGTCACGTAATCATTTTTCTCAAATTATTACACTTATTAAACGGAACTTTAACAGTCTATGGGTGTTATATTGCCACAACACACGGGAGGAATAATCCCGACAAGAGGATGGGATCTTGTCTGGATCCAGGAAAAAACCCAAAATTGCTCAGATTTCGTGTCTTATGGAGTTACACATGGGCAAATCCGAATTGGAAAAACGTGGTAGAGGTTTTAATTTGATGTTGACGGTTGCGATATTAGGATAATTCTACTCTTCTTCTCGGTTGATGGACTTTAGGAAATATTTGGTAGTAAAGAGGGGGAAACATTTGGGCCTAGATGATTAATATTTGGGGGTTGGAGTGACTAAAATCCGGGATGTCGGACTGCCAGTTATGCTTACACTTCGTCAGAAGTACATGAGGTTCACAAACTGGTCAGATTTACAAGTAGACCCTGTCATAATGCTAACGGAGTATTTTGGTATGCATAATGTTTTCAGATAGGGATGATGAACACCTTTTCAGATGGACGCAGACATGGTATGATGTCATGATGGAAATGTTGTAGATAGAATTAAATCAAAAATGATAGTAATAGCAATAATCGTTATACCGATAATAATAATAGTGTGGTAGGATGTAACAATGAGAATAATTGAAATAATTGTTATTCATATACAAAATGACTCCAACTTTTTATTTTTGATTGCGCCAAATGTAACCATCAATGGAATTTTTCATATTTTCTGTTGTTTTCTCGTTATTTGTATCTTCGATTATACATTGTGATGTAACGTTTTCTCATTTTTCTTCAATCTTTTAATTTATACAATTATATATATCAGCGTCTGAACTTTTCCCGAGGTCTACAAGATGAAAATGTTTGTTATACTTTGTAAATGTTCTACTGCTTTGATATAAATAGTACAATTTTTATAGTCATTTTCCATGAGCTAAGCATCGCGTGGAAAAATTGAATCGTAATTATCGAAAGAATTTTAGCAATTACAAATGGCAATCAAAGAGTTAAAGAAAATTGTGTACTTTTGCTTTAACTATTGCAAGTACATTGCTTGACCCTTAATTATTACCATTAAATCGTAAAGTTTGTCCTTCAGTCCTTCATGGAAACTGTTGAACATTCCTTTATCTTTGTTCATGTGTGCCGTCGCTCCACTGTCTAAACACCACTCATTCGACAGCATAGAGATAGCACTATATGCTTGCGCTATCATTGCATCTTTTTCACTACTCCTTGACGTTATAAATCTCTTTTTGTTCTTGCAGTACTTAGCTGGGCGACCAACTTTACCACGCAAATAACATTTAACAGAGTACTTACTATTATATGTATTTTCTTTAAACAAATTGTTGTCAACCTTTCTTATTTCCACTTCCAATAACTTCACTTTTAAGTCTTCTAGTGTAGGCATTTTCTCACGAGACTCATTTGCTATGCTAAATGTTTTGTATTCGCTTAGCAATGACATTAATAAAATAATGGGCAATACGGTATCTGGCAATTTAATTCTCGATTCTGCAAGTTGTTCAATTTTGTGGATAAAATCATTTACGTACTGTGTTATGCTTTGATTTGGTGGTATCTTCATCCTATATAACTGCTTGTATAGGACGCATTGCCGCATGGGGCCTTTTGACTCGTGCACATTTTTTAATGCATCCCACGCCTCCAGTGAGGGTGCAGCTCGCTTAACGTGGTTAAATTGGGTTTTATGTAAACTCAGGATGATCAAATCAAAGGCTTTCTCATCCTTGATCGCCCATTCGGCGGCATTTGCTTCCGTTATTATAATTGTACCGTTTACATACCCCCATAATTCGTTGAAACGCAAGATACTTTTCATTTGTATCTTCCAAGACTCGTAGTTGCCGTTCGTCAATCTTTCAATCTGTTATGTATTTGCGAGACTCATCATTTTTGTTGCTTTCGTTGTGCCAACACGTGGCATGCGATTTCACTTAATCTCACTTTCCGTTCCTTTTTTTTTCTCTTTAATTTTCTAAAGAATTATTTTAATCATTTACATTCTGGGGCCATAACGTGTTTGATTGTTTTATTAAAATATGTATTAATGTAAGCGCAATGTGAATGTAAGGATAACCGGTCGCAGGAATCGATCAAGCACACGTGCACACACAATATACGACAGGGAACGCATAGTACATGTTTTACGCGGGAACGTCCTCCGCCACACGACTGGCAGCCCAAGTGAGGGCGTAGCAATCACGCTATCCAACAGTCAGTAACAGAAATTTAAAAAATTGGAAGATCTTCCTTTCATAAGAGAAAAACATAAAAATGAAAAATATTCAGTTCGCCGCAATATCTGAGGAACTAATCAAAACATTAACCAAAACTTAAACATTCTTTTCACTGACATTGGAGCTAAATGTATATTAATAACAAGTTTATAGAAAATATTTCTATTCTGAGTTTCTACTACTATTTTTTCGCTGTTAAATCTGAACTTAGTCGCCTCGCCTCGATCTATTCTATTTCACAACAAGTTTTCTGATCGTTGCCCATGTTGTTACATCAGAAATCTGCAGTAATTAGTTTAAGGTGTTCTACATTTTCATCGGTAATGAGTATTAGAAAGGCGAAAAATTAGCCGGTCGCGAATGTATTAAAAATATTATCAAGATTTCCTCTATATTTGGCTAATAGCCCTCTATTTTATAAGTAACTAAAATGAATATTACTAAAAAAAATCTCAATTATTACCTGTTAGTTGCGTGTTTATATCATTATGTCACAAATGCATGTATTTCAACTACAACTTTACATCATATGTTCCGAATGGATGGTAATATATACAATATGTTTTGAATTATTTACAATGTATCACTTTCGCGCCCTGTTACATTTGATCCGAGTCTCCCCTAGTCGTAAATAAAATTTGTGTCGAGCCACACTAGACAAAGGAGTGCAAAGGGTTAAAGCAATTACTGTTGACTGCACGTTTCTTTGCGATTTAATTACGTGTCTTGTTTGTTTTGCATCGAACGATCGTCAATACGATGGGACATTTACCGAACTCGTGAACGAAGAATGAACAAACAAATCGAGACCAGTATTGCGATACCGTATTTAGTGGCTATCATAGCAGTTATCATATCGTTCGCTATAAATTTGTATCGTGTAAGTATCGTTAGGAGATCATGAGAAATAATCAACAACCGTGATTTCACTTTATTGTTCCATCGAAGGAAACATAACAACAATATTTTTGGCACACGACAGGTCTACGTGGTGTTGCAGAACAAGCACGAGATAGATAATGTGGTCATCTCCTTACTAATTTTCTTGGTGCATTTGATGATTATGCTCTTGAATAATTATAGTGGACAGAGAATGATAAACAATAGCGTAGATTTCTTTCATAATTCGTAAGTCAATTATTCCATTTAACAGACAGTTACTATACCAGGCGAAAAGTTTTCAGTTAAGAAGGATGAACGTCTTGATATCACGGCTACTAATTATTTATACGAATTCATCGTCCCTTTAGAAGTTTACAGTATTAATATCGCAATTGTTGAACGGTCAAACAGTCGATTGAAATATTCATTCCTAATTGGATATAAAATTGCGCTTGATTACGTAACCACCTTTCAACACCAATAATCACACGAAAAGATTTATAATACGGGAACATGTGCCATATGAAAGATAATGAAACAACGCTATTGAATGAAACAGGTACGATACGTTGTGGTACTGCATGCCGCTGAGATCGCAGAAACTCTTGCTGTTTATAATGATGAGGAGCATAAGCGAAGTGAAGTTGAATCTTGCCGGCTTATTCACTCCGTGTTACGAAGGATTCACAACGGTAATTCGTCGTATTTATATATTGTTTTATCCTCGAGCACAGATGCAATAAGTTTCTGTTTCAGATGATGAGCTCGTCCTTCTCGTATTTTACCGTCATCTCCTCAGTGTAGTCGAATGTTTGCCTTTTCGATGAAGATGCGCTCCATTAACAATTACACTTGCGCGTACTGTTCTGTGTGTGTGAAAAATATTTCTGTGCACTAATAGAATGTATTTTGCTTAACAACCAAAACTTGTTTCAGAGCATTGGGCTCCTTATAAGTTTACTCCCGAACACTTATTGAAATTTGGACGGGATGCATGTTGTCCCATTGGCCTAATAATACATGTAATCAGAGCCACAATTTCACCTAAGGATGTGAAGATTATTCACCCTTGGCAGTATGAATTTTATTTACATCTTGCGGGTAAGGTTATTAATGAAAAACTTATTGGTGAACAGAAAGAGTTTATTGTTTCTAGCGGTAGGACGATTAGCCAACGCGTCCGTCCTAACGCAGAGAATTGGCCCGAAATACAGAGATAAATTCTATATTTCATGCTTTTCAGTATTTTGCTTGTGAAATGAAGATCTTTCAATTTTTTAAAGTATTTGTTATTGATATTGAGGTTGAACGTGTATTAATAACAAATTTATAAACACAAACTTTCATTCGAAGTTTTAACTATTACACTGTGGAACAAATTTTGACCTATGTTAGTTATTGCAATAACCACTATGTGATTCTTATAGAGTTCCTTACAAAAGTTTAAAAAAGGGTAGATGCGCGTACTTTGTATGCACTTCTGTTACATTTCTACGAAAAGTGGGTTGGATTGCACTAATTTGCTGTGCACCATTGAATTTTGCAGACATTTCTGAAGAGGAACCCCTCCGCGGGAAGCGTGAGAACGGTTTTTCTTTCGGACAGGTTAAGAAAATGTCGGTGAAGAGCACGAGCACGGAACTTTGTCGCCACACAGCCATCGCTCGTCGGCCATAGCTATGCAGGGCCGTTACTACGCGCTGTATAGACCTGGATCCCCTTCACTTCCTATATGTATATATAATGTTTAATTGTTTTATAAATTTTCATCATAGTTATGAGAAAGCTTTTCCCGATCGTTCTGTTTTAAATAATTTGCTGTTTAATATGTGAATACACATATACGAGTAATATTCTAACGATGATTAACACTAAAACTATCGAATCAGTCAAGATTGCCGGTATAAATTATATTATCTATCGATTATTAATATCTTGAAGGTAATAAATATCTGAAATGTTTTTGAAAATTAATTAAGTTTACTGGAACTGTAACGAATATTCGGGTACACTCAGTAGTTTTAGTGTTAAATTAAAACTACTTCAGCAAACATCCATTCTAGATTCTACTTTGTGTAATAGTTTTTTAAGTCAAATTTAATACTCTATTTGAATTCAGAATATCATTAGCTGTACCATGTAAAAAACCGATTACAATGATGTTTTTGTTTTATATTATGTTATATTAAATTATTATATTAAACATCCAAGTATTTAAAACAAAACGATCGTGAAAAACATTATCATGATTATTATGAAAATGTATAAAACAAGTAAACATTATATATGTAGGAAGAAGAGAATATTTTATCGGGAACAATATAATTGTTTCACCACGGCTCACAATAAAACAGTCAACGTCAATCAAACAACGCGCACACTCTTTATATACTCGGATGGTCTTGTCTCACTCGCACACTTTCCAGAACATTCTTTCATTACCATGCATCATTAACATAAAAATCAATATAGAGGAAATCAATTTGATCTAGAATATTCCAATGCTTTGTACATATATTCAAAACGCGCTCCCACACAGTCGCGTCGTTCATCTATTGTACACGCATTCATCACTCATCAATACATCTATTCTCGCACTCAAATACATTTATTCCCACATTTATGTATATAAGAAGTGACCAGAGTTCAGTTCTACACAGCGCGTAGGCATGGCTCTGAATAGCCGTGGCCGGCGAGAGATGGCCGTGTGGCGCCAAAATTCTTTGCACGCGCTATTTAGGGAGATTTCCATAACCTTTCCGAAAGAAAACCTGATTGCACTATTTCTACGTGCCATGAGGGGGGGGGGGGGGGAGTCGGAAGGGTTGGATTCGTCTTGAGAGATGTCTGCAGAATCTAATGGTACATAGCAAATTCATACTAACCAATCCACTTTCCGCAGAAATATAACAGAAGTGCGTTCAACGGACGTGCATTTACGCTTTTTCAAATTTTGATCACCATTCACAAACATTTAATGATACGCAATTTTCAAAATTTTTATAGCTACATATTCGGGTAGCTCTCCTCTATTTTTTGCGACAAATTTTAACCGCCTATCCTTTCTAGTTTTCACGTAACACTTGGTTGTCTGAAAAATTCCACCGTTTTTACAAAAATCCAACTTTTTGGAAAACTGGAAGTGACCCAGCAATTTGGTTTTCGGATTCGTATTTAAGGTCAGGAATTCTATAAGAATCACCTAGTGATTATGAAAACACTAAACACCATTTAAATTCGCGGAGTTCAGTTTAAAATTCTCAACACAATATTATAGCGCAACGGGTTAACCCCTTAAGCGATACGAAAATCTTGAATGTTTCATACATGTTTTGTTCCTTCATAGCAAAGATACATAGGAACAATTAGGAATTATTTGGCATCAGAATTCTAGCATTGCACTACTGTTAACTTATTTATATTGTTAAATATTTTTAGTCAACATCAATCATTTTGCATATTGTAATTTATTTCAACCAATTGAAAAGCGTCAGTCATCGGTGACCGAATTTTTCCGGCTCGGCCCGAATCTGAAATATTCGGGTACACGCAAATGAGTCTATCTACTTTTTGAGAAAAGATGCTTTGTAGACCCACTGTGTGTGTATGGTGTTATGGCAAAGACATCAATCACTATAAAATTTCTAACGTCTACTATAATTGTGGCTAAATGCAAACAAGATGAAACAAATAATTTATCAACAATATTTTGTATACATATTTTGTATGTTTTTGTCGTTTCATAAATTTAGCAAATTCGAAGTATCGCATAAGAATGGCATGTAAGCAGATTAGGTTTCATAGCTTGTACTGCGAATTGTTTTTTAGATACAAGTGTATATACGTATAATTACTGAGTAGACTTTCAAACTTCATTTTCTTGGGAAGTAAGCCTCGGCCGAAAACCCTTTATTATATATTTTTGTTTCTTTTTTAAAGGGAACATTGGTAATACTACAGTAAATTGATACTAGGTTATCTTTCAAAAAATTGACACCTGTTATAGAACGGTTAGTAAACGTATGCATTAGAAGGGACTGCATCGGTGACCTTGAGTTTAACATCTGTTGTCAGAATAACTTATTCTCCATACGTTAGGGTGACCCTTACTTTTTGATCACAATATTTTTCTCGGGACAATTCTTTAAAGAATGTTACAATTCTAGGGCGAACTGAAAGCTGCAAGAAACCGCACTAAAAATTGTGTACTTCTTTTAGTACTAATCTAAACTTTTATATAAAATAAGTCCGACAGCTAACACTTGTACCCATTACATGTAAAACCCTTCTCAAAGTAAATGAAATATGTAATGCTTATGACAAAATAAAATAATCAAAATATACTTACTATAAAATTAATTTTACTTTCACTTTTTCGGAATTTTATCTTCAAGACAATGTCTCCGAGTACACAATCATCATCGATGAATAGTACTTTGGATTTTAGAATTTAGAAATGCTGTCACAGTAAACCAAAAATTTTTGTAAAACTATTATAGTGGGGCTACTATTATCATAGATATTGAAAAGGTGGATCTTCAGTAAAAAGAGAATTAGGAAACAATATGGACAACACGTAAAAATACAACTTAATACCACGAAGGCCAACACACGACTCTATCACGCACAAAAATGTTCTTCTCCGCTGTCTCTTACCAAAATGTCCTTCTCGCACGCATTCCCACTCGCTTTTAACACACACCCCCATTCGCTCTGTCTTTCTCCCCTTGCACCCTTCTCACACGCATCTTTCGCCCATAGTCAAAATTCACGCAGTCACGTACACGCTTTTCTCACAGTTCAGTCGCTCAGTTCCAGACACTCTTCCTCGCATTCTTTCAGCCACTCGAGATTGTCTAAACGCAGTCACACTATTTTCCAAACATCCCGGCGCCGGTCCGTCGCAATACGACCTGGTCGCGCTTACGCACGCACAACAAACCATTCATCCTACAATAAATATTCTAGATACTTACTTATCACACTTACTTATCAGTAGACTCGCATTTCCTTCGTTTGCCATCTCGTGTACAATGCAAGATGCACGCGTGTTTCAGTTCGATAATAGGGATTGATATGATTGGGGCCCATTTTTCTGAGGTGGGCTGGAGAAAAAAAGGGGTTTGCACCACTCCTGTCTACGTTTTTATTGTGTAAATGTACAAAATTCTCCTAACCTGAATTCGACGGTTTCCTGTACAAACTGAAAGAGTTTGAAATTCTAACAACTTAAGTTTTTCAATTTTAAATAGAATGGTTTTCATGGGTGTATAGAATTTTTGAGAATCACAAAGTAAAAAAATCTGCCCCTTCCGTGCACCTCCAGTACGAGAAAAGCTAGCCTTACCATTTCTAACTCTATTGCCAAATTCCGGGGTGTCAAACTGCCACCCCTCATTTTAATGACTTCCAATTAGCGATTCAAGCTCAAAAGTCACAACAGGAAGGGAACTCTCATTCACGACGCTTGAGCCAGCTCAGCTTCGACACGTGATCGCTGTTCTGCAAGAATTTTGTTTTAATAAAATGAAATGCAGAAACATAATTTCGGGGCACCCTTTGTATTAACACTAACTTTTTTCTCTACCGTTCCATCTTCGTCGTATACTATTCCGTTTCCATTTTTTGTTACTACCGCGCGGCCGGTAACGGCCACGTGTCGTAGAAGTGAAGGAATCCCCTTGTCTGTCTAACTGTTTAGCTTGTCGTCAGTGTGCCAACACTCCAGAGCTGGGCAACAAATACTCGACAATGCAACCATGCCATGCATCGTTCGGTGGTTCCGAGTCTACCACTCCCCGTTCAAACACTTCTTCAATACAGAGAAGAGGATTAGAATATAAAGGACAGAATCACCCAGCGATCCAGTGTGGTCAGAACAAGACTTGTCCCTCCGCCATTCCTATCCCTTTTACGACTCCATTCCTCGTCAGGGAATGTTCCTTAACATTTTGAGTACCAGGCATAAAGTTTTCGAACTAAGAGAGTATTTTTACTTTCCCATTCGTTGCACACGGTAAAAATATAATACGACAAAGTCAATAGTGGAAAGCGAGGGTAAAAGTTTCACGCTTTATAACGAGCTTAACATTAGATTTACAGACATTTATCGTACAGCTTGTTCTACTGTTTTTGTAAAAATCGACATTCCTTCGTTTAGATTTCGGAAAGTAGAGATTTAAACGTAGACGATTAGGATTCATATTAGCGTACCCACATTAATCAAAATCGACACAAACATTCAGCAAATAATGTTTATAAAATACAGTAAGAGTCAAAGCGACTCGTTCCGTAAATCTAGTGTTAAACATAATATTGGCCGATTTTTTACTACAAAGCTACAAGAGTTCAAAGACCAGAAATTTCTCGATTCCAATACTTTGATTCTTCAATTTTGTGCAGTGACGTGGGTGAGGTCCACTCGCCGCACTCGGCCCGATTGTTATGACAGTTCAGTTTCGCCACGTCTTTGTTACTAGCCCAGACACCGTGTAATGAAAGCGGACGATCAATTGATTAAATATAATATTCATACGATGGATTCACGTGTAGAAAATTGATAATAATGTAATAGATGATAGACTCAGGTTTGTGGAATAAATGAATAAAGTCGATAGAAAATCCGATAAAGTAAATACAAGTAGGAGAATAATTATACGATTGTAGTCCGCGTTCGGGCACAGTTTGAAACACAAATGTTTCACAGTGAACAGTAACTTTTTGCATTACTGAAATATAGCGGCCGGACCGACGAAAACTAGTCAGTAAGAGCATGAGTTGGTGATAAAATTTTCTAAAAAAAGGAACATCTTACAAGGAAATCACAAAACTGGCAAACAGAAGCAAGTCAACTGTACATAGTACTTACAGTGTGGAGCATACCTGGTTCAATAACTAAAATTTGTGCTTAATTCTTTATTTTACATCATGAACAGTAAGGTATGTAAATAATCATAGCAATAACATACTGCATTGTTCAACGGAACATAAACACTTTCCAAACATCTCCTTTCGTTTGATATTTAAAATATACAATCAATGATATGATTTTAAGCCACATTTTCTGTATTATGGATTTCTTAACTTTAAAAAAAGTCTAACGTTTAGCCCAAAATTCTTTTAGTGGTGCAAGGCGTCGAAGGGAACAACCAATCCAAGTCGCTCCTCCCAAAAAGAACAAATCTAAACGGTACCGTCCCCGAAGCAACCGGGAAAACAAATCGCCCGACCAACACAAATTGTATGACTTATAACTATTAAAATTTTTGTTAAACTGCCCACGCCGTAAGAACGTACTTATTGTTATCTCGATCCATGTATATTTGACTAAATCAATTTATTTAGGGTAAGTTGGGAAGAGATGGCCTATTTCTTTTAAAGAACTGTTACATCGGAAATATTATTAATACCTAAAAACAGAAAAATACATTTATGAAAGTAGATACATATAAAATATTTAGTTAAATAGGCCTTTATGCAAGATTCAATATAACACTAAATACATTCGAAAATATAAATATTTAACAATGTAAACGCAATCAGGCCATCTCACTTGGAATTATCCTAATGGAGTCGCAAGGCGATTCCAACAGTACTCGCGCGCACATCTAACCATATATACCTTTCCTTTACCTTGCAATGGAAATTCAATTAATATTCTTCAGCTGTAACTTAAAAATATAATTAAACAGACAAATAAAGAAAAACAGAAAAGTTCGACTATGCACTATGCACTGTGCTGAATAGTTACACAATAAAGAGAAAAACAATAATGGGAAGTCGCGACTAACACCACGTCTGCTTCCACTCTGACACATGCAATACTCAACTAAATTCTGCGCATTTTCTTTGCGCAACAAAATAGCAGAGAGAAAAATAAAACGTTAAGAATCCCTTAGTTTCCTGGTGTCACCGGAATTGAATGTTTCATAAGTCTTTCTCTAGCTTTCAAAAATTTCTTGCAACATGCTGATTATATCGATCGCTTCCAAACAGTAGTCATCTATTCGAACGGAATAGGATAAAGTAGTTTCCTCCGCGACAGGAGGTACACAATATGAATAAAATATGATGACGAGGTGTAGTTGAACGATGCCACAGATTTACCGCGCAGACGTTTTCCGACATTAGGCGAGATGGACGTGTTCCAGAAGAACTACAGAGCCTATTATTCTGTGATGTACATCACCGGGCTATGGCCCTACGACAACTCCATCGTAACGAAGATAAAGAGAGTTGGTTTCTGTGTACTCGCGCTCAGTAGTATAGTAATCCAGGTAATGAGAATGCGAAACTAGGCAAAGCGCAGTTTTTCTCACGAAATTAAATAATTTTTCGGTTCGCAAAATAGAAATCATTTTGCACTTGTTCGGTAATTCAATCTGAATAGTTCTACGTGAAGTAACGGTCGACCCAGAATTTTCGGTAAGCTTGGTAACTTTTAAGGCGAATATTTCCATATGGTAATGACATCCTTCCGTGAAAATGCAATTTCAAACATTAACTGTAGGAAGCAACTATCACTTAGTCTGAACACGTAGATTATGTCTTAGTAATCGAGTAATATTCCACGGAGGCATTCTCAAACTGATTAACTTACTGAATCAGTAGTATTTCTCCGATTGGGAAATCACATTGCTGAATTTAAACATTTGTTTCAACGTAACAACTCAGATTGGTTACACTAATGAGTAATGGCGTTAAATCTGACTGAATTGTTAAGGAAGGATTCTCGTGTAACAAGTATAAAAAGTCGAATATTTCTGCAGACATCGATAGTAAAATACTTTCAACTTTTCAAATTAAAATTGAAAACACTTAAAAGCATTTGCAAGTCGTATTCGAGAAAGTAACGAAATCAGAAAATTGTTTAATGTAATAAATTAGAGGCCAGCCACACTGGAACCACAATGAAACCGCCAGACTTAAAAAGATGAATATGTTAGATGTGTTAAAAATTAAATGTATTATCGACTCAGAAACATCAGTAAGAAAGTTAACCTTATATAAACCTAAATCGAATTTAATTGTGGAAGGCGAAAGTAGAAAAGAAAGTAGAAAACTGTAAGTATATTGAAACTTCATCCGTGTTTTTCACGAAATCGACTAATAAACTTCAAGCAGTGTTCGGATTATTCGGAATACACTTCTCTGGGTATCGGGCCTCCGATCACTATTTTATTTTCTAGTCATGATGCTTTTGTAAAGCATAGTAAAACAGCTTATCTATCGAGAGAAGTAGGGGAAGGTAGGGTAAAATGGAACGGTTCTTTTTAAAATGCAATAACAAAATACCTCGTGTAATAGACGAAATCTTTTGAAATTTTTTTTGGAACTCTTAAGTGGACCTTTGGCGATAAGGAAATACAAGACTTTTCGAAGGAATATATCAAGTTACGAAGGGAAGAAGCATTTGTCAAAGACTTGAAATATCCTCTTCGCGAAAATGGTAGGGTAAAACGGAACATCCATTTAAAGCCACGTGCAAATACGAAACATTTATTTTTCTCCATTGAAAATTATTAACTGACATAAATAGGCTGTAAGTATAGTTTATTTTGTAAACAAAAATCACAAATGAATGTGTCATTTTGCTTTCCTGCACTGGTGAAATATTCATAGGCCCAGCGTTGACACTGTAGGCACTAAATTCATTCTTCTTTTATATAACTAAAAGATTTTTTAGAATTCATGTTGTCTCTTTTTTATTTTCTTTCCGAAAATGGCTTTCTTCTTTTCTTTTCTTTATTTTTTACATTTTGCTGTTTTGAGACTACCATTCTCATTGTTCATTTTAAATTTTTTTACATAAGCAGGTGACGGTAACATAAATAAAATAAATAGATAAAGTAATCGCACACCACCCAACCGCGGTCGAAACAGAACTTTGTGACTGACTCGTGTCCAATCCCGTTTTTAGCGATCCCAAGAGCGAAAGAACAGACACGCTCGTTTATCTATTTACTCACTCCCACACTACGATGCAGCATACAACAATTATTGGCATTTCCTATTCTTCTTTGTATATAAACAGTAGCGTTCTACCCCACACTAAAATGTTCCTTTCGACCCGCGGGCCGTAATGTAGACAAAATTTTAAATCTAAACGTCAGCCTGAAATAAAGAAACGTCTTACATGTGAAAGGGGCGGATTAAGGAATTATATTCAGTACTACAGTTACCGTTTGCAATTTTTTAATCTAAAGTTTAAATGTATAACATCCAATTTTTTCACTGAATAACTTTATTAGACTTATTACGTCTATGTCAAGCGTCTCTAGCTTGACACGAGCACGCTATCTACGAAAAACTTTGGTGTTCCGTTTTACACTACTCTCCCCCATGTATCCGTTCGGAATTGTTCGACGTGTATAATTTCTCACAATTTGTGTTAGAAACAGGTTCAGTCTTGACAAAAACTATATAACATCAAACACTTTGTTCGATTTTTACACTCTTCTGAGTGTAACAAGAGCAATACTGTACGTAAACAATGAGTACATCCTTGAAAAAGATAAATATAATTGATCGCCTCTTGAAATGAAAATGTAACATAGTAAAGAAAAATTGTTTTTATTTATAAATGTTGGTATTCTCACGCTTGCATAGTAACAATTAAAGAAATAACTATTTTGAACAATTATTATCATTGCTTCCATTACACGAGCATCCCCCCTTAAATGTTAGCGGAGTTTGGTAAACAAATCTTTCAAAACTCTTACCTTCCGTGAAAGAATTTCAGTTGCGATTGTTTCATGAATCAGTGTGTGCTTCCATGTTTACGAACCGGTTTGACCGTAAAGTATAATTACCTCGCGGTTTTGAAGGTTCTAAAAACAATGCACTTTTCAGGCGTCGACGATAAGAACGGTAGAAACCACGTTGGAGAACGTACTTGTGCTGTTGTCGTTCTTGTTTCCGACAGTATTGTTCTTCTTGCGATACGTTGGCTACCTCTCCAACTTTCCAGTAGTAAGTTGGAAAACACGTGAATGCTTTTTACGCTTCATGGTGTTCCATAGTGTCTGTTGAAATAGTTGCTCGGGTGAATTATTCTATCTGTTATGTACAGTGCGTGTAATTTTGCTGTTTTATTTTCATGTGGCTTCAGTTAAAAGTTGGGTTCGAAAACATACAAAACGATTGCATGCGTCTGAAAGATCCAATCGAAGCGGATTTGTTAATGAAAGAAATAGCACAATCGAGACGCGTAATCCGGATACTAGTAGGTAAAGATGTATTCGATGGACTGCTCTTACTTATCTTATTACATCACTAATAAACAATCTTTCAATTAGTGCTTCTGCAAAATTACTTAAATTTTTTACGTACAATTATTATCGAAAGGAAATAACGACTAAACGTTTCAACATACTTATAAATGAAATATTGATCCAATGTATACCTTCTTCGTTTAAGCTCAGCGTTGCTCAGCGTCAAGAAAATTTGTCTTATATTTTATATTAGCTTAAAGCCAAAACGTATAGCAAGATAAGGTGGGAAAAAATTCCGCCAAACCTAATGGAATCGTAAGTATATCACTCGATAACTCTCTCGAGAAAGACCTTTCCTGATAAGTTTCAAATCACCACCCCTGCTACAAGGGTAATTACAGAGTGGAAAGCATTTTATGGTTCAGTTCCAATATCTTTTATTCTGCTTGTTAAAACTGTATACATATCAGAGTATGTGTATATGTATGTATAATATATTTTCAGATATTTCGAAGGCGGGAGGAGAGGATACAGTTGAAAAGGTTAAAAATCGATATTTTTATTTCATTCTACCCTCATATTACCCCCATAGGGGGGGTGGGGGTGTTTGAAACTCGATAGGAATGCTTTCCTTCGAAGAAATATAGAAAATATGTGTACGGATTCATTTGGTTTGGTAGCCTTTTTGTTCCCCTTGGTGGGCTATATTCTTTTGTTTGTCTTATTCGATTAAACTTTATTGAAGTTTGTATCGATTCGATTTTCGGTCATCTTCCAATGTAATTATTTGTTTGACACATCAATCCTTCCATATTAAACTGTATAGGAATTGGATATTAGAAATGGCAGGGAAAAAATTTGTCAGAGTTACTTCAGAGAGAAACGAACTAAGAGATACCACTGCAGAAATTGATTAACAAATCCACTTTTAGCAACAAATATTAGAAAATAACTTAATTCCCGATTGCAGTCTTGACGTGTATGGCGGTACTTCTCATCAATGCAATGCTACTACTTCCTACAGTATTGCAGTCGAAATTTCAGATACGTTATCTGAAAATCCTTGGAATCTTTTTCAATCACAGAGGTAGAAAAGTAGATTTTGTCTGTTGTAACGTTGCACTGGTAACCTCGGTCGGCGTGTTATCGTTATCGTGCACTGAAGCGATACCTACAGTTTTTGGTTGCTACATAAGCGGATTGTTCCAGATCGCCAGGTACTTTGCAAAGACGTTTTTTAATCGTTTGCTCGCAACTTTCAAATAAATAATATATGCAATGAATTGTATAGCAAGGAGACAGCTATCTTAAATTAGAATTCATTATTTTTATACAAAAACATTGACAAGTACACATTTTCATTTTGACAAATTCACTTTGAAACTACTGCAACACTAAATGATCGTTTGGATTATTTAGATTAATAATTATTTATTTGATTTACATTACCGATACCTCATTGGTTTTGATGACGTTGAATTATGTTGTTAGCTCACCATTCTAAACAACTTTTAATAGATACATATGTGGCATCAGTACTTAATTTGAATTTTTGATGTACGGTCAGGGACAAAATGAGGACGGCAGGAGGTGATAGCACAGGTCAATGAATTTTAAACAAATTGGAGCTAATGTTATATGCGTAAATTTTGTTTATTACACTGAATTTCGTGTTTACGTCTGTGTTTGAATGAACGAAAAATGAAAAATGAATGAAAAATGTGAACAATCCCAATGCAGTCTTAACAATTGCGAAAACTAATGTCATACAATCTCTTCAGTGGCGATTTAGGCTTTACAAAGTTAACATCTTTTCTTAACACGTTGAACGCCATGGAAATTTCGGTCATATTTTGCTTATGAACTGTATTGAATTTTTAAATAAAATATTAAGTTATATTCAAGTTTCTTTTTAATTTTATATATTTTGATATCGTTTCTTGATGTTTTCGGTGCTTTGTAACGTATACAGCTATTCTTAACCATGTGTCCCTTGAAAATATTTTGTTACAAAAATTAACGTGTACCACATATGGTACACGTGGCACTGAAAGTGTTAACTAGTATCGTGACGTCGAAAACTGGATTAATTACAAACCAAATTCGGTGATTAGTTGTGTCGGACTGTTGTAATAGCATAGGCTATCGTACCGTTGCCAGAAAGTAACGTATATTTATAAACATCGTGGAGAACACCTGTAAAAAATTTATAATTCATTTTACTGTCGAAAAATTAAGAGGTCGTGAACGATAATGGAGCTGTACCGTACAAGAAAACCATGTCGTATGCTTAAAAAATGTCGAAAATACACAACTTTCCCCCAGAAACATTGCAGAATGGATTTCATGGTATGAGATTAAGACATCAGTTGAAATTGATGGTATAATGAATGTAGATAATACACTGATATATTAAAAGATGATTGACGGCAAACCATTTTTAAAATGGGGGTCGGGGAAAGTGTTTTATATTAACAAGACAATTATTCGAATCGTACCGGGAAAAAAATCAAGCAATTTTGAAGTCGTAATTCACGCAAAGGCAGAAATTTTATATAAAATATTGATTTTATTACTTATTTCATTTATAACATATTTTAGTATGTGTTCACGTATTTTGTCCATCGACAAATAGGTGACTTTTCAGTATAATATCGTTTACTTGTACTAAAATGGAGATATTACTTTCAATTATTCAGTTAGATGATTGAGGTTGAGATTATTGAAATTACAAACATTTATTTGCAATCGAACGAAAGCCGTACTCAATGATTAGTATTAATATGTAAACAAATTCCATTTGGCTCAATACTGCGAGAGAATATGACAGACTCACCTAAACATTTATTTACTATACACAGTACAAGTAATTCGGAAAATGTCCGAAAGCCCCTCAAAAGTTATTGTTTCGAAGGATTGTTTTTCGATGGTTTATAAATTGAGCCTAACTTAGAAAGAATAAAGATACAAACTTGAAAAATTGACGTGCATATTTATTTATATTTCAAAAATATCTCGCAAACATTTACATTTAATACAAAATATTTCTATTAATGCATTCGTCCGGAACATGTAATTATGAAATAAAATGAAATATCATACAAATATTACATTTACCATTAAAAACTAACCGTTCTAGATAATTTCATAATTGTATTACGTATTGTAAGGAAACGTATTTAATTTCCAGGTACCTCCGTAAATGTATTTTCAGAATATTCGCGCTTAAAATAAGGTATAATTAACCAGGTAGTAACTTTGATGATACAAAGAATTTCTGTGTAAATATCTTGATACACGTTCACAAAATGGAACTAAACATACATATCAAGTTTTCAGTTAGTTCGTATCTTTATTACTTTCGATTAAAAATAAGAAATAGAGGTTTTTTTTTCTTGTTGCTTAGTTAAAGTTTTCTCGTACATTTCTTATTAAAGTGAAGGCAAAACCTTTCGATCTACCTTTCGGTACTAAGCGAACACGTTGGTTAAGTTAGGGTATGAAAGAAGAAATGTGCGAGCAGTAATGTTAACGATGTCGATATGTTTCTTTTCCCCTAGTTACCGACTGGAAAACGCAATCAACAGATCGACAAAGTCAGATAGGCCCATCGAGATAGACGTACGGTCAACCGTGGAAATCCACCAGAGAGCTTTGGAGTTGGTACCCTCATTCACACGTTAACCTTTGGCGAGTCTCACTCTTGACCACAATTTCGAATCAAAAATGAATGTCACGACTGAGACTTTAGGTTACAATCTCAGATAGAACATAAATATCGAGTGAGACCGGTGACTTTCTCCGATCATTTCTCTACATTTTTCCTGTCACTTTGATCTTCCTTATCAGTGGCGACCGCTATAATTATGGCTCGGCATAAAATTGAACTTCAAAGAGTGATTGGTTGATAAGAAACTATAATATTTATTTTTCTTTGCTAATTATACTGCAAACAAAATAAATACGATTAAAAACTAGCGAATGTAACATTATAGTAGGAGAGACTGGGATCAAATATAATAAAATTTAGATTACGTTACACGAAAGCTATCATTTTTACAACTATAATTTTTGTGCCAGATGTTAGACAGTTATCTGACATACTAGCTTCGTTTAATGCTAAGCAATGTTTAAGGTATTAATAAAAAATCGAGACTGGAGGAAGCAAACCTGTATGCGGTCGGAAGTCACGTAATCATTTTTCTCAAATTATTACACTTATTAAACGGAACTTTAACAGTCTATGGGTGTTATATTGCCACAACACACGGGAGGAATAATCCCGACAAGAGGATGGGATCTTGTCTGGATCCAGGAAAAAACCCAAAATTGCTCAGATTTCGTGTCTTATGGAGTTACACATGGGCAAATCCGAATTGGAAAAACGTGGTAGAGGTTTTAATTTGATGTTGACGGTTGCGATATTAGGATAATTCTACTCTTCTTCTCCGTTGATGGACTTTAGGAAATATTTGGTAGTAAAGAGGGGGAAACATTTGGGCCTAGATGATTAATATTTGGGGGTTGGAGTGACTAAAATCCGGGATGTCGGACTGCCAGTTATGCTTACACTTCGTCAGAAGTACATGAGGTTCACAAACTGGTCAGATTTACAAGTAGACCCTGTCATAATGCTAACGGAGTATTTTGGTATGCATAATGTTTTCAGATAGGGATGATGAACACCTTTTCAGATGGACGCAGACATGGTATGATGTCATGATGGAAATGTTGTAGATAGAATTAAATCAAAAATGATAGTAATAGCAATAATCGTTATACCGATAATAATAATAGTGTGGTAGGATGTAACAATGAGAATAATTGAAATAATTGTTATTCATATACAAAATGACTCCAACTTTTTATTTTTGATTGCGCCAAATGTAACCATCAATGGAATTTTTCATATTTTCTGTTGTTTTCTCGTTATTTGTATCTTCGATTATACATTGTGATGTAACGTTTTCTCATTTTTCTTCAATCTTTTAATTTATACAATTATATATATCAGCGTCTGAACTTTTCCCGAGGTCTACAAGATGAAAATGTTTGTTATACTTTGTAAATGTTCTACTGCTTTGATATAAATAGTACAATTTTTATAGTCATTTTCCATGAGCTAAGCATCGCGTGGAAAAATTGAATCGTAATTATCGAAAGAATTTTAGCAATTACAAATGGCAATCAAAGAGTTAAAGAAAATTGTGTACTTTTGCTTTAACTATTGCAAGTACATTGCTTGACCCTTAATTATTACCATTAAATCGTAAAGTTTGTCCTTCAGTCCTTCATGGAAACTGTTGAACATTCCTTTATCTTTGTTCATGTGTGCCGTCGCTCCACTGTCTAAACACCACTCATTCGACAGCATAGAGATAGCACTATATGCTTGCGCTATCATTGCATCTTTTTCACTACTCCTTGACGTTATAAATCTCTTTTTGTTCTTGCAGTACTTAGCTGGGCGACCAACTTTACCACGCAAATAACATTTAACAGAGTACTTACTATTATATGTATTTTCTTTAAACAAATTGTTGTCAACCTTTCTTATTTCCACTTCCAATAACTTCACTTTTAAGTCTTCTAGTGTAGGCATTTTCTCACGAGACTCATTTGCTATGCTAAATGTTTTGTATTCGCTTAGCAATGACATTAATAAAATAATGGGCAATACGGTATCTGGCAATTTAATTCTCGATTCTGCAAGTTGTTCAATTTTGTGGATAAAATCATTTACGTACTGTGTTATGCTTTGATTTGGTGGTATCTTCATCCTATATAACTGCTTGTATAGGACGCATTGCCGCATGGGGCCTTTTGACTCGTGCACATTTTTTAATGCATCCCACGCCTCCAGTGAGGGTGCAGCTCGCTTAACGTGGTTAAATTGGGTTTTATGTAAACTCAGGATGATCAAATCAAATGCTTTCTCATCGTTGATCGCCCATTCGGCGGCATTTGCTTCCGTTATTATAATTGTACCGTTTACATACCCCCATAATTCGTTGAAACGCAAGATACTTTTCATTTGTATCTTCCAAGACTCGTAGTTGCCGTTCGTCAATCTTTCAATCTGTTATGTGTCTGCGAGACTCATCATTTTTGTTGCTTTCGTTGTGCCAACACGTGGCATGCGATTTCACTTAATCTCACTTTCCGTTCCTTTTTTTTTCTCTTTAATTTTCTAAAGAATTATTTTAATCATTTACATTCTGGGGCCATAACGTGTTTGATTGTTTTATTAAAATATGTATTAATGTAAGCGCAATGTGAATGTAAGGATAACCGGTCGCAGGAATCGATCAAGCACACGTGCACACACAATATACGACAGGGAACGCATAGTACATGTTTTACGCGGGAACGTCCTCCGCCACACGACTGGCAGCCCAAGTGAGGGCGTAGCAATCACGCTATCCAACAGTCAGTAACAGAAATTTAAAAAATTGGAAGATCTTCCTTTCATAAGAGAAAAACATAAAAATGAAAAATATTCAGTTCGCCGCAATATCTGAGGAACTAATCAAAACATTAACCAAAACTTAAACATTCTTTTCACTGACATTGGAGCTAAATGTATATTAATAACAAGTTTATAGAAAATATTTCTATTCTGAGTTTCTACTACTATTTTTTCGCTGTTAAATCTGAACTTAGTCGCCTCGCCTCGATCTATTCTATTTCACAACAAGTTTTCTGATCTTTGCCCATGTTGTTACATCAGAAATCTGCAGTAATTAGTTTAAGGTGTTCTACATTTTCATCGGTAATGAGTATTAGAAAGGCGAAAAATTAGCCGGTCGCGAATGTATTAAAAATATTATCAAGATTTCCTCTATATTTGGCTAATAGCCCTCTATTTTATAAGTAACTAAAATGAATATTACTAAAAAAAATCTCAATTATTACCTGTTAGTTGCGTGTTTATATCATTATGTCACAAATGCATGTATTTCAACTACAACTTTACATCATATGTTCCGAATGGATGGTAATATATACAATATGTTTTGAATTATTTACAATGTATCACTTTCGCGCCCTGTTACATTTGATCCGAGTCTCCCCTAGTCGTAAATAAAATTTGTGTCGAGCCACACTAGACAAAGGAGTGCAAAGGGTTAAAGCAATTACTGTTGACTGCACGTTTCTTTGCGATTTAATTACGTGTCTTGTTTGTTTTGCATCGAACGATCGTCAATACGATGGGACATTTACCGAACTCGTGAACGAAGATTGAACGAACAACTGACTAGCAATATGATGCTATCGTATTTAGCGGCTATCATAACAGTCGTCCTGTCGTTCGCTGTAAATTTGTATCGTGTAAGTATGATTGGGAGATCATATGAGAAATAATCACGTCGGTCGACAATCATGAATTCATTTTATTGTTCCGTCGGAGGAAACATAACAACACTACTTTTGGCTCACGACAGGTCTACCTGGTGTTGCAGAACAACCACGAGATAGATAATGTGTTCATCACGTTGCAAATTTTCTTAGTACATGTGATGATTATGCTCTTGAATAATTACAGTGGACAGAGACTGATAAACAATAGCGTAGATTTCTTTCATAACACGTAAGTCAATGATTGCATTTAACGGACAATTACTGGCGAAAAGTTTTCAGTTAAAGAAGACGAACGTCCATGATATCACGGCTACTAATTATTTATACGAATTCATCGTTCCTTTGGAAGTTTACTATATTAATATCGAAATTGTTGAACGGTCAAACAGTCGATTGAAATATACATTCCAAATTAGATATAAAATTGCGCTTGATTACGTAACCACCTTTCAACACCAATAACTATACAAAAAGACTTTTAATACGGGAACATGTGGCATATGAAGGATAATGAAACAACGCTATTGAATGAAACAGATACAATACGTTGTGGTACTGCATACCGCTAAGATCGCAGAAACTCTTAATGTTTATAATGATGAGAAGCATAAGCGAAGTGAAGTTCAATCTCGCCGGCTTATTCACTCCGTGTTATGAAGGTTTCACAACGGTAATTCGTTGTATTTATGTATCATTTTGTAGATAATTCTCGAGCACAGGTAAAGAAGTTTCTGTTTCAGATGATGAGCTCGTCCTTCTCGTATTTTACTGTCATCTCTTCAGTGTAGTCGAATGTTTAGAAACAATGGTCGTTGGCCGTAGTGATCACACAGGATCAACACTCAGAGGCATCGTGTATTATGATGTAGATGCTACAATCTCCAAAATGTCTTTCCGATAAAGATGCGCTCCATTAACAATTACATCTGCCCCTACTGTTCTGTGTGTGCGAAAAATATTTCTGTGTACTTATAGAATGTATTTTGTTTATGTACCAAAACACGTTCCAGATCATTTACCCCCTCATAAGTTTACTCCTGAACATTTCCCGAGGGTGGTCCGCCGGTCGGACCCCGACGTATCACCCCTAGTGCTCCAACGTTTCTGCCCCTGCCATATACCAGGGCCCTACGAAGTCGCAACAGATCTACATATTACCACAGGTTTCGAAACACGACTTTTCGCCTTTTCATTGCATCGAACCCAATCTATTGATGATGGGTGGATAAGTTTTTAATGGTGTACTTCTTTGGCCTAATCTTTAACTTTCTTTGTTGTTTTTCGAGAAATATCATTTTATTGACCAATGATGTGAAATGTAAAATTGGTTGTTTTAATTATTCGGCAAGTGAGTCGTCTTTGGAAGGTTGTGTCTCAAAGGTATGTGATAAATTCCCGGATATTGACATATTGTTAGTTCTTATTTTTGTGTCTTTTATTGTTTCTGGGCACCGTGATCCCCAATTTCGATCTTTTTGTGCGTCTGTCAGGTTATCATAACACACGGAAGGGTTTCCGTGCAAAATGATTGGGTTCTTATCCTGATCGGAGAATAACACACGGCGAGGTGTTTGTGTAAAAAAATAAAAAACATTTTATTGTAACTCCACGAACTTCGAGAATTTTTGTACAAAGTACAAAAGTGGTTTCTCGACGTTTGTGAAAGTTGTGCGTTTGCAAATTTCAGTTTATCGAAAGGTTTCGTAGCATTTTTGTTGAATATTTATTTTCTAAATAAATACAACAAAGTTTGAACTAAATATATATTTATTAATATTTATTTATAGACGATTTACAAACCAAACACAAACGCTGTTCTTAGCTTGATGGTTTACTGAGAACTGTCGAACGACTCGGAAAAATGAGACGCTCCGTGAGTGGAGTAAAAGGGTGTCCTCCTCAGGTAATACTAACCTTTGCGAGGGAGGGGACTGCACCAACGGACGCACTTTTCCTACTATTAAAAATATATCTAATACTTACTCTCAACAGTTCTGTTCGGTTCTCGTAGTGTCTTATTTTATGTAAACTTTGGTTTTTAGGATTGGCCAGTTGCAGTTTTATTTGAAAGAAAGTTGTGTTTTGTCATTGATCGCGGGTGTGTCTAATTTGTGTGCAATAGTGGGAGTCATCATCGTGATTTAAAACTATTTGTTTGGTTTTTACAGTTACAGTTTTTTACGGTTGCAGTTTGTTGCTGCGTCGCACGTGGCGTCCAAATATTTTGTGGTGACCATCATAAAAATTTGCAAGAATCCGGAGTGCTCCCGCACCTGGTCTGTAATTACGGGATTATCCTAAGTCTCTCCGCTATCGAGTAAATCAGATGTAACAACGTCTATATATAAATAATCATAATATTTATAACCATAAACATGAAAAAATTAGGGAAACCCGAGATCCGATTCGCTCTACGCGATTTGATCCCAATAGTCCCATTTCCAAGGATTTTAAAGTGAACACGATAAATGGACAAAATACAATACAATAATCTAAAGTACATTAAATAGTGAATTTAGATACCTTTGAGACTAATAACAATCAACATATTTGAATTTCCGACCTTAGCTTGCCATTTTAAATGTGAAATTCTGAACAACATACTTCAGACTAGCCACAAATTCGTTGCATTCGTTTCGATTCTAACACGTGCTGGTGGCAAACAACAGTTTGTAATAATTGAAAATGTATTGGATTAAGTGTAGGAATGGTGTACGAAGTAATGTGTACAGCCAGCACGCTCATTTCTATAACAACGTAACGAATGTGGTTAATATTTTCATTTTTATCCGTTTCGTCCCGAGATCCTATCTGTCTCGGTCTACATATACTACTCGACTAATTCAAATGGCGTCGTAATTGCGGTTTTATGAATGTCTTCATTTGCAATTGGAGTTTGGTAATAGGCACGAACTAAATCTACCGTCGGAAAGATATGCTTACCGCTCAATGAATGCGCAAAGTCTTCCATATAAGGTAAAGGATTAGCCGCCGGGGGCAGCTTTCGCATTGAGGGAGCGGTAATCACTGCAGAGGCGAAATTCGTCGGTCTTCTTCGGTACCATGTGCAATACTTGTACCCATGCGCTTTCCGACGGTCGTTGGATTCCTTGCCTCATGGGAAACTTAAATTCTTCCTTAGCCGCTTCAGTCGATCCGGTGCCAATCTTCATGGTTTGCAATATACGGGAGGCTCAGGCATTGTTCTGATATGGTGCCATTCAGCATACTTCGTGTCGCTCCGCGCACCCGACAGCCATGTGATATCAGAAAATTCAAACAACAACCGATGATATCTTAATTGCACTATTTCAACTGAATCGAGTGTTTCATGCGCTACATGGCCGAGTGTTTGTAGTGCTGCGGTACTATCAATTAACCGTCAGTTTTTAAATTCCACTAGTAGATCGTAATGCCCCAAAAGATCCACGCCAGCAATAGGTTTATCAACGTCTTTGTAAGACAGGATTTTATGAGCTGAATAATGAAATATTAAAAACTTGGTTTAAATTTTACTCTTTTAATATGATGTTCCTTCCTTGGATGTTACAGAAAGAATGCACCGAGAAAGGTACTGCCTAGCCAGAGGATTGTCCTTGCCCATCTTGTCAACGTGGCTCTGGCTCTGTTTATTGCACCCCAAGACTCGGGAACGCTTTCCCTTAAGAGGGCTCCGATTGACGAAACGCAGGCGTCCAGCGTTCGTCTTTCCCTTCACTACGCTTATCTGACATCTGCCACGACAAATTTCCACACGAACTCACACCGTAAATCAAAATCGTACGGTAAGGTAATTTGTTCGTATGTTGCGATAGTTGAACCGTTCGCTGCTTATATTTCGTACGTCGACTTCGACTGCTGATTTCATAGGACATTTTTGGGGTACACACATAAATCCGAACCAGTGTTTACT
Source organism: Nomia melanderi (assembly GCF_051020985.1). Taxonomy (NCBI): domain Eukaryota; kingdom Metazoa; phylum Arthropoda; class Insecta; order Hymenoptera; family Halictidae; genus Nomia; species Nomia melanderi. Next base: position 1,277,906 of record NC_135009.1, read on the forward strand.
AAATATTACTTTCTTGTCACTTGATCCGTTAAAACGAATTAAACGGAATTACAAGTGGAATTACACTTACGGGCATTGGATCCGAATCAGAAATGGTACCAGCATATACCGTTACGATCAATATCTCGACTTTTGCCTCTAAACCGCTATCGATTTCTAGAAGGAGAATGATTATGTCATAAATGTCGAGTATTTGATTCAACGATGACTGCAATTTCTTGCCGTAGTATTCGCGATTTAATATCACGTCGGTGTCACCAATTGTGAATAAGGTTATTAACGAAAACCTTATTGCTGGTAACAAAAAGTTCATTGCTTCTAGTGGAATGACGAATGGCCAGGGTGTCCGTCCTAGCCGACACAGTGAATTCGACTGACTGTCCTGCATGTGGAAGAGACTGCCCTCTTTGTGTGCCTGCGTACCGAAAGACCGACGCCGCACAGTGCGGACGCATGTGGACAAAAACCCAAAAATCGACTATGTTTTCACATAAAGAAAATTGAAGGTTACTAATTTGTTGCAAAGTAGTCCCTGCTATAAAAAACGACTTTTGTTGGAAAAATTAACGAAAAATAATCTCTGTTTAAACGCTCAAAGACTGCCTTTCAGAAATTCCGTGATTCCTACTATAGTATATGGTGGTGGTTTACTATTAGATGATATTTGAAAATGTGGGACTTTAGTAAAAAGAGAATTAGGAAAACAATAATATATTTAATAAGATAAAGGAAACAATACGGACAACACGTAAAATACAACACACGACTCTCGCACCAAAAATGTTCTACTCCGCTGTCGCTCACCAAAATGTCCTAATGCACGCATTTCCACTCGCTTTTATCACACACCCCCATTCGCTCTGTCTTTCTCACCCTTGCACCCTTCTCACTCGCATCTTTCGTCCATGGTCAAAACTCACGCAGTCACGTACACACTTTTCTCACGGTTCAGTCGCTCAGTTCCAGATACTCTTCCTCGCATTCTTTCAGCCACTCGAAATTGTCTTAACGCAGTCACACTATTTCCCAAACATCCCGGCGCCGGTCCGTCGCAATACGACCTGGTCGCCCTCACGCACGCACAACAAACCATTCATCCTACAATAAATATTCTCGATACTACACTACGTATTCATATTTTTACCTTGTATTCATTGTTAAATTCATTTACACAAGTTTTTAAAAAAGAAATAACTTTTCCGAAGCATGTAGATCCGATTTCACATAAATTTGTGCATATAAATTCACTTTGTCTGTTTATATAACACTGGAATCGAAACGCAAATATATCCAGTAGTTAACGTAAGCCTACAAACCGCGGAATGTCCGAAAACGTTATGGTTTTCACTGTTTCCTATTCTGTGGATATCATACTGTGGGAATGGGTTTATTTCAGTGTGATAATAGATATATTAATGAGTGATGAATGTGTGTGCAATAGATGAACGACGCCACTGTGTGTGTGTGTGTGTGTGTGTGTGTGTGTGTGTGTGTGTGTGTGTGTGTGTGTGTGTGTGTGTGTGTGTACATGTGTGAGCGCGTTCTGAATGAATGTGCAAAGCATTGGAATATTCTAAACTATATTGACTTTTTTTATATTGATTTTTATGTTATTAATGTTCGTTTTTATGAATCTAGAATATTCCAAATATTCAATTTATCGCTCGGGATACGCCTTAGAACTTTGACTAACAATTTTTTAAACTGTGCCGTCCTAAAAATATATAGAAAAATGTTTATTCTAAGTCTTAACTATAAGTTTTTCGTTGAGCATTCGAAGATCTACAATGAAAATCAATTTTTTGTGAGAACTTTTTGTTCGACCCGAAATTGCACATAAAATCAATTACTGAAACATTTCTCCCAAATATACTACCCTTTAGCATTAAATCTACTAGCATAGTTTTCGTGATACAACTTTTCATTGAGATTGCATTGAACCCAATCTACTGACTGTGAGTGGATAAATTTTTCATTGCAATAAATGCAGTGAAATGCTCCGTCCTTAGTAGTCTTCGTCGTTGTTTTAATAGTGGCCTCTTTGGACTAGACTTTAACTTTTTTTGTTGTTTCTCAAGAAATATGGTGAGTTAGTTGCAGTTAACTATTATTATTGTATCTTTTATTGTTTCTGGAAACCGTGATTTCTGATTTATGTTTTTTCGTACGTATATATATGTACATGTAACCATAAACATGAACAAATGAGGGAAACCCGAGATTCGATTCTCCCCGTGCGATTTGATCCGAATTGCGGACGACGCCCCTTGGCCAGCCCTCTTGGTGCAAGGGTGAGGGCAATGGCCACGTGCGAGGGATCCTCGAAGATTTGCCGATGCCTTGGAAATTTCCTCCAAGTTGACTCATGTCTGGCGGAACCGTTACGAACGAGGTTCGAGTCGACCCTTCGGAAATTCCCGGTTTATGATATGGTCGGTTGTCTGTACGAACGAAGTAAAAAGTCCAAACTGTTGTCTGGACATGCGCGGATTAACTAAATGATTTTATCACGGTTTTGGGTGAAATTGCCCCCTTCTAACTAAAATAAATAAACTGAGTTCGAAAAAGGCTAATCCCGAAAATAAATTTGTTGGCACGTCCATATCATAAACGAACCTTCGAGGATTTTCGCCGTTTTGTTCCGCATCGGACGGAACAGAACCAATATCTGTTTATAAGAGTTAATACTAACAGTACGTACATGAAACCACCAAAGTTCTGAGAGCGTTTGCTAATTAAAATCGAAAATAAACTAAAAGCTGCAAAAACCGCACTTAAAATTGTGTATTTCTTTTAATAATAGTCTAAACTTTTATATAAAACGTGCCCGACAGTTAACACTTGAATCCATTATTTGTAAACCCCTTCTTAAAATAAATGAAATAAATAATGCTTACGAAACAATAAAATAATCAAAATATACTTGTAAAACACTCGTGACTGTTGATCCGGCTCGAAGGACCAAATGTACAGCACTATGACTATCACGAGTACTTTTGAATATATGCTGACTTTTTCTAATCGAAGGATCACCCAATGTTGGGACTAAGACTTCTAATGACTAATTGACTGAATGAGAGACCTCCCTGAATGGAGGTTTCCTAAATCGTTTTTAACGTGCCCCTGATTGAACGAGTTCCTCAATGAACTCCTGTGTTCCTGATTCTGATCTTAACTCTCTGATTCTAAACTGTGTTTTAACTGTATTTTACCTAAGCCTAATTCTAAACTGTCTTTTAACTGAGTTTTAACTGAGCCCGAAGTGTCTCTGGCAAGGGTTTTTTATAATTCTCCTGGGCCCACTCCCTCCCTCTCAATGTACGAAGGTGGAGCCTCAGGGGCGATTTTTTCATCCCCTCCTAAGTATGATAACCACTCCTGTATCGTCCTACTCCAGTACGCCCGTAGCACGGTATTTCCCCGGAGCGAGGGTGCCGGAGTTGGTCGCTACACTGGACGAATATTTGGCAACGTCGGGGAAATTCCGTTAAGTCAAGAATCTTGAAGACACTTTTTTCTGAAATTCTAACGGACCCTCTGGAACAGGACTTTACGATACCTGGGCTGAAGTGAAAAAGTAGACAATGGTTGAATTGTAAGCTGAACTCTTGCATGCCGCATAGTGGCTGCAGGCCGGCCAGCTAAAGTACTGAATGGAAAGCTGACGGTTATGAACGTTTCTATGAACACTTTCCCGTATCGTAAAATTATCCCCTTGTTGTCCTAACAATACTTACTGTTCTGTATAAAATTCAAGTGGAAATCTAATATTAGATGTTCTATAACAAGTGTTTCATAAAATTAATTTTACTTTCCTTTTTCGGAATTTTATCTTTAAGACAATGACTGCGAGTACACAATCATCATCAATGAATAGTACTTTGGATTTTAGAGTTTACAAGTGCTGTCACAATACACCGAAAATTTTTGTCAAACTCTGAAACTTGAAAAATTGACGTTTCGCCACGAAAAACGGGTTTCTAGATGGTTCCGTGCTGGAGCCACAAGAGCGTTCCTCCTTCCACTGCTACCACTTACTTATCGTTAGACTCGCATTTCCTTCGTTTGCCATCTCGTGTACAATGCACGATGCACGCGTGTTTCGGTACGATAATAGAGATTGGTATGATTGGGGCTCCATTTTCTGGGCTGGGATGGAGAAAAAAAGGGGTTTGCTCCTCTCCTGTAGACGTTTTTATTGTGTAAATATACAAAGTTTTCCTAACCTGAATTCCACGGTTTACTGTACAAACTGAAAGTGTTTAAAATTATCGCACCGTAAGTTTTTTCAATTTTAAATAGAATGGGTTTCATGGGTGTATAGAATTTTTGAGAATCACAAAGTAAAAAAATCTGCCCCTCCCGTGCACCTCCAGTACGAGAAAGGCTAGCCTTACCATTTCTAACTCTATTGCCAAATTCCGGGGTGTCAAACTGCCACCCCTCATTTTAATGACTTCCAATTAGCGATTCAAGCTCAAAAGTCACAACAGGAAGGGAACTCTCATTCACGACGCTTGAGCCAGCTCAGCTTCGACACGTGATCGCTGTTCTGCACGAATTTTGTTTTAATAAAATGAAATGTAGAAACATAATTTTGGGGCACCCTTTGTATTAACACTAACTTTTTTCTCTACCGTTCCATCTTCGTCGTATACTATTCCGTTTCCATTTTTTGTTACTACCGCGCGGCCGGTAACGGCCATGTGTCGTAGAAGTGAAGGAATCCCCTTGTCTGTCTAACTGTTTAGCTTGTCGACAGTGTGCCAACACTCCAGAGCTGGGCAACAAATACTCGACAATGCAACCATGCCATGCATCGTTCGGTGGTTCCGAGTCTACCACTCCCCGTTCAAACACTTCTTCAATACAGAGAAGAGGATTAGAATATAAAGGACAGAATCACCCAGCGATCCAGTGTGGTCAGATCAAGACTTGTCCCTCCGCCATTCCTATCCCTTTTACGACTCCATTCCTCGTCAGCGGGCATCCTCTAATACCTAAGCAGTCTAGGTAAACCTATCACGTGAGATCTCCCGCGCAACAGGAACTTTTAACTTGTAAGTTTTTGTCTGCCAACAATCTCTTAACATTTTGAGTACCAGGCATAAAGTTTTCGAACTAAGAGAGTATTTTTACTTTCCCATTCGTTGCACACGGTAAAAATATAATACGACAAAGTCAATAGTGGAAAGCGAGGGTAAAAGTTTCACGCTTTATAACGAGCTTAACATTAGATTTACAGACATTTATCGTACAGCTTGTTCTACTGTTTTTGTAAAAATCGACATTCCTTCGTTTAGATTTCGGAAAGTAGAGATTTAAACGTAGACGATTAGGATTCATATTAGCGTACCCACATTAATCAAAATCGACACAAACATTCAGCAAATAATGTTTATAAAATACAGTAGGAGTCAAAGCGACTCGTTCCGTAAATCTAGTGTTAAACATAATATTGGCCGATTCTTTACTACAAAGCTACAAGAGTTCAAAGACCAGAAATTTCTCGATTCCAATACTTTGATTCTTCAATTTTGTGCAATGACGTGGGTGAGGTCCACTCGCCGCACTCGGCCCGATTGTTATGACAGTTCAGTTTCGCCATGTCTTTGTTACTAGCCTAGACACCGTGTAATGAAAGCGGACGATCAATTGATTAAATATAATATTCATACGATGGATTCACGTGTAGAAAATTGATAATAATGTAATAGATGATAGACTCAGGTTTGAGGAATAAATGAATAAAGTCGATAGAAAATCCGATAAAGTAAATACGAGTAGGAGAATAATTATACGATTGTAGTCCGCGTTCGGGCACAGTTTGAAACACAAATGTTTCACAGTGAACAGTAACTTTTTGCATTACTGAAATATAGCGGCCGGACCGACTAAAACTAGTCACTAAGAGCATGAGTTGGTGATAAAATTTTCTAAAAAAAGGAACATCTTACAAGGAAATCACAAAACTGGCAAACAGAAGCAAGTCAACTGTACATAGTACTTACAGTGTGGAGCATACCTGGTTCAATAACTAAAATTTGTGCTTAATTCTTTATTTTACATCATGAACAGTAAGGTATGTAAATAATCATAGCAATAACATACTGCATTGTTCAACGGAACATAAACACTTTCCAAACATCTCCTTTCGTTTGATATTTAAAATATACAATCAATGATATGATTTTAAGCCACATTTTCTGTATTATGGATTTCTTAACTTTAAAAAAAGTCTAACGTTTAGCCCAAAATTCTTTTAGTGGTGCAAGGCGTCGAAGGGAACAACCAATCCAAGTCGCTCCTCCCAAAAAGAACAAATCTAAACGGTACCGTCCCCGAAGCAACCGGGAAAACAAATAGTCAGATCAAATCACGAAAGCGCCCGACCAACACAAATTGTATGACTTATAACTATTAAAATTTTTGTTAAACTGCCCACGCCGTAAGAACGTACTTATTGTTATCTCGATCCATGTATATTTGACTAAATCAATTTATTTAGGGTAAGTTGGGAAGAGATGGCCTATTTCTTTTAAAGAACTGTTACATCGGAAATATTATTAATACCTAAAAACAGAAAAATACATTTATGAAAGTAGATACATATAAAATATTTAGTTAAATAGGCCTTTATGCAAGATTCAATATAACACTAAATACATTCGAAAATATAAATATTTAACAATGTAAACGCAATCAGGCCATCTCACTTGGAATTATCCTAATGGAGTCGCAAGGCGATTCCAACAGTACTCGCGCGCACATCTAACCGTATATACCTTTCCTTTACCTTGCAATGGAAATTCAATTAATATTCTTCAGCTGTAACTTAAAAATATAATTAAACAGACAAATAAAGAAAAACAGAAAAGTTCGACTATGCACTATGCACTGTGCTGAATAGTTACACAATAAAGAGAAAAACAATAATGGGAAGTCGCGACTAACACCACGTCTGCTTCCACTCTGACACATGCAATACTCAACTACATTCTGCGCATTTTCTTTGCGCAACGAAATAGCAGAGAGAAAAATAAAACGTTAAGAATCCCTTAGTTTCCTGGTGTCACCGGAATTGAATGTTTCATAAGTCTTTCTCTAGCTTTCAAAAATTTCTTGCAACATGCTCATTATATCGATCGCTTCCAAACAGTAGACATCTATTCGAACGGAATAGGATAAATTAGTTTCTTCCCGACAGGAAGTGAACAGTATGAATAAAATATGATGACGAACTGTAGTTGAACGATGCCACAGATTTACCGCGCAGACGTTTTCCGACATTAGGCGAGATGGACGTGTTCCAGAAGAACTACAGAGCCTATTGTTCTGTGATGTACATCACCGGACTATGGCCCTACGATAATTCCATTGTCACGAAGATACAAAGAGTTCTTTTCTGTGTACTCACGTTGAGCAGTATGGTAATCCAGGTAATAAGGATCGAGGCGAAGCGTACATAATATAGCATGTAACTATTAATTTCTGCGAACCCATAAATTGACGCTTAGTAACCAAATAGTATTCCAGGAAGACATTCTGAAACTTATTTACGTACAGGATCGAAGATATTTATTTTATTTCGAAATCGAATCGTCTAATTTCAAGGTATATTTCATCTAACAAATTCCCTTGCCAGAGATTTATAAAAGAAGTTTCTTTTTATCTTAAGAACTTTTGGAAGAGCAACATAACAAACCAAATCTCTTCTACTGATCACTAATGATAACAAATCGTATTGCCTTGATAAGGAAGGGATTCTCGTGTAACAATTCCAAAACATTTCAATCGTATTCGAGAAAATAGCGAAGTTAGCGTATCTTTCAAGGTTACGCGTCAGAGGTCAGCTATATTAATAATACATTGAAAGTGGCAAAGCTAAGAAAAATGACTCTGTTCCAGAGGTTAATAATTGGATGCCTCAGAAATATTGAAAAGAAAATAAAACTTGAATAAACTTAAGTCAAGTGCAGTTGCGGAAAATAAATGTTTAAGCTGTAAGTGCAATGAGACCTCTATAAACCCTCTTAAGCTATGATTTCTTATATAATTGCACCCACAACAATTATTTTCGCATTAATCATTTACTAGAAACAAAGGAGAACTCCGCAGTCATCTATATCTACGATTACTTCGAAGTGTATGAATTGATTAGAGAAACATAATATTCCATTTGCATCGAAGGGAATCGAGATTCAATTACTTTTGTTAATTTCAGTTTGAGATTTTCATTAAGAGTCTGGTACGATCTTGTATGGCAAGGGGTTAACCCAAATATTATTTCTCGCTACATAGATTGCTCATAGTCTTAGATATTTTCAAATTCAGTAGTTCGGCTATTTAAATTGTACCTCGAATTATGCCTTGAGGTTAATAACTTAGCAGATCGCTGCAGTAACAAACTTTAATAAAACTCAAATACTTCAAGAATTGTACAATTTTGAATAACTTTTTCCTTCGAAAAAATGTTGCCGACACTTAGCTTCCCAGATAATCGTGAGAAATTTTGCTATGGGGTTCTACTAAGGTATCATCCAAAATATGTTAAATACCAGCAAAAAATATCTATATAACTTCAAGAAACATTTTTAATTTTTAGATACTTCTGCCCGCCTCTTCAGCGATCTCGATGATTTTTGGATATGCTGCAGAATGTTCAAAAAATATGTTGTACAACATAAGTGGCGAATAGAACTCTCTAATCTGTGAGATTTCAACGGTTGATTGTTTTTGCGTGCGATCGGTGTTGTCTTGCAAGTGGATGGCACCGCACAGTACGACTGCCTGTGGACAAAACCTCAAAATTCGACTACTCCCATAACGAAAATTGAAGGTTACCAATGCGTTGTTAAGTAGTCTCTGCTATATACAATGATTTTCATTTGAAAAATAAAAGTTTTGTGCAAATTAATTCCGTTTCTCTATTTACATAACGTTGGAAACGAAACGTAAAGTATCCATTGTCATTCAAAAAACTTTTTAATATCTGTATAATGTGAAAGAAATATAACCACTATGTGTTTAGCTCTATACCTGACAACTTTTGTCAGAAACTTGTTTTTCTATCACACATACGCTTTAAGTTATGGAGTTTTGTCCAGAAAACAGACGTTTGGCTGCACTGTGTGCCGTTATGTTTCGGAATGCGTGTTTGGAAATGAAAGACTGAACCGTGCAACTGGAGGGATTGACGCAGCGCGTACATTTGGGAGATGATTTAATGTCTAACGGAATGGTACAGGGGCAACGGAGTCCGCAGAGTGTTCTGCGAGTCGCTGCCATGAAAGATCCATAGGCGTGAGATTCGAATGATACTCAATCAGCCGAGGCGGAAGCCTTAATAGCGTTGCCTCCCAGGGTTGGGAGTCGACAGTCGCCTGGAGGTAGACTGTTGGTAGTGAACAGCTCACTTTCTAAAGCTCTATTAGCTGGTACCAGAGCAGCCCAGCATACGGGCTTTCAACAACCGCCACTACGAAGCCAATGCCCCGTAGGGGTAGGTCCTCGTATTATCGCATATCTATTGGTGAGACCTGTTTCACTTTTTATGCAAGAATAAGCAGTATCTCGTCCATACCAGGCGTTGGTTGATCCAATTCGAGTACCTTGGGGTCGCCAATCCCCATACCGCAATCGTCGAACGGCCCTTGAGGGACGTATGGTCCTTCGCACAATCTCCTAGGAGTACGTGGCTGCATAAGTTTTGACTATGGCTGCAAGAGACAGAGTGAGTGAAAGATAGAATTTGATTGAAAGTTCGGACGCGAGATGGGTTTTGAACGAGTCTTTGGAATAATTCTATGAACGATTTTGCGAGCGTTAGCGATCGAACGAATATAGCGTGCAAGCGACCGTTGAAATAGCACTATTGTAATTTTTATTTTTATTCAGTAAGCTGTTTTCAATTGATCCGCGAAATCCTGTGTTCCCTTCATCACTGCACCAGGTGGAATAGTATCGTAGAATAGAGAGAAAACTAACAATTGACAAAGAAATCGTATCGAACTCGGAAATTCAAAACATTATAAAACTTCGTGTGTAATTAAAGTAAGCTAAGCCTAACACGTAGCTAATTAATCCAAGTCACACAGCTGAAAAATAATTTCAAGAACAATGCAAGATATTCAAGAAAAGTTTCTACTAAAAATTCATCATTTTTCCGCGCCAATAAGACTGCGGGATCTGGGGAGGGGTTTTGGCGAGGACAAGCCTAGTTGCATTTGTGTGTTTATTGAAATGGACTATAAGCGACTAGAATTAAACTAAACTATATGTCTTAAGGGGGGGATTGTCTTTTTTCTTGGTCAAAAGTAGCGATAATTTAGGATTTTTTGTTAGCAAAAGTGTAACGTTGATTAATTTGAAAATTTGCATATGTGTTTGTTGTACTTTCATCGTGTTACATAAATTTTTTCAGCTCGGTTCACTTTGAAAAACAGTTTGAATTGTCCACGAAGTAAGACGCTCCGCGCAATTGCTTCATTAACGATTGACATGATATCTGCCGTCCAGTTCATTCGAATTCAAGAATTCTGAGGAGATTTTATTTTATACACATATAGTTATCGTTTGATCTACAATGAATAAAAAAAATTATTTTTCGAGAAATGGTAGCAGTTTAAACTTAGATGTTCGATCTTTCGCAGAAAGTTACCCGAACTTTTGTAATCAAAAAAGAAAATATACATCCTATCGACTTGCCGGTAGATCAAACGATAAAGTGGTCCTTTCTTAACATACAGTTAAAATTTCAAGTTGATTGTTCCAATACTTTTTTCTAAATCATGTCAACCAGCTACGAAAAAGTGATTTCGAAAAAATCGCGTTTAAAGTTTGTAGTGCAGTTACTGAACAAATATTTACAACTAATCATCTATTCCAGGTCCATAAATTATTCCTTTCTCTTGCTCGTCAAATTGATTTTTTTTCTAAATTTGCCATTCCAGCCTCTGTACGAGCCTTTTTTTGTTCCTTCAAGGCTTCGTCTCACCGATCTTTGTAAGCGCCATTCATCCCTAGTGGCGGCGAAACTTTTACATTGATCCTCAATAACGATACGAATATCGTCCATGATTTTTAAAATTGCATTGCAGCCTTCATTAAGAATGCCTCCTGCTATAAATAATGAAATCTCAATTATTTTTAGTCCACAATGAAAGTGTTTGGGAGCAAGTCGCCTGTTTGAATTTTGACTTAAAATTTTGCAGAGATATTCTTAAAGAGTTAAAGTAGAAGATTCTGTAAAAAACAAAAAATCGATTTTTTGACCAAAAAAAGACACAATCCCACCTTAATCTATTCTACGCTATACTAATCTGTTCCAAGCAGGTCTCCTCTAATCTAGTACACTAGATTCTCAAACTACACTCTCTAGGCTAGTGCACTCTGACCTGCTCCTCTCAATTCGCAAAACTACTCTCTGCTCAAAAAGGCCTTACAATCATATTAAATACTAATCCTGTCCACGCGGGGCATGATTTTGCAGGTCATTATCGGCCGCTTGCGAACCAGCTGAGTTCAAGTAGCCTGAGGGTCCGTATCGTAAGGGTCCGAGTATACCTGCGGTATCCGGCCTTACGGGTCGCACCCCACATATTTATAAACGTAATTATATAAAAATAAGTGGCTGTCCGATTGAAACGCACACGCTACGATAGACATACCTGTATACATCATTTAATTCCACAGTACCAACAGGTTTTGCAATCACCTCAGAAGCAGTGGCCGAATGCGGTCATAAACGTACATTATTTGAAAAAGTTACTTAAATCGTGTACTCGTCAACAGATCCAAAAATCACCGAAATCGGTCAAGAGCTCGCTAATCTAAACAATTGCCGAAGATAAAAATAATTGTAAATATTTTGACAAAAAAATTGAAAACATTAAGCCTTTTAGTGCCAATCGTGAGAATTGTACCTAAGCGAAAAATACCTAACGAATTCGATGTAACTTAGTAAGGATTGAGAAAATATCATGAAAAAGAAATAAGAATTATATTTACAAAATTCAAAAACGAACATATCACGAAATAAAAGGAAAATGAATTAATGCTATTTGTATTTCAATATTTGTTAAAAATCATACTAATAAACTGTTCAATAATTTAAAGAAACTCACTAGAAAAAATCGAGAAATCAGTTTTCTTTTGTAAACAGCGTTTCCAAATAAGTGGGACACGTGGTATAAAGCATAAATACTGTATTTTCCATTATTTCGAACAAATTTACTTGTATAACTACTTTTAGCAAAACACTACTTTTACACAAAATTACTTTTACCAAATCCCCCGTGTCGAATTTATGCCTAATCGCTAGAGCGTTCTTGTTTCACAAAATATTTTCTTCAATTTTTAGATTCTTCTGGGTGTAACAAAAGCAATACTGCCGGAAACAATGAGTAAAACCTTGAAAAAGATAACGATAATTGATCGGCTTTTGATATAAAACGAAAATGCAATAAAGGGAAATTATTTTCATTTATAAATGTACGTATTCTCGAGCTTGCATAATAATAATCCTCGAAAATTAATAAGTAAAAAAACAACTATTTTGAACAAGTATTTAAATTTGCTTCCATTACACGAGCATCCCCCCTTAAAGATTAAAGGAGTCTGCTAAACAGTTTTTTTCAAAATTCTTACTGTCCTGTGAAAGAATTTCGGTTGCGATTGTTCCATGAATCAGTGCGTCGTTCCATGTTTACGAAGCGGAGTAATCGCAACGTATAATTACCTCGCGGTTTTGCAGGTTCTAAAGACAATGCACTTTTCAGGCGTCGACGATAAGAATGGTAGAAACCACGGTGGAGAACGTACTTGTGCTGTTGTCGTTCTTGTTACCCACACTATTGTTTTTCTTGCGATACGTTGGCTACCTCTCCAACTTTCCAACAGTAAGTTGGAAAACATGTGAATGCCGATTTACGCTTCATAGTGTTTCATAGTGTGATATCTGTTGAAATAATTCCTCGGGTGAAAGATGCCAGTACAATTGTTACTCGGAATACAAACGGTTAATCTAACTACTCTATTTGTTAAGTACAATGCTTGTAATTTTGCTGTTTTATTTTCATGTGGCTTCAGTTAAAATTTGGGTTCGAAAACATACAAAACGATTGCATGCGTCTGAAAGATACAATCGAAGTGGATTTGTTAATGAAAGAAATAGGACAATCGAAGCGCGTGCTCCGGATACTAATAGGTAAAGAAATATTTCATGGACAGCTCTTTATTCCACCAAAAATATACCATTATCGAAACGTCGCTTCTAGAAATCCATTGAAATTCTTCACGAAGCAACGATTAAACATTTTTATACTTTTAATCAATTTAAGCGTGGGCCAATACACTTTTTGGTATTTTTCATAGAGGTTTAAAGACAAATTTCGACAGATTGGATTAAATTATTTATTAGAGTTTATATCGACCATTTGATTCGACTTCCAAACATCTATAAATGTCTATATATATTAAATACACCGGTGTTTGTATATTCAACACAATATTGCAAAAGGCAGTAGATAAACTTGTCGGCCAAGCTACGAGATTATCAGTCGACCCCAGTGATACCTGACGATCGAATTTGTTTTTAATTTGACAGTTTGGTTGATATTTATTAGCCAACACTACCTTCGTACACAGATACTTGTATAGAAAATTATTAACGAAGCCGATTCTTGTAACAAATACTCTAAAATGATATAAATCACGATTGCAGTCTTATCGTGTGTGGCAGTAATCTTCGCCTTTGCGGTCCTAGTGGTTCCTACAATATTGCAGTCTAAACTTCAGATACATTATCTAAGAATCCTTGGATTCTTTTTCAACCAGAGAGGTAGAAATGTAGATTTTGTTTGTTGTAACCTCGCACTGGTAACCTCAGTCGGCGTGTTATCGTTATCGTGCACTGAAGCGATACCTACAGTTTTTGGTTGCTACATAAGTGGATTGTTCCAGATCACCAGGTACTTTCAGAAAAGTTATTTGCAATATTTGTTAGTTACCCTCAGAGAAGTAATAAATGTTACAAATATAAACAACAAATTATACAGCAACGAATCAACTATTTTAGGTCAAATGTCATTGTTAATATACCAAAATACTAAATCATGTACATCTTCTCATATTAGCGACACCTGCATTGAAATAAATAGCTCTAGGGTAAGTCGGTGAGAGATGGCCCGTCTTTTTTGAAAGAACTATTATATCATAAATATCATTGATAGTCAACAAAACATAACATATTGGTAAAAGTAAATTACAAATACGAAGAATATTTAAATTGGTTTTTACGTAAGATTCAGTAGACAGGGGTGCACGGTTAAATTTTAAAAGAATTTATTCGGTTAAAGTTTAACGAGCTATCCCCAGTCTATCTACACCATAATCTACACCACTATTTCACCCCCGACTTCGTCAATCCGTTCCCGATCACAGTAAGAAGATCGCTACCGATAGAAGATAGAAGACCGCTTATCCATATCTTCTTGTACTAAGAATTTGTATCAGCTTGAGTTTGAAAAACTCCGTTTTCACATGACTTGAGTAATAGTGTGGTAAAATTTTTATGTTCAGGTTAAAAAGAATTTCAATACAAGAGCAGTCGTATCGTTTAATTCAATGATAAACATTCCTGCAATCTCTGTTGATAATAATTTTGAATAGACCATAATATTATATTTTTTCACAATAAACGGAACCAAAATATAATGTAAGTCCTAAAAAAGTATTTTTCCGTGTATCTCAGAAACTAAAATAAAGCGTTGCTTTAAACAAACATCGTTCAAATTGAAGTTGGAACAGTAGAGTTGTACGAAATTGTAATTTAATGACAAATTACGCAAGGAGATTCAAATAAAATAGTTGATTTGATCTTAAATTATCTTTTATCGGCTTCAATTATCATTAATGTAGAATTGAAATTTAAGTGAGTATCTATTCATATAGCAAGAGAATATAGCAAGGATTCGTTTACCCTACATGATAAAACTAGTGAAAAGATCTAAAGGGATATTCTTGTTTGGAGAGACCAATTTACGATCGTTTTAAAATTGCAATTAAACAGGGAGGTAATAAGGTGATGAAGTCAAAAGATGCTGTCACAGTTTCATTGTGTGGATTAGGAAGAACTGGGCCCTTCTGGTTTTCGTAACACCCCGCCTGCCATCTTCTGAGCACCCTACGGTAAATACATATGTAGAATTGGAACAATGTAGCGGTACTTTAACATTTATCAAAAAGCTTATTAACGAGATAAAGATAAGAACGTGTGTGCCTTCGTTGATGCTCGCTGAGGATTCACTCTTAAAACTGATTCGCATTTGGCTTTCGTCGTCTACCTTGGATTGTCTTAGACTAACCTCTGAACTTTCTTATATGACCATTCCTGCTCATTTGCGCCCTGTTCCTTGTATCTATAATTACCATACGCCTCTCCGGTTAGCTTCATCGTTCAAAGTTGTAAAAGTGCACAGGGGCAAGGGGACTCTTCAACTCACGACAGTCGGACTTTGGCGCGCAACAATAACTAATTTAAGCCACTAAGCAGCTACGGAAATAAAAAAAAGGACGTACACGCTTTGCTAATCACGTCATTTTCACAGTCCAGTCGCTCAGTTCCAAACATTTTTCTTTCGCACCTCTTCAGCAACTCGAACTTATCCAGTCTGCAGTCATACTTTCCCTAAACATACCGGCGCCACCCCGACACAAGACGACACCAACCATGCGTCCAAACTGACGTTCATTCATTCCTTAAGAAACAAAACCTTACAATGTACTTCATCGCGACTGATCGACAAACCCGCCAGACCGACCACCACGGTATTACCGTCTAACTCACACATTGTGTGGCACTGCTACCCTATCAAAAGCATTTCGTCATCCCTGATAATATTCAGATCTTGACCCGAAGCATCTTATCGCCCTCGATGGACCTCCCCATTTATAAAACACTACAAGAATATACGGTAATACATGTACGGTAATAAAAGTAATTCGCGATAAAAATGCAGTAACAATGGTCAATGGTCGTCGTTTGCGCCGCAGTGCATTTCTGGTCCCTACATGTATAAGAAAAATAATTAAATAAACTCCCCGCGCAAGAATCAGTGTACCACCAGTAAAACCAGTAAAAACATACACATATTTGATAATTTAAACGAAGTCGGCACATCTCACCCGGAATTAACCCACTGTGAGATCACACACTGAAACGCTATAAGTGTTGGACCACGTTGTTTACAAGGGAGGAATACCTTATAGGTAATGACAATCAATCCGCGTCGACAAAGTTAAAGCTATTTCAAAACCATAAAAGAGCATACTGCGTAAACCTGCGGAATTTTCAAAATGCTATGAGCAGTGTGGAATGCTTTTCTGACCAATAAAATAATAATAACAAACTTATAATTTTGATTGGAACGTAATAGTCTTAATCTACGTGAGTGTGGTTACTACACATAGTAAGGAAGGAAAATCAATTTTATCAAGAAAAATTTCAAAATAATGCAAACAAACTGTTATACATATTCACATAATTTCATTACTCATCAACAGGGAGCATATTCATTTTCCATGTGTCTATAAAAAGTTTCAAAAATATTGGTACGCTTGTTATTTACGTTTGTTGTTCAAATAGAAAATTTCTTCTTAAACGTACTGTTACGTGTTCCAAAAATGTAATGTAAGTTATAAATTCAAAACATTAAATTCATACTTAAAATTTATTACTTCTTAGAGCAATCTGAATAGAAAATCCTCCAAAAAATTGCCTGTCTAAACGAAAATGTCCTATTTAGCACTTTGAGTGCCCAGCGTAAAATGTTGATAATGGTATATTTTGTATAAAACCAAAATATTTGCTGGGGTAAACGAATTTCTGCACTCTTGTACGAGGGTGGGCTAAAAAGGTTTACCTTTATCGTAATATTTTCAACCATAGAAAAATCTGGATAAAACTATTTATCTCTTATATATAATATATCTCTACTCCATGATAGCTGTCTTATTGATAATGTGCATATGTAGTTGTTTCAAGACTTCTTTATAGTCGGTGTACGTCAATATCATGAACGAATTTAGTAATTATATAAAAGGGAGCCTTATCATTGATTTTGATGAGCTTGGAAAAGGGTAGACAGAGGCGAATCGGATCGGTTCGGATTTACAAGCGAAGAACGAATAGTTAAAATTGAGAAGGACAACATTTTTTATCAATTTCTTGTTAATACACATTCGGTTTCAATAATTCTAAAAACAAGTTTTTAGTTTTGATTAATGTTGCGATTAGTGTTTTTGAATGGTTTCCTCAAGGAATGTACACGTTCTCGTACGCTGACGCGATTTCTCCTCGTGACGGTCGGGTGCCCGCCAAATTAATTTTAGTCACTTGAGTCCGACGGTGGAGTAAGTGGTGTACGTATTGTTGTTTTGGCTACAAATGCTCGACCGTGGAGCACGATGTCTTGTCGCCTAGAGATTTCGTTTACGATACTCTTGTTCAATAGCGCTTTTTCGAATGTGCCCATCGGCACTCTTGCACCCTTGAGGTAACGAATATCGGTCCCGGCTCACTGAGCACAAGGGACCAACCTGGAGGGTGAGTGCAGAAAGTCGATAATCTTTTTTGAGCGCGTTGACTTACTAAGATCGCAAAGTCCCGTTGCTTCGGTTCACTTGCAAGTCATATATTGGCGAGAGAATCCAACCGCTACCTGTAAATTGCATAGTTTGTGACGGAAACATTTTTTAAACGGCGCAAGTGTCCTAATTTGGTTACCACGATAAGCCCCTGGCCAGACCCTAGCATTTCACTTCAAACGCTCGGCCATTCACGCCAGCGTCATAAATCCAGGCCCGTGCGAAACTGTTACAGCTCTTTCGGGGATCGCACGTCTCGCTTTGTTCACGGCGGAACAGTTCTAATTCACTCTAGAGAATTTGAGGTAAATCGTATATTTCTCATTTTTCAGGTTTTTTTCTTATGAAAGGATGACTTTTATGTTCTTAAACAATTTGTTTACTTATATTGAAGCTGAATGTGTATTAATCACAAATTTGTAACATGTCATTCTTGTTCTAAGTTTTAACTATTATTATAAAATCAGTCATTGACATGTTTGTTACAAATATTCTAACATGTAACACTAAATTTATTGCCACAGGTTTCGTGAGACGACTCCTCGCAAAGATTGCAGTAAACCCAATCTTTTGAAAGTTATTGGTCACATTTTTCTTTGCAAGAAATGCAATATTATTCTTTGGAAGATCCCGTATGTATGTTACTAATTCATCCTTCGTCAGTAGCCTTTATTCTTCTTTTAATATAGTCCTTCGTTGGACTAATCTTTAAGCTTTCCAAGAAGTATCATTTTATTGACAGGTGATGTAAAATGTGAAACTGGTTTCTTAGTTATTTAACAAGTCTCCTTTATAGGGTTGTGCAAGGTATACGACAAATGCCGCAGCATCATCAGTATTTTGCAGTTAAATCTTATTATTATATTTTTTATTTTTTCGGGCCACCGTGATTCTTGATTTGTATCAAAAAGATTTTTGTATGCCTATGTGTAAGTAATCTAAAGTACATTAAACAGTGAATTTAGATTCCTTAGAGATTAATAATAGTCAACAGATTTGAATTTCCAAGCTTGGCTTGCCATTATAAATGTGAAATTTCAAACAACGTATTTTCGACTAGCCGTGAATTCGTTTCGTTCGTGTCGATTCTAACGGGTCCTGGTGACAAACAACGCTTTATAATTATTGAAGATGTACTGGATTAAGTATGGGGAAGGTGTATAAAGTAATATGGATGGCCAATATCCTCTTCACTATAACAAAGTAACACATATGCCCAATATTCTTATTTCTATCCAAGTCGCCTTAGTTTACACTATGGTTCCGAGGACGTGATACTGAACGATTCTGTTTCCTATATATGTTAATCACTCGGCCTCACTTCCTAAGCTTCGATGTTACATACTGTATTCTATAACCTATGTTTAGTACAGGCGTGGTTCTCTTTCTTTCATCTGACAGCTAGATGTTACTAAGAAATCGATATTTTGAACAATCCTTTCCTCTTAACGAAATGTTGAACTCTTTTAGATTCCGTGGAATTCAGAAAAATCCGTTGGATTCAAACATATAAGATTTTATGGGCAACTATGATCTAAAAGTATTAATAGCGGAGGGGCTCCGTAATCTTATTTCTTTGCTACAGCTACTCACGAAAGTGATCAAACCAATACATTTATAATTTTCGAAGCATAAAATTCATACGGTGGATTCAAATGTGGAAAGTATATAATTCTGTAATATGTAAAAAATTGATTGCCGAATACTATGTGAATAAAGTCAGAAGAAAATCGGACTATGTGAATACAAGAACCAGAAAAAGTATTAAAACTACATCCTTTCTGGGGATCACAAAATTCGAAGTTAGAATTTGTAGAACACCACAACGTAAATTCGATACGAGACATAATCATGAAATTAAATCATAACAGAAAGTATGCGAGTAAAATGAATGTGTCCGAACGTATATATTGTGCGTTGTAAAAGAAACGTCTGTAATCAAAATATGGTTTTACTCGAAAAAAATTCTCTTCCTCTCACATCAATATCTCAGAAAGTAAGGCTGAGCGACGATAATATGTATAGAGAAAAGTTGTTCGGAATGATATGCCTGATAACATAATTCAGCGTCACTGAGATCCGTGACGAGATCCCTCTTCTAAAAGATTATTTTAAATTTCCATTTCGAATAAAATTTGTTTTATTAAAATTCACAGGCAAATGCAAGTTATCCAACAAATGTTCTAGTGCTCAGTGTATTCGTATAAGTGAAACACTGACGAAGAAGTAAAATCCACTACGAAGTAGTGTTTCCGAAAACGAGTTCAATCCAGAATAGTGCATTAACGAAAATGCGGCAATAGTGATTATATCGAAACCTAAATATGTAACGATAAAAGTAATGAATAAAGGTTTCTTTTTCTACTGTTCAATAAAAACATGCTTTCTCGTTCATTTCTTATCAAAGTGAAGGAAAAAGCCGTCCACCCTCGTACTAACCGAACATGTTGGTTAAATTAGGAGATGAAAAATGAAATGTGCGATCAGTAATTTTAACGATTTCGATATGTTTCTCTTCCACTAGTTACCGAATGGAAAACGCAATCAATAGATCTGCAAAGTCAGACACGCCCATCGAGATAGACGTACAGTCAGCCGTGGAAATGCACCAAAGAGCTTTGGAGTTGGTACCCCCATTCAGACGTTAACCTTTGGCACTCTGAACATTGTTAGGTCCTTTTTAATAAATGTTATTAAATTGATTTACTTTAAACATCTTATATAAAATGTATGTAGCAAATTTTTCTTTGCTAATTAAATTGAAGAAACGAAAATTACGATTAAGAAATTACGAATGTCAGTCGACATTGTAATAAGAGAGAATGGGGTCAACATAACACTGAAACTTTGGATTTCAATTATGCGAAAATAGTCATACTTATAACTAAAATTTTGGCATCAAAATCTTACATATACCAACTAATGGTAATGGATACGTCATTATAGTAAAATGACAATTAATACCCAAGTTATTAATAAACATGTGGGATCGAGAGTCACAGAACCATTTTTTGCAAATCATTACGCACAAAAAACATCTAAACATAAATAAAATTTGTTGAAAAGTTATATTTTTATTTAACAACAGATTATTCGATTTCACAAATTTAACACAAGTTTAAAATATGTTGTGAATCTTCATCAGCATCTGTATCAGTATTAGCATTTGCATCAGCCGGAATTAATTGTAGGGTCTTTCATGTCTGGCTACTAACGATAGGATCGTCGTCGATCATACCTTCAAACTTACATTACAAATTCTCAACAACGTGACGCTTAGAGAAATATTGAAGCACTAAGAAAATAGTAACTTTGGAATAACAACAAACCTGTTTGTTGATTATACACATTAGATCTTAATCGGAAAGCTTTATTATGCGGAAATAAAAAAATTTTGTTTTCATTTTTATTTATTCTACTTGCAGTAGTTGAGACATGGCGTCCATTCTATTATATTATGAATACTATAGATGTTTCCTCTATATTTAGCTAATAGCCTGTTGTTTCAAGAATACATGAAATAAGTATTACTAAAAAACTATCAATTTTTATACGTTAGCCCCGGATTTATACTATTCAGTTAGAAATGTACATATTTCAACTACAACTTTACATCGCATAATCCTGTTGCATTGGATCCGTCTCCCCTAGTCGTAAATAAAATTTGTGTCGAGCCACACTAGACAAAGGAGTGCAAAGGGTTAAGGCAATCACTGTTGACTGCACGTTTCATTGCGGTTTAATTACGTGTCTTGTTTGTTTTGCATCGAACGATCGTCAACATAATGGGACATTTAACGAACTCGTGATCGAAGTCTGAAC
Organism: Nomia melanderi; assembly: GCF_051020985.1. Taxonomy (NCBI): domain Eukaryota; kingdom Metazoa; phylum Arthropoda; class Insecta; order Hymenoptera; family Halictidae; genus Nomia; species Nomia melanderi. Next base: position 1,299,374 of record NC_135009.1, read on the forward strand.
GAACAACTCATCAGCAATATGATGCTATCGTATTTAGCGGCTATCTTAGCAGTTGTCATATCGTTCGCTGTAAATTTGTATCGTGTAAGTATCGTTATGAGATCATACGAGAAGTAATTACGTCAGTCAACGACCGTGTATTCGTTCGGGAAACAGGAAAGGAAACATAACAACACTATTTCTGGCACACAACAGGTCTACCTGGTGTTGCAGAACAAGCACGAGATAGATAATGTGGTCATCACCTTGCTAATTTTTTCGATGCATGTAATGGTTATGCTCTTGAATAATTATAGTGGACAGAGATTGATAAACAATAGCGTAGATTTCTTTCATAACATGTAAGTCAATGATTCCATTTAACGGACAGTTACTATACCTGGCGAAAAGTTTTCAGTTAAAAAGGATGAACGTCCTGATATCACGGCTACTAATTATTTATACGAATTCATCGTTCCTTTGGAAGTTTACTATATTAATATCGCAATTGTTGAACGGTCAAACAGTCGATTGAAATATTCATTCCTAATTGGATATAAAATTGCGCTTGATTACGTAACCACCTTTCAACACCAATAACTACACGAAAAGATTTATAATACGTTATAATACGATTTATAATGTGCCATATGAAAGATAATGAAACAACGCTATTGAATGAAACAGATACGATACGTTGTGGTACTGCATGCCGCTGAGATCGCAGAAACTTTTGCTGTTTATAATGATGAGGAGCATAAGCGAAGTGAAGTTCAATCTCGCCGGCTTATTCACTCCGTGTTACGAAGGATTCACAACGGTAATTCGTAGTATTTATATATTGTTTTATCCTCGAGCGCAATAAGTTTCTGTTTTAGATGATGAGCTCGTCCTTCTCGTATTTTACCGTCATCACTTCAGTGTAGTCGAATGTTTAGAAGCAATGGTCGTTGGCCGTAGTGACCACACAGGGTCAATAGTCAGAGGCATCGTGTATTATGATTTAGATGCTACAATCTCCAAAATGTCTTTCCGATAAAGATGAACTCCATTAACAATTACACTTGCGCGGACTGTTCTGTGTGTGTGAAAAATATTTCTGTGTACTTATACAGTGTATTTTGCTTATCAACCAAAACACGTTTCAGAGCATTGGCCGCCTTATAAGTTTACTCCCGAACACTTAATGAAATTTGAACGGGATACATGTTGTCCCATTGGCCTAATAGTACATGTAATCAGAGCCACAATTTCACCTAAGGACGTGAAGATTATTCACCCTTGGCAGTATGAATTTTATTTACATCTTGCGGGTAAGGTTATTAATGAAAAACTTATTGGTGAACAGAAAGAGTTTATTGTTTCTAGCGGTAGGACGATTAGCCAACGCGTCCGTCCTAACGCAGAGAATTGGCCCGAAATACAGAGATAAATTGTATATTTCATGCTTTTCAGTATTTTGTTTGTGAAACAAAGATCTTTCAATTTTTTTAAATATTTATTACTGATATTGAGGTTGAATGTGTATTAATAACAAATTTATAAACACAAACTTTCATTGGAAGTTTTAACTATTATTTTTTCGTTGATCATTCGGGGATCTAAAAAGAAATTCAATTAATTTTGTAAATTTGTTTGATCCGAAACTGTACAACGCAATGGTAATAAAATCAATTATTGACAGATTTGTCGCAAATACACTACCTTTTAACACTACATTTTGTTATGTTCGTCGTAGATTCTCACTTAGGAACCGTCAAACTTTGTTTGCTTACTAATGTTTCTATGGCTTGAAGGTACCACCCTCTACTTATTGTATCGACTGTACTGTTTTGACTGGTGTTACCGAAGCTCTTACACTCTTACAGAAAATGTATTTCGATTCAAAATGATGCTAGGGCACATGTCCTCGAGTGATCATCGCCGCTACCTGAAGTTTTTTACCCGGTTCATGGGTGGGATACCTTTTAACGGTACGAAGAGCTCACGTCAAGACCTTCTCGAAAGTCTACCGGTCGGACCCCGACGTATCATCCCTAGCGCTCCAACGTTTCTATCCCTGCCATAAACCTGGGCCCTACGAAGCCACAACACATCTATTACCACAGGTTTGGAAACACTACTTTTCGTCTTTGCATTGCATAGAACCCAATGTATTGATGGTGGGTGGATAAATTTTTCATTATAATAAATGCAGTATTATTATTTATTACTATATATTATTAATTTATCCGTCCCTATTAGTCTTCATAGTTCTTTTAATGGTGTCCTTTGGTTTAGTCTTTAACTATCTTTGTTCTTTTTTAAGAAATGTCATTCTATTGACTAATGATGTGAAATGAAAGATTGGTTGTTTGAATTATTCGTAGAAGTTTGAGTAGATAGCATGATCTGTTCCGTCCGATGCGGAAGAAAACCATGAAAATCCTAGAAGATTCGTTTACGACATGGGCATGCCAACAAAATTATTTTCGGGATTAGCTTCTTTCGAGTCAGTTTTAGTTTTGTTACGATTGGCAATTTCACCCCAAAAAATAGTAAAGTTATTTAATCATTCCGCGTTTTTCCAAGCAATAGTTTTGGAATTTTCACTTCGTTCGTCCAGACAACCGACCATATCGTAAACAGGGAATTTCCAAAGGGTCGACTCGAACCTCGTTCGTAACGGTTCCTTCAGATAAGAGTCAACCTGGAGGAAATTTCCACGGTATCGGCGAACCTTCGAGGATCGCACGCACGTGGCCATTGCTCTCACCCTCGCAACAAGAGGGCTGGGCCAAAGGGCGTCATCCAAACGCCTCCGACTTTTTTAATTATGCGCTGATTGGAAATTCGAATTTACCCAATCAGCGCACTCGATGCGACCAGACGGTGTCGTACAAAAACATGTCGTTCGACGCATCTTCCGCTTAACACACTTCCCGACAACCTTCTGTGACATTTAGAAAAACACAAATCCATCGTTCGAGACACACACACTTCAGCTTCACACACCGAAGAAGCATCTAGTTCGAAGTTCGAGAATTCGTTCGTCTCGAAACGCGTAACATAAGAACGGGTTCTCAATATCGTGAGAAACCGATGGTTTGATCTCAATCATTCGGTGATCAGAATGGAAACAGTCAGTTTCTGATTATGTTCGGAAATCGAAGCGTCGCGATTGACACGGGGGAGATATCGCGTTTAATAAAATAAGTCAATATATGTTTAATAGGAGGTATTTCACTTTGCGAATATATTATTTCCCTAATAAAATCAGACCGTGGAATGATCTATTGAGGAGGAGAATTACAAACCGTGACGTTCGTTAATTGACTGAGCGCTTTATTAAGGTTCTGATGGTCTTTTGTACACCTCGAGAGAGGGGCCTACGTGACCCTTGATGCTTTGTTCGTGTCTTGTGTGGTCTGGCAGGATGTGGCTATCGTTAGGTAAGCCTGTGTTATAGTTTCAGGTAGCCCGGCGGAATGTACTTATCGGTAGGTGTTGTTTAGACTAGGCCTGCGTCACACGATCATCAACGACACCTAAAGTTAAAGCTGGGCTTTACAACCCCTGCCAAGGGATTTAATCCGCGTTCGGTGATCGTACACGGGCGTGTAGTGTAACGAGATTGCCACGCTATCGACACAACATCATCCCTTCTGCAGCTCAACCACCCACTCTTTCATTGGTCCACAAGAAGCTGTCATTGCATGAGAACATATTGGTTTTTGTAGAATTTCCCATCGTAAGTGACGGTGCCAGAAGTTAAATCATTATATTCCTGAAATGTGAGTACATTCTAAATAATTAATTTTCTACTATCTGATGTAGAATATTCTAAAGTCATATATAGTTTTTATCTGTATTCACCGCATGCAAGGTATTTCAATTAAAAATTGCTTGTGTCCTAAAAGGGAAAACATCATTGCAATTGGCTCTTTAAACAGTACATCTAATGATATGATTCTGAATTCAAATAGAGTATTAAATTTGACGTCAAGAACTATAACACCAAATACGATCTACAATGGATGTTTACTGGAGTATTTTTAAATTAACAACTAAACTACTGAGTATACTCGTTTATTCGTTATCGTTCCAGTAAATTAATTGATTTTTAAAAACATTTCCGATATATAATTTTTAATAATCTTTAAAAGTCATTAATGATCGAAATATCATAAAATTTATACCGGCCATCTCGACTGATTCGATAGCTTTAATATCAATCATCGTAATAATATAACTCGTAAATGTGCATCCACATATTAAATCACTTTTCATGTAGATAAATATTTAAAACAGAACGATCGTGAAAAACTTTATCATTGTTACGTCACAGATCCGACTCGAAGGACCAAAAACTGTTCCGTAGCGGATCCGGCTCGAAGGACCGAAAAATGTGACGTCGCAGCGTGGCAACCTCGATAGTTGCACGCCCGTACACGATTACTAACGCGGATTTAATTCCTCGACTGGGGTTGTAAATCCCAGCTTTAACTTTAGGTCTCGTTAATACTCGCGACGCTTCGATTTCCAAATTTCTTCAGAAATCGACTGATTCGATTCTGATCTCCGAATGATTGAGATCAGACCACCGGTTTCTCACGATACTGAGAACCCGTTTTGATGTTGCGCGTTTCGAGACGAACGAATTCTCGAATTTCGAAGTAGATGCTTCTTCGGAGTGTGAAGCTGGAGTGTAGTTGTCCCGGACGATGGACTTGTAGAATCTGATAGAATCTCGTTACTCCGAACGGTTGAGTATCTGAGAATATCGTCACTCCGAACGGTTGAGTGATTCTGATTCGGTTCTAACTTGTTACTGATCTGAGTAACTGATTAACTGATGCGAGTGCGATCCTGTAGGTGTTTTTATACAACACCTACAGGTTTTGTGTCGAGTGCGCTGATTGGAAAGTCGAAAATGCCCAATCGGCGCATAATTCCAAAATGCGGGGGCGTCTTGGACGACGTCCTTTGGCCAGCCCTCTTGGTGCAAGTGTTAGTGTGTAATGTAGGTCAATAGACCAAAGAAATTGTTAATTTTATGTATCTGGTTTGTAAGGCCAGATATTTATTGTAACTTGGATGCACTGGCGTACCGAATAAGTTTTGAATAATTAACAAGGCTTGGCTTGATTTATTGGACTGTGTGTCCCTTTATTTTGTTGTTGATAATACTTGTCTTAATACTATGATGGTGCTGTCTTGATGAACTCTGGATAATTTGTACAATCGAGCGTGTCTTATACTAATTGTGGAGATGAGGGTGTGTACTGTTTCGTGTGTATGTTAAAAAGTGGGAAATATTTTCGTCCAATGAAGTTGTTGGGGGTTGAATCTGCTGTCTTGTGGTCACGCCTTGTAGGGTAAGTCGGACAGGTCAAGTCAGGTATCGTCAGTAGGAGTGTGGAGTACCGTTAGGGTGTCGTGAAGCTAAGCCGTCCTTTGTGTCTTGAAAATGTCTGAATTTGTTTGTTTTATGATGTCTCGAATGGTTAGGGTTTTATTTAATGTGTCCGGGCCTTTTTCTCTATCGTAAAAACTAAATGTTCCTTGACTATGCAAACGGGACGATGAGGGTTATTTCTTAACTGTATGTATTCTTAACAGCAAGGGTGAGGGCAATGGCCACGTGCGAGGGATCCTCGAAGATTTGCCGATGCCTTGGAAATTTCCTCCAAGTTGACTCATGTCTGGCGGAACCGTTACGAACGAGGTTCGAGTCGACCCTTCGGAAATTCCCGGTCTATGATATGGTCGGTTGTCTGTACGAACGAAGTAAAAAGTCCAAACTGTTATCTGGACATGCGCGGATTAACTAAATGATTTTATCATGGTTTAGGGTGAAATTGCCCCCTTGTAACTAAAACAAATAAACCGAGTTCGAAAAAAGCTAATCCCGAAAATAAATTTGTTGGCACGTCCATATCATAAACGAACCTTCGAGGATTTTCGCCGTTTTGTTCCGCATCCGACGGAACAATCATGATTATTATGAAAATTTATAAAGCAATTAAACATTATATATGTAGGAAGAAGAGAATATTTTATCGGGAACAATATAATTGTTTCACCACGGCTCACAATAAAACAGTCAACGTCAATCAAACAACGCGCACACTCTTTATATACTCGGATGGTCTTGTCTCACCCGCACACTTTCCAGAACATTCTTTCATTACCATGCATCATTAACATAAAAATCAATATAGAGAAAATCAATTTGATCTAGAATATTCCAATGCTTTGTACATATATTCAAAACGCGCTCCCACACAGTCGCGTCGTTCATCTATTGTACACGCATTCATCACTCATCAATACATCTATTCTCGCACTCAAATACATTTATTCCCACGTTTATGTATATAAGAAGTGACCAGAGTTCAGTTCTACACAGCGCGTAGGCATGGCTCTGAATAGCCGTGGCCGGCGAGAGATGGCCGTGTGGCGCCAAAATTCTGTGCACGCGCTATTTAGGGAGATTTCCATAACCTTTCCGAAAGAAAACCCGATTGCACTATTTCTACGTGGCATAAGGGGGGTGGGGGAGTCGGAAGGGTTGGATTCGTCTTGAGAGATGTCTGCAGAATCTAATGGTACATAGCAAATTCATACCAACCAATCCACTTTCCGCAGAAATATAACAGAAGTGCGTTCAACGGACGTGCATTTACGCTTTTTCAAATTTTGATCACCATTCACAAACATTTAATGATACGCAATATTCAAAATTTTTATAGCTACATATTCGGGTAGCTCTCCTCTATTTTTTGCGACAAATTTTAACCGCCTATCCTTTCTAGTTTTCACGTAACACTTGGTTGTCTGAAAAATTCCACCGTTTTTACAAAAACCCAACTTTTTGGAAAACTGGAAGTGACCCAGCAATTTGGTTTTCGGATTCGTATTTAAGGTCAGGAATTCTATAAGAATCACCTAGTGATTATGAAAACACTAAACACCATTTAAATTCGCGGAGTTCAGTTTAAAATTCTCAACACAATATTATAGCGCAACGGGTTAACCCCTTAAGCGATACGAAAATCTTGAATGTTTCATACATGTTTTGTTCCTTCATAGCAAAGATACATAGGAACAATTAGGAATTATTTGGCATCAGAATTCTAGCATTGCACTACTGTTAACTTATTTATATTGTTAAATATTTTTAGTCAACATCAATCATTTTGCATATTGTAATTTATTTCTACCAATTGAAAAGCGTCAGTCATCGGTGACCGAATTTTTCCGGCTCGGCCCGAATCTGAAATATTCGGGTACACGCAAATGAGTCTATCTACTTTTTGAGAAAAGATGCTTTGTAGACCCACTGTGTGTGTATGGTGTTATGGCAAAGACATCAATCACTATAAAATTTCTAACGTCTACTATAATTGTGGCTAAATGCAAACAAGATGAAACAAATAATTTATCAACAATATTTTGTATACATATTTTGTATGTTTTTGTCGTTTCATAAATTTAGCAAATTCGAAGTATCGCATAAGAATGGCATGTAAGCAGATTAGGTTTCATAGCTTGTACTGCGAATTGTTTTTTAGATACAAGTGTATATACGTATAATTACTGAGTAGACTTTCAAACTTCATTTTCTTGGGAAGTAAGCCTCGGCCGAAAACCCTTTATTATATATTTTTGTTTCTTTTTTAAAGGGAACATTGGTAATACTACAGTAAATTGATACTAGGTTATCTTTCAAAAAATTGACACCTGTTATAGAACGGTTAGTAAACGTATGCATTAGAAGGGACTGCATCGGTGACCTTGAGTTTAACATCTGTTGTCAGAATAACTTATTCTCCATACGTTAGGGTGACCCTTACTTTTTGATCACAATATTTTTCTCGGGACAATTCTTTAAAGAATGTTACAATTCTAGGGCGAACTGAAAGCTGCAAGAAACCGCACTAAAAATTGTGTACTTCTTTTAGTACTAATCTAAACTTTTATATAAAATAAGTCCGACAGCTAACACTTGTACCCATTACATGTAAAACCCTTCTCAAAGTAAATGAAATATGTAATGCTTATGACAAAATAAAATAATCAAAATATACTTACTATAAAATTAATTTTACTTTCACTTTTTCGGAATTTTATCTTCAAGACAATGTCTCCGAGTACACAATCATCATCGATGAATAGTACTTTGGATTTTAGAATTTAGAAATGCTGTCACAGTAAACCAAAAATTTTTGTAAAACTATTATAGTGGGGCTACTATTATCATAGATATTGAAAAGGTGGATCTTCAGTAAAAAGAGAATTAGGAAACAATATGGACAACACGTAAAAATACAACTTAATACCACGAAGGCCAACACACGACTCTATCACGCACAAAAATGTTCTTCTCCGCTGTCTCTTACCAAAATGTCCTTCTCGCACGCATTCCCACTCGCTTTTAACACACACCCCCATTCGCTCTGTCTTTCTCCCCTTGCACCCTTCTCACACGCATCTTTCGCCCATAGTCAAAATTCACGCAGTCACGTACACGCTTTTCTCACAGTTCAGTCGCTCAGTTCCAGACACTCTTCCTCGCATTCTTTCAGCCACTCGAGATTTTCTAAACGCAGTCACACTATTTTCCAAACATCCCGGCGCCGGTCCGTCGCAATACGACCTGGTCGCGCTTACGCACGCACAACAAACCATTCATCCTACAATAAATATTCTAGATACTTACTTATCACACTTACTTATCAGTAGACTCGCATTTCCTTCGTTTGCCATCTCGTGTACAATGCAAGATGCACGCGTGTTTCAGTTCGATAATAGGGATTGATATGATTGGGGCCCATTTTTCTGAGGTGGGCTGGAGAAAAAAAGGGGTTTGCACCACTCCTGTCTACGTTTTTATTGTGTAAATGTACAAAATTCTCCTAACCTGAATTCGACGGTTTCCTGTACAAACTGAAAGAGTTTGAAATTCTAACAACTTAAGTTTTTCAATTTTAAATAGAATGGTTTTCATGGGTGTATAGAATTTTTGAGAATCACAAAGTAAAAAAATCTGCCCCTTCCGTGCACCTCCAGTACGAGAAAAGCTAGCCTTACCATTTCTAACTCTATTGCCAAATTCCGGGGTGTCAAACTGCCACCCCTCATTTTAATGACTTCCAATTAGCGATTCAAGCTCAAAAGTCACAACAGGAAGGGAACTCTCATTCACGACGCTTGAGCCAGCTCAGCTTCGACACGTGATCGCTGTTCTGCAAGAATTTTGTTTTAATAAAATGAAATGTAGAAACATAATTTTAGGGCACCCTTTGTATTAACACTAACTTTTTTCTCTACCGTTCCATCTTCGTCGTATACTATTCCATTTCCATTTTTTGTTACTACCGCGCTGCCGGTGACGGCCACGTGTCGTAGAAGTGAAGGAATCCCCTTGTCTGTCTAACTGTTTAGCTTGTCGACAGTGTGCCAACACTCCAGAGCTGGGCAACAAATACTCGACAATGCAACCATGCCATGCATCGCTCGGTGGTTCCGAGTCTACCACTCCCCGTTCAAACACTTCTTCAATACAGAGAAGAGGATTAGAATATAAAGGACAGAATCACCCAGCGATCCAGTGTGGTCAGATCAAGACTTGTCCCTCCGCCATTCCTATCCCTTTTACGACTCCATTCCTCGTCAGCGGGCATCCTCTAATACCTAAGCAGTCTAGGTAAACCTATCACGTGAGATCTCCCGCGCAACAGGAACTTTTAACTTGTAAGTTTTTGTCTGCCAACAATCTCTTAACATTTTGAGTACCAGGCATAAAGTTTTCGAACTAAGAGAGTATTTTTACTTTCCCATTCGTTGCACACGGTAAAAATATAATACGACAAAGTCAATAGTGGAAAGCGAGGGTAAAAGTTTCACGCTTTATAACGAGCTTAACATTAGATTTACAGACATTTATCGTACAGCTTGTTCTACTGTTTTTGTAAAAATCGACATTCCTTCGTTTAGATTTCGGAAAGTAGAGATTTAAACGTAGACGATTAGGATTCATATTAGCGTACCCACATTAATCAAAATCGACACAAACATTCAGCAAATAATGTTTATAAAATACAGTAGGAGTCAAAGCGACTCGTTCCGTAAATCTAGTGTTAAACATAATATTGGCCGATTTTTTACTACAAAGCTACAAGAGTTCAAAGACCAGAAATTTCTCGATTCCAATACTTTGATTCTTCAATTTTGTGCAGTGACGTGGGTGAGGTCCACTCGCCGCACTCGGCCCGATTGTTATGACAGTTCAGTTTCGCCATGTCTTTGTTACTAGCCCAGACACCGTGTAATGAAAGCGGACGATCAATTGATTAAATATAATATTCATACAATGGATTCACGTGTAGAAAATTGATAATAATGTAATAGATGATAGACTCAGGTTTGAGGAATAAATGAATAAAGTTGATAGAAAATCCGATAAAGTAAATACGAGTAGGAGAATAATTATACGATTGTAGTCCGCGTTCGGGCACAGTTTGAAACACAAATGTTTCACAGTGAACAGTAACTTTTTGCATTACTGAAATATAGCGGCCGGACCGACTAAAACTAGTCACTAAGAGCATGAGTTGGTGATAAAATTTTCTAAAAAAAGGAACATCTTACAAGGAAATCACAAAACTGGCAAACAGAAGCAAGTCAACTGTACATAGTACTTACAGTGTGGAGCATACCTGGTTCAATAACTAAAATTTGTGCTTAATTCTTTATTTTACATCATGAACAGTAAGGTATGTAAATAATCATAGCAATAACATACTGCATTGTTCAACGGAACATAAACACTTTCCAAACATCTCCTTTCGTTTGATATTTAAAATATACAATCAATGATATGATTTTAAGCCACATTTTCTGTATTATGGATTTCTTAACTTTAAAAAAAGTCTAACGTTTAGCCCAAAATTCTTTTAGTGGTGCAAGGCGTCGAAGGGAACAACCAATCCAAGTCGCTCCTCCCAAAAAGAACAAATCTAAACGGTACCGTCCCCGAAGCAACCGGGAAAACAAATCGCCCGACCAACACAAATTGTATGACTTATAACTATTAAAATTTTTGTTAAACTGCCCACGCCGTAAGAACGTACTTATTGTTATCTCGATCCATGTATATTTGACTAAATCAATTTATTTAGGGTAAGTTGGGAAGAGATGGCCTATTTCTTTTAAAGAACTGTTACATCGGAAATATTATTAATACCTAAAAACAGAAAAATACATTTATGAAAGTAGATACATATAAAATATTTAGTTAAATAGGCCTTTATGCAAGATTCAATATAACACTAAATACATTCGAAAATATAAATATTTAACAATGTAAACGCAATCAGGCCATCTCACTTGGAATTATCCTAATGGAGTCGCAAGGCGATTCCAACAGTACTCGCGCGCACATCTAACCGTATATACCTTTCCTTTACCTTGCAATGGAAATTCAATTAATATTCTTCAGCTGTAACTTAAAAATATAATTAAACAGACAAATAAAGAAAAACAGAAAAGTTCGACTATGCACTATGCACTGTGCTGAATAGTTACACAATAAAGAGAAAAACAATAATGGGAAGTCGCGACTAACACCACGTCTGTTTCCACTCTGACACATGCAATACTCAACTAAATTCTGCGCATTTTCTTTGCGCAACGAAATAGCAGAGAGAAAAATAAAACGTTAAGAATCCCTTAGTTTCCTGGTGTCACCGGAATTGAATGTTTTATAAGTCTTTCTCTAGCTTTCAAAAATTTCTTGCAACATGCTGATTATATCGATCGCTTCCAAACAGTAGACATCTATTCGAACGGAATAGGATAAATTAGTTTCTTCCCGACAGGAAGTGAACAGTATGAATAAAATATGATGACGAACTGTAGTTGAACGATGCCACAGATTTACCGCGCAGACGTTTTCCGACATTGGGCGAGATGGACGTGTTCCGGAAGAACTACAGAGCCTATTGTTCTGTGATGTACATCACCGGACTATGGCCCTACGATAATTCCATTGTCACGAAGATACGGAGAGCTGTTTTCTGTGTACTCACGCTGACCTGTATGGTAATCCAGGTAATGAGGATCAGGGAGAAGCGTACGTAATAGCATGTAACTAATAATTTCTGCAAACCCATAAATTGACGCTTAGTAACCCAATAGTATTCCAGAGATTCATTCTGAAACTGATTTACGTACGGAATCAAAGAATTTATTTTATTTCGAAATCGAATTGTCTAATTTCAAGGTATGTTTCATCTAACAAATCCCCTTGCCAGAGATTTATAAAAGAAGTTTCTTTTAACTTAAGAACTTTTGGAAGAGTAACATAACAAACCAAATCTCTTCTACTGATCACTAATGATGACAAATCGTATTGCGTTGATAAGGAAGGGATTCTCGTGTAACAATTCCAAAACATTTCAATCGTATTCGAGAAATAACGAAGTTAGCGTATCTTTCAAGGTTACGCGTTAGAGACCAGCTATATTAACTCATTGCGTACTGGTAACAATAAATCTCGTTTTTTTATAAGGACACTTATTATTACTACTTACCAGAGCATTTAAAAAATATTCAATTTGATTCGAATTGATTATCTACTTAAAATATATTACATAACAATATGATGTCTGAATTTTTGTATATATAGTCATATAAGTTGATCTCATTGAAAATTACCATCCGCACAATTGAGTTTTCTGAAAATTAGTCGGTACGCAATGTGTTATTAATACCATGAAAGTGGCAAAACTAAGAAAAATGACTGTGGTACAGGCGTTAAAAAATGGATGTCTTAGAAATATTGGAAAGATAAAACTTGAATAAACTTAAATCAAGTTTAGTTGCGGAAAATAAATGTTTAAGCCGTAAGTGCAATAAAACCTCGATGAACCCCTTAACCTATGATTTCTTTTATAATTGCACCCACGACAATTATTTTCACATTAATCGTGTACTAGAAACAATGGAGAAATCCGCAGTCATCTGTATCTACGATTACTTCGAAGTGTATCAATTGATTAGAGAAACATTCATACCAGGTCATAAACTCGGGATTTCCAAAGGGTCGGCCAACCATGAGTACACCGGTCCTTACAGACAGGTATCAACCTGCGGGAAATCTCCGCAAATTAGCGAACCTTCGAGAAACCTCCTCCACACATACACATTGCCCTCACCCCCACTCGGAAAGGCGTTGTCTAAAGGGCATTAGCCAAAACATAGTATAGTGTAGTGGTGGTGGTTTACTATTAGATGATATTGAAAATGTGGATCTTTAGTAAAAAGAGAATTAGGAAAACAACAATATATTTAATAAGATAAAGGAAACAATACGGACAACACGTAAAATACAACACACGACTCTCGCACCAAAAATGTTCTTCTCCGCTGTCGCTCACCAAAATGTCCTCATGCACGCATTTCCACTCGCTTTTATCACACACCCCCATTCGCTCTGTCTTTCTCGCCCTTGCACCCTTCTCACTCGCATCTTTCGTCCATAGTCAAAATTCACGCAGTCACGTACACACTTTTCTCACGGTTCAGTCGCTCAGTTCCAGACACTCTTCCTCGCATTCTGTCAGCCACTCGAAATTGTCTAAACGCAGTCACACTATTTCCCAAACATCCCGGCGCCGGTCCGTCGCAATACGACCTGGTCGCCCTTACGCACGCACAACAAACCATTCATCCTACAATAAATATTCTCAATACTACAATAGCAAAGGTGCGCCGGTTGGTGTAAAAGCAAAAAGACAACTCATACTCAATCCAAAACGAGGTGTCGACGTCGGTGACGCAAAGACACTTCGACACTTCTCACTATACAGTAGGGCAGTAAAGTCACTTCTCACGATTCAGTGAGACAGTCAAATCATATTCAAAGGGACGTCGGTCCTTACACACACATCACACACTAAACATGCTGTTCATATTTTTATAATAAATTAAAGTATTGGTTATAAAGTAGCAATTCTTAAAGCATCCACCTTAAACATCTCAATATCCACTGGCCGTTAATTCAGGGAGTGGAGCGGGGCATGCAAATAAATTTTTTTCACATTTTTAAATAAACCGTTCGCTCCCGCCTCAACAGAATGTTCAAAAAATGCTTGTACAACATAAGTGGCGAATAGAACTTCCTAATCTGCAGGATATCAACGGTTGATTGTTTTTGCGTGCGATCGGTGTTGTCTTGCAAGTGGATGGCACCGCACAGTACGACTGCCTGTGGACAAAACCTCAAAATTCCATAACTCGGATAACGAAAATTGAAGGTTACCAATGCGTTGCTAAGTAGTCTCTGCTATACATAAAGGTTTCCATTTGAAAAATAAAAATTTTGTGCATATTAATTCCGTTTCTTTATTTACACAACGTTGGAATCGAAACGTAAAAAAGTATAACCACAATATGTTTAACTCAATACCTTACAACTTTTGTCAGAAGCTTGTTTTTCTATCACTCATACGTTTTAAGTTATGGAGTTTTGTCTAGAAAACAGACGTTTGGCTGCACTTAAATACTAATTCCTTCAACACGGCACATGATTCTGTAGGGCATTATCGACCGCCTACGAACCATCTGGGTCCAAACGATCTGGTCGTAACGGTCCGAGTATACCTGCGGTACCCACATATTTATAAACGTAATTATATAAAAATAAGTAGCTGCCCGATGCACACGCACACGCTACGATAGACATACATGTATACATCATTTAATTCCTCAGTACCAACAGGTTTCGCAATCACCGCAGAAGCTGTGGCCGAGTGCGGTCATAAACGTACATTATTTGAAAAAGTTGCTTAAATCGTGTACCCGTCAACATATCCAAAAATCACCGAAATCGGTTAGAAACTCGCTAATTTAAATAATCGCCGAAGATAAAAATAATTGTAAATATTTTAACAAAAAAATTGAAAACATTAAGCCTTTTAGTGCCAATCGTTAGAATTGTACCTAAGCGAAAAATATCTAACGAATTCGATGTAACTTAGTAAGGATTGAGAAAATATCATGAAAAAGAAATAAGAATTATATTTACAAAATTCAAAAACGAACATATACGAGAAAGTTCTTATTACGAAAATTACGTATAATTTGAATATTTAATACAAAAGATAGTCTTAGTTGACTGTTTCTACGTTTGTTCAACGCTGATACTGGGTTGAGTTATGTTGGTGCGAGTTAATGTTGTCGACTGACCAAAACAAGAAAAACGCGGTGTATTTATGCGGAAACTGAACTGCGACCGAGCGACCGATTGGCCGCCTGATTCGGTCCAGGCGACCCATCTCAAGACGTTGGAATTTTTCGTTCCTGCGTAGCCGGTGTTGGGGTAGGCACCGTTTTCGTTCGGCGCGTAACACTAATTTAGATATTGATTTTGCGAATCTTCTAGACGCAACAATAAATTTACGTATTCTCGCACTTGCATAATAATAATTCTCGAAAATTAATAAGTAAAAAAATTTTGAACAAGTATGTAACGTTGCTTCCATTACACGAGCATCCCCCCTTAAGGATTAGGGGAGTTTGGTAAACAGATTTTTTCCAAATTCTTACTCTCCCGTGAAAGAAGTTCTACGTTTATGAAGCAGAGTAATCGCGACGTATAATTACCTCGCGGTTTTGCAGGTTCTAAAGACAATGCACTTTTCAGGCGTGGACGATAACAATGGTAGAAACCACGATGGAGAACATACTTGTGCTGTTGTCGTACTTGTTACCAACATTATTGTTTTTCTTGCGATACGTTGGCTACATCACCAACTTTCCAGTAGTAAGTTCGAAAACATGTGAATACCGATTTACACTTCATAATGTTTCATAGTGTGATGTGTGTTGAAATAATTGCTCGGGTGAATTATTATATCTGTTAAGTACAGTGCTTGTAATTGTGCTGTTTCATTTTCATGTGGCTTCAGTTAAAAGTTGGGTTCGAAAAGATACAAAACGATTGCATGCGTCTGAAAGATCCAATCGAAGTGCATTTGTTAATGAAAGAAATAGAACAATCGAGACGCGTGCTCCTGACACTATTAGGTAATGAAATATTTGATGGACAGCTCTTTATTCCACTAAAAATAAACGATTACCCAAACGCCGCTTCTACAAATCCATCGAAATTCTTCACGAAGCAACGATTAAACATTTTCATACCTTTAATCAATTTAAGCATGGGCGAATAAATACAAATTTCAACAAATTCGATTAAATTATTTATTAGAGTTTATATCGACCATTTGATTCGACTTCCAAATATCCATAAATGTGTTTATTTATTAAACACACCGGTATTGGTGTATGCAACGCAATACTGCAAAAGACAGGAGACAAATTTGTCGGCCAAGCTACGAGATTGTCAGTAGATCCAAGTGATACGTGACGATCGAATTTGTTTTTAATTTGACAATTTCGTTGGGACTTATTAGCAGACACCATCATTTTATACAGATACTTGCATAGAAATCGATCAACGAAGACGATTTTTGTAACAAATACTCTAAAATGATATACATCACGATTGCAGCCTTATCGTCTATGGTAATAATCTTCGCCTTTGTGGTACTAGTCGTCCCTACACTATTGCAGTCTAAACTTCAGATACGTTATCTAAGACTGTTTGGATACTTTTTCAACCAGAGAGGTACAAATGTAGATTTTGTTTGTTGTATCCTCGTACTGGTAACCTCAGTCGGCGTGTTATCGATATCGTGCACTGAAGCGATACCTGCAGTTTTCGGTTGTTACATGAGCGCATTGTTCCAGATCGCCAGGTACTTTCAGAAAAGTTATTTGCAATATTTGTTAGTTACCCTCAGAGAAGTAATAAATGTTACAAATATAAACAACAAATTATACAGCAACGAATCAACCATTTTAGGTTGAATGTCATTGTTATTATACCAAAATACTAAATGATGTACATCTTCTCATATTAGCGTCACCTGCATTGAAATAAATAGCCCTAGGGTAAGTCGGGGAGAGATGACCCGTCTTTTTTGGAAGAACTATTACATCATAAATATCATTGAGTTCACAACAAAACATAACGTATTCATGAAAGTAAATTATAAATGCGAAGAATATTTATATAGGTTTTTATGTAAGATTCAGTAGGCAGTGGTGCACGGTTAAATTTTAACGGGCCATCCCCAGTCTATCTCCACCATTCACTGTGGTGATCTCGCTTCTTCGTACTATACTGATTCCCCGACTTTGTCAAGCCGTTCCCGATCACAGGAAGAAGACCGCTACCCCGCTCGCTAGAATTTTAATGCTGGGTCCCGGAAATTTTGAAATTTAAACGAGCACTACTGTGTCACTAAAAACAACTGAACAGAAAGATATTCAACAATTAAAATGTGATCGGGCCATTTCACCCGGAATTTCCTTATCTCACGAAGTACCTGGCTACTCGAATACTAGGATACTTTGTGAGATATCCAAATACCTACGTATCTCGTATATCTGATTAAAGGCAGTAGCTTTTCTTCGTTCCTCTTCGGAACTATTTCAACACTGAGTAATTACTTATATTATTGATTGCTTATCGATTTCAATTACATTGAAATATGTCTGTTATGCTAATCATTCTAGTCAACTTTATTTTGTAAATATATGGAATCCCAATTTATTTTTGGTTTTTGAGATATTAATGATAATGTGCTTTATGGTTTTTAACGGAAGAAATTTACTAGTTTAAAAGATCTTTAGTGGTGTAACTATATTCTCGTCATTATACACTTTAATAAACTTTTCTCGACTCTTATCCATATCTTCTTGTATTAAGAATTTGTATGAGCTTGGGTTTGAAAAACTCCGTTTTGTCATCACTTGAGTAATAGTGTGGTTAAATTTTTATTTCCGGGTTAAGAAAAATTTTAATACAAGAGCAGTCGTATCGTTTAATTCAATGATAAACATTCCTGTAATCTCTGTTGATTAAAATTTTGAATAGACCATAATATTATATTTTTTCACAATTAACGGAACCAAAATATAATGGAAGTCCTGAAAAAGTATTTTTCCGTGTATCTCAGAAACTAAAATAAAGCGGTGCTTTTAAACAAACATCGTTCAAATTGAAATTGGAACAATAGAGTTGTACGAAATTGTAATTTAATGACAAATTACGCAAGGAGATTCAAATAAAATAGTTGATTTGATCTTAAATTATCTTTTATCGGCTTCAATTATCATTAATGTAGAATTGAAATTTAAGTGAGTATCTATTCATATCTACTCAGATTGCACTTTGTGCAACTGAGTGAGAGAATATAGCAAGGATTCGTTTACCCTACATGATAAAACTAGTGAAAAGGTCTAAAGGGGTATTCTTGTTTGGAGAGACCAATTTACGATTGTTTTTAAATTGCAATTAAACAGGGAAGTAATAAGGTGATGAAGTCAAAAGATGCTGCCACAGTTTCATTGTGTGGATTTGGAAGAACTGAGCCCTTCTTGTTTTCGTAACATGAAAACGTGCTCTTCTGAGCACCCAACGGTAAATACATATGTAGAATTGGGACAGTGTAGCGGTACTTTAACGTCTAACAAAAAGCTTATTAAGGAGATAAAGATAATAACGTGTGTGCATTCGTTGACGCTCGCTGAGGATTCACTCTTAAAACTCATTCGCATTTGACTTTCGTCGACTACCTTGGATTGTCTTGTCTGACTAACCTCTGGCTGAACTTTCACGCGCTCTTATTCTTCATCCCCATTCGCTCTTACCTTCCTATATGACCATTTCTGCTCATTTGCGCCCTGTTCCTTGCATCTATAATTACCATACGCCTCTCCGGTTAGCTTCATCGGTGAAAGTTGTAAAAGTGCACAGGGACAAGGGGACTCTTCAACTCACGACAGTCGGACTTTGGCGCGCACCAATAACTAATTTAAGCCACCAATTAGCTACGAAAATAAAAAAAGGACGTACACGCTTTGCTAATCGCGTCATTTTCACAGTCCAGTCACTCAGTTCCAAACATTTTTCTTTCGCACCTCTTGAGCAACTCGAACTTATCCAGTCTGCAGTCATACTTTCCCTAAACATACCGGCGCCACCCCGACACAAGACGACACCAACCGTGTGTCCAAACAATCGTTCATTCTTACCTTAACACATTGATCGCCGGCGGCCTCAGAGCCGTTCACAGCCTAAGCGCCGGCACCGTCTCGGCCGTTTAAAGCCCGAACACCGGCCTCTTTCGCTTGTCTCTGATCAATGAGTAACCAAAAAAAATATTCAAAACATTATACATTTTCGTAAAATGGTAGATTTTAATTGCATGTTCGTCATATACAATTTAACGGAAATGACAAATAGAAACAAAATCGAAATTTTTAATTTATAATTATAAAAAAAATGCAGTTTTTTTTTATAGTGGATTATTACATATATATAGCATAAACAGAAAACAAAAATATTAATATTTACAGCAAGTATGGTATTTCTCGAAACATTGTCCAAGATGTAAGGGTACTAAGCATTCAGCACACATAAAACTACTCTCGCTTCTTTTTTTGGCAGCGGAGCAAACTTTACACAGACGTCGTAAATATTGATTTGTTTTTCCTGATCCAACAATTCTGGTGCCTTTATGTTTCTTCATATCACCCGAAAGTCTCTGAGGGTGATCATATCTTGATGTACGAAGTGTAGGTACAAGTACAGAAGTATTAGAAGTGTGGAGGGTTCGGAGAAGTTAAACCGAAGACGATTGGTGAAGTACGGTCCTCAACACAGTTTGCCAAAGGTCGGTGTCGCGGAGGTTCGTGGTGACGTCGGTCGCGGGTGAAGAAAAAGTGAGACCTCCTAAACTCTCCCCGGAAAATATATATTCCTCTAAAGAAGGACAGAAAGATAGGAGAGTAGGAGAAAAACGAGAAAGAGAGAAACGATTCAAAAGACAGAGAAGAAAAACGAGGAAGAGAGAAAAGATCCAAAAGACAGAGAAGAAGAAAGATGATGGTGAACAGACAAGTAAACAAGAGTGTCGTAAGAACGGTGAAAGTTTCCAGACCTGCAAGGGCCTGCCCCTCGAACTGGGCAGTTCCGTGCGAGGCCTGGGAAACCTTCGGAAAATTCGAGGGCCCGCGCGGGTCTGGTCGCCAAATGTGCGATGACACGAAACAGACTCGCGCGGAAGGACAGCGTTAACGGAAAAAGAATAGCGAGGAAATCCAGTGGCGTAAGGCAGCTTTTCGGCCGCCACAGAAGTATCATTTGATAAATCTTGAGTATTTGCGAATTCTTCGATCCAAGAACGTCCAATAACATGTAAAAATTTTTTATATTTTATAATGTTGCCGTTCAACCTAATATATAACTGAAATGCATTAAACATTGCGCAATTTAAAAGAAATAAGACTGTCTTCTTTGTCCATTTCACCGTTTTTCTCATGATGAGATAATATGACAAATACTGATCTACCAAATCTACACCCCTCACATATTTATTATACTCCATGGCGGAATGTGGTTTTATAATTTCTTGTTTCGTTTTCCAGTGTATTTTTTTTAGTGTTCGTTAATTCTCCCGAATGTATCGTGAAAACCATGTACACGATCTTATGTTTCGGTTCCCAACGCCTGTATTAAAACTTCACCCTTTCTTTCACATGTATAGCCTCCAGTTTTCAATCTGAGATGCCGTAAAGACTCGGGAACACCTCTAGTTACTCGGAGTGTACCGCAAACTCGTGTACCATTTTTTATAAGCAATTCTGCGGTATTGATACTATTATAATAGTTATCCATGTATAAGTGGTAACCTTAAAGATATATTTTTATCAAGTAATGACATTATTGTCTGGTCTAATTTTTTACCTTCCGCACAGTATATTTTCATGTTGCAAATATATCCACTTCTAGCTTCCACGCCATGGAATAATGGATTCATCATTATTCGTATTGTTTGATTGTTCGAAAAATGCCACATGTTTCAAATCTGGCGTAATCTATTACGTGCCATTATAGTAGAGAACGATGGTGTTTTCGTATAAAACTCTGAGGACCAGTAATCATCTTTTACATCTTTCTTTACCTGGCCCATCATTATAATCATGCCCAGAAATTTTTTCATCTCGGCTAGAGTAATATCTGTTGGGTTATTAGTCCGTAAAATAACTATGGGTGGTGTTCCGTCCGACGCGGAACAAAACGGAGAAAATCCTCGAAGGTTCGTTTATGATATGGACGTGCCAACAAATTTACTTTCGGGATTAGCTTTTTCCGAACTCAGTTTATTTATTTTAGTTACAAGGGGCAATTGCACCCTAAATCAGGAGAAAATCATTTAGTCAATCCGCGCGTGCCCAGACAATAGTTTTGGAATTTTCGTCGTTCGTACAGACAACCGACCATATCATAAACCGGGAATTTCCGAAGGGTCGACGCGAACCTCGTTCGTAACGGTTCCGCCAGCCATGCGTCAACTTGGAGGAAATTTCCAAGGCATCGGCAAATCTTCGAGGAACCCTCGCACGTGGTCATTGCCCTCACTCTTGCACCAAGAGGGCAGGCCAAGGGGCGTCGTCCAAGACGCCCCCGATTTTTGGAATTATGTGCTGATTGGGTATTTTCAATTTCCCAATCAGCGCACCCGACACAAAACCTGTAGGTGTCGTATAAAAACACCTACAGGATCGCACTCGAAAGGAATTTTCGCTCATACAACGTTCAGTCCATCGTTCGGGACACATAAGTCGCTCAATCGTTCGGAGTGACGATATCTCAGAGATTTTTTCTCATTACACACATTCAGTCCATCGTTCGGGACACATAAGTCGCTCAATCGTTCGGAGTAACGAGATATCATTCATCATTCAAACAGTAGTCAGTCCATCGTTCGGGACAACTACAACTAGTGATCTGATCTCAACCAGTCGGAGATCAGAGTTGAATCAGTCGATTTCTGAAGAAATTCGTAAATCGACGCGTCGCGAGTATTAACGAGACCTAAAGTTAAAGCTGGGATTTACAACCCCAGCCGAGGAATTTAATCCGCGTTAGTATTCGTGTACGTGCGACGTCGCATTTTTCGGTACCTCGAGCCGGATCTACTACGCAACATTTGTTGATCCTTCGAGCCGGATCTGTGACGGTACAGGTGGTGCACTATTTAGTAACACTACCGGATTAGTGATAATGATTTATTAGAGAGTAAACATACTGCAATATTCAACTTATATCTTATTGGATACCGCACACCGGGACGCATCGCGTACGCACACAAGCCGCGAGAACACGCGCGAATGTCTTTTGTTTAGCAGAGTGGGTAATTGTTCGATCTTCATTACCAACAATATAATTCCACTTTGACATTTTCTTCCCCTTACTCATCTTGTCCTTATTTTGCTGGTAATAGATGTTGGATTCATTTACCATTAATTGAAAAAAATCATTGCCAATAAACAATTCGACGACTTCTTTTACGCTTTTCTTATCAGTAGGAAAAATATTTGGACCAGGTTACGGGTTCAGCAGTAAAATCTGGTATGTTATGAATTTTATCGACATCTGACCATACTTCACTGTAACTATGCGATTCTGTAGACATTTCACAATCACTGGAATCATCGGAATCACTTGAATACTGTAATGGAACTGCTCTTGATCTTCTCCTTGGACCCACATCACTATCACTGTCCTTGACTTCTATATTAGAATCTTCTGAATGTATCGAATCATCCGATAGAGAGTCAGCAATATACTCAGTAATAATTTCACTCAACTTATATGGGTAAAAAGGTACAGAATAATAAGATTTGTTATACTGTTTAACCAAAAGCGTAAGCATACGAAAAATATACTGTCTGTGTTCCGTCGCGGAACAAGGGACCCTTCAGTATACCGAGGACCGCGGCACGTCGATACACGGTTCTGGTTTATGACACGGGCGCAAACACGATCGAGCGTTCGGAACAGTTGATCCGGGGCCCGGCTTCGGCCATTGTGCAGGTCAGCCTCGCATTCTCTGTCCCGTACAAAAATCGCCCCTGTTATAAACCAGACGAATTCTCGCGTAGCGGCGAGGATTACCCGCGGCCATGGGTACGTGCCCGTACTTAGGTAGGCACGTACACATGGGCCCACGTAACGGGTTTTCCTTCGCTGACTCACCGAATGTACGCGCAACAGCGAGGACTACCTGCGGACAAGGGTGCGTACTCGCATCGGAGTACACCCTTGCACGTTCGTCAAGTAGTGGGATTTTCTCCCTGTTGCCAAATGTATTTTTTATCCAAAACTTCGTCGATCTCTTGTTCCCACTCCGTCAGCATCCCCTTCCGAACATCCGAAGGAGGGGTAAAAAAGTTTACTTGTGGGTGCAAGAGTTCCGACGTAGTAGAGTCTACAACACGCATTCGACAAGAACAGTTCACTTCCGATAGTTCACGACACGCATTCGAGAGTTAACGACACGCATTCGACAAGCAGACTTCACTTACCGCGTTCGACAAACACAATTCACGTATTACCTTCGAGTCTATCACACGAACGACTCGTACTAAAATCTCGATTCGAACAAAACGTAACGCGAAGACGCGACCACTGCTCCACCGACGGATCCAGGTGCCCAAGATTAATTTGGCGGGCATCACGCGTACGGTCTACGTAAATTCGCGAAAACATTCGAGTCGCGATCAAACGTCGACCCGTCGATCGTAGCGTACACTTTCTGGTTCTGCGAACCGGAGCTGTTAGCGCATACAGTCTGCGGAATACACTGCTCGAGAGTGATTCTCGCTTGGATTGTTTTTGAACCATCGTATACATTTTATTTTTAGATTATAACAAATGAAGATCAACCTTACCATGCCAAGCGAATGCAAATCGATGTGTAAAACACCCATACCAGCAAAAACAATTCCACATCATCGTGGGATCGGCGCTCAAGCGATAGATCCCGAATCCCGCGTTTTCACGGGGCCGGCGCTCAAGCGGTATACTTCGAATTGCACGTTTTCACGGGGTCGGCAATCAATGTGTTAAGAAACAAAAGGCGAAGAAGAACCGCGTATCACGACGAGCGCGGCAGATTGTATGAAAAAGTATATTGTGACTTCTTCTGAGGACGAAGAAAAGTATGCAGGAATGGCCGAATGAAGGATGTAGCACGCCAGTGGCGGTAGATACAATGTATCGAGATCGAGGACGACGAGCAGGCTTCGGTACCTTCGCGACGAAACAAAAAGACGAACGACGTCAACGTGAGGGTAGAGACAGTCAGTCGTGTTGTAACACTGGCAGGAGGAACACGTCATGCCTTTTAGCGTTTTTGTAAAATTTATTGATTACATCTAGTAATTATACATAACCCGGAGTATCAGTTCAGTGCAACCCCGACCCTACATGTATAAGAAAAATAATTAAATAGGTTCCCCGCGCAAGAATCAGTATACCACTGAAAACCAGTAAAAACATACACATATTTGATAATTTAAACGAAGTCGGCACATCTCACCCGGAATTATCCTACCGTCAGATCACACACTGAAACGCTATAAGTGTAGGACCCTGTTGTTTACAAGGGAAGAATGCCTTATAGGTAATGACAATTAATCCGTGTCGACAAAGTTAAAGCTATTTTAAAACCATAACAGACCATACTGCGTCCACTTGCGGAATTCTCAAAATGCTATGAGCAATGTGGAATCCTTTTTTGACCAATAAAATAATAATAACAAACTTACTGTAGACGGTTCGCCCTTTTGCGTGTCGATACTTGAGGGCCTGAGAGATAGTCCAGGCCCATTGACTAATTTATGACCAAGGGGACCACCATGACCTGGGTCACGTGCGCTCTCGTCTGAAGAGTTTTCCTTTTTAGAAAAGCAACTGAGGAAAAGCAGTTAGTCGCCGTTCCTCGTTAGAGCCACATCGGGTGATAAATATATTTAACCTGATTACGGACTTACTTCTTATTTTAGTAGCCCTACAGTTTTCAGAAGTGGGATCTGTGCAGTTTTAGGTTGGTGCGTGATAAAGAAAACGCGATCAACTACTTTAGGCCGGTTAACACTGTGAATGTTGTACGTTTTAGAGCTTTTGAATTTTTAGTTGTACTGCGTCGTGGTTAGTGGAACGAAGAATTTAGACTGATTTTTTTTATTTTCAAAGATTAGTGAACTTTTAATACGTGGTCATATAATTTAGTTTGAACCGTGATACAATGTCAGGAAAGAAGAACATGAATGACTTCACCATGGCAGAATTGAAGGAGCAATTAAAAATTAGGAATCTGCCTGTGTTAAGCAACAAAAACAAATTGATCGCCCGGTTGTTCGCTGCTGAACCGGATATTGAAAATGCTCTTTAGAGGCATTCGAACATGGAGCAGTACGAAAACGCCCGAGCCTCAATTCCTCTAACAGTTGAGCGACCGGTGAGCGAATTATTTACACCTGCCAGAAGTAGTGTTCTCGATACAGAACGCGAGATGGAACTCCTTCGTCGCGAGCGAGATTTATTACAGCGAGAATTAGAATTGACTAGGCGAGAAAGGGATATGACACTGACTCCACGGAACGTAGAGTCGACCAGTGCTAGTCTCCGGTCTACAACCAGTCTTAGAACAATTTCAGACATTCTTAGCGAATTTTCGGGTTCCGAAAATGTTGAGATTTGAAGGCAGCAGGTACAACGGCTAAGGACCATTTACCAAATGGATGACGGCGAAACAGCAACCGTGATCACGCTATATCACCGGATAGATAAATTGGCTGCAAGAAGAGAATTCGAGAGACGGAATTGGCAAAGAGACTGGCCAATCGAATTTTGATCGACGCGGAAGAACTAATTGATTTAGTGATCGACAGAGTACCCGACGCGCGCCTTCGAGATCAAGCGCGAATGCAGCGTCTCAAGACAGCCGAAGATCTCTTAGAAACCTTTAGAAAGCTTACGTTGCGAGATGACGCAAAGAGTGTTCGGGAGGACAAAATTTCAAGAAAATCGGTTCCTGCGAAGACGACAAGGTGTTGTATTCCCAGTCGTGGAGATGAATGCAACACTTAGTTATTTTCAAGGGAGGTTTTATTATAAAGGTTTTCGACGTGTGGTGAGGTCGCCTTTTACACTGTGTATACGACTAAGATCTAATTTTGATGGTTACGGTTTGACAGTGCTGAACCAAGTCTGCTCGCAGGGTCGATTTAGTCCTTTTTAAAAGAAAAAATAGGAGTAGTGGGGATGAGATAGGGCGACAATGATTCGGAGTTCAAGGGGTACGGATGACTCGAGGATCAAGGTACATGGATGAGTCAGTAGGAGGTGAGAGTTTTAGGCGGCTGAAGATAAGATAGAAACAGAGGAAAAATAGGAAATATTTAGGGAAAGGATAACTATTGCGAGGATGACTGTCACAGAAGCAAACATGTTTGTATAACTATGTGTCACAGCAGGCTGGCATCCAACAAAGGGACGCGCAACAGCCGAAAGAGAATCGCTGTTACAACTGTAACGAAATGGGACACTGGAAGAAGGATTGCCATAAGAGAGCGAGGAAGCTGTTTTAAATGTGGTGCATCGCATCACGTTAGAAACTGTCGGCAAAATGCAACCGGCCAGGTGAAAAGGTCATCATGGACACCGACGGCGACGTCATCGTCGACGGCACCAGGAACCTCCGTGAATCTTCTTCAACCAAGCTCTCCCCAGATTCCGTTCATGGTGCCGGTAACGTTCGAAACTAAAGACAATAGCGGTAGTACTTTTAATTCTGCCATCACGGCAATGATCGATTCCGGTTCGCCCGTTAGTTTGATTCAACAGGGTCTGTTACCTTCTACCTTCCGATCTGATCCACCGGAATCGTGTAACCATTATGGGATCAACCGTTCACCTTTAGATATCGTAGGGGTTCTTACGACCAAAGTTGCAATTGGCAACTTAAAGTCAGCCATTAAATTTTTAATAATACCAGATAGCGCCATCACATGTTTTGCTCTTCTCGGCAGAGACTTTGTTTTGTCACCATCAACTCGCATTAGTATATGGGAGAGAGTTTCGAAATAGCATCAAGTGGCGAAAAGGATTGTGCTTGGGAGTCTGAAAAGTTGATAGGATAAATTTCACAAATTGAAACACCCGGTAAATGGGACCGCGTTTCAGGGTCAGCGGAATGCGCGCTAAATAATACAATCTGCAGGCCAACGGGAGAAGGTTCTTTTCCCGACTATTATTTGGGACCAACCAGATGGGAGCAGTAAACAATGATTTGCGAGTGGTCTTAGAGTCGTATTCGGAAGGGGACAGAGACTTTCCCTCAATACATGAGGAAGCCGTCGGAAAAATAATAAAAAATCAAGAAGGAAATAAACAGGCTTACGATGGAAGACATGAGGCATCAAAGGAGTACCAGGTGGGAGACTGCGTTATGGTTCTGATGTTACGCCGGGGATGAATAAAAAACTAATCCCAAAATTTAAAGGACCGTACGTTATCAAGAATGTTTTAAACCGTGATAGATATGTAGTAAAGGATATAGAAGGATTGCAGCCTACGCGTATACCCTTTACTGGGGTTGTAGGCCTGGATCAAATAAAAAATTGGATACGTTTTTAATCATTGCGCATTAATGTCACTTTTCATTTAATTTTTTATAATTGTTCTATATTTTTACATTGTAATATACTATACTTTGTTCGTTGTTTGTTTTAATACTTAATGTAATTGGTGTGTGAATGCTATAATAGACTCAGGAATATTGTATAACGTATGCATTGTATAGAGTGTGTATTCGGTATTTTATTTATGTATAGATTATAGAATGTATCATGGAGACAGTTTATTATTGTTAAGTCATTCTTATGTTTAGGATTTTATTAGCACTTTAACGTAAGCACTCGTGACCAAGGACGGTCACTATTGTCAGGAATGGCCGAACTGTAGACGGTTCGCCCTTTTGTGTGTCGATACTTGGGAGCCTGAGAGATAGTCCAGGCCCATTGACAAATTTATGCCCAAGGGGACCACCATGACCTGGGTCACGTACACCCTCGTCTGAAGAGTTTTCCTTTTTAGAAAAGCAACTGAGGAAAAGCAGTTAGTCGCCGTTCCTCGTTAGAGCCACACCGCGTAATAAATATATTTAACCTGACTACGGACTTACTTCTTATTTTAGTAGCTCTACATTACAATTTGGTTGGAGCGTAATAGTCCTAATATACGTGAATGTGGTTATTACACATAGTAAGGAAGGAAAATCAATTTTATCAAGAAAAGCTTCAAAATCACTAAGACAAACTATTATAGACATTCACATAATTTCATTACTGGCCAAAAGGGAACATTTTCATTTTCCATGTGGCTATACGAAATTACAAAAATATTGGCACGCTTGTTATTTACGTTTGTTGTTCAAATAGAAAATTACTTCATAAAAGTACTGTTACGTGTTCCAAAAATGTAATGTAAATTATAAATTCAAAACATTAAATTCATACTTAAACTTTATTACTTCTTAGAGCAATCTGAATAGAAAATCCTCCAAAAAATTGCCTCTCTAAACGAAAATGCCCTATTTAGCACTTTGAGTGCTGCCCAGCGTAAAGTGTTGATAATGAAAAAGGACGCAAAATTAGTAATGAGAAAATGAGTTTTAATATTGCGAGCAACGTATGTACAAGCAAAATTCAAAACATTAGTACTATCCGAGTACGTGAAGCACATTTCTAGAAGACGCGGCACTTGAAATGCTTATGAGGATTCGGTCATCTTTAAACCCCAACAAAATATTTGCGAGGGTAAACGAATTTCTCCTCTCTTGTACGAGGGTGGGCTAAAAAGGTTTACCTTTATACTAATATTTTCAACCATAGTAGAAAAATCTGTATAAAACTAAATACCTCTAACATATAATATATCTTTACTCCATGATAGCTGTCCTATTGATAATGTGCATATGTAGTTGTTTCAAGACTTCTTTATAATCGGTTTACGTCAATATCATGAACGAATTTAGTAATTATATAAAAGGGAGCTTCATCGTTGATTTTGATGAGCTTGGAACAGGGAGACAGAGGCGAATCGGATCGGATCGGATTTACAAGCGAAAAACAAATAGTTAAAAAGTCAGAACGACAATGTTTTCTATTAATTTCTGTTAATACACATTCGGTTTCAATATTAGCAAAAAGAATTTTTTAGCTTTTTAAATGTTGCGATTAATATTTTTGAATGGTTTCGTCAAGGAATGTACGCGTTCTCGTACGTTGACGCGATTTCTCCTCGTGACGGTCGGGTGCCCACCAAATTAATTTTAGTCACTTGAGTCCGGCAGTGGAATAAGTGGTGTACGTATCGTTGTTTTGGCAACAATTGTTCGACCGTGGAGCACGATGTCGTGTCGCGTGGACATTTCGTTTACGTTACACTTGTTCAAAAGCGCTTTTTCGAATGTGTCCATCGGCACTCTTGCACCCTTGAGGTAACGAATGTCGGTCCTGACTCACTGAACACAAGGGACCAACCTGGAGGGTGAGTGCAGAAAGTCGATAATCTTTTTTGAGCGCATTGACTTGCTAACACCGCAAAGTCCCGTTGCCTCGGTTCACTTGCAAGTCCCATGTTGGCGAGAGAACCTAACCGCTACCTGTAAATTGCGTAGTTTCTGACAGGAACATTTTTTAACAGCGTGTATGCGTCCTAATTCGGGTACCATGATAAGCCGCTGGCCAGACCCCGCCATTCCACCTCAAACACTCGGCCGTTAACGCCAGAGTCATAAATCCAGGGCGGGTGTAACTGTTACAACTCTTTCAGGGATCGCACGTCTCGCTTTCTTCACGGCGGAACAGTTCTAATTCACTCTAGAAAATTTGAGGTAAATCGGATACTTCTCATTTTTCAGTTTTTTGCTTATAAAAGGAAGATTTTTAAGTTCTTAAACAATTTGTTTACTAATATTGAAGCTGAATGTGTATTGATGACGAAGTTGTAACATGTAATTTTCATTCTTAGTTTTAACTATTATTATAAAATCAGTCATTGACATGTTTGTTACAAATATTCTAACATGTAACACTAAATTTATTGCCACAGGTTTCGTGAGACGACTCCTCGCAAAGATTGCGGTGAACCCAAACTTTTGAAAGTGATTGGTTACATTTTTCTTTGCAATAAATGCAATATTATTCTTTGCAAGATCCCGTATGTATGCTATTAATTCATCCTTCCTTAGTAGTCTTCATTCTTCTTTTAATAGTGTCCTTCGTTGGACTAATCTTTAAGCCCTGGTATTGCTTTCCAAGAAGTATCATTTTATTGACAGGTGATGTGAAATGTAAAACTGGTTTCTTAGTTATTTAATAAGTCTTCTTTATAGGGTTGTACAAGGTATACGATAAATGCCGGAGCTTGATGCATGGTCAGTCTTTTGTATTTATATCTTATTATTATATATGTGTAAGTAATCTAAAGTACAGTAAACAGTGAATTTAGATTCCTTAGAGACTAATAATAATCAACACATTTGAATTTCCAAGCTTGGCTTGCCATTATAAATGTGAAATTCAGAACAACGTATTTTCGACTAGCCGTGAATTCGTTGCGTTCGTGTCGATTCTAACGGGCGCTGGTGACAAACAACGCTTTATAATAATTGAAGATGAATTGGATTAAGTATAGGGAAGGTGTATAGTAATATGGATGGCCAACATCCTCTTCACCATAACAACGTAACACATATGGCCAATATTCTTATTTTTATCCAAGTCGCCTCAGTTTACCCTATGTTACCGAGGACCTGATACTGAACGATTCTGTTTCCTATATATGTTAATCACTCGGCCTCAGTTCCTAAGCTTCGATGTTACATACTGTATTCTATAAACTATGATTAGTTCAGGCGTGGTTCTCTTTCTTTCGTCTCACAGACAGATGTTACTAAGAAATCGATATTTCGTACAATCCCCTCCTCTTCACAGAATGTTGAACTCTTTTAGCTTCCGTGGAATTCAGGAAAATCCATTGGATTCAAACAGATAGAATTATGTTGTCAATTATGACCTAAAAGTGTTAACAGGTGTGGGGCTCCGTAATCTTAGTCCTTTGCTACAGCTACTCACGAAAGTGATCAAACCAATACATTTATAATTTTCGAAGCATGAAATTCGTACAGTGGATTCCAATGTGGAAAGTATATAATTCTGTAATATGTAAAAAATTGATTCCTGAAGACTGTGTGAATAAAGTCAGAAGAAAATCGGACTATGTGAATACAAGTACCAGAAAAAGTATTAAAACTACATCCTTTCTGGGGATCACAAAATTCGAAGTTAGAATTTGTAGAACACCGCAACGTAAATTCGATACGAGACATAATCATAACATTAAATCATAACAGAAAGTATGCGAGTAAAATGAATGTGACCGAACGTATATATTGTGCGTTGTAAAAGAAACGTCTGTAATCAAAATATGGTTTTACTCGAAAAAAATTCTCTTCCTCTCACATCAATATCTCGGAAAGTAAGGCTGAGCGACGATAATATGTATAGGGAAAAGTTGTTCAGTATGATATCCCTGATAACATACTTCAACGTCACTGAGATCTGTGACGAGATCCCTTTTCTAAATGATTATTTTATGTTTCTATCGTGAATGAAATTTTTTATAAAAATTCATAGGCAAATGCAAGTTATTCAACAAATGTTCTAGTGCTCAGTGTATTCGTATACGTGAAACACTGACGAAGAGGTAATATCCACTGCAAAGAAGTGATTCCGAAAACGAGATCAGTCCAGAATAGGGTATTGACGAAAATGCGGCAATAGTGATTATACCGAAACCTAAATATGTAACGATAAAAGTAATGAATAAAGGTTTCTTTTTCTACTGTTCAATGAAAATATGCTTTCTCGATCATTTCTTATCAAAGTGAAGGAAAAAGCCGTCCACCCTCGTACTAACCGAACATGTTGGTTAAATTAGGAGATGAAAAATGAAATGTGCGATCAGTAATTTTAACGATTTCGATATGTTTCTCTTCCACTAGCTACCGACTGGAAAACGCAATCAATAGATCTGTAAAGTCAGAGACGCCCATCGAGATAGACATACGGTCAACCGTGGAAATACACGAGAGAGCTTTGGAGTTGGTACCCACATTCAGACGTTAACCTTTGGCATTCTGAACATTTTTACATTATTTTAAATAAATGTTATTAAAATGATTTATTTTAAACATCTTTTATAAAATGTATGTAGCAAATTTTTCTTCGCTAATTAAATTGAAGAAACGAAAATTGCTATTAAGAACTTACGAATGTCACACGACATTGTAGTAAGAGAGAATGGGGTCAAATGTAACACTGAAAAGTTGGATTACAATTACACGAAAATTATTATATGTACAACTAAAATTTTTAGATCAAAATCTTACATACCAACTGATGGTAATGGACACTTCATAATAGTAAAATGACCATTATTACCCAAGTTATTAATAATCACATAGGATCAAGAGTCACACAACCATTTCTTGCAAATCATTACTTTCATTAAGCCAAATTGTAATAGTAAATGGGAACAAATGAAATAATTGTGGTTACGCACAGAAAACATTAATACATAAATAAAATTTGTTGAAAAGATATATTTTGATTTAATTACAGATTATTCGATTTCATAATTTTAGCAAGAGCATAAAATATTTTGCGAATCTTCATCATCATCTATACCAGTATTAGCATTTACTACAACCGAAATTGATTGTAGGATTACCTTCATGTATGGCTACTAATGATAGAATCGCCTCAACAACGTGACAGTAACTTTGGAATATCAACAAATCTGCTTGTTCATTATGTACATTAGTTCTTAATTGAAAAGCTTTATTATGCGGAAATAAAAAAATTTTGTTTCCATTTTTAATTATTATACTTGCAGTAGTTTGAGACATGTCATCCATTGTATTATATTAAGAAGACTTTCACCCCCTGTTACATTTGATCCGAGTCTCTCCTAGTCGTAAATAAAATTTATATCAAGACACACTAGACAAAGGAGTGCAAAGGGTTAAGGCAATCACTGTTAGCTGCACGTTCCATTGCGCTTTAATTACGTGTTTTATTTTTTTGGCATCGAACGATCATCAACATGATGGGACATTTATCGAACTCGTGAACGAAGAATGAACAGGCAAATCGAGACAGATATGATGGTACAATATTTAGTGGCTATCATAACAGTCGTCCTGTCGTTCGCTGTAAATTTGTATCGTGTAAGTATGATTGGGAGATCATACGAGAAATAATCACGTCAGTCGACAATCGTGAATTCATTTTATTGTTCCGTCGGAGGAAACATAACTCTTTTTGGCACACGACAGGTCTACCTGGTGTTGCAGAACAATCACGAGATAGAAAATGTGGTCATCTCCGTGCTAATTTTCTTGGTGCATTTCATGATTATGCTGATGAATAATTATAGCGGACAGAGGTTGATAAACAATGGCGTAGATTTCTTTCATAACACGTAAGTTAATGATTCCATTTAACGGACAGTTACTATATCTGGCGAAAAGTTTTCAGTTAAAAAGGACAAACTCGTCCGTGATATCATGGCTACTAATTATTTACACGAATTCATCGTCCCTTTGGAAGTTTGCAATATTAATATCGCAATTGTTGAACGGTCCAACAGTCCATTGAAATATTCATTCCTAATTGGATATAAAATTGTGCTTGATTACGAAACCACCTTCCACATGAAAATGTGCCATATGAAAGATAATGAAACAATGCTATTGAATGAAACAGATACGATACGTTCTGGTACTGCATACCGCTGAGATCGCAGAAACTCTTATTATTTATAATGATGAGAAGCATAAACGAAGTGAAGTGCAATCTCGCCGGCTTATTTGCACCGTGTTACGAAGGTTTTACAACGGTAATTCGTTGTACTTATATATTATTTTATGGATAATCCTCGAGCACAAATATAATAAGTTTCTGTTTCAGATGATGAGCTCGTCCTTCTCGTATTTTACCGTCATCTCTTCAGTGTAGTCGAATGTTTAGAAGCAATGGGCCTTGGTCGTAGTGACTACACAGGATCAACACTCAGATGCATCGTGTATTATGGTTCAAATGCTACAATCTCCAAAATGTCTTTCCGAAGAAGACGCACTCCATTAACAATTACATCTGCGCGTACTGCTCTGTGTGGGCGAAAAATATGTCTGTGTATTTATAGAACGTATTTTGTTTATCTATTAAAACACGTTTCAAACCATTGGCCGCCTTATAAGTTTACTCCTGAACACTTAATGAAATTTGGACGGGATACATGTTGTCCCATTGACCTAATAATACATGTAATCTGGGCCACACTTTCACCTAAGAGGGTGAAGATTACTCACCCTTGGCAATATGAATTTTACTTACAGCTTGCGGGTAAGGTTATGAATAAAAACATTATTACTGAAAGGACAAAGTTTATTGCTTCTCGTGGAATGACGAATGGCCAGGGAGTCCGTCCTAGCTGACACAGTGAATTCGACTGACTGTCCTGCGTGTGGAAGAGCCTGCCTTCTTTGTGTGCTGCGTACCGAAAGACTGACGCCGCACAGTGCGGACGCATGTGGACAAAAACCCAAAAATCGACTATGTTTTCACATAACGATAATTGAAGGTTACTAATTTGTTGCAAAGTAGTCTCTGCTATAAAAAAGCGACTTTTGTTGGAAAAATTAGCGAAAAATAACCTCTGTTTAGCACGTTAACGTTACAATTCCGAACGTTTTTAACGTTTTCCGAAAACGTTATGGTTTTCACTGTTTCCTATTCTGTGGATATCATACTGTGGTAATGGGTTTATTTCAGTGTGAGAATAGATATATTGATGAGTGATGAATGTGTGTGCAATAGATGAACGACGCGACTGTGTGTGTGTGAACGCGTTTTGAATAAATGTTCGAAGCATTATTCTTTTCCTACAATATCTTCACACATTAAGAATAATATATTTGTGAACAGATTAAATCTGCCTATCAGGTGTACTAGAAAGAAAGAAGTATATGGCAGAGCCGTTGTTCGTGTCCTTTTAGGATTACTGTGGTCGACTCGCCATGCACTACACTCGTGAAACCGTAATTACTTTAGGATTTTTGGTTCTCGGAGCGGTAAACCTGATGATTCGTCATTATCCTCAATTACTTTTCATCACAAACATGGTCCTGAAGGAAAAATTTCAGAATCGAAGCGAACGCAGCGAATTTTATATTAGTCTCTAAGGCATGTACACTACCGCTCAAAAGTATCCGGACACTTGCTTTTGTTCTATAAAACATAGTTTAACTTTGTACGAAAGGTATTTAGAATGGTTATATCAATTGTAATTATTATTGTAACCTTTTTGAGGTATCATAGCATAGTAGAATTAATTTTTATGTACAAATTATATAATGAGTATAAGCAGAAATAAAATTCCTGCACAGAAATACAAAATCTAATGGAACGATCTCGACGCTTAAAAGAATCTCAAGTTCCACGTTGTTTCATCTCTATGGCGCAGAACGAGTTCATAGAGTTCTTCAATACGTATTAAGTGTCTGTAAACTGTTGATGATATGTTTATGTTCTTTCGATAGAGATAAAAATGGAGGTAACGCTATGCACTCGCCAGCTTCGCTTTAGTTCGTCTGTAGCTTCTTTTCCATGAAGATATGAATTCGAAACGAGAATTATCGATACAGAAACATGCCAGTATCCTTACACTTGCAGAAGAAGGATATACAGTTAGAGAAATTGCACTGCGTCAGAAAATTGCGAAGTCAACAGTTGTTTTTACGTAATACGCGGCGCGCTGCAACTATCCGGATGCGTCGAGAGCCGAAGTTGTCAGAGGTCGTAAATCTCTGACCGATGCTTTGACCGACAACTGACCGCGTATGTCCTTACGACTTTTTGCGGTGATAAGGATATTAAGGTTGAAAACCACTTGACTTTGGTTAACAGATAAATTCCTTTTAATGATTTAACACTTAGACCTATCGGTGAATCTATGTTATCAAGGTTCTATAATGTTGTTGACTCGTCGGAAAGATAATGTTTC
Source organism: Nomia melanderi (assembly GCF_051020985.1). Lineage (NCBI taxonomy): Eukaryota > Metazoa > Arthropoda > Insecta > Hymenoptera > Halictidae > Nomia > Nomia melanderi. The sequence goes on from NC_135009.1 coordinate 1,335,456, forward strand.
CCGTGCGCTTCAAGTGATTATAATGTTTCCCTTGAAGCCGAGTGTAACGTAAGATTAGTTTTCGCGACGTAGAGTATAACTTTTCTTTTTCGACGCGTTGTTTCTTCTTGTTGTGTTTTCTTGACTGTCTTCCTGTCGCATCCTCAGCCTTAAGGAAAACTTTAGGCCCGCCTTTCCCCTGATTTCTCGAAATTAAGAATCCAATCAGGGGTAGGCGACACTGACCACGCCCTACCTCGTGCGTCCGAAACGCGATTTTTCGGAAGTAGGAAGTGTCAGTGGAGGTGGAAGCTGTGTTGGTGGGGTTTAAACAAATTCGATGAAATTTCCGCCAGGCTTGGGTCCCGGTCTGACCTGGGTAACGGTCTTCGGGGCTGAGTTTAAGACCCTTTGGAAATTCACGTTTATGACACATGCAATTAGCCGTTGAGGACGAAGAAAGTTGGAAGCGGATGTGTCATCCGGATTAAGAAATAAACTAATCCTCAAAAACGGCTCTGGAGGCTTGCGTGCCATAAACGTGCTAGCAATTTGTGCTTCGGGTATTGTCCCTCGTACAAGCTGCTAGCCATCTGTAGAACCGAATATTTTCGCGTTCAATAAACGATCCTACTAAAATATTCTTAACGTATTTGATGGGCAAAATCTGTACAGAATTCTTCTATTGGGGTTGCTTATGGCTTTGTACAAATTAAACTAAAGGTACGCTACGGAACAACAGTACATGACACTATTAAAAAGTATGCAACAAGTAAAGATTGCTCATCAAAAAAAAGAACAGGACGACCAGAAAAAACTACAAAATCCGAAGACCGATTTATCGAAACCATAAGTAAACGTAACAGACGTCTTACTGCATCAGAAATCACTGCGGAAGTTAATAGGACAAGGCAAGATCCCATCAGCGTGGCGACGGTCAAACGGCGGCTAAGTGAATGTTGGTCTCCGTGGATGTGTGACTGTTAAAAAACCACTTTTAAGACCAATAAATAAGAGAAAACGATACAATTGGGCAAAAGAACACAAAGATTGGACAATCTCAAATTGGGAAAACGTGTTATGGACGGATGAGTCCAAGTTCGAAGTCTTTGGCAGCAAAACCCGTTCGTTCGCAGAAAACCCAACGAAAAACTCTTAGACGATTGTGTAGTGCCAACGGTGAAGCATGGGGGTAGTTCTCGGTTATTGTGTGGGGTTGTCTTGGCAAAAATATGGTGGGTGATATAGTCAAAATAGACGGCATATTACGCAAGGAACAATATTTAAACATTTTAATTGAACACGCTGTGCCCTCCGGTAATAGGTTAATAGGATCAAATTTTATATTTATGCAAGACAATGATCCTAAACACACAGCTAAATAGTGTAAAAAATATTTAGAGACATTAGAGAAAGAAAAACTACTAAAAATTATGCAATGGCCACCACAATCCTCGGACCTCAACCCCATTGAAAAATTATGGGATGAATTGGACAGAAAAGTGCGTGAAAAGTGCCCAACATCGCAAAAGGACTTATGGAAGTGTTTGCAAGAAACGTGGAAAGAGATTTCCACAGAAACAATGAAGAAACTGGTAGAAAGATTGCCAAGATTAGTGCAAGCGGTAATATCTAACCGCGGTGGATAAGTCGATGAATCTCGTATTTAATTTTAGTGTAGTATTGGTAAGTTCCACAGACGTAATTTTTAATTTAAAACGTTAGATATTTAATAAGAAATTAGAAATTTTATAAAAAAACGGTTTTAGTCACTATTTTAGGCACTAACATAAAATTTATGCAACGTTAATACATATTTCGCAAGTGTCCGGATACTTTTGAGCGGCAGTGTAAATGCACTATTTAATGTATTTTAGATTATTATATTGTATTTTCTTCATTTATCGCGTTCACTTTAAAATCGTTCGAAACGAGGCAATTCGGATCAAATCGCACGGGGAGAATCGAATCTCGGGTTTCCCTCATTTGTTCATGTTTATGGTTACATGTACATATATATACGTACGAAAAAACATAAATCAGAAATCACGGTTTCCAGAAACAATAAAAGATACAATAATAATAGTTAACTGCAACTAACTCACCATATTTCTTGAGAAACAACAAAAAAAGTTAAAGTCTAGTCCAAAGAGGCCACTATTAAAACAACGATGAAGACTACTAAGGACGGACGAATGAATAACATAAATATAGATTCTTCGAGGGAATAATACTGCATTTATTGCAATGAAAAATTTATTCACTCACAGTCAGTAGGTTGGGTTCAATGCAATCTCAGTGAAAAGTTGTATCACGAAAACTATGCTAGTAGATTTAATGCTAAAGGGTAGTATATTTGGGAGAAATGTTTCAGTAATTGATTTTATGTGCAATTTCGGGTCGAACAAAAAGTTCTCACAAAAAATTGATTTTCATTGTAGATCTTCGAATGCTCAACGAAAAACTTATAGTTAAAACTTAGAATAAACATTTTTCTATATATTTTTAGGACGGCACAGTTCAAAAAATTGTTAGTCAAAGTTCTAAGGCGTATCCCGAAAAGATATAGTGGTCGAAAAATAAGGTTCACCCTAACGTGTAGGGAATAAGTTATTCTGACAACAGATGTTAAACTCAAGGCCATCGTTGCAGTTCCTTCTAATGTATACGTTTACTTGCATTTTCATAACAGTTGTTAATCTTATGAAGATCAGCCCTACTGTCAGTTTACTCGAGTCCAGAAAAAAAGGTTAAATTTATTTTTCGCCAGGTATAATTAGAGTACACCCTACTATACATATGTACATGTTACTCCCATTCATTGTTAGTTTTTTATATATTTATGTAGGGACGGAAAACGTGCCACCCTCAATTCGGAGGGTTTGACGATCGGTGGCGACGCAGTATCTACATTACAGTTCTTAGTTCTCAAGGTATGAATGGACGACTGTTTCGGTGTGTAGCTGGTGTCGTGTGGAGGCGAGGTGACGCCGTTGTGTTTAGGGAAAGTGTGACTGCGGACAGAGCGATTTCGAGTAGCTGAGGGAAGGATGTTTAGAACCGAACGACTGGAACGTGAGAATAACGTGATTTGGAAAGTGTATACGTGACGGCGAAAATGCTAGCTATGGATGTAAGAGACAGGGTGCAACTGAGAAGGGATGTGTATGATGAAAAGGAAAGAATGATTAGGGATGACGGTCAAAAGTGCGTGCGAGTTGAGCGGCAGAGCAGTATAGTAGAAGACCGTAAGACTGAATAAGCTATGAGAGTACTACGCGAGAGTATATTGCAAGCGATGTACCAGATTACATTCTCTTCATTTAACCATTTAACTTTAATAAACCATTTTCTATATTTACTAAAACACGCGAGTTATTATAATTTGGCACACGATCACGTCCTACGTTTATAAAAATATATTCGAAGAAGTGTATGCCTTTACCTGCCACGGTCGACGATTGCAAACTGGACGAATTAGTTATTAACATTAGCAGCTAGGAAAACCCAAGAAGGGAGGGGACTGTGTCTCCCTTCCACAACCATCTAGATCTAAAGGGGCCAACCAGAACGTCTTCACCCCCGCGAAGACGACATTGCGGAGGTGACGTCGAAGATGATTCTGGGAGGCCCAGTCAAGTTGATACACACAGTTGATACACACAGTTGGATACACATAGTTAGAAACACAAGTTAGAAACACAAGTTAGAAACACAAGTTAGAAACACAAGTTAGAAACACAAGTTGGAAACACAAGTTGGAAACATATAGTTAGACAAGTATCAACTCACATAGTACATAGCACAGAGCACGGAGTAGGAAGTAAGGATTACAAAGTATCAAGTAGCAATTTCGATCAAGCGCATAGCACTAGAGTCAAAGTCCGCTTCACCTCCTATTCATTTCTAAGTTTGTTCCCGATCATATCGGGTGGTCCTTCGAGACATACAAGTTTTATTAGTCGGCACACCACGTGCAAACGCCTACAAAGCTCGACCACCATTACGGTAACCACGAGTACCTAACAAAGACTATAACAAAAAATCGCAAAAATACTACCGCTACGCTAGCCATTCTTTCTTACAGTTACACCCATCTCACTCGAATCTTAACCTTTCATCCAAAGCTAAAATTCACACGGTTACGTACACGCTTCATTCTCTTGGTCCCAGTCGATCAATCCGAAACACTCTCCTTTCCCGCTTCTCCAGACCCAGGACTTTTCCACATGCAATCATTCTTATTTCCAAAGAAACCGGTACCATTCCGTCGCAATGTGGGTATATTTGAAAAAAAGGTTTGAAAAAAAATATTTTTCTATGAGAGAACCTGTTACGTCACAGATCCGGCTCGAAGGACCAAAAATGTGACGTCGCAGCGTGGCAACCTCGATAGTTGCACGCCCGTACACGATTATTAACGCGGATTTAATTCCTCGGCTGGGGTTGTAAATCCCAGCTTTAACTTTAGGTCTCGTTAATACTCGCGACGCTTCGATTTCCAAATTTCTTCAGAAATCGACTGATTCGATTCTGATCTCCGAATGATTGAGATCAGACCACCGGTTTCTCACGATACTGAGAACCCGTTTTGATGTTGCGCGTTTCGAGACGAACGAATTCTCGAATTTCGAATTGGATGCTTCTTCGGAGTGTGAAGCTGGAGTGTAGTTGTCGCGAACGATGGACTGAATGTGTTTGTTCCTAACGATGGACTTAATTGAATGTGTGAATGAATTAATGATATCTCGTTACTCCGAACGGTTGAGTATCTGAGAATATCGTCACTCCGAACGGTTGAGTGATTCTGATTCGGTTCTAACTTGTTACTGATCTGAGTAACTGATTAACTGATGCGAGTGCGATCCTGTAGGTGTTTTTATACAACACCTACAGGTTTTGTGTCGAGTGCGCTGATTGGAAAGTCGAAAATGCCCAATCGGCGCATAATTCCAAATTCGGGGGCGTCTTGGACGACGTCCTTTGGCCAGCCCTCTTGGTGCAAGTGTTAGTGTGTAATGTAGGTCAATGGACCAAAGAAATTGTTAATTTTATGTATCTGGTTTGTAAGGCCAGATATTTATTGTAACTTGGATGCACTGGCGTACTGAATAAGTTTTGAATAATTAACAAGGCTTGGCTTGATTTATCGGACTGTGTGTCCCTTTATTTTGTTGTTGATAATACTTGTCTTAATACTATGATGGTGCTGTCTTGATGAACTCTGGATAATTTGTACAATCGAGCGTGTCTTATACTAATTGTGGAGATGAGGGTGTGTACTGTTTCGTGTGTATGTTAAAAAGTGGGAAATATTTTCGTCCAATGAAGTTGTTGGGGGTTGAATCTGCTGTCTTGTGGTCACGCCTTGTAGGGTAAATCGGACAGGTCAAGTCAGGTATCGTCAGTAGGAGTGTGGAGTACCGTTAGGGTGTCGTGAAGCTAAGCCGTCCTTTGTGTCTTGAAAATGTCTGAATTTGTTTGTTTTATGATGTCTCGAATGGTTAGGGTTTTATTTAATGTGTCCGGGCCTTTTTCTCTATCGTAAAAACTAAATGTTCCTTGACTATGCAAACGGGACGATGAGGGTTATTTCTTAACTGTATGTATTCTTAACAGCAAGGGTGAGGGCAATGGCCACGTGCGAGGGATCCTCGAAGATTTGCCGATGCCTTGGAAATTTCCTCCAAGTTGACTCATGTCTGGCGGAACCGTTACGAACGAGGTTCGAGTCGACCCTTCGGAAATTCCCGGTTTATGATATGGTCGGTTGTCTGTACGAACGAAGTAAAAAGTCCAAACTGTTGTCTGGACATGCGCGGATTAACTAAATGATTTTATCATGGTTTAGGGTGAAATTGCCCCCTTGTAACTAAAACAAATAAACCGAGTTCGAAAAAAGCTAATCCCGAAAATAAATTTGTTGGCACGTCCATATCATAAACGAACCTTCGAGGATTTTCGCCGTTTTGTTCCGCATCCGACGGAACAATCATGATTATTATGAAAATTTATAAAGCAATTAAACATTATATATGTAGGAAGAAGAGAATATTTTATCGGGAACAATATAATTGTTTCACCACGGCTCACAATAAAACAGTCAACGTCAATCAAACAACGCGCACACTCTTTATATACTCGGATGGTCTTGTCTCACCCGCACACTTTCCAGAACATTCTTTCATTACCATGCATCATTAACATAAAAATCAATATAGAGAAAATCAATTTGATCTAGAATATTCCAATGCTTTGTACATATATTCAAAACGCGCTCCCACACAGTCGCGTCGTTCATCTATTGTACACGCATTCATCACTCATCAATACATCTATTCTCGCACTCAAATACATTTATTCCCACGTTTATGTATATAAGAAGTGACCAGAGTTCAGTTCTACACAGCGCGTAGGCATGGCTCTGAATAGCCGTGGCCGGCGAGAGATGGCCGTGTGGCGCCAAAATTCTGTGCACGCGCTATTTAGGGAGATTTCCATAACCTTTCCGAAAGAAAACCCGATTGCACTATTTCTACATGGCATGAGGGGGGTGGGGGAGTCGGAAGGGTTGGATTCGTCTTGAGAGATGTCTGCAGAATCTAATGGTACATAGCAAATTCATACCAACCAATCCACTTTCCGCAGAAATATAACAGAAGTGCGTTCAACGGACGTGCATTTACGCTTTTTCAAATTTTGATCACCATTCACAAACATTTAATGATACGCAATTTTCAAAATTTTTATAGCTACATATTCGGGTAGCTCTCCTCTATTTTTTGCGACAAATTTTAACCGCCTATCCTTTCTAGTTTTCACGTAACACTTGGTTGTCTGAAAAATTCCACCGTTTTTACAAAAACCCAACTTTTTGGAAAACTGGAAGTGACCCAGCAATTTGGTTTTCGGATTCGTATTTAAGGTCAGGAATTCTATAAGAATCACCTAGTGATCGTAACGTAACGTCATAATTAAGTTTTTGTAAAGGTTTATGAAGTTAGATCAGTTCGCGGAGGACCTGATTTTCCTGTAATATTTCAATTCACAATTTGATAATTACTTTAAACAGACGAAGAGAGGGCCCTACGGATGTTAGTTCGACTATGATTTGTTGAAGGTTATTCCAGCATATAAAAATAGTGAAAATGGTTTGAATGAATGTAGCCGTATTTATGGACTTCGCAACGCAACTATTAAGAGACATGCTGATAGAAAAAATTCCACAGTTAATAAGATTAAAATATTTGGTAAGTCATACATTCTGTAGTTTGAAAAGTGCTTTTTCGACACTTTAAAACCGTGGTCCGTCTTAGGAAACTGGTCTCCTTAATTCGACCGATCACACAATGTTAATTTTTCCTTGTAATTGGTGTAAATTAACTTTTAAAAAAAAATATATAGACGAACCGATTTTGATAATTTTGGGATAAGTTGTGAAACTGAATATATATAGGATGTTTCAAAAATATATATCACAAACACCACAGCGTGATTCTATACCTTTCATTCGACAAAAAAGGAAAGGAAGTTTTCGGAAAATTCATCCCAACCTCGAATAAAAGGATTAAAATTTATTATTGTTGCATTGTATTCTACTTCATTACAGAGGTAAAGCAAACTAGCAAACAAGCAAATTATTTATTTCCGATCCAGGATTCGTTTCCGTCGACCTCCATAATGAGTGAAACACGATGTGATAATATAAAATTTGAAACCTTCTTTTCCTAGGCTATGATGAATTTTGTGAGTGCTTTCTTACATCCTTTTTTATCAAATGAAAGGTATGGCATCACGTTGTGGCAGTTGTGAAACATGTTTTTGAAACATCCTGTACACGTCTTTCAAGCTACGGCGATAACACTAGTTTTCATAAAATTGACATCTCTTGTAAAAATTAATGCTTTTAGTAACTTTTTCCTTTCGTAAAAATGTAAAAATAACAGAGATCGGTATGAGTGAGTGTGCTTGTTCAGGGTGGGTATGCTCTAGGTCCTTGACCACACTTTATAATTGCCAAAAACCCTTTCAGCATTAGTCTAACGTTTTTTTAGGCATTATAAAGTAAAACCATTCCCATTACGTAAAAACCAGGCCTACCCATACCGATCACTATTATTTTTTCTGAAGGAGAAAGTCATTCAAAACATCGGTTTTTACAAGATACGTAAATTTTATGAAAATTTTCATTTTAAACAATTCAGACGTTATACCTGTGGATTTTCGATACTCGCGATGTATTCATGCAAAAAGCAAATAAGCGGCTATTCCTCCCAAAGCGTGTAAACATATACCTCCAGTGATGCTCGCTTAAATTTCACAAAAATTTGCTCGGCTAAATTCCACAGTACTCGCCCTACTCTTCTCCCAATACTCACTATTTCGAACTTAGTGTAGTGATCCCAGTAGAGAGGAACAGAAGATGAATACAATCAGCAGAAACAGTATGAATGTAGTCTGTCGAGCATCGAGCATCGAGGCGCAGGACTTCAAAGCCACGCCGCACGCTTCAAATATATATATGCAATGAAGAACATTTCAATTGCAGTAATTTTAACCTTATCTTCTCAAATGTAGTACCGCTGGATTGTTGAAATTTTTCTGATTAAAATGAGTTAAACACAACGTAACTCGGTCTAGTTTTATTGATTTGGAGGAAATGAACCTTTAATATTGTTAATTACATTAAGTCGGTAAAACTAGTCCGATTTCCATCGTGTTTGGACTAATTTCAATCAGACCAATCTCTGAAATTCACTGGCACTATATTTGAGAAGGTAGAATTAAAATTACTGTAATTGAAATTTTCTTCATTGCATGTTTGTATTTGACGCATGCAGTATCGCTTTGAAGTCTCGCGTTTCCACCCGCGATTTTCGACGGACTGCGTCTATCCCGCTTCCACTCACTATATCGAGTCTCTGTCTTTACCAGGCTGTGTTCGAGTCAATACCTGAGAGGAAATAGCTTCCTCCTGTTTTTAAATTCCACTTAAGGGACCCGAAATTGTGGAATTTAAACGAACATTACGTAATAATTTGCCCAATCGTTACAAGCTATATCTTTTGTATATTTGAAGTTAGAAAAAAATATTACTGAACAAAAATGAATGACGTAACTTTTTGTGTATGTTCATGATCACAGATTTTTTACATTATTTGATACACCATTTTTTTAAATTGGAATCTATCTCTTTCTTTGTATGAGTTGAATCCCTTCTTTAGTTTGTGTAAAAAAGGTATTAGGGTAAGATAATCAAAAAATGGATATTTCGCAAGAAAGGCAAAATGTCTATATTGAAGGAAATTTTCAACACCCTATTACGAAGCTACATATTATGCAAATACTTCTGTTCCGGCACGGTTTATTTGTTTAAGATACATATCATAAAAAAATGGCAGCTCAACGACCTAAACCCCGAGCCCACAGCCACCGGTAGCTTTGCAGGTCAGAAGGGACAACGTACTCCCTACCTCCACTACTAGTAATGTGGGCGTAGGTTAAAAAACTATATCTAGCAACATCCCGAGCGTTTTAGCCTTCTGATTTGTCACTAAGGACACCGCCCTATCTCAGTATTTTTATATATATAGAGAGACATTGAGAGACGAAACAGACAGACATATATCACAAGTTCATTACTAATCACGCTGTACTCACTGGACAACATACACACTTTAACTTTGTGAACATATATACATTCCTTTTACTCAATATTCAACAAATACAGTCCACTTTCGAACGAGAAAAGGAGAAGCCTTTTTTCATCACATCCATTTCACACAAGGTTAATTCAGCGTGTGAAAGTGTTACGCCATGTCCACTATTACTGCCTGGACAGCGTGCACGAACAACTTCTTTCATCGCTTCTCTGTTAGTTTTGCAAGCAATTTTCATAATAATTCTAGCTAGTTTTAATAATATTTCTGTAAAGAATATAGAAATACAACTATTAGCAAACAATTACGATACATTACAATTAAAAAATGTTGTATGAAATGTTTAGAGTATGATAGAAAAACCTTTGAGCATTTCCTTCAATGAAGATATTTTTTCAAAATAACTCGCGAAATAATCATTTTTCGATCATGTTGCTCTAATACTTTTTTACCCAAAATGTAGAGAAGATTCGAGTCACCCACAGAACGAAGTAGATTAGGCTCGAACTCAGAAAAATAGTGTAACTGTGAATATATGCTAAATGTTATCACTTTTGTCTGGTAATATTTTTTTTCTAACTTCAAATACAAAAAAAATATGACTTGTAACAACTGTGTAAATAACCCTGTACATAAATAAAATTCAATATATTAGCACTAATTATTTCTTCTGAGTATCTCCGAAATTAAGATCGAGCGGGGGTTACGTGTACAAGGAAGGATTGCTTGAAATGATGTTCCCAGCAATATATTCAAAAATCATCGAGATCGGTGAAATGCGCACTTATATAATATTATATTATTATACAAACATAACGTTAGAAGTGTCGTTATTGTAAGTATGTTATTATAAACATTAATATTATACAAAAGAAGGTATATATTATAATGTACAATAAAAATAAGGGTTACGTTGTTTATGTTTCTCAAATATTGCACGTTATACATATTTTTTATTAAAAGGATCAGGCACTGTGAGAAGATATATTTTTTCCTTTATAAAACTAAAATTGAAATTCATAAAATTAGAAAACGTTTGTTAACGTTATACTAACTTTAAGGTCTTTAATTTTAATAATTTCAAGTTTGCATAAGCAATAACAGCCATGCGATAGACTTAAAGAAGGAGATAAAGACTCACCGGAAGATGCCCAACGCTCAGCATATTCCATTAGTAACATGGACCAATCGTATAAGTCTTCAGAATTCGCCATGGTTGACCGACAGGACCTGTTTCTTTGCCACCGGTATTATCGATAGTTCCTCAATAAATAAACTAGAATCTCCTGGTTATCAATATTTTGTATCACAATCACACTTCTCGCGTAACATCGAACGGAACACACTTGATACGAAACTTCACACAGCGTAGGTACGTGTGCAACGATCCTAAAGGGAGATGAGAAACGAAGTCAGAGCATACACAAGCAGTCAATGATTATCTTACGACATCCAGTTCTAGTTTGCTGTTTCTCTCTATCCTTCTCCTCTCTTTTACCATTACAACACCACCTCACGATCTTTCACGAGACTCACATACGTATGGTCGTCCTTGTTTCTCTACTTTCGTTACATTTCATCGTGTCTTTTCATTCTAGCCACCCTGCTCTTTCGCAGTGTTTATTTGTATGATCAGTTTACCGTGAGATCGTCTATCTCTACTATACTTGTGTGTGTGTTAGTTAACTGAAATTTGTGTGCGTTCCGTCTTTAGTGGTTTTATTCATTTTTTAAATGTAATTTACAAAGATATTTAAATATAATTTACAATTATATTCTGCTCATATTTTATATTTTTGAAAATTTAAATAAATTTGTTCGTTTCTATTATGTTAAAAGTATATTCTTCGAAAAATTTAATATTTATAATTCATTTGTTCATAGTAACATTTCAACTGTCATATGTTATATGATTCACACACATAAAAGATAATTTCTAGTCTAAAAGTAAAAATGAATGTATCAATTACCATTAATTTAATGTAAAAACTTTATTATCTATAAAGTTCCCAGAAGATTATCAAAATAAAATTAAACGTTGACTTATAAATTCCCATTTCATTAAACAAAAATTTTAGTTTGAAAAGTTTTTAAAACTACTAGTATGGTGATTAACATGTTAATATATTATATGGATACTATTTGTGGCCCATGCTGCAGGCATTGTTAAATATAAATAAATGAATTATCTTAAACAAAATAAATACAAAATTGAAAAAGAACTTATAATTATTTTTTCACTTTCAAAAAACCAGCTGTGTTCGAGAAATATTTTGCATTGGCTTCATTTACTTTCTTCTCTGCTGCTTGTGGATTTACAATTTCTAAGCCCTATAACAAAAACAAATATATTTAAACCATAACTAGATAAATTTTCGAATTCCGATTATCTCAATCTTAAAGGTTTTTTTTTTATTAAGAATATATATTAATCATGCAACTTCCTACTATACATTTTTCAATTCTTGTATGAAACATTACATTCCTTCAGTCAGTAATTTCAGCAATATTTATATACTACCGAAGACGAGACAATCTACTTATATTATTAATGTATTGGTATTTTACCTGCAATGGCGTAAACGCAACACTGGATGCTGTACCAGAGACTTGTTTCTTAACTGTTGTACTTCCACCCCATTGCTGCTGTTTCTGTAAATTCTTCTGCAATGTTTTTGATATCCGCACTTTAGTTTTTTCATCAATTTGGGGCAACCTGATTCGACCGGTTCCTGCTTTACCAATTGTACCACGTGTGTAACCAAGATCTTCTTGATAAGCATCATTTTCTATCTAAAAATATACATATCAATCAGAAATATTATAATGTTACATAATGTTACAAATATAAGAAAGTAAAACTTACATCTGCGAAATTCATTCTATTTGCGTGTTTCCTGAATTCAGTTATGGCGTAACGTTCTTTCATTTTTCTAACACGTTTACCACCGCGCTTCTTTCGACCTGGATCAATAGGTTTTGGTAAAGGCTTTACAAATTTTACAGGTGGAGGTTCTTGGAGTTTATCTAATTTTTTCTCAATTTCTTCACGAAACATTTGACCAATATGACCATCTGTACTTTCATGACATGCGTCAACACGAGCGGCTAACATACTTTTAGCTGCTACAAGTCTTGCTGCTTTTCGTCTTAAATCCTAAAAAGATTAACTAAATATAAAAATCAAACAATACCTTGAACAGTATGTGAAATTTGTATTGTTGTTCATATAAATTTTACTATAAAATAACTTACAGGCGGAGTGTCCTGTACAATATCAGAGTAATATATAAACCCCGTATGAGGTAAAGTTGCTACTTGGGAAAATCCAGATAATGTCGTTTTTTGCGATCCAAGAACTAGAATATTACAGGCTGGCATTTTTGATAACTTAGTTAAACCTCCAGCAACACCTAAAACATGAAGGTGCAACATATAATTATGCCAATTTAATAAATTTGAAAAGTTTACTTTCAAAAGAAAGACAGTATTTTAAAATTTACCCATAATTTTTGCAGCTGTAGATGCACCCACTATCACAGACAAATTTGGTGCAATGAATGCCATTCTACTCTCTACATATTCAAATATCTTCAGTTTGCAGTTATTTAATTCTACCGCCATGTCACAAGCTTCGCAAATAGCTTCCTTTTCTTCTTCTGTTAGTAGTTGTCTACAAGCATAACATATTTGTTTGTTTTTAATAGTAAACATTATATACATATATTATTCATAAATTCTTAATCCATTAGATAATATGTTACCCCTGTGTCGTTGATGCGGTAACTGAAACTACCATGATTGTCGCTTGAGTAAGAAATTGTTGTAAGGTTTCATTATTCTTTGCTCTGTCTAAATCATTTCCTAATTCTCTAACTGTCATTACATATTCCAAAGGACCAACAACTAATGACTCTAATTCTGGAAATCTTTTAGAATACTTGTCTCTTGTAAATCGATGTATTGTCGCTAAAAAATATAATTTCTATTATACAAAGAATGTTTGGTGATATTATTCAACAAATTTTGTTCACATGTTGGCTATAGCTTATGTATTTTAACGTTACCTATGCATTTGTTATAAAATCACAAATACAATAAAGTACATAATATCAATATATACCTATTTCATCATCAATATCCACAGCCATATTATTAGCTTCAACAATAAGCTGATATTCTGGATCGGACTCAACGGGTCCAATAATATCCACTGACTTTCTAGGAATTTTACTGTATTTTTCAATGTGAGACATTACTTTTTGTAACTGTTCTGAGTCACGTAATTTTGCTAATTCTCTTACAGAAGCAACTTTTATTTCTGCAATCAATGTAAGAAGTTGATGAAAGAGATTCTCAATGTTGTTTACATTAACTAAAATTGAGGTTAATTACCTTCTTCAATAGTTTTGGAAACTGAAGCCGGAATAAAGTCCGGCTCTGGTTCTTCCATAACACGGTCAGAGTCATCATTCTCTTCAAGATCCGCCAAAAGTTCATCCGCTAACGACATGATCACTTTACAACAAAATTGTATAAGATTGTAAATATTTTAATAACCTCTTTCGTTTAACAAATCACTGTACCTAGTAAATACAGCAGCGTCATCTGTGTAAACAGTAAGTTCAGAAACTAATACGAAACAAGTTGTGGTGTTCTCAAAATCAGGCTACTCGGATTGGCTAATATTCATGTAAACACATATAACGAAAATAAGAGAAAGAAAAATAAAAAATAGGGAATTGGTTTCCCCCATAGATGCAGGAATATAAGGATGGAGAGTAGGATTTGCGAAATGATTGCTCCTTGAAGAAGACCAGTGATTGACATTTGACGCACGACTTTTATTGGATGATGCTTAACGCATATTAGCTACCGCTAATTGTAAACAAATTTGAACTACAAATTAATAATGTTATTTAAGTTATAGTGGTATTCGCTTTTTTAGTCAAAAAATGAAATATTTAAAAATTTTATTTTTCTACGACTTTCCTAAATTGTTTTCTTTTAATTTTATCGGATAACATAAAAATATTGTGTTATTAAGTGCAAACGGTAAAATTTTATTGTTAGTACAATGGAAATTACATCTATTATTTCAAACATTATTTTATATTTTCAACGAGTTATGTATATTTTACATGTAATAGAACTTTATTATATGGATTTATGGTTGTTATATTTTAATATTAAAACCTTGCACTATTTAATTATAAAATCCGTGAACTTGTGGATTGCTCATTATTAGCAGATACATATCGATTTGTCAAATGACATCTCAATATAGATTACAGATCATAAACTGGTTAAACCTTGCAATACAATGGCATACTTGAGATTCCGAAAAACGATACGAGCAATTAGTATTATATTCGATAATGAATTCTAAATACAGCATAATTCCTATATAAGTAGTTATTAGGTACGAACTTGTTTCATTTCGTAATTTGTTTCACTGATTGAAAGACAGAATGTAAAATCGAACGCTTTGGAAGATTATTCTGTTTAATATGATAATTAGATATAACAACAGTATAATTTTGTTACTTAGATATTGGTAAAGTTATAAGTACACAAATTAAAAAGCATTTGTTATAGAAAATGTTATGTTAATAAATATAAGTTTAAAACAATAAACTTTATATTAAAGATAAGTTTAATAAAAATTGTTTTATATTTCACAAAAATATTCATGAAATATCACTCGAAAATAAAATAGTTTAAACAAATTGATTTATTTATCAGAATAAAAATGTATACCTTCCATACTTTATATAAGTATTACGTATTTCGATTCATAGTTTTTCATAATTAGCGGTACAGGGCATGCGTGGAACAGCATCCAATAAAATCCAGGCGCGAATTCTAGAGGTCGGCCCCCCTCAAACAGCGGTCAATCCCCTCGTCAAAAACTAAGCTAACAATCCATCCCGATACTCCTAAGTCCATGGTCCATGGCATATTCTTATGTACATGTTTCTCCCCACCACGTAACGAAAACCGTATGATCGTTGATGCACGATGTTCAAGAGGGATCGTCGTTACATGCATTGCAGTATCGACAAGGATAAAGAAAGAAGGAAAGGTCTTTCAACGAATGACAGCGCGCAAAACCGATCACGCGGCCGAACCAAGAGGTGTACTTACGGTCGGTGTCAGACACCGTGAATGTGTACGTGTATGTATCGCAGTAGTATCTCACAACAAATATGTCGTCGTGGTGGGGAGTACGTTTTCCCGTTCGCCGTTTCGCATATTTCTTCCCCCGCATTATTATCATGTAGTTTGGCATAGGTGAACTCTTGTATGTTTGTTTCCTCGACAGAGAAAAGCACAGGTGTGTATGCGTGTCTTACGTGCGAATACGTGTTAATACAATTGTTAATTAAGGAAGAAGTTGTTCGCATCAAAGGCGACGGGAATCGTCTCGTACTCAGGGATAAAGCGCGATGAGACGATGCGCGAGTTACTTCTCTTCCTCGGTAATTAGAACGATTATTTAATCATGTCCAATTCGCGAGGAACCAGAGAGGATCGTGGGCAGCCAACGGCGTGAGTCTCGCGATTAACGGTAGGTGTGGAGTTTAACCGAGTTGAACGACGACGTGTGTTAACTTTGGTTCAGCGGTCGCGTTCCCCGGCTACGCCTAGGTGAGAAATGCGGTTCTGAATCACGACGTTCGCTGATCCCGTGCAATCACGAACAGGTTGTTCACGGAAGGGGTGGTCCCTTCATTACGTGCATTACGTTACTATACGTGCATCGTGAATACGAACTCGTGTACGGGTCGGACACGGGTACGGACACGGGTACGGGTACGGGTACGGGTACGGGTACAGGTACGGGTACGAGTACGGGTACGGGTACGGGTACGGGTACGGGTACGGGTACGGGTACGGGTACGGGTACGAGCACGAGCACGAGCACGAGCACGAGCACGAGCACGGGCACGGGCACGGGCACGGGCACGGGCACGGGCACGAGCACGGGTACGAGTGCGTGTGTGTATGTGTATGCGTGCACAGTGTTTGGACATTCAAGGATATATTCCTTCGGAAGGACAGCCTGACACGGAAAGACGGAAGGAAAAAGGAAGGAAGGAAGAGGAGGGTAGCAGGGTAGCAAGATGGCGGGGTCCTTAACGTGGTCATGTACTTGTTGCCTGCGGTTCAAGTTCAGCCCCGAGGAGATCGAGCAGCGTTACAAGAGTCAGGAGATCGATCGGATGCTGGAGAAAGATCGTCAAGCTCTCCGACGACAGGTCAAGCTGCTGCTCCTCGGGGCAGGCGAGAGCGGAAAGTCGACATTCCTTAAACAGATGCGAATTATTCATGGAATTAAATTCGAGGTAGGACATCCTCGACTTTTCAAACAGATCCTTTTCTTCGAAGTCTTTTTTTTATCCAGCCTTCTCATCGTTTTCGGTTTACTGATCAATGTTTTCACTCTGATACATGAATCATTCAGTTTTAGGAAACTGTAGTTTCATTTAAAAACTCTGTCACTGTGTTGTATCTATTAAAATAGACCTTTATTTATAAGAAGGTGGTTGACCCAAACACATGATTTAAGATATAGTATAAGAAAGTAAGTCTGAACCATGATTGATTAGTTTTGATAATTATTCATCAAAAATGTTTTACATATCGTCTACCTGTTATTGTTTTCAATTATAAAAGCATACAACAAACTTCTGTTCAGTTTCTCATAACTATACTTTCAAATAAATTTGGATATAAAGTAGTCTTTAATCTAATTCATGTAGATAAATACTCTTAGTCAAGAAGGTATAAAAAAATTCATATATACAGAGATGATTTTATAAAGAGTATTAGCAAGCTTTGGCACAGTCCATTATTTGTAAATATTTATCTGTTTGTTTTACCATTTATCATATTCTTAATTACTAAATATAGATCTCATAATACATTAAATAATTTTTAATCTATTCGTAAACAAATTTTGATAGAAACTTCGGATTCTCCAATATTATTATCCATATGTATTTATAAACATATACAAATTAATGTTATTTAAATTTACATTAAAATTATTGTTATTAAAAATTATTTAGAAATTATTTAGAAATATTATTGTTTATGGTACTCTTTTTTCTTTTCAGCCTGAATTGATCAAAGAATACCAACATGTAATTTATCAAAATATAATAAAAGGAATGAAGGTATTGGTGGATGCTCGTGACAAATTGAATATTCCATGGGAAAACTCTAAAAACTATGATATTGGTTATCAATTACTCAAATTTGAAAATACTATGGTATTAGATGCTAAGTTATTTCTTCATTATGTGCCAGCTTTACAAAGTTTATGGAAAGATGCGTCCATTAGGAAAGCTTTTGATAGACGGAGAGAATTTCAATTAGTAAGATATATTTGTGTGTTTTTTTATTATATTTCATCTTAATTGCCATATATCAAAGATAAATGGAGCAAAAATATAAATTCACTAATGTCTATTAATGTATTGAAATCTTTGATGTTTTTATATTTTATAAGTATTTTTTTAATTACAGAGTGATTCAGTTCAATATTTCTTGGACAATCTTGACAGAATTGCAAGGATGGTAATTTTCATAAATTTTTCATACTATTTTCCTAGCGTAGTACAGTATCATTTAAGTATTATGAATTTTATTTACAGGATTATGTACCTACACATCAGGATATCTTACATTGTAGGAAAGCTACAAAAGGAATTTCAGAATTTGTTATACAAATTAATAATATACCATTCTTGTTTGTCGATGTTGGAGGACAGAGATCTCAACGACAAAAGTGGTATCAATGTTTCGATTGTGTTACTTCTATACTTTTTCTTGTGTCATCATCTGAATTTGATCAAGTATTGTTAGAAGACAGGTGTGTTATAATTTCATTAGTATCTTCATATTAAAAGAGGAAACCGTTAAACAATATCCCTTATTTACAGGAGAACTAATCGATTGGAAGAATCGAGAAATATTTTTGACACGATAGTCAATAATATGATATTTGGTGGAGTGTCTATCATCTTGTTTTTAAATAAAACTGATTTGTTAGACAAAAAAGTGAGATCACCTGATACAAACGTTCGTTGGTATTTTCCTCAATTTGCAGGAGATTCGCATTCTATGAAGGATGTGCAAAATTTTATATTGGAAATGTTTATATCTGTGAAAAGGGACCCGAGAAAACCCCTATTTCATCATTTTACAACTGCAGTGGATACAGAGAACATAAAAGTTGTATTTAATGCAGTTAAAGATACAATTTTGCATAGAAATTTGGAATCGCTCATGCTCCAATAATAATAGATGTATGTACATATATAGAAAGTGAAACTATTTCCGATCCGAAGGTATGCATTCAACATTTAGTGCTTGAGATACAGTAAACTGAAGGTGTAGTTCATGTAAGGATTAGGACATTAATTAGAAAGAAAAATGTTCTGGTAAGACAATACCAATGTGTGTGTACCAATGTAAATCTCATGATTACCTCCGTTTATAACGGTAAACTAAACTTTTTTATAATAGTTTTATACATCAAGGGAAGTAAAAACTGCCTAACGAAAATATACATTGAAAATTTTTACACACATGTATATGTACATGTGTGTATACACATATGTATATGTACATACATGTATATGAATGTTGTATATGTTTTGATAAAACGTTTCCATCCTTTTTTATAAATATTAAAGGGTTGTAAGAAGACTATTATATATACAATATATTGTACATAGTAACTTGTATTCTATACATTGTCAATATTAATGCTTTTACATATTTGTATAAAAAAGGATCAGTTTGCTAATAGTTTAAGTAAGATTTTCTATTTTGTACAGATATTTAATCCGATGCTTTCTCTTTTATATTAAAATGTAATGAAAATACTGGTGATATAACCAGTTTTTGCAAACATAAGAGTAACTTATTTTGTATGTAAGGTTAATTACGTTTGTTAACATTGAATTATTAAGTAACAAAGAAACCAAATACTAGATCCATGCCATATAAACCAAATGAAACTAACCAGTTTGTGTTCAAATTGCTGTGTACAAAACGCGTCAATTTTTATGTTCTATTTCCTTCTTTAATTTGACTTCAGAATTGTACACAGGATTTCGATATTTCAGTATCTTTTGTACTTTCATGTTCGTTATATTATTTTGATTTGTTGGTTTTGTACTTTTACATTGGAGTTCTGTTCTTTTCTGTACAATAAATTACATTTTCTAAGCAATTGAAAATTAATATAATTCTAATATTTTAATATTACTTTCTCATTTATATGTTGTTATTTTTAATGTAAATTTCAGTATTTTTTATGATGAATTTTGAAAACATTACAGGTTTTGTTTAGTAAACGCATAGTACCAGCTGTACTAAACTTCAACTTTGATAACTGATTTTTATTACAACATTATTACTTTTTAAGAAAGTTTACATTAATCAGTATTATTTATTTCTTCTATATAAAGATTCAAACAAAGTTGATTTTTCAATTTGTGTGTAACAGCAATTTGTCAGAATTATGTTTAATCTTTTATTGTCATAAACATATGAGCTATAATTAACTAGTTGCAGGTACCTTTTTTTTAAATGAATTTTTGTTCTCATGAATTTTGTAAATATACGATAGCCAGCAATGTCTAACATTATTAAAGTAGGACTATTGGATCGTAACAAAGCTGATCTATTAAACGATACGTCTTAATTTTATTTGAAAATCGCATAACTTAAAATTTCGTTATAACTAACAGCATTTTGAACTTAATTTATAAATATCGCTATAACCAAGGATTTTATGTAATAACGTATATGATGAAACCAAAGAGTTTTAAATAAACTTAATAAACTTCTATGTAACTTATTTTCCATTAGCTTAGTACAATGTGTAACATTATAAATATTCTGAAAAGCATATTTGCATTCATGCTTGCTATTACTTTAATCTGCAGTTTCGATCATGTATTACATAAAATCTTTGTTTCTTCCATTCTTTGCATTAAAGAAATGGAAATTAAGAACATTTAAAAATATTGTATTCAATATTAGTTGTTTTAAAATGAACGAGAATCAATATTTTGTTGTGTTTGTATATAAGAAGTTTTAGGTGTAGTATAATAATACAACATGTTAGGAAGTTGAAATTTTTACATGGTTTGCATCATGCTAAGATATTGTATAACTTTAATAATTGGTGTATTTCTCTAACTAATGTTTTTACATTCCTATAAAGTAAATCGTGTCCACTTTAATTGATATTCTTAGAATGTTTTTAAATTATACTACATTTTTATAATGTTGCTAAATTATTACTATCTCTAATGGAGTATTATTTTAAAAGATTATACAAAAATTTATACAATTTATACATATATCCTGCAGCTACAAAGTCTATCCATCCATGAGGTCATTGATTAAACTGGTTTTACAGGTATTCGAATATCCATTGATTTAATTAATACAAATTTGTAAATATGGGTACTATAGTTACAATTAACTATGTACTGAAAATTGTAATTACCGGGTTAAAATATTTTTTTAAGTAATGAAATAAAAAATTTAGTAATACAAATTTATTGAAAAATGTTAACAGATAATGTTATTATTCTTAAATAAAGCATTGGTACACTAATATAAACTGTTTTCATAATAATTTCTACAAATTTCAGTACATAAAGTGAGTTTAACCTAGAGGTACAAATTTACAGCCACTTGATATATTATAACTAAATGAAAAAACTGTAGAAAACCAAAATGAAGATGTTTAAAAAATAGTTGTCTTATGTTGTCATCTAACTGCAACAATAATGAACATTTCCAATGAAATATGTTGTAGACTATTTTTGAGTGGATTTAGAATTTTTTAAGAAGTCTTACTCTTTTTGCTAAAAACGGTTGATTATGTAAATTTTCATAGATTACATTTATCAGTCATCTAATGTCTGAAAAACCAATTTTCTTATCTACGAATATTTTAATACAAATTATTTTGACTAAATTTTGGTAATTATCTTATTATAATGAGAATTCAGATTGCTACATTTTATTACATAAAATTATATTAAATTTATAGTTAAACAATTTATGTTAGTATACTGAAATCTTTGGTACAATCTCTTACTGATTTATTAGCATTGTTATTTTTTAATATTTTTGTGTGATGGAACATTATTAAGCTTACTATATTTTTAATAATATTGTATGAAAAAATTGGTTTCAATGTCACTATCTCATTAATTATAATGTGTGTTTGGTTTATAGTAATAGTAGGTACCTACATATTTGATAACTAATTTGTTAATTATTGAATGCCTGGACATCTGGTTTTCAAGGCCTTTATTACTATCAACATTTGCTAAGAATGATATTTGGAATTTTTATACAAATATTTTAGGGGAAAATATACTGTGGATAATCATACTTGGGACTTCATGTAGATATAATATGTATGTAAAATGTCGCTATCTTGTAGGAAATTTTCAGGATACTTACATCATTTTTTGCATATATACTTCATTTCAGTAAAACTTAAATATAACATATATTTTTGTAATCAATTCAGAGCAAGTATTGTTGACTTTATTAGAAATTTATTTGCAATGTGAACGAAACTGTTACTAAATGTTTTATATACCA
Organism: Nomia melanderi; assembly: GCF_051020985.1. Classification (NCBI taxonomy): domain Eukaryota; kingdom Metazoa; phylum Arthropoda; class Insecta; order Hymenoptera; family Halictidae; genus Nomia; species Nomia melanderi. Next base: position 1,357,745 of record NC_135009.1, read on the forward strand.
ATTACATCACACTATGAATCATGTAAGTTTTCTGCCATGCTATTGTACAACTAATAAAGGGAAAAAAAATGGTAAAACACCGCATGTCGTATGCGTAACATGTTCAAAAAGGTTTATTGTAATGCGGACTGTGAAAACATAGTAACATTGTGATAGAATGTTTCGAAAAGGAGAAAATAATTTTTATATTTTTAGAAGTGCAGAGATTGATTTAATCTGTTCTTTCAGCTTAATCAATTTTACACAATTCAGTCTACGTAAAAAGAGAAAAATGGAATTTAGATATTCTATGATTACGATACCGTTGACGATGATACATCAGTGTTATATATAAATATATATACGTTTAAAATGAGTTTATTATGATTTGTATAATACTTACATTAGGTACTTTTATAAGCATACCTACATTCTCAAATCATGGGAGATGAACATTCATAAATGGCCATAAATGGTAACATTGAATTTAAAAAGACAGATAGTATTTACAATGAACAAAATTGGGAGGTAGCGTTATTTGTAATTTACTGTAAATACATGAAATTAAGTGTAAACATCTAATTATTATTTCATTTGCTTTAATACGACCACTTTGAATAGATTATCAAAGAATTAGCCATTGTAGTGGAAGTAATTATAAAATAAATATAAATTTATTTTCTTTTATAAATGAATGAATAAAAAGTGAATTTTTACTGAAACTTTATATGATAAAAACAATGAGTAGTATTTACAAATAATACTGTATCAGTTTTTGGTTTATAATTTACTTAAACATATATGAAAATGGCATTTTTTCTTGTCGATTTAACAATAACATTAATGTTAAAATAAAATCGATACAGCAGTTTTGTAAGTGCTGAGTGGTGATGATGTGGATTATTTGTATACTATTTTCAGAAATTGTTATGGGAAGAATAATTTTGTTACATATTGCAATACATATAAAAGAAGTAAAACTGGTCTGTCTGTTATCGATATTCATTCATATAGTTGAACTTTATTTTAAGTGATGCTCAAACATACTTGTCAATCATGATGCTTGCACAACATGGGTACTCTTAGGAATGTGTTTTTGAAGACATGAAAAATATTTCAAGATTGTTAATTTTAAAGTATTAAGTAATGCTCTGGCTGGTAAAAGGTTTACACGTTTATAAAGCGATTTGCAAAAATGAACTAAACAGATATTATTTTTCATTTAGATATTGGAATTATGAACGTTTCAACAGTTTATAAATTTTGTAGTTATAGAGACACCAAAATATTTTTACGAAGTATTTAAACATTTATTGTAAAAGCGTAAGCGAATAATCGAAAGTTCTAATATTAAATAGATTGTTTGTGTATTCATCGTCTTGATAATATAAATTTGCACGAGCCACACTATAAAAAAAATTTATATTAAGTAGTAACAGTCAATCCTGAATTGTTAAGCATGATTAACAATCTCGTTTGACCGCGTATGGGTCACTTTATATGCATTTTACTATATATGATCTAAAGAATGTAGATATATTGTGCCTTTTGTATATTGTATATTTGTACATAAACATATTTTACATGAAATATTATAATAATGTAGACTATTCACATAAACAATAAATAAAACTTCAGAAAAAATATTTGCTACAAATTATTTTTTACCTTGATAATTTATTAAAGTGGAAACACAATATTCCCTGGAAAATTAGACTTGTGAAGCATCGATTAAACAAGGTGGCACACAAATGTAGAGAATAATGTATCAATGATTATATACGTATAGATACTTGTATTTATACATTGGTATCATTTTTATTTGTAATAAATTTTATACAAAGTGAAGCACATGCCTATTTTGTATTACTTATTTAATAAAATGCACAATATTTACATGTTTGCAAAAAATACATAAGATACGTTTTATTTTTCTGTTGTTGCAATCAATTGAAATTGGTTTTTGCAGTTTAGCAACGAGTAATATTACTTATGTAATATTAATAACATACAGATGTTATACTTATCTAAACATCACATTGTCAATTCGTCTACTATTAGTACTAATTACATTTTTTTTTATAACTACTAACGTATTTGTTATATTACAGTTATATTTACATTGTTTTACGGGTAATATATAATATCAAAACCGTACAAAAGTGAAAATATAATTTTATTATTATCCAAAAAATTTGGGATATGTAAAATCACCCAGAAAAAGGCATGTAGAAAGTTTGCACGTAATGTTATTCAGACTGCTTGACAATACATTTCAAAATACTCTGAAAGATAATTTGTATGCTTAGTTATTTTCTGATAACTATATTTTGAGATATTCAGTAATGGACAACGCGAAATTACGTTTGCTACTGCAGTCGACCCGACTATAACGTTCTATTTTAGGCCAGACTTTTAGGAATCAATTACAATTTGAAAATGTACTACAATATTTTAAATGATTTCCCTTCATTCATGTTTATATGAAAAATTATCTAAACATAATAATTTTGTTTTGTAATGCAATATCTCGATGTAGATTGTAATGCCAGCAAATTTAAACTGGTTTAGCTTCTATACTCGCACACATTATTATTAATTGAATTGTGTGTTTTATCACTTTGATTATCAGTAATTGTCGGTACGTGTTCTATTTTGATCTAGTCTATTTTATTCACATACAATGTAATTGAAATGTTTCTTTGTATGCGTTATAGTAGAAACGACTGTTTTAAATTCTAGTTTGTATTTATCGGTATATTGAGCGCATCTTGAGGTCTTGACGGAATGTACTAAGTTTGTGCTAACTCTATGTGTTACATATTACAAAATAAGAGATTCTTTAAAAAAATTTCATGACAAGTCTAAACTGCACTATTATCCATTTGCTACTTAATTATACTACTTTAATAAAGATTATCGGACAATTGACTTTCAGATCTTCAGAAAAATATGCTACAAGATTTGCTTTTTGGAACTTTCGAAATTTTACTGTAATTACGTGCAACATTTGTAACTTTTTGCGCAAAATAGTTGTTCTGTCGTTAAACTGTATGAGGTGATTTGGTTTCCCAGATCGATGGAATGTGACTTAATTAGTACCTGTAGTTTGTCGGCAGTCGTTTCAGATATATTTAAATTAATACTTAAATTCCATTTCAAAATAAATGCGCTTTATATTACCTGATTTTCCATTTCCTCCTTCCCTTAGATATTTTCTCAAACAAATGACTAACACATATCAATTACATTTAAAAATTATAAACATCTTAAGCGCATATAACAATCAACAATAATTAAATGGAAACAATTTTCAAGTCTAATTCTTTAAAGATAAGTATGAAAAACAATGCAAAAATAATTATACAATTTCTTTTCTGAACATGCGTTCCTAAGTTAGTTTTTTTTTACTAACACTTTATATAACAGACTGGAAACACATTATACAATTACTAGAATTTCGGCAATTTGTTTCCATTTGCTAAAAATTCTAATGAATTAGTTGTATTTATTAACTGAAAGTGATCTAGTTCTTGGTAAAGGTATATAGAACTGTAGACATAATGGCTTATGCGTATATCAGTATTCCATATAAATTTTGATAAATTTTTGAGTTTTACGAATTTTGCAATTATACTGTAAATATTCTTACAAATGTTAATCTTTTAATTAACTCTTTCACGTTTGCAGACTTGAAATTTTGGCAATTACTGTGAAATGTCTGCATTTTTTAACACCAATTGAACATCAACTAATGTATGTTAATTCCATTACATTGTATATGCATATGTGAATCATTTATTTAGAGTAAACGAGTATGAATATAATGGCAATTAAGTTAATTTTTAAATCAAATTAAACAAAATTTAAAATATATTGAATGTTTTGTTATTAATGAGTTGCAATTAAATGGCTGTCTATAGTATGTATATAAATATTATGAAAGACAATGTATTTTCATATTCAATTTTTCTGAATCACAATTCTCTTTGAGCGTTCAAACTTTGTTTGCTAACTTGATGATTACTTAGTTTTTCGAAAAATAAAAGAATGTCACGAAATTTTCAATATTTGTTTCCATCACAATAGTTCAATTTTTTAAAATTACTATAAAAATATTTATACACTCACATCTAATTCAGTATGATAAACATAGAGTCACTTTTCTTCCTTATTCCTGACAAAATTCTTAACTTACACCGTGTTTAGTTTTAACTGTAATATATATTTTTATTTCATTTTGAAAGTTAAACTTTTGAAACTTGTGACTTTTGGATGTTACGTATTTTGTGCACCTTCCCTATGATATCTTTAAATAAACTTTTTATGTATAAATTACCTGATCTCTATTATACCGATAGAAAATTTTATTACGCGCGACATGAAAACAGCAAACATAGGGCTTATTACAGAAATGACTGGACGTGAAAGAGTTATTTGATACGATTATTATCAATAAATTACCGTAGAAGTTACAGTCTTTTTCCAGAAGGAAATAATTATTCTTTTAAGATGAAAAATACACGAAAGGCGGTTTAAAGCTCCAATTCTTCAGCAGTGCGAGAAAGTCTGTGATTATCGATGCGTCTACGTTGACTACGCCTGACTGCATCTGCTCTGCGATACGGTTCCGACCTGAGCCCAAGGAGAATGTCCTCCAGAGCACCATTATAAACTTCATCCTGCTGCAACAGTTTCTTCTCCTGAACTAGTCTTGTTTTGTTTTTCAATTCGTTTATCACAGCGTCCTGTGAAATTACAAATTCATTATTAGTTACCTATCTATTAATCAAAAGTAACGTAGCATAAAAAATTAACTAATTAAAAGACTACAGAAATTGGTTGTCTGAAAATATTAACAACATATATCAGATATTATCGTTAATTGCATTGGAATATCATTCGTAATTGTGAATAAATCTTTTATCTAATTTAACTAAACATATGCGATCACTAAGCGGGCTTGAAATCAATTTCATTGATTTAATTATAATTTAATTTTCACTGAATATATTACCAAATACAGTTTTAGGTATACTAAAAAGATCTTCAACTTAACGTACAAATATTCAAAGCACTTTGGCTTCACGTAATCAAATCATTATATTATATTAATTGTACTTTATGTTAAATGATAAAAAGTGCCCACAATGAACATGACCTGATAAATAGATAATTGTTAATTTATATTATGTTACATGAAGATAAATACAAACATAAGTTTGTAATTGTTATGATACACTCAAAAAAATAATTTTTACAGTAAGATGTCAAATAAAATAAAATGATTGTTTTATTTAATTATAGTTTGAAAGTAGACTTAACGTTCTCATAATTTTGCAACATTTGGTCTGATAATCAAAGTGTTAACAGGGAAAAATGACTTTTTCTTGATATAAAAAATTATGTTTGTTGGCGCAGATTTTTTATGTAAAAATAAAATTAAAAAATATTATTTTTGACGCATTCTGCAGAAATTACATACAATTCGAATTTGAAGACGCATTATATACACATTAATTTGAAAAAGTAACTTGTGAAAATTATAGTAGATATAATTTTTTTCTATTTAATAATACCCTTCTACAATAATTTGAATATATTAATTACTTCATGATTTATAATATTAATAAGAAAAGTTTTCAAATATTTGGATTTTTTTATCGTAAAACTTAAAGACTTTTGCAAATAATATTCCGAAAAGAGATTGAAATCTAATAGAGAATTTTTTTTATATGTTATGATATACATTCCAAGTTGTAAAGTTGTAAAAGAGGCACCAAAGGCACTGTAAGTTTTTTTCTTCAAATATTTGTAATTATAAAAATATATTTGTTCAAAGCAGTGAAAAGTATTTTAATAAATAGTTTTTAAACTGATGCATATGAAATGTCGCTTTTCTAACGGAATAGGAAAATTCCAAATAAAAATAAACAATGGAGTATAAACAAAAGATGAATCGGAAGTCGACGATTCAATGTCTCGTGAATTAAAAGTGATAACAGAAATGTTAGTATTTGCTATACTGTAATATACAAATATAAATAATGATTATTTGATAAATGTCTATTCAAATTGGATTCACTTTCCCATTAAATACAATGGTCGTAAATTAAATAAATTTAAAAGTGTTATTACATGGTGATAACAAACGATAATACATTTTTCATTGCCAGTGGTATTTCTGTATTTTTAATTTAAATATTTATAAATAATTCCTTCTTCATTTTATTCATAGTATTCATATTCATCATGTACTGATTAATTTATATTTTAAAGCATCCTGTATATAGCAAATGACTTTTTATATGCATCAACAGTATACAATGTAGTAAAGTACATATATTCCACAAACTGATAGTTTTCTTTTAATCAGTATTATATTTATGAGTATTGCAAATTACATCCCTAAAGTAAGGAAGCGTTTAATTAGTTAAATACGTATATCTTAAAACTACAGTTTTATCCATAATAGCTTGTGGTGTTATTAATAATTAATACTAAGTACATCTAATATAAATAACTTCAAGTTTTCAACTGATGTACCGTTAATTCATATGTGTCTATTCTATGAGATTCTTGGCAGTAGCATAGGAAAGTGATAATAGAGGACTTCTCTCAGGCAACATCAATGCAAGCTAGAACACATGCCGATGCATCTTTTAATTTTTCGTTATGACAGAAATTGAATGGATATGTAGCTATGCCACGAATTACGAAAAACAGTTCTTTGAGGAAAATAGGAAAGATGAATGTTCACAACTTTTTAATCTTTATGCGTAAGTATACACAGTATTTCAATAATCTTGTGAAACATACAGGATAATTATTTAATAAATTTGTAAACATGGCGAAATAAGTAATTGGAATAATAATATTATTTTACCAGGGGAAATTACTTAGAGAATACTACGTATTAAATAGCGTAAAAAATATGCAAGATGTCTATAGGTGATGCTGGTTTTAATCGAAAAAAATAAGATGAAGCTATTATATTACATTGGTTTAGAGACTTCGCTTACGGAAAAGAAGACTTCAAACATAATGCAAGTATATGTGCAACATGCTTTTATGTGGTTGAATGATTTTTATTTCAAATGATTTAAATGTTTATTAACATAGTTGCTGAATTGGTTATAATTTGTAATCGAATGTGGATGAAATAATTTGAAAAGCATTATTATGAATTTTAAAAGTACATGTTACGTTCATAGCTTGAATTTCCGCCTTAGTTATATGCCTGTGAAATTTTCGATCCAAGTTCATTTGAAGATCAAGGATTACACATCGTTGTATGTATCTTGATCTCACTTTTTTTATACCAAAAAAGTAAGTCAACCCACTTGAAAAAACTACTAATTAGTAAAATCTAAGCAGAAATCATCTTAATTTCTACTCTCATAGTTTAATCTCCCTTCCGAAGTACAATAATTTTCTTCCGAAATATTTATATTTATACTGATAAATAAAAGAGTAAATAAATGTGGTAGGTATAAGTGAAACACCCTTATAGAGTAAAACTAGTGTAGTTTCGTACAAGGGGCGACTGTCTTGTGCTGAGAGCGATTTCAAACAATTGTTGACGTTGAAGTTCACTCGTAGCAGCTCATATCACTTCTTACAGTGCTTTACTTTTTCAGTTTATAATTAATGAACATATTATTATATGAAAATATTTCCTTAGTAGATTTTCGCCAATACACAGAGAATATAAATATTCGAAAATTCAAAGATTTGTAGAAATCTTATATTCTTTTAAAGAGCGACTCATTTTAACACATTAGCGAAATTTCCCGCTTCTCTAATACTCATTGCCGATGAGAATGAAAAAAATCTTAAGCTAATTGCCGCAAATTTCTGACGTTAAAGCCGGGTCAAACATTAGAAAATTTGGTTCGAAATATCAATCCTGTAACGATCTGTTGTTTCCGATGAAGAACTTTCCCTCAAAGAAGTTGCAAATGGAAAAGAGTTTCTACTCTTTTATATATATCAATATCAATATATTCAGAATATTTGGAAAGAAAACATTTGAAAAGACGTGAGTTACGTTAGTGGTCGCGAATGTGTCAATAGTACCAGTAGATTATTTTAATTTTTTAAAGCGTATCTTTTGCTTTTTGAAATTTATTCAAGTTTTTTAATCAGGAACTCGCATTAAGTATTCGAAATCTCTTTCTAGAAATGAAGTCTCATTCTGCGTATAAAAATTGTTGGTTTAGTAGATTAATAATTTTGTTTGTTGTTAAATAATGTGAAACCTGTTTGAGAACTGTTTTCAAACGTGGTGTACAGTTTTCTGAATTGTGTTTCGCGTAGATAATAAAAGCTGAACCTACACATGTGTTGTTTCAGTGCAGTGTATGTGCTAGTACGATCATTAAATATATGTTATTAGGAGGAAGTGAGTGAGCACAGACTTACATGTTGTGAATTGTTACGTTCACTATATTGTTACGTTCTGAGCTCCAGTTCATTAAGATGCCGGTGTAACAGACTCTTGTTCGTGTTACAGCAAAATTTCGGTGACTTTAAATCCAAATAAATATGTAACAAATAAGAAAAATAGATGTTCGTGAGATACCTTTATAGACACATTGTCTGTTCAAAAGAGAAAAAATACGAAAAAATGCGGAAAGAGCACTCTCGAAATAATAATTATTATAATGATATAAATAATCCCTGTAATATATCATGCTATCTCACAACATGCAGCGAAAAGAAATGCCTTGTAAATTAAGATTCGCGGGAGCATTGAACTTTACGAAAATTATTTTTAAACGTTATCAGTTTTCGTTTAAATTGGATAAGGAAGTCGCAGTAACACTGTTGGTTTCAACCATAATTTTTAGTGTATTTAAAGAAAAAAAATGTATGGACATGTATACGAACGTTTTTATAATTATGTATGATACATAAAAATATTAAACATAAAATTTCCGTTTATAAATAAATAATTTTTTGATTGCGTAGATAGTGACTTTTAGTTTTGTTTTATTAAATACTTGTGTTAGTAGTGCAGAATTTAAACGAAATTTTATAATCGTTTCTTATCGAAACTTTAAATTCATTTAAAAAGTCAACTATTCCAAACAAATGAGGCAATATAAACATATTACATGTAAGTTTCCGAATTGTTGAAAAGAATGTGAAAAAAGTCTGAGACTTTCAATAAAATATTGTAAGACTGAAAAAAACAATACAGGCCTGTTATATAGTCTAGACTCCACAATTTAATTTTTATATGTCTAAAAGTAAATCATGTACTCTGTGGTTAATCCTTGATGATTTTTACTAATCTTTAACTATAAGTAAACAATTGTATACTTAAAACAGGCTATTAAAAATGAAAACGACAAAAAAATGTTTGTATAAAGAAGAATTAAATTTTATTAAATCTTTCATGTAAATTTAAGTTACACATGTTTAAAGTAATTTTAAGTGTCATCAAAACTAGACAAGTTATTCGGATGGTCAGCTTTAAATATTTCATGCTGTACATTTTTATCTGTAGGATCAATGCTGTGGCTTTCGACGTTTCCGGTTCAACAGTCGACACTTGGCCATATATGTATATGTATTTGATGATCGTCGACTGTAGTCAACGCTCGATTGAATTAATTATAATATTTTGTATCAGTACCTTTATGTGTAAAATCATTGTATTTATATAATGTTCATATGAATAAACAAACCAAGAAAATAAAAAAGCAATTAAAGTCTTTTTTAAAATGATATATAGGTTTTCATTTTGCCATAAAATTCTGTTAGGTACTTTTATAAAAATATGAATGTATGAATTAATTTTTCTGCAAAGATCTGTTCCAACTACAAGTATAATCCTTTTTAAATTGTTTCTACTACACTAAATTTATTTATAAATTTTTTTAATGTTTTAATTATTTCTATTTAACTATCAACTTATCTTAAAGTTTATTCACGTCTTATGTATGCCTCAGCAGCATTCAATGTTCTCACTTTTTTCTTTAAGCTTCTAAAATCTTAATATAAAATATTGTTGTAAATCATAAACAGGAATATTTAGATATGTATTATGTCCAAAATTTTTTTGTTCTAAATACATCAAATATTTGGTTGAAATTTGTGACTATACTGCTATAATGAATCCTTGTTAATGTATCATTCAGAATGACGTCTCGCGCTTCTTGTTAAAAAGCTCTCTTCTTAAATGTAATAATGTCATCAAAACAAATTGTAAATTAAACAACATGTTTCATATAGTAACGATGAATAATGTTTCCCTGAACTGCACTGTATTAATTAATTAAGAAATGTTATGAGTGTAAAGTTAGGCAATTACTTCTTTTGCAAAGCATAAATCATGCATTATTACACAAAATAAATAAGTTTACTTGGTATGAATAAATTAACTTCATTGCACATACATAAGATAGAAGCATCAAACAATACATTTATTTCTAACGAAGACCATGATATGTATTATATATATTATTTTAGTAACTCACTAAGAAGACATATATGGTGTAGAATTTGAGGGAGTATTCTAGTGTAACAGGTATTTCTCTTTACGTTTTTTGCGAATTATTTATGAAAATTCAGTGTAAGTAATTATTAGCATAAACTTTGTGCTATAATATTTACATATGTTTGAAGAATGATCATAGAGAAAATATATTGTAAATTTTTAAAAATTGCGGCGCTTTGAATTTAAAGTTTCCGTTTTTTCGCCCTTCTTTTTATCTTTAATCTTTTAAGGACAAAGAGAAACTTTACGGACACAGAAAACTACGTGCTGGTCTCTTGCTGTGTGACTAATTACATTATTTGTCCACGACTTAGTCTTCCAAATCTGAACATTTCATCTTACCGAAATGCCGACATCCGTCCGCAAAGGGTTAAATGGTTGTAAAAATTCGGAAAAATATATTTTGGCTTGACTGATATACCGACGAGAGCCATGTATGTGTTGATGAGACATACAACATTTGAGACTGATCAGTACGATAATTTTTTACATATCCTGACAATCAATTCGAAGAATCGAGTATTTTAATCGATCACACTAGAACACTCTGTTAAATGCAGATAACTTAACAAATTAATCGTTTTCGTTAAACTTCAAGCTCCGTTTTTATATCACAGATTTCTGTTTCTGAGTATTCAAAATAATAATTTAAAATTTGTTTAGTCGAATTTATAAATATTGTTTAAAATCACGTTTTAAACGAGTATTTGACCTATGCAATGAAACACGTTTCATTGACAAAATAATGCCCTTCAAGAGATTAATTTATACGTACTACAGGAAAACACTATATTTTAGGGACATTAACACGTTCGTTACCACAGTAATCGGTGATGATTAGTACTTCTGAATTACTTGAAAACGATTACAATACAATATGTAAGATTATTGATGTAGAATAAAAATGTTTAATAGCATAAGTAACTAGATAATAGTGTAACATAAGAATTGTGATACGAAACAATTAATAATTGTGTTTATTTATTCGTATGACAAAAGAGCAAGTGATATATAATATACTCTAGATTCTCATAGCAATCAATGTGTTAAAAAGTTCTAAGAACTCGAAGATTAAAAAAATAAGAAAATGACAAATAAATATATTTGTATTCATCCATGCAGCTTATGGATTATTAAGTACCGTAGTTTGTGAAGAAATTTATTATTTTTTTAATTTTAATTTGGTTGATGCTTCCTAGTTTCTACTATAACACAATTCTTATGTCTACAAAATTAACCGTTTGTTTCTCATCAATTACACAAATTTCTATTAAATCATTGTAAATTTAGAATTAAAACTTTAAATTCATATTATTATTATTATCATTAATAATAAACGTAAATAAAACTGTCATAGCATTGATGTTGAGAGAGAAAGAGAGAGAGAGAGAGGAAGAGAGAGAGAGAGAGAGAGAGAGAGAGAGAACTGTGACTGAATGTATTACAGAAACAGAAGTGTTTGTATGTTGTTATAAATAATTGTATCAGAATTAAGTGCAATGAATTCATGGGTGTCATCAATAAGCTAAAAAGTTACTTTAATGCAGTAAGTATACCTTCTAGCATATAAAATTATATATATTATAAAAGTGTAAAACGGCAATCCTACTAAAAGTGAAGTATTTAATAATTTAAAAAAGTCACAATTATATCTACAGTGTAAAGGTATAGAAATGAAAAGTTAATAAGCTTTTTAAAGGAAAAATGGACCACACATATCAGATGCAAGTATACACATAATAATCAAATTTATGTTACAAGTTTGTTAATACAAAAATAAAATTGTTTTAAATACAAAGTACTAAATGCATTACATGCAGAATATGATGATAAGAACAATAATAAATGAATAAAAATTTATACGGTAAAAGAAATAAATAACGAATAAAATATACCTGTTGTTTCTTTTGATTTAACTTATTTCGTTTAATGACTTCCTCTGAGGTATTCAAAGCTTCCGCAGCAGCAGCTTCCAACCTACGACGTTGTTCATTTTCCTGATCTGCAGCCTGCAACAATACTTTGCTTTGTATTACCTTTTTCATTAATTTTCAATATGAGCGATCAGTAAATATGTTTTAATAAATTATATTTCATTAAGTTCAATAAATATGTATATATATATTTTTCTTAATAACTTTAAATAACTGAATTATTACTTGTGGAACAGTATTTATATGATCTTTACACGTTTCCCTATTGTGGCCCACCCTGTATAGTAATAATGATTTTCATTTCTTTAAATGATACTATATTACTTCTATAATGTCAACAAATTTTTTTTAATACTATTTTTATGATTTTTACGTTTAGTAAGGATCTTTTTTTGCTGAAATTTGTCAACATGATATGTAAAAATAAACAATAAATGTTACTTATTTCATCATGTGATAAAATTGAAATTTTGCAAAATAGTTAACAGAAAAATAATACATTATATGCACAACACTTAATATAATGAACGTTTACCTTAAATGCTCTTGCGAATCTAACAAGGAGAGAGAAGAATGTATTTGCGTCGACTTGTCTCGGACTTTCCCCGAAGAATTCAACGCATTCTCGAAACGCTTCACCAGCAGCACGAGCATCAGATTTTAACCGACGTAACTTTTCTTCGGAGTTATTTAAGAAATCTCGTAGTACTGTGTTATGTTTCTCTTTACCACGAAGCTCGAATTCTTTTCTTACAAGATCCATACCCTTCTCTAATTCATGGACGTCTGTAGTTATATTTTCTAATGAAACTGAAATATTTAATATTATGTGTTAGGTACTAAGACAGATTTGTCAATACAATTAACTAAAGGGAGATTTAAGACAAATGTCACATACTGCATAACTTTATTTGTAATTTACTTTGAATAACGTGCCACATGAAAGGAAAATAAAAAATTCTTTTAGAAATTATAATTATGTTAAAATATAAATCTTTCTTTGAATTTTGTCTATATAATGTATTGGACTAGCAAAATATTTTTCTTTTGGGTAATACTGTTAAATTTCGACCGAAAAACTGATTTTCATAAAATTGACTGAGATTGATAGACGAAACGACGAACGTGCAGCTATACTTGTGTTACTTTATAGGCGTGTTCATGTACATAGAATGCAATGTAGTAAGTTTTTGCGATTGTGTCGGAAATTTTTAACACTAAAAACAAATATTTGACATTTTATAATAGGTGACAACTTCATGAAAATTCGTTTTCCGGCCAGGATTTCACAGTATTACTTTCTTTTGAAATGAAAGATTTGCATTACCTTATAATTTATGTCATGTGCAACAAATTTCGAACAAGTTAAAAATAATTAAATTATATTTCTATAATTTTATAAAAATAAATACATAAGATTACTTTGTGATAACTCACTATCAAATTTTCGTTTTGTACATTTCTCTTTTTAATTAATTACTGAGAATTTAAATTCCAATGTACAAAGACAAGTATTATAAAAATATGAGTATACACACCTGTCGCAGCTTTATCGATATACATAAGTTCAGATTCAAAATTAATAAGTTCCGGAAACTTAACCCGTATTGTAGCTACAATATAGTGTAAGAGACACATTCTCTTATCCGTTGATTTCGTGTCAAGTAATGTATCTAAGCTCTGCAATTTAAATCCATATGCTGGCCCTCGTTTGCTACTGTTTAAGTAGTTCCCGAAAGCAAGGATAATTTCTAATACTGCCCTCAGTTTCTTCGAGCTCTTAACTGAACTCGATGCAGATATCACAGCATATATTTGTGGAGTAATGAGGTGTAAATTGTCAAAAAAGTTTCCAATATAATTCATAATAGACAACTTAGTCGATATCCTTTCGACTTTACCAAGTTGCATTAAAAATTTATCCTCCTCAGTTAGAAGATTGACATTCTTCTTCTCTATGACATACTCTCTATATGCTTTAATCTGTAATACCATAACATTTTTTAATATTATTATTAATACATTTTTTTTGCAAAATTTAGTAAAAAACCAGTCTCAATCCAAGAAATGCAATCGATATATTATAAATATTTCAAAATAAATTTCTATAACTAATATTTTATCTTATGTGTATTTTTAATATATTTAAAAAATATTTCTAATAAAAATGAACTCAAATACGATTTTAACTGAATTATCTTTAATTGATCTTTGAACTGAGTTAGATTTAAGAAAAATCTTGTTGCCTACAAAAATATTTCTATGTGAATAAAACCAGAAAATTTCACACATCAAATTGATACCTGATTGTAATTACTACCGTTAAAGAATTGACCCATATTGTATCCCGAGAAGGCCAAAAATCAGTCGTAAATATATAATGTGATTGTGTAGTAAACAATTAATGTATCTATATTTTATAAAGGAATAAAACATACTTCTTGATCTGTAGGCACCATACGTTGTAGCAACTCCACGTTTTCCAGCGAAAGTACTTTCAGGTCAAGTGCATTCACGGCTGAAATGACTTTTTCTACTGGCATTTCCATTTTTCTTCGCGATATAGCTAGAAAAATATAGGGTAAACACAATGAATATGCACTATTTATAAGTCAAAATGAAATGTATTACAGTTTTTGGAATACATACCAATATTTCGTAATCTAGTATGCTCCAAAAGAGATACATTTTCCGGTTTCTTGAATCGTTTACTAGGAAAACTATGAAGTCCGTCAATTTCGTTGGTACCGTTAGCTATGTGACCACCCATACCAATTTTAAATCGTTCTTCAAAGTCGGAGAAGTCTATATAATTATGCAATCGATCATCATCCAATTCGTTGAATATGGTACCTCGAACTTGGTTAGGCTTTAGGGCAATCCAGTTGAGTGTGGGAAGTTTGTACTTCGTTTGAACCTGCAATGAAATGAAAACGTATAAATGAGATAGAATACAACGAAAAAATATATTTAATATGTTCACGGTCAGTAAAAATTATAATGAGTTGCAAAAAAAGACACGCGATATACTTTTATATTAATTGTAATATCTTAATTTGGTTATAAATAGAAGAGGCTATATAGAATTAAATGCTTGATAACGTGGCTTACAAATTTGAATATTATAGCATTTATGCCATTTTGCATTACAATGAAAATGAATGTTATAGCATTTACGTCGACGAACGTGTTAAAACATACGTGTATAATCTGCGGCCTAGACCTTGCTTTAAAGTCTATAATAAAATAGTAGAATATGGAAAGATAACGCAACAATTCCACTAATAGAAGATATCTTGAAACTTGGTATAAATAATAAATATATACTAGATCTAGTACGTGAACAATTTTCTGATCATTTGTATTTTACAGGACTATTGACTACACAAATATAAATTAATCTCATTTATTCCAATAAAAGCTAGAACAATATTATTAATAAATTCAGTAAGATATGTAAATATGAGGTGATATGAGATTACAACAATTTTAAGAAAGAGTACATATAAAAAAAGTATGCTTATGAGAGTTTTTAAATACATTTTTCTCAAAATCACATGTTTTCCTCAAATAATTAAATGTGTACAACTATTTACATTTTGTCAGTTCAGAATTATAAATTGATATTGTGTAGTTTATTATCTTTATTACGTAGTTTAATCAATACATTTTTAATCTTATTTTGCCACTGACGATTGCTAGATTTATGTAAATCAAATATTACATGAAATTTTCCCTGTTACATTTTTAAAAGCAATAAATATTTTAATGAATTACTTTGTTTTGAATTAGACGAATTAATTGAACAACATGTTTCCTACGATGGGAAAACACCCCTTAAAATCAAGTCAGTTAAATTTTCAATGAATAAATCGCCGAAATTTATTTCACACTACATATATTATGTTTACCAAAATTTCTTTAAAAAGATTTCAAAAATATGTAAACAATAATAATAATAGAAAAGCATTCCATACTGGTAATCATAAAAGTAGTTTAAATTATTATACTATTATATATATTATTGGCGACAGTTGTTTTTGTGGTTGTTGTACTTAGTACATGATGGGTATCTATTATAAATATTTTAAAATTTCAACAGTTTTATAAATTTGAAAAGTTTATCATTACTTTCACTAAGGCTATTGCATCTCTTGATCATTTTTCAATGAACAATGCCCAATTCTTAGTTTCTTTTACAAGTTATCAGAATTCGTTGATAATGTACACCTTCTGATATTGTTCATAGCTATCTTTAATTCTAGAAGGTAGGAAAAATCACAATTAAATAATAAAAGAAAAGGAAAATTGCCTCTAGCCACTGAGAATGTTATCAGAGTCAATATAAGTGGCATCCCTGAAGGATTAAGAAACCTCTACTCTGGATATATTTGTATTCATAATTTTGAGACAACTTAAACGTACATGGTTTACTGTATAGATATGAGAAAACAATGCATTAAGTATTATTTGAAACTGGGCACGCACCTTTCGTTTAATAGTCATTGCTCCATCTGGTGCTTGCATCATACCGGCAGGTGGTGGAGGTATAGGTGCAGGTGGTGGTAATTTTTGGTCTCCTGGAGAAAGAGATGCCATAGGAGGCGGTGGCGGACACGGAGGCGGCGGTGGCGGAGGTGGCGCAGGAGCTGGCGGTGGACTTTGTGCAGATGTTGGCGACGGAGTCGAGTTAAACGTAGGCGACGATGTGTTGTCTGAATTATTCAGAGGACTCGTCACAGATCCATTTCGAAGATTCGCTGTTGAAATGTATTAAATTATAAAACACTATACACTGGTATTTTGATTTAATTAAAGTATTAGCGTATCGTACGGTCTTGCCATCCCCATACGCTCTTTTTATGAACATCGTGTAATACATATTATATTCAAGGAAGCTACAAGAACATTTTATAATGTAATTGATTATCATCTGATCGCTGCAGATTACAATTTATGAACATTTCGTATTACCATTACAATAAATGTATTATTATTTAAATAATATTGTATAATATATTAATGCCATATATAATGCTATAATAAGGTAAAATAAACTAAAATATAATATAGATAAAATAAAATATAATTTTGAATAGAAAAAGAAAGAGAGTCATCGTTTTTATTTTGTCCAACATTTTTTTCTTACAATGTTATAATAAATGTATTTCCCAAATGCATATGACACCTCAATTGATGTAAATTGTTCTGTACGAAATATTACTTTTTAGTTATGGCCCATAAATAAAATAAATTTTTTATTATTTTGTATACAGGATGTTCGTTACTGGGTTTTACTAGAGAGTGATTCTACATATCTTTTGAAATTATATTTGTTTTAAGATTATTAACAATTAAACATTTTTTTTAACCGTGACGATATATATATATATATATATATATATATATATATATATATATATATATTAACGGTATTATATATTACCGTTGCCTCGTTTTTAAGTGGTTACGACATCATATAAATACACATGCAATTTGGTGACAGACGTCAATGTATATTGCACTTATTATATTCGCTTTTGTTCGTTGCGATTACGTGCTTTGCATATAAAGAGACAGATATTTAAGTTTTGAGTAGTTTTTAATTAAGAAGTATGCGACTGTTATCATGAAATAATAATATTGCATTAGTGGCAGGTTGTGTGTTACAATATTTTTTAATTAAGTAACTATCTTATTAGCAAGAATCAATCCAAAAACAGATTTATAAAGCACTATTTTTTCCGGTTCATTTTGAATACAGAAGATATATAATTCATTGTATTTTATTTAGATTATTTTTTTGTTTATCATATCTCTTAGGAAACATATTTTCTGTTTTAGCATTGCGTGAAATGAAAATAAAAGTGGAAGGTAACACAAACCTTCGACTGCTGTAGAATGAGATGTTTGCTCTATGTATGCGTTACAGAAGTAGCCGATATATCAATACAGTGACGAATACTACAATATTGCTCTACTTACATGTGATGAAATAAAATAGGAAAAAACGAGGATTTCGTATGCAACGGTTAAATTACTGAAAAAATCAAACATACCCGTAGAACCTTTGGTAAGTGTACCCGTAAGGGTTTCTAATTCGATGATTTTGTTTTCCAAGACGCTTTGCCTTCGAGCCGAGTCCTGCTTCTGTCTTTTCAAGGCAGTCAGTTCCTCTTCAACTAATCGACGAGCGTCCACCGCTTCGGCATATTCTACTTTTAATGCACCTAGTTCAGTCTCTAACTCCGCTAATTTCGCGAGGGATTCCCTTTCCAATTCTGCCATTCTGTCGTGTGCCTATTTTAATCGTGTAACAAATTCAGTAAATATTCCGTGATTACGTATACAGAGTGGACCATGAAGTGTGATCAGCTTAGATTATTCTGCTGCTAGAGGTTCGATCGGAATTTTTTTTTTGGAAAAATAATATTTTTCAAGGAGAGCTTTAAGATGATTCTACCAAATTGTTTGCTAGCCCTTTTTTTCCAGAGTTATCAATGTCACCTTTAGTCTTTCACAGGTAAACTTACAATTTATTTATATCCATCTTTTGAGGGATGTTGAGACGAATTCGACAAGCATCATAACAAATATTATAGGAATAGCAAGTACACTGTTACATACTATCCAAAGCTGTTGATAGATTAGTATTAGTCATTATTAACTTGATCTCTCGCATACTGTTTGTAAACATTTCGTTTTGTGCCTTGAGGCACATTTAATGATATCGAACGTGAATTGTTAGTAGTGTTTCATAGTCTGTATGTACCGAAGCCGACTTTGATAACTCTGGGAAAAGATAGTTGACAAAAGATTTGTTACAATCATCTTAAAGCTCTCCTTGAACCATGTTATTTTAGCTAACAAAACTCCCGATCGAATCGCTAGCAGCAGAATAATCTAAGCTGATCGCGATTCATGCTCCACCCTGTATACATGGAATGTTAACACATTGGGCGCCGACTAATTTTTAGAAAACTGAGCTGTCTGGGCAGCGACTTTCAATAAAATTAACTTATACCACTGTTATGTGAAAAATCCCAAATATTTTATTGTTATTTAATACATGTTAAAGAAATAGTCAGTTGTGATAAAATGTAATTCTTTTTAAGTGGTACGGTAATCAGCGAAGTTACATCAGTTGGAATTTATATGAAAACGAGATTTCTCGCTTTGAATATACAATATGTTAACGGAACCTTGTTAAACTTACGTGACCAAGTTCATCTTCTAGTTCAGCAACTTTTTCTAAAGCGGCAGTCTTTGTTTCGCTGTCTTCCATTAAGGCAGCTACATCAAATACATTATCTAAATACGCAGAGATTTGAACCTGTGGAATAAATGTGATATTAAGAACAACTGCATTTTAATATTTCTGCTGCTAACTTATAGCCTAAAAAGATAATTGAATCGATTTATGTATTTCTCTTGATTGCAAGTTTTAATTATTTCTGTTAATACATGCAGTAACAAGAATATCGAATGACTATTCCAGTATATAATATCAAGAAACAGTGTTAATTACTAATTTGATAAATTCTCGTTACATTATTCAGTTATTACATCATGGTCTCGTCAATATAATATTAAACGAGTAACAAGTGTATAAACATTTTTACACTTACAAAATTTGTCTACACGATATTCTAAATGTCACCTTAATTGTGGTATGAATTACAAATAATCTGTATTTATTTTGTAACAAATAAAAAGTTAGATCACGATAATATTTTACTGTATATTTTTATATTAAATTTTTATTTTAATGTATATTTCTACCTTGAAGATTGTTATATTTTATATTTCTTTTCCGTTGCCTATTACAGAGGGTACACTCTAAGGGTAGATGTTTATTTTATTAGAATAAAGAACGTCAATACCGAAAATAGCAGAAATACAAAGAATTGGTCCAATTTAATTCCATAAAACAAATAAAACAGTTAGATTCTCCGAGTATTTCTTATTAAATTAGTTTTATACATAAAGTTATGAAAAAACTGATCAAGCTGTGAAAGAACAAGCATTTGAACCTACTGAAGTCAATGTATGCATCTTCTATCTATCGTAATGCAATCAGTAATTAATATACCCGTTCAATTATCCAGATGAAGTTCTTGGTGTAGCTCTTTTAATATCAATAATTATTTACAATGTGCCTATTTTTGCAGTTTAGTTTACATAACCGGATAATCGATAGGTAAAGAACCAATTTCTGAACAGTCGGTAATTTACGTAACCAGTGTTCAGAGAATTCACGAACCTGCAAATCCTCGCTCTCTGTATGCCTAAGTTTCTCCAGATACTCGTCCAATCCGAGTTTAGTGAATTCATATTGCAAATGTACCCTGAAATTCATATCTTCTACCGAATGAACAACGATATTCACGAACTGCATACAAGCGACCATGAATTCTATGTGAAAACTGTCGTATTGCGTGAAGTACGCCATCAGCGTTGTAAATCTTCGCCTTTCCGCACACACTTCCTTGA
Organism: Nomia melanderi; assembly: GCF_051020985.1. Taxonomy (NCBI): domain Eukaryota; kingdom Metazoa; phylum Arthropoda; class Insecta; order Hymenoptera; family Halictidae; genus Nomia; species Nomia melanderi. The sequence goes on from NC_135009.1 coordinate 1,378,658, forward strand.
AATTGTCAAACGCCGACAGTATAATTTCATGGCCACCCTTCACGAGACAGATCGCAGCAAGAAGTTCTAACACTAGGGCTTTCGTCCTGTAATCAAAGTATTCTTCTTTTCATTCCGTAATCGGCTAATAATCATTCGAACTTGAAAAAGAATGAGTAAGCCTTTACCTTAGACTCTTGTGCATTAAGCTAAGCGCGATGCAATTGATCGCTTCCCGATGCTGAATAACCATATTGAAGCCATACTGTAAATAAATTTCAACGATTGTTAGACCGGTACAGTCAACGGATAAGCTGTAATGTTTAATCATTAATCAGTCGACAGCAATATAAATTTGTACAACCTTTGCAAAAAAATGTCATTTCCATTATATTAATTTTCATCAATCTAAAATTTTTAAAATTTAGATATTTATATATTTTCTTATTACTATTTAAACTTGGGTAGTGTCATAGTTTTTATATGAATCACCTTCATTTTAGACAGTTTTATAATTTATTCGTTAGAAAATAAATTTACTTAATTGCGTTATTTCTAGAGAATGTTCTCCTGATCCTAGAACTATCAATCGTGGGTGGTGGGTATTTACATAGTAATGTTTCCAATATTTTTGAAAGCAACAATTCGTAAAGCCGAGTGAAATATGTGCAAGAAAACAGTCCGATCGCGAAGAACAAATAATAATGAATTCGAAAGCACAATGCGTTCACAGGTGAAAAAATTGTTCGTTTTATCAAAGTCGGAGTTCTTGTACCGATTCTTTGTAGACATTTTCGTACCTTATTATTCATGATGGCACGCATGCACAGTATGCAAACGTGAATATCATCTTTCGCTTCACCCATATTCAAACGAGCCACGTGCCGAGATCTCCTTTTAACACCAGGACTATCCTTAAGCTCGTGAAGGGGTGGCCTGAGGCATCCATTATTTAGGGGTGAGGTGTCCCCAGAACCAGCTGGAAAAATTAATTACGTCGCGCACGGTTTGCATCAGCTAATTAATCGTTGAACAGGGGAATGTTCGACGCGAGATAAAGTAGAATTGCATCTGACCCAACATAAGATTTGCTTATCCATAGAGGCGAGGGTACGAATATGGGATACGTATTTTATGTTTTATTACAGGATGTTTTAGAGTAGTCATAAGAAGACTGTTGATTTTGATGCGTTTATGGGAAATTTGAAAATGCAAAATTGCAAATAATGCACACGATACGAAAAAAAATCGAATATTCAAAGTACCGCGCTTTTTGTACTATTTGTTAAGAGAAATGATTTTCCAGCGTAATTCTATATTTCTAATTATATTCTCAAAATTTTGAATTTGCATAAAGATCCACAGTCTAGTTATAAGTAAAAAATCGAACGAAGTTTGACAAATCATATGTAATATGTACTACGCAAACATAAATTTTCTGAATCTTTCAGGACTTCTGATCTTTTTTACTTTTTGGTTCTTTTACTGTTAATTATGTTTATATTGTTTAAAGTTAGCGTTAGCACTGATTTCAAAGAATTTTTATTTCATTTTCAAGATAACCAAATTAACCAATTTCCTTTCGAACTTATTTCTTAAAACCATTTTCCACCGTTTCCTTTCTTGATTTAAATTTGTTCGTGGCATCTGAAGAGATCATTCGAATTTGCTTGAATATTTAATCAATTTCTAAATGCAGTAGTAATATGAGACTGTCTCATATCGCTATTAATCAAGTATCGCATCCATTTCCATTAATTTGCCACTTAACTTTCTCTTATAATATTATAATGAAAAACACAAATAAGTACTTTAAATCTTTATTGACAAATTAAAATAAAACCAAAGTAATCTTTGCTTTAACAAACACGTGTAGAAACTTTCTATTACAGCTAGAATGTTAGACATCCATTAAACAAAGGAACAGTAAATATTATCAAGGTTTGCTATGGGAGAGTGTTTTAGTCATCATAATAATCGATATACATTCATTGTCAGAAATATCGACACTGCGTACAGTCGAAACCTTGGTGTCTCGTATTTCTACTCTATCTCATATTCATACTCTCCTCTAGATAACAGAACGAATTGTTTCATCACATTTCTATTTAAATATTATAAAATGATATATTCCAGTATTTTGGAAGAACAAAAATCATTTGATTAGTGGTAACAAATGATATGGGTCACATGTGATCCTGCTTCTCGAGTCACGGGACAGCGTACCGACGCTTACCGGTTTGCAATTTTTCTTCGGAACTCGTGTGACATTCTAAAAGACGCTGCTCGTGCCTCATCATGAGTAACCTGAAGCTGAGGTAGTCTATCAGGGCATCTAAGCCTTGGTTCTCCTCGTCTAGAAATTCCCTCACCCATCTAAAGTTTATATGTGTCGTAAGGTAAAGTTTAGAAAACTGGTTCACATGTAATAAAGTAATACTTATACGATTAAATATTTGTTTATGGTGTTTACAAGTTAATGTAAATGGAATCGCAGGAAAAGGAAAACTTTATTTAAATCTTATTTAATTTAGTTATATTCTCTTATTCCTTTGGTATTTTGTAAAAGAACTGATTTGGAAAAAACACTACGAAAAAGGGAGTTGAATCGCGTAATATATGAAAAAGGATTTTTTGTAACAAATTGGAATTGTTTGGAAACAATGAACGTTCAAAATTTTAACGTACTCGGCCCGATACTATTGATGATATAGCAATTCCATATCAAAGTATTTCATGTAATATGATAGTATTTACAGCAAATAAAAGTGCCAACGTATGCACATACACATGAGATACTTACATATATCATATATAATAATATACCGCATTAAAACACTTATATGGAAACAAAGTAAAGTAAATTTTTTAATTTACATTACTATTCATTACTCATTTTCATTGGGAGAGAATCATCGCATTCATTGCCAATGAGAACGTAATGAAAACACGACAATTTTTACTTTCATTTCTATTTCTCTTCGAATCATTTCAACAAAAAGTTTGCACATTCACCTTTTTTCTCAATAACTTTGTAATAACACTTCTATTAATGATATTAATATAATTTACTTTCTTTTGTGCTTCATAACGTGGAAAAATAATAATGTAACCTTTGAAAATAATACATGAAATAGATGTTTCATATAAGTTTGTTTGTACTATTAGAGGTATCAGATGAAACGTTTTACTATCCCTTTTTGAAAGCAATTTTTAATGGTTAATTTTAAATATTCATTACTTTCTGATTATGAAATCGATGACATTTCTTGTAACTACGTAACACAAACGAAGATCTTGCATACATTAAGGAACAGAACTGTTTTACTTCGATTGTTTAATGTATTGTTTCATTGCACAGAATTTAATATTGAATTGTCAATTTTATCATTTTCCCGCGTTGAATCGAATGGCAGCTGACGGTCGCCTATCGAGTGCAAAGGGTTAATACATTTTTGTTGGGTATGCTTCTTTCTCTATCTATCTTTTCCATAAGACTCGTTCTTTACTAACGCCGTTATGAATCATGCATTCGTAAATTGTAGATAAGTATATACGATGTTACTGTTATGCAATTGCTATGTTCGTTTTGTCTGTGCAAATATTTTTCCTCTGGAGTAGAAATCATGGAACTTCTATATTTTATATATTTTAGCAATTTTTATCCACAATAATATCCCTCTGTATCTACTTGAACGAAATATAGTAAACACGAATTATGTAGTTCGTAGTAACTATACAAACGAGTATATGTATCGTAAATATCATGACAAACAGTTTTTTGATTACGTTATGGTAATATTATACTCTTAAATCATAATATTATTTAACTAATTAACCTCTAAAATGGTTGTTAATAGCTGACAGTTTGATATTGCAATACATAATAGAAAACGGGACAAATTTTTTTTAAATGTTCACACAATATCAATGAATACACTGTTAATAAATGGCCTTCTACTGATTTTCATGTAATATGCCGTTGCCGAATATTTTGTTAGTATGTTTGTATAATAATATTGTGTAATAATAATTTATGAATTCGTTTTTAAATATTTGTCTATCGTAACACGAGAATTTTTCTGCTTATATGCCATATTTGGATGGTAATAAATTATAAATTATTAATTACGTGCTGACAAAGGCATAAATTTTCTTAGTGGGCCAGCTTTTACGAACAGTTATTGAGAAAAAAGTTGAATACGCAAATATTTTTTTGGTCCACTGCATGAATTTTGAGACCCTAAATATTTTCGCGACCGTTTCGAAATTTTATATTTAAGTTTAAAAGTAATGCTACCTTTTGGAAAAGATAGCATTCGAACTTACTCTATATGATTCGTTCGTAAAGAGATTTCCAAATCCCGGAGTACTTGTGTCGATGTCGATTCCCCGACTATTTTTCTCTTCTGGAAAAACGCAAGGAAACGATACGTCTATATAAGCGTTAGTATCTGTTACTCGATTTTGTTCAGCGAAAAACAAACCAAAAATAAACGACAATTCCGCAGTGCAAGAACCAAAAATATTCTATGAATCTGTGAGCATGAATATAGTGAATTATTGGTATACACAGCCTGACGCCATTTCTTTTGCAACCAAGAAAGGAATGTTCGTTTATACAGGACAAATGAACAAAAATGTAATACGAGTTTCCCATTTATGATCTCTTCATCGAGAAAATCTAAATTGAAAATTAGATGTATTCGTGTACGTAGCTAATTCAACTGAATACGAGCGACACAATCGGTAGACTGTTCGATAGTTATTCTACGAAAATACAGTTGGGAGATGACTTTCCGTTTAGCGGAACAGCACACGAGCAGTAAGTCTTTTTCTAGTTTACAGTTTTACAGCTTTGATTAATTGCGTGTAATCGTATCGGCGAATAGTAAATTAGTGATTAAAAATATTCTAAATGAAAATATACACCAAGAGAAAATTCGATGGGAAAAGATGAAAACTGATCAATCAACAGCATTCTCTAGCCTAGCCATCAAATGATTTCCTTACAGTACATCTGTGTTTGGTTAATTGGCTGTGTTTGGCGAGGCATTTTTAATTTCGTTTTCCTCGGAAACGAGGGTTCAAAGAAACAATGTTACTGTACATATTTTTACTTTATTTCCGCATTAGAATAAAACTCTTGTCGATTGTATCGCTTGTATTTAGTCAATGATTAACTAAATTCACGTATATTTGATTAATATTTAACTTCGATTTTCGTCCAAACTTCGGGATCATAAATGAAAATATTATATTCTATGTTTTTGACTTATTTGTTCATAAGATATCGGATTCATCTTGGTGAAACTATCAATTACAGTGTTCGCTTTAAAATGGTATTTGTTATTTCGTTGCTCAGAAAACTTAATTCCGCTTTGTTCAAATTAAACGATACATACTACGAACATGTTCAATCGAATGGTTACACATATAATATAATATGTTGCAACTTCATGCATTGTTAAAACTCCAAATTACCAGATTCTGAATAAATTGATAAATAGGCTTAGTTTAATATTTTTTGTTCTTTCTCGATGTTTTATTTCACGAAACAAACATTTCTTTTCATTCACGGAATGTTAACTATTACTTGATGTTTCTTATTAAAGAATTTTATTCACTATACACATGATTACATCTCGAAACATTGATTTGATTCAATTCGCGTGGTAAAGTAAAAGAGACGAAAACGTGAACGCATAAAACGTATACAATAGAAATAATTGCAACATACTCGATGGCTCCGCGATGCTTTTGGATCTAGGTAGGTACGTAATTTTGCTAAGTAGTGCGACGGTGGATCCTTCGCTTGCACTCTTTCCTGAAACAGAAATGAATAATACATTATTCAAATTTCATTGTTATGTACGTGAATGAAATAAAATGAAACGTAAAACATTTAAATAGGATAGAAGTAACCTTTGAAAACGAAATACATTTGTATTTTTACGTCTGAACTACGTGCAATGTATAACGGAATGAAACAGTTTAACACTTTCATAGCCGATGTTACGTAAATTACAATTAATGGGCCTATTAATGGTTTATTCTTTGGGTTTGTTACTTTTGGGATTGGATGTTTTTGTTAAATGGTTGCTGTAGATTTTGCAGCTTACATTTTTTCAATCTTTTAATTATTAAGTAGATTCTCGTGAGAACAGTCGTCTAATATCGTCTTTGTGGTTACATTCAGTTACAGTAGAGTATATTGTACAAAGTAACTTCAAAAGACGAAAAATAACTGTGACTAGATTTGAGATTTTCACCGCGTGTAAAACACATTATTTCAAACTGACAATAAGTGGTTAAGACACTAGAAACTGAATACCAGGAATGTTATTACCAACTTATTTGACCCAAGAACGTGCACACACATTTTCAAGGGAACCATATTACACGCGATGGTTGAATTTTCAGAACACAATTTCTGTTGACATATTTTTCAAGTATTATAGTTATATCTTATGCACATTTACTTTCTGAAAATGTTTCTAGACGTTGCTGGCAAATTATTCAGCGCTGACAATATAAAACTATTGAATTTTCAATAAAGTAAAATTACACATGACGTGTACTTATATCTTTTACAATTAATTATGTTTTAATTTTGTATGTTTTTACACGTTGCATTATAGAAAACTCGAACAACTTAAGGACTTAGACAATTGAAAGATATAAAATTTGATTTCAGGTTAAATATGTCCTACTATTAGATATAAAAATATATACTTTTATGTAAAAGATACAGAAAGCACTAGTTTACTCAATACCACTATGTTTACATTATATTCCTTGTAAAAAAAAATATGGAAGTGAAGTAATGAAATTATTTACATAATAGTACATTTTCACTATGTATTGAATTATAAACGAAAATACAGTGAAATACAAGATGAAAATAAAAAAAAACAAATAGATGCTGAATTGTACTGCTGTTTGGAATTTGAAAATAAATTGTAAAAAATATTCCACACTGGCATCGATATTCAATAATTAATACTAACGTGACTAATGCCTCCTCCAATTAGTACTACAAAGTTTCAGCCTCATGGAATTTATGAGTAAAGTGTTATGAGGTGAAAACCGCACACCCACTCAAAACCAATAGCACCTGGTACAGAAACTTCTCGTAGCCCTTAGTTTCAAATGACGCAAAACAACTTTACAAGGAAAGTGATAAATTGAAAATGAGATTTGCAAACATGTTAATAGCTTTATTTATCGTTACAACAAATGAATAATTCTGTAATTATGGAAATAAACTTTTGTTTAAAAATGACTTACTTATGTAAGAAATAATGGAAAATGTTGCATCTTTCAATTTGTCTTTGCAAAATTTGATACACATTTTTAAACATATGCAGAGTGTATATTTTCTTAATAATTTCTATTATTACCAACAATAGACCGTATTATTCTGTCAAAAAATAAACGCGGAGAGTATTTTTAATATGCTTTACATTTTCTATGTATAATTATTTAATGAGAACGAAATGATTAGAAACTTTATCTCACGCTAATCTCGCATAATCTATACATATACAGTCTGTTGTTGGCGAAAACAGATATTATTAAGAAAACGTACACTTCCCACATGGTTAACAATGTGTATTAAATTTTACAGAAACAAATTGAAACATACAATATTTTAAATAGAAGTTTCTTTCATTTGTTGTAACGATAAGTAAAGTTACTAACATATTTGCAAATCTCATTTTCAATTTATTACTTTTCTCGTAAGTTGTTTCGTGCGCGTGCGTGCGTGTGTGTGAAATTGCGCAAATTAGTGGCTGGCACGCATGTACGCGATTAGAAAGCCTTGAAATATTGTTCTTCGCCATAGGAATGTACCTGTATATATATACATATATAACAAAATAATAAGGGCTGCTGCATGCATTATTGTAATGTCATAGTATAGTACATACTAATTTTAATATATAAGCTATGTATTTTTAATCGATGAACGCGGAAAATAAGTTCAGAACATGTCTTTTATTGTTCGATCGATTGCCTCTTCGAAGACTTGAATTATTCAAATAACAAAAGATCAGTACATAGTTTTCTTTTTTCCTAGTATTTAACAATTCGTGTTTGTTTTAGTTTTCGATGGTAAAACTTTAGGATACTTAGCCCTTAAAAGGTTAACAAAACTATTACTGCGAAATGATCATCATTGATAACATTAATTTCTGAATGCGAATCGTGTTTACTAATTTTTGTATCATGTATTTATAGTATAGTTCAATTTTTCATTTTTTCTTTCGTTTATTTCTTTCATCTCTTCAACTTTTTCACGAAAGATTTTTTCCCTCGAGAATTAAATTAAACTACTATTAATTTGAGCCACATCCTCTTTAATAAAACGCAATACACACTATCATTGGATACTTTAAATTAGTGCAATCAGCGATATTGAGACGATATTCAATTTGGTGGTGCATTGTACGACTCGTTACAATGAATCGTAAGTACACTGTGTTTTGTTTCTTAAGATCCGGTTCGAAGGATTTTTTGCTGGTGCACAAGGAATGTTAAATAAATAATCTGTGGTGCACTGTGCAATGAATCAATATAATTGTAAGTATAACAAACTTAACAGCAGTACAAGAATAACAATAATGTGGATGTTGCTTTAATGTATCGAAAGTTTCTCGTCCAGAATGCAGGTATAAAGGTGACCACATAATATACAAGAGTTCTCTCGTCAATATTACAGGAGTCACCTGGAGAAATCTCTGTCGTTCGTCCGTACGACTTTGAATATCTGGAATCGCGGCCCAAGACAGCTCCCTTTGAAGCTGTGCTTGGCGGAGTGATGATTCTTAATTGGTTGATTCTGTTTTTTGTAAGGAGGCGGTCGTTAGATGAAACACACGCCTCCAACGTAACAGTCATCTTGGCGTGACGTATCCGGGAATTCCAAAAGATCCTGTTTTTGGTGCTGTTTTAAAAGGTACTGCAATAAACTAAAACTACATTGTCCTATATCTGTTTGCGCGTTCAGGTTTACAATTTCGAACGGTTGTATTTATTACAGCAATTTACCTGTCATAATCCGACTAGCAGTAAACCCCTACATCAAGTTTAAACACAATTATTTAGATCATTGCAAGACATAAGAGAAGATCTACCGAACCTAAGTCTGCCTACGAACATTTATAAAAATAGTCAATGCATTATTAATTAAAGATAAACATTGTACGTATCACTTAATTCGTCTTGAGAAAGACAATAAACTGACATTAACCCCTTGCCCAATGATTTCTTTCCGAACTGTGATCGATGTAACTACTTTGTTATCAATCATTTATTAAAAATAAAAGAAAATGCCAGTTTTATTCTATGTCAGCGTGTGCTCTAAGGTTTAATTATTGCTAATAGAGGAATAGTATGTAATTTGTATTCAAAAAAATTGAATAATATTTATGTTTGTTAAATTCTGTTTGAAAAAATACCTAGTTCGATTTAAAAATATTGCACTGATCTTGTAATCTCTTTAAATAACAATGTAAACAAAAATTGCTTACTAAATGTCCCTCATCGTGACGAACAACTCTTATCTGAAACATTTTTTCGTTTCTTCAATAATTACGGGAACATTCGTGTGTATACACGCGAATTAGACGGATATACTATATATGGATCGGTGGATACTGTTGTGTGAAAGTGTACTTCATCTGAATAACGTTCATGTTTGCTCGAGTTTCGAGGATATGCATATTCCAGGCTGGGAACCGTTGCAGTACAGCATCACCTCGTTAGCGCCGCGTTTTGGCGAGGCCAGTAGCGAGTTATTTCTATCCATTCTACGATCAGCAGAGGGTGGTAGACTTTTAAGAAAGAGGAGTGAGCGATGAGCGAGAGAAAGAAAAGAAAAGCGTACAAGCCTTTATGGGTGATTGACAAACCGGCATACAGCGTGGTTCCCAGGGATTGGAAGTAGCTATGATATCGGTTTTGACTCTTGAAACAGTTATGAAGAACCACAACAAGTATACACGTAATCTTAAAATCAAAATGATACTAATTCTTTTAACGGTCAATTATTTAGATTTTTCAGATAAACATACAACTCTTCTTTGTTTTGATTTAGCTTTTCTTTATAATATATTATAGGTGCATTTGACCTGGGTTAGACGAGTATACACTTCATTATTTAATTTCAGTGCGAGCATTATCAGAGATTTCTGAAATAAAATTCCACAGTTAACAGCTTATATCGATCCTGAAACGGTTCTATAACTGTTATTTTTTATTTCTCTATTTTGATTTTTCATAACTGTTTCAAGAACTGAAAAATAACAGTTATAGAACTGCACAGGACCGATATAATATCGGTCCTGGAGAACCCGAGACAAAACCGATATACCGAATAACAGTTATGACTTATTTTGGTTTTTCATAACTATTTCAATCGGAACCGATATATAAATATATCGAACAGTTATTTTCGGAACCTTCTGAATCCCTAGTGGTTTCCCTCGTTCTAACGTTCGCCAGTCCATGGTTTTCGATCCGATTCGCTTGGTTCTCGAGTCAAGGCGATGCTCGACCTCTATAAGGTCCCGTATACGATTGATCGCATTCATCCAATACGATTGGCTTGTTACATAAAAATGTTTCGTCGTGGGTATGTGAAAGGTGAATCACTGTTTCTGAGAGAAGCTTCAATTTGTCACGTACAACTGTTTAACACGTTCGCGAACAACATTTGTTTCAGTAACAAGTTACACAGTTACAATATTTTATTGATTGTGTAGGATATGCATTGTTTTTAGTGGAGTATAGGTGAATTGATTAGGGGGCGACGAACCGCGCGGAAAAAAATGTGTTTGACGAAGCGTTTAGGTTTTTAGCAGCGGAGAAATGGCCTGGGAAACAATAAGTAGTAGGTTTTTGGCAGCGGGGCAATGGCGCAAAGCAAAACAATCAGCGAAGTGCGATGACCGCGAGGCCTGTGCGGTGTGAATGCGTGTGTCCTTGTGTGTGTATGTCGGTGTGCCGTTTTAAGTGTTTATATACGAGAAAGAGATCGGGAGAGTGTTCTTACAGTCTTAGAGTTTTGAGAGGTTTTAGAGTTTGAGCGTTTTGCGAGTTTTGAAGTCTTCGAAAGTCTCAAGAGTTAACCTACAATTGCAATAAATCGTCTTTATAAAATGCAAATAAAATTCAAAGAAAGAATTTCGTCAAACTCCTACACCTTACATCCTGCGTTACAATTTTAGATATAAACACACGTGAAAGTAATTTCATTTTTTTTTGTCGCAAGACACAAAATAATACAAGACGCAAGTATACAACGCTGATCGTGAACAGGTTAACATTGAACAGATCATACTAATGGTGGACGTACTGTTGATTAAAAGTATTGCATCATTTATTAAATACAAAAATTTAACAATTTAGTAAAAATATTTCTCTTCGTTTGTGACCGCATAACTAGCCAATTAACACCAGGATGAAGTCGCTTTTCTGCTCCGTCTGATCCTGCTGGCTCTCACGGGCGAAGTTAATGAGAAGACACTGTAATTCCTTAAGAACTTGTTAAATTCCGAAGAAACCCAATTCATTATCTTATAATAGAGATGCATGTATAAAATAGCATAAAATTCTATTTTATACATATGATTATATTGGGTCATCTGTAATATGGTTTTGCATACTTTCCTTATTTCAAAAAATTAAGATAAACAAACCGTTTTTAAATTTTAAATATATTATACTTCATTGTCTATGGATTATGAATTAATTTTTAAAAACAATAATAATAGACATCGTAATTTTTTAATAATAAAATAACTATAAAAAACCGCATTATTTAAGGGATATACAAAAGATAAAAGCAAAATATCCGATTCAGAAGGCAGTGAACTCTATATTATAGAGTTAGTCCATAAAGAGGATATTGGGAATGCCACAAGGGTGTAGAAACGTACGTATAAAAATGAAACGCAGACGTGTTATATACTGAGACGAATTAACTGTAATTTTTACAAAATATTCGGAACATTGTTGTTCTTTATGAAAATACATTTTATTTCCTACATTTGCGGTTTACGCGCGAAGCGATAGTAGCGCAGTCGTGAATATTATAGGATGTTTCGGACAGCACGGAGGCAAAAATTCCCGAAGACTGAGTGTCCTCCGGGGACAAGTGTTGGGGGATTCTTCCCATATCAGCGTCGAAAATGATATTGTTGATGGCGTGTTTCACGTATGCCAGCGTCCGCGGATCGTATTTCCTCAATTCGTTCGCGACATGCTGGCCAAACGTAAAATAAGGATCCATATTGATCACGTCCATCCTTTTTTGCAGCAGCGCAGAAAGCTTCTCAAATAGGTGACCTTCGAGGCTAGGAGATGAGGTCATGCGCCTTTTTCTCTTAATTGATATTGGCGGCACTTTGATGGACTCGGAACAGTTCGTTTGCGGCGCATTGGAACTGGCACCAGCGTGCATTTCTTCGACTGTTTCAATCAGAACCTCGGCGTGCGCCATGCCCATTCCATTTTGTTCCTCCATTGTCGCATCTACTTCGGTCTAGAACGAATGGAGAACGTTTTTCGAGTATCTTTCTTTTAGAGTTTCCGAAAATCATCTAAAAAATTCTTTTAACAGATATGGCGTCTATATTCTCACACAATGTAGTATATGGATATATAACACATTTACGGTAGTTAATTACACTAAATTAACACGTTGAATGCCATAAGGAAACCGGTGACCCTCGGCCAGATCAAATTACAGATCGTTCAATTAAACGATGATTGTTTGACAATATTTCTATATTATAAATACCGCTACCTAATACGGTAAAATTCAGCTAGATCAACGTGTAATAATAATAATGAAATTCAATCAAATGATTTAATGTTATATTTTTTTCATTTTGTGTATTTTGCTGTATGAAATCGTGCGGCCTTCAATGTTTTAAATACATTACATACATGATCAAAGACCGATGTGTGATTCACTGTTGCTTATGAATTTGAAAATAAATTTTTGATACATACATATGTCGTATAAGTTAGAAAAGTCTTGAAATACTGGAACAGAATATTGTAATTATTGATATTTCTTTATTATGGTGCTATTTAGTTTGGATGATTTCTTGTACCGTAATGCGGGTCGTTAAAAATGTATGTTTTACAATAGACTAACAAAATTCTAGTTTCTACGGAAAAATTAGAAACAAATATTACAAAAAGGGCGAAATTAAAAAAAAATGTTCAGTTATCATGTTTTTAGAGCTAATAGAGTTGTAAATACAATGGACGTGTGATATAACAATAAGAGAAGATCTGTAATTGTACAACTTCAATTGCAATGAACTTTTAGGAAATGATACAAGTTCCTACTGATATTTATAAAATATTAAAGTAAGATAATAAATAATTTTGAAGATATGAACGATTAGAATTACGGAATATTACTGATGTGTCGTGAATATGCACTATTATCTCTGATTTTACTATTTCATCGTAGTTACAGCGTAATTGTGTGACGTTGAACGATAATTATCATATATAATAAAAACACGAAGCAATTGTATAACAATTAAAAAATGCTTGTTTGACTTACATTGCAGAATGTAATCAAATGTTCCTCGTGACGAAGTTAATTTGAAGATACATCCTGCATATTTTAGCATTTTTGAATAAATTGCTGCTTATAATTGGTTATGCGCAAGTGCATGCAGTTTAATGCAATCAGGTCTTTTAGAGTGTGTAATTTTGAGTTACCTATGGAACTAGATGTTATCAGATTAACAGCTTGGCGTATATTTAGTAGTATAATGTTTAATATGCATTTTGATCAAATATTTTGATCGATAAATTTTGTAAAATTAAAAAATGTAACTTCCCAAAGAATCAATAATTATTAGAAGTTTATTATCTATTACATATAGTGCATGTAGTTTATATTAACTAAAAATGGCCGATAGAATTTTGACATTTTGCTAGATTTTGTAGTTGCAACAACTATCTTTATGGTTTTTATATAATTGACCAACTTGAATGGTCTACTATAGACAGAAATATGTCTTTGGCGTTCAAATTCTTTGAATGGAAATTTTAGAACTATATTGCTAACATTTTTTAAACAATTGGTGATAATTATCGTCTTAGTACCACAGTATCACTATAGAATTGTAAAATGAACAAATATCTCGATAAGAATCAAAACCATAATCTCCACTATAAGAGTTACACAATCGTCATACTTTGTCAACACAGCTTCAACGATCTTTATGAACATTTATAATACGTCTATATACACAGTACGTAACTTTTATTGTTAATGTTCTTAAAATTATTAAGTACCTAGATATAATATTTTGTAAATATCAATAGGGTTTTGCAGTGAAACAAAGAATGGCTTCAACGTTAACTTAAAAGCTATTAATTACAATTTTTATAATCGTTTGAAAAGACACGTCTCTCCACGGCAGCTTTACACATTACATTTTTATAATTTACTGTATCGGGTGAATCACACAGCAATCAACAAATGACATCGTCATTATCCTGACGGAATGCAGCATTCCTTCGAAAATCATTCAAGTTTCCATCTTGGGTAAGTCAACATTTTCTAGGACCGGAACATTTTTTATCAAATAATTAATTACTTTCTTCGACTGTGGGGTTGGCCTTGATCTCTTCAAGTAAATAAAATATTGAATGAAATTTTAAACTCAAATGATATATTTCTTATTCTGTTTCTACGTAATTATTATTAACAGATTAATGAGATTTTCTGAACTTCATGCTGTTTTCCCAAACTGTCTCGTAGCAATATGCAGTTAGTAATAAACTAATGTAAATTATAAATATGCACAGACATTAATTTAGTGCCCATCTTATTTAATCAATTTCAAATGTATTTTAAGTTTACCATTTTGCCGTTTTTAATTTTTGCTTCAAAGATGGAATAACATGATATTTTGTAAATAAATGGTAAGCATATTTTAGAAAAGCAATAAATTAGTTTTTATCTAATAGTTATGAATGTTGAAAAATTTGTATAACTTAATAAATAATAAGGTATGAGAACTATAAATGCTTAAACAACTGACAGTTACTAAATGAAATGAATGATGAAAAAGTGATTATCTTGTTGGAAAATTTATCCATATGAACATTTTTGTTTTCAAACTAATTTGTATATAGGATAGAATAATTTGGATACTTTGGTTTTTGGATAATTTCAAGTTATGCTTCTAATGATGTATCGTGTTCTTAACGCTTTTGTGGTTCATTGATGCTACGAGAGACTATTAAAAATGTTTGTTTTCATGATCACAATTGAAACGACAAGATTATTCTGATTAATCAATTTAGTAAACGAAGTTACATTACATTAAAATGTACTAAACTGTTGAATGGAAAAGGATGAATATACAATAAATGTTATAAATATTACATTTGAGTTGCCTTTGAACAACTTTCTTATAAACAGTTCCTTGAAGGATTAAACAAAGGGTAATCAACGAAATGTCATATGACAACATTTACTTTCGTTTCAAAGACTTCGTGAATGCATGGTTAAAGACTGTATTAAAAAAGAAATAAAAATATGAAATGAGTTTTTTAATTAGATAACAGTTGATTCTTCGAATTTTTTTATAGAGACCATTTAATACTTTGCAGACTGAGTACTATTTCTGAAAGAGCAATTTTTAGATTTAGAGGATCCAGAATGATATTTTCGAGTGATTACTGTATTCGGCCAAGCACAGTGAACCACACAATAATTATTGCTATACTTTGATTAATATCATGACAGTATACAGTCGTTAAACTAAACTTACTTTAGTCAACACATCCATAGTCTGACTCGGATTGTCCCGATCAGATAAAAAATTGAAACAATCGAAAGCAAACCATTTAGATACGTAAATGTCTCCTTTCCCTGCAAGTGGAACAAATACAGTCTGCTACGAAGATAATAAAATTAACCCCTTGCCTTATACTAACGAGCCAGACACACGATTAAGACCTTAAACTGAATTTAATAAATATAAATATCCTTCAAGCCGTATTAAACAAACGTAAACAAATTATAATTATATTTAAAATTTACAGTAAACATTCACTTACAATTACAAAAATACTTCGTAGAAAATAATTAATATTAAAGTAACTATTACAAGACCAATTACAAAATACATCACGTAGACTAAGGCAAAGGGAAAGTTGGTATTACGTCAACAAAATGTCCAATAATGGAATATTAATGAAAATTACCAGTCATGTAACGTTCAATTCCGCTTAAGGTCTAATAAAAAGAAAGAAAAAAAAGCATACATACCCGACCGACAGATAAGACTTCGCTTTTGTCGCGACCTCTCCCTTCTGTAAGTGCCCATTAGCGACTTCATTTTGTTTTTTAGTTCAGCAACAGGTAAGTTTAGGGTAGAGCTTATCTCCTTCCACGATTTCTCCCTTATCGCGCTGTTGTGATAATTGTAATGCCTCGGGTCCCAGAGCGACCTGTGCTCCTTGTACATCTCGATGAAAATTTTACATTTCCCGTTGTCCATGTTCGTTTGAAGGAAAGCGTTCAGCGGCGATGCGACATGAGGCGAGGCGAGAGTGCTTGAAAGTCGTTCGAACAGAACAAGCGGATCTCGGTGAGGCACCCTCGAGCAGGATGGAAAACCGACTGGCCGCGACTCGATTCGAGGCAGGCTCGCGATGAGGCAAACATGGAGGCGCGGCAACTACTACGTCACGAGCCGTGCCTCGCGAGGCAGTCCAACGAGTAGCGATGGGGCCGAGCTCGTCGCAAGCGGTGACCACGAACAACGCTCTTCGTACTCCGGTGCACACTAATTGCTGCGCGCAAGGTTCAGTGTAACCGGACCATTTTCTCCATTTTCTAAACGAACTGTTTCTAGCCGAACTGCTTTTCGAATGTTTCACTAGTTTGTATGTTTTAGAGTTCACTAATGCATTAGTGCGTACACCACCTTTTAGGCCATTATAACTAGACCGCACATGAACAAGAACACGAACAGTTACATCATGTCCATCACTACCAGTAAAATTTAGTGGTCAACATTTTCAATGTTCATTAGAATATGCTCATCGAAGAAAACTCGCAGGAGTTCTAGATAATTAGAATATGTGCATGAACATTACTGCGCTAAACAAGATTATGAATTCTTTGTTTCCGCCATGTTATTTTTCATTTTCTGTACGGTTTGAACTATTTTTATTTTCACGCAGTAACAACATTCTTGGTGATAAGGAGCAATTTTCCACTTTTCCATTTCATGCATATGGACAAGTGATGGGTTTCGAAATTTGATTTAAAATTCTATGTTTTCTATCGTTCACTTAATTTTTTATAAATTCCTATGTTATTCGATTAATTAGTTCCTCAATTTTTATCTTTCCTTTTGTTTCTGTATCCACTAGAATAAAAGATCGTTTAACTTATTTACTAATTAATAAAAATAAAGAAATAAGTGTGCAGAATATCATGTAATTGATGGTACAACCGGATAGGGGCTGATTCTATGTCAAAAAAATACGCCGAAAATATAGAATAACAATTATTCATACGAGGCTTTGTTTTCGAGAAAATCGACTTTGAATATTTGCTGGGTACGCGTGCACTCGACCATATCTCGTTATTGCAACTCACTGTAGATCATTGTCTCGATTGAAGTTTATGTAAAAGACTATCAACGTCACGAAAATATTTACTATACTTGAGAGTTAAAAATACGCAATGAAACAGGATGTTAAAGTAACCATAAATTGTATTATTGTAGAACGGTACGTTTAGTATTAAAAATCTACACCCGAGCCTTCTTTTACGCGGCACTTCTTTTTATGCGGCAAGTTATAACACTACTTACGCGGTATGGTTCATACGCGATATCAATTTAGGCGATCTGAATTTAGTGACACCGAATAAAATTTACTTCTGTTTCCTTAAATGTCAATATTATTATTTTTTTTTTAACACTTACACAACCACCGAAAAAATCTATAATTATAATCTCTTTCATTGATTTTAATTGAACTTATTTAATGAATTTCATGAGAAATTGTATTTTACAAAAGCAAGGAGGGTATTTGGTGAATTCCAAATTACTCCGGTTCAAGACTTAGTAAATAACAAAAGAGAAAGTAAACAAAATCCGTTGTCAAAGGAAAAGTGGAAGATCTCGCTATTCGGTTAGCTGAGTATTAAGCTATGCGAAATGAAAATGTACTTTTAAAACTTACACTAGCTCTTCTTGTAATATTTCGTTCTTTTTGCACTGGTAGACGCGATATTCATTCGCGTAAAACAAATCCTAGTGGAACGGATACTCCGCGTAAATGGAGGGACGCGTCTATTTATAATATAAATTTCAGGTAAATATTTACTTTATTCTCTAAGTATCCGGATGCTCTTGATCTTTGAATATGTGATTAAGGACTCGGCTCTCTGTAACTTGTCTAATATCTTAATTGGCGGTTTTATAGTTCTTGAGATATCCGTGAAACTGTTTGAACATTTCAGTACTAAATTTAATAATTGCACTGGTCAACACGATATTTGTTACAGAAGGTTTAACGGGTGATATTAATAGTATTTATCATGCTGAATTCAAATATGCAATCCCTGTTTCTCCACCACTCATAGTTTTTGAGAATCTTAATTTTGAAGAAAAACTAAATTTTTCAATTTCGTACATTTGCTGTGTCTTAATTATGAAAACTTTTCAAACTTTTCTTACACAGTATTATTCTGTAGATCTTTCTGAACACAATGATGTGAACTTTAATAATATTATAGACATATAAACATGTTTAAACTCTGTTGAAACGCAAAATGATATTTTTTAATTTATTTTAAAAACTAAGCGTCCAGGAGAAAATCCAATTTCAGCGTGCGATAGAGCAGATATTTACCTTGCGAAATCCGTTGAGAAAATTCCGTAATACATTTCGTTTTTAATTGAGAGTGCAAAATACTTGCGCGAAACATAAGGTACCAGTGATGCTCAATGTCAACGCGTATAAACTGGCTAGCTCCGGCAGCACTGCGCATCAGGAGAGACAGGCTTTAACCCTTAGCACTCCAGATGGTTTTGTAATTTATCAGCAACTGCGACTAATTTTTATGGTACCTTTAGTGAAAATGAAAAATACTACAGCATCCCTTCGATCTTTTATTTTCTTTCTCAGTAGAAAATTTGGATGTGTAGAAAATTTAATAATTTTAGGGTAGTTTCTTCGATTCGTTAAAATATTTGATATTATAACTGGTGCAATATTGGAGCCTACAGAGTTCAGAGGGTTAAGAGACCTCAGTTTAACTTAAAATCTCATATGAAAGAAGTGCATAACATTCAGAAATATGTATCCTAATCTTCTATTTTAGATATTCCAATTTCTAAGATTTATATCTATGAACCCCTATTGTTCTAGGGGCAATACAATGAAGTGCATAATAAATGTCTGTAAATCTAGTCTTAAATACATAGCGTCAAAAGTGTTGTTGCAAATGAATGATGAATGATGATGAAATGAACATTTTATTTGAAAAAGAAATATTTCATTTGGATTTTATAAATGTAGATATTTTTGTTTTTCTTCTGTAACATTTTGCCATTTTACACTATAGTTTATACAAATAGTGACAAAGTTTTATAGGATTGTATATTGAATTTCTTCAATCGCTGTTTTCTCCATAGCTAGTCAGTCAATGCAAAATTTTTCTCTTATTCGTTTTACACTTCTTATTTTTTGTTCACTAAGTTTGTTTGTTGATTTTTAATTTTCTCTTAAAAAATAAAGTATTCATTAACTTTTTTCTCATAATCAAGTTCCTTTCATATCATAATTCTCCCTACATTCATTTAGAGTGTATTTCACATACGTATGCTTTAATTTCATGAAAATAATATTCTTTCTCCACGTTGTTATTCTGTGTGAACATCATCAAATCGTCGATGTATTGTTTCGAGAATTGTGATTTTCTCTGAAATTTCCTCCCTCGAATATTCCTACATTTGTAGTGATAACCGTATCTATCACTCATTTTTGTGAAAAAGATATTTTATTACGTCATTTTAATTTCCAATTTGAAATTAAAATTATTTAACATTGTAATCATATCATTTTGTAATATTGTAATTTACATTTTTACTTTATTTCAAAAAGCACTGAAAAGTATCTTATATTTTAGTAATTTGGATATTAATAATTCTTTATAGAAACAATTAACAACTCCAAGACATTTTGATTGTAGTACTTAATTTACTTTAACTTTTATGTGCACAATCGGGTAAATACCAGAGTAACCATTTCCACTTTAACGTAAAAACTGATTATTTTCTGGTTGGAATATTTAAAGATCCGTTTAGGTACTCTTTCTTTGAACATTTTTGAGTTGAGACACGTTTAATAAATAAAGACTTTTGTAAAAATATAAAAAGTTGGAGAGTTTAAACGAAAAATATGCTCTACTCATCGGTACCCATAAAACAGATGATAATAGAAAGTTGAATATTGATAAACAAAAAAGTTGTTTTCCTTCGCTAATTAACATACTAATTATTCATTTACATATAAATGAATAATGTATTATATAAATTACATTTATTTATTGTTCTGATAATCTACAATTTTGGCAACATTTACATGTTTTTCTTCGTATTTTTATGAAAAAAAAATCAGCCACTTCCTCAATATATTTTCCTCTAAGAACGTGTTAAAAAATGGTATTTTGTTATGTAATTCTCTTTATTTTTATTGCTTTACAGCACATGTAGTAAAATAGAATGAAATGTACTGAAGGTAATAAGAAATTAACAAAACTAGAATAAAATACCATTTTCGAACACGTTATTTCTCATGTTTCAATATGACAAAAATGTGTTATCAAACATTTTTTACAACAGTTCCATTCACAAATAAATGTTCTTGACAGCAATTGATCTCAGAGACGGGGTTTCTCTAAAACTTGAACTACACGTAGTGTGAACCTAAAGAATCTCGATATTGAGTGTGTAACTAACAGATTGATGGTGTCAAAGCAGTGATTAGTTATCGAAAAGTAGTCAAAAAAGGAATAACGTGAATATATCTTTCCTCCATACGTCCGTTCTTATGACGAAAATTATGTATGAACATATGTAGCAAGCTTCAACTATAGACTTTAATATTAGATCATTGTCTAGTCATACATCACCTTTTTGTATTTAAATTGATAAAATTTTATTATTTTGTTTATGATAGTAATGTAATCTAATATACTTTTCAAGGGTTTGAGCATAAAATTATCAATTTAGATAAAATCTGCTTGAGTCAAACGCTTGGGGTACATGGGTACCCGGTTGTGGAATAACTGTACTCTTTATGGTTGTGCACATAAGGGTTAATTACTTAATTTCTTAATTAAAACTACATATTAAATAATTCAATTCATGTTTACGATTAACATGTTGATAACAAAGCAACTCGAATGCGAGACGTCAAAATATTCTAAAAAATAGAAGTAATCAAATAAGAAATAATGGAAAAAATATCGAAATAACAATAAATAATAACCGATATTAATACAAATATCGATCTTTATAGGCTGATTTATAGAAATTAGTATCAAAGAATATTATATAATTATAAAGTAAAGAATAATAAAATATTAGATTAATAATTAGAATGAGAATAATAATTTCTGTGGGTTTTGTTAAATATTTTACTATAATCAGTATCAAAGAATCGTAAATGCTGCAAATGCATACAATCCACAGTTCAATAATCATATACGAAGTTGTTAACTGCATTTTTCGATGTACATGTGAAAGTATGTACTTTCGTGTGTGTACATGAGTATTATTGGTAAGAGGAAAATGATATCGCTGTGCAACAGATGTTCTGCACAGCACGGTTAACTACCTGCTAGCATACTTGTACACACACAAATTATGTGAACCACTGCTCGCTGTAACTGAGAAGACCCGTAATGTTTTCGAAATACAGTTTACATGATGTTAGTAGTGTTTGTGTATACAATGATGACTTGGGCTACCGTTTTATTAACGTCATTGTTCTAATTCAAGTGAAATTAGAAACAAATTGCAAAGATAAATTATTTGCTTATACATACATCGAGAAATTATATTATCATATGGCATGAGTGTACATTGTGATTAAGAGTAGGATTACTCTTAATATAATGTAAAGCCATCGGAAATTCAACAGTCTACGAGATAGTTTTTACTACTATTTTTAATAATGTAAGTAAATGTACAATATGAAGAATTGTTTAGAAATTACTTTTTTTCATATATGCCCTCATGTTAAGACAAATTCAACGACCTATAACATCATGATGTACAGATGTCTTTGCAGACAATAACACATAAGTAAAGTAATCGGAATTATCTTTTATTGAGTCAAAAGTATTTTTACCAATTTTATTGTTTTAATTTATTGACGCAAATGTTGTACACGATAATCATATCGTGTATTATATCGTGCCAATCATTTAATCAGTCTACATTTAGTTCTCCTTTCTAAGGTCATTTGAAAGTCACAGGTGCTTCTAAGATGATCCCGATTTCATGTAAAAACAGTTATTTCTTAGCAATTTTGCATACTACTATTTGTGGTTGATGCTAAATACAATAACTTTTATTCGAAACATTTTTCGATTACTTTTTTTAAACAGAAGTGCTTGAAAACTCGGGTACATCAATTTAATGAACACTGTATACAGAACCTTTTCTAATATTAACATTAAACGTATATAAATATTTACCATGCCTGGTCAAATGACTGCGACCGGTTCTAAGATGTAATTTAGCCTCTTGCGTTGGAAAGATGTTCTACGCACGTCGAAACGTTTTTGTTCCCAAATTGCTAATAACGTTTTATACACATCGATAATCTTCTTGCATCACACACACCAGATTCTTTTGAAATATATCGTTCTATATAAAATGATTAATAAACAAAATTATTGTACATATCTGGGTGAAATAGGTAAGTACAACATTTTTCGCGCAAAATTTTGCCAAACCTCTGAATTGATTTTCAGCGCGAAAGGTTAAAGTTCTGCATGTTCTCTAGTTCATTTAACGTTATGTTAATTCCTATACTGTCCGTTTAACCTCTGAGGTACTATACGCAACTATAGTGACTTCCGCTGATGTCATCTTTTTGAACCATGCGCCCAATAAAGACTTTTGCGGATGTCATCTTTTTGAACGATATGTCACTATAATTGTATCGTGTGTTCAAAAAGTGATATAAGACGAAAAGTACGGTGCGAGTGTTAAAATTGTGACGCCGGACTATCCACCGTATCGTGCTTTCAAATATACTACATTATGTACTACATAAATTGTACTATGATGAATTATGGAAGCATACGTGTGCATGTTACCTTGTTATGTTTTAAAAAAAGAAAAAATTACAATTTATTCATCTAAAATTATATTCTAATGTACTGCGTAGTGAAAAGTATTATCACATACAAATTGCAGTGTAAGATTAATTAGACGTTCAATTTTTGTCTTTTTTTATTAAGAAAAATTTATTGTTCGATTTGCTTAGTACCTTTATTTCATGACCAGTCTTTTTAGTGGTTACGCTAAGAATAGGTATACAGTAGAGCCCTGGACGTCTTAATTCGTTCCGGAGTAGGCGATGTAAGTCGAAAAAGACGTAAGTCGGGATACACAGAGTAGACATGTATGTACATAGGTATTTACACATGCAAGTATGCGGACATATATATTTATACGTGCACTTATCAGATTTGGAGATACATTTTCTTTCAAATGTATAAAAATGCTAGAACAGATGTAAATGTAAACACGTTGAATGCCGCACGGTTTCGTAGAGCAAAATATACAAAATGGAAGAAACATAATATTAAATCATTTAATCGCATTGCATTACTATTATTGCGCGTTCATCTAGCTGAATGTTACCGCATTAGGTAAGATTATTTATAACATATTTCATTGAATGAACCATAGTAATTCGATTTAGTTGGAGGTCACCGGTGACCCCCATAGCATTCAACGTGTGAAGAAGTATTTATGAAAAACCGAAGAGATCACGACATTCACGAATAATATTGGAACGTAATGGATGGCTTCCTTTTGTTGTCATTAAAATACGTTCTTTATATGTGAGAAACACCCTCACAGTTGTTTTTGACAAAACGTGAAAGCGAGAAATATTGATTAAAAACAATGGACTACCGCCGTTATGTAGAAACGATGTAACTCGGGAGGACATAACTAGAATCCCCACTGTGTATCTGAATAAAGTGCCGGTACGTTTAGCGTTAAGTATTGGCAATATTTTGCATCTGAAAATATTTATAAATCTTGCAGCAAGCAAAGACTTCTTAACAGTGTATTTTTCACGTCTTCAAAATGATCAACAATTCTTTCAGCTGACTGTTTATGTACAAAAGCTATTAGTTTAGAAAATTGTAATGTTAAGTAAATCATTGCACTTAAACTGAGGAACTGTGTTTAAAATTTATCTTTTAAGAAGATACTGCGCTGCACTATTAGTAATATTTTGCAATACTGAAATGAAAATATCTCT
Source organism: Nomia melanderi (assembly GCF_051020985.1). Taxonomy (NCBI): domain Eukaryota; kingdom Metazoa; phylum Arthropoda; class Insecta; order Hymenoptera; family Halictidae; genus Nomia; species Nomia melanderi. Next base: position 1,403,225 of record NC_135009.1, read on the forward strand.
TAGATTAAAATATTTTGTCGTCATCACAATACATACTAGACTCTCCAAGTTTAATCGTGTTTTTAATAGTACTAAAAAGGTAAAAATGAGCTTAGGATTAAAAAAGGAAACAAAGTAAACTATACATAGTGGCTCTAGATTAGATGTCACAACCACCACAGCGTGATTTTACATCTTCAATTTAATGGAGAAGGATGTAAGAAAGAGATGGCAAAATTCACTCTGACCTTGAAAAACAGAGTTAACATCAGAGGTTATTATGTAAGTATATTGGTTCTGAGTTGTATCGGTTCCGGTTCTGGTTCTAATTACAGGCACGATCAGTGGCGGCTCGCGTATAGGCACTGTAGAACTGCATCATCCCCAATTTCCACTTGATATTATCGATAACATTTAATATAATGCGTCCTTTTTTCTTTAATTCTTCCTTTATACTTGTATAATATATACTCCTGAAGCTTAACGTCAGTAGTCATCCCTCAGTTTATGAAAAAAATACAAACATTTTAAAATAATGCCTAAAATTTTTCTGGAGCAGCATCCCCACTAATTTCAGCTACGAGCCGCCACTGGGCACGATATTACATCGGATCCATACCGGTTTCTTTCAAAAGTACGGAACCGAAATATAACAGTTACAGAACCGATATAGAACCAATATAACATTGGTTCTGTTAACTATAGAATTTAATTTGAGAAATCTCTAATAATGTTCGCAATAAAATCAAATAATGAAGTGTATACGTCTAGCGTGGGCCCAATGGCCCTATTATTCTCATTAAAATGAGTCCAAACATGACGTAAATCGGTCTAGTTTTAACGATTTGAGGCAAATGAACCTTTAATTTCTTTAATTACATTAAATCGGTAAAGCTACTCGATTTCCATCGTGTTTGGACTCATTTTAATCGCAAGAATCTCAGAAATTATACTACATTTAAGAAGGTGAAGTTAAAATTGCTGAAATTGAAATTTTCTTCGTTGTGTGTTTAATGCATTGTTGAAAACAAAGCTTCGTACGAACAAATTTTATTCTACATTTTCGAGTCAGTTTTTTACGTACAGTCTTCTCCTACTCGTTCGTATCACCAGGCACGGGACATCCTATATAACAGTTTCAAGCAGTTATTTTTCGAACTTTTTCAATCCCCGATTAAAAATTTATATCGCTGCATCGTAATCTGCTCGCCGCGGAGATAGATACTATACGTCTCCCACGTTAGTTCTATCGGCTGTAGGGTTAAAAGTGGAGGGGGGTAGGGGCTTTCGACGTATGGCCATTATTGGCGCATACTGAAGCCGAAGCGTCGTGAGGAGAAGAGTCCCCTTGCCCCTCTGAACTTTGAAACCTATAGCCAATGGAATTAACACGGGAGGCGTATCGTACATAGTTTGAAAGGAATGATGTGTCGAAAAAAATAGTTTGCTTGCAATTTGCTGTTCAAATTCGCTCGAGAGAATAAAAGACCACGATATCCGGTGTCTTTTTTGTTCTACGATGGGTCATCGGACTTGATATCATATGACTTTCTTTCTCTGGAACAATGTGAACTACATTGTTTATCAATTGAATTGTTCATTCAGATTCGTGAACAAATTACGTTACATTTGTCGTTTTGCACCGTAACAGAACGCAGCCATTGCACTCGCTACCCCAACTAATCGATACTCGTATACCGGAAAAGGACACTGGGTAATGCGCTTCTTTACTCTCCTACGCAAACTTCAACAGAAATTTGCAAGCAAACGAACCATTTTCCACCTATGTTCCTTTCAGACTATTCGCTTCTGCGACAAGTAAAATATGATGCAGCGATAAAGAAGTTTCATCTTTTCTCAAGACCAAAGTTTTGCAAACCTTTTTTTTTTACACCAGTTTCTATCAAATCGAAAATAATAATCACGACCTGGCAGTAGTAACATTTAATTTAAAGCCACCTTGTACATCGGTTTCTGAATTTTAAAATGAATAAAAACGATACTAACAGTGAATATATAGTGTAGACCAGGCGAATCGGTTCATTTTCCGTTTGACATTAATCTCTTCAGACTCGGGGCATATTATAATGTATACTTTTTTTCAATATCGGACAAAATATTAAAACTGTGGCGAGCAACTATATGTACATTTTTGTTTCTAGCTTACTTCTATCAGAAAGGTAGTATTCTATCACTATTTTATTCGAAATAATGTCGTTACCGATGGTACATTAAATGACAGTGCATTGTTATTAGATAAGTGAACATAATTCTGTATAAAATTTAGATCTGAAGGGGTTAAAGAAATGAAAATACTGGAACGTTAACCCTCCGTCGGCAATACGGTTTTTCATCAACGTGGTCGGCAATATGGACCTTCTATGGTTAGGCTTGATTTTTGATTGTGAGATCTATAAAAATCTAAGAAAATTCTGAGATACTTATAATCCCGAATTTAATACACAAATGACATTTTAGCCAAATCTTCGTATCATTTCTCAATAAAATTTAAAAATCGCGATGAAGTAGTGAAGAAATGAGGTTTTCGTTAGCCTATTAGTGGTCTATATTGCCGGCGGAGGGTTAATGATAAGAAATGAAAGAGAATTTTTCAGATATTCCTTTTTAGCAAATAAGAAACAAGAAATGAGAAATATAATTTGCAACACAACAAATAACTGGATTCTTGTTTCAATCTGATCCATCGTGCGATTTGATTCACCTTGATTTATCCTACTTCTATAATACATTGTATATACAATACTACAAATTATATTTTATAAATATAACACAAATGTAATTTTAATAAAAAAAAAGTACACAGTAAACCTATGTCTATATTCTCTAACAAATACAACATTATTTACTATCCACTAAATAAGTGTTCATTATCAATTTATTAATTCGAACGTCTGCAACGTCAAATGGTTACATGGAGTTTTCTTCTCGATAGTTCCCGCGTTTTCCAATTATTCACATTTACTTTTGTCCCCTTCGATAATTTATAGAATTTATTTTCTTTTAAATTCAGTAAAATTTTATTTTATCGTACTAAAGGTGTTTCTCTTTACGATCAAAGTACTTACTATTGTTACATGTAAAAAGAAAGCGAAAATAAAATTCTGGTGAAACGTTATTGCAATAAACGTCCTATGAAAGTTACGAAGATTGTATTTCGATACATGAATGACTTTATATATAACTAAATTTACATATCTTAGACAGTTTATCTAATTTATGTAAATAATTGTTTGGTACATTATCCAGTTAATGTACGAAATTAACTTGACAGTTTACCTGAAGTGATCTGTTATTCAATAGAGTGTCTGATTATTTTGTAGATTAACGAAATTTAATACACCAAATGTAATGCATATAGATAAACTGTGTTTCAACAAGTTTCTGTTTACACAGTCTACAAGTGAATGGTATAAAGTGAAACCAAATCAAACTACTAATAAAATGTCCGCTTGCTCTAATTGCGCTTTCTATATATTTATAGTATCAGTAAATATGCTAAATACAAGGAAATAAACATTTCAATAAAATTGGTGAAATTTCTTTTCCTTATTACCCATCGAAACGTATACTAGATTAGTTAAACGTAAATTTGCATAAATTTAGTGGTGTACACTTCCATAGTTATCTGCAGTTCAAACATAAATATTATTTTCATATCACAAAGTGCTTGAAAATTTATCAAACATGTGTATTGTCCGATTTGACAGGGTTTTTTGAGACTACGGAAGTTTACATAAATTTACAATTTTATAGCCCACTAAGAAAATTAGAATTAATCCCTTCCATCCATTATAGTTTATTAAAAGAAAAGAAACACCATTTTACTGTAACCCTGCCTTTACTTTTGATAGTGAACATTTGTAACAGAAAAATGATAACACATGTTGACTGCATAAAGATTAGATATTCATATTCAATAAATTGGGTTTCAAACTGAGAACCTTTATGTAAGTTACAAATTTTGACACTTTGATTTACAGAAATTCGAGTTAGACAAAAGTTTGATCCTTTCACTAGGTGTCTTATTAAAACTAAATTAAAAGAAAAAATTCATTAAATTATATTAACCTTTTACACTCGAAATATTTCACTCTGACGCAAACAACTTTGGTGTTCTACTCGAATCAGCAATATTTCGTTTCAATTAAGTAAGTGTGAAATAAATTATGTCATATTTGATTTCATTTTAATTAGAAAATTCTCCCAAGATGTTAGTGAAAGTTTCATTGCAAAATAATTGAGAATAATAAGTTTTCAGTGTTTGATTAATAATGTAAACTAAGATGCAACGATAAGCAGGCTTTTCGGAAATATCACACACTCGATGATTACAAATAACTTGAAGACTATATTAATCATAGGTTCATACTATAATTAATAAAGTTATATTAAGAAAGCACCATTTTTAAATTTGAAATATAATTTTTGCGTTCAAATGTTGGTATATACCATAATTTACGCAGGCAACAAATTCAGAAAAAGTTCAACATGGTGGTAAATGGATTAAAAAACAATTTCGAGTGCAAGAAATTAAATCTTTTATAATACCAACCCGTAGAATATCGGGATCAATAAAATACGTAGTCTATTTACAAGGAAACAGGTTGAAATTTATACTTCCATATCAATAAGTTCAGTAAATAAAAAAAATAAGAAAACCGCATTTTACTAAATCTTGAATTTCATAATTTTTGAAAATTTTTGTATACCTATTAAAGTTGGACAAAATGTAATCTGATAAGACATTCCTGAAAATGATTGAAACGGAACAGTTGATATTAAATATAAATTACCTTTAGAATCTTCAATTACTAAACTATGATTGAAATTCGGATGATTGGAGTGAATTTTAATTCATAATTATAGGATACAACTTACAATCGAATCAACAGTTGTACTTTAATCTTTAATCTTACTACGCAATTGCATTACATTTTGCTCAACTCTGATATCTGGTAAATGCATAAATACATCAAGTTTCGCGTTTTACTGATTACGTTGTACTTAGTCCCATCACTAGTCAGAAGCTTTAAGAGGGTTAGAGATACACACACAGTCGACGCTTTTCTAAATCCATTCGTAAAACATACGACCCAATACGCAGGATGCATTAAAAAAGCATCGGGTATGGTCTCATTCACATGGACGCGATACTCCGACTGTTCTTACTGTGAGATCACACGCTTTTCGTTTACATGTGCGTCGATATTATCGACAGAGCTAAGTTCAGTATATATGTACTAATGAATATCAATCAACTCAATGTTTTAGATTCGTTGGTACCATTCGTGATTTATTTGAAACGGCTTGAGTTCACTGTTAACCTATTTACATAATATAATAAATAACAAATACACAAAATATTCCATTACTGTTGAGCTTCTTTCTTTTATTACATTTGAATGATTGAAGTGTAGAAATAAATCAACAACAACAACAACAACAACAACAACAACAACAACAATTAAAAAAGTAGTATGATAACATGGTAATGAGTAAGTAGGTAATTGCTGCTTAAACGTTTAAATCATATGATTACATCAATTTGAAAAACTGAATAGGTATATACTGTAAAATTTAGGTATAAAAATAAGAATAACAATAAGAGAATATTACTTTGTAATAGCAAGCGAGAAAACTTATTTAAATGGCAGGTATAATGAAGAAAAAAATTAAAATTCTAGTGAATACAAAATTCACAACGTTCGTTATCAATACGAAGTGATGCATAGATTTACATTGGAGGTTATCAATGTACCACACAGTTAAATATTTCATAGCAAAATTATTTAGAAGCGCTAAAAACAAAACATAAAAGCTACATTAATAGTATATTTATTTAAACAAAAATAGTACAGATTCATTTCAATTATTCGAAGATTGTTATTATAGAAAAAAATAAAGAAACAAAATGTTATAGGGTAATTTCACTTTATATTATAAGTGGGTGCAGCAAATCAATAAGAATAATTATTTGAAATGTTTAATAGGGTATTTTATTTCACAAATATTGCAAAAATGACTAAGTAATTATTAATATCAATAATTTCATGTTCAATATTTTTGTATATGTTTGACCTTTTGAAAAACAGCGTGCTTCAAGTTGCCTAGCTACGTAAGTATTTACTTAGATAGTAACATACGATGTATACAATCATGCAGATAACAGCTGTCCACGGTGACCTCGCTGTAACAATTTTGTGCAATTATATTTAAACCTGCAATTCAAATAAATATTTCAAGTCATTATTGCAGAGAGTTCTGTACACAAAATATATCTTCAAAGACACAAATGAAGGATTTTTGAATGATTCCTTTTGACAAGCTGACATTATTCGATTATGCTAAATCATCTATGTGAACGTTTCACGTGTAATCATCCCGCGAGAAAGGCTTGAAACATTCTTATTTCTGTTACTGAAAAATTTCTGTATGCATTTTCAAATCTTTTAAATCATTACATAATGACATGTTATTAGGCTTAAATGAATGAAAATTTGATAGATTATAATTCAGTAAACAGGATAAATAAAGTAATACGTTTCAATTATACTATGACAGCTTTTGTGGCGTTGTTAAACAAATTTTCGTTCTTATAAACTAATGAACATTAATCCTTTGCACTCAAAAGTTTTTCACTAGAAATATACGTTTTCTAATAAGATATGGACAACATTCCTGAAAACTAATTTACTAAAAAGCCACACATAAATGGAGGAACGAAGCTATTTTATTTCAATATTTCACATATCGATATATTATGCAAAGTTTAATATATTAAATACCAAACTTTATAATTTTCCTGCATTAAATCATGTGCCGACTGAGCGTTGTCGCTCGACTACAAAGGATTAAATTCGTTCATCGTACTGCTGGAAAAGTACTGGACTGTTTAGCTGTACAGTCATACTTTCTGAGGATGCAAAATAGAAGTTAAGATGCATTATCAGTCATTTTCATGTAATTTTGATTTTCGTTAATTTGTCGTTGTATCACTATAAAAATCACATCACACTTGTATTACTTTATTTGAAAGTCTCAAGCTGAAATGAAATTATCTGAATAAAAGGGGACAAAACTTTATCAAATATTTATCATTTAAATTGATTTATGTCATTTGCCCATAGAGAGTGATTTATATAATAATTTGAATATTTGTGATATTATCAACTAGTTTGGCAAAGAAAAATCTAGGAAAATAAATATTTATTATAATATTTAAGTTACACGTATAATAAGTTACTTTTGTTTTTTGTTTATATAGTTCGTTTTTTGTTCATATAGGTTATTTGAATTTTGTACAAATTTTATATTTTTATTTGTTTAATGATAATACATTGACTTTTTCTAGTTTTGAAGCTTTTGTAAAACTTCACTAACTACTTCGCTCCCGCTTTCCCTACCGTGTATTTTCTGATGAAAAGGGGAGCATTATTATTAGTAGCCTACGGGTGCCAAATATTTTCAGACGGCCCTGAATGTGCATCTTGAACACGCTTCAGTTATTATTGAAACTTTACTATTGTTAGTTTTAACGTTTTCGACGTTTAAAGGAACGTATTCTTTTATTTCGTCTGTATTTTCCAAACGAACAATTAGCACTTGAATGACGCCTACGCATATCATCAAAAAACATGTTGCCGTTTTAATCTTTACGAATTCATCAATTAAATGCACATACATTGTAAATACTTATACATTCTTGTTGAAAATGTTGTGCTTGTAATTTGCAAAATTGATTACATAAAAATGACTTGTATTTACCAACATACTACAGAATTGTAGAGTAAAAAGTTATTACGTTGCAGTAAAATTATAACATTTGATAATCGATATCTATTACATATTCTACTAAAATATGTAGTACTGTTCTTTAATTTACGCACAATTCCTTTTTATGTTAATTACAAAACAATGCCATCAGTATTTCATCACAGAATAATAAATATTTATATAAACAATTTCCGAATGCGAATTTAAGAAGTTCTCAGAGAATAATAATTACTGGGAAATAGAATATATTTATAATTAATTGATATACGTGCAAATTTGCTGAGATTAATTGCACGAAGCATTAGATATTTAACTTAATCAGTTAACTGTGTTCCGGGAGTATACGCGTCATCTTAAAGCTTGAAACGATACTACTATACTTCTTTCAACGATAGATTCCTTATTTCTTCAGACAAACACATAATTCTTCTCTATTTTGCTTTGATTTTTCATAAAAAATATACCCTAGGTGCATTCGTCCTGCGTTTGACGATTACACACTTCATTTTTTCATTTTATTGCGCGCCAGACGAGAGATTTTTCAAACTAAATTAAACAGTTAACAGGTTAAATGGAATATACGTTAAAAAATAAAACGCTTAATTCAATTCACTGTCTTTTTATTTACATTTTCCGGGAATTTTTTGTACGTCCCACGTATGTAAGGATCACGCAAAGTGTTGAATTCGTGTAAACAGGCCCACATGTGTGCATCTGTGCATCCACGCCCGTGTCATAGGGATACTACATGTTTTTTGCGACCTGTGTTCTTGTATCGTATTATAACACGGCTTGCATTACATCCGTGTCGAGTGGAGCTGGATTCTCACTACCCGGTAACATAGCCAGTTGTTAGACGCCGACAATCTTTAAGCGGTTAATACACGCAGGAAGAAAGTGTCTTTCTTAGAATAAGGGTCCTTCTAATCGTTTGCCGTTATTTTTTACGCAGCAGTTATTTTCAATACCTATTTTCAAGTATCTCGGGCTATTCAGATTTTAATTTCGATGATACCAAGTATTTTCTTAACACTTAACCGGCCGGTAGTTGAATGAATTTCGTTAATGACCGGCAATATTTTGTAAACTTCTAGAAAGAAGAGATGAACTATGAATTCTCCTATAACTTACGTGTTTATTAATGTGTTTCTTATGATATTTAATATGAGTCGCTACTGTCTAATATATAAAATTATTAAAAAATTGATAATTGCTATGCTTAATAACCTAGAAATGATTTAAATTTACAACAAAGTCAAAACAGGTATTACCTAATATCCGCGTGGTCGTTTACGTAAGCTTTTTAAAAGGGTACTATTACCCGACCAGCCGGTTAAGTGTTGAATGAACTTTATTTAATTGTCATAATTGGATGATTATTTGATAAATATTTTGAAACCGATAAATTTTATTTTAACCAATACAAGGAAACACAAACACGGTATTAAATAACAATATGTTATCGGTTATAAAAACAAATGAATGTTTTGAAGTTTCGCGCGTTTCGAATGTTTTTAACAATTTTCGTCTGTTAGTCACATTTTTCTCAAAATAATTTTTAGTAAATTATGAATATTTCACTCGGAAGTGTTTTCGCTGCATATAATCATAATTCTCTAATGAAATACTGATGAAACTTTTGATGGTATTAAACGGTATATTTCATATCTAATTGCGTTACATAAAATGTCATGTTGAATAAATATAATAATAATAATTTTATAATTTTTCTGTGTCAAATCAAATGGCGACTGTGAGTCGCCTCTCGGGTGTAAAGCGTTAAAACTGATAAGTTAAATACGTTAATATTTTATAATTTGAAGATGCAGCGCGAATGGTTTACGAAATTGAAGATAAAGGCGTTGCTTCAATTCGTATATATATATTATATAAAAGAAACGCACAAACTTATGATTGCCTCTGATAATATTTTTGTGATACCAATAATTGCAAAATAGGAAAATTAAGAATAGCTATTAGGTTGGTAAGAAATTGTCGGTTTTTGAATTTTCGAACTTGGCGATTGCTTTTAGCATAACAATTCACTTCATCCTGTTGCTTTCGTTTTTACTGTTAATTTAAACTCACTTCTACGTTGTTGACTTAAAAATGGATAGGAGGCTAATTCATACAATATTCCTGTATGAGTATAAACTGAGTCATAAAGCTGCGGAAGCGACTCGTAATATCAACGATGCATTTAGAGAAGATACTGTGAATGAACGCTCTGTGCACCGTTGGTTCAAAAAATTTCAATTAATCCCTGGCCCTATGATTCCTTTCTCAATTCTGACCAATACAACTACTTTGCCATTAATAATTTACTGGAGAAAGAGAAAAATTCTAGGTATATTCTGTCTGTATTGCTTTCAATTATAATCATTGATTACAGAAGAATAACGTTTGATTTGAATTCGAATGGATTGAGTAATATTTATGTTCATTAAATCTTGTTGAAAATCTTTACTATGAGTCAAACACGTTACTATAAGGCAAGGGGTTAAGTCTGGCATAGGTCAATCGGAAAGACCCAATTCTTCTACATACACGATGCTCGACCACACGTCGCAGAATCAACGCTACAAAAGTTGAACGAATTGGGTTATGAAACACTGCCTCATCCAGCATATTTTCCGGATCTGTCGCCAACTGATTACCACATGTTTAAACATCTCGACCACTACTTGCAAGGGGAGATGTTTAATCAATTCTAGAACATCAGAATTTTACTTCACTGGAATAAAAAAACTGATTGTCTCTTGGCAAAAATATGTAAATGCAAATTTGAGATATATGAATTTAACACGTTCCGCGCCATGTGTACCATTTGTGGATACGCGCAATTTTTCTAAGGAAACATTTCTTGTGAGACATGTGTCAAAGAATAGCAGTACAGGTCGCTAAGCAGCGAAAACGTAAAAAAATAATATCAAAATATATATGAAAGTCACCAAAAACGTGAATGTAACATAATATTTCATAGAAAAAAATCAGTGCTCTTTATAAGCAAGTTATAACCGAAATTTCCGGTGGCACGGAATGTGTTGAAGATAAAGTTTAAAAATCGACATTAGTACTTACCAACCTAATATTTGGACTGGTATGATAGTTCCAGTACTAAGTGCAGAGAGCGAATTCGTTTTGTCAGAAGTTTTGTCAAGCGGTAAATCGCGAAACGAGATAAGATACCGAACAAGATGATCGATGCGCCAATGAGTCAGAAATCTTTAGGAACAGTTACCGATTGATCCTGAGGAATGCGTTCCAGGGAGTGACTAGAATTGTGCATGGAGAAAGTGTTGCACCGAGTGAAAGAGGACGATGCGGAGAAGGGGCGAATAAATGAGGACGATAAGGGAATTCGTTCATGCGATGCTAATCCGCGTGCAGCCTGTTCCGCTGGAACACGATAACAACGCGTTTCTATGAAGTAGAAAGACTCTTATCGGCCGTGACTTCTTCTGGAAAATATTTCGAAACAATTTCCTGTGTGAAATATTTAGCGAGCTACAAGCAAATTTTCACATTACATAGTTGAATTCGTATCTTTCGTTGATACCTGTTCGTAAATTGATCGTTTTGAATAATTTAGACGGAGATATTGTTTAATTGTGTTAACTATTTAAATAACACGCAGTTCATGCCAACTTAATACACTGTAAAGTGTTGAAGTTTATATTCCCTATACAAGGAAATTATGTGTCTTACTTGATATTGTGAATAACAATTGTGTAAGTTAATGGAATTACGAATTATAATTCTGTAGTTAATGAACGAATTATCCTATCTTATGATATCTTGTCTTATGATATCGTACGAAACTCATCGTGAACATTTCAAACAAAATTTAACAAATATAAAGTCATTAAGTTCTTTCGAGTTCAAATTAAATATTATTTATTTGTCATCAATTGTTTTGCACTAAAGTAAATGTAGAGGTAAACTAGGAATATAATTAAAAATAGCATTTATTTTTCTTTGTTAATTAATAAAAACTAAGAATATTTTTTTGTAAAATCAAACATTTAATTTTGAATAGATATCACTTATCAAAGAATAACTTTTTTCATTGATTGTAAGTCAAGCGATAGCTATATGTGCGAGAAATAAAATTTCACTATAACTTTTCATTTTAGATGATATCAAGGACAGATATTATTTCAACGACCGAACGAATAGCCTTTTGAAGAACTGTAAAAACTGTACTTGTAAATAAATCCAACTGTAGAAATTCATGAAGGATAATGAAAATATGGTGAAAACATATGGACAGTTTCAACTAAAAAAATTTATACTTTGTTTTACAGAAAATTATAAAGAATTCAAACTTTTTATGGAAAGAAATGAGACTGCCCACTTCTTTAAATGTGGAATCGTTTAAAAAATGTTAAAAGCATCTCGAATAGATTTAGATAGTACCGAGAAATAAACGAAACACAGAGTAATTATTAATTACTTGGCTGTATAAAATTTACAAGAACTACTAGAATTTATGTATAAATATCATATTAACCCCTTGCTATGTAATTCTCTTCGCGACCAAGCTGCATTAGCTAATTTCACTATTAATGATTTGCAAGAAATGCGAAAATATATTTTATTTATAGTAAGTACATGTAAACTTTGAAGGTGAAATGTTGAAAATAGCAGAATAGTCTTGTTTCGGTTCATCTGGTACGAGGAACATTGATTTTCGTGAAATTAATTTGGAAATCTTCACCACGAGTGTCACTCGATATTCTAGGTTAAGGTGTTAAGTTTATTTAAACATAACAAAAGAAGAAATTTTTGGAAAAGGCAAAAGAAACTTAACTTTATCTGGAGATATGTACTAGAATAAACGAGAATTCACTCTTTTCTTTAGAGTAACGATACTACTTGCATGGAAAATGAGAAAAGGCACAAAAATATGAATCGTTTCAAATACATATAAGCAATCTATGAGAATTTATTAATAATAGATTTGTGAAAAAAATATTAAAACAAAATGATCTGTAATAATAATGACAGAGCACCTTCATTGTTTCGAAAAAGATTTTCTGTGAAAATAATAATTGAACCTCCTGTGAAACATTTTCTCGTCAAACACAGCGGTAAAATTATTATGCTTGCCGGGAGAAAATACGATCAAGCAATGAAGACGACAAGAATAGCTCAGAAAAGGTAATGGTGCTTGAACGCTTTCCACTAGCAAGAGCAAGATGAACGCTCCGAAATTTTATTTTTTATATAGTGAAATTTTAAACTTGCCTCTTCCTAAGCAAAATTTTCGGAATTTGCAGACACAGTATCTTAAAAACCAGTCGTCTAATTTAATTGATGACTTTCTAGATACATATATTCTATAGACCTTACATTGTCGGTGTAAATATACCTACGTCAAAATGAAGAAATTTGAGTTCCGAGATTTAAAAAATAAGTACTTTTTCTTTTAACCGGTTAACTGTGGAATTTACTTTCAAAACTCTCTCAATTTTGTGCGTAATAAAATCAAACAATAAAGTGTATACTCGTCAAATGCAGGACAAATGAATCTATAATACGTTCTAACGAAAAACTAGAGCGAAACGAACGAGAATGATATGTTTATCTAAAAAAATAAATGATTCATCATTGAAAGAATTAGTATCATTTCAAGCTTTAAGATAACGTATATACTCGTCAAACGCAGTTAATTGGTTAAAATATAGAATCTTTTTTAAGACTTCGCTGCATTTTATTTTATATTCTGGTTTTCAGCTCATAATTATATATACCAACATTAAAGACCTGTTTAATCTTCTGACATAACAATTTTCTTCCACTTGATATAAATTCTACAGACATTTTTCGATTACATACAAAAGTAATGGCAACTTTTCCTAACACGTAGGAAATACTATAAAACATGTAATACGCGTATTTTACATCATACAAAACAGACACTCATTTATATTATTAACATTTAAAAATATTAGATTACATTGCAAGTTAAAAATTCTTACCAATAAGCGAATAAAAATAATTACATGTTTGTTCGTCTCGTACAGCAATTATGGAGTTTACGGTTCGAGATGATCTAGGTACCAACAAGTTCCTTTATGGATCTTCTTGAATCTAGATCCAGGCATTTTTTAAATAATTTTACAATTACATTTTTCCGTTGGATTAAGTTTTGTTCTACATTTGTTACTTATTTTTAGTTTATAGTAACTGAGGTGGCAAATTCATTACTTCATAGCGTTATACAATATATGAGTTTTATTTTAAATTTTTATGTATGTCGCACCAAGAAAAAGGGATTACACGTTTATAAACAATAATGTATATCTATCTATTTATCACGTTGTACTTGCATATCATACACTTGCAAGATTTAACGCAAAAAAAAAATTAAACCGTAAGTTGAAATTTTCATCTGCTGTTTATCAATTTTTTTTATCGTGCATCTCCTAAGGTTTATTATTTCGGCGCTTCAAACGTCCGAGATAATCTAGAAAGCTAGGTTGTTTAATCTCCACGGATCTTGTTCCCTTCGATCCAGACGACTCGTTAAATCCATTTTATACTTTCTACGGTACCGGCGAAGCTTACGAGGGAAAAAAGAGTAATTTCCACTCGAGACGAATTCCACCCTAGCTGTTTAACTCTCGTCGGTTTAACGAGCCGAATGGTCCACCTAAACCGCAGAAACCTTTCATGAACTTTTTCGGGAAATCCTTTATACCTTTTTCCCTTTCACTGTTCCGGGATACAAAAGCAACTGAAGTGCAGGCAAAATTGTTCCGTTCTTTCATTAAAAAACACAACGAAAAGGCTTAAAAAACGATCTTACACGAATGAAGGAAGCTAACGTCTCAAGTTACAAAACAAATTACGTTCCTTTTAAACGTATTGGCAGTGATATACTTTCCTTTATAATATCATTACCATTAATTAGCTCATTATAGGTAATTAGGCAATAACAAATGGAAATGACTACGTGTATCCTTCAAATACAAGAATTCTATACAAATTTTGTATATTTTGTATTTGTTTTCGTGTGTACCAACTTATAAAACTACACGAGAAATTATCTTACTCTATATTAATCTTACTCATTTTACAAAAAATTTTCACTTCTTTTTTCACGATTATTGGAAAGGTATAAAAAATGTTTCCCCGGGAATTTATTTAAAAAATTGATTTAATCATGCGTACGATAAAATGTAAGTTACTTGAAATCTCCAAAAATGCATTTTTCCAGTGACTGACTTTTATTTCTATGTAGAGCAAAATAGGATAATACGGAACGGAATAGAATAGAATAGAACAGAATAAAATAACAAGAAGTGAAAACTTTCTGGAGAAATTAAAACTCAAACACTTGCACACGTTACCTACCGTTTTACGACTCCCTCTTTAATATCTATCGAAAGAATCAAACAAATTTCATCATAGACACAAGAATTTAAAAATCTATAATTGTACCAGTTTTATTATTCGAAGTATTACCAAGCATTTAATAGCAGGTTTCAGAGGTGGTAACGATTAACTTTATGTTCAATGGCAGATATATTGAATTCGAATGGTCCATCAATGTAAAATCAAATTTATTGTAATAAATAACTTTTTTGTCCACCGAAGGAAAACCTGCAACAAGTGACGTAGTTTTATGACACGCGTTAATGCATCCTCCATAATCCACGCCCTTCGTGGATCAGAAGAGGTATCTCCTTCGATAACACTTTCGCTCGACCTCGATTAAACTCGAGATTAAACTCACTTAAGCATACCTCCACAAACATAGTCGGAGCAGACAAATTACTAAATATGTCATGTCGATGATATTCGTCTCTATATATAAAGGGTTGTACCGCGAATTCTTATGCAAAATAAAGCACTCTGACTGTAATTCATAAATACGGGAATTTAAACAGACGTTTAATTGTTCTGTTAATGATTTTAATAAATTAAAATTGTGCTAAGCACTATATTTAATTTAATTATATTTGGTATTTTATTGAACCTCTCTTACTTGTATCTCATATAAATGTGTGCAAATCTGCAATCCAACAATAAAAAATGCAATAAAAAGTGCCTCTGTCTTTAGAAAAAATATATGGAAATAGGAAAGATTACTCCTGAGGCAATTTTATCTTGGCTTTATGGTATATTAAAAAAACAACAGAACTATTTAAAACGAAATTCGTAGTACAGAAAAAATACTTGTACGCGTGCGTCTTTTGTCGTAACAAAACAAAACGTCGAATGGATACTTTTTGTTCGATAGAAATGATTACAATGTCTACATAATAGTACTTTCTCAGTTACCTAATATTAAAGAAAGAAATATTTCACTTAAACAATCGAAATCAGCTTTTTATAAGTTCCATAGATCGAATGGAAAAGTGGTAAACTGTTCCCTCAATTAGTTATTAATCTTAATATATTAATTATACGTATAAACCTCTCTCAATTAATTGTTTAAAATTAATAACTTAGGTTTAAGTTAAAGGGACAGTTATATTCAGACACCGGGTATGAAATAGGGGTCGTGGACCCGCATTCATTGGTCGGTGCGGGATTAAATGGATACAAGGCGGGCGAAGATCTCATTGTCAGAATACGCCGATTAACAATACGTTCGTCAAGTTAAAGGACGATTACGTCATTCTCATAATTCATAGCAATGGCAACATTGCATTAATTTTGCGAAGAACATTCACGAACACCATCTTATTTAACTAAACGTACCATCTTTATTCACAATGTCTTCAAATTCAGAATAATTCTTGTATAATTATTATTTTGGTTTAGATAGATCGAATTTTTATTCAAACAGTTACGATTTGCTTCAAGAATACTTAAAATCTGTAGTTTACTGAATAACATGTGACAAAAGAAAATTTACAACGAAGTAATGTTACTTCTGCCGTCAAAGTTACATTTAAAATGTATGGTACTAATGCGAGAGTGAGACTATAGAAAAGGCGAAATAAAGAACTGAGCTAACAACATTCGCAGGCGAAATAAAAACATGCAAGTAATTTAAGTAATAACTATGTTAGAAATTTGATTTATGAATTTGTTCAATGCGAGTCCATGTTCAGTTTTAATTTGGTTTGCTGGTGTGTTATGTTTTTATTATATGGCGATACGACCTGATATTATGTTAACCATTGCTGTTTGTATTTTTTAAATAAATTATGTTCACGTATATTCCCCGATTAAACAATCCGGTAAACCATGATAAGATCGTTGTCGGTATGTAAATAGGAGAAAGATTGGATTATACGAAAACTTTTATTCTACAATAGTTCGAATGTCGTATTTCGCTTGAAAAAAGGTTCAAAAGTAAAATGAAAAATACGATAAGAATAGTAGTTTATGTATTAATAGTAATTATCTAAAAATAAATTTATTTGTAACATTTCAATAGGCTGAAGCTATTTTATTTATAACAGTAGACGGTTAACGAAATACGAATTTTCAATCAATCAAGACATTTCATACAGTATTATACACGGAATACAATTAATTGTATTTTGTAAGTTCGTTAAAATTATTTATCTCTTAGCATTTCTACAATATTTATAACTCATTGAATAGAATTAGACGTAATAAAATTGACGTCTATTTGTCTTGTACATATTCGCAAAGACAGTATGAAAAGAATGCAAACAAAATTTAATATGTATTATTCAATAAGCATTAAATAAATTAACGAGAGTGTATTATTTTTTCACCAGAAACTTTATATCCTAAAATTTTGAAACAATTACCAAGAAAATAATTGAAGTATTACAATTCAAAAGACAGGCCACAAATGTAATTATTAACATTTAATATATTTGACCATCCAAACGCGACAAGCCATTGCCCTTGGGCGTGAACCTACGACAAAAAATCTTCCATCCGTTCTCCAAACACATCCGTAAAATCAGTAACGATATTTTGGTAGTTGACATATATTCGTTTTCGACTAACTTCCTTTTATGTCGATTACTTTTTTTATTTGCACATTATTTTTTACAATTGTAAACTATTAAAGGGCACGTAATATAAACACTATACAAAACACACTACACAGGTTGAAGGTATTAATTTCGGTTCTGCCTGAAATGCGTCGAAAGTTAGTTTTTCATTTTTTTAAGTATGCCGCAATATGCCAAAAAATCTAAAAAAAATTAAGACTGACTGTTATACTAATATGTCCACTACCGCAAAAATTCAAAACTTATCGCTCGAAAACTTCAATGCAACATCTACATTTTTCTACTTTTTTCGAGGTTTCCAGGATTTGAAACGGAAAGATGTCCAAAAATTCTTAGCCATACATTGCTATGCCAGAAGTGGCTTCGAATTTTTGCACAGTTCTTACGTGCCATTAAATAAGGAAACAGGATAAAAACGAATTTACCCTATAATTACCCTTCTGGTTGAGATACAGGGCTGAAAATTGGTGTACAACGTTTTCTAAGGGTAAACTACCGAAAGAAACTTTCATCAGAAAAATCGGTTTAAGAGCACGATTGGCTCCTTTATCCTCCTATACCCTTTCACAATTATAAATCGTAGTTATTATATTATTTATTACTGAATCTAAAAAAATCTTAATTTAACTAAAATTTATCTTAAACCCGAAAAGTGCATAACATTTGATACATAATGTTGAAAATATTTTTGTGTTTAATTTCTGTAATTTTTGTTCAATTTATCTAATGAAAACCATGTTGAATAAAATAAAATGTACCCGAAGAGCTAAGATTGTGCGGCAGTACTATATATAGACGATATAATGTCTATATAGCGATCTAATTGTTGATCATGATGATCCTGACAATATATTTTAAAACCATTAAAATTGGCAAAGAATCGTTAATTTATATAATTACCAATGCTTTGTTTCATCCATTAACCTTCTCCTAAGCATATGCACGAGTAGATAGTTAATCAAAAGATTATGATAATATCTCATTATTTTGTCGGTGCAAATTCTTACTGGTTCACCACTGCATCACGTGCTGTAATTTCGATATCTAAAGGATGTATAAACTGGGTGGTTACTCATTGGTAAGTTTATTATCCTTATCGATTACATTCAACGTATTTAACAGTCGCGAATAGCGTATAAATTAAAGATTAATTGACGTTCGGATATACTCGGCGTACTTACTTGATCACATATGATGTCCCACTTCTTTTCGTTGTCGTACTGTTTCAACAGTTTTGCCTTATCCGGCGGCAAATCCATTGAAGCCTGGAACATACAAAATAACCAAAATTTTATTTCAACGTCACTGCGTTTAACGTTGAGAACGGAAAACAATGACAAACAAAAGTATTCGAGCAAAAGGAAACTTATAAAGGAGATGGTTATAATCGGCAAATAAAACGGTTTTTTTCAATGAATTTTGTACGTGTTTTGAACTAACACTCACAATTAGAATATCGTATAAAATAATGAATTTAAATAGAAATTGGAAACATTAGTTAATTGAATAAATAGTTTCAGGTGTGTCAAACAAATTTATTTACCGAGACACTAACAGAAAAATTAATTATTTGGCCTCGTTTGTTATGTTTACTAAGTAATTTGGTAGCGGTGAATTACTCAATCCATTACAATGTTACGGAATTTTATTTAAATCAATTGGTATGTTACAAAGTAAACCTTTTTACAAAGTTATATTCATTGTGATATATATTTCAATTATATAGAATATTTATAACATGGATATTATAATAATACACAAAAAGTTCCATTCTGTACAATCCCTACTTAAATAAACGAAGTTTAATTTCATAAAAGCAATCGTTTTACTTGAAAATTCCTTCATTTAGACACCCTTCTCTTCCTATTAATTCAGATACACAACGAATTGAATTGAATTTTCAATTTAAGAGTAATTTATGCGAACTAATTAACTTTCATCTATCTTACAAGGTCGTAACATGATGATGGTGCTAATTATCTGAGTAACAGCAGAGACGTTACATTAAAGATACTTGTATCCATAACAAAAAACTATACGAATGTCCGACTAACACGACATCAACCACAATTCGTAGAAACAAATACCTCAATATGCCTGTTTAACCCCTTGTTTTATAATATCGTGTCAGCCATGTGCTAATATTTCCGAGATCAATACTAGGAACACGACTATTATTCATTTTCTAACAGTTAAAGTGCAATACCATTTCTCCGTCATCAATATTTAATATTCAGAGCAAATAGTAGCCATCCGAAGAAAGCAGACTTCCTTTTCCGCGTACCGAACTATTAATGATAAAATAGGTAGCGAGTACACTGCGAAGGAAATTGTAAAACGAGGTAAAGGGTTGACTAACTTTTTTCTAAATCAATTTCAATTCGATGTAATTTTAAATCGCAAAATATTAATGCAACAATTTTTCAAATAGCGCATAAGAGTTGACTGTGCAAGTGTACAATTAATTATATAGACGAAAAATGAGTTTAATCACATGTTTCCATTTCATTAAACATAATTATAAAGCTTTTTTATCTCTTTTATTTATATTTTTCGTTCGTTAAAAAGTATATATGTACATACATATTCTTCGTTGACAATGACAATAAAAGAGATGGGAAAGGTATTATCTTCAAAAATTATATGACAGTAATTCATTGATATATTTTCAGTCTTCAATATTTAAAATGTATGCAAGCTAAAACTTTGTTGTTTATTAGACATGCAATGATAATCAGGTATATTTAAAAGGACTATTTTTTATTCAAAAAGTCTCATATACATGATCATATACATTTTTATTATCATAAAAATTTTCTGATTATCTCGCCAGTTTATTTGTTCCTTAAATTAAACGATCAACAGAAGTATGTATAAAACAAAAGAAACACTATACAGGATATTCCAAAAATATATGTCACGACCACAATAGCGTAATTCTACACTCGTCATTTGATAGAAATGAATGTGAAAAAGAGCTAGCAAAATTCATCCTGACCTTGAAAAAAGATTGAAATTGTCTATTGCTGTATCGTGTTCTACTCATTGCGAAGACAAATAATCTGATGGAAACCATAGGTCGGAAATGAATAGTTTGCTTGGAAATTGCTGTTGAAATTCCTATGAAAGAATAAAGGATCACAATAGGCAGTGTCTTTCTCTGTTACACGAACATCGATTAATTGATGCCGCGAGTGCCATGACTGCGACCTGTTATGGTGCAAAATGACGAAATGTGATGCGATTTGAAACAGGGCGAAGTCCTATGGTGTTAAGCCAGGTGGCATATCGTATAATAGAAAAGGACACTGAATATTGCGATCCTTTACTCACCCATGGGAACTTCAACTTCAATTTCCAACCAAACTATTTATTTCCGACCAATGGTTTCTTTCAGATTATTTACCTCCGCAATAAATAGAACACGATGCAGCAATAGACAATTTCAACCCTTTTTTCAAGGTCAGGATGAATTTTGCTAGCACTTTCTTAGATAATTTTTCATCAAATGAAAGGTGTGAGACAAAGATGTTCAAGCTTTTAGCTTCCTCATTGGAAGAAGACAGGTTATGGGCCGTACATAAATTAATAGCACGTTTAACTTCTATTTGTAATATTGTTAATGGATGTTTTAGTTGCAATGTCATAGTTTGTAAGCTTATGACTTTTCGTTGCGCCGCGAGTTGGACAAACCTGGTATAGAATCACACTATGATGGTTCGAAACAGTTTGTACATTTATCAATCTTAGTTCAATATTATGAAAATTTTCTTTGACTTTGTACATTGAAAAAATTAATTAAACTAAAATTGGTATAATTCATACTAACCTCGACTATGGACGACAAAAATACAATGAATAATAACTACAGAATGTTAATAGTAAAAATTCTTGTTTAATATTGAACATGAAACTTAATGTTAAATTTAATAACGAAAAATATAAATGAAATGAAGGATATTCAAAAATTCCTTTGACAGAAACCGCCCAAAAACGAGAAATGAAAGTTATTTATGACGACATAACATTTGTCAATATTAAAGTAAGAAATTCATATTAACTTTAATTAAATCCTTCACATTCCTAGCTCGCATAAAATTTAATAAACATACCTGTACATAAGTTTTTGTTCCAAAAAAAGAATGCACTTCGGTTAGACTGCAACCGCACAAGAATCTTGCATATTTTTAATTAATAATTTGCCAGCTAAATAGCGGAGTTTGAAAACTAATAACGACCAAACTGAAATATAAAAGTTCATGCGATCAGCACATTGCAAATTGCATTTTATTATTCATTACGGACAAAGTTTTATAATGTGAGTTAATACGTGCGTTGATTCGATGTTGAAGATACATCGAGAATTTGTAATCTCAAACCAAATTAAACGTACGCTCGAAACGTTTAACGCATCGAAGACTAGGTAAATAATTAAATCTCTTTACCGAGAATCGCTTGCTAATTATTCAAACGCGCAACCCTTGAGATTTCCGAATATCCTTCCACGTTCGAGCTATTCTCGTTAGCGTAATGAAGTAATCGGTTCAGATCGGGGGGAGAAAGAACCCTGGAACGAGCATCTAAGGGCTGACTTTATTGAGAAACGTTCACTCTTACTGCTCTCGAGCGTTTTCATGCATGAAATGATTCACGGTTGCGTAACATGTTCACTATGTACTTATGTAGTAGTTAACAACTTTTGTCTAATATTAGTATTTAGATTTTTCAATATCAACGATTAGGCTTTTCAACGATATATTTTACAACATTAGTCTTTAAACGTTTACAACGACCAATTCTGCCATATTAATTTCTAGGTTTTTCAATTAACTATCTTTCAACAGTAATTTTTAGCTGTTTTTAATGAAAAACTTCTCAATATCAATTTCTTGGTTCCTTCTTACTATTAAATGTTAAGCTTTCATTTCTTTCAGTTTTTTTTTTAAATCTTTTTGCTTAAAAATTATATTGTATACCAAAGTATATTTCTGGACAGATTTAATTCAATTTAATTAATTATTATTGTAATTACAATAATTATTTATTGACTATTATTTATTATTTATTATTGATTATATATTATTTATTATTATTATTAATTTATTAACCGCCACATTACATATTGTAACTTATATTGTAACCGAACAAATAATTGGTTTTGAAATAAAGAGTAAACGAGTTAGACAATTAATTTTTCTGAGCGAAAGCAACAATAAAAAGAACACAAAAATTGAAAAGCTAATTAATTGGATAATATTGGGAAATGGAAGACTTTGACTCAAATTTTAAAACCTGTTATTTGATCAGGCATGGTATATACCTACGTTTATTGATAAGTTTATTGTTGTATGTTAATACGAGATATGTAAAAATATTATCTATTAGAATGAACATTTCAGTCGTTTGAAACGAGTGATCGTACGATCAATACACTTCTAAAAAATTAAGTACCTACTACAATTATTACAGTATTAAATAATAAATACAAAGAAGTCTATGTTTTCTTTTTGGATGATCATGTTCATAAGCAGTTGGTATCCAAATGTATTATTATTTTCTATTGCTGTTACACAGCGATGAATCATAAAGGCTTGGAATGAATACGTAAATACAAAATGGTCGTCATTTGTACGTAATTTTTAAAAAGAAAATATGCAAAAGAAACAATATCAGAACGTTGGTAAATCTTATACTCTAATAGAATTTTCTATGAAAAGAAGTTTGTCTAAAAGCGGAAGAGATTATTAAGAATAATAAATGAACACTTGGACTAAAAGGACAATAAAATGATACGAAACAGGTACGAAGTTATTTAGTTACCTAATTACTTAACTCGTAATTCCAGTGAATCAGATTTTTTGCTGGAAAACGTGCCAAATGAGGTAGGGCAAGGTCATATTATACACTCTTAACAATATAAGAGCTATTTACTTAATGAAACGCACATTGTTACACAAGTATGTATAATACTTTAAAAGTAAAACCTGATTCACGCTAGTGATTAACGGTACGGTCGGATCAAGTCAAATCATAACTGCTCATGACCGTTTTCAATTTAATGACATGTAAATCGAGGAATACATTTACAATTGACGGTAGGGTTAGGCCAAATAGAATTCTATCGATTGACGAATCGGTTTTCCAGCGATCAAAAACCGCGACATTCTTGATCGGAATTGATGTGATCAGCAACTGTAAATGGCTGACGATCCAAAAATGTCACCACGAGCAGTTAATAAAATTTCTTCGAAAAAATTTATCGCAAAAAATGAAAATACGAATAGAAAATCGGTGTTAAATGAAGGTGTAGAATAAAAAACTAATCGACGATAAAATACTTTCTAAACCAATTAGTTTCTACTAAGAATAGGTTAATACGTTTTATTTATAAAAAAAAACTATGAGATTAATCTAATTATATAATAAAAAATATATTATTCTATTTAAAAAATAATCTTGACCTCTGTGTGTTCTCCTATTAAAAAATCAATTACGCCAAATCATGCCCTACTTAAATGTTTATTTGAAACATTTTTCACTGATGTCTACTGACGGAATTTGATTGTTTTCCGTCATTGAATACGAATGCCTCGATAAAAGCGTCGATCCTAACAGATCATGCTTTGACCGTATCATTGACCGCTGGTGTGAATCAAGCTTAATCGAGTAACGTGTTTAGTGCCATTTCGAATATGAATGTCACTAATTTATGTACTGATGAAACTTTAATAATAAAATACGTAATACAAAGAAAATGTTTGTGAAAATCGAATAATCCTTTCCATGATGCGTAACTTCCTAGAATTCATATTGCATAAATTAATTATACATGTATAAGTCACATGTAACGAAGCAATAACGACTGGATTTTTGTTTTATTTGCCATTTGTATGTAGGTATGTAATAATGCAGCAAACATTAGCGGTCTGTGAAACTTCCTGTGGTAGTTACGTAAGTAAAATTACGTCACAGGTGAAGTAGACGCAAGAATTTTTTATTATTTATGTTCTACTCTTTTTTGATATTAACTGCAAGGTGATACGGTTTCATTACACATGGAATGGACAATATAACTCTTGTCGGTAATATGGTCCATTAAAGGCCTGTAAAACATCTCATTTCTTCACGATTTCATCACAATTTTTAAATTATATTGCGGAATGGTATAAAGGTTTGGCTGAAGTGTTATTTGTATATTGAACTAGAAATTACAATATCTTAGAATATTCTCAGATTTTTACAGAAGTCACGTTGATAAAAAATTCTGTTGTCTACGAAGTGTTAATAAAATTCCGCCAGTTTATAACTTTAGGTAATAAAAAATATAAATATATATTTAAGACACCACTTCATACATATGATAAAAATCGGTGGTTTTTATCGGTTAAAAACAGGAGAAAAAATATTAACACATTGAGCGCCGGCGCCCTAAGAGACATTTAAAGCCTGAGCGCCGGCAATGTACTAAAACAGTACATTTTAATTGCATATTCGTCATATACAATTTAACAGAAATCCAGAAATCCGCATTATTGCGGGGCCGGCGCTCAAGCGATAGACTCAGAATCCCGCGTTTTCACGGGCCTGGCGCTCAATGTGTTAAAATTACCCATTTTCTTCAGGCTTCCAAGATCGTATATTACCTTATGTGTATCATTTGCACCCTGAACGTTAATCAATATTACCATATCATTACTATAAGTGCTATTATTATTGTTATTTACTGTATTACTATAATCTTATGCCATGATTTATGCATTCGTCTCTAAACTTCGGTCATTCAAATACAATAAGAAGAAAATGATCTAATAATGAAATATTTTTCATTTCATTATATGATGCAAATATATTAGTATATAAACTGATATGAAAACAGTATAAATAATTACAGCTTGGTTACAAAAAAAATTCAACGACAGTTGTGGCTAGAATAGTAGTAATTCGAAAACATGTATGTCGTCATGGCTAGCAACGAACATAGTCGACGAATAATTATCAACGAGCGGATGCGGAAGCCACGAGTGCATGACATCACTACGTGCAATGTACATACAAGGTGGCCTATTTCAATATACGAACTGATCTTCCTTTCAAAAGTAACTGTACTGCAGAGCTTTAAAATATAATACATGTTTCAAAGGGTTCTGATAAATTAAATTCAGGCTAAATATTTAAAGGCAATTTGCTTTAACCAAAATGTTTGCCTTTATCCAAATTTTAATATTACGATATTTTTTAGTAAATTCTTTATTCTCCAAAGAACAATTCATGTGAAAATGTTGATAAAAGTTGAGATCCAAAACGACTTCGTCAAATTTTCACAAGAATAGAAGGATATTATGTAGAAGAAGGTTTCAAAATTGGTACGAAATTATACACCAAGGGTTGCTAATATAAAAGTTAACAGGAAATATTTAATTGAATAGATGGAACAGAAATTATATACACATGCGCAGATAAAAAGTATTGTCAAACAAGTATGAAATAAAGAAAATGGAAGGAATTATTCCAACTAGCATATATTTATAAATTTATTACACATATAGGTAGAAGAAAATACGATTCAGCGAATAATGTAGATCTGACAAGAAGTCGATATTATGAGTACGAAAGAGGTTCTATATCCATCAAGAAATTGCGTACGTGTGGAATATGGAATAGTACATATGCATAAATGAAAGTACAACAGACGAAAGCACACTGTATCTGTAGAGTAAAAATTAAATCATGAATTTCGTTGCGAATGTATAATTTTTACTTATTAATTGCATTTAATGAACGTTCAGGTAGTTATAAATAAACAGACTAAGTAAGGTGTTTATTTACGTACAGCTTATATTTCATACTCACTTGCAACATTTCACTAGTATCTTTGTTCGCGAATACGAAGTACTTTGTAGGAATATTGATTACTAATGCAAATCAGAAAGAAGTGGAAACGATATGATAACCAACAATAAGGTGATCCTTGATGTCATGTCAACTGTCATGTATAAACTGCAAGGACTTTTTTAAGTGATAACGTATGACTACTTTCTGTTCTACGCAATACATTTGCTCAAATATTCTTGAAAAGTGCACCATTTTTTTCTGTTTCCTTTTTAAATATTATTTTGTAATGAAAATAATTAGATCTTTTTAAAGAATGATAAACATTCTTTTTTGGATAGCGTTTCCTGATTATGAGATTGAATCATTTCTGCATATAATTTTGGCATAAATATTATTTTTATTTAAAATCATTTTGCAACTAGTAACGTCGAGAGATTTCTGCATGTTAATAAAAATATCATTACATGTATACACATATATTCATAAAAAATGCTGAATGAAGAACATAAATTATGTTTGTATATGTGTTCTTTTCTACAAAACATATCACATATAGTACAAATTTTATATGCTCAATACTTTAATGTTAAAACAGCAGGTACTTTGTATTTATTATATGATATACACCATGATTTACACAAATATGCGAAATACAGTAAAATTAAATTTTCAAGAAAAATGTACAGAAGACTCTAATAATTTGACATGCAACAAAACATTTAATAAGGGCTGATTTATCGAACTAGATTTTTAATACATTTTTTCTTATACAATTTCATACATTGTATAAAAGAAGAATTCAGAAGCTAGCAATGAGAAAGATGTGAGATATGCGTAACAGTGTTGAAAGTTAGAAAATATCTTATAATTCAAATATTTCTGTACATAAATTACTAATTAGAATATTATTAATCACTAACAATCGAGTATCATAGATTACATATGCATATTAAAATTTTTCAGAAACTAACATTTTAATTTCTAACGTTTTGCTTACTTCTTAGTGGATAAGTATTTTAGGTTTGTAATGTCAAGAAAGTATAATGAGAACTACTTTGAAAAAATATTTAGTTCAAACTATATCATCTTTTTATTCATACTGTCTGTCAAGATAAGATATCTTTAAAAAAAAGAAAAAATGAAAAAGAAAAATTTTTCACAAAAATAGTGAATAAGTCATCTACATTAACGAATGCATTGTAACCTCATTATTGTAGTTAATTTTTATATTTAGTATCATTTTACTTTATTATGACAAATGATACATAACTATTTTTAGTTACGAACTTTTGGTCTATATTTTTATTATTTGTATAAAACATGTAATAATATTCAGCATTTAATTGCAATGAGATTCAATTCATCTTTTTCTTAAAGTAATGTTTACAATATATGTAGTTCATAATAAAAGATAATTATTTCGTAATATTTAACCGAATACGAATAGGTAAGTATTACATACATAATTACTAATAGACGGCGGGTAATTATGCAACTTCACATTTTTTAAAATAAATTTCAAAAATCCGTAAGTAAAAAACTAGAAATTTTCTACTAAAAGCGTCTCTGTATATCCTAAAAAGCAATGTAATATTATTTTTAATTATTACAAAATCTGCATTCAATTATGTCTCATAAATTTATATGTACAATACAAGTATGTAAAATTTACAATTTAAGGCTTAGAGCACACGGTACAACTTAAACTCGTAATATTAAAAGGTTGCAACATGAATCCTCTAAAATGATGAGTTTGATCGTGTAAGAGGCTCCTTAATTATAATATTCGTAGGAAAATAATATTTCGTTTTTATTCGAAGAAATAAGAAAAACTCAGTAAAATGTGCACCGATAATGCACAACATAATGTTTCGATTAGCTACGTAATTACATAATTCTGATTTCCTCACGCTCCAAAGCATTCGATCATCAAGTCTATGTATTAAGAACAATACTTGCAGAAAGAAGAATCACGTTATAAGTTTCTTTTTCGAAACAACGATTTTTCATGCGTTTTTATACCCCTCGGAGAAAGCTAACGTACGTTCCCCTTGGGTGCTCAAAATGAATAATAATTTCCAGGAGCGCAATGCACGCTCCGTGAAAATCGTTTCCGTCTTGCGGCAGCCGTTTATTTACACTGCATAAGGAAAAGCAGTAATTCTCTGGGGCAGGGCGATATTTGCACAGTTATGGTTTTTCGCAATTTCAAGCACGCTGCAATCGTCGTTCTGTTTAACAAAGAAGGTTGTTATCTGCGCGGTAGCTGAGTGTACGTTGTCAAGCAGAAGTTCGCGATCAGGACCCACAATTAACCAGTTAACTGCGTTCAACGAGTATATACTTCTTTGCTTGACATTATTGCGCGCACAATGACAGATTGTTTAAATTAAATTCCAGTTATCTGATCAATAAAGGAGAGTAATAATTGGTTGACAAAATCGGGAAGGGTTCCGAAAATAACTGGTTGAAACTGTTACACACCAGTCCATATTAAAAATTTACTTTTGTAAAACTGATCTACGCGAGACGAATATTCCGCGTAAACGGAGGGGCAAGTGTATATTGGTTCCAGCTGAAAAAATTCTGTTATAAAATTATAACTGTTATTAGGTTATATCGGTTCTGCATTCCTTTCATAACCGAAAAATAAAAGTTTATAGAAGCGATACTGAATGAATTGTTTTCAATCCCTGCTCAGGAATGTTACATGAGAAAAGCGGATAGGGAAAAAGCGCACACGGAAAATTCGTACAGAAAAATACGGACGTGTACAAAATTACACAGGGAAAAAAGCGTACGTGGAAAGAATCGTAGAATGTAAAATGCATACAGTGCATAAACCCGTTCATGTATACAATTGTAAAGCAAAAATGTGGGCTCTGCTTCTCCCTTGCACCAAGAAAAAACTACCCCTACCGATACCAATCTTTATTACATCAATAAATCTCTTTTGGATGCACAGTAGCAGCAACCGTTAATACTTATAATACATTCGCAGAAAATTGTTGTATTTAAGAATAATTGCAAAACAATAAATAATTTGTTTAATCATTAGTAAGTATTTTTTGTAATAATTCAATAAATATGCAGAACTCCTCCCCCGCCAATTCGACCCTTTTCAGTGCCTCTTTTATGATTACCGCTTAAAAATGTTTAGCAATGTATTTGAGTCAAATGAATACAATTTAATTTACGTTCCTACCAACCCCATAAGTTTTATTATGTTCTTCTAAAACAATATCTTATTCATTTTTTAACTGGTTCGTTCTACGTTCTTCAAACCGAGAAATTAGCTCAAACTAATTAAAACTTACGGAGCTTTAATTGATTGGGTTGATGCAGAAGTTTTAACGCTTTTTTATAAGAAATAAAAAGAAGTGTTCTCAGTTTTTCGCTAGGTAATCGAAAACTAAGTAAAAAGGAAAGAAGTAGTGCCCTTCAAACGCGTGATAATAGTTTGAAAACAGATGTTACTTATTTCAAAAGAAAAAACAATTTTTTTGTTCAAATGTTTACACCAAGCCAATACTTTATCTATGAACTTCTAATTTATATTTATTAATAAATTTCATTTTAATTTTTGTAACAGATTAAATTCAAACCTACAAATATATTTTGCATGAAATTTACGACTTTTCACCTTTGAATGAAAAGTTTTTGGTCAACGTAAATCAGTTACAGATAGAAATGTTCAAAACATTTAAAATTTATTTTAATTTACGACCGAAATTTTGTAATTTGTAATTACATTGACAAATGTTAACATAAATAAACAGAGAATCGGGTGGATTACATTTGCCCTAAATAACATCGCAGTGTACGTAAGCGAATTGGTTGGACACGTTAATTGCGAAACCATCTGTTTATCGCACTGAATGCTTCGCTGGTATCCGTACAAGAAGCCAAGATGAACTCGTAGAATGTATAAAAACCATGTTTGGTTTTTCGTTCTAACCTAAGTCCTCGGTAACGATTTACCCGACCATCTTAGCAAAAACAAGTTTTTAAATTACTTGGATAACTCTATGAGGCAATACAAGTGTACTAAGAATTTTACGCGTGTGTATGTGATACTCAAATACGAGATTCGCACTAAAATTAATCGAGTGAAGTTAAATAATTCAATAATGTAGAAGTAGGATGATAACAAAATGCAAATCACTTTCTTTTCCTGTTGTTGTTGTATATTATTTTTAATGATCATCTGTTGACTATAAGTATCACTTAATGGTGCGTTGTTTACTTCTTGTTACTTCTTACAAACAATAATGAATTCTTCACAATAACACAAGTTTTAAGAGAAATATATAAATGCAATGAATAAACTTCTAATGAATATTTTTATATTCGAAATAATTTAAAAGGTGAAATTTCGCCATTGCATTTCGAGAGTAAAACAAACTACATTGCGAATTAAATTCATTATCTGTCTACGCAAACTTCAAATCATATAATGCTGGATAATTATAATAACCAATGTATAATATAATTGAAGGATATATAGAATAATACATAAAGTAAAATTGACAAAATAAGTTATAATAAATAATGGTAATCACGATAACGAATATTTGGCGTTATTTAGAAACAAGTAATACAAATAGCATGTACCACAAAGTGATAAAGTAACATTTGAAATTATTATTACTTTCAAATAACTTGATCAATATAAATAAATATTTGCGAATTTCGTAAATGTACGCAAATCCAATACAAGAATCACATTTTTTTAGGCCATCGCGATCATATAATTCTACAAAGAAAAAGGAATACGATTACTCAAATGTTCGATCAGATCATAATTTCATGTTCCATTTACCGTATTAGGTCAGGCTATTCAAAATAACGTTTCATATCGGAACCCGTACGGAAACTCAATAATTCTCGGAAAGCGTAATACTTCAACCTGTTAACTGTGGAATTTTATTTGAAAAATCTCTCGTTTTGCGCGCAATAAAATGAAAAACTGAAGTGTGTACTCATCAAACGCAGGACGCATGCACCTAGGGTAAATTTTAATGAAAAACCAAGGCAAAACGAAGAAGAATTACACGTTCCTCTGAACAAATAAATAACATCGTTGAAAAAATTAGTATCATTTCAAGCTTTAACCCTCTGCACTCGTATGTCATGCTGAAGATGACAATGCAAATATGTTATACTTTGTTTCTGGCGCCTTAAAAAGTGCCACACTTCGAAGGATTATAAAAATTACATCTTGTCATATTAATAATAAATAAAATAAACATAAAACGTTGAATTCTACCGCTGTAAATGACTTTAATTCATCCCCCTAAAAGTAAATACAAGTTCACCGCCAACAACACTGTAAATAAATCAAGTGCAAAGGATTAAGATAACGCGTGTATTCGTGAAACGCAGTTAGCTGGTTAATGAAAATCAGGAAGCGAAATAGAAGACCAGACGGAATTCCCGGGATTACACGACGCGTTAGCTCGGTATAATGAACCGTATGTTTTCAGGTCAAGAGTCGCCGGAAAGGGGGATTAGAATGGGCATCGGCGGTCGGTCGATGCACTAAATCCGAAATTTCGTCGCGATCGCTTACGCATGTGCGATTCGTTAGCGGAGAAGCGCGGCCGGGATTAATGGTACACCCAGCTATCGAGAAAAGGAGTAACGGGGTTCCAGGGTTGCGATATATCATCGAAGCGTCGCGGTGGAACCTAGCAAACCTGGCCCCATTGTTGCACGCACAGTGCCGGAGAGGATTAATGGCCAGGAAGTCGCATTTTCCAGAAAAAAGGTTGCTTTATAGCCTCGCCTGCTACTTTTAAGAACCGAGGCTCGTGCTGAATGCGAGAATAACTAATCTCGCAAACTGATCCCATCTAGGAATCCTACATACAACGAATTATTTTGCACAGTGAATCGGTTAATAGAGAATATTTGACAAGGGAAAGTATACTTGAATAGAACGCATTCTCTATGGATAATAAACTTTGCACATTACTCCGATGGATTGCGTTTTGTGTGGCAGTGGTGAGGATATTTTTTTATTCCACTCGATTTATTAAAACGTGAGAAAAGTACAAGAAACGAGTCAAAAATATAGTACAATGAAATGATTATAATATCAATGAAAATAAATGAATAAATGATAAATAACAATAAAAGAATGTAAATAGAATATAGTAGAATAAAACACAAATTTTTCATTTAAAACTTCGTTTTCGAGAAAAACTAGTTTTGAATTTTTGTTGAGCATATCTGCATTTGACTAATTATTGACAGAACAAAATCAAACTCGATTTTTTATATAATATAAATAACCCTTTATCGCTTGCATCACCTGTGTTTAGTCAGGTGTCAACCAAGCGCACGTGTGATCGACAAATATTAACGCTTGATTTTTTCAAAAATGAGTTCTTAAATGTAAATCCTTATTCTACAGTTTAGACGTATGTATGTTTTTGCACGGCCATATTTTCCCAGTTGCAAATTGATTAGATGATTACAAAGTAAACAGCTATTCAATATTTATGTTGCAGTAGCAAGTTAATGATGAACGATCTAATCTAATAATATTAATTGTATAATTAATTATTGATATGTAAAACTAGAAACATATTATTAATAAAATATATTATTATTTTGTTTCATATACTCATTTGTTACCAATTGAGCTTGCATAAATGCCAATGGCAAAAAGGTGATTCATATAATTTTTTTATAGGAGTTCAAGATAGGATACAAAGGCATAAAAAATATCCGAAATATTAAACATGTGTACAATAAAATATTAACATTAGATTTATAGGACGTGTCAATGTGACGTATGTTCAATTTTATAAACATTATTTGGTAAACATTTACGTTGATTTTGGATGCTGCAATTACATGAATATGTATCCTAATTGTCTATTTTTAAACCTCTAATAATTCCCAAGATCTAAATAGATGAACACCAATTTTTCTAGAAACAATAAATTGAACTGTACAATAAATGTCTGTAAACCTAGTGTTAAATGATTAGTGCAATACCGTTCGTAACACAGTGAAAGTCGAAAGTGTTTCCCTAAATCGTTTCCCTAAAGTTACATCACGAAAAAGACAGTCAGATTTTAATTGTGGGAAGTAGGCGTTACTCGTTACAAATGTCTAAATACAGGTGATACTATTACAGTAAAGTAGTATTACCCTGAATTGAGAGAAAAATGTGTAAAAAGTTGCATGTCGAACAACTAATTTTAGCCCTTTGTACTCGGGAGGCAACTCTCACTCACCACTTGATTTCATACAGTAAAACTGTAAGATTTGATATTTAATATTATATTCCGTATAATGCATCAATTTGAGAAATATTGAAATAAAGTAGTTTTGTTTCTCAATGTACGTGTGATTTCTCTTCGAGTTAGTTTCACAAAATATCGTCTTTTTCACTAGAAATATCTTAACATTTTGATGATATAAAGACGATATTTTGTGAAACTAACTCGAAGAGAAATCTAGTGAAAAACTTCCGAGTGCAAAGGGTTAATAAATCGAAAAGGTCTGATTCCCTTTTGCGATAACGCCGCCCACACGTATCACAGTTAACGCTTCAGGAGCTAAATGAATTGGACAAGGTACAATTGGAAAGATTGTCTCACCCTCGTTATTCAAACTTGTCGCTGACGGACTATTATATCTCAAATACTTGGAGGATTTTTTGCGACAGTAAATCTTTCCTAATAAGCTGTGGACACTTTTCAGAAATTTATTAGTTTTAGTGCTGCAGACTTCTATAACATCAGAGCAGAAATTTAGATCGTATGTGAAAAAGTGTGTACATTGTAACGTACTTTATTTCGATTAATTTAAGGAAGTTAAGAAATTTTGAGTATCATAGTAAGTACAATTCACTTCCGAACAATTTTCTCTTTCTAATAGACTATCAACGATTAGTTGATTAAAAAAAGATCTGATCAAGTACACAATTCTGATATAATACGGTGTCGAGAAATAATTTCCATAGGTTAACTGGTGGTTATGTTTGGAAATAAGTCAGTACAAGTGAATTATTTTTTCACATTTCAGATAAATGATAATAATTGTAAACAATTTTGTCAAATTATGAATATTTTAATAGTTAGCAGATTATAGTTTAACAGGTCATTATAAAGAAGTGAATCATTATTACACTACTAACATCTTTTGAAATAAGTATTATAATTATTGTTATTATAATGTACACAAGTAATAATATCGATTTATATATATTTTATTACAAGCAGTACAGTTCACGGTTGTTTAACTGTACTTGTTTTTAAATCAATTTCATTGGAGAAATAACAGTCCAATGAAAACTGTTCCACGAATATACAATAAAAGATATTTTGTTCATTTCGATAATTTAACAGTACCTCAGATATTACTGATAACAAGTTTGACATTACGTCGCCGCAACTTCAAGAAATAAAGAGAATAACTCCGTGAACATTAAGCGATCCAAAAAAAACGAACATTAAGCGGAAACAATAGAAACCATCAGTCATTATTGTGTAAATTATTGCGCTCATAAATAGTTAAGAATATTACATGAACAATCCCAACATTATCAATGTTATTTTACGAATAGTCCAGGGCAAAAGAATCAGGAACGTGGTTTATAGAAAAATCGCAACTACTACGATAAATATAATATTTTGACGTATATATAAATTTTTTCTTTGGAAACTTAATATATAGATACTTACCTGAAACCACTTCAATTACTGCATAAACAATAATTTTAATGGAAAATGTTTCAGGTGAAAGTTGATTGATTAAAAGGTGGACGTGGCTTGATATAATTGGTATTTAACTAGGAGAACGCGTAGAGGTCGAGTGAAGGTTTAGTTTATTTTCTTAAATAAAATCATATTTTACAACTACTCAATTATTCAAAGTGGCACAACCGAATCACTATGGTAATCCACTTGGAAATTTGAAGATGACCTTGAAATTCTCAAAAATTCAAATTACAATAAAAAATTGAATAATTTACTGTGTGTTTCCATATAGTCTTCATCTGTAGTGAGCTAGCGTCAGGAATTGAGAAGGTTTTGAAAACAACTGTTAGAAACTGTTACACATCGGTTTCAACTGAGACAGTTATGGAGAACGGAAAAAAATTCTCATAACTCTTATTGCGTAGGTGTATTGGTTCTGCGCTGTGTAGATCGGTTGCAGAGAACCGGAACTGAAACCGATAGAGCTCAGAATCGATATGCCTAAACAGTTACGACTCTATTCCAATTCTCCATAACTATTTCGAGAACCGAAACTGATATCATAACTCTTTTCAACCTCTAGTTACCGCAATTGTCGAATTGTGCCATTTTGAATAATTAAAGATAAAATACCTCTAAAATCAGTGATTTTTTAATATAAATAAGTTAATTCCTTTTCGTAAAAAATGCGGTACTGATCGAATTATACAATAAAAATATACATTTCCACTAAAAAAAAAAACGACCTTCATACACGTCCTCCACTCTTTCAATAAAAAGATCAATAATATCAAAACACATTCCCCTGAAAACCATTAAACTTTTATCTGAAACGGTTTTCACGAAAATCACTACTTATGGGGTAATCGAAGTGGTTCCGGTTACGTGTTCCATCCTGGATACGCACACGGAAGTTAATAGTTACAAAAAATATAAAGATTTACAAAAAAAAAGAGCCTGATAATGCACGTCCCGTATAACGCGATTTTCTCCAACGCGGAATGTATCCTCCCACAAGGAACGCATTAGTATGAGAGTTCACTGTACTAATAAAAATTATATTAAATACATACATACATATAATATATTACTATACATCACAAACATATTACTAAATCATACACTCGACTGCATTAACACTAGTACATACTAATCAAAACGAAGAAAACACTCAATTGCCATAGCATTCAGTTTCTTCCGTGAAACAAACGATACCCTAGGGTTCAACGAAACATTTCCACCAGATCAAGGAAGACACGTAAACCCATGCAGTGCGGGGGGGGGGGGGGGGGGGGGGCAAAACAATTTTTCCTTCATTAATACTCTATAAAAGTGTCATAGAGTCTCGATAGTGGCGCCGGGAAGGTCGATGGCATGAAATGGATGTGCTCGTGGGGCGATCAATCGCGGAAAGTCCCCTTCGGATGGATCATACGGTTAGCCGGTTCTACGTCTCTCTGACCAGTTGTTTCCCATCCAACAATCGATGCTAGGGGCGAGGGTTGGAGTCTCTCTTTTGTGGCGTACCAACACTCCTTCGCGTCGTTCACCCCAGCGTGTACAGTCGACGCTACGATATGGCAAGGTGGCAAATTGAACTTTCCAGATAGAACCTGCACACATCGGAATCGGTACCAGTCGATGCTGCAGGATCTAACATCGTAAGAGAAACGTAGATTCGCTCCGCTTTCCTGCTAACCGAAGTGAAATCGTTTTCCTGTTAATTAAAACACGTACGCTTTAACACCCAACCGATTTGACGACCTAGCTAAATTTTGGCGACGACTGTACCTCATGTGCCCTGATGATGACTGCGTCGATGCTCCATCGCACAAAAGAGCTCCACCGCCGGAAACACAATCGAGAATCAGTTAAAGTACTCGGAGCAATGATGGAAACCTTCCAGGGTTGCGTAGCGCACGCCCACTCGATTCTTCCCTCGATACCGTTCGTACTTCTAGCCTACCAAATCCCACCACGTAGCTCTATGTCCCTTGCGACGCGCGTTATAGGTGGGTGACACGCCATAAATAATTCCGAAGAGCTCTCGGATTCATTCTTCTGAATTAATTACCAATGATTGTCCGTTCGTCTATAGACGAAGGCTGTTGCGTTCATATTTTCAATCAGTGGTATTGTGCTTCAGATGTTTTGTTACCTTACGATCGGTCAATCATTGTTATGGTTTTTCATTCTAATGTAAGGAATATATAGACACATTTATAAACATACTTAGAAGAGACTGTTTACAATCTTTCTACGTGTATAAATAATAAACAGTCAGTACTTAAGTTTGGTAATGATGCGCCAGAGTTTACTAACAAGTACTTCGACAAAACCTTAAACCATTGTCTCGAAAGCGTATTTCCTACACTGGTGTGCATGATAAC
This sequence comes from Nomia melanderi, assembly GCF_051020985.1. Lineage (NCBI taxonomy): Eukaryota > Metazoa > Arthropoda > Insecta > Hymenoptera > Halictidae > Nomia > Nomia melanderi. Next base: position 1,440,893 of record NC_135009.1, read on the forward strand.
TAAAAAACTGATTGACTGATCGAGGAAAATTTCATTCGTTACACATTTCTTTACCTATGATAATTATTTTATTATTTATTTTTAATATCTTTTTAACGATGTAAACTGAAATTATCTTCTCAGACAAATAAATTTCTCTTTTAAACATCATAACTCCCTTACTTTTAATGATTTTTCTTTCAAAAATAGGTTCATTTCCAACATAAGTTATTTAATTTTAAGGATATTCTTGATCATTCTTTCCATTTTAATGACTGTGACAGGTGCTACATTACACATCAGTAATAGTTACACCCCTGAAGAGGATTACTAGACTTACACAATACTCTGTTAATAATAACAATAGTTGAATATAAAAACAAGTTTTTAATATCTCAAAACCTTCTCTTCATAATCCAGACAAGTTTAATTCCACATTATCAATACTCAGACTAAGAAAAAAATGATTCACAATTATTGTTAAATTAAGGCTGTTAGAAAAGAATCTCCCTATAACACTGTGGAACACGATTTTTGTTTTTGAATAGCCACTAGGTGGTTCTTATAAAGTTCCTTACCCTAAATACGAATTCGAAAACCAAATTGCAGGGTCACGTCCAGTTTTCGAGAAAACTGGGTCTTTGTAAAAACGGTCGAATTTTTCAGAAAACCAAGTGTTACGTGAAAACTAAAAAGAATAGGCAGTTAAAATTTGTCACAGAAAAAAAAGGAGACTTGCCCGAACACGTAGCTATAAAAATTTTGAATGTTGCCTATCATTAAATGTTTGTAAATGATGATCAAAGTTTAAAAAAGAGTAGATGCATTTATTTTGTATGCACTTCTGTTATATTTCTACGAAAAGTGAGTTGGCTAGCACGAATTTGCTATGCGTCATTAGATTCTGCAGACATTTCTGAAGAGGAACCTCCCCCCCCAACCCTCCGCGAGAAGTGTGAAATCGGATTTTTTTAATCGTGAAAAGCTTCCTCATAACTATTATGAAAATTTATAAAACAATTAAACATTATATATACATATAAGAAGTGACCGGGGTCCAAGTGTATACAGCAAGTAGTCACGGCCCTGTATAGCTGTGGCCGGCGAGCGATGGCCGTGTGGCGCGAAAGTTCCGTGCACGCGCACTTCGCGGACCTTTTCTTACCCTGTCCCAAAGAAAAGCCGATCTCACGCTTTCCGCGGGGGCGTTCCTCTTCAGAAATGTCTGCAGAATCTAATGGCGCATAGAAAATTCGTGTTAGCCAACCAACTTTTCGTAGAAATGTAACAGAAGTGCACACAAAGTACGCACATCTAACCATTTTTAAACTTTGATCATCATTTACAAACATTCAGTGATACGGAGAATTCAAAATTTGTATAGCTACGTGTTCAGGCAAGTCTCCTTTATTTTCTGTGACATATTTTAACTGCCTATTCTTTTTAGTTTTCACGTAACACTTGGTTTTTTGAAAAATTCGACCGTATTTACAAAAACCCACTTTTTTTCGAAAACTGGACGTGACCCAGTAATTTGGTTTTCGGATTCGTATTTAGGGTAAGGAACTCTATAAGCAGCACCTAGTGGTTATTGTAAAAAAACAAAAAAAAAAGTTCAAATTTGTTCCACAGTGTAATCAGTGATACATAGAACTTGGCTTCCTTGCGAAAAACTAGGTGTAATTTAATTTTTTTTAATTATTACATAATCCGATTTAGCCATTTTTATAAGTTATAATGAAAAGTGAAGCATATCTTGCACCATTTGCTACATTCAATTAAGTTTGTTGTCTTTTATTAAATAGCGTCCATAAAGATAATTATCGTTTTGGAAATACATTAATAATGTAGATTACAAACAGAATATATAGGACAAAAATATGCGTATAATTTAAATCATATTAAAAATAATTTTAACATAAATTTCTTCTGAACAGTAGAGTTGGAATTGAAAATTTCTTATTTTGTATCTCCATAGCAAGCAATTGTCAAGATATTCCTATTAATTTTCATCTCACAAATACATTCTGGAATAAACATTTTTCGAGTCATCATAACTGTAACGATATTCTCCGGACATACATTGCGCACAATGTAAACGGACGCGTTTAATTATACAAGTGACCATAATACTCTTTCACACTCGCATCGAGTTTCCTTGTTACCAACAAAATAACGAGTTTCACGTGCTTGTTTCCGCTTGCGGACACTCTTTTTCACTTCAACAAAAAGTTTCATTACTAATCACTAGTATCTTTATGTATCAGACATATTATACTCGGTTTCCGCATTTAGTTTTAAAAAATGTCAAAGCGTTGAACCAATGAAATCAAAATTAGAATCAATATAAATGAGTATTGTTATTTAGTTCATATAAGCGTTTATTTATTTATATGGTCCTTTTATGTAAAATTTGTTTATAAGATTTTATGAAGAATTTAATCATTTCTGTGTATAAAAACTTTCCACTAAAACCTATCAGTTACTGTTAGTATTTATTAAACGATCTTGTTTAACACTCATCATTCTAAGGCACAGTTTTGTTGCAAATAATATGTTTAATTAAAAATGTATATTATACATAAATGTTGTATAGGTTAGAAGCCACTAAATAACGCATTTTTTAAATCTTCTTCGTTTGTAATATGGTGTTGTAGAATTGTAATTTCTAATTCGTATCAAATATTTTCTATCGCATTCAGCTTTGATGACTCAACTGGAGTTTCGATTTCGTTAGAACCATTACGAAACAACCATTCACTCATGATCGCAGACTTCTGTGTCACGTTATTATTTTGATGATAGTAAAATATGCTTAACCCATATGTACTATATTGTCGATTCGATCTAAAATGCACATTTCATTACTAGCATTTTGGTATGTTGTAGAAAGTTATAAACATATTTTACGTAATCACCGGTACTTCTATATAGTTTTAAACATTGATATGAAGATAAATATTATACGAATAGAACATGAAGAATATGAATGAAACATTAAAACATTTCACCGCGTCGTCCTTTAAATTTTAGTTTATTTATTACAAATTCGTTATCCAGCTTTAGATACATTTGTATTTCGCGTGAAATATATGTTTCGTTATAACTGTTTAAAATTATGTTACATGTTTCTTACGTTGTTTGTAATAAGATTTTCACTTTCATTCTCGGTAAGTACAATGAAAAATGAATACACAAACATCCTATTATACTTTATTTCATGTACAGTGTAATAAAATAATATTATATTACTGAACTAATCTGCTGTTTCACAAATAAGAAACACTAAAATTAATTGGCAGCGCAGTTTATTAATTCAAGAATTCCTTACAAATTGTAAATAAACAGCTTTTAGCTTGCTCGGCAGACGCATTGAAACACAAAACCCATTATGTATACTGAATCTCATTCAGTATTAATCAATTTTAATTACAAATATTGTATATTTACATACAATATATTTTGAGCAAAATTAGGGACATAGTAAATGATTTTCATCATAAGCCAAAGCTTTAAAAGGAAACAACATACAATGACACAAACCACTTTTATATCATCGATAAAATTACATATCATGCATGTTTTATTGCGGACAGTACACAGTATGTAACTCATAAGTAGAAGAATATCTCAAAGAATATGATTTTCGAGGAATTAGAGAGAAACCGATATAACGACGTTATTTTTGTAAGTTATTGTATTCAGTATATGTAAGCAACCTTGTGATTCACTGTATATAAACGAACGATAAAGATATGGTATTTAAGGTTAAATTGAAAGGAGGCCGATCATACGCATGTAGGTACATCTTCATCACTTTCACTCAGCTCTCTCTTATTCCATCGTGCACCGAAGCATTCATTAACTCTCTGTCAATGTGGTAGAAAATGATAATGATGTAGTGCAGTACACTATGTTGAGTACAACAAATTTTTAATGTTGCTATTAAGAAATTAAGATAGTTTAAGTATATCGAAGAACATTGTGTACGTAAACATGAAACACTAGATGTATACAATAATACCTATCATTTTGTTACTTTGAAATATTAAAAGTATAAGGGTATATGATTTCTATTTTGAAACATCTTTATCGATCAACATAACTACTACAATATTTCATTTGTATTTTTTACTTTTAGTACCAATCGAAATAATATTAGTTTCAATTACATTTGAATAATATTCCTGGTAAAATCAATGTTGAGTGAAAAATTCAATCCTTTGTTTTTCAAGGATTTGGTTCGTTAAGTGTAGGTAATCTGATGATTAGACTGTCGATCAGTATGCCAATTCAATTTTTGAAGGATTATAGTTAGAAAAATAGAATTGCAACAGAAAATGGTTTCTCCTAACAAATTTTATAATACGCACTTTCAAATCTTCCATAAATGCATAAACATTCATGAAAGTTCATTCATTGCTTAAGTATAGGATTATCAACGATTCAACTGCAAATACAAAGATGAATGAATAATACTTATCCAGTTTGGGTTTAAGATCCATGGCGATAGATTATCGATCTGGATTCAGCGTCATGTGAAATTTACATCCAATTCATGGCAATATGTGACATCTATCTGCATATAATTACGCAGTATAAAGCAAGTTCAACAAACTTAACTAAATCGGATGCATGTGTAGCACGCCTCTGTTTTCCCCTCTACCATATATTATTGCCTTCTATTAATATTGTATGGGGAGCGAAGCGAGAATAGAACGAACAAACTATATATAGACAGCCGGAACAACATATAAAGTCATAATTATCGATAAAAAAATATGCATATACGTACGCTATAAACATTGATGCAATAAGTAAGAAGAACATTATTATTATGCATAAAGGAGCTATCCATTTGGTAACATTTTTAATTCGAAAATCACATTTTATATATTTTTATGCAAAAAATTCGAACGCTTTCAATATAACAGTTACACAGTAACAGATGTTTTAAAGTTAGATAAGAATCTAACACGAATCATTGATTCATAATAACCACCTCTACGTGATTTTCTAAAATATATCATTATACCCTCGAAACTTAATTTTATACATAATTACTATTAATGTTTTGAAAGTTATATTTATTTTGCAGTACCTACTGTATTAATTTATTATACACCTATTCTGAAAAATAACAATGTTTATAAAAATATGATATTTTAGAAGTTACCAAAGGTATTTTTCAACATTTGACGATTTATCATACAACAATTCAAATAATTAACTTGCTTCGGACGGATTAATAAATAAACAGCCAAAACAAGAATTAATATCATTCACGAGCTTTAAGATAACGTATATACTTATCAAACGCAGTTAACTGGTTAACAGTGGCTTATCTTTCGGGATAAATTTACTACAACACTATTTTAATCACAGTTTTTCTTGCTCGTTGTAATGCAAACCGCTCACGTTTCTTATAATAACGAATTCCAGTCATGGTATTCCGTTACGCCAAATATGAATCATAGTTTCATAATTGAGCCTGGTATTGAATAATAATTTGCCTCGCATGTGCGCGTAGCTGGCAAGAGAACTCTACAATCGAGGTCAGCGCTCTTCTTCTTTCTCGGTATCTAATGCGGAATATACAAAAAGTTTTTCACTCCACTGGAACTCCACCGAACCAAGGTAGTTATTGTTTATTTTATGTATTTTGTCACTAATAGAGATGACAGTAAACAGTGCATTACAGTACAAAAAATGTCAACCTTAAGGCCGTAAAATAAATTTGTTTTATCGAAAATCGGTACAACATTGTGCAAAATGTTAATAAAATAAAATATAATACAAAATTTGTGTATTATTACAAACGAACAAATGATGGAAAGATAATAAAGATGATTCTTTCATAGAATTCTTTCAAAGATAATGAAGATGATAACGTTTATTCAGTTTATTGGCAGGAGTTCAAAGAAGTGCTAGATAATGTCATTGACTGAGAATGAATCGCGCATGGAGTCATAAATAGTCTGCAGTTTTAATGCACTTATAAGTGGTCACGATTATACTGAAGGTAATAAAATATGAAATCTTATGGGAGTTTAAGCGTATCCTCAATTTTCAACGCAGTAAAAGAGAGGAAATTGTACCACAGTGTTCGCAGTTTGGAAAGAAAGAAATGGAATCTCATAGAATTAGGTCAATGAAAATCGCGTGCTTTTAGATTTACTTGAGTCATAGATTTAGATCAGTATAATAAAATGATTCTTCCACATTATTCAAGCAATAATTTCGTCTCATTTTCATTGTACAGTACGTTAACAAAATTTAGTTCCAAAATTAAGTAAGAATTTAGAATTTACAGAATCAATATCCTCTCTATATTGTCACAACGCTAATGTAATAAACAGGCAAGTAAAAAATAATGTATCATTATTTTCATTTGATATGATAAAAATATAATTTAGTATCTCTTAAAAAGCACAATATTCTAAAATTATATAATATATTAAGTAACACAAGAATTTTATAAACAAGTTAAAAAGTTGTAAGTTGGATATAAACTTATACACTTCATCGCACTAATATTATGTTTGTGACTTTTCTGCTTCAATTATGTTCTTACTAATTTAATAAAGTACTACTATTGTCGTTAAATCTTTTTTAACCTAATCGCGTTTTCATTGATTAAAAACAGTTTTTCAGTAGAAAGATACCTGTAAACGAACTACAAAATCGTAGCAGGGTTACAAGGAATAAATGTTGTCATACATTTTCTGATAATATATTTCAAATAATTCAATTATTCAATGGTTTTCTAATAAGAAAACAATAAATGTAAGCTATAAATGTAACGGGAAAATAATAAGATAAGTAAACAAAGGATTTCATATTGTTAAATTTGGAAAATGAAGTCAATGATAGCGGTGAATAAACCGAGACTGGCGACAGTGTATTGTATACAAACATATAAACCTTTTTAATAAATAATCTTATTTAAAACTCATGAAATTAAATTCAATTCCTACGATGCATTGCATTACTCCAATATCACGCTTCTTCCGACGCCAATGAAATAATATTCTAACGGTGCCGTGAACGAAAATAATCTTTATTGGTGAGTTTGTCGGGGTTACAAGCTACAACTCGTTACACGGACACTGACCTTCTGACCACTTAACGACTAGGGATTAACTGCATTTTTTGATATTCTTCATTTCATTGCCCTTTTCTGTCAGGAGTTTTATTTCTTTGATCTAGCATTGAAATCAAATAACTTGCACACTATCAAAAATATTCTCTTTCTGTTTTTTAACTTGTTAGCTGTGGAATTTAGTTTAGAAAATCTCTCATTTTGCACGTAATACAATCAAAAAGTGAAGTGTGTACTCGTGAAACGCAGGGCGAATGCACTTATGGTATATTTTAATGAAGAACCAAAGCAAAACAAAGAAAAATGACATGTTTATGTGAAAAAATAAAGAATTCATCGTCGAAAGAGTTAGTATCATTTTGATATTAAGATGACGTGTATACTCGTCAAACACAGTTTACTGGTTAATTAGATAACATAAATAATGTTTCATGTAACCTACCAAGCCAAAAAATTTGGAATTTGAAAAAATATGACTGAAAAATAATTGCATATTTTGGGTATTGCAACTGAATGGAAACACTTGAATATATCCGTTGTTTTTATACTTAGAAAAACATTTTCAGGTCGATAATAAATACACACTACTGGAGGAGGGGGGAGGCAAATTTGATAACGCGGAAAAATATTATTTCAAGGTCAAGTTTTTAAAATTTCAAGATCATCAGTACTTGCTTAAATGGAACCCTATGTTGTTTGTTCCATATACAAGATTTAAAAAAATGTTTAATTACCTCAACCACCATACTCTTTCAATTATGTAAATTCGAGACAAAAGAACGACTTATTTAACTGGGAACACCTACACATTTTCCTTATATGTGCATAGCGTTAAAAAAGAACTTTGGAGAACAAAGGAGCCGTCACAGTAATGTACCCCCTTAAATAATTATCTAAGAATAAGAAATATTTTACAGAAGTGTAACACCTTTTATACAAAAACTGCTTAACCTTTTCACAAAAGAGTATTACTTCAAGCAAATAATTTCGAATTACAGAAATACTGTAATCATTTATAATTTGAAACTAATATTCTTCTGATTAAATCGATATAGTTTGCAATACTGGAAACAAAGAAATGAAGATATTAGTATATATTCTTTATTTTTTAAAATTTCAAATATAATTTCAAATAAAATTTGCTAAGGTCTGCTACGTAAATAAATACATCATGCAGTAGTAGGTAAGTATATAACCAGGGTCCTAGTTTTCTTTTATTCGCTATCCAGAAAAAGACTTTTCAAGATATAAAGAATGTAACAAAAGTCACACGTCTTCTGAATCTAACGTAAAAGTGAATAGAAATACTCGTGCGACTTTATGAAGACAAAAAATTAGAAATTGGTGAAGTATGTAAGTAGTGTATTTGCTTTCGAATTCTTACAATTTTTCTCACGTTCTTCTCTCTTTCAAACGATTCTTGTTCCTGTAATAATTTACATGATAGTGTCCAAACGTATTTAACACTAGAACTATTAATTTAATACAATTAATATGTAATCCCTATAAAAATTGTAACAACAGATTATCTTCGATCTTGACTAGTATTGTAGTTCTAGCGTTAGTCATTGTATATTCACAAAAATCTTGATTAAAACATGGTTCTACTAATTATAAGTAACACAGCAACAGATTTATTTGACGTTGCAGAGGTCACCGATAAGCCCCATTGACTCTAAATAGGGACCTCTATTTCCGTTCCAGCGATACCAGTCGACGATAATTCACGAAATATCCAAAATAAACTTAAACGGAAACAGAGAGTCACTTCCTGGGTGATTAGTTCTTAAAAAATATTATGCGTAATTGATTTCATTGAAAAGAAACGGGGAATACACTACGTCACATTATTAACCTAACACATTGACGTCAAGAAACGAAATATTATTTTATTACAATTTGCAGTGTTTTTACTTTAATCAGTTAACTGCGTTATCTTAAAGCTTGCAATGGTACTAATTCTTTCAACAGTGAATTCTTTATTTTTTTCGTATAAACATATAATTCTTCGTTGTTTCGCTTTGGTTCTTCATTGAAATATACCCTAAGCGCATTAGTCCTGCGTTTAACGAGTACACACTTTATGTTTTTATTTCATTACTCACAAACCGAGATACTTTTCAAAGTAAATTCAAAATCTAACAAGTTAATTTCAATATCAAACAAAGATATAGAAGTTCATGAAGACAAACTAATTGCATTTCTATAAGTCGTTTTAGTAGGATTCGTATTATCAATAAGACAAATTGGCTTGACGATGAATAAACTTGACCCTCGAATCACGTGGCATTTTTTTACACAAGTCTCTTTTTTACGCGGTAACTTAGAACATTATTTATGCGGTAGTTTTTCTGCGCTATATTAATTTGCGCGATCTAAATTTACTAACACCGAATAAAATGTATTTCTGTTTTCTGAAATGTTATTATTATTTCTTTAGTTTGGTTATGTAAAATAAATATGTATTTCTAAAACTTACAGCAGCTATTCTTTCCAATATTTTATCCCGTATATCTGAATTGAAAAATACTCGACATCAATGTGTTAAGGCCAGAATTTGAACACAATTATGATATCGGTTTCGGTTCTGAAAAAAACATTATTATATCGATTCTGAATTATATTAATTTCGGTTTCGGTTTTCAAAACCGATACTATATTATGCATTATATAATCGATATGAAGTCGACGTAAAACCGGTATAGAACTAATGTAAAAACAGTTTTGAAGAACCGGAACCGAAACTAATATACCTATCTAATAACAGCTGACTTTATTTCGGTTCTCCATAACTGTTTCAGTCGGATTCGATACACAGGGTGTCATGTAACTGATGGTACAACCGGATAGAGACTGAGTATATGTCAAAAAATAAGTCGAAAATATAGATTCAATTTTTGTCATATCAGGCTTTGTTTTTGGAAAAATCGACTTTGAATATTCTCCGGGTACGCGTGTACTTGACCATGTCTCGTTATTGGATCTCACTGTAGATCATTGTCTTGACTGAAGTTTATGTCAAATTTATTTATTTTATTGTGTTAAGTTTATGTTATTTTCGGAACCCTATCAATCCCTGATTAACTCATTCGTAATATGACGAAATCTCTCACTTCTTTTCGTAATATTATGTTCATTATGTATCATACTTCATTTCTACTCCAATATATAGTATTAAATATACTAAATTATTATATACCCATACAAATACTGCATATACAAAAATTTCTTCTGAAACAATGTTTGATATAAGTTTATAAATATTCACGTAAGAAAATGGTGAAAGATGAAAGACATTTATTTCTAATACATTTGTTTACATTCAAAGAATATAATGTAAGCACGATCTTCTTTCAGATTATGATTAACAAACCCATTTTATTGTTTATTAAGTGTTATTAACTCTTTGCGGACGAAGATTCTTTGAAATATACAAAATATTCAGCAGATGAAGCTAAATTATATATCAATTACTTAAATGATAGGAAAAACAGAAACTACATGCTGATCTCTTGGTGTTTGAGCAATTAAATTATTTGTTTATGACTTAATCTTCAAAACATGAAAACTTCATCTCGCCGAAATGTCGACATTCGTCCGCAAAGGGTTACTGGACTACTGTTTACAAGGACACAAAATTTTGTTCCAGCGTAAATTGATGTTTATGGTAGTCTGAAGGTAAACAGTGTTAATAGCAAAGTGGTCTTTTACTTTAGTTCGTGTACAATGAATAATATTGGTTTCTATTAAATCGAGATAGAAATTTTCACCACGAATCCTACTCGTTATTATATGGCAAGGGATTCATAAGTTAAGCGATGTTAACAAATTCTTTAATCTATATATTTACACGACAAAACAGATTCCTCTAAATTAACTTTCTAGCTCGCCTGCGTAAAACTCTCTAACACAGCATAAAGGAGAAGTTTGCAGCAGCTACGATATAAGCTCATTCTTCCGTTACAAATTATATTCGTATCCATGTAGAAGAATACCTGGATTCTCAAGAACCAGAAAGATCGGAGAAAGCCGCCTTTGAGAATGTTGGAAGCAGCCGATAGCGATCTGACAACCGGCAATAATAAATATTAGAATAAATAGCGCAACACGTGCTGGTGTAAAGTATATGATTCCGTATCGAGCTCGACGAGAGAAGGGCGACCGACTTCCCTCTTCTGTCTTAGCAATTTTAACACTTGCGTGCTGCAGTCTGGGTTATCGGAGATCTGGCTACGTCACAGCAATAACGCACACAATAACCGAATTGTTTACGTTGCTAACGAAGCAGTGATCGTTATTATGAAAAAAGAACAGTGCTGTGGCTAGACTGTGAATTCGTATGCGAAATCAAAGTTTTTTGAAGAAATTTAGAGAAACAAGGATTAAGTAGAAACCAATTTCTCCTCTTGAAAATTAATTTCAATTTCAAAACATTTCAATTTGTTTCGACTTAAACGTTCTTACTTATATTATTTATTTTTGTCACAACTTTGTAGATACAACAACTATAAAACGAACTGAAGTATTACCGGATCAATTAAATTTATTTACGAAAATAAAAAATTATTTTGGTTGCGGTACGATAGATTTATAAGACAATTTACAAAATCGAGTTTCACGCAAAGAGTATATGCAGGTGACAGTCATTTCCACTCAAAGGGTTTAAACGTCGGAAGCATTCCATATGTTACGTTCGTGTTGAAAACAAATCGGCAACTGAATTAAAAACAATTCAAAATATAATCAGAATATTATTGCTAATGTCAAAATCGACATCTTATCGTAATATTTAAAAATGTATACTAATACAATCTTTGTAGATTTTAAACCTTAAAAGAGGTCACCTTTGTACAACTAGTAGGCAACTTCGTTATTAATGAATCCACTAACAGATCTAGAATGAAACGTTTTATCCTGTTCACCTTTCTTTTTTTCTCTGATTGTTTGTTTTTTTTTATATAATTATTACAGTTAAATTTTAACACTAGCAAGTTTGACTAATGAGAAGAATGGCCCAAAAAGGTTAGACACTTGCGAACTTCGCGAGCAGCGACAACCCACGATAGCTGTCGCCGGTCATACAAGAGCAAATCGACCTTGCATGTTGGTCACGGGAAAGTTACGTGACGATTCCCAGACGTTGCACGTCAACAAGTGCTGGAAATGGAAAGCCATTGGCCTAGAAGAAATTCAGGTCTTAAAATGAGGGAAATTGAATTTAAACTGCAAATACCAATTGAATTGGCCAACAGAATTTGTTAAAGGAAACAAAATATATTTGAGTAATGAAATCTATAATTCATATTATAAATGCATGAGTGATTTTATTATGATATTATTTTGTGTGATCAATTACCCATATCATATTCACTGCTTTCTGTGATGTAATCATTTGCCCTCGAAGCTTTTTCTCGCTGCTATTACCAGTAACTCGAAATAATTTTAATAGAAAATGTATATTAACATATAAAATTGAAAATATTAAAAACGCGCACGAAAAGAAAAGAAATAGATGCATTTTAGTGTTTTTTATCAATTGTAGATATAAACGTTATAATGTATTTAATGATAAAATTTTATAGTTTGTAATGACAAATTTTCAATGGCTCTGCTCTGGAGCCCTCGAGTGCAGAAGGTTAATTCTAAAGTCTTAAGAACTTTTAACCTTTTTAATCAACTTTACTCATCTTTACTCGGCGAAAGACCAACTCCAATTTTCAATGAACCAACACAATATTCCAGACTATATACAGGGTATTCACACTATTACTAACCAACGTTTTTCTTGTAAATAGTAAATATTATAAAAAAAATGAAAGACGAAAAAGTAGTACTGTTTTTTATACGCAACACAGTGGCGTATGTAATATTTTTGTGCTTATACTATTTTGTTATACATGAAGGTAACCTTCATTTTTTTAAATAGAATGCTGTATATTTTTTTATATCACATAAAAGCGTGTGTCTAGACAAATTCATCCATATACTGCACAATGGCCTTCAAGGTCATACAAAGTCAGAAATGGAAGAAATATTTTGAATATTTCATATCAATGTGTTTACAAGTATCCTTTATTAGTGAGGCTATAGTAAATGTGCAATAAGACTTCCTTGTGCATGAATGCACATTTCGGCTCTGTTAATTACATTTTTGATAGCTTCCTCTAATGTAATTCGTGATAATAATGCACATTATCTGTGTGTTATTTCATAACATTGTACATAGTTTACTTTTCAACAATTCACGCTTTCAATATCAGTAATCTTACTAGATCGACTTATTTATACACAGAGGTAAATTTCGACTTGCTGAAACTAACCTTTTTTGGAATTTAAATTGTAGAACGTAAAATACACGCTAAACGTGTGACAAATAATAATTAATCTTCCGCTGGTGATATGCTTTTTCACTAACACGGTCGGCAATATGGACTATCGTCAGACCTAATTTATCATTATTCTGAGTTCTGATGAAAATTTGAAAAAATTTGAAGATATTTATTATAGTTTCTACTTTAATGTACAAATGACACCTTAGCCAAATTTTCATATCATTTTGCAGTAAACATTAAAAATCGAGGTGAAGTTCTGAAAAAATGAGATTCTGCTTAAAGGTACAGAACTTTGTAATAAGGAAATATTAAAAGAAATATTGTAGGGTTTTATTCATAAGACTATGATCTTTCGAAAAAATATGAATAGATATTTCAGCCTTCAAAAAAGTGTAACTATATTGAAACTTCAATTTGGAAGTTTTTTTAGTTATATCAATGAAAATAAAGTAAAGCATTATTTTGAAAACTATAATTGCAAATGATCTATGCAAATAAATTATGGACAAATCGCTAAATATACATATTAAAGGGAACAATTTTTCAATAGTGTGTTCGATGCTCCTCGCGCACTGCCGCTCTGTATTGAATACTTCGAAAACACTAATGCGGACAGCAATATAGACTATTAAAGAAACAACAATTATTTTATCCTCTTAACTAGTTAACTGCGTTCGACGAATATACACGTCATCTTAAAAGTCAAAATAATACTAATTCTTGAATTATTTACTTTTTCCGACAAACGTGTATTTCTTCTTCGTTTTGCTTTAATTTTTCGTTAGAATATATTTTGGGTGCATGTGAGTTGTGTTTGACCAGTACACACTTCATTGTTTGATTTTATTGCGTACACAGTGAAAGACTTTTGAAATTAAATTCTACAGTTCACAAGTTAAAACTTGCAATTGAGCTAACCATAAAAAACGGTACTTAGAGTGTCTAATCTCTATGGGTGCAAAACTTTTTGGGTGGTAGACCCAGGAGTCTGGCTTCTCCGTTTTGGAAAAACTAAATAATGAAGTTCTCATTGTTTAACACATAAATGATCCATATTGCCGACGGAGGATTAACCCTTTAGTTCTTGAATGTGTATTTTCTAAACTATACCATGCCACTAGAGTAACTGATCCATTTTGTGAAAAAAAAGACTTACGGCTGTGCACTAATTAACCGAAACACATGTACTGACAGTTGATTAGCACCTAAGCTATCAGTCATAACCAAAGATCCTCGTGTAATACAATTTTTCTTTATCTTTAACACTAAAATTACCGAGCAGTTAAATTAACTTTTTGAAATTCCTCTGTAGAAACTCCAAGAATGCACCTATTGAGAATTCAAATTGATTAACAATTCAGCTTGAGTATTGCTAAATCAATTTCTTTAACCATTTCTCAGAGACATTTGTTATCTTTTTAATAATTATACAAAGAAGAAATCAGAAATAGGTCATTTTGACCTGTCTGGTAGTTTTAGTGTTACGGCGTTTCCTAACTTTCTGGTAATTTACAATGTTTGCGGTATTTACCTACGTGTACCATTCAGGACAAAAGGGGTGACGAATGTTTGTATTTCGTGTTATATGTGTTTACAGTGGATCGAAAGGAAAGGAAAAATATCTTCGTCTTATAAAAGTTTTTGAATTATAGAGCGTCCAGTTACCGACGTTAGATTAACTGCTCAAAATTATTCGTATGACCACTAAATATGTAAACGCACTTTACTATCTACGTTTATTTGGTACATTCGCGAACAAACGCGAATAAATTTTCCCTTTGATATACCGACCGCGTTTGATCATCTTCGTCTATGCTCACAGTAATGCCCACGCGTGTTCATCCGTAGTCGTTCGCTCGGTTCGCTGATGTTCATTCCTGTTCATCCACTAGATTGTAGACGCGGCTTTCGTTTATGGTAATTTACATTCTCACCCAGTTTGTTCGTGCTCGTTCGCGAGATGGTAGTCGCAGCTTTCGTTTATGGTAATTCACGTTCACCCAGTTTGTTTCCGTCCGAACATTAAGTAAGGACACTGCATCACAATATAATGAATGATCGCATCACATTTTTTTTCAATTTACTTTCAAGAATACCTTGATTGACACTAGAACTATCGTACTAGTCGAAACGATTGGTTTCGGTTTTTTTTTGTAATTATTGATATCATCGAAGCATTGAATAGTCCAAATGATTTTGAAAATAAATAGTTTCACTTGAATAGGATAATAAATGTCTGAATAAACTGAGAATAATCTATTTTTACAATTTTTATAGGGATTACACATCAATCGTATTAAAATCTTGGTAGAAAAACTGTTTTCCTTTTGTTTTAATAATTTTCAAATAATGACTTTTATTGGTTTATAAATTATTTTAAGGGAAAAATCTGAAAAAACACTTTTGCAAGCATTTATACACAAAATAAACAAACATCCCTATAATGGCTAACTTTCGACACAGTACAAGTGCATCGAAGAAGTGCAGAGTTATGGAATTTAATGTTGAAACATACTCATGGAAGAGTTAACCAATGCTAAGGTAAATATCTTCTGCAAGCGCTGTCTCACCGTGACGTTAAGTGTATCCCTAGATTAATTAGGTGTACTTTGTATACCTTTGAAGTTTAAAAACAGTTTTACATGTTAAATAGCCAACAACACAAATACCTTCTGGACAAGATTGCCAGATTGCAACCTTATCCACGTCTACTTTATTATGGGAGACTATGCAGTGCCATTATAATAGTTAACAGGAGTAGGGTATTAGAAGTTCAGAAACTAAATTCCACGTCTGGAATTGGAAGGCATAACTGCATTCAAGTTTGTAGTTACCAGTCATTATGAAACTTAAGACACCATGTTGGGTTAATATTAAGATAGATAGCGACGTTCACATGCACTACAAAATCCAACAATTATATGAAACTTATCCGATAAAAAACAGAAATGTATAAATTACACATTATATAGTATAATATATACACAGCTTTATACTGCTATAATTGTATGTGCAGGAAATAAAAATACTTAAGTTAATGATTTCAGACATTCGTTTTTTAATAAAAAAAAAAAACACGTACGTTCTGGAAATGTTTACGTATTTCTAGTTTTTCTTTTATGCATAAAATGAAAGTTTTAGTGAGAAAAGATAATGTATGTTTGTATAATTAATATTTATATACGCGATCTTATGTTTTTATGTTGTTGTTGTGCACTTCTTTTCGCAACACTACAAATTTTTAATGCATTTCAAAGATACCCGAAGTACAAGGATTTTGAAAAGAAAAGTTTTCAGATATTAAAAATCATTCATGAAAAAGTTACAATTGCATTTGAATAAGAAATGATTAAGTTACACAGCTGTATTTTTGTCGTGAAGTATATACAAAAATTACAATGGAAGAAAAATAATAAATTATATTTCGATTAAAATACGAAAACTTTGCAATGAAGAACTCGATTACCGAACCGCAAGTGAACCACTTAGATATACTCAAAAACCGCAGACATCCTTTAGGTTTCAAAGAATTAGCTGTCGTCAAGCACTTAAGCTTCGACGAATTGCCGCCGGGAAGTTATTTGAGATCTGATGCAGCAGTCGTTTAAGGCTATTATAAACACATGTTCCTGACTACACGCCTATACGTGTATCATGCGTGCGACTGAATATGCTACATAAGTGAAATTGAAAATATAATTCGCTTTAAAAGTTTGTTCTTGGTGAAAGAAACGCGGTATCCAAATTGCTGTATTCAAAAACACATTATAAACGTCTTGAACTGGTATAACTTTAACTGAAACATCTGATTTCCGAAGGGAGAAAAAGTTGATGGTAATAACACGGTACAGTGTATTTAGTATACAATTATTATGACAATTATATAGGATAATTAGTATTTGAAGGAAAATTATGTAGCGAACGGGTTATTTATAAATACGTTCATTCTATATAAATACCACTTATAAATAATGTTAACAGAATTAAATGTCAGGACTTCTCCATTTAAGTCGTGCACTTTTGTTTTCAATCATCCTTAATTACTCATCAATTATTCGCGTCGCGAGGAAGCGATTGAAAGAAAATCATTACTAATATAACGATAAGACGTATCACGTTAATATTAAAGGTTACCTTGTTCGCTAAAGACAACTACATATTATTAAAATTAATGGATTAGTATACTTGTACACATAATAACAGTTAATCTTCGAGCATCAACTACAATATGTAATTGTTTTAAAATCTATAAAACTCAATCTCAATAAAATATATTGTTTTCTTGCGCGTCTCTTCAGTTCTTATAATACAAGATCAACCGAATTTATCTAGGGTTTATTAAAAATTTTTTAAATATACGTAGTTATCACTTAGACATTACGCAAATGACTGTTTCACAAAATGTTAAAAGAATCAATTGCCGTTATCATTCATCGTGATAACGGCAAACATGGAAATGTATTACTTAATGTTGCTAGTTACATTTAGTAACAAATCAGTCAGGAGCTGTTTTATCCAATCAAAATATTACACCGTGATTAACACGTTCGAGACCGGTAACGTAGTCCTACATCATTTTAAATTCTTTAGCTGGGTAATAATAACGAAATTTTAATTACATCATTTTTAACTTTTTTAAAAGAATATCAATAACGTAGTCTTTCATTATCTTACATTTTTTAAACGAATACCACATATTTAATCCTGGGTCATTTTAACATCTATAATACTCCTATCATATATTTTTTTGTACATCTTTGAATACCCGCTTCTTGCGGTATTCAGTTATAGACTTTGAGAAATGATACGCAGTCGCGAATGTATCAATTCGATTGTTTTCACGTTGCACAACATAAATCACGTCTTTACACACTTAAGTACTTACATTAACCTTTAAATATCGACGGCGGTCTGACAGAGATCTACATAAAATATAGCGAATTTTGAAACCAGTAAAATTTTCATTATAAAAGTGGACCACGAAACGCGATCAGCTCAGATTATTCTGCTGCTAGCGGCTCGATCGGAAATTGTGTTAGCTAAAATAACATGGTTTAAGAAAAACTTCAAAATGGTTGTGCCAAATTTGTTGTCAACCCTTTTTTTCCCAAAGTTGTAAAGGTCACTTTCAGTACACGCAGATCACGAAACACTACTAACACTTTACGTTCAATATCATTAAGTGCGCCTCAAGGCACAGAACATAATGTTTACAAACAGTACGCGAGATATCAAGTCAATATTGACTAACACTAGTCTATCAAGAGCTTTAGGTAGTGTACTTGCTATTCCTTTCTAATAATCTTTAAAAATCTTCTAAAACTTTTCCGACTAGGAGTTGTCTATAGACTTTTTAAATTCATAAAAAAATATTTGTTATGATGCTTGTCGAATTCGTTTCAGTATCCCCCAAAAGATGGATGTAAATACATTATAGGTTTACCTGTGAAAAACAGAAGGTGACCTTAATCATTCTGAAAGAAAAGGATTGACAAAAAATACGGGAGAACCATCTTAAAGCTCTCCTTGAATCATGTTATTATAACTAACAAAATTTCTGGGAGAGCTGATAGCAGCAGAACAATCTCAGCTGATCACGCTTCGTGGTTTGTAGAGTTGATACTATTATATTACTATGTAGAGATATTTAAACAAATAAAAACAAACAAACACAGTAAATCTGTTTATTAGTTGCAACAAATGGAAATATTTAACACTAGAGTCTCGCTCGCACGTGTTCTCCGCGCGAAAATTAATTTTGTACGTTGTTTTACGAATCTGCCGTATCGTAACTAAACTAATTTTCTTATTTTCATAAGTAAATTTCGTTGAACTTGTAATACTACAATCTCCTTTACAATAACTGTATTTACAATATTGCAACAAAACTAAGTGTCGCAAGCAAAAACATCTGAGTCGAAATAAATCGTAAGACAAAGGGTTATAGATTCAATGCTAATGTGAATATTCTATAATGTTGATTCAACTAAAATTCTTCATTCACAGACTATGACTGCATTCGTTCGATTACCCGTATTGTCCAAAGTACATTCGTCTGCCACTGTATGTAAGCTGCAACCCACGAATGCTCCGAAACATTCGTAAACTTGAATGAGAGAGCGTCGTCTAAAATTAAGTGATAACGTCACGTGTACTCGCGTCGACTGCACATAGTGACATCATCTCTGAGAGCTCACGTACGATTACCCATGTCTTTTTCTCTTTCACTGCCACGCCCCCCTTCCTCGGTTTTTTTCCTCTCCGCCTTTCTCTTCCCCTCTAATTTTCTCCGCCGCCTTTTAGTTTTTACTCCGCTTTCCGTTTAATCCCGTCCTTTCCGTTTTTTGCGTCCGCAACTGATCAATATCCCCACCCCCTCGTGTTTTCATCGCACAAGTGCGTGTAAAACTTGTGGGTGCAGTGGTTTAGTTTGGCAATAATGAAACCGTAAGCTCGTTCCGGCACGTTTCACGTTTCTGCCGCTATTTGCGGTGCATAATTAGTTCGTGACACGAGGCAGATATCGCCGAGCCACACGCAAAAACGGTTCGCTGATGTGTAGTTACGGTGAACATACGTTTTTTTACAGAAAATAAAGGGAAAATCAGAAGCTGTTCCATAATAAGAAAACGCAGATTGTTTATTGGTTTTCCTGCAACTGAAAGATTTTATGACGTTTAAGAATGGATAGAATTAATAACACAACGATTTAAAAAATCATATTTTTAGAGAAATTCAATTTTCATATTTTTGAGAATAATAAACCTCTTTAATGACTCGAGAATAGGAATGTAATTATTCCGTGTACCGTCCGTTGCACGACGTTATTCAATTTACTATTTTAATTTACAAAATGGACAAAATTACCATTATACGAAAAAAACATAAAGAATAGAGCATTGAAATGAAGGACTGTCTTCTTAAATAAAAGATGCCTGGTCACCATGTATGTAGTCAGAATAGTCGCGTGCATTGAACTAAGTTTCTGTTCGTCGCAAACCAGTTTTCAAATGAAACAACAGATAAAACAGCAAATATTAAAATTAATTGCAGCGTTCATCCAATTGCAATACCGAAGAGTTACCGTTAAATTATTAATTTTATAGCGAAGGAATTTGTTAAAATTAGTCACCCTTAATCTCAATTTAGAAGTTACTTAAACATGTTATTAAGTTTTTTTTATGTTACAGTTATAATGTCCTAGGTTACAAGTATGGGAAATAATTGTGAATATCAGTTGGCAAACAATGTTCTATAGATATTCTTACAGATTATCTTATAATCAAATATTCGTTTGCTTAAAAATTGTATACTTTAAATTGTTTAACCTGTTAACTGTGGAATTTAGATTGACAAATCTCTCGTTTTGTGCGCAATAAAACCAAAAAATGAAGCGTGTACTCGTCAAACGCAGGATGAATACACCTAGGATATATTTTAATGAAAAACCAAAGCAAAACAAAGAAGAATTACATGTTTATCTGAAAAAATAAAGAATTCACCGTTGAAAAAGTTATGTGGTATCATTTCAAGCTTCAAAATGACGTGTATACTCGTCTAACGCAGTTAACTGGTTAATAAATAATGACCCGTTGACTGACAATATAAGAATGAAATTATTATGTAATGAGTGTTATTTACTGAAATATAAGAATATTTCGGTCGAATTACTATTAATCCCGGTGATGATTCCAAATATTGCTTAACATGTGACATTATTAGTGAATTCAATCATTTACCATAATTTCAAAATTTCTACATTCGTCAGACGTGTCACTCAATACAACAATTAATATGTAATGAATGAATTAAAAATTCAAATGTTTTAAATTTACAATTATTTATAGTTTTGTATGGCGTGAAAGAAACAATTGAACATTTTACCGAATAAGCTCTAACGTCTTTGGCGGTTCCTCAGACCCATTTGCGTTGCGAGAGAAACCGCGAAATGCTAAGGAAGCGGTCATGATATCGTAGCATCCTGATCTTCAAGGAAGCTCACACGGTTCGTGCGATATATGTGTGTTAGTGGCCACACATGCTAGTAAAGGAGATACGCTAGAGTCCGCCTGACGAAGAGAACGGTTAGGCTTGATCCACAGTATCAGATCTTCATGGTTCAATCACACTGCGCTAATAGAATTACGCAGTGTATTATAAATTTAATAAACAATTATATAAATATATATAGATCGAATTGGCAGATTATCAGAAGAATCAATCATGATATACAACGATATAATAACTGATAATGATGATAATTAATCTCTTACCTTATGATATAGTTCTCAACTGCAATCGAATTAATTTGCCATGAATAATTTATTGAAAAAAGAGAAAAATTCTAGACATATCCCGTGCCAATGTTTGCTCTAAAATGTAATTATTGATAACAGAAGAATAACATTTACTTTGAATTCAAAAGAGTTGAGTAATATTTATCCTTGTTAAATTTTGTTTAAAATATTCACCACAAGTCTGACACGTGGTTGTGACGCAAGGGGTTAATATAATCGATGCAAAGTGTTGCGAGCGAATTTGGTGTGTACATGATTTACGTGTGTTCTTATATTTTTCAATACATCGTTGTATGTCGTATGTTATTCTTCTGATAACCTATCAATTCGATCTATATATTTATATAATTGTTTAGTAAATAATTCATATTATTCTGTGTAATTCTATCATCTACTTTCGGTGTAATCGAATATTCTTTAACATATTTCACATATTAAACATCTTTCTCATATTACATTATCATCTACGAAGTTACTTATGTTACTTAATATTTTTATTCGACATCCATTTTCTTATTGTAATTGTTTTCAAGAAATTTGGAAGCTCTGGTCATCGGTAACCATTGTGGCAGTCAACTTGTCAACTATAAACAATGCACTTACTAGGTTTTTAGATTTATTTATTTGGGCACTTTATTTTCTTAAATAAATAATAATATTTATCATTTGTATAATACGATAAGAACCAATCATTTAGTTTGTTTTTTTTACAATCTTATGGATTTTCAGTAAGGTGTCTGTTGGACCCTATTCATCAATTATACTACAAAAGCATAGGTTTTTAATAACTTCATGAGCAACTTCAGTCTAGAGCTATTCAAATTCTTGCTTGCCAACTTTTCTAGACATTGTTTCAAATTCGTTGGTTTTTTTATCAATCCTTCAGAGTCGACATCGGTGCAGGGTACCGACTCTGACACCATACCTAATGCGTTTATTCTTTTTTATTGTTGTACGTACGATGCTATGAACAAGATATCTAATGTATTGTTATTACTGATATGAAGTGTTTTATTTGAATACAACCAACAAAAAGGAGTCTCGTCCAACTGGACGATGTATAGTTTGCAAAAACAATGGCCAATGGAAGGAAACCAGATACTCTTGTAACAAGTGTTCCGTCGCATCAAGCATTTCATCATACTTTCAAGTATTCCATACAAAATAAACGATAAAAATTCGAATTGTGTAAAATATGAAGTATGTATTTTATATTTATCAGCTTAAAACACCTTCCACCAACGATGACGTGCCTTACAAATCGATAACTTGTGTCAGATTTTCAAATAAAATACTTCATATAAATAATAAAGATACACGAGATGTATCGTTCATTGTAATGAAAGGGTTAATTATAATTCATTCTACTTTCCAAAAAAAAGATAGCTGTAAAAAGGATCAGAGAAGCTAAATTAATTTCTAAAGGAGAAAGGAGAATCTAAAAGAAGGATTAAATTCAGTATAATTAACTGCTAAGTTAGTTGAAATAAAGTAAGAAATCAACTTAAGTAATTGAAATTTTAGATTAAATCAGATAGAAACCCCACTGTCTAAGATTGAATTATTTACGAAAAGCATATTTATTCTATGGCTAACGTTTTCATCCAGGTTTCGATTTCGTTCCAAGATTACTTGCACACCTCTAAAAAGAATATTTTACTGAAACAAAATTCAATCTGTTTCAACCTGCACCGATAGTGTTAACAGTGTTTTCTTCTTACTTCACCGCGGTTGACGGTCGAAAAGAGTATGTCAGCGAAATTTTATATTTCAAGTTGATCGTGGACATTAAAAAAAAGTTGAAATTTTGAAAAAATTCGAACCGTCAGCAACATACTAGTGTTCACAAGTGAATATTTTATTATATCAAGAACGGTGTATGAATTTACATCTTTAAAAAAAAATTATTTATGCATGAATAAATAAAGATAATGTACTTAATTAAACTGTTGTTGTGCTCGTATAAAATTAAAACAACGACGTTAAAAGTATAAATCATTTATTCTGTAATAATTATCTGAAATAACTATTGTAGTATGTTTGATGATTTAGATTACAATTTGTTATACGTAGAAAGTAAAAAGTATTGAATAAAACTCATTTTCAGTAAAATCAAAATTGAAATTAAATTTAATACAGCTTCAATACTCTTTCGTATCTAGCAAAAACATTCATTGCGGTAAGCTGCTATACGATTCCTGCTTCCATTGACCAGTTCTTAAAGAGGTAAATTTGCATAAACATACGTAGTGCAATTATAACTATACGTGAAACATTAGCCGTCTAAGAAGTTACAACTAGAAACGATAAAAGTACAGTTAGATTCGAGAAGAATTTTTGCTATGTATAAAATTATATCTTGTTGAGTAATTATTAGTTATCATCCCAACTAAACATCAACATCTGAATACCAAACTATATGAGTAAGAATGGTACTAATATGCCTCGTTTTAATATACACGTATTTACAGTACACAAGCAAATTTGAAACGAGTAAAATACTTTCGTAATATTCCCCAAAGAATGTTCCACAATACAATTCTGGCCAGAAAAATGGCACCTACTTACTAACTTTATCATGATACAACTAATTTACTTACATAATAATATATACGATATATTACATGATGTTATATAAGAAATTATTATGATGTTATGTAATTTCATTTTTTACATGAAATGAATTGTTATCTTATATAAAAATGTTAAACTCTTTGAACTTGAAGGTTTTGAAGCAAACCCATTTAAAATTTGTCATTACACACTGTCAAATTTTGTCATTAAATATGTTATAACATTTACATGTATAATCGATAAAAAACAGTAAAATACATCCATGACTCTACTTTTCATGCGCGTATCATTTAATTATATGTTAATGTGCTTATTCTATTAAAATTGCTTCGAGTCGCTGGTAATATCAATGAGAAAAAGTTTCGAGTACAAAGGGTTAATTATTTTATATATTAGCGAAATATAAATTTTAACGTTAACATACAGGTACAATTATTTAATACTTAACTAAAGTATTTTTTCACAAACGATTAATATTCCCGTGTTTTTCATGTGCCGACAATTAACCAACCGACTAAATAATTATTTCAGCAATTAATCTGCTTAAACCGTAGAAACGAGTCATAAATTAAATATGTTGGTTCTTCATTAATGTAAGAACATGAAATGTTCAAACGCGTAACAAACTCATTATGCACGCATACGCGGCACACGTCATTTACTTTCATTCGTGTCTTCTCATCTGAGAAACACATATAATTTGAAAAGTGCTGAGCCTTTCATTCTTTCTACCAAGATTAAGTACGGAACCTATTCTACATAATATTAAAAACAAGAATGCTGTATTCATGTATTGTATAACTACAATTATTATTATGAAAAAATCACTATTAAAACATTTAATTTTAATACGAACTATTAATAATATTAATGATATATTTTTCTGTTCCATTATATATTCCAAGAGCATATAAAAGTGTAATATTAATCCAATAATTTAAATGTAAAATTTATTCAATAATCTGAATAACACTGTTTTAGGTAGTCATTTATTTTCTTATGCATATTCTGCATATGTTTTAATTCTGCCAGGTCCCTTGAATCTTTTGCAATCCAATTAAATTTCTACCCCTCTGATACTAATAAGATTATTTACATAGTCTTTATTGAACTTATTACCTTCTCATTTGTGTGAACATATTTTTGTGTTTAAAAGGAGTTATTATTCTTTCTGAATATATGTCATACCATGTGTACAAATGTGCCAACGACCATAGTAAAATAAAGACAAAAGTTATGTATGTATATGTTTAAGTGTAAATTAAAATGTATCTACTGCCATACCCGTTTTATCTACACGTACGCATTATTATTTTATTACAATTCGAAGGAACATTTTACCGTCAATAAATCATTAACTATTAATTATTGCATTATTATTATTACACCACTTACATTAATAATTAATATAACTGTTAATTATTATATTATCTTTATATTCCAATTTAACTATTAACACTTCATTAATAAACCATTATCACACCATGACACTCTATTAAATAATAGTGCATTCATTTCAACGTGAATAAATAATTTCCAAAACACAATTAATTCATCAAACAGCTGCCGCAAACAGTAGTCAAGACTCCAGTAGTTTATTTTTGGACAAACAAAATCCCTCAACGAATCTGAAATCCACTTCAACTCCCTATTGAAAAAATTCGCGAAATTATGCAGATGGGCGCTGCTCGAAAATACTGAAAGCGTCGCCGTGAGTACAGAACGAACGATCACAGAGTGGGTATCGAACGTTTCCGCTTGGGATCGTTTCAAGGAGAGTCGAAGGTTAGGGGAGGTTATGGCCCCCGAAGACCGTGGTTGATGGAAACGTGTATGCGAGGGGACGTGAAAACGCGTATACGCGACCGAACACAACCAGACGAGGGTGAAACGAGGGTAAAGCAAGGGTGCACGGAACGCGCAAAGCCAGACTCGTTACCAAGGATGCAACCCGAGACATAAAACATTGCGTTCATGTTGGTCCATGAGCCGTGTAACTGATTAAACCTTATGTACCGAAAATGCTGTAACATATTATTTCACGTTACTTCCCCTAAAACAGTGATTTTTCACTCCGACAGCGTAAACGTGATTTTAATATTATCACTAGACTGTGGATTTTATTAAAATTAAAAATTTTTAATAGATTCTTGACCACCAGTTTTACACAGAAGCTATCCTATGTCGCCGGTTATTATTCCGTAATTATATGTGACAGTAAAACAATCTAAATCAACTTCAATATACTTTGTTTATACATAACGAATTGAAATGAAACTTTTGACATATCTTTTATATAACTTCGAATCTTTTGCTTTTGTAATATTCTGTATTATCCTGCGTTTCATAAATTGAAATTTCTAATGCAAGTGCAAACGAGGGTTAATACACTGTTAATTTTAATTATAAGGGACTTCTGAATAGGTATGTTTCCTTATTGTTGTTTGTAGAGCTTACTCTTTTAAATCTTCAAAATGATCAGAGCAAAGAAAACTGGCTAACGCTATTATGACAAACAAAATAAAAAATCGTGAAATTTATAGATAAAAAAAACACTATGAAGTCGTTGCGTTGTACAAGATTCTTCTAGTGGTGATGTTAATTTCGCACTTCATAATTCTACGAGGAATATAAGAGTGCAAGGATTATCAGAATGTGTCGTGACAGTACTTCCTTATGCTTCAGAACAGCTTCAATATAAAATTATTGCTATTTCTCATCCAGATAACATTTACTTAGATATGAAGTGTCTTGAGTGACACAACGTTTTCTTAGAAATACATTTGGATTAATTCATCAAGACGTTCCGAAATGTAAATATTATGTAGGAAATTATTTGCAATGTACAAAGCTTTAACAAAACACACAGCAAAGAAGATTATACGAACTGTACAATCATAAAGAGAACATGCTTTATACAAAGATCGAACTTACAGAATAAATGGCTTGAATTAGCTAGTACAACATTTTCCGATTCTTTAAGCTGAAGTGCTTTCTGCAGTCTGCATATGCAGGATGTTTCAAAATGTGTGGAAATAACTTGAAGCACGGATTCAGTACGTGAACATAAGAAAAAAAATTCATGTAAGTACATAAACTCAGAGACTATCTATTAAAGAATACGCTTAGCCAAGAATTGATAATAATTATATTTTCTTCTTAATGGAGTAACTATTTGTCCAAGTTTGCACATCGTATGAACTTTAAATTATTTAAGGGAACCGAATAACTGCATAAATCATTCAATTCAATATCACTACAGTACATTAAATACACATTCGTCACAGAATATATTAATAAATATTCTTAAAAACAACGAAACGACGCGTACTCTCACACTCTTGAGCAACAGCGCGTATGTATCATTTTGTCTTATGAAGAGTCATAAATTCTATATAAATCTTACAGCGGCACCCACACAGTGTTAATAACTTCGAATCGAGAAACCTGAAAACCATTATTTCGACAGGCGCAGTAGCTCCAGTGTTAAAGGTTAAACAGATGAACGATTAAGAATCGTTAAACTATCAATAGACGGTTGCAAATCGACGTATCAGCTGTTTCCCGGGCGCCTCGTTCGAGCGTGATCGCGATCGTCGTCGCGTGCTACATCGTATCCCTTTTATAACGGGAGAACGCAGAAGAGTTCCAGGGGAGGATAAAAACCTGAGAATAACTGTGGTAGTAGGATTGTGCCGCAATACACACCGGTTAGTGACACACCTAGGATTGTCTGTTGCGGCAGTCGTCGAACTACCGGGCCGACACCCTCACTCACGTTACGGCTGAATAAACCTATGTGTACAAGCCGATGGAGAAAATGGACGGAGACAGAGGTTGCCAGCGAGCGCATGGGACGAGGAGAGGAGAGAAGAACCGAGGACAGAGACAGATCTCCGACTCGCGAGTTCATATAAAGGAGCGACCGGTGAGCAAGAAACTGGGATATCAAGACGAAGAGTACACTGTGGATTTTTATAGATTTACGGTAGCCAGGTATCTTTGTTATTTATATTTTCTTTTGCACAATTTGAGATGCTCTAATGACAATCTGACGAAATCCCTTCGAATCTTTATTTCTTGAACACTTTTACGTCAACATGTGTCCTGAATTTTCCAATATTGTAGTTTAAACGAATGCGAACAGTTTGTTTGCTAAAATAAGGGTTAACGTGCGTCATAGGATTGGTATAGTTACCGTGTAATAATTACTTTACTTAATAACATAATTACATAGAATGATACGATTAATATTTGGAAAGTATTAATAGTAATATTACTAATTGGAAAGAAAATACTTCCTAAGAATTAAAATTGCAACGTGTAATTTGTTAGTACGAACTATGTAGGTTGCTAATTGGCTAGTCCAGGATCAAATACAATGATCTGTTTATGGGAAATTTAACACATTGTTGACCGGTTACAAGTTAATTCGTGTTTTCATGCCCAAACGTTGTTAACCGGTTACGAGTTAACTCGTGTTCCCACTTCAATTAGCTATTTCAATTTTTGAAACGCAGGGCAATATAGAATATTGCAAAAGCAAAATATTCAAAGTTATATAGAAGATATATCCAAAGTATCATTTCAATTCTTCATGTATAAACGAAGTATATTGATTTTTATATTTAATTACGGAATAATAACCGGTGACATGGGATAGCTTCTGCGCAAAATTATCAGTCAACAATGTGTTAAAACAACAAAATTGCACAGAATGCGCACAACAGGAACAAACCTATAATATGCAAGCGTGATGCCTTTTATAATACTAGTTACGAAAAACCATTTTCTATCGCAATTCTATGTCCCTAAATACATTCTGAAAAATTGCGATTTGCTTGAAGACTAGCAATCTAGCGAATAGAAGACTTCCGACGAAAACGAGAAGCACGTTCAAAGGATAAGGAAAAACTGAGCGCGACGTGTATCGGAATTTGTTGCTTACGGGAAACAATTATCGCGAAGGGAGTGGAACTGATAAAAAGAATTAGGTGAATGAAAAAATCCGTATAGAATTGTCGGGAGATAAAAGGAAGGCTCGCGGAGGAGAAGTGAATGGGATGAAACTCATGGAACGCAAACGAGATGAAAAGTGAATGAACGAGAAAGACAACGATAAAAAGGGGAGCTTTCAACGGGAGTCGTGTATATAGGGTGGTCAACCAGTAACGGCACGTTCAATTTAAAACTGTACGAGTTTTATTCGCATGGGAGACAGGATTTCCGATGCTAGATGCGCATACGTCATCAAGGAAACAAGATGCTAGGTGTAGCGTCGGCAAAATACTTAATCAACGGAAATCCTTCCGTTCGACTTGTCTTCGCATCTCCTTTTATACCAGTGATATAACGTTACTTTAGTAAATGCGTCTTTCATTCTGACTGATCAATTTGAAGAGGGAAGAGGCATATACAGGGTGTCCAACAAGTTTCTGTGAACATTTTATCAATATACATTATATGTATGAGGAACATTAAAATATATTATCACGGAAAGTCTGTAAATGAATTAGTAAAAAATTGTAAGATAAATACAAAACTGCGAAGGATGCGATAATACCCTCCCTATTAGTTTAATGTAATAAATATGTATATATTCGGAATGAATTAATTGCGGAAATCAGAGAAATTAAACATACGTCTGAAATAAATTCAACATTGCGTGATCATTTTAATTGCGAGTCAACTCATTTTTCTTTCGTATTTATTTTACAAATTTCATGTTGCTTTAATAAATTTTTAATCGGTGGATTGTAAGCTACGCATAGTTGCCTTTTGAGTTGTGAAACACCAGTAAAGCTTCTATACACAACCTGTGTATATAATTAACCCGTTAACTACGTCTGACGCGTATATACATCATCTTAAAACTCTAAATGGTGCTGACTTTTTCAACGATAGACTATTTATTTTTTTAGACGAACATGTAATTCTTCTTCGTTTCGCTTTAGTTTTTCGTTAGAATACATTATAGGTGCATTTGGCCTGCATTTGACGAGTACACGTTCAGTATTTGCTTTTCCTACGCGCACGATAAAAGATTTTTGAAAATAAATTCCACACTTAACGAGTTACTTGTATTATAATTAGCAAAAACGTGTTAAAAATTGATACATTTGTAGAATTACATATTTTTTGTAGAACTGCACATCCAGAGGTGTGTTATAATATTTGCGTGATCACTCTGTACGTGATCCTTAATACTTGAAAATGAAAGTAGACGCTCGAAGGTTCACCGCTAGACAACACTCGCGCAAATATAATAGTTCCAATTAAGAAATTAATATCCGCATAATAACGCATGAAAATAACTTGGAACCATTATGGTACGTAACAACATTGGTTCTATCTCCTAATACTTTTCATTGAATTAAAATTTTAAGCGTCAGCTCTGTAACTCCGTTTATATGCTATATTTATTTGCATAATTATCTGAGCGATGAATGGCATCATCGCCGGAATCGTATACGATGAATCATAGGATTTCGTGGTGAAACGATTGGAAGTCGGATGCAGAAGGGTCACGTATCTCAATGATGATAACACTTGGCATGCAATTTTAAATATTACTCTAAACCAATTATTTTAATTATTATTAATTGCATATTAAAAATGGTCATTGTATATTAAGATTAGGTTTACGGGACACAATAATTTGACGCGTATTGAATTCTATAAATATTATTTATTGTATCGTAATTGAACATTTTTTAACCTCTAATTTTCAAGATTGAAATGAACGAATATTAACTTCTCTGAGAACAATAGAATGAACTGAGCAATAAATATCCGTAAACCTAGTGTTAAATACATGAAGTGAAAACCTCCAAAAAATATTGTACATGGTGTTCTGCGATTGGAGGTTCATACAGGAACAGAATGAAAATGCAGAATGAAATGTTACATTCGACACCTTTTTTCGAGAATACCGAACGTAAATATTTGTCAAATGTAAAAACCAATAAAAAATACAGAATAAATTCTTTTTATTTGAAAGCACATTTTTGAGAGGTTTAAGGTGGAATACATTATGTTGGCAGCTAACCAAACGCAGATGTATTCGACAAATATTCAAATTGAAGTTCCTCGAAAATAAAATTTCCAAATTTCCCTCGAAGAAATTTTATTTTACATTCTGTATTTATTTATTTCACGTAAAATAATTTTTTGTCGACTGTATCACTCGTATTTATTCAAATCCGCCAGATACGCATTTATTTCATAAATTTCCAATTTCGATTGTATTGAAACGGAAACCGGAAATAAAAAAAAATAGTATGCTGAATTCTTTACTTGTCCTTCCATATAGTTTATAATTTCCTGTCGATTATACTCGATTAAGTCAGCCAAGTGCACGCGCACTCCACAAATTGCCAGTAACTAAACTAGAATATTTTAATCTATACTTTATTCTTCTTAACCCCTTGCCTTACAATATCGTGTCACATTCGTGGCGAAGATTTCTAATGTGGTTTAATAAATATAAATGCCATTCAGTTCTTTTAAGGTCAAATGAAACATTACTATTCTTATTAACAATTTGTATGACTTGATGAGTAAATCTAGACATATAAATACCATGGAATATGAGTAAATCTAGGCATATAAAGACCATGGAATATTTTATTTTACTAGTTTTACTAGTTACTTATTAAAGATAAATGGTTCTAACAAGTACAACTGCGAAATTAAATCGTAGGGCAAGGGGTTAATTTCTCGTTTAATATTATTCTTTTTCCAGTTATATCACCAGTTAAAGAACATCTTGTGTACAATAAATCCTATATTCGTACATTCCATTATCCGTTTTAATAATTGCATTTATTGCAATCACAAATTACGTACACTCAAATATCATTAATCATATTTTAATCAATTCATAAAAATCACAAAAATCAGTTTTAACATATGTAGTAACTAAATTTCGGTTCTTAATAAATGTTTTATTAAGCCTGTAAATTTGTTTATAAATTCCGATTGTCCCTTAACTAAGACAATGTAAAAAAAGCTTTATATACGTTAGATAAACTTTCATCTAACATAAACAGTTACGAATGAGATTCGATCTTGTAAATTGTAAGTTTATGATATACGGATTGCTTAAAATTCAATAGGCCAGAAAATTGTAATTACACGTGTCGTTAATACAGTGTTGCAATACGTCTCGATCGACGACACGAATACACCTACGCGATACAGGAGCACACATTCGAGAGAAGTTCAAAGAGCAATTGTTCCTCGTCAAGATTGCAAATGTACAGAACCGTTCAACAACGATCGTCTTCCTGCGATTATGATGCACATCTGCCGTCTTGTCGTCTTTTTTGTGGTACCTCATATGCGGCGTGCAACAACTTCTACATGTGTGAACCAGTCCATCCGTTCCCGATAAATCTTTTTTCAAAATAAATACACTCGAGCCGCGGCCGAGTCTCTTAATGAGAGTTAAACGTTCTATAATGTGTTTTCGATCATAAAATGATCCGCCGAGACATACACCGATTTAATAATAGCAAAAATACTAGACGATCCGCGATTATATTTTATTGTTAATAGATATCGCACTAATCGTAAATCTTCGTAATTCAGTTCTGCATAATACGAGTTGTCGTTTTGTTTCGAGCGCAAAAAAACTTTTAATAGAACATATAAATTACATCTAATACATAACCTATAATCTATTTGCATAATACTCGGTAGACTACTTGTTATAAATGCTACACTATTAATCGGTACTACCTTTAAATAACTTGTTGGAAAACTTCTCAACTGCCGGAAAAGTGTACTTAATTATAGCTGCAATACCGGGTACAGAATAATTATTCTTTTTCATCATATGTTTATTTAGTTGGTACAACTCTGATAGAAATAAATGTTTATGATCAATTACACATGGTTCTCTTACTTCACGACGCAGATACAGTTACATCCTAAAATTAAGAACAAAACGGAATTGTAATATCTTAATTTAATATTATGGATTACATGGAGGGAATTGATATAAATATGTGACTCCATGGAAAAAAAAATTAATTCAACAACAAAATTAAACGTAAGTCTTTGTTCCATTCACCAGACCAATGACTTCTACTTCACGGTCAAGCAAGAACATTTAGGCGCCAATGATAGCAGTGAGTCTCATACGTGCAGAGGGACTCTTATTTATGGTGCAGAAATAGCTCTATTCGCACGTGCATGCCATTTGGCTATAGGCCATTTGACGGCGTGTTTCCCTCTCCATTCTTCTTTGTTTCCTTTCATAAAGTCAATAGACAACGTTTAGAAGTTAATTTTACTTTTACTTCGGATTTTTGTGTTCGTAACATTGAGAACTAATTTCTTATAATCTGGTATGGCTTAAACAAACTTCACACGCCTTGCATTACCGTTATCCTATAATGGTATACTACAGTATAGTAGAGTATGGTATAGAAAACATAGAATTACGAAGAAAAGTAAATGAATCGCCATGTGTATGCTTAAAATGTTATAAGTGTTTTCTGAAGAAAGGAGGATATTCAGTTAAATTCGATATAACTTTCATTCTACTTTTAATTTAATAAACTTGAAGAATTTTTTCTATAAATATCTTAATTTGCACAAAAATTCACAGTTTAATTATAATTAGATTTCATTAATATATGAAAATAGTATTTATCATTGTAACGATATTTTTCGTTTTTATAAAGACACAACAGTTGAAAAAATGTTGTATTTTTCTTTTTATTAATTTTAAATACGAGTATACAAATAAATAATCCTCTTTTACAAAAGCATTTATTATTATTATTAGTATTTAATTTTTCAATTCCTAATTTTTTACTTTTTAAATGCAGCTGGCTGGCATAGAAAATGATAAAATACTGTAATGAGTTCTTGCATACATTATTTTATAGTATTTATATAATTATTTATGGTCAGATGGGAGCTTGCAATAGAGATCTATGGCTGGATCACGTCAGCAAATGAGAGCATCATGCGATGACTCATTCACGTCGTCTTGAACATATCAGTTCAGAACATATTAAGCTTCCACTTAACATTCGTTTTAACAAGAATATACAAAACCATAATAATAAAAAACGATGATTTTATTAATGCATTGGAAGCAGAATTTTCACTAATGAGTGTACTGTTAATGTGACCACCTTAAAACAAACTATAAAAAAACAGAAATATTAGTAATGAAAATGTACATATTTCAATCAGCACTTTTTAATTTATAAAGTTAATATACATACAAATTTCATTGTTTAAATTTCAAATGTCCATAAACAAAGAAATGTGTACATTGTAACAATATTTTCATCTGTTGAGGTATACTTACTTGTATAATTGTAGAACACTTATATCAATATAAAATTAAAAGAATTATTGCCTCTAATTGTAAGTTATCATGATACTACCGTAGTATATTGTTCGAATACATCTATTAATCACGATTTTATACAAGCACGACTAATTGTTGTTTGCAAACTCTTTCCTGTTAAAGGTCAATGTCTCATAATGACCAACAATTTTCAGTATAATCAACCAAATCTCCGTCATTAGAGAATTGATTATTCAATACGACTGAAATGGGGAATTGGTTATTCAATACGGCTGAAACGATTAATTA
Organism: Nomia melanderi; assembly: GCF_051020985.1. Classification (NCBI taxonomy): domain Eukaryota; kingdom Metazoa; phylum Arthropoda; class Insecta; order Hymenoptera; family Halictidae; genus Nomia; species Nomia melanderi. The sequence goes on from NC_135009.1 coordinate 1,475,798, forward strand.
CGGAGGAAAGCACGATGTCACGGCGCTCGTGTGTATACAAGTACATATATATAAAAACGATTGTCGCTCCAAGTATACTACGGATGTTTATGCAAATTCAGCTTCTTAACCACTTCTCCTATAATACCGAGACAGACTCGCGATGAAAATTTTCAACTGAATACGATAAATCTAAATGATATCTATTTATTTTTCATATAAACGAAATATTATTTGTCTATTATCAATCTTTAGAGTAAGTATAAACACAGACGTATTGAATTTTTTTCTTTTTCTGTTAAATTATTAACGATAAAGTAGTTTTATCGGGCACTATTTATAAGAATTTGTGTCAAATACAGATCGTTTTATGCCGTTCAAATTATTATTAAAACATAATAAAAAAATTGTACCGAAACCAATCAATGTTTTCGATTCAATGCATTTGAAGCATTTATATAAGTACGTTATAAATACTACGGATAGGTTACACGAAATGTCGGAAACACATAACATCTTGGAACCTAAGAAAGTCTCTAGTTTCGAGAATTCACACTGTAAAATATAGAATGAAGAAGTAAGTACATCTGTTATAGCTGATAGAAAACGACTTAAGCTCAGAAAGATTTCGGATGTCCTTAAACCTTACTATATCAAATAGGGTTATTCGGAAACATCAGTATACGTATGATTTATGCTACGTAACAAATTGTTGACCGAAAATTTTACGCAGAAGCTATTCCATGTCATCAGTTATTATTCCGTAATTAAATGTGAACGTGAAACAATCTGAATAAATTTCAATATACTTTGTTTATACATAATGAATTGAAATGACACTTTGGACATATCTTTTATATGACTTTTAATATTTTGCTTTTGCAGTATCCTATATTACCCTGCGTTTTAAAAACTGGAATAACTTTAATTTAATAATACATGAAATTAAATAAAATTGGAATGCAAGTGCGAACACGAGTTAACTCGTAATCGGTCAACAATGCGTTAACACTAAACATACCGTGACCGACCAAATGACCGGCTTTAAAAATGGATTTAAAATTCTGCTTTTCCTTTTATTAATTTAATTTTATATCAATCCTTACGTTATTCAATTAATCAACTTTTCCATTTTCGTCTTTCTTTTTGTTTTTGTTTCCACTAAGAAAAATTTATCGCTTACATTGTTTACCTTTATTTTATAACCAATTAAAAACAATTTATCTTTTAATTGTGGAATTTAGATTGGAAAATATCTCGTTTTGTGTGCAATAAAATTAAATAACAAGGTGTACACTCGTCAAACGCGGAGCATATATTATCTATAATATATTCTAACGAAAAACTAAACCAAAACGAAGAAAAGTTACACATTTATCTGAGAAAATAAATAATTTATCGTTGAAAAAGTTTGTATCATTTTGCGTTTTAACCCTTTTCACTCGATTTATTTTTAATGTTATTGGATGCAAACTTCTACTTTTTTTTAGGGAAATGAATTAAAGTAATTTACAGCGGCAGAATTCACCGTTTTATATTTATTTTATTTATTATTATTATAATAAGATTTAATTTTCATAATCTTTTAAAGTGTAGTACATTTTAAAGTACCATAAATAACGTATAACAAATTCGTATTGTCATCTCCAGTATGATATACAAGTACAAAGGGTTAAGATGACATGTATACTTGTCGAACGCAGTTAACTGATTGAAACCTTCTACAGACGAGATACAACGATACAAAATTCTCACCCCTCCTCGTCTAAGTAAAAGTCAATTCTACAGCAAATTTTTGTAACAAATCACCGAACCAAAAATGTAAAATCACATTATAGTGACCATGTTATTTATTATACATAACATATATGAAATCTGCAGTCCAGGCATAAGTAATAAAGGACTTGTCGCGAAATGACAAAATTGCAGAGTTAGCGGTATCGTTCGGACATCCTGTTTGCATCGTTGAAATCAGAATTCGAAGGACACTCGGACCGCTACGCGACGGAGAGAGCTGCCGCCGAATAGGCGCGAATGGTTCCATTGTCGTTTAGCGAGGTGTGCGTTTGCGGCGTGGCGCACGCGAGCATGGTTGACTTCGCGCGCGCCTGTGAACGCACACGACTGCACGCTCGCACACAGCCGGTTTAATTCAGCCGTATAAATTGTACAAAGCTGTCTGCCGACGATCCGCGTTAAAAATATCCCGCCTGCCAACACGTTTCCCAGTTTGTCGATAGTGAAAGCATTTCTGCGTTATTTCGCATCTTTCGACGTGGCTTGCGTAATCGTTGAAACATGTTTTCTTCCGATTTCCAACCCTTTTTCCAACCTTTCCCATTCATTATACTAACTGCTCTCACCGCAAACGAATTGCTCTTTTCGCTTTTCTTTCTTTCTTTCTTTTTTTTTTAAGAAATAAATGCCTCATGAGCAGTCGAAGTTAAATCTTCATTAATTTTTCTTCTGGTATTTGAAATACGAACTATAATATATACGAGTATTTAATCTATATTTTTTATGTGAATATTGAAGTATATTGGTATTTACAAAAGTCTACATTTTCAGTTGAATGTCTAATGGTTTGAAAATAATGTTTACATTATATTATAGTATATGGTGTGTAATGTATAATAAAATTAAATTTCATATAAAATTTTTCGAAAAATATTTGTATACATTGTTGTATCGAATGTATAGGTTTCACTTGAGAAATGATACATTTAGAATACCATTAAGAATTTTCATTAATTTGCAGTAAATTGTAAATTCAATGGATTAGTCGTGAAAGAATGGAATAACCTTTTAAAAGTTGAATATCGAAATAGAAAGTAAAAGTTTTCATTTTCATTTTCAATGTATTTTGCATTTTATAAAACTACAGACAGAAGAGAATATTTGAGAGTAATTTTACTAAAGCAATGCAAAGTATTTTACAAATCAATACAGAATATTTATAAATATTAATATTGTTTAGTATAATATCTATAGATTAAATTTTGCAATTTTAGTATGGAATTTTAGAAATCGAATGTCATTGAAAGTGAGAATATTATGTATTAACACACTTTTGATTATCAGTGAAAGCACGTGTGTAGCCAACGCACCATTACATATTTCATAATGAGGGAACATTCAAATACTAATTTGATTTATATCTGATTGTAACGTTATAGCTCTCCGTTGCAAACAGTACTTTCAAATAATGTAAAAGGGAAACGTAGTTGTCAAGAACAGTAAATACAAAAGTTAGATATTTTGTATTGTCGAATGTACGCTTTTCACGTAATAACATGTCTTAATTTTATGTATTCAGTTGAAAGTATTTGTTTTATAAGTAAATACATGAGCACTTTTCAACATTATCATTCGAAAAAGTAATCGAAATAAAATATTCCATTTTTAAAATGCAAAAGGCAAAACGAAAACAATTATAGTCACTGTCACGATTTACAAAACTACTGAAACATTTACGGTTCCTACAAATTAAATCCGTTCAAAATTGTCTGCTTATAAATGTTATAAACGTTGCAAATGAGAAAAGGAATATAATATGACATTAAATAACCGCTAATGTCATTATAAAAAAGAACTACCGTACAAAATGAAACATCCAATTGTCTTATTTCTTTTCTTTTGAAACATTTAAGAAAACTGTATTAATAAACTATTCAACTTAATTCGTAAAGGAAAATATCATTTCATTTATCATCATTAGGCTCGTAAATATATAAATGGTATAATTATTGAATTACGTTAAACGATTTATCTTCAAAGTATTGAATATACTAAATTTACTTCAGACTGAAACACTGAATTATTACAAATAAGGTAGAAACCTTTTGATAAATATTTCGTAATATAATTTCGGTACAGCTTATATTCTTGTAAAGAAAAAGACTCCACAACTGACGTGGAAATAGTTTGATAATTTGTTCATCTTTGTCCAAAATATATCATCATGTAGGAACGGAAACAGATTGGACATTCTATTTTTAGTCCATTTCACGAGACTGACATCTGAGCGATCATTCTGAGCCTGGATCAGGCAAACAGAGAGTGCTCTATTCGAAAGTTCATTGAAGAAGTATATTCAAATCGGAACTATTAATTTTCCTGAAATTCACTGACAATCTACGTATATTCTAAAATATATTCAATGGAAGAAAAGCAGAAGTATGTAGAAACATAACGAAAATTATTCATGAATAGACATAGTTCAACATTAATTCGTTTCATCATATAATAACCAGAAAATACTTTATTATCATGAATGTTTTTAAATTATATTTCAACGATTAACGTGTAAAAATACGTCCACAGATCACAATATAAATTCATAATAATACAGTAAACAACAACAATAATAATAATATAATCGCATAGTAATACCAATTAAGTAGTAATTGATAATCCAACCTAAGAGTACCTATATATAGACGCTGATGACGCAAACGGGTTAACGAAGCCACTGTAAATAGAGATATCCAATTGGAAGAATAACGCAAAAATTGAGCGTTATGAAAAAAAACAGACAGAGCTCTTTTGATATTCATTCTGAATGCATTTGCGATTCATATCCCGTATTCCTCGCGGCGATCGTTAATATTAACCACGCACACTGCTGATTTATTGACGGAGATGCCCGATGGGGCGACATGAGAAACACTGCTCGAAGACCCCTCTATATATAGAAACGCTGCTTTTATCTTTTCCTGTGGATATTTTCAGAGAAGCTTCGGTCCTTGGACAGTATTGTTTAGCCTCAAAGAGTCGCGGTGTTATCGACATCGACCTTTTTTTTCTACGTTCTCTATTCCAGATTTCGTCGGTCTCGCCGACCGTGTGTGTCAGTACAAGTGCAATCGTGCGCGGTTGGCCGCGCGTCGCTCGATTCTATCGATCCCCTATCGTGATCGACGTTAAGTGACGGTTATTTGCGGAAACCAGACCGATTCGTGTCTAGATTCACGTCGGCGTCCGAAATCGTCGCGCCTTGGATGCATCAGGGAAGTACGAGATAACTGCTTACCCCTACTCCTAACCCTTTCGTTGCGCATTTAAATTTTCATTTCATTCGTGAACAGTATCAATTATTGACCAGTTAACTGCGTTCGGCGAGTATACACGTCAACTTAAAACGGAAAATGATACTAATTTTTTAGACAATAAATTATTGATCTTTTTGGATAAATCTGTAATTCTTCTTCGTTTCGCTGTAGTTTTTCATTATGATATACTATAGATTCAATTGCACTGTGTTTAACAAGTATAAGCTTTACAGTTTGAATTTATTGCGCGTACAGTAAGGGAGTTTTCAAACTAAATTCCACAGTTAAGTGGTTAACATGTTCCATGCTACCCGTAAACTTCTAAATCGTACGGATGTTTTAAACAAAATATTAAGTTGTATTTAAGTTTTTGGTGAATTTTATACAATCTGATATATATATATATATATATATATATATATATATATATATATATATATATATGCGTTTCTGTTGCTTTTTAACGAGTACCGCTATCCTTGGTCACACGTCTCTTAAAAGGTATTTTCTTGCAAAAATTGGCGTCTATCGTATGTGGTACACGCGGCACTAAACGTGTTAATGAAACAAACAGTTTTTAATTTTCAAATGTTTTTGTCTATTACACACTCGTTTACATAATACTTATGAATTACTAATATTGCAAAGAAATAAAACTAATGTGTGACCACATATGGCTAATGTATAGTTACCACATTCATATGCGAAGTTTTCTAATATGAAACTGACTTCTGATAAATGTCTCTTTCGTTCATATGAACAATCTTTTTTACATCTTATATATTATACAATATCGTTGAAAATAGAGTATAATACAAAGTGGAGCATTCTGTGAACATTGAGAATGGTAGTAGACAATTTCTTTTCTTTTACAAGTAATAGGAAAATTTGTTTTTTAATGCGTGGACTAAAGTTGAAGTCCACAGCAGAATGGAATGTAGTAATATTCGTCTATAAGCGAAATTCATGAGGAACGGGTTAAACGATTATAAAGAAAAATAGCATGAAAATCCAATAGGGTGTACAACAAACTTATAGATATTTAAAAAATGGTTAGAAAAATGCGTTTTTATTAGTTTATTTACTTCTCGACTTTTCTTACGATTGTAGAATTAGTTTTATTATAAAATAATCATTACAGGAAAAGTCGAAAAGTCAATGGAGATAATACTAAAGTGTGATGTATCTAACATTGCTTGTAATATCTGTGAAATGCAATTTCGTTGAAGAGACACACCCTATGTGCATTCAAGCTGATAAATGTAACGCGTTATTGATCAAGTAAGAGTGTGCAAGATTCACGATATGTGTAGTAAAAAAAAAAATTTAGTAAGTGAGGGCCACAACTATTTGCACAGAAAAATGTATATGATCAACGCGATCCATTTAATGTTAATGACAATATGGAAATGAAATTATTTTATAACAAGCATTGCTTACTGAAATATAAAAATACTTTCTTTAAATGTTGATTATTACTGCCGTTAGCTCTTTCTTGATTTAATCAGATATCAAATATAAAATCAATTGTTACAACGAATTTGTAACAAATATTACAGTCAGTTTAAAGCATTCTTTGCAGTTATATTTTTTAGCTTGCATAAAATAATAATTTCCCTTCTGTTTAGTTGTTGCTTGAACCTTTATTATTGATTAATGTGTGATTTTATGGCTCATTAAACATTTGTTATAAAATAAACGATTTTCAATACAATCATTCTTCGACTTAACCTTGTTATATGTCTAACAAGTAGTCGGTAAAAAGAATGAAATTATGAATAACGACATATAGTTTAATGAATTCAGGATATCTATGTTATATAAATAGTTTTTATATAAAAACTATTTACAGTATCGTAAACATATGATTATACGATAATTTGTAATTATTTAATTCTATAGTAAATGACACAATGAATAATATGAAGTAAATAAGAAAATCTATTAAGAATATGGTAATGTTATTCTATCTCTCACATCAGTATAAACGTAAGATCAACGTTTAATATATTTATCTTTTATTTCGAAAAGCATAAAATATCAGCTTCTCAAATTGATAAAGTTATTCGTTTTACGGGGATTAATAATACAAAATATTGATATTTATTCTCGTATTCTTGTATATATTCTTACTTACGGCAGTATTAACATTTTCCGAATTTAATAGAATCTTAAATAAATACAATAAATTTGTTACCAACGATTTTCTTAAAATATTACAATAAAAAGGGGTGAATATCAAAATTCACTAGAAAGTATCTACAGTTTATCCAAGTCTACAATAAGAATGTATTAAATAAAGTAGTCATACTCATTAGTTTATACAGAAATTATTAGCTGTTGCGTGAACACAATATCAAACACTATGTAATTAACCTTTAAAAGTTATCATAAAAGAAAACGACGTTAATGTTATCAGTGCTATATTTAGAGCAAATTATGTGAGAGGACTGATGTGATTTATAATAACGTTATCATAAGGAATTACTGGAATAAATGACCGAAATCTTAACTTAAGTTTTTTAATAAATAATACGTACCTATTAAAAGAAAAATCTTGTGATATTTTACCTATGATACCATTCTTTTTCAAGATATGTACTTTCTCATGATTTAAGATACGTATTATAAAGCTTCGGAATGTCATAACTGCAAACCACTTTTATTTAAACTTTTAAGAGAATGTGTACTTTCCCCACAATTATATAGTTGCACTGGCAAAACTAATTATTTTAATTTTTGAAAAATAGTAAGAGGGCAAATATAATACAACATATGACACTGTTTTATCATGTTGCACTTCACTACAATGTAAACATCAATGAATTATCTGTTATCCTATGTTTAACCGTTCAACATCCATAGTAGACATGATAAGTTTACGATTAAGCTCTGCTTCTAGGGAATTGTTTTCAAGAAACTATACTTGCGTTAATATCCATAAAGCAACGTTTAACGACTAATTAGAATTTCATTTGTAAATTTACTAATCTGTAAAAATGATAATAAATACGAAGCATACAGTGATTCCTGAAAGTGATCGGACGCGTCATACTTATTTGTGTACTTTACCGAGTCAACCGCTTTTATAAATGCAAATCTAACGACTATGCAATATTAAATTCATTGCGAGACGGAGGGAATTACTTTATCGTTTATATTAGATATTTATGTTACAATTTTTTTAACGAAACATTCATTTATTTATTGTTACGTGACACTGTATCTCTATTTTTAAATGTAAAACACACCAATAAATTTGACACTATTTCTACCGGTGTCGAAAGACACCTTTTGAAATTTCAAACGTACAATTATTTTCTAAATTTAATCGTATATTCTGAATTGACTTTTCGATTTTCCCACTGACGATTATAAAATTAATTATAGGAAATGTCCAACATTCAATTGAAGAAAAATAATTAGACTGAGAAAATAATTTTCAGTTAAAATTTCAAAAGGTGTCTTTTGACACCTTCCGTAGAAACAGTGTTAATACAAAAACCTATAGGAAACATTCTATACAACTATACAATTAATTATATAGTTACAGCTCGTGCAATAAATTCACGTTTCAAAGTGTAATACCATAGAGTTCCTTCAATATTTACCCACCTCCTACAGAAAACATTTACAGACACTATTTCATTCCACGTTTAAACTAAAAATTGCAATCACGTCTCTGGTTGGATGTTATGTTCGTAAACAGACGATCTCGACGACAATTTAGTGCTACGATCAAAGGAGCAATTGTATCCTATGGGATACGATTTTCACGAGGATCTCTGATAGTCGAACGTTTCGATAGGAAGAAAATTCCCGGTTCGAACAGTTGACCATTTCGTTTGGAAGCGGTCCAGCCGTATTGTCACAGGCGGACGTAGAAAGGAAGAGACAGCGAGAAAGAGAGAAAGAAGGAGAAGGAAGGGAGGGAGAAACACGGTGTCGTTAGAAAGTGGAAAGGAGAAGGATAGAAAAGGAGTGGGCGTCGGACTACGGAGCGGTTTGGCTTTGGTTGTGAGAATGTTGAAGATTCTCGTGTTCAGCGGGAACCCTCGAGGAGGATCGTGCTTATGCTATCAAGCAACCAACCACGTATCTCTTCTATAAGCTGGCAAGCCTGTGCTTGCCCAGACAATCCTTCAAGAATGCAGCAGGACCGAATGCAGGTCTGGGAATTGAACCAGCGATTTGTGGAAAGCCATAGAAAAGATCGCTTATATTCGTACTTAGCACGAATCATGCTAACATAGTCCGGAACTGGCAATCTTCTATCATTTCTATTTTTGACGTTTAACCCATTTGCATTACACGGGAAAGTGGAAAACTGGTCCTTATCACTAAAACTGTATTTTACTACATTAAAATAAGAATGGTTCAGAACGTACAGAAAACTGAAAACAAAGTGGCGTGAACAAAGAATTCCTAATTTTATTTAGCGCAATGAAGTTAATACACACATATATGTATGGAGAATAATTTAATAAATTAATTATAATTGTTTTGCACGGTATAGAAGTAGTTAAAATGGCCAATGCATGTAGCCACGCGGCAAATTATTGCAGTAATAAAATGTATCTTTTCTTCTTTTTTTTTAATGTACAAACTACACAACGGTTGTGAGTTTTCTTCCACGAGCTTGTTTCAATGAATATTGGAAAATGTTGACCAGTGATTGTAATGATGGATATGGTGTAACTATTTGTGTTTTTGTTGTTATATATATGCGCTAATGATGCAAATAGGTTAAATGATCGCATATTATTACTGGCCACTTTCTTACAATTAATGATTTCTTCATTTCGAAAGAAATGTTAGTATTAATATTCTGAAAACATAAGTTTAGTAAGTTTTCTTCTATAACTTCTGATATTTTGCGATTATATGTGGAATGAAAATAATCTGTGTAAATTGTAATCAGGTAAAGTAAATTTGCATATATCGATTTATGAAATTATTATTGTATTGGTAATAACATAAATACGTTCGGGTGTAAGTATGTATATATTCTGATTTTGAGAATTTAATTATGTCTTATTACAAGTGTACGTAATTGTAATGAAAAAGAAGCTACTTCTAGTTCATTTAAATTCAACATTGTTATTTCACTTCTTACATGAAAAAATAATAGAAAAAAGTTGTTCAATTTATCTGAATGTGTTTATGTTATAATTATAAATATATGTCATTTCGTATATACACCTATATAACCTCAATATTTTGATATAATTGTATGGAGTCTGCACCAACAGAAATGTTTTCCATAAGTGTAATAATTTGTCTTAAATTTATAATACAAGCGTTTAGAAGCAGCATTTACGCAGTAGTTGCACTTACAATAATTTTAACTGTACACTAATGATCATATTCTAGATGTATAAAATGAAGATTAGTAACTAATAATAGAAACAATACCACATATTTACTATAAGATTATTAGTAATGAACAATAAGTTTGCAACTCAAATAAATACCTTCGGTTATCTGTGTCTTAAAATGCTGAAAATTACTGATATATTCATGATAATTTACAATACTTTCTACCTTTTTGAAATAAAAAATCATTTCTTTAATATACGTACGAGTTTTTTAATATTACCAAATTACTGAACTACAATTCCAATTTATATATTATAAATCCTATCAGTATGCCACTGATAATTATAATATTTAATTAAATTTACTATAAACGAATATAATTGAATTGAAAGTCCTATTTAAATAATAAATAATTTATGTTTGAAATTCAGTCGTTCACTTGAATGAAATCAATTTTTTATAACTTTATCCATTTATATAGACAAGTAAGTTTTTTATTGTCAAACGTATACTCATATTTAACAAAATAATTTGTACACCAACTGTTACTTTAAGAAATGTCGGCATCAGTTTCGATCGCACACACGATGAAAAATAGTAACAAAAATGATATGTAGCAATTTGTACGTTATGAGACTTAATTTCCCTTTCACTTTGCTGGTTCGAAACTGACCGTTCTACAGACCTCGTATTGCCGAAATGTGTTGTGTGTAACACTGCAAAAAAATTCAGAATTATCAATATTATGTTTTACTGTTAACACGTATATTTACAATTTATTTACACGCATTCATTTCCTTATATCATTTTCGTACCGTGCAAAGCATATCCTCAGTAGTTTTATATTCCATTCTTAAACACAGTTTAGGGTATCTATTTAATCCTGTTTTACATTCCGTAAGGCGCTACTTTTATTTTATATTAACTTTTTCATTTCATTTAAGATAATATGTTGGATTGTTGAACATATTTTTTTAATGCAACATGTACAGAAAAAGTGGAAAAGAATCTAGACGAATTTGCAGTAAACTTCTCAGGAAAGCTTTTTTTCGTTAACTGAATCAAAATATTTTCAAATGAAAGAAAACGAAAACAACATTTCTACAAACGTTCATCGTAATGCAACTATGCGCATAAAGTTACTGAACATTTCACATTGAACCAAGTTACATAATATCATAATTACTTATTGCGTGCAATTTTCCGCTTACTTTTTATTACGCACATACAGTTTTTAATGTTTTTGTGGAAGACAAAGTAAAAATGAGGTAAAGATAATGGCTTACAAAAAATCTACGTTCACTTCTTAATTGCATTGCAAAGTTGTATGTTTATACAAATAACTTTAAATACATATTACAGCACTGAAACTGTGTTTATTGTAAATTGTTTAATGTCGCTTTGTTGAAAACAATATTTCAGCTTCCTGGTATCAGTTGATATACAGTAATAGTCTCACTTTTAATCCTCCCGTTTTTTATTACCACTTCCTCATTAGATATGTTGCTACTGTTTTCGACTCCTATGTAACATATTCTATAATAGAATGGCGTTATATTCTGTAATAGAAAAGCCATATGTGACCGTTAAAAAATGAATATATGCGATTATCTTGGACTATTTGATGATTCATTAAAATAAATTGCATTTTTTCTAAAATAAATGATACTTTGAATGTCCAATAATTCAAACAATTATTTTAGTTGAACTAAAAATATCGATATTTTTAAAAGTTGTGATCACTACTGCATACGTTAAAGATTTTATACAACACAAAATGAGATAAGTCATTTATATAGTGAAATTATGTCGCTTCATATCAAATAGATCATAGTCGTATAATCCGCAAACATTTTAAAGCAGATGAAACTTCTAATCGTGATGTGAGCTGAAGAAGAATAGAATGTTGGAGTATATTGGGTTTCTGTTTCTAGAGCGAGAGACACGAACACAGAAAAACTCGCGTGGCCCTGGAACGATTCTCGTGAGTCAAACCACGGTTTCTACACGATGCAGGACTAACTACTGATGACTCATCAACAAGCATTTATAATGATACCAAATCTCACGATTGGCTTTGCCAATGCTGCTGGACTATCCTGAGACTGTTATACGACAACATTGAGTACTGCATGATTTAATAAAGTAAAATACACAAAATGGGGAGAATATAATATTAAATTGTTTGACTGGATTGCATTATTATTATTACACGTTGACCTAGTTGACTGTCACCGCATTAAGTAGTATTATTCATAATATAGAAATGTTTTCAAATGATCATGGTTTAATTGAGTGAACTATAGGAATTCAATTTGTTTAGGGGTCACCGGTGACCCCCATGGCATTGAACGTGTTAACCAGTTAATAACTGCGTTTGACGAATACAGGCGTCATTTTAAAACTCGAAGTGATACTAATCTTTTCAGCGATAAATTAGTTACTTTTACAGAAACACATATAATCCTTTTTCACTTAGTTTTAGTTTTTCGTAAGCATATGTTACAAGTACGTTTGCACTGCGTTTGACGAGTATATACTTCATTGTTTGATATTATTGTGCACACAATGAGACATTTTTTTAATTAAATTCCACAGTTAACTTGTTAAACGATATCATTTCTTTAGGTACTTCTTCTTTAGAAGTTCATATCATAAACATTATTCTTAATTATTAATGAAAAGTTTGATATTTTAGATCCACGCATTGGCTTTCCACGTGCTTCTTGGAGAAATTAACAGTTTCTTCGTATAAATATATTATAATATTTTTCTTAGATTTTGATACCTCTGACAGTGGATAATGACATGATTGGACATTTTTTGGTTGAAAGGAAAAAAGGCAGATAAATAATTACTCAAACCAAAATATCAAATTTTGTATGAAAATAAATTTCAAACTTTTATTTTTAGAAATAAATTATTTCTACGTGATGTATTTGATATATTTTAAATGATACGTAAATAGTACAAAATTCATGTCATTTACCATAGAAGAAGGACATCTTAAATTTCCTGGTGAAATCAGATAATAAATGACTATATCACGAATAAAATACCAAGTAAATTTTATATGTAAGGCATAATTTTGGTTAATAATACATTCAACAGTAAGCGAAGCCACGACTTATTTTAATAAGTATTTTCTTTTCATTAAATAACACTGCAGTCACCCTGTATATGATTTTCTAAATTTGCAATTGATCATTTTTCCATTTTGTGTTTTTTTCATGATGAAATGTCTTTATTATATCTTATAATATATTCATACGATAAGAATTTAGTACACCTATTTCATGTATTGAATGAACCGCAAGTTCCTTTGCAGCTTGGTCGACTAATTGTCCATTGTTCACCCACCATTCACGGAGGGAGCAGTATCCATGCAATAGAATGTAATTATTATTATTTTCTAATTCAGCGCAATCGCACCGGCCTATGTATACATACATACACTTTTACACCTACACATACATACACATTTTGTACAAAATTTAAATAAAAAATATATTGTCCTTTTATGTCTATAAAATTGTAAAATAAAATTTTTGTCAAACTTTCAAAATTTATAAAAATGTTTAAACTCTGTTTCGCTACCTCTTATAAATTAAAAAATTTTCATTCTTTTCAAGGAGTGGTTTCATTTCTTCAGAATGAAATTTGACATAAAAAAGTATTGCAATGTATTTGGCTTGACTTATTCTATTTACACACAAAGTTTCATAATGTTTTGAACTTCGATAGAGTTCGATACGTTTCCTTGTAAGTGAAAGTCATTTAGGTTGGTTATTATATTCACTCGATTGTTTATGAATTCAAAATTTTTAGATTTTTTAAAAAGTATTCCATCTTTTATACATTCTTAACTATTGTTTTTGACTTCTTTTCAGTACCGTAGCAATTTTTGAAATCTCAATATGAAGAGTACTACGATTTATTATTTGATTCAATTTCAGATTGAATTTTGTAGTTTTCCAAAGTGAAAGTAAATGATAACTACTGATAAGATACGTTTCACGTTATATGCATTTTGATAAAAATAATAAATTATGAAATTGAAAACCATCTGAAATATCTGATTTTTATAATAGATATATTTTCTTACATATGTATTATGTACAATTCTTTAAATTATTCTATAATTAATATACAATCTTTTCTTTCATACTGAAAACATGAGATCTAACATTCACTTTACACTTTTTCAGAAATAATACAAATATTATTTTGTTAATAATAAATTCTGTAACACTAAACATACCGTGGCCAGTTTTAAAACGTGATTAAAAATTCTACATTTCTTTTCATTAAATTAATTTCATATCAATTCTTATATTATTCGATTAATCAGTTTTTCAATTTTTGTCTGTCTTTTTATTTCTATTTCCACTAAGAAAAATATATTGTCCAACTTGTTTACCTCTATTTTATAACCAGTTATTTGATTGGTTACCGTAGGAATACAGGATGTTCCCTCTAACGTGATGCACGACTTTTCACTCACTTGTAACCATTTGACAAAAAGAAGTTTAGAACAAGAGTTACAGGGTATGGAGTGTATATTAAACACCAGTAAAAAAAATTTCAAGAACAGTTTGTCTTCATAGCGAAATCGAGGTCGCCTTGGGTTTTACAAATAGAAACACATATTTTTTTACCATATAGTAGAGGACATCGAGACGAATTTATGAACACAAATTACATGATATTCTTACTAACATTGTTAGTTTGTCACTGCGGTTCCTTCATTAGTCTTTATTGGTTTCCAAACAAGATCGTACTTCTAATATTTGGTGCAAAATACATAATCATTTGCAACAACGTGTTTTCTTTTCTAATTCCGAGAGAGTTGAATTACTATTTCTCTTTAATAATATTTAAGAATCTTGCAAAACTTTTCCAACTAAGAGTATTCTTCAGTCCTTGTATGCGTGTCATATTCGTCTCAGTGTTCGCCAAAGAATGGATGCAAAAAATGGTAGGTTCATCTGTAAAAAAAAACTGAAGGTGACCTTCATAATTCTAGAAAAGAAAGGCTTGACAAAAGCTTTGGTACAATCTTCTTAAAGCTCTCCTTGAACCATATTATTTTAGTTAATAAAATTTCCAATCGAACCGCTAGCAACAGAATAATCTAAGCTGATTACATTTCGTAGTCCACTCTATATATAACATTTTATAGTAGTAGCTTAAGTTTATTTGAAACAAGCGACATTATTGAGAAAGGAAAACAGATGTTTAACACTAAAACTATTGAGCAATTAAATTGACACTTTGAAATTTGTCTATAGAAACTCCAAGAGTGATTTTATTGAAACTTTATTTGATATGCAATTTAGTTTGCACATTGCTAAAGTAATTTCTTTAACAATTTCTCAGAGATACATTTGCTACCTTTTTAAAAATTGCAAAGAGAAGGAATCAGGAATGGGTCATTTTGATCTGTTTAGTAGGTTTGGTATTAAAATGTGCATTTCTATATTTGCCAATTTTCTAAAAATCGGTTTTTCCGTGAGAATTCCACATGATAACCATCAGTTGTTTTTAAGATATTAACATTGAGTTTATAATAAAAAACTTATAGCGAGAAAAAAAGGACCTTAAAAATATACAAATAATATTGATTTATTGTTTTACCTTAACTACCTATGATAAATCATATCTTATGAACTAATTTTCAAAATAAACTTCATTTCTTACATAAAAAATACCGAATGTTTTACATATTAGTTTAAGGAAATGATACACGAGTAACAATAATGTGTACCTATAAACTTGCTATAAAGTCGATTTTAAGTAATACTTCAAAAATAACTTACCCGCTGTTAAAAATGTTTCTACGTTTTATGAAATTATTTTAATTAGATAGAAGAGTATATCTTTTGTTTCCACAATTATAGTATAATAGTTGCCAGATGCAAACAAACTATTGAAAGGTTAAAGGAAAAAAGCAACCAGCTTAAAATGAACCGTAAAGGTGCGATCTTATTACACCACAACACTATACATCATTCTGTATAAATAACCGCATAAAACTTTGCACAAATTAAAATATCGATCTCTATACCAACCCTTCTATTTTTGCGACTGGCCTCCAACAACTTTCCATTTAGCTAGATGTTTGTATCATTTTTTTATGAATGAATAATTTAAAAAATGAAGAAAATATGCGAATTGTATTTCAAGAATTCATTTCATAAAGGAATGTCAATTTCTCTCATAAACCGATAAAATGATTTACTCCTTTGTTAGAAAGTAATGGAAAACAGCGGTGGAGTGCTTTTATTTAAAATGAAAATAATAAATAAAAAAGATATAAATATGTTTAATAAATATCAAATTTTATCTGGTAATATGAACGCGTGAAAAAAAATTTCCTAAGATAATGTAAATTTTCAAATAAAATGACAAACGACAGTTTTTGTAATTAAAAAATATAGAACATATTGCGTTATAACATAAATTTTTTTACACATATCAAATACTTTTTTGTGTTATTAGCATCATATGGCAGTGAAATTATGTTATTCATCGCAATTATACTTATAATTAGACGTATGAAGTACTATGTGACTGAGAAATATTTTGAAATATTATCAAAATCAAATAATAAATACATAAGTCCCAAATAAAATAGTCAATATTAATGTAGTTTATTTCTAAAACACATTGTTACTGCGTAAGTAACATTAACTAAGAAAAAATAACAAAGAAAATACAAAATAAATAAAAACTTTATTTAAATAATTATTAAAATCAAATTTTATTTGAATATTGCCATATGTCATTAGAAAGTACTTTAATTAATGAAAATCGTTGGGAAACAAGATATTTTTCTTTTTAAAACTCCTTATATATTTTATATAAGGTCAACTTTAAAATTAATTTTGATTAGTACTCTAATAATAATTTTACACTTCTAAAAATGTTCTAATTATATCTTTTAAATACCGCTGACATTTACAAAATGTTATCCGAACTGATAAATCTTTAACACTATGTAATTAATAACTTTAATGTCGTGCATCAGACTAAAATCAATATCTTTTCTGTGGCAACGTTCAATGCTAAAATAACTGTTATTACTTGGTTATTTGTGTATCACGCTTCTCTCAAATACTAAAATGGACCATAATAAAGGGTTTAAATACCGTCCACGTTTAGCTACTAATATACCGAAGAATGGATGGGATATGAGTATCAGAAAATTCTTTCGATTAACTTTCTATCATATATGTAATTTTCTAATTTTTCTACATAAAACCGTATTATGAATGAATACTAATTATATTATATTGCTTGTAATACAATGAATTATAAATAATAATTACATTAATAATACATAATTAATTAAATTATAAATGTTAGAAATTCGGAATATGAATTTATTTGATCAATGAATGTACGTTCAATATAAATTTAATTTTGTTTCTTATAGTGGGTTATTAATCTCTGAATATTTTATGTTTTTATATGACGAAAATATATAATTTGTTCAATGTATTATGTTGTCATACGTATAACTGTATCGTAGGAAGTGATGGAAAAAGACTAGCTCAAACTACAAAGGGTTATCAGAATATTTTAATAGTTATAAATATGTAAATTTATTATAGAAAATATAACTTGATAGTTCAAATTGAGATTCTCTTGGGCACCGTTATTCAATAACCGAAATGGGATTTTAGTTGTGAATTTAGTCATTATAGAATTAGTTTATCCTCGTATATACCTATTTAAGAAAGTCATCGAATTCGTTCTTACAATCAGTAATAAGTATTATTTTCAAAATAATGAGTAAAATCCGTAGATAGTACCTATAAAAAATTATAGAGAAAATAACATTCGTACATTTATTATTTTATTCCAAAATATGAAATAGAGGAAAAATACTTAACGTTCGATTCAGTACAATTTGATTCCATAATCAGGTCGATACAAAAGTTTTAACCGTTTTTTTATAAAAAATAAAAAGAAGAGTTTTTGAAATATTTTTATTAATTTAATTTATTAGATAATTTCCATTGGTTGTTATTACCTTCTCCCAACTTCCTGTAAGGTTATTTATTCCATCATTGTAAGAATGTTGTGGTTTTGACGAGAAAAATGAATTCAGTGGTATTTTTACTGACTTCAAAAAACATCCAAATTTTTACACCAATTCAATAATTTCTTATGAACTATATTACGTTATTTTCTACTGCTTATGATATTTTATATTTTTACATAACACATTGCGCAGTGGCACGATTTCCCGTAATAATATTGTTTGTTTTCTGAATGGATATTCCGTCCTATTATTTTCGTTCGATTTCGTACTCATTCTACATATAACAAAACACTGTTAAACACTATGCAAAATATTGTAAATAAACAAATGAGTCCCTAAAATAACATTCATTAAATATTTAGAGTTTACCATTAATATTTCATAAAGTGTATATCATTTGAAGCTTATGCTCATTCTGTACATTTAACGTGATAAATCTCGATTTAACTGTATAAAAATATTATAAAATATTAAAATCATTCTATACATAAAACTATAAAATATTTCTCAATTAATATTGGTAGATATTACAGAAATGCAAGTGTAATACTGCAATTTAAAAGGTTTTTCAAATTATTACTTTTCGAAAATCCATGAATGTAAATACGGTAGCACATCATTCTAATTATTAATCGTACATGCATACAGCGTAATTTACGACGAAGCTGCTACAACGATGAACCAGAGTTCGCTATCGAGAACTCCGGTGTAACGCAACAACAGTTAGCCGCACCTTTAGGTCAAACGTGTACAAAAATTACAAACTCACGTAACTGTTACACTATCAGATTCTTCACTACTTTAAAATGACAGAGTTAGAACATAATTTGAAATGAATATGATAAAGCTCAAATCATCTTCATTTTCTTCAACTAAAATTTTACGAATTACTTTCAACAAAAGAAACATTATAAGTGTTCGATTCAATTATTCATTCGCATTTTATTTACAGAATTCAATGGCAAAATACGGTACAATTAACAACTTAACAAAATAGATCAATTTATTTAGAAAATTAAAGTAATATTGCAATTGATAAAAACAGTAGATAAGAGGTAAAAGATCTTGCAAACATACTGCAAAAGCAATTGAAGAAAGTAAAGGAAATCATCTTCATAATATTTAATATATCTGAATTTATTTATAAAGATGTATGTACAACTAATTACATTTTTACATTAGAAAAATACATTTAATTTAACGAATATTTTCATTGCATCAAACGCTATGATTAAACATTCGCCTCGCACTCCTACCGCGCATTCAAAATCACTGATCCGAAGACATCCCACATAAAAATGATCGAGCGTTAGAAAGACAGGGGAGTTAGAGCAACAGAAATGAATCGAGGGATTACAAGTTAACGCGAACCATAAAGAGGCCTCTTTGTTTATGATATGTTCGTAGTTGTCACGATGGTCGTCTCGATACGCAATCGAATCTTATTTGGTGAGAGCCGACTCTACGTAGGCGTGCATCTCTACCCTTTCCCTCTGCCGCCGTATGGATTCTCGCTTTCGACCTTTCGACATTTCATCCCAGCGAAAAAGAAAAATTGGTGACCCTCGAGCGGTCGGTGGCCCTGCCGACGAACATTCACAAAACGTATTGAAAAATTATTGACACATTTTCGTACTCTTTTATTCGATACGATACTTAGTAATCTTCTGCACAACTCCTCTTAACCCTTTATTAGAGTCATGTAACTCGCGAATTGCATATATGTACGAACCGTTTCTTATGAAAGTAAGGTTTTTCTTCTTTGGATTGAGAGATTTAACTTGTTAACTGTGAATTTAAAAAGTCTTTCATTGTATATGCAATAAAATCAAACATAATGAAGTGCATACTTGTCAAACGCAGTGCAAATGCATCTATAATATAATCTAATGAAAAACTAAAGCAAAACAAAGAATTACATATGTGCCTGAAAAAACAAATAATTAATCATTACAAAAGTTAGTATCGTTTTACATTTTTTAGATGATGTGTATACTCGATGGATTGCAGTTAACGAGTTAATGATTTGCAGTTCAATCAATTCGAAGATACTAATAAAATCTACTGAGTTTACCTGCATTTATATGAATTAAAATATAAGCAGATACATTATGTAAGCAACTTTTATGAGAATTAACTGTATCAATATGTTTACATTGACCATAAATAATTTCTGAGTTTTCAAATTTCGGAATAAGTGATTATGCAATGCTATTTACTAACGAATTTTCAATTGACCAAAGCATACGGATACTTTGAAATATACACTGTAAATTGTTTATAATCGAAAAGTTTAGACTAAATTATGTGTAAATTATTTAGTTTCTTAATTTTTTGCAGATATGAATTTACATCATTTTCATAATAAACGATCAGTATATCTACATTTTTTAAGTTTTACTTGATTATTTTTCCACAAACTGATATTATTATTATACTCCTCCCCCGTAACCAGAGAGTTTGTTTATGTTCATTTGTAATTTTTCTTTCTTGGACCAGAGTCCATACTGTTAAAATTCGCTTTGAAATGATAGGTAACAATTATTTTGTAAGAACGTTATAGTTTGGTTTTCTTCCATTATTTAAATGAATAGAAAAATTATTGTGTTTCAAGAATCACGAGTTCTAATAATAATATATCAAGTATTTACGAGATTGTTTGTGTTTCTCTTCATTAGTTGTTCTGTAGAATTAAAACATGGATACAAAGGTGTTGTTCAGGAAATCTGATGTAACAAAAAAAGCAGAATTAGTAGTTATTGACCAAAGGATTCCTTGTTTAAATCCAATTCAAACGAAGGACAACAAATATTATCTGTTTGACGTCATCTAAATACGTATAACTGATAATGCTGAATCTATTAATGAATACTGATTAAGTAAAACACAATAGTAAATTAAAACAAATTTTCTAGACAAACAGTATCCTATAAAACAGTCTTTTGTATAATAAAGTATATATCTTAGTCTGCCATTATTGATTTAAAAAAATTATTTGATAAAAATATAAATAATATAGATAATTTGACGCAACTACGTATGCCACGCAACAATTTCTTGAAAGTTGAAAATATGTATGTACAAGCATTGTATCCGATTATAACTCCAATTACAAAAATTATAAATTAATTGTTAATTCATATCAATGATATCTACTAATCCTAAGTTGCATATCTTTCCTAATACGAAAAAACAATTTTACAGAGTTAAATTTGAAAATTTCTCGAACAGGATAAACTTGAATTTGATTTACATACGGTTATCGATTCTGGAAACGGAATGAAATGTAAATCGCTACTTTACGTTTTGTATTAAACTTGCAATACACAGATGGACACCGATGTAACGACGGAAAGCACTAGTTTATAGCGAGTTCACTCGAGTTCAAATATTAGCAGCTAGAAGTTACAAGTCACATGTGTTGATACCGAATGAGATACGTTATATCGTGTTACACGGATAATACAAATGAAATAAATATCCATCGCACAAAGTTTTAATACATAAAAAAGGAAGCTTATTACACACAATTACTTTAATGAAATAAAATAATCTGTTGTATGTTGAAGCGTTAACAAGACGAACTTCAGAATCCATTTAAGGAAAATTGTTTTATTAATGCGGCACATAATTTACGGTCGATCAAAGCGTTTCAATTAATATCCTATTACCGTTTGCGTTCACACACATAGGTGTAAATGGATCCTGCCTAGCGTTTTAAAAGCCAGCTTCGTAAACGTCGTTTGTATGCACGCGTCAATGTATATTTCTCTGAAATACCGACATACCGATGAATTTCAATGAAGGGACAGAATCCGCGCCGAGGAATAAAAAAGAAGCGATCATAAATATTTTTCTAAAGACGTGTATATTTTATTCCTTCTTCGTTCAAATATCGTTCTTGCTTTAAGGTAAACAATATTGGTATCCCTGCCAACAATTTTTGACATTCGGAGGACGGATGACAGATATGTGCGGTAAATTATCAATAGTAGTACATTGTTTTTATTCAATAACAGAAAATTAAATTTATCCATGTCTGCACTGACAGTTTCTTGGATACTGTGTCGGCGCAGATGAAAAGATCAACAGTGCGAAAGGAAACGGTGCACCTAATCCATGAGACATGCCGGACGCGCGCATTAGGGGATTTAAGGAATGATTAAGGAGGCACAAGGCATTGAAAACTCACCAGCACTTTGGTGAAGCGCCTCTCGAGCTCGACAGCGTCGGGCATCGGTTGTCTTGGCGCGCCACGGACGCTGCCACTCCGTGCGTGTGGTCCACCCAAACTTCCCATGCCAAGGCTAGCTTGACAGGATTGATGAGGCGCGCCGCCCTTGACACCACCGATGAACACCTCGCGCACACCGCCATCGCTCTCGCCGGCACGACTTTGCACGATCCCCATTGTTTCACTCGTTGCTAACGTATCATGCGCTGTTTCAGCACGAGAAAATCGTGATGCACGGCAGCGGTAGCGGCCACCACTGTCACACCAAAAGAAACGTCAACAATGACGATCGCGACACTTGCGACAGTTCATCCTCGCCGAAAAACAGACCACCTTTCTATTACGACAAACGTCGATAAGGAAACGACTCGAACCGGTCCGCGCCGGGCCGTGCAACAGGTTCCAAGCCGTTCATTGTGGACACAAACTCTGGCAAACGTGCGCGACCAAAGCGCGATGTACACTCTACTACCCACACTAGACGAAACGTTCGGTGCATCTGCGATAGTCTCGTTACTCCCAGCCGCAGCGCCATTACACATGCGTGGTTCAACTCTTGCTGTAGTGCCACCTGTATCCCCGCGTTCAAGTTTCGAACTTCGTAAGCCTCGTTGTATGAGGTTGGCAGCAGTGTTACTGTTTCACCATACGTAGATGGAAGCACGTACTGTATGGTAAAGATTGCATTTAAGAGAAGAGACTTTAAATAATTGTTAAAAATAATGTTTATTTTAATATAGAAAGTATTTTTTAGTGAATGCACAAAGCAAGTAACTTCATATGCAATGATGTCTCATACTGAAAGTATTGTAGTTTTGTTTAAATGTATCTTTTTATGGTAGTAATTCTTTGTATCGTATTTATCTATGACTTTATAATAATTTCGTTGTATAATTCTTCGACTTAACTGCCTTAATTGTTTGAATGCAGAGCAGCGCGATCGCGCTTTTCCGTTCTGAAAGTGCCAAGCTATCGGTTCGTAGAATTAAATTTAGTTTATTTGTTTCCCTTTCAATTATTTATTTTTATTTTTCTTTTTTTGTTACTTGCTTAGAAATCAAAGAATGGAGCGATCGTAAAACTTCGAATTTTTTTATATGAAAGTAAAAAAGCGTAATTCAATTTTTAAACTGAAATGAAAGAAGTTTGATGGCGTTGCCTGGAGCTTTTTGAATTTTTACAAAGCTAGCGGCACTCAAACGGTTCAGCACACGAGTGGTAAATTACGTACATTATGATGGACGCCATTTTGTACGAATATAAGTAAATAATTACAACGCACGAGCGCTCTTTTGTTTTGCGACAATTAGCACAGAAATTGCGGAGAAAATGAACATATACACGGTATCAGTGTGTCTATGTTAGACAGTTTTATTATTAATGGCTAATTAACGAACCACGGACGAATTAACATTATGTCGTACTGATGTCATCTTTCAATATTCTAAATATTATAGATGTCTGCTGTTATTGGCAATTACTTACAAAAGGAAACTTGTACCTAAATTGTATGCTACAGGATAAAAATAGGAAAAGAAAATTGTTCAATTTTACCACTTGCAGTGTTAATTATATAAAGAAATGTTCATAAGTGATAACCAAATACTAATTATAAAGGTATTATTAATGAATTTAGGACTGTAAAGTTATTTAAAGACAAATGAAAAATTTAAACATCAAAATTAAACAATTCAGAATTCACTATCGATTCGAGAGCTGTAGTATATCGATATAAGAGAGACGCCATTGTTTCGAGATATCGATTGGTCAGCAGAAAATAAATAGTATGGCGTCCTATTAGTATTTTGTTTTATTGACAACATTGCTTGTAAATATTGGTAAAATTTGTGAAAAAGTATTAGTGTAAAGAAGATTTTCAAAATGAAAAAGTCTCCTCTAAGTACGCCAAGTAGTAGCAGGGGGAAGCAATGTTACAATTGGAAGTTATACGATCATAAAAGTAGGACAGGTTATAACTACGATAATGATGACAGTTATCAGTGCGTTTCATCAATTGGAGTTCAGATGCGTACTGGAAACGACTTTATTCCTTTGAATATTAGTACACCAGTGTCGGAGAAAAAAAGACATAGTGGTAATTGGTATGGTTCTGGAGGTGGTCGTAATCATCGTAATTCAGGTAGCGGTGGATTTAACCATTACAGGAACAATTATCATGCAACCTCAAAATCAAATTACAATAATTCATACTCTCCTTACAAGCACTCTGGTAAACAGTTTCATGGTCAGAAAAAGGTAATTTTGAATAGAACTTTCATCAGTCTTGTCTGCAGGACCAAAAATTCTTTCCGTTAGATGGTATCGAACATATTTTTTTCACATTTAGGGTTACCAGAAGGATGCGCGCAAACAGATTGACATATCAAGCTACGTAGATATGAAATCTTTTTTGGAAGATCCATGGGCTGAATTAGTTAAAAAATTAAATAAATCGGAAGATGCAAAGGGGGGAGAATTGTCTAAACTTGAACAATCACTTTCACCACAATCTGTTTATGACATAACTTCTAAAAAATATTGTGAAAGTAAATCAGATCTTGACGATTCTTGTCTTAGTCAAGAATCTAAAAATGACTCTTCTATAGACGGAACATTGGGGTTGGATGATACAGATGTTAGTGATTTGTCAAAAACGGACAGCTCAATAAATTTAAAGCTTGACAGTGTAAGATTCAGCGAAGAATCAGGAAATGAAAACATTTGCAGTAATATTGCTTGTGAGGAGACTCAAGAAGGAAACAATATTCGTGAGTTTTGTGCTACAGAGACAGGCTCAATAAAAGCAATTATATAACAATGACAAAGAACTAATCGTACTATTAAGAAAATGGTGCAGCAATATACTATCTATTGTACATAGAAACTCGCAGATGAATATAGGTATTGCAGAAGTTACAAAACATTTATGTCGGATATTTGGAGTAATATTCTGACATATTGCTAAAAAAAGTTTATGAAGTTTTTAGCAATGCAGTTTTCCTTTTATGAGGTAGCTCTATTGCAGAAGCATATCCAATACATATGCGAAAAACAATGTATTAAAATTATCTTCCAAATTATATTTTCACAACAAGGCTGTGAAAAAAATGAATGTAGTTTACATGAATGAAATTGTATATGTGCAATTTTTTAGTGTGTACTGGGGAAAGTACATATGTCACCATATAAGGGAACAGAAAACACCAATTTCTCACCAATAGATTAAGATTCAACATTTAGCTAAAATGCCATTATGTGAACAAAATTTAAGTTTGCTTAATCAGAGTCTTGCATAATTGTGTAAGGCATTATTTATCAAAAACATCGTTGACCATCAACAGTGAATTTAGTTTTTTAATGTATATGTCTATGTATACTCCTTGTCCTGACAACATAAAAATGTATAGATAATTAACAATATGTACTAATATTTCGTCACGTATGTAGGTAAATACTTTATAACATACGAGAACATAGAATTAAGTACTGAGTAATCAAGTGCAAATTCCATGAATGAATTTAATTTTAAATTTAATTTCAAAGTGGAATGAATTGTGTGTATAGCAATACCTATTTTTATGTACAATGTACTTCATTTGAATGATATTTAATTTTACATTTTTTTATTACAATCTTTTCAGCAATTAATCAATTTTACAATCGCTTTAAGTTTTCTGTAAATTTGGTAGTATATAATACATTCTTTAAGTTCGGCGGTATATAATACATTTTTCAAAATAAAATAACAGAGTAGTTTTGAATTAGATTTGTATAATTGTTATTTTCAGAATAGTATATGAAAAATTACTTATTTCTGCTCTTTACAGAAATTTTATAGTATGTTTTAGTAAACAACAGATTGTAGAAAGTGTTAAAAGTGTCCTACATGTTTGATTAACATGCCAACTTAATGTACAAATGATGATCTGGTACAAAAATTTTTATAATTTAAGACATTCAAATTTCTTTCTAAGTTACAATTTTAAAAAGATCCTGTAAAGCATGTAATTGATGTCAAAGACAGCAGTTGTATAAGCAATCTGTACAAAAAAGGATTGTAAATATATGCAAATTGTATATTAGCGTTATTCTCTTACACTTCTAATCCTGCTTTTTTTCTTTAAATACGACAATCAATAGTTTTCTGTAATACACAGTTCTTAAATTACACTTTTTTCATAAATTGGTTTATATACATTTTAATTTCATATATTTCTTAATTTCATAAATTGTATTATAAATATTCAACGTTTGAACAAAAGTAGAAGTTCGATAATTAATTCAATCGAACGGCCTTAGATCTCTAACCTTGTAGTTCTAAAGGTAACGCTGTAATACAGTGACAAGTAAGATCGTGTGTGTATGTGAATAATTGATCGTCTATCAAAGTAATCAATACGAACTATGTATTCCTTGACTTTGTAATCCTGGTATTGCTTCTATAAGTTCATTTCTTTCATCTTTGTATGACAAAGTTTTCCAAATTTTTGAAAATGTGAAATTAAAGAAATTAAAGTATGTCTAATTAATGAAAAAATACATATATTGTAATTATTAATATAAGAGTAATTAAGCCTTTAAATAATGTTTGTTATAATACAAATAATTTCGAAATGAGATTTTATATATTTGAAAAATAATTTCTTATTTTCTATATAGATAGTTTTTGAAGACATTTCTCTTT
Organism: Nomia melanderi; assembly: GCF_051020985.1. Classification (NCBI taxonomy): domain Eukaryota; kingdom Metazoa; phylum Arthropoda; class Insecta; order Hymenoptera; family Halictidae; genus Nomia; species Nomia melanderi. The sequence continues at coordinate 1,503,115 of NC_135009.1, forward strand.
AACTATAAAATATTATAATTCACAAAATTCGACGTACATTTGTATAGTAATTGGGAATTGTCAGAAAAATAATATAAACATACCGTGGATGATAAAAGTAAGGGAACATTCAAGTTTTCTTTAAATAAATAATTTATTAATGAAAGTATGAATTATATCGGATATAAACATAATTGTATTATTTCGAGTAACTACAAATTTAAACAAAATATTTATTTCTACAATATTTTTATAAATTTGATTCTTCAATACAGACGTAAGTAAGTATAGGATTTAATACTCAGAATGGTGAGTTTTCTTTGTGATGTTCTAGTAAGTGTATTTGAAACAACTGAAGCATATTTTGTACATTCTTTTGCGTTAAATTTTTATCAAGTTCTCAAAATACAAAGTTTTAATTCGTTAATATTTTGCAATATTTCTTGGCTGTTTCTAATTTGGACAATACTCACATATTTTCTATTGGTGACAAGTCGGAACTGTGTGGTGACCACTCAAGTAGATTAACACTATCTTTGATATAATTTAAGATTATAGCCTTATGGATGGATGAATTTTATTGTTAGAGAATCAGCTTTGACTTTTTGTTTACTATAATTTTGAAAATAATTTTTAATAAAAATTTTTATTTATTCTCCCATATAATATTAATGATTTTTCTAACGCTATAATACCGAAAAACTCTCTCGAAACACTATGTCTTGATACATAAATTTTAATGATGGTCAGTTTCATATGAATAATTGATTTGTCAGCTCATAATATTTTTTATCAAAAGTCAACTAATTTTAACATATATATTTAATAAATTTCATACATTCTTCTCAGGTTTACTTTGTTGAAGTTCGGAAATTTTTCTACAGGTTCATGTTTTCCGTTGCGTTCAATTTTCTTGTAATCGTTCATGTAAAAGCAACCTTTCCTTCTTGTAACGTTTATATTATTTTTTGCGTTATGAAATGCAAAGTGTGAAGAGGATATCGAAATATTTATAATCGTCTTATTCATTCGATTCATAGTAATTTTCAGGCATCTTGATCTGCATCATAGAGAAACTTATCAGTCGTTTTTATAAGCAGCTATTACTTTTAAAATAATACTTGATATTTTATCAACAAATTCTGCTATCTTCCCGTAAAAGTTATCTTTATATATTTTTTATAAACATGAGTTAATATGAGAGTAACGCACCCACGATGACACTAAACGCTAGCATAAAATGTATATATATGTTTTTCACATATACGTTGTGTTTAAATTAAATGCAATAATGTTAGCAATATCTTATGAATATTAACGAGAACTGACGCACTGTAATAGATATAAAAAATACTTAAAAAGTTATAACTTTTAATATACTTTTGTAATGCTTATTAAGAATAATTTACTTCTTGTTCTTAAGAGTAAATAGTTACAATAAACAAGGTCGTTGAATTCGTCTTAATATCGTCTATAAAAATATGTAATCGTAAGTATACAGTGCAATAAAAAAAACGAAGGTGATGTTGATTTTTTAACGACAGAAAAACTTTTTGAAATTTTTCGTATTCCAATTTATAATTCAATTAAGATTGATGAACTTTCATATCAAAACAATTGTTTCAACCGATTATCGAAAATGTTTCAAAAACCGTAGCGACAGTTAGGTATGTACATACGTGGGACGCCTTGCATGTTAATATTAATAGAATTTCTTCATCCATTTCATTATAGTGACAATTTTGTAGTACGACTTACAAGTTTACTTTATTTTGTTATCCACATATATTTAATAAAGAATTAACAGGAAACTAAAAAATACTAAAAGGTATTTGTTCATATTCACTTAAATAAAAATGTAAAAGTACGGGTATTTTATTATCACAATATTAAACGCATACGTTTATTTAAAAAAATGATTTATAAATTTATGATACAATTAAAATTTTAGTATCAATGATTTTTAGGCGTGGGTTTAATTGCTATTTTTATAAAACAAAATTGATTCCATTAATTTTTGACAAAACAAAATTAAAGAATGTTTCTTATTAATCAATCAATTCCTCTCACATTATTATCTAAAAGTCTTTTATACGTATTTGTTAAATTTTAATTCGGATAATAGATTTTCATTTTCTTTGAATACTTTCAATAGGATAACTGTGGAAGTATTGTTAATAATTTTACAAATATTATACAATAATTATTATTGTACTACGCACAATGTTTAATTTGCCTTAATATTTTGTGTAAAATAATGTACATGCAATATTTTCAATATTAAAGATATATTTGGAATTTTCTTCAATATTCGGTAATTTCTGCTTATTTCAACCATTTTAGATTTGTTTTGTATAATTACTAGTAACACATTATTAAATAGGAAAAGTAAGTACTGAGTAAATAAAAAACTGAACAGAAGATAAAAATTTTAAAGATTACATCGGGCCTGTCCTATTACACTGGTCCACACGATTTTTGCCACAGAAGGTTTAATGGGTGATCTTAATAGTATTTTTTATTTATATTAAAAATTGGCTTATTTTGGATGCCATTTTATTAAGATCGCCGATTAATCTTTCTGTGACCAAAAAAAAAGTTAAATTTTGTTAACCCGTGTTATCAGTTAAAGTCTATAATTATTCTTTGATAGTAATATTTTCCACGTCAAAAAATTCGAAAATTCATACCTTTTTACTACTTCGATTACCTTCTGCTATCTTGTATTATCTCTTTCTGTTACAAATATTGTTTACGTACAATGTATAGTTGGTATTTATCAACGAGCTTCAATGATCTAAAGCTCAGTTTAACTCTATAACATACTTATTTTATATGAAAAGGATACATTTTTTTGATAAAAAAATTTTTCTATTTTTCTAAGGTTGCTTTATATAAAGGAAGTGCTTTTTGGTTAAGGGGACCTTACACTTTCTCGATTGAAAATTTGGATAATTTTTGTGGGACTGATAAAGTAATGAAAAAACATTTTTTGAGTCCGTAATTTTTTTGATAGACATCTTAAGTTTTCAAATACAAGAAAAAATTTTTATATAATTTTATAAATGATATTTTATAGGGGCTTTTTGCAGCCTCATGGAGGTCATTTAAAAAATTTTGATCTGCTGGCGTACACGATTGCGGCTCACTGGAACGTCTAAAAAAAAAGAATTATCCTTAGAAAAAGTATGACTATGGCCCCAGTATAGTCTACGATTATTTTGTTTGAGTAAAAATTCACAAAATGGTGGACCTCCAAAGTTGATGGTCTCAAAAATAGCATTTTCTTCGCAAAAGAAACGTTAAAAATTGAGAAAAAATTAACCAATCATATTTATTCTAGTCTATACTGGAGCTATTGTTATGTAGAAGAATATATTAAAATTGTAGATCGATTGGTTAAATGGTTTTTAAGTTATCATGCACGCCGATTACAAAAACGTTGTTTTGAGAAAAACGCGTTTAAAGTTTTAACAAACGAATTATCACATATAAAATCTTCTTAAGTTAAATCAGCTATACCTAGAGAGTTCTTTTTCTCTCATTAAATTCATTTAATTAACAATTAATAAAGTAATTTAACACGGCCGAAATGCCGCGTGGTGGATTTGGCCGGCCTTACACTTGGTGCTATAATCGTCTATAACTTCGAAAGTATTTCGAATTTTCTTCTGAACTTTATAGAGAATATTATTCAAATATGATACTTTCTAAAAAGTCGGCTTTTCCGACCCAAGAAAGTGTAAGGTCCTCTTAATATAACGAATAGCTACAAAATACTTTACATTTGTATTTAACTGGATAAAAGTGCTTTAAGATGGCTAATACATCATAGAAAAATGTCCTTTTTTTCATTTTTCTTTGCTAGATTCCATGGGAAATGATAATTGATTTTTGTATGAATATATTATATGATTTTAATCTTCAAACTGGTTTTTATTCATTCAAATAATGTTTAAGAAAACGATAGTTTCTGCTATTCATATTAATTGCCTTATTATATGTATTTATGTTTATTTTATAAATTCGGATCAGAACCGTTTGTTATTATAATTAGACACATCAGCTTATTTGTATTATCTTGCTCTTAAGATTGAACATCTATAAAGTAGAATGATATATTTTTTTACTGTATACGTAATACCTAATATATTTTATGTCATATGCAGGGTCCAATTAATTTTAATAAATTAAATAATTCATTTATATTTGATATTTCTGTAAATACTTCTATGAACCTTAATGAAAAAATGTTATAGCTCACTTTTTAATGGTTCTTCATATGCTTGTAATCACTATCAATATTTTTTCACAAAACAAAGCTACATTATTAGGGAAGCTGAGTAAGGCTAAATAAGTAATCATAACAGTAACATCAGAGACATTTGTATTAATTTTGAGGGAATTATTCGTTTTAGTTTGCTCATTTAGCTAGCATTTCAGATCATAGTGATGCAGGAGGAAATTAATAGAAAGGTATTTTTCAATAGCGTTGCTGTAAATACCAATACCAAATTTTATATGACTCACTTAAAAACTTTCGTTTTTTCGTGCTAATAACTACTTTCGTTATCAATAGTACAATAATCTTCTCTTCTACATAAGAGCATAACAGCAATGAGTATTTGATAAAAAATAAATATACAACGATTGTTTCAATAACATCGTTTAAAAAGCGACCAACATATATTATATGTTATTAACAGTGAACGTGTTAATAGATTATAACATATGTTTTTTGGTAATTAAATTATTCAAGACAAATACCTAAGTGATGTCAGTGTAGTTTTAGCTATATGTATTAAATGCTTCCTATGGATTGTGGTAGTTAGTGTATTTATTTTACTTACTTAAGATTAAAGTATAGTATTTCATTTTTACCTCCAAATGTTCGAGTGCAATCCAATAAATTACTAAGTGTAGTACTTACGTAAGATCTAGCAGTGACTGCAAGGATAAAGCCTTGAGAATCAAATATTTGATTTTCCTGACTATTAACAACTTTACACGTTATCTATTTCTTAGCTAATAGATTATATGAATGGATGAGCGGAATATTTTTGCATAACTTGTCACAATTTATAATATTTCCATGAACGTATTGGTATATTATTTATTTTTCATAATTCGAAAATATTCTCTAATCACTGTCAGTGAAAAATATGTTACATAAGGAATAGCTGAAAAATATGACATTTATGTAAAATAATTTTATCATTTAATATAGTGCTTAGAAAATATTAATTACTATTTGGAACGGAAACTTGATTAGGATAGAAATAATACTAACAGAACTTGATATTTATAAATTTATTTATATCCTCTCTAATTTTTATTTTCACTTATTATAAATTAAATCATTACAGTATTTATCAAGACAGAATTTATGAAATAGAAAGAATAGTTTCGCTCGGACTATCTATACGAAGAGAAATTTTCGCTTCCTTGTGTTTTTTACGCACAGATTATTATTCTAATCTCTATTGTATTTAATACTCTCCTTCTTGTACGCAGAATTAAAACATGTTACAAACATGCGCTTTTCGTGATCAATTGACCAAAAATGCGTTCGACTATATAAGTAGATATGTTCCCAAATTAAAAGTCTTCCCCTTGTTCGAAAACTAGCTGATTATTAAAATTTGAAGTATTCATACCTCGGTCTGAGAAAATCACAGATAATACATACATGTGTATTCTTATACTGCAATAACCCTTTCAGTGTTTTTATTAATATTGTTTATAGTATTTAATTCATATCGACTTATTCACATAATGGTTTATACTGTAAGTATATCACTTTGCAATTTAGAATTAATATATTTTTTTAACGAATAGTTTGCAAAATTCTGTTAATTTAGGCTATGATAACATATGAGAACATACATAACTTCAGGGATAAATTAAATTTACAAAAATACTGAAATATATATCTATAATATCTTCTATTTAATAATGTTTGAGTGTTACAGGTATTTTTATATTTTATTAGTTACAGTATAAACGATGCCAATGAGTACAGCGTTGTTATAGGATTATTTCTTAATCGAAATTAAGTAATTTTCAATAACTACGTGTGCGACTTTGAATTTAAACTTTAACATTGTTGATATGTATACAAAATTTCGAGTATCTCTGCCTTAGCTGTATCAGGAATTGTTATAAGATAAAGGTGTTTTTAACTTGAAATATAAAACGATAGACGTTTCTATTAAATTTTTTTATTATTTATGTGTTTTCATTTCTTTTTGAAGTTGTATATGTTCTAAGATATCATGTTTCATTTAAATAATGACATAGATAATAACATAGGTAACAAATATGAAGAAATTCATTTTTTGTTTATAATATTTACTAAATTAAATTTCGAACTTTTTTCTTGATTTTACTTAAAAATATAGTATTCGTTATGGTTTATTTGTTCAATTTTATTGTAAAATTAACTGTCCTTATTAGCTATGAAGATAATATTTGTTTGTTTTAACTGTTGCATAATTAAGAATTATTATTAATACCAATAATGTAGATTCTGATGTTTGTACTAATTTATTATTACAGATAATGTACATGAAAGGGTTAAAGCTTGTGCAATTGCGTCCGTTGAATTACATAAAGTTTGCCATTTTTTTCTAATTCAGTAAAAACTCAAACCTTTGATCTTGCTTTTACTAAAAGGTTTTGATTATATAATTGAATGAATATAAATAAATATGTATTATCTTAAATTCTTTTGGATTATATTTAAATTTAGGAAGTATCAATATCATTACACAAAAAGTTTTATCGTTTACTCTGTGCTACCTGTAGATGGTTAAGTTTCTTTTAATAGCTGACAATTTTTTTTACATAAAATACTTACATACAATTTAAAATATTTTGCAAGAAATTATACTGCTTCATCCTTCACATGTTATGTCTATGAATCGTCACGCAACTGCGTGTACGTACACTAAGAGTTCATAACGTAAGACAGTAACATATATAAAAATTAGAATACAAGTTAAGAATATACTACATACATATTTTAGTAAAATTTCTGTACAAAATATCAACTTAAAATAAATAAGTGTTTGTCAAGCACATGTGCATTCGGCTAACTCTTGATTCAATACAAATGGTACAACCGACAAAGGTTATTTAATATGCGAAACTAAATAAAAGATATTGAATAAAATTTTTTAATTTGAGATCTTGTTTTTAGAATAATCAAGTTTGAACATGTTTTGTATGCAGTTATGTAGCTATGCCAGCATGCTCGAGAAGTTGTCGAGCTAGATTTTCTTCAAAGTGAGATTTTAACGAAGAATTTATTCGTTAATTAAAGATATAATATCTACAAAAAAACAGTATACGATCTTTTCTTCTTTTCTTTCTTTTGAAAATAGTGAATATTGTCTTCATTCTGTTAGTACACTTAATTAAGCGACTGATCAAGTAAATTTAAATATGTTATCATTTTTAACCTGTTGAGGATCGAGTACCTCGAAGGAGACACATTTTTAGTAATGAACAAAAGAAGAAATGAAGGCACTGCCTGTACCCAGCAAGACATTTAAACAGGGGAACACGAATATTTGCAATTCCAACATAACCTTTTAACTGAAGTTGTTTTTCTTTTTATAAAATCAAACTGAAATTATAAGTGCATTCATATGAAAAATAATTAACTGTGAAAAATATTATTTTTCTAACTGAACCACATTTAATTTACACCTCAAAGAAACGATAAAACTTTTTACAATATAATATTTGTTTGTATTTGTACAAATTAATTTTTCCAATGTTAGATAATATTTTGCTATACATTTCATTTTACTGAAATCTGTGATCTTACAAGAATTTCTCCTGAAAATTATTATACATATTTTCCTCTTGTTAATTTGTCGCGCAAATATATGGATAATAAACGCAAGGATTGCACAACTTATTACGAGCGTCACGGATCAAACAATTGTTTAACACAGCATTGATCTGTTTTGTGATCATCAAGTGTACTCATTTATGTATATAGAAAAATACTACATTCGCATTAAAACACGCCTGTGGTAATATTTCTTGTAAAATATTATATAATTCTATTTTCCTTAAGACTGATTCATTCTCAGAGAATATAAACTATATTTGGTCTCTTCGTTAAAGCTACGATTATTAAGGGCTGCGGGTAATTCAATTTATCTTGATTCGGTTACCAGTCCCATGCTGCGATCTATTTTCAACGTACAAATCATCTGTTGATTATTTACAATTGTCTCGGCATTTAACATTTATTTATACAGTTTACAATATGTGTATATATTTTCGTTGTATAAGATTTGGACATTTTTCGCGAGATATCATGTCAACTTATGTAATGAAAGAATGATATAAAGCAGATCAATGGTTTATTAATTAAAATATTGAATAAAAGTAATCACATGGAATCTTGTCCTCTGCGAACATTAATGCCAATTACTGTGAATAATATTCTGAATATAATAATAACGTTCCGAAGTACTCTTATCGAATTCTCCCTCATTTGTTGCGGACATTTAATTTCAGAAGGTACATTAATCATAATAGTTTATACCTTTATGTTGCATGCATAGACGTAACATTTACCATGCAAATAATATATATTCAATTCCTATACTTTAACCCTATATTTTATTTTTTTATAATTTAATTTTTTGAATAAATTATTTTTTTCGTACGATAGATATTATTACTTAAATAATATAAATGTAAAAGAATGGTAAAGTTTCAATACAGTAGTTTAGAAGAAGATACCCGATTACAATCAATCGAAAATACAATCGCAAGACAATCGATAATTTTTTCATTACAGCAATATCTTTAATTATACTTAGTTTGACATGAAAATAAATTACAATACGTCGTTGGCTATTGCCGGTTCGTTGTTGCTACGAATTAACTGAAGCGATTAATTAACGAAAATTCTGGAAGTATCCCTAAATGGATTACAGCATGAGCTTTATGTTACTGACATTATAAATGACAATAAAACTCATTTTAAGCATTCTTTCGCAGAGATTTGATATTTCTGTACATATCAGAATAAGAATAATATTATTGTATATTAATGTAGCGATCAAACCTTTTACTACAGTTCACGAACAAATATAAGGAATAATTGTAAGTATACACCTACATTCACACACACACACGCGCGCGCGCGTGCATTTGCACATTTGGATGTGCATGCAAACATGCATACGTACATGCATAGACACATATACACACATAGGCACATACATACCCGCATACATAAAACATACATACAAACGTACATACAATCATACACACAACCATACACACAACATACATACGATAGTACATTCAAACATACGTTCATACTAAATACATATACATACATATGTATAAGTCTTTGTTGACTCTTAGATGCAGCTTTAAAAGTTTTACACCTGTTACTTAATTATCTGTTCGACAGATTTCAAGTACCTGATTATGCTTATTAACAATGATCTTTGAATTAAAATAGTGTACTTTATTTAACTAGATATACATATAGTATTACATTTTATGCTTAAAGAATAATATAATACTTCTCAAATTAAAATGACTGTTGAGACTTGTTCTGTTAAGATAAATTGTTACTACACTAATTTGCTTTAAATTGTACAAGAGTACATTAATAACACACATTTCCTTTTTCATTAGATTTCAATCGATTAGACTTAATCAGATTAACGAGAAACGTAATTATTCTTTAAAATTCATTTAATATTCAAATGTTTCGTGTACGTTTTTCAAGATTATAAAATGAACAAAAAACTCCCTAAAACTGATATGTTATTAATTTTTATTTTATTTATTTAGTAAAAATAATGGTAATTGTTTAAAAAAGAGGTTTCGTCGTTAATTTCAGTAACTTTGAAATACGTTGTTTGTGACTTCAGTCTGAAAACCTTTTTCTTATGTATGTTACTGCCGCTCGATCTCAGTTTCTGAAATATATATAAAAGTATATTTTTCACTTCTGAAAAGGTAGTTCATCAGTTTTAATGATTTCTGAATTTGTCACATTACATTCGTGAGTCTATAAGGGAAAGTTCCCTATAATGGGTCACTTAAGCAAGTACATCCATAAATCGAAAACGCTTTGATATTTCCGAGCAGAAAAAATTGAGAACAATCTTAACATTGTGGTTGATACATGCATTTAAAACAAGCTAATTGAAACATTATGTGATTGGTTACAAAAAATATTTTCGAAATCGCGTCAACGAATCTAGTTAGGAAATCGGTTTTTTAATTTGGACTGCAACTGATATTTATGTACTGTAGAAATATACAAAATAATTGTGATAATAAATTCTGATTTAACAACATACTGATGGAAACTGAATAAAATTTTTATTTGAAACTATAGAAATAAACTATATGAAACTAAAAATAATGCAGATTAGACGCGAGTATAAAATAAAATTACATTAGCCAATATGGAAATAAAAACTGCATCGGACTAAAATTCTTATTTATTATACAGCGTTTTGTTTCGGTGCGTTTATATTAAACTTCATTGACATTATAATTCCACGCTAAAGCATGAACTACAAACATAGACTATAAAATGCGGTATGTAATGTCAAATATATTTTTATGCATATTTGTGGAACTAAGGCCAAACGGTAGTAACATATATGTAGGTGCAGGAAACAGTTGTTCAGAATTACATCTCCGACAACATATTTCAAGAAGATTGAAATCGACGAGAAGGTTATAATTATCAAAATAATATATGCAGAAGAAATTTTATTCTTCCCAGCCTTATTATTTTTATTTGAAGTCACTGTTTGTTTATAACTGCGGAACGTTTTTAAAAGAATACGTTCTATTCTATCAAATACGGTAAGAATATATTTTTAGCTGTTTTAATTTTATCATAGTACATATTAATGTATAATAGGCATCTTTGAAAATGTTAGTTTAAACAATGTTAATCTGAATATTATTATTGAAATATTTCAAGGAATATTTAATGTAGAAAAATTCGATGAAATATCAGACCGTAACGTAAATAAGTTCGATTGCATTTCGATTATTGAAAGTGTGTATATTTAGGATGAATAAAAAGTAATTCCTGAACAATTAAAACCCAGCATTATTATTTTACTGCTAGATAAAAGTAATAATACAAAAAGGGTGTTCAATATATCCGAAAGTATTTACGTTACAACCTAATACTGTTAATATGCAATTGAGTCACAATCTTATACGGAATAAATTGTGGAACGCTGATTATTTTTAAGTGGTATCATTGGCACGTAGAAAATGTGCTCGATTGATTAAACTGTGGCTCAAACTTCTTCGTCGAACAGATAAATAAGCTAGGCCCAGGTTGTCTCTGATCTGTCTTATGATACAACAAAGCTGAATAGATTGTTCGCGGTCCGGTTAAATAGTGTCGTAACGCGTTAATCATGAATATTTATACAAATGTTCGAGAAGGTATGTCCACGAGCATCGAGACTCGCGCCACATCAATGAGAATGTACGAGAAACGCGGTGATCGTAGGAGCTAAGGTTACATTATCGATTTGCTTTCGTAGATACCATTATATGTTTTCTATAGGTACATACGCCATGTACTAGTCATATATGTATTTAGGTCCGATTAATACGTGCGACAGCATTCGTAGTTAGACAACTTGCAATAGAGAAACAGAAACAATTTCCAAAGCTATGACCTTAGGGGATGCCGTTTAAGGGATGATAACAATCTGTACCATCCGGAATAATTGAAATTACGAAGGTGAACGTGAAGTGGAAGTAAGACATATTTCGAAGTAATTACACAAGCTTGTTGTATTTGGAACTATATAAGCAATTTCGTGTTCAAATCATTATATTTAATTACCCTTTGTGCTGCAATTGTGTGTCCCACATTTTCGAGGATCATTAAATAGTAAGTCCTGTATTCATTATATTATCTTATCTTACTTTATTATTCTATAACAGATTGAACAATGTTAATTACAATATCATACATTATTTTTTAACAAAATAGTTTCCGTGATTTTTAACAATTCAGAAATTTATGGTCACAATCGTACCTTTCCCTATTTCCACTTTACGATACATGTGCATAAACTAGGTTTAGTTAAAATATTTATGTAAACGTAAGAATGTTCGTGAGTGTATGTAAATAAGTAACATGGTTATTCAGTTGACTCAAAATCCGAGCGCGTGAAGATATGTTCGACATCACAATGGATTTACAAATACTATGCATACATGCAACGCCATACTTTTCGGACTCGCTGGTTCAAAGATATTAGATTCTTTGTTGGACGCGGTATGAAATTTTTTAACATTGTTCTGTTCATAGTATTATTTATTTTTATGAAGGGTTATTTTCATTGAGAAAATATTTTCTATTGGTTGATGAAGTTTTCGTAATTAAATTATAAACTGCAACAAAAAGCTTCCAAAGCTTTTCTTTTGATTCTTCAGGTTATTATGTAAATTGGATAATAATTGTATAAATAATATAAATAATAATCACTTTTGTCAATGAATTATATCTCCGAGACTAATAAAGGAATATTTTAAGTGATATTTACCGATTATTATGATCTACTCTGATAGAAAGCAGTTTCCATGAAATATTTAACACATTCTCTTTTATGGCTGATCATTCGCATGTAAGATGTAACAACAGCTATAAAAATCAAAGGTGAGAAACATATTTGATTGAATATTTTGAGAACTACGTAAACAAAAATGTATAGAAAATAAACTTCTGTGATACATCGTAATAAAACTCAGTCTGGCAGAAAATGCAAAAGAACTTTAACCATGATAACTTTTTTTGGGATGCAAAAATAAAAATTGTTATTTATCTTTATTTTATATTTGACAGTATAGTCCCTTTATATGTATTAATGCACAAAATTGTAGATTAATGTTTGATTGGAAAAATGAATAAAAAAGTGCTATCTTTTAATGTGTTATATGATATCTGATTATATTATTGGATTCCTTGTGAAAAATACACAATTTTGATGTTATTCTCATCCTCAACTTTGAGTGCTGCCTTCTTTTTCTTTAGCGTTAATGACGGTCAATAACAAAAACTTTTGTAAAAACCACTTGTTACTAAGGTTTTATCACAATTGGCGGACGTCACTTCGATTTGTTCCCTTGTCAGTGAGTCTGAAACGTATTGGCCCGGTGGATCCAGTAGTCTCTGTACGGATCGCGTTTGTCTTACACGCACAGGTTCCGAGTTAAGTGGATAATCCTGTATTGCGATCTGAGTTTTATCATTTTCAGAAGTATATATTATGATTACCACGAAATTGTTGCAAAGAATTTCCTTTATTTTGCAACCTGAATCGCACTTATAATGTTTAAGGAAGCAACGATTGGACATTCTCAATGTTATTGTTGATATAGTACACTGTTCAGAGTAAGGCATAAATATTCGACACTAGCATAAAGTTTGAAACAGTTTCATTTAAATATATCTTTGGTCAAGCAATTTATGCCGCACGCTGTATCTAAAATATATTTATGATTTTCTACTGTACATACAAGCATGTATTGAAGCTGCATTAATCACATTCATTATCTAGCTAAAATTACGTAATGATAGTGTACAAGCGAAAACTCAAATAAGGAGAGTAATTTTTAAGAAGTCAATATTATTACAAACTATTATTACAAACGTTATTATGCAGTTTTACGAAACAAAGTGTTCAATGTGATCTTTCTACTATGATTGAAAAATATTTAGGAATGAAGCTACTGTTAATTTTCAGCTGTCCTTTTATAATTATTTGGTCCCCGAAATTTAAGTGTATCGTATCGTTCCTTATCAATGAAATGAAAGTGAAATTAACAACGTGCCTATCAATGTAGACTTGTTTATGTAAACGAGAATTGTCAAAATATTACATAATAAAAACTTCAAATGTTATTTTACATACGCAAAAAAATTACCTTCGTAATATGTAATTAAATACTAATTTAAAATAAGCTTAATTTTTGTTCACAAATACAGATTGTTCCACTAAAAACAGACTACCTTAATATTTCCTGTTGAGTTTATGTTATTAAAAAAAAGTTATCATAAAGTGAAATGTTGAAAAGGGACGCAATACAACTTTTTTTCGTGGGTCTTTAAGACCATTTAGATGAAACAAAACAAAATAGTGCCAATCTTATTCACGTCTATATAGCGTCGATTGATTATTAGAAAATAATATCAATGTGTTCTTAACCATTCTTAAGTAGGATAAAACGGTATATTATTTCATTGAAAGAAGTAAAATTGATGGTAATTGCGAAATTTGTTTCTATATTATACATTTCTAGTAACATGCTCTTTAATAAGATAAACTCAATGGACGGTATTAAAGTGACGTGTTCTTAATGATCCATACTGTATGTAACATATACGTAAACATTCGCAAGGCATCCCAAGTATGCAATATTTTAAGAGGTGGTATGCGAGCTTCAGTTTAAGTAATAGTATTACTTGTAAATTTTAGTAGCTTCACACGTTTAACACTAAGTAGAAATGGCTGAAATATTGTTTTCATACATTTCGTTGTATCTTCTATAGTTTAAGCAAATATAAGCAATCATAAAGTTTATTTGTTTACTTTATAAAGAATAAGAACTAATAAAAGTTCGATTATTATTCCATTAATACAATATATAATATGTGGTTTTCATAGATTTTTGGACGCTAAGTTTCAATTCACAATTCTTTCCTTTTTCATCGCCCTCATTTTCTGAAAAATTTTATTTTGAACAACGTTTTTCGAAAAAAATTAAGTTGTTAGCTTTATAAATTATTTGCGACTAATTATGAAATTAGTTTCTTTTTAAATTTCTTGTTAGAAACTACAAATTTGAGACAAAGTCTTGCTACACCGTGCATTGGTGTGGAGTTTGTACGGTAATTATAAAATAACCAAAACACAAGTTATATTTTCTAGTGGAAAAATTAATTAGTTCCATATAGCATGAGGCTAGGATTAGGTGATACTCACATTCGTGAATCTTAAATTTTTCCAAAGCTCAAACGAGTAAAGAAAAACCTACAAAAAAAGAATCTATAAGAAACTCTTGCCCTATGATACATTTCTGAACTATGTTGTTATCATTTATATTATCGTTAACAATTTAGTAGAAAAAGAAAAGAATCTTATACTTATTCTGTGTCTACGTTTACTACAAATGTTAAAAATTAATAATAGACAAGCAATGTTTAATTTATATTGAAAATAAATAAATAACATTTAAATTTATCGAATTTAGTTTAGAACTTTTCATCACGAGTCTCACATGATATTATAAGTAAAGAGTTAATATTACTAAAGGTACGTTTATAGCGTAGCTACGATAATGAAATGTAAGAATATATTGCACAGGAACTGATCTCTGGAAAGAATGCAGGTCCAATTGGTCAGTTTTCAACTTTTTTCATCCCATTTTCGATAGTAATTTGCTATTTATCATTACGGTTATAGATAACCATCAATACCATAAACAAAATACATAGTAAGAGACCATGTCCGATTATTTCTTGTGTAAGGTACTGTACTTCTATTTTAAATGAAAGAATTTACGTTAAAGAGACGCATAAAGCTACGTTCAATTAATCGATCAACGGTACAAGCGTTTTGAATCGACGCTCTTTTAGCTTCCATTGTAGCTTCGCTTTAACCTTTCGCACTCGATTTATTTTCAATGTTGTTGGGTGTAAATTTGTATTGATTTTTCGGAAAATGAATTAAAGTAATTTCCAGTGGTAAAATTCAATGTTTTATATTTATTTTATTTATTATTATTATTATTATAATTCTATAACAAATTTGTATTATCATCTGTAGCATAACATTCGAGTGCAAAGGGTTAAACGTACCCTTACACTTACAATAAGTAACGTAATATCACTGTGTTCTCTACCTTTAACCTGATATTAATTCTTCTACTTCAAAAATAGTAGCAATTCCAAAAAAATGTCACAGAACATTTTTGTTTCATTTAAGCACCTAGCTTGCCTACCACTCCTTATATTAAAGTATACCTGCAATACCTTCTAAATTATATGATACGCAATATATTTATGAAGATTTTTCTATTATAAAAATTCAACATTGGGACGATGAAATTATGGCCCCTGATTTCTCGTACTGATTGGTCCAAAAACGTGTCACGCGATACATGGCTTATAATAAAATGCATGAATAAAATTCCACTACGGATCTAGTTGACAAGTTCTCGATGTTCAGTGTTCGAGATAACCTGGGCAAGTAGTTGAATCTGTCGCACATATTTCACAATCTATTGTTCCCACGTAATAATGAATCCCGACGAATGATAATGATCTCGCGAATTCCGAACGTTCACTTCATTCTCGGAATTTCGAATTAAAAAGATCGAGAAACATTAAATCCCATGAAAGCTGAACAGAAACATTGTTAACTCATTTGAGCCGTTTACTTTGAAAGTGGCGTAAGTCCATTAAAAAAGAAAGAAAAAACTGTTAATATATAAAAACATCATACAGAATTAGATTTGACTGAAATTATAACCATTAATTTGATTTTTTTTTTTTGGAAAATGGAGTTAAGCCACTTTCAAAATAAACGATTCATTTATCGACGTGACAATATCTGTTTATTACAAGGAATCATAATTCCGCTGATTTTTCCAGTAAGCACGAAAGAACGTTTAAAATATGTACTTGCAGTTATTTAAATTAGTGCATAGATAATCGTGACTTTTTACATACCGCAATGATATTCGTTCAATTTGGTAAATGTCTTAACGAATTTCTGCAATCGTTCGAACGTTTATGATCAAATTTTTTCAAATTTATTTTTTAAAATTAAGAAATTAAAAAAATTGTTTAATTGCAGCTATCGGTAATAAAGAAAAAAGATTACCGAATTTGCGTGTATGTTTCAACTTTAGTTTTACGAAACGTACTTTCGTCAAGTCGTTACTTAAGATTGATTAAACAAAAGGACGAACGATTCACACAAGAATTTATTCGAAGTCATTACCATGTCGTGTAACAGGATGCGTAATATTGACTTTGGTCGATTCTTGTGTTTGAGCACTGATAATAACAGCTTTCTTAATCTACACAACTGCAAATATGGGATGTCATATTTTGCAGAGGACACGTAGAATTAACGTATAATTCCGAATTTCTTGTAGGAAAATCCATTGTGGTTCTTCGCGCAGTTGATCGCGAAGTTGTCATTGAAATACAGATATTCATGGTATGGGTTTTTTAATATTGACGTTACTGACCATAAATACTTACTTAAATCATTTTGCTCGAATTTAATTCAAAATAAAGACAATTATTTCCATTGTTACTTGAATTTTAGCATACTATTCGTATGTTACTTTCAATTAAGTTCTCAGTTATTTTTGTAAAACTATTTCATATTCAAATGATATCAAAATTATTTTACTATATATTTTTTCAATAAGGTAACAAATAGTTTCCTTCGGAATATTTGTTTTCTAATTTAACTGCCTACAGTTCACTGTCAGTCGTGTCCACGGGCGATTATTTTTCTGTCCGCCACGTATATTAAATTTTCATTCCGTTCGTATCGACTTCGTACGTATAGTATGATGTTACAAAATTCATCTTGTTCATATACTGTCAAAATTTCTCTGACAAATTGTTTCGCGTTCCACATTCGCCCCATTTTTATTTCTGTGTACATGATACTGTCAATACGATACTCGATAGTAGCACCTGCACGATAAGTCACGTAATATATGAGCCATTCGTTTGTCAAGTTGATTAACACTACGAGACAAGAAGTAGACAAATTCGATAAAATTTCGTAAACAATCAAGCATTTTACCACACAAAAATTTGAAAACGATCAAAGTAGAGTTAGTCAGTTTGTCCTATGAACGATTCTATGTTGCTTGAATCACTTAAAGAAAAGTAGTTTCAACAACTTTAAGGGAACATGAAATATGTCGCACAAGGTAATTGAAATGCACGATTTCGTACAAAATGACATTCAGGTGTTTCATGTACACGTGAAAATAGTATTGCCACTGTAACTTCGCGAAGCCTGGGAATAATGGAAGCTATTTCATTTTCGCTCTCATTGGGTAACATTTATCCCTATTTTTCTTTCTCGAGACTGTGCTTAATTAAACCACGAGAATATATTCTTTCTCAATAACTTTGTAATGTTTCAAGCGTTTTAAAAATACACTTCAAAGGACAGTTAATCGACAAAAAGTAATGGAAATAGTTTTATTTAGAAATTATGTTGAGAATAGATGAAGTACTCAAAAATGTTGAATGTGACTTGATATATAATCCCTGATAAACAATTGCGACCACCATAGCTTTTACGTCACATTTTTCGCGGTAATCATGGTATTGGAACTCCAAAAGGTAATTTAATAATAATTGCTTCGTCGTACTGTTAACCATTTGCACGCCAGAAGCATTTTAGTGTAAATACTCAATATTTTTTAATGAGGTAGACATTTCCTGAAACTAACTTGACGAAAAATCGTACATAATTTCGAAAATGAAACTATTTCATTTCACTATTTCACATATTGACGCATTATAAAAAGTTTAATGTTACACATTGCGTACCGGAAACGAGAAATCTCGATTTCATATAAATACCTACCTTCGTAACTTTGCTAACTACTACGTCATTTAAAAAAAATATAAAATTTTATTAGAACTAATTATTTTAACATTGTTTTAAAATTGATGAAATAACAATAAGATATTTGAATATTTTATATGTAGCGGTATAAGTTAATCTCATTAAGAATCATCGGCTACGTATCTCAGTTTTTTAAGAATTAACCGGTACACAATGTGTTAAATATCAAACTTTACAATTTCGCTGTGTCAAATCAAGTTGCGACTAAGTGACGCTCTGGAGTGCAACGGGTTAAGACCAAGAATTAAGCAGCGAAATTAAGCCTGAATTATAAAAAATAAATATGAGCAAACGACCAGATAAAAATCAGATTGCTGATTCATTGCTGATCTTCTCAAAGATGACATCAATGGTAGCCCTAATGTTTTTATCAGACGCTGTAGTAGTATCTGCGAATTAAATTGATATTCAGTGATCTCTACAAAAGAGTGCAATGGGTAAAGCGGGTCGCCTAACCGCGAAATTACAGAAACCATACTATATATGTATACTGTATAATCAATATGACACTTATTGTTAGAATTGGTTGTGTGTCATTGAATGCTTTTGCATGAAAGATATTTGTAAGTTGTGGTATCCTAGCGAGTTGCACATTCGAATAATTCCGCGTTTGATGTCAGTGAAAAATGGAGTACAGAAGTTTGAATAGGAAAAAGGGGGAAACACAGAACGGCAACATATATGCGATCCTTATGTATTCATACGAAACATCCATTAAGCCGTATAGAACGGTATTACTTGGAATAAACATCGATTAGTTGTATGAATCAACCTTTAGAGTTGTACGGAGAAAGAGACGATTGGAGTGTCTTGTTAAACTAGGGCTTTGTATATTAGTTATCTGTGCAATTGACATTACTTGATGAATTCGATCGTACCACGTCGTTCATTATATTTTCGATCAGTAACGTGCACACTCAGTTCGACGTATGCGTGCCATTTGATTAAGACATACGGCCTCTTTTTTTCGTCTTCCTGTATTCTTTTAAGAATTCGAGATGGTGGCCAAAAAAGAAGCTTCTTCATTTTTTCCTTTCGTAGTAACTTATTCATTACAAATATATGAATTATTTAAAAAATTAGAATAATATTTGGATATTTTGTGTGCAACATGAAAACAAGTGGAATAAACATTGACGATTGATTCGTCCCGTGGAATTTCTATGAATTGCGTTATTAGAACAAAAGCAAAACTAGATTGCAGGTGTAGAAAATAAGTTATGAAAATAACCGCACAGTATGGGATTTTAAAGAATTATAAAATAATATTGAAAAATATCATTACCGTAATAAAATTATAAATATGTTTTAATATTATTTTGTAACTGAAATAAGTTTTAGAATGATAGTAGTAATCCATTATATATTGTTTGTTTATTTTTCAATAAAAGTTTAAACAGTTCAAACAATTGCATTGTTTGCTTATTGTACATGTAAATATATCAATTTTAAACTTCTTTGTGGTCACCATTGTGTCTCATTTAGGACTCTATTAAAAAGAAAGAACTATATTCAACTGAAGCAATAAGAATCATTCTTGAACTTTTTGTAAGTATTATGTATTGCATACTGGCTCGTGAAAATATTTGAACGCCTTCGAGTGAATTGTCAAATGCCAAAAAAATATAGTTACATTACAAATTCCAAAATAATTATGTTCTGACAGTAGTTAATTAGTTTTCAAATTTATATTTATTTGAAAGCAAAATATTCATATAGTTGAATAATATTTGTTAGATAACAGAGAGTTTTTCTTATTTTCTTATTTTCGAATCTTTCAAAACGGCTAATAAATTAACTTCATTATAGTAAAATAATAAAGAGAAATTTTCAAGATGTGAATTATACAACGCATTTCGAAAGTTTTATTAAATTTGTAAAAGTATTGTAGGATGTTTATAGTTTATAAAATAATATAAAATATTTTTAAACTTATATTCAAGAATCTTTAATTTTGAAATGTAGACTACATTAATAAATTTTTTTACAAGATTCTTAAAGTATCTTATCGTTTTATTACAATTAGTAAATCCTCATGAAGAATTTTGTTAACTTTTGATAGATTTATACGAGGTGTTCAACTGCATTGTTATTTTGAATACAAGGATACAATTGCAGGAGTGTAAGATGTGCCGCTGAATGTTTTTAAACGTAAATAATCTATTTTTAGTTTTATAATTGTAAGATTTTCTGTCTGCGTGTTTCATACACTGTCAGACTACGAAGAATCATTGTAACATTGTAAATACCATTAAAAATAAATATTTTTAATTTATTCTGGTATTCATTTTTCTGGTTTTTAATAATTTGATTGTATTTTCATTGCGAAAATCTTCATATTAACGTATATATTAATACAATTTAATCGTTCATTCTAAAATGTTTAATTTCTTTGATAATTTAAAACAAACAACACGAAAAATGAAACGGAATTATTAAAAATTGATAATTGGTAGAAATATGAGGCTATGTTCAAGCGATTAAAAAAACATTGATGCATATTTGATCATATAAAAAAGATTTCTTTTTTCATTTCTGTTAATCAAAGAATAATTATAATCGTTATTTAAAATATCATTGGACAACTGTAATAGACTTTATCTACAAAAATTCAACGTTTAAAATACTTTTACTATACTTGCGTAATAATTTTAAAAATATTTGTAACACCGTGTATTCTACATATAACGTTCAAAGTCCCACCGTAATGAAAGTATTTATTAATTCGTAACGTAACTTAATCTTTTTAAGTATTGAACAATTGAATCGAAGACTGCCGAATATTTTCATCGCCGTATTCCTTCTGATTTATGAATTTTAAGCGAAAACTCAAACAAAATTCTGTGCCTTTCGAATTATGGATTACTATTCAATTTTGTTGTTACTCGTCCATCGTACAATCATTCGTTATAATGAAAGAACATCTCTAAATTATTATCCCTTTCTCTGATTCTTACAATACTTTCAATCCGTCGAAGAGTCTCCTTCGCATACGCGATTTGAATCTGACATGTAACTATATTAGTAACAAGTAAAAATTGTATCGTTCAGCAGTGTTTCATACCGATCAATAGTAAGGGATATCGCTTCGACCATGTATATACGATATGAATATCATTAACTGCACCGCAGCAAAATACTCGCGCGCAATCTGTTCGTCCATAACGGAGAATTTATTAATCTACTTTCAATAGTAGACTGTTAGAGCCTTCCGACGTTCCCCCGGCGCATAAGTCATCGGTACGCAGAGAAACGGTTTTATCAGTGTACGATCGAGAATCTTATCCGTTCGCATGCCACCGTCAAATGAAAGAGGACTGTCCTTAAAATTGACTTCGAATTTCGGGTTTAAAATACCTCGATTGGAACATAATCGATTTGAAAGTGGAACGTCAAACATCGTTCGACCGGGGAATTCTCCGCTGCAGCTTGCAACAGTCGCAAAACCGTAGACTTTACTTGGAACCGTTGATCGTGTTTCCGAGAATTTCATGTCCGGTTTGTCGCCGCAAGATCGTAAGGGTTGCTTTAAGTTTACTTTCGAAACGGCATATACTCGACGTGTTTCGAATCACGCGAAGCGTGGCAGAGTGATCATGCGGGGTCAGACGAGGAGCTCCTTCAAGAAGTCCTCGGCAAGCATGTCCTACAAGTATTCGTCTACACGGTCGTTCTCATCCGGCGGACTTGGCTCGCTGACGCTAAGTATGGGCAGACCGAAGTGTTGGACGTCGATGCTCGACTCGGGCGTGCTTCTCGCGTAGTCGCAGCTCTTCGAGTGATCGACGCGTCGATGAGAGTGGTGATGACAGGGTGGACGAGCGTCGATAACACAAGGCGGTCGATAATACCTGGGGATTTCAATCAAGACCTTGTCTTAGTGGATTACATTATCTTCTTGGTAATTATAGAAGATATTTATTTATTTTCTTTAAAGAGAAACGTTTACTTTAAGGGACACAGCGCTAATGAGTTTAATCCTTATGGTCGCCATACACGCTGAAACATGCGGTGATACAGGCATCGCTACAAGCGATGGATTCGAACCTTTTTCACTTTTTGTTTGAGTGTAACGCGTATCATGAAACCTTAGGAAACTCAAAACCGTCACTAGTAACGATGACATCACCGCAAGTTTCAGTGTGTATGGGGGCCTTTACCTATGATAATGCATTCGCAGTCAGTAACATACGTGACATGTAATACCTTTCTCAGGTGAAAAGAGTCTAATGTGTCTAATAATCATGGTCTGATTATGAAAAATAATATTGGCTTCTGAAATCTGAATTTTAAAAAGTCGCCATATCTGGATTAAAGGCGCGATTCTGAGTACTTTTCGGAATTATATGTTTAATTGACGGGCTCTTACAGTTTTTGAAATATTCGAGAATATTTGCAAAAATATTTTTAACGCTACGTGTTTCATGTGATGCATTTTGTGTGGCTACAAATTAAAAAGGAATTGATGTTGACTTGTGTTTAGATTTTGTAATAAATGAGAATATCATAATTGATAATATTAAATTTATTAGTAACGGGTTGTTGGCTATCTTATAGTGACTGGAAGATTAAATAAGTTAATGTACTAAACATGACCTATAAGGTACGGTATGTAATATTGAATATACTTTTACATACAGTGACTCACGAAAGTATTTGAACACTTACCACAAAATAGTTTATTAATCATAATAAGTATATTAAATACAGAAATATTAGTGACATCGTAAATAGATATAACTCTGGATTATATAGTTCAAATTTGAAGCTAATCCAAAAATATATACAATAGTTATGAATTATTTCTTATAAGGATAAACTCCGCTGATAGCACAAAAGTATTTGATATACATGGTCAACATAATATTTCGCGATAAATGCCAGATTATGATTGACGTAGGCCAACTAGCAACAGTGAATGTTCACATTCATTGCCTGGAAAACATTGTTATCATTGATTCTTAGAACACATTTCTGTGTGTTCAAATACTTTTGTGGTATCAGCGAAATTTAGGTTTGTAAGAAATTATTCATAACTATTATATATATTTTTCGATTAGCTTTAAATTTGGACTATATAATGTAGAGAGTTATACCTATTTATGATGTTAATAATAGTTCTGTAAATATTATATAATATTAATATTATATTAATATTATTTCTAAGGGACAGATTCCTATGGGTATAGAGAATGGGTATTATTCAGAATGATGTATCACTTGATAACATATTTTAAGGTTTCTGAAACTCATGGTGTATACCTTTTGATGAATAATTATTAAAATATCAAAACTTGTTTTACGAATATCACAAAAATTATAAGAGACGACCAATTAAATTATTAGAAAAAGTTACTCGTTGTCAGAATCGTGTGCTTAACAACATATGTAAAGGTCGAGATCATCAACGCGCTGTCTCTTAAAGTAAGTAATTACCAAAATACTTTGAATATTTATATGCTATTATATGCCTTTGATAAGTCAGCCAATGTTGCCAGACTAAAACAACACAGAGCAAACAGAATCGTCCACTCGCGATGCTGGATCGAGTTGTGGCAACATTAATACTCTGTTTTGATACATTCTCATTATTGGCTGAGTTGTACAAAAAACGTGAAGCAAATAAAGTAAGATTCTATGTTTGCAATTTCAAAAATTCACGGAATTTGTCATAATTATCCCAATGCTCCTCGTCTATGGAGTGAGTGGAGTAAGTAGAACGACGCAAAATGTAATTTCATTATATATTAAGACTAACGTTTAAAATTACAAATCATTTTTTGGATTATTAACGGTGTAATCACCTCGATTTCAAATATAGATTGATGTCAATTATTGATTATAAAAGATAATGTATAATGGAATTACTTATTACGTTTGTATCGTTGCCAGTGATGTGTAATCAGATTACATTTTACCCTGTTCTGGTACGTAGTCGACGAAATTTTCATTTGCGTATGATACATAGGATGCACCACACCGAGTAAAAGAATCTTAGTCGAAATCTCAAGCGTTTCTTAGATATAAACATTTTTGTATGTTACCATCACAATATTAGATAAATGCAATGTCATTATCATTATCAACATCATATTATTTTGCGAAGACAATAGTATTCACATTTTATATATCCATAGCAGTACACAGTAAATAATTTACATAGTTATTATTCAAAGCAGAAATTAATTGGTTTAAGCGAACGATTGTACTTCAAATGAAAATTAAAAGTGATCAGTGGGTACACTTTATGTGTAATTATGATACGTGAGTTTCGTAGGAAAGTAAATATTAAATAGAGGTTTAAATATAATAATTTTTATCTAAACAGAAAACCTCACTTTTACCAATATTTTACTATTTATGATGATATTGTGTAGAATTTGGTTATTGCAAATTGATTCATAATAATAATAATAATCTTAACCATACTCGATTAAAAATAATTTATTATTCTTATAAACATTGAATTATAAGTTACTTGCAATAGAATAAAATTTAATTATTTAATTATTTTAAATTAAATTATTTATAATATCTTTATTTATATAGAAACCAGTCAAAACTTTTGCACTTTTCCAGTAGATTAACTATTGACCTTTCGATATTCACAGGTGTTCCACGTGTTCTCCTGAAAATTCCACACACGCTCGACATTTTCCTACAGACTCGAGAATTTTTGAAATTTTCAGATCTCTGTTGTATTATTTGACAAGCATATTGTATCTCTGCAAGTTGGAGCCGGTAAGTAAGTATATCACGGCATTAGCACACAACAATGTTTATAGCCGGAAAATGGTTGTGATTCAACCTATATTTACTTGTTGAGGTATTTTTACTTAGAATTAATCCTTTGAGTGCTATCAACGCATATATGCGTCTGGCGAAAGTCATGGCTGTGGATTATTTACATATATAGTATGTGTTTTTCGATTTCTTCGATCTCACACAAGGTTTGGTGACAATTATAAGTGTATCACATGAATATACGTGTTTCTTAGCATTACTCTATTTGGCGAAACTGAGGAAGTACAATTACAAGTTAACCAGTTATCTAAGTTTGACAGGTATACGCGTCATCTTAAAGCTTGAAGTGATACTAATTCTTTCAACGATGAATTCTCTTTTTTTTCAGGTAAACATGTAATTATTTTTTGGTTTGCTCTAGTTTTTCATTAAAATATACCCTAGGTGCATTTGTCCTGCGTTTGACGAGTACACACTTCACTTTTTGATTTTATTGCGCGCAAAATGAGAGGTTTTTCAAACTAAATTCCACAGTTAACAGGTTAATTACGTCTTGTATGAATTAATATAGATCGTCGACCTTCAGTCGGCAAGCTAAACAAAAAAATATCCCGTCTACATAGAGTACTTCGGTTGCGAATATTCAGCACTTAAAGGATTAAATAGTATGACGTGTAGGTACTATGTACCACAGAAATAATGAAGGCTTTTCTTTAATTCACTATATACAATGAAAGAGTATACCTCGCCGACTTCAATGATATTTAAACATATTATGTAGAAAATATGCTTAGTAACTTTTCGTTATACATATAATCAGCGCTTATTTTCAGTTTTCAAGATATTTATCAAAATAAATTTGAAATTTCTTAGTTTGATTTTAGGTGCCGTTTCAGTTGGGATTTGCTTTAACAAAAATACATTCAACTATTTATATTCACATTGAACATTATTCTGCTGTATTGTTAATAAAAGTGAGAAAAACTGCATGGTATTTAAACTGTATAAAATAGCTATTTAAGAACTACTGTAGTATGACGATACTGCTCTTCTGCGGAAAACATTGAAATATCGGTTTATAATATTTTTAAGTATAATACACCCTCCTAAAAAATCTGAAAAAATTATAGGTTAATAAATATAATAAATTACAATATTTGTAAAAATATGAATATTGTAGTATGCATAATTCGGCCGATAATGTAGAAAAATATCAGTTTTTATTTCTTTTAACTGCGTTCCCCCAATCCGAAAAATATGAAAAATAGAGTATTAATAGTCAGAATAAGACAGTAATTCCAGGGAAATATAAAAGTGGTACTCCGATAATTTAAATGCAAAAACATCATTTATAATTTTCTCGAATTTTTTAAAAATCAATTTTTGGGTATAAAATTCTGAAAAAATTCCCAGAAATGCACATCAGCATCTAGAATAACTATGATAGTTTTCATAACTTTTTATCAAACAGAACATAAACTATCAAGCATAAACTATGTATAGCATTCCACCTTGTAACTATTTTAATAGTAGGAGAAGTAGGGGCTCAAAATTTGGTAGAAAGTAGTTTCTTCAAGAGATCGAATCTTATATCGAATGGTATATGCGAAGGTCGATTTGGTTTTGGGACATCTTTACTCCTCTTTATTCGGTTATTCCCTTTCTAATTTTCTTTTATAATGATACAGTATAATATTTAATGTCATATACAAAAATGCAAGATACTGTGTAATACCTATTTCTTAAAACAAATAACTTTATGAAGCCATCGACCATTACCTTCAACAACCACCCTCAGCTGTTCGAGGATTAGTATTTTTACATTTTAGATATTTACTCTTTGCATGTTTTATTAGGGTTAAGGCGCTTCATACAGTTTTTTACTTGCTACGGTCGAGGCACGCGGAATTTCCATGACGTCACGCGAAGGTACTCTCGATACCTGCAGGTGACCGATGTACTTGGAGGCGGTCAACTTTTCGGTGAGTGTCACCAATCAGGAAAAACGGCCTCCTCCCTGTCCAAAACGTAGAACTCTAGGAGACCACCAATCCGCGTGTCTCATCCCCCGACGCTACCCTTACAGCCACCTATTTAAGGGTAGATCTTAGCACAAAACGCCGAATTTCTAACCAAGAGTTCCACGGAGTTTCTAACGAAGAGTTCCACCACAACACATATCGACCGAGTGTCTAACCAAGAATTCCACGGAGTCTAACGAAGAGTTCCACCACAACACATATCGACGGAATTTCTAACGAAGAGTTCCACAACAACACACATCGACGGAATCTCTAACCGAAGAGTTCCACAAACAACACGAATCAACGGAATATCTAACGAAGAATTCCACAACTCAACGGATCAACATCGATCCACTTACAACTCATCGAAAATCTCATTATTTCATTCAGGCTCAGCATCACTAATCTGAAACTGAGCCAGAGCAACGCCATAACTAACTGCGACGCTCAACAATGTTTATAATTGAAATATTGACAATGGAACATTGGCAATTAAATTTTAGAGATTAACTGTGTATTTCGTAATAGTGGTACTGTAACGCTGCATGTAATTTTAAACGAATTTATCACGGTGTATAATAAAACTATGACATTGAACAGAACCGTGTGTATTAAATTACTTAAATTTAACTGATAAAAACTGATTTGTTATAATTGACACGAAGTTTATCGATAAGTATCTATAAAGATATAGTGTTCAATACACAGAAACGGTATTTTTATGTAAAGGAACTTGACTTACAAATTTATCGGTGAGAGATTCGATGTTCTATTTGTTGAGAATTCTCCAACTGAGAGTGTTGCGTGTGACTTAACTCAAGAACAACACCTGGAGCGTACGAGTATACTCTTAAGGAAACCTGGTTTATGAACACTTATCTGGTTACTGGTTTTGAAAACTTGTTCCAATCTGGGATTTATATTTTTCCAATAATTAAGGCTTGTTGGTAATGGGTTCCTGTTTAGATACCATGGCAAGTGATCGCAGAAGTTGCTGGTGATGTAGGCATACTATAAATTGGAGAAAAAAACGACTGCGTTGTTTATAAATCAATAGACTACTTTATCACTTTGACTACAATGTTATCTGTATTCGAGTGACATAACTCTCTGTATCGATTTAAAAATTAATTTTCTAGGTGATATATCGAATAAACCGAATTTTGTTGGATGTAAAGTTACAAGAGTAATCGCTGTGAAAAAAGTTGATTCTTCACTTTCTTTGTCGTTAGGAAAATTGTTTTTATTAATTTCATAGTGAGTAATTTGGAATGATAAGAACAATTAGTTTATGCGATTTCACGAGTGCTGCTTTGAAAGTTAATCTGTTAATTAGAGGTGCACTTTGAGAACAAATTGTATTTTGGTAAATAAATTTGATTTCAGAAGAACAGAGAAAGAAAAGAAACGAAGCTTTCATCGTAAGACGTGGATTGCAGGAACGCACAAACATAGAAAAACATTTTGTTTACACAATAACTAACAATAAACCTTCTAAAAGTGTTTCAGAAGACTCAGACTCGATTAAAATCTTGAAATCAATTACTGATATTACCTATGCTTCAGGAAACTTTCGCTTCGACGTCTATTAACGTTGGACATAGTTAAAGGGTTCATCAAGTGCATACCATTCTTACAAACTTTTAATTTTAATTTGAAAAGAATGCTTCCGGCCTTTGATAAAAATCAAATGAAAAACGGTATGGGAATTTTGTCCAAGCATGAAACAGATTTTTAACGCGTCCTGCAATAAGAATTTTTGAAAAACTATTCGAAGTATTGTGACTGAATATTATCAAATAATTGAACATTTAATTAATATGTTATAAAATTAATAATAACGGTGTCATTTAATCAGCAAGTTTGAGGCATGTGCATGTGCGTTGAGATTGTTGGACGAATGGTAACACTGTGGAACAAATTTGAACTTTTTTTGCTTTTTACAATAACCACTAGATGATTATTATAGAATTCCCTACCCGAAATACGAATCCGAAAACCAAATTGCTGGTTCACGTCCAGTTTTTGAAAAAACTGGGTTTTTGTGAAAACGGTCGAATTTTTCAGAAAACCAAGTGTTACGTGAAAACTAACAACGATGGGCAGTTAAAATTTGTCACAGAAATTAAAGGAGACTTGTCTGAACACGTAGCTATAAAAATTTTTAATTTTGTCTATCAATAAATGTTTGTAAATGATGATCAAAGTTTAAAAATGGTTAGATGTGCGTACTTTGTATGCACTTCACTAACACGAATTTGCTATGCTCCACTGGATTCTGCAGACATTTCTGAAGAGGAACTCTCCCGCGGGAAGCGTGAGATAAGTGTTTCTTTGGGACAGGGTAAGAAAATGTCCACGAAGAACGCGTGCACGGAACTTTCACGCTACACCGCCATCGCTCGCCGGCCACAGCCATGCAGGGCCGTAACTTCGCGCTGTATAGACTGGACCCCGATCACTTCTTATATGTATATATAATGTTTAATTGTTTTATAAATTTTCCTAATAGTTATGAGAAAACTTTTCACAACCATTCTGTTTCAGATAATTTGATGTTTAATACAATAATTTAATATAATATATTATAAAGGAAAAACATCATTTTAACCTCTTCAGTTAACATCAGTTCCTCTTCAGAAATGTCTGCAGAATCCAATGGCGCATAGCAAATTCGTGTTAGCCAACACATTTTCGTTGAAATGTAACAGAAGTACATAGAAAGTATGCGCATCTATCCCTTTTTTAAACTTTGATCATCATTTACAAATATTTAATGATAGGCAAAATTCAAAATTTGTATAACTGCACATTCCGACAAGTCTCCTTTATTTTCTGCGACAAATTTTAACTGCCTATCGTTGTTAGTTTTCACTTAACACTTGGGTTTCTGAAAAATTCGACCGTTTTTACAAAAACCCAGTTTTTTCGAAAACTGGACGTGAACCAGCAATTTGGTTTCCGGATTCGTATATCGGGTAAAGAACTCTATAAGGACCACTGAGTGGCTATTAAAAAACAAAAATCCTGTTCCACAGTGTAATTAATATAATCGATGTGAACTGTTGCGAGTGAATGATTGCGTGTGTATTATATTTTATCGATTTATGGTTGTATGTTATTCTATTCAGTCAATTCAATCTGTATATTTATACATTTGGTTTATTAAATAATTCATAACTCATGTTATACTGCGTAATTCTGTCAAAGACTTTAAACACCAACTACAGTAGGAGAAATTTCTTTTCTAGAATGTGGTCTCTACGAGGAAATTAATTAACAAATTGATCTGTTTTATGCATTACGAAAAAAGTAGCAAGGAATATCTGAGGTAAAGCAAAAAGCTAAAAGTGAAGTACATGTTTAACTCACTTTTCTAGTTTAATGAACTGGTTTAACATTTTGTTAACTAAACGTACAGAAATATATGCAGTCAAACACGGAAAAATGATTGTAAAAGGTACTCAGATAATAGTGCAAAATACTGACGGTAAAACCTATTTCCATAAAATTAAGAAATATTGTAGAAATCGTTGTTTGGAACAACGTTTTCCATTGACAAACGCAACGCACGACGGTCTCCGTTCGTTTTCGAGATAATCGCGAAAAATGTTCACTGCCATTACGTCGAATTCTGTATTATTGGGTTTGATGCAAACGCTTTGACGATTATTTATAAAAAATAAAAAGATGAGTTCTCAACTGTTCGCTGATTAAATCAAAACTAAGTAAAAACAAAGAAAAAAGTGTCCCTTACACACGTTATAATAGTTTGAAAACATATTATTTGTTTCGAAGAAAAAAATCTTTTTGTTAATTGTGTACAAAAAATGTCAAAATTTTTACATCAACCCAAGACATGAGAGCATCTATGAGACGATCGCAAGTATAGTAAATATTTAGCTATAGTGCAGTTCCGACGAGTTGGCAGACCACCCACAAGCTGAAAAGTTAAAGGGGCAGGAGGACTCTCCCACTCGCGATATTTGAACTGCCTTGGGCTTCGACGAGTGATAAGTATTGGCCGCGAAGCAGTAACAAAGGATAGAAGCGGGACTGAATGCGATAGAGTGAGATATAACGATAGAGATCAGTTCATACTGTTACCAATTTCGTTCCCTATCGTTATTATTGTAGCTTATTTTTTCCAATTTACAATTAAATAAACTTCATAAAAATATAGGATCTTTGTCAATTATAATGTAAAAGCATAGACCGAGAGCCTCCCCCATATCAATCTCTATTATCGGAGTGAAACTCATTTCTGTATTTACGAAACAATGCACTTATATACGAAACAACTGTGATAAACTGAAATTTTTTTTAGAGGAAGGTATCTCTATGAAACCTCCCCGAGAAGGTGAGGGCCGAAATGATAACCGTGCAATTATAAATAGTATTTGTCAGGGCTTGAAATGGACCGGAAAATAACTGTTTAACCAGTTAACTGCGTTTGACGAGTATTTGCGTTATCTTAATGCTTGAAATGGTACTAATTTTTTCAGCAATGAATTCTCTTTTTTTCAGATAAACGTGTAATTGTTTTTTGTTTTGCTCCGGTTTTTCATTAAAATATATCCTAGGTGCATTCGTCCTGCGATTTTTTAAATTAAATTCATAGTCAGCAGGTTAAAACCGATATATAAAGGGCCTCAATAAAAAAGTTATGAAAGACCGATGTTTCTAATAATTATTATCAAGTACCGACATTTCGGTTTATATCGATTTTAGTTACAGTCTTCTATAGAATATTGATATAGAATATTGATCCTCGTATTGGTCCTAAGACCGTTATTCTTTCGGTCCTCATACCTATTTGAGGACTGTTATGAGGGCCGATATTCTATGTACGCTTAGTCCTCGATTTACATGACATTCGAATTGTACGATTTCAATTTGACATGGTTGAAGAAGAGTGGAAGAACTTCCATTTACACAGCAATTACATTTTACTTTACCGCGGTTAGGTCAGACGAATGCAAAAATTATAAATATGAAATCTTGTTGGATTAATGAATTTTTATTTAAAAATATGCATATAATCTTTTATTTTACAAAAAAAAAACAATAAGACTGTTTCATATGGATTTATCTCGAATTGCACGATTTCAATTTACACGGCATTTTTGGGAAATCAATCTATTGTGTAAATTGGAGGTGTAAGTGTACAGAAGACCGTAACTGAAATAGATGTAGACCGAAGTGTTGATACTTCATAACATTTATTAAAAATATTGGTTCTTTGTAATTATTTCAAGGACCGGTATTGGTAAACTAATTCTTTTCAAGCCCTGGTATTTAATATCTAGATATTTATCGTGCGTTGTAACGAGAAGGGCTCTGGGACGACACACGTTTTGTAACTCTTTCGCTACAATGGACGAGATATCTGAGTTCCACGATGTCGAAGAAATGATATTACGAAGAGATATCTAATGTACCTTTATTATTGATATGAACTATTTTATTTGAACATTTGACGCAATTGATTTGTTAGATATGCCATTATTGTTGGAAAGTGTTTTAAGATGATAAATATAAAATACTTCATATTTTACACAATTAGAGTTTTTATTGTTTATTTTGTATGGAATGATAGAAAACATGGTGAAATGCATAATGCGATGGAACAATTTTGACATAAATATCTGGTTTCTTGCCGTCGGCCATTGTTTTTGCGAACTATACATTCTATTGTTGGATGAGATTTTTTTCTGTGAGTAGTATGGTTGTGTATTAGATCGTCTACATCGATTACAATTATCCCTCTTGCAATACTCGAATTACATTGGTGCTCTAATATAGAAGTAATGTCGATGGACGCGCTATTTGACGAAGTAGCAATATTTTGCGATTTTCCTATAGTGTTTACAGTTCTTGTTATCCACCAGACCCTACTTCTGTAAAATATGGAGTATTTCATATTTTTCATTTTCAAGCATCTTCCCAACGATGGCATGTCTTAAAAATGGGTTACTTGTGTCAAATTGTCAAATAAAACACTTCATATCAATAATAAAGGTACACGAGATATCTCGGCCATAGCATTGTACGACGAGATCGTCTAACCAAAATATCTCGTCCACTCTAGCGAAATGGTTAACAATTTTCATTAGTTACATGTAATCGTATCGGTGAATAATAAATTAATATCGGAAATGATTTGAGGAAAGATGAAAGCTGACCAATTAGACTCCTATTCTTTTTAGGGCTCTTGAACTATACGGAGTACTTGTGGATGCTGTCTCACAGACACTCTTCTGTACATGTATAGTATTCAATGTAGTGGAAGCGAAAATTTTTCATAATCGTCTCAGAAATTAAAAGACTGCGATATTTTTACTACAGAAAAAAATTATTCAAAACATTGATTTCTACAACATTTTTCCATTTTATGGAAACCAATTTACGAGCCGGAATTCTGCAGTATTGCCACAATTTCATGTGCTTTAAATACATTTGTTAATAAACCATTTGAATTGTAACACGTTTGTGGCTGGTTTCATGAGTTTCAACAATGAAAACCGTTTCATGGAAGCAGTAACAGATTTTGAACCACTGCAACTCTGAAAAGACCAGAAGGGTCCGTTAGATTCACTTTAACACTTACGTCAATTTTAAAGTCTTTTACCGATCAAAATTAACATTTACCAGTATGCACAGAGTACTAAAAAATAACTATATATGATATGTATAAAATAAATCATTGAATTAAATGAAAAAGAAATAGTAATGGAAATATACGGACACTGTTTTTTGGAACTATTATTTATACATGGCTCCGTTGAATACTACCAGTCTTTTACGTTGCTTTTCTTTGTACTATTTTAAAGATAAAATATTCTTGAATATTTTTGAAAGTCTTATATATCGTGAATTCATATTTTATGAATTCAATAAGAATTCATTTCAAAAAATAGATATTGGAAAGAAAAATTTAAGGATCATTGGGTGTACGTCTACATACTGTATGTTTAACTATAAAACAAAGCATTCGAAACAAGTTACTTGAATTTCTTGCTTGTTTTTACATAGTAATAAAAAAAAAATAAAAAAGTTAATATAAAAAAATGTTTATTAAAAAAATGCTTATTAGAGATTATTATTAAATAAATAATAATAGAAGATCATAAAAGTGTTCGATTACAATATAAAATAATAACTTCCAAGAACCTAACGAACACTTTTTCAACAAATTTGAATACATAGTCATTAACTATTAAAGTATTACCTATTTACATGTATTTTGATTTATACGATAACTAATGAGACATCATTTCACTTCAAAGAACAAAGTTGACCTTCAGAGCCTTCTGCATCGCCACGTACGTAAAAGCTATGAATATTATACTTTTTCATTAATCTTTTTCTGTAACTGAAGCCCAGTGAGTTTTCAGGTAGTTTGTTTTACATTGCTCATTCTGTATCAAGGACGCGTAAAGGTTGGATCGTCATATTTTGGTGTCCTATAGCATGCGATCATATGCTGAGTGTTGAGTGGAACAAATTTTCAAGAAGTCTGCATTCTAAAAAAACACGAACACCAAGAGTAATGAAATTACGATTTTGATTTCATTTCTTAATTATTGAAATATTTCTGATTTATTAAATTATAATTGTTAAATTAGGCACACTAAATCTTTAAGTTATTAAAACTCATACTGTTTGTAAGTTAAGTCAATAAAAGTATAATAACACTAATAATGATGTACTATACTAAAGAGAAATAATGATAGATGCTTAATTATGTTCCATATTATAAAAGGTATTTATTTGCCAAAATTCAATAAATTACCAAGTGTACAATATTGTGTATTTTGTATTACATGTTTATATTGTTATTACTGAAATTAATACTGAATATTTTTTGTTTACTTTTCCTTTATACGAAAACAAAACTAACACTAAACTCAGAATATGATGAAAAATACAACTATGATAGAATTAAATAACGTAGACTATTTTCTACGAAAAACGGAAAACATTTCCCGTCGATTAAAATTTGTATTCTAAGTGAGGTTAATAAAGTTAACTTAATAAAGTTGTAAGTTCTGTGCAGAAGACTGAAAAATGTTGCCGAAATTGGATAGGAACAAGCGTCGAAAGGATGGAATTTGTTTAATCCTCGTTGAACTATATTGGATTAATTTAAATCCGCATTTTCGAGAACTCCGTCGTGTACATGTAAAATTTTAAATGTAACAATTACCGAAAATGTGTATATAAAATACATTTTATATCAAACACTGTATGTAATGTGCAGGATGAACGCGTTTTATTTAAATACTGAAAGAACTAGGAGAATAACTTAATAAAGTAATAAACCTCCGAGGGTTAATGCAAAATAATATTACAGAACTATTTCCAATATCTCTACAAATACACGAACAAAAATTCTCCGTTCGTAACTATAATTATTTAAATTTTTTAAATTATATTAAGTTCGTGAAACTGTATATAAATAGGAATCATTTTTAAAATCATGTCTTCCTTTTATCTTAAGAGATGCAGAAGGATGAATGATGGAAATATTGTCTTTAATAGTAGAAGTAAGGTAAATATATGAATAACTAATCAGCTAAATCTTAAGGAAGTATTTATATTAGTTATATTAGCTATTAAAACATATAAATATTTATATTTACTATAACCTTAAATAGTTTATTACTAATACATTTACCTAAACAGGTAGGTCAAAATGATTAATTTCAAGTTTCTTCTGTTACAATTATGTATGTATTGAAGAAATGTAAATAGATGTTTCTGCAAGAAATTATTAAATACATTTATTTAGCAATATGCAAACCGAAGTATAAGTCCCGAGATTCACCATCTCGGTCCTCACCCGGTCCATTCACACTTCGTTCAGAATTCAGTTCTTGTTTATTATTCTGCATGAACGAAGATCGTACGAGATCAAACGAGATTAAACTGGAATTCATAGTCTGAACACATGTATTATAGATAACTGAAAAATATTTGATCGAAACGAGAGTAGACCGAAACTTAACCCATAGTGTGTATCAAGCCTAATTAATCGAGGTCTCGATAAATTGTACTCTCATAATTTGTATAAGGAAATACGAAACAGTTTTTCTATAAAAAAATACGGTACTGTTTTGTTCTGTGCCTGCCACTTATATAAATACGTCTGGGTTAGGTCTAGGTTAGGTCTTCTAAATTTTTTGTTGGCCTTCCTTTTTGTCTCCACTTTCAGTGGCGGAAGCTCAGTGAGTCCTGGGTAAGTGGCGGGGACAGAAAAAACCAATACCAATACAGTACTGCTAGGTAGTTCTACTATTAATGAAGCAGTAATATCGACTTATGTCAAGACTATCTGATTTGTGACATGAACATTACAGATTTTGACACAAGCTCCATTCCTGTAAAATTATTCTGTCAGTTAAGCGTCTGTGTTTTGCACGATACGTCAATGTCCACACCTGACCTAACCTGTCTCACGTGTACCATTATTGACAGATTGTCGTGATTCAGAGAGACTCCTAATTGTTAGTAACAAGATTATGAAGGTTTTATTTATTGTCAGTTCTGTTGTTTCTGATTAAAAAAATACTCAAACACTTTTCCTAAATTAATGCAACATTTCATAAGTTTAAAAGGGCTTATTTTATTTTGTGTTTATAAAAAGTTATAATCCAAGTTAGGTAGTATGTCCTAAACTTACTCTATTCTGTATTTAAAATTGACAAATGTGAATGTATACCTTTTTTTAATAAATTGATCGAAGCGGCTTGGAAATTGTTGTTTGTGTTATTCCAAATATTTAAGATTTAAATCTGCAAAAATAAAAATACGGACATAAAATTAAAAAACCTAATGAAACGGTTTTATATTGTTGTTTTATAAATATTTCCAACTTCTACGAAAATATTGAAATCAGTAATTACATAAGAACAATGGCTTGTCATCGATTGTACAATTATTATTCAAAAACGTATAGAGTACGAAATTTTGGAGAATAAAAATACTTTTTAAGTTATACGTATTGTCAATTAGTTTAATAACAATGTTTCTTAAATATGCATGTAGAACTATATTTCTAAAAATTATTTACTTATGTTTTCAGGTATACTTCGAAAGATTGTCAAAATTACAAATAAAAATGTTGTCTTACAGCGTTCTATTTTAGAGAAAATTTTATCAATATTTCCTTTCATTTACATTTGTGTTGATGTGATAATTTATAATAAAAATTCATAACAGTATGGCATTACAGTTTTCGTTAATATTAATTTATTTGTATAAAATAATTTTTCATATATACAGGTAGTATAAATAGGAAAAATGAATTGTAGTTTAACACATTAGAAAATCATACTTATATACTTAGGTATGTCTCGCGTGTATATTTACATATAAGTAAATACAAATATACAAAATAAACATAAAATCAAAAATTTTATTTTTATAAATTCATGTAAATAAAAATCACTGTAAATACAAATTCAATATTTTTCGATATTGATATTCTTTGAAGGAATTTTATTGTATATTTTTGAGATTTTCCATAAAATTATCTCTCTATTGGTCGTATTAATAATTTTGACTTGCGCAAAGCCCCTTACATATGTTGAAATATTATACAATGCATGAGTGTAGGGGCCTTTAAAGAAATAAAACATTGAAATATTAATCTTAAATATAATATTCAGAAGTGATAGTATAGTATTAGTAGTAATTATTTGATTGATTTACGATCTTGAACATATGAGTAATGTAATTATATTCTTAACATCGCAAGTGTTATATTTTATGTAGATGAAATATATTACATTAGAATATGGTTTTTATTGAAATTTATTATCTGTAGATTAGTGAATAATTAAAGATAATGAATAATGAACAGTGTCATTTGTATTGCTTTTATACTAAACACATGACATTTTCGATCTTTTCATTTATATCTTCAAAAAAAAACTGTCTTCATTGTGATTAATAAATAAATGAAAAAATAGAAAGCTGTATATACACACTAGTCTTGAAAAGCATTGAATCTACGAAGGTAATGTATGCTTTAACACGATCCAATAATGATTGATGGAGTAGGTATCTTTTTGAACTTTAATTTGCGTTTTAATTATTTGTGAAACATACTTCATATATCAATTTCTCATTTAAATGCCACTTGTCATTTACAAAAATGTACAATTAAACTCTTGAACTTCCTTGTTGTATATAAAAGTAGGTCTGTAGAAGCTGTCAGGTATGTTAAATTGTTTAGAACGATTTTATTTTATGCTTTTCTTGGTGTGTAGTATAAACGTTAAGATAATAATTAATTTAACACTTTAATTTGTGACGTGTAAAAATATATATTCTGTATGTCGATTTATTTTAATAAATAACATGCCAACTCCGTTAGCCTGTTCGACAAATCATTTTTGGCAATATAGTGTAGACTAATAAAGTTATTAAACTACAGTATGTAGGGACATTAAATAACCATGATACTTGTATTTCTAGAATAATAAAAAAGAAATGAAATTATGAAAGCCATAGAAAGAACAGTTGCATTGATTCAGTTAAAAGTTACAATTGCAAAGAAAATATAAAATAAAATATATAATACGATGTGCACATAATAATGTCCTGCCTGGTAAAATATTTTTTTATTTGTTTTTTTCCATATTATTATCGTTATATATTTAAACCGAATGATAACAAATTACTTAACATTTAAGTCGATTAGTAAATGTTAAACGACTCAATTTTCCTGTTTAAAATGTTTAGTTTTATTGTATCTGATCGTACCACTAGCGGAAAATATTTCAAGTATTTGAAACTAAGTATAAAAAGAATTTCTCACCGTTCGTCCATGGAAGCAGGTTGTCGTACAGGAACGTATTCGTGACTTACACTGGTTCGCCATCCTCCAAACCGTCGACCAACGAATGACGATGACGATGCAATTGGAGAATCCCTGGAACAGTTAACAAAAGTTTTAAATAATAATACATTAAATATATTTTAACACTTAGGTGATTGCCCTAACAAAAATTATAACTATAACCTTTCTCGTTAACTTCAATTGAACTCATGCAGCTGATTTTAGTAAAAATTGTGTTTTGTACCATCAAGAAAGGTATGTGATGACCAGCAAAGAATCCCAGTTCCAGACCTACTAAATAACGAAAGAAAAAAAATAAACGAAAGAAAGGTTAATGCGTTGTTAAGGGAAAAATGAAAGAACTCTCCATTCGGTTGACTAAGTGTTAACTACCTATGCTTACGAAGAAAACATTGACTTTTGACTTTTTAGGAGAACTGGAGACCAATCGAGTATAATAAATTGCAACGAAATAATTTTTTGGTAAGTTCTCCTCTGATTAGGGAATTACTAATAATACCATTCTTAAGACGTTCGAATTCTTAAAACCAGAGTGTTTCTATGAACACGCGGTTTTGAGCAATTATAAAATATTTTTATGTGAAACTAACAATACCAAAAAATTCAATTTTAGCCATAAAAGATACAACAGGGTTTTCCAAATTAATGAACGGCTATTAAAGATTGTGATTTTAAATACAATAGTTGAAAATGATAGAAAAGTTTTTTTTTAATTTGTGAGTGAGAGAATTTACATATTGTACAATAGATCAAAATCAATGTTGTACAATCGATAAGTATCACTTTTTTTTCTTCTTTCTATGTTGTTTACGCTCATTTTCCAATTGTTTATAGAAACAATATTTGGTGCTTTACTATTGTTTCCTTTCTTATTATAAAATCATTTATACTTTTGCTCATTTTTTACTATAAAATGTATTACAAATTTATATTTTTATTGTTTGAAGTGGTTCTATTCGATCTTGAATTGCATTTAATTCACAAGATTAGCATTTCTTATGACGTATTTAATACATACATACTAAAATCCTATTTTATGGAGATTGGTTCTGCAAAGTATACGTTAGGAGCGTAATGTTCTTACGCTCTTCATGGATCACGCGAGCAATACGTAATATTCCACGTTGTGCTAGCCTCTTGTTAATCCGAGATAAAAATTACATAAGAAAGCTTAATACAACAAAATGGCTTTATGTAATAGTCAGATAGTTTGAAATATTACGGTGAGATACATTTTTCAATGAAAACTGAGTATTGATAATTTGAAATAATAAAAGATAAAAACTGTCGCTATTATCACCTTTCAATGTAGGTAGAAAAACCAAAAGTGGGAAGTTATTGGAAATCCATGGTTCTAATATAAATTAGTACAATATTAAGTAAGACTAAATTTATAAAAATTAGTATACTAATAAAATGTATTAAGTTTCGTGGACAAAATTTCATTTTTTTGTATATAGTTTTCAAAATGACCTGTCTAGTTCATTTCAGTCAAGATAAGTAAGTGATTTACGTTACAGGCAACAAACTTCAAAACTCACTTATTCTATTTATGAAACAATCTCTGAAATTATTTCTGATATGTAATCATATTTATTTAATATGTTTTTTTTCTTTTGTTTCGCAAACTAAAACTATACATTTGATGCATATTTTGATTTGGTTTCATTCGTTTTCCATATAATCTACTAGTTGACTTTTTGGGAAAATTATATTTTGTGCATTCGGTAATGTAAAAATAATTTTCGTACTACAGATTTAAAATGTAGTGCTCTAATTAATAGTTTTCGAGATTTTTGTCAAAGTTTCTCACCTCTAACTTTAAAGATTATTTCCATCTTTCAAAATTAAACGATTGCGAATATAAAGAAATTTTTGGTGCCGAATATTTTTCCATTATATCATATTGAAAGTATATGGAAAACCACGTGTCATTTATTTGATCTTCTTTATTGGCAATGTAAATCCTATAAGTTTTTGTACATGGAAAGACTGCTATTGGCATTGCTTCAAAGAGTTTCAAAGGACTTTTTATAATGGAGGTTTCATTTTGCATCACCATCAAGGTTACATAATATTTAATTAAATTTTGCTTAATAATTTAACCCCTTAAATATTGAATTTTCAAATCATATATTGGTCTTGCTTCCATTTATTTGTAAACATGATTATTGATTCACAATTGTTGCTATTTAATTCTTACTAGCAAAAGTTTTTCGTTTATATAGAAAAATCAAACCATTAAATTAATAAGATTTAATATTGATCTTCGTGATTTCGTTGTACCCATGCATGTCACGGGATCAACGCTTAAGGAATTAAAATCTTCGACGAACCCAACCAAGTCACGAATTTTCTGATTATTGATGTAGTACTTGAGGTTTTAAGATAATATTCCTAGACCGTCTTCAAATAATATTTTTATTTCCCTTTAAAATTTATTTAGCTACTATATTTATCGCTAATCTTATCTCTTTTTAAATACTCCCAATATATATAGTTATGCAAAAATAAATAAAATAGATAATTCAAAACTCAAAATTATATATTAATTACTTGAACTTAATTCTACTTAATTAATCATTTTTAAGATAAATACTAATATAATTGATGTGTCATATAAATGATACATTTAATTAATTAAAATGTATCTTTGTAATTTTATATCTTTTTACTTATATTTTTATACATTATTTAATTAGTTGCTTCACAATCAATGTTAATTTTTCTTAATAACCTTGAAATTTTTGTTAATTCTGAATACTTGCGTAGTAAAAAGCAGTTTAGAGTGTTCTAAAGTCATAACTTTTTATCTACGGAGGATCTTAATCTATATGTCACAATATTCTAATCTTTCTGCAGTGTCCGCAACTATACAAATTTAAATAGGAACTCATATTCATATTCAAGGAAGAACATACTACTGCAATAAAACTCCTGAATTCAAATAATATAGAACCAATGATAATAAATTCGAAGAAAAGAGATATACGTATTAAGCGCCGCATAGAGGATTAAGATTTATTGCGGTCTGCGGCATTATAAAATATTTGAAGATAGCGCTGCTAGCAGATATATAGCGAGTATGTGTTGAATACGTATTTCGAAAATGTAGCGGACTGAGAAGACAAATGAGTTGAAAGTTATGAAAATTGTAAGTAATAAGACTGTTTCGTTGATAGATACGCGTATTGTGAGAATCTTCAATTTTCCGCAACTTTCCATGCATGGTAATGCTAATGGTACTTTATTAACTCACGAGCACTTCATGAGCAATTCTTTTATCTATCTACGCATTATAATTAGGTTAAAGAAAGTTTTCTCCATCTTAACCTCCAACCATAAAAGATATATTAACACTATCCACTGCAAGTCTATTAATTGGCTTATCGATTTAGAATACTTAACAAACGTTACCAATGACGTTTTTCTCCAAGTATTATTTTAGCTACTTTGCAACAGAACCTTTGCAATTTTACTGGCTCTAATATAAAATGGCCTCAGGAAAAGGAAATAGGGTAATGTCAGCAGAACTAAAATTTGTTGTTATATAACAATAATATCTATTCTGTGCTTGTGAAGTTAATATGAAATGGGAGTAAAGATCACTTGTGTCACTAACATGTTCCATGAAGCGTATCGTGTTTTCGAATCACGCCTAAATCTCATTTTCTGGCCAAATGTTATTGTAATTACTGTTCTATTACTTTACATTGTATTATTTTTGCATATTTCGAATATGAATAATGTAATACCAATATTACTCTACTAACAGATGAATTTACAACTAATAAACATTAAAAGTACATCATTTTTATATGTTAACTTAAGTTAGTATTGTTAACCGTTTTTGAGACATGTTGCCAGGTAATGATACTTGCTTAACACGTTCAATGCCACACGATTTCATAGAGCAAAATATACAAAATAGAAAAAATATAATATTAAATGATTTGATTGAATTGCATTGTTATTATTGCACGTTCATCTAGCCGAATGTTACCGCATTAGGTAGTATTATTTATAATATAGAAATGTCTTCGGATAATCGTCGTTTAATTGAGTGAACTATAAGTAATTCGATTTGGTTCGGAATCACCGATAACCCCCATGGAATTTAGCGTGTTAAAAACGTTGCGACACGGTACGTACGGGCTGTATATTGTATACATACGAGCGACACGATCCCGCAGTGACGCCGCAGAAATTGTTTTGGAGTAACAGAGAAACGAAGTTCTTCTGTCTCTCAAAAAAGAATAAGAGAACTTTATGTCTTTGTGCTTTAGTCACGTTCACCGCAGCGACGATCGTAACGATTCTGTGATTGACAGAACGCTATGGCAACGATCGTTTGTCATTTGCCAAACATTAGAGGCTATGTCAGGACTCGCACAAGGATTGCTGTGTAATCGCAACGGATCGTGAGAATGATCGCAAATATACAGGATGTAACAAAATTGTTGCGCACAAATAATAGAGCGTGTACAACTTACTAAACTAAGTAAAAAAACCCCAGTGAACAGAGGTCTAAAACTCAAATAGTTTCCGACATAAAAATAGGTTTAGTTTAATAAAAAATGCATAAGGACCGAATCAAAAACCCCGAATTATCTTGAAAAATAGTGATACGAATAAATGCGCTAAACAAAAATTAGAAGGTATGAAATACTACATAGCACGATGGAAGATACCTGACCGTGTCGTGACTTTGAAACCCCTTGCA
This sequence comes from Nomia melanderi, assembly GCF_051020985.1. Classification (NCBI taxonomy): domain Eukaryota; kingdom Metazoa; phylum Arthropoda; class Insecta; order Hymenoptera; family Halictidae; genus Nomia; species Nomia melanderi. The sequence goes on from NC_135009.1 coordinate 1,547,164, forward strand.
AAAGTCACACCACAATTCTTAAGTAGAACTCCATATTTTCTGCTCCACATTTCTGAAGCTGACATTCAGATGTTTCCAAACTATTTTATATATATTTAATATTTTGTATGTCGTATGTAATGCAATTTAGGGTGCATGTGGCGCATGTATGTATTTATTTAATATGTTTAATAATTAATAATAAAACAAAAGAAATGTTTTTAAGAAGTATCAACTTTAATCAATTTTCCCAAGATCAAACATTATTCATCAAACTACAGGATAATTTCGTTTGCTTTTTGTTATATATGAATGGAGTAGTTTATGCGATTTCAAAATTTAAATGGTTAACACGTTGAATGCCATGGGGATCACCGGTGACCTCCAACCGAACGTGCAATAATAATAATAATGTAATTCAATCAAGTGGTTTAATATTATATTTCTTCCGCTTTGAGTATTTTACTCTGTGAAATCGTGCGACATTCAACGTGTGTAGAAAGCTTATGAAGCATGTTATTAAAAGGGTAAATATAGTGTATTGTTGGGTTATATTCCCTGTTAGCGTGTATAGAGTGTATAGAGAGTATATTCATACTTCGTATATAGTAGACTAAGTTGAATTTATGTCTTGGAAATTCGACGGCTGACCATCCATATATTAACGACTTTCCACGCGACAATGCTTCTCGACTTTTCTTGGTCTCGTGAATAAACAATAGGTACATACTCCTTGTGTTCAAGACGATCGACCTGAAGGCGTTGGCAAGAAATACGGGTAAATCTCCTCTATTCCCAGATCAGCAAAGGAACTCTGCCCTTTAGTGGACAGTTCACCTTCGCCGAAGGAGTTTGAAACTGCTCTTTAGGAGCTGATACTGAAAAATCTCTGGATTCGACGACGATGTTCTTGGCGAATATCGGTATTGACTGTGGGAGTTTGAAGGTATTGCATGGGTGACGATTTCCTCTGGTGAAGAAGAACGTGCTGCTAACTTTCTAGAAGATGAAAAAGAGGAGGGTAGAAGGGGATCATCTGACTAACTCATCTTATTGAAAATCGGGAAATTATCGTTGTTTTAACTTTGTATGCACCTATTTTAAAGATTATAATTTTGAACGTGTAGTTAGAGACTAGTTGCACACGGGATGTTTATGTTGGTCGATTAATCATTTAACTGCGTTCGACGTATATATACGTCAGCTTAAAATCAAACTGATACTAATTCTTTCAATGATAAATTATTTATTTTTTTAGACAAATGTGTAATTCTTCTTCGTTTTGCTTTATTTTCTCATTAGAGTACATTATAGGTGATTTGGCCCGCGTTAGACGAGTATACAATTTACTATTTACTATTTGATTTCATTGCAAGCATTATCAGAGATTTCTGAACTTAAATTCTACAGTTAACAGGTCCAGCCTTACATTCCCAAGACGTCTCTTAAAACTAGCTAAACCTATGTGAAACAAAACATGATCTCATTAAAAAAAACAAGTAGGTGTATGTCGAAGAACATCACATTAAATAATTTTCTCAGAATTTAAACTGTTCTTATTACGCGTGTAATTATGTATTGAGTTGTAACATTAATTGGTACGAGAATATTCAACAGGATTTTATATTCTTAGTTTTGTGGAATAGTGAAATAATAGTGTTCGTGTGCGCTGTCCAGGCAATGTTAGTGGGTGTTGCGTAACACTCCCACACGCCGAATTAACTTTGTGTGAAATACTTGGGATGGAAAAAGGCCTCCTCCTTTTCTCGGTTGAAAGTGGACTGTATTTGTTGATTGAGAACGAGTGACAGGAGTGTGTATGTGTGTACAAAGTTGATGTGTGTGTTTGTCCAGTGAGTACAGCGTGATTACAACACCAGATGGTAAAATGCAGTTATCAATAAAACGCTTCCAAAATTTAGTTATATTGTGTTAGAAATGAGCGAGCATAATTGTCCATACCATAAACTTACTCGCACCGACGGTTGTGTCGCACCCAAATAAACCGTGCCGAAACAAATAGTGCTGAATTAAAATTGACCCGAAATGGTTTCTTGTTTATTACAGTTATGCACACTTTCAATAGATCGTAATTAAATTTTTTAAATTTAGCATATTATGTTCATAGTTACAATCGAATTTATTTGATGATACAAATATACACTGTATATACGAATCTAGAAATCGTACATTGGTGTATTTATACATATAATAAATTATAGTAAAGAGGTAATATCTTTATGTTTAAGAACTTAGTAAACTATTATTTATTAAAGAGGTTAGATATATTCATTCAGTTCAATTCCTTTCTTATTTTATTTGTTGCAGTTATCTACTTGTCAAGATTTCATAGTATATTTGAATTTTCTTACGAAATATCGATGTAAAATTTATTTTTGTTACTTTCGCCCTCAAAATTCGTGGAATTTTGTTTTTATGCCCCCTGATACGTGTATATTCGTATACAAAGCACTATAAACTGAAACAGCCGAACTGCAAGGGTTTAACACGTTTGCTACCAGCGTCACATATTAGTGACGGTGCAATCCCATATTTTACATAAAGAAACTGAAATAAATCCTATAGATATTATTATTCAAAGTGATAAGATATGATTTTATATTTAGGAACTCAATGGCTTGATTTAGTTTAATGTTTTAAATACTTTGTTTAGAAGATTCGTTGGCTTGAATAAAATATTACAATTGAGAGAGTCGTCACCGAACCAAACGCTGGTAGCGGTGGTTTTAAGTTACGAACAAAAGAAAAAAGAAACATACTTCTGTTATACATATTTTTTTACAGCGTTATAAACAAGTATTGTATACTTGAAAAATGTATCGTCGCAACTTTTATTGTAGCATAATGAAGCTTGATCATGTTTATTCGATTTGTGTATATATGAATAGGGTGTCTCAAAATAAGATGTCACGACTACCATAGTGTGATTTTCTACACCTTCGATTTGATAGAAAAAATTCGTTCTTCCCTTGATAAGAAGAGTTACAATTTTTTATTGCTACATCATATTCTATTCATTGTAGAGGTAAATAGCCTGAAAGAAACAATGGTTCGGAAATGGATAGTTTGGTTGCAAATTGCTGTTGAAGTTTCCATAGGAGGGTAAAGCATCTCAATATTCAGTGACCTATTACACGATGGGTCACTAGACCCGACACCAGGGGACTTCATCCTGTGCCAAACTGCGACATGTTTTATCAGTTTGTACCATAACAGAACGCAGTCATTGCAGTCGCTACTCTAAATAATCGATATTCGTGTGACAGAATAGGACACTGGATGTTGTGGTCCTTTACTTACCCACGGGAACTTTAACGGCAATTTGCAAGCACACTATTCCTTTCCAACTGATATTTCCTTTCAGACTATTTACTTTCGCAATGAGTAGGACACGAGGCAGCATTAAAAACAGTATAGCGGGATAAGGGGGTCAAAAGTGCCCTTAGACCGATTTTTCTCGCAAAAGGTTCTTTCGATAGCTTATCCATAAAACATTGTACATCAATTTTCAGCCCTCTATCTCAATCAGAAGGGTAGTTATAGGGTAAATTCGAATTATCAGTTTTTGTCCCATTTTCTCTATTTAATGGTAAATAAAAATTATGAACAAATTCGGAGACATTTTTTGCAGAGTAGTGCATGGCTGAGAATTTTTTGAGATTTTTCCGTTCCAAATTCTTAGCATGAAAAATGAAAAATCCCCCCAAAAAATAGAAAAATGTACATAGATTTCGCAATGAAGCATTCGAGCGACAACTTTTTAATTTTTATAGTAGTAGACATATTGGTATGATAAATATTCTCAAATTTTTTCAGATTTTTTGGCCCGTTGCGCCATCGTTAAAAAAATGAAAAACTAACTTTTAGACGCATTTCAAATAACAAATATGAAATATCTACCAAGACTTCATCACTAACTTAACGCATTCGATGCCGATTGCACACCGTGTGTGCAATTGATTTCCGAGGCTATAAGACCGGTTGCACACTGTGTGTGCAATAATAATAATAATGTCCTTATCTCCTTCACTCCTGGGAACCGTGTTCGAAAAAAATCGCCGTCTCGAATGGGTTAAGTGATGTGTTTGACGAAGCGTTTAGGTTATCCGGTGTGCAGAAGTGCTGGGAACTTTTTTGTCGCCGGTTTGCGCCCGGCATGGTGTACTTTGTGTTTATCATATTTTTTTTATGATCATAATCTTCTTCCAATCTTTTATCCTTTAAAATATTTTAGGGACATTCTTAAGTAAATATCATTTAATATCATGTAATTAATACTTGAAAAAGAAGAAGTTTCTCTGCATAATCTTTCTTTTATTATTATAATCGTTTTCTTCTTCATACTTCTAAAATCTTTTAAAAATATTTTAAAGTGATTACCACTTATCGTTTATTAATTGAAAAAATACATTATAAAGGACTAGTATCCTGAAGGGCGCGAAACTACGACAAAAGAATCTCCAGTGGTTCCGCAGTCAGATAACCTTCGTCAAACACATTATTGTAATTTGCGATTAAATTTTGATGTATAATGTACATTCGTTTTTGATTAACTTCAATAACTTCATGTTTTTTCATTTACCCGTTATTTTTTAATATTTTAAAATACTAAAAGTTAATGTTATGTGACTAATAGATACTGTACAAAATATACAGAAAAAATGTACACAAAGTAAAGGTATTAATTACGGTTCTACCAGAATTGCGTCTAAAAATTAGTTTTTCATTTTTTTTAACAAAGTCGCAGCAGGCCAAAAAATGTGAAAAAATTGAGAATGTCTGTCATATCAATGTGTCTATTACTAGAAAAATTAAAAAGTTGAACTAAGAATTTGAAACAGAAGAATCTCAAGAAATTCTCAGCGATGCACTGCTTTGTCAGTAATGCCTCCGAATTTTTTTTACAATTTTTATTTACCATTAAATAGTGAAAATGGAACAAAAAAATGATAATTCCAATTTACCCCATAACTACCCTTCTGGTTGAGATAGAGGGCTGAAAATTGGTGTACAATATTTTACATGAGTAAACTATCGAAGGAAACTTTCGCGAAAAGAATCTGTCTAAGGACACTTTTGACCCCCTTATCCTGCTATACCCTTTGAATCCCGTTTTTCAAGGTCAAAAAATTTCTCACAAGTCCGAACATAAAAATCAGACAATTTTCTTGCTAATTTGTAATTCTTTAGGAATCTGTTTTTCTGTAATTTTGAAAATCACAATAGACGTAACAAATATCATTAGAATAAAAGTTTAATGACCTTTTATGCTGCACAATACTATTCAGTAAAGTTTATAAGATTTTCTGTTTTAATAAAGATATTTCTTCTAGCTTTCCTTCCGAATGTAGGTTGAATATGCTGCCTAGTGGAACTAGAATTTTTCAATGTCTCTTTGATCTAGATACACTGACCGCATAAAACTGGCAACGTTATGTATCCTGTTTCATTTAACACATCCACTGTTACGAATATCTTAAGCATTTTATATATCGCTTATTCTTTTGTCGTAAAGATAAAACATAAAAGAAAGAATTATTAATTATTTGGTATCATAATTTTTGCGTTAAACTACCTTCTCGTAATTTACGTTATTAATCATTAGGATTATTATTAGTGGATTCTTACACATTTATGGAATATTTGAGTGTATAAAATCGTACTGAATACGCACAATAAGAAAAGGTATATAAAATATCGAAAGTGCAGGACCTTTGATATTATTTTATAAGAAGAACAATTTTCACATTTACCTCACTATAAAAATCAACGTGTTAATTTTCATTCTAAATATATAAGACATTATGAAACAAAGTTTAAAGTGAGTTGTCCTATTACATTCATAGTTGGTTAACACGTTCACTACTAGCATTTGTTTCAGCAACAGTGAGAGTGAGCACTTTTAGTAGTAGTTTTTATGAAGTACAAATAAAATTTAAGAAAAAAAATCTCGTCAACTTCTTATATGCTATACCATGCGTTGTAAATTTTAATAAATACATTTGTAAAAGTAATTTTACTTTTCTTTGCGCAAATTACAATCTGCCGATCGTCACAAATACATGAGGCTTGTAACAAATGGGTTACCCTCATCCGTTTTCTGTATCAATTTGTGACCCTTTTTCAGTAGAAGGTGATGTCACTTTAGTATTTGTCAAAAGATTGATCTGAGTTTTTGTGACCTTTATTCTTTCAATATGAAATACATATTTGTTATTGTTCACAGAAAAACATATGACAAAAAGGGCGAGATAACGTTTCTTATAAAAGCGGATCTTGCGTAATAATCTGACACACCAATTCTTACGTTTCACCCAATTTCTTCATGACTAACTCTGGTAATTGTTGCACGACAGTTATACATTCATTACACAATTGTTTCATAATATAGCTAGACATGTATGAATATTAGAAGTTATAGAAATTTTAATTAGTTTTAGTCATTTCCCGAAACCAATCGTACAACATACTGATAGTTTAAAGGCTCATTAAAAAAAGGGAAAATTCAATCTACGAAACTGTGACGAGTACAATCATGAACAACATTTTTCAGACTTTTTATAGATGTTTGACTTAAAAAAATTTGTTTATGGAAAAGTATTTTTTTTTTTTTCGTTTTTTGCATCATGTACAATATCTTACTGAAAAAGATACTCAATACGTAGTGTTAAAGTAGTGTCACGCTTTAAAATGAGTCTAAGTGGATTGTTGTACGATTTTCTTCATAAAATTACAACAATTTGGAAAAGCAATCATTTTTTATCGAGTGTTTAAATACATCTAACCGATACTGTAGATAATGAACGCTACGATAAATTTACCTTTTCCTCCATTTACACGGCACTTCTTTTACGCGGAAAATTTATTTAATTTAAAAAAGAACCTAATTCAAAACGTAAACTATTTAATTTTTATACAAAATATCAATTTACGTGATCTGAATTTAGTGACATCAAATAAAATTTATTTTCATCTTCTTAAGTGCCATTATCATTACTTTTTTGTTATACTGTATAAAATGAATATCTAAGTATTTCTATAACTTATATCAGCTTTTCTTTCAAATATGTTTTTTTTTGCTGTGACAAACTCTATTTACACGATTTTTATTCGTGTAAAACGAATCCACCTGGAATGAATACTCCGCATAAATGGAGTCACGCGTGTCACAGGACATGTGTCTAACACATCATTTCATTTTGGGCGAGAAGTGCAAGCAATTTCTATATAAATATGTGTTTCTATAAAAGAAATTTGTTGGACAAGTATTAATTTATATAATCGATGTAAAGTGTTGTAAGTCAATTTGGCGTGTGTTTTATATTTTGTATTTTGTATATTATTCTGTTCATTCGATCTATGGATTTTGTATTTGGTTTATTAAATGTTATATAATTCACGTTACACTGTGCAATTCTATTAAAATTAAAATTATATCAAGCATTTAATTTTTATTAAGTATATTACCATTGTGTCAATTTGATGCACGAAGAACTTATTAACTTGCAAAAATGAGGGGCAGATGAGAATTAAAACACCAGGTATACCTAGTATCACTTTGACTTCTCTACTATTACTGTATTATTCATGAGTATTGCCGTATGGTGTGCTCACGCTTGAGGTGTTTGTATGTGATCGATCACTTACTCGCAGTAGCCACGATTCACTGATAAATTATTATCGTAGAACGAGTTTTGATTGTGTTCGACAAGCTATATGTATTTATTAGGCACAGCTAAATAGCAGAGCTAAATATTCAAGCATGCTTGTTTGGAGAGATTGTTTTTCAGCAAAATTTAACTTTCAATTCAATGAAGAAGCAAACTTTAAAGCTATGAACTCAAAGCATTATATGTGCATTCAATTACATTTCAAGAACACATATCAAAAATTTGTATGTGAATACGAAATAGTAAAAGTTTGTTGCACGAACAAAGTTATTGCATGTTAATTCTAATGTTTTCATTTTGAGTGTCTATCGTAATATCTGAGCAGTCAGTCAACTGTTATAAAATTATGTGAACATGTATAATAGAAATATTTACCGTGAAATCATGTGTTTTTCTTTATACCGTTACCATTCTGTTTAAACACATTTCTTCTTCATTTTAGTTTGGACGATAACCACATTTGCATAAATTAAGATCATATCTTTTTTATGTTTTAGAAGACTGTAACTATCCAAAACAAAACAATATAATTAAAGTACAATAACTTCGTTCATATAAAAGATTTTTATGTATAAATTTAGCTATATGTTTTTAAAATATGATTAAATATACACATAAAAATTTAAGTTTGTAACATTATTACTTCATTATTATACAACAGATGTGCTATGTACAATTTGTGTGTGTTCAGATATGTATTATTTGATGGTTGGTTGTGTTCTATGTCTCTCTATGCGATTTCAATTGTACGGAGATATAACTTGATACTAGTGTTGTCACCTGATTGTAGAATTATTGTTTAACTTTTCAAAAAAAGCTTTCATGTTTTGTACTATGCGTGTAAGATTTCTCTGGTGCTGTAAAATTAATGGTAATTAGAGATCTTTATTCAATATTTGCTTGCAAATGAATGCTGTACATAGCAGTTTCGCCTACATGCTGTTCTTTAACTAATAACATGGTAATTAGGTTCCGTGTACCTATATGCATGCATGTTCATAACGATCGAAGAGCAAATAATGATATAACAGTTCCATTATTACATCCGTTACTGTTATCTCCTTGATTGATATTCTTTGAACAAATTTGATCATTACATTACTGATTTTTATGCATTGACAAGAAATGTTAAATTGCAAAATTCAATAGAATGTTCACGATTCGGAAAAATATATAAAACATTCAATGTAGTATGTTTTGTAATCGGTATTTGTTACACATAAATACTGCTATTAGTCACATACTGTCTCATTTGGAAGCAACGCTTACGCATTTATTTTATTTTATTTTACACTCGTTATCTTTATCTAAATTTTTATTTTGTTGTACCCGTTTTATATTTTATTTATCTAAACAAGTTCCTCCTGAACGCTTTATTCTTTTGACTACTTTGTACTTTACCTTATACTACTCGAGTTTTTATATTAAGTTATTTCTATATTCTACCTATATTGTTGTACATATATTTATTGCTCTTCAACCATATTTATGTATATATTTATTCTTTGGATTTTGCATGCACATACGTTTTTCTTTTATGTTTGTACTATAATACAATTTACACGATTTACTGTTATAATATTGATCATCTTCGCCGCAAAGGCGCTATGATGTACCTACCCTCGGTCACTTATTCTAAGGTCAAGAAAATATTTGTTATAAAATAAACGCCTTTATCTTTTACATGACATATTTCTTACGAAAAACAATTTTTTCTAGCAATTTTGTTCTTTCAATTGTATTCTTAAAAATTTGAATTTTCATAAAGATCTACAGGCTACATATTTATTATTGATCTATAGGGAAGAGTCACCCAGTATCTATCAAAATCAGTTTTAGCTTTTTCTAGCAAGATGATAACACATTATTTAACAAAATAAATGAATATACCAATTCTGCATTATGTATACCGGAACCATATTATTTATTTAATTATTCTTGTTGTTCTGTTATATTAAGCGTCAATATTCCCAATGTAAAAAGTTATTTTTCAGAACTGTTGTTTTGTGTTTCAGGAAAAAAGAAATCTTGTCTTATTGTGCAGAATATATTTAGTTTATCAAGTATAATATGCAATATGTTTTATATTTTTATAAAACGCTTTAGAATGTTTGTCACTCACCTTGACAAAACGATTCTCATCAAGTAGTACTGACCAAATTTGTTTAAAACCGAGTTCCATTAATGAGCAAATAAAATTTATTTAAACGGTGTTATTTAATCTGTCTTCTACTTGCAACAAATAGTTTAAGTGTCATTTGATCTGCAATTTCGTTTTTGAAATTTTCATGTTCCTCTGGTCTAACTGAAGATCTAACAAAAAAGCTTAAAACGATTAGTATTGAGTGGCACATCAAACATATTTGACCCTAATCTTGTATGTAAAAATTTATTTGCAATTTCTCTTGCTGTAAGTGCATGTACTGAGCAAGAAAACGGCACTTACAAAAGGCAAAAAAACGATACATTTAATATAGGTACTTTGTATAAAGATTATCCGGATCGATAAACCTTATGGACTATATGCTTTTGATTAAAAAAAAATAAAATCAATTAGAAAGCTAGGGCAAATTAGTCATTTGCATTCGAAAAATTTGTCACTAGAAATATTCAATTTATTCTTATGAGATATATATGGCATTTATTTAAACTAACTTAACGAGAAATCTGTTCACAAATTAAGGTAAATAAAGGTGTTTTATTTCCATATTTCATGGATCGACACATTACTCAAGACAATATTAAATTCGAAATTTTACAGTTTTGATGTACCGATCGACTGGTGACTGAGAGGCTCCTTTGGAGTGCAAAGGTTTAAATAGATAGTGTAATCAAGATGAAATCTGTTAACTACAAAATTCTCGTCGCAAAAAGAAGTGAACTGTATTGACGTTGGTGTTGGAATTATAAATACCAGACACCCTGAAAAGTTTTTACCAATTTTTGTTAAACAGAATTTCCAGTATTGTTATAATAACTATTCAGCGATTGTAAACGGCTACCAATCTGACCTACAAAGTGCAATTGTCGAGTCTATCAATCCGTACTTTTTGAGCCGGAGACTTGGGTTTGTGTACATGTTTACCGTTTGCAATATAACTACGCAGGAACAAATTATTCGATCGTGTTTATTGTACGAGTTTAAATTTGGTTCCAATCAAAGGTATGTCGGAAGATTTGTAAGGCATTTGGAAAAGATGCGATAGATGAACGAACAATTAAAAATTTTCTTCAAGCAATGAAAGTTTCGTGGATGCTCCTATCTCTGGAAGACCATTATCATTAAATAATGTAGATTCGAGGACTGTAATTGAAATCAATTCGTAGTTAACTTGAGCAGAACTTTCTATTACTTTTAATGAAACAGATTGGTTGCCCTTCACAGTCACTGGATATTTAGTATAATAATATCGGAAATAATGCTTAATAAAAATGGCAAAACCTTTTAGGGGTACCTAATACAGAACAAAAAGAACATTGCACGATTGAAACGATATGTTTGTTAAAGTCATTACATTGTGTTTCTTAATTTCCTATAATAATATAGAACATACAATGTACAGTTTCATTTAAAAAAGTAACGATGATCTTGAAATCTCGAAAAATGACCATGACAGAAACATCTCTCAGCAGTATAAAATTTTCCCCCTGAAATAGTGTGACTTTTTCCTTAAATGATTTTCTTTAATACTGAAAATAATACAGATATTTAGAGTTGTTATATATTTTGTGATAATCTATAACAAAATTATCAGTTATAATAGAAAATACTGAAATAGGAAGTTTCAATTGAACAATTTAATTTTTATTATTTACCTGATACATCCGTTTTACCATTCTTATATATATTTTCGTATTCAATACTTACAAAGAGGACAGATTGTCATAGAGCATTAATAAGAGAATACACCTGGTTCATCGAATACTTATATACATAAATGTGAACGTAATGGAATAATTGAAACAAAAGTAGTTAAGGTGTTCCGAGAGTGAATTTTTTAAAATATATTTCGACTAATTTATTTCGACTAGTTTATTTCTAACTGTTTCTATCTCCACCAGAAGTTCCTCTTTATCTTCTAATATACATCTTTAATTTTTGTATAACTTTTGTCACTATGCTGTAATTGTACTTCTTCGAATTCACTGAAAAGAATACTATAATCAAATTGTATATTTTTTAAATACTTTATATTCTTATATTCTTCAATACTTTAGTAATAGTTCACTTTTTCCTTAAAATAATCGCTTACCTAGTAATTTAATGGCGCAGGTGTACAGTCAGTGATGTGCATATTTTCTGTATTTTTAGAAAGGTTATTCGTCCCAAGAAACTATATTTTACGAATTAAAGAGAAATTGGGATAAGGACATCAAGTTTTACATTCTCCTGTTTGCGTGTTCCTATTAAATATCGTTGAAACAGAAAATTGGAATTAGAGGTGACAAAGTAAGCACATTAAATAAGTTAAAGGAAGTAAGTGAATATTTCTGCGTAAAATAATCAATCCTGATTCGCGTTATGAATAATTTGACTAGGCTAACTAGAACATCGCAGTTTTAACGCAGTAAGGGAGCAAGGGAATAAGAACTTTGTATTTGATTCTCTCAAGAGTTGCTATTACACATTGCAATGTCTTGGTAAAATTGAATTTTCAAACTTTGATGCTTGAATTTATTTAATTACGACGGTAGTAGAGTTTCTTTGACAATATAATTGATTTTAAAATAAAAGTGGAATCTATAAATATTATGACAGAAAAAAAGTTTAGTTAAACCATAGCTTGGCGGACACAACATTTTTAACATTTCTTAACATTAAACCTACCGAACAGTTAAAGTGACATTTTGAAGTCCTTCTATAACAATTTCAAGAGTGCATCTGTCGAAACTGTAATTGATTTAGAATTCAGTTTGCGTATTGCTGAATCAATTTCTTTAATAATTTCTCAAAAAAAATCTGTTATCTTTTCAATAATTACAAAATGAAAAAAACAAGAATGAGTCATTTTGACACCTCTGGTAATTTTAATGTTAATATAATCTGTTGAATTATGTTATTCTGAATACGCTAAAAATATTTTCAAGTGTAGGAATTCATAAGTTATATTTAATCTAACTGTCAGTTATTTACCCGACGTTTTATACACACGGAGCTTGGGCAGGCGAAGGTATGAGTGATCGTCATATGATTATTCCGATTATAAACGCCAGGAAAATGGTGTTCAGAAAGTACAGTTTTTCAAATTACCAAATAACGAAGAATTGCTTGTAATATGGGTACGCGAAAACGAACTTCCAAGGAGGAGAAAAAATTATTCGATTGATCGAATATCGCCGAAATTATTTAAACGCACAAAATATGGAACTAGGAGGTTTAAATGTTTGGTTACCCACGGCAAATATAAACAGTATACTGCTAAAGCAAATTCCTCTTTCGAAGATGTAAGATTACCAATCGATACAGCCATAAAGCAGTCAAAAATTTTTTTAAATACTTTTTAATAAATCTGTAATTTAGTTTCTTTAGAGTAAACATTCAGGAAAGCTACTTTTTCACCGATTTCAATGCTTTTGAAAAATGTTATGTTTCAATACATGTGATATTTTATATACACAGTGTCTCGTTTACATAAGAACGTCTCAATATTTCCATTGTTTTTAGACTTAGTAAAAAAAATGTTATTTTCAAGGTTAAGTTTTTGAAATTTCACCAGCACTTTCTTAAATGAAATCCTATGTTGTTTGTATCATATTCGTATAGCATTGAAAAATGCAATGTTATGACATGAATGTTCAAACTCTTTCAATCATGAAATTTCAAGGAGTGTCTCACTTAACTGAGAACATCTAAATATGTCCGCCATATATATCGTTAAAAAAAACTTCTGAAGACAAAGTTACACCATTCGATGATGTAAATTTGATGGTGGCCAAAATGTTTTATTTAAAGTATTTGGTCGTTTTCAAGAATTTCTAATCAAGATCCTATATTGTTTGTTCCATAATGGCATATAAATTAAGAAAACCAATTTAATAACCTCGATAACCATACCGTTTTGATCCTGTCATTTCCAAGCATTTACAATAATACATCCCAATGTTATTGCGGTATTGCGAACTTGTGGATTTGTACCGAAACGCAGTTTTCTTGCTCTGAGTAACACGTATCATAAGATAAATACGTTTCACCAAATCATTACTGCAATCCTAGGAATCGTGTTTTGAAAAATAAACGTCATTATTACAAACTGAAAAACTTATTGGATGTACTATTAACACGTTGATTAGCGAATCAGTTTTCACGAAACTGCGTAGAGTCGAAACATTTTTTCATAAAATCGAAACTGATAAGTCAAAATAGTTTTATGGCGACTGCTCTCTTAACCTCCTTGCGTCTCATAAATCGACTAAAATTTGTTTGTTTGATATGTCACCGAGTAACTTAATCTTATATCTATAAAAAATTCTATCACGTGAATTCAGATGACAAAATACTCCAAGTATTAAGCTGAACATTTTCTTCCTTTTCTTTGCTACACATTTTCCTTGTTTTTCTTTGTTGTACACACTGGATGAAGATTAAAAGAGTGCGACCTCCTTTTTTAACAGCTTGTATTTTACGACATTGATGTATTGGTGAGTTGACGTTTGAAAAATCTGTTTCCACAATATTCGATTGTATCAGTTGACACGGGCACGTGACTTTTCCGTGCCAATAGTAAAAGTCACCGCTTGGCTATTGAGTCATCGACGATCGCCAATTTCTCGGGTACCGAATTTCGTGCGTCGCAATAACCTACTACCATGCTATCAACGACTGATTCCTCTCCTGCGTGGTTAGCCGTGGTTGCGAGAATGGTGTCTATTTGTGAACACCGGTCTATACAACATAGAAGCGAGATTGCGAGAATGAAAGTTCGTCCTTTTCAAGTCAATATTTATTGAAGACAATGGTATCAGAGTATAATAACGTTATTCGGAAAATCCATTTGAATTCTATTTGACCTTTGAACGTGGTTTTTGAGGAAGACTTTATTTTATTCCAGTGTATATTTTAAAAACTCTAAAGGTCGACGGAGACGTTGGAGTTTTGTTTAAATTTGACAAAATCTAATTCTGAATGGGAATTAGTACGATACCTATCGGTAATTATTTAACAATCTTTTCGAAACGAGTGACTGATTGATTACTGCTTAGACAATTTTTCAGTAGCAATAGCAATTATAATTTCGAACTATCAAACCTTCTTAATCAGTCAAATATAATGATTTCTGTTGATGTTTGTGTTTAAAGGGAAATTATTAACCTATATTTCAATATGACATATGCATCGATACGCCTATTAACACCAGAATGACTAGACAATTTTGGAAAACATACACACGTTTTTCTGAGAAATATTTAAAGAAATTGTTCTGCTAAGGTGCATTTTAGAATATGAATTGATTGAAATCTTAGCAAATATACTATTATATTGTCGATAATTAATGTTGGCGTTAACTCCTTGATACAACTACTCTATCATTAATAATTTATCGAAAAAAGAGATGAATTCTAGTTTTATTCGCTACTTATGAGAGTTGACACTAGATAAATAGCATTTAATCTGAAGTCAAAAGAATTGAATAATATTTACGTTTGTTGTATTCTATTTTAAATCTTCACCATGAATCTGATATGATAGTATAAAGTGATGGGTTAATAGATTTCCAATGCATTAACGTATCGCGGTATCTCGTGCGTGCACGAACTTGGAACTATGTGTTCGTTTAAAAATGTATTAGAGGTATCCATAAGAAATGTCGTTTTTTTCAGATGTAGTAGACATTTCCATCTAGTGAGTATAATTTGTGTTATTATAATATAACTTATTATTTAGGTAAATATATCAATTTTTAGTGTTCTTAGTGTTCTTTCATAAAAATGCCACTAATGTCACAAATACCATTAATGCTATTGATCCCGGTCACGTGGGTGATAGAATATGTCAGTATTAGTTTAAAAAATTTAAGAACCCTGTTTTCAATCTTTAGACTGTACAAAACCTGGGAGACCTGTTGACTTTGACAAAGATCTGTTACTGTCTGAAATTGAAACTGAGCCCAAACAAACTATCGAGGAATTAGCCACGAAGCTTAAGACTTTGTGGTCTACGATACAACGGTGTTTAAAACAGCTGAATAAATTGCAAAGAGCTGGAATATGGGTCTTTCGTGAACTTTCAGTTAAAAACAAAATTCAGCGTGTACGCATTTGCAGTTAATTTTTGTTGAGGTTAAACGGATTTAATTTTCATCGACAAATTGTTGCGGGAAATGAAAAGTGGATTCTATTCAGCAATCTGAATAAGAAAAACAATGGTTGACATCACGGTAAATACTTTTCCCAACTCTAAAACCGAGTCTTCACCTTAAAAAGGTATTATTGTCAGTATGGTGGGATTCCACAGGAATTATTCATTACGAGGTTCTCAATCCTAATGAAACAATAACTGCTGAATATTGTTGTCCTCAGCTTGATTGATTAAGCGTGACATTGTTACAAAAACGTCTAAGACTGATAAATCGAAGGGCTGTTATTCTCCAACATGATAAAGCAAGACCACATAGTGCCAGAATCATCCGAGAAAGAATCAAGAAATTATGCTGGGAAGTACCATGAAGCATTATCCCCGCGGAAAAAAATTACCTCGTACAGCATCTATCAAAACTGCAAGCGAAAAATATTTTACTTCAAAAACACCATTCTACAACAAGGGAATTCAAAGTTTGCCAAAGAGATGGGAGAAGATCGTCAATAACGATGGAGGTTTTATTATTAACTAAAAATGTATTAACTCTTCGCAAAAAAACAATTTTCTACAGTATCGAAAAACGACATTACTTATAGTAACTTTAATATTTCAATTTGAAAAGGATTTATATAGAGTCGTGGTAGAGCATGTGTGTAGATTGTGCATCGATCCTAAAGGTGTTACAACTGCTCAGACTTTGTATTACGTTTTTTATACCCAGATCTAATGATATTTTATTTCAAATGAGAGTTTTGAAGAAGAATCTGACCTCTATATCGATAATTTTTGATAATTTTGAATAGATTGTAAAAACTTATTAATTACACTAATTGAGCTTTGTATTTCAACTATAAATTCGCATTTTAGACTCGAACTTGTAGTTCAACACTCACTCATTATTTCTATAGAGTTTGTTTTTGTTTTGTGGATCTTTATTAACTACTATTGTTCATAAACTGGCGCAGACAAGGAACTTTACTACCAACAGTGTTTGAATAAATTAACGTGATAAATGGAACATGTGAAAAGCACTTGTGCGGGTCACGAAATCATCACAAATATTTACATGAGACATGAGATATATACTTGTTTAATTCGTGGGACGCTGATGCATGAAGATAGCACTTGTCGATGACTATCATTGATATGTGGTCGTATCATAATGCTGTAAATCGATAGTGCCCCCCCCCCCCATAAAGTGGGTGTACATAACATAGGCTTGCAAAATTTGATATCAAATACAAGCAAAATCACGCAAACAACAAATTCTCAAATTCGTGTGACTAAAATTTGTTCAAAACGATAACACCTTGTGACGATTGGAATCAAAGCATCTTCTGTGTTTCTAGAACTTAAATTTTACACGCGCTGATTCATCCAAATGTTACACTTGGTGCTGTGACGAATTCCATTAACTTTTTAGCTATTATAAGCCACTATAGTGGCATTTGTGTATATCATCTTTTTAATACGCGACTATAGCGGCACAGTTCTTTCTCTGTCATCGATAGTTGTGCACATTATAGTCTAATCTACGTAATTGCACAGTGGACAATTCTATCAACCTCAAATCGTAGTGCCACATTTACAATATGCAGACTGCGTCAAACCTTGCTCTACAGAGGTATAACTTCACGGCTAGTCCCACCGTAGCTAAAAGATAAACTCTAGAAAATGTGTGGACTGTCTGTTCATGTGTATTTGAAATTCGTATTTGTAATAAATTTGGTTTTCTAAGAATAAAAAGAACAAATATAAAATGGACGGTCATAGAAGATTGTAGGTAAGTACAGTTGGAGGTTGACTTGGTGTCTAGCGAAACGGCACCGCTGCAAGAGGTGTCTTTCTAGTTTATATTTCTATAGTTTTTATTGGTTACGCGTAGGCTCCTGGGGATGATAGGTTCCACAGAATTAGGCTGTTAGAGATATCGAGTTTACTTTCAAAAACTCTGCCAGCATATCAAGCTGATTCGCAGACTATTGGGATGCAGCTCACCTGTCAAGACCTTGGACTTTTATTTCCTCTAAATGATCAAGTTTGGTCATCTTGCCGGCAACGTCGATAACGCAACAACATTACCGCGCACCAGTCCAAAGACCTCACTAAATCATTGAATCGGTAGTAACGACAGCCGGTGTATACAAAGGGTAGGTATGTAATCAATGCAAGCTTATGACTCGCACCCCCTGGGAATTCCTCGTTCATGGGGAATAATTATAAATCCCAATCCCCATCACGAAGGAGGTTTAGTGGGTTACCCGGGCCTTTCAGTCAAGGAAGTCACGATGATTCCTTCAGTATAGCGCACGTGGTCCAGAACACATCAGGGCTTCATAGATTTATCATTATTTAATCTCATGCGACTAGAAGCCACCTATCTCTCTAAAAGGACTTGTTTGTACATTGGTAGTAAAAACACATTGACAAAAGCCGACAAAAGTAGGCTAAAGTTTTGTTCGTTATTGGAATTAACCAGACAAATCGTTCCGCCAACTATAAACAGCCATGCACTACCACCCTCGTGTTTCCCTCGCACAGTATTAAGACTATCAACCTGCCGCCAGGAACTGGTCCCCGAAGTACCAGTCAATTGCAGGTCTACTGGTCGGATCTATTCGACAGTGCTTTCGTCAATGTCTTCCATATTTAATTAGCCAATTTGCATACCGCTATCTCTACAGGTGGCCTGGAGATCGTATTAATGAACAGTAAATTAACGATCGAAAATAGAAATTAGGGAAATAAACGAATTGAAAATTGGGTGAGAAAAAAATGAAAACTGATCGATTAAGCGATTTCTACAGCCTAGCTATCAAGTTATCTCTTAGCAATGCTTGGTTAGGACTTGAGGAAATTTTAGTTATTGCTTCGAATTATTATTTGTGACGATTAATAAGCTTAAGAGAGATTCAATTTTGTCTTGAAACTATGTTAAGATCCACTAGATCTTGAAAGAATTGTCTTATATTACTAAAAATGGGTGTGCCCAACAACTAATGAATTTCAAGCACATTACTCAGGTTTTGCATGTTATATTGACTTGCGTTCAGGTCAGAAGCCCGCAAGCAGACCCATCGATGACTTTTATAATCCTATAACCGGTGGAAACGGTTAGTAAGGCAGTTTCCATATCTGTTCACCATCCCCATCAGAAAGGTTGTAACTCCCTAACCAGGGACGGTTTCCAAATCCATAAAACGAGACATTTCGCCTCCGACAGTCGAGAACATCACTGGTTCGACAGCCAACCAGCGGCTATTTAAATTAAAGTCAAATTCACATCGTTAAATTACATCCATCGTGTTATTATGCATCATTACAAACGCGTTCTGCCGAAATTAACTTTTCGAAAAAGCATCATCGGATCACGTGAGCTATTTTAACCTCTTCCGACCCAAGGCAAATTATAACGTATACTCGTAAAGAAAAAGATAGCACACGTGTGCTATCTTTAATTTCACGCGTTATAATTATGGCATAGGGAAAGTGCAAATGATACATAAAGACTACCGTCTACCAATATGTAAACGTAACTATTATTGACTTTTCTTTAACGAATTTTCTTAGTAAAAATACAAATACCCAAATGAATACAGACAAAATGATAGCACGTCTGAAAAATATTCCATATTATATAAATTTAAAATAGACAAATATGAAAATGATATAACTGTACCTGTGTTTAATAATATGTGGGACCTTCGTGGTTCTCAATTACTTCTATCATCCTTTTTGGTAAGGATTTATGCAATACTTCAATTCAAAATTGTGATAAGTTTTTCCATTCCTCTTTAATTCAGATTTTTAAATTATTTAAAATTTTAAATTGTCTACCTTTTGCGTAGACAGCTTTTGATAATAATCTCCAACAGTTCTCAATTATATTAAGGTCCGGGGAGCATGCCGGCCATTCCAAAACAGAAATTTCCTCCTTTGAAATTTTTTCTCATGAATAATTTTTGCCGTTCGTATGGCAGCAATACCTTGCCGAAATACAAATTTTGTACCTGCAATGCCTTGTGCATACTTATCAATTTGGTTTTTTATTAATCTCAAATAACTTGCACTATTCATTTTTCCTTGTATAAAATTAATATCTGTTTTCCCTTTGTAACATATGCCGGCCCAAATCAATATTCCACCTGCTTTCATTTGTCGTTTAATTTTGTTAATTGTCCTTTTCGAATGTCATGATAATAGTATGTACTACTATCTGGACCATCCAGACAAAACCTTTTTTCATCTGTAAAGATTACATTCCTCCAGGTTTTCCTCTAGTGTGTGTGTTTTTTCGCAAATTCGAGCCGTGCTTCCTTATGTTTCTTTCTTAATCGTGGTTTGGCTTTTATTTTTGATCGGTTTATAATATTACTCATTTGCAGCACACGTCGAACATTTTGAATATTAGTATGTACACCAGCTTTGCAAGCAATTTCTCTTGCAGCACGAAGTATTGCTGTTGTGTCATAGTGTGATAGGGCTGCTGGCCTTCCAGTGTTTTCCCTTTTACCTTAGCTATCCGCATCTTTTAATACGTTATATACAGCTTTTCTGCTTCAATTAATTTTTTTCGCAATTTCTGTAATCGTTACTTTCCGTTTTTTTAAAATAAAAATTGCGTTTATTTCACTATCAGACAATCTTTTAGCACGACCCATCACGAAATGCGACAAATACCAATATCAAGAAGCACTAAACACTGACTGACCACTTTAACTTCCTTAAACCTTGCGACACAATGAAGAAAATCAAAATAAACCTTGAGTGTACTATAATTTTGTCTCTGGCTATTTGTGTGTTTACATTCCTCCTAAGAGAATATCTTGTAGAAATTCCAATATAGGTAGTATTTACATATTAGTAGAAGGTAGTCTTTATGTATCATTTGCACCTTTCCTGTACCATAATTATAACGCGAGAAATTAAAGATAGCACGCGTATGCTATCTTTTTCTTTGGAAGTGCAGATTGTTTTATTACTTCAAAATCTAGCAAGATGTTAAAACTGTGGCGAGGAACCATATATATACCTGTGCTTCGAGCCTATTTCTACCGGAAAAGTAGTATATTACCATTTTATATAAAAATCAGATCTGAAGAAGCAAACCTGTTAACTGTGGAATTTAGTTTGAAAAATCTCTCGTTTTATGCGCAATAGAATAAAAAAAATGAAGTGTGTACTCATTAAACGCAGGGCGAATGCACCTAGGGTATATTTTAATAAAAAACCAAAACAAAACAAAGAAGAAATACCTGTTTATCTGAAAAAATAAATATTTCCTCCTTGAAAGAAATAATATTGTTTCAAGCCTTAAGATGACGTATGTACTCGTTAAACGTAGTTAACTGGTTAAGCAAATTAAAAGTCTGTCTCGAAGCACAATTTCTACTTGGCTTTCGTTTGTCCGCGCCTCTGCCAAAGTTTATTTAAGACGAAACAGTATTAACATTCCGCTGGAAAATTCCAGAATTTTCTGCACTGTCGAATACTGTGAAATATTCGGGAAAACGTATCTAAAATGCATGTACCTATATATCTTTAACAAATTCGCAACCAACGTTTGAGAGTGAAGTAATCCTTACTGAAGCTTGAAGTAAGAACTGAGAGCTAATGGAGTTTCATGATTTACTTTGTACGATTTTACGAAATTACAGCTTGTTCTACTTCAAAAAGGAGATTCATGGTTCACGTTGCTGCGATGAATATCAGTTGGAATATTTTAATTGTTACCTACGTCTGAAATCGTAATAAATCGAATTTGTCACTATGCAAATGCGTTCGTTTAATCCAAACAAATGTTATAAGAACAAACAAGAACTTTTAAAGAACCCGTATACGTGTATAAACTTAACCAAAGAAAACCAGATATTTTGTTTAAATTATGGGGAGAAGATAATAAATTTAAATACACGATAATTTAAATATAATTTAAATTTATATACATATATATACGAAATATATACGAAAGTTTGCGTTCGGTTATTACGAAATTGCAAACTTTACGTGACAAATTTTACGTGACAAATTTTACAATTTGGTACGTGATAAATAAAAAATCTATGAAAGTGCAAATATGTTTCAATATTACTTTCAGCATTTCTGAAACTATAATTAACAAAATTATCATTGTCAATACATATATGCGTACGATTCAATGAATACCTATTTAAAAATAATTTTAGAAAAACGTACGTAAATATTATTAACAATATTCGATTATCAAGCTTATTAACGTGATTGACTACGAATAGTTAAAATGATGTTCCTGATTGTCAAGTTCGTGCAAGTTTGGGGTACAAAGAAACGCATAGTCACAGTTATGAATATTCCAAGCAGTTAAAAATTCCAGGTCATGGAATAATAAATCGACTCCAGTGTAGTTGATTCATGTGCAAACAATTTCCATATGCAAGAGGATTGCAAGAGTGTCGGGAGCTGAGTCTTTACCGACACAATCCGTAACGGTTTCTTTTGTTAGTTCATAAGCAACGAAGTGATTCGAAACATATCATCAAAAAACTTTTCTGCAGTCTACATTAAATATTCATATATTTTACCTATAATGTATAGTTCATTTTTAATAACACTTTATGAGGTACAGTCTAGCCAGTACCGCTTAAGATACTTCATCACATTAATTTGTATCCAAGTTAATATTAGAAATTTAGTATTCCACATATTTATTGTTATCATAGAAATAATTTAATTTGCTTTAAGTCTTTTCATAATTGTTAAGTGCAATACACTTGATTTAAATACCTATCAAATTCGTTGGTTGTCTATTATCTATAAACCATCAAAGTGTATCTTAAAAAAATTAAAAGTTACTACAGTAATAAATTTTTTATATACAATTTCAAAAATTGGTTTGAATAGATATTATTTTATTCTTTTTATTTATATTTGATCGAGGATTTAGTTTATATATATTTACACAATCATGGCAATAGAACGTCTATGACAAAATTTATTTACTATGATTTATTCAGTATTTAAGCACCTTAAACGCAAGTTTTATAAAGAGAGTTGTTTTTTACAATTTGTTGGAATATTTGTGAACAATATAAATTATATAGCATAAATATAAGAGGAAAAAAGAAGTAACTTCTATAACTATTTGCCTTTTTATTCAGAATAGAAATTTAATTCAATTTGAAACTTAAAGTTACACTTTACTATCTTTTCAAACGTGACGCCCGTACACACCATCCATAAAACAGCTTCTTTTCAAGTGAAGCACTAACCCTGATGCATTGTCTAACACATATTTTACGTTGCAATAACTCGTAAACAATTCTTGCAGATTTTCAGAGAAAACTCTCCATCACATATAGCTTTCAAGATAATATTGAAAGAGAAACAAATTTTCAATACTAAGAGTTATTTATGCGTTAACTGTGAAAATTATACAGTATATTTTATTTTTATCTTAAGTGACAGCAGCATAATCTTTGAATAAAAATAAGGAAAAACTCTTATATAAACATGAAGTAGCAAATAATCTTTTACTGTATAAAAATGTTTATAATCTTTCATGGCAGAAAATGATTATGTGTAGAATGTAGACCAAGGTTGAAAACGGTGATATCGATTCTGATTCTTGAAACAGTTATGAAGAATCGAAATAAAGTCATAGCTGTTATTTGATATATCGGTTAGTCCTACTTGTTTGAAACTGTTATAATATCGATATAATGTAACTGTGATTTTTCGGTTCTGAAAGAAATGTAGAAACGAAATACAGAGATGAAATGCAAAACCGAAGAATAATTATAGAACCGATATAATATTAGTCTGAAGAATCAGAATCGAAACTGATATATCGAATAACAGTTATGTATTTCAGTTCTTCATAACTGTTTCAGTCAAAACCGATATATACAATTTTTAACAGTTATTGTCGGAACCTTTTCAATCCCTAATGTAGACTCTCTGAAATAAATAGGTATATATTTATATATTCTTCAACGCATTATAAACGCTGAAACATGCTTAAACTATCTTCAAAGACAGCAATACATCAATTAAGTGCACTAATCTTTTCAAATATTTTTTAGTATATTTTGGAAACCAAGAATTCGAGGCAAAATACGAATACACGGGGCCATCGAATTGATCCTAATTGAAAACATCAAAGAAAACTATAGTAAAGTTGATTTTAGATTAAGAAAATGAATCAGGTTTGTAAAATATCGGGTGTCATCTGTGATACTCATGCCAACGATCGCTAGACATTTCTTTCAACGTTGCTTTCTTGAAGACAATAGATGTTACGTCACAGATCCGGCTCGAAGGACCAAAAACTGTTCCGTAGTGGATCCGGCTCGAAGGACCAAAAATGTGACGTCGCAGCGTGGCAACCTCGATGGTTGCACGCCCGTACACGATTATTAACGCGGATTTAATTCCTCGGCTGGGGTTGTAAATCCCAGCTTTAACTTTAGGTCTCGTTAATACTCGCGACGCTTCGATTTCCAAATTTCTTCAGAAATCGACTGATTCGATTCTGATCTCCAATTGAGATCAGACCACCGGTTTCTCACGATACTGAGAACCCGTTTGATGTTGCGCGTTTCGAGACGAACGAATTCTCGAATTTCGAATTGGATGCTTCTTCGGAGTGTGAAGCTGGAATGTAGTTGTCCCGAACGATGGACTTGTAGAATCTGATAGAATCCCGTTACTCCGAACGGTTGAGTGTCTGAGAGTCTGATCGGTATCTTGTCACTCCGAACGGTTGAGTGTAGAATGTGAACTATTCGGATGTTAACTGCGTAACTGATGTTCTGATAACTGATTCTACGTAAAAACTTACGCGAGTGCGATCCTGTAGGTGTTTTTATACACCACTTACAGGTTTTGTGTCGAGTGCGCTGATTGGAAAGTTGAAAATACCCAATCGGCGCATAATTCCAAAAATCGGGGGCGTCTTGGACGACGCCCCTTGGCCAGCCCTCTTGGTGCAAGAGCGAGGGCAATGGCCACGTGCGAGGGATCCTCGAAGATTTGCTGATGCCTTGGAAATTTCCTCCAAGTTGACTCATGTCTGGCGGAACCGTTACGAACGAGGTTCGCGTCGATCCTTCGGAAATTCCCGGTTTATGATATGGTCGGTTGTCTGTAGGAACGAAGTAAAAATTCCAAAACTATTGTCTGGACATGCGCGGATTAACTAAATGATTTTATCATGTTTTAGGGTGAAATTGCCCCCTTGTAACTAAAATAAATAAACTGAGTTCGAAAAAAGCTAATCCCGAAAATAAATTTGTTGGCACGTCCATATCATAAACGAACCTTCGAGGATTTTCGCCGTTTTGTTCCGCATCGGACGGAACAATAGACATGAAGCGCTTCGTATCTTACATAGGTAGCAAAAATCAATAACATATTGTATCTTACAATGTATAATAAAATCATTATAAATAAATAAAACAGTAAAAAAATAAGGAAAGAAAATAAGTTTCGTCATTTTATTAATCTCTTGCTTTATAACATCATGTTAGATACTTGACGAATATTTCAAACAGAATTTGACAAATATAAATATTATTCAGTTTGTTTAAATTCAAATGAAATATTATCTTTCTATTATCAATTATTATTATACTTTAGAGTAAACAAAGACAGTATATATCTAGAATTTTCTTTTTTTGCAATAAATTATTAATGACAAAAAATATAATTGTATCGACCATTGTTAAGAAAGAAGTTATAGGGCAAGGGGTTTATATCCAAAACATGGGATATTATTTTCACAACATCAGCATGTAATATTTTAAAATACCGTAGTTGATGATTTTCTGGTGTCACACGTCGCTATCAGCAGCGTTATATATTTTTTATAAAAAAAGTTTTATTATTATAAAATCAGTTTCATGTACTTTATTATTTAGAAGGTTTTATTAATATTGTGCAAATAAAGAAACGTTGTATGTATATTCACCAATCAAATACCAGCTTTTCTACAAATTTTACTTATGTTAAAATTCTATACAATTATTTGTTCATTAATATTATCCTTCCTAAAGCATTTATTAAGATAAATACTGATTGTGAACACGTGTAGCAGCAATTCAATACATAGTGGTTCAATAAATCACATGTTTTCGATGTACTTACTTCGAAGACTGTTGTTGATGATTTTCCTTCGAACCACCTTTAAAAGTAGTTTGTCGCTTTAGTTTGGAATCCTCGGACTTCTCTTCTGGAGTTGGTTTCAGAAAGGACTCTTTATCGCCATCGATGCCTTCTTCCTTTGAATTACGTTGATCTGGTTGTCGATTTGTTGATGCGAGTGGCAAATTGTCTGCACTGCGAACCTTTCGACACAACTTCGATGTTGAACCGTGCCTCCGTAAAAATTCCTGAAAATTAAAACGGGACTGCGATGTAGCTGGAACAATGCAAGCTATAAAAGACTATACTGTCGTGTTTTGCTAGTTGGATATTTTCTGCTTTTTTCCTCGAAAAATTGCTACCTATGTACTTTATAAAAAGAATGTGAATTTTGAACGATCACCAAACAGGTCCTAGTAATAAATAAGCAAAGCATTAATATTTCATAAAATTGCGTGCGTACATTTATTTATTCGTGACATATGAGTGTCTACGCTAGAAGATCGCTAATACAAAAACATTTATTTGAATACTGAATGTATGAAAAATTGTCTTGTTGTTTATTAGTGAGTATGAGTATAAATCTACAAATCCATAAAAAATGTATTTGATTTTGAATGATTTCTGAGATATATGTACAAAACATATGTAAATACGAAGGCTTGCAATGTGAACAAAATTAACCACACTTCTTATTTAGATTTTGTGAGAAATATTTTAAATGCGTACTAAAATTCAAAGTATTTATTTTCAGTTTGTAATATCTCTTAAATTAATATCATAACGCCTTTACTTTAACAAAAAGTACATCTTGTACAATACTACGTAATTTCAATTCCATCTTATTTACAAATTCCTAAAATTTAAATACTGGCATTGCCGAAGAGTTAAAGTGATCAACCTTTAATTTCTTATACAAATGAAGAAGCTACATTTTTTTAGATTTAATGCGATTATTATTATTGTATCTGTATAAAGGAATATATTTATTCGATAGATTTTCACAAAAAGCTCTTTATGATACCACTAGTTACGAAATAAAAGAACTAAAATGAATCATCCTTATCGATCTAATAGTAGTTCTAATGTTAAGAAACATTTATTCGTTATTTTTCAGTGCAGTCACATTATATAGATTTTGCATGTTTTGGAGATTGATGTCTATACTGCAGTTGATTATCATAATAATGCATTATTCATGAATAACCGCAGAATTATTGATTTACTTTTAATTATATTATCTTTCTGTATCTAGTTTTTCATAGTTTTTACATAAAAAATGATTCCTAGACTATAATACCTGATATTTTATAAAACATTTATTACACTGTTCAATACATACCTACCCCATTCGCACATCTCAAACTTAATTATTATTGAAAATTATTGAGAATACCTCGTGCAAGTTATTTATAAAGGACATTAATAAACATTCTTCATTCTTTTAACTTCTTGTAGTCTGATTTTCTTCGCGACTACGCTTGTTGATTTTATTATTAATTATTCGCTAGGACGCGAGAGAATTTCCTATTTATTCGAAGTACACGCTTGCTTTGAAGGTAAAACATTGATAATAGAAGAGTAGTTCTTAACTTTGACTTATATTCAATGAATAAAACTAATTTTCATTAAACTGAATTAAAAGCCTTTACCTTACTTGTCATTATGCGGTAAGGGATTAAAACTGTTCTAAAGTTGCAACACGTCATGTTTAAATCAATGAATTTAGACAAAGTCGGAGAACGTTATATAAGAAATTATGATTTCAATTAATATATATTAAATAAATGATAATAGTTATTCTATAAATGAAATTATTTGTGAATACAACATAACGTATTATTGTCGAACTTTCAAACAAGATTTGCTTATCAATGATAGTTGGTTTTATTCTGTTTTTATTGGTGAATGAAAATGAAATGCATGTTTCCATTTTTCGAAGGGGCTTTGGTTTACGATCACATTGAGAACCGAAAAAGAATTCGTTGACGCGTGATAGACGATTGTTTAGCGTAATTAAACAAGCAACGGGAAAAACAAAGAGTGATTGAAATCTCTTCGAAGAATCGAGAAAGAAGTCTTATTGGTTTCTCCTTGAAGGAGAAGAGGTGTACAGCGTGCTGACGGAAACCTCTAATTCAGGATGAAACGCACGTGGAAAACTTAATTAGAACATATCATCAAGTAAAGCCTTGATCTCATCAAATTTACCAATGTCTCTCAGGGATAAAGTTTTATGGCTGAAATTCAGTATTGTTCCGCGAGTGAATAGTAAAATCCACGAGCCGAATGAAACTGTTAAAATTTTAATTACTTACGAAATAACTATAATTTTCTGACTATTATTTTTTCTGTTTCGAAAAAGTTGTTATAAAACGTAGTTTATTAAATGAAACTTTTATATCACATTTTTTTGTGTGAATACGAACATTTTATTTTCGTGAAAATAGCACAAAATTTTTTATTAAAAATAAAAATTTTATTAAATTAATCTAGAACAGGTATTCTTTATTAAGAAAGCTACAATTGTGATAAATCAATTTCTTGGAAATGTAGGGTAGGTAAATCTGAAGTTAAAATCTACAATTGTTCGTTGAAGTTCTATCATGCAAAAATTATGAAGTGTTTTTGTTTACATATCCTGCTTTCTTATTAAAAAATATTTGTAACTACTATATTATACTCTTAAATATCTGTTCAAAAGTACGTCATTTTTCGAGACCTTCATTAAACCAATATAAAATAACTGTTAAAACCGAACTCTTATAAATCAATTAATGTACAGAGTTAACTTAAAACGGGAAAGAAACAATTTAAAAGTTAAAAGTTTATTAAATAATTTTTATTTATAAAAGTTAACAGTTTCATTCGAGCCTTGGTTTCATCAGGAAAACGGACATATATAGTAAATTCTAGTTTGTATTGTGACGATGAACTGCTATTTCAAAATATCATTACTTGTTACTGAGTATTTAACAACTATTAAAAAATATTACATATATGAAGGTGGATTTAAAAGGAGTCTGACGTGTTTAATGAAAAAATATTTTATAAACAAAGTATAGAAAGCATATTTAATAATTAAATTAAAAATAATTATATTTAATATTTGTATTATTTGTTATCAATATGAGTAACTGTGACATCAGAAAACAAAAAAAATTTTATGTAGTAGTCTGATTTAATATTTATGAGAAAATTATTCTAATTTTAACCGTATTTTAGTTGTTTATAAATTATTTTTAACTATATTTGTAAGGATATTATTATTACTGACTATGTCAAATGAATTATTTTTTAATATTTTATAAATTTTTTTGAAAAAATACAAATTATAAATACGTGAAAATTTAATGGTACCACTTATTTGCCACCTTTTTATACTGTTGTCAGATGAAATAGCAAAAGAATCAATGCAAATGAAAATTAATGAGTTTAGACTTATTATGATCGTTTAATGGTAATGTAATTAGTTTATGATTTTTAAAACTATATAGTTTAAAAGTTCAATAGTACATGATTATTGTCGTCGGTCCATACGACCCCCAATGAACTTAACGACTTCCTTACTACTGAACTACGAACTTATTGATCAGCCTGCAAACTACACTTCACCTCTAACTGCCTTGAACTTTACCGTTTGACGTATCTATTTTGCACGGTATCTTTCACGTTCGTTACTTATTTAAATATCCACAATCGAAATTTGCTTCTACGCAAATAAGTAATATTCGCTATTTTACATTACAAATAATCTAAAGAAATTAAATTTCAAATTAAAAGACATTGTGTGCAAAAAAATGTTATGAAATGTTATTATCTACGATTTACAAAATAATAATTTCAAAATTAAATAATATTTATATAATCGACATTTTTGTAATGAATAAGAAATTTTTATTATGTAGTGTTTACTGTCGCATCTTCATTAAATCGTACAGTTTAAATTAGAAATATTATTGTAATTATTATTTTACATAACGAAAACAATTCGAAAAGTATGCATTTTTTCATTTGAAATATACATACCACTTATAGGCGTATATCAATTGAATTTATATTAAAACGGAATATGAAATACCGTATTTATATTTATTCCCATAAATGCAATATTCTATTTTTTTGTTTCTTTTAAATTAACTATTATACTTTTACGAATGTTCAACGCTTCTAATACAGTGGAATAAACTTTATTAATGAAAATCAAATGAACAGAAGTATTATAGGCAAAAGGTTGGTGCGTACGAGATGTTTGTTACAAAGCCTTATACAATTCGCGTATATTGTAAAGTGAGAGGGAGTGAGATCGGGGTTTCGTTTCCTGCG
Source organism: Nomia melanderi (assembly GCF_051020985.1). Classification (NCBI taxonomy): domain Eukaryota; kingdom Metazoa; phylum Arthropoda; class Insecta; order Hymenoptera; family Halictidae; genus Nomia; species Nomia melanderi. The sequence goes on from NC_135009.1 coordinate 1,577,575, forward strand.
TTTTCTCCTATTTAACACGTTCACACCGGCGTGTACCACCGGTGGTACACAATTAATTATAACAATAAATAAATCAACGTTAATAAGTAAATTATTTACCAAATTATTCAGCTACATTTACTCACAATTAGCAACTAATGTCAAAAAGCTAGAAACGTAACAACAGAATGTACTTCAACATCATTTTTGCAAACATTATGCTATTACAATCTATGATTAAACATATTGAAACACGTCTTATATATTAATAAAATGTACAGGAAGGGGTTTGGTTTTTCCCATTAATTCTAACAATGTTCTCTTAAATAAAATTTTAACCACGCATACTTTATTCCAAACGTTAAACACTGAATGAAAATAATTTCTACAAAATTGAGTGGAGTTTAGAAAAATTACAGAGCCAAGAAATAATCTGTTTTAGCGAATAAGATGAAAGAGACCCTGCAATGTTGTACGATAACAGTGCTTTAAATACTGAAAAGAATTGTACAAAAATTTCAAAAACCAAAGTCTAAAATTTTACTTCGTTTATCACATGCATCAATAATCTTACGAACCCTACGAATTTTAACTTTTCCAATATTGTAATAGTGATATTCTGAAAAATAAATTGCTTAAAAATAAAGAAATTATTACCACAGAATCAGAAAAATTTCTAAATTATAAGATTAATGACTTTCATATATGTGAAACAATGAAATAAATTAATTCATAGGAAAAGTATACTGAATCATATTAAAATTATTTTGACCAAATATGATATTTAAAAGAAATTATGGCTGGTGAAGTTGTTTTTAAGAAAAGAACTTTATACGCGTATTATTCTAATAGAAAAAATGTGACACTTGTTAGAGAGTCGATTATTTTTTTAAATGGAAACTGCGATCCGAAGTTTTAATATTACTTGCCATTTATGAAGGTTACCTTCAATGCATAATTTATGTAGCATAATGTACTTCACTGAAAAAGTGTATAATTTTTCTACAGGTGCATGCAAGTTTATTATTCTGTAGATGAGGTCAATAATAAGCGTGGGCGAGAATTCATTACTAAAAGCGAATGCGTATCAAAGAAAATGGTCTTTCCATTTCAGAAAACTGTTTTAACTAATATTTTGTTATATTTTATTTTTCGTTTAAGAATCGTATATCAAAAGGTTATAACAATACACAATTTTTGAAAAAATAGCTTATATCTAGACCACAAGTTTCATGTTTTAGCACTGCAGACACTTACGAAAAACAGTACAACAAACGGGATAAATCAACATCACTGAAATTGCTATAATACATTTCTCCAAACAATTCAAGGAAACAATTTCAATTAACAAAATAAATATTTTCTGCGTTACAAATTGCAAATATCTACTTTTTAAACAGATTCGTTTCCTGATTCCGAACATTTCCAATATTCGATTGAAAAATGTTAAAGGCACCAAAATAATTATTTTCAGTGAATGCGTATTGCCGGAAAAAGACAATATCTTTGTAAAGAATGTTTGTCGATCATTTTCCCTTCGAAACCAGAAAGTCATTTCTACGGAGGAGTCGCTGGATAACGAATATCGCAATCCAATGGCTATTCGAATTTCCGGTGTATTCCGACCGAATGGTTGGCTTTTCCATTTTTGTGATTGCGCATCGACATTGGGAGCGTCAATAAAAGCACGGTCCCGGATCAAAAGTTTCAAGGTCGCGAATCCAGTGGAACGTATAATTCGAACTTTTCCACGACAAAATTGGTCGACGTTGTAGCTCTCCCGTTTGATACGATTACGTACCTGGGATAGAAAGCCGGCCACATCGATGGCGCTGTTCACTCGCGGCCTAGAGGTTCTCGACCAACCGAGTCCAGCAGTGCTATCCAAGGAGTCCATGTGATGGTTCGACCAGTGCAGATGCTGGAAATTGCAGCAACGCGATTAGAGATCCTCGCAACAGCGTATACAGTCCGAATTGGAAATTGCTTTCGAAATGCAATCTTTTTCAAGCGTGATTTCTGACAATGCAGACACGGACAAAGAACTTTTTGTACCCACCGAGGATAGGATCAGCTCATAGGATAGAATGTTACCTTCAAATCGAACGATATTAGTGCTTTGAAGAGAAGTGTGATCTTTTTGGTATCAACCTCGTTTCATGGAACCTCGATTATACAAATTTATCTCTGATTGCTGTTATTGGCAGACAGTACTCGATCTAATTTGCGAACGTAATCACTGAGGGATTTATCTGTATGCAGATTAAAAATTGAAGATTATATTGTGTATGCTATGAAGAAATTGAATAGAAAGTTAATCAAAAACAATGAAGAAGAATATTCATCTTTTCATTTTCACATGGAAAAGTAGTAGGATTATTTTGGGAATGTTTTCGTACTGTGAATGAAGAAAATGATGGACGTTGCCGTCTCCTTCGCGAATCGCTATTCAATTTCTACATTCCGTACTTTGGAGAAAGGAAACATTCGTTTTTGCATGAACACTTCATTTATATAATAAAATTATTGTTACATAATCATTTTTATATGAATGTTCCTTTATATATTACAATTATTATCATTACATTTACTTTTACCGTTATGAAAACTATTTTTTACATCCTGTAAGTGAGTAATTATTATGACAGATGCTTCGTCTGATCGAGTATTGTTTGCCATCGACTTATTAGATCGATCGACTTTTATCAGCAATCAGATAATAACGTATTAATTGAGTATTGTGAACTCTTAAAACACTTTTTATTGGTCTGATGTATGCACATTATTTAAAAAAAGTTAAGTATTTTGTTAGCTTTATATACTTTTGTTCAAGTACTTTCATATAAAAATTTTTAATCGAGGTTTATTCTGTATTGTATACTATTACTTGCACTTTTTGTTTCACTTTCTCGTCCTCTTACATAATTAGATTTCCTGTCATAAAATTCACTTAAAAACGCGTTGTATAGTGTTCACGCAAATAGTGTTTATAATCGAGGTTTCAACAAATAATAAACATTTGCAAATTAATGCGTAAATACATTTACACGTATACATGTGCATGTTTAACAGGTTCAAATTTCATTAGCTATAAAACTAAACGCACTGCTTGGTTACGAAGTAATTGAATTTATCAAGAATCTTTGTTTTAGAAATTTTACGTTACATAGCGGTTTCCAGAGTCCAATGGGTAAATATAATAATTATATTCATTTTTCAATGATTCTGCAGTGTTTCTTATACACATTATTTACAAATAATCAAATATTATGGATCACGGAGAATAGTAAAAGTTAAAGTTTCTAGACCAAGTACTTTACAGTAATATTTAAGATTCCTATCTATATTGCACGAATCAAAGCACATTGGAGATTTTTTTAGATGTTACAATACGATATTTTTATATTCTTTTTCCTTATATATTCCTTTTTCACCAACAGATATTTATGTAATTATTAGTAATGTTTATTAAATGTATGTCAATATTCCTTAATATCTATATGTTCTTTAATAAACATTTTGTCTATTACTTCATTAGAAAAAGTAGTATGTATTAAATGCATCACCCAACTTGATTATTTTTTTCTTTTCCCATTAGTCCAATATTAATATTCGTATGAATAAATTAAATATTTATTTATTATTGGAACTATTTAATATTATAATTAAATAATAATATTTAAAAAACTGTGACATTGATAGGGATATACAATATAACAATTAATCGGTTTTCAATTTTAATTAACAGATACTGTTACATTGAGACAAATATTGATATTGATATCAAGAGTTTAGAACTCGATAATATAAAAAATAATAAAATTTTTAAAATATAAGCGTATAGAACACATTTCAATGTATAATAGTATATTCTTTACTAAATTTATTGCAAAACAAGTGATATATATATTTAAAAATAAATATTTTATATTTATATTATATTTATATATTAGTACATTTACGTTTGTTATTGTATACTATTTACATTTATTACACTTTATATCACCTAAAATATAAAGTTCATTTAATTTTAAGTTATAATTAAATTTGATGGATTGATAGCTCAAGAGAACTATTTTTAGAGTGCTGCAATTCCGGAAAAGATTGTTCTCGTCTTCCCAAGGGTGAAATAGAGATGAGAAATAGTTCGACCTTCGAGGGTCGATGTACGATATCCCTTCAGAATGAATTTGGACACCGAAGAAATATCGTATTATCTATCAAAGTACCCTCCACATGGTGTGATCTAAAACAGGGGTTGCGAAATTACTAAAATAAATTAAAATTGCTCACTTAACTTTGACACGTAAAGTATTTCTTAAGAAAATAAGATTTTTTTTAGTCTTCCATAAAAATTGTTCTTCGTCACTATAATCAATTTTAAAGAAAATTGTGTGTCATTATACATAAACATTGGGAGAAGAATATTGATTAAATAATCACTTGTTTTACACAAAATTATAGAGAATATAAAGCGTCGATATAAGAAATTCATTTCTTTAAATACATATTGTCTCAAGTTGTTACAGATTTAAAATATTTTCATATTAATGCTTGAAATACTTCATTCAAGCAATATTTAGTTTATGAAACCATAATAGATGTTCAATGTACTGACTGTTTTCGTATCAAAATCATTTTGACAAAAAAATCACGAATAAATCCATCGAAAGACATTAAAATTAATTTTTTTATTAAAACACTAATAATGTTTAACGATAGTTATCTTATTAGATATTCTTATTTAATATGTTTATGTAGATTGTTTTCCTTCGTTTCATTTCGGTTAATGCTTTAACATCTTCGATCGAAAGGTAAAACATTAATCTTTTAATTCAAATATTGAATAAAATAAATGCTATTAGAATTTAACACATGTATCTATTTCGTTCATGGAACATTAATTTTGCTTACCGATCTGTAATATTTTTGTGGTAATCATTACGTAATAATTATTGAGCATAGCTAGATCCTGTACTATAATTTCTGCAGTAATTTGGACCAGAACAAAAAGCTTATTTATTCAAGTATTTTAATTGAGATTTGACTTCGTGTTTGAGATCAAAATTACGCTGAAATTCTCTTCAAGGTGCTATGTATTTTTAAACAACACTTTGCAGATGTTATAAAACGCCATTGTATGTAATATACTGATATTTCATTTCCCCTAGCTGGGGTAATGAAGCAGCAAGAAGCTCATGTGGTCAACAATGAACGTAAATTCTTATTTACACTTCGTTATTAAAGTAAATTGTTTTTGCCAGTTAAACACTGGTAAAGTACCTGGGAATGATATTTATTGATTGTAGTTCTCACAAAATAAAATGACTTGTTTTACAAGTACTAAACAAATATTTACTTACTGCAAACCATCTCGTATTCATATGTATTTCAATAATTTTCTGCTTATTCTATCTATTTATATTTTTTTTACATGATGTACGGCGTTATTCGTCATACAGCAGAAAGGAAATAATTCGAAGACCAAAAACAAATTAAGACTATAGAATAAAATGTTCATAATTCACTGCATTTACATGTAATAAAAATTTATGGTGTTACGTAAAATTATATATTTCTTGTAGAGTTTATCATTTATTCAAATACAAATCTCTATTGATTTACCATAAAATTTTAATGATATCATATCAGTATTAACAATTATATTAATTGTCTATCTTTTACATTAACATTATATTATTATTTTTCATTTCGTCCATTTTCAGTTTCATTTAAAGCAGTCTCTAGAGAGTCATTCGTATGTCTAATAAGCACGTTAGGTATTTCCGAGACAGTTCCCTAATCGATGGATTGAACGTGACGAAGAAGTTTTGTGTCTGGCACGTACAGCGAACTTAACACGACTTATCTGCTTTAGAGAAAATGAGAAAATGATGCTTATCGGGTTTCAATAACGACAGCCAAAGACATTCGAGGATTCCCAGTAACTATTATTGTAATCCAATACAACAAACTTAAATATTATTTATTGCTCGAGCACTAAATGAACGCTAAAAGTAATTTTCAGTATGCAGTGAAGTAAATAACTTCTGTAATTAGCTTCTAACTGATTTGTGTATTACCTCAGTCTTTTAATTACTGCTCATAATTTTGTGAGTGGCATATAATATTTTTGTATGAAAATAAATAATGTTCTCATTCAAGAGTTAAGTTCTATAATATAATATAATGTAAACAGTGTTTATTAGGCTGACCAATATATGCTGTATTTCAATAACCAATACATGATTCTTGTAAATTTTTGTGTATAAATACGAATCTGAGAACTGTTTATCTCCATCATTTCAAATTTTGGGAAACTTAATTTTGAATAGAAATGCAAGGGTATAGCCGAATGAAAAAGGGTAAAAGTGCCACTACTATTAGGGTATTTACAAGGTGGAATGCTGTGCACAGTTCATGGCTAGTATTTTATGTTCTGGTTGATAAAAAATTATGAAAAAAATAATAACTATTTTAGGTGTAGATGTGCACTTCTGGGAATTTTGTTACAAAATTTTAGACTGCAAAATCGATTTTTCGAGAAAATTATAAATGCTGATTTTTTATTTAAATTATGAGAGCACCACTTTTAAATTCCCATAGAATTACCTTCTCATTATGACTATTAATCCCCTATTTTTTTCATACTTTTTGGATTCGATATTTTTCTATATTGTCGGCCGAATTATGCATACTATTATTTATATTTTTATAAATATTATATTTTGCTGAAGCTATTAATGTATAATTTTGGGCAGATTTCTTAAAAGGGTGTATAAGATCTTTCCTAGTTCATATATTGAATAACAAGGTGTTTCAAACTGCATACAGTATTCTAAAAAGTATGAAAAAATTATAGGTTAATAGCTTTAGCAAAACAAAATATTTGTAAAAATATGAATAATAGTACGCATAATTCGGCTGATAATATAGAAAAATATCGAATCCAAAAAATATGAAAAAAATAGGGTATTCATAGTCATAATAAGAAGGTAATTCGATGGGAATATAAAAGTGGTACTTTCATAATGTAAATAAAAAAACAGCATTAATAATTTTCCTGAATTTTTAAAAGATCGATTTTGCCGTCTAAAATTCTGTAACAAAATTTCCAGAAATGCACATCTACACCTAAAATAGTTATGATTTTTTTCATAATTTTTTATCAACCAGAACATAAAGTGCTAACCATGAACTCTGCATAGCATTCCACGTTATAACTTCTGTAATAGTAGGGGTAGGGGCTTAAAACTTAGTACAAAGGGGTTTTTTTGAGAGATCTATTAAATGGTATGTGCGAAATTCGATTTGGTCTGGGGGCACTGTTACCTTTCCTTATTCGGCTATGCATTTGTCAGCTTGAACCATTATTTCTGTGTTAGCAATGAAAATCATTTAATTGAAATGGTTTGTATATTTTTTGTATATTATTCATTTATTTTGCGAGCAAGTAGTCTTAGACAAAAGTTAACTTTATCACGCGATAGAGCAGACCCTTTTCGCGTGGAACACTTTAAAGGGAGTTGGTATACAGATTTAGGTTTTGATTAAGAAAATAAAATACTTCCGTAAAACACGAGCTACCGTCAGTGATCCTCAATGCCAACAATTCCTTGATGATCCCCTCAGCGAAATGCAGCAATTTTTCTCGCATGTGATAACATTAACTTCCTCTAAGATTTGAAAAATAATGTTCTGCAATTGTATTTTAACACATTCACTACCGAATCAGCAATGATAGAAATTCTACACAAGTGAAATAAACAATTTTCTTAATGAAACAGAAATTAAAAATACAAAGTTTTTCACAGCGAGTGTTACTTCAATTTTCTTGCGTTTCATAGATTCAACAAGATTTATCTAATCTGTTTTTGCAAAAAGTAGTGTCACCCGAGTCCGTGCGACATAGCAATCGGAGTGTTAAATGTTAATAAAATATTTGGATAACAAATTTTAAGCGACAAATTGCTTATTATTCGTTGGTTGTACTCAATTTCACAATTAGTCATATAATAAATGCTATTACCATATGTACGTAGGATTCCTTTTATTGGAAGCAAGTGATATATCCAAGCTCTCCCACAATTGTTTCGAAATACATATATTTTCGATTAAATAACAGAAGTTAATGTCTCTTATTAGATCAATAAAACAGGCGTACAGCTTCTTATTAATGTTCCGAAGTTTTTAACTACAGGCGCAGATGTTGCGTGCGATTTATCACACCATCAGAAGCGAAATTCGGGGCTATTAATTCCCATGAAGTCAACAAAAAAAGACAGTGAAAAGAAACGACTTTACTTTGAAACACTTTTCGACTAGCCACTGAATAATCAGGATTAGCAGTATCGATATGGAATGAAATATAACATAAATTAGTGCAGCTATCATTATTTTGCATGGAAGAATGCAACTAAATTTTTATCCTATAGAGTACTATACATATTTGAAGACATTAATGATCTTTATAACAAAACTATTTCAAAATGATCTGTAGAATACGATAACTTCAAAACGTTTTCCAAAATATTCTATGTACAAAAGGTGGATGTTCCTGGACAAATTCGCTGGAATACTGTATGGAAAGTAAATGTCACGTGTATGTACATAGACAGATCGATGTTTCCCTGAAAGTCATGTCACGTATTACTCCTTATCCTAGGAGGGATAAAAGGATAAATGTTACAGAAGTTCAACCGATCATCGCGTTACTACGTAGCAAATTAATAAAACCAACAGTCGAGAGGCATCAAAGTATTAACAGCGGTTGAGAAAGGACTCTTCATTGTAGAGAGTTAATTCACAAAAATCTTCATTGTAGAAAAAAATTCACTAAAAAGATGATAAAATTAATGCATGATTATCTATGAAAGCAAAAGCTGCGGTCACAAGGGTGCAGCGTGGCTATCATGCTGCATCAGTGATGATTTATTCGTCGGGGGTTTGTCCATCACCCATTGATCTGAAATCAACACGCACATGACGCGGAAATGACGTTTATTAAATGCACGTCGAAAGCTATTCAAAGCACGTACGGGAGGAACTAACAAAATCACTGGTTACGATTTTCTTTCGAGAACAAAGCTGAGTTTGTTGAAAGGGTTTCACCCCAGCTCGAGAAACGAAATCCACTTAAAAATGGCAACCGAAGAACCTCATGGAATTCAGTGAAGACTGGACTGCCCTGGCAATTTTGATTTGGATCTGCCAGGCCGTTCATTGTAGTCTGAATTGGAGAACGTGACCTGCAAGTTACCTCAAAGAAATTTGGAGAATCTGAAGACAGCATTAGCGAAAGCAGCTTCTCGAATGTCTCCGGAGACTGTGCGTGCTGCGATAACCGATTGGCTGTGTTGAATGCATGCCTGCGGCGAAGCTAAGGCTGGCTATTTTGAATAAGACCATTAGTTTTCTTTTCGTCATGGTTCGCAGATGTAAACTCCAATTAAACGTAGATGATAACTGTTCCTTAGATTCTACTTTGCAATCGTTTAAAATATCACCTTATAATCACCTAATACTTTTAATAGCTAATTGTAACTATAAGACGAAATGATACTTTAATTATATTATATTATATTTAAATATTTAAATATCATTTATTTGATTAAAATACATTTCAGCGTGTTGTACTTGAGTAACTCTAAACAAGCAACTTCTATTATTTTTATACGTTATTGTTAACTCAAAAATTTATCCTTTTTTGTTTCATTTTGTATTGTTTTATCACATTTTCACAGAAGATTATTTGGAAAGTTAGAATACATTGTTTGGTTTTAATCGTGAAAACCGATCTGCAAAATAAACAATAATATCGTATGTCGTAAAGCTTTAATCAATACGTATCCCATCAATGTCACATGATTTTTATTTTTTCTATTATTTTGTAGTCTCTTATTTGAAAAAATAGTTACAGATCAAGTCCGATAACTGATCGTACACATTCCAGTAACATGTATACATTGTAGCTTCTTTCTGTAATAGCTTATTGTTTCATTCTTACGAAATTCATTTAACAGGTGCGCACGAGTCATAGAGAATGCTTACCTTCAAGATTTATTCTCAGTTTACTTCTATCTACAAGCTACATCGTATCAAGTATTCGCAGAAAATATTGGATGTAAAAAAACATAATTACGTTTCCTATTTAAGATTTGAATTTTACATATACTTATGATGGTTGTTTTACTGCTCATACCACTTCGTTAATATTTTCATTATATTTTTTAAAGACAAAAGTAATATTGAGTTCTTAAAAGTCTCCATAGTGCTGTGATTCACTAGTAAGTACAGGAATTTCTGAAATTTACAGGTTTGTAAATTATTGAGTGTAATAAGGAAAGGAAGGTAGATAATATCCTATAGTTTACATAATTTTCAAAATTCCATTTAAACGATAATACAGCAAAGAACAAATATTTAGTTTTCAGTTATTAAGTGATGCATGTATATATCCTGTAACGCACTTAATATTGTAGACTGATCTACATTAGTACAATATGTGTAACTTCGTTAATGTTTTAATTATATCATTCACCTTTGTTTTCATTGTTCTTAACATTAAGTTAAGGTAAGTTAAGTTACTTAATATAAGTGTATACTTATATAATATTTCATTCAGAAAATTATATTTACACTTCGTACTTTTCAATTTTAATTATGTAAAGTCATACTTACACGTTCAAACTTTTTATTTATTAATAATAATTGTAACAATAACCTACGCTTAGTTATTAAGCTCGGATGAAACTTTAATGAAAAACTGACTTTTAGGAATTAAATTTTTAGTTAAATATTTGAAGTACTAATTAATATAAGCCTTCAGCTACAACATAAAAATATAATAATACAAAGAAATAAAATGATTTATTATTTCTTTTACATTAATATATTAAAAGTAAATTTTAATGATATAAAAGAAAGTATAAAGAATTTGAGTAAAATGATCAAGAAAGTTTTATGTTGTATAATTTTATTATTATCAGGACTATTTATCCTGTTCCAGTATTCGAGCTTAAATGAGCAAAGAGTTCATCCGAGCCTATTGTTTCTTAAACGCCTTCTTAGCACGTAGGAGAAATGCAAAATTAGTGACGATACAAATGATTCTTTTAATATCAATAATTTCCAAAGGCATTTATGGTGGAACAACAATAAGCAATTTTTATTTCCATATTCGTGGTACAATAATCGTGACTTAAAAGCGTCAGTGCTTGCTGTGCATTATCCTTGTTTAACTAGTGTCGAATTCTGTTTTTGACTGTGCTACAATTTCCGTGGACAAGAATTTTGTGCCAATGATATGCAAAAGATGTGCGTATTATTAAGAGAAGGTGAGACTCACATTAGAACGAAGTTGTATGAATTGAAGCAAACAGCTTGAAGCTTCGTAATAGAATGAATGTATTTATGAATCGTCGTAGAGATTTATATTTATAAACCATGTAACGATCGATGCGTTTTCATGAAAATATATTTCATTTTAATCTCTGATCGTCTATTTAATATACGGATCGTAGATAAAATGTTATGAAGCAAATTCATTAATTATACAGTAAAAGTATTTGATAAATAGGCGTCGAAAACTTGATAAGAAATTCGAGATTGTGGTTGAAACTCGTAACCTAGAATTATGCAGTCTTCATTATCGAGTACCTCATGTGAAAACTGTATTCTTCTGGTAAACATTTCTCAATGGTTCGTTGACATCGCAAAAAACGTAGTTAGAGACTGAAATGACATAGTTACTCTATTGCTCGTTATTAATAGAGTCGCATCGCTCATCCACCATTCCATACATTTTAAACCTTTGATTGTTAAAGACTTACACCTGTTATTGTTAGAACATTACATTTTATTAATCTGTAAAAGAAATAAGTATTCCATAGAATAACAAGTCACATAAAATAGACTACGGACTAAGAATTTTATTTTATACTTAAACGAGATATTGCGCGCACTTTAAGTATATCTAGGGAGGCACTGTTTTATGGGGATAAGCTACTTTCGCATAAAGTATCTATGTTAAAAATAAATGACATTTAAAATATGTAAATAAAATGGACGTATGAATTTTTAGGAATATATACTTAACAATTTTCGAGCCTACTTAAAACAAGTGTGTCTTATTTATTTACTTACTGTTAAATAAGAATAAATTTAGAATTAGATAAAATATTATAAAAAGAAATCATTTATTTTCGGTTATAGCGTATTTTAAAAAAAAGGGAAAATGAGCTGCATAATCTATATTTTCAACAAAATTAAATAAATGAATAAAAATGATATAAACTATAACTATGACTTCATTTCGGGATTTATTTATTGTTTGGTTCGTTATGTTGAGACGTTTACTGAAAGCGTCAATTTAACGCATACTGAATTTTTTAAAGATCATTTGGTAAATGTTTATGTCGATTTTGATTGATGCAATTATGTGAGTATGTATCCTAATAATCTACTTTTAGATCCCTAATTTTCAAAATCTAGACGAACGAACATTAATGTTTCTAGGATCAATAGCATAAACCATACAATGAACATCCGTGAACATATTGTTAATGACTTATTTTATCATGTAATAATCTCGCACAAAAAATTAAGAAATGTATGAGAATAGATGTATGTAAATAGTAAAATACTTAACTAAAATTATTAAACAGGATTCTTATACCTTTATTAGCAAACATTAGTGTTTAATTTTATATGTGTTACATGGTATAATAGAAAAGACTCACTGAATAATTTTAATCTACAACAAAGCTATAAGACACTGTACAGAGATATTCTGAGAGAAATTATTTCTTTTAGCACATTCGGGAATGTAGATATAATAGATCAATTAGTTTTTAAAAGACATTGTTAAATCAATCTCAAGGAAAAACTAACGAATTTCTTCGAATTCACGAGTCAATGGGTTACTGATAACAGATATTTATGAATAGTTATTTATATAATTTTACCAATCACAAATAATCAAGCAAGTTAATGAACAACTAATAATGAACAGTGTGTCGCATAATATGCATAACCGGCGTACTGAAAATTTAAAATAGTGTTGTCAAGTCATATGTCAAAGTTCATAGAATACAAATAGGTATGTATTTACATATGTAAGTACGTATATGGTGTGACATTCTTGGTGACAATATGAATGTGTCATTTTTTATCAATGGTATTTTGAGTAATCAATAATGGTATAAACTTTTTGACTGTGGTACTATCTGAAATATTAAATGAACTTTTCACGACTTAAAAATGTCGAATGTAATTTCAAAATGTCGGATGCCTAGTTCACACTACATTATTTAATAATCGACGAACTATTAAATGAAAAAAATTTCTATCGGACAAAATGAAATCAACGAATAAAAAATCGTTCATTTGTCGTTTACTAAAACGCCAGGACTCCAAGAGTGTTCTGTACATTGCGTTTCTACCGTTGAGGTAAGGACTGTGTACTTTCGTAGAATTAACAAGGGAACATATCGAACTGTGAATCCCCAATTTTGATGAAATTTTAGTATAATGTATTTTTCATGAAAATTTTTGACACGTATTTTTTTAATCGAAAATTGTCCAAGTTAAAGGGGTGAAAACAGCCCTCAATGTTAGGGTTGCGAAATCTATTTCGACGAATATTTCTGAATCTATTAGAGATACACAAATAATTGTGTAAATTGACGAAATTAATATTTCTTAAGAACAAATTTGATGCTACAATTCATTTTGCAAAAAAACTATTTGTGCAAATAATATCTTAAAAAATAGCATATTCTCGGTCGTTTTCCCACTCTAAACGTTAATACATTTTCGAGGGTGAAACATGCTGTGACACCGTCTTGAACGCTCGTGTAGTCAGTTGCTTTGAAACTTACAGTTCTTACGTCACTGAAGAAAACATGACGTGTAAAACGCTTATACAGTCCTAGCTTAACGATATCAAAATTGATTTCAACGGAGTTGAATCTCAATGAAGTTGAATTTCAATGAACATCTGGTAGAATAAACTTTTCGTTACTGATTTCTGTAACAGAATTATTTGTATCTTTTATATGGATTCTCATACACATCTGAATTTTTATTCTCAAAATTCCAGGAAGGTAATGGTATTAATAAATCACTAGATTGGCTTTCACAATATTTATTATATTATTATCATGAAAGTATTTAGATCAATTTAAATCTTGAGCAAAACTTTTCTTTCGTAACGTATTTCTTGTTCGAAATAAATAATTCTTCCTTGTGGCGGTTTATCTAATTATGAAAAACAAATGAGTAGTGGAGTCAAGATAGGAAACGGTATGCAACACATTCAATATTTTGAGTTAATTTTCTGATCATTCTATTATATACAGATGGAAAGAAGTAGTTCGGGATAGAGTACACAGGGGCAAGAGGGGTCTTTTGGCAGAACCGCCTATGTACATATTTCCACCTCTGGCATTCGGGAAAGTCAGCCCTTTAGGCTGTTGACGTCACACGTTACAAAGAAGTAGAATTCCAAAACTTGTGAGGGATCTACAGCATCCCGTGATTTCTCTCAGATTTGAATTCATAAGTACGAGGATTCTACTGCGCATATAAAACGTAATTAATGTTATTTATGCCAGGTAAATTGCATAAGTCTAGAAGTTGAAGTGTTTACGAAAAGTTTAATAGTGCTGACTACTGACTATTCAATTACTTTTTTACGAAATTGTTTGTTTTACAAGTGATGCATACAACTGCGTAAATCCACGATGTGTCACGACAATAGTAGGATGGATCAACGGAGATTGTAAATCTTCAACTGGACTAATATCGTCATCGTAAATTTCTATGTGTTACATAGAGTAAAACGTAAAAATGTAGAAGAAAATCGTTTAAATTCGTCGTATATTGAAGGTGCTATAAACATTTGAATCAAATGTAGTTTTCTTCTAAGCGCGAAGACCCGCCTGCGTTATGTGAAAGCATGTACGCGATCGTCCCGCAGACTAAGTGTTAACACATTGCGTACTGATAACGAGAAATCTCGTTCTTATATAAAGACACTTAGCTATGCAACTTCGCTAATTACCACAGCATTTGAAAAAATGTTAAATTTGATTCGAATTGGTATATTTAAAATATATTACATGACAATATGATATCTGACTGTTTATATGTATAATATATATATCACATATAATCTCACTGAAAAAATTGCCATCCGCACAATTCAGTTTTTTGAAAATTAGCCGGTACGCAATGTGTTAATAGGAAAGAATCTGAGAATACGCCAATGCTTTGAGGTTCGTCGCTCATTCCGTATTATCTCGCTCGCTCTTGATATGTCTTATTCACTTCCTTCGTCATGCGACCCGCTATGTGTGAGTGACGGTTCCGACAAATGGTACGCCTAAGTCGACAATCCGTGTGAGGTAGGCAGTACCTTTTCATTTTGACCATTCAGACCCGCATATCTACCGAGGGACTTCTTTTCATCTCTACATAGTACACTAACGTAGAGTAAGTATATTACCTATTATAATATATATTTTATAACGTAATAATTGTAGATATTTCAGTAGTATCTATGTTTTCTTATAACACGAAAGAATAGTAAAAATAAGTTGGCTTACTGAATTTCGTTTTACTTTCACGGTGAAGAATATATTTATAATATTTTAAACAATAAGGCTGAAAATAATAAGACTAAAGTTGAAAAGATAGACTAATATTTCGGAAGTTGTATTATTAATAGTAAAAATGGACTACCAATTAATTAACTAAAACGCATAATCTGCTTCGAGTATTATTAAAATACATGAAAAAAATCTTTTTTCCTTTATTCTTGTATTTTTTTTACAGTTACCGCCACCTTTTCTATTTTGTGGTAAACACGGGATAAATAAATGTTTCGTTCATATTCTTACGAATTAAAATATATTCATCTTTCGATTTATGTGATATATTATTCCACAGTTAAAAAATATAAATCTTTATAGTATTATATGACAAATTTTAGATAAATTTAAAAAAACCGCCGCATTAATTAAAAAAGTTTACGAGAATTTAAAATGAAAACGAGAAACGAGAAAATATAATCTGAACTTTTAAAAATTTCAAAGCTTCAGAATAACAGTACCGATAACGAGAACAAGTAAAATTGAATTTAACTTTCCTGAACTGGCATTACTGTTCCTTTTATGGAAGTATATGAAATATGTTTTCAGATTTTACGTTTATACTGTCGGGCTCCGTTCCTGCGATTTTTAATTGAAATAAAGGAAGAAATATATAGAACCGAAGAAGGAAGAAGTATGAAACGAATATTCCGTGTAAATCGAGAAAAAGATGTACATTGTAGTATCTACGTTTAATCGATCAGTCTTTTGTAGCAGTTTACCATGGAATTTAATTAGAATTTACTGACTGAGGGACGACGCTCAATCGAATTTAGTGCGTCTGTGTTCCGATGCTAACATACGGATTTCCTACTTCTAGCAGATTCGTAATCTCGTTGAGATTTGGGTCAGGAAGCTATTACTCCGAGAACTTTGAGACAGGATATATTTAGCCGAAGCACCGTTCTTCGGACGCAATACACTTCCTATAAAAGTCAAATTACGAGTCACGTGCCGGTTTATAGTTGCTAATACCAACTTCACGACATTTTAATGGTTTACGCCAGACGAATGCAATTGATTATTTTAATGCAGTTTAGTATTGTTCGTACGTTATGGCTGTTTTCTTTCTTCATTAAAGATACGACTCGAATGTGTATGTGTGATTTCTCTATCGCTAATTTTTAGTTTAAATATAATGGTTACATCGCATAGGAAGACTAGTGTAACATATTAACCAGTTAACTACGTTTGCCGAGTACACACGTTATCTTAAAACTCTAAATGGTGCTAACTTTTTCAACGATGGATTATTTATTTCTTAGACAAAAATGTAATTCTTCTTCGTTTCGCTTTAGTTTTTCGTTAGAATATATTATAAGTGCATTTGGCCAGCATTTGACGAGTATACACTTCATTATTTGATTTTATTGGGTGCACAATGAGAGACTTTTCAATCAAAATTCCATACCTAATAGGTTAAGCGGAGACTCAAAGAACACTTTCATAAAAGACTAAAATTAATTGGAGTCTTCAACTGTGTTCTAGTCGAGTCAAAGGAGTCAAATAAAAACGTCATTATCTTCACTGAAGGGCTGTTTTTGGAAGTTTATCATAAAATACATTTCGATACAGAATTTAACCAGAATTTTTCTGTTTTATCGCAGGAGATGTTTTTATTGTATTATTGCACTATATATGTAGACACAATACAACGTTGGCAGAACGAAGTTACCTGTACGTAGTGCCGGTAAAATCACGCATACGTGACAACGACCATTAAGGTGAAGTAACATGATAAGCGCCGTGTTTATCTTCGGTAATCGGGGACATGAAGCGTAAGAAGTAGTGTCTTGGTATTAGATTAGTATTCGATTTTTAAATACCTTGGTACCTATGTGAAATGGTATTTTATATATTTATAAATTAATTACTTTTAATTTTGCAATAACGTTGCACATCAATACAATTCTAATATTTCATTAAAATATTCGAAACGTAATATTTAAATACACATAAAAAAGATTAAATTATATGATTTTAGATCTGTTTCTAGAATAAGAGATTGAAAATACTTCAACCTGTTCATGATTAACAAATTGTGTCACATAATAGTAATCTTAATAGAATTTTATGAAGCACATTAAATAGGGTTGAAGTACTCCATTGCAATTAGCACAAGATGATATGTTTATAAGCAAAATATTAGTATGAATTCATAATAGGAAATGATAATTATATTATTTCATTAACTTACACAGAGGACTGTTAAATACACGCATCTAATCAGATTAAATAATTTACAAATTATCTTGAATTATAATCATCTATAATCTTTGAAAAGATAAATATCGTGTTCTTTTTTAACATCCACAATTTCTACTGTACAATTTGGTTGTGTTACTAAGAATAAAAAATAATTTTATACTGTGTTGTTTTTGAATACTCATAATGTTTGATGTATATTTTGTTTGAGCTATTAAAATGTCTTTCGTATCTTTTCATCTGGAAATAATTGTAACTTTCTAGTTCTCTTGTGTTGCTCGTTATAATGGTTTCGTGTAATGTAAATAGAAAAATAAACGCAATTTTCTCGACGTTGAAAATTTGCTTTCCCTTGTCGCAAGATAATGAATCTCCTTCTAATTGCTACATAGTCTTCATATATAATCGATTTTCTAAATGATGTAGTACAGGTTAGTTGTACATTTATAAATTGAATATTAATAAAACAAAATTGCTAGACCAGATCTTACTATGTGCTATATTATAATCTTTTGCGTTTCAACGAATATAATCGAGATTTATAATGATTATCGTTACTAGCGTTAGATAGTAAGGAGACATAATTATATATTGGGGCTTTAAATTCAGAAGAATATGACAAATTTTTCACTGGAAAATTTGTATGCCAGTTCTTTTTCCTTTAAATATACATACACACAATCATTTATAATAAATACAGATCAAATTATTAATGTTTCTTAATGTTACCTATGCGTGAATAACTTCACGACATACATATTTAGAATAACCTGTACGATGTTAAATAGTCAACGAACAATTAATTAATTTGAAGGCGAGCTATGTGAAAATATTAAAACTTGGAATATACAATTTATACGTAATTAAATTCAAACAAAATATTTACTAATAATTATAGTTAAAGAATTTTGTGGTTCTTAATATAAGATTAACTTAACATTAAATATGTTATGAAATTTTTAAAATAAAAGGTTTGTTTAATTTTAATTCAAAGTTATATTTAACAGTATATTTTATGGAACTCATTAATATGATTTAAAACTTGTCGCGAGTATCAAATATCATTCTATTTTTATAGAACGTTAAATGATGAATAAAAATGAATAAGAAGAATAAATGTATATTATTTATATTCGATATCATTTTCTTCACAGTAGGTTAAGCTATAATATCTTGGATTTCCCTTGTTTCTTTAGTATTTAAGATTACAATTCAGGCATGCTTAACTGCATCTTATAACCTGTTCTGAAATCTAATAGAAAATAATGTGAGTTTTCATGCATAAAAATGTCAATAATTTTGAAAATTTGGCGGAAAAATAACCTTCGAAGAAAATTTGTTATAGGTACCATGTTCTTTCTTATCGAAAATAATCAATTATATCTTCAATAATTTTCTGTACACCCACAAATAAAAAATATATTTAAATGTGTAAATTCAAATAAAACCTTTTTCGATGAATAAAAGTGTATTAGAGATTTATTATAATTTCTTCCCTATAAGCATATTACTTGTAAATAAATTCAACTAACAGTGTTTAAAAATTTGTGTTAATCCTTCACACTGAGGTAGAGTCTGTGAATCACCTAAAAATTTAGGTTAATTGCGTAAACATGGTACCCACACATATAATGCATTTACATGCATTATTCTTTCTCCTCAAATGGTTTAAAATTTTCGTATATAATCAGTTTAAGTGAATTTGATGGATTTATAATTGGAAGACTTAAGGCTTAAGCTATAGCGAAATTTAATTTTGTTTGAACTTTTTGAGATTACCAAATTCAGGAATAATTCTGAAAGAGATTCATAAGAGTTTCTGTAACAAGGTATATTTGTTACTAAAATTTGTTACTAATAATAGTATGGTTACGTTTATTAAAATTATTATAACATGTACCATAATTATATGTTTATATTTTCAAGATGTATAGACATGGTTTACAGTTTATAGTATTCACTAACAAGATAAAGAATGTGTAATCAACGTAGGTATTAATATCAGTACTTTAAATAAAAGTTACGGAAATTTATTTTCATATTCTCAAAAACAGTTTAATATGTATTTTTTTCATTTCGATAAAAAAATTATCATATTTTGTTGATTACGTTATAATCTCGATTGATGTTGATAATAATTTTCTATTCTATACAATCGTAAATAAATATAGTTTCAATTATCAATTTATATTACTCCACTTTGGAACAGTGCAATAAAATGCACATAGGACTTATATTAATTAAGCTTTTCTTATTATAAGAACCATGATTGAAATCGTAGATTGTGTTTTTTAATATTTTCTAAATTTCAACTTTGATAATAAATGATAATAGTCTGTATTTAGAGAGATAATTAATGAAGTATTAATTAATCAGGATTTAGATGATTATGACACGATTATGGGATTTCGAATTAATGTGAAACTGTAATATTTCCCAATATACCCACAGAACTTTTTTGTTCATTTACGTTTCTACGCTTCGTTATTTAAGATGAAGATTACATGGTTTGCGTTACAGAACGTTTAAAGATTCTAGCGAATTGTTAAGCAAGTGGAAGATCTGTGAGACTGGTATGAAAAGCATTTTCATAAGTGCTACTTGCAACATTCAAGTGAAACTCATCGAGGCACGTGAACACTTGAAGTAACTCAAGCACTAGTGCTGGGTGAACAATTTTTTATGTCATTCCTTTCTCAAGTGCCGACCGCTTCCACTTTTTAAGATGACTTGGTGCATTGCATTTTTCTCTTCGCTAATTTTTTTCCTACTCGTTTATGTCATAAATTCTTCTTCGTTTTACAGAAAATAGAAACCCGAGCATATCTACCATAATCTATCTGATAAAAAAATTATTTATTAACCGATTTTGAATAATCGTTTTATTTTTAACCCTTTGCAGATGAATGTCGACATTTTGAGGAGATCAAAATTTTCATATTTGGGATACCAAGTAGCAAACAAATGATTTAATTACTCAAACAGCAAGAGATCGGGACGTAGTTTCCACTTATTCTATTGTTTAAGCAATCCATATATAATTTAGCTTCATCTGCCGAAGGTTTAATTTAATAATTAAATCTAAATACATGATATTTATGTATTGCATCCGTAACCTTGTGCGTATGACTTGTTTTCATCTCAAAATAAAAAATTGAATTTTTTCAATAATTAAAACAATAATTAACAGAAGTATTTGTATAACCAGGAAATTATAATAAAGTTACTTATATCTTTTAAATGAATAATTTCAGTTTAATGAACAGTGTGTGATATTTATACTTAATTATCAGTATAAAAAGATATACAGAAATCAAACTTACATCTTATAATTTTTAGTAGGTAACTGTGTTGACTAAAAATTCATAAAAACGTTATGAATACCCATGGAAATTATATAGTAAATACATAACATATAATAATATCAATTTTATTCATAAATATGTGCTTATAAGGAACATGAAACTGAATATGAACATTATATATAATATTGAATACCTAGAATATTAATATGAAGGATTATGACGTAAAAATAAATTAAAATTTGAATTTCTCCATCGATGGAAAATTTTGGGAGCGTACCTCTTTTTTCAAGGGTTGGCCACTTAAATTTAAAATTTAATAAAAAATAATATACATTTTTGGTTTTACAATGTGAACAATAGTCTGTAACTTTTATTGGAAAAATATTTCTAATTTGTCATTTTTTGCTCACAAACAATTTTTAAATATCGATTAAAAAATCGTGATTGTGTTGTCTCATAAGTATACCCGATTGAAGATCACGTTAGCTTTACGAGCACTTTTATATATGATGCTTCAATAATTTTCATCCCCTAAATTATGCATAGTAATACAAAAAATAAGTATGCAACAGCTTTATTAATAAAAGTTCTTATACCAGAGAGTTTATGACATTTTAGTGATGTTTTTTTATAAACAGAGGATTTAGGGAATCATAAGTTTAATATTATCTTCTCAACATTAGATATTTGGAATTTAATATTTAAACAGTTCATGGATTTTGGTTTCTTAGTGAATGTTGCAAAAACCATACTCTTATTTTTTTATAATTGTATATAATTAAAAATGCAAAATGTAATAAAAAATAATATTCATGTAAAAAGAAAGTTACGTAATACTCATATGCTTTTGTAAATACCAATTAATTTTTGGTTTCGTTAATAATTGCAGCATCATTGATATAATTCCATCGATATTGTTACTCGTACTTAAAGATAATTGGAAAACGCAAATCAAAGTAGAAAGCAACCAGTATATAAAGAAATGTATTAAAAAATTATTAAGTAATTTGATACATTGTATTATGTATATATTTTCAGTAGAGTGAAATTGTTAGCAGAACTTAACGGATAAATGTGGAATAACCTGCTTATATAGTTTTATATGAAGTTTCATTTTTGAAAAAGTAGGATTATTAATACGTATGAGTATTTTATAATATACATTAATAAATATAATACATATTAATAAATATTATTAATATAGTATGAATATACAGACAATAATAATGATTTAACTAATACATTGGCGAATATATTTCGGGTAATATCCGCTTACAAGTTTCCTTAGTTTCCCTGGTGAACGTTTGATACTTCGAAGTAGTACCGAATTTTCAAGTACCTACATAACTATCGTAATGTATACAGTGTATTTGTATCTATGCAGATAACAGTCTCTCGTAATATTCATTACGCCAAAAAATCTTTTAAATAGAATTTACTTATAGGTAATCTTTTACTCTTTTGATAAGACTACCTATATATTTTAATTTATTCAGTCATATACTCAATTTGTTACAAACACACATATTATAGGTATTTAAAAAGATTAATTTATTTGCTTGAAAAAGCAAATTTCCGATTTAATTCACGCCACGATTAATCTGAAGTATTATTATTCACAATTAGAGGTGCAAAGTACGTACGAAGCAGTATCTAATCAAATTCAGTTTTGACAAATCTTTAAACTTTTACTTCAATCATATATTCCTATATCAACGAAATTCATTACATATAATTCCTCTTTTCTGTAACATCTAATGTTTAGTAGACCTACACTTTTGTGCATGTACATATACACACCTCATTATCAGTAAAGTAAGTTTAAGTGTCTTAGAGATAATTTCATTATTTTCACCTACTAGTTTTCATAAATTATAATAAAAATCATGAACGTATTAATTTATTCAAAGGTTTCCTGAAATACAATTTAGATTTGCCAACCTTAAAGCGTGCAGTTTCTGAATTCGTGTAATATACGTAAGAAACCTTTAATTGTGACAAATGTAGCATCCAATAACAATCGGTGTTTACAAGCGATACGAAAGCAATTAATTGAAAGCATATTTCTATCACAGTGCTGCAAATTAATTCAATGCAAGCCATTTCGAAGCCAACCGAATCTGCGACTATTAACGATAAAAATATGTATTGAGCATTTGACTTTTTTAAATTAGTACAGAAATTTTTTATTTTTAAATCGCATCTTATTTATTACATTTTTTGGCATAGAGCCAATATAAATTTATAACTCGTTAAGCTAAAAAATATTTTTGATTTTCGGAATGTGAAAAAAGTAGATAACTGAATAAAAAGCTGACACAATAATGTTTCAATACTTAGATATTAGTATTTAAATCCATCTTTAAATACTTTATAGTGGAAAGATCATTTTATATTTTATTGTATTAAAGAACTTATTCTCAAAGGAATAAATTCATGAAATGCAAGCATGGAGGTTATACCGAATATTTCTATATATATTTTATTTATTTGTACAAAATTACAATAAGGGCATCAATAATGACATCAATAATGAAACAATGATCCGCCACATTGCATAATATCATTGAAAAATGTTAACTATACAATATTTAAAATAATTGATAAATAATACCGTATCTTTAAGTGATTTTAATACAAGAATTTGATGAAATTAGAGCTTTGCAAAGTATTAGTATCTATAGGTTAAAAGGGATCATTTTGTACATACATACAAATGCATAAGTTTGGGTTCTATCCATGCTGCAATTTCCTACTGATGATAGGTAACATGGTGTAAGATTCTATCTGCTGTATGCATACGAACAGTGCACCCCCCGCCCCCACACCCCGTTAACTTCGCGTTCTGACGACCACTTGAACGTTTCATTTCGTGTACTGGCGCTAGTATCCAGTAGCATAAAGACTTTCCAGAAAGAGGAATAGTGATGTGTGAGATATATATATGTTTACTTATTGTAGTACTGTCACTTATGCAGTGTTGCTGAAATAGACTTTTGGAATAGTTTTCCGGTCCTCTAGAAGTTAAATTTTTATTTTCTACATAATAGCGAAGCATTGTTCTGTCATTGTCCTTTTCTTTGGGGAAAAAATTTCATGAAGCGATGTTTGGTTTTTAATGAACCATGATTGACTATTTCAATTAACGACTATTGAAATATGACCTTGACTATTGAACTATCGTGTTGTTCTTTGACTATTTAACTATCGTATTGTTGTTGTCATGGCGTAACTGCCACGAGTCGTTGTTCCTCAATTTTAACAGTTTATTCAAATTGCTTCACACGAATGGCAAAAATCTTATAGGTAATACTCTTTATTGTTTTCTTTCTTTGAAGATGAAGGATAATAAAAGGACATCGTTTTGCGACTATGGAAGACACAAACACAAAACTGCTGAAGGACCTGA
Organism: Nomia melanderi; assembly: GCF_051020985.1. NCBI lineage: Eukaryota > Metazoa > Arthropoda > Insecta > Hymenoptera > Halictidae > Nomia > Nomia melanderi. The sequence continues at coordinate 1,602,126 of NC_135009.1, forward strand.
AAGTTGTTCCCGAAAGTGTACTTCAGCAATGCTTCCAAGAGTGAAAATAAGTACTACCTCTGTTCTATATTGTGGTATACATTTCTTTGAAATTTTCTGATTGTGTATCGTAAATAATAAACTTAACACGTTGAGTGCCACAAAAATCCTTAGCGTTTTAGATATCACTTATTTCTTTGTAGCAAAGATTACAAAAGAAGAATTATTAATGATTTATTATCGCAACTTTTACGTTACAACATTATTTAAAAGTTTGAGCTACTGAACACTTGTATTCCACATCAGCTGTCTCATCAATTATAATTATTTTCTAGTAATTATCAAGCTCCAGTTATCGATGACCTCCGTGGTATTCAACGTGTTAAATGAAATAATAAAATGAAATGAAGTCTTAGTGACTCGTAGTAGGCTAATAAATTTTTTCTAGACATTTGCATATCCTGGTTGGACACTTTCGTGAAAGACGGTTACACGAAGTAGTGGAAATTGAGGAAAATTTAACACATTGTTGATCGGCAATTTTACGAAGAAGCTATCCCATATTACCGGTTATTATTCTGCATTTAAATATGAATGTAAAACAATCTAAATTAACTTCAATATACTTTATTTATACATAATGAATTGAAATTAAACTTTGAACGTATCTTTTATATAACCTTTTAACAAAAATAAAAATAGCTAATGTAAATGCAAACACCAGCTAACTCGTAACCGGTCAACAATGCGTTAAGTGACATGCGTTTTGATAGCTTTATAAAAGATAACAGCACAGAAACTATTTCTGCAGATAAACGGAGCAATAAATCAAAACAGTCGAGGAGTGATCAGCTTTAACTTTCCAGAAGTGTATCGAGAGTGATAAGGAAAAACTTTATCAAGAAGGATTTTTACCAGTCTTTGTATTTTGTAATCAGGAAGCGATTGATATGGAACAATTATGTATAGGTTACTGCAAAAGTTTTGGGAATCCATTGTCATTCAATTGTTTCTTTGCGTGAAGCTTTTCAAGTTTAGACTGTATTGACACAATACAATGAAAAATGTATTAGGTTGAAGGGAAATATTTTGAAAAACAATAAAACCATTAGTTCAAACTTATTTGTGACTTTTCTCATTCTTTCCTAAAACTTTTGCAGCAACTCACGTATCGGCAATTAAGTGTTTAAATAAAGTTTCTAAAACAAACGATTCTATATAAAGTTTATATGTAAAATAATCAAGCGTGCATCTCTTGTATACCATATTATGGGACGAGAAACAAATAATTTGGGACAGATGGAGTATATTATATCCTATAAAAACTACATTTGAAGGCAATTACGTCAATATGCATGAGTAAGTAAATATTTCTGGAAATAAATGAAAATTCCAGGTTATTTTCGATTATATCTAGCATAACAAAAGGCAGCGATGTTTGACGTGTGACTATACACGCAAAAGTGCGATTTTTCCATTTTATTATGCACGTGTCTTTCTGTCCTATATCTATAGAAAGATCCTATAAGAGATAAACGTCCTCATAAATGATATAACTGGTTATACCAATTGTTAACAGAAAGGTACAGAAATTCAATATGGTACTTTTCAAATAGAAGAAAAATATTTAATGAATATATTTCGAAGAATTAATATTTTTAAAGTTACATACAATCTTTTGTTTGAATCGAATGACTTTCTGGCTTTGAGAGTTATTGTACTGTATAGGATTATCTACCTTTCGGCTTTACACAGGTATCGTAACACAGAATTACCATAAGTACAATATTATTATAACCAAGAAAGGAAGGAATGATATGGTAATTCACCGTTTCCGTGCGGTATGGTAGTTCTCGAAGCGAGAAACACAATCGTTTCAATTAAAACAAAAAATGATTTAAGAATATTAATTTAAACAATAATACTAATTTTTTCAACGATGAATTCTTTATTTTTTCAGATAAACATGTAATTCTTGTGTGTTTTGCTTTGGTTTTCCATTAAAATATACCCTAGGTGCATTCGTCCTGCATTTGACGAGTACACACTTTATTTTTCGATTTTATTGCGTATAAAACGAGAGATTTTTCAAACTAAATTCCACAGTTAACAGATTACGTCCTAGTAAAGTATTATTTAATCTTATAGTGTTGAGTTCTTGTTTTAATGACTTTATATAATGTTCGTGCTTATGTTATATCTTTCAGTTTAATGGTCACTATTCCTCTTTATTTTCGGCTACAATGGACCAGTGAATTGCCAGTGAATGAAGGTATAGATGAAGTAGCTTCTCGTTATATTACTATTCTCGAACATCTCGCTGAACCTCCTAAGCTACGCTATGTCGAGGATAATATTGCTTTAGAGAAGCATGACAGTTATCTTTTTAGAAAAAGTTGGCAAACCTCATTATTTCTTTCGAATTATTCAATTTTCTAAAACATTTCTAAGTAGGACTGGGTTGCTTGCTACTTGTTTTGCGCTTTCAACAATCTACACTTTTACCGCAAAATGTTTGTGGTAATGGATTCGGATATTTTCAATGGAATAGGTTAAAAGGGCCTCTTAAAACGACATTATAACAATAAATTTTCTGAACAACAGTTTCCTAATCTTCAAGATATTATATATGTAATTACAACATAAAACTTTTCTACCTAATCCTTATGAGCTATCATCAAAGGAATACACTTTAATCTAAATTATTAATACCATTAATGAGTAAATACCCAAAAAACAAATATTATCAGTCGTTGTATTTTCTAGTGTTCTTAGAATTTTGTGTGGTAAAACTTACAGTACTCACTGTTTTTTTATTAATAATTCATTATTACTATTCACATATTTTAATTAAATATTTATTATTAATTAATCAATTAATAATTACTATACTGCTCGGAAAGCAATTTGCAACTAAAACATAAAATTCCCGCAGCGAGATTTTCAATTTATACAGCGAGTACGTTTCAACAAACCGTAATGAACCAATTTGAAGTTAAACTACATTCACACTCTGTTTGCTCGTACGTTACACTCTGTGCCCTACCGAAAGTTAATAGGATCCCGAGAAAATCACACGGAATATGAATTGTGCAATCGTGAACGATCGTTCACGATTTGGAGTCGATAGCTACTCGAGACACGTTCTGATCTTGAAACGGCGAAAAGTGGAGTCAGTCGGGGCTGCGGTACGACACGGACAAGAAAAACAGCCACAGAGGTCACATGTATGTGAAGACGAGTGTGACATATATAAAAATAGAAAGAGAAAGGTACACTGTGAAGTTGAGACAGAACAGAGAGCAGAAGACAGAGAAGAAGTGGTGAGCTCGCGATCGGTGGAAAACAGCTTATCTGCGCGGTCGATGTGAAGAATGAAAAGGCGAAAGGAAAGAAGTAGAAGAAAAGATAAAAACAGATTTGTTGGCAAGTACCGATGGTCACGCGATGTCTGCCCTGTGGAGTAGAGCGAACTGGCAGCCACACTCCCGTGGCTCTCGAGTTCTCCTTGGGTACTGAAAGCACTGCTCCAAGACGCAACAGCCCCCGCCCCCGCACTGCATCACCATATCCGACAATGTGGTCATTACCTTTGAGATATTTTGCGGTCGGTATTCGTACATTCCCGGTGAACCGTCATTGTTCATTTTTCGATAATTCGTTAGTCACGTCGTGAGGTGACGATTTCGCGATGAGTCAGCAGAGTATGGACAGGCATGAACAAATGTTTACCATTAGGCATTAGAAGAGTAGTTCGAGGAAATAGGATAATCACTAATAAACTATAGCTACTGATATTCTACGTTATTTGTTAATATTCTATCGTTCTTCCTCTTTATTTATAAGTCGCGGTGGAGAATTTAAATCTTTTTTAATCGGAGAAGGTGAATAGCGAGAAATAGAATAGTTGGAGATCTCTGTTAGAATTGCGGACGGAAGAAAATGTGGAAAAGTCTGTTTCAGAGGCGAATAGCGTGATAGAAATGTATTTATTGTTTGATGTCATTTTCTAGATTATTTGAAAAACATCGATGTTTCTTTTTTTAATAATATTTGTATATATGAAGATGAGTTTAGCTATCTAGTATTTATGTTATCACGTAACGTTGGAATAAAAACTATAATATAATTATACAATATAATTTGTACATGTAAGTCTCGGATACAATACACAGTCTGTTTTGCAAAAATGTTCAACTGATCATAAGTCAAAGTAAATAATAATGATTCTTCGAAGCCATAGTCATTTTTGTGTTGATAAACATGTTTATACAATTTTATAACTCATCTTCTGTTAATGGCTCGTAGATTATTTGTTATAATCAGAACTTATTTTTGTAAAAACCGAATTACACCGAAAATGCTTAGTACGCCATAAACAAGAATTGATGTCTTTCAAATAATTTTAAAAATAATGCTAAAAATAAATGTATTTATGTCACTATATTTACATCCTCAAATAGTATCACATTCGTTTCAAATATTTTCTTCTGTCTTCAATGCCAATAGAGAAGTTTAGGTAATCCGTGTCTTATCTTATATACAAGTTTTGGTCGATTAATCATATTATATCAGTTACTTATAATTTTAACATATTAAATTACAAGTACCACCACCGTTACTTAATTATTCTGTTTGGTTTAAAATCAGTTTCGTTAATCCCTTAACGTACGAAATTTTCGTGTTCTTAAATACTTAAGATAGTTTTCAAATGAAAATAGTTATCATTTTACTTTTTAACGTGCCATCTTCTTATATACAAATATGTAAAGAATCAAAACAATGCCTTTGATTTCTGTTTCATTATGAAATGTGATACTATTATATCCAATTAGATTTGTCTCTGTGGTTTGCACGTTAAAGGGTTAATATTAGACAAAACGTTCGTACAAAAACGTAACTTTTTCAAAAATGTGTATGCAGTTGTGCTGCAGAACTATTGATCTATAGAAATGTCTGTATAAGAACTTTCAAGGGTAATTTATTTTCCTTTTATTTTAACATTCACTAATAAATTGTGATCTATCCTTAACTAAAAATAAATAATTCCTATATCAACAAAAAAGAACAGAACAGAACAGTAATATACAATTTAGAGTAAACATCAATAGATGTTTTAGTCTCTGGATTTAGTACTGAAAGAAAAAAAAAATTCATGTGTGTATATTTTCTGTGTACATCATTTACATTCCTATCATAGACGTCTCTGTTTTGATAATTTTCATTCTATATTAAATTAGAGTGATTTTTTTTAAACTTTTCTGAAAAAGATGTTCATAAAGCGATATCACAGTAATATTATAAAGTAGTGTAATATTTTTAATAGCAGTTAGTTTGAAAGCATAAAATACGGTCTATATCAAAGAAAAGAAAATCAAGTAACTGAATTTCTTGTAGGAATAAATAATTAAAACGTTCAACATTGTTTTTTTTGTGAAGTTAATTAATTTCTAGAATTGTGGAGACGAGTGATTAAATAAATATTCAATATTCAATCATATTGTACAATACTTAAATATCTGATCGTTAGAATTAAATTAAAGTAAATGATGGTCTCTTTTTAATTCGATTTAGTGATACCGAGAATTTAAATTTTCAGGAATCCAGAAACCTGTTGATATAAGTTTTATCATATACATAGTATGTTTAATACTTATATTAAGGAAACGTATTGGAGAAAGTGAACGCTGTCAATGACTGAAATACATGTGTTTAAGTTTATTGGTTGTTTAATATGAAATATTCAGAACTATAAGATAAGCATCTATCAAAAGTGTTGAATTTTCTGTTACGAAAAATAGAGTATCCCTTACTAAATTTAGAGAAATGATACGAATGGGAAACATAAGAGGATTGAATTGATCGAGATAGTTCGTAATTCTATTCATGCATTACACATTTCTTCCTATCCTCGATCTGAAAATCGGATAAGATGAAAAGCGTATTCATGTATGATAAATTGCTTTATATGAATAAAATTCAGAGTGAATATATAGTTTAAGATAAAATTCGTACCGTTCGATCAATTTTCAATAAATTATTACTTTTGATGAAACTTTATGAAATTACGGTTTCATTTTAAACAAGTATGTATGATTATAACTTCTTCCTGTGAATAAACAAATGATTAATAAAACGTATTTATAAACCTTAACTCTGTGTTTAAGTAAAACATTCTACTAAAATTATTGCAAAATAGTTAAAAAACAATAATATACTTTTTATTTACAAATTGTTTATAATTTTCAGACTAGAATTAATGGTTATTATTAATAAAAGTACCAAAGCGATATTAATATTGGAAAACTATCAGTGCCAACTATCAATTATCGATTAATTGCATTTTCAACTGAAATAGTTTCACAGATTGTTACAGTAATATTTAAATAATGAAAAGCTCTCGACAAAAAGAATAAATAAAAACAATCATCTTACAAGTTGTATTATGTATTCTATATTATTGATTATATTTAATGCACTACCTTTTTGCACTGCGACTAACAATAGCTACACAAATGTCTAATTTTGTACTTATTGCCATTTATAACTAGGTTACTATATTATAGCTTTTGTTACATTAATATCATATCATTTTTATATAGTTATTTCTTCAAGGCACTACATTGTTTTCAAAAACTAAACAATAACTAAACAATAGCTTACAATTGACAACTATACAAATACCAGTAGAATCAATAATTAAGGCAAAAGATAACATAAGTATGTAGCAGACATCTACAGCGATTAAATACTTGCCTACTCCCTATTAATGTAGATGCCAAAATAGTTGGCCACACAAAGCCTTTGACTACTGAGGCAAATACTACTGTATACCACGTAATCATACCTTCGCTATATCTTTTGTCTCTTTTTGTGGAGTTCGTAGCGCATTCGTACAAAACCTCAGGTTGATGAGGTAAAAATCTACAGAGCCAGAGCAAAATCATATTATACTGGATTATACAGGGCATCTTGAATTTATACGTCAAAACTTTGGGTGTGTGTAAGGGATCGATAAAACAAGAAAAATATCCTGTATAGATTTGCTGATTCTTGTCCTATTTTGGAAAAAATCGCGAACAAAGAAACGAAGTTAGGTATATACACTTATTTGTTCATGGTATCATCTACTTAATGATGATACTATTCGAAATGCTGAATTCTTGCAGCAATGTAATATTACGTCTAATTTACATCTAACATTAACTTCTAATTGCAGCTAGACATTTATGGCTTTCAATTTTCTTTTAAGTTGGTTAGCATTCAATAGACTTTCTTCTTCAAAGTTCTTTACATAAACAAATTATTATATCATTACAATTACTAATTTTTTATTTTTAATATTATTATTATACTATTATTAACAAATTACCGTATCAGCTAATTGAGTTAGGTAATGTATTATTTCTCCACATCCATAAATAGACGTAAATAAATAAATGAGGAAACAAGACTTTTTTTGTTTCTATTTTGACGATTTTTTACAAAATCAGTTTATCAGTCCCCTACATACTACACATTATATCATACATGTATTCTACTGGATTCTCTTGATAATAACTACGATTCTACACGCTTAATTTCATTGTGGTTTTGAAGAGCGTACAACAGAGAAAATAATGTGCAGGAAGATATTTTATATTCATATGCTATATAATGTGGTTGAAAATTTCAAGTTAGAGTGCACCATTTATAATCACTTTAACGATTTTTCTGAGTTTCAATGCATCTACTTTCAATATACTCGCGTATCTTTCGTTCAAAGTTGTGCGTCGAAACACAAGTGTATTAGATTAACTTAGACAACATTTCGAAGTTCGCCTTTCTTCTTTTATAACAATTGGCAATTTTATATTGATTTGTTTTTTTAGAAAAACATTCCTATTCGAATTCGAAACAAAACACAGGCACGGCTCTCAATCGTGTAAAAATTATACACAGTTTAAGAAAACTTTAAGTTTGTATGGGTAATGTAGTAGTTTTAGTTTAAAAATATAACTTCCTTTTGAATAAGTACTTTATCAGATAATTTACAGATTAACAAATGGTAAATGAACTATTTTTCACCGTTTCTAGTTGCGTGCACGTTGATTCTATAGATGTTTATTAATACATAGTTCGAAACACCTAAAACTTTTAGTGGTATCAGTGGTATGAATAATACAAATATATAATATAAAGAATTCTATGCTCCATTGTATAATATGTTCTATTGTATGTTCAAAAACATTTTTATATATGATTGTATTAAATGTTAACATATTTTTAAAATATAGGTACATTTATAATGAATCGCAAACAAATGCATGTAACTTACTGCGATTTTATAATTTTATTTTCCAGGTTCTTGCTTTGTTATTTTCTTTAATGCGTTTCTATGACACATATAGGGATCCTTTTGTTTCAATTTGCTTTTCCTGCTGTTAATTTAATTTCTTATTTTCTTATAATTTCATCTCGTTCTCTTCTTTTTACTTTACTTTGTTATCGAATTCCATTAGTTTTTGTTTCCTTTGACATTTATAATATCGAAAAATTAATCGAAGTTAACAGATAAACTAAAAAGAAACGTAGGTATATTATGATGTACTAGTAAACTAGTAAAAAAGTTATTATGTAGCTCGTATTTTAAATGAAACAATTTAATATATTATTAATTACTGTTGAATATACATTTCAACTGCAGTCGTCGTAACTACAAATAGAGCGATATAACAAATTTTGGTATCGCAATAAGAAGAAATGGAAAATTTAAATTAAAATTGTATTATTGTTGGTTACCATAGTTTTACATAACACTTAGGTTATTGTTAATTTCGGAATACATTTGAAAATCATTATTTAAGCCGTTTATACCATAATTTTATGTACTCTATCTAGTTATTTATTTGTTTATTGTGATTTTGCATGTTATAAAGAAATAAGTACTTTTTATGTTCCACAACAAATAAACTAAACATTATTTATTTAATTGTATGATGAAAAGAATTGTTTAGAGCATAAAATTATTGTGACAGTTGTTCAAGAAAGTTGACTTAAAATTCTAAAAACACATTAAAAATTTGCGTAGCGACCGAAACCGATACATCTTCCTTACTTTTTCCCTACTTTACTAACAAAATGTCTACTGTTACAAATTTTAACAGGATCCTGTTTTTATGAATACTAATGGCACAAAACATAATAAAAAGTATTACAGAAACATTTATGTCGTAAACATGTATGTAATGATATAAGTTTATTATTAAAGAAAGTTGTTTGTACGAATTAGGTTACCTGTATTCATGGGTCTAAGTCATCGTTTACGTTTACCTAACATGGAAGCGTTGCTTTACCGTTTGTAACTTCTGCAATCTAACATAAAGCGAGAATAAAAGGAAATTGTAAATTTCTCCCTCTACACACGCATATATATAACGATTAAATAAGATATATATTAATCTACCACATTTTTTCGTTTCCCATTTACTACCATTTTCAAATTTATCGAATAACACAGATATTCTTTACGACTAGTGCTGGTTTCTTATAATACATATTTTTATCCTGGTACTATCTTTATAACATAGATTTCAAGTGGTTCTAAGAAAAATCGATATGCACTGCAATTGATGGTACTGTATGGATTAGTATGGACTTTGTGCGTCACAGTTAGTCGAATGACCTTTCAACAGACTAAAACATTGAAAGAGTAAAAATATCGGGGATAATAATCAACTTGTTTTATTAACACTATATTTATTGGAGTAGTTCTGTTTCAGTGTACAGAGAAATGAACAGTTTTTTTATTCAATAGAATAATAACTCGTTAAAGATGCTTCGTATCAGTGTTTAAAGTTGAGTATCGACTGGTATTAAAAGTTCATATTGTTGATGTTATTTTTTGAAAATTTGTTTCGTCGGTAATTTGATTAATTTTCCACTAAAATGTAGGACATCTTGTTAATTGTTTTAGATGTTTTAATAATAAACAATTTAAACGTTACTGCTATAGGCATTAAAACACTTTCTTTGTCTCGTGTCAAGCGTTAAATTTTAAATGACAATATATGTGTCTAAATATCAAAGCATTACAAAAATTATAGTCTACTTATCAATCCAAAATATGTAAAAAACAGAAATCAGTATTTCTCAATGTATTTTGTATTTTAGTAAATTACAAATTAAAACACGCTCGTTTGTCAATAAAACTTGTCCCTATTCATTTATATTCGAAATATATTATCTCAATAATATATTTCATTCAATGAAAAATATTTACTACAAAAATGATGTATTATTTCAATGCTTTTAGAATTAGAGTTAATTAAATATCACTAGTTATTAGAACAATTTTCGTTTAATAGATACAATTTTCCTCGTTTAATTGCCGCCAAGTAATTCCCATAAATTTCTGCACTATTTTCACGAAGCGAAGGGACTTCTTTCTATTTCATTCACACTCTATGTTTTTCACCTTCACCTTTGACGTACTCGAGAAGCGAGGGGACTCGAAGAGAGGCAATTCTCAGATCACCCACCCCTCCTGGGAAAAACTGTGTTGCGAACCGAGCCTACGTTAATTATCGAGTTGAACAGGAAGTTTGTCGGTAAAGTTTTTATGAATTTGTGAAATTTTTTCAAAGTCTTCATTCATTTCCAGATACTTCGTGTTGTGCACGAGAGAAGATCTGAAAGGAATACGGGTCTAATTGATCAGCTTTCATCTTTTTTCACCTCATTTTCAATACTAATTTGCCATTGGTCAATACCTCATTTCGTGAACAACACTACTTTTGTTTGTATGCGTTTAAGAATGGGAGGGGGAGGTTAAACATATTATAAAATATTTTATGTAATATACAGTATTTTTATAACTATTTATCTAACCATTATATTTTAAATTGGGAAATAAATATTTGTTTAGATAAATACTTACTTTTTCCTTAACCCTGTGCCTTATAATAACTTATTAGACTCGTAATGAAGATTTTCAATATGATTTAATAAACATAAATGTTACTCAATTCATTCGAAGTCAAAGTAAATATTATTCTTCTGTAATCAATTATTATACTTAAAAGTAAACGTAAACAAAAAAATGTCTAAAAGTTTTCTCTTTTTTCAATAAATTATTAATGACGAATTAGTGGTATCGATCAGAGTTGAGAAAGAAATCATAAGGCAAGGGATTAAAACCGACAGAACTTTTCATTTAATTCAATACTACCATATATAAACCTACAAAAATAGGAATACCTCTTGAATTTTTCTAAAATTAATTGTATGATGAAAATTTTGTAATTTTTTATTATGTCAACGATACTTCACGAAGTATTCAAATTAAATTTGTATTTCGTTTAAAAAAATGTTATTCTTGAAACATAAATGTATGCGCAAAAGTAAGATTACTGCACTTTACTCCAATTTAACTTACTGTATTGTGATTGTGAAAACAGCCGTCAACAATATTTGACATTAAAGAATTCAATTTATTTTTATTAACTATATTAACAGATCCATATTATTCAAGTCTTCCTTATCACTTTGAAAAGTTAAAACATAGCAGGATGTTCTGTGAAAAATTACGTCGTTCTTAAAAAATTTCATTGCGATTATAAAATATAAACTCGTGAAATTTTATTGGAATCTTACGTGTAAAATTTAAAATTCATTAGTCAATCAAAGAACTTTCATATTTAAAGAATTTTGATAAAAACGTAATTAAAGTTTCAACTCCGTTCTTTTTTTATTAAATAAAGTACAATATTTTGTAACTTATTATCCATCAGTTCATTAGTGCTTAAAGTAAGTGTTGTAGACGATGTTACTTTTTATTTCTAGCTTTTAGTAATTAATTTTAATCGCTTAATAATGTTGTCTTCGTTAGAGTCTCTTATTGTGTTTAAACGTTAGTCTGCATAGTGAATAGCATCTTCCACTCGACTGATTTTAAAGGCTTTACTTTACACTTACAACGTTCAAGGAAATTAAGATACTCTTGCATTCATCATTAAATACTGTAATATTAATAGAAACTATATTTCATCACTAAAACTGATTAAAGTAGCCATTTTTCTACATGACATGTTCACATTTTCGTAGCAACCTTAAATGAAAGTGCCGAAACGTCACCTATTTATATTTGTTGCTACAAATATTTACAAAATATTTGAGTTATCATAAATATGATGTATTGATTCTATGAATATGATTTAATGATTTAATTCTTTTTAATTCGTTTCTATAATAAAATGAATACATCTTTTAGATACTATCATATAATAAACCAGTTAATTAATTAATTAATTTTCTTTTTAATGCTTCATATTCTTTTTCATCACAGAAGTACAATAATAGTACCTAATAGTATTTACAGTGCAGGTGCTGTGTTTATGAATTTGATCTATGATTCGGATTTTCACGTAACACCATTAAACATATCAGTTCTGAAACATTCGTACGAACCGTGCCCGAATTATTCTATTAAAAATTGTTATAACTTCGATCAAATTTCTCACTGTAATTAAAATAATTTTACCAAATTCATATTTCTATGTTTCTACAATCTCAATCAACAGAAATGTGTAAAAGTACGTGAATGTACGTGACTATTTTCAATTTTTAAATGGCTATGCTTTCCTAAATGAGAAAGGGATTATTTCGTAATAATAATAATAAAGTAGCAAAACAATATTTTGGAGTCGAGATCGAGCTTGTATATAAATTGAAAATATGAATTTGCAGTCTTGAATGGATTAGATAAATCAATATCAATTTTCTTGAAAAGGTAATCGCATTTTAAGGACTGAATTCTACGCTATACATTTTTTTTATTATGCATAAAACTTTGATTTTATTATAATATCTGATCCACTTTGTCTACTTTGAATATTAAAATAATAAAATCGTTTATTGGAATAAATTGAAACGGATCGCAAATGATCGAGGAGAAGAAAGCACCGATTCCATGAGAATACATGCATGTATTTCTCGGATCAATATTCGTTTCGAGACGATAGGTCTTTCGAAGTATAAACTCTGTTGGAAACGCTCGTATTCTCGATTACTACTAAATTAAATTGTAGCTGTGTTTGATTAAATCGATACAGATGATACGTCCAAATGTTGTCTATTTCGTATGGCGGATGTATAACATATACATCACTCAAAGTTAATATTCGACCTCAATACTGTCAACGAAAAGACTACTTTATTGTGTACTCAGGTAATGGTTTATAGCGCAAACAAATATTTTATCGTATCACCCAATAAAAATTCGTTTGAATTGTTCAATTTTAATGTTTCGGTAGAGAAGTTTTATAACTTTCTATCGCTATATAATAAACCCTAATAAAAGATCAGACTAGTGATAGGATTCTGAAAATTGAATTTGAAATATTGAAAACGAATTGAAATAAGTGCTTTATCGCAAATATCGTGCAAATGAAGGAAAGATAACTTTTAATTAAAAAATTAATCGAAAGTACGGAATGAAATTTGTTTAGTAAAAGTTTGTAAAAATGTTTCGCTGATATAATGTAACTTAATATAAAGTAATCGACTATACAGGGTGTAATTAAATTGTTGCGCATAAATGATAGGGCGTGCACAATTCACTAAACTGAGTAAGAAAACCACAGTGAACATGGGTCCAAAACTCAATAGTTTCCAAGATTGTACACATCCTATCATTTGTGCGCAACAATTTAGTTACACCCTGTATATAGCAGACAGTTTTATATACTGTTGGTTGGATACGACAATGATAATTAATTAAATAATTATTTCTATACAAACTTGTATAAACTGTGATCATACAATTATTATTTGTTGCTTATCGTGTACAGTCACAATTTAGTTGAAATTTAGTAATATAAATCTCAATATTTATTTATTGCTAATAAAATAACAATATTATAGTATTGGGTTCATGTATAATTTATTATTATAAATGTTTAATTGCAACACGGGAATCAAATCTCTATCACTATCCTTGTTCATAGTGAGCTGCCTCATACATACACATTATTAATGGTGTGACATGATTAAGAGAGATTATTAATCACTAATAATTTGTAAACGAAGCTGAAACTGCAATTTCGTTACTTTTTCGTCTCATGTTACTGGTAAAATGATCCCTCAGAGTATCCATTATACGCAGTCGAACAGTTTGTACAATTAATCGTTAAGCAACAATGCAAGATTGACAATTTCCTTATTATATGTCCAAACGATCTTCTTATGTGTGTTCTTTTAATTTCTCAAATGTCTATTGTTTTCTGTGTAAATACGTCTCACCGGTAAATACAATTTTTCTGTACAATAAAAACTTATAGGTTTTTCATTAGAACAAAACTGCAAGTTATGCAATGAACTTAAAGCAAATTAATCTTGTGTAAATATATTTTTATATTACTGTTAGAAATATTCAAAATGCGCAACCTAACATTCATTATTTGTTCTATAAATCACTTACATTTTTGTTTTGTTTAATATCGTTTCTGTGTCTCTATGAATTGTTTTAAATGATGTTTGTCTGTTTCAAAACATTTATTTCCCTTGATATAATTTATTAAATAATTATCCAATTATAACAATTAAATGAAGTTTATTTAAAACAATGCTTCGTTTCATCAATTACTTTTCGCATCTTAAAACGTATGTTAAAGATAAATGGGCATTCTTTGTTCTTTTAGCAATTATAAAATGTTTTAAGATGAAAACTGTTTATTTCTCTGAGAAATAATCTTATTTAAATAAACACAACTAATATTTTAGTACCTTTATTGCATTCATCTGTGTAAAATGAGCAAGTAACTATATTTTCCGATAGTTTAAGTTTTATAATGTATTGCGGTGCATACAGATCCAAAAGATGTATGGTAAAATACGGATAAACGAACTGTGCTTACATGGACTGGATTTGATGTTAAATATTTATTGATACCTTAAAGTGTGGAGATCTTTTATGGATTCCAGAGCAATCTCGGTCGTTTTCACGCCTGGCTTACCCTAAAGGAAAAGCGATTCTCGTTCGACATTTCAAGGTCACTTGTGATAGAAGAATTTTTTATTATATCTTTGCTAAAATATGGCTAATATATCTTCTAATATATCTTTTAATATATCTTCAATTGAAATTGAATCGACGTTATTCGGAATATTTTTATGCTGCATGTAATTCATATTGCTGCAAAATCAAATTAATGTAATATCAAAGAATAACGACGACTGATTCTAATCAGAAAATGCAGGTTAATTTATTACTATTCCTGTAAAAGCATAATTAAAGTAAGAAACCTCTGTGTACCTTTGTCATAGAGATATGTAGTAATGAACAAACTGAACGTATAGAACTATACCACGATCAATTCTTTATAATTATGTACGTAATGTAAAATCATGAAAATAAAAATTAAATATGAGGATAAAAATGTATGTGTCTTATTTTGTATAACAAAGTAAGTTAAAATATTGGATAAGCAATAGTGTGCTTTATTAAATATTTGTAGTCAATACAATGAAATAAAGGTGTCATATATAACATCAGTTATTAATTAATTAATTATTGTTTCTTAGTCAAAATTATAATTTATAGCAATCACTACAAGACATCTAATTAGGTATTAAGAAACATTCGTGTATTTTTATATTGTACATTTCAAACTACCATTACTCTTTTGGAATATAATTGTTATGAATTATATATCATTCAATTTTCCAATTTTTCACAAGTTCGGCAATATCAACTTATACTCTTTTATTTAGAACACGGAATCTTACTTTAAAGCGGTAATCAATTATTATGCATAATAGAAAAAAGGTAAAAATAAAAATAATTAAGGCAACAGAAAGCGTAATTTAATAAACTTGTAGTTAAAAAGGTTTACTGAAAAGAATTTCAGGAAAATACTTCATAAGAGAAAATATGGTGATAGAATAGTTTTGGATGAAGGAAAAGAAAAAGATTTAGAATGAAGTTTTTACTTTTGAAATATAAACTATTTCTAAATTATTAAATATTCTGTTCAGTGAAGATGTATAATATAAGAGGGTAGACGAAATTCTACGAAAGCGATATATATCGATGCAATACTTATACGAGTATGTACATATATGCATGTGTATGGATAAAAGAAGAGTGTATACATGTAAAATATGTACATATATTAAGAATTATTCTAGCACAGGAACTGGAGCACGTGAACTCGTTCTATCATACAACTATGTATCGGTAGATGATGATACCTCGATGTATATATAACTTTTAATATGGTCGAAAAGACAATTGAAAATGTATTGAACTAAGTGTAGGGATGGTATTCGAAGTAATAGGGATAGTCAGCATAACAATAGGAATAGTTTATAACAACGTAACAAATATGACCAATATTCTTAGTTTTATCCGTTTCGTTCCATGATTCTATTTGCCTCGGTCTACCCTATAACGATCAATAGTAAGGAAAATGTTGTACATTTTCATTAAATATAAACATGTTATATATTTGTATTATATTCAATATTTAAAAAATTGTATTTTGAAACAAAAATCACATTTTTAATTTTAAACATTATTTATATCTTAACTGTACAGACCATATAAATATTTATCACAAAAACAATTCTATAGGCTCTTGTAAATATAATCAATATACCTATACTTTTGTTATTATTTTGTCATATTATAAACCTTTCAACATTTCGACGCGTTTAAATAACTTTTAAACTAGGTGAGGCACCTCGTCATACACTAATGTTTGCAAGCATTTTAAATTGTTTCAGAAATTAATGGTCGGAAACAGAATGTAAGTACATCACATTATAAAAACATCCTTTCGGTGTAAAAATGATCAAAAGAAGCTGCAACTAAGATTTTATTTCCCATTGGGAAAATAAAACAATGCCATGAGATACAAAGGATTACCTGTGACTCTCAACGATATCGATCGTTTGACACTCCCTTCAGTGTAATGATGATCTCCTGAAGGGAAACTGGTGTGACTAGTGCCTGGGTTGCTTTTAAAATTGTTTCGGAATGTGAATAATCTGCAAGATTGTCTATAAGTAAAAAATTTATATTCAACTCTATATAAACTTGGTTTCTTAATTTTTTCCAAAAATGAATTTACATTGCTTTCATAACAATCGGTCTACATGATGTCATCAGAAATACAAACGCTATTTAGGCATATAGAAATATTTCCTAGATTTGAGAATGATCGTTGGGTCTGTACTACAAAGTTACAGAAAATATTTAATATATAACAATAGTGTATTTCATAAATAATGATGACATAAAACTGGTTGTGTACATAATACACAGTTAAACTTGATTGATCAACCTGATGTTTCTTAAGCTAACAGAATCCTGATTGTTTCTGCTCGTTAACTAATTAATTTATTGCGGAAGCCTAATTTGATTGTATTTCGAACCGCATACACCAAAACTACATTGATTATTCATAGAAGCCAGAGTGCTTCAGTGTTGGAACATTCACTGAAGTAAACTGTGACTTTAGCGCAATATTTGATGCAAGAATGAATTTTTAATTCAGATTTACACTAAACAAACCTGAAATTCCCCCTCTACGTTTTCTTTGAACGGCTAAGATACTTGAGCAGAAACATTTATCAATTAAAATATTTTGAAATATATTCTGAAAAAATACATACATTTCCATAAAAGATAAGTTTAATATGCAATCATATAATAACAAAAAATTTTTTGTTCATAGAACAACAATGTTCCTACAATTAGAAAGTTTATCATGATGAAAGGGAGCAAAGAGTGAAATACTCAATTCTCAATTATTAGTAAATATTTCATTTTGAAACCTATACTATAGAAATATCATCAAGGAACATGATCATCAAGTGCATTTTGTTTAAATGTAACAACACTGTATCTTCAAAATTTATAACATTTCACTAGTCAAATATATAACATTTCACTATTACAATTTTCAATAAATATAAAATTAATTTATCAATTAATTAGAGTATTATTACAATAAATTATATATATTAAATGCGTAAGTAAAATTTAACATTAGGACAACCAAATTTAAGAATAACGGATTTAAAATTTCTTGTTTCACATCACAAAAAAAACACTATTACTAAAGTTTATATTAATTTTCGTCAAAATAAACGAGTAAGTATCCTATACATGCTAATACATTTTCCATTAACCACTTTTACTTTAAAGTTCTGTACATAGGATATCTCATTGCACCAAAATTCACCAATATGATGAATCAAAATGTTAGTTGCTCTACCGTTGAAGACTTCACAGATAAATTCAAAACCAGGAAAATGATCATTTTATCTCCCCATCACTTCACGTGCACAATATCATATCTTGTTCTGTACAAAATCTCTAACAACGATGCCAGAAATGATCGTTTTGGTCTGGAGCGCCTTTACCTCCTAATTCCAGAAACCCTCTTCGCAGTCGCAGTGCTGACTATAACGAGCGCGCGGGGTTTATGACGCGGTTATTTCTATTGTACTGCCGAAACTCGCCATGAGCTACTAAAAAATTAATTGCTACGAAATGAAATTTTAAACTTACAAACTTCTTTTAAGCTATATGATTCATCCGAGCCTCAAGCTTTTGTTCATCATTATTCTTTACAGTTATTTGACAGAGGTGAATGTGCGGTAACAGAGGTAAAAAGTTATTAATATGCTTTTATGCGGATTTTTAAACGTTGGTGAAAGATTTAAAAATGGAAAATTATACAGAACACACGAACAAAATATATAAAATATCAAAAATGTGATTTTTTATAAAATTTATTACGAAAACCATTTTTTTGTATAATTGTATTTATACAATTATGTTCTTTAAAATTTGAATTTGCATAATGATCCACAATTTAGTTATCAAAAACTATTAAAAATTAGTACAAAAAATTACAGTAATAAATAAAAGTTTTTAAATGGAAATATACATCCCTGTTTAGCTATGTAAGTTATATCTTATTTAAATCAGACTATTCGCGATCGTTTGATCTTCAGTTCGGTTCAACATCTACAATTCATTTTATTTTTCCATATTAAAGAATATTTGATTTTTTGGCATCAATACGCTGGTCGATACTGTCCCCCTATGGTACTTGAACCTCCTCGAAAATTGCCTTGGTAATCTGTAGGCAGGCATCCTTAATCCGGGCTTTCATACCGAGGGTGTTAAATACTTTTTATAAAGTTTACCTTTTACGAAGCTCCATAAAAAAAGATTTGGAATATCAAATCTGGACCGGATTACGAAGGGTATGTTACTATTTCGTAATACGCAACGATCATAAAATATGGCATTGACCGTTTTTTCAACCCTGTGATTTCAATCACTTCAGACCCGGTGCACATTATAACTTACGCTGTTTTACTGCTTCAATATCTGACAAAATATTAAAGCTGTGACAGGCAACCATATATACACCTTTACTTTAAACTTACTTCTATCAGAAAAATAGTATACTACCACTATGTTTTTTATTTGAAATAATGTCGTTGCTGATTGCGCGTTGAATGGCGCTCCATTGTTGTTAGATATGTCAACATAATTTTCTACAAAAATCAGGTCTGAAAGGGTTAGGAAAAACTTTCTTAGCCAGCAAGTACAATACTATGGATTCCCGTCTGCAAATTATGACATTGTATTAACCATTTAACTGGGAATGCCAAATTAACACGACATCCAAGTTCAATTACATTTCTCAATAGCTCTTCGTTTGTTTATTTAACAAATAATTTTTGTGTTTCATTAAGCCATACTGCCTGTACTAGTACATACCATGCAATATTGAAGTCTATCATTGTACAGTATTTACTATGTTAATGTAATTTCTCTCGAGTTGTACTTTCATAAATGCTCACGATTGAAAAATACACAGCTAGAAGGTTAATACGACAATATGGAATATATAGGGGTTAAAAAATATTTATATATAATATTTCTGATAAAATAATGATACTGGTTTGATATTTTTGAAAAAGTTTCTATAAGCATCTGATAGCTTTCAAAATACTATAATGATACACTCGTTTTATATTTCACTACAAATTATTGACATTTGATGGACCATTTGCCTTTTTCATACAGACGTATCATAACACAGAGTTACTATAACATTATTATAATCAGGAGAAAAAGAGGCCATGTAAGTTAATCGATTGTTTCTATATAGAGTGAAGATTCGATAATTGCAACACCGTCATCCTCACCATATCCCCACCAGCTTCTTTTTAACACACCATAATGCTCGATGAAGGAGCGCGATTGAAGGAAGTAACATGATCCTACTATTGTCGAACTCAACGATTTCAACGTTTCTGTCTTTTCTATTCGCAGTCCTTTTCTATTTCCGAAACATCAATCGCTTATTGTACAAGTAATTATGATTATAATTCTATCATGTTTGATGTCATCTTAATCGGAAAAACATAACAAACCTGATGGTGGAAGCTTCATTTATTATAAGTCAAAAATGAAAAGGTTTGATTTTTGAGTTAAACGTCTAAAATTCATCGCGAACCTTTAATGTTGCCGAGCGCTTCGAATCTCCGTTTTTCTTTTTCCTTCATTCGCGTTGTTCTTTTCTACGTCTGCCAAGCTAAAATCTTCGTTTCTTGGAGTCGATTTAATTCTAGCTCTTCATAATTGTAACTTTCCGGTTCCAATGAATGTTGCAGTTATCCAATGTTTACTGTACTATGACAACTCTCGGAACAAGAAAGTTGATTGTTTCAATTTAAACAGAAACTTGTTTATATCTTTAGAAACATGAAAACTCGTTTCCTTTGTTTAATCAACATTCTTTATCTTTGAAGTCCTGAACTCTTTTTTATCATTCTATACGTAACAAAGAACGTTTGGCACTTTTCAGTTTAGAATAATTTGGATGAGAAGAATCTAAAGGTTCAACGACAAAGGGCGAATTTATCCTTGATTTTTAACAAACGAAGAGCAAATGAGTATAAACAATTTCGTAAGCTATCGAATGAGTATCGACGTATATATTCAAACGTACATTGGTGTTAAGTTGCCGTAACACACGGAATGGTTTCCGTGAAAATGGTTGGGTTCTTGTCTCGATCGGAGAATGACATACGGCAAGATGTTTGTGTAAAAAAACACTTAATTTTAACTTCACGGATTTTTGAGGACTTTCATAGAAAGTTAGGTTACGCGACGTTTGTGAGAGTTGCGCGTTTGTGGAGTTGTCCTTCGAGAGGTTTCGAAATTGTCAAAACTCTAGGTTCGTTTCGTCATCGTTGTGATTTATAATTATTTATTTGGTCTTTATGGTTACGGATTTTTACGGTTGCAGCTTGTGGCGTCCAAATATTTTATGATGACCATCATAAAAATTAGCAAGTTTCGGAGTGCCCGCGCACTTGGTCTGTAATTATGGGATTATCTTAAGTCGCTTCACTGTCGATTAGTTTATGATTCGAGATGAGTAAGTCGAATGTAACAATTGGATATTCAATACAGTATAGACCAAGACGAATTGGATCAAAATAAGAATATTACCCGTATTTGTTACTTTGTTATACAATACAAAAGAGCATGTTGACTGTCCATATTACTTTCTACACCTTCCTCACACCTAATCCAATACAGCTTTAATTGTTTCACTCCGTTGTTTTCTGCTACCATGTGTTAAGATTGAAGTGGACGCACGCGAACGTAACGAATTCGCTGCTTGTATAAAATATGTGGTTAGAATTTCACATTTAAAATGGAGAGGTAAGCTTAGAAATCAAAATCTGATTATTATTACAGTCTAAGGTGTATAAATTCAATATTTAATGTACTTTAGAGATTACTTTGTTGTATTTGGTTTATTCATTGTATTCAATTTAAAATCCTTACATTTGAAATCGAATCATCTGTAGGGTGAATCGGATCCCCCTTTCTCCCTCATTTTAATATTCCTATATGATTATAAATATCATAATTATTTATGGACAGATGTCGCATACGTATAGGAAAAGGAATCAGGGGCCACGGAGCTGAGAAAAAATTAAGGACACAATAGGAAAAGTAAACTCCAACTAGAGTTCTTCTAACCAGACAAAATTGATCTACACCCGTCCCTTCATCTTCGCGGGGTATTAATTCTACGTAGATTTGTTTGTCAGTGTAAAGAAAACATGCTGGAAATAAAAGCTGACACAAACTGTGGAAATACATATTTATTTCACATAGCTTAACAAAGAAATAACAATAATGACGCTTTGGAAAACAAAAATAAATTTTATTCGTTGTCGCTAAATTCAGATCACATATAAACATAACTGTATAAATAATGTTAGAATTTATACCGTAAACAAATGCCACGTGAATGGAGGGATGGGTGTATATAGGTATATAATATCTTACGTGAAACAACATAATTTCAGTTTCAAACAATTTTTCAACTAATAGAATGTTTAGAAGGTACTCAGAAGACAACCATGAAATGGAACATCATGTATTTACGCTTAGTAATACAAATTCATTTAAACTGCAGAACATTCTTTAGAAAAAACCTCTTCCATATTTAACATTATAGACCCTATTTGAAAGTTTTTTAAAAATTTCATAGTGATATAAAATACACTTCATTAAATGATTATTTCAAACTTCATTTATGATATGATAAATGTATTAGTAGTAATTTAAACAAGTTTTAAACAATTTAGTTGATATTCACGTTATTAGCATCGTATATTAACACATATTAGTACGATTCTGTATCATATTTAATTATAATTTATTTCTTAGTTTGTTGCGAACACTGTATATCATTGTATTGAGATTTGTAAAATTCGTACTTACTTTACAAAGTTACTCTTTGAAAAATCATTAATTATATAATTAAAATTTTATAATCTCGCGATGTAAGGTGTTATTGAATACTCGCGACAAATATGTTTGCAAGTTATTTATTTATGTAGACGAGTGTTCGGAGGCAGAACGGGTAATCTGCTTTCTCGCGCCTTTCCGCTTTATTTATCTTCGTCTTCGGAAAGGCGTTACCCCTTGGAAACTTCGAGGGTGGAGCTAATTCCCTTCTCCAACGTCGCCTCGATTTTTGGCAGGGGAAAAATTGTGAATTTCTAATTTGGAATCTTTTTCCCGAGCCGCGCTGACCATGCGGCCGAAGAAGCCTTAACGGGACATGGCTGGCAGCGTTTATTGTAGGGTAGCTTATTCAGCTACGCACGTGTAAAAAGTGTAAAATATTTTCGCCGACTTACAGACTTTAGGGTAGGCTTAATTGCCTACACCTAAACATCTGTAAGTGGTCAATGCTATTTCCTACCAACGCTGCGAGCCACGTACCGCTACATATAATATCAAAATTACAAGATTTATCTATTTTTAACGCATTTCTTTCATAAGAATAAAGTATGTAATTTCCATTCAGTATGTAATCATTTTATCAATGTTTACGATTCATTATATATTAAACAAAAAATTAATTTTAACCATTCGAAAAATAATGATGGATAATTAAAGTAGGTATTTAGATATTAGTGAAATATATATTTGACCAGTTTCTGACCCTTAAGTTAGAATAATAAATTTGTATAATCCACTCCAATAAACTGCATGAAATTTTCGAGGTGCCTAGTTAACACTAGATTTATGGACGTTTATTTTGCACTTTATTATATCGTAGAGATGGAAGATATTTATTATATTCCTGAAGGACTACATGTACGAAATAATGTTTAAAATGTTTAATTTCCGTCAAACGAACGGGTTTCATAAATCTAGTGTTAAACTGAAGAAATATTTCTCATGTTTTAATTTTATAATAAATATTCAAGAGGCTATGAAAAATTGATACATTGGAAAATATACGGCTTTCCAACGTGTAATTAAGCTTGAAGTAGTCTTTGCGTGCGTGTGCTAATTAAAACGGTGATCGATTGTGGTAGCAAAATTTTATAATAAGTATAATTTCGAAATGTACACGCTGAGAATGAGTTATGACATATATACAATGCCTATATCAGCAATTTAAAATAAGAAAGAGGATATTACCGAATCAATATAGTTCGAATAAATTCAATAAAATGATGATATGTAATTTAGAACATACATATTTTTTATATTTTCTGAATAAATTCTGTAGAAGATTTTGTAATATCAGAAAACAAGAAAAGATGAAAACGCTGTATGAAATAATAAATTTTGTCATGTAACTTTTTGTGTTAGAGTAAATTGATACTTTTCACAAGTTGTAATACTGTAATACTACTGAAGGGTAGTAGAACTACTCAAATGGAAAGAAAATGTCTTGTACTATCATATTCCCTCTGCGTTCGTTTTAATATAACAACGTTTTAGCTTTTTAACATATCTTTTTGAGCAAAAACAATATTTATAAACAATATTAATAATCCTGTACGGTAGATATTGGAAATATGTTATTACTTACTAATATACATACTTCTTGCAAAAGTGTATAATTGTATATTTTGAGATAAATAATTTGAATATAATTAATTTTATTAATCACATTATTATGAACAATTTGTATGCTACATAAATTTAAGAATGACGCAATGAACTTTCCGATTATTACAATATATGTATATTATTGATAATAAGCATAAATTGAATAGGAATGTTTAATTTTATTTAATTTTTGGCTTTTTAAATAAATTATTTCAACTTATTGCTAAAACTGCAACAAGCTTCTTCAAGCGAATTAATGATAGTATTCTCTCATCAAATTTTTTCTTTATTTATTTTATTGTCCTTTATAGAGTTAAATTTTTCTAATATTTGACAAATTAAAGACATTGTTTAGGTAAAAGGCCTATGCATACAGACATAGCACAAAGGACTGCGTCACATTCAGCTGCCCCAAATGACCCAGTAACCGATTCTCACTTCCTAGTGCGCATGATTTACGATAAGAGCTCATTGAGCTATGACTTAGCTATAAACTGTTTGAAGTAGAAATGCTATAATTACCTTTTACAGAAACATATTATATAGAGCAAAACAAATTATGTTGATTTCTTATTACTGTTACATGAAAAGTTGAATGATTTAAGGTAAAATTTCGTTTTAGAAATTAAAAACATCATTTTCTTGTACCTAGTTGTTTTTGTTTCTTTTGCTGTCATAAATATTCTCACTATATGAAGGTTGTCAATATTAATTTTACAATGTGACGGATGATGCATACCCTGTTCATCTACGAAAATCAACCGAAATTGTTCTGGTCACCTACGCCGGAACTTTCATCCCGGATAGGATTCACTTGCAAGTTAAGTTTACAGTTACCTAAACCGTTATATCACAATTTATTTCATGGAAATTGATTAAAAAATTCTTCGAAGTAGATACAAAAAATCAATTCCAAATTCATTAATATTTTCACTTAAACATCTATAGCGTGTCTCTATAGTCGTGGCGCAATCATGTTGAGAATGATCAAGAGATACATTTTACAATACATTTTACAATTCCGTGTACAAAAGTATATTGAAAAGAAAAAATAATTTTGTTTTCACTTTAGGTTTTTTATAAACAAAGTAAATTTGAAAATTCGCCACTATCTTATAATTCGACTTAATGGACTTTAGTTTTTGATTGTATTTACGTTTATGAACATTCGTAACGCACCTTGTCATTATTAGTATCTTGCTGTCAAAAAATATGTATATATACTGCACTACCACGTATGTATACTAATTTAATTCAAAGACAGTGCCAGCGTATGTAATAATATGATAAATATTTCGAATACTTTCTACATCAATCAAATAAGCCCTAAAATTTGTTTGTTCTTGATAATCA
Source organism: Nomia melanderi (assembly GCF_051020985.1). Taxonomy (NCBI): domain Eukaryota; kingdom Metazoa; phylum Arthropoda; class Insecta; order Hymenoptera; family Halictidae; genus Nomia; species Nomia melanderi. Next base: position 1,627,906 of record NC_135009.1, read on the forward strand.
AATTTTAAATGAAATAAGATTATTTTTTATATTGACATATTTTTGCGTTTAGAATTAACTGCAAGTTGACTGTACCATTATTACAGGGACACTGTGTATAGTCTAGAATAGTATGGCTGATGTAATAACTTGATTGTATGCGTGTTTAACGCTAGCTGTGATAATGACCTCTCAGTTATGGATTTCATGGATATTATTAAAACTAGTGCTTTGAAGCATAATAAGGACTATAATATTAGAATCAATTATTAAATAACAGAGTTACATAATTGTCAGCTAAAAAATCTTGAATGAGGTTCTAGAAAGTAACTACGATGATTAGAGGAAAACTATAAGGTTTATTTTTTAAAAATTTGACAGGAAAATTCAGTAAAAATTCTTGTGTAATCAAAATTAGGATTACATGGCCAAGGTTTTAAGCTCTTACAGTTTTCTTAATTAGAGAATATAAAAGATATTCTACTCTTTTTGTTCAAGTAGTTTTAATGTCGTTATCCTTAATCATAAATTAAAAATATCTTAATGAAAATACTGTTCCATTTTTCAATTTCGAACTAAATTCAGTAGCATGATCGTATATCTGCTTACTAAAAAATGTATGTTAAGGCTATCTGTCTTGAAACATTTCTATATTATTTATATCAATAAAATATTATGTTTACGGAAAGTAGAGAAAAACATTTTACAATAATTTCTCATATTCCTAGAAAAGTATACAACAGAACGTACTTAAAAATAAGGTGTAAAAAGGAGAACCCCTTTAAGAGACGCTCCATTTTCAGAGCATCTGAAATACATAGTACACCAGGACTGTCCAACTTGCCATTTTGCGAGCAAGAGTAGCTTTTCTAGTTCGCGAGCAAGGCCGAGCGAGCTTCAAAAACAAGAAAGTGTCACTGTGTGAAGTGTCTACATTAGCAAATTGCTCTAGCAGCTGTCGCTTTTCAATGTTTTTAACGTGTTTATCTGACAAATTATGGAGAAACTATTCTCTGCTTGAAACTCACATTGTAACTAGGATGCATATGTAGGTCGGTACAGTGAACATTGGATAATATCAGCATTTATTGGAATCGGAAGGTTGCAATTATGAAGACGTAGAATCGAATCGACTCCGAGAAACGAAGATTTTAGCTTGGCGGACGTAGAAAAGGACAACGAGAATGAAGGAAAAAGAGAAACATAGAGTGGAACCCTTCGACAACATTGAATGTTCGCGATGAACTTCAAGTATACAACTCAAAAATCAAACTTTTTTTATTTTTGAGTTTTGATGAATAAAACTTTCACCATCATGTTTGTTATGTTTTTCTGATTAAAACGACACCAAACACGATAAAATTACCATCATAATTGCTTGTACAATAAGCGATTGGAATTTCGGACATGGACTGTGAATAGCAAAGAAAGAGACGTTAAAATCGTCGAGTTCGACAATAGTAGGATCATGTTACACCCCTCAACAGCGGTCGAACACTACAGTGTGTTAAAAGAAACCTGGTGGGGATATAGTGGTGGTGACAACGTTGCAATTATGAAAAGATTCCCCATTTTGCAATTATTCGATGTTCACTGTATACGGTTGTGTCGTTCGCACTGATTTTGCCTACGTTTACGATTGTTATAAATATTTCTTTAACCCTTTGAATTCGAGAGGCGATTTTTTGGTCGCTACTTGGTTTGATGTAACAAAAGTATAAAACTTGATATTCAGTATTGAATTTTGTACAATTTCAGTTTATGTTAGCTGTAAAAATGTTGAGATTTTTAATTTATTCACTATACTATAGTGAACAAATTGTCGGGCGTAAAAAGTTATGTTTTATGTTAATTTCAATATATAGCAACTAAGAGATACTACAGCGGTGAAATTCAGAATTCCTTTTTAACTTAATATCTGTCAAGTGGTAATCTTCTAAAAAAAGAAAGTTATATTTTAAAACTAAAGACAATATACAGTCTATTAAAGCTAACAGTTTTTTTTTATATTACGTATGATTTTAATAATAGACGTACAGAAATTCAGAAAGTGTTTATAAATGGTGCACTATCTGTGTATACTATTATTTTTGAAAATGGGGGACACTGAACGAGATTTTACAGGATAATTTTTCCCTAATTTTTTCTTCTATTCTACTTTAAAATATATGGATCACTATACATACAAGTTAATGAATTTTAATTTATATATATTTTGAATTCTACGTTAAACTAGAAAATCTACATGTTGAAAATAAAATATGGCAGAGAGGACATTAGAATCTGTTCATGGTCGTATTGGGGCTACTTTATGATCAGTTGAACTTTTAAGTGGCACGTCCTACATCTCTTTACGTAGAATAACAGGATGTAACGTGGCACCAATACATTCATAGAATTTAATTGAATATCGAATGTCACGTGTCGATAAAAAGGAAAGCAAAGTAACCAATAAAAATCCAATTTAGGATCATCAGACAGTTCCATACTCTCGATCCGTAATTGTTACAACAGCTGCCTAACCTTCGTTGAACTGGTGAAATTAACAGATTGTATATATTAAGCAAAAAAAATATATTTTACTAGCGAAGTAATATTTACATATTACAGTATTCTTTTATAACTTCTTTAAAGCTTCAAATATACGTTTTTTAAAATGATTGTACTATTATTTTACACAGAATGGAGCATACAAATATTATATTGTAAATATCTTCGATATGTGCGCTATTTATAGGTCAAAGTAACGAACTCCACTATTTGAATGTTTCCACGTTTTGCTACCGGAACACTTAGTTAATTCCTTATTCTTTTTTCTTCTTTTCAATTTTTCTACTTTTCATTTTGTAAAATTAATCACTTTGGCAAATAAATAGCTCATTTATGCGTACATGAGAAAACGATTTACAATATTATAAACTATTCAAAAGAATGAATGAAACGGAAAAATAATTCCTGTGAACGTTTTTTCAAAAAATAGTTCCAATTCGTTAATATTTCTTTTCCTATATTCTAATACAAAATAATACGAATACAACGACATTGATCATGTATCATTGACCTGAATAATGACGAACGATAACCTTGGAATCAGTTAAAAAATAACCTTAAAAGGAACTACATATATAATTTTGTCTATCTCGTCGAATAATTAATTATATTCTAAAAAGGTTTCTCATAGGTTCCTAATACTGAAAATATTTACACGCTCCGCTCTGTGCATACGATGATACTATTCAAAAGTGAAAGAGAAAAAAGACTGTGCTCTAAAACGATAAAAACAGTAATAGATTAAAAATTGTGTCAAATGGTGAAAATATTTAAAGAAGTAAAACGAACCATTCTAATGATAGAAATTTCGGAATTTAACTGTGTGATTTAAAAAATGGTTAAAAGTAATATAGTAGTCACGTGACTACTCGACTTCGGATTATCAAAGTAGCTGTCGAATATTGACCAGTAATCACAGACAGAATTAAAAAAAAAACACGTCTGATTCCAAATTTCACTTTTTTCAAGATTTCTTCCTATCTATTCCTATACCGATGTAAACTTTAAAGCAAAAACGACAAACTTACTATAAAACAAATTTGTACAAAATGAAAAGAAATATATAATTGTGTTATACAAAATTCCGTTATATTTGTAGTGTACTCAGAAACTGTGTTGAAACCGTGCAGTGTAAAACAACAATAACAAGGAGTTGCAAGTTTTTAAAAAATTCAAAATTTACTTATATTTTTGCATTGTTATATTCACAAAAGTTAATATTTTTCATCAATCCTGATAAAATATGGAATTTTTAGATGGTGGTTTAATAAAGGTTCTTGGACTTCTGCGATAAATTTCGATTTTTCTTAGGATAATCAATTTTAATTTCAAGTATCAGAATCTAAGTACTTATAATACTTTCGTATCGTACAGAAAATTGCAAACACAGGAAAGGAATTTTCTACTGGCACTGAATATTTAATATTTTCATGTCTATGATTACGGGTTTATCGACTTCTGAAGAATTATTTTCAAAATAATTATAAATGAAAAAATTATACATTTCAATATTAATGAACGAACATTAAGTAATATATGGGAAAGACGTTGTCTCTCTGAATGAAACTGAAAAACTGTAGACAGTCTCATGACTCAATCGATGAAAACAAGAACCCCTCCAGGGAATCTCTAACAATTAACGAGTGAAACATATTAGAACGCCTACGTCACGGGAGTTGCGTGACGCAAGTAATCGAAAAATGCTCCGTAAGCAACTTTCCTTTCAGAAAACCATCCTAATAACTTTATTGCACCAGTGTGTAGGCCTACGACGTGTCAATTGCCATTGAAAGCGATATGGAAGGCGTTTTTCTCCAGGAAATGACTGTTAATAATTTACGGCTGTATTCTAAACGATAAGACGCTAGTTACCGGCTGAGTAAAATTACATTTCATGCGGATCGGTGCTATTTACTCGGCAAGGTGAAATTACGTTTTTAAAGCTCGCGGTTTAAAACAACGAAAGAAATTTTTATCGTGGTTATTTGTGGATAAGAATGTAAAATGCATTAAGGTTACTGCCTATAATAGGCATACTTGTGTGCAGTTTTACTTCTTTCCCTGATTATTGTTATTAGGGAACTTTATGTTATGACTTGTATTTAAGATTTAGGTGTGAAGATATTTTACATGCAAGTAATTAAAAACTCAGTAACTTAGCACTATATACAGAGTGTCTTTTTAGTTTTAGCGGTGAAACTAGAATGGATCTAAATAAAAGAAATGTTATATAAATATTTTAAACAAGTAGATTGTCCAAAGTGTGGTTAAAAAGTTACCAACAAAACATGAAAAATAGAAAGAACAATAATATAATCACGGTTACTAAGAACGGATCAACTATATTTATGTTTGTTCTGTTTATACAAAGATTTCTGATTTTTCACCTCAAAATATGCACCATTTTTGACAATGCAAGATGAGCACCGAACAGAAAAAGTATTTATTACTCTACGAATTCCATTTCCATTTTGTCTAATTTCAATTCACAGTGCAAAGATAATAAAATATTGCTGATATTTGTCTAAATTATATTTTAGTAACAGAGAATCTGGTACTGTTTCTTTCGTATTTCATACTTTTGTTCCGTAACCCAGACCTATTTATGTTTATATAACATTTTGAGTAATTATTTGCTTTGAACGATACTAGATCGATGATCTCCTTTACACATGCTGTTAAGAACAGGATCCTAACTTCTCTTGATAACTTAATTTATGGTTTTTACAGTTTAGAAGATATTCGTGAAAAAAATGTCGACATTATAGTAATTATTTATAGTACATCGGTTTTAATGACTTTGAATTGTTGTGAAAGACATTATTCGGTAGAACATTACTCTGTATTTCAAAGTATTTAAAATCTTCAGCAGATGAAGCTAACTAATGTAGCGAACTCTTAAATGTTAGACAAAAAGGAAAATGCGTACTGAGATGGGGTTGTTTAAATAATTAAATTATCCGTTCTCAATTTTATATTTTCAATGTGAAATTGTAATGAGACCAATATGACGACATCTGTCCTCAAAGGATTAATTGCAGACCCTATTTGTGTTCGGTTTGGATTGACAGAATTAACCCGATCATTGTAAGGCGACCACCAAAATGTTACTAATAAATTGTTATTAATAATATAGTAGTAATTACATAATATAGTATACTTGTTAATAAGGTAAATTGTTGCTAATAGCATAATTACAATAATATAAATCATATTTCATGATTTAGCACAATCACGAGCGGCACCGAGTTTCCTTCCAAGGAAAAATGTTGGAAATTCACGAATGTTCCAAAAGTTGTAATAAACCACTGATTAAGTTACTAGGAAAAGTTAGTCAGCACTGGACTGTGTACTTAACAGCATATGTAACGGTCAAAATTAACAGCGTGGTGCCTCTTAATGCAAATATGTATCTACTTTTTCCCCGTATAAGAATTATTTAAATTTATAGAATGTACTGACAATATTTGGTTGTTAAAACTAGGTACGCTCTCTATATACTGGTATTACGAAAACCTATAAAGCTGAAGCATCGGGAAAGTATAACATTGATTTGGAAACAATTATTTCCTCAAATTTAATTCACATAGGAATTTTTATTGACAAAATATATTACTATACTAATGTATAGCATGTCTAGAATATGAAAGACAATTATAAACAAGGAAGATAGAACAATATATCTATCTAAATTTCCGGAATCTTTAAAAATTTTGTAGTAAGTATTATAGTTAGCTTAAATATGATATTTTTTTACCATCGATTACCAGTTAGTTAATAATTTTCCAACAGGTATAAAAATTGTATGTACAATTATAGCAAGAATGATGTCACTATAAATGTTGAATGTTTGTAAACCTAAAATAATATTTCTTTTTATCAGACTTGATATAACAAAGCAAATGTTTCCTAAAAAATGGCATTATTTCAAGTCGTGGACCTCAACACGTGGTACGAACAAGAATTATAATTTTTCAATAGCTTTCCAGATTTCAGTGAAATCTTAATTTAATCCGACTTAATAAGAAGAATGAAGTTTGTAATCAAACAATAATCTACGTAAAACACAAACAATAGGATTTATAATACAGAGCATAGAATTTTGCTTGATGCATTGTTCGAGAAATAATTATCAGGTATATAGGGAGTCTCATAAGTTATAATACAAATTGGATCAAGGTAATTTTATAATTCAAAGTAAGACGAAAATCGAGAATGACAGAATTGCGTTGGGGTTTCATTTTTCGAGAAAGATGCATTTGAAAACAGATTTTATGATCAATATTTATTTATTGAGATATCTTTACTCTTTACAGAGGGTAACTTTATATTGATAGATTTAAGTAATAAAATGGGTATTATAATCTTAATATTCTCTGAACTATATTATCAAATATATTTTTGTCGAAAGCGAAAGCTCCAATGCAATTTCATTTTTGATTTTCGTTCAATTTTGTGTCATAGAATCCCTTTGATCCAATTATATAACTTAAGGGACAACGTGTATAGTTGTATGCACAATTATTAAACTTTATGCTATCGAAATAATTATCAAACTTCTTCATATTGGATTGAATAATCAGAGAATTGTAGCGTTTGTGATCATTCAATGATAAGTTATAATTTCTTTCCACATGATTTTAGTTAGAAATAAAACCTATGGAAAAAAGTTTGGAACCAAATGTGAAAATAGAAAACTAACGAGAAATACGAAAGTTGTTTACAAGCACAATGCAATGGCTTGAATACGAAATTCGCGATATTGTTAAATAAGTCTACTTTAAAGTAAAACTAAAAAATAATCTACAGTTTTGTTTGTCATGTAACAGAAAATACAAAATAAACAAAATGTTACTTGGAGAAAAGTATTGTTATTTCAAATAAAATGTTACTTGGATGAGAGGGATTATACTTCTGGAAAAAGTATGAAACATTTTGAATTTACAAAGAAATTAACAACGATTTGTTTCGTACATGTAGAATATTACCTGGTATTATATCAAATTGCCACGTGCAAATATCACAGCTTTTATTCGCTTTGATATCAATATAATAAGGTTTCCATACTACAATGGTGAAATTTGTTTTCAATTTCAATTTCAATTTCAAGATATGATAATGGCTTGTAAACATTCATATTTAGTTTTTGTTTTCTTCATGTATAAATTTCATCTAGAGCGCTCACAAGTTATCAATTTGATTTAAATCGGAACTAATTGTTGGCGATTTTATAGTTCACATGCCTTTTTATTGTAATTAGCCTCCTTTTTTAATTTTATGATCATTTGCATTGTATGCCGTGCTACACGAAACAATTGTCTGAATCCTTGAGTCATTGTTTCGGAATCTGTATTAAAAATTTTTTTAATACACAAATATATATTTCATGAACCGAACAGGGCTTAACTAAATTGAAGCCATGAATTCTAAAACAGTACAAGTCAACCAATCAACACTTCGAAAAAATCAATCTTCCTTTTCATCTTTGTTCATTCATTTATTTTCTATTTTGTTGACTCATGCTGCAAGCACTGGCTACACACACGTTAAATTGGCCTGAATAAGCTGAAAACGGTTACAACAATAACTCAAGTGAATAATGATAGAAAGTGGACTAGTGTTGTTTTGGAATTCACAACTTCAATTGTAGATAGTATTTTTAACCTAGAAATATTTGTCCAATTCCTTGAGTTGTCATATAGCTCCATGCCATATCTATGTAATCGTAGATATTTTTTGTTTAATTTAGACAATTATTACTAAATTTTTCATTAAATATATCCCAAACACATCTTTTGAAATTTAAAAAAAATTGCTCAAATTTTTGCATTCGGTTCCAAACTTTTTTCCTCGGATTATAGACAATTTCGCACTGTTAAACAAATGATAGGAAAAAATAAAAACCATAAATATTTATTCAAGTGACAATACTGAATTAACTTAAATTAATAAGTTCATTATTAATCTTAATTTAATAAGGGTATATAAAAAATTTCATTGAATATTTTTTAAAGTTCTAATGTTTTCTATTTCGCATGTTCGTGTGTGTCAAAGTGTATAAAACGCGTAGTTTAATAATATGGAATGTTGATAATATAAAATATTAAAATATAAATTTTGATTGCAATGAAAATAATATGAAAATTTATATTTTTATGGAGAAGTTATACATTAAGTTAAATTTCTAAATTTCAAATGAAATAATAAATTTGATGTAATATATTATTTTATTGCTCAAATGATATTAACTGATGTACAAACCTGATATTCATTAAAATTAATATGTAAAATTATTATTCGATTTTATATGATCAAGACTACTTTATTTCGAGACGATTTGGCAGATCGTTACGTTCGTGCCTCCTTTTAGAGGATATAAAAAGAACAAATGTCATTAATGAATGCATACTTAATACCACGAATTTGTCACCTGGCAAGTTTTAAACGACGATATTCACGAGATCGATCGAGAACATAAGAATTTTATAACGAATAAAACGGTGATATAAAAAAGATATTACTTGGTTGGTTGAAAAGTTAAAAATACCTGCAGTCTGATAAAACGTATAGAATTTTTTTTTCATTTTGGCAAACTAAATCAGGTAAGATTTGAATTGTAAAATTTTATTTGTTCCTTAAACAACGTTTGAGAAAATACTTCAAATATAGTGTCAGAATAACTGGTTGAAATACTTTTCTGTGTTTCACTTTTCTTATGTATCTGTAGTTATTTAAAAAAGAAAAATTAGTATTTGAAATAATACAACTTGTTTCCTTGAACTACGTTACATGATATTTATCGTTTTTGTTAACACTATCTCTTAAAAGCTTATTTTCTTTTTAAATGATTAATTGTGAGGCCCCAATTGTATCAAGGTCACATGTTTCATAATTTCGAATTAGTCTAATGTACTTCAAGACAAAATTATATACTTTTTGGTTGATCTAATTTTTTTATTACAGTAAATCAGTTACCGTTTTTATTTTTATCTGATTTCTATCATATCGTAATAACAAAAAGAATAATAACTTTTTTCACAAATATTTTCATGTGTCAGTCTCAAATATATGTTTACTTGATGTACTCTGAATGTCCTATGGAAAAGTCAATACAGATTAATTTATATTAAATGAATACTGCAGTAGATTTCATTATACCCTTACATATACGTATTTCATAGTATAAGAAATAATTAATTCTCTTGGACCTGTAGAAAACGAAATAATAATTCATAAACATTTATAACGTTACTGTGAATAATTAGTAAGTAAAAATTAGTATTTATATGAAATAACACTTACACGACAGCATGGTTGGAGAACTTTCATAATATTCTATTTGTATTATAGACTTCAGATAATAACAATTTTCCAAATATGTAAAGTATGTAAAAAATGAATTGTACATACATACATATAAATGAATTATTAATCGAAAATTGGATACATTGGAATTTAAAAGAAACGTATGTATTTATATAAAGTTCTAGGTACATAAGCAGCGTGCTATCTCGAATGAACTTCAACTAAGAATTGAAATGAATTACTATTTTTATAATGAATAGTTATTACTTTTTGCTGAATGCAAGCTCAACTCGTCGAAGCAAACTGCACTGCCTTAAATGACAGTTTATATTATCACTTTTAAACAACAACAATAATTATCCAAGTATATACCACAAAGAAGAAAATAACTTGTACAGGTATATACAGATTTAAATGAATCGTTAATTAGAAAACCGCACTCATTAGCGTTTTAAGCAATCGTATGTATTTGTAAATATTAATGTTCTAGGTAAGTAAGTAGCGTGCTACTTGGAGTAAATTTTCAAATAAAAATGGAAAATTATTATTTACTTTTTTAAATGTAAGCTCAGCTGGTCGAAGTAAATTGCACTGCAATAAATCTCAATTTATATCCGTATTGATCAAGTCTGTACAGATTTGCTTGTGAAAGGTTAATGTTGCGAGGAGTACGGTGTAAGTATGCATTACCTGAGAGCAGGTGTGTTGAGTCGGGTGTTGCGTGTATGCGGCGTTCGCCGCTGCGCATACCCCAGTGCCAGGAACCTTTAACTGTTCCTTGTAGTCGGGTTGATATGGCAGCAACATGCGAATCTTGCCCCAACGATTGAAGAACAGCGCTATCGCGCCCGCCCAAAAGATCAACACCAACACCACTATACCCACTTCTACGCCACGGACCTGCAATTCACGCAGTCATTCGTAATGTTTACTTCTGCCACAATATCGATTCACTTGTTTCTCTCATAAACAGTAACATTACATTATTTTATTCATCTCCTGTATACAATTACCAGCAAATATTTCAATAGCAGTTCTGTTTTATTATTCGTTTATTCGTTTTATTGTCGTACTCTTCACTTTAGTTTTTGTTCCTTGCATTTAATCACTAATTGAAATAATTTGGCTTTCCGATGTAGCATGATATATAGAAATAGGAAGGTATGTTCAAAATTATTTAAACGAATTGAATGAAGGTAAGAAATAGGTAAGAACGATTGATCACTTCATTGTTTCGTGTATGTGTATATGATACACTTGATCCTCGATTTACGCGGTACTTTTTTATGCGAGTCTGAAATATTATTATTATTTCTGTTATTTGGTCACGTGAAATAAATATGTATTTTAAAACTTATACCAATTTCTCTTATTAATATTTTCTTTTCTCTTGTGTCGGCAGACTCTATTTACGTGATTTTCATTCGCGTAAAAGGAGTCCACAAGGAACGCATTTCCGCGTAAATGGAGGGTCAGGTGTACATGTTTCTTTTAATCAAATACCGAAAGAGCATAGCATTTTTAAATGATCTATGAATACCTGTAATAGGCACGTTGTGTTTAATCTTACTTTCAAAATGACTATCGCTTAGGGCAAATCAAATCACCGTAGCTATTGCATCGGTTTTAATTAGCTTCATAATCATTGTTCTTTCTAAAACTGCTTAATCACAGTGTGTAACGATCAAGAGAATTTTATACTTTAACAATGTTCTTATTAAAAAAATTAATAGCTTTGTCATATTGTTTTGTGGGCGTTATTGAAGCATGTAGCGATAACAAACAAGTCAATTTTCATTTTAACGATAAGTAGATATAAGTATTGTAATAAAGTTCCTTGCAGAAAGTACTCAATAACAGAAATCGTGGAACAGGATTTCATAATTCTATAGTAAATACAAAAATATGATTTAAAATCTAATTAATATCTTGGTTATATCTACACATGTACTAATATACTAATATAATAATTCTCAATAAAACACTACGTATTCATTACATGAAAAGTAAATAAAAAGTTCCTTGTCTATATCATAAATGCATTATATTTCAATCGCAATTTATTTGTATAATTTAAAAAATATAGTACCAAGTATAAAAAATAGTGTGATTTCATTTCTATTCGAAAAAGTTTTAGTATTGGCTCGTATTTAACTCAACATTTCTCATATATGCATTTATGTTGAAAACTAACTTTCCCTGTATCGTCATTTCTAATGCACGAAGCGTTCTTTCATGAACTTTTAATTTGAACGTTATAAATGTAAATCAATATGTACAGTACATACAAAGAAATGTTCATAATCTCTAAGTTAAATAATATTTGCTATACGATGAAATCTGTTCTAACAAATATGTATTAAAAAATTAATATTTTTTAGTTATAAACAATTTTTTGTTTGGGGAACTATTGGACTGTATAGAAACAATATATTACCTTATTATTTCTTTTTCTTGATTATAATAATATTATAATTATATACAGGTAGGTATAGTTAAATAACTAATTAACTGAAGTGAATTAAATTACATATTGGTAACTAATTTAATTACTGTTTACCTTTTACTTGTTTAAATATTATTCATCAAATAACTGTGTTGTGAAATTTTTGCACACACGGAATGATATTTTAAAAGGTCTTTCGATCATGTTAAATCTTTATTACATAAAATTTCTACGATAGAAAATCTATACTTTCCCACGGTTTTTATATAGGTATTTCGCGTCGTGAAACTCGAAAATCAGATGTGTCAGCTTATAGCTGTACAATTGTACTGGCAAGCTCTTAACCCACTATTACACAATGTAAGCTCCAGTGCTTACACGTACACCAAGCGTGACACTACATGTGGTCTCTTTGTTAGAAATCATTCTGGTCTGTTATCATGGCTCAGGAAGTTGGGTTAATACTGCGTTATGTATTGGACTGATACATAAATAAATATCATTTTATTTAAGAAGTAATAACTGTTTTCGAAATAAGTAATGCAACACTTGTAATTAACAGTGTTTAACATTATTGCGTATGATCTATTTAATGTCAAATAATTGTATATTACAAGTTCAAATGAGATACTTACGTACATATAATGGCTTGTTATTGACTTATAGTGAAATTTATTTATGTATCAACTAAATACATCACATGTTCGTAGGTATGGACGATACCATAAATTAAATAAACTCTATATTACTTAATTAAAGTTAATGTAATGGTTATTATATTTCTTGTGTGTTATATGTGTTCAGATCAAATTTGAACTTTTCTCATAACGATTTAAGGTATTGAAGATAATGAAATATGTTGTAATTATGACCAGCAAAGTTAGCAGCGAATGAGGCCCACGAAGAGCAACAAAAATGTAACTTGGAAAAAGGTTCGCGAAGATAGTGGCGGGAGAGTTCGTTTTTGATTTCACGGAGTTTGTGAACCAACTGATTTTGTGAGTCTTTCCGAAGAGCGTCTTCTCTTAGTTTTTTTTGTTTTCAGTTTTTAATTGGTTTCCAACCTGAAGGAGTAAGGTACCAAAGAGATATCCCCACGACCCAGTAGTGGAGAAAGTCCCTTCTTCAGGGTGAAACGCGCGTAGTTCAAGATGGCGACGTGTCCTCAGCGGCTTCGAGGCGAACTGTCAGCGAGGCGATCTCTGATTCGTTGAATTTTATGCGTCCGGATGCTAGACTTGTTCAACAATCGCTTGGTACAGTGCAGTACTGACAAGTCCCAACCGTCCTGTGGCTTAAAAGTGAAGAGGGACAAGGGGAGACGTCCACTCACGGCGCTCGGCTCGATAGTAATGGTGGAATTAGTTCGGCACGTCTTTGTTAGTGGCCGAGCCACAAGCTGAGGTGGAAAGTGCGGCCGAGTCCCCTTGCCCCTCTTCACTTTTGAGCCGCAGGCCGGCTGGGATCTTGTCAGTAACGCACTGTAAAATAGACTTACGCGATGACTAAAATCTTCGGCACGTGTTAAGTGAACTTACGAGAAGCCGTAGTCTATTTCCCTGAGACTTATGAACAAAAAGTCGCGATATAGAGCAATAAGGAACTTCCTGCTGATGCAGGTAGGCAGAAATTTAGAAAATCTTTGAAGAGGCTGCGCCTCTTCGTCTCGTGGTTATTGGATTAGGCCCTGGAAGCCGAGTGTAAAAAACTGGAAATGTTTTGACCAAAGTGTCTAGCGTGCATTTGATCGTGTTAAGTACAACGGAGCTCCCAACGGTGGTTTATGTCGTCGGCAAATGTTCCACGACGTAAGAATATGAATATAAAAGAAGAATATGCAATCCTGTTTATGAAATTTAAAGTAATTTTTTTTGTTTAACAAAATACTCCAGAAGTTGTTCATTATGGCAATGTATTCTTCACTTTATAAGAGAAAGTAGTTTAAATAACATGGAGATCAATTGATACATGTATCATCCCATTACTCTTTTAAAATGCAGCATTATTGATCGAGATATTACTTATCAAAAATTCGTTGTATATGGTTGTACCATTACTAAAACATTTTAAAAGAGATCAACAAAAAGATCGACAAATTAAAACCATAATATAATTTTTCCGTAAGTACATTTACCTTTTAAAAAATAATGATTATCTTTCTCGATATTTCTTTATCGTTTTTAGCAATAATTACATTTAGTTTCATTAAGTTAATCGTGCGTATTGCAATATATGCGTAGATTCAGCACAGAGAATAAAGAAGAACATTCATATAAATGATGATATTTTGAGGTATAACTGCTTCTACCTTGCAACATTTTTTTCAACATATAAAATTAATTAATTCACTGTTTTTAATCAACATAAAATATTATAATCCATGATTTTGTTGACCACTGTGTAAAAACTGGCTTGTAATATTCCTGGCGAGAAAACTTTGATAATCGGAAGCTTCTGTTTCTTTTTTAAATATTAAAGGTTTGCGGGAGACCTCAGAGCAAGTATTGGACAATTATTTTTATGGCCCAATTTCGGTTCTTGGGAGTGAAATCGCCTCATGAATAGAAATAGCTGTTACCGTATTTTCCTCTGCATCTTTAAAACTACAGTAGATATAAAAAAATGTTTTCTGCGCTGTATAAGATGATACTATGAAAATAAACAAAATTGTTTATAAAAACATGTTCTGTTGTACCGAAATATAGAAAATTTATAATGTAATGTTTATATTTTTAACAAGATTTATATCTTTTACTGAATGTTTTTCAAAAAATAAAGTCAAAAAATGATTTATTTGCACGTAAAAATTTAAATGTAAAATATGACTGTCATAAATTTTCGTCATTATTTTTCTTTCACGAAAATTTATCGATTTTTGTATATCATAAATATTGTAGTCCAATTATATACGAGTAATTAAAATAGAGCAACAGCAAATGCTAATGCAAATACTAAACAGATTACTGTAATTAAATTCGTTCCTCTCAGATGTCTCGGGACAGTCTTTTTACATGTTAAAAGCATCACGGTTTCGTCGTGACTGACATTATGAAGCCAACGTTTCCAGTTTCATATAAATCTTTTACAGTTACATCTTTTTAATTTAAGCATACTGAGAGGTAATTAAAATTATGTCGACGTTATTCATTATAACAAGCTGAAATGAGATAGAGAACTACTGTAAAATTCCATTTTAAGAGAGACAACATATCAAAAACTGCATGCACTATTGTTTGCAATTCCAACAATTTGAAAAATTTGAAAAATGGAAAGCTATATTTAGAAAATGGAAATTTAAAAATTCGCAACGAATCATTTTTTAGTAAAACATTTATTTACTGATCACTGTTTCATAAATTTTTGATCTTCGGTGAATTATTATTCTTATGATGATGAGATACTGTTTCCACGTAAAAATTTAAATTTTACCTTTTTTTATTACAAATGCCTACTATTATTCAAACGGAACAAGAAATAATAAACACATAAATACATAATTTTGGACATAGGTTAGAAAACTTATTTAACTTGCACATCGAATTCATGAATAATTGTCTTTTTTCACATATTATATTATAATATCATTCCGTTAATAAACTGTAAATTGATGTCAGTTTATGCAACTGTACATTTGTGTTGTAGGACAAATTTATATTAAAAACAAAAAGGCTCGAAAACATAGAGACAAAATTTTCTAGCAAGTTCTAAGCTGCTACCTTGGGCTACCTACTTCTTCAACATAAAAGGATCCTTTGGCGAGGATGCTATTTTCGTGGTTCGTTTCACAGCCTTATAGTAACATCACGTACTGAGAGTGTGCAAACTTCCATACAATAAGTGAACCTTGCAAGCATCTCACGGAAGAGCGAGTGGGAGCTACGAAAGGAAACTTTTAACATCTTTATTGGATGGATATTTTTTCTACAGCTTGAAATTCTTTTATCCTTACACATTAATTTTATTAGGTCTCATACAATACACTTGAATCGTTTAATTTGCTACGGTAAGAACATTGAAGTACTTACGTATTATCGTTTCATTTAGACAAAAATTAATTAAAATCTTTCCTGGACTTCACTCAATGTTTATTTGATGTTTATTTCGTTTTTTTTGTCCACTCCGATGTGCATTTTACTTTCCCTTTATTTTGTTGTAATTATTATATTTAGTTGACATATTATTTTATGTAAAGTAGCACAATATGAATTCTTGTAGGTATGTATTCCAACTTTTTTCTATCTCGTGATATAAATGAAAAGAAGGTGATTCTTTAGATAAAACTAAGTATGGAAAAGTAACTTGATCGCAAGAAAATATCTCCAACTTATTACTAATAAGTTATTAGTAATAAATTGGTTGTACTTTATTGCTAAGTTGACAGAAGAATCGTATTTCATTTCTTTTAAGCAAGTTCAAAGATGAATTTCACTACATTATATTAAATTTAATTAAGCTTTGCATTGATCATTTTGATTGACAATTTTTTATTATTTATTAATACATTTATTAAAATATTTATAGCTAATCGGAGCAATACATCAAACTTCAATATCAATAAAAAAATGATTAAAAAACTTAAAAACCTTTGTTTCATAAGTAAAAACTACATCACACTTCAATATCAATAAAAAAAATGATTAAAAAACTTGAAAATCTTCGTTTCATAAGCAAAAGCTAAAAAATAAGAAATATCTGATTCGCCCCAAATTCCAAGGTGTATCGGATATTTTCCTCACTTTTAAGGTTTCTTAAATCAAAATTTAAACACAGATCACGTTTTTATAATAGTATTTTACTTTAACCAATACTAACGGAAAAACAGAATTTGCTACTAATACCAATTCCATTCATTAAACCAGTGAAATGCTAATTGAAATCGAACTTCAATTCATTGCTAACAACAAAACCGCACGACCTTTTTCGAGTACCTATTACATTAACAACTATCTGGCGACTGTGAACCGTAACCAACCTGACCTACAAAGTAAAGTTGCCGAGTCTGTCAATTAGCACTTTTCAAGTTGTGCACTTGAGCTTGTTTTTATGTATATAAAATTTATATACATAATATGAATATTCTATGAATATTCTATGAATATATATAACATAATATAATATGTTATATTCCAATGCATCACAAACATATCAAAAGATTTGTAAGGCATTTGAAGAAGACGCAATGAAGAAACCACTCGAAACTGATTCCAAAAATTCTCTTCGGGCGATAAAGGTTTCGAGATTGTGTCCAAAAGATATAGCAGGATAAGGGGGTCAAAAGTCGTCTTCGATTAACTTTAATAACTTAATTTTTTCATTTGCACGTTATTTCTTTTAAATTCTAAAAGGGGCACTTTTGATCCCCTTATTCTGCTATACTCTCTTGAAGATCATTATGATTAACCCCTTACCGTATAATGATGAGTAAAACTCGCGGTGAGGATTTTTAATTCAATAAAAATCAATGTTATTCATTGTATATAAGTCGAAGTTAGAAATTATTTTCCTATTATCAATGTTTTACCTTCGAAGTAAGTGCGTACTTACAATAAATAGGAGGTTTCTTCGCGTTCTTTCAAATTATTAATAATAAAATACATTCAACAAGGGGTTAAATATTGCAGACTTGAGGACTGCAATTGACACTAATTTGCAGTTGCCGGATATATTATATATTGTTATTACAACAATACCGAAAATTCTACTTAACAAAAAACGGTGAAAATTTTCGGAACACCTGATAATAGTTACAGTTACATACTTTTAGATATTTGCAGTATAACATATTTTAAATAGGCATACGAAAGTATCATCAAATAGACAACCCACCGTGTTCGTAATCATACAAATAACATTTTCCTGTTTCCTGTATTTTTATGCAATGAATCATTTCGTTTCCGATTATACTGTTATCTTTAAGAACATTATGGATATATCATTACATATTTAGTTTTCATAAAAAATGTATTCATTCTTAAATTAACGCTATTACCTGCCACAAATATTTTAAAGCAAAATATTGTTGTGAATTGTAGTAACATAGTTATTTATACATTTGTTACTTAATAACAGCGCTTTCATTCAGTGATGTAATTTTGAAAAATACATACTTTTACATGGTGGTACGATATGAGTGAATGAAAGATGGTAGACGGAGTGTTCAGTATTCCGTAGTTGCTATTTGTGGATCATGATATATTAACCCCTTAGACTCGACCTTTTGCTCGGTTAAATTTTACATCAACTTGGACATATTTATTGCAGTATATTATTGGTCTGCCTCAGAGATATATGTCAAGTAGATATAACATCAAAGTTTATGCCTGCAGTGAATACAGTAGGATCCTGTATTACAAAAATTGCTAAAAAATACTCATTTGTGACATTAAAACGTATGCGCATTCAGGCTCTTTTAAAAATTATAGTTTTGTATTGACGCTTGTACAATGAGGAGGGTGTCTTTAGTTGTGTTTATGCACAGAGCAATTTTATTCTATTACAGGGAATTAACACCAAAATTACCGTATCAGTTAATACGACTGGTTTTGATTTTTTTGTTTTGCACTTACTGATCTCTTAAAAGCATTGAATATTCGAAATGATCTTGAAAATAAATAGTTTAACTTGAATACTACAATGAGTGTTTGAGGAAACTGAAAATAATTTATTGCTAGAATTTTTATAGAGATTACGTATTATTCGTATTAAATACTCGATATTTATAGTATTAATTGATCAATTATTTAACTATTTTCATTATGTTTTGTATCACAGATAAAAGTGATGACTCTATAGATATGCACAATAAATAAACTTACATAATCAAGTGAATCTGATTTTAATCGATTCTGACTGTTTTATTTACGCTTTGTCACTGTTTTAAAATAAAATAAAATACATTTTACTTTCTATTATTTACATAAGAGACATTTATTTGATTTCAACTTCTGTTGTTAACTTAAATGATATTTATGTGGTTACTGTTTGAATAATCGAGCCACCCAAAACCAAATCTAATCTATAATAGCAGAATCATCTTAAATAAAATAAGTTATTTCTTAACGAAATTATATAAATAATCCTTCGATGTTGGAAGTACAGGTGATGTTTGTTTTAGATCCATATTACTTGAAATAGTACTTTGGACTTTAAATGAGATCAAATATTTAATCACCAGTAATTATGTAGAGAATTGACAATGCCTCTTGGTCTTAAGATATTTATTAATACGTATTTGATATCCTCCTACATTCTTAGTTTTGAAATAAATAAATACTATTGAATTTATTAGTATATAAAAGCAATTGTTACTATTAAAAGATAAAAACAATTGTTACTATTAAAAGATAAAAAATATTTAATATTAAACGTTGACATCATTCTTCTTAAATTAATTTTTTCGAAATAGATAAGTTTTTTAATACACTCAATAGTTACGTGAATATTGTAATTTTATAATTTACTAATTGCATACTTGATTTGTTAATTACAATGGACAGAATCATTAAAGTCTTTAAAGATTTTGTAAGAAACGGCTACTACAATAGAGTAAGTTGATAAGAGTATCACTACATTCGAATAATAACTGTCTATGGTCAATCGTCTATAGATTCTCACCGTTTAAAAGTCTTTACTAAAGCGATCTTACTCAAAATATATTTAATCGAAAATGCATTTCCAAAAATTACGAGCAAGTCGTAAATATATTCAGATATCCGTTTAATGAAGAAATTCTCAGGAGAAAAATTTCTACTGTTAGATGAGATAAGCGAACTTTCAGCTTCTTTAGCAGAACGAACTGATTAAGAGGGGACAGTGCAATTAATTCGACTCACCATACCTTCCTCTGTGATTTTGCGGTCTCTCTTCTCAATAAGGTTAAAGGTTGAACTCCTCGTAGTAAACTGAAGAGCGATCTTTTATAACTAAAGTTAAAAACGTCTTTATATCAATGCTTTAAAATAAATGTTTTCCGATGATAAAATTCTGTTACTGATAGTACGGTAAAAAGAAATGATTGAAGACAAAGAAATTTTGTAGTAAAAATGAAAAGTTATTCGTATTTATGTAACAAAGTAAGGAACTGTTATATATTTTTCATGTCATTAACAATTTACTAGAAACAAAAGAGAACTTCATATTCTTATATATCCACGATTAATTGAAAGTATAATAGTTGATAACAGAAATATAATGCTTAATTTGGACTCAAGAGAATCAAGATATATTTAGTTTTGTTAATTTCAATCTTAGATGTTTCTTACGAGTCCTCATAAGGGTTTAAAAGTTGTGAATTTAATAATAGTAATATAATTTTCAATGCAATTTTGAATATTCTCTAAATCACATGCATGGGTATGTTATAAATATTGTATACATCGCACTCGACAAATCAAAGATTAATCTTACTTTGAATTTTACAATGTTTTATGTAAGACACTATTTTGGATTATAAATTTATCGGAGACCAATAAAATGTCTAAATTCGGGCGTTGTAATGGATGGAAATTTATGAACAAAAATTTTGTTTTGATATTGTATCCGAAAAAATGTATATTACTCAAAAATAATGCTTTTGGGATTATTGTAACATATCTATTGTACGATTGACTCCACTGTTCTAAATCACACATATTGTGTAACAAGATTAACTAATTTATTATTACCGTCTACGGTGAAAATGAAATAAAATCACTTACTGTTATTAAGCACATCAAATATAACTAAAGAGGTAAATATTAATATTTAAAGTAAATACATTTTTAAAAATCGTTTGGGTATGAATGAAACATATCGTTACTCTAATTTCAGATCATTCTTTGTACCTACTGTCGAAACTGAGAGATAACTATAATAACTTTTGGTGCTTTTTATATAAAATATCTTAGATGTACTTGGATATCTTTTATCACTTTTATGAGCACGTCTTTACATTCTTGACTTTCTGGAAAGGAAGTTTTTCAGTTACCTAGTTTTTATCTTTTACAAAATAGATGCTTATATAACTGTGTACTGTATATTCAAAAAAGAAAACTAAAATAAATTAATTAATTATAAAATGAATTATTAAATTATAAAACAGTTAAACAAATAAAAAGAAAGAAATGAGACTTATTTTCTAACACATACCAAGCTTCGTTCACATCGGTGAATAAGTTTGCAAGTAAAACACAAAACAGTAGTAATTTAAATAATGTAGATACTCAGAAGTGTCATCTAATGGTACATATGTAGAACCACAATTTCTATATGCTTATATACAAATTTGTGACACACAGAGATACGAGTTTCGTTTGTCAATCGCTAGCCACGTGGAAATTCGACTAAATCCCGTCGACCGTCAATAATGTTCTGTGGACCACTCGCTGTCAGTTCTGATTCAAAGAAAAATCTGTCACATATGTGTCTGTTGCCCGTAATCCGCAGGTAAATTTGCTGATATTTTTTCACAAGGGCGATGGTCATTATTCAGAAGCCAATTTGGCCAATTTACAGACGAACCTTTGTAATACAGGTAGATGCAATTACGTAGGAAATTACAAGAATAAAAACAGTGTAATTAGCCACGATTAGTTTTTCAAACAAGCCTATTTCTGTCGTTGAATCTTCTGTTTCGACTTTTGTTAACCAATTAGTATCCTTTCCACGCTTTCACCACTTTGACATAACCAACAACAAGCTGTGGAATCATCTGTGATTTTAAACGCTGATATACACGGTGTTTCTGATATAAAAATGCAAATTGAAAAAAAATAAATTTAATTGAAGAAATAAACGAAAAATGCAGAGTAATAGTTTTTCACATGAAACCTCTATAAGATTCCGGTTTTTGCTTAAACACTCTTTATTTAAGAAACTATTATTAACTATTGTGGTGTTCAGGATTTTTAGCTTAGGATATTTTTAAGAAGCGTGAATGCGAGAATGAGTGTGAACGAAAGGCAAGGAAAGAGGAAAGCCTAAAGGTCCAGGGAAAGTAGCCTGCACAATGTCGCAGGTCCAAGGTTTCTAGTTAGGCTTTGAATGGATATGTTTGAAAGTTTTGCAGAGTGCGAATGAGAAGAATGATTGTGAGGGAGAGAATGATTTTTGAGTGAAAATGTCCGAAAAAGAGTCTGTGCAGAGACTCTCGCAAGTTGTAGAGTTGAATGTTGTTATTGCCTGTTGTTATAAATAAATGTGAGACTGTGCGGAATGGAAACTGTTTTACTATGACGCTGTTGCCTCGATGGCTACAAGACGAGTGCCCTGACATTGTCAAGACTTACGACTTCCCTTGTCAGCGGCTCTCGCTCTGTTTATTATACGCCGAAACTCAATAAAAAAGTTTTTTTTTCGCAAAATTCATATTAAAAAGAATACTTATTGAGGAACGAAAAGATTAAATATATTCGAATCTAAACGCAAAAGACTCGAGCTCTGTATGAGTACTTTGGGAAATAAGAAAAGTATTCGCAAACAGAATCGAATACTGGTCGGATAAATTCGAATCTGTATGAGTATCTCATAAAAAATTGTTCGTTCTCTTAATCAGTTAATTGTGGGATTTAGTTTAAAAAATTTCTCATTGTATGTGCAATAAAATCAAATAATAAAGCGTATACTCACCAAACGCAAAGAAAATACATCTATAATATATTTTAACGAAAAATTATAGCGAAACGAAGAAGAATTACACGTTTATCTGAAAAAATAAATAATTTATCGTTGAAAGAATTAGTACCATTTTGTATTTTAAGATGAGGTATATACTCGTCAAACGCACTGGTTAAGAAGACACGCATTGCCGAAACGCAGACAACCAACGTTCGACTTTCCTTTTGTTTAGATTTTCTTCTTATTTAGATCATCTTTCTCAATTTCAAAGAAATCACAGTTAAAGCTAAGTATTATTGTATACATACACCTACCCATTTTTCATTCTTTGAGCAGAACTCGAGTAATCAACTTATTTCCTATTTATTATTTATATTTTTACACATAAAGATGTGTGCAACGTTGCAAATTTTAATGTGATCATTTACATTTTTTATAAATTTTATATTTTTGAACGTTGTATCATCATGTTGTTTGCAAACACATACGGTTGTACATTTTCAACTGAACAGAATTTCACTCACAACGAATACGATAAAATAAAATAATTACTGAAATATGTTTAAACTGCGAAACCCGAATTTGCAAAATAATGAAGAATTGTTTAATATGTTAATAATTTAATGTATTAATTTAAACAGCAAATCCGGAGGAATTATTTGTAAATGATGAGCAGTGTTTTCATTCAACGAAAAAGTATGATTTGTTGTTTGAGACTAAGTATTTCATATTATTTGAAAGTTATATATTATTAATAAATATTCAGAAACAAATTGTGATAATATATTATTGGTAACACAACTGGTTTAATGTACTACAAGTTGGACTATATAATGCAATTACTTTTCAATAAATTTGGTTATAAATATTTCAACTGAAAATGAAAATATACCGAATTCATTGTTACATTCAATAAAATTCTCAGAATAAGTTTCGAATATGTATTTAGATTTTTATTGACTACGAAAGTATTAAATCTCAGGTCGTGTAATGTGAAATATGAAATTATTCAAAATGAAAGAAAAGTTGGTTTTATAACGGAAATAAACATTTTTTTCAATTAAAATATTTTGACACCATTTTTACTTCTATACATTTTTGCGACTATAACATTTCTTATAACTTTTAAATATATATATACCTACATTGCGGATTTGATGCGCTTATAAGAAATTTGGAGGTGCAAAATTGCAGGGAATGCATACGATACAGAGAAAAATGCAAAACATCTAAAGTACAGTGCCTTTCATAACGTTTGTTAAGGAAATCCATTTTCTATTTTAATTCTGTGTTTCTATGTTCTTAAAAATTTCACATTGTATAAAAATCCACAGCTTATTTATCATTTGAATGATCAACCTACAACTAGTAAGAAATCCAACATTTCATATTACATAAATAAGACAGTAAATACATATATGGTATACGAGAATTTATATTATAATTAAGATTGGAATTTTATCTCCCAGATCTTCTTAATTTGAAGTTGAATTTTTTTATATTTTAATCCTTTTTACTCCGAGCAATTTCTGATATGACCTTCCAGTAACTCCGAATTATTAAAAAAAACGCTTATACATTTTAATGTTATGTTTTATTAATACAATTACAATATAACAAATCTAACAATACGAAAAACCATTTATAGAAAACAAAATTGTTTCTAGATGTCGCCGTAGGGGCGACGACGAAGTGCATGGGGTTAATATTTATTCATGAAATCACTCCATTTAACGCGTCTGTCGATGTTGACAAATATATTATGTTCCAAATATTTGCTGCTGTTACATTTTCACGCTTAACTAAAAATATCATGCCGCAGTAACGATCCTCACAAATATGTGTTGTCCAATAATAAAGTTGCATGTCCGAACGCAAAGAAAAAAGAAGTATATCACCATTTATCGAGAAATTTCAAAGAAAGCGAAAGTGAAAAATCACGCATCGGTTGTATATTTTTTTAAATGTTCAATATTAGCAGACGTTCTACCTAGTTGACAATTTACCTAGTTGCAATATTTTAAATGCAACATACCGTTTTTGTGATATAAGCGTAATTTAAGAAGCAGCTTACTAAATTTCGAGACATTCAGTATGACTTCAAATAAAAATGAACATAAAGTATTTTAGGTTCTTTACATAAAATACAACATACTAATTATTCGTGTCAATTTAATAATTAATTAACAGTGGTTTAGTAATGGATAATGTCAGACTTTTCGGTTAGCTATTCTCGTAGCGAAAACTGAATCTGTTAATTAATCAATAAAAAATATCACACACTGTAATATGTTGTACGCTTCTTCTGCTATTTTTGTTTATGAATCTTCTTGACTTATTTCTTTTTTGTTTATTTTCAGTTAGTCCTTCATGTTTTACATTCACTTACATTCATCTTACATTATTTATATCTACTCATTTCTTCATATAATTCCGAAATTAGTCAAAGCAGTATTTGCGAGACGTTTTATTGGAGAAATGTCTAATTCTGTCAAATGATAAATGCATTTGGGGTCACGTTGACACATCTGTCTCACAATTGTTCGAGAAACCTGACGCTATTATTCGCATCAAAGCAATAAAATATAGTTTCCAAACTCCTATCAACAACTTTCACTCTTATGTTTTGATAGATTGTCAAATATTCAGTAAATAATAGATTAGTATGTATTGGAGATACATGAATATGACGTTCGGCCGTGCGCATCTCATCTCTATGTAGAGTATTATACATTTCCGCCCAATAACACTACCGCTTGGAATCAGGAATACGACAATAGCGGCAGTGTATAGATACCTACGTTTCTGCGATTGCTTTAATGGTTCCATTATCTCTTATTTGCGTTCTCCTCTTCCGTAATTACAAGACCACAGTGAAGATCCCCTTATTGTCAAGTCGATTATTCCAATATAGTAAATTTTACAAAATGCGATTATGTGAAAGAAATATTGTAATTTTTATAAGTATATTTCAGTGTCCTTTACGATGTTTATAGTATTTTCTTCTTTTTACTGTATTGATTGAACAATATTTTGTGAACTAACAGCTTGTCGCTATAAATGGTTAATGTGCTAAGGGTTGATAGTGTCTTTCTCTGGCCTAGTCTTTAACTTCTTTTGTTGTTTTTCAAAATGTATCATTTTATTAACAAGTGATGTCAAATGTAAAATTGTTCTCTTTTTAATTATTCAACAAGTATGTCTTCTTTGTAGGGTTGTACAAGATATGCGGAGATTGACGTATGTTCAATATCAATTCTGTGGAGTCAATGCTTCTTATTGTATCTTTCATTTTCCTAGACTCCGTGATTCCTGATTTGCCTTTTTTGTACATCTATATATACATAATCATGATATTTATAATCATAGACAAAAAAAAAATAAGAGGAAGCTGAAATCCGATTTGCCCCGCCCTAAGGATTTCAAAGTGAATACGATAAATGAATGTGAAATTGAATGTGAACTTGCCATTTTAAATGTGAAATTTCAACTAGGTATTTTAGACTTGATATGAATTCGTTACGTTAACGCACGTTCGCTTCGATTCTAACACTTTAATAATTTAATGAAAGCTGAAAATGTTGCACGTCATGTTATAATATCTCATAAATAGTGATTTTCTGTAATTTCTAAAACGACACATATGTATTTGTGATTCCAAGAAAATTAAATTTTGCTAAAATAGAGAGTGGGAAATAAAAAATTCGAAATTTTCAGGATACATTATATTTACCACATAAAAAGGAAAAATTCTAATAAATATGGTTGAGAAATGAATGTTTAGAAAAATTTAAAAATTTTCCTGCTATAATGTTTTCTGTATATAGTAACATTTTCTTATCTGATATACTCTTAGTCATGTCTGTTCCACTATTTAAAGGCAACGCGAAAACTCGTATACTTGAAAGCCACTTTAATCTTTATCGCACTTCCTTTTGTTAAGCCAATGGATAGCTGCACTAAATCTTGTTCTTACACTCTGGGCAATTACTAGCGTTTCTGTTTAACATAGAGAAGTTATTTATTCTACTTACATTTAATGCGTATTATAGCTACGGTTTAAATTTTTATTGTAGTTTTACTAATTCCTTTCATTTCAAGCTTAATAAAATTAATTATAGTCCTACTTATTTATTTTATTTGGAACTTGATAAAAACTTCAAGAAAGTATTTTGGTTCAGACTATCATTTTTTGGACTCTTCTGTGAACTATGCGTTCTTAAGAAATGTCTTCATAAAGAAAATGTCTTACTAGCATGCGCAATTTCAATCTTCCTATCTATCAATTTCTGTTATTATTTGTGCTAGAATTTATAGACAAGAACAGCTGTGTTTTCTGATGCACACACTTACGTTATAGACCTCTCATTCATTTATCTATGAATATTTAAATTAAGTACTGTCGGAACCTTCATAACGCGAGAGGTATGATTTACATTATAGGGGTTTCATGTTTACGGTTTCCGCGTTAAATTTCATATTTTAATCGAAATTTATAGGATCCTACTGTATTTCTAAGATTTGAAGGAGTAAAACTGTAATGGAAAAAATAAATAAATGACTAGGAAAATTGTATTTTTATATTTATTTGTATCAGTTATCATTTTTCAGCAGTTTACGGAATATTTTCTCCATAAGTTTCAAAAGATCGACCCTCTTTACGTTATTATTAGTACAGTACTTTATTAGTAATGAATCTGAACTTGTAAATAAGAAACGTAATTATTTTTATACATTTATAAATAAAAGAAACAAAATAATTGAAAGAAATTACTGTGTTCATTGCTGTTTTGAAAATTGTTATTACTGTTTTTTTATAATTTTAACATTATTACATTCTCATTTTAATAAACATAAGGGTTACTAAGAAATTACTTATAAATAGAATGTATTTAAATTATTATATACATTTTTTCCTAGTCATACAACAAATGAAAGAGGAAACTAAGAAATTGCAGCTGAAACATAGCAAGTAAGTTATTTTCATGATTACACTGGTTGGTATACATGTTTGAAACATTGTATCCACTTCCTGGTTATATAAGGAAGAGCTTAAAAAATATGGAATGATTTATAGATCTAATTCAGGCAAACCACTTTAAGATCATGTTGCAACTTCAAAAAGATGATTGCTTACAAGTGATCATGAATTAATCCTTGAAGGGCCATAAAGAGAAGTAACGTGTAATACCAGCAGTATCCAAGTATACATGGTATCTCAAGACATGCGGTATAACAAAATAAGAGATCATTTTATTTCTAAAAGTGGTTTAAAAATATGAAATAAACCTTTGTCATATGTTATTTCATATTCGACAAAATCTAAGTTAAAAGACTATCCGTTATTAGCAGTACATATCATGGATTTAATGAGTAACATTATGCATACGATAATGAGGGCAACGATTTTAACAATTCATTAACTAGCAAATACAATAGATCAGTAAAAGTTACTATTAAAATTGCTGGAGTACGTTATGAGTTAATGTTATTTGTAATACTATTAGCGTAACGATGTAAATAAGTGAAATTCGTTATTTCGGTAGTTATTCAAATGCACGCATACCGGACAGATTCTCAACTTCGACTTTTTCGAAAACGAAACAACACATGACAGAAGTTTATTCCTTATTTTTAACCCATGTATGTAAATAGAATCATTTGCTGCGTTGTTATGCCGTCCATCCTGGGATACCCTGTATATGTGTAACTCGCGAACACCATTCACTTTTACATTCAACTGAAAAATTCTATTCTTTTTTTCGACTTATTCTTTTACTTAGAATTACTTGTTTGGTTCTACAACACATCCTGCTACACCCTGTATACAGGGTGGGGCACGTAACTGGAGCCACGTCGACTACTGCGCAAATAATGATTTTAGTGAAAAATATTTCAGATAAAGGTTTAATAATTTTAAGAGGGTATGGTTTGGTGTTATTGGTTGTTTAATAGGAGAACGAGTCGAGGTCGGGTTGAGGTCATTTTAAGGTACAGTTTGCCTTTTCAAATGAAATCATGTACTTTATATCGTACAAGACGGTTGATTTCGCAATTTTCTATAAAAAGATATTAAACTATTCATATTAAAATTATCATAATTATTCAAAATGGCACAATTGAACCACTGTGGTAACTCATGTAAAAATTTGAAGACAACTTCAAGATTTTCCGAAATGGAAATTATGAGAAGAAATCGAATAATTTACCATGCGCTTGTATGCAGAGTTCATCTGCAGTGGCCAGTGAGTTACCGCAGTGGTTTAATTGAGCCACTTTGAATAATTGAAAGTATAATATCTCTTAAACCAATGATTTTCTAATAGGAAAATGTTAGCGCTTTTTTGTAGAAAATTATGATATTAATCGAATTATATAATAAAAAATGTAGAATAAAATATTTAGAAAACCCTATTGATACTTTATTAACCCAATAGAGAGATCTCTCCGTTTCGGATCAAGATCCCCAATGCTTCTAGCAACGCATTACTTTCCAAATTGTTCACTTCTTTTGTTATCTAATCAATTTTGAAGTGAAGTTACTTGTAATTGAAGCTATTTTAGCTTTAACAATAAACCTACCGATGTTTTATGTATACCTAGTCCTAGCATAACGAGTGAAGTAACTCGCCTTTAAAAAGTTATATATTTTATGATGAATAGCAAAAAATATACCATTTAATATAATTTGGTGTATGAATAAAAGAATATTTTTCAAATAACGATTCCGAATTATTTATTTATTAAATTAAAAAAAAACAAAAATAAGAAAAGAAAAAAAATTAAATATTTTTTAATTGAATTCTAAAAGAAATAAGTACTTAATATACAAACTTTAAAGGCATATTTTCCACACACATATTTTTTACATTTGAAACAGATTTTTGTAGTTTTGTTTTCTTTGCAATAACTTATTTGGCACCTTTTTCGCATTCGCACACATGAAGCTAAACTTGAATTTGTTGACGTTCCCAGTATATTTATTCGTTCTTCTTGTTGCTCTTGTTGAAAATCTTCGGTATGTTCTTCAGCTAATTAGAATAAAAATTGTTGCCTACGAATTTTTTCGCCGATTATTTCTCTGTATAACACCCGTGAGTTGATTACAGCCAGGTGAAGAATATTGAAGAAAGCCTGTGCAGGCCATCTTCACTTTATTTACTTGAGTCATCATGTTGTTTTATGTTATCCACTTCACCACCAGATAGTTCTTTTTCACTAAATTCTGAACACTCTTCGTTTATATCATTTATTATTTCTAATGATTTCAAATATCTTGAATTTCTCGACGTTTTTGAGATAAGAATGATCAGTAAAATAATGAAATAAGAATCTTTGACTCACAAAATAGCACTATAACTTGAAATATTTAAACTTCAATGCTCACTTGAAGTGAAGTGAAATTCACTATTCGTTCGTCAGCCAACAACAAATATAACGCAATACAGCAGAATATATGACAATACCAAAAATGTGTATGACTTTACATGAATCCTTCCATAGGTCAAATGATCCGTTACGGTAGTTACATATATTTTTTGATAAATTACATATATTTTTTGATAAAAAACAAACAAGAGAGGAATAAATATTTAAAAATATATTGAATGTATTTTTCAATAAAAATAGTAAAGATAAATGACAATGTAACAATGTTATTTCCAAAAAATTCTGATAAAAAGTTTAAAACAGGTCATTTAGTAGTAGGTTTGGTATTAAGTACTACGTGCGTGGTTGGTTGAAAAAGTGTTAAAAGACCGATGTCGTCAAGCCATGTCCCTTAAAACCATTAAACTTTTAGCTGAAACATTTTTCATTAGAGTCATTACTTGAGCAGTAATCGTGTATAGTTACTTGTCTCATTCTGTACATTGCTTCTAGAATAAATACTAATAGATTTCTGAGTTCTCAGACTAAATATAATACTTTTTTCATTTAAAACTTCCGAAATTCTTCAGATTTATTATTATCGTTTATTTTTCAACTTCTGTTTTACCAGAAACATTTAGAAACGTTATTAGAAACATTTTAAAGCCGTAATAATCGGTGCCTTAAGCCGTTTGTGTAATGTATAAGTGCGTTTTTGCTAGATATAGTGGGTCGTGATATCGTAGCAAACGGCGAAACATTTCGCGTTACGTTTTACACGTCAATAAAGACGGCAGTACGCTTCATATAAAATTCTGTAGATGTGCAGCAGCGGCATCGATGTTTCCAACCGAATGCTTTCACCACGAGCCGAGAAACAAATGTATTTCCATGGTAGGTCGCTTTTCCAGTATGGATGTTGCATATGAATGAAACATTAAGCTACGTTACAATAATGTCAGAGTTTTAATATTCACCAAGTCGCGCACTAAATGAACAGGTCATTTTCATTCGGAAAGAAAACCCAGTAAAAAGTTACAAATGCCTGTTTTTAAACTTTACTGCATATTTCGATAAAACAACGGAACTGTAATAAAAACCCTGCACGAATGTCTTTTATACAGCATGATAGATTAAAAGGAAGGAGAATAAAATTTGCTCTTGAGAATTATCCCAGAATATTTGAGGGTCAACAGATGTGGTACAATCTAATTTCTTTAAAGATAATAATTACGAATTTCTTATTAGAAATTCGACAAATTAAAAAATAGTTATTGTAAGATACGATAAGAAATTATTGACGATACTAAAATTACTTATCAAAATAACAAAATAAATAGTTAAAATAATGGTATGTTATAAAAATTCCATGACAAAAGACGACAAACAATAATAATGCTTTTTATAAAATGTAAAAACTTGTCACAGATTTTTTCCTCGCTGCAAAATGAATTCATTTTCATAGTAAATATATAATAACAAATAAGTTACAGTTTTTTTTTAAATATATGGTAGTTTTGCAATTATTCAAGGAAGAAGAAGGATCCTCTCAAAAATAATAACATTTTTCTAAATTGGTTGATAATAAACAAGATCTTAACGCGCAAGGTGTCCAGATAAGTATCACGAATATAGTAGCTGAAGGGGCTATTATGATTTAAACTGACAATAAGGATACTCTCAAAGTATGTCTTATAGGGACTAAGACAAGGATGATAGTAAAAACTAGGAAGAAGGGTAGTATATACTGAAATGGAACTTGGAGCAAGGAAGAAAACGCCCATTTATATAGTTTTATTCGTCTGGCTGAAAATTTAAAATATCAAAGATTCATAATTGAAAAAAATTCTTAACGCTGTCAACTTAAACTTTTTCTGTTAGTAATTAATGACCGATACCATATTAACTGACATATTGTTACATAAAACCCGAACAGTACTAGCAATTAATTATTTCTTTGTTTCCCATGGTTGTGTAGTTCTATTGTTAATACATTATAAACTATTACATACATCAACTTTTACTAAAATCTATTTGTAACGGTTAGCGGCGCCGAAACATCGTAACCGGTACACCAGAACACATCTCTTAGTCACGAAACAGTGGGCCAAAATCGTAAAAACCCGGACTAAATTAAAATTTTCAGCCTTCTTAAAAAGACATAAAATTTTTACCACATGTTCTAAAATTATATAGTAACTGGCGATGTGCTTAAAATTTACAGGAAGTCATAAAAAATTAATTGAGAAAGCTTCGAAAATGCAGAAAAATGATTGTTCCAGAAGAAGAATTCTATTTCCTTTGAAATTGACGTACTTTGCTTTACTATATTTTGATCACGGATAAGTATTATCTGAAATCTAATTATATAACGTTCAAGAGCATTCTTTTGTCTATATGTACGTGTAATTTTAAAGAAATAGACCTATTACAACCCTTTCAAAACTACCCTTTCGTGAATCTCAATTTCATTCAGTTTTTTCACTTTAAGTACGTTTATATGTACTAGGATCATGCTGGGTCACGATGAGTTTCGTATGAGAGTATTTGTTAGAACCTATTGAAGATGTCTGTATAAAAATGTTCATAACAGCTTGTAAAAACAGAAATTGTTTCTGTTTTCTCAACTTACTAAACAATTAATGCCAAAATCAGATTCTGCAACCCCAAAATCTCTAAAAACAAGATATGTTGTAATTATTGACATACAAATAACAGACATATGAAGTTAGTCCGGATTTTTACAATTTTCACTCACTGTGTGCTACTGCAAAAGAAATTAATTTCCCGCGAGTGTAATTACAGTCGATTCGCGATATTTCGAGGGTTTGGTAAGTACAGTGGTACATCACTTGATGGCGAGGTTGTGGTCAGCTTTCATCTTTTCTCATCTCATTTTTCATACTAATTTTCTATTGGACAATACGGTGACAAGTGACCAATCAAAACCATGAACAAAATCCTTAGCGAGAGACCCCTCTTGCTTCTGTGCCGTCTCGCTAGACATCAAGTGATCTTTCAATAGTACACCTCAATTGTCGAGAGATTCACGTACTGTGCAGCTCTCACG
This sequence comes from Nomia melanderi, assembly GCF_051020985.1. Lineage (NCBI taxonomy): Eukaryota > Metazoa > Arthropoda > Insecta > Hymenoptera > Halictidae > Nomia > Nomia melanderi. Next base: position 1,661,217 of record NC_135009.1, read on the forward strand.
TTAGCCACATCGACCACCAAGATAAAAGTGCACAAAGGCGAGAGGACTCTTCCATCCACGATGAACGGACCGCGTTGGCTTTCGACGCATGGTCATTAGTGGGGTGCGGCAACAACAAAAGACGGAAACAAGACCGAATGCAACGAAGTGAGACATAACGACAGAAAAAAAAATTCTCTGTAGTTCCGCCTCACTCCGTCGTATTCGGTCTCACTTCCATCCTTTGTTATTGTCGCGTGTCAATAATGACTATGCGTCGAAAGCTGAGGCAGTTCGAGCATCGTGCATGGAAGAATCCTCTTGCCTATATGCACTTTTAGCTTGGTAGTCGTTCCAGCTAACGGGAAAGCTACACAATAGTAACACCTTGCTCCAATAATCACCAGCCGGACCTGCTCGTGGAGGGGCTTGCCCTCCGAGACGATACAATTACAACGGGTATCCTCCTATTTGCTCAATCCTTCGAATGGTTATGTGAAGTTCGACACCCACCTATGTAGTCAACTGCATCGGCACTTCGCTTTCCGCTCCCAGAATGGGCTCAGCCCCTCGCTGATCATGAGAGTACCACCTTGTCCCTAACCCTCTGCTTCTAGCCGCTGAACTGCCGAAAACTCATTTGACCGTTGAATGCGTCGAGCTTGGATATCGCTGAGCATCACCGATTGCGACCGCGACAACCAAATACGTTGGTCTCGGACATCTCCAAGCGTCACCGAGCGTTACCGAGCGTTACCAAGCGCAACCGAACGTGCCATGCTCGGATATTGCTGAGCACACCGAGCGTCTCAACCGACCGCCTTCGTATGCTGGCGTAGCGCCCCACATTTATTGCCCCTCCCTTTTAATAATAAGCGCGTGTATTTAGAACGAAGCGTTAGATGTAAACAAATAAATTAAATAGAAATAAGTTGAAGCGTTGGTTGCTTTTTCCTCCTCCGTCTGCTTATCTGAATCGAAGTCTGGACATACTAGCTGAGTCGGTACATAACCCTTCACTCGGCTCATAACCAACGAGAAAAATAATAAATAAACGGTTATATATTAACCATTATTTTTTGGTAGTATTTGGACTCTGGAACTGACAAGATTCTCGATCCTTGGATCGCGTTGAGGTCGAGGTTAAGATCAGTACTAATTAAGACTAAAATTAAGACAAGCTCTTAACCAGTTATCTGCGATTGATGAGTATACACGTCATCTTAAAGCTTGAAATGATACTAATTCCTTCAACGATGAATTATTTATTTTTTCACCTAAACATGTAATTCTCCTTTGTTTTGCGCTGATTTTTCATTAAAATATATCCTAGGTTCATTCTTTCTGCGTTTGACAAATACACACTTCATTTTTCGATTTTATTGTGTGGGAAACGAGAGTTTTTTTAAACTAAATTCCACAGTTAGCAGGTTAAAATGTAACAAATCCACAGTCAACTGCATTTTATGCATTACATTTCAAACACTCATCGAAAAGAATCCCTGGCTTACCGAAATACTATGCATCCCTGCACCGGTACTACTTGAAATAGCCTGCTTGAAAATAAACTCTGAAGCTTCCAACCGTATCTAGCGATAAGATGACTTGTGTATGATTCGTGAGTCGCGTAGTGCATTATGTATCGAGTTACGTGAATTGTGATTTGGGAATCGTCGCGTGAAAACGGCGTTACTCTAGTTCTGAACTTTCTCTAGGCTCTTATCTGAGGTGGTAAATATTCAATATTTTCATCAATGATTTTACTTAAATTTCAGATTCTGTAAACTCTTGTTACATGTTGACGACTTGATAATCTGTTAATGCAGTTATTGAAAGTACGCTATTGATTTTGGTAAAGATTAATACACATGAAAGGGACGCTCCAAGTAAATTTTTTCTCAAATTAGATAAATACGCTGTATTTATAGTTAGATTTAGATGAAACATTTTTTACAATAATTCTCTTTATAAGAATTGTACAGTGCACATTAGATTCTTCTAATACTCAGTATTTCATAATATATTGTTAAACTAAGAGTTTATATTCTAAATTTATAGACATAATATAAATTCATTACTTTTTTATTAGTTAATATATCTAACGAGTTCGTCACATACATACAGTTAAGTCTATTGCACATACTAAATTATTTTAAAATGTATCACTCTATAAAAAATTATTAATAAACAAAATTGGTATACATATTTAGGTAACTTGTCTCTAATAGAAACTGTATCGTTGTGGTGGTCGTCTAATTTAAGACCACCCTGTACATTATGAGCAGATTGTGTGATGATGTTCTAGACATCATGTTTGACAATTCATATCTCAAGAACAATTTATTTCCATCACGAAGCGTAGGTGACTGTGTTGGAAACATTTTAATATCAGCTGGAAAAATATACAGCAAGGATATATATCTCTAGTTAAAAATTTAAATGTGACCCTCGGGGCTTCTTGAGTTACACACGAGGTCAAATAAATTCCATCACAATCTCGGTAAAATATTTTATACTAGTTTCTATCTTTTGCGAGAAATGTAAACGTTCTTGTTGAAATCAGAACCACTGTAGGTAAATTTTATCGAAATATCCTATTGCACAATCGGTTCATACTGTTGAGGTTAAAGTATATACGTTTACAAATATATAGTATATAATATTATATAATATATATGTAAATTTTCCTTAACAAATTTGGAATATTCCAGAATATATTGATTTCTACTAATATTGATTTTTCTACGTTCAGTCTAATGAAACTGGAATACTCCAAACGTACATGAAGTCAGCACATGGTGACGAAAGAATGTTCTGGAAGGTGTGCGAATGAGATGAAAGATGCGAGTATAAATGAAGAATGTGACTGAATTTGGGAGCAGTTTGTTGTTTATCGATTCACGTAGAAAGATTATCAGTCGTATCGTTGTATCCTAAGATTATTCCTACATAATTAAATAATTTCGACTTTCTTAAGTTGTAATTGGTACTTAAGAATGTACACTTTTGTTTCCCTAGATATCTTAGAAGTAACGATAAGTAACAAAAATTGTTGTAAATTAATGTAATGAAAATATAAACCAAGAAGCGATGTATGATCAAATGCTAAACTTGCCGAACGAGTCACTCATTGATATCATTCTTTAAAATTCATAGAAATGAGTTTAATTAGATAACAATATCGGTATTAGTCACTTTCCTTTGGTTTATATTTGCCAAAAATCCTTCCAATGTAATAGAATTCGTGGTAATTATGAAGCAATACTGCGGTTAGAAGTGGAAAAACCAACCTCAATAATGCCAATCTTTATTATGGAAACATTATTCAATTATGCTATCGAAAACGTATTTCAAGGTCACTGAAATCTGGGAGGACGTCTATTTTCGTAGTAAGAGCTATAGTTATAGCTTGAACGGTTACTAAACTTAAGCATTATGTTATAATTACAAAGGTTCAATAATCGAAGTTATTATTTATACCTTCAAACAACTTAAATAAATACATCTATGTTAAAACTGAAAATAATTAAAATTTTTTATGTTGTCGTTAAACTATTCCACACCTTACTTAACATGAAACATCATTTCTGTGTTATGCACTTAGTTAATGGTTCATGATACTTGAGAATCAGATGCTAGTCAATGACTTGTTCCTGCTCATTTCGAAGGGAGGAAAAAAAGTTCTGTGATCGATTAGATCGAAACTAAACCAATTTCTAGACTTGCTGAGAAGAAGCAAAGTCACGACGTCAAGCAAGTAGGTAGGGTACCCGTGGCAGGTGATCGAGGAAGGTGCAAAAGAACTTGTACATGAAGGTAGACTATAAACCAGTAGTCGATATAGAATGAAATCGATACACGTACACGAATGAAACATGTAGGTGACAGAAAAAATCGATATGTGTTTGATATGGTGTTTATCATTAAGTTAGCAACTAAGTTTGTGACATTAACATCTCTTAAACATAATTTGTTAATGTTATACAATTGATATATCTGTCGTTTATATCAATGATATTTTGTTATATATTCAACAATTTATCAATACCAAATCGCTAGTAGTTGGTTATGTTTGAGACAAAATATGCAAAGAGATGAGTTTAAACGTTCTTAAGAAATGAAGAAAATATAACATAAAATTATTAATTCCGTTATTATTATTGCATGTTTATCTTGTAGAATGTTACCACATTATGTACCATTATTTATAAATTTTTGAACAATTTTCCAGTTCCTGAATAACGTGACAACATGGACAAATGATAATCACATGGAGTATCGTCTGAATTATATGCTGGATAAACTAAGGCAGCAATAAACATTCTGGTAAAAAAGCATGCCAGTGGCGTGTAGTTCGTATGTTCCTAAATGCCATGCTGTAACAAATGGATTCGTTTGGTAGAAATACAGCATACACTCATAGAGATATGAGTGTTAAGTAACACCTTTTTCATAAGAGTCATGGAAGTTTTCATTTGTGGAATGAAATAAACTGCATTATACTACTACTTGCGGAAAAATATATAGGATGTGCTATAACACTTCGGTCCCACTTCAGGAATAAATGGAGGGCACAAAAATAATAAAAAATATTCATATAAATATAGATCTTATTTTACCTTATTTGAAAGTTACAGCTATTTTTATGTTCGAATAATTCGCAACGGTTTTCCTTGATGGTAGATACTCGAAAAATTGGATAGATCCAGAAACATTGGATAAATCTCTAATACGTTACGAGCCAGAAGTATACCCGACAATGAAGTGAATAACATGCCATTTCTATGAGGGAAAAGTCGTAGGTTATTGAAACAGAAAAATGGCTGTAACTTTTAAACAAGCTCAGATGGGATATACGTTGATATGAACTTTTTTTTATTATTTTTGTGTATATTATACACGTTAAATCCTGCTTGCTATTTGTATACTGCCGGAAAACGAACACATTCAGATTTTCGTTATTTTATACTCTTCTCTACTCTTGCCTCATACAGTGTACCATTAGTATATCAAAAATTAAATATCATGCAATTTCCTCGCATGCTTTGTACAAACATACTTCTTTATGTAGGTATAAACGTGGTAGTAGATGTCACCTGCTAAGTCCTGGAATATTATGAGAGTTACCAGCATGTGTACGTCTGCTTTTAAATGTTCCCAACTTAATTCATCAACTGTTTAGAGTATTTTATATGAAATATGTAGACAACCGTTTTCCTGTCGTGTCACCTTGTACCAAAATGGGAAGTATATCGTTACATAATACCATTTTCGACTGTGTAATTTCTAGTAAATAACACCTCTAATTCATCAAACAATAGTCACGAATTTAGTTTCCACTTTAATATACATATTATTTAAATACTATTATTTACTGTTATTTACTATTATTTACTAGTATTTACTATTATTTACTATTATTTATTATTATTCACTTTTATATGACTTTTGAATAACATGAAGCGTATAAGAGTCAAACGATTTTATCTTATGTTTTTAGTCTGTTTCTATATTAATACCTAGTATAACCACCAATCGTACGAATAATACTAAAAATACAGCTTGGCATTGACAATATTAAATTTCGCAGTGTGTCTGTTTCGATACTCTTCCACGCTTCGTTCATTGCGTTTCGTAATTTAATAAGGGTATATATTCTATAGGATTCCAATCAGGAAAATAAGCGGAGCATAATAAAACTCTTATACTTTTTTGAAGTAATCATTGTTTTGTGTGCTTTGATGTGTGCACTGCAATTATCATGTTAATACATGAAATTGTCATCTTTTGGTCTTCTATGTATGGTATTAAAAGCATGTCCAGTAATTCTGTGTTTCTCCATTTTGTGACTAATATGACAAAATGAAGTTTTTCTGCAGGTTTTAAAGCAGCTTAAATCATTAGAGAACCACCATCAAAATTGCGACTCATTGTCACGTTTTTTCGTTTCTTAAATTGTGGCAGTAATAGTCATCTGACTCATTCAAATTAAATTATTTTTCATCTGTAAATATAACGGATTCTCATTCATTGATCCAGAACGTGTACTTCCGTGCAAAATTGAGTCAGACCTGTTTATGCCCCTCTTTCAGAGCTGATGTACATTTTTGTCTAATGATATTCTCCAGAAGTTTTTAAAAGCTATACACGCTTCGTTGATATTGGCAGCTGCAATTCAGATGAAGTTGAGCTACATTTTTAGCTTCGTTACTTTCCGATCTTATTAATGTAGAAAATAAAGCGAAACAAAAAATACAATATTTATTAAAACAAGAACGTAATATTAAAAAATAAAATAATTGGTACAATATTGTATTTTAATGACGCAACAAAAATGTTCTTCTTCTGCGAGGTCCTTCGAGCATTTGCCCACTGTACTTTCGCTTTTTCGTCGGCTGAGTGAAAACAATAGACAATGGAGTGACGACGTAATTTTCTACGAATTTCTTATTATTATTTATACGCACACCACATTAATAATGAACGTAGTCCCTTTCGACATTTTTTAATTGCCATCTGTAAAATGAAGTTGACCATAATATACATACAAATTCACGTAATTGTTTACCACTGCCTATGGACAATTGATTTTTTTTTGCAATTGTGATATTGGAGCACCCCATGTCTTTATAAGCATCAGTTTGCTTTCTTCGTACCATTCGAATATCAATAAATCAAATAGTAACAAACGTACAATTTTCATGAATTTGAGTACAATTAAGTACTAAGTGATTTTATCGAAATTTCAGATACTGTATATCCAATTGGTACATATCAAAATAATACTTATTTTACATTTCATATAAAATTATTGGTACCTTAATTGAAAAAGTCAGGTTTCATTTATTAAACAAGAGAGATGTGAAGATGATTATCGTAGATAAAATATGTATTGGTTCCACATTTCATCGTAACATGCTCAGAAATCTCTTCCTCATTGCTGAGGGTTGGTGAATGTACACTCCCAAAGAAAAAGATAGCACACTCGTACTATCTTTAATTTCTCTGGTTATACAATAATTATGGTACAGGAAGGAGAAATGTAAACTCACAAATAGAGACAAAATTATAGCACATTCAAAGTTTATTTTGATTTTCTTCATTATGTCGCGAGGTTTAAGGAAGTTAAAGTAGCCAGTCAGTGTTTAGTGCTTCTTGATATTGGTATTTGTCGCATTTCGTGATGAATCGTTGTAAAAGATTGTCTGATAGTGAACTAAATGCAATTCTTATTTTAAGAAAACGAAAAGTAACGATTACAAAAATTGCGAAAGAAATTAATTGAAGCAGAAAAGGTATATATAACGTATTAAAAGATTCGGATAGCTACGGTAAAAGGGAAAACACTGGAAGGCCAGCAGCCCTATCACACTATGACACAACAGCAATACTTCGTGCTGCAAGAGAAATTGCTTGCAAAGCTGGTGTACATACTAATATTCAAAATGTTCGACGTGTGCTGCAAATGAATAATATTATAAACCGATCAAAAATAAAAGCCAAACCACGATTAACAAAGAAGCATAAGGAAGCATGCCTTGAATGTGCGGAAAAACACACACATTAGAGGAAAATCTGGAGGAATGTAATGTTTACAGATGAAAAACGGTCTTGCCTGGATGGTCCAGATAGTAGTGCATACTATTATCATGACCTTCGAAAAGAACAATTAACAAAATTAGACGACACATGAAAGAAGGTGAAATAATGATTTGGAATGGCATATGTTACAAAGGAAAAACGGATATTAATTTTATACAAGGAAAAATGAATAGTGCAAGTTATTTGAGATTAATTAAAAACCAAATTGATAAGTATGCATAAGGCATTGCGGGTACAAAATTTGTATTTCAGCAAGGTAATGCTGCCATACGAACGGCAAAAATTATTTATGAGTATTTTTCAAAGGAGGAAATTTCTGTTTTGGAATAGCCGGCATGCCCCCCGGCCCTTAATATAATTAAGAACTGTTGGGGATTATTATCAAAAGCTGTCTACGCAAAAGGTAGACAATTTAAAAATTTAAATAATTTAAAAATCTGTATTAAAGAGGAATGGAAAAATTTATTACAATCTTCAATTAAAGTATTATATAAATCCTTACCAAAAAGGATGATAGAAGTAATTGAGAACCATGAAGGTCTCAGACATTATTAAACACAGGTACAGTTATATCATTTTCATATTTGTCTATTTTAAATTTATATAATATTTTTATATAATATGTTAGTATATTTACATATTAGTAGACGGTTCTTTTTATGTACCATTTGCACTTTCCCTATGCTATGATTATAACGCGAGAAATTACAGAAGCACACGTGTACTATCTTTTTCCATGGGAGTGTACATCTAGTAGTAACTTCCTGCTATTTGCATTGCATTCCTTTCTTTGTACCATAACAACATGATAATTCGTAAGGTATCGTTAACAATCGTTTCTTTTTGACCACCATATACTGTGATAATTTAAACTTTTAAGTCTTGGGACTATATATTGTATGTGGTTTTGTATACAAGTTGTAACAAACTCAACCGATTTTGATCGAGTTCAATTCAACATTACTACCTCTTTGGAGTCTTCCAGATCATCAAATAAACAGAACACAAAGTTTTCAAAGGAGATTTTAGAAACAAAGTCTGTTGAAAATTAAGATTTATTATGAAAATGAAAAAAGTCCAAATTAAAACTAAAGCAGGATGCTATTAGTACAACATAACTTTATACATTTTTCAATGTATCAAAATCAGCTACACTATGATAATCATTTTTATTTTTCACTGTCTTATATTTCTCTTTTGCTCAATAAAATATTATTACCTTTATAACATTGTTTCAAATTTTATATTATTTGAAATGAGTTTTGCAGCAATAATTTAAATGCCTCTGTATTGTTCATTTTTTGTGAAACTCATTAGCCAACATCTTAAACAGTATAACAATTTGAATGTTTATAATTACAACTTTTGTTCCTAGAGTTAAAAACGTAATAAACAAATTTTGCTAATTTAAACAATTTTTTTGGGACTCAAGGGTAATAGTAATACGTGTACAGAAATGTTTATTTATAAAAAAATATTTATTCTTCACGTGACGGTTTAGTATAATTTATTATTAAATAGGAAGAATCAATAATTTCAACTATGAAGGAGGAGCAATAAAAAACAAATGACGAGTGTAAAATAGCAGAAAAATATCGATAATTTTGTAAGGTGTGAAGTAAAGTTCATGAAATATTTTCGTATCAAATTATTTGAATATTACAGACCATTTTTATAAATAAAAATTTTTAAATAATGACCAACCTTTATATCGTAAATAAGTTATATTTCGCTATGGCAAAAAGAATAAATAAAAGGATTTCTGTTTGAGGAAAACTCAAATAATACGAATAAAGGAAATCCGTGACAACCATGAAAAAAAGTTTAAGAAACTGTAAACTTTTGAAGTATGTACAATATTGAAGAGGATCTTAGTACCTTTTCAAAGTTGATATTTATTGCGCGATTTCTTATTTCATACTGAATGTTCATTTTCATAAACTTCATAGGATATTAGTAAAGTTTTCGAAGTGATAACGGTAGCCGTGTTCATCATACGCTAACAGGCCATTCGTTTCAGCAGATATTGTTATCATTTTGAAAATATAATTTCTGATCCACGATCAGATTTTTGTTTCTTCTTCTCTAATTGACGATTGTTTTTATTTATTTTTCTCTACTTAACAGTCACGTTTTTCTCGAATGAAAATATACATCGTGATAATTATTTAGTTTATTACCATGGCTGGGCTGGTCTTCAACGGAACGTAACTGACATCGACTCTGGAATGCGTGGCGATCGAAAATTTTTTCAAACGCTCTTGCGTTCAGGATCGCGTAAACAATTCTACGAAACCGTTTCCACACGTGTGTTCCAATTTTCGAGCGCTGTGTGTCGGTTTCCGACAGAAGAACTATGCCGCGACGTTTTCGGGAATTAACACTTGCGCCTTGTAGAACACCGCACGTGTCTAGTTGGTCCTCGATAAAAGAGCGCGGCGTGCCGATTTCGGGAATTCGCTTCCGCACGTGCATCCCAATTTCCAAGCGCTCTGTATCGGATCCCAACAAAAAAGGACGCCGCGCTACGCGCAAAAGTCGGCTCTTACATACCTTACATACTTGTGCTGTAAACTAGAAATTATCTCAATAAGACAACGATTTCTTTAGCCAGTTAAAGCCACAAGAAGTAATAAATTGATTTATTGATTTGTAAGAAAGAAAAGCGTCACAAAGCATGGAGCAAGTGCAAAAAAAAACACATGCTTGAATGCGAATTCTATATTCGCTAACACTGATAATAACAAATAATTTGGTATTTTTAGAGCATTGTTTTATAACACTAAAGATGTATAGAAATTGAAATAAAAAGTTTAAATATATTCGTTCGATTAATTTAAAAAAAATATTTCAAGAAGATTTCGGCAAATATTTATATTCAAATGTTTAACAAAAACATTTCTTTTATTTTGTGACTTTGCTTTTACGGCAGAAGATCCCCTCAACATCTTTATCTGCTTATTTCATTTACACCATTTACTGCATTTATCCTCCTATATTTCACCGTACTTGGTTTCACCTATCTCGTCTTTTTCCGTTATCCTTCTCAATCTAAATTGCATTCTCCTTCGCTTCCACGTGAGACATCGTAAATAATCCTATTCTCTCCATTCTTCCTTTCAATCTATCTTTCCATTACCCTCCCCTCGTATTTATTCTGATTCGAAAGTCGTAAATACTCAGTTTGAACTTCTCTTCTTGGTGTATTTCAATTTTTTCAGTAACGTTTTAGCCTTATGTTTAAGTTTAATTTTTCATTAAAAATCTTCTACATTTCCTTTTTCGACCCCCCCCCCCCCCCCCTCAGATGTTTCTAACTATATTCTTTTCCACTTTCTCTTCGTTTTATATTAAACGTCTGTTTTATCTTATCTGTTCCTTCATCTTTTCTTTCTGTTCAAAGATTTTTCTCTATGCTCTTTATCTTTCTATATCTCCAATTCCTCCAACCTTTCCTTCGATACCTTCAACCAGTAATTCTTTATTTACATATTTACATAAACTACAATGTTATAGTCTTGTTTACCTTTTAACTCCGTTTTTACTTACTTTTGTTATATATATTCTAAAGGGCAATCTCGCTAGCACTTTAAATGTCACAGTTTGAGTAAAATTTTGAAAATAAAAAGGTATGGTTACTTTCCCACTTGTTACATCAGGTAAGAAAATTGCAGGGAAAAATGGCTTACGAACAGCAACAGTAAGAGCTTCACGGTTTATAACGGGCTCAGGAAAAATGTTGCACCCCTTTTTAACATAAAGTTATGTGTTCAAATATCAGTAATTTGTCTATCACAATGTAGTTATTCTTTAATTATGTGGAGTAACATATATTCATTGTGTTTAAAAAGCAGAATTTCATTATTGTATTCCACGTATATAGAAGAAAGGTATAAGAATGTGAGCAAATAAAACTCATCTTTTGGAAACAGAATTCCTGTGTAAAGTTATGCATCTCTTATTTGTGAAAGATGTGGCACTTAAAACATAAATTTAAACTTTTCCTTCCCCTGTCTATTTTTTTCCATTCCTCCTGTTTTCATTTTCGAGATATCTTTAATGGTTTATGTCATTTTCTTTCCATTATATCTTTTCTTATGTTCTCCCACTTAACACTGTTTTCCTTCTTTTCTTATTTCTTTTATATTTAGTTTTCTTCTTGCTGTTAATACACTCTCCCTCGGTTGTTTCTACAACTTCACACTTTCTTCACCTCTTAACATTTTCCATTCATACCCTCTGCTTTTTACTACTCTACTCCCTTTTTCCTTCACTCTTTTCCTACTTCTCTCTTTTTCTCTTTGTTCTTCTTTTAATAAGCTTTTCAGTCATATCTTTACTTCTTTTTAAATTATGATCTTACTTCTTCCTTTTTTACATTAATCTCATTTCTCTACAGTACCACTTCTTTTTGTAGCTTTTTCTTGTATTGACTCTGAGAAGATAAAGGATAAGAGAATAAGAGTATTTTAAATTTACCGGTTGTAAAATATCAGGAAAGTATGTTTTCTTCTCACTTAAAACATTTTGTAATGATTATATATTGTCATTTGTAAGTTGAATATTGATAGAAGATAATTTTACAGATTAGAAAATAATTTTGAGTTCAGTAGAGGCATTATTTTTTAAAGAATGCGTCGAAAGAAAATGGCTATATAAGATTTTTACCTCTTCTGCATTTAAGACAAACGTATAAAAGTCAAAATGCTTTTTGGCTGTGTTTCTTCGTTCTACTCTCGTTTTACGTTCACTTAACCCCATTATTCGTTTCAAAGCTAATAGGAATGAAACAGAGATCCCAAGCTAATGAAATGAAAATCTGCGAGAGAAGACAAATGAAACAAAGGAGCTATGAGTGAGAAAGGAAGGTAATTAGGTTTTATACTTCCTTTGTACAAAGAAGCATTCCTTTGAAATGCTAAACTTTGAGAGTATTTCTTTTAATTTATCCGATTGTTAGCGCACGGTGTACACGCGTACGTCCAAATGCACTCTGACCTGGGTTTTAGTTATAACCTCGAAGGACTAGAATGTTTAACCCGCTCACTTAATTGGCTCACCATTCACTTAATAAACTACACTTGGTTTCCCTGACTTGTCTTCAGGTTTCTAAAGGGCACTAAGATTGCTAATGGTCTAAGATACTGTCTTGTTCCGGTATTTGCTAACTAACTGCTCGTGCTTGAGCGACTGACTTTGGCGATCTTCGCTCTTGATCGCCAAGACCCTATTTTCTAAATTGTTCGCTGATTGGTTTCTTCTCATTTTGGCAGTCACCAATCAGCGGACCTAACTTAGCGCACACACTCTTCCTTGCGCCCTTAGCGCGCTCACTTGGGAAGGGGTGCCGCGGTGCTCGTGTGGGGGCGAAGACAACGCCGGTGGAAATTCGTCCAGGTAGCGGACGTTCGGTATCCTTACCGTTACATGCACGTGTCCAACTACCCTTCGGAATTTCCCTGTTTATGGCACGGCCACGGCTATTGAGGGACGAGAGAAGCGACTTTCTAAAACTCGCAGTTTTTAACTCATAAATCGCCTTCTCTCGCCAGGCAGTATAGTACACTCTAAAAACGCATGCTTACTAAAAACCTAAAAATCCTAAATCTCTAAAATAGCCCTTCACGCACGTCCGTGCCATAAACCGTGTTAGCGTCGGTCGCTAACACCGATAACATTTATGCATTGCGATTAATTTAAAACATACAGCCGTTTAATTTAGTATACGTATTCATTATCTGCATCCTTTAATATCCAAATGTTCTACTATTTATGTAGATATTTTGTTATTCGACTAGAAATAATTTATATCATATAATAATTCGTCTAGAAAACTTTAATAAGTGATAGTTTAGCCAAATGAAAACTCTATGAGAATATATATTGATCACATTCGGTGCCACATCATTTGTATAGAAACGACATCGATGTATCGCTTCGGGGCCATGTTATTCAAATTAGAGGTACAGTGTGTCAATTAAGTGGAAACACATAAATATGTTTGGTATTTTTAGTTTTATGAAATGTTAGGTTGAAGAATAAAGATGAATTTTTCGTATTAAATTGTGTTTCTTTACTCATGTACAGAATACAAATTTCTATACATGTATTCCTTTGGAAATGCAAAATTGCATTGCAGGGGGTGGCTTAAGAACCTACTTCAATTTATCATAGTTTTGATTGACATATATCAGTCAAAAATAAATATTTTAAGAGTACACTTCCGCATGCAAAGAAAGAAATGATACAAAAAAGATTCACATGTGGTGATCATATAGATTAATGATTCCTGCCGCGATTTTAATGTCCTTGAAATACGTTGGCATAAAAATTAAATTTGAACATTTTTTTAAATTCAAATCCCTTAGAATAATGACACTGGATGAAAAAATAATTTATTTAAAATTTGAAATCGATCGGACAAGGGAAAATCATGACAGCAATACTATAAAAACAGAGTGTAAAGTCATCTTAATGAAGAGTCATGACTTTAAAATTTGAAACACTATTTAGTGATTAATTATATATTTAACTACTTGTTTTCGCTAATGTTAATCACATTAGTGCCAACGTGATTATAATAAAATAAACTCAAATGCCTACACGAACAAAGAAATAAATATTATCACAACAAAAATGTAACTCGTTATTGCATTCCAAATGGTAAATAGATTCCCTGCGTTTCTGTAATACCATAACAAAGTGTAGAAATACGAGATTGTCGTTAGTATGCGAAGTTCGAAACTTTATTATTGGCCGTTGCAGCCGCTCGCGATAAGTCATCGTGCCCGAGGCACTCACCCTCATTGAGCCCCGGAGGAACAGTTTGCTTCCCGACTGAGCGTGAAATTTCTCAAGAGTGTTCTCCTTCTTAACGTTACTCGATTTACTTCGTGTATGAGTTTATGTTACCTAAGATATATGTATCCATCTACTATTGCTAGCGATGTGTTGTAAAACATTAAAATCTAAACTTGCGCTAGCAAATGACTCACCATACTGATACTGTTAAATATGAGCTTGAGAAACTTCGTACTCTGTGCAACTGATTTCTCGTTGAAAACGGAAACCTAACCTGACTAAATTTATGTAAGCGATTCCAACGAACTATTTCAAAACTGTTGAAGCATAACAAAGTTTAGTCAAAGGATGCATTCTTGGCCATAACAATTCCTGACCATTCTAAGTAGTGACCAGACCAGTTTTCTTAAGCGGAAATATTCTCGAGGACCAGATCAATGATGAATAGTCCCGGTGTCATACATTTCAGGACCTCTTTCTCTATCCCATCAGTATTGCATTTCCCTGTAGCAACAATACTCCAATTTTTACTAATAAATGTTGCAATTACGCCTCAAAATATTGAGTCATCCCACCAATAATGCGGAGTTTTTAATTTTACGCACTTGAATTTTGGAAGAGATACATTGAATATTTATAAAAAAGGTAAAACCACATTATAGATTATGTTGGAGAATAAATTTTACATTAAACAAATTTTTAGGTCAACTTTCTATAGCTACACCTTCATTGAGTTTGATGATTTTAACATATTCGCTACCGACAAATTTTTCGCTTTTCTAATACTTATTATCGGTGAATATGAAGAAAATCTTAAGCAAATTTCCGGAAACTTTTGACATTAAAACAAAGACAAAAATTAGGAAATTTGTTTTAAAGTATTAGTCTTATAACATCTTATCTGAAATGAAGAACTTTCCGTCAGAGGAGTCGCAAATGAAAAAGAGCGGAAGAATCAAATATTTTGAAAGAAAATATTTAAAGAGACATGAATTCAGGTCGGCGGTCGCGAATGTGTTAAAATATATTGTTGAGGGCGTGATTCTGAACATTTTTCTGTACATATTGGTGGTGGTCGGCTTCAGTTTCTAGGATAGTCGTAAGAAATTTTTACTGCCAGTATAATACTTATATCAACATATCTGTGAAACAGCCGCAAGTATAGATGCATGTACGTCGCTTTGGTGGCCAACAGAAGTTTTTCTCGGTAGTTTCGTACGATCTTTCATACATATAGAAATGAATTTTAATTAGGTAATAAAGACTGATATAAGTGGATCCAGTTTTTTTCACAGGGCGAGGATGCACGGGCAGAAGCAAAGCACCTCTCTCGCCCACGCTTTTGTTTTATAATTCCTGGGGTGAAACTTTTGTGGAGGAGAGTACATACGTGAAATTCAAGAAAATTGAAGGCCGAAACGACTACCATGTTGCTATGCTTCTGGCCGTCTCACAGACACGCGTATCTATATAGAATTCAATGTAGTGGTAGCAAAAGTTTTTCGCAATCAGTTCGAGAAACTAAAGCCAACTGCTAGTAATATACATAGAAAAAAGTTTATCAGAACTATGGCTTCAACAATATATTTTAAAATCATTACGATCGATGATGGTGTACTAGGGGAAAGTAGGGTAAAACGGACCAGTCAGGTAAAACGAGACAGAAATGTTTTTCATAAATAAAGAATTTGTGTCGAGTTGATATCGCATGACATAGGTCTAATAAGTCCTCGATGTAGTTTGATATCGACTGCAGAGCAATGCCTGAATTATTTTTCGAGTAAAAGCATTGGAAAGATGTTCAGTGAAAAAGTTTTAATGTTACATAGATGTTTAAAGCATTTTTTTACCTTTCGATTAAACAATTAAACGAGATAACTACAGTAGTGGATTCTAAGTTCCTCAAGCTGTATTTCTGACACTTAAATTATTTCTTTATCTCATGGCAAACTGTAAATTGTTGAATAACCTTCCGAAAAAGAACGAATTGAGGCGTCTGCGTCGTCGCAAAGGCTACAAAAGACCGGGCTGCAATGTAAACTACTTTTATAAATCCATCCTGTGACACATCGCTAAATGTCACGTAGGCACGTAAACTTTTGCGTTCTTCTGAAATACCATCCATGAGTAAGTAACCATGAACCAAACGATAATATAAAAGCGGTCACAAATCGCCAAGTATTCCAATTCAGAGCTCTCTTAATCAAGCAATCATTTTGATTGGTTATTAACATTAAAACTACTAATGTCTTCTTTTAGCAATTACCAAAAAGATAACAGATATTTCATTGAGAAATTATTAAAGAAGTGAATTTAGCAATACGCAAACTGAATTGTAAATCAATTGAAATCTCGATAGATGCACACTTAGAATGTCTAATAATCGTTCTTGGTTATAATGTACTGTACAAATAAGTAAAATATTATATTGTGTGTATACTTATTATATAATAAAGACTCTCTTCTTCTTAGCATTTTAATCTTTTCATCCCGAATGGCACACATAGGTATCACGAACATTTTAAATTACCGGAAAGCTAGAAAATGCCTAGGTACAGGAAAATTAACACCACACGAGGATGTTTGCTTATGGCTGACAACTGAAGTGCTAACCAGCTGTCAGTACATGTGCTTTGGATGATTAGTGCGCAGCCGTACATCTGTTTTCACAGAATTCATATTAAACAGACATATATATTTAGGGGCGAAAGGGTTAAACAGGTCCTTTTTAAAACACGCTCTGCGGTATAATAAGGTATAGTAAATAAGTATATATATATATATACTTATATATACATTCTTCCTTGGTCACTTGGTTGATTTTATTGCAATAATAATGAGTATATTTGGGAGTCTTCGTTTTGATGATTCATCCTACGTAACGAGGAAAATAATAACAAAAAATATTTGTCTGTTAGACAGTTTACAAACTGACAGTGGCTATGTACATAAATAAGAACTACACACAAGTATCAGATAAGTAGATATGTACACAATTTTCTGTGTATCACTTAATTATTTAAATTGAAGACCTCATACAGAACAGGATCGTTTTAGTCAATATAAAATATTCAGAGTGTTCTAAAGTTATTAAAGGGCACTACGAATGCAAAATACTGTATTGAAGTTTCATAGACGTGGACATAATGTCAAAAATGAATTAAATATTCACAAATAATGAAAATATTCATATAAACACTTATTTTATTTAAATCCACTTCTCAAATAATTATGAAGTAGCAGGAATCATTTAACAAGGTAAACCATAAGAATAATACCAAAGAACTGATTAGAATTGTTAGTGCAATTCGAGTAACATATAATAATAGTAACTTTTAAATTCCACTCCTATGGTTTCGAGTTTATTATTTCTTTTTATTATGAAGAGATTGTTTGATTGCCTTTATGAACTATGTATATTTCCAAATACATATACTTGGTTCATTTAAAAGTTTAGCTCGGAAGGAGCAGCTGAGAAAAAAAATCAATCAAAGGGAATCTGAGAGGAAACTAAAACTAATGTTGTAAGACTAATTAAAATGTTTATAGAACAAAGAAATGAATTTGTGAAATAAGATTGTTAGAAATATTCAAAACACGCACCGAAATTCAAAACATTTATTCCTTGTTTGTAATCGATAACGTTTTTTTTATTTATATCGATCTGTTTAAATTTTTTTGAATCTTGTTAAATTGAAGTCTATCCTGTTAAAAATATTTCCATCTATGACTATAGTTTATTAAATTGATATCATCTAGTTATAACAATGAGTTAATTAAATATAGTTTATTTAAAGTATACATCGTTTTGTGAAAGATGGTGAAGGAACCGTTTCAAAATATATTATATCGGCTGATACACGAACTAATGTACATTAACGGTTCAGTTATTAATAAATACATGAATGCAAAGATTGAAAAGTATATATTTAATGTATGTATATATTTAATAATATCTGCAAGTGAATAAAAAAAATGTAGAACCTGTATGTCTATATTTAGTACCACACATTTAAAAGGAAAAATGCATAATAATACATTTTCATTCTCATGTAACTATGCATTTATCAGATACGTTCACCTTTTATAAGTTAAATATAACATAATCGTGTGCGACGTCATTCGTTATAAAATTTTATTCTATTTGCATTATAGTAATTAATTTTTCTGCATTACGCACGCAATAGTGTATTATGCATAAAATATAACTCATACAATATACAACAGCCAATATGATATTTGAATACAGAATTCCATGTACATTCTTAAAATCAATATTTTATAATTTAATAGGTGTTGTTTTAATTCTTCAACGTTTTATACATATCTAACATGTATCTGATTATAATTATCGATTATAATCGTGCACGTATAATTTATTCTCGTGTAATATAATTATTTGCATAATTTTTTGTACGTGGTGAACTTAATACCTATCCTGCCGCTCTAGTACTTTCTTTGTATTGTACTTCACGTGGGAATTAGGAAAATGTTTCATACATATTCGAAGTGTACGATACACAACACGTGCCACTAATAGTTCCTAAGTTTGCTTCTGACACGGTAACATGGTTATGGAGGGGTACTTAATATGTAGCCAAATTGTTACAACCATGATGTTATTAGTGTGTTTTATATATAGGATGTTCCAGAAGGAAACCTAATATCTTTACTCATAGTACGTCTTGTCTACCAAAGTGAAAAATATCACCTATAGATACTGTGGGTCTTCGTTGATTTGTTTTTGAGATCTTTTAGATTTACTTTAAAAAATACCAGTGACAAAAATGAAATGAAATATATTAGTAGGGAGAAGCAATGATCATTAAAATTTCGAATAAACATTTATATTTATGTTCAAAAAGAGCAGGTCGTTATTTTGAACACCTTTTTTAGATTATACGAGTAAAAAAAGTAAGAAACGTATGACAAATAAAAAATTATTAGTCCATTTTATATAAGTAATTATATGAATATAGAATCCATTTTTTAAGAAAACACGAAATAAATGAATCAAAAACTCATAATTCAAAAGACCTTATTTATTTATAATGACTTATCAAATATACTAGTAGAGTTATTCGGACTTTTTATTAATTTGTTGAGACACTCTGTATAAAGTAATTACTTGCAAACTGTTTGATGTATAGTACGTTTGAAACGAATATTATATCGTATCGCAACGGCTACATTCAGGAGAAATACTGTACCCACGTGAAAATAATGTAATTTGTGTTCTTTTGTTTTATTATTAAAACATGAACATTAAGTTTTTTAAATAGTATCTATGTGTAACATTCCTTTCTGTCACTCGAAAAGTGTACGCCGTACATACTTAAATACATTATTATCTATATTGATATTAGTGAAATCATTTTTGTGATTCAATGTGTAATCGGTTCAAGAATGTAACACACGTGGAAGTTTTTCTGGAAGTATACTAGAATTCCCATTAGAGAATGGCGGATTGTAGTATATTTAATTTTTCTAAATTTTCAACAGGAAATGAAAAGTTAATCGTATACATGCTTGTCTATCAATAAAATACAGTCTTATTCACTCTTAAGTATAGCATATCGTGTATTAAAGTTCCATCGCTATTAATGATCAACTTGAAGAAGTCTGTGTAAATTTTGTCACTGTGTAAACCTTCATATTTCTTCACATATTATTGAATCTGAAACATGTAATCTACTTTTGCGATAGAATAGAATAATTTATAAACATTTTTTATCACTACAATTTTTTTCGTTTAAACATCACAATAGTTGCATTTTGTAATCATCACCAGAGAGTTACAAACCTAGTGCTTTTCTCTCAACCCTTTGTAAGTAAAGTCAGCGACTTACGATTACAATGTCATTAACCCTCATGTTTCGTTGATATAATAATTCTGTTCATACACTTTTCCAAGTTTTCAAAATATGATAACTTATAGTAATACTGAAGTGCATAACAATTCTATGAAATGCATAAATTAATATGCAATAATTATTATTAATGTATACATTATATAAAAATTATATAAAACTTAACAATTATCTAAAGATATTCAGAAAAATTTAAATATCTAATTCGTGTTGGATTGACTGGACTAATGCATAAGAATTAATCTTCCATTGATCATCGTTGCACATAGGGCACGGTCAATTAGGAAGCTTTACTAATGACTCCACTAATAGACCCATGACTAAACGCTCCGTTCACCTTTCCAATTCACACCTTTTCTCTCAATCTCTGTTAAAATCACCGAAAGTGGTGACTGCGAAAGGAAAACGCAGCAAACTGGTGGAAACTACTGGAATCAGGAACGACAACACAGAGACACGCCTACAAGAAAGATGGATGACATCGCAGAATCGCTAAGACTATGTAATCCTTCTCCTGGGGTAGCCATTAACCATCGATCTGTCGTAGCAACTAGCACCGTGACCATCGTCAGCTCGACTATGTAAAAACTCACGCAGTGAATATAATTCTATCCTCACACTGATCGATCCTAAGATAGTAGCAATTAGGGTTTGATTAGGTATGAAAGCTATTTACTGTTACGTTACGAATATTTATATATGTGTCTTACTTGTGTAAAAGATATCTTTACATGTAATGTATAATTAGATCTCTTTACGTGCTATAGTAAAGAGGTTCCCATCAAGAATCCTCGTATTGCTAAGGTATTTTTTGAAACACGAATTACTTGAGTTCACTAGAAAAAAAATTAAAATTACAACAGTAACGTTTATCAGAATGTTAACCACATTGTTTAGTTTACAAAACATAGAAAATATTATGTAGCGGATACAAAGCACACCGTTGGTGATGCGAGGATTAATAGAAGACTAATGTACGAAGAGACAAACACAGATATCATTTAAGTGAACATAATTTGCATCTCCATTTTCTTTAGAGGTTAAAAGAAGAACCTGCTTTGTTATATATTGTTCATCACTGATTTTGAGATTGCCATTGGAGGGCTACTAATGCAACATCTTATCTGCAACTGCTGTGTTTCGATGACAAGTTGACTGGCAAGATAGCATGGGGGCAAGAGAAATGTCTTACTTGCGTTGCTTGCCTTCATTTTCGATACTATCATAGCCCTTTATGTATAGCATTTCGTAGATTGGTTTTGAGATTATTTCGATCAATACCGAAAACACGTGTGAAAGTGGATGGGACTATTTGACTGTAATTCCTTGCCGTATAATAGTGAATAAGATTCATGGTGCAGATAGTTAATTAATTTTATTCATCACTTTGAGTGCAAAATGAAATAAATCAACAGGATACCAATATACTGATATGTGATTTCAAAGTTAGATGGGCCTACAGGGGGTTAAGTTTCTATGTAATGTATACGTTACAGTAGTTAGTATGTTTAAAAGCCGTATAACTTGTATACCACAAATATTCAAACAGATAGAAATATTGCCGAATAATATCGATCTGAAGCGACTTATCCTATCATAACTACAATTTCTATTTGATTTACATTCGTGTGTGCATTATGGTATAATTTATCGCAAGAATTTTTACATAAACAAATAAGGATACTAGAATTTTTGAAATTGATATTCTTAATCTTGCACGTAAAGTTGCGCTCGTTTCGTGATGCGTGTAAGCATACTAGTACTTTTTTTGGCGTGTTCAAGTTTTTTCAAATTTAAAGCGTAACTAGAACTTACTTTGTACTAATTCATTCGCATTTCTAATGCCACGTGAATTATGCATCTGAGAAAGACTCGCAGGCGTTGTGCACAGAACGATTGGTATTGTCGTTTAACGATCGTTAGCTATGTAAATACTTATATACATAAATAAACCTATAATATGTCTTATAATCTAGCTCGACAATTCTAAGGTATGTAGGTAAATTGATGTAATCCGCAGAAATAAATATTCACGAAAACAATGCGCCGGAGAAAACAATTTTCCTCCTTAAAATTGCTCTATAAATGGTACTTTGTAAAATTTATTTACTTATTCTTGTATAAGAAATCATCTTCCGCCTAATAGTATCCAATATCCACTACATAAATATTTTATCGTTAACACTAAACGTACGGCGACTAGTCAAATGACCAGTATTAAAATTTTATTGAAAATTTTGCATTTTCTTTCAACTATTTAACATGTTAACTGCCGGATTTAATTTAAAAAATTCCTGATAATGCTGGCAATGAAATCAAATAATGATGCGTATACTCGTTAAACGCAAGCCAAATTCACCTATAATATATTCTAACGAAAAACTGAAGCAAAATAAAGAAGAATTACATGTTTATCTGAAAAAATAAAAATTGATCGTTGAAAGAATTAGTATCATTTTGATTTTAAGATGGCGCGTATACTCGTTGAACGCAGTTAACTGGTTAACCTCATCCTAATTACAGATTCTAACAAATTATCCCCCGTTTACCTCCAGATGAAGCAACTGTAACATTAAATCAAATATGAAAACGAACCTGAGTGAGCCAACCAGTATCCAGAATGCCCTTAAGTTTTTCAGATAAATTAACTTCCCGAGTTCATTATAATCGAGTTATATCTATTCTGAAAATCTTGTATTATGTATTAAGTGCTATTAAGGAATAAGTAATGTATCCAAACGTTGGTAGTCGCTAATGACTTTTTTGTTAATGTGACCACCTTAAAAAAATGCGCATTTAAAAAAAATTCTTATATTTTCTTTTTCCTTTCGTTTATGTTTCTGTTAAGAACAATTTATCATCTAACTTGTTTACCTATATTTTATAACAAATTATTTAACTGGTTACGGTAGAAATAGGTTATTATAAAGTGTCGGTACGTTTAGTCTTAAAAACGGTGTTTACTATCTAAATTTAGTAATAAGAATTCGTAATATATTTCTATTAAAAAACATAAAACCACCATGAAACTGCACAGTGTTTTCAAAATGTTTCGCACATAAACCTGAAAAATGATGAAACTAGAACCCCCGTTAGTGAAGAATTTATATTGCATTTACTTGTTTTACAAATACCCGAATCGCGAGACGCTTGTTCTGCACTGGTGTACGGATTGTAATCCACAACAGCAGGAACAGCGCTAACGTTACTCACGTTTCCCAGTATTTTATTCTCTGGTTTCCGTGTCGAAGCTGCCATTTCCTCCAAGGACGTTATTAAATTTCTGAGACGCACGACATGCTGGTCGATTTTGAGAAGAATATTTTTTCGTGTGCAAACAGTCAGTTCCCACTAAATTTTTCTGATACAAACCGTGCTAAGTTTCTTTGTTACGGATAGTTGCCACGTTTACTGATAATCACAAGCATGCAATCGTAAATATAGGATACTTTGAACGATATTTAATATACTTCATAATAACTGCCAGCATATAGACAGGAGACTGTTGCACTTAAATTGAAATTACAAGAACTTCTTTGAATTGGGAATTAGTTAATCAAGTGATACATGTGTATATATGAAACTTTATTTGGAAAATGTGTTAATAACGAAAATTTCCTATTATTAATTAAATTATTGTATAATATAAATGGCTAATTATTAAATAAATATTACGGTATTGACAAAAATTTAAAAGCACAAATGTAATAATTTTCTACTATTAATATTGTACTCTAATTGAAAAGTATTCGAAAACAGAAAAACAGAACTAAATTATTGTTAAATAACAACTATTGAAAAAAATAAGTAAAAATGAAAATAATTGATAATTATTCATCTCTTGGGATAAATGAAAAATATTATTACAAACGCTGTGACTATTACTTTGTTCATTAAATAATACACAGATAATGTCGGAAAGATGTCGCGTTAAATAGCTAAAATTTCAAGGCGAGCTTTATAATTCAATGGAAATGCAAAGTAAAATATCGATTACCGTACTTCATGTCCATAAGACTTTCATTCGAAACAATTTTTGCGTATAACGAACAGTTTGCGAGTGATTCAACTCGCTCTATATGTGAGAATGAAACAGGTGTGGGATAATGGTTCTAAGATGGAGTTCTAACAGTTATTAATAAATGATATGGCGCCGTAGCATTTGAAATAAACGAAGTGACCTCTGTGATGTAGGAACGTCGTGCCCTACATTATTCTCATATAATGGTGTTGGAAAATTGGATCAATGAAGACATTGTTACCTTTGAAGTGCGTGTAGTTAATTTCATGAAATCAGTACAAAAGTTTTCAGTATTGGTATAAAAATATTAAATAGAACACTTTTATATTAAGTCTTATGTTGACTTCGCGTATGAAAAGTAGAAGTAACCTGATTATCAAGTTTCTCTAATTTCGATTTATACGGAACTGTTTACAGGAAACTGATTTCGAAAATAATTTTATTTATTTATAATAATAAATAATTCATTTATTTCAACTCACTTGTATGTAGGGCTGAGGTTGCTGAGAAGAAGGTGGAGGAGGAGGAAGAGGGCCGCCAGTTACCGCTGCATCCTGTTGAGGGGATGTTCGTGGTGGCTCTGAAACATTTCACCGTTTAATTATTCACAAATCCAATTATGTCGTTGTTATTCAATGTAGATCTGACGGGACTTGTATGTACTTAATACTCGTGCTAAATTTTCTCACACATGTCTCCTGTATACTAGTCATTTATCAGTAATATCTATGCAATTAGTTCGCCATTTACTGAAATTTAATTATTAATGTAGTATATATTTAGTTTCGATATAATACAAAAATAAAGATAAACGTTTTAGATAGATATTTTTAGCGCGCAAATATATTTATAAGCAGAATTGTAGGGAATTATAACAGATAATACAATAAGTTTATCACAGTAAGACAAAATAATTAAAGTAGTTCATAAAAACAACGCTTAAATAAGAATATCGTTAATATAAACATTATTTCAAATAGAAAATTACCTACATTGATTACTTTCGTTCTCGTTAATACTGTATCATTAATGTTATTTAGTAGTAGTAGTTATATAGTAGTAACCACTCATCAAACATAATTGGAACAGTAGTAAAATAAAAATACTCCAAATATTACATAAATAATGTAACATAAAAGGGAGATTTCATCACGATGTCGCATTATGGTTCTTTCTACCCTTTCTATTATCATCATTATCATAATTATCTTTTTCCTTTATATATTATTTTATATGTTTTATATTATAAAACGAATGTAATGAATCATTTCATGTGATGAAAGCTCGGGCGCCTTCAGCAAGACATACGATAATCGTCCGAGATTCAACGCGTTAACATATTCGCGAGCCACATAAGGTCCTAAAGTTTATAGCTAAATATTATAAAGGTTTGGTAGGCAAATATGTATGAATCTAAAAAATGTATAATAAAACTATATTATCAATACTTCAATACTTATATTATCAAAATCAAGTACGGATTTTTGAAGGGCGTAGGTTTAATAGGTTCACTGTCCATGAATCATATGTGATTCTTAGATTCTTGCATACCCATGCCATTTAAGAACAGTATAGTGAACACGATATAACATGTTCAAATACTTCAATATGATATAAAAAATTCAATGGATGTGTATTACGTAAAGGGTCATTAGACCTGAACAGCGAATGTGTTAAGTAACCAGCATCTTTCTCAAAAATGTAAATTGACGTAGGTTTACGTTACTGGCATTGTTATAAAAGAATTGAAAATGACGTAGCACAGGTTCTCAGTATTCGACTGAAGAATTTAAACTAACATAGGACTACATTACCGCTCCCGAATACGTTAATATGGAACTTACCTAATGTACGGAAGACGATTGGTCGACTTCGATATTTTTTGCCAGCTCTGATGGCAGTGACGGCCAATTGATACTGCGTGTCAGCTCTGAGTCCGCTCAATGTTACTGCTTCGCTATTTCCAGCGATCACCGGCACCACCCTGTAACTAACCATCTTGACATTGCGTTTCAACTTTTACATTTACGAAAACAGTAATATTTAATCATCATTATAATCTATAATTCACACTTAAGATTAATAAACACTTTCTTGTAGCTGTTTACACGTGTACATCGATAATTGCAAGTTGTACGTAAGTACATACATGTATGATCAATAAGATAAATACAAAACATAAAAAACCAGACAACCTTAAGTACATCTAGCAGCATGTACTACAAAGTGCATTGGGAACAATAATATAAAGGAGATCGTCATTCCTTACGAAGATGTAAGACAAAAATGCGGAATAAATTTTTTTACACAAGGCTTAATTTTCGAGGAAACTGATTTTAGAAATTAATCAAGCTCAAATCAAGCTTCCATTAATAATTATGAATATTGACTGCATTATAGTAATACTTACTTTTTGTAATAATTTCGTATAATGTAGTAGACAGTAGTATTAATGTCTGTAGTATGTAAAAATAATAGAAAGATAGATAACCAAATTGTGTTCTACAGCTAAGTTTTCAGTGAATATTCGAAATCAATTTTTTTGAAAATGAAGCCTCGCAGGAAAAATTATATTTTACATTTGATTTCCATTCGCATATGATACATTATGATCTTGTTAATCATGTGTTTTTGTATCACAATTTCCAACGTACAATGTGTTTTGTAAGTAACGCTATAGCCGGGTAAAGGAGGATTCTATATGATAAAATTAGTCTAGAATAAAATTTGTTCATTTGTGACTTACAGAAAAAATCAAGAATATTTGTAAAATATATGTGCACTTGATTGATTTAAAGGAATATATGATAAATGAAATAACAAATCTAGATTAAGATTTATAGGTGTAAAATTTCAGTTTTGAGGAATGCAGTTTGAAAATTTGTTGGTATATGTATGTTTAACCTCGATTTATTTTAAAAACACAGTCTAAGGTTAATAAACTTTGTGTTGCATTTTTTACCTAGTTTTGCATGTACAAATGTTTTCAATTACTTTTATAAAAGTTGGGTCTGAAGTAAAAAGAATGTTATTTCATATTTCTGGCTTATTCTTTCAAGCGGAATTATAAAATTTGGATTAAACCATCCGTTACAAGATATCCTGAATACGGTAGTTGCGTTTCATAAAAAAAATACTGCTTTCTCGAAAGAAATGTGTTTTGTCTTTAATTAATTGAGAAACTTGATAATATGTAAAGTATTTCATGAGATATTCAACGAAGGCCCCTGAAATGCTGAGTAGGTCATTTTAAACAAAATGCCATTCACATTGTGGCTCTATATCGTTTTATTACTCTATTGTAACAAAAATGATATAGGTTTTTGAGTATACTTACAGTAAGACAATAATTCTCTATTCATGTGCATTGTGAAAATGGCTAAATCAAATCGAAAACGTAGTGAATCACATGCACAAGCTCTACCTTCATTATTGGAAATCACTTACTCTTGTTTTTGCAATCAACATGAACGATGCTTATACTAGTAACACAATAATTTTAATATATAGTATGTAATATGACATTTTTTGTTCAAAATAACTTACTGAATACGTGGATTAAGTTTGTTGAATATCTCATTAAACACGATATATATCATTATGTTTAAATTTAAAACTTATTATAGAATAATATAATAATTACACTGTGAAACACAATTTCTGTTTTTGAATAGCCACTAGGTGGTCCTTATAGAGTTCCTTACCTTAAATACGAATCCGAAAACCAAATTACTGGGTCACGTCCAGTTTTCGAAAAAACTGGCTTTCTCATAACAATTATGAAAATGTATAAAACAATTAAACATTATACATACAAGAAGTGATCGGGGTCCAGGTCTATACAGCGCGTATTCAGTGCCCTGCACAGCTGTAGCCGGCGAGCGATGGCCATGTAACGCGGAAGTTCCGTGTACGCGCTCTTCGCGGACATTTTTTTACCCTATCTCAAAGAAAAACCGATCTCATGCTTCCCACGCGGGGGTTCCTCTTCAGAAATGTCTGCAGAATCCAATGGCGCATAACAAATTCGTGCTAGCCAACCCACTTTTCGTAGAAATGTAACAGAAGTGCATACAAAATACGCGCATCTACCCTTTTTTAAACTTTGATCATCATTTACAAACATTTAATGATAGGAAAAATTCAAAATTTTTATAGCTACGTGTTCGAGCAAGTCTCCTTTATTTTCCGCGACAAATTTTAACTGCCTATCGTTTTTAGTTTTTACGTAACACTTGGTTTTCTGAAAAATTCGACCGTTTTTATAAAAACCCAGTTTTTTCGAAAACTGGACGTGACCCGATAATTTGGTTTTCGGATTCGTATTTAGGGTAAGGAACTCTATAAGAATCACCTAAGGGTTATGGTAAAAAACAAAAAAAGTTCAAATTTGTTCCACAGTGTTATAGATCGCAATTAAGGAATTTACTAACAAATGATCATAATAGGTATCGATACGTTCCAAGCATTACAAGTTTTTAAAATATGAATAATTTAAAAGGCATGAACAAATGTTGCAGTTATGAGTGTATTGTAAATAAAGTTAATGCAATTGTATTTCGAACAATAATTAAATTTAAGATTTGTTGTGAAAAAAAACGTTTGTTGTGTTCACGATTAGTGTCTGGGAAAAATATGATGTTGCATAAAACCGTTACAAATGAATGCTTCAATTATTATACTACTTAAAAAGTAACAATAAGATAGGGATCTTGTTTATATCTTGGAAAATATATTGCTGAAGGTACAGATTACAGTAACAAACAAAATCAATCATATATTTATTACTTATTTTGCAATACTTTGTCCAATTACTTAATTGTTTTTATTTCGAATATTTTTTTTGTTCTTAAAAGTAACAATTGTATTGTAAGAACATATCGGACATGTAAAAATGTAACAGTTATTAACTACTAAGTTACTAACTGTTAAACTGTAGTACTAAATACTAAATGTTAAATCATTGAAAATGGATGAAACATTGTTTTAAGCTCAGTTGATGTTGACATAATTGTCGAAAATTTGTAGTGCAAGAAGTAATATCATAACTTCGTACTTCATCTATTTCATCTTTAGACATTGAGCCCTGTATCATAAATTGACTAATCACGAATACTGTAATCTGATCTAAAAGAAAACACATATAGTTACTCATACAATGCTGTGCATTACAATTTACTGTTTTGATGCTTTAATGATGCAATATGATACAGCCACAGCGATGTAGTGGTTGTATCGCGAAACGGCAATAAAGTTAAAAGTGTGTAAGAGTAAATCATATGATTGATCTATTACTTTATTAGACTTATGAACGTAAAACAATACATTAACATAGTATAAAATATAAATGATTTGATAACACATATTATAAATATATTTCAATAATTTTGGAATAACATGTTTTGTGATTATTTATATGCTCGTTTCAAGAAAACTATAGTAAAATAATATATAACCATATAATAGTATAATAAGAATATAATAATAAACATGAAATTTCTCATTATGTTCAAAACAATATTATTTGTAACTTTAGTACCACGAAATGAGTAAATACTAATTAATAAAATGAGAACTGTGTTTTAAGATATTCTTGTATAAAATTTTTAAGAGTGATTTCATTTAAAAACGGTATAAATATACTGACTTTAAACTAATGACTAACATTCGCATCAAATTAAATAACATTGTACTGAACCAGACCTGCATCAATATAAGAAACTTTATTATGTATTGAATATAAATTTAAAATCTAGTATTAAGGTTGACTATCATTAATACATTATTGCTTTTAAAATTATTACAATACGGTGTAACGTGCATTAATTTTATACATTAACTAATCAATATTATATTCTTTGATTATAGAATAATGAAATATTACATAATATTAGAAAATATTACTACAGAATACACTACAGAACTTCAATAAAACAGTATGAACTTATTTTTACCATTTCTTAAATACTTAGAATATAATAAAAATACATCATACTTTAACAGCAGGTGTCACGTGAATATGATGTTGATATTATACCACATTTATCAACTGAAGTAGTTACTATCAAATTAAGATAGATTGTTTTCATATATTGCATCCGATTACAAGTATCTGTTAATAATGAAATTAAATGAATGTTATAGTATTCTGCAGTTGAAATGTTTACGTCTTTATTATTATTTACATAATAAATAAAACATAGAAGGCTTGTCAAACGTTAAAATTACGTTTAACATGTTATAATAAAAAATACCATCGACAACAGCTAGACTACTTATTTTCCTTGTTTGGTAACTTCGTGGTAAAAGGTATATGTCAAAGTCAAATTTTCCAAAAATAATATATATGTGTAGACAATACAATGTTGAATTAATTATAAATCTTAATTTTTACTTGTTTTTTCAAGTAAACATGTTTGTAGTTACTAATCATCTATACACTATCTTACAAGACTCTTCGTAAGCTATGTGTCTACCATAAATTCGTCGATAGCTGAGTAGTATATTTGACTAATTAGCAACAATATAAAACGTTAATTTTTTCTAATAATAACGTCTCTAGTGAAACAATTTTATGCTATATTTTTTTTTACTTCTTGTTGCATATAAAATCACTTTCAATCAATTATATACTTACCTATATCTGAACAGTAGTTAGCTAAGCTTTATAAAACTCGATCGAATGTATCTTCATTTTTCGCAAAAATGAGGTCCCAAAAGAAATAAATTTTATACTGGTTTTTATTTACGTTTCCATGTAGAAACACACCTTGAAAAGAACCCTTTGTACATAAGTATTTTGATATTCTTTCTGAATATAATGCATATTAGTTTCTGTATGGTACATATGTTGTCAGCAAGCCAGTCTGTTACGTAATCCTAAATGTTTCACTGAGTTAGATTGTAGTATAATGTTTGTCCAGTTTCAGTTTAATTATTTCCAGAGAAAGACATCATAGCGTGAAATTGATATGTGTACATTTGGTGACGTTAACTTTAATTTTGTTGGATATATGCCAGTTTTCGAGCAGTGTAATATGGTTCTACTGATTTCAGGTAAAGGTCTTGATATCGTTGCATATGGAAACTATTTCAGTGTAGTTTGCAAATGTAAATATTTGAATATTTTGGTAGATAGCAATTCTATGTAGATGCACAGTACAAACAAGCAAGCCAAGTATGCATCCCTGGGGTATTTCGTCTTAAACAAGAAGGATATCACAAATGGTACCTTTGATTATCACGCACAATGTATTTGTCTTCTGCGTAGAACACGACTAGCATGTATTTACAGTTAGATAAATAGGGAATGTTGTTGGTCCTTATGAAATTTCTGCTGTTATACTCTACCGAATAATTCTACAATATGATTGAAAAATGTATTTAACACGTTGACTTCTGGATGATGTCACGAATCAAAATACACATAATGAGGAAAACATAATATCAAATTAGTTAATTGATTTGCGTTACGATTATTGCACGTTCATCTTGTTGAATGTCACCGCATTAGGCAGCATTATTTATAATATATGAATATTTTCAAATAATCATCGTTTAATTGTGTCAATTATAGTAATTCGATTTATTTCGGGGTCACCAGTGACCTCCATGGTATTCAAAGTTAATTATGGGATTAATAGATACATAAATAAGTTTGACTGAATTTAACAAATTGAAATTTCTTATGAAACAAATAGTGCCATAATTTTAATGCATAATATGTTCATCATTATTGCATATGACTTGTTTCAGTGTTAAAAAATTGTTCGCTACAAGCTGAAATTACAACTTCAAGAATAATGACTCACTATTTACTATTTACTTATGGCAGAAGTTCTTTTATAATATATCAATCCAATATACAATAAAATTGATCGGTGGTATAATATTTGCCTTGAAATTTAGGTTGATTATTTGATATTAGTCCATTTTGTTGACGATAGAAGTAATTTTTTATATTCTACATTTTAAGAAACAATGAAGCTTTATTAATGTTTTAATAGAAATTCGACTTCTGTACATTTTCATACTTTCGGAAAATGTTCAATACGAAATGCGACCTTGATAGAAATCCTAATGAATTGAAGTACGATCAAATATAACTCTTTAGCATATTGATTTCAGTAATTACATCCCATTTTATTATTTTATTGTCCTTGCAGTTTACGTATTATGCCCGTAAGTAGCTAGTTATTTTTGATTGGACGATCTTGTAAAGATTATTTTCAAGGGGCGTTGTTCACAGCGTTGAAAGAAAATCCATTAGCGAAGATTTCTTGAACTAATTTAAAATATGATATATTTATTATTCAAGCGAAATTTTGCAGGGACTTTAATCGGTGTTGCATGTTATATTAGTTTTTTGTTCTTTTAACCTCTTTCGTTAAAATTCTGTGGTATCCGGATTTGAAATGTATTTATAGAATTCTCAATTATTATGATTCTATATTTTTGATTCTATAATCTTAGGTAATCTATTTATTACTATCTTGAAATATGCGAGTCATCCCCTTGCCATTTTTTTTTATACTTATGATATAACATATATTTTATTTCGTTATTCTTTAAACGGTACTGTATGAATTTATTGGTACTTATAGAATATATTTCTTAATACGTTTTCATTGATCTCCCAGCAGTTTTCAAAATTTATATTTTTTGTCGTTACATGGTCGCACCTGGTTACTTTATTAATTTTTTAATTTGTCCGAACTCCTTTAAATTTGTTATTTGAAAATGATCTGAAGGAAATTCAAGGAGTAGGTACATTAATCTGAAACAACTACGATATTACTTCTGTAACTTTGCAGAACTCCTGAAGTTCAATAAGACATTCGAGAGTGATTGAGACCACTCTGTCTTCATTCTCGTTGAGCAACAAGCATTCCAATTCTGTGTTTTTCAAGGTCTATCACGGTCTCTGTTGGACCTCGAAATGTTAAGGAAACGAAATATTAAAAAATTAATAAAAAAGAGAAATTATGGAAGCAATATTATACATTTTATATTGGTGATGCTAAACTTTAATATGTTGACTGTTTTATTGAGACTCCACAGTCGAAATATTAACTGCAGCTTATTTGTTAAAACAGTTTTCTTCTTTTGCAAAAATTCTATTATTTACCCTTTCGATCTCAAATAGTTTAACAATTTTAAAGAAAAATGTTTTTACTTTTGTTTATATAGTACGATGTATACATTAAAAATGTTTATACATCGTACTGTATGTGTTGTAATATAAAAAAGTTTGTACATCATACATTTAAAAAAAAAATGTCTGCATTTAGAAAGTGATAAATACCATTTTTATTTTGATGCTATATGACTACAGCTTACTTTTATATATTATTGCATTTAGGTATACAAGATATGCACTAATTTATTTTGTATTTAATATTTTTTAATTTTGTGATATTTTTATGTTCTAATTTACCGTTAAAGTTTTAAGCAAATAATAAAACTTGTATTATGCCATATAAAGATATAGCTACACCAAAAAAGACATATTTTACATATTCATTAATAAGAATAAGTACATGCTAATCATATTCTGTTTTATAATTTCAAATATGCAGCCATGTGTCTACAGTGGGGAAGAAAGGGTTATGAAATTCGTTTCACGTATGTAAAAAAGCGTTAAATCCGACTATAATTTGCAAGTGCTTGAGGGAGTAATAAATTATTATTACTCTTAAGTGTCATTTTAGCAGTATATTAATTATCATAAGCTGAATATTCTCTGTTTGAATAAATGAAAATTGAATGTATTAGACTAACGCAGTAAACTTAAATTTTCGGCTTTTCCAGCTTATATTTAATTCCGTTATGTTTACGTGTGTTGAAATTTACTTCTCCGCGACCAACTGCTTGTCCTTTGGAGATAGATACATATCACAGAACAGTTATCTGCATATGTGTTTACTTACAATTAGTGGAGTGTGCTAAAACTGAATATTCATAACTCTACGGTTTACGTGGTTTATTTCCTTCCTTGGTGTGTAATTTCCTAAAACGATTACATCACATATAAAGTTAATCACTAGGAAAAAGATACAATAAGAAATAACTTGCCTGATCAGTATCGACTATTGTCACTTCAAATTAGTTAGACTTTGTAGCCTGAAGACAATGTATTTTCTATAAATAAACAGTTACAGTTTAATCTTGCTTTGAGGATTTATGAGTTTCTTTATTCACATATACAGAGTGTTACTTCACATATAGTCCTCTGATAAAAAAATTTAGAACAGGAGTGGAAGTGTATTTACAATAGATATCAGTAAATAAACTTCGAAAACACTTTGTTTTCATGGCGAAATCAAGATCATTTTGGGTTTTACAGGTAGAAACACATTTTCTTTTTACCATATTGTACAAGTTATCAAGACGAATTCAAAACACATTTTACATGGTATTTTTACTAACATATTATTCGATTTACAGTAGTGTAAATGTGAAATATTTATCTCTTCATCGTATTTGACAGTGTAAACATTATTCAACACCGAAGAAATTACTGAATGAAAACACGCGAGTAGAACATCAGAAAAATGCATTTTGTTTCAGTACATATTTGAAATGCATTTCGTGTTCTCGAGAATTTCTTTTGCATTCGCCAAAAATTAACATTAGTTCAACTCTGTCGGAATCAGAAAAGGAACACATTGTTGCAAACGATTACTTTGCAGCAAATATAATAAGTACCATTTCGTGTGGAAATCAACGAAGACCAATGATGGAACCGCAATAACAAAGTAATAATTCCAAGCAATATTCCGTGTTTACATTTAGTAATCTTTTCAATGTCAAATAATATTTACATTGTCATAACATCAAATATGATGAAAAGCTAAATATTTCATATTTACACTGCTATAAATCGAGTAATATGTTAGTAAAAATACCATGTAATGTATATTTTGAATTCATTTCGACGTTCTCTAATATATGGTAAAAAGATATGTATTCCCATTTGTAAATCCAATTTTACATACTTGTAAGACCTCGATTTCGCCGTGAAAACAAACTGTTTTCGAAATTTATTTACTGATATCTATTGTACACCCTATACCCTGCAACTTTTGTTCTAAACTTCTTTTTGTTAGATGGTTGCAAGTGGATGAAAAATCGTGCGTCATGTTAGAAGTAACACCCTGTATACGCGGTTGGTGGAAATGAAATTGCTTCCTATGGAAAATTCCTTAGACAATATTTTGAAAAACAATAAGTGATTTATAGTAAGATCTGGAAACTTTTTATTTCCTTATCAACAAAGATAGTACGTATTTTGTAGTATAAAACGATAACTACGTAATATTTTCTATAAGATGGTAGCAATTAGACCATTTGTAACATCTAAACTATAAAGGAGAATATTATCAATATGTATGCAATAATAATTATTATATATAATAATATGTATGATACGAATTCCTGCAAATATGTAGCAATTCAGACATTATTATATATTAGAGTTTCAATGTAAGAGCCATTGTTTAATGATAACAATTATACATAAGTATATATATAACTATGTCTCTAATTGTAAATGGATCGACCAATCCTTCATTAAACAATGTCAATGCAAGTGTACTGATTTTTATCACTAAAAATATCATCAAAAATAATATCACGACCGGCTATCTACAATTTTATTAATTTTAAATTAAATTTTCATAGTATTGTGTTCATTCAATAAACGAATGAATGCTTCCAATTATAACTACATGATCATAACCAATGATAACATCTAAATAAATGAACAGGATGTGTGAACTGTGCAATATAATTTGTTATATGATGTTTTCATTTCAAAAATTCTACTAACAAACTTATTATTCTTTACAACAGATGCACAACAAAACGTCTTTATATTAAATTAATATTTGAGACACCAACACGAAACATGTCGCGGTCTGTAGCACCTGCAGGAATATGTACAATGAGACCCATGTGCCACTTTATCTTACATTCTCTCGGTATAGTCACATGTTTCGCTGTTATACGTTCACTCTCGGTTAACTTAACCCCAAACAGTAGAAAAAGAACAAGAGAAATCATACAGTAAAATACTAACAAGAGGCGGAGTATTTACAACAGCGATTTAAACTAATATTTTCATGAGTCAAAATAATGTACCATGTTGTTAATCTACATAAATAAAATCTAAACTTTCTTTGTGTTTTACAGATTTAAGTTATTATTTTTACACTAAAAATTAGTATAATTTAATACAAAAATGGTGGCTTTCCAAATTCTGATTGTAGATCCGAGAAGAATTCGTTTCACTTTGTTTATCAATGATAAAATAAAGTTTTACCTATTCTTTAAAAAAATGCAAAAAGAGAAGGACCGATTTTGTCATATTAGGTTGGTGCATATGAAATGTCAGTTTTTCTTCACATGTGAACGTTTGTATCCCTGTTTTCGTTATGCTTTTGTTTTTGGCATAACCTCGTTTATAGTCGTACTGTCCATTGCCAGAGTCACATTTCAACAAAGAAAATTTTTTAAAAAGTGCTTCCTTTTCTTATTTGTTTTGAATTTTATACCGATAGGAATTCAACCGATATTTGTGTAATTTTTTTATATGACTATAATCTTGGTAATAATGCTGCAAAAGCTGCACGCAATATAAACCACACGTTTGGGAAGAATACTGTTAACGATCAAAAAGTGCAGCGTTGGTTTGAAAATTTTCGGTCTGGTGATTTTTCCCTACAAAATGAACCGCGTGGAAGACCCAAAAGGTCTGTGAAAAATGATGCTCTGAAAGCATTGGTGGATACGAATCCAACTGTATCTCAAGGGAATTTGCTACCAGAATGAAAGTTGACCATACAACAATATTGCGACACCTTTCTGAAATTGGCAAGGTGAAAAAAATAGATAAGTGGGTACCGCACGAACTAACCGAGCGAAATAAGCTAAATCGGTTGAACGTATGCTCATCATTACGAATCCGATTTCATCGAGTGCCATTTTTCGGTCGGATTATTACTTGTGATGAAAAATGGGTTCTTTACGTCAATAGGAAAAGGTGTGCTCGGTGACTCGATAGGGATGAGGCTTGTACTCATACTCCAAAGCCATCACTTCATCCACGGAAAATTTTAATAACAGTGTGGTGGAATGTGACTGGAGTAATTCACTACTCATTCCTTCGAACTGGGGAGACTGTTCCGTCCGAGGCGGAACAAAACGGCGAAAATCCTTGAAGGTTCGTTTATGATATGGAAGTGCCAACAAATTTATTTTCGGGATTACCTTTTTTCGAACTCAGTTTATTTATTTTAGTTACAAGGGGGCAATTTCACCCTAAACCATGATAAAATCATTTAGTAATCCGCGCATGTCCAGACAATAGTTTTGGAATTTTTACTTTGTTCGTACAGACGACCGACCATATCATAAACCGGGAATTTCCGAAGGGTCGACGCGAACCTCGTTCGTAACGGTTCCGCCAGACATGAGTCAACTTGGAGGAAATTTCCAAGGCATCGGCAAATCTTCGAGGATCCCTCGCACGTGGCCATTGCCCTCACCCTTGCACCAAGAGGGCTGGCCAAGGGGCGTCGTCCAAGACTCCTCCGATTTTTGGAATTATGCGCCGATTGGGTATTTTCGACTTTCCAATCAGCGTACTCGACACAAAACCTATAGGTGTTGTATAAAAACACCTACATGATCGCACTCGCAAGAGTGTTTTTACACAGTTACGCAGTTAACATCAATCCGAATAGTTCAGAATCACTCAACCGTTTGGAGTGACGATATTATCAGTGTTTTTACGGAGTAACGAGATATTCATTCATCCACACATTCAGTCAGCCCCATCGTTCGGGACAGACAGTTAATCAGTTACTCAGTTATCAGTCAGTCCATCGTTCGAGACAACTACACTCCAGCTTCACACTCCGAAGAAGCATCCAATTCGAAATTCGAGAATTCGTTCGTCTCGAAACGCGCAACATCAAACGGGTTCTCAGTATCGTGAGAAACTAGTGGTCTGATCTCAATCATTCGGAGATTAGAGTCGAATCAGTTGATTTCTGAAGAAATTTGGAAATCGAAGCGTCGCGAGTATTAACGAGACCTAAAGTTAAAGCTGAGATTTACAACCCCAGCCGAGGAATTAAATCCGCGTTAGTATTCGTGTACGGGCGTGCAACTATCGAGGTTGCCACGCTGCGACGTCACATTTTTCGGTACTTCGAGCCGGATCTACTACGGAACAGTTTTTGGTCCTTCGAGCCGAATCTGTGACGTAACATTTCATGGTCCTTCGAGCCGGATCTGTGACGTAACAGAGACAATTACCGCCGAAAAGTACTGCCAGTACATTGATGAAATGCATGAAAAATTGAAAATTATACGCCCATCACTTGTTAATTGGCATGGCCCAATACTTCTCCACGACAATGCTCAGCCGCATACATCGTACAAAACAATTGCGAAATTAAATGAATTAAAATATGAAATTATTCACCGGATCTTTCGCCAACCGGCTTTCATTTTTTTAAACATTTAGAACAGTTTTTACGGGCTAAACAATATGAAAATGAAGACGGCTTGAAAAATATTTTAATTAAATAAACAGTTTTTGAAAAAAGATATACAGTTTTATATATTCATTTAAAAATCCGAAATTTTATACGCATCAACCTAATAGATTTACATTAGTGTCTAATGTAATCATATTATATTTATTATATTTATTATTGTTAATTGTGTACATTGACAATTTTTCACCGACTTGGGTCAATGCCCATAATCTTCCAAAATTCGGAGGATTTTGATATTACAAGATGAGAGGTTTTAGCCCTTTCACTGCATTCACACCTGCCAAAAACTAATCTCATTAATATCAATCTCTCGTTTATTATCTAAACGAAACTTTTTAAATATTTTCCAAAATATCTTCAAAAAGTGAAGGACAGTATACAATGTGGTACATTAAATTAACTAGTCCCAATCTCATTAAAGTGCAACGTGCGAACTACGATATGTAATACTGAATATATTTTTGTGAATATCTCAGAAACCAAAGTCAATCGGTGGTTATATGTACAGTGAGTCACAGCCAAAATCGTACATCACATATACGAATACGTTTCATCTCGTGAAAAAGTTCAGGAAAGATATGGGGGAAAAAATATCATGAATTTATATTGTAAATGTATCTATATTTACTATATAGTAGTATCAAAAGGAACAAAGTTGTCTAAATATAAAAAAAAACAAAGTTACTATGATTCAGTCTGGAAAACGTCTCACAGCTAAAATCGTACAGTATATATATTTTGTAATATTCCCCAAGGGGAATCCCTGAAAACAAATGAAAATTATGGAACAAATAAAAGATTACATTGTTTGGCGTATTCGCAGTTGTCGTTTAGCGTCGTAAGGTTCGTAGTTGAAAAAAAAAGAGAAAGATAGTAATAATGAAGCAGACAACGATAGAAGAGCGACAAATAGTTATAAGAAATTTTCAAAGTGGAAAAAGCTATCGTGAAATTGCGAAGATTATTGGTAGAAGTGCCAGTACTGTTCAGTATATTGTAAAACGATACCAAAACGAAAATAGAATAAGTAATGCGTCAAGAAAAGCTCCAAAGAAAAAGTTCAACGCGTACGACGAAAGATGGATAGTACGAAAAATTAAAGAGAATCCGAAGATCAGTGCACCTAAACTTACTAATGAAGTAGAAACATATTTAGGGAAAAGTGTATATCCAGAAACAATAAGAAGAATACTCAGAAAACATAATTTTCACGGTCGTACAGCTCGGAATAAGCCTCTTATAAACGAGAAGAATAGAAGAAAGAGACTAGATTTCGCAAGAGAATATATATACAAAGATTTTGATTTTTGGAAAGAAACTATATTTATGGACGAAAGTAAATTTAACATATTTCATTAAGATGGAAAAATTACGGTGTGGCGTCGACCAAATGAGGAGTTTAAAATACAAAATTTAAACAGTACCGTGAAACATGGAGGGCAATCAGTAATGGTCTGGGGCTGCATGTCCGCTGCCGAAGTGGGTAACTTAGCATTTATCGAAGGTAACATGAATAAATATGATTACATAAATATTTTGAAAAACAATTTGAGGGACAGTGCCGAAAAATTAGGGATTTTGAATTCGTTTAAGTTTTATAGCGACAATGATCCCAAACACACATCGCATGTAGCCAAAATGTGGGTACTGTATAATTGCCCTAAAGTACTAAACGCACCTCCACAATCACCTGATTTGAACGTGATAGAGCACGTCTGGAATGAATTAGAGATTAGAATTCGGAAACATACTGTTAAAAATAAAAATGATTTAAAAAGGGTATTAATGGAGGAATGGATAAAAATTGAACTCAGTTTTACTGAAAAATTGGTAAAATCTATGCCAAATAGATTGCGTGCGGTAGAATGTAGTCGTGGGCACCCACCAAAATATTAATTTTTAATTTAAACAAATTGTTGGTCACTTTTCTACAAATGTACGATTTTAGCTGTGAGACGTTTTCCAGGCTGAATTATAGTAACTTTGTTTTTTTTATATTTAGACAACTTTGTTCCTTTTGATACTACTACATAATAAATATAGATACATTTACAATATAGATTCATGATATTTTTCCCCCATATCCTTCCTGAACTTTTTCACGAGACGAAACGTATTCGTATATGTGATGTACGATTTTGGCTGTGACTCACTGTACATATGAACAAAAGTCGTTTAGAATCAAATTCTCAAAAACAAATTTCAAGGTGATTCAAATCAACGATGAGTTACTAAAATAAATAATTACTTTATTATTATAATATAATAAATATAATATGCTAATTAATTTGTAAAATATTTGCAAAAAACTGTTCTTATAAAAATTAGACTCTTAACTGTTTTATCTCGAATCATGATATCACACACAAGAGTAACTATTTTTCTATTAAATAAGTTCGTGTATTCGCATCCATACAATGCGTCTAACAAAAATGAAACGCGATGAGTAATTCTTATTTATTATTTTAGAAATTAATTTCTATTACATGTGATTTTTCAATAGTTGTAACGTTATTACTTTAGCAAAGTTAGATTACTAAAGACTTATACTGTGTGACGGTGTTATAGCACAAAACGATTTAAACAGTAAGAGGGTGCTCGACAAGTCAGGGTAGCGGACTAAAACGGAGGGATTTTGTTTTCAAGAAACTCAGCTTGCTACAGCATGTAAATTATACAAATTCAGTGAATTATAGAAGTTTAGTTCACGTATTACTGTATGTCAAGGGTGTCAATCTGTACATAACAATGTTAATGGGCACATCTATGACTACATACTTGGGTATGTAGAGATCTTACATTTATTTACTATTTGCCTAATTACGCGAGAAATTTGCAATAACATCAGTTTCTTTATGTGAATGCGTTTTAACGGGAGTATCGATTCATTTATTTCGAGTTTTATACATTACAAATTTCATTAAAAATTATTTGACACTGGAATTAACAAACTAGAAAAAATGATTGTTTTCATCTCCCTTATTTTGCAGTCACTGTTATAATAAAAGTATTAAATATCGAAAACAATTTAAAGAATGAATCATTTTACTTACGCAACGTGATGAGTATCAGAGAAAACTTGGAAGAGAAATTTAATGAGTACTCTATGAGTACATACGAATCATCTTTAATACACGATACTTCTAGTGTTAATGTTAGTTTATAGAAAAAATGTGAAATACGCTCTTATTACTGGAGCAAGACGTGGTTAAATGAGTAGGACATGATATAAATGTATAGTCTTGCTCTGACGAGTGTCGTGCTACCCGTGAGCGGTCAGGATCGAGCGGCAAGACGACTCTTCCACTCATGATATTCGGGCCGCCTCAATCTTCGACGCGTGCTCGACATTGAGCGTGTCGCAGTAAGAAAGGACGGAAGCGGGACTAAATGCGACTGTGTGAGATGTAACATGTCATCTCGTCAGAGCAGGACTATATCTATCCTGCTACAGTTAACTGAGTTATGTACACATTTTTTTCAGTGACGTTTCCTTAATATGTTGAATGCCATGGGGGTCACCCGTGTCCTCCAACCAAATAAAATTACTATAGTTCACTCAATGAAACGACGATTATTTGAAAACATTCTTATATTATAAATAATTTTACCTGATGGGGCGACATTCAGCTAGGTCAACGTGCAGTAATAATAATGCAATTCAATAGAATGATTTAATATTATATTTTTTCATTTTGTGTATTTTGCTTTTTAAAATCGTGTGACATTCAACGTGTTAATATGAAAATAGCAGCTAAAGAAAGA
This sequence comes from Nomia melanderi, assembly GCF_051020985.1. Lineage (NCBI taxonomy): Eukaryota > Metazoa > Arthropoda > Insecta > Hymenoptera > Halictidae > Nomia > Nomia melanderi. The sequence continues at coordinate 1,703,822 of NC_135009.1, forward strand.
AAGAAAATAATCGCTGCTAGGAAGAAAATATCACTGAAAAATCTCGATGAGTTTTTAATAATCGATGAAATGATCGGTTTTAAAATTTGATTAAAAATTCTACGTTTTCTTTCGTTCGCTTAACTTTATATGAATTCCTAGATTGTTCGATTAATCAGTTTTTCAATTTTTGTCTTTCCTTTTGTTTCTGTTTTCACTAAAAAAAATTTCTCACCTGATTTGATTATCTTTCTTTAGTAGCCAGTTATCTGATTTGTTACGATCGAAATAAGTATATATAAAGTGTCGGTGCAGTTAGTGTTAACACATCACGGCCCGAGTTGTTTCCGGGCGTTAACGTGTTAAGAAAAAAAATGTCTGCTTTCTCTGTATCGTTATTTCTTTTATTTCTGCTTACTTCTACATATACAGGGTTTCCAAAAATTTTCTGTGGAAAATCAATACTAAAATATCATATAAAAGAGTCCATAAATTCTTTGTTAAAATATTTTAGTAAAAATATAAAACTAGAAATGCACAATAGTGCTATAATATCTTTTTTAATGTAATGCGCAATAAAAGAAGATACGTAATTTTTATGTTATGCGTTAATATTGCTGTAGGCTATCATAGATCAATCCCACACTCTTGATTTGATAAAGATGAATGAAAGAAAAGGTTTACAAAATTCATTTTGAAATAAAAGGTCGCCATTTTTTATTGCTGTGGCGTATTCTACTCGTCGCGGAAGCAAATTGTCTGAAAGGAACCGCGAGACGGAAATGATTCCTTTGCTTGCAAATTGCTGTTGAAGTTCGCATGAGAGAGCAAAGGAATTCGATGTTTAGTGCCCTTTTTTGCAACGCTATAGGTTACATAGGACTTGACACTGTATGATATTTTTTTCAGGTCAAAGTGAATTTTACGAACCTTTTTTACATCCATCTCCATTAAATGAAAGATGTTGAACCACGTCCTAATAGTCGTGGCATCTAATTTAGGATCACTGTGTAAATAGTCGCAGTTAATTCAGTTTCGTAATAACTTTCAAAGTTACAGTTCACTATTTTCAAAATATCGAAAGGACAATAATACGCAAACATGTACAGTGAATGCTCGCTTAAATTTCACAACTTTGGGTCCCAGCAATGGCATTTACCCGAACAGGAAAAAAAGGAGGAAGCTATTTGTTTCCAGGAATTGACTCGAGCACAGCCTGACAAAGGCAGAGAATCAATATAATGAACGGAAGCAAGATAGAAACGGTCCATCGAGCATCAAGGATGGACACGCGGGACTTCAAAGTGATGCCACACGTCAAATATAAACATGCAATGAAGAAAATTTCAATCGCAGTAATTTTAAACTTACCTTCTCAAATATAATGAATTTCTGAGATTGTTATGATTAAAATGATTCTAAACACGATGGAAATCGGACAAGTTTTACAGACTTAATATAATTAACGAAGAAAAAGGTTCATTTGCATCAAATCGATAAAATTAAACCGATTTACGTCGTGTTTGGACTCATTTTAATGAGAAGAATCTCAATAATCCATCGGCATTAAGATTGGGAAGGTAAGGTTAAACTTATTGCAATGGAATTTTTCTTCGTTACATGTTTATATTTGATGCGTGCGTTATTTTTTTTACCTGTGTCTGGCTTTCTTCCCCTCATTGTATTCATTCTCTGTCCGTGTCTACTGGGATCATGTTACACTGAGCTCGAGACAGTGAGTAATGGGGGTAGACTAGGGACGGTGCAGTGCAATTAAACCGAGCAGATTTCTGTGAAGCTTAAGCGGGCTGTACTTCGTATACGACATAAAAATAATGAGGTTATTGTTACGAACCTTTGTATTTGTAAAATATTTATAAGACTACATTATCTCCTTCGAAGATGTTCCCAATAAAAGTTACACATCGTTGAAAAAGAATAATGTAGTTTTCTATATGTTTTTCAAATACATACCGAGTGTTGTAGCAACAGTTCATTATTTTTCTTAATAATAACTCGTTATTATGTAGTTTCTAACACGAAAGTAACGCATCATATATTGTTCATTAAAATCATCGGCATTTCCCATCAACAATTTCCGCCAGTGGATTATTTTCATTGAGTGTAGGTATGGAAAAAACAAATTTATGAACGAATCATGACTACGATTTAAAAAGATCATAAAGTACCTCGTAGATCTAGTGAAAATATCCTGAAGCATTTTATAGAATGCCAAGTATAACTGACAAATATGTAAAATGTTAAGTACAATTAATATATTAATCCTTTGCTGAATAATAATGTGGCAGACTCGCGTTGAAGAATTTAAATGGACTTTAACAAGGATAAATACTACTTAATTCTTTCGAATACAAGTTAAATATTATTCTTCTATTATCAATTATTATACTTTAGATGTAGAATATGCTTAGAATTTTTCTGTTTTTGTTTTAATTAATCATTAGTGACAAATTACGTGTGAGAGATAAATCATAGACGAGAGATAAATCTATTATACATGTATATAAATATTACACTTTTGTACAAAATGCATTCCCAAGTACTTTTTTAGAGAACGCAGTTTTGTAACTGGTATAGAAAAATGATATGCAGAGATAATCTTTTTCTATCGAAAATGCTGTAAAATCAACTATGTTCATAAAAGGAGAAATACTTAAGTATATACGTAATTTACATAAATAATAATTAAATGTTGACACAACAGAATCCAATGCAAATGCAAATGTAATGTTTGGTTGCACTGTATGATGACCCAACTGATTTTCATATTGTTTGAGAGTGATTAACAGAAATATCTTTGATGTTTGACACATGTTTCACCGATAATGAAATGAAAATATGTAGGTGTAGTTTCGCGTTTCATGTTTACATTACATCTTTTTGATCAAGAATTTAAAGACTGTTTGATATGTACATATTATTCTAGTCCTATTTTACTGGCAGGTCCAGGGATTGAGACGGTTCCGAAAATAACTGTTTGAAAATGTTATATTATGGTTTCGACTGAAACAGTTATAGAGAACCGAAATGAAGTCATGACTGTTATTGGGTATATCGATTTCAATTTCGGATATTACATCAGTTTTATAACTGTTATTTTTTGATTTTGCACTTTGGTTTTGTACTTTGGTTCTACATTTCTTCCAGAGCCGAAAAATAACAGTTATAAAACCAATTTTAAAGAACCGGAATCAAATCTGATATAGCTCAGGTTCGATATATCCAATAACAGTTATGCCTCGATTTCGGTTCTCCACAATTGTTTCGAGAACCGGAACCGATTTTATAACTGTTTTCAGCCTCTGGGTAGGAAATCAATCCTTGTCAAATTTGATGAAAAAAACTGCAGGATATCTTGTATACTGACATACAAGTGACTTTAATTGCTTTGTTCAAATGTGAAAGACGAATACAAGTTGACTCTAGAAATGTTTCAATACTCGTTACGTGATCTATACAGGGTGTATCTAGTAACTGGTCCGAGCTATTATTATTCAAGATAAAAAATATTTTACCCCTGTAGACTCTTATTACATGGTTTAGCTCGCTAATTTCACCGATACGCTTCTATAAAGTGTTGTATCGCACTTGACCTTTGTTTGACATATTTGTTCGTATCACTGATATTATTTTAGATAATTCGACGTTTTTAATTCGGTTTATGTCGGATTTTTGTATTCAAGCTAGTGAGTTGTATACGGCCTATCATTTGTGCGTTACAATTTGGAAACACGCTGTATTTATATATATATACATAAACAATGATTGTAAACAAAAACAATTATAATTATAAACTGAAAATATTTGTTTAATCCCTGAATTTTACTGAATTTTAACGTTACATTTTATCATACTGTTCTATACTATTACGAACATAACTATTTTAATGGTCACTCTAATTACCTTAGTTTCATGTCTTTTTCTAATTTTCAGTAAGTCGAAAATGTAGAAATTATTCAGAAGGTATAAACATGTAAAAGAAATCGTACTTTATTATAGTTATTTCCTGATATTTTGAAATGGAGAATGACAGTGATGGAATCATAATGCTGCATTAGCATAACATTCCAGTCATTACTGTTTGATTTTTACAAGTCTGGTTCAGTGGCTAAGTGTCAAAGTAACAAGTCAAAGACATAGTAACAAATCCATCAAGTATTATACATTATCAGATTCCAATTTCAGACTTTTGTCCATACTATTTACTAACACTAAAACTACCAAACGGGTCACAATGACCCATTATTGATTTCCTCTTTTTATAATTATTAAAGAGATAACAGATGTTTCACTGAGTAATTACTAAAGAAATTTATTTAGCAATACACAAACTGCATTGTGAATCAACTAAAGTTCCAATAGATGCAATCTTGGAGTTTCTGTAGAAGAATTTCAAGAAGTGAATTTAACAGGAATATTTACTTCTGGTCGGCTCTAAGGAAAGCAATAGTAGTCTTTCCAAAATCTTTCTGGAAAAACATTTATGGAAAAATATAGTGTTGCATTTAATATAATTTCCTTAACGTATTGCATAGAGTAAACTAGTACTATTACTACCTTAGTTATTCAAAAAATTATAATATCAGAAAAACATTGATCATGTAAAAATACAATTTTTGGCCTGGACTATTGTGAGATGAAAATATTTCTTCTAAATCATAGTTTAAGAGGTACACAGTGCTATTTCTCCAATGGAGAATCTCCATATCCACTGCATGTAAATATCTATAAATAAATATAAATAACCATTTAAAGTTGTAGAGATATAAGGCGACTTTTATACCTTCGTAAGCAATTCTACCCACAGAAAAGTACTATTGTCACACAATCATCCTCTTCTAAACAGTTTTTTATGTACAAAAACCATACTTCTATCTATTATAGTTTTCTGAGATATTAAGATACTGATTACTCTACTCTATCTTTATGTTATTCGAGATTAGACTATGTCTATCTCTATGTATTTTAAAACGTCGGCAAGGTATAGATGGTATAGTACTATAATAGTTGATTCGGCAATTATTTACAGCACTGATACCTCACCGAATTGTATGACCTTGAAATGTGTTGGTAAGGTCATTATTTTGAACAACTGTTCTCCATATACATTATTATCGCGCGGTCTTAGTTTTCTAGACATTCGTAAAAATATGTTCGGGAATGGAGAGTTTTTGTACTTATTTACAAAAATAGTAACCCTTGTGTGCCTTTGATCTTGATATATATTATTAAGGTCATAACTTTTGAACTTACACTTTCTGTTAAATAGTTTACATTCCTGGGTGTATGGAATAATGACCTTAACAACATGTATCAAGATCAAGGTCATACGAGGGTTAGTCTTTTCGTAAATAAGTACGAAAATTTCCCATTCCCGGACATCTTTTTGCAAATATTTGGAAAACTAATGTTGAGCAGCGGTAAAATGCATAGGAAAAAGTTTTTCAGAATGATGCCTTGCCAGCATATTTCAGGGTCGCCCAAATCCGTGAGGAATCAATGTTGTAAATAGTTTTTTTACTATTTACAATAGTAATAGACAATAGTAATAGTCATTACTACTGATTCATACATGTGACGCGCGTCTTATGATCGTTACTGTTCAAGCATTTTATAGGAGAAATTAAATTTAAGTAAAAGTATTTGAAACTATATGTCTGTTTCATATCAATCTACAGGTGCTTGTCAAACAGTCTACGGGTGTGAATCATCAATAATCCTAAACAAATTGTAAAACTTAAACTACTTCATTAAATAATATCGATTGTGTTTCACTATACTATCGTATGTGGGGTTCATATGAAACAAACGTAATTCGTGTCACTACAAGGAACTCACAATTCGTAAAGAACTTGATAAAGTGTTATGTACCTGTCATTGTGTTTCCTGTGCGGCAGTAGAAGTGAAAATATTGGTTAATATTACGTTTCGTTTAAAAATTGCCACGAACAAACTATTGTTAATTACGAAAGAGTTCAAAATGTCCATTTCTAATTTACTTATGATTAGTGTCGTGTTCATTCCCGATGTTTCGTTGCTTAAATCAGACTACTGTGATGGTGATCAAAACAAATTGTATACGAGAGTCTAAAGGAGACTTCAAATGTTAGCTGTTGGGTACATAACAATTAGTTTCGTGGAATAATCGTTTTTCTGATATAAATTAGTTTCATTTTAAATTTAACGTTATATTATTAATTAGTATATTATAATAATAGATTTATTATATTAATAAAATGTTAAAAATTTGAATGATAAAAAGGAAAGTTGCAAATTAATTTTAATAACATACTAGTACATCGTGTATCTACTTAACAAATAATATCGAAATAAATTACTTAGTTGTCAAGCATGAGTAATTACAAAATTGGACTTGTAAAGTGTTCACATAACTTCTTTTTAAATCAATTAAATTTAAAGACAGAAGTTAATATTATATAATAGGGAACGTAAGTAATACAATAATATAATAAATATAAATTATAAAATCATATAGAAAAATATATATTAAAATTATAAAATTAATATTAAAGCTAAAAATTAAATACAACTTTTCCAAAATTCACTATGTAATTTCTGGATACGTAAGATATCTCACAATATGTTTATGTAAACACGATTGTATAAGTGTCTTATGGTATACCATTTAAAAGTAATTAAGAACATTCAAATAATACAAATATATGTTGCTAAACATAAATGACAGTTTGCGTTACAGAAAAAGATGTAAAATATGCTCAAAAGTATTGTTTGAATCTTAGCTTTCAACTAAAATGTAATCTAATCAAAACATTGTTTTGCCTGTTTTCAACGTTAATAGAATACTAAACAATTAAACCATTACAAAGTTGCGAAATATAATTTAGTACATCAGTGTTTAGTGTTCCTAATCTAGTGCTAATATTTTACTGTCCATGTCTTCTGTTCAAGTGTCCTTCAGACTCCGTATTTCAATAAATTATTAAACTTCCAAACAATTTAATTAATATCCCTGTGCCTGGTGCAGTTGCTCTTTCATCTCGAGATAAACAAAACAATATTGAGAAAAGCGCTGCAGCATACTGTTTTATCATGCATACCATGAAGATATATTTTCAGAATGGCTAAAAATTGCACGGCTAAATAAGAAGTTAATACATAAGCTTTGTAATTGTCTCATTACATTTAACAACTTTTTAAAAAGCAATTAATTACATAGCAGATTTTAAACGGTGAATAAAAATTGTAAAAATGCATTCGTTTTTCAGTAATGGAAGGTAAAAATTCAATTTGAGTAAATAACAATTTAACCTAATCATTCTCTAAAACAATTTGAGCTTGAAGTATTCGTAATATACATAAAAAATTAGAACACATATTTTATTATAAGTGAAACATCTTTGTATACGTCTATGATTCCACTTTCTGAAGTAGTATAAGTTGCAAATACACCTACGTTATATTTACGATATATTCTAGCCTAGCGAGCAAAATTAAGTGGAAAAAATATAACCTAGAAATTATACCATTTAAAATTAAAACCATGAAAGTTTATGTATTATGTTAGACAGTTAGGTGAACTTACAACCAAGTATTTATATACCATAAGAAGCATAATACAGGGTGTTCCGTGTTTGATGATACAACCGAAAGTAGTGAATACTTTTGTTCAAAATTTCATTTTCAAGAAAATCAAATGTGAATATTCATTGGACATATTGTTTACTATTATCAAATACTGATAACAGGATATCGCTGTATGATCAGTCTATAATTTCTCTTTATAATTTTTGTCGACGCCATTTATAATCGTTTTACTATCCATATTATATTCTGAGATAGGTAGTCAAAAGATTGAATCGCGATTAGGTAAGGACAGTGATAAAGGAAGGAAGAGAAGAAAAGAGTGTCTAGTAGAAACTAACGCAATGAGTGAATCTATTTCACTTTTTGTATGATATAAACACATGAATATATCGCACAAAAAGTGAATAAGATTCTAACCTACTGTTTGAAATTTTAAATAAATTAAAAATTGTATTATTATAAATATACATTAATATAGATTAGATCAATAAATTTATGAAAATAAATAGAATTAATTAAAAAAAATACTTCTCATGAAATTAAAATAATTAAATGCATCACAGAATGTTTCAATGTGTATAGGGTCTTACTCGGGGAATTAGAATTTCGAGACTCTGCAGGATCTCGTGGGAAGAATTTCGCCTTTACCCATTTACACCAATTTTATTTGTTAATTCTTGTGAGCAGAGTGAAAGATTTTAAAACCATCTGGAGTATGTAATGTAATAAGACTACCCGCATGTATAACACATCATTGGCTATTTTGGAACTAAAACATCTCAACATGTGTAATATGTTATTCCACCGCAAGAAGTTAAGAAAGGATAAAACAAAATCGAACACTTTTCAGTGAAACGTTCACAGAAATATGTTCAATGGCTTCTATAAGTCTGTTGTTATTCTCAGCAAGCTTAAATAAAAACAAAACGAAACTTGTTATGAATTTATAGTAAATTTTCATTAGAAATAAATAACATCATTATCAAAGTAAAAATTTGTATACTTTAGCACAAATAAAATGATTAATTACAATATGAAACAATTTTGACAAAATTTCAAAACTTTCTGTACGTAAGGTATCATTTGGGTTTGTGTTTGAAGCAGATGGTGTCACTTCTTCTTTTCCTGGTTATAATAATATTAAAATTATGGTAATCTTGTCTTGTGACATGCGGAAGAAAAGATTGTTCAATAAATTTCAATCAAGAAAAATCAAACAGTGAATATTTTCATAATTATAATTTTTATTGATTAGAATCTTCCTCTTTCATTTTATGAGTACTATTTGCGTTTAAAATATTTAACTCTTTTGTCACTCGTAATAAGCGACTCATAATAAGCTATTATTGGGTGCCAAAGTTCATCAAATGAGTAAATACTTTTATTATAGAAGACACCCTTATACTCTCACAACCAAGTAATTCTACTGATATGAATCGTATTGATATTAATTGATTAATATTAATCATATGTGCTTATATATGCATCACCAGCCGCTGTAATATCTATTTTAACCAGGTAATTGCTTTTGTTTGACGTTACACACGTCATCTTAAAGCTTGAAATGATACCAATTCTTTCCAGTATGAATTCCTTATTTTCTTCAGATAAATATGTAATTCTTTTTTTATTTGCTTTGGTTTTTCATTGAAATATATCCTAGGTGCATTCGTCCAGTGTTAGACGAGTACACAGTTCATTTTTTCATTTCATTGCGCGCAAAACGAGAGATTTTTCAAACTAATTTCCACAGTTAACAGGTTAAAGGAAAAAAGTTTGGAATATTTGGCACGATTACCCACAAGTTAAGGACGTGATAAAACTGCGTATACAGAATGTATCAGAAAGAATGCACGCCGTAATCAAAACAGTGTACACGTATCTATATAAGATGTATGTATGTACTTTATTAATTAACAAAAATTGTTATTAAATTACGTTCAGACGTTTAATATATTGTCTGCTAAATATAACTAACAGGAATTTTTCATACTGATGCAATGCATTTGACGAAATATAAAGTCACATGTTACAATCCATCACAGCTATTATATTCTTCACTATTTAACACCTTTTTAATTTTAACAAAATTTGATTAATTCAATAAATTTCTATGAAAGTCAAATATTGAATTTGTGATTAACATGTTAAAATTGACTAAAAACATAAATAATATTGGAAACTGTGAGTGGTTATAATTTATTGGTCGTAGGTTAGACACCTACGATTTGTCATTACCTTTCTTTTCGATTGCAATACGACTCACGGTACACCCTGCACACATATTCATTTAATTTAATTGCGAATTTATATAAAGAATAATGTTGTTAAATGTAAGTATTAAATAATTAGTATATACCAATGTATATACTATTCATTAATGTAAATATACACGTTTTCTTTATACTACTTTCAATACGTCCGTAAACGTTCTTGACACGTTCACCTGATTACTTATATTTTTATTCCTTTGTTGCATTCAAATTCGTGCACTGAGTTATAGTTAATCGAATATTATATTAGAAATGCTCCATAATATTAGGCTACATTTATCAGTACGATATTAAAGTAATGAGTCTCAATGTCAATATAAAACTTGCACTTGCACTCTGTGTTTTAAATAAGAAATCAAACATCGTGTTAACGTCACGGTAAATTACTCACCTATCGTTATTTTGTGATGAAACATGTAGTTTTGTGATGAAACATCTGCAACGAATATTTGTTGAAAGCAGTGTTTCATGAGATCAGTATATTAGTGTAAACAGAATATCACATTCTTCGAATTAACCATTATAAATAATACAAAAAATAATTGCTTTCAAACAAAAATTCATGAAAGCTAATTAAAACTGCACTTCTTTATATCTTTATGGTTTGCTTATCGAAACTATAATATATTACTTTACGTTAGACAAACAGCAATAACTGTAAAGTAAATTTCATTGTATATCAGAAATAAGGCTTGACATTTGGCTTTTTAAGACCTGGCAAATCACAGCGATGTGTTTCGTTGAAATATATGATCGAATCGAGTTCTCACAAAGACGATACAGTAACAAATGTGCTTTCACAATACAAATAGTGTAACTTATAGCACAAATATATGATAATAAATTTCTCAAATCGCAAAAATAATTTTTATATTAAATAAATCCAGAATCAATACGTGTTTCGTGTTCCCTAAATTTTAACTTCTAGAAGATATTTAAATATTTAAAAGTAGATTTCCTTTGGTTTTTATTTTTGGTACGCTGATATATTGACCTAGACAATGAATATGCACGTGATATTCAACAGATTGATCACATATAGTATATGCACAGAATATGATAAAAAGTATTAATATCAAGGAAACGCACCTGGCATCCGTTGGTTTATATGTGACGTCGTACTTCTCGACTTGATCAACTTGACTTGTGCTCCAAGAAACGCGGACAGATGTCGGATTCAGGAACATCACAGTAATGTTTTCGGGAACGCCAGGAATACCTGTCACCGAACCTGGAAACCCAAATATGAAAAAATTACTATATGCAAAAGCTAATATATGTTAACCAAGAAAAAATATTACTTAATTCTAGTATTATACATTTAGTATAATGAAACATTACATGTTTAAAAAGTAAAATATCAAAAATAATTGACCTCTGTTATGCAAACTAACAATTCTTGAGTTATGACTTAAAAACTATTTAAACTTCATTGACTCTTTAAGGATGTTTGACAACAATACTCGCTGTGAAAAAGTGAACAATTTTTAATCTTGGAAATTTTTAATAAAACTTGCAAGATATACTTCTTTTGTTAGAATAAATTAATTAAATGGAGAATTCGTATGTAGTTCTCTTGAGGCGAATAACCGTTGACGGTGGAATATCATTTAAAAATTCTTGATTTGAATGTGTAATTGAAAACATGCGATAACGAATACACTTGTCGAACATCATTAAAGAATTGAAAATTAACACGGTGCGTACCGACTAATTTTAAGAAAACTGGACTGAGTGACTGGCAATTCTCAATGACATTAACTTACATCACTAAATGTAGGAAAATACAGTATATTATTGTTATTTAATATATATTAAACAAATAATCGATTCTGATAAAATTTTCTACTTTCATAATCATGCAACAATTAGTACAGCTTCATACGTAGGTATTTCTATAAAAACGAGATTTTCCGTTTTCGGTACGCAATGTGTTAACATAACGTTAAAGTGTTGGTATGGAATATTTTTCGTTTCAAATGAGCTGATTATTTTTGTTGAAAATACATCAATTTGAATAGCATTATGGAATATAATTTATAATGAGGGATTCTAGTAACTCGTATGTATTTTATTTATTAAATCGCGTAATGTAAAACGTAAGACTTTTTATAGGAAGCTGGTTCTCAAATTCAGACAAACATTGTTTTATCCCACTGTTCGTGAGATGGTTTCCGATGAGTTTGCGACAAACTCCAACTTCTTCTACAGGAAATGAAAGTTCGAGAGGGATCAATTTCAGTGCTTGGAGCTGTTCATCGTAAAAGTACGTCATAAGGATAAACGGTTTTCCGCGGGACTTGTTCTTTAAATTTTCCTCTTCATAAGGAAAGTTTTCGAATTATTTTTGTGTGGTTCACTTATTAGTGGTATATTATCAAAGCTGCTGACAATATTATAAGGAATGTGAGCCGTACTATCACTTAACGCATACATTTTAACGTAAATTCACGTGAGCGCATCGAAAAATATTCCGTACACTTTTTGTAGTTGCCAATACTCATATTTACGGAATTAAATTAAACAAATATTTTTTTTATTTCATAAATGTAATTCATTTCGACTGCAAATATATAACAGTAAACTACATATTAAAATAATAAACAGATTTTTCCTCAAATTTATCAAATTATTTACAAGTGAAAATAAAATTAACAGTTAAAGAACATTATATCCTCATTGATTACAAATAATTCGAGAGAAAAAATTTGCTTTTTGTTTATATAGTTTATATTCATACAATATTATCCTAATGTTAAAATAATTTAACATAAGATAATATAGCTATATAATGACTATATTATAGCTACATTCAAATATTATTTACTTTCTCGTATAACTCAACTGGCAACTCTGAGAGTAAAGTAGACATGTTTACACGACACATTTCCAACCAAAAATATTTATTCATTTGAAAATATTACTACATATATACAGATAAGGGTACTAAATATTTAAAGTAACATTTAATAATAAATATTTAATAACACATGTAAATACAAATTCGAACAGCTACAAAAACGATACGGATTGAATATTATTCAATGCTATATGTGTATGTATATTAATTCTTTGCTATATATGTATGTATATTAATTATATAAATTTCTTACGATAATTGTAGCTAGCCAAGAAATAAAAGAAGAATAATCCTAATTGGTATAAACTGTAGAAATTAAACTAATACGAAAAATCAACCAGTGGCTTGAACAATCAGTTTGCTCATTATTATTCAGTATTAGAACGTGACATCATATATCATAACATAATATTAAGTGATCTTTTTTATAAACTTCGTTTCCTACATGTTACATCTATGGTTAATTATGTTTCATTAAATATTCGTTTCAGTGTAAGATACACAACATTTTTGCGTTAGATGTACAGAGCGTTGGACTATATGTAATGGACATTTTAAGGAATGATTAACGCAAAAACAAAACGAAAATCAATAGTAACAAAATTGCAGTTTCCTTATTAACTTTTCAAGTTATTGATAATTAAAATATACCAACAGTGGCGTGTCAGTTGAACCTCTTAGTTGCTTGCACGATGCGAAACTTCATGCTTGTGTTAACCTATCTCACGCGCGCTACTACTAGTATACCGTTACATTTCAAAGGAACTTTTAATTATCAGTAACTTGAAAATTATGTCGGGACCAGAATACCGCCCTTCCTGATTTACGTCCAGATCAGTGTTTCACAAAGGGCGTGCCACAACATTTTCCAAGTATACTGCAAAATCATAAAAAAAACTAACGTTGCTTTTATTATAACTGATCCGTTGCGGTCTGAATTAATTTTTCCTATTCTTTTATCAATTCATTATATACTTAAGAATTTTATTTCAGTTTTAACAAAGTTATAAGCATGATGAAGTATAAAATAAGCTGAAAAACAATTAAAGAGCCTTATTGATTGCTTTTAATATAAATTAATTAATTGTTATGCAAAAATAATTAAAATAGTTATAATTCTTAAATTTAAAAACCATGTCAAGCCACAGTCGACGTTGGACCTGCTGCAAGGAAATGTTATTTAAAAAAATAAGTAAATAGTTTACGTATTTCATAAAAGGTTTGAAACTGTGGACAATGTTGTTCAACTATACGTTATCGGTGAGGAGTTAAAACTAGATTTCCGAGACAATATGTAGCTTACCGACAAAACTAGCTCCTTGGAGGAATAGTATAGTGGCCCAAAGGACCATGCCGCCAAAATGGCGGGCCAAGGATGGACCGCGTATTGTTCCACACACGTGCTTATTTCCACTTGTGTTCTCTCTCAGAGATGTGCGCTTTGGTAATTCGCGTACCACTTGAATGTATTGTGTGCATGCACCTTTCTTAAGGTTGTGGCTCATCTAGCCTCCTTTGCCGTGCTGCATTCTTCTCCTTTCATTGAGCCATAACCACTGTAACAAAAAGGAAAGACATGAACTGTAGCAAATTATATATTACAAATATTTCATTAAATTACTTTTTTAAAAATATTCTTTAAGTATTAACCAATAAATACATTTCAGAAAGTTGGTTATTGTTCAAGTTGTTTCGAATAAATATATACTTATTTATAATAAAATGAATAATCGAATAAATTCATGCTATTTAAATAATTTTTAATTAGTAGGTATACACTGTAACACTTCATGAAATTAAATACACAAGGTGTTTACGGATTTACATTCCAGTATGTTTCTTGTACGCGGTAGATATTAAGAAAGAATGGAAGACGAGCAAGTTGTACTGCTTTTTTATGAGCATCGTAATAGTGCATAGAAATTTTGTCTATTCACGCTATTTTTTTGGAAACTGAAGGTAACCTTCAACGTCTCAAATAGAATGCTATATATTTTTATTACATTGCATGGAAACGCGTATCAAGATAAATTTAACGACGTACAACGCAAGACGTTTAGACTTACATAAGTTTAGAAGTGAAAGAAATATTTCGCGTTTTGCATGTTAATATGATTATTGGTATTTTTTCTTGAGATGTTTATATTTCATGATTAATATGATTTTGTATACTGGTGATGATTTTATGTCATGAGTAACATTACAAAATTATTCCAGTATTACTTAGCAAAGCTTGTGTTAACACTATATCCCAATAGATCGTTGTTCGAGGAATGAAACAGACATGGTAAGTATTTATTACGACCGCAATAAAAATAAGAAACATTGCAGGTTAACCCTTTGACTATGACGTACACCCAAACCGGTGCAACTTTTCAAGCATTATTTTAAGCGCCTATAAGCGCCTACAGTACCATAAGAACAATATTTTTAAGCGCCTTTAGGCGTCTACAGTATCACAAGCACAAGTTTTCTCAGCGCATTTAGGCGGCAACAGTAATCAAAGACTTAAAGTACTTAGAAGAATACCTAAATAGAATGTTGCTGAGCGAAAACCAATTTTGTCTTGGTAGCAAAACGTTTTAATGAATTAGTACTATGGAAAATAGGAAACACAATTTTATAAAATCTTTATCTGAAAAAGTAGAATTAAAAATTCTAGTGTATTTCTAGTCAATCCGTAAAATATCTGTTTGTGATATTTCAACTGAGGCTAGGGCTACAAGAAAGTAACGTTCCACAATGCATAATATTTTATAATTGATTGCTTACGACTAATGACTGTAATTTCTATAAAAAGGTTTTAATGTAAACTCTGACGTATCTGAGTATGGGATAATTGATAATGCGTTACAAGTGGCTCATTTTTATAATGGAACATTAATTTGAGCTAGGTATTTAAAGTTTTTGAATACACAATTTCGAAATAACTGGAAAATATTGATACTAAGCACTGTTCAAGAATTTTACATTGAATAAAATAGTACTTCGCTCCAAAATTGTAGAGCAATGACATATGTATCGAACATGATGTTTCCAAATAAATAAAATGGAACATAAGGATCTGTGAAATGGCCGTTTAGGTCTCAGATCTGTTTCCTTTGGATATTTTTTATGAGACACTATGAAAAATATCGTTTACGATATATTACTTTTCAATGGTATTAATTGAAAAATAGAAATAACACACGCCTGTGCGTCGATATTACAAACACAAGTAATAGAAACCAAAAAAAGTGTATTTCTAAAGCACAAAAGCGTATTCTTGCGAACAGAAGTCATATTGATCATGAATTGTAAATATCTCAAGAAGAAATACTAGCAAGCACATCAACATACAATATTCGAAATATTTCTTAAATTCTTAATTTTGTGTGAGCTTGAACGTCATTACGCTGTATATCGTTTTTATCTTGATACATGCTTCCATGCAATGCAATAAAAAATATAACATTCTATTTGAAAAATTGGAAGTTACATTCAATTTTCAAAAAATAGCGTGAATGGAAAAAATTTCTTAGAAATAAAAAGTACAACTTCCTCGTTTTCCATTCCTCCCTAATATCTACTATTTATGAGGAAAACACTGGGCAGTAATTTCACGAACACCATGTTTGCTGTAGGTATTTATCTATAGTAGGTAACAGTTTAATACAATATAATGCAATAGTCAAACACTTTAAATTACGAATTAATAATTGTTCAAGTTAATTTTTACTTGTTAACTACTTATTGAACATTACCAAACACCATTTGATTAAAATAAAATTTCTTTCGTTTTGTAGTTTAATTATTAAAATGTGAAAGTTTATGCAATATCTATTCAGGGTAGGAATGCTAAACTTTATTAAGAGGGAACATGTATATGGAACGATATTTATTCAATTAATAATAAACTAAAACTTTATTATGTTGTTATTCATAGTTTTGTTTTGTTGTTATTGAATCATTTTTAATTTTGTTATTCCTTATTTTGAAGAAAATGTCTATCAACCAACACAGACATCCACTAGTTTACAACTCACATTTATTTGTTATCTATACCTTAACGGATTTTATAAACGTCGAATATATCTGCATACAAATTTCGATAGTGATACGTTAGTACTTTTATGCTCACGATATCAAAGAAAACTGATTTATGTGAAATGAATGTAATACCATCGAGATAAACGCGAATATTCTGGTTGAATGCCAATGGAGTCCATTCAGTTTAAAAAAAGAAATCAATATTTATTGCAAGTGCGTCGGTGCACCTTATGAAGACTCGCGCAACTACAAGAAAATGAGTTTTCCATAAACAGCAGAGTATACATATTTCCCTTTAGAATCCTGCATTTTCATTAAAACCATTATATAGTGTCTAGAGTAAATTGAAAAATTGCCAGTAAATTGATGATATTTTAAGTTGTATCTATTATATAACGTCAAATATTATTTTCAAGAAATATGTTTTTGTAATTACTTGTATACTCGTTTCAATTCTTAAATCTGTGCCTGTTATAAACTAAGCCATTTATTTGTAAATGTAAATATTACGTTTCATTCCATAGAATGTAAAATATTCTAAAAATTTAATAAACTCACATTGGTAAGTAAAGAATCAATTGAATGTGTTAACACTAAAATTTAAGAATATTAAAAAACTTTAGTTAAATCACTTCTACCTATGAATGATTCAATTATTCAAGTGAGTTTCGAAATGTAACTTGTAAATAAGGATATTGCATTATTTCAATAAGTGCAAAAAATGTTGCGACTTGGTTAGTATTACGTTTGTCTTATTTTAATTTCATAGTAAACGGATCACATGGAAATATTTACAATCTGCATTCATTACATTGCCGAAAATAAGAGCTTAACCCTTTCAAGGCTAATATCGCCATATTAGCAATATCAAACTTTCATATCTGGAATAGAAAATTGCAAGTAAATAATTTAATTATTCAAAGAACAAACGATTGGTACCTACTGCTTTCCTTTACTTTTAGTATTCAAAATTGTAATGCATAATTCAGTTTCCCCTTTGGTAATGGTTTTAATTACGTTAAAACATCTTTGTTTGCAAAGCGTTAATATTGTATCTTTTAATAACAATTTAACGGTGATATAATGCATTTAGTTCTTTTGAAGATATAGGTATTAATATCTATCTTCATAAAGAGAATTTAGTATATTCGGTTCGTAATACAATTGGTCATTGTGTTACGTGTTAAGGGCAATAAATATTAGTACTTTAATACAGTTGTCATTCCATTTTGTAAAACCAATAATTTCTTCAAATTCAGTGGTGCTGATTTAATGATGAGCCTTGATTCGTTAACAAATTGAAAATTATATACGTATACATGTATATATATTTGAATGACAATTAGGTATATATATATATATACCTACTACATATACCTATTTCATTTCACTGAAATTTTATTTATTGATCAAAACAATTGAATGATATTATTATTAATTAATCGTAGTCATCCGTAGTCGAATGACCATCAAACTATCGAAAAGATTTGACATAAAAGATTCAATTCGTATACTTGATTACGTATTAAAAGAAATTCCTATTTTGATGGACCGTCTTAATATATTTGTAAGTTTTGAGAATTAATTGTAAGAAATGGAAAATGTTACAGCATTAATTTTACTGTGTTATAAATATTTTAAGCAGGTACCCATACAAAATTATAGTATTGTGTAGTACCAGGAATATTGTAGAAATTGTAGTGGGCTTTACACAATTTATGCAGCAGAAATTGTTCCAGGAATACCAACATATGTATTTTAATATTTTTTTAAATATGTTTAACAAGATGGCAATCACAAATATTAGTTACTGTTAATGAATATCACGATAAGATAAGTTTTATAAATTTCGTATTTTGAAAACACATTAACTGCATAACAGACATTCATTATAATATTCAAATAAAACTATTTATTTTCGAGATCATTTCGAATATTCAATGCTTTTAAGATATCAATAATTGCGAAACAAAAAAATCAAAACCAGTCATTTTAACTGATACGGTAGTTCTAGTGTTAAGGATTTAAGAATGGGGAGAGACGATAATATATACAAGTACGTTTTCAGTATGTGCGTGAAGATACAGATCAATTACGAACAATTTCTGAGATAAATACCCGTGTTACTACCCTGAGAATGTCCTTTTCAAAGAAAACGCAGTAAGAAACTTATATCATCAATTACATTTCTTTCATACTTTCTATCGTCAAGACCGTTTTTCTCTCTTGGTATTTAATCTCTTTGGTCGTCCACCGTGTAATATCTACCAACTGATGATTAGAAGTAACGTAGCATGAAAGATCGATAATAACAATATAACACATGTTTTCAGTGACGTATTATCAATTTGTACAACATTATTTATCTGTTTTTACGAAGTTTTTACGAAGTAAATAAAATAAGAATTATAAAATTACGTTAAAATTCTGATAAAACTGTAATAATCTTTAGGTAAAATAATTTCGATAAATACATAGATGAGCACGCATCTCACTGATTTTTATGATTTTTAAACATATTGTAAAAATCTACATTTTGAACAACTTCTTCCTATATGGCAGCGACCACAGGTTTAAAAGTGTACAAATCACTTAAGCTTTATAGGTCGTCGCTGTAAACGTAGAAGCCACACTGTAAATGACCATGACTCTGCTTCACTGTTTAGTTTCATAAGTTACTTACTAATTTAAATTACTAGTACGTAACTATACAGTAAACTGAAATTTGCTTACGCTCGCTTAAATTTCACTAACATCCGTGCGGTTAAATTTTCAAGACTCATTCCCATTCTTCTGCTACCAGTCAGTCGCTCGAGCTCGACGACGCCTCATCTCATTGTCAAGGATAGAAAATAAACCCAATGAAAATAAAGGAAACAAACACGCATCGATAGGATGCCGCGACTGTGAAAAGTAAATATCTAATAAAGAAAATTTTATTTTCCGTAAGTTTAGTTCTATTTTAATAATTATGACACCAATACAGATCGTTTAGACGCTTTCGATTAAAACGAGTCCAAACAAAACGTAAATCGGATTAATTTTACCGGTTTAATACAAATAACGATATTAAATATATGAATGCTTCAAATGGATAAAACTAGTCCAATTCGCGTTGTGTTTGGACTCATTTTAATCGGGGGAATCTCAGCAATCCATTGGTGTTACGTTTACGAAGGTAAAGTAAAAAGTATTGAAAATGAAATATTCTGTCTTACATGTTTACTTTCTTTCAGTTGCGGTACAGCTTTGAAGTACCGAGGCTCGGCCGTCGCTGCTCGACGTACCAGGTGCATCTCGCTTGCTCTCGTATGTATTCTCTCTCTTCATCGAGTCGTGCTCGAGTAAATAAACTGTTTGTACTCTGCTCGCAAAAATTTCACTACGAGCTCCTGTTTTGTTAAGAAACGAGCATCACTGTATGCACAGGCGTTTGAGAGAGTTTAATATCAGCCTTGAGTGACCGTTTACTTGCTATTTCTAAAAACATATCGCAACGATTGAAAACGCATAGGTATAACGACTGAACTAATTAATGTAAAAGCTACGGCGATAACATCACATATGGAATAGGCGTTTGTGGGCTTGTAATAACGTTGGAAAACTTTGTTAACCTTTTTCACTCGAGAAGTGACTCTCAATCACCATTTGATTCGATATAACAAAATTACAAAGTATTATATATAATATTAAGTTTCGTGTAATGCACCAACATGTGAAATATTTATATAAAATAGCTTTGTTTCTTAATTTACGTATGTTTTCTCATTAGTTCGTTTCAAATAGTATCGTCTATGTCTCATCGGAAAGTGTCGAATGTTTCTAGTGAAAAACTTCCGAGTGCAAAGGGTTAAATAAGACTTTTTACTAAGCCGTTGTCAAGTCGAAAGCTACAGAGAGAGAGCTCTTTTCAGGGCACAATTTAGTCGAAAGACTCCCCTTGTCGGTGTGGCTCTTGTTCTGTTTATTGCACCTCGAGATTCAAAGATGCTTTCCCTGAACCATTTGAGTGTTTAGCAGCGCGATCGCGCTTCTCTGTTACACTGCCTAAAAATGCCAGCCTATCGGTTCGAAGAATGAAATTAAATTTACCAATTTTCCTTCTAATTATTTATTTTCATTTATGTTATTACCAGCTTGGAAATAAGAAAACAAAACGTTCGCACCATTTAGAATTTTTTTGTGTAAAAATATAAAACGGAAATTCAATATTTGAATTGAAACGAAAGAAGCGCGATCGTACCGCTAAGTACTTTTCGACCGGGTTTTCGCAAAAACCCGTAGCACTCAAACGGTTAAAAAGGCACCGATTAACGAAACATACACGACCAACATTCGACTTTCCCTTCGCTAAGATTATCTTACATCGCCCTCCAAAAAATAAGATTCTTTCCGCGAAACGACTATAGCGATATAATGAAGGAAAATTTTCGTGCTAGCATCAAGACCAGAATGGACCCATGTTAGAGGTCTGAGTCTGAGGAATCTGAAAAAAAGAGCGAGATCGCTGCGAGGACATTGGGTCAAGAGCCAGGGTTGAAGGAACTCAGACCTCGAAGAAAAAAGACGTACCGAATTAGAGTTTATAGAGCAAATAGAGACTCTTTATATTAGGGGTACCAATAAGTAATGTGGTTTCTTGAAACTAAAGTTTATTTAAATTTTTTGAAAGATAGTCGTCGTAATTGTCTACGACATTTTGCCACCTGAAAACAAGCTTTTGTATGCCTCTTTTATAAAATTCCGTTCATTTTTCATTAAAATACTTTTGTATTCGGTTTTTGACATCTTCATAATTGGGACATTCTTTACTATCTAAAAATTTCTGTAGAGATTTAAATAAATGAAAATCGGATGAGGCTAAGACAAGAGAGTACAGAGGATGAACCGAAGTTTTCTAGTCAATTTCTCTGATTTTGTGCTGCGTGAATTTTACAGTGAGCGGTCTTGCATTGTTGTGCTGTAGTATGGCTGTCTTTCTGTTAACCGAAACAGGATGCTTTTTTTGGAATTGTACTGCTTAGGCGTGTTAGTTGATGTCGATGAAGGTAGGCAGTATCAGTATTCCTGGACTTTAAAGGTTCTAAATGAATAGCTTCCTACAAATTCGTCCATATACGGAACATTTTATTCGCATGAATATTCGAGTTTGGAGTTGCCATCGATGTATCACTTGAAGATAAGCACTATGGTTTCCGCTTTGGCCTATCATACGTACCCCATCTTTCGTCCTCCGTAAGTAAACGATCTAAAAAGTACTCTGATTTCTGTCTAACGAGTAACGAATTGCATATAGCAAGTCTCGTTTCTCGATTATCTGCACTAAGGACATGCGGGATTCATTTTTTGCATCGTCAAATCTTTCCAATTTTGTGAAAATGTTTTTAACTGTAGACCACAATACACCAAGCATTTCTGCAATCTCTCCAATTGTCAAATCTCTCCATTCGTTGTCTTTAAAAAGGGATAGACTCACTGATCTCTCATCGTCTTGCAGACGAGTTTACCCGTTTCAAAATTTAGTGAACCATCGTTGACATTTCCGGACAGTTTGAACTTCGAAATAAACACTATTAATGTTAATTGATGCAATAGTAATATTGTTTCCTTTACGAAATTCGTAAAGCATACAATGTCGGATATGTCCGTTCATCATTTCATCTGAACTCATTCTTTTTAAATGATATTGAATTCTCCAATAAACTTAAACAGCTTATAAGGACAGTGTTTGAGGTCACATTAGCACTAATAGATCATCAACTTAATTCTGGTTTCAAATTCTTACCGTGATAGTAACGGTTTTCATCAAATGGACATATGCTGTAAGAATCGATGTTTTGAATGACTTTTTCCTTTGGTAAAAATTTTTTTGGAGGGTACTAGGGGAGAAACTCCTCCCATGCTTTTACCCCATATTTTCTAAAAATAATTCCAGTCAGTTTTTAGGAAATTACAAAGTAAAAACATGGGCAGGGATAGTGCTCCGTCATTAGCACGTATAAGTTGTGCGCGGTTTAAACCTACATTGGCTGAAAATTTTTAGAAATGTGTTTGTTGCGGCGGGCAGCACTGCAACAGTCTGCGCATTTACAAACTAGGCACTCAATTCTTTTACCCTGTTGTGGAACCAACGGTAAAATAAAATTTATACGAATTACATTAACCTGCTAATTGTGAATTTTAATTTTAAAAATCTTTGATATTGTTCGCAATGAAATCAAATAATGAAGTGTATACCCGTCTAACGCAGACCAAATGCACATATAATATATTCTACTGAAAAGCTAAAGCAAACCGAAGAAGAATTACATGTTTACATGAAAAAAATAAATAATATATCGTTGAAAAAATTAATTTCAAGATGACGTGTACAATCATCGAACGCAGTTAACTGGTTATTTGCTTATCCCCTTCAGACTTGAGTTTTGTATAAAATTTTATTCTTTAACCTAAAAACAAACGACTGCCATTTAATACAGCACTAGAATAACATTATTTAGAAAATAATGAGGGTAGTATGCTTCCTTTGTGATAGAAATATTCTCAAACTAAGGGTATATAAGTGTGGAACAGAAAAATACATCCAGTTAAATTTGTGGGCATAATTTCGGGAATACTCAATACACTTAACTAAAATTTATTTCAGAATTTTTAGGGAGGACTAGGGAATATTCCTGTGAAATTCCATTTTAATATAATGCCGTATTATTTTACAGTAAAAGTTTATCTGGGTTTGGCTACTTTTTAGCTTTAATAAAATGATGGATCCACGTATAGTGAAACGGAAATTTTAACCATCTACAATATTATATCATGAAAATATAAATCTTAATAATTTTTAGGATACCTAATGAGTGAATAAATGGTACATTGTTTTCAATAAATTTTCAATAAATTAGTAAACTATCAAATCTTGTAGGTATTTTGGGATCATGCGATTCCAAACATTCAGTAGTACAGTTTTCACTTCTGCAACTACATCAATTGTCGAAAATCGTTGTAGACATCACATACAAGTTGACTCCAAACATTTTCGATGAGATTGGGATTAGGATATAAACTACTGTGTACATAACGTACTCTGTATATAAGAAATAAGTGGGGAAAAAGTGACTAGCTACGAAATAGATGATATTTCTCACTTTCAATTTTAACCGAAATGGAATTTTTAAATTTTGTTTTAATATCTCACGTTTTTTGAATTTGATAAGAATAAAATTACTGTAAAATAAATAATTACTATTATATTAACACTAGGTTTACGGAATACATCAATTTGAAGCACTTTAGATTTTATAAACATTATTTAGTAAATGTTCACGTCGAATTCAATTTTTTAATTGTCTATTTTTAAACCTATAATATCCAAGATCTAAATGAACAAACATCAATTTTTCTAGCAACAATAAAATGTTTATTTAAAGTTTTATACAATAAATGTCCGTGAGCCTAGTGTTCAATATCTCCATTTTTAATGTTGAAATATATTATAAACTTTATTTTATAAACAATAAATTAAATTCTTCGTATGTTTCTTTATTAGTGCACTTAAACCTTGAAACTTAATTTTCACAATAAAACTACACCCATCCCTCAATTTACATCGAGTATCTGTTCTACGTGGATTTGTTTTACACGAATGAAAATCGTGTAAATAAAGCCTGTCAGTATAAAAAGAAAAATATTGGAAATAAAAGCTATTACATACAAATTTTAGAAAAACATATTTATTTAAAATTTCTTAACAAAACAAAATAATAAATCTGAACGTTTACATGTTATAAATTACACGTTTTTACACGTGTACTTAACGATTATCGAAGAATAACTCATGAAATACGGCTTATTAGTATTATCCGAACAGTGGACCCTGTTTGTAAAAAATCATTGCGTTCTAACTTGAAGTAACTTGGCGTAAATACTCAGAAGAGGTGTGTATGCGGAACAGACCCGGCTCGAAAGACCAAAAAATGTTACGTTACGATCGACGGGTCGACGCTTGGTCGCGACTCGAATGATTTCGGCATTTTACGTTGACCGTACGCGTGATGCCCGCCAAATTAATCTTGGGCACCTGGATCCGTCGGTGGAGCAGTGGTCGCGTCTTTGCGTTACGTTTTGTTCGAATCGAGATTTTAATAAACGAGTCTTCGAATCCGGAACGATGATTCGAGTGTGATTTCGAGTGGTTGTTGCGTGAATTGTGAATGAGTCTTTCGTGTGACTGTAGTTTTCGAAGGTAGTACGTGAACTGTGCTTGTCGAATGTGGTGATTGAACTCTACTTGTCGAATGTGATACGTGAACTCGTGGAAGTGAACTGTTCTTGTCGAATGCGTGAAGTGAACTCTACTTGTCGAATGCGTAAGGTGAACTATATTTTTCGAATACGTAAGGTGAACTATCCTTCGTCGGAGCTCTTACACCAACAAGTCAACTTTTTTACCCCTCCTTCGGATGTTTGGAAGGGGATGCTGACGGAGTGGGAACAAGAGATCGACGAAGTTTTGGATAAAAAATACATTTGGCAACAGCGGGAAAATCCCGCTACTTGACGGACGTGCAAGGGTGTACCCCGATGCAGGTACGCACCCTTGTCCGCAGGTAGTTCTCGCCGTTGCGCGTACATTCGGTGAGTCAGCGAAGGAAAACCCGTTACGTGGGCCCATGTGTACGTGCCCACCTAAGTACGGGCATGCACCCATGGCCGCGGGTAATCCTCGCCGCTGCGCGAGAATTCGTCTGGTTTATGACAGGGGCGATTTTTGTATGGGACAGAAAATACGAGGCTGACCTGCACAAAGGCCGAAGCCGGGCCTCGGATCAATTATCCCGAACGCTCGATCGTATTTGCGCCCGTGTCATAAACCAGAGCCGTGTATCGACGTGCCGCGGTCCTCGGTATCCGTAAGGGTCCCTTGTTCCGCGACAGAACAAGGTGCTACTCTACCAAGAGCCCGAATACTAACGTAATGTGAAAATCAGAGTGTTTTATTTAAATCGCGTTATGTAACAACTGTTGTAAGTTATGTAAATAAAACTTATACTATTGTTTCCTAGACATATACCTTAATATAATACTTGATTATGTTTTTTGTTTGTTTTGTTTGAAACAAGGTACGATGTAACAAAGTAAAAATTTCATAGTGTCCGAATATTAAAGTAACTCACTGTATGTAACAATGTTCAAAATGTACACACTGTAAAATTAAATTTAATAGTTGAAGTATTTTACTACTTTATAATGTTATTGAGAGTATGACGTATTTGACACCCAATAATAATTCTCACACATTCAGTAAAGGCACAGGAAAATTAGACACTTAAACCTTAATTAAATAACTGCGTGTTAAATTCGCAGTTTCCATTTCGTCTGGAAGCTCAATTTGATTTACATTGCAGAACATTTCCTCTGAACAAGTTCATTTGGAGTCACTTCATGCATATTTTAGCATTCGTGAATGAATCGGTGCTTGTAATTGGTTATGTATAATTGCATTTTGTCTTACATAATTAAATTTTTAAAAAGGTCATAGTCTGATGTAAAAGCTGGAAAATTGTGTACATTATAATGACAGTACTTTAAATACGGATGCAAATGTTGGTAAATTATTTACGTCTATAAATTGTTGATTATATACATGCACTTCAAATTCATGGTTTTACCAAATTTTGTGGCAAGCAGATAAAAATTGTTTAATCTTTTACATAATTATTGAACTTGTATGCTATTTATAGTACAAATCTTCTTTTGTCTCTTCGTAAACGTATAAACATGTATAGTAACTGAAATAATTAAAACAACATTTTAACATTGCTAAAGTTTTTCAAACTAATTGCTTCAAATACTGAATGAGATTATATGTAGATGATTACATACATATAAAAAATATTACGCAATATCGCAACTACAATAAAATTGTGAAAAAAGGAATAGTTCAGTGAATGGAAGTTGAAGAGAAAAAATAAATTGTTTTATAGGCTATACAATTCTGATAACTGTCGAGTATTTACCCCTAATACTTTATATATTTCATTATGAATTTTTGCATTATCATTTCTTTAATACTAGTTGAAATCAAAGCAAAAGATTGAAAATTTTATTTTTGATAAGGGTATAAATGATTAAAGTTTAATTATGCAATTTGCACGTGTCTATGTTGCTTATCACAGTACATTTGTCCTCATTTGGCTTTGGGATATTATGTTATCAACGTGAATTGACATATCCGAGTAAGGTATCAATCAAGCACCGTGATCGTGCTTGACACCGTCATCGTCCTGACAGCTGTGTTTACGTTGCCTTGTAATCCGTAGATTCCTACAGCAATACACAGGATGTCGACGGATTTATTAGTCAGCGTTTGTCTCGTAAATAGTAGACCTAAGGAAACAATGAAAGAGGAAAAAGTGGTATTGTTTTTGGTAAGCAACGCAATAATACTTACATACGAATTTGTTACGCATACATTATTTAGAAAAACAGTCTCATCACGGATTTCAATGAGTTAGAAATATATTATTAAAGTAATTTTTCTTGTCCTGAAGTCATTTTCCTATACTCCAATAATGTTCTATATACACAAAAACATTTGTATCGGTATAGATTTAATGTTAGACATATTTGTAGAGTTTTGATTACATTTAAAGTATATGAAGGTTAGATAATAGTTGTACTGAGAATTAATAACAAAGAAGGTAATAATAATTTATGATTATCAAATTTAATAGTAATGGAACGCTGACCGTCTTATTTTGATCAGATTTGTTCACCTAACCGAAATATAATTTATATTAACATAAATATGACCTACAAAGTGCAACATGTAATATTTTATATAATTTTAAAACATTCGGTTGTTTTAATATCAAAATTCAAGAATTTTTGACAGAATTAAGATGGAACGATACATTTTTTAAAAAGCTGAAATGTTGTACAAAAGTAATCAAGTTTCTCTAGGTTAAAACTTATTTATCATACTATTTGTGTATTTTCCCTTATTCAACAACATTCCAGTTTTAATTTAAAAAAGGATTGTTGCTGTATTTCAATTCTATCCAATGTTCTTTGATTTTTACATAAAAATGAACAAACGTTCTCATTAAGCGGCGATTATGTGTATAGAAAAAATTTGGTTAGAATGATGTTCTTGACAACAGACGTTAAGGTCATTTAAGTCAATGAGAAAATCAGATCTCTTTCAATTTCCAATGTTCCTTGCGAATAATTCAGACGTTAAGGTCAAAAGGTGAATATACGTATATCTAGGAGAAAGTTTTTTTTTAAATGATGATCGTAATAATATATTTCCAGGTTGTCACAATCGAAAATGAGGTCCCGTTTACAAATAATTACGCACTATTTTTAAAGAACGAAGATAATTTTTTATTTTGTTAATGAAATGCTTTAGATTTTTATATCACATGAAAGGGAATATTAAAATTAATTAAACGATGTACCACATAATGGTTTCGATGTCGCTCGTTGTAGGTTTTGCAAAAATCCATTGAGTTTTGATTGGTAGATGCTTTGTGCCGACTAATCTTCTAAACTAAACTAGCTGGAAGGATCACTTTCTGAAAAAAGAAGGACTATCAATTTTAGGAGTTCAAACGAAAACTGCTGCTTAACATTATTTCTACCGAAGGTTTCAAAAGACAACTTTCGACTTTTTAACTTAAAATTATTTTCCACGTGTTGTCGTATATTCTGAATTGACTTTTCGACTATTCTAACGACGATTATAAAATTAGCTGTAGGAAATGTACAAAATTCAATTGAGACAAAATGATTAAACTGAAAAAATAATTTTAAATTAAAATTTCAAAAGGTGTCTTTCGACACTTTCGATAGAAATAGTCTTAATGACGACTGTGTTCTATATGCCTTGCTTCGTGACCGGTTTTAACCAAAACGTTTTGTACTGTGTCGATCGACTTCTTGATATAAACTGTCTAGAAAACATTTAAAATGCAGCTAGAGAGGGTGCTTGACCCCCTTCACTGGGAATAAACGAAGTAGCAACCACCTAGATTTCCTCGAGGCGCGGTCAACTCACTCCCGACTAAACGAAAGTGTTGAACAATAATAACGATCTTCGTGCCTACGATACATCTGGTTGCCTCAAGGGTTTTAAAAAATAATGAAGAGTGAAAGTTAATAGGCCTGGCAAAGAGGAAGTACAAGTATCTGAGTCTAAACGGTCGAAAAATTTAAATGTCTGTCAAACATGATCGCGTATTTAAGTACTTACGTGTCAAAATCCCGGTCACCGACGACTTAGACATACTCCCCGCCTTAACCCTATGCTCTACGATTTATTTTTCAACCGTACTTGATAAAACAACTTTATTGTTCATAATTTAGTAGAAAAAGACAAGAACTTTATACTCATTCTGCGTCTTCGTTTACTGCAACTGTCAAAGATTGATAACAGACGAGTAATATTTAATTTCCGTTAAAAATAAATAAATTACATTTACATTTGTTGAAATTACACATATAGCGCCGAGTATTATATGTAAAATTAGTGTGCAGTTTAATAATATAATTGGTTATTGCTCACACACGGAATTCACGGCGGACGTGATCGGATTCTTGCGACGTCCACGAGGATCGTAAACGCCCATGTCATCACGATTCGCGTGGTTCCTTACGAACTATTAATTTGGTAAGGATGGTTGTGTTCGAAAAAAATTGGGCGAAATGAGCGGAGTGTGAATACTACGATGCGTAAATGTTTACAAAATTGTAAGCTCACGAGAACGATTGCGGCAAAAAAGTATATGGTCACACTGTCGACTGCGCGCATGTTAAATGACGACTGCTCTAATTGTTCGTCACAAAAGGCAGAGATGAAAGCGTTTTTCGCGATTTCCAAGCGTATTGGATCAGTTTTGAAATTTGATTAAAAATGTTGTTTTCTTTCGTTCATTTAACTTTATGTCAATTTCTATATTGCCTGATTATTCAGTTTTTCAATGTTTGGTTTTTCTTTTATTTCTGTTTTTACTAAGGAAACTGTATCTAATTTATTTACCTTTGTTTTCTAACCAGTGATTTTACTACTTACGGTAGAACTAAGTACCTATATATAAGGTACGTATACTGTTAACCAATTAACTACATTTGACGAATGTACATGTTATCTTAAAACTCTAAATGGTGCTAACTTCTTTAACGACAAACTATTTATTTTTTTTTAGACAGATATGTAATTCTCCTTTTTTCGCTTTAGTTTATCGTTATAACATATTCTAAGTGCATTTGGCCTGTATTTAATAAGTATACACATCATTACTTGATTTTATTGCGTGTACGATAAGAGATTTTTTAAACTAAATTTCTAACGGGTTAAAAAGGGAATTTTCCCATTGGCAAATAATTTGGTGTGCAAGGATGTTGTTCTTATGTGCGCGAGTTACTGTGGGCTAGGCGATCTAGCGAAAGAAGGGTTGCCGCGGTCTACTTAAGAGGTAGCGGACGTCCGAGCCTATGCTGTGCGTAAAGCAGGTAGATTTTTATTTTACGGAGTAACACTACATAGGTTTCTAATAAGTAGCTTCATCGATATTGATCGAGTTCATTCTGCAATGATTAAGATGAGGCAATTTCTACGTAGTGGTTTCGTGATATAAATTTCTACGACAAGGACAAATGAAATACGAAAACAACTCGAAAAAACAACAATTATCTTAATCTTTCTTTCGAGTTTTACGACTGGCAATGAATATTTCCAAAGAGAACTGGCGGTTTCTTATCCACTGAAACTTCTAATTTACTAATCAAGTTGATGTATTGCAACTCTAAGAAAGTATTTCAGTTGTCAATAATTCCTCTGCGGTTAGGGATTTAAATTTCTAATTGCACTCCCACTGTAGGTGTCTTAATAAATATTACTATGATTTTAAAATACTATAATATATTGATATTCGTATATCAATTGTTTAGTGTGTGTAGTTTCGTAACTACGATAGATATCAAAGTACTCTAAACCAAGAATCCAAAAGTTGAACATGGAAACTCTGAAATATAATGGTGACAAGTTAAAGTGCAAGAGTCGAATTGTATCTGACGGACAAAACGGACGTGTCAGTAGGCACCCATGCTCGTTTGCCTCGTTCCAGATATATTTTCTGCTGCTGGTTGAGGCACTTGCGGTGTTTGGCCCGATAGTAATGGCGGAACTGGTTTCGGCACGGTTTGTTACTGGCTGAGCCGCAAGCTAAGGTGGAGCATGTGGCCGAAACCCCTTGCCCCTCTTCACTTTTGAGCCACAGGCCAGCTTGATTCACGTGACTAACATTCACGTGAGTATATACTACGATATCTAAACTACGTTAAAGTATACATTTACCGTTATAGCAGAATGATCCTGAAGGATTTTCAGGAGGCGCATTGTAGTTGCATGTCGCCATACAGGAAATGTAGGAGCAAGTTCATCTCAATTGTAATCTACGAAAAAAATATACAGTTCGTTACTAAATGTACAATTGATTATTACTTTGAGATAATAAAGTTATTAATTACTATTAATAATTATAATCAAGCTGTTGCAATTTCTGTTGGCAGTTCTATTAATCTGTTGGTAAACTAAAAACATATATTATATGATTTATGTTCACATTATATATAGCATAGACGGAATTGCACGCCTAGCGAAAAAAATCATAATTATTACTTCTAATTGGATATTTTATGAAGTAAATCTTCTTTTGCCTCAGTGATTATTAAAACAAAATAACAAAATACATGTTTAGCCTAATGGGTAATTTTAGATAAAAGGTTTAAAAATATCGATTTCTTTTTCATTTTTCCGAAATGTGAACCTTCAGGAAGATTTTGTTAAATGGCCTCTTTCAAATATATTTGTTACGACTCACAACCATGATCAGGAATCCACTCTGAACGATTTAGGAAGGTTTAATAACTACTTCATAATAGTAATAGCTACATACTTCGAGCTTTGATATTTATAATCGTAAAAGTAGTGTTCTTTTTAAAACAGTAATACATTATTCAGTTTTTATGGGGAGAGTTTTTAAAAGTTAAAAAACTCCCTCTTTGCAAAGAAGTAATCTTTTTCACTACTTTGTCAAGTGTAAGTCAACATCAGTTTTATTCACAAATGTTTAAATATCGAGTTACGCGCGACATTTTGTAAATAACATTATATTATTTTCAATATTATTAATAAAAACATGTTTTTATTGCTTCCTATCAGCTAAGCATAAGAGAGTAATGGAAATCTTTTGTATTAATAAATTTTTGGAAATCGTCAACTGTAAAGCGATTTGTTCCTTCAATGAAGTCTTCAAACACCTTTTAAAACGAATGGAGGTCATGGATGTAACCATTAAATGACAAGCTGAGAAGCTTTTGCATAAGCGAAACTCATCGCGCGTCATTAGCGCTAACAGCGGTATCAAGGAATCAAAAGAAACTAAGATGGTACGTAAAAAGGACCCAGTAATAAATGACGCGTGTAAGTTATCTGAAGGCCATTTTTAAGAACACGATAAGATCGATTAGTTATAAGCAGGGATTGGAAAGGTTTTGAAAATAACTGTTTGAAATTGTTATATATCGGTTCTGACTGAAACAGTTATGAAAAACCGAAATAAGTTATAATTTTTTAACACTCTACATACTTATAACCACGGATTGAAAACATTTAAGAATTGACACCGATATCATAACTATGTTCAATCCGTGGTTATAAATATATAGAGTGTTAAAAACATATGGCACACAAACGAAAAGACGTATAGAATTCACTAATCCGAGTAAAAACAAATTTCCACGGTGTCCGAGATAAAAATAGGTTTTGTTTCAACAACTGAGTTCTATACACCCTTTCACTTGTGCGTCATCATTTTTAATATCCTATACATTGTGTACAAAAATCTGAACTATTTCAAAACTTACATTTATTTCGAAACATTTTCCTTCAACCGGTGTTATTAAGCACAAAATTTAACCAGCCGAAATTTTAATATGTTTTCCAACATACTATTGGTTATGATCAGTGCCATAATTAGATTTTTATATTAAAAATTTCGTTTTATTTCTTTTATAATTTTTTAATTTACCTCTTTTAAACTCATAATCACAAACAATAATGACTTTTATGAAAATTAGGAATCCTTTTTATTCATTTATTTGCTTGTTTGCTCCAAATGGTGTACGTAACAAATCAATACTACCGCTAGTAATCAATAAAAATATATCCTTATAATTTTCTCTATCTATAGGTATCTTAAAATACCTTGTTAGGTTCATGATTCTGGATAATTTTTTCCTATAGATATCTATTAACGCTATTCGGCCCTAGTTTTCGAGATGTACATACATAAAAGTATAAAAGTATTTTCAACACTATGTAATTAATAAATAATGTATTATGTATTTAATAAATAGTGCGTAATAAATGTTAATAAATAATGATAGTTGTGTAATAAATAGCAATAGTCTATAATGTTTTATATATTAATAACTAAATTACTATCTACATTTATATATAAAAAACAAACAATAATATTTAATTAGAAATTTGATCGGTGAGAATTGAATATACGCCGTACGCGAATCATTGGATACTAATATCATTTTGGGTTTCGCATTTATGGAAGCATAATGAAATTGCAGCTATCGGGTTGGAGGAAATACACATTCTGGGGTGGGCATTGCAATTAATCTGCCACATGCTGTGTAATTTTAATGGGATAACTATCATGCCATGTTTCAAAATGAATACTCCCCGGGTAGTCAGCGCAGTGAATCTCACGTACGTTTAATCTTGTTAAAACATGTGTGATTAAAGCAGATCATTTTATAAATACACAACACAATAATGTTGTATGAGAACATTTGTCATTTATCATGTATCATTTTCAGTATTGCTTTATCTTTTCTTCATCCATGTTTGATCATAGGAGGTACATAAAGTTAATACTAATACCTGAATTCTTTAACGAATAAAATTTAAAAATAGTTTGACATTCACAAACACACTGCCACTAAGGGTGGATATATTTCATTTGAAATGAGAATAGTAAATGAAGAAAACAAAGAATTACCGTAACGAAAAGAACAATTCAGATTATTTGAATATAAGGATGTGTATAAATAAATTTCAAAATTGTATTTAAAGAAATGAATAGTTATAAAATGATTTATTTAGTAAACATATATTTATTAAAATAATGATTTAAAATAAAGATAATAATATTTCTAATATAATAAATATACATATTCTACCTGACCACGGAACATAAATATTTGTGTTAAAAGTAAATGTTGTCAATGATAAATATTCATAGTTATGGCATACATTTTTTCGCATTATAGAAAATAACGTTTAGCTTGTAAATCAGGTAAATATTTCTTGAATTAAAATAATTTATTTTTAAAATACATTATTTTTCAAGTAACATTAACTACGATAAAATATACTGAATAAAAAGTAAAATACAAATTTTATTTATATAACTATTTGTATTAGTCTTTATTTCGATAATCCTCACTTCTGATTGTAAATATCCATTGAGCTATTGTAACTGCTGAAATACGAAATGCATGAACAGAGACGTGCTTTGAAAATGTATTTACATTGTTGTGTATTCCTAAAGAACAAAAGACAATTTATTTGTAGAATTCTTCTTGGAAAGAGTCCATACTCAACTATTTAATACCCTCTCTTTCAGGTCAATCCCCGATCTTCACTGGAAAAACTCGTGAAGGAAGTGTCCTCGGTTAGGTCAAGATCTGGAGAATACTTGACGACGTATCGATGCTGTCGAAGATTGGGGTCACTGGAGATTGCTACGTTGCCGTTGATTTCTATGTTTCAATTATTTCCGTTTTTACCGAGTACGTGAAAATATTCCACCGGATACTCACTCTATATCCGGAAATCGAAAAAATAGGACTTCGATCTATATGTACACTACTATTTAAAATTTGCTGTCAATGTTCCCGATTTATGAAAGAAAATACAATAAAAAATAATTTAGATTATTGTTTCTTAACATTAAGAGGGTTATTAAAAATTACGTTTACTGTACCCTTTCCACTATTCCATATTTAAATAATAATATGTTACATTATTTTTTATGTAGTAAAAATCAGTATCTCGACCAGGTTTTCAAACTATGTTGTATCTTTTAATTATGGTTATTAGGTTTCCACGTGCAAATCCTTGTTAACAAAAACATAACTTACTTCAACAAAGAAAATATAAAATAGACAGAAGCGATAATTTAACATAAAAATTAATCAATATTCAACAATCTTGTTATTTTTCCATGCATTAATTTAAAATATATGAAGTGTCAAAGTCTGACTTAAAAAAAATTTCATTAATTATATTAACGTCACAAATTAGAAATTAATTATCTCATAAATATATAAAATAAAAGAACAAAAATTATATATTTTTATATTTGACTAATGCATATATATATCCATGTTCCTTTATCATACATAACAATTCTGCAATAAAAATTGTTGATAAAATGCGAAAGTTTTCTTTTAACCGATTTATTGGTCCTAAAATTTTAACCCACAATGTATATATAAGCTAATGATACAGTAAGACAGTAAACTCAGCAGTAACATTAAACTGACAATGAAATTTTTATACAGTAATCAGTAAATATTAGTAATTAAAGTGAGACTTCTTTATACCATGAAAAACAGTTCCCTTTAAATTAATTTTCCTTTCAACCGATTCTTGAAAAGGACGATCCTAAACCCCAAGATTCTTATTAACTCGTTTGGGTAGACAAATATTTTTTATGAATTCATTATGTTTACTATTTTAGTACATCGTACATTCTAATTAAATTAATTTTAATGAATAATTTATAAGAAAAATTGTACCTAGAGGTATTTTATATAAATATCGATCTAGATATTTGTCATATACATACAACACATTTGATAGTACTATAACTTCATATTTAAAATGTACTATAACTCGATGTACAGGGTGTTTTGAAATTTTAGGACACAAATGATAGGGTGTATACAATTCAGTGAATTGAATAAACAAGTCCCAGTAAACATGAGTCGAAAACTCAATAGTCTCCAAGGTAAAAACAGGTTTTCTTTTTAAAAAAAGGTGTGTGGAGACAGAATCAAGAACATTGAATTATTTGAGAAAAGTATCAGTGATACAAACAGATGTGTCAAACAAAAGTCACAAGATATAAAATACTACATATCACGACGGGAGGTATTTTGCCGTAACGTAACTTTGAAGCGTTCTGCAAATGTCACGTCACAATTTTTACATAGAGTCCTAGTTTCTGTTTCGTATTTCTGAAGTCCACGTTCAGACATTTCCAAACCATAAAAATGAAATTTTTTTGCGTAAGCGCGTTATTGAGATAACATCAAAGTTGCCAGTTCGCCGGTAGAAACACCCTATATATTTAAGCATCAGCTACATGAACAAGATATATCCTATAGTCCATCAGTATATCAAGATAACTAAAGAAAAAAAAACAGGCTACAAACCTTACGAATCGGTAATATGACAATATCAAATCACTGACAGTTCATAATTTTTGCTGGAGAATTAGATACTTGTAACGATAAATTCAATAGTGATTGCGATAAAAGTATATCAATACTCTGCCGTAAAAAAACTAAACATGCTATCAAATCCTTTTGTGTCAAATTGAATGTATCACAGTAAGTATATATATTCATTATGAGTCATTTCGTCATAAAAATTGCATTTTTAACATTTTAATTATATGTTATGTATTTATAACAAAATACAAATGTCAGTGTTGATTTTTTTAGCATCCTGTAATTGATAATTTAACCAAGAAGGATCTGATTCTACATAAAAAAATAAATCGAAAATAAATTTCTTCTTCTGAGAGAAAATCGAGTTTAAATACGTTTGTTATCACTTTGCCAAACACCAGTGCGCCCGACAAACTTTTTAATTGGATTTCCTCAGACGCAAGGTTTCAAATGAAAAAATTCCGTTTCACATTTTTTATTTATATCTTCATATGGAAAAACAAAATATTTCTTTCATATAGAAGTATCCGTATCCTCATCATGTTATCACTATTACTTTGCATATTGAATATAATTATTATATTAAAACTTGAAAGTAAAGTAACGAGAACTACAGTTTAAAAATACTGCCCTTATGAATCAGAAATCATTCATTTGTCACAGTGATTAGCTATACAAAGTCAAAAGTAGATTCTGATAAAATGACAAGTATAAAAATTAGCTAATAATTTTGAATACTAAAATTTGAAAAGATTCAAACAAAGAAAATAATTAATTTGACCTGCGACTGACTCATAATGGTAATAATAAAAAAAAAAGGATGTTTACCAGCGTTACGTATTTATAGTGGCTATATTTCTACGTTGTTACACTAAAACAGTCTAATGGATACACTAAAACAGTCTAACAGCTACTTGGTCTCAGTACGATTCATTTTATCTAAGAATTGTAGAATCGCTTAATTATAAATTACAATTTTCTCGAAATTATTTACATTTTATTCGAATAATTCCTACTATTATTTAAAAATAATACCCTAATTTTAATAATAAACGAAATAATATGAAAACGTCATTAAAAAGATGAATATCTAAAAATTTGTCTATATTAGGTCACTCTATAAGTAATTACACTTAAAACGCAAAGAAATCTCAATTGCTGTCTCTGTAAACTGATAAATTATTAGTTCTTCATCAACTCTGTAATATATTATAGTCATTAGCAACAGCAAAGGGTAATTTAGATAAAATTTGTTTCATAGTACATTCTTTCGTGATATCATAAGTCATACCGGATAAAATTTTTTACCGCGTGTTCGAACCTCGTTTCTTCTCCTGTCAACTTTGAACAACTTAATTGCTCGTAATAAAACTTTCTTTATATTACTCGATTGCGGGGAAACAGGTAATTAGTAATAGCTCCTTCCAGTATTTATGTATCATAAAAGTTTTCCGCAAGAATAATCTTGGAATTACATTACAGAAAACTGCAGTACAATGATATATACATTTTTGCATACTTTTCACCTCCCAACACCCTCTCTCTCTCCGACTGCTCAAAAAGATAAAATAATCTCTAAGGGAAGTAATGTCGTTTGTAAGGTTTAGTTTTTAATTTAATTTGTACTATTTTTCAGATTAACGTGCATTTATCAGTGTTAAATTAAATTCTATTATTTATTATATTAATACTGTAAAATGTATATTAAAAATAGTATATATGTATATCTTCTTAATAAATTAAATTATATCTGAACGTCGTTTCAGTTAGATAGAATAAATTTATTCAATGCAGAACATTTATAAATGTAAACCATTACACGAAAACTGCAAAATAGGTTAATTTCGAAATATTAAAATCGTATTTCTGGTGCACTTTTTGTACCTTTAGAAGCGTTATAATTTTTTAAATTTTATTTTGAAAGTTTACTGTCTCGGAATATGTTTAGCATGTACAGTGTATACATTTTATGCTAAATCCGTTTACATTTCAGATGGTTCAATAATGACAGTTCAACATTATTATGTTACTATATGTATTATTATGTTACTATGTTAGTATGTCAACATTATTATGTTAGTATTATTATACTATAAGTATAGATAACATTTGTTCATCCCTTTACTTCATAATTCCTTTAGTAATACGAAACAGCCATAACAAGCAGACAACGTTTAAGCCGTTGCAGTTAGAAGAACGTCGCTAACAATTCAGAAACGTGAAAAACTGTCGATACATATCAGAATCAAGCAAGTAACACTTTCGCAGGGTCTCTTGCGAGGCCGCTGCAAGATCCCTGATTACAGAACCTTCGACTGCTGTTTGCTAGTTATGAGTCGTTTTTTTACAGGCTGAATTTCCAAATCCCCGCCACTACTATTGGGATATCACTTTATGGCGAGGCTGAGGAGTGTGGGTCCCGTTTTCATCTTTTCTCATCCCATTTTCAATATTAATTTATTATTGAAATATTGATAAAAAAGCCCCTAGCAAGAGATCCCTCTTGCCCCTGTGCTGCCCCGTTAGACATCAAGCGGTCTCCAAATAGTATAACCGGATATACATACTTAGACAGGCAACTTTTCTCAAAAATGAATTGCGAATCATCTCCAATTCACATGCCAAGATCAACTTACCTCTAATTTCTAAACTACTTCTGAACACTAGAACAACCGCACCCGTCAAAATGGGGGGCTTCAGTTTTCTCATTAGGAATTGTTGATATCTTAAAAGCGTTAAATATCCGAAACTATTTATAAAATAAATAGGTTCACTTTAATACTATAATTAATATACGGAGAAATCCCCCCAAAAATCTATTGTTACAATTTTTATAAGGATTATACAGGGTAGATCACGAAGCGTGATCATCTTAGATTATTCTACTGCTAGCGGTTCGATTGAAAATTTTGTTAACTAAAATAACATGGTCCAAAGAGGGCTTCAAGATGATTCTACCAAATTTGTTGTCAACCCTTTTTTTCCAGAGTTATCAAGTTCATTTTCAATGTTTTACAGGTAAACCTACAACAATTTCCCTATAAGATCAAAACTCCTATGTATGTCTCCCGATTTTTCTTAAACCCGCGTATGTTTCACCAAACCCCTGATGAATATCTCCGGAATTGCGATTTCTCCTTCTCGCATGTTTGTGTCTTCGGGTATTACATTGGTATTCATCACCACTGTTTTTGTTAGCAGATTTTTTGAAGCTTTACCTGTTGTTTTATACTTTTTGCATGGTGTGTCGACCCAATTTTAAAGTTTTCATAATCAATATCACTTATATTTTGTTTCAGAGTTTTAAGAGGTCCTACCCGAGGCAACTTTTCCTTCTTCTGTCAGGTTTACACTACTTAGGCGTTGCTTGCTTTAAAAAAAAACAACTCAAAAACTATTTGCCAACAGAGAACCATGGAGACGCCGTTACTTCGTCGGTTAACTTATCGATATCTACACTATTCAAGCATCGTATTAAATCCTTTATATTGTAGTCAATGTAACGTGGGTACAACGCATTCATATTACTATGTCTTCAAGACGATAATTCGCGGAGATGATTATCAATTGAGCTTACGCACCAGAATCATTATCGATATTCAACGGTGCTCACTAATCAGCATTACGTGTTGAAATTATGAACTCCAATTTACATATCTATGAGCTATTTCCTAAAACTGTACATGTAAGTGTCCATTATTGAAGATTTAAACAATTCGATATTCGATTTATTGATAGGTTACATTTATTGCGAACAAAAGATAAGTTAATAAGAGATTCGTGGAACTTCTTTCAACGATATAGTCCTTTGTAAAAAATCAAATCATCGAATCATGGATCGAAGCATACAAATTAACAGAGATGTAGCCAAAATATCTACGGATTCATTATTACATGTACCCATAAAGATATGAAGAAGAAAAAGAAAGTGCAATCCACATTATTAAAATACTTTGTAAACTAATAAACATGTTCATTTTATTATACATTAATAAAACATATATTTAAACATTTTCGTATTTTCCAAATTAGAATCAATTCTTATATTTCAAATTGTTTGGTGTTCACAGCAGCGTCCTTACTTGGAGCTGATTAAATGAGACCGCTTGCTTCCTCGTTAGTGGACTGTATTTTTTGTGTGTACAATTATGTCTGAACACTAAGACGCGCTTGTATGATGTGTATCGTTCGAAAGTTTTGAGTTGTCTGTTTCGCTGGCGATCTGCGAGTCAGATCGTCAGCTCCGAAATTTAAGAAAACACCCTGATTAGTTATCGCCAAAATTGACAAGTCCCAATCAGGGGCTTTCGAAACGAATTGTCTCCACCGTCGCTGCGCCCTTGGCGTAGTCTAACGAGGGTGGGGTGCTACCTAAGACATGCAGAGACTATGTTTTTAGCTTGGATAGAAATTTCTTCCATGCAAACCCCAGGTACCGAGTGTCCTTAGGATACCATTTGGTCGCCCTTCAGAAATATGTATTTACAACCCGTCGCTGGCTGCCACATGCGGGTGAAAGGAAAGTTTTGGAATTTGATTTCAAAAGGCCAATGAGTATTGCCGTGATGTGCCGTTAAAATACTAAACAGTAAGAGCCGTTTTTTGCCCCGTGCTGTAAAGAGCTTAAGTCTCTGCATATGTCGACTCTGTTAAGCCGTGACGGATCAACATAAATATTTGAATAATAAGATCAATTTCTGGACTTCATTATTCCTGCTTCGAGACCTACTCACCGAGTTACAGCTTGAAACAGTTAAACGAATCATCCTGTATAGAGTATTTAACGACGATTCTTAAAACAGTATCTTCTTTCAAATTGTTATTTAACGAATATTTATCTTTTGCATTATAATATCAAGATAGATTCATTAAAATATAAAATAGAATTCATTTTTTTCATTTGAATAGTGAACACATAAATGTTTAATATAAAATGTTTATTAAAACTAGAAAATTGTTAGTGATAAAGTAGTATTTGCAAGCACAATAGCGAAATAACACATTATTAACACATTCATTGGCAATGTAACTGATACTTGAAACCTTAAACTGCTCAGTTGGTTACAAACTTTTTTTTTTATATTATAGATTTATTTTCAATCTAAATATGTACTGGGTTCTATTGGCACTAAACACTAGTTTTCTCTTAGCCTCTCTGGTATTCCATCAGAATGCCTTCAGTAAATACCAACTATATATCTCACCGGATAAGATGGCAACGAATGTGTAAATTATTCATTTTATCAACAAATTATTCCAGAACAATGTAAATAACTATATGCAGAAATTAAAATATTGTTAACAAACACGCGTAGTTATTTAATTTAAACTAATCTAATTCTCAAACGAAAAAAGTTTACGAAGTAAACCGACACATAATCTCCTTGCGCTTTAAGAAACAATAAAAGGCAACTAACCGGAACGTAACATGTGACCAAGGTAGATTCGAAGGTATGTTTTCGTGACATGTCGGTTAACCGCAAGAAATCCAGCGAAATTAAAATTTTTAACGTGGAGCGCGAAAGAACAGCCACTTCCGAAA
Organism: Nomia melanderi; assembly: GCF_051020985.1. NCBI lineage: Eukaryota > Metazoa > Arthropoda > Insecta > Hymenoptera > Halictidae > Nomia > Nomia melanderi. The sequence continues at coordinate 1,745,631 of NC_135009.1, forward strand.
AAGCTGGTTATTAGCGTGGGGGATAAAAATCGCGCAGCCCTTGGAACGTATATCAATGGAAATTGGTGCGTGAACGCGATAAGAATCATTAATAGTGAGGGGCGTACATGGGTGCTGACCTTTCCGGGTTGCGTGATACGCGCTCAAACACGATACCGTTCCCTGCCAACGAAAACACTGAACAAAGCCTCAGTGTCGACAGCCAGCTGGCCTCAAGCCTTCAAGCAACAAATGAAGATTGCGGTTTACATTGGCGCGCCTTTATGCGCAGCCTCCAGAAATCTAGAGTCTACAGTTACTCTATAGTTCGGTTAACTGCATACACGTCTATATATGCGCATATACATATAGTACATATAGTATACAACACGTAAACCCGCACGCTGCATGCCTCCAAGCGCTGTTACTTTTACTTCCTTTTAAAAATTTTTAATCAATCGCATTACTGGGATCAACGAATTTGAGGTTTACGTTTCTATTTTTAATCCGTTCACTTAGAATAACTTGTGAGACTCGTAGTGTGTGTTTGTATCTTGCCGTGGTGAATTAATACTAAAACTATCGAGCAATTAGAGTGACTTATTTTCAACTTTGTATAAAAATTAGAATAATACGTTTCTTGAGATATGATAGATCTCCTAGTCTTGTATCTGTGCAAATATAAATTCAATTGAAAATCTTTTGCAAAAACGTCTTTGTAATTTAAATACTTGCAAAGTGAAGATTCTGAAGTGAGTCAATTTGACCCGTGTGGTAGGTTTAGTGTTAATAAATGTTATTACGTTATATTTTTCGTTTTTCACTGTAACACCATACTATCAGAGTACTATCTAGTTAGCTTATAAGTATTTCTTAGATTATGTCTATACTGCACTATCTAAGCGGACTTTATCCAAAAAATGTATAAAATGATTATCACGTGAATGGATTACATTGAAATTTATCCTACATTTAAAAAAATTGTCACAACAGTGGTTTCTAAGGGATGAGAGCGTAATAATTTTCAATTTATACAAAGCGGTGTTCGTAAAATTATTTTCATTGTTGAATATTATTACGCGTGTGCAGTCTTAAAAGTAGAAATGTAAACAGTTGTGTAATCACGTTTCTTTAATCTCACTTTTAATAATACTAACTTCGATTTACGAATATCGTGGAACTCCGTTTATCTAGTTCCTATTAATCCAGATTTTTAGTTTGTCTGGATTTTTCATTATTTGAGTTTATTTTAAGATAATCACATTAACAGTAAAATCATTAATTACCACCAACATTTGTATATATTACTTAATAATACTTATTACATAATGACTTATTATATAATTATATACTAGTTGTATCAATAATAATACATGATTAACGGAATAGATGTATCTCAATCATAATGAACTTAAAAGGTTAATTTGTCTGAAAAACTTAAGCATATTCTGGATATTGTTGGATATAAAACATAATCTGTGCCTTTCATTTCTATAAATTATTGTTAATATACTGAATCTATGTCTACGTCAATGCGTTGGATTCGTCACTGAGGAATCTCTCTCCTCATCTTATTTACAGTATCTTAATTGTTTCTACAGTGGGTACACCGATTGAAATCGAACTCATGTATGTAAATACGTACCTTGTTTTATACTGTTAATATTGCTGTAGATGTACTCAAAATGTGCAATATATATTAAAATATTGTTATTTATTTGTTATTTATATTTCTAACAAATTTTTCGGATTATTTGAACTTTCAATCATACGGGTTGCATCCAATTCCGTTTAAGCTGGATAAACGGGGTTCCACTGATATGTTTTCTCCTTGCTCCGTTATTCCACGGAATTTTTCTGTAGTGATACAGAATTCAACAGTTTTATAGATCAACTAATGCATAAATGCGTATAATCGCTTAAAATTTCGAATTCTTTGTTTTTGTTGTAAAAGTAAATAATGATGAATTAATACATAGAATTTTTATTAATTACGATATCGCGTGCGACAGCAAAAGATGTAACTTTCAAATATAGTCACCTCATTGCAATATTTAAGTACTGTATTATCTCGAAAAATAAATATAATTTCTTTTTTCAAAAATTGAGTCTATAAAACTTCAGTAATTTTGGGTGACTTAAGTGTTCGTATAAACTGCTGTAGATCATACAATTTTAATTTAAGTAACCATGCTAATAGCTACTTGTTAATTAAACTACTATTTAAATTTTTAAGAAACAGGGAAACACAATAAAATGTTCAATGAAAAATTTCTTTTCTCGTTTGGGAAACTTTTACCCCTTTTTTCATTATAACTAAAAATTGGAGATATGAATTCAACAATGATTCAGGCAATTCGAACTGAATTTCATCAAACACATACATGGGAAGTTTTATTAAAAAGTTCTATCAGAAAATTTCATTAAAAAGTTGTGTCGAATCAGTTGGTTAAACATATCCTGAGATTTCGTTTCAACTCTAAAGAGAAAAGCACGTTGAACATTTTTACTGTGACTATTTATTAAATAAAATTCAGTTTTTTAAATATATTCATAATTAGTAATTTCTAATACGCAAGGTAACCATTTTAGGTCTTAGAAAAACTTTAGGCCCAATTTTTGCATTTAGAACTTACTTGATTTTTGCTTTCCTTTTTCGCCACGAATATTACGAATCCGTTATTATAAGAAAGTTTTAACATAACGTATTATTTATTTAAATGTTGAAGAAAAGAAATCTTTTAAATCAATTTTCTATAACTTTTCATATGCCCTTTTACCACGAAAAGAATTTCAGCAGAATTATTCAGTAATATTACAAAGATGTCGAAATTTTAAAAGAATGAGGTAAATAAGTTCAGGAGAATTAGGTTTTTATACGAAGCATTAACACAGTACAACTGCGAAACATCCGGTCAAACTGTTGCGTCGAGCCACGTGCATGAATCGTTCAGTTCAGTATATTTTCAATGTCAATTATGACTAAACCACAGACTTTATGCATTTGTAATACCCGTGTTCCTCTTAAATTCAGTATATGTATGTATTATTTGAAAATTTGATCAATTTTAACCTGTTAACCGGGGATGATGAATATATTTGTAATGTTTATTTGTCCTCATCTTTGACTGATTTCTAGTTTTTATATTTGTTTATATAGCACCTTTGTATTAAAGTATACCTTAATATACATACAAATGTAAATTAACACGTTGAATGCCGCACGATTTTGAAGAACAAAATACACAAAAATGGAAAAAATATAATTGTTCGTGCACGCTGTCCAGGCAGTAATAGTGGACGTGGCGTAACACTTTCACACGCCGAATTAACCTTGTGTGAAATAGATGTGATGAAAAAGGGCTTCTCCTTTTCTCGTTCGAAAGTGGACTGTATTTGTTGAATATTGAGTGATAGGAATGTGTATGGGTTTACAAAGTTAAAGTGTGTGTGTTGTCCAATGAGTACAGCGTGATTGTTATGAACTTGTGAAGTATGTCTGTCTGTCTAGTCTCTCCATGTCTCTCTCTATATATAAAAATACTGAGATAGGGCGGTGTCCTTAGTGATAAATCAGAAGGCTAAACTATCGGAGTGTTGCTAGTTATAGTTTTTTAACCTACGCCCACATTACTTGTAGTGGAGGTAGGGGGTATGTCGTCCCTTCTGACCTGCAAAGGTACCGGTGGCTGTGCGCTCGGGGTTTAGGTGGTTGAGCTGCCGTTCTTTTTATGATGTGTGTCTTAACCAAATAAACCGTGCCGGAACAATAATGTTAAACCATTCGATTGAATTGCATTACACGTTGATCTAGCTGAATGTCGCCGTATTAGGTAACATTATTTATAATATAGGAATATTTTCAAAAAATCGTCGTTTAAATGAGTAAACTATAGTAACTCGATTAGGTTTGGGGTTATGGGTGACTCGCATTCAACGTGCTAAATTACAGTTGTAATCGTTAAATGAATCGTGTAAAATCATTATTATTCCGTATTATTTGTGCCTATTCGGATATCCTAGTTGACGATTTCCCGCTTAACGGATTAATGACTTTTTCGAGTTGTTTAAAGCCTGATAGGATCTTTAATGGAACGTACTGTATATGGTACGCTATATAAAACATTATGTTTACATATAAATTTGCAGTCTAGTTATAATTCCGTCTATTATTGTTTGAATTTTTATACCGAGCTAACTTTAGAATGCTTTTAAAATGTCAGTCATAATTTTTTTAAATTGTACAGCAGCTATAATCAATTTAAAGCTTTGTTTGGAGAATAGGAAGATGTATGATATTGCTGTAAAACTTTCTAAGAATAAAAGTAATTGTTGAGCTTCTGTACAATAAAGAACCACGAAACCCGATTCTGTATCTGGATTTATGATAGTTCACTATAAATATTCAATCTCCTGTACAAATACTTTAATATTACTATTGTGCTTTTCATATTTGCTCGTCATTTATCCTCGTTCGGATCCTGAGTTGATGACTATTGTTCTTTTATACAATCTTTGCATTGTTCAATAGTTTAGTTAATATAAAATTTTTTAGTAATAAAATAACTTATATTTCAAGATCAAAACGTTTGTGTCGGCAATGTCTAATTATGGGTCTGCGTGGACCCGCAGTCCCAATTTAGTAACAATTCGATCTTAACATTTTTATTTTATCAACAACTGGTTATTAATAAAGTGTTGATTTCTTGAAGAATGTAAAATCGAAATTACAATGATGTTAATTAATGTTAATAACTCCTTTTAAGTTCATTGAATTCTAGAAAAACTTTTTTGTCAATAAAATTTGTTCACTACTTTAGGAATGTAAAATGGAATTTATAATTGGAAATTTTCTATTCTAAATTTCATTTTGAAGTTAATTAATTTCAAATGATGGCGCAAAAATAGTAAAATTCATTTATTCAGACAAAAGAGTAAAATAAGTTACAGATACATGTAGGTAAATCGAAACCACATATTTTATATAGTCTCGGGATTCAAAAGATCAAACTTCTGTATTTAATACACTTCAGATAATTACTTCAGATTTAAGTTGCCATAAATAACCTTGGTCACAAAAACTAAATAACTAATAGATTAGGTCGTAAATGTGCACTCGTTGTGCAGACAGTAGGTAATATTGTACACTACAAACACTTCAACATAACGACTTAACTTCGTGCAAGTAGTTGAACAGGGGGGAGGGTGATATTAAAATTTTTAGAGTTCCGTATTTTATGCAAGTACTTTCCTGATATGCAAGCATATAAAACCTTAGTTTTCTGCTGCTGGTATTCGTACAGTTGTTTATAGAATCTTTATATTCTATCCCACTTTTGTATATTTTAATATAATTTCTTTATATTTTCATTGCTTTGTAACATAAAAATATTTCCCCACAGACATTATCAAGTACTAGAGATAGTATACGCTGTACTGAACATATTAAACTTAGGAATATAATTTTTACTGTAATAAAAATTGGCACTGAAATAATAATGGCAAAGTAATAGGAAGAAAGAAGGAAGAAGGTGCTGGAGTATTTTATCTTGTGTTTTTTATTAACTCATTAGTAATGCTGTTAGCAAACGACACTTTAGACACAAAGATACTTGGACAATTAATAGGTTTATTGCCAAAGTAGTACAAAATATGGATAGTGCTATTGATTCTGTTGTAAAAATATTTACCTACATTAATTTCTTCTTATATTTACCTATATTAGTATATAGTTGCTTTATAATAACATAAACATAACATTTTTATGTTACAATATTATAAAGGACATATTTTTTATCAATACTAACTTAATGGATATATTTTAAATTTAAATTAATTAATTCAATTGAATTATAGTTGAACGACATTAATTTGGACCAGTGGCAAGAAACGTGCAAACACGAGTATTATATACATTAACCCCTTGCCGACAACATGTCAAACTCGTGGTGAAGACTTTCAACCTGATTTAACAGACATAAATATTACTCGATTCATTCGAATTGAAAGTAAATATTATTCTTCTGTAATCAATTGTTATACTTAAGAGCAAACGTAGACATAGACTATACCTACACTTTTTCTCTTTTTCCAACAAATTATTAATGACAAAGTAGTCGTATCGTTCGGAGTTGAGAACGAAATCACAGGGCAAGGGATTAAAGTAAACAAAACAGTGAAGTAATATATTTTTCTAAAAACTTAAATAAAAAAGAAAATTGAATTTGTAAATTAGAACTCTACATATGATTATTAACGATCCGGTTAAGCGATCAGGTTACTTTTATCTAGATACTTGTATACTTAGGTACCGATACGTTCATTTTTAATTAAAATGCATTCAAAATAATAGAGACGTATCAGAATGTTCTACGTATACACATTTACTATGTATTTTACTGTTCACTTCGTACATTTTGAAGAATTAGTAATGACTATGCATGATATTAACAGAAGAAAGAAAGCATTAACCCTTAAAGGTCCAGACGTATTTTAAGTATAAATACTAAGCTAAAATAATAAAATGATTTTGTATCGTAATAGATGTGGCATTCGATCTAATCAGTAAAAGTATCGCCATAAATATTGCGGCACTGGTCCGCTAAAAGCCATAGACAAGTTGTAGCAAGGTTTTCAAAACAGAGGCTTATATTGACTATATCTGTGTATATGTCTGAGTACTTCGGTAACAGGAATTTAGGGAGAGCGTCTGGAAAGTTGAACTTTCAAGTTTCAATTTTTAATCTCTCGCCAACGAGAAGTTTTTGAACTTCTGAAAATTCTTTCCATAAAACATAGAATTATGCATAGAAGACCTACATAGTAAAAAAGAAGAAAATCTACTTTAATCTCTTACTATGTGATTGTTCATACATCACTTTCGAATATAGATATTCAAGCACAAAATTGTCACTATTCCGATGTTCAATCGCAAAAGGTTAATATTTCAGAAATGGACTCCCAATACCAGAATGACAGAAGTGTCTTCGATTTTTTATTTACATGAGATATATGAACATTCTGGATAGTTCTTCGTTAATAAATAGTAAAAGTTTTTATTTTATGTGAATATTTCTGTTTAGTACGTAAAAATATAAAATTTGAATTAATTGATAAATAAAAAATTCTTATATTTTGAGAAATATAATTAGGACGAGTTGGAATGAGATCAGTGTAATTCAATGTGAAACGTAGTGTTGAATCAATTTTACATTGGGATGTTTACATTGTATTGTAGATATACAGATTATTAATAAATATTGTATGATTATATACTTCTACAAAAGATCGTATGATATGGTTAATAATAAAAAGATTTGTCTTTACATAGAAAATAAAAAATATCATACGTTTACTATTAAGTAATACTTACAATTAGACTAATGTACTTCAAAGGTTAAAATTCTAACAAATAACATTTGCTTTTCAACAAATTGAATTTTCATTGTATTTTCAAAAAAGATATCATGTGGATCAAACTCTTACGCGCTAAAATTTAATCATTCTGTCCGGAATATCATAGGGTGTCATTGAACGTTTCAGAAAACAAATGGGTTGCAATATACAACTTCCGTTGCAATCGACAAGTAAACCGTAATTCATCAGCCAGAATTTCAATTTTCAACGACTCTGACATTGCAGTACAAAGAGAAAAAGCTTGATTTATATAATCGAACCATAACAATCAATTTTACGAGATTAATAACAGCGAATCATACACGAAATACATCATTTATATAATTGTTTTGCCATTTCTGTATATTAAATAAACCTTAATTTTATTCATTGCCAAGCAAAAACTAACACTTGGAATAATTACTAGGCATTATGGATATATGATATTTTTATTACATACACATGAAGTTGTTTGATTTATGTTCAGTGATTTTGTAATAACAATTTTATTTTATAAATTTCTATTTATATTACATCAAACACTTAATTTTTGAATTAACTAAATTTATATGTAAATGATTTTTATGTTTTCTATGTTTGTGGAAAATTTCATGTAACTTACGTTTTATTTTAAATAAAAGGATGATCAGTCAGTTCCATAGCATCAGCCTTAACCAGGTAACTGTGGAATTTAAATACATATAGGCTATAATAGTATATCTCAGAAAGGTAATGTATTACAATATATTTTCCAGAAGATACAGGTTATAAATCAGACATAACGCTAATCTTTTTACGTTTTAAATGCAACATTAGAAAATAATGAAAACAATAACGTGAGACGCTGAAGCAAATCTCAACGGACTCATGTTGAAATACAGTTACGACAGTTTGAAATTCTAAGTCAATACGGTAGCATGAAGTGTACATTTAATTAACACAATGTTAAATAGATAGTAACAAGTTTGAAGAAATATTACATTGAATTTTATACTTAATATGCATTCGTTTGCAGAAATATATAACTGAAACCAGTATTCTTTATGTTAATATTTAAAATAACACAGCTGTGTGCAATTTTACTATATATAATAGATAATAAGGAAAAAAATTTTACTTATGTATTTTGCAAATATGTTTCTTAAGGAATAATTTAAAAAGAAAGGGTTTAAATGAACAAATTGGCATAAATTTTGAATTTTCAAGTCAGTTTCTAGTTTCGAAACAAAGTACTGCAGTCACGCAAATAAAATACTTCACATTGTAAGAGCTCAATTGCCTGTTAGTTCTTAATGTGTAAACGTAGATGTATAGGTACAACGAAACTGTTATGGATTCTCTGCATTGCGGTAAATTTCAAATTATATGTTTAGATCAGTCTATTCCTTTAACTTTCCCCCAGGCAATTTCAGAGTGTTTTCTTCAGTACAAAATATTTCAAGTAATTAATTTGTGTAATTAACTCAGAAAAAATAACTTAAAACTTTCCGATTATTTATTTTAAGCACTGGCAAATATTAGGAACATAAAAGTATTATTGTTTACATTGGAATATTTTTAAACAATTTTCTTATCATTGAATTAAGCACAGTACGTAATAAATATTGATACTTGATGTGAGTATGTATTTGTATAACAAATTTTCGATGATAAATGTAATTACTGTAATTATTATTAATTCGAAAATTTAGTAGAAGGTTTATTTATATGCTTGTTTAGATTTTAATGAGTCAGCAATTTTGATATTATGTAACGATTACTGTTTAAATTTCTTTGTTAATCTTTACTTGAGATCACAAATTACAACTTCGAGGAAAGCATTTGTTTTACACACTGTCAGTAGATCAATGTCCGCACTCCTACTAACTTGACTGACGTATGCTGCAGTTGGTAGCTATTTTTAACACAGGAAAGTACGTTTAAATATCTTTTTCTTTCTCTTTTTAAACTAATATTATTTCTTTTATTCAGAGTTAAAATAAAACGTGCCAACTGAATTGTTCAGTTATTTTTAACTGGTTTTTAACGAAATGATGATTATTTATAAAATACTTTTATCTAATATACTATAAAGAGATACATTGAAGTAAAATTACTTACAATTTATAATCGTCTTTGCAAAATAATAACAGCAAAACATGGATTAATAAGGTTCGAAAATGATGTCTTTACCATAATTTGAATGTTTTAGATTTTTATCTGATATTCCCTCTAAAATTACTTTCATTTATTGTTGAATAAAAACATTTATATTTTTAAAATTCACGTCAAACATTGTGAGTTGTGTAGAACAATAAATACCTACACTATTACTCAATATTTTCATGAGCAAATTTACTATTGAGATAAAAATATAGCTGAATCGAGTCAACAAAATCACATTAGCTAATTTCATAGTTTATTGTAACATTCGTAAAATCATAAGTAAAAGTCGCGATAACCACCAAATTTATCAATAAATTATTTAACAGTTGCATTATTGATTCAGAGTAGCACATAATTAACACACTTCATGCATATTCAAACTTTATGGAAATTTCTATTAACCGTTTGGCAGCTGACGGATTTTTCCGGACATATGCCAAAACTGCGGCACTAATTGCGCGTGTATGGGAAAAAATGGAAAACACTTTTCATACAATAAACTCACTTATATTGCATTGCAACGACAAAATTTTTTAAAAATACCATTTGTTTACTTCAATTTGTTTTAATTCATTTTGTGGATAAAATTAGTAAACACGCAGTCTTGGCATAACAAAAAAGGAGCGCTATCGCGCTCTTCGCAATTTTGGCAAAATATAAGAGGGGCGCGATAGCTCTCCTCAGCAGTCAAACAGTTAAAACACTTTACGCTCTCAATATTCGAACCCTACAACGGCTTTATTATGACAAACCATCATTCCACGATATTGCGTGTGATTAATTTATGTAATAAGAAATGTCTGAATAAATTCGTAATTGAATGGTGACTTCGAAAAAGGTTTATGTTACATTTGCTATATACCAAGATATTACAGTTCAAATTATAGAGAGGTACACTAAAATAATATCCAAAGATTATAAAGTCATATTATAATATTTTAATTCTAATTAACACATTGTTGTTCCGGTCACGAATTAACTTGTGTTTGCACTTGCATTAACTATTTCAATTTTTGAACCGCAGGACAATATACAATATTGTAAAACTAAAATATTAAAAGTTATATAGAAGATACATATGAACAAAGTTTCATTTCAATTCATTATGTAGAAATAAAATATGTTAAAGATAATTTAGATTGTTTCACTTTCATCTTTAATTACAGAGTAATAATCGATGACATGGGATAGCTTCTGTGTGAAATTGCCGGTGAACGATGTGTTAACACATTCGCATTGTCGTCAAGAAACGATATAAGGTTACCCATTATATTATATATTAATTACAAAAATAATTATCGCAATTTTAATACGCATATATTGAAATATTTCTATATCATTAAAATACTTCGTTTTGTAGGAAACTTTAACAAAAATTTCCCTGCGAATGTGTTAAAATGTAACATAGATTCTTATTTGAGGACACTATTCAGTTATAGAAAATTATATTTTAATGTATCCGTGAATCCTGTGATGGGTTTCGGTAAGAATAAATATACAATCAATGTTCATAAATCTAATGTTAATGGAGTTCCTACGTCTTTTCTACGAGCAACCATAGTAGGAAGCCGGTTATCCACTCTCCATCAATCATCTCTTATAAAAGAACACCCTACCATTTTCGTGAATTAGTACCGTGAACTGTAACTTCGGCACTCCCCAAACTATAAGAGGACAAACCACTCCAACTTTGAAAAAATGCGCAAACTTTTTAGTCTTCGTCGACTTCAGTTCCGGGACTTTGTCAAATGCAGACGCGTCGGTGTACTTAGGGACGAAACCAATGTATATTTTTTCGTTCTCTGACTGGAGTTAACCGAGTATAGGAAAGATGAACTTTCTGTTCATATAAATGACTTAGGATATGGAAAAATGCTAATGAATATTCATGAGACAATATTGATCCTTACTTTTTCTACAAATGATTCATAGGGATTTCATAAGAGAGTAATGCATTATTTGTTGCTATATACCTATTAACTTCAGTTTATATTGTTTTTATAAATTTCTATAAATCACCCTTCGCGCATAATTCGCTCTGTAAGATGTAGAATTAATTGTAAGATCGAAGTAAGAACGTAAGAATAATAAAAAATATTTTCATAAAGGTACATTCGATATGAAAATATTCTTGTATTGTAGTCATTTTTATATTCTACTAGTTTTTCACCTTATTAACTTTTACTACTACTTAAGACAATTTTGCGAATAGCATATTCAATTTTCAACATTTCCTAATCTGATAAAAATTTGTATACAGTTCAATGTATTATACATACGTACAGATTATCAGATTTTGTTCACGTAATCTTAATTTTTACTCAGCTTCATAGGAAGGGTATAAATACGATTATTATTATATGCCTGAGAAAGCATGACAGTTAAGTGTAACTAACTTTTGATAAAAATCAGTTGTTTTTGGTTAATATTCAAGTGTCCTATTTAATATATATTAAATTGTCTCAAAATTTGATTTATAAATTCGATTTATAACAAATAGCTTTAATATTATAGTACATATATATTTCTATTACTGATCCTACATATTTCTACATAATGTTTCACTTTAGCATCAATTTCTGAAGACCTATTACAAACCTACGTCACTGAAAATGTGGGTAGAAAATCCAATAATTGTAATGTTGTTTGAAATGTCAAAGTTCCAATTACAAAAGTAAAGGCCAATGTAAAAACTGCATTACTTTCTTAATGACACTAATTTTTCATAAATCTAATCTATAGTAAAACACATTTCATTATTATTTACACGTTAAATGTTTGTATAAATTATTACTGGTGATACATAAATATTCAGAACAGTTAACAACTACAAATATTTGACCCGAATTTTTATTTTATTAATTGCTTGAACTAAAAGAAATGCGTCTGATTTACATTAATTTAATTATTAAATCATATATAATTCAGAGTGACAGACAACGCATAATTGACCAAATGCACTTTGTTAAAGGAAGGTAATCTGAAAATTTTCGGCAGAAATGTTATTAATTATTTGATAACCGATTGTCATATTTATTGATGTACATTTTGTACTAATTTTGTTAAAACCTGATTTTACAAAATATTTTAATTTTAGACGACTATATTGAGTTGTAGCTATGCTTTTTCAAATAATGTTAGAATGTGAAATATGAAAAATATTGTTTACCACATTTGACCAATCTGTGGTAGAATTTTTTTTGAAAACATGTTGCAGTGGTATTCGAATAAATGCACGCTTACATTTAAAACATTCATATAATCTGGTTAGAAGATAAATGAAAATGTTTCTAGTTAACATCCTTTTTGATAAAAAAAAATGTGCTATATGTAAAAATTACAATATTAACCCCTTGATTTATTTCTCAGCTATGATCGGTACAGCTATTTTGTCATAAATAATTTACTTATTTTTTGTCATTTATATGATAGATAAATGATTACAAGGTAAATCATTCCAATTCAATATTTTATACTACATTTTTATACTAAAGAAAGCGTATTACGTCAAAGTAAATCTCTCAGCATTTGTATGTCAAGAATAAGATTTGTATTCAAGAAATATTTCCATTATGACATAGTTAAACAATAATGTGCACATTTAATTACGATAATAATATTTTCACGTCAAACTGTATGACTCAACCTTTATTCCGTCGTAACCTGTTCCAGTAGAACAGTAAAACTAATCAGTTAGATTAATCGCACTTTTGTGATTCTTCTTAGATAATAGAACTGGGTTATTAATTTTGTAATTTCTGCACGAATTTTGCCAAGTTACATTGATTGTGTTTTAACACTAGGTTTACGGAATGCGTCAACTTAACGAGTATTTTATAAACATCGTTTGGTCAACGTTGCTGTTGGTTTTGATTAATATAATTACACGAATATATATTCTAATAATCTATTTTTAAATCCCTAATTTTCAATATCTAAACGAACGACCATCAATTCTCCTAAGAACGATAGAATGAAGTGTACAATAAACATCCATAAAATCAGTGTTAAGTACTTTTATTTAAACTTATATACAGTAAGGCTCCGGATTTACGTCCTAATTGGTTCTAAAGTGGGCAACGTAAGCTGAAAATGGCATAAGTCGAGGTACACAAGATACATGTGTATGCACGTATGCGACATATATATCTGTACATGTATTTATCACATTAGGAGGTATACTTTCTTTTAAGTACATAATAATGATAGAGAAGATCACATTTAACGAATGTTTATGAAGAATCGAAGAAATTACGATGTTCACGAATAATACTGGAACGTACTGGATGGCCTTCTTTTATTGCCATTAAAATACGTTCTTTATTTTTAAGAAACGTCCTTACAGTTGTTTTCGGTAAATTTATTTTTTAGTCAATCTCAAAACCTTGCATTTCACTAGTATTTCTTTTTTTAACAATATAATTTAAGGATGAGGACATCTGACGCTGTGGTGCCATTACACATACGTAAATAGTGGTCTTAATTTTCGATTAATTGCACTTGTGTACTCATATTTACTGTAAATATATTTCTATAAGTTCTAAAATTGTGTATAAACTATATAATCTGAAATTATTTATCCATAAAAAGTTATAAAATGAATCTATTGTACAATGAATTCTTTAGTTAAGTAAGTTCAAGACTGATTCAGTTAAAACTAAACACGTGGAGTGAAAAATATTGGTTAAAAACAATTGAATACCGCGTTTTCTTCTTAAATTTTTTAAAAAGATTCCTAATAAATATTGTAGGAATTATCCTGTACGAGTCCTCAATGTTGTAGACTATTCCCTTACAAGTCGCAATGTCTATACAGATTTCTAAACACTCGCTCGCCGATCTCAAAAAGTCTCGCTCAACTATTACACGGCCACGCATTCCCACTCGCTTTTAATGCACACCCCCATTCGCTGTCTTTCTTACACTTGCACCCTTTTCACTCGCATCCTTCATCCATAGTCAAAATTCACACAGTCACGTACACGCTTTTCTCATGGTCCAGTCGCTCGGTTCCAGACACTCTTCCTCGTATTCTTTCAGCCACTTAAGATTTTCTAAATTCAGTCACACTATTTTCCAAACATCCCGGCACCGGTCCGTCACAATATGATCTGGTAATACACATTCGAATCTACTGTCAAATCTCGATAAGTCAAATCGCAAGGAAAGCCAAAAAATCCTCGAGTTGAAAAGATTTCATTTTATCGAGTTTCCAAATAAGAGAGGTTTAGCGATACTTTTGGATAGATCCATGTAACGCACGGCTGCATTTCTCGGTATAGTATAAAGATTACAAACATGTGGAAGTAACAATAACAAAACTTTTACTTTTGAGAATTTTGCGAATCATTACACGTGTCCTATATTATCGACAAGGCCCGAATTCTGTGAAAAATTGTGTTTTTCAAATTTTCTTTTTCCCCACGATGTATGAGGACACATTTTTGCCAATTTGCTTACATTTGTAACAAATCATTTGTAATATGATAAATGTTACTTCTTATCAATATAAAAGTAAATTTTGACTTGGAGATACTAGGCCTCCTCTGAATTCAAGTTGTAGGTGCAAAATATTAGGTATGCCGGAAAGTTTCGTCCGATAATGTCATCTCAAGTTTTTAAAAATCATTTGGAAATAATTGGAGAGAGTCATTTTACATAAATGGAATGCACAAATTACCATCACGTTGAGGAGAGGTCATTAGTAACGGTGGAAATTATATTGTTCAGTAAATATTAATAAATATATTGAAAATGTACTATTTTCTTTTAATTAAAAAATTATCAGAACTTTGCAGTAGACCATACTCAATGCGGATAAAATAATTTGAGTTAACAGTTTTCGTATGTTGAGTTATAGAAGCTTCTCTAATGGACACGAAGGGAACAAAAAAACTTTACGAGTTATAGAGGTCTTAGAATTTGGGGACTCGAGTTATCGATGTTTAACATTGTACACTCGATTTATTTTCAATGTTTTTGAGTATAAACTTGCATTTGGTTTTAGGGAAATGAATTATAGTCATTTACAGCGGTAGAATTCAACGTTTTACATTTATTTAATTTATTTATCATTATAATGAGATTTAATTTTTATAATCTTTTAAAATGTGGTACTTTTTAAAACAATTTCCAACGTTTTATAACAAATTTGTATTGTTATCTCCAGCATGATATACGAGTGCAGAGGGTCAACTGTACCAACGAAACTGTACGAGAACTAAAGACATATGCCCTCAAAAGCATTCGACAACAGACGTGTTAATTACGAAAAATAATAAAAAGCGTGGTTTACGTTTGTGAACGATCTGGGGTAACGCTCAAAATGGATAGGCAGGTATGATATGATTTATCGCGGGGAATCCTATAGTATGGAAAATGACCACCGGGCAGTCCGCAAGGGTGTCGGACCCAAGGGTGGTGTATTCTTCCATA
This sequence comes from Nomia melanderi, assembly GCF_051020985.1. Taxonomy (NCBI): domain Eukaryota; kingdom Metazoa; phylum Arthropoda; class Insecta; order Hymenoptera; family Halictidae; genus Nomia; species Nomia melanderi. The sequence continues at coordinate 1,761,585 of NC_135009.1, forward strand.
CAGTCCTAATTACTTTGACACATTGGAAAATGCTATTGAAACATGGGGGACAAAGTGTTAAAATTGTAGATATTGAAAAAATACAGTAAGTCGCTTTAATATTCGGACACTACAAATTTTTCATTTTACCACATTTGAATTTTGTTTATAACGAATCAGAGACATGGGGAAAATAGGGAAAGATAGGAACGTTAAGAAAAAAGTGTTGTATAATTTTATGTTCACTGATTTTATGTCTGAAAAATTCCCCTGTATAATGTCAGTATCTGTTTATAAAAATATAGTAAAATTATTTTGTCGAACTTAATGGATAAAGTAGAAAAAAAATAATTTTGAAGGTAGTAACAAAGTCTTATCTTGTCCCGTGTATGGGACGAGATAGAACACATCTGTTTGCACGTATAACACATACGTAGTATTAATTGAAAGTTCAATTTTTTGGAATCCTAAACTAATCTTGAATACTTGTTAAGGATTTTCTCGATAGCCCATTTTTTTGTATAACTATGTTTCTCTATTTTTCTTTTCTGTGTTAAAACCATTTCAACTAAAAATTAAGTAATGTTACACAAATACATATTGTAGGTTGTATCATATTTAAAATACAGATCCTTGTCAATTTAATATAGGCGTCAATGCACAAAATAACTTTTCGGTAATAAGAAAAAAAAACATATTTACATTTTTTAACAAAAGCAAGAAAAGCCGAGTACATTCTTTAATTTAAAGATACCTGCTATTTCACTGGGCGTAATGCATTCAGCGTTCAACATGTATCACCAATCCTTAACCTGTTAACTGTGGAATTTAGTTGCAAAAATCTCTCATTTTGCACGCAATAAAATTAAAAAATGAAGTATGTGTTTCGTTGAAAGAATTAGTATCATTTCAAGCTTTAAAATGACGTGTATACACGTCAAACGCAGTTAACTTATTAAAATGCTGTCGTTACGACAAAACCTCTCGTCGATAGTCAAATGCTAACTTAAAGCAGAGCCAAGTTTCGGCTACAACATAGCTTACACTTATTAGCCTTTGTACATAGTTCAAAGAGAACCAAGTTTCTCGTATACAGAGCTTTAGTCGAAATCTATAGTTCAATCTACAGTCCGTCTGAACCTGTCATCCGAAGCAAATGAATACACAACAGACCGACAACTGTAACATTTGTCACCCAACTACCCGCGTCTGTCGAATGCTTTTCATTAATTCATATTATTTTAGTATGTAATTTTTTAAGGATAACGAGTAATAAAAATGATTTTCTGGTGGAAATATCTACGCAGTTACATTGTAGCTAACATACGAAATACAATTTTCTTGTAAATGTCAAGCAGAAACAGAAGCAAAGAATTGTAATAATTAACGATACAAAAATTGTCAGTAATAAATAAATTATAATTTCCTTATTAGATAAGAAAATAAATAATTGATAATATTGCCATTATATTGAGCGATATTTGATACCACGGCAAAATTCATAAAAATCTTTTACTAGACTGACAATGAATTATAATGATAAATGTATTGAATGAATAGATTAACATTAAGATAAGCATGGAAAACAAATTAAACTTTGTAATTATATTTATTATTATGATAATGCTGTAGTATCATAGTTTTAAGGCAGTGGGACAGCGATCATTTTGAAAAACAGGAAGAACGCCATAAAAGAGAAAGGGACTGATGGAGACCAGGCCCAAGGTTTGGCGAGTTTTCCTGACCGATGCGTAAGCGATGATGATGAGTGCGCGGTGGTGAGAGTAGGGTGTGGTTGAGAGTTTGTTATAAGTGCGAGTGAGAAGAATGCTTGTGGGGGAGAGAATGATTTTTAAGTGTGAATGGCGAGAGGTTTTGGAGAAAGTTGCGCTGGCTTTGAAAGAGAAAAGACCTGTGCACTGCAAGCTACATATATCGTTTCTATTTATTTGTATCTTATTCGATTAACTATTCCTATGTTTTTTTTTTAAATAAAACATAATTATTTTTCACTAGTACCACAATGCTGTAATGTAACGTTCTTTAATTTTCAAAGTAGTGAAACTTTTAGAATAATTTGGTTGCTCATTTTACGCAAATACTTACCATTAAAAATGTTTGAGCTGAATTGTCAAGAAGTGCATATGCGGAAGACAATTCAAGAATGTTAATAAATTAGAATATAGTATTACTGAAAATTGATTGAATATAGTTGTTTTTATTAGGAGCAAAGTATAAACAATTAAAGTCAAAGAAACAGTTTTTTTTTAATATAACAGAAAAATAAAGATATATGTATGTATATATGCATTTTATTAAAAACATAAAATTTTGTTTATTACATGTATGTATGGAAAAATATATAAGTACAAAGCAGAGGTTAGTTTTCAACATAGCACACGTAACGAGCCTAACAAAACAGATACAAATTCTATTTTTGTCTGTCATGTTTTGATGGATGAAAATATTTACAAAATATGAGACAAAATTGACTGTCACGTACACGTGTAATCTATTTAAACAACTTTTTATTAACTTTGTACTGAAACAGTATCAATTTTTCAATCGTATTCTGAACGCAGTGCTCACTGTTCTATAAATAAATATTTACCATTTCGTTTAAAATATAGGCGTTCATGTTTAATATTTCAAAAATATTGCAAGCATGAAAAACTTACATACACCATTACTTTTATTATAGGGAGACTGCTTTGATTATAGAACATTATTTTGATTATAGAAAGCAATAGAACATTTTCCTTTTACCGTTTTTCTATGTAAACGTTTATGAGAAACACGCTGGCTAATGACTGCTCAAATACTCCGTATGTATCTATATAGGTAGGTAAGTACACATCTATAACATTGTGCAATTGTAAGAGGTTTGGGCACTGAAAACTTCCACTGATTGCAGTGCCGCATATTAAGGTAAATACCCATTAACTACACGACTTACAATACGAATGGCGCAATACCATTTGGTACAACTGTTTGAACAATAATCGTAACTTGTACAAAATTATCGTAATATAGAATCGTGTATGCTGTAAAGGTGTTAACGATAAAATTGACGATCACGGAATTAAAACGTTTACAATAGTGGAGGAACCAATTCAAATTATTTTCTATACGATTTTAATAGCACAACAAAATCTTCTATCGGTTTTTATAATGGAGCTTATTACATTTTTATGAATTCCAATATGTAAATAACGAATCGTTACGATAGTGGATTTCTTTCAAATTTATGTCACGCAGCGATCTAATAATTTGAAAATTAGGATTCCAAGATTTTGATTGTAAAATGTATTTATCTTTAATATTTGTTTCCGATACTTTTTGTTCACTTTTTGTATGACATCAATAAAAGAAAACATACCTTTTACTTAAAAAATGATTAAGCTACCATTATTTAGATTGTGGAATACAGTATTCGTTTGATTTTAATATTAACTAATATTTTCAATTAGACAGACTATATTAAAAATGATTACTTTTGTTTATTAGAATTTGTTCGAGGACAATGAAGCCACGCATACGTGAAACTGGTAATTAAAGTGCTAATTACTTTAATGTCATCAGTCTAACGCTACTCTAAAGCAGCTGCAATTGTATTTAAATAATAAGGATGTATTTTGGCAATTAATAATAATTTATAAATGAAACTTGAAAATAAGAATATCAGAAAAGGTGTATAAAAAAATATGTAAACAGCTATTACTAAATTTATTAAACTCTTTTGATCATCAATTCAGTTACATGATTTACTATTTATTATGTATGTTTTTAAATATATGATTGATTAAGAATGTACTATTAACATTAACATTGAACTGTAATATTTTAATACACTTTTCATTATATAATATTTTGTAACGATTTGAGTATGTGCGATAATGTATTGTTACTGTATAGAAAACCTTTGTTATAATGTGACAAGTGTACAGCTTTCTTTTTACCCGTAATACATGCAGTGGGTCTGTGTAATAAAATCGATATTCAAATGATTAATGAAGTTGCACTTGCTATTGTCACTCTTTCAATTTTACATGACCATGGACCATGAGTCCATAACGCTTAAGCGTTCACTGTGTGTTATCAGAAGATGTATGATCGGAATTTCGATCGTATTTTTTAACACTAGGTTTACGGAACGCATCATTTTGTCGCATGATGAATTTTAAAAACATTATTTGGAAAATGTTTATGTTGGTATTGATTGATGTAATTACACGAATGTGTATCCTAATTGTCTATTTTCAAACCTTTAATTTCCAAGATCTAAATGAACGAACATCAATTTCCCTAGAAATAATAGAATAAACTGCACGATAAACGTTCTTGAACCTAGCGTTAATTAAATCTTGTCAGGCTCAATAAATTAAAAATAAATTTCATTGGTTTGGTTTGGTTTCGTTGAAACCAAAATTTGCGTACCTAAACAATATGCGACAAAACAAGAAAATAAATGCGTATATTAATATGAATTTTAATAATACTATATTAAACTATTATTTTACTATGAGTTATATTTTAAAAAATCGAAACGTTTAAACTAAATTAGTTTTAAATTCATTTGAAGATATACACTATCGGTGACTATAATAACATTCAATCTGTTAAAGACTTGAAATTATATGAATGAAATCATCCTGGTGATGATATATTGTACATGGCGTTACATAATATTATGAAGTAATTCTGTAGTTATTTAATTTATTGTAGCGAACTATGTAACTTAAAAATGAGTAGTTGTGTAGTAATTAACATTATAGTTATATTATTATCGCACAATATCCATTCTTAACAAAATTATCATATTTTATATTAATAACTATGTATAATATATTAGATAATAAAATGAAAGAGTTTACAAAAATATCAAATGATTCAAAATCTTTTCCTATCTCGTAATTCTTTTCAGATCATTATTTTGTACATAGAGTTGTGTTGTAATATACATTACGAAGGGAAGTTCATAAAAGAAATACTTGATTCACTTTAATTAAGAGATACAATATTAAAAGTCGTTCGTGAATGGTTTTTTAAACCTGCTTGATTGAGGTGACCTGAAAAAGCAAGGTAAACAAAAAACAGGTCAGTTTATTGCATGCAATCATCAGACGTGCTTCCATTCCATTCCTTTTGTTGAAAGTACCACGAAACGCCTGTATCTGTCAAAGGTAGTTCAAGGAACTGGGACAAGTTATATCTTCCTCTTTTTTTGGATCCGGACAGATAAAAAGTGAGAAGAAAAAGGTGAATGCTTTAAAGAGGCTTAAGTTTTTGACTTCTCTTCTTCTGCGAAGCGAAGTGATATCTATGACTTCTGCTTTTGTCATCCATTTTTAATGAATTTATGTATGCCAGAACAGTCCAGTTCTACAGTTCTCGCGTTAACAAAAAGTAGATTTTCCATTATATGGTATATCTAAATAAAACAAATATTATAATTAAGTGGAATATTTTATCGCATTAATGAAGAAACCTGTGTTATTCGTATTGGAGGAAATTAAATTGTTCTTAAATAATAAACAATTGTTACTTAAAATAAAATTCATTTTTTTAGTAAAGAACGGCAAAAGAATATCTGCAGAGAATTTTATGTACGGAAGTTTTAATAACATGGACGCAATTTTTTTTAATTTTATAGGATTCTACACAAATTTATACATATTTTGTGACTTTGAAGATTAATATGTGCTTCTTTTGTTTATCTTGCGAACCATAGTAGAAGATAAAATACTATAAGAATGAAACGGCACTGGATTTTTATACCGCATAAAAGTGTCTAACGAAATTACTGAAAGCTTTTGTTCCCTCGTTATCTGTTTTAAGAGAAAGGTACCCATGTGCTTATTTCTAATGTATAGTAGAGGTTTTAAAACATACAAGGAAAGTGGAAAATACGCTTCAGACACACGATCTGTTGGAAAGCGTTTATGTTTTACAAAATCAAAAAATAATTAAAAAATTAAATGACATTTTTGTAGAGGTTCACTGCAAATCTGGAAAACTTAAATATACTTATGTTAAAAGAAAACTGTCTCGACTGTAAATAGGTACAAAGAATATTCTTAGATTTAGTCATTCTTTTTTATGGATAACTGAAATAAATATTAAAAAATTAGATAACAAGTACTCATTAAACATAGACAAGCTTTTGTTTATTTATGAGTTGAAAAAGTATATTTACGTAAATATTGATTGTTATATATTTAGTTAATAGCATAATGTTCACAGTAAAATCGGGATCTGCGTGTTAATCTCAAACAAACTCGTATAGTTTGCATTTGGTACGACGAACATTATTGATGGTGCATGCAAACTAAGGCATCAGTTACGTTTATGACTTAATTACAGAGAGCAGGAGTTTGGCTTAAGTACTAACATAGAGGTTAACGCATTAGAAACTTGTTTTCTGATGAAAACGATAATGTATCTTGAAATAGAAGGAGCACTTGGGTAACTGTTCTATAATTCATTCTCAATAAGTATCTAATTTTACTTTACAGCTAACACAACTATTAAAGAACTGATAAATTCTGTATTTTGTAAATAATGTACGCAAGCTAATTTTATCTTGCGACTTTAGATCTAATTCATAATTATACATTAGTATCGAACTGATTCTTTTAAAATACATATATTCAGGAATTTCTGCCCGAATTCTAATTTACCAGTATTTGTTACATATTCACTGAAAATTTGCCTATAAATATTTACGAATTATTAAATTGTTGACAATATTATTTTAATGGAAAATTTAATAAACTTCTCAGTTAGGTTTCATTGAAATTTAAAATTCATTGGCCATTTGATGTAATACGAATGATAGATGTTTCAGATTTCATCATCTAGAAAAAGAAAAATATACTAACTCCTGGTGTTACTTCGATAATCATTTTATAAACGTTTGTGTCTGAAAGTTCGTGCTCTTTCGTGAAAAACCTTTTAAGGGGGGAAATACCTTTAGAACCTTAAAAAATCCTAATATTTTTTTTTCTATAGGATGTTAGTATAACATCTTAAGAGTATGGTGCCAAAGTTTTAAAGCGAAATTCGGAGCCCTTCTGATGCTATACCCCATAATGGGGACTCACAGGTGGTAGCCCACCGCAAGTATATATTCGCACGCTCGAAGCGGAGGACCCGCCTTTCATAATTCCCTCGTTTCAATCATTGTAAACATGATACTTTACATTTTTTGCGTTATACAAGAAAAATTATCATACAGCCGGCTTCGAAATATTAAAAAAAAAACAAAACCTCGGTGGAAAAGGCAAGCTGACTGATACGCTTATCAAGAAGCTCACCGCATACTACGGCTTAGCCATACAAAGAAATATTCATAGTGTGGAAAATATGAAGAAAGCTATAATGGCCTCGTATTATCACTTATGATCCACCAAAGAAAATCCAAGGCACGAATACTGCCCGCTAGGAAATGACAGCTGGTGCAAGTGGCAGAAAGCTCTAGCTACAGGAGCAAATTTGGACCTTATAGAACATCCTGCACCACTACATCCAGACGTGCAGAAGCACATCCTACCAATTTACGAAGATTTATCTGAAGAGAATCTACTTGAGAGGTGCTTGGGCGGACACACTCAGAACAATAACGAGAGTTTCAACTCAACTGTTTGGCGCTTCGCTCCAAAGCACCTGCACTCAGGAATAAAAATTATTGAAATTGCAGCATATTTGGCAGCTGGCTTATTTAACGAAGGATATGCTTCAGTTTTAAGAACTATGAGTGCTTTGAATATTGTAATTGGAAAACAAGCAAAAACATACGCCGACAAAATCGACGAACAGAGAGTAATTCGACAGGAGCGACGCACCTCATTAACTACCAAAGAGGCTCGAAAAGCAAGAAGAGAGCAACGTATGGAGGAAAATCAGCTTTATGAGGAAACAGAAGGAATATTGTATGGCGCAGGAATCGCAGACTAGCTGATAAGTCATTGAAATTATTAAGTTATCACTTATCGAAACTTTGAACGTGTTTATCTCAAAACTACATTTTCGAAATCGGTGGAATCAATAACCCAAAAACTACTCAATCAATCTTGCTGAAATTTTGCACACATATCCATAACAATATTGTTTTCTATATGAACCTAGAGATATGAAATAAATTGTAAATAAAAGTACCTTTTTATTGCAAAATATAGCGAAAATTTCATGTAAAATTCAAAGTTTCTGTTTAAAAGCGTGCCATTTTTTCAATTTTCAATATTTTTCACTTTCTTTAGGTTCATCTACAAACTGTAAGTGTTAGTTATCGAAATATGTCTTGGTTTGTTTCAAATTAATTTAGCCAATGCTAGAGCTTCCCGAAAAACAGGGACATAACTCCGCCATTTTTTAATATTTTGAAAAACAAAAAATACGTTGTAATAGAGAAAGAATATAATAAATGATAACCAAAGTTTCAAAAATGTAAAACAATTTCTTCCTTTACAAAAAAATTCATAAAGATTAGCTTGTTTTCATCCGTCTAAAGGTATTTCCCCCCTTAAGACATTCGTAGACTTTTCTTACAGTTTCAATTACCGTCAAAAATTTGCTTAAGACGTATTTGAATGAATGTTCCACTGTCCGCAGTCAAGCAAACAGAAAGAATTGAATGAAAGAAGGATGAAGTTGAATACTTATTTCACAATACATACATATAGAATGGCGGATAAAGAAAAATTCAAAACTGATATTTGTGTATCTGTAAAACCCTATATAAGCCACTCATTTGCCGAAATGATTAATTATACAAAATGAAAGGTAAACAAACTCTTTTATCTGTGAACAACTCATATAAATATCGATAATTTCTGTATTAAATTAACCTCCATACTTTTTTCTCATATTCTCAGTAAGATGATAACTGTTAATAACTTAGTAAGATATTAATGTTCTTTCGTTTATACGATATTAGTCATGGTAAGGAAACAATTCACTTCGTTTTTGATATAATAGTTGATAAAACTAAAATGAAAAATAGGCCAGCTGTCCTTTTTATTTGTTTACATTCTTTACTTTTAAACGGCATTTATATTTGTTTATTATTGGCAGCTCGGACTGTTTAGATATCCGAATGTTCGATCATTATAGAAATATACATAGCATTATTCGAGTAAACACGGTGTAGTTAAACACGAGTAATGCCCAGACAATTCTATCGCGTGCTGTTATTGTTTCCTCCAATTAACTTCAGACCACATCAAAAGGAATAATCTCCATTCTCTTGCTTCTTGCGTATGAGAGCAGAACTTACTTATTGCCTATTGTGATAAGGACCACAGTTAACGACCAGAGCCAACAATCGTGAAATTTATACGTTGTCTTTAATGCATTCCAAATGGATCACGAGAATTCTCGTGTTTTCTGTTCTAGAGTTTTTTACCTATCACGAGAATTTCTGGCATTTCATTGTACCTTTTTTGTACTCGTTCAAAATGCTTTAATACGTTAATACTTTAGCTACCAGTTTACTGGAGTGAAGGCACGTCACTAATACACTAGGTTTATGGAACGTCTCAATTTGACGCATATTGAATTTTATAAATATCATTCGGTAAATGTTTACATTGGTTTTCATTGATACAATTACACGAATATATATTCTAACCGTCTATTTTTAAACCCTTCATTTCCAAGGTTGAAGTGCAGGGATATCCATTTCGCTAGTAACGATAGAATACACTATATAGTAAACTATACTAAGTAATTGCAAAATACTTAACACGTATGGGGAGCTTATTATATTACTACCAACATAAACAGTAAGTAAAATGTTAATACGGTAAATGTTCAGATGTTTGTGCTCTTCGCCGAAAATAACCTTGAAATAATATGTTATCAGGAGTGTCATTCTGAACGACTATTTTTTCTATATGTATAGGGTGTCTCAAAAATACATACAGTGAGTCACAAAAGTATTCGCACCTCCTGAACTGCTGAATTTAAAGATTAATGTTTATTTGCAATGCAAATTTCAAAGTTCTTATCAACAGGAATGTTTATTACGATAAAACTGAAACTAAGTTTAGAAATGGAAAAATGAACGGTTTGGATTATATTAATTTAACAGACGAACAATTTAAGAAACAGATAGTAAAAATTGTAGGGCAAAATTTTATTTTATAACCGGACAATGCAAGTGTCAATAGAGCAAAGTTTGTATAAGAATACTTTAGACAATAAAATATTCAAATTTTAGAGTGGCCGATTAAGTCATCGGATTTGATCATTATCGAAAAATCATGGGCATAATAAGTGATATTAGTATACGCTAAGAGTACTATTCAAGAATTAAAATACTGTATTAAGCGAAACTGGCACGTTATTAAGCAAAAAATTTGTTAAATATTATTTAAACCTGTTCCTAGACATTTACTGTCAGTTATACAAACAAAAGGAGCAGTTACAAAAAATGAAATAATATTTTCTTTTATGTATTAAGTAGTTTAAGTAGAATATGCTACATTTTCAACGCACTAATTTTCACTTTTCAGTAAATATTGTAAAATAAATGTTTTGCTTTTTGTAATTAATCTATTTAAATACATTCTAATAATTTTTTATTCTCATTAAACGGTATAAACATCAAAAGTAATTCAATATATAATTTTAAAAGTTAAAAACATCTTATTTATATAATGTGCTATCCGTTTGTCATTGAATGTACATATTAGGCCAAGCCCCGCAAGTGGACGTATTTCCCTTGTCCCTTCTGAATTTTTAAATGAAAGGTCGCTGCTATAAACGTGATAGTTGCACTGATATATGAAAGATCAATGAGAAGGTTGAATTCTTTTTCTAAATTATATTTACATTCAGTAAATTTGATGTATGTAGATTTATCACACATATGTAAAAAATCACCGAATAATGTCTTCACTGTATTTCATTATTTATTGTTTCCAGAGGTCAAATGGATTTGCTCATTTCAGTCTGTAACACGGAGTTTGGTTAAGTTTTTGGTCAATTCATGAGAATAAGTTTTTATTCTGTTCTTGCCAGTTCTTGTGCTTGCTTTTTTATGTATTTTATTTTTAAATCTCGGTGGAGGGTTCCGCCACTACTATACCATGGTGCGGCTGCTATTGTTCTCATAGCTTTATTTTGAAATCTCTGGATGATTTCCAGGTTACTATTCTTGGCACAGTCCCACAACTGAGTACCGTACATTCATATTAGGATTATTGCAACTTTGCACAATAATATTTTATTCTGTATTAATAAAGGAGATTTATATTCCAGTATTCAGCGATATTTAACATTATTTTCTGCGACGAAGATTTCATCATTAAACTTAATGTTTGGGCTACTAAATTATTTAGTGAATGTAATGCGTAATTCCGTAACATGTAATTCGTATAAAATTTCGCTTTTCTGCCCATTCTGCTATGTTATCCAAGGATTTCTGCATGAAAAGAAGATGCAATGAAAATTGATTTAAAGATTAGGAACATTTGGAACAGAGAATTGGAGTAACGTACAAAATGGTAACTTAATGACAAAATAATACTGAGGGAAGACTGTATTCTGTTACAAATACAGACATCATTTCCAATTGAACTACTAAAAGTACCAATCTTAATGAAAGTATGTAACTAAGTATCTACTTTATTTTGTATAGGTAGAAAAACACAGAGTGTAGTGTTAATAGTTCCAAATATGTAAATTACGATGAAATAACTGATTTAAGGGAGAACAACGTGATTCTTTATTAAAATATAAATTAAAATTTCAGAATATTTATTTATTGCAAAGTTTCTATTTCCGATAAATGTGGACACCACAGCACTATCAAATTATTTATTTTTCGCGAGTCTTACTTATTGTTAATTGTTAATATCTCTTGTCTATAAGTAAAATTACTTTTTTATCGTCTATAAGTATTAACACAGCCTATAGAAATGGAAAATATATAAAATAGTTAATTTTTAAACATATTTCTATTCATATAAATGCCTTATTAAGTATTAATCCATTACAAGTAAACTTTCTACACACTTTTAAATAATCAGGTTAATTTTGTTATAGAAAGGACTGTATTAGAAGACAACTAGTCTATATAAATAAGACGAATTGTTTCAATTGTTATTTTCGATGTTATAAATTTAAATACTTCATCCGTTGATGAAAGAATTTTGACTCAAGACCGGTATAGATTTGTATTTAAAAAGATTAAATTAGATGGATAAGTATCACCATTTATGTAGTAAAATGCGATTATTAATAATAAACAGATCTGTACGGCTTTGCGAAAGATGTTGTAAATGTTAGTAAAATAATAATACCTATTTATTTTGAAATAATAGATCATAGCAGATATATCAACCAGTTACAGATAAATATTCGGATACGCAACAATTTTTCAAATTAATTTCCTTAAAATTAGTTGTAAAATTTTATATCGCCACATAGAAATGATGTAGAATTGAAGTTAGAACTTGGTTAGATACAAAATTTACACTTCAGTTTTTATATATATTAACTTGTGTAATAAAAGAGAGTTCTTTAATTGTATGATTTTAACTTGCATATCTTAAGATTCCGAGTAATACACTTCTCTCATTTGAATATGCGTTGTTATAGCAATTTTATACCCATTTACATAGGTATGGACTACTTTTTACCATTTTTGCTACTTTTGCTAGAATTTTCCTTAGATTTTCTGCCACTTTTTTGCTTCAATTTGACTATTCCCATTTTGCTCCTCTTTACTATTTTCTCCTATATTATTAATTATTTGTATGTTTACGTTATTCGACTTATTTCATACATATTCAAATTTACGTTTCATATTTACCTACTTTCTAACTTGTTTTTAGTCTGTTTCGTACTGTTTGAACATTTTGAATTTTTAATTGGTTTGAAGGAAAGATAACTTACAAACGCTGATATTGAATAATATTGAAAATTATACGTTTAATAATTAAAAAATAGCATGTAATTCTCAGTGAAATGTATCCTGCATGAAAATTTTAAGATTATTGAGTAGTCCAACATATAGCAAATCACAAATATCTAAAATGTAGACCAAATACAATACATATTAGATGTTTTCTTCGACTCCGCAATTTCAAAATAAGAAGGCAGTATCAGTGTACCTTTAGCCCTCTGATGAAGCCAGCTGCAATGTTGGCGAAACGTTGGGAACAAATTCCTAGTGGACACGGCTCTCATCCGAAAGCCAGAAATGAATGTAATATTCCAAGCCGTGAAAGCATCAAAACTACTAAGAAGGCATTAGCTTTATTTACTTATATTAAATAAAGACACAATTTATTTTTTCTAATTAAATAAAATCCAACTTGATTTGCTTTAATTAAATACAGAAAAATTGTATTTGTTTCAATTATGTAGAGATCAGCTTGGTTTGTTTGAATTAAATAGGAACAGATATGCTGATCATTTAATATATAACAAACTTTTTCACTGCAACTACGAACTTAACAAACGAAATCCTTTTCGCTTTATAAAATGGAATGGTACTATGAGTTATTCTTACTCAGATAACCCTTATCGAAATAAATAATGCTTATTTGAAGTTTTTCCAAAAAAAATATATATATATGTAATATACTTAATTAGTAATATACATATATATATACCTAGTTAACGGATATCTGATTTAGGAAGACAGATTGTTTCTTTTCTCTTACATACCTAATTAAGGATTTTTATAGTCAATGTATATTTCTCACTTATTGTTGATGCTGTTTTGCTACTACAATTTTCACTATCTTTAGTATATTCAAATTCTTCGTTCATTTTTCAAATCATAAATACAATTATTTAATGGTACTTACACTTTATGCACTAATGAATGATTCTTTTCTTCGTATTTTATACATCTAATATTTATTTTTGGTACAGGGAATAAAGTAATTTGCGAAATAGCTAATGTAATTACGAGTAATATTAAAATATCAATTTAGGCTTATCATTTTTAGTTAACTTCCCTAATTTTTTAAATTAAGAAAAATATGTACATTGCACTTACAAGTAAAATAGTGTTCCTGTGAATGAATATGTAAAAATACCGAGATTATCTTAAAGACAAAGGTTTTTCTTATATTCATCAAAAGCAAGATTTATAAAGTTGATTGTAATTATAAATAAGTTCGATTCCGGTGAAAAATTGTGATACCGGTGTAGTTTCATTGAATATTTTGATCTTAATCGGAATATTTCCCAATGTCACTACTGAAAATTATATGAATATTGCTCACTGAACTCGCTTTGCACAGATTTCCAATGCTAGGCATTCATATTGTAAAATCGATACCTGTTGTATTTCACTTCGTTGCATCAATTGAAATCTTTTTGCATCTTGCATCCCATTTTAGCTGATAAAACCAATTAATTAATTTAATGACTTTGTTAATTTATTAAAGAAATATAATGTGCACATGCCTCGTTTTTCTGTGAGTAGTCAAGAGATTTTAATAAGGTAACATATCATTGTAACAATTTATAATTGGAGTTGATAAATTAATTGTTAATTATTGTAGATTCAAAATAAACTAAATAAAAACAAAATAAAAGGTCTATAATTAATATAAAAAGTAACATAAATACAAGTTCTGAATATATTAGGTATTTACATCTATAAAATTGAAATTTGAATATAAGCTGTAACTCCAAAGAATGAGATAAACTTCGTATGAATCCAAAGTGTGATTAGTTCGAAATATTAAGATGAATTTACTAATGTTTGCAAAAGTTTTTAAATCGGAGGTCTTCCATGAATCGTACAAACATTCTTTAAAAGAAGATCCACTGTGATGAAAGAGTGGAGATTAATTAATTTGAGAAAAACAAACGTACGTACCTAACAAAGTTCGAGGTTTCACAATACGTTAATTGTTGTTTAAAATGAGACATCAGAAATTATTACTTATCATTGCCATTAAAAAAATTTAAACAACTCCATTGGCTTTTAGATTTTAAGAAGTATATGAAGGCCTCAGTAGTCAATCACTATAAATCGCATTTTCATTTCACACAATTTAACCCGACGCGATCGTATTTTCCGAAAGGTATACCCGTCGTACTGATCGTAATTATAAGTACCCAAGTAATTTGCTCGTAAAACAGCTTTACCAAGAATATTTCGGGCTTCGACCGTAAAGAATTACAAGAATTTTATGCTTAAAATTCTGAATTCGTAAAACAATTGAAATATTACCTGTATAATTAAGCTCTTTAAATGTTTACAGTGAAAATGTGCTTACTGTTGGACCTCTGAGCTCTCCGTATAACGAGCTCTAATAAAGGACCTATGTTAAAAGCGAATCTGTCTAGGTCAACTGCGGCCTGAATCTAAACGCGTGCCTGCAATCAAATTCATGAATGACTGACTGAATGAATTCACCATCAACTCTTTGAATGTTTATGAATTAAAAACGACTCCTTACAGACGAGAGTTGGCTTGTAACTTTCCAAATTGATGTTTTCACACAAGAACTTTTTAGACAAAGTTTTTTGAATGAAAATTTGCGAATAGAGTAGACCGGGGCGAATAGGAACACGGGACGAAGCGGATAAAAATAAGAATATTGGCCATATTCATTACGTTGTTATAGATATCAGCATGCTGACTGTCCACATTACTTCGTATACCTTCTTTACACTTAATCCAATACATCTTCAATTGTTTCAAACCATTCTTTGTCACCAGCACCTGTTCAAATCGAAGCGAACGCAACGAAAAAATACGTTATTCGAAATTTTACATTTAAAATGGCAATCTAAGCTTGGAAATTCAAATATGCTGATTATTATTAGTCTCTAAGATGTCTAAATTCCGTATAGTTTTTCGCTGTTAAATCTGAACTGATTCGATTCGCCCCGGTCTACCCTAAGTGATTTTCGTGGAACTGTTTAATTACTGAAAGTTTATTTAGGTCTCCGGATAAATGAGTCTTGGTCTCACACTGTATTTGTGTGACAACTTTAGAACCATTTAATTGTTTGCGGTCATCGTTCTGGGTGTTTATAAATATGCAGCGGTAAAAGTCAGGTATACACTGAGGTTACAGTCCTTCGTTTTCAACTTTTGTTTTATAGCTTTGTTTCTGTCGTTCGCCTACAAAATGTCAACACATTTTGTTCGGAATACAGTTACAGCACAAACGTTACTTGCATGTCTAGCGGGCAAAAATCAGTAAAGTATAAAAGAAGTGCAGAATGCTTTTGATAATTGCAATATTTAGATCCCGATTTGTGTTGCACTTATCCAATGTTAATTGTATTAATACCTATGACATTATTCAATAGGAAGGGGTAAATATTAGCCTATAAAAGTATGAGTATTACCTTTTCCGTGTCTACTGTGTTAACACTTTAAATTCCAAGTGTATTTCGATTACAATGTAGTAATCCCTTAATTTTATGAAATACTGTATATTTATTACATTTAAAAAATTATGTAGAATTTGTAAGATAGGATTTTGTTGGCTGAATAATGGGATGGTACAAACTTGGTTTGAATGTTACTTCTTTTAATTTAATGCTCTTCGGTTGGAGGTTACAGGAAGAATGCCCTGGAAAGGGCACTGTTTAGTCGGTAGACCCTTTCTTGTGTACGTAGCTCTCGCTCTGTTTATTGCGCCTCGAGATACGCTTTCCCTTCAAAAAGCATCGATTGACGAAACGCAGATGTCTGGTGTTAAACTTTCCCTTCACTAAAATTATCTTACAAATTGAAGTTAGAACTTTAAAAAATGTTCGACTTTAGTTTTTACGAATATTAACTTCTGTGATAAAAAAGAATTTTTTAATTGGGTTATAACTTGGTTATATATTTAAAGGTTTTAAGTTGCATAGTATCGTTACATTTTTTTTAATTTGCGTATGTAACACTAGAACTACCGACCACTTAAACTGACTTTTACAAATTTCTTTATAAAAACCATAAGCATGCGTTTATTGAGATTCCAATTGAGTTGCATTTCAGTTTTGCTATTACTGAATTAGTTCCGTTAATAATTTTTCATAGAAATATCTGTATCTTTTCAATAATGGTAAAAGAGGAAATCAGAAATAAGACGTGCTGACCCATCTAGTAGTTCTAGTGTTCAGATTCCGAGTTAAGACACTTTGAACATGAAAAATATTGTATAAAGATGATTACTATTTGAGCACTTGAAGTTGCCTTCCATTTGTAGAAGACAGAAACATAGCGAAAAATTGTGTCTATTTCTGAAAGTTGCGGCACTCAAAGTGTCAATAAAGACTCGCAGCTTTTTGAAAAAGAGATTGTTGCGATTGGCTCACGAGGACTTAATTGACCCTGTAGTAAAATGGAGAAAAACGTTTTAATAACTTACTTAAGTATAGACGGTTTACCAGTTTCAATTTCTAATTGGTTTTACTTCAGACTAAACAAAAAACCTCTGCTAAGATGGATCATGCGTGAAAAGTTACTTAAAAACTGTAATTAAAGTTCGACTTATCATTATCTGCGCCGAGTCCGTGCATGTCTCCCGACGCAAAGCAACCAGAATCCTAAGAATCCAGAGTACATTCATGTATCTTTAAATCTTACGTTAATAATTACGAACATACCTGTTTCAGAGTTCTTTAGGGTCGCCGAATCTGATTCCGATATTATTTATTTAGTAAGATAAGAAACTACCCTTATAAATCTGCCCCTATAGGGGGTGTTTCATGATGAAACTTTCGTCCTAAGAAATTGAAACTTAGCTAATTGCTAAAGGATGTAATTCGAAGGAAACAATGTTACATAACCCATTCGAAATTAATCACACATTGACCGTATAATAGAGTACTTAGCCAAAAAGATTATTCATACACCCTGTGTACAATGATCATAAATTTCTATTGCCATTTAGTAGTTAACAGCTAGCTAACTTCACTAGTTAGTAGTAAAAATTAAGGTGTACGAAAATTAAAACTTGTATTCCTTTCAAGCTAAGTCCTAAAAGAATAACCCATAATTAATATTATCGGATTTACAAAACAGGAACAGTAATGGTGAAAGTGATGGTTTCGAGTCTTGGAGATTATCTTTAAAAAACCCTGGTCGAATGGGTTAAGTAGATTCTAACAAATACCGTTTTGTAAATCCAATTGAAGTGAAAAAACGATAAAAAATTTAAATTTACGGAGAGGTATGATTGAAGGGGTTGTAATCAAGGATTAAAAAAATTCAAAAAATAATTGTTTGAAACTGTTATATATCGCGTCTGATTGAAACTATTTCAAGAACCGAAACCAATATCATAACTGTTTTGAATCTCTGGTTGTAACAGATCTATAATTTTAAAATTCACGCATATATAGATACAAGACTACTCTTTAACATATATAATTAGATAAATTAACTCTTACCTCTAATGAAACTATAAGTTATAATAAAGAAAATACGCTTATTTCAAAGGAAATAGAATTCCTCTGGAACAAGCACTTTTCCCCATTTTCGAAGCTTTCTCAAGCAATACCGTTTGATTTCTTGCAAATTTTCATTGATCTCCAAGGGGGTCGAAAATTGGGTTCGGATTTTTACGATTCTGCCTTACTGTACGGCGTGCCGATAAAGGTTTATGACAGCCATTCTTTTATCAATCAACGAACTTTAGCTTTAAGGACTGAGTTATTATGATACTTTACGTTTTACTTGCCAACTAAAATTCCTAAATATCGTTGTCTACTGTAAAATGTTTAACCTCATTTTCATAAATTCGTGAATTATAATTATCAATGAAAAGAAAAGTTATATTATTAATTTGGCTAATTATTATTTTACTAAAATATATATTGCACTTTTATATTTATCGCGACGTGCATTATCGTGTATTTATCGCGACGTAAGTACTTAAGTACATTTGTGTGAAGTCTACTTGGACACATGTGTCAACGAGCCCACCTCCTCTTCATTTTTTTAA
Organism: Nomia melanderi; assembly: GCF_051020985.1. Classification (NCBI taxonomy): domain Eukaryota; kingdom Metazoa; phylum Arthropoda; class Insecta; order Hymenoptera; family Halictidae; genus Nomia; species Nomia melanderi. The sequence goes on from NC_135009.1 coordinate 1,780,487, forward strand.
CTTCACTCAAAACTTTGACACTTAAAGCTATACATGACTAGCCACATACTCGGAAAATAAATGCATGACTGTCGTACAACAATTACAAAACAATTAATTAACCAGTTAACTGCGTTTGACGAGTATACATGTCACTTTAAAGCTTGAAATGATACTAATTCTTTTAACGATGAATTCTTTATTTTTTTCAGATAAACATGTAATTCTTCTTTGTTTTGCTCTAGTTTTTCATTAAAATATACCCCAGGTGCATTCGTACTGCGGTTGACAAGTATATACACACTTCAGTTTTTGATTTTTTTTTATTGCGAAACAAGGAATTTTTCAAACTGAATTCCAACGGTAAAAGGGTTAGTAAGAATTATATCTTCAGATGTCATTCATTCGACGTAATCAAAAACAGAATAATGTTCAAACACTAGGTAATATCCTTCTTATATCTAACTTTACAAGTTTCTTTTAATATTGTCACCAATTCGATCTCCTTTTTCTCTTCTTTTTGTTCTTCCTTTATTCTTTCATGCTATTCTTCTCCGAAATCTAAATCTTCCTATATTCTCTCACTTATTACCTACGCTCTTTCTTTTACGCCGCTAAATGTCCTTAGATCTATAGCTTCTTTTTGCTGTTCAACTCTTCCCTTTTTTTGCCTTGCAGCCTTCAATTTTTCATTCTCCTAGCTTATGTTGGTAACTTTTCTACGCGTCTGTTTCTTTCGTCAGTTGTTTTTCTTTGCACGTCGTTCGTCTTTCTTTTTGTGAAATCCTCATACGTTTTTACTACGTTCATTTGTCCACTTCTTTCCAATTTTCTCGATTTCATCTAAACTTCTTTGCCTAACGTTGCAGAATTGCCGAACTGATTCCGAAACTGATTTCTCCTAATACCTATTGTAAACAGTAGTGAAACATTTACTGAATATTTTAAAAAATTAATCGAATACAGAATAAAATTTTCTTACCTAAGATCTCTTCAAAAAAATCACTGAATGCAATCAGGTATACACTGAATGTAAAAATAAATGAAACCTGTATGTTACAATTTTCTACTTGAGTTTAAGTTTTGTTTACAAATTTATTCCTTTTAAGAAGTACAATCGGATACAGAACATTTTATGTACAGTGTGTTTAAAAAAAGTGTTTCAATATTTATAGGCTACATAGAATACACTACACCGACAAAAGTCTCAGTGAAGATATATCGATATATCAACTTTATCTAAGTTATAAACATTTTTGGAATTATAGCAGTGACGTGTGCATCCATACATACATAAATATCACGTTTTCATACGTAATATCACAATGTGTCTACTAATTGAAAACACTTACTTTTTTTTTAGAAAATTAAGACATTTTGTTTTAGAAAATCGAGTAATACGACGAAATATTTAATTCACAAGTTATATAGTGTTAAGTGCTATTATATCACGTTCTTATTTATTTAACCTTGGGATAACTTGAAGTTATCCTATAAGGATTATATTCAACTTTTTATTTGAATTTTTATATTTTCTATTCCATGCTTTTGCAGTTGGCACTAAAACATTTCTAAAATCGCGAACTTGTTATTTTCGCATAAACCGTTACTGAGATATGAGCACTGAAATAGACATGTCGCCGGCATTGGCGTTGCCCGATGTAAATACTGGCAGGGAGGTTATTCAGTCGGATTTATTAATGTCGATAGCACGCTTTTAGAAACCTACAGTCAACGGCATAAGTGTACATCCACCTATTGCACTCAACGTACATATAGGGAAAAGTAGGAAAAAATGAATATAAAATTTAAATAAAAAATACAGACATTAATCTGTATCAATTCAAAACAATGTAACATTTTTTGAACTTCATAATTGCTGTGCATTGTGAAAAATTAAATGAAGTATCATAACATATTGAAAAAATTGTAGGTAAAAGCATTCAACCACGAACCTTTATGTTGGGCAAATTGTTTGGAAACGATTGTTTTGAAACATAACAGAAATGAATATCGTGAATACGATGAGGCATATTGTATACATTATATATCGGTGAGGGTTTATACGAAAATAATACCGTGGCTTAAAAACATGTTAATATATTATTTAGAACAGTACATATTTTGGAAATAGTTGACATTTTGATCTACGATCACTAAGGTTTTCTTACTTATTGTCAATATAGTGTGTCTTATTCATCATATAGATATTGAAACAATTTTTTGATACAGTATAAGACAAAACATTCCGAAATATTTTCTAAAAAAAAATGGAAACATTATAATCGTAATAAACTGTATGGCATTAAAAAAGGTATAATTATTTTAATTGATTTATATTTTACAGTTTTAATATTGTTTTTCAATCAACAGTTTTATCAATGTCTTACCTTGTGTTTTGAATATATGAGATTCTAAGTATTAATTTTTAAAGAGTAAATACCACAAAATTTCATTTTTATGCAATTTTACTATATAGAATGAATGTATATACATACGTTTAACTTCCATTAAGTTAATAATAGAGCATAGGTTTACCCTAAAAAAACCTTAGAACAGAAATTTCAAAATGGTACGAGCTATATTACTTCCATCGCCTAGAATATTTGTAAAAATCTTCTTCTTGTCGCTTAAGTTCTTAATATTGATCAAGCATCATTTTTGAATTAACAATATAATGAATAAATTTATAAGTAATTAATAACTAATAAAATAATTTTTCAGGAGAAGCATCGAAAACAATTGATTTGATATGTAGATAAGATGGATACTTAACGTTAGATTTAGTATTAAGCTTATTTGGTAAATATTTGTGTCGATTATGATTGATGCAGTTACACAAATATATATCCTAATTGTTTACTTTTAAACCTCCAATTTCTAAGATTTAAATGAACGAATATAAATTCTTCTAAGAACGATAGAACAAACTGTATGATAAATGTCCGTGAATTTACTGCTAAGTCTGTCTAGTTTTTTTTAGGTTTCAAACTATGTTCAAGTATACTATACATGTACAGGATGTTTCAGAAATATACGTCATGACCACCACAGCATAATTTTCAAATAATGTTCTTCCAGTCTTACAATGCTCTGCCGAGGGTGTATACAGTAAAATGACTTTATGGCGAGAGTGATCCACCACCATAATAAATAATAGAAAATAATTGTCGACATAGCAGAGCTTGCGCATTCAGTAGTATAAATAGACCTATATTTAAACATGACTGATAAATATATTATGTAGCAATAGTATGTTATAAGATAAAAAGAAAAATAAAATAGAGTAAAATAGGGTAGTCAACAACGTGAATAATTAGTAAATAAATAAAATAAATAAAAAGGATAGTAAAGTAAAAGTAAAGCAGTATATCAAATAAAATAAATAAAATAAAAGAAGAAAAATGTAAAAATACTATATATGTTAATAAATAACTAAAATATAGTAATATGTTGTTACACTCTTCATCTGATGGAGAAGAATATAAAAACGTACATCCTTTGCTCGTAAAATTCATCTTGACCTTCAAAAAGACGGTTAAAACTTTTTATTTGTTGCATCGTGTTGTACTCATTGCGAAAGGAAATAGTCCGAGAGGAATCGTGGGTTGGAAATGATTCGTTTGCTTGCAAATTGCTGTTGGAGTTCCCAGGGGAAAGCGAAGGACCGCGATATCCAGTGTCCCTTTCTGTTACACGAATATCGATTAGTTGGGAAAGCGAGTGCAATAACTGCGTTCTGCTATAGTGCAAAATGACAAAATGTGACGCAATTCGACACAAGATAAGTTATGTGGTGTTCAGACCGGTGACTCATCGTATAACAAAAAGGGACACTGGATATCACAATTAAAACAAATTATTTATTTCCAACCCATGGTTCCTTTCTGACTATTTACTCACTTGCCAAATCGATTAAATCGAGCTTTTGAATTTTGTTAAGTGTTAGTATCAAAGCACTTGATTTGCTCCTAAGTATTTATATTTTAAACAAATTTCTCTATTAATAAGGATTAACACTACTAAATGATAAAATTTTTTTGGCCATTGAATATTAAATTATTTATTTCAGAATCCAATCTAAATAATTCCATACTCTAATTTAAATCTTTGTTAATTTTATTAATACGTAATGAAAAGTAGTTAAGAATTTTTTAATACAATAACGTAATACGAAATGATAATAGTAAATTATTTATTGTTGTTGTATCATCGCAAAAACAAATAAAATATAAAAAATATTTCATCTGTTACAGGCAAACTGTCACTGAACCAGTTACTTGTGAATTTTTAAACAATTATTTCAATTTTAGTATCAGTTTTTAAAAACGGGAAAAATATACTGTCATAATATTAACATGGAAGGCAGGAATAATAATTATGAAAAGTGACTATTGAATTTGATACTCTTTTCACTTGCCAAATCAATTAACTCCCTTAATCGTGCAAAAATTGCAGTAATAATAACGATTACTACAAGGATATTCCATTTTATACATTTTGTATGCCATTAAATAAAAGGTATATCTGTAGTAATACAGTTTACGATGTTTATTTGAATTTATAATTTAAAAGGAATTTTAGAAAACATAATGTATTGTTTTACCACTTTTCTCCACTTTTTGTTTTATGGAGTTAATCGATTTGGCAAGTGAGCTATTCATGTATTTTTGAAACGTCCTGTACAATACCTTTCCAATACCTTACCTGGACCAATAAAAAAGACTTTTATCTATGCTACTTTTGGAACAAGTTACATACAGAGATGATGTCGATCAACATAAAAAGTACTGGTCGTGGGAATTTTCGAACTTAATATCAGGGCGAAGAACCGTGCTGAACAGAATGAGGCGGCGTGAAACAATTTATATCCGCATTACTCAAAGCTTTCGAGTTTACGGCTAGTGTACAGCTTCACGAGCAGATTTTTTATGATTCCAGCTGGTGGTCACGTCGTTCAGATTTCATATCCTATAGTGTCTTACGACTTACCGTCCAGCAGGGATAAAGTTCAAAGATGAAATCTTAAATATACCATTTCTTATGAAGAAGCGTTATTCGTTTTCTGAAAATTATATTCAAACCAGAAATTTGTCACAACTACGGTACGTACAAGACAAAGCCGCAAATGCAATAAGTTTTTTCACTTGACAAGACAATTAGAACATATTTGCAGATAGCATTTTGTTGTTTACATAAAGATTTATGCTCTTTTTACGGTTTTTAAAAGTGAGCTCAAAACTGTATTAGTTTCTAATTTCCCCCAAAAAGAGTAATCAATATTGTTTACAAGTTCCGAAATCATCGATGAATCGATCCAGGTTTACTTAGTTTTGTTTTAGATTACATCCCTAACGTTATTATATTCATTAACAATGAATTGTGTGCCTCGTACATTTACTACAACGAAAAGGGAGTGATACATAATACGAGTCAAACAGAAGTTTTTAAAAATACATGTCGATCTATGATCTACTGATATTTCTTTCGTATTCAAATGGAAGGAAAAGACAGGACATTTGTAGGAAATATAAAATCCATATGTCACACTTTATTTAAAATTTACTAAATTTTCCATCGCAAACTTCAAACAAAAGTGAAATCAGATACGTTCTGGGTGGCCATAGGAAATACGAGATAAGGTTCTGAATACATTGTTGATTGTTGTGCTGATATATCTCTGTCAGCTGTAGATCTTGCGAAAGGGCTGAACGTCAATCATTCGATGATAAATCGACGTTTACACGCAATGGGGAAATCCGAAAAAAGGGAAACTGGGTGGCATATCAATTAACCAAGATACACTGTAAACGACAGATGGAAACCCGATATGACTAGATTTCAAAGCTTTAGTAAAAAAGCTTCTTTGGGAAAACTGTGACAAGCGATTAAAAGTGGATTTATTTCAACATTGTCAATTCTCCAATTGCAGGCGATATTTACATTTTTCTGTATGAAATAGTGAGTAAAATTTTTATTTTGTGCAGATTTATCGTAAGGAGAAAGCAACACAAAACGAGAACTAAAACGCTTTTAACAAAAATATAGAAAACAAATATAATCGAACCTTTATAAATTACAAAATTTATTTATTTCTTACTGCTTCGCCAAAGAAACTTCTGCAAATTGAAATATAACAATTCGAATTACTTATCTCATGTTTAATACGTATTTTACCTTCACAATTTGGATTCAGAAAACCCAACCGTATAACTTATAATTTAAGGACAACTGGGGAAAACCGAAATTCTAATGTTTTTCTGTTTTTACCAAAAAATTAGGTCGCAAAAAGAAGTTTTTACAAGGCTAGATCTCTTTGTTGGACTAAAGAATATAAAAATGACAATTCTTGTTTTCCGGCCAAACTACGGGAGCATATTCTACAAGTGAAAATCACAAAAAAAATGTTATTTGAAGTTTGGTTAGAAACGCTTGTCGTAAACACGTCCAACCTTTCGTATTTTGAGAAGTAAAATCCGCCGTTACCTACTTACACAACACGCCCAACCTTTCATATACTGCGGAGTAAAATCGGCAGTTATTTATTTCAATTTCATTTGTTTATAACTTTGTAATAAAGCGTTTCTAACCGAACTTCAAATCACATTTGAACACTTTTCTTATTTCTACTTGTAGAATATGCTCCCGCAGTTTATATATAAACTATAGATTCTACACTACCAAGATATAAAAAAACAACCACTTCACTGTTAAAATGGTGAAAATTTCCAACTTGGAATTTTTAACATCGTCTTCACGGAACACAATGATGATATCTGTTGTGGAATTCATCTAATAATATTATAAGGACCATGATGAATGTTTTAACTGCCTTTTGTAGTTTGTATATTATTAATTTATACAAAGTATCGACGCGTGCCGCTACCGCGTGAATCCTATAAGACCACAGGGTTTACGATCATGTTTAAAAACCTTTGCAACTCGATTCATTTTCTACATCTATTTTAAATGTATTCTACTCGAAAACTTAATAAAACAAAACCTCACAGTTTGAATATTTTTTTACCTTCACTTTTGACTCGACTTATCATAGTCCGATTCTATTATTAAAAGTATTTTTGAATATAATAATCATGAAACGCTGTTACTATTGACATAAATTTATTTTATTTATAAAACAATAACAGCGTATCCTACTGAAATGAATAAAATAAGTAAAACATGATCTGTAAATTTTGAATGTGGATCCTCTAAATTTCCAAGTATTAAGATTGCTGATTGAATGACGCAGTGAAAACATCTTGATGCATACGGACTTCGATATCTAAACTGCTATTTCTGATAATTATTAACAACGATGAAATCCTTTGAATAATAATGTTAAGCTGAAAAAGACTGCTGTTATGAAATAATAGCTCGAAATAAATTAACGAACCCATGATGGGATAGTTCACCACACTTGGCTTATGCGCTAGGTATTGCACCCTCTCCAAGCGTTTAATCTGTTTCTGCCTGAGTAACATAGTCCGTCTGGTATATGTTCTTCAGATGAAACCGAGGTTTACACATATTAAAAGAAAATGTCCTAAAATAAAAATAGTCTACAATAAAACAAATATATTTAGTTGGATAATTCCAAAAAATGCACAATATTACTTTATTTCACTTTATAATTGTAAAACGTTTTAAAGAAGTAGGATTCTTCAAGTTTACTTTTTCCTCTTACAAAAATCTCTTCCCCGGAAAAACTAGCTGCAGCACATAATGCTATTTAAATGAAATTCATCTCTATATATTGTACGACAACGTCATCAATAGATGAAGGTGAAAAATTTATGTATAATACAGAATAGAGCTTTATTAAAATGTTAGACAATAGACTGAACAATGTAAGTCAACATCAAAGAAACAATTTTAAAATTGTTCAGATCAAAACAAACAATTTTATTGTATGTTGCAATAAATATGCGTCTAAAATTTCGAGTTCGTACCACTTCATAATCGAATAGCAGTTTGAAAAACCGACGAAACAAGATCTTTTCAAACAAGAATACCCTTATAAAACGTGATAATGCTGGTTAGGCAGCTAACTGTTGAGAAAACCAGCTGGCCAGTGGAGGGATTTGGGCGGGCTCTAGAAGAGAAGAAATTCATCACTCTTAGCATAAGCGATCACTTGCAGAGCCCCGTACCTACTTCTTACTTATACGGATAACAGTGAAAAACTTGGGATTTGTATGAAATATGTATGTGGCCGTCAAAGCCTTAAAAGAAAATTAAATTGATAGTATACCTACATATATATAAAATGAACAGAGTAGTTTATTTACTACTCATTATTTTACTGTTATGCTTGCTTGTGTTAAAATATTTGGACCAATTTAACGTTGAATATTTTAAGTGCATATAATTAATTAAAGAAGTTTGAAATTAACCAGAAATTCAATCAATTTCTTAAAATTAAAAATTAAACATCATAAATTTTAGATAATCATTTAGAAAGAGGTTCTCCTCACCGATTTCAATAATTTTTAGGTTGTCAGAAACGTGATTCTAATCAACTTTTTCTTATAGTATGTATATATAACTTCGGTTTAGCTTAGTATTTTATATAACCGTCAAAAACTCGTATCTATACAGACACAACCATCACACAACCATTTTCGCTATAGTAGCCTATGTCTCCGACGGTCAACTAACTGATTGCGTAGTAGCGGTAAACCTCAGTATCTATAAAGTATATGTTAAAAAGAGATAATGCTATAGTAGTCGAATGGTACCACAGATTTTCATAAAATTGACGTATATTATAAAAATCGATATTTTCATCAACTCTTTCCTCTGACCAGAATAATAAAACCTGGTATTGGTATCAGTCGAGGTAATTTTTTTCGGGAGGGGGGAGGCACTCTTTACTTTATAATTGTCAGACACTCTCTCCGCCCCTAAAAACCGATCAATACCAATACCAATTTCTATTATTCTTATCAGAGGAAAAAGTTGATGAAAATTGGTGTTACCGCCATAGTTCCTGTTTTAAACAATTTACCCGTTATATTTCCAGGACTTGTCCGACGGGATGTATTTATAGAAAGGGTCGAGAAGTTGCCATCCTATTCTGATGACGCGCTACCTTGAACGTGCACGTATTAGCACAGTTCAATGTAGCAGTACCAATAGTTTGTCATTATTGTCTTGGAAACTAAAACCGAATAGGAATATATATATATTATACGTTTAACAGTTTGGTCTTCACATTAGATATAATGAGTCATACAACTATTTCAGACTAATTATAACTGTAATTACAGTTACAGAAAGAGACGGATGTCAAAGAAGAAAAATGAATGGTTTCAGGAGTATTACATCCGTAGAATCTGAAACTAAAGGAAAATAGGGGTTGCAACGTGGATGTGTATGTGTTGTCGCCGTTTATTAACCGTTCGAATCCCAAGCGGTGCGATCGCGCTTCTCCGTTACACAGTTTAAAAATGCCAGTCTATCGGTTTGTAGAATCAGATGAAGCTCATTTATTTCTTTTCTTTATAATTATTCATTTTTATTTTTGTTATTACCCGCTTAGAACTAGAAAAATGCAGCGGTCGCATTATTTAAAATTTATTTTGTAAAACTGGAAAAGCATACTTCAGTTTCTGAATTGAAACGAAAGAAGCGTGATCGCACCGTTTGGCAGTTTCCGACGGGGTTTTGCAAAAACCCGTGGGACACAAAGGGTTAAGACCCCCAGCGTAACGTTGTAATGCTACCACCGCTAGATGTCTTAATCGAAAGCGGTTTTCTCGCTAGTGAATTTTACACACTGAAACGTTATAAAGTGTTTAGTTTTTTAAAACATTATCGCTTCTCGGCTCAATGAGCTAAGATCAAAGTTGTAGTATCTGTTCTTATCAGCTTAATATCTGATATATTCCGCAATGCGGAATCAGAATATTAAACTGATTTTTGGAACTTGAAGAACAGTTCGAGCTTGCTCGTCGTTCATCGGAGTCGATTCGGCATTGCATTTCCGCCGGATTTGGCTCAATTAAGTAATTAAAACAAAATATTTCGCACTGAAAAAGCGAGAATATACATTATTTACTTTAAGTATTGATGTTTTTTCATTACACGTTTAATAAGTCTTTTTTTTGACATTTGTCATTTTGTATAAAGAAGTATTACAATGAAATGGTATGTAAAGCGTAGTAAAAATATCTTTATAATAAATTGTTCAAAGGCTGTCACTAGTAAATCACACTAGTAAACATTTCAAATCACTTGTTTTCATAACTAAGTTATGTGAATTCTAATTATAACAAAAAATAAATGTGTACTCGTAGGAGCTGTATTATTAATCAGAATCTATTGTTATATAAGTGTGAAACTCAAAAGTTTGAATAGATATCTTATTCAATAATGACATTTCCTAAGTTATCTTGGTAATTAATCATTTTTTTACCATTATACTCCTAATACTTTTTATATAATATAATGGAAGAAATCTACTCATGTAAAAAATGTATATTTCTATTTAGAAAAAATAATGCAACTGCACATATTGCATTTTTGAAAAAAATCGTGATCTTACGAATGTAGCCCTTAACCTTTTAACTGAGGACGAAGACTTAATTCGTCGTTCAAATTTTATTTAATTTTTCACTAGTTCCTCATTTTCGTATTCATTTAATAAATCAATTTTGTATTTCATTGAGTCGTAATTTTCGCACCCGTATAAACTATACAATATTGTAACCTATCATTGTGAAATGTTTACTGTATTAATGTAATTTATTTGGAGTAGCATTTTCGTGAGTGTTAGCATTTGGAAAATACGCAGTTAAAATGTTAAACCAACCATTTTTCTCCTTTAACATTTTGTTATAACTGAGTTTTAACTTGAAAGAATTACGTGAATCATCCTATATAGTTTCAAATACGGTATTGTTGTATGAAGCATTTTATTCTTCCAAATGCTATTTTAATTTTATAAGACAAGTGTATTTATTTTTCAGATTTTCCACATGTATTTACAACTTACTCTCAAAAACACAGAGCCATATAATTGTATACTATATTTCACGTACATAATGAATGTTAAAGTTAATGTTAGTGGGTAAAGTTCTGCGTAATTCATAATGTCATAAATCTTAACTCATATACTTTAAGTTTGCATAGATTCAATTAAGAAATTAATTTAAAAAAGAAAGGAAAGTAATATGTATATAAATACAGTGTATGAGAAGAAACAGTACTTAAATTGGTAAAATAAATGACATATACGGATAGATAACTACTTTTAAATATAAGTATGAAACTAAATGTAATAAATTTATGTTATATATTCGAGTGATTACATAGAAAATGTAATAAACAAATGAAAGCTCAAACTTCGTTAATTACTGTTCAAGATTACATTTTAAAGCATGTTAACGCATTGCGTACCGGCTAATTATTTATCAGAAAACTGAATTGTGCGGATAGCGATTTTCAGTGAGACCAAGTTATATCGCTATATATAAAAAAAATCAAATATATTGTTATGTAATATATTATATTTTAAATCGGCAATTAGTTCTAATCAAATTTAATGTTTCTTTAAATGCTGTGGTAATTAGCAAAGTTATATAGTTAAGTGTCTTTATATAAAAACGAGATTTCTCGTTAGCAGTATGCAATATGTTAACGACGCCTTTAAACGTCTCATGGAAATCATCGCCGTCTGCTAACTACGCCTGAACTTGTTCGACGCTAAGAATAAGCGTAACAAGCACAGCTACTTTCGTGCCGCACTGGGCAAGCATCTTGCTCCCTAGCAACTTGCAGTCGATAAGTTAATCTCTCAGTCTTATTCTCGCTATAAAAAGATTTTACACCTCTCATGATTCTGCGGTATAAAATCGAACACAATAAAATCAGGTTTCTCTTAAAACCCTAGAATAAATTGCTAAAAGAGTCTTCTGGTGCAGAAGCGGCTTTTTAAAATAATCCGCGCAATTTTATTTTTAAATTAAACACATTTTTTATATACATCTTTGATGTATCTGTAGTATCATAATTTTATTCATAGAATGATATTGTAGATAATAATTCCAGATGATTTTAGTTTTAACTATAACAACAGAAATATGTACAATGTATGTGTGGGAAAGGATAAGCCAATTAGGCCAGTAGTTTTTGCAAAAGTGTGTGGGCGGGGAGGAGAGAGAAGGGCGATATTACAAACAAAATTTCGAGAAAAATACGTGTGTCTAAAGTTATTCAAACAATTTTAAAATAAATCGTTTAACATAGTATAGATAAATAGTGCTTATGAATGCTGTCCTTATTTATTATTTCACAACACTTTTTCCTCCATGAAAAATCCAAATAGAGACTAAAAATGGTATAACCATGTTCTTCGTTTGCGAAAATTTCGTCATCTCTTATTCTCAGCTTTTCTGCCGACCTGCTAACAAAACTAATGTCAACTTCCACTGGGTACCTCTTAACCTTAATGTTTCGCAGCTTTTCTCGCATGCGTCTGTACTTCTCTGTTACATTTTCGAGTGTTTTAAAAAAGAAATTTTAAATATTTGCGATCTCTTCGTTCAAATGTTTTACAGTTTCATACAAGTCTCCAGATAAACTGTGCTCAATTAAAATTGAGTTATCTATTTACATGCAGAATTTTTAGAATACAAGTATAAATTTTAGGATGCGAATAATGATAAAATAATTATCGATTAGTACAGTGGTAGAAAACGTTGGATTTTAGAAACTAATATATCCACGTACTCACACGTCTAGTGTTTTGAACGTTTATAATAACTACTTATAATTTTACTAATGATGTTGCGAAAAATAAAGTCGCTTTGAAGATACATTATAAGAGTGTATAGATTCTATAATACAAAAAACTAAAGAAAAGATAAATTAATCCTGTAAGAAAAAGTAGACTTGATTAGCTAGCATCTCAACAGTTTTGTTTAAATAAGTTTTCTCAAATAATAATATGGATATTAGTAAGTAGACTGTGAATTTTTTTGTATCGTGGGAAATTTTACAGTACTAAATTGCACAAAATGCAGACATACGAATACGTACGTAAATATTCAAAATATAGTGGTTTTATAGTATCTATTAGGAAATATCTTTTTCGACTGTTGTTCTATTTTTCTAATTCTGTTCTTAAACATTTGAAAACGCATAAAGAGCCACAGTCTTGTAATGAGCTAATATCTTCTTTAGTCAGGTTAAACTGTTAATTCATAGAAGTGAAATTTATTTATCAAAATTCTTATTTTTAAATGTCTGTTTTTGTTTTAAATTTACTTTGTATATTAACACTAAATCTTCCGGTATAAGAGTAAAGCTTTATCAATATTTTCACATTCGCCTATTAGAAGTTTTGAAGAATTATATATGATTAAACATATATTTAAGAGTAAAACATAAATGTTAGGAATAGGTTCAATTACTATTTTTTAAGAAATCGATGTCAGGATAAATATATAAGAGAAAGATGCACTTTCATAATGCTATGATCCTTATATAATAGAACTTCGCTGCACGATTTAAAGTCCCCTTAGATCTGTCTACCTCAAACATTTTCAAAAAATCTTTTGTTATAATTTTAAGTGTTTCAGAGTAGGATAAATGTTCGTGTTGAATTATAACTTTGTTCTTCGAGAAAATAATACTTTAGTAGAATATAACTTTCAATCAGTACATTGTACTTTATGAAAATTTCATAGAAAAGGTAGTACTTATGATATTACATTTACTCCATAACTAACTCTAAATTTCCGCAAGTTTGTTCGGTCCCTGTTTTTATCATGCACGTAACGTTACACTAATTATTATAAAGATTATAAAGTTGGTAGTGATTATGGTATGAGGTGTAAAATGTGTGCAGTTACGAGCGTTAATTCTGTACCACTGAATGTAACACAGATATGCATATTTTTATTGTGAGTTGCGTGATAAAAATATTGTTCATGCGAATAAAATTCTCTTTCTCCTAGGTAGTACGGAAATAGTTTGGTTTGTTCCCTTTGTCTCTTCCAACAAAACGTTCTGTGTTCTTTCTCGCAGGAAAACAGTAAGCATTATTTTCTGCAGAGGACAATGAAACGTACAGCACGTCGCTCGTCAACAGGAAAAGTAACGTCTTCGATTAAAGCCGTTACATTTCCTGAGCACTTTGGACGGTGGCCAGTTTCACTTTCCACCGGAAGTCGTTTGACGTTTCTCGGATGGAACGCAAGGAAAAGATACATCATTTCTCTGATTCTTATCCGTCCCATTCCTTCTTTCCCGGCTTAAAACACAAAGTCGGTCAAACATTTAGCCGGTTGTAAATGGCTGACTTTCGCTTTCTTCGAAGCATGTAAGCGCGGAGTAAGTACATATTGTCACGAAAGCTCGGGTTGCAACCCGTTTCGCCGTATGGTTCCATCAAAGAACGTACAGCGCCTTGGAATTCTGTCACCAAGGAGATGGCACGTACTTCCACTCGTCTGCAATACAACTGCGGAAGCCTCGTTTCACCATCACACTTGGAAATTCAGATCCACTACTTATTCAATTCACGTAACAGACGGCTACCTTTAATATTTGGGAAGATTTTAATATAAAAAGATTGATCACAAGCGGAATCGGGGGAAGTGTAATTTGAAATGCAGATCACTGGCGATGATTCATGTGTAACAATTGATTCGATTAGAAATTATTTCTTCCAATTGTCAATTTTTACTAATCTACAATTGAAATTGAAGTGATTATAGTCAGTCCTCATTAGTGATTACAAGTAGTAATTTACAATCGAATCAAAAGCTGCATTTTGATCACTTGTTTTAATATGTAATCAAATCCTGCATTGCACATTTCTGATTGCTGGCAGCATCTGTCGCGTCTAATGAGGAACATCATTGAAAAGCAATTCATGGCAGCATGTAGTTTGACTTACTATATATCACAGATTTCAATCAGTTTTACTTGTCATAATATTTTGAAAACAAATCTGTGAAAACTTTTATTTCCTGAATTAAAAAAAGAAAAACAAATATGAATATAACTAACTGTTTACTTCATTTCATTGTATAATACTTAAAGTTTTCTCTATTTCATGAATTACTTAAGAAGATATACTTAATTAAGAGGGTCAAAAGTTATATATTTCTGGGAATATTTTTCCTTTAGTGGTTACGTATTACAATATCTTTCTTGTAAAATAAGAGAGAAAGAAAAGTAAGAGTATAATAAGATTATACATATAAAAGAGTAGAGTATAAATAACTTCGCAAACTCTTTCATTGGAAACATTTTCCAATGGTCTTTTTTCTACCTGAAAGTGGACTATCTAAAATAAAATATTCAATCATTTCTAAATAGTATACTCGCATCTAGTTACCTGCGAATCAAGTATAGATTCAAAACGTATATTTGCATCAAAATAGCAACGGTTCAAAGTTAAAATAATGATTTTCTTACCTTATGTTTTGGCTTTCAAACTAAACTTGCAAAATCAAAATAATCAGTTGATTTTTAGAACACTTTAAAGTACCTTGTGTAATTTGTATTTATTTATAAGAGGATGTGTTTTTAAAGCTCCTAACGTCGCCAATTTTTATTACATTGATTTGAAATTGTGTACAAAATTTGTTCAACTTATGTTTAAAGACAATATTGATAATAACAAATCGATAGTTTTGAGAATTTTAGGTAATTGTAAGCATAATGACTTAGATTTTTTCTTTATTTCTATGCTTTAGAATGCTAATAAAATATTTTTAACAGTATATTTTACAAATGTTTTTTTTAATAAGTTATTCAGAAATTTACCTCTACAATGTACAACTTTGGTACAACTTTTATACTTTTAAATGTTTTCTGTAACTTGAAGAAACTACGGTCGTTACGAAATAAAAATGTTCTTAGTTTACAGCAGATGTAATGTGTTAATAAAAGCAGTGTAAGTATTCTATTTACTAAAAAATGAAAAATTTGGTTATTTTGTGCTTCAAACTATATTTCAAGAACACTCCGTTAGCAAATAATGATTACCGAACTGGGGGTTATAATTATTATCCTTTTCCAGACACGTGAAATTGACAGCCAGTAATTCAACCTTCAAGAAGGATATGTAAACGTAGTTATATAACAGTGGGTTTGACGTCTATTGAATACGAATTAATCATATCAGATTGTGTACATACTTTCACGATCTACCGAGCAACATTATCTGGATCAGTATACTTACTGAACAATAAATTTTAAGACAATTACGCGAAATCAAAAAAAAGAAACAACTGCAAAATCGGTAGATCGGTTGTGTTTACAATTTTCAGAAATTCTAAGAAATTAAAGAATAATAATAACTTGATTATTTAAATATTATCTTGACACATTCGTAGAAAACACGTTTCGAGTAGTATAAGACAAAACGAGAATGGTGATTTAAAATACATGTACATACCTACGTGAAGATTTTATGTTTCCACTTCTACGCCAAAACATCGTTTTTTTAATTATTTGAATATCGTTTCGCTTGAACAGTTTGCCTTGTTTTTGATAAATTCACTACATTTTGCGTATTTCTTCTGTTATTCGTGGTTAAAATTATTCACTTATTATTTGAATGATTACGAGAGAACTACTGTTTCATTTATGTTTAGAATGAATTGTTGTTTGTTTAAGCGATATTTATTGACTGACCAAAACCACGAATTTCAATCGTTAAATATAATAAATTGTATCGCAATAAAAATATTGATTTCTTGAGAAACCAACTTTTGTTCATACTATTCTTGTCGTGTTAAATTTGCATGTACGTTTCTCTTAAGACTTTTAAAATAAGAAATCTGGTACTGTGATCGTTACGCGTTTTTCGGGTCTTTTTCGACCCAATCATTGTTTTATTTATCTAACACCATTATAATTGTTGTGTCTTTTTTGACTTAATCATGTTCTCATTTTTTTTTAAGATGCTCATGAGTTTGAGAAAACATAGGGAGAACGTGACCAGTGTAAGTGTCCCCACTTTTTCAATAACATTTCAAACGTGAAGATAAACTTATAATCCCAACAATATACGATGGAAAACCAGACGATGAGTAAATAATATAAGAAAATTTCGAATAATTTTTCATTAAAACTGGAAATGATAAGCACAATAGAATAAGATACAAAATTAAGCATCAAATGAATAATATAAAAAATGTTGTATAATTATGGATTAAAATCACCAACGTCGTGTTGAACACAGTTTTGTTCAACAGTAAAATACTAAATATTATCCTGTGCTTACGATGAAAGCTGTCCAACATTTTACAATTGCAGTAAGATAAAATCAGTACATATAAAAAAATAACTTGAATTTGATGTTCAACAGAGCCATATAATTACTAGCATGATTAACTCGATAAAATGAAAAGTACAGAATTTGGATAAAATTCCATTGAAGTGTTTTAGCATTAAAATTTGGAAACATTAAAAAATTGGAGTTGATCACTTGAAGCTATAAATTACTCGTGTATTACCATATCGTTATGAACAAAGGTTTGTATACTGTAAGTGTAATGTATAAATAAATACACAAGATATACATATCTATGATTAATTGCACTCAATTAATGGATACAGATTAAATATTTGTTAAATATTAAATGGACTACGTACTCCTTTTCGTCTTTGAGCACGCAGAATAGTCCGAAATATTTCGCCTACACAAAACCACAAAACACATACACAATATAGGTGTTTCGGAGGAGTTCAATTTATGCTGACGCTCAGACGTAAGAACATTTACTGGCATCTGCGTCTCGGAATCCCCTTCTACGCGCACTTTTTTCGTTCGGCCGCGAAGAAAGTGCTATTTCTGCTGTGGGGAAGACCACTTCCCTGAGAGATATGCAAGGGAACGGTAATGGGAACACGAGGAAATCGGATGGGCGTTACATGAACTCGTACGCTTGCAGAATCAAACTACCGACCTTCGAATTTCAAATAAGTAGTTAGATAAAGGAGGAAACTGTTACACTTTAAATTTGCCTCAAGAGGGTACGTTTGCAAGAATTTTTCGCGGATTTAATGTTTTTAAGAAGAAATTTTAAGACACTTATAGAAGTAAATTATTTTTGGAACATAACAAAAAATTTGTTCACAATTTATCATTATCCCTTACAATGAATTGAATCGTTTGTAATGAATGAAACGAATCTTTCGCGAACAATATTTAAACATTAGTACTGAATGAAAAAGATGAATAAACTTCTATAAAAATGTTATGAATTTTTATTTTTAATCAAAAATCTTTTGTTGGTTGATGACATGGGAACAGATCATACCATATTTTATTCAAGTCGTTTCATAATTGCTTAAAAAGTGATTCGTGCAGTTTTGAAAATTGTAATTCTGAGAAAAGAGCGTTTAAAGTTTTTGCTACAAGTTAAAAGGGAAAAATTTGTTTCGCTCCAACATAGGATCATCAATTCCCTGGACGATATAATTTAACTTCCGTCGACGTTGTAACTTCCGTTAATTACTTTTTCTTGTTCTTCGTTCATTTTCGCTGTGGTTGTACTAGGTATTTACTATTCGCTACGCATTTAGTCGAACTTTACTTGTAAGGTTACTTGCTATAATGTTTGTCTCTTTCAGAGAAGTTTTTTAAAACAACTTATACAAGTTGAATTATTTTTTGCAGATATTTCCCTCTGCAGCATTTCAATACATTTTCACGCAGAGGATCTTTATATTTATAGTTAATTATAATTAAAAGTTTTAAAGAAAATGCAATATGACCATGCACGTTGTAGTTGCGTAAAGTATTGTTTGGTCTTGATTTTTGCTAAGCATACTTTAGCAGTTACTTTCTAACATTACTCGTGTTAAGAACTTCTATCCCTTAAACAATAATGGTGATTGATATATGATACATTTACATTCTTTATTGAATCATTGTTTCTTCTGATTGCTTAGTCGTAATTCATGCATAATTTATCATTCTTCTTAAAATTTTGCTTAGTTCCTTATTGTTTTTGTTTCTGAATGTGTCAAATGCATCCTTTTTAATTCAAAACTTAGATTTATTAACATTTACGAATCACTACTAATGTTTGTACTCTATTTATTTGGCTTAAAATTAATGATTGTCCAAAAAATTATTTAAAAATTTGTCATTTCCAAGGAACCGTGTAAATATTTGGCAACCAAGCGATACCGGAAAAGTCAATTGCTGATAATTGTAACTTCATCAGTTTTAGTATCATTTAAATTGAATTATGCAATAATTAATGTTTAAAATCAAATAAAATTATTAAATAGCGGTAATTTTTTATGCATTAATGGGAATTAACGATTATGTATGAGACATTCGACTGTCAATCGAGATTAACAATTAAGTTTCTTACTGATCAGGTATACCGCCACAATTAACAATCGTCAATTTAAATAATAATTACGATAAAAATAATTCTTATGTGTAAAATTTATTAGAAGTACCTGCGTATTGTACCTGTGCTTATTACATTTTGATTAAAAATAAACAACTCATGATTAATAATTAATATTTTTATTCGCTATTTAGTAATTTGCGATTAATGTTAATAACTAAAAAGTGAAGATTAATGTTTTTAATCAATTAAATCAATCATGATTTTTAGCGACTAATTTAATTTAATCATAAGCTTTTATTAATCAACTTATTTAAAAATTTAAGCTATAACACTCTAACATTAGATTTCTAATTAATATATATGTAGTAAGATTAGATAGTGACTTGAATAAGACTCACCAATTGAAATGCCAATGGATATCTGACAGTCAGGAACACTTAATTATGCTGCACGTACATAAAACAATCTTTATGATTAGTTGCACAAATACATTTTTATCTTCGTTGCTTATATTGTATACTTAGGCGAAACTTTATAATTATATTAATTATGCTAAATTAATAAGTTGCTTATTAACGGCGATTAAAATGTTTTTACAAGTATTGTAATGTTATAGTGTTATACTATGCGAAAAATGTGTTATAATGTCAAGCTATTGCATATGTTTATATAATTTTACTATTATTGTACGAAACTACGTATTGCATGCAGAAATGCGACACATTGCACTAAAAAAGGCTTTATATTTAGATGTTCTCATTAGGCGGCAACTTGTAGAACGTAACGACAATAATATAATTATTATTTATATTTCACATAAAAGTAAATTATTAGAATTTGTAACACTATGGTAATGTTAGAACACATTATTATATATTCTATAAAATTGTATTATCGATACAATGTGCTAGTCGAGGATATTAGATTAGATTTCTTAATCTCTGCACGAATGTAAAACAAGCAATATAGGGTTCTATTAAAAAAAATGACAGTTACTTTGAAATTTATAAAAAGAGAGGTCAAAAGAAATATTTTCCACCGTTATAAAATTAGCCTCCACAACTAATGTAATTATATTCCTGAAGTTTTTTCGAAGTCTGAAAACAACGAAGATATGAGGGTATTTCTGTTTAGATGAGACAGCCTGTATTATTCTCAATTTTTTCAATTGAAAAACATTTTTAATTGATATACATAGATACATTAAAACATTAAATTCAAACGTAACATTTTTGTTCAATGTAACTATGGATTTACACTTAGGAGTTGCTATATATAAAATACCTTGCTGTTAACCCAATCAAGCACAAGGGTTTCAATTCGAGAGTGATGGCTGACTGCGCGTACAAGGCGTAATTGGTTTACGATACGTCCATTGCTATTGATAATCGATTATATATTGGAATCATCTGGAATTAAGGGTAGATTGTGTTTTATCCAACAGCGCCGCAAAGGCTTCTTTTCTCTTCCATCACTACACAAATGCGAATGCTACTGTTTATTAAATATTTAATGCGTAACAATTTTATTTCATAGTACATGATACCATTCGTTTAAAATCTAATTTTCTGGAATTTTGACGGGTATCTTTGTTGAATTTGACACAATAGAACAAAACTGTTCTTAAATTCAAATTTTAACATTTTAAAATGTATAAAATTAAATGGAATGAAAATGGAATGAAAAAATTCTATATGAAGATAACAAAAATTTATTCCTAACGAATGATTAGTATTTATCTTGTGTTTGAATTAAAGAAATAGTTTAGAAGGAATCTTTTGTTTTGGTCAATTTATTGAAATAAAGTGACAAATAGTTATTTGCGTAAAACAATATAAGAAATGATTGGCAATATTGGTACAATAGAAACCGATATTATTAGCAGTAACAAGTACAAAATACGAAATGAAATAATAAAAATACTTAATTTGATCGATTTAATTGTTACATAATCATATTGTAGGTAATGATGCGAATGAAATATTCTACGAAATATCCTAGAAAGATACGGCATATAAATAAAATTAATATTTATTAAGATCAATAATTTGAAATATTCCAAAGGTAATCGAAGAAATGCATGGCGATGAAAGAATCTACTAAAAAGTGTGAATAAGTCGAATGTGCTTATCTAAATGTATAATAATAGAGAACGTGATTTGATTTTCATTGATTATATGTTCTTTCCGTAAATCATGGAATCACGTGTCCGCGAATGATTAGCGAGCACGATAATTATGTATACAAAGCTGTTCATATTTATATTTCTTGTTGAATAAATATCGTTTACATCAAATTATCCCTTCATCTCCTAAAACACTAATTTTAAAGACTTTATTCTAAAATGAAGCTTACTTTGTACGAAATTTCAAGAAACATGATGTATTTTTCTTAATTTAAAATTGACTTTTTCTATGAAAAATTTACAAAATAAGACGTTCCTTATAATTTTTAATATCACAAAGTAAATTCATTAAATATTCGCACTATATTACTATAATATGTCAAATGTTTCACATTAACTATAAAAACTAATAAGTATGAAAACTCCTTTTATAAATTCAAAGCGAATAATCATATAATTAAATTATAGATTGATTCTATTATTTGTCGACAATGATTGCATGTACACGTTACTTTCTTAGCTACGCACCAACATTAAACGAGTTACCGAATTTTAGATGTAACTACAGTGAAGAGTAGTACAAGGTTAGCATTTAGATATTAAATTTTATGCAAAATGTTTGAATGCGTGTAGTACGTACATATTTTAGGAAGTGATTCTTAAAATTAGAGTGATTCTTAAACTACTGTTTCTCAATTTTTTTACTCTCATGGTACACTTTCCAAAGAAGAGAAATGTCGCGATACATCTACGTAGTCATAGAAGACAAAATTTCTAAATTAAATGTCAGACCAAAAAATATTATTTACAATTTTTATATTTATACTTATAAATTATCTGTGTTATGCAAATAAATCTTACAATTAAAATAAAACATAAAAATAATTAAATAAATAATTACAAAAAGGAAATATGTATGTCTTCAACGAAGAATTAAGTTATTCAGATATCTGAAACGAAATCCGACGTCGATGTTCGTTATATTTCACTCCGTCGCATTCTGTTCCGCCTGCTTCCTTCGCCGCGCGGCTCGGCCAATAACATCAACTGTTGTTCTATAGCTATTGACGCGAGCATCCTAGTGGGAGAATCCTCTTGCCCCTGTGACTTTTTAGCCTTTAGGATTGGCTCAGAACGTGCGAGCTGCACTGTACATGCATACAGTGAGTCACAATTATATTCATACTTCCTGAGCAGCCGAATTTAAACGATTGATATTTGTTTACAATGCAAGTTTCAAAATTCTTATCAAGAGGAATATATGTTGGAATTACGAAGCTTCCAAACTTATATAAACTTTATCGCAAAACAACGTCTCAATATAAGAGAAATGTAATTTCACGTAAATCGGAATAAAAGTGGCTTCAAAGGAGGCCCAACCAAATATTAGTTATTCATACATTAATTGTACCTTTAGTATAACTTGTATAGGTACGAATACTTTTGTGAGGCAACTTTTAATCCTGACTAAAATATAATATATATCTTAATAACTTTCAATTTTGTTAATTCTCCTTCAACTTTGTGGAAATATATGAATATTATTGTTCGTAGTCACGTATTTTGGCGTTGTTACTTCTTCAAAAAATTCCATACATAAAAGACGCATAACTTTTACACGTTCTTTTGTATGACCGAAGCTATTTTTTATAGCTAATTTCTTATTTTTCAGATGAGTGAATCATTTTGTGATATTGCGTATAATACAATATTTCTAGACTATAAGATAAGAAATGCATCAGTTTTGATATTTTCTTCTTATATTTAGTACCAATCCTAAACCTTTTCCTATGCGCTTGGCGTGCGTTCAGGACACTTCATAGTCCCTCAGTACCGGACAAGTTGTAAAAAATTTCTTTTGTAATTAAAATTCTTAGATTTTTTTCATTTTTCGTAGAAAAATGTCAGTAATTAGAGAGAAAAAAGGAATATCGACAGAGAACAACTTCAAAGCGGTTTTGAAAAGGCTGCTTACAAAGAAAATGACTATAAAATATGCCATTCGCATCAGTTCGAAATTTTAAGTCTGAAATCTTTTATAAAAGACATTCAAGAAAAGGAGAAGGTGATTAATAATAAAAGGAATTAAAATACAATAAATAACAGTCTAAAAAGTATTAAAGAAATATGAAAATATCAAGGAAAGGAGACCAAGAGAAGAAATAACTGAAAAACATACATCATTAAGGAGAAAACTGGAATTTAATATAGAAGTTAACGAATATCATTTGCAAAGAGATATTCAAGGAAAATTGGCTACAGTTCAAAGGTTGGACTTAAACTTTGAAATCTATTATTTAGGTGTAGGTGTTTTTCTGAACGACAATTTTTAGTGTGCTGTAAATTACGACGTTTTTATTTGTGCCAATTATATTATTAATCTCATTCATCTAGTTTATTCTGTTTTAAATTACATATGAATACTTTGAGACAATGGGAAGTTAATATATTTACAAATTCATTTATATTAACCTATACTGCATAAAGGTTTTTTGTTTTTCTTCTGTAAAATTTAATTAAAAATAAGATTCTAGATCATCTAATGATATACAAGTTTTAATATTCATAATCAATTTTTACAGAAATCATTATTCAATCTTTGTATTTAAAAATCTTTAATATTATTTCTTTTAGATATTTTACAAATAAGTATAGAAATAGTAATTTTTTTATAAAAATCTACGACATAATTATCGTTTACGTACATAATTTAAGTATATAATTAAGTATTATAATAATAGAATTCATGTTTAGTTCTTATAATATGGTTTTTTTTTATTAAATACATTATAATAGTTCGAACATTTGGACTTGAATACAACGCATAATAGAATGCATTTATTACGTGTTTGTAAAAATATTCTATATTTTGTCCACTTAAAATTTCCGGTTACTTGAATTCTATTTGTAACTAACTATACAAATAAATACAATTTTCAATTACTTAAAAATTTCCATTTCATGTTAAATGGGTACTGTATTTTAGTTGTTGCTATTATTAAAAATGTTCTCGCTAAAAAAATTTTTCTTCAAGTGTCTCACAAAAGAAATAACTTTTATCGATGAACACTATGATCAATAGAAGTAGAAGAAGGAGAATTGTTTACTTCAACAATTCTCATGAATTATGATAACTATCACTTCACCGTAATCAATGTAACAAGGAAATAACATTTAACCATCTATTACAGAAGTACAGAATAAACGAATAGAGTCTAAGTTTTAGAGAAGTTGAGAACCACTAAATCTTTGAAGCTGATGTCCCCAAATTGGAGAACCTTGAAGTACTATTCACGGCCAGTGTTGCTAGTTCTTTACTAGCCTATGTTTTTATCCCTGTTTGCCAACCAGGAAATAAACAAGGAAGAGAAGATTACATGAGAAGAATCAAAAACGTTTGAAGTAATGGAAGGTATGGTAATCTGTTTATTCAAAGCTGCATTGTAACGCACAATTTCTTTTGTAACTTGATATTATACAGTAGTGTAATTAAAAATCGTATTATAATTAAAAAACATATGAAACGAAAATGTGTTTACCACATATTTCATATATTTTATTTCATTTAGATTAAAATTTTCGTTGCGTTATCATCGTTACTTTTTCGTAAAATGTATTGATGTTTTTAGAATTGTTAATTGTGTACGAGTTTGCACACTGTATAAATACACAGTTTAATAAATGACCCCTGTCTCTGACTGACAAGCGTTTCGATTTCAACCTGTACAGTGTTGTGCTTAACAGTCCGTATCCAAACTAATTTTCTCATAAGTCATTTTGAAATATTAATTCTGATATCTTATACTACAAGAAAATGTAAAAGTATCGATTGATCATGGCGGCAGAGTGAAATGATTTTGATGTAATTTCTGTTACTCTTATCAATTGTAAATTACATTTGGAGACAAACGACAAAAATTCTTAGGTAACTCGTACAAAATGAACCTTTTCTTCGAAACTTACTTATAACTAAATCACATCTATTCTTTATGTAAGTGCATGTCAAGAATCCTTAGAAAGCACGTAACTATATCTTTTCTTCTGGCATACCCTTTCGGTATCTTTTCAAAACATATTGTTACAATGAATGAGAATAAACATGCATTGTTGGAAAGCTGAAATATATTATAAATTGTATAAACAGTACGATTGCCTGTAATGAATTAAATTCTATAATGACAATTTTTTATTTTCTGCTGAATGTTATCAGTTGAATATTGTTGTTAAATACCGCAAGTGTTAAAGTGATAATAAATGATTCTACGGTATTTACAATACCTAGCGTTTATAGATTAACATTAACGTTTCGATAGAATACTTTTTATCGTAGCAACTGGCGAACAATGAATCTGGTGTAGTTACTATATTGTTTTCTATTATTATTCATTTTCTTTGTAAACGAAAATGTCGGTTCTACGAAGACTAACATTATTGTGCAAAACAAACTTTGAACAGGGCAAATGGTGTACACGGTTTGAAAGGTATAAATCTGTTCGTGACAGCGCTAGAAGAGAAGATTCGTTGTTAGATGTCACGGTAGTGAGTGATGCGTATCGCAGTTATTCAGACGTCAAGACAAATTCTTCCATTCTGTCAGTGTTAACGTAATACGCCCGTGGGGAAAGTATTGAAATGTAGGTAAAAATTACGTTGAAGAATAAATGTCTATTACTCATTATAAATTTGTCTTTTCATCTGTGAAAAATTGAATGCAGATGTTAGGTTGTAATTATGTAAATAATTTGTAACATATTAACAATAGATCATATAGTGTTGTAGCGGTACGTGGCTCGCAGCGTTGGTAGGAAATAGCATTGACCACTTACAGATGTTTAGGTATAGGCAATTAAGCCTATCCTAAAGTCTGTAAGTTGACGAAAATATTTTACACTTTTTATACGTGCGTAGCTGAATAGGTTACCCTACCATAAACGCTGCCAGCCATGTCCCGTTAAGGCTTCTTCGGCCGCACGGTCAGCGCGGCTCGGGAAAAAGATTACGAATTAGAAATCCACAATTTTTCCCCTGCCAAAAATCGAGGCGACGTTGGAGAAGGGAATTAGCTCCACTCTCGAAGTTTCCAAGGGGTAACGCCTTTCCGAAGACGCAAATAAATAAAGCGGAAAGGCGCGAGGAAGCAGATTACCCGTTCTGCCTCCGAACACACGTCTACATAAATAAATAACTTGCAAACATATTTGTCGCGAGTATTCAATGACACCTTACATCCCGACAAGTGTGAACTATGCAGATATAGTACATACGATAATAAAGTAATACTGTCTGAATGAAATTTGATTTTATTATAACAAATACTTTATAAACGAATTTAGCAAAAAACAAAGGAAAGTGTTAAATAAACAGCTAGAACAAGCTCCTAGTTATTGTGGGAACTACTTAAATGGGAAGGATAATTTTCAATTCGCCATCGTAAAAGAACCATGCACTCTTGACTATAGTAAATATGAAATTCAAATGGACTCGATTGACAGTCCATTACTAAAAACACAATTACGCTTTCGCCACTCAAATACCGTGAAGTATTTCATTTATGTGTTGTTGGGTACAAGCAGAAACGAACTCAATACGATTTTCGGACACACTTGTGGATGCAAGGTAAGTGAACGAGTTGTAGGATATTGCTCACATGTAGCAACTATCCTATGGTACTTTGGATAAGCCAGAAAAAAATTATTTATCAGTTTGTCTACATTACATTTGAACGATTATTTTACACATGCTTCATTGTCCGGTGAAAGCGAGAGTAACGAATAACAGATTACAACTTAACTAGCTGTAAGATTACAACACTTATGATATTTGCGATGGTTTACTACAACATTTCACTTTTTTAGAATGAAGAGTTGTTAGTTTCCACGATTGTTTAGAACGTAAGCACCGTATGGAGAAGGAATTCCGTATTCCTATGTTTGAATAATATTTTAATAGTTTTTAGCAACTTAATAAACAACTATTGGAAAAAATACATTGCATATAACACATAATATGGGCTCCTAAGTAAGTAACATACGAACAAACAATTAGAAATAAGAATCGAAGCAATAAAGTTGTAATCAAATGAATTATAACCATTATCACACAAGTACTTATCTTCAAACGCATTTTTTATAACCTTTCTGACGTCTTCGCAGATAATGGTATATAACTTTTTCGTTCTGTAAGGTGTGAAGAATTATGCTAGAACAAAATTTTTTGCTACACAAGTCGCTCCAAAATCGCCTACTTTTAAGGCCCTCATTAAAAACAAAATTAAAACTCAAATTCAAATATCGAATATTAAATTGCTAAGAATAAAACTAAAGTAAATAGGAGTAAAATATTTTCATCCGTACAAGAAGAT
Organism: Nomia melanderi; assembly: GCF_051020985.1. Lineage (NCBI taxonomy): Eukaryota > Metazoa > Arthropoda > Insecta > Hymenoptera > Halictidae > Nomia > Nomia melanderi. The sequence goes on from NC_135009.1 coordinate 1,808,289, forward strand.
TAATTAACTTTAATTATTATCAGGTTTGCAACTAATATTATAGTGGATGGTTTACTATTAGATATATTTGAAAATGTGGATCTTCAGTAAAAAGAGAATTAGGAAAACAATATATATTTAATAAGATAAGGAAAACAATACGGACAACACGTAAAAATACAACACACGACTCTCGCACCAAAAATGTTCTTCTCCGCTGTCGCTCACCAAAATGTCCCCATGCACGCATTTCCACTCGCTTTTATCACACACCCCCATTCGCTCTGTCTTTCTCACCCTTGCACCCTTCTCACTCGCATCTTTCGTCCATGGTCAAAATTCACGCAGTCACGTACACACTTTTCTCACGGTTCAGTCGCTCAGTTCCAGACACTCTTCCTCGCATTCTTTCAGCCACTCAAAATTGTTTAAACGCAGTCACACTATTTTCCAAACATCCCGGCGCCGGTCCGTCGCAATACGACCTGGTCGCCCTTACGCACGCACAACAAACCATTCATCCTACAATAAATATTCTAGATACTAGAATATACTATATACATACAGTAGATAACTTTTGTAGAGGAGTAACTATTCTGTAATTGAAAAAAATTTGCTTGCATTCAGTTCTTTTTTTAAGCACACATACTGCAAGTTAACTGTATACAGTTTATGTAACATGTTTCAAACACGTGAGATTATTTAAGGCATGCATATTCCTCACGCGTATACAAACCAAAAAGTCCTTCACCAGTTTATAAATTGAGATTTCGTTCCTGAAATACTATGTTGTCCATTTTTAATAACACTCAATCCTTTTTTAATAATCTTTCAATGTGTCTTTAACAGACTAAATATACCCTATTAATTATATAATGTGTAGTAATTTAGTTAACATTAATGTAATAGTATTAAATTTTTTGTTAACAATTTTTAACATCTTGTATTACATTGTTAATTTAGAGATTGCAACACAAGCAAATATACTTTGTTTACTAAGATAGATTTTGCTTAAATTTTGTTTAATTTTCCTTTGTTTAAGTGACAGAAGTACGTAGAAAGGGTAGACAAATATAACATTTCGACTAGTAGTTTTTCCTCAATTAAATATTTTCACAATCACAAACCAACTATCCGTACGAATATTTGGCTTAAAATATAATTTATCCCCAAGGACTTACGTGATTCACCTGTTGTTAATTCTGAATCAGAGAAAGATGTAGCACGTAAATGTCTCTTCTCTATATGTACAGATAAACTTTCTGATAATGACGGTTAGTGACCACATGCTGAGATATCAACCCACAGTTGAAGCTTTGCATGCGTGGGTCCAGTTACGTAGAAAAATAAAGAAACAGTAAAACCGGATACATGACGAAACAAATATTATGATACTTCTTCAGCCTTACCCTAACATACATTTTTTAAAATAGAATGACATCTCATTATTATCATTTTTTTCTCTTCTATGAAACATAAATTATTGTTTGATTGTCTAATTATTTTCGCTACGTGTGGTGCTAAACTTTGAAACACTTAGGATGTTTTATGAAATTTTTTGTAATTTCGAATTCTTTTTATGGATTATTAACAACTTTACGCTCTAATAGAAGAATAGAATGTTGTAAATAAATAACATAGTTTTTAAATAACAACATATTAACATATCGTTTTCTTTTTATCTATTTAAAAGTTTGATGTATTATATACCTATCTTCTTATGACGAATGTTTTGCATACTATAAAAATCTTTGTCCGCGAAGGGTTAATATTTATTTTACCCATTAGTGATGAGAAACTTGCGAATTGAAGACAATAAACTGAAACATTTATTAGAGTTTTCTGTAACATTAATTAATAGAATGCACTATTTTTCAATATATTTATTTGAATGTATATATAAATGAAAATAAGTATAATTTAACTAATAAATAAACATATAAAACAAATGAAATTCAAGAAATTTTACTAGATAAAAAGTACGTCAAAATAGTTCGATTTTATTTACGTCAAATGATATACATTGGTTATCATAAATATGTCACATTGGTAATAAATGTATTAATTAATAGTAGTTTTGTTATTAATTTCGTTTATCTGAAGCATAATATAATAAATTAACCATTTCTTATAGACTGTGTCTAAACAAATATATTTTTGGGTAATGAGAGTATTTAAATGTAACAGAGCCTGCATCTGTTAAACTAATAATAGTTTCATTAGCATATAAGGAACAAGGAAAACTTAAAACAATTTTTAGAGAATATATAACTCGCACTAGATAGTCAAGCTTGCAATAAAAATGATAATAGTTAAAGTTAAAATCCTACCGGATTATATGACGTTCAATTTCATTTTCTTCAATATGATTTACATAAGTACTCCTTCTTACAGTAATAGAATTCCGTCAGTGATCGAATGATTCCATCGGCGTCTTCAGAATTATATTTTCTTATTACTTTTCATATTGTTATACCAGTATTACGTATTACTAATTGATATCGAAATGTCATGAAGAAATACCGAAGTTTCGGTCACTTCATGTTTTGATTCTTAAAGGTCGTAAGCAATTTATTTATTATAAAGTAGTTTCTTTTCTTTTATATAAGACAAAGATATCTAAATGTCTCCCCGGACCTCAATGTAATTGAGAACTGTTGGGGATTATTATCAAAAGCTATCTACGCAGAAGGTAGATAATTTGAAAATTTAATGATTTAAAAATCTGTATTAAAGAGGAATGGAAAAATTTATCACAATCTTCAATTAAAGTATTGTATAAATCCTACTAAAAAGTATGATAGAAGTAATTGTGAACCACGAAGGTTCCACATATTGTTAAACACAGGTACAGTTATATCATTCTCATATTTGTTAATTTTAAATTTATATAATACGGAATATTTATCAGACGTGCTATCATTTTGTCTGTATTTATTTGGTTATTTCTATTTTTACTAAGAAAAATCGGTTGAAGAAAAGTCAATAAAAGTTATGTGTATATACTAGTAGACGGTAGTCTTTATGTATCATTTGCACTTTCCGTAGGCCATAATTATAACGCCAGAAATTAAGGATAGCACACGTGTGGTATCTCTTTCTCTGGAAGTGTAGAAATAAAATATATATAGAAACAATTCATTATATGATTTGTTGTATTTTTTCACGGAAAAAGTATAAGTAGATCTATTACTTAGATAATCTTCTCTTTAGGTATGCTATAATTAAACAATATGGTATATACCTGTATTGATTGACATCTCTCTGACATTGAGCTGTTCAATTATCGGCCCCACGCGTACTATATAGTGTATAGGAAACACTGTTATTCGCGGACATGAAATTTGGCCTCTGTAGTCAATAGTCTCACTGCGAATAATTCAATGAATCTATTACTGCGATTGAAAATTTCGACAGATTTATATTCCCATAAAGCAGAATATAAAAATAAATATACCAATTATTAAAAATGCACATTAAACACAAATAAATACATATATGTAGCATTGCATTTTGCCAAGAATCATTCTGAAGGTATACAATCACCCCGATTTCATACACATTTTTAACAGATATAACTGTTCAATACAATTTTCGTATATCATTTATAAATTATATATGTAATTGATCGACTATTTTGTACTTAATAACATATGTCGAATTAAATAAAATAATGAAATAGTACTTTTAAAAAAAATTTCTATTTAAATGTGTAATTGTCATTAATTCGTGTTAAATATACTTGTGCTGCCACAAGAAATAAAAGTCATTCAATATCATTGATATATCGTGTTGGTTTACGAATTGCGAATTTGAATCAGGTCTAAAATCAATAAAAATAGTAATGTCCGGACATTCAAGACTACAAGTTCTAAGCATTATTTAAGTTGAAGGGGTTTGATGTCTATATTTTTTTATGTGTACTTTAATTATCTCAAGAAATTGTCTTAAAGAATTGTCTTAAAGATACATTGCAAACAAGATTATAAAATTCAGTACACCATACAGTACAGGAAATATCACTTTAACGTATAATTCCATCGCCAGTTATGTAGGTTGAATTCGTACGAAAACAAGGAGTTTTGTATATATTTCAAATCTGAAGAACAATTCTTCATTCAAGTAGTCATTGATTATTCACTGAACAATTTAAAATGTATTCTTTGGGGTGAAAATAAAACTTTTATTAACTTTCAAGTGCAGAAATAAATGCTAGGTATATGGATATTTGGAATTCATGAGAGCTTCGCGTCATAGTAGATATTTTGATAAAAACAATCAGTTATAGAAGATTTAGTCATAGTAAGAGTCATAGTAAGTGTCCTAAAATAAATATAATACATCCTTTAATATTGTTAATATTTTAAGTATATTTTCACATGGATAACAATAATAGATATATCATATTAATATTATTTATTAATATTTCTAAAAGAATGATGTAATACACTACAAAAAATTCTGAATACTAAAGCATTAGATAAATGTAATATACTACATACAATATTTGCGGAATACTCTTCCGTGTTATACGATACGTGTTATTAGATACTTGTGTGCAAAGTAAATTGAGGCAAGAAATAGGAGTACAGCAAAGTAGAGTACTTCTTGAAAATATAGTTATAAGAAATTGCATGAAAAACGGCAGTTAAAGTTAATTATGAAACTTTCATCGTTGCAAGTTTTAAATTATTGTATGTTAGAACTCATACATAATCAGTGATTTCTGGTAATGGTTCCATAAATCCTATGTGTTTTACATTGCATATACCTATAATACTACCCACAAATATAAAGCCGTTTAATGGAATTTTTACAAGAACTTTTTGTTATTTTTATTCTTAGACCGTAAATTTGATTGTAGTTTTACTATGATTTTATTGTAACATTTATGAATAAATAAAGCATAATAAGGTGCACAATCTGACTGAAACTACAAAGAATTTTTATATTGGGTATTATTCCAACAGTAAAGCTAATAAAACTAGAAATGAATGTCTAGCTCCTGCTTTTTCAAATTAATTAATAAACATTGTATAAAAATCAATCTACTTATTATAATGTAATGTGCATTTTTAAGACTTGTGTGCGTAATAATGTAATTTTTACTCTCATTATTTCATTAGGATTTTTATCCTTTTTTATTATTTATATTCACACTAAGAAAATATAGGTTTCAAATGTTTTTACATTCAACATAAAAGTGCTAGATATAAATAAAAAATTGTAATTATATAAACGAAGTAATATAAATAAAGAACCATATATATTTGTATTTCTGCATATAAAAACTGGTGAAGCTTAGTACAATTGAAATTGAGAAAACTGGTTCACTTTTAAAATTAACGGCACAATTATAAATGCCCACTTAACTAACAAAGGAAATCGGATAAACCGGTTTCACCACAATTAGCTTCTATATTTTTTAAATGTTGAATTGCTATTGCTAAAATTTGTAATTATTTGAACTTAATTTTCTTAATGTCCGTTCAGTTTGTAAAAAATGTTAAACTATTAGTGACAATATACACAATTTCTGAATAGTCAGGCGTTACAGCTATATTTGACGGAAGAATATTAATTATGAAAATTATTATTTTTACGTTATTAATTTTGAATTGGTATATGATATAGACATTAATGCACACTAAATTGGTATATGATATAGACATTAATGCACATTAGTATGGTACAGATTGGTGTATAAAAAATGGATGAATTGTCCATGGTATGGCACACATTCAGTGCGGTATTGATTACTTATCTACTGTGCTGTACTGTCACTATTTCCCTAAGGGGGCGAAAAGTTATGTGCCTCGAACACAGCGGGGATCTCGCGACAATGTTGAAATTGTCATGCCTAAGGGTAACACGACCAATGACGCGATTCCAAGAACCGTGCCGTTGCGAATGGTGGCAGACTTATTGGTTGTGTATTTTTTTCGTCCGTTCCCCAATCCGTGTATCAAAGCTTCCTTACAAGAAGGATACTTCCAACGGATTTCCATGACGAAGAATTTATTGTCCACTGGTTTCCTCTCGCAAAACGTTGAACGCCTCTTAGTAACTAATTTTGAAGTGAAGGGGAAAATTATGATTTAACCCTTTGCCCTAAAATTTCTTTCTGAACTGCGAACTGGTTTGTTATTAATAATTAATTGAAAACAAGAGAAAATTCCTGTCTTATTCTATGTCAAAGTGTACTCTAAAGTATAATCATAGATAACAGAGGAATAATATGTAATTTGCATTCAAACAAATTGAATAATATTTATGTTTGTTAAATTCAATTTGAAATCTTCACCAGTAGTCTGACACGATGGTGTAGAGCGAGGGCTGAAGAAGGAACTTCCACTTGAAATTGTCATTTTTAAATGATTTGTAAAATGAAACATTATAAGGTTATTTATGATGCAAGGGTTTTATTACTTTGTGTACATGTTTGGTCACTTTTCACGATGACAGACTGCAATTCTTATGTAATTTACTATATTACTTACTAAATTATTTTGTATTATCCAGTGTATGTTCAGTTTCTATGGCTGCCACGATTTGTGTCGTTATATTCATCTGGAAAGAGAAAATAAAAAATAATCTTACTCTATGTAGAAACAGAATGAAGTAAGGGAAATCTTTTTAACGAAATAGCATTCATGTAAAACAGAAGTTTATTAAATTTATAATTTTTGTAAATGATAGAGTATGTTAACATTATGATCCAACAGCTTTGTCTAAATCTAACTCAACGCTGGCTAGCGGGGATTTAATTGCTTATGGGGGAGGTTAACCCCTTGACCCACAATATCGTGTCAGACTCGTGATGAAAATTTTAAATTGAATTTAAGAAATCTAAGTGTTATCTATTTTATTTACATATAAATTAAATATTACTTTTCTATTATCAATCGTTAACCTTTGGAGTGATTCACATGGATGCAGATCAAACATAAAAATTCTTTCTGTTACTAGTAAATTATTATTACTGATAAATTTGTTGTATCGGTCATAGTTAAGAAATAAATCATAAAGCAAGGAGTTAATCAAGGATGAAGTGAGCACAGTGAGTACACCTAAATTCACTGTATTCGTGATAGTAAGTTTATAAAATCAATTTTCACTCTCGTTCTAAAACAACCTTCAATAAATAAGTAGAACAGCTGTCATATTAGTATAATAAAATCGATAGATTTATTAATGTATCAATTATGCAGTACTAATGAGTAATAAATAGCAAAGAAAAACGTGGTAGGATTACAAAGTATTATTAAGTCGTCCTATAAGGTCGTGCGCTTTATTTTTATATCATATAAAATAATATTTTAATAAATATAAAATTTGTCTAACTTCACGGCCCATTACTCTCGAATACCTTCTACTGACTTAACTAAATCAGTTCAAACTCGTATCGCTCTGTAATTCAAAAACGTAACACGAGAAGCATTAACACACCGTGACACGAACTTACTATATTTCCCTTTAATTTTGTAAATAATATTGCTACATAATTGCTAGATAGAATACGATTTTAAAATTCAATCGTAATAATTTTATACATGTATTTATACTGTAGATCAGTAAAAATCTTAAACTGGACCTTCCGATGAAGAAGACACCTTGTTGGAGTAATCTTCTGAATTCTTTTGTTAATGATTTTATGCAAATACCTGTAATATAACAAAGCTATTAAAATTGCTTCAAAATTTCTGTTGTCGTAAATTATTTTAATTATATTTTAAGTTGCTGATCAATTTTATCAGTACAATTTTTCTTTCTAATATAATTATTGTTAAAAAGGACCACCTACTGTTTGTATAGAACGAAATTGTTTAGAATGGTGACTGACGATACATTACAAGGTGATTGAAATCGGTGAAGAAATGACTCATCTAGAGATTTATAATACCTAATTGTTTTACTACTTTGTAAGAAATCAAATAAAGAAATTTAAATATTTTTAATTCAAAATAATGTACGGAACTGGAACTTTCCTTTTACATATTTATTTATATTTGATATTGGTATAAATATTATACAATATTTATTGAAGTAAAATTACTTATATAATATAATAATTTTAGGAAATTTCTTTTGTTCTATGATCAACTTTCGTTCTCTACTGGATACAATTTTCGCGTAACAGCATTGACTAATCGAAGTAACAGTTTCTAAGAAAAGCATAGGACAGAAGGAGTAAATTAACCGTGAACGATCGTTATTTTCGTAGTACTACGCACCTCATTTATAAGGAATATTGGCTAAATCGCAGAGAAGACAGTGAAAGACATGCAGTATAATAAAACAGAAAACACATCGCAAATTACAACAAGTATGATAAATACAAGTGAGAATCACATTTTTCACATTTCCACATAGTGGAGCTTTCAACGTGTTGCAAACTACTTTAAAACGAGGAATGAGGTATTTGCGACAGTTAACTTAATCTATTATCTAAGGGTCATAAAGAAGACCTTCTTCATCATGAAAATACCAAGAAAAAGTAAGGATGTTGTAACTACATTCTCCGTTTATGGGAATTTCATCACCGGCTTTCCTCTGCTTCTCTGCTGACGCGCTATTAAAACTAGTATCGGCTTTCAACGTATACCAATTACCCTTAAAGGGCTTGGTTAGGTCTTCTTGTATACACACACACTTCTTTGCAACGTATCCCCTTCATGAAGTCATAAAATTTAAGGTAGGGCAGATCAAGGCGAATCTGATCAGTTCAAATTTAACAGCTAAAAACTAATAATTAAAACTTAGAATCAACATATTTTTTCATAAATTTCTCATTAATAGACATTCAGATTCAATGTCAACAAAAAATTATTTGAAAAGTTAAAAATCTTTGATTTATAAGCAAGAAAAGAGAAATTAGAAATATCCGGTTCGTTCCAAATGTCCATATAACATATATAAGGTGAGTTATCTAACGTTCCCACCTCAAATATCTTTGTTGTTTTTAAAGGTACGTCAAATGTTCTCAGGACAAAGTTGAATGGTTCAGTGGGGCACATATGGAACCAAAAAAATGTCTGGTTTTATGTAATTTTTTTAGAGATCTCAAGGTCACCTTGATTTTTTTAATGAAATGACCCACTTTTTTATCGTAGATCGTTAGAGTATTAAATTCTGAATGTAAAAGTATTGACCTTCATATGTTCTAAACGTGACAGTTAATGAAATATTACCAATAATTTGACCCGTGTAAAATGAATGTCTCCGAGTGTCTATTCGCGAAGAAATTGCAATGGCAATCTTTCTCTCTCTCAATCTCCCTCCCAAAAACAAGTTACGATTTTCCCACATGAAGTTTAAAGTTATTTATTTACTTTGTTTATTTACTAGAAACACGAAACATCATAATATGTATACTTTCTCCATCGTGATACAAGTTTTTCTATTATACATATTGATACAAAAGCATAAAGTTCAAAGAGTTAAAAACTCCCAAAACTATTTGTAACTTCGTCACGCGTCTGCTTAGCTATGAAAAACTTTCTGTAGTATATGATCGAATAAATGCTTAATAAAACAACAGTTTGCCGACGACAGATCTGATAAATACAGAGGGTAAAACAACGATTCATGGCTCAATGAGTTCAGTTTAAGAACAGCTAAATGTGTTCCGCGTGGGTGGGCTTTATCGTATTAAAGAATCAAACACTTTCAATTCACTAAAATTGGTTGTCCAACACGCAACTGTTAATGTATTGCTTCTTCTGAATAAATTATTGATAGCATGGCATTTTCGTCTATATTTAGGAATTCGTAGTGAATTACTCTAAATGCTGATGGATTAAGGGTTCAAAGACAAATATTATCAGCGACATCAGGTTTTCGTATCTAGAACTGAAAGTTGTAAATAAATAATGTAATTATTTTAACAGAGTAATACATAGTTTTCAATTTTTCTTATTAAGTATTCAGTGCGCAACTTAACTTTATATGGAACAAATTTTAAAGCTACTTTAAAAATATTCGTCCTCAAAGGATTAATCTGTCATCATGATTTGCTTATAATATAACTTTGATTTAGAAAACTGCTTTGTATTGTAGGTTAGTGATTGCGTTGAACAGTGATGATTATCGAAAATGTAATTAACATTCTTATCATACCTCATAATACAATACAGAAATTGATTGCTTTCAGTATGTTTGACAAATGGAGATCAAATTACGTAATAACAACTTCTGTATGTTCCGATTATTTTACAGAACATTAACTCATCCAGTTATCAACGCATTTATAGGTTCAATGTTCTTTTCCATTGTCTCTATTGTAATTTGTAAATTACTTAAAATGAAAAGATTTTGTAAATTACTTTGAGATTTGATAGGGATAGTATGTAAATATCCTCTTATTGGAATATTAATTAATGTACTAAAATTGTAGTATGAGAATCGTTTCCGACACTTTAGTGTGTCAATATCAGAGACATAAGCTAACAATTTTCATTTTCTCTTTTTACTTCTTATTTGTTATAACAAAGTAATTGGCAGCCTTAAAAGGTAATAGGGTGAAAATTTCACTAAATGACATCGTTTCTTTGATCACAGCTTAAAAGGATTAATTAAATCACACGGGCAAAAAGTATGAAGAAATGTTACGGTAGCAAGAATTTGAAAATCAAACCTTTGGTGAATTTGAAAAACGATTCTACTGCATTTCCGCAAAAGACGAAACTATGATTATTGAACGATGCTCAATTTATGACTTTATTGTTTCCAATTTTATTACTTTTCTTGATAATAAATCTGAAAAGTACAAAAATTCTATAAATTTAAATTAAATGAAAAGATAAATATTGTAACATGTATAATGTATACACTGGTTTATGCAAAGACATAATAATAATAGTTTCAAAAATTATGTAACACTATTTAAAAATTTTTTACGAATGTTTATAAAAATAAATACCATTTGGAACACCTTCTTATAATTTGTTATTCTTACAATACGTATAATTAATGTACTCTTCATAATTATTATCTTTTTTCAAAAAATATTTAACATGACAGATATGTACTTTCTTATGTGTATATGCCTTAGGAAATACCGACAACAGTTTATTAGTTGAATTTCATCTTCAAGCTTCAATAAGAAAATCGATACGGGCGAAGTAATATGACGAGCAAAAGATTTTAAAATATCACAGCGTTGGAAGTATCTAGAACAGACATATGAGATATACGTCAATTAATATAAACCATCTTTTGTTCTGAGTAATTGATCTTGGCACATCTCTTTTCTAATTTTGTAACAATAAGACGTTGATTCGTTCATGATAGTTCATTTTTATAAGGATAAGTTTTTCTAATCAGTTTTACAGCTCCATAAATACTTTATTTGTATTTGAGCAAAACCTTACTCTTAACAACATATTTTACATTACTTGACATAAGATCGTGATTCATGTTTAAGTACAAATATTACAATACGTGGTATTATAATATACTATAACAATTGATCAATGGAAACTTACTAATATGTGAAACTAATTTGAGAAATTTTTAATTAAAATCACCTTTGAAGTAAAATATTAAAAGCGAAAAATACTTATTCATTAAAGAACTAACGCGTAGTTTAAAAAAATATTTAAAACATAAATACTTTAATACTTCCTGTTAGAGGGTAAAAAACTACCTCGTCTAATGTATGAAATGGTGTGGAATTTTATTAACAGAATTGAATTTTCTTAATATACAAGTCTATAACAATGTGTAAAATTATTTTCAAGTGATACGTTATTATTTTTTAATATTTCAGAAATACGGTAAACTCTCTTTGCGCGACTCACCTTACATATGTATGTTCGTATATCACTGAAATATATACAAGACAGCGACTGTAATATTATAATGGTTTCTATTTCGCATTAAACACGCGCTCGTGAGCATCGTTTGATACAGCATTATATTGGAGTAACTAATATGTATGTATAGGACACGAAATCTAATCGATTAACATTAGTTAGATTGCGATATAGCACAGATTGGATACAAATTTCATTTTCCACATTGTTTTATCAAACAATTTGCATATAATACTTAACTGCGCCAAATATCGATGCTGTGCTTATTTGCATACAAATTACAATACGTATAAAAATATCAGTTATTATTGTTGGCGCAGGCAACGCTAAAATAGACTGTTTCAAAAAATGATATGCAAGGAATTACGTTTAAAAGTTAATTCTTGATTAACAATTAACAGATTCTACTAATTTGAAGCAAGTTTATTATTTAACGAGTTATTAATGTCACCCCAGTAATTCAAATGTAGAGGTGATTGCTCGATTATTCAACAAAATGGATTTGTACTCTTATACATTCTTTACAACAGGATATGGTAATTATGTAAAATAACGGAATTAAAATTCCATGTTTTTTTACAATCCTAATCTTTATAATAAATCGTAAGTAACATACTAGTATTCTTTTTACGTGTTAATAGATATATTACGATTAAAACAAATTCAATTATACTTTAGTTTATTTAAAATTAACTATTTATGTATTTTTTTATGTAAGAAGTATTACTGATATAAATAAATAACGCACAATTTTTTGAAAAGAAGTAGGTATTTTTATATTTTCTACACTGGAAAGAATTATGGAATTTCTTTTGTAATTAAATTCTGGATATGCTATAGAATTAAATTTTTAGTAACAATTATCTGATTGTGAAAGGATTATCCCTACCCTTATACATGTTTATGATATGTTATTGCATATCCAATCAATATAAAAAATTTCAACTTGAAAATTTAATTTTCCTCAGAGGAATAAAATTCTTTATTCGTGCAATAGAAATTATTTGTTCCATGTATTCTTATCGTATTATACAACTCGCGGAGCTTCTATTTTCTGTATGGTTTCTCTATAGAAACTAAGAAAGCTGACAGTATGATTTTTATGATAAATTGTAACAAATGTGATAAATTATCACTGATATTTTATGAAGAAAATTTCTCTTCAACTATATAACAAAATGAATTCTTCCATTATTCATATCATCCTGAGAAATAATATAAAAATACATACTTGAAAAATTCAATCTGAAAATGGCTAGCTGATCTTTAATTGTCATGTTTAAATGCAAAAAAAGGTAATTCATTGCCATTAATTATATACCGTTTGTTAACGACAACGTCAAGAAAGTTACGGTACAGAGACATACAACCAACGTCTATGAAATAAATCGTTAGTTTTTACGATAAACAAGTTCATTCAGGTAAAAGTGTTTCAGTGTTGGATCGGTAGATGCTGCAGCGTATCTATCGCGCCTTCACCGAAAGATTATTAATTTTAAAAACCATATTTTTTACATTTTCCTGAAAAATGGTCAACTACTGATACCAGGTCAATTACTGGTGGCTTTACCTTATATCTGCTTAATACCCGTATTGTGACATTTAAATAACTTCGTTGCTCCACGTGTTAAGTTAAGGAAGCGGGGATACTATGTATCACTTATTGTTAGCACAAAGCGTTGACAAGGGCGATTATCTATTACATAATATCGCATGGGATTTGCAGAGAATCTCGTGAGTTTCCTCACCCAGAAAGATCAAAGAGATAGAGGATATAAAACATTGTGTATGCAAGATGTTTGTGGTTATTTGTATTACAAATTAGCAAGTATAAAAAAAGGTAAACTCTACAAATTAAATGCCAGATCAGAATTTCAGTCTAACCGTCGGTTATTAGACGAATTACTTTTAAGCGATTGAATAACGGACTGTAAAACCGTGAGCGTAAATAGAAGAAAACTGTGTGATTTCGAAAATACTTTAATACGATGTTGTCGTCTCAATGGCTACAAAACGAGTCGGAGAATCTTTTCGGTGTGGCTCTCGCTCTGTTTATTGCACCGCGAGACTCGAGAACTCTTTCTCTTAACCTGTTAACTGTGGAACTTAGTTCTAAATTCTCTCGTTTTGCGCGCAATACAATAAAAAATGAAGTACGTATTCGACAAACGCAGGACGAATGCACCTAGGGTACATTTTAATGAAAGATCAAAATAAAACAAAGAAGAATTACACTGACACGTTTCTGTGAAAAAATAGATAATTGATCGTTGAAAGAATTAGTATCATTTCAAGCTTTAAGATAACATGTATACTTGTTAAACGCAGTTAACTGTTTAAGAAGGTACGCATTAACGAAACGCAGACGATTAGCGTTCGACTTTCTCCTCGTTTAGATTTTCTTACATAAATGAACATACAGCCCCTGATAAAAAAATTAGGACCACCATTGATATCATCTTTGAGATGATCAACTATGAACCAGCAATCTGATTCTTGTCTCATCATTTTCTCATTTCTTTTTGTATAACTCAGTCTTAATTTCTTTACTTAACTCTTGGTCTTTACACTTTGCACTCCAGAGGCGCCTCTTACCCAATTGATTTGACACAGCAAAATTGTAAAATTGGATATTTAATATTAAACTTTGCATAATGTAACAACATGTGAAATATTAACACATTTTATTAATTGGGGCTTTTTTGTAGAAACTGATGTGTATCGCTGGCGATTTTTCCTAAAAGTGACGAAGAAAGAATCCGCATATGATTAATACAAACACCTTAATTATCACGTAATGTATTTATTTGAAACTTTGTGCATATGTTATCAAAGTACTTTAATATTTTTTAAGAGTATAATGGGCCATACTTGTCATATTTGTTATACAGCAAGCACCTGTGTGAAATGGAATGTAACATTTATTACAAATGTAATAAATAAGTTAGAATTTGTGAAACTAAAATAGTTTTGTTCCTCAATTTATGTGCTATTTCTAAGCAAATTAGTTTTTGAAAGTGTGGTCTGTGTCTCATTAGAATATGTTGAGCATTTCCAGTGAAACACTTCTGGAGTGCAAAAAGTTAACACTACGGCTAAGAAATTATTATTTCATTACCTTTTGTGTGCCTGTAGACTTATAATGTTATGATTACCGCAAAAAATGTGGCGTAAGTACTATGATGGTCTTACTTTGTTAGTCAGATGTTATATATTTTAATTATGAATTATGGTATCATTACACGACTAAAAAAAAGGTTTTCAATATTCCTTGTTTGCATATTGATGCATCAAAGGTTTCTCCTATGAATATTTAACCTAGCAGATATTAACATAGCCAAGTAAACTCAGTTTTTTCAACAGCGTTAAAAAAAATTTCAATTGTTAATATAAATACTCATGAGAGTAATGTTACTTATATTTAAAGATCATGTAGTATGCTGCATAGAAAGCATAGCAATATAAACGATATAATGCATATTTCATTGAAAACAGTCTTTGTTTTGTTCAGTCGTTGCTCAGTTGTCGTTGTAGAAAGGTATTATAAAATTGCGTTTTTTATACAAAATAAATATTGTTAACATAAAATACAGAATATATGTTCACATTATATTTTCTAACGCTGCCTATGCTAGAAATAAACAAACTTAGAGGATACATAGGACACACTATACTAGAGGAAAAAAATTTTAATAAACATTTTTATACAGTGGTGTATAAAAGTGCACGTACGCTTCATGAAAAATTATAGAATCATATTGATTTTCATGAATGTAACACTTAATACTACCTTTCTAGAAATTAAAGGACGACAAAGAATGAGTGTATAAATATTAAATTGTTGTGTTAACCTCAAAAGAAATTAATTGAGAAAAAGTTGTTAATATCATAAAAAGATTTTAATTACTTTTAAAGTAATACATTGTAATTCTTCGGAGACAAAAATTTATACAAGTATTCTAAAATTTTTTCATGAGAGAGCAAATTATATATTAAATTCTTAAATGTTAGGAAAGAAGAAACCTGTAAACTGATATCTTTTGTTACTGAAATAATTAAATTATTTATTTGCAATTTCTGATTTCAGATATGGAAGTCGAATGACACCTACATATGTAGCGATGTTTGTCCTTGATAACTTAATATCGTTTATATACGCTTATCACAAATCCACCACGTGTCTGAATATTTACAAATAATATGAACGGCATAAACTACCAGACATAATTGGAGAGTATTTGTAGAAAAAGTTGTATGTAGCAAACATCAAATTTTTCAGTAGTAAGAAGAAACTTATGTAACATAATGTTATAATTATTAATATACATATAAATAGACTGTTTGCTATGTTAAAAAGTTACACTTGATATGTAATGACGAACTGATTTTTGTTCATTTCATTTGTTGCTCTGTTGCGTTTCTTGTATAAATTAAATATATATAAATAAGAGAATATATGTTCATGTTATTTTTTAACAGTAAGAAATCCATATTAGAAATAATCCCAATAATGACATGATTTTTCTATATTATCAGTATTATGGACGACTGTTATTATTGATGACTACTTACAAAAGGAGAATTGCTCTTAAATTCTATATCTACAATAGGATAATAAAAAAAATTAATATGTTCAGTTTTGGCACTTACATTACTTTATATAAGACCTCTAGAATTAATGTTATGGGAATGGAAATGAAATGCAGAAAATAATCGTACGAAAAAGATTCATCGGTAATGCACGGTTCTCTGTATTCATTGAGTGGTTAGCATACTTTGTGAACGGTCATGGAATCGACATATCAGCATCGTTCTGTGATGGGTGCAAGTACGATTGCAGGGCATGTCGAATCGTGTCAAATCTCTAACGTGTTCAACGTATGATGATACGATGATTGATCGTATTACGAACGTCTGTCACAGAATATTCAAGCATGGAGAATTCGATCATTTCCAATTGATACGTCGAATTGAAAATGCTTTGAATTGATATCGTTACTCTCCTAATATCGTATATTGGCTAATATAACATTAAAACATACTTTTTCAGGAATTGTTGTGTTTATGTAAAGAGTAATGAACTCTGATGAAAAATGGAAAAATTGATATTATCGATCATATTTGAATGCTAGGTGTTAACTTACACGGTTTTCTGGTTTCTCTATCTTTCAATATTTGAGTTCAATTTATAATAATGTAATTTATATAAAAATTCTAAGCTTATATTAATTACATACAATAAATTAAATTATAATTGGTAATTGTCTGTCTAAAACATAATTATCAAATTTTCCTTATGTCCATTTTAAATAGAATAAATTACAAACGTGATAAACAAGGTGCCAGGTCATTTCGCAATATGTAAATAAAAACAACAACATCCAGAAATTAATACCTTTCATGACAAACAAACTCAAATTAACACTGAACATACACACAAGCATTGATTAAAAAAATCCATATTTCGAATTTCTAACACCTTACACTTTTTATATACGTTTAAAAAATTAATGTCTTAATCGCAAAATCTTACGTCAACTTTAATGCACGGATTTAGATCTAATTGATTTAAAACTTAACAGACATTTAGATATAGATACAACTTTTCTATTCACAATAAATACAAGCGTGACTTCAATTGTGCAGTTTCAATTTAACCCCTTCAAACCTCACAGAGATTAGTAGCCAATTGTTTTTAATCGATATTTCTCGCTCTACGTGCACAGGTTTAACCCTTTGCACTCGTATGTTATGCTAGAGATGACAATACAAATCTGTTATACTTTATTTTATATACCTTAAAAAGTACCACATAGTAAAAGGTTATAAAAATCAAACCTTATTCTAATACTCATAAATAAAATAAATATAAAGCGTTGAATTCTACTGCTGTAAATACTTCAATTCAGTTCCCTAAAAATAAATACAAGTTTACACCCGACATCATTGGAAATAAATCTAGTGCAACGGATTAACTGAATCAGTTTGAATCCTACTTAAGTAAAGAATTCGTCGTGCAATAGATTCATTTAATAACGTTTTTATGGGTAAATAATTTCGGATTATATAGTTTATACACGGTTTAAGAACTTATAGAACTATTTTTACAGTAAACATCAGTACACAAGTACAATTAGTCAAGAATTAAAACCATTATTTACGTATGTGTAATAGCGTCACAGTGTCAGGTGTGCTCACCCTTAAATTATATTGTTACAAAAGGGAATATTAATGGAATGCAAGGTTGTCAGAGTAACTGAAAAATAAATTTACCGTAAACAACTGTGTGGGCGTTTCTTAAAGATAGCGAACGTATTTTAATGGTACTAAACAAGGTCAATCAGTATGTTCCAGTATTATTCGTGGATATCGTGTTCTCTTTGGTTCTTCGTGAATATTCGTTAAGTATAATGTCTTCTATTATTTTTATACATTTAAAAGAAAATGTATTTCCTAATCTGATACATACATGTACACGTGTCCTATATCCCACTGTACACTGTTTTACAATTTCAATAACTGATAAAATATTAAAACTGACAGGTGATCATATATATACCTTCGCTTTGGGCTTATTTCTACCAGAAAAGTAATATACTACTATTATTTTATTCGAAATACTGTCGTTACTGATGGTATATTGCATGACGTCCATTATTATCAGATATCTGACTATAATCTTGTACAAAAATCAGGTTTGAAGGAGTTAAAAACAGTTATGGAAACCGACTGGAATAATGAATGGACAATATAAACAAAAAGAAAGTAATTGTGAAAAAATGTACTCGATTATTTCACTTTATTTCTACTGACGTTAACGATTATGATCTCATTTATTTTTTTCTATCCCTTCAGATACATTAACATTTGATGAGTAAAACCAGCATACTATCGGCAAAGTTTCAAAGTGGAAATCGTGAGTAATTGGGGATATATGAATGGATGTCCACAGAAAAGAATTCTCTCATAAGACGTTTTATTTCACAATTTAAATTTAATTTAATATAAAGAAATCTTCTCATTTTATATTCAAACACGCACCGTATTAAAAGAAAGTCAATTATCTGTTACATTTAGAGAAAAATTAAAAAATGTGAATGTACATAACTTTTGAGTAAACTCATTATATAAGAAATAATTAGAAAAAACGTGTTTAATGAATTACATTAAAATTATTTCCGTGGGATTATTGATTTTTGAAGAATCATATAATTTCTTTTGTATTAATATAACTAATACTTTTTTTAGTATTAAAAAATGATTAAAGCAATACAAAAATTCTTTTTGCAAAAATTATTGCTGGTCTATGTTTCATGATTTATTGATATTAAATGACTTATAATTCAACTGATTAAAACATTTTATTTTTGATGAACATTCTATTCAGCAGTTAACTACATAATCAATTTTGGATCATAATCTGCGTTAAAGCCGCTTTATTGCTGCACGTTTTCGGTAAACACGTACGCTTGTTCCATCTCGATTGTTTAATATCGACTCACCCGCTATAAACCCGAAAACGTGTCACGGCAACTGATCTTCCTGTGTACCTTCATATATCTATCTACTAGCAGTTTCATGAAGTATGGTTATATCGTTACCAAAATAACTGTCCGCCAATAGGATCTTAAAAATTAATCCACGAAAAACGGAAGTTAGAATAGTGACGTAAAGACAAGGGTCCGTCATTTCGAGCCAGAATAACATGTATTGCAAAACAGACTTCTACAGAAGAATGGCAATTATTTCATTTGGAATTTTATTATATTCTTCGAAAAATTGTAGAATAATGAGTAATTTGTTATAGGGACAAAGCATAGGATATTTCATACACTATGTAAAAATATATTGCGTGTGAATTACAGTTACTCGATTTAATATTCATCACGGTACTTATAGGTACTTGCGGAATCACAGCTCTATCAACAGAAAATCAAAAACTTACAAACTTTATGAGATTACAACCTAAATACCCTTTAACTATACTACAAATACTACAAATTAAACATGCTATTAATTTGTGTGTAGCCCATAACAATCTCTCTTCTTCTAATGAGTCCCAGGGAAGCTAAAAATGTGGACATCCCTGCTTTATATACTTCCTTGATACAGAGTAGATTTTTTGTTTATAATTAGACTTTTCCTTCCGTGATCAATTAAAGCACATACTCTAATTTACGAATATACAGAAATGATTGCTTTATTTTTCATTGTTGTATATAATAATAAATTATAAATAGAATTATATAACGTTTTTCTTAGTACAGGTACACGTAGAAAAAGTTATAATACCGTACTGCAAAATGATTTTCATTAAATATTCTTAAATAACAAAAGTTTGTGTTAAGCGTAATTTTTAACTCATCTTTTGTTCCTATGGGTAACTGCGAAATTTTACGATTCAATAGGGTCCATAAATTCTGTGTTGGATTTAAATTCGGTGACTGCAGGGGAGAATGAAACACTTTTGAACTGTTGTACAATAAATCTTCTTGAACTATTGTTGCTTTGTATTTATGGCCATTATCATGATAAAATAAAAGATTTCCACAAATACCCATATTCGTACCACTTTTTGTTTAATTTTTTCTCTAAATATTTCAGTGCTTATTTTTATTTGAAATGCCATCAAATAATAATAACTGTCCTAATCCAGCTGCTGACATTTAAACTCAAATTATTAAGATTCGAGAACTGTTTTATCGTCGCTTTGATAGTATTTATTTGTAACTCCTGATCTGTTTACAATTTATTATTGTACGAAACAATAAAAAATAAAGTAATTAATTTTATATATTTGTAAACTAGAATATGTGCTTTTATTCATTAAGGATCTCAAAGCTTGGTAACCATATTTAGTGTAAGTAGATAAAATAATAACTCCGCGAACACCAAAACATTCACCCAGCGGCCGCTGTTGGAGAATTAAAGGTGTATTGTATTGTAACAGATGAAAAAAGTATATTATTCTTTACTTATGTCGAAAACATAAGTCTAACAATATACCACTAACACTTAAAAATTATATTCGTACAAATAACGAAGTTAGAAATCATTTTGTGTAGCGCAGTCATAGCTCTGTAAGAAACGTATTTTCTTCAAGACCACGTTTTTCGAAATGTTTACTAATATATATCACAAAAACTATCATACTGATAGATTTCGAATTTTGTATTTATGATCAACACATGCATGGCTACTGTCAGTATCTCCGCCGTGTGAAAATATCATTTGTTAAAATAGAAACAGCACGAAAAATCAAAAGTTTCAATACGAAGCGCCATTATTTTAAAAAATTTTCAATATATTTCTTTTTTCTGGTACCCTGTGATAACCATATTTGTACTCTCTGAGAATCAATTGGATTCTGTTTATACAAAATATGCTAAACGGTTTGAAATATAGTAACCAGTAGCTTACTCTTTCTAGTCTCTAACTTTCACGACAAAATTCAATAACAAAATTGGTAATCATTCTTCAAGGATACGTAAATATTAACACATAAAGCTTATGCTAACAACTTTTACCGAATTGTCACGAATAACTCGTAAAGTAGCTTAAAAAACCCGTATTTTCACAAATTGAAATTTTTATAAACTAATGTAGAGTAATTGGTCATTTAAAATCTTATTTTCTGTAAGAATATTATATATAGTAAATACAATATAAATTACAATTACAATTATATGAATTAATAATTATTTCCGTTGTAATAGTTTTGGTAGGAGAGTTCTGTAGAAGTAAAAGTGCATTACAATACTGTACTAAAATGTGTCAAATATTATATTAAATTATATAATACATTTTAGTGTTTCTTAAAAATTGGTATTACTTCTATATACAAAAAATCCACAGTCTTCTTACTACTCTCATGGTTTGTAATGTAAGTTATATACTATAGAAGTCATGACACATTGAGCGGATTATAATAACAAAAGCTATAAACAGTATTCACTTAATGGTATCATAATCACTTATAACGTATAATACGTGACTAATACAAATGAGATAATATTAATTGCAAGTTGGTTGCGTACAGCTGGTTTATTAACTTCTTCCGATCGTCCTCTATAATCGACAACCATCCAATATATGGGAACGAATGACCATGTATCAACTATCACCCCAAAGAGTTTAATTAAATCTTCTTGAGGTTGTCCGGCACAAGATCGCCCTCTTTTCTCGGGTAGTCGCCTGTTAAATCTACAGACCCTTCGGAGTTTCCAAATTGATAGTGCAATCGAAAGCAGCTGTATTTACGTACAGTAAGGAGCAAAACCGATTTAATGATTAAAATTTTCATATACTAGTAACCCCCGTGTAACACGGTTTATTACGTTTCTAAAAAATGCCGTGTTATGTGAAACCGTTTTATATGAAACAAAAAATCAGTGTAAAAAAAGGAAGTTATGTTCCAAAAATTAGAAAAACATAATTCCCATTTGTAAAAATCGTTGAATAATATGCACCCGAAAAATTGTAATCTATAATGTAGTAAAAAAGAAACAGAAAGTTTTAAAATCTACTGAATACTCCACGAAAAAAAAGAATTTCAAATTCTAGTAAATTTCAAAATTCTGCAGGTATATCTGATACGACATACACACTCAAATAAAAAAATCCCAATTAGATGTCTTGCTCACTTCATATTTCGTTTCGTGTTGTACGGGATTTCTCGAATTTTGAATTTTGCTCTTAAAAATTTTAAGCGTTGTACTGGGATTTCTCTAATTCTCAAACCGTGGTCTAGGATGTCGTATTATATCATAGTTTTCCCCAGTTCTCGAACGGTGTTAGAGTGAAACCGTGTTATGAAAGTGCCGTGTTATGCGGAGGTTACCTGTAATTCTTCATTTTACATTATGAACAGTATGGTATACCAAAAATAGTCGTAACAATAACAATTGTTGAAGCTTACAGAAACAGTTTTTAAATCCAGAGCAACTATAGTATTCTTTAAATTTTTTAAAAATTTCGTTACATTAGTTCTTTATGTAGATACATAGTTTTATCAAATTTGTTTAGGTTTCAATTTCTAGAGTTAGTCACTATGGAAAGTGAATAGCCTATATAGAACTAAAGCTTTGAAGAAAGACAATACAATTTACAAGTAATTAGTCAAATTACAATACAGTTTACAAGTAATTAGTCAAATTGATGGGTAAGGGAATCTTCGCTGGAAGAACATGCTAATTTAGTGAGCAACACGCCCGAAACGTGTAAGACAATTTTTAATAACAACGAAAAAAAATAAATTCGTATTAATATGAATAAATTGTAGGGAAAAGGTGAAGCTTTATGACTTCTCCACACTTCTTGCGTTAATAGCATTGGGTAGAAAAATGTTATCGTTCATGCTCTTACTTGATTGGTCGATTTTACCGCGCAGCTCATTTCATTAAGTCGATTATTGAAAAAGGAAAGTATACATGTCAGTTAATTAACACTTTTCCTGGAGGTGGAAACCGGTCGATTCCTCAAGGACGAAGCACTTGCAGATATATTCGATTTAATTAAGAAGCTGACTTCTAGAACTGTTCGTGTCGATCGTCAATAGCGTCTCGCAGGTGTTGCGGTTTATAGCGGCTTTGTTCCATAACACATAAGGCGCCTGATGGTGTACCAGAACTGATGGAACGCGTTAATTAATCCTGTGTTTTACTTCAATTCTGGAACAATGTGACCTTTTTCTCGAAATGTTTATGCAAAATACAGTAGAATACCAGTTATATGAACTAATTGGGAAACAATCTTGCCCGCAATAAGCGATTCTTCGAATAATTGATCCAAAAGAATTAAAGGAAACATGTTATGAATCAAACAGAAATTAAACAGTTTTCAGATGTACTGTCATCATTTCTTTATAAGTTAATAATATTTAATATGGATAATACTATGGTTAATACTACTGTAGATAAAACTATAATAAATCATAAATATTATAAAACTATAATAATCAATCTATGGTATAAATAAAACAAGTTGATATAAATTTGTAATGCCGCAAGATATTCTACTATAAAGAATAGTGTTTCCTATTATGTTTTATAGTTTAAATAAAACTCTTTTATTATTCCTAATATAAAACCAAGGGTATAACTAAAATTTAAACGTACGCATTAAAATCAGTCAAGATACCGTAATGGGATATTTAAAGCAGATGAGACACGTCTGCCAAAATATGGGCAGTATTTCCGATGTGTAACTTAAATATATATGTATATTTTTTTTGGTGTATATTTTTATTTATTTAATTTAAATTATTTAATAAAATTAGTTATATAAGTTTTAAACGCATTTCAGATAAAGAATATGCGTTATCTACCAAAATTTCACCAGTGACTCTAACAATGTGTTTGGTGAAGCGTTTAGGTTATACGGCTGCGGAGACCGTTGAAATTTTTTTTGCCACATCCCAGACATCTATCTCAAGTAGAAAAATCTTTGAGGACGAAATCGACGATGAATTAAGCTTAAAAAATGAATCTTACAATATTTAAACCTCCAGCTCACTGAAACAACTACTTACAGATCAATTTTTAACAAATTCAACTGCGAACAATAGTTAACGAAAAACCGTGGAAACAGAAAGTTATAAAAACGTTAATTAACAAAGTTACCCCCTTTGAGTATTAATGAGTATGTTACCGCTTCTCTTGTATTGTATCAAAATTATGAAGATCTTAATGGCGTTGCTATTTATTAATTTAATTTTTGTAAAACACACTTGTACAGGCGAATAAAAAGTACTACATTTATAACAATTAATTATACGACATATGGTCCACATATTATAGTTCTTAGTATTTTTTTACGTTTCATAGAAGAGGTTTCAACATTGGAACGATACCATCTCTCTCTGTACCTCTTCATTGGTCAATAAGTGAAATTAATATTTTACATGTAACTGCGCGTGTAGTTTACATATTTTTGTGCGTGTGTGTAGAAGTAAATTTTCTTAAAAATTATCTTAAATCATTAGAATTGTTATAAATTTATCCTAGTCCTTCACCTGCAATTATTTTTTTAATACAGATTTAAATATTTTATTACTAACTAATGAACGAAAACGGTCGAATACCTCCTATAAACGCACTCTTAAATTATCCTTTTATTATACGGTAATTGCAAATTCTTATGTACTGCATTATGTCTTTTTTATGTACCTGTGAATATCTACGGACAGATTTCACTAGTGAATAAGAACATGAACACGTTGACTGTCACGAAAAATTTTGGGAAAGATCCATCAGCCTGACCATCCGTCTTCATAGCTGTTATAATCTGACGTATCGAGTATATGTATATAGTATTATCATCAATATACCGTTAAAACATAAACTTTAAAATACACTGTTTAAAACTACGTAAATATTTGAACTTTACTTCCTGTTAATTTACTAAAATGTATAGCTACAGTTACTTCCAAAACGCGCCTGTCACATTTCATCTCTCATTTAATTTTTACTTCGACTGTCAATTTAAATCTGCCTTAGGATCTAATATATTTAAAAATAGTGTAAGCACAGCTAATTATACGACTGAGAAGTCATTCTATAATAACAGAGTATGCAAAAACATGATACTATGTTATGTATACGAAATATAAATACTGATAATAAATGCAATAATATTTTAAATAAGTGCATCTAGAAATTACAAAAATAAAATTGAGAATTGTTAGCTATTGAAAAACCAGTACAATGTCTGTGAAAATTTACAAAATGATAATGATGAACTGAGAATCCTTTTCCGAAATACACAACTTATCTTGAGCAACCGTAAGTGTATGAGCTTGTTTCACAAGACTATATTTGAAATAATGTTTTATGTTAATTATTTACAAATTATGAGTTACATATACATGTTAAATTAAGTTCATGTACAAGTATCATAGTACAATTTTAATACAAGAAAAATAATATAAAATAATAATCCCTAAGTAGCGACTTGTTCATTATAAAGTGAAGCAAAAATTATTACAGAATAATTTTTCACTAAATGTCAGTACCGCGTCGCCTTTTTCGAAATGCAGGGTGGATCACGGAAAAATAGACTGCCTCCGGCGTTCAGATGATAGGATAACCGAGAAAAAGAAAATGAACACCATCTTTCCGACACAATGTGCACAGAAGGACTAAATAGGGTGGCAGAATAAAGAAGGAATACTGCACATGGAGTAACAGAAAAAGCGTAGACAAAACACAAAGAACGTGGCACGGGTGTTGAAAGCGAACTATTTTTCCATGGCCCACCCTGTAATTTCAGCCAATGAGACATCCATAACACGAAACACTATGACCTCGGTGGATTAAGATGTCGATACGCTGTTAAAAATGATTAACACATTCAATGCCGAGCAAGTTTTAAATAATCTATCCTAAAATATAAAGAATTTAGTAAATATGTAACATTTTTTAACATTCTGTGAACAGAAAACTTAGTTACTGCTGGAATAAATGTTAAAATTAGCAACACAGCAAAACTAATAAAACAGCAACAAAGCATTATACGATTCAATGTAATAGCGATACTAACAACTGCATTTTTGTGATATTATTTTGCATAGAAATCACTATTGCTGCGTACCAAATTTGATATACATGACGCTGAATATGTTAAAGTTTAGCATGTGTTAATGTATGAAACATTAACGAAATGTTTTAACACAAACGAAACAGAAATCAGAAACGATAACAGGCGTTTAGTAAGTTCAATAATGTTAGAGCCAGAATCAGAAAACAAAGTAACAAGTTAGAGTAATAAAAAAGCCTTCGTTAGGAGATGTTATTGTAGTGCACGTATTGTTGATGTTGACTTTTGAGAGTGTCGTTGAGGTTCTTGCGAAGAAGATCTGCCCTTATCTCACTGATTTGCGTTGCTTGTACACGGTGAGCGACGAATTCGCGTCAGACGAAGTGGTTGACGAAGAGGTGGACGCAGACGACGGTAACCAAGGGTTCTCAAACGTCAAGCATGTACCACAGTTTTCATTGAACTTTCGAAATGCTGAAAATTTGATGGAATAATTCGAGGTCTGATTTAGATTGTAAAATATCTATCTGTTTTAACTTTTTTCAGTGGCATACTGAATCTTGTTCAGAAGTATATTTAATTATCCAATTATATCAACTGAATCAATTTTATAATTATTTAATTGTATCAGTGATATATATGATGTTATAGTTCTTTGAAAAAAGTGAACTATTCCATCTCGACTTACCCTATAAACTTTTGTAAGTGGCTAACAACTCTATATTGAAACTAGGACTTCAATATTCGAAAGTGTATGTATGTCTGATTGTCAAAATGGTTTAATTTATATGAGATACGAATCATTTATTAAGAAGAAAGAATAAGTCAATTTTCTGACAAGTCGAAAAAACAAGTAACCGAGATGAAACTCAGTCTCAACTTTTTATTAGTAAATGCGAATTTAGAATACGATATCTAGTAGTGTAAACTCGGTAAATCCAAATTTAACGCTTTACCTGCCAAAAGCTTACTAATCAGAGGTTGAAAAAAACTGTTAACTTTTAAAAGTGAAAGTTATTTATCACACTTTTATTTTTAAATCGTTTCTTTTCTGTCTTAAATTAACTGCATTCACACTAAGCACCGAGAAGTTAAAGCAAAATATTCTTACTTTCTTATAAACATTATATAAGTATTTGCCCTGGGATTTTAATGGACTTGGAGTGGACTGCACAAATTAATGAATGGGTTTATTCAGCGTTGCATAAAAATGCTTTCAATATTTTTTCCATTCCAATTCGATCATTTCCATTCGGTTCGTACATCTAGTGACCAAATATTCAGAAGAAAACCCAATTGCGAATGAAACTAAATTCTTGATCTTACAAGAAAATCTTTTCAACCAACACACGCCAATTTTGATGAAACTTATGTGAGAAATAGTTCTCAAATACATATTTGACATGTATTTTTTCTTGTCGGTCAATATCCACTTTGAGGGACAGAAAACATCCTCAAAGTTGAGGGTTGAAAGTATATTTTTTACAATATTTATAAAACTAGTGGGTGTAGAGAAAAAATTTTCTTTTTAAATTGTTCGCCTCAGAATGGACAATTTAGATTTCTTTTTTACACCTCTTAGGTTCATAAATATTGTAAAAAATATACTTTCAAACTTCAACTGTAAGGAGTGTTTTCATTTGTTCAAAGTGGATGTTGACTGATAAGAAAACATGCGTATCGAATATTTTCTTGATAACTATGTTTCAGTTTCATCGAAATCGGCGTGTATTGGTTGAAAAGATTCCCTTGTTAGGATACCAATTGGACTTATACAAATTGTGCTGAACTGGTTAGTCTACGTGTGTTCTGATTTATGTTTTTGTTGAATTGTATTATTTCTTCCTCTAAGTTTGTCAATTGTAATACAATACGACGAGTTTTATAAAAACTACACACGTAACTTATGAAATTGTAACGACACTTAGCTGTATACAGAGTGTGCCTAATAACTGGAATAGGTAGCGCTGTTGCTGTTGAAGTTAGAAAAAAGTCAGAAAGGAAAACTTTGCACTATTTGATAGGCTCTATCATACTACAATACTAGTTTTTTTATAAATCGTTCCTTTGTGTTATTTTAAACAAGGTTTCAAAAACAATAATTGAAAGCTCAATATTTTCCAATATATTTTAGTTTGAAAATTCACTGAAAACAAACTGTCAGTAAAGAAAATATCATGATAGTGATTCTAATATAACAAAATATTTGTACAAAACTAAATATTCAAAGTAAAATATTTTGGAAAATACTGAGCTTTCAGTGATAGTATTTTGAAAGGAACGACTTATCTAAGAAAAACATAAAATTCAATGTAAAAGAAAGTGCAATTGCGCTTTGCAACTACATCAATTCAGTAATGAAAAGGACAGGCATTGCAATATGATACAGCTTTTCAAATAGTCCAAAGGTTTCTTTTGTGACTTTTATCTTTCACAGGAACAGAATTACAGTCTGCCACAATTAATAGATACACACTGTATATTCAGAAACTGACTTGAGATCCGGTGATTCGGTAAAATTATTTAAAACGGAACGATCGTGAAAAGCTTTCTCATAACTATTATGACAATTTATAAAACAATTAAACATTATATATACATATAAGAAGTGACCGGGGTCTAGGTCTATACAGGGCGTAGTCACGGCTCTGCATAACTGTGGCCGGCAAGCGATGGCCGTGTAGTGCGAAAGTTCCGTGCACACGCTCCTCCCGGACATTTCCTTACCCTGACCTAAAGAAAAACCGATCTCACGCTTTCCGCGGGGGATTCCTCTTCAGAAATGTCTGTAGAATCCAATGGCGCATAACAAATTCGTGCTAGCCAACCCACTTTTCGTAGAAATGTAACAGAAGTGCATACAAAGTACGCGCATCTACCCTTTTTTAAACTTTGATCACCATTTTGTTGGTAATGAAGATCGAACAATTACCCACTCCGCAAAACAAAAGACATTCGCGCGTGTTCTCGCAGCGGTGTGCGTCCCCGATGCGTCCCGGTGCTCTGTATCCAATAAGATATAAGTTGAATATTATAGCATGTTTATTCTCTAATAAATCATTATCACTAATCCGGTAGTGTTACTAAATAGTGCACCACCCATAGTTATTTTACTGACTAATAACTCAACACATTTACAAACATTTAATGATAACAAAAATTCAAAATTTTTATAGCTACACATTCCGACAAGTCTCCTTTATTTTCTGCGACAAATTTTAACTACCTATCGTTTTTAGTTTTCACGTAACACTTTGTTTTCTGAAAAATTCGACCGTTTTTACAAAAACCCAGTTTTTTCGAAAATTGAACGTGACCCAGCAATTTGGTTTTCGGATTCGTATTTCGGGTAAGGAACTCTATAAGAATCACCTAGTGGTTATTGTAAAAAGCAAAATAGGTTAAAATTTGTTCCACAGTGTAATTTGTGAAGATCTCTTTTGTTTTGATGTGATGGATTCTCGTCGATTTAAAAAATGATTCAATTTTGTTATACTCTAGTAGAAAATCATAGATCGAAGTTCGATTTCATAAATCTTTGTTAATTTTTGTTTCTTTTTCACTCATACTTTCCTTTGTGCCTATTATGTTTAACTTTTTTAGCAAAACGTGAACCTCAATTCAATGACCAATGCAGAGAAATTTAGACGTCAACATTTTCAGCTTTAAAGTGATGAAACTAAAAATAAGTATTTAACATTGGAAATCAATGGCGGATATCTTCTTTGGCAGATAGAAATCCTACCTCAAAATATAAGAAACTTTTGAAAAGTACAAAACCAGACAAACCAATATTATCTGCATGAATTGTACTTATTTAAAATTAAAATTAAAGTATTTTGGGGTCAGATAATTGAAAAGGCGTTACGATGAAAATACGCATGGAATCCAAAACAATTCTCTTTCAAACATTGTCAAGTGTTGAATTCCACTCTATTTATCTTTAAAATTCAATGAAATTGCAAGTGATCGTCGTATATCCATTGCTCCACTTGAGATTTTATCTTCAGAGAATTCTTCTTGGAAGGAAATGAAATATGCAATTCCATGCAATGAATATACCATTCGCCTCTTTCGAACATAGTGGCGACCGCATAGACCTTTAAAAATGCACAGCGCTCGGCCTAGTAATTATGGCAGCTCAATTTTAGCACGTCCTTGTTATTGGTCGAGTCGCGCAATAAAGAACGCAAACGAACTGAAATGCAATGAAGTAATTTCTTTTGTTATTGACTGATTCACGTAAACGAAGATTACAAATGAAACAGAATACGACAAAGTGAGACAGAAATAATAAGTTGACATTCATATTCATTTCCTATACTTGTATTTCACTTTGTCGTATTCTGTTTCATTTGTGTTCTTCGTTACTACTTTTCGAGCACATTTTGACAAAGTCGGAAAATGAGAAGAAGCGAGATAGACCGTCCATCAAGCATCGCAGGTCAAGATGCGGGGCTTCAAAGTAATGCCGCATGCATCAAACATAAACAAGCAATAAAGGAAATATCAATTTCATTAATTTCAATTTTTTTTCTTAGACTTAGTGCCGAAGAATTGTTAAAATTATTGTGGTTAAAATAAGTTCAAACACGATGTAAATCGAACTAGTTTTACCGACTCAACATAATTAACAAAGTTAAGGGTTCATTTTCTTAGAATCGATAAACCTAGTAGCAATATGACACTCATACTACTTATGAAATGAAATGCATTGAAATTATTGAAGTGCAAATGAGTTAAAACTTTTAATTCTGTGATTAGCTGTAGTATAATGTGATATTTTCGAACAAATGAATACATCGAATAATAAGATAAAATGTAGTTAAATTGTTTTAGTTTAAACGAGTTCAAATTTTAAACCCTGCGATCAACTAAAGTGTAGGTTTACCGAGACTGCTCCAACTGCGCAACTCTGACAAAAAGGTGAGAGACCGAGTGGATCTAGCGGTTTCTCTTGTCGGATCTCTCCACCGCAGCACGACTGAACTCCTTATTCCTTTATCCGCAGTAAATTAATTAGTTAAAATTGATTTAAAATCTCAGCAAAAAAGAATTCCCTTCGTAAGGAGCTTTATATATGTAGATCGAAAGTGCATCTAAAAATTAATAAGCTCTTATTTGATACTGACAAGGGAAGTTATCAAACCTGCAAGAAGTGACACCACCTTCCTACTTACACACAAAATTACATAATTTTTTGAATTTCCGGATTCGATAACTTCCCTTGTGAGTTCATTTTCCTCTATTAGCGATTATAATAGCTTGAAAACATCTTGGCTCGATTCCAATTAACTTTCCTTCGTACGAAACAGATACTACTTTTTTTCAATTTGTGAATAGGGTCGACTAAAATTTTTAGTCCGCAACCCGTGCACCCAAGTGCAAATCAAACCGCAAATTCAACGGCGATAGCGAACCTTTCCCGCAAGTGAAACTAAGATTTTGCCGGTATAAGTCTCACAATCCGCGACACTTCAGAGAGGTGAGTAACGCTACGATGGTCATTATGGCCAAGCTGTTACAGCTGGCTACAAGTTTCCTCCAACCAGGTCCGTTCCTAGAATGGTGGAGCACTCTCTAAGATCAGTACGTTAACTGGTAGCCACCCAATGTAAGTCTCTGCGAGAGAAGCTTATGGGGACCTCCTGAGCCGGGGTTATAGTAATGGTAGCTGCATTCCATTAAAATTCAGTGTTGCGATCACCGTATTGAAGCCTTATGCTCGACATCGGCCGCGACAGTCTAGTCCACCATTCACCATTCACGTTATTTTCATCAGTCACCAAGCTATAAAAGTGGAGAAGGGCAAGGTGACTCATTTACAATATTTGGGCTGGGAGTACCATGGAATTCTGAAGAATATATTTCTATCGTTACGTCTCACTCCGTCACATTCGGTTTCGCTTCCATCCTTTGTTATTCCTACACGCCAATAATGACCATGCATTGAAAGCAGAGGCGGTCCGAACATCACGAGCGGAAGAATTTCCTTGCCCTTGTGCACTTTTAGCTTGGTGGCCAGTGGAGCTAACGTGAGAGGGGAATAATTCTTGATTCTTGTTCGTCCATCCATCCGAAATCGCGAACGCTTCCGAGAAACGTGCTGAACCCAGTTCACCGCTGATCAATTGTGATGACCCCCACCCCCAAACGGTGACGGAACTGAATTCCATCGAATGCTTCCGTTTCGTGTTGAACTCGGATTTCGCCGAGTGTCTCTGGCGCAACCGTCGGCGTCTCTACCTTTATAAACCCCCGTTTTAGTTTTAAGTGCAATAATGTAAATATAGTATAAGTTAGTAATTAAACGTTTACGATACACTCGCTAATCTGGTTTTCAGCCTGTTTAACGAGCTTGGACATAACCGGCTGAATCGGCAAATGACTGTACCCGTTCCAATAGTCTCTACAGGAGAAATAAAGTACTACGGTTATAAATTGGCGCCCGAACAGTAACTGTTGGAGACAGAAAGGTGGATGACAGTTAATTGGGTATACCTTCGAGGTAAAAAAGAAATCGCGTTCGAAGCCCGAAACTGCGGACTCCTAGAAGAAGGTACTATCAACCAGCTCCATTATTGCCTAGTGAAGGCAGTCCAGAATATGACAACAATGGGGTGCGGCACGTTTCCTAATTCCAGCAACACTAGCTATACCAGTGACATTAAATGGAGTCCGAATGAAGTTGGAATGAATACTTCCACCATCATCAGCCAGGGCGAGAACGGGGTGCACACCATCCACATCATAGGCAAGGTACGAAAATAAGGTTGCCACTTTGACGTGAAGGATACTGATACCTTCCTGAAACGGGTAGAAGACCTATGTCGGAGCTACGGCGTCCGGAAATCGCAACTACTGTGTTGGCTCACCGAGGCATTCCAATGATCGGCACTGACAGGACTAAAGAACCATTGAAACACCTGAACTACCCAGGAGAAATTCTTTAGCCTTTCAGCGATGATTTTACCCCAATTCGAGAAGAAATGCTTACCCAGGTCCTCTTTCGGGACATGCAGTAACTCGGAGAACCGGCCGAGCAGTATGTAGTGGCGATGCGACCCTGATGCGAACACTTGGAGGTTTCTCTTTGGAGAGACAAGTAAGCCGCATTTGTGTAAACTTCTGCGCTATATACCAGCGATCCATTGCATCGGGATCCTGTGCCATCGTGGACGAGCTGCTAACTGCTGTTCTATACGTGGAGCGTGTCGAAAGGAAGGAGCGGGCCGAAGAAGCCACCTACCCCCGAGTCGGCAACATTAGAGCTACTAACTCCCGAGGCGGAAGTCACACCCGAATTATCAGCTCCTGAGCCGACTATACCCACATCCAAGGCACCGTTATTAGCCCGACATAAACTCGGGATTCGAATTGATGGAGATGTGTTCAAAGAGGGAATCAACGACAAAATTGCCGCCGTCAAGTTAAACTGTTAAGGTCCTACTGTGGCATCGAAGGAATGGCAATCCGGGATTGCCGTTGCTTCCAACCAGCGGGTAACGAAGCAGGAACCAGCGCAGAAGGCGCTGCATAGCTCCGCATCCCACTGACTCCGCCATCAAGGGCGAAGTCGGTTCTTCCTAAATATGGAGGTTTACGGATGAATGTACCCGGCATTAGTGGACACTGGGGCTACACGAATGGGGCTATACATGGGGCTAGACTTACCAATGTTGCATCCCGGGGATGATGAATCCCGTGGAAGCAGACTGTTTGTAACGTCGAGTTCCTTTCCAAAGCTATACTAGCTACCCGGGCTAGTGTCAGAGCAGGTAGGATGCTGCTTACGCGCCGAGATCCTCAAAAGATCCTTAGCGCAGCATGCAGGTTTTAAACTACTGCCAGTATAAAGCCAACGTCAAAATCCGGCACGATCGAAGCCGTGGGACACCCGAACCTCGTAGTATTAATTATTGCAAGTTTATTGGTGGGACCAGTTTGATTTCTCATACAGAAATAAGCAGTATGTCCTATATCTAGATATGTCGTACATATTAGGGCTTGGTTGGTCCAGTTCGGGTACCCTAGGATCGTCAATCTGTAATCGTCATGTGGCCTCTGAGGATCACCTATTAGAACCGTACCGTCGGAGACGCCAATAACATTGATACCACCATCAACGAAGAGCTCCACATCCGTGCCAGTCTCTCCGGGCATGAATGGCCGCTCTCCACCCTGGAAGACGCCAACGGACTATTAACAGCATCCCCGCTCCGAAGATCATAAAAGAACTTTGTCGCTTTCTGGAGATGGTCTCCCGGAACCGCCGATTTGTGTTACGCTTTGCCGACATTCCCGCTCCTTTCCACCAACTACTCAAGAAAAGCCATCATTGAAGTTGGACCTTCTTGGAATCCCAAGTTTTCGAGGCCCTCTGAAATCGCCTTGCTCGCGCACCTGTGTTAGTCTGCTCGAACTTCACCTAGTCGTTTGTATTGCAGATCAACGTTGGCGTCGAGAGCCTCGGGGCAGTACTTACTTAACAGTTGAATGGCAAGGAAAGGGTCATTGCCTACCATAGCCGAACCCTCAACGCGGCCGAGAGAAATTATACCGCCACCGAGGTAGAGTGTTTAGCCGTTGCGTCGGGAATCCGAAAGTTTTGTGGATATTTGGAGGGGTGCTACTTCACCATCATCACCAACCACCAGGCATTCAGGTGGCTTCAGAATATCATAAACCCGTCCGGTCGACTCGCCAGATGGGGCCTCGAGCTACAACAATACGACTTGGAGCTCGTATACGGGCAAGGAGAGTAGAACCCTGGTGCCCGATGCCTTTTCCCGACAACCAGCCAACACCAACACCGTGAGTTTGGCCGCCAACTGTACGAGCGGTAACTGGACTACCGCATGCAAGACCATACCACCACTGCCACTTCTTCATACCACCGCATTTGGGATCAGTACGACTATCCTGACCGAGAGTGGAAGCAGTGCGTACCACCAGATCGTACCGTTGAGGTCATTCGTCTGAAACACGACGTCCTAACGGTCGGACATCTAAGAATTGAGAAGACCAAAATTTGTTTTGCGTAACAGCCTCCACCGAGTGTCGCCGAGCACAACCACGAACGTTCCACCTTAATAGATCCCCCTTCTATTTTTAAGTGAGATAATATAAATATAGTTTAAGTTAGTAATTAAGCGAAATTGTGATACATTCGCTAGCCTTGTTTCGGACCTGTCCAAGGAGCCTGGACATAACCGGCTGAGGCAGCATGATTATACCTCTCAACTAGTTTCCATCGAAGAAATAAAGTACTACGATTACAACTTTTTTCTAGTCTTTCTGTATGATTAAATCACTTATTATTTACATACATTTTTGGTATAAGTATTCGAAAAAAATTATTAATAATAGTAACATCAAAATATTAGATAGATTATTGCAATTTTTCAACATTTTTTATCAGTAGAAAATATTTGATGTATTTTTCACGGTAAACACAAGCATCATCACGTTGGAATGTCAATTTGTTTGAAGATATGTAACTTTTTCAATTTGATTATACCGTTTTTAAAGAAATTCTGAGATAAACATTTTGTACCAGAATGATAATAGTGACGAAAAAGGATAAAAATATCTGAAAAAAATGAAAGAAACGTTTGCAATGGTTTGAAAGGTTGGTACAAGCAATGTTAAGTTTTATTTGAGAGAAAGTAATGAAAAAATATGGCTTTCATACTATCACTATCAAGGAAGTTTTTATAAGGAAACTTATTGAAACATATTGAAACAATGGATTATTTGTCTTTTCGTTCTATCCGTGTATTATGGCAGAATTACTATAACTATAATATTTTTAAAACTAAGTAAAAACGAAGTTATAAAGTATTCATTGCTTCTATATGGTATGACAGCTTTCGAAACAATAAAATAAATTATAATAAATATTTCAATTGGAACAAAAAATTGTTTATAACATCAGAAATATTAATTTTTCGACGTACGTTTATTAAAAATTTTTTCTATTATTTAACGTGTAATGTATAAATACATCTCCTTGAAGACCAAGATCCTTTTCTTTTAATATGCTGTATATGCCTGCAGAACCGAAAACCTTAATGGACGTACCTACTTAGGTATTCATGCAATTTCTCACCAATGGCTTCTATGTACGTCCTGCTATTTATTTCATTATAATTAGGAAACGCAGGGTAGATATGTGGCAAGGTCACACATTTGCGGTTTGCGATGCGTGGGTTACATGTATCATGTAAACATAATTGCTAAATTCTTGGACATTTAGTCGCGTCCGGGAGATCGATAACACTACTTTTAGGAATATTCTGTAAATATTCTACATTTGCGAGCACTTCAGGATATTACCATTCCGACAATGTCCGATGTATAAATAGGTGCCGATTCAGAGCTCTTCTGTTACCTTAATTAAAATCTCTTGAATTAATAATTCTTTTTTAGAAACGTTTTAGCATGGCATTCTTGTTATCAATTCGTGATTAAATTAAGAGGTCCTCAGAAAGATAAATTTATAAAAAAACTTAACTACAAAGTCAGCAAAATGAACATTGTTACTAAGGACTAAGTCGTTGGTGCAATATTAAATAATGGAAAGAAAAAAATAATTAAAAAGTAATAATGTTACGAACTCAAATTCTGTCCGTATATTTATGTATATTTTGAAAACAACTATAGCAGAATGTATATGTTGAAACCTTTTATATGAACAAAGTTACCGCATGTTAGTTATAATATTTCCATTTTAAATGTTCGTCACGATACCTGTATAATGAGTA
Source organism: Nomia melanderi (assembly GCF_051020985.1). Classification (NCBI taxonomy): domain Eukaryota; kingdom Metazoa; phylum Arthropoda; class Insecta; order Hymenoptera; family Halictidae; genus Nomia; species Nomia melanderi. Next base: position 1,845,385 of record NC_135009.1, read on the forward strand.
AACCAGTGTCGTTGAAATTTTGCATTCACGCAAAACAGATGCGTATTTATAGCCCACTATAAAATTATGTCGATATCTATAACATTTTTCATGTGCGATGAATATTAAATTTTTACGATGAAATCGTTACCTTCATTATATGTCTACCACTTCGTTAAAACACATTTTTTCCTTTATTTTATTATCGTCACTCAATTATCTGGCATTCAATTACCAGCACTTTCTATCCCTACTAGTCTTCTGTCAGGAAATGAAACAACTGAATTAATGAATCCTCATATCCTCCGAAATTAATTTTTTATTAAAAGTAAGCCATCATGTAATACACTATGTAACTGCCTTGTGTTCTGCAGAAACAGAAGAAAATGAAAACAAAATGTTGTATTTTAGTTGATTGTAGTTTAGTTTAGTTATTCAGTACATTAGTTACAAATATAGTATTCTATTTAGTTTAGTTATTCAGTTGTAATTTAAATTATATTTTCCATCTTCATGATACGTATAGTTCAATTATTTGGCATGTTTGATTATCGAACATGCTCAGGACCAAGACAAAATTTTACTATAACAATGCAATAACACTTTTTATGTACAGAATTCCTGCGTAAGAATTATAAAGGAATATTTGTGAAATTTAAGACTTAAGTACTTATATATATCGACTCATTTTACGAATTATATATATAAAGCTTTGAGTTCACAACATTAGGGTAAAGGCATCTAATATGGAACACCTGATTTTAAAAACTTGAAAATTGCGTCAAAATACGAACAAGTTAATAAAGGTTTATACACTGGTCGTTAATAATGCAAAAATTTAAATGCATAGATAATTGAAAAAATAGTTCTTAATATGGAACATCTAGGAAATTTAAAGAGAAATGAATATTTATGCAATTTGAAAGGATAAATAAACAAATCTCCCACTTTTTCAAACTTATATTATGTGAATTTTTTTCTTTTCTTCCTATACGTTGGATATTTGAATTGGGACATTATGACCACTACAATATTCGTGAACACAATGTATTGGACATAGTTTTCTCCATTATTATCATGTTTATAATTGCCATCGTAAAATAAATATATAAAAATAATATTCAAAAGCAATAATAATAATGACAAGCAAACATGTTTAATGATAAATTACGAAAAAGTAAAATATGTTAGCCTCTATATATTAAGAAATTTAACTAATTAACTTGTCTGTCTCAAAATATTACACACCGCCAAACATAATGACTTTCATTCAATAGCAAATTCTTCATTGATATGCAACTATTAATATGATTGTTTTTTATTATTAGTGTAGTGTTTCCCATTGTAACTGACATATCAAGTTATTTATTTGCCGAAATATTGTCGTGTTCCATATTAGGCGTCGTTACCCTATTACTTCCTAATCTAATTGCAATTTAAAACCACTGAAAAACGAGTTCTCCAAACAAGAATACACCCTCAATATTATTTTGTTAGCAATGATAAAGTGCATCGATTAAGGTACTCGAAAATATAGTACTCTATTTAAAGAATTGACTTTTATTTGCGCATTCAATTATAAGCTGGAACGAGGGGAATAGGATCACGGGGAGAAACGGATAAAAATAAGAATATTGGCCATATTTTGTTACGTTGTTATAGAATCAGCATGCTGACTGTCCATATTACTTTGTACACCTTTTTTACGCTTAATTCAATACACCTTCAATTGTTTCAGACCGTTATTTGCCAGCAGCATGTATTAGAATCGAAGTAAATACGTGCGAACGCAACTAATTTGTGGCTAGTCTAAAATACGTTACTCGGAATTTCACATTTAAAATGGCAAACTAGTTGTAGTTAAAAATGAGACTGACAATATTTTTTATAAATTTATTATTGATATACATTTAGTTTTAATATCAGTTACAACAATTATAAAAATTGAAAAATTTTCGTTTTATAAGAAAAAAACTGAAAAATGTGAATGTTGAATTTATTTTAAATTTTCGGACGAGAAACTAATAGTTAAAATTGAGAATGAAAAATTTTTTTCATAGGTCTCTCATTAATAGACATTTACATTCAATATCAGTAAAAAAATCATTAAAAAACTTGAAGACCTTCGTGTTATAAGTAAACAACTGAAAAGTGAGAAACGAAAAAACTGAAAGGTTCGTAATGGAGCCATTTAGTATTACTTTTGGTTTTATCTTCCGCACCGAATTGTTAAAGCGTTTGTTATAGATTTGTTACTGATTTTCTCATGAAATTGTAGATACTTAACTCCTTACACATATTTATTTTGTATAGAAAGGAGTTGAATTGTTTGATTTTAATTTTAACATGTTATTAATGTGTATCCACGTTTTTTAGACGTCAAACGTTGGAGACGAAAGACGCTATATGGCGTTTTCCATTGGGGGGGGGGGGGGTACAAGGAGTAGAATTTTGCAGTTGCAAATCAATTTTGTTTAACGGAGTATTTTCATTACTTTTAATAGATGAATTCGTATTTAAGATCTAAATAAAAAATATGTGGGAACTGGAGCAAGATACATTTCACAATATACCGTCAATAATGTGTTAATGAAAGGTTTTTATGAGATAATAATAGTTAATTCATTAAGTCATTTTTTCCGGTCGAAGATGAAATTCCGTAAAATCGTTCGACAAACATTTCTCTCAAACAATTGAAAACAAGGGTCGTATTAAAAGTTGACAGAAATCTTTTTTTCAAAAATCAAATTTAAAGTCAATTAACCATTATAAAACAGCCTCAAGTAAAGTCTCAAATTACATGTTCAAGAACGGTTACGAATCACGTTCACAACCTATCTCTCGTCGCAATTCTCATTTGAATCGATATTGTTAGTTCTAAATATATTCAACCACTTGTTCTACCGTATGCAATCAATTCCTCATCACTATGTAATATGACAAGAAGTAATCATAGATTATTAAAGTAAAATTTTGCAAGAATGATAGTTCAAAAATATCAGTAATGTAGAATTTTTATTTAATTAAAAAGTGCACAATATTATAAATTAATAGAATATTAGTATAATTCTATTATAGTATATATTACTGTACGTGTAGAATACATTCATTAAATAAAAATACTTTTTCATTAAAATTCTTGGAGATGAATGAATAAAAAATATTGATAATATAGAATTTTTATTCGTTTTGCAATCTTAAACAACATGAATACACAGAGTGATTCATGCAACTGTAACAAGCCTAAAGATATAAAAAAATGTTATAGAACAAAAACGAGGGGTATAAAGTTCTACATTTTCTATTCATGATCATAGATTTTTGATACATAAAATATAATTTTTTCTCTTTCAGGAGTCGAATCCTGTTTTTATTCCATATAAAAAAGTATTAGAGTAATATATAGTCGAAAACTGTGTTTATTTAAATAATAGATATACAATATATCTATAAAATCTGTTCTTTAGTTGTTTAAGTTCAATATGAGTAAGTTAGGTTGCCAATAAAAACATGCTTTAATTCTAAGAATTTAGTTATACCTCGTTGTAAATAGGTACCCTTAATTCTGATTAATAAAAGCCACTTACAGTCAATTTATACCCAGTCTAACTGCTACTTTACAGCTTTATAGCTTTTAACATAATATCCATGAGAATATTCCATTATGTTTGTCACCCTAAGAGAGATGTATTATTCATCAAGTTTATTTCATTTATTCGCCGATACTTCGAATAATTTAACATTGCTATACGACAGAAGCCTAATATACCGGCAAAGGAAGGGAAAGTAAAAAAGAAAGAGGAAGACCTTTGCTTGCAGGGTCATAAATCGTCCTCACTTACCTCTTCTGAAAGACAGAAAACTTAGAGGATATATGTAATAAATTGCCTCCTTCCAAGCCTCAATATATCAGTATTAGAATGTAACACCTCTCACAGTTTATGATGATTAGTACAAGAAGTCACTGAGTGATTGAAACTTCACTTTATGGTATAACTAATAATATTTAAAGTTAAATTCCTTTAAAGAATGCAGTTTAAATTCAATTTTTAAATCTACCAAGTTAAAGCAATTTTTTTAATGTATAAAAATTTGGAAATGAGTTTATTCCATTAATTTACTTGCATCTTACTTACTTTAACTAAATTTATTTTATTTAATATCACAGTTATTAATTCCGAATTCTGACAAAAAATTGGGCCAATCAATATATTAATAATAGGTAACGTTACTACACAGCTTGAACTTTTCAAATAGAACATGAATAAAACGATGTATAATTTAACAAAATACTAAATGTTTACTCATTTTTTTCCGTAATTAAAGAGTAAGTAGAAAAGCGATTAATCTCGATTTCTCGTAATTTTTGGTCTTATAGCACATTTTCTTTGAAATAACTAATGTTACGAAATTATTAAATCATACTAATTATAATGTCTAAAATATTTTCCTAGATCATCGATCAACATTACTTACAATTGGTGTTATGGTTTAGGGATTCCATGAAACATTATTCTACACATGAAAAGTAAATGAGGAAGAAAAAGAACAAAGAAATAAATAACATCTTTTCCTTTTACTATCGATCAAAATGGAATTTTCTTATTTTGTTTTACTTCATTAATTGTGTGCTATTTTATAAAATATTTTCGTTTCCAGTACTTAAGTAAGTTGAAAACATTATTTTATAGAAAGTAAATGTAAATTAATTAAACGATGTTTCTTTATTAGCACAGTTAAATATTAAAATTTAATTTTTAATTGTGCTATAATTTTATTTTAATTTAAAATAATTTGATGCTTTTCTATGCAATTGATCGTCACCGTTGTTAGACATTGTATTTCGGTCTACCGTGATCCCGCTAGATCTTAGTTTATCAACGGACAGGTGTTTTAGTTTGTAATACACAATGTTCGGCTAAGCATAGTATTCCTTTGAGAATACTCGATCTGGGAACCATTGAAGTAAAATCATCATGCGAAGGTGGCTGTATCGTGAAAGAAACGGTTATTGACAATTTAGTGTCACAGGTTATACTATATTATTTTAAATATTCAGAATAAATATTTTAATGTTTTTATGGCGTAAAGGAGTAGGTATAAACTACATTAATATGTTTCAGTTTATCGATAATTGAAACATTAATATTAATTAATTTTCTTCCGCGGTCATCATATTACGAAAATACAAATTTGAGCGGAAAACATAAATTGCAGCTTAGTTTACATGCATTCTTAACATTAAAACTACCAGACTGGTTAAATTGACCCATTTTAGAATTTTAGTTTGCAGGTATTTAAATTATAACAACGCTTTTACAAAGAATTGTAAAATAATTTTGTGTATTCGTACAGATACAAAAATAAGGGTCGCATCAAATTCCAACAAATATATTGTTTTAATTTTTATAAAAACTTGGAAAACAGTTACTCCAATTGCTTGATACTGTTAGTATTAAGTAACGATATAACTATGTATTTTGTAAATAGTCATGAAAGTGTAGTTCCAAGCGAATTAGATTAATATAATAAATTCTGTAGAATCATACACTTCAATATTGCATGGTTTGTACCAGTATGGTCATTACGGTTTAATGATACACAAGAATTGTTTATTAAATGATCATGAACATGAAGAACTGTTGAGAAATGAAACTTCTCTTGAATAACGAGTTACCACGCCATTCCCAGTTAAGAGGTTCAAAGTTACAAAAACATTATATATATATTTTTTTTTGATATTATAATCTTTACATTTTTGCTGCTTTGCGACGTGTACCGCTATTCTTTGATACATGTCTCACAGAAAATGTTTCCTGACAAACATTGCACGCGTACCACAAATGGTACACGTGACACGGAATATGTTAAGTATATAATAGTATGTATGCATGTAGATACATTCAGAGTCACCCATAGCTTTATGGAAATGTTACGTACGGAGAATGTTTTCCATGCGACTCGTCGCTCTCTGGCAAGGAACGCTTTACGAATAACCTCTTAACCCTTCATGTAAACAATGCCTTTGAAATAGAGCAACTGGAATGCAACTGCGACAGTGCGTCATATGGTTAAACGCACTCATTTTTTAACGTATATAAACTCACCAATTTTTACTCTCATCGGTTCAAACTGAGAAAGACTCCCGTGCTGTCACATCGGTCCACGTCAGTTAGATATCGGTGAAGTCGTTTCACAAGAATCGATTCCAATGAGATCGAGTTAAATTCCCTTTCGAATTAAGCTAACCTTATAGAATCCGGTGTCCCGTAAATTTCTATTTGGCAATTCCTCCCAACTATTCTTAGACCCCGCATTGCCAATGCGTCAACACCGAACAAATTTAGGGAATGATTTAATAATCCTTTAAATTCATCCATGACGCTAAACATTTTTGTATAACCACAGTTATTCAGAATATACTTGAGTTATTTTGTAAACGTCACAATTCTCTAAGACCCTTAATTATTGTCCAATCTCCTAACTTAGCGATTGAACGCTCACACACAATAGAATCTTATCGCTCAGATGGTATCAAATAATTATAATTATATAGTATTACGAGGTCTACTAACAATCCTAGCGACTCCCTGATTACGCATATGGTTCTTTCGCGACGACGCGTACTCCAAAGGAAAGATGTCTCCAACATAATAGCTCGCCAATTTCGCATCAGGTTCGTCTGTGCTTTATTCAACCTCCTAGCGGCTTCCCAATTTCCCATTGTATTCGTCTTTGTTGTCGAGCGGCTCTCCAATTTCGCATTGGGTTCATCCTTGCACCTTATTAACACTAAAATTATCAAGCAATTAGAGCGCCTTATTTCCAATTTCTTATAAAAATTATAACAATACATTTCTTGAGATTCAAAGGGCCTCCTAGTCTTGTATCTGTGCAAATACTCAAATTTCATTGAAAATCTTTTGCGAAAATGCCTTCATAATTTAAACGCTTGCAAAATAAGAATTATAAAGCGGGTCAATTTGACCCATCCGGCAGTTTCAGTGGTAACAAATTGACTCCGTATGATCGTATAAACCCTTTACTCGACCTCCCACACTGCTTCCCGCCCTGGCTCGTAACAGATACATTATATTTGAACTAATTATTCCATAAGGAAATCTACTAAGTACTGAAGATAGATTCCCCGTTCAAAACTTAAAATGCAAATTATAATTATATTGTTTTTATTTCTTCGAATAAAAGTATTTTACGTGGCAGATGAATTTAGATGAAAGTTTATAAAAGACAAAATATAACACAAAATGTAATGTAATGTAATGTATTTAATGTAATTTAATGAATACTGTTATTATAATACCGATGAATTTCTAAATGCAATTTAACAATTAACTTACACTCCGATCCCTTCGCTATTTACCTATAATTAGCACATAAAAGCAATAATATTTCCTGAATAATGAATATATAATTATAAGACAAATAATAAATATATCAACAATGACAAGTCAATTTCAATTGTTTTAATTATATTATACGTTAAGAGCAAACTGCAATGTACAGCTTGCACAAACTGTTTGAATAATTTACAATGGAGTTTATAAATCAATTTATACTGCTAGAAAGGGCAGTCAACATTATTAAATTTTTCTTTCCTGTTTTAGGTTTAGGTTTTTCACTAATTTAATGTTCAGAGAGGAAATGAATGAATCTACAAATACGTATGTTCTTCCGTGACACGGATTGTTACTCGTTCGGACGGTCAATAATATCGATTCTGGTAGAGAAAGCGAGGGTAAGCATTGTAGTCGCCACTGTGACGTAGTAAAACGTATGATCGCACATACCCACCATGTATTGAGTGCATAGCCTTACATATCTCCGTGTGATTACGTTGGGTAACATGATGTGTCATGCGATAACTAGGCCGGTGCTACGTCAGATTTCCATTAAAATATCTTTAACCCTCTGAGCACCGAGCCGGGTCAATTTTGACCCATACTCTCAGGAACTCTATCATGCAATGGATATAAATGGAAATGCAACAACTGTTAACTATCAAGAGACATATACACACCGCGACAAAACTATAAGATACCCTATAAAATCGTACGTATCAGTACTGTGTGAATACATGTACGATTCTAGTACGACAAGTTCTCCGAATACATGTACGATTACAAAAATACCCCTGTGATAGTTAGTAATGACACTATAAACTTCTATCGAAATTTGCATGTCAGTTCTCTTGCTTGTTATTAGAATTGCCATCTCCTGCAATATTTTGTATATTTTTCGAAATGCCACGCGGTAAAAAATGAACTGTAGCCGAAATTAAGTTAATTGATAATTTAAGAAACGAAAAACATTCAATCAAAAAAGTAACACAACGAGTTGGACGATGACGTTGTGCATTATCCAATTATGTGAAGAACAAAACAAATTATTTGAAAAAACGCCGTGGAGATCGTCCAAAAGCAACAACATCGCGGAAGAGCCGTGCCATTTTATGACACGCATCCAATCCTACTCTCACAGCACGTGAAATTGCAGCTGAATCGGGAATAAATTCTAACATCCGAAATGTTCAAAGAATCATACAAAAGACAGGACAGATTAATCCTTTCACTAGTGGTGACTATAGCCACCCGTCGAAATTTCCCATTGATTATACTTTATGATTGTATGTATCACAACTAGAGTGGAGAAATAGAATAGGGAATGAATAAATTACAATATGACACTAGCTATTAAAGTTACGCCCGTAAAGTCGGTTACCACCGTCAAATAAATACAGTTGGGTACTCACATGATCCCAGCCGGCCTGTGGCTCAAAAGTGAAGCCGGGCAAAGGGATTCGGCCGCACGCCCCACCTCAACTCGCGGTTCGGCCAGTAACAAAGACGTGCCGAAACTAATTCCGCCATTACTATCTGTTCGAGCGCCGCGAGTGGATGTCTCCTCTTGCCTCTGTACCCGTTTCGGACACTGGTCGGCTGGGATCATGTGAGTAATCAACTGTAACTTCGCGTTGGGACCCGTACCATGGCAACATATTCGCCAGTAAGGCCGCCATATCGAAAAGGTTAAACGGCGTAAACTAATGAAGAAACCGCCTCTAACTAGCCAGCATAAACAAGCAAGATGGGAGTTCGTGGAGCATTGTCTGCATTGGCGAAAACAATGAAAGAAAGTGATTTTTTTCGACAAAACGCACTTAAACTTGGACGGGCCCGATGGTTTACATTACAATTGGAAAGAAGCAGATAGCAATACAAAGTAGGCAAATGGGCGGTGGTGAAATTATGGTATGGGCGGCAATAGGCTATTATTAACTGCAAAATGAATAGCCATGGTTATATGAAAATCATCGATGATCAGCTAACAGTATGAGCAGAATGGCGACCAAATAGCAAAATAGAAATGGATTTTCAAACAAAATATTGCAGCAGTGCATAATGTCTGCATAGTTAAACGGTACTTTGAAGAAAAGAAAATATAAATTTTTCCGTGGCTGCCTAGATCCCTCGACTTAAATGTTATCAAGAATTGGTGGGGCATACTCGTCAGGGGTGTATACGCGAAACGTCGGCAGTTCAGTGCATTGAAGATCTCAAGACGTATATACAAGAGAAATGGAGAGCCATTAAAGATAAAACGATAAAAAATTATACGAATCTCGTTCCAAAAGAATGTTGGAGGTTGTAAAAACTAACGTGCTGGTACACATTATTAACCAGGGAACTGCGTTCGACGAGTATACACGTCATTTTAAAATCAAAATAATACTAATTCTTTCAATGATATATTATTTATTTTTTCAGATAAACATGTAATTCTTTTTCGTTTTCTTTAGGTTTCCGTTAGAATATATTATAGGTGCATTTGGCCTAGCGTTAGACGAGTATATGCTTAATTATTTCAATTCATTGTGACCATTATCAGAGATTTCTGAAATTAAATTCCACAATTAACAGATTAATAAAAAATAATAACGAAATTTGTATTTTGTTTTTCACTAAGAAAAATAGCCTGTCTTATACTTTTGTCGTGGGTAATCAGAGGTACTTTTATGATTGTACATGTACTCAGAGAACTGTAAGCCCAATACTTCGCAAAAGAACATCTTAAAAGGTAAACATTAACAATCCAATAGTAGTAGAAACAAATTCCTTCGTACAGTACCAATACGAACGATTTCATAGGATGTCTTACAGTTTTGTCGCGAAGTGTATTCATTGGTCCATGACAGTATTTCAAATCGATATATTTGTAATACAGATAGACATCTCAGACGTGTGTATTCGATTTCAGTGAAATGTATACACATTATTCTGACGTGTGCAAACATCATTCATATGGGAATTTCAAAATATCTACTATCCGATGAGTACAACATTGCGAATATATCGATTTTAAATATTTTTGTGGTTCAGTGAGTATATAAAATACATTTCGTATTAAACATTACTGTAGTACATATACATACACAAGATAAATGCTTTGTATTTATATTTCATTTAATTCAGTTATATTTATTTGTTTATTTATATTCATATGAAAAAATTAGAGTGTAAAGTATCAACTATTATAAATAAAGGAGTTACGTGAATGATAAAGTCATGAAAGAAGTATGCATATGCAATCATCAACCGTAGAATTGTAATTATTACCAAATTAGTTTTAAATATGCGGTATCCGTAACTATCTTGTTTTAATAGGATATGTTAACTCTTGATATTTTGTAATATTTAGAGGAAATTAATAAGTTCATTTTCCTTGCAAATTCTTTTCATAATAATTACAAATATTTATAACTAACGTATAAACGTGTTAAACTTGATTAGCGGATAATTTTAAAATTATGTGTAATGTATTATAAATATATTTTTAAAAATGAAAGTTAATTACTCCAAATTTAATTGCATTTCATTATCCGAATATGATGAATTCATACCCGAGTATGAAATACTAATAATGAAATATGCAAAACATTTTTATTTTAATCTAAATACAGACATTTATTGCATACGTGTGTATAATTATGTAATTGTTTCTATTTTTTCAATATTATTTGACATGTTCAGTATTATCAAGTATCTTGGGAAGTTTTTGGTATATTTTGTTAAACCGAACTTCCGTTATTATTATAACCATCCCGCGACTGTGAACGGCAATCAACCTGCCCCATTAAAAGTAACGGAAAGTTCTGCGCAAGTTAACTACGAATTGGTTTCAATTGCAACTCCCAAATCTGTACCATTTAATGATAAGGGTCTTTCAGATCTGTGCGCATCCATGATACTTTCAGTTCTAAGCAGTTTGTTCCTTTATTGCGTTTTTTCTAAATATTTTACAAATCTTTCAACATGTTTTAAAACCAAGTTTAACCCTTTACGCTCGTATGTAATGCTGGAGATGACAATACAAATTCGTTATAGTGTTGGAAATTGTTTTAAAAAATAGCACACTTTATAAGATTATAAAAATTAAATTTTATTATAATAATAATAAATAATTTAAATATAAAACATTGAATTCTATCGCTGTAAATTATTTTAATTCATTTACCTGTAAATAAACACAAGTTTACACCGATCAACACTGAAAATAAATCCAGTGCAAAGAGTTAACCTTGTACAATAAACACGTATGAATAATTTATTTCTGCGTAGCCATATTGTAAGTGGTAAACATAAACACAAACTGTCTACGGCTCAAAAAGGTCTGATTAGCAGACTCGGCAACTGTACTACGTACTATTGGTTGCCGTTCACAGTCACCGTATAATTATTATAACAATATTGGAAATTCTGCTTAACGAAAAATGCCAAAATGTTTCTGGGCCCTTGATACTTGCTAGTTAGTTTTAGTTTATGTTACTTAATTCGTGCCAGTTAAAACTTCGTTATGTTTATATTAGTTGTATAGTTTTATGAAATGGATATCATCCAAGGATATAATCAATTACATATTCCAGATTGTAATGCGTTATTACAAGACTTGTTAAATATCAATAAACGTTTTAACAGTTACAGTATGCACTTAATGTGACGTCGATATTCTCAAACCCTCCATACTTGATTAAATTACTTAATTCGAACATACATGCTTATTGGTTAAAAATATTTATTAATAGTGTTAGTTAAAGGTATTTGTTAATATTTGTTAATTTCTTTAATTTTCAAGTGAGAAGTACGTTTTTTTCTATATAGTATAAAACGTCAAAAATTTCGACGACAGAATTGATAATAAGACAATTTATATTAAAAATTCGGATGTCAATACTATTAAAAAGAATAAAAATGTCGGTTATTATCGAAACAATTTCCTCTGCTATTAATGCCAATGGAATTAGCTTCACATCACCAATCTGTAGTTGGATGCTTAATGGTTGGCTTCGAGATAAGCATAGGAACAGAAGCAAGTATGCCGCTTGCTCTATATACCTAGGCTGGTATTCGATGTTTAACCCTATAGCTATAAATTGTTCTATCAAACCACTGACTGTGATATTCTCATAGTGGCTAGTCCAAATACGAAATAATTAAAAGAGCAAAAATGCAATGCAAAATGTAATAGTATAATCAATATGATAATATTGCTGTAGAGGTACAATGTATTTTTCATATTTCAGTGAATATATGTATATATGAATAGATGTATCATATATGTAATATTTGATTAGGTAAACACATTTTCATAACAAATTCTAGAATTTTTTTTTAATAGTAGAACTTTTTATGTACGTTGTTAGGTATATTCCTTCAGGATTGATAAAACTATTTTTAAAATATCAAATTATTTATCATTATGTGGGGCGCATAAGAATTATAACATGATATACGAAATTCGTAGAAAATTATATTCTCGCTCGATTGTCTTTTTTTATTGTATATTTTAAGTTGTGTCAACACAACTGGGTCATTGGCAACTACTTTAAATTATGCAAATGATTATTTATGTATGTATATTACTGTATTGTTTATTCCTTAGTTATGGATGGCTGATTAAATGAAGTGCACTATTTTGATTTCTTTTAGAAATTTCAAAATATTAGAGCATGAATGAACTGTTCGGGTTACTTCTTTAGGATCTTCTTTTATTTGATATTTTCTTCTCTTGATCGATTGAGTTCACTGTGTTGTATCGGTTGGACACTGGTTTGTTTTCGTTTTTAATGGGGTAGGAGCGAGAGAGATTCGTGTGTCCAATCTTTAGTCTTGTTAGTATTATTTGAAGTCTTTTTTCGAACGAAAAAGCTGGGCTTAATTCATAAATATCATTTCTGGTGCGATGATTGTATGTAGAACGTGAGTTCTTCCAAGCTCTGCCGCAATGTTCATTTATGCTTTTGTTAATTGATTTCATCACTTGTTTGTGATATGCAGATATGTCTATATTGTCATAAGATAAGCTGGCAGCCTGTTTTGCAATTGAGTTTGATTTTCTATTTAAAGAAATTTCTACATGTGATGGGACCTATCCTAGTAGGATTTCGGTAGTTGGGTTGTTGATTAATGTTATATTATACTTTTCGATAACCAGCCTAATAATAGGGTTTTTGGAATTAATAATAACTTCGTGAGCTGATAGGATACTTTTGCAATCAGTGAAAATGATGTATTTGTTTTTACTATTAAGATTGTTCATGATCTTCAATGTTTCTAATAGTCCATAAGATTTACAGGAGAACACTGTATAACTGTCGGTTATCTAGTTTGATACCTATGTCTTCTCTATAGATTGCAATTCCACAACCAGCTTCTAATTTTGATTTGGATCTGTCTGTATATGTAGGTGTGTAATTAATATTTGTTTCCGTTTCGACGACGAAAAAGCAAAAGGAAAACGATTAGTTGCTCGAAGGACCTAGCGGAAGATATTTTTGTTGCGTTATTTAAATACAATATTGTACTAATTATTTCATTGTATTATATTATATGTTGTTTAATAAATGTTAAATATTTTTTAGATGCATGCGGTTTGTGTAAAGTCAAAAATCATTATGATGTTAAATATAATATTTCATTTCATGCAATCTATTACCTAAAGAATTTTATATGTCAGGCACAACTACGCATGAAATGCAAGATATTTCGTCATTTGTCTGCAATCAGTTAATACATTATATGCGGGCGACATTATCCGTGTTTTTGAACGTACAGCGGGCAAAGCCAATTATTACTCATGTGGTAAAGGTATTAATAATATAGCCTGGTATGGTAATAATAATAAAACTATTAAATAATATAGCGTGGTATGGTAATAATAATAAAGGTATTAAATAATATAGCGTGGTATGGTAATAATAATAAAGGTATTAAATAGTATAGCGTGTTAAATACAGCGATTATAGATTTTTTAGCCATTTGAAATGTACCGAAAAAGCTTTGTTAGAAATCAATAAATTGGTGATAGTTTTATGTGTTTTAAATTTAGCTGTACTTCTAATTAGAATCATCTTTTTAAACAAAAATTTACTAAAATTGTAAACAATTAAAAACGACAAACGAAACTGAGGAAAATTAGAAAAATGAAAATTACTGTCATAGTGAAGTAAACTTAGTTCCAACTATTATATTATAAAATATATAAAATATACGTTTACGAGAGCAAAACTGGTTACACTGGAAATTTCACTTTGAAGTTTTATAAAATTTTCTAGGAAAAATAGTCAGGTATTTGTGCCTCGTATTCTAATTTACTATCTCAAGACTAGAAAGAAGATATTCTTCTGCGTAAAAGAGGTCGTGAAGTACCTTTTTTTTCTCTTTGAGAAATTTTTGCGGTCAAGTTACTCGTAGTTTCTATAGTTCGCACATACTTCTATGTTCGTTCTATCTTTATTTCTTGTATTACTTGTATTATTTTCATTATCGAAATTGTTAGAAATATTTAAAACACACGCCAAAGTTCAAAGCTTTTATTCTATGTTTGTAATCGATCACGTCTTTTTTTTGTTTATATCGATCTGTTTCAATATCTCTGAATCTTGTTAAAAATGGAATCTATTCTGTTTAAAATATTTCCTTCTTTGAACATAATTTATTAAATTAATATTGTCTAGTTATAAGAATGAGTTATTTAAATAAAGTTTGTTTGAAACAAACTTCGCTTTATCAGAAATAAATCCCTCGTTAAATATTGAGTAAAATTAAATTTTTAATGTTAATTTTAAAATAAACATAAAAAAGTATTTGATATAAATTACTATTTTGTACATATTAATATGTCCCTTGGTATTTGAAGTGAAGAGACATAGGACTTACATATTTCACTTATTTATATACATCAAATCCAGGCATATTTGAATAATTTCTTACATTGTAGCGATGAAATACAATCATAGTTCAGTAAATAGGTTTTCCAAATATATGGTTTTCATTATTATAGCACAATAAACAAATACGTAACATAAGGGGACTTTCTTTCGTGTCCTACACAGATGCTTATGTAGTGTATAGCTTACAAATGATACGATGAATAAGGGGGAAAGTCGAACGCCGCAGGTCTATTAGGTATATGAACTGAAGTTTGAAGCACCTTAACCAAATTTACGGTCGAAGAAAATTATATTTTCCATAGGTCGATTGTTGCCAGTTACAAGTAAACAGCTCATTTTCTCTCAATTATAACTTCAATACAAGAGAAATTCTTTCCACTGTTACTATTATTACTACTAATAGGCTACTTTTCGAAAAATCATGATTATTTATTTATATGCGCATATTTCTATAAATAATTTTTGGGCGAATGATAATTAATATAATTGATGTAATGTGTTGCGAGTGAATGCGACGTGTACATGATTTGCGTGTGTTTCGTATTTCATCGATTTATGATTATATGTCGTACGTTATTCTGTTACTCTGTTCTGTCAATTAGATCTGTGTATTTATATATTTGGTTTATTAAATAATTCATAATGCCCATTATATTGTGTAATTCTATTAATAATACAAATCAATACACACTGGCATTAAAAAATTTATGTCCATTCATTCGACGATAAAAAAAAACAGATTTTTTAATGGAAAAACTGCGAATGGATTTTTTAACATTTACACATACGTTTGAAGCTAATATATATACTTATAAAATATGATATTAAAATTCATCTTTATTTATCAAAAATTATGACTTCTGATCGTTTTCTGTTTCTTTCGAAAGTTACATTTTGTCTCAATCTATTGTTAAGTGAGATAAATTCAAAAACATTCGTAAGAATTGATATACATATAACAAGCATTTCACTTGCATTAACGATTGCTGAAGCGTATGTAAACATCTATAGTGTTATAAAAGTATATATTATCTATTTTTTGTGATAGAATCCATAGAATAATTTTTTATTAAAAAAAAAACCGATTACAAGGTTGTTATAATTATCTCACAAACAATTCTTACATTTGATATTTTCATAATTCAATTTCTGAGAAATCATACGCGATTCAAAAAAATTGATTCTGTTTAAGCATTTGGAAATCTATAAAAATCGACTATTAAATGTTGTAAAATAAAAAAAATAATTTACTGGAATGGTAGTAAAACCACCATGTAGTGAAATAAACAATACTCGCAGCACGGGAGAAAATAGTACCTATAAATTAGAGTTTTGTAATGGAA
This sequence comes from Nomia melanderi, assembly GCF_051020985.1. Lineage (NCBI taxonomy): Eukaryota > Metazoa > Arthropoda > Insecta > Hymenoptera > Halictidae > Nomia > Nomia melanderi. The sequence goes on from NC_135009.1 coordinate 1,861,954, forward strand.
GGATGTGACTGAGCACACCTCTTTTCCTAGCCAGCTGTAACTCAGTTTACTCAATCCGATTTTATACGACGCCAACAACGTCTTACCCGTCTTGCTTCGGATACTTCGATATCTATTTGCGCTCAATAAGAAACGTTCATTCGATTTTACCCGAAACTTCAACTGATATATCTTCTACGGGCCTATAACACGAATTTTCACTAGTTCCAACCGATGTCTTTTTCCCATTTACGATTACAACTTTGTCTAATACTGGGTGCTTCATTTAACGAAGAACATCTAAACAGAATTGTAATTGAACATCTAAACTACATTTGTTTTTAGTGTCACAAGAAACGATAATTATTACACTGTTGACTTTTATGCCAAATAAAATGTTCTTCGTGAAATTGACAAAGAAAGAAGAAAATTCTCTTTGAATGTTTTCAGTTTGTTCACACCAAAGTAAAGGCGCTGTTTAATTTATCTGTGTTCTCATGCACTTCATTGCGTTTCTTATGCTTGTATTTGATATAAATACATATAAATTTGCAGTTTAATAATTGTATAGAAAGGAAAATTCCTTACTGATTTCGATGACTATGAAATATGTTACTAAAGACAATATTTTTAGTAACTTTTTTCTATACATTGATATAATAGTCGCTCGGTTTCAATTTTCAAAATATTCGTAAAAATATTTTCGAAATTTCTTAGTTTGATTTTAATTTTTGGTTAGGTGCAGGCTAAATTTAATAAAAAAATGTATAACTGCATTGATATTAAACATTACTCAACACTATTCTGAATAGAAATTGTAAAAACATTCACCATGTTTCTTTTTTAATAAACCTAATTTAAACCTGATTAAATTCTAAAATCGAACTAAGAAATTTTAGCTGTGTATAGATACTTTGAAAACTAAAGTTATGCGTTGATTATTTATATCAGCAAGTGAAATTGTTCGAAATACATTGATAACCTTGATAACCATCCTTTTCTATCCTAATTTCTACAGCAATGTTTTGAAGGTAGTTTGAATATATTCGAATAAGAAATACTATGCAAAAGAAAATATGTAGTCAATGTTCGCGTTCTTGCAAATTTGTTTAATTTATCGACATTCTTCTGTAAGGAAGCATACACTTTTTTCTGCATTTTATAACAAATATTAAAGTGCCTTCAAGCATATTAGAGAGATGACCTAAGGTGATTTAATTCTAAGAGATACAGAGGGATACGTGAGCATATTGTTTATTTGAAATGCTGCCTAGCGTTAGTAATACAGCCAGTGGCAGTGAGGTGCTGAATGTATTGAGTTGTGTTTGTCAACATGCAAATATGTACGTATCAAGGACTACCTGCTTGATCACAAAGAGAATGTTAGTATATCTGCAAATGACTGACAATGGCTTACTATTTAATGCATGAACAAATCGAAATGATTTAAATTAATCTTGATGAAAACAAGATCATTTTGTAACACAAATAAGCAAAAATGCAATAGAGGCTCTCAATAAAAACTAGTTAAAATTAATCATTCTGATTGTACAATGTTTTTCTCCTTTTAATCCAGTTTAATTATTATAATACTTCTATATACAGTAATTATATAAATGACAGACTATTTAGTATTATATCTATTACATCTGTATTTTTACTAAATGAAACAAAACAAACATTTTTATTGTAGCTACTATTATGTTGTTTCTGATCGACTTTATATGGGCATAAATGCAGTGTTAGCTCTTTCAATCAGTAGATATATTACTGGTATATATTTATCCCAGTAATAAATAACAGTTCAAAATTCGTCAATTTCAAAATTCCAAGAAAGAGCAAATATTTCATTTACATTGTTTTGGAAAATATTTTCTCGTGTTATGATAATAATTGTTATCAAACAGAATCTTGTATGAAGCTGTATTTCTTTTGTACAAATATTAGGTACCTACTTCATTGTGATAGTCCGTACGAAAGTACATCACATCAAAGCGATCACTTTACAAATACCACATACAATTATCAAATTCTATTGATCACAGGTATTTGATGAACCATTTATGGATCACGTTCGCCAATGTTTACTTGTGTGCGTTGATACCACCACACTGGTTTGTTCGTCGTTGTTTGTTAAGGTCTGCTTGTATGCGTTTAGTAGACATTAACGGTACTTTATGAAGCTATCACTGTGTTGCATCATTTTATTATACAATTGGTCGAAAAGTGTAACAATGAGAGAATTATTCAATTGTTTGTCTTTTATTTTATTCTGTTTTCACTCTTTTTTTATTTGTAAAGTGTAAAATTGGTTGTTTCAATGTACGGAGATATCATGATTCCCATGATCCCATGCAAGCAACAGTAAGTTGCTAATACAAATAAAAAATTTGTAATTTAAAAAATTTCTTAGTAGTGTGTAACACTCATCCAAAATATTAATGTTACGTAGAGAAAGTATTTCCCATACGATTCTTCGGTCTCTGGCAAGAAGCGCCTAACAGATAACCTCTCTTAACCCTTCATCTAACCAATAGTACTTTTTGAAATACAATAACTGGAATTATGGCTCAAATGCAATTGTGACAGTGCGTCGTTCAGACACTCTCACTTAGTTTTTAGGGTACAGAAACTCACTAATTTTTACTCTCATCGGTCACAAAAGGAAAGACCTTCGTGAAGTTAATAGAAAAAAAATCTTGCCCCAATTTGCTCTCTTTTTTTAAAGAACTTTTCGAGCATTCGGTCCTGACCGGAATCTTCTATAATGAATATTATTTTGACCTATTATATAGTATATAATAGATTTTATATATAATTTCGATAAACGCCGTGATTTTCTAAAAACCTTAAATATCGTCTAATCTCCTAACCTAGTGATTGAACATTCCCACACGATACAATCTTATCGCTTGGATTATATCAAATAATTGTAATTACATACTGTTACGAGATCTACTAACAATCCGAGCGATTCTCTGATCCCGCACAAACATCTGGATGATCATAAGATCGAAATAAATGTTGATATAAGATTGAATCTCCCCTACCCGATGGTTCAAAAAATGAAAAATTTAAATCCCGATCAATTAATAATACAGTAATTGCACCTGCAAGATCCGGTCATGATAACAGTAATAAAATTGCTGTAATAATTACTGGTCATGGAAATAACGCAGTTTCATTATAACTTATTGAAATATTTTTTATATTCCTACAATATTAAGAGTAATAATTCCTTAATCAACCGATATTGATGAATGGAATGTATTTAATGATAATGGAGAAGGAACTGTTCATTCTGTACCTATTCCTGGTCCTGTAATTCTTCTAGTAATTAATAATAAAACTGATGGAATTAATAATCAGAATCTTGAGTTATTTATTCGCGAGAATGCTATATCTGGTCCTAATAGTTCCTATTATTCATGGAATTAATTAGTTTCCAAATCCACCAATTATAAATGGTATAACTATAAAAAAATGATTAAAAAATCATAAGCTGTAACAATAGTATTATATTCGTTCGCGACGATGCACACTCCAAAGGAGGATTTCTTCAACCTACACAGTGGCTCTCCAATTTCGCATTAACTTCGTCTGCGCGTCTTTCTTAGAGGCCCACCAATCTCGCGTTGAGTTCGCCCGCGTACCTAACTCACAAACTGACTCCGTATTACAAGGGTACAAACTCATCTCTCGCACTACTCGTGGTCTTGGCTTGCAAAATTAAGTAAATCAGTTGAATAAATTTCAAACAATTATACGGATCGTTTTTAAAAGCTTGGAATTAAGAAAATTACATTTACATTTTCAGAAAAAGTTTGACAATCTGTAACAAACGTAAAATTTTTCATCCCTTTTTGTGAATTATCGATGTTAAGACTACGAGGAAAATCCTTCGAACTTGAAGCAATTTCTTTAATTAACAGTTTATCGAATGTGCATTGCATTTTACTTATAAATATGTGGTATTCATTCTATGAAGGAGAATTTATATCCATAAGTATACATACAAGGTGCAAAATTCTCAAAAATGGTGTTGTATCTCCATAAAAAATGCAGGTGGCAACATTAGCTCGAGAAAATCCACTTCCCGCTTGACCTACAGAATATAATCCCGACCTTGCTGAGTGTTTAATTATCCCCAATAAAATAAATTTTACAAACTTAAATGGAAAAGCTCATTCCTTTAGTAAAGGGTATTGCTTCGACTACACAAGAGGACTAACAATAAAGAAGAACTATCAGTCAAAATAACTCCTTATTTATTGATTTGATTAAAACTTATTTTATATGGAATAAGAGAACACTATTTTCCAAGGGGCCTACTGCATAAATGAACTGTTTTACTTTTATATGTTTACATTTGTTGTAATGTCAAGGTCTCTTTGATTTTCTTTTAAATTAGATTTTTTAATATAATTTGATATATAAGTATTTTATATAATATATTGTTCATAATTATTTTCCATATAATATAATTACAGACATTTTTTATATTGCTTTTGTCGAGATAATTAAATTTTATATTTATTCAAACGATTGCGTCATGCAAAGAGTGACAGACAGGTAGTGTTAATAATCTTGATTTCTTATATGTTTGTTTTAAATGGAACTGGCATCGACAGATTCGCACTTGCATTTACTTATACGTTCGTAATACATATTAATACTTTTTTCCTTCTGTCATTTCCATTGACTCGAATTTCGTTATCTTTGACACTGCGTCGTTACACTCTGTGTTTTTGAATTTTATTATATTGAGTATTATTATACTCAATTCTGGTTGTAATAGTAGGTGATTCACATCCATATTCATGTTTTACTTTTTGTTATACCAGTACCACTCATTGTCAGAGCTTATCTTCATGTTACTCGTTTCAAATGACAATGCCATGTATGTATATATATGCGTACACAACTTTCTCATACATATTAAACCTTCCAAACATTTTGCTTAACCCTTTCGGTTCCAAACAGAAGTTTTAGGAAAAATACGTTTATTTTTACAATATACGTAACTAATTATTTTTAATAAAACTAAATATTCTTATAAAAGATATCGATTTTATACTGGTGGCTTCGCAACTAGTCCACTGGTTTACAGTTTACTGATGTTGAAATATGTGGTTCCAAGCTGAAGTCATCGGGAACTAAAGAATTAAAAGTTTAACTTAAACCTAATGAGAAACACTGATGTCAAGTCCATCACTACCATTCATTAAATATACTCGATTATTATTTATAGGAGTATTTAAAGTCTACATTTTATAAAAAAGCGGTAAAGACTTTTGACGTAATTCGTTGGCCTTTAGGACACTAGGTCAATTGCCGAGAGATCTGACAATTCACGGTGAGACGTATCCATTAGAATATTGAAGTTGTACGTGGTCACTTCGAGTAATTTCTTTCAAAGTAGCTACGCAATTCCTACACACAAACAAATTTATTTGAATACAACGTCGCACAAAATATATGTTTTCATGAACTTTTTTCTGTTTTTTATTATGCGATAAATTCACGTCTGTTGTATTTATCAGGCACACAAAATATTTTGCATAATTAATTGATAATAAAATACCGCTTGCAAAATGTATGAAACCCAAATCATAATCAGCGATTAACAGCACATAAGCGCACTATTATTTTAGTCCGAGAATTTCATAATAGTGTGGATCTCTGTTCGAAATTTTGGAAAAACATTCTTGACGTACCAATCATGTAAAATATTTATTTAATATTAAAAATAGGTATATTTCATTCGATTTTGATTTTATTTTAAAACGGCGCGAGTAAAGTTTCTTTAAACGTTCATTAAAGTAACGTAATCAATTTTAAACGGATGTACTTGTATACGTCGCTTAAAGAATAGATTCGAAATTAAGAATATTCTATTCTAATGGAAACATTACACAACCATTATTACTTACTTTATTAATTTAATTGGAACTACACTTGTTTTATAATATGATTTTATAAATGAATGATTATTAAAAACAGTAGTACTTGTATTAATTCACATTTTATAATAATAAATTTATGCTAAGGCAACTTTGTTCTATATTTTTATATAATACATCATTAAAATCTTGTGCAGTATTTTATAGAAATAAACAAATGCAGTAGATTTAAACTTTTCACATTTTAAAAGTACAATAAATTCAATATTAAGAAATAATGTATGAATTCAATATATTATTCTATTATTTCTTTTTTTATTCAATTTGTATGATCTCTATAAAAATAAATCACTTTCTAAATAATACAATAAAATCTCAATATATAATTAATATTGTTTTTCAACACGTCGCCATTTTGTATTTTTCGTTTTATTCAGTCATTTCATTCCACACTAACAACAAACTTTACTCAACGTTGGTTTGAAAGTTATTTTTTTGATATTACAATACGTAAATTATAAATACGATGAATTTCTAATTTAAATGAATTATTAGAAAAAATAATTTCCTCGGAAAATTACACGGTGTGTAATGTCATTTGGGAATAACTACATTAGCCACACCTTGCATTAGCACGGTTTTTGGTTTTCACTATGCATGCTTACTTGGCGTGCAGGGAACAATGAATGCGTACATTTCATCCTTGTCCTAGTATGTATATGATATTAATACTATCAAATTTTTTTAGTAAATTCCTTGATCAACTATTTTTTTAAATTTTTCAAGCCATATAATCAAAGAATATAGGGCCGTGTAAAATTAGAAGGCAAATGACGAAATTCTTCCTATATCTGCTACAAAATCAATAAAGTAACGGATTTAGACTTGCTTTGACGCACTACATAATACTTTTTTCAAATACTAAGTAAAACTCGCCTAAATAGTTAAAAATACTTTTATTTCAAACAATTTAGTCCTTTTTTTATATGTATCTCAAACTTAATAAGAAATATTCATGGACGCGTGTTAACTATTATAAGTGTATGATTTTATTTATATTTTACATAATTATATTTAATTTTTTTAATTTTATGTGAGAGATTTACATATAAAAGTATTGTAAATCAAATTTTTAAAATTTCAACTATTACACATTATAAAAATGGCAATGTAATATTAAGAAGCAATAAACAACAACAAAATAATGTATTATGCTGTATCATACAGTAACGTATCCTATGATACATATACATATTTTAATATTACTTGATAGATATATATTTTGCAACTCTTTCAATTTGTATAGAGAGATGCTAACACGCATATATACTAACGTATGTGTACCTATTTCATTTTTATTATCCGGATAAATATAAACCCCCTACAATGCTTTGCACGCAAGACCTTGCGCGCTTTACAAAGCGGGATTATTTGTGGCTTACATGCGTGTAAGGATCTTTGAAAAAATGAAACCGACCATCGATATTGAAACCTTTATATTGTCTTTTAAAATAAATATATGGTTACTTTTTCACGATGTTTACAAACATCAGCGAAACATACATTTGTATATTAAACATTCACATTTAAATATTTACGTCTTAAATAGGATAATTATTTATTTTTATAATTGTACTGTGGTTTCATGTCGGTAAGTGATATACGTATTTTAATAACTGCTTGTCACGCTTTCGTTATATGTATAAAGCTTTCAAATACTTATATAAAAATTGTTATCTTCGTATAATTATTATAAGAACTATGCGATTTCGTATTTATCGTTTTTTTTTAATACTTTATATTTACTGTGATGTTTGAAGGTAAACAATGTATAAAATATGTTTTTTATTACGTCTTAATTATCTGTTATAATAATTGTCTTCACGTAAATCAATAATAAAAAAATTTAATTACATATTCGCATCTTGAGTAAAAAAATATATTCTACTTTATTCGTATTTAAACATTTTTTCTTATTTGTCTTAATTAAATTGTCATTTCATAGATTATTTTAATGTTGGTATTTAATAAAGGGAATTATAACTATCTAAATAATAGATCACGAGTGTACCACGTATTTATACTTGGAATATTTCATAGTTCCTAACTGTTGTTGAACCACGAGCAAACATTAAATCTCTTTTCTTCGTTTTTCGTTCGTTAGCTCGCCCCTCGCGCAATTCACATAATTTAATTTCCATCATATCTTAATTTCATTAAAAGTCTAGTCGTACTTTTTCTAACTTCATTGTAATATTAAATTTTCTTTAATAAATTGGACTGTTGCATTGTGAAAATAGTTTCCATCGGAATTAACTAAACTATAATTATTTTTCAATCTCATGAACGGACTTACGTTTTTTTCAAAATAAATACTTATGCAATTCTATTTAGCAACGTAATTTTAATTTGTTAAAATAAACAAATCTTGTCAGATTTAAATTATAGATTGATCACGAAAAGTATGTACAAATTTTCTATTTTCCCTATTTTATCAAAAAATGAGCTTGCAGTGTTTTCGAAATGAACGGTCTAATTGTTAATATCATTGGATAATTACATTTCCGAAAATATCAACAAGTATGTTCCAATTTCATCGAATCCTTATACGATTTAAGCTATTTCTCAAGAATTATGAAATTCCAATCACAACTTAAGATTGATTCTATTCAACGATATTTTTATCAGAAAAGTTTCAATGTGAAAAAGGGAAATATGGTCTATTTGAAAAACGAGCTAGCAAACATTTATAAAATCTTGTAGCCGGAATGTGTAATCCATTGGAAATACATAGCAAATGTACTCATGAACCTTTACTTTCAGGAAGTTTGAGATACGTAAATTGCCCAATATGAAATTTGTATAAAATCTAAACGAAACTAGGTACAGTAATGCAATGAAATGCAAATATCTGGTTATCGTAACAGTGGAATATGAAAGTTACGATTTTAAAAATAATTAAGATACAAACGTTTCGTCTGTACGGTTATCAAAAGCATTCATTAAAAGAAATTGATAAATGAAATCTGAATTTTACCAATAGAGTAAATAAGTGTTTAGGAGTGCATCCATATATGTAACTATAGCAAGGTTTCAACTTACAGAATTGTCCTGATTTCCAAATCACATAAAAACGATGCAAAAATAAAATTTTCTGTTATATGTACATTACATATATAATTATAATTCTAGAGGAATTTTGTACAAAACTGCGCCCATGGCTCAAACCAGGTAGGGGAAAATAGGGTAAAATGGGAGGTTTTTTTTCAATCGTAATAATAAAGTATCTGAAGCAATAAATGCGTGCAACCTTTTTTGGAAGTCTTAAGTAAACATTTGGCTATAAGTAAATAAAAGATTTTCTTAATAAAAATGTTTTGTTACGAAGGAAAATATGATTTTTTACAGGTATTGAAATATCCTCTTCGTAAAAATGGTAAGATAAAACCGGATAATAAAACGGAAAATCATATAAAAATATAACATCTTTATTTATACTAAATCAAAATTGTTAACTTAATGTATTTAATTGTTAGCTAATATAAATAAACTATAAATACTTATCATTTTATGAACAAAAATCACAAATAAATGTGTCATCTCCTTTTTCTGTACTGGTGAATCTATTTGGTCAGTTTTTATCTCATCTTCGATTCTAATTTGGTATACAATACGATTACCATTTAACCAATTAAAACTATAAACAAAGCACACAGCAAGGGAGTGCAGTTGCCCTTGCGCTAAACGTTTCGTTTTACCTCACACATTATAATATAGAAAAGCATTTAAAATTTACAGTTTGGCACGGGACAAAGAAATAACTTAAGTGTCAAAAATACAGCTTAAGAAATGTAGAATCCAGTAGTGTAGTTATTTTGTTCAATTTTTTAATCGGAAGGCAAAACAAAATGCTTCAAACATCTATGTAACATCAAAACTTTTTTACTGAATATCTTCTCAATGCTTTTAATTGAAAAATAACTTATGCATAGTTCTGTAGTCAATCTCAAACTACATTGATTAATTATTAGAACCATGTTATGCGATTTTAGCCCGATACGAGCTTTTTATCTATGATAAATATTACTGTCCCGTTTTACCTGACCGATCCGTTTTACCCTACTTTCTCGTACCATTAATTTTTATACGAGAAAAACTGCAAAATGCAGCTGAAACATTCCATCACATTCAGGTAGTCTTTATGACATTATCAAATGAGTTTTAGAACAGAAATCATTATAGTGTTTCATAGAGGAAGGTAAAAATTTCATGTTGAAAAGTCTCGGCACTTCGGAGGTGATGTGGCTGCTTCGTAGCTGTTTTTTGTATTTTATAATCTTCGTAGAGTATTTCACCGCTTGACTCATCTTTTTAACATATACTGAAGTACATAGAAATATTTAATGCTTAGTGAATCAACTCATTTTAGGTCAGAACTACAGTATATGTCATATAGCGGTAAACAAAAGTAATATTCTTTAACTTATGGCAACAAAAATGGCGATTTATGTGTAGTTTGTAATTAAAATAATATTATATATAGTTAAAATAAACTACAATTATTTATAAATATGGTAAAAATTCCTAAATCTTTAATATAAAGCTCTACAGGGAAAAATAAATTAGGATAACTTCACATTTGTTAAAATTCATGAATACAACTCTTTCATTATCTTGTCAATTATGGAACCAAACTTTTATTATTATATTACATTTTATATATCTTTCAAAATACCCACTCTTACCCATTCCTATAGGGCCGAGCTGGGTTTTTTCATACCTCCAATAAATCGTATTTTCCCGTGAGAAAAACAATTTTTTCTAAAAAGAATCATCATTTTCTTATTGTATAAAGTCCAAGGAAACGATATAGCTCTGTACATATTTTTTTCAGCATTCAATTTTTTGACATAAACAGAAATGCATTACTGTCCCGGTTCTGTCCTACCTTCCCTTATATACACGTAATATGGATAATAAGAACGTAAATTAGGCAAATATTTGCACAACTTCAACAGGAATTCTGTTAATATGAGAAATAAAATAAAAATGCTTCAGTCGAAGGAAAATAGAACACACACATTGTAAATAATGGTAACATAATATAGATTTTGTGTATTTAAAGCGTTAATATATAAAATTAAAAATAGACGGATTATATATTAATTTTAAAAATATTTATTCAACAATTTGTTATTCTGTTATAATTTAGAATTCAATTACAAAATAAAAATTACGACATTTGTGGTTAGTCCATTGCAACAAATACAAGGTATAATGAACCAATGTATAGAGTTTACAAACAATATTATTGTATATTGTGTAAAACATGTCGTTTCTCAAAGAATCTATTGTATTTCAACATAATTGCGAGTCTAAAATTACTGCAAAATGTATGCACAATTAGTTGAGTACACAAAAATATTGTGTTTCAGAATGACCTCTTTAAACTCCTGATCTCAATCCAATCGAGAACATATGAATATGTATTTTTGAAAAAGGTAGTACAAGATTCGTACGACTTTCATACCACCCATTGCTTAGGTGCTACAAAATTGATCCCGATTATTGTAGAGAATTAATAAAATCAATGTCGAAGAAACTTAATTTAATTCACAAACAAAAAGAACTTTAGACAAAATATTAAACGTCTTTTAGAATCGAAAGAACTATATCACCGAAAATGTGGTACAAAAGTGAGTTAATGAACATTTGTCTTTAATAATAAACGAAAAGAGATACAAAATGTTTTGAAAAATGTTTATAGTACTTTAAAGAGTGCAGAATGTTATTGCTATGATCTTTTTGTAAAAAGCAATCTTGTAAAATAAGCAATAATACGAAAACTTTAATTATTAAATCGGTTTTGCTTCTTACTGTACATTTTCAAACTTCTTTGAAATAGAATCAAATAAAATAGAAAAGTGAATTGATTTCTGGTTTTCAGTTTATTACAATATATTTTAAAACAGTAAACTCATATTCTTTGAATAATTAAAGTTATCGATTTACATTTAGTTACTTGTTTATTTATTTGATAGTTACTAAATCAGAAATTTCGAATTGAGTGAAATGCTACATAAACACAGTAAACCTTAGTAACAATATATAGTAATAACGTTTCTTTAATTTTAATATTTTATTTTATGTCATTTGACACCGTTTCAGTTGTTCCAATCACCCTGAAGAAGTAAAGATTCGCATAATAACCGTATAGACACATATACGTACTACTTTTGTCAAATTCGTGTGCAACTTATTAACTGTTACTTTGATGCGCCCAGTTATTCATAAAATAAACATTACGGTACATAACATTGTAAAAGTACATACTACTTTATATATCGATATTAAAATAAGTAGATTCATCGTTTGCAGTTTAGACGAGATGAAAGTTAAAGCTTTATTGTATTCAAATAAAGCTTATATGAGAAGAGCAAGTTTCATTTAAAAAGATAAGGATTTTAATTATACCGTGAAATTATAGCGCAATAAATTACATAAGAAATTAAGAAAACTTTATCTCGTATGAGTTCCTGATTAATGGTACCTCTTAGTGCTGCTTTCGTATAAGATTTAACATTTAAATTTCACTTTTCTCCAATCAAAGGATTTATATAAAGAAAACATAATTTCAACGTTGATTTTAATTACTGAGGATTTAACATCGATATACAAGGTGTCAAAACAGAGATTCAGGATTTCGGAAGTACCATAGTACTCGTCAAATAAAAGAAAAAAGTTCCAATGAACGTGGATCGAAAAATTAATATTTTTTAAATCATTTGTATTTTTATGGATAGAATACTATACTTTTTTTGTCTCATACACATGTATATCGTAAATCATAGGTATAGTTGAAGCGAGTATTGTATTTAACGAAAATTAGAAGGTTTTTTATAATTTCAGACTTTTGTACAGTTATATTTATTTTGTACAGTTTAACTATGATGCACTTTGACATACAACACATTTACTATTACACGTTCTACACACGCTACGCTGTTTCTGGAAGTGAGGTCCTCCTTGAGAACGTAAGAAGATGGACACATTACTTTTTGTTTTATTTGACACATGACGGATGTTTTTCTGCAATATTATTAAAGAAATTGATTTAACAATAGGCAAACTGAATTGTAAATCAATTAAAGCTTTAATAGATGCACTTGAATAAATGTACGTTTAGTAGCGAATGTTGACTACTGTTTGCAAAAATGTATACAATTTATCGTATTGCAACAGTTTATAGCATCAAGGAAATATAACAGAAAAGAGGAATGATAAATAGGTATTTACAATAGTTAAAGTCAAAACTTTCGTTTCGAATGTCGGTATATTTCGCTAATATAGTTATAATAAATTGCCTTCTAGTTTTCTTTTAATTCTATCGACTGATTTAGCACTGTTTAACATTGAATACAATTGATAATATTTAGTTTGTGTCTTATTGTATGCATCAAATCTCTAACCTTCTTTCAATTCAAAATTATGCAAACGCCTGCAAATTGATAATATCAAGATTATTTTGTATTGTTGCATTCATTATTAAAATGAATAATAGTCATTTAATAGTTTAAAACGAAAGGGGCACAATTATCTGGAAAACTTCATTACTGCTGTAGTTAGATTGCTCTTAAAAGAGAACATTGCGAGACAATCATTAAGATTAAAGCGAGCAAGCAACTACTTCAATTATCTAGAACGGAAATTAAGACTTACGAGAACTGAGATTCTATCCGATGCGACAAGAAATCAATATAATGAATACCTGTGCCGACCTTCCTTTCCTTCAAATTTTGTAGTTTCAGTAGTAATACTGATTCTAGTGATTCAAATATTGCATGATGCTTTAAATACACCAATGTACTATATCTGACAAAAACGATTCGATTAAACAAAGTAACAATAAAAATATATCATAAAAATGATTTATTTACTGGGTATAGTGAACAAAAATTAATGTGAATATAATATTTATTATTCGTATTTTAGATTATAATCGTGTTAATAAAAAACTATAGTTTGAAAGGCAACTGCATTCAGTCCAACTGCACCATGACTTTGCGAATATATGATGTTAAGTAACAGAAAAAAGATAATAAAATTTATACAAAAAAAATAAAAATATTGTTATAAAATATTCTTCGGATGGGTTCATACTTCTTGCCATGTATGAATAACAGCACATATAAAATAGCATATGACAGTAAATCAGAAGACTGAGCCTCTTTTATTTATGAGAAAAGTTTTTCGATTACAAATGCTTAACGATATATAATCTATTGAAATTACATTGCTTTAAAACAAAATAAATCGGAATGAAATAACGAGATCCCTGTTCACTCTGATTTTAAAGTTACAGAGCTTTGCAAGTAAAAACATACATTCCTACGCCTTAGCGAAAATCATATTGTCAATTATTCAATAAGTGATTGCCTCGATCAGGAACAGTGGATAAAATGTTAAGTATGTTCCAACGTAATTACGTTTACAATAAAAAGACATGATATTCAACGATGGATAAATAAAATATTATATTAAAATATGAATTTGTTTGTTTCTTTACAAGGTATAAAACATGTGAAAGTTGCAGATAGATTCAAGGATAATTATCTATAAACATTAAAAAAATTCTTCAGGAATCTTTATTACCGCTTCTTGTTTATAGTATTCATGTATCTCAATTCTTTGTCATGGCATTTCTTCTTTTATAATATTCGTAAATATTTGAATAGCACCTAAATTATTTCATATTTGGTGAAAAGATAAGACAATTCATTATTTCCATAAAATAATTTGTAAGTATTGTCAGCATTTTTATTTTGCTTCTGTGATACACATATAAAATTTTTATTATACTTGTTGCAGTTTGAGATATATTTTGTGTTTTATTATATTAAAACCTATATGAATGTCTTTCTGTATTTAGCTAATACTTTGTTGATTTAGAGAAGTGAGATGTGTATTTATCTATTACACTGATCTGTAAAAAACTTTCTTTTGTTTCAAAAGTCTTAATAGAAAATCGTAATAGTATTTCTTAGATTGAATTTAAATATGCAATCCGTTTTTCTGCATCACCCTCAGTTTTTAAGGAAATCAATCAATTATCAATTTTCAATTAAAAACGAACTGTATTTTGGAACTATTCTTAATAGATTCCGCAAGGCACAAATAAATTGAAAAATTGAAAAATATGTTTATAATGTTATTAAAATATATACCATTGTGTTAAGGGAGGCCCATAGAATAGTGCGGTGCAAGAAAAGTTTGAGAAATTTTCGTAACTAACACATAACAAATGTCTAGAGTCGAAAATTTTGAATCATTCTTCAAAATATTCTCAAAAACTGAAGGTGATGGGAAAAAATGGATTGCATATTTCAATATAAGAAATGCTATTATCATCACCTTTACAATTTTTGAGACAAAAGTCAAGCTGATCAGTTTTATTGAAAAATTGTCAACCATTAAGAATCAACATGTGTAAAAATAATTCATATATCACAATAACAATTTTAATTAAACACTTGCTGTGGAAAGTAGTATCTATACTCTATGATATTTTATATATTACTGTAAATACTTCAGAAAGTATACATAGCAGAAAACAATACCTTAAAGGAGTTTTAACTGTAACAAGAAGAAATTTCAATCATTTGTTGTTGGAACGTCAGCTGTATTAACACTGTACATTCCTCTCAACAATTTGGAATACCAATTGTGCCAGCGTGGATAGTAGAAAGTCCTTTCTGCGAACCGCCTCATACGACCATCGTACATTTGGCTGGGTTAGAATAATATGTAACTTTTGATCCACAACACTTGCCTTACAATAACGTTCGAGACTCGTGGAGAAATTTTTAAATAGAATTTAACAATCATAAATATTACATAGTTCTTGTGAATTCAAATGAAATATTATCCTTTTGATATCAATTATTACACTTTAGAGCAAACTTCGATATAGGATATGCATAGAATTTTTCTTTCCTTTCAATAAATTATTAACGCTAAAACTAAAGAACAATTAAAGTGACTTATATCTATTTTTTTCATAAAAATTAAAATAATAATATTCTTGAGATTCGAAGACTTTCCTAGCCTTATATTTGTACAAACACACAAATTTAATTAAAAAACTTTAGCAAAAGAGCCTTCACAACTTAAATACTTATAAAATAAACACTCTGAAAAAAATTAATTTAAGCTGTCCGGTGTTAGTGTTACTGACAAAGTAAGTTGTACCCGTCACAGTTGAGAAATAAATTGTAGGGCAAATTAGGGTTAATTATGTGCTCATTTTGCAAAATATTACTTAAGATCAAATGACAAGAACCAATGGAGATCGTAATTTATTCTGTAATTTTTTAACAATAAATAATCAATAGTAAAGAATCATTTACATCTTCAATATAGAATTCATCCGTTCCTGTCAATGCTTTCCTAACAAGAGGTTCATCTTCAACGAGGTCTGTGCTTTCACTAAACATCTTGTGTCGCTCGTAAACTCTTGTACAGAGTAAATATTGATGGTCAAAGCCTCTTCAAGTTCCATTTAAAGCGCAGAATATAATTAATTTCTTTAATTCGAGCAGAAATCACATTTACTTGGAAACTACTAGAGATAATGACATAAATAGTAATACAAGGCTCAATGATATATACAGAAACATGTTCGTAAATAAAATTTTTCAAAAATATTTTGAATCTGGTATCCATTAAATAAAGTTCCAATCTTTTAAGTATAGTAGTACCTACGGAAAATTTACAGAACTTAGGTATCCAAATAAATTGAAAGTTACATTTAATGAAACTAATATTGAAAACACTTCAACTATACATATTATCAATTACATGTTGATTATACAAACAATGCTCAGCAATATACCAATGCGAGCTATTTAATATCATTACGTACATATGTATTCATTTAAAGTCACATCACTTGTAGTACTTTTAAAAAGATTATCATAAAACCTACAAATTAATAAGGACTGTTATGCACAAATTATTAATAAGTATTGTTCTGATTTAATATATGAATATTCATGTTCGACTATGTAGCTTTCTTATCCACATATAGTAAATATTTTTAAGGGATGATTGTAGAAGTTAGAATAATACAAAACTAAGAATGAAAAAAATTTTGATTTCAATCTTTACTTCAATATCTCAATGATTACCTGTGTATACTTAAAAATTTTTCACTATGAATATTTATCGTATTATGTTCTAAGATATATAACACCTTCCAGAACTAACATAAAGAAAAATTATGCATAATTTAAGGAGAAAACAATTATATAAAATTTAATATTGAATCGCAAACTTCATAATTCTTCTGAGTTAAATCAAATAGGGACTGAAATTCGTCTGAATAATGCGAAGATTATTTATCAACAGCAATGAGGTAATCAGATTTCTATTTATAATCTGTCACACTTACATCAATATTAGTGATTCGTTATGATCCAAAAAAATGTCGCTCAAAACCATCGAAACGAATCAGAAGCCATAATTTCATTATTCTTAATTTTCGTTATATTTTTATTTATTGAACGACCTATTTACTACATAGGTATAAGGATAGTATAAAAAAGGGATGACATTGATTAAGCGAATTGAGAAATGAATTTTCAATTGTAGGCAGCCATTTGACAGATTGCATTGCACGCAGGGGTGAAATGTATTGCATGATAGCTCGCAAATAATGAATCCAAGGGTTCTGCACGTCCTATGGATCTGCTAATTGCGATGTCACGTTTGGAGGTTTATAGCAATTGCTAGGGATCAATTTCCAAACTAATCCTTATGCATGTAACTAAAACATGTGAGTTTGTTCGTTTCAATATCACAGTATTTCTGCATAAATATTTTATTTTTTCCAAGTTTGATCCGTCGGGAAAATCATATACACTATACAATATTGCTCAATAGATACTGTAATACATATTGGCATGTTATTTATCTACTGATAATAAAAATGCTATAGCTTATGCTACAATGTTATATTGATCTCGAAAATAAGTATGTAATACGATTTCACTTAGATACTTACATGGTTTTGTACAAATTTACCCTATTCATAGTTCAGTACCAACGAATCGGTATTAAAAGTCACTTGTATTGATAGAGGAATCAGAATCCTGCTTTGTGCCGCAGGTTTTAATGTGTAGAGGAAGAAACAAGACTCATCTCGTTCAAGTCTTTAATTTTTTTATAATTAGCGCATGTTTTATCGTTGGCAATAATATTGAAGTTATAAATTAATTCGACAATTAGAGATATGTGTTTTTATATCACATGACAAATTGAAAAGAATCGATAACGTGGCAGTAAATTAAAACTGATGCAGTCATATACCTATCTATGATATATATATATATATCATTTTCTATCATAAGATAGATAAGGTAGACAATTATAATCACAAAATTTCTTTCTGCATGTTCATATAAATTTTGTTAAGTTTCATGTAGCTACATAATAAATTTAAATACATAATCCATACGTAAATTTCTAAAACATAATAATTAATACTGTCACCTTTATTACTTAGAAAGGAAAACTCAAGTATTTGTAAATGGTTACTGTTACAAAAGAAAAATTACTTGGTAATACAAGATTTTTATACACATTTTCAAAGATCAATATTAATTTTACAAATAATTTATAAATAATCTTTACTTCTTCACTGCGTGAAGTTATGACTAATTGCTTTTTTATATTCTGTTCATACTTACTAGGTTGAACACGTTCCCGGAATACCTTTAGTGCGCAAAAATATCGAAATTATTTCTTTTATGGCTATGTGCTTTTACCTGCTTTTATAAACCTACTAGAAAAATACCTAATAATTATTTTTATTTCAGTCTGCATTGATACATTATTGATTATTATTTACGTGATTGTTGTTAAGTGAGAAATATATTAAAGAACTACTAACTTCTTCTACTATTCTATGTACATCGTCATAGCTGATTAATGTTTCGAAACTTTTTACAAACAACCCAAGGTTTATCTCCAAATTTTGAAAAGTAGTAGAATTTTTATGGTTTGAACACTCCAAGATAAGCATGTATTTTATAAACAAAAATGAATTGATTTAAAAAAAGGATAAATTATCATAAAAAGGAAATAAACAGCGGATATTTTACTTTTACGTATCGTAAATACTACTTTATTGGAAAGTATTTTTTGAAATAGAAAAATACTGATAAATCGTTTACAAGTAGTAGAACAAAACGTTTGTAACATCTTTGCTATGAAATAACAGTATAGGGCAAAATTGAACTTCTATAACAGATTAAGGATAAAGTATCATAATTTTATTAGCAGTTGTACATATGTTTTGTTCCTTTAGTGAAAAATTGTAGGAAGTATTCATTTAAAATGAGATTATTTGTATTATTATTCGAATAAATATACGAAACTCTTGCAAATAACGAATAATGTAGGCAAAATATTGAAAGGATAAAGTTATTGTTAGTTTACTTATCTTAAGCGATTATTTATTCGAAACAGTCCAGAACTATCTCCGATTTAAATTGCCGCGGAACAAACAACACCATAAATTCTTACGCGAATTTAGAATGATTTTTATTGTTTTCCATCAATTGTGTTATACTCTCGATAGTAAAAAGAATTCTAAGGTTCTGTCAGAATCCTGAGATTTTGTAGCAAATTGTGTTAACTGACAGTCGAACGACCACGGATGTTCCAATCTATCGCTCGTTCAAACTGCAATAGGACAAGTTTTACGCGAGAGAATTGCAGTCAAGCACGGCATCGTTGAAGGCCGTGTCATACGATAGTTTCGCTTGCGCGTTACGATTATCGTAAAACATGTACGTGAAATAAAATTCCTGGGCTCGTTATACATTACATCATGACATTTGTGGTTTTTTTTACACGTTCGCTACCAGCGTCGTGTATACAATGCTTGTTAAATCCGTCTTCTTTTGAAGATTGATTCAAAATGTTCGTTCAAGATGCATTTTGAATAAAGAAAGTCAAATTAAATGTAAATTTTCTGTTATTAGAGAATGTTTATTAAAATTATTGCACATATATATATATAATATTATAATATTTCCTGAAGTATATACATTGCATTCAATAAATTACCGTAATCATGAAGATCATCACTGAAACAAATGATAATAGGAAACGTATTAATTGGCTTGCCAATAATCATAAGTGGGTCAACGTGTCGCATTCTACATATTCACTCGCATATTGTTATGTCCCAATTATGATATCATTACGTTAATCATATCATGGAGCTTTTATTTCTTTTTATTCGTTCAAGACTGTTTCCACTTGTCTCCATTAGAAAGACAGAAACTACAATGATTAATAAGAGTGTTAAAAACAATTAAAAATAAGATGTTTATAAAGTTTAAGTAAACAAATGGTTTGGGACAAACTGTTGCAATTGCAGTTCACCACAACAACAATTCGCTGTTGCATTTCACCCTGTCGTTCCCTGAATATGTATCTTTTTTTAATATTAAGTTTGTGAAGGAAAAAAACTTACGACTGCGCATTAATCAACCACAATACCTGTACTGACAATTTATACATTTATACATTTATACTTAATAATTAAAATTGAAATTTATAATAGCGTAATTATGAGCATTTATGATTTACAATACATTGAAACAAAATTTATTAATTAAAACTGCGTAAGCATAGCACGTTGAATACGTATAATTTTATCTATTTGAAATTTTGTAATGACACGAGTTTTTTTTTGAGTTAATATATTTCAGAATCAAATTTCATCTTTATACAGGGTAGTTCAGTAAAAATTATCACTAGCGTATCTTCACCGTTCCTACAGATTAAAAAAAAAATATATTTACAAAAGTCGTTCATTATAAAGGAGACTATATAATGTGGCAGCATATTTGACAGCTAATTAGCACTTGAACTGTCAACCATAAGCAAAGATCCCTGCGTGGTACAATTTTCTTTTATGTAGGCGTTCTCTAGCTTTCTGGCAATTTGTACTGTTCACGGTATAGTGCAACTCTGACAAAATAGCGGACTACCCACGAACGAAAAAGTCAGAGGGGCAGGAGGATTCTTTCACGCGCGACGTTCAGGCCGCCTCGGTTTTCGACGCATGGTCGTTATTAGCGTACGCCAATAACAAAGGACAGAAGCGAGACTGAGTGCGACGGAGTGAGACCTGAGTCGCTCAGAAGTCAATGCGGTTAAGCCCAGAAAACAAAAATTGAGAAAATTAATGTAATGGCTTTTGAAATTATTATACAACATATTTAGAAGTTATAAAAAGAAGAACATTCTGACCTAGGAAAAACGAAGAAACGAGTAAATGCTTTATTAACTAAAAAGAACATTACTTATTCCATTAAAATTTACAAAAATCGACTTAACCGCATTGGCTTCTGAGCGACTCATGTAATGACAAAGAACAAAGTTGACGGCACTATGAACTTTGATTTCTACCGCTATATCTCACTTCGTCGTACTCAGTTTCACCTCCATCATCTGTTATTTCCGCACGCCAATATTGACCATCCGTCGAAGATCGAGGCGGCCTGAATATCATGAGTGGAAGAATCCTCCTACTTCTCCGACTTTTCCACTCGTGGGTAGCCTACCATCTTGTCAGAGCTGCACTGTACAGTGCGTTCTCATGTGAGCCAAGCCGGCCGAAGGCCCAAAAGTGAAGAGGGACAAGGGGACTCGGCCGCACGTTCCACCTCGGTTTGCGGATCGGCCAGTAACAAAAACGTGCCGAAACTAATTTTGTCATTACTATTGGGCCGAGCGCCGTGAGTGGACGTTTCCCCTTACCTCTCTTCACTTTTAAGCACAGGCCGGCTTGGCTCGCGTGAGTAATGCACTGTACCTATGTGTACCATTTGGGACGAAAGTGTTAAAAAAAAACATAGATATAAGAGGACAGACCACTGTAATTGTAATGTCATAATAAAATAAAGTAATAATTACCTATTAAGTAAGGAATTCCTATCAGCTTAGGGTATCTTTATCTTATCTTTTAGTTTCAAAATTTAATTTCTTGAAACCCAATTGGTTGTTGTCATCATGGCGAAGGACTGCAGCATTCGGAATAAAAAGATTTTGTTAATTTATGGATAAAAATTTATTACCTAAAATGTAGCGTACCCATTTTCAGAAGTTTTAAGTGTTGCACAAATGGCAGTAGTTTAAAGTGGAAAATGCCATAAACAAATTTAATACTTTGCATGGGGGTACCGTCCTCTGTGTTTATGAACGTGTACAGGTCAAATCTAGGTATTATATATATGAAATGAAACGTAACTAAAATTATAGTCTTGCGCTCTCGATGTTTATAAAACCATAAAGAATTAATTTTAACTCTTTGCGGTCATACGTCTGCTTTCAACCACCAAAACTCTGTTCTGTACGACTTTATACGTTCCCGTCGTATAAAACTTGTCATTTATGTACAATAAAACTCTATCATTGTATTTTTGACTAAACTTTAAAGAAAGGAATAAATTTTATTTACAATATGTAACCATTCATTATATTACCTTCGTCCATTCCAACAAATTAATTGTAACTAGTATGATCCCCTTTTATAAAACTACATAATATGATCGCAAAGAGTTAAATGCTTATAAATAGTTAAATACCTAATTAAGATACCGTAAATATCTCACGTTACATCATAAAATACCTCACATTGAATATTTGATCCACTTTAAATTAAAATCTGTTACACAGTTTTGGAATTTTGCGTCGACAAGTTTCAGAGACATAATTTCATAAATAATGTAGTATTACTTCGATTTTAAAAAATAGCTTTCTCATAATACTTTGTGCACTGATGGCTTTAAAAAGGTTACATGAAATGAAAGTATAAAATATAAAATATAAAAAGTTCAATTTTTGTAACTGCCAGAATAGTGTAACCCCTTGAATGAGAGCATTCACGCAAGGCGCAGTTCTTAAGCTTAGCCTTGACTGACACATACTGCTTGTAGATATTCTGAATATATGGTCTGCTGACAGTTTTCAATTCCAACGGAAAACAAAGTACAAACCATAGTTATTCTTGAATTGTTTCTAGACTTCAATCTTGCTTGACATTGTCTACGGATTGTCGACAGATAACGTATGCAGATTGTCTACGAACACATGCTTTCGGGCAATTGTCCGTCAATCTGGGATAGGCTTCAGTGGCAACTAGGTGGCGAGTTTGCGACCGCTCGTATGGAGACACGTATTGCTACGCCGCGAGCAAAACACTTGATGCTCAACTTTAAAGCAATATATTTTCTTTCTGCTCGACGTGGACAACCCATCTGCGGTAAACCCGTCGCAGCATCAAATTGTTCGTTTGCAACGAATCTTGTGGACAAACGAGTAACTTTTTCGTTAGTTTTATACATTAGGACTACAGTCCAACATAAACAGTTTTAATTTACTAATTAATTAAAATTGAAATTTATAATAGCGTAATTATCAGCATTAATGATTTATAATACATTGAAAGAAAATTTATTAATTAAAACTTCACAAGCATAACAC
Source organism: Nomia melanderi (assembly GCF_051020985.1). NCBI lineage: Eukaryota > Metazoa > Arthropoda > Insecta > Hymenoptera > Halictidae > Nomia > Nomia melanderi. The sequence continues at coordinate 1,885,395 of NC_135009.1, forward strand.
GTTGAATACGTATAATTTTATCTATTTGAAATTTTATAATGACATGAGTTTCTTTTCGAATTAATACATTTCGGAATAAAATTTCATCTTTATGCAGGGTGATCCAGTAAGAATTATCATTAGAATAACTTCGTCGTTCCTATGAATTAAAAAAGCTATGTTTATGAAAATCGTTCATTATAAAGAAGACTATAATCTGGAAGCATATTTCTCTATACATTGGTCAACAAAGATCGACATTTTCTACAAAGAAAGCATTCACTCGCGAATGTCGAAAATTATTAGTTTAGGAGATACATTAACATTAATTTAATTCTATTCTTTAAATCTTATTTTCCTTATTTTTGTGTTTATTAGTAACAGGAAATTTCGGTTTAGGGCATAAATTTGCGATACACATAATTCCATCGATAAAAATTAATTACGATATGATACATTTGAAGGGTTCATTCGCATCGACTTCTAAGAAGAAACTGATACGACAAAAATGCTTAACCTTTAACATGTTAGTTGTGGAATTTAATTTGAAAAATGTCTCATTTTGCATGCAATAAAATCAAAAACTCAAGTGTATACTCGCTAAACGCAGGACAAATGCACCTAGAGTATATTTTAATGAAAAACCAGGTCAAAACAAACTAGAATTACATGTTTATGTAAAAAAATAAATAATTCATCGTCGAAAAAATTAGTATCATTTCAAGCTTTAAAATGACGTGTATACTCGTCAAGCGCAATTAACTGGTTAAATACTGTGCGTTGTTCAGGAAATGAACAATGGTTGCAACACGTAACCGGGACGGCACAGGGGCAAGAGTGGTCTCTTGTTACGTGCTTTGTTTATGGTTTTAATTGGTTACGTGTAACTGCATCGACGAATAGCAAATCATTATCGAAAATGATGAATCGTTGAAGATGAGAAAAGATGAAATCTGACCAATTAGACCCGCATTCCCTTCAGGGTTCACCTCCTGAACAAACGCGTAGCAGTCGGATGGGCTAATCCCGACACCCTATGTTTACTTTTATAAATATAATGGGCCTTAACACATTGTTGATCGGCAATTTTACGTAGAAGCTATCCCATGCCACCGGTTATTACTCCGTAATTAAGTATAAAAGTGAAACAGTGTAAACAAATTTCAATATACTTTATTTATAGATGATGAATTGAAATGAAACTTTGGACATATTTCTTACATAACTTTTAATATTTTGCTGATGCAATATTCTATGTTGTCCGGCGTTTCACAAATTGAAATAACTAATGCAAGTGCAAACATGAATTAACTCGTGACCGGTCAACAACGTTTGGGTATGAAAACACGAGTTAACTAGTGATCGCTCACCAATGTGTTAAGCCGTGTTGTATACATCTGGCCGTCCTAGTACCTTCGTAAATAACATTAAACTACTTTCTCATAAATTCATTCTCACTAAAAATTTTTCCGGTTTCCGTATCTAGAACACCCGCATTTCTATTTACTTTCGCTCTACCGACAAATCTGCATGTTCTTTTCATTTTCTTAACACTTTAACACTCGCTTATGCATTATCGATTACTGGGTATTTTAGGGAATCATTCACAAGTTATACTCTTTGCGAATAACGATGACATTAACCCTTTGCGGTCCGAATTTTTCCTATTCCCAGTAGTCCAGTCTGAATTAATTTTCGACTGTTATTAATTCATTATATGTACACCTAAGAACTTTGTCTTAATTTTAATAAAATTACAAGCAGGATGAAGTATAAAATAAACCGAAAAACCATTAAAGGCCTTCATTGACTATTTCTAATATAATTTAATTAATTGGTATGCAGAAATAATAAAAATAATTAGAATTCTTAAATTTAAAAACCATGTTGAGCTACATTCGACGTTGGACCTGCTGCAAGGAAATTTATGTCGAATCAGATTCGACGTTGAACTGCAAAGGGTTAAACTGGTTCGATGAACACATTTCCAATAAGCGATTATAAATTTAGTAAAACCACAAATTGTTGAAAGTGCTAGCAATGATAGATTACCTTGATCATTGCGGCAACAATTTTTCATTTCTTACGCCTCCAAATATTTATTTACTATGGGTTATTGTAATCCCTCCCAAATACTAACGTTACAAAATTTCACATACTTCAGGGTTAACGGCGCGTGCCATTAACAACCTCAATATTCGACCTATCTATGTGTCGATATGATAGGTCATGAGCATTCGATCGATACAGAAGAATACACAGAATACACAGATTAATTTAGAAGAACTGAATCTAAATTGAATCAATTGTCGTTACCGAGACAATGGTTTATACAATAAATCATTGAAGGAATTACGAATTCATATGCAGTATTTCTTTTTATAACATTTCGCGTATGCAAGAATGACCAAACTGTATATAGAGTTATTATACAATTTATGTGTTATACTGAATTTACTTATAATCAATTTATAGTAAACCTACAATCGTTTTATTATTGAGAAAACTGAAGATACTTCGAAACATGATAAAGACAATGCCGATGAGATTATAAAGTATTTGGTAAGTGTGATCATCGAGAGGAAAGCTATACTATCAACAGCTTAACCCATAAACTGCCAATATCTTCCACGAAAATTATCATATAATTCAAAATATCAAACATATTAACCCAGTGACCACGTAAAAGAGTAACATTTAAATGTATAAAATAATATTAAAATGTGTAAAAAAAAATTAATATAGAAGAAATAATTGTGTTAGTTAAAGTAACTGGACCTTTTCTTGATCATATAAAAATATGATTACCTTATAATAAATATTGTTTACTGAACTGTAAGTAGGTAATTTTAACTTCGAACTAACTCTTAATACCGTTGACATTTCTATTTTCCTGAGTCAATTAGATTTTGAATATAAAATACATTTTCAGAATGTATTTACAACAAAAATAACATTCGACTCAATCTTCCTGTAATTGACTAACTTATAACGAATAAATTGGATAAACTAGAAACATTGGTTTCCGTCTCTTTATTATAAAATAAATAACTTTAGAAGTTTATATCGCTTAGTTTAATTATGTTGTAATTTATAATTCTATTAAATTTAGTTACAGAATGTAATAATTATTCTGTAATAAGTGAATTATAAACTAGAGTACTGTAATTTTAAATGTTCACTTGTGTTTTATATTATAAATAATGTTTGCTATATGTGACTTGTAAATAGGGACTATAATAACTTCTAGGTTAATGTAATATTATATCTTAGGTTAAACAAAGAGATTATCAAACTGCATACAACCAGAACAGCATTTTCGCAAGCTACTTTATAGATTCTTTTAAAAGTTTTAAACGGACGTCGTTATTACAGATCGTGATATTATGGACTAGCCATACACAGAATAGTCCATTACCTTGTTCCTATCAAATAATCAATAGTTCAATATCCAATTACATAATTTGTCACCACTGTGGTTGACGATGTATGAACTGACTTCAATGTGTTAGTATGCATGCCACGAAGCAAGATAAATTTTATATTTACAACAATAATATTTTTATACAATGATTCACTTTTTATCAATATTTTATATATTGTATTTGGAAGATTCACTGTGTACTACATGTAATCGATAAAACATCATGCAAATGGAGCGAATATTAAATCTGTCTCGTAAAACATATAAACAATTGTAATAAAGGTAATTGTACTGTACATAAACATTTATTTCTTTCACAAATAATGAGTACATTGTTAATAACAATTGACGAATGAACTTTATTAATTGTAAGAACACTTATTCGATTAAACCATGAAATTTGTTTTTAATAAATATATCCATTTGTTTATAACAGGTCCATCCTCACAGTAACTAATTCCAAATGCAAAAAAAAATTGAAAGTCTACAATAAAATTTATACTAACACTTAAGCAGTTGGTAATTCCGGGGCATGCAATATGTCAAATACTGGACATTCTATGAAACGATTTAGTGAATATTAATTCTGTTTCGACAATTAAAAACAAATCGATTTAAAAAATATACACAACATTATGGTAAAACTATTTTATTTCACGGATCGTAAATTAACACTAAAGCTAACAGACGGCACAAAATGACACATTCCTGATTTCTTTTTTTTGTAATTATTAAAAAAGTAACAGATGTTTTTCTGAGAAATTATTAAAGAAATTATTTAGCAATATGCAAACTGAACTATAAATTAATTAAAGTCTCAACTGGTGCACTCTTGAAGTTTCTACAGAGGAATTTTAAAAAGTCTATTTAACTGTTCGATAGTTTCAGTGTTAAGGAAACATATTCTTATGATGTGATACATAAATATAAATGAATTACATCGACAGTTCTTCGGAAACGCGCTAAAGTGTGGTCGGGTATTGATCGCAATAAATAAAAACACATTAAAGTGTTAATAAAATGTTCTGTGTCATCAAGGAAATCGAATTAGAGACCTTGTCAGATTCATATGTTTCTAAATAGAACAAATTGTATACACTGGTCTATACTATGTAATCAAACTCACAATAATCGTCTATCATTGCTTGCAATGAATTCAAATATGTATGTAGTCCTGTACTTGGAGGTAATATAGGTACAGTAATATAGTACACCCAGTGAACTTATAGAAAAGTTTTGAATTCTGCAATGTATGGAATTCTCAAAATTTTGTATGATTTCGGGCATAGAATTACACACAATTGATCTATAATTTTGTCATAACACTTCCTATATTCACCAGTGAAAGGCTTTTGAGATAATGCTTTTTACCTTCTACAAAGTGATTCCTGACTTGTACGGGTATTTCACTAATCTGTATTCACGGCTGTTTAAGCTGCTCATCGATACTATGTCAATACAGTAACGGTTGATCGAACTCGATACCTTTTATGGAATATCAATTTCTATTTTTTTTAATAAAAATAAAAATTTTCAATATACAAAAAGGTACATATAAAAATATATTTTAATTATTACAAATATTTAAGCATATTTAAGAAATTTAAACCTTTTAAATAAGCAAAATAAATTTAATACATTAATTTCATTAAATATTTCTTAAATTATTATTATTATTATTTCTGTAATAGACTGAAATATGAATAATAATTATAAGAACGAAATAAATCAATACAGTTGCAAATTATAAAACGACTGCATTCCGCTAAGAAGAATATCTGTTGCTATTGAAGATTACTGGTAGTAACTTGTATTTTGAAGAACAGTTTTATGTTTTTGATCAGAAATAAAATTCTATATTGTAGCCTTCTTTACTGGTTTTCGTGCGAACGAGATTGGCTCCATCATGTGCTGTAGTTAACCTTTATTTTACAACTAGACCCTTAGCTTCCAAACTGATTGCTTTTAAATTCTTTAAATGCGCTAAAATATTTATAATATTATTCTATAAAACTGAATACCATTTTATTTGGTAACGTCTGTAGAATGATTTCTATAAGGAATGATTTTATAGTATTTATTCATCATATATATTTTATAATTGATATACATGAAACACTAAAAATTGTATTATTCCCTTAAAATGAAGTTTCCTAAAACCTAATAATAATGGATAAGAACAGAATGTAAATTCGTATTAGAAATAATCTTCTGGAGAAACATTGAACAAATAAAAATTTTTTGGAAGCAGCATCGCTTTCCATTCAGGTCCAACATTTTATGATTGATCGAAAATTGTGAACGACTTCTGCCAATTAGACAAAAGAAAGTTGCTTATTTTTCGGTACCACAAAACATCGCTAATAAAAACAACGAAACTAATGAAAAAAACAAAGAAAAACTGGAAAGGAATATGTGAATAGAATTAACATTTCGGCTTTTTATAATCATTTTTCTTTCTTTGGAAACTTTAAAAAAGTAATTAGTGTTGTGTAATAAGACGATCTTCGTTTCTTTATAACTAATTTAGAACGTTATTGCTCTAAAGATAAGTTAACAGTGTCTACTGGCATAGAAAAAATATAAATAATATAATGATTCCAATAATTCGAAACTTTAACATAAGTATAATTCATATATGTATAGCCAACAAATTCAGTCAATATGGTACTTTTTACACTTATATAATTTTATTGTAAAATTATTATGTATGAAACCTATAGTAGGACAGTAAAATGTGATATTTCAAAGTTTCACGCAGAAGTAATCAATAACGTACATTATAGCCTAAAGTTGTATACTACAATAATACTACGATTTTGAGTATGTCAGATTGTAAAGTCTGTTATATCGTAAGACAATATTCCATTGAAGTAAAGTTGACCATATAATTGAAACACCGTTTACCTTGTACACCACTATTTCCAAATATTTACGATGAACACCTATAAATGCATTATTCATGCATGTGTAGATACGTCTAAAAGAATTAAAAATATAGATATTTTATACTAACGTGTGTATGACTCAAACTAGAAATGTTTCCTGTAACATGTAATTACATTCTCGGTAATGAGTTTTAACTAATTATAGCTTGTATTATAGTCTTCTAACTTACTGTCTCACTATCCTACCTTACTGGTTACTGAACTTGAAAGTTTATTTAAATTTGAATTTCATATTCTTCGGGAGCTGAAACTTGTTAGAGATTGATTTTTATTCAAACAGTTAAAAATATTCCTCAAATGGCGGATTGTATCGTATAAGATTACAGGAAAAAGCATAGCAACAGCGGTTTCTTTTTGAGAATGTTATCGACCATATAAACGAGGCAAATACGCTGTGTGCATTTACAGAGTTAATTTAAATATCAGTTAAATCTGAAAAATTGCATAGGTCGAAAATAGTGTTTGCATCGTGAAACAAACTAGGGACTACGTGCTTACATACATTGCAACATACACATATACACATTAATTTGCAATTTTCATAGCAAATTTATGTCAATATGCTGAATAAATTACCTTACATTTTGCGTACCTTGACCATGTGAACCAATTAAGCAATCGCTATAACTTTCTTCTTTCCCATTAATTCATATAAATAATTTTCTCATTACGTTTCTGTATACAGGCGGATGTATACCATCAAAAGAATATTATATTTTACGTATTATATTATTTGTACGTACTTTCATATAATAACAAATAGCAATTTATGAAAAATGTCATTTTCATAAGTAAATTTATAGCGTCAGTAAATTAATTATAGATTACATGTATGAAAGAAATTAAGATTAATATTATTTGCTAAAACTTTTTCCCAAATTTATGTTAATGTCAAACTAATTTGGTTATTTTTCTTCCTGTTTAGTATTCATTATTTATTTAGTAGCTTAGAAAATTCCTTTTATTTGATTTTCATTCATGCAGTATAAGTACTTTTCCTAAATAATGCATCAACGACTGATTGGAGATTGGTTTCTCGGTACATGATTCTTATGCATAATAATTGTTCCCTGTATATGATACCTAAATCCCAAATGAGTGATGGGAATGTATTTACTGTACATTTTTGTACAACTTCATACACGTTTTAATATGAATGATCACATAGAGGGATGAATGCATTTATGTACATGAGATGTATTGGACTTTATAGTAACTAAATTACAGATTTCTAAACGAATTCACTATTCCATACAGCAATTTATAAAAAAAGAAAATAAAATACAGTGTTATTGTCTTTACGTACGATTTTGTTTGTTAGAACAACGACAAATAAATCCACTATTTAAAAATAAAATTCATAACTGAAATCCACGGTTTAAAAATAACTATTTCTTCCAGTTCTCTCATTTCGGAAGGTAATATTCTATTATTCTTGTCAAAATATTTATAAATAATATAATTTCTTTTAAAGTATACAAATGATTGATATAATTCGTAACACAAACATCAAATTTCATCAAAGAATATAAATTTTGAATACCTTATACGAATCCTAATTTTATTTTATTCATCGTTCATTTCACGTTTCTCCATAAAAACATTCAACTGAAAGTAATAAATGTGTCTGACATACATAACTGAGCATGTTCACAGGAAAGGGGTTATGAACAAATAAGAGAAAACAAATACATTTATTAATTAACAATATCCCTTATTCTGGTTTCATAACAATACTCCAATGCACTTATCATTTGTTGTCCTGTACAGAAACCTGTTGTGGATTTACATATATGTTAATTCCACAAGTCTTATCAATTACAATGCTTTATTTTTCATGATAAGTTTTTTCGTTATAAAATATACGACACTGCATTTTAAGCTATTTTATTTTGTGCGTATTTTAATTAAACTGCAGATTTTATCCGTTTCCCTATTTTTATACACAAATGCAGAGAAACCAGAATCAATTAGAAAATTACATTTTTCATTGTAATGATTTCAGTAAATTATAATTCATATAAAACTGTATCAAATTCTATTGTGTTTATAGATATAGAAAAAGTTGAACGTAAACATATACACCTGACCCTCCATTTACGCGAAAATCCATTCCATGTGGATTCGTTTTACGCGATTGAAAATCGCGTAAATACAGTCCGTCGGTACAAGAGAAAACAAACTAGTGGAAAGAAAAGCTGGTATAAGTTTCAAAAACACATATTTATTTCACATAGCCAAACAAAAAAAATAGGAATACTGACATTTCAGAAAACAAAAAGTACATTTTAGTCAGTGTTACTAAATTGGGATCGTGTAAATTAGGACTGCGTATAAGATCTATTGCATAAACAGTGTTCTAATTTACCACGTAAATAAGAGACTCGCGTAAATCGAGGGTCAGGCGTACCCGTACGTATTTTGTTGCGACGGCCACTGAATGGTAATAAATCTTGCACACAGTAAAATTTCATTTTTATTCGCATTTCAATTTTGTTCACGTTACATGTACTGTCATATCTATGAATACAAGGGAATGTAAAAATATAATTTTATTGTGTTATACATAAACGTGTAGCATGCAAGTTCGAAGGAATTTCATAAATTTTCATGCAACGTGACACAACACTGCTTGAAATGCAGTCATGCATATCATTGATTACGTTTATCAGATATGCGGGTGAAACATATGCGCGACCACATGACACTTATCACATAAATAAACCGAATCAATATTGCTGTAATCTATTATGTTCTTACATTTATGCAGTGCCGACACGTTGTTAGGTATAAAAGACAAATTTTTATCTATTTTTGACCGACTGCAGTTCTAGTTATCTTTCGTGAGAATAGTACGGCGCCTGACAATTATTCATGGCATACAAGTGACGGATTGAGAACGTCAAAAACGATGAAAACAGCTTGAAATTCGGCCAATTGCTTTGCAACGAATATGTACGAGATGCATATACATATACAGAACTCGCTTGCATTTTCCGTGCTTTGTAGTCAAGTTCGAGTGAAAGGACGGTAGATATGTATATATATATATATAAATGCACGGACGATCATTCTTTCCGGCAAGGAACAAATAGACTCTGCTTAATTACGAACGTTACTTGCTACAACACTGAACTTTTGAAGATACCTATTTATTCATTTCAACTAAATTCTTTTTAAATTTATAGGAGATTTATATTTTTGATTAAATGTGAAATCTTACAGTAATATACTTATTATTCTTTATGTACAGGGTGTTTTATTTGTATTCCATTAAGCGATATCAACATGTCCTATCATTTTTAATTAAAAATAAGAGGACAATTTTATATACGCATAAAGTCGTAAATGCTTTTTGAGACGATTATAACAAAAACACCAAAATTATAAATAACTGCTTCTGTAATCGATCTTGTATCGAAACATTGCTATTTACTATTAGCGTTTTATTGGAATTGCTGAACACTAGAACTATCTCACCCGTCAAAATGACAGATCTCAGTTTTGTTATTCCGTAATTAGTGATATCTGAAAAGTGTTAAATATCTGAAATAATTTTAAAAGTGAATAATTACATTTTGAATAGTATAACGAATACATGAAAAACGGAAAAAATTTTATTATTACAATTTTAAAGACTACATGTTAATCGGTTAACTGCTTGGTAGTTCTAGTTAATACTTAACCAACCTAGCGGGCAGACATCTCACTTTTTCCTTAACAATGAATTGCCATTTATTTTGTCATTTAGTAAGTCTTGAATTGAGGATTGCGATTAGATAAGTACCTTTCTTGCAACACAATTTTTAATCAAACAAATTAGTAAAAAAGGTTCTACTTACAGTCTTTTTAGGCGGTTGTCTAAATGTTAATATTACACTTATAAGGAAAAACAATACCCTAAACCTCAGTAAACATGATTAACTGATCGAACCCAATGTTTTGGTATTTTTGTTGTGAATTTTTAATAAAAGTATTTACAACCACACTTGTATATAAAACATTTTTGTTTTAATTTTCAATCATACGATACGTTAATACCGTTTGGTGAAATAAAACTGAAATACTATATGTTTTCTTATTTCTGAGATAATTCTAGAAGTAGTTGCATTATTGTTATTAGGAAAGAATATGTTTAGCACTAAACGTACGAGCACTTTATACATATTAATTCCTACCGTAACTAGTCAAATAATTAATTATAAATCAAAAGTACACAAGTTAGACGATAAATTTCTTTTAGTGGCAACAGACACGAAAGAAAAAACAAAATTTGAGGAAGTGATTAATCGAATAATGTAAGTATTGATATAAAATTAAATAAGTAAAAAAAACAGAATTCTAACTTAAATTTTTAAAAGTGGTCATTTGATCAGTCGCGGTACGTTTAATGTTAAATCAAACGATGCAACTGACATTTTGAAAATAAACATTTAAAAAACTGGTTATATATACAAAATCATCAAATCAAATATATTATTTAAAATTTCCATTTACATATGCACACCAAATGTATTAAAATATTCAATTAAGTATTAAGATGGTAATAAAAAATACTTGAGATATAAAATAAAATGTAATATACATTTTATAAAAAATGATTTCTATCTATATTACAGTCGAAAATAAATTAATCTTCGCTTAAAGTATTATAGTATATCATATTTAATCAAGATAACACGAAACTGTGAACGACGATTGTAATTACTTTGATCACCACAGACAATACACCTGCTCCGCATTAACTGAAAATGCTAACTAAACTCAGTTTGCACGAGAACTGGGAAAGTACACAAATACCATCAAGGTACACAGAAAGTACAACAAGACGTGTATTCGTATCAACATATGTAATTATTTGTGCACGCTTAATTTATCCCCAATTGACAGTCCCTTTACAGTTCGTATGTACTATGTCAACCTTTAAATAGAGCCTTTATTAATTTATTCAAGAAGAAAATGATAAGACGTAACTAGAGCTTTCAAACTATATAATATGCAGTAATAATGTAAGACAAGTTTTTTCTTGCAGTTACATCAAAATAATGATGTGATATTGAAAAAACAAAATTCTATCGATTATAGTAAAATACAAATTTTATATAGATATTGCCTGTTCGTTGCGAATGACCGTATCAAAAAAGGTTAATCCCCCCCCCCCCCCATGTATGATCATACTTTCCCGGAATAAAAGTCGCTCTGGTTAGAAAAATAAAAGCAACAAACTCGTCCGGTACAATACTGCAGAGATTAATAAGTCGAATAAAAACGGGATATCGATCGGATAATTCGTAGAAATTCGACTGCACGTCAAAGCGGTTCGATTCCCAGTTAAAACATTCAGGAAGGGAAAAATAGACGCAAACGAGTGGAAGCACGACGAAAAAACTTACCGTCGACAAATCGGAATCCGTGGAGATACTTCCTCCTCTTGAAAGCTTTCGCTAAGGTTGAAACGAGGACGAGAGTCCCAGAAAATGAGAGCCAGCTTACAAGTACCGCATCGATTTTGTATCGGATCGTTTTCCGAATGATTGTTCTATTCACTAACGGCTATTCCGTGCGACCGCACACCATTACGAAGCTAACAGTCTTTAGTATCGACGCTAATTGAAGACCGTTCGTCTATTAAAATTACAGTAAGTACTGAAGTCAAAGAAAATTTGTGTCAACGGTTTACGTCGTCACATTTAATTGTCTGCAATTGTTTTATCGTCGTTTGGTAATATAACGAAAATAAAGAGAACCGAAATAGAATCCAATATTCACTAAATGAGAGTGTAACAGGAAAAGAAAAACAGCTGATAAGATAACTATCCATTTATCAGAAACAAAATGAATCACTTTACTGATAGACATGTAGAAAATTAATAGAAATAAATACATAATAGTACGAAAGTGTATGCACATTTTTGGAGTTCAAATTGAAACATGAGGGTATAAACATAAATATAAGAATTTAGATAAAACAGAGAAATAACATTCATGTTTTGCCTATGTTTAATTTGTCGTGATTGCGAAAAACTGTATGGAGGAATCAAAAATATCAAACAGAATTGCATTATGAATTACAGACGATAATTCGGCGCGTTGTGTCGGAAGATTAAACAATAGCGCTTTAACGATATCGCAATCCGAATTTCTGTATCCTTCCGTGATTCTAGAACAATTTCCAATCAGGAGCTGTTATTAAACCAAATTGTTTTCATTTGAAACTCTTCAAATTGAAGCGGAATACGATTCTTTTTATGTGAATCTATAAAAATCCCTTAACAATGCATACATGACAATACTGTTTGATATATGCGAGCGTGGATATATGTGGAATACCTGGAAAGGCTGTCACCGCCGGATTTCAGAAACATTTTCGAGGAAACAGTTTGAAGTTAATATATGTACAGAAAGCTATAAATTGGACTTGTAATATCATAACAATACTTCAATGAACAGAAAATTTTAAATATACGACAACGTAAATTCCAAAATCATTAAATCAATTACACAAATACCTTATTATACTGATTATCAGATATTTTTTAAATAGCTCGAACAGTTTTCTCAAGAATTTGTCAAATGTTTTAACATTTAAAATTTCTTGAGAGTTAAAAATCTGAACATAGCATAAATGTTATGGCATAACTATTGTATTCAACAGAAAAGAACAGTATTACCTACTATTTTTATTAAAACTCCTTATTATAACATGTTACCTATACTGCAGTACTGTTTACAAACACGTGTAACATTGTCTAGTAATGAAAGAATAAATAAGGAAACGTCTTAAAAGACTTTTTATTTCAAATGTAAGCAAGTAATGATCACAGAAGCCTCTAGAAAGAACGTTATTTCTCCTGACATTAGAGACACATGCGTCAACAAAATAATAGAAAACGAAAATAATGGAAAACAATAGCAAATAACAAAATCATAAAACTGGATTCGACGGAAGTAGTCGGAAACCGCGCGTTTGCGGGGGCACAAATTAATTAGTCCTGTCAGCGCGTTATATTCGTCGGGGCTAATAGACACGGAAGGGAGCACGATGAGTGCTGGAACCGAGTTGTTTGCCAGCTTATCGTCAAACAAAGTCCACCTGAATCACTGCACAAAACCGGAAGCAGTTTCGACCGGCGGTGGCTATAAGCGATCAATTTACATCGTGGACACCGGTTCACCGGAAACGAAGTCACACGATAATGTACCGATAATCAGCAAGCGACGAAACGCGGGCAAATCGGATCGAAAACAACACTCGCGGGCATCACGAGGGCATCGAATACGCGACGGCGAACTCGAATGAATTTAATGATAAAGAGAAAACGGGAAATATCCGTTTGACACACCGTGACGAGCAGATGCGACTGTTGGTGGTCGAAGATTGAGGATGGTACTGATTCGACGACACTTTTCGGAGGGTAGAAAATCCATGGAGAACCGTGGACGCAGTGCAGACGTACGCGCGCGTTCGCTTGCTACGAAGGAAGCGGTACCACTGAAACGTCGGGGGGTTGCCGCTCGGCGGGCGGCCTCGACTCGCTTGGGGCTGCTAACCGTAGGCCAGCCAGGGTTGGTGCTGACGAAACGACGTAGGTGGTGGTGGCAGACACGCGCCGGAGTATCGAAAGATCTCACTGCACGGAGCCACCTGTCGAGGCGTAACTTACGAAACTTTCGGTGCCACCGAACGTAATTTCTTTTCCGACAAAATATCGCGCCGGGAAATTCGTTGAATTCGCTCGGGATTTTTCTCGTGACGAAAGGATATCTCGGTGTTAACATTTAGCCAACCGAAGGAGGAATTCTTCCAATTCTTCCCTAGCAACGCATTGTCATTTATTTTGTTTATTTTTTTTCTTTTTTTATTTAGTAATTCTTGGATTGGGGGAATTTGCTATTAGATAAATATCTTTCTTGGTTTTGTGAAATATAATTTTTTATCTGTTCAATGAGTTTAATTAAAGTTAACGAAAAAGAGTATAGTTGTAGTTTTTTTTAGGCGGTTGCATAGGTGCGGAGGTAACTGTACCTAATATGGAACACACGTATTAAAAACCATGATAGAAATAGAAATGTTTCTTTTCTTGAATAAAATAGACGTTAAAACGTGGAAAAAAAATATATAAATAGTAGATACTTGTATGTTGATAGTTAATTATGTACGAATTTAAGTCTTTTAAAAGTATATTAAAGGTAAAAAATGTTAAAAATGGCGAGCTAAACAAGCTTTTCTACGTAACATAAAGTATCTACGAAAGTAAAAGAAACATTAGAAACTCATTTTTATAGTGAACATACATTTTTGTTGAATTACAAAGAATAAGAAAGAAGTCTTCCACCTTTTTAGTCTCTTATTATATTAATTTTCTTGTTGTTCTTTTTCTGTATGTTGGACAGATAAACGACGCACTGGAAACAACGTATTTCACGCGAGATTAATACACTGTATAATTGCATTCATTAATAAGGAATATGTAGTTGCTTACCAATAGAAAAATCATAACTGTAGTAAGGAAAAGCATAATAACCATACTTCTGAATACCAACTTGAAGACAAATATGTTTAATAATAAATCATAAAAGAGTAATATTTTTTAAACTACCCTTACTAAAACATGTTACTACTTGTCTCGTTTCTCGAAAAGCTTATACTTTACCGAATACAATAGTGCTTCCTTTTCAATATTAGATTTCCAACTTTTTCCTGACTATTAGTATGATTTTTCCTATTATTAACGAAATTCTTTGTTTAATAACAGATGCATTTACTTATTTATTTAATTATTTACCGAAATATTATGAGATTCCATATTATGTACAATTATTCTACTGCAGAGTGCGTGTCTCACTTTGAAACGGTCAAACTTCATTAGTTTGTTCTATGAACAGTGACACAAAAAAGTCATACAAACATTGGTCTGCAAATCAAGTTTTTATAAAGAAAAGTTAAACGATGCATATAAAAAATAAACCCTAGTTCGTTACTGATACATTATAAAATAATGTAATAATAATATTAGCCGTTTGATATTATTATTACAAACCAATAATATAAGCGGAATAAGTATCAAATTCGGAAATTAACAAACTTAGCCTCTTAAAGATTTCTAGCATGAAATTTCTTAATTAATTATTAATTAATCTAGTACAAAATGCTAATAATCAATATTTTACTATTATTAAATTAATTTTTCAGCTTATTTAGAGCGTTAGAATCATTAGTAGTTTAATGATTTGATAATGTAGTAACTTAGTAGTTTGGAGGTATCAGTGATGAAATTAACGAAATTGTTAGTTTATTTAAATTAATGATGTTACAATTATTGGAAAGCTGTATCTAACGGAACTTGATTCGTAACGCAGTATATAGAAAATAATAGTAGCATTTGATTTCTGATAAAAATAATTGTAAGATATATAAATCTACATAAATAAGATAAGCAACAAGATATAAATCTATTTTGTAGAAAGTTAATTAATCAACTACGATTTTGTCTAAGATATTTTAGCTCAAGATAAAGCATTTTGAAGACTAATTTTGATAAGATACTTTTTACCAATTTCTCACAATTAGCAAACCTAGATAATGTATGTATATGAGAAAAATTGTAGAAGAAACAACGTATATAATTCAATTAACTAATGTCATCAGAGGAGAGGTAAAAACAGATATTTTAAAAATGTTACCTTGTATTTCTCAATAATTTGAACATATTCACATGAGATTTTACTACATTTCCTATCGTATTTCGATGAAATAATCGTGTCTTTAAGGTTTCTTGGAACAAGCAGTTGCAAGAAATATTTCTTCTAAAGCAAGTAAATATAGCCCAGATTTACACCATGATATATTTATATAATAACAGCTTATCACTGCATATGATTTTATTGAAATGTTTTTTATTTCTATTCAACAATTAAAAATGTATAAAAAATACTAACTGACAGGTAGAAATGCATGTATATGTATATTAAACAGGGTTGCCGGAAAGTGCAAAGGGATGAATATAGGAAAATGGAGCGTGTTATCCAGATTTTATGACGGCCTGTGTTACCCGTAAACCTGTAATTACGTATAACTTGATCCAAATTGATCAAAGAGTTTTGAATAGTTTAAAATTTATATTCCAAATTTAGGTATTCAAATTACAATACGAATTTATACATATAAATTGCGATAAAAATAACGTTTCAAGCAAAAATTTGTTCTAAAGCTGTAAACTAAAATTTAGAAAGCTCCTAGTGCAGTTACAGCGCTGCTGAAAATACTTGTTAAAACATAAATATATTTGTATAAAAGATCCATTTACTTGTAGAAGGAAAAGACAATATGAGTAAAGTAAATACAATATTAGCATTTTAATAAATAGACCAATCGATGTTAAGATTTTTTTAAATTTGTTATTTGTTATACGTGATTTATTATCTGTTTATTGCCAGATTACGTTTCTTGCAATGTATAACTTTTGATTTCGTTTCATTTGATTTCTTCTACTAAATATTTTATTCGTAGGGGATAAAGACAAGTACATCCTATTTAAAAATATGGTATCATTAACGATCTTTTTGCCACAGACTTTTATGTAATCACAATTCCCTGTGTGGCAAGATATTGACATAAAGGTGATTCTACGGATTTATATAACAGACTGTGCGTAGCTATCACGCCGTAACGGCTATATGCCGCACTTGCTACACGATTGAAGGTAGACGTACGTATACATGTAGTAAATAGGTGACAATGCCTTCCTATGCTACGTATACACGTCACTTCACCACTCTCACCCACCGTTTGCTTCTGTCGCTGCTCTCACCTTTCAAGGAAAACTTTTTCATCGATTTCAAATTAGTAATTATTTCGCCGCATGTATCATACCATGGAAATCTAATAAGAAGAAATATAATACATGGATACATAAAACAAAAGCACAACCGGAAAATTCGTGTAAAAATAGATGCACATTTTTTTCGGAAATTGATAATACTAAACTGAAGATAAATTGATAAAGTATATCAATTCTGGAACATGTGTGCCAGTTTTTAAAATTAGGACGTGGGTTTTTGTCTCGACAGGTTTTTTGGATGGATCATATAGGACATACGTGTCTAGGAAAATTAAATAATATCCCAGTACAAATAAAGATATATCAAAATTGTCTGTCAATGCAACACCAGATAGTGAAATCCGATATCGATACTAACCTTCATGTACGAATAAAAGTAAAGTATCTAATAACATATACCTATGCTTTCCAAAAATGCATACTTATATCTATGCCAAATAATATGAATAACAGCATAAAAATTAAATATCACTTTAACTTAATAGATACTTACAATTAAAATTTGTAGGGGAATCTTTGAATTCCTAGTGTAAAAAATAACATTTCTGCAACTGTAAAATTGCAGCTAAATACATTACCTGAATAAAAATTATTCTGCAGATTGATGTGTTGTTTATTGTCATGCTTATTAATTGGAGACAGCTGTATGTATATAGTCAGAGTAAATTACAAAATGATAAAATAACATACATACATATGTATACATGTCTCACAGAAAATCAAAAGCACACATAGGGCATACATATATGCCCTATCAGAGTCAAAGGATTAAAGGCAATTTCCTAAGTTTTGAATACTTTTGCTTTTAAAACCATACGTTACATGAAAAGGTTGTACGTTTTAATAGTTTGTACTGTATGGTTAGTTTTAAAATACAATTTACACTTAGGTGAAATAAACGTTAAGTATTGTGGTTAACAAATAAAGGATTCAAGAATTCAAAGAATTCGTGCCAACAATGTTCCTCGATACTATTATAGGTGTTATTGTTGATTTTGAAAATTACAAATTTCAAAGTATATATGGCAATGCAAACTGTAAAAATTGTAAAATATTCCGCACTGCATTTTTTTCAGACAATTCGTAAAAACGACTGTAACATTGGAGGAAAAATTATAAATAAAAATACCAACCTCAAAAATCACATTAAACAGAAAATAAACAGTAATTCTGAATTAATTCGTAAAACTTTCTTATTTATAATAAATATTTCTAATATATTGTAGATTAGTAAATATGAATTTCAACTTTCATATTCTAGAGATGGTAATCTTAAAGGTAACATTCTATATCTACTTGAAAAGAAATTAAATCGTAAGCGAAATAATTCTATTATTAATCGCAAGTAAATAATTTTGATATTTCTAATATTATTATTAATCAAGTACCTTAATAGGAAATATTTCTAATTTAAACTACACAAGGTTACTTAAATTAATATAAATTAAATACCGCGTCGGTGCAAATTATCCGGCTTTCCTACTAAAGTTGCTCACCCTTCTTAAATTAATATGCTAATAGAATTAACGGAGACATACACTTACTGGTATAATCAATAGAGTGTGTTCCTCATTTAAGATAAGTGCATAAATTTCCAACATATTTCAGTACCTCCGATGTATTATCACTGTAAATTATACTACAATGTAACCTCGTTCATTAAATTTTAAGTAATTTATCTCATCTCTGTAATTTTACTAGCAATGTATCGTAAATTCGTGGGCCGGTAAACACTCATTTCCATTTGTCGAAGTGTGATAAATTGTAAATACTATATTCTAAGTGCCATAAATTAACGTTCATATTCTTCTCATTGTATCCCTTCTACCTCGTTATATTTATTGTTTTAATGAATTTATAATACGCAAAATATGTAAAATTCATTAATAAAACACACTTAAAAATTGTATGTGATATGTAGATAAATATTGATACATTAACTTTAATTTTCTAGTAATCAACTTAATTCCCAAAACTTACGTATACAATATTAATATGTATTAATCACGTTTATTAATTAACTACGTGATAGGTACTTACATCTAGTATATCGAACAATATTAAAAATAATTCAAAGATTTTAATATATTCATGATATCTAATACTTCTACAAATTAAAAATTACACTGTTCCGTATTATGTGTTTAAGAAATCGATGTAGACTTTTATATACCAATAAAAAACAAAATACCAAGAAATAAATTATCTTGATTTACATTTTTCTTGCAAAAATATTTTTCATATAAGCAACCAATTATGAGTCATTTAAAGCAATCGAATTGGATAAACTTTACCGGATGTGAAATAAATAAATATAATAAAACTGCATTATATTTGAATATACAAAACAACGATGTATTCATACGAATAATGAATAAAATTTAAGTTATCTTTAGTGGAACTCTGTACTTACTAATTCCTTTTTAATGATAATTTTATAAAATTTTTTTTTAATTCACTGAAAGCACGTCGTTAGTAAATAAAATAACAAGGTAGTGATTTCAATATGATAAATTATTCGCATGACATTAAACATCGAATGTAAAATATGATTGAAGATAGTGATTTTTCAATAATATTATTTTAAATATTTTTTTACGTAAAATGATGCAAAGAAATATTCTATCTACAAAAAGGCATAAAGTTTCATTTTAAAAAATAATGTATTTGCATTTCGCAACTATGTCAGTATTGAGAGAATTGTCATTTGAGAGAAAAGTGATATTGCAGTGTGTTATGACTTGCCAAATAGTGTAAAATTTACCTTCACGATATTTTCCTAATTTCAATGGGGACAGAGTTACAACCTGTCCTAGTTACTAGTTACTCCCTGTATATATTTTACACATAAAACTCGACTATTCGTCATTAAACATTTTCTTTAAACATTAAAAGCTTTCTAATCATTTTTATTACAAAATTAACTTTCAACAGTACGTTACAAGTGGAATTTATATCAGACAAATGGTTGAACTAACAAAAAATTATTAAGATCGTGTTTAAGATACGTTCTTGTTGAAAAAGCTTTGTAGATGTTTCTTCTGTCTTTATTCCGTCCAGGACAAAGAAATTAAACATTCTTTATACGAGGGCAAATACAAAGAAACTCAATCTTATATTTTTCATTGACAAAAGACTTCCACTTGACGTTTTAAATTATACGTACAAACAAGAGGTTCTTCATAAGTTTATTTATTTTTACAAACAAAAATTTTGATGATTCATATCGTATAATTTACTATAGGCTAAAAAAGTATATTTTTTATTTGATACAATAAACTAATATTATTACATCCCCTGGCTTGTATTAGTAAAAATATCAGCATTTTATTCATATAGTATGTTTCTTTCCTTTTTCATGATTATTGTTAATGTATAGTCGAAAGAATTTTTAAAAGTATAGGCTTCATTTTCTACCTAGCATATTACATGTGTTTCAATAATTTCGTAATGTCTAAACTTTTGTATAATAATTTTTAAGATATAGAGATTTCTGTTAGGTTAGTAGTTAATAAATAATATCGAAAAGTTACTATATATTTTAAAATAAATATCAAAAAACATACTTTAAACATGTATACAAATGTTCTCATGTAATTCCTTAACACTGTAAGAAAATTGGGAGATGTACTCCATTGTAATATAATGTCAAATTTATAAAATAGAATAATTCTTATTATTTTATTTTTATAAAATCAAACATTTTCACAAAGAGAATATATTTCAAAAGATGAAAAGAATTGTAGGTTCGGTAGATCTGGTAGAGAAAAGAAATAAAAAGAATAACAACGCAGAAAACAGAGCCAAACGTGATAAAACCGATGAACGTGGTCCTTTGTTGTAACATCAGATGTATTTCGTTTAGCTTTTGAGCGTGTACATTGCCACCTGAAATAAAAAAAAATAAATGAAACTTTTAAAGGTTAGAATGATAATTATAATGAAAACTTACTTTGTCTAATGCTGTCTTGTAATGTATTATTTTTTAATAATAAAATAATAAATAATATTCATATAAAAATTGCTTTACTTAACGGTTTGGAACTAAATGGGTTAATGAGAATCATAAACCTCTTTTAAAATACATACAGATTATATGTATAAATATTGCACTACAAAGCGAGGAACGAAAGCAAAGTGCACCGGCAACTGTCGCTGTACTGACAAATCAAAAGAAGCCAGGGCAGTACGTACATATCTGCTTACAAAGGAAGTCTCACAATAACAATGGATAAGTATGAAAACGCTGAAGACCTTTTCTGTGAACTCGGTATCACTGATTAGTGGTAAACATATGTTCCCAGTCTTTTTCTCTTGAAAGTTAAAAAAATAATTGCAACATATTCCTTAATGTATTACTGGCTATAACCAAGATTATAAATAGAATTCTATGTTGAAAAAATGTTTATTTTTGAATAAACAAAAGACTATTAGAATAATGACTAAATACCAATATTTCGAAGTTAAATGTTCACAAATTTATTAAATAATATTTGTTTAAGTAATATAGGCGATAATAACATTCATATATTCATATTCAACTTTTCTTATTTTCAAGTAAGTAGGACGTCTTACAAGTAAGTGTAAAAGTTGAGATTACAAATATTAAGGAAATGAAAGTTATTAAACTCTCTTTGTTTAATGTTTATTCGATCACTTAATCGTTGTATATGGAAATTATGTAGTTACACTTCTTTTAAAAATAATTTATGTTCTACATAAATTTTGTGAATAAACAAACAAATGAAAAATTATTAATTAATTGCCTTTAATTGTAATATTCTATTTAATCCGTGAAATCTTATAAACAAAGTATTGAAAAAATGAAATAAAAATATTAAGTTCCTAAATATAATGCCGTATCAAAAACTGAAATTCTAATGCTTAGTAGTTTCCTTTGAAAAAGTATCGGAAATCATTTTTCTTACTGTCGCACAAATGATTCATTTTAAAGCATTCAAATAAAATCGTTAACATAGCAAAGGCAAAATGTTTTATAATAAATAAATTTGCTGTAGAATACTTTCCATTTTATTTCACTTTGAGCAAAATCCAAGATAACCTCACGGGATTACTTGCAGTTGCTCACGATAGTATTCGAGCGCTTAAATTCGCAACCTCTTACATACGAAATGTATAGTCTGACAATAAATTTTTTGCAATAGAAATTTAAATTGATTCATATTGGCTTTTTAGCTACATCGCCGCGAGCGTACTTTGAACAAATAAATTCAACCATCTATATTTTGTTGAAGTAACAACAGGTTTCATGACTTAATGAGACATGCATGGAAATCCATGGAAACGTCAAAGAAATGAACAATTCTAACACTTTTACTGCAACATTTTTATGTATACATGAACATTTAAATACAAAGAATGTCTTGATTATATATTTATATTTGTTCTGCTTTTTAAACAAAAATATATCATTCTCGATATAGAAGATTGTTCAAGACATAACCTAGGTTTTCCCTAAAAAATCCACTTTAAATGTTTATAAAACATTAATAAATTAAGATGACAAAGAAGTCATGCGCTATACGTAGATAATTTAGGTTTAATTAAATAGATAATCTTTTACTTCTTATATTGCAGTCTCTTTCGACAGGGTGAAAGCTGATAGAGTTGTACTGGACATTAACTTTGAAAAACTGTACCATTTCGTGACTTTGATTACTAAAAAAGTATGGATAGACAGCTACAATATCGCATAATATTCATAATCAAATCTTCACTCCTCATTAATTGCACATAGATGAGAAAACCTGTTAAAATCGCCCATTTCCTTTTATTTTCAGAGCTACATATCTCCCTTGAATTCATCTACATCGTTGTAGTTTTAAAATGAAGAGAGTAAGTATGAAGTTCAGCCTAAAGCTTAAAAAAATTGCGATCAGAACTTTTGAAATGTTAAAGGAGATAAAACTTTATCAGAGTTATCTGCTTTCAAGTGGTATTCTCACTTTCGTTAGGCTCGCGAGGATAGTGATAATCGAAGAAGTGGCTGTCCAACTGTTACATGACAACGCCCTTGCCCACAAGGGGTATCTCGTGCAAAAGTGTTGACTCAAGAAAGGGACTGCACAGATTAACCACGCACCTTAATGCGTGGATAGCCCAGATCTGTCTTCTCGCATTTTATCGTCCTTCCAAAGTTCAGCTCCTGCCTTAAAATAACGTATCAGATTCGTAGTGACGCTTTTAACACTAGGTTTACGGAATGCGTCAAATTGACGCATATTGGATTTTAGAAATATTATTTTGTAAATGTTTGCGCCGATTTTGATTGATGCGATCACACTGACATGTACCCCAATTACCTACTATCAAATCTCCAGTTTCCACAATCTAAATAAACGAGCATACATTCTTTTAGGAATAATAGAATGAAGTGTACAATAAATGCCCGTAAACCTAGTGTTAAACAGAATTTAACAAAACATAAATATTATTCAATTTTTGTGAATATACATTGAATATTATTCTCCTGTTATCAATTATTGTATAATAGTTAAGGCAACATTTCTTAAAACATCGTGAATTGAAAGAGTATTAATAACCCAGCACTACTTCATTAAAAAATCATAATTCATGATGGTATTATTATGTCATTAATTTATGTTCGGTATGTTGCTTTTGTAGTCATTCGGTATATGCATTAATAATTGTCAATTATTATAAATACAGTTAGTTATTTAAAAAATCTGTGAACTTTGTATGAGTTAATATTTTTTGACTTTGGTTTATTGTGTAATAATTTTACGTCATCATTAGGTTCTCCAAATTTTATATTTAAAAATTAACTTTATACTTACAAGTAAAGAATTTTGATATTAATGATGAATTTGAAATTTTTCTTCAACACAGTTTGATCAAAATTATACAAAATTACAATCAGTTATTAGTAAATAATTATGTGTGTTATCAATTTCATACTTCTATATCATATCTGTCTCGATATACAAGAAAAAATGTATTTTCAACTTTCAACTCTGAGGAACATTATCACCCATTCTGTATGAACGATGGCCGATAAAGAAAAACACGTGTTAAATAGTTTTTTAAGAACTATCCTGTACAAATTTCATTAAAATCAGCGTGTATGGATTCGATACGTTTCCTTATGAGATAAATTTAAGTTTGGCTGGTATAACAAAAAAGGTCGATTTCCGAAGTGGTGACATTGGAACAGACCGTATTTGTCGAGGTCCAAGGGTGGAAGATACAGATATAAGGGCACCTTAAACCTGTAACGGAGAGCTGTAGTTTGCTGACAGTTTCTCCCTGAATCTTTCCCTATCCTTTTCCCCGTCCCCTTTCCCAATTTATGCTTTTTTCCTTAGTTTATTAAACCATACCGTTCTTTAGTTATTTAGTTTATTTCTCTACTAATTTCCTTTGCATCTTTAGTCATTTTATTTATTTCTCTACTAACTTCCTTTACATCTTTAATTATTTTATTTATTTTTTTATTAATTTCCTTTCCATCTTCAATTACTTTATTTATTCCTCTATTAATTTCCTTTCCATCTTTAATTATTTTGTCTATTTCTCTACTAATTTTAGCCTTGTCACTCCACAACTCTTTTAGTAAGCTACATTATATTTACTGATGACAGCAGGATTTATACACAGTACCAAGCATCAAACTAGAGTAGTGAAGATCCATTTGATGTTGTAACAGATGATTGGAAACGTATACAAATTTATCTTAAGAAGTTAAATTGTGCATGGGTGTGCTTCGCTTTGTGACCTAATATAAATTGATATACAGTAGAACCCCAGCCATCCGGAGTAATTAACACGTTAAGCGCCATATCAGTCACCGATGACCGACGTTTCTGAATTGCTTGAAAACAATCATAACATGCAGGATAACCGATGTCGAATGAAAATATTTAGTAACGTAACTAGGTTTGATAGTAGTGTAATGCACAGATTGTAACACCAAATAATTAATAATCATCCCTGCTCTTCTTTGCTACAAAAGAATAACTGTACGGAAAAACGGTCAAGATTTCGATAGTGCCTAACCTGTTGAGAGACAAACCCGTCAGAATAAATGATTTTATGGATAACCGGTTTGAAAGGAATAACGTGAACATGTTATAAATTAATCAGAAATTAAACAATTTACAAATGTATTAGGCTGGCTAAAAAGTGTCGTCACATTTTTATATGACGTTTAAAAAAATATTTCATTATGTTAAACTATACTTCATTGAACCATGCGTTGCATACTTTATTCAAAAGCTTATTATTCTTTTAATTTACTTCTTTGTCATATTTGTCCATATATCATAATATAAATGCCAAATTGGAAAGTAAAACCGACAAGTCTTTTTGATCGATTTAATACTTTTCACTTATTTACAAAAACAGATACTGCTAACTTTCCCAACCAAATTTTCTGAACACTCTGTAGAACACGTAAACTCTAATAATTTTTAATTCTGATGACATGAAATACGTACCTTGAATTCGTGAATTGAAGATTAAAACAGTTTAAATGACTGTAGTTGGTTCACTTTGGATTCGTCGATTGAAGATCAAAACAGTTTAAACGACTGTAGTTGGTTCATTTTGGAGTTCTTGTTCAAAACGACTTCTTCGTCACAGAAAAATCATGAGATTATACGCCTACCTCTCTATTGAAATAATTGTTTATCACTTACAAATATTGCAGCACGCCGATTATCCGAACTACTTGGAACACAAAAGAACCAACATAAACGTACTATAAATAAGAACTTAAAGAGTTTTCAGGTGTACACATTAAATAACATTAAATAACGTGAAAATCAGACAGTGTTTTATTTAAATCATATTATTTAACAACTGTTGCAAGTTGTGTAAATAAAACTTATACTATTGTTTATTATACATATACCTTAATATAATACTTGATTACGTTTTTTGTTTGTTTTGTTAGAAACGAAGCTATGATATAACAAAGTAAAAATTTCATAGTGTCCGAATATTAAAGTTACTCACTGTATATTACATCACAAGTCCTTGCTAATATTTTCAAAATTTCAATCACCGTATAGTTTTTATCTCGTGAATTATTAACTACTTTAATTTCACATTCGTCCAACTTCTTTCAATGTGACATTTTATAAAACAACAGATTTTACTCACTTAATATTACCTTTAACGTTGCACGTTTAATATTAACAATTTCACAAAAAATTATTTTCGCACACTCGTTCTGTTTGAATGCTCAACGAAAACTGTCTTATAGTTCCGTCACGGCTAATAAGAGGTATTTTGATGTAGCTTTGTAATTCTTAGAAATATTAGTAAAAATTCTGGGTTGAAGAACATCTCCTGGTTTAAATAGTAACGTTCTGTACGTAAGATGGAGGAATTCTTTCTTTTAATACAGACTTGCATGGTTTTATATGATGTCTTATAGTATTGTCGCGGAGTGTAAAATTTTATATATATATATATATGCAGTAAAGTTTTAAAAACATTTAGCAATATGCAAACAAATTAAAGATCATTTATTCTATCTAAGTAATCGATAATTCGCATAATCAAAGGTCGTGTAATCGGTGTTCGGGTGAATGACGTTCTACCGTAGTTTTATTTTATTCCATGCCGTGATCAAGGGTTAAGAATGTATGAATGTGCCATAAACTACTAAGCTACGTATGGATGATGGGTACCCTAACTCGTGACGTGTGTGGCGACGATTAATCAAGGCAAACGTCAGGGGAAGCTATGTCAAGACAGCAGAGACTGACAGTGTTGACCGATATGGTCCGGTCAGGCCAAATGGTCGAAGAAAAAGAATTCAGTGACGGAGGTAGGTAGAAAGGAACCTTCGCTGTTGACGAGAACTGGAGGGCTTACCTCAATGAAGTACTTGTATTGTGTAAATGACAAGTTGACTAGTAGGATGAAGAGAGCCTGCTCTTGGACCATACTGTTACAACCACGACGAGACAAAATCATACGATAATAATTATTTTGTCTGAAATGTTTGATTATAAATAATAATTATAAGTAACCGAAATAAACTTCCCTCGCCGATGAGTGTCATGAGAGACCTGCGGACTTGCTATAGGAAATTTGAGAGTGCAAAATTGCACAGAATGCTCGCAACGTGAAAAAATATATAAAATATAAAAAATGTAGTGATCTCAAATTACATTAATAATGTTTGTTAGGACTGAAACATTTCGATCTCTAATAATTGTTACTTATAATAAAAATAATAAAGTTTTCAACCCTCATCCATACCCTGACAAATTGATTAATTCGACATTTTTTCCAGTAAAAAATTATGTTATTTAATCATTTGTCGAAAGAGTGACCTGAAATTTGGTGACTTTTATTCTTTTAAGATGAAAAGTATGTTTATTATTAGTAATAGCTAAACGTACGATAACAGAGTGAGACAATACCTATTATAAAAAGAACCCCAGTGTGACAATTCGATATACACAATTTTAACGTTTTATCAAATTATATATATAAAAGAAAAGCTTGGCACTTAATATTGTTAAAGCAGAAACTTTGCACTTTAAAATAAATGCAGGTGGATTGTTGGACGCTTTTTTTCACGAAGATACAACAATTTAAAAAATCGATAACTTTTTATTGAATGTCCAAATAATACTTTTAATCAGAAGTGTATTTACGTAGTGCATGTTGCAATAAATACAAAAGAGTAGTATGGCCTCAAGTATAATAATTAATTACAAAAAATTAATTTTTACTTTGAATTTGAATGAATCGAGTAATATTTATATTTGTTAAATCATGTTAAAAATTTTCACCTTGAGTTTGATACGTTATAAGTATCAACTCAGTTCTCGAGCCCCACGGAGCTTTATCTTAATAGGTAGATAAGGATAGAGAATGAATACAATGTAAAAAAAGCAATTATGAAATTGAACATCCAATGACGAAAAGTTCATTTGCAATAATTTTCGTCTTACTTTTACAATTGTAACATTAATGGATAGTTGAGACTCTACCAATTAAAATGCGCCCAAATAAGACGTAAATCTAATTAATCTTAACCGATTAACATAAATAACAAGATTAAGTATATAAATGTTCTAAATCGATAAAACTAGTCCAATTTGCTTCATGTTTGGACTCATTTTAATTGGAAGAATCCCAGCAATCTATTGGTGTTACATTTATAAAAGTAAGGTGAAAATGATTGGAAACGATTGGAAATGAAATTTTCTCTCTTACATGTTTATTTTTTCTCAGTTGCGGTATAGCTTCGATGTATCGAGTTCCAACCGTCGCTGCTCGATCTGTGACATACTGCGTCCATCTCCCTTGCGCTCGTTACATTTATTTCTCATTTTGTCGAATCGTGCTCGAGACAATACTTAGAACAAAATTACATCCCGCGTGCAAAAATTTCACTAGTCGCTCCTTTTATGAAATTTAAGCAGACATCACCATATTGTCTTACCCATTTATAATAAGTACAAATTACAATGAAAGGATAATGCGTTCGCCTATTTTAAGAAAATTAAAAGAAAGTTAAACATCTTGCAAACCTCTCAGGTGACTGAAATTTTACAAAGCTTATTTTAGCGAATTTTATTCAATTTGACGTGAAATAACTCGAACTTTTCCACACGTTACAAAAGTCTGGAAAGTGTCAGTAATACTAATATGTACACGCCGTGGGATTCTGACAGATGCTGGTAGCGCTTGTATAGATCACTGGTGACCTGCTGACTGTAAATTGCACTCATTTACATCGCTAAACATTGACGAGTATAGCCAAGATTACGTTTACGTCGTGGGACGCCGACAGATGTAGAAAGGACTTGTCAACAGCGAAAAGAGTCGTTTCAGTTGAATTGCAGCAATCATCAATACCCGGCGGTCACACCGCAATGACGCGGATAGACCGAGCATATCCAGCAGACGTGTTTGCTTGGCGTAGGCGGGTAGTAGAGTGATTTCTAACGAAAGGTTAGACAGGGACAGTGGACGAGTATATCGAACAATTATTCGTTCGATGAATATGGCTACATTGACTCCACGACACTAGGTATCTCTTAATAATGAACAGATTTATAGTGTTCCTTACCACATAATGATAGACATTACAGTCTCTTACAAATCAAAGCGACTAATGACTTAGTAATGCACAAGTTAAAATATAAACGAATGCAAATATCATCAAATATACTTTTATAATACCCATAAAAAAATAAAACGAAGTTGATTTGACCATCCAGTAGTTTTAGAGTTAAAACACTCGCGAGTTAATCGCTTTGACAAATGAATAAATCATTTATCCTTGTGTATTTGTTTCCCACCTCATCTCTGGAGATAGATATATTGTTAAACTCACTGACTGATACATAAAACGAAAATGTGATAAATACATGAGATATACTCGTACAACGGTTGTCAGTAATTTACTATTTATTTAACACTATGTGTATATTAATAAATCTGCAATTTAGGAAACGTTAACGTACTATTCATTACTAATGTAGGAGGCGAGTATGGTGATGATTAAATTTAAAACTGAATACATCTAAAATATGAAAGAACCAAGTATCAAAGACTAGTTTTCCACGTGCGACTTTTTGCTATTGCCCAAGCCGAGGAAAATCGATAAATACTTGTTATTATTGTTTAAGATTCTTTGTAGTCACCACAATTTCGATTGTAGGATAGTAATAACTGACAATTATGAAAGATGATTTGTTACTGAATCAACGATTATATTCAGCTACATTTTGCCCAATAGTAGCTGAGACAAAGTCTAATTCATATTCTTCGGTGATTCTAAATATATTATCATCTCTAGTAAGATGAAACCCATTAACACGAAGTTTATTAAAAATATTCATATTTTAGAAGTATAAAATATTATATACAGAGTTAAGGTTTGTGAGAAATTAAAGAAGAAACATTATATAGTAAATAACAACATGATAACTTAAACTTTCATTTGTTATAAAAAAAGAAGCAAGAGAAGAAACAAAATGTCAGATATAGAAACAATTTCTGGTTGATAGCAATCTTGGGAAAAAATGTTCGATCCGATTTATTAATGTAAATTGTTTACATATTTAAATGATAAATCTCCTATTTCATTTAGATAATAGAAATTGGATTAGTGGGGCTAGTTTTTTGGGTGGGCGTACAGGGGAAAGAGCGGAGCCACTCCATCCCTAAAAAGTTAGTCTCACTAATATCAGTCTCTATTATCTAAATGAAACTCGTATGTACATATTGTAAAAAACGCGATCAATAAATGAAAGTGAAGGCAAACGATTTGAGCATAATATAAAAATATCTTTTGAATCAATGTCATTGTCGGAAATCACTATCAAAAAGTCCTAGGCACACAGAACAGTGTCTTTAATAATATATATCAAGGTCTAGGTCAAGGTCATAAAAAAGCTTACCTTATTTCTAAAGAATACTATATCTCCTCTTCCTTAGACATATTTTTGCAAATACCTTGAAAACTAAAAAAGGCCGTGTGTTATAACAGCTTGACAACATATTTTAGGCCACTGAAGAACACATGCCCAACTATGCATCCCCTTGCCCTTCTGTGCATAAGTGCGGAATCCGACTGTCCGACGGCTGTCATCACAACCGATGAACCGGCCAGCTTTGGATGCTGATGTCTTGATAACTACTTAAGCGAAAAATTTCATGTCTATGGTTTCGACACGTCTGAATGTACGGCTTCAAAAATATAGAATAGAAATCATAAGGTTCTATTTAAGAATTTTAAAATTATCCTAGCAGAATTTTTCAAGGTCACTTCACGGTCAAATAGATTCTACTGTGATATGAATTATTTTATACCTTGTAATTTTTGTTTGACACGTTTGTTCGTATGACTTATACTTTTCGAGATAATTCAATGTTCTTGATTTGGTCCCTATATATTGTTTTTAAGCAAAACCTACTATTATCTCGGAAATTATTGAGTTTTAGACATGTGTTTACTGAGTTTTTTTCCTCAGTTTAGTGAGTTGTATACGCACTATCATTTATGTGCAATAATTTATATATATATATATATATATATATATATATATATATATATTTTTCCAATAATTTATATATATATATTAGTTTCCATAAGTTGAGTTCAAAGTTATTCTGTAACGTAAATAATATGACCCACTACCATTACAATCGACTTCACTTGTTGAAAATTTTACTAGCCAAACACGCAGTATATCCCCAGCAATTTAAAAAACAAATGACTTACTTTCAGAAATTTATTTACTGTCAAAGGATAACATTACTTATATTCATCTCAAAAAACATTTAACAATTATGAGACATAATTGTAGTTAACTCCATTTATTTATTGATCTGTTAATCTGTCAACAATCGAGGTGTATTGTTTGTAAGTGAGCCATTCAGGTGCCAATCCGTTAAACTTCATTAAATGAAAGCTGAAAAAATAATGATATTTCAAACCAAATTCTTTAACATTCTATTATGAACTTATGAACAAATTAATTTTTCATATTGATTTATATCGCCCACAGCTTCCACGATATACATTATAAAAGGTAATATTCGAGAGAAATTTTTTTATACTTACAGATTTAAGTTGTACACTTCTATTGCACATTTCTTAGAGACGTAAATTCTTAATTCTTCTTTTTGTGAGACAGAAAAACTTTGTTTCTCTGTTATTCCACAATAATTACTGCGGCATCACAGTGGTATCGTATGAGTTGTGTGCATAAAACCTTAAGGAGTTGGTGGATTTGACAACTGAAAATATAGTAGTATAGACATATAAATAAGAACGAGAAAATGTATTCTAATTTTATTTATTATTAATTTTTCTGGAAATTTAATTATGAATTCATTATTTTTTTATTAATTATTAATTTGTATTAATTAAATGTTGTATTGTATATTATTGAAGCTATAAATTATATAAAGGAATATGTATGTGAAATCCATTTGTTCATTAGTTCCTAATAAAATTTTAAAGAATATCTTTCGTAACATCGTTATATTTCTCCGTTTTTCATTTTATGGAATTGACCTGGAATAGTGTTTAAGTGGTTCATATAATTTATGAAACAGCAACTTTCATTCTCTTCACCCTGTATTGCTTTATTTTATTCAAAAGAAGTGAAATGCAATTTCCTGTTTAATTTTATAAAACAACATCTTATACCATCTTCAGTTACTTAAAACAATTCAATTTTCACAGCAATGATACAGAAAATTTTCATTTCCTGAAC
The DNA here is from genome assembly GCF_051020985.1 of Nomia melanderi. Classification (NCBI taxonomy): domain Eukaryota; kingdom Metazoa; phylum Arthropoda; class Insecta; order Hymenoptera; family Halictidae; genus Nomia; species Nomia melanderi. The sequence continues at coordinate 1,917,826 of NC_135009.1, forward strand.
TTTTTAATTACGTGACGGAAGATCGGTGATTTAAGTAAGTCTTGGATAATGAAGTTTCGAGGCGTCAAGAACTTTGCCTTACATAATTGAGTTCCGTACCTACAAAATGTGATAAGCAGAGAATAAATATGTTCAAAACTAGATGTGGCGAAGTAAAGTTAATGTAACACTGCACTACTCAGGATTGAAGGTATACCTATTTCTAACACAGCTGTCATTTGATGGGTATTTAAAAAACGCTTTACTTGTTAATATTTTTAATTTCTTTAAAATTCATGTAGTTAATCAAGAAAAATAATTTTTTAAACAATCGGTTTTTTCACCAACGTGATCAAATTGAAGGAATTCTTACTATAGTTCCTAATTTTCATATCATTTTGCAATAAAAATTAAAAAGCGAGGTGAAGTCACAAAACAATAAGTTTTTGCTTAAGAATGCATACTTCTGTAATATGTAAATACTTAAAAAACGTTATTACAGGATTTTACTCATACAATTATGAGTTTTCGAAACAATGTAAAGAGATGTACTGGTTTTTAAAAGAGTACAATTATTTTGTAACTACCATTTACGAGATTTTCGAGTGGATTATATTAATAGAAAATAAAATAAAACGTTATTTTAAAAACTTAAACTGTAAATGATTTATAAAAATAAAGAATGAACAAATTAAAAAAGATACAAATCAGAGAAATAATTTTTGGAATAATGGGTGCTCTTGGCTCACTACCGCTCTGCGTTACATCGAAAACTCTGACACGGATGGCAGTAAGTATTTATAATGCGAAATTAAACTGACTACATTCTTATGAGAAGCGATACTGGGAGAGTTTAACCACTATAGGTACAAGTTTTTGAAAGTGATGTTTTCAGGCAATCTGTCCACCCCGTTTTAGAGAAACTAACAAATTATATTATTTTCGATAGGACCTTATTTAGAGTCATATCCGTGCGTCTCACAGTGGTCCATTTTTTCGAAAGCTTGGCCAAAATGTATATCTTTGTTAGTTATGCATTATTCATTACAATAATACGCGTTTTTGAGTTTTTTGATCCGTAGAATATGATTTTGAGGTTATTTTTTACTAGGATAAAATATTACCCTCACAGAGAATGTCTCACCCCCCAAAAATAGGAACTTCGCGTGTTGATTTAGAATACAATTTCAAGCAAATAAGGTTATATACATGTAATCTTTTCTTTCAATAATTAAGGAGTTATTGTTAATGGAAGTCAAAGATACACTAGGATGGCGTATAGGGTAATCGCAGGAGGTCGCGCCTAATTTCGATTGGAACTTGTTAAGGAACCTCTGAACATCAATTAGGCAGAAGATTATTCCTAAAATTCACATAACAAGGGAAATTTACTCATCTACATTGAACCGGACACCGCGATTCCACGCGGCACTGTATAAAAAAATAGTTTTAATTTATAAGGTCGCAGGTTATCACATCAAATTTTGATTGGAACTTGTTAAGGTATGTCTAAGCTTCATTTAGAAAAAGAAATTATCGATAGTCACGAACGAATCGTTAACTTTATGCCTATATGTATATAAAAAATAGTGTTTTAATTTGATAGGTATATGAAAAGGAACGTTTTAATTTTGCGTATAACATAGCCAATATGATGCTAATTCGTAATTTGTAATTCTTACTTTCATAAGATAAGTTGGTAATCAGTAATTTTATTTCAAAATAGTTTCTCAAATTCTGACTATCAACTGTGACTTCAATTCATACATAGATATCCTACCTGATAATTCCATTATTTAGATTTCATGAACTGGAAACTTTTTTTCTATTTTAGTCACGTTTTTGGGTAAACTATCCGTTCCTCACTTGACCAATTTCTTTTTCATAAATGAAATAAACTATGAACTTATTAAGTTACATAAGTCTTGACAGTCAATAGATAAAATATCAAGAAAACAAACTTATATGAAACCGGTTTGTCCTTTTTGTTCTACGTTTTTAAGCTGCAACAAGTTGTGCTGACAATAATCCACAGTTATTATACTACACAATCTTTATTCATTAATTGTAGATTGCGAATAAAGTAAATTTTGAATGAAACAATTCAGATTTTCCAACCATAGAAATAATCAGATATGTTTTAAAAAAGGAATATTTTGTTTACGAAAACAAACATAAAATATGACTTTAATACTGTATAGAGCACCTTTTTTTATTTCCATTTCATTAACTATTAACATTTATTTTCAGATGATTAAAATAAATTTATTCAAATATTATGAACTACATAGAAGTCCTTTCTTTTAGTCTCATTTTCACTTCTGATTCTTAATATTGTCCTTGTATCGAAGATATTTTTATAAATCATACTACATTTGCTCTGTTCGAACCAAAGATGTAATATTTATAGCCATTAATCATTTGATTATTATGTAGTCATAGTTGAGACATGCACACATGTACGACTTAGAATTAGGTATGTAGACGCGCGTATACTTTTAGAAGAAAAATCATTATACCAAATAATATTGACACGTTGGTCATTAGTATGAAGCGGACTCTTTTAACTTGTTTGAAAGTGTACTTTAATACTTGACGCCACTTTTTGAAACAGTTTCGATATCGAATTTTATATCATAAGGACACCTGTCACAGTTGCCAAGGAAACAAAAGCTTCCGCCAAAACTTTTCCATCTGTCTCTTTGCAGCTAACATCTGTGACTTCCTTGAAAGAGACAAAAAGACAGGTAAATACATAGCTCTCGATTTGTGCATTTGCTGTAGTACGTAGTTATTCATTTAGACATGGACTTTTTCGGAATGTCGAACAACGTTCATTTTGGAATGAGCATTTATTCGTGACTAACCTTAGATATGAAAAGTACCATTGAACAATACAAAATAAAATATTTTCACTATTTTCGGTAAAATGAAAAATATTTGTTGTAAAGGGATAAATATTGTGTCAAGACAATTTCTTTTCAAAATCATATTTTCCAAAATTCCAATATTATCAATATTTTTTTCAGTAAAATTAATTTCTTTTTAATACTGTAACATTAAAATCATTTTAACGAAAATTTTAAATATTTATAATTGATATTTATACCCTCGATCAATAATTGTAAAGTGAGAGAAATATATTTTGAAAAGTGCATCTTCTTACCAACATTCTAACCTTGCAATAAGTCTTTAGCAAAATTCAGCCTATTTTTTTTTTAAATCTCTGTTCATGAAAAATTTTCGAAATCACTTCTACAGCAGTGAAATATAAATATTCTCTAATTTCTCACATAATATTTTTCATTTCTTCCCTAAATTTAAAATTCCTAAACTTTGTTTCTGTTTCTTATTTAATGCCATCTTTTTCTTTGTATTTTTCTTATGTAATTTAATCTTGACATGAAAAATACAAAGCTTCATTCTAACGCAAAATGTGTGCTACAAATTTAGTCATAAACCAAGCTCTAATACACTAATCAGTTTGTTTTAACGTTAGCTACTACGTATTATAAATAAATATACATTTCTATCTATTTAAACGAAAAAAAAACAGTGATCTTGAAACCTGAAAAATATGACAAAAAACTGTATCCTTTAAATCGTACAAATTCTATTCTTGCAGAATACACTTTATACGTATCAAAAGAAAGTGATTTGGCATATTGTGAATTGTTAACAAAAAACAATTCAATAGGTAATCGTAAGACATTGCTTTTATCTTAGAGAAAGTTATTTCAAAGTTTTATCTCGCTTCGATGGTGAAAAATTTTCTGTGCAGTATTCAATGTATAAAAACAGGTCTCTAGGCACGTGAAACTATCAACACACGTACTCTCGTTTCGTCTTTCTTGTATTCTCTCTTGAGAATTAAAGTGATTCTAACTTCTACCTCCTAGTAGATCTAACGATCTACCTTCCTGTTAGCGCACGGTGTACACTCGTACCTCCAAATGCACTCTGACCTGGTTTTTAGTTACAACCTTCTCGAAGGACCAGAATGGTTAACCCGCTCACTTAATTGGCTCACCATTCACTTAATAAACTGCACTTGGTTTCCCTGACTTGTCTTCAGGTTTCTAAAGGGCACTAAGATTGATAATGGTCTAAGATACTATCTTGTTCCGGTATTTGCTAACTCACTGCTCGTGTTTGAGCGACTGACTTTTGGCGATCTTCACTTAACGCAGACACTCTTCCTTGCGCCCTTAGCGCGCTCACTTGGGGAGGGGTGCCGCGGTGCTCGTGTGGGGGCGAAGACAACGCTGGTGGAAATTCGTCCAGGTGGCGGACCTTTGGTATCTTTACCGTTACATGCACGTGTCCAACTACCCTTCGGAATTTCTCTGTTTATGGCACGGCCACGGCTATTGAGGGACGAGAGAAGCGACTTTCTAAAACTCGCAGTTTTTAACTCATAAATCGTCTTCTCTCACCAGGAAGTATATTACACTCTAAAAACACATGCTTACTAAAAACCTAAAAATCCTAAATCTCTAAAATAGCCCTTCATGCACGTCCGTGCCATAAACCGTGTTAGCGACGGTCGCTAACACTTCCTAACATTCATACGTTTCCCTCGCGTGCATTAAATTGTTTTAGTTCTGCACGGTACTGTGAAAATCTTCATGTTCGTTATTTCCGCCATTTATTTCCAGGTATGTTTGATATCCCTCATTTTCTATTTCCACGTTAAGGCATGATCATAAAACTATAATTGTATTTTTACCGGCAGTTTTTAGGCTTCTTCTAGGAGTTTTGTTTAATTCTGACATCACTTTATGATGGCTTTTTACATGTTTACTTAACAATATTGGATCTACATTTTCAGTTTATTAAAGTCAAAATATATAAAATTGTTGAAGCTACACTTCATTGAAGAAATGCATGTTAAAAGATTATGTTATGAAGGTTGATATGATTCCGGGCCTTGTAAACTGAACAGAAAAAATGCAGCGCGATTGTCTCAGTATGAATACGATTATAACTCCTACCAAAGGTTTCCTATAATATAAAATTCTAAAAAGTAAACGTAATAACGTATTAATTATTAAATAATAAAAATTAGGAAAAATTTAACCGTTTGATTGCCAAGCAGGACGATCTTCGTATTATTGCCTAAAACTACAACAAGTCTATCGATTTATACAATCAAATTAAGTTTAATTATTTATTCTCCATTTAATTATTTTTTTTTGTTATTATCTACTCAGAAATGGAGAAATGGAACGATCGCATTATTTATGCGGGTTCAGGTGTTAAACGGTTAAAATTTCTTAAGGATTTTGGTACCGACTATAGCAACAGGTATATTAACACTTCGACTGCCAAGTAAACACTCATACTACAATGTTGACTTATCAACAATCTTAATTCGATAATATCATTTGAAACATGGTTCTAAAAAGAAAGTTCAGCGGTACAGAAATTATGAAAATTACAACAAGTTCACCGAGTTATGTTTTTAATGATGATTGTAAAATCTGTTTACTATTTTTTAAATGATAGTGTAAATGATTCAAATGTATGTAGACATTTTATTAATACGTACATATTGGCAAAAATATTTTATAGTACACATAAATAACAAATATTATGTGAAAAAGAATAGTTTATATTTTACAGCGGTATAACTTCAAGAAGCAAGTAACATTGAAACATATTATGTTTGCGCTTTTCATAGAAAATTGCTTGTCGGCTGTCAACATTTTTCCGTAAATTATATTACACAACTCTTATTATTATTTCCATTGTCAAATATGACATATTTATAATTTTAGTTGATTTCCAAATATGGAGATAAAAGCAATGTTATAGATATTACAAGTTATAAAATTAACAAATCCATGTTTGCATGACATCAACTGATAATGTTCTTTGCAGTATAAAGACACGCTTATGAACTGTTGGGTTATTAGTCCGTAAAATAACTATGGGTGGTGCACTATTTAGTAACACTACCGGATTAGTGATAATGATTTATTAGAAAATAAACATACTACAATATTCGACTTATATCTTATTGGATACCACTCACCGGGACGCATCGCGGACGCACACAGGTGCGAGAACATGCGCGAATGTCTTTTGTTTTGCGGAGCGAGTAATTGTTCGATCTTCATTACCAGCATGAACAACTCGACGTAAAATATTAATTAATTTTTTGCAATTATTACCAATATATTAGATGGTAGAACCTTACTTTGAGAAATAGATATTCAGATTAATAATTAAATCTTATTATAACGAAGTTTCCAACGCGTATCTTTCCACAATCTATGGAAAAACAGTTTTAACCCTTTGTGACCGACTCCACCACTGTGGCGACATTTAACATTTGTTTTCAAAATCGGTGTCACCAATGTAGCAGCATGATCTTCTTTTCTGAGTAAAGTATTATTTTATGATAAAGAGATGTTGTAAGTATTTGTTATCTTTGTTATCGCTTTCTGATGTGCACTATAAGCAGTATTCAACAAAGTAGATTAGCTTCAAAATAGTCTGTGTTTTTTAATATCGATACAGTTATTATTAATCACCTATTGGAAATTAATTTTAAAAATATAAATTTTCTTCACCTAATTGGTATTGTCATCAAATTCTTAATGTGCGTATTGCAAAGGGTTAAAACTGTATGTCTACACACAATAATAGTACAGTACTATAATAGATTTGTACAGAGCTATGAAGTTTAATTCAAATACACTTTCTATGCGCCATACACGTTCCTACGATACTGTAAAAAAATATATTTGATAAATATGAGAATGTGGAACATTACAAATTACATAATTCAGTTTTGCTTTATTAATTTCTCTCAACATGGTAAAATATTTATAATATAGCTAAATGCAATTCTAAATTCAGCATTTTCAAAAATTTAAAGGTACAATAATATAAATAATAGTAAATTTTATTTTATTAAAAGGGTATTATACTAATCGCTTCATTTATTTGATTTATTTTACTGTTTTCATTTTTATACCTATAGATTTAATATTTCGTTGCATTATAAAAATTAATTTTTTCTACTTATTTTACATTTAAAGAAAGAGGACAACAGAGTCCCTTTGGCGCAGAGGATAGCGCGTTGGACTTCTAATCCAAAGGTCGCGGGTTCGATCCCCGCAAGGGATGATGCGTTTTGCTGTTGTGGGATATGTTAGAGCCGTATAGCTGGAAAATTCCTCAACTTTTTTTACCTCTTCCTTAACATGAAATCGGTATATGAAGGAACGAAATACTTTTATTACGAATGTTTTTATTTATGTTCCTGTTATTATTTGTTATTGTTTTAATTCAAAGGTTTTATTGTAAATAATTGTATATATTATTCTTATTCAAACACAATTTACATTAAAACTATAGCTATACAATTTATTGAGAGTAGAAAATGAAATAGTTTAATGATTCTATGTAAAATAACTGAAACTACAGAAATATTATCACTTAAAATCTCCCCAAAAAAATTATGGAGACAAATAATTTAAAATTAATTGTAATAAATTTATTATAATTTTCTAACACTAATTCTAAATAATTTTATTATTATACTTTAGGAAGTTTAACTAAACTATCAATTACATTTTCTACCAAAATTGTAGAATGGAAATCGTAAAAAGTAAAATAACGATTACACTTTTAATGCTTGTATAATTATATATCTCCATGCAATGACCTCTTATAATCCTAATTGAGTTAAATTTCTAGTATCAACTGGAGAATTTGTTGTCGCGTCGCTAAATCTCTTTAGGAGGGTTATTGACGACACCTTCTGCGAGGCACATTGGAGCCCTGAGTATTTTTTACCATAGCAGAAATAAAAGCCCAAGGAACCGTTACTTCAATAATTTAGTCGTAGTTGCTTCGGCACGTTTTGCCAGTTTGTAGATTTACCGTAACTTTAACTTACATCTGTTCGCGAGAAGTCCAGGCGATCCTTGGTTTTATTACTCGCTATGGTCAGTGTCAAGAACGTTCAAGACCCTTGCGTGGGTCACCCGGGGGCTGCAATCGGCAACCCCCTCCAGGATCACCGGTTGACTCCCACTCAGACAAATTTTGTACACCCCTACCAAACAAGGTTTATAACAACCCACGCAAGGTACAGAGAGGAGAGACACAAGAAAAATTTTGAACTAGACACGAGACGGAACATAGACGTCGTTGTACACTCTCGCCGCTGACGAGTATTATTGAACTAACCAAAAATAAACAGTAAAGTATTTTTTCACTGAAGTAATTAGATACAGTCCACTTTCCAAACAGTTCGCACAAAGTTAAGTCGGCGTGCGACGTACGGGTTTCACTATAAGATTTCGAATAGAAAACGCGTACACAACATTTGTACCTTCCGTTCTTAATTTTCGGTTACATATCGAAGCACTTGGCACGATACGATGGTCCTGAAAAATTCAACGTTCTATTTCTTTTCTTTCTGCATCCTTTAGGTTTTTGTAATGAATGGGATTGAAAAAGAAAAGTAAGGGTGAAGGAACTAGGGTGAAGGTTTCTAGGTCAGGTTATGAAGCACTTGCTGTTATTGAACCGAAAAGTTATAACTATATGAGTGGTATTAGATTTTATACATGAATCTATGAGTAGTTATATAGTTTTTAATTAAGAATTATTAAATAATTCTATGGTAAATTTGATACATTTCTGTAAAAGGAGTGATTTGTTAAAAGAAATAAAGTGTAATTGACTGTGGTTTCTTTAATTATATCTCATTTTTGCAATACAACCACCCGTATAAAAGTTTATTCTTTGAATCAACCATAACTTTCAAATCGAGCAACAATTTGTTTAAAAGTTTCTCTAATGTTATGTATTTTTTAATGCTTTGTTCCATATCTTTCATACCTTTATCATATCTTATGATTTAAAAAGTATTAACAATTCGAGGTTAGCTACTAAGTGTTTTTATACATGTACATAACATTAAAATTTAATTACATTATTCAATATTTAAATATTTATTTTGTAAACATTAGAAATGTTAAGGACTCTTAATGTGTTTAGTAACAGAGTAGATATGATTTTATTCATATAAAACGTATTTTATCTTAATCTTAATTATTGTCTTGAAGAAGAATTTACTTACAGTTGAAGTCAAGAGATTATTGTAGTTCCTTTACTTAGTTTGGTGAAATTCAAGTGTAGAATAAAGTAAGCAGTGCACATTAATAATACATAATTTAAAGACTTTTTTGTTAACATTGACTTTCAAACTGCTTTATTTGGAAATATAGTATTTTACATAAAAAAATAATTATTTAATTTTTCATGAAGTTAATATCTCACTAAGTTCATAATTATTGTTATAAAAATAATATGTCTTTGTACGTAGACGTGTTTACAAATCAAATTTCGTTATACTACTCGTATATTATATAATCATTATACAGGTATTCTCTTATTATTATTTTCTTCAAATGAATGATGGGGTGAACTTTTTTATAATATAACATATTGATACAATCTAAAGGATTTGTCTGGAAAAGACATTCATTTGAGTATAATACTTGCGTTTGTCACAATTAACCAATTAAGGACCAAATTATTTTCGAACAACCTTTCGAAATTTCCGCCTTTTTTCATGTATCTAATATGTTCTCAGCATCCAAAGTGGGGTATTTTACAAATTATATCTCTTCTAAGAACACTAAAATCCCATAACCGTGTTCCTACATTCATAGGAAAAATGATAAAAAATGAAATTGTAGAATAAATTTACAAATTTTTAATTACAGCACATTAATTTTATAATTACAGCATATTAATTTTACAAAGAAAGAAAGTTTTATAATGATTTTCGGTAACTATTTACATCTACGATTCCACAATGATTTGAATTTCTCCCACAAGTCCCCCACAATACATTTCATCGGTGAGGGATCAATGTTGTAAATAATTACCCGAAACAATTTTTCAATTATGTTGGGTAGGGAACATTTTAAAAATGTCACGCATCTGTATTACCCCTCTCGAAGAACGTTTAGAGCCCGCCGTCCGCACCCCTGAAAATTGTGCCGATTAACCAATGCAAGAGACGGTGACCTGGCTCAACGCTTCAGGGGAACGCGTGGGTTTTACCAGAGCCGTTTCAAACGTTAAAATTGCTTTTTTCATTCCCCTTAGTTTGTTGCAAGTATAAGTTTGAAATGTAGTTAAATTTTCACATTTTCAAACGTTTTTTTTCAAAAGTGATTGTATTAGCTTTCTATAGCAAACAAATTATGTAAAAAAATAAGAAATTCAAACAAGAGCTCGTTATCACTGCTCTTTGAAAACAATAAGTTCAAGGTAAAATTTGACTGTATTGTGTGACAGAGTAGATCTTTTTTTACACAGTGAAACATCGAAGGCAGATACAGTACACAATTTGTATAGCTTGAAAACATAAAGTTCTGTCCGACATTATGTAACTTCGCTGTACTTAATGTACCAGTATATACTCTAATTTCGAGGATAGTTTGACGGCACCCTCATCGAAAGGGAGCTATTTCGTACACGCATAAGTATTACCCCGTTTCACTATCATGTTTAACGTGTACAAATTTCATAAAACACCAGAAGAATTTACATATGTAAAATTGTTTTTCTTTAACTGATAGATTCATTTCTACCATACAGTTGAATTTGACATTAAATTTCATGAATAGCTTACGAACTTATTAGTATTGTATTTACTCAAATAAACAATTTCCATTACATTATTGCGTTGATTACTTTGTTCGAGGCAAATAAAATACAGGTAACCGTCCTATAACACGATAGATAGGTTCTTAGAAAATGCCGTATTGTGTGAAACCGTGTTACAGATAACTCTCCTATAACACGATAAATAGGTTCATAGAAAATGCCGTGTTGTTTAAAATCGTGTAAAGTGTTATACGAGGATTTCCGCAATTTATCTGATCTTGTTAGAGCGAAACCGTGTTGTAAGATAACGTGCTGTAGGAGAGTTACCCGTATTTTAAAAATTACATTTTTAAACAGTACAAGATGTATAGAATGCTAAAGGCAAACATTTTGAGAATACAATCAAGAAGCTTTTCAATTTATTCTTTATATGATAAGTAATTTATGAATAATAAATATAGCAGTAACGTAAGCTACCACAATTGTAAAGTCCGCAAAGTACATAAAGCATATGCTGAAAAGTAAGTGACATCAAATTATATTAAGTTCTTAGTTTATGTTAATTTTTTTAATTGTATGCTCTACGACCAGTTTGTTATTAATAATTTACTATTATGGAAACAAAGAAGAATCCCATGTTGACATATACTTACGTTTACTTTAAAGCATAATAACTTATAACAGAAACATAATATTTATGAATATTATTGAAAAATAATATTTAATTTGAACTCAAAAGAAATTAATTACATTTATCTTTGTGAAATACTGTTTAACCCTTTGCTGACTTATTTTCAATGTTGTTGGCTGTAAATTTGTATTTATTTTTAAGACAGTAAAGTAAAGTAATTTACAACAGTAGAATTTAACGTTTTATATTTATTTTATTTATTATTATCATAAGATTTAATTTTTATAGCCTTTCAAAGTGTGATACTTTTTAAAACAATTTCCAATGTTCTATAACAAATTTGTATTGCCATCTTGAACATGACATACGAGTGCAAAGGAATTCTTCTAAAATGTACCGCTGTTATATGCATGACATCACAAATTGTCATTTAATTTTCACTGGTTTAGTAAATCAGACCTTCTTCGTATAAATGAGATGTAAATAAGTCTTTTCACTTGCATATCCTTTATTCAGTTTTTTTACTTTTTCATTTTCCTTTCCTTTCTACTTTATTATAATAGGTACTTCTCCACTAACAACAGGATTTGTAATTCATACTTAAGCATGTTGTTTATTCTTTCGTATTTGCTCTCATATTTCCGTGCTCTCGCTTTCCTAAGGAATGCCAGCTATCTTGTGGGACGATCTTGTTATAAGCTCGTCATGAATTTTAACTCATAGTGAAGCTTATAGTGAAAATACAATCGCGTTTCATTTCCCAGATTTATTATGTCTTCGAAACAAATTCTCGTGAAAAACTGCATGTGTACGTACTTATTTTTGCATGCAGTTCGTATACTCTTTCATGTGCATTTATAAGCTGATGGCGGATATTATACATTTATAGCATATTCAGTAATATAAAACGCATTGTTGTATTAGAAAGTTTTAGAATATTTAATGAGATTTTTATTTTATTAGAAATTTGATAGAACCGCCGATAGAAGCAGTAAAAGTTGGTCCATAAAAATATTTGCTTGTACGCATCCGTAATTTACTTGGTGTTCATGAAAAATTAAGATCTTTCAAAAGATAGTTCTTTTACTTTTATTACAGCTGATACTAATATACGTAATACACTTGTGATAAATAATTAATTATAAATGGTGCAATGGGTTTTATAATATCTATGTTGTTTTGAATTTAATCGAAAATTTGAAACATACAGTGGTACCTCGACTTACGAACCTTTTTCATATACAATACAATCATGTATATAGATAAACGTCCTTATAATTTAAAGTAGTTACCAATGAGCCAATGTGGTTGACGCAACTTAAAATATACAATAAAAAAATTGTTTAAAAATGGCGATGTGGAGAGTTTTCCGAGTCCAACAGCTTTGTCCATGTCATGTTCAACGTGTACAAACACTTCAAGCGATTGATTTTCCTCTAAGAGATTTTTTTGAACTAGTATGAGTTCAGTATGAATCTATGAGTAGGAATATTCAGTGATAATTTAGCCCCTTGTTCTACAATATCGTAATAGACTCAAGGTGAAGATTTCAAATAGAATTTAACGAACAGAAATATTATTCAATTTGTTTGAATGCAAATTATATACTATTCCTCTGTTATCAATGACTATACCTTATAGCACACGTCGACATAGAATAAGACTGAAAGTTTCTCTTATTTTCAACAAATTATTAATAACACAGTAGTTAGATTAATTACAGTTCAGAAAGAAATCGTAGAGAAATGGGTTAATCAGATCCGTTTTAGTTGAGTAGATATTAACAGGTCAATTTTATAAAAACTTCTTATGAAATCAATTGAGTGAACTACTAGAAAATATTAGGTTACTGTGAAAGTTCTGTCCGTCTGAATATACCATGTATAAACTCAATTTTCGGAAACATTTTGTGTTTATCTCAAATTACATATTTTCCATCACTAATTATGATAGTTTCCCATTTCTGCAGTAGTAGGACTATTTCTTTTGTATAAAATTCTCCAGATGTATCGTTAAAAAATAATTCTACTGCATTTTTTACTTCATCGAAATTTTAAAAATGTTTTCCATTTGAATTGTTTTGAGAGCATTGAAAGAGATGAAAATCTGTTGGTACCAGATTTGACAAATACAGTGGGCCTGGAATAAGTTTCCATTTTAATACTGACATTTATTTTTTTGCATTGCCATAGCTACATGTGGTCTTGCGTTATGGTGAAGATGTCTTAACGCATTGTTAACCGGTTACTAATTTTAACTCATGTCTTCACGATCAAACGTTGTTAATCGTTCACGAGTTAACTCGTATTTGCACTCGCATTAGCTATTTCAATTTTTGAAACACGGGGCAATATAGAATATTGCAAAAGTAAAATATTTAATGTTACATAAAAGGTATGTCCAAAGTTTCATTTCAATTCATTATGTATAAATAAAGTTTATGTAGAATAATAACCGGTGGCATGGGATAGCTTCTGCGTAAAATTGCCGGTCAACAAAGTGTTGAATCACTAGAATTGTAAATTCCACGTCAAAAAATTAACAAGAATATCTTACACCAGCCTTCCTTAGGCCTTAATACCACTATTTATATTAAAGATTCGTAGAAATGATACAAAAATCAGATCACTTATACGAACGAAAAGGCAGACAGAAATTATGCAGCAGTCTACTATCTCACTTAATATTGTGCATCACATGTCATTTATGCATAACGTTGTAGTACTTCGTTTTAACTAAGTAACCAGACAAATCATCTAAGTTAGCAGACAATTGGATGAAAGATTCCCACAAAAAGGGCTGTTTGTTCTCTGGATTTAAATTCATTATACACGTCATCTTAAAACTCTAAATGGTGCTAACTTTTTCACCGATGGACTATTTAGTTTTTTAGACAAACGTGTAATTCTTCTTTATTTCGCCTTATGTACATTTCATTATTTGATTTTATTGCGCGCACAATAAGAAACTTTTGAAACTAATTTCCACACTTAACTGGTTAAACTCTTCTCTCTGGGATCACTTACTACATTCATGACCAGTGTTTGTTTCAATAACAATCTTTGTAATTACAATATTTCATTAAATGCAAGAAATCATCTTCATAAGATCCAACTAAAATTTAAGAAAAAAATCGTGTCACCTTACCGTGCCTTACATAATGCATTACAATTTTAACCGTTTGAGTACCAACGGCACGCTCACGCTTTTCCGTTACACTGCTTAAAAGTGCTAGTCTATCGGTTCGTGAAATCAAATTAAGTTTTCCCATTAATTACTTGTGGAATTATAAATACATTATTAAATACATTGCATTATAAAACGAATAGAATGTATTTAAAGATATTGTAAAATATACAGCTATTCTTTTGTTCATTGCCTCGTCTTAATTTTACAATATATTACTTTATTTGAAAATACACGTGGGAAAAACACACGCAGAATGCCACACCACCGGTAATCACTGCTGCCAACTTAAGGCAGTAAAGGAAATATCAATTTCATTAATTTCAATCTTATTTTCTCAAACGTAGTGCCAGTGAATTTTTGAGATTCTTGTGATTAAAATAAGCCCAAACACGATGTAAATCGAATTAGTTTTATCGACTTACTGTAATTAACAAAATTAAAAAACATATTTATACTAAAGATCTCAGACCAACCCTGAAACACCGTGGAGGGAGTGTAATAGTTTGTAAATAAAAATAAATGTTTAGATATTTTGAAAGAAAATTTAGTAGGAAGTGTTATTAATATAAACATTCAAATCATATACAGAGTGAGGCATTTAAAACTGGCCACCTGAATAACTTGGCTGCTGTTGGTGATAGGAAAAAATGCATCAGGCCAAAATTATTTGGTATCGAGGGGCTGATCATCCGATGTTACTAGTTTTTTGATAGGTGGAGGCGTCAAGGAGATATAAAGGTCATCTCTGTTGTTTTAAATGGAACGGTATATTTTTTTACTTACATTCTGATAGAGTATTTCAAGACGAATACAATGACCTATTGGAAAGGTCATTCGTGGTCTGGATTAAGCCAATTATGATAGCTTATATAATTCTTTTATATAAGTATACATAATTAGCAATATTTATTTATTCGTTATATATCTTATAATTGTGTATTATTATATATTATTATATATATAATTATATTTTGTTGAAAAAACTCGATACAGTTGGATTTAATTTTGGCCGGCAAAACACTAAAATCGGCCACTGTGTGACTGCCCAAATTATAGGAAATATCTTATTACTTTTCGTTAATTTAATGTTTCTGTTTAAATACAGTTATCATACTATTGAAATATATGTATCTCAGCCTTTTACGAAGACGATACCAAAATTTTTTGTAAAAGTACGTTTCTGTCACATTAACACATCCAACTCATTATTCAGAGGTTGACGTGAAGAAGTTAAAATAAAAGAAACAACCTATATGGATGTACCATTCCATGTTTTAATTCCTAGGTTA
Source organism: Nomia melanderi (assembly GCF_051020985.1). Lineage (NCBI taxonomy): Eukaryota > Metazoa > Arthropoda > Insecta > Hymenoptera > Halictidae > Nomia > Nomia melanderi. Next base: position 1,933,558 of record NC_135009.1, read on the forward strand.
TACATCCGTTAGCTCTCTACAGTTGCTTCCGTTAGATAATGTATAAAGAGATATATACGACGGCTTCATGAGTCTCACCTGTGGACGGCGTTGACCTAACTCATTATTCATTTGAACTCTGTACAAGTAGCGCAGCGCAATTAACTTCAACCTACGTAAGAATGCGACTATTCTTCTGTCGAGAAGCTAGATGGTCATACGTGGCAACTAATCTTTGTCACAACGCTGCTCACATGCAATGATTCAGTTATAAACACCTTCTTAATTACTAACACGATAACTTTGCGTTTCCAACCTATAGAATACTGCACAATACCTGCAGATTCATTTGCATCTTCTTTCGTGTGTGATATAGAATGTCAAATCCTCAGATACCTATCAATTGCACTATAATTTTCAATGATTAAAATTATGGACAATTTATGTTTGTGTTTATATTTTAGCATTGATTTGTAATTTCATCGGCGGTCTAAGAGACTTTCTGTGGTACACAAGGGTTAATAACAAAGAACCTGTATTATATCTTTATCTACGACGCAATATAGTGTATTATACATCTGACCTAATATTTACTTACGTAATACCTAAACATGTGCCTAAATCAATATTCATACACATGGTGTCCAATTTGAATTTATAAATACAATTACCTCCAAAATTGTTTATTATTTGAAAAAATATTTCGAAGAGAATTCATGCATAATAACTAAGGAACGATTCTGGAAACAATTACACGTACAGATTAAAATAATGCAACCTGTATACTTTTACAATAGTTCGTTAATAATAAAACATTAAAAACATTTAAAGCTTGAAATCATTTTACGTCATCAACAGTTATTAAATAATTTCAATTACTTAAGGTAGTAGAAAACTATTATTATAAAGTATTGTAATTTTCCTTTGTATAATGATATGATTGCAATATGCGTTAATGTATATGTGTCAAGATAATTATAACAAACTCTTAACATATTAGAACGATATGGCTTATAGAAGTTTATTTTCCTTTTCGTTGTAAAGTTCATTGACAGGAATAATCGACGGCTCATTTAGTATTACGCAGAGTAGTAAGCGCTGTATAATGATCCTGGAGAAAGTCTAATAAAAATTATATTGCATATCTTTTATTGGATAAGTTTTGTAACTTTCGATTTATTTTCACTTGGAAAGTCAATTTATTCTGTGGCATTCTTTGCTAAGTAAATTGTCTGCTGCTTAGATGAAATAACCTCTATTATCTATCAGTCCGATGTATAATTTTGATAATGGTTACAAACGTCGAAGCTGTATGCATTGTTTTTCAGAGAAATCTAAAATCATTAAAAACTTAAGGCAATTTTGTTGCTATCCATAATCACCTCATCTTGTCATGAAATATTGTAGGAGAACGAGAATTTATTAGAATAAACAATATTTAATGACACAACTCTTTTACAAATTATTCGCATAACGTTAACAAATACAATACACGAAGATCAAATCACACTTGCAATTTAAACATTCCAATACATTCGTCTCATTCACATACTTTCTGGCATATTCTTATGTCACGTCACTTACGTAACAGACAACGATTTTAAACAATTAAAGATGTATTGGATTAAGTGTAGGGAAGGTGTATGAAGAAATATAGACGGTCAGCATACTCATTTCTATAACAATATTCTTCTTTTTATCCGATCCGCCTCGGTCTACGCCACTTGCAAGAATATTTTCGAAACTTGTAAACACTCATTCTGAGGTTTGAAACTAACTAGCGAAGTTCGAATATTTCGTATATATAACTACCATTATAAAGTTTTATATTTTATTAGTAACATTCGAACCGTATGATATGAACCTTGGGTATTGCATTTGCCTCGGATTTGTAAGTACATGTATTGAACTTGATCCCATCACTAGCGGTGATCAAATATTGTATATCTGCCACTCTCAATGTTATAGCAAAGAAATAAATATTCTATAAAAACTTGTGGCATTTGATTTATATCACTGTTAATATTCATAAGCATCAATGCGAATAGAAACAATCAGCATCAAAATAACACAATAGCCGCGTTGTATTCTGGACTACAATAGCTGATGAATATTCGAATATTCAAAACTGATGTTCTTAGGAAAAATATTTCAAACGGAAACGTTTCATATTAAATTTTGTTCCCATATGAAATCACAAAATCAGTTTATAATAGTTATATTTTGATTTCTGGTCCATTTAATGTATATAAATGATTTTATGAACATGAGCTAAAAAGTTTTGTCCCTATTGTAATGTATTTGCTTACAATGAAAAGATTTGAATATAATCGGCTCTGTTCAATCAAATAGTATCTTTATTCCACCGTGCTAGTCTTCAAATGAGAAATTATTTAAAAAATGCTAATCAGTATACGTAGAAATAGAAGTATTCAGGAGTTCAATTCAAACAATCCGCTGCTATTAAAACCCTAATTTCATAAAATGTCCCTCTCACCTGTTGACCGTAGAATCTAGTTTCAAGAATCTCTTGTTTGCACGCAATAAAATAAAAAAATTGAGAGTGTACTCGTCAAACGCAGGACGAATGCACTTAGGGCATATTTTAATGGAAAACCAAAGAAAAAGAAAGAAAAATTACATGTTCAGCTGAAAAAATGAAAAATTCATAGTTGGAAGAATTAGTATCATTTCAAACTTTAAGATAACTCGTCAAACGCAGCTAACTGGTTAATTGGTAGTTACATTTCTGACACTCGCGTATTTTCAAAATTAAAGGAAACATTAAAGGTAGATTCCAGTTGTAATAAAGAAATAGTTTCAAGTAGATATCTACAAGACGTTAATCTTTTCAAAATATAGATTTGAAAATCTGCTGTGCAATTATGAGGTGTCAAAGAAAATGTATCGAAGTCGGCAATGATTATGTTACAAAAGCATTATAATTAGGAAAAATATAATTTTAAAAATAAAGAATAAAGACCAAACATTTGTGTGTATTATTGTTTCATATATATTCGTGTTTTCGTTCATTTTTCATTGAAGTGAAGGCAAATCATACCAGTTGCCCTTCGTATATCATACCAGACAAATATTCGCTCTTCTGCTTTCCAAGACATAAAATCTCTGCTATGAGTCAAATTAACCCTCCATTTGCCTACCGCGTCACTATGGAAACATTCGACATGCGAAGGGTAATTCTGAAAATATCTGACAGAAGGCAAGCTTTCTGTGGCTTATTGACGCCGTTTTAAGACCGCATTGGGGGCGAATAAGAATGTCTTGTCTCTTGTCGATCAATGCGAAACTTTCGAGGTATACTTTGTACTCTCACTGTTTGCATTTTTTATCTTGCATATTCCCCTATATGTAAGTTTAATAGAAAAAGTTCCGTTTGTAAATTAATATAAAGTACGTCGTGCTTATTTGTGTATTCTATAAAAAAACGCATACATTTTATACGACACACATGAAAATATAAGAGAAAAAAAGAAGAATAAACAAAATTAAGTTTAAAAAATGTTCATATTCTTAATCGCGGACTAGACATGATTGAATTATCTTTATCAATTCTTTATTAATAAAAGATTGTACTGTAAACGATCTTCACAGCGATATAGGCATGAATATTCACAGTAATATTTGATTCAACATTTACTTATGCATAAGGCTCGTATGACAGAATGTTTACATTTTTTATTTATTTTCTCATATACTACGACCTTCCTGGAATAACCAAGTATGTCCTGTTGAAAATTATCCAGATTCAATTTGTTAAAATGAATTTAAAACTCAATTTTTACAGGAAAGAGTTTTCGAACAAAAATATTATACTATTTCTGTATCTTCAGATTGGAAACATCGTGTATAATACTCTGACAAAAATATATTAAATATTGTAACGGCAAAGCTGACTTAAGTCTCGGATGCAGTATTTGCGATGTAAACAACAATAATATAAAATAAGAGAAAGCTCCTTACGTAAAATTTTTATATGTATACGCACAAAAAGAGGTATATACAATATATGTATGTATACACATGTGTTTTGTTTTCTATGAGACAATAGACATATATCATGAGAGTTTATTATTTTATGACAATTTGCATTAGTCTGATTATATATTATTATCTCTAATTGATAAACATAACAATAAGCAACACAACAATATGTATAATAATCATTTCGTTAATCAGTATAGTTCTGGTATAACAGTAGCAGAAATATTTTATTTGTAATTGAAAGATACTCTAAAAATGTTCATTGTAACCTTATAGTTTATGATATAAAGAATCTATTTTGTTCACATGATATTTAATTTTTACGTCTTTGCGAACCTATGTACTTTTGAAACGCACATGATTCATTAGGTTCTTCACTCTTATGGCCAAATGAAAGCCCATATTGGCATTGGGTTCCATTACCTGTTTACATAACCAAAAGATGTATAATGACGAAAGATCGAAAGCCTTTAAAATTATATAATATTCTGGGACATATATGTGACACATGACCCATACAAAAAATTTGTTGGAACAAATTCTAGCTTAGTATTATGGATTTTTGAATGTGGGAAGCAAAAAAATCGAAGCGGTAAGAAGTCGAAACCAAAATGTTAAAGCACGATCTTCGTATCGCGAAAGCCTAAGAACGCCTATAGAGAGGCAACCATCGAACAGTGGGGTATATTTCTTAGCCTACTGCCCTACTCTGATCTATTGCCCCTTTATCGCATACACACATAAACCTGTAAAAGTTACACACACACTCACATGCGCGCGCGCGTATGTATGTATGGATCTATGTATGAGTTACATATATAGATACTTGGATATACGTAGTCGAAAGACTGCTGTTCATTTCCGGAAGTCATAAATTTTACAATTCATCTCTTTTTCAGGCATAGGGTACAATAGGAAACTATCACCGGACAAAGTCAAGAAAATATTCTAGTTGTCTCCCTCTCGACGGCAAGTGAAACTTTGTAGGCCTATAAGTTAGTAAAATTTATAGGATTTCCAGGGTCTTTTCCTGCAGTAGAAAGTGTTACAATTCTTCATATACATATATTCGTTTGCATTTTAACTAGAAAACTTCTGCGAATATGCTAATAAAATTTCCATACTACAGTAAGTGACAATAAAAAGTTTTCAACGTTGCAGTAGTGTTAGTTAGGAAACAAACAGTTTGTTATTGCAAAGCTTTAAAAGATACTTCTGCTTACAACTAGAGTCACACTAATAGTAAATAAAATCGCCATTGATTTACTGATTGCTTGAGTCATTGATTGATTTTCATTTTGATGAAACCGAATAAATATAGAAAAAACCTTCTCTCATTGTACATATATAAAAACATAAATATATATTAAAACTTATACGTTCATTCAATCAAAAAAATGTTCCAAGAATTGCTTTAACAAGATGCGATAATATTAAAAACTATAGAAAAAGAGATACGATATTATATTCTGAGTCGATGCAAAATGTCAAAAGAGGCGAAACAGAGGACAAAAAAAAGAAGAATTAAGTATTTGGAGTGAAATAAATTAGGCAAAAACGCAATGGGCAGAATGGATGAAAAGGATAAGAGGGAAATATGATAACGGAAAAAGAGGCGAGCAGAAATAAAAGGAAAGTGGTAAGAGAACATAAATGACAAGAAAGAAGAGTGTAGAATAAAAGGAGGGATATGCGAAGAGAAAAGGGAAACAATGAGTGGGGCGGGCAATGTATACCGATATCAGGATGCCGTAGCTACGTGAACGTATTACAGCAATGTAGGTACAGCACGGTGAAGTGGATAAGATACAGCAGTGTTAGCGAACCGTGCAGATGAAAAGAGTTCAGAATATCGCAGAATAAGTAGAGATAAGATAACAGAAGGAAAAACATATGAATAAAATGAGGCACAACAACCGAAATGACGGGAATAAAAAAAAAAGAATGATGAGCATGCACAGTGTTTTTAAAGTGATAAACTTATAAATATATTGAAACACTAAGTAGATTGTAATTCAACTATGGTATGTTTGAACGTAGATAGTATTACTTAAAGGATTGAAGACTTATCTTTATTTGTTTATTATTATTGAAAACTTATCTTTTTAATCGACGAAATAATTGGGTTAGTTAATAAATTCTTACGTTATGTCCGTACACGTATTTAACTGTGCTTTACGATTCTTTACACATACATGTATTCTCACTTGTTATTAGACAGCTAAGGAATAAAATAAGTAGAAATCATTTAATCATTAATTAAAAAATGAATATCATTTAATTTTTTCATTCTGAAACCAATTATTTCTCATTGTATAATCTTTAATTTGTTGTAATATTAGATGTATCTCACAAAGATTGCCTATAAGGAACTTATATCCTCCAGAACACAGTATGTAAGTAGGTCAATATTTTTTCATAATTTTTGATTTTCAATGAATCATAAGAAAGCTAACATTCAATTTTTAAATGCAGATAGAGGCAAAATCATGAGCAGTAAGAAACAATATGTTTCCCGTTGATACATCAATACGTTAATACAATAAGAGTAAAAGGATTTGCTGTGACGTCCGAGATACTATTCCACACATGTTCTGAGCTTACCTTCCGACTGAAAGCGTCTGTCGCCCGAATGTTCCTTCGAAGAATTGAACAGATAGAAATCTGAAGGCACTAAATCGGGATTGTGGGGAGGATAAGGAAGATTTTGCAACCGAATGTTCACCGATGTCGCTTCAAATTCTGAAAGCTACGTGTCTTTTTAAAGGTTTCTCATGTAAATATTCACATCGCATAAAGAAAACACTATATTCATTTTTCACAATTGTCATTTGACTACAATCTGTAATACCATGATGGAAAACACTCGCTACTACTGCTTTTTTAACCCCTTCGGATCTGATTTTTATGCAAAATTATATTCACATATCTAACAACGATGAGCCGTCATTCAATGCAAATAGTGGTAGTATACACTACTTCCTTTTCTAATAGAAATAAACTCAAAGCAAAGGCGTTTATATGGTTGCTTATCACAGTTTTACTATTTTGTCAGATATTTAAGTAGTAAAACAACGTACATTATAATGTGCTCCGGATCTAGAAGGGTTAAACAGAAGGTCAATATAAATAATTCCTTATGTTCAGCGTTTTAACGATAAACCTGCCGTAATCGGTATAACCGATTTTCCAAAGAATTCTGCATTTTCTTTCGTCCATTTAACTTTATATCAGTTCTTGTATTGTCCGATTAATCAGTTTCCTACTTTTTGTCTTTCTTTGTATTTCTGTTTCCACTAAGAAAAATATATCATTTAAATTGTTTACGTTTATTTCATAATCAGCTATTTGACCAGTTACGGTATAAATAGGTGTATATAAAGTGTTGGTACGTTTAGTGTTAATCCTTTATCGTATGATTTATTTCTTAACTATGATCGAGACAATTACTTTATCAGTAATGATTTATTGAAAAAATAGAAAAATTCTAGACACATTCTACGTCTATGTTTACTCCAAAATAGTATTATTGATAACAGAAGAATAATATTTAATTTGAATTCAAAAGAATTCAGTACTATTTATTCTTGTTCAGTTCTTCTTAAAATCTTCACCACGAGTCTGATATGTTATTATAAGACAAGGGGTTAAGAACTGTCTTCCTTTTATAAGAAATATTAAGGGATGTTTTAGTTGTATATTTATTTTTATTCGCGTCCAGCAGAACTATATTAGCTTCCACGCAGTTTCAAAATAAGGGAGAAGATAAAAAATGAAAAATAAAAAGTCTTGTGCCTCCTTAAACAAAACCAGATTATTGTCGATACTGCATACACATTTTTTGCTTCTCGGTTTCGTAAAGTTTTACAGATATTTAAGTCCAATTTTCCTTAGAAGAAATGAAAGCTGAAAAACTTCAAAAACTTTATCCTTTTGTAATTTTGGTTAATAAAAAAAATATAAATGTAAAGTTGAGATGCTGCGTCTTGTCGTTGATACTTTCTATCCTCCATAAGTTTTTGCTCCTTACCAAGTACTACGTGATCAAATATTAAAATGACCTATTTCTTTTTGGTTCCCGAAATACATACTTTCTTAAAAGAATGTTTCGATGACAGACGCCATTTCAGTTAGAGTATGAGTTTAAAAGTTACATACGTACTTTTAATAAATATAAGAACAAGGACATCTTCAAAAATTGTTATTTCATATGTTTCATTTCTCTAACCAAAAATTATAGGATATTTTTAAAGATATATAATTTTGGAGACGTTTGTTAAAAAGGTTCTTTTATTAATGTATTGATATCTATGCATAGGAACCTGGAAATTTAAAAACAAAAGCGAATGGAAACCTCCAGTAAGATTAATAAAAATTATTTTTAATGTTGTTAATATTAGATTTTAACGCAGGAGATAAATCTGAGTAATTAAACTGAAAAATCTTCGCAAAAATTTTATTATTATTCTGATTATTGAAAAGGAACTAAAGTTCATATAAATAAATTTTGTTACAGACTAAACACTTAATGATATGAAAAATAATTGTATTTGTCATTCGTATCAATTTCATTGTATTTTATATGCGATTTGCAGCGTTTTGACGAACGTTGATAGTTCTAAGAAAACAGTATCTAAAGTTCAAGATATGTTATTAAAGATAGCGTAGTTAAGTATAGTAAGCAAAAAAAGTATTGTTTTTATACTTACACATTAATTAACACGCTATAAAAAAAATAAATACTGCGCCATAAAAATTACCTGCCTGCAATATTGCAGTCTCTGTAAACTACTTTTTCATTGCATTTTTTATTCATTTTCGTTTCTGTGGTTGCACCCATCGCTACCTGCTCTGCTCAATTACTTACGTTGCACTTCATTTTCTAGCGATATACATCGATAAGCACTGATGCCAATAAAAATCTTCACAAATTGCCTTTTTAATAATGATATTGTGTATTATTAGACACACAAGAAACAACGTTATCAGTTATTTCAACAGTGATTCGGTCGTTCACACTTTTATTATTATTTTGTTTGTAACGTCTTGTACAGAGTTGCAATGTAGCGTACCTTCAACATGGTAATTATGAACGATGACTTAAATTGTTATGTGTATCACTAGTATCTTGGATTCAGTTTTTGTCTTCCTATTTATTTTACAAAGAACCCATATTTATTTGAATTTATTTGAATTTTATTTCAACAAATATTGAATTTATTATGCCATGGTACCTGTACAAGCATGAATTACGTTATACCCATATTTATTACAATACAATTCGATTCAGGTAACGTAGTATTCACGTATGATTAAGTCTTTGTGAGTTTTCATGGTCGGAAAATCACTCGGGCCATACGTTAACTGTGGAATTTAGTTTGAAAAATCTCTCGTTCTGCGCACAATAAAATCAAAAAATAAAGTGTGTACTCGTCAAACACAGAACGAATGCACTTAGGGTATATTTTAATGGAAAACCAAAGTAACGCAAAGGAGAATTATATGTTTATCTGAAAAAATTAAGAATTTATCGTTGAAAGTGGTAGTATCATTTCAAGCTTTCAAATGACGTATATACTCGTCAAACGCAGTAAACTGGTTGAACGTTTTCTTCTATCTACGACCTTGTTCACATTCAGTAACACAGCTACATAATACTGCGCATTACTAAGAAAGTTGAAACATCTTGTGAATTATTTATATAGTTCATGGCAATATCATCATAACACGTTTATTTACGGAATAATACCAGGAATCGATTTACGTAATGAAATTATAAACTTCCACTTATAAAAAGCGTACAGTTACGCATTGCAAATTCATAAATACGCAAATATTACGTAGACGATATTTGTATTTTTTTTTCTATCTCTAATAGTTTGAAATATATAACCTCACTCAGTTACTTGTGACACTCTGCATATATCGTTTGTGCACGATGGTCTTCCATTGTGTTTTAGTCGATTTTCCAAACAATTTGGAAACCAGCGATTTCCAATCGAATGGATAAGTTCTGATAATTCCACTGCCTAGCCTGCTCGCTCACCCGACTTAAATCCGATGGACTTTTATTTGTGGGGTTGTTTGAAATCCATTGTGTAGAGAACGTCCGTTGCAGAGTTGAAATTCTACATGACAAAGTTTCTAGCAAATCCGAGAAACAGCTGGTCACATTCGGAACATTTCTTGTGAAGCTGAACAAATAGGGTTTATTAGAAATCTAGCCCACTATAATGCAGAAACAAGCTTAAATATAGGATGTATGTTCATACGAATTATTTTATTCTGTTGACGTACTAAGCTATCCGTAGAATGATTTTAACACAATACACGATACTGTGTATAGACTTTATAACTCTTGAAATTTCTGTCAGTTTTACTTATTGATATCTATAATTTCTCTAATTTTAAGTATATTCAGTTAAACATTCTCACATTATTCGAGGATACTTAAATATTTCTGAAAATTAAATTTTTTTACCCATCTAAGCGTATTTGGTTTATTTAAAATACAAGCATTTTTTTCATTATTTTATCATTTACGTAACATTTGATTTATAATAGTTGATATATTTAATTGTAAGAATTTTTCCAAGAAAATATAAATAATCATAATAGTACGAGTATTTAATGTATATAGCCTTAAGCATTATTACATTTAAATTTAACCCATTTGCATCATTAGCGTATATCTGCGCTCAATTTTCCTGGTCACTATTACCGGAGCGTATACATACGCTCTATTTTGTTCGTCATTATCGCAAAAAAATTGAGTGTGCCGTTATATTTTCTGTTAGCTAAAAAATTAAAATACAGGGTGTTATGGGAAATTAAAGTAATAATTCTGATTAGTAGTAGATAGTTCATTTTACTTATTGTAATTTTTCTTCTTAGATAAAATTTTTTAAAATTGGTGATAAATGCCTTCTTTTTCATATTTCCTTATGATGCAAATGGGTTAAATATACGCCATAGATTTCCCAAAGACATGAATTCCAATTAACCCGACACAATTCTCTGAGGGTTAAACGTATGTATATTTTAGTCGGTCAGACGTCAGGACAAATTCATTTATTTTTATAGCACTGATACGTTGATGTATCGATAGAAAAAATACTAGCATGAAAATGGAGATCACGTTGAAAAATAGACATTCATTACTAAACATATTTTTTTATATTATGACTCTGATGCGAACATCCCTCACAATTTGATCGTTAAGAATAATTTTATTTTTCAGAATTTACTTCATACGACAAACGACGCAATTGATTCACGTTAGTGTAATGATGGCGATAAAATATAAGTATGTCTTGATATTGAATAAATTAATAACTGCTATGCAATGAAAAATTCCTTAACAAATTTTCTAGAAAATCTAAAACCGTCACTAATATTACTGACATAAATGTTAAAATGTATTTCATATCGTTATGTATATTTTAATATAGATGATGCGACTACTATGCAGAGTGAGTCATTTAACAGTACCAAATAAATGTATTTCTAAACCACGTATTGTATAAAGAAAATGCTTCAAACAAAAGTTATTCGATATGAACCGATGAGTAAAATATTTTAATTAAGTTTATTAAGATATGAAGATAACCTTGTAATATATAATATTTAACTTTTGTGTTTGAAAAAGCACTAAATTCTGCTTAAAAAATTAGTTAAGGTGTATGAGATCAAAGGCTCATAAATATCAAGAGAAACTTCAATGTAGAATAATAGAACTTGCGAGCATGAAAAACTCAAAGCGGACTTGTCTGTTTGATACGTGAATGTACTGTGCTTATATACATATCATTTCAGACAGATGTTTCAGTGTTATTACTGTAGCAATAAACTTCAGTAATATTGAGAAACGTGATATGCTTCTCATTTATGGTGCCTGCGAGGAAAATTCCGTGAAACAGAAACCCCTTCATAAATGAATAATATCCGGACACAAATTAATCATCACGTCGCGGATTTCAGAAGCTTTGTAAAACATTAAGAGAAACAGACAGTATTCGCCCAAAATGTAATCGTCCATTTTACATTCACAAAAAAGCGAAATATCACGAAACTAATTATTCAGTTTTAACACCGTTTAATATCTAATAACTTTTGTGTGAAACATTTTTTTACACAATTGGTAATATAGACACTAATTTAAGTGGTAATGTTCAACGACTCACCCTATATATTTGATTGTTATATGCCTTATATTACTGCAAAATATTCTCCTTTTATTATCTTCTGTATATTTATACGTGTATTGATATGTGTTTTATATTGGAAAGATGTTTGAATAAGTTTCTATTCTGATTTAGAAGGAAAAAAAGAAATTTCAAACATCAAGCATAAGATGAAAATAAATTTTTAATAAAAGTATTACTTTTTTAAATTAAATTAGTGATATATATGTAGGTAAGTATTTATATATATATTTATTTATTTATTTATTTATTTATTTATATATGTGGTATATCAATGGTATATCTTACATCCCTGCATAGTGGTTGCCATTCTATAGGCGTTCGCTATAGTTATAGCCTGAAGCAAACGTTGCTTTATGTTTTATGTGCAGTTGAAACACTTGAAGTTTTTTATATTATCATTAATCCCATTTTTATCGATTCCAATTGGCCATTGTACGATTCTTTAAAAGTGTCAAAAATACTGCCCTAATTATCAAATATCAATATAATTGAAAAACATGTAACGATTTGAAAAATGAATTACACTAAAAGATTTTACAAATACAATAGACTCACGAAATATATAATAAAGAAAATGTAATGATTTCCTAAAGAATTTCTAATTCCTAATTAAATGTCTTAATTAAATTTTGATGTATTATCTCAAATTATGATCAGTTACCTTTTTACAGCTAAAATTTTCAATATATATTACATAAAAATGTGTTGACATCTATGTGAGTAAATTATTTTAACTTTGATAATATAATATAGTCGATATTTTAGCAAATGTGTCAAGAGTGTTAAGGTTATCTGTAGTTGAAAGTCCATACAAACATAGGTGACTTGAATTTGGACAAATAACAAACAAATTAAACAATTTTAGAATTTTATTATCATATTGACATGAATATACAGCCCAGAACTGCTTAATTTTAGTATACAAAAGTATGAAATTACATAAAAACTTGTACCATGATTATAATTACTGAAAAATACAGATTAAGATTGATCATTGATTAAATTCAATGGTAAACTTTTATGGGAAACAAATGACAGAAAATGGTAAGAAATTCAATAAGTTAATGTAATATTTAATAAAAATAATTACTAGGAAATTTACCAAAGCAGCCGTGAAAAAATCCTTCTTTAGGTTCAAATTGTGAAGTATTGTCTGTATGTTTTACAAATATTAATTTATTTTTATTAGCATGTAATTGAAAATAGCACCTATGAAGATAAAAAAATATATAATTGATACTGTTGATTCGCGGATCTATTAAGTTGTATATAAATAAAAATGTATATCATTTTTGGAGACATAAACAATCTTAAAAGTATTTAATTCTACAATTTAACTGGAAACTGTACAATTTCCCCTTGGAAAAAACAAAAAAAATCTACAATATATACTTATTTGTACTTTACACCCTTCATTGTTACATTTTTTTTATAATTTAAATATAATTTATTTAAATAGTACCTTCCTTAAAATGGAGAAAATATTTTATTCTGATATATAGCAAAATGAAATTTAGAACACGTGATGCATGTATGTTCACGTAATCCGATAATTCTTGCAGAAAATTCAAAACTATGCGCGCTGCATAAAAGATATTGTTAAACATATAACATACGTAACATTGTCTTGGCTCTGAGTGTCAATATTGACAGTCAAAGAACGAAAAATCTTTTTCGCTTCTCCAGTACATGTACGCATGTACGATATATGTTTTTTTTTTTAAACAAACCCTATCTACTAAACTAAAAGCCCATCCAAAATATATTTTTATAATCAGATCTTTTTCGTAAAATTTGTTAACATAGGTAAGCGTCAAGTTAGTTTCTTAGTTACTTTATTTATGTATTAATTAAAATTTATTGTGTTAGAATGTCATTAAATATATTATTTACAGTAGACAAATTCTCACATATCTTGTAATACGGAGTATTTAAGGGTACTCAACAGCAAATAATGCAGGATTACGTAGGATAAGTCGTGAAGATATGGCCTACTCTTTTTAAAAGAGCTATTACAACATAAATATTATTGACACTTAAGAAAAAAATATATATTTATGAGAGATAATACATAAATGTATGTTCATGATAAAAAAAATAAAATTCAACATAATGATAAATTTACAACAACGAAGAAAATTACACTTGGTGCAGAAGGCCATCTTACATTCTGAAAAATTTATTGTCTTTTGATCAAATATTAAGTAATTATGATTTAAAGAACATAAAGAAAATTTGCTAGTGTATTCAGTAGTTACATGATACATAACATACCTTATTTGTTAAATGAAAACAACTAACAAGAATAATTAAACAAACATGTGCACAAAGTACAGTATACTATTAAAAACAATTGAAAATATAGGCATTTTACAATTAAAATGAAATCAGGCCATCTCACCCGGAATTACCTTATCTAAAATATTCTACAACTCAATGATAATAATATACGTAGTTTTTGCGGGTAAAATCCATTTATTACAAGTACTACAATTTAACTTTTAACTTCTCCAAGTAAATATACTTCGTAATAACCACCTTAAGAGCAGGAACTTATTTGAATAGTTATTGCACAGCTTTCTTTGCAAATGCTGCTATCCTTAGGAAACTTTCATGATGATAATGCTAATTTAGGAAATTAAATTTTTGTGTTTCAAGTGTACATATTATATATGTGGTTTAGTAGATTATATAATTAAAAACCATTCGACACATTTTAATTAGGTTTAAAATGATCATTCATTTCAAATCTTTCAGATTACCAAATATAAATTTAAACATTTTCTTAGTAGAGATTCTAAGGACAATAATCTATATTAAAAATTGCGATTGATTAGAAAAATACATAACATTATATTGTTTGTTCTAGAAAAAAGCTTAAACCATTAAAAAAATTAATATTTTTATATTTCGTTTTCTCATTTTCCTCTTTTTCTGAATTTTATCTTATCACTTTCATAACATCGTCAAAAATTTTATTTTATTCAATTTTTATCAATTTTATTATGGGATCTGCAAACTTAATTATTTATAACCAAATAGTTTTAGTTATTTCATGAGTATTTGTTTATTTTATTATGTTAAGTATTTTCAAGTTACTCAAGGTTTATTCTTTACAACGGTTAAGAAATATTCTCATATTATATAGTTAAGCTCAAGGAATATCTGAAAACTACATTCATGTTTAAAATGCTTGTCTTATAGAAACCTTTATACATTAAAGCTACACATAAACTGTAAGATATCTCGTCATCTGTCTGTACTATATTAACACATTGTTGACCGGAAATTTTACGCAAAAGCTATCCCATGTCGCCGGTTATTATTCCGTACTTAAATATGAAAGTGAAACGATCTAAATAAACTTCAATATACTTTGCACAATTTATTTTGTACATAATGAATTGAAATGAAGCTTAGGACATATGTTTTTATGTTTCAAAAGTTGAAATAGCTAATACAGGTACAAACACGAGTTATCCCGTGACCGGTCAACAACATGGTAACTCTTTGCACTCGAGGACTCCGGAGCAAAGCCACTTAAAATTTGTCGCTATAAACTGCAAAAATTTTATCACTAAATATATTATAACGTTCATATCTACAATCGATAAAAAACAATAAAATACATCTATGACTTTTCTTTTCATGCGCGTATCATTTATTTATATGTTAATATACTTTATCCATTAAAATTATTTCGAGTTGTTGGTAATGTCAGTAAGAAAAAGATTCGAGTGCAAAGGGTTAACATTTCGACTGCCACAGTGGTCACCGATGGCTTGAAGTTACAAATTGTTTGAAAACAATGACAAGAAGAAAACTGATATCTTATATAAAATCCATAAATCAAAATATTTAGTAACATAAGAAACTGAACCATAGCGTAACTTAAAAACTATAATATCAAACTACTAACAATTAATTCTAATACCACTTGTCTTTGTTGTGAAAGAATAAATAATATTATTCAAAACGCAAAAAATTGTCAAGGCAGTCAACATGTTAATATAAGTTTGCTTTTTCGTCAGGGTCTTTCAAGCTTTCACAAAATCACTGGTTTCCTTGGCCGCGACGACAATAATCGTAACAACAGTTAACACCTCAACTCGGTTACGTCTGCCATCCCCACTCCAAATTTTTTCCGTTACTCCGCCACGAATTCCTTCGAGTGTCATCGTTGAGCCAAGAACGACGCTGTATCGGAGGGTTCCGGATCTTAAAATCCTTCACTGTAACGATTCTGCCGTGGGGATGTCCCCCTAGACTTTTGGCTAAATTCGAGGCAGTTGTGAGGAACACATCCCAGGGGTGCTCCCGACTCCACCTTGAATTTTACACGCTCGTAAACGCGCGAGTTGCGACCGGGCTTGACAGATCGTTGCCCAGTCTTCCGCGATCCCAAGAAAACATGAAATCGAGGAGGAAAATTTGTGACGTCATAAATTATGTAATCATGTTTAAGTTGCTCACGTAATGTGTGAATAAAATATAATCGAATCTCTGTAACGCGAAGGCCAGTGTAATACGAAATTATTCCCCCGCCCTGATGTCAACATTTCTGCAACATTTCTGTTAGCATTCCTATGTTTTAATATTTTAATATTAACAAGTTGAATGCCGCACGATGTCATAGAGAAAAATACACACAATAGAAAACATATAATATTAAATCATTTAATTAAAATAAAAATTTACTTTTCTCTATGTATTTAGTTACATATATATGACACAATAAATTGAATGTGATTTCTACATATGTATGTGATATAATTTATTCAGTGAGATTGCTGGTTCTGTAATCATCAATTATTTATTTCTAACAATAATGTATATACTTACCTTGGCTACAAGACCAGTTGACTGTGAATAATTAAAGGATAGATAGAATGAGCTTGGAATTCTTTTTCTTTTAGTAAATTATTAATGAGAAAATAATTCCTTCTACTCTTTTCAAACTGTTTTACAAAAATTAGTGAATACAATGAGTTCTAAATACAATATGAAACTCAATACAATATTAAAATCTATTCACTCGTTAATTTAACGAAGCAAAAACTTCAAATACGAAAAATTATTCTCCTTAGTTAAGACTCTAATCTGCGAAATTCGATTGTATTACTTTTATATTACTTTTGTTCTAAATTACTTTTTTTTACTACAAGCATTATATAAAATTTCCTTTCAATACATTCTAGATACAGTTCTTAAAAAACGTCTACGACTGAGTTACATATTAAAGAATTTATAATGATCCACTATATATGTATAATGCAGAATTCATACCTATTGTCATTGATAAAGAAATCAGTGTTACAAATTAAATTTCTGTAGTAAAAATGGTTAAGAATAAAATGTAAGGGACCATTCCTACGTAAGTATATAGGAATAAAATTAAAAGAATAGAATGGAATATTTTTTCACTAGTTTTACTTATCTTTATGAGCGATGGAAAACGAATAAGGATATGTAAACTAATGTATTTCAAAATATTCGAAGATGTTTTGTGTTTTTATGGAACTTAATAGTGGTAGGTCGTACACTTCAATCAATATTTGTAGAACATAATTATTTGGCTACGGTCAAATCGACATTTTCGAAAGCAATTTACAAAAACATGAAATATATAGAACCTGATTTCTTTGTTAAAAAATTTATCGTACGTATATAAATTCTAATATCCTCCTCAAATTTATCACAAATGAACAAAATGCAGTCTAAATTATTATATACATACGTATCATGCTCAGAAAATGTTCTGCCGTTGGAAAGATGATGCGATATTAGAAGCAACAACAGAAAAAAGTGCAGGTGTTTCCTACGGTTGATGGGCAGTCTCAGTGGTACGGGTGTGTCACTTCCAATACAGTCTGTTTATCTTCGGGCATTGTCTTGAGGTTCCTAGAATCAGCTTTAACCTAAAAACCACTAAAACATTCAATTACGACTCCCAATTGTTTAAAGAACTCATCTTCGTTAGACTGATGATAATAAAACAATTGAAACATTGTTGATTTTCGAATCATTACTTTATGACACGACAATTAAGGAACTTCTGAGTCTTCCGGCCATAAGGAGTAATCTTTAAAAAAAATGACCCTAACCTTAAGCTAACATTGCATATAGCTGTATCAGGAATCGAATAACACGCCGATACACGTGTCATGTAGCAACTCCCTTTAAAGTGTATCTTCCTCGTGTTCCGGTACAGTGGTCACCAACCGACGATTTAGTCGATCGATTAACAGGGAATTTTTTATGTGATCTTTCCATACAATTATGGCTTACATCCGAATGCATAAATTTTATCACAATGAATTTAATAATTTCTATCTCTATTTTGTATTTAGTAAGCAAACGAAGGTATTGTTTTTTCATTGAAACACAGATAATGCTTTTATACGATATCCTTTATTATTAGTGCAAATATTTTTTATATTTTATTCAAATAATTTTTCTTTTCAAATGAAACAAAAACTGTTATTATTAATATAAATATTAATCGAATTTGATTTCGTTAGCTTTACATACTGTGATTTGCAATAGCTGATATGTACAGAGTGCTTTATTTTTAACAAAGCAGATTTTGTTAATTGTAATTTTTTTTAATGTCAAAAAATGTTAAAAAAAATTAATATCATGTTTTGTAATTCTTTCTCAAAGTCATTTTCTTCAAATTTTCAAAGTCTTCAACATTTTTTTAATAATACATAGTTATTATTGTATAGTTGTAATTAAACACATATATTTCGTATGCATACATATTATTTGTTGACCTCGAATGAAAAATTCTAATTTTCATTGTTTATTTCCACAGTATTATTTTAGAATTTTTCATTATAATTGAAGTAATAAAAATACATGCATGTAAAATTCTATATTGTAAACTTGATTTGTTTACGCCAGGTGGCTCCGAAATTTACTTATTGCTATATAAATATTGAAAATTGAAAACTTTACCATGAGGTTTAAGATATTTATAATGAAATCACAATTAATATATTGATAAAAAAAGATATTTTATAATATCATTATTTAATTTTCCAAATATTTTTTTCTCATCCCTCTAAAACCAGTGGTAATGGGTTGCCTGGATCTTGCATGTAACCATTTAATTAGATGCATGATATTTTTTTCTTATCCTCCATATTCATCTTTTTCAGGTACAGACGTAATGGTTTAAGAAATAAATCCTTTCATGATAAATAAATTATAAAATGATTATTTGATAATTTTTTAGTGCTAGGATTAATAATGTTTAGAAATCTGTAATAATGCCACAAATTATTTCTCGAAACATGCGTAAAGAATAAAATGAAAATTATTTTGATTAACTGTGATATCTGAAAGAAATTATGGATACCAAGCATTTTATTTAAAAGGCCATATTTCATACGCAGCATTGTAATAAAAGAATGCAAGCTGTAGAGTATTTGCGCTGATATTTTATTTTCGTCACTGCGACGACTCAGGAAGGGAAGGTAACATGCACACTCGAAGGTGTCATAAATTATACCTTTCGTTACTGCGTCGTATACTATTTTAGAAGAACAAAGCAAGAAAACAACTATCATTATTCAAGTTTTCGATGATTTGTAATGTTTTAGGGAACATGCAATTATGCTAGCTTTTTGTGTCATTTATTAATAATTGCTAATTTAATCGATCATGTAGCGTTCGACTTTTTCTGACATTTTAGCACTTAATGTTATGACACT
Source organism: Nomia melanderi (assembly GCF_051020985.1). Classification (NCBI taxonomy): domain Eukaryota; kingdom Metazoa; phylum Arthropoda; class Insecta; order Hymenoptera; family Halictidae; genus Nomia; species Nomia melanderi. The sequence continues at coordinate 1,953,464 of NC_135009.1, forward strand.
TAATCTTTTACAAGTGTTTATTGATCCTTATTGATATTATTATTAACACGTTACGCGTTCTCCATTTTTCATATTAAAACTTACATCAACATTGTTCAATTCAATTGTAGTTTTATATGCCACTTCACTAATTTATTTAAGAATATTTAAAAAACAGTAAAATTATACATAAACCTACATATACCTACTTACAGAAGTATATGAAAATTATGTTATGGTTCAAAATACTACAATACATCCACTGGATAACAAAAGTATAATATTTGAACGCTAACATTTACAAATTTTTAATGAGCGAAATGTGTTATACAGAGAAAATAATAGTAATAAAATTACAATGACTTTATAACTATGTTCAATATTTGAACGGTTCCATTCGAGCTCCGGTATCTATTGTAGTGAATTTAAATCAAAAAATTTCATTGGAAACGATTAGCTATCGGATTTTGCGATTACACGCCTTCACGTTCGTGGTTCGGTCGCATGGAACTTACCTGGTGGGTTCCGCACGAGCCTATCAGAGGGATGAGTTTAAAGAGGCCGCGCGGTATAGCATCGGTTCGCGTGTGCCCTGACGTGGAAAGCCGGTTAGTCGGACTGAATCCTTCGTGCCGGCTGCATTTACAGGAACGCTCCGCTCCGTTCGTGTTCGATCCATTTCAAAGTGTGACCATCGGCGCGTTCGATCCTAAATCCTCGTAAAGGTACCATCGCGTTTCGATCCACGGGAAAACCGGTGTTCGTTCCATCCTCGAATGTGCGCGATAGGAACTAAGTGTCCGAGTAATCTGCGATGTGAAACGTTTGTCGATCGAATGGTGTATTTTTCATATTTCTCTGCAATTCCAAGTGCACGTGACCAGGATTTACAGAATTAACCGAGTCTGCGAGTTTGAGGGTACGTTCACTTTGTTTTCATCCTAGAGTAGTACCGCGCACGCGTGCAACGTGACCTCTGATCGCTTTCAATTATATATGTAAACAAGCTCCATGTGAAAATGCGCGACAGGAACGAGCGAAGAGTAACATCGTTATCGAAGGTTTTTACTGTCTTCTTATAATATTCTGATCGTTAAACTTAATACTGATTCAACGTCATATGATTATGCGGTGTTTTATATGCATCTGATACAATTGCAAACACGCGTTTCCACGAGCGTAGTACTGATGTAAGTTATGTATCCGCTGCATTAATGGAATTCACAGGAAAAGATTACTTGCGAAGGTAAAGCAATTACCGACCGGTGAAACGAACCGATGAAGGTTTTCGTTGAAACGGAATACTAGAAATAAGTATTCGTGACTGATTCGAACCAAGTGTAACGTAACAGTAGGTTGCGTTATCCTTTCAGCTTTCAAAAATGCATGTCGAACGTTCGTTAATCGTTAATTGTAAGCGGTCTTGTGTTGTTTATGAGTTCTGTGATACTCTAAAACGATTTATATTGTTAGAGGAACTTACGCTGAACGTTTAGTAAGTATGAATTTGAATTTTCCATGATAAACGTGCACTGAGTTTTTACTGAAAAATTTATATAACGTTTGAACGGTAGTTGTAACAGTGACAGTACTATATTCTTTTAATCTTAAAATAATAGTATACGTCGAAAACTTCAGTGAAAGTAATTTTAGACTACGGAACGGTAGTACCATTCGATTGGAAGGTGGAAAATATATCTAAGATTTAACAATTTAATTTAATTTCAATTTAAATACGTAACAGTCGCAATTTTTCAAAGCAGTTTTTTCACTCGATATGTGCATGTTTTTTACGATCATGGCAAAATTGTATCAAATGATATATATTATTGACAGTTTTGTAGTATAAAAACATTTATAAAAACTTATGATATACAATTCTTTATTTATATTTTAAACGAAACAATAAATTTAAGTAAGTTTCATAAGATTTCTTAATTACTCTAAGCAATACTTTCATCTATATTCGCTATTTTTAAAATATTGACGTTTCCACCCATTGTAACCCATTTGTATTAGTATTTTTATTGCTGATTCATACGAAGTGTATATGGATATTCTATATATTGACTTTCACAATTTATATTCCTCTTAGTTTGAAAGGAAAAATTATTTTACAGCACGCAAAGTTTAAATTAATAAAAATTTGGTCGAAATGAACGTCTTTTTATTAACATTTATTCTGAAAAATATTTCTTATATTCTGTACAATATATTATATAAGCTATTCCATTTATCGAAGAACAGATAGGATACAATTTTAAATTCTTTGACAAAAACAAGAGTTTAAGAATAAGCAAATCAGTGTTTCTATATTCCATTTTTTACATAGTTATACCATGTTAATATGTAAATGATATTCCAAACATTCAATACATTTATAATATTTGTACATTGTATTTTATAGCCATAGTTTGTCGAGAGATATCTAGAACGGTCATTTGGATAAATCGCAACTTACTGCAACTGAGAGAGCATCTGTTTCCTGGGTACAAGAAAGCCGTAATTGTAGAACGTATATATCAAAGTCAGTCGAGACACGAGTGAGTTAAATCTCACACCTTCTCAGAAAGTACGGAAGACAGATTGCGTGCAATTATATCTTAAAGCTAGAGATCTTCTTGTTAATGATATACCATCACATCTATCGTTTTTTCCATATGCATATGCATTTTATATTAGAAAATCATTACATTATTAATACACTATTAATGAGAATTATCTTTTCGAGCTCATAAACGTATCAAAATGTAAATGTATTTCTTGAGTTCGTGTTTGTTATCAATTTTATATCTATACGATTATACGTATTTACATGTACGCATTTTTGTAAGTAAAAGAAGTGAAACAGTAACATAGGTTTTCACGATACCATTACACTTATTAGTTGTAAACCATTACGGGATCATAAATTTCTTCGATGACATATTCATGAAATGTTAACTACGTTTACAAGTGCAGCGCCAGGATACGTGAAATTAACGATTTGACACACTTTTTTTGAATGACTGACTTCTACAGATTCAAATAAAATTTTTTTCCAAACCATGTCAAAGAAATCAGTATTAGCAGTAATGTTATTGTAATAATAGTATAAATATTCTATCTCTTCGAGTAATACAAAGTAACACGAATTTGGTTCAGCATGAGTAATGAACTAAATTGATATCAGAGGGATTCTAATTATTATTATTATTTTTATCATTTATAGTAGAAATTAATATCTAGTTAAAAATACTGTATAAAACAATTAAATAATAATAAATATAGATTACTACACAGATAAAATAAAAGAGTATATGTGTTTTGAATATAACTTCGTTCGGTAACAGTATCAGTTTCTATTTTTGGTCTCTTATAATACGGTTTTATACTACGCAAGCTTCTATCAGAACACAACTACCACATTAGCTGTGGGCTACTTGTGTCCAATAATATACCGATGATACTACGGGTTTCTCCTAAATTTTTGACGGTTAAATTTTCTGATTGATTGATTGATTGTTAAAATCTTTTATCTCCAGAAGTAGATGTCAATAAATCGGATACAATATTTTTGATAGTTTAATAGTGCTCTGTATGAATTTTAATAATAGTAAGAACTTAGAATTAACGATTTTTCTTAACGAATAGAAAGGTGTTCATTTTTCGCTACGACATAGTTAACCTTGCAGCGCAGTAATTATTGAAAGAAGAATCAAAAGTGGACTTACACAGTTTACCATATTTATCATATGTTTCCATATTTCTTCGACAGGTTCCAACACATTGTAATTACATTTCTCGTAGTTAACAACGAAGATAGAAAGGATTCCTATAATTCAAAATAGTATCCTTAATTTTACAGTAACATAACTGAACAAAATTTTCTATTGTAGTAACCTAAACCACTGTATCCTCGGAATTATTCTCAATATTGACGTTATTTTATAACATAGAGCGGTCACAATGAACAAACTACATATATATGTAAATACATAACTATCTATAACTATAAGTACTTAAAAGATACTTTCTAAGTACCATTATTCAAAACTGGCAGAACTGTTGCATTTACTTAACGTAACACCGTAAATACAGAGGTTAAAGTAATTTATCTTTCCCCACTAAACGGTAATTTCCCACCTTAACGAAACACCTAATCGCGTCTGTTCCACCTTTGCTATACAAGTAACAAGCGGTATAAAAACACCTATACGAAATTGTTCTAGCACTTAACTTGAGCAATTTATTAGGAGTATTTTACGCGACATCCTTTTAGTTTAGATGACATCTTTCCTGATCTATAAACACATATAAATAATAGTTTATATTGTTCCTTTAAAGAATCTAATTTGACACTAGAATTCTCAAATATTTAAAATGTTTTAGACGTAATTTCTTATACAAATTACGGGAGTACCATTTTACCTATCTATGGGACAGTCATTAAAGTATATGTAAACATGAAAAATATTGATTTTCAAAATTGGCCATTTTGCCAGTCTGAGAGTTCTTGTATTAAAGAAAATGTTTCATCTTGTTCACTTTAATTTACATTAATAATTTTTTAATGCTGCAAACATCATTTGTAATAGTTTTCAAAAATGCTTCATGATATAAAACGTAACTGAACAGGACCATTTAGGCACTTTAAAAAGTGTACTCAGAAGTACCTGATTGACACTGTCAAATTGCTAATTAGCATAATATGAGATAGTTTGAGGTGAATATTCGCATGGTAAGGTTCATCGTGGTCCGATTTACCGTGCGAACATTCTCAAAGTGCAATAAAGTTCCGCAAGGAAAACCGAATCGAACGTACCGTTAATCCAACATTAATTTTACGCGAAATACCCAGGCCACCGCGTAACCCGCGAAACGCAAATGCATTATTCGACCGTTCGCATTGCGCAGCGTGAACAAATTTTCTGTTGCAGACTCGACTGCCTCTCACGTACTCCGCCACGTTACCCAGAAAATTGCGCAATATTAAATCGGTCCACGCATTAATCGGTCATCGTGTATAAGCGTGATGTGACTGGAAACGAAGAATGTCTGAGGAACATGCGATTAATGAGAAAACAATGCAACATATAATTTCATACAATTATAAAGAAAGTAGTTGAACTACTCCAATTAACCAGGAACACAAGACAAGCACACTTTCTAATTTCATTAAGCAACACGTTTCTTAAAAGTAGAATTTACATTGAACAGTTTAGTATTTGATGATACAATGAAATGAAAGATTTCGGCTAACGACAACGATACTATATTATTCTTGATTACTTTTGTAATTGTTTTAACAATAAATCTACGGACATTTGTAAAGAAAAATAACTGTCTCAAGCATTATAATTTTTTCTAAGAAAGGCTTATTTACTTGTAACACGTAAGAAAATTTACACCATATTAACGCCAACCATAGAATATTTAATCGAACTCATGACGAAGTTTAAACGGAATTTAGAAAGCATAAATATTGTTCCATTCTTTTAAATTTGAGTTACGTATTATGTCTTTGTTATTAATCATTATGCTTTAAAGTAAACGTAGATCTATAATTAGTACAGAACTCTTTCCTTCTTTTAATGAATTTTAAACAATAAGATAATCTAACATCGAGTAAGGCATTAACACCAAAATTACAAAGCAGTTAAATTGACTTTTTGAAATTCCTCTATAGAAACTTTAAGAGTGCATCTATTGAGAGTTTAATTGATTTATAGTTCCGTTTGCGTGTTGCTAAATCAATTTCTTTCATAATTTCTTAAAGAAACATCTGTTATCTTTCTAATAATTACGAAAAAAAGAAATCAGGAGTGGGTCATTTTGACCCATCTGGTAGTTTTAGTACTAAATTAGCGTAAATAATGGAGGAACGATCGAAAAATGAAAAAGAACTGACAGAATCTACTGAAGTAAAAGATTACATTGCGAATTTTCGACGAAATAGTCGGAATCGGGAATCCTACGACGAAATAGCGGAGCTCGAAGCGGAATTGCGAAGAGCGTATATAGCAAAAGAATTAAGAACACAGCTTATAGAAAAAGAAACCGAGCGATACATCGAAAAAGTGCAGAGACAGCAAGCTGCGAAAATGATGCAGTTAGAGGAACATGCGGTCGTGGAAGATGATCTACGCCTAAAATTCGACAATCTCCGGAAATCCGAAGATTACAGGCGACAGCTGACGGAGCAGATAACGCGAAAACAGGAGGAAAAATGCGCGATGATAGAAGAGGCTCGTAGGGAAAGAGAAATCTTAACCGAGGTTGACAGGATACGGGAGCGACGTGAGAAATTGAATGAGATGGAGATGAAAAGCGAAATGGCCGAGAGCCTGAGACGAGAAAATTTTATTCTCCAGGAAATGAAAGTGATCCGCAGCCAAGAGGAAATGGAGACTGAAATGAAGAAACTTTTAGAGGACGAGGAATATTTGCGAGAAATTGATCGGCGAGCGGTTAAAGCGAGAAAACTTCACGAGGAACAGATGCGCAATAGGGAGCAAGCTATCCGTAAAATAGCAGAGATATTAACAAATTTGAACTCCCAAAAAGAAGAGAGGTTGAGGTTGATCGACGACATAATAACCGCAGATGTGAAGCTTGAGTTGTTGATCCAAGAAGAAGAAGTCGTCCAGAGGAAAACGATGAGGAAACAGTTGGCAGCTGATTTGGAGGAGCAGATCGCTTTCACGGAACAATGTAAACTGCGCTTTGTGGAGCAAGATAGAGCATTCGCGGAAGAAATCATGAAGAAAATTATGGAGGACGAGAAAACTGAGAAACTCACCAGAGAGGCTAAGCGAAGAATGCAGTTACAGTATCGAGACGATTTGGCTCGGATGATCGAGAAACGGCGTAAAGCACGAGAGGATGAAATCGCTAGAATGAGAGAGCAAGCTAAGAAGGAAAATGAATTGGAGATAATTAATCTCAGTCGCGCTAGAGAAAAGAGAAAACGATTGTTAGAGACACATGCGTCAAACGTGGCTGATTTCTTGGATAAGAATGCTCTCACGGAAGAAGAGAAAGATATTGTTGAAAAAGCCGTAGAAAGTGAATTCTCATCGAAATGTGTGCGAAAATCGGACTAAAAATATACTAGCTTTCTCGCTTTAGTTGGACATTAAATTTGTTTCGATTATTATTTTGAAGGTAAGAAAATATTGCTGAAAGGAGTTCATATGGTTTTTAAATGTACATCTGATGATGATGAGGTCCTTTCGGAACCACTTTAAATTTCATTTTAAGGTAATTGCGGTTTCTTTCAAGTTAACATCTATGTAATAAAACGATCAAGATCATTAGTACCTTCAAATGGTTTTCAAGAAAAAAATTAATTTAAATCATTTATTACCATGTGTAGGTACACATAAATACAATAATGTGAATGATCAAAATTTTGGACACATAATATAAAGCATCTTATTCATTATTCTTGTTACCTAATCTTATTATGCCTAACAATATTTAATTAAAGTTAAACACTGTGGTTTATTCTACTGTATGTAGACAAAGTTACGTTCGTTCATTCGGATTTTGGAAGTTAGAGATTTAAAAGTAGATAACTGAAATACATATTGATATAATTGTATCGATCAAAGTCAACGTAAACATATATTAAATAGTGTTTATAAAATTCAATACGCGTCACACTGACGAGCTCCTTAATTATTAACCTAATGTTAATTAATGGTGTTTCTTAGTGAATTTCTATAATTAATTTGGTTAATTCTTTCATATTATTTGAAATACTTGTACTAATTTCCTTGTAAGTCATAAATTTTAGAGCTTTCACTACACAAATATCATATTTATTTGTTTTCTAACTGCGCAGTTGCTGTTTGACGCCACTAAACATTAACAAAATGTAACAAAATACCTCTATAATCGCTTATAAGAATAATTCAATTCTACTGTTCAAAAAGGCACATTTCTTTTTTGCTGAATGAAGGTCATCTATAAATCTCAGAAGTATTTTCTTATCATCGCCATATGCACATCTCGAAATTACACAGACTGTTATTCACTTATTCTTATTTTTTCCGTATTGGGACATAACATTGATTGAATAATACTTCATCAATTAAATTTTTTTATATAAATAAAAATTCATTTTATAGTTACAATTCAATTCATAATAAAACGAAGCTATTAGACTCAATTATTAATCTGTATAACATTTTATAGATGAAAGTAATGAAATGTATGTTTGTTACAAATTTCAAAAACTAGCTGAATTAAATTCAGTTCCTAAGACAAGTCTTAACGCCGAATCAAATACTATATCCTATAATATATATATATACATTAAAAAAATTTCTAATACTGTACAGATATTCGTGTAGACATTTATAACTGTTTATGGTATTTTCAATTTTCTTGTCCGATATCTAATAGAACCATTAATCAAAATGTCAGATGTCGAACTAATAATTAGTGGTGTATTACGCGCGTGAGTAACTTTCAGTGCTAAAAATTACTGTATCAAAAATTCTAAAAGTATATGCTCGTATATGACATGCCTATCTTTAGATCTATAATTAACGTTTAGTTTATAATACACTAACATTTTATAACGTCAACAAGATAAACGTTACCCGTTCAAGCGAGCGATTTTCTAATGTCAAGGGAACAGTTGAGAAAATAAATTTCAATGTTATTGTTCTAATTTTTACATGATTAATGAATGAAATACGAATGAAAATAAAACCTCTGATAAATAAATGTAATAATATAGTTCAATTTTTAAAATTTCCACGGTGTCATAAAAACTTAAATACTTCAGCTTTTTATAAGATGACACAGAAATTAACTTTTCCTTTCCCAAAATGTAAAACGTATCAAGAAAGGTGAACATCTTTGAAATGTAATTATTATTTTTCTGTAAAACTAACTCATTTCTACTGTATCGATATTTAAAAGCATTATACTAAAATGTTGCCTATAAATAAGTTTTAGTTCCTAATATTATGTTTAATTAATATAGCTGTAATTACCTATGTATGTTAATCTCATGTACATATTTTCCAGATAAAAAATAATGATAAAAGAAACAGTTACAAATTCTCACTATATTATAAGAGAATATAAATATAACGCGTAATTTACAGAGTAAGCCTAAATATTCATGTATGAAGTATGAAAAGAACGTTAGTTGATAACAAACGATACTTTATTGTAATAAATGAATTGTCCTTATATATATATGTGACACAATTCTTATTAATTGTCAGAATGCTTAAGCATCAATAAATTAAATATGTTTACAATCATTTCGTCATAGGAACATAGAGTTTCGAATGTTTTGTGGGAGATAGAACAAAGTTAAACCTCTGGCATCTGTCGGCAGGTGTTACCAATTATTTAAGTGTCCAATTTCCTGTGCGAGAATTCCTACAAAGCAGTAAAAACAGATTTATGTCCCTTACCTACGATTTATGTAGAAACACGTTAAAAATGTAAATGTAACATCAAATGTCTAAACTTAGTGTGCAAAAAATTCAACTATACTTTTGAAATTTATTTAATATCAGTTTATTTAATGAATTTCCTTTATTGAACTGATTTCAGAACTTCATTTAAAGGCGACGTTATGTATCTCATACACTGTATATTGTTAATAACATACTGATATATGAGAAACAAAATAATATATTGTGACAGTAGTTTCTTAAATGATACATTTGCATTCGCAAGTAATACATTTCTTGTGAAATAAACAAATACTGTATTAACGCTAGATTTACGGAACGCGCCAATTTGACACAGATTTAATTTATTAACATTATTTCGTAAATGTTTAAATCAGTTTTGGTTGATGAAATTACACGGATATGTGTTCTAATTGTCTATTTTGAAATCTATAATCTTCAAAATCTAAATTAACGAACATCAATTTTTCTGGAAACAATAACAAAATATTATTGTCAATCGCATATGTCATGATAAGTGAACGAAAATAGAGTTAGGAAAATGCATAGAAGGATTTGAAAGGACATGGAGTATGGCTCCATAAAGCGTTGTGTTCGTCAGTTTATCAGTTTACTATTTAAATATGTTATTAAAAAATCCAACAATCACAAATTCTTGGCAAATCGCGTATTACATTAACATGTGGATGTTCACAAATAAAATAATTCAATGGAACTTATGATGTACCGTTATTTTTTAATTACACAACATCCGGCTTAATAATCAAATTCATTAAACCATTAAGATTTTTCAATTTTCCGCCTACTAAACTGTTTACTTGGAATCGCACACTATTCACGATATCCTTTGGGAAGTTCTGTCGATTAGCAAAAAAGTGTGCTGGGCGTATTATTGGCTGGCAATCAACCGATGACTTGTGCTTCATTAAAGAATTTAATACGCGATCCACTATCTGCCCATTAATTTACGGGCGGGGGTGGGGGGGGGGGGGGGATAGATGGAAAGAACAGGATAACTGAACGCCATTGATCGCTCAGATGATGACCAACGAATTTATTGAAAGTATGCACGTGCCAATAACACGCCACGGGTACTACACTTCAAATCGGCAGTTGCTCAATCTTATTGTCAAAGAACAATCGAATATGAATATAATTCAAGGTTGTTTGAATGTAACTGCTTTTTATCGACCTCGTAAAATCAACAAATATGCGCGTTTTTGTACAGCGAGCTCATTAATTGATTAAAACGAGAGTAAAAGACAAGTTTATATACATATAAGTTGCAAAGATCATTTTTAAGATACTTAAATTTTAATGGATTTTTATGGCGTTACAGAAATAATGACCTAACCAATATATACTTATGTATACAGGGTGATTCATGCAACTGTTACAAGTCCATCTTTTTTCTGGTTGAAGTTAAAAAACTGCTACAGGACAAAAATGAATAGTATAATATCTTGCGTATATTCACAAACGGATTTTTCGTACGTGCAATAGTACACATACATTCGGCAGTTATAATATTTTTTAAAAATTGGAATCTACTTTTTTCTTCGTGTGAGTTAAACCCATGAAATCAAATAAAATCAAATATATTCCTGAAAATTGCTTTAAGAATCAGTAATTTCAATATCATTAATGATATTGAATAATGAAACTCAATAAGTAGTTTCAACTGATATCTACATTAGAAATTGAAAATGTTAAATAATTCATATTGAAACTATATACACGTATAAGATGTTTTTGTCACAAAAACTAACAATTTAATATTATTGATGCATTTCGATATACATACGTCCATACATATAGATAAATGTTATTACAGATGTAAAATAAGCATTTCGATATGAAGTATCTTTCATGAATGATAATAGCAATTAGGGATGTTTGCAAATATTTTAATTATTTTTAAAAGTAAGAATATTTTTAAAATATTTTAGAATAATTCATTAAAATAATTTAGATGAATCATTTCTACAATGTCCACTAAGAATGTGATATTTTATAAAAATTGCATACCTTTAAATTTCGCCCTACTTAAAGCAGTGCAGTCTTCATTCACTAATTAATTTCAACTAGAAATATTAATTTGCGCAACTAACTTAATAATTTGTACAAGTAATTTGAGTTCGGTATACACGTAAAGACTTTGTCCTTTGAACAAGATTTTGAATTACAACACTTTGTTAAATGATTACGTTGTCAGTGCTACTATCTACTAAATAGGATCAGCCAACCTGCCAAGAATCCCCCAACACCTTTGAAGCTAGTTTGATAGTAAATTCGTGTTTGATCAGAATTCCATCATTTAACTACCTATCTCTCGAAACTTTAGTCGACGCCAACTTTACTTTATTAGGATACTTGTCTTCCGTCTTTACACCACGGAAGTTCGCAGTTTATCCAAGTTGAAGTATCTTCAGCATGATAATGATATAACATTTGTAACAGCTTATCAGTTTGAGTTACCATTGCAAATAGCATATAGAAATCTTCTTCTGTATAAAATGCAATAAAAATGAAAATAAAATCTGACGATTTTTCTCATTATAGAATGAAATTTATTTTTCAAATTTTAAGAAATTCAGTAAAATTCAGTTCATAAAAATAATTGCTTCTCTGTTGGTATAATTTTATAATAAAGAATTTTATACATGCACCGAGTGTTCCTGGTTTCCTGTATATCCGCTGGAATCCCAAGCGGCGCGATCGCGCTTCGCCATTACACTGCCTAAAAGTGCCAGTCTATCTTATTTATTTATTTGTTTTCCTTCTGATTATTCATTCTTATTTTTGTTATTACACGCTTAGAACTGGAAAAATGTAACGATTGCGCTATTTAAAATTTATTTTTGTAAAAATAGAAAAGCGTCATTCAATTTCTGAATTGAAACGAAAGAAGTATTTTTCGAGTGGGATTTGCGAAAATCGATGGGACTCAAACAGATATATAAGTTCATACATGAATTACTATGAGTAAAACGTTATTAGACAAAATATGAAATTGCATCGAGCTACCTTTTCACTTGATACAGCAGAGTGAGAATTTATTGGCAAACTTTCAAACCATAAATTGCATTCTACATTGTACATTTCCTTGTTTAATAATTTCATTTTTTTAAAGAATTTTTAAATTATTAGTTCCAGCCAGTTTGTAAAATTTAATATCTTAACCCTAATATTATATCAATATTAACACTTTGTTTCGACATGTTCAATATAACCTTACAAATTGCATATTATGAATAATTATTAAGTAGTTAATTTAAAAAATGTCGTGTGTGAACTCAATCAATTTTCAAGACTGAAACTGAATATACTTCTATATCTATGGACTTAAAATTGAGGTCTTTCTTAATTTTATATTTTAAAAGCTAAATGTTTAAAAGAGTCGGTCAATGCAAATTGGTAATTTTAATAGAGCAATATATCACTGTATGGTAACATATAGAACAATATATCACTGTTTTCCTTATCACGTTGCATTTGACGTCGAAAACATAATGTAAAAGTAAAAGGAGGTGAAGAAAACGATTTTATTGATAACACTTACAACTCTTGTTATCGGTAATTAATTCGCTGATGTGTGGTATTTTATAGAATTTGATTTTTAAATAATTTTCCTTGAAAAATAATTTCGAGAAAAGTGTATTCTATTAGAATCCTACAGAAGGATATATACATTTTTTTTATACAAATAGATGTCATTTATGATGCAAATGTCGTATTTTATTATATTCATAATTGACTGAAATTCGTTGTCATTTATGTACCGGAATAAGGTGAATCACATAAATATATCTAACCTTTTCAGGTATATAAAATTCTGTAAACAAAACAGTTTAACTATCTGTGCTAGAATAGTGATCACAATGAATAGATTTTTAAATGAATAATTAATATGTATCTGATGATTGTATAGGAATTCGAGTGCTATTGCAATTGATGACAAAAAGAAAATATAACCAACAATAATGTGAAACTGATCCCTGATCAATTACTCTTTGCTGTTATAGTAGAGAGTTAAATCCTCAATGAGAATTGAGGACATAATAATACATCTATTACACATATATGTAGATACTGTTCATAGTAGAAAATAATCAATTAAAATAGTGAACATGATTGTTGAAGTTATTATTTCTACGTATATTAAAAACAAAGAATAGTATTGCATGTATCTATTAGGTACCGGAAAAAGTTCGTGTGATTTTCTTGTTAGCAATGAATTGAGGTTCCAATTAGTATATTAGGTAAAGGCACCGGTAATTAATCTGGTATCAGTGGTTAACCAGTTTTCGGGAAAACATAAAAAATAAGGTTTTTAAAAATAATAATGTTTCGATAAAGGCACGATAGAGATACGCTGCAGCATCCACCGACCCAACCCCGACACTCTTTTACCTGAATTAAATTGGTTATCATAAAAACTAACAATTTATTGCATTAACGTTGGTAGATGCCTCCAATTTTCAACATGGCATTAACTTCTTATCATTTGTATTTGTCCTTTTACTTATAATTCGTTACAATCGTTGCAAATAAACGATATTAAAAATCACTGAAAATTAATATTTTCACTTACATAATGCAAGAGGTTAATACTATAAACAAAAATGTTCATTAAAAATTGTCAAATGATTTTCTTAACATCTAGATTTAACAAATAAATGTTTATATTCCTTTTTACAATAACACTTTAGTTACGCATGATGACCATTGCCGCTATATCTGGTTCTAATAGGAATGAAAATATTTTCCACATTAAATAAAACGAATAATTGTCATAATAAATCTGGCTTTCTTTGTCCCAACCCTTACTGTCAAAAATAACAGTATTATTCATTTCATCTAATATGTCGATATGAAATACTATATTTCTGTTATCGATATTAACAATCAGAATGAAGACTTATCTGTTATAAACGTAATACGTTTTCTTTTATAGTAAATTGTTAATGAAAAAGTAGTTAACGACAAAACAAGTGCGAGAGAAATCGTCAGGCAAAAGATTAACGATACAGATAAATGACACGTACCAACAGCGCGTAAATTCGATTCTACTAATACGTGTTTACCGGTTCTCGTTTATTTTTTAGTACGTCCATTAAATCGGATACCTATCTATATAAAAACACAGAGAAGACAAACATATTTGTAATAGCAATATCTCAATTTCATTTGAAAACGATCAATCTATACATGTGTCTAACTATCAAAAATATCTTTTATTACTTATTACGTTACAGAGAACGAAGAATATCTTTTCTGTTTCTCTTTTCCTTCCCCTTGTTGCCAAATTGTATAATTTCGAAAGCTGTAAACATTCTTTCGATTGTGTAACTGCAAATTCATATAAAAAACAGGTAAGAGTAAATGGTATTGATATAGAAATACATGATACTTAATTCAAACCGTATTAGAAACTAACAAATTGCTTACATTGTGAATGCAAAAATGTGTTTACGTAATCAAAAAGAACATATATAAACTTTTAACCCATTCGAGACTAACTGCACATCAGGCATGTAACTCAATAAATACCTAGGCGAGAAGGTAAAATTGTCTTTAAATCAAATAAAAATTGAAGTTATGTACAAATTAAAACTTATATTGATTTATTCATAGTATTAATTTCTTATCTTCGAAACATTTTTTCTTTTCTAATCTTTCAATATGTCAACCAAAAGAATTTGTTCTTAGAAACCGTCTTTTTAACAAATTCTGATCACGAATGATTTAACCTTAAAGTGAAAATTTGTTGGAAGAAAGGAAATGATTTATGAATATATGTATGTCGTTTGTGTTTATTTTATACAAATTAATGTTTTGATTTTCATGAAACTAATATTTCACATTATGACAGTTTAATACTTTATGTTTACTGTCTTTCGTTTCTCTTCTCATAATTAAATTATTAAACTATGCCATCGGTATTTAAGATTTTATAACACAAATAATCGTAAAGAATTTATTAACAATTGCTGTTTTTTACGTAAAATGATGCAATTTTAGAAACAATTAAAATTTCAAAAAATGTGTAATACATCTTATATTTATGCAATTTATATAAATGCTTGAAGTAAGAAATAAAAAAAAGCATTAAATTTTATATATATATATACATAATACAATACGTACTATTAAACTTTATTATATCCGTCCAAACCGAATTACTATAATTCAGTCAATTAAACGATGATTATTTGTAAAAATCTTTATATTATATATAATATTACCTACTGCGATGACATTTGGTAAGATAAACGTGCAATAATAATGAAACGATGTGATGAAATAATTTGATATTATATTTTTTTCATTTTGTGTATTTTGCTATGGGAAATCGTGCGGCACTGAACGTGTTAATGGATGTCTTAGAGTAGGACATCAAAGGATACATTTCATTTTTATTAAGAATTAATATTCTCTGATTTCACAAATTTATCGAACACTGATTACCGTTTCTTGAATACGTAAGCTGCTCTTAATGGTAAAAGAAATATTGATGTTCTGGGGAAAGTCTGGCAGGTATGGCGGCCTGGTAAGATTTCGTATTATGATTCAGCTAATTTTACTAAGGTGATTCGCAATTTGTTCGCTCATGCATTATTGTGTAATAAGCAGGGATCATGCCTATTAATGACTGCCAATGAATTTCATTAATATTGAAGCATTTTTTGCACAGATTCTTTTCAGTTATCATACTGTATTCATTTATCATCAGAGTATTACAGATTATGATTCACTAACACAAATCCAATTGTCTCGACTTAGGATTTTCTGTATATACATAAATAATTATATTTCCTAATAAATAAGTACAATCATTACTGATATAAATCATATGGAAATGTATATTTATTCCTATTTCTACACTTCGAAGTGTGTTTAAACCAGTTCACAATATTCTTAGCACTTTCTTTCGTGCACTCATAAATATTCAAGACGTTTAAGTGATTCCAGTTACATAATCCATCATTTACATATATCTACAGATAAATTTATACATGTACTTACATATATGAACAACGATTATTATGACATTTTATATGGTACATAAAACAAAATTGTTGTAGTTTTCAAAGATTTTAATAATATAATAATATAATAAACAAGTATAAAAATAGAATATACAAATAACATCAAAGTATTTAATACATTACGAGATCATTTAAATTGCAAATATACCTGACTCAAACAGTGATAGTTTCTGTAATTGCTCATAAGCATATATACACGTGCACTTAGTATATAATTAACGAAGCATGCATAAAAAATTTAATATCATTTTATAAAATTCTATACCGTCAGAATGTTTTGAAACTAATTAAAAAATGTAATAAGGAAAAAATTTGCATTATATGTCATATAAATAAAACAATATAATGAATTTAAGAATAAAAGTAATGAAAAATGATTAAAAAATTTGAAACTATTGAGAATTTTCTGAAGTGTAAATGTTACTCTTATTTTCAGATATAACCGAGAAAAGATGGTATGTACCCCTATGGTGTCATTAATGTTACCATCAAACTTCGGAAATATATAAGAAATCGATAATGCAACTAAAAAATCTTTTAGACATTTGCTTCTTTTTGCTCCATTTTGGAGAAAATCATGAAAAAAGAAATATTACTCTCAGTTACTGTCTTGAGTCTATTGGTATCAAATTAACTATCTGCTGTAAATTTCTCCACATAAACAAATCTATTGTCATATTAGATGATTGGGTTAGCGAAGGTAGGTACTATATATTTTCCCATGTCTATAAATAAATATAAATGTGTAATTAAAAAAACGAATATTTTCTGTTTCCATTTTGCGGTTTTCTATAAAATGCAACAAAAACGAATCAATCTTTAGATGATTTTTTTCATTGTTTATGGCTCCCCACTTACTATAGTTCTTACGTCCAATCTAACCGTTGATAATATTTTAACATTATTTGAAACTTTAATGGACTTTATTGTCTTATAATTTCGATCATATTATTATTAAGCAATATGGGTCGCAGTTTCTGTAACTGGTACGCTTTAAGAATAATAACTTGTGAAGCGGGAGGAAGTTGATATGATATTTTTGTGATTCTATAGACAAAATTGTTTGGTATTAAGATATTCGTTATCAGTTATAGAGAACTTTGACGGTTATATTTAATTCAATCAGCATAATTTTCTCTTTCGTCATGAATGGAAGAGTCTCTTTGCTCCTATGCACTGTTAAACCCAAGGCCGATGAAGTTAACATGAGGGGCATATAGTATATGGTATGTAATACACTATTTAAATTGAATTTCCCAGAGCCTTATACAGTGAGTCACGAAATTGATCAGATACTTTACTTTCTTATACATTGTATTCAATCAAAGTATAGTTACTAATTATGTAAGTTTGGAAATGCATTTGATCAATAATTCGTTACCTTAATAAAAAAGATACAGAACATATCGGAAATATTATTTATTAGGACAATAATTAAACAATAAACATAATACCGAATTTGACCAGTAACGTGATTTAGCATCAAATAGTTTCTATATATTGTATATCCGCTTTTGGCGTCAATAACAGCTTGAATTCTTCTGGACATACTTTCAACGAGTTTTTTTATACTGTTCAGTTGTAATTTGATTTCACATTTTCAAAACATTTTCCCATAATAAAGACACCTTGGAATTTGTCTCTTGGAAATCGGCAATGTCTTTCTTTAATTCGCTCCAAAAATTTTCGATTGGGTTTAGGTCTAGTGACTGAAGTAACCATTTTAAAACATTGAAACCTTTACTTTGGATCCATGATTTGATAATCCGAGCCGTATATTTCGAATCGTTATCGTGTTGAAAAAAATGGTGACCTTTATGTTTACTTGCCGTTTTTGCATACAAATTATCAAGGCGGTGTTTAAACGTTTGAGTGCTAAACAAATTTTGTGGATATATACTAAAAATGCGGAAATGATTGGATGTGAATGAACAAAATTGATAGGAGTAGTTATCTAATTAGATCACAAATATTCTGTTATTACAAAAAAGAATATCAAAAAATAACATTTATTCAATTAAATTTATTTTGATTTATTTCTTGAAAAATACAGTAAAAGAATTATAATTGCCACTGATAAACAGAAGCGCTATCGCGCTCTCCGCAATTCTGGCACAACACAAGAAGAGTGCTATAGCGCTCCTAAGCACTCAAACGGTTAAAATATTTACATAATCCTTTGCCGTCATCTTCTCATCTATACGATAAGCAAGACCTACACCTAAGGCAGTCATATAGCCCCATATCATAATATTTCCTCCTCCAAATTTTATTGTAGGACGAACAAGTCGCCGGCTTAACTTTTCATTTTGTTTTTTCCAGATCTATTCTTTTCCATCAGACCCAAATCTAATATATTTTAGTTTCATCTGACCAATCTACGCGTTTCTAGTCTTATAAAGAAAAGCTCTCGCAGTGTTTGACAAATTTTAAACGTAATAAAACGTCATGTGCCGTTGTGTTAAGGGCGGTTTTTTAACTTTGGCTCTATCCTTCATACTGGCTTTTCA
Source organism: Nomia melanderi (assembly GCF_051020985.1). NCBI lineage: Eukaryota > Metazoa > Arthropoda > Insecta > Hymenoptera > Halictidae > Nomia > Nomia melanderi. The sequence goes on from NC_135009.1 coordinate 1,972,430, forward strand.
TAATGCTCTCCGAGCTCCTTTAGCATTAATGTCTATGTTATCGAATATTTTCAACCTATTTTTTACTTGTACGGCGTTATCTACTTCTCCTCACCTTAAAGATCAATAAAGAATGGATTATATACGCTTAATAGTGTCGAAATGTTTCGGCTTATGGCCAGCTTTATTCTTCACAACATTCTCTGCATGTTTTTTCTAAAACTGCCTTCTAGAATTACCGTACCCATCAAAATGGCGAATTTTAGTTTTCTTATTTTGCAATTATTGATACTTTGAAAGTACTCAATATCCGAAATAATTTTGAAAATACATATTTTCGCCTAAATACTGTAACGAATATCTGAAAAAATCGTAAAAATGTATTGTCACAATCTATATAAGGATTACATATGAACCCTAATAAATGCTCATTAGTTCTAATGTTAATCAGTAAATACGAAGATTGTTAAGCTGTCTATTAATCATTAAAGTATTCAACGGAATTTCTCACGTATATCTATATGTGTATTATACTCCAGCGAAATTGCCATTCTTTACTGTCTGTACTGTGAACCAGTTTGATACACTTCCACTTCAAATCCTCATTGTTTTTGAAGCATCACAAGCGAAACCACTTCTTCAAACTGAATAACAAATAATACCAAGATCATTGGATCTATAAAATCGAATGGCTGCCGGAGTGTTCTAATTAATGGTACCGTTCAAGATACCGGATACAGTGCGCGCTGTCGTCCATAAAGATCTGATTTGGAATTTGAAAAAGTGGTTCGGCTTGCAATACCTTGAAGATAATGATGGTTCGAGATTAACAGTAACAAACCGGTATGTCACGACGGATTTTTATATAGAGAGTACAAAGAATGCTGTTTTCTTTCTGTTCTAGGTATACTAAGTGCATAAAGAGAATAACAATACTAGATAGGAACAATATTACATCTCACACAAGGCTACAAACAGTCAAAATTACATGTATATAATTTCTGATAAATGTAAGAGTAAATGTTTTTACATTTTATAGAATTTTCATTGCTGAATCTCTACGATATGAATGTGTTTAATACTTTATTACGTATGAATATTGTTCGTGCACGTTGTCCAGGCAATGTTAGTGTCCGTTGCGTAACACTTTCACACGCCGAATTAACTTTGTGTGAAATAGTTGGGATGAAAAAAGGCCTCTTCTTTTTCTCGGTTGAAAGTGGACTGTATTTGTTGATTGGCAATGAGTGAAAGAAGTGTGTATGTGTGTACAAAGTTGATATGTGTGTTTGTCCAGTGAGTACTGCGTGATTTGTAGTTGACTACATGTCTGTCTGCCTTATCGTGAATCTGTAACTCTATATATATAAAAATAGTGTAGGGCGGTGTCCTTAGTATCAAATCGGAAAGCCGAACGATCGGGGTGTTGCCGATGACAGTGTTTTTGCCTACGCCCACATTACTTGTGGTGGTAAGGGGTACGTTGTCCCTTCTGACCTGCAAAGGTACCGGTGGCTGCGCGCTCGGGGTTTAAGTGGTTGAGCTGTCGTTTTTTTATGGTATGTCAACTGCTGGTCAGTTATGACATCAGATGGTAAAATGCAGCTATCAATAAAATGCTTCCAAATGTTAATTATATTGTGTTAGAAATGAGCGAGCATAATTGTCCATACCATAAATCTACTTGCATTGACGGCTGTGTTGCACCCAAATAAACCGTGCCGGAACAAATATATTTAACACATTACGTGTCATTGGAGATTTCAGTTATATTTTACTTATAAACTGTATTGATTTTTTAAATAATATATTCAGTTGTATTCAAGTTTTTATTAATTTTTATATATTTTAATATCGATTCTTTACGTTTTTGCTGCTTTATAATGTGTACAGCTATCCGTGACCGTGTGTCTCTTAAAAATATTTTCTTACAAAAATTGACGTGTACCATATGTGTTGTGTATAGCATTGACCATTTTGGTCTGTCTGCCTATTTTAGTGCAAATACGTTTGTTCAGACTTATATAATTTTAAAAACTATTATGTCAAACATTTTTCTTTCTGAATGCTTTTATGTGGTATAAGAAATGTAATACTTCATTAAACAAGTTAATAGTTGTTTAACAAATGCTGTAGGTAATTTTGTATACTTACATAACATTTTTTATAGTCGTTTCATAATCCTGTTATTTATGAAAAAACGCAAGACATTTTCATTGTTATTTTTATCGTTTATTTAATAATTTTGAAAAATTTTTTAAAAATGATTTACTTATAATAGTATAGAGCATGTAACCTTACAATCACTTTCACCTAAAATTCTCCTATGAAACTATATTTTTAGAAATTATTTTATACATAAAAACACAAGAACAAGATGCATATGCATACGTTATATTTCGTGGAACTAACTGTTTGGAAATTAATTAAATTTTAAACTAAATTTCAAATAATTAACGAGGATATGATAAATTAAGAAGAGATACAAAGTAAGATATTGTGGATTTAGCGTGATGTATTATACAGTTTGTGGTATTATAATATATAATTAAAACCTAATGTGTGCAAATATTGAACATTCTGCTGTTTCATTTACATTACTATGTGCATGCCATATTATGTGCAACATAAATTATTGTGTAATTTTACTATCTATCCTTCCTAAAATAGACATAGTATTGTCTCTAATAGACGTGGTATGAAAATTATTTAATTCAAGTGATTTTTCTAACTTTGCACATTTAGAAGTGTGAGTAATATTTTATCTTAACACTAAACGTACCAGAACTTTGTATATACCTATTCTTATCGTAACCAGTCAAGTAATTGGTTATAAAATAAGAGTAAACAAATCAGGCGATACACTTTTCTGAGTAAAAACAAAAGCAAAAGAAAGCGAAGAATTGAAAAACTGATTAATAAGATAATATAAGAATTGGGATAGAGTTGAATGGAAAGTTTTTAATCAAATTTTAAAACAGGTCATTTGGCCGGTCGCGGTATGTTTAGTGCTTATAGCACATATATAAAATAGGACTCTTAAAGAGTACATATAAAATATACAAAATACCGTTTGCTTGATTACAAATTTGTATTTTTGCAGAACTACGTTAGGTCTCTAAATGCGCTACATTTTTCACGAATGCTAAGCAGAAAGCGCCTTCAAGTTTAACTCATTAGATTTTTAAAGAACACAAGGTCTACGGCAATTTGTGAACTGAAGTTCCACAACTTAGTCGCAAAAATTTACGTCGTAAAGAACAAAACAGACACAGAAGAAGCCTGCAGAGCAGGTATGAAATAAGTGAAGTAAAGAGGAAACTAAAATGTGAAAATACTTCGATACTTATGATAAAAATTTATGCGAAAAAACCGTTGGCCGACAGAATCTTGCGTACATAATCATGATGCGCTGATATCTCTTTTCTCCAGGTATCTCTCTCGCTCGCAAATGTAGCACCATAACAGCAATTTCACTTTTTCATCTCTTAAGATTACGCCATACTTGAGGAACAGCAGAGTACTTCTGTACATACTTTCCCCTTCTTCCGGATTACATGTAACTGAAGTTACGGTAGGTATTATTACTCTAAAAACTATAATCTATGCGATAAATATTATTACTTTCAACTTTCGTTGGATAAGAATATAAACAGTATTCGAATCTGAAACATATTGACAGGATTACCAAAGTGTAATGTGAATTGTTACACATTTAATAAAGAAATATAAAATCCACAAATCAAATTGAGAAAAAAAGAAACGAACAGAATTATATACGACATACAAACTACAAAACACGCGCAAATCTTGCACACACCAAATTCAATCGCAACATCGATTATGTAAATTAATATTACATTACAGCAATATGTATTTAATTATTATTATTCTTATTGTTGCTATTGATGTCGTTATCGTTATTATTGTCACTGTTATAAAGGCTTTTAAATGTTTTTAAATATATTCACAGAAAAAGTATTTACCATAATAAATATAAGACAGTTCTGATTTAATTTTAAACATGAAACAAAATGCAGATTTTGCACTATCGATTACCTGCATGGGAATTCATTGGAGATTTAGGTATCAAAAAAATTGTAATAAGAACAATTCCTATATATACAGTTTATTCGATCAATGATAGTAACATGTGATCGACTAGAAATTACATTTTAGTCATTAGACTAAATATGTAATCGGAAGGCTACACACTATTATACACGTATGGAAAATTAATAAAATACAAAATTGTATAAAGCACAAACGACTTATCAAATATACAAAATGCCCGAAATGTAATGCTTTTAACAGAATTTGTTAGGTAAAATCATTTCCTATCGTAAGTTTGTTTTCCTAATTATGTTCTTAAAAATTTGATTACATAAGGTGTTCAAAAAAGGTCCTGTAATATATACTTACATATGTATGGTATGTATGTACATATAATATAACATAATATAATATAATATAAATACAATATTGATTATTTCCGAGAAGTGATTTAAGATTTAACACTAGTACAACCGTACCCGTTAAAATGACGGATTTCAGTTTTATTATTTCGTAATTATTGATATCTTAAAAGCGTTAAATATCCGAAATGATTTGAGAAATAAATAGTTTCACTTTAATATTATAATCAATATATGAAGAAACCGAACAAAATCAATTGTTACAACTTTTTTAAGGATTACATATCAATTGTGGTAAACGTTTGGTTGTTCTAGTTTTAAAACGAAGCTCATATAAAACATGTAAACGCTATAATGACGAAATGTATCGCGTTTCGTATATAGTTCTAATATGTAAACATTTCTAACAACATAATGTGTTTCCACGTTGCATGTACATATTCTGAAATGTTTCTCGAAAGTAAATATTTATCATGATAATGATTTCTAACTTTACATGAATCATAAGCAACTTGAAAATATTTACCCCAAAACGGAGATGGTTACTAAGCATGATTAGCAACAAAATATCTAGTCCACAATCGTAATAAATGTACTGTCCGTTTCTCCATATGCGTAGAAGTTGTACCACATGTCCTCGTTCTATTTTTACTTATGCTTGGCATCTTTTTCTTACAGAATTGTGAACTCTCAAAGATTTCTGATCCGTGTCAAATCAGAACAGCATGTAATGTCTGATTATGTATCTCAATGTTCCAAATCATATATCGATCTATATAAAACGTATTTTTTAGTTATCATAAAAACAATAATAAGTCTAGTATATATAAATAATAATAACAACAATGTTCATTACAGGTTTTCTACTTACAAGTTGCAGTATGCCCTATACACTATATAAATACTACAACATTTTTTCAAATATTCTGTATGTTGTCCAACTCTGCGTACAATTTGCATATACCAATGAGTGTTTTTAACGGATAAAATCTAATAATAACAAATTGTTTAAGCGTCATGTTTAAAAAATATACGTAACATTTCGAATGCCACTGAGTCAGAGTCAGAGAGTGCTTATTGATGGATGAGATATGCCAATTAATTTCATCTAGTTCGTACGTAAAAAGATAACAGAATAGCAGAGAAAATAAAATTATTCAGTCAACGTCCATATATTTTTTCTGACGTAAAAGATATGAAATGTGTTATACATATGTACATAAAATTCCAATAACTCTCAAATAATGCAGTATTTTATGAATTTATGCCGACAATAGGTTTCTAAATGCGTTTCTTATTATACTCATACTTTCTTATTGTTTTGTTTATTCCTGAAAATATGTAATCTCCTGGAAAGGAAAATGTAAAGACTTATATATGCAGAAACAGATTGGCATATATCTAATGCGATATATATAAATACATGTATAACAACTTTATATTTACTCTTAAAAAGAACACTAGTTCAATTGCAGTATGCATGTATAACATAGTAATGCATGAAGTTAACACGGAGTCATAAAAATGGTAAGAAATATTTAAAAACTTTAAAAATATTTCGTCATAAATGGGATCAACTTTACGAAGACATATATATATATAAATTTTTATGCTAAAATGTGATAGGCTTTAAAAATAACAGAATTAGGACTTGAACTTTATTGTTAAATTACTAACAATTAAAAATTTATTAATTTCGGTCAATGATGTATCATATACGAAAAACAAATGCTTATATCGAGATTGTGATCCGAAATACCTTCTAATAATTTTTTAAAAAGTCTGCAAAGGTATATAAATGTACCATTTAACGTACAATGATGAAAAAGAGCAAAGAAATGTTTATAACTTGAGTTTATAGCACTAGTTTAATAAAGGAACGGAAATATCGCGAATTATCTGGTTAAGTGCAAAGAGTTAGATAACTATAAATACAGTATAAATCTAGCAAATAAAATGTAATACCTCATTTTCATTTTTACTTTCACACTTTGCATTTTATATTATACAAAGTATTTGAATATTAAGGAACATCGTATAATGTTTAGAATGTTACAAAATTGCATAAGAAAATAAGAAAATTAGAGATCATACTATTTTGAGTTTGTGAAATGATTAGTGAAAATTCAACACGATTTCTCGGCTTGTAAAATGGTTTGGTAAAAGAAATATAGAATGAAACCATTTAATGAAGATAAAAAGAAAGAATTACTTCATTATTCACTATAAAATTGTTATTGTGACAAGTTACAAAAACTGAAGGCTACATATATATCTTCAACTTACGAACGCATGAAATTGCATGTTATATTAAATTAAAATGACTGAAGGCGACTATTGCGAGAAAACTTCTAAGAATAAATATGTATGAATATGAAAGTATATGAAGTATGAAATATAAAAAAATTGTAAAACATTAAATGACCTGACTAAGCAAAACCAAGTAAGAAAGGCGAGGTAAGATGGAATGATTAAGAAGAAGCGAAAAAAAATTAAATCTATTGTTAAAGTGACATGCATTTAAATGTTTATAAAACCTCCATACATCTATTTTTTAATTTTAACAACCAAGCTAATGTCACAGAAATCAAAAATTTATAGAATCATCCCTTTTTTGATTAACTGTGTTTCCCATCTCTCCCCCATATATGGGAGCAGATGAGACTTGGACTGAAGAATAAGATGAAACTGGCGCGGAATCAAAGTAAAGTATGTTTTCTTATTTACATATTATATATTTACTGAATATATAGAATTACATCATAAGAATTATCCAAAATAGATATGTTATACTGTATAGAAACGAAAAACCTTCTAATATGCCACTAATTACTTTTTTCATATCCCCTTTCCTCTCTTCGCATCTACTGATTTTTCATTTATATATGCACTCCTAATCCAAACCATTTTACAATAATTAAAAAATATGCACCCACAACAAAGACAATGTTTCTTGGAAACTTCAATTTATCAGAATAAAATAAGTACGGTATCATCTTATCCCTCTTACTGTAAGGGTCCCACGTTAGTCAAGCCGTCCTGTGGCGCAAAAGTGAAGAGGGGCAAGGAGAGACGTTCACTTACACCGCTCGGCCTGATCGTTATGGGAGCTCGGTTTCGGCACGTCCTTGTTATTGACCGAACCATGAACTGTGGTGAAGCGTGCGGCCGAGTCCCCTTGCTCTTCTTCACTTTCGAGCCAAAGGCCGGCTTGGCTAACGTGGGATCCCTATAGTACAGTTCGCCTTTTTCGAACGCAGAGCCGACCGTAGATTTAAAAGTACACAGGGACAAGGGGACTCTTTCACTCACGATGCTCGGGTCGCCTCAGCTTTCGACGCATAGTCATTATTGGCCCGCGGCAATCACAAAGAACGGAAGCGAGACCGAATGCGATAAAGTGAGACGTAACTATAGAAAACAAAATTCTCTATAGTTCCGTCTCACGCTATCGTCATTCGGTCTCGCTTCCGTTCTTTGTTATTGCTGCGCGCTAATAATGACTATGCATCGAAAGCTGAGGCGGCCCGAACATCGTGAGTGAAAGAATCCCCTTGTCCCTGTGCACTTTTAAGCTTAAGGTCGGCGCTACCGTTGGAATAGACGAATTGTACCTGACCCCATTTTACCCCAAAACACATTTAACGGCTTCAAAATGTTTTATAAAATAACGTTAATTATCCTTAAACTACAATTATTGAAATATGAAAGGGTGATTAGAGAATTCGTGGTAATTTAAGACTAGTGCAGTTAATAGCACTGACATTTTGATATTGATCTTCATTCGTACTCGTCATATCACTATGTTTACAAGAAAGTTGTAATGTCTACGGTTTTTTATCTACATCCATTTCTTATATTTGTCTACCAGTTCATCCTATCACATGTGCCCTTAGATTTAAATTTGATAGAAAAGTTTGTTTCTGAGTTGAAGCTAATAAAAGTAAAAACATATGTTACATATATAAGTAAAGATTCATAAATATTAACTCTTTACGGTCATATTTTCTGTGTGGTAGTGATGTTATGTAATACTATTTACTTACATAGTATATACACTCCGCGACAAAACTATAAGACATGTGCGAAAATCGATGAAAATTCTATGTAAGTCTTGAGTTTTGTCTTCCTTCATTCATAGTATTATTATTTACATTATATGTGTCTTATAGTTTTGTCGCGGTGTGTATAATATGGCAGACAATTATTGCCTAAAAAACGTATAAATCTTGTTAACACATTCGCTACCAGCGTTTATGTCGGTGACGGTCTTCGCAATTATAATATTTTCTTCGATCCAATAAATCTTCTAAACAAAATATTAGAAAAATGAAACTGAAACGAGTCATTGAGTTCCTAAATATAATGTCGTAGTTTATAATTTCTAATAACAATATCTATAGGATTTAGTTTTAATTTAATTTTCATTATGTAAAATATAAGATTACGGCGGTCACAAATATGTGACGCTGATAGCGAACGTGTTAATATGAATGCGTTTAAGCTGTATACTGTGCGTTGTTCAGAAGATGAGCCCTGGAATGACACAGGGGCAAGGGGGTCTCCCGCTATGTATTTTGTTTCTGGATTTAATTGGCTACGTGTAATCGTATTGACATATAGTAAATTGGTATCGAAAATGGGATAAGAAAAAATGAAAGCTTACCAATTAGACCCGCATTCCTTTCAGAGCTCATTTCTTGAACAACACAGTACTAATTACATTCAATTGCTTATTATACGCTTATAATATTGCTTATTATTAATTATGATCACAATTCTATCATGTTTGAAGTCATTTTAATTAGAAAAACATAACAAACATGGCGGTGAAAGTTTCATCCATCAAAAGTGAAAAAGAAGAAAAGTTTGATTTTTGAGTTAAAGGTTCGAAGCTCATCGGCAGCCTTTAATGTTGCCGAACGCTTCGACTCGCAGTCTTTCTTTTTTCTTCATTCGCTTTGTTCTTTTCTACATCCGCCATAACAAAATCTTCGTTTTTTGGGTCGATTCGATTCTACCTCTTCATAATTGCAACCTTCCGGTCCTGTTGGGTGTCGCAATTATCCAATGTTCACTGTATTTACTATCTCAATATTCGATATTTTATACAAATTTATCTAAAATTTGTTTTGGCATGATACGTTTGAAAGCAATCTTCGATGTAATAGTATTACGGTGTAAGTAAACGGTCGTCGCATGTTCGTGCCAGAAATATCCCGCAGTTCGACTGCAAAGAGTTAATATCAAACTGTTATATCAAAAGTTCTCAATAATAATCAATATATATTATACTGGTATATATTGGCATTTACTTTGGTCCAATTTTAATCAATTAACTGCATTCGACAAATATATACATCATCTTAAAATACAAAATGGTACTAATTTTTTCAACGATACATTATTTATTTTATCACATAAATGTGTAATTCTGCATCGTTTTGCTTTAGTTTCTCGTTGGAATATATTATACATACACTTACTCTGCATTTGGCGAGTATACACTTTATTATTTAATTTTATCGCGCACACAATGAGAGATTCTTCAAACTACGTAAATTGCACAGTCAACTGGTTAAAGTGTTACACGTTTACAAAAATATAAGGTTGACATTTATGAAGAATATGACTTTCTTCCATTACAAATTTTTTATTGATTTCCTTTTATTTTAGTGAATATATTATAATTCTTTCTATTATTTTTAAAATTCTCCTTTATAAATTTCTATTAGGTAAAATTATTTTTTTAAAATTAGTGCACGGCAAGAATAGTAAACACAAACTATATCTAATAACCTGAACTAATATACTGATAAATATTAATTTATTCTTACACTGTATTGGAGAATGAATGAGTTTGTTTTTGGTTTACATTCCTTTTCTTGTAACTTTGTAAGAAAATAGTTATGAGTCTATGTTTATATGACACTTTTCTCTTTTATTCATAAAAGGACGCGGTGTAAAGAATTTAAAATATCCTGCTGGTATTTCCGTTTTATTTGACTTTTTTTCATTGCTTTGTATATTTTATTACCAATTATATCGCAGATCCTTTTTATTCTATTATTGGATACTTTTCTTACATGAATAGATATTCGTATTTGTTAACATGAATTCTCAGAATAAATTTTCTTCTCAGATTGAATTTTTGTATGACAGACCAAAATAAACAGATCATTTTTGCTGCAAAAGTACGGATTTATTTTTCGTATTTATTATCATGTTCACTACGTTTCAAGTACACTTTTGTAATCATTCAATTTTTTGTGCTAGCACTTTCCCAAAACAGGATTTACCTACATATGTATATTCGAAATGTATATCGAACATATTATATATTTTGTTTTTTATTCAAATAGAATAAATGTGTAAAATAACATTTTATAAAATTATAATGAAATCATGTAACAATACTACTTTAAGAATAAATTTAAATAATTTTTTAAGGTAATTTAGAAAATATGAAATATGAAAATTTCAGAGTAATTCATAATTTCCACGACACAGATGTGCGTTAGAATACTATTGTGCCTGACAAAGCAGGCACAAGGTACACTAAATTCGAAACTAACTGGTAACCTAAATGACTTTCAGTATTCTAGTTCGATTGCAAGAAACAACATCCCGAAGATGTCTTGTTTTTCTGTTATATTGGATAACTGTTGCTCCGAATAAAACAGCATAAAAACAGGAACATTTTTCGCATCGTAAGCCTCCAATTATCGCACTTTTCTCTATGTACATAAAGAGAAAATGATATAATTCTCCTACTGTTCTTTTTACAGAAACATCTGACCGCAATTTGAGTTGCAACGACAATTAAAGTGTCAGTCTTTATATTTTATAACATATTTCAATCTGCAAAAATCAGTTAAATTTTACAGAAATGATAAAATATCAATTTGGGTAGTTTAATTATAAAACTTACATTTGTACAGTCATTAAATTTTAAAATACCGACAAAAAGATATGACACATCAAAATAAAATATAATTATAAGTTCTTTACATTATAAATATCGGTAATGAATAAAAAGGTATGAGTAAATATCCAGTACATACTTATAAATAATTTGTTATGCAGTTATTCTTTAACAGTAGGATTTCCGAGCAGTTAAAACGACTGATTTGTATTTTTTATATAAATTGCTCTTAATGAGATTTCGATCGATTTATATTTTTATTTGTATCTATTCAATAATGACAAAAAAACAAATCTGGAAAATAAAGTTTTACTAGTTTGGTAATTCTACGGTTAACAATGGTGTGCATGTTTTTTAAAGACCTTGATATTTCATTATAACATAACTAAAAATATCCTATTTCAGTAGTCTCGTAATTATATTACACAATTGCGGATTTTCGTTATGTCCGAAAATGAATTTCCTTCTTGTATTATCTGAAAAAGAATAAACTTTACTTCCTAATGTTTCTCAAATAATAAAATATATCAAGAAAAAAATACCACATGAACCAACAAAAAGAAGACGATTTATTATTAACTATAACTTTTTTAGGATAGTCCTACCTGCAAGTAATCAATGAATGAAAAGACTCAATGGAGAAATATTATTTTTTTGTTATTTCTTTATTATTAGATTATATTATTTATAACAGTAAGTGAATAGCAAATATGTGTATAAATCTATAAGTAAGCTTACAATTATTTGTATTAATTATTTATATATACATTATTTATCATTAATACATGGTTACAACAACTTCACAGCTACTGAAAATATTTTTCACAAACGGTGGAAACCGTTGGCCTCTGCAACTCACACGCCCGCTGTTTTGATCATTAACTCGAGACGGTTGTACGGTACACAGTTGAACCGGTGCTTAAATCGTTACGGAAGAGAAACGACATTAGGATATGATATATCACTGCCAACATAAACGAAGGGGAGTGTAGGTTTGTTCGTAAAGAAGGGGTCCATATTTAATAGAATTTTCATGTGACAGATTGTTTCAAACTGTCTTTATTATGTCACATTAATTTTGCAATCTGAATGATTTCGATTATATAACAAATATAGGAAACAAAAACCTACTTTCAAGAAATTTCAGTCGTACAGTTTATATGTGTATATTATAATACCATTTTTTTCATTAGATTTTCATCAGAACGCGTATGTATATTTAGACGATTATTATTATTAATTCGATATTTGCTTAATGAGTTAATGTGTATAGTAAATAAAAAGTACTTTATTTATAAACATTTAATAATATATTCATACTGGTTAATTCTTTAATTACTGAAACAATCCGTAGACAACTTTTCAAACCTAAGGCCAAATATAAATGTGTAAACATAAGTCTCCTATTACATTTTAAACAGAAATGTATTATTTTTTCAAACTAATGCGTATAATAATACAGCTCTCTAATAATTGAACACAGCATCGAGTCCTTATATTTGTGACATAGGCTTCGTCTTGTTAATATGATGAATCTATTCCCCAAGCGTGACTTTACATGCACTTGAATTGGACCTACAATAAGTATTTATTAGGCAAATGTATATTATTTTACTATTATATTCTCAAAACATTTTACTTATAACCCGTTTGTTAGATTATCAAACCGTTAAATTATTACCGTCTTCTTAGCATTTCTACGTCAGTTACTACTTTAAAAAGAAAATACCGTATAAAAGTATTGTAATACCAAAGTTTAAATAAATCCTAACATTTTAACTATTAACATAAGAGTTTATTCACTGATGGACATAATTAATGAGCTCACTCGATTTTTTGATTTTTAGCAATATTCGATTCGACTGAAATATTATTTTTCGTATTACTTATGTGATTAATGAATTATTAAGATTATTTGAAAAACTGTTGTTTCGAGATTGGACAAAATTATAAGTTCAGGTATAAATAATTATTTATTTAATATTAAATTACAACAATAACAATTTTTAATAATTCCTTACTGTATCATTGCGATTTATTATTTGAAAAATTCTAGTGTACCTACATGCTACCAATGAATTCTATTAATGAACTGTCTTCAATTTCTTCCTGCGCTTTATTTATTGGGGGTTTCAGGTGATTAATCGTTGAATATCTGGTATTATTTCTATAAATGCAGGTTGCGAAGCATCTCCACATATTTTTCATTGGGTTTAAATCAGGAGATAGTACTGTCCATTTTAAAACCTACACATTATTATCCCCAAACCACTTCTATGTGCTTCGACTTCGATGAATCCTGATATTACTTTGTTGGTATCTTATGTTGTTTAATTCATATTAATATATGATATAAAGAAGTAAACGTGATTCGAACACTTGTTGATAATCAAGGCTATTTATTTTGATCATAACAAATGTTATAGGAAACTTTTCTGAGGTACAAAATGCTCACCACACCATCGCAGATCCAGCACCAAAATTTCATCAGGAAAAAAATATCTTTTAGCTCCTTTAACTCTTTAACTGCTACTAATATAATTTTAGTAAAGCATGTGAAAAAAAGAAAGAAAATTAATTTCCGAATGAAAAAAAGCACAATGCCAATTCAAATTCATTGTACAGTCTAGAATATTAACGCATTGCATTGTAGAAAAACACTTGACATAAGCTCTCTTTTATTTTCATAAGCAGATCATTTGACCCTTTGTGCACTAAAGTTTTGAGCTATATAACATTTATCCCTGTTTGATAAAACATATATGATATCTTACAAAAGTAATGTAAAGAAAAAATATGTATATTAAGGGGCACAACTACTACAGAAAAAAATAAAAACATAGAATACATATACATACACATACATTCCATCAATTATTTTAGTCATTTAATAAGTGAATCCGTGGTCCTTCGCGCATTTAATTTGCAAACAGTTTGTGGAGCGTAATGATAATGTAGTGGAAACAATTTCATAGGTCAATTTTTAGTTATTTCTCAAAGTAAAAAGATGAGAAAATCTTCGACATATAAAAAATGTGTCCCACGAGTCCATATAAAAGTGAGAGCTAGAATTCGTCGTGTTTTACCAAAAGCGTTAGTAAACCCGATAAAAGAATTGTTTGACGCCAGTAAAGAAATTTAAATTTGCAGAATTTTGTAAATAAAGAATTATGTTTATTTTCACGCTCGTTTCATAATGAAGGAAGCGTTACAGAAAATAATGTATGTGGATTCTAAAAACAAAGGTTTAACGTTTCAAAATAAGTCTGGGCTGAGTGTCATATATCTTTTTTGTTTTTTCATAAAATTACACCACTTTGAATGTGAGCAATTTTTCAACGAAAATAGTTTGATTCTTTAATTTTACTCAATAGTATATAATAAGAAAAAATCAAGAATTCAAACATTGTCATCAGACTTCCATTTTTTAATTATTCCAAATTCAGAATTCATTATCAAATTTATTTCCAATACATGTATCTCTTACTTTCTAGTGAAGACTATTGTACTGTGACATATTGGCGTATATTTAAAAAATAGATATTGTAATACAATTGTAGTATTTCCATTCAGAGAGTATCTGCCATAAAACGCGCACATACATGAATGGTATAATTTATATGCAGCAATTCATCAAATATCATCAAATACCAAGTCACATGCATAATAAGTATTCAAAAAAAATGTGAAGGGCAATAACATATATAAATGCTGTGTTCATTACAGTTACGTTTCTTTAAAAAAAAAAATGATTCTTATTGTCAGTTGATCAACTCCTATTCTTTCTGTGTCATAATTTTCATTGAAAAAAAGGCATATTGGTAAAGTATCCTCAGACCGCGCATCTTTTCATTGCTGTAAAGCTTTTGTCCCATATGTGTAGTACTCCGCGCTCACCTAAATACATGTACACGAAGGGACGCAGGCCATTTCAGGTCAACAACGTGTTAGCACACCTGGAATGCACAACCAAAAACGCAGCCCTCGAAATGGATCGATTTTTATGGGCAGACGCGCAATTCAGGCTTGCAACAACGCTCCATGACATCGCTGCAATATAAACGAGATTTTACTAATAATAGAATTCCATTACAAGAGTTATGTTAAATAAATTGGTAGAAGATACAAAAATGGTAACAGAATATGTAATACTGTACATGTATAGAAATTTCTTCATATTAATGTTTTGATTTATTTTACAATAAATACGAGGTCGTTTCCTCAAATGAAATTTTTATTGTATGCAGTTTTTTCCGAATATTACGTAAATGCTTAAACAAAACAATTTCCAAGATAGTCTACAAACATTTCTTAATAAACAAATATTTCATTTTTGTTTTTGACACTAATTCTTAATGACACTAATTCTTTCAACGATAAATTATTTATTTTTTCAAATAAATATGTAATTCTTCTTCGTTTTGCTTTATCTTTTCATTAGAATATAATATAGGTATATTTGTCCTGCGTTAGACGAATACACGCTTTATTATTTGATTTCATCGTAAGCATTATCAGAGATTTCTGAAATTTAATTCCACAGTTAACAGGATAAAGTAAGAATATTATATTTCCTTCGATTAATGTAATCAAATAAAACTTGATTCAAATTTATCAAACTCAACGTAAAGCTTCCACAATTATATAATCCAACTCGTTATTATGAGGCAAGGAATTAAATACGTATATGATCTTAGGAAAAAAATTACACTAGTTAAAATTTTGTCTTCTCAAGAAAACAATATTTCATATTTATTAACTTACTATCACATACGTCTTACGAACTATAAGATAATTTTAGACTGCATTTGTATTTCATATCAAATGTTTATTCTACTTATACATTATATTATATTATATTATATTATATTATATTATATTATATTATACTATACCATTTTATATTTATGTATTATATATTGTACTGTCCTTGAGTTTTATCTTCGCCTTAGAAGTTCCAATGATTTAAAGTTGTATAGTGCATTCAACTGCGGATTTTCTAGAGGTCAGCCACATGAATGCACACACAGAACTATAACAATCGACTGTTTTTTCGAATAAAAACTTTTTCGTATGTCGCGCATTACATATGCAGGGCGTCAGCTCTACGCCAACGACTGCAGAACATTTGGAGACGTCAGTGATACTGCGTTGTATCAAAAGTTCAAACTAGAATTTAACTGGAAATACACATCTCGCAGCTCGACGCATCAATATAAAACATCGCTAACCTCTCCAAATGTGCTGCAGATGTTGGCGTGATACCAAAGAAAAGATGTGCGGTTTGAGGACAGTTTTTTTGTATGAATATCTCCGACAAAAATCATGACCCTGGAAGGGTGGGAATCGATAAGTTGAAAATCCTTCCTTTTAAAAGAGCACCTGATGACACATATACAGCAAGGCCCCGGACTTATGTACATTCTATTGGGTTCGAAGTGGACGACGTAAGTCGGAATACACAGGGTAGACATGCAGGTATGCGTATGCAGACGTATGTATCTTTACATGTATTTATCAGATCAGGAGATACACTTTCTTTTAAATGTATAACAATGCTCGGAGAAATTACATTTATGAATAATATATAATATATAATATATAATATATAATATATAATATATAATATATAATATATGATATATGATATATGATATATGATATATGATATATGATATATAATATATGATATATAATATATAATATATAATATATGATATATGATATATGATATATGATATATGATATATGATATATAATATATGATATATAATATATAATATAGTAGGATTAAAACGTTGACCAAGAAATATTGATGAAAAACAATTGACTGCCGCGTTATGTACAATAGAAACAACGTAAATCAGGAGGACGTAACTTGAGACCCCACTGTAGTTATCTAACCGATAGGGATATGACAACGATTATTAGTCGTCTCAGTTTGACGTTTGTCGGTGAACCAATGTTGCAAATTTCGTGTGAATCTATTAACGCTAAAATAACCTCAAACACTGTCCATATAAGCTACCTATTTTCTTTTAGCAGGATTCATTGTAATTTAAAAAGAATGAATTCAGATAAAATGATGAACAATTATATCCGATGTTGTATGCTGTATGAATTTCGTAATGGAAATAATGCTACCGTTGCGTTGAACAATATTAATAGTGTTTATTCGAAAGTCCTACGTATCCGGAAGTGTCAAAGATGGTTCACAAAATTTCGGAACGGGCCCTTTCTCCTGGAAGATGATCAGAGGTTAAGAACACCGCCTCTTCGTGAAAATGACGAATTGAAAGCTGTAGTTGTTACAGAAATGCTTGGTGTATCGTGGTTGTGGCGGCATAACGGAACACAGGAAAGGTTTTCTTGCTGTGCGGATGCTCTAGCCCAGGTAGCACGGGTAAGCAAACATCAGCATTGCAGACCTGTGCGGGTGCGTTAAATTGTCGAGCCCTAAAACGGGCGATGAAACAAACAAACTACCTAGCTCCGCACGTGGGGGAAAACCTTCCTTTTTCCGAACGAAATCATGGGAATTTCTATGTACCCCATATCTTTGTCTGCGGATAAAGATGTGGGGGTGAAGCGACGTTAAATGGAAGTCGCCGTGATAGCCACATCTCACTCCACGTCCATTCGTTCTGGCGCTAGGTCAGACGGAAATCTTTCCGCGTGTCTTATAAGTGTTGAGTAATAAATAAGAGTTTTCATTAAAGCTAGTCGGTCATTTCGCACCCTACTACCCACAGTGGTCGACAGTGCAAGAATACCTTCACAACATTGCAAAGATGTGGTGATGCGGAGAATAGGTCCTACGTGTCCAACTCAAAAATCAAATATTCATGCGAATAAAGTGTTGTTACGTGTATGGTGGAATTTGCAAGGATTTACTCATTTTGAACTCTTAAAGCCCGGAAATACTGTTACTGTTAACTTGTATTGCCAACAACTAACCGGCCCAAGCAGTGCAATTGCAAAAAAGCGTCCTGCTGTGATTAATAGGAAGGGTGTCATACTGCAGCACGACAATGCGAAACCGTCATTATAAGAGTCACACAACAAACAATTAGAGAACATGATTGGGAAGCTTGACACATCCGCTGTACTGTCGTGACTTAATCCCACCCGATTTTCAAGTATTTAGATCTCTACAGCATTTGTAGATGGTAAAAAATTGTCCACTTATGAAGTTATCAAGAGTGGAATACGAAAGTATTTCAATGAAAAATCAGGGGATTTTTATAAAAGAGCCGTACAAAAACTCGTTTCCAAATGGAAAAATGTCATAGACGATGACGGCTACTATCTCACTAATTAAATGTTTCATGTACAATATAAAAAATTTAAATAAACTTTATATTTAAAAAATTACATTACTTTCTGGCACCCCTAATATTAAAGTATTTCTATTTTAACTCTTCAGGTTTTTCTTCTGCTGTTTAATTTAACACGTTGTTGGCCATTCACGAGTTAACTCGTGTTTGCACCTGCACTTGTTATTTCAATTTTTGAAACGCAGACCAATATAGAATATTGCAGAAGCGAAATATTAAAAATTATGTAACAGAGATCCAAAGTTTCTCTTCAATTTATTATGTATAAATAAAGTATATTGTAGTTTATTTAGATTGTTTCAATTTCATAGGTGATTATGGAATAATAACGGGATAGCTTCTACGTGAAATTGGCAGTCGACAATATGTTAATTTTCTTAGTACCTTACAGTATTTTTACAAAAAATAAGACGTTACCATGTGTAGCCGAATTCTATCACATATGAAAAATCGAAACATTGACTTAAGATATTTATGGCAAAAAGCACGGAACCAACATTTCCACTCGTGAATAATAAAAGGGTTGAGGTACGGTAGTCCCAGTGGTTTTGGGAATATGAAATATGTAAATATTTTGTTGCATATCTATTCACTATGGGTCCGTATTATAAAACTGTCACAACTTTGCATATTTACATCGAGGTTATCGTTTATCTATCATGTATAGATAAACGAATCTTATGTTGGGTCATTTATGTCCTGATTTTTTCTTGTATCGAACCTTCATCATTAAACAAATAACCCTTTGCATTCGTATGTTATGCTGGAGATGACAATACAAATTTGTTACAGAACGTTGGAAATTGTTTCAAAAACACCATGTAAAAAAATTACTCCTTTTCAAGCAATGGTTTTCAAATATTTGTTAATTTTATTTATTGTAAGAAATTTATTGGAAGTTGATCGTGAATCGAATAAATTCTCGATCAATAAAATAAATAAAATCTGTGAAAATTGCACCATATAAATAATATTTGATCTTTTTGGGAAAGCTTTCGATGAATTTTTCAATTGAAAATTTTCTTTTGTTTCAATATTGTTAGATTTAAAACGTTTATCTCTTATATACAAGTAACTGAATTTTTAACATTACTTTTATGTCAATGGTACTCATTGAAAATATGAACCACTAAATACCTTACCACTTCTAATTCCTTTTTTTTTTAAATGAAAATGTTTAGAAGCAAAGATCCAAGTCAAAAGATTTAAACATCTATTATTAGTTCTTATACTTCTTCACTAATTCATCACTAGATTATTAGATTTAACTTTTATGAACTGATCTGCAAAAGTTGGTTCGAAAGTGAAATCATTTTATCCTATCATGGCTTTTGTTACGTTCCAAAGAAAACCGAAATCATTAAAAATTATTAAGACTTTCATTTCTTCGAGTTTTAAATAATCGTGAACGTCATGAGTCCATAAAATCCACAGTCTATTAATCAAATATTAAATATTTGCAGATAAGGTTTTAAAAAACCAAAACTTTGCCTGGAAATTATAATTTTCGCTCGTAAAAAGAGTACCGTGTCACGAATGATCCGAGTTTCGCCAATTACATCACTTGTCAAGACCAAGTAAATAAAAATGAAACTGTAGATTATTATTATCAATTGAACTTTTATGATGGTTCGTAGCTCATATTTCACTATTCATTTGTTCGATAAAAGCGAGATTTCTTCTATTTGCTAACCTGTAATAAATTGTCAAGTCATTCATAACTTTTATTGTACATTTAGTTGGATCGTTTCGTAATCCTGTTTCCATTCGTTTCTCTGTAGGTATTTATTGTTTTCATGTTTAGTACGTAGACTAAAAAGAGTCATAAAACCTATGAAAAGAAAGTATAGACCTACCGCGATGCTAGATCTCTTTTTGGTGAATACGTTCTTGTCTATAAACTTTCATAATCTCAACAATTTTAAATTAAAGCAAATGAAAATTCATATTCATTTATAATAGCAGAATTGTAGTTTAATAATACAGAAAAAGAACAACTTTTTTAAATCAAAAGTATGAAAATATTCTTTTAAAGCTCCTAAAAAGATCCGACTACATACCTATTTTTAAACAATGAGTAACGTTATAGTGTAGCATTCGTAAAGCTATGACTATACTTATTGCCAAAGATGCTATAGAATCTACTACAGTACAATGGAACGCCGATAATTCGGAGACAAATCCTTCCAAATGAGATTTTACTTTTTTTGCATGCAGACAATAATATTTAATTCATCTTTCAAATTCACTACTTTTCATACTTTTCACTACTTTCTAATTCACTACAAGTTCTTTTTTAACACTTATGATATAAATGAAATCTAATCGAACACATTAAGCTCAGACAGGACACCAAAAAGGGACACTCGAAGCAGAAGGGATTCGTGTTTTAAAATGTAAATATTAATATAACCGTCCCTCGATCTATGTCTAGTATCTGTTCCACGTAGATTTATTTTACGCGAATGATAATCGCATGAATAGAGTGTGTTAGTACAAAAGAGAATAAAAAATTGGAAAGAAAAGCTGGCATAAGTTTTAGAAATACATATTTATTTCATTTAGCTAAACAAAAAAATAATGACCACGTTTCAGAAAATAAAAGTAAATTTTATTCGGTGATACTAAATTCAGATTGGATTTAAACAATACCGCATAAAAACGTAAAAATGAAGGGATAGGTGTACTGACAAATGACTCTTTTATCTTGTTTTTGCTATAAATAATGATACCCCTTGTTCTAATTTTTTAAAATGATATATTTAAATAGCAATTACATAAAGGTCCGTAATCTGGTTATTTAGCGCTAGATTTACGTACAATAGCTGTAAGTAATTTATTATTTCGACTCGTTATTTTAAAGGCAACGTCAAAATGCGGCATTTTCATTTGTATATTTATATTGAATGAATCTTCATAAAATTTTGATAATTAAAAATTACATAAACCATTCTTGTACATTAATTAGTTGTACAATACATGTTGAAATAATAACCTGACTTTTTTAGAAGTACAATTATTCATCTATTGAGAAAATTTGTGTCATGGTAGCTATTTGATGAATGTATCAAGTGTGAATAATTTTACACAGTTTATTCGTATGTTATCCTGAATTAATGATAAAATTAACAAATTGTGTGTCTCAAATTCTAAATGAAGGTACCGATGTAGATACATTGTTTTCATTCGTATAATTGACGTTTAAATGACTAACGTTTCATTGTACTTGTAATTTAAATACATATCTTAACTATGAGGAAAAATGTAAGAAATGAAGAAATAATTTTCTGAATTTAAAGACTTTATGAGAGCTTTTATTAACGTCATATATGATTGCAAAATGCCATTACCAACATGCAATTTATATGAGTTACGAATTTAATAAACGTAATTTAATATGAAAGTAATAAGTGTTACATATCTTTTAATACGCAAATAAACAAATGTAACGATAATTAATACCATTTCTTTCAATTTCATTATTGAAGTGATTTCACACTGTTCCATCGCTATTCATGAAATACAGTCACCATTATTCAAATCCTTACACGTCGTTGTAACAAATAATCAAAAAGATACAGTGATACATGTTTTAATTTATTTTCTTCAGAAGGATAGTGGACGAAAGATACGATTCTTCTGCACGAGTGGGTGTAGGGACTCTGAAACAGCGGACAAGATTTCGTTTATCAAGTAGATATATTTCACGAAGGCTATGTATAGTACGCACAGAGACAGGGATGATGAAAGCGAGAGGAGAGGATCGGAGAGCTTGTATACCTGGGCCGTATGCGAAGTCCCGAGCACAATATGACCTGGCCGTGTCCTCCGTGCTCGGCTAGGTAGCCGCAGATCACAGAGGTCGACCCTGACACTATGGGGTGTTCCTGTATAGGAGATTCCAGATAATGCAGCCGAGCATTCTCACACCTTATACGTTTCACTCTGGCTTGTTAAATCAATTGTTGATCTGCAAAGTCATTTTCTGTCGAGCAGGCAAATTAGTTTGTGACCGCTATTTTTTTTTATTGTATATTTTAAGTTGCGTCAACCCCATTGGATCATTGGCAACTATTTTAATTTATGCAGATGATTGTCTGTGTACATAATTGTGTTGTGTATTCCTTAGTTATAGATAGCTGATTAAATTAAATATACTATTTTGATTTCTTTCAAAAATTTCAAAATATTAGAATATGAGTGAATTATTCGAGTGACTTCTTTAAGTTAATATTTTCTTCTTTCCCTTTGGTATTTAATGCATGATGCGATGATGTGTCCGATTGAGTTCACTGTGTTGCATCGGTTGCACATCTTTAACCCTTTGATCTACAATATCGTGTCAGATTCGTGGCGAAAATTTTCAACTGAACTTAAGAAGTTTAAATGTTATTTACTGTTTAAATGTTATTACCCTTTGGAGTAAACGTAGACGTAGGTTAAGCATAAAAATGTTTTCCTTTTCTAATAAATTATTAACGATGAAATAATTGGATCGATCATAGTCACGAAAGAAATCATAGAGCAAGGGGTTAACTTTAAAGCTACCAGACAGGTCAAAATGAGCTATTCCTAATTCCTTCTTTTACAGTCATTAAGAAGATTCAACTATTTCTCAGAGAATTGTTTAAATAACCTGATTTGATAACCTACGAATTAAAGTATAAACCAATAATAATCTCAATAAATGCGGTCTTGTAATATCTTTAGAAGAATAAAACGAAATCAATTTGACTGCTTGGTGATTCTAATGTTAATAGTCGCTTCATACTTTTAACACTTACGGCCAATGTCTTCGGTTACATTTCAAAAAAACGATCATTTCTTGCTGAACAATTCCTTTAATTCAGATCAAGCAAATGATTGTCCACTCATTCAAAATATTAATATTATCACTCATACTCTTCAATGATTTTTTATATTTCAAAGAAACAACAATTTCTTGTTAAACAGCTTGTTTGGGAAGAAACACTGTTATTATTGTTATTATAAAACTGAAGACTAAAAACTGCAATATGAAGCTGAAAACTTATATACGTTACTAATTGCATTTATATTTCGGCATCATATTACGGAGAGAGGAATTAATTAACCGTTTGCCTTAGAATAACGTCTGAGACTCGTGGTGAACATTTTAAATAGAATTTAGCAAACAGAAATATTACAGATTTTCTTTGAATTCACACTAATTATTCTTCTGTTATTAATTATTATATTTTAGGCCAAACGTAGATGTAGAATATGCATCAAATTTTACTTTTTTATTCAAGAAATTATTACTGACAAAGTTGTTGTATCGACCACAGTCGAAAAATAAATCATAAGCCAAGGGGTTAAACTTGTTAAAATTGTATAATTGAGAGATTAATTGGATTCACAATTTATTATATTTGTTAGTAAAATATATTTTATAAACTGATAGCCGTGCATGTACTGAAAAAAATAACAAACATTTTTAAACGATTGTCTGATATTTTAATATTTATATGAAACATTTAAAAACGATTAATTGAGTCATACTGCCTAATCGTGTAACAAAATGTGTACATATAATAATGATTATTTCATACGTATTTCAGTTTCCCAAGATTTTTCACGAGAATGATATATAGAGAAATGTACATATACACAACGCAAACAAAAAACAAAGTGAATCGAAAGATGTCTGTGTAACATGTTTCGCGGTACGCTATGTAGCAGAGAACTTAATCGGATAAGCTAACCAAGTAAAGGGAAGTAACATTGGCTTTTACACTCGAGATATTCAAGGATATAAATCCTTCCTTGAGAGGAGACTACATGTAGAAACGCGGTACATCAGGTTTAGCTGTATACATAAAAAAAATGTCCAAATACATAAACTTTTTAATTCACTACGAATGGAGGAACACAGTATTGCTATAATATTTTCTGCAATATTATTACTTGCAATTTGGTATACTGCTTTATTTTTGCAAAATATATATTTTGATACACGTGTATTATACTTAAAAATATCCTCGCTGATATAAACGAGTCATTTAATTTTTTTCTAAATAGAAATATGCTTAACGTTGAATTGAATTCTTCCATTGTTTCATATAAAACAAAATGATGAAACTGAAGAAACGAATAAAATAAATTTCATATCGCGTACGAATATAAAAATCTAAAACAATAAACACGCATTAGCATAATTTCTTTTAATTGCTAATTCGTTATTTATTTCTATATAAAGGATGAAGTATGCACGGATTCTTTATGGCATGAGAATTAAACAGCTATTAAAACCAAAACGATACTCAACTTTCCATATGCGATTAACGTTCCGATACGTAACGACGGTGAAATAGTATACTGCAGATGCACCATAAAATATTATTCAGTCGAAATCACCGTCCGACCGAAACAACTCGCCACTGTACCATATAGCAACCCCGCTGTTCTATCTCTTGTGTCTTCACACCACCCGGTGTACACGAAAGACAGAGAGACTCGTCCAATCGTTCGCGCTCTCTGTTCGAGAACAGAGGCAAACTGGTATGGCACAAAAGTGGGGGTCGTGTCTTCCATGATTCACGGTGAGGGATGCAACCTTGACCGGTCAACATTTTCTACTTCGAGTATGCACATTCAGACAAAAGTCAAATAGCTCATGAATTATTTACAACAGTTTCATTATAAATACATACTCATTAAGGGGTTAGAGATCACAATACACTCTTTATTATAAATACTGTTTACTTTATATATTGACGGGCAAGGTTTTTCAAATGTACATGCTCTTTATGTGCACAAAAACAAAAACTATATAAATTTCATGATTGAAGAAACAAACTTTATTATAATACGAGTTGTTATTCTTATTTGTTATGGCTATTAAAAAATAGAATAGCTTAAGAAATTACAGAAAGTGAATGTTAATGAAATATCTTAGGTAATCGTCTTGTATGTTTAATAAACAATATGAAAAAGGTTTGTTTATTCCATAGTATATTCAAATAAATACAAATAACATTGGGCTAATTCTATTATTTCTTATTACTGCGTTTAATAGAATAATTTAAATTTTAATACTTAAATAAGTTAAGTATTCATATTTTCTTCTAAACTAATCTCCTCGTATACTTTAAGCTTTAGTAGATTAAACATGTAGGACAGATTATTGCTATTTAACTATGTGAATTTTTATTTTCAAAATAATAATAGTTGAAAAGCCCAATTTTGTATTTTACTCCTGTCTCTTCTTCTTCATTTTCATGTAAATATTTTAAAATATACTATTTTTATGTGTCATAGTTGATAACCATATTAATTTAATAATGTTGCATAGTTATTTATAAAAATAATAACCGATAATTACCTGTCAATATTTTCTGCCCTTTTCATATACTGTTGTCAGAACTCGATGAGAAATGTCGAGCCACAGGAAAATTCGTTTGTTTATTTCCACAAAAGATTCAGTACGTTGCTTAGTTGACGCATCTGCATCTTATCAAATTCGCGTTTCCAAACATTTACGACGTCCATTAACTATTCGACAATGGATAACGGGGTTTAGAAATATTGATCCACAATCAGTATGCAAGATAAAACCGAGATATATGTATACCGGTTTCTGTCGATGATCCACGGAACAATATCGCTATAAACCCCTACCGCTGAGAGAGACTCGTAAACTCGATGTGGTCGAGTCGAACGTTGACTATATTTTTAATTAAGTTTCCCACGTGCACTTCATTCTAACGGAGAGGTTCCCATCACCAATCAGAATGGAGAAAATAACGTGTAAAACTAGTTTGAACGGTTTTTAAATACATTCTTTTCATTTAATTTATAATTTTTACGGGCACATGTGGTCAGTTTTTATAGTGTACTTAACCCATTAATTTCTAAGCAATTAAATAAAGCGATTATCATATACATGTTTATTACTTATGATAGAGTTCAATACTCATTGATTTTTATTCAAAAATCCTTTCTGTCAGATCATAGAGAGTGCTTGCAATTTTATAACGACAGTGGCGTTACGTAGATATCCTACATACTTAATACATCTGTCAAAAAAACAGAGTAAAAGTACAATCAATGTGGACATCAAATCATATTCATGATATATATTCATGAAATTTACATATAACATACCATGATATCTATAATTATTTAAAGAATAAGTAAACATATGTAAATAAAAAGAACGTCTGTTTACACATCCAAGAAATTTATTGAAAATACATGCTATTTCAAAGATGCTGCTGCTAACATATACTTACACGGTATCCCAGTTACTCTTACAATAACGTGATACCTTCGCTATTTTCTATGCTACGTTAAAGGTCCGAATTGTTTAGTTCAAGGATATACATATTATGGTGCAAATAATTTTTTCCTCAAGAACATTCATAATGTTTTATGTATAATTGTATATTTGTATGATTATGACATAAGAGCTTAGGTTAATACGAAACCATTAACATAAATGTTGTAACTTTCGAATTCCCTTGAGTGCAATTTTTGGGAATTTGGTGAGTAAAATAAATTAACTACAATAGACTGATTCATTAATATTTAAACATCAATTAGGTTAAGATTGCACAGTCTGTAAGACACGAAAAAAATCTATTTAAATTTGTTATTTAAGAACATATTACTGATAGCAAATTATGAATACAGCAATTGTCGTCGATCGTTTTTGGTATTTTTTTGTTTAACTCCAAAAATTTGTAAATTTTATGTGTTCATGGTCACTCGAAGGTAGGGATCAATGTTTTGCTCTTGACCCAAGTTATCATATCATAATAATAAAAGTATGTGTTCATGGATAAAATATAATCTATGACCTTGAAATCTTGCTAAATACGACCTTGAGTTTGAACAGTTGGCACCTTTAATATTTTGTATAGCATCAAAAATGATAAAAATATAACATTGCAAGAGCGTGGTTAGTGGGGTACCCTGTCTATAAGAAATGTTTAGTGCACCATATAAAATCTGACTATAGAAAAAATAAACATTTTTAAAGAAGTTATTACCACCGGAAAAATACAAAAAAAATTTTTATTGAAATGCGCCAAATAAGAAGTGCAACCAAATAAGTGATAATTAAATGTAACATTTTCAAACGTAATCGCATCCTCATTATTGCTTCCACTATCTAGAAAATGAAATAGTGATAAATCAAGGAATGAGAATGGTTGAAGGAACTGTTATAGTGTGGGCTGGAATACATTACAGTAGTAAAAGTAATATTAGGCGTATTTACAATAAAATGAGTAGGAGGGTATATGTACAGATGATTGATGAACCATTAACGAAACACCCACCAAAAAGCTTCAGATTTATGAAAGCTTTATGATTCAAAATCATAATTTATCAAACTTCCCGATCTAAATATTGAAAGTAGGTATGAGATGCTTATACAAGGTGCGCTTATAGGAAACCATGTTACACGAAATATGCATTGTCAGATAAATTTATTGTTGAATAAAAGTATATTTCCGATACATCATTAAATGTGCATTTTATTGTTTTTTTTATAAACGTGTACATTTTTTGTGTCTATTTCGTAACTACTCTATGCATATATAAATAGCAAGTAAGTGCACTTATATACGTTTCTAAACGAAAATTTGAAAAATATGTTAAAATATTGTATTTATTTAAGATAAATAAAAGCGTTATTACGCATACTTGCCGAGATTTTATAAACACAATAAACTGGTGTTTTAAGCAGACAAGTGCTGCATGAATTTCTCAGGCACAGGAGTTCTATTATATTTCAATAAAGAATACCTCGGTACTTATTAGTTTTTGACGGCATATACCTTAACAATATTATCTTAAGCAGAATTTGGTGCTCTTTCGAATGATAACATCAAATATTACATTCTATAAAGCAAAAGCTCAAAGTCACTTTCATATCTTAACAGTAAGGTGAAATGTCAAAAACCTAGTTATTAAACCTTACTCAACGCTTAATGTGGAATATCTTTAGTTTAAGGCATGTTTTTATCGAATAAATAGTTTAAAAGCAAATTTATATGAATATGAATGGAATTCACAACATGAATCTCAATACTGCTAAGACTTTTATCAAACAATCCTATTCCCACACCGATAATGTGCTGCGCAGGGTGTGCACTTAACAACCCGAATAAGAGAATTTTTAAACGGTAGAGTATTCTCTTATTGGCAGTTGTGCCGTGTTAACACTACAATACAAAAGAGAATAGCAGATTACTTTTTGCATAGAACAATGACTCACGATGAGTCACAGCCAGTTCATTTACGCCTCCCTGGAACTTGCTGTACATCTTGTTATCTACCCAATCGTCTTATGACAAATAATATGGTGACAGTGATCATCCATTGTAACGTTATAGTTCCATTGTGTTCCATTGTGGCAGCGCTTTAGAATACCGAGTGCCGCTACTGTGAGCAGTACAGTTATTTTATCGTTTATTCGCCTTTACAATAGATCACCCCGCGATATCATAACCTTCTGTTATTCGTACGTGTACTTTTCTACGCTCCATAGTTTTGTCGCGTAATTCACGTTTCTCTCAGCGATGAACAAATGCGACTACGCATGGAATATTTATCTGTAACAAGGTGTATCTGCAAGATTTACACATGCATAAAATCAACACAATAGAAACGCAGTTGTGTACCGCAGATAAAATATTACATTCTACTTGTAAATATTAAACATGCATTTAATGGTAATTGTTACTAGCAAAATCGTTTAACTTTATTCCGTACTTTTAAGAAACATAAAAAGGTGTTGTTATTTTTTGTAACTTTTAAAAAAAAGATAGTTGAGTATTTTTAATGTAAATTAATTTTGGGTTTAGTTTGTCTTTTAAAATCAAACTAAACTATTAATGATACGTTTATAGTCGTAAAATATCTGTTTAAGCAATCATGAATTCCTTTCAAGGTGACAATTACAAAGTATAAGTGTTTTTTATTTCACAATATATACATACAATATAGATCGAACACATTTTTTAAAACTACCAATAAACAAGAAATGTTACATCTTTATCTTTAATTACAAAAAGTTACAAAAAATTTAAACAGAACATAGCACGAACTGTATAAATAAAGCATAACACTGTATTGTTAGAATACAGTCAGAAAATTGGAACAATTTGCAATACAACACGCTTTTCATTGAAAGAACATACATAGGTCAACACAGAATCTTACAAATCCATCGATTTTTATTGCAAATGAAGCAAAAATATCAGAAATCTTGAAACAAAACATAGAATCGGATAAATATGTTATAGAAGGAAACTCAAAAGTAAAAGTATTTTGCAACCAAAGACATAGTTTTATGGAACGATATTTAACGTCGATAAAGAAAACACAATGAGCATTCATTGTTTTGATAATATTAATGTATTACATTTTTACGTAATTATTGATACTTTTAATAAATATAGTTTATATAATTTTGAAAACTAAAATTATTATTATTATTATAAATGTAATGAAAATAATCACTATACACTAAATAGTGAACATAATCGCTGTTTGTTAAGGCTAATCTATTCATTTTGAAATGTATTTACATTAATTTTTAAAAACCTTATTTCTTTAAGAAAATTATAACAATACTCTGCTTATAAATATTTATGAAATTAAAATTGCTGAATATGTGTACAATCTTGTTCAATTCGTTGCTATGTTATTATTAAATTTAATTTATTATTCGAATATTATTTAATAATGAAATCAATTATTTGGCACATTTAATTAATTATTTATGACTGGTGTATATACTTAATTGTAATATTTTCAAATATATGAATAAGGCAATTCACGATTTCGTACTTCAGAGAATGTCTGTAAAACATAGAACGTCATGGAGGCGTTTGAAATTCTGGTAAATTGTATGCAATAACAGAAAACACGATAATATAAACCAGTCACAATAAGTCATCAATAATAAGTTCCGTCGGAACATACCTAGCTGTAAATCATTTCTATGACAGCTTCGTATGGTAGAATGTGCATGTTGTTTTTAAACTTTCAGACGACCCGCACCTTTACGTAATACAGCTTGCATAATTGTTAGCAGAATATATTCGGCGTTTTGTGTATATACACATCATTTTCTTCTTTTTGCTTTACGTATCGCAAAAAACAAACGATAAGTTTAGATGTTTGGTAGGCTTTCCTTACGAAAGTTATATATACTTACATATACATACATCTATTATAACGTTACTATCGCAGAAACTTTCGTTACTTACCAAATATATATTATATATGAGAATATTTGCAGAATGTTCTAAAATTATTTGTAAAAACAAATTAATATTTGTTACTTGTAAATTGCTAAGAACGAAAAATATTTCCGTTAAAAAATTATTGAATTTTCCTTCTACATCAAAAAGAAGGATTGCAAATTATATTAATAATTAATTGCGTTAATACATGGCAATATAGTTTTATGTTCACAGTACATAATAATAGCCGTTAATGATAAATGGACGTTTAAAGATGTGAATCAAGTTTGTTCTTTTGATAACTGAATTATATTTTTATAGTTTCTGCAATTAGCATCATCCTACAAGTTGTGAAAATTTTCTGCTCAGTTTGATGTGACTGAGAAATAACTATTTATTTATAACTTTTTACTTGATTATAAATAATATCAATATTTTTACGTCATAAAAAATTTTAATGTTATATTAATTATACCTGTTAAGTATTAATATTAATAAATATTAATATAAATATTTGTTACTGTAGTTTAAAAATATACTCACAACACTTTAGTGTTCTAGGGTTACACGTTAAATAAAAAAAGAAAATGCAAAAGAAGTATATGTAACAAGAATATGTAATTCAAACTAAGCCAGATTCCTTACCGCTGCTGTTAAATTTTTCAAATTGGAAGTCCATTTTCTGGAACATTATGAAGATTGTGTAACGTTAAACATATACAACATCATGTATTTTCCAACTGTAAACTCAATAACAATTCGCGCAGCCTGACATTTTCTTTATCGAACCAGTATTCATCGATTAACTTTGTACAAAAATTGTAAATTTCTATAACAAATATAAAATAGCCACTAATTTTAGATAACTGTCTTTTCATAATTGCGCTAGTCTCTTTAAGTTTTTATATTTATTATTTCGATTACATCTATTAACATTATTTATATTCCACTATTTCATCAATCGAACGTCATATTACAAATTCAATCAAAACTGTATTTTAAAAAATGCAGTCAAGATAGTGAAAAATATCTAACTGTTTTATGATTCTACTTGTAATATTAGGTAGAATATGTGATAAATATCGTGAATACAAATTAATTATATCGCATTGTCTTAATACGCTTTTGCAAAATTTGATTTATAGGAAATAGTAGAAAAGTTCGATAGAGTTTTAATACACGTTCTGAACGTCATGGAATTATAAAATATTGAAATAAATAAACGAAATCTGAATTTGAATTTTGCTTATTTATTACATAAAAGTGTTCTGAAAATATTTTCTAAGAAATAGAATAGGGACACTCTAAATCATAAAAGGTTTAGGTGTGCTGTTTCCGGCTGCATTTCAATATGGTGCGATCTTTCCGAACACCTGACAGACAGCTGTGCTTTTCACGGTTTCGTCACGGTCCTTGGTCATATAACAATGTACAGGGCGTTTCTAAAGGTCATGTGATGACTACCACAACGTGATTCTACCCCTTCGATTTCATATTAACGGATACGAGGAAGTGACCGAAAAATTCAGTGTGACCTTGGAAGAAAGGAGTTAAAATTTTGTATCACTGCATTGTATTCTATTCGTCGCGAAAATAAATAGTCGGAAACAGATCATAGGTTGGAAATAATTTGTTTGCTTGCAAATTGCTATTCGAATTTGTATGAAATGGTAAAGAATCGTAATATCCAATGTCTTTTTCTAGTACACGAATATAAATTAACTAGTTAACTGCGTTTGACAAGTATACGTGTCACTTTAAAACTTGAAATGATACTAAAGTTTTCAACGACGAATTCTTTATTTTTTCAGATAAACGTGTAATTCTTCTTCGTTTTGCTTTAGTTTTTTATTAAAATATACGCTAGGTACATTCTAGGTACATTCAACAGAAATGACAAGTTGTAACGCAATTTGTTCGCGAATCTGAATGGATAACTCGTTCGATGAAAAAGTCGTTTACATTTATGTACAGAACAAAGTTGTGAACAATGTTGTAACAGAAAAGGAGATTAGATATCGCGGTCCTTTACTCTCCAATACGAACATTAATAGCAATTTACAAGCAAATGAATCATTTTCAACTCGTGGTTCCTTTCAGACTATCTACCTCTGGAACGAATACCGTCCGTTGTATCAGAGTTGCCACGCGAGATAGCATAGTGGCAAGAGGGGTTGCTCGCTATACGCTGTGTTCATAGTTTTGATTGCTTACATGTAATCATACTGACGCATAGCAAATTAGTATTCAAAATGAGGTGAGCGAAGATGAAAACTGACCAATAAGACGCGCATTTTAGATTCCTGCCAACTTTCGTGCAACGATACAATACGATACAGCGATAAAAAATTGTAACCCCTTTTTACAAAGTTACAGTGAATTTTTCTTTTCATTTTCAACGAAACAAATTCTTTGTTTTCAAGTTGAAAATGAATTTTGAGTCACTTTCTTACATCCTTTTTCATCAAATTGCACGTGTTAATTCTAAAATACTTGATACGAAGAATGAACTGCATAATTATTTAAGTTCTTGGAGTGAAGAATATATAGCAAATACTTTCGACGATGTATTAATTAATTTGCTGAAGGATTGTTCTTAACATCTTGTTTCCTAATACTTTGACTATCATCTAAACACTCATCAAAACTCCTATGCAATCGAAACAGTTCTAATAAAGCAGAAACTAAAATATCAAGTTTCGTCATAACGATTGCTCTATGATCTTCCTTATATCTCATACATCTAAGAAAATCCGGTTCGTTGAATACGGCACCAAAAAGATTAAAGTTACAGTTTATGTGAAAAATGGTGTCATCCAAATTCGCATGATGCGGTAGTCAAAGTGGTGAAGACTCACTCCTTCATTCACTAAAAAAGGTGAGGACGATTTCTAGAAACATTCAATGTATCACAAATTTTCCTATTCGTCAATTTAAGTCGACTAATTTTGTCATTGGTCGGTTTGAAAAAGGAATTTTCTGATTGGTTCATGAATCTAACGCAACCTGATAATAAACATAAAGTTACAACTGCAAAAAATAAATAAATAAATCTCGATCAACACAGGAATGTATAGAAGTTTGGAAAAAGTTGTAGATAGACTGTGATACTTTGTATTATATTGTTGGATGATCAATCCACGTTATCTGCAAGACCGCGTTGCTCTAATGATTCAATGTTTTCGTGCATCTTCAGCAGAGTCACATCCAAACCCTGAATCACAACAGTCAGAGTTCATCTCTTGGCGTGGTCATCCTCGCCCTTTCCCTTCCATAGTTTAGTACATAAGTAGCCAAATTTCAAGTAGCAAGGACATTCAAATTCTAAACTCAGTATAGCCCTGCTCTCACGTTAGCCAATGCGACTTTAGGTTTAAAAGTGCACAAGGGCAGGAGGACTCTTCACCCATGATGCTCGAGCCGCCTCGGCTTTCAATGCATAGTCATTATTGGCGCACGGCAATAACAAAGGACGGAAGCGAGACCGAATGACGATAGCGTGAGGCGGAACTATAGAGAATTTTGTTTTCTATCGTTATGTCTCACTTCGTTGCATTCAGTCTTGTTTCCGTCCTTTGTTATTAGTGCGTGCCAATAATGACCATGCCTCGAGGCGGCCCGAGCATCATGAGTGGAAGAGTCTGCTTGCCACTAAACATTTTTAGCTTGTTGGATGAAGGAGCTAACGTGAAAGCAGGACTATACCGAAACTCTATCGAACTCGCTACTCAGCAAACCTTGTACTGTACGTTACTCACGGTAGCCAAGCCGACCTGTTACTTAAAAGTGAAGAGGGGTAAGGAGAGACGACCATTCGGGGCACTTGGCCTGATAGTAATGGCGAAATTAGTGTCGGCACGTCGTTGTTACTGGCCGAGCCGCGAGTTGAGGTGGGGCGTGCGGCCAAGTCCCCTTGCTCCTTTTCACTTTTGAGCCACAGGCCAGCTTGACTAACGTGTATAACGTACAGTACTGACATCGTCTTCGTTAATAATAATATATTGTACTTACTCGTGCGACTTCGACATTAAAATATATTTATATATTAGTATATTTCAGCTTGTCGATATTTTCACCCGATATACTACAGTGTTATAAATTTCTTTACTTCTCAATTTTAGGAACTTCGCGCAATGGATTCTAATAAGGAATATTCTGGAGGTCGCTCTTACATTGTTCATGCTTGAGTCTCTAGTAGAAGATGAATCGCAAGGTAGAATCATGCTGTAGTGGTTGTAACATATCGTTTAGAAATACCCTGTACAACGTACTTCCAAGTATCCTCTGAGTCACATATGATATATCTTATATCATATATCCAGTTGAGCATACACTCGTAAAAGTTCAATTCGGTAATCTTACTTTATGGGGGTCGAAATTCACGTGCTGATTAAATACGTAATGAATTTTAAACTCGTGATAGCCATTAATAAAATAGCTGTATTTCATAAATAAAAGATCGTTTAAAATTATTCATTCGTTAGATATTGTATTAGCAAATTATCATCGTAAATCTTCTAAAGTATAAAAAGTACTTAAAAATTTTATTACTTAATATTGAAATTACCTGTTCCTTATCATTGATCATACTGTAAATGCATTTTACGACAATTAATTTCTAAAATGAATGATAATAAAGTAATTCATCTGTATATGTATATATGAGAAAAAAAGTATCGGTTTTAGATTTACCAGAAACATGATTAAACATACCTATATGTTTAAATAAAATGATGTTAAGGAAATTTCTGTTTTCATATTTATATTTAGATAGATGTGTAACACTTACAAAGATTGTGCACAGAGAGAAATATGTTTTTTATAAAAGTATAACCTCTTATCCACTTTTTTAAACTTTTTTATTTCGTTAGTTAATAATCGTATAAAATAATGTATCTTAAATTTAGAAATAGCATTCACGATATTCAATTGTCTTTTCCTAAGAGATCGTTACATACTTATGCTACTAATAAATGAGTCACTCAACGTGAACGTAATTACATACGTTGTCAACGCGTATAACTTTCTTATTACAGCGATTGTTAGGCTGCTCGGTATTATATCTATTTCCTAAGAATACTTGACAGTTTATTACCAATAGGTCAAGGTTGGCACAGTCTAGAATCGTACCTTAACTTATCAATATTTTATAAGAGTATTAGCGAAATAGATTATTAACGTCACAAACTGACAAATAAAAAGAGAAACGATGTATTGTTTTTTTAGCTATATATTAACACCCAAACTGTGGAAAACAAACGTTATGGAGTACATTATGAAAGAGGGGGTATTAACAAACATTAATGGGCAAAATTTAGTGACTGAAACGTATCACCATATGATTATCCTATAATCCCACGCATATTTGTTCAATTCTGTATATGCTAAATACTTATATATCCTGATTATACGATATCGTAAACCTGAATAATTTAAGCAGATGCACATACTCCTCTGCATAAGACCAAACATATGTAAATCTACAGGTACAACCGCATACAATAATATCTATCAAATGAAAACAATATTTGTCGCAAGTTAAAACTTCTACGTGTTCCTCTGAACTAATTGTACCTTACTTAATCTTCTCTGTTTCTCACTGAACGTTTCATATTGAATATAGTAAATACAAATATTTACATTCATATTCACATTCACGTGGATTGAAGGAAAACATTATTTCTTGCGTATGAATATTTAATCTTTGTAGCATTGTAAGTCCATTATGGTCTTGAAATAAACAGTATAATATAAACTCTCGCGTGAGAGAACTGTGTATCTTATTTAAATGAAATAAATGAATAATTCTAATATATATCTTAATATATTATAAAACTTTATGAACACGTGGTCGAAATATTTCGAACATAGCTTATATTTCTTGTTACAATACATATATTATTTGATTTGCTACTTTAGAAATTATTAATATAAACTCCATTGCTTTCAGAAACTGTTAGTAATAAAGTAAATTTATAAGGTAGAATTACTTAAGTAAAAAGCTTTATATTCATTTTCATTCTAATAGCTAAGTTATCTAATAGCTTCATTCTTGTTATAATTCTTTGTAATATAACTATTTCATACGATGAATTTTCCATAGCGAAAGAATTTAGATTACAGCTTATCAATTGCAATACAAAAGAGCAAATGCTTTTATGCGTTCCACTGATAAAATTCCTACTATATGTTATAAAGTAAGCAAGAAAAGTAGCATAAAAATTTTATGTACATTTTATGTACCTATCTGATTTTACGTGGGAACTTTAGCGCAACAGCTGCTAAGCGCTCAATCGAGTCGCCGACTTACTTTGACCGTTTCGTCAACTTTTCTGTATCGAACCTTCAACACGATGCTTTAAAATATTTTTATAGAGAATGAAGAAAACATGATTTTTTAAATATTCGAATGTTTATACTCTTTTCAACTTCATTATTTCTAAAGAAAGAAAGCCTATAGCATTATAATGGTCAAATAATGTTCAGAATCAAAATACTAATGATCTAAAAGAGCGCACTGACCTTGACTGAAATGGCAGTGATAAAACACGTTATTTAACGTGACTAACTCTTAATTATATAACCAATAAATCCGAATGAAATAAATTTTATACATTTCATTGTTAAAAAGATAGACTTCTGCTTGATCCTTACATTCCAATGTCCTCTTTAGAATAAATTACTATCCACAGGCGCACTTGTCCCTTCAGTTCGTTGAAGACGTGAAAAGGTATTTTCTGTGGACAATACTTGAAACTACTGCACAATAAAACATATACCCACACAAAAATCGCAGCATTCAAATTGCTCCGAAATAAGTATATACCGATGAACATCGTATTAACCCCTTACCCTATGATTTCTTTCTGAACTGTGCTCAATCTAATTACATTGTTATTAATAATTCATTGAAAATACGAGGAAATTACAGTCTTATTCTATGTCAATGTGTACTCTAAGGTACAATCATTGATAAGAGAGGAATAATATGTAATTTGCATTCAAACAAATCGAATAATATTTGTGTTTGTTAAATTCTATTTGGAATTTTTACCGCGAGTCTGACAATTCTAGGGCAAGGGGTATTTTTAGCTTATATGGTCATGTAATCACCAACCTTAAATTACTAAATCAAGTGAACAAGTTTTTTAGCTGTACACCTGTCAATAACCCTTGTGTTACAGCCTTTGATCGAGGAAATAACAAAGATTACAATTAGTTTCAGCATCCCTATTAAGCAATAAGTAATTACTTCAAAATTTTACACGAATTGTAAAAAAATGTAGAAGATACGACACGGTAGTGTATATTCAACATGACTTAACAGATACAAATATTACTCAATTCATTCTTCTGTAATCAATTATTACACTTAACAGCGAACATAGACATAAAATATGCCTACAATTTTTCTCCTTTTCCAATAAATTATGTTCTAATTCCAATAAAGTAGTCGTATCAATTAGAATTGAGAAAGAAATCATAGGACAAGGGGTTAATAAGTCAGAGAACAAGCGCGGTTATCGATATATTGAGTCGAGAGTTCCCACGTCTTTAAGATATTTTATCATTAAATTATCAGTATGCTAGTCTATCGGAAAAGCGTTTCTCTCACCTCGTGAAACCTCTGCGGTTCATTCTCGTCGCCGGGACCTGATAGTATGTGTATAAGTATCGCAATGGGCGGAGGAATGAACTTTCTCGCACATAACTTATGCCGATCAACCGCCAATGTCGACAGTTACTTATTACATGTACTACTATTACATACTCGTATCGTTGTTCAGTCAAGAGCGGCATGCTAGTCTAGTCGCGAGACTAAAGCCGCCCCGGCGCCTCTTGAACGCCTCTGCAAACAATTCGTGATTGTCTCCAGCTAAAATGAAATGTTCGATTGTAAGACATTTGAATGTTTTATAACTTAATTAGTAACTTTAACCGTAAACCACTTGTTTAGGTAACCGCGTGAAGTAAAACATTGGAGATTGTGAAAATGTCAATAAAAAATGTTTCGCATTTTTAGCTAATTTCTTCTTCATTTATTTTTCTGTAGATCGCAATAATAAAATTGTTTACAGAACAGTTTCAAGTGATGATTATAAGTCAAAGTACGATTGATATGCATTTCCGAATTCGTGACTTAATAAATTAGATATCACTTGTCGAAAATAGTAATGACTTATTCAGAAATTGCTTAACATATAGCAAATATAATGTTTTTGCAATATAACTTTCAAAACCACTTCTGTTCGATTCATTTTCCTTCTTTTTTTCATTTGGATATGGTGTAGGATTAGTTTATTTCATAAATTAGCAATTTATTATCTTACCCTGAAGTTTTATATAGTTTTTAATTCGATTAAACTATAGATTGAACCATATATTTTCTCATAGGTTATATGCTTCCTCAACTTTCAAAAGTAAAGCCTCATGTCTGTTACACTGAAATGTTAATAAATGTTTGTACTTTCAACTATTAAATGACTAATATCAACAAACAAATTTAAATTACTTGCGTTACTGTACCTACTTTCGAACATTTTTAAAATTACATTTCTTTGTTGCGTATATAGTAGGTGAGACTTGCCAATATAATAGAAACAATCTACTACATAAGTCATTTATATTTGTGTATACAAATACCAAAGTTAAACTTCCCTTTGTTTGTTGCTCTTTGTTGCTTTCTACCGTAAGATTATGAGTGTCATTAATTTCAGTTAATTGTAAATAATTGGTAGATTGGCAGTATTTATATATGATATTTAATAAAGATATGTCTAATTAAAGTAACTCAGTAAAAAGAATTTACAAGAATTGTTTGTCATATGCGTAGAAAATTTAGAAGTCCGATAAACTTCATCTTAAATATGGCAAAAATGAAACGTCATCACAGAAAAATTTATTAAAATATAAATTCACAATTTAGCAGAATACTAGTTTTTGTAGCATACAAATGATACTTTTGAAGTTAAAAACAAAAGAAACAACAATGATGAATCTGTCAAAAATGCCTTCTAAAATAAACTGTTTAATTGTAATGGTACCACTTCAGTAACTTGTTACACAATTCTGTTTTAGTATATGTAGCTGTAAGAAGAATGGTCAAGTCGGACAGGGTAATATCATGTATAAATAGTAAACTACAGTTATATTCCTCTCAACGAATTTTAAAATAACTAGATACAACTTAAAATCCTCATACATTATATGATTTATCATATGTCAAGTTCTACAACTTTGTTTGTTGGAACTACTTACACTATAACCGTAACGTATGTGAGACTGTCAAACTATTTATCATGCGAGGTGATTACGAATAATGGTAGTAAGTTCGAAGATAGATAAATTGAAACGTATGTTGCCACTCAGCAATCACTTTGGACGATTTTCTCTACGATTTTAGTGTCTAAGGTTTAAACCTTCTTACAATGACGTGTGCTACATATCGACGGGATTCGTTATATGATAAATTGCCGATCAGTTCGTCCAGTTAATGTGTTAGTTGAAAAATATATGTTAATACATTGCTAAAATTAATGTATGAGTGTTTTGTCCATTTATTTAAAAGCTCCATTCTTCAATTTTGTCATTACAACTGCTGTCAAACACAGCGCATTAGGGTTTTATTAAGATAATTACAATCAACATTTCACCAGCTAAGTATCTTCGTATAACATTTTCCAAAATTATTTTCAGATTCAATGTTTCAATATTTGTAACAATGGAAACATCATTTCTGACTGAGTTGGCCTATTTTTAGAATAAATTAATACGTATAAACATTGTATCTTAAATGTAATGTAAAATATATTATGCACAACTTTATCCATTTGAAATCTTAAAATCGCATTTTTCCGTTCGATAATATTTTAATCAACTTCGTATATTAATTCTATGAACTAATTTTATTTTTTTATATCTTTTTTCTTCTTTTTGAAGTAAGATTATGGAAATAAAAACGGGTTTGATAATATCTTATAACAATCCCACATTATAACAGCTTTGATATATGTGACACTGCAAGACATTTATATTCCATTCCAGCAATTTCTTTTTATGTATTAACTTTTATCATTTTGTTGTTTAATTTTCTATAACATTTAAATCAAATTTATTGGTCACTTTGTTGTTATAATACGTCTAAGTCTTAAATAATTTTTTACTTTTTTGACAAATAAAGGAAGTTATAAGTATAAGAATTTAAAGTAATTTATAAGTTTATAATACATAAACTCTTTAGAATCTTGTAATTTGTTTCTTATAACTGCAAGTAGAAAATTCTGTAAGGACTGAATATACATTTTTTAATCATTATAATGTGAATGGAAAAATTCAATTAATTCTTTCTGGTTTGTATTATATATTAAGTATTCTAACATAACATTTCGTAAGGTCTTTTATGTGCATTCATAATACATTAAAAAAAAGTAACATACATTTTAATTTAATATCGTAAAAACCATCTTTTGTAATTTGTTTTATGAAATCTAATTAAGTTTATTTAACAAACCGTTTGTTACGTTGTCATAAATAAATGCTATTCTACAATGTTTTGAAGTGAAATCTTTTTATTTAAAAAAGGAGTTTAAATAAAAAATATAGTCAATGTTCATGAAATACATTTTTCCGAGTGCTTCTTTATATTATGTAAAATAGTTATTTAAAGTCCTTTATTAGTAAGTTATTCTTTATCTATAAAAAAAACTTAAGAGAAAAAGTGCTTTCGGAAAATCCTAGACTTTCATCACCAAAATGAATCCCTGAAGTGTGAAGTACAGTAGTCCAAAGAATTCGGAGATATCTTGGTTATAATTTTTGGAAAATTGTTAGAGTTTGCACTTGAATAGAAAATTATTTTTTCAACTTGTATAAAGTTATATCTGTTGGTCTGTATAACAGTTATTCTGGTGCAGCTGTCACGTCAAAAAGTCCTATTTGTTCTCATCTATGACGCTGTTTTGCCTCTGAACTGCTCCGTTGGGTGCAGAAATCAGCTTTCTTAATCTAGGGTGCGTCTTCCCTCGCCGCATATGGATTGGCATTTCGACCGGTGTGCACGCGTATGGCTTCTAATATCTTTAATATAAAGACCGTGTTTCCATTAAAGATGCACCCGGTTAATTCCACCATAATCAAGCAGCGATGTAATTCTTTCCAGTCACAAACGAGCTGATCGAAGATTTCGTTATTAGGTTATGCACCTTTCCAATAAATTTTCGTTATTACGTTCTTCGTAAATATATAAATTTAATTGAGTTCAACACATCTTTGGGAAAGTATTTAGAATTACACTGTAAACAAGCAAATACGCTGTTTTTCGAATCGCACTGTCAGTAACCATGAATTAACCATTTGCGGTGTATGTCTGCTCTTATATCTTTCTTTCGATCGTGTAAAACCTGATATGCATGCAAAATAAAAATCTACTATTGTGTTAAATTGAAGTGAAGTTGAAAAAAAACTAATAAATTTTATATACTATTAAATTCTTTCTGATAAGTAATCTAATCTGAACTAAAATTAATTCTGACCAGTACGATACCTGCCTATAAAATACGATTCGAAGGGTTAACTTTGGATAAATATTTATGGATATCATACTTCCTTATGGATGTTCGTTTGTTAACCGTAGTGATAATATATCACGCGCTGCTTATCTTCTTACATAAAGTTATATCTCTTGGTCTGTATAATAGTTGTTCTGGTGCAGCTATAATGTCTTTGATAACGTTTTCATATAGCCAAACCATGTACAAATAGCTTCTTCGTTGATCAAGTTACACTGTCCTTGACATTTTCTATTTTATTCGCTCATATACAAATTCCTATACTTCTATTGGCATGCCTTTATTTTAGTAATAAGGAATCCTGCAACAAGGTTAAAACTAAAGAAATTTGACATCTGTGTCATT
Organism: Nomia melanderi; assembly: GCF_051020985.1. Classification (NCBI taxonomy): domain Eukaryota; kingdom Metazoa; phylum Arthropoda; class Insecta; order Hymenoptera; family Halictidae; genus Nomia; species Nomia melanderi. The sequence continues at coordinate 2,015,216 of NC_135009.1, forward strand.
GAATTGGTGAAGTAACTCACTGCTAATAGCAAACCGGTCGGGTGTTATCATTCTGGGCTTAGCATTAAACCTCAAATTACCGTAACGTGAAAAGCAAAACATAAAACCAGAACGTGATCTCATTTCTAAAGCTTGTAGAAGAAGGATCGTGAGAACCTACTACTGAACTGGTATTTAAACCTGAATTCTTCGCTTGTCGTGCGACTATATTAACTAATTATAATAATCAAGGCTTGGAGTCCGAGAAATAATTAAGATAACTGTATTTTACACCAATTTCAATTAATTATGTATTTTACAACCTTAAATCGAAGAGAAAAATTAAATCATATTGAATGATACAAAAAATTTTGTACCCAGGCAAACAACATGTAAATAAGCGCGTGCAATGAAATGAAAGTTGAATTAGTGCTGCAATCGGTTCCGTATTATAAGACCGACTCAGACTTCCTCGACGATGTTTGCATGGACGCTATTTCACCGGCATATGTTTTCACCGAGAATCCGTATTCACTGACATTCTATTCTTATTAACATATGCTTCCTTAAACATACGTTTCTTACAGACACATTGATCACACATTATATTCCTCGACAAATTATCTTTTACGGTACATCATTCAAATGTATGATATATTTTACTATCATATATGTCCAATTGTGTATAATTTCTTAATATAAGTGAATATAAATCAAGTTTCATATACTTATAATAATTCAATATTCATATAGGTGCATACATTCACAGACATGTGTAGTTTCCTTATATTATGAACGTATATATTATTATTAGGGGATAAGCCATTTCACAATACATGATTCAAAATAATTTGGCAAAGAATGTAATGGGTATTCACTCTATGAATAAGAAAAGTATGTCTATGGAAACGTATGTCGGTGATTACAGATAATAGGTGAAAGTACGCCAATGAAATTGCGTTGATATAAACATTTTCAAGGCAATGTTGGTTTTATAATATGAACTCAAGATTAATATTTAAATTCAAACATTCTGAACAAACTGATATTTTTATGTTTTACGTAATCAGAACAAATGTAAATTATTCTAAAGTATTTGCTAATTACAATGTCTGTTATTAATATGCAACAGAATACAAATGCAAGTAGTAGCATTACATTTATGTAAAATGTATGTTATAAATCTTAAATATGTGTTATATATTATATTATACATTTTGTTATAAATTAATAAAGAAAAAGGGGGTGTTTATTAATAAGAAATATATAACACGTACTTCAAGTACTAACAAATACTTTATGTACTTTCTATTTTTTTATAAGATGGTAAAGTATTTTAAATCATTGTTAACTTGCTATGTATTTAAAATAATTTTAATATTAGTATATGTTTATTTAAACGTCAGAATTTCTAAATTAAGTGAACACTTTCCAAGTGGGTTCCGTGGTGTAGCGGTTATCACGTCTGCTTTACACGCAGAAGGTCGCCAGTTCGATCCCGGCCGGAACCATATTTTTTTCACTTAACTGTGATATATTTTACTTACATCCCAGAGACTAATGAAATTTAAAATTCACCTATTTCCTGATTTACGTGGTACTGTATTTACACGATTTCACTTTTACATGGTTTTCAAAATAACAGGTTTTTAAAAAGTATTAAAAATAAACATTTTTGCTACGTCCATATTTCTATAGTAAATTTTTTATTCCATTCGATTGGTGACACTGGCATTAAATCTGAATAAAGGAATTCTCCTTTTTGTATACATACAAGAACTATTCACGTGAATTAGCACAGTAAAGCTCAATAAATCTTTAGCAGCAAAAAGGTGTGCATCATAGTACTCTTATAATCAGAATTTTTTAAAACGTCATATTTACTAGTTAGTGATAAACGATTACAGTTTTTTGTAGCATTTGTATAATTTACTAGTATTTTAATTGTATTCGATCGCGTCATATAAATAATTCATTAAATATAGTAATGTTCCATTAATACATGTTACATAGTTATATGTTCCTTTAGCAAATAAGAAACAATAAATGTATACTGGATTCCTACTTTAATCTGATTCATCATATAATCCGATTCGCCTCGGACTACCTATCTATTATACTATGTTACACGCTTCCTAAATACTGTACAATTCTTGTTTGAATCATATTTTCAAATAATAAACAATTTTCAATTCTTTCAAGGTGGACTAGTTAAGTGACACCCTGAATAATTCTATAATACATTATAAGCTCTTTCTTTACACTTTGAAGAAAGATAAAACTAAATATCCCGTTAGTTAAACTTCAACAAGTATTCAATTTCTTTTATTCATTCAGATCTTTCAAGATCACCTTCAAAAATCTACGTGAAAAATAACAAATTATGTCCCATAAATAAAATTCGCTTCATTTATATATCTAAGTTTCTGTTACTGCGTTCGTCACAACCAGCGACAGAACAAAGGTTCAGGATCGGTTTGTAGTAAAAAGCATTCCACCAGTTAATCGCTTGAGTCACGATTATTTTCATCATATGTAAATACGTACAGTTTGGAAATAGACAAATTGACGCGAAGCTATTGTTTTCTGTTTCAGATGTCAGCGTAGCGAGTGAATGAACGTAGGTTGCAATGTTGCTGTCGTCGCTATGAACGAGAGTCGTTGCTACGCCGATTCGCCTGCGTTCGCTGTACATCAGTCATTCAACCGGAATGGGAAGGCACTTAGGTGTGATTATCAGCGTAACCCAGGCTACTGTACGATATTATAAGTTTGCGGTTAATTCAGTGCTGTCCGGCATAAATTCTAAACCTTACGATGCTTCCCCCGTTTTATTTCTCTTGGTATGGTTGAGGAATGCGGGCTAATACATTACATGTGCCCGGTTTATACAAACACAATATGGCACGTTAGAGAAGGAGCAAAAGCTGCGTAAGGGGATCCTTGTGGGGACAGCACTGGTTTAATTGCTCAAAACCAGGAGGGCGTGGAGAGAAGTCCGCACACTCTGCTCTGATTTATCGCTCGTAATTGAAGAGAAGAAATCTAAAAGACTACCAATCACGGGCATTACTACCAATTAATTTCTTGTTCCTCGTTTGTCGACTTCTTTCTTCACTCTGTACATTCTTAATAGAGGCTCTTTTTACCTCACTTTATCTGGCGAACCTTTTTTAGAGTGATTACACTCCGCGCGAATGTAAATACTGTGCTGATGTTCACGTGCTCACTACTCCTTCGAGCTAGTTTGTGAAACGTATTTTTATTGCGAATGCTTGGATGCGGTTTAACGCTATTTAAACGGATATCTCTCGGATAGATGTATTACATGGTATCGCGTGTTTCGATAACTGAATATTTAGCAACTGAATTATTATGATACATTGAACGCGTGAAAATTTTTCCTTCAAAACATTATATTTTCGAAAAAATTGAATATGAATAATAATAAAAAATATATTCTAAGATGGATAAATAAACTTTTTCGATATTTTCTATATGTCTAATACTGTTAAAAGTAATAATATTCCTTTTGCAAATAAAAATTACAGGAGTGATTTAAATAAAATAAATAAATAAATTTTGTAAATACATGTTAGAATATATTTTTTATTATTATTCATATTCAATTTTTTTCAAGTTGAACAGACTTCCGAATTTACGAGTAAGTAGATTGTTAGTACACAATAGAACAGATTGCGATTCCCCAACACACAATCGCAATGCAAACTACTGTCAGACGAAGAAATGCAGCTATCCGAATTTCTCTTTCACAAAAACATATTAAAGAGGGCTAATTTCAGGGGATCGAAGAAAAGTGTGCTATTCTATACGACTGACTGTGGCGACGAGAAGGAAGATTTGGGATTCAAGCTTCAGCAACGATCAGTGTCTTTGGTAAGTCGTATGCGTAAATACATAAATATTGAATAACTAAAATTCTACTTGTATTTATTATAAAGGCTTCTGGTTATGAATTCGCAGATATGCAAACTATTTATGTTTTCAGATATCATGATATTTAATATTCTGTAAGTTATCGTATGAGATAACTTTTTACTTGAACATATAAATTATAAATATAATTGATTAATTACTTACGAACAATCATAGCAGTCACATATAAATTTATATGTGTTTGTATTGATGTGACAACATAAGTTCAGTGCTTTTACATACACTCAACTACACGTTATAATTAACAAACGAAATAAATTATCTTTACAACATTTATACTCGAGAGGTTACTTTCACAATCGTCACTTGGTTTGTTGCAGAAAAATTATAAAGCTTAATATTCAATACTAAATTTTGTATAATATAATACATGAAATATTGAAATCAAACAATTTCTGTCTCTTGAATTCTGTGATCTTTTTATGTTGGTTATACAAATTAGAGAACAATGAATATAGATAAATATGTTATATAAATATATGTAACAAAAGAATTTCCGAGTACAAAGTGTTAAACATGTCTATAACATAAAATTAAAAACAATATAATGATTACTAAGCTGCAAATGTTTTCGTAAATTAAAATTTTTTTAAATATATTTCGAAAAAAAGAACTACGATAGAAAATGTTTTTTCCTAATAAATATTATAAAAGGTACTACAATTTGGATATTTTATGAGTATATCTTTTGATGATGTCTAATTACATTAACAATCACGTTGTCCTAAATTCAAGAACAATAAAAGTTATATAGGTATGATAAATAGTTAATAAATATTCTTATATAAATCTGGCAAAGCATTCTAACTGTAGAGGAAAAATACACTTATTTAATAAATACAATATATTCTATGACAATAAATTAGTATATTCATGTTACTCTTCACATAACATCTTTTTACGCTATACTTATGAAATATAATGTACGGACGATAATTTTCAGTGTGCATAAATAGATGAATGAGTGTGTGTATGTATCGGGTCTGAAATATTTGGAGTATTCTACACAGAAACGTGCGGCATGTTTGTTAAAATCAATATTTTAGAGAAATCAATAAGTTTAGAATGTCCCAAACACAATGGAAGTATATAATCTTCAGTGTTTTTATGTTTATTACGACATTAACATTTTTTAGAAGAAACATCTTGGTTAATAATTGACAGAATATGATACAAGAAAACACGTAGTGAAGTTACGAGATGTTCCGCTAACCGACACCATTCGAAACGCGTCGATGAAAAATGGATCGCATTTCTTTGTCGCATTACCGCATGAAATGAGTAATATAGTATATCGTTGAACTTACCTCAAGGTCCTCTATTAAGCAGTAAACAAAGAAAGATAGAGTACCATTTAAGGAAATTAACTTGATCTTGAAATTTCTTTCAGTTCTATACGTACATAAAAATCTCTATATAATACGTCCTTTCATACTAAACGACTTTTATATAGACATTTTTAATAACTATTTATTTAACAACAGTTAAGTAGACAGTATAACAATTTTTAGGAAATAAAATTACGACTTCGCAATTACACGACTCAACACACACTGTATTCAGAATCAATTCACACTCTTTAACACATTCAAACTCGTTCATCTCACATGTGCAACCATTGTTTTCACAAATTACATGAATTACACACTTCAGATACGTTTGAAGCATTCTAAAATTATTGATTTTCCCAAACTATTGATTTTATATAACATGTCATATGTTTCTATTTAGAATCTTCCAAACGTGTCATACACGGTATACATACACACTCATTCATATCGCATGCACACCGAAAACCGCTGCCCTCACATTACTTCAATATCTCGTAAAATATTCAACCTTACATATTTGAACGTAATATCTTGTATATTGGCGTATTATTTATTTTCGCTACTAAGCTCGTGTAATATTTTATTATCAACAGTTTGGAAGATACGCAAAAAAATGTTCCAATTTCACTACAAGTAAAAATTTACTTCGAAGATAATAAATTGATAATAATATAGTTTTTTGCTTTGATCCATGGAAAATGAACAACGTTGATTTGTATTAAATTAATCTAGAAATCTTCATCACGAATCTCACTCGTCATCGCATGGAAAAGGGTTAATAAATCAATTTATTTAATAATTTATTAGGAAATTAGTTTTATCTTTCTAATAGTATAAAAGAAAAATCGTAAATGGCTCAATTTGTCCCATCTGATAGTTCTAATGTTAAAAAACAGTGAATAATCGAATCTTTGTAACAATCATGCCCAAGCAAAGTCTTCGCAAGCAAGAGTCCTTTTCGTGGCTGTGAGTCAGGTATGTAACGTCCGGACGAAAAGCCGAAGCCATAAAAGCAGGGCCTTCCATCTAAATGTAAAATACCAGTATTGTACCAGTATTTTCGGTTATATCTTCGTATCCTTTATATAAACCGAAGTATTACAATACCGATATTATTTCGGTTTTCTTAGTTTACCTGTAGTGAGAACTTTCCTATTGATTCCTTTTGAAGAAAACTTTCTTATTGGTGAAGAATACGTTTGTAGAGTAACTGTGTTCCTGATGAGACGGTCTCGCAGGCAACCACGAATAGGAGTGGTAATAATATCGCGAAAAACGACCGTATATATTTGCGTCTCAACGTTTGTTTTGTTGCTCAACTATATAATACATGTAGCGACAAATTTCTATTTGTATGTTTCGTTATCATCGCCGCTTTCATAGCTTATCGCAGCTCTAACGTAAATGTATCCTTAGTCTTAATCGCAATATATTTTATAGAAAAACCGCAAAATGGAGATATTTATTTTAGGTTTCGGTATTATATTGGTTTTTGTGTAGCCTTCTTGACCTTATACCGGTATTAACGCGTTAAATACAATACCAACCCTCAGGGACCGGCAATAAAAAATTTCAGACACAATAGTGTAGGATTGAAATAATATTTTAATTTCGAATTATTTTGTATAAAATATGGCTATATATATAATAATACATAATGATACTCATTTGTAGAGTATATAACAAATAAATAAATAAATATTAAATATTGTTAATTATATATACACATAAAAAATTGTATATTTATATAAAATATGTTATATTATATACCATGTAATGAATAGTAATACAATAGGTACTAACACATAATGACAATCAATTACATATTACATGATAGCCTAATAAATATTAATTATATCGTCAGTACGGCCGCGACTTAGTGCTCAAACGTTTCTTGGAAAAATTTCTTTTTGTAGAATAAACACAAACATTTGTTAAATATGATGATGTTTAAAAATATTCCGGAATTTATCGGAATTCGGAAACCGCAATTTAGGCAAAATTTTTTTAATTGACTTTTAGCTGGCTAAAACGACAAAATTGCCCACAGTATATCGGTCATATGTTTAAAAGCGCATAGGAGCAAGGGGATCCTTCCACTCACGATTCTCGTGCCTCGGCGCGCGCCATTAGTGACCACGTGTCGAAAGTCGAGCGTCGTGAGTGGAAAAATCCCCTTGCTCCTGTGCACTTTTAAACTTATGGCCGAACTAACGCGAGAGGCGAACTGTACTTTCTTGATATAATTTTTAGTTATTTCCATCCAATTTTCTCTGCATGTACATGACACGGAAACAGAAAGTTCGTTAAAATCAAGGTCACAATGACCGTGTTAATTTTATTTCGGTTTTAACTTCTAGGCCTAATACTAGTAGAATCATACTGGCATTAAGTACGTCCATAAAAGAGTAAGAATCGTGGTGATATGTGAGTGTGACTTGTATAAAATTCTGGGCGAATAGCCGTGCCCACAACGGTGTTTGCGACTGCTTCACTCACGGATTATCTCACCACGAGATTTTCACTGTTCCCTGAGTTTGGCCTCGCTCGGTTACTCTTGACTCCAAACTCGCCGAAACTGGCACGTATGACAGCAAATTCACCATTAACCTCTTACGTCATAACATGGGACCAAGTACATAATGAAGACTTTCTCGGCTCTGATTAGTTGGAGAGAAGTATTATTTTGAGCTCACGAGAGAGTTTAACTTTTTTATGAAAAACTTGAATCTATATTGAATGTAATTTTTATATGTATTTGTAATGTATAATTTTATGTATTTATAACTGTTTACGACATGAACTAAGAATGAATGTATAACTTCCTTCCTGGATAAGATATTAATAACAATAACACAATTTTAGTCAGTCACGGAATAAACAGTATGGCGTATGTTTAGGGCCCTTTTATAGTTTAGAAAATCAGAAATTACACCTACTTTTTAAATATTTTTCAATTTCTCCATTACAGAGAATATGTGCCTATGCAGCAATTTTATATCATACAAAAACTTGTAACTGGTTAGAATTTTTAAGAAATCGACAAGTTAAAATACTAACATAGTAATTGTTTGTTCGATATAAACCCATCCACTCTATCTTTTCTTTTGTTTTAAAATTTACACTTGTATTCGTAAGCAAACTAAATTTCATGTTGAGAATATTCAAATTTGAATACAAGTTGAATACAAATTTGAAAAAATTTAACAGTAAATGTACTTCTTTCAAACTTCAAAAAGAATTTCATCAACCACTATTCAAGGATATTTGGCATGTTCAAGAGTACGAGGTGAATACCAGTGTTATTGGTACGTTAATAAACAATAAGGGGTAATGAAATTATCTACAATAAACACTGAAGTGTAACAATTAATTTATAAGTACATTAAACTTATGAGTAAAATGCGAATAGTAATTCCAAGTATTCCAATATTTCATTCAGTTCGAGTGTGCTAAAATATTCTTCAATACAGTGTATCTTCAATATAATTAAAGACCATCGCCTCGTTACAAATTGCTTAGTCTTTGTGTTGCAAACAACTGTAGCACGGTATTAATTAGGTTTTAGAAGTTGACTAATTACCACGCATTTTGCTTAACACGTGTCCCTTCGGCACTGTAATTCCACACTGAATAATACTTGACATGTCACGAAACTTAAAGTGCGATGTACCAGTGTATGAGTTAATTAATTTGAAATAGCAAGGCATTGTAAAAATAACATTTTAATCTAAATAAACGTACAGAAGTGCGTCAAATTGTAGAATTTTTTAAGGACATAATCTGTCATAAAAGTCTGTAATCAATAGTTTTCCATATTTTATAATTAATTGTTGTTGCAAATAACTTCATATGGAGAAGATGAGGCAAGATGAGGACACGAGAAAATGCGAGACAATTGTTTATTTTATATTATTATTCATGTTATTAAAAATAAACTAAGCACATTAATTATACAATATACTTACATAATTATCAAATATATAAACGAATTCTATTATCTGAATGTCCTCAAGAATCGAGCTCTTTTATTGAAACAAATAAGATCAAGAAATAGGGTAGCTGGTAAGCCTCTATTATCTGAACTCGTCAGTTATCCGAACAGACTTGTCCCCCGACGCTTTTGGATAAACAGGGTTCTACTGAAATATAGTAGAATAAAAATGTTAATTCATATTTCCAAAATTATAAATTATTCTCGATCTAGCATAAACCAAATAATATACTGATATAAAAAAACTGATGTCGGACGTCGTATTGTCCACTTCCAACATAAAAAGTTGACTAATGGCCTAATCGCTCTTTCACAGAGTACATACTCGAATATCGAAACCCTCAGGTAATTATCTTTAGTTTGTCAGAAAGAAAACCTTAAAATATTACCTTTTTCGGGTTCTCTAGACCGGAATTCATCTTTAAATCAAATGCTAATTTGTCGACGATCAATTTCTTGTAATCAACTTTTAACGATTAACTCCATCAATCATTCGAATTAATCGCCGATTTATCAATGATTACTTTTATTAGTCGTAAGCATTGATCGCAGAATGAAGCTAAAAATTTGAATTGATCGATGCCCAACTCTTGAGTACGATAAATTATTCCAACGAGTCGTGTCACTTCTATCAAAATATCCTCGAGGATTATCCCATCACTCTTCCTTCTAGCATTTCACGCCTCGGGTTCCACATCACATGAATAAACAAAGAAAAGAGTATTACTTTCAGATAAGGTGCTATAAAAGCTAGACGTTTCACACAGATGTTGTCGAATACGAGATTAGAGATCGGCGCATATCTGGTATCTTTTCTGGATCGCCTTCCGGGTCGCCTGAGCTGATGGAACCTTTCATTCCCGACAATGATTATGCGTGCCTGCCTCGTGAGCACACCCACGACTTCCTCCAATGATTAACGAACGAATCGACGGCCGAACCAAGGATGCCTTTTAATCGCTTCAATTAAGTGCGTTGAATCAGCACACGGGACAGCGGGAACTTTCATCGCACCCCAGTGATAAAACACCGACCTTCCTCGATAATAGCTTCAGATTCTTTGTTTAATGATTGCTAAGTGGTAGGGACAAAGAATATGGAACATTACGAAAGCCAATATCGCTTTACATTTCACGTGTTATACGTAGAATTCAAAACTGGTATATCGCGCTTGGGTTACATCAAATGACGAGTCAATTATGTTTTGTGAAAGACGGCCGTAATTATGATGAAACGCGGCTGAATTAGCTACAAAGAGAGTGAGGGGTACTGCTTAAGTGAGAGGTCGAGATGAATCGGTGATATACTTGCCCGAGCAGAAGATGCTTCTTGGAAGCATAAAATTAATTTTGTACTGGTGCAATTTAGAGGGATTAAATGGATTCCGTGTGAGCTTGGAGTTTATCAGTCAAATTCGTTGGGAAGATTATGTTGATGTAGCTGAAAGCAATCACTATCGAACAATAGGAATCGGTCGTAAATGTAAATACGTGAGCCTGGCAACTGTTACAACTCGACTGATTTAAAACTCGAGATAGTGTAATTATTTGTAATAAATAGTATCCTAGTAATTAATTGGTTAATTAATACAGAAGCAACTTGTTTTTCACGAATTATTGAAATTATATAACCAATATGAAAATATGTTTTTCAAATTTTAGAAACGTTTTAGATTCTCGAACACTTTAAAGAAACCATAAAGATATTATTAATGCTTGAAATTTTGAAAGACGTTTCACGAAAATATTTTTTAAGTAAAATTATAGTTTTAGTCTTAGTTTTAGTAGATATATAGTAATTTTGATACATATGTAATTTTAAGTTATATCTAGTTTATCAATTTTCTCGAAAGTATGCGTTGTACTAAAAATATATTGTACCCTTATTATTCTCAATGACGAGCGGAAGTACTTAAAAATCACTTATGAACTCAGGAAGAAAATTATTTACTAATTATTTTTGTATTATTGCTAGATTTTCTAACTTACTATTCCGACGTTCCTATTGTTGTTAATTTTCTTATCAACAGATTGTATAAAACATTTATGTCACTTTATCGCAAACAATTTATATAGAGTTATATATTAACAATTTATATATAATTATATTTACAATTATTAAAAACCAATATGTTAAACTTTGAAACAGCTGTGTTAATAATATATTTATTAAAATTCGTTGTAATTTTGTTTTCAATTGGTATCATGTAGTTCGAAAAAATAGATTTATTACCTGAAGAAGCTTCAGATTTTAAATTTACTAGATGATCAAATCTCATTCGCCAACTTAATAGATAACCTTAAATCTCAAACAAAAGCTACATCACATATGCCCTTCCATCAAGGACTAAGCCTTACATAAAGATATGGAATAAAAATATAAACATATCTATCATTATATATTAAGAACTTCATTGCATTTAGTAGCGGAAACCGTTCTAATGACCATAATTTTAAGCTTTTCTAGCAAGAATGCATTTTATTTCAAATACCTTTTACGATTAAAGAATTTAAAATGTAACTCATATTATTTGACATTTTTTAGAATGTAAATTTCAACGTACAGTTTTGATTAAAATTTTTCTAAAGTGCAAGTTAAAAATGTAATTTTTTCCTTTTAACGTTATTATTAATTTTTTAACAAAAGAGAACATTATATTTTAGAAATTCAAGGCAATTATTGAAAATGTAATCTATAGTCTTCACCATTATCATTAATTTTATTAATAAAATATTATATTACAGTGATTAAAAAATAACATAATTATAATAATAACGTTTGTTACTAAGTTTTTAACAGTATATCATAATTATAATCATTAAAAACAATCGTTGGCAATGTAATCCGTAATCTGCAATATTATTATTAATATTTCAGCAAAACATTGCATTAACCAACAAGAGAATTTCGATAACGTGAAAATTTCAACTCTTTTAAACTTCACAAGTGTGTCAAGAACCTCTAGAGAAATGTCGAGCAATTTTTTTTTGTCCTTTTTTGATTCTTTCTGAGTTAGCACCAGCTTGTAAAACTTAAACAAAAATTGGAATGTTCGGGTTACCGAGGTTCCCTTGTGAGCAAAATCTTTTTTTTTTTAGATTGGAGAAGTTCGAATGACACAGTTCCGAAAATAGAATGAAAAGTTCGCTCGGTTTCTATTGTATCTCATTAATTTCATGGTTCCCGTTTCAACATTGGTCACAGTGTTGACACCAGTCCTCGGGTCAAGCAGATTTCGTAATAAAGTTCCAGTACCGGCGTCGTAAAAGGGTCGATGTACTTACTCGCACACTCCAAGATCACCGTGCATACACGGGAAGTGTCTCACATAGATGATGCGCGTATAGTCGTGAGAATTTCCGAGCACGTCGAGAAATCGTAATTCTCACGAGCTCCACAATCGGACCTTTCATGCAATTTCTCGGCCGCGCTGCAGTCGCACGCCATTCGCCTTGTGCGTCTCGAAGATCAGGCATTCGTCTTTCAGGTATCTGAAATTACTTCGCACTCTTCGCCCACTTCTGCAGAATTGAATAAATTATTGTATCAGATTTATCTCGTTGTCCATTACTTTTATTCTTCATATTTTTCCTTTATAGAAATTCTCATTCTTTGATATTTATAGACATTTTCTTACATAAGTAAAAAGTGTTTAGGAATATGTATATATTTTGAAAAATGTCTCCAGCAATGTCTCCAAAAATATCTCTTGGATCGAAATTATATGGTTGTATTCTGGCCAGTTTAACATAGTGTTGAGCCTATGAACCATTTTAATTTGTTTTCAAAGGACTTCCAAAAAACTTTATATCAGATGTATCCATTAACACGATGAATGCTATGGCGGTTACCGGTGAACCTCAACCAAATCGAGTTACTAAAGTTCGTTTAATTAAATGATGATTATTTGAAAACATTTCTATATTATAAGTTATGCTACCTAATGTGGTGCCATTTAACTAGATGAACGTGCAATAATAATAATTTAATTCAATCACATGATTTAATATTATATTTTTCCATTTTGCGCACTTTGCTCTATGAAATCGTGCGGCGTTCGACGTGTTAAGCAAAGTACAAAATCAAAAAAGGTGCACCACGTTAAAGTGTTCGACTTTCTCCAACAATTATTTGGAAATAACTCCATCGGATTTTCTTATATTTCACGCTTCGGAAATCTCCCCCCAAAGGAAAAATTATTCAGGAACACGAAAAAACAAAATTTGTACGGTTCTATACTTTTTAATTAAAAAACTGAAAAGTTCTATACTAAAGGCTCATTATATAAGTTACTTAGAAAATGGCAAAATATCATTGAATATAATAGCAAATGTATCATTGTTTACGTATGTATTATACAAATTTGACAGTATTCTGTTTTCTTCCGAAAAAATGCGAACTTACTACACAACCTAATAAAAAAGTGCAATAAAACCTGCGCAAATTGTTTCTTAAACGATACTACGTATAAAAATAAATTACAAATGTTGATTGGTTTTCTTCCATTAAATCAAATGGTAATAACACACCGTAAAGAGTTAACTGAAAAATTATGTAATGATATATTTGCGGATGAAAATTTACTTTCAAACATTAAATGTATAATTATGTTCAAGAAAGTACAGGCACATTTAATTTAACACGCCTTTTCATTGCTAATTATTTTGTACCCTTATCATACAAGGTATGGTATCATACAATGGTTTTGTCTTAACTCAAGCTATTACTTTATAATAATTAGAATATGCAATTATAAATAAAATAACTTTAATGACCTTAAAATTTTGCAAAATACAACTTTAAAAAATGGTTTAGTGTATAATATACTGTTCTCGGAACTGATGAATTTGCGCCTCTAACATTTTGCATAGGATACAAGATAAGAGTACTATCGTATTGTAACAGTGTTGAAGAGATATATTCCTTGTACAATATTACTTATTTATAGACAAATTATATGAAGTATTGAAATATTTTTTGTAATATTGGACATATTATTTTTCTTGCATTAGATGCCCCAGTAAATACACATATCAAGAGAAATAATAGTGGCAACTTTTATAATCAGAATAAAAAAGAATAATTAAATAATGAGAAATTAAAGAAATATAAAAAGTTAATATTACTCTATTCTATAGGTTTATGAATATTCAAGACTTTTTTCCAAAGGAAACGGTTATTATGCAATTGCAATACTATACTTACACAAAAGTTTTCGAAAAAACTAGGTCGCTTTCAATACTTAACTTTTTGTTCTGTGATTTTTCCCACATTGAAAACCGAGAAAAGATATTAATCCTCACGTTTGCGTGAATCGCTCTAATGGACAGTAATGCGGTGATGACATGAGTTGTAGATTAGAAATGAAAGGCGTTGTGATGTATGCAGAAATTTTACCGAGCATCAATTCAGAAATTTAATCCGTATGAACATGACAGTACATATTGTAACAAAGGAGTAAGATTATAACAAAATTATAGTCAATAAAGCTGATAATACGAATTACTTTATGGAAGAAAATAAAGATGTACGGGATATGCGTTTTACTAAATAGTGCAGAAAGAAACAACAACATAGTGGGGGAACAATTAGAATAACGAGACTTAAGTAATTAGAAACGAAGGAACAGTTACATTTCCCAGCCGATTTACGGCGCATCACGTGCACTAAGGTAATTTTAGCGATCGTCTCCGACAGACACCACTATAGTGTATTCGTTGTTAGAACACTCCGAACAAGAAGTTCATGAAGATGATTATTCAGTAACACTCAGTAAAAACTGCCTGTCATTCTTTGCCTATAAATGATTTTAAGAAATGTTAGAACAAACCAAAAATATCTTGTTTAATGAGCCAAATAATATTCAAAATATTCATCTAAATAGTTGGCATCATCATTTTTAACTTGTGGTGTGTTGACAGTTATTTTGATTTTTTTTTGTTTCTATTTATTTTCCACGCAACATAAAAATAAAAATAGAATAGGTATATATATATATCTGTTTCATTAACAAAATTTATATTTGTAAAATAACGTACATAAATGCATCGCATAGCTGTCACCATAAAATTCATGTATGTTATTTATATTTCTATAATATGCAATATTTCCTAAAATTGTATACATTTGCGTAACAAATTTATTGAATGAACTAAACTAACTTTAACTTTACTTAAAATGACCTTACATATAAAAACAAGAATTGGTGGCTCGAAGAATTACCGCGTTCGTTTCTAAAATAGGTTCTAATCGAAGACTTGAAAAAATTTGAAAAATGTCTCCTATCTTTTTAAGGTACGCTTACACTTGAGATTTTTACAAAAATTCCAGTGACTCTTGGATAATGTTCGAAATGATCCCTTTAGAAATGTAAATGTATAATGTTTCTTATTCCGAAGAGTTTTTTTTAAAGTTAAGAGGTGGTAAGTAAAGGAATGCTCTATGTGCGTATATCTCGAATCCTTGTACTAAAAGTAAACTAAATTAAACTATTCGCAAACATTATGAGCATAAGAAGAGCTTGATATCACAAAATTGGCAAAACGTATGAAAAACATAGAAAATCAAATCTATTCATAAAAGTGTTTTTATCGCCCAACATATCTTTTCCATTTATGAATCTTAAAACATTTTTCGAAATTTGCTAAACATTCGATAACATATAACGGTATTTGGGAATACTGGTCCGTAGCAATACTTACGCGAGGTAGAACCAAGGTCTGTACGTGCTCGTTCCAGCGCTAACTCGCGGAACCATAACGCCATAAACCCGTACCCTTGGGAGACACTCGTAACCTCGACGCGGTTAATCGAACCTTGACCGTCCGAAATTAAATTTCCACGTGCGCTTCGCCCTCAAGTATTTCATTTCTTTATTTGTTTTAGAGTTGTCCATTAACAATGGAGTTATTAGCGTTGTGAGCTTTCCAATGTGCCTGAATAGTTACATAGCGAAGTCTACAATTGTTTGAACTGATTGATAATTATATTTACAAAAAGTCTAGGTCGTTAATAGCTGTAGCATGTTGTAGCACGTTTTTAATAATTCTGGTGTCATTGCTAAATCCCAAAATTTTTGAACGCGAAGAAACGTTATTCTTACTATAAGAAATCGTTTAATTAGTGAAATGAATTATTTAAATAAATAATCTGTATATATTCTAAGATAAACGTTATTCGTAGCCTATTAATAATATATATTTAGTTAAAGTTAGTAGTAGAATACCACCAAATTCGCATTTAGGAAGGTTGTTATACGTAATTTAAAATTGGTAAGTAATGTAACATTACTAACGTTTCAGTCAACAGTTAAAATTGTCGCCGCTGGTTTGTTTTTGGTAAAAGACGAAGTTTTGTATTTTTAAATTGTAGTCAGCAATACTTTAGTATCCTGTATATTTATTCTGAAGTTTCCTACGTTTAAGGGAAGTTTAATAGCATCTTTATCGGCTTTATCAGTTGTTTCATTACCAATCTGATAATCTTCTGTAGTAGTCATTTGATATCATGTAAGTTCAACTATATTACAAGGTTATTTGTCAATTGTCTTGAACAATTATGATAGAGAAAATCGACATGCAGTTCTTATTTTTCAAAGTGAAATCGATTAGAAATTAAAATCATTAATATTAAGAAACGAAAATTTGGAAATATTCACATAATTTTTCAAAAATTTTCGTTCAAACAAGTTAAATGAATATTTAAATCGACAATAATGTGAAACTCAACTTCGTGAAATGAGACACAAATTAATTCTCGCTAACATTAACAATCACAAAGTGTTATATTAATTAATGAATATAATGAATATAAAATAATTATATAAATACATAATACACAAATATATAAATATAAAAATAATGACAGATCAGTCCTGGAATTTTTAATACAAGAAGGATTCGAATGAAAATCCACGTGATTACTCGCTATAGACTACAAAATATTTCGCATCATTTGCAACACAATCCTCTAAATTTGCAATAAACTTGCTAGTTAATTCCCATGCTTTAGGAATTAAATATTGTTAGGTGAAAGATAATTCAAGTAGGAATTCATCAAAGATTATTCCTGTTATATAAAATCCCTGTAGTTACTTAATTTACTTAACACTAAAACTACTGATCAATTATTATTTTCATTTATTTACGAAAATTCGAACAATACGTTTCTTGAAATTCAAAGGGTTTTGTAGTCTTGTATCTATACAAATACACAAATTTAATTAAAATTCGCTGGCAAAAACACCTTCATAATTTAAATACTTGCAAAATAAAAATGTTGAAGTGAGTCAATTTGACCTGCCCAGTAGTCTTAATATTAATGTTTTCTAAACGCCTATACTTATATGAATCAGCAGTCACCACATTAGTTGAATGAAAAAAGAATTCGGAGTATTTAACAAAAGAATTTAAAAACACAGAATACGATAAA
Source organism: Nomia melanderi (assembly GCF_051020985.1). NCBI lineage: Eukaryota > Metazoa > Arthropoda > Insecta > Hymenoptera > Halictidae > Nomia > Nomia melanderi. The sequence goes on from NC_135009.1 coordinate 2,032,907, forward strand.
ACAGTGTATACAGAATATACCATAAAGTAATATGTTAAGCAAATTATCAATGTACACGTATATAACAGGTATGTCCCGACCTTTAAGTTTTACTGAAAGCATAAAAGATTTTGTAAATCGTGAGTATCTCTAACTTTTTGACCAAGAGCTATACTCTCAGACTACACGAATCGTAACACAGAAAATCGCCTGTTTTCTGCGCGCACGCTAATATTGAAGCGACTAACTTAATGTCTTCAGAATAAATGACAAAAACAAGATATTAATACTTTGACGACCGTACATTTAACGCGTGTAATACTCTTATGATTCGCTAACCCGTTAAGCGTAAATCTTACAGTTCGTTACCGGCGCTGTTTACGCAGTCATTTATAGAACACTTGAAACATGTTTACCAAAGAAAGTATTGACGCTATTACTTAAACTGTACAATATAATAAAAAAACATTATGCTGGTGTCAATACAATGTTAAGTTGAACCATCGGTAACAAAAAGAGTAAGTGACATCTAATGGTGGTCAAATTGTTATTTGTTGATTGGTCAATAATTGCTAGTTCAATCTTATATCTACAGTGATCAATGTGAACAAACACGTGCAGATGTAATCGCAAATTATAACGTAATGTACATAAGCAAGAAAAACATAAGATAAAAAGTTAAAAAATATACTTCGTTTGACTTTTTATTTCAATTGTTTTGAAGTTTTAAATGATATTTCTTAACATTTGTATTTTAAGAACTATATATTACTGGTTTCTTAGTTTAAAGCATTTTTCAGAACTTTGAAATAGACAAAAAGGAGAGACATCAATCTAATCTACATAGTGTATAAGATACCACAAGTACATATTTCATTTGTAGATATTTAGTGTGTGTGTGTGTGTGTGTGTGTGTGTGTGTGTGTGTGTGTGTGTGTGTGTGTGTGTGTGTGTGTGTGTGTGTGTGTGTGTGTGTGTGTATATTTAGTGATTATAGTAGATATTTTAAATCTGAAATGTAATACCGAGAAAATTAGCATGGCATTTACGCAATAATATATATTTTATTCTCATGGTCTATGTAGCTATAAAATTTATAATATAATATTTTGTTTAGTATATTTCATTAAACTAAATTTAGTCGCAATGAGTTATATTTTAGTAGAAGTATATATTCAGTAATTGTTAAAAAACAAATTATTGTAGCTATTAACTTTCTCTAATAATTTAACTATTAACTTTTATAAATAAATGCTATTGATCAAAATGTCTTTTAACTCTTTTTTTTATTATAAATTCTGCATATGTGCAATTCATCATACAATGATATTTAGCACTTATTTAGCAAATTTAGTTTATGTCACTAATCTGTACGGTAGCTGTAAGAAGTGATGTTTCTTGAGTCTTTCTCGTTCATCTGAGGTGTCCAGAAGTTTTGCGGCCAGGTTGTTAGGGTGATTTTAGTCTTTGTTGATATGATCTGCTTTGTTTTGCAATTTCTTCTTTGACAGTGGGTTTACCGGTTTCCTTATATGTTTGTTTGTTTGGGATATACCATCCCACGTTCAAAATGGATCTCAGTTTTTTGTTTTGTCATCTCTCTACTGTTTTTATGTTTGAGATTGTGGCTGTTCCCCATAATTGGCAAGCGTATGACCATATCGGTTTGAGGATAGTTTTGTTTATTAATAGTTTATTGTAGGTTATTAGATGCGATTTTGTTCCAATTAGCCACCAAAATTTCCTATATCTTTCGTTCAGTTGATCTACCTTTTTACGGATGTGCGTTTTCCATAAGAGTTTTCTAAGTTTTCCCGGAGATATTTAATTGTCCCTTCCTGTGGCAGTGGTTAGTTGTTTAGTTTTACAGATGGACATATTTTTTTATGGTTGGGAAGGTGACCTGTATGGATTTAGTAAAGTTAATTTTGAGCCTCCATATTCTCAACCAGTGTTCTATTTCATTGAGGTGTTGTTCTAGTATGTTTGAAGCTTCTTGTGGATATTGGTCAGAAGCTACGATTGTCGTATCATTGGCGAAGGTAGCAATGAGGATATTGTTCATCGTCGCGAAGTCTGATATGTAAAGAGTGTATAGAAGTGGTCCTAGAACGCTCCTTGTCGGACTCCTGATAATATCGGATTAAGGGCAGATAAGGCTTGTGTTTTGACTTGGAATAATCTATCTGTGAGGTAGGATTTTAATATGGGTTAAAACGCCGATGGTAGTAGTTCCTTGATCTTGATTATTAGTCCAGTATGCCAGACTTTGTCAAATGCCTGCGATACGTCCAGACATTTATTATATTTCTGCTAATCTTATTAGCCAGTCTATGTACTTGCTCTATGGTGGGCTGTTGTGGAATTAGTTCGTTTATTGCAGGTTTTAGTCTACGAATTAACAGTTTCTCAAATAGTTTGGAAGTAATTGATAGTAAACTTATAGGTTTATAAAATGTAACTTCGTCCGGAGATTTTCCAGGCTTGTGGGTCTTTCAACTCTTAAATCTTTTAACTTTCAACTCTTTTACTGTGAGAGGTCTCCATAGTGTAACATGTGAAAAAATCGAATTTTTTGCGTTTTTTCCTAGTTTGGCATCTTAAAAATATAATCACAAAAAGATTTAATCGAAGTCGAAAAAGTAACAAAGTTAAATACATGATTCGAAACGTAGCAGTGTCGAGATACGGGCTATGTACAGTGGAAACTGTAAACACGTGTTTTCGAAGCGGCACTTCTTAAACTTCTTAAATTTCGTAAACCTCTTAAACCTCCTAACCCTCTTAAACTTAAACTTAAACATCTCAAAAATTAGATAATTAGTTCTACGAGGGATAAATTAATTACACGTCTTATTGTCGTCCCAACGAAAAGTATATAAATATTTACGAAACTAAAAATTTGCGACTTTAAGAGCTGCCACTCTTTCCCTAAAAGAATTGAATTTTTTCTTTCAAACATTGCCATTTTGTTATGTTTCAACGTATTTCTTTATTCTGGTAGAGACGATAGCCACACACTTGTATATACATATTAAGAATTCTTTTAATTTTTTTACTCCGATGAAATGACTATGACATACAGTATCATGAGCACTATGGGATTACTTTTCTTCTACGATATGTTCCTTCCAACACCATAACCTACAACTATTTTAAAATTGCGAGGTACTGTATGTACTTATTATTTTCTGCGGTATATATTCAACAAAATACATTAAGTTAAAAAATACTCTGTATTTCTTAATATCTATGCATTTATTATAAATCACTTATACAAAAATAACTTTAAAAATATATATTTGCTCCGACTGGTTGGTACTATCACCAGAAAAATGTGCCGATTATAAAGGGTTAATATTTTAACTCTGTTGTAAGAGTATAATGTGAACAGTTACTTTATATTCAATTAATAAAGGTTTTATAGGATTATGCGTTACACACTTTTACATACATACTTATAGGTAAAATATATAAATTAGGAATATTTATTTAACCAGCATTATTTGATGAATTGTAAGCGAAATAAATATTGAAGAAAAAATACATTGTGATTTTTATATAATGTAACTTCAACGAACGATGCAAGTTTTCCACTTCCAAACTGTTTAAATATTCCACAACATTTTCAGGAAATCCGTTTATCACAACTGTAACTTTTTCACTACAGAACAAATATCCATGTTTAGTTAAAACTTTTTTCTATTTTTAAAGGAATAGAAGTTTTTCCGTTTCGCAGATATATGTGCAAGAGAACTTTCAGTTAATACGTTGCCTTTTATAAGAGTTCTCTTGGAACAGAAAAAATAATAACTATAAAATTAAATGCATCCTCCTAGTGATGAATCTTGAAATTATTACACCCTTTTTAAACAACAAAAAATCGTACATAAAATTTTTAAATATCATTTTAAAGAAGAAAGTTCATTTTATTTATATCCATGGTAAATTCAGTTACGAAAAAGATATGACGAAGTTCGTAAAGGCGTTCGAATTTTCTAAGTTCTCAAAAAAAGCATTTTTGCGAGCAACTCTCTATTTACTGTAGAAACGTTTTTGTAAGAAATCAATGAAATACCTTGAAAACCGAGACTTTCAAGATTACTGTATAAATTTCTTCAAAAAGATATGTCGATTCAAATATCAAAAATTTTTAACGAAAACTCAAATGTCCGGTAACTTCTGGACAAAAGCATGTATTGTATGCATTAAGTTCGCCTTTAGCTATTATATTATAGCTAAACTTTTATTAATATCCTCCATTTGTTATGAAATATTGAAATTAGCATCACAATTAATTTATCTCTCATAATGACAGTAGTTTGGTTTTTTACAAATTTAAAATTACAGATACTTTATTTCATCATGATATTCATTACGGAATATGATTAAAACGTTTATTAATTTTAATACCCTAAGTAGACTAGAATTTTATACAAAACCAACGTTTTCAAGTACAAAGTAAACAAACAAAAGATAAATAAGAACTACCTTCTTTTTTTAAGAATTCTAATAAATTGAAAATAAAATAACAATATTCTTATATACATTCGAAAGTTGTTCCCTTTTATATTTTATACATTCATGTTCATTATAAATGCATAAACTTAATATTCCAGTAATAAAAAATTCTAATTTAAGCGTGACAATAAAAATAAACCAGACAATGTTGCGTCTGTACTTGTTATTAGTCAACGAAGCATCTATACGACTGTATATCCATCAGCTATAGAATATTTTACAAACATTGCGAACGCGTATTATTTCGTACAACCACAATGGCTTGAAAAGGAAACTGCTCGTCGTAACAGGAAATCCGCAACGTACCACGTGACATGAAACTTCCGATTGAAAGAATAATCTCTTGAAACTAAGAGTCTTCATTTCACCACTTTCACATATGGCATCTGGCTACATGGTTTCATATTTTAAGAAAAAGAAATATTAACCAGACTTTTGTTATACGTCATTTGAATAGAATTTTCGAATAGCGGTTATTTAAGTATCTCATATATTGTCTTACATAGAATGAGTTCGACGTTATCCTGATATAATTGTGTTTTAATATTTTTGAATAAGCTACTGAATTTCTTGAATAATTTCTGATTTTATTCTGTCGACATTATCAATTGTGTTACAAATACAATGCCTGCAGGCACTTATACATGCTCGAATCTATTCAAAGATAATTATATAAATATCCTATAAAGTAACTTTAATAAAAGATTATTTGTTAATGATTTATTTGATTTTTTCACGAAATAAAGTTACTTTCTCTATGTGATTTGTAAAATAAAAATAATAAATTAGAAGATGTAACTCAGTATTTAAAATTGTTATTTTTTATCTTTGTTTAGTATTAAATTCGAATAAGAATAAAAATATATCTTAATATAACTAGCACATCGTTTGTAATAATGTATCTTGATAAATTATACTGATTTTACATTCAATGGTAAAATAAACACTGCTTTACTATAAAAAACACGTCAACTTATATATAACCATGAACATCAACATCGTATATTACATTGATTTCATTGTTCATTAGAATAAGTGATGAATTTAAAAGTATTGTAACCAATTTAATAACAGTTAATATTTGCAAATCAATTTTGATTTTCACGTTAATCAAAACATTCATTACTAATCTTTCTTTTCTAATTCCGCACAGCATAATTGTATTATTTTAAACCTTTTACACTTCACTGGTGCTGTTATGGCAATTGGACAGCCACGCATTATTTATCCTCATAAGGATAGAACTCATTAGTAAAATTAAGCGCGTATGCAATTTACACTATGGATACTCATAAATCACAGATGAAAACACAATACTTTTATAATAATATTTAGATAATGTGATCAATAACGTCCAAAAACTGCGAATTTTGTATTAACAAAAAGTCTTAAAATGTGAAAGGTTAATTTCAGACATAAATTATGGAGAATTCATAAATACTTCCGTTGCAGTTGCCAAACCGGATGCGACAAATGGACTGCGTGTCCAATTTGGCTTGGTTCACTTCAAAAGAATGGGATGTGTATTGTACATTGAGTGCACATAATGACGTTCATTTCGCTTTATATTATATGATACAGTGCAGAGTTCACTACAAATTTTACTCTTTTTAAAACCGTAAAATTTGAATACGCGTTGTCTTATGCTAGAATATCTTCCTTAGGCATCTGATATTCGTCTAAGTTTCATAGGCAACACGACATCACAGAATATATTTCAACTTTTTCCTTTACTCACTTCCGATATTTTTTGTTCAAATATGTATAAATCATGTTTATTCTTTCCTAACAATGGCAAAACTGATATCAGAATGCTGATATTATGAAATTGAATTGAATGATATTATAACAAACAATGGCAAATATTAGGATTAATTATAAATGATTTGATATCATAGCTCCTATTAAGTTTTATCAATCAAGTTACTGTATCATTTAATTATTTAGTTACTTATGTGACTAAATATTTCGATTTAGCATTAGTTCTATTCTTATAATTGTTTTCAAGCAATTTGAAAGCTTCGATCATCATTTGCGAGAATCAATTTCAAAGCTAAATAAACAAGAAACCAATTAATGTACATAATTAATCTTTATATCAACCATTTACAAAATATTTTGTTTCAAACTGTACGATTTAAAATAGAATAGAACATTCTACAGATTTGTATGTTTGATCGTACGGTCACAAAAATCTGTACCATTGCCTGGTTCTAAGAATTCGACCTGAAATGGTAAAAACATATTTACTTACTTGCTGTCTAGATTTCACATGACGTAACAGATGTAAAATAGGAACATGAATACAATTACATACGTACATAGATATTTATATAACCTGAATTTTTCTTTTGTTTTAGACTGCTCTACATACCGGTGCTGGTTCACAGCAGCAACTCTTAGAACCCAGAATGGCGCAACTAGAAACCTTAGAAGCGAAGGTAATGAAAAAAAATCCATAACTCACTTGGTACGAAACAAAAACAAAACTTTCTCACATTTAAAATTCATTATGATGCGACACACGCTTCTCCTTGCAGTAATACCTTTTTATGCTCAGTCTTAACCGTAGAAAAACTTATGACCTTTACGTATTTGCATATAATGACTGTAAACTTCTTTATAGCATTTTTCATAGACACCTATAACAATAAAAAAACACGTTGTCCCTTGTATTAGAGTAAAATAATTTTCAACATATAAATTATCATAATTTTATAGAAGCTTTTTTTATGGAACTAAATATTTTATTACACAGTCATGTTCAAAAAATATAACTGAATTATTACTACAGCCAAAAATGTAAATAGAAACGCTGTTACGGGATAAATATAATATAAAATAACTTCTTTGTTGCACAGGGTGAGTCATTTACCAGCACCACTTATGTTTAAACTATTCATTCTATAAAAACTTATGCTTAAACTATTCATTCTATAAAAACTTATGCAAATTTTGAAACAAACATTGTATTGTCAAATTGTATTGAACTTTTTGTGTTGACAAACACTTTTTAGTCGACCGTGCAAATTTTAAATGTACCTATATACGTAAAAGATTAAACAATGAAACATAAAAGATTTACGTTTAAAGAAACCGTCAACTCTATTATTGAAAACAATTTCGATATGAATAATAACACGTTTTGTCAGGGCAATAAATATTTCAACGCACGTTCGACTTTTATAGCTGAACAAGGACGACTTTTCTAGTAAAGACTACAATTTATTAAGAATTAAGTGGCATCTAATCGGTTTCTTACTTTCAAGGTAAACTCTAAACACGTTTCACTGGTTTCACGGCGGTTATCCTCTTCAACAGTGAATAACTGATTGCGTTAAGATTATATATTCGATTTGTCGTTCCTTTACCACGGTTGTAGATACAATTCTTGCAATAATTTTCTTTCTTCGATGCAACTCCTGTTTCTCTCCAACTACGATTTCCACTTAATTCAAATCTTCTAGTCCATTTTAGATTTGTAAAGGAATCCAATAGTACATGTTAATAACCCAGGAATTGAAAAGGTTCTGAAAATAACTATTTCAAAGTGTTATACGAGGTATCATGTAACTGGTGGTAAACCGGATAAAGCCTGATTCTATGTCAAAAAATAAGTCGAAAATATAGAATAAGATTTTTTCATATGAGACTTTGATTTCGAGAAAATCGACTTGACTGTGTCACGTTACTGGATCTCACTGTTGATCATTGTCTCGATTGAAGTTTATGTTATAGACTACCAAGGTTACGAAAATGTTTACTGTACTCGAGAGTTAAAAATACACAATGAAACAGGATGTTAAAGTAATCATAAACTATATTATTACAGAAATTGTTGAATATCTTGTCCATTCTGCCGAATATATAATTCTGCTCTTCTAATGAAATTTCTATGAACGCTTTCTAATGCATTCTGTTGTTTTAATATATGAAACGCTATAAGTAGAGCGTGCGTCGATTCCCCTTGGTCCTGTGCACTTTTAACTTGTGGGTAGTTGGCCAAAACTTGAAGGGCTTACCGTAGGATAATAATTTAACATAAACTTCAATCGAGACAATGATCTACAGTGAGATCCAATAACGAAACATAATAAAGTTCACGTGTACCCGGTGAATATTCAAAGTTGATTTTCTCGAAAACAATTTCATATGAAAAAGTTTTATTTTATATTTTCAACTTATTTTTTGACATAGAATCAGCCCTTATCCGTTGTACCAAAGGTTTCATGACACCCTGTATATCGGTTCCCATTGAAACAGATATGGACAACCTGAATAAACTTATAACTATTATTAGGTGTATCAATTCTGATCTATATCGATTTCAATATCGGTTTTTCAGAACCGATGATATATCATTATCGGTTCCCGTTCTTATTCTGACCACTTAACTGGTTAACAGTTCAACGAGAAAACTTTAAATGGTAAGCTAACTTTTTCAATGATCGATTATCTATTTTCATAGAAAAACATGTGATTCTCCTTCGTTTCGCTTTAGTTTCTCGTTAGAATATAATATAACTGCATTTCGCCTGCATTTGACGAATATACACTTCATTATTTAATTTTACAACGCGCACAATAAGAGATTTGTGAAACTAAATTCGACACTTAACAGCTTAAATAAAATATACAGCAAAAAATTCTATGCCGTCTTCGTTGTCGATTCTCTATGAACATATAGCAAATAATGGATAAATTTATAACTAAAATTTATAACTAATACATGATTATTTCTGTAAAATGATTGTAAAATGTATATGTATTTCACGCACAATATTACGTTGAACTGAACTATAGTCAGAATGCAGAACTGACATTGACAGTTATAAAATCGATATAGAACCGATATCACGTGTGTAAACAGGCGTGTTGAAATTATTTTTAAATTCTGACAACTTTTACCGAATTTTCATTAGTAGCAATATTGTCGTTGAAACTGTTAGCTTCCACATGACAAAATGACGATGTTAGTCGTGTATATATAGGGGTTTAAACAATGTCCACGAATGATATAACGCTTTCTTTCTTACAGTATAATTACGATAACGAATTTGCATAAAAGACCCGTTCTTGTGACAGCCTTTTTAACCATGTCTTTTTTTGTTAGTATAATTTACAAACAGAATTAATCAAACGAAAGTTTTAAACGCAATTAAACAAATATAAATAGTATTGTCTTTTTCCAGCTGAAATCCGTAACCATTTTCATGCTGTCCATGTCGAATGTTTAGAATAAATAATTTACAGTAGAAGCAAAAATAATTCTGATAAGTGTAATAGTTTCAAAAAGTCTGTGCACACGTGCCTTTTTGTTTTTACTAATCTGATGATTCTCCTTTGATCTAAATAATTTCTTAGATTTGTATTTGCACGATAGTAACTGATTTTGCGGTATCATTGAGCTCAACACTATTGTATTTTATTCAAACAACAGTGTATTTTTAAAATTATTTTGAAATGCTATTGGAATTTAAGTACATTTTTATTTCTTCCTACACGTGCATTATAGAGTTCATATTCGATAACATGGAAACATAAAACTACTTTGATATATTATACATTGAATATATAAATATGTACATATTGTTACATAGGTAGATATTTTTGCATTGTATAACCATTCCTGTTTTTGCAGTATATTTTGAGCCATTTTCTTATTGTAAGGATAAATAGATGACTGAGATTCAGTTTTTGCACTGTTTTATGTAAATAATTTCCTAAAATGTCTAAAGAAACATTTTGATCCACAGTTCCACGAATAGAAGCTAATCTTCCCGCCTCATCCGAATCATATACTTTAATTTTGGACACAGACTGTTAATTTTAAGTTTAATTAATTTATTAATCAATTTAATGATTAATTGATTCATTTGATTCCATTTTTTTTACTTTTGAATCAATTGTTTGACCTGGAAACTCCAACTCTTTTTCACGTCTATTTTTTCAAATTGCATTTGCCTCTTTTTATTTATTTTATTATTACAATGTAGGTCTTCGTCTAAGTCAAACATCTATTATATCTAGTTGTTATTAGTATATTTAATTGTTTAAGATCAAATAACTAAGAACTCTATTGTTTTTGGCTTTTTCCTAACAGTTCTTAAAACACTACTCTTGTATTGAAATTCCACGTTGCTGTATTGCAGTACGGAATAAGACTTGTTAACTTTTTTCCTATTTGTCTGTGTCGATGCTCTACTTTTCCTATATTAATAATAAATTCATAAATTGTGACTGTTATTTCTATTGCAGTATACATATGTTTTTAAAACATAATTGTTACTTATACTTGTTAATACAAAAGTGACATAGAATTCATAATACAATAGTATAATACAGAATAGTATTCATTCATATTAACTACAATTTACTAGGGAATTAAACAATAAAACTATTATCTACTTTTACGTAAATATGAAACACCAAAGTGATTTTCAATGAATCTACATTTTTTGAATCGATAAAAATGATCTAGTACCAGTAATAAAAAATATTTTAACTACAAGCCTGTTTCTGAATCAAAATTTGATTAATTCTTTATCATCGTTAGAAAATACTGTAGAAAGTTTGAGGTTGTTGATAATAATAAATGTGAAAATCACTCAAAGTTGATAAACAAAGACAATAACGAAACAGTTTATTAATAAAAACTATAACAAAAATACATGACTTTTTACAAAACTGTCGAGTGAGCTGAACAAGGACTTACTACCATATATGCTAAAATTGGCAGGAGCATAGCATGTAACGACAAAATACGTTTATATACTATTAAAATCAACAAAATTCTACCATTTTATACTTACAATTCAAACAGTTTATTTCTACTGAACACTGATTTACACTGATATATACCTACCTTTGCACGACGCTGTTTAGCACGTTGAGCTATACTATTGAATTTTATGTGCAAAATAATTTACTACCTCATTTCATACACTTGACCGAAGTTAGGAATGGCGTTTGAACCGTTTAGTGCAACCGCATGTAAAGTTAAATTTGAAAAACCTGTTGTAAATTTTGATTAAAAAACTCCGTCGAGTTTCTAAAAACTATTTCGTTCACGCTCTTTAAGAACTATAACTTGCAATACATAACATAAGAATAACATTTTTATAAACATTTCTCATATTATCTGTAAAAATATTGAATAAACATTTAATTACTCAAATAATTACATTCCCATTTAATTAATACTTTATTCGTTTAAATATTCATTCAACAATAACAGCCGTACGTTATTTACCGTGTTAATTACACTGCCAACTACAGATAGCTGACATTCGAAAGCTTAGCTCACAATTTATTTACAATTGAACTATTCTCTCATTTTTCTGTCTAGAGAATATTTCTCGCTTCCATTATCATTCTTTTCTTTGTCGAGTATGCTTTCGCAAGTGTTCGCAAAAAAGACAAGTATAAGGAAGAAGTTTTTAACCGTACCATCGGAAGAAACCGAAGGCAATGTTTCACGGTTATTGGTGGGTACGCAATAGCCCCCGGCTTCTTAAGGCTGTCCAACCAGTGATTTATATGCAGATGCACGAGCCGAACTGTTTCGTTTCGGGCCCCTCACTCGAGTTTCGGGCCCCGAGACCGTACCCGTGCGGGTGCTATTAAAACTGCCCCACGTCCACACAAGGATGCGCAATGGCGCAGCATTCTCGAAACCTATTTTTTAACGTCGAACGATTTCCAAGGAATTCATGGGATTTTACTATGACCAGATTGGCAAAACCAGTATATTAGTTAGCATTCTGCGAAGATTTCTTTACAGTGAACCTTAACATTTGACAATAATTATTAAGACTATATATTTATAATCATGAAGTAATGAAATTTATAATTTCGTTATAAAAAAGAATTGAAAGTTTCATTTCATATGTTTTAACACAATCATCATAAAATAATAAATACTGCAGACGAAAATTAAAGAAGATTGTTCAAATATTCTTCTTCTTCTAGCAACATTTTGGCCAATTCGAATATGCGTTTACTTTGTCAAAAGAAGTGTAAATTATTTAGTAACTACAATTATTTAGTTTCACCTTATTATTATATTTTTGTGTAAATCGATTAATATTACAATGAACAAACTCAGTAAAGAATACTTGTTACTCCTACAACGAAAGGTTTAAGTTCATTTGTATCAACCGTTTGTTGGCAGAAGATTGTTCCGTTCATATCAATTAATTATCTAATGATATAAAACTATGAACGAATCTTTATTTTTTTTGTTTTAAAACCAAGTCAGAAATTTAAACTGCATTTCTAAATACTGATCACTGGAAAACTATTATATTTGTTTAGAATTATTTCTTTTTATTTGGTAATAAAAAATAAAATACTATTGAAAAACTTATTTTTTAACAAACTCAAGGATGAAGTTATTGAAATCAATTCTTTTCACCATCTTGTAAGGTATCAGCCTTATAAAATTGGTATAATTAAATTACTCTTTAAGGTTATAAAGACTGTTCCTTCCAATTGCGCATTTATGTTTGTGTATAATATTAGTAATTGGAGCTAAATTATATAACAAAGTAAATTCTTGTATCATGATTGGATAAACGCTGTGTCATAATGATTCTACAAGTAACACTATTAACTTAGAATAGGCACATCAAGACAATCTCTAAGATCTACACTAGTTATTACGCCCATTAGAGTAGGATCAGATATTGAGCAATATTATCAACTTAAGACTGCATTTATCAGAGATCAATAAAGATTGATAATTACAAAATACTAGCCCTCGAGTGTTAAATGTCACTTCCAACAACACTTATATCGATCTATTAAGTAAATATATCGTATGTATTTAATAATAGAAAAGTTATCATCATGATACTTCAAACCTTGTGATACATTTAGATACTAATATTTCTGTTTATGCACTTTATTGTTTGTAGATTTTTATAGATATTCATATATAAATATTTATAATAATAAAATTTGTTGTAAATATATTGTGCATATTTTATATATTGAATCGATGAATTTTTCCGATATTTTTAGTATGATTGCAATTTAAATTATTAATAGCCTCTCTTTTAGGAAACTTATAACTTGAAATATAAAATTGATATTGTACGGCGAACAGAAACGATTCGAGTTAGAATCAGGATTCGCTATTAATTTACCTATTAGCATATTATGAAGCCATAACTCTGAATAACAATGCTAGATTTCACACGTCATAGAACACTATAGCAAATTTATTCAAATCAAAATATTATTACTCGCTAAATACTTTCTCGATAAATGATCATGTTTTCTGTCATTTAAAGCTGTTTAAAAAATGCTTCATATTCCATAAACGTACAGAAAATTTCTCGAAACAAAAAATGCTAGTAACTATAAGGATAGCGTGCATCTGTTAACATTTCATTGAGAAAAGTCATTACTGTTAATGATACGTATTTTCTGATACATTCTCTAGATCAATCATATTATTAAATTTAAATGAATATTTGTCCTTTCTACATTGCAATCTACGGTTTACAAATATAAAGCTATCAATAAAAAATAGTTATCATTAATATTCTATTTTTTCAAATTAATATTAGTTAATGTTATAAAATCTATTTTAAACCAAGAAATCTAAACGGGTTGCAGGTTGCGTATGTAGTGCATAATATATATTACGCATTACGGAATCGTTTAGATAATCTGGAAGAAAGTAATTCTACCGGAAAATTAATATAACAGTACATAATTGTCGAGGCTCACCTGTTTCCGAATATTGATGATACAACCTCTGCTCATAATTTACATTTAATCGAAATTAATGATAGTAGAGTGTTTCCTGTACCTCAGCAATATCTTCATCTTCTATTATTTGTATCAAATTAGTGGTGTAAAACAATATCGGAACATATTGCTTTACTAAGACTAGTACATTAAACGGTGCTCTTATGCAGGTATGCAGATATTATATATTCCCCATATCATTATTATAAAACACGAAAGGTGATACGAGCAAATTTTACTTCGTAATTTCAAGCTGTTTGTTTATATAAAATCATCTCTGTTAAGAATGTACATAATATAAACATAAAAACAAAGAAGAATTAAAAAACAATCTACGCGTGTTTGGAGACCGTGCACTGCTTAGATACATATCTCTAAGGTTGTTTAAATATTTTCAAAAAATATTTATTACGTTCACAAAATTTCTTTCATTAGTCTTAGTTTCCAAACTGTTAAAGAGTGGTGCAAATAAATAAAGTTAAGTTGACCTTCCACAATGTTGGAAATTAAACATTCCTCAGCCTTTCTCAATAATTGAAATGTATCGGAAAGTAAATTACAACAGTAATTCTTAATATTTATAATATACATTTTATTATTATAAAAATCAAGTACTAATTTTATGAGAAGTTACTATCAATCATTTTTACTACGTTTTTAATTCGATAAATAGGAAAAAGGGATTTCAGTTTGCATTGAAAACATAAAATAAAATATGGTTTAGAGAAAATCGAACATAATGTATTTATAGAGCACATCTGACAACAAATAAATCAACAAATGAACACTGAATAAAAAATGTTGAATCATTTCATTCGAAAGTTTATTACCTACAAAGTGAAATTCGAAAATATTCTGCTAGGATTTAATGAAACGTAGGTGTTCAGTGAATTTATCTTTTCTCAAAAATTAGCTGTTAAACCAGAAGTATTTATTTTACAATTCATCATTATTTTGTCATGAAGAATAACTGACAATTATTCTACTTATATTTAAGTCAAGAGTTAAGTATTACACATGTACTCGACAATTACTCACGTTTGGTTTTCTGAAAAATGATGTCTGAAACGAAAAAGTTTTACTGGACGTTTTCGACTTACTTTTTCATGTAGAATCATTTTTTCCTAGTTAAGTCACCGGTAACAATACTCCTCATACGTGAGAATAAAGTGAATGACTAAATAAGTTACATTTGTAGATAAAAGTAAATTTAATATTTGTTTCGGTGATGACGAGGCGAGAGTATGGTGAAATCTAATAGAAACACTTAATCCGAAGCTCTTAAAACCGAGAATGAAACATATTGAAGAATTGATAGGTAATAACGTGAGGTCGTATACTTAAATTTCGAATTAGTGTGAGTGTATATATATATTTATTGACGATGCTCTGGGCAGAAATAAATACCTGAACTCGTAAGAAGTAATTTAACTAAATTTTACCAGGGTAATGATCTCAAATATAAATTAAGTCAATACTCTCTAAAGTTCTATAATCAGTACCACCAACACAATCGCTTGAGTTAACAATAACGAGGAATCAGAAAATCATCTGTTAGAAGAATGAAGATAAATAAATGTCGATTATTTATTACAAAAAGCTAATAAAATATTACAGAAAACTAATAAATCTAGTTTTTAATATGGTGAACCGTTTGAAATGTTTCACTTCACATAAAAATTTATAGACTGAACAAATACTGAAGCTATGTCAAATAAATCGTTATGTCAGGCTATATTATAATTTTCTAATACGCCCGAATATTTTTATGATATTATAATTTACGCTCCAATTTTCCTATTACTATCTGAATATATTAATGTACATAAGAAACTATTAGCTTCCACATATTCAGTACCTATACATTCTACTGTATCACACTATAACTATTACATAATAAAAATACTTCTATCGATCGTTGTATATTCTTGATAATATAGAAGTTAGGACTTAAAATTTTACTGATCGAACATTTTATGATCAAACGCAAATTCTGATATGATATTTAGCTTCACCTATACAGTTATGTATTCATTATGTTTTTCTCATTGTTTTATCGTTATATACACATTTCATCGTATTTTTCAAGTCATTCTCATGTGCTTCCCTACCTATGAACACTGGAAAAAAATAATGAAAATATGTAAAAATGAAAAAAAAACATATAATACATTTCCTTATCGTGTATTTATTGCTGTACTTGTATTTCAGTTAATAAAAATTATAAGCTATTTGAATTATTTATATTTTAGAGATTGGGGCCTTAATAATATAATAGACAATTGGGATACATATTCACGTAATTGTATCGATCTAATGCGGCGCAAAACATTCAAACAATATTTATAAAATCCAATATGTGTCAAACGAACACCTTCCGTAAACCTAGTGTTAATAAACTCTACCTTTTTAATCCGCAAGCACACTTTTGTTTGAAAAAACGTATGGCATTCTTGAGATTTTTTATCTCGCTGTTGAGTGTCAATGGCTCTACTCCTGCAGTTCTTTCCATGAACAATTTATACGCGTTGCCAAGCTCGTTGAAGCGGTTTTGACTTCTGTAAGCACGTTACAAAAATTCAATTCGATGTTTACGGTCGAACAGGCTTCGCGAAGTCGTGTTTTGCCATCGCGACGAGAAAAATAAAAGCAAAAATAGAAAGCAAAAGACAGAAGCAGAAGCGTGCTGCACATATACAGAGGTTTTGATATGAATAATGAAGAACGTCGGAACAGAGAGGTTACATCAACGTCGATAGGTTATCTCCTTGCCAGGAGCCAGGAACGATCCTCAGGTGGATGCTTCTTGCTGATAGAAAGAAATTTTTCACCTGTGTTGCTGTTATTCTATCAAAGTTTTTCATACGCTGCCATGAGAAATGCCAAGGTGGTAAAATATCTTATTTGGAAGCAAGATAAATGCAAGCATGGAGTAAATGTTGACTGTGTATACACCAAATAAATTTTCTCCGTGCAACATTGAGTCTTTTATTTGCATTTTATTTCCGTTACTAATTCGTAGCGAACGGAAGGACTGAATTTAACACTTTCTCATTATATAACACTTTTATATATTTATAAAATATTGTACGCAGGTTCCACACGTGTAGAGAATTTTGAAAATAATCTTTTTTTTTCCTTTTTTTGTAGTGGAATGCGTAAGATCACTGATGTAATCAACTATTTCCAATAAACTCTAAACTCTAAAGTAATATATATATATATTTATAAAACGTGAAATAAATATGAATAATTGTAAATATTTGCTACAAAATAAAGATAAAAGAGTTTATTGGAAATAATTGATTACATCAGTAATCTTACGCATTCCACTATATATATATATCCTGCAAAAATCCAACATGTAACACAATAAAAACAGGGTTCCCGAACGATGTTCGAATATTTTCCGTATCTTTGATACTGTTACATTTTACAAATTTCTTTTTAATTTTACTGAATAATTATCTGGAAACGTTTAATGATAATCTGATAACAACTCTTTTATAAAACGAATGCGTATACCACAACATATAATACATTATATAATCCACTCACAGAGAAAATACTGAAATAATAAATTAAACATGAATATACATATGTACGTCGAGATTTTTATTCAAATTGATTTTTACATGTTTCGCGAAAATGTAGGATGTAGTACGCCCTTGGGTCCAAAGGCTCAGACAGATCAGGTCGGCGAGATTGCAGATCCAGGAGTCAGTGCCCTTTACTGTCTGAACTGCACTACCTAAGGCAAAGTTTCGTCCTCTTAACGTGTCGAAAACATTCCCTTGAAAAATTTCATGTCTACCAAAGTGTTTTCGAGTCTAATACTTTACTTTGAGGCAAAATAATTTGTGAAATAATCAGTAGAAAATAATATGTCACTTTATTACATGATTTTCGTAACGAAATTCTCTTTAACAAAATAAAAATCGGTTAATTCTAATAACAGTATCATTCGATTTTTTGTATTAACATATGTACTATATTTAAATACGTCAATTGCGCAAAATATTTTTTCAGTTTTTTTATAAGTAGTTAACTGAGTGCTTATCATAAAGAACATTTAGTATATACACAGTGATCTACGTAATACAATACTGCTAACTCAGAAATGATTTTAAAAAACAGAATCCATGTAAAAATAGATAAAATAATATAAGAATAATATACTTCCATTTAAGATATTTCTATCGACAAAATCAAGATAAAAACTTGTTGTGTACTTATACAGACGACATAGTCTGTTGATTTTCTCGAAAAGGAGACTCGAAATAAAAAAAATTTAGTATAAAATTATAAACATTATTAGGTATGGATTAAAAAAACCTAGTTAAAAGAGAATTCCCCCTAACAATTGATTAATTAAATACACTAAAAAAATCATAGTTCTCTATGAAAACCTCTGACAAAATCATTCTACGCTACATCGCTAAAGAAGATTTATTCAAAACTATGAATAATATTCATATGTTTATAGGTATTGAAAATAAACACCAAATATATAAGTATATATTTGATATTAATGATATCTTGAAATATTATAAAAATACAATACATACAAATATGAAGTTGCTTTTTCAATTATGTATTAAAGTATATTAGCAAAAGAAAAAAACTGAAAAAAATAGAAAAAAGGATGTGTTTCTTACATGGAAGGTATTCAATTTTTTGAAGTAGATCGAAAATGTGGTGTTTGTTCCACAGTTTCACACTAATATTTGTATTATCCGGAGTTGTGTTTAAACATTTTAAACACAGAGAATAGTATTATAAAGCAATTATATGTAAGATGAAAACTTGGTATTCATGATCCTAAATTAATTTTTACAGACGAAGTAAAGAACTTCTTCCTTCTAAGAAAATTTCTTTTATAATAAGTTAGAATATCTGCAGATTTTGAAAATGTAATTATAGAATAAAAAATAAATATATTCGTAAAAATGTGTGATAAACAAATATTCTTGTGTAAATAAAAACATTTGCATCGTGTGCTACTAAATGAATAAAGTCATGTACTTACTATAAAATAATTGATGTTGTCTTGCCTGTGAAATATAGGTTCCTTCCATTTGTCATATATTGCCGTTTGAAACGTAATTGTTGAAATTAAATGTAATATAAATAAAAGAAATAATTTTACTAATTATTCTACAAATAAAACAATTAACAAGGAAAAGAGTACATGTACCTGTATAATTTAAGTGAATACAGTAAAAAGGTTGTTAATACCTTGTAAACTAATTTTATAAATGAAGTAATATTTTAAAATCATTCTATTCTTAAAAGACATAGTCCTAAAAATTCACCTATTATGATCTGCTAAAAAATTTAAAAATTTGTATAGACTTTGGTATTAAGCTGTCCTGAACTGTAAATTTCATACATTTATGATATAGATAAGTGTACAGAATCTAATAAAGAATTTTGACGTCCCAATTTAAATTATAGTAAAATGTAAATCTTTTTAATCAGGTTTAGGTAATTATTTACATTAACGATTCCTCATCGATTAGGTGTTTGATTTTCAACACTCTTTCCCTATACGTGTTACTGCGGTTCAATTTTAGTTTTTGAGATACTTTATTACTTATTATACTTCACTTGAGATATTTTAAGATTCGCAAAAAACTTTTTCAGAAATTGCGCACCCTTATTGACATAAATAACCTTATTATCAAAAACACTATTTTGAACAAGTTCTTTTTATAGATACATATTCACCGTTCGGACTTAGTTTCAAAAATATACGCAAAAATATATTCAATACTACATACACCTGACTCTTCATTTACACAAACTTTTTTACGAGAGTATCTGTTTCGCGCAATAAATTAGAATACTATTTACGCGGTAGTTATTCACACGATCTTAACAGTTAACTGCGTTCGACGAGTATACACGCCATCTTAAACTCAAAATGATATTAGTTCTTTCAACGATAGATTATTTATTTCTTCAGATACACATGTAATTGTTCTTCGTTTTGCTTTAATTTTTGTTAGAATATATTATTAATGAATTTGGCCTGCGTTAGACGAGTATACATTTCATTATTTAATTTCATTATGAGCATTATCAGAGATTTCTGAAATTAAATCCCTCAGTTAACAGGTTAATTTACGCGACCAGAAAATACATTTTCCTACAAGTTTTTGTTTAACGACTCCCGCAGACGCGAAGGCTCGACTACTATGTTTCTTGGAAGGACCAAGGTGAAGCTTAAAACCGATTCGTCTTGTCCCTGTACACGTTTAATTATTCATTATTTTTTTTTTTGTTAAGCTAATTCAAATAAATATGTATTTCTAAAACTTATGTGTACTAGCTTTTATTTCCAATATTTTTTCTTTTGTACTGATAGATTTTATTTATTCATTTGCGTAAAACAAATCCACGTGGAATGGATTTTCAAGTAAATTAAGGATCAGCTGTACCGTAGTTGTGTGCCGAATTCGTGTTAGTTTTGGTCTGATTGACTTTATCCGGTAGCCGTAAGGCGGCTGAACTATCTGTTGCTATTAAATTTCGCAATTATAAAAATTGCTGTTACTATTTTATACGTTATCAAATCGAAATATAAGTGAAAACTAGCCTCAATTATTCTAAAATGTCACCTGAACCCTAAAATAAATGACAACATAATTTAACAAATTAAAAGAAAACATTAAACACACAATGTTAAAAATGTTTTTAAGCATATCTCAAAAATTAAACCTAAACATTAGTGTAGACTTACTAAGTTGTTCAGGTTCAGTCAGTTAAATAAAAATTACAAATGTGAATAATTATCAGAATGGAATAATGTTTACAATCTCATATCGGAATTTATTTAAGCTTTTACTGTTTACAATCAAACCGATAATGAAAAAACATATCTGTACTTAGTTCACGCTGTTATGAAGTCTAAAAATTTAAACTTCTGTATCCAGAGTTTTCAATCAATTAATTGCAACGACACTCCGTCATTTAACACTTACTCGTATAAAGTATTCAATAATATTTGTAATCCGTTCAATATTATCAACAGTACAAACCAATGAATTTTATCGAATTACAATAAACGTTCAAAGTATAACAGCATACGTAACTCAATCGTATCGTAGAATAGTCATCTTTTAGATACAGCTGTCATTAACAGTGCACAAAAACTTTGCGTAGCAATTGGCTATTAACAGTCTCTGTGAGCGCAACAAAAAATTTACGTTTCCTACCGCACGATTAATTTCTACTCGATACGTAATTAATTGCTACACTGGCTTCGTGGATACCTGAAACTATGCATAAAAGCAATGCAAACGCGTACAGCCACTCTGTCCTCTTTCACTATCGCACCGTGCAATTGTGGTGAAGGGTGGCAGGATTATCTCGGGAACGCAGGTCTTCCTACAAAATCCACATAAATTTCCGCTTCCTGCGTACAAGCGGCGACTATCATCCATTTTACTTCGCAACTCAGCAGAAGAAAGTGTTAAATCCAATTTAGCGCTTCGACTCGCCGCATGTCTTTATTCTATAATTATACGACAAATTTATTTTTATTGTTGCTAAAACGCTTTCTTTGATTAAGCGATATGCCTACTACTCGCGGTACGACGCCGGTGACTTATTCGAAGATAAGGTTTACACCATGCCACCATCGTCTACCTTTTTTAACCAGTTAACTGCGTTTTACGAGTATACACGTTACCTTAAAGCTTGAAATGATACTAATTGTTTCAACGATGAATTTCTTATTTTTTCAAATAAACATGTAATTCTTCTTTGTTTTGCTTTTTCTTCCATTAAAATATACCCTAGGTGCATTCATTCTGCGTTTGACGAATATACACTTCGTTGTTTGATTTTATTGCGCGCAAAACGAGAGATTTTTCAAATCAAATTCCACCGTTAACAGATTAACAAGTGGAACTTGTATTATTCGCAAGAACTGGTACAAGGAAGCAATTTACCACGACGTATTTGATAGAATTACATAATGTTATATGAATTATTTAACAAGCAATTATATAAATAGACAGATCGAATTAACACAACAAAACAGAATAACATACAACCGTACATCGATAAACAATACAAACACACGGAAATCATACACACGCCAAATTCGTTCGCAACAGTTTACATGGATTATGTTATCATTTGTCCAACAGTAATACATTTTACAACTACATATAAATAATAGGAATCACTGTAATTTTTACGAAACAATTCTATCTCTGATCAATTAAGTTTTAATAATAACGTAATGAAAATGTACCTTATAGAGATGAATTGTATATTCTTTTCCATATAGAAGTCATACTGTTTGTACTATACGTATAAAATTGATAATAGAATACTAATAAACACAATTTGATGTGGAATACTTTAATTATATTTGTCAACAACAAATTTTTTTTCCTAGTCTTATATAATTTTGATAATCATTCTATTGCACACAGTTGTAACAGAACGTTATAGCAGAATAGAAAACTAATTCTATGATATTATACATTAAAGTAATCCAACGACACATAATTTTAATAAAAAATGTACTAAAAGATACTAAGTTATCATTCTGTTTAGAGCATAGAAAATATTTTCTTGAAACATGTTTGTTGATGAAAAAAAACAGTGTTACCCTCTGAAGATTCAAAATTTTCGATCTTACGGAAAAAATCTGTTCAAACTCACGTAATATAATTTCTTATCACGATGAATGAGCTTTATACATAACACATACGTATTTATTTCAAAGTTTGTTACTAAGAAGATATTTTTAATCAACTGAGCACGAAGTAGCTTTAAGTATTCAATAAATAAAAGCCTTATTCAGAGAATCTTAGAAAATTATATTCAGTTAAATCGATAATTTCGAAGGTTGAATATACTTCTGATAAAGTAACGTGTCTTTTTCATTGGTAATTCAGACATTTATCGATCATAATCATCGATAATAATTGTCAAATTCTTCACCTTAGGATTCATAAGATTTCTGTTTATAAATTGTTCTTATTATGTAATTAAAATTATATAGAAAAGAAAAACACTAACTGTCAAAAATACATTGAATTTTTCTCTATTTTTAAAACGCTATAACTGCTAGAGATCTATTCCCGAAAAGCTTATAAATAGATAACTTCATCGAATATATCTGAACATCATGTATATTTATCGACCTTCATTTCGCTAGACGTAATCAGACACTATCTAATATTATTGCCGCTTCCATTTCCCCTTGCGAAAAGCAATTTCTCATGCTGAGATTCTCTGAAGATTGGGAAATTCTAGCACAGTACATTAAAAAACAAAAATGTGAAAACATTCACAGGCTTGCAGCTGAAATTGTTCCGGTAATCATTATAGTTTCACTTTCGTGAAACCTCTCGCAATCACGGGAAGCTTTAGAATTAAAACAGTTTTCCTGTTATTGCATTACACTTCTCTGCGGTTTCAGTGTATTTTCATTATGTCCTTTAGCCTGATATTCAAACCGCAATAAAAGATTAACTAAAATTACAACGTTGAATTTCCTTGTTATGATTTCTTTTTGAACTATGATGGATTTAACTACTTTGTTATCAATAATTTATAAAAAGTAAAAGATAATTCGAGTCTTATTTTATGCCAACGAGCGCTCTAAAGTATAATCATTGATAACAGAAGAATAATACGTAATTTGCATTCAAACAAACTGAATAATATTTATGTTTGTTAAATTCTATTCGAAATCTTCACCAAGAGTCTGACACGATATTCTAAGGCAAGGGGTTAACAGTCATTGTTGTTTATGCGATTTCATGTAAACAACAATTTTCGACCAGTATCAGAAGCGTGACTTTGCTGTTCTATGGTCTAATACGTCAAATTGAAACATTCCTATTTTACGTAATGCTCGAGAGAAAATGTTCTCCCGAGTGTTGCAAACAGCACGGGTTGCTGTTTCGAGGTACTGAAAGTAATCAAGCAATGCAAGCTGCACGAATAGCACCCCAACAGATGAAAAAGGCGCAAGTTTTTACAATTTATTCATTTATCTTCCGGGCGAAGGAACCGTGAACAAACGAAGTACGCCCTAACTTTGGTAGAAGTCGAGTGGACGAGCCTGGGAAAGGATTCTCTGGGCGAGTGACCCGACTGACCCAGACGTTGGACTGGCAGAACTTAACAGTTTAAGCCCTAGAGCTACGGGGAAACTCGTAACTCAAGAAACCTAAGTCGCTCAGACCATATTTCTAGTTATGACTTGACGATTTTATTTCTTTCTTATTCGTAAGCTCCTCCGTACAGTGCATTAAAACTTCAAACTGATATTCGAATCAAATTTAAAGAAATATAATTGACAAGTTCAAACAGTGACCATTTCATTTGTTTCTATGCAATACGTAGACGTGTACATGTTTTTTACATACTGCTGTGAGTTAAAGGATTTTCAAAAAGTATCGAGCAGAGACAATATATTTTTATAGTAAACATTACAATACTGTTAAAAAGGAGGATATGTTAGATTTCATTATTACTGAATGAAACGAAGCAGCACTGGTATGATATAAAGTGTTTAAAACTTAATAATGTTTATTACTGTTACGCGAGGATCATGTAACTAGCTTTAAATTAGCAAAGTTTCATATTAAAATTTAAATGTTTACTTGTTATTGAGAAGTGTTACGATTAAAATATAAACAAAAATAGATATTAATTCAATTAAGAACGTAGCTAATACAACTAAAAGGAATAATAACAGTGAAATATTCAAAAGCTTGATATAAGAAAAAAGTGATTTTTCAGTATATCTTTTTATGATAAACATTTGGAAAATATCTGCACGAGAGATATAAACACATATAATAATTCAAACACTGATTTAAGTATGATGTAAATATTTTAAACAATAATCAGTTAATCAATTAGTTACTACTTTCTTTTTGCTACAGCATTCATTTTATACCTCTTCTTTTAATAAACATTATCCATTCATAATGTGTATAACACAATAGGAAGCCTAAAGTACAAACGTCAAGCGTTACACTCTTCTTGTTTTCCATTACTTGTGGTTGAAATTTATCTAAGGGTTTGTTGGACTGTCGCAGCACGGTTATCTGGCTTCAGACGAAATAGGATTGCACTACTACTACAGTCTGGACTTTTATCCTATAACCGTGAATCTTTATGCCGTAAATCTCGGTTGGAGATAATCCCATGAACAGACGTCGAATACCCAGCCCAGAAAAACTCGAAGCTCGAAGAAACGAAGTAAGAGCAAAGCAGAGAGAAGGTGTCAACAAGAAATCGTTTATCTGAAGTCCAGTTAAAAATGAATATGCGGAAATCTACCATACTGTAGAAAAATATATTAACCAAATTTTAAAAAAATGAAATCTATGTGTTGCAAAAGAAAATGTTATTTTCTTAAAAATGTTTAGACACTTAGTTAAAGTAAGAATTCAAAAATTTGTAAGAAAATTTAAAATACTTTTAAAGTTGCCCCAAAACAATTTTACATCTAATGTTTGCATGCACCATTGGTATTTATTATATAATTATTCTAAAATTTTTACTTTAAGTTTGCAGAAATTATAATAGAATGGTCGGAAATATAAATATTCTTAAACTTTCAATTACATATGAAATTCGTGGATGGGAATATTCTCTTAGTTTCTTTTCAGAGAATGTTTTAATTTAATTTTTAATTTGTGATGTGAAAAATATTTTAATTCAAAAAAGATTGTTTATACCCTTGCAAAATAAAATTGTTGTTTGAAGCCTACGAATACATCTGAATATTCAATTATTTACTTATAGAAATAATTTTCTTTAACCATCTTTTTCCTTACGAAAAGGTAATGTGAAATTGTTATATCACAAAAATTAAAATTTAGGAGATCAAGAATTAATTTAAAATTTAGTGTTTATATTAATAATTATTTTATTATAAAACTGTTTTTATTCTTTTATAAGGATACGTATAGTATATACTATATATTAAAATTCTTAAAGAAAAGAGGTTAAAATAAAAAATATATTTATTTTAACAAATAAGGTATTTACAGTGCCATTAAATGGCATAAATATGGTAATGAAGGCAGTACATAAGAGAGTCCCACGGCATTCGAATAAAAATAGTGAACCTTCGACCCTCGTACGGAACAATGTCATGATATTCCGGTCCTTGAGACGAAGCTACTATCCCTTCCGACAATGCGAAACTCTGGTCAATGCTTCCTTCCTCCGATCCTATGCCAAGATGAAGGAGGATGTGATGTGAGACTATTGTGAACACAGTGTATCTCGAATGAAGCAGCGGACCACCAACTGGGTACGAAGGAATCATGAACCGGATGCTTTTAAAATTCGATATTATCACTTGCACACGGAGCCTTAACTTGAAAGCTGAATATATTCTGTAAAGGTTTATTAAATATATCGATAAAATGTATAGAAGTTGACGGCATTAGATACACATAACACTATAATAAAGAATAATAAAGATGCTGACTTCGACAATTAATATAAAATAATACAACTTAGTAAGACATTTTGATAAGATAATTTGATAAATTACACAATTTGAAGGAATGACATAGAAATATATATGTGAAATTATAATTTCAGTAAGAGCAATTTTTGTATTAATGTAATATAAACCTTCGTTTTTCGATATTTCAACATAAAATTATTTATCAGAAAGTTGAATATTAAATAAACAAAAAAAATGTGTCTCATTTTCTGTTTCAATGAAATTATTTGTGCACTATAGGACGAATGTCGATTATACACTATAACCGGAATTTTAAGCGTCTATTCATAAAATATAAGTGCAAATCCTGCAGATTATTTAAACGAAGGAATTTAATAATTTATAATACTGCAATTCCTTAAATAAAATAATCTGACTACTACTGTGTTGACATTTTCAAATTTAAAAATTTTTAGTCAACTTATAAATAAGTAGATTACTGTAATAATCTTTGGTAATATTGTAATAATTATTGAACTTTCATTTCGTTACCAGAAAACAAATTTTTTTAATATCTACTACATTTTCCATTACATTGTCACCAATATTCAAACTGTTATACCATTTAACGTTAAATGACTTACTACGTACATTCAACTATGAAAAGCATGAAATTTTTAAACTAAAATTCTTCATAGAACAGTCGATTTATACGTGATTAAAATATACATTTAGAAATAAGTGGGCATTCGAAAATATTTAGGTAAGAGAAAGTGGTTCTGTAAAACAGCATTAATACAAAGACGATAAGTATAATATTCAAATTCTGGACGATAATATTGACTCGAGCAGGATATCCGGTTAGCTGTATATTTCCTGCGAACGTATCTATATAGTACTGTATAGTGGATGGTTTCGTGTGGGAGGTGCAAGGTCTCGTGTTGGGTCCTCCTCTCTGGTTGCTGCACAGTCAAGGCCAGATTTGACCTTCTCTACGCTATATGCCAGCGAGGGGGACGAAGTGCTGGTTTCTTAAGGATCATCGAGCGTCGTGTATAGTACCGACATGGAAGTCCATTAAGGTCAGGACATTCTGTTCTAACCATAATCACAAATCATAGGTTTAATAGAACAATAAATTTATATTCATAACGCGTTCGGTTTTGCCGCCCCTGGCTTCGAATGCTTTTAAATTCCATCTGTCGGATTATTTAATTGGAGAATATACGTGAACAGAATTTATTTTAAAACTACAAACAATAACGTTTAACACAATATCAGCTCGTATCGCCATATACATGAAAACATAACACAATAGCAAACCAAATTTATACCGGACATCGTACTTGCATTGAATAAAGAAATTCATAAATCGAATTTTTCACAGCATTTACAAGCTGAACGTTTTTAACATTAAAACTAACAATGCTGACAAAACTAAAGCTCATCCAATGTCATCGAATATTAATAATGCTTATGAAACATACTTTTCCGTTACAAATATGTATGTTTTACCCTGTATACGTACTCCAAATATTTAATTCGTGATTATTAGATAGTCTATCATTTTAGAATGTTAATATTGCACTATCATTTAATGCTTAATCTTCTATTTTCCTTGTTTATTTATTAGCCATTTTTGTATGTATTTATTTAGCTATGTATTTACAAGATTTCAAGATTGTCACAAGATAATCAAACAAATGACAGCAGCATTGCCTTTAGTACCATAGAATATTTGTCCGAAACATTTCTTCGTGTGTTCTGTATGTTTCAACATATCTTCTCAGGCAGATCAAAATTAAATAACCTGTATATAGTTATAATTGAGATCAAGGTGTTTCCAAAACAAATTACATGTACTTTTTTCATACACTGAAAGAAATAATAAACCACAAAATAATTAGAAACGATTTTAAATGGTAGATGAAGTCGTTTGATTATTTAGTAATACTACCTATTTTCATTCCTATTTCTTATTCGCGACTTAAAATAGATAAATGTAATCATATATTAATTCTAGATAAATTTTATTTAAATAATATACGTCGTAGTCGTAAAATATAACATAAAATGTTTTATGATACGTCATAAAGTATATCTTTTATACATATAAATATCCTAGGTTTTTACTCTTAGCAACAAAAATTTAAATCTCCCAAACTATAAAAATAGTATTCATAAAATTAAGTTACTTCATGTGCCTATTGAAATTTATGGCACTGTCTTCAACTTCAGTTTAAATTAAATTCAATAAACATGTTCATGAAAGTATATATATCACAACAGAAATAAAATTAGTATTTTTCTACGTTACATAGCAATACGATTCTTGTAATTAGTTTTTCTAATGAATCAAAGTGAAGATTAAAATATGTAAAAAATAAAATTACGTTTAATCTATGAATGTGTCATATTTTTATGGTATTTTTATAGTATTTTTATGGTATAATTATGTATATTCATACTTTAGATTAGACGTTTATTAAAATAAAATTATTTAGCGTATTAATATAGTTAATACGTAATTGATTTTATATATATTTAATTCTCACAATATATATTTAAATGTCGCTTGTGTCAGACTTACAATTGAAAGTATTTACTCATTTTCTAGATGGCCAGTATTGAGGTTTCCTTATCAACGACTCCAAGACGCAAAAAAGGTGGAAGTGTTTCTGGTGGAATCGCATCCCCAGCTGGACATCGAAACAGGGATCATTACAAAGAATTGGATGCTCTACGTATTGCATTACGTGACAAAGAAAATATTATCCAAACGTAAGAAATTCTATTATTTTTCTTTTCTGCTTTCCATAAGTACATAAAAATAATATCGTTATTTATAATAATTCATTGTTTATAATTCTTATAATTTATAATTATAAGAATACGCGTCATTTGAATAAATGTCATTTAACTACTGTCAATATGTTCCGAAATTTAATTTTGTGTCTTTAACACGTTAAATAAAATATCTTATAACTAATGTTCTAACTCCGATTCTGTAACAAATCTACAATCAGAATTCTGACGTTGGTATACATAACTTAAAATAAATTTTATTAAACGTGAAACTACTTTAAATAGAGCATATTTTTTCTTTAAAAAAAATATTGCAATATCCACTATGTAATTCTCGTGCACTTTCTTGTTCCAAAGAAAAATCGGTACACAAAATTGTTCTATCACCTTCAATAGCTGAGTTTAATTTAAAAAGAAATCAAACTTCTGACTTTAAAAATTATTTGTGTGTTCATTGAAAAGTAATCTTCCTCCAGTAAAATGATATATTAATTATTTCTATAACACTATGGATACAGTACATCATTCACAGTCCAATTTCTTTGGATATTTTGTATAGTTTTTCTTTGAAAGCTGTAACAAAGATATTATTTTTCATTGAGAATACAAAACAGTTTCATAAAAAACGAAATATCTTCAAAGTTTTTATATCAACGTTTAACAGTCACCATTGAGATGTTACATGTTCCATTAAAGTTACAGGAATGACTGTACATATTTATCTAAATTTAAAAGTTAGTTTTTATGGGGATATATTGAGAGAACCAAATTTTATATAAATTTATGAAATGCAAGACGATTGAAAACATAATCTTAACCTTTCAGCACGTATTTCATAAAATATATTACTTTGATTTCTGGGGATTCCTGTGGGTGTTCATTTCGCGTTGGGGATTGCTGGTGGCTTCTTACATTTTCCGGAAATGTATTTTCTCTATCGAAAATAAAATCTGTATTACTGCCTTCGTGGATTATTTCCAGGCGAAAACGGTATACTCAATTGCATAGTGTTATTAGATTTTACTTCAGAGCTTCAGTTGTTAACATAAACTGCAAAATATTTTAAATAATATTTAAATAAGTGTTCACAATGTTATATAAAGATATATTATTATACTTAACGTATAAATAATTTGTAAATTTGAAAATTTTATTTCTGTTAAAATTAAGTTATATACTAGTTTTTAGGAAGTGGGCAATATCGAAGAAAACTATTTTCAGTTTCGTATTGCGCGTAAACTACCATGCTCAATGTCATTCCATGAAAATCGCCTAAAAGGAATATTTACAAAACATTATTAAATATTTGAGTTACTGTAAAAATTAAGTACGCATTAGTTCTCAATTGAGTATGCATTATTAGTGTTCGATTTTATTTTTATAAGTAATGTATTCAAATACGACTATTTATTTAAACTATGTGCTTAAATTGATTAATGCAGATATTTTCTCTTTCAGAAAATAGTGTGTTTTATATTGTTATACATAAAAGAAGTTTGTTAAATAAAATACACATTGCTTTAATAACAGTGTTCTGGTATGTGCTAAGCTACTTCAACGTTGTAAAATATCTATTGTGTGTGGGAATAAGTAGTGAATAGCTCAAAATCTTATCTGTACTAAATAAAATATCGGTGTAAAAATGCTTTTAAATCTATCTACAATACATATATAAATACACACACATTTTGTGTACATAAATACACAAAGTGCATAAATATATAGAAATAGGCTCATACAATACATTATATCTGTAAACACCAACTGGAAAAATCCTATTTAGGTTCTTCTAATATATTTTCCATATTATTAAACTATGTTTAATGATGTATTGAAAGATTTTTTACAAGAATAAATGTTTTAAATTTTGGTTAAATGTGATAACCAATAAATAGATCAAATAACTTAAAAAGGACGACGCTTGGATAGTATGATATTTGTTAAATAAACAAAGTGAGAATAGATCGTAATTTATTATTTACCGTTTACTTAGAAGTAAAAAACGACTGGTTTAGTATGGTCAGATTGGAAAGCAATATTTTTCCTTTCTTGAAACAATAATTTTGAATTTAAATTATGTAACCTTGAATTCTTTAAATTCAAACTGTGGAACAAGTCGAGTTGAAAAATCTCGCGATGTAGTGCAAATTTTAAATTACAAATTCCTATATAAGGTATGCACGTTTACATCTAGCATTTTTTTCATTCTTAGACTTACAATTTTCTTCGCTACAAACAAGCCAGTATAACGTACTCTGTTACACCACGGTTGAGAGATTGGCGAAACCTCCTGTGCACTGCGGATTTTCTTTGATAGAAGCACATATTTCGAGGGAGAACTTCATAAACATTTGCTGGTACTACAAAATTTGTAAAAAGCTACTGAAGAGAAAATAAGTAAACCAAAAAAAATAAAATTAGGATTTTGCTACAAAAAGGATGTTTAACTACATTCACAGATGACAAATAGGAATAAATTATTGACATCTTCAATAAGCATATTTTTTATAATTATAAAAGCGAAATATCAACGTTTTAATAATAATGTTAATTATTGAAATATAATCCCGTTTCTTTTTTACAAATTCATAAGACAGGAATTTTTAGAAATATAAATCTTTGGTATGATAAACCATATTACATAGTGGTTATCTATAAATATAATACGTTCTCTAAACACAATTCATCGTTAGTATGTAGCAAACAGAACAATAATCCATTCTCTCTTCTTGAACATCGATATGTTACAAATATTTAACAGTGATAAAAGTAAACTAATATTCTACTATTATAGAGTTGAAATGTTCATTGTAAAACTGATTAGTTACTGTCAGGTATCTAATAATTAGATTCATATTGTGTCAATACACTTATTAGTTATCGTAAAAGTTAATTACTTATATATACGTACCGCAAGAAACAAATGGGAAATACTTTTTTAAATGACCTATAACATTTACTTATGTTATTGAAAGACATTTAATTGTATTTTAGATTAAAAGGACAACTGTGTAACAGCCTAACCAATCGATTAGCACTGCGTAACGGTGCACCACCTTTGACTGAAGCAGACAGAAAAGCAACTGAGGAACGCCTTCAAAGGTTACGACGTGATGCAGACAATAAACGACTAGCAATTAAAAACTTAAAACTCGCACTTGAACGTCTCGATATTACTGAGTAAGTACAAAGAATTATGATTTCTATTAGATACGTACTGTAATTTCATCATGCAAAAACTAGACTATCAGTTTGAAAAAGAAAAAGCAAAATTATTCATACCAATGTAGGTACTTACTATTTTCCTTTTATTATGCTTACAAAAATTAATTTACGATTTTTCGACAGAGTATGATTTTGAAATTGAAAAATAATATTATTATAAATTTTTTTATTTCCAATAAGTAGACATTTTTAGTCTACGTGTCCATTATTTTTAACATTATTCATTACTTATTATTTACTTTATGTATGTAATTTATATTGTCTGAAAATGTTTTGAGTCGAATGATGTTAAAATTGTAAATACGTATGTATATACGATTATGGTGCATTGAGATAGATGCCATTAAAAATATATATATAAAAATATTAATTAATTAATATTATTAATATTAAAAACTGCAAGTAATAAATGTATCTCATCGATACAGTAAAATAGTGAACAATTATAAGCTTCTTTATTTTTCATACTTTTCGTAAGCAAAATTCATTCGCAAAAATATACAAAAAACACTGTTTGGATTGAATTATTTTAAGAATGAGAAGGGTACAATACGTGTGCAGAACTTTATATAAATCGTTAATTTTCTTAATCTCTAATTAATTTAATGAAGTGAAGCGTTTCTGTTGCTATGAAGTTAGCAGAATAGTTCACTTTTTATGTATTACATTTATGTGTGCCGGAGTGCTAACATGATAATATGATATTTTCATTATCTGAACAGTTATTTGATTTGCAGTAGCTTTAACTCTTTGATATTCATTTTCTAGTTACAAATTTCTTCCAAACGAGAGTTCACTGTACTTTGCTTAAACGCTACTCAATATATACTTATAATTACGCATTAACTAACGTTCCAAACAAATTAATATTCTAATCGAAAGAAAAATTTTTAATTTTTGTCTTTAAAGAACATTGCAAAACAGAATTAATAGTTAATAAAATAACGTTAGTTTATATGGGATATTTTATTTTGAAATAGATTATTGAAAATTCGTGGCATATATACAATTGACGAATAAAGTAGATCTTACAGTGCATTATTTACTGTATTTAATAAAACATTACTTATTATTAGTTCGCAGAGTCTATGTTAATTAAATTATTCAAGTTCAATATTGTATTTACACATATACATACATTTAATGAAATAACTTTCCACACACTTAACTGAAAGTTAATAAATCTATTAGATATAGTACTGCAAAAGATTTATAAGCTTTTCTTTATAATAGGTTATAATTTATAAAATGGATAAAATGAACTTCTCAGAAAGTAAAAAGTCTTCGTACACTATATTTCATTTAATTTCATGATTGGTTATTATGTAAGAATATATATATAGGGGCACGATGAGAACACAAAAACAATAAAAAGAGTTTACATGAACATACATCCTATTTGATTTGGTTTCTATAATTTGCAATTGCTTAGATGTTTACACGAGAGATATGCATTTTTTCAATGAAACTTGTACCAGAATACAAAAAAATTAATAAACATTCATATATTAATCGATAGCAATACAAACATTTAAAATCTTGAAACCACAGCAGAAAATGTAAAGAAAGACAAAAACAAGAAATTGAAAAAATGGTTCCTAATATGGAACACCTAAGTAATTTGTAAATAAAACTTCCTTTTATTACGAGAAATGAATATTTATTGAATTAAAATGGATAAATAAATCAACCTTGCACTGTTTTGATTTTATATTATGTTAAGTATTTTCTTCCTTTTATTTTATACATGGGGTACGTTAATAACACATCGAAACCATCACATACTTCATAAACACAATGCATTGGACACATTTTTATTCATTTTTATCATTTTTGTGATTGCCATCATAAAATAAAAATATAATAGAAAGTAGCCAATATGGAATGTGTTTCATATTAAGTATCCACGTATTTCGATAGAAAAATAATAAGTATTCTAAAAAGAAAATAAATTTACACAGAATTGCCTTTGAAAACTGTTAAACAAACATGTTTAACGATAAATCTTGAAAGAATAATATTTTTTGGCTTATTTATATTAAGAAATTTAATTACTTGATTCGTCTCTCAAAAAGTTGTACATACTAAATACCAAACACAATAATGCTTCGCATTTACTAGCATATTTTTAATTGATGCCCAGCTAATGATATGACTATTTTCTATTATTAATAAAGTACTTTCCATGACGATTAATACATTAAGTTATTCATTTTTTGAAATATCGTTGTGTTTCATATTAAACGCCGTTACTGTATGTCAAATCTGTCGATAACCTTGGTTTATACGTGCACGAAATTCTTCAACTCGATAAAAGTAAGTAATTGTGAGTTATTGAAACACAAAAATGGCTATCACCTTTAAACGAGATCAAATAGGTCGTAGATTCATATGAACATTTCTCATTGGTTTTGTGTCCCCTATCCACTCCTGAAGTTGATCGCACATATTCTGTTACATCCTGTATATATTTCGTTGCCTTCCATTCTTCTCTTCTGACTGAATATTCTTCGACCATTTATAAAGAACCTACTCATATTACAGGTAATACACTGGTCCAGATCCAATTTCATTTCTACAGAGTATCACGAAAAAGAATGTTTACTGAAACGATATCAGACCAGTCTCGCACCAATAGTGTGAATAGTTTTTGCTTTCACTTCGATCAAACGCCCACTACTCGTGTATCTGACAGTCGAAAAATGCATAACAGTAAAATTTTATGCGCAGCGAAGAAACTTTCAATTTTAGTACAAGAAGATTTAATCTCTAACAAGTATTGATCCTTTTATAACATTAGGATGCGAAATACTGCTAGACACGTTAAAAAATGTTTACTGCATCTTGCTCAACGTTAGTTCCACATTAATTAAAAAATTTAAGAGTTCAAGGTAATGTTAACTATGTAATACTACCAAAAAAATTATACGCATATGCGTACAAAAAATAGAAATGACTTTGAAAAATCATTAAAACGTGGTATTTAAGAAAAAAGTGTCTATAAAACATTAACAATACTATAAAAAAAAAGAAGATAGTAAAGGGGTCTGTCTTATTTGAAACAACTGATATATTTTTGAAAAAGTATTACCTACACAGAATTGTAGAAAAATATGCATATTATACATATAGAATTTTGCACCTCTCATTTACTCCACAAATCAATTGTAAAGTACAGGATTATTCTTAACCGTACGGGAGTTCAGGATATGATGGTGTACTAAAAACTTGTCTCGTCCTTACACTACTCTTTATTAATTGTATATTATACAAAATATTACTAGAACTAGATTGAAACGAATCGTTATACAGCAAAGTGTTTATGTCGATGATCTACAGAAGAGTAGTACCATCTTGCTTTTTCCGGATTTATATTATTTTAGGGGCGGGGGTACATCGGAGGACAGGAAAGAGGAGGGGTCGTTACTGCATGGAAAAGCGATATTCTGTTAGAGCAGAGAAAGTAGGCTCTAAATTTACGACCCAGGATTTGTTCATCGTAGTTCTCGTTCTAGAAACAATTTAAGCTTCGTGAAAAGCATCCTCCGTCCAAATTATGTTACGCTTCAACAGACTAGTTCGACAAATAAAAAATGGGACGTTGAAAATTATAAAACCAAGGAATAATTTTCAAGTTATTAGTCATAGAATATCAAATCAGTTACTTGTATTTAATGTAATTACATCTATCTACAACAGTAATAAATATAGGTATTATTGTTTCATTAACTCTTTAAATTATATTTAGTTGTAAGTAAAGGTTCCGAAATATGTTATAATATTGTAAGAAATATATGTATTAAGAAAGTTTTTAATCTTTAAAAACATTTTCAGTTGAATATTTGGAAATCTTTTTGATGTGAACTGTACAATGCATAAAATAGATATTTTATGAACCAAATGTTATTGCGATGTATTTTTAAATGTTAAAAACAATCGTGTATATAAGAATCTGACAGTCCGATTTATGAAATTAATCTTTATAACTGATAAAAAATATAGTGCTATAAAATAACAACATAATAAAACGTGGATATTAAAAAGTTAAATAGACCATTTATGTTCTATGCCAGTATAACGGCTTTATTAAACATTTGTGGAATAATATAATTCTTTTTTCTTAACGAAAACATCTACTTATTTATCTAGCCTCATATTTTCAGACGTTAGTGTATATACAGCAACATTATTTGTAAACGTATTTATATAAACTTATTCAACTACAGCTTATTCGAGAAATTAAATTTACCCTCAAAATACTTTGAACATCTGAAAATGTATAAGCAGTTTGATAGAATTACGCAGGGTAATATGAATTATGAATTATTTAATAAACCAAATATATAAATACACAGGTCAAATTAACAGAACAGAATAACATACGACATATAACCATAAATTAATGTAATACAAAACGCCCGCAAATAATGCACACGCCAAATTCACTCGCAACACATAACCTCGATTATATTATTCTGTTAACTGTGGACCTCCAAATTTTCAAGTGGAGTTTCAAAATTTCTCGTTTTACACACAATAAAATATAAAAATGAAGTGTGTACTCCTCAAACGCAAAACGCATGCACTTAGGTTATACTTGAATGAAAAACCAAAACAAAACAAAGAAAAACTACATGTTTATCTAAAAGAATAATGAAATAATTCATCGTTGAAAGAATTACGATTATTTCAAACTTTAATATGACGTGAGTATTCGCCAAACTCAGTTAACTGGTTAACTGTCATTAATCAAATAAAGTTGAAATTTTAAACAATTTTACGTATGTTATACAGTTAAATTACAGTTTTGTTTTAAATTTAACAATGATGAAACTATTAAAGGAAAAGCAGTATATTAACATTCTTAAATTGAAACAGATTTATATTATTAAGTCATTTGGCATATCTATTATAGGGTTTATATTTATACACTGAGTTACGTTTAAAATTCAAATTAATTAAAATAATATATAAATATAATTTATTGTAAGCTATATAAGACTGTCATTATAATTATAACAAATAGAATACTATTATAATAATTGTTCTCAGTATATGAAACATTAATAAATTTTTTAAAAATTGAAAAAGACTTGATTACAAACTACACAGATATTGATAATTATCAGAAATAGGAAGTATAAAACATTCTGTAATATCATCCCATATGGTCTAGTGGCTAGGATACCTGGCTTTCACCCAGGAGGCTCGGGTTCGATTCCCGGTATGGGAAATATTTTTTTTCTTTGGGAAACATTAATTTTTACATTTGTTTTACATGCCAATATAAATTGTCATATTTTTAAAATTTATTAAGTTTAATACAATTTTTTAAAATTTTATATTTTGTTCCAGCAATATCGATGTTCGAATTCAACAAGCTGAGTTAGAGTATAGACTTGGCCGGGAAGAACTCGAACTTTTAACCCTCCGTGAAGAAAGTCGAGCTCTTCAAGCAGCTTTAGAGTTGGCAGAGTCTCAAGAGAAACAAAAGAATGACACGATATTCAGGTACCACTTTGAAAATAATAACATCTATGAAAGGACACATTTTCCTGTGTCTATGTATACATATATGCCAAAGACTGATAAACATGAATAAATATTTCTTTAAATGCCATAATGCTAATAAATTTTGAAGAAATTAATTTTGCACTAGTGCATGTAACTAATTTTGGGAGGGAATAATTTGTTATAGACACTTCATACGAAACACGTTTCTTATGAAAATACTTGTCTATGTTCCCTCAAATTAATGTACAAATCATTTCTTTCTTGCATTTTTACATTCTTGTTACTGGTTTTAAAGATATGTATAAACGAACCTAATTTTAAGTAGAAATGGTAATTTCGAAAAGTCAATATAAGTCGATTTCTCGTAAATAATGAGTATATTTAAAAAAGTGAAAGAAAAAAGTTCTATTTATCGTTATTTATGAACAATAAAATAATTCGTAATAACTTTTTCAATTTGTAAAATTTTTTGAACAATGAAACTGATTCTTATGTTCTTGAATGGCAAGCTAATTTTTTATCGTACATGCAAGAAAAACATAAACCAATACTTATAAATAAATTCTTTTTTAGTAATAGAAAATTATGTAAAACTTTAATGATTCGCAACTGCATTTAAATTCGTATATATTATCTGTACCATTAAAACGTAAAATACAAATATAGTCCTCTGTTATTAACACAATCATAGTTTCGAATCTAAACACAAGTAAATGAACAGAAAAAAATTACTTAGAATAATAAAATAATTGTTCGTTCAAGATTGGAGAATGAAATTTCACTAGTTTCAAAATGATTTCCAAAATGGTTTAATGGTACCTATAATATCTACTTATTATTTTAACTAGATTTATCTTATTACTTTCTTATTTGAAATTCTTATGAACTTTATATATTTCATGAACTGTGAAAGTGTTAATAGAGATATAATTATTGGCATATTTTTTACGAATGCTTAGAAAGTGTTTAAAAAACTGTTACAATTAATGTAATTTCATTTAATCGAAAAAAATTACTCGTAACACTGTTTAATCGTTTTACTTTCTTCTATCCAGTTGTATTTCTGGATCTACGCAAGTCACGATTCATGCGGTCGAGATCAGCGCCGATCCAAAAAGTCCTCGATTTGGTGCAGGACCAAGGGAAGACACACCTGGTCTTTACGTCGATTGGGCAATAGAAGATTCTGGATTGTGCAAAGGAGATAGGTTCGAATATATTCCTTATACTGTCTAAAATCTCGCGTTACAATGCAGTTTACATTTTTTTAAAAATTGAACTAAATTGAACTAAATACTGCACATTTACAGATAAATGTATTCAAAGCTATCTGTATAGAAACAAAAATTTTGTTTAGGTGGTAATTTAAAAAAAATGTTACACACAAGATATAAAAAACAAAACGTGTTTAAATATTGTTAAAAGTTCTTAAACAAAACTAACATATGGGTGTAATATGGGGTAATATGGGTGTACACAATATATATTTCATATACCTGTTTTTAAAGCATAATTTAATTTAATTTTCAATATGTATTGAAATTACATGACGTGCAATAATGTTTACTACGAAAGTGATTCAATTAAAAGCATTTATATCGTTTAGTAATATTTAAACAAGTAATTAGTCAATTCTCATCAATACACATGCTGGTTGATGCAATTTCAATATCCAAGGTATAATAACTGAAGAAATAACAGTCTTGAGTAATTTTTTTTTCCGGCTCGATACTGAAGCTCTATACACATATATTATTGTTCATTGTGATTCGAACGATTTGAAAAATTTATAAGACAAAAAAAAATAATATTTACGTAAGGAAATCACTGTACCTTGGGAAATTACAGTGTTATAGTATCACCTCATGACTGAAATTTAAAATGTATATAAATTTAGCTCTAGCGTAATAAAGACAGTATCCATTGTTTTAGTAAAGGATCAATTTTGCTTTACTAATGGACATTTAACAACAGAATAGCATCACTGTTAAAAATACAATGAAAAATATTCGTCTAAATAGTTTTGATAGTATGTTTAACTCTTCGAAAGGCTTAACTGTTCACAATTAAGAAATAAATACCAATACAATTTTTACTTGACATACGACATCGAAAAAGCAAATTAAAAATAAACAGTTAGTACAAATTAAACGATAGAAGTTCATCCTGAAGATTAAAATTAGGAGAAGAATAATCGAAAAGAAACATATATTAAATAAAATGCGAGACAGTTTGCTACACGTACAATAATGTAATTACTTGATTAATAAAAATCATTACACAATCATGATGCAAATATACAATGTTTGCAAATCGCATCATTCTTAATAATCTAATCAACAGAATTTCTAACGTTATGAAATAAATTGTAAATAATTGTTTGCTCTGAATCTGTGAAAATTTCTATTTTTATTGCACTCTATTGGATTCTTGCTTCAGAAAACCGTATAAAAATATATAACTGCATAAACACCTGCAATCTAGACATAATTTTAGTACTTACATAGTTGCATTGGTCGGCTCGTAACGAGTCAAAGTATTGTCTAAGGGAAGCTAAAAATAGACGAATTAAACTAAGAAAACAAGATTGTAATTACATGTTAACGCGGAAGAAAGTACAGGCGCAGAAAATAAAAAACGAAAAAGAAAGGAATTATTAAGCAAGAGCAAAATAAACATCAACTGTATAGCGTTGTGTGGTTACACTCCGTAACTAAACTATCGGTGAAGAACAATACAGCAATCTTGGCATTTGGTTCTCAACAGGTCATCGTAGCGTGAAGGAGCACCGGAAGTTCGCCGTATGCCCCCACTAATTGCATCTGCGACTTCACATGACCCTATCTTCTATCCTCCTACCACTTCCACGTACATCCTCGACAGAAATTCGTTACAATTCAACACACCTGCGTTCCGAGTCAGTTTTACCGTACGAAATTGAAAACTAACATAGCGAAGCTTTTACTGTACTCCACTTAAAAACTTTTCTCAAGTTTGTTATTTCCCGTATTATTTCCTGTAAATCAGTTTATGACAATAATATTGAAAAGTAGTATTTATTATATTAAAGAAATTAATTATTTTTATACAACCACACATGTTACAGTGATGCCCCCTTAAATTTCACTAAAATCCGTACGGTTCACTTTCCCAGACTTATCTCTACTCTTCTCCTACCAGTCAATCCCTCGAGCTCGGCGGAGTCATCTTAGTTGGCAAGGATAGAGAATGAATACAATGAAAAGAAAGGAAACAGACACACATCAGTAGAATACCGCGACTGTGAAAAGTAATTATTCAATGAAGAAAATTTCATTTTCCGTAATTTTAGTCCTATTTTTATAATTGTAGGACCAATGGATAACTGAGACTTTTCCAATTAAAACGAGCAAATCAGACTAATTTTATTGATATAATACAAATAACAGAGTTAAATATCTGAATGTTTCAAATCAATAAAACTAATCCAATTTGCGTCTTGTTTGAACTCATTGTAATCGGGAGAATCTTAGCAATCTATTGATGTTACATTTATGAGGGTAAGGTGAAAATTTCTGAAAATAAAATTTTAGCTCTTGTATGTTTATTTTTTCTCAGTTGCGATATAGCTTTTGAAGTATCAAGTCTCGACCGTCGCTGCTCGACGTACTGTGTCCATCGCGGATGCGCTCGTTATATCTAGTCTCTCACTTCGTCGGGTCGTGGTCGGGTCAGTTCTTAGAAGATAAACTGTACCCTGCCCGCGAGAATTTCATTACTGGCTCCTGAGTTTTATGAAATTTAAGCGGACATCACTGTACTTTGTACAGTAGAAAGTGGTTTGTGATGTTTTAAGATTAACTGAGGTATTCTATATGTAAACGAATACAACTATTTAATAGATATCGTATATTACTTTAAATTAAATTATAGTTGCTACAGAATGCACATTATCTAATACGTCAAAATATGTTCTCGAATAATTGTGCGCTTATATTGAGGAATCACTGAGGAATCAGAGCAGATCTATTAAGTGTCATCTTTGGAAAACGTTTTAATTTACTTAAAAAGCAATTGAAAATAACACGGAAAATATGTCCTTTATTTATGTAGTATATTCATATAAGAAGTCGTAGTTTTTCAATAATTCAGTTCATTTGTTAAAAAACAAAAGCAATCTTCTATATTAATTACTTCACACCTTCTCAATCGTAAAATATTGAATAGTTTTCTAAGGAAATGTCTATTAGCGAATTTATTTATTGTAAATACATGTATGATTCCATTGTTTCTGATTATATACGAATAGAATGTATATAAACATAGTTTAATTAATAGTATTTCTGCTTCTATATTAATCGAAATCTTAAACATGGTATGTTTGCATATATTTATTTGAGAAATGTAAACATTTATCTTCGTACCTATCTCATCAGTTCACAGGAGAATAGGACCTGTTCTTTTTTTCTTAATTTCACACACTTGTGTTTATTAAAAAAACTGTGCTTATGGTGTACATATACATGTATATCAGTCAACATCTTTTTCAGGATCTTAGAGGTAAATGGGAAGCTGGTGGTGGGAGCAGGAAGGAGCGACTTGGCAAGACTTCTGGCTGTCGCACCCGATGCGGCACAAATCGTGGTCCTTCGAAAAGGTGAATCCCTCGCAGCACTCCGCACACTTCGATCAGATAACCTCAGGCTGACTCACAGAATCGGATATCTCGAAGAACAGGTTAGGGATCTTCTGGCACCAAGTAGAGCCGAGATTCCCGCAGATCCTCCACCGAGTCGCCAAGACCAAGTTCAGGTGCTGGCCAAAATATATAAATATTCACATACGTATAATAGAATGTTGCCTTTTGAACAAAAATAACTGTAGGAAATAAGAGCAGAAATTTCTAAGTTATAAAAATAGAATAAGAAGTAGAACTAGTACCACTTCGTTAATTTCATAAATATTAGTTCTTTATGGTTTTATAGGTATTTACATAGTACTACGCCATTCATGTCATTTTAATGCTTTGCACTTGAAAGCTTCCAAAGTTACTTCGAGCTTTTTAATTAAAAATCAAACTTTTATTACCGTATAAATTTATTATTGTAAATAATGCTTAAATAATATTATCATATAGTCATGCAGAAAGGCGTCAGTATTAGTATAGTAGAAAGTCGGATATTTTCGTCGATTCTACTTGTTTATGTATAGACATGTAGTAGAAGTAACATAAAATTCATCGTGTTTATAGTTGACGTTTATCACTGAGCAAAGCTTCGAATAGTAGAAATCGAAGCAAAAATTTAA
Organism: Nomia melanderi; assembly: GCF_051020985.1. NCBI lineage: Eukaryota > Metazoa > Arthropoda > Insecta > Hymenoptera > Halictidae > Nomia > Nomia melanderi. Next base: position 2,076,441 of record NC_135009.1, read on the forward strand.
TTAACCATAAAATCAGAATGAGTTCGCAAGAGATTCTATACTGTATTACGTAACTGTTACCATGTATGAACGGTAGTTTTCTTCTAACTTTGAACAAGATTTCATTTATTTTTCTTGAACGTAAATATTGTCTACTATGGATACCGAAGCTTAGGCAACTTCCGGAGTTCTAACATTATTAATTCCCCTATTGTACTCCCATTAGTATTTTACTTTCAGAAGCATTGTATACACTGGTCCTAAGGATAATGCGAATAAATTGAGAATTTCAATTAATTTGAATAAAAGTGTAATGCTAATTTTAGATAATTGACATGTTTAACATAATAAAGGGTATATTTAACCCATGTCATACGTGAGTACATGTCCGAGTAATGAGCAATAATTTCACACCGTGCAATATGAACAGAGAAATGATTAGAAAATATTAAAACATTGAAGTGAAATATTATAGAAAAATATAAAAAGCTTCATTTTGCAAATAAAATGAGGGAATTTATAACGAAGAAAATAAATTAATTATAGGAAATCCAAATATATTGTGAGGCGAATTGATACTTATACAATTCTACAAGTACACGAAACAACACAATTTAGTACAATCAAATGAAATATTAAATTTAACTGCTAAATGTTACATGTTCTTGCAAGTTTCGTCGATATTTGATATGCTTTACGAATAATTCCAAGGGAGAGTAATCCTAAAGTCAATTTGAGCCAAACTGAAAGAGTAAGAAACATTAACTCATTAATTTGTTCTTCGATAGAAAACCTGAATGTACATGAATTATATGAGAATATACATGTACATTGTATATGTGTGTATGTCTGCTGATGTTACCTCAGTTGCTTTCCTTATGGGATATATGTACAGAAAACCTCGAATAATTTCAATGTTTGGGTTCCAATTTGTGATACAGTTATCTATTGTCCACTATACGTACAGTAAGTCACAAAAGTACCAGTACCTCCTGAACTGCCGAACTTAAACGATTGATATTTGTCTACAAGGCAAGTTTCAAAGTTCTTATCAACGGAAATATATGTTAACATTATGAAACTCTCAAACTTCATAAACTTTATTGCAATACAACATGTTAATATAACAAAAATATAATTTTGCGTAAACAGAAACAAAATTGGTCTCACAAGCCTGATCAGTTAGATCGTCTCAAAAGTATTATAAAATGCACACGAGGTTCAACCAGATATTAGTTATTAATACATTAATTATTAATTATATTTTTAGTATATGCGTGAAATGCTGTTTAAACATCTTACAGTATGTAACAAAGCCAAATTTTTTGAAATAATTATATTATCCAAATTTTATAGATATTTTTGAAAACTCAATACTTGCGTCAGAAGTTGATCATCTTCTAAAACGAGAAAACTAGTAATAGGCCATATATTAGTTAGCAGTTGACCACTTATAGTAAAACCAAAAACATTAAAGGTGATTACTTTAATATCGTTTGTTTGAAACGATTATGACAAATTACACGTAAAAGAACAAGTACAAATGAAAAGAAGTTAATTCCATGTTAGAAACTGCAGGCATACAACCAACGTCAATGAAATAAATTGTTAGTTTTTACGATAAACAATTCAATTCAGGTAAAAGTGTTTCGGAGTTAGGTTGGTAGATGTTATAGCATATTCATCGCTCCTTTATCGAAAGATTATTACTTTTAAGCACCTTATTTTTTACGTTTTCCTGAAATATGATTAATTACTGATTCCAGGACAATTACTGGTATCTTTACCTTATTCCTTTCTCTTTTAATACTTCGAATTTTTTCCATCAAACTTCTACAGTCAGGCTAGCGGTCGATAATTCACGCGTGAAAACGCTCGCGATATCTCATAGGCCGGATGTTTAAGATACAGTTGGAGATCGGTTCATATGAAACACTGATAAGCTGTTGCATACATTAATAATTTGTTTTGCGGAATGTTCAGAAGAACTGACTGTTGAATGATGATTTTTCGCACAAAATAAAATAACATATGAGATGTGATAAAGAAGTTCCCAAAATTGTCATCTATTTCAAAAAGTATTTGCTTATTCATCAACTACTGTATTATGCCTTTCAAAGTAGTCTCCATTAACATGTTGAATGCCATGGCAGTTACCGGTGAGCCCCGATCAAATTCAATTCCTGTAATTTCCTTAATTATATGATGATTATTTGGAAACATTTCTATATTGTAAATAACGCTACCTATTGCAGTGACATTTAGCAAGACAAACCTGCTATAATAAGAATGCAATTCTATGAAATAATTTAATATTGTATTTTTTTCATTTTGCATATTTTACACCTTAAAATCGTGCGGCGTTCAACGTGTTAAATATAATACACTTTTGCGAGCGTCGTTTCTAGTGCCCGAACAATTGGTGAAATGCTCTTCAACTCAATCAGCAATTTTGCCATTATTTCTTCTGTTGTTTGAAATCTGTACCATTCTATTGCTTTCTTCATCTCTGGAAAGGGAAGGTTGCACGAAGTTATATCTAACGATTACGGTGGTTGAAATAACACTGTTGTGTTATTTTTAAATTAAAATTCTTCGACAAGTAACGATGCATTAGCCGGTGGGTTGTCGTGGACCAACTGTCACGAGTCGTTTTTCCAAAGCTCAGGTCGTTTTCCCAGATTGCTTTATGTAATCTGTCTAATAGTAGTTTTATAATAAATTATATAATAATTCTATAATAATAAATATAATAATAAATAATTATATAATAATTATATAATAATTCCGGGTACTTTTTAGTTACACCTTGTAATAATTTAACTCTTTGCGCTCGTATGTCATGCTAGAGATGACAATACAAATTTGTTATAGAACGTTGGAAATTATTTTAAAAAGTGCTATACTTTAAAAGATTAGAAAAATTAAGTCTTATTAGAATAATAATAAATAAAATAAATATAAAGCAAAGAGTTAAGAACACATAATCTATTGTCAGAACATACGCACTGAATGTGTATAAGTGCTGCACCGCATTGATTTCAAGAACGGAATGCATTATGCTAACAACTAACCCGTGTCGCCGAAGAGGAAGTTATCGTTAAAATATCAGTAACTACACTGTGTCTTATCAAGGAGTTCTCAGAATGCTCTGAGCACAATCGGTTTTCATTGCAAGTGATACAATGAAGAAAGAATGTTAGTATTGTTCAGACCGTTACAGTACTTTAATTACTTCAGGCGAACCATTTAATTTTCATTGTTAAATTTCATTTTCGTTATCTTTGACGTTCCGCGCAAGATAGTTATTGATAGATTATTCAAAAATTAAACAAAGAATACACGATTTTATATATGCCTAATGTCACTAATATAACGATTAACTGATTTACCAATAGGTATGTAAGTTTATTTAAAACAGCTATTCCAATTACTGTTTTAAACTTTCAAATAATGTAATTCTTAGGATATAAAATAATGATTAAATTTAGAATAAATGGTATTTACTTTAAATTAGCATTTTCCTTTAAAACTAACTTTTTATTTACTATACAGGTTTTTCAGAAAGGACCACAGGTGACTGCATTAGTAGCGAACCTTCCTGATCTCAATATAAGAAATTCAATGGAGTTGCGACAAAGTTTACCCACAATAAGACACAAGCACAGTGATCAAACAAAGCGTCTAATAGACTCAAAGGGCTTAAAAGAAATTGATCTGTCATCAGATAATGCTTCAAATAGCCATAATAAATCAAGGACTAGACAGAAACAGCAAGGGTTTCATATGACTGGATCAACGACAAGCCTGGATTGCAAACAAACGCAAATACATCCTCAACTACAACGCAGAAGACCACCACGTATCGAAACAGCTATAGAGCATTTGTCTAAAAATCGCAGAAACTCGTCGCAAATGCAATCATTGGATTTCGATTCTGAACCAACCTATTACCGGTTTCAGGTAGATTATCACTTTTTTACTGACTTCTAATATAATTACCAATAATCTTTTATCATGTTACTAACATTTTATAATATGTACATTTAATAAGGTCTAGTGAAAAAATGAAAATATTTTTAATTCAAATAACTGAAAAAATGACTGAAAGAAAAACTGATTAAACTGAAAATAATGCCATGACTACAATACGAAAAATGAAAATGTTTTTAATGATGTCTAGTATTCTCATACATTTAAGTCAACTAAAATCGAAATTAGTAAATAGTAGTACCAATTGGAACAGATTTAAAGAAAAGAATGGTAATTTCAATTTTAATTTTAATTTTTGGTGGCCGTCTCACAGACACACTTATTACGTAAAATTCAATTTAATAATAATGAAAGCTTTTGGCAATTATTTCGAAAACTAGAGCAAACCGCCACCAATATATAGGGAAAAAGTTCTTTGAAATCATATCCCCTCCTACATTTTTCAAGTTTATGAAAATCGGGGAGGATGTAACATATCAGAAGTTTGACCTAATTTTACATTTCAGTTCGTGGTGATATTGAAAAAAAATTCAGAATATTATCCTGAAAGAAAATGTTTAGCTAAGAGTAACCATGTGTATCGGTTACGATATATTTAGCGGTAAACAGCATTTACTTAATTTGCATAACAATAGGTATGATAAACTACGACGACCTCTACAGAATATCGTTAACTACCGGTACAACTAGTTCTCCGTATCTGTTCCTTAACACATTGAATGCCATGAGTGTTACCGGTGACCCCCAAGCAAATTACTATAGTTCACTCAATTAAAGATTATTATTTATATTATATATAAAAATAATTATTTGAGAACATTTTTATATTATGAATAATGCGGTGACGTCCAGCTAGATGAATGTGCACTAATAATAATAACACAATTCAAACAAATGATTTAATATTATATTTTTTCCACTTTCTGTATTTGGTTCTATGAACTCGTGCAACATTCAACGTGTTAAATAGATTGAAAAATCTTAGCAATAAGTTTACGGAATTTTTCGACATAAATCTATAGATCCCACAATGGATACATTCTAAGACTCTTAGTATTAGAATCCCAAAAGAATACAATATATGCTTCTCTTTCAGACGTGACTTTTCGTTACACCCTTCTTATTTTATTTCTAATGTCTCACATTTAACATATATTTAAAAAATCGAACAGTATCAAATTAGCAATTAACATATATAGATTTCAATCAATCGGTTTTTGAAGGGAGTTTGAATTTTTAGTAGTTAGACATTTTTTCGTGAATGATAAGGTAAACAGAAAAGTGAAAAAAGAAAATATTTCTTATTCAGAAATAACACAGTAAATTGAGTTAAGCTCATTCCATAAAAAATTCATTATTTTTGTACTTGACATTTGGATTTGCATTCAAATTACAACATATTCCAATGACTTTGATGTTGTCCTAAGTAATGCTGACATTGACACATGTTATGTTTTGCTGTGAATGTTCGAAGGCACGAACTAAAGTACAAATAAAACGGTCACACCTTTTCTCCATTTCCCTGCAAGTTTAACCTTGAATGACCTTGAGTCATAGGTAGTTGAATTTGTCTTAAAACGCACTATTTGATGGTGGATAAAAAAACGTGTCATTCCATTTAAAAAAAGAAAGTTGACCTTCACCTCACCTTGGAGTGTCCACTAGAAAAAATAAAAGTTCCACCACGCGATTTCCCACTCGGTATTGAACAACTTTCGTCTGAAACATTTTTGCGTATAATCAATATTTTCGGAGATATTCGACTGTAACGCTTTATAATTTCCACCCTGTATAGTTTTCTTTACTATTAATAAACATAGTTATTTGTTAGTTTTTTGTATTCCCGTCTGTGTTATTCCATATTCACATATTTTTTACTATAATATCTTAAATTTTTGCTAAACTTCAGGATACACAATCGCGCGCGTCCGAGAATTCTGACGCTTCGATGGTGTACAGTTCGCAAGACACGAAATCACGTCCAGCACCACCGAAGAAGCCGCTTCGATTATCTCTTCATCGTGCAGCGAGTCTTCAATCTGTGGAAAGCGCACCGCCTACTGCTCATCACGATGTAACCAAAAAGGCAACAAAAAGAAATCACAAAGGCGAATCGCCATCTGAGAAAAATCAACGAGGAAATCTAAATGAAGAAACACCCAATCAAACTCATGAATCACAGTATAATCCGCCTCAACCACCGTCAAGAACTCCTTCCAGAGCAGAATCCTGTCAAAGTGCACTAAGATGGCCGTCCCCTAAACCAAGACCACATTTGGCACCAGTCACAATGGAAAAATGGTGCTAATTGAAGAAACTGTTACCGCGAGAACAATATAATACAATTTAATTATTCTCAATTGAACGTACGCATTTTCTTATATGTGTTATAAATAATGTTAACTGCCAATAATTGAAGATCTCTGCTGTTGGAGAAGACTTTTTTCGTAACGCACAAAGCTTGTAGGTAATAAGTATGTAAATACGATTTAATATTTTCATATTTGATACATTTAAAAAAGACTGAGTCGTTCGGAACTAAATTTTCTTGTAAACCTTTTTACAAAGTGGTCATAGATAACCAAAAAACTGAAATACAGAGTGAACGCTTGTAAATGTGTCATTCTTTAAAACCGTGAACTGATTTTACATATCAAAGTAACATGAAAATTTAGTGAAATTGCTGAGACGTTATTTTTTCTCCAATTTCACAATTTTAAATGGTAATGATATCTCAGTTTTTGATTCTAAGTACAAAATGAGTGGGGGTAATTTTTCAAAAACGGGTGCAAAACGAAGAGCGGAGCCTGCGCTTTTACTTTATAATTTCCAAAAATAATGAATTCTTAAAATATAGGAAGAAACATCCCTTGGATTTTAAACGATCAAAATAACGACAATGGGTTTTATGCGGGACATCCTATAAATAGTAAAGCCGAAATCGCTGTTTACTTATCGGCTTACCGACGACGTTTATTAAAACAAGATCCGAGTCATGTCTGCATAGACAGAATTCAATGTATTGTACCGAAAGTTTTTTGCAAATATCTCGGAAACGAAGCCGAACCGTATAAGTTAGTAAGCCGGTTATATGTAGAGGAAACAGTTGTCCGAAAAGTTGATTTTTACAATGTGCTCAAACGTCGTCGAAAACTGAGAGAAAGTAAGGTTTCAATAATTTTACTGAAAATTAAAAGTATAACAATTTGTGGAGAAGGTTTTGTTTTTAAATGGTTAATAATTAAAAATGTATTAGTAACAACAAGAGACAAATCAGTGGAAATACAACTCAAACAATTATTTCGAAAGTAATTTGATTGAATTTTATTTGCTTCGCATTATGCCAGACTCTAACTTAATTTTTCATATAGTATTCGATTTCATTCGGTTTATACGTAGAAAAAAGAAAAATTTATGTATTGAGAAAAACATTCATTCGTTTTACTAAAAAATTCAATATTACTGTTATACACCAATTTGGGTATAAGTTAAAAAAAAATGTTATATTGAACTATCGCAACTTCAAGTTAATCATCTGTCTTTTGCATAATATGCCATTGTTTACAATCCTACTGCCGTAATACGTCGTTATTTGCGAACCGCTATAATCTAGAGGCATTTTTTAATTCTTAATAACTTGAAAATTGAATCCAAAATGCAATTTTATCACGTTTGAGCTTTAACATTTAGAACCGCCTCGTATACAGTTGACAAAAAAAGACACTTGAAAGGAATATGAATATAACACGTTGAATGTCGCATAATGGAAAAAAATATAATATTCAATCATTTGATTGAATTTCATTATTATTGCACGTTATTATAACATTATTTATAATATATAAATGTTTTCAAATAATCATCGTTTAATTGAATGAACTATAATAATTCGATTTAGTTGGGAGTCACCGATAACCCCTATGACATTCAACGTGTCAAACAATTAGAATAGACACTCATTCTCATACATATTTTCGGCTCTAATATGTTATTTGTCAAAACAGTCACACATACTAATTTGATCGTGTAATAGTGAGAGGAAACAAATTTTCGTTAATACGCAGTATATATCCATTTGTAGGTGAACGCCACGTGTGTACTGTTTATTCCTACTTAATGATTTTCTTATAATACGTCTTATATTGTGCACTCATTTAAAACAGAAACATTCTTATTTTACTTCGACATTCGGCATCTCTAAAGAGACAATGGTCGTATCGAATTTGTTTTTGTGACTCTTCATAAGAATGTATGGCTTTACTTTTTTGACTGGTCGTAACGTAAACTACATTGTACAAAATAATCATATTTGGAAAACACGAAATTAGAATTTCTTTTAAACGTTACAAATTTTTGTGTATATGCAGTCAATAATGTGTTCCTTTCACTTTCGAATTTCTTTGCAAACTGAGTTCTATTCTATATTTAATTTAAAGCGTCAATTTTATTCACTGTATTAGATACTGCACATGATTATTGATGCAATTAATATTAGCGTTTACGTTTTGTACATAGTTTGTTAGACATACTCTACAATTTAAATAACGCAGTTCGAAGATGATAATTATGTGTGATTTTCCCCTTCCTCTCATTCCCCATTTCTCATCATTCTCATTATATAAAATATACATCCACAATTTCATGTACTATCTATATATGTAAGAACAATGAAAAAAAATAGAGTAGAAGAAATAGTGGTGATATTGCGGTGGAAGGAATCTAATTGAAAAAAGGTTATTCGGTTTTAATATTGTGTTAGTGTGAACTGATTTTCTTTCATCATTTCTTTGTAACGTGCTGCCGTAGAGAGCACGATGGATTTGCCATCGTTGCTCGGATAGCCGCTACAAATTCGTCGATATGAATAATAACATTTTTCTAATTTTCAATTTCTCTTATTGAACATATTTTTAATGGATTAAGAAGATTTTCCTAATAAGAAATCTGAATCAGATTAGTTCAGATCATATAATCATGCATTCTGTAGCCACAATCATTTGCTTTTAATTTTTTATTCTTTATAGAATTTTAAGAAAAATTGTAAATCAGTAATGGACTCACACGCTATGTGAATTACATATACTTGATTAATTTATTTGTAAATTTGGAATTATTATTTATAAGTTTGATATTTTTTATCTTTACCGTTCGTTATAATACGATAATTTGATACAGTATGAGGATATTATTTATCTTTTACATTAGCTCTACAATTTTTTGCTTATAGAATAGAACTTATATAATGAATGTTTTTGACCTATCCGAAACATAGTTTTATTGAAAATATATTTGACGTACAAGTATACGTAATATTTACGAGAATATTACGCGATTTTGATGGCGTTCTTTTATATAAAAATTTGTCTAAAATATAAAAGGTCAGAAGTCTCTCAACAAAAAGTGAGATTAAACAAGTGAACACTGAAATACGTAATAAAAATCTGAATTTTTAAGATAGTAAAAGAATTACGAGCGTATCGTAAACTTGGTTTAAACTTATTCATTTGTGACACATTATTTATATATTTTAAACAAGTAATTATTTATAACACATTTAAATATTACATATAGTATTCCATAAAAAGCTTCAGAAAAACTGATATGCAAAAAAATAATAATGAAGTTAGCTTGTCATATAAGAAGTTGTTGTACTTTTAATTCTATGCTTCATTAAAGATTTCTACAATCCATTAAAGATAAATGTTCTCATTAAGAAAATTTGGAAATCATAAAAACGTTATTTTTCACGCATGTAAATATTATGTAGGTTATTTTACAGCTGTTGAAGTAAGTAAGATCCAACAAAAGTAATTCAGTGTACGATGAATGATTTAATTTCGTTTGATGCAACTGTAAACATAATAATCATAACGCGCATAGAATTGTATGATGCATTGTACAACGTATATGTATTTGATTATTATTATAGTTTTTTTTAAGTCCTGCCGATTTATAAATTTCACTTCGGCGATTAGAACAATCTTATTGTTCGATTTTAACCGTGAACTAATTGTGTTAATTTCTCGTCTTGGACAAATAATTTACATTTAGTATGAACTGATAGATCTTTATCTCCATAAACTAAATGATGTATTGTATACATAAAAGTAACGATATACTGATATATGGGTAGTACATACGAAGGGATCATAAATAAAGTTAGAACTCAACAACAAAATTATGATCATAAAAAACTACATAATACTTCAACCAATAATATTTGCCTCCATATTTGATCTTTTTTTACATTATTTTTCACATTCTTGAAATGTCGAAGATAATTCTGTAAGCATACTTTTAAAACACACCTACATGAGTAACTTCTATTTATGGTTTCATTGATTTAATATCTTGCTCTATCGTTACTTCCAAGAATACAAGTATGATTTTTCGTACAATAAATAATAATTATCTGTAATCCCTTTTATATTTACCCGATAAGTGATGTTATCTTATTATACACAGTAATTGTAGCAATTGAGACCAGTTATAGCTTTATTCTACTTGAAGTTAAAAAAATCGAAATAGAAAATGTTGTATTATTTAATCAAATTTATCATACTATTACATGATTTCTTCATAAATAGATCATTTTTTTTAAGTGAAACTGTATAATTCTCTTGTGTTAAATGATTTCTCAAATAATTTTCTAAGTAAATAACTCTGTGCATCACGAAATGTTTTATTTTACGATTATGTATAAAAACCACATTCATTTTATATCTTTTATTCGTAACATGATTCTAGTAATAAGTAATTGATCCACAATAAGATAATAAATGTTCATTGCCACTGTTAAAGTTTATTCTACGATACTCTTAACTGCAATTGAGACAAAGTTATAGCTTAATCCACTTTCTGGAATTACACTGTATAATACTTGTCATCGTATTCCTTATAGCAAAAATGCGAATATTTCAACGTAAGTTTTATAATCCCTTGAAGTTTACTGTATCGAGTATTATTACAACTATAAGATAGAAGGTTTACTCTGTATTTGTTTGACAAAAATTGATTTGATAAATATGTATAAACAAAGTGGAATTAATTTTTTATCCAATTGCTAGTCGAAGTGTAAGTTAACGTAGCGCGATAATATGTGAAAATATATCGTACACTTCTACATACTACAAAATGCATTTATGTATTTAAAATTTTTCCATCATCTTTGTTCAAATGAATATTTTGAAATAAATAATTACATAATACAAATGTATAAATAATTTTATTTTCAAAAATATAATTATAAACATCATTTTCAACTCTGTATAGCTCTCTTACAAAGACGAGCTAACAGACTATTCATCTGTAATAAACTGTTAATTCCATCTACTATTCCCAGATGTGTTATTCCAATTTCCTGGAATCAAAAAATATAAACTAGCGATTTCATTTATGTTAGAAAAAGATACTTTGTAGTTGTTGAGTGCCATTCAAACCCATTGTAATGTTCCATTTCTACACCAAAGAGTAACAATTATACCATGAAAAAAGTAACACAATCATCCTGCTTAAATTTGTTAAAATGAAATAGTAAAAGCATGATTACGTAATATAGCATTTTTCAAATCTATTCCTACAATTACCCGTGACACTCACAACATTAAATCAGTACCATCTACCAACAGTAAAGTCGTCTGGCCGACGACCCAACAGCTAATAGTGCACAGAAACAAGGACACTCAACCACACGCTCCACCCCGGTCCTTCCAAGGAACGTAGTAGTCGGGCATCTGTGTCCTCAGAATTTCATAAACAGAAGATTCGCCGAAACGAAATTCGACGTCAATGTTCGTTACATATCACTTCATTACATTCTATTCTGTCTGCTTTCTTCGTCACGCGGCTCAGTCAAAAACATAAACTGTCGTTCTATAGCTGTTGACGCGACATTTCGAGTGGAAGAGACTCCTTGTCCCTGTGACTTACTATTGAGTTTGTGGGTAACCGATCAACTTACGATCAGTGGACAGTACTTAACTATATTTGTTATAATATTGAAAAACAAAAGAATAATTTAATTTACCTTTACAAAATCTAATTTTAATGTTTCTTCAATTGAAAGGTTTTTACAAACTCTGAATATATTACTAATTAAATCTTCTGCAGAATAGCCCATTTTCCATAAATGCTCCATTACCTGATAATATATTTAATTTCATTACGTATGCTGTAAATGATAAGCAATACAATATTAACAAAATTTCTTACTGAATATGCTTTTGAAATGTTCCCATCTGTACAAAACTCTAGCATTTCTTTAACAAGTAAAGGATGAGGTTCATCACAAACTTTAAAGACATTTTCACTATTTACATGTCCAAAACCATTGTATGTTGATTGTAAATTATTCAAGGCCTGTCTCATGTCACCTTGAGCGGTGAATACTATTGCTGAAAGGCCATCATCTGTATGTGAAATCTGCTCATATATAATGAAAAATATTATTTAATTTCTCAGTAATATTATTCTATACTTTTTTAAAGAATATTAATATAATTTCTTACATTTTCTTTTGCACAAACTTCAAGAACTTTTGACAATATTTGTGCATCCGATAACTTTCCATACCTCAACATGGCACAACGTGATTGTATAGGTTCAATAATTTTCTCACTATTATTACAAGCCAACGCAAATCTCGTTGTATTACTATATATTTCCATTGTTCTTCTCAATGCTTGTTGCGCACCATCAGTCATACTATCAGCTTCATCTAATATTATTATCTTATGTTTACCTTTTGGAAGGTTTACCTAGTTGCAAACAGATATGAAATAATTAGTAGAAAATTATACACATATAATAAGAATATAGCGTAAAACAAATTACATATAGGAACCTTCTTCTGAGCAAACATTTTGATCTTATTCCTGACAACATCTATTCCTCTTTCGTTTGAAGCATTCAGTTCTAGTACTGCTTCTTTAAAGACTGGCCCTAATAAAATACGTGCTAAACATAAAATCGTTGTAGTTTTACCAACTCCCGGTGGTCCAGATATAATAATATTTGGACAATTTCCATGTTGTGCAAAAACAGAGAGTCTAGACACTGTATCTGTATTCCCAACGATGTCCGAAAAAACATGTGGTCGATATTTCTCAATCCTGAAGGAAATTTTTAATTTTATATTATTATTTTATTCCTCATACAATACATAATTAGTGAATTCTGAATACTTAACCTCAATAATCTGAACCTTAATAATATAAAAATAATGTCATTATTTATAACAACATACCATGGTAAGTGTGTAGATTTATCAGTTTTATCTTTAGTTTTTGGATTAGTATTGCTTGTCGATGGTATAATATCTATGTCCATTGCTTCTTCGCCGGTACTAGTACCTGCCATCTTCAAAATTTAAGCTCGAAACGCGGGAAATATAATGCTGCTTTCCAACCATAGATTGTACAAATATGTAGAAGCTCAACCTTTTATAATTTCTGTCTTAATGCTAATAGAAAGTTATATTATCGACCGGTGGAATGATTAATCGGTAACTTAAAAATGTTATGAACAAATTAAAATTTTGTAAAAACAAAACTTCAATTACTAGAATAAACTGATGTATATATAATGAAACATGCTAAAATTTTAAAATTAACAAATATATTATATGAAAAATAATGAAAAATATTCTCTATTATTAATAACGTAGAAAGTAAAGTTAACAAATGTGCTTATATATAATTTATATTTCGATACAGTTGACTTTCCAATTCAGTGATTACATAAGTTGTAATTGAAATTAATGTATTTATAAAAAATAAAAATTGAATCACGGAACCTTGATAATTCAGATACCTGTAAAATCAATATTAATATTTAATATATGGAATTATTTATACCACATCATATAAAATTAAACTCACATATTTAACAGTAGTACATAATATTTAACATTTACGCTTAATGAAAATTGTAGTTAAAATTATATGTTTAATGTCGATTTTATCATCTGCAATTTCATGTGTACGAACTATCGTATTGTCTCTGAAGAGGTCACTCGTATCGTATGAATTTTTCGTAAAATCTCGTAAGATTGTCTTCCTTTTATAAGTATCTTGTCGGTGGTTTGCGGAATGAGAATCCAATATGGCAGCCATCGTGATATCTGCAGAAGTCAGTGTCGTGGAAATGTTTTGAACTCGTTGAGTAATCGTGACAACCGGTCGACATACTACGCATAGGTTAGTAGGATGAAACTACGTTTCATTTGTGCTTTCGTTTTTCCATTTTAATCGATCGATTTGTGTCAGGAAATCGGATTTTGGTAAAAATCATTTTTCTCATACAATTGAACCACTAGATTCATTCGGCCGCAGTAACGTTCCAATACAGGCATAGGTTACCTCATTTTTTAACCCTTAAATTAAATATTAGCTTCGTTAAACGAAAATTCGGTGCTCATCCTGTTCAATTTAAAATGATAAGTTTAACGCTACATCCGTTTTACAATCGTATGGGTGATGCGTGTACGTTTTTCGCAACGAGGGTGTGTGCATGTGCGTGTCAGGTGAGTGGATGCTGTCGATGTATGAATGCACGTATTCGTCAAATGTTTCCAAATTGTTGCGTACCTTTTTTCGCCGAAACGAACGTTGATTGCGAGTGTCGCGCGTGTTTGGACCTCAAGAAAGAAGACTCGTTAAGTGCGTCTTTGACACATCTCGCCATGCTGCACGAACAGCATGGTGCCACGATCTACCACCTATCGAACAATTCTCTTCGGAACAACAATCGGTAAGTTTACATATTATTTTCCTGCTAATGTTTCGTCTCACAATTCTTTTGTCGATGTTCGAATAACAGAATACAAATACCGTTTATCAGCGACAATTTTATTGTTTGAGCCTATTCAATAAAATTGAAAAAACATGAGATAACTGAAACATTTCACAGAGTATTTTATCTTTTCCATAAAACAATCATTGTTATTTAATTATTATTCTGATAGTTGCACTCGTTAATTACGTAAATCGCACGGGTATACGGAAATGTCCTATTCATTTCAGTATACCGATAATCATTTCCGGTTGTTCGTGGAAGATATTTCAGTACTGATAGGACGTGATTCTTTCATATACATTCAGCTCATACCCTCGGAAACGCTTTTATATTATTTTTATATTACTATATTATTATATTTATGCAACAGAAATATTATTCAAGAAGAATTATTTACTTTTATTTCTATAATGGCAGTATATAAGGATATGTGGTTCTCAGGAATTTGCTGTAATTCATTACGTATGCCGATTTATTTTTGTTCACGTATACGTAAGCAAACTTATTAATAATAATTAATTTCCAATAGGAAATCAAATATTTCTATTACGTAAAAGGATCAGATTTTAATGTTTACTTTTATTCGCCACGTAAATAATTCTATTTGAGGCTTGCGTAATTGCAATGATGGTTCGAGTTAATACGCTGCTGAAAAATCGAATAATTCGAGAGAAAACAATGCCGCATTCTTTTGACCGCGTTATGCATACGCATCTGTCTTATCGCACACGAGGTAGCTTTGTTTAATCCTCCCCCGTCGGTGGCTGATTTAACTATATTACTCGACATGCGATACTTACTGGAACGTTTATGTTAGAGCGATAAAACGATGAGATTTGATAGTGCTGATCTGCACGGTGCAAGAAAAAGCGGCTATACACTCGCCGACAAAAGTTACGAAACGAAACGATTTTAACACTAGAACTACCGAGCATTTAATCCGATTGACATGTAATCCATATAAAAATTGTAACAATAGATTACTTTCAGTTTCTTCGGACATTCATTATAGTATTCAATTGAAACTATTTATTTTCAAGATTATTTCGAATATTTTTTGAATATTCGTTTTTAAGGTATCAATAATTATGAAACAAAAGAACCGAAACGAGTCATTTTGACTGGGATGATAGTAGTGTTAACATCGTTTATCCAATTCACCCTTTTGTATAATTATTTAATGGAAGATAATTTTCCATATGGCTTTAGGTTTTCATGAACGTTTTGTTTTTTCAATATCATATAATTTCCTGTATAACTTTCATAAGTTTTCATTTATATGAAAATGCATTGTACCGATCCTGCTTAATTAGCTTGTTTCTATTGCTGGAGTACACAATGTATACTATACATATCAAATCTGAAAAAATTTGATTTGAAAATAAAATGAAAAGTAAGCTGTTCGGAATAACTTTTTGGTTCTTTATTTTCAATAAAATCGTTTGAGAATATAAAGTATATTAATTTGAAATAACGAATGGCGTTTTTTATTTCGAAACTTACGAAAGAAATAATTGGCAAAATGATAAAACAGTAAAATTTTAGTTGAAGGTCTATGATAGCATTAATAAAAAGTGAATGAAGGAAAGCGTTATCTTCTTAAACGATTGAGGGTTGAACGTAAACGCGTGAAGCGTAAAACTTTACTGCTAATAATAAAATATAAAAGGTATAGAAATAATCACGATACAATTGAGATAGACAAGGTTGAACAGTTTTATTATTTTAAATACAAGATTGTATTTTTAAAGTTATTCTTTGAAATATAATAAGAAAATTAAAATAACGTATCAAATGTTGTTATTTCGAATGTGCTTGAAAAGAAAAGTGAGAAATCGTAACAGATCGCTGCCCGTTGGCGTTAAACGAGAGGCTTTGGTATTGACAGGTTTCAAATAGTTCTGTAAGTTCATATCCTTATCGATTAGTTTAGGGAATTTCTATAGAAATTTGCAATGTCTAACGTTTCCATACTGTTATGGTATACACGATCATATATACCATTGAAGTGTAAAATTTAGAACGTATTTATTATAGTGTGCATACCATTCAGATAGAACATGGGAGTATGTATAAAAACAGGTACCCAATGTTCGTATTTAAGAATTTTTAATAAGAATAAATAATGTTTAGTATTTATATTCTTCATTATCTTTTTTTCAATTTTTTATTTTATACAGTTTTATCTTATGTAGATAACAGTAAATTGTATGAACGTTAATATTTAGTAAATATTTTATTGAGTATGCGTATTTTGAAATAAGTTGTTATTAACACTACTAATAATTATTTTTATATTATATTACTAATGATCATTGTTAATTTGTGACAATTTTTAATACATTTCATGTATGTTATCTCGGAGTTTACTGTACTAACGTGAAGGAGATAATTGTCATAGATATGAGTGTCAACGTCTTTACACGTTCAACAATCATTTTCATTGACAATTATAACAATCAAGCTGAAATTAATGAATCTTATTACTATTTGTGGTTTAATGCTTCGTATTTCGCAGTATAACCTCAGCGACTATCCGTAAATAAGCATTACTCATGTGTACATGTATTTATTATATACATATTGCTAAATATGTCCTACTATTTGTATTCAGTTTCAAGGTGAAAACAATTTTTGATGAATGTAAAGTGCACGCACGCCTACAATTTGGAATCAACATCAGACCTGACTCTCTTTTATTTCAACCTTTTTCATTTTCATTTTGTTAAGTTTTGTTGTCAAATACAAACGGTTTCATTAATCACTATTTAATATTACAAATTGCGTGAAATGAAATTGCTAAATTATTAGATGAAAATCAGTTGATGAGACTAATGAAAATCATACTTAACGTTACATCATTCGAAGAACTTTTAATTGCACTTGCAATAATGTGTACGTGTTTTATTGTCTTGTTTATTTTCGTTTTTGTCAAAAATATATTATGCATTAGCAATTTCTTGGAACAAACACTAAAATTTTTACGCTGTATTAATGGTAGTTTGTTAATATTATACGCATCATTATTTCGATATTCTAACTATAAAGTGTTTAAGTTGCATATTTTAGTAATGGAAAAAAAATAAAGAAAAATAAGAAATATCTTGCCCATATAGTTAATTATACGTTAATTTACTATTTTTCAGGGTATATCTATTTTTGTGCGAAATAACGATAGTTTACAAAACGATTAATTTTTATTCAGATGCTTGTATTTTTATATAATAATATCAGTAAATCAACTCTTTCTAGCAACAAACAGCTACGTTTTGAATTAACGATATTTTTGTCTGTACAATGTGTTCAGGACTGGTAGACGTTGCAGGAATACTTAAACCTACTTTTAATCAGTTTTGCCAATCTGGATTATTCGTTCCCATGCATTTTCTATCGTCCTAACGGACACAGATTGTGATTTATTCGGTTCTCTAGTGAATACATTTGAAACTCTGAATTACTATTACCACTTGAATTTATGGCTCAATGTGTGAAATCAGGTATGCTGAGAATACGATGGACATTTTCTGCTGTTCCAATTATATAGTAAAATGTTTTCCACCATGTGGAAATTAATGGGAATTGTGGTTATGTTCTGCGCTTCATCATTCGCAAACGGCAATATCTAACTTAGATTACGAAGAGAAGTAGCACGATGGACAGTTTCGAAATGTGACTTTAACGAGGGACCGATTTTAAGTGTATCACTTCGATTTTAATGAGCTTTTGTTAGATGATAATATACAAATTCCTAATTTTTATAAAAATTGTGTTTACGTATAAAACTAATATCAAATTAAAATCAAAATTAATCTTGAAATTAAAAATAAATCTTACATGTCTAATATATAATATTATAAATGTGTCATATACTTCTATAATTAGGATATAAAACAATATAAAGTTATTAATGTATATTTTCCTCGAAGCTATTTTCGTATTTGATATTTTTTAGATATAAACATTTAAAGTTATGTACTACCGAGATGTATTATGCGAATAAATTCAAACAACTATTCTTGTGTTGGGAAGGTGATATGGTTTTATGGGTCATAAAGCAAAGGTTCAAGGTTACTATTTCCGTTTGCTCCAAATATTATTCAATTCTGTTTTACAATGTTATTTTGGTCGTAAGTGTATGTTGCTTTTATTGATGGCAATTATCAAGTAACAGTAAAAATACAAATAATAAGCAAATTACAATAATTCATAAATAAATAAATAAATAAAGAAACATTAGTAATGTTTCAAGAAATACTCGTAATATAGTGCTAAAATTTCTTATACGTATTAGTAATTTCAATATAAAAAGTATTTTTGTATCTACAAGGAAGAATAAAAAAAAAACTTGTTCGTAAGTTGCAGAAGAAGTGATAGCTATGTCAAAAATGAAAGTACGATAATTTAGGATACTATTTTATTCAGGGACTGAAAACAGTTATTATATCTGTTTATAAACAAAATACAGAACCGACAAATAACAGTTACAGAACAGATATAATTCAGGACCGATATACCCAATAACAGTTACGACTTTATTTCGGTTCTTCATAACTGTTTTAGTCGGAACCGATACATAACGGTTTCAAACAGTTATTTTCAGAACATTTTCAATCCCCAGTTTTATCTTTCAAACGAATTACTTTATATATAATCTATTAACAAAAGTGATTCATCACATGCACATTGAAATGAAAGTAGTATCACTGAAGCGTCACTCTGCCAAGTGTGTTACGTATGTTTTTATATATAAACCAACAATTTTTACAATAGTTCATGACATTTTTTAACACTAGAACAACCGAGGATTTAACATGATTAATACGTAATCCATATAAAAATTATAACAATAGATTTTTAAGGTGAAACTATTTTTTAAGTTATTTTGCTATTTAATTAGTTAACTACGTTTGACGAGTATACACTTCATCTTAAAGCTTGAAATGATACTAATTATTTCTACGATGAATTTTTTATTTTTTCAGATAAACATGTAATTTTACTTTGTTTTACTTTGGTTTTTCATGCAAATATACCCTAGGTGCATTTGTTTTGCGTTTGACGAGTATACGCTTTATTTTTTGATTTTATTGCACGTAAAACGAGAGATTTTTCGAACTAAATTCTACAGTTCCACGGTTAACGCTTTTAAGATATTAATAGTTGCGAAATAAGAATACTAAAACCTGTCATTTTTACGGGTGCGTAGTTCTAATGTTAAAAATCCTGATTGCATTTGACAGTATGCAAGTATACATGTACAGTTACAAGCTGCGATTCATTTAGTAATGCAAAATTATACATAGTGTGTTTCTGAATTAAATGCTTCATGAGAAATAGTCCACAGTGTATATCAAGTTACATAGTTCTTGAAAAAATAAGTATAGATTAAATATTCATACTTGTTAAATTTTGTACTTCTATTCTATGTGTAGCAATTATCATGCAGTATCGCATACTTTTTAAGCACAATGAAAAGAGTATTTCAGATATGCAGTAATCGAATTGATAATTACTTGAAAATTAATTAAATAATTAATTGAAAATTATTCAATATTTATATCTAATGCTTTGAATATCTGCTACTTTCTTAGGAATTCTATTGTCTTACGAAAATTCAATGCAACTGACGTCGGACAATTGAAATTTTTACAGTTATGAGGGATATTTTAATACGTTGAATGCCGCACGATTTAATAGAGTAAAATACCCAAAATGGAAAAATTAAAATATTAAATCATTTGATTGAATTCATTTTATTCTTATTGCACGATCATCTAGCTGAATGTCACCACATTAGATAGTATTATTTATAATATAAAAATATTTGCAAATTATCATTTAATTCACTGAATTATAATAATTCGTTTTGGTTTGGGGTCTTTGGTGACCTCCATGATATTCGACGTATTATGTCAAGAAAGTCAAGAAAGAAGAGCATTACACGATATTCTACCATTAAGTCATTAAGAATTTTATTAAAGTATAGTTTTCTGTAATAGGCAATCGTGTGCTACAACTTAATTATTACTGTTTATTTTACTATTTATGGATACGACTATGTTTTGTGGGTTTATTTACAAAAGTGTAGTCCTCAATGAGACTGTTTATTTAACGAATTCGCTAATTGCTGTGTCACATCTTAACACGTTGTTCACTGGTCAGAAATATTGTATAGTTTTATTTGCCTAAATAATTTTGAAAGTATAAAATTGCGTAAATTGTGATTACAATGTTGGTAATTGTATTGCATAGTGTATATTTCATTTGTTTCTGTATTGGTAACCTCTTAATTGCAATTTAGTAGTTTAAATTGTAACATCTCATAATCAAATTATTAAAATGAATTAAAATGAAAATAATCAACGATGTGCTATGAGAACTATCACAGTGGTCACCTATGGGTGTGTCTTCTCTCAGTGGAGCCTTTGTGGTCATCTATGATCGATGTTAACGCTTGTTCAACCCAATTAGGAGATCACCCACCACTGTTCCTTTGGCAACGAATTACCATTTATTTTGTTTATTTTTTTCTTTTCTTATTTACTAAGCCTTGAACCGAAGTTATTTGCAATTCAATATATGCCTTCTTTTTTTTCGTAAAACACAGTTATTAGCAAAATCTGTTAAATGAGTTCAATTAAAGCTAAAGAGAAAGGCTATAGTTATAGTTTTTCTTAGGTGGTTGCCTAAATGTGAATATGTACATGCTTTAGAATGACAAAAGTAAAACGAATATCATCCGTTATAAAATTTTGAACAGTATAAATAACTAGATACTAGATATGTTTTATTAAAATATGTTACAAAAATAAATGCTATTATAAATGTAGGTATTATATTAAAACATTTCAAGCAGAAACGGTTCTGACCATTACAGTTTTCGTAGTATGTAATTATCTTTTTCTGCAGTTTTGTTCATCGTTTCGAAATTTACAATACTTATCTTGTAAAGTAGTGTACAATATTTTCGTGTCAGATGCGCTTGGTGTTTTTGTTTTTATGGCATACCTTCTGCTGAATAGCTGTGTATATTTAATAAAAATGATCCTTGCAGATTTCCGCCACAACGCGTTAGGTATGTTATAAATGCCATTATAAATTCAATGTACTTTGATTTTTCTACTTACTGTTTATTTATAAACCAGTAATGCATTCGTAACTGAAGTATGTAGTGACATTTATGTGGATAATATTATATACTACTTATCAATTTTCTTAAGCTATTGTATGCGATTATTTAATCTGAGAAGTCTACAACACATTTATGTTCATTGCAATTAACAACTTTTAGATTCCCGCACGTAACGACTTCACATGTAAAGCTTTTGACGAACTATAGACAATCAGTATATTTACGAACTCTGCAGAATGTTTCATGAAAACCATTATTAAATCCAATCTGTCTTTTCATTTGAAAATAATAATACCTTTCTTTTTAAAATAATACCTTATTTTTTACAGCAATGGGTTTGCTTTGTTTTGACTTTTTTAAAATATTTAATCTATTCAGGTATATAGCGATAAATTTTGTGAATAATTCCGATCCGATGAGTATTAGCAGCAATTAATTAATGCTTCAATTATCCGATACTGGTATACCAGTTAGTTGTAGAAATTATATTATAAATTATATTATATTCAGTATATCATCGCATGGAATAATAACACAATGGGTATTATAGTGTAAATATGTGAGGATCGGGAATAATGTGTAGGAATATACAAAAACTAATAAATAAGTTAATACTAAGCGGAATATTTCGCAAAAAATGCCTGTTTCGTATCATCAAACATAAAATGATCTGCGGGTTGTGAGTGACCGATATTCCTCTATCGAAATATTCCGCAACTTCTGTATTATTTTTCATTTCATATTTACCAATTGAGAACGGGGCAAAAGTTACGAAGGGATTTAAGAACTTTTTACGCTTTGAAATTTAATTATTTCTCTTTCTCCTTTTCAGAACTTTCAAAGAACACTGTAGAGACTTATTATGGAGACTTACACCATTATTCAGCAAACTAACATTATAGAATTTTATTTTGAAAATTACCACTGAATAATACAGATTGAAAGATTCCACTGTCGTAGTTTATAATTAGCCCTGTCTATCGCTTTATTTAATGGCTCCTTTTGAGGCTATCTCAATTGTTTGAGTGTCAAGGGTTTATAATACAAAAAACCCGGTCGAAAAGTACCAAGCGCTTCTTTCTTTTCAGCTCAGAAACTAAATTACGCTTTTCTATTTTTACATAAAGAAATTCTAAATACTGTGATCGTTCCATTTTTCCATTTTTAAACAGGTAGTAACAAAAATAGAAATAACTAATTAGAAGGAAAACAAAAGGAGAATATTCGAGCTGAAATACTGGTGTTCGAACAGACATATGAACAATGGTCATAGAAAATTCACTTAATCGAATTCAACTCTGCGAAGCCGTAAACGGCGATCGTTTATTCAACCTAATCTTTCGAACATCACTGAAAAAATCTCCAGAAATTGTATTTTAATATCCTTTAACCCTTTGCCTTATGATTTCTTCTTCAACTCTGATCGATACGACTATTTTTCCATTAATAATTTATTGTAAAAAAAGAACAATTCTAAGCATATTCTGCGTTTGTGTTTGCTTTTAATTATAATAATTGATTAGAGAAGAATAATATTTGCTTTGAATTTGAATGAATTGAATAATATTTGTTTGTTAAATCATATTGAAAATCTTCACCACGAATCTGACACGTTATAAGACAAGAGATTAAAGGATAAAAGTAACGCACATCGGAGTACCCCACCGAATTTTATAAGATTAACGAATGTCGATAGAAATGCATATGTTGAGTAACTTTTTCCTCAGACAGAAGTGTCGTTGTTTTTTTACTTTCCAAGATAATCGCGAGAAACTTTTACTACCCCTACATTAAATTCTGTATACTTGTATACGTCAGCACGCTGTGGGAGGATCACAAGCATAGCCACACACTCATGCTCAGGTACTAGATAGGTACCTTCCTCTACAAAAGTTTTAAACCAATCGCGTTAGTTTCATACGTGTTGGTGCAGTCGAGTTGTTGATGTGTCGAGCGCGCTCCGATTTTGATAATTTTCAAATATGTTGTTGGGTACATGATTTTGAACAACTTTCTCCCTTACATGTTGTCAACGGAAGGTTTTAGTTTCCGAGATAATCGCGAGAAACTTTTGCTACTACTACATTGAATTGTGTATACATGAGCGCGCCCGTGAGGGAGCCAGGCATAGCTCTATGTCGTCGCATCGGCTCCATTGAGCTCCTCTACAAAAGTTCCATCCGGTTTACTCAGCAGTGACAATTTCTAACGTTGTTCCGTACAATACATAGACATGAGTTTCAGTGTTAGATAAAAGAGATCGGTATCTGAAGAGGGGTGTATACTTTAAAATTATAAAGGATAACTTATGAATGTTTCGAACTCTTTTAATTTACATTGAATTTAAATTAGAAGAATTTTTGACAATTTTAAGATAAAAGCGTGGGTGAGGAAGCGGCAGTACCCCCTTCCCTCCATGATGTACCAACCAAGTCATACCGATCTCTCTTATCTGAGTGAAACTTATTTTTATATGTACAAAATCGGGTACAAAACTACCCCGATTGACTCAAATTATTGGAACTTTCGGCGGCTATGCTTGCGGCTGTTTCACAGACGCGCTCACGTATATAGTAAAATTAGATATATGGGTAGCAAAAGTTTCTCACGATTATCTTGGAAACTAAAATACAGCGACACTTTTATCAAAGGAGAAAGTTGTTAGGAATATGTATTTTTACCAAAATTTGTCAATTTTATGAAAATCGGAGATGTACTCCGATGTGCGCTACTTTTACTCTTTAACCCAGTGTTTCTCAACCTTTTTTGTGCCATGCCCCACCTAAGCCTCTCTAAAATTCTTATGCCTCTCTGTGTAACATGTATAAAATTTTTAATATTATATTATAATATTTTTATAATATTTTTGCTAGTTTGTTTACGTGCGTAAATATTGTGAAATATATAAAGTGATATTTAACATTTCAAATTGCCCCCATTAAAAATCAAATTGCCCCTCTGTAGGGCGACGGCTCCACGTTGGGAAATACTGTTTTAACCAGTTAACAGCGTTTGACGAGTATACACGTCATCTTAAAACTCTAAATGGTACTAACTTTATCAATGCTGGACTATTTATCTTTTTAAACAAACATGTACTTTTTCTTCGTTTCGTTTTAGTTTTTCGTTAGAATATATTATAAGTGCATTTTGCCTACAATTGACGAGTATACACTTGATTATTTGATTTTATTGTGCGCACAATAAGTGATTTTTTAAACTAAATTCCACGCTTAACAGGTTGAGGAAATAAATTTTAACTCAAATGCTTTTTAAGTCAAAATTATTGATCTTCAGAGCCATTCGTCAGTTTGCTTCACTCTCTATATACTTAGTATACCTTACGTTTAATAGTCATTATAACTAGTAATAAAGGAAAATAAGAAATGTTTGAAGTAGAATAAATCATTAATAACTTGATGTTGTAATTCCCGCTGACATGAGCTCGTCTTGTGATCAATTATTGTGGTTATAAGGGACCGGTTGTACAATTATAGCCGTGATGCAAATAGGTTAATGATTTATCCACATATAAGTACAATTTCGTTCATTTGATGATACCTATGTTTGAAAATTTTGTTTAATACCTCCAGAATTTCATTTATTTTATTCAGTTTGTTATCTGCATCTGCTGTTTCATTGTTTTTGAACGACAATTGGAAAAGCAATTCGAAGCGGTCTCTGGATATGAATATTTAGAAATGATTATAAATACGTTTTATCTGTAAGTGTATCAGTTGTAGGTAATTTCACAAGGTTAATTTACGTCAGAAAATAAAAAAAGAGTATTGCTTGATTCTCATTTTTATTCGTTTATATCCTCATCTATACCTAAATAATTGGATTGTACTTTCAATCATTTGAAATATCCTTTTTATAACCAGTAAGAAATAAAAATCTTGTATATTACTGGAATGCTGAATTCGAATCTTAAAAACTTGCCCAAGCGGAATTATATATAATTTAATTCCTACAATATCTAATTATCTTTATCTATTCGTATGTCTGTTATTATAGTAAGTTTGACTGCCGGGAGGTGATGTGGAAGGGAGAGAAAGAGCGAGGGAAGAAAGAGAGAGAAATCGGTCACTGTTGGTATTTTAACACTTAATCTGCAGGTCGATTGCGTGTACGCTTTTACGTAATGCGGGCAATTTTCCTCGTTTAGAAGAAATTAGGTAGTCCTTTATTAAAGCATTTATTATACGTTGGATATACATTGGATTTAAATAATTTCCTTTTAGTATTTTACGCTTAAAAACAGAATATTTCATTATTCGTAGATAATGCATAAAACCAAAATACGTAGAATTTCTTTGATTCGGGCCTTGATCTACAATATTATGTCAGGGTCATGATAATGATTTTAAATTAAATTTGAGAAATTTAAGTGTTATTTATATATTTTTAAAAAATATAAGTTAAATATTACTTTTCTGTTATCAGTCATCAGCTTTTGAAGTAAACGTAGACAGAAGATAAGCATAAAAATTCTTCCTTTTCCTAATAAATTATTAATGATAAAGTAGTTATATCGATCATAGTTAAAGAATAAATCATAGGGCAAGGTATTAAATGTTAAAATATATTGCAGTATGAGAGAGCTCTGCATCTGATTTATATAAAAACAATTTTCTAAAACATTGTTACATATCTCACATCAATAATTCTTACAAAATAGTAATTGTAAGCTTAATTTTAGTAGACGTAAATTTTGTGAATATGGAATCGAACTATTCGAAACTTCTTACGTGGAGTAGAATGTGCGTTCGTGTCGATGGCGGCTCATTCTTTTCTCTATATGATTACTTTATTATGAACTTTTACTAAACAACCAGATTATTAATTTAGAAAAGTATAGTAAACAACTACTGATCGAATTACATTATTATGTAATGCGAATTATAAGACATTTAATAAACCAAATATAAAATTCATAGATTTAAATTGACAGAATAACATACGATATACAAAATACAAAACACGCAAATCATGTATGCACGAAGTCCATTCGGAACACTTTACATCGATTATATAAATTAACATTAGTCCAACAACTACATATTCAGAAAAGGAATTGTTTTTCATTTTTTACTAAACCAATTTGAATGAGATATATGCATTACCCCGTTCACTATAATTACCGGACTTGCCACCATCCGGTTTTTATTTATTTCGAATATTGCAAAATTCGCATGACGGGAAATCGTTTAAAAATATAGGAAGAGTAAAAATATACTTATCTAATTGTTTTTATGAAAAGGCACAACAATTTTAGGGAAAAGAGATATTCAATTTATCGAACACATGGTAAAATGTTTTAAAGCAAAATGATATTTACATAATTGATTAGGTAAATTTGATATTGAAATGAAGAAAGTTTATACGAATTTTTATTAAATTCAACGAAAAATGATATCCCGTCATTACACGTCGTTAAACATGAAGTAGAACAGTAATTCGTGTTCAAAGTTAATTAATGCGCTATTCACTCCGGTTCGCCGCAAACATTCGAACGATTGTCATTTGCACGAGACAAGTACAAATTTGCCAAAGTGGAGAGCAAACGAGCATTCGTTCAATCGGTCCAAACACCTCATGATAAAACAAGTAAAGTGCAGGTTATTACGGCTCCAATATTTCTCAACATGTGTGTAACACATGAGTTATTCAGAAGCCAATGCGGTTAAGTCGATTTTTTAATATTTTGCGATTTTTGTAAATTTTAATGGAACAAATAATATTCTTTTTAGTTATTAAACCATTTACTTGTTTTTTCGGTTTTTCTAGGTCAGAAAACCCTTCTTGTAGCTTTTGAATATGTTGCATAATATTTGCAGAAGTCAAAACATTAATTTTCTCAATTTTCGTTCTTTGGGCTTAACCGCATTAGCTTCTGAGCGACTCATATAAACATTACAAACATTCATTTGTCTGTACTTGTACGTATTGTACTTTTCCAAAAAAGAATTTATGAAGTACAACTGAATGCACCGAAAAGCCGTGATGCGAACAGATGTCCATAATTAAGATAAACAACTGTTGATAAGAATGTAGATTTTATTTAATCGTATTACTTAATATTTTACGATTACATTCTGAAAATAATGAAAATCGCATTATGGTTTTGGGGATAAAACATAGCTCCACAATATTTATTTATTTCTTATTAAATTATTTATTAATATCCATATACTTATTCATCTCATTTAATTTTTTGTATTAGTTTATTGTAATATAATATTTATATTTTAATTGATTTATATAAAAAGTGTATATAAAATTTGCGTGCGTAGCAGTGAACGTGTTGAGGGTTTACGATATCTTGAACGTTATGGAATTTCGGCAATCAGAATGTTAGGAGTGTATTCCACTCAACTATATCATAAACCTGTTTTCGAATATCCTATAGTTTCAAGGAACGTAGGTATGCATTCTAGGATGGGACGTGAATGCTGATCGGAAAATGTGATCTAATAACTGGAAGAATTTTATTATTATCCAATATATCTTGAGGACTACCCGCCTCTAACATTACCTGGTCTACTTCGGTAATATCCTATATCCTATATCCTATATCCTATATCCCAGCTTGAAACAGAGTGCTCGATCACCTGGATACATGGAATATTTTGTTCAAAATAATACCCCTGTTTCCAGAATTGAAAATTGGAAATTTGCAAAAACTTTTTATTGGATGTCGACTGTAAATTCTTTGTTCATTTCTATGTTAAATGTAATTACTAAAGGTAGAATATATTTCGAATAACGATTTTATAGCACGATATTTACAAAGTTTAATATAACTATGTAAATTACTACTATGTAATTAATATAACTATGTAATTATCCGTTAACGTTGTCACACGTGTCTATAACGTAGAAGTTGTTTGAAGAGAAAGGAGCTGGAAATATAGTATTAGAACAGCTTTTGACATTTAGAATTGTAAATAGTTTTTATGTTACTACCAAGTATGAAGTCATGTGAAGAATTTTATGCAAAAGAATTAGATTTAATTATCCAATTAATCTTTTCAGAAATAATTTACATTTATTAGGTTATGCATTATAGACATTTTTTATAATAGGCTCAGTCGCATTTAACTTTTTTATATATGTATGTTCATGTATGTATGTAATTATTTTGGTAGATTAAGAAGGATTAGCAATTATTATTAAGATGGAAACAAATATTTTTTATAGAAGAAATTTGTTTCTTCAAGTTATTTAATTCCTTCATTATTCTGGCAGTAATATTTTAATTGTTACTTGTTGAATAATTTTCTTTGGAGTTTCTGAGATGTTTATATTTCCTAAGATCACTTCTATTATATTTTAAACGTTTATAAAGAGACCCACTTGTATTATCAGCGGTCTTAACACGTAGATTCTTATTAAATTGATCCAAATTGTTTATAAAAAATATTTATTAACAATTTTTGTTAAAATTCGTGGTGTGCCAGTTGTAACGTTTCTTTATTAGCATACGTTGAGTATGTTTCTCACTAGCTTCAATCTGCAATCCATTATAGGTAATCGAAGTTTAGGTTTAAACAACAACTGTCCAACAATAAAGTTCTTTTATTGTATAAAACAATTTTTTGAGGACTACTATAAACATTTATCGATACATATAGAATTCTCAATCATTGATAAAAATAATTTCTTTTTTACAATAACTCTCAAATGAATTAATAATATAGTTGCAAGTTACTTAAGTAATGAACAGGAAGTAATTGGGCTAAGAAGAAAGTGAATAAACGGGACTTGCTCAAGTTCAGTGAAAGATGAACAAGATGATATCAGAATCTAGAAATAATATTCAGACACTTTTAGACGGCTTAATTTTAGAAAAGAAAGAGGAAATAAATAACTTACTTGAACTGTAAAATATCCAATGGAAAGAAATGTTTAAGAACTAAAGATTGTTCGATCCATTAAATGACGTATACACGTTTCTGGTGCAGTTTCTTTTTTATTTATAATCAATGAATAGTGAAATTTTTGGTAAACAATAAAAATAGAAACGTATAACAGATACAATAAACTAATAATGTTTCGATATAAAATTGTTAGAAAACCTTTTCTGATAAATATTTTGTAATTAATTCTTTACTTGTTTGACGTAAACATTTAATTGCAGTCATTAAAAAATAGTAATTGTTGTTACTACTTTGTATCATACACCAATCATGAAACAATAAAATTCAAATGTTCCTAGCGTATTATTAAGTTACATTGTTTATATATTTCTTTTATTTTTATTTTTATATTAAATACTGAAAAAATTTAACACATTAGAATTCAAAAGAGTAATACGATAAAAATTAATTTGAAAAACAAATCGATTGTCTATAAATTAGCAGTTTCAAAAGATGTAAAAGGTCATCTTATGTACAAATCTTTATAAAAAAATATAAGAAGTGTTTAAACTTTAACTAAAGAAGACGAGTATTGTATTATTAGTAGAAGATATTTCAATTAATAAAAAAATATATTTACATGATAAACCTACTTAAATAATACATTTTGAAAAAGTTCATAAGTACAGGATGAAAGTATTTATATTATATCTTGTCATAAGATGTACGAAGTTAATGAATATGTATTCCGTGTTAAGGGCTAATAGGGTTAAAAAATCGTACCAGCTTAAAGTGTTCATTATGAAGTTCAAAGACAAATTACTCTGCATAATTTCCACATTAATAATTTTGTTATGAACCAAGAGGTGGATCCACCATTTTTATATTTGAAAACACTTTATGGTGGCTTACGATATAGTAATAAATCTCTAAAGAAAACTCATTATGATATACATTTCAATGTTATCCATTTCTTACTACTAGGCCATGAAAATGATAACATTAGCAAATGTTGAACGTAATAAAAGAGAATATGGCGTAGTCTGAATCGATCTAAGAATTTCTTCTGAGCTGATACTATAGGAGGATATGAAGTGATATTAATTGTTGTTACTTGTTGTAAACGAACATATTCTACATCAATTAATGACATATAAAATATTGAAATGTCAACACTTGCTATTATACTTTAGCTATGGAATTGCTAAGTTCTAGAAGTACTAGCATTGATACTACCTGCTAGGATAAAGCTAATAATGTGATAATTAAGAAAGATTATTGAACAAAAGTGTATTTTTATATAAAGAAGAGTAGACGGTCTCTCAATCAACAGAAAGCTAAAATATACAGTGAGCATTTATAAAATGCTTTCATTCCGTAATGGAAATAATATATTTAACATATTTCTTGGAAATGTTGACTAACGTGATTTCTACTTCTGTAGAAAATTCTACTTTTGTAATGTAATTTCTACTTTTTGAACATTAAACTAATTAAATGTTTCATTTGGCAGTGTTCGCATAGTTTTGTGATTCATTGCATGTAAACAACAAATGGAATGTATCGTTCTATCTACGCAGAAACACTGTAACTTTGTTTTAATCATTCGGAGAATTCCGCGAAAAATGATTGTAATATTCTAATGGCGGTGTTAGACCTCGAGTTCGAGATGGATTGTTTTAGTGGCGACTCCAGGGTACTTGAATTTTCGCAAAGGAAATAGACGAGATGGAGCGTAGCCTCTTCAGTGGTACGATTTTAAAAGGGACAGATGGATTAAATCTTGGCTCCTTGGGTCAGGGTAGCAGAGTCAGGTTTGCCAAAAAGCTGTCAATTAGTTAGAACTTCTCAACGCAATCTTTGTAAGCATCAAGGTTTCAGGTCACTTTAAGGTCAGTTGAAGGCCACTTGGAGGTCACTATAAACTCATATACTGTTTGAATATACATTTCAATTAATTTCGACCCTCTAATCCGAGAGATGCGATTTAATTTAGAATGTTCTTGTTTACAATATACTGAGCACACTTTCTCGTTTACTCTCATTCACTCACATGTTGTATTCCTTTTGTGTACTTACATACAACTTAACGCTTAGCAAACTTAATGGGAAAACCGCCCACTTTTTACTTAGTAACGTATTGCCTTTTACTTTGTTTATCATTTCTTTTGTTGTTTAGTAAGTCTTGAAATAGAACTATTTGCAATTCATCAAATATGATTCTTATTTTTACAAAACAAAGTTTTTAACCAAATTAATCCAATGAGTTCAATTGAAAATATGAAAGAAGTTGTAGTTATAGTTCTTTTTAGGCGGTTATCTAAGTATTAATCAAAAAACCAGTGCTATGTTTTTTATGTTTTCAATTATAATAAATATCTGTTAAATAAAATTAACTTGGATAATTATTTACAAAACGAATGACCTCATCAATATATACTATAGGAACATCACTTGATGGTTAGCCTGAAGTATGTGGGTCTAATTGGTTAGTCCTCATATTTTTTTATAATGCTAATTTGCTATTTGCCAATATGGTTATGCGTAACTAATTAAAACTATAAACAAAATTTAACTAAACAAAAACTATAAACTGCGAAAGATCTCGTCTTGCTCCTGTATCGTCCTGCTGGATATCAAGCCAGTTTCCAACTTTAGGTGATTTTTAGGTACTTTGTTGAGAACGTAATTCTAACAGGGATATAATCTTGAGTAATTATTCTGCGTGAATATTACCGTATTTCAATCTTGGTTTACGAGATGTATATCAAATGTTTTCAAATTTTTTATTTTGAGCAGGATTAGTTTCATTAATAGATATGATTTTGCATTCAAATTATGATGTGTTTACGATGTGTAACACCGAAACGTTCATTGTAACCTGACAAACAACTAATATTTCATAAATCATATTAGAAAACACTTTGACTGAATGAAAGTATAACGACTTTTATTTCTACATATACTGTATCATATATGTACCAGTTACAATTTTTTCGAAAAGAGGAAACAAATTAACTAAGAACAAAAAAGGAACACTTTTCCATTGTTTTCAATAATTCTAACGAAATTATGTACGTACTGCATTGAGAAAGGAAACATAACAGACTAGAATGAGCTTCTATATTTACATGCTTTCACTAAAGCACAACTTGTAGAACGTTATTATAACAATGTAAGTACTTATACTTCATACAAGAATCAATCGATGGCGTTACCGATTCTTTCTATTTACATTACATTGGTGTTATACGATGACACTAAGTGTTAACCAGTTAACTGCGTTTGACAAGTATACACATCATCTTAAAACTCGAAATGATATTAATCTTTTTAACGATGAATTAGTTAATATTTTCAGATATACGTGTAATTCTTTGATTTGCTTTAGTTTTTGTATTATAGATACCTTTGCACTCTATTTAACGAGTATATACTTCATTGCTTGACTTTATTGTGCGCACAATGAGAGATTTTTGAAACTACATTCCAAAATTAACGGATTAAGGAAAGATACCACCTAGAGATGTCCTAAATATACTTAAACTTCACGAATTTTTCTGGTAATAAGTGTTAAGTGAAAACGTCTGATTTTTTCCGGCTGTATGCTTGTAACCTTCTGCTTTATATTTATATTTCTTTCTAACCTGAAATGTTGCAAAATAACGCAATTATTTGCTAGTTTTGGAACCCTTGTTCGTAAAACATCCATTGTTGGTCGACCTGACTGCAATTAACTGAAATATTCAAAGACAAAAATTTGTGTGGATTTATAAACAAAAATATGTTATCTAAAATAAGTGATATTATCGAAAAATTTAATAGTGAATTCTTAGGTGAGTCACTAATGACATCATCATCTGACTCTACGGTTTACCTTGGTGAGTTGAATAATAGGATTATAATAAATACACACACGCAAACATTACCAGAGGATAATGATATAATTCACTTGTTAATAAATTGAAACAAATTTTTGGTCCTAACTAATAATTGATTAATCGTTGCAAATTATTTCTGCAACATTATTTATGTTTTCTGACGATATGGATATTGCGCTGTGAACGTGTAACGTGTTTATATGTGTGTAGATCACTATCTAAATTAAACTACGTCCATCTGAATTGCTAAAATATCAAACTCTGCGATACATCAAATTGTGATACATCAACTGCTGCCGAGCATCCACCAATGGAGTTGGGATATTTCCCAGACATGTGTTGATGACTGTCAGTTGTATCGTCTACCGAAAGAAAAGATAAATCGTGTAATTTATGGAATTCTAAAAGTGATAATGCATATAAGAGAAAGGGAATATTTTATTTGAATAAACAGTATTTTTACTACAGGACTTGCAATAAAATAATGAATCCTAAATCAAATTGCGCACAAAATATATACATACGGATATATTCACCTCACTCGCACACTTTCTAAAACTTTCGTCACCATGCATTAATTTCATGTACATTTGGAATATTCTACATTCTTTTAACAGGAACATCATTAATATATAAAAATCAATATTATAGGAAATCAATTTAGTTTAGAATATTCCAATGCCTTGAACATTTATTCATACACACACATGCACATACAGTTGCGTCGTTCATGTATTGCACACACGTTCATCGTTCATCAATACACCCGTTTCCACATATAGTCTTTCAATTAGGGAACGACATCTGATATGGAACATCCGATTTGAAAAGCTTGCCCAAACAAGAGATATGCATTTTTTTAATGATACTTGAATCAAAACACGCAGGAATTAATGAACATTCGTATACTGATCGATACTAATGCAAAAATTTGAATGCCTTCAAACCACAGTAAAAAATGTAAATAAAGTCAGGTCATTTGTGAACAAAACTCAGTTTTATCAGGAGAAATTAATATTTATGGAATTAAAAAAGATAAATAAACAAATTTTCCAGTTTTTTGAACTTATGTTTTTATTTTATGGTGGCAACTACAAAAATGATAATAAGCGAAAGAAACGTGTTCAATGTATTGTATTCACAAAGAATGTAGTGGTCCCGATATGTTATTTATATGTTCAATGTATAAAAGAAAAAAAGAATAAAATTAACATAATGTAAGTTAATTGCTTAAGTTAATTGTAATTAACATAATAACATAATAATATATAACATTAACAAAAAATGTGTACTCAGTATCTAGCGTGTTCCATATTAGAAACCCACGTATTCCGATAGAAAATGAACAACTAATCTAAGACGAAAATAAATTTGCAGTAAGTTGCTTTTGAGTAGTGAAAAACAAACATGTTTAATGATAAATCATGAAGAAATAAGATGTTTTGGCTAGTTTATATTAAGAAATTTGACTGTTTAACTTGTTAATGTGTAATGTAGGTCAATGGACCAAAGAAATTGTTAATTTTATGTATCTGGTTTGTAAGGCCAGATATTTATTGTTAACTTGGTTGCACTGGCGTACTGAATAAGTTTTGAATAATTAACAAGGATTGGCTTGATTTATCGGACTGTGTGTCCCTTTATTTTGTTGTTGAAAATACTTGTCTTAATACTATGATGTCGCTGTCTTGATGAACTCTGCCTGATTTGTACAATCGAGTGTGTCTTATACTAATTGTGGAGATGAGGGTGTGTACTGTTTCGTGTGTATGTTAAAAAGTGGGAAATATTTTCGTCCAATGAAGTTGTTGGGGGTTGAATCTACTGTCTTGTGGTCACGCCTTGTAGGGTAAGTCGGACAGGTCAAGTCAGGTAGCGTCAGTAGGAGTGTGGAGTACCGTTAGGGTGTCGTGAAGCTAAGCCGTCCTTTGTGTATTGAAAATGTCTGAATTTGTTTGTTTTATGGTGTCTCGAATGGTTAGGGTTTTATTTAATGTGTCCGGGCCTTTTTCTCTATCGTAAAAACTAAATGTTCCTTGACTATGCAAACGGGACGATGAGGGTTATTTCTTAACTGTATGTATTCTTAACAAACTCGTTTTTCAGAAAATTTAACGTATTACCAAACACAATAATGTTTCGCATTCAATGGCAAATTGTTAATTAACGCCGAACTATTAATATGGTTGTTTTTTGTTACTAGTGAAGTGTTTTCCATGGTAACTAATACATCAAGCTATTTATTTTCCGAAATATTGTGATATTCCATATTAGGAGCTGTTCCATATTGTATAGTTACCTGTATCCTACATCGTAAGTATATGGTTCTGATATGCGATTCATTCGACTTTAATGATTATGTTTGTCATATACATAAAAGCGTTTTATCACTATCATAGGTTAGGATAATTTGAATTCAAATTTGAATTACATCAGTTAGCTGATACATGTAGAAATACTAAATACCATGTACTACCAAGGAAAGAGGTATTATATTTTTTACTAATCGCTCTGGATAAAATTCTGGAATAATTAATTTATCTTTAATATGATGCTCCTTGAGGCATATATTTTCTCGTAGTATAATTTGAATGCTCCATTTTTTCAGTGTACTCACTGTGAAAATTAAACAGTATCAAAGTAATAAATTAAACCAATCATCAACTGCAATCATCTACAGCACGTGTAAAATACAGTAAGATACAGTAACCTGTAAAAAATACGTAGTATTATCAGAAGACAATGATGATGACAACTATATCAAAGCACAGATTGTTTGACAAGTATTGAGTAAAAATCTTTTATATGTTTCACTTAAAATTAAGAAATGGTTCCTTGCTGGCAAAGATGCTTATTTAAGATTTACTTATTATGTTGTAAATCAAATTTAGTTGATAAAATATTTTTTGGAGGTAGGCAAAAATGCTTCATCATTGACAGTTCAAGTTTCCAAACACATTTTAACCCCTTCCCCTATGATTTACTTCTGAACCATAATCAATGCAGCTACTTTATTGTTAATAATTAATTAGGAAAAGACACATATTCAGTGCTATTTCTATGTATATAATTAATCCGAACGTTACTGATTGATAACAGAAAAATAATATATAATTTATATTTTAAAAAATGAATAAGACTTAGATTTTTTAAATTCGGTTTAAAATTTTCGTCACGAGTCTGACACGATATTGTAGGTCAAGGGGTTAATAACGTAAGGTATAATATAAACTATAATTTGCTAAAGAGTCATAAGTATTTATACACATAAAGATAAAGTGATATTTGGTTATCCGTTGAAACATATTTTAACACATTAAGCGCCCAGTTCGTTTTGCTTACCGTTTCGTTCAGGCCCAGATGAGCAGAAGTGTTAGGAACCGTGATGCGCCCGCTGAAATGTCGGCTTGAGGACGAGAATTTTCTATCAAGGGCCTTCTTCCTCAGTTTGAGAGGAGTCTTAATACATTTTTCTTTGTATTGACATTCTTAGTTTTCCCAAAATCCTCTCTTTCTGCTAGATGATAAGAAAACGAAAGGCGAGGATGAACGATGCCTGGGCGCCTAACGAATCTTCAGTTGCACACAAGTCACAGTTTAGTTCGTTTACTACTCCAGATCTACCAATTTTCTTGTTCAGCATAAATTCAAAGTTTTTTATTTCCCTAAAAATGCTGAGTGGATTGGAAAATGATACATCGAGCGAATTGATTTAGCCGTCCAGAAATCGACGTCGTCCTGTTCTGCTCTCATCCGAAGACGAAACTTTATTAGAGAATGTGCATACGGACGACAATACAGTACATAATTAGGAATGGTTTGATCCGAGAGGGAATCAACCGGATCACACGACCTTTACGGGTGCGTGCGGTGTTGACACAAGCAGTACAGAACTTTAGAATTGTGTCAATGTGAAAGTTTTCTATGCGCAATTAGTCACCGAAGAAATGCTTCAAGAAATAAGTGAACAAACGAATATATACGCAACACAAAAAAGATCAACGATTACTTCGAAGCGTATGAATCGGTGGGTCCTTACCATTAAAGGGGAAATCAAGCGCCTTTTTGGACTCATTATTTGGATGGGCTTCGTAAAATTGCCA
The DNA here is from genome assembly GCF_051020985.1 of Nomia melanderi. Classification (NCBI taxonomy): domain Eukaryota; kingdom Metazoa; phylum Arthropoda; class Insecta; order Hymenoptera; family Halictidae; genus Nomia; species Nomia melanderi. Next base: position 2,114,185 of record NC_135009.1, read on the forward strand.
AGTATAAGTTTATACTGGTCCACAGATCCATTGTATTATCATCCGTTCCCCAAAAAATAATGAGCAGAAACCGTTTTGAGATACTTTTGAGAGTGCTGCATTTCACAAACAATGAAACAACGGATGTGACAAAATGTTTATGGAAAATTCAACCAATTTTAGATGAGCTGAACAAAAATTTCAAAAAGTATTACAATCCATCAGAATTAATCTGCATCGACGAATCCATGATTCCGTTTCGTGAACGGATATTATTCTGTCAGTTTATGAAGCAGAAAAGGCATAAATACGGTATAAAAATTTTCAAACTTTGCTGCAAGTTTGGATACACGTATAATTTCTGTGTCTACAGTGACAAAATGGCAGATGAAGTAAATACAACCCCATCGAATGTCGTTATAAATTTGTGCCAGGGTATATTCCACAAAGGCCATACAGTATGCACAGATAATTGGTACACAAGCATAAACTTAGCTAAACAACTTATGGAACGAAACACGTACTTGATGGGTACTCTTCGAAACAATTGGAAAGACAATCCAAAAGAAGTAGTGGCCAAAAAACTGAAGCGGGGAGAATGTTTTGCGAAAGAGAGTCGAGAAGGAATTACGATTCTAAAATGGAAGGAAAAGCGTGAGATGCTATTACTGTCCACTAAGTATTCAGTAGAAATGGAACCTGTTCGCACAAAAAGACAAACTGTCAATAAACCAAAAATCGTAATTGATTATAATGCGGGAAAGAAATCTATCGACCTTTCGGATCAAATAGCCGCATACAGCAACCCGCTACGAAAAACAATGAAGTGGTACAGGAAATTAGCCTCCGAACTTCTATTAAATACCGCTGTTGTAAATTCCTTTTTCATGTATCAAGAGACAACAGGCCACAGAATATCTATAACAGAATTTCGCAAAAAGCTGATTCAGGCAATAACACAGAGCAACAATGAAGAAACTGATAGCACAACACAACTTCGGCATCATTTGATAAAAAAGGAAGGTCGTGTTCATAAAACTCGGAGATATTGTACTAATTGCTATAACAGGATTTCCCAAACGTTAGGTTCAGAGATGGCGAAGAATTCAACACCAAAAGTTAGCACCTTTTGTAATGAATGTAAACACAAACCACACCTTTGTTTATCCTGTTTTAATATATTACATTAAGTTTTTAAAAAGTATTCTATTCTTTTTGTTGTATTCTTTTAATATATTACGTTAACTTTTCTTAAAATATTGTATTCTTTTTCTTAAGCCTTGACTGAACAAAAACCGATGTCGCCTAAGCAAAATATTTAGTCTCACAATCAGTGCGCAAGGACTGACACGCACGACCGTGTAATAGGGACCCCTAGGGACCGGCGTAGCATTTCACGTGTTAAGGTACATTTCATAGTTAGGAGTAAATGGTGAATGAAATGTGAATAGTGTTCAGAAAGAAACAGTAATATCCTCTTACATTTCACTAAAATCTGTACTGTTAAATTTTCAAGACATCTAGACCTTCTCCCACCACTCGGTACCTCGGGATCGACGAAATCTCATCTCAGTGGGCAAGGATACTCAGTGAAAAGAAAAGAATATAATGAAAGGAAAAGAAATATACATATGCATTTTAATACGATGCTGCAACTAAGAAAAGTAAATATCTAATAAAGACAATTACTTTTATAATTATAGCATTAATGTGTAGTTGAAATTTTCCCGGGTAAACCGAGCCCAAATAAAACATAAATCGGACTAATTTTATCAGTTTAATACAAATAACAAAATTTTGGAATGCTCTAAATCAATAAAGACTAATTCAATTTGCGTTGTGTTTGTACTCACTTTAATTAGAAAAATATCAACAATTGCAGTATTACTTTTGCAAAGGTAAGCTGAAAATAACTGAAAATGAAATTTTCTTTATTACATATTTATTTTTTTCAGTCACGGTATACTTTTGAATGGTCGAATCCCGAAAAGTTTAAAGATCGTCGTTCGGTGTGCCGCATCCATCTCACTTGCGCTCGTTATATATCTATATATCTATCCTCCCACTTTGTCAAGTCGTGCTCGAGACAGTTCCTCGAAGAGAAACGCTATTCAACACTTGAGAATTTCACTACTGACTCGCGAATTTAGTGAACTTTAAGCAGGCATTAAGTATATACTTACTTGTACGTTAACCTTTTTGTTGTGATAAGTGTTTAATAAATGACTATATTCAACCAAAATTTTCACGACAGTACTCAAGGTGACGATCTTGTTAATGCACTATAAAATAAATCATAAAAATGGAGGGGTGGTTCTCTTTTTATAAATATTTTCCGAAGCTAGTTGTCCTTGATAACAAGCATGGCTCTCGGACCAAATTTATTGGGTGGCGCACTGCGCCACTTGGTTGCTTGCAGTTGGTGCTACTATTCGCGTCGCCCCCTATGCCAGAAATATTATTCTTTCTGCTATATCACTTGAAATCTAGTTAACTTCCGTGCTTTTGTATTTCCAGCTGTATCTTGTATCATGGAAACCGGATCTAACAGTAACGTCAATATTTTTTCAATAAAAAACTGTTTTGAAATGATAAATGTTAAATCTTTAACGTTACAAAGTAGTAGATAGGGAGGAAGGGGTTGGAAATTAAGGATTGCTTTAGCCTACGCTAAATTAGACACACAATTCTGTACATATTAAAATTTGTTTTTCTTACTGTAAGTCACTTCAAATAACATTTCGCAATTTGCTTACATATTTTCTCTCTTCTCTGAAATGTTGCACATAAATGTTTAATTTATGCAAAAAGAAGTCTATTGACTGAATACGTTCTGCATTAATGCCTTGCTTTATAACGCGTCAGACTTGTGGCGATGACTTTAAAGAGAATTTAACACAGATAAATATTACTTATATTAATATTAAATATATTCTTTTGAAATCAATATTCAACTTTATTCTTCTGTTATCAATAATTATATTTTACAAGCAAACATATTGCCTAAAATTGTTCTCTTTTTGCAATAAATTATTAAGGGCAAAGTAGTTGTATCGACCATAATTGAGAAATAAATTATATTTGCGAGGGGTTAATTATAATAGAATCTTGATGGTGGTTTTTAATACTGGAACTATCAAACAGTCGAATTGATTAATCCTTATTCTTTTAAAGAAATAATGGAAGTGTAGTTAATGAAATTTCGGTTGTTTGTTTAGTCTGCATGTTACTGTATCAATTCATTTAAGGATCTTTAAAAGAAGGAGTTACATCTTTGCAGTAATAATAAAAAAAGAAATTAGAAAGGAGTTGTTTTGAACCATCTGGTATTTCTAGTGTTAATTCATTGTAAGGTTATATAAAGTTTTTGTCATTATGGAAATATATGCAGTGACATAGTTTTCGACGACGTTTCTAATTCAAAATGTTCAGCCATAATCGTAAAACACATAAAGCTACGAATATAGCACCTTATGGTGACTTTACTACACGTTCAGTCAAGGACTTCCAGAGTGTAAGTACATTATGAGCATAAGAAGGTCTTGTCGGCGATACCCAGACAGCAAGTTAGTTGTTCATTACCTGCATATAACCGGCTTAGGGTTGTGAGATAACACAAGCTACTTTTATGATTTATACTCTTAGCAGATAATAGTCAGTACTTTACCCATAACAGTTACAATACAGGATAATATGATAGGGTATTCTAGCTATTTCTGTACTTCGTATAATTGAATGATGAAAATGTACATTTTGCATTACTGTATACATAGGGTGGCACACACATTTCGATTACTAAGAAAGTATAGTTTAGTGAAAAATGTTTGAGACGGAAGTTTAATATTTTTTAAGGAGGTTATGGTTTGGTATGATCGATCTTTTAATAGAAGCCAATGTGAAATCACTAATTGAGTGGGTACTTTACCTTCAGTTATTCAAAGACGCAATTTAACAACTGCAGTAACATATTTATCATTATAAATGAATTATAAGTGTAAACGCATATTAACCCTTTTAGTACTGACTGGAAGAATTGTACCTAAGTGTAGAATAATATGTAGTCCAGAATACCGAACCAATTTGATGTAATTTAGCGAAGCTTGAAAAAAAATCGTTGAAAAAAGGGTAAGAATGAAATAAAGGAAGAATGAATTAGCGCCGATTGTATTTCAATATTTGTTGACAATCATACTAATAATATTTATTGATAGTCATCAGGAAAAATGGAGAAATCAGTTTTCTTGTACAAACAGTATTTACAAATAAGAAGAATCATGGTTTGGTCTTAGTTTTATATAGGACACGTAGCATAAAGCATAAATATAGCATTTTCAATTATTTGTTTCCAAACTACTTATAAAAGTAACTACAAAATTATTTGTAGCAAATCTCGCGTGCCGAATTTCTTTATCGCTCTAGCGTATACACAATATCAATTATAGCCGAATATAACCAAAAGTTAAACTCATAAACAACTTTTTCAATTTTTTCGTGGAACATCTCACATAGAGCTTCTGAAGAAGAATTCAACCATTTATAACATTTTATAAATTTATTTTGAGACAGAGTTTTCTTGCGACGCGAAGAGTACGGCGCCATCGTGTATACGTAACGATATATCGTTGTTCGGCACTAAAAGAGTTAATTTATTTAATTTCTTATAATTTGAATTTTAGAAAATTTCAAGATCGTTTTCAAGTTTTTTTAATCAGTTATCGCAATTTAATTGTACAATTCGTGGTATTATTCACTTTGATTAATATATTGCAATTGTTTTATGTTTTGGAGTTGATGCATTGTGGAATGATTTGTCTGAATCCAAACTGTTTGTTTATTAATGCACTACTCTTTGTTATGTATTAGAGTAGTTATATTTAATCCTTTCGAAAATTTTGCTTAGATTGGGTAGCAGACTAATTAGACTACAGCTTTTATTTATAATATTACAAATGATTCGTTTTTATATTATAAGATCGTAAAAAATAGATACATTTTTTGTTTATAGTAACTTAATGCATAAATTTTAAAGAAATTCGTGATACATCGAAATATGCTAAATACAGTCGAGGGATGTTAATTGGAGCCAACAGCAGTAAACGTGTTGATAGTTCTCTGTGTAGATAAGCGAATGGATATTGCAGCATTTACTCACTTCAAGTACCCAATTCATTTAGGTATGTAAATACCTACTTCTTATACTGTCTATTCTAAAGGCGTTGTTCAATCCTTCGATCGTGGTGCTTACATAGGTTTATTTTAACCTAGATTCTTAACACTAAACATACCACAACCGGTAAAATGATCGGTTTTTATATTTGATTTAAAATCTTTGCATTTCTGTTCGTTCATTTAACTTTATATCAATTTTTATATTATCCAATTAATCAGTTTTTCAATTTTCGTCTTTCTTTCTGTTTCTGTTTCGAGTAAAAAAAGTTTATCGCCTGACTTGTTTACTTTTATTTTGTAATCAGTTATTCGACTGGTTACGGTAGAAATAGGTAGGTATATACATATAATGTGCTGGTATGTTTAGTCTTAAAGACTGTATCTAAATTCTCAACTTTTAATAGTTAACTTGGATTATCAGTTAATCGTGTTAGATTCAGTAAGAAGATTAATACATTCCGCAAAAGAATATTTGAAAATAAATGTAGAAAAATTTATAATTGAATATTTCAACATTACTTAGCATTGTCGTCTATGAACTCGTCAAATATGTCTGCCGTCCGATTGTTAACATTTTGGATGTAATTACTTTTATATTAATAGTCGATTGTATTATTCAAGTTGGATGATAATAATGTTATAATATGAAAATATAAAATTGTTTCAACCTCTGTAATGTGTCTTAAATTTTCTGTAAGTAAATAATGCATTTACCATTGTTCAATGTTGTGTGATACTTTAAGATTGTAGCCGTAGCTAGAAAATCATCGAAATGTGGTAACCATTTTTTCTGGCGGTGAATAGTACTATGAAATTCCTTCATTTCTTAGAAACTTATTGTCAGCACTTGTTTCTTGTTGTGTTAAATCTATAAATGGTTCTATATTTGATAATATATTCTTGTTTCTGATAATGTGTAATGCCCTGAAAGTCTGTGACATGAAAAGTCTGTGTATATGATGGATAGTTTGTTTTTAAAGCTGAAAGAAACTACTATTGATATAAGACAAATACACATATTACGGTATATTTTCAGCCATTATTATGTTACAATGCCTCTTTTTTTCTTTACATATGAAGAAAGAAATCGTCGAAATTCGTTTATTCGAGACTGGCTGTTTCAACTGTACACCGGCAAATACATATTATAGTAAAGTGTGATACATTTTATTTGTTAATAGATCAGTACTTCGATATCGTGGCATTAAGAGTCCTTAGAATACAATTTTCCAATTATTATAGTATACCCGTCTATAGAACAATTCATTCTGTAGAATTATTTCGTTTGTATAATTAATTGCATAATGTGATCAAATTGTAGAAGTAAACTGAAACGTTTTGGATTATATGGTTGACGAGGATTTCATAGTTGACCAACCACGTGTATAATCCCCTACTATTAATAGAAAGTGTCAATGCAGAAATCATAGTGCTCTTCTACACGAGTTCCCGCGTGTTAAGTCCGTACACTCTTTGGTAGATAAGATGTCTTATATTGTTTTCAATAATAAAGCAAGTTGTTCTCTAAAGCTTCGTTGTTGAAAGATATTCGAAATTCGTGTTTAAGCGTAGGGCGTTTTTATAAAAAAGGCCAGTAAAATTTGTGTTACTTATTAACCAATTAACTGCGTTTGTTGAGTATATGCGTCATTTTAAAGCTTGAAATGGTACTCAATTTTTCAGCGATAAATTCTTTATTTTTTCAGATAAACGTGTAATTCTTCTTTGTTTTGCATTGGCTTTTCATTAAAATATACCCTAGATGCATTCTTCCTACGTTTGGCAAGTACACAATTCATTTTTTGATTTTATTGCGCCCAAAACGAGACATTTTTAAAGCTAAATTCTACAGTTAACAGGTTAGAGCGAAAATATAACGCTGTTTGGTATGTCAGTATTTCAGACCATTTCTTTGGTTACTTATAATCATAGGTCATTTTTAAATGATTAAGTAGAAATTGGGTAGATAGTTGACTATAAGAAATGCAATTCACAGATTTGTGAATTGAAACTGTATCCTGTATATTTATGAAACAATTTCGATCGAAAAGATCTAAACCAATTCTGCTTCTTGGGGAATGTTTCGATTTTGAAGTTTACTTTTTTCATTCCCTTATAATATTTGGCTAATAGTAAATCTAATAAACGTAATAAGTGTGTTAAATGTTACGAGGATTATTGGGCACAAGACCAGTTGAAATCATGTTCGATACAATTTGTAAAAGATTGTGATTAAATGCGCGTAACGCTAACGGATTGATGATTTCCGTGAATCTGAAAAACGTCCCATATAATTCGAAATTCAAATTATTGAATTTAACTGTTTGCGATCGGTGCCGTCACTGTGACTGCATTTGTAAGTAATTTTCCCTCAATATACACTATGAGTAATATTCAAGAAAATACATTAACTTTACAAAATAATCTGTATTTTTTAATATGTATATATTTATTATAAATTACATATAGAAAAATAACTTCAAAAATATACATTTGCTTCGACTAGTTTGTACGTGCTATCACCAGATAAATGTCTCTACCACGTGATTAACCTGATTCTCTTGACGACCGATATCGCGGGTAAGCTCGATTACTTCTCGATTACCACAAGTAAACTAGCAACTTTTCAATAATAGAATTATGGTGAGAACTTAGATCCTGATACTCGTGAATTTGGTTACTTCCATCTAAAATATTAACTCTTGCCGTAGATAATGAAGTTTCTAAACTGAGTTCTCCATAGTTCGTATTACTTCAGGTGATAAGATTCCATAATTAGAAGTTGTCGTTGAAGGATTACCAGTAGAAGTATTATCAAAGATTATTAAAGTTCCAACGATTTCATATTTTCTTGCTCCTACTGTAGGAGTAAGTAGGGTAAATCAGAATATTAATATTTTTCGTAGATCAGGAGCTCCTGTCGAGCTGCTGTTGCATGACATAGACCTAATAAGTTCTTAGTATAGTTTGTGATCGACTGCAGATTAACGCACGAATATATCTATGAAAAACATTGGTGTTCCATTTTACCCTCCTTTTCCCTACTTCCTTCCATTTTCTGTAAGTACACGCGTAACATTGGGAAAGGCTTTGTTTATAATGTAAGTAATTGATGCAATGTTTCAAAGTCTTAATCGTTCGGAATCTATCACGAGACGTCTGATTCGAAAATGGTTGACATTGGTAGATTACATTTATTTACAAATGAAACTCGATATCCTGGAGTGTAGAATAGGCGTTTGTGAGTCGAAATAATGTTAGAAAATTGTGTTAAGTAGTATTAATCATCATACACATATTTACATAGTTAAGAATGTCAAAGATCTTCTAATTTGGCGTGACGTTATTTTCAGCGATACGCTCTAGGAAATGTATGTTTGTTAAACCCAGTCTAGCGAAATTATTAAGGTTGTACGAGTATATACTCGAATGTACCTGGTATTCAATAGTTTGACTTGGATTGGTAAGATCAAGCGAGTTGGAACTACAAAGTATCGAGACATTAGAACACTCTAGTGGCTCGATCATGGCGGGTAGCTCGATCTTCATGGATAATTTGACACATTGGTAAAAATTAAACTGGCTCAGGTGACCATGTAGATGAGTTTTTCCGATATACTCGAGGTCCTATTTGTACATAGATCTTTTTTAATTCACTTTCATCTTCAACAAAATAATATTGAACAATGTTTTTTAATTTAAATTTAACTTTTTGTTTGATGTAGTCTTTATTCGAAATTTTTACTTCATTCATCAGATTCCTTGAAAACAATAGCAATAAGAAAACGAATATCGAATAAAAACATTTAATAACGCAAGCAACTAGATAACAGTGCAATGTAAGATCTATGATAGTAATTAATTAATAATTAATCCCACTACCGTTTGTCTGTGTGTTATAAAAGAATAAGTAATACTATATAAAAGCTTCAAAATTCTCGTGACAGTAACGTGTTAATTCGTATACTTGGCTATTCGTGTAATTGAAAGTTGGATAATCGGTGAAAACATACTCCTTCCATACATATACTTCTTTAATTATTATTCTTACAACATTCGGAATATTGACGACGAAGTTGTAATTTTAATATGTATAATTATATTTGCAATGTGTTCTTCGCAATTACCTGTGCTTGATTGTATTTGTTTTCTCGCAACCGCATTTTCCACTGTCTATAAATGTTGCATTTGCTGACGCAGTATTTCATTCGTTACCGGAGTGCAATAAATTTAATATTCTCTTTTCAGAGGAAAGAAGTCGAATTTACTGGCAACGATCCATCCACCCAACGCCTTTTGCAATCTAGATTGATTCATACCAAGAGACTGCTTGCCAGTGCACAATAAATTCTAAAATTCACTTCTGATAATCATTTCACTATGACCAGTTGCGTTGAAGTTCGGGCTTGATCATTTAACACTTGGACTGTCATATTGGTCGAATTTAGGTGATTCAACCTTTTCTATAGATTTAAAAATTAATTTTCTTGATGGCGTATCGAACGAATCACATTTTGTTAGACCTTATAAGATGTAAGAAGGATGGTATACTTTTCAATTTCTTATTCAGTAAGAAAATTCTTTCGACTATCAACGTATGGCAGAATTAATTGTTTTGGCGCAATAGAAGAATATGATAATTTATGTATGTACTTAACCATTTTTCTGTCTACTGCGGATCTGGCCACTCCACAAATGTGTAATTTATGTGCAAGCAATCTGTGGTGTTTCCGTTTGCTTTTTACGTCTGGGAGATATTTTTTTCCAATACCTTTTTTCACACGGTGCTACTGAAAATTTCAGTTATATTTTGCTTACAAGATGTACAAATTTTTTAAAATAAAATATTAAATTATATTTATGTTTTTGGTGATTTTCATATATTTTGATATCATTTTTTTACATATACACTGCTTTGTAACATGTATCCGTGCTCATGTGTTTCATAAAAAATATTTGCTTACAAAAATTGACATGTACCAAATTTGGTATACGCGGCACTCAATGTATCAATGGAAAGTATTTGTAGATAATACGAAACATTTCTACCTTTGTTAATTAACTTCACATTTAATTAACACGTTCAGTGCCACGTACATAACATATAGTACACGCTAATTTTTATAAGAAAGTATTTTTAAGGAACACATGGTCACGGATAGCGATATACGTTACAGAGCAGCAAAAAGATGAAGAAACAATATCAAAATTTATAAAAATTACCAAAAACTTGAATATAACTCAATACTTTCTTTAAAAAATCAGTACAGTTCATGAGCAAAATATAACCAATATTTCCATAGCAAGAAACGTGTTAAATATTGAAATAAATGTTTATGATCATATTATTCAATAATATCCATGGTAAATAGCTTTAGCCATGTGATAGGTTATATTTCAACAAAACATAGATAAAAATTGTACATTGTTAACAAGTGTTGTCCTAAATGTAAAAAAAGTGTCTAGGAACAGATACTTAATGAAACCTTAGTGGTAAGAGTTAACAAAATAAAAAGGTATTTAATAAATAATACACAGAGTGGTTCGTAACTAATAGCACAATCAAGTATAGGGCTATTCTATAAGAGAAAGTATTCTATTCTATAAAAAAATCTTAAAAGTAAGAATTTTCTTTCGTCGAACAATTTGTTTTTGAGAAAATTACCTTTTAAGTCTTACTTAGCACTAAATAATCTAAATTACCTGTATTTTTATTTCTCGAATCATATTTTTTAATTTACTTTTTTCTCATATTGTCATCGTATACCAGATTGTGCCCCTGGTTACAAACCACTCTGTGTGATATATACTTTAATAAATATTTTTGTAAAAGAAATTTTGTAAATAGAAAGAACAACCATTTATTAACACTAGGTATATCGGGCTGGTTATTTTGACCCATTTCGAACTTTGCAAGGGAAATGACAGAAACCGTTCACATTTTTCTTCTGCCGCTTCTACTGACTTATATCCATACATAGTTTCTCGTAGTTTCATTTATAAGATCACTGTGTGTAATTATGTTGTTTTTAAAGTTGTTTTCTAAAGAAAATCTGTGATTCTGTTCGTGTCAAGGGTTAAATTAACCCTTAGAGATAGGTATACAAGAAATGTCGATCAACCTAGTGTTAATAGTGTACTTATTTCGAAGTTTTGTGTTCACTTAAATATATTAATGGTAATTGTACGCAAATTTTCGCAAGAAGGAACGTAAAAAACTAATATTATTTTTTGTGATTTTCTTACATTTTTCATCTAATTTGAGTAAAGAAATGAATGACTGGTTACAAAATATCAAATCGTTATTGTTTTCCTTTAAATCGTTAATAATTAACAAATATATTCAAGTTCTTGGAACTTACTGTAAATATAATAATATATACTGCTTTTCACACAAGTTTGAGAGAAATTGCGTATGTATTTTACAACAGTGTTCCCGAACTGATGATCTACATAAAAAAGTAAATAAAATATGTACTGACTGTCTGCCAATTCTAGAAAACTTTCATCGTTGACAAAAAGAAAAGTGGGGGCGTCTTCAGCGACTTCCAGAAATCTTGGAACTGAGTAAGTTTCCTATTTGCGGTTTAACTAAACGAATTTCTCATTGATTAAATAGAATATGCGCGTAAATACATTATTTTGGCGCGTGAGCCTCTTATTTGATCGTGCGAGTGACCGTGCCCCTGGCGAAAAGGGGCCCGCAAATAAAAAGGGTCTTAGCAGGTCGTTCGGAACTTCCCGGCACGTGTTAAATGACTTTACGGAAGCCATAGTCTATTCTCTTGGAAGTAATAAACATAAAGTGGCGAATACAAACAATGAAACAGTCCCTGTCGGTACAAGTAGAAATTAAAGTAGATTAAAGTAGAAATTAAAAAATGTTCTGAAAATCGCTGCTGTCTGCGGTTTTGAATCTCTAACAATATGTTTCCCTATAATCCTGCATAAATTTTAGTTTAGATGGAAAACATGCGAATGGTAAAAGCTGATTCTCGAGGACTTTTTGATATCTGCGTCAGTTCATACGAAAATCAGTGAAGCCCAATATTGTTTTTCCAAATGCTGAAAAGCCCGTCTTGTATCATGATTGAAAATGTTGAGTTCATAACTTTATTACTTTTCATTCCAAACTCATTCAAAAATTGCCAAAAAATGAACTCTGTAACCAAGAATACTTCTTTAACCCTTTGCCTTACGATTTATTTCGACTTAGATGTTACTGCTTACGATACATAGTTTTGTTGCAATTTTATAGATACATTTATTGTAAAGGAAATTGTAGTATTACAAGTTCAATTAAATTCACTTATGAAAATAAAAAAACTATTTTGGTTACGATATAGCAGATTTGTAAAATATTGTACAGAATCAATTTTCGCGCGGAAAGCACGCGCGGGTGAGACTCGTCATTTTCACTCAAGGGGTTAAATTATCTGTATTACTTTGTTAAAAAACACTTCTTTTATTCTATAGTTTAACGTGATCTTTTTAAATCCTACAAAGTTTTAAATATTTCATGATTTTATATAATGTGGTTCTTGTCATCAAAAACTAGTTATTAATATAATATAATAGTAACTTGAACTTAAAGTAAAATTTTTTCTATTCTTAGTCACAAATATAATGTATTTCGTTCATAGTAAATATATAGTACTTCATTATGATTTAATATTTTTTATCAATTGTGTCATTCATTCTTTTGTTTCTATATTTGAAGCATAATAAATACACATAGTCATGTATTTTTCTGTGTTTTGTGGGCTATATGTATACTAGCACAACATAACTATTGAAATTACAACACTGGCGCAATAAAAAATGCATTTGTGGATCAATGAATTCAATGTTATCAAAACTGTGTCGACACAGATCTGTCAACGAGCTCCTACGTCGAAATAGATACAGTGACATCTTTGCACAGAATGTGAGAAAAAGAAAATAATGTTTATATTATATTATTTAATTTTGTTTGCAATCTACTACGAGTGAATTATGTATATTACAAGGCAAGAAATTAATACCTTTAACACTATGGAGAAATTCAGTTATATTTTATTTACAGAGTGTATTGACCTTTTCTGATAATATATTTTATCGTATTCTTTAAGTGTTTGGTGATTTTTATATCGTTTCGTTACATTTTTATTACTTTTGTAACGTATACTGCTATTATGACCACGTGACGCGCAAACAAATATTTCCTTACGAAAATTGTCGTATACCATCGACAGTGTACGCGACGCTGAATGTGTTAATTAGAAAACTCGAGAAACTAATAATTCGAGTAATCAATACCCCTATAACAGAACAAAATACTTATTTTCAAATAATCACGTCCTTTTGTGTCTCGTAATTGAGTTGCTTGTCTTAACTAGATTACAGATATTTGTGCGTTTACGTTTCATAAGAATATTCCAAAAGTAGTAAAATACAAAATTCAATAAAATTTAGTACTTTATTTTCAATCTATTGAAAGTATTGATAAAGAAAAGAATATTTCCTTCAGTTACCGTCTATATTTTTGTCTATGCAAGTAAATTATATATAATTACACGTTTAGCATACTTAGTTTTTTTCGAAAAAAGGAAGCAAAGCAGGGGAAAGATGTATGTGTACTTTCACATTCTTCACGTTCTCCCATTTGAACGTATTTAAAATCTATTCTAGTGACTTTTGATTTTATCAATCTTTGTATACATACACCTCTGTTGGTTTTAACTTTGAAGTATAAATGTAGTAAACAAAATCAGAAGATTTCCATGCCTACTTTTTTCACAAGACATCTAAGGAAATATGTGCACATTATGAGGCAGATTTTGAGAGCTGTATATTTTAAAACTTTGTTACAAATACATCTCTGATGTCATGAATATACTAGCTGCCTTGATTTCATTTGTTCACTCAATTACGACTGTAACTGTTTATTATTCGAAAAATTATTTAAAAATATAGTTACTCTATTTTGAGAGAGATATCTTATAACGACCATCATTTATTTAGGTGGAGACATTTCCATGATCTAAGGGTGACCTTAGTATTTTTGAATGGAGCCATATGCTTTCATGTAGCAATATTTGTAGCTCCGAGATGAATTCAATGGCCTATAAAATAATAGCCTTCGGAGGTAATTAATTGAATCGACTTATTCCTGATAAAGGTATCGAAAATTCTTTTTGTATTTTATAATCATTATTTAATTGAAGCTAAAAGTTTTTTACGAAGAGGAAATGAAGAAACTATTTACAGATGGGAAAAGTCATTGAATGCAACGGCGATCATGTCGTTACTTAGGTTTTTTATTATTTTCATAAAGTTTTATAATAAAAACGACAAGACTTTGTAGTACTTTTAATATATCGATACATAGTACATTCTGTTCCTAAATGTGACAATTCGATTTTCTCAAAAATTTCAAAACTAATTTGCTGGCCATAGGTGGCACTGTTTTATTTCTTTTAGTTGTTATTTCACTATGTTTTGACTGAAGGCTATCCTAAAAAAACAAGCAAATGAAATTGGTGTAATTGTATCATGTTCAGTAATATGATTGTTTAAAGAAACATTAATGACCAGTCTAACGTAAGTATAAAAAAGTAAATGGATTTACGATGATCGTAAGTGTAAGAAGGGAATGAAAAATTTGATCGATATTCCTTTTACACTCGAAGTAGGCTACTGCTGTGTAAGTCATTTGTCTAATGTCCCGTGGAGCTCCAAACCCAATTGTTCTGCAATCTGTTAGGGTCATAAATTGCGTTGTCCACAGGTGTGACGTTGATAAATCAGGATTCCAACTTCAATTTGTAAGTTATTTGTAGCAGCGTGAGTTTTCGAAAATACTCTCAAAGTCCTATCCGAAAGATTATGCATTATTACAAAAAATGTGGAAATAATTAATAAAATTATATTGTACTTATTTGTTTGAAAACAAACCGTAAATCGCAATTTCTTCATTGTTGTCGTAGAGAATTGCTTCTTAAAATATTTTCCTTTACCTATCGATAAACATCTATTTTACTTTAGTTATAATGTAGACCAAAATACATATTACTTCAATTATCACGTTAAGGGATTAGACTCCCGACCTAATTAATATAAGCTGTTCACCTGTGCTGTAATCCTCTTGTCAAAAGATTTACTTACATTTGATGCATATATGTAGGTACTTGTATAACGCGACGCTGTTATATCATGTATGCCGTTTATTCTTTGCGCACGTCGTTCTTGTCAATGTTCAGTGGATGCGATCAATGAAGGCATGTTTACTCGCGTGCATACAAATGCAGTTTCACACGATTTTAAATAAATGGTTCAACAGCAGTTAAGTATCTTACACGCGTTTGTTTTATTTATGGTTTGTATCAATCCGTGTTTACCTTGAAAATAAAGACAGATCGATTTATGATGCGTATAACATCTTTTACTTCAAATAACATTCTAACCGTGCTAACGAAGTTTCTCGACTTCGTTGCGGAATACACGTTTATCTGTATTGATAAAGTAGGTCTCATAATTTATAATACATTAAAGTGTGCAAGATTTGACGAAAAATAAGGTAAAAGCACTAGTAGTTGACCAGTTAAGAAAAATTTTCTGTGTGAATAATAGTAAACGTTTGCTCCTTTATTAAATGGAGAAACTCTGTTCGTAAAAATACTGTTTGAACTTCTTACAGTATGTAACAAAGGGAACTTTTTTGAAATAGTTATGAAAAAATGGTCAACTATTGACACCAGGTCAATTACTGGTGCTGTTACCTTAAATGTATTTATAAAAATTAATCGGTTTTTTTTTAATATAAACTAAATTTATGTTTGTATATTTACAATAGTGTAGAAGAATACAAATTTTTACATCGATTTGCGGTTCATTTTGTTACATACATTAACTTCATAAGTCTTTTTAAAACTTTTTAAGACTGTTCTAGAATTCTTAAATTTGCTTGTATTCATCATCTCGAATACTTTATATCTGATTTTATCCAGAATACTTGACCCATCGTTGTTTTCTTTTATTGCAATTATAGTGCATTGTGCATTTTTTGCGTAGATTGAATTGTGAACCACATTTCATTCTAAGTTTCTATCTCTTTCTTCTTTAATTATGCGAAATTCTATTTCATAATATTGTAATGACTTCAAATAATGCGTGTATAAAATACTTGCGTGATAAACAAAATGTAACTACTAAAAAGATTACTGTGATATATATTTGAAACAACAAACATTAGAGCGTGTGTTCGCGTGAAGTTATACGTACAATTCGGAAAAGACAGAGAAAAGTGTACTTATTTTTACTTATTTACTTTTATTCAAGAAATAGTTCTTGTTTTCAATAAAGAAAGGATCTGTATGCGTATTAATAAACACAAATGTGGAAGGTAAATTGTTATACGGAATTCAATTAATCTGTTATATACTACATTTCAGTAAATAATAGATTTGCTTGTTTTTATATTTATCATTCAAATATCCTTTTTATTTTTTTATTTCACTAGTATATTGTTGTATTGAACAATATTATTATCTGCTATGAAAATTGAAAATATTTTAAAATATAATTATTTTATTTCATGAAAACTCTTCGTTTACCGTTTACGAAAAGAATAATTGTATTAGATAGAGATAAGATTGATGAGGAGGTGAACCTCGATTAACGTTAGGTCGACCATGCGGCGATACACAGACTTCTAGCCTAACGCGAGGGAACGCCATGGATGCGAGCGAAGTATAAGGAGAAACAATAGAAGAATACGCGGGAGCGAACACGCCCCGGATGATGTTCGTCTGTTCATCGCGTGCTTATTGCCGCGGTTTACATGAACGCCTCAACAAATAGACTATTAAAAAATATTTGAATGTAAACTTTGTTAAAAACAGGTGACTGTATTTTTAACACATGGGTAGACGCATATAAATAACAATGGCATAGAAATACAGCACGTAGCAAACCGTTAAATTATTTTCATCGATTTTTATTTGCTTCAAATCGTTTCGTCGTTACTATTTATTTTAGTTCCACACAATAGAATATGTTGGAAATACCAACTATTTTATTTGTCCTCTTTTCGTAGCGTGCTTTTATTTGAACTTGTTGGTATGTTTGACAGTAAAATAAATTTGACCAATTATATCTTGCTATATGTAAACTGCGAACTAATATTTGGTAAGCAATTACAAATTTTCATTATTTTTCAAATTAAGCAATATAAAGTGTCGAATTTGTATAGATATTGTTGTAGTATTCAAATATAACTTTATATATTATTAACCCTCTGACGACCGTCCGTCAGGCAACTACGTCAAGTCATTTTTGACTTCAACGCTTTCACTTCAGATGTAGTTCCCACCAGTCAATAACGCAAGTCGCAAGTGAACCCGGCACGGTTTTTGGAAAGTAAATCCCTTGCCTTACAATATCGTGTCAGACTCGTGACGAAGATTTCTAATGTGATTTAACAAATATAAATGTTATTCGGTTCTTTTGAATTTAAATGAAACATTATTTTTCTTGTTAGCAATTTGTATAATTTAGAGTAAAACCCAGATGTAGAAGTAACATGGAATTTTTTGTTTTACTAGTGCACTATTAATGATAAATGGTTCTAATAAGTACAACTGCGAAATTAAATCGTAGGGTACATCCATGCTTAAAGTAACCAGTTGAATAAGTGGTTACAAAATAAAAGTACACAAATTGGACGACTAATTTTTCTTAGTGGAAATAGAAACAAAACGAAGGATAAAAGTTGAAAAACTAATTAATCGGACAATACAGGAGCTGATATAAAGTTAAATGGGAAAAAGAAAATGCAGAACATTAAATTAAATTTTAAATCCAGCTGCGGTACGTTTAGTGTTAAATCACGAAAATCCAAAGACGTAATTTATCATTGTATTGTATTTTAACGATGATATCTTATGAGCAATCTTACATACCTTTCTGCGAAAAAATAACCTTTTATAATTTATCAATTTTTCTCGTATTTTGGACATTTTATTCGGTAATTTATTTATTGTAGAAAGTATTCTTATTCTTATATACTTTGCACGGCATTTTCCCTGTCTTATTCAAGTAATTCGAAACCAACTATGTAATTTAATGTAAACAGGCTTCAGAGTAGAGCGATGTATTTTCAAAAGAATATCAAGGGATATATTAAACTGAAATTCTCAAGAAAAGATAAACTTTTGCTAAGAATGCGTGTATTCACTTTGAAATAAAGTCTCGTTTTTTTCGAAGAAGGAAGAAGAGAAACTTTTGTATTGCTCTCGTATTTGTTATAAAGATGTGTATATACACTGTATGTAATTGTACTAAAATTATGAATCTCATGAATGTTAGTCATTAGCGTAAAACTATTCATGTAGTTCCTTGAAAATTTCAAATTTCGGAGTTTTCTATATTTTTGAGCTTTCCAGTATAAAATGCTCGAAGAAATTCTATAACATATGTCACGGTATCTTCAATCTACCAAACATTTTTTCCAGAACTTTTTTATGCAATAAACTAAGGATATTGGAGCAAGGGACAATAATCTTATGTTCCTTATTACTACATTTCTGGTTAAAATGCGGAACCGAAATTTAATGCAAATCGTCTTTTTTGTAACATATCGAACGATCTATTAAAGTTCAATTTGATTTAAGAACAGTTCTTATCTTTTTCTTCAAACAGACCTCACGCTTTTCAGCACAATTGTAGTTTTACGTGTCAAAAGTTTTCGCGTTCTTAATTTCTGGAGTATAAGTGAAAATTGTAACATATCTTTCCATGTATGGATCGTATTTTTTTAATCGACATGCTTTTTATATAATTAATGTTTTTGATCTTCCAAGATATTTGCACTTGTTCAATTTTTTTGACTTGGTTGTATCAATAACGTTTTATGGCGAGTCAAAATAAAGAGCAGGATGTTTCGTTATTCCAAAGCGTTACCAATGCGCGCAGATACCACTTCGTATCGAATTTCTTCCTACAGTAAACTAGAAAGTTAGTTAATTAACGAATTATAGGATATCCATAGTTTCAGAAAAGTTCGTCTTATACATAATATTGTAGAAAAATGTTGTACATTGATCACAACAAACTCACATTTTGAATTTTTAACAAATCAAAATTTATTTAACAAAAATTTACATTGTTTTATTAGACTTTATTTTGATATCAGTATTTTTATACTTTTCATTAGATTATATTTTTGAATCTCTCCTTTAGTCTCTCAGTGTGTTAGAAAAAAAAAATAAAAATCTTTAAACTACATGTACTAGATGGGACACTTAAAATAGGACACCTGAATAGCTCCGCTAGCTTTAGCGTTAGAAAAGAATTTCCGAGGTCACAGTTACACTGTTCAAAGGAAAAAATTTCTTGGCAGTGAAAGATTATCTTTTGAAATTTCGAAATCATCGTTAGTTCTTTAAACAAAAGGTTGTATTATTTGTTCCACATTGTTGTAGGAGTTGAAAATGTAATTTAATGGCCTCCACGCCCATACAGTTTCGATTATGCAGTGTGAAGAAATTTATGCTAATGGGTTTTAACGTTATCGTGACATCACTAACTCATAAATCTATAGTGAAATGTATGTTTATCTTATAATACATGTTACTGATCGCTAGATAGTTATGTTTCTATAAAGAACCATTAAGAAGTGTTACAGTAACGGCGAGGTACATCATGAATTTGCCGAAGTTGCATAATTGGAAGGACATAGTTTTTAATGTCATTAAATTGCGCTGTTTAATTCTTATAAAAATATGTAAATGACGACCTTAATCTTTGGTAAAAATGACCTTGAAAAAGAAAACAATGTTCTGTACATCACGAAATTTGCTGCTTCGAATGATGTAACTTTTTTAAAATTGTTGTTTAACTTTAAAAATGACAGAGTTATCAAGTATCCTGTTTTAACTACTTGCCTTATAACAACGTGTTAGACTCGTGGTGAATATTTTAAACAGAATTTAACAAGCATAAATATTCATTCTTTTCAATTCGAATGGAATATAACTCTTAGGTTATCAATTATTATACTTCGGAGCATACATTGTACATAAAATATGCCCAGAATTTTTCTTTTCTTCTTAATAAATTATTAATGACAAAGTAGTTGTGTCGATCATAATTGAGAGGTAAATTATAGGGAAAAGGGTTAAATATCTCATTCTGTGTATTTGTAGTTTAATAATAACTTTTTGCAAGTACTCCGTATTTTTCTTGTGTTTCTTTGGCTACTCCCTTTAACGTAAGAGTTCTATCGATTTCAACTGCCGAGATTGTTCGAGACCCTCACAAACTTAGATTTTATCGGAACTGATTTATAGAGTTAATACTCCCTGCGAGACGAATGAAGGGCAAAATACATCTTTTTGTGTTCGATACGGTTGGCAGTCTTAAATGGGTATTATCAGGTTACAGTGATTGCTTAATACACGAACGACTGTGGCAAGGTTAAATTATATAGTGTGAAGAAAGTAGAACAATTGTTTATAAATAGTTTCACCATTATTCATATCTTAAATATATGTTTTCTCTATTCGTTGTTTCAGACTGATTTTCACTGTAATGTGAAAATGTATATATTTAAACAATTCTTCGATCTAGAGTTGAGTAAAATGTAATTTGATTACATATTATTGGTAACGATTCGAATGATAGAATATTGATTGTATGTTAATTCGATTACAGATTTTTTTGTATGAAATACAATTGTCACTAATCTAATGTAATTGAAATTGAGATAATTACTGTGAATCCAAATTAATTATAATCAGGTTATATTTTGTCCAACACTGTTCGTCGTCCATCATTCAATTAAATAATACTTGAAATCATGTATAGAGTATATAATGTACTCGAATATTACGCACTTATTACAAAAATCAGTTTTTGAGTAAAATCCTGTTAAAAGTGAATGAACTGTATCGCATGTAAAATGAAAGATTCAAATTTTAAATGCTAAAATTTCGTTACTCTTATAAGAAGCAACATTATTCTTTACACATATGGTTATATTGACTAACTTGAACAGAAATTGAAATGATTTTTACCGTTAATAATAATCGAAATACTTTGCAGATACCAGCGAAAATACTTTTTTTCTGTTCGTTTTTATACGAGGTATTTTAAGTTCAAGAGCTTTTGTTGTCTGATTATACCATCTGAACATATCTTTTGTATCATATTGTTAGATTACAGTATTGGACAGAATAAGAAGACACTTTACATATTTTTATATTTCTTATATGTAAAAGTTGTAAACATATATTTTATAGAGCCTTAATATGGCATACCATTTCCAATGTGACTATCCAAAATCTTAGAGTTTTATGAAATATATAAAAAAGTTAGAGTGCAAACTGTAAATGTGTAAGGTACGTAGCTTGGTTTCTATTCTTGCAGCTTCCATCAGCTTTTATTAGACTCAAAATAGGTGCAAGAATGAAAATGTGTTACCTTCTTAGAGAATTCGTTTATTTACTTAAATAAATACCATGTAATAGACAGAAAAAGGTGTTAGTTAAAAGTCCGGGCAATCGTTCTGTCGCGGCTAAAAAATTATAATATCAACAAAATTGTGAAATTTGGAAATATGTAAAATGTCTTATTATACAGTCCAGTACTGTATTAGATAATTTAATTAACACGGGATTTTGTTAATAAAGTGAAATTACATCTACTTTTAAATTCCGCGTGCGAAGCATTTTGTTCTATAATATTTATATTACTTGTACTTATTTATATATAATAATATTTATAATATTTGTACTTATTTATATATAATAATATTTATATTACTTGTACTTGTTTATATATAATAATATTTAGAAATTGAACACAGGGTTGAAGGATTATAGTCCGTAGATAAATAAAAGTGGAAAAACAAAAATTCATGATTGCAAATGTTTTAAAATATTGTCTCAATAACCCTGGACATTACAATATTTAACGCGAATAGTTGGAAATCAAAGTATTTCGATGCATTTATATAAATATCTGAGAATAACGTAAAAAAATCTCTTAACCTGTTAACTGTGGAATTTAATTTCGGAATCTCTGATAATGTTCGCAATGAAATCAAATAATGACGTATACTCCTTTAACACGGGTCAAATGCACCTATTATATATTGTAACGAAAACCTAAAGCAAAACGAAGAAGAATTATATGTTGATGAAGAATTATAAGATGACGTGTACACTCGTCAAATGTAGTTAACTGGTTAAGAAGATACACGATGCATTTCATAGGGCGTATGTAAATGACATCATATTTACAGTGTATTTCAGTTGTTGAGCGGAGTATTTACCTACTCAGCGTTAATAAACACAAATGCAATTAGAAAAGAGCAATGTTTTATGGTATCTATATTCAGGATTATTGAGAAGAAACAACATAGCAATTTAAAGTGTATAAAAACCTTCGGACAGTATAAACTCCCAGGTTTATCTTGAAGTAAATTACACTCGACTGCATTTTCTCTCCTTTATTTACAAGATAACGGGAAAACCAACCGCTTTCCTTTCATATTCAGTTTCGAGAAATGTAAGTTGAAGATAAAATTTTCTGTATTGTGTAACCTGTAATTAATAATGTATTTTGAAGTTGTGTAAACAATCCACTTAACAATTCTTCGTGGAGCACAGATGAAATATCTGAAATAAAATATATGTAGGTGTGCAGTTTTGTTGTTGAGAAAATTAAATTTCAAAATGTGTTGATTACGCTTCTTAAAAATTATTTACTAACGTATCCATGTTGAAACTAAGACAGAATAATAATGGCCCTTAGTTTCATTATTAACTTCAGTACAGATTATCGCAGATGTGCTCGAATTTTTTACACTTTTTATTTGCATGTTTTTGTACTTTGAAGGCTTTCTGAAAGTACCTTCAAAGCAAAGGAATGACAAGTTGGTTTTTTTCGTCATTACAAATACGTGCCTCTCATATGGACATATGTGCTGTATTCAAATGTTAAAAGGTAGAGAAATAAAATAAATGAAATCCTCTTTCTAACTTTTCATTTGTTGTATATTATTTTTATTTGTATTGAATGGTAGCAATATCTCATTGTTACTTTTCCTATATCGTTGTTATTGTATTTTACTTATTTTGTATATAATTAAAATACAAAGTATATATTTTTCTTTTGCAGGCAATCTTTTTGTCATATTTACAATTAACGTTTTGATGTAAAGTGATCTTAAGTAATATAATACTGATGTTTAAGTAGTCTTGTTATGATATTAATATTATTTATTTATTATTATTAATATTATTAATAGCCTTGTTTATATGTAATATTCTTCTAAACAAACTAAATTTTATATTTTAAATTATGTTAAACTAAAAAATAAATTGAATGTTATTGCATAATGTGGTAAAATCGTTCTTACTGTTCGTATTTACGTAGATAGCTAAGACTATAAATGATAAGTATCGATGGCCAAACCATGTACGGAGGTTCAAAATAACTTTTGCCTAATCTGTCCTTCTGTGATAATTTTGAGTAAACAATGTTACGGTAGAATAATTTAGTTTCTTCAGTACTTTACTATAAACATAATAAATGTTTTTTTTCAAAGCGTTAATAATTTGCCATCCACACGGAAATAGTGTGTATCATAGTTGAACGTTTAACATCTCTGTAATAAGAAAAGAAACAAAATACTAATTTACAATTGCCAACATTTTATCCATGATTGCGACGTTATTACTTAGGAGTAATGTTATTGCGTAATTTATATGACATACATTACACACTATCAGTATATGTAGCAGAAGAGCCTAAAAATACTTATCAGTGACAAGAATAGGGTAAACTGTATGGGTTTTGCAGAAGTAAATTTACGTGGACCAACAGAATTTCTGAACAGTATACCAATAAGAAATGACACGTTTTTTATAGTTTAAGCTATTTAGTGAAATTAAACTAATAAAGTTAATATTTTAACTTGTAAATTTAGTTTACTTTATTTATGTGTGGAATATGTTAATATGAAACTTCAAGAGCATATAGTACTTGTCAATAGAAATAAAAAAAAATTTTAATAAACATGGGTCCAAAAATCTTTTCTTTTAAAATAAATAATTCAAAATTATTAACGAAAGCAGTGTTAAACTTTCATAAGATTACGTGTAGATCGGAAAGATCTTGTTTGCTACGTTACGAGATTCACGTTTTGTATTATACTGTTCTCGGCGAGGTGTGTTACAATTAACGAAACGAAGAATTCCTTCAATCTATAAATAGCGAATTATTGCGATCGCACTGTCTTTAGAATGTCTAGACCTGTATCTAAAAGAAGAATCACGCGCACAGCGTGCCACTAAGTAGGAAGAAACACATAATAAATTTGGACCTCTTTGTATGCTAATTCTGTGAATCAGATATAGGTATGCTTTAAATTCAAGCGACAGCGCCGATATATCCTGTATGTGACATGCATTAAATCGGTATGATCAGGTAATTTTATATTCGAAATCATAATTCGTATCATTTTTGCGCAGCATATAACAGTGACGTATATTTATGTAATGGAATTAAATTTAGAATTTCTGGCTAATTAAAGACGTGAAACGTTTTCTTATTTTTCGTTCAATGTAGCTGTATACTAGAACCTAATGAGAACGCTTCTTCATAATTTATTGAAATCAGTAAATTAAATCACGGAAATTTAAAGTAAATTTTTAGTTAACGATTTTATTTTTCTTTCACTTCTTTTAAAATAAAATGAACAAAATTAAAGAGTTTGTGTTTGTGTTTATTGCATATGTAAATGTTTGACTTGCATAAGGTTAATGTATTTTTATAATAGTTAATCATATTTTTATTTTATATTTTTTATATTTTTATATTATTCTCATTTTTATTAATCTTATAGAGTTTTAAGGAAACTTAGGGAATGAGCATAAAGATTTAAGATTTAGAACAATTTATGTACTATTTACCACTAAATCGAGCATATAGTTATCGAAAAAGTTATGAAATGTAATTACTAAGCAAATTGCGTAATATACGTATTTTCCTTTATTAGCTGCCTAAGAAATTTGAGTACTATTACACAAATGTTTAGCTTTTACTTTGCGAGAATAGAAAAATGCAAAATCAATTTATATTAATTATGTGTGAATACATGTGAATCACAAATATAACTTATTAAAATTTTTCTCTTTCACTTTTCGAATGTCTATGTAATGATATAAAAAATGTCGATAAAGTATAACAACCTATATCAACATAAATTGAAAATTTAAGTTGTTACAAATTATACAAAATTATTTATCTTAATTTAAATTTCGTGTATAGGTATATATTATATATTATATATAAATATATATATATATTTTATATTTTTATATTATTCTCATTTTGATGTTTTTTAAAAATATTATTCTTTATAAAATGTGACAGAAACTGAAAGTTAGTGTTGATATTCGAAAAAGGATTAACAAGTTTTCGAAATATTTCGTTATATTCAGAATTTCTGTGACAGTTACGGGATTAAAAACGTGTGTGCAAGAAAGTTCTATAACAAGTTTTTCTCTGCAAGTTGCAACTTTCTAAGAGCACAAGATATGGGAAGACGGTAACGATCCAAGTGAAGATATATCGCGTAGTGATTGCCAGTTACACAATCCTCTCCACCGAATCTGTAAATCAACCATCTTGGCACTATTTCACACTGCGCTCTCGCCTTGTAGACCTTGTTTTGATTGTTGTCCGAGCGGAAAGTTTTCTGCACTAATTAACGAACCGAGAACTTAAATTTTTCATTATTTCCTCTTCCGTCTCAGTTACCCCGAAGAAGAGCGTTTGAATTACGATGGTTTCCTTGACCTTCTCATTCTATTCCGAAACTGGCACAGCGAAATGCTTTTCCATTTGTTGAAATCAATTTCAGATATTGAGCATGTGCACCGAATCTAAATTAATTTGTTGAAATTCATTAGGAAATTGTTCATTCTAAACTGAACAAAGTGAGAGAATCGGCTTGGAAAACAACTGTTTCGATATTCCGGTAAAAACAGTGTTTCAATAGAATCACTCGACGTATTACCAAATTTTATTGTTCTTCAACTATATTTTTTATATTGTTAACGCGTTTCGTGCCACCATTAATGCCAGTTATATTTTGCTTATAAAGTGCATTGACTTTTTAAGTAAAATGTTATATTATATTTAAGCTTTCTGTAACTTTAATATATTTTGATAGTATTTCTTTACGTTTTTGCTACTTTATAACGTGTACCACTATCTGTGACCACATGTCTCTTAAAAATAGTTCCTTAGAAAAATTAGCATGTACCATATGTGATACACGCGGCATTAAACGTGTTAGTAACCCACAAAATTACATTGTTTTGAGTTATTCTTGTACGCTGTACCAGTACAAAGGAGAAATAGATTTTTCAAATGGATAAATAGAAGTGAATATTTTCATTTCTTGGAGCGATGCAGTATTTTGTACATAAAATATTTTATGAAATAGTATTAACATAAAAAAATAGTATTTCAAATGTATATTTTAATATTAACTTATACAAATGCTACTGCAAAACAAGTATTTCATTGAAACAGGAGAAAATAGTATTTCAAATAATAATATTTCAAGTAAACAATTTAGACATTTTATAGCGCAATAGATTTTTAGCGACACGTAACATTTTTATTTTATTTATAAATAATTGAAAAATTGTACATAGAGTAGTTTCTACGTATTACGAACTCATTTTATTTGCTTTAAATAAAACGCACTTTTCAAATATATTATTTTTTATACAATTTCGTTAACATGGTAATATTAGTTGTGCGAAGTTATATAATTTCTTATGATCTCCACAGAAAATATTACATTAATCGTGCTGAAAAAATAGATAAATCTTGTTTTTCTTTGTTTTTGTGCAGCAATTGGGTGACAATCGTATATATCTACGTATAGTAAACGGTATAATAAGACATAAACAAAAGAAATTAGGAATTTCAGATGTGTCACTTTTCAATAATAATATTGACCATTGTCAGCTGACCGCGGTTACCCTATTATCCCCTACTATTATGAAGTAAACTCCACCTTGTAAAACGTGACGTGTGTGATGCTCAACCAACAATATCTTTATGTACTTCACTTGCTTAATTAGAAGATCACTTTGTTTTGTTCTGTAGATTAGAACAGTTGCTCATCGCAAACGTTTTGACACCTGAAGATGGTTACAGTTTACCCAAGCGCTATCAATGTTGTTCTCATACACTGAGTTTAATTTGCTATTTTCCTACTTTGCTCATGCTTTGCGTATTAAAATAAACACTATTTTGATATATAATCACGATATATAACACAATTTGATATATAACACAATGTGATATATTCATTGTAAATTGTTGTGTACATTTCAACTGATGTTCATGTCAGTGTAAATAATAGTATTATAAATCATTGATGTTTATACATCATAATGAAAAGTTGAAAAGTCATCGGTAGGTATATACATATCATAGTTGTGATATGTATCAACTCAGTGTAGGAGTAAGATTTATTGGGATGTAAATCTTCAACCATTGTGTCTTCGAATTACCCATTGTACTAAATTTTGGCACGTCTCATTGTAATACATACCACAGACCATTACGTCTGTAGGAACGTACCTTGTTATTTCCACTGTTTCAGTTCAACGTTTGACTTGTCGTATTTAAAGTCTTCGAGTTAATTTGTGAGTTATTTCAAGGTATGAGTAATTTGATACGAGTTATATGAGTTATTATTTCTGCATACAGAATCTATATGTAGACGTTACGATATAAAACTGTCTGCATTAAAAATGTTTTTATAGAGTATGGTTACTGAAACTCCTTCTTTAAGTATAGACTGCATTGCGTAAACATACAAGTTATTTAAAACATTTTACTGTTCGCGTGTTGTTACGTTATATTTAATTAACCCTTTGCAATCGGTGACGCCATAGTAGCGACATTTAACATTTGTTTTCAAAATCGGTGTCGTCAATATGGCGGCATTATCTTTTTTCTCAGTACAGTGTTATTTCACGATCGAGAGATATTATAAATACTTATTATTCTCTACAGCATTTATATTAAACATAATGCATTAACTTCAAAAAATAATCTGGATTTTTAAATATCCATATATTTATTATAAATC
Source organism: Nomia melanderi (assembly GCF_051020985.1). Lineage (NCBI taxonomy): Eukaryota > Metazoa > Arthropoda > Insecta > Hymenoptera > Halictidae > Nomia > Nomia melanderi. The sequence continues at coordinate 2,142,500 of NC_135009.1, forward strand.
ATCTATAGAAAAATAACTTCAAAAATATATATTTATTTCGACTAGTTGATGCTGTAAAAAAATGTGCCGATCGTAAAAGATTAAATATTATATTTGTTTGTATCTAGTAAATAAACGATGAATGAGAAAATACATTGTAACACGTATATATTTACATACAAATACAGAGAAAGACAAATTTCATCGTTGTTCCATTATTGTAGAAGTAGATTTATGAATATTTCTTTGATGGATGTTTTGTCAGTGTTTCTTCTTCTTTCCATGAAATTTAAAAATTGTTTAACTGATCGAAAGGGTAAAATCTTGGCTTAGTGCTGAAATGATGTACCTTTCTAGCGATAACGCTTTGCAATCTCATAACAAAACAGATTCGACGTTCAGCTTTGTTCCAATAGCTTCGTATTTTACAACTTTCTTCCGTTTCTTGTTTTACTTTGTTTTATTTTTCATATTTCTTAGATTATGATATTATTAATAATATTTTAATAATATCGCGTCTAAATACGATTTTAACGTTTTTTAAAGGCTTTCAAATAAATTAAAGTGCCATATTTAATTACAGTTAAGGGATGTATATACTATAGTATCCATACAGCAAAATTTTGTACTCGGATTTATCAGTTTTGGAGTATTTTACATCGTTGGATTCTAAAATAATAGTTTCATTTATATGACTGAGAATTTAAAAAAAAACAAAGTATTTACAAAAATTATTTTAGAAACATTATTAGGAAAGATTATTTACACAAAAAGTAACGCTATGTTGTTATATTAGAAATTATAGTCTTAAGAACTATGATTAGAAGAAACTAATCTGTGAAAATTGGTTAATTTTTAACACTATTGTCTTATCAAATATTGTGCTGAACGTTTCGCCGACTGGTTGCTTAAAAGTTAAGAGTTACTTATTCACTAAGTAGTCACTTTATAATTGCTAAATTTTGATCTTAACAAGTCAAAGTATTGTCAAAATGACATGTTTAGACTAAATATTTTTGAGCCATTTTTTTTACTATTATTTATAACACGGTTTATTTCTATGAAAGAATCCCACGAAATTTGAATAAAAAGTGTTGTCTAGATATTCTGTAGACTGTAGACTATGGAATATACCAGTTAAGTTAAATAATATTAATGTAAGCATTAAATTAGAAATCCTAAATTCAAACTTCAGAAAATTAATGTCATGATGTAAGAACTTCTCCGAAGAGCCTAAATGGGATTGAATCCGAACTTTAACGGTCTTGCTTGTCCGCAAATGTAATAGAAAACTTGAAAAAAGTAATCGAACAAATATATTATCAATATTTATCAATATATTATATTGCTTTGAAACAGGTCTGGATTTCGAAAAGAAATCTATGAAGTTAAATGGTTAAGCATAAACTTAAGAAGGAGATCATTCAAAACTGAAGAAAGTTGACTGTCATATAAAAATAAAATATTAAAAAATAAGGACGTAGTTTTTGAAAGTCAAATGGTATAGTAAACTATTATTCGTTGTTTACATATCAGAAGGTAGAAATCCAAAAATGTGCAGTGATTTCTACTTTATTATGATGAAGCTAAAATACAAGAATTTCGTTTTTGAGGGGAATTATTCACATCGAAAGGATTCATAAGGATACAAAATACTTTCTGAATGGTACTTTGTGACGATGGCATATTACTATTTACTTTCTCAACAATACACATGAATAGTCAGGAATAAATTATAGTAGTTATTGATCACTCGATGCTATTTACACAGAAAATAATTAAATTTTTTAGATTTTCCAATAAGATAATATTGACGTCCTAACAACCATGCGATTCTAACACGGTTTAAAAATCAAGGAATCGATGCTTTAAAATGCGAAACACACGTGACATTTTTCTTTGAAAAATATACACTGAAAATAAACAGTATAAGGATACAGTAAAATTAACCTTTTTAATGCCAGCGTAAAACCTGAATTTCTATGATCGGCGATTGAACAATCAAATCATAAGTGTAGTCTTGCACCTTTGATTTACGTTCAAATGGGTTCAATTTGAAAAAATTAGGGCAACTGTTTAAATAGTGATATTTTTGCATATTGGACACACTGCGTGCACTTATTACGCAATAATTATTTTGAGCCTATTTCGTTTCGTTTCGGCGAATGTTGAAAACCACGTAATCGGAGATCCATTTATTAAAACTCTTTGCAGATATTTGCAATGATACTCTAAGAACCCAATCATGTGTTAAGGAAATATTTCCGTTAAGACTGTTCATGTTGCGTTTCCATTATTGTCTTGTATTTGAGTTTAATTTACTTATTAATGTATTAACAATAAGTATGTTGCAATGATCCACCGTTCACTTAACGCCTTTAATATCAACAAATTACTATTTGTATTATCTATCAAACGTCTTAAATTGACGAAGGATTCCTTTGTTAATGCTGAAAGTTATAGTAACGATAAAACATTATAGTGCTTTAAAGTTCTCATGTCTTCAAATCTAATTTTCAACGCTTTCCATGCTATGGTGTAATCGATTTCCGAAATCCTTAGCGATTGAACTGTGTATGCTGCACTACATTTCAAAACTTTCGAAAAAATAAGAAGAGCAATACAGTTATAAAAAGTCCCTGTCCGTACAGGGATACATAGAAATTTGAAAAGGCTTTAGATAGACTGTAATTCCTCGTATTGTATTATGGACTTCTTCAGTGCGCCTTAAAACTTTGGCCAATGGAATCCATTTAGGAATATTTCAGAAATAGCATCTGCATTGTTCGTATTTTGAGTTTCTAATTTAAAATGATCACGATAAGTGTTCAAATATTGATACACAATAGACTTATGATGAAATATTCTTTATATTTAATTAGAAAAATTATTTTTAAACTATGTGGATGTATTAATGAACAAAATATTAAAGTTATTTATGATATGTAATAATCTTCTCCTACACTATGTGTAAAAGTTAAATTTAATTTAAGTGAAATTAACTAAAATTACTTTGTCGATTTTACTGTTTATACAATATCATTAGATTAGTTTGTTTTTTTATGTTTATGAAAGAAAATGTCTTGCGACTTATGAAAAAAAAATGTAGTCCTTCAACATTCAACGCATTCCTATAATTTAAGTTAATGTTATTCGATGTTTCAATATATTATTGTCGTGTGCCACTTGATGGCTTATGTGTTTTGTTTGTAGTTTTGATTGGTTACGTATAGCCATATTGATGAATAGCAAATTCGTGTCGCAAGAAAGATAAAAACTGACCTATCAGACCAGCATTGCTCAGTCTAGCCATCAATCGATAAACAAGCTGTATCTGCTACGGAGATCCACTGATGTTCGTAGATTTATAATTTGTTGCCACCTGTTGTGTAGCGTTATTGGAATATCGTTGTGAACTTTCGTATAAGGTCGCAAAAGTTCACCCGGAAGTGCATCGAATATGAGGGATTCTATGACGAAAACATTGTGTATTTAACGGCTAATTATCAACGGTTAGGAAGTTTATATAGAAATAAAACAACATAGAGAATTCTCAATTATTTAGAATTTAACTTTCTAGTAACCCGTGCGCGTAACATTTTACATTTTGTTCATTATTTATTCAGTGATTTTTCTGCAGAGCAGATTTAATCTATTTATATTTTATTGGCTGTAGTACTTAATAATTCTCCCGTGATCGTTTACACATGATATAAAAATTTATATTCCACTGTTAACATATCAACTTCTGCAATCATTTTTGTAGTGGCTTTATAAATATTTGTAACTAATAATTCAAGACATTAATAAACATGCATCGAGGTTACACGAGAGGTGACAATGATAATATGTACATATGTATAGTGATTGCAAGTTTTCTACTCGTTTCGTGTATGGAAAGATGGATAGACATTTTACACTAGATACAGAGCGCGTCAATGCGACGCATATCGAATTTTATCAACATTATTTACTAAATGTTCACGTCGATTTTGATTGATGTAATAACACGGATATGAATCTCAATTGTTTATTGTCAAATCTCTAATCTCCAAAATCTAAATGGACGAACAACTATTTTCGTAGGAACAATAAAACAAACTCTACAGTAACTGTCCGTAAACCACGAAGTAGGAAAAAAATATAATATCAAAGTATTTGATTAAATTGAGTTATCATTGTTGCACGGTTATCTTGCTAAACGTCATCGCTTTAGGTTGCATTATTTCTAATACGGAACAATTTTTAAATAATCATCGTTTAATTGAGTGAGTTATAGTAATTCGATTTCGTCGAGGGTCACCAGTGAACCCAACGGCATTCAACGTGCTAACCATTAGAGTACACTTTCACTGCACGTATAGGAAATGACGCTTCGTAGATGTAAAGCTTAAAAGTCAAGGTTGATTTGAAATGATATTGAAGGGTAGAAGAAGGGTCGAAGATAAAGCACCTAAACAAAATGTCAAGCATCCCATCTTCGTTTAGAAAATGGGGAGACCCCTGTTTGTTCTTATTCATTGAAGAATTGTTAAGGGATGGACAGGTATAAATAACATAGGAGATAGCTGTCCCCTTAATTAAGATCGGATAATTTTAGATGAAGTTCAGATCTGAAGAAAAGACAATAGTGGCACACAAATGCCACGCATCCATTCAGCTCATCTATGACATGCAGCTTTTAAAACGTGTTTACAGCTGGTGTCCATGTGGATTTGTAATATTCATTTAAATTTAATACTTAATTTTCTTAAATTATATTTGGCTACTCGACATTTTTAACGGAGACTCAAGAAAATATTATTCAAAGCATGTTGCAAAATTCAATCATATATAGGATATCTCACTTAATGGAAGCGAGACTAAAAAATTTAATAATACTAATAAAATACAAATAGAAACGAGAAAAATTTATTCACATACATGTACAGTTTATTTGGAAAATAAAGATGAGGATTAGATTCAATATTGCAAATATCGTTAATGGGCTCACGAAGCTTATATGGCTGTATCTAAATGTTTAGATAATTATATTTGCGACAGATGTCAACTGTTGCAATATAATTAAACTTGTAAATTTGTTAAGCTCTCAATTCTGCAAGTATTAATGACAATTGATTCTGCAGATTCATCAATTAATTAAACTGGAAACAAAGAAATTTATTTATATTTAAATTTAAACTATTATTTATATTCAAACAGGATATTTTACATTCTGTTTATTTTTAAATAAAGTGAAAAAGCATTATTAGTAAATATTTAATTTAAAGGACACGACACCCTGACCTTCATATATGTTGTTAAACGCGTGATTCAGAACAACTTCTATTAATAACTTGACAGTCTCTTATACTTTTAGAGATAATTATTGAAAAAATTCCGACATCTTTTAACGTAGGCTCGATCCTGCTCGTCCTTGGGTTAGACTTATTTATTATGACGCATAATACCGCCGTATGGGATTGTCAAATTTTACATAAATTTTATACATTAAGATTTACACGTTAGATGTTTATTCAGATAATGAATATACCTTCGGCACTAAGAAATTCAATGAGAGTGCTGTCATCATCACAATGACATAAGAATACGTGTAGACACGTGGCTGGATTAATTCTTACTTAATTATTGGTTTCCCCTTCGACCTTAGTTTTAGAAATATATAATGTTCATTATTACAGTCATACTTATAGATCGTATTTAAGGTAGCATTGATCTAATTTTCTTAATTTGTTACTATATAATAAATTTAATAATTAGCAAACCATCGATAGTTCTTTAATGAATATACCAAAAACTGTAAGAGATTTCCAATTCAGTTGTTGTAATGTGTTACTTATTGTCAACAACATGTACGAAGATCAAGGTCGTTGATGCCAGTGTCCCTTAAAGTAAGTAATTATTAAATTAAATTGGTTTACACAATATTCATTCTGTTCTCTCATATTTCTTAATATTTCTATTTCTATGTGCAATATATTTACAATAATCATTCTTGTATTGCACTTATACATATTTCTTAATATATAACAATTTTAAGAATACATATAATCTTTTCACAAACCAACAAATTCTGCCTAATACGTTTGAAAATTTGTTCTTGAAGTGTATCCTACTGCTGCTTGTTTTTCATATTTTATATTGTTTCAAGTAAATGTTATTTATGTAATTTCTGTTTCGATTGGGTTACATGATTGCTGTCCTGATTTTAATTTGCAATTTGCAGTATTAGAACAATTTTCAATTTGCAGTATTAGAATAAGCAATAATCTGTTATAATGATATATTTCTTGTACTCTTCTAGCTTGAACTTACTTATTTTACACTTACAAAGTTACTGTAGTTTTCGAATTGTAATTTCAAATAAAATATTTTTATTTTTTTCTATGTAAAATACAATAAGTACAAAATTCTAAGCAGCAGAAAAAATTAATGAGGAATTAAAGTTTTTAAAGAAGTTGTTTCTTTATATTTTTAATTCGGAAGACGTCAAATTTCAAGATTTATTTTTATAAAATTTAATGTTGTTAATTTATTTATGACACATGTTACGTCTACCCAACGTTACCCTCGTAAATGACATACATGTATATACAAAAATGGAAACGCATAGTGTTATATTTTTGTAGAACCCTCGTATGTATTTATGGAAATATGTATATACCCGATGAAAATATTCAGAAAGTAATGCAAGAGAAAACTTACTTCTATTTTTTAAAACGACAAATTTAATTGTTATTTAATATTTGTGTTGTGAGAGACAGTAAATTCAAGAGTGTTATGAAAATATTCTAGTAAATACACGTAATTAATGTAATTTCATTACCGTAGTCCGTACTACCCTTCAATTAACGCACGTTGCATGTGTTCCGTTAAAAAGGCCTCGTGCAATAAATTATTTTTAAATTTATTTATACTTACTACCTTGACCTTTTTCTTCAATGAGAAGGCAATACGGTAGAGGAAGACTATATTATCTCTTGTATTACAAGGTTGTTTATTAGGTAAACATTCTCTGTAGAGGGTGGGGCAATAACTTTGTCCAACTAAAATATCTCCGCTATTTTCAGAGACATAAGAAAATTTCATTTACAACTTGTAGAATATCAAGGGACTATAATATAGAAACGCTAACAGTATTCTTCCAGTGGCGAAATGTCTGTTGGAATCTTCGATATTGCAATTCCTAGATTAGGGAATCTTAAGAGTACTGACAGCGTTGTAAGTTCTTTGCACAGGCACAGTGAGGTGCACAACGGAACCAATAATCACTGTTTAGTAACTTTGAAAATTACGAATTAAAATTATAATTTTCGTGATATTTCGAAAGAGAACATAAAAATACTTTTTAATATGTTGTGTGTTTTTGAAACGGAATTCAATTTTATAAAATATTAGTAAAGAAAATTAATAATATTCATATTTAATATTAAAAACTATTATTATTATTAAAATTGAATTTGTTAATAAAGAAGTAAAAGAATTATTATTTGAAGAATTTAACATGGACGCTAACATATTACGTAAAACTTTCATTTTAAATTTTCACATTCGTTATGTATCTGAAAGTTTTCGTGTATCTAGTAAAAGATTTAACAGAAACATCTGCCTGAGTTTATTTTCCTCATTTAGATCAAGTTGTTGATAAACGCTCTATCAATTTCGTCATTATTTGTTTTTGTTTCTTTTTCTATATGTTCTTAATTTCCTGGAATTCTGAGTATATTGAATTTGTAACGTTTAAATGTCTTCCGTTTGGAGTAAATCATTCCCCGTGATATCATCCGTTTCTGGTTGCTTTTCTTCCGTTACATCAGGAGGAGGGATAGGTGGACTAGGTGAAATGGTAGAAACATTTGGTCTATGCGAACGTGGAAGATTTCCAGAATTTTCCACGTGATTTATTGGTTCCACATAGGGCAATATGAATTGTGTACTCTCGTGCAAATAATATTGTTCTTTGTGTAGTATCAAACCCACTCGACGCTGGTATTAAGCAGCGCATGAATCCATTTCTAACATTCCTCCACTTTTCTTCGCAATTACCAACTGCAGAAAGTAGGGAATGTTAACACTAGGTTTATGGTCATTTATTGTACAGTTTTCCTTAATGTTTCTGGAAAAGTTGATACACGTTTCTTTAGATTTTGAAAATTATAAGGTTAACACTATTTCTATCGAAGGTGTCAAAAGACATCTTTTGAAATTTTCACTTAAAATTATTTTCTCATTTTAATCATTTTTCTTCGTTTGAATTGTGGACATTTCTTACAGTGTATTTCATAATCGCTACTGGAAAAGGCGAAAAGTTAATTTAGAATATACGACCAAACTCGGAAAATAATTTTAAGTGAAAATTGTCAGAGATGTTTTTTACACTTTCGGTAGAAACAGTGTTAAAGATAGACAATTAAGATATGTTTTCGTTTAACTGGAGCGTCGTGATGCGGATTTTATATCAATTGAATGTGGTTTCGCGGATCGAAATAGTGACGAGGTAGTATTTCCTGCATCCGCTTTAGGACAATGGATACAAAGAGATGGTATCAGTATACCTAATCAACCACGGCTACCTCACGATGAGGGTAGAAATAAAATTCCCTATTACTTTGTCGCTAATAATGCCTTTTCAATGACAAAACGTATAACGCGACTTTATCCGTAAAAAAACATTAACAATGTAAACAGAATATATTCTTATAGGCGGTCACTAATGACCTTGCTTTTGATACGACCACCTAAAAATAAATGAATGAATAAATAAAAATATATACTTATAGACTAAGCCGAGAAAAAAAGAATATCGGATGTGTCTTTCGAATTCTCTCGCAAAAATTTCATTTATTTTTCACGTTAATCAGATGTCACAGATACGAAGTTCTAATTTCAATAGTAAAATATATCTGTACATTTCATAATTGTATACGCTGCAATGATGAAATTCCGAAACTGAATACGGAAAGTACGAAATTACTCGAAACACGGCCGTATTCACTTGCCACACTTGCCTCTTCTGAACTAAGGACATGTCAAGAAATGTCATCTGTGGATAGTACATAATCTACTGATGGCGCCAGGCATCTCTTCCAACAGCCTACCGGCTTTAGTGGACGGTGCCCAAGATGTTTTTGATGGATACTTACCCGCTAAGACCCTGGAAAAGAGGTCCTCGGTTTAGCATAGAACTATGAGTCCAACCCAATGACTGCAGCAGTCATTGCTATCGGGCATCGGTCCCCGTAGTACCAGTCATAAAGGTCTACCGGTGGGACCTGTCGACAGGGGTTTAGCCCTCTCACCCAGATTTAGGCCTTCTGCCCAGCCCAGGGTTTAGTGGGCCCCGGCTCTGTCATGGCAATGGAACTGTCGCGTAAATAAATAAACAATTAACCTTTAACGGACCAATGCCGCCATATAAGCGACACTTTGACTTACTGAGCCCAATGCTGTATATATGATGATAAAAATCATTCTTTTACTTTGATCATTGTTATTGTTGTAATATTTACAATTAACACGTTAATATTGTGCTAAGTCACTTGTGCGAATTTGTTTTTGCTTGTTATCTATGTTACGGTATTTTTTGGCGGTAAGTAAACTTGAAATACTTTCGGTCCCTTAAGAGTTAACACTAAAACAACGGAACAGTTAAACTGACTTTTTGAAATTCCTCTGTAGAAACTATAAGGGTGAGACCTTAGTTGATATAAAATTCAGTTTGTATATTGCTAAATCAATTTTTTTAATAATTTCTCTAAGAAACATCTGTTATCTTTTTAATAATTGGAAAAAGAAGAAATCAGGAATGGGTCATTTTGAGCCCCCTTGAATTATTTATGGTACTTACCTGACCAATTTATTTTTTCGCCACCTCAGTCGAAGCTTTCTCTATTATGTATTTTCTCGCGCACTTTGAGTGAGTACTATCGTATAAACCAGGATATTTCTCGATTTCTTCTGTAAGAAAAAAAAAAAAATACAGTATGATTTGATGACGCCTTGTTACTGTCGGTGTCGTACTAAGATTTGTAGTACTAAGATTTGTAGTACTAAGATTTGTAGTACTAAGATTTGTAGTACACTTCAGACTGACATCTCAGAATTGCTGTGAAATGTGCTGCACTCTAATTTGTGGGTTGCGTGCAGCTGACACTGAAACACTAGTTTGGTTCATACCCCTTGTTATTGATTAGTTTCGAACACGAATCCTCCGGTTGAAACTTGCTGTCTATTTCAATCGATTCCAAAGATTTATAAAGTACGAATGAGCAGTTTTTTTTTTTGGAAATGTAAATCTCGGAAATCTGCTTGTGTTGTTTGTGTACAATGTTTGGTTACTTATCCTTGTTTTATAGCTGTTACTTAACCCTTAGACCTACAATATTGATTGACGAAAATTTTAAACTGAGTTTAAGAAAGCTAAGTACCTTATTTATTTCTTTGAAATATAAATTAAATATTACTTTTCTATTATCAACCGTTAACCTTTGGAGTAAATGTAGACATGAAATGAGCATCAGAATTTTTATTTTGATAAATTATTAACGATAAAGTAGTTGTATCAATGATATTTAAAAAATAAATCATAAAACAAGGGGTTAATCGTTTCACATCGGCTTCAATAGAAGGAATTTGAACATTTTTGAGTAAATCTTCGTTTTTACCATATTGTTGTTCATAATTTCATTACTTCTTAACACTTCCTACCGACATTTCACGTATTTCTACCGCGACCGGTCAAATGACTGGTCTTTAGCACAACTTATATTTTTTAATATAGAATGACGATAATAGCCAATTTGAGAGTATAAAAATATAGTTTCTTTCATTCAGAAGTATATAATGTACATTTTATTCGTTTTCATCGCATTTTTTTACAAATAGGCTTCTCGATTGTACATTTTCCACATACGTACTTTTTACATTTTAGACAGATTTTGTTCGTCTTATTGTCTTTGTAATATCTTGTCTGGCATGTTTTCCGTTCACGTGAACCTGTACTTGTATTTGTGACGAGTATTGGTTGATCCTCTTTGCCTAGCTGTAGCACTTTTTGATATTCGATGGCAAGTTCTTCTGCCAATTGAAATAAAAATTCTTGTCTTGAAATTTTTTCTCCCGTAGTTTCTTTATATAAAACCCATGCATTTATCCCGGCTAAGTCTAGGATATTGAAAAATACCTGTAAAGGCCATCTCCGACATTTAGATTTTACGATTTTATCGAGGCCGATAGGCGAGCGCGAACTATAAACCCTTAGAAGTGCCGTAAAGCAGTCCCTGGAAGGCACTTCTCGGCTAAAATCATGCCACAATTGCATTACCTTTCGTTTGTAACGATTTTATAGTTTCGGAATTGAGTCTTTGAGAGAATACTATTACAAAGAGATGTAAATCGTTCTACCGGTCAAATGACCGGTTGTGGTAGGTAAGACTACAAATTTTTCTCAAAAAATAAACAATAAAGAAAGAAGTGAATATTGAAAAATGTATTATACGTATACTCGAGGAAAAGTCGTGAAGTTTAAAAGCGATTCAATTACGTTGTATATAGGAAATTCTAATAAAAATTTTTAAAAACGATAATTTGACCGGTCGTGGTAGGAATAGTGTTAATGCAGTCGCAATTTTGAAGCTGCTAAGAAACGATCTCTCCAAACAAGAATGCTCCTTTAAATATCACTGGTCCAGTTTTGGAAGAGGTTGGAGTTCAAATTCGTAGCTAATTTTCGAAAACAACAATCAGTTAACATCCTCTTTGATATAAGCAACGAAGCGCGATAAAGGTTGTGTCCTAGTTTACTTATATGAATGAAATAGAAGTGAAGTGTAGTCGACAATTACTCTTCGACTAAGGTCTTCGAGCATTTTAGGTTTAAACAGGAAAATTCGAACGGTTTGCAACTTGAACTTATTTGAGCCCGAATAAACAAGAGCGAGCTCGAGGGATATGAAGTTCGAAAGATTGCAAGTATGATCCAACTCGAGCGGATTGAAGTTACTTTGACACAGACTGCTTTGATCATTAACAAGTATAACAAGAGACCCAACATAAGGGTTGAAATGCTATTTTGTTGATTATCTTCAAAATAAATAAAACTAGATCAGGAAAATAAGTTAGTAAATTGCAGAAGATATAAACTTTCTGTACATTAGGTTAAGTGAAATTGTTCAGCAAATAATTAAAGCAGTAATACGAAGGATACGAACAGTAAATTGTTTAAAGCAATAAAATGTCAAATTAATGTGTTATTGCCTTTACATATAGGACTTACCACGTTGTAGCTCTTCCTGTTCCTACACGTGAAGAATAAATGTTTTATGTATAATAATAGTATACTTCGTTTTGAATGGAGAAAATTGTGGCATTCGTGAAGCAGGTCAGTACTAGCTGATCATAAAAAAACGGTATTCAAAATTTTTTTCTTTCATTACTGACAATAATTAGTATACTATATATATTTGGTTTCAATAATAGAACTACTTTTTGAACTATAGTTTTTCAAAAATTGTTGGTGGCTGGCTAACTTAGAATGATGTGATTCCAAAAAAGTGTAATAACAGAGGGTTAAAATTACTTTTAAAGAAAAATATTTCTCAAGAAACTTACATTTTTTTGAAAGAAATTTATTGTAATGTTAATAAGGGAGTAGAAATACAATATCATATATAACTAAAGGTTGATGGTGTCATAACAGTTACAAACTCAACAGTTCTAAATTGAGATCTTTTTGTACTTTGTTAACAAAATTGAAATCATGTTCTGTTTGCTATACTTTCAGTGGAACTAGGTTATTTTAGTTCGAATAGTATAATATTATATTATATAATATCCCTTTATATAATAAAGTCAAAAGTAAAGTATTTCGATACCATTATAGATTTCTATATGTAGGTTTTTAACAGATTTGGCGAAGTGTTCTATTTATGCGATGACCTGTGCCACTTTAACGGTTAATATAGCATGCATAAGCATGCTGTATTTCATCGAAAAAGCATGAAGGATCTAAGTCGCCCGTTTGCATGTGATCAAAAATGCAATTGTAGTTTTGAAACATACGATATTAGTCACATGATTTGACAATATCTTTTACTAAATTCTCAGAGTTGATCCAATAAAAAGTTATATAAATATGGTTTGTCTGCAGCACTAGATATTAGATCTTTTCTTTACAAACGAAACATTTAAATCGGTCTTCTTATTTAGTACGTTCTTGAAAACATTCAGACTAAAAATATAAAATCATACATTTAATGTAATATTCCGCGTATCTTTTTAAGTGCCACTTGAGTCCTTCGTTATTTTAGAAAAAAGTATTTTAAATAGTTAAAAATGTATTCTAGTCAGTGTAAGACACAATTTATATCGCCTATCGTACGTGAAATTTCGATTTATACATTGCCGATTTCAATATTTTATACACACAAATTTTTTCTTCATTTAACGCATCAGTATCATTAAAATTTTCCTTTCATAAAACTTGTTTCCATATTTGTTAACAATTACGCAATAAATAATACTATTTTGAAATATTGGTCATAAGTCAGTTCACCATTGCAGCATGGAATAAACTTATTACGTTTTATTCAGTTTTACTTTTTAATTAATTTTTTTCTTCCTTCAGGATCAAGTCAATTATAAATTGGAATCAGTAAATCTGAATAATCTAACGGAATCATTTTCTAATTCTTTTAAGTCCTCGTCAGTTAGTTGTTTTCGAATCATCCAACATTATTCAAACAAATGTAAACCGGCTCTCATCCGAATTAAACAAATATTTATTTCATTTCTCTGTAGAAAAAATTGTAAATTAATACTTGGTCTGCAAATACCTACCATAGAAATTCTTGTTCATGAAACTTTCGCTAACAAGTTCTTATACGATAACATCGAAAAGTCGATAACAGACAATTTCTCATTCGACAAGTTTCATACACTTACTCCAGCGGATATATTTGTACCTCCTAGTCGGAAAACTGTTATATACAGTGAGTAACTTCAATGTACTACAGAATTTTTATTTTGTCGCATTATCATTTTGTTCATAATGAAAAAAACTCATACACAGTTTTTATAAAATTTATTTATACAATTTATATTATTATATAATTTAATATATAATATTAATACATAATTTATATAATTTATATTTCTAAGTTACTTTAGTATTCAGACATTTAGAATTATTGCAATGTTTGTAAGTTCTTATGTTTAGGATTTTAAAAGTAATGTATGTTATATTCCCGATATTCGTGAACTCTATTTGTTATAATGCCACGCAAAAGTAATACAAGTTTCAATATACGTCAACTTGTGATTTTTCATAATGTTAAAGGAATATCGAATAAACGAATGACTGCCATGCTGAATATCAGTAAGAACATAGTGGAGGACATCACTAAAAAATCCAAACAGAAGGATTATTGGAATATGGATAGGAAAATGTAAAATACACCACTTAATGATAAAAGATGGATAACTTTTATTATATAAAACAGCACTTTTGGTACACACCTTCACTGTGTAAGCGTTAGCCGGGAACACACAACGAAATTTCTACAGTATTTTCTTTAACATGTTAAGTGCGACGGAAATTTTGAGCGTTCTTCCGTAGAGTTATTCTTTTGTGACAAAGAAAAGCAGCAACAGTTATTCATTATTTATCGTTACAATTCTCGTATTACACTATTATTAACTTAGTTACGTTATTAAACATTTTCATTCAACATTGGTTATCTTGTATGTTACAGTTGTTTTCAAGTAATTCAGAAGCGTCGGTCATCAGTGACTGATCAGCACTTATCGTGTTAAGGTTTAAGTTAACGGTTTCCGGTACGGTTTATGTTAAACAAAACGTATTAAAGGTCGTGTAATATTAGATAAAATTGCAGTAAATAGTAGAATGAGAAACGCTTCGCGTGTTTTTATGACGATACATGTGTTCCCGGTTGGATGGTTGGCGGTGGAGGGTGATGATCGGTGTTTTCGTAATGACCGATGTAACGGCGATCGATCACCAAGACACCCGACTGCATCGGAGCATCGTCTTTAGGTTCGGTATTCAACGATTTTCAGTTTATATTCTACAGTTCAAATTGTAAAAACTTATGAACACTCCAACTATTTGCTTCTTTATAAATAAAATAAAACGTTAAAGATTCAAGAACACCTTTTCTTTCAATCAGCAATATAATTTCTTTGATTATTTTAGACAATTTTCTATTTTCTTCTCAATTTATAGATATCATTTTAAAAAATACGGGATTTTCGTGGTGTAAAAGCGACGCACTTCTTCATATATGAAAACTTGTTTTGGTTTGCATGAGAAAAACATAGTGATATCTATTCGGTGGGCTTCTGAAAGCACAATTTGTTACTTGCGGCGTACATTGACTGAAATTATTGACGTAGACCGCTGTTATTGTCTATAGCTGGGGCACCTGAAGGAGACTTTACAACCGAGCAGACAATCAGTTATAATGAATCAAAGGGTTTTAAGATTCCTTCAAGATAATGCCAAGCATTATACTGAGAACAATTAAGATATTAAATGAGTACAGTTGGAAACATTTTTCTCCTATGCTTTCTCGGCGTCCTATTTTTATGGTATCATGTCTTTCGATCTAAACATTCAATCGTTTAAGAGAAAAGACATATGAACCAACGTTGTTTAACGTATTTAAAGAAGAAAAAAGTATTTTTTTAAAGATGATGCTAAGTTAAAATAATCCTGAATCGCTGTGGTGCAAGCCTCGTTTTCTTTTGTTTTCTAATAGTACGTTTACTATGCTAGGGTGAAATAGAAATACATACAAGTAGATATAATAAACTTAAACGTACAAATAGTTAACAAATGTACAACTGGATCTAAGCTAATGGTTCAGCTATACGAGTACGCGCAATCTTAACATGTTAACGCACGGAGAGATCAAAATATGATTTTCATTGATTGCTCATGAAGTGCCAGGGATATATCTATAAATAGGATTTATGCACTCTGCATTAAAGGCTGGCGACATGTAATGCATTTGTTGCAATACATATACGTGTTAAAAATAATATGTCTTATCGACTAGACTAATACTGCGTGTTTTAATCATATTCACATAATCTCTTTTCACGCATCAATTTTAGCTCAAACAATCCGCATCGAGATGTGTTAACATTACGGTGGCTTTTTGTATAGCACTTATATTGTAACAGTTAGTGGAGTGTATATAATACTTGGGTGATAACACTTAAAGATCTAACGCTGTGGTATATGTACAAATATATATGTTGGAAAGAAAAACTGTATAGATGGCGTTTAATGCTTGGGGAGGGAAGACACGTGTATTAAATCACAGTAGTATGTCTATTAACCCTTTTCGGACTATCGCCACATATATGTATTGTCCGTTGTTGGCAGCACTGAAAATTGCTATGCGCATATAACAAAGGACAGGCAGCAAGACATACGTGTCCATATCTTCCGTTACGGTGACAACTTCTGTTAACGTTTAGTTTATTGTTTTTCAATATTAGTTACATAGTGTACATCATAACTTCAATATAATTCTACTTATAAACGCCAACATGCGTAAACCATAAATCTGGCCGATGAATTCATATGTATATGCGTTCGGTGAAGACAACTGATGGAGTCGAAAGAACATTTTATTTATTCTGTGGAGCATCTGTGCGTGTACTGTCCTTGAACTAGGTTTGGTAACTTGTCCCCCGAACTGAAGGCGCAAGTGCAGCAAGGGGAGACGTCCACTGACGATGAACGTTGACGCCTCGGTTTCGGTTGCTTTTGTTATTGGCTGATTCTCATAAACGCAAATGAAACAGAATACGACAAAGTAAGATATAAATAAAAAGTTGACGCCCATATTCATTCCGTATCGTTGTATCTCACTTTGTTGTATTCTGTTTCATTTGCGATCTCCGTTTACATGAATCAGCCAATAACAAAGGCGGCTGAAACTGAAGCGTTAACGTTCATCGCCAGTGGACGTGTCCCCTTACCAGACTTGTCCCTTCAGTTCGAGGAACAAGTTATCAAACGTCGTTGGAGGACAGATCATAATGCCCAAAATTTGGCATCTTGGAGTGCTGTGAACGATAATAGCGTGTAGGTAGAAATGTATGCTGGCAATTTCAAACAACGTAATATCGCAACTAATATCGCGATAGCGATTCGGCCCCACGATATGGTTGGCTTCGTACCGACCCGTCCGCAAAGGGTTAAATAGTAAAGTCACAGAGCAAAGGGAAAGTGCCACTCGTAATGATCGCGTATCGCCTCCGTTTCAACTGATTTTGGTTACTGTAACAACGGAACCTGCAGTCCCACCCCGGAAAACTATCTCCACTAATACCATTCTCTATTACCTAAATGATGTTCGAGTATTCATTTTATTAGAAACATCAAAAATGAAAATGAAGATGAAAATTTTTAGCGCAATACGAAACTTCAGTGCTTCGTAACTGTGGAACCAACACTTACTGTCAAAAAGTTTAAAATGCTAGGTATACAGAACAATGACCTTAACAATATATATCGACATGAAGGTCATACGAAGGTTATTCTTTTTGTAAATAAGTACGAAAACTTCTCATTCCAGGATGTACCTTTATAAATATCTGGAAAATTATACCCTAGCGGCGGTAACATATGTAGGGAAAAGTTGTTCAAAATAATGACCTTGACAACATATTCCAAGGCCATCCAAATCGGTGAGGTATTAGTGTTGTACATAATTACTGAAAGTTCGGCTGCTTCACAAAAAAAAGGATAAGAGAACTTTACATCTTGTTCTTCTAAAATTGCACAGCGTCACCTCTGTGATGCCGCAGCAGGATCGCGTTGTTCGTGTACATAGCGCCTTATTTATATCTCACTTCGCTATATTCGTTTCGTTTGGGTGCTTCGTTTACATGAAACGGCCAATAACAGCAATGAATAGATGCTGTAGCTACTCATGGAGACATCATCAGTGAGAGAGTCTCCTTGTCCCTGTGACTTTTCAGCTTGTCGGTAGTGTGCCAACATTCCTGAGCTGGACAATACTTGTGAAATCCAGATAGAAGTCAACTAATCCAGAGATACTCTGGCCCCTTGTCGGATGCTGAGTTCACTCAGCAAATTCCTTGTTTCTACAATTAGGCTGATGACGGGACTGTCTACAAACCGTTGGTTCCTCCTTCGTTCCGTTTAGTTCAAACAGCTTTGTTGTGTTCCCACTGGCAACTGCCGTACTCAAATTGCGTAAACATAGGCACTGGACGTAGAAATAGCGATATCAAGCATGTTATCTGATGAGTGTACTGACGCGCGAGCGTGCGTGAATAGATAAACGGTGCGACTGTGCGTGTGCATGTAATATGAATAAATGTTCAAGACGTTGGAGTATTCTAGACTATGGATTTCCTGAAATATTGATTTTTACATTCGTGTCAAATGGATTTAGAATATCCTGGATGGACGTGAAGTTAACCTGTTAACTCTGGAATTTATTTTTGAAAATCTTCTATTGCACGCGCAATAAAATCAAATAATGAAGGGTATATTCGTCAAATCTAGGACAAACACAATTATAACATACGCTGACGAAAAACTATAGCAAAACGAAGAGGAATTACGTATTTCTCTGAAAAAGTGAATAGTTGATTGTTGAAAGAGTTAGTGTCCTTTTGAGTTTTAACACTTTACCGGCCGCTGTCACGTAAGCGTGACTTCTTTGTGTCAACGGTGATATTATTTTATCATTCCGATGTTTGTGTAGGAATACATATTGCTGCTATTTTTAGAGAAACAATTGCTTCCACTGTTCTCCCTTCCCAATTTACCAGATGGTCTTTTGTTAAAATCTTTTAAGCAGATGCTTCCTCTGTTAGTTTGAAACTGTCTTTCGCTGCCTTCGAATCTCGAAAGTTGATCTATTATAAAGTTATAAAATATCCTTGGAAATGCAATAGAACCTGCGTGATACACGCCCGCGCCAACCTAACGGCGATGCGATAAATGGGCGGACGGCAGTGTTAAGGCGACGTGTATACTGTTCAAACGCAGTGAACTGTTTAATGCATGGTGACGAAAGAATGTTCTAGAAAACATACGAGTGAGACGAATGTATCTGAACGTATAAATTGTGCATGTAATTTGATTTTGATTGACGTTTTATTGAGAGTTGCGTGATAAAAATATTTTCCTACGATATTAGTAGACGCAAGAGAGTTGATTTACGGTAAATAATATTTATTTTGTAAACGTGTAGGTTAATCGAGTAATATTATAGAAACTGAAACGGACTCTATACACAACTAATGTTAAGATGATCAGTTGAAATGGTCACTTGACTTTGAAACTCCTTGTAAATGTCACATTAAAATCTTCAAATGAAATCTTATATTTCCAATAGAAAAGTACATAATCTTAACACATAAAAATACGTAATCTATAATACACATTCTTATAACTGATATTAGGGATTTTCAAAATATTACAGTAACTTAATTTTTGCTTAAATTGTTGCTGAGATATAAGCGTTCAAATTTGACCTATCACCGCCAGCATTAGCGTTACCTTTGTACGCGGCGAAGAAGTTACTCGGTCGAAATAAGGGTATGTTTATAGCGGAGCTGCGATAGAAACGGCACTTGTTCCATTTAAAAATTTGAACGCACGTTCTATTTAAAAATCTTAACGTGATATTTGCAGGTCGTTTCAAGATTATATCAAGATCAAACAAATAACACTTAATAGTCGGTAGTTTTTATCTGTGTTACTTCTTCGTATTACTGATATTTTTCGAAGAAGTCTTCTCAGTTTACAGAAATGCACTGTATAAAAATGTAGGAGTACATAAAAAGCGAAAATAGAAATCTGTATATACATACATCTATTTATTTAGACAAGTGTGTAGTGATATTAACGAAGAATCGTCAAACATCTGACAAAAGTATTCATAATATGGAGTACCACAATATTTCGGAAAATAAATAATTTTATATATCGGTTGCCATGAGAAACACTTCGTTAGAAATGAAAGATAATCGTACAAATAGTTGGACATATGAGATTGGAAATTTAAATTATTGATAATAATTTACCTCTAGTTTGGATTCAAGTAAAAGGTATATTTAAATGAATAATTTTAAATTGCAATTTTAATGTTATAAATAAGTTAACTAATATCTTAAAAATAAATATTTATTAAGTTATATTATGTCTCGAAAATTGAAAATTTTTTATTGAATGGGAAGCATTATACTGGTAAAAAAAATAATCAAAGAGCAACTGCAAACATAGCTGAATATATGGTTGGGAAAGTATAATATATCTTACTTCAAAGTGAATAGAAACGTAACATGTGATAATTTTTGTACCCAAAATATAAACCTTATATGTCACAGAATTTGTACTGGAATTTTTGAGCTGGAAGAATCTGCTATTTCTAGCTTTGCCAAACAGTTAACTTTTACATTATATATATAAAAAAAGAAAGTCAGCAAGTTTACTGCCTATGCAGCAGGTTCCAACAATTTCTAACAAAGGAAAGCCAGGGCTAATAGAATTTTATATCGCAGTAAAGAGTGCTACAGATCTGAAACTTGTGAAATAAAATGATGACGAAAAGATGACAATTTACTCTCCTTTTGAATCTTTTAGTTGTGTGGCATTGCTACATATACGTATATAGAAACGTATCCAAATTGAAATAACAATAATTGAAAGAAACGAAATTTATTTATTTGAAAACTACGAAAATACACGCAATAAAACCGTGAAGTGTTCAATGCAGTCAAGCTTCGCTGGAGTATCTGAACTCCATTTGTTTGATCAAAATTTTAACGATTGCCCGTTTAATTGAACTTTTACTCGACCTCTTATTATTTGAACAGTAGCCTAGCTTCACTCCACTTTTGTGAAAGTAATGAACAAAGCAGAATCTTGCGCATTTCGTTTCATGATATTTATCTTCAAATCACTTTTAACGCATTACATTAAAATATATATTCTTACTCTTGCTAACAATCTTCAATTATTAAAAAGTTTAAGAGGTGGTGAGCCGACAACTGCTTTATCCAAAGAATATAATATTACAAAATCAACAGTGCCTTATATAAAAAAGGACAAACTTGAAACATTGAGATATCAAATGAAGGTGGAAACAAATGGACTGAATAAGAATAAAAGAAAAGTTTTGTTATCTGCCAAAAATCGTATTTTAGAAGTTGGAACTTAGTTAGAAAAATCTCTCATTTCGCGCGTAATAAAATCAAAAAATGAAGGGTGTATTTACCTGTCAAACGCAGGACGGATGCGCCTAAAGTATATTTTAATAAAAAGCCAAAGCAAAACAAAGAAGAATCACATGTTTATCTGAAAAAATAAAGAATTCATCGTTGAAAGAATTAGTACTATTTCAAGCTTTAAGATGATGTGTATACTGACATGTATACTCGTCAAATGCAGTTAACTTGGTCAAGTATTATGAATGATGGAAACTATTCTCAAGATTTTGTGTATGATGCCGATGAGAGCGATCTGCACTGGAAAATCTCACCGCAGAAGTCATTAGCTTTCAGTGCTGAAAAAGGTGCTCCGAGGTATAAAACCAACAAATGTAAGGTAACTAATATGTTCCGTTCAGGAATGCTGCAGGGTTATATAAGTTCCTGTCTAGATCACGTCTGAAATTAATGTACGCTTTAGGAATTTTTTACAAACAAAGTATTGTATTTAACATCCGCTTTCGAAACATTAAGGATATTTTATTAGTTATATAAACTATACGAATATGTATTTTTTAATAGATATAATAAGGTTACACGTGTATACAAATGAGATTTCAACTTTGAAACCGTGTATCATTCTGGCTCCTTTAGTATTTCTTTGACAAGGAAAGGTATCGAATCCGGAAATTCAAAAAATGATGAGACTGTGTGTAGATGTAGAAAAACAATGTATTTTTTATTTAAACTTTGTTTCGTTATCTCTTACCGTTGTCGAGATAATTTACGAGAAAGAGAAATTTACATATTTTTCAAGGGGTGGTTTCACCCCTATAAAGTGAAATTTGACACGAAAAAAATTTCAAGGTATTAGGTCTGACTTACTCTACTTACGTACGAAGTTTCATCATTCTTTGACTTTCGGGGTTCGATACCTTTCCTTGTGAGACGAAAAATTAAATGTCTTATTTCTTATGAATATAATGTGTCGATAAAATTCGACAAATGGAAAAAGTTATAAATTAACAAATTGGTGATTCTTTGACTAAAAAATATCATTTAAAAAACATTTTAATGATAATTAATGTAGTTATTTTAATGATTCATCGACTAGATAATATAATACACGATATCTATGCATGTTAAATTTCCACTCGATCGATTCAGTAATTTTTGAGTAACCTATTTTTTTTTAATTTCAAGAAAAACGAATACGTAAACGCGTTCATATGCCTATCTGTGTGGAAGAAATGTACTATGAATTCCTTAAAACTTCAAATTTCGGATTGTAATTTTGGAAATAAACTTTATAGAGATAGTCTTATTGATCAAAGAAAAGAATCGATTTTTTTACGTTCTACGCCGAAATCCTGCCTGAAACTTAAGTTTATCACTTGAATATTACCACTTACTTTGATACCCTGATGACAAATTTTAGATTTGCCTTCTATAGACATTCCAATGAAATATTTCTGTACAGTGCTTTCTGGTGACACTAAAAAGAAAAGAACCTCAAGATTTATATTATTCGTTCAGGCTCAAACACAAATTGTTACGTTAATTGAAGCAAAATTGTGGATTATTATGAACGCATACATTTAACTTTTAGATTTATCTGCTTATAACGACCCAGAATTTTACTTGAATTAATGTAATTATTTGTGTTTGAATCTCGACGGGTAATATAAATAGAACTTAAAGTGGTTCTTAGACTGCCAAGATAGCCAGAGACTGACGACGGAAAAGATAAAAAGATTGAGACGTCTGTAGGTATCCTAAGTGTGCATTTATATATAGTTAAATAGTAGTGTCTTAACATTTTAATATTCATAAGTTGAGTATCGATATTGAAATACATGTGCGGTTACATGAAATATCAATACAAAATATTGGTACATCGATTGAAAATTATATTAACACATTCACTACGAACGTCACATGTTTGTAACGTGTATTACAATCCTATATTTTACATAAAGACAATGAAATGAATGTTATAGATATTGCCATTTAAGGTTAGAATATTGTATATAGAATTATATTTAGAAACTAAATAATTTTTCCTAGTTTCAATTTCTCGATGTTTCATTTAGAGGATTTGTTATATTTAATACTATATTGCAACTGAGAAGATCGTCATTCAAACAGTGGTAGAAGCGGACGTGTTAATGTGAATATTGGAGATATCGATACCGTGTCGCATATTCCTACACTACAGAATGTAGTATTGACTGCTTGTTGCGTGGTCAACGTTTGCTTCATACACGATCATAAGACATTTAAAAAGAATGGCAGTGAACTAGAATCGTTTAAACTCTTTATGATAAATTCGAGATGTTACCAATTTGTTTAAGGGCGTTAGAAGAAGGAATTTTGGACTTCAAGGTTGGATAGTATTTGTCAAATATAAAAAAAATAGTTTTGACGAAAATGAGTTAACAAATTAATATTTTTAAAATTATAAATAATTATTTGTTTCAGATAAATGTTTGATAAATTTATTGCAGACTATAATGGAAAAAATGGATTACCTTATCATCTCTTCTTCTCCTGATTAAAATAATATAATTATAATGAGCCTGTGTTATGATACGTGCGTAGAGTGAAAAGACAGAAACTCCAATGTTTCTGTACGGTACGATAACTCTCAAAGCCAGGAAGTTGATCGCTTCAATTGAAATAAAAAATTATTTATAACTTTAAAAATATTAATTTTTCAACCGATATTCACTGGAACTTCTTTCTATTTAACGAGTACTATCTCGCCTTGAAGTCTTAATTCCATTTTTTTAAACACTTTGCACAATATCTGCAAAAAAGACTGATTTTAATGTGAGATTTTAAAATTTCATTAATTACTATGAAAGTAGACGTTTCCATCGATTTCAGTGACCTTAAAACATTTTGTTGGAGGCATGATTGTAAGTAATTTTTCTTTATATATGTCACCACCACTCAGCCTTAATTTTCGAAATATACGCAAAAATTTGTATTTCGAAATATTCAAGGAATAAACTTGTTGAAAGACTTTTGAACGTGTAAAAACATAGATACTTTGAACAACTTTCTCTTTTTATTTTCCCCTGTAATGTAAAATAATGGAGTAATAGAAATTAGCATTAGTGAGGTTGGATTTTCTGAGATAAAGATACAGCTCTCTTTGCACCCCCGCCCCCAAAAAACTAGGTCCACTAATAAAATAACCTCTGTTATCAAAAGGAAACTCATATCTATGAATTTTAAGTAACATACATAATGATATCAATGTGTGACTCCTTCGAGAAGTTTACCATTTTTGTTATATCGTTTCTTAGGGTAAAATGAATATATAACTCTTAATGAAACATCTTAATGAAACATATTGCCGCAGGTCCTGAATGATCATCACAGTCTTGAATATAACGTTAGAAACTCAGGAATCATTGACATCAGCGAGGTTTATTTTTTAAATACAAAGTATATTTTTATAAATATTTTGCAAACCAAGGTCGAATGGTAGTAATATACATAGGGAAAAGTTGTTCAGAATGATGATCTTGATAACATATTTCAAGTTAATTAAAATCAATCAGGACGCTCACATTTGCAACAATTACCAAAATCTCTTATAAGATTTGGAAAATATTTTGTGTTCTAGAAGGTTAGAGACTTTCCAGCCAAATGCTGTCAAAATAAATCTTATTTAACGAAACTAAATATAACAACATTGCCTTCAATTTTATTGAACATTTTAAGAAATCCTCTATCTATGTTAATACTTTCCTTGAGACATCTGCTTTGGACATTGCTTTCTACATTGCTATGCTTTTTTCAAATTATACTGTAATAATTCAATTGTCTTATGTACTTTGGTATAAGTTTTCAGTGTGAACATTTTCTACATAACAGAACATGTATAAACATTTTGCAACTATGATCATTTTAGTTTAACTCCAGATCCAAGACAAATATCAGGCTTTTATAACGAACTGTGAATACACTCAAATAATCAGTCTGAAAGCATACAGGCTTCATGTATTATACCCATCGACATCGTTTGCAGTGTACAGCTGTGTGAAGTTGTTACTTATTAAATACATTTTGTTCTTAAATTCAAACGTTTCTTTACACATTCAAATTATTACATTATCATAAATGGTATATACTTACATATAGTAATGACTTTAGTAAATATGTTACAGTTACATCTTTCTAGCTTTTTGTAAGCTGAACACTTATTTATTACTACTTGTAAAATTTACTTTTATGTAAAATATATTTATTATTACTTCATACAAATGGGATTTTAAAATCAATTTCTTTTTTAACTTATAATTCTTAGTTTAAGTCTGTTTACAGTTTAATAAGTCATCGTTTGTCATCGAATAAATTTTGGTAACAGATATTGTTACGTCGTTATCCCCAAAATACCTGTTAAACAGTGTAAAATTATAATTGAAAATGAATGTAGTAATGACGAAGAACTGATCAGTTCCAGAAAAAAGAATATAAATAAAATTTCATTACATTCAAGTACGGATAATGTGGATATTATGCGTTTGAATTGTTCCAACGAATATCATGCAATGGGATAATACTGTTGAATAATCGTGTTGTAAATAAAAAATTGTTGTAGATTATTTGTAAAATCCTATATAATTGGACGAAGAGCGTCGCCCAATTACGGGTGATGGGACCCCCACGTAAACATAGTTGTCACCCAGATCTGGGTGACCCAGCGATCAACGTGTTAACAATTTAGTCGATTGGTCCATCGAGAAATAGATATCCTACACTATTGAATTCCTCGATGGGATTCAACACCGTATACGCTAAGAACGAAAGAATCACGCAATCTTCTACGATATGCGCGAGAAGTAAATAATTCAATAATACCCGTGACGTCAATTAGTGGAGTCGAAAGAGCTCAATGCAAATTTTGTCCACCAAATAATGATAATTAGACAAACATGACGCACATACTTGTACCGAACACATTTGCAAATTTCATATAACACGTCGTTGATCAAATGACAAACGCTAAAATTATCACATATTACTTTCAATTTTTACTTTTACTTTTATATAGTTGATATTATAATTTAATTAACATCGTTGCGTCTGTTTACAGAAAGAAATTTATTAAGTTAATTATTTTTACTAGCTACAGAAATTAATGTAGAGTCTTTTTAAAATCAAATTTACCATCTATTAAAAAAAAAATGTGATGTTTTTCCAGCCCTCGAAATATTCACCACTACTTTCGGTAGTTTTCTCTTACTTTTGATTTTGCAAAACTGTAAAACTTCAACGTAGTGGAGAAATGTTTAAAATTTTAATAGATTAGTAATTGATTAAATGAAAAGTGCATTTAAAATATGAATGAATTTGTAAACTTAATATTGAGTAAGATATTGGATAGATCGAATACAGAATCGCGTTGATCTGAACGGTACAATTGAATTAGTCATTAATTACTAGCAGAACATTAGGCTTGATATTAGAACTACCGACTGTTTAATACAATGTTTCTTTTTATAAGAATGATAAAAGTACCTACATTTTTTTCTACTGATATTGATTACATTATGTAAACAAACCTATTAATTGGTAAAATGATTACAGATACTTAACATTTTTATGTTATCACTAATTGCAAAATACGAAAATTAAAGCCTGTTACTTTGACTAAATTGTTACATTGTTTTTTTTTCTTTCGTTAAATAAACGACTATTCTATTACTAAAACATTACTGTATCTCTATTGATTCGAACACGAGAAGCTCCACTTTATTTCTATGATGTAAAGCAATAGTTATTGATTAAAAAAGTAAAAGGGGCAGAGTAGCTTCACTTTCTTCTGTTCGATATTTTTAGCAATGCAATCTGCGATAAGGTGACATATGAAGTTATTAAATTCGAATTACTAAGTAAAAGTGAATCGGTTTGCTTGATCACTTGATGCAAACAACAAATAATTATACTTCACCTTGTACTTCTTCTGTGCATCTATATTCAGCTTACGTGATGGCTGTGCTCACCGCTATTGATCCATTACAGCTACTTGCTACATTAAAACTTTTGTGTACAAGTCACAGAGAAAAGCTGACGGAAACTTCTACATTTTGCCTTCTTCATTCCCTTAAAAACTTATTAGTGAATAAATACTTATTATTGACGTGTCATACATATCGCAAGTATCGACGTATGACAATGTCCGTGAACGAACCAGTCTATAGCCTCGGTATGCGCACATGTTGCCTGATTGGCGTTTCTCTTGTGTACTTGCATAAATACATGAGAAAGAGTCTAGCTGGGTTATTATTTCCTGTTGATAATTCAACAGCTGTCATTTTATTCCGTGAATTAGAAATCGTGGTTTGACCAAAGTCGTTTTTTATGTATTCTTATTAGTACATAGGATAAGTTACTTTTAACGTTGTAATACAGAAATACCTACATCATACATGAACGTAAGCTTGACTTTATAAATAAGTTCGGAAATACATGAAAATAAGGTCAGTCTAATTCAGTTATTATAATCATTTTTCAAATAACTAAGATTAACGAACTAAAATTAACGAATGAAAATTTCACATTTCGTGTTAGACAAAAACAAGTAAATATTATGCATTTTGTATAAATTATAATGTGTAATTATGAATCAACATTTGTATAAATGGTATTAGCTAAAGAATAAGTGTTATAAAATGCGCACGGAAGATACAGAGTTCCAATATTATCCTATTGTTTTTTATAACAATAACTTGCAAGCACATGTATTTATTGCGCAACGCTATGGATAAACCGACATATGTATACAAGGTGGACCGCGAAGCGTGATCAGGTTAAATTTTTCTACTACCAGCGGTTCGATCGGAAATTTTGTTAGCTAAAGTAACATGGTTCAAGGAAAGATTTTTAAGATGATTGTACCAAATTTTTTATCAACCTTTCTGTTTTCAGAGTTATCAAGATCACCTTCAGTTCTTTTACAGATGAACCTACCATTGTTTGCATCCATTTTTTAGCGGACACTGAGACGAATTCGACGAGCATCATATCACGTATTTTTTCTGAATCTAAGATGACTAAAGAAAACTCTTAGTTGGAAGAGTTTTGCAAGATTTTAAAAAATTATTAAAGAGGAATAGTAAGCCACACTCTTGTACACTTTCTATAGCTGCTGATAGATTAGTATTAGTCATTATTGATTTGATCCCTCGCGTACTGTTTGTAAACATTTCGTTCTGTACCTTGGGGCACATTTAATGATATCGAACGTGAAGTGTTTTCTGATCGGCGTGTACTCAAGGTGACCTTGATAACTCTGGAAAAGAAGGGTCGACAAAAAATTTCGTACAATCATCTTAAAGCCCTCCTTGAACCTTGTTATTTTAACTAAGAAAATTTCCGATCGAACCGCTAGCAGCATAATAAATTAAGCTGATCACGCTTCGTGGTCCACCCTGTATAACATGCATTCACTTTAAAAGTGACCCTTGTGAACACGATAGTTCTAATCCTTATATTATAAATAGCACATCAATTCCGATTTCTTCTCAAAGATGTAGTTTTCGCAAATTCTTTTATTTATCAATATTATCGGTTATTATTGAAAATGCTAAAATGCAAATTTATATGGTCTATGTTGGTAACGGTAAAACCGATAATACAATCTCTATTGGCGTCGACGAAATAATGAATTTCAAGTGAAAAAAGTTAGACCGCAACATTAAACGTGACGGATAATCTGGTTTGATAGGGGAAAATTAAAGTTTATTCAAGGTAACATAAACAAATATGATTATTTAAATATTTTGAAAGAACTTTTAAAGTGTAACGCTAATAAATTCGAAACTTTTGACTACTTTATGTTTGAAGCGACAATCACGCGAAGCGATCGTCGCATATAATTAAAACGTAACTACTGTACATATTATTGTGCAAGTGATGAGGATATACATATTTAGAATAAATTGTCCATTAGAATTCTAAAACACGCAGTCACAAATAAAAATGCTTTCAGACAAGTTTTAATTGAGCAAGCAGTACACGGTTGAATCCAAGTTTATGAAGAAATTGGTAAAATCAAAACCAAAGAGAGTATAAAATTGTAAAACAATTTTCTATTTAAAATGCATTTCTGAGTTTTCCTACGAGACGATTTTCAATCTCACAGTCAGTTATACTTACTAATTTTATTTCTATTATAATAAATGTATAATAAACAAAAATGTAGTTACATTTTTTGTTCATTTTCTACCAGACGAAACTTATTTTTGTATAAAAAGTCAAAATATGTATCAAGCAAATATATGGTGGTTTTTTATGAAAAAAATAAGGAGAATGTTAGAAAGGTATAGTATATTCAATTTATTTGTATTCTATTAAATAAATAATAAAGAAGTGTCATTATTTATTAAACCCAACAGGTTATGGGCCCAGGTAATTCAAATAATAACGTTTCTATTGTGTAGTAAAAGTGTAGTACGTTTAAACAAAATAAAAGTTATGTGGAAATGTGGCATCATTGAATCCAAATCAAATACAGAAGCTTGGAGAGAAGAATTACGAATCTTGGAAAATTCAAGTTAGAAGTCTCTTAGTATATAACGAATTATGGGCCTATACAAATGGAACGGAAATAAGGACTGATGATAATGTACGCGAGTGGACGAACAGAGATGAGAAAGCATTGATTCTATTGAGTGTTGATGAAACTCAATTAAATCATGTAAAAAGAGCGGAAACTTCACGCGAGGCTTGGGAGAACTTAAAAAAGGTACATGAATCGAGAGGTCCCGTTCGAAGAGCCGCATTATATAAACAACTTCATAGAATGAAAAAAGAATCAAATCAATCAATGACACAATACATTAGTGAATTTCAACGTAAAGTTGAACAACTGGAAGAGGTAGGGATAAAAATTCCAGATGAACTTGTGACTGTAATGGTATTAAGGGGGGAAATACCTTTAGAACCTTAAAAAATCGCAATATTTTTTTTTCTATAGGATATTAGTATAACATCTTAAGAGTATGGTGCCAAAGTTTTAAAGCGAAATTCGGAGCCCTTCTGATGCTATCGGGACTCATAGGCGGTAGCCCACCGCAGGTATATATTCACGCGCTAGAAGCGGAGGACCCGCCTTTCATAATTCCCTCCTTTCAATCATTGTAAACATGTTACTTTACATTATTTGCGTTATAAAACAAAAATTATCATACAGCCGGCTTCGAAATATTAAAAAATAAAAAACCTCGGTGGAAAATGTAAGCTGACTGATGCGCTTATCAGGAAACTCACCGCATACTATGGCTTAGCCATACGAAGAAGTATTCATAGTGTGGAAAATATGAAGGAAGCTATAATGGCTTCGTATTATCACTTATGCTCCACCAAAGAAAATCCAAGGCACGAATACTGCCCGGTAGGAAATGACGGCTGGTGCAAGTGGCAGAAAGCTCTAGCTACAGGAGCAAATTTGGACCTTATAGAACATCCTGCACCACTACATCCAGACGTGCAGAAGCACATCCTACCAATTTATGAAGATTTATCTGAAGAGAATCTACTTGAGAGGTGCTTGGACGGACGTACTCAGAACAATAACGAGAGTTTCAACTCAACTGTTTGGCGGTTCGCTCCAAAGCACCTGCACTCAGGAATAAAAATTATTGAAATTGCAGCATATTTGGCAGCTGGCTTATTTAACGAAGGATATGCTTCAGTTTTAAGAACTATGAGTGCTTTGAATACTGTAATTGGAAAACAAGCAAAAACATACGCCGACAAAATCGACGAACAAAGAGTAATTCGATAGGAGCGACGCACCTCATTAACTACCAAAGAGGCTCGAAAAGCAACAAGAGAGCAACGTATGGAGGAAAATCAGCTGTACGAGGAAACAGAAAGAATATTGTATGGCGCAGGAATCGCAGACTAGCTGCTAAGTTATTGAAATTATTGAGTTATCACTTATCGAAACTTTGAACATGTTTATCTCAAAACTACATTTTCGAAATCGGTGGAACCAATAATTCAAAAACTACTCAATCAATCTTGTTGAAATTTTGCACACATATCTATAACAATATTGTCTTCTGTATGAACCTAAAGATATGAAATAAATTGTAAATAAAAGTACCTTTTTGGTGCAAAATATAGCGAAAATTTCATGTAAAATTCGAAGTTTCTGTTTAAACGCGTGCCATTTTTTCAATTTTCAATATTTTTCTCTTTTTTTAGGTTCACCTACAAACTGTAAATGTTAGTTATCGAAATATGTCTTGCTGGTTTGTTTCAAATCAATGTAGCCAATGCTAGAGCTTACACCATTTAATAAATCGTACCACAACCTTCCCGAAAAACAGGAACATAACTCCGCCATTTTTAAATACTTTGAAAAACAAAAAATGCGTTGTAATAGAGAAAGAATATAATAAATGATAACCAAAGTTTCAAAAATGTAAAACAATCCTTTGCTTTACAAAAAAATTCATACAGATAAGCTCGTTTTCATCCGTCTAAAGGTATTTCCCCCCTTAAATTCACTACCAGCTGAATATGAACATTTTGTGATTGCCATTGAATCGCGCGACGAATTACCAAATCTAGAAACACTTAAAATAAAATTAATAGAAGAAGAAGCGAGAAGATGAGAAAATAATGATATAGACGAAGAAATAAACAACGATAATGCATTCGTGTTTAAGAAAAAGCATTATAAAAATGTTAATTTCAAAGGAAAGTTCCCGACGTTTAATGGAAATTGCAATACGTGTAAGAAATATGGACATCGATCAAGAGACTGTCGTATGAAGTTTGGCACATCATTGTAAAATCGAAGTGATGCAATGACAGCTATGACATTTAATAATTATTGTAAAAATTCAAATATTTGGCATTTGGATAGCGGAGCTAATATGCATATGACCAATGAAAAGGGGAAATTTAATGTGATTAATAATAATAATGTAAAAGTGTATACAGCTACTGATCAATGTATGCAATCAATAGGAAAAGGTCAAATTGATATACAAGCAAAGGTCATGGACAAAGAACAAAATGACATTAAATTAAAAGAAGCAATGTTGGTACCTAATTTCAAAAATAGTTTACTATCAGTATCACAAATTACTGAACATGGTTATAAAGTGACATTTTATAAAGACTCTGCTAAAGTAAGAAGACCAGATGGTTCGGTAGCTGTGTGTGCTAAAGAAATAAATGGTTTATATGTTGTGGAAGAAAGCAAAAGTCATAACAGTGCAATGATACAAACAAAATGTAACGCGTTGATCAAATGGCATCAAAGACTTGGGCATTTAAATTTTAATGACGTACGTAAGCTGAAGAACAAGCAAATGGTAATCGGTATGAAAAAAGATATGGAAAATTTCAACCCTGTATGTAAAACTTGTATAGAAAGTAAGATCCATCGTTTACCATTTAAATCTTCTACTAGAAGAGAAAAAGAATTATTAGATTTGATTCATAGTGATATTTGTGGTCCATTTAACAACATTTCTTTAGGAGGACCTAAACATTTTGTTAGTTTTATAGATGACAAAAGTCGTTATATCCATGTTAAGCCGCTGACGAAACGATCTGAAGTACTGGATGCTTTTAAAGAATATAAAACTTTTGTGGAAAAACAAACTAGTCAACAAATTCAAAGGTTAAGAACAGATAATGGCGCAGAATACTGTTCAAAGGAATTTAGTGATTTTCTAAAGAAAGAAGGCATTAGAAGAGAATTAACTGTCGAGTACACGCCACAGCAAAATGGAGCGGCTGAACGCGCAAATCGGACAATTATTGAAATGGCAAGAACCATGTTAATATAAGAAAAATTACCAACGACATTATGGGCAGAGGCAGTAAATACTGTGGTATTTATTAGAAACAGATGTCCCACAAAATCTTACGAAGAAGATGTTACAGCATACGAAATTTGGACAGGTGAAAAACCATATATAGGATATATGAGAAAATTTAGCAGTACAGTTACTACTTTGACGAAAGATCGAAATTTAAATAAATTTGCACCAAGAGGAAGAGAATATGTCTTGGTGGGATATTCGTCTGAAGCAAAAGCATATCGTTTATGGGAAAAAGGAACCAGGACGATTATTAAAAGAAGAGACGTCAGGTTAATTGAAAATTATAATGAAGATCGAAGCAATGATTTATTGAAATTGCTTAAGGCACCGACGGAACCAATTTTGTTACAAGGTGTAGAAGAAGTTTCAGTGTCGTCTTCATCTAATAATGAAATTGTTAATAGGGAAACAAATGTAGAGGAGCCAATTGCAGATGAAACTCCATGTACAAGTAGAGGGCCAGGACGTCCTAAATTTGAAAGAACTGGAAATCGAGGAAGACCAGGCAAGATTTATCAGGAGAAGAAGTTGGTTCAGGGGGAGTCAAACGAAGAAATTTGTGTGAACTCGACTCAGGAGGAACTGAATTAAGTTGAACCAACTACTATATGCGAAGCAATGAACAGTCCGAACAGGGAGAAATGACTAGAGGCGATGAAAACTGAATATAATGCTTTGATAGAAAACGACACGTGGACTTTAGTGGAGAGGCCTACAGGTGAAAAACTTTTAAAATGTAAATGGGTTTATAAAATTAAAATGACCGAGACGGTTCTATTGATAAATTTAAAGCTAGGTTGGTCGCAAGAGGCGGTCAGCAACGTGAAGGTATAGATTTCATCGAAATATTTGCACCAGTGGCCAGATTAGAATCCGTAAGAACCCTCTTGGCAGTTAGTGTAATTAAAAATATGTATGTACATCAGTTAGATGTAGTGACTGCCTATGTCCAAGGAAATCTGTCGGATGTGCTTTATATGGAGCAACCAGAGATGTTTATAAAAATAGGAATGGAAAATAAGGTGTGCAAGTTGAACAAACCTTTGTATGGTTTAAAACAAGCCGGACGAGAATGGTGTTTTAGATTAGATAGTTACTTAACCAGAATCAATTTCAGAAAGAAAAACCGCAATTCATCCTTGTGTATATATAGATTTAAGAGACGGGTATGATACAATAATTATAATTTATGTTGATGATTTATTAATAGCGTTCGAAGATTTAACAAATGTAAATAGTATAAAAGATTTATTGAAGAAAGAATTTAAATCCATTCTATTTATGAAACAAAGAACCTCAAAAGTTAGAATTAAATAAATACTGTTTTTAATATAACATGGAATAATATGTAATTTATTTTGAAACAACAGGAACATGAAATGATTTATTTTTATATGTAGAATAACTTAGTAAAAAGGTAGACGAAACTAAAATTGAATCGTTGTCAGAATTTCTTTAAAAGTAAATTCTATTGACATTTTGAGTAATAGACCAAATTCTTTATTGGTCGAATTTTCTGCAGCTTCAGAATTTGTGTGTTCATTTCCTAATACGTCTGCTTGTATTATTTCCTTATGAAGAATCTCATTTTTATCATTATTTCGTTTATACTTAAATTATATTTAGCAATAAGAATTAATTGATTTTTTGCAATAACGAATAATTTATCAAAATATTGCTGATAAAGTATCGTTCTGTTCTTATTTTGAATCTACTAACTATCAAATATCGTGTAAGTATTGTTTATAAACGCGACAGATGTTTTGTATTGCATGGAAAATCATATTTTAATCGAAATTGCATGGTCAAATACTGTTTTCGAAAACTAAGAACATCAAAACTTCATTCTATATGTTCTTGTTCTTTTATCGTGAGGAATTACATAATTTTATATCAGCTTAACACGTCATTCCGTCGCACTCTGTATATGCTGTACGATTTTGGCTATGACTCATTGTAAGAGAAACTATGCGTACTTATAGACCTCTACCTCTATGAATTGCTTCGAACATCATTGTTGAAGCATCGTCTGTCTTTGAACAGATGTGCAATATTGTGTATGATCTAAGCGTATAATGGTCCATTCTTCGTGGATCAATGTGACGTCTGTGTGCTAGGTTCAGTATATTCAATGAATGTCGTTGCAATTGCAATTAAATTAACGAAACTAGAAAGTAGATACTTTTGCATGAAGTATACGTCTATCATTTTTACAAATTACTTAGTATTATATAAATTTTAAACGAACAATGATACTAAACCAACATTGAAATAGCGAAATGACGCAGTTGGCAGTTGTAAATTTCGTTAAGGAAACATATATCGATAAGATAAAGCAGATAAAAGAGTGCGTTAATGACCGATTGAAAGGATTATGTACTTTGCTTTTATCGTACCGTTTAAACCAGAAGTTTTTATTGGGAATACGATATTTCAGACCATAGTCATGAATTTTATATGTTATTTAAAAGCTCTTTGGTAAAAGTCAAAGGTACAGTTTTAATGGATTACAGTTTCAGAAAAGTTTGTTTCTTTTTTGTATGCGTTTCTTCTCTGTATTCCGTCCACAAGCGTTTCAGTCATAATGACGTGATGTATTTATTAATGTTAGAGATGACGTTGGTGCAACGGTTACACTATAATCAATTTAATGCACTCGGGTCATTAATCATGCATCAGATATTTTATAATAAATTACCTCTGCGTTTTAGTGCATAGTCTTATATACTTATTTATAGGAGCATAGAGTAGTAATCTTGATTATTTGAACGAAATTATGTTTATAACTTCCGTAAAGTTTAGTATGACTACCCTCAGGAATTAGATTTAGATTAAAACCAATAATATGAAAGCATTAAAAGATATTAATGTTTCTTAGATACAAAGAAAATTGAAGTTCGCTTTTTGTAAAACACGTAATAAAAAAACATTTTCATATATTAACACATTCGAGACCGCTGACAAGATTCACGTCTTTTCAAATTCTATTCCTGCTTTCCGCTGACGTGAATTCACTACTTTTCAAGTATAACTTTCAAAACATTTGATCCTTCTGTTCTTTCCATTTACGATTTCTTTAATGGAAAGTTCTTTGTTTCAAACAACAGATCGTTGCAGAACTAGTATTTCAAAAGAAATTTTCGAATTTCTGTTCCTAGTTTAACGTCAGAAATTTGCTGCAATTAGCTTGTGGTTATCTTCATTTTCACCGGTAATGAGTATTAGAAAGGCGAAAAGTAGCTACTCGCGAATTTGTATGTATATATAAATATAATAAAAACATAATAAAATACTGTTTACGTCGTTGTACATTTCAACACCCATATTAAAATATTACTGGATTATAATATTTTGTTTAATGTTCTGTAATGTTCTTACGTTTACAGAACTCGTCGCAAACGTTTTTGTTTGCGTGAGCTTACAGTTATTACTAGAACGTTCATAACTTCTTATAGGCATATGTTGAACGTGCTACTATGCAGTTTCCACGGCTTTCGTTCCACAGTGAACATAGATATTTTGGAGTTAAAGCCAACAATTAATTATTGCTATACATTTCAAAATTTTGAACTCGAAAATATGTAAAAGGTATTTATCTCTCATAAGACCCTCATTTTCTCAAGTGAAAGAATCCTTCGTGTGTTAAATTAACACAACGGTAAAATACTTTATAAAAACTGAATAGTTGATGCAATTTTGAATTATTTTATAGAAATACATATTTATACCACATATTGCTCATATTTCTACACAAAATGAAATTATGTGCTAGGCACACTGCTCTTTTATATTTATCGCGGCATAAACTGATCAAAAATATTTGGACACTCAATGAAAAGTTATCAGTTCTCCAAATTATTGTAACTTGGTGAAAAAAAATGTATAATTATCCTTCTGGGTTCATAAAAATACTTTTATTAAAAAAATTGGTTTAATTCAAATGTGTACAGAAGTTCTAAGAATATCTTTTTGCTGTGTTCGCAACAGTCTTATACTTTACTTTTTCTCTTTCCCAAGGACCCCATGAACTGTTTTGTGCGATTTATATCCGCGAAATTATAGTAATTTTTAGATATCGATAATTTGTTACCGTTGCCGGAAGATCGCCGAGCGAATCATTGTTGCTATAACTTTTCATATTCAAATGTATATACATCTAAGTATATTCTGAAGAGGTTCTATAAAAAACGCATGATAATAGTGTAACAATTAGGGAGCAATGAATTAGCCACAAAAGAATTTGATAAAATGTAAGAGTCGTGTGTGCTAAAATTGACAATAACAGTATCTTTTTTTGTAAAAAATATTTTCTCACCCTTTTGTAGTATGTTTTGCCAGTAACAATAATAAATATGTATTTCATATTAAAAGAATAAAAGTCACAAAATCGCAGATTAATGTTTTGACAAATGACGAAGTAACATCAATTTTTACTGGAAAATGTGCTACAATGACACAAGAGATCAATAAGAGTTAAATGCTTTTATAACATATTTAATTTTCAGAAAGGATTCGAGAAATATAAACAAATTCTATTTTTTGAAAACTATAGACTAGAATTTTTTTTGAAGATTTTGCTAGCTGTCTAATTCTTTCATATTTTGTATTCTTAATTTGTTATTGAAATTTGTTGGTTTTATAATGGAATAATGAATCAGTTTTTATTTAACTAAGACAATACGTAAACACAATATCTGTTCATTGATACATTAACTTGTTTCATAAATATTGTCATTAAGATTAAGATCTATTTTTCTTTTTAATTGATTATAATTTTATCCAGTCGAAGTCATAGATGACAGTTATTGCTAATTCTATTGTTAATAAAATTATATCTCGTAAGTTTTTTGATGTTTGGTCCCGTCTCGTTTTTTTTGTTACACAGAGTATTCTGCAGGTTTTAGTACAAAGTTTGTCAATATGTTCTACAATTAAAAGTAATACTAAAGTATCTATCTGCAAGAGAACCACAAATATTATATTTAAACGTTATGACAAATGTATAAAGCATAAAGTGAACGCTGTACTTATGATCTGTCTATGTATGTACATCTAATAGTGTTCCCTGCTTTTATTACAGCTATCATATACCATTATATTTATTATTTTATTTCCTATATATTTATTTACTCTAACATTGAATTTTGAGCTGTAGCATGTTAGTTGAATTGTAATTAATATCTATGATTCCATCGAAACGGATGAATGGAACAAAATGAATAAAATAAATTATAGGACACCCTATGTATTGCTATATAGTAGGATCCTGTATAACGCGGTACATATTCTGATAACACGAACTGCGTTATTGCCCCCGTATAACACGATCAAAGAATTGCTGAAAGAATAATGATAGAAATGAGATTCTTCATAAGGAAATAATATAAACAAGCACAGTATTATTATAAAATAAATTGCACATTATTTCCGATATAATGCAAAAAAAATATTCATTTCATTCTAATTTGGAGTTTTATACAAAATGAAAATATTTTACATTCTTGTAGTAAAATAAATTGCACGTTATTTCCTGTGTGATATA
Source organism: Nomia melanderi (assembly GCF_051020985.1). Taxonomy (NCBI): domain Eukaryota; kingdom Metazoa; phylum Arthropoda; class Insecta; order Hymenoptera; family Halictidae; genus Nomia; species Nomia melanderi. The sequence continues at coordinate 2,181,110 of NC_135009.1, forward strand.
AAAGAAATATTCATTTCATTCTAATTTGGGATGCTTTGTTTCGCATAATGTGGAACGTGTCTGTTGTTATAGGGAATCCTACCATGCGTAATGATAATGCGCAAGAGTTTCAATAGATAATATACGTTGAACGTGAATAATGGATTATAACTTAATACACAAAGATATAGTTGCAGTACGTCTAGTTGATTAATGATAGTCGTGTTAATGACTTGATGCTTTTAGGACACAGTAGTTCACCGTTGTTCACAGTAGTTTCTCAGATGTATGTTGTGTCCTTTTGAAAGTAATATTACAATGTTATCCAAGCATTATAGCAAGTTTCATCTGGGTAAGGTGACACACCGATAATATACGTTTAACATTTGGCTACTGATGAGTGTTCGCAAAACATTCGAGTATTCTTAACCAGAGATTCCTAACCAGTATCACGTTTTACGACCGAAAGCCTCAACAGTGCAAACCGAATGGACATTAATATTTATCATTATAATTTGATAATTAATATTTATAATATTTATTATTATAATTTAATAATTAATCGGTTCGATTCAAAATGTAACTTCGAAGATTATTAGAACTAAATAATGACCATTCTATAGTCACAGTATTAGTACATCAATTAAAATATATTTTGTTGACACTGTATCTTTATTTATGTTTCACTTTATAATTAAACGCCGATGTTGATTTTGTTTCAGAAATCTGGTCAAGTTTTGCATTTCTTAGAGCAATTTATCGTGTTCTCCGATATTTCTGGCAGTGTTCGAAACTTTAACTACAAGGGTTTGGCACGTAGGTAGTGCTACGAGTACTTTTAATACTTTGTTACCATCGCAGCATAAATAAAAATTTTGCGGCTATTATAAACTGTTTTTTATACGAATTATGATATAGAGACATTGTTGTCCGTAAAGTGTTCGATGTTTTCGACTTTAATAAATAAAATTAGGGTAGTAATGCGATTGAAATCGTTAAAATTATCGACAATTCGTTGTCAATTGCCACAAACGTTTATTGGAATTTGATTACGATGGCTGGAAATTCGATTTTATAATTTTCGTTCAATCTGTATCTTCTCCATTATGTTTCTCTTCATTCATTATAAATGTTATAATTTATTTCATTGATCTAATTATATTTTATATGGAATTAGTTTATACTGTGTTAATTGTACTTACTGTAACACTTCACATATTATTTTTGATTTGCATAAAAATTCTATTATAATTTTTTTTATATTATTTTGTTATTCGTTTTTGTAAGTGATAATCAAATATTGTACGCTTAATTATAATCAAATTCTCTGAAAAATTGAAAAGTGGAATATAACAGAATATTAATTACGCCTTGTATACAGGAACTCGGTAGCTTTATGAGTAATGTAAAATTCAATAAGCGTATAGAATTTATTAAAAAACACTAATTCAATTACAATACGCCAGATTTTCAATTTATGTTTAGGACTATACATGGAAAACGCAATTCATCAAGTAATGTCCTTCAACACTAATAGATAGAGTGGATAAAGCTGTTCAGTTGAGATTTTCTGTAGGTTATTTTCAGTACAGGATAAAAAAGTAGAAATTAGTAATGTTCACCGATAAAAACAAGCAAATAGAGCTAATGACGGATATGAACCCTATTTTTACAATTCGCGAAGAGAAAAAGTAAGTGCTTTAAATCGTGAGCATTATGATAGCGGTACAGAGATGACACGGAGAGATACAGATGTATACAATATACAATATCGGCAAAACTGAAAAAAAATTTATTAAAGGAAATATTAAAAGCATCAGCTAATTAAATTCGCTTAATCCTTGTTTTCTATCTTTTATCTTCGAAATATTGACTACAATCAACATTAGAATCGATGACTCAAAAGTGGATACCGATTATAATTAGACTGCCGTGTTCATAAGTTCTCGCGTGGGTGATCACAGAAGTCAGCGTTAACAATAAAACAGTTAATTCGATCTGATAATTCTATTGCGTATCGAGTCAGTAGCCGACGTATGTGGCCAAATGTGTCTTTTTGTTTATACATGAGTTTATTTTAAGGTGATCACATTAACTGAAAAGTCATTAATGGCCACCAAGATTTGGATACATTACTTGTTAAATACTAAACCCCTTGTCCTAAAATATATCAGACTCGTAATGAAGATTTCAAATAGAATTTAACAAACATAATTATTATTCAATTTTGTTTGAATGCAAATGACACATTATTCCTCTATTATCAATGATTATACCTTAGAGCATAGGTTGACATAGAATAAGACTATAATTTTGTCGTAGTTTCAATAAATTATTAATAACAAAATACTTAGGTCGATCACAGTTCAGAAAAAAATCATAGGGCAAGGGGTTAATACTTACTACATAAAGAGTTATTGTATAATAATACACTAGTTATATGAATAATCCTACAAGATTTTCGTTATAGATATAACTTAATTGTAATGAATTTATAAAGTTAATTTGTCTGAAAAACTTCAGCACATTCTGGATACTAATGGCATTATTTATGTGTTATATCAATACAGTGCACATTTTAAATAAAATCTATGTCATTATAATATGTCAATGTGCTATACATTAATTTCCTTAGAAACTTTACTTTGCTGAAGATGGGATCATAGATATATAGACACAGTAGGTGATCAGTTCAAAAGTTAGGAGCAATACAAACACAAAAATAAAAACTGCCTGAACGAACGTTTATTAAGGCGAATAAATTCGTCCATCGTTTTAAAGTAAAATTTCAGACATATAATCATTTGATTGAATTGAGTTATTATTGCACGTTCATCTAGCTGAATGTCACCGCATTAGATAGCATTATTTATAATATATAAATGTTTTCAAATAATCATTGTTTAATTCAGTGAACTATAGTAATTCGAGTTGGAGGTTACCCGTGACTTCCATGACATTCAACGTGTTAACTGCGTTTGACGAGTATATACGTCATCCTAAAGTTTGAAATGATACTACTTCCTTCAACGATGAATTATTTATTTTTTTCAGTTAAACATGTAATTCTTCTTTGTTTCGCTTTGGATTTTTATTAAAATATACCTTAGCTGAATTCATCCTGCGTTTCATGAGTATACACTTCATTTTTTCATTTTCTTGTTTGCAAAACGAGAGATTTTTAAACTAAATTCCATAGTTAACAACTAGGTTTACGGAACGTGTCAATGTGACGTATATTGAATTGTACAAACATTATTTAGTAAATGTTACAAATATGTATTTTAATTGTTTAACCTTTAAACCTCTAATGTCCAAAATTGAAATGAACGAATATCAAACTTTTTAAGACCAATAGAATAAACCGTGCAATAAATGTCCATAAACTTAGTGTTAATAGGTTAACAAAGGTTATTCTTCTATATAAATACTATTGAATACTATGATCTGTACTGATCTATTGGCTAGGTGTTCGATTCTATGATGATACAACGCTTTATTCTTGGAAATGAAAGTTTCATGGTAGCCTGTTTCGATATCGGGCAATGTTTTGAAACTTCGTCCATGTAAAATACGTGCCATGGCATCGAACCTTTTTAACTGTTTCCGTGCTATACGAATTTAATAATACTTTGAAAACAGAATATCAACGCAAAATATGCAGCGAGAAAGATTTGTGAAGTTAAAAGTGAAAGTATTATCAAATTTCATGTTGTAAAAGTATACGAATTTTGAAATCCTGCACACTTTTTTAATATATGTATTTTCTAGTCTCTACACAACTTATTAATCTCATATAATAATAAAAGGTACTTCAATACCTATAAAAGAATATATTGCACAGTACAATAAAATAACGTTATCCGCTTTAAAAGTTAATACGAATGTGCTGTTGCATATAAAAAAAAATGGATTGCAAGAGGGCAGCACTGCATGCTTATGCTCTAACATATTTTTTAATCCTTGCACGTTTAAGTCCTTTGCTTTCTCAATGGAAATATTGAACATTATTCGATGAAATTTAGACGGTATTTTTTAAAAATCAGATTGAAGAATAATCACAGGTAAATTAAGGAGCATAGTTATTTTATTTCAATATGAAAAAATTTTGAATATTAAACTTCATAATTTTACTGTGTCAAATTAAGTGGTGACTGATAGTTGTCTCGCGAGTGCAAAGAGTTAAAATATAAAACTTTTAAAAAAAACTTCGTTTTTTCGTATCCACCACATGTGGAGACATACATAATGTACGTTCGTTGAGTCGGAATGGTTAAAAAAGCAGTAAAAGTTTCCAACTTTTGCTTGCAGAACTGCTGCAAAGATATATATTCCAGTAGATTAATATGCAGCTGCGTACATTGCTAGCACAGTTGGAAAAACATTTTTTAAGGGAAAATGGATTGTCTGCCAACTTCTAAATGTACAATTATAAAGAATTAGTCTTCACAATGTAGTATTACTCGCTAAAACGTGAGTTGACATATAAAAGTAAGTAAAGAATATAGAATAAAACCTTTTTATTTGGGATCCCGTTTTCGAAACATTAAAAACGTTAAAAAGAAAGGAAAAGATTTAGTGATAAGATGTGTCGTAATGTATAGTACGTATAACGTTACGATCACTATCGTTGGAAGTAAAGTTCCAGAAAATGCTGACCATTTTTTTTCTCCTGTTCATTCGGGTCCGAATCGATTGAAGGGTGAAACACGAAAAAGTTGAGTACGAGTGAAATGGAATTAGTAGTAGAGATGAAATTATGGATTCTTCAATTTATTTGTGTCACTAAAGAAAGGCTGAAATGAATATCAATACCAAATGCGGAAACTCAACCCGAAAGTTAGTTTTGACAATTAGTAGAAGTCTCCTACTAAGAGCAACTTAATAAGCGAGCATTACTGTAATTATAATTTTGAAAATACAACCATGATTTGGTTACAAAGGAAAATATGTAATGGAATTTTATTACCCATATGCAACTTATAGTCTATTTTATGCGTTCATGTAATATTTGTTTGAATTGTGAAATTTTGTTTTACAGACTTGTCAAATTACTGCAAATATAGTTTTGGCCGCTTATTTTGAAAATGGTATAAATCCATTTTCTTTTGCTTTGAAATACTGGAGTATGTGTGTTTCATTAATTGAAAAATCCTGTCAGTTTTACTTAATTCATTCACGGTTCTGTATGTTTAAATAGATGTAAATTCACTATAGAATTTCAGAATGAAATTAATTCCATTTAATATAGGAATTTTAATGGACTGAAACAAACGCATATTTTAAAACTTAAATAATCAATTGATTGTAAATAAGAAGTTTACATTAAGGTGTAATATAGGTAAACTTTTCGTTTCCGCAATTTTTTTACTAATGGACTTACTTATACCACTTTCATAATGAACCACCTATTTTATAATGTGAAAATATTATTAAGAATTGCATATGATCACAACGATAATCTAAGACAAAAAGTAAAACTGCACGATTGTACACACATGTGTTGATTTAAAAGTAAATGAAAATTGTTTTGGTTAACCATTGGCAATCATTATCAGTATTGCTCTGTCCCGTGAGTCACCCATGAAAAAGTTGCGATAATGGGCGACGTAAAGTGCGTGCTCTTTGAATGAAGACGATCATTACTGTCGCGTGTTAAAATAATCGCAAGAACATACCGAGCATAAAATAGCTATTACAATTCATTGTAGTTGCATGGCATACAGGGTGTCCTAAGATTTTCTGTGCAAACTTTGACAGTGCATCCTACAAGTAAAACTGACACTAAAATATCACATAACTAAAAGTCCATAAATACTTTATCAGAAAGTTACTAAATAAATGTCGAACTTGATAAAAATGATAATATTACAATATTCTTTCTTACATTTTGTATTTTACATTTTACATCTTATATTTTACATTTTACATTCTGTCATTCTGCCAGCCTATATTTTAATATTAGTTCAATATTGAATATCGGAAATTTTAAAAGTGTCATTAGAAAATATAATTAAATAGTTCTTAATAAAAAAAGTTTATACATGTCACTTTTGTTCACTATCTAAAAAGAATGAATTTTTAGGTTTATATGATCGACGACGAATTAAAAGAATCTTAAATTAATTTGAAACTAAGCCTACGAAAAGTATTCCTCGGGCTTTGTGTTTGTTACAAATATCTCGAAACAATGTTTGAAGAACACTAACTGCTAGAAATAAATGTTTGTACTATTACATTTATGTACAAAACCTGTCACCTAGGGATTTCATTAGAAGAGTGCAATTTTGTGATTGGTATGAGAGTGTACAAATAAAAATAAACTTGTCCTATCACAAATCTAAGTACTGTGTACTGATGGGTCAAACGTTCACACACAAGAGCGCATATTTATATAATAACCATGTATAGAACAAACAAAAGTCTCATGCTTATGACGTAAATCATTTCAAGGTCGATGTAAGTATAATGTTTAATTGAGTATTCATGATGGTTCTGTAATTGGTTCGCACGTATCTTCTAAGTAACTGGAAAAAAATTGTTGTTAATGTCCCTAACGAACGATTTACCGACAATGTTGAGAAATATATCCTCGTCAATTCTCTATAAAATAATTGTCTACATGTACATATAAGTAATTGGCTCAACAAACTCTACTTCGAACGATATATTGGTCAACGTACAGTGCGTTACTCACGTGAGCCAAGCTAGTATGTGGTTTAAAAGTGAAGAGGGACAAGGGGAAACGTCCAACTCACGGCACTCGGCCCAATAGTAATGGCGGAATTAGTTTCGGCACGTTTTTGTTAGTAGCCAAGCCGTGAGCCGAGGTGGAACGTGTGGCCAAATTCATTGCCTGCCCCTCTTCATTTTTGAGCCACGTGCTGGCTTGACGCAGGTGACTAACGCACTGTAGATCAGTTTCTTGTTCTCCCAGATTATAAATTTCTGATAATTAATTTTTTTTTCAAAAAGAAAAAAGTTTATAGTCCACAAGTATTGACATGAAATCAATTGATTGTGAGAAAATTATACAGATATCGCAACAAATGTCGGCCTACAATAAATTCAATAACATCTCATATTTCATACTTTTATTATAATTTCATAGGAAAATAGTGATATTTTTATTCACAAAGTAAATTAACTAAAGTTTGTACAAAAGAGAACACTTTGTATAAATTATATAACTTACAGCAACAAGAAAAAATTGATGAAACATAAAATTCAATATCATAAATTGTCAAATAAATTTTACGTTAGTACTTAAATTTTGTTTAGAAAAAAAATGTAGAAGAACTGGATAATATCTTCTTTTTAGGTTCAAATATATTTATCTTTAATTGGCCATATGGTAACTGAAAGTTTTCTTGAAAGTTTCCTTCACTAATAAATATTATTTAGCGGCTATTATGATATAAAATATATCATAATTATGAATGTGTAAATTCATAAGCAAAAATTAAATACTAAAGTACCGAAGGAGGGAAGTATCGTGGTAACCTCAGGTATCTTTAAGATTATTGTATATAAAGGTTACAGTGTCACCTTCGTTTTTTTATGGAACGATTTATTTTTGTTAGATCCATCTTTATTATATATTCCCAGATATATTTACCAATGTAAATGAAGCGTAGTTTTGATCAATCATTTATCAGGCATTCCCATGGATATTTGCAACGAAATATATACCTAATTAAGTCCTTTTGATTGATGACACAGTAGTATTCGAATCAATTAAGAGATTCATTTTTGTTTATTTATATAAAACAATGGAATGATCAATACTACAACATTATTAATTGATTTGATTAATTAATAAATGATACTTTTGCCGTTTCTAAAACAAACAAATATTGCTTTAATATTTTATTGGTTTCTAAATAATTTCGATAAAAGCACTAGACACTTTTGGTTGACTTTTGGATTCCATAATTAGATTGTAATTATCTAATAATATCAATATTTTCTACTTTTTTTACACATATAGAGGATATTCGAAGGAAGAAATATGATTTGTTTTTGTTTGTTTAATATCAAATTACTGTCTTTTAAACAAAAAATAAATAAATATACAGCTATAACATCGTTTAATATTCCTTACAAAACTAAACCTCGATTTGCTAAATAGTAAACGGTTTTTCGATTTATACAGTAAAACCTTGATTAACCGAGTTACTAGTACTCGCGATCTTGGACTTTTACATCATTCTTCGGTCATCAATGCCCGGAGCGTCCTAATTACTTGAAAATAATTACACGAAGAAACCTGATGTCGAATTAAACTGTTTAGTAACATTAGTAAGTAAATAATAGTATAACTTAAGAACTATGTTACCAAGCCATTAATAACTATCTCTAATACCATTTGCCTTTGTTATGATATAATAAGTAATATTATACGAAATGCTCCAAATTCTCGTTGCTGCCAACGTGTTAACCGTCTACATTCCACATTATTATCCTTTGCTTTTCTACTTATTAATGTTTGCTCACTTATCTTTCATGTCCTCTTATCCCAGCTCTTCGTCCCAGCTCCTCCCATCCACTCTCTTCTAACCCGTAACTCAAACGTCCATTCTTTCTCCCTTATCTTTATACTGTAACATCTTTCTTATTGTCGTGCTTCACATTTAGCCAGCACCTGTTCTCACGTTTCTCATTTATCTTCACACGTTGAACATTTATTTTCGTGCCCCCCTTAGTGCTTATATTCTTTCGTACCATTTTCCGTTCTGAATTCACAATCCTCGCCATTTACCCTCCCTTTTCCTTTTTCATAGAATCCTGGATAGTCCCGTCGTTACAATTTTTCAGTGCCATCTGCTTTGTGGAATTCCCCCCTGTCGTAGGACCTCCCCTTTTCTACTTCCCATTCTGATTCCTCGTTCCTCCTATGTCCTTTAACCTTCACTCACACTGTCGCGAGCCGACTTCCTCCGTCCTCTTTTACAAGGGACCAACATTATTGGAGCTTCATACAGAAATGTAATTCGAATGTGGCGCCTTATAATTGGTTAATACATCAATATAGGATGAATGTATTTTGAAGGTGGTATGAATTCATATCTTTTTTAATTTTAAAAACGAAAAATTTGTGTCTATTTTAATGCGAAACTTCTATTTATAATCAATTTGTAATTTAAATTATAAAAGATTTATTTGTCTTGGAAATTTTTTTTAAAATTAACTGACATAATTTTAAATAGAATTCTATAAACTTTTAAATGGAATTCTTATCTTTATCTTGGGAGTGGTGGAACTCAGTTTTTGAACCTGAGAAAAACAATCTAGGTCTAGTTAATTTTCGAGAAGAACTAGCGGAAAATTATGTAGTGTCTACATAGTTTTTATGTTTCCACCAATAATTATGGCATTTTATTTGAACAAAAAAATAAACAATAGTAGACTGATGATTTAGTAAAGATAAAATTTCTTTTATCTGCGGATTTAATCCATTGAAAACTGATAAGAAGATAAACTTTAATATAGAAATCACTTGCTGTGCAATCTCCAACAAGTTATTTAAAAGAAAGTGTATACACCAAGAAACATGATTTTTATCTACCATAGTCCAACTTCTTAGAACTGTGTGTTCATGAATTTACAACTACAAACAGATAGGATTGTGAATAAATGATGCAAGCTTTTCAGGATTTTTCAATCGATGAAAGTACAAACACGTCAGTATCTCAAAACAAAAGGGAGTAGGCTAACCCTACTTTCAAAATAAACGGCTAACATACTGATTGTTTTCGCTGACAGTATATAACGGACGTTTGGGAAGTGATGGTATAAGAAATGGTCAGTTTTAGAAGAAAGTAATGGAAGGGAACAGATATTAAACAGTGTGAGTGATTTGTTGTTAACCGAAAAATTATATCCATCGTTATTATGTAATGAACTTCGTATTCATTGAATTTAGCACGTTATCAATTATTACAGGTCAGAAGACTTCCTTTCCTTTTACTTAATTAAATAAAGAAAATATATGTCCTATATATAACTTCCAATAGTTCTATTTACATGATAAATAGGAAGAACAAAAACAAATGCTTGATAAACCACATGAAATAAACAAAACGTATGTTGGTCTGATCAATAACTTGCAGGACACATCAGATAAAACAGAAATTATTTATTTTTCATTTACAAAGCGACTCATATTTCTTATCGCACATTTATTTTAATGGATTTTCCAATATTTACAGTGTTGATTCCTGACGTGACTTCTACTTCATCTAGCGAATTTTATTGTAGCGCCTCAATTGTTTTAATCCTTTCGATTTTTACTTTTGACTAATGAAGTTAGACGTGTAAATGTGTCAAAAATGTGTCCTTATAGTAGTGATATATACATATAAATTTTGAATATTGATTCCAACAGTTTGATACAGATTTTAAGAAAAAATGGAAATAATATAACGCATTTTTGATAATTTGAAGGGTTGGCACAAATCATGTTAAGTGGTATTAGTGCGAAATTACTAAGAAACTATCTGTATATTACTCTAATCACTTTAGAAATATATTTTATGCAAAAAAAACCATGAGAAAGTTTCACAGTAGCAAGAAAAATGAAATGTGTAAAACATTTTCGAGTATTTGTATAATCAGCATAAAAGGTCTTACACACTATTAATTGTTCTGTACTAGTAAGTGTTGATGAATTTTCTTGGATGTAAAATGTGGAGTAAAATGCGTATTTACTTTAATCACGTATACATATATTGCATATAAAACAATTTTTTATTAACAAGAATAATATATAATTTTTATATTGTTACAAATCATAATTTACACGAACACAGCCGTTCACAGTGAATGTAAAAATTATACTAACAAGCAGTCAAACTATACTCAAACAGTCGAACCAAAATTAATAGAAAGATATCATCCTTGTGTACTTCAAAGTAATGAACTTTACATACATGTTTTTACACAATTCTGTAGAGCTTATGTCACTGTGTGACCGAAGAGATCAAAGTATTTTCTTCGTAGTGGAAGGTCCAGTCAGGAAAATGCGGGAACATTATAAGGTGCTTTATTAATGGAATACGGTGTTTACAAGATGACAGTTTGAACTAGTGAATTATTATGGCGTAAAAAGAGTTTTTTTAACAACTTAATTTCTTGTGATGATGTTAAAAAAAAAATGTCACAAGGATAACTTGTAAGTACTTACCACTTACGTTCAGACGTACATATGTGATCTTGGAGAAAATTATTTGGAAAGTTTGTTTCCTAATACTTCGATGAGTTTAGAATGACTCATTTCATTTCTAACATGAAACTCAATATTAACTGTGTTTTTGATAAATTTAAGTATAATTTTGCAAACTATTAAATCTTGTCGATGAAAGTAATTCATATTTATTCTAGTATACATATGTATGTGTAGTGAAATGTTATGAGAACAGAAAATTTATATTATATTGAAAAAGAAGTATTATATATGGCTAATTACAATATGATATTATATTTATAGTGCCAATAATAAAATTGGAAAAAGTTGATGAAAGATGTAAGTTAACCAATGTTCAAATAAATATGATAGTAGACGTCATTGCCAACGTTTCTAATCAGTTACCTGCGACGAGTAAACACGTCACCTTAAAACTATAAATGATACTAATTTGTCCAATGATTAATTATTTACCTTTTCAGATAAACATGTAATTGTTCTTCGTTTTGCTTTAGTTTTTCATTAAGATATATAGTGAATTCGTCCGGCGTTTGACAATTGTACGCGTCATTGTTTCATTTTATTACATGCAAAATGAGAAATTTTTTAAACGAAATATAACAGTTAACAACGTCATTTTATGTAAGTAATTTTAGGATTGAAAAATAATAGATATATATATTAAGATAGATAATTTAATGGAAGTTTTTATATTTTATTTTATTAAGATTGCCTTAAACTATAAACGTGTATAATTTTTTAAAAATTTTGCAAAATATTAAAAACTCACTGCGTTCAAGGTCCAAGAAAAATTGTCTGAAGTGGTTAAACGTTCAGGATCTAAGATATTGATTGCAAACACAAAAAAAATTTTAAGAATCAATTTTTAACAATGATGAAAAATTGTTTTTTAATAATATAACAACGCTTGAAGCTTAAAATCGATAATTCCTCACGTTTTTTCTTCATCCAACGCCTTTAAAATTTCACAAATTTTCTTATCATAAAATAAAATTTTATTTTATATGTTGTTTTTATTTTAAAATTAAAAGAGTTCGAACTTTACTTTTTTTCTTTATTCCAATTTATGTTTCAGATTATCTATAACTGATCAAGTACGTATTATTTTAGAACGACGCATCGATTTTTCATTTCTTTGATCAACTTACTCGTTCATTTTACTCGTTTGGTGCTTTTAAACGATATTGATACTTAATATTCAATAACAATTATGTGCTTGCAGTTAGGAACTTTCACAAAACTGTATACAAATATTAAAGTATACTGCAGCCTTTTCTTTATGAAAAAGATATTTGGAGCCAAAATTGATCAATTTACCTGCATGTTTTCACTCTTATTTCATTACTATTATGTTCCATCTGGAAATTTCTTTTCTAAAAACACTTGAAACGAATAACTGTGTCGGATAATATATTGAAAAAGCTATATGGTTTTAGTAGCAGTCATAAAGCGGCGCATCGAACATCCAATAGCGTCACTTGTATACATTAATTTACTTTAATTTATTCAACTGAATATCTGCAATAGTTGAATAGCTACAGATCAGTTTCATATCTGCTGACTTGACTTTATGACTGCAGAAATTTTCAGTGCCCGTATATAACCGATTTTTTCACCACTTCTACTCTAGATTCTTACTTTAGAATCATCCAATAATCAACCATAGGTATTCCTATAAAAATGTAACTAAACCAATCTTCAAGTTTTTGAAAATATGTACAAAGAGAAACAAAATTTGTTTCAGCTACTAGCTAAACAAGTTTATGCATTAACCTAATTTTCTCCAATCGAATTTTGACTGACAGAGGGTTAAGAAGTTATTTATGCTTCAAAATCACTTTGGACTTTGGAAAAATCAATTTTACATTCTTTTTTTTTATATTTGGAATTATTTTGAAGGTGATACATTAACAGTAAAGTCATTAGTGACGATCAACATTTGGATACATTACTTATTACTTAATAGTACTTAATACATAATACAAGATTTTCGGAATAGACATAACTTAATTATAATGAATTTAGAAGGTCAGTTTGTCTGATATACTTAAGCTCATTCTGGATACTGGTGAGGTCACTCAGGTTCGTCTTCATATCATATTTAATGTTAGTTATTTCTTTTAGAGCAGAAACGGGAGCAATTTGTTAGAATGTGTTTAATGCTTAGAGGTATTTCGCGAAGTATGCATTTAGATGGAGGTTGTTTTGTTAGTAATTAAGTTAGTTAGTCGGATTGTCGTATTCCAAATTACATACTTTTATAGACCAGTATGAGGCAAGATCATTTACTCCTTTGAATCGGTTGATTCAGTGTGCCATTAACAGGCTGTTCACTTCACCGGATGCAGCATGCATGGAGCAGCCATTGGTTTTACGATATCTAGAGACTATCATTAAGCTGTAGAAAGATTGTCAGCCAGGATTGATCGCGTCAGCTGAACAGCTTCATCAACGAAACGTGTGGATTTCCTAAAAACATTCTACTGAAACGGCTGTAATATTAATGGTTATAGGAGGAAATGACCGTAACAAAAACTGGAAAAGAGCGTTTCGTCTGAGATCTGCCAGTGGAATCGCCAGTAAGGCTTTTATAGCAGGTTCTGCCTTAGAATCAGGTGAATGGTGGATGTCTCACTTAAATGGGAACACCTAATATTTCCAAACGTTTAGAAACTTAGAAGAAGACTTCTAACATGAAAGTACACTAGCTATGGGAGCAAATTTTATAGTAAGGGAAAATGTCTTTTTCAAGGTCAGGTTTTCGAAATTTTGAAGTCATTGTTACTTTTAAAGTGATACCCTGTATGTGTAACATATTCCAATTTGTTAGCTTCCCTGGGTCTCATTAGAAAAAGACAGGTTATTATGGGCCGCGCATAAATTAATTCTTGTCGGTCGACAATTTTCTATTAACTCTTTGCGGACGAAACTGCCTTATACTTTTAACAATTCTTTTCGAAAAAAACGAAATTATGCATTATAGTCTTAAATAAAAAAAAAACACATGCCAGTCTCTCGTTCGTTGAATAATTAAATTATTCATTTGCAGTTTTCGGTTTTAGATATCGAACCTCGAAGTCGCCATTGGACAAGTCTGGTACAGCGAAAAAAATTACATATACTCAAATAAGAACAATTTCGTATTTTCTCCTTTTTGTATGAGAACAATCGGGTTCTGTAATGAAATAAATTCAACAGTAGTTTGATAACAATAATTGAGAAGCTATCTATCCAAAAAGGTACTTAATATAAATCTTGTTCCATGATGGATTCGTGGAAATTGTAAAGTCAAATATTTGGAGAGTAAATACAAATAAAAATATTGCAACAGTCGCGGTGTTTTATGCACCTATTCTTTCTGTTTGAAAAATAAAAGTGCAGAATATTGAGCGCGCTTTAATATTAAATTTATAGCTATTCGCAGGATGAAACTTTAAGCTTGCGATTTGAATAATTCTCTTCGCTTTAATTCGTGAAAATAAAGGTACTTACACAGGTAATGCATCTTCCAAATATGACAGAATTTTACTAAAAAAATATTTGATATGATATCGCATTTAAATGTAAATTTTAACTTTTATATGTGGGATAATATTTTAATGAAGCAATGGGTTTGTTCATAGTCGGTTTTCATCACCGCGAATATGCAAATTTGCTTAAGTACGCATAGTTGTGACATGCATACATAAAAGAAAAGCCATATAAATGAAAATTTTTTATTACTTTCTGTTATGAAAGCGCAGCGTATATTACTCGTTAAAAATGTCTAATGAAATTATTAAATATTATTAGGGCAAAATAGACGCGTATTTTAGAAATTTTGTCAAAACTTATTATTTGTGTAAAGTGTCGGTTTTTGGTGTAAGTTCTATGAAACTTAAAATAATGTAGTAAACACTGGAATTCAGAATTTGTCTAATTCAACCTTTCGCGGACAAGGCTTTTGTAAAGCATCAAAAATCTTCTTCACAAACAGCTACCCGTCCTACACTGAATTCTTAAACAATGAAAAAGTAGGAAACCGTGTATTGACCTGTTACTTTTCAAGTAATTGAAATATGTTTTTGTGCTTGCAAAACGAAATATTCAGTTCAGTTGAGTGTAGCGAATTGTCAATTCTGTGTTCAAATATTTTTGAATTTTTGTTTGAAATTTGTTTATTCTTCGGTTTGGCCTTTCATTTCTCTTGTCAAATATTCGGATGAACTATTTTACATTTCAGTGAGATACAAAGAACCATTAACTTTTCAACGGTCAACATGATTTTGCTATTTTCAGCTTGTAACTATGCAGTTTGGGAACATTTTGCACATTTCATAATTAAAGGAAATATAAATGCCAGTTGTTTTTAATGAATAATAAGTAATTCCGAATTATTTGTTAAAAATCAATTACTGTTCGTATTGTAAACTTGATCCAAATTTATGTATTTATAAGAATGAAGAGGGTGAAAAATTATTTTTATGCTTTAAATACTTGACACTTTGAGAGTCGGTGTCACGTGTGCGGAATTTTACTTGACAAATGACCATCCAGCTGTTGTAGCACGCACGTGATTTCGCTATTTTCAAGACTGCAATGTTAAATTAAAATACTCAGCTCCAACGGAAACGTATTAAATGAAATAATTAAAGGAATGAATGAAATCACTTTAGACGATAAAACATAATTAATTAAAAAATATATTAGAAAATTAATTGACGTAAAAAGAATTGTAAAACTAGTGGGTATAAACTCTTGTGACCCAGATAAGACTGAATATCAACTTAATTTATAATATTTGCCTGGTAATTAATTGTTGCTGGTAACGAACAAAATTTTCCATTAAAAAATCAACCAGAAATAGTGTCCCAAATGACACGATTTTACATTAGCGACCATGATGTGTTAAGACTTCGCTGGTCACACGTCTAATGCAAGTACCCACATAAATACTCTCACGGTTCGTTGGCTCATCAGGCGTACTTAGATTTTACAGTTCGATGTCAGCACTTTTTGCACAGTCATAAAATAATTATGACACCTTTATTGAACAAAACACTGTCATTATTCGAACTGTATAATATATATTAATATAATTATATATAATAATAATTAATTACTATATTATACACTGTCTCTCTAGTTTAACTGCAAACATTCAAATTTCGGGCTCAAAAAACCATTTGTTTAATTTTGAGATGACCTTGGACTGCCTTGTAAAGGTTATATTAATATTTTCAAGTGAAACCTTACACCATTTATTATATACTCTTATAGTTGATATTCAGGCGTTTCCAAAATACAAAAATTTGGTTTTTGTTCGTATAAACTATAAGATATAAATATCGATAGTTGGTACGCCGTAGACATTAACATCAACCGGTGTTCACCACGGAGAAATTATTTGGTTCAGTAGACCATAGTCCACCTATCCGATTGAGAAGCCAGTTCTTTCAAATACAAACATCAATTCAAGACAACGACTCGTAACTATGTTTACTCAGTAAATCATAAATAATTGAAATCTTACAATCTGCTGGGGCTGTTTGGTATAGAAAAGAGTTAGCCGGTTGATTAGAATGGTATTAAAAAGGTATATAAAGAATAATATTTAATATTTAAGTAGTTTGTAGTTACAAACTATTGGTTATGACGAAGAAAAAATCGTGTTGCAACAAAACAGAGATTTCAGATTAGACATATTTTTCAATGTATTGAACGGCACAAAGTTCGGTTGTCAATCCGATAGAAACTTTATGATTGGCTATAAATTAGGAATTGTGAGTAACATGTGATATGAAAATGGTCTATTGAAACTATTATTGTGTATCGTTTAGTAGAAAGTATTGGAGAACGAAAATCGTCGTCAGCACTGACAGGAAACGGATATAGTATTAAATGATCTGTAATATAATAAAGATATAGAGATCATATAACATAACACTGCCAATTCAGTGTACCATTATGAATCACATAAATTACGTATTGCTTATTCTATTATTTATAAGAAGGTAAAGTGTACACATTTTGTGCAATACATTCAGTTTATAGTTCTAAACTATTTCACTTGACCACCAACATACTATCTAAATTTCCTGTATCTCAATTTCATTGTGGAACTAGCATCGTTGTATTTACATTGGACATATTTTTTCCCCTTATTAACATTTTTGTAATTGTAATGGAAAATTGTTTTATAATGTAAAGAAAAAGAAAACCTAGAGTCTAGTGTTATTTTTTGATATTATAAAATACAAATAATTACAAATAAATAGTAGTATGAATAATTCTACATATAGACGTAATGGTATTTATGGTCATAAATCATTGAAAACTGTATTTCTGTAGCATTGCATTCTATAAATGCCATCTTCATAATTTAAATGTACATGGGGTATACATTTATTTCCGTCAAGTCAAGTTAGGCATTTCTACTATGTAGGAAGTAATACGGAAAATTTACTGTTACTAACAGTCTACAAGTCGTAAATTATCGGCGACGGCACGACGTTAAAATAGTAAGAAGCTTTAAGATTTCAAAATCTGAATTGGATTTTCATTGGAGTACATACTAGTGCTGCATATGAAATTCGAAATATATTAAGAGTTCGATTTTTAATTCAACTAAATATTTTGTTGCTGTACAATTTTATAGCATTTTCTTCGTAAGTGAAGCTTATCCAAGAGAAAGAATAATGGTAACTATTAGAAAAGTAATTTATGATAACTGTTTGAAATATGTTGTCTAAGTCATGATTTTTAACAATTTTTGTCCATGCATGTCACCGTCATTCAACCTTAGTTTCCGAACTATTTATAAAAGTGTAATTCATGTCTTTTAATCCCTCAAAGACAACGTCACAACGTAATTTAAATTAAAAAATTAACAGCAAAATAGTTTAATGAACTTGCAAAAATGTTACATTTCGAAATGTGAATATTTCGAAAACTAAGTTCGAGCGGCGGTAATATCTACTATAGGAAATAAGTTGTTCAAAATGACGACCTTGACAATATATTTCAAAGTTACTCTTATCGGCGAGGAATAGCCAATATAAATAATTACCTATATTTTTTTTTACTAATCGATGCTAATAAAATTCTGAAAAAATTAATTGTTTAATATGATATTCTACAACACATACTTCGTGTGAATTTCATAATTTCGGAATTAGCGTATGTATATTTCACAGTGGGCTTAAGTAATTCGTGTTTCAGAAAATACTTTGTCAAAGTAAAATTCCAATATTTAGTTACGCTAAAAAGGTATACGTATCCATAGACAAATTTCAAATGCATGGTAGGTCGGTTATATTGGACGAGATTTTAAAATGATAAGGATGTTTTTTATGACTGTAGAACGGAACGGTGTACTGAATATAAAATTTGCCTTGTACCCTGCAATTGACAATAATATTGTTACGATCCGATGTATCTAGAGACGCGACATTATTCAAACTAAAACTATTTAGTATAAACGTGTAACAGGTATTTACAATATCGTAATGTTTGTAAAAGCGGTCTTCGGCACGTTCGCTCTCGGCCACAGTCTCTTGAGGACTCTCTTGTCCATCGGTAAATCAATCGTTTCTGAACGACCACTTCGTTTAAACCACCGTCGGGTAAATAGTAAGGGTTGATTTATCTCTGCGAAACATTGGAGAACGGGTTTCGGGATATTACAACAATATGATTAAAGGATACCTTATTTTTCATTGGTCAGTAATATCGAGCAATTCAAATAAGATTTTAGAATATTATTTTGTATGTTTGATTTATTTCATGTTTTGTCTGCATTGGGACACCAACGTGTATTATTTGAAATATATCTATACGGCGAATAAGTGACAAGATAGATCCAATATGTTATAAGGTTTTGTGTACCCAGAATCTGTAATACCGACGCCATTTATAGCTTGCGGTAATTGCTGGTGGCTACGTTCATTTTTCTAATCCTATCGATAAAACAGAATACTATGTAAGCCAATCGGTCAGACCGTATGGATACAAACGTTCCAAACGATAATAATTATTCTTTTTTTTGAAGTTTCTATCTTTTCAACCAAGCTTTTCCACAGGAAGTTAAATTAAATATTGATCTTCTCTTGTTTATATAACTAAATAATCTATTTATAATCTCTAATTCCAAATGGAAAAGCCTGTTGTCGTTAAAATGGCGACATTCGTCCTAAAAGAATGAAACTTATATGCAATAAAAGAAAAAATTTAACCATGCTGGCACTTTTTCTATCGTAACCAGTCGAATACCTGGCTACAAAATAAAGATAAAGAAGTAGGTGAAAAAATTTCTTTTAGCGGAAATAGAAACAAAAGACTGACAAAAATTGAAGAACTAATTAATCGGACAATATAGGAATCTATATAAAGTTAAATTAACAAAAGGAAACGCAGAATTTTAAATCCGGTCATTTAGCCGATTCCCGGTACCATTGCGTTAAGAAACAATAATCGCGAAAGGCAATTATTTTTTAGATTCTGTAAGATATTGTACTGTTGATACAGATAACTCCTGAGTTTAACTGTTTTGTTAAATCTACTTTTCTTTTTCTGGTTAGAAAAAAGTCAATTTCCCATTATCCTAGAATTCCTGTCTTATAACACGAATATTTCTCTTGATATGCGAAGTCTCCATCAGTTACTGATTTTAATGTGTTCTACGTTTTGAGAATTAATGAACTACAATTAATTTTATCGTTTGTAACATATTTTTAACGTTTTTATAGTAACACTTAATAAAAATGCTGTGTAGTGTCCATATGTTTTATCCAACATTAAGTGACTTAATATTTAACAAATGTTAAATAAGTAGAAATCCATCAACCATAATTAAGATTGGCAATTTAAAAATTTTAGATAAATAATAGTCTCAACTCCTATTGGTCTTGCTTAAATCATGTTTATTTGGATTATGTACAAGTGTGTGTGTATTCGGATAAAAGCTAATATATGTTGTTAAATATATATTGGTATTTGTTATTTGTCTTCTTCTGTTTATTTTTTTTCCATTTTATCGTTTAAATTTCTAAATGTGTATTTCTCGTGTTTGAATATTCTTGATATTTCGTGGAAGATAGTTTTTTCTTGGCGTTATGATTACTGTCCACTATTACGTATGGTGAAGGAAGCTCTTGTAAAAAGCCTGTCACGGGAAACTTCATTGCAAAAAATTCTGTTGTATTCTTATCGCTCGGCACAGACGTAGCCGACTCTCAGTAAGTCTGAGGGGTAGTAAACTCAAAGATTTCACATGTCTTATGAATTCCTAATTACGGTAGATTTCCAATTACTCAACATTCTGAAAAACAAGGCAGTGAATAATTAGACTACAACGATGAAATAATAAAAACAAAGTAAATATATATTATATATTGTATATTAATGTAATCTAACAACAATACATTGTATTAATGTAATATGCGTATATGTATAAAATACTATAAGTACATATACATATTATGTTTAAGCATTGTCGAAACAGTGAGTAACGATGCAATAGAATCGGTAAAAATGTAAGAAATACTGCATGGTATCTTTATAGTATCGATATTTTATAATTATTTACCTTCAGTTAACAAATTCATCCTAAAGAATCTAGAAAAATGTATACAATACATTCGTGCGTATTATGTTCCGGAGTAATTGCTGAAGGCAGTAAAGAGTAATCAGAAATTCTGGATAGTCGGATGACGAGTAATTAGATTTTCACTATAGTACACGTTTGTACTATATGGTAATTAGAATAAAAAGCAAAACACATGATATGTGATATCTCTTACTCGCTCAATAAGGAAAATGTGTGCATTTTGTTTGTATCCGTCTGTCGACAATGGTTACCTTCTAGGCCAAAGTCAATCACAGGTGATTATTATCCTACCAACTTCAAATTGATTGCAATAGTTCAATGAAAATATCGTTTAAATCAACAACTTTTCAACCTAAATAGGTTAACCTATTACATGATATCTCGTGGTAAGGGTATGTATTGCGAGTGCTGGCTGCTATTGTAGATATCTTGTAGTTTACGCTGTAAGTTTGGATTAACTGCCACTTTTCACGGAATAGGTGCATAGCCTTATGAGGCATAAATAGTGTCAGAAGATGCACAATAACTTTAGAAAAAACTAAATAATGATAATAATTAGTAACAATCAATTATTTATAGTGAATAAATAATCTTGTTTTCTATAAGATCGATTTTTGGCACCTAGAGCAAGACATTATTAATTTTTCGACAGTGAATGGATTAATATTTTGTTATAGAAAATACCCAGATAAATCGATTAATACGTTTAAAGTTATATGATTACTTATAGACTGTACGATCTTTAGGCGAATTCAAGTTTTTAAGAACATAATTAGAAAAATAGAATAACGATGGGAAATAGTTTTTTTTTCTAACGAATATTATAAAAAACTACTACACTTTGGACAGTTTTTCTATATTTTGATATACTTTTGTGTATTTTATACATTTTTCCATTACCCTTTATATATATTTTTATTATATAAATTCTGTACATTTGAATTTTTCATAAATGCATAAAAATTCGCAATCTGATTAACTTAAAAATTTTCTCTATTACTGATATCCCCTTTTAATCCAAACAACTTTTGTTAAGACGTTTTTTATCAGTTTTAACAGAAATTATAAATCAATGTCTTGTACATCATAAAGTTAAATATCGTTACTGACCGGAACAATTGCTTCATTTATTTGAAATGAATTTTATCGGTTAATATAGCAGATTACGTTTTCACGAAATTTAAAGATTATCGTATAAATTGAATATTCCTTTATCATTATCATGTTAAGTGAGCAATTTTCAAGTGTAAACGAAAATTTTTAAATATAGAGAAAACGAATTTTATACCACTAATATTGCACATAAGAAATCTGAAAAATCGTTGAGTAAAAAAAGAAATCATAGCAAACATTTTTTATTAGTACGCATTCTGTAGAAAATACATACACATATTTCAAACATTAAATTTTATTTTTGTTCTAACCGAATGCATTTAAAAAAGTTTCTGATGAATTTATATCTTTTATTAACTTTTCACTATAATCGTCAAACGTTAGTATAACACCGACATAGTCAAGTAATTGTACTACTTGTAATAATAGCAATGCAATTAAATGTCTAAAAACGACAGCAATACAGTGCAAAACAATTTACAAATAAAGTACGAAAAGATGAAAAGGAAATAGATACTTTGAATTAAAAATTATGTTCAATTTATAAAATATATAATTGTAGGAGACAATTGTTGGAGAATGTCATAAATGAAACGCATATATGTTTAAATATTATTTGCGTTAACATTGACCATAACGTAACATCACTATAATATGATTTTTAGAGAAATACAACATAATGATCTTGTTTTCAAACTTACCTATAGGAATTTTCTCAACATAAAATTTTACGAATATTAACATAGTATAGATGCTGTTGAAATGTATTATAACATTTTCAGTTGTCAATGCTGTAAATTACTGGTAACACCAAATTCCATAGTATGGACATGTCAAGTTCTACTATTTTATCGACCTAACCATTGAAAATAGATTATAGCGTCCTCTTCCCATGCAAAACGGTCAGTTGAAGAACTAAACGTTGCAGTAGCGCAGGAAGGCAAAGAGAATGTGTAAATAAAATGCATGTATTTATTCACGGCTTTGAATCGGAAATTGGAACTTGGGAAAGACCATTGTAAATATTTTAATAATGAAACCACCCACTTGATTCGGTGGACACTTTGACCTTTGTTTGCTTGCCAGGATGTAATTTTAAAGTTGTTGCGAATTATATTTACGCAGTCGGAACAATAAAGATTATGAAGTAAGAAAATGTTTTTTTTCGGATTTTAACAAGTGAATCAAACATCAAATATTCAGCAGGGGAATATCTTTTTTTTATACTTTTATGTGTTAAAACTACATTCAGGAACAATATTATGTCAGTCATAGAGAATAATGTTTTATATTCTAAATGGAAAAGATTGAAGTTTGTATGCCTTATGTTTTTGTAGAAATAAAAGTTATTTCGTGCAGACAGTTTTCATAAAAATCAGTTAAAGCGATCAAATGAAAAATGTAATTTTTAAATAACCTTATAATCTTTTATTATCTTTTATATTGATTATTATTTTTTATTACAGAGTACAAAAATATTTGAATTTATCGAGTAAGAATTTCGAAATAATGAATCTTTTCTCACCACAGAGCAGTCCTCTTTACATATTTTAATATTTATTGGTTTATGTCTTGTTATACGCCTACCATTTGGGAACGATTTCATTATTTATATTATTACAAATGTCAAATTCTGTCTGTTATGTTTATAATATTCGGGGAAAGATGGTGGAATTGAATGAAAATAAATTAATTTTGTATTAATGCACGTGGATAATTTTATTTTCGTTTTCTTTTAATGTTTCTTTTACTTTAAATAATTTATATTATGGATCATAAAGTTGAAGCCGCGATAGAAATTATGTAAATTAAAATACACATGCATCAATACACGCATTTACAGGAAAGCATAGATGGTCATAATTGCACCTGCATTGAGGGCTTGGGTTTTTAATACTCAGATACAGGATATATGTATCCTATGTATACGTGTTTCTTTTATATATGAAGAAACTACGTAAATATTAAAATAAATATTCAGTCAACAGTACTAAAAACACAAGCAAACGTATATGAAGGTAAAGCACATATACTTGAAAATGAGTGCACTAAAAATCGCTAATTTACGCACTTTTTATTGTGCTTATGCTTCTATTACTTAAATATAGAAATAAATAAAGCTTAAAAACTTTTTCCGGTTTATCGTAGACTTATCTCTAGTTTTATATTAATACTCCGTTGGTAATATTGCGATTTACACAAAAATAGTTGTTAAGCGTAAACATTTCACAAAAGTCAAACTACGAAAATACATTCGTTGTTATATCTATTTTTACTTCTCATTAATAATACGTTATATTTACAGATTCGTTCTGTAGTTTGTATTATTGTATCTACAGCTGCATTTCTCATATAGGTTGTAGGTAATGTAGAAAACTGTAACCACATTTTGTGGTTGTTTTCAATAAATTGTGGAGGTGGCGCTGTACGTCACAGGCAGTAGTAGATGCGCCATAAACTTACCATAAATGTTTAATTTTTAGTATTCCAAGTAATATATTTACAATAGTCGTAAAAACTTTTTCAAATTAATTTTAAATATTATTAAGTTGACTGCTAACTGATTTCCTTAATTTAAATCATTTTTACTAGTTTCTATTTGCACGGATAGATGGCGATTCATGTATGACGTTCTTCCATTGCTCAGACTTGTAGCTTTACGTGTCAACTTTTTAATCCCGGAAGTCAAAACTGGAATTTATTTTTTTCGTGTTTTTGTGTAAATTAATTCATCATTGAATCCGTTGACCCTATAAATTGTTACATCTACGGTGGAAGTTTGGCAACTGGACAATTTAAAAAAGTAACTGACTTTGTTTAGAAATGTAGTTTAGACATACTGATAAAATATTTATCTCTTTTATTGACAGTACATGATATATATTTACTTAAAACTTTTTTGTAAATTACTTTAACCCTTTTGCAGTTTTTTCTTTTCAACCTAATCAAACTTTCTATTACGTTTGTACAATTTTTTTCAATTTAGTTATTTTCTCATTATTTGAAGGATAATTTTCAGTTTGAGAAACAAACGAGAAAGCCATAGATACTTATAAGTGTGTTCCTACTTTTACAAAAATATTTAAAATTTGTACGTAAACTAGGACTGTAATGCTGCTAAAATTGTATTGTGTCTTGTATCTGTTTTATATTACGTTCGTTTTCCTTTTTTAGAATTACATTATGTGAGTAATGAAATATTTAAGGAAATAATAATTGAATATAGGTAATTTAATTATCGGAGAGTGTTATGATCAAATCCATAATAAAACTGTTTTTCGTAGTTAGCAGAAATGTAAAAATATTAAAGTATTTATTTCATCTGGAGAGAATTTATTGAGATATTATTGTATAGAGGAATTAGGGCATCAGTAATAATACGAATTACTGAAATGTATAAAGAGATCCTCACAGCTGACTCTTCATGGAGTTCGATAGAATTAAAAGGATTATTTTTAGCTTGTATAATTATATTTTATAGATAATCTCTTCTCGATGCTCTTCTTTTATAGACAATTGGAACGAGGAAGGAAAAGTTGTGGAATTCAGACCTATTTCCATAAGAGAGGGTATTTTCGAATGTCCTTACGAATGTGTATTTTCCTTGCTTGTCTTCTTCTACCTGTCCGTGCAGGAAAGTTAGTCCGTATCACACGTAGAACTTGAGTAATTGTTTTCCTTTCATAGTCAAAACTTTGGCTTCCACTCCTTTATTCTATTCTATCCATATATTCTCTTCTGTCAGTTAGGACTTCGTATACTTCTCGTCCGTTCTTGCGTTTCAGTCCTCAGTTATAATGAATTTTAAATTTTTCATTCGTGATTTCAGATAATTTTTATATCTTACTACCAGAACTTTTCTCTTTTCTTGTGCCAATGGTTATTTTTATCAGTTTTGTTCACAATTTGTACTTTTAAAGTTTTTAAACGTGTAAAAATATGATTAAAAATAATTACGAGCAGCAAATCGTTCTGTTCTTTAACATTCGGAGGCCGGGTGTCACAAGTAACATTATCTTCGATCATTTGAATTGTTATTTACTAGTTGTTCTAGATATTTTTTCAAGCATACTATTATGAGGTTTAAATAGAATAAACTCAATCATCGCAATTCGAGAATTAAGTATCCTTTAGGTACAGTATTCACAAAGATTATTTCAATTTGCTCTTGCTTAGGATACTTTATCGTCAAATATTTATCTGTACACTTATAATGTTCTCTTCCCCTCTCCTCTTTTCGTATTTGTAATATCGCGGTAAGAGTAAATTCACACATCAACTTAACATTCTTTTAAAACTTCATTCTTTTACAGAAAAAGGGACGAAAAACGCCAGTAATGCAAAGAAAATGAAAAAAAAACGTTGCAAGGAAAACTCCTGTTTTAAAATCACTGAAATTGTATTTGAAAGATTTTTCATATTATTCTAAATTAAGGGATATATTTGTGCATTGTCTATATTTAATAGTACAGAGACCAGTACAAAATCTTGATGAAATCTTGCCAACACCGTATTTATTTTGTTTATATAATCGTTTAGTATTCCTTTAAATATTTTTGTGTCTGTAAAAAGTGAATTGTTTTTGTTAAAATGCATGAGTATATTGTATCATTTTTTTTTATAAACTCTTGATGTACACTCTAGTGGAAGCTTTTTGGCCTTAAAAGGAAACATCATTGTTATTTTTTCCATACTACAGTTTTTACTAATATTTTTGGCCACTGTTGATATTTGACTTGAAATAAATAATTCACATTAAATGCACTTCAAATTGTCAGAATAATTTATTTAAAGATCTATGCGCGATAAATTCTTCATAAAGAATATAAATGTGTAAAAATTACTAAAAATAGTACAAAGATAAAAACAGAAATACATGGATATGTAATCTGAAAGGGATGCAACTATTTATAAATTGTAGCAAATAAGTAGATAAAACAAGTGGATAAATTCATAGGAAATATATTCAATAATTGTAATTCGTACAATATTATGTTTCTGTTTAAAATCAAGTTGAATGTGTGTTGTACGATTATTTTCATTTTCATGCTTTATTGTTTTACCATCATTGTCTGTTTTTTAATTTTACTGAGTTATATATGCTATTTTACATTGTTTGGAGAAAAATAAATTTGAAAATATTATTTATTATGTTTAATGTATTACGGCTTTCTTTAGGCTCTTTTTCAATAAAATGTTTTGAATTTTATTTTCTCAACAAGTTTATTTAATTAGTCGGTTGGTCTACTTCAGGACGGCGTGGAATTTGTACCAAATTTTATGCTTTATCAGGGGGTTTCTGTAAATAGTTTCTGACCTGTTATATTACACATTTATATTATTTATTATTATTTAGATTTATATCATGTACCCTTTCAAACTGTGTAATAAATAATACTTTTCTCTTAGTATCAGTTGGGTTTATTGTATTATTCTTATTTGAGTTTTTATTGCCTTTTATCTTACATACTTGTAGTAAATTAGGGATCAAGTTTCAAAAATTTATATGTAACGTGACTTTTAATTAAGCCTTATTTAAATAAAGAAACTAAATATTTAACGCTTAACTCTAAACCTACTAGATGGGTCAAAATGGTCTATTTCTAATTTTTCTTTGTCAATTATTAAAAAGATAACAAATGCTTCTATGAGAAATTGTTAGAAAAATTGATTCAACAACGTACAAACTGAATTGTAAATCAGTTAAACTCTCAATAGATACACTCTTGGAGTTTCTATAAAGAAATTTTAAAAAGTTAATTTTATAGCTCCATGGTTTTAGTGTTAAGACATATAATTCTTTGCTTTCGATTATAAAAAAAACCGCGTAGATAATTATATAACTGTCAATGATAGCCTTTGTTTCTTTTCCTACCGATTTCCCATTTAGTTTCGGTAGTTTTTCAAGCTGATTTTGATTTTTATTTATTGTTATTGTGTTCCGTTTTTTCTATAGACTTGAACTCACAATAGCTTGAAAACCATTTGGTTTCGTTTGTATAGTTTATAGTTTATTGAATTTATATTTAAACGCAGTAATACCCGCTCAAATGAAAAAAAAATATATAGTCCTTTTAAAAACGAAGCTCATTCGTCGTATTTCTTATACGTCTCACTACAGTTGAATTTAATCCGCTGCCGTATGATTTAATTCGTGAAAACGCTTGGTATACTAAACTATAAAATCGTTCATGTGCTGGAACCCACATCAATCAGTTCATACGCTTTCTGCTTTTGCTGATCACGCGGAAGCTAATAGCTCCGTAATATGAAAGGACGCAGGTAAATACATTACTTTATGAACCATGAAATCTGATTACTTTTAGGAACGCATGTTTGCACATAAATCTTATAGTACAATCGAAAGTAACAAAATCATAGAAAACTCGATTTGTGGAAGCTCTTTCTGACTCATGAATAAATATCACGTTAATAAATTTTTATTTACGTTTACAGAAGAAAATGAATAAAATGTAATATTATTTAGTAGATCTTGTTCAAATAATCAGTACCACTGTATTGGTTTCATCAGAAATTTATTTCAGTTCGCTTTACCGAATTTTAAAAGATTTTATAAACGTTTTAATGAAGTTTCAGGAGAGCTTACTTTTTCTCTGATTTCAGTGATTTTCGAATATGTTGTAAAAATCATTATTTTAAACTTTTCTTGCTACGCATAATTGACAATAATGCGTAATTGTATGTCTGTAGTAATGTAGGTATACGTTGAATTAATAAAAAAATTTTAATTCAATACATTTATTCTATAGTTTAAATTTATGACCATATAATTTAAAACAAAATTCATTAGCCTTCTATTAAAATACTATAACCTCAATTTAAATCAATAAAATTCATTAGCCTTCTATTAAAATACCATAACTTTAATTTAAATTAATAAAGTTCATAAAATTCTATTAATAACCATGTTCAAACTATTGATTTTGATGTTAAATCTGATTTATATTTTGCACCTTCTTGAACCATTAGGATATGGAGACCCAATTTTATTTTATGTTGACTGTCGGCTAGCTTACAGTGAAATGTATTAAGAAATCACATAAATAATAAATACAGTGGGTAGCTTTTCTATAAGTTCATCAATTCCTCTTTTCAGTACCTATATTCAAATAAAGAAAGATTAATGACTGCAGTGTCACTACCAAATATCTTTTATGCGCGCATCCATAACGAAGACTGACAATGAATGCGGCAGACTGATGGAAATACATTTAACAAGTGAACCACGAACCTGACACGTAATTCTACCGTCTTGTCCGTGAACTGCATCACGGGTTTCTCACGATATTATAAGACAAGGGGTTTTAATACAGAGTATGCGTGATGGACGGTAAACGCTTAATCGCGACTGACGGCGATGCAGAAGCAACGAAGCTTTTCTGTAGTGTGAATTCCGTGGAAAATATGTAGACGTCTGCAAAACGCTAAATTGGATTACACGAAAAAAATATTTCCAATGAATTTATAACTTTTTTAAATTTTTGGTATAGGGGCAGGGTATTTGAAACAGAACTCCTTAATAACAAATAGTTCTGAGAACCAAGTTACATACACTGTCCGAGCTGGCAAGTATGATGGTGGTGAAAAATATTGGTTTTCAGCTCATTTTTTCTGGACTTCAAGATCATCATTATTTATTTAGCCCCTTGTTTTATGCCTTACTTCTGAACTATGCTTGATAAAACAACTTTGTCATTAATAATTTAGTAGAAACGGAAACGAATTTTATACTTATTTTGTGTCTACATTTACTCTAAAGGTTAGAGATTAATAACAGACAAATAATACTTAATTTATGTTAGAAATTAACAAGTAACACTTAGATTTGTCAAATTTGATTTGAAATTTACATCAAGTGTCTGACACGTTATTATAAGACAGGAGGTTAACAAAGGTTAATAAAGGTTAATAACTTCAATGACAAATTTTTCTTAGAAAGAAATAGAAACAAAAAAGAAAGCCAAAAATTGAAAAAATGATTAATCGGACAATATAAGAATTGATGTAAAGTTTTTTGATGTAAAATTTTATGTTCCATATACTCATAGGAATTAAGAACGCAATTTAATTCCTCTGCCCCGAAGGGCATGCCAGGTATATGATAAAATGAAATTTCTTTTATAGTTTGATATTTAAAAAAACAATACAACAAAATTATGGTATAGGATGTTGAATATGATTCTGATATTATGTTTATCTTTCAATACACGTCGCTGAGAGCTAGATTGATCTTATTTCTCATATTTTTGTGTCCATTAACCAATAACAGCTTTCAATACGAAGACCTAAAGAATTGGACAAAACTAAAGTTGAAATGTCTCTTAAACTAATCACTTTTCGATATACATATATAGAGTAGGGTGAGAATAAAAGTTCCGTCTTTCATATAAATGGTTGTAAAATTTAGCAATAAAACGATCTTGAGATATGAAAAAAGTCCCTATTTTACAACTGGTTTTTCATGTAATATAAAATTAACACTAATACTACCAGACAGGTCAAAACGACCCATTCCTGATTTCTTCTTTTTGCAGTTATTAAAAAGATAACAGATGTTTCTCTGAAAAAGCATTAAAAAAATTGATTTAATAATACGAAAACTGAATTGTAAATCAATTAAAGTCTCAATAAATGCACAATTGGAGTTTCTATAAAGGAATTTCAAGAAGTCAATTTAACTGCTCGGTAATTTTACTGTTAAGTAAGTAAGAAATTCTCTTCTAATTAGTAGATATTTATTAAATATTTATTAAACATATTTTCGGATAATGAATAATCCTGGAAATCATTGCATTTCTAAATTAAAATTGAGTACCCTGTACATTTAACTGCGAAGACGCTGTGAAAATATTCCGAAGGGATTGCGACACTGGTTGGAAAATTGAGTCGCATTGTTCATCGTGGACACCTTCCTCAGAAGTTAGTTGTTAGAGACTCTCGTCGGTCTCGGGAGTGGTAAATACTGTGCGGTGCAGTTCATACGGGTACCACGTTGAAAACTGTGTCGCTAAACTTAAGGTTTATGACACGTCAGTCACTATTGAGGTTTAGGGACCAACAACGCGCTAGAAACGTGAGTACGCGACACAGCTAATTTGTCGACAGCTGACTTCGTGCTTGCCCAAAATAATCTTGAATAAGGTTTCAGTTTTTAAATTTTTTCACATTTTACAAAATATTAACGTTACCGCCATAATACATGAACCAAGAATTTTAAGAATTTTATTGGGTTGGGATGGTTTGGAATTAATTTCTTATTATTTAGCAATTTATTGTCAAAATAAGGATTCATATAATTCTGCGATACCAGCAGTTTGTTGTAATCGAATTAAATTGGAAAAAGGCACGTACACAGACTGAACATACATATATACGTTACATTTGCACATTGCAAATATTAGAGACAGTCCATCGGGACGTTCGAATTCGCAAAATTTGCGGAATGACCAACCAGAGAATCGTGTTCACTTTTACACTCGTCACAAAATGAAAACACATGACAGGAAATCATGAGTACAGATTCTAAAAGTAGAGGCTTCGCCTTGTAAAACGAGTGTAGATTGATTAATCTCTTTTTCACAAAGTTATGTAACTTGGAACTTGAACAGTTTTTCAACGAAACTTTAGCAATCTTTCAAGTTTGGACACCGGTGTATGTTCAATTCTACTGAACTGATAAAACGTAATCACAATAAAACAGACCGGCGCATCAGTTTTACTACCGTTCACTATCTATAATTGTTATTGGATGAATTGTTTCATTCTAGTATATTATATATTCAATATTTATGCATATATATTTATGGAATGAAACAAACACGATCACGATGCTTGGCACTCTTCGATCGGATTTCTACAATGACCTACACACAACTGGTTTAGATTGCTTGCGCTACACGCTAACGTTTATATCCTCTCTACAATTTAGAAAATTAATTCACTACTATCTACAAGATTCTCAAGGATTAGAAATTTTCAGATTTAATTGATTTTTACTGATTTGATTGATAAAGTGCCTAATATACTCGTTAAATTAATCCTCCCACTACCGTGGAGTTATTTTGTACCCACCGTATCGCATTTTCTATATTGCTTTCTACCGATCGATCTGGCTAAAATTTTAAAAATCTGTAGCATATACTTTGTTTTACTGCAATTTGAATACTGCGGTCGTTTAGTTACTGTGTATTTTGTTTCTTGGTAGATCTGGTATGAAAGTTGAGAGAGACAGAGAGAGAGAGAGAGAGAGAGAGATTAAACAAAACTGTTATCAATTGAATTCTATACAGAAGATATTCACGTGAAAAGCACACTGAAAAACAATTATCTGCAAAAAATATGAATTGTTATTAGAAAATAATGATGAATATAATAATGTTAAAGTATAAATAATTTCAGAAGTGTTCAGCAAAAATATTGAAGATATTAATATCAGTGACAAAATATTTTCTTCGCAACAAATATAGTATTTCCACAGAAACTTATTAAACAATAAAATTTGGATAATACAGGTATTTCGTGTGATGTGGGAACTTTCTAAAATAAAAATTACCTTAGTAGTGTAATAGTTAAAGTTGAAATATGATTGATATTCAAATTTTAATCAACGTCGATTATTCTTATAGCATAAACCTTGACGTAATGGAAACTTCTACAAAACAATGTAATGTTATTAAGTTTAAATTTGTTTCAGATATAAATTGATGTTGAATAGATATATTTTTTCATATATTCGAAGAGATAGCTTTTATATAATACAATCAAAGATACAGTGTCGCATATGATGCAATTAGATATGTTGCATAATGAAACAGTGTTGAATAATAAATAGAAAAGTATGGGTCTAGTTAGAATTTCTGTTTATTTATTGAGTTCTTAGAAGCAAAGGAAATATAGTAAAAACATTTAGTATTTTTGATTCTATATAATAAAAACGAATGTTTTTCGTGCTAAACAAATTTCTTTAGTTTTGGGATTCACTATGGGAATCTTCATGACACTGTTTATGGATTAAAAACAGTTGATATTACGAGGTAACGAATACTATAAAACATAACATTGATATGATTAGTGTACTTTATATGTTCTATGTGTACTTAAGATGAACATGATTTTTATATTAACAATAACATCATTGGGGGCTTTTTTGGCATAAACTTATCTTTTTCAAACGTTTTTAATTTTACGTTAAATCGAAGTATGAACTTGGTACATTCCACGCTTCAGTCCGATATTTTTTATTAATAACATGGTTCCGTTTAATGCATACGTACGTTCACAATTTTCATGGAAAGAAGTAAAACGAATAAAAAAATGAAACTTGGCACGAACCTGCTCGTACACTGCAGCTACGATCTTATTGATTTTGAAAAGGATTGCTTGGTCGGGTAAGTGGGAACAATGCAAGTGAGGGTTGCATTATACATATTTATAGCTTCTGCAGATTCGAAAATTTGTTTGCTTCTGTTTTACAGGAAACAGCAAAATGCGTATTCTCTAATTTCAAAAGAACGAATCATCGTACAAGAATATGCAAAATACCCTACATTTAGACTTTTTCTTACCGGTGTGAAATATTTATTAAACCCGAAATTCTGTTAGTACAGCACGCCATATAGAGTTAAATTACTGTCAAAATTAAATGAAATAGAAAGAAACATACTTGTTATGATTAATAATTTCAAAAATAGCAAATATTATTAACTTACATTTTTTATTTCAATATCATTAAAATCATAAACGTTACATGTAAAAAATGATCGATGTAACGTAAAAAGATCTGTACGATTGTTTATAATAAGTATTAGTTTCGCAACACGTAGTACTGAATTCTATAAAAAATAAAACTTCCTTATTTGTGAACTCAAGAACACAATATAGTTTATTCTTCATACAAGAATTATGAAAAATCTGCGCGCGAGTATCATATCCGAAGAACAAAATACAACTCGAATTGCAAGATATAATTCAGTACATCAGATTAATTTGAAAAATCCAAATATTAAGAGAAATAAATAGCTTTCTCGCATTTTGTAAGAAAAGTTACAGCAAATTTCATATCTAATAATATTTATTATCTACTATGTGTTGCTTATTTTATGCAACACTTGTTTATCATTTTTTTAGTGTGTTTCTTTATGTTATTTAATCAGTTAACGGTGGAATTTAGTTTAAAAAATCTCTCAATGCGTGCGCAATAAAATCAAATAATAAAGTCTATACTTGTGAAATGCAGAGAAAATGCATCTAGAATATATTCTAACGAAAAACAAGCAAAACGAAGAAGAATGACACATTTATTTGGAAAAATAGATGATTTGTTGTTAAAAAAATTAGTATCATTTTGCATTTTAAGATAACATGTATACTCGTCGAATGCAGTTAACTTTACTTAAACGGAGAAACAGAAGCGATATAACTTCTTGACTATTGGACTACATGTTTAGTCCACAATTGAGATCAACTTAACCCTTTACACTCGTGTGTCATGCTAGAGATTACAATACAAATTTGTTATAGAACGTTGGAAAATGTTTTAAAAAGTACCATACCTTAAAAGATTATAATAATTAAATCTTATTATAATAATAATAAATAAAATAAATATAAAACGTTGAATTCTATCGCTGAAAATTACTTTAATTCATTTCTCTAAAAATACATACACCCAACAACATTGGAAATAAATTGAGTGCAGACCGTTAACGCAAGTCTAAAAAGTTTAAGCCTAAAATACGTACAGTTCGAAATGTTGAATTAATTTCTCAGGAATTTTCTACTTTGAATTTTGAAGAAGGCCTTTTATTGTAACTGACTGTATATTTTCGAACGCCTCAAGAGCGACGGGCACATTTGTATCTTGCCAAGGCACTTCCATCGCTCTATTTTCAACAGTAATTAACGTATCGTGAGACCTCACGCAACGTTCGGACTTAGATTTATGTGTTTGTTTTTCTCGATCTGAAAAGGATCCTTGCGCAGCACCCTGCCAGAACGTGTATGCGGATTGCACATCGGTTGTGTGGGCGTTGCAACTTCGAGAAAATACCGTAATTTTTTATGGTGTTTCTCATGCTCTCGTCTAATTATGTTTTTTTCTAAATTGTTATTCAAAAGCGGAATTAAAAGTTTTCAGAACGACAATTTTTACAAATTAATCTATGACAAGACTTTTGCGAAAAACTATAAAATAAATTTGTGTATTTGTACAGACATAACAATAATTTTTATAAAAACTTAGAAATAAGTTACAGTTGCAGGGTAGTTTTAGTGTTGAAGTATAATATAAATACTAGAATGCTGAGAGTAAAACCGTATCAAGCGTGAACACACACGAAGAATCAAATCGAAATGAATACAATGGATATAATCATAATTTTTATTGTATGTTATGATGCAATGAAACCAAAGAATTATCAGCTACGTAAGAAAAAAGGTCTTAAAAGGTAGAGTTACGTCATTGAAAAGTTAAATCCTCTTCTCCGATTAACTGATTAATAATTTGGTGGAAGTAAGCACATAATTAGGTATCTGTGTACATCCGCTTATCATTGGTATGTCTGCTTAATCAGGTCATTAAAATACAAATCACATACACGTAGTTTGCTTTCGAATAGCAAACAATTAATAATTCCGGTCGCGTCACTAATGGAATTTCAAATATACACTACTGTTCAAAAGGTAGGAATCGCTGCTCTCTTAACACTAAAACTTTAATTTATTATTGAAAGAACACGAATAAATGTTTTAATTTTTCTAATCTCATATTAGTATGTATGTGTAACCGTTAAAAAATTATGGAATTACAATTATGGCTATGTCTTTTTATTTTATCTTTTTGTGTAAACCATTATCACGAAATCTATTATTCTCTGAGTATGGAAGCAGAATTCATAAATTAAAAATAATTGATTATTGATCATTGAAAATTAATAACGAAAAATCAATGAAATTATTTTGATAAATGTTAAAAAGAACTTGACAAATTTTTAAAAAAGTTAAATTTTAAATGATTTTGAACATTGTATTATTATATACGAAACATATAACATGAATTTTATGATTTTGTAACCACTTTGTTGTATACTTTAAATAGTTTATACAGAAAATATTAGTAATCTTTTATCAATAGAAAAATAGAAAACTATAGCAGAATGTTAACTGGTGGGGCATTGTTAAGAACATACACGAAAACCGAGTTCCTTCATGCATTTTTATGTATGTCAATCTGTTTCCAATGTCAAATCCAGTAGCCAGAACAATAGTTACAAATTTCATGTCACTTCAGAGTTTTTGAAAGAATCCGTTTTAGGGCTTCCAACTGCTGGAAAATCTGTCGCCAGCTTTTACGTTCTATATTATTTACCTTTATTCTATATTTGTTTTTATTATAACATACTTCTATCATGACTTGTAGCAAATTTTGCTCCATTTAATAGTTCTTGCTGGAGTATTTTTTTTGTACCATGTTACATTTAAATTCTGGGAGTTTCCCAGTAGAATTTTTTGCAATGTTTTACTTTTAGTCAAGTGAAGATAGAACTGTTAAAAATGCGTGCTTTGTCAATTTTACAGTAATTATAAATTAAATGGAAGGACAATTAATGCTAATGAAGGAAGCGTATGTTATTGAAGAAACTTCAACGCCCAAATTCATTCTAATAGAATGAAAATAATGTTCTTTTTGAGAACTTTAGTGTCGCCTGCAGTTATACAATTAATTGTGAAGATCTGACGAATGGCCCAATATTTTATTGCTGTTAATATTATAGCTGTAAATGATATTATATTTCCTTTTGCTTCTCCAAGTTCTATATTTTTTATCAGTTGTACTATTAAATAAAAATATTTATGCTACTCTCACAATACAAAATGATATTTCTTATTTTAGTAAGACAAAATTATAATTTTTAATTATTAATATCTTTTAATCGATTTTCAGCTCTCTTCATGGATCATTCGCGCTGTCCAAAAATGAAGTTTCGTAAGTACATAATTTCCATTAAATTTTGTTACTTGTGTTATGTAGAGTTATAAATTTACCTTAATGCTCATCTAATCTAAATAATTATCACCTTTAATTCCTAAACTCAAACCCTAAGCAAAAGACTTATAGGTTTCTACCATTTATGAAATGAAACGTTGCAAATAATATATGTTATTTACAAAAATGTAAATAAAATAATTTATATATAACTTTTCTGAAATACAAAGATTGGATTATAACAAAAGGCACTATTAACACGTTAAATGTCGCATGATTTCATAGAGCAAGATACACAAAATGGAAAAAATGTAATGTTAAATCATTTGATTGAGTTACATTATTATTATCGCACATTCATCTAGCTGGATGTCACATTAGATAGAATTTATAATATAGATTTTATTTATAATTATTTATTTATAATATAGAAACGTTTTCAAATAATTATCGTTTAATCGAGTACACTATAATAATTCGATTTGGTTTCGGGTTACCGGTGACCTTCATGACATTCAACGTGTTAAAACACTACTTCATTAGAAATATAATTTAAAAAATGTCCCGAAAAGAAGATAAATTTTCTGTAAATTACAAAATAATCTCAAATTGTAGGTCCTTTATACATTTAACAGAACATAAATATCTAAAGTGAAATGTTTACATTAATACAACTTGGGTCTTAATGGGTTCATCTAAATGAAGTCAGGGGTTATACACTTCATTACTCGTATGGGCGTTAGTCATTGAGTCTACGTAGAAGAAAATTTAGGGGTACGATAGCCCATTTTCGAGGAAGACATATTGTCAGTGGGAAAACGTATACATTTTTGACTTGGGAAAATGCAACTCCTAATAATCGTTCGCTGATGTACGATTCCGAAAAATATATAGTTCGGCTTATCGACACCGGAATCGGCGTACGCATGCGTACGAAGTCAGGTCAGGGAAGCCTATAGGCAAGAATAGTTGCACACTCTGATCGAGCACATTCGAACGTACCAGATGACGAAACGTTCGAACGCGAACGAACTTTCCGAGCTGTCGTGGATTGAAAGCCAGCTATCGATGTCTACGTTTCCTTGGGGCATCGAACAGTGATACTTGGGCAATAGTAGAACCACGCATTGACGACAATTTTAAATCTTTTTTCTTTTATTGTGTATGTACTTTCAAGGAGCAGTTGTAAATAAACTAGCGAATTTCAGCGGATGAAAATATATCCAAAAATTGAATTGAACAAGATGACGCACAGTTGATAATGAATATTAACACGTTGACTATCACTAATAATCGCAATACCAAAAAGGAATCGCTGATCTTTGAAGAAAACGTAGAAATAGCATGAATAACCTCAGAGTTTTATGTATCGCTTATTCTTTTGTAACGAAGATAAAAACGAAATATTGTTCTTAAGAGTCAAAAATTATCGCTTGAGGAGCTTTCTTTATCAGATTCCATACTTTTTAGGAATAACTTTTCTTCACAGACATGCAAATTAAAATTTAAAAAGTAACATACAAATACTAAATTATCGTGATAACGTAGAAAGAATAGAGTTTTACAATAATATTTCTCCAAACACGTATTTCAAATATTAACGTAACAATATTATCTTACTCTTTTGAAGATCAATTACAGACTGTCTAAATTATTCAAAATTATCGTTTAAATATATTTTCTTTCTCCCTCAATCATTTCTGGAATTTCTTGAAAAAATGAACTTCCTCGCGGGGTTACGGTGCTCACGGGTGGCTACTAGTAAGAAAAATATGTTATTAACAAGATTACACCGTTTTCTAAATATATTGCGTAATTCTTTACCGTTATAAACTTGTTAAGATAAAGTTTGTGTTGTGGCCCACTGGTGCAAGTTCAAAAATTCGCCTGGCAGCGAAAGGGTTAACGAGGATGACGTAAGTTCAAGGTTTGCTGAGTAGCGTGTCCGACAGAATTTCGGTACTAAGTCTAGAATTCAATTGCCCCTGCTGCTTGCAATTAGGGTATTTACATACTAAAATGTGTAAGGGAGAGACGATGATGACCAAGCCTTAAAGTGCCCATACATGTTGAAACTTGCGGCGATGCCTGCATCGCTACAAATGACGGGTTTGTCTTTCAAAGTTTCATGACAGATATTGTACTTAAACAAAAAGTGAAAAAGACTCAAACCCATCGCTTTTTGCGATGCCTGCATTGCCGCACGTTTCAGTGTGTATGGGGGTCTTTAGAGATGAATCCTGGCCATCGTGGCTCAGGGTTTGGAGATGGTTCTGCCGAAGATGCATGAAAGCATTGAATCATTGGAATCACGCGGCACGTTGCAGATAATGTGGATTGGTCATCGAACGGTATTTTTAATTTCGCAAGTATCACGCACCAACACAGGTGAAGTTTACATGATCAGATAAGTTTTAGTATTCTTTTGTAGAATAGTTTAGTTTTATATTAGTGGAGTATAATTTTGATTTACGCCTCTACATACGGGATATAATAGAGAAAATCTTTTATATCCTATATTCTTGTTAGTTTCTTTGCTTCGATAGTAAAACGTGAGTACTTTCTAGTCGGTTTTACGATCGGATCATTTATTTATGACAGAAAGGGTTAAGTTACAGCTTAAGAAAACAAATTATTAACTATTCGAGCGTTATGAGGCCGTATTACGCTGTTCTCCTCGCGTGTTAAAGGAGTACCAGCGCATTGCTCCAGTAAACCTAAGTGAAGGTGCACCTGAACCTCACAGTTATGAAAACGCAAGCACGATCGAGATGTTTGGTACTTTTTGAAATAAATAAGAAAAGCATGATCATATTATTAGCTACACTAATGTTATTTCAATCGTGCATAATTGACATAAACTTAACGTCCATTATTGCAATTATATGTGATTCACATATATTTAAAACTATCCGAAAATGAAACGTGTAAATTTCAAATGTTGAAACCTTAACAAGAACTTTTATATTTGGTGAACTGTTATCTGTATCTTGAATGTCTATCAAAAAGAAGTTAAACATTAAAGTATCTCATATAGTTATTTAAATTGAAGTTCTTCAGTACAACATTATCAACTCATTAACCCCTTGTTATACCATTTAATCGGGCAAAATTCAGACCATAATTATGGCGACCGATATCTCACTCGTATTCTCATCTTGAGTGAGACTCGTGATATTTATGTTTGATCAAAAATTTTTATCACGAGTTAAATTTGTTAAAATGCGGCATGGGGTTAAGGGGATATTCTTGTTTGGAAAGGTGCTTCTTTTGCTGCTTTCGAACTGCAACTGGTTTAGCAAGCAAGAAAGTTACGAACTCAAAATTTGGTATGTATGTATTAATTTTTTAAGTACATTTATTCATAGTTCAAGAATATGTAGCAAAATCTTTATACAGAATGTTTTTACATAACTCTGTGTAATGTTCCCATGTTGAATAGTTGTCTTGATGTATAAATTTGTAATGAGTCAACCAATATCTTTTAAACTCGTAGAATAATGCATGCAAAATATATGTCTCTTTATAATCTTTAGTAAAATTGTGCTAATATCTGCGATTGTTTTTCTTTGAGTGGTACGTGTGGAATTTTTATGATGAAATCGGTTTTCCTTCTTTATGTAGCTACCATTTTGTTAAACCATTTTTGCTTCCTTTATTTTAATACGGAAGATAACCACAGTTCAACACACTTAACCAGTTAATTGTAGAATTGGATTTTAAAAATCTCTCACGGGATGTGGAATTGAAATCAAACAATGATGAGTATGCATGTTGAACGCAGAACAAATGCTGTTACTATAAATTTTACAAAAAAAGTAAAGCAAAATGAGAAAGGATTAAGATTTTATTCGATAAAAAATTAACAATCATTCTGTAAAAGGTTATTGTTATTAAAAACTTAAAAATGATCGAAAAATAATAAAATTCAATAGCGAGAAAAATGAAAGAAACAAATAATTTTAAGATGCATTGAAAAAAATAATCAACTTAACTTGTAAAAAGTAATACTTTGTACCGGCAATATCTGATATTGCGTACATTACGTACATTAGCGTACATTACGTACTAAACTTTAAAAAAATACATAGCAATTTTATTGTTAATATAAGGGAAACATATTACCAAATGACATTTTTATTACATCTCACTGAAATTTCCAGTTTTTGTAGTAAATGGTAATATTTTATTTTACACGACGAGTATACACGCCAACTGCACTGGGATAGAGCTTTGGGTTGACATGTATACACGTCGAACACAGCTAACTTGTTAAACAGCCATAGGTTCAAATTATTTTATATTTTTCTATTTTACATAAATAAAACAATATAAATTTTAACAACCATGCGGAGCTGACGTTATAGTCAACGAGTAATAACTTTGTTCGCAGAAAATATTTCTGTATAAAAACTTTGCTATCTATTCTTGAAATATAAGTAAATAAATATAGTCATAAAATTTTAAGTTCGTAACTATATACTGCGTTTTAATGCAATTGCAATGTATGTACCACCGAGAAACGACATCTTCAAGCAAGAATACCCTCTTGAATATGGATAAATGTTTACTTGCGTTTCATGAAGATCGTTTTAGTTACTATCGAGTTTAGTACCCCTATTGATTACCTACAATGACCGTATTTGACAACCGCGAGCGAGTTTACTAGCACGTATCCCATATAATATCCCTTTGTGATCTATACTTTAGGCGTCTTCTAACTTGGGAACAGTGCTATAACAACTTAAGAGATCTGTAAAGGACTTAAAATATCCATAATCGATTCTTCGATTAGTTTCCTAATTACGCCGCAGTGCAAACTCCGTACCCGGTTGACCGTGAAGAAACCATCAAATTCCAATTCCAGGAGCTATGTAAATTTTTCTTTCTGTTCGCTGATTCTGCGAAACGGACACGACGATAAAACTGAAAATCAGGTCCAAGAAATCAATAAGATAGCTGGGATTTCCACAGTCAACGCGAATATTCAAACTTTAGAAATAAAAACAGTTCTTTCTAGTTATCTTAAAATCAGAATGACACTAATTCTTTCTACGATGAATCCCGTATTTTTTCAGATAAACATGTAATTCTTGGTTTTAATTTGGTTTTTCATTAAAATATACCCTAGGCGTAGTCGTCCTGCGTTTAACAACTACACGCTTCATTTTTGATTTTATAGCGCGCAGAACGAGAGATCTTTTTAACTAAATTCCACAGTTAACAGATTAAGAAAATACAAGAAAAAGAAAACAATTTTTTTGAAGTTCAACATGTGAATACTTCTTGAAGGACCCCTATACATGGTGAGACTTGTCTGCGGACAAGTTCAAGCGATAGGTTTGTGTTTTTTACTATTTACACGACATATTGATATATTCATATCGCGCGAAAGGTGAAAATGAACGTGAAATTATCACTTCTTCGGGAACTTATCTGCGCACAAGTCTCATCATATACAGTACTGTAGGATGGGTATTGTGAGTAGGGGTAGTTAATCGTGATGAACTTATTAAACGTATAAGGTATTTAATGTAAAATATATATGTACTAGAGTTCACCGCACTACGTGCTACGCTATGATATCGGACGCTATGTTACCGGAGTCAACCTCGCCCTCGTTCAGTCGCTCTCACCCTTTATCTTGCTCTGAACTTTCTCACACACACACGCGCGCACGCATGCACATTTCCCGAAAGAAATACGCACACTCTTCGCCCGATTTCCAAAACTATACATTCGTCCCTAACACTTCAGCAGGTACGCAGTTCCACACCGCACTCACACATCTATACACACAACGCATATACGCTCGGCCACCCTACAGTACTGCCATTTATATGTGTCCGCAGCCGAGATCGAGACGGAACGCCTGTACAGACAGTTGACTTCGTAGAAAGAAGTTAAGAAAAAAGTAGAAAATGAGTACGATTAAGATACTATTCGCCTCTCACATTAGCTCCATCGGCCATAGGCTTAAAAGTTCACAGGGACAAGGGGAATCAACTGCACCTCGTCACGCGGCTCGGGCAGTAACAAAGACGTGCCGAAACTAATTTCGCTATTACTATCGGCCGAGCGCCGCAAGTGTACGTCTCCCCTTGCCCTTATTCACTTTTAACTCTTTACGATGGGCACATTTTTCTGGCGGCAGTACCAACAAGTAAATACATATTTTTAAAGTTATTTTTCTATAGATGATTTATAATAAATATATGGATATTAAAAAATATGGATTATTTTTTTACGTTAATGTATTTTCTTGAATATATATACCGTAGAGAATAATAAATACTGATAATAGCTCCCGGTCGTAAAATAACACTGTATTAAAAAAAAAGATAATGCCGCCATATTGGCGACACCAATTTTGAAGACAGATGCTGAATGTCGCCACTATGGCGGCATCGATCGCAAAGAGTTAAACCACAAGCCAGCTGGGTTCATGTCAGTAACGCACTATAGTCCCAATTCAAAGAATGAAGGAGGGGGCACCTAAGTGGGCAAAATCGCGAACGCATAAGTGGACACTACTGTACAGGGGCCTCCACAGATCGTCATCGACATATTCACATTATAAACATACATACATATATTTCAATAGAAATTCGTCCACTTATCGACGACAGCGCAGTGCCGACACGCCTCGTTAGAGTCTCCATGGCAACTTGAATCTGTTACCAGTTATGCGAAAATCGCATGCCGTTTATATGCTACCCGCTCGTTGACGACTAGGCCGTGTCGCGTTGTTGATCAGGATAGAGCATGATAAATTGATTGAATTATTTCCGGTGTATCAGAGTTCTGTTGACGTTTGCATGACGATATGATGATTACTTTCGAAACTAAGCCCAAAGGATCACCTTCCCTTTCAGAAGGATTATAAAATGTGGGTTTAGATAAAAAGCTCACTGCTCAGATCTATGGTCAATTACATTTTAAATGACAACTAACTGCGAAGTGCCCCATGGCTTGATAGATGCTACTCGGTTGACGACTTAGCACTAACTTCACTAAAACATATTTACTAATTGCCCCCAATTTTAATATACAAAGTATCCTCGAACCACTATGGACCTACGGCATACAACTTTGGGGATTCACCAGACCCCTCAACACAAAAACAATTCAAAGAATACGATAAAAAATGCTACGTGCAATAACAGACTCACCATGGTAGGTTTCAAACTATTCCTTCACAAAAACTTCAACAAATCTTCTGCTGCCGATGGGATAAACAGGTATTCAACGCACTATCACCAAAGAATAAAGGACCAGAAAAACTATTTGCAGAGATGACCATCCCATTAAAAACCACATGAAGATTAAAAAGACAATGGCCAATTGTCCTACCCAACAAGATGTAACGAAGCAGACAGAACACAGAGTATCACAGTCATCGTTGGATGACATCTCTCTTCTCGATGCGAAGTGAAATATCGCCGTCTTATTCATTTAAAATAAAACAAGCACATCGTAATATTGTTATTTTAAACCTACCTTCCAAAACAAGCTACAAATTAAAATAATCTTAATATTAAAATTTTTATTTTATTTTCACAGAAAAAATTAAAATAATTCGTGGATAAAAGTTTCATTGAAAAA
This sequence comes from Nomia melanderi, assembly GCF_051020985.1. Classification (NCBI taxonomy): domain Eukaryota; kingdom Metazoa; phylum Arthropoda; class Insecta; order Hymenoptera; family Halictidae; genus Nomia; species Nomia melanderi. The sequence continues at coordinate 2,225,603 of NC_135009.1, forward strand.
AAGGAGAACAAAGAAGTTTTTTCCTTCCATTATACAGTAAACAATAATTTACTTATTAAGTTTCTTAGAATTATAACGAGAAGTAATTGTCACACGGTTATATCGTGCTGAATTGCTTTGAAGCTTTGACAAACCAACGCAGCGTGTATGTTCGACTAATTGCGAGCAGCATGGCGACTAGAAATAGGAAAATGTAAAACTCGAATTTGAAAGCGCGTGTTTGATGTTACATCGCCGTACGTACCGTCAGAAGGTACATTCAGAGAAAGGCAGCTCATTTGCTGCCTAAACGCGCACTCTAGCAACAGTTCGTGCTTCTCATCCGTCGGTTCAAATAAATTAACAACGTTTACTGAAAACCGACAGGAACCCAGATTAGAAACTGCGCACACGCAAATCAACCACCTCCTCGGTAGGTTGTTCGACGGCGCATGAATCGTCTGCGGTATACCACACACCATTGTAACGCGCCTTCTCTATACTATCATTCGATTTTTCATGTAAATTTATAGAGAAACCTTCCAGATTTGGTAGTTTTAGTCATTTTCAATGTTCAATGTAACCAGTCTTCTATTTAAAATACATAATTATATAGTTGCTTGCAGTTCATGATGTTTACATACTCTCTGTATTCTTCATATTATGGTAAGATTACAGTTAACGTTATCCCAATTAATGTTGAGTAGATATAATGCGAGTTTGTCATCGGCTACAACGAGATATTAAATTAACACGTTGAATGCCATAGAAGTCCCCGGTGACCTCTAACCAAATCAAATTACTACAGTTTACTAAATTAAATGATGGTTATATGAAAACATTTCTATATTATCCCTTTGCAGTCGAGAGGTGATTCTTAACCACCACTTGATTTGACATACCAAAATTATAAAGGTTTATATAGGTATAACGTTAATCTTTGTAGTAGTGCATCATTATGTGAAATATTCAGATAGCTTTGTTTCGTAATTTTTATACGTTTTCTGATTAAGTAGTTTCAAAGAATATCGTCTATATCTCATTGAAAAATGTCAATTTCTAGTGAAGAACTTTCAAGTACAAAGGGTTATAAATAATGCTATCTAATGCGAGGACATTTAGGTAGATGAACGCGCAACAATAATAATGCAATTCAATCAAGTGGTTTAATATTATATTTTTTCTAGTCTGTATATTTTGTTCTATGAAATTGTGCGGCATTTGACGTGTTAATATAAAAAAAAACTTGAAATTATAGTAAAACTTCCTTCTTAATCGCATGTTTCTTATTTAACACTTTACTTACCGGGACCGGAAAAATCGTATTTTTAATGTTAAGGGTTACCGATTGGAATTTTTTGAAATTAGTGCTTATCGAGTGAATTAACATTGCATTAATTATGTTATTGTTCACATATTGATGACCGTATTATAAGTTCTTTATACCTATAAAATATTTTGAAATTATTCCTTTCTATAATGAATCAGAAAATTACGCACCGGTATTAGTAACGTGCTTTCATTCCAGCAAGCTGGTCGGTAAAAGGTTGAAATGTCCTCGTTTAATGCTGTCTAATCGTTGGACGCTTTGTCTTCTATGAATATGTCTTGAACATTAATCATGGTACTATTACATTAAAATTCATGGTCTCAGTTAAAATGATTAACCTTCAGTAGCCACGTGTCACCCTGTAGATAGCACTACAGTTTTTACTATTGGTAAATGTTTTTAATTTTATCACTCATTAACCGCATGTACACAGACAGATAAAGTTAAACATTTAGATTGTAATAGAAAATGTTAAAATATATGCTACCGTACAATAAAATATTTTTTCATGTTAAAAAGACTCACTGAGACACTTTTCACTGTAACTAAAGCGACAACGTAAGAGCAAATTAAGTTCAAAGCGTCAAAAGGTATTGCGACGAAAAAAACACATGTATGGTATATTGGAAAATTCACAGTCTATTTTATTGATACACCAGTAATTCTCCACTGCAATATCCTTTATGTATTTCCACTATCTGAGTTGTGCTTTCATTCGTGGAATTAGCAACATGAAAATTAAGGTCAGTATTTTTGAAATATTGTACACTGACATTGGAGTTAGGACCTGAGAATTTCCCCTAAAGGTGATTTATTAAACAATTCATTGCTTCACATTTTCCACAAATGCATGTATCTCTAGAATCTTGTTGTATCTATTTATGTGTGTGTGTCATTATGTTTAACCTTTGTCAGCCATTAAAAAAAAATCACAGCAAAAATTAATCTCGATTTATGTCGAAAAAAAACCCTGGGGTCTAATCAAGATTAACATATGACATACCAGTCAACGGTTTCGTTGATTTTCGACTTAGTCTACAAGTCAGTATTCATTGTCATGCAGTGCAACCAAATTTCTTATTTGTCAGTCGCGCCACTGTCCCGTTTACACATGACAAACAGTCAAAATTACACAATCCAAATCACATAATCGAGTTTGTATAGTTTTATGTACATAGTAAACCTCTGTACCATCCGTTGACTCACAATTATCTATTTAACAAGTTGATCGCCGAGCGAAATTCGTCGGTTTTCCCAGTGTACTGAAATTGTGGTGGTTCACAGATACAAAACAAAAAATACTGTAAAAATTGTTACGAGCTATTCTTACAATCGTCCAAGCAGTGGACAGCTACAAATAGAACGTCGAAGGTTACAACTTACTGCACTGGATTGGAAGGTTGACCTGATACATGTATTTCTTGCTTCAACAACATCTGTGAAATAAAAAAAGTAACATACTTGCTTCACTTTTTTTTTTATAAATTTTGTAAGTACTTCATTTCTATCAGCATGTACAATGAATTTCTTTAAATGTTACTGTTAACACTAGATTTACAAAACACGTTAATTTAACACACATAGAATTTTCTAAACATTATTTGGTAAATATTTATATCAATTTTGATTGATTCAGTTACACGAACATGTATCTTACTTCTATATTTTTAAATTTCTGATTTCCAAGATCCAAATGAACGATCGTCAACTTTTTTAGTGTTAAGCGTTGTTGCTCCGTTGAGATTTCAAATCAAGCGCCATGAGGTATATATAGGTATATGTACAGACACTATAGTGTCTAGCTCTTACGTTCTGAATTAATCTTAAAAACTAAAAGTACACAGGGGCAAGGCCTGTGTCCCCGGGATTTAGTCAACATAAAAAGCCGTCGCTGCGTGGAAACGAAATTCGACATCAATGTTTGTTTCTTGCCAGATTACATTTAATTAATGTTCTTTTAATTAACAAAGTGTGTGAATCATAAAATGGAACTCGTTGTTTTATTTAATAAAAATAAAATGCTTCTGTCATACACAATTTTTCATGATTAAATTATACCGGAAAGGGTTGACACTAAGTTTACCAGGCGGGTCATTTTAACCCATTTCGAACTTCGCAAGGGAAATTACAGAAACCGCTTACATTTCTTTTGTGCCACTTGTACTGACTTTTATTCATACATCTCCGAGTTTTATTTATAATATCACTGTATACAATTATGTCTACAATTTTATGTATATAAAAATGTCGGTAAACCTAGTGTTAAGACAGAAATGATACTAATCTTTTCATCGATGAATTATTTATTCCTTGATACAAACATGTAATTCTTTGTTTAGTTTTAGTTTTTCATTTGAATATATTATAGTTGCATTTACTCTACGCCTGACAAGTATACACTTTATTGTTTGGTGTTATTCCGCACACAACAGATTTTTGAAATTAAATTCACAGTTAACATGTTAACAGCAAAAATTTTCGATCGTGGATCTTCCACGGTCTTTTTCTTTTTCTGTTTTCTTTGACTAAGCGTATGTCTCTAGGTGTCAGTTACTCGGCGTCCTTTTGAATAATTCTCCTCTTCAGGACCTCGCCCTCTCGCGTCTCGATCTTCATACAGTAAAGACGTGTTTGCGAACTGCTATTTTGAATAAACTCTTTTTTTCTTGTTTTATAACGCCTGAGTTAATAAACTAAACCAAACCCAAACCATAGTCCCAATGCATCGCAGTTTATCGCATTCTGTTTAGTCTGCTTTCTTCGCCACGCAGCTGGGCCAATAACAACTGTCGTTCTATAGCTATTGACACGAGCATCCTGAGTAGAATTGTGACTTTTTACCGTTCAGGAATGACTCAGGACGTGAGAATTGCACAGTAATTGGTACGGGATTGCATAAAAACCATACGCGGGTATCCACCGCTTGGGGCGGCGCCATATAAAAGTCGCGCGGCGGCCAATGAATGCCGCTGTGCCACTCAACGCGCTAAATAAAGTTTGTTACCGTCGTAAATCGGGCTATTTCGTTAATTTGCTCGCATAAAGCCAATTGCCGTGTGCTAGATATGTTTGGCAGAGGTTCATTAGAACTATCGAACATTATAACGATATAATAGGTCTTTACTCAGGTTAGATTCTTTTCATGTTTTAATTCACTGAATTTTTATAAATATTTAAAGTTAATTTGTTATCAAGAAGAATATTTTTGCACTTAAATTTTTCGGCAGATTATGATACTGCATTTACATTTTCAGGATGTACAGCAATTATAAGCTTCAAAGGATGTTATGTTGTTTTGTATTAAACAGTTCTGCATTCAACGAGTATACACGTGTTCTTAAAATCAAAATGACACTAATTCTTTCAACGATGAATTATTTATTTTTTCAGATAAATATCTTATTCTTCTTCCTTTCACTTTAACTTTTCGTTAGAATATATTATATGTAGATGTGTTTGCTCTGCGTTTAACGAGTATGTACTTTATTATTTAATTTTATTGCCTGCGTAATAAGAGATTTTTTTAACCAAATTATACAGTTAGCTGGTTAAATAGCATAAATAAACACACCAAAAAATGGTAAACAATTATTGTATAAAATAAGCAACACATAATAGATAATAAATATTATTAGATATGAAATTTGCTGTAACTTTTTTTACAAAATGCGAGAAAGCTATTTGCTTCTCTTAATGTTTGAAGAGATTAATCTGATATACTGAATTATGTTTATATAATTATATACACTTCATTATTTGATTTCATTGGGAGCATTATCAGAGATTTCTGAAATTAAATTCCACAGTCAACAGGTTAACAGCTTGTTTATTTGAACTTCTCAGTAACGAGTTCCATATATCGTATAGTAGACAGCTGTTTTTTGATACACCATTGGGCTTCATTCATTTTCTTATATAAAACTGTATACGCTATTTCCTTTTATTTAAGAATAACATCTCGCATAAGAGTCGTGAAATTAAGAGATTAAGAATTCTTTCTTCTGAAAACTTTTACTACAAAAATATAATATTTTGCAACTACAAAATCGTATTCACGAACTAGAGAGAACATTTTTTAATTTACCTGTTTTCATTTTCATATCAAACTGTATCCCATTAGTCTTAACTTCTTTGATGGTGTACTCATTTTTTACAGGCAATGTAACTTTTGTTAATAGAAATTAACAAATTTTCTTGAAGTTAGATTGTTTCTGTCCGAATTCAACCTATTTCGAACAAAAATTATAAAACATTGAATACGTTTTGCTATTCCGAGCAGAAATGTTTTTTTAATAGTAAAATTATATTTATATCGTTTAAAAAGGTTTTATGAGTAAAATATGAAATACTGATGAACGGTTCAATTATTAGAGAATTATGTAACGAATAAACTAAGCTTTGAAACGGATTGGTCAATTAGTTAGATTTATGTTTTCCCAAGTTTCTCCTTTTTAAATACTTTTGAGTCGACTATTTACTTGTTTTTCAACACGTTTAACGCATTCTCTTTTCTTCATTTTGACGCTTATTCACTATATACATATGTTACCATTATTTTCGCCAGTCTTTAACACGTAACGGTAATTGAGAACCTAAATTCGCTATTTTTTCGAATATGTCTCTAACATTTTTACAGCATATTTTTAAAGTGTTGTGCTATCGGTATATGGAAAAATATAAATTTTTTGTCCTGTTACACAAAAATGCCTGGAAATATCAATCCCGATATCAATAAATTTGCATGTATACAATAGATCGCTTAGAATGAGAGAATAGTAAGACAGCTGGGCTTCCGTCGCTAAGGTATTAAACTATACCGAATCTATTTACAGATGAGATATCGAAGTGCTTGCATCATAATGAGAACAAAATTTGAAACTTATTTCATATGAAAAGAAATATGGTTGTTTCAGTGTGATTCTACTGAGATAACACGCGTAGGATATTAGAAACAAAAATTTCCAAAAATAAATAGTTTGAACGTACATATATTTTGTACAACATGTTAATTGCCTAGGTCATTCCATTTAATCTAATTATGTTTGTGTGTGTGTGCGCGCGCGTGCGTGTGTGTGTTCGCGTGTGTAGGATTACATAATAATCGTGAAATTATAAACATACAGCGGTGGCTATTGCTGCTACTGAAGGTGAACACGAAAATAATTTAATAATATTCCATTAGTGTTATTAAATTTTCCAAATACCATTTATGGAAGAGTAGTAAATATTTAGGAGCTGGGGAACGTAATTTTGAACACTCCAGGAAATGATTATTAATTAATACAATTAAGGAAATTGTTTTCAGATATCTGGTATTGCGCGCACGCACGCACGCACGCACGCACGCACGCACGCACGCACGCACGCACGCACGCACGCACGCACGCACGCACGCACGCACGCACGCACGCACGCGCGCGCACACACACACACACACACACACACACACACACACACACACACAATTGCCGCCTCATGTAATTTTCCCGTCTTTGTAATTTCGTTGCCCTACAATATTATGTCAGACTTGTGGTGAAGATTTCAAATAAAATTTTACAAGCATAAATGTTATTCAATTTGTTCGAATGCAAATTACATATTATTCTTCTGTTATCAATGATTATACTTTAGAGCATACGTTGATATAAAATAAGATTGGAATTTTCTCTTATTTTCAATAAATTATTAATAACATCGTAGTTACATCGGTCACACTTTAGAAAAAAATGATAGGATGAGGGGTTAAAGATAAGAGACAATCGTATATTTGTTATGCATTTTCATTAAATAAGTTGTAACACTTTATTTGGTTTACCGTGTTCATTGTTAAATTTTTTAATTCAGTTTTTCTTTTGTTATTTTGATTGATCATAATCCTTATTTAAAATTTTGTGACATCACAAATTATATAATTTTTATTCAATATTTTTATTTATGTCCGTTCAATCTTTAGGTATAGTTTGTAGATGCTTGCTCCGTTTCCAGGATACGAAAATCCAACCTAAATCCAACCTAACCTGCCTGAAAAGAACCATAGACTCCATACGTTTTCTAAAATCAAATTAAATTCTTTTAAGTTAATTTCTTTAAATATTTGTAAATTTTATAATGTTAAATTATAGACGGAAAATTTTATATTAATAAGTTGTGTAAAAAACAAATTTTATTTTTTAAAGGTTTTTAAATTTTCATAAAGTTTATTTGTATCAAAAAATTGTATTTTGTACCTAAGATTGAGTCTAGAAATAACTTTTTCAAAAAGTAAAATTCATAAATTCATTCGATTATTCAATTAATCGATCAATTACCTGTTATTAAAATTCTAAGCGATTATTAATCGGTTAAAGATTTTGCTATTTGCTTTTTACTATGGTGTGTATCGATGAAATAGATCGAACGGTTTAGCGGTGATGTTCTTTGCGCAAGCGAGCTTGGGAGCCTCGAAATATCGCTTCGCATCGCATCGCATCGCATCGCATCGCATCGCATCGCATCGCATCGCATCGCATCGCATCGCATCGCATCGCATCGCATCGTATCGTATCGTATCGCATCGCATCGCATCGCATCGCATCGGAGGTTTTCATCATCGTTCTCTTCGTGTGCCTTGTCTCGCTGTCCGCATTGCGTCGCACCGCTCTCACGCCGGCGCCTTGCACCATCTTGCTCTGCTACTGCCGATTTCGCTTTCTTCTTTTCACCCCCACCCTCCTCCAATTTCTCGTACTTTGATTTCAGCGACGACCCGCATCTCAATGCGCTTCCTACGCAACTGAAACATTAGTTAATGGAGAATTCCCACTGCAGTGGTTAGTTCCTCGGTAATCACTAGAATGCAGAAGGAAAGAGTAATAAGATCAGAAATTTCAATTCGAAATGTTCATTATGTAAAGATGAATCAATTTAAAATTCGATGTAAATTCTCCATCAGTAATGAATTTGTCGAACGCAATAAGGATTAATAAAGATTCCTTCTGCATCCATAATTCATGTTTTGTTGATTTATGTTTCTGCGATTTATTCATCGGCGAATAATATTTTAGAACGGTGGCAGTAATTAATTTGTTTCAAGACCTACTTCTAATATTCTATTTATCAACGATAGCTGTTTATGGTTATAGATTCTTTGTCTTATTGTTAGCTTCCCTCAGAAAATTTGTGGAATGTAACATGTAAACTCCAAATAACTTCGAATAATTGTTTATAAAAAATAAAAGTGGACTGTATGTTTGATAGTGTTGAAGTTTTAAATATGAGGCGACCTTAGTCGCTAAAATTAAATGTACAAAGGACACAAATGTATTAAATGATAGAACTGTTCTCGAGCCTCTGGAGTCTCATTGTTGACTGCTTGATAATTCTTTGGAAACTCTACGTGTTGACAAGAAAGGAAGGTGTGGGGGTCTTTAGCGACTTCTAGAAATCCTCGAAGTTAGCAATTTTCACACTGACGGTTGAAATTAGGGGATTTGTCATTGGTCAGTTTTTTAAAAAAGGATTTTCTTATTGGTGAATGGGCTAAGCGCATAACTACATTATTTTTGGGCGCAAGTGATCGTGCTCCTGGAAAAAAGAGCCCGCAGATAAAAAGGTCTTATTGCGGCGTTCGAAACTTTTCGACTCGTCTTACATGATTGTAGAAGCCTTTAATTCTTAAATTCTTCTGGAAGGAAAAGTAGAAAATTTTCAATTCAATTTGAAAAATCTCAATGTTATTAATTCTTTTTAAATATAAATTAAATATTACTTTTCTATTAGCAATCGTTAATCTTTGGAGTAAACGTAGACATAGAATAAGCATTAAAACTTGTGTTCTTAAAAAATTATTAACGATAAAATAATTGAATCGATCATAGTTAAGAAACAAATCATAGGACAAGGAGTTAAAGAATATTTTGGAAATCACCGCTGCTTGAATACAGTTTGAATTTCTAACATAACATGATAATTAACGATTGCTAACATCAAAATTCCAATTTCTACTGGATGCTTTCTTGGTGCTACCTTCCAACGCGTAAGACAGTTAACATCATATAGATCTTTAATCCTTAAAAGGAGAGAGGTAGTGTCTAATGAACCCACATACGAAAAATGGTTAAAAAAAGTGCTGTATATATTTTTTCGTTATTATTATTTTCTTTTTATTTAAACCTTTAGTTAATTTTACATCTTACATGTACTTATATTTTTTAATTTTTTGTGCAAGCCGATAAGAGACGTAAATGTCAAAACAGGTCTAGTGGACCCTTCTAGTCTTTCAACCAGTTAACTATGATTGACACAACTACTTTGCTATTAATAATTTATTGATAAAAGAGACAAATTTCAGGTGTATTCTGCGACTATGTTTGCTCTAAAGTATAATAATTGATAACAGACGAATAGTATTTGAATTGAATTCACAAACATTCAGTAATATTTATGTTTGTTAAATACTATTTAAAATTTTCACCACAAATTTCACATGTTATTCTAAGGCAAAGGGTTAACAATGAATTATTTACTTTCCCCAATAAACATATAATACTTCTTCATTTTGCTTTACCTTGTATTGAAATATATCATAAGTGCAATCTGTTCTCTATTTGGCATGTATACTCGTCATTGCTTGATTTCAGTTACGCATTCCGAAAGATATTTAAAAATAAATTTTAACAGATTATAAAGGTTAAATCAATTTTCGAAACTATGACTCACATGGCTGGTTACTGTTGTGCGTTGATAGAAAGTTGGCATTTGGGGCGCCCCAGGGATAAAACAGGTTTTTCATCTTTTTACTCTCACCATCACCTGATTGAATTTGTATCTATTTGTAACAGTTCCAGCAAACAACACACTAGTGCCGAAAATGCGTTTAACCAGTTAAGTGTCACACTTTTCCCAAAATTGCATTTGTTCCGCAGGCAACTCATGTTGACGCGTTGAAACAATCACGCGCTCACACTTACACGCATTCTTATTCAACGTGGCTCGGCATCGCTGATCGGAATCGGCAATGAGGCCTAGCGTCGGTGATCACCATAGACACTCAGCAAACATGATTCAAACATGCATACTCACGCATACTTGCGTTCGTCCTAAAAACACTCTCTCTGTCACACCATATTATGCTTTCTTCGCTAACATTTCTTATCGTGGGATATCCTACAATCAATGAAATTATTCTAAAACTTTGTTCCTTATACTGTTCATTCGTTATAGAATAAATGAGCCGTTTATTTTGAAAATGGCTTAAGTTCATTAAGAAAAAAGAAGAAGAAACTATTAACAAATAAAAAACATAATACAGAATTGCAATTGTTACAACGATTAAGTAGACTTTTTTAAAAAAGACTTAAGCCATTTTCAAAATAAATGATTCAAATATATGTATTACCCATCTGGTATTAGATGATTAGCGGAACGGGGCAAGGGTAAGGGGGGTCTCAAACACTAAATGTGTTTGAGAGTTCTATTTGTAGTTTCGATTGATTACATGTAAGTGTATTGACGAATGGCAAATTAGTATGCAAAATTAGATGAGAAAAGATATCTTACTAATTGGACTTGCATTTGCTAGCTTAGCCATCAAGTGATAAGTAAAAGGATAATACCTGCTTGACCAAGATAATATATTTGAGGATATCACATACATTCTTAACACATTGTTGACCGGTCACGAGTTAACTCGTGTTTGCATTTGCCATAACAATTTCAATTTTCGAAACGCAGAGCAATATGGAATATTACAAAAGCAAAATATTTAAGGTTGTATAAAAGATATGTCCAAAGATTCATTTTAATTCAGTATGTATAAACAAAGTATAATGAAGTTTATTTAGATAAGAGTTACATTTGTATAACAAAATCGTATGAATGAATTAACCCTTTGCGATCCTAACTGTCTTTAACTTTTCAATTTGAGAACAATGTTACTTAATTCAAATTTGGTTTAATATGGCACTTTATTAGTTTACTTGAAAACATTTAAGAACTATTTCCTTATAATTATATTATAAATAATTATAGCAAAAATTATTATAGAAATTATATAGAAATTATATAGAAATTATATAGAAATTATATAGAAATTATATAGAATACCTAATAATTGAAATTAAACTGACTGCCATGCTGTAAGGGTCTAAAGTAAGAAAATATACATATACTAACGGCTACTGCTGAGTTTATAAAATGTATGTGAATAAAGATACAAAAGTTTGAGTAAAAATCGTAGACAGTATTTGTTTTCATAAAATTTACATATTCAATCATGTTTTACTTTATTCGCACTTCCTAGGTGGTTTTAATTCATTCACTTATCTGAGTGCAAATTGCAGCACGGAAACCCATGTCAGATTTCGTTCTATGGAAATATGGAATGTAATTGGTTTAGCTGGAAGCAAGAGAGACTCAGGAGTACGCCGTAGTATCTATAGGTGTGCTCATTAAAACTTTTGAATGGGTCCACCTTGCAAATTTACGCTATCAATACTCTTCTGATTCCTTTCGACGAAATATAAATTCTTCATTTCGTTGCTATGGTGACTGTGAACGTTGCAACATCATAAATTTCACACGTTACAAAGAACCCAATTTTCAACTCTAACACCGCAGATAGTTGACCGAGAACGTTTCATCAGTGACTCTTCATGGTTTTCACTCACAACTTATGACTTCTAAACTACTATTATTCTTTTGTAGTAGAAAAACGCAAATGAATGTTTGGGTTTAAGTTGGATGTAAAGAATGTAATTAATTGTCAGTCCATTTCACTCCATTCACTTCTATATCCTACTATATCCTAGAGTATACTTCCTAAAGCTTGAAATGCTACTAATTCTTTCAACGATGAATTATTTAATTTTCAGATAGACATGTAACTTCTTCTTTGCTTTGGTTTTTCATTAAAATATACTCTAGGTGCATTCGTTCTGTGTTTGACGAATACAAATTTCATTTTTTAATTTTACTGCGTGCAAAACGAGAGACTTTTTAAAGTAAATTCCATAGTTAACAGGTTAATAGATTTTTATTTATTAGAGTTCACCGAAGGAAGTTTATTTTACACACAGACAAGTTTTACAATGTTTGATGATGTATGTATGTTGTGAGACGCTGATTTTGCTGATGCTTATAACGATCAATTTATTTATTATGTAGATTATACAAAACAGTGATTTTATAAAATACACTTAGTATACTATGAATAACGTTTTAAATGGCCACAAAAAAAGAAAAATGAAACAAAAGTTATATGTTGACAGTGGAGTGTTATACGGTCTTATGAAATGGCGCATACGGGGGGCTCCTTTCTAGCGCGGACAGCTCTGTAAAAAGAAAAGCAGTGTGCGAACGATAAAAGTGTGTCGACAACGAATACGAGTTAGTGGAATAGGCGAACCCTAACCAAATCGAATTACTATAGTTCACTCAATGAACTATTATAAATAGTTACCCAATACGGTGACATTCAGCTATATGAACGTGCAATAAACATAATGCAATTCAATCAAATGATTTAATATTATATTTTTTCCATTTTGTGTATTTTGCTCTATGAAATCAAACATCTCTCTCTCTCTCTCTCTCACCATTGCATGGAATCCTACAAGTATCTGTTGTCAATCTATCTGTGTATCTGTATTATAATTGTCAGCTTTGCCTAATTCTTGTTTGAAATCACACAACAAAGGTCAATTCATTTAACCAGATAGCTGTGTTCGATGAGTATATACGTCATCTTAAGACGCAAAATGGTATACATTTTTTCAACGATAAATTATTTTTTTTTTTTCAAATAAACGTGTAATTATTTTTCATTTCACTGTACTTTTTTGTTAGAATATATTTTAGATTCATTTGTCCTGCGTTTGACAAGTATACATTTTATTTGGTTTTATTGCGCGCACAATGAGAGACTTTTCAAATTAAATTCCGCAGTTAATAAAATTAATAAAATTTAATACAACTATTGGCATGTACACACGCTTTGGTGGCTTATACGAGATGGCACGTTTCCGGTTACATTCTTCTACTGTCACTAACAACCGAGAGTATCATTTATTTATATACCTATGTTAAATCACTAGTTACAAATTAATAATTTCAAATTAATAATGTTACTAACCACTATCGATAACACATTTCGACAACAATATTGTTAACCTAATGGCTTCTATTGTCAACTCAACAATAGTTCCCAGTCCCCATACTTGTAATTGACGTATTACACCTTCTATGAAATTTTTTATGAAATATGAGTGAACGCATCTATATCTGCCATACATAATCTATGTCACTGAATATTTCTTTGAAACCATTCTTTTGATCATATTATTGAATCTTTCGTTCGCATTTTATGTACATATATCCATCAATACCTCCTGTAGTACGATATTTTTCTTGACTCAGATCGATGTAAATTGATGAAATTGTTTCCAATACAATTTCTGAGAAAAGTGGCTTGCGTTAGTACTCCCCTAATTTATTTTCGTCCTTTGTCTTTTGATACGAACGCAAACTGTTTAGTACCCCTAAGCAGAATTGGTGCTTTGAGTTTGAACACCACTCAACCTTTTCTGCTACCAAATTCGTATACTTGCGAATTTCACTATAAAATATGCAGCGCATTAATAGTTTATAATAGTTCATAAAATTTGTTTCAAATCATACAGGTTTAGAGTGTATCTAATAATTGCGGTAAGTTGTAACTCCATTCCTAATAAAGTTAAAAAAACATCTTAAAGGATAACTTTGCACTATTTGACAGGGTCTATCATACTATAATACTAGTTTTTTTCATAAATACATAAATGTAGCTGTAAAGAACCAAAAAAATACCCATAATTCCTATAGATGTATTGTTTGTAACCCATCTCGGTTTCGGTTTCAATTCTGTATCGGTTCTCTGACTGTTATTTTTTAGTCCTGCGTCAGTTCTGTGTTCTCTAGCTGTAATTTTTGATTCTGTATCCGAATAAAATTGGAAATAGTTATAGAATATGCAACCCATGTGATGTCGATTCTGAAAAACTGAAACTGAAGCTAACACGAATACCAAAATCAAAATCGAAACTAAAACTAATACTAGTCAAAAACCATAACAGTTATGGATATTTCATAAGTTCTCCTAAATCAAATCTCATATAGTTTGAAACGGTTATTGTCTAAATTGTTTCAATCCCTAAATCCAGACACTGATAATGGGTGATCATCATTCCTTAAATATCAATTAATTTCCTTATGTAAAACTTAAGCTTATATTCCGCCTCTACAGTCATATATCCATTTGTCGGACACATTATTGAACGAGTGGTCCAAACGTAGGAGGGGTGCAGAAGGACAGTAGAATAGGAGGTAAAGCCACGTATAACGATAAGAGATTTGTATGCATTAGGTTGGCCAAAAAGTCTTATTGTATTTTTATATGATGTTTGAAAAAGAATTTCACTACGTTGACTCCTACAGATGGGATTCACATAATAATGTACACTGCTTTCAATATCTAACAAAGTAGTAAAACTGTGACATACAACTATATATAAATACACCTTTGGTTTGAGGCTACTTTTATGACGAAAGTAGTATACTATCACTATTTTATTCAAAATACATATAATTGCTGGTGGTGCTTGAAATGGCTGTTCTTTGTTGTCAATCCCTTGTCCCACGATGTTGTGTCAGTTTTGTGGTGAAAATTTCAAATGGAGTTTAACAAACATAAATTTAACTTAATTTTTTCAAGTCTGAATTGAATATTATTTTTCTATTATAGTATAAAATATGTGGGTTGAAAGTAATTAGGGCGAGAATATAGAAAACACTAACAAAATAACTAAGTTTATTAAAAATAAGAATAAAAAACTGTATGCTAACACTCGCAACTCAAACAAAACACAACTTGCTGCTACGGAGGCCATCTCACGACTCTATACAACTTATTACCACGAAGATCAACACACGACTCTTTCGATATAGACACTCTTTCGGATATTGGCACTCAAAATCATTCTCTCCCCCACAATCATTCTCACTCGCACTCTTCACAAACTCTCAAACACATACCCTTTCGAAGTCTGACGGGAAACCTTGGGCCTGCGACGTTGTGCAGACCACTTTCCCTCGGCCGTTAGGTTTCCTTCTTTTATGGCCCTCCACTCAAACTCATTCTTGCATTCACACTTAAAAATAGCCTAAAAATAGGCTAAATTCTAGATACCACACTATTATAAATTACAATGCTTCTGAATAAACGTAGACATAGAATAAATGTAGAAGTTTCCTCTTTTTATAATGAATTATAAACAATAAAACATCTGTACTGAACGTAATTGAGGAAGAAATCATAACGCAAGGGGTTAAGCAAATGAACATAATTTTGTATAAAAATCAGGCTAGCACAGGTTGAATTAAACATCATTGAACTATGACTTCCGTATTTTATTCAAAACCCTTTTATTGTCTTTTAGCTTACCTATCTGCAACGTTTATTAATACATTATAATTGAAAGGCCACATTGAAAAATAAAACGACAAGACTTTTTAACCAAACTAATAGTACTCTGTGGAGGAAGAGCAGCGACCTATGCGACAAAAGAACCGCACAGCGACAAATGGCGTTTTGCGACGGTAGGTTCCTCTGGTGAAACGTCGACGGAAGAGCCAGTCTCCACCCATCCCCTGTGACGCTTGCCAGGAGAAAGAAAGCGAAAGAAGGGAAGAAACGCTGGGCGAATATCCGGGCGGTGATGTACATGTGTATAGCAGTATCCGGTTCGCAGGGTGCAAGCGAGACAGCGGTAGCGAAGAATCAGGAAGACTACTATAATCCTACACCGTGTCCTGTTCCATGGGCCGTATGAACGAGGACTCTAATATCGCGAAGTCTTATTGTCAAGTACAATTAAATTTTAACCCTTTGCGCTTTGGAATTTTTTTTGGGCGTATTTGCTACCAACTTGGACTTCCTTTTAGGTCTGTCTCCTTTGTGTGAATTATGGCACATCCGAACACAAAAAGGATCTCTAAAATTTCAAAAAATTTGTTGAACGTCACCAAATTAGGTAGCATTATTTATGATATAGAAACGTTTTCAAATAATCATCGTTTAATCGAGTGAATAATTGATGTGAGTATTTGGGTCATCCGTGACCACCATAATATTTAACGTGTTAGTATAGGTTTATTAATTGTAATACAAGCCTGTAATTAACACTGTTGACTAGTAATTTTACGCAGAAGCTAGCCCATGTCACCGGTTATTATTACGTTATATATATGTAATGCATTAAAAATGAAACTTTGGACGTATCTTTTATATCACTTTTAATATTTTGCTTTTATATTGCTCTGCGTTTAAAAATTTTAAATGGCTAATACAAGTGCAACGAGTTAATTTGTGATCGGTCAATAATGTGTAAATAGTGTTTATTGTAGTGTTTTAGTTTAAGATAGTAACGCAACGCTTAAACTATATTATTTGTTAATTATTTTGTAATGAAAATTTAACTAATATCTTAAACAGAGACTAAACATGATACAATTCATATCAGATTTACTTAGTGAAAATATTGCTGATGTGCTTGACAATGAGAGGCATATTTCATGCGGAACGCCAAGCGTTCTCTATATCTGGAAGGAATATTTCCAGTTCACAGGGTTAAAATCCTAAAGAATACGTAACCTCTTACTTCATTTTCTTCTTATAAATACTTATTTAATATTATCCAATGTTCTGACATGATAGGTTAAATGACATTTATCGTTGTGCTTCTTACAACAATATTAATTATAATTGAATTAAATAATAGGAAATGTAGTGACGATTCTATACATTATTGTTCACAAAAGTATTCGAATGTTTAAACTTATGGCATTTATCAAACAAAATATACGAATTGTTTAACACGTTCATATCGGCGGTGTAATTTTCAAAATTTTTGAAAATATTGAAATTATCAAGAACTAAATTAATTTTCAACTATACGACAATTTTGTCTCATTACCAAACTAGTTTAACGAACCACATAATTCATGGTACACTCCGTTTAATGTAACATCAAAATGTGAGCCACTGGTGTTACGCGCTGGCGTGAACTTGTTAAAACAGTATGATGTTAACCTTTACGTAGTCGATTGGGATGTTTCTAATACCCACGCTTACCGTTTTAAATATAATAATGGACTTTGAGATGTCTTGCATACGCCTGACCGTCTCAGTATCTTCGTAAATAACATTAAACTACTTTCTCATAAATTCATTCTCGCAGAAAACCTTTCGTAATGGAGTGTGTATCGTTGCGGAACATTCGGGGTTTCCTGGAACATCTACATTTCTATTTACAAATTTCGCTCTGCCAATACAAGTGCATGTACTTTTCATTTTCTTAACACTTTAACACCCGATCATGCTTTATTGATGACTGGAATTGCAGGGTTAAGTTCGAAAGTTATATTCTTGGCTAATAACCATGGCACTAAACTGGTTAGACGAAAATATTTGCAACAAATAAATATAAATTTATTAAAACCAGAGATTGCTAAACGTGCTAGCAACGGAAGATTACCCTGGTCATTGAGGCAAAAATTTCTGATTAGTTACTGGTACAAATGTTTATTTACTATGGGATGTTGTAAATCCCACTTGAGCACTCACGTTGCAAAATTTCACCTACTTAAGGGTTAAAGAAGATATCTCATCATTATGACAATAAAAGTAGAAGAGAGTTGAACGGCGTAGGTAGTATTTACGATACATTTATAAAAATATGTAGTATCAGTAAATCACAAAATTATTCGTATGTTTAGTATATTTTGCATTATTCTACATTAACTCTCTTAGTGCCAACCGAAAGAATTACGTCTAATCAAAGAATATTGAATCAAATTGATGTAATTTAGTAAGGTTAAGAACAGATTTTTAAACATAGATGTAAGAATGGTATTTACCAAATTCAAAACGAAATATATTACGAAATTAAAGGAAAATAAATTAATGCTAAATGTATTTCAATATTTGTTGGAAATCATACCAATGATGTTTATTCAAAATCTTCATGAAAAAATGGAAAAGTATTTTCAATTATTTATACAAAAGTACAAATATCATAACGCAAAATTAAATGATAACACCATAATGCGCAGTGAACGTCAGGACGATTATCTGTTATATATGAAACAAGTTATTCATATAACTAGTTTGACATTACTGTAGAACATTCTAGTATTATTTAAAATTTATTTACTATTACTTTCACAAACAATTTATTTAGCATTGATACATAAACCCATAAACAACTTTTTCAGTTCGTGGAACACCTCACATGACATTTCTTAAGAGAAATTCAGCTATTTATAACGTTTTATAGATTTATTTTGAGATAGAGTTCTCCTGCGACGCGGATACTCAGGCACTAATGATATGTTGTTGCTCGACACTAAAAGGATTAATATTTTGTTGCAACATATTATACATTTTTTGTATAATTTTGTAAAATTGTTGAGCTTTACATGATCTTTATACATACAGCAACATAGAAAACAATAAAACCATGATATGCTCTTCCTGGAAAAATTCAACTGTATTTAACAAATTTTTGCTACAGATATTAATAAGAACGCAATTAAGGTGTCAAAATCAAATGAAACACTCTGTATTTGCATTCACGTGATTTGTGATACTCTGTTTTTTGCTTGTGCTGCAGAGTATGACACAAATGATATTAATTTAACAATTTTTATTCTCACTTGTTTATTATGTCATTTTTTTCCTTGAGGAAGCAATGGTAGTGTAACATGAGTATTATGTTTTTATCCAAGGATGTAGTTGTAAATGAAATAATTATATGTAATTTGAAAGTACCTACCTTGAAAGTTCTGCCAAAAATGTTTAGCTATTTGGCTATTTGTTTCTTTCTTATATTTGGTGACATACAGTGTATCTTTTAGATTTTTAGTTGTTAGAAATTGCTGCAAACTGCAATAGCCGCTGGCTCTTTTATGTGAGGTTACTTGACTAGGTATGAAGTGTATTTATTGTTAGTCCTCGTTCCATTCTTGAGAATGTAACCGTAGGAGTTTTTCCTTGGTAAAAGTCCAAGCGTTTTGTCACATTGCTGTTCTGGAAGGTAAAACAAAAATAATTCGGCGATTGAAAAGTAAGCATCGGTCTAATGTTTATGCATAAAGGTTTTTCCCCGCCGAGACTTGCCATAAGACTGTGAAAGTTTTGGCGGAACGGAACACGTTACAGCGTGAATTAATTAATACAAACTGATTTGAAACTTTAAAATGCTCTGCTAACTAAATCTTCAAGCACTGCTTTAATTAAATTGCTGAATGTCGCTCTCTACGAGAATAGGACGTGCAGAAGTTCTCTTATTAGCTTAAGAATTCGAACCACTAATTTATCAGCTGCCTTACCGTTTTACAGGCATATAGAAATATTCATACAGAAATTACATAGAAACAGTTCTTTTAACCACTTAACTGCGTTTAACGAGTATACACGTCATGTTAAAGCTTAAAATGATACTAATTCTTTCAAGGCTAAATTCTTTATCTTTTGCTTTGGTTTTTCATTAAAATATACCCTAGGTGCGTTTGTTCTGCATTTGACAATTACACACATCATTTTTTGATTTTATTGCGCGCAAAACGAGACATTTTTTAAATTGAATTGCACAGTTAACAGATCTAAGATACTACCACAAGTGTAGATTGACATTAAAACTCAAAGATGTACTCTTTTTTTTCTTTCTGATCTTATCTTTTATAATTATCCTTTATCTTTTATAATTATCTGTTCTTCGGAAGTAAATCAACACTCGAGAAAGAAATTTATAAAATATCTTCTTAATAAAATTGTTTAATTTTTAAACGAATTATTTTCTTTGAACGCAATGGTATTCGAGTAGTTAAGTTTATCATTCGAAACCACATAATTATGTCGTTTTCGTTGTCCAACATTAACAACTTAGTCAATCTCTGTGCAAAGTTTCAACGAGATGAGTGATTGTAACTTCGGGATAGTCTTTTATCACTTTCTCAGTCTTCTATTGTTCCCTGTTACTATTCAATCACGGTAAATAACCAAGCCGAGTGATGTTTTTCTCTTTGACAAACCGGAAACCGGAATCTGAGCAATTTCTCGTCAGCTTGAAATAGTGATACAGTTCTCGAAATTGAAAGGTACGGAAATGCGAATTACCGAAACTAGGAGAGTTTCAGTATCGCAATCGCTATAACATATAGGAATACATGCATGCTGAAAACAAAAACTACAGGAGTATATTATATATTTAAAAAACAGGAAAAATTTGTTTTCTCCGTAATATATAGACTGGATCGATATGAACTGTTATTCAAATGATTTGTCATTTATGATTTGGGTAGAAGTGCAGCACTATGAATAATTATAAGGTCAACCTGATTTTGAGATTTATTACAACAATTGAACAGAAATGTACAAACTCATTGATGTAAGTTAATAGTATAGAATAAATTAAAACTAAAACGATTATAGACAAAAATTATTTTCCTTTGGATTTTGAAATAAATGGAATTCTTTGTTACCATTGTGTTTTTAGTGTGAAAAATATAAGTTCAATGTTAATTTTGTTATTTTTTCACTCAGTATTTGATACTTTCGCCGTTACATTGAATTGCAACGATTAATCTATTTGGCACGCTATCTACTAATTTATTTAAAGTATTGTTCAGAATACCCGATCAAACGGTTATTATTCTTCCCTTAAGTCGGTTGTTTTCTGTAGGAAACTCGTCCAAATCGTAAACTTCTCTTGCTACGAGGCCTCACATGTTCTTAATCAGGTTTAGATCAGGACTTAACCCTTCTGTTACAATGGATGAGATATCTCGGTTCCATGATGTCGAAGAAACGATACAGTGTACGAGATATTTTGTCACTATGACGTGCGTACGCTGCTATGGGCGAGATATCTCGTATACCTGTATTATTGATATGAAGTGTTTTATTTGAAAATTTGAAACAAGCAATCGATTTTTAAGACATGTCATTGTTGAGGAAAGGTGCTTAAAGATGATAAATATAAAATACTCCACATTTTACACAATTAGAGTTTTTATTTTAAATAAATTAAGTATTACTTGTCTATTATTAATCTCTAACCTTTAGAATAAATGTAGACACAAAATAAGTATAAAATTCGTTTCTTTTTCTACTAAATTATTAGCAACAAAATTGTTTTATCAAGCACAGTTGAGAAGTAAATCATACGACAAGGGGTTAAATCATGGCAACAGCGATAAGGGCTATCAGACCCATTTAAATTAAACTTTTTCTTTTATCGCTCTATATATGTTTCCTCAGATATTTCCTCCCAGTATATTTTTGCGCAAATTTCAGTCTGCCGTTGATATGATGTTTCTTCAACGCTGGTTTTCGTTGACACTTCAAATACTTAACAGATCTAGATCCAGATCTGTTGATCACCTTCTTATTGATCTAGGATTATATTTTAAGTCAGAATGATTCACAATTTTTGCCGAAGAAGCTCTCTTGTTGAATATTTTTCTCGAAACTGCACGTTTTACAGTATCTGAAATTCTCCTTGGTCTCTCGGATAGTTTTTGTTTCCCATCATTTTCAGAACTAGGTCTTAGGAAATTCCCTACTATACACAGCGGTCTGGTAATTAACTTTACAACTTATCGATCAATAATACGTTGTTTTTGTTCATCTATTACGTTAGCACCACGTGCTACAGTAGAAAACAATACACAATAAAACATCTTACTCTAAACTTTTCTTACATACTTATTTTAAATTAACTTTGCAAATCGAAACGTGAGAAAGTACGGAAACTTTTTCAATATGTTATAGAGGGGTATTAAACTTATAAATATTCGCAATCTAAACAGTTTTGTTCTATAACGTTCAATGTACGAAATTTATCGAGAAGTGACACCTCAAGAAACTGTTTACAGTTTTACATAAATAATCTATAAATAGTAATCGATTGATGAAACATTTGAAGAATGCAGGGGATGAATTCAAGTATCCTAAGAATCTTTCATAACGTTTTCTTTTTGTATATTGATTTCTAAATTAATATTGCCCCAGGTATCTGCATAATTGTTTACGAAAAACCTCAAGTGACATGTTTAGTTATCAAATAATTGTATTACTTGCGTAAACTGTCTCTGTTCAAAGTTGTAGTTAAGACGTTACGTCTTAAGCGTTTCTCAAACGGTGATACAGTTTTTATTAAACAGCAGTTTTAATACTTAATTTATTTTATTATAATTGTGCACGAATAGTTGGTAATTTTTCTCATAGGATTGAAATTGCAATGTCACGTGCAGATTCGCGGAGGACAACCCTAGGCTACGAGCAGTCCTGTGGTCATGGTCCGCTGCGGACAGAATGCAACCCTTCACATTTCCACCGCCAAATCCCGAACACGATATTGCGAAATTCGAGCACTAAGCACTTACTCAGTATTGCTTCGATATTGTCGACGCGAAATTCCAATACAAAATTTGCAGAATGATTTGTTCCGAGTTCAAAATCTGAAAGGTCGTAAGTATCATTTCACTACCCCCTACTTGATGAAATATAAAATGTATGCAAATATTATCTGTAATAATCACTTACATTGCTATTAATACTAGAACTACTGTATCAGTCAAATTAACAGGGTTTGATTTTTTTGTGTCGCAATTATTGATATCTTAAAAGCATTGATTAATCGAAATTATGTTGAAAATAAATAGTTTTCGTTGAATACTATAGTGAATGTCTGAAGAAACAGAAAATAATCTTTTGTTACAATTTTTATAGGGATTACATACTAATCATATTAAATATTCGGTAGTTCTAGTGTTAAGTCCTTGACTTATAACATCGTGTTAGACTCGTGATGAAAATTTTAAACTGAATTTGAAAAATCGAAGTGTTATTTATTGTTTTTAAATATAAATTATCAACCGTTAACCTTTGGAGTAAACGTAGACGTAGAATAAACAAAAAAATTTGTTCTTTTCCTAATAAATTACTAACGATGAAGTAGTTATATCGATCATAGTTACGAAATAAACCATAGGGCAAGGACTTAGACTAAATATTTTTTATCTTCTGGCATATTTCCTATTCGTTAAAAAAAAACGAAATTTGCTCAAGTTAAGTATGACATCCTGTATACTGGAATTTTCATAGAAGACGGAGAATATCCGACCCAAATAAGAAATATCGATAGTCGGTTTCTAAAATACTATGTCTAATGTTTAACAGTGGAAAGAGATGTGAAAGAAAAACAACAAACCTGTATGACTGTAGTTTTGAATAAGAAGCATTACTAATTATTAGATTGTGCATGTTTATGCATATTCAAATTTTTGAGAATATAATTAGAAAAATAG
The DNA here is from genome assembly GCF_051020985.1 of Nomia melanderi. Lineage (NCBI taxonomy): Eukaryota > Metazoa > Arthropoda > Insecta > Hymenoptera > Halictidae > Nomia > Nomia melanderi. Next base: position 2,249,295 of record NC_135009.1, read on the forward strand.
AATTACTATAGAAAGTAGTTTGTCCGGTGCGTATTAACACGTTCCGTGCCACGTGTACCATTTGTGGTAAATACTCACACAATTTTTCCAAGAAAACGTTTTTTGTGAAACATGTATCAAAGAATAGTGGTACACGTCGCGGAGAAACGAAAACGTAAAGAAATAATATCAAAATATATATAAAAGTCACTAAAAACTTGGAATGTATTAAAAGATGCTGTATTAAAACACCATTTCTACGCTAAAAAGTTCTGTACATACCCAGGACGACCACACATTTGAAAGCTGGATCAAGACCGTTATTCGTGTAGGTATTGTTTTTCAGAAAATGTATGCGTGCAATACAGAAAAATGTTCACAATCAATTGCACATAGGTTGATCAGTTTATACTTAAATAGTGCAACAAATGAAAACATAGAGTATGCAAGTAGTTTAATTTCAGAAAAGACTTTTACTGTCGTATTTTTTAAATTAGTACCATAACAAAAATTTCATATTTCATTAAATAAGAAATTCCATTAATTTTTTTAATATTGCGCTATGTGCTTTATCCTCATATAAAAGTGCACATAATAATAATTTTGTTGTTTTCTCCTCACATATGTAGCGTAGATATTAAGCATGTTAAGTAGACGTAGCTAGCATATTTATTTTAACCCTTTGCACTCCGAGTGTCTTCTACATTTCGTTTTCGATAATTTTGTATTGTTTTAAACGTTTCGCTTGAAATGTATTTCGAAGAAAATTAGTTAGATTATATGATAGGAAACATGTCTATTCTTTTCACTAATATTATTGAAAATTGTATAATAATACAACTGAAAAATGTGTCAATAGGAAAGTACATTTTTTAATAAATCTTATGTCGAGTCATATTCGACACAGTAGTGCAAAGGGTTAATGCTGAAAGTTATATAAAACCTGTATAATTATGTAAATAATATAATTATATAATACGTTAAAATATAAAATTACTTATTTGAGTAACATACTAAGCGCTTTAATAATTACACTAAATATAACTTATATGTACTGCTAATTCAACTGTGACGTGTTAGTAATATCCATTAATTTAATAAGGAATGCGGAAGACTTTTGTAGTTTCATCACTTTACGGTTACAGAATTAAGTATATAGTGCATGATCATGTGATGTGATAACTGAAGTTTTCGCGTAGTTAAATATTTGGAAACCCTAAGAACTTCAGGAACTCTAAGCTCATGTTATTACAAAATTTAAGTCTCTTTCAGGTTGTATCCTTTCTGAATTAACGAAGCTCAAGAATAAAATAAAATATTGAATTATCCTAGATAATTTAAATATTCACAAAAAATTAAGTTAAAGAAGAGAACGTCTAAATTGAAAATGTTTCTGGTGCTAACAAGGGAATCTTTTCACTCGGCACTCGTCGATTTTAATGAAACTTACGTGAAACATAGTTCTCCATATTTGACACGTATTTTTTCTTATCGATCAACATCCACTTTGAAGAGCTGAAAACGTCCCTTAAAGTTGAGGGTTGAAAGTATATTTTTTACAATATTTCTGAAATTTGGGTGTGTAGAATAGAAAGTTCTTTTAAAGCAAAATGAATTGGCATACCTGTTAATAATATTTACCCCTTTGAATAATATAAATTTCTTCTTCGATAGTTTTCTGTTTTCCAAATTAACGAAGATATTTAAGGGGGGAAATACCTTTAGAACCTTAAAAAATCTTAAAGCGAAATTCGGAGCCTTTCTGATGCTATCGGGACTCATAGGCGGTAGCCCACCGCAGGTATATATTCACGCGCTAGAAGCGGAGGACCCGCCTTTCATAATTCCCTCCTTTCAATCATTGTAAACATGTTACTTTACATTGTTTGCGTTATACAAGAAAAATTATCATACAGCCGGCTTCGAAATATTAAAAAAACAAAAAACCTCGGTGGAAAAGGCAAGCTGACTGATGCGCTTATCAGGAAACTCACCGCATACTATGACTTAGCCATACGAAGAAATATTCATAGTGTGGAAAATATGAAGGAAGCTATAATGGCTTCGTATTATCACTTATGCTCCACCAAAGAAAATCCAAGGCACGAATACTGCCCGGTAGGAAATGACGACTGGTGCAAGTGGCAGAAAGCTCTAGCTACAGGAGCAAATTTGGACCTTATAGAACATCCTGCACAACTGCATCCAGACGTGCAGAAGCACATCTTACCAATTTACGAAGATTTATCTGAAGAAAATCTACTTGAGAGGTGCTTGGGCGGACATACTCAGAACAATAACGAGAGTTTCAACTCAACTGTTTGGCGGTTCGCTCCAAAGCACCTGCACTCAGGAATAAAAATTATTGAAATTGCAGCATATTTGGCAGCTGGCTTATTTAACGAAGGATATGCTTCAATTTTAAGAACTATGAGTGCTTTGAATACTGTAATTGGAAAACAAGTAAAAACATACGCCGACAAAATCGACGAACAGAGAGTAATTCGACAGGAGCGACGCACCTCATTAACTACCAAAGAGGCTCGAAAAGCAAGAAGAGAACAACGTATGGAGGAAAATCAGCTCTACGAGGAAACAGAAAGTATATTGTATGGCGCAGGTATCGCAGACTAGCTGCTAAGTCATTGAAATTGTTGAGTTATCACTTATCGAAACTTTGAACGTGTTTATCTCAAAACTACATTTTCGAAATCGGTGGAACCAATAACTCAAAAACTACTCAATCAATCTTGCTGAAATTTTGCACACATATCTATAACAATATTGTCTTCTATATGAACCTAAAGATATGAAATAAATTGTAAATAAAAGTACCTTTTTGGTGCAAAGTATAGCGAAAATTTCATGTAAAATTCGAAGTTTCTGTTTAAAAGCGTGCGATTTTTTCAATTATCAATATTTTTCACTTTTTTTTAGGTTGACCTACAAACTGTAAATGTTACTTATCGAAATATGTCTTGCTGGTTTGTTTCAAATCAATGTAGCCAATGCTAGAGCTTATACCATTTAATAAGTCGCACCACAACCTTCCCGAAAAACAGGGACATAACTCCGTCATTTTTAAATATTTTGAAAAACAAAAAATGCGTTGTAATAGAGAAAGAATATAATAAATGATAAACAAAGTTTCAAAAATGTAAAACAATCCTTTCCTTTACAAAAAAATTCATAAAGATAAGCTCGTTTTCATCCGTCTAAAGGTATTTCCCCCCTTAAGTGTTCGATTTTACGTGGCTTATCGTGTATATTTATATTGCTGAAGATCCAACTACAAATTAATTTCATATTTTGTAACTTTACAATAGAATTTTTGAAAGTCAAATAATTTTATAAAAAATGACAATATTAAGGCGGCTTGGCAGTTAGAAAAATTAAACTTTGCTAGTTGGTAGCTCGTTTGCAATAGAAAAGTTGCGACTGTTAAATAAAAAATGAAATTTCCTTTCGAAATCAGTTACGTATATTTTTCATCCTTGATTTTTTTCATTGAACTAAATCGGATAACAAGCTTTCCTCTCGATACAAATAAAGGTTTAATAAAGTAATAAAATCCCAAGTCACGCCAAGTGTTTCCGAAGGTGATATGTATCATGGCAATTTAATTTCCTTGTGTATGTATCAATACAGTCATCTTCTCTGAATTAGTGACCATCGACCGCCGACGCTTTATTCAATTACAAACACCATCACTTTTTATCTTTCTACTATTGTTAAGAATACATACAGTTAAGAAATAACCCTCATCGTCCCGTTTGCATAGTCAAGGAACATTTAGTTTTTACGATAGAGAAAAAGGCCCGGACACATTAAATAAAACCCTAACCATTCGAGACACCATAAAACAAACAAATTCAGACATTTTCAATACACAAAGGACGGCTTAGCTTCATGACACCCTAACGGTACTCCACACTCCTACTGACGATACCTGACTTGACCTGTCCGACTTACCCTACAAGGCGTGATCACAAGACAGCAGACTCAACCCCCAACAACATCATTGGACGAAAATGTTTCCCACTTTTAACATACACATGAAACAGTACACACCCTCATCTCCACACTTAGTATAAGACACACTCGATTGTACAAATGATCCAGAGTTCATCAAGACAGCGACATCGTAGTATTAAGACAAGTATTTTCAACAACAAAATAAAGGGACACACAGTCCGATAAATCAAGCCAAGCCTTGTTAATTATTCAAAACTTATTCAGTACGCCAGTGCAACCAAGTTAACAATAAATATCTGGCCTTACAAACCAGATACATAAAATTAACAATTTCTTTGGTCCATTGACCTACATTACACATTAACAACTATTTTCCACTGTAATTCCTTTCGTTCAGTGTATCTGTGTGCTTAATTCTTATTGAAGCGAGACTGTGCGTAGTAATACTACTAAAACTTAATCATAAATCTCACATTATTGTATTTACAAAATTGTAAAATACATATCATTCATATAAATTAATTTACAACTTCTTTCATTCATATAGGAGAGCAGTGAAATTTTTCAGCGTTTTATCAGTGTTTATAAAATACTAGATGACATAATACCACCTCAATCTAAACGCTTTTTCGGTCATATTCATGTTCAAGATGTGTTACTTTAATATGTAAAAACAATTATTTTCAGAAGTATTGTTTATTTAAAAAATACCTGAAATAATTTATAAATTTTGCTTTTTCGAATGAGTTTTCGACGTAGATTGATTAACGTTTCCTTATGAAAAATAACTTCTTGCATTGATTGATGTAAGAAAGATTACATAATTCTACTTGGAAAGTAGGAGACAAACTACATAAGTGTACCAATTTACTGTCCTTTCAAAACAGAAAATATTGCATTTGAAACATTTTTTAAATACAACAGAAGCAAAGTAATTAAACGAAATTTTATTTAAAGAAATTATGATACACGAATAAGAATACATCGTTCGCTTTTCAAATTGCACTGTCAGAGTGGTGTTATTGTTGTGTAACTCCCACTTGCATTAAACCTCTCAATTATTATCAAACGGAATCATGTAGATGTGTCTTCGCTTTATTAACGGTTACCTACTAGTGCCTACCGTAATAATATTCTTCGTTGTGACAAGAAGAAGACTTATATTATAATTTAAATTATGACTTCAATGTTTCCTTCAATAAATGTTTTAATTACACCATGCGGAAAACGCTGGTAATAAACTATAAGATTTATGCTTGACGCGATGGGAGAACGCGGGAGTACTTGTGTTGAATGAGTAGTTGTAAAACTACAAAAGTTAGAGAACTGCAGAAACACGAGAATAACTAAACTGTCTTGAAATAATTCATGTATTTGGTATTACGACCTGTTCACGATTCAATAGAACAAGAATGCCGCTAATGTTTTTTAATAGTACAACTACCGAAAATTTTTCATAAGATTATATAATATGTAATTCTTATAAAGCTTATAAAAATACGCTGATTTCATTTTCTACTTACATTAGGTAAATGAAGCTATTACTTTTTATAATAATTTCAGGTATTTATAATATAAGCCTTTTACCTGAATGGTTGATTAGATATTATTTAAAGAAATTAGAATTGATAGGAACTTCACACACAAGTCATCGCAACACAAACGATAAATGCATTTATGTAAAAACGCTAAACGACTGCCACGAATCAATAATTTAATGATATCGCCGCTGCCTTCATTCGTCAATACGACCATCGTACGACGTTGGCAGCAGCGAGGCGTCATCAAATCGTATTGCAAAACTATAGTAGCAGATATACTATTATAATTTATATTATTATTGTTAGAAAGCGTTTTACCATTCGCGCGCATTGTAGATTGAGACTGCAATCGGTGTTTCGCTTTCTGTGTCTTTTTATTTGTTTCAACCTGTGATCTCTTCTGAGCTGTAGAACAACACGTGCATGTAAATGCTATTCGTCTCTCACGTTAGCTCCATCGACCGCCAAGCTGAAAGTGAACAGGGGCAAGGGGACTCTCTTACTCCCGAAGCTCGGGCCGCCTCGGCTTTCGGCGCATGGTCACTATTGGCGCACACCGAGGCCCATGCATCGTGAATGGAAGAGTTCCCTTGTCTCTCTTCACTTTTGAACCAATGGTCGGCTTGGCTAACGTGGGATCTCCACTGTACGCCTTTCTTCATCGTGTTCAGTCTTGCTTCCTTCTTTTGTTATTAACGCGTGCCAATAATGACTATACGTCGAAAGCCGAGACGACCCGAGCATCGTTAGCAGAAAAGTCCCTTTGCCCCTGTGCACTTTTAGCTCGGTGGTTGATGGAGGTATAATTTATATATCAATCAAATGTACAGTAACAGGCTTGTTTTTTTCCCATTAATTCTAATAATTACTGTTTATTCATTTTATTTGCTTATACTCTACATTTTATATTTCTTATAACATATGAATGTAGCCAACATTGTTTTTGTCTTCTTCTGCGTTGGATATAATAATACATGAAAATTACATACTCCTCATCACTCGACAATTCTTAAACTCATAATATTTTCGCCACTAATATGCCATTCAATATTACACCTATACAGTACTTAATCAATACTATAAACAAAACGCATAGCGAAAATCTTACTTCTGTGTCATCCTGACACAAAATATTTTGACACGGTTAAAAAATCTTCGATATACACAATTCTTATTGGTTCTTTGAAAGAAATTGTTTCCCATTGAATTTCACATGCGCACATAAATCTATATCTATTTTTCTTAAATTGAAAGTTATTATATAATTATCTAACTTGTTATACCGAGCTCTACGTGCTTGCTTCAATTTATACAATGGATTTTTCAATTTACAAGCCTCATTAAGATCAATCTTAAATTCTCTTAAGTTCCATGCATTCCCCCTTTGCAAGTTTCCCTTAAATGTATACCGTGGTAACGTCCACCTGGTGTTCGTATAGTTTCGTATTGTTTCGTACCTTTTGTATTGTTTCGCCTCTTACCACTAATCTTGCTTTGTATTTCACTACGGAACCATTTTGATCCCCCTTTATCTTGTAAATCGATTTGTGAACATTTTTCTACCAACTGGACTACTCACTAATTCCCACGTCTTATTTTCCATTAACGAATCGTATTCTTCTTGCTTAGCAATTAGTCATAAATTCTTGTCTGTTCTTTGTATCATTTCTTCAACCTTAGAAGGTTACGGTAGTTCGTTTATGTGAATCGTTTCCTCTTTCATTAAATCATTCTTTTTTAGTTTCCCCGGTCCCCACTATTCTTGGACGTCCAGAACATTTGTATCATATCGTCGTTTGTATGGGTTCAATAGTCATTCTTTCGTGGTCTGTTCAATCTTCATTATTCTCTTCCTCTTTTTCGTGTTTAGTTTATGACTTTTCAGAAGTCATAAAATCAGGTTCTCTCCTTTAGCTTCCTTTATTAACAAGCATATTCGATCTTGTTTTGATTTCGATTTCCTTGCGAGTATGTAATAGTACACTTAAAAATTCTATCGTTCGGAAAAATTATCAGAATAATTTATGTAGGTTCACCTTCAAATCAGATCCGATGTTTCATACTATCCATAAAGTTTGCAAATATATTGCTGTGCCAAAGTTGCTGTGTTCATTGGATAATATGTATCATAATGAATTATTTTCTTTCCGTGGTTTTCATCTGATTCCTGTTTTCATGTGGAAATTGATGCACCTTCCCTATATGGCAAACCTCGCAATCAAAACGTTCTTCATTCGGGTTGAAATATAAACCACTTATCATTTTCTGACTTCAGTTTTTTAAAATTATCAGTAATTTCCATCTTCGATGTTCTTCTCAGAATGATCCATCTGTATCTGTATTCACTTATCCGTACAAAAATGATCACTCTTATTTTTAAAACGATTTTATTCGCCATTGCCAGTACCACATTTCGGCAATCTAAAAGATTCCTAAAAGGATGATCTTTTTACATTACATTCAATTGAAATATGTTAAATTATCTATTATAGTGCACATATGAATGTATGTGGTCCTGAGGGTTAAAATGTTAACGTTTGCTCAGCAAATACAGGGTCCACCTGGACTCGTGTCTATATACTGCTACTAGTCAAATAATGTTACATGTACCAGTACATATTCTAAATATGCAATCGGCTTACAATAACTATAAAATAAAACGCTAACTTAGTATGCACGTTCAATAATACCAGAACTTATAGATAGATACAGAACAACCATTAGCGTCGTCTCTGAAACCCTACATCTACAACTGAACAGGTCAGGTATTGCCTTCCGTTTAGTGGGATGTTGAAAGCATACTGTTCTATAGATACCTTATAACTGGGAGAAATTGGTCCTTTCCAGCTATCACTTGTAGATTTTTTACTATCAACTTTCAATAGATTCGAGACTGTTCTATTAAAAGCTTAAAAACTTAATAAAAGAAAAGTGAAATTTTTCAATCAGATATTTTTGAAAATTCCTAAGTACCCCTAACATACTAAATATTAAGTATTAGTTAATGAATACTTTCTTGAAACAAAACTGAAAGTATAACAGTAAAAGCCATGTACTACAGTAATGTTACATCTTTGCCTTTAACCGTTTGAGTACCAAGCGACGCCATCGCATTTCTCCGTTACACTGTCTAAAAGTGCCACTCTATCGGTTCGTAGAATCAAATTAACTTTATTTATCTGTCTTCTTTTTAAATGCTTATTTTTATTTTTGTTATTACCTGCTTAGAAATGGAAGAACGGAATAACGGTTAAGAAAAGCATCTGGCGAATACACATACACTATTGTACTTTTCGAAAAAACGTAAGCCTTCAGATGCAGTACTCTTTAAACCATTCTGTATAAATATTAATTTTTTAAATAATATTGAATATAATTGTTGAGTCGTCACAGCTTAATAGAGTCGACACATGCAGAGACTTAAGCTCTTTACAGCACGGGGCAAAAAACGGCTCTTATTGTTTAGTATTTTAACGGCACATCGCGGCAATACTCATTGGCCTTTTGAAATCAAATTCCAAAACTTTCCTTTCATTCGCATGTGGCAGCCAGCGACGGGTTGTAAATGCATATTTCTGAAGGGCGACCAAATGGTATCCTAAGGACACTCGGTACCTGGGGTTTGCCTGGAAGAAATTTCTATCCAAGCTAAAAACATAGTCTCTGCATGTCTTAGGTAGCACCCCACCCTCGGTAGACTAGGCGCGCCAAGGGCGCAGCGACGGTGGAGACAATTCGTTTCAAAAACCCCTGATTGGGACTTGTCAATTTTGGCGATAACCAATTAGGTTGTTTTCTTAAATTTCGGAGCTGACGATCTGACTCGCAGATCGCTAGCGAAACAGACAACTCAAAACTTTCGAACGATACACATCATACAAACGCGTCTTAGTGTTCAGACATAATTGTACACACGAAAAATACAGTCCACTAACGAAGAAGCAAGCGGTCTCATTTAATCAGCTCCAAGTAAGGACGCTGCTGTGAACACCCAACAATAAGCATCCTTTTAATTTCAGGAACTATAAAATAGGGAATCTAAACCTGTCACTTTGACAAACCTGTCACATGGTAGTTTTACCGTTAATTGGCAATTTGTTGTCAGTCTTTGTATTCGTTGTCTTGTTCGAAATTTCTCTTTCAGGGAAACAAGCGTGTGAAGTGAAAGGCCAGGTCAAAAAATGTGTTAGATAGGTGACAATTATAAAACAATATACCGAGTGTCCAATCGTGTGACTGCGTACCGTAGGTCAATTTAACTCACTTAACTAGTTTATCAGTAACAGGGTTAATTATTATAATATTTTACAGTGAAATTGTTAAAAACGCGATGAAATATTTATATTAAAATACTATACATTAACGCAGCCACGCGTCCGAGTAACAAAAAAAGTATAATTGCGGAAAAGGCCAGAAAGAAAATAATAACCCTCCTGTACATTACCGACGTACCCGCGCGAATGTCGATAATTTATAATTGCTGCTCGTATCTTCTGACAATGAGCAAAAATATTTTCAAATTGCGAGTGGTACAAATTCCCGTTGTAATGAATTTTTTTATAATTTCCGTTATTATTTTAGAATCGTCCTATAGTCAATCATATTGAAGTAAAAATGTAACTATAGATTCTATGTATTTGTGACAAATAAAAGTTGTTGACGCGCGGTGTCACAAACTGAAAACACCGTTACGTCAACGTTCCTCTAAATTTTTCAAGGGATCGTAGCTCAAATAACTTTATGAAGCCATCGACCATTACCTTCAACAACCACCCTCAGCTGTTCGAGGATTAGCATTTTTACGTTTTAGATATTTACTCTTTGCATGTTTTATTAGGGTTAAGGTGCTTCATACAGTTTTCCGAGGCACGCGGAATTTCTATGACGTCACGCGAAGGTACTCTCGATACCTGCAGGTGACCGATGGACTTGGAGGCGGTCAACTTTCCGGTGACTGTCACCAATCAGGAAAAACGGCCTCCTCCCTGTCCAAAACTTGTAACTCTAGGAAACAACCAATCCGCGTGTCTCATCCCCCGACGCTACCCTTACAGCCACCTATTTAAGGGTAGATCTTAACACATATCGAGCGAATTTCTAACCAAGAGTTCCACGGAGTCTCTAACCAAGACCTCCACCACAACACATATCGACCGAATTTCTCATCAAGAGTTCCACAACAACACACATCGACGGAATCTCTAACCGAAGAGTTCCACCAACAACACGAATCAACAGAATCTCTAACGAAGAATTCCACAACTTAACGTATCGACATCGATCCAATTACAACTCATCGAAAATCTCATTATTTCATTCAGGCTCAGCATTACTAATCTGAAACTGAGTCAGAGCATCGCCGTAATTAACTGCGAAGCTCAACAAGAGTGAATAACAAAGGAAGCAGAGAAATATTTCTAAGAATTTGAGAATGGTGTTACCTTATTTTGTATTTGCTAACATTTATACAAAAAGATGTTTTTTTATTTCTTTGAATCTAGAGATACTTGAAATAAGAATCATATTGACCAACCTCTTATACAAAGTGACAAAAAAAGTATTTATAATTTCTGTTCAGATAGAAAATGCGTCAAAAAAATTTTGATTAATATAAGTCGATAAATTAATAGTTTCCAAAAAATAAACTTATCTTTCTGATTTTTTTCGGAGTTTTCAGTTTTTATACATTATATGTTCCTTAGTACTGACTGAAAATAAGAGTAAAATTTTTGTCTGCTGTAAAATTAGAAGGATTTCCATGAAAGTTGAATGGCGATGAAATTAGAAATTTACAAAGACATACAGTTCTACACATATCGATTTTAAATATGCGTATAAATATTAAATATAAAGATATGTAAAACAAACATTATATATACGTAAAATATCAGTTATTATAAATTTAATTGTAAGTAATCTTATTTTACAGAATTTTCTATAGAACTGATAAGTAAGAAGAAAAATAACATGTTCCGTGAATAAAATGTTAGTTAATATAATACCTATTATATACCGAAATATGAAAATAACTATAGAAATTAGTAAGTAATTTGAAAAATTTTTATAAGTAGTAGGAGAGACTATATGTCGGGATTTTATTTGCTTTTGTTGGTGTCTAGTATTACATTTCGATAATTTCATACTTTGAAACTATTCCTATTGACCTTTTCCTCTTTGTTAAAGTATAATGATTAACGATTAGTATGTAATGTATGGTACACATGAAACTTTACCTCGGTGGTTTATGGCAAAGAGAACTGATGTGAGTCTCAGCTGTCACCCTATGAACAGTATCATTAATGGCTTCATTAGGCGACGCTTAGAACTTTATGCCGTTTCTCTCCGTTGCCATTATCGATCAATTTGCTGAGTATCGTTCTCCACGTGTAATTAATGGCACGTACTTACCTTGATCGTGAGTTTGACATCTCGTTCATTATTTTCATGCGCTATTTCAACAGTCTTGTTTAAAATTAGGTTACTTGATACATATATACATACTTCTATTTTTATTAAAAATTGTATGTATAATTTTGTAATATATTTTTGATGTATGAATATATGTAACTATGTTACAATTAAAGTTTTATTGTATAGGAGTTTCTAGAAACTGTTTTTAAAAGCCTTATTTATAGATTTTGGTTTAAAACAATTTTTGCAGATTGGACTGACAATGCATTCTGTGGAAAAAAGATATCGTTTACGATTTATGTTGGTCTATCTATAGATCTATATAATACTTGAAATATTGTCTTAATTAGACGATATATTTCTATCCATCGTTTTCTATGTATCATCGCAATATTGGTGGGAATTTTCAATTTACACTACATTCTTCCTCTTGTAAAGGTATACACCTACCTAAAAATGGGAATCAGAAAAGCTTATGTTTTCAAAAATTTTAACTTCTTATCTTCTTACACCTAATTCAATATGTTACTTGATTATATTAGATTTAATATGAAGATTGACGTATTTTATAGAATGTATCATCTTTGAAAGAAAGGTCTGTAGAGATTAGTAAATAAAAATTTGAATAATCTTAGGTATTGCTGTCCATGAGGTCCTTAAGAACATCAATTTTTCAAAGGTTGATTAAAATTTAGTTATCATTCTGTAGAATAGTGTCGTATACTGATTATATGTAATTATTATTTTATTTGACAAATATACAATTTGTTTTAATGAAAAATTACGACTGTGAAGAAACGTAGTGATGCTTTAGCAACTGTAATGAAAATGTGAAAATATGTGAGAAAGAAATATAGTTTTAAAACAAAAGCTAAAAGGAACGTTTTGTTCTGGGCTTACTAATGGACGAATTATTATTATAAATACTTAGCAAATTCTGTACCAAATGCAGGGATATGGATGATTAACAACAGTTTTCAGGGTGGTCGCTTTCTTATTCATCTTCAAATTTTTAAATGACATGCTATGTACATTTTTTAATAATATAAAGGTGGATTTTAATAAATGCAATAATTGTCGTGTACAATAACTTTTAAATTCAGGATCAGTATGGTGTTGTACACATCCTTCCAGAATAGTTTATTCATGTCAGATTTGAAGATCTTCTAATTGGTCTGAAATTATGTTAGAAAAGTGTAGCTTGAAGGAATAGTGATTTCCCATAGTTTGTGCACTGATGATGATACAGTATTACGAAATCTTTAAACCTCTTCTTTCATTTCGAACTTTGCATGACTGAAAGTCCTTTACACTATATTGTTGAACATGTTATGACAATCACTTTTACAATCACGTACGTATATCAACTGGATATGTTTTATTGCATTGGTCTTAGCAATATAATGCAACTTTTTCTTGTTACAATTTCTTTCTATATGTACTATTTTACTTTATATAGAAATATGAAATATTATGAATAACCGTGGAAAAGTTGTTATGTTAGTCGAGTTCTGGTGGTGACGAGTACAGATGGTGCCGCTATTCTGTATTCTAAATAAATTACTGCACATACAGTGAAGTCGAAGTCCGTGCTGAAAAAGTTAATAATACCACAAATGCAGATACAGTGTAGATGCATTTATGATTAATGAAAATGAAGGTATTGTTATGATTTTTGAGATAAAAATAGAATGCACATCGTCAATTTTAAAAATAATTTAAAACATATCAGACAAAACTTAATTGTGATACAAATTTGACAATTCCTGTGTATCCTACTCTAAATACGATATTGAAAATGTTATCTGGAAATTATAATTTCTTAACGGAGTATACGCCCATGATACATGTTTGCGTCGATTGCATTATAAAAATTGTATTACTAATGAAATCATAAAGCGATATATTATTTTACGAATTAACATTTCTTTAAATGAAATTCGTCCTTATTTGACGCTTTATTCGTTAATATTTTCGAAGAAATTAAACATGTCTATCTTAAACTTGTTTTGCAACAAATGAAAAGAATCTTTGCAACCAAGTTCAGAGGTTAAAAGATCCAGTTAAAATTGGTTTTAATTGACATATACTTGTTACTTAATTAAAATATATAAAACGATACGTCGCATAAGAGGATTTTTATGTCTATCCGCTAACTTTTCGGTTTAGGAAGAGCGTGAGAAAAGATTGGAGGTAAAAGTTTAGATGTGATCGTAAAAAGTGCTGTGTTAACACGCCTTCTTCCACGAGGAATATTAAGGAGAATGTGTTCTTCCTAGAGGTCCCATGAATACATCTTTATGAATGTATCTTCCTATAAAGATAGAAGGTTAGTGGTAGAGATGCTTTACACGTTAAAATATGTCTTCCTTAACCATGGAAATAAAAATGTTCAATCTGTATTCTGAAAATCTACGTTTTCTCGTCGCTGTTAAGGAAGGGGGGAGGGGTAACGAAAGTAAACTAATCTCATAAGAAAAATAACTTCCTTCTATACAAATTAGCAATGCTAATTAAACCTTCTGGAACGGAGCCCAATTCCTGGGTTCTTATTGGTTCTTTCAAACTCTTTCTTTCTCTGTTATAGATGTTACCATTGTTGGTAATTTAGATTTTTATTGTACCTTGTATAGTTATCTTTAATTCCAGAAAGCATAATTAAACACCATATATGAGCATACAAGTAAGAAAACGCACAAGTGACTTTACCATAAACATTACCATAAGATTTAATCTGTTCATAAGCTTCTTCGTACTACGTTTTTAATAGAAACGTATTACTGTTAACTCTCGTTCGCTGTATGTATTCCATCATTACCATTGTTGGGTTTATTAAATAATAACACTTCTTTATTTATTAAATAGAATACAAATCTCATTACAACAGGACTATTAACACGAAGGACAAAACAAACAAACCACAAATAACAAAATCGTTACCCAGACAACAAAACGTATGTCGATATGTATGTATATATTATATATATGTGCTATACTTTTCTAACAACCATTTCGAAATGTGTAATTATTTGAGACAACTTTTATGGTATATCTATTGAGTTCTTCAATAATCAATTTAAATATTGCTGTTAAGAAAAAGAATTTAAATAAAAACTTTTCAATAAATTTTACTGCTGTTTTACGCTGATATTTCATATAATCAAAACATTACTGAATTATCACTTTTATGCATGAAAGTTCTCACTCGTTTATTGTTGAGCCATACAAATGAGAGGGTATTCATTCATTTTTTTTTTAGAAGTCCCATATGTTCCACCGTCAGGGGCTACCCGCACGCTTAATTCATCTCTGATTGATGCGTCCATATATTTCTGTATTTATCTCGCGCAGTCTTCTGACCCACAAATCACAAAAATATTTCTTCTAATATGTTTACTATTAAAAAGTTTTCACTGACTTTTATGGATAAGTATCACTAGACTGCAGAATTTTCCAATTTTTAAGGATATACTTATATAGAAGAATAGAATTAAATTGGTTTAACTAATAAATAAGGGAAATTGTTTGAACACATTAGATGTTCTATACATTATTTCGTACTGTATTCTTGCATTCTTTGCAAGTTTTTACTTTTAAATTTCCTACAAATGCATAAAGACCCGCAGTGTAGTTATCACGGTTGTTCCTCTTCCGCGTTAAATGTGAATATCAAATAAAATGAACGATCAGACGCTGTATTATAAATGTATGTCATTTTGCGGTGGAAATTCGTTTAATAATTGAGCATGTTATATTCTCACTTAGATCAGAACTTATTCCCCCCTTGGATATATTTCGCAAATTTTAGTTCAACTGCGTGTTATCTATATTTATGTAAATAGTTTAATATTCAAGATATTGCGTTTAAATGAGAATGGCGGAATATCTGACATAGAATTGAAGCCACAAAAAAATGTTCACATAAAACTTATTTAATATAAAATATACGTCATATTACATAGTTAAATAATTTTTACGTTGACGTATAATATCAAATTTAACGATCTACTGGTCTTTTAACTAAAAATTCAACAATGCAATTCAGCGACCTGTTATAGTATGCCATTCTGTATACTAAACCCGCAAATTAATAGGATTGAAGTCACATCAGCGTGTATCGGATAGTGTCAGTTACTTGAACGTTTTATGATTATACTATCTTTTCAGGCCAGACTGATTAAATTATTAACCAAACACACTTGGTATGAAAAAATGGTATATCACAACATATAAAATATTGAAAATTATTTCAGATAAAATTTATTTTAAAACTAATGCTTTCGATGGAAATAATAAATTTCCATCGAAATTTATTATAAATTTATAATGCCCATTTATTATTTATTTAACACTAAATTTACAGAATTTATTGTACAGATTATTTTATTAGTCTTAGAAAACTTGGTATTCGTTCACTTAGGTTTTGGAAATTAGAGGTTTGAAAACTAGACAATTAAAATACACATTTTTTTATTGTATCAACCAAATCAAAATAATGTTTGTAAACTTCAATATGCCTCAAATTGACGGGTTCTGTAAAACTCTAATGTTAATGTCAGCAGTTTTTCCTACGCAGTACGTTAATTGTAAACATTTCATGGACTTAAATGTAGCGTGCATCTTCCTAGTAAATGTTCTATTTATCTTGCTTATATTTAGATACATAACTTAGATCTACAAATCATAAATGGGCGGACATTTTGTATTTCTTCTGTGTCTCGTATTTATAGCATGACACGCGATTTCTACTATCTGTTGTATAATAAAAGGAAATGTCATTGGCTTATATAGTAGTCGACTCACTTTTGTTGTTGGCCGAATTGTGTAACGAAAAATGCAAATGAAACAGAATATGACAAAGTGAAATTCTGTTTCATTTATATTCTGCGTTACACGGTTCCGACCAACATCAAAAATCTGTCAAAAGCGAGGCGTCACTGCACCTCTTTTCACTTTCAACTTGTGGGTAAAGGGGACAGGCGTGAATTCCAAACGAACGGTACTTAACACATTGTTGGCCAGCAATTTTACGCAGAAGCTATCCCATGTCACCGGTTGACTATTCCGTAAATAAATATGAAAGTGGAACATTCTAAGGAAACTTCAATATACTTTATTTATACGTAATGAATTTGAATGAAACTTTGGACACTCTTTTTATATAACTTTGAATATTTTGTTTTTGTAATATTGCCTTGCATTTCAAAAATTGAAATGGCTAATGTAAGTGCAAACACGAGTTAACTCGTAACTGATCAGCAATGTGTTAAGTCTTTATTGATATTAGTAATAATCTTAAAGTGACGATATAATGGGTGATTCAAGGAGGAAGAAATTGGGAAACAATGGGAGACAGGAGAAAGCGTTTTGTCTGGCATTTACTAGTTGACCCATCCATATGGCGGAGATTTATAGAATGTATTTATACAAATCGCTGAAGGACTAAGCAGGAGCGGGGAAAGTTCATAGGTCTCGCAGCTCTCTTGTGGCGAATGTTAGATGTCGCTACAGTCTTATGTTTTGTGACGGTCTACCACATTTGAATCGATTGTCAATTTAAGAATTGAACGCTCATTGTTCACAACAATTCATCAGTTTCATAAAGTACATCATTGAAATCAGACATGATGTTAAACAGTCCATATAATATAAATTATAATTGGCATAATAGTCACTATGGTAATGCATTAACTATAGTTTACAACCTTGAACTAATATTTTGTACTCCTTTGTGTCCTCGGTTATACGTTCAATGTGTATTACAGACAGATTTACTTACGAGATTAAAACGTTCATGAAAGTATTATATAAGAAATGGCACGGCGTGATCGAAGACGCTGCGGAAGGACTAATAACATGTATTTCTTACGAACTGTTACAAAAATAGCGTATTTCGCTCCGATGAGATGAGGCCTCGTTTGTATGTATATAATTACAAGAATGTAGGGTTACGAGAATGCATCGTGTGAAGATTGTTGCAAGTCTGCCCAACGCCCTTTCGGGAAAGATCGATCCCTCGCGTATTGATCCCCACCCTTGCAAGATCATTAGCTTTCCCGGAAACATCAACAGGAACAGCGTCCTTATGCTGAACTGTTTATCCATCGTTACAATACCAACATCTGCCTATGACGAGTGTCATTGGCGTTGACGGACACTGCGTCTGGACAGTGTCTTCATTTACCCCGATCGACCGTCCGCATTTTCAGTAGCCCTCAAAATGTTTATTATTGCCTGGAGCCCTATCGATATCCAGCCACATTTCCATTGTTTCTTGCAATTAATTTGACGAGTTATGTTGATTACACATTCCTTACTTGCCTCACTATCAGTAAGTTCTATAAAGCCTTTAGATATATTATTTAATTAATTTAATAAATTGAATAGATTATGCCTTTCTAATTTCATATTTATAAAATTCCAAACGGCACGATGGCGTTGTTTTCCTATATTTTTTATATTCTATACGTTTTTTTATATTTTCCTACATAGGAAATAAGAAATGTAAAAATAAATAAACGATCAAAGTGAATGAACATCATTTGACCCTACGAACCAATTGGCTGGTAGTTTTACGTAATGAACAGGAGAAGTTTGACCGCATTGTCTAGGGTTTATGTATAGACAATGCGATATATATGTATAATCTGACGGTCACTCTGGATGCAGTTATTGTTTATGTTAATACAATAACTGAGCTAAGATAATTGAGATGCACTATAATCGATACAATGAACAGAAAGCTGACGCCTTCACGCTGTCATAAACATAGATCAAAAGTGATCCATCATGAGCAGATAAGGGTTAATTTGTAGTTTTACTACACGGAAGGACATAATGCAGCAGGTTGTAGAATTTATCTCAACATTCGCTACCATATTGCAATTAAAAAAAGTTAGTTAGTTCTATTTGAAAGGTTAACTTCATCTGAAATCTTGTTGATTATTACACCCACACGAAAGCCATGTGCATTATGTAATGCACCGTTATAGCAAATAACTTTTGCGTCAACACTTTTTGATAACTTTAATTCCTCGTGAGATATTCTACCATTCTCATTTAAATGTAACAGCCTGTAGTACGCTCTATATTGTTTTCTGTAGTACTCTCGTATTGATTTCTTAATATAATGTTTAAGTATTTGTGTGGCCTCATTTGCGCTTGTATTAGTCTTGGTTCTCTTCGCACTAGCAACGTACGATTCTTTTGTAATACTTCTGCTGATTTCTTCATTATATTTTATATTAGTTTAACAAATTTTGCATATTATTTGCAAATGTTTTATTGGTGCATCCTAACGTTCCCCTTGCTCTAGGTAGGTATCTAATAAATGATACAAACACAATTAAAAAGTATATAAATATATAATACATGTAGTATGTATACGCAGTATATAATAAGTTATAATTTTTGTAATCTGAAATATATTTATGATATGAGTTATTCGATTATACACATTTATATAGTTTGGATAATCGAAATTCCACTATACTGAATTTCTTACTTTAAGGAGGATATGGTGAGTTGGGAAGTGATGATAATTTTCTATAAAGGAAAGAAAAACACCATTTAACTATGTAACGAGAACAAATAACAGAAAGTTAAAAAGTGAACGTTTCATGTATTATTTTTATATAATATGCGTATATTTAAATCGTTTGATCTTCTGAATTTGTCATCCTATGATATCTAGAATTTAAGTTTTTTACCTAATATCACACCAAAAGAACAAACGCATAGGTTTCCTTAATCATTTTATTTAATCACTTATTGATGCGTTCATTTTCATAGATATTGTTGCGATATTTTGAATATCACCCCGTAATGTTACGCAGGGATGAATTAGCTGTTACGATATGAAGATGGTTTAAACATAGTGGATATTAACGGATGGTTTGATAGAGGAGAGTCTTAGAGAGATTGTGGTCGACAACGGACGTGTCGAAAACCGCCATATTGTATGAATTTATACATAAATTATTATACTAAACGTTATCCCTCGTTAAAACATGCCGCGAGCGAGTACAACGAGATGCAACAATATTATTTCGACATTTTTTGATGCTATTAATCAATTTTCTATGAGACCTGAAAGCTATTGATATAGATATTATAATGAAATTTTACAAACTTGTAAACCCTTTAGTTACGAAATTATGTTTCTTTATGATTTTCGGTCATAAGAATTTATCTCTAAATCTGAATTTGTCCAAAAAATAGATTAATTTGATTTAAAGTCAATTTTTCTTATTTTTCTCCCTTCTACCTTAATTTTTTTACAAGATTTTCCTTTATGTTTTTATTTCATCTTTTTTCTTTTTTAATCAAATATCTTTTATTTATTGAAGAAGTTAGATATGTATCATGCTGTCTTTATTAGCTTAGAGTTATCTTACTTTTTTATTATCAACAATGAAGCTGAAAGAGGAATATTTAATGATTTGTCTGCTGTGCGCGTCATGTGATCATTTTCAATAAGCTGAATTGCTTTTCAAAGAGATTCAGTAGTCTATTGACCTTTTTCAATGTTTATAAATCGTGTCCTTATTATCCACCAAGTAATCTTGCTGTAATAAAAAATAATAGGTTTATAACACCGTAATAAATAACGACGGTACATGCATTAATCGATAAAATTTAATATGACACATAAATAAAAAATATTTATATGAAATATAAATATAGTCCTTCCTATTTGTAATATATCAATTAGTAATTAAAGTTAAATTGTAAAAAAGACTTTAACATTAGTACCACCTTCTCATGTTCTGCACAGAAAACACTATATCAATCACGCTAAAAAACTAACGAAGCTCGTTTTCTTTGTGGTTGAACAGCGATTGAATGGTAACCGTGCATATGTGTAGTAAACGGTATAATAAAATGTAAACAAGAAAAATTAAGAATTTCAGACGTGTTACATTTTAATAATAATTCTGATTATCAGTGTCAACTAACTGCGATTACCCTATTCTCCCTTAGCATTTATATAGAATGCATTCCAAAAGTTACAATTGGAAGTTCAAAGTTTCATGAAATTTATAGCACATTTCGTGCCGCTCAGGTCTCGGAAAAAACTTTGACCATCCTGCTTTGCTACACCCAGGCGTGGTTGACAACAGATTATCAATCTACCACGAACTTTCTAAGAGAGATTTGTTAGAAAAATGTTTAGATGAACATAATCAAAACAACAATAAAAGTTTTAATTCCACTGTTTGTGGATTAGCTCCAAAACATTTACATTCGGGCGTAAAAGTGATTGAAATCGTCGCTTATTTAACCGTTAACATTTTTAACGAGGGCTATGAATCTGCATCGAAGATTATAGAACTGTTGAAAATAAACATAAGATCTAAATGTAAATTGTACATCGATAACTTACTTGGAAAATCGGATAAATAGACAGGGACGTTGCAGTTTATGTAGCAACAAGGAGGCTCAAGTCGCACGCGTACACTTACAATTCAGACAAAATTAATTATTTAAAGAAGCAGAAAGTTCATTATACGGATCTAGTATTGCAGTAGAGACCCAAAAATTACTTTTTCTCTTCATTTTTCTAAACCAGAAACTTTAAACGCGTTTTTTTCGAAACTATGTGTTTAGAATTGGCGAAAATGATAACTCAAAAACTGTTGAATCAATCGAGTTTAAATTTAACATACGTATAGTTTCTTATCTTTTCTAGTCGATAAACTAAAAAAATGCATTAAATGTTATAAAATGATTCTTTTACATAGATATATGTTAATATTTTCAAGCAAAAAATCACACTTATTCAAACTGTCGTCACTTCGTGAATATACAACTTATTTTCATTTTTCAACAACAAACTATGTTCATAAGGAATAATACGTTTGTTTACTTTTCCGTTTAAGACAAATACAAAAGGAGCTAAAACACCCAACAAACACTTTTGAAGCTGGGACCTTATCTGTGCTCGCTTATAACATTTTTATATTATTGTTCTCTTTCACTACAAAAATATACGTATACTGCTTAACTCCTTGCTTTATAACAACGTGTTAGACTCGCGATGAAGATTTTCAACATAATTTAACAAATATAAATATTACTCGATTTATTCGAATTCAAAACAAATATTATTCTTCTGTAATCAATTATTATATTTAAGAGCAAACCTAGTCATAGAATATGCCTACAATCTTTCTCTTTTTCCAATAAATTATTAATGACAAAGTAGTCATATCGATCAGAGTTGAGAAAGAAATTATAGTACAAGGGGTTAAATAGTCAATAAAATATCTTCAAAGTTTTAGAAGCAAATATTGAGTACTTCATTTACAGAAAATTCCTGAAGTTTGGCTACATCTGAATAGCTTACTCCGAAATTCCCTTCAATCCTTCACGGCAATTCATTCCAAATTGGAACAAAATGTATCTTAGCAGTACGACACTGTACAGTAATCGAAAACCCTAAGGGATCCTAAGGTAGTGTAGCTAAAACCATTCCCTAAACCGTGTACTAGATACTCGAAGGTCTCGGAGCGCATACAAAGCCGTGGAAAGTGTCACAATTTAGACTTGGTTTTCCTTAGTCTCAGGGTAAAAGCCGGTATCCCTGAGATGGGATGCCACGTATGAACCTTAAGAGACTGATTTTACGATATTTCTATACCTTGCCCATCAAATATACCGTATGTGCTTAGATGCGAGAGGTTATATGGGAGATCCTTATTCCCCGGCGTCTTCGAAGCCGCAGAGGAGGAACAGGACATTTAATTCTCCCTTCTCTACCCAGCTAGTGATGAAGTTAGACTATGGTGATGGCAGCGGTAGCCCCATAGTGTGGGATTGAACGCTTGCACCTGCCGTGCGAGTTGCGGTTATCTAACTTGCGTACTATCCTGCAGCACTGGTACAATGTCAGAAATTACACGCACTATGGATAAACTGAGATTTACTATTCGGGGTGTAGTATTAGTAATCCAGGAGTATGTAATAATATTTGATCAGCTTAAATCTGTACACGTTAATTACAAATAAAGTTGTCACTGAAACTACCAGACGGGTCAAAACTTATTCCTGACTTCTTTTTTTTGCAATTATTAAAACGATTACATATATTTCTCTGGGAAATTATTAGAGAAATTTATCTGGTAATACGCAAACTGAATTGTAAATTAACTAAAGTCTCAATAGATGCACTCTTGGAGTTTTTATAGAGAAATTTCAGAAAGTTAATTAAATTGCTGGTTACTTTTAGTGTCAAATTAATAGATGTTACTTAACACGTTCCCTGCCAGACCGTTTTTTGAAGACTTCCCGTTCAGGCCGCGTGGGGCGTATGCGCCCCACGCTTCATAATTGCATTGTTTTATTTCTGGAATATGCCTTACAATGATTAAAATAATGCAAAACTCATAACTGTCAAGAAAAGAGTGTATAGTTTAAGATGCATAACACAACAAAGCAATAAATTTATTTTTTTAAGAATTAGTTTAACAAATACCTGGCTGAACATTACTCTATCGAGCGAGTCGCATCCTCGCACATAATATTTTTTTCTGATGTCTATATTAGTTTAAAATAAAACATTTTAGTTGAAATATATTTAATATTATATTTATGTGACAAGTTTGTATATAATCCGAAAGGGATATTACGGTGAACTTTGTTAAAACATGGCAAACATAAATGTGGTTTATCCACACAATTATTCCAGAATGTTACAACTTTTACAGTACAGTTTCTTGCCGATTGGGAACCGCATTTTTTAACGTTAAAACAAATCGCAGTAAAAAAAATGTGTCTACCACGCCCCGTGGGGCGTATACGCCCCACGATTAAATGAACGCATCAGCAATAGTATTAAGATGCCCATAATTGACTGCATAATGAATTTTTTTTAAATTCTTCATTTTATAATGATAATACCAAATGGCTTGAACGGAAAGTTCAGCGTGGGACGTATACGCCCCACGCGGCAGGGAACATGTTAATGAAATTATTAGATTTTTAAATTTATAATTCACAAATATACATCGTAATATTCAATTAGGTGGAAGTTAAAAGTATATTGCACTATTATTTTTACATGTGTTATTTTAGTGTGCCCTTCGTTTCCATTAGCCGAGTCAAGAAGTATTTTTGCCCTGTACAAGAAAACATAACGGTTTTGACTTCATTAAATTAATATTGATTTTGGATTCAATAAATATCATAATTTGAATAAATCAATAAATTTTATTGCATTTATTTATAATACTTACCTTTGTATCATTAAATAATGCGCCATATAGCTCTTTTATTTCATTTTTTTTCAGTTTTATTATTAATTACTATATTACATTACTAGTTTCCTTTAGCTTAAGTTTTTATTTGAATTTTGATTAACTGATGGCTATAATTATATAAAACGTTTAAATATAGTATAAAACAAAGGGTAATCAATTATTAAACGTAAAGAAATCAGGTATTCTTAAATTAGAATAATTTTACCAATTCATGCGATTCTGAATAATTATTACTTTTGGTGTGTTGTTTTTAAATACATTTAATTTCCTTTCCACAACTAAAATGATTCTTTTATGATTATCATACATTCAGTAAAAATACGTTAACATATTTATGGGTGCATCATTTTAACTTTAAGCATATAATGAAAGCAAAATAGAGAAAAATCTAGCAAGTATTAAGGTAATTACAATTTTGTTATATTGTTTCTATATAGAAATTTCCATAACTCATTCCACAATTGATTTCAACAGTTAAAACTATGTATGTAAAACCTGTACCTTTTATTAGTTCTCACTTCCTGAAAGATACTGTGTTAAAAAACTCTGCTCTCCTGTAATTAATTCCTACAGTAACTGTTGAAATATATGAGGCGTGATGGTATTCAGACCCAACTCTTGCGAATTTGTGTGCAAACTAGCCGCGTCTTTACCCAATACGTCGCGGCCGTTCCTTGGCTTTCCTAATTTTCCAAGCTATTAGAGGTCTGAAGAGAGATGTATACACTCACAAGTGCGAAATACGGCTGGTTAGAGGTACAGCTTGTCCCAGCCAACGCAGAAGGCTTATTAATCCAACAAAATCTGACTTAATGAAACTATATAAACCAGAAAACATACACAACTACATAAGAAACAATTCTTTTCCATTTTTAATCCTTTTATTCATATATTTTTTGGTATATAATAATACTGGAATTTAAAAACAGAGAAACTACATATATGTAATGTTTTTATTACTTTGTAACAAAATCATTTTTCTATGATTCGTATTCATAGATAAAGTTTTTCATTACTTTGAATATTGATTTAAACATAGCCTTCTTAAAATAAAACGTATTTAATAAAAATACATCCTGTACCTTTGAATAGACATTTAAGAGTTAGATGTCAAAGTTAAGAATACTTTTTTAATTAACATTGTTTAAGAAATTGAAAGCAGGATAAATATAAAAGAGAATACATATTTTAGTGTTTCTATAAGAAAACTTCATCGAATGATTCAGGGTTTCAACTTTAGATATACTCATCCCACAACATTCCGTTTAACCTTTCCCTGAGCAAAATAAATGTTCCTTGATTAATACTGAAACTACCAGACGGGTCTAAATGACCCATTTCTGATTTCTTCTTTTTGCGAGTATGAAAAACATAACAGATCTTTCATTACGAAATTATTAAAGAAATTGATTTAGCAATACACAAACTGAATTGTAAACCAATTAAAATTTCAATTGATGCACTCTTAAAGCTTCTATAAGAATTTCAAAAAGTCAATTTAACTGATCGGTAGTTTTAGTATCAACTAAAACTCTTTGCTATTTACATGGAAATAAAAATGTCTGGCTTATGAAAACATATATACAATAGAAGTCTCAGATAATATATTATAGTTTATAACAATTTTATGCCATTACTAACTGAAATTTTTATCAGTTTCATTTGACCCTTGGTTAAAGCCAAAATGGTGAGGGGATCGTGTATCCACCTGACTTCGTTTTTAATTTTAATTTATCGTTAGAAACGTTTAAACTTTATACTAGTTAGTCGTTGTTTATCAATAGTCGTAATCATTGTCCAATTGCCAGACCTACATAGTGCGTGATTCTTAGCTTTTGTATTTACCATGGAACTCGCAATACAGTAGTTTCAACGCGGTCCATTTTCATATTCCTATAGGTAGTGATCGTAACGAAATTCACTGTGAAATATAATTATAGTCCTTTGGTAAAGGAGCATGGTGCTTCGTGTTGGAAAATTTAATCGACGCAGACGTATAAACACCAACAGAGCTCGGCTGATTTTATAATTCACCGCGGGCGTTAACGGGATGAAAATAATTAATGTATCCGTAAGCATTTGACGATGAAGAGTCTGAAGCAAGGGCGAATTGAAATAATTTATGCTTACGATGGAGCTAAATGACCCTTAAGAGAAGTTGTACGAATGTACAGAAATCTATTTTCTAATCACAATAACGATAAATATTTATCGTTCCACTGTAAGATGCTTGAGAAGTACAGTGAAATCGCAAATACTCCAAACAAAAAATGAAACCCAACATTGTAATATGTGAAGCAAATGTACACAAAGTTGATGCTACTATTAAGGGAGTATTTTTCTTTGCAGAAATTGTTTCTTCGAAGATATTTAAAATTCCGATTGATCTGGAAAATAACAAAGTTGCGATTATAAAATTTTATATGCTTCCTCAGATGTATTTTGAGAGAATATAGAACTTCCAGATTTCTCTATATTTTGGCATGAAAAGAAGGCAATTCCAATATTTATAATACATTAAACTTATGAAATATATGTCAAAGAATAAGATCGCAAACATAGGAATTAGAATTATAACTATGCACACAAGAATGATATAAACTGACTTTAATCATTAGCAATATATCTTCTATTACCGTTTAATTGATGTATGTTTATTATATTTAATAATACGAAATGAATTACAGTTTCATTTCACTGAACTTATTCTATCTAATTTTTAATTGCTTTTTCTGGATTATTTAATTGAGAAACATAGAAATTTGAACAAATAATATATTTTAAATGGAACAAATTACAGAACAGAAATCGATAACTTATTATAATAAACAAAACCAAATGCATACTGAACATACGAAACACACATTCAGTAAATAAACTTGTATTTCGAATTTCTACTACTTTTTATTAGTTGACTGAAACTACTCAGAAATGTCAGTTTTCTTATTGCAACAACTTCTTCAATTATTAAAAAAAATGATTGTCGCAATTTTTCTCTGACTTGGATCAACCCCTTGCCCCATGATTCTTTTCATAACTATAATTATTTTGTCATTGCTAATATACCAAAAACAGAAAAAAACTTCATGTTAGTTTATGTCCACGTTTGCTTCAAAGCATCATAATTGGTAATAGAAACAAAATATTCAATTTGAATGAAAAAAAGTCGAATAAAATTTAATTTTATTATCTTCCTCGGGTGTCTGACACGATATTGTGTGACAAGTTGAATCGTACTGCCGTTAAAGGGTTAAGTGCTAAGATGAAAAGAATTATCGAATAAACGTAAGAATCTTCTTTATCAAACCAATAAGAAAATCGCTGTTGCTGTCCGAAAGTCCGAAAAGTAACGTATATATCCTGCTTTGGGCTGTAGCAATGTCACGCTAAATACGCAGAAAGCGTTACGCTCTTTCCATCCAAAGCGCCTAGCAACGAGCTCGCCTGAGGTTTCTCCTTTTGAAAAACAGACTATGACTGTAAGTACTTACGTCTTTCTTGGAGGCGACTCAACACAGTGACCCCAATGTGTCTCTGGGTGAGCAAAATTTCTTGTGACAAATATCCAAAGGCGGGCTACTGAAGGACGCAGAGTGCAGCCTCGAGTTCTGACTGTTGTGAATACTCCATCTAGAACTGAGAATTATGTATTCCCCTTTGTGTTTGTATTTGCCTAACGACTAGCGCAAATGTTAATTCGTATATGCACCGCGAGATGCTGGCGTCTTCGTCCGTACGTGAAAGGTCGCGTTCTCTGACGAGCACAGTTAAAAGTATGCATTACTGCACTTGGTAATCCTAAAGGAAGTGGGAGAGGTAAAGATTTTTTTCACCTGTGTGTGCTTAATAAGAAACAACGATTTCTATAGGGAATATTAAACGATATCTTGGATGTACACTAATATTTGTCCGATTACCTAAAATTACAGAGTCGAGTTTTTTTAACATTGCCTGAATTTATGTTCAGCGGTATCAGTTTGCACTCAGTGTAAAAAGAGACTGGAATGCGCAGCATAAGAAAATTGTTGGACTTACTTACTTAAAAATATTTTATAGGTTATTCTCGATGCTGCTTACGTTTTTTCTATTATTTTGAACAACCAGGAAATGGCAGTCTGTTATATTTATAACTTCGTTTTTTGTTAAGAAAAATCGGCTTTAATTAAGTACATTTTGCTTTGTTTAAACTAGTAAATAACTAGTAAAACTAATACTTTAATTTGATGCTTATGCTACATTGAAGATAATTTGTTTCGGTTTAAATAAGCACAACTTTCAGTATTTTTTAATGTTGGATGTAAACTAATACCGTTCCATTGGGCATGAAATAAGAAGAATTTGACCATTTTGTAATTTTAGATAATGAGGGAATTATAGCTAGGGAAGGGATAGCGAGGGAGTACATAGCTGACTATAAAGCATCACTGAATATTCTTTATAAAAATCTTTTAGTTTTATTATGAACCATTTTTGTTATAAATTATTATATTATATTCTTTATTATTTTATCCTTCGCCAGCGATATGGATCATTGAAGGGAGATTCCGGTCTAGAAATTTTAAAAAATCGATTGTTTTTTCTTTTCACGTTTCAATTCATTGATGTTTGAATAATATGTACTTAAGAGGAAATATCATAATTTCCAACATTAGCTAAGTT
The DNA here is from genome assembly GCF_051020985.1 of Nomia melanderi. Lineage (NCBI taxonomy): Eukaryota > Metazoa > Arthropoda > Insecta > Hymenoptera > Halictidae > Nomia > Nomia melanderi. The sequence goes on from NC_135009.1 coordinate 2,278,120, forward strand.
ATAGGTATTCTTGTGACTTCCGCTGCTTGTTGAATGCATTATCGCGTAAAGCATTAAACGTGATTTCCTCAAAATATTGTTTTTCAAACGGATGAGATAATATCTTTAAAACTAAACTAACGATTCGAATGATTTTTTAAAATTCTGAAAATTACTTTTCAGCAGGCACTGAACCTCTAATATCTTGAGATTTACAGCATTCACTAATTTTTAAACGAAATAAAATGGTAAAAAATGGCCAAAAATGTTATTTTTAACTTTAAAGTATTCGAGAAGACCGAGAAGGACTTGTTTTTACTTCTTTAAATCCAGTACCTTGGGCATTTCATGTACTTTAAGAATATTTTTGGTTTTTTTTGTCTCAGATATATAGTCGAGGAAGTAGAAGTTCCACCGTTTTAAGTGAATTTTCTGAAAAACAACAGGGGGGGTTTTAATATTTGACTGTAATGTAACATTAAATAATTTTGTTGTATGTTCGAAATATATGTAATTGAATAACGAATACTTTAGACAATTATCTTTTTTAGTTTGTCAACAAAACTTCTAAATAATTGCTTTTTCAGGCTCTCTAGACTAGAATCCTCCCTTAAAGGTTTATTAAAAATCTCATTTTTTGTAATCGTGATCTTTAATTTTTATTGCAAAATGATTTGAAAATTTGAGTGAAGTGTCGTTTGTATATTAAATTACGAAATGTAATAAGCATCTTAGAATTTTTTTTTAAATTTTACAAAGCTCATAACAATAAAAAATCAAACTTTACTGTAAAAGCTTCGTATTGTTGGTCGCATTAATGAGTAATCAGATTGCTGGCGGAGGGTTAAAAAGTGTTCTCAGGATATATGGATAATTTTTCAGATATATTATCTATTATTATTTATAATTTATAAGTTCTATTGGTTGTTCTATATTTTAAGCTTTTAAACTTTTATAATTTCTTTACGATTGTTTCTCAGTCATGTTCATATAAATTGTTCACAATCAATATTACATTGTGTTTGTAATGATGCTCATATTTATATTGTTTCAGTCTGTAAACTAATTTTCACTTTTTAAAATAATTAGTTCTTGTGTAGCACCACGTTTCAGTATTTTAACACGACATCTACCTGTTGCCAAACACGTTTTTAACAAGTTTTGTAAATTATTGTTTCATTTGATACTTTACGACAGTAACTATTACTTTCGTGGAGTAGTATGATATTGGGTGATTATAGTATTTGATGTAACACGTTGAAATGTCACACGATTTCATAAAGAGAAATACATGAAATGGAAAAAGTATGATATTAAAGCATTTGATTAAATTGCATTATTATTATTGTAAGTTTATCTAGCTGAATGTCAACGCGTTAGGTGGTATTATATATAATATAAAAATGTTTTCAAATAATCATCGTTTAGTTAAATGAACTGTAGTAATACGATTTGCTTGGGAGCTCACCGGTGACCCCTATGGCATTCAACGTGTTAACTAACTTGGTAAACTTACTCTGTATCAGACGAACTTCTTGTGTCTTCGTAGCCGTAGGAGTTAGTCATTCAAGGAAATGTCTTACTATGATTCGTCGTAATGGTCACCCGTGTCTTCCTTTAGTATTTACCTTTTATTTAAGCTTACGAACCACGCCAAAACAAGAGATAACAGTTCTAAGCAACAAATCTAACATATACTATGAATTACACTCGTGAACTACTGCTATTTTTTCGATGTAAATATATGCATAATTATATCGGAAGCCTGAGAATTCTAACTTAAATTAACAAGGTGTATTCAGTTTAATGCATTTACTGCCAACCACGAATACACTCGGATTGTTCTGAATATGTTTATATTTAAACTGTGGAAACCTTGGAAATAATACTACTGTACGACGACAAATGATTAAATTATATATTGGCCGTTTTATTTGATTGGCACGGACAGACAGCAACAAACGGTATCAGACGGTATCACACTGAAACCTGTTTATGTTTGCAGTGCGCCTTTATATACCGTAACTATATTTCTTCTAGATTTTGTTTTAACACTTGAACTACCAAGCGAGTCAAAATGAACCAGTCCCAAGTTTTCCTTTTTGAAATTATTAAAAAGATTATGGGTGTTTCTCTGAGAAATTATTAGAGAATTTGGTATGGCAATATCAAATTGAATTGTAAATCAAGTAAAGTCTCGATAGATGTACTTTTAGGATTTCTATAAAGAAATTTCAAAAAGTAAATTTAACTGCTTGGTAGTTTTAGTATTAATTAGTTGTATAAATTAACATAATTTATTGATCTAGAAATGAGCAAAAAAATATTCCGTTCACACGGAACGTTTTATCTAGGAATATTCAGCACTCAAGGGGCTAATAAGCTGAAAGTGTCGGATATTTGAATACATAGCAAGCTAAAGCAAAAGGAAACTCCATTTGCTATTTCTGAGTGTCACGATTCTTAATTTGCTTATATGCCCAAGTGCGTTGTAAAATTTCGCAAAGAATTGGCCGGCCATGGATAGTTTCAATGGTACAAACTTGTTCAGCGTTCCTCTGTTGCACGTTGATTTCTCAAGATTAAATTTTCATTCCTCGAAATGGACAAGCCTATAAGCGCGCATTGTTATTTTCTCTACAGCCTATTACATATTGTTGGCCTATGAATATTTAAAGAGAAAAGAAAAGATACAAAAACAATAGCGCTGACGCCATCCTATAACAGGAGAAGATAAAGTCTCCGTATAAACTTTAATGATTTTGATAGACGCCATTTATTTAAATTGATATGACTCGATATTTTGTTTATCTCAGATGTAACATTGCGAATGTATTAAAAGTTTTCTGATTACTTTGAAAATGTTTGTATACACTTTACGAATACACTATGTAGATTCACTAATAGGCGAAAATAATGTAATGACAGAATATGGAATTAAAAATGCAGATATCTCTTTAAAAATGTTAATATAACTTGAGAATGAGTCTCAAGAGCCTCACAAAATTAAGTAAGTAAAAGTATTGTATGTCCCCTTTGATTTTTCGTATTATTTTGTATTTTTCCATATATTTGATTGTTTCCAGTTAAAACAGAATGCACTATATAAGACAATATATTAAATTATCAACCTTCAAAAATATTATTGTTCTAATATTTCTATCCAGATCTCTTTATTTTTATGCAAATAATTTTACATATAAAAACCATTCATATGAAACAATTACTACGTTTCGCATTTCTATTTCTGTGTTTGTGTAAAGATGTTTCAACAGTTCAAGAGTTTTTTTCACCATTTTAATATTTAAATTTTGCGTATTTACTCTCTGGTTTTTTTTTAAGATATCGGTGCCTTGAAAATATTTTCTGCGTTTGCAGTGCGCCTTGAGGCTGATTAACATGTTCTGTACGTATAGTTTTCGTGTGGATTATAATCTTCTCACTTTCACTTAAAGAAACAATAACGACACACATATTTGTTTTTGCAGTTGTTTAACGTCCCAAAGAAATATATCTCAGGTTGAATACGGCAAAAGAATTCGCAGATAGATATAACTTCACAGTATCGTGTTTCGGTGCCATTAACGGAATATGCACGGTCATCTTGACAATGGATCAGAATCTAATTTTAGCTAAAGTTTCACGTACATTTAAGGCAGTGTAACCTATTTATGGTAGTGGCAAATGCCAATTACGAATTTATTTGCATTCAAATTAGATATCAACGTCGAATTAGTGATAATGGTCTCGTAAAAGAACTTAATAATAATCGTTTCATATTACCTCTAAACGAGCCATTTCCTGCAGTTCAAGTACTCTACTATATGTATTCGTAACAGATGATGCCACTGTAATTATCTGCATGCTGAAGCTGTATTTTGGGTTTCCTGATTAACCTACTTGACCTACAATATCGTGTCCGACTCGTGACAAAAATTTTCAACTGAATTTGAGAAATCTGAGTGTCATTTATTTTTATCAATTGTTAACCTTTCAAATAAACGTAGCCATAGAATAGACATAAAAATTTTATCTTTTTCTAATAAATTATTAATAATAAAAGAGTTGTATCGATCATAGTTAAGGAATAATCATAGGGCAAGAGGTTAAGACAGCGAGAAAAGATTTTTCAACCGTCACTTTACGTAGGTGTAGAAGTTTGTGGAGAGATTCGAACGAATTGCTAGTGTCATCTTTTCGCATCATTAGGATATTTATGCTATTTGCACTATAATAACTTATTGCACAATTTTCTATTAAAAAACGTATCTTCAGAATCAAGATATTCATTACAAACTTGTTTAAACGTTGAAAACAATCAACACCAAATTCTCGGACGATTAAGAAGTACTCAAATTTATAGCATTGAAAAAAATTACCGAGGGACCATGTCAACATTTAACTCTTTGCGATCATTGTCGCCGCATTGGCGGGATTTGTAATTTGTCCTCGCTAGTTTTGCGGCATGATCTTACTTTGTCTGTATAGGTGCTCCCCTAAAACTTTTTTATTTTTATATGCTACAACTAATATTAACATGTTAAATGCCACGGGGGTCACCGGTGACCCACGACCAAATCGAATTACTATAGTTCATTGAATTACACGATGATTATTTGAAAACATTTCTATATTATAAGTAATGCTAGCTAATGCGGTGATATTCAACTGGATGAACGTATAATAATAATAATGCAATTCAACCACATGATTTAATATTATATTTTTTACATTTTGTGTATTTTTTTCTATGGAATTATGCGGTATTCAACACGTTAAACAAAATATATCAGTTTTTAAATATTCTGTGTTTTTTTAATGTCTATATATTTATTAAAAATCACTTATGGAGAAATAGCTTCAAATAGCTAAATTTGTTGCAATAGAGAACTTTTTGCGCTTCGAGAAAACTTAATAGTGTTTCCCTAAGATATTTATAGCGTCTGCAACCAACGGTAGATGATTCAAATGATTTTTTTCTACTGTTGCTAATTTTTTATTGGAGAATCCGTATATGTAAAGATATGAACAAAAAATCACAACAATTCATCTTTAAACATGGACGCTTGAAAAGGGAATATTCTGTTTTTTACAGATTAAGTGTTAATAGAGTTAAGGTCTACTATGAAGTATTGCAGCGTAATTCATTATTTATTATTTCCTATTTACTATATACCATTAGCCAAAGTTATACGTATCTGTATACTTATTTATTTTGTATCTTTTTAAACATCGTTGTTATATATTATTCAATTTTTCATTACTCATCCTTGCTGTAAAGGCGTGAAAAATAAACACCTTTATTTTGTATACATATATTTATTCTTGTGTTTATTTACATTTTATTATTTTTATATTTATTATCTATTCTCAACGTTAAATCGCTACACTGTATTCATCCTCAATCGTATACTGTTAGATCAGATTTGCTGAAAGTAAACCCCTTGTATTTTATAACTCGCAGTGTTCCATGACAATATATAATTTAAATTAATTATGAATCTGACAATCCTGAAGCTTTTACCTGTTTTATACTTTTACTGAAAAGATTTAAGACATAGCATATGTATTTACGTCTAAATTGTATACTACACTACAATTAAAAATCGCATATTTTATGCATACGTTCGTAGGCAAATCAATCTTGATTATTAACTTCGTTAATTTTGTCACTAGTTCTAGTATTTGCATTTACTCTCTCAGACAAAATTTAAAATACAGCCATAAATTATCATATTTTCTTTAGTTCAGACTCATTATATTTCATACTGAACTTATTTTCAGTTGGGTTTCAAGCACCATCTATCAAGTGACTACTTTTATGACCAGAATCTTGGGATTCTATATATTGGTTCCCCTTCCTATAATTCCATAAATTCCAATATCAGTTCATTGGAACATGCCATTTTAATGTTCCATTACAGACATTCGAATTCGCCAAGCTGAATCGACTAGCTTTTCTTTGATTTATGTTACATTTACCGACAATGAACGACTGGGTCGAGCCGAGCTTACAGAAGCTTGCAACGTATATGAGTCAGGTTTACTCGAATCCAAGCCGATCATTTTTACGACTCGTGGGTCAGTAAATATATTGCGTAGCTCGTTATTCACGAGCAATGTGAATGTACAATAGGAATGAGAAGGGATTGAATGTGTGCATGAATTTTGGAAAATAAGTTTTTCTGGGTTTTACAACTAGTTAACTTTCAATTCAGTTAAACAATTTTCATTGCTTTCTTATAAAGGATAAAAATTCATATCAATTGATCCGTAATCAACATAGTCTTCATTTTTTATTTTTTAGAATTGAAAGTTTTTGTATCATGGTCAGAGTTTATTTATTGTTGCGTGTTTGAAATCATAATTCATTCGAAGATATCCAATTAACGTTGGGCATTAGCGTTTACTAAAATATCTGAGGTTAAGTGGACAAATTTTAACTGAGGACAAATTGGAGAAAATGAAACAAAAAATATTCTGTTTTCATAATTTAATGTTTTCATAATTTAATGTTTTCATAATTTAATTTTTATAAAGTACTACGTAATTTAAAAAATATCACACATCTTAAGTTTTTGTGTCTAATATATTTATAAAACGATTTTCCTGTACATTGATAAATGCTTTTTTACTATTCTTTTGATTAAATCATATGTATGTATGCAGTAGTTTTTCAACAATTGTTTTAATTTTTTGGCTTCTTTTGTTTTCTAAAACTGAAGATAAATCATTTTCCTATTCCCAAAAAATGGTACACTCTACGAAAACTGTATATTATTCATTATATAACTAAAAAATGGAAAGATATCATAAGTACAAAAATTTAATAAAATTGATAAAATATGAAAAGGAAAGAAAAGAAATATAATAAAACAAGATCAAGAAACTGTTCGCCAATTTGCCATTGAAGAAAGTACATGTATAGTTTCATTTAGAAAGTAATTATGCGAATTGGATTCAATATTCCAAATGTCACGAATCATTTTATGAAGCTTGGGTAAATGTTCTTGAATATTTAAGTATTATAATTACACTCACAACAAATGTCAACTATTTTAAATTGTCTGGCGATAGGGGCCACTTTCCGTTTCATGAAGATTACAGACGTAAATTTATTGCACATTTTTGATAATAAATATATGTAGGAATTATCCCGGACGAGCCCCCAATATTGTAGGGGTTATCCTGGGGGAGTCCCCAACGTTGTAGGATATTCCCTTACAAGTCGCAAGATCTTTACAGATCACTAAACGTTCGCTCGCCGATTACGCAAAGCTTCGCCCACAAAGTCTCGCACTAACATCTCGCTCAAAAGTCTCGCTTGAATAGCACGCACCAAAATGTCTCTCTCCACTATCTCGCACAAAATGTCCCTCGCACACGCATTCCCACTCGATTTTAATACACACCCCCATTCGCTCTGTCTTTCTCACCCTTGCACCCTTCTCACTCGCATCTTTCGTCCAGAGTCAAAGTTCACGCAGTCACGTACACGCTTTTCTCACGGTCCAATCGCTCGGTTCCAGATACTCTTCCTCGCATTCTTTCAGCCATTCAAGATTTTCTAAACGCATTCACACTATTTTCCAAACATCCCGGCACCGGTCTGTCGCAATACGACCTGGTCGCCTTACGCACGCACGCACAACAGATCATTCATCCCACATATATTGATTTTGACTATTTCGTTCGTTCCATTGCAGTGTTCAAAATTTCCAATAGAAATTAAAGCATATAAATAATTTAAAGATGTGTGTAATTATAAATATCTTTAAAAAAGCTTAAGTGCTCGGGGCTAGAAGGATTCTTGTTCTACATAGGATTGAAACAGGTCTGACATGTAACACCTTGAAAATGTTTCATTTTGGAAATATGAAGAAATTATCTTGTGGAATTTGCTGTTACTTTCATTATACAAACAATCGAATTACATTATGTATAATTGTGTGTAAGGTATTGTCAATATACATAAATTTTCATTAAAATCATTAAAACACTATGTGTTTTCAAAGACTATGATTTGCATATTTTTATTCATGGTTGTTCTTAAACTTTGATTTTAGAGAACTTAATAAAGTAGAAAACGACAGTTCTGTGATTATAGACAGGAATATTTATTTCGGAAGAATGCTGAGTGCAAGGTAATGCATATTTGATGCAGGGCACGAGTGGCCGATTTTTATTGGAATTGGATAGTGATGGATATTCAGCCGCTGGCGCACGTTGGAAACTATGCTAGACTTGAAATGTTTGATTTTATTTCTCGCCGCGCGAGTGATTTGAAAGTTCAGTAGCTGCGAAAAAAAGGGGAGCACCTATTGCACTCGAGGTGACTCGACAGTGAAGCCGATTCGAGTTTTAAACCGCCCGAGCTGACACCTGCTTGTCGAAGCTTGAGCAGGCCTGAACTACAAACTGTTCGAACTTCCCACTGGGTTCGAAACTAAAACAGTGAAAGATAATTTTTTTTTTATTGTATATGTTAAGTTACGTCAACTCCATTGGGTTATTAGAAACTACTTTAAATTATGCAAATGATTATCTATGTATGGGATTGTGTTGTGTATTCCTTAGTTGTGGATGGCTGATTAAATTAAATGTACTATTTTGATTTTTTTTTAATTTCAAAATGTTAGAACATGAGTAAACTGTTTTTGGGTTACTTTTTTACTACTTGGGTTTCTTGTATTTGATATTTTTTTATTTTTTCTCTCTAATGCTTAATTTTGACGACGAAAAAATGTTCGGATATTCTACATGTTTCGTAGTATACGTAAGCACTACTTTCATAAAATTAGTTTCATCTCAAGTCCTATTGGTACACGTAAAAGTATGTATTAGTATTAGTTCTGAAAATTAGTTTATGTACTATGTATTAGTTCTGAAAATGCCACGTAAAAGTAAAAATACGGCGTATTTCTTTAATAAACGTAATTTACAAAATACGTATTATGTAAGATATATCTTAAAAGATATTTTAAAATGTTCTCGAAAATTCCTACTTAACTCAACTTGAATTTTTATTTAGAAACTTATATTTTTTGTTACATATGTTGGTAGTTGATATGGACGCATTACCTATTTGTGTTCTTAACAAAAGATTTACGAAACCCGCCAGTGGACTCTTGCTTCATACATCTGACGTGCGCTTCACTATTTGATGGATCACATTTCAGAACACTTGAAAGATCCATGATGTAAGGGGAGACCTTTCCAACTTGAGCTAAAGTAGCCAATTAGTAGAGATTGTCCTACAATTTGCGTAAGTGTTCAAAATTCTTAACGTAGAGTAAGTGTACTCTACTATACGTTAAAGGGCAGAGAAAATTATCCATAATACTTACAAACATTGCACAACGAAGTTTTCACTGGGTATTGTTCGCATCACCCATCATACGTTCGTTTACTTCTTAAAACACACTAGGGAAAATGTATGTTTCGCATGATCTTCTCTTTTCCATTGTAATAAATAAATGTACCGAATCATTTATTCATACAATATTGTTTTGTAATTTACGAAGAAATAGGTGTACAACATTTGAATTTGACATAACTAAATTACAAATAGTTTGCTAGTATTAGACTGTATTTTATTGCTCATTTCATAAACGATACAACCTAGTAATCGTTTTAGACTAGATTTCTAGAGTTTTTAATACGTGTTAGTAGTAGATGTTCAAACTAGTTCAATGCCTCGTTTTAAATTTAAATATTGACTCGCTCTTTCAGAGTTTTTAAGCACTATCGTTAATATTGACTAAATATTAACATGGCCAATAACTTTGCAAAACAGACAATATGAAACATAAAATAGATTAAAAAGGTAGGCCGATGGTTTCCACGTGAATTCACAAGGGAAGTACTAAGGTGTGCAAATTTCTTTTGAAATGAGCCAAGTTACAAGTTGTAGTATATGGTTAGTGTTGCAATGGACGTTTGTGGATGTTCGTCAGAGTGATTTCCGGAAACATTGTCACAAAATATTTACATATAACGACGTTTTTTCTTCCTTTATAAATACATCTTTCTACAGCATCAAAATTTTATTTGTTTTATTCGGAAATCAGGATGATGGAAATGCACTTATTTGCTAAAAATGTATGAACAGTAATAAACCTTTTTCAGTCTCAATTCTAATATTAATTTGGCGACATCTGGAAATACTCTTTGCCAATTTAATCTTAAGGAGGTATTTTGGTTTTAAATTTCATTTTATAAAGAAATTTTAGTATTTTTTAAAAATTATTAAACTTTTTCCACTAGATTTTCACACATAAAATATTTATGGATATTAGAAATAGATGCATAACTTGTTTTTTGAATTAAAAATAATTAGAATTACATGAGATTTATTTTGTTTATAAATCTAATTTAATTAATTAATTAATATTAATTCGTTGATTTTACGAATTCAAATCAATTCTTTTGCATACGTATTTTAAAATACATGTATTTTTTAAAAATGTAACAAGAAAATCCGTCTCTTGAAAGTTCTACACTAAAATATCCTCTCTGGAATAAAAATGTCAATAACCGACATCGTAAGTATAAATTTCTACACTTTTAAATTTATACTAATTTGTTTATATTAATATTATATTTAGGCACACACATTTTTGTATTAACTCTTGGATAACGAATTCTTCAATAACAATGTAGTTCGTGAATGCGGGCTCAATTTGACGCGAAATTAAAAAAATTCGTTTAGATTCTACATATATTATATAGATTTCAGATACATGTAAATATGTATATAATATATAATTTATTGCGCCGAAAATACTACCTTGATCAAAAAGTTCTAGGACTGTCCACCGTGTGTTGCTGTCAATCACCCGATTGCTTCTTTTTTTTTTTGTTAGGTTACCATATCTGTTATTAGCACTTCCTTCCAATTTCAGCGTCATAGCTTGATATTTGTAAATGTTACGCTGTGCTGAGCACATCTCCTTTGTTCGTGTTTTCGACTTTGAAAATGGCATCATTTGATCATCAACGAGTTTGCATTAAATTTTGTGTAAAAAACGGATTTAACGGTCCGCAGACCTTGGATATGTTGGAGAAGTGTTTCGGCAACGATACTCTTTCGAGATCAAACGTTTTTCGATGGCACGAACGCTTCAGAAGTGGTCGTGAGTCGGTCGAGGATGACAAACGCAGTGGCAGGCCGTCAACGTCGAAAACCGATGAAAACATCAATAAAATTCAAGAAATGTTGTCCGAAAACCGCAAATTGACCATCAGAGTGCTGGCAGAGGACTTGAACATTGCTTATGGATCCGTTCAAGACGTTTTGGTTAGTGATTTGGGCCTCAGACGTGTCGCTGCAAAACTGGTGCCGAAAGACCTCAATTTCATGCAAAAAAAGGACCGCGTTGAAATCGCGAAAGACATGATTTCCAAGGCCGAATCCGACCTAACATTTATTAAACGTATCATCACTGGAGATGAGACGTGGATTTATGAGTATGACACACAATCCAGACATCAAGCGAGTGAATGGCGTGCACCGAAAGAGCCGAGACCGAAAAAACCACGTCGTTTTCAGTCAAGAAAGAAGGCGATGCTTACGGTTTTCATGGATTACAATGGTGTTGTGCATCAAGAATTCTTGCCAGAAAAACAGAGAGTCAACAAAGAGTATTATTTGGGAGTTTTGAGACGTTTGCGCGAAGCAATTCGTCAAAAAAGACCGGATTTGTGGGCAAACAACTCGTGGATTTTGCACCACGATAACGCACCGGCGCACAATGCGATCCTTATCCGTGAGTTTTTGACCAAAAACAACACGAACACTATCCAGCAGCCTTCAAATTCACCAGATCTGGCTCCCTGCGACTTTTCCCTGTTCAACCGACTTAAAAAACCGCTTCGTGGAACGCGTTACAGTACCCGAGAGGAGGTCATGACAAAATCGAAGACGGCTCTGATGGACATACCGAAAATTGAGTACCAGCGGTGTTTCGAGGATTGGATCAAGCGCTGGCGCAAGTGCATTGCAGTCAATGGGGAGTACTTTGAAGGGGACCATATCGATTTGGACGAATAAACTTGTATTTTCGATTTTATGAATAAAGTCCTAAAACTTTTTGATCAAGGTAGTATATACGATCAAGCGTAGGGAAGAACGCAGACGTGATGCAGACAAAGTAATTCCATAATCTTGTAAACAAGTAAGATGTAGGAAAAAGATGGTGAACAAGTTCATCAGCAACCAATCTGCTTCTTTTGCGTGCTACGCTCGTCTACGGCGTCATACTCAAGATTGTCTTCATCACCATCGAGAATATCTCCGAGAAGATTCTCAGTTACTGCAAAAGATTCTAAGCTAATCTTACATAAGCTTAGCATAAGAAGATGTAGAAGAATATTAAATAATCATTAAGGTTTTCGGGAAATTCCCTTTTCAGAAACCGTATAAACTCTAGATAACTTGATTATTTATTAAAATTACAGTGGACTGTATAGATAGCTAGTTCTTGGAGTTTGCTTATGTGACGACCTAGTCGTTAGAAGTAATGTACAGAAAATGTATAAACGTAAATTAGGAATATTTTTGAGCTTACGAAGTCTCGTAGCTGGCCGAATGGTAATTCCTAGAAAACTCGTCGTGAACAAAAGGATCGGTGGGGGTATCTTTAGTGACTTCCGGAAATCTTGGAATTGACTAATTTTTCTATCGGCGGGTTAACTAAATGGATTTGTCATTGGTCAAGTGGGATACGCGCGTAAATACATTATTTTGGCGCGTAAGCCTCTTACAGTAATGCTCACGTAAATTCCATAATTTCGGATCCCAGCAGTGGAATTTAACCGAGAAAAAAAGAATAGGAGGAAGCCATTTGCTTCCAGGAATTGACTTGAGCACAGCCTGACAATGGCAGAGAATCGATATAGTGAACGGAAGTGGAATAGAAACAATCTGCTGACAATCGAAAGTTGAGACACGGAACTTCAAAGCGACGCCGCACACGTCAAATATAAACATGCAATGAAGAAAATGTCAATTGTACTAATTTTAACCTTACCTTCCTAAATGTAGTGCCAGTGAATGTCTAAGGTTGTTGTAATTAAAATGAGTCCAAATACGGTCAAAATCGGTCTAGTTTTACCGACTTAATGTGATTATATAACGAAATTAAAGGTTCATTTCCTTGAAATCGATAAAACTAAACGAATTTATGTCGTGTTTGAACTTATTTTAATTAGAAGAATTTGAATACGTCATTGGTGCGACATTTGAAAGGTAAGACTGAAATTACTAAATTTTCATCACTGCATGATTGCTGTATATGTCGCGGCACCTTATTGAAGTGTGTCTGTTTCCCTTAAGCTCACTAATTTGTTTATCTCTATCTTGGAGCTAGTTATTTGGCTAGTTACGGAGGAAAAGTGCCGGTAGGGTTAGTGTTGAAAGGCTTTAGATGGGCTGTGACTTCTCGTGTTGCACTGTAGAAATTAACGAATTTTCTGGAAATCGCCGCTGCCCGTGGTTTTAAATAACTAACAAACCGAGTTGCTGCGAATTCGCTTGTTACGAAATATAAAGTACATAGTCAGAACATAATATTATTGAGTGCATTGAAGAGAAAAGACTGCTTCGATGGTTCTATCTATTCGTTCATTTGGAACTAATACAGTTGAATCGAAATGACCTTGCATCCGCCGGGTGTGGGTTAAAGATAAATGCCTTTGGGCCGGAACACTCCCTCCTGTGTAACTCACTTTCGCCATCAAGTATTGGGTCAAGTATACGATTTTCTTCGCGGATAAAAAGTACCGAGACCCTAACTATTATTTAGAACACGCTCGATTCATTGGGCAGAGGAAAACCAAAAATTATTGCCAACCTGTTTACCAAGTAATCTTCCAACCATTAACATTTATGAAGATGTTATTCAATACATATAAAATTGATATCTAGACTAAATTTCACAGTGTTAAGGTTTTATTTAGGTACATGTATACACTTATGGATTGGAACAGTTTCTACAAATGTAATATAATATTGAGTTATTTCGATAACAGTTATAAGCAACATTTACATATAATGATGTTCTTGGCGCGGATTACCAAACACGTGTTACACCATACCAATGCACTCGATGAAGAGAAGTAATAACTTATAGCGTAATGAGATTCGTAGATACAACGCCCTCGCATATATATTCTATTTTGTTCCCACTCATGGCGGTCACTTTGAATAATCGTAAAATTATGTTTTCCAACACTCTCCCCCTTTCAAAGTGCCCCTAAATATATTTCTTTCAAGTTAATTTCGCTTACAATAATTAACTGGCACATTAATTTCGCATTTTTAACAAATCTACCAATTTTTCTATTTTACATTTTGGTATCGACTTAGTTAACATATCAGCAACCATTTCATCTGTTTCAAGATATTTCAATTTGTAACGCGTTCTCTCGCTGGACCAAGCGTTACTCGTGGGTTCGAGGTGGGTTGTGTGGGGCGGTGCGGATGGAACACGACGGCGAGTTGGGTTGGCACATATAAACTGTTTATTCACAAGACTTGTACAAATATGAATCGTTTGAACGTGTTGAGGCGCGCCGCGAGTAGGAAGAGCGTTCGTCTGATAGGCGTAGGTAGGAGAGGCGAGATAAGAGGGATCAAAGTGATCGGGTAGCACGCACTATTTGTCCGGCGAGATCCACTCAAGGGAGCCTGTTCAGAGCTAGATAGATACGCGAGGAATAGGACTCGCTAGTGTCGGTAGGTTCGTCCAGGTCCACTCCGGAAGCCTTTTCAGAGCCGTCAGACCAGTAGCGGAAGGGCGCAGGAGAGATCTTTGAAGTCCAAGTAGGTCCACTCCGGGGAGCCAGGTCAGAGCTTCGCAGATCTTGGTGAAGGGCTATTCTTGGCCTAGAGGTCCGTCTGGGTCCGCTCGGGGATCCGGTTCAGAGCCTCGTAGGAAGGAGCTTGCTTCTGACTTTTTTGCTTACGCCGGGCCTTTTTATACCTGAGCCGGGGCCTAGGTTAAGTCAGGGTGAGAGGTAGGGGTAGTCTAGGCGTGGGGGTGGCATTGGCGTTAGACGAGCGCAGGGGCGCTACTCTGGTGGGCGCGCGGGGTAGCTACGGGTCGTGTAGGGCGCTACAAATTCTATTTCACCACGTTCTTGCATCTCCCTTGAATAATGGTAGCGTATATCTATATGTTTACTTCTATTATGAAATACGTTATTTTTACTAAGTTGAATCGCACTTTGGTTGTCGCAAAATATATTTACTTTATTGACCATTAAACTAGTGAGTTTCATATATGATAAAAATCTTTTTAAATATATAGCCTCTTTCACAGCCTCTGACATTGCCATATATTCAGCTTCCATTGTTGATAAAGCTACAGATTTTTGCTTTTTCGAGGTCCAGCTGATTGGGCCCCCTGCTAATATTGCAATGTACCCAGACCGCGATCTTCTTCCATTTTCATCAGCTACCCAATCTGAGTCGACGTATAATTCAACTTGCTTATTGCTGGCTAAATAAGTAATTCCATAGTTAATTGTACCCTTTAAGTATCGAAGGACATGTTTCGCTATTTTCCAGTGGTAGTGAGATGGTTTGTCATTATATTGACTGAGAGCATTCGAAGCAAATGCTATGTCAGATCGTGTGGCGTTCGACAAATATATTAAAGTTCCTATTAGTTCTCTATATGGAATATTTTTCAGATCACCTTCATCTTCATTTGAGTTATTAAATTTTTCATTTGGCATTAATGGGGTTTTCATCGGTTTGCAGTCTTCCATGCCAAATTTTTGAAGTGCCTCCATTATATACGCTCGTTGGTTGTTTTATACGGCCAGTATCACCCTCTCGTTCAACGCATATTCCAAGTATACTGGTTACTTTTCCCAAGTCTTTTATTTTGAACCTTTCTTTCAATTTTTGTTTTATTTCTACCAGCTTCTTATCTTCTTTATTAGCTTCAATGAACATCTCGGGCTGCTGCATGTAGATGACATCAGTTAACTCACCCTGTACGTACGCGGTGACCACATCCATGTGATGCACATGCATTTTATTTTCGGCTGCTGCTGCAAGAAGAGTGCGTATAGTTTCAAGTTGTGCCACGGGTGCAAATACTTCGTCGAAGTCTATGCCCTTCTTTTGTTCATTTCCTTTGGCCACAAGTCTTGCTTTAAATTTGTTTAGAGTACCATCAGGATTTGTTTTTATTTTAAATACCCATCTGTTCGTGAGTACTTTCACGTTTTTTGGCTTGTCAACTAGTTTCCATGTTTTATTATCTATTAGTGAATCGTATTCTTTCTGCATGGCTTCTAGTCACAAAGACTTTTCTTTACTCTTCATTGCCTGTACCACTGTTTTCGGTTCAATGTAGTCAGTTTCGACAGTGTTTGCCATGTGATAAATTTTCTTAGGTCTTCCCCGAGCTCCGGTTCGGTCCAGTTTGGGGCGGCCTCTTGTCCTTCTGTAGAGTAGTGACTCATTATTTTCTTGCCTTTCTTCGTCATCTGGAATCTCCTCAGTACCATTGTCTGATTCCTCTGCTTCAGATGTATGTGTGTTTTCTTCTTGGATATCAGGAGTTATGTTGGATTTATTTGATAATGAGTGCATAATTATATTATTGTTTTCGGTTTCTTCATGATTTATATTTGCTTTATTTTCGGTATATTCATAAAATCGTACGTCTCTACGTATCGCTATGGATTTTGTTCCTCGTTCCCACAATTTATATGCTTTTGATTCTTGAGAATACCCTATGAGAACGTATTCTTTACCACTCGGCATAAATTTATTTATTTTTCGCCCCTTTTCAAATGCGATCGCTTTGCTGCCGAATATTCTCATGAATCCAATGTATGGCTTCTGACCCATCCATACTTCATACGGTGTTGAATTATTAAGTTTTTTTCGTTGAGCATTTATTTCTTATGTATACCGATGTGTTAACTGCTTCTGCCCATAAACTCATTGGTAGCCCCGATTGAGTCAACATAGTGCGTGCCATCTCTACTATCGTCCGATTTGCACGTTCCGCAATGCCATTTTGTTGAGGTGTATACGCGGTAAATAGTTGCCGCGTTATTCCTTCTTTCTCGAGATATTCAGAAAATTTTTTGGACAAATATTCTCTTGCATTGTCGCTCCGTAATTTCTTTGATTTTCCCAGTTGCTTTTCTACCCGAGTTTTGAATTTTTTAAAAGCACTAAATATCTCGAATTTTTCCTTAAGAATCGCTATTTCTGTTTTGTCATCTTGTTTTGTCATCAATGAAGGTTGCGAAATACCTTGCTCCCCCTAGGGATGGTGTGCTCATTGGTCCACATATATCAGTGTGTATCAATCCTAGAGTGTCTTTTTCTATTGTATTCGATTCTTTAAATGGTAATTGATGTGCCTTACTTCAATCGCATATCTCACATCTCTGTGTGTTTGATAATTTTTGTTGATTTATATTCGCTCCCATTACCATTTCTTTGTTTAACAATTGTTTCAAATCTTTGAAGTTTAAGTGACCGAGCCTCTTATGCCATCTTATAAGCTTGTCATCGTCTTTTTCTGCTAGCATGGCTTGTTGATTCTTTCCAGGTTTTACTGCATATAGTCCGTATTGTTTGTATGTGGTTAAAACAACAGACCCATCTTTGCGTTTTACTGTAGCTGAGTGTTTGTTAAAGTTGACTGAGTACCCATTTTCAGTGATGCTCAATACTGATAATAAGTTATTCCTAAATTCTGGTACCCACATAACCTTTTTTAATTTTATATTGTTTTCAGAATTGTTTCTTGAATTTACCTTTATTTGTATCTCTCCTATTCCTTGAGAACTTGTGCTGCTTTCTGTTGCGGTGCAAACTTTGCTTTTCTTCGTTTCATCAAGATTTTTGAACATGTTTCCATCTTTATACATGTGTACTGTTGCACCACTGTCCAAATACCATTCATTTGATTCAAGCAGGCCTGAATTAAGTGCTACAGCTATCATTGCATCGTCTTTATTTTTTGTATGGAAGTGAGTTCTTTGTTTGGTTCTGCAATATTTAGCTAAATGCCCATTCTTTCCACATGTATAACATTTAGTCAACTTTTTATTTTGATTGCATTCACCTCTCTGTGTTTGGTTGTGATCCGTTTGAAATCTCTTGTCGTACGGTTTTTTATTTGATAGCAATGCTTCCTCGTTTGGACATTTTGCTCCATCATTGTCGGCTTTTCTGATTTCCTCTTCTAATAGTGTAACTTTAAGCTCGTCCATTGTTGGCATTTTTTCTCTTGACTCGATAGCAATGCAAAAGGTTTCATATTCATTTGGCAGTGACATAAGTAACATTATTGGTATGATGGTATCTGGTAATTTTACACCGGACTCCTCGAGCTATTCCACCTTTTGGACAAAATTGTCTATGTACTGCGTCATGTCTTAACTTTTATTCTTTTTCATTCTATATAATTGTTTATATAGAATACACTGTCGCATGGGGCCCTTGGACTCGTATACCTTATTTAATGTATTCCATGCACACTGCGACGTTTCTGGCCCATAACCTGTTAAGGTTTTATTTGGGTACATGTATACACTTATGGATTGGAACAGTTTCTACAAATATAATATAATATTGAGTTATTACGATAACAGTTATAAGCAACATTTACATATAATGATGTTCTTGGCGCGGATTACCAAACACGTGTTACACCATACCAATGCACTCGATGAAGAGAAGTAAAAACTTATAGCGTAATGAGAATCGTAGATACAACGCCCTCGCATATATATTCTCTTTTGTTCCCACTCATGGCGGTCACTTTGAATAATCGTAAAACTATGTTTTCCAACACACAGTCTAAATTTCACAAAAGCTAATGCAGTATTGATAAACCAGATAACCGTATTTAATGTATAATATTTGTACAAAATATTTAAAAAATAATCTAACTCGTTATTGATATTTGTTTTTAACATCATCTAGTTTACATCTTTTTAAAATCTAAATTTATTATTTCTGTATTCCTTATGTTATCTATATATATATATATATATATATATATATGTATAATTTTAAGAAATTGAAGTTGTATTGACTTCTTTTAATTATTCTTTTGTATTTTCAGTAATTGTAGTAGTGCAACTTAAATGAAATATCCTGCATTTTTAATGCGTAAGCTTGTTATTTCAAAATTTCACCTTTCTTCTAAAAGTACTAATTGCTTTGGTTTTGTAAAACCAGTGTTATGTAGAACCAACTTTCAATGATATTTATGTTACAAATAGAAATGCCTATAAAAATTGTCATTCACATTTTTGAATTACACAATGTCTATCCTTTTTATTTGCTTCAATGTATCTTAAAAAATGGTAGAGAGTATCAGCCATCTTTCTTGTAAAATGTACAAGAATGAAATTCCATGCATAGTTTAGTTGTAGTTAAAAAGTCAATCTAAAAAATGATCTACTCTCATATTATGATAAGGTAGTGTGAAAGTACAAGGTTTTGGAAAAGCTAATTGTAAGAGTTGGTAATCTTAATGTATGTGTACTCTGAGGGTAGAAGAAGGAATTTAAATTTAATATCTAATCTGATGAACCCGTGTAATGACGAGCGAGATTCACGGTAAAGATTTCTAACTCCATGTAATCCTCTCAATTCTCTAGGGATACGTACATATATACCTATATATTATAGATCACACATGATTATATTAAATTATTTGTGTACAATATATTATTCTAAAGTATACGAGAATAATATTTTGTTTGTACTTATGGTTTAATATTGTTTAAAATTCTCCGAGATGATGGTTGAAATCATCTGAAATGTTTTATACATCTGTTTTTTGTAAAACATTTGTAAAACTATTTTATATACTGTTACATTATTTGGTAGATTATTCTTTTGTTAATTATTTTTATTCCTTTTTATCATTTTCATTGTACTGTCGGAAAGTATTTATTTTCGCTGTTTTGGAAATGGCAGAACCTTGCATACATATATAACTAAGTACGATGTAAGAATATACTTATTTCTCTTACATTTGTATGCCTAAATTTATTCGCTAAATGTCGGATTTCAAGGCTTAATAAAATCAGTGCTATTTATGTGTTCATCTTCTTTATTTATTTTAATTATTAATGCTTTGTATTTAATATACATATATAAGTAAATAAATAATAGTTATTGATAATAAATATAGTTATTGATACAATTATTAATTCTTTGTTCTATTTCTTTTATAGCTGTACTCGTTAAAATCTCTTTGTGATTCATAATTTACTAGATATGAAGAAGAAGTCAATGGTATTGAGTGACATTTATTTTTATTAACTTTCATTTGAAATCTACGTGAATCTGACAGGATATAATGTGACAAAAGTTTAATGAGATGAATCAGACCAGTATAATCTTAAAATTCGTCAGAATCGGTTAAACTTTAAGACTACGACTATACTGTATACGTGTTCGAACAGCGAACTAATCGTCCGAATACATCCGAATTGGTGATCCGAAATAGGTGATTACACTTGATTGCATATTCTGACGATTTGGTAGTTTGCAGTATTGCGACGCATATCTTACTATATAAATGAATATAGATTTAGCAGATTATTATTGTTTCTTGGATAATCTTTTACTATACCCCTATTAATCTTTTAAAAGCTAACTTCGTAAAATTAGTTATGTACATATATCGCTATTACATTTGCCACGTATACTTTTAGCAAGTATACCTAGTGTAGATGTAATATTATAGAGCTATATTTGACATGTATAATTTCAAATATATAATAATATATTATAGAAACAAACGTTTTCTTCTAGGTTTCAAACTATCCATGATTAACCAATTTGAAACAGAAAATTCGTTCAGAAAATCTGAGTATTAACCATTTGCATTTCCTTTAACACGTTCGAATCATTTGTCCGTTTACGGACACATACGGACGACGAGCTTACCGCTAACGAATTAATATCCAACATAAGCGTAGCTTAATGTTGCTTTTATTTTGTTACCAACTTTTACGTTAGATGTGGTTGAAGCGTACACTTATTATCTGTTTACTTTTTATTACTTATTTTACTAAGTACTAATTGCTAATATTATTTATTATTTATTTCATTTATTAATTCTGTATCAGATTTTCATTAAGCAGACATTTTTCAGTATTGATACAACAAAACATAGGACTATATATATTTAATTTTTGTATCTACTGGAAGATCTGTTTTACGTTAATGTATTTAATAAACTTTTCTATCACCTTTTTCTTTCGTCATTCCTATTTTTTTTATAGGATACGTGACAAATATCTCCTTTGTATGAAAGCAATTTAATTTTTGCTTCTGTTTAACACTTAAATAGCAATGTTTCGCTAAACCCTCCATAAAAATATTTTAATGTTTCATATCTATGAATATCTATTGTTGTAACAATTATGATTATTATGAAATTGTCGGATTATTCAATCGGGGAATGTATAAAGTGAATACAATGCACGATCATGTCGCTATAATTCTATCATAGTAAACTAAACAATCAATAAGTACAAAGAAAACCAATTCACACCGAACATGGAACTCGCATTGATGAAAAAAATTCATAAATCGAACTTCTAACAGAAGTAAATACGAAATTGGATTATTTTCTGCATGCTACGTTTCGTGTAATTATTCCGGTTAATAATAATAATTATCGCCTAATATAATTATGTTATGACATATAATAATATCGAGTTACGAAATAATTTATTTATTAAATATTATTATTATTAAATGATTATGTCTTTTACGCGTAATAATTACATCTATCGGTAAATTTTAATAATTATCAGTGAAGCTTGGTAAATTGAGCAAAAATATGTTTTATAATATTTAATATTTTATTATTTATTATTAAACCACACATACATTATTTATTACATAAACAAGTTCTTATATATAGGTATACATTATACATATATATTGTTATATACAAACTATTTATTATAAAAGTGTATTTGATTTTTACAGTTGCAGCTCCTTGAGTTACGATCTTAGAGATAAAATTTTAAAAGTATAGGTCACTGCGAAGTCATCATATAATAGATCATTGAATTCATCTTATTAACGGCTAGAAAACAATGTGATAAAAAATATGTTGGTATAGAAAAAAGTTAAGGTCATCTTGAAATTTTGTTGAAAATATTATTATTACATACACCCGACCCTCAATTTATTAATGGGGACGTTACAGGATGTTCCTTTCTTGGTGAGAAATGGAAATGTGTCTTGTACGTATTCGGTCCAATTTTTTGACTATTTCTAATTAGCAGAAAATGTTATTAGTGGGAGTTTAACTATGTGCCTGATAAGTAGAATTTTTGGCGGAAAAATGGTAATGGGGTGCATGGAACGGTTTCTTTAAACTACTCACTGTAAAAGTACGAATGCGACTTTCTAACTTGCAATTAACTTTAATTTCTCAAAATGGTCACTTTGACACATCCGGTGACAAGTTGCTCGAAGGTTTCTCGCGAAGCGCTCTTCCCCGCAGTAAAAAACTTAAGAGAAACTTCGACGAGAAAACGTTCACGTTTTAAAATACGTTACTACTGTCCGCGTTTGTATTGACCCATTTCACTGACACCGTCTTGCATACTTAAATTGGTATAGTCGAGAAATATTTTCGAATGTCCAGAAATTGAAAGCGACGCCAATATTCCAATTTTATTCTTTTTATTTTCGTCTCATTGCGATTTGTATAATATAAGTAAATATAAAATAATGATTAGAAAATTTTATTAGGACCATTACATGTTCAGATGAGCATAAAATTAATAAGTGGATTTGGATTCAATGAATACAATTGATGTTGGATGTGACGAGGAAAACAAATTAGAAAGTGTGTTACATGAAAGAGAACAGTGATGGTTTACTGGTAATATGGGGGTGCTTTATGTCACCACATACGACGCTCGATTACAGTTTCGCGTTGAAAAACAAATGAAATGGTAGTCATATCAAGAAATATTACAAACACGGTTGACAGGAATAATTTAAAATATTGGATTATCCCACGAATAATACGGCTGTTTATATTTGTTTAATTATTTAAAATAAAGATAAAAAAATCTGCTTTTATTCTAAAACATATTCTCCTTCATTAATTATAAATTGTCTACCTATACATTATAATTACTTTAAAAAAGTTTTGCTTATCTTTATTTTTAAAAATAAAAGAAATATAAAAAACACATTATTTGTAGGTTGACACAATATATCAATTGAAGAAAATGATATTAATTTTCAACCAACCTAAAATCCCAAGCAAGCTTCAAAAACACTGCTAGAATGATTCAATACTCAACGATTTAAAGTTCTAAATTGGCCAGCACAAAGCGCAGACTTAACCCTCTTAGTATTCATAAGCCATATCGGCTTTGCGGGATTCGCTAGAAATACCTTGAGCCAATATTTCGACTTTTCGTTTTCAATAGAATTTTATTAGACGATGATAAAAGTATAATTCTCCCATCACTTGGGAATCTCCGAATTATAAATTCAAGTGAAAGTGACGAACTATTGTTCCATTATCGAAAATTCTTCTACTCATTGCATCAGGCGAAAGTGACGAAGAAATTAATACATGTAAAGAATTACGATAGGCTGAAGTAAGTTGAGAAAAAGATGAACCCAATATCCCTTCTTCAGAACACTGTGGATCAAGACATATTCCATCAACTGCTAATACAACTATTGTTTATTTTAATTTATTTTCTCCAATATAGTTTTTTTAATTACTCGCCACGGAAACAAATGAATATACAAGGACCTTTTTCGATAAATATGAGACTGAACAGAAAATTCCTAAAGATCTTCGCAATTTCAAGAAGGCAACGAGTGACGAAATGAAAATATGTATTGGACATATCATAAATATGGGTTTGTTGAAAAAGCCAACCGCCTATTCATATTGAACGTAGACAGATAGCCAGCTGACGCCTCGGTTCAACCAAATGGTGACAAAAAACCAATTTCAAATTTCGATGAAATTCTTCCGTATCGTAGATGATCATGGCTTAGCGGCACTGGGATTTGTTCAGTATGATCCTTATCGGAAATTTCAATCAGTTGTGAATCATGCGAATAGCGATTTTCGCAATTATTACGTGTTTCGTAAGGAACTAAGTATTGATGAAAGTTTAGTTGGTACTACAAATCGTACATCATTAATGCAATATTTATCATACAAATATCATCACAATAAAAATGTGGATAATATGTGACTCCGTGGTAAACTATCGACTGGGATTTTACGTTTGTAGAGGTGTTAGGTCTGGTCCTTATAAAGATTTGGGTTATAAGGTGTACTCAAATTGTTACAAATTGACAACTATTTCAATAAGAAATACTCATGTGTTTATTGACAACTTTTCCAATTCAGTTCCACTCGTTCGAGATCTTTATCATTTGTAGACATATGCCACAGGATCTGTACGCAAAAATAGACAATTTCTACCGAAATGTTTTAAAACGACATTTCATGTGTGTGAATTAAAATATTTTAAAACTAAGAAAATTTCAGCTTCAGCATATCGTGAAAGAAAGTCACAAAAACAACTGGTGCTTCTTATTTCAGGTCACGCTTTTGTTAGAAATAAGTAAGTAAACAAAGTTTACCACGGAAAAGAAATAACTGTCAAAAGAACTGAAAATTATTGCTCAATACAATAAATACATGGGTGGCATTGATACTTCTACATGCTTTACACTTACATACCTAGATGAACGTAAGAACCAGAAACAATATAAGAAAGTTACTTTCAATATCATTTCACGAATACTTATAAACACTTATATTTTAGACAGAGAAAATACAAATAACAAAAAATTAAATAGGTATCGGTATACTGTAGATATAATTGAGAAGTTGGATGAAAGTGGGATAGAAGCGAAAAATATTGGCACCTCAGTCGCTCACTCTTCATCTGCTTCTTCAACAGGATACATTCGAAAATTATGTATTACTTAATTAAAGTAATATTACAAAATTACTATTAAAGTAATAATTGGAAATATAAAAACCAGTCTGAGAATAGTACAAGGACTGAAAGACAGGGAAGTGTAAGAGTAAAACGTTATAAGTGTGGAAAATTAGGACATAAATCTCCACAATGTAAATCAAAACAAACATTTAATAATTCACTTTCATCGCACAATGTTAATGACGATACATTTTGTGTAACATATTCAGCTGTTGATACTGTCATGCGGTCATTCCTCGATTAAACGTGTGAATGGGAATCATAACTGGATTTTGGATAGTGGATGTACAGCCCACTTATGTAGAAATAAGGATAATATCCAATACATACACATATCAAACAGTGGAAAAATTAATCTCGCCTGTCACATATCTAGTGATGTGAAAGGAAAGGGGGATGTACAGATTCCAATATTAAACAATTATGAGGAAAGGACAATTAAACTAGAGAATACCCTTTACGTACCAGACCTTCGGTCAAATTTAGTTTCTGTAGCAAAGATTACGAATAAAGGACATTCAGTGATATTCACAAAGGAATCTGCGATAGTGAAAAACCGAAGTGGCAGAGTAATTTTGAAAGCAGAACGTATAGGTGATTTATATTATGTTAAAGAAAATGTAAACTCTGTTAATGTTGTAGAATCAGGTTCAATAGCTAAGTTGTGGTACAGACGCTTGGGACATTTAAATTTCAAGGATTTGATGCAATTAACAAAGTGTTCAATAGGGTTGAATATAAGTAATACTGCAGAAATATCAGCATGTGATATTTGCATACGTGGGAAAATGACTGCCGTCCCATTTCCTAAAGGTGGACGAATTTCGAATGAATTGTTAAGTATTGTACACACAGATATAGTTGGTCCTATGAGAACTCAAAGAGTAAATGGTGCAAAGTGGTTTGTTACCTTCATTGATGATAGTTCAAGATGGTGTGAAGTTTATTTTCTAAAGACAAAGGCTGGTGTCCTAGAGGCTTTTAAAGCATACAAGAGTAGAGTTGAAAACTATCTAGGGAGAAAAATAAAATATGTGCAATCTGATAACGGCTGTGAATACTGCACTCATGGATTTGATAAGTTACTTAGAAATGCTGGAATTGAATGCAGATTAACTGTGGCTCGGACTCCTCAGCAAAACGGTGTTGCTGAACATATGAATAGGACGCTAGTATGTAGATATGGCTCGTATTGACTTTTGCTTGCATTGTCTGCACATTTTGGGATGAAGGTCAGACAATTCGACATAGTCACAGCGTATTTAAATGGATCGCTAGATGAAGAGGTATTTATGGAAGTATCAGACATGTTTCAGGAAATGTTAAAGTTATTGAACAAACACAAGAATACTTCTAACATTGTGAATAAGCGATCAAATCAGACGCTGCGCCAGCTTAAGATGGGTGAAAGTGCCTGGAAATTAAAAAAGGCGATATATGGGTTACGCCAGGCAGGTAGGAAGTGGCACGAAACACTCTCTCAAAAATTGAAAAAGATTAGTCTCCAAGCAACAAAAGGAGAACCATGTATGTATCATGCTAAACGTAATAACGGTATAATTTTGTTAAAAGTTTATGTGGACGACCTGCTCGTCGCATCCACTAGCAATGAATGGGTAGACGAGGTTAAGTCTAAATTGGCCAACAATTTTGAATTGAAGGATTTGGGTTTGGCAAAATACTCTCTAGGTTTAGAAATCGCTGAAGGAAATGATTTCGTTATTGTGAGTCAACAGGGATATGTAAATGACATTCTTAATCGATATGGGATGAGTAATTGTAATCCAATTATGACTCCGGCGGAGTTGAAAGCAACTCATCCAGAATATGATGTGGGGATAGTATCTAATAATTTCCGTACGAACAAAATAGAGGACAATCGAATGTGTCGTGAGCTAATAGGCTCTTTAATGTATTTGGCTGTAGGTATCAGACCAGATATATCTAATACAGTATCTAGACTTGCTCAGGTTGTCAGACTGGGCTGGATGTACTCAGGACAGACGATCCTATACGGGATATACGTTTCTTCTTGCAAACGGAGCAAGCGTGTGGAAGTCACAGAAGCGAAGAACTGTGGCACTGTCATCAACCGAGGCGGAATATGTTAGCCTGTCTGAGGCAGTAAAAGAAGTTATACATTTAAGGAGTCTCCTTGATGAATTAGGATTTAGGAAACTCGCTGAGACTACGTTAAATATTGATAACAATGGAGCAAAATGTTTAGCTAGTGATCCTGTGTATCACTCTCGAACGAAGGACATAGACATTCGACACCACTTTTTTTGGGATGCAATTGGAAAGGGATTAGTTACCCTTAAATATGTTCGCTCGAACCAAATGACTGCGGATATTTTGACCAAGCCATTACCACGAGTGACACACTGGAAATGTGTGAATGAGCTTGGGTGTTGCTCTAAAGAGAGTTGCCTCAAAATTGAGCGTGCTTCTTGAGGGGGCGTGTTGAGACGTTTATATAAACCATGGCGATAAGCACGCGATGAACAAACGAACATCATCTGAGACGTGTTCGCTTCTGCGTATTCTTCGATTGTTTTCTTCATATTTCGCTCGCATCCATGACGTTCCCTCGCGTTAGTCTATAGGTCTGTGTATTGTCGCATAGTCGACCTAACGTTCATCGAGGTTCACCTCCTCATCAATCTTATCAATTTTTATTTTTAAGAAATATGTGATAACTTTAATAAATTTCTTGAAAACCGCATATCCGGGTATTTTCAGCAGGATCATAGAAAATCGCAGGGTACTAAGAGCGTTAAACCCGATTGGACATTTATGAACTTCTTTGGAAACATAATTAAATTAAGAATATTCTTAATTTAACTTCTAATAAATTTCTCCACCATCATCGTTCAAGTAATTATGACACCAACTTAAGGAACAATGAAGATCAATATCTCCAGAATTTTAAATATCTAATAGCAACTGAACGATAATTGAGAGCTACTAAAGCGGTCAAAGATCTACGAATGAAATATAAAACGTACTTTTTTGTTAGAATTTCAAATTGGTGTAAAAGTGAGTGGTTACAGATTAAATATTATATACAGAAAATACAATATAGTAAAATTAAAATATTAGCTATTAAATACTTTAGGGAATAATGATAATAAATACAATAAAATAGATATTTATGTTTCGAAAAAATAACTTTATTGGTTCCAGATTCGCCTCTCATCACATATGCCCTAATAAAAGTATTGATCTTTGTAAATAATACCATTTTCTTAATCCTTCTTGTTTGCATTATGATTTTCCCAAATTTGTAAACTGTGTTCGTATGGTTTATATCGTATTCAAAAGCTTGTTGATTGAGTTATCATTTGGACAATTAAAAAACCGCAGACTTATATGTTGGATCATTATTTTGGAAATAGTGAAATGTGTTTTAAATTCCTATCCACTATCCAATTTTCGTTTGTTTGTAATTTAACATTCCGAGTTTTCTTTCTTTTATCGCGTTTTTGTCCAACTGTCTTTGTTCTTCTTGATTTTGTATGTATTTTACTGAAAACATCCTAAGTATGAAATGTCATTATATGATACTATGTTGACATTAACGTGACGTTCTTTACAAATTTTCAAAATGTTTCTACACTACAATTCATTATACTTATTTTCAACTCATAGCAAATTCGTGAAACATTAAATTTAAGGTTATGTGTTAGTTTTTCTAATGTGTCAATGCGCATGTCAATTTTTTAAATATATCTTCATTAAATTAATTTTCAGCTCATTTTTTCTATGATCTTTCTTACAGTCTATTTTCACCACACAGAGTGTTTCACTTATTAGTTATTACGAATAGTTGCATTAATTCTGCTCACACTCAGGGAGAGAAATCGATTAAAGAAGATTTGTATTCAGGAAATGCACTTGGCGGTGATAAGAGTGAAGCTAATACTATGTTATGTATATAACGACATTATTCACCTGCAATTAACCCCTTGACCTACAATATCGTGTCAGACTCGTGATGAAAATTTTCAATTGAATTTGAGAAATCTAAGTGTTATTAATTCTTTTCAAATATAAATTAAATATTACCTTTATATTATTAATCGTTAACCTTTGAAGTAAACGTAGACATAGAATAAACATTCAAATTTATTGTTTTTTTAACAAATTATTAACGATCAACTAGTTCTATCGATCGTAATTAAGAAATAAATCATGGAGCAAAGGGTCCAACTGGTTACCTGTTTCACTGTAACTGGTCTATATACTTACGTATAATTTTAATATTTACTTCTGTTATATGAGCCGTTTATTTATCAAAATATTTAACTTCACAAAACAAAAAAGAAGAAAAATTCATAAAATATAAAAAACTTAAGCATTACGTCGGATTATTTAATAATGAGATAACCGCTTAAAAGGAACTACAACTATAACCTTTTTCATTATCTTCAATTAAACTCATTCAATTAATTTGGTTGAAAACTTTGTTTTGTAAAAACAAGAACCGTATTTGATGAATCACAAATAACTGCACTTTAAGACTTACTAAACAACAAAAGAAAAGATAAACCGAATAGAAGGCAATACGTTGCTAAGTGAAAAGTGGGAGATCTCCTCATTCAGTTGGTTAAGTGTTAATCGGAGAATATAAATGGACAGAATTTATTTAAAAAGCATAGGCAATAGTGTTTAACATAATATCAGATTGTATCGCCATGTAATAAAAACATAACACACTAGCAAACCGGATTCACATCGAAGATCGAACTTACAATAAATAAACAAATGCACAAATCGAATTTCTAACATATTGATTAAACACTTTGATACTAAAATTCAAGACAATTTTGAAAGTATAGTTGTTCTCCCTATCACATTGTTAAGCATTTGCTGCTTAACATTCAATAAAGATAAAGTTGTTACATCAACACTACAGTTTGCTAAGATTGCTGTGAAATTTATTGATTATTTGGGAAAACATAATTAATAAGTTCGCGAGTTTCGTTGTTATTGAATTTCGTCCCGTGCAGTGCATTTTGAAGAGTTTCGGAAAAGTGGTTATCAGTTGGAACATGGTTCAATGAGTACTGTAGGCGAGATCAAACGAACTATCCAGACTTCAAATTTTTTTCTCTGTCACTCTCGTCATACAAAGCATTCCAGTAGCACACAGAAAAACAAATATTCCTGTATTTTATGTGTGCAGTATTTGTTTCACGTACTTTTTATTATATTCGTTGCATTTACTGAATTTACACACAAGCAATATATATGTTAAAATTATACAATATTAAAAAGATAATATTAAATATTATATAATAAAGAGATTGAAATTAAAAAGGAAATTAAGGTTACAAAATATTAGAACCACAATATTAAAGATTTCAGTTGTAAACATAAAAAATACATTCAATATCTATATAATTCGTGAAATTTCTCCTAAGCTTGCATCAAACTGCAAAAGGACAATTCAATTAGTAACATAATATTACTATTACAATTTTCTGCTCAGGAAATTTCATCGTTGAATTTAACCTTAATAGTATTCTCAGTTCAGCTATGCATTTGAATTAACTGGGAAATATGTAACATGAATATTACTAGCAATTTTATTGCACTTTTTTCAAGCTCAGAAACATCTTTCAAAGCTGAAAGCATACGTAAATCGATAAAAGTAAGCTATTCTAGTAATGTTAAAGGGGTGAAACCGCAGTTAAATTGAAGAAAGAACCGATAAAGGTAGCACAGTTTTTCATACAGATTATTCTTCATCTTATTTTCGCTAAATTGTTATTTTATGACTTTAATTGAATAAATTTATCTTCCTATTCATAGAGAATGAATAAGTAATTTGTTTTTCTAAAAGGGAAACGCATACTACTGTATGATTTAAAAAATTCGAATTCTCTTCCATTTTTTTTAAATTACAATCGCAACATTGTATTCTTTAAAAAGTCGTTAGCCTGATAACATTAGTATTCATTGATTTCATAAAATAATATCAATACGCAAGAAGTAAAAATGTTTTAGTTTCTCTTCCTGTCACTTTATGCGACATATATCCAGAACTGAAATTTTTCACCTTTTTCCATTTTTGATCATTTGATCATTTCTGATAAATTGTTAAATTTGGCAATTATGATAAACCATTTGAAAGAAAACTTTTTCCAAACCAAAACTTATTTTTCATGACAGTTATCGAATTGTACATGACAAAATAACGTAAATATATTCGTTTAACAAAAAAAATACCATTTATCGGTTCAGGAAGCCGAAAGTTTATTCTTCTACTGGACAACGTGAAAGTAGATATTATTGTTTCTAACCTATAGAATATTTTTAATTTACACTGATAATGAGTTCTCTTTCGCGCAGTGTATTCTTTAGATTTAACGCTTGTAGGTTTTCATTTATTCAAGTTAATACAACACTCATTAGTTAGAGAACGCTTTTCATGAATACAAAAATAGAAAGTGGCAGTCAATATTTTGGTAATTAAATATTATTGAATAAGTTGTGAAAATGAAATAAGAATTTACGGAGGAAAGAAGTGATAATTTAAACAGTAAAAAATACATAAAAGTAAAAATTAATTATTCCTTTCAGTCTGAAAAAACATATACACATTTCTTGGAAAAATCAATGTCTAGATAACGTACGAATAATTATAAATATACTTATATGCTTGTACGTCTTCGGAAAATGGACATCTACGTATGAACAGCGTATACAAGCTTCGATATTATTTAATACTAATTATTTCATGTATGAAGCATTGTTGTTATGTGAGTACTTTCCCCGATTGGAAACGTTGAAAATTAAATGACCTCTGAAATAGCGATAAGTTAAAGATGTAGTATATACAAAGATTTTTATGACGATTTTGATTAATTATTTAGTTATTGTAGTCCTAATTTTATTATTAACCGCGATTTAAATTTGTATTTTTTAAGCAATGTTTTATAGAAACATTTGCTTTTTTCCTTGAAATTTTGAAATATTTACTCTACTGAAAATGCAAAATACATGTCCCTTTCGTGTCGTTTATTCGAAAACTCCCGTGGGATGTGCAAGGTGGTTCACGGAACTATAGCAAGTCATATTTTCTTTCTGATTGAAGGCAGAAAAAATGTTACAGAGCAAAAATGAATGGTGCAATGTCCTGCAAATGTTTACGATCATAGATTTTTAATATGTACAATAATGTAGGTGCCGTTTGCAATCGCACTATAATTTGAAATTGGAATGTACCTCTTTCTTTATATGAGTCAAAAACCGTTTTCATTCGGTGTGAAAAGATGTTAAGGTAACATGGTCCAAAAATGATTGTTATATTATCAGATAATTTCTCCGTGATGTTCCAAATTTTATAAACATTAAACGGGTATTATCGTATCTTCATTATGGACTAAGAATAAATGGAGTAAAAATAAATGCATTACAACTCATAATTTTGATGTAATATACTCCAGTTATAAATATAATATAGTTCCTTTAACACTAAAACTACCGAACAATTAAATAGACTTTTTGAAACTTTTCCGTAGAAACTCCAAGAGTGCATCTGTTGAGACTTTAGTTGATCTACAATTCAGTTTGGGTATTGGTAAATCAATTTCTTTAATAACTGTTCAGAGAAACGTCTGTTATTTTTGTAATCATTGCAAAAAGAAGCAATCAAAAATGGGTTATTTTAACCCGTCTGGTCCTTTTAGTATTAAATTATCCGAAGTAACCATGACAAATTAATGTGTTAACACAAAATGTACCAGAACTTTATACATACCAATTCCTACCGTAACCAGTCAAATAATTGGTTACAAAATATAGGTAAACAAATTAGATGATAAATGTTTTTTAGTTGAAATAGAACCGAACAAAAAGACAAAATTTGAGAAAGTGATTAATTGGATAATATAAGTATTGATATGAAATTAAATCGGTGAATGAAAATACAGAATTTTAAATTCAATTTTAAAACGGACCATTTGACCGATCGCAGTACGTGTAGTGTTAATACATATTTTGTATATACTTATATATTTTGTTTTATTATACAGCTACAAAATGTAACAGAAACTCAGGTCTTTAGTGTTGATGTTAAATTCAATGTTATATTAATTTTGAAAGCGAACTAAACTTCTGTGTCACCATTAAAATAATGTGCAACAAAGTTAGAAACGAAGAGGCTTAAGGAAAATTGCGTATGCAATAGTAAACTACAACCATTTGAATGGATAGTACCGAAAGAGTTTCAACGCGTAGATCTAGTTTCCCTCGGGACAAACAGTTTGATACTTGAACTGTCCCTCCGTTTCATGCGAGGCTGACTGTTAAAAGGTTGAACGCAAAATGTGTACATTCCCTCACTGCACCTACAAACAATACTTATCACTGAGAAAGAAATATAATA
Organism: Nomia melanderi; assembly: GCF_051020985.1. Classification (NCBI taxonomy): domain Eukaryota; kingdom Metazoa; phylum Arthropoda; class Insecta; order Hymenoptera; family Halictidae; genus Nomia; species Nomia melanderi. Next base: position 2,311,511 of record NC_135009.1, read on the forward strand.
TTTCACTAAATCAAATCAATTTTTCCTGTATCATCTACTTTGTCTTTTTAAGATATTGATAGTTTTATTCGTTTTATATTTGCGTGTTATTTCATTATTTACGTTTTTATATATAGAATTGTACTGTCAAGAGTAAAGAACACATAGTCGTTGATGCTATGAAATTTATACATTGCAAAACAATTTATGGTAGTATGAATTTCAACAGTGTATATGGGTTGATTGAAAAATAGTTGGCCAAACTTTAATATCGTGTTCTGCTGAATAATTCTGTTGAATAGTCATTACTATATTAAAGTGTATGTAGTAAGTGTATTATTTTTACATACGTAAATACTATATATTTTTTCGTTTCTATTTAGTTTAGCAAAAGACAACAATATTCTAATCTTCAGTTCTATGCGTCAGTGTTAAAAGTTGTCAATAAATAACGTCTATTCTTATTCTCAACTCGTTCTTAAACATTAATTTCTATATCGCCCTTTCGAAATACATCAAGACGCGTTGTTAAATATAAGATCATAAATACTTTGATTCTGTACGAAAACCTTGGGAATATCTGATTGTGTTAGGAAAGTTGTGTTTACTATTGGCAATTATTTTAACTACACACGTTATTATACGTTTGTGCAGAAGGTAGTGCATTGAATTCACCAATGATATGAATATTGTATTCATAAAAACAGACGAGAGTTTTAACAGGAATACGAATAAAAATTACTAATAAAATAATATTGTTTATAAAATATGGTACCCTAGTTTAAAAAGACAAAAATAAAATACTCTGTATATAAGTATATGCAGTACCTATGTTCGTATAATGAAGAATACTGCCAGTTATGTTCTATGTGAAAAATGGCCGCCTAGGGACAGGCAACACCAAATGTAAGTATGTAAATGGACATAGAGACCTGCAATAAAAGAACGATTCTACCAGCCACAGCTACTAATTGTAAGTGGTGCTCTATATCGCTATTTTTTCTGTATCTCCCCTACGGAAGAAACCTTGTTGCAATACCCAGCCCTTACGATTGGGAATTCTTTTAGTCTCACTGCATGTAACTCTCGAAGTAGAAAAAAACGTCTCCACAAAAAGTAATTATTTATTTTATGCGAACAAGATCGAGGACAGTATAAAAGACACATAACCCTAACACAGAATCCATTGACATATAGGAGCAGAAAATTTATTTAGAATTTTAATAAGAATACCAGTAATAAAGTTAATCAGTTCTAACATTAAACGTACCACTTGTTTTAAAATTTGGTTAAAAATTCTGCATTTTCTTTCAGCCATCGAACTTTAATATCAGTTTTTATATTATCTGATTAATCAGTTTTTTAATTTTTGTCTTTCTTTCTGCTTCTGTCTGCGCTAAGAAAAATTTATCATTTAATCTGTTTTCTTTATTTTATAACCAATTATCTGATCGGTTATAGTAGGAATAGGTATATATAAAGTGCCGGTACGTTTAGTGTTAATGAGAACAGATAAATGAAAATCTCATAATTCTTAACACTTGACCTTTCATAAATGAAATAAAGGAAGAAGAGATTATTAGGTGAAATGTGGGGTCTCATCTTGCCACCAGACGGTGAACTACATTAATTAAATTCGTCAAACTTATTTCTGAATCGACCGTTTAATCATAAAAGTTTTAGTTGTTTTTAAGAAGTGTAAAACCTTATCAGACCCAGACTTTAATTATATGAACTGCAATACGTTAGAATGATTTTCTGATAAATAGGAAATTTTTCTACGGGCATTATTAACGGACCATATGTGTCACAGAGAGTTTTAGAAAAATGGTGGAACTGTGCAATGAAATATTGGCAGTATAAATTCATAATATTCTTTTCTTTCGTTGTATTCTACCTAAAAGAAAATTGTGATCTAAATATGATATCTTCTCTAATTTGCACTCTAAAAATAAGGTCATCCATAAATGGAACCGTTTGTTTTGAATGTGGCTTAAGTCCACTTAAAAAAGATTAAAAACCATTAAAGAATAAAAAAAAATATGTAAAATTGTAACTATTATAACAATTGACTTGACTTTTAAAAAACTGATCCTAAGCCGCTTTCAAAATAAACGATTCAGTTGACAATGTTATATTTTCATGCTCGTCTGCCATAGTAGTTACTCGATTTAGTAAATACGTAACACAAGCATTTTGTAACATATTATATTACATTATATTAAATATAATACGGTAATGATAAAAATACACTCTATCTTTATTATTTTAAACGTTAATCAAACACCATATACAGGGTGAGTCTCGTAACATGACATTTTAAACTAATTCAAAAATTATTCTTCGTATGAAAAAATGCTTCAAACAAAAGTTGCTTGTTTTGCAGAGAGAAATATAGCACTGTAATTCGTTTTTTACTATTTGACTTTTCTATTAAGATTCGAAGATCATCTTCACTTTTTTTAGATCAAATGCTTAATCTTTTTTTCTTTCTATGTAAATAGAGCATCGCGATTTGCGTAACAAAACTATTACACCAAGTAAGATCTAAAATGAACGCTTACCGCGGTGTTTTTAAATAAATCGTCTTGCGTTATAAAACATACTTAATCAACATAACTACAACGCGACTTCATTAACGACGCGATGACAGGTCGCGTTTATCAACACGTCTTCGTAAAATGTTACGCATAATCAGTGTCAAACGTCTTTGATACAATATTATAACTTTTATTGTCAGTATAAAACTTTACCTCATAGAATGACATGAAAACCTGAGGGAAATGTTCTTTATACATCCGAAAAAATACAACCACGGATTACTATTCACAATCTCTCCCTTATGTAGTGTTCAATAAAGAGTGCTTTCTACTAGTACGGTACGGATTTATAATATTGTAGGGTATCAATAAGTTGGCCCATTGACCGATTGATAATGTGACTAAAGGCCGCGACCGCGAACCAAAAAGCAACAGCGGACGTGATTCCGTGAATATCGCGAAATATCGTGAATATGGCAAAAAACAATAGAAAAAGAGACGCCGTAGAGTCGTCAGCGAAGAGTTTCAAGAGTGAGCGAGCATTGTAAAAATAGCGTTTGAGTTTTTGTTAGTATTAATAAATAGTAGATACTACTTAAAATAACTTAGTCACTTAAAATTCTTACAATATTGCAATCTAAGTCTCACCTAAGCTAATGGTTTTTCAACATAAATAGGTTAACATCTTTTGCTACAAAATGCTGAGATGCATTATTTTTTCTTTCTTTTATAATCTTTGCATTGTTCAACTGTGATCGAACACTGGAACTATTCGTCAATACGATTACTATCGTCAATGCGTAACCAATTAAAACTATAAACAAAGCACATAGCGAGCGGCCCCTCTTGCTTCTATGTTGTCCCGATTACCAACTTTAGTGCAGAGAACATTAGTTACAACGAATTCGCACGCAGTTACATTTGTTTCTGTGAGCACCTAAAAACTGCAGCAGGAAGGAAAATTCGGAGAAGTCCCCTATCTTCAAATAGCGACGCCCCGTTCTGAAAAATTGTTTAGTTAGCATAACATTTCTTAAGATTAAGAAAGAGGAATGAAATAGCAAAATATATGTTATCATGTTTAATCGCTAGAATCGCCGGTACTGCGGGAGCTAATCCAACACATTAGAACTTGGTATCCCAGTTAAAGGGATACAAATGTAACTGTTCCTTTTCTCTGTTAACTAGAAAAAAGTTTGTATAAAACACTTTATCTAAATATGTACATTGTTAATTTATTACTAAATAACATTGTTTATTGTATATGTACAAGGATGCTAATAATTATAAAGGATATAAAAGTTTATTTTAAAAAATAGGATACATATTTAATGACGTAACGGTAAAATATTTTTATATATTTTATATTTTATACGTGTCAAAATTAAAAGTGAAATTTTGGTTTCCATGTACAGTTTTATAAAACGATAGTACACTACTTTGCATATGTATATCGTTTGTAATATTAAATTAAAGATAATACACGACTAATAAGGATTATAAAAAAATTCTGTAGTGCAAAAAGTATTATTTAATGCTAATGATAATTTTTATTAATTTCAGAAATGTGGTTCGGTGGTTGCAGCATGCTCTCTCCATACCCAATAAGGTAAATACTTATTTTAATAGTTATTTTTACTGTAAAAAGACTATTGAATTTTTATTCTTATTATTAGAACATTTTAAGTTCTTTTCTCAATGTATTGAGCCACTTTACAGTTGTACTTTCTACTCGACGTAACAGATTATAGTCAATTGTTAGCTACTTGTAGCGGAGTGAGAAAATTGAATTTATTATTTCGTTACTAATGTTACGCATTTATTTTGATATTTCGCGTTTATATAAACTGTGAGTAATAATTACTTAACTGTACTAATTATTATATTTTTTAAGATATTAATTTGTAGTTTCATTAAAAATTATTTTTACAAATATTTTCATGAGATCCATGATGAACTTTAAATAAACTAAAATTTCAAATAACTGAGTCTTCGGACTCAAAAGATTAAAAAGACAATTGTAATTCCACTTTGTTAGCGTATCAATGAAATTACAGAAATAAGTACATACATGTTATCACTGTCCACGATTTATTTTCAAATTTCTCTTGAAAGAACTATAACACAATTTAGCCATTAAAATTACCCTGTGTACTGACATTTTTTCATGCTTTTTATTAGATCTCATTCTAAAACTTTGACGATTGCTATTACGTACTCATAATTTCGCTGGTCTGCAGTTTTTAACTAGCCTTATATAGTCGTGAGTTTGTTGTGTTTGTGTTCATTCGTCGGTACCATAATAATAATTTTTAAATGATCAAATTTACTGTCGTATTATGAAGTTTGGATAATAATATATTTTCTCTCGATGAGTATCTCATAATTATAATTGTGAACGTTTGCGTTAAAAATAAATTTACAGCTGTCAAATATTAATTTAGAGTATTAATATTTATTATACTTCCCAATAGATGTTTTTAAGTTGATATCGGTGTATTTTCCGCGGTTAGAAACATAACAGTTCTTTCACATGTCCTATGATAGACGGCATTCAATAACACTGCAGAATTTCCTGTAACTCCCAAATTCTCGCGTCGACCTCCAAGGGCTATTAGAAACTAATTTCTGCTTAGCCATTCAGAAGATCCGAGATTTATGACATTCCCGGTTTCCCGTTCCATTAGGAAAAGGTAACGCGAATGTTCTAAATTCCGAGTTCAATAGAGCACCTATATCCTGATACCTTAATATTCAAATGTTCTATTACCTGGACATTTTGATATCTTTATTTTAGCCCCTTGCCGTATAATATCGTGTCACACTCGTGCTGAAGATTTCAAACAAAATTTCACCAACATAAATACTACTTAATTCTTTTGAATTAAAATTAAATATTGTTCATCTGTTATCAATTAGTATACTTTAATGCAAACACAAATGTAGAATATGTTTACATTCTGTCGCGTTTGTTTAGTAAATTATTAATGAGAAAGTAGTTAAAGAAGGCATGGAGCAGGGGATTGACAATAACTGATTTTGTTAATCAAATTTTCATCTTGTTGATTTTCTTATTACACTCCCGTTTGTCGTCGCATCGAACAATCGACTACACATCGGTTTTAGGTCCACGAGGCAGACGCATGTTTTGTTTTAGGAATGCCAACCCGAATAAAACAGTGATATGATGATTATTTTCTCACATATCCTAACGATTTAATGCGAAACTTCATAAAGTTTACATAACTCGAAAAAATCCATATCGAAAATTGATGTGATTCAACATACATGGAAACGAGTGATTCATAAATATTTAAGCAAAACAACTTTTTCATTTCTATTCAGATACATCAAATTCAGCATGAAAAAAGTAATAGTTTCATTATACAAAAATACTTTCATCCAAATAAAGATTTATATGCATTCAATTTCTATTCTCTTCGCCTATAAATTTAGAAGCAATAATGATTTTTATACCTGTACAACATCCGCATTCATATTTTCACATTCTTGTAGTTTATGTACTCCGTTTTATTCTGTGAAATAATAATGCCAATCAATCATTTATTAAAATCTTAATTTTAGTTTTTTAAGTAGAAACCTTAATTTTAGTAAGGTCTTAAACGTCATACAAAATTAAAAATATGTAAAAACTTTTGAACAGAAGAAATAAAGAATACAACGCTGTCACACGCTACGTATACTTTTCATTTTACATGCAAAATCAGTGAGATATCAAGCAGCACAATTTTTCGATTAATCGCTCTCAACGATCTAATTTATAGGTCCTTAGTTACCTTGGCAGCAATTACGTCATAACTTCGCTACGTGCAGACACATTGTAGAGACGTAGAAGGATATTGATTTCTTAGTTCCCGTAACAAGAACGTGCTCCAAGTCCAAATGTTACAATAAACTGATTTTTGCCATTATTTGTTGCATTCACTGCTAATCGTTACCCATTGAAGATTAAACACTCGTTGGGGACGATATCCACTCGTGCATAAGTTATAGGTAAAATTTGATGAGCAAGCAAGCTATCAAGGCTGTATGCCGATAAAAGTAAGCAATAGGACAAAAATGAGAGCGGAGCGATTAGCGTTAAGTCTACAGTATAATACCTTCAGCTAATTAAAGATTATCCTCAGAAACTGTATTTTATAAACGTTAATGAAATCAATTTGCTAACACGATCAAAATGGAAAATAGTAGTTAGTATCGTTATAATGTAAAGCTTTTGTATTATTACTATAACATATTATTCTCCTATGTTGAAAAATAGGACAGCCTGATTAGTATACCGAAATTAGAACTTTTGTGTTAGCATTTTCCTCAATGAAACTGCATGTTTGAACTGTGGCAAAGCACTGGTTTTATACCGGCAATATATTAGTACATACGTACGTGACATATGTATATTGCGCCATAGAGTCTTCTGAAAGTCTCTTCAGTCGTATATATATATTTCAATAAAACGTATTGAAAAATGCAAATCTGCTTTCACTTAAATTCTTCGATATCTTTTGCGCACTATATTAGAAGAGTCACACAAAGAAATATTAAAGTTATAACAGTTGCGTGTTCTCTATAAATGTGTGTATAATAATATTTAAGAACTGTACATTGATACAATAAATTTTACGTTATGTAACTACATTTACATATTCATAATACTGTTTCCATAATACATATTCTTTTCACTGGTCTTTATTTTATAATTTTTATAAACGATAGTTTATAAAATTCACATTAGTTATAATTTCTATCAACTGTTTATTTTATTAGGAATTTTATTATAGGCTATTTAAATGAAAATGAATATTGAAATTTATTTTTATTGTTGTAAAGTTTTTGTTAAAAAGTATAAAATTAATTTTTACAATATTTAAAAATGAAATTAATACAAATTTCGCAAATAATAAATATATTAATAAAAAGTAGTAGTTTCTCAATGTAATTCTTATATATGTATTATTATATAATGCCCAACTGGATAATATATGCTTACAAGACAGCATAAAATGATTCTTTTTTGAAAAAATGCGGAGAAAATAAAGGATACAAATTCTTCGTCCGTGGTTTAATGATTGAAAAATATCGAGTTTAAGAATGTAGTAAATACGTATACAGTTACGGTTGAAAAATGATTCTACACAATATTTGAGTTGCTCGATTCAAGAACTGACAAAAGATGTTGTGTCGATATATTTTGATAAATTGTTTGCTTTTTTGCAAACAGCTATTCTGACGCAAGTGTTACTAATGCACTTTTATATTGATAATAAATCATTGTTGATAAAACATCTTTTTCATTTTTCTTGTATCTAGTAACACCTACGTATACAATACAGATATTTATTACTTACAAACACAGTAAGTATTATAAGTCGTACGGGGCAAATTATATTTTCATTATAACTGTATATGCATGCAGTGGATTTTGAAATTCAATTTTACTAAAAACTAAGTACTGAACAAAAATTCTTTGGATATTCTGCGAGAAAACATTCTTGTACTATATAAAGGCTTCCTATCTGTACTAATAAACTGTCACTTTTGTTGTATACAAACTAAAATTATGATAATTTTAACTTTAACTTTAACTTTAACTTTAACTTTAATTTTACTTTTAACTTTAATTTTACTTTTAACTTTAATTTTACTTTTAACTTAAATTTTACTTTCAATTTTAATTTTAATTTTAATACTGTAGTTTCCCAGTATTCATGCAATTCTTGATATATACTACCTGAATGCAGTCAAACATTTTGCAATTAGTCAGTGGAGAAGTTTGGTGTACGTTCATAAATACTGTGATTTCAAGAATTTGTGCCTTGAAAACACCAGAACTTTCGTAGCAGACGTATAAATCGCATCACATATTTTTTAAAACCAATTAATTTCGTTAATTTTAAAATTTTTATCTATCTCCTGCCGCTTTAACGCTTTCTAAAGTTTTAATTGCTTGACCTAGTTTCATTTGGACACCCTGTACACTTGAGTATATACGTTTTATTAGAGTCCCCGAATACATGCTGCGTCTGATTGTAGCAAATAAATTGCCACATAAATTAAGTCGTTATGTGTAAATTTGACAAAGAAACGTGCACTATTAGGGTGTTCGTTACATAAGTGAATATCCATACTTTTATTCTTTTATCGTGTACTTTTTTTTAGATATAAATACATTACTAACCAGTAGTCGAGTAATAGGCTATATGTATATACCTACACCGCTAGTGTTTATTGATCGGTAGCTTATAAATCAACTCCCTAAATCTTAAATGTATAATGTTTTACTTTTTAAGCATCTTATAATTTTTAATATTAATTCTTGTAAAAAGTGTTATTAATAATTACGAAAAACCTGCAAAAAATAATTCAAATTTAAACTAATCGTTATTGTGTATGGAATATGTGCCCGCTTAATTTACAGCCAGGAAGTATCTAATACGTTAAGATGATTGACATTTTTTTAACGTGATTACATAATGTTTTTTAGTGCTATATTGTATCCGATAAATGATTATTAAACTATATATAATCTAACAAAATAAAATTTATTTTAAATCTCCAAAAAAATTTTACTTGAGATTCTACTTTATTTAATTAAACATATACTTTAATGTATAGTTTATTATGTATAATATAATAATATAATATAGTTTATTATATATAATATAATCACGTCAATATAATATTAGAAATGATGAAATCAAGAATTTTAAAAGTACGTACCTGTGAGAAAGAAATTGATTTGAACATAGGATTATTTGCTTGTGGCTATTTACTTCTCGATATTTCTGCTTCGGATGTCCTGTAATACATTCTTATATTCCTATGTTCTCTGAGTTGTTGGTGTATCTTGATAAATGATACTTTTTACCGTTTCTCACAAGAATACCACAGATTATTTCTTGCAAAGAGCGGAAATATGATTGATGAAGGAGTCGTGTAATCGGAAATAATCGGAAATAAGTGATTAACTGCTGGAGTGCCGATGAGTGCGATCGCTTTTCCCTTGTGTTGCGTCAAGCGTACAGGGAACGGAATGGCGTTGACGGTTTGTCAATGTAACTTTTTTTAACTTTTACCGAGGAATAAGAACTATTTCCTAGAGATCCCGATTTTAGATATGAACCACAATACACGTGTACACCTGAACACGTGAAATGTATATTAATATATTGAATGCCGTGGGAGTCACCGGTGACTCCCAACCAAATTGAATTACTATAACCTACTCAATTAAACCATGATTATTTGAAAACGTGTTCATATTAAATGTATTCATAATAATGCAACCTAAGCAATGACGTTTAGCAGGATAAGCGTGCAACAATGATCACGCAGTTGAATAAAATATTTTGTTATTATATTTTTTTGTATTTCGTGTATTTTGCTTCGTGAAACCGCTCTTTCTTTAATACGTGATTCACATGTAATGTGTATTTAGTATTTATGCGTATAATGAGAACACGATTTCTTAATACCTTAATACGCTGAATTTGACTAAATGCAATATATTTTACACAAAACATTTTTTATTTAATCACTCTGTATACGATGTCACCACAAAAGAGCCAATGCAAATTACTGAAGTTACAGAAATACAGTTGATAAATTTTGCTTGTCTTTGAACATATTGTAAACTCACAATTTTAGTCTCATTAAAATTCGAATTTAAAATCTAGCTTTCAAGTAAATATTAAATTTTATAAAATTGATCTATTTAATTCAATATCATTTCACAACGTTGCCAATGTCATGAAACATTGAAGGGGCATACAAAATTTCAAAAAACTAAATTCCTGGTATTTCTTATCATTTTATGGTATTAGTATTATGGGACGTAGTTTATTTGTATTTATCAGTTTGTTGAAGCTTAATACGACGTTTTCCCTTGAATGATTGTTATTATCATTAATGCGTGCTCTAAGTTCGACGACAATTTCTGCACCGCAAAGAACTACTGACTATTTTCATCATAAAAGGCTTCGCGTTACCTCTTTTACTTTCCCTTCAACATTCCGAACCATTGGAACATGCATAAAAGAGGGAGAAACTCGTATACATCAGGATCACAATAGCCAGCTCCCCTATTCACCTTAGATTTGCATACGTTACCAGCATCTAGTTGTGTAGAGTGAAATATCGTCTCAATTACTTCGAACGTACGTACTTGTTCCTTTCTGTTAAAGAAGAATAGATACACGCTCCAGTTCATTGACCAATACCGTGATCTGGTATAATGTTCAGCTATTTCAAAGTAATATTATAATCAAAGCGTTGAAATGTTGACTTCATTAGAAATACTTTGGACACTAATACAGTTATTCCTAATCACGAGGAACAGCGTTCCAGTTTATGCTGATTCTAATGATTTGCATATAGACAGAACCTTGAAAAATATTGAATACGTAATTTTTTATAATTCTTCGTTTTCATGTTTGTACTTTGAAAATCGAGAATATTTTTTATTAGATATCTTGAAAATTACTATAGATAATACCGTGATGAATAGCAAAATTGTAGGATTTTGTACAAGGAATGAAGTGAATTTTATATGGAAGTAGTAAATATATTTTTCTCGCAATTTTTCCATATTACTTATACTTGAAAAAGCAATTATTATTTATGTATTGCCATTACGTACAATATAAATAGTTATGGACTGTTACATTAAATGATTGTAATTCATGATAATAGTTTTTGAGCAAATAATGTTATTTAAATGGGAAAATTTCTAGGAATAATTTCTTCCACTCATGTAGGTAATTATACAATAGGAACTGATTGTTTTATTTGCAGGGAATTTAAATTACTTTAAATGCTAAAAAAAATCTGACCTTTATTTATATTTCCTTGTAGGATAACATCGCAAAATTAGAATTCCAGAGAGATTTAGATGAATTCAAAAAATTGGTAGAAATATAGACCTTACAAATGAATGGAGGAATGTTAAAAAGTTTGCTTTTTAAAAATGACTTATTATATGCACCGTAGAAAGAAACCCCTTTCAAAGGGAATCACTGAAAACAAGTTTAACCTTGTCCAAATTTAAAAAATAACTAGGATATTCTTTATTGCTTAGTATTTAAAATTATTCAAATTTTTAGATATTAAGCAGTGGCAATTTTAATAAAAGTTATTCCTCTATTCTAAATATATTCAACTGTGTGAGTAAAACAATGTTGGGTTATCGAAAACAAGTTTAGAATAATTATGGTTACCGAAAGAAATCACGAGCATGCAACTAAGGAGGTAAGAAACGCTTGAAGAAAAGCTAATACGTTTTTAAATCGTTCTGCGAAGAAAAGGAAGATGAACTATATAGACCTGCAGTAATTGATTTGCTGAAAATATTATGTTTTCCTTTTTGTACATCATAAACCGGTACGTACAGCTTTAAACGCATCTTCGTTAAAGAGGAAAAGGACAGTTTTATGTATGATTGAAATGATACAATTTATGTTCATATTTAAGCTGGTTCATCACAATTTGTTACGATTTAAGTTGATATTTGCAAAATTCGTATTTTGTGGTTTAAAACACTTTTTAAATAAAAATCAGCAATTTTCCTTTGTAACATTATCATTTTTAATCCTTCATATGTTCAGCGTAGTTAAGATGATAGTTACACTGTTACACTAATAATTTTATTGAGTTCTTGAATTTATATAAATATAGCATATATTTTTATTTTTTTGATATCTCTTATCATAATTGTTAAAAGTTTAATTTTCATTTAATTTTAAAACCAAAAAGTTAAGAAGAATTAAAGTACTTATACTGCAAAACTTGTACCATTAATTCCAGTTTCATAGGTAATATATCTGAATGAAAGTCTTAATTTTTGAAATGGTAGTTGCTATATGAAATATAATTGTTTGATTGGCTGCGACACAAAATGGCGTATGTACATTTCATCTTTTGAAATATCAAAGAAAGATAGGTGGATAGTTTGCATACTCCTGTCATTCCTGACTACAGTATTCTTTACATTTCTTTTATAATGAATAGAAATATTTCATTTTAATAATGTATAATTATTGTTTATCTATATTTATTATGCAAGTGTAGTACGGAAAATATTTTCAAGAATTTTTTAAATTATTTCAACATTTCCTTATTTTATTTATTTGTATTATTTTCCATATTGTTCCTATATACTCTTAAGTATTAATAAAACTATGTCTTTCACATTTTGAAAATGTTCAAACTAATTTACGTTAATTTTCCAATTATCTATGTTTCCCCATTTTTCTTAATTCTTGTATCTTTAATTCTTATATCAATTATACAACACTAAAGTAAAAGCGATTTTAATCAATTATGAAACAATGTTTGAGTATGGATCATTATATGGAATGTTAATTTATATGTGTATTATCTATATTGATGTAGTGCTTAGCACGCATCAAGATTTTAAAATTTGTCTAATAATGCGTTAACATTTTAACAATTTTATTGCCTATGTTTCGAATAAATGATAAAATATTGTTCGAATAATATATATTTCAGAATAATACTGCGGTAATATTGTTGGTACCATTCAATATATTTTACGTATGTACTGATTTCAGTAATAATTAATCATTATTTTGTATTCGCTACCTGCTACGAAACCAATTTAATCCAGTTTAATTTATATATAAGAAATAAATGCATCAACATTTTTCAAAAGAACTAAAAGAGGTGGAACTGCCCCAGGCCATTAACAAAGTAGTAAAGATAAACTGGACTAATTATTAATTATTTGACATCACAATCTTTACATTACACTATTATCAACTTACTTAAATTATTAAATATGTTTATTAAACATCAATCGTCTTACATATTATTATAGTTTTTAAGCAATTCATAAGCGTCGACTATCAATGACTGCCATAGCAGTAAACGTGTTAATAGCAAAGTCATTGCAAAAGATTTAAGTTTTGGTCGAAAATACAAAAATTAAAATATTTCGATATAGACCAAATTTCATATGATGAAAACATCCTTTTATGTGGTTTCTCCAAACGTCAAACCGATTAAATTTTAAAGTTTTAAATTTACTTTTTGTACGTTTCTAAATTTTAGTGCAAAAACACTTAATCATTTCCTCGTGTACCTATATGTTATACTAAGTGCAGTAAAAATTTCTTTTTACCGAGCTTCATTTAGCTTTACGGGTTCACTTCATCAAAGCCGCCGAATTTCTATCGCGATTGAATTCGTATGCGTCCTGAAAAGCGGCAGAACATTATAAATAGCAATGACGCTTACTTTCATGATGAAGCATTTGTACATTATAATATTTTTGTCAAATTTTTCTGTGAAGTTAAACACTTTGATAAACAAACATCTCGTATCTCCATATTCAAAAGGAAAGAATAATAGATGAGAATGAACCGAAGTTTTAATATCGCACACATCTCTATGATCATGAAGCTAGCATATTTTTCATTTTAAGTCGTATGCACAGCATGAAAATCAAAATACAGTTGAACTCTGAACTGTGGATTCGTAAGGAAATGCAGAAGAGACCTTCAAGTTACAGAGGTTTCATCTTATTGAATTTTCGAGCAAAAGAGATTTAACAAACGAGAATTCGACTCATAGACGTTTTGTAAAATGACCGCACAGCTAGTGATCCTGTAAGATCTGTACGACGACTGCACGCGTCGGTACATTGTGTGAATTACAAATGCATAGATGTACAAAAATATAATTTTTATACATACACATAACAGTTTTCGACTTGTAAAGATTAGACTTTTTCTGAATCCGAGTTGCAGAGAAAATAAAATAAATAGCAGGCGCAATGAAAATAATTCGAGTTGTAGAGTTTTTGTATTTAGAGTTGTACAAGTTTTGACAGTAATACATCCTAAATTATGTCAAAGAAAGAACGCCCGGTGACATTACTATCTTTATTGATTCAAAAAGTGCCATAGAAATTATAAATAATAAATCTCAGTCTTGTTTTATTCAATCGATAGAAAAAAATATTATGAATATCAAAAAATAAAGGAAACGATATATTAGCATAGATCCCCAGTCATATAGGAATTGCTGGTAATGAAGCTGCAAATAAATCGGCTAAAGAGGCAATTAAATAAAATCAGTACGAAGAAATCTCTATAAGTCTTCACGATACCAAGATCACCATCGAAGAATCAATCAGAGAATTTTGGAACTGCACATGGCTCAACTCTTCTCCAGCTAAACTCCATAAAGGAAGGCCCAGCTTACAAGAAAATCCAAAGAAGCCAGTCAGCATCCTAACAAATCATTCAAGATTAACACACGAATATTTACTAACAAAGCAAACTCCACCTAAATGTATACTTTGCGAAATACATCTAAGCATTAAACATATTCTAATAAATTGCCTTCGTTTCTCCTCTAAAAGAAACAACTGTAACATTGAATCTAATAGGAAGACCAACCTGAGTCATCCCACCAGTATTCAGCATGTGCTTAAGTTTTTCAGACAAATTAACCTCCTGACTTCATTATAATTAAGTTATGTCTATTCCGATAATCTTGTATTATGTAGCAAATGTTGATGGCCACTAATGACTTTACTGTTAATGTGAGGACCTTAAAATAAACTCAAATATAAAAAAAGTTTTGACAGCGAAGCGAGTGACAACGAGTAAAAACTTGAGGAGTTATAGAGATTTCCGAGTTATCGAGGTTTAACTGTATTCTAATACCCAGGCTAGGTACTATAAATGGCTCAGGCCACTTTCATCATCGCAGGCACGCGGACAGTATTGAAAGTTCGATTCATTTTCTCCCATTGGTTTCTCGCCTTGGACGCTGATGCATAAAACGACAACGTACAAATATAAAATTCGATCTGAACCGCGAAGAAGAAACCGTTGGGAAAGTTAGGACGAAGAGTCTCACGGGTGTTGGGGGGGATGCCCGTGAGATACGAAGCGCGGCACCAAGTTTGCCATCTCGTTTCGCCTCGTTTTTTGCCATTGTGCGCGCGTCACTTTCCTCGACTTTCCAGGGAAACGCTCATTGTTGTCGGAGCTTTTTCTCGTAACCTTTGTGGAGGAGGGGCCAGCGACATAAGCATGTAGTACACCCCGTATAGATATAATGCGCGCAATCTTTCTGCTACGTACCTCTCCCTTTTCTATCTCCTTTTATATCCTGCCACCTCTGCCTGCGCCCCTCTATCCTTCTTCTAGGCTCAACGTTCATCCTGCAAACCAATCGAGTACGAGCAGGGGTAGAGAGAGGTCTCCAGGTAGGCGGAGATCGATAGCACCGTGACCCAGCTTCACCCGACCGGGCCGGGGAACCCGCTGCCACCAGTTTTCCTCGACTGAACGTACGTGTGTACTCCTACCGCCTAGGGTACACAGTTGTAACAGCTCTGTGTTGCGAAAAGTAATTAGCGCTTCTTACGACACGCACACACATGCGCACACATATATGTATACATGCATGTATGTTCCATTTGAGTAGTGGTTACGCCGCTTTTATCGCTTAGCGATGCCGACTGCTTTTGTTCGTGTGTTTGTTTACACTATTCAATTTCCTCGATTTAGAGATTAATTGTTTGTGCAACAGAATTTTCGTGATATCGGATAGTCGAGTTTGCGGTATTGGTTACTGGACGGTGGATTTTCTAATCAGAATTTTTTAATGATCCTTGTGGAAACACCAGTTAAATAGATGTAAATTCTTCATTTGGCTATTTGAGCATGTTAAGAATGGAGCGACAGAATTTTTCCATTTTTCCGAAATTCCTGTTGTTTTAAGCTGCCATTCTCGTTTGTAGAGATGTGTGAACTCGAGAATCTATTCTTAATTTTACCAATCTTTATTTGAAATAGAATAATTATAGAAAAGAAAGTAGTATTTTACATTAGATTATAGGGTATTAGAACTACTTTCTTATATGAAGTAATTGAAATCTTTTCTATATGTCTACATTTGCAGAATTCTTAGAAATTTCTTTAATGTAGTAATTATTCATTTTTTTGGACTTATTTATTTTTATAATAAAAAGTTGATTAGTGTATGTTTATAAAGCTCTTTCCTTTCATCCATAAATATGATAACAAAGCATTTGAAATTTAAAAGTATAAAATTGGATGTATTTAGAAATTTGCTGTTTTTACATTTTTTATATTTTTTCCCAAAAAAAAACATAAAATTCCAGATATTGTAGGATAACAGTTTCTTTCAATACGTCTGCTTTTCCGATGGAGCGACTTTCGAAAGCCATGCTGATATCAATGACTGCAGTATGCATGATTGGTTGCAAAAGAATCCATATTGGTTTCGTGAAAACATCGTTTATCAAGAGAGGTCGTCAACTCGTGATGATGTGATTATTATAACTGAAGTCATTATATAAATGTAGAAAATCTTTTGTGTAGATTAAATTTTCGTACACAAGTAGAAGAAATAAATTTTGTTCATATTTTGTACAAAAATATTTTGTTTTTATATGTATATCGCACATTTAATATACAATAATGAAGCATTGATAAATATGTCACTTCTTTGTATGTAAGATTATTATACTTTTTAGTCGCGCTAACATCGCTAACGTACCATTGGATGATATTGAATCGCGGCCTAAGAACTCGTTGCATGGAACACTATCAAACTACAGTGAAAAAAACAGGATTACACTTAAAAGGTAGAGTTAATCTTCAAATTACGTATTTTTTTCCATTATTCATGCCGTTGTATACATCAAAAGATTTCTTCCGTGAAATGTTATCCTAGTTTGAAGAAAACTCAGTTACTTTAAAAATTATCTCGTATGTATATTTATGAAATTATTACTTAGTAATTAGAAGAACGTACAATAATGTAAGTAACAAAGAATCGGAAAACATATTTCCTTCATCAAAAAAAACTATTTTGTAAAAAGGAGAACTAAAACGATTGTTAGAATAATTATATTTTAAACTATTTCATAATTGTTTTTGTATAAATTTTACAAAGAGATATGCGTATATTTAAATACTGAACTGAATTTGAAGGAAATGACATTGCACACCAAAACGAAATCAATATATATTTAACATTTCTTAGTTTTTACATACTTTCCAGTTTAATCAGTAAGTTAATTATTTTCTATATACTTAAGAGGTAGAATACAATTTTTAAAAAATATACTGTTTCTTAAATATATTGTGTCAACATAGTACAAGAACATTAATTTAAGAAAATTCCACAAGACACAAGATATTGTTCAATTCAACACTTAAATTTTTATAAAGTCTTGGAAAAGAGAACCTGTACATAATCAATCATCGCGAAACTTGTCGAGATTTTCAGTACACCCTTCTCGGCTCAGAAAAATTTCAGCATACGTATTACTCATTTTGGAAACTCATTATTTCCATGGTTCATAAAATGAAAATTATGGTAATTAATTAAATTATATATTACTTTAACGAAAAAATTTCATATGATACCTATATTAGGTTAGAAAGATATTGAAGTTTAATTAAACTTTAATACGTAATATCGAATAAAAAATCATACTTAATAGAAGCTTTTCTACCTTTCTTTTGTATATGATAATTATTTCAAACTTTATAATTACTAAAAATTATGATTATAGTCACTAAACTTTAGTACATTTTTTAATTGTAGAATAACAAATTTTTGGAACAGTATGTTCACATATCAGAAGGGTTGTAATAAAATCAAGAAGAATGTTGAAGTTTTGTATTTAATACTTACACTTAAATTAAAGCAATGATAAAATTTTGTAAAATAGATACAAATTGTTACAAATATTTTATTTGATATATCCCACCCATATAATACATATTTTTGTTGTATGCGCGTATACTTATACAAACTAATTTATTAATGAAGAAATATTTGAAATTATTAATTCGAAAAAAGTAGTCCCATTCAAACATTTTTAATACTTTTATAGTTTTACTTTCTTATATGCAGTGTATGCTTTTAAAACTTATAAGAACACTGTACACTAGACTGTCACTATTCTCGTTGAACGTAAGCCACTCCTTCATCTTTGTTAACTTAAGCACTTTAAGTACCTCATTCGTTATTAATGAAAGGAAACAATGCCAGAGGAAATGTTATGTGTTTAAATTAAGAAAATATTTTTTTTATGATCGATATTTTCTAAATGTGACTCTATAAACTTTTATTATGGTCAAAGAATAATTAAGATCAAGATAATTTTGATGGTTTATAACAATATAACCTTTATGTGATTCTGAGAATATAATATCTGAAGATGTATGAGAGTAGATACGAATAATTCACCGTAAAATAATGCCAAACAATTTTGACACTCATTTATAAGTAATAATATTAAATGAACAGTTTGTTTATTTCTGAATTTAAATGAATACTTTGTTTTTACGTTTACATAAAGATATGATTATTTAGACATTTAAGCGTTTAGCACAGCCAATGCTGAATAACATATTATTGCAAGTAATAAATACTGAATAAAAGGTAATCATATAGATTAGTGGTTTTTCATTGATTTTAATGACCTTGGAATATGTTGTTAAGATTATCATTTGAACAGCCTTTGTATATACACATATTACTGTCGCTCTGCCTTTATTTTCGAGGGATGTGCGAAATATTTTTAACGTTATGTACTTTTAACATTATACCTTGTGTTAGAGTTTAGGTTAAATATGATTATTTCAGTCAAATAATGACAGTGCTTTATTATAAATATATTGAAGTCAATAGACTGTTATTTTGATCATTTTTTTAGAATACATACATTGTCTTCACACATTTCTTTATTACAATCACTTTTTTCTGTCTATTCCTCACGATTCTATATCTTTCTGCATTTCAGTGATAAATTGGGTATTTCTATGATCTAGAAATCTTCAAAAACGATTTGGAACATTTGTAACAATTGAAGCTTCTTCAGTAATTAATTTTTTTAAATAGTATCCTAATTTGAAATTTTTCCTGTCATTAAAAGCAAAGGAAACATTTATGGCGCTGAAATTGTTTCAGGACTATTGTTTCAACTGGCTTTGAACCGTATCAGTGTTCGGTGCATTAAACGTTGCGTGCAGTTTTTCTTTCTTTTTGCTTTTGCAAGCTGGCACAACGACTCCGTACCAATATTCTTATGTTAACTATAATTTCCTTTATTCTTTATTCCTTCGTAATGGACGGCCGAACGTGATTCTTCATGACTGTCATAACAATTTTTGTATTCAGTTGTACTTCCTTGCATTTTACATGTATGCATACCAAATAAGATGTAATTTTGTAGTTAAATGTCTATAACCGTAATATGAATGCAATCTCTACATTTTCTGTTTGGTCGACATTACTTCGCCTTTTTCATGTTCGTTTTGAGCAGATACCTTGAAAATATATGGCTAAAGAGAATGAAAATTTCCTTTATAAACGTCTTGGTTACTTTCAGTGAAATCGTTAGTTTATTAAACTGAATCTCGCGCATGTAAACTTACACGGTTACTACATCATACGAAACATACGTATTCATTCCATATGGCTGTGCAGTGAATAGCAACACTAATATCCAGGTTTCTCGCTACCAAGATTAGCGAAACATTTTCCCAAATGCATACGCTGTTGCCAATTACTTTGCCGCACGCAGAACCGAGTTAATAACTTTCCTGCTGGAATCGCAGTACCCGTGTTTTCAGCGATGACGAGTAGGGTGTGTTAAAATACTACTAATGTGTTATAATACTCTAATACAGAACGAGCATTACGTAACAAGTTTCATAGACTTGCACAGTCTTAAATATAAATATTCAGTAATTTTTTGAGTACATCCGTTTAAGTAGTTGTAACTATTACTCCTGATAAATCTTTTTTCAACAATGAGTAATTTGATTGCCTGCATTAATATATTCGTACGAAATAAAATGAATGTCTTATATTGAAATAAATCGAACAAAACTAAATATTGTACAAATCTTATTATCTTATTATCTGTTTCTAAACAGAAGATTGGTAATTGGTTTCTTCATAAACCTAAGTGTATATGATATGCATTTACTTCTTTCTCTACTGAACGGATTATAATAACTGAAAACATTGTTAACCCTTTTGATGCTGAATACTACATTATTTATAGTTTGTCTTATTGTAGAAAACAATAGAAAAACAATTTTAATAATACTTCAAAATTTTTACAGATACTCTATAAATGCAGTAACTTCTATCCTATAAATTGAGACTGTATAAGTCTTTTGAAGAAGACTCTTTCACTAAAGATAATCTATAATAGAGATCTATACGTTCACGGCACCGAAAGGGATAATATAAGATAAAAACTATGATTTTGTTTATTGGTATGTACTGGTAATAGATAAATAGTAAGTCAATAAGTTCATCAACCAGTTAACTGCGCTAACACTAAACATGTAATTTTTCTTTGTTTTGCTTTAGTTTTTCGTTCGAATATATTATAGATGCATTTGCTCTGCATTTTACGAGTATACACATTATTATACGATTTTATTGCACGCAGAATGAGAGATTTTTCAAACTAAATTCCATAGTTAACTGGTTAATGTTATAGTGGAATACGAATTGATGGGTAATCTAATATATATTTCATAAATCGTGTGTCTTGACGTAGTATTGCACACGTCACGGGGGAACGTGTTATGTATGTAGTATACCTCGTAAGAATCAATAAACGTTAATATAAATATTGTATTGCATTTATCCATTCGTTGCATTCAATATTTCAACTGAACATAAACTGATAATAACTTTGGAATTTATATAATGTTTAATCTGCAGTATTTTATTATGATAAATATGTTATCAATGATTGAAATTTTAATATTAAATAGAGTGATTTAAAGTTCACTTACATTTACAACACTGCGATGCATAATTTAGACGAATTGTACATAAATTAGGCATAGGCAATTTTAGGGCAACGAATATTTTAACAAATAATTATACATTTGTTGAATTACATGGATTTTAAAGTAGATTATAATTTGTACACAAAATATTACAAATTTCAATGACTTGGAAAATAAGAGATAATGCATAAAAATTATAAAAATGTTTAATAAAAAAATATTTAATAAAAATCACCACAAGTTACACAAAGAATGTTTTTATATAATTTTATTTGTTAATACAGTTGTTATTTAGTGTTTTTGTTACTAATAGCCATTTTTACATGTGACTTTTAGTGTACTCTTTCGTTTTTCATTGATTTTTTTCTCTTTGCTGATTAAATTATGTAAAGAATATTTAAACAAGACAACAAATTTTCATATTCACAATTAGCTTATTTTATAAACGGATCCTTATATAAAAATTTCATTCCCTATATTTTTATAAATTATACCATTTTCAGCTTTAACTTAATACCAAGATTACCTTGCTTAATACTTTGATTCACTTCAATAACATTTAAATTGATAGCAATTCATTTTTCTTTGTTTAGATGTAACTTTGAAAACAGAAATTTGTAACTTCTATAAACTTTAATTTGTAATTTCATTGTCAGAATTAATATATTTGTACAAAGTAAGGTGGATATCTTGCATTGAGGTAAACCGAGAACAACTTAGTACTGTACAAATCTAGTAGCTAACAAATTTAGTAGCTGTCCAGAGTTTGGTAATTCGCAGTTAAGTTCATAAGAGATTTCTAACACGTCCACAAAATTTGTGGTACGTTACACATATCTGCGTTTCTCCTGGGTTTTGTAAGTGCTCATTAACGATGTGCTACGTAGGCACACAATGATGAATCTAGAGTCACAAGGTTTATAATCTTTTCATCATTATATAGGTAATTATAACTAAATTTCGTAATTTTATTTGGTATATTTGGATTATCAGTGGCAGTTTAGATTATCACTACAGATTTTAGATAGTTGCAATTAACTTTAATTATTTCATTCGAAGAATTAAAAAAAATAAATTATAATGAAATACTCTGAACCAAACGGAAGGAAAATAATGATTTCCTACATCTAATTTCCTCGGAATATCCGAATTTGTAAAGACTGTACTAATTAAAAAGTATTCACTCCAGTTTTACGACAGCTTCACAAATTCTCGACTTATAGGACAAAAATCATTATATTTGTAGAATGCTTGTATGAATCCTGTAAAAATGAATAAAATAGATTCTTCAAAATTTTTCTATGTTAAGGTAAATACACTATCATCAGTGAAGTATTCATCACCGACATGACTAATCACCTTTCGTTATGATTAGTCTAATCACATATATTTTTCGTTATATGTATATCGTGCGACTGATTCTGTTTTTACATGATGTTGATTTAATACGATAATTGAAATTCTAAGAAAGAATTTCTTGGAAAATTCAATTTATATGGAATCATTTTGCTGATTTCTCAGGTCTAGTACTGATCACTATCTTTTCCATAGGTACACGACATTTCTTTTTACGGAACACATCTGTCATGTAAAAACAGAATTGGGTGTACTACAAACGAACGAAAATATATGTTTTATGATATTTGAATTGTTAGTTTAATTACACAACAATTCAGTGAATTATTAAGGAAGTGATCTTATTTAATCGATGGACTAAACCAACTTATGGAATGGAATAATCGACGATGTCGAGATATATCATGGAGTTCGTAAACATTGCACATGTATTAACCTGTTAACTGAGAAATTTACTTTCAAAAATCTCTTGTTGTGCTTGCAATGAAATAAGAAAATGAAGTGTGTACTTGCGAAACGTAGAACGAATGCACCTAGGATATATTTTAATAAAGAACTAGAGCAAAACGAAAAAGAATGACACGTTTATCTGGAAAAATAAAGAATTCATCGTTGAAAGAATTAGTATCATTTCAAGTTCTAAGATGACGTCTATACTTGTCAAACGCAGTTAACTGGTTAATCCATTTAATAAAATGACTCGTATTGGGATTCGCTGGAATTGAGAAACAGCTATAACTCGAGAACAAGGTTAAACAGGGCATATGCAATATTAATATTTTATGTTGTGTTTAAGTCCCCGGTTCATGGATGAAATACATTCCAAATGCTGTAAAAAACGTAGAATCATAAAATTAATAATAAACCCATGTTTATTGGCGTCGACAAACAATTTTATTCGGTTCTTGATCAATTTAGTTATGCTTCGGTGTTATTTTACGTGCAAATATTCGACCTTATCGTTTTTCAAAATACGGGAACTCGTACTATTTTAAGAATGTTCATTCACTTAACGTCAGATTGAATTTATTCATGCGGTGATTAAAACTACGGCTTAACTTTTGTCGAATACGGCATTCAATTTAGTTTAACGATCGATCCAAGTAATTGGACTTCATTCCCAAATGCATCGTTATTCAGGACTCTCATCGCTTTCTCCGAAACGTCGTCTCGAATTGCAATCTTCTCCAATTGTAGTGTCTACAGTAGACTGTTGAAATTATCACGCGACTAAATATAATCCGATATAACAAGTAAGTAATTCTATTGATTTTTTGCCTGCTAATTTCTGAATATCTCTTTTTCTTTGTGTGAAAAGTGATGTAGATAATATATAATATAATCCAATTATAGATTTTAAAGATACATACAAATTCTATTAGAGGTTACAGTTGGTTCGGCAAGAACAGTTCTTTAGTATTCTTTAAAATACATTTTGTAAAGTATAAGGTACTAATAGCCAGAAAATAGAAGTAATAATAGTTGATATAACATCTACGTGAGAATTTTGCTACAAAAATACTTATTCATACTACATAGGGAACAAGAGAAAGATAAAAAGAAATACACACCGTGTTGCCTAATTATGTTGCCATATCGCGATACTTGCAATTAAAAATTTTTACTGTTTTGAATGTTAATTCACGTTTTTATGCATTGCAAATTTTCTGGTGTTTCATATATAGAAGCATCTGCTGCCCACAGCAATCGATAATCTTTGATTTTAACTTTATCGCGTGAGATACAGTCGTTAAATTGATATTATTATACCCTTGTCCTTTTCTCACACCCCTTGCTTATACACGCACCATTTAAAGCAAAATGGCATTTGTATTCTAAATACTTCGCATAGCATTGTTTTCGTAGAGCTTCATATGAAATTAGGAAAGAAATTGTGCTAATTATCCTGTATTTAGTAAAGAGGAAATTATTTAAATTTAAATAAGTGGCTTGAGTCACGATACTTTTAAACGTCGCATTTCCTGTTTTCAAGTATGTAATTTCTAGGAAATAGATTGTTCCAAATGAAATATAGATTAAAACAAAAATTCGATTTAAATACAATTTTAAATACTGATCAAATGTCGATAAATTTGAATTTGTTTAATCGTTTAGATCCTCCTCAATGTATTTTCCACTCCAGTGCAATTTTAAACAAAAGTATTATTTAATATTACAATTACAGAGCAGTCGAATTGCCAATATGTATTTTCTTATATGAATTGCAAGAGCGTAATTCGAATTATGAATTACAAAAATTTCTCAAAAACGTATGTGCATGATCGCTGGTTAGCAGTCGAACTAGAATTATCCACCTGTCTAAACTGAAGCGAAGTATTGTTTACGATATTCTTACAAATTCGTATAAGGCCTTGATTAGAGAGTTACAAATCTCTGATGGTAAAGTAAATACCTGCAGTCAGTAATGAAAGTATTCGAACAGCATGGTAAAAAATAAATTTGAGATTTGAAAAATATTTAACAATGTACAAAAAAATATAGAACATTCATTGTAGTTTTGTGGAGGTCGACGGTAGGCTTTTTTATAGTGGCCTTGACCTAATCTCAGGTCGTAACACCGTAACAGGTAGAAAACAATGTAAAACTTATCTGCACTATATACTTGTATCGGAAATAGAAAAAATGCAATTTAATAATGTTGACTGTGAATCGATATAGTAGTATCTGCGAATAAAATCGATGTCAAGTCATCATCGACAAAGGAGTGCAGGGGGTAATATTTATGATTTTCATGCTGTGGGAAAAACATTGTCTGGATGAAATAAATTTTATTCCACAATCGATTCAACGTGTCTTGCATTCTTTTTCAGCGCTGTGATTAATAGTGACAGTAACTGTCCGTTCGCAGGAATGATGGACTAGGTATTGTAACTATGAGTAATTGATGAAAGTGATTGAACCCCTGTCTCTATCATTTTTCCACAATTTTTCAACCGGAGTACATCCAGAATGTAATTCCAAATAAAAACCACTTTGTTTTGAATTGTCGTCATTCAACGGTCTGTTTCAATCTGTACTCGGTTTTATTAGCGTTGTTACATATGTATATATGACTTTCCTTTTACTTAACAAACCGAAATTTTTTATTAAACAGACAATTCAATACTTCTAATCAACAGTATGACCTGCTCCGTCTCAAACAATTGTACACCGTACGTTGAAACTAGTTTTTCAGGAAACTTAGAGCAGTACTTTCTTACTCTCATTTTTTTGTAAGACTTTTATATTATAATCGATTTGTAAGTCCTTTTCTTTAAACATTGAAAATGAAACAAATTTTACTATTTTAAGTATTGATATATTTAACTTCATTCTCGACAACTTTTTACCAAATTGCAAAGCTGGTAATGTTTTTTATTTCATTTGTATAAATAGACTGTGGTTGAAATATAAAAAAAATAACCCTTAATTTGCAACCTTATTTTTCTCGTATGCCATGTATGTCTATCGAGGATTAAAAGAACGGACTTTCAAGAAGATGAATTGCTAAATTCAATGAATTTCTCGAACCAAACAATAAAGCTTTCTTCTTGTATCCAACCACTTTCACGATAGATAGCATGAAAACCTAGTGGAGTGTCGTTTGAAAATTTTGGATTTGCATTATTCTTTGAAAAAATGAACGTAAGTGGCATGAATCTACTAACACCACTTATGCATATTTCTACCGTTACAAGAGAACCTCTTCCAGCTGATGATAAAGTCCCTACTTTTTTTTATCACGAAAAGCTAATATCTTTGATGGTTTATAAGACACCGTGGTTATGCCTGTTTCGTCCACGTTATAAACATCATTCGGTGATAATTTATATTCCTTATAAATTGATTCTAATAAATCAAAAAATTTGTTTGCAGCAAACTGATTGAAACCTTTTGCACGGGCAATGGAGATCTTTCCTGGCTGCCTCAAAGAAAGTTTCTTGTATCTCTCTAGAAATCTATACAACAAATCCTTTCCGGCAATTTATTTATTTACATTAAAATGATTAGACATGTCATTTTTTCAACCAATTGAAACGCTAATTTACACAAATCTGTTAATGTTAACCCAAACATTCTTTGCTCTATTAATACATTCTTTACCAGTTCTTCTTCTTGTATGATTGTGAAAACAGTTTCGAACCTGCCAAAACATGTCTTTGTAACTTGTGTTAGTTGCAAATTTTTATTCTTCAATAGCTTTATTTTTCTGTTTAATATAGTCATAGGTACGTTACAACTTTGACTTGTCATTTTGAGAGACATATTTTTCTATGATTTCTTTAATGGTAGTGTTCATGTTGTTCTCTGACCAATGTTGTCGATCGTTTAACCACAGGTACTTTCGTGGCATCTTGAGTTTCACAGCTAAAACTGGAAAGTAATAGTAATATAGCTGTATATATATGGATCGGGAATATTATACGGGAATATAGACAACTCTAATAAATAACTATATTTATTAATAATAAAACAAGTAATGTTTAAATATAAAGAACTACATAATAGAGATACACAACTAAAACAACACACAACTTACCGACACAAAAGCCAACGCATGACTCTCTATACAGACTCTCTTTCGTACGTTCGCACTCAAAAATCATTTTCCCTCCACAGTCATTCCTGTCACTCGCACTGTCTACAAACTCTCAAATAAATCTTTTCAAAGTCAAACCAGAAACCTTCGGCCTGCGACGTTGTGCCGACCATTTTCCTTCGACCATTAGGTTTTTCTGTTTTATTGCCCTTCGCTCACTCGCATTCACACTTCTTAAAAATATTCTAAACTATGCTATAAATCCTAGATACTACAATAAATAAGAATAAAATAAAAGTGTAGTCATGTTCGATCAAATTTTAACGAACCATCCCCACTCTATCCCTACCACTCACTGTCTTGAGCTCACACTGTCAGTGTAACCTAATCTCAGCGGATGGGGAAAGTAAATGAATAGAATAATCGGAAGGAAAACAGATACATTTGAATAAGATACCGCGAACGTAAACAGGAATCATGCAATGATGAAAATTTCAGCTTCAGTAATTTCAGTCTTAACTTTGCAAATGTAGTGCCAGTGGTTTATTGTGTAGTAGGCATAAATAATAAGACAAACAACCGACTAACTTAATCAGGGCGTTGCCCGTAATCACGGGATACATTTGTTCGAAAACAAACGACGTAAAAGGCGCGAATATAAGCTCCTATAATTAAGAATCTTCTGATTAAAATGAGTACAAACACGACGTAAATCGGTCAAGTTTTATCGATTTGGGGGAAATGAACATATACATATTTATACTTAGACGCAACACACATATACATGCATACACTCACACATTTCTTTCAATAATTAGGGACATTTGAAAATGGCTTCAGTCCATTTAAAGAAAAAGAAAAAACTGTTAGAAAATAGAAGACGATATAGAATTGGAATGGTTACAATCATTAAGTTGATCTTTTTGAAAAATAGACTCAAGTCACTTTCAAAATCATCGATTCACATGCAAATGAACATGTATGAATGGTTGCGCGGATCACCATTTATAATTAATATTGAAACGTTTTCTTGCAAAAAATCCCTGTACGTTCAATATTGTACAGCATTTTACTATATAAACAAATTCTGAAATTTTGCTATTTGTCATACAACGAATTGTGCAAGTTTCTTATAATAGGTCTGTACGGCACTTATAATGTAATATGTCCCCATAAAATTTATTACACTGAAAGTTAAATGATCGATAATTCGAAACTATTTCGTCTATTATCATTATAATAAATATTGGAAACTGATTTCTTTATATGAGCAAGAAAACTACTCCGTTATTGGAATAGTAAAGTTATGGTTCAAAATGAAATCCAATAACCGTTTTATATTTATGCACCTGATTTAAACTTGTAATGCAGTCCATCTTACGGTCCTTCGTGATATTTGTTTCAATACAGTCTACCCTAAAGTTGTGGCAATGATTTCCTTTTCAACATCAGCATTGATCGGCAACAACATTCAGGCTAGAATCACTATTATGAAACTTTAGAAACCTTTGTCAGTGTATAGATTCAGCCGCTTCGTTCATTGTAAAAACGTCACAGTTATCTGCATACAAGTAACTGCATTGTTGTTAAAGTTAGATACGAACTGTACATAATAGGCAGAAAATAGACATTAGCGTATTATTCAAGAGGAAGATATTGTTGATTTTCAATGTATTACTAAAGTTTATTAATACATTGATAGGTGTATAATACTTCAGAATTATTTTTTAACCCTTTGCACTCGATTTATTTTCAATGTTGTTGGGTGTAAACTTGTATTTATTTTTAGGGAAATGAATGAAAGTACTTTACAGCGGTAGAATTCAACGTTTTATATTTATTTTATCTATTATTATAATAAGATTTAATTTTTATAATCTTTTAAAGTGTGGTACTTTTTCAAACATTTTCCAATGTTCTATAACAAATTTGTATTGTCATAGCATGATATACGAGTGCAAAAGGTTAATATAGTTCTCCATGTTTTTTGAACATATAGTTTATAAATATGTAAGTTAACTCTTGTTCTACGAATACAATCCTTTAACTTGAGAAATAAAGCAAGTACCATTCACCATTTCTCTCAATTACTTGTCAGTGGAAAATTTTCAACGAGTCTAAATCAACTCTTCTTATTACGTTTAGTACCTTTGCAGTCATTTTTTATTCCTGAATATGTTCATGGACGTTCATTTGCAATAGCATATTATTTTCATATCATATGAAATTTTGCTCCGTAATACACTTTCAGATATTTCAATATCTTCTTCGGTACCGATTAATCCATTCGCGCAGCACTCATTTTGTATACGCAATAGACAGAATGCGTTGCGTAAATTAAGGTGATATAGTACAGAACGAGTCTGGCTCGTTTCTACGCGAATGGATTAACCTCTTAACTGTAGAATTTAGTTTAAAAAATCTCTCGTTCTGCGTGCAAAAAATCAAAAACGGAAGTGTGTACTCATCAAACGCAGGACGAATGCAGCTAGGATATACTTTAATAAAAAACCAAAGCAAAATAAAGAAGAATTACATGTTTATCTGAAAAAATAAAGAATTTATTGTTGAAAGAATTAGTATCATTTCAAGCTCTAAGCTGATATTATACCCGTATTCCCGTCAAACGCAATTAACTATTTAATAGTTATTCAAGTATTACAGAACAGTAACGTTTATTTTTATCTATGTGTTTTATCTAGAATCATAATGCATGGCGTGTCATATAGAAAATTGGCGAGATATTTAGTTTTAATTCGTTTGTATTATGTAAAGACTACCTATTCGTTACATATAATAAAATACTGAAACTATGAAGACTACAATTGAAACAAGTGCTAATATCGATTTTGTTAAATTTAAATTAAAATTAAAGAGAGGAAGAGAGAGATCTAATGATGCACGTACAACTTGCATTGTTGTAGGAAATTACAACCTTGTTGCGGGTAATTATTAACTGTCCTTCGTATATTTAGTCGATAGGTACGGGATTTCATGTTACTATGAGCTCTGGCGGATGTTAATATATTGCAATCAAACATAGTTGCATGAAAATGTATTTCAGTCCTATAGTAATGTGTCGTAAAAATATAGTCAAACTTTACGATAAGAAATATCAACATTAACATATAATTGTATCATATAATATTGGATTGTTGGATTTAAAGTAGCACATGTGAATGAATTGTTTATTAATGTTTGATGTTATGTATGTATGTGTGTGTGTGCGAAGTTAACAAAAATTCTATATTTTGGTATCTGAATAGGAATATGTTAAACGTCCTGTAGACATACTACGACTATTCTGAATTCGTTATTTATACGTCACACTAGTATTCACATTACGTGTAATTAAATGGTGTATAATATAATAATACGTAAAACAAGAAATAGTTCTGTTTCGTAAATCATATATGATTTCGGTTTGTGTCGATTGTAAAAAATGTCATCAATTTTATCACAGAGTTATAAATGTACATTCTTGATTTTCTTGAAGGACACCTGGAGGTCACCATTTAAGCGTATTCGAATGTATTTTTTTCATCCACTACGAGATGTGATAGAAAAAATTAACATTCCCTCCATGAAGAGTACTGATGACTCTGGGAAAACTCGTGAAAAATTAACGAACAAAAATTTTTTTATTCGAGGACATTTCTTCTTTGAAACTATTTAAATCATACTACAAAGTTTTTTCATGACATAAAAAGTAATGGAGATATTTAGGTGGCCTCTCTCAGCCTGAATACCAAATAATAGAAAAAGAATTTTCAAATATAAAATATTCACATCATTATTTCACTAACCTCAAACATTACGATGTAATTCGTTATTACGTACCATTACTTTTGTGGGCACAGCTGTGTATATTTAGTCGTTCCGGTCAACCGTTGTGGTGAACGTACACGTGTAATAAAATTAATTTGTATGTTCTTCGTTGAAGTCAATTTATTGTAAATGAATTTGTTAACCAACATTGTACAAAATGTCTACATTGATATTTCAATGGACGTATCAGTTATTATTGCAAAATTACTTGCCAAACATTATCGTTTCTTGAAAAATGTTTATTTTATAATCTTATATATTAATATTAATTGTTCTAAATATAGAATTTACAGAGTTCATTGCAATGTGTTGGAAATGAAGATCGAACAATTACCCACTTCGCAAAACAAAAGACATTCGCGCGCGTTCTCGCAACTGTGTGCGTCCGGTGCGTATCGGTGCTCTGTAGCCAGTAAGATGTAAGTTGAATATTGTAGCATATTTATTCTCAAATAAATCATTATCACTAATCCGGTAGTGTTACTAAATAGTGCACCACCCATAGTTATTTTACTGACTAATAACCCAACACAATGTTTGGAAAAAGAGAAGAAAATTCTAAACTACTTTCTATATGCGGCGGATATAGTGTTAAATATGTTCTATATATAGTCTACATATGTGGTCGAGTAATAGAGTACATAGCACTTCAGAAAGTAGTTTTCGAACGTCGATCAATTAATGTGCACCGCAAATACGAATCCGTTCCGGTGTTTCCGACGATGCACGTCGGCCATTCGTTTGTGCGTGATAAACCGTTTGAGTCACAATGCATTTCCGTTCGCCTTTGTCGTGAACTGTACGTTGCCACGAGCGATACTCTTTAACACTGTGCCTGTCACGCGTATTTCAAAGTAAAATGCAGACACGTTCTCACTATTTTTACGCACTTTCCATTAAATATCTAAAATGAGTCAATTACGTACATTGAAGCTAAAAAAATATTTCGCTGGGATACAAAGGTTGTATGCCCTTTATGTGCATTTTTATTTTCTTTTTACCGTCAACTTTTGAAACATTTTACTTTGAGCAATGTGCATTTAGAGACGTTAAGAGGCAGTTTTAGTAAGGATAAAGGTTTATGAAAGTGTTATGTTTTTTAAATTGAATTTTATTGATTTCAGAATCTCGATCGAAAAACTTGTATATCACATTCACTTTCATAGTAATACGAATCAGATGACCAGAGCAGAATTCATAATTTTTATTAAATATCAGCGAAGTTTCTAATAATATAATAAAAGTCATTATAGCTGTTACATATTGTTTTTGCACCAACTCATTATTAGACAGTATAAAAACTTGTGATTAGAATGTTAAAGACAATAAATTATACGATGTAACAACCAGTTATATATAATCTACATTTTACTATCAGTTTAAAAACGTAACTGAAGTTGTAGGCTGTTTTCGACCTTTTTATTTAAAGAAATATGAATTATACTGGACCATTGTTAATATTATAAATCATTAAAATATATTTTTACCTGCAAATCTATTTAGACTTGTATTTTTTGTACTTTATAAATTAAATACTGATGATATAACTAGCAGTAACGATAGTTTAAAACTATTATATAAGTATTATATAAAAATAACAAAAATTTAGTTCAATGCGTAATCATTTATGACTGGAATGTATTTACTAATAATATCGTTGCCACAGATACCTAAAATGGTAACTGGAATATCTTTCAAATCGATTTCTTCGTCGACTCCATGTAAGAATGAACAATGGAAATTGAATATTCTATAGGTTGTCGTCGCGCTTAAAGGTAACGAACACATATCTCATAAAGTATTGAGGGTACGAAAAAAATGTTTACTGCAAGTTATATTTTGGGAGAATGAATGCTTCCTCGCTTATGTGAATATTATTTTATATTATTACTTCAAAAAATGTAACGATCAAATTTCATTTATTTGGATATTTCTATACTTTTTTTAAGATCATTTTTAACGCATTTGTATACCAGTTCGTTAGCTTATAAAATATGAATTTGATTGGAAAGGGTTTCCAAATTTACACAAAAAAAATTGTTGAAACAAAATCTGTTCGAATAGAAAATATTGACGAGAGTCTGGGTCAAGCCACAAAAGTCTGGTCCTCATTTAGCTTCTGCATGTTAAATATATGCAATCAAGTATTTACATACATAAGTTTTAGATACCATATATATATATCTAACATTTGGAAAACGCTCAAGATTATAATGTGTATGTACGTATCTTATAAGTTGTTGAATTTGCATTCAAACGAATAATAACAGATTGACGTACGAACCAACAGAAAATGTACCTAAAGTTCTATTTGAAAAACGATACTTGAACTTGTATTAATAGTATACAACAAATTACTCTTTCTCTAAATAGTGTGTCACTTACATCGTATAACTTCCATTAAACATATTTTTACAAGTAAAATACTTTAAGAGATATTTATTCGTTACTTGTAAACGCGGAAACATTCTATGCACAAACTTACGTGTATTGTGTATGCGACACTTTAAAATTGTATTATGTTCTAAAAAAAATTATGTTATAACTTACGTTGAAATTTTACGCAGTGAAAGTTTGAGAATCACTGACCTAGTAACCTAATATAAAGAAATTGTTCATTTTTAAGCGGGCTTTAAATTTCCGAACCAATAATCATTTCACAGCATAAATAACAAAAATGCTTTTGTACGCAGTATTATAAAACTCATTTAATTCCTAAATAATACTGATTAACATCATTAGTAAATATTAAATTCCATCTTATCTGTTGTTCATTCTCGTCTAAGATATTTTGTACATTATTTATATAATTCTAATTCATTAAACGAAATAAAATTTACCGAATTTTATTTGAAAATATATGTAGTTCATGAACAATGAACATAGCTGCATATTCATATTAAAAAAGGTGTCTTTATAAATATTGTCCATTTTAAATAAGAATTCTGCAACGGTCATTATAATTATGTAGATTATTTCATTCGAAAAGGTCATATATTATGTGTGAAGGAAAGTTGTTAAGATTACAGTGCTTATACCGTTGTAAAAGGGTATAGCCGAATAAGCATGGTAAAAGTGCTCCCAAACTAAATTGATCGGGGCATATACTACTTGTTAGACCTTTCAAATAAATCTTCTGTGCAAAATATTAGGTCACGACCCCTATTGATAGGGTGAAATGAAAATTTTCAGTTTAAGCTTTATTATGTTCGTTTTGCTTTGCAGAAAATAATGAAAAAATAAGAAATATACTAGCTGTTAATTCATACATTTTAGAATTTTTTCAGAATTTTTAGCTGCAAAGTCAATGTTTGAAAAATCAAAAAAGATTTGAAATGCCGGATTTTTACTGAAGTTTTCAAATGACCACATTTATATTTATACAGTATTAGCGTATTATTATAAGTCATTTATGTATCATTTTCTCCGATTTTTTCAAGTGGCGGAACATGTTTAAACAAATTAAAAATCGATACTTCTTTATACTATAATCTTAATTAATCGTGTAACTGCGTTTACATTTGTACAGTTTTTGTAACTTGTCGCGGTTATCAATATGTAATTTTTTCAGATTTTTTGCAAAAGTGTATCGTATCCAAATTATTTTATAAAGAGGTGGTCAGAAGCTTTTATTCACACTTAGAGCGAGTTAGTGTAACCTGCTTAAGGTACTGTAGGACTTACTGGCTGCAATATTATACTAATATACAATATTATCATACTTGAAAAAATGAAATATGGATATCTGTTTATATTATTGCCTTGATTATTTGTGTGACCGCGTTTACAATTTTATAGTTTCTTATGATTCTTAATACAAATACATGTATTTTTCAAGTTTTTTACGGCAATGAGAAAGGTCACTACTTATACATGCTATTAAATAAAAAAACACAAGTATCTAAAGCAAAACTGTGTTTAAATTAAGTGTATTGCTTACATTACATTATATTTACATTAATACATATGAAAATATTTATAATTGAATATAATGACCATTTACTGATGGAAGTATACCAAATACATGAGTAATACCACTGCTTTGTGTATAGAGTTAGAAAAGATTTTTTTATAATTTGTTTAGTTACATCACACTTTACCATGTTTATTCGGCTATAACCTTTGAAAATATTGTTGTCATGTTACAGCTAGTGTAACTAAACTTTTCCATTTGTACTTAAAATTGTCAGAAGTTTCTTTCAATTTATTCATTACATTGCAATTTAGATGGACGTAAACTTCTTTAATTATGTTACAAACGAATTCGGGCAATACAAATTTATTTCGTGGAACTCGTACGAGCACTAAATTGACACGATCCCGCAATTAGAGTGATATTTTAGCAGTTCACGGCGACGAACCGTAGCCGGTGTCCAATTAAGTTGAAGTCTTATTTAAACACTACACCTACTACGTAAATACATAATCTGTGACTGTTACGAATGACGCAAGCGCATTCTCTGATGGAAGAAAGCGTATTTCCGCGGAATACATAAATTTATTAACAAGTTTGCGTGTTTCGAATAATCGATGGAAGTTTTCCGCCTTGGAAATTGCGCAATGCGACTTTCGTTGGAAAAAATTTAGGAATTGATGGATATTTCTACATTTATCTTCAGAGATGATTTCAATTAAAACTGTTTATCTACGTATATATACACGTATTATTTACACATAATTATGGGCCATTTTGTTCTTTCAATCAACATTTCAAATAGGTTAACATAACAATACGGTCTAGAGGTACTAATTTAATGTGGTTAGTTATAACAAAATACCCGGCCTTGAAATGATAAATGCAACATACACCGTGGATATAGTGCTGTTGCGAAATGACGCTAATACGCAGTTTCACTATAAACTCATTTTTCGCATCGTCGTTTGTCAACTATCGATAATACTAGAAAATAAGGAAATTCAGATATTCACTTTCGTGTTTTAAATAGAAATATTTTGTTTTTTGTCGTAAATTGTTTCATGTGCCACAGGAAATGCAATAATTGATAATTTAAGTACAATTTTCTTGTATAAACAGTTATCAATAGTCCTAAACGATGATACTATTGATATGTTCAATATTAAATTAGATAACTTCTTTTTGCTTCTGAAGTAAATACATGTTTAGCGTTTGACACTTACACTATTTGTTGCAATTAGCTACTCTTTGTGTAACGGAATACAGTGTTACAATTGTTTTTAACCAATATTCTTCTTTCCACGTGTTTAGTTTTTACTGAATCAGTCTGAATGGTACTTGAATGAAGTATCGTGTAATAGATTAATTTTATAACGTTTTTATAGTTACATAGTTTCAGGTTATATAGTTTATTTATAGTTTAAGAACTTATAAAACTATATTTACATTGGACATGAGTACACAAGTGCAATCGATCAAGAATTGAGATTATTTATGTGTGTATAATGGTACTATAGCGTCAGATGTCTTCATCCTCAAATTCTACTATTAAAAAAATAAATACTGTAAGCTTAGGAACTAAATTGGGAATAATAAAACATCTTGATACTGGAATGGAAAGTTTTGAGATTAATCAAACAATAATATTCTTGCCTACGCTCATGCCTCCATTCCACTAATAATAATGTGATTCTTTATAAGAAAGTACATAATACAAGCAGACACATTAGGAAATGAGCAACATATACATTCTGAAGCTACAGAAAATTGGACATATGAAGAATTTGAATTAGTAGGTACTCAAAAAGCGACATCGCACAGTAGGGTATTTGATCCGAAAAGCTGGCCAAAAAAATATTTTAGCATTATTACAGGGTATAGGATTATAATGTTGTAGGTCGTTGGATTTGTCTTGACGTCAGCCACAAGTCTATAAAATTAAAAAGCAAGAATACCTTGAAAAATGGCAAGATGACCTCGATTTTTCATAAAAATCTTTTCTTTTAATTTTGTATATTGCAATTTACAGACCATACAAAATTGATGAACTTCCATTTGAAGTATTTTTTAATCATATTATCGAAAGTACCTGAAAAATTGTGACTTCATTTTTTTTCACAAACGTTTCTATGCAATGAAGGGTATAAACTGAATTAAAAAAGAGAAGTCATTTCAATATAATTATCAAAAAAAATGAGATTGAAGAGTTACAACTAAATGAGTAAGGTACAATTACAACCATGCTTTTACCTTTAATTGTATTTTTTACAACTTCTTCTTCATTTCCAGAAAAAAATATGTATAACACTTGTTATTTCATAGAATATGTAGAATTATGTTGCAAAAGAATTTTTTATTGAATTTCTTCAATTCCTAAAACTTACCAACTTTAACATATAAATTTAACATATAAATTTAAATTTCTCGAAAAGAACATCTTACTTCCGAATTTATTTAAATAGTATGAGAAAGATATAAAAAAGTTTTTAAAGAGTATTAATTACTCCGCATACACACCTCTATATCCTACAATTATTTTTATTGTGCTTCTAAAAGACTAGACTTGAAAAAAATCACTTCCTTGATATAGATTTCGGTGGAACTTAATGTTAAGGGATTCTGACAGTATTTAAATTTTAGTTTCGTCTGCCTTTCTACTTTTACTTATTGCATATATGCAATATGAAAACACACACACATTTCATGTTCCTTTTTAAAATAAATTATATAGTATGCTCTATTTTATAAAAAAGAATATTTATTGAATTCTAACTTTTAAGGTTCTTTGCTTCGTGGAACTCGGAACGTGTCTTCCGTATTATAGGGGATCTGCTCTACCTATTTGAGTATAAAACAGCACAATCATTTTTCTTTGTCGAACATGATTCTCGTTCATATTTTACGAGCACTTGTGGAAATTAACAATATCTAGTGGAATATGTGGTGAGCGAGATCGTGCTCGAACGGTGCCACTGCGGTTAGCATTTGAGTGTCCAGTGGCGCCGCATGGATTTAGGATGATCGAACGTTAACTTCCGATGACGCCACTTAATGACATGGCCATCGGGCCCGCTAGCTGCAGGTCAAATCTTTATTATGTTTCCACGTTTCAGGTATTTTGTTCGGACTGCAAATCTGATATAATTAGACTGGAATTGTGAATTGCTTAATTATAAAAGTAAATATTGTTAAAATGGATGTTAAATTGTATAATCGTAAATCATTTTATAAAAGTATTGTAGATAATACAATTTTTATCAGCTAGTAAAGCATTGTGTAGAGCTGTGCAAGCACGTAATTCGTAATTATTTTGTGAGCTTTGGAAATCTTCCTAAGAAAATATACTTTGAAAGCGTGTTTATTAAATCATTTATTTCCGCCAGTTATATCAATTTGTTAACAGTTACTGAGGTTTAATTAACTATAACAAAAAATTAATTACTTATGAATATTAACTCTTTATACTCCATTGTCATTGCTACAGCGACACGACGCGGTAGCATCTAGAGACAAGTTTGTTTTCTGTAGATGTTTTCTATAGATTTTCTTTCTGTAGAAGTTTTCTATAGATTTTTCGTATTGTTATATTTGTTATATTGTAATTATATGAATAAAATATAACACTAAAATGTATACGCATGTTTTATAATGACAAAACACGACCTCGCCTCACCGTAAATACTCCCGGAGTAGTTAATAGCCCATAGTAGAAATGACTCGGAGTTGCTGAAAGGTCTTATCAAAAATTGCTCGAAGTGCAAATGGTTAATACACACTTTCCAGTTACCAGTTTCTTAGATGGAAGCTTTACAATACAAATTCTTGTTAGATAAAAAGGAGATTTAGTAATACATTCAATGAATATCAATCTAAAGTGAATATCTGCATAAGCGTTTTCTAACGAGTGATCGTACCATTTTATTTTATTCTTCTATAATGTTTAGAGTTTTCAAGATATTTAAATATTCTGTTTTCTTGATAGTAATAAATGGTATGTACAATTTCGAATTAAAATTCAATTATTTCTAAAGCGAGATCTCAAATAATCAAATTTTGTTGTGTACTGTCGACTTATTTTTTCGCGTAGAATGACTCTTTAGTGCTACGAGTTGATGGAGTACTCAATATTATAGCTCTTCTAGAGAGAATAGAGCTAAATTGAACGCATGCGCGACCAAGTACTAAGAGTGTGGCACAACCCATAGATCCTCTACCTTTTGCTTCGAGAAAATCGAGTTGAGTTCAGCAGCAGGTAACCAAACCTCTGTTCGCTTCCTGCATATTCCACCCCACTCTTTTATGCATAATTTTAACCTTCCCAAACTTTTCCACACTCTATTCAATTTTACACAGGAGATATCTCGCAACCATTCTCCATTCGTTTAGTGCTTAACACACTGTTGTAAATACCATGTGATTGGTTATTATTATTCCATAATTAAATATGAAAATGGAACAATCTAAATAAACTTTAATATACTTTACTTATACATAATGAATTGAAATGAAACTTTGGACATATGTTTTATATAACTTTGAATATTTTGCTTTTGGAATAGTGTGTATATTGCCCTGCGTCTCAGATATTGAAATAGCTAATACAAGTATCAACGCGAGTTAACACAAAACGTTACGCTTCTACAATGAACGTTTTGATCGCCATGTCACCCAAATTTACATGACACAACTTTTCCTGTAGATTTAAAAATTAAATTTCTAGGTAATATATCGAACAATAATATAAATAAATAAATAAATCGAATAAATAATATAAATACGACTTTCCAAATAAACATTTTAAAAATATTTTTGGAAATATTTTAATGGGTCACTTTTAACTCAGTAATTTTTCCATTTATATTGATATAGAATTTTTATATCCTGATTTCTATAATTTTTGGAATAATAGTAAAGAGATGGTAAATATTTTTTAAATATTCTGACTCCAGATGAAACTATAAAATGACAAAATATTATTAATCCCTGAAAGCTATTATCGAAGAGAAATACATTTATGTCATCAGTATAACGTTTATAACAAAGTACCTGTAAACTGATTTGCTTTATGCTGTTAGCTACTTAATAACAAAAATTCGCAAGCGTTGAAGTGTAATTTATAACCTGCAGATTTTCTGCATTTATGACAAATATGAGTGTATAGATATAATGTAAAGAATTGTTTATAAGGATTTACTGCATTTTCACTTTTTTTTAATTCTCATAGAAATAATCAGCTTCTATTTAACCGTTGTGTCTTTAAATTTCAGGAAATTTTCATGTTGCATTAATATCCGCAGTCCAGTAGTCTATTATAGCCTTTCAGGGTTAATTACACAAGCGCAATGTCTCATCCAACGCTCGAAACAAAAGAAAGATCACGAAATGTCTCGACCAGAAGCTAGGCGAATGAAGTAGAGCCGCGGGACATCCGGTGTAGATAAATAAAGGCGTTTTATTAAAAAAAAAAGAAGAACACGTTGAAAGCTGCGAAAAAATCGCGGCAAGATGCTGAAGGAAAAGGCTCGCGCCGGAGGCATCGCTCTTTGTTTCTTGAGGGGGGGGGGGGGGGGCACCTAGAGGCGTCCTAAATATAGACAAACTTTAGGAATTTGTTTGTTAATATTAATACCTTGCTGACTAGCGAATTTGTTTACAGAAAACGTCGTTCAACTTTAATATATATACCTTACTCAAGTATAATATGCGAGAATGTACAAATTAATGTAAGCGCAAACATAAACAAACTCATGAACAACTCGGATTGATAAACACGAGTATACTCGTGATCGATCAACAAGTTGTTAAGTGAAAACTTCTGATTTTTCTTGTGTGTATACCCGCGACCTCCTGTTTTATATTTACATTTTTTCTAAGCCAAAATAATACGAAATAAACAAACATGTTTGAGGATTTATAAACAGAAATATATTATCTAAAAAGTAATATACGAAGTTTTCGAAATTTTAATTATGAAAATGGCAAGCATCTAAAGTGCAAAAACTTGTTTTTATCGCGAAAAATTAGCTTTAAATGTTTATAAAAAATTAAATAATTGAGATATCGAAAAATCCGTTTGCCACATTTTAGACAATATATTTCCGTTTATAAGTCCGCCAAAATTTTTCTATTATTACTATTTTTTTATTATTAAAATCGTTAATAACTAATTCTATCGCGGCTTGTCTTTGTTATGAAGCAATAAGTGATATTATACAAAACGCCGAAAATTCTCGTGGTGGTCAATGTGTTAACAAAAAAATTCCTAAAATTTACCTATATGTAGAACGTCTCTACGTGGTGTTCTCTTTTAACTGTGTGTAGGTACCGTGTGACTTTGCGCAAATTCACTGACATTTGAATAACACATTCTGGAAATCGAATTTTCAATTTTCAACCATTAATTTTTCGCAACGAAGTTCGACCTTACAAAATGATAAAGGACCTTTCGTTTCGAAAATATGTAAATTTTGGATAGTTCCATATATTTGGATCATCCTGCGTAAGTATATTATTCTATGTGAAATTATTTCATGAAGAGAACTGTAAACTCAGTAATCGTTATTACTAGTTTAATAACTAGTTGAAACCTTTGCATTAAAATAACGAGTACAGCACGTCATTGGTTTTTTGTGCCAAACCGTACAGTGACGAGCTACGCTCATCAAACGATTGAAGTTACAGGCAAAATGTTTTTACATATGCAAAATTTGTGCAATTCCCAATTGAGAATAAACTGTCATAATAGTTAGTAGTATTTTGACAGATTACTTTTAATTAATATTCTTTTAATTAAAAAAATGTGTGATTAATAAAATGAAACACGTTGTTTTCTTTAATAAAAATAAAATGCTTCCATCATGCACATTTTTTCATGATTAAATCGTACCGAAAGGGATTGACCTGTTAACTGTGGAATATAATTTGAAACATCTCACGTTTTGCGCCCAATAAAATTAAAAAATGAAGTGTATACTCGTCAAACGCAGGATGAATGTATCTAGAGTATATTTTAATGAGAAATCAAAGCTAAACAAAGACAAATTTCATATTTATTTAAAAGAAGAAAGAATTCATTGTTGAAAGAATCAGTAAGCTTTAAGATGACGTGCATACTCGTCAAATGTAGTTAACTGGTTAAAAAAATTAACTATAAATAAAATTTAACGTCCTTCACAGACGTATCCGGTAACTTAAAAGCAAAGTAAAATCGTATTAAGTTTCATTAAAACTTCCGTTTTACGATTTTTTTGAAAATTTTTATGCACCATCAATGTGCGAGGTTCTGCTATCCAGTTATTACGCTCGTTACGTTACTTGTTCGTAGAAAAGGGACATTAATAGAGTTCTTCGTTTTTAACGTAATGAAGCCCTTTTGTGGGAGAAACGTATTAATGCAGTTTATGAATTGCGATCACCTAGTCGCTTCAAAGGTAAATTAACTGATTGGACAAGTAGTAGAACCCTGACATTTCAGGCGTCTCCTATAGTTAACTAACAAGCAACTTGGAAGCCAGAACGTGGAGAGAATGAAATGATTCTACTGACCGGTAACTTCTAATTCCCCATCTATTAAATTTGACCAAATTTGACCATTGTGTTCTCCTTTCTATTACGCCTTTAATGCACCTTCCCTGTAGAAGGGTTGAAACAATGCTTGCCTTGTGTTCACCGACGGACGGAATTTTGGCAACGACGGAATTTCCTCTTGACCCGAATTCTCTCAATGACACAGCGTTTCCAGAGAATTGTTGAAAGTAATTTTTATCTCATTATGTGCAATTTTTGGAATTTGCGATAAGTTTACTTATTGCTACAAGAAGGATGAATAATGATTGAAAACTATAATAGTGTTAATACGGTTAAGAACAGATCTCTAATTGCATTGGTATCGTATAATCGTTTGATTGTTATTTGCTTTTGCATTTTCTTCACGCTTGCAGTTAGTGTAAATTAAATAGTGAAAATATAAAATTCTGATGTCAAGGAAAATCTAGTATCTAGACGATCAATACACTAATCTTTCACCATTGTACAACTGTAGACCGTATACCGTCATTTACGTTTAATATTTTATAGAGTTTCCT
This sequence comes from Nomia melanderi, assembly GCF_051020985.1. Classification (NCBI taxonomy): domain Eukaryota; kingdom Metazoa; phylum Arthropoda; class Insecta; order Hymenoptera; family Halictidae; genus Nomia; species Nomia melanderi. The sequence continues at coordinate 2,354,602 of NC_135009.1, forward strand.
GAATCACAAGTTCGTTCCTTCAAATGGTAAATTTCGAAGCAAACACTAACTGTTCATTCTAATTTCATAATACACAACTTTTAAACATTTTCAGACATATTTTTGGATATTAAATTCTGTCGAATAAAATTGTTTTGTTTGTGATAAATAAATCATTTAGTACAGAATCAATAAATGTTGAAAAGAGATTCAAATTCGGAGTGGAAATTTTCCAAATCACTATTATTGTGTATATTTTCTATGTTGTGTTCCCGTTTTAAATAGAGCCCATGAAGTATCTCGTAAAATAGTGCGAATTTGAAGAGTTGTTTAAGCCTTAAAAGTTGTTTTGTGGTAATATTATTTTCAAAAAAGTAATAACTGGTAACTCTTATTTTTCCAAACTATCAGCATTGATAATGTTATCAGGAAATAGTTTTATCGTATACTTTTCTATAATGCACTGTCTCCTTTAAACATAACTTTTAAGTGTTAATATGAAAAAACATAAATACAACGATTTTTGAAACCTGAGTCCTTATATAACAATTTATGCTGTTTTAAATTTAAAATAATATGTTGGACGTTATCGTTTGAAATTTATAATTAATGGTATATGACTATTTCTATGGCTACTCTGCATTAAGTAAAGTAGAGACCCCAAAGGGTATAATATATTTTTTATCTAAAAAATTAAATACGTACGTGATTAATAAAAAGATTGTTCTTCGAAACAAATAACTGTTTTTAAACTATTATAACGCGTATAAAGAACACCTTTTTCTTAATTTTTACTTAATTTTGGTATCGCCAGCGACCATACTTTCTTTTTGTTCCTTATAAAAAAATACCTCAAAGCTTCTGCACTCAACACAATATATTGTATTGTTAATACGTTAGATACCATAGGGGTCACCGGTGACCCCCAAGCAAATCGTATGACTATTTCATTAAACGATGCTCATTTAAAAACATTTCTATATTACAAATAATACTACCTAATGTAGTGACATTCTGCTAGATGAACGTGCAATGATAATAATGCAATTCTATCAAATAATTTAATATCATATCTTTTCCATTCCATGAAGTTTGCTTTATGAAATCCTACGGAATTCAACGTGTTAATTCAGTTTCGATCAAAATATAACATAAACCCTTATTCGAAGTCACCATTGTTGTATAAAATTATTTCATTGAAGACTGTTATGGATCTTGACGATCTACGAAGAGCGCGATAAATGTGACAGATGACACGAATAGGTTACATTGTTCAAGTTGTTAAACAGTTTTAATACTGTACAGTCGCATGCATCAGGGAGGGGTGAAAATAGACTCTTGAGTGTGTACACGCAAGAAAAGGAGTACCAAGGGGTCGGTCGTCGTCGTGTGACACGCGAGGCGATTTTAGTCGCCCTCCGTCTAAAATGCCGGGGGTTGTTGCGGATACTATCCAGCTTGCCGATCTTAATTTCTTCTTGCGACAACCGCGTCAAGGCTTCCACGTGTTACGCCTGTATTGGCCGGGCAGCACGCGAGTATAACTCGCCTCCATGATAAACGTGAAAACAACTGGACTGTATATCGGCCTGCACTTGATATGCATTTTTACCAACGTCGGTAAAAATCGAATCGCACGACGAATATGGAACTGCTTTTTTGTGCTTCTGTTTTTTTAAGCAACCTTGAAATTGTGGAAATAGTTGGGCGTTGCATTGTATCCGTGAAAATGTGATTCTTTTTTCACCTGCAACGCGTAGGAGAACTAAAGTGGAGCTAATCTTACGTGCACGTAGAATAACACGCCAATAATATAGAATAATATTATTCCTTAAGGATCTTCTGTTTCTATGAAGTGAAATTATTAATCAACAGTGTTTACATTTCAATGCTAGTCTCTGAGAAGAGCTTAACTCCGTGAAAAATGGCGTTATGTATTAGAATGATTGTTTATTACTGTACAAACTAAATGATAATAGAAAAGAACGGATATACTGAGTATTTTTCTTTGGAAATTACAGTATGTTTACGTATCTCTTTGATGTAAATATTTGTAAACGTGTTACAAACTTTGAAACGTCCAGTTTTCTGTTATATAATATGTATTCATTGCAGTTCGTCTATTAATCCTTTGCACGCGGAACGTTTCCTCACTGACATTACCAATAACTTGTAGTAATTTCAATAGAAAAAGCATATTAATATATAAATAAATGGTACGCGTATAAAAAGAAAAGTCATAGATGTATTTTATTGTTTTTTATCGATTATAAATATAAATGTTAGAATATATTTAATGACAAAATTTAGAGTTTGTAATAGTAAATTTTAAATGGCTCCATTTTGGAGCCATCCAGTGCAAAGAGTTAATTATTACGGATTACTTTGTATTTAGCGTTTTGTTCATTTATGTACGCTGTAAATGTATACATATGAACCACCTAGATAGACATATCTAAGAACATAGTTTGACTTTATAGAAAGATTTTCTATTCTGTTCTATTTGTTAACAACTTCATTCATTTTTCTCTATCAACTTGTCATAATGCGATTAAAAATATTTCTATTTAAATAGTTAAGACACAAACAACCCCGTTTAATATATCTTTTGGAGTATCGTATTCATCATATGAATTTTCCGAGTACTCGCTGTTAAAAAATTAAATACTTTTGATAAATAATTTATGTTCAATGTTTCACAACTGCTTCGTACATTTCTGAGTGGATTGAAATTTAATTCAAATGATGGTTTTAGAAATTCTGTACAGACTAATGAAATACTAGTTAACGAAGAAATTACTCTTCTGTATTTCATGGTGAGTGTGAACATGGTAAACTGAACACTATAATACTCGATCTATCATTAAAAACATCACGATTCCTTTTACAAGTCGCTACCTTTGATCATGCTTCAAAGGAATAATGTGTTTTGACTTAAAAGCGGTAAAGAGTCGCCGCCTTAAAGAAAAAGAATTTTTTCTTAAATATGAAAGTTGGAAAATTGGATTTCGGCCACGAAATGCCGCTTCCTGAACCACTGCGCAATGGTGTGTACCTACCGGAGATTGCTACGGCAGGAACCGACCTGTCGCAAAGCCCCGTGTAATCTTAAAAAGACGAAGAAAAAGAAAGATGGAAATAGAAAATGAGAAAGATACGTAGCGAACGGAGAGGTGCTCAGAAAAGCGGTAAAACTTGGAGAACGTAGCCCAACCATATATCGAAAGATAAGCGGACGGAGGTTCAACTCTGAATGAAACCCCGTAAAAGAGGTTAGAAAATAAGAAACATTGCAGAGAAAACCAAGGAAGAATATGCATACAAGGAAATGGAGAGAAACGTTGAAAACGTGTAAGAAACATTTAGATAAAGACATCAAAATTTGCTATCTTCTTTCAATACGTTTCGTTTTGAAAATATGCGAGTTAAGTTGTTTAATTAAACTAAAAAGAATTAGATAGTCGTAAATGTATTGATACAACGCTCCAAATTCATTACTTGCGATTCTTCGATATCCCTTTAATATTTTGGATTAATATCTGTCTTTTTAAAAGGTAATTTTAGAAGGTGCGTCTTTAATATGTTGGATTTTTAAAAAGAACATGTTTAATATATTGTAACTATATAAAATAATTAAAGTGTACCAATGAAAGTAATAAATAAACTTCAATGGTAAAAAATTCGTTGCTAAACAAGGATTGACGGAAAGTGTTTATTCGGTAGATATAATAATGTAATAAAGCAGAAGTGTCCAACCGTTTAGCTTTCTTGGGCCTCATTGGAAAAAGACGGCTTATTATAGGTCGCACATAAATTAACCGTTTGTGTCTCAAGTGGGGCGATCGCGCTTCTCCTTTACACTGCTTAAAAATGCCAGTCTATCGGTTCGTAGAATCAGATGAAGCTCATTTATTTCTTTTCTTCCTAATTATTCATTTTTATTTTTGTTACTACCTGCTTAGAACGGGAAAAATGTAACGAGCGCACTATTTAAAATTTGTTTTTGTAGAAATAAAAAAGTGTAATTTAGTTTCTTAATTTAAATGAAGGAAGCACGATTGCGCCACATGGCAGTTTTTGACGGGGTTTTTGAAAAAACCCATAGGACTCAAACGGTTAATAACATGTTTAACTTGTAATATTGTTGACGAATCTTTAGCTCGTAAAATTTTATAAAATTTGCGGGATTATGATTTTTTATTAGGCCTCATTTACAACAGTCTTGGGTCGCATACAGCTCGTGGGCCGCAGGTTGGACAAGCCTGATATAAAGCTTTGGACAACTATTTTTTTATTGCATATTTTAAATTGCGTCAACCCAATTAGGTCATTGGCAACTACTTTAAATTATGCAGATGATCATCTATATATATGACTGTATTGTATATTCTTTAGTTATAGATGATTGATTAAAATTAAGTATACTATTTTGATTTCTTTTAGAAATTTCATAATGTTAAAGCGTGAATGAACTGTACGGATTACTTCTTTAGGTTCTTCTTTTATTTGATATTTTCTTATTTCCCTTTGGTATTTAATGCACGATATGGTGATCTGTTCGATTGACTTCACTGTGTTGTATCAGTTGCACATTTGTTTTTGTTTTTAATAAGGTACGAGTAAGAGAGATTCATATATTTTGGACAATTATTGTCATAATAAGAAAATCAGCATGTCGATATAGTACCACTACTGTCCGCAGGGTACAAAGTTTTATACACATGATAAGGATTGGATATATAATACAACGGCATTTTAAATGAGTAAATACACGTATAAATAACTATTATTTAATTATGTAGACTCTGCTATCACCCCAATTTACAAAGACTTATAAATACAGTTTGATGAATTAAAAAGATCTAATTTTATTACAAAAGTAATATCTTAGTATATGCATGTAACAAAATTTTAAAAATATTTAGCAATATGCAAACAAATTGTGAAACATTTATTGCGTCTAAGCATGTATAACGTTTGAATAATTTTGTTGCGGACTGTATACACCTTCATATATTAGTAGAGTCATTTCCGTCGAAAAAGGAATACTTAAACTCCTGAAAATCACCTTAAAATAAATTTTATTGTTACCCGTCAGTGTGGTTTTCCCACCTCAAACTTTAATGACCACACATTTAACGCAAGTAAGTACTTTTGTACAGCCAACGCATTACGCTGTTCCCGATATTGCTCTCGCAATAATTGATACTGTTATTATAATATTTATTATAGGTAATAGTGAAATCATCATTTGACACTTCCTACTATTATGTCATGCTGGAGATGACAATACAAATTTATTATAGAACGTTGGAAATTGTTTTAAGAAGTATCACGCTTTAAAAAATTATAAAAATTAAGTCTTATAATAATAACAATAAGTAAAATAAATATAAAACATTGAATTCTACCGCTGTAAATTACTTTAATTCATTTCTCTAAAAGTAAATATAACTTTACACCCAACAACATTGAAAATAAATCGAAAGCAAAGGGTTAAAATGTTCACTCTAACTGCGACTTCTATCATGACAATAAATGTTAACCCTTAATACTTGTTTTTGTCGAATGTAACTCGATATAACCTTCATTTACAGATACTCCTATGTCAAGTTACATTCAGTACTTTTAAATTGTATGATTCTTATTTTCAATATAATTAACGCGTTACACTATTATTTAGTTATTTATGTTACTCCATATTTTTGTTCGGATGTATTTATAAGTTTGTTTATTGCAATTATTTTCAACCAATGGAAGCTCCGGTCATCGATAACCACTGTAGCAGTCAACGCGTTAATAATGAAAGTTGTTTACATTCCTTGTAAACAAAGTTTGGGGCACTAAGGTTAATCTATTAGGTAATACAGCAAAGTTGTATCCTAATGATGCCAGCTAGTTACTAACAACTGAAGAAATCACTGGTACTCGACAGTGATCGTGAAAGTTTCAAGAAGTGTTGGAGAACTAGGAAAAGTTTGAGAGTACGGTGGATGTGGTTGTTAAAATATCACAGGCGACAAATCTTAAGTGCGTGAGTTCAAGTCTCACTGATTGATGTTAACTCTGTATTTTTTAGGATCCTACGTTTATGTATCTATTGAAAAATCAGGATACTGAATTGATACATGGGATACTATTTTCGGGGTTGAAGAAATCCATTTGAAAAAATGATAACATTCGATCATGTATCTTCAAGAGGCGTTGGTTATTATTTCAAAAGCGTTTATTTACGCCACAAATAACTGTCACTTTCCTCTTTAGCGACTGATGATACTCCTCAAAACATATATGTTAACACGTTGAATGCCACACAATTTTATAATACAAAATACTCGAGATGGAAGAAATATAATATTAAATCATTTGATTGAATTATATTGTTATTATTGCACGTTCATCTACCTGAATATCACCACATTAGCTAGTATTATTTGTAATATAGAAATGTTTTCAATCATGGTTTAATTGAGTGAACTATAGTAATTCGATTTGGTTGGGAGTCACCGGTTTATTAATTATTTAATGTATAACTTAACATAGTTTAACATGTGGTATACTCTTAACCTAACTCAACACGTAGTCTACTCTGTACCGTCCGTTGCAGCGAACGTGGCACTCTCGTCTGAGTGGTCAGATTCCAAAGCGTACGCCTTGCCTACGCGAATTTTCGGGTCTGATGTATGATTCGCTGAGGCGCTCACGCATACTAATATGGTCGCGTGACAAAGAGCGCAAAAAACTGTTTCCGGACTCGCTATTGAATTTTCCGCAGTGTCTGTATCCGCCCCTGTGATGTCACGAGTGCCAGGTTTGTTGCGACGGGCGGTACAATACTGGAACATGTCTCGGAGAGTAAAACAAAAAAATCGCACAGGCGCAGCAGAAAAGAAACGACTCAGAAACGCACGTCACTGAATCCATGGTTGGAGCAATCCATCCCACACGAACATAAATGTATACTCATTAAAATATTTACATGAATTAATTCAGTTGAATTTTCTCAACCGTTTATTTTCGTGTAAAATGCTCTTTATATGTGTTTCTATCGACATATAAAATATATCCCCGGGCATACAAATTTGAAAAAAGGATTACAGCCTAGATGCTGTATTTCAGTTTACATTTAATTGTTTCTATATAATTAGTATTGTTCCGGCACAGTTTATTTGGTAAAGATACATATCATAAAAAAACGGCAGCTCAACGACCTAAATCCCGAGCCCACAGCCACCGGTACCTTTGCAGGTCAGAAGGGACAATGTACCCCCTACCTCCACTACTAGTAATGTGGACGTAGGTTAAAAAAATATAACTAGCAACACCCCGAGCGTTTTAGCCTTCTGATTTGTCACTAAGGACACCGCCCTATCTCAGCATTTTTATATATAGAGAGAGACATTGAGAGACGAGACAGACAGACATACATCACAAGTTCATAACAATCACGCTGTACTCACTGGACAACACACACACACTGTAACTTTGTATACACATACACATTCCTTTCACTCAATATTCAACAAATACAGTCCACTTTCGAACGAGAAAAGGAGAAGCCTTTTTTCATCACATCCATTTCACACAAGGTTAATTCGGCGTGTGAAAGTATTATGCCACGTCCACTAATATTGCCTGGACAGCGTACACGACCAAGTATCTACTTGTCTTATTGTAAATGGTTGAAAATTAATTCAACCGTAAATTGATTGTAAAACTTTGGTTTTCAATCAGAAAAAATGTTCATTGCTACTTTTCCTTTGTGTAGGTTTAACGTGTCGTGCATTGATCGAAAATTAGCATCTGGGACAGTACATAGGTAAGAAGAATCTTTCGTTTACAGTATTTATTAATTACCGTATGATTCTACTAACGAATAATGTATTATTGTCGAAATTCCATGCGAACGGAAGCGTGCCTCCTTCCATCCTGACAAATTCGGCTCGTAGTCCTTTTAGATGCATCAATTTCTTTCTATCAATACGTCATATCTGACAACTAACATTCGTTAAGGGGGAACGCCACCTACGTGGATAAAAGAAATCGATTTTTTTTCTTTCTTAATTTTCTTGATACATCAAGTATAGTGAACATATTAGTAAAAAGATTTTTCAAATACAAACATTCCATGAAGTTATAGCAATGTATACGAATGATCGACGACTAAAGAATGGTTCAACAAAATTAGACGAAAATTAAAAAAAAAACATTTGGAAACTACTAACAAACAACCCAGAAAGAAATTACAAATAGTCTCTTCGAGGTAAAGGAACTGAAATACTGACTTGGAATAATTTACGGAAAATAACACTTCAGCAAATTCTCGCTCTTATAAATAAAAGAATACCTTAAAACTTCTTTCACGGTTTTTTCGAAACCATGTTTTTCATACTGGAGGACAAGAAATTTCTGAAACTACACGTCCAATTTTCTTGAAATTTGAAGAAAATATTCTACATACAATACTCTACAATGCTGCATATGATTTTTTCGAAAACACATTTACTTAATTCTTTATAAACATTTGAAGCTAATCTTTTGGGGTAAAAACAAGTTTTTATAATTCAAATGTTTGTCATTTCCATAATGATTAAAATTTCAAAAAAATCCCTGCTCTGCATTTTACATAATATATTTCTATTTATAAATTCACAAGAATTTTTGTTTTCGGATGTTTCAGTTGTTTGCAATCGAGTCCGCCAGCAATGAATGTTTTACGAAAAGGGATTGATGCTAGGAAATAACTACATCATTTTCTAAGATGATTCCATTTTTGCTTAGAAAAAATGTAATTATAAAGCATAGGTCACAATTATAAATTCCGAAAAAATTAGAAGTTTTCACTTAATAGTTATTAACAGAAGAATTCCTATAGTTTACCTATGTTTAGGACGTCTGTAGGTGGTGTCCCCCCTTAAGTTTTATACTTCTCAGTATTTATCCCTGTAAATAACTGTTATTGTAACACTTTCATTACTGTTATTAGTTCGTTATTATTTAACAATTTTTCAATGTCTGAATTGGAAGACATTCATAAATCAATTTATTAAGGAACACGCTATTTCAATGATAGTACGTACAAGAGCACTTTTAACCATATAAGAGTAAATACATGACCATGTAAGAGTACTCTTGAGGAGTAGAGGAAGAAGCATGAGCATTGTACTTCTGCCAAGAAATTGATCATCTTCTTTTTGCCTTCGGGCGAGTAATTTTTCACAAGTAAACAGAAATTGATTTGATATTGAACGTTAATCAATCTTTGCAAGTTTTTGTAATGGGTTTGTATATGTATAGGGTGTTTTAAAAATATATGTCACGACCATCACACCGTGATTCTACACGTTTCATTTGATGGAAAAGGATGTAAACAAATGCTTGCAAAGCTCATTCTGACTTTGAAAAAAGGGGTTACAATCTTTTTAGAAATGAAAAGTTTGCTTGCGAATTGCTGTTGAAATTTCCATCGACGAGAAAAGGACCACAATATCCACTGTCCTTTTCTGTTATACGATGGTTCACCGAACTTGACATCATAGGACTTCGGCCCGTGTCAAGCCAGGTTACATTTTGTCATATTGCACAATAAATAAAAGCAGTCAGTGCACTCAGTATCTCAACTAAACGACATTCGTGTAACAAAAAAGGACACTAGATATTGCGATCCTGTATTCTCCCATGGGAAATTCAACAGCAACTTGTAAGCAAACTTTTCTTTTTTGATCGACGGTTTCATTCAGACTATTTACTGCTGCAATGAGTTGAACACGATGTAGGAATACAAAATTTTAACTCTTCACTTGAAGAACTGAATGAATTTTGAGAGCACTTTCTCACATCCTTTTCCATCAAATAAAGGTGTAGAATCACGGCGTAATAGTCGTGACATGTTTTTGAAACACCCTGCAGAAAGACTTCATGTATTTACTAATCATTAGATAGCACTTCTTGTCTCATTGTATTTATTGCATTCTAGTTTGGGAATTATACATATTTGAAAAGGGCACGTTTGATTCTAGTAAATCTTTCCTCGAAAGAAAATATCTTAGATCTAACATCGTGCAAAGGATATGAAAGATTAATGACGATCGAAATTAATATATTAACGCTAGAATTATACAGTAATCGGTACGAGTGATATGTACTTCTTACAAAAATTTAAAGAGCATATCTTTTTAAGCTTTCGATATCCACTGAATGATGTAAACGAAGCTGTTTATATTTGAAATAGACATTTATATTTGATATATGACAGATTTATGGTATGAGTAATTGAAGCATAAAATTAAAACTAGCTATTTTAACTGGTACGTTAAGATCAGTATTAAAATTAATGTATTCACAAGATTTACAAATCACCAGCTAAACGTTTTCTTCAAACCCATTTCTATTATCAGATGTAACGAATTGTAGTTAACTTCTTAACTTGTCTGTCTGTTAATTTGTATAAATTTTATCTATATACATTTTATTTTTGTATTATTTCTTCGTAACCAAATCGAATTAGTCTATTTCATTCAATGAAACGACAATTATTTGAAAATATTTCTATATTATAAATAATGCTACCTAATGCGATGATATTCAGCTGGATGAACGTGCAATAATAATATTGCAATTCAATCAAATGATTTCATATTCTATTTTTTTCCATTTTGTGTATTTTTCTCTGTGAAACCGTGCGGTAGTCAACGCGTTAATGAATAAATCAACTCAACGTATGTATTTAAACGCATATGGTTACGTGTTCGTGAGACATTTCACGTTTAAATTCGTTGAGCTTTTCGTAGAAGCTTCGCCTGAAGGCGTTTGACCATGACATCTACGCCCTTTTCATGGTGCGGTATCGTGACAGAATTCCCTCCCTATAATCACGCCTTGCCGACTTCCCTATAATTGCAACACCATCCCCACCACAATCCCTGTTTTGAGTTTAATCGTAATAGAGATAGCGGAGAAAGGAGAATGAGAAAGATAATGGTCGATGGTGAGGGTTGAGTGAGATAAGGAGGGAGAAAGGGAGAGATGAAGTTGGTGATGATTCAATGAGGGAGAAGAAAATTGAAGCGAGCCGCGAGGCAATAAATCGACCCCAGTATAGTGGTTCCTATTCTCTATAATTTCGTTGACTGTAAGGCGCGATACAGGCAGAATATTGTATATTGTATCTGCAACCTCAATTCGTCATCTTGTGTTAGAACGTGTTGGTATATGTACTTACTACGGTATCCCTTCAATAAGTGTACGATTTTCGAGTCTAACAACGCATAGCTAAGCTAGCTAGATGGAACTACGGTTATTCATAAAAATATTTGTCCATTTCTATGTATGAGCAACTAGTATACAGTTTTTAAATTGAATATATTCCAATTTAATGTAGAGGAGACCGAGGTGAATACAACTACGGGGCGACTCGGATAAAAATAAGAATATTGGCCATGTTTGTTATATTGTTATAGAAATGAGCATGCCCATCGCCTATATTATTTTATACACCTTTCCTGCAGTTAATTCAGTACAGTTTCAATTGTTTCAAACCGTTGATCGCCACCAATACGTGTTAGAATCGGAGCGAACACGCGCGAACGTAAAAAATTTGGGGCTAGTCCAAAATACGTAGTTGGAATTTCACATTTAAAATGGTAAACTAAGCTTGGAAATTCAAATGTGTTTATTGTTATTAGTTTCTAAGGCGTTTAAATTCAGTATTTAATGTACTTTAGATTATTATATTGTATTTTGTTCTTTTATCGTATTCGCTTCGAAATTCTTGGAAAGGGGGCTATTCGGATCAAATCCGGTGGGATGAATCGGATTTCTGTTTTCCCTCAGTTTTTTATATCTATGACTATAAATGTCATGACTATTTATATATAGACGTACAGAAAGACAAATCAGAGATCACGGAGCCCAGAAAAAATGAAAGATACAATAACAAGAGTTAACTCCAATGAACTGACCATACGTCAAGCTCCGGCAATTTGGAGCGAATCTAATATTTCTCACTTTTCAGATTTTGGCTTATAGAACGACGAGTTTTAAGTTTTCCAAAATTATTTTTACTGATATTGAAGCTGAATGTCTATTAATACGAAATTTATGAAAAAAGATATTGTTCAAAGTTTTAGCTCTACTATAATATGAGTCAAGATTTATGATAATGAAAATTACACCCATCTGATAATTCCAACTTTAATGTTCATTAAATATATAAAATATATTATCCAACTATACGAATAATCGAAGAAGATGCAGGGTGTTTTACAAAGAGAAAACATTTTGTGGCTTTAACTGTAGAGTTAGTTAACAAAATGCGGACTTTCATTGGAAAGACGGTAACTACAAAAATGTCTTGCTTTTTAACCATACAAAAAAATTCTAAACTAGATTTATTTTCTATAACTTCCTAAACATATATGGAAGTTTTTTTCGTTTTGTCGATTGAAAATGTTACCTAATCAATGAAAATGCGTTCTTTTCCCTTTTATCCTATGTCTTTAAACAACGTTTCATTTTTTATTAACGGACAATGTTTTTCAAATATTCTCATGTGCCTGAGTAACTGAATGTCAGTAAGAATGATGTCACACTCGATGAACAGAATAATTGGATTGATTTGTCGATAAATATTGGACATGTCAAAATTATACAATTTTATTGTGAGAAATACTGCTACTTTTACTAGTTCATACGTGATTAAATATCGTGGCATGATATTAATGCAATGTTATAGGATACATCGTAAATAGGATTTTAATCGGTGAATTTCTGCTGTCACCATGCCCACCTAACATCACGAAATTGATTTGCGCGAGTGCATTAAAAAGTACAACCTGCTTTGATCGTGACGATTATTCACACGTGTGAAAATAAGTGTTCCTTGCCAGTTCAATAAGAAAACAATTTGAATATATATTATTAAAAATTACAGGTATTTACATCTAATTTATAATATTGCTGCAATTATCCAGTATTTCATTCATTATTATATCCTTATCGTTAATGTTATATTTTTCGAATTTTCGTAAGTATAGAATTCGTTAATTCCATTCAAAGTAGACAACGAATGATGACTTAGAGAGTAAATACAAGAAATTTTTAATTTGTTACGAGAGCAATGTACATACGTTTATTATTAGAATTTTAAGAATTTCATTCCCTGAAAAAATATTATTAAAATTGTATAATGAATAATTATATAGCTTCATTGAGTATTAAATTCACTATTGACACAGATTTTTAAATCAGCTTTTTCGATATTTGAAGATTAAATTTTTCAGTTGACATTAAATTTTATATGTAGGGTATTACGCACAATTTTTCACCCACTTGCAGCTATCTGACAAAAAAAAATTTGAAACAAGAGTTACAAGATACAGAATATACAATAGGTATCAGTAAAAAAAATGTCAAAAACAGTTTGTTTTCATTGCGAAATTGAGGTCACCTTGGGTTTTATAAATAGAAACACATTTTTTTACCATATCGTAGAGGACATCGAGACAAATTTAAAACACGCATTACATAATATTTTTATATGATAATTTTAAATATTTAGCTTTTCGTCGTTTTTGACTTTAACGCAATGTAAACACTATTTAACACCGAAGACATTACTGAATGTAAACACGGAATGTTACATGGACAGAATTGTTAGTTCGTCATTGTCATAATAATGAGACTGCGGGTCATTATACAAATTCCAATTCTTAATAATATAATTAGGAAAATATAACGGCTAAAAAATGGTTTTTCCTAATATATATTGTTGATGAATAGTACGACATCTTGAAGATTCTATATACGTTTTGGATTATATGCATTCTATGTAATTTTATAGTTTCATATTTTTCAAAAACGTATAAAACTCCACAATTTATTGGCATTTGTTCATAAGACCCAAAGACAAGAAAATTTTAAACTTTTAATAAAATTAGTAAATAAATATAAAAAAATCTTCGTTTTACGAATGACGAAGTAATAGAATGAAAATAAATTTATTTATGATCATAAAAATTTGAGATATAATATGACCTAGAATATTTTATGTGAATATATACCATCAAGCGTGAAATTGGGGATATGCAAGTATCACGCGGTGACACGGCTGTCTTTACGTTGCGTCGTTGGTTTAATAATTCACGTCACATACAACTTAAATGGAAAGTAAGGGATTCAGTTTGTTATACGCAGATATATTTACTTATTTGTACATAGGTACCTGTGATGCAAGTGGTTACTAAATGCAAATAATATAATAGTAGAAATTATGCAACATTGTATGCAAAACAAAAAAGAATAACTTGCACTGGAAAATTTAGAAGTAAAATGTAGCACTAAACAATATAAATAGAAATTATAATACTAATAAATTCAATAAGAAATCCCGCAAAACCCAGTGTTAATTAAGTAACCTTTTACTTTATAATTAGAATTGAATACGAAACATTTGCTATTTCTACATGTAATACTTCGATACTATCTTTTCTAACGTGCATAGTTCAATATAAATTTTATATTGCAATAATCACTAAAAAAATTAATTATGGTAAATTTTCGAATCATGAAAATGTATCTAAAATCTGTTTGTTCACATCACGCATAATTTTTGAGATCTCTAATTTTCAAATAAGAAATTAAATTAAAAAATTTTGAAGTTATTCGTATTTTAACTGAAACAGCAATACATACTTCTATAAGGTTTATATTTTTCTATATAAGTAGTCTGTACTTTTGCAATATAAATATTTTAACATGTTTAGACAATTTTTAAAAGACCTCAGCTAAAATAAAATCTAATTATAAAATCGTGTCACAGTAGAAAATATTGGCAAATATTTAAGTTTACGTTATGGAAGAACTTGAAAGGCTAATAGAGTTCATGGTCGTTATATAATTATTGAAATATGAGTTTCTGTCAACAATTAAAGACTAATCTTTGTTCAAATATATTAACAAACAACTTAAAAAATGCTCATCATTTTAATTTTTCCCAAAATTTGCAATATTTCTATCGTGATACTTCTATTGCCCTTCAAGAAACTTGAGTCCTTTAACAGAAGAATACATTTTCGCATGTTGTTTCTGAATTCAATGAGACTTTTTGAAACCTTCAACGCTAACTCATGCATGTTAATCAACTTATACGCATGATTTCAGACAGATTGTATTAATTTTGAAATAAATTACTTGTTAAAATGTTGCTACGATTTTTCTGACTGGTACACTTTTATGAAAAATTTTCACATTATTTTAAGATGGGAAGTAAAGACGAACTAAACCTCATTACTTTTACTTGTAACAGTCTTCCTCATATTTTTTAATTTGCGTCAAAGTAATTAAGATAAACAAATAACATTTTTTCATCGATAACATTTATAAAACAGCGAACAATTTATGTTCAAAATTCATTGAACTATTAAGTACAGTATGAAATGGAAAGAAAATTTTGAAACAAAGAAAGTAGTACACAGAAAAATAGTACGCATTTTACAATGAACTATTTACATGAAAATGAGAAAAGAAAGTTCTCATTGTTAACTTCATGAATACTAACGAAAAAATAGATAAGAATAGTTTTAAATTTCGTTTCGTTATTTGTAGAAAATGATAAATATAAATTTCACTATAGAACAATTTCAAAGATTTTCAGGATATTATTATTTTAAAGCAACAAGAATATAATAACAATTTTTCGTGAAATATTATTTCTCAAATATAATATGACCTGTAATAAAAACAATTATAATAAAAAGGACTGGTAATCAGATTTTCATCGTTGTTTTAGTAATGAAAATATTTTAGTATTCGTGCCAAATATTTTATAAATATATAAAAAAGAAAGAAAATACATTGCAGATAGTATCGCGGAATGGGTTATTTTTCAATATAACATAGAAAATATGATATAGTAACAACAACAATTTACGTAGTAAGGTACAATTGCTGCTATGATTATTTACTGTAAACTCTAACTTATTAGTGATTGAATACATATGCGCGTGGTACATTTTAAAGTCGTTTATCTCCATTATAAACACAACATGAAAAGAAATTAATTCTATGTTGTTGATACTTTGGCAGAAATAATCGCTACATGCCTGCTGGTATCATCGTTGCGATCATAACCTACATATTGAAAAAACTACAATACATGCGAAAAAAACTTTTTCGTTTTTAGAAATTACTTCGCTGAGTTCTCGCATTTTTCAATGAATAAAGAACTGTTTTATAGAGAGACGCCCCAGAAAGTAAGTAGGTTACACGCCTCTCGGAGAGGAAATTATACAGAATAGACCAGATTCATTGTTACAAGTTATTTTCCCGGCAATCATTAAAAAAAAACAAATATTTTTTCCCGTTTCGGCGCTTAATGGGATTTTCCTTTATGATAGGATTGATTCCACTGGCGTAGTCTATGAAAGCGGTAGCTGCAAAAATGCTTTCGTAGATATCTACCTTCATGGACATTGACGTATAAAATTCCGCACATTTCCATACTCTTTTTAAAAAGAAATATATTCTTTTATAAAAACGTGCAGAAATTTTGTTTATATTAAGAAATTTCAAGATAAAATTATCTTGTTAAATATTTAGAATGTAATACACTTGCGCTGTTTCATTTTCTATCATAAAGATATGCAAACTATTGAGTAATGGTTACTGCCCTTATAAATGAACATCATTCTGAACATTTCAAAAAGTACCAATTACGAGCACAACTGTTCGTTTTAATAAAAACTTTTTCATTTTTAATAGCAATTTTCTCAAAATTGTTTATCTGTATAAATACTATATATATTCGAAAGAATTTAGAAATTCACATGCATACATCCATAAAAGTTTAGAACATGTTACAATTATTCATCGAGTACAATAATAATATATTTTGTACCCACATAGAAAATTTTATTACCTATACTTTATATAGTGGAAGAAAGTTTACGTTTTTAAATAATGTATGTAATTTACAACTTTTCGCATAAAAGATGCATGTGGTTTAAACAAATAGCATTTCTTTTTGAGCTGTAATTAGAAAAGAATACCTTTTAAGTTGATTGGTTTAAGATCTACCCTTACATAAGAAAATGTAATATAAAATTTTGTATAAATGCAATAATATATGCGCGCTGTTACACAATATGATAAAAAAATTGATTTATATGTGTATGTGTTTAAAAAATATTTATTTACGTTATTGTTACCTTACACTTGCAAAAAAATACTCATACTTGCGTCTATCGTTATTTTAAACATGTATTTTAAAATCTTTTTATACTCCTTAACCCCTTGCCCTATGATTTATTCCTTAATTATGATCGATATGAGTACTTTATCGTTACTAATTTATTAGGAAGAGAGAAAATTTGGATGCTTATCGTATGTCTACGTTTATTCCAAAGGTTAACGATTAATAATAGAAAAGTAATATTTAATTTATATTTATAAAAGATGAATAACATTTAAACTTCCCAAATTCAGTTTAAAATTTTCGTTACGAGTCTGACACGATATTGTGGGTCAAGGGGTTAAGTGCAGACCTATGGAAGAACAGAAGTATTACAAAAAATATTATATCATTTTAATCGCGCTAAATCGTTTAATCCTTTTTCTCAAATGTTAGTAAGCTGTGATTTTCTCATGCCACTCGTTTTTTCTCCGTTGCTCTTGGAACCGGTTCAAAAAGAATACTTGGCGTTAGATCTATTCTAGATTTTTTATTCCAGTAGCATTACGAGTTCCCTCCGTATTCCGGTCGACGTAACACATGATAGTTATGTGGGTCGTAAAGAGGAAAGTTTTCTCGTTAATATTTTGAGCACGATTCTACTGTTTCCTCCGTATTCGAAGATGCGAAAAGTCTTCGTGAAAGTGTTGATGTAGACATTTCAACGTGTTCGACAGGATTTTGGCTGGATGGAAATTTCATCTTTGGCTTTCATAGTTTATACAAATCGAAATCTCAGAATCTGCTTTGCTATAAACTATAAAGAATGAATGTAAAATAAATAAATTTTTCTTTCGTTTGGAAATAAAAACTAAAAAGTAAATTAGTTATTAATTTTATTGCAAATATTTCATACAGATATGAAATTAAATACTTGATCGAATATTAATATTATAATAAGTAGTAAATATTGGAAATAAGTATTTTTCTCTATATTATATATACGAACTCATTTAATTACTTTTGTATATTTAGGTTATCAAACGTACTGTAAATATTGCAAACAGTAAATAGTTATACCTAAACATTTCTTATAACAAGACGAATAAGAAATCTTATTATTCTTATACAAAATGGGTAAAGAAAATTATAATAAAAACAAAGTAGTATTAATAAGATGTTTTACATTATCAATCAATTAATCATCCTCTATTGATGTTCAGGATGATTTAATTGTTTTATCAAATTGTAAATGCTTTCAAGAGAAGTTTCCACCACAACATTGGAAAGCTTTAACTTCGGTTGAATATTCATAACATGTTCCCTTAAGCCTGATGAAACATGACACATTCGTTGACCTTTATCCTGTTTGTTCACGCATGTGTAACATAAACATCAGTTTACGCAATCCAGCTATATGATTGTGTTTAATTTCCATGCAGTTTATTTCTACTTCAGAATCGTTCATCGTTAAATCCCATTAATCGTTAATTGTAGTAGGTGAGAGAAACAGAAGAAAATAAAATAGCTAAAATGCCGACAGAAAACGGCAGTGTTAAAGCGTTTAGGTTCAGATACATTCCTTTACAGTAGTCTTTGGATTTTTTTTTAAGATATGAATCAGTGCATCTACTTTGTATACTTAACCGTTATACGCCGGAAAGTTGGATACGAGACTGAATTAATTGTACCTGACCTGAGACAAGATTTGTTTATGTACACGTAATAGAATTAATTTTTCGTCAAAGTTTTGCGTGAATATTATAAACTATATATTTTATTTTTTTATAAAGTAAACATTACTTTATTATTAGTCTGATATACTATGGGTTATACATGATCTAACTTTGTTACTATATATTTTTAATGTAATACAAATATTTTTAGAATGGCTTATTTACCATAGTATATTATGACAGTTATGGAATTTCTCGCCATTACAAATGTATAGAGACTTACCTCACGTTTCCTGATTCAATTGTTAGTTAAAAATCTATCTATACAATGCTACTTTAATTCAGTATAAATGTGACTATAGCATAAATTCAATTCTTTTAAAAAAATTGTTAAACGATAAGTAACTGAAAGAAAGTGACAATTTTCATTATTGTTTTTAGTTTGTTGAAGTACTGTAATAAAAATATTTCTAATATTGAAGAAATTCTACTTCTAACCTTGATAACAGATGTATATAACATGTATTTAACACTAGATGTAGGAAACGAGTCAATTTAACTCATATTGAATTTTATAAACATTATTTGGTAAATGGTTGGGGCAATTTTGATTGATGCAGTTACGCAAATACGTATCCTAATTGTATACTTATACACCTCTAATTTCTAAGATCAAAATGAGCGAATATAGATTTTTTTAAGAACGATAGAACAAACTGTACAGTAAATGTCCGTAAATCTGTGTTAAAAGGACAAGTTATCTGAGAGAGGCTAGGAATAAGATTGTTACCAGAAAACTGTCTTCAAAATTTTGTCAAGGATTTTAAAACAAAAATGTAAGCACTTACATACGTTAATTACCCAAATATGTTACCACAAAGCACTTTTTTTCTTCACGAAGGAAACCTCTAATAACTGAAAAAACTATAACTAGGTTCTGTGTGTATAAAAACTTCATTACCCGTTATTCTGAGATTCTCCGCTCCCGAGCTGCTAAAACAAATATAATATAAATTTCCACAGTATGAGAATTTTACTGAAAGTTTCATTTCATAGTTCGTTTTGCATGCACACGCAGTTCCTGCTGCCTTTCCATGACTTTTTACATAGTTTACAAATGTTTGTAATAGGTTTGTATAAATAGTCCAAAGTTTTGTGCAAAGTACGAAGGCAAACTGACTCTATGTGGATCTTGCTCAAATAACGTTGAATGGTTTATATGAACAGTTATCAACAGATGCACCTGTAGAATTGAGTAACACGTCCGTTGGTGTGCTTTAAACCTTTATGATATTTTTAATTTTGCGACTTATATTGCGAGTTATATTTGTAAATGAAAGAAATGTAGGTATTTTAAATCCCTAAAACAATAAACCTCTCAAAAATATTATTTAAAGTGATAAACAATAATTATATAATACCACATCTTACAATATCAAATCGAACTCGCAAAGAAGATTTTATGGTGATGTTAATGAATGTGTATAAGGTTCAGTTCATATCAACTGATGAAATATTTTACTTTCCATTCATAAATGTTTTCGCCAGGAAGTTATTGTAACTTTAATTAATTAAAATATGTTAAGATAGAAAGTTATTATGTCAGAAATTATCTACCTGAACTACAAATTACGTTTTTGAATAAGAAATACATTTATAACTTTATTATATTTTATATATATATATATTATAAATTATTTATAAATGTATAACTAGTTTACTTTCGTTTAAATTTCATCGTTAATAATTACTAATAATTTAAGCAAATCAAAAGTACATTTTCCAAGTGGATTACATAATATTTACTAATATATTCAGAAGCAATTCGTGCATATTTATTTTTTCCTTAAACTTGAACAACATTTGTCTGAATATATATCTTTCTAACTGAAAACATAAAGCTTTCTTCTGTTTTAAAAAGATGTATAAGAGGGATTAGTCGGGATAATGATGGTTCTACTATATCTGGATTACACGGATTACGAAAACATTTCTCTGTTTCAGTTAGAACTGATTACCTTATGTTTTACGTACATTCCACTCCGTGCGACGTAATTGAAAAAAAACGTATAATGAAGTATAAGATAGAAGAACAAAATGTTATTTGAATTTTCTCCTTAACTGATATTAGTATTTAGTTGCTATTAAATCGTCCTTTCTAGACATACATTGCACTGGTCACAAACTTAGTTTTGATCACAGTAACTGTAATTTTAATATGTATCAATTAAAATAATGTACAGTTTCCTAATATTATGATATAAGCAGTTTAAATGACGCTTCAAACGCATTCTGAAATTGTTAATTATAAAACTAACATCACTTTTACGAAAAAATATGATGATCAGAAATAGTATGAATTTTTTTTCAGTTTTCCATTTCTAACCTCGAAGCGGTAAAAACTGGTGTAGTATCATAACCATCTGAAGTACATGATCAAAAGTAATTATTGGTGTATTACATCATTTAAATTATATCATTATTTTACTGATACACGCATAATGCACCATAATAGAATTTTTTTACTTCCGCTGCTGTCATATAAGTGTTTAAATATTGAGAACAGCCAAAGAAGAGATGAACACAAAGTATTCGTTTCTTTGAAGTGAAACATGCAATTTTCTATACTTTTTTTCTTGTTTAGCGACTTTCTTACATAAAAGCAAATTATATTTCAAAATTGACGTTGTTGCATAATTCCTTGACACTTGCAGTTTTCTTTTATTACATATAATGCGAAAAAGAATTATATTTATACTTAGCAAAATCGACATTACACTGTAATAACCAAAATACTTTAGTTTATTTTCAATAAAAGGTTCCGATTTTCTAGTAAACGATAAGTAATCTTCCAGTCCATCACACATGGGATCGAGGAATTCTTGATTAGTTCAAAACACGAATGGGAAATCTATCTGCGTTGTACAGGTATCTGAAAAAGCTTTCACAGCCGAATAATAAATCACAGGTACAGAGTTATCTTGGCGCGTATTCTGAACGTCGCAAATCACAAAAGGTTTTCTATTCGCTATCGTTTTGCTGCTGGTTTTCATTGGAAAAAGGTCAAAATTTATCTGCGTATTAAAATGATTTTATGTGGGCACCGATAAAAATTGAAACAACGGTAACCTAATTACTTTACGTACCTTAAGTTTTAATGTTCCTAATTCACATGTTCAAATTGCATATTTTCATAGCACACTCTGCCAAACTTTCATGAAAAGTGTCGTCAAAACTTCAAAACTGAATGATTTTTAAAGCGTTTGTATCACATATCATTATGATCCACTTCCTTCAATGATGGGTATTAATTTATATACCTTAAGATACTTCGCATAATAAAAATTTCAATATTTAATTCGTGAGAAAGATCGAAATAACTAATTTATGAAGATTTTATGGCTACCAGAAGATTAATGGGAACTTTCATCAGAAGTATAACATATTAAGGAGAAGAAATTGAGGGTACAATGAAAACAATAAAATACGGAATGAAAATATATGCGAAATTGTATTGGAGTAAAATCTTCCTTTTTTTAATTCCAAATTTAGAGCTCATGTAGGTAGTGGGGAGAGGGAAGCTAGGTAAAACACTTGTCAAGCTTGTTCTGTTTTAGTAACCATTGATCTAACGATGAATCACAGCGAACTTTTCGCATTCACGCATTTTATAAAAGTAGTGATTCTTATAATCGTATTTAACGTCTTTGCAATAGACACTACAATTTGCCATAGATGCAAAATGTCCCTAGTGCAGATTTAAGTAAGCATGCATTAAGCAAGTTTGAGGAGGCTGAGACATAATGATTCATGAAAACAGATGAGAATGCCGAGCTCTTAAACCCTTAATTTTTAACCCTTTAACTCCTTCTCATTTTTTCTTATGGAGCTACCTTAAAAGCAAAATTTTTAACCCAAAAGACAATATCAGTGCTGTTCCATGTGCAATGCTGGGGCGAGTGGTTGAAAGTGTTAGTTCCCAATTAGGTTAGTGCGAACAACAGAATGTTGCTCATTTGAAAATAAGCGTTTTTCATAAATAAAAATTGAATTCATACTTTTTATAGTTATAATAAATTAGAATTAAGTAAGCAACATTTAGGTTTTTATTCCTATTATTCCAAAAAGGAAATATTTTTGAAACACCCTTTATTTCTTAAGTAAATAACAATTCTACCCAAGAATACTTTGATGCAGTCTCGATAAGAGTAAAATTTTGCGTTGGAAAATTCGCTAACAGGAAATACGTATTCATTAAAAAAAACTGTACTTATACTTTGCAATACGTAAATGGATAGTAGTTTCATGAAAACCTGGAACATCAGAATCGACCACAGATTGCCTTATACACTTTTTTTTCACGCGTAAAGTTAGTTCAACCATAGTGTATACTTAAATTCTTATATATATTTACTTCATTACACATTTAGTGCTCTTTGTAAATAAGAAGTATCATTTATTATGTTAACGTACTGACCATTACAAAAAAAATGTAACTTTAACCAATATCTATTGTATTGTAAAATCTTATAAAATTTAATGTACATAACTGTTTATTATTTATATTACTAAGATATTTTATAATGAAAAATTGTTTGAAATATTATTGATAATATTTTTCAGTTTTTTAAAAGTAAAGATCTTTAAATTTGAAAGTAATAACGTGCTTTTAAATAATTCTTAAACACATTTTAGAATATAAAATATTTTTACATGTATTTCGTTCAGATTTATAAAAACGGCATTGTAAACGATTTAGGGTATAGATATTTAAGTGTGAATGACATTTTTGAACTAAAATATTTTCTTTTGTTATTGATCTCATGTTATCTTGATAAAAATGTTGTGATTCCGATGATAACAAGTGATAAAATAACAGAATTCATTTAATTTAACTGAGACAAGATCAAGAGGGAAATGATTTAAACACAGTCATTAATATAAAAGTAGTTCCAAATTATTTATTCCTTTATTCACTTAAATTATTAGTTTCACTTATAAATTACTTTGAACTTTCATTTGTTTAAATTTATTGTTGTTTATTTCAAAAAGCACAACTGCTTTGAGCATAATCAAATCTATATAACGTAAACAGTTTGTATCTTATAACTGTCCCAAACTTGAAGCATATGTTATTGAACAGTTGAGATTGAAACAGAAACCTTGTTCTTGTTTATTCAGTTTGTTTTCTATGTTTTTGTGATCTCCTATAGACTGTTTATTTTTTTTATTAGTGAGCTTTTCTTCTCGTAAACAAACAAAATGAAGGGATAAAAATTTCGTTATTTTTATTTGTAACGCGACAGGTTAACAGCTTCTTAAATTTTCGTATTCCTTTATTTTCATCTAACACGAAACTAGCACGTCGAGATGCATAGAATGATGTGTAATTATAACACAATTATCTTTAGGATCATTCTCACCCTGCACAAGGTCGGGAGAGAATAAATAACGCGGAATAATTTCAGCTTGCGCCGTTATCGATAAAAAAATTCGAGGAAACACAGGATTACACACTATACAAATCACTATTTTCATTCCTTGATTTTTTGTAGCTTCAAAGAATTGTATCACGTGTTGTTGAATAGAATTGAATAGAATAAACATTAATCATGTGTCACCCAATTTATTTGTCGAGTATAAGGAAAAGGTACATTACGTAAAATAGTAAATATTTACCTACGGTTATAAACTAACAATTTATAATTGTTAAAAACATTGTTATGAAAAATATAATCGGCAAATTGTAAAAGTATAGTTAATGACTTTGAAATAACAATGAAATATAACTGTATATGCTTACCTATACAGTGCGTTACTGACATGATCCCAGCCGGCCGGTGGCTCAAAAGTGTTGAAGGGCAAGGGGATTCGGCCAATACGCTCCACCTCAGTTTGCGGCTTGGTCAGTAACAAAAACGTGCCGAAACTAATTCCGCCAATAGTATCGGACCGAGTGCCGCGAGTGGACGTCTCCCCTTGTCCCTCTTCACTTTTAAGTCACAGGCCGGCTGGGATCATGTCAATAACGCACTGCAGGTATATATGAAACAAAGGTTGACAGAATTCTTCTATTTCATTAGATGTAACATTCATAAATTTTCTCCGTTTTTATTGTACTCGTAATACATTTGTATAATAAATTGTATTACATTTATAATTTCTTATTAAAAAATAGTCTCTTAAAACAAATAATAATGAATGCTTTTCCATGGAATAGTCTAAGATTTTTTTTCTATAGGGTAATTTGTCCCGGGATTTTCTGTTAATTTATCGTATGCTTGTTTTAATTAGATTAATAATTTTTCTTAATTTATTCCTCCAAATTTCTTTATGAACGTTTTAACTTTCATATTCCGATAATAAACGTTATAAAATAAATCAAGAAATGAAACACAAACATTACCATAGGTACCTACTATACTATCTTTATGACGTAACGTAACATGAAAATTAGAAAGCTATATTATACGAAGATAGCAAGAACTAAATATCTAAATGCACTGAAAAGTTAAGTAATTATTATATGAACATATATAATTATTACATAAATTTTTTCTTGTTTATTGAAATAACGAAATGAAGAAACAATAATATGTATCTAGGAAAAGCACAAACTACCTGTTATTTCGAAACAAAGACTGTTGTGGAATCTGACGTAAGAAAGGGTAGCTACAAATTGTGATAAACTCTGTAATTAGGAAAGAATAATTAATGAGATGCAACTCCAGTGTTTAGCAAAAAAGTAATACGACTTTTAAAAATACAAATGTATGAACTTTTGTTTCAAAATATATTATTTAAAAATGTAATTTTAAAATTCCATGATGCAATGGAGGATTTATAAAATTTGTCGTTAACAGAAAATAAAGGTCGTCTCTGTTATAAGGAAATTATTTCTTTCCTTTTCTAAATTAAAAAGAAAAACGCTAACTAGCAATAACGTGTATTCCCTGTGCATTGTTTATAAACGATGTATTTATATTTCCTGATTCGGAACAATTTGAAATTCTATTGAGTTCTATTTTTTGTATCGCAGTGCATTAAATTCCACAAAACAAGATCACGTCTGCCAGCGACTTACTGAATTATGTTTTGTTTCATTCTCTAATTATGCTTTCACTAAAGAAATGTGCATTTATCATCACAATCTAATTTCTACTATGCTCCTCTTATTACGAGTACGCTTCAATTCGCGACAACAACGTGCAATGTATATAGAAAGACAGATATAATTTCTAGACCATCATATTACATTTGAATATGTATAATTGTAATACTATACCTCACTTTCTATATTTATTACCAATAGTTATTTAGTAAGAGTTGTGTGGCTTTCATCCATTTAGAGTGAATGAAGTAAAACAAAAAAAAAACAGAAATAATCAGAGCAATTATTTTACTTATAATTATTCGAACTTTTAGTCTAATAGTCTTTGTTGAAGTATATTTTCATTGTCTTAGTTTTAGTATGAATAGAAATGAGAATTCATTACATTAGTTTCACAACTTAATTTTTGGAAATAATTCCATATTCTTTACTGTACAAATATTTTTCTTTTTCAGTGTTTATGCACATGAAACTGCAATCTCTGTGTGTATAATATATTTGTAGTGGTTGCAGCTATGAGATAATGATTACCTCGTGAGATTTCCTACGGACGATAACGATGAGTCCTTGTTTTATCAAGTACTGTGAAAGAAAAAATACAAAAAACGAATAATACTAAACGAAGTAATTCAAATAACGACACTCAAAGGCAACAAACAGAATTGCAATCAGGTTTTGCATTTGCATTTAAAATTGTGTTATATAAAAAAATGCAGTTTTATGCGTAATTGAATTCCTTTATTAATTGTTTTTTATTTGTTTACGTAAATATTTATCCTCTAATTATTAGTATATAAATATAAAAAATATACAATAACAGAAAAGTGTTAATGAATTTTCAATATATTTTTGCTTTTTTTTCGTGTCAGGCAAAATATTTAGTAGAAGAAATCAATTTTTCTTCATCTTCTATTAAGGAAATTAAGGAGTAATTAATAAATACCTATTAAGTAATTATTAAATTAAGGAAATCTAAAGTTACATAAGTATTTTTAGTATATAAACAGTGATTTCATTCTCGTTGAGAGAACCTCATACTCGGTAATAACAGAGGAAACGTTTAAACGTAAAGAAGATGCGTAATACAATGGAAGATTATACGATCTTTATGTTTCGTTGAGCTTAACACATTGTCGACCGACAATTTTACGTAGAAACTATCCCATGTTACCGGTTATTATTCCGTAATTAAATATGAAAGTAAGACAATCTAAATAAACTTCAATATACTTTATTTATACGTAATGAATTGAAATGAAACTTTGGACATATCTTTTATGTAACTTTGAATATGTTGCTTTTGCAATATTCTATATTGCCGTGCGTATCAAAAATTTAAATAGCTAAGTGCAAACACGAGTTAACTCGTGACCAGTCAACAATGTTTGGGCATGAAAACATGAGTTAACTCGTGAACGGTCAACAATGTGTTAAATTTGTGAAATGTTCTTAGACTTATGTTTCACATGGATATTTCGAAACTACGTTTCCTTAAACATGCATAAAACACGATTTGCTTTATTCTCCGGTTTTTCAGAAAATCGAAATGAGAGAAACAGTTACGGCCCTGTCCTGGGCGGTTTCAGCATCCGTGACCCGATTACTCGACGCAACCTATATCGACGTTACGGTTTTCACTACCGAGTCGTTAATCGATATTACCACTATTTTATCTTTTTTGATTCATGACTGCCCGAGTAAACTGTTTGCCAGTTCAAAGGTGACCGTTTTCAATCGATATCCACCAAACGAGGATTCGTTATTTTCTTCAATTTTCGTTTATATCGGTCTAGTTCCTGAATTTTTCACTCGAGTATTTTGGGAATTCGACTAAAAAAACTCGGATAAAAAACCGCGATATTTTCGATTACGGTAGGATTGCGGTGAAATGAAATTTCTTGGGCAGACATGCTTAATGAAGTCAGTTCGTGCCTATTATTTAAACAGATTACGTCTCTAAGTCTTTCCTGATTTTAAGTTTCGCGTAAAGGTAAATAACGTTATTATCGATTATTGATTAATGAGCAAATTACCACTAGCTTATAACTTTAATTCCAAAAGAGACATTGTTCTTTATATAATTTGGATGCAAATATTGTTATTGGTGTATGGAAGGTTTCAAGTCATTTGCACTAGTTATCTATATTTCATAATATCAAGTTGATGCATAGTTTCGTAGCGTTTTATTTCTAACGGAATTTTATCCAAGAAGGAAAGAATAGTTATAATGTATTAAGTATCATTTCAAAAGCCATACTTTCGCTCTTTGGAAACGTCATTGAATTTTTTTATTTCAGTAATCAGTTTTTCCTGTTATGTGCTAAAGATTATGGAGCATCAGGTATTGAGAAAGAAAATTTCAGACACGAAGGAGACTCTTTATAAGTAAAAAAAATTGTTTAAGTCAAAAAATTAAAAGATGATCCGAACTAGCAAGACTAGAGCTTTAACACGTTGTGTTAAGATACACGAAATGAAGAAAAATATAATATTGTACGTATAACGTTTATCTTATTGAATGTCACTGCAGTTGGTAGTATTACTTACAATATAGAAATGTTTTGAAACAGTCATTGTTTAAGTGAGAGAATTATAGTGATTTGATTTGCATTCAAGTTGATGGCATTCAACGTGTTAAAATAATACACAAATATATATAAGTCGGTTAGTAAAAAAGTTACGTATCATTCCGATTCAAAACAACGAATGAATAATATATATCTTGTTTATTGCCAATGCACATTTACATGTATTTACTATTTTTCTGCGTCGTCATTGAACATTTGCAAACACTTGTCGTAATGGAAAACCAATTTACGTATTGCGACTGTAAAAAATTCCTCTTCGATTTTTCGACATCATGTAGAGGTTGCATTCATCATAGTTCTCATCAATAATTCCTGTCTCTCCGCCGTCTATTTTCGAATGCTTTAAATCACTTAATTGTCGATACAGGAAAGTTTGTTCACAAAAATACTATGTTTTTACGAATTGCACACTAATTGCATATATATTGTATTATTAAACATTTATTTATTAAAATTGTTGTTATGTTTCGTTTAATAGGTGTTTCGATGTGTCGTAAACTTCCGACGCGTAATGTTAAAACGTTAAAAAACGGTAGTGTTTTGTTTTTCAATTTTGTAATACGTTACAAGTTGAATGATTGTGACAGCAATATATGTCAGAATATCCATCTTCGTTAAAACGAAGTCACTGGAAACCTACTACTAGATATTTCAGCTGCGAGTTATTGTTCGAGGAATGTATTCTACAAATTTATCTGTCAAATTAATTGGGATGGGTGTTGTAAAATATAACACGTTTGTTTGAACATGAAATTATAGATACCCACAGCTTTTGCAAAAGTATTTTCAATATAAAATTGTACTTACAAAAACTAACGTGATTACATGGTAATGCCAATAGAATATAATAATATTAATAAATGTCTTTTGCTTGTAAGAATGAACTCCATGAAATAATAATGCATTTACTTGAAAACTGCTTTAAAATAATATTGTTCTTTTATGGACCAAGTTGCAGGTAGTTTTATATGTCACTCATATGCAAAAACGTAATTCTGTTCTTTTTTATGTCTATTTAATGAGGTTGTTAATCATTTGAAAGAATTATCTGTAAATCTCAAGTTATAAAGATTATTAATTACATAATTACATTATGATATTTTTATTGTAAAAATATTTGAATGGATTTAAATACGAATATATGAATGTAATCGTTTCAAACCAAGTTACATTGTAGAACAAAATATGGTAGAGCTTCCATTTGAATAGAAATTGTTAGGATTAATGGATTTGTTAAATATTTATGACTTTATCAGTATTGCAATATTATAAAATTTCCTAATAGACCGTTGCGATCAATATTCGGTTAGCTAAAATATTTATTGCTAGGAAATACTGTATTTAGGTAATAAAAATTTGAACATTAAAGTATTCGAATACAAAATCTGTCAATGTTCAAACTTATCTGAAAATTATCCATTTGTTCCAAACACTATGTATCCTTTTGTTGGTTTCGAATTCATTTATAAAATATAGTACTTTGAGTTTTTACTTTCGAAATCCTACGTTGGATTGATTTAATTCTTCATATATTTTAATGTAGAAATTTTAGCTTATTGTAGTAACACTTTTTTAATCCAAAACATAATTTTTCGATATTGAAAGGTATAAATGAATTCATGTTCTGTAAATTTCTGCTTGGAAATAGTGTTTTTAAATAATAAAACGAAGTTTGTTTAAAACAAATTTTGTTTAATTAATATGTTCTTTTAGCTGGACATTAAGAAATTAATAAACTGTACTCAAAGAAGAAATACTTTTACTCAAAATGTTTTTCAACTTGGACAAGATTCACAGGATGGAAATGGTCGATATAAACAAAAATATTATCGATACAAACAAATGCTCTGCACTTTAGCATGTGGTTTAAATATTTCTAACGTTCGACTTAAAAAAATTATGGCAATATTTCTTGAAATTTCAGTTATGAAATAAGTCTTATTTTCTGGTAGAGTCTTCAAAATTAACGTAGTATTGAACGGTTTAAGATTAGTTGTACCCCATTTCTGTAAAACGGACCCTGCACTCTGCTACCGCAGTCGGCTATCCGTAGCATACTACATAGCCCATGTTATCTTCAGTGTGGTCTGAAAACAATATCGGTCTAACGAAGACAGCCACTCTATTACACATAGTGCACAACAGTCTGACAATCGGTCATCAACCACAGTCAATCTGCGAATAAATCAACTATCATATACGACGTTAATCGACATATCATTTATCTTCAACTTGGTTTCCAATATAATTAGACGTTTGGAGATAATACGAGCAAGTCAATGATCGTAGAATTAATTTCATCGAGGCTGTTTTCAATCAATGAATATCCTGTATATTCATATTTTACGAGTTTCAACAAAGCTATACTTTTCTTTTTAAAAAAGATGTCATTTCAACGGTTTCAAACAGCGATGTTTATTTTTTTATTTTGTCAACTTACTGTATCAAAATCATTGCGAAGACCTACTCGGATACTTCAATTGATATTTGTATTTAAAATGATTCGTAAAGTCATCTTAATAATTTTTTCTCATATTAAAACCCATTTTTAGTGACATGACCTTGTAGTTAATATCAGAAAAAAGGTCAGTTACTTACAGCATTATGGATTTGAAGCAACCGTTAACAGTAAAATATTATTTCTAAATTTTTGGCTAAAATTGATTAACATTCTTCTTCATTGCATGCATGTTGTCTGTTTTTATTTTTGGTTTCCTTTCTGATACCTGCTAAATTACAATATTATTAACTTATGAAACAGTCAAATTCGAGCAGAGATTGTTTAGATTGCAGAGATTTTTAATTGACTCTTATAATATTTAAGAACAAATACACATTAACGTTTTACAATGCATTATGGAAATGCTGTAAAGAATCTTATTCATTTGGTTACTTATAATGCGTATAAATATATTAATATTATTGTTTTTACATTGTTTCCATTTAAATTTAGTTTTTGCTCCAGATTATTCCATGGGTATGATATTATCGTTCATTGAACTTGTTTTAATGTTGCTTACAATATCGTATTATAAAAAAGAAATTTCAACTATTTAAAAATAGACTATGATTTAAGTATATAAAAAAAGATTTCCATGATTCTTTCTTTTTGAATAATAACTTTGAAGAATTATGTTATACAAAATGTTGTACTGATTTGCGATTGTAATTGTATTGTGTCATTGTTACTGAAGAACTTATTTACAAAATCCTCAGCTGTTAATCGGAGAGCTTTAAAAGATTGTTAGACAACCGCTGGTAGACATAATGTTGATGTACAAAAATAACTATCAATAAATTTGGAACAACATTTAAAATAACTTTGAGAGCAGAGATATCGTACCCGTACTAAGTAACCAAAACTATACCGAAACTAAAATAACACTGAAAACTGAAATAAAATATCTATCTGTATTTCTCGATTTTTCGATCTAAACATTCTTGTCAATATTTTCGAGAACAAACCGTCATATGTTTATATTTCACTTTATCTTCAAGGCATAGCATAGCTGAAGCAAAGAATATAATATTTCGTTTGTCGAAGCCAGCCTGGCAGCCATACCTTTGACGGTACTGATTGTATAAGATCAGCGTACAGTATGATGAGTGTGTACAGTTGGGAGATGACCTGATATCTAGCAAAATGGCATAGGAGAAATGGGTGTCGTTCTAGTATCCAGTTTTATAGTTTTAATTTGTTATGTGTTACCGTGTTAACGAATAGTAAATTAATGATCGAAAATATCGGGAATTAGGAAATAAAATCAACAGAAGATTGGGCGATGAAAAGTGGAAACTGATTGATCAACCGAAATCCTGAATCTAACCATGCAGAGTCATCTCCTTGCAATAGGTGTACTCTGCGTTGTTTATGAAAAGATTTCCAGGATATAACAGGAGTAAGAGGGGTCTCCCGTCGAGTGTTTTGTTTATAGTTTTGATTGGGTACATGTAGCCGTATTGACGAATAGTAAATTAATATTGGAAATGAGATGAGAAAAGATGAAAGCTGATCAATTACATCCGCATTCCTTCTGGAGCTATTCTCGTGTGCAATGCGGGGTATGTACTCTGCGTCTTTGGAGAGAATGCTAGCAAAAGTACTGTAGCTGTAATTGGTCAGTTTTCATCTGTTCTCGTCTCATTTTCGATACTGATGCTATTCGTCAATATGGTTACACGTAACCAATCAGAACTGTAAACAAAACATACTCTAGCATTTTATCCAGAGAGGGTACATACATGGGTATCTGGATGTTTGGGTCAAAATGCATAACTTCCGACATTAATCCACTTTGTTCGAAGATCCTCATTGCTTTTTTAAAGAGGACGCAGGGATGCCTTGATCGATAAAAGAAAGAGATATAATTTATTTAATGAAAAATTAAAATGACCTTAACTTTGTTTAAGTGAAATGTTCTTTATCAGTTTGAACAGTTAAAATTGATGATTTAGTCTGACGATTAAATTTGATATTTGACATTAATTTAAAATTTAATGTGCTTTCATACGAAAAACTTCAAAAACATTTTTTAGTTCTTTTTTAAAAATTTAAGTCAATTTTGATGAACATCTAATTTAAAAAATTGCTATAAATTTTTAATATTGTAGAAAAATTATTTTTCAGATTTGAAGATCTTATAATATTAAACAGAACTTCTAAAAAATAAATTAATCAAATAATAACTTTGTAAATGGTACATACTTAAAAAATTATATCAAAAATTCAAATGAATTTCATTATTTTTAAAATTGAAAAATTTCGTAAAATCTGTTCGCTACATTGTGCAATTTGTCTACTGTTGCAAATTATAATATTATATTTTTTTCGATTCGCAAACACAATCCACATACTATTAACATAAAAATGCTGGCAAGTACCCTGGTTTCAGTATTAAGCAATTGCAATACTACATATCAGTTCCGGTACAACTTTACAGTTGACTATATAGCTATAGCTCATATAATATTTATAATAAAATAATACGGTTTTAAAAGCGTGCTTAATCCTTTGACTACTGTAGGCCTAAAAACGTTGAGAAAACTTGCGTTTGTGACACTGTAGGCATCTATAAGTGCTTGAAAATATTACTTTATTAAATTATCAGATATATTGTGAAAAAAACATTAACCTTAATGTTCAATTTTCAGTATGTATACTAACAATTCAATGCAGAATATAAATAAATAAATAATATTGTTTTAACATAGTAAAACACGGTGTTTCGCTTATTTTTATTGTGATCAACAAAGGGTTACAGATATTTTAGTATTAATACTTTCATTTTCATATTCTGATTTCTATAAATGTTACGAAGGTACAAACGAAAAATACCCATATAAGTGTCTAGAGCAAATGTATTATACATCCGGAAACTATGAAGACTTTTAATTATCTTTTAATCATTTTTCTTTAGTTTCAATACCAAACAAAATGATTTAAATATTCAACTTTAAGGAGACACCTTATGTAACTAATATAATTGTCACATTTTGTACTGCATTCATTAACAGTGCCGACCCGATGACCTGGCATCCGGTGCGCCGTCAGAGAGTTAAATAAGCTTCTCTTTGATGTTTGAATTAGTACATTTACATTAACCTTGTGTTTCTTTGTTACGTACTTAAGTGCGTCAGGTTCCTGGGGAAATTTATGCCTTTCTGTTCAAACTGTAACAAAGTAAGTGCCCAACTAAATAAATTTAATTATTGGAATAGTTAATCCTACATTCAATAACTTCCTTTCAACGTCTAGACATATTATATATGCTCTGATAAAATCCAATTATTTCATTCGCAATGTGAATGTCTCATATATATTTCGCTTTACATTGAATATATGCACTTCTTTTGGAAATTAAAATCATGTGTTAAAGTAATTAAGATACATAATTATCATTATGGTGATATATATTTATATTTAATATTATAATAATTATCATCGTTATTAATTATCGATTGGTTTTTATACTTACTGTATTAAATTCAAAATTATATAAATTGCAAACCTATTGACATTTAACTTTCAATTTTCTTGTGTAGCTGTAATTACGTATTACTTTAAATTTAAATGTTAAATCTTCTTATATTGTGATACGTTCTTTTAATAATTTAAAAAATTGTAAAGGTGCTCACTAGGCGTCTAACTTATTGAATATAAGTCAACATGAAGCATAAAAATATTTAATGAGAATGTAGTAGTATATATAAAATGCTGAATATAATTTCAAACTCATAACTCTCTAATAAATTTAAAGTAAGATAATGCTAATCAGCATTCCTGCTAAAGACATCAGCAGCTGGTGGTGGTGGCGTTTGTGGAGAAGGTACGACTGTGCAAGCCTTAAAGTTACATTTCAATTATGTGCAGCTGTTCTTGCGCAATTTTGGTTACACTTCTAACAATTTATATGATGCAAATTTATATTGAGAATATGATATTAAATATTTTTCAGTTTTTTCATCTATTGCATTAAACTTTAAGTAATATTCTTTTATTGTTTGACACGTTGAACAAGTTGAATGCCACACGATTTTATACAGCAAAATACATAACATACATCATTTGATTGGATTGCATTATTATTATTGCACGTTAATTTAGCAGAATGTCACCGCATTAGGTAGCATTATTTATAATATAGAAATGTTTTCAAATAATCACCGTTTCATTGAGTGAACTATAGTAATTCGATTTAATTGAGGGTTGCCGGTGACTCTCATGGCATTCAACGTGTTAATAATTATATAAACATAAAATTTTCTGTAAATTATTAAAATTAGGGTACATAGAAAACTGATTTTATCGTTTCAGTTAAATTACATAGTGTAATTCAATAAAATAGCAGTAGGTAGTGGATTACGTTATATTTACAATCTATAAAACAAATGTTGAAACTGTCCATTTATCTCGGTAACAGTTTTTCATATTAAGTGTTTACCCGTTTCAAACTGTTTTATAACAATCAACAAAGATAAATTTCTTTTAATTGTTTCGTCATGGCACAGTGGCTGCAAAGAAATCCATGAAACTTGGCAGGTACAATAAGGTCAGTCACGCGATTGGCACAAGCTGCACCCCTTCCATCGTTAACAATATTCACAAGCAATAAAGAAAAAAAAAGAAACGGTTTCGCAACGTCTGTTTTTCTCAACAGAATCTATTGAAGAAGTGTAGTTGGGGAATTTTTTTAACAGAGCGATTTCTTTCTTCTATGATCTGATTCGTTTGGATATGAGACATTCACAAGCAAACATATTAATGCTTACTTTAATATTATATCGATACTTTAAAACACTTACGTGTGTAACTTTGAATGCAGAAGATAAACTGCATTTGAACATGGAATTCTATTACTACTTGAAACTGAATGTTTTTGTTTTAATTTATACCTAATGGTCACATTCCGTGTTTCACATATGACACAAGTAAATGTACCTACTTTACACATATTAATAGTAAAGGCGCAGTTTCCTATTTATATATTTATATATTATATTAGGCGCACATTCCTTTGTATATTATATAATTGTATAGAGTCCAATTAACGAAAGTTAATAAACACTAGTTATATAATTGATAAAACTTATTATATTATCTATTCTATAACGACCAATATTTTATTTTAACATGACATTAATATTCGGACACTTTAAAAAAACTAATAACTTTTATATTAATTTTTCCGAACAGAAATTAATTTATATTCTATAAGACGCCATCCTGTTACATAATTTATTTCAAACGTTAAGGCATGGTGCAAGTTACGTATTCTAAATATTGTATTAGTTGCGTAACTCCTTTCTTTTTTCAACTATACTTCCAAAATTTCTTTAAAGGTTCAGTAATTTTCTTATATCTTCAGTCTAATTCATTCCATAAATTCAGAACTAATAGATTTTCAGTCGTTATCCTAATAATATTTATACATGATTTGAATTCTCATTTTTGTTGCATTCCTTAATAAAATACTTTTTGGAATATTATACTATTAATAAGTTTCTAACTCCTTTTTTTACAATTTGTCGTTTTCTACTTACTCCATCTAAAAATATTAAAATTACTCTCGCTACTAAAAGTAAAACGTTCTTAAATATATTCTTTAACATAATTTAATTTTTGCCTTTCATTCTTTTCATTTATATACAATGGTGCATGAAAGTATTTTTACGATGGATGAAAAATTGTAGAACTTCCAACATTCCTATAAACACTGAAAAACTGTTTGAATACATAAATCTACCATGGCCTTGACGATTGCAATTTCCCCTTTACAATGAACTCATAAAATGTGTT
The DNA here is from genome assembly GCF_051020985.1 of Nomia melanderi. Classification (NCBI taxonomy): domain Eukaryota; kingdom Metazoa; phylum Arthropoda; class Insecta; order Hymenoptera; family Halictidae; genus Nomia; species Nomia melanderi. The sequence continues at coordinate 2,391,419 of NC_135009.1, forward strand.
GTGCGTTTTTTTTCTCCAAGTTATTAAACTTCGAATGTAACTTAAAGTGACGAGTATTCGATGAAATCTTAAAAATTCTTGAATTTTTGTCATTTAACCGAAACATTTATAGTCCTATAACCTGGAAAAAATACAACAAATTTTTGTTTATTTAGATCAGAAGATGATCATTATATAGTGAATTGAAAAGAACTTCAAAATACTCGTTTTTATTACTGCTCCTTTGACAAATTAATGTTGCTAAGCAGTTGCATGTATTACTTACGTATTTGACACTTATTCATTTGGAAATAAATTCTAATTTGAAGAAACTGGGCTTGACAATTATTTATTTAAGGGAACCTCAACCGCAATCTTGCGAAATTTTGGATTCGTTGTAGGGGAAAGGGTCCTGAGTAACGTGCATTCTGTCCGAAGCCTGGCACTAACCTAATCCAGAACTAACCTAACCACATTTTATTACTGCTACAATCACAATTTTGCGGAAATAGATATTCAATTTCAACTTTAAATACTTACATTCCACTAAATATAATGTAAGAACTAGAACCTTCTTTTTACCATAACTTTTGAACCACGATCGCCGTATACCTCAGATGAAGTACATATTATTTAGAATGCTTCTCTCTACAACATATCTAATGTTTAGCACAATTAAAGTTAACCTCTTGACCTACAATACCGTATCAAACTTACGTTGAAAATTTTAAAGTGAATTTGACAAATCTAAGTGTTATTTATTTTGTTTAAATATAAATTAAATATTACTTTTCTATTATCAATTGTTAATCTTCTGAGTAAACGTAGACGTAAAGTAAACATTAAAATTTGTTCTTTTCCTCATAAGTTATTAACGATAAAGTACTTGTATCGATCATAGTTAAGAAATAAATCATAGGGCAAGGGGTTAAGATTCCTTTTTGTAAATAACTAACCTGGACATTTTAGTACCACTTACTATTTCGAAAGGATGGTGTCTCGTAGTCTGCGTTCACGATTTGTTTATGGGCGTGGCTTTCATATTTTCATTTTACTTATTTCAAATTGCGATTGGATTGAAGTCTGCTAAGTTTCATACAATGAAACAGAATTATGATGGTGATAGAAGCCAAGAGTCATTTCAGAAATTGTATTGTATTTTATGGCACAAGAATCCGTCAAGCGTAAGAATCATATAACGTAGCTTAAGAAATATTGGAAAGGTAGTAGTAACCACATATGAATTCGAGGATATGGCAAAAGTAATTGCCATAGTAATTGACATACAGTTATATTCTTGAACATCTTTATGATGTTCATTTTGAAGCTTTCCCAAAATGTCATCCACTCTATTTTTACTTATGTCAAGCACTATATGTCATACCTGTTAAGCGCTTTGGTTATAATGGAATTCAATCAACGTCAAAATACAAGTGATCGCATAAAGCTTAAGACCTATACCCTGATTACAGTGCATAACAACATTCCTTAGATCATCTCAATATCATGTTAGTTTACATATATTTATATACTCCAGGTAAATGCCAGTTACAGAATTTTTCAAATTAGACAATATTTCAACTAAAACATATTAAATATAAAACATTACACATGGTATAAATAAAATCTATAGTTTTATTAACTAGATGTTCCAATATTATACACAATTACATAAATGTTTATATTCTCCGTCGTGAATTAATGAAATAAAATTATAGCGCGGCGGAGTACAGATTTAATTTACTTGCTATTTATCATACGATGACATAAGAAATATTAGAAATATTTAATGATTATAGAAGAAATTGATCTACAATATCCTTTAATCTTGTCCTGTGTAACGAAAACACACCTGATACCTATACACTCACAATTTTAGTTTATGAAAGATCTGTAAGCAAATAAAATGTATTTCCTTATTCTTCATCTTCGAGTTTAGAAATTTGTCAAATCTCCATGCAGTGAAAAATAGCCAGTATTACCGTGACAAACAAATAAAATGGTGGCAACATTTCTGGGTCAAGGAAAACAGTACGAAAGACAATAAAAATAATGCTATTCCATAGAATTTTAATGTTATACAAGATTTTTTTTTGGCACTGCATTTCGTTTCTCACATTTCAATTAAGAATACAAAACTATTGCATAAGTGCATAGATACTGCACTCACCAATAAATTTTAACTTTCCTTTATCTCCCAGAATTTAATAGTCAATTTCCATAATCTCTTACGCACACTAAATACACATTTGAGAACCATTTTTCTTCGTCATACAGAGTTTTTAAAAAAATAATACAATTTACAAAATTAGAAATTATTTGTATATTATCTATAAAAAATGTACAGTTTATAGCAAATGATCCTACACATTCTTCAAAATACAATTACATACATTTTCATTACATTACAAATATGCTTATATAATTGTTCAAGCGAACGAGACCGTTACGCAGTAATTTTCAGTTTATTGTAAAAATGGAGTATGTGAAATAGAATTTAATTACATTTTCGTATAATAAAGTAAACTCTATTTCTGTGAAAATCACTCAAGAAAGTCGTGGCATAGATTTCATTTTTCTTTAAGAAAATGGAATAAGCTAGCAGTGCACGAAATTTACTAGAAATTCTTGATGTCAACAATCGTCGTTCCCCTCTGCACATTCCTTGTAACTCTGTATCTTTCTTTGATAGCTTTCATATAAATACATATTACTACATTGCATTGCATAGTTAGATTTTGTTTCACAAACATCTTAGGTTATCAAATAAACTGAAAAATATATTTGTACGTGACAAATATCACATTCTATCCTTTAATGATTTTTTAAATACTTTTATGTACAGAAATCAATTAAAAATGTACCTATATCATTCTATTTAAAGTAGTCTATAAAATAATCTTTAAAAATAAAAATAACAGTAACAATGTACTGAAATTATTCGACAGCACAAGGAAGTGTTGTCGTTAATTTTTTATAAATATATATAATTAACGCATAGATAGTTTTTAAAAATGAAAAGTCGACAAGTGATATTCAATATATAACAATTTATACATGCAACATAAAATATGTACCAGAAGGTACTATATATCGACCAGAAAGTACGATGATAATACTTCCTTGTGCTTTCGAATAACTTCGGTATACTGTTACTATTTCTATTTTCAACAATCTTTATTCGCATAGGAAATTAACAATACAACAACCAGAATTGAAAATACATTAGGTGAATTTTTTATAATTTACAATGTCTCAAATAAAGAAAAATTGCCAAAAATGTAAATTTTCGAGTATAACAGTTTAAAGCATACGAATGGAATCTAATGAAACTGGATCCGTTGAAAGCAAGAAATGACGCACACAGTCTGAAAGATAAAAGAATGTGGTAGAAAACGTTTATGACTGCAGTTATTGCATCGTGGGACGATATATTCAGTTGATCGAAAGGAAGGTCTACAGGCATTCTACCGGAGCATCGATTGCCACCTTAACAGTTTATCGGACTTCCTCTACGTTTATCGGAACTATGGTCTCTTTTCGAAAGAAGGTCTCTGAGATACACCGGTAGTCACAATAGCTGACCTTCTAGCTCCAAACACCCAAACGTCATCTCTCCGAATGTGGATAACCATTGTGACTGTACCTCAATGTTCTTTTTAAAAAAAAGCAGACCATAAGAGGATGCGCTGTTATCAAACAGCTATAGTGTCACAGAGATAGAAACTGCTACAATGTATTCGAGGACACTGTCATTGGCGAACGGAAAATTGTAAAGAAATCTCATGGGCAGTCCATTAACATTTCTAAATTATTGCTAATAAAAGGTATCGGTATACAAGATGTGTCATTTAAGTATGTTGTGTGGAATATCTCGTAAAGTATTAAAGTAAAGAGTAAAAATGTTCTTACAGAAGTTGTTTGGTATGAAGGCGCACATTATGTGGCATTAATGTTATGTTCATAGCTAGGTAGATGGGGAAGATGTCAAGGTCAAGGTAATTTTTTTTAATGGAATCATACATCTTTTTCTCTACAATGTAATAGTGAGTTTTCAGACGAATTTAGCGATATTCAACATTTATAATTTAATATACGGAATAATATCATGTTGCACATCATCGAATTGGTGTAAAAATCCGCTGTTACATTGTAGAAAAAAGATGTATAATTTCATTTAAAAACATTAACTTAACCGTGATATCTCCTCCACCTATTTAGCTATGGAAATAACATTCATAATACATAATGTGCCCCTTCATACCAAACAACTTTTGTAAGGACATTTTCTTTCCAGCTTCAATACTTTACGAGATATTCTACCGTACACACTTAAACGGCACACCCTATGTATGAAAGCTTAAAGGAAGAACCTACTAAGAAATATGTGTGCAGCCAAGGGTAAAACATACTGGAGGGTCGATAATGGTTTAGTACTGCATTTCTGTTTATGAAGCGGGAGACGTGGTTTGGATTAATTAAAAATTAATAGCCGCGTGATACCTTGAGATACTGCAACAGCGTGCAATTTCGTCCGCGCGACGATTAATTGGTGACGATATCTTTATTCATAATAATGAAATCGACCGTACTTGCAGTTGTGTGAACAATTATTCAAGGAATGCGAAATAAAATGAAACATTGAATGTTACAAATTGGCAGATTAATGTTGTAATTGAAACACAGTAGAACTCCGTTTATCTGTACTTCATGTATATGAACAGGCTTGCAATGAGTTCAAAGCATAATACGTGAATTCAGAGTTATGATATTATTGTATAGACTGAGTTCCAACGGCGGATCTAATTATATTTTTAATAAAGTATTACTAATTGTGAATATTATTCATTGTTTCTTATAATTTGGATACTTTAGTTTAGATAAATCGTATGTAAAATATTTATACATATACAAGTTGGAATCTAATCGTCTAAATCGTAGCTTTCACTATCACATCTGATAAGTGTAGGTAGTGGGAAGATTTGGTGAGATTCTATTATACGAACCATTCAATTATATAAACTATCATGTCTTTTGGCCTGTTGATGTAAACGGAGTTCTAGTGTAGTAATACACGCGTTTGGGGTTATTTGAATTGAACTCGAAGAGAAAGGAATATTAATTATTAGGAACACATACTATAGCTGTATAAGAAAAAGTTTTTTTTCTTTCGAGTGATAATATGTTTGTATGATATCTATGATAAAGTATATAAGCTAAATTATTTACGCTGTTTATATCCTTTAATATTATAAACTGACATTAGGTTGTATATAAAAATCTTTGTTTAAATATGCTACTATCAAGCAACGTGCTTTTAATATAAAAAATGGAATTAAAACATTCTCCTTAGGAATAACTAGTATTGCGAAAAATAAAATGTTTAGATACAAAAACGTGTTATTTACGATTATAGAGTCATTTAAGAAATCGTGTATGTTCACTATGTTTTCTAAAATTAATATTTTATCACAGAAAATTTCTTTCTTTGCAATGATCAGGAAATATTATTATTATTATTATTATTATTATTATTATTATTATTATTATTATTATTGTTGTTGTTGTTGTTGTTGTTGTTATTATTATCATCATCATTATTATTATTATTATTATGGCTAATAATTTTTTAGATGGATTTAAGGACAAAAGTACCACGAATTCGTCTAATCATAGTTGATGAAATTATACTACTTATTTAATATAATCAACGCATATTTAAAAGATGGTTTGCATTATAGGTACCTGAAAATTTATGCCATTTAAAAATCATAAAAAAATTAATTTGTATGACGTTGTGTCTTTTAACATTAAATATTTTTCATAAGTGCAAATTACTTTATGCAGTACTTTATTATTCTATCTGAAAAAGTAAGTACAAAACGCAAAATAACATTTTTTCCAGGTGATGTTTTATCTTCGAGATAATTGTATATCAAGCGTTTATATGTTCTATTGTATCGTAATCGGCGAATGTGTCTGTCCGAGACTGACCATTTCCACTTATATCAGCACAGGCGTGTTGGATAAATCGAAGTCAATTCTTTGGAGAATGCGGTCTACAACGAGAAAATTTTATTTTATATTTATGACTTACTTTTCCATGCACATTCACTTAATTTCTAGTAATACAATTTTGGAAACATCCTACAGGTGTATATATTGGAAAAAGAAAACAGAAGTATTCTCCTGATGTATGTGAAGATGTACACCTTCTTTACTTTTATTCTATGTATTATTAGAAACGAAATGAAATTTCAATAAAGAATGATCAAAGATAGAAGGATTTCCTTCGAATACTTGTTCGTGTAAAAACTGTCAGTCGTTTTGAATTTTCCTACGTAGACTATACAGCTTTTGCAAGTGATAGATTAATATAAACACGAAAATGGTTCTAGTAAAATGTATTATTTTTTAATAACACAAGAAGCAATTACGAGAAAAATATTCACAATAAAAATGTATTCACATCAGTAATCGTTTGACTGGATATTAGTAACAAACTATTACCGGAAATAATGAAAGTGAATAAATTCCATGACATTTCTCTGAGTCATGCTTCATTCAACACATCAACGTCGAAATTCTAATTGTAGGTAGGTACTAGTAACAGCGTTGTGCATTACTCTAATTGTGTCAAATAAGTACGTTGGTTTATGATAATTGGCGATATAACTTTTTGTAAATTGAATACCCCAATCAACTAATAATTACGCACAATTACCATAAATTCTACCTACTAATTTGAATATGTCCTGCTAACGAAGCAAATTAAGTACAGGTATACGTACATATTAGTAACCTCGTATACAAATACCTCAAACAACGAATAAATTCGCATTCGATCGACAATTAATTCAAAAGCTCTTCCGTGACCCGACCAAAACCCTGCCGAGCGACGCTAAACAAGCCAGCACACTGAACTACCACGATAAGAAATCGAAACGTTCCCGTAAAGAAAACTGACAGAATCGAAAATTCGATCAGGTGTCTCCTCGGTGACAATTAACCCGTTCACAAACTTTTTCCATTTCTCGCTTTCCCGCCAAGGGAATCACGCGTGTCGTAAATACGTGATAGCCGTAGAGACACGCGTGTAGCAGCTGGGCACGTCGATGCGCACGTAGTAGAAACGCTAGTGGAGAGAAGGAGGAAAACAGGGGAAAGTCGAGGAGAACGGTTAAGGTAGCGTTGGTGGTGGACGCGATGGAGGATGGAATAACGGTGGGTAGTAGCGGCGGGTGGTGGAAGCGGCGCAAAGCAGACACTGCGAGAGAGATCCGGCGTGGGGAAAGGGTGGAGGGGAAAGTGGGGAGCGAGTGGCAGCGTAGCGGCTCGTTTAGCACGCAGGATCAGCTTGGGGGAGAGCCTCGCTCCGTCGCTTTTACCTCGCGCTAGCTAGTAGCTCCGCCGCATTCGTACGTGATACGAAAGACACGCGCCCGTCAGAGTTACGTACAGGCTCGTACAATCGCTTCTAAATCTCCTGCGTGGGTGTGTTCATTCTTCATCGTATTTCTTTCCTGCGTTCTCTCCTCCTTTCCTCTTTGTCTCTCTTTCTCCTTCTCTCTCACTCTTTCTCTCTGTAAACTCTCGCTGTCCGCCCATCTCTTCCTTTCACTTGTCTTCTCTTCAACTCTGATTCTCATCTAGGGACACTTTGGATTTGTGCTTTAGTATAAATCCTTTCTCCATTCCTCTTCTGTCTCTCTCGCTCTCTCTGTTTTCCTTTCATCGTACAATTCGAACGAGCTCGAGGTTCTTGTTCAACGTTTCCCGATGTGATCGATCTCCTCGCGCGCGTGGACTCGCTTTCGATCCGTCGGAGAGACAAAAAACCGAAACGATAGGCACGCACGAAGAAGACGAGAGAGTTACCGCGTGCGTGCTCCTCGACGTTGTCTCGGGCACCGAGTACGCACGCCCGTTGACGAGAAAGCAGAGGTGAAACTGGACGCGCTTAGGACATTCTAGGGACGATCGTCGGCGATGTTGCGTCTTCATATACGTTCCTCTGCAAACGTTTTTAACTAAGGAACGAAGACAGATAAAGAGAGAGAGAGGGAAAAGAAGGGTGGGAGGAAAATAGAGGGAAAGGGAGAGAGAGAGAGAGAGAGAGAGAGAGAGAGAGAGAGAGAGAGAGAGAGAGAGAGAGAGAGAGAGAGAGAGAGCTTACAGGTAGCGTGTCTAAGCCGCGGTGTAGTACGATTTAGAAGCTTAAAGAACGCGATACAGTACCAGTAGCTACTCGGTGCCAGACCGCGACGCTAATTGCCGTTGGGACATCTGTTTCCTGGACCGGTACCAGTGAACTACCCGAGAAATCTCTCTCACAAGCAAGGAAGGAAGGAACACTGGGAAAGAAAGATAAAAGAAGAACGCGTGAACACACCTAAGGTGCTTGCTACCGAAATGGAGTCTCCAGGCAACTCGAAGTAAAGAGGGAGTTACCTCGGCGTAATCGCGTTGAAAATTCGATAGGAATTTCTGCGGGTTTCTAATCCTTTCCCTGTCGTTTCTCTCTTCCCTTCTTGTTTACGAGACCCACGGTCGTCCGACGGCGATTTGGAAAGTGAACGTAATTGTCCGCGGCTTGCTAACCTCTTCTAAGCTCTGTTTCTTGTTACCCTGTGCACCGACGCTTCATCGGTCACGTGTTCCCATGAACACCTCTGGAGTTGGAAGAATATCGTAATCGCGTTTCCCATTGACCGTTTCGCAGGACGCGCGGGTGCTTCACGTCGGCTGCAATCGTCGGGGAATTATGCGTGCGCGTGAAGGGTAGCGCGAGGAACACGCAGTGAGAAGAGTGAAGTTAAAGTGTGCCGTTGTAAAAATTCATCGTGCTGGTGTGACAGAGCAAGGTGGGTGTCATCGGAGGCGGCTGAAAGTCTCACGGTGAACTCGTCCATCTGACTGTCAGGCCACCAGTCAGTCGGTTTAAACGTCCGAGTGCCACGAGTTTCGGCATTTTTGGCGACCTTTTCGTCGTCGTCCCGTCGCTCCGTTATCGTCCAAAGTAATAACGGAAGGAGATCCGAAGCGATTCGTGCAGAGCTGGGTTGTCGCTGCGTGCCTCGCCGCATTTTAGGATTTACCACGTTAATCAGCCGGTAAGATTTTTCGGTACTTCGCGAATCGTTAAACTGCGTTGCATTTTATTGTGATCGTACCTTTTCGCATGGAACACTGCGAAAGGAATTAAGCGGAAGACACTTACGATGGAAAAATTATGCAATGTAACATACTATGATCACGCACTGCTTGAAAAGAATAGTTGTGTTTGATCGTAGAACAGTCAGCAATACACGAAATTTTAGAGGAAAATTGTTTGCTGCTTATAGTCCTTTCCCTTCGTGAAATTAGACGATACAATTAATTTTTATGTGATATTTAAATTTGTAGATTCATGTGAATTTATTAGACACGATTCTTTTGTGGGTGTTATATTTGAGAACACCACAACGTTAGAAGTATTTGTCCGTTAAAGGAATAATACAAAATCTTTTGAAACCATTCCACAAACATTGTTATGATAATAATATTCTGCTGCTTGCGACGAATAAAGGAAAACAATAAATGAAACAATTCATTGTTTCTTTTAATAAGTTACTTTGAAGAACTTGATATTCGATTTTGTTCTATATTCGGTACCGATATCGAAAAATTTGAAGCATCTGCATAATTCATGACGGCCCGCTATTTTCCTCTCGTCCATCATTGCAGAATCCCTTATCATCGTTCTTTTGATCTTCTTACTCTCCGGCTGAAACTCCTTCGAAATTAAAGTAATAAGGGAAGAGGAAATATTTTTTCCGCCGCGTACTTACACATTTTCGTTTCGCCGTTTATTACATTTACGTTCGAGAACTTAATCCGAGCAAATACAACGACACGAATGTCAAATCTAACGGTTTTACGTTAATCATAGAACGTACTATAAAATTACGGAGCAGAAATTCATCCAGAGGAATCGGTTAATAGTTTAAACTCACTGAGGAACTGAAATAGACGTAATCCTAATACAAATATTCAAATAAATTACTCGATATTGAATTATTCTTTTTACAGGTAAAGGAGGAGCAGAATGCAATTCTTTAAATATTGGTTGAATAGAAAGTTTCACGGCTAACTTTCGGGGAAAAATAAGTTATTTCTCAATCTAACATATATGTTCCCCCATTTCCTTACCTCTCAAACGCATATAAACAAACGGTATTTGAAAAACGATGAAATTCTTGTCAAAATTTCACAAGTTCACAAGAATTTTGCCGACAAAACTTTCCGTTTAACCCAATATCTCAACCCCATTCACTTGACATATGAAACCAAATATTCGTGTTTATGTTTGACAATACGCGACGTGTTTCAAACCTTAAAGGTACCGACGAAATATAGATGTCCCGATTGTGTTTGAATTTTTATATATTTTAATTAAATATTTTCGTTATATACTGTGTCTCATTGTCAATTCCAAAAGAAATACTTGATAATACCTATCAGAAACGAAGAAAAACTTTTCGAAGTAGTTAGGGTACTTGATCAGAAAATCCAACTAACTTATTAAAATGAACTACCGATTAATAGCGAAAGAATAGTTTATAATACGATTATACCGAAAAGAATGGGCGTAGAGAATAAAAAAAAACTGAGTATGAATGTAATGAACACTTAAGATATATAATTTTGCAAGCTATAATAGGAAAAACATTTTTGTTCTCTTTTGTGAGATTTGTTATCATCGGATTATTTAACGCTATTTTTTACTCAAGTATAGTGATTGCAAATGGAGACATTATCACTAAATAATCGGAAGTATATAAGAATGAATTTCACAAGAGAAATTTCCTTAATACGAGTTGTTCATAATGATGTTCTTACGATCTATTTTCTCGTGATGGATACTTTTATTGAGCTCGTTTGCTATGCAAATCATCACGTGATTACACATAATAACACGCTTTCACGAACGAAAGAGCAATAATAGGTTAAAAATATGTATTTATTTGGTAAACCAGCTGTTCCAGGTAGATCGATATTTAGGTTTCAAATGAATTCTAGGTGTTCGTTAAGTCGTTGCTTGTTGATTTTTATCATTTTTATTCCTTGGAGCAGCACGCAGCTGCAGTCTGGTCTTTCGAAACGTTGTTTTAATGTTGCTTGAAACGCGAACCGTTGAGCTGAAATTATCGTTTCGTAGCGCTGTCAATAAATCAATAGTAGAAGTAAATTAGAATTTAGTGCAGCCTTGAGCTAGAGCTGATTCGGAAATATTCGTTTAGCTAGATCTTCGTGTGCATTGGGTCACGATGCTCATCCTTGACATTCCAAACGGTTGTTACCGGTAACTTATGAATCTTCGATACAGATTATAATCAGTCGCCATTCGATATTAACCCCTTGCCCTATGATTTATTTCGTAACTATCATCGACACAACTACTTCATCGTTAATAATATATTAAGAAAAGAGCGACTTTTGATGTTTATTCCATGTCTGTGATTACTCCAAAGGTTTGCGATTGATAATGAAAAAGTATATTTAATTTTATATTTATAAAACATGAATAACATTTAGACTTCCCAAATTCAGTTTAAAATTTTCGCCACGAGTTTGATACGATATTGGAGGTAAAAAAGTTAAGTAATCTGTTTTATCCATACCAAAATCGAAATAGTTGTCTTAATGCAAACTGCGAAAAAGTGTGCTTTGACGACGTTTATGTATGCAAAAGATTAAGCATTTGGTAGAAATATATTTTCCTTATAGAAAGGAATTTTCAACAACTGCAGATTTATTTCGGTTTAGGAATTAAATTATTTTGTATTGATAAGAATTAAAGCCCGTATTGTAGTTATCTAATTGAAACGTGAACAAATATTTATTAAGTACTTGTTGTTTCTAGTGATTTAAAGAAAACTTGATATGAAATATAGAATTATAATGAGAAGTTGAATTTTTCATTACTTTGCCGTATCTGTGTAGGGCGAAAATAAGGTCTATCAATTAAAGTGTTAGTTTTTCAGTTAATTCTAGTAATCGGAATTCAATATTTGATAAGTTAAAGTTTTCCATTTAAAATCTAAACCTAAACAAATAATTACACTTTGAAACGAAATAAAATGGAATTTCATTATATCTAATATAATTTAGAATTCGAATTACTAAATACCAAGTCTGATTCAAACAGATAAGTATTGTGTTATTCTCCTTTTTATCTCCCATTATTTTAAAATATGATGAAAGACTGCATAAGGACCTACTTTTGAATGTCACACTTATTGTTAGACGTAGTTTAGAAACTGTCTGTTGATATCATACCTTCTTCCTGTATAAAAACATATCAATAGATCGATAACAAATCTCTCTGAATGAAAGGAAGTTTTTAATGTAACCTGGAACAAAATTTGCAATCCTGTAATTGAATCACAGTAATGATTATACAAGTTAGAATTTCAATTTTACTGTAATATGAATTTATAACTAATTGTGCAACAATTATGTTTTAAGAGAGTGTACAAATTAGTTAAATAGTAATTTAATCTAATTGTTTTCCGTACTTCAATATATTATTCCTTATTAGTATTTTGTACTATTCCATACTAGTTTTTTAAAGTAAAATGAAACATTACAAGCAGAAAATAATATAGATTTAGAGCAGATGTAGAAATTTTATTAAGAAAACTGATACTTGAAATGCAATTTTTCTTCGTAATTTGACAAATCTGTTCCATTAAGCTAATAAGATATCACTCTTCGTATGACTTATTACGCTGGAGATCTTATTATATTAAGAGCAGTAATACTAACAAAATTGTGAATGTAATTTCATGGGAGCTAGTTATTTTCAATTAAAATAAAATTGACGACAACCTAAAAACTCTGAGTATGGATATTCGAACTAGAATCGTACTGCATCTGTTTAGATATATTGTAATAGATGTGTTGCGAAAAATTCTGCGGATGGACATGTTTAATTAAACGGATAATTTTCAAGCATACCATGTGTCAGTAATAATTCAATCATTTCTATGGTCAGAATTACTGCGCCAGATATGGGTCGTTATGTCACTTGCATTGTATGCGAACCAATTAATGGCATTGTTTTAACATAAGAACTGATTCTCTCGGAAGTGACGTGATTAATTTCTCCTTTTACATTAGAGGTTATCTATTTTCGCATTACGACGTATACCGTATCAAGTTTTTTTCCTCGTGTATTCCTTGCTAGGCTCTTGTCAATAATTGGATTATTGAAACGGTTACAGTTTATTCAAATTTTAAATTGAAATTAGTTTCACACGATGCTGTAATTTTCATCGCATGAAAGATGATAAAAATCTTTATTAATTTTTTTTAAGTCGCTATATATCTAAACTAGAATATAAATCGTGTTTTTAAATAAACTAGGAGAAATTCTAATGGAAATAAAAAATTAATGCTGTCCATACTTATTTAACATATTATAAGATAATAATGACCGTCACTTTTGTAATTAAATTTTAAACTTGTATTTACTTCACTACCATTCGAAATAAATATTTCATTTCTTCTTTTACGTATATTAACATATATGTTTCATAAACTAATTCGGACTAAAATTAAGAACTCTATGAAAGATACAAACTTATCGAGTTTTGTCCTTTTATCAAATACGTAGACAGTGTCTCCGGTCCCATGTTTTATCTGCTATTTCGAAGATTACATATGTATCTTCTTTCGCTTCACGTTTTACTATCATAGATATATGCATATATTCGTGAGACAATGAGAAAATGTTTGTCACCTTGAATTATGCTTGACACCAACGAATTACCATAAACGTTTATAAGAAGAAAACCTGTACATTCTAACAAAAATTCAGTTGAGTCTATATTGACGTGGCGCAATTGTAGACGACTTAATAAAATAACAACTAACATTAAATTTTAATAAAAGCAGTTAATTCTAAAAGTTTAAAGTTTTAATAATTTTTACATAAAAGAATTCAGACAGGATTGAAACTATACGTTAAACAAATTAGTCATTGAAGAAATTTAATCTTAACTCATTTGAATTTTGAAAAATAATTTTTAATATTATGATATCTCTTTTAACCTGAGCAAAGTGAATAAATATTCATTTAATTAATTTTAGGGTACTACACGTGTATTTACCTATGTATATAATAATCGCAAATTTTATGAAATCAGGAAGTGAAAGTTTATCTCGATGTTAATTAATTTAAAAATACAGAGGCTATCGGAATTTATTATATCAATGTAACTGTAATTAGGCATCCTTCTGATTTAAAAAAACTTCGATAAGGATTCACGACTCGAGTTTAAAATGTTTCAGCGTTTAATGAGCAGAAATTCAAGATGAATTTAAATATTTACCTTCTCATATACAAATTGGATGGCAACATATTAGGGAAATGACAGTGTTCTATATGGAAATCTTTCTGAAGAACTTTGATCTCTTCATACCACGCCTATCCAGACTGCGTCATGAGTTGGCTTAATCTAAACATTAGCGTTTTAACTGTAGATGACGGTTACATGGTTGAGAGAAATATTGAAGCATAATGATTTATCAAATAATTCTAACAAATCCGTGAAATACCGAAAGTCTGAAAATAGAAATACATGCAGCTTATACCAAATTAGAGATCGATTAGCATAATACCGTTAAAAGTATTGTTAGTCTGTCATCACTTTCATTTTAACCCGCTCATAGGTTTTACAGAAATCAGTGAGAGCCGTATTTGTTAGCATTACCATTTTACGTTTATGCGTACACATTTCGAAAATATAGTGTAACGTATACCGAATGTAACGAAAATAGACGAATAAACTTTAGAAGCTTATTCGAAAATTCTCTCGCTCGGTGAAAAAATAAAGTTCTGAATATTTTTCAAAGCAAAAATAAAGCCTGCGTATTTACATTTCTTAGTTTTTGATTACCATCTTAAAAATAGTTATCTTGCTTTAAAGTAGATCTAGTTCCTTCGATTCATTAATTTTTTATTGTTATAAATATCTTATGTCGAATATGATTCTGTAAACCATTTTTTCCTATTGTTTTCAACTTTTAGACAATATGATTTTGTGTTATTTAATACTGTGCTATTTAATTGCGAAACTTCATGTTTCGCAAAAATATTTTACTTCCTCAATTAAAAACTATCGTGTACAATCACATTTTTCTCAGACTCTTGGTTTTCAAATTAAATTAAAAGTATCGTCAATAATTGATGCGTGACATTCGTTACTTTGAGTGTTATCGAAATATGTTTGTATGCCTACAATGTTATAATTAGATTGCGGATCTTTATGCAAATGAAACTGTTTAAGAACATAATTAGAAAAATAGAGTTACGATAAGAAATATTTTTGCTAAAAAATATTATAAAAAGGACTACGCTTTTGGATACTTCATATATTTTTATTGTATTGCGCGTTTTCTGCGTGGTTTCGCATTTTCAAATTTCTCATAAATGTATAAAAATCTGCAATCTAGTTATAACAATACATATCATTTTATTTGGGTGAATATATAGAATCATTTTTTCTAAGAGACTTTTATACAGGTTTTGTAGTAAATGTACAAACAATTTTTAAATTTGTCACTTTGATTATTTTTTACAAAATTTACAAAATTTTGCACATTTTTCAGATTTAGCTTAATTTTTGTCTTTTACGTACAAATGTTATTGATTCTTATTATAATACTATAAAAATAATGATGTATTCTTCATGTTGTATAACATTTTGCAGCATTACAACGCCATTTCTCGAATGGTATTTTACTATCTATGTAAACTTTGTACTGAAATATCAAATATATGAGAGTTGAAAGACCTATTAGTTTCTTACCATTGCTTTGTCGTTGCGTTTTGTAACATTGCTTGCAAAAAAAGACATGGTTCAACATATTATCTTCCCAAAGAGAAGGTACGATGTTGACATACTCAAATGACTCATGTAGTAATAAAATTTCCTATTACGTGCCACGACTGACGTATCAAGTACAACGTATGCCCTAGACGGTATGTTTGAATATGTATAAATGCCATCGACATCGTTTCTGTCTTTCGTGTTCTAGATCACCATTAATGCTTCGATGCCAGAAAATATATACTGCTGGTCAAAAGTATCAAACCTCGGTTTACGATTAATGAAACAGATAAGATTATTTTATATGTAAGGGGTTAACATTTTTATGATTAACCTCTTAACCGCAATAAAATCAAAAAATGAAATGTGTACTCGTCAAACACAAGACGAATGCACGTAAGATATATTTTAATGGAAAGCCAAAGCAAAACAAAGAAGAATTACATGTTTATCTGAAAAAATACGCAATTCATCGTTGAAATATTTAGTATCATTTCAATCTTTAAGATAACGTGTATAATCGTCAAATGCAGTTAACTGGTTAAGGAACTATAGAGTTTGAGCGAGGTATTATTGAATCAACAATCGTCTAATCTTGAAATATAGTACAAAAAATAGTATATGCCACCTACATAGAAAGAAGATACATATTTTGTAGAATACCTTTCATATTCTCTATTCCTTGAAAAACTGTAGAATTCTTTCATAAACGCATAATTTGGGAATTATTCGAATGTATATAAATTCCGTCTTTCATCTAATACCTTCCGTAACATTCAAAATTCAGCTTCATAACAGTAATTTTTAAGAGAATCGAATTGTAGGTAGTATTACTATTAATAGTATACGACGTAGTATTAACTAGCATTATTCTATTTGTAGAGTAACGTATGTATTTTTATTTCTATCAATTTTTGGTTCTTTTATCTATATGTACTATCCTATTTTACTTACTTTGTATTGTATTTTTTTCGATTATTCTGCTATTGTTTGTAAAATTTCAACTCTGTTAGACGTATCCAATTTTATCCTATTGTACCTCATTTTAGTTTACCCCATTTTTATACTATTCTATCTAACTGCACTATTTTATTTTATTGTATTTTACTGTATTGTATTCCATTTTACCCTCCTATTCTATACATCTATTTTATTCGTATTGCCAAATTTATACATTTATATTTATCTGTCTTACTTTATATCTTCATTTTTTTATAATTTCTTTATTTATCCTTGCTGCAAAATCGTGACATTGTATTTACTCCCGATCGTGCTGCGTAAGCACGGAAAATAAATGTCTTTATTTGATAGTAATTTCTTATACTGTTGTACTTTAACGTCTTTTGTCAGTTTTCTTGTTGATATTGAGCTCAAAAATACAATTACGCAGTTAATCGAACTTCTGATCGTAACATTTCTTATGTCCTGTAGGAATATCACGTAATATGAAATTGCAAAGAAATATTTTCAAAGTATTTCTCATAGTCTGGAGTCTTCTACAGAAACTTAAAAACAAGTTTATCTTTTTTTTCTGAAAAATATTTCTGTCGATGCATCTTTGTCTGTACGCTATAAGTACTTATGTAATTCCATGTTGCAAAATTTTCAAAACAGAGTAGTTTTGAAAATATACAATTCACGTTACGATATTGTTTATAAAATGGAATCCTGCTTCAGCAAACATGACAGCAGTTCTTGTTTCTATTGTAAATGTAAATTATTCTATGTAAATTATTCAATATTTCCCAAAATGCATGAAACAAAGTTTTTTGCATACAGATGAAAAGTATATGTAAAAAATTTTCCAATATTATTGTATACTTTGTACATTTTTACAAAATCTGTGAATGTAAAGAAATTTGTTTAAATGTTTTTGTATTACTATACTAGGATTGTTTTTAGGGTCGTTAATAAATGACTCACTGATTAATGTAATAACTTTATAATTAATTTAGTTAGTTTAATTTAGCTAACCAGTCCTTCAGAGCCCTTTTATTGCAATCCTATATTCCTTTGGAAAAAACCCTGGCAACTTTGTTATTCTTTATTTCTGTTTCTTTAGTCCCCAAAAATACGTTTTTCATATGTAGAGAATGTCACATAAAACAGGTCACCTAAATATCTTCTTTAACAGTGATGATACAAAAAATGTTTTACATGTAATTTAAATGATTTTTGGAGGCAAGCAAGATAAATTAATTTGTGTACCTTTTTTAAGGTCGCCCATGTTTTTTTACACAATACATATTGTTGTCTACTATATATGGCAGTAGTAGTGTAATATCAATGTACAATTCGATATTGGCAGTATTGCAAACTTAAAATAACCCTGGACTTTAATTTTTAAATAAACGCAAAATTAGTTTTCTTCTAGATTTCGAATTTTAGCAATAACTTATGTCAATTTAAAAAAATAAATAAAATAAAATGTGTAGTATCGGTTTACAAGGATTAAAATATTCGTCAGTGCATGCATCTAAGCATTACTCCAAATTGGAATACGATACATAGAAACAGAAATTCTTACTGTGCAATTCTGAAATGTATGTTCAGCTGTAACTTGTATTGTTATAGTTCATCACTATGTGAACAGATGTTCAAATATCTATTATACAAAGAACGATATTCCTCGATAAAAAAATATGTCGAAATAAATAATTAGAGCCTATGATATTTAACTGTAAACTATTCAGAGAGATGTGCAATCAGTCATTGCTCATATTATAGAATATTTCACCGTTGAAGAACGTGACATTGAAAGTTTACTGAAATAGCAAATGTACTTATTTTCCGAAAAAATATATTTACATGTACATAAAAGCACCTGAGAATCTTTGAAAAAGTTGAGAAAAATTACATTTATAGAAAAGAAACTTTAGATTTCATTAAAATTGTGTACGAAGCATTTGTCGTGCCATAACTAGTAGAGGAAATAATTGGGTATTCTGTTTTACACGGCACACCTCGCATATTAAATTTAAAGTGAATGTTACAATTAGCATTCTAGACAGATAAACAATGTTGAAAAACTTTACGATGCCTTCAAGTCTGTGTTGGTAAAGTTGGTAAACATGTTATTGGTCCGCCCGTGGAAAATAGAAAGAGTCCAAGTTTTCTTTTTCATTAGCGACCCGTCATCTAACTCAATGCAAAAAGTGATTGACATTTCGAAATTCTTTTCTCAGTCCGAATATTTTCAGTACATCGTACTCTTTCTGTTTCAGTCTACATTTAACAGCATTATCGAAATTAAAACATGTAAACATTATACGAGCTATAAGTTCGAAACATGTTACGAATTCCTGAATTCTTGTAGTTGTAATACTAAAACTATTAAACAAGTCAAGATCAAGTATTTCAAATTGTTTCTTCATCAATTACTGAAAGGATGGAAAAGTTTCTGTAACAAATTATTTACTATATAAATTTATTTACTCGTGTAAACGTGTACTGAAATATAAATTAAATGAAATCTTTACAAGTGTATTCTTATAATTTGTGTAAGAAAATAGAAATCTGTCTAGTCGACTGTTTGGCAGTTCTAGTATTAATTATTTCATGGTTAAATCTAGCTGCGATTTAGAGGATGTTAGAAAATCAAGAATAATTTACTCCAGTGTATGTATGTATGTTATTATTTATTTAGCTTTTTCAGTATTGTTCATTTTATTTCCATGAATTTTACTTCGTTCATCAATGGATTGGGCATGCTAAGGGCGGAACATCAATTTTTTTATGCAAACGGTAGACACTTCAGCATTTTTTGTAGAAAAAGGTATGAATGTTTTTCAATTGAAATTTTACAAATTTCCGTTAAGTTAGATAAATAAATCCATAGAAATACCGTTTCTACAGCCCATAGATGAAAGTGCTAGAGGGTAAATTTCCATAATATGGAAGACTATTTCTCTGTCCATATATTTTACCTACTTGCAATGAGTTTATACGCATGTTTAAATATAATAATTTCATAAGAAGTTTTATACTGTTTCTGGTGCCAGTAAAATATAAAATATCATAACGATTTAAACAATACTTGTTCTTTTTATTAAAGTTTTCATTTCTCACATTAGACTCATGGTGTTTCTAATAAGAGATATCCAAATAATAATAATCATTTTTATAGTTATAATAATAATTATTCGACACAGAAATAGATGAAGAAATACTCTTACATAATGTTTCACTTGTACAGCTCTTTAAGCACTTTATTAAACCCTTGTCCTACAATATCGTGTCAGACTCATGGTGAAGATTTCAAATAGAATTTAACAAATAAAAATATCATTTAATTCTTTCAAGTCCGAGTTGAATATTATTTTTCTATTATTACTTGTAATATTTCCGAATAAACGTAGACATAGAATGATTGTAAAATTCTTCTCTTTTTCTAATGAATTATTTACAATAAAATATCTCTGTTGTGTGCAATTGGGAAAGAAATTATAAGGAAAGGAGTTAACAACGAAATATTCGTTCATACAATGTTGCTAGATCCACGGTTTAAGGACATGCTTTTAGCGCCAAAAGAGAAAAAACAGGAGGCGACAAATACACGTAGTTCTTTATGGCTTTGCGAATGCTCACTAGTTAAAACAAATAGCAAACGTAATCGATTGCATTCATTGCCAGCAGATGACAATATAGAGTTTTTTAACACGTTGAATACCATGGAGGTCACCGGTGTCCCCCAACCAAATCGAATTACTATAGTTCAATCAATTAAACAATGATTATTTGAAAACATTTTTATATTATAAATAATTCTACTTAATGTGATGTCATTCAGTTAAATGAACATGCAATAGTAGTTAAGCATAGTCCCTGTATAATTTTTATTTGATTAACAGAAACTCGAAAAATTATTTGAGTAAAACTGAGTATTTTACTTTCAATAGCTATCGCTACTAAAAAAGTAATATTTTTTGTTGATTATAGATCAGATGATAGCTGCACGTGTACGAAATAAGACTTCTTGAGAATTTTTCATGTCAGATAATATCGAAGTCAGATGTCATATTAACAAGACGAACACCGCACTATTTTATAGAGCAAAATAATATTAAATCATTTGATTGAAGTGTGTTATTATTATTGCACGTTCATCTTGCTCAATATCACTGCATTAGGTAGCATTCTTTATAATATCAAGATGTTTGTAAGTAAACGTCGTTTAATTGAATGAACTATAGCAATTCCATTGGGTTGGGGGCTGCCGGTGACCCCGATGGCATTCAACGTGTTAAGAAAAAGTATATATGCTATTAGCATTTATAATAGTAGCTAATACTTGTAGTAGCTAGTATGTGGCACATCCATGCGATATAATGTATGTCCCTAGATTGTGCGCTGAAGTTGAACCAACGATACCTTTACGTCTTTCGTCCTTTCCTGACATTTTCAGATGATAGTTTCTGAGGGAGTCGTATAAAACACGATCATTTTTGTGGCAATACAGTTTTCATTATTTTACGAGTGATGAATGGCCGTAATAATACGTTCCTTGGGATCTTTCGTAAGTTTATTCTTCTTAGTATGTGTGACAATAAGTGATACGCGCATAAGAAGAATGAACTTGAAGAAAATGCCCGTAATAACAGTCACGCTTGTCTCTAACAAGTTCTGCAATATTAAATCGTCAACGAGCATTTGGATATCGCGGAGGATAAGCATCGATTATATAACTGTCTGGATTGTTGCGAGCTATGCCGTAACAGGTAATAGTTCTTTCCGTCCTTACAAAGTAATACGTATATGTTTCTTGAATTTTATCCATACAGTTTACTCCAACAGGAATAAGAGTGAACACATTGCTTTGTCCAAAAATAAGCAATTTTCTTATCTCTTAATGTTGTTAGGGCGCGTAAAAGAATAAAGGTAACTTTATAAGAAGCGAAATACAGTTACATATATATTCGTTTTCCGATTTATGGGGAGAATATGCTGTGCGTCCCCATTTTCTACACGATAGGAAGTCACGGAAGGTTGATGTATGTATGGTCACTGCACTGGTTTCGGCTACATTTACATTCATCGAGTTTTTTCTCAATTTTAAGTTAACTCGAGAGAACTTCACTCCATAAACAATGTTAATCCTATGATGCATGTATTATATGTGTGTGTGTTTATTTTTTATAAAGCAAACGAATGTTTCCGCAAGAAAAACAAGTATGAAAAAGATCAGTCTTCTTATGATATACGCAAAACGTGGAAATATGAACAATTACGTTTACAATTACCAAACTGATTTTACTAAATAATTTACTATCGCATTATTTATTATTTATTATTTATTTAAATTAATTTTTTCACTTCATATTTATTCATTTAAAGTGCGAGTAAAACAGTGGAAAAATGCCAATGTTTTATGTCTGTTCCGAAAGTATAAGTTATAATATAAAACTAATGTTATTACTAAAGTATAGTTATAATTATAAAAATAATCTTCTTTTTATAAAAACTACAGTGACCGAAAGTAATTTCTTTTTTAATTTTTTATTTCTAGTCATATTAAACTTACACATATAATTAACAATGAATCAAAAAGAAGAAATGTAAAAAATAATAGGATGTGTGTTCTTCTAATATATGATTAAATATTAAAATTATAACAGGTAACCATGTGTATACACCCTTGCCTTTTTTTTGTTTTAAATCTATCTTTATCAGAAAAATAGTACACCCATATTTTATTCAAAATAGATGTCACTACTGATTGTGCATTGAATAATAATCTTTTATTGTTAAGTATAAAACTGCACATAATCTTGCACGAAAATTAGGTCTGAAATAGTTAAGAATACTGAAAATGAAATAATGTAAAAGAAGGAATGGAATGAAAATAAAGACGAAACAGTGTAAAAACGGAAGATAAACTCCATTCATTAAGAAGTAATTGACCATTGATGTAGTACTAAAAACAAACGATTTTTTGACTGTGGAAAATTGAAACGTGGTAAATCGAGACACATATTGTCCGTGTGAAACAAAAGCCGCGCATGAAAGTATATACCACGTAAATTGAGGAACAAATATGCGCTAGTATAAAACCAAGCTTCATTTAAACGAGCAATAAAATTTCTTTTGAAAGAGAAAAACACAGATTAAAAGTTAGTTAAATTCGTGGCATAACCTCCTTTATGTGAATAATGATATATGTGTGTGTATAAGTTTTCATATTTTTCATTTCTCTGCAATTCCCGGCACATTTATTCCTGTGCAGCAGTAATCACTGCGTAAAGTAACGAAACTTAAATTCCAGTTCTTAGTTTGGCAATTGTAAAGAATTTATATCAGATGACAGATATAAATTACGTAATTTTCAACTACTGTGAATAGAGTTGAAGATTATGTTAATATGCAGTTAACTCCATACTTAATACCGATATAATATTTTTTTATGTACATGCATTCATATTCAGCAGCATTAACGTGTAATAAAATTAGCCAGGGACTATTAAATATTATAGCAGAATGAATAAGCAGCTCAAGGGTTTGTTTGACTTCGTGTTTCACTATGCGTCCTAATTTCATATTATTATTACTAAATCAGAAAATAACTTTTTTGCGTTTTCAATTAATCTTTTCAATTTATTATGAGGTGTATATACAATTTAACTAAGTGAACTTGAGGCCTCTAGCACGCATGTCCAACCATAAGATCAGTAACTATGTCGTTTCTCATCTTTTTTAATTATTAATTCTGTGAATCTGCAAACGAAATTAATGCTCTTCGAACGCTACATAAGAACTTCCTCCGGAGTATTTATAATTGATCAATGTTGTGAATAATTATAACCTCAAGCACATTTTGAACATTTAAAACAACGAAATAAATAGTGGCAAATGGCTTTATTTCTTTTCATAATGTAACAAAACAACTAACGAAACGAAAAACAAGTAATATTATTAGTATTTAGTTACTTTTCTTTTGCGTTTTGGTATTTCTATCGATCTGCATGGAATACTCCCCGTTATATTTAAAAACTGTCCAAGTAGATTTTATTCGTTTTCTGATATGATGTTTTCAATTAGGGATTTCCCTAAATCGTAAACCGAGTTCACCGAAATTTTCTATTGGGTTTGTGTTAGGTTAAATCAGTTCATTATTGTCCAAGACAGTAATCTATAGCAAAGTCTTGAAACCTCTTTTTTGTGGCAAAGGCGGTAAAATTGGATTTTTATCTTCAATTACAGTTATAAATGACAGTAAATAATCCTGTAACATTTCTTAATGTTTTTCTACGACCATTTTACCACTTAGAAAAAAGATATTAAATTTAACGATTTTTTTTCTAAATCATATTAGTAGTAGTAAAATCTATCTCAATCAATGCATTCAAATTAAGCTTCTTTTCATTACTCCGGGTATGCTTCTAGGCGTATTCCGTTTTTGAATAAATGTGGCATATTTTATTCTAGCATCGATATGTCGCTTTTTTTACTGATTGTTTTCGAAGACATTTTTGCTATTTTAACTTCGCAGACTGTGCAATTCACTCTTTTACGAAACTGGAGTCACATTTTAAATTAAATCAAGTCACTAATTTCAACATTGAAACTGCAGTTTCCGAGATTTCCTTTAAAACTTGTTCGTAATTTCTTGCTTTTCCGATAATTCTCTATACCAACTATCAAGACATTTTTTACAACACGTAATCCATTAGTTACAGTTGCAACTTCTCGTTGAGTCTTTCCAAAAACTTTTCAAATCGATTATTCACGATTTTTCAATTTCGTTCAATTCTTTACCGCGTCGCGAATAAAGCGAATAATGAGAAACTAGTCCATAAATATTTTGAAAAAGTACTTGTGGATACTTATTCTAATATAAAATAGGCAAATAATTCACACAAAACTCGGAATTGTTATTATCGAATTCCGAATATAAACTGAATTTACAAATGTACACAGTCCTAATATGTAAATATGATGCATAGCCATGATGCATGAATTATTTTTTGAAAATTTTAAATAAATAATTACAAAAATACGTTAAAGTGTGCTATTATTCACTGCACTGTAATTAAGTAATTGATAATTATAACCGAAGGTCTACGAATAATTTCATTCCGTATTAAACGTTTTCGTTCCCTATTCAGAAACTCAAATGCATTTACAGTTACGTATGGAAATATAGAAATATACGTGAAAATAGGATTTGCGTATATAATATAGTTTCCTTTGTGTAGTCGAAGGTTAAAGGAAATATTTGAAGTTTCAACTTGTGCGCCAAAGTGCTACCTACACATTTATTTAATTCCAAATCCATTTGCGCACCTCTTTTGCCAGTTGTAGATTTAATTGACGTGTACATCTAATGGAATAGATGCACCATTAGATATACTTATTTTATTATATTCGTTTAAACGTAAAAATTGAAGGGTAAAATATGACTATTTTAATTGTACGAACAGAACACATCAAGATATGCTACAGATTTATTTTACTGCATTTCAGTAATAAAACAAATATTTTAATCTTTAAAGCTTTAAAGAGCTTAATAAATATCAGTAATATAATTACTTATCTTTCGAATATATACGATTTTATCTTGTGGCAATATTTTACAGTATTGAGTAACTCAAATATACAACCGTATATTTAGAATAAAGTCGTAGATGTAAAATATAATGTATAACGTATAATGCTCCGTCTATAACAGCATGTATTTTTTAAAATAGATTATTGGTTGAAAATATCAACTTAGCATGAATATGTGTATGTCACTAATGTATGTACTTATATTACTACGTAATATATTGTAATATCAAATACTAACAAAGGTATTTGTTAGAAATATTGAAAACGCGCGCCAAACTTCAAAACATTTCTTTGTTATTTGTAATCGATAACATTTGTTTGTTCATATCGATCTTTTTCAACCCCTGTGAATTTGGTTAAAAGTGAAATCTATCCAGATTAAAATACTTCCTTCCTCGGGCATAATTTATTAAATTAATATCATCAAGATAAAAGAATGTGTTAATTAAATAAAGTTTATTTAAAACGAACTTCGTTTTATCAGCATTAAATGTGCTAGCAGAATTATAGTTATAGTGATAATAATTCATCCTTTACATTATTACCTTCTTTTTGTCTGTCTAAATACAATATATATAAACGTAAATATATGAATAAGTAAACCTGTATGTATGTAAATTAGTGAATGAGAATTTATACATATTATATCTGAAACGTCTATATCACAGAAACCGTTGAGATATCAACCTATGTTCACTAAGCTTTTTTTATTCAGTACGGTGTGTCCTATTCGCCATATAAATATTGCAACATTTAAAAAAAAAACATTTGATAATGTAAATACAAATATGTACGAAAATATTTACGCACAAACGCAGTTAATAGTTTAGATTGTTGCCTTGGATGTTATGATCTTCAATCAATTGAAAATATTATTTATTCAAATTGGAACTTACTTAAAAAAAACTTGATGTATTTACTATTACTAACTCTGTAAAATAGACATTCGTCTCACTGGATGAACATTGAGGGATAATTCACGAGACAACTATTTTTTCTAAAAATTCAACTGTGCGATTACTTCTATTACACACCACATTTTGACTTATAAGCGTCAACTGTACTCTTAAATAATAGATCCTGGTTTGTGTTATAATTTAGTTCTAATTGATTATTCTGAAGTATGGTAATATCGTCAGAAGACAAACGAAACAAAATCACTTTCTATGGAAATGAAATTCTTCGGTAAAACATTTTATTCTACATTTTCGATTTCCATATGTAAACAATCTCCTTTTCAATGCTTCTTGTGCCGAATACAGAATTTAATATGTATTATTCGAGAGGGTTCTGTGAACTGGGGAACGGAATTTTAACGCAAGAGTACTGTGGGGTCAAGTGTCAATTGTTGTAGACGTTTGCGCCTTTCAATCGAATGGTTTAATCCCTATCTTTGAGAAGATAAACTGCAGTGGACTCGAGACATTGCGGATGGCATATATTTACCATGAAGTGACCACGACTGCCATCCGTGTATCGCTCGAGAGTGACAGTTTACGATGTTGTCTGTCAAAGTCAAGGATATTGCATCTATGTAACGTATCTGCCTCCATACAACCTCGTGTAGTTTCGAATTTAATCTGAATTTATAATTTTAACCCAAGCTTTTCAGGCCCCGAGCTTTCATATGGAAGTCGAGGGCGTGAAAAGCTGAGAAAAGTCCTCGAATATACCCTCGTACACATTCATTCTGAAAAATGAAAAAAAAATTGTTTTCCTGGAAGAAGTTTTATGATATCGAAATATGTTGTACCTTGTGTATAAGATGAAACTATATTTGCATGGAAGTTATTTCCATTTATATATACGTTTGAAATAAATACTATTTCATCGATGCCGATTCTGAATATTTCGTAATAGAATACAATTTCCTTCTGGGCTATTCCGTTTGAATATTTGATTGTAACTGAGTGTGTTCGTTTTTTTGCTTTCCGATTGACTACTTCAATTTCTCATTTCTTGCTCGTTTGTTCTTCCTTAGGGACAAAGAAAACGCAAGGTTTCGATTCGCGTGACTTGGTATCACGACAAATACCATATCTTTCTAACCAATACTATATCAAATCTAATGGTAGTTATACAAGGTACAATGGAGTAACGCGTGACAGAATTGAGGAAGGGCTGATTTTACGTATAAAAATAAATCAAGTAGAATGAATACAGTTTTTTTTATATGAAGCCTTATTTTCAAGGAAAGTGAGTTTGCTAATGTCAATGTTATACTAACAAGGAAACCTTTTCAACCAGCACTCGCCGATTTTAATGAAACTTACGTGAGACATAGTTCTTAAAAAAATATTTCACACGTATTTTTTCTTATCAGTCAACATCCACATTGAACGGGCGAAAACATCCTTCAAAGTTGAGGGTTGAAAGTATATTTTTTACAATATCCCTGAAACTAAGGGGTGTAGAAAAGAAATTTTTGTTTAAACTGTTCGTCTTGAAATGAACAATTCAAATTTCTTTTCGACACCAGAAAATATCGAAGAAGAATTATTCTAATTTAAGTAACCTAAAATTAATAGAATTTTATTAAAAAAAATTATTATTTTAGATGCATATTTCAGCTACTGTTTAATAGGTTTAATAATATACACATTGCCTTATGTTTTTCAGTTTAAATTAATATTTGCATTATGAAGTCTGTTTTACATATTTTTGAATTAATATTCATTCGTTTTGCATTTTATGTACTCTACATTAAAAATATTGAATGCAGTAATTTTAGGAATATAGACAATGCCCCAGAAACGAATGATTAGACTTTATGTTACTTACATGCAAGGTAACAAAAGGTCATAGAGCTATTCTGTGCGGATAAAGGCTTTTTACTGTGTTATAAACCTTTTTCATTTGCTGGACAATGTATTGCGTAAACATCGAAAGTTCATAGACATTTAATCTTCAAAAAAATATTATTCATCCTTTGGCTTTATGGCCTTCAAACTGAATCATTTGATTAAAAATTTACCGCCAACATGAAGAGGTGATAACAATAATACTTGGATATCTTTAGAAGACCTTCAGGAATTATCAGAACATTTTTCCATGCAAATACTGTTTACAGTTAAGGGGAAATAATTTTATAATACTTTTTATATTTTGTTTAAACACCAAAATTTTAAGTTATTGACAAACGCCAGTTTTTTTTTAATATTAACATTTAATCTCTGTTAGACTTCTCGCGAAAATGATTATTAAGAGATTTCGAATTCAGTGTATTATTTTTAGAAAATATTTAAATGTTCAATTTCAAAACTTCATTACAATCATATTAATTATAATTCTTTCTTTCTTAATGTAATATCTGGAATTTTTAGCGTAGGTTAAGGTATTTTTAGGAAGAATGAATGTAAGAATGAGTGTGAGTGAAGGACAGGCTGTAAAACGGTCAAAGAAAAGTGGCCTGCACAACGTTACGGACCCTGGACTGCAGGGCCAGCTTTCCAGGGGTGCATCCGAGTGTTTGTGATGAGTGTGAGTAAGAAGAATGCTTGTGGGGGAGAGAATGGTTTTTAAGTGCGGATGGTGAGAGATTTTAAGGAAGTTGCGTTGAGAAGAGAAAAGACCTGTACACTGCGAGCTATATCGTTTCTATTTATTTATATTTTGTTCAATTATCTATTCCTGCGTTTTTTTAAAAATAAAACATATTTAAAATACCACTAATACCACATTAATTTCTCAAATTAGTTAATTTTTTATCGCTTAAATAAGTAATTTTAAACTATGTTGTTATTGTAGAAACAGGAACATGTATAGTTACGTATGCAAGGTTTATCTAAAACATTTCCTCATTTACATTAACACGACTGACATAATGATCTTCCGTAGTCAATAATTTTTTTCCCAATATATTGGAGGTCATTAATCACTAAGGTTCTATAATCTTTCATCATTATTTTAAATTAAAAACCAATTGAATTTAAGTTTATAAACTCCAAGGTAACAGGAAATTTTAAATAATACAAGGAATAATTGCAATGAAAATTACTTTCACTGTCCATGGTATATTGAAAATATAAAATAAGATTTCATTGTCGTGACTTACAATTATTACTTTACAAAAAAATTGATTTCAAAACTTCTTTGACAGACCTGCATTTGTGATTATTATACCATGAAACATTACCCAAATTTTTATTTCCATAAATTATTTTATAACAGCTAGAAAAGTAAAGAATTGGGACAAGGAAAAAGTTTGTTGATGTGAATATTTTATTGTATTTTAACATTTGTAAATGCCTTAAATGTGTTAAGATTGCGTACAGTGAAAGCAGATCTATTGAATAAACGCGTTAACCTATAACATATGCGTTCTTCAGATTTTTTTAACTGCAGGTCAAATCACTCTCTTTTTGTTTGTATCGTTATTGCGACCGCACCCTATTTAAGTAATCAGATAACAATTGAACATGTTGAGCACCGTGGCGAAAGTAGGTTACATGTCATTTGTGGTCTACAGAAACTTTTTCAATGAAATATGTTGACATCATGACATTATGTTTTCGTCGTTTTTGAAGCGTGTATCAGAGCCTGTGGTCGTGTGGTTCACAAAATGTCACCTCAGGAAAACACACGTCGCTCAATACGTTAACGTAGAAATTAAGCTGTTGCATAATAATAGTAATACAAATTCATATTATGAAGGTATTTACGTTAGTTCTAAATGGTAACAGTATGTAGTGAAGTAAATGCATTTATTAGTTCCATACGTTGTAAAAAGAATATAAAATTTCATGAATATTGAAATGCAAAGATAGTTATTACATAGTTGCTTTTTATATTCCTTCTTCATTATCGATATGCACTTTTAACCCTTTGCAATCCGCTGTCCCCTCTCAGGGGACATTAAAGTTTATTAGTGACTACGGGGAATTAAGTTATTTCAGCACAACTTTTTGAGACATGCATGTTTCCCTGAAGTTTTCTCTTGAAATAGCACAAGAAATCAAACCAAAATATAGTAAAATTACTGAGATACATAAAAAAAATGTCAGCGGGTTTTGTGTCAGAAGAGAACGTGAGAAGCGTGTTCACGACGGTCCGAGCGCTTCCCGGCGCCACTTGAAAAGGGCGATGAGGAGAGTTTGTAGAATATTTATATTTATAAATATAAATAAACAAATTTAAAACTGGAGGAAAAGATTTTCAAAGCTGAGCTCAGTCTGATTTGAAGCGTCGAGCGGTATAGATAGATCTAACGAGTGAGAAAATCAGAAAAGTGATTCTTCCCTTTGTAAATAAGTTCTTTTGGTAAAAGTTCTTTTGGTAAATATCATTTTGTGAGTTAGTAATAACAATTAGAAGTTTTAAACCCATGTATTTATTCATTTTCTTTATCAGAACAATGGCAAAGCGTTCAAACCCGAATGAGTCTCATGACACAAGTAGTAGTGAAGATGAGCTCCAGATAGACGTTTATACAGATATGCTAGAAAGACTAAATGTAGAAGAAAACGATGGCAGTGATAGTGATATCGTCCAACCAACAAGGCGTCCAAGAGATCGCATAGCTAGCAATAGCGATGAAAGTGATACGGAAGAACGGTTTATCACACTGTACAAAATTATAAAAAATAAAATATTGATTTTTTTGCAAATATACATTCCTTGATGTCAACCAATTCATATAAGTCCAATATCATAATAATACGTTACTTGGTTCCAAAACTACACTAAATAATATGCGGGTCCGTAAATGCACGTTTCTGCCGCAAAGGCGCGCTGAGTAGCTGATAGCCAACGTCCAGAATGGTTCGGAGTGCAAAGGGTTAATATTTGTGTGATTAATCTTACTACTTTTTAATTAGATTTAAACGAAATTTAGAAAGCTATTATGTACATATATGTATATCTAATTTATATATTTTTATTATAACTTTACCATCATTACAGTTGTGTTTCTACTTATACGTTACATGTATTCATCAAGTGTTGTCAAGGTATATTTTGGTTCATTTGCGCAAGGAAACCACCATTATGTGATTGATTTAATTCTTATAAGGGAATAAAGTTTATATTTTTATGCATATTTAATTCTTGTCACATGCTCGTTTAGCTGCACTCGATATTTTATAGCCCGTTTCGTACAAGCCCAGGATTTCTATGTTATTCACTCTT
Organism: Nomia melanderi; assembly: GCF_051020985.1. Lineage (NCBI taxonomy): Eukaryota > Metazoa > Arthropoda > Insecta > Hymenoptera > Halictidae > Nomia > Nomia melanderi. The sequence continues at coordinate 2,422,945 of NC_135009.1, forward strand.
GAGTTAACACTCAAATCTAGTGCACTTTCCTTCGCAAGTGATTCCAGCAAGAACTCAAATCAGGCGTAAAATAACTCGATAGTTCTATTTCGAAAGATATCCCTCCATCGTGGGTGCTGAGTCGTAACCGTTTTCGAGTTCAGTTTTTCAGTTCAATTCATTTCCTTCAATAATACCTATTATCAGGTAGGAGGAAAAATATCATACGATTGAATTGAAAAACGCTAAGGTGCTCTTCTGATCCCGAATCGAAAACTTTGATTCCTTTTAGGTATATTTCTTCATCTGCACACTGTTAAGAATTAGTCTCCCCAATATAACTTTATATAAAGTAAAAATAGTTGACCAGTTAAGACGAATTTTCTACGTGAGTAATAGTAAACACTTGCTCCTTTATTAAATAAAGAAATTCTATATGTGAAAATGTTTGAACTTCTTACATTATGTAACAAAGTGCTCTTTTTTGAAATAGTTATATTATCCAAATTTGATAGATATTTTTGAAAATTTAATACCTGTGTCAGAAGTTGACCATTCTTTAAAACGAGGAAACTATGTAGTAATTGACCATATATTAGTTAATAGTTGACTACTTACAATAAAACCAAAAACACTAAAGGTGATTACTTAAATATCGTTTATTCATTTCAATTATGTCAAATTACAAGTAAAAGGACGAATACAAACGAAAAGAAATTAATTTCTTACCATCATTTATACAGCATTTCTTAACGGCAGCGTTAAGGAAATTAGAGTACAGAGGCATAAACAATTTAATTCAGGTAAAAGTGTTTCAGAGTTGGCGCGATAGATGTTGCAGTATATCCATCGCACTTTTACCGGAAGATTATTACTATTAAAAACCTTATTTTTTACGTTTCCCTGAACAATGATCAACTACTGATACCAGGTCAATTACTAGTGCCTTTACCTTAATTTACAGAATTATAAAAATAAATAAAACTTCATGTTATTCGCGTCAATGATAATAAAATTCTGTGGTTATAGTTAGTAATAATTTGTACGAAAACGAATGATTAAATTACATATTGGCCGATGGATTTAATTAAAATTATACATTGATTGGCACGAACAGACAATAACGAACGGTAATGAACGACACCACACTGAAACTCGCTCATGTTCGCAGTACGCCTTTATATATTCTATATTTTTTCTGGAATTTTCCTTAATTCCTTACCCTATAATTTATTTCTTAGCTGTGATCGATATAATTACTTCATCGTTACTAATCTATTAGGAAAGGAACAAATTTTGATGCTATTGTATGTCTACATTTACTCCACAGGTTAACGATTGATAATAGAATTAGAGATTCGACTTCTCAAATTCAGTCTAAAATTTTGCGTCACGAGTCTGACATAATATTTTAGGTTAAGGAGTGAATATTAACCCGTTGAATGCCGTACGATTTCATAAAGCACAAAACAGAAAAAGTAAAAAATATAATTTTCAATTATTTGATTGAATTTTATTATTATTACTCGTTCATCTAGCTACATGTTACCGCATTAGGTAGCATTATTCATAATATAGAAATGTTATCAAATAATCATCGTTTAATTGAGTGAACTATAGTAATTCAATTTGGTTGGGTGTCACCGGTGACCCACATGGCATTCAACGTGTTAAAAAGAGACAGATTGCATTGAAATTTCTTGTTACCGGCAATTAATCAATATTTAACAAAATACATCCAGCGTATTTCAACGGTTTTCAATCTCCATGAAAAGTAACAATACTCGTTACCAGTAGTTAATCCATGTTCAGCACAACACATTTTTCCATATTTCGACGATTCGGTAACATTCTCGATTTTCATGGAAATCATACAATAGTATTTAAGAAAGGTTTATTTTTTATAGTTTTAACAAATTTGTCTTCAACAGTTTACACCCTAAAATTTATATTTAGGTTTTCAACATTTTTTATGGAGCTATCCATCTTTATTCTAGTATACTCGATTCATGTGATAACAATTTGCTCTCATACAAAAAGATTTCTATGAGAGACGAGTATTTGCATGAAGTGATAAATACAAGTATTTAAAAATTTTCTAGAAAATCATGCGTTAAATCGTTTAGCAAATGAGTACGTGCGCATACAAAAAGAACTTTTAAGAGTAATTGGTACGCCGTGAAAATCGATGCTGGTTTAACGTACAATAAATAGTTGCTAAAATGACAGGAAATTGGAAATCATTAAATCAATTTATGAAAAGCTGACGTCCAATTAATTCTTGGAACGATATTTTGGTGGATTCAAATAATAAAAACGAAACCTCAGAAAAGTTGATATGAACATTTTCTTAATAACAAAACGTATTTAAAAGTATCAATATTCAATCATAGATTTATTTCAATAATAAAAATAATGCAATTAGTAGGATTAAAGATTAGAATGAATTTAGCAAAATTTACTATTTGTACGCTACAAGCGCTTCGAACGCTGACACTTTAACACCGTCATAACCGTGGAAACTTTCTAGAGAGAATAAAAATATCTATTTTATGAAGAAGGAAGTTCTCCTAATAGTTCTGCTATACAGAGAGTAAAACCAAGCTAACTTAACTGTTTGTCTTAAAATTGTTTCCTAAACTTTAAATGTATTTTTCAGTCTTACTTTTTCGTGGTTCAAAATCTTAGTTTCTCAACTTTCTTGTACAGTTTTCTTAAAAACATTGGCTTGGCCGACTTGTCCATTCGAATATGTATTCTACATATATACCTATCGCTGTAGTTAGAAACAGAGTTATCTAAATTATATGAAACTTTTTATCTTTTTTGGTTAGTGGAGGATAATAAATATATGTACATAGTAATAACTACGTTATTGATTATTTAATCTTCAAATAATGAATGCTGGATAATTGTGAGCAGTAGGCGTTGTTATATTTATACAATGTAGTTTTCTCTTTATTAATTTATTCGTGTGATTACATAAGGCGTTTCTGAAATTGCAATACAATCGAAAAGGCAATTAATTACTAAGTCTTTTATAAAATTATTTTGTTGACTATGTTGAAATTATTTTTGATCCAGAGTCACATTATTTTTAGGTTATATTACAATTTAACCTCTTGCCTTATAATAACATGTGAGGCTCGCGATGAAGATTTTAAATAGGACTTAACAAACATACATGTTACTCAATGTTTGTCAATTCAAATGAAATATTACTCTTCTGTTATCAATTATTATATTTTAAAGCAAATATAAGCACAGAATATACCTAAAATTGCCTCTTTTTTCTGTAAATTATTAATAGCAAAGTAGTTGTGTCAATCATAGTTGAAAAATAAATCGTAGGATAAGGAGTTAAGAAACAACATATAACATATACATATACATATACATTATAACATATGCAATTAACGTTATGCGTTTTTGAAGTATCCACAAATTAATGAAATAATCACGGTTGGTATTTGTTCATTTACTTGTGTTCTTTACAACGTCCGTTATAAATAGAAGCGTTCAGACGCGACTATGTCTCATTTGTTCGAATGCTGTGACTCGACTATTCTCCATTCTTTTTTACAAGTGTCGATTCTTGTATCGGGTCCCATCTGTGCAGGATCCTAATCTTTCTCGGGGAATCTCGACCAAGGAAAGCGTTCTTAGCTTCGAGTATTCGTTCCCTATTGCAATTTCAACATTTACAGTCCATCCACAAGTATCGGCGACGTTGACGAAGGACTGCGTCTGAATAGTATCATTGGTTTCTTATCGCTTTCATTGCTCCTTGAAATGTTGTCGTTGCGAGAGATCGTCTGATGCATTTCTGTTGACAAAAAATTCTGTGACTAGTCTAATTGATAGCGATGAATAATTTGTCGGTTTGAAAATAATTTTATAACATTCAAAATACACATGAACATATAGAACAAGCTTACATGTATATGTTAATTTAATTCTTTAAGAAAAATTCTTCACAAAAATACTTTTAGTGCATTTTGTAGCGCATACAAAATTTGATACACGATGCAACTCGTTTCGATGTCAAGTGATGTTTACATCACATTGATAAATATATTGCAAGAAAGCAACTGTTTATATTATTACTACGTGCAAATGAATGATGTTTATTTCACTTGTATTCTGCATTTTCTAATTTCAACATTTATTATAGTAATAAATACATTTTTGAAAAGAGAAAAGGCTGAGGAACGTGTAATTTTGATATCTTTATTAAACTCTTTAGCCTATGTCATGTTTGGTACACGCAGCGTTTCAAGAAAGTTTAATCAAAATGGGCTCGGCATTGGCTGTGTTACATTGTTGATCGGTTACATGTTAACACGTGTTTTCATGCCCAAACGTTGTTGACCAGTCATGAGGTAACTCGTGTTTGCACTTGCAGTAGCTATTTTACTTTTTGAAACGCAGGGCAATATAGAATATTGCAAAGGCAAAGTATTCAAAGTTATATAAAAAATATGTCCAAAGTTTCATTTCAGTTTGTCATGTGTAAACAAAGTGTATTGAACTTTATTTGGAGTGTTTCACTTTAATATTTAATTACGGAAGAATAACCGGTTATATGGGATAGCTTCTGCATAAAATTGCCGGTCAACAATGCGTTAAAAGGTCGTTTGTAGAGTAGAAAACTCCCGGAAGGATACGTAGGAATTCGTCTCCGAGTTTGCTCAGATCCATCGTGAGACGAATGTAGAATACATTTGAACGCGACAAACAGAATTCCACAGGGAATTTGAGCCCAACAATAGCAGCATCCTAATCCGTCGTATCTAAAGCGGAAACCGTTGTTGCTGGAAAGATGATTGCGTTGTGTGTCTATAAATATACAGCAGTGTGAGAGCACGGTGTAGCGGAGGTGTTGACACATTCATCGGAACCGTGAAATGGTACGAGATTCGTGGACAAGCAGTCCGTAGTAACTATGTGTCCACAAAAGGATTTCGCACTCGGCGACAAAGTAATTTTTTGATATTCCACAGAACCCCTTTGCGATTTCTGAGCGACGAAGTGTACGAACCAGAAAATCCGCTAAACCTTATTTTCAAACGGTTTCAGGATTTTCTGTTGCGGTAAAATTATCTTAGGTTACTTGTTGCAATTGTATATTAAAATAATCATGTCGATATTTAACTTTAACTCTTATCGTATTATCGTTTGATGCTGTAAAACAACTGAATTGCTACATTATAATTTAATTTGATGTGTGTAAATACACGTTCGTGCCATGACTTAAACAGGGTCTCATGTTCATGACAGCATAAATTTCATATTTATGTTTCCTGCATCGTCTCACAAATTTCCTTAAGTGCTATATTAGTTATGTAAATTGCTTTTCTAGCTTGAACTTTCCAAGAGTTTTGCTACTTAAATGCAGGACGTATAGCCTAAAAGTTTTCGAACGCGCACAGAAACGCTGCGGCGACTTACATCCAAAGAATTTAAAGTTTCTCTATGAGAGATCGTATCAGTACACATTTCATGCAGGCGATAGAATGTTTGGGTTCAATTGAAAAAGATGTTCGAGCGGTATCGCGTGTAAGAGAAAACGCATTGATAAAAAATCAGAATAAACATAATAATATGTATTTTCAAAATTATACAATATTACATCAGTTTATTTTTTAATTTCAATTTATTTCGATGATATTCGTGACAATTTCATTTAAGTAATTGAAAGGCTTTGTGGCTTTGCTTTTCTCGGTCTGAATATAAATACGATTTTTCAATTACGGGAAAAGGAAATGTCGAAATCCTGTAAATGAAATAAACAATTTTAAAACGAGTCGCATAGTTATACGTTCCATTTCCAATCTCCTTGTTACACGCAACGTGATATGAAATTCAACGATTCGAAATTTTCTGCTCGCATATTAAAGTATATAAATACAATTGAGTTTAACGATGCGTCCGTTATACATATTTATACTGTTTTTTTACATCTCCTAATTGCTTGTATTAATCTTTATGAATGTGAAAATAACTGTGGATTATTGAATTCAGGTTTGATAAGTAAATTGATTTGTTCCATTTCTAATAATTCATTTAATGTATGTATCAATAGAATTATCAAACAAGTTAGTTAATTGTTTTCTTCCTGAAATACTGAAATAGTAATGAACATCGTGGCTCCTTTGTTACTAAAATTTACCTAATTTGGTAAGTCCACTGATATTGACTCCTTGCCTATGATTTCTTTCTCAACTCTGATCGATACGAATACTTTGTTAGTAATAACTTACATGAAAAAGAGACAACTTCTAGGCATATTTTAAGCCTATGTTTCTTTTTAAGTAGAATAATTGATTGCAGAAAAGCAATATTTACTTTGCTTTCGACTGAACTGAGTAATATTTATGTTTTTTGATTCATGTTGAAAATCTTCATCACAAGTCTGGCATGTTCTTATAAAGCAAGGGGTTAATCCTTTGTACTCGAGAGCCTTTCAGTCGCTATTTGATTTGACCGAAAAAAATGATAAAATTTCAAATTCAATATTAAATTTTATGCAATGTATCAACACATGGAACATCGAAATAAAATAGTTCTGTCACCTAATTTATACAAGGTATTTAATTATGTTAGTTATAAAACATATCATTGATATTTCATCAGAAAATAATGAATATTTATCGGGGAAAATATTCTCGAGTGCAAAATGTTAAAATTCCAGGATGCATTTCGCGTTTATTCAGCAATACGGTTATTGTACGGTTTATTTTATTATTCCTAGGAAAACTGATGTTCTTTGCGATCTTGGAAATAAGGGATTTAAAAATAAACTATTAAGATACGTATTCGTGTAATTGCATAAAACAAAATCCACATAAACATTTACCAAATAATATTTATAAAATTCAATATGCATCAAATTGACGCGTTCCATGAACCTAGTGTTAATTTCATTTCATCAACTATTTCCATTTATTACGAAGACATCTCTAAACTCTTATTCAGAACCTTAGAGTTCGGAATTCTCCGTGTACCTCAATAACAATTGACGTATCGTAAACCTGCGCTGACTCGAGACCCAGCTGCAGGCAACCAGTCCCATCCTGTGTTTTCCTTTAATCCGCTTCAACATGTACATCGCTTCGACACGGCACACCTTCACCCTAAAAGCGGCGAATTGAAGATATACAGTCGGTTACAAAAATATTGGGACACCAGTATAATTTTGACGTCTAAGCATTGTATTTGGAACAATTAAATAAATATATATGAAAATGACTTGAATTATGTTAAAGTAAAATATAAAGAATATAAACAAACCATTTTTTGTGAATACATTCTTTATATTGTACATCAACTTAACTCAAGTCACTTTCATATATATTTATTTATTTGTTCCAAATACAATGCTTAGAAGTCAAAATTATATTGGTGTCGCAATATTTTTGTGACCAACTGTACATTGGAAGATATATTAAAAAGGAATCCAAAGAAAATTCAGTGACGATATTTTTTCTCGTATTAACACTGCACAAGTAGACAGAAAAAAACAATCTAATCTCATAGAAGAGAAATAAGAAGCTAAAAAACGTATTTATTCATCAGTATTAAATAGTTTGCTCGTATTTGGGATTGTGAATTAATTGTGAAAATACTTATTATAAAGCCAGGTCTTTATCAGTCGAAATTCATATTACACAAAAGCATCAAACAATGAATTTTAAATTACTTTCTTTTAACCCCTTGCCCTGCAATATCATGTTAGACTTATGATAAAGATTTCAAATTGAATTTAACAAACATAAATATTATTCAATTTGTTTGAATGCAAATTACATATTATTTCTCTGTTATCAATGATTATACGTTCAAGCACACGTTGGCGTAGAATAAAACTGGAATTTTCTCTTATTTTCAATAAATTATTAGTAAAGTAGTTAGATCGATCACAGTTCAGAAAGAAATCATAGGGCAAGGAGTTAACACTTGCACATTTAAACATCTGTAACATTTGTTAGTTTCACAATTTTAGAGTTTTATATACAAACTGTAGTAAAATATTACATAACGTAGTTATTTTTCAGTTTGGGAGTGAGAGATAAGTACTTTTCAAAGTACCGTAGAAGTTCCATTTATTTGTTTTTATTAACAACATTTCTTATTCGAATGTAACGTTTCCTTTCTACGAATCCTTCTGTTTTGAAATTTGTTCGCTGACACAAACCGTTTATCGCTTGGTAGCGTTGTGTCTGGTTATGTTTCTTTGCGTAACATACAATTTGTTCATCCATTCTTGCCATACCTATAATAAATACAACGTAACATGCCTTTTGTCTTCAGTCGAATAGTAATACATTATATGTATAAGCAAGAACATAACAAACAAACCACAATAATAAATTCGACAAAACTTATCGCCGTAACTTTTTTTACAGACTGCTTCTTCATCTTCTTTTCTTCATTTTTATACTTTACATGACCTTGAACACTATTGTATACTAAATCATTGAATATGTTTCCTCAGTTATTGTCATGTACTGCATGATACAAATATTAATTTTAAAAACTTTGTAGTACCATCATTGCTCGGAGATTACAGGATTTTTAAAAAATCTATACAATTTTATTACATTTCCTATAGAAAGTAATGAAACTTCGTCCTGTTCTGTTTTTCTCGTAAATACTATGATCTATAAGAAAAACATCAGGAACTACAATTTTTAAGATATATAATATTCCCTGCAACAAAGTTACCTTTATGAAAGCATAAAGTGCATATTTAAAATTTGTTTTACTTAGTGAAGGGAGCAAACCCTCGATTAATTAATTCCAGATTTCTGTATGTGTGTAGTGTGTCGGAAGTTGGAAAAACAAGATATACACAGAGACTCAAGGGGCGACCTAATTGGTGCAATTAATGGTTGGAAGTCGCTAAAGAGAAACGCTGAAACAGTGCAATTAACATTTGCATAATGCTTTTTACAATAAGATCTATCTTCAAGTTTTTCAGGGTGTGCGTCGTATTATTTGTCACGTGACGGCTAAAACTTCGTACGAACGCCCTATTTCTCCATCGCTGTATCGATCTACCTGCCAGTGCCGACTTCATGGAGTTCCGATAACAAACTAACGAGTTTATTTTTAACGCATTTGAGGAGGAACTCGCGGAGTGCTCGTGTGCATGCATTGTAGCGGCAAATTACACCGGCTCTGATAGCTCTTAATTGATTGAAACGAAGCAGTTCTACACACTATCGATTTCACAAGATAGAAAACAAGTTCGACTTCTCCTTTCGTTGGGAAGTAACGAAACTTGTTTTTTTTCCTCTCCGCCGTAAGGAGATCCGTGGAACAAAACGGGGAATACAGATCCAATGTACCGAATGTTTAATTCTTGTCCCGTCAAGTAGTGTCACTGTGTTCTATGATTAACACTAAGAGAAAAACGTGATATAAACATAGGGTAGTAAACATTTTATTAAAATTTTATAACGAAAATGTCAAAATTATAAATGATTGTTGTCTCGTTCGGTCGACTGGTCATCATAATTAACACTAGGTTTACGATCATTTATTGTATAGTTTTTTTGGTCTCAGAAAAATTAATGTTCGTTTATTTAGATTTTGGAAACTATAGGGTAAAAGATAGGCAACTAAAATACACATTTGTGTTATTGCATTAATTAAAACCGACGCAGTCACTAAATAATATTTATAAAACTCAATATGCGTCAAACTATCGTGTTCCGTAAACCCAGTGTTAAAGTTGAGTTTTCATTGTTCAAAGTGATGCCCATTCTTGTGAATACAAATGGACATTCTTGATAAATTAAGTATATTCAATATACGAAATTGTACTGCAGTAATGAAAATTGTAAATAATGGAATTACAATAAACGCTACTAGCTAAAACAACTTCTTCAACACAGTTGAATATTTTCAACGTTTCCATACAACATCACATAAGAAACATGATGTATAAGTTTGATATTTTTGTAACAACTTTTTAAGAAAACTTCTACGACCTTTAGTTTATACAACATTTTTCTCTCGTTTTACGTCATTGAATATGTTGATACCGTTTGCCGGAATGAAACTGAAACATTCTGCATATCTAGGCTACATCGCGGTTACAAAGTTTCGTTCTGCAACATTGATCGGAATCGGTATAACTTGCGGACGCGAAATAATTCGTTGTTTGTTCGACTTTTCAACTTGCGACGCGTGACTGCACTCTATTTCATATTACAAATCAGATTGTACGACCCCGACCAATAATTTAAACATTTTCTTACCTTTTTAAAGTCGTACGTATCCCGTAAACACTGTGTATGTATAAGTAGTGTCACTGATCGATCATTAACTGCAATTGGCCATGCATTTACATATTCAGATTATATAAAGTGATTCACGTATCATTCCGCGCGATTTCTGATACCTTTGCAACAACGTTCCAGAAATAACTTATTTGTATTAAATATATTACCTATAACAAGAATAACAATTTTAAAATTGTTTTATTTTCAAACCAAACTGAAGGTCACTTTTAGTTTTATAAATAGTATCATATAATTTTCGTCCACTTTTTGCGGAACACTTTGTATAAGGTGTTGTGTCTGGTATTTTAACATCGATTAAAATTTTTTCACTTAAAATCTTGGCTGGTTTTTAAGAAAATCAGCGTGAGTATTTATTTACTTGCACTTAGCCAAGTCTTGGGTAAATTTAGTTGGTATAATCGGCAGTACATTTCATTCTTATATTTACATAAGTAAAAAAATGTAAAATAAACTCTGTTCTCTTTCAAATCTTGTTATCCGAGAAATCGAATTTAAATATATACCCACAGTCGATCAAGTAATGTCTATTAACAAAATTTTTGGTCTTGATTTTCTCGATGAGGTAGCCTCAACTAAATAAATTGTATTTTGCACTTTCGATTTATCGTTCATATATTGTAGAATCCCTTTCTTCCTGATAGTACTACCACTTACAGAACATATTGTATAATATGGAATTATGTATATTCAACAATATTAAAACATCGATATCATCTGGTATTTATACTCTTTGCTTGAAGAAAGCATACAGTGATTAAAATAAAAAGATATGACAATAAAATAGAATAAAAAACAAACAATAATAAAATACGGTGGCAGATTTATGCATTTATATGTATTGATAATATATTTAATAAGAGCGAATGCTTTGATTTTTTAAAAATAATCTTTACAAAGTACCTACACATGTATCCATGCTGACATGAAAGTGGAACAAAAGTTTATATTTTATGAGCCTGATCAGAAGTACAGACACAGATTGTGCCTGTTGAGAGAGTGTACAAAAACTATTTACACAATCATTTGATTTAAACTACCAAAATGTACCATATTAAAATGACATTAAGACATGTTATGCGTCAAGAAATATATATTAAATAATGTATATTAATTTTTTACTCAAAATGAAGGGTTACATTAATAGTTTACATTTTAGAAAAATATGCCAGTGAAATAAGTATTAGTTATGTAGTATCTAGAAGTTTTAGCGTAGGGTAAGGTATTTTTAAGAAGAGTGAATGTAAGAATGAGTGTGAATGAAGGACAGGCTGTAAGACGGTCGAGGGAAAGTGGCCTGCACAATGTCACGGACCCAAGACTGCAGGGCCAGCTTTCCAGGGGTGCATCTGAGTGTTTGTGATGAGTGCGAGTGAAAAGAATGCTCGTGGGGGAGAGAATGATTTTTGGGAGAGAATGTCTGTAAGAGAGTGGCGAGAGAAGAGTCGTGTGTTGGCCTCCGTGGCATGGAGTCGTATTTTTTACGTGTTGTCCGTGTTGTTTCCATATTTCATTAAATACATATATTTATTCCTAATTCTCGATTATTGAAGATCTACCTTTTCACTATCTATAATAATAGTAACCACTATAGTTATTTATTCGTTTTTGTTATATAGAATAACTATACTGCGGATATTCATGCAATTACATATTTGTAATGCTAGTAGCACTGAACAATGAAGGTGATTCGTTTTTAATTTCTTATAAAAATTACAGAAGTACGTTTTATTAAATTGGGTAATAACAACATTTATTGTAATGTATACGAATAAGTGAATTTATTTAATAATATTCCATAAAAGAACCTTTGCTATTTTAGTAAGTGCAAAGTAAAGATCTAAAGTAGATCATTTTAACCTATCCATGATTCTAGTGTTAATGGTAATAGATAAAAAATGAACCTTAAAAGGAAATACATTTTGAATAAAAAGTTGATACAAAATGTAAATCCTTTCTCTGGGAATCTTCGGTGTTTGCAGCGTGTTACCTTCCTCTTTCTCTACAAGCAGTAAATACAGGTTTTAGGTTTTCAGATTGTAAATTTCGGTACATAAATTATATTTTTGTGAAGGATTATCGCATTGTGTTTTGTAACATGAAACTTATGATTTTTATTTCACACTGAACTGAACAGTAAGTGATTAAAGAGTAACAAACATGATAAGAAATTATAATTCTATGCCAAATTTGTACACCCCATCGTTAAGAGAAATTAATCAAATAATTTAGTAAGAAACTACATAATTAAATTTATTTGTCGTTGATACGAAATACTATAATTAATATTTCTTTTTAAAGAAAGAAAAAAAAATATTTGAATTTTTCCCTCGGTACAGAATTACTCGATGATTACCGTTTATCGCCACTATCTACATATAAACGAACCGCTACGAAACAGGAATCGCGAGACGAGCTTTTACGAACGATAGTGTGCAATTCACTGAGCATATTGATTTCTAGATTGGTTCTTTTGTTCCGGAGTGAGAAATCGATAGTATCTGTGAAATCGGTGATGTAGGGCCGAGCGAAGAGATACACGAATTACTCTAAATATTTTGGAGAATGTTTCATATGTTCGGTGCAAAAACCAGTTAACTCTTTATCGATCCTTCGATAAACATTTTTGCGAAGGCTGTTTGAAAGGTTCAAAATTAGATTTCACCTTGGATAAAACTTGTTTAGTTCAGTGGTATCTAAATATATGGACCAATATTACGGATACGATAGGACACTTAAGGTAGGTCACCAGTGTAACTCGTTTATTTGTAATGATGAAAAGAAAGTTCGCTGTAGCAGTTGTTTGACTTCATGAGGGGATATAGCGTGACGATGTCGCCGGTGACGGTTTCTTGATTCTACGCGGATCCACATATGTATGTATATACCTTACATACGATATTTTAAGATTATTATTTTGTTTCATTTATTTTCTAAAACGAACACAGCGAGCTACATGTTATTAAGTGTGAGCGTAGTTACAAGGAAAAATTCCAAAATAAATGCAGAAATTTAAAAATTTACATCTTTACATTTTGATTTCTGCATTTCCATTCTAAACTTCATTTTTGTTTATTGTAGCACAAACACTTTCCATGAAGTTTTTCATATCTAAACGTTTATATTTGTCTTTGGAAGTAAAATCCATTTTTATTACTGCTGCTTCACTGCTACGCATAATTTCGAAGCTTTTGTGCGAAAGTAAATAAAAAAGTTTGGTTAAAATAAAATATAAAAATTACTTAGTAAAAGTCTTTGACGCTTCTACTTGCAATCAGAAATATACCATCACACTATACTCTCTGTGAAATTAAGCAATTTATGTATCAAACATTTTTTGTTATCTTTTCGAATAATCGAATTATCCAGGTGACCTGTTTTAAGTGTCACACTTAATGTAGTTACTTTGTATAAAAAAGACATGCCGCACAAACGTCGATTGAGACAGCATCCAAACTGTGGATTTTATAAAAAAATGCTGAAGGAAGAAATTAATATTTAAAAAAAAATATTTTATTGTATTCCACTGCAATCAGCAATTAATAGTAAGTGTAAGTTATTTTATGAATGAGCCTTGTATATCGTTGTAACGCTTAAATTACGTAATATTAATTAATATAACGAAACTTTATAGTATTTGTAATTTATAATATAATATTAGAAAATGTTGTATCTATAAAAAAATTACCTACCTAATGCAAAAGCGCCGAAATGAATGATTTCATTTTTTTATTTTCCGAAGCGAACAATGTGTAAATAACACATGAAAAATTTATTGTACACCAAATGGTTGGTATCATCCTCTTCTTTAATTAACAGTAGAACTAATATACGCGTCAAAATTACGAGTCTGAGTTTTCTTATTTCGTAATTATTGATATCTCAAAAGTGTTAAGTATCCAATATAATTTAAGAAATAAATAGTTTCATTTGAATACTATAACGAACATGTGAATGAACCGAAAAAAATCTATTGTTACAATTTTTACCATATTAAACACTTGGTAGTTATAATGTTAAAAGAAAATAGTAAATAAAGTGAAGATCTGTTGTATTTTCGAAAAATCAACCCCTAACACATTATTTAGTGTACCTTGTGTAAGTATATATACAGGGCGAGTCATGCAACGTAACGATTCTAAATAACTCATAAAATACGTATTGTACGAAAAAATGTTTCCGACAAAAATTGCACGGTTTCGAAGGGGGCATTAAATAGTACCATGTATTTCATGCTCTTTTATTGCTTCATCGAATTTTTGCAGGTCACGTTCATTTTTTGTTTTAAATGAAATGTCTATACTTTCTTTTTAAATTCCGATAATGTAGAGTCTAAAAGGAATAATTACTCAGATATTTACAAAATGATTATTCTGCATTACAAAGCATGCTCATTCAACGAGACTATTATATTTGGTAAACAACTTTGTATGCGACGATAAGTAATGTCGTTAAACACGATCCTGGACATTAGATATCGTCGATATGAAATATCCGCAGAGCTTAGTAATGATAAAATTCGAACGGAGGAAAGTACTGCATTTATTAAGATGTTCAGTAACAGAGAGAAATATGATACCGTAATTGTTTACAGTGTGTGCGATGAAAATGCTGCCAGAACAAAAATATTATATTAAAATAAATATCCTGATCAACATCAGCCATTGCATTCTACCTTTTCGACGCTTTATCAGAATTTAGAAAGAAATTATAGGCATTCGATTTTTAAACAATGAACGTGACCTGTGTATCTCGATAAAACAGTAAAATAGCATAAAACCCATATTACTATTGAATGCCCTCTTCGTAACTATGCAACTTTTGTCCGAAACATTTTCTTGTACTATACATGTTTTATAAGTTATTTAGAATCGTCACGTTGTGTGACTCACCCTGTATGTGAGTACACATGTACTTTACAGGCATCGCTGTGAAACGACGCACAGTAGCAGAAATATATTTCAAACTTATATTTACCAACACTTCATCTCATCTAATTCTCATTCTACTTATAAAAATATTCGCCAACAACTGGCAATTGAACTTGAGATAGAAACGTAAGTCGTTAAGTCTCGAACTGTGAATACATAGCTACGATGCATGTTGCCCAGTCACAGTGGGTATAGAAAGGGTTATAGGTCGAGAGTGAAGAAACTTATCTGTTCATCCGTTGAGCTAGGAAACCAGAGGATGAAGCGGAGTTAGGACTTCCAAAGAGGATATCCTGAATGCTGTTAGAAGTGACTTTCCACGGTATACGTGCCTTGGTTTTCACAAGAGCATACCTAGCTACACACGGTTGTTCCAATTCATAAAAAATGCATATTAACCCGTCAAGTGTGGAATTTAGTTTAAAGAATCTCTTATTGTGCGCGCAATAAAATCAAATAATGAAGTATATACTTGTAAAATTTAGGCCAAATGCACTTATAATATATTTTAACGAAAATCTAAAGCAAACCGAAAAACAATTACACGTTTGTCTAAAAAAATAAATAGTTCGTCGTTGAAAAAATTAGCACCATTTAGAGTTTTAGGATGACGTATATACTCATCAAACGTAGTTAACAGGTTAAACAACTTTTAAACAAATGTATTATGATTCATACAAACTTGTATTTAATAATGAATATGTACTTAATTTGTTCAAAATAGAATAAAATTCGGTGTAGATACAAGTCGAAGGAGTAGAGTAGAATTTGTTCTGTTAATATTTGTTGTTCAGTATGTATGTATAGAATGTTTTTGAAATCACGGTAGAACCTGCGAAGGGATCATTTCATATAAAAAACTAAATAGAAAACAATCATAACATTCTTTCGTGTAACGCTTCGTTTTCCAGATAATTGCATTTGAAAATTATGAATAAGAATCATCTACTATGTCTGTCCATAATTTACTGCTTCCACTTGTTACTTATTAAGGCTTATTGTTATTGTACACCGGTTTAGGAAACACCCTATATTTAAATATGACCTCCCAATATGTCTTCTTACTGTCATTTTCACTAGTAGTAGGTATTATAATAATTATTTCTGTAAATAATAAATGCACGTATTTCTCATGTTTCCGAAATATTAAGCACATTTTGAGCTGCGTAAGGCACGTACCTAATTTGATTTTCAGATTTGCCTGTTTTTGAAATAGAGCAACATACGAGCACAATTTATTCCACACATTCAACTCAGTTTTGCACATAGAATCACCTCCTGCCCTGTTGTACCACTCGTCGTGAGATATTCTGTATAAACAGAGGAACGACAGACACGATCTATTTTATGGGTGAATGAAAAACACAGGATCCATATAAAATACAAAGGCAGTCATGGAAAGAATAATGAATAATATATATTCTTCATTAACATCTTGCCTTACGATATCGTGTCAGACTCCTGACGAAAATTTTCAATTGAATTTTCAAATCTGAATGTTATTCAGTGATTTTGAACGTCAATTAAACATTACTTTTCTAGTGTCAATGATTACCTCTGAAGGAAATGTAGAACAATAATAAGTATAATTTTGCTTTCTTTTTTATAAGTAATTATTACCGACAAAATATTTTTATCAAGCACAGCTGTGAAAGAAGTCA
Source organism: Nomia melanderi (assembly GCF_051020985.1). Taxonomy (NCBI): domain Eukaryota; kingdom Metazoa; phylum Arthropoda; class Insecta; order Hymenoptera; family Halictidae; genus Nomia; species Nomia melanderi. The sequence continues at coordinate 2,439,826 of NC_135009.1, forward strand.
TTGGACAAGGGGTTTAAAATAATCAAAAATCGTCTTTCGTAAATATCATAGTTTCAGTTCTAAATTCAATATTGTAGCAACATATACAAATTTTTAGTATAACCATACGAATATACTTCCTCCTCAAAAGATAATTTCAGTCAGTAACTTATTTTTTACCTGGTAGTAAACAGCATACGCGATAGCAATGAATCTCGGACAAAAACATTAAAAAGCTTCATTGGTCTAGTGATTTCTTAATAAGTAATCTTGAAAACATTTTATTATGAATTAAATGATTATTTAAATTGAATTTTGTATACATGTTCTTATGTAAATACTTATTTTAAAACTACAAAAGTTGGTTAAAACACAGAAATCTTCTACAATATTTCCGAAAATACGAAAGTGTTCCGTCCGATGCGGAACAAAACGGTGAAAATCCTCAAAGGTTCGTTTACGAAATGGACCTGCCAACAAAATTATTTTCGGGATTAGCTTTTTTCGAATTCAGTTTATTTTTTGTTACAAGGGGTAATTTCACCCTAAATCCAGACAACCGACCATATTGTAAACCGGGAATTTCCGACTCGAACCTCGTTCGTAATGGTTCCTTCAAACAAGAGTCAACCTGGAGGGAATTTCCAAGGCATCGACAAATCTTCGAGGATCCCCCGCACGTGGCCATTGCCCTCACCCTCGCACCAAGAGGGCTGGCCAAAGGGCGTCGTCCAGAAACGCCTCCAATTTTTTTAATTATGCGCTGATTGGAAAGTCGAAAGTACCCAATCAGCGCACTCGGTACGACCTGAAGGTGTTGTATAAAAACACCTACAGGATCGCACTCTTGAAACACTTTTTTTCGGGGCATACACACTTAAGATTCACACTCCAAAGAAGCATCTAATTCGAAATTCAAAAATTCGTTCGTCTCGAAACGCATAACTTAAAAACGGATTCTCAATATCGTGAGAAACCGGTGGTCTGATTTCAATCGTTCGGAGATCAGAATCGAATCAGTCGGTTTTTGAAGAAGTTTGAAAATTGAAGCGTCGCGATCATCAACGAAACCTAAAGTTAAAGCTGGGCTTTACAACCCCAGCCAAGGAATTTAATCTGCGTTTGGTGATCGTGCACGGGCGTGCAATCTAACGAGGTTACCACGCTACGACATAACAGAAAGTTAACAGGTAAAAATGTGTTGACGACTTGTGTCTATAAAAAGAAGCTTTCTCTTCATAAACTAGATCTTAAAGTGCCTTCTTTTCTCCTCTCTATAAAATTTTTGCAGATTTAGCGATGTCGAATTATCTGCGTTAAAAGCGGTCAATGTGCCCGTATTCTTGATAGTAGTCAAATGGTTTCATATTTTTCTTCACTTCCATATTTGTGACGTTAAATTGTATTTTGAATTGCTATTGTTTATAGAAGTTGCAGCAGATTTTCAACATTTCTGAAATTTAGGTCTTAAAATAAATTGAATGGGACAAGATGTGTCGTTTAGAATTTTTTAATAATTTTTTTTGTGATTTTGTATTTACTTTTCCCGACCTTAATATATAAAACTGGAATTGAACATAGTTTTATTAAACAGTTTTTAATTAAAAGAGCAATTATCGATGTACAATAGAATGAACGGTTTTTGATCTATTACAAGAACTTAAATAAAAAGTTTCATTTTATATTTAGAACATTTCGCTGCACAGTAAGTTGATGTAATTTTGAAAGTACAGTAAATTCACAGACAACTAAACAAGCATTTATTAACGTACCATAAATACTTTTAACTTCTTATCCATTTCTAGAATAATTATTCTGTTCAACAAATTCGAACTCTCTTTCCATAGATCAAAATTCAGTAAACAATTTTTATAGGTTCTTGCACATTGATATATCTTCTGAAAACCTTGACCTTGAATACAAATCAAATCTTCAATCTCAAAAATTATTTGTATTAATTGTAAATAATATACTTTCTGTTTTTACAGAAAATAATTTTATAGAGTTTCCAAAATCCAACAACAGATATTTTGATAACATCATAAACATTTAAACGTATTTAAATAATTTATAAAGTGTGCGAGATGCACGTCATTTTTCGCCATTTTTTACGAATATTTTTGTTTCATTTTGAGAACTAAAAGTTTGAGATGAAATCTTACTAAATCACGCAATGGAATAGATTTTATTGATGCAAGAACCTTTAAAGAAATCTATAACATGGATTTTGTTTCCAATTGAGAAAATAAAATTGTTCCGCCAGATATATACATACGGGGTGTCGCCAGTGATTTTCAACGTCAAAGGTCGTTTAACGGTATCCTGGATGCAACACTCCTACTATAAAGAAAACGTAAAATGGCAACACAGATGACATTGAGGATCACTGGCAACACTTCGTGCTTGATGGAACTATTTCGTTTTCCCAATCGAAAAGAGAATCCGTGTTGTAGCATTCTGCGGTGGTTACATTTTGTCTCGTATTCGTTTCCTAGAATAAGGAAATAAACTAAATAATCAGAGACACGCTCCAAATAAGCTTGAAAATACTCACAAAAATTAACATGTGGGAGATATTCCACTTGTTTCAAAAATTGTTTAAACATATTTAAATGTTTAGAATGTTAAAAAAATATACATTATTTTACCCGTGTCTATCCACGAGATTATGTTCTATACGAAACATTTGCATAGATTTTGTAGTCAAATTAGGCTAGACCGAGGCGATTAAGATCAATACAGATTTAACAGCTAAAAACTAATAGTTAAAACAATGTCAGTAAAGAATATTTTAAAAACTTTAAAACCTTCATCTTATAAGCGAAAAACTGAAAAATGAGAAATATTCCCGTTTTGAAGGTTTTCAAAGCGCTCGCGATAGATGAAGAAAATAAAATATATATAATAATTAAAAGTACATTAAATAGTGAATTTAGACACCTTAGAAAGTAATAATAATAAACACATTTGAATTTCCAAGCTTATCTTGCCATTTCAAATGAGAAATTCCAACTACATATTTTGGACTAGCCACGAATCCGTTACGTTCACACACATTCGTTTCAATTTTAACACGTACTGATGACAAACTGGAGTTTGAAACAATTAAAAATATATTAGATTGAGTGTAGGGAAGGTTTATGACGTAATATGCACGGTTAGCATGCCTATTTCTATAACAACGTAACAAACATGGCCAATATTCTTATGTTTATCCGATTCGCCCCGTAATCCTGTTTGTTTCGGTCTACCCTATAAAGTATTTTCAAATTTAAAAATTGAATTTCTCTTTTATAATCGAATTCCTAAAAAACAGTGTAGTTATAGGAACAAAAAGTATATGTTGACTGGGTATTCCTGGGCCAACGTCTTGTCGTTGAACGGGCTTGTTTCTAACCATGTAATGGTCAACTGTTTTAGCGTGACCGCTCTCGAGGGACTGTTCTCACCGACGTTCTTACACCCCTAAGAAAAATTAAGTTCGTCCTCTTCCCTGATGGTGGGAAGGGCCGAAGGATGGGTGCAAGACGCCAGTGAGTCCTTTACGGGGAAAACCATGAGGTTTGGCAACGGTGAGAGGTCCCGCTACCTCGGGCTCATGTGCTGGTGCACATGACCGCGAGCGAGCCCCGCTGCTGTCTGGAAATTTACCTAGTTTATCGCCAAGACACGTTTTAATCCCTTCCCTTACGATTTATTTCTTAACTATGATCGGTACAACTACTTTGTCATCAATAATTTATTAAGAAAAAGAAAAAATTATAGGTATATTAAGGTATAATAATTGATGACAGGAGAATAATATTTAATTTGAGTTCAAAAAAACCGAGTAATATTCATGCTTATTAAAGTCTGTTTAAAATCTTCACCACGATTCTGACACGTTATTGCAAGGCAAGAGGTTAAGGGAACGAAGAGTGTAACACTGATTTCTGCGAGGGTATGCTAGTTGGGCCCGACTTAACGCCCCCAATGCTCCAACGTTTCCGTTCCTACCATAAACCAGACCTGTACGAAGTCTTAACAGTAGACAATTATCTAAACATTAATTTGACATTAACTTCTAAATTTAATTTGAAAATTAGAATGAAAATTAATCAAGTTACGTAAAAATTGAATTGCATTAATAATATATCGTTTAATAATCATACATCGTTCTAGTTCCTTACTTTTCGAGAAACCGTTTAGGAGTGTTTCAAAATGATGTCTATCTCACTTGGGAAAAGATCATTTCGGATGGACAAGCTTGACAGGGCTCAGATTCAAAGATAAAGAGATATACATCTATATTGATTGCTAGTAGCTGCGCATCTGCATGCGCCGATCAATGCAGATCCCATCGCGTGATTTCCTTCCTGGCTCGATCTATCTTCCTGGGTCGAATGCCCGACTTAAGAGTAAAATCTTGAAGCATTGAAGTATTTGCTCTTGCGATAACCTCTTACCGGTTTTTCTTGTACTGGCATCTGTTCGAGATGGATTACTTTCATGAATATGTATTATCGATTTTTATGGAGCATTGGTTACGTGAAACGTCGTTTTCTTTACTTTATATTTTACTACGTAATTTTATATTGCTTTACATCACATTAAACTGTTAACTGTGGAATTTAGTTTTGAAAATCTCTCGTTCTGAGCGCAATAAAATTAAAAGATAAAAAAAACGTACAGAAAGTATTTGGAATATTATTAAACACTCAGACATGCATTACTGAAAAGAATACATAAAGAAATATGAAGTTTTAAATGTATTGACAAATCGTGTTTAGTACATGAAGAAAAAGAATCGTTTTAATAATTTCGGAATTCCAAGGAAAATTCACAAGTAATGGACAATTTTGTTGGCGATTTTTAAATTCTTAAGACTGAAGTCTCCAAAAATAATGCAACGGTTATTTCCTAGTACATGTTATAAGAAAGAGATTTTTTACATTTTATTCTTTAAATAATAAGATTTATTATTTAATTAGATTATTTAGATATTGTCGCAAACGGTCTTAAATAGTTTCATACAATTACATAATACAGACTGCAAGAGCAAAGGGCATAGCCAAATAAGGAAGGGTAAAAGTGCCCTCACACCGATAATGTAGAAAAATATCAGTTTTCATTTTTTTTAACTGCGTTCTTTCAATTCGAAAAATATGAAAAAATAGAGTATTAATAGTTATAATAAAACGATAATTCCATGGAAACATAAAAGTGGTATTCTGATAACTTAAATAAAAAATCAGAATTTATAATGTTCTCGAATTTTTTAAAAAGCCGATTTTGCAGTCAAAAACTCTGAACAAATTTTTAAAAAAAGCACATCCATACCTAAAATAACTATAATTTTTTTCATAATTTTGTATCATAGAAAACATAAAATATCAAGCATAAACTGTGTATAACATTGCACCCTGTAACTACCCTAATAATAGGGGTAGTGGCTTAAAACTTGGTATAAAGGGATTTCATCGAGAGATCTAACAAATGATATATGCGGAAGTCGATTTGGTTTAAGGGCACTTTTACCCATCCTTATTCGGCTATACCATTTGTATTTAAAGAACATCTATGAGAAAAAAACCAATACGTCTTGGTTTAATAGGCATACGCTATGCAAACGTTGACAGGAAAAACTTACTTAAAATACTCACAGTAAATAAGAAAAACAAGAAATAATAAATATAGATATTAATCATCTGACATATGTCTAAATTTGATTTTCTTATTTCATTCTGTAGTTCGTTAATTCTTTATTTTAATAGTACATTCTATAAGTATCACCATACTGAATTTTACTATCTATATTCTCTAGTATTTTTGTTACTGTATACTACGGATGCATTTAATAAATACTTATTTATTTGTGTCGTTATAAATAAACTGAGGATGTTTGTGCAAATCAATCAACAATTTCAGTCAAAATCGTCAGACAAAAAATTTAGAAAGTTGTATTTTCTGCACCAGTATTTTTTTATATGTTACAACGTATGTAAATTATGTTAAAATATTTGTTTTATTGTGTAAAAATAAATTAATTGTTGAATGATTAGCAGGTCTGGCTTCGAAAAGAATTTATTTATTAATTAAAAATAGAAAACAGAGTATATGTATTCGTGTAAATTTAGTAACCGTTCGCTTGGAATGCTCGTTCAGAACTAACACTAGAAGAGCGTGATTACAAAGAGCCCTGTGCGGAAGGGCAAAAATATGTTCTTGACCGTTTTGGGGGAAAAAAACCAGCACACTAACGGTAAAGAACGGCAATGACTCGGGTCGCAAAACTGACCGTTTTATGACCCTTTCTTAGGACGCTTTCGTCGAACGTGCATAAAGACCACGATTCAAGATACACATCGTGAGTCGATTTATGCCAAAATCTAACACTCCCACTTATTTTGAAACGTCCCTGACATTTAATTTCTCGCGCAAAAAACAAAATTGCAGTTTAGCTAGTGGCTTGATAAGGACATCGGCTAATTGTAGCATTGACTGGACATAATTAATTTCAATTTCCTGACGATTTAACATATCCCGAACAAAGTGAAAACGCATGTCTATGTACTTCGATCGTTTATGAAATTCCGAATTGTTTGCTATCTTGATAGCCGATTGATTGTCGACAAAAATTGGAATCGCATCGCATGTTACGCCTAGTTCCTTGAGCATCTGACGCAGCCAGATAGCCTCCTTTGCAGCATGAGTTAATGCTATGTATTCAGCTTCTGCTGTTGACAACGCTACTACTGTTTGACGTTGGCTGGACCAGCAGATTGGTCCGCCATTCAGTAAAAATACAAATCCGCTTCGAGATTTGCGTGTCTCGAGACACCCAGCATAATCGGCATCGGTAAAGACACAAATTTCAGTACTTCCACTGTTTCAAAAAATAATGCCGAAATCGCGGGTACCGATTTAATATTTAATAATTCTTTTCACCGCATGCCAATGCTCTTGGGTGAAAGAGTTCAAAAACTGACTCGCGTAGTTCACCGCGTACTCGATAGCCGGACGACACACTCTGGCGGCAAATAGGAGAGAACCTATTGCTTCACGATAAGGTATGCGCTCATCAGTCTCACTTGCATTCATTGTCTTACTCAAACGCAATCCAGGTTCCGCGGGAACACTTATTGCATACGCATCGTTCATACAAAATTTGCTAATTATTTTGCCAATATAATCTGTACCGTCACAGATCCGGCTCGAAGGATCAACAAATGTTGCGTGGTAGATCCGGCTCGAGGTACCGAAAAATGCGACGTCGCACGTACACGAATACTAACGCGGATTAAATTCCTCGGCTGGGGTTGTAAATCCCAGCTTTAACTTTAGGTCTCGTTAATACTCGCGACGCGTCGATTTACGAATTTCTTCAGAAATCGACTGATTCAATTCTGATCTCCGACTGGTTGAGATCAGATCACTAGTTGTAGTTGTCCCGAACGATGGACTGACTACTGTTTGAATGAATGAATGATATCTCGTTACTCCGAACGATTGAGTATCTGAGATATCGTCACTCCGAACGATTGAGCGACTTATGTGTCCCGAACGATGGACTGAACGTTGTGCAATGAGAAAAAGTCTCTGAGATTGTCACTCCGAACGATTGAGCGAAAAAACCTCTGTGTGTCGTCACTCCGAACGATTGAGCGACTTATGTGTCCCGAACGATGGACTGAACGTTGTATAAGCGAAAATTCCTTTGAGATATGTCACTCCGAACGATTGAGTGAAAAAACCTTAGATATCGTCACTCCGAACGATTGAGCGACTTATCTTGTAATGAGCGTAAAAACCTTTCGAGTGCGATCCTGTAGGTGTTTTTATACGACACCTACAGGTTTTGTGTCGAGTGCGCTGATTGGGAAATTGAAAATACCCAACCAGCACATAATTCCAAAAATCGGGGGCGTCTTGGACGACGCCCCTTGGCCAGCCCTCTTGGTGCAAGGGTGAGGGCAATGGCCACGTGCGAGGGATCCTCGAAGATTTGCCGATGCCTTGGAAATTTCCTCCAAGTTGACGCATGGCTAGCGGAACCGTTACGAACGAGGTTCGCGTCGACCCTTCGGAAATTCCCGGTTTATGATATGGTCGGTTGTCTGTACGAACGACAAAAATTCCAAAACTATTGTCTGGACACGCGCGGATTGACTAAATGATTTTCTCATGATTTAGGGTGCAATTGCCCCTTGTAACTAAAATAAATAAACTGAGTTCGAAAAAAGCTAATCCCGAAAGTAAATTTGTTGGCACGTCCATATCATAAACGAACCTTCGAGGATTTTCTCCGTTTTGTTCCGCGTCGGACGGAACATAATCGGATTGACTAATCTTAATGAGACGGTTTTTCCGATCGCGCTTGATTTCCATGCCTACGAATTCATTCGCTTGTTCTACCGTTATGCGAAACATACTTTTCAGGTAACGCAGTACTTCATTTATTGCACACTGTTTCTCAGCAACAACCAGACCGTCATCTACATATAACGCTAAATAGACTTTGCACTTCTCTACTTCACCGATAAAAACACATTTGTCACTTGAAATATTCCTAAAGCTGAAATTTTTCAGAAACTTGACAAATTTGTCGTTCCAGCAGCGCGGGAACTGCTTTAGACCGTAAAGGCTTCTTCGCAGTTTGCAGACCAGGTTGCTGTTGTCTTCATTGGTGGTGTTCAGGTCACCGTAAAGAAATGCCGTCTTTACGTCGAACTTCATGATCTCCAGGTCTTCTTTTGCCGCGATTGCCAATAATATGCAAATTGATTCGTTGCGAACGACCGGTGCAAAAGTTTCGAAATAATCGATCCCTTCTCGCTGAGAGAACCCTTTTGTCACGAGTCGCGCTTTGTACCTGGTACTGTTGTTCGTGTTTCTTTTATCACAAACACCCATTTGCATCCAATTGTACGTTTTCCTCTAGGTAGCTGGACCAAATTCCACGTTTGGTTTTCTTCCAGTACTTTAAATTCTTCTTTCACAGCATCTTACCATTTTGCTGCATCTGGGCTGCTCATCGCTTCCGTGTACGTCATCGGTACGGTCTCCGCAATATGCACTACAGGAACCCCATAACGATCGATAACTTTCAATTTTGATCTGTCTCGTAAACGCCACTCTTGACGTTCATCTGGAATATCGATGCTTTCTTGATCCTGTTCGCCGAGAACTCTTCCTTCTCCTATTTGATTAACAGCTTCTTGATCAAGAGTTGCGACGTCAACTGCTCCTTGATCGTTGTCATCGACGATTTGAATGCCGCGCTCTTCTGGCAGGCCAAAGTCACTTTTGTGACGGTAAATGTGGTTTACGTCTTCTCCTTCCTTTATCGTAAAAGCGTAAAACTGTTCCCACTCATTGTGCTTCGCGTCCTCGCTTGTGGTCCCGAATCGCTGCTCGAGCTTATTCCACACTTCTTTTGGAGTTGTGCAATTTATTAAGTAGGAATGTAGCTTCATCTCTACGGAGCTGATTAAAATACTCATTGCTTTTAACGAGTTTGTCTTCCATTTTTTCCAGTCGACTGGCTTCGTCGATTTGTCCGGTTCTGTATTCTCGCCGTCCACGTAACCTGTGAGATCAGCGGCTCCCAGGGCGATATTCACACCGAATTTCCACATAGCGTAATTCTCTCCGTTAAGCTTAACGAAACTAAATTCTTTGTCAGCCATGATAAAGAATTGCTATACACTGCACTGTAGAAATTCACGAACACAAAACGTCACTTTATTACACCTATACGCGATGCTTAGCTTGGCCTTTACTTTCTATTTAAACGAAACAAATCCTTTTTACGCAGTGGAAGCGTGCTGGGCCCATAAACTGTTGAATGATTAGCAGGTCTGGCTTCCAAAAGAATTTATTTATTAATTAAAAATAGAAAACAGAGTATATGTATTTCTCTCCTGGTAGCAGAGCGTGGTTACAAAGAGCCCTGTGCGGAAGGGCAAAAATATGTTCTTGACCGTTTTGGGGGAAAAAAATCAGCAAACTAACGGTAAAGAACGGCAATGACTCGGGTCGCAAAACTGACCGTTTTATGACCCTTTCTTAGGACGCTTTCGTCGAACTTGCATAAAGACCACGATTCAATATATACATCGTAAGTCGATTTATGCCAAAATCTAACATTAATATACATAAATTTCTGCAATTTAATAATAACACTAATTAGTACCAAACATGACTTCTTTAGTGTATCGCAATGAGTCTACTCACTGGAGTTGAATGGACAAATTTCCAGGCAAACTTTCTTTAGAATTTCACTAGCAAAGAAACGTTCCTAATCTGAAATTCTAATTTTAATGAAACTTTCTGCGAATGTAGAACTTAATGGAACGTAAAAAACTATTCTCTCAGAGGAAATCCTTACCGGGAAAATCAAATTCATTGAAGTTATCATCTCTTTCTTTTTTTATAAATACAAAATCGTTTCATTATATAGAATATCACACAATTAATAAGATTTTCTATATTATCCAAAATAGCAGGATAATATTATTATAAATCTTCCTTTATTGTTTATCACCTTAGATTACCGGTTTGGCAATAAATTACAGAATTTTTCCGTGTTACGACATGCTATGCTAATTGATTTTGAAGCGTTGTTTTAATTGATTAAAAGTTCAAGAAAGATCTTATGAACAGTTATGACTGAAAAAAGAAAATTGCATTTTGAAAACTGAAATTATACTCAGCAATATATACAACATACTATGAAGTTGGTTTTTTCAAGTACAAGAATTAATAGGATATATGTAGTTGTATCGTACAAAATGTTATCGATAAAATTAGAACCAATCGTCGACATGAAATACCATAAATCACTGATAGTATATTTAACCACAATCGAGTTACGTCACAACAGCTCCTGGAATATTTAGTCTTTCTGTTGTTCAGGTTTTATTTTCAAAATTCTTCATCGATCAGTGATTACTATTGATTTTCTGGAAGACATCGTGGACTTTTTTTTATATTTCAGTTTATTTTAAGGTGGTCGCCTTAACAATAAAGTCATTATCGACCAGCAACATTCAGGTACATTGCTTATTACTTAATAGTGCTTAATACATAATACAAGATTTTCGGGATAGACATGACTTAATTATAATGAACTCAGGAGGTTAATTTGTTTGAAAAACTTAAGCACATTCTAGACACTGATGGAATCACTCAGATTCGTCTCGTAAATATCCACTAAAGCTAACTTATTCAAACTAATGAATATAATATGTACTTTGAACGGTCACAATTCAGATGGAAAACATGAATCTACTACATTAATTGACTGAAATGATTGATTACTTAAATTAAAAAGTAAAATGAAATTAATTTGACGAATGTTAAAAAGTCTTCGAAGCAATAATAGGAGCAAGAAAATACTAATAAATACATCAATTAATTATTTATTAAGAAATTAGTAAATAATTCTTTGACTACGCACTATTACTATATCGTAATCTATTCTACAAAGTTTCTATGTGAAATGATTTGATTTTCTAATTATAACATTTTCGAATTTTTAATATTTAAAATCCTCCATAACTATGGGAAATACTATATATAGCTTTTAAGCACAACTTGCTATTGTTGAAGCGAACAGATTGTGATCACAACAATTTTATATGAAATATTTCACAAGTACTTTTATAAATATTTCTGTAATTTAGCAATTAAGAAGATATGTGAACCATAAATATTTAAACGAAAAATTTAATACGAAATAAATGATTGTGGTACTATCTGAATAATTTGTATAATATTTCGTAAATACGGAAATGTCTCATTAAGGCAAAAGTTTTTTACCTTCTACGAGGCGGTATTAATTAAAATCGTAGGAAATTTAATTAATGGCGCTGGAAGACTGGACAGAGACGATACCGCCCGTTTAGTCAAATATCGTGTAAATTCTATATATATTCTATATATCATATAAGTGAGATTTAAGAGGAAACGGATGCTCGTGTCACGTAAATGAATTCAATTTTCTCAAAATAACGAGAATTCCGTCAATTCCGCGAACATAAATTTGCTGCATTTGTAAGTACTACTGGTCTCGACATAAATTGAAGCGATAGGTGAAATAAGTGAGATGAACTTATATCTTTTTTTACGAAAATCGTCTTAGTACAAGAACGTTTATTTCACTATTTTTGAAGTTGAAGAAAATAGACTATTTCGAAGTGTAGCATAGTTTCTGATGCAGCTAGTACTTTTGAATATATTTATCTGCGTACGCCGTCAACGTTCTAAATAAATTGTATATAAATGTTACAAGTGTTACAGTTAGAATTGTAACTCCTTCCAATACTATATTCAATAATTACCCACAGGTACAATAACAAAAATAACAAAAATCAAACAATAGTAATTTTATTTGAATAGTATTAATTTATCATTCATTACAACAGTGGTTAATAAAATAATAATAATAAGCTAGGAACGTTTTAATTACAACTTCTAAAGGGATTTCGATAACCCGAGTATTTCGATTTTTCTTTATTTTCCCAGGTGTATTGAGAACCACGATAAAAATACCGGATAACGTTTTGTACAATTTTTTAGTTCTTCAAAGCGAAAATAGCCGTTAAAGGTTAATGTATACTTTCCTGTTTTCCTATATTCCCATACTCCGATATTCCAATATTCCTATATTCCTATATGTGTTCGCGTGCGGTTTTAAAGTCAAATTTTTCGTGTCGAAAAAGGGATTCACTCTTTTAACTCCGAACTCCAATAGAACGGTACTTCTACGAGTTTTACTATATAAACACATTCAACTTCTCGCAATGACATGAATATGATGTTTCTAATAATAGTTACATCAGTATGTGCATAATTTCTAGGTAACTAGAATTGTTATATATAATTCAATTATTTATAACTAAATAATACAGCAAAGATCGCAATTTCGTTATTTCTGATTTTCATCTTATGTAGTAGAACGTCCTGTATATTACGACCTTTGTTATATAACACGCATTGAAATGATAATTGTAGTGAAAATTAAATGGTTTTAGTTTATATCAATCATTACAAAGTCTTTTTTTTAATGAAGGTTGCGGGAAACATGCCGTTTTATAGAACGTAAATAATTGTTACATATATAGCATAACCTTTTCTTCTATCTTTTATAGTATCAACAAATCATTGAAATCGAAGATTTTCTATAAATAATTGCCCCTTACAGTTTCTAAAATGCAACAATTGTTTCAATTTCTTTATGGTATCTAAAATACATAAGGAAATTAATAAAGTTACTCTTGTTATTGTGTTTTGAGTTTGCAAAACCAGAAAGTAGCCACAAGAACGCTACTTAATGGTTCTATTAACGTTTTCCTCAAATGCGATAAGCTTACCTTGAAATATATTTATCATCTGAATACACATCATTTGTATATACTGCATCTAAAATTCCAATACCATTTCCATAGAATTTTATGTTCTACTTTTCCGAACATGTGATCGAAGTCAGATTTTCCACATAGATACCTCTAAAACATTTCAAACATTAAAATTGAGATAAGTACAGTCGGGATTTCAAAGAAGAATGAGAGAATAATTCCCACTTCTCTGTTATTTGTTACCGTGCAGAATGGGTGCATGTCGTCGTAATGAATGATAACACCCGTTTTGATGGTGACGTCTGGATGCTTTTGACTCAATGAATCTCTTAATGTCTCGAGTAGTCTGCGCCAGTATGCAGTAGAGCTTGAACGTAATCAGTTGGTGAAGAGAACATTCAACGTGAATAACACCTCATGTATACTGTAACTCATAAATAAATTTTTGATATTTAATACGTTGAATGTCATGAGAGTCACCGATAACCTACAACCAAATTAAATTACTATAGTTCACTCAATTAAACGATAATTATTTGAAAACATTTATATATTATAAATAATGTCACCTAATGCGATGACATTCAGCTAGATGAACGTGCAATAATAAAAATACAATTCAATTAAATAATTTAATATTATATTTTTCCATTTCGTGTATTTTACTCTATAAAATCGTGCGGTATTCAACGTGGTAAGAATATTTGGATTTTTGTGATCGTTCAATAAAATTATGAATTAGATCGAAATTTATTTCTTCTCTTGCAAGTTTCTCAAACTGAAACATAAAACCAATATTTCCATCAAGCCGTCGTTGAATTAATTTTGTATTTCCAGAATCGAATATGCTATAAGTGGATGAAATCCGGATGGTTTTAAATATAAGTGGTTACTTGGTAGTAAATTAATAATCAAAAGCTGTCCTTATTGTATTATGATAGATTTAACAGATTATAATCGAAATCATTTATAAAAACATTTGTCACTTTTTGATATTTTTGCCAATCAAAGAAGTCTTCCTATCATTTTCTTAATTACTAATTGTTTTCTAGGTTCAATGAAATCTTTCTTATTTAGCACTAAACTTAAAATAATATAATCAATAGCTGAAGACTGACTATATTTATAAACGTGGATATTTCTGAAAATTGTATTTTTGTGGAAATTACATTTGAATCATTATTAAGGGCACATCATTTTGTTTTTAAAATTGTTCGTACAATTCAAATAATTTCCAACATATTTAATTGTTTTCACCCGTTTGGTATACACAATTATCGATAAAACAATTTGCGCGATATATTTATCGAAGTTTTAGTTTATACAAGATTTAATAAATACAAATGATTATTAATTTGAAATAGTTCTGTATTAATAAATAAAAACTCGAATCAAATTCAATTTACAATTAAGTTACTTCCATCAAAATCATGAATTTATATTTACTATGATATTTTTCTTTATGAAAACATATTTGTATGTTTTATAATATCTTTTAAGATTAACTCGTCGATGATAAGTGATCGTTATGAAAGATATTTGTATGAACTAAATTTCACAATTTTTGTAGCTCATCAAACTGTACTAGAGTATAATATTCTTGCGTATTTTCAGTAACATATGTTTCGTATACTGCATGGATCTTATAACTCAGTTTAGCAAAATTTACTAATCTTTAACCACTTGAAATTCATGTATTCACGTGGAACAGTGGGGCGGTCTATCATGCAATTGTTGATCTACCGAAATATGTTTAACTTTATTAACTATATTGGCAGAGCTAAATACGCGACTATCTTCATTTTATGCTTAAATGTACTCTGCGATTGTCTGGGTATAAATATGGAACATGAATAAAGTAATAAAGATATAGATAAAAAATACACATATTGCGAAACGAAGAATAAGTATAGATAAACGTTTCAAGAGTTTACGTACAAATTCACACAGATCTGCGTCACGCACTCAGTCATTTCATAACTTTTTTTCCTAAGATTTGATATCAATTAATTCATTGATATTATTATCCATAGTATAAAACTGCGTGTAATGCGTATATTACAGTTCACTAATAATCTCTGAATACATATTGCGCGTACGTAATAACAGTGTTGTGAGTCTCCTTTCGTTTCCAAGTGTTTTTACCCAGTAAGTTATTCAGTGAGTGAAGTTCAGAACGAATCAGTAAATACTTGCTACTTGGAGACGAACTAAGGAAATATTATATATATATAGGTAATTGTATAGGTAATTAAACGGAACTTCGATACTCAGTTGGCGCAATTATTGTATCAGATTCTCCACTCGTAATTTAAAGTTCTCTCAAGTGATTACTCTCACAGATTGGTGGTTGCTACCGAATTAATCTACTTTAATATCCTTGACTTGTACTACATATTATATTTCATCAAACGTGATAATGAATATTTAAAGAAGAAGGTATAGCAAAGTGGTGTTATTTACACTTAATGTATACAAAGTATATAGTAATATATAGATAACGAAGCATTGGCCAGTTATCTAATTTTAATGCACATAACTATCGTGATAACCAAAATTTAGTGTAGTCACACAAAACATGAAATTGAAGAACAATTGGCATAAATTTATTTAATATGTATTAATATAAATGCCTGGCTATCAAGGTGGGACTTACAGTATATTCACTTCTTTTAAATAATATAAAATAAACTTCTAAGGGAAAAATGTTTGTTGGCCATAAGTTGACGTTATAATGAATTTTTTCTCAAAATCACGTTTTCCGAAATTTAAAAGTCATCCACATGATTTTAAATAGAACGATATATTTTCATTTTTATAATACTGCGGCTTATGAAAAAATAAATTCATCTATGTGTGTTACATGAACCTTTAAGCGATCTGTGATTATTAATTACATAATTGTTTAGTTAGTAATGTACGTTATTTTCGACGTAATAGTGGAAACAATGGAAAATATTAATATCGAGCAGGTCAGTTGAAAGTCATTGAAGATTAACATATATGATACGAATGAATCCGTGGTCTTTCTATCAGATAGAATATTTGAAGAGATCGCCAATTAAGCTGTTGGACAAAGTCGCTCGAAATCGTGTTTTTAACAAACATATGTGAAGGTTTAGGTATGGTGTCCTTGACAATTAAACAATTACCTGATTTTCATTCAAATGTATTAATTCTCTCTTTCACTACTGTTTAGTAGTTTTGTCTAATAAGAGTTGATGCTCACAAAACTGGATTGTTCTTCATACACAGACTTTTTCTGATTGCACCACTTTTTAACCTACCTGAAACGGAATTATGGAAACGTATGATAGGGATTTGGTACTGTGGGACAAATGAACTCCTGAACAGTGGAAGTTCCATTTTAACATCTACCGGAAGCCTACTAATCGGCTTTTTGATTTTGAATGATTAATAATCGGTAATCTATTAAAATTATGTTGATTTGATACAAAGAAATCAGAACGTCATTACGAGATTCCTTTCTACTTTGATTTTAACCCCTTGCCCCAGAATATCGTGTCAGATTCGTGACGAATATTTCAAATAGAATTTAAGAAACATAAATATTATTCAATTTGTTTGAATGCAAATTACATATTATTCTTCTATTATTAATGATCATATCTTAAAGTAGACGTTGGCGTAGAATTGTCAATAATCATAATCACAATTCAGAAAGAAATCATAGGGGAAAGGGTTAAAGTTACAAAGCTTTACAAATGATAACATACACCCCTACGCGATATTGACAACTGTATTGGTAGTTAGTGAATGGTTGCCTTGGCCAATAGCGGCAGATAAAGTATCAAAATATCCTGGAATCCAAAAATTGTCTAAAAAGTGTTAATACTTTTGTGATGAGAAACGTAGTCCTACGTCATTTCAAATTTTTTAGCTGAATACATTTTATTACAAAAAAATTGTTTCCATATAAATTATTTCCATTTGGAATGTTTAATTTTTTAACACATACCTACAAATAAGAGAATCTTGCCGTCCTTACATAGTTACACACTTTTGAAGATTATGGTGAATACTTCGATCGTAATAGGGAAATATTTTTTCATATTTGTTAATTTTTAACACGATTACAAAAGTTTTAAATCCATTCGATTGGGTACTAAAAACCACTAAAAAGTGGTTTGCCGAAGCCGACTTCAAACAACCACTGCTATAAAACAACTAGAAAGTGATTCGCGAGTGGTTGATTCCAGCGACAGCCCAATCAGACGTCGACCACAGTTTTGTGGTATTAAAGTAGTTCGTTTGAGTTAGGTCTGTGTTTTTATGTTTGGATGCAGGGCAGAAACACAAGTTCAAGTAAATGCAACGCCGCCGCCGCTGCGTGGTCAGTGTTCGGGTAATAAGAGCTCAATAACGTGTTCAGTAAATCGAGTACTGTGTTCGAATGTATACGAATAAATTGAATTCAAATATATAGAGTTTATTTTGTACAACATTTAAGCCAATATTCGAGGTAATAAAATATAATTTTACATTTCGTAATTTACTGGAATCTTAAAAATGTAATCATAAGAGTGACTATGACTTGATACTATTTACGATATACACAAGTAAAATTGATTAATTAAGATAAAAACATAGCTCGGAACAACTTACGCCCTACATATACTTATCGTGTCAGAAATTATATTTACGAATTAAGCCCAGTCTTTTTGTTCGAAAGAAGGTTTCAAATAATACTAACAAAACTAAGCATTGGACATACGAACCTTTCTCACTCATACCTTATTAAAAACAAAAACAAACTATTGTGCAACCGATGCAACACAGTGAACTTCAATTGAACACATAATCACATCATGTGTTACATACCAAAGAGAAAGAAGAATATATCAAATAAAAAAAGACCCTAAAGAAATAACCCAAACAGTTCACTCGTTCTCTAATATTTTGAAATTTCTAAAAAAAATCAGAGTAGTACACTTAATTTAATCAGTCATCCACAACTAAGCAATCCACAATACAGTCATATACATAGATAATCATCTGTATAATTTAAAGTAGTTGCAAATAACCCAATGGGGTTGACACAACTTAAAATATACAGAAGAAAAGAGAGTGAAAGTACTTATACTGTTCAATCTTACACGTTGTATTTATCTAAAACTTTGATAGTGTACGAATATTTATCTACATTTAAAATATTATAATCTCGTAAATCTGAAGAATACGATAAACGTGGAACCACTTCTTAAACAGCTTATTTGTTAATCTTTATTCATTATTTTCTACAATGGTTTTTTCTGTGACTGCTTTTATTAGTTGGCCAAAGTGAGGTTCGTAATTTGCATCTGTAATTGTAAATTCAATTACAAGCTACACTGCGCGAAGAGATATAGCCAGCAAAATTTACTTTGAAGTTATTAATAGCTCAGAAATATTTGCAACCTTTAGAAAATAATGTTTAATCGCTCCACAAATTTTATTAGTTGTCATCCTGATTAAAAAATATCAAATTTTAATATATACTTTTCATAATATTTAATATTATGAAAATGTATATAAAACATTCTAGTATCCAATGACCTAATTTTAGTTAACACTAAAGAATTCGCACATCATAACTTAGCAACAAACACTCGCACTTGAGTTGATCTCAGCTTTTGCATCTCCAGCATTTTCCATTTGATTGATTGGCAAGTAGTTAATTCTATCTCGGATAGTGATCACATCCCATGCATAATCAACATTGAAAATAATAATTCAAGCTCTACACCAAACATAACACCAAATAATGCTAGCCATATGAAATGTAAACTGAACAAAACAAACCGGATACTTTATGAAGGAGAAATGATTAAAAAAATAGTACGTAGAATAATGAATAATGATAAATAGTATGAATAAAATACTTTGTAGAGTAACTGGAAGGTTCAAAGTTTTGTGAAATTTTTATATCTTTTAAGATTTATGGCATTCCGTAGCCTTATATAGAAACGATAACTTCTGGAAATTTCTGCAGCTTTACCCGAACGAGTTTCAAAATGTTAGACGTCAAAGTTTGAAACTGAATCCATGAGAACGTCTGATTGGAAAAAAGGTCAGACTACAGTTCTGCTGCAGGAATCTTTCCAAACTTACCCGAGATATTCCCCAGCGATATTTTATGTTTGTGAGAAATGAAACTTGGTCACCGTATACACGACAGAATAAACATCGTTAATTGTGAATTATACGTGCAACATACAAAAAATGTATGTATTTACATCATCAACCTAATAACGAAGTAATGAAGCGGTAATAACAAAACAATATTATTCAGTTGGTATTTGTATTTGTAACTTTCAGTAGGTGTTTCTTACAAATTTTTTTGTCGAACACGAATCTATAAATTTATTTCTTTTTTGCTGCAATATGATGAAAAATTTGAATTTAAAAAAATTGTGAGATTCAAAATCAGGATATTTTAAAAGTAATAGTTGTACAGTTGTTTTTATATGATATTAGTTCATAGAAATGAACTTCCCTGATTAGGAAATTATTAATAATTAATTACATTATGGATACACATGTATGTCTACAATTTTTGGTGAATATTTTTTAATTTATTACAAAAACCAAAAGTATATGAGAATATCTAATTGGGCCACGCAATCGAGCAAATCCTTTTGCTACAGACAACGTTGACATTACTCAAACTTTTCAAATATTATCTTACTCCAGTATTATATTTTTATTAGTAAATTATTTAACAATAAAAGAAGTTAAATGAAGAAAGATGAAAAGGATATACGCATTGACAATAAATACACAAAAATTTATGAAAAATGCCCATTAAAGGTTATAAATACCTAGTACTGATTTTATTAAATGCCGAACTTATCTTGTGCATTTAAAAATTCGTGAAAATTTCACTTTATGTATATATTTTATCTTTAATTTTTGTCTGGTTTCTCTGTTTTCACCTTTCAATGTTATCTGTATACCTGCTAACACATTGATGACCGCTTACAAATTTACGTCTTTCGTTAGGTTTGAATTTGATTAAATTTTAAACAAGTGATTACGAGCATGATGTATGCAAAGGCATATTCTTTATTTTTATTCTATTTTAATAGCATAACTTTATGATATTCAGCAATGTATTTTTGGAGATTTTATATAACCTCCAGTTAGAGACTTATGCTTTAGAATCATAGGCTATCAGAGAGTGAGTATTGTTGAAATAATTAAACAACGCCCTTTAGATATTACAAACTTTATTAATATAAGTAAATGAGTAAAATTACGTGGTGTAAATGTGACACCTAACTGAAATAAAATAATAGGAGAAGAAGGAGAAAAAGCGGGAGTATGATTACAACCTAATACAAACTGCACATTAATGATTAAAATTCACCGGGTATCTGAAAAAAAAGAATAACAGCTGTTAAAATATAAATGTATGTAAATATAATATACATAACCACATTAAACATTTACCTAATAAATTTACATATAAAAATATCTTAAAGGAGTGATATCATTGCTCACTAGTTGTAACTAGTGAGTTTCCGTGCCACTATTTATGGTAGTGTAATCCATTATAGATTGATCCACGAAGATCCACTCTATTGCATCTTGACGTTCATGTCATCGTGATTGTATCGGGTAGCAATGAAGTTAAAATTGTATGATCTATTGTTTAAGAAAGACATTAATGACATTCAAGTAATTTTGAAAATAAGGTTATATTTGCTTTTCCGAACTTTATAACTTTTGTATTAAAAATTTTCTGTCAATTGTAATTGAAGATAAAAGGAACATGTTACAGAAAAAAGTTATATTTAAAAGAAATTAGTGACTTTGAAAATAAGGTTATATTTGCTTTTCCGAACTTTATAACGTTTGTCTTCAACATTTTTTTCCAATTAGAATTGAAAGTAACAGGGACATACTGAAGAAAAAAGTTATAAAATTTAAGTATGGTTTTTTCTGACTTCACCTGTATAGTAATCATAATACAAAGTTATTATTTTAAGGTATAGTTGCATAAATATAAATAAAGCTGTACTAACACAATAAAAATATGTAATGTCATAGCAGACGATTCTAATGAAACATATGTATATCAAGTCCACGAGCACGATAATTATCTTATCACATTTACGTGAATACATGTTTCTATTAGTATTATATGTATTAGTAAATTAACTGTTATATAATATTAATGAAACCAGCAAGTGTTTTAACATTTATAGAAAGCAACGTTTGTATTATCTGTACGTTAAGCAAATAACCTTCTGAAAACTATACCTTTATGACAAACATGTCGTTGCTTTTATTTTCAAATATTGCGTCCTTCGCTCTCAGTCTCGTGAAGCGTATACAATAAACTGCATCTCAACAATCCTGAATTGTTTTTCTCCGCCATGACTTACAGTGGCTCTGTAGATACTGTCAGTCACTTAAAAGAGCGAAAGTCATAAATGTCTCTCTTCAAGCATCGAACACATCCGCTCGGTATTGATGGAAGTTCGTTTCCTGAATAATAAGTAGAATCCAAGCCCGTGACGCATGTGAAGTGTAATAATATAATTATTACTTTTATGTACTATTAAAAGTACATAATTTGTATTTCAAAAATATAACTATTATCATAATTCTCAGTGATATGTTCATGTGTACACTAAGGTTCATTGGAAATAAACATGAATAGGAAAGATTTGACAATTTAAAACAGTTTGAAATATATAAAAATTAAAATAGGCGTGGGAGAGTTATTAATTTTTTAGTTTTGAAATTGTGTAAAAAATACAAACTCTTCAAGTTAATCGACTTCATCAGTTTTTCTGAAAGCTGCCTAAACGATTTTTATCTCCTTCATTTTGTTTATGTATAGGATACTTGATGTTTCTTTAAGAGTACTTTGTTTTAAGTTCTCCAATAATGTGGATTATTGGAATAAATGCGGTTTCTCGAGTATTTACCTACCATTGAAAAGAATCGAGGTTAACTTAATTGACTTTTTGAGGACTAATTCGTGTCACTTCATCGTGGAACGAGATGTTCTAAAAACAATTTATTCGAGAACCACCGATTGATGTACATGTTTGACTAGAAGATTCTCTTGTTGGAATGATATTTAATATTAAATGTGCAATTACTTTTTCTAAAATTCTCTAATCTAGGAAATAGATTTGAACATTATTTAAAAGTTTATGGTACTTTGGCAACATAACGTCACAATATGATAAGTTTTCTAAACAGACAATGTTAAATAGTCAGATAAATTAAAAAATCTTTTTATAATCATTAATTCCAAATATTATTTTAACCTTCCTTCTATTTCGATTACTGTAGCCTTATCCACCATTTGCTTGCAAATATACCTATATATGTGACATTAACACTCTTAACTGACTTGTGCTATCATTTTCTTTTCCAAATTAATGGTGTAGATTTCTATACATTTCAAAATGTGGTTTTTCATATAGTATATATTCATTGATAAACCATAATCTTTATAATTTGAACAGTGAGATTAATGAAGATTAGGTAGGCTTCAAGTATTTCTGATAAATTGTTATAGTGTACCTTTTTGGGTAATTGAAAAATACCTTTGGAGATACCATGAACGCTTTAAGGAAAGCAGCTGTCGATGCTCTTCTTCCTTGAAATTCTTTGAAGGAGTCTCTAGACCTGCATTAAGAGTTTGGGGAAAGTTTCGAAGATAAGTTAATCCCAGGAAACTGTCTTCGTGAAATTTCTGGGGAAGTATTCCATCTTATCACCTACAGTTTATATCAATTCCTTGAATATCGTACTGCTTTACTGTATATTGAACTATGAATAATGATTTTGTGCTCCATTAATTTCAGAGTGAAATAAATTCGGGAAAGTTAAAACTTATCACGTTTCAAAATGACACCAATCAATGTAGTCCTTCTGAAAAAAGAAGCTTGGCACACATAATTCTATTTATTTTTTTATTATATTATTGCAGATACATCACTGATATTAAAATTATTATGTCGGAATTATGAGTTAGGTAATCTTTCTATATTTCTTATCTTTATCTGTTAAGACAAACATCTTCAGTTACAGAATCTTTTTACTCCTTGCGTTTAAACACGGATATTTTTGTATAAGTAAAATTTTATCGTATTATACATATCCACGTTTACTATAAGGTCATTAGATTTAGATTGAATAAACATTGTTATTTCACGGAATACAAAATAATACATACATCAGTACTTATTATAAAAAGTATAAATTTTCTTCAATAACTATACCCATAAAATAACTTAAAGAATTTGTTAAATATACAATTAATCGCTTGTATAACTAGAATAAAGTAATATTTTCTTTCTTACAAATTTTTAACTATTGATATTACACATAATTATGACTAACGATTTCAGGAATCAACATCTAGTCTTATTTATTTACATTTTTTTATAAACGCTGAAAATTTCATTTTTAATGGTAGTTTTACTATCTCTTATAAAAGGAATTTTAATTTATCCATCGAGGGAAATGACTTACAGAAATAAGTATCAATATCCATTTTTCAGAAAATTTTATGTAGTCAGATAAATTGTAAGTATGCTTTTACTGCTATAAATTATATATATATAGAATATATTAGTAATTATTTTATTGGTCCAGTGCAAGATTGACAACAACAAAAAAAGTACAGATTCATAGATCTAATTTTGTCCCATTGAATTTTCTTTACTTGCATTAACTACAGGTTCATTGTAATTGCTATCCGTGACCGCATTTATTCTGGGAGTATCAATAGGGACAGATAGTGACTTCTGCGCCTATTGAATTGAATCATTTTATACGGAACGATGAGAAAAGAAGTCAAGGTTTCCATTTAAAAGAGTTACAAGCTTCTTCTATGCCATGTATTCAACGTGGTTCATAAACTATTAACGGTACAATAATGCTAGAAAATAATTAACAATAATTAACGTATAAACTCTTGTTTCTAAATTAAATAAGTAAACATTGTAGAATAATACCGAATATTTGAGTACATTAATTCCTCAAAAGAAGTTAGCATTGTTAGATCTATTAGCCTTTTCAAAAGGTATCGAGTACTATGTTTTATCGAATATGACCATTCAATTAGAAATTCCTTCATGTAACAATAATTGTAGCATTACAACAGAAAAGTTTCATGTTATTCGTTATATACTTGAAACTACGATTCCTGTCAAAATTTCATAAATTATATACATATATATTTTTTCTGTTACTTTTACAGCACAGCACAGCTTAAAAATGACATTATCAATTATTTATTCAATAGTGATAAATAAAGTTATTAACATATTCGAAAGGCATGAATTATTTCTTATAAAGATCATTCAATAGAACATGTAGCAAGAAATAAAACGATTCATCTCCTTGATAGATTTAGGACACTTCAACAAAAATTAAAAGCTATTTGATTTTATGACTTTTCATTATGTCCGGTGATGCAGAAACATTATTTTTATAAAAAAAGTTTGTTTTCTGCTTGGAAATGTTTTATTATTTTGTGGAAAATGAGGCTCTGTTTGTTTGATCTGTTTGATACAATTTGTATGTGCATGTAATTATTCTCGGAAAATAAGTCGGTTTATTACGAAAATATAAATAAACTGAAAGTTTTGGCATATTTATAGCATATATAAAGATTCCTAGTGTAATAAAATACATATTGTAACGAAGATTTAATATGTTCTGCCATGATTTTTTAATTAAGAATTTTAGGATATAATACCAGATGTTATAAATAAACACAATTCGAAGGTAACAAATTTCATTCTACATATTCTTCATAAAACTTACATAAAAAGAAATACAAGATGGAAGAATATCCCGTGGACAAAATTGTAGAGCAATTTACAGTCACTGGGACGCGTGTGCACGTGACGATTATGGTAATTACTAGATATTTATACTGAAAACTAAGAGAGAACAATTTTTATCAGTTAATTGTCGTTCTTATCTCTGTCGCGTCTTAAAATCAGCGTCATGGAGTGGATCTCTTCGTTACTTATAACCATCCTTGCAGATACATTAATTTCTCCTCTCTCTAACGTGCACAATTATTCATACATAAACCAATTATAGGAAGAAATCAGTCGTTAAATATAAAAAATTCATTTCTCTCCAATAGCTGCAAGTAATATTTATAAAATTCAGTAGGCCTCAAATTAACGCGCTCCGTTAACCTAGTGTTAACTATTTGTAGTCAAGAATTTTTTAACTTTTAGAACCTTCTTCTAGAACCCTTGAATACCATAAAAGAGGAAAACCGCATATCAATCTCTCGTTATGTGAATAATTAAGTTATTCATTTGCAACTTTCTATTTCAAATATGAAAGCTCGAAGCCGCTATTACAGCAGCATTCGACCGCAAATGATTAATGCTTCGACTGAAAAGCCTTGACTTTTCGATTCCAGTTTAACCCTTTCGCTCCGAGCGTCTTCTCCGCCGTGACATTCCCGTTAAACGAGACACCGCAACGAAAATGCACACACTGCGTGAAGGCGAGCGTTAGTAACCGGATTTATGCCTTAGTATTTACGCCATCAATCACCTTAATGATATTGTTCGAAAAAAAAATTTAACAATAATAATAATTTTTATTAATCGAGACACATACTCCAAGTCCACAAAGGAGTGTGGAGTGTGCAAAACAGAGAGAGCAACTGTACAGTAATGCTCGCTTAAATTCCATAAAATTTGCTCGGCTAAATTCCACTGTACCATTCCTACTCTTCCTGTATTACTCACTGCCTCGAGCTTAGTGAACGTGATCCCAATAGCAGGAACAGAAAATGAATACAATGAGCAGAAACGGGATAGACGCAGTCAGTTGAGCATCGAGGGTAGAAGCGAGAAAATTTCAATTGCAATAATTTTAACCTTACCTTCTCAATCATAGTACTAAAGGAATTTCGAGATTCTTCTCATTAAAATGAGTCCAAGCACGGCGTATATCGGTCTAGTTTTATCTTTGACATCACATCTCACATCTGTCTATTTTATTAAAACTAGTCCGATTTCTATCATGTTTAGACTCATTTTAATCACAACAATCTTGGAAATTCACTGGCACTACATTTACGAAGGTAAGGTTAAAATTATTGCAATTGAAATTTTCTCCATTGCACGTTTATATTTACCGCGTGCGGCATCGCTTTCCCGTGTGTCAACTCTCGATTTTGTCAACTCTGGAAGAAAATAGCTTCCTTCTGTTTTTTTCTGTTCGGTTAAATTCTACTGTTGGGGCCCGAAATTGTAGAATTTAAGCGAACATTACTGAAGTCGCTCGTTGTATGCAAGTACAGTTCGTCTCTTCCAAACTGTACATATTTACCTACATGGCATCTCATATAGAGTGACTATAGTGTTCCGTCGTAGCGAAAAGATTAAGATAATTGTTTCGATTGTTGCGGAATTTTAATGAGTGCTGATTTTACAGTCTATGTATTATAATCTATGTTTATAACAACGAGATTGAATTCTATTTATTTAAATTCAGGAAAAAGTATATTATTATGTAGTCATATAAAATAATTGCATTATAAATACAAAGTGTCTACCGATACCTATTGTTTCTCCTGACATAATTGATAAACTTACAAAATTGAGAAGATCCTGGAAATATTTGTCATGATTACTACAAAACTATCTAATTAGTTTTCAATAGCAACCACTTCAACGTTATCCAGGCTTAGGGAAGTTTCATAAGGAACTTTTGGTAAACTGGCAGTATTATATTTTCTCGTTTTTATTTTCGAAAAGAAACGATTTAAAACCAGTATTCAAAATTTTAGATTTCTTGGTTTAGGTGAATTTAATGCTTAGCTCGGGAAACTCTAAATACAATGCAGCATTTAGTTTTAAACATACTATTTTAGCATTTAGTTCAAAGCCAGCATCCATTATACAGTTCCCCTGAGTTCTTAAATATACTTAAATATTCCCTTTCCCTCCATCTCCTGTAACGTCGCGTGACTCAGAAGTCCCAACTAGACGCTCAAGAATAATAAAAACTATTTTACCTTCGCCCCCATTGGCCGGGGACTTACTGCTGTTTCGCGGCCAGAGACAAGGAGGAATAATGTCGAACGAACGAGAGAATACGATATGCGACAGTCATGATGTAACACACTCAATCAACTGGCCACACGGATGTGCGACATAGTTTACTTAATTTTATTGTCCACGTATTTCTCATTCACTGATTTATACACACCAGAGCTGGCCAAAGTGAAATCTGATTACATATTACTGACGATGATTCAAATATGGTTATTGATTCTATTAGAAGTTATGTTTTATCATTTTCAGTGATTAATAGTCTACAACTGAAATTGAGATAATTAAGCTAGACGATAATTAATATTTACATTGAATATCATATTTAAATAGTAATTTGCAATAGAATAAAAATTGTATTTAAATCATTACTCTTAAAGTCTGATAAGTCCGAAAAATCTAGCAAATGTGATACATATTAGTCTCGCCAGGCGTGTTCGAAAGAGAACACATAAGCGATTCTGTAGAACGATAACATTGATCACACCCAAACAATCTTTTATGATTTAAAAAAATGTTTCGCGTACAAAGCTTTCGCGTTTCCATTCGTGTTTGCGTTGTGAGCGAATACTTTTTGGATTGAAATTTAAAAGAGTAGCTTTTCATTCTCTCAACGAATTATTTCGATGTTTGCTGATTTATGTTACACGAATGCGCGCGTTTAAAATTTTAGCTGTTGGAAGGTTAACATACCTACATATCAACTGTAGAAAACTTCACGTATGGAATATTTCAATGCGATTTATCTTTACCAAAGTTTCATGGTATGTAACATATTACAGTTAGGCGGTGTTCTTTATTAATGTTATTTCTAATGAACTTTAATACTTTCGACTGCGGGTAATATTTTGTAAACAGAAAAAACAAATAGTATCATTTGAATGAAATATTTACAGTTGTAATAATAAAAAAATAAAGTACTCACTTTTAGAATGATGAATTTTCTATATCCCAAGTAGTACGAAGTATGTCACTTCCCTAGCGTCCTTCCACATCGCAGTAGCACAAACGACGTATCTTGTATTATAAGCACAACAATCTGTCTACATTTGTTCATTAGAATGAATGATAGAAGAATTCGTTTTTTTTTGTAATTACAGGTTTCAAAACTGAATTACCTCTATTCTGAAACATATCTTTTAGTAATAAGAATATAAATAAGGTTTTTCAATGATACATGTTAAAAATCGAGAAGTAATTCCTTCGTTACTAATGCAAATATTTTTAATTTATAAATTTAGTTTAAACATGTTTGAAATATTTAATTAACACGTTGACTGCCATAGGGGTCACCGGTGACCACCAAGCAAATCAAATTACTATAGTTTGCTTAATTAAACGATGATTGTCTGAAAACCTTTTTATATTATAAATAATGCGGTGACATTCAGCTAGATCAACGTGCAATAATAATAATGCAATTGAAGCAAATGATTTAATATTATATTTTCTTCATTTTATGTATTTTGCTTTATGAAATCGTGCAGTGTTCAACGTGTTATGCACGAGTTATCACAACTGTGATATAAACTTTGCTTGTTTGTTTAAATAACGAAACTGAAAAAGTGACAGTATTCACGCGAAACATACTCTACTTGCCACATTAAAAGAAAGTTGAATAATATACACTTTGGTAAAACAAAGAAAGAACTACAAATCGAACATACGTAAATAAACCCTTTGGTCATAAAAAAGTAATGCAACAATAAGATGTTATCCAACTTGTAGAGAAATAAAGAAGTATGATGTCAGTCTCAAGATACCATGCTAAGTCACATTGGACGTATATTTCCAAGAACACCGTCATACAATAAATTAAATTCAAATATGACAATTGTTTACTACCAAATATATATGTAAAATATATGCATTCTATATCGAACATTCCTACGCTATAGTACTTATATAATGCAAAAAATAAACACTTTCTATTTACATTGCACTGAATCCATTCACATTAAAACATCTATTCTAATACACAGAAAAGTCATATAAATGATATAATAGTAGAATAATAATGCAGATGGGTCAAACATAATATTCTAAAAGCTGAAAGATGCAAGTATATACTTGCAATTCACAAATAGGTGACTTTAAAGTTAAGTACATGACGTCTACATTTTTAATAGTATTTTAAGTAATTGATAACCTTCAGTCTTCTCTGTTAGGAACCGTAGTTGTAGCTGCAGCCGCAACTGCAATTGCAACTGTAACTGTTACATTCCTCAGAATCTTATCAATTGGCCGTTCTAATTTTAGTTAATTTCCTGAAAATTTTTACCTTAAACACGCTCGGAGGTTAAGGATTCACGCGTTCACAGACATATACGTATGTCTGCCAGTGATAATGGATGCTACAACCATTTATCTTCGATGACATATTACATTGCGTTATGCTCGTCCAGAGATGACGTAGTCACTCGATGGTAACACATCGTCCCGCCGTGAATTTAACGATCCCTAACATACGTATCAATGCAATTGTGCAGGTAGATGTTCCGTAGTGATATACTTACTAAACCTGCATGGCCAAGGCCATTAATTTTCAGTAATACACAATAGACCTAAAGTCGGATTATACTCGGATCCATGTTACACATGCTGTCCTTCGTGGCACTAACGTTAATAATAAAACTAGGTAATAGTATTGAATGATTGCACATTCAATGCTCACTTTATTTACAGAAAAATCTTTTAATATTACAGATTTCAGTAACATGAAAATAAGTCTTAATTTTTAAAGATAGACGATATCATGTGATATAACAATAAAATATCATTCAAAACACATAGGATCATTAATAATGTGAAACAAAATATGAGATCCGATTAAATTAAATAAGTTATTTATAAATAAACCATAACTGAATGTATGAATGCCAATAACAAATCACTAAAAAACTCGATTCTATTACAACAGGCGATGCTAAGTGAGGTGACATTGATTTAACTTTTAGTCATTTGATTGTGAAATCACTTTGCACTTTTTAGGTCTTAGGTCTTGTCTTGCCATAAATTTCATTTCCTCCATCGTATAAACCACATTTTACGTGTCTTTTGCTAACAGGTTCTTGAAAAAGGCAATGCGTTTTTATACAAAGAATAAATCAACTATATTTCCCTGTTGACAAGAATTAATAACCCGAAGCGATACAACAAAGGTTGATAGTCGTGATAATAAAATGACATTTATTACGTTTATTAAGTTTATGTACTTATTCCAGCTGTCAATGGTGATTATCATAAAATAAATCAAATTACTTACATATATACATTGCTATAAACGTGACATTAATAATATTAATGTGTTTTCGTTATAACAAGTTTTATGAGTTAATGCAATGTGAAAGGAGTTCATAAAATTTACGTTGTACTTTCTCTAGTAAAATGCTACGAAGTTACTAGAAGAATGGAATAATTTACAGAATCAAATGACTGATTAAAATCAGTATAAATATCATTAACTTCTGATTTTATGTTTAATTGCATTAGATTTATGCTGTTGATAAACTAACGAAGTAGTTAATCATTTTAATTAATTTAATTTTGAGAAAAAATTTAATTTTCAACTTCAACCATTGTTTTCATTTTAATTGTAGAAGCTGTACAAATGTTTTTGCAAAAAATAATTTCATAATTTCATGGAAGGGAAATATTTCTATCTTTATAGACTACAATTATATTTATTTTATAATATTGTGAACACTTAGGTATGTTTAAAACATCGAGACAACTGCCGCATAACAACATAGTGAAATATTTTCATATGAACAACATAAAAAAAAGTCGCAGCCGAGACTTTATTTCCGATTCAGAAAATAAAATAGTTTCGTGGCAGACGAGATATGGGTAGTGATCTTCAATACCAACGATCATTTTAGGGGAAGGATAAAAGGAAAAATTTCAGACAACAGGACCAGGCCTTCCTATCTTCAATATTTTTTCCCAAAAAATTATCTTCGTCATTATCTTTGATAAAAGCAAAAGATGGGGAAAAGTACTATTTCCTTAACATTCATTACGAGTAGAAACAGGTCTATCTTTAAAAGGAGGGCATACAATTTTTTAACCGTGTAAATGGTACTATAAGTGGCTAAATATTTTTGTCTACTTCATAATTGAATTAAAGGAACTTGAAGTACCTTTCATACGAAATAGTTTCTTAATTAGAGACTTTAGCTTAAGTGTTTTCTTTTCTTGTTTGTTTAATAGCTATTGAAAACAATTTTTGGGATTGTTTGGTCCACATAATCTGTGGTCCACACTTGGATTGTCATAACATCAGCTTTATATTAATAATCAACATAGAGACATTACTTAAATGTCAAATTAAAATGTGTTCTTATATCTTTGACTGTGCATACTCACATACATCTGTTCTAACACTTTGATGACCCTGTTCACGTATACATACATTTCCCAGACGCAACGGTTACTAACCGTTGTCATTAATACGTGATTTCACTTTATATCAGGCGTAACGATTGTTAAATATTACCTAAACAGTATAACTTTCAGTTGTTTCTTAAGAAGAGTTTATCATAAGAAGCAATTTCTATCGACAAAAACTCATATACATATGGACAATTATACTGGAAAATGATTCAATAACGTATTTCTTACTGTTATATTTTCTTTCTAATACCTTGCGCTTGTTTCCTTGTCATTTTTGAGACAGTAACACATAGAAGAAGTATAAATTATTGAAAATGAATTTTCTTTGTTTTGTAGGTAAGTGAAGTTCAACCATTCTCAAAGTATGAAGTATATTTTCTGTTTGGACTGGAGATACACAGGGTAAGGTATAAAATATTCTTTTATTGAATGTGTAATCAGAATCAGCGAATATGTAGTTTGTTTCATATTTGACAATTAGAGTTATGGGTTATTAAATTTTTCATATAAGTAAGAATTTCTTAACCTTTTGCAAACAATACATTTCTCTGATAGCACTACCAACTAATTCATACAAGTTTACCTGTACTTACAAATTTACGAACTAATGAAATTCATGGCGAAATAAGAAATACCACTGAATTGGATTGCAATTTGTATTTCATTATAAGTGTAATTGAAGTGACAGTAATATTATATTTTTGTTATATTAGCGGTACCCATAAGTAATATCGTCTCTCGAAACTAAAGTTTATTTAAATTCTTTAAATCGTACATGGAACATTCAATCAGTGAAATAGTCACCGTAATTGTCTACATTTTGCCACCTGGAAACGATCTTTTGTATGTTCCTTTCATAAAAACCCCTTAATTTTTCATTAAAATACTTTTGTATTCCATTTTTGACATCTTCGTAATTGGAACATTTTTTACTATCTGAAAAATGCTGTAGAGATCTAAATGAATGAAAATCGGATGAAGCTAAGACAAGAGAGTACAGCGGATAAACCGAAGTTTCCCAGTCAAGCTCTCTGATTTTTTGCTGCGTGACTTTTACAGTGTGCGTCCTTGCATTGTTGTGCTGTATTATGACAGTCTTTCTGTTAACCGAAGCAACAAGATTTTTTTGCAATAGCACTGCCTAAGTATATTAGTTGTTCTTAATAAAGGCAAGCAATATCAATATTTCTGGACTTTAAAGGTTCTAAGTGAATAACTACCTACAAATTCAACAATACACACATTTTATTCGCATGAATATTCGGTGGAGTTGCCATCAGTGTATCACTTGGAAATATTCATTATGGTTTCCGTTTTGGACTATTAAATGATTCAAGAAGGACTGCTGTGTGTCCAACGAGTAACGAATTGCATACAGCAACTCTCGTTGATCGATTATCTGCACTAAGGACATGGAGGA
The DNA here is from genome assembly GCF_051020985.1 of Nomia melanderi. Classification (NCBI taxonomy): domain Eukaryota; kingdom Metazoa; phylum Arthropoda; class Insecta; order Hymenoptera; family Halictidae; genus Nomia; species Nomia melanderi. The sequence goes on from NC_135009.1 coordinate 2,473,023, forward strand.
CTCATTTTCCGCATCGCCATACCTTTCCAATTTTGTAAACGAGTTTTTGTACACCAAGTATTTCTGCAATCTGCCCAAACTCATTGTCAGGTCTTTTTCACCTACAGCTCTCAGTTCGTCGTTTTTAAGAAAAGACGGTCTTCTTGATCTCTCATCATCTTGCAGACAAAAATCCCAATTCCAAAATTTTGTGAACCGTTGCTGACATTTTTGGACACTTAAGATTTCGAGATAAACACTATTATTATTGAGTGTTGCAACGGTAATATTGTTTCTTTTACGGAATTCATAAAGCATAAAATGTCGGTTATGCTCTTTCATCACTTTATGTGAACTGATTCTTTTTAAATGAAACTGAATCTGCCAGTAAACTTAAGCAGTCTATCAATGCAATATTTGAGGCCATTTTAGCATTAATAGATCATCAACTTGATTTACCTCTAATATTAGTAGTCAAAATAATCACCTTTTAGAACAAAAGGACTCGGATCCCGTTCTCGATTCGGTAATCAGTTGGCAATTTCCTTCTTCTTCTGCAGCTAGTTTTTCCAAATTTATACATGCCATAAATGCATAAACGTTAGCAGTCTCTTCATAAAGACACTGCGAAGTTAATTATTCCTAGATACACACAGAGAAGGGACCAATTAGGTTGGCCGGTCTCTTTCTGTCGTAACATGCGCACAAAAAGCAGCGTCTACCGCTGAGCCAGTATGTAAAATTCAAACCTCAAGAATTAGTGTCTCTGAGGGATGTGAGTCTCAATGGTCGGCTTAATTTTCACTCTATAGACAGTCTATTCTACTTCGTGTCCATATACAGAAAAACGTGTTTGCTGCATAAGTTCTGGTCGTTTCAATGTATCGCCTACAAATTCGAGTTTTGGAAACATCTTGTATTTAAACTATTTATGACAGTTTCACTATTCTGAGGTAGTTGAATTATTTCTTTTTTATAAGAATCTGTAGATTGATTGTTAAAAAATAATGGCATTATACTTATTACTTCTTTAAACTTTTATTTATTACAAGACTTGGTACAGATGAAAATCTGTTAGTACTAAATCTTAGGAATACTGTGGGTGTGGAATAAGTTACCATTTTACTTCCAATATTCTTTTTTGTGTTGCCATAGCCTCGTGTGGTCTTGTGTTATCATGGAAGTGTCTTAAAACACTAGAATTGTCAATTTCATTAATAGTACACTCTGAATTTCCATTGATTGAATCACTTACTTGTGCGCAAGACACTTTTATTGGATGTCCACCTTGTACACTGTAGTCAAGATTGAAATTTCTGTCACGAAACTTCTGTATTACTGTATAACCTCTATATTCTGGTGTACTGTAACTGAGTTAAAACTCATGCAGCAAGCAATATATTATACGCATCACATTCCTATCCACTTTGACCGCTTATTAAGATTTTGTCGATTTCCTGATTACTCAAATTAACGAGAATATCTTATACTAGTCTCCCTTCAACACTAATACCGCTATTTTTATTAAAGATTCGTAGAAGTGATAAGAGGAACAGATTGTTTATACGAACGTGTAGATGGTCAGAACTTACGTAGCCACCTAGGAAATACAGAACCGAAAAATAACAGTTATAGAACCAATATAAAACCGATGTAATATTCAACCACACCCGAACAAGTCATTCAAGATTACCACACGAATATTTATTAATAAAGCAACCTTCACCTAAATATTTTCCATATTTTCCTCCACGCATACTTTGCGAAATACCTCTAAGATTTAAAGACAAATCTGAATGATCCCATCAATATCCAAAATGTGCTTAAGTTTTTTAGACAAATTAACCTCCTGAGTTCATTATAGTTAAATTATAAATATTCCAAAAATCTAGTATTATGTATAAGGTACTATTAAGTAATAAGTAATGTATTCAAATGTTGGTTGTCACTAATGACTTTACTGATACTATGGCCACCTTAAAATAAACTCAAATATAAAAAAACATATCTGTTTTTAAGAACCGAAATTGAAAGCCATATAGCACAGACCCGATATACCTAATAACAGTTATGACTTTATTTCGATTCTCCATAACTATTTCAGTCAGAACAGATATATAACAGTGGTAAATAATTACTTTCGGAGCCTTTCCAATTCGCGTTTAGAACACAAAACAGACTTTTCCTCATTTATATGCTTTATAAAAGGTTTCTTCCTCGCAATACACATATTCAATTTTTTTCTCCCTGTTTTCTCATGTAGGTATAATGCCTATACATTTTACGCAACCCTGGTCGTAGTAAACAGTTAATCTTGTTATAACAGGATCATACATTTTTAGCACCTACAATCTTCATGTACTTACTAAAGGATGTACACGATTTACGATTCACCAACAATATATCGTTTTAAAATGAAAAACGATGCAATACGCACAATTGGTAATCACGTGTAATTCATTGAACCCATAGAAAAATATCATTTAAATGTAAGTAACATAGGTTTCTATTGAAAATTAAGATTTTCTTGTTGATAACCCAACTAAAAGTACCAAAATCATTGAACTTATTATACATTTTAAATGTTTAACATTTTTTACCAGTGGTCAAATGATACTTTTAACTTTTAGAAATAAACTTTAACTTCATTTTTATTTTAACACACCGACAGCCTACTGATAGACTTCTGAATGGCAACATTAAGCCATTAAAATTCTATTGTTTCGAAACAAAAGAGATCAAAATGACATAATAAGTATTCTTCACGTTTTGATTTTAAAGTTATGGAACTTTAAAAATAGATATCTATATACATACACTTTCGCGCGTTTACCAATTCCAGGCTGGTATAATGTAAGCACCTTTTATGTAAGTACCTACTACAGTGCATTACTGACATGAACTCAACTGGCCTGTAGCTTAAAAGTGAAGAGCCACAAGGGGAAACGTCCACTCGCGGCGCTCGGTCCGATAGTAATGGTGGAATTAGTTTCGGCACGTCTTTGTTACTGGCAGAGCCGCGAGCTGAGATGGAGCGTGCTGGCCGAATCCCCTTGCCCTTTTCACTTTTGAGCCACAGGCCAGCTGGGTTTACATCAGTATACAGGGTTTGTCCAATAAGTATCGGGACTGATTTTTTCCATCCAGCGGCAAAAGGTGGAGGGCGGTTTCAAGGGGCTCAATTGATGGGGGGTGATGTCAGGTATGCTAGGATGACAAGTTCTTTTGTTTCCTAGCCTTTGGAGTGTGAAGATCGCGGCAAATGTGGAAGCGTGTTTGGTGCACGAATCGAGATTTAAGATGCAGCGAACAATCGAGCAGCGTTGTGCCATCAAATTTTGTGTTAAACTTAACAAATCTGCTACGGAGACTTTTGATATGATCCGTGCGGCTTATAAGGGCGACGCCATGTCCAGAACGCGTGTTTTTGAGTGGCATAAAAAATTCAAAAATGGCCGCGAAGACATGAAAGACGAACAACGCACTGGACGGCCGACATGAGCAAATCAAAAGTCAAATCGATACTAATTGTCTTCATCAACGCAAAGGTGTGGTTCACAAGGAGATGGAGCATGCTCCATCACGACAATGCGGCGAGCCACACGTCGCTAATTGCAAGGGAGGTACTGGCCAAACACAAAGTAGCAACGTTGTCACAACCACCCTACAGTCCAGATTTGGCTCCCCCCAACTTCCTTTTGCTCCCTCGGATCAAAAGGAGTCTGAAAGGTCATCGTTTCGAAACGATTGAGGCGGTCGAAGCTGCTTCGACCGAATGTCTAAATAGCCTTGCAGTTACCGAGTTCCAGAAGGCATATAAATAATGGGAAAAGCGCTGGCAACGGTGTATTGATTCAGAAGGGTCATATTTTGAAGATTATTAAATCCATGTACAGATATTTCCATTAAATTTTTTTCTGGCTTCAGTCCCGATACTTATTAGACAAACCATGTATACGTCTCTCGTGTTAGCTCCATCGACCACCAAGCTAAAAGTGCACAGGGGCAAGGGGACTCTGCCAGTGCTCGGACCCTCTTGGCTTTCAACGCATGATCGTCATTGGTGCGCGGCAACAACAAAGGACGAAAGGGAGATCAAATACAACGGAATGAAACGGAATTATAGAAAATTTTCTTTTCTATAGTTTCGTCTCATACCGTCTCATTCGATCTCGCTTCCATCTTGTGTTATGGTTGCCCACCAATGATGTGAGTGGAAAAATCCCCTTACCCCTGCGAACTTTTAGCTGGGTGACCGATGGAGCTATCGTGAGAGGTATAAAGAGTGAGTTACGTGAGTCAAGCCGGCCTCTGGCTCAACAGTGAATAGGGGTAAGGGGATTCGGCAACACGCTCCACCTCAGTTTGGGGTTTACCAGTAACAAAGACGTGCCGAAACTAATTCCGCCATTAGTATTGGACCAAGCGCCGCGAGTGGACGTCTCCTCTTGCCCCTCTACAATTTGAAGCCACTGGCCAGCTGGGTTCACGTCAGTAACGCACTGTAAATAGTACTTATGAGTCGTGGTATTTCGTTGGTTCCTTGTTTATTTCTTCTTCTTCATCCGGTTCCCGCCGATTCGGATTGTATCGTGGCATGTGTGGAGTGTAAATTGTATCGTGAGCTTTTTTTGTGTCCCATCGTAATCAAGTGCTCTGTATAAAAATATGTGATGTGACTTGGTACATGCACGACCTTCTGACATTATGAAAACAAGAAGTTCATGGACTGCATTACCTGTTCTCGTAGAATGTATATGAGATCATTCGTCTGTAAACTAGCGAAACATTCATTCGAAAACCATAAAAGGACGGTGCATTCAGTAACAAACCACTCGTTCAGAAACCAGCGATTTGGTAGTTCGAAAACAGTCTCCGAGGATCATTCATCAAAATTATTCCTGCGTAACATTCGAAATACTTGGCTTTCAAAAATATACGTCAATTGCATAATGCTGTATTTAGTGACATTAGCACGTTTTTTAAAGTTACAATTACTCACTTTACAATATTGAAATTATTGCCCAATATTAATTTAGCTAATATTAATCCGGTCGATCTTGAGATTTACAATTGTAAATAATTATAGAAAGCAATCAACGGAATTTTAATTTTAAGTTTTGATTGTAGCATAGAAAATGCAGATATCGTTATAGGTATATTTTTAAGGCAAGGAAATGAGATTTTAACGGAAATTTATTTTATAATTAGATTCTTCAAAAAATGTATTTTTTCATTTCGTACATGTTGTACACTACATAATATTCAATAAATTCAAGAAATTTGGAATAATAAAAATTAGAATATTTATTTATCGTTTGTTAAATGATCAGAAATTAGAAGAGAAGCGAATTAATGTTAAAATAATTTCCGAAGTTAATCGTAAATATTATCCAAAAGCAAAAATTTGTGTTTACTGATTATAAAGAAAAGTGGGAACCAAATATCTTCTCCAAAAGTATTCGAGATTTGAAGCACTATCCAAACTTAGTAACACCCTGAACGATTCAGCTATTAGAGAACTAAACGAAATTACAGCACGATATTGGAAAAAGTTTAAGTATTCCTCAATCACGACTTGTGACGTTAGTAGAACGTTCCTGACATATAACCTAATTTTTCCTGATGAAAGGCACGAATTTACAGTTGAAAATATAGAAAAATTATATTTACATATTATGAATTACAATTATAAAAAATAACACTAGATACCTACATATCATTGACTACATATCTTAAAAACTGTTCTATATTTTCAATTATTACTTGCTACCTTCTATTCCAATATGTAAGCCTTACTTTTTTGCAGGCAACGTAAATACACAAATTCTACATATTTTAGGAAAATTTTATAGGAAATCTTATGCTCTTTCGATTGGTAACAGTTAACTACAAAATATCATAACGGTTTAAACAATAGTTACTATTTTTAAATAAATAACAACATTTGCTATTTTTCATATCAAATTAACACTAACCGTACCGAGAACCAATCAAATAACCAGATTTTAAATTCTGCGTTTGCTTTCGTTCATTTAATTTTACATCAATCCCTATATTATCCGATCATGCAATTTTTCAATTTTTGTCTTTCCTTGTGTTTCTGTTTCTACTAAAAAAAAATATCATTTAACTTGTTTCCCTTTATTTTGTAGCCTTTATAATATTTACTACAATTTTCATGGCTTTTGTTTTCCATAAAATGATTTATAAAAATAATATGTTTTGAAATATACATTTGAAAACAATATCTTTGAAAACATGTTCACACTTGAATTGTTACATATCCCGGTAAGAAATGAGCCTATAATCAATTAGAAACTGACTGTTTTCGCGTATGTCATGGTATTGGTTGATATTTCCATCGTTGTAATGTTCTCTCAGTGATTAAAAATATATCTGTTTACCGGATGCATCATTAATCCCCTGGGTAAGAGCTTAATCCTGCAAATAGCTAAGTAAACAGGCGCAATTCCATTAACATAGATCGGTGTCGTCTTTACAGTGGAACGGGATCTCTTGATGTGTGCGTTGTGTTAATTACGACCTACATTTACGTCGCGTTTCACGGTGTTTCATCGTCGTCCGTTACCACACACAGATATGGTTTCTAATGCGACATGTTACCGACACATTAACATTTATCATTATTGATTCATTAATTTATTACAAAAGAAACACCAATTTGTAAGAGGTCAAATGTTTGATTTTCCTAGCTCTTCGATCTGATTAGCGATAAAAATATAAAATTCCATACTCCTAACTCATATTATATTTATATTCTTATTTTTCTCTTCCATGTTTTGCTGTAATAACTTTTTCTATACAGTAAAACTAAATCATGATATTAACATAATAAAAGTTGTTTTAGATTCTGAACACATTGTGTTTCGATGTATCGTTAAAATATTGACCAGAACCAATGAAATATATTTTAAGAAAATAAAATTGCAATTGTTCGCATTAAAAACGATAAATTCAGTCGAAGGAGAATAACAAAGAAAAATGTAATACCGCATTTATCAGAAAAATAACTGTTATTACTGTACGTGATTTAGTAATTTCGCGTATCTATAAGGAATTTCATAATGTTAGCAATATTAACTTCATACTTTCTTATTTTACGTATTTTTATTGATACGATATGAGCATAACAATGCATCTCAGTTATTTTAATTGAGTTAATAATAATACTGCATATTATTGCTCTTGTCGCAATCTGTATTGAAACACTCATTATTTTAATTATATTGTACTCCAAACTGTACACTAGAGATATAATGTGTCTATATTACCATTAACCGCCAGTGCATTAGTCAAAATTTGCACTGTTTTGTCATTTAGAATTATCTTGATAATAACCAGGAAAATATTATGTCTTTCACAAATAATGTCATCTTTTATCTTACGTTTTAAGATATTTCTTAATGGTATCGAAAATGACATTAAAAAGTTAATCAAGAAACAAAAAAAAGGTCACACACAACGATGGTCAACAAGTCGATGATTGAAAAAAAACGTAAATTATTAATTTTTTTCACTATAAATTAGCATTAAAAAATGACATTACTTATAGAATGATCTAATATTTTTACTAACATCGAATTTCAGGATCCAATGCCTCGTACAAGTTACTGGAAAATCGATGTATAATGTTGGTTAGCAGTGCTCGTTAGGATGTTAAAAGTAAAGTGTGAACACAGGTGTGAAAGAATACTGAAAATGAGCTTAAAAACTGTTCAAATGCACTATTAAGGAAACATTTTTATGAAAACCGTTCAACACTCAACAAGAAAAATGATCACACAGTTTGAATTTCATAAATTATATTGTAAATTTATTTGTTTCAATAACATATTGATCTTTGCGTCTTGAATTTGTCATTTAAAGTCATATGTTTTGAAAACAATTTGCTCTACTTTTCCAGATATTTCAATAAATACGTATTGAATCTTGAACTTTGAGGGCTTACATACTTTACTTTTTCTGTATAAATGGTTGTTTAGAAAAAAATACGTATCGAACATTTTTCTCAGATCTATTTTCCATATAAATTCTATTAAAGTCTTACGCGTATTTTAAACAACATTTTTTGTGAATTGATTTCGTTATTCTTTTGTCTTTTTGTCTTAAGCAATACCGGATGTACCTACTAACTAGACCAGGCTATAATTATTTAAATTGCTATTGAAGATAGAACAAAATTGTTGAAGAGAATGTTGCATGGTTTAGTAAGCTCTTTCAATATGCAATGCAAAGTTTTTATAAAATGTATCAGCGAAGTTGCAAAGTGCAATTGTATTCGTTTTTTGGATGCGACTTACGATTTTTTGCATGAATAGATTTTTCCCTGTCATTTTGAATAAAACTGTGAAGCTACAATAGATGAAGAGCTCAATACGTTCTGAAATATTTATTTTTTCCCATCATTGCTTCATACCTTCTTGCGCGTATTTTTACACTTTTCACGGTGTTAAATTTTGTGGCGCTTACATGTGAACAATTTGTCCTATCTTGTCCTATCTGTTTTTTCATATCGTCGATTGAAATAAAAGGTTGTGAATACATTCCATTCTTTAAAGAATCCCGCAAGGAAAGCTCAATGGAATTTAGGTGAGGTGACAGCTTGTATTTCAAAAATAATTACAGTATTTAAAGGACAGTACCCAAGTAATGATATTTGCCACCCACCATTGAACTGAAGGGTGGTTATTAATTATGAAATTATGAACTTTAAATTAAATTGAACACACTATGCAGCTTGTATGCAGTGTTATTACACTGTTAAAGCATTTAACTTAGAAATGGTTTAGTGTCAAATATTCGAAATAAATTTTAATTACAAAAAAATGATAAAATAATTTTGGCAACAATAGCAAAGTTTCTTAACATTTTAGTATTTTTAAAGTGGGCAACTGTATTTTTCAAAGGAAATTGTTACGAAAATAATTAACTATTGATACAAACTTAACTATGGAGAGTTATACAAATTCTTTAAAAACTATAATCACTAAAAAGTATTTATTATTAAGTAATTCCTCGCAGTCCGCAATATTCTCAAATTTTCACTGCAGGGCATCACTGATATTTGATATAACTGAAGTTTAATATGGCGCTTTACTAATTTATTTGAAAACATTTCAAATGTATAAATTTGGTACATGTAAAATATATGATCACGATGTGACGAATAAGTGTGTTTAATAAAAATTAGTAACGTAATAATTAAGATATTGCTAAAGATATTTTTGTGGGAAATTATTAAATAAATTCATTTATTCATGTGCTTGCTGTAACAATCGCGCCATCTTAACTGTAAATCAAAATCCACTGTAACTGCTTTGTACTTTGAATATTAAGTAGGTTTTTACTCGTTATACTTTAGATTGTACATTCTTTGCACATGGAACCTTCCGAGCAAGTAAAATTTTGAAGAGGTAAGATAAATCTCCAGGTAGTTACACTTACCTTCGTATATCAATCCATAAAAATGTGAACTTGCACGAAGACCCGCTATTTAGGACACTTCATGGTAGGTTTTACATAATTTCACTCGTCCGAAGCAAAACGAAACAAGTTTTATTATACGTTGCATAATTTATGGTATGGAAGAAACACACAAAGCAAACTACCCGACTGTTGATTTCACGCCGCCATACCGCAGTGGACGAATCCTTAACCCAGTCACGAATTATCCGAATACCTTCCTACGGACGTGGAGTATGAAAGTGTTGCCTGACAAAGCAACTCATCGAAAAGCCGCCTCCTTTCTCAAAACTCTCTTTATGCGGACCGCGTATCGACCGCTCATTACATTATGTTATATACCTCCCTGTATATGAGCGTGTTTCTGCTCTCCCTCCCCCCCCCCCCCTACATACCTCCACTTCCCTCGGGATTTCTAATTCCTTTACGCACACATCCGTTTTTAACTGTTAGTTTTCAATGATTCAGAATTTGATATCAGCAACTTATTAGATTTTATATGAAAAATTAAGTACTCTTCGTTGTGCAGGAGATGAACTCTGAAAAGAATGTGAGCCAAATTGGTCAGATCTTATCTGCTCTCAACTTATTTTTGATACTAATTTGCTATTTATCAATACAGTTACACGTAATCGATCAAAACTATAAACAAAATATATAGCTAAAGAGGAAGTAGATAAGTGATTTGACTGTATAACTTCAAATCATTTAAAAGTTGGGTACCTTATGAAGAACTGTTTCACAATAAACGTTGCGTAGTGAAAAAAGAAGCATGTATATCCGTCCCACCAGTTACGCGAAGTATCCGTTTGACGTTGATTTCTTTTTAACCAAAAAATTATAACAATAACATTTAAAAAAACAGAAGAAAATTTTATTTGATGGTTTGACCGATGTAATATCGGTTCTGAAGAACCGGAATCGAAACCGATATAGCTCAAAACAGATATACCGAATAACAGTTGAAACTTATTTCGGTTCTTAATAACCGTTTCACGAACCGAAACCAATATCATAACAGTTTTCAATCCCGGCCGAAAATACGTAAGACAATGAGATGGTCTTTTTCCATCCTGACCAGTCACGATCAAATACGCATTCCTTCCAAAGAACTTTTTTTATCTCTGAGAGATTGAATGCAGTCCTGATTAGTCACCGTAGAAGACCCGCCCTTCATCTTACACATTTACAGTTTCAGCGTGCCATTTTCCAAAATGGTCACACATATTACATTCTTCGTGTCACACAATGTACATAGTAGAATATCCCTCTTGCACCTGTGCCGTCCTAGATGCCATCTTTTGAACAACGCACGATACATTATTTTTCATCCGCATTTTTAAGTACATTCTACGCACACGAATACTCAAAGTCCATAACTCGTGCATTCTTTTCTACTGATACCGGAATTATGTAAATTCAAACTCAACATTAATTTTAATAATACCATTTCATTTAATATTTAATGGATTTTCCTTTGTTTTTTAGTGTTTGTAATAACCTAACTCTTACCAAAATTTTCCGTAGATTTTCTATTTGGCTTAAATCAGAGCTGCGTGCTAGTAAGGTAGTAAATCTATGTTATCCCGAAGTCTCGAAGCCACTTTTTTGTCGTCGGGGCGATATGTGCGGAAGCGTTATCTTATTGAAAAATTGGGTTTTTATCTTTCGTTACAGTTATAAATGGCTGTGAAAGATGATATAACATCTCTTGATATTTTATTGCGTCCATTTTTCTGGTTAGAAAAATAATATCACCTTTAAGCCCTTTTCTAAACGTAAACCGAATTATCGTTAATCCTTACCAAAGTCCCCATGATGTGATTAATATTTTTTTCCTTAAATCATGTGAGCAGTATTGAAATGAAGTTACATTTCAAATTAAATCAAGTTACAATTTTTTACGATAAAACTCCAGTTTTCAAAATTACCTTTAGAATACGTCCGCTGTTTGTTTTTTTCTATAATTTTCTAGCTCATGTGTCAAAAAATGTATTACAAAACTTTTCGGTCTACTAATTAAAGTTTTAATTTCTTGGTGGGTTTTCTCACAACTTCTCGAATGAATTATTCGTTGCTTTTCAATGTCGTTTAATTGTTCACCACTCGGTATTGTGTATGACTACATGCTACCTAACAAATCTTTGAAAAAAACTATTTTTAAATATTTATTCTAACATAAATACTGAAATGATTTACATCAAAGCACGGAATTATTATCACTGAGCTACAAACAATGTCTACAAATGTCTATAAATGTTCACAGTCTTAGTAGCTTTGTTCTATAATATTATGAAACAAAACCATTCTCATGTAAATGTTGTCACCACCTGTCTATAAATATATGTAGACATAATCAACGATTGTTTAAAAATATCGAAGTTACTAAGCTAATAAATAAAACTGTTCGCGAAAAACGAAAATCCAATTGTTTTGCAACTTGCGACCAGTTTCATTTGCAAATGGTGCACTCGACATATTGTTAAATATAACGTTCCACCTCATAATCACAAGTGGTGACGCAAGTAATGAAAAATTTTAATTTTTCAGAACATAATCCGTTACCAAAACGCAATTTTCTTTCGTAACTTGCGAGATAACTGCGACCTAGATGAGAACATTTTTAATTAACCCTGGTGCAAAATACGGGAGCCCATGTGTATAAAGAGGACTTCAAATATTATTGACTTGGTTAAAAATCTTCTCATTTTTCTTGTTAATATGATTACAGAAATTATGACGAATGAAAGAATACTATAAATAAGCATACCAAGAGATGGCAGGAAGTTGTAGATCAATGTGTGCAATTCATAATTTTATAAAACTTAATTTAAATTTTATGCTCCGATGAAATACTGAAAAAATCTTTCTTTCATATTTTCTTTACTTATGTGAATATATAACGAAACACTTTCTGCTGAAAGGAAAATTGATAGATCTTGACTACATTAAATAAATATTTCACAAAAATTTTTAAAAATGAAGAAAAAGTCAACGTAATGGTATATTTATTTTATTTTATGTGCAATTAATGAGATTTCTAATATGCTTTTCGTAAATTGTTAGAAGCTGTATGATTTAAGTAATAGCATATAGTTTAAGGTATGTATACATTTTGCAACGTGAAATATTTGGATAATGACAGCGTGTGTATTCTTAAAAAGAACACTTTTAAACACACAAAATTATCATATTTTTATCAGGTCATCAGTAAAACGAGAAATATAATAAAAACAAGTATTGCAAATAAAATATTGTTTGTAAATTATTAAAAATGTAATGAACGAATACAGGTACAGTGGAATCTCATTCAACCAGCTTAAACGGAATCGGGTCTAATTTGGATCACCGAAAATTCGGATAATCATACAAATCTGTGAAGGACATAAATGAAACAAATGAATTTTAATATGTATTCCACATTTTATATATCTACTTTTACATTATAAAGCAAAAGATCTATCTACATAAGTATAAATTCGATTTCAATTAGGATACTGTAAAAAAGAACTTGTAAAGAGTGACGAATCAAACACATTAATTGTAGACTCAGTACACGTATTAACAATAATGGATATAGCAAAAACACAGACAGCGATTATGTTTTATAATCCGGATAAACCAAAAATCCAGATTAACGAGATCAAGATAAACGCAGTTTCACTGTATAAGCATTATATGCAGTTCTTACTTTAACCTGCTGGAGAATTATAATTTTTAAAATTCGATTAGGTACTTATTAACCCCTTGCCCTATGATATATTTCTCAACTATGATCAATACGACTATTTTGTCATTGATAATTTATGAAGAAAAAGAAACAAACTCTAGGCATATTTTATGTCCATGTCTCCCCTAAAGTATAATAATTGATAACAGAAGAATAATATTTTATTTGAATTCAACAGAATCAAGTAATATTTATACTTATTAAATTCTGTTTAAAATATTCACCACGAGTATGACACATTATTGTAAGACAAGGGGTTTAAAGTTCGACTTATTTAAACGTCAATCTATTATACGTACTTGTAAGTAGATGTTTTCAAAACATGTGATTACTAATTAATTTTATAGTTTGAAACCAGCTGATTTAAAATTAATACAGTCTAATTATATTTATTGAAACATTATAGCTTTTAAGTGATGTTCAAAATGTATAAAGTGAATATTATACTGAAATTGACTGAAATTCATAAGGATTTATCAACATTGAATTTGATCCTGCTCATAATTATGTCTCACAGAAGTGAAGGTGAAACTGAAGAAGACATGTGGAATAAAAACGAAAACATCAACTGCCCTGTTTGGTATCTTGCTTCTAAACATATCTTTTGTTTACAAGTAAACCAGTCTTGGAAATTGCCATTTACACTGCGCCTTGTTCACGTAATGAAGCTTTTTAAATCCCCTTTAAAACAAATACGGGTCATGAAACCGTTAGACCACAAGTGAAGAAGCTTGCGTGAAAGCAAAATACACCACGCGTCATTACGGCCACCTATGGCTTAACAAAAAATCTAAAAAAACCAGGCGAGTGTGTACGAAGGAAATGTAAACAAAGGACGAACATGAACAAGCTGTATACCTTTCGCTAATTATTTATAACACTGATTCCTCGCCGATTTTGATGTCCTTGGTATATGTTGTCAAGATCATCATTCTAAACAACTTTTCTCTTTCTCCAATCGACCTTAGTTTTCCAGATATTTGCAAAAATATGTCCGGGAATGGGATGCTTCCATATATATTTACAAATAAAGTAACCCCCCTATTTCATAAATCATTTTCATTTATTGAAGTTGTAATAGTTATACAGATTATCAGATAATATAGATATTAGTAGGGGTAGTCTTTCTGAAGAGAGAGGTGGTGGAAAAAGAAAAAGTTTTTGACCGTTCTAATAATCTTTCACTAAACCAAAAAAATCAATCTACGTCGTATTGAATTTTTTAAAAATTCTAACGTTGGTTTATATACTGAACCTTATTTGCAAGTATAGCACACTTATAGTTAGAAACACGTTTAATAATAAACATATTTTCTCTATCCCCAATTATTTTTACAATGTTTTTGTATTTCACAAAAAAATTCGTATAATAAAGCAATGCAATCTATAAATTTCACTGATGTTTCTCGAGAGAAGAATCGGAAAATTGCTCTCGGTTGGAGGATTAAACGCTTGGAATTCTCCGATGACCACAGTGGTTTGATAGGAATCCGTTGGGAGGACTTTGCAGTTCAAATGCTGCTGAAAATGTTTTTCATTTCTTTTCACAGGTCGTGTTCTTTTTATTCATTCATTTTTAAATACATCAAATGGTATATCTTTTACATTGTAATTAATTTTATATTACCTTTACAACATCACTACGTTATTACTACATTATTTGTAATCATATTTTCATCAGTACAGAATTATCTTTATACTGTATTGTATATAATAAATTACACGTTTTCGTTGTCTCGAACATTAAATCTCAATCGTAGTTCCTATGTGAATTTTCGAAGAAGTTAATTCAGCGCCAATTGTATACTAATAATGTATTCATTCTGCATCTACATTCATTGCAAACACAGAATTAATAAATATTAATTGCAATAAATAAATGAAAATTAATTTATACTGTTTACAACTTCTTTATTTCAGACACGGAAAATGTGAGGTTTTACATGTAAACACATATGTAATGTATACTTCTGTATATTTGTGAAGATTGACGAAAATAATTTAGAATACATGTATCTTTACTTAAGTAAGCCTTTCAAAAGTAACATATAACGGAAAAAGTTCTAAGTCATGCCTCCAATAACATATTTAAAAATCATCAAGATCGGTGAGCTCCGAGTATATCGGCAAAATGAAATTTTAAAGTACATTGTCCAAATTAAACATTTATGCCTGCTTAAAAAATGTTAAAATGTTGACAGAATAAAAAAGTACATAGTAATTGAATTAATAATTTGGTCAATAACTAATATCTAACTGGATTCGAAAAGTTGCATAGCATACAAATGACAAGTTTTTTTTTATTTTTTACAGAAAAATGGAGCTTATAAAAATATACATAAAAGTAACAAGTTATGCATAAATTAACAATGAACACGCTAAACGTCTTTTATTTCTTTTTCCCAACATATTCCGGAAAATTGTACACCAATAGAATTGTTGGTTAATTTCAATTTATTTTATATAATCAATTTTCACTGTTTATTTGAATGAACACGATAGGAATCGGGATGGTTATGAAATCGATTACATGCATTGAACTTACTAACCGCTGATTGTTAAGCCCTAACGCGGCAGCGAATCAATCCGTAGGTAATACGTATAGCGATTATACGCATAATGCAAATTAATCCCATCGGCCGAAATCCTGCAACGTTTCATGATACGAATTGCTCTAAGAGAGGACATCGACCATAAGAGCACTGATCAACGAATAATATAGATATTGAAACAATAATTTCATAAATAACGAAAACAAATATTTATTAGTGTAGGTGCGTCGCAGCGTCGACAATTACTTTAGCGACGATTAAACAACGCGAATGAACTTCGTTGGATGAAATCTTGTGGTGTATGTATTGAATGGACTGTATCTTCGGTGACTATCACACTAAGTGGTGAAAATTGGATTGTGGGAAGTTGACTGTACCAGCGGTTAGTGAGAAGTGTCCAAGTGTCTTCTCGTCTCCGACGTCAACACCTCGTGTTGGATTGTATGAGAGGTTCTCTTTTTTTTTACGCCAATCGAAGCATCCTTGCTATTTTCTAACTAACGCCTTTTAGCCATCCCCTTTCCGAGTGGGGTGGGGGCAATGTGCGTGTGGGGGGTTTCTCGAAGGTTCGCTGGCTTGCGGAGATTTCCTGCAGGTTGAAATTTGTCTGTAAGGACCGGTATACACATGTTTGGCCAACCCTGCGGAAATTCCGAGTTTATGACCTGGTCGGTTATTAAGACGAAGCAGACAAAATTCCATGACTATTGTATGCTATCCAAGTTGACTAAAATAAATGTTTGCTGTCGGAACGGTAACCATATCGATTGTGGTAAATAAAACTCAAAAGTATTAAATAAGAATAAATACGAACTTAACTGTCTATCCCGTCCATGTCATAAACGAAACTTCGAAAATCTCTACTTACGGTGTTCCGTATAGGACGGAACAATTAGAGAAATGTTAAAGTAAATTATTAGCTACAATTATTATTTGCAAATCAGATATTGATATCGAAGTTATTCTTAATAAAATCGTATCTATTGCCTTAATACTATAAACCAAATGAAAAATGGTAAAGTGATCGTAATGATAAATTAACTTTCTCCTGTATAAAGAAGTAAAACTGCAAAGTTGAAGATTATTGAAAGCTAATCGAATAAAAACATTTAAAAGGTTATAACGGCCAAATAAACATTTAAATATGGCCATCTTTAAATGGTTTTTTAATTAAAGATATAGGAAGGATTCCAATTTTTTCTGTATACGATATGCAACATTCATTGGTTTGATAACGACTTTAACTTGGCAAGAAGCCCAGATAAGAAGTACATACTTCCGGTAATCTAAATAATATTAGTGAGAACCATTTAGTTGACAGTTAAAAAAAGATGGTAAACTTGGAATTGATTGTAAAGAAAATTGTTAAATTTTTGTTCCAACATTTTTATTTACGCTTAATATTAATATTTATAAAATACTTAAAATTAAACAATCCCTTTTCAACAGAAATACATGTTTATACCAATATTTCATTTCAGATTTATTTACGATTAATTCAAGCTTTTGTGAATTTAAGCAAATTAAAGAATTGCATATAACATCGTTATCTGAGTTACTGTCGTTTGCACTGACGTATTAGTCACTAAGCTTTCTGATTTCCACTACCATTATGTCACCACCATCGTTACATTATTAGCAATGGAACATGAAGGAGCTTTGAAGCATATTAACCACGCCGGTCCCAGAGAGCACTATTCTATGAGGCTAAATACTAAACTACTATTACTGATTAATATTTAATTGTGTAATCTCTCTATCACTGATCAATTAGATTATGAATGTACAGATAACATAATTCCTAATACGCATTAGTATCAGTATTATGTCTGATATTGTCAAACAGTTCATTGAGATAGGTTCTTTAAACTGAATGTTTTTCCTGATTCTAATTCATAATTTCTGGTTTTATTTTTAATAACAATGCTAAATTCTTCTGAAACTGTAATTCTTCAATTATCCTTTTCAATGTCAAAAGTGCAAAATATGTATATATGATTCAATAAACTAACGATGAATTGTTCGGTAGCTTATAAAAAAAAAAAATACACATTGCGTCAAACATTAACACTCTAACTCAATCGGAATGATAGTCACAGAAAAAGAATTGAATTGTTGAAATCACTCGAATTTCTGATTACTTTCAGCGAACTCTCAATTACTGTACAATATGCCGTTTATTAAAGCGTGAGAGCAAAGTTCTAGAGCTTACTGATTAGTATATACCTGGTCCCAAGCTCAGAGGTAGACAGGCATTTGAACGTAGTACAAAGTTCTTTTTCATAAGTATCTCTAAAACCACAAACAGTATATCTACACATAGCTAAATAAATATTTAAGTCTTAGTATGCTATGATTCTTTTCATATTTGTTAATAATTAACGCGGCTACGCAGCTTTAAAGAAGATAATTTCGAAAAGACTAAAATAATAAAATGATCAATTACAATTTTATTGCTTTTTCAACGTTAAATAATTCCAAATAGGACTGAGTGTACTATATACGTATTTGAATCTTACCAATTTTCATTTTGATATCATAAATATTTTTCTAATTATATGTTACTTAACAAGTTTGATTTTCAGTCTCAATTTTAAAAACGAATTTAGTAGGGTTTAGTGTGTTCTGCCCGGTATCGCTAGAAAGGGCGATGTCTAACCTTTAACTCTTTACACTCGCCTGGTTCCTTTGTGGCGTCATTTTAAATACAATATTAAAATCTCTCGGTACAAAAAGTTAACCCCTTCTGAAACGAATTCTTTTTGAGAACAGGCAAAGATGATTTTAATTTCCGTTTGACAGTACTTTATGTTATTCAAACTGATACGAATTGAACAATACGAAGACGAACGGAGGCAGTTAGAAAAAATATATGAAGAAAAGTAAATGTCTGTTTGATGAACTTTAATGTTAAACCAAAATCAAATATATACATATGTGCCAGTATCCTTGAAAATAGATTAATATAAAAAGAAACTAGCAGTTATTAACTGCTACTGAAATAGCTACAACAATTTTTATTTATAATGACTATCGCAGTGCGTCATGCGCTCCTTATATAGGTACACGGAGTTGTTGATTTTAAGAAATATTTAGGAAAATTTAGGCTTGTTTTTGGTATTATTCGAAAGATCAAAGACATTCTTTAGTCAAGAAAAAAGGTTGAGTGCTATTATCCGCAACTATGGTAGTTAAAGCAATTTTTATTTCTATTCTAGTAATTATCACAAATAGTACAAAATTCTTATTCCTTAATACAGAATATGGATTTTCTCTTTTCAATAATACCAGAACAATACTGAATTCTTGTATATGCTCCTTAATATTAAAAACCTGTACATCTGCGAAGAGAGCATGATGGACCGCGAGTGTCAGTATAAATAAAAATTGCTGTAGCTACTACAGTTGTGGACAATATCAATCAATTGTTGTTTTATATTAAAGATTAAACTTTATCTTTTCCAGTAATACCAAAAACAACGTTGAATTCTACCAAATAAGTCTCAAAATTTAAAAATTCCATACATGTGCGAAGAACGCGTAACATACCGCAAGCTACGTTGAATAAGAATTATTGTAGTTACTACAGTTGTAGATAGTGGCACTCAATTCTTATCCTGTATTAAAGAGTAGACTTTGTTTTTTCAAATGATACTAAAAGCAGCACCAAATTCTACTAAATAAGCCTTATACACACGATTTCATTTTGAACATATTTTTACCGTGTTTGAGAAGTAAATAGGTACTCTCCGACTGAGAAGTGCTGGCAGCTATTCTTCGTGGCGAACAATCAGGGAGACCAGGGTACTCTACCACTCACGATATTCGGGTCGCCACGAGTTTCGACGCATAGACATCATTGGTGCGCAGCAATAACACAGAACGGAAGCGAGACCAAATGCGACAGAATGAGACAGATCTACATATAGAAAAGACAGTTCTCTATAGTTCCGTCTTACTCCGTCGCATTGGGTCTCGTTTCCATCCTGTGTTATTGCTGCGCACCAATGATGACCATGCGTCGAAACCCGTGGCGACCCGAATATCGTGAGTGGAAGAGTCCCCTTCCCTCCCTGATTGCTCTCCTGGAAGAATAGCCGCCAACACTTCTCAGCTGAAGAGTACCTCATAGTGCGGTGGTCGTTCGCACGTGAAATTACCCCAAAAATCATACGAAACTCTACGCCACTTTCCGTCTTAGCTCAAGAAATGTCGTTTTATTACCGTAACTAGACAAAGAAGTCCGCAGTATGTTGCTTC
Organism: Nomia melanderi; assembly: GCF_051020985.1. NCBI lineage: Eukaryota > Metazoa > Arthropoda > Insecta > Hymenoptera > Halictidae > Nomia > Nomia melanderi. The sequence continues at coordinate 2,493,030 of NC_135009.1, forward strand.
TTCACTTAGCAAAAGATATCGAACAGCGGAGACAGATATATCTCCAGTTGAAAATAGTATTTCGTTAACCCCTCGTACGGGTAATACAGCGACAGTTTCGTAGCCTTGGGTCGCCGCAAGTTGTCGACGATTTTCGGAGTGGTTAAGTATGGAAGGTAGTATTCGTCTCTTACGTTAGCGCCGCCGGCCTGAGACGTAAAAGTGCACGTGGGCAAGGGGACTCTACCACTCACGACGCTGGGTTGTCAATGCATAGTCATTATTCGCGCACGCCGAAATCCTAGCGCCGTGAGTGGTAGAGTCCCCTTGCCCCTTGTGCACTTTTACGTCTCAGGTCGACGGCACTAACATGAGAGGCGAATAGTTGGTCTTCCATCGATTTCTCCGGTGTGTTAGCTTTCTTGCCGAAAATGCGCATCAGCCAATCAGTGTCCTCAGAATCTAGGCTAAGCGACGTCTTTTTGAAGGGCATTGAGTGATGCCTCTGCGTCTCCGAGGTTGAAAAAAAATCAATTCCGCTGTAATGCTCACGCAAATAATATCAAACAGCTCCTCACCAGTTTTCGAACAAACAACTTCGAATGGTTCCGCTGCATACCACTCGACATCAGTACTTGCGTTGTTCGCAATAATTTAGAGTGGAGAAAACTTCAATTTCTCAAGTTATATTGGACGTGAGTTGGCACTACCCGTGAAACAAAAATAAGTAATTGTCAATCCGATTTCATCGCAAGGAATCACAGTAGCGATTAAACATAGTTTATTACTTGTTTCGAAGAACCACCTCTCTGATGTAGGGATAAAAAGACTCTGTATGACTGTATTGTATTACCGAACTTTATTGACTCTTAAGAAGTATATGCTTCTTCCTGCACTCTATTTCTTTGGTGAGAACTTGCGAGCAAGTAGCTTTTAATTTTTTCTAAACTCTGAAAGAAGCTGAATTCTCCCTTTACAGCCTGGTTTTCCTTCGTAGAGAGAAGTTCTCCTTAACCGATTAACACTTGTTTCGGCGGTTTCTGGAAAATTGTCCAAACAAAATTTGAGAGGATTTCGATGAGATATTTCAAGAACCGTTTCAAACTCGCTCCCTTGAGCTCTGACCTGCATGTGGGTTTATGATACGTTATTTCTATTGAGGTGTTGGGAAGCCTTCGAACTCTCTGATTCTAGACTTAAGAAGCCAAGGACAAGCGTCTCTTAGTGACTCTATCTCTATTGAGCAAGTTTAAGAAAAACGACTGTTTACACAAAATCATTACTTCTGATGAGAAATGAGTAATGTGTTCTCATATATCAACTCACAAAAAAGAAATTATGAGTTAAGCTCGGCAAATCATCAACATTAATTGTTTGAACGTCAATTTGTCTGAAAAGTTATTGCTTCTTTTGGTGGGATCAGAAGGATGACGTGCATTACAAATTGTTTCCGCCTGGTCAAACAGTCAGAAACAACTGAAACGTGTAAGTAACACGCTTATAGAAAAAGAGTCATTTTCAAAGCGTGAAAAAAGAAAAGTGATTTTGTTGCATGATAATGTATAGCCGCATACGGTGAAAGGAACGCTGGAGCTCAGCCAATCATGGGGTTGAGAAATTTTGCCGCATATGACGTACTTACTGAACCTAGCTTTATCCAACTGTCACCTATTCCGATCGTTCCAGCATCACTTGGCCGATTCCCTCTCCTAAACAAAAGAAGGCATCGAAAAAAATGTAAAAAGGGAGCTCCCATTATTTTACCGACATGAGATTAGAAAATTACTAGATAGGTGGTTGAAATATATTGAAAATGAATGCTGTTACTTTTAATATTGATGCATGTATATCTTGTGTTATTTTATGAATCATATAAATGTTTAATTTACAAAAAAAATGCACCATCATATGTGCACGAATAAAAGTCATTATCGAAAACGTATACACCTTTCTTGTTTGAAAATTCTATTACGTAAATATTAATATGTCATTAATAGGTTTTCTACAGAACTTTTTGATAAATTTGATATCGTATTTCTAAATCATAATCCTGAGATAAAAATCTGTCTTTGTTAAGAGATTGCTGTAATACAATCAAAGTTTTGTATAAATTGAGAATAAAGATTCAACAGTCTTGAATTTTATCTTTCTAACATATGAAATCATTTCCTTGGAAATAATGTGTGCATATAGTATACGTAATCGAAGATCTTGTACATCGTGACTCGGGTTGTGTTATCTTTATACCGAATGGTATGTAACTGTTTAACATTTTATGTAAATGTACTTTTTAAAAATTTACTTGTAATAATTAATTAAAAATCTATATTAGATTCTAATTTTCTTTAATGTTTATAGATTCTTAATTTTTCTTTACTTGAGTATTTTTCTATGAAGGTATCTACTCCATATTCATCTTCAAATTGTTTCTCTTACTATCTTCCTTATTTTAAAAAATTTTTCATTTTGCCCTTTCCCTTTCTTACCCTTAACTCTAACTTCATACTACCCTTCATAAATAGTCTGACCGTCTAGTCTGTAAGTATGATTGCATTTGACTCCCTTTATGACTGTATATGATTAATATAATCTTTTTATCTCCTGATTACTTATTCCAATTGTACAGTCACGTTTTCCCTTTCTTAGTACCATTTTGTTTATTCAATTTTTGTTTATGTAATCAAATTCTTATTTTGTCAAGAATAATTTGCTTTTAAATTTAAGAATAATACCTATAAAGTAATTATTACTAGATAATGTGTTCCAATTTTTTCAATAATATAATATTTTCAATATTCTAACATTACTTATAAAAAGTAATAAATTCAATATTACTTTTTAATATTTCCCATATTTTTATATCAATTAAAGGACTTGAAATTATGATGAATTGCCGAGAAGAACGTGCGTCAGATAGATCATTATGATCACGGACTAAAATGTAATGTGCGAAATACAAAGACTGACCTCATACACTATTATTATTGAATTTCAATCACTAATAACTTGATAACGGAGACAAAACCTTGCAATTTTCTCATTCTTGTATCGAGTATGCGAATACTTGCGAAAATACTGCTGATATTGAATGATACATTTTTAGATGTTTCATAAAGAAATTCATATAAAAGTACTTGCTGACAACTGTTTCTTTAAAGAGAAATTAATATCAAATTAACAATCCCTTAAGAGAATAAAAGAAATTCTTTTAGTCAATTTCATTGTAGACAGTGTATTGATTCTAATTTTTAATTGATTACATCGTAAAGGAAGAGAAAATCGACATTCTCGACATTCTCGATTGTGGCAGAAATTTCTCTTTCAAGGTAAAGAATACATGAAAAGTTAATTAAAAAATGATGAAAGTGCTACTTCATCGTGTTGAACTCGTGAATGTCTATCAATGGCAAGGAATTATGCCGGCATTGTTCTGCAAATTGGATATAAAAACTGACGTGTTCAGACCTTAATTCTATCTCTTTCATTGACTGTGTGCCAACATCTTCACACTGCGTTATATACCTATTGTTGAATATTAACAGATGTCGAAAAATATTATAAAGATATGAATTTAAAAAAACAGAAATGTATCTAATGAGAAACTGTTTTTACAGATAAACGATTGAAACGATGGCAAACAAATGTTATTTTTCCAGAACGTGACAACTACTGACCTCAATTTTCTTTTTCTTTTACTTCTGCTGCAACTTTCTTTTATCGCACTTCGTTTCTGTTCGTCTCTATCTATTCTCTTTTTACCCGTCATCTGTGCTTTTTATAACTCTTTCACTAATTCTTTCTTCACTTATGATAAGAAACATCTTTTCACATACTTACCTATCTGTTAACTGTTCAGAAGTTTCTAAAAAGAATTAAATGTTCCTTATTGAAGGTTCTGTTAAATTAAAAATAAAATGAATACATACATTGTTTAATTATGTACCTTTTCACAGTTTATTGTATTTCTTGTAATTACGAAATGTCATTAATAAATAAATCTACATAATCTACTTTGAGCTTAACCTACTTTATCCATTTCATGCAATTTTGGGATCATTAAGCTTCTACTTTAAACCGTGCAAAAATATTCAAAATTGGTGTTAGTATTATTATACCGATTCTTAAATTCTAAATCTAGCCAAACCATTGTATGAGAAGTTTAAAAGATAGCCCTTTTGTTTAATTCAGTAATAAACGATGTATACAATTTTATTTACAAGAAAAAACTTCTCTTTCTAATTGAAAGAAACATTTAATCTCTTATTCCGTCGAATTAAATTTTTTATTTGGAGGGTATTTTCTGTTCATAGCGACAGTATGCATTTCTCCTTTGATAAAAAAATGATTAATTTGTAATTAACCCCTTGCCTTATAACAACGTGCCAGACTCGTAGTGAAGATTTGCAACATGATTTAACAAAGATAATTATTACTCAATTCATTCGAATCTAAAGTAAATATTATTCTTCAGTAATCAATTATTATACTTAAAAGGAAACATAGGCGTAGAATATGTCTAGAATTTTCCTCTTTTTCCAATAAATTGTTAAAAGACAAAGTAGTCTTAACGATCAGAGCTGAGAAAGAAATGGCAAGGGGTTAAACTACGGATTTTCATGCACTCGAAAGAAATTTGAAAATCTATTTACAATAGAAAAACCGTTTTCTGTCATAATTCCGTTTTTCTAATTAGTTTTTAAACATTTGAATTTGCATAAAGATCCGCAATCGCCTTATCACTATAGTCATCATTGAGAAAGATTTACTTGAACAGAAATGTATTTTGAACACAAACTCTTGTTTCAGCTAATGAGCACAATAGGCGGTAGCGGTTAACGTAGACAAAGAAAAGAAGTGCACTTACGTTTGTGTCATGTTTCTTCTTTTGACAGTCGCAACCACTTACGTATGTGCACCCTCTTTCGTGGCTCTCATAATTTAAGGCTTAGCTGCATCTCGTCTCCTCAGATTATAAAACCACATCCTCATCCAGAGTTCTAGTGCCCGTTTTATCCATCGCTCGGCAGTTGCCGAGTCATTTTAATCTGCCTGTTGTTAAAGCACAGGATGTTCCAGAAGCAAAACTGTAAGCCTTATCTCTACATTTTGTATGCAGAAATACTCCGTAACCGTGTTTAAACGCATATACGGTTTATAATTATTTATTTACTTATTTGCTAAACTACGACTTTTGTTTTCCCATTAAAAAAATAACAGTAGGAATGAATGCTTCAATATTTACACAGTTAAAATGAACATAGATAAATAAATAAGAACGATACATAAGAACCATAAAGTTATATAGGTGATGCCTTTTATTTTCCTTTTTTCTTTGTATGTATATATATAGATTAATTTGTTGGAAACAAATTAAAGATATATTATAATCTCTTCTGGCGTTTGTATCTCCATGTTATTTTTGTGGAATCTATGATATGCAATAAGTTTAAGAAAGCAATCTGTCAAAAATTATTAAAAGTTTATTTGATCTGTTACTTGAGTATTCACTAGTAATTATACCATGCGACTGTTTAGAATTGTAAGTATATACTTATAGTCACATATATTAATATGAATCACAATAACATTTGAAAAATCACGTCTCTTAATATTTTTAAGAAACAAAAAATTTAAAAATTTTGTTGAGATTAACAATTCTTTTTATTCTTTTTATTTTTTATGTACATTCAAAATAAAATAATTTCGTAAAAAGTTCTTAATACGTAAGAAGCGCATTAAATACAAAGTAGCTTCGTAATATACAAGTATTGATCTGCCAAATTAAACGATTACCCAATTCTCCAATAAAAAATTGTCAATATTTTAATTGTTAGAACTTCGTTAAAAAAATCGGAATTCAGTACATTAAGCTGTAAATACTTTTGAAAAGAAAGAGATTGCAATCTTGAAATCCATGTCAGTCTCAGTTGAAACTCAAATTTTATATTCTATAAAGACATACAAATTTATAAAGTTGTTGAGAAAAAAAACAGTTTGATTTTCCATCCCGTTTTCTAGTATAAAATGAACATAAAATTGTAAAAGTAGAGATTTTATCGTTCAAAGTTAATACAGGTATTTACATACATTTATACAATTCTTTCTCAAATTTATAAGAATGTAAATGTTGACGATTTTACATCAAAGACGATATTAATAGATTTTTTGTAATACCACGGTATTCAATAATTACATTTCATATGGACAGCTTAGGTGTCAAACAATTCAAGTCACATTTCCATTTTAAACATTTCAGAAATGTTTCTATTTTAAAACTGTCAGTTAATAATGCAATTACGTTACTACTTTGGTACTTAAGATATAATTTCGCAAGTAATGACCTAGTTGGTTTAACAACTAAAACTTTTAACAATATAAACCCTTTCAAACTACGTGAAACGAAAATGTGACTTGCACTGATTGACTTCTGAGCCCTACTTATAGTTGAATAACATAAAAGCACGAACAAGAACTATATTACCACATCTCTCATAAGACCAAAAGGTATAATTTTTATGTTTTAATTTCACTTATTACTTACTGACGTTCGTATGCAGCGGCAATAATTATATCAAGTAAACAGTATTGCAATTAAGTATTAAATATAAATGCCGCAGACAATCTGCTAGTATCTTCATATTTAAGTGTAAAGTAATACATTGAAATTATTGAACGCCAAACTTAAGGAACCTGACATTTTGACGAATTTCAATCTTCGTAAATATTGTTTTTCGGAAAATTCTGTTGATATTGATTCATATAATAACATGAATTCGTATACTAATTCATCCTCACTTAAACCAAATTCTCTAATATTAAACATATGTATATAATACTTTCATTTTGTTGTGAAGAATACACTTTTGACGCTTCTAATAAAAAATGTGAAAATACGGGAGAAAACGAGGGAGAAATCAAAAGGGAAAAACGGAAAAATGTTTCGTCCTGGATTTGTTGGTGAATTCATCAGTAAAGCTACCAGCACAGCTTGCCTTAGATGCAGAGATATTTGATGGATGATTAACCCTTTACCCGCTACGCGTCACTATGGTGGCTTCCCGTTAGCTGATCTTTAGAGACAATGCGCCACTACAATAACTTTCCGCTGAAGCAAGTTTCAGGCCAAAAGGTCACGATAGTAGTTCTCTACTTTCTAATTTTTCATACAAACATAAATAAAAAACGTTACAATTTAATCAGATGTTATACGGTTTCTTTTTGTTTCACACTGAACATGTATAGTATACATCCTATACTAATTGTAAGCAACAACTAATTTTGAAAAGAACAGAAGACAACGTATACATTTTATAAAAATCAGTGATGAAGTATTGTATAAAATCAATTGGAAAATATATAAGATGCTTCAGTTTTATTGCGCTAAATAGAGTTAAAATAAGAACAAAAATGTCAGACAAACATGGAGTCGTAAAGTTTTATTAAAAATTCTATACAAAATTTTTATAGAAACATCAAAATTATAAATGATTAGTCATCTTTACTGAAGTTTCTATCCAAAGTGTTCTTGTCAATGCAAAATAATATCGTTAATAAATTGAGTCTATTGCTATTGTCTCTATCATTATAACTTTTTCATACAGCATTTACGGCCTTTTAATATTGTGCTAATATATAATAATAATATTAATATACAATATATATAATATTAAATTTTGTCCCTTGTTTTTAATCATAGAACGTACTGACATCATAATGAAACAACAATGAAATACATCGTATATTTGTAACGATATTTTCGAAATATGGTATTGCGTTATTTGTTACACCTGCTCTTGTTTTTTGATGTTTCATTAATTTGCGAGAAATTTGTACAACCTATACATATAATAATTTGCCATCATGTAGTGCACAGTATTATGTAAGTTTATTCTCTTGAAAACCAACCTACTTTTCTCTGTTATTTTAGTGCACGTTAGGAAATTTATGTTACGTATTTGATCCTTGCAAAGTTTTTCAGGAAGCCAGTAAACACGTTGTACATTTTCATTCAAAACAACTCTTTTAAAAATACCAAGTATATTTCAACACTTCTTTCAAACTTATGAGACGTTCAAACTAGCATTGCATATGTAAAATAATATTTGTAAGTTTTACATACATTATTCATATATTTAATTCTCTCATATATAAATAGAATCTAAAACAATTTGTCACTCCACCTTCTATGATATTTAAAGTATGAAAAAACATTTAAAACAAATTGTACTTATTATTAAGGAAATTTCAAATTAACAACAGTTAAAACATCTGAAATACGCAAAAACATTAATGATGGTTTAAAAATTGTTCAATTATTCAATGTTATTCAATTTTCAAAACAAAAATAATAAGGTAATAGAGTAATCCTAAGCCTAAGTAATTTGTAATGGATTCATGTAAAAATTTTGTTCAAACTATATGGTAGTAGCTGTATTTTAATAATAATAATATATATATGTATTATTTATTTTTATAGATTACAAAATGGGTTGCTTTGGGAGCAAAGACAAGTTGAGCAAGGAGGATATGGATTTCTTAAAGTCGCATACGAGATACGATGAAACGGCTATAAAAGACTGGTACAAAGGATTTAAGGTGAGTACAGTATTAAATAAACAATCTGTTGTATGAAGTAATGCATTTTATTAAATGAATTACTTCGACACTTAAAAATTTTGTTTTAAATAATTATGTTTAATGTTTTATTTATAGAAATTTATTTATGAGTAGTGTGTCATAGAGTTAATTAACCTACATAGTAACGTCCCTACTTATATTTACATATGTATGTTTTAAGTACTGATAAAAATTGAAATTAATATCTTAAAAGAAACTTAATTGCATAGATACTGCAAATTAACTATTGATTTGCTACATGTATGCGATTTAGCACATTTTTATACGCGTGTATAATATTATAAGACTTCTACTATCACGTGTTATATCGTATTTATACATATAAAAGTTGAGATAGTTTAACAGTACATTAATGAATAACAGGTATCACAATTATGTGAAGTACTGTGAATTGCCAATATTATTTAATATTGTCAAGTATAATTACCATATTTAAAAAGAAGCGCACACGAAAAATGCGCACAGGAAAATGCTCACATGTATAAACCGCACAAGAAAAATGAGAAAATGCATAATATATAAATAATACGCAATATAAATCTGAGACGAGAAACTCAAAAATATTCTTAAAATGCATAAAACGTCTAAGGCATTGAACCTAAAAGAGTAAAAAAATGTAATACCTTTTTTAAGAACTTTGAAGTTAAAAATATTTTTAACAAGTTTTTAATCATTTTACATCGTTCAAAAATTAATACATATGCTAAATCTTAAAACATTAAAGGTTCACTACCCGAGGAAAAGTATATTCTTTAACTTAGAAAAAATTATTCAAATCGGTTAATTAGTTTTTGAGACATTTGTTCAACCAGAATGAAAAATAATTTTTTGAGAAACGCGTTTGAAGTTTACACGATGATAAATACGTCTAGTGACAACAATCTTTAAAATCCATATAACTTCGCTGACTTTCAAATTTTTTAAATTTCCTTTTAAATGTTCTTTGCGTATTCTTTGCGTATTTCCAAGATAATAGTTTTTAACACAAGTGACTCACTCTGTATGATAAAGGTTACCAACTCATGTTTCTCCGTAGCTCTATGTATAACATTCTCAGATTTAATGTTTAAAAGTATATTTCTCAGTCTGAATGCAAAGGCTTATTCGCCAATAAACTTAAAATTTTTCTTAAAAAAATATACTTTTCCCTAGTAGATGATAAGATGCATTAATTAATAAATTCAGACTTATATAATTACATTTAAAAGTTATATAGTTTGGATTATGAAAAAATTTGTCTATTATTCTATCCTTGGATATTTTTCTATATTATCACACAACCAACAAAATACTTATTTCCATGTTCCTGTTTAAACTCTTTGCCTTAATTACTACTGAGTATAGCTACACATTCCACAAAAATTCACATTTATATCCTAAAAACCTTTAAAGTCTATTATGTCAAATACGAACATTATAATTTATAGTAGGTATCAATTTATTGTAAGAAAACTTCAATCTAAATAATATTTAAATATCTCATTGTCTTACTGATCATTCGTTTATAGTTTAAGACTTCTAAATCTGATAGAATTGGAAATTTTCATTGCATTAAAAAATTAAAGTATTGATGAAAATGTTAAGAATTAGAATTACGCAATACTTTTTCAAAAATTAATACACATAGTTATCGTAGAATTTATTTTGATATTATCTGCATTATAAAAATAAATATAAGATTCATTGTAATCCTCTATAATGCGGCTTATATTTTGTGAAATTAACAGATATCAACTTTTACATACAAACTAGCGATATATTCAGTAATTTTAATCACTTTATTAAAACGAATATACTTTGTTACTGAGGAATTATAACGACGTAGAACGTTTACATGTGTACGTATAAAAGCTTAAGTTAATTATTTACTTAATTTCATTCACCAGTTTGTGGTAAAAATTAAATAAATCAACAAGTTATCGATATATTACTACGTGTGTGATTTCAAAGCCACACGGGCCTATAGAGAATTAATACATTTTAATGTCTCCAAGTATGTAACTATGCGTTTGAGACACCTATTCCATCTACTCTTAATCTTCTTGTCATCTATTTATTACACAATCTTTATGTCGCCATCTTTAACCTTCCTATACTTTGATTTATGAAATAAGAGCTCTTTGAGGTAGTCCGCTTCTGACCATGTATTTCGGTGGGCAGCCAATTGCAACAGTGGAACGTTGCGACGCATCGTACAACGTTGTCACATTGTGAAACAGAGCATAATATCCTTTTCCCTCCTCTAAATGGTGTGTTACTCTCTCAGTGGCACGGTAAAACAGATTTCTATATTGGTTTACTGATCTTAAATTTCTGGTATTTACTTATTAAAGATTTAAGTTGCTTATATTCACTTATGTACTTACGTATGAATTCCGAGCTTTTGTACTTATGATTCCTTCGTTGTATTTTCCTTTTATATACTACATAAACACTGAAATAATGACTAACTCGTTCACGTTGCAAATAGGACAAAATTAGGCACTAAAAATATAAATAAGGTGTTTCAGTTTGTTTCCGTCAAACTGCACTATTCCATCTGTGATGGAAAATAAGGAAAGAAAATATTTTATAAATAGAGAATTATAAAGTAACTGTCTTCCGAAGTGATCCACGATCATTACAGAATATTATACAATGCCAATAACTTTCTACTTATAGGGAGTAAAATAAATATTTAAAAAATCGTATTGCATATGAATTAATTCGCGTCATCATTAAATACAACGAAACGATTATGAATTTAATGAAATGAAAAGTAATAGGGTTGCAATTCGGAAAACTAATAAAACATTTATGACTCTCTGTTTATATGTTTTTCTCATTTGACCGAATATGATGGTACCGTTTGGTCAAAACAAACTGAAGCGTTCTATACATAAAAATTTAATAATGAAAGAGGAGACTAAATTTAGTTTTATACGAATTAAAAGGTTTGTTTCTTAATGTATTAAGAGAAGTGACTTTTTGGAGGAAAAGGCCACGACACCTGCCACTACTAACACTCCGATTCAGGATTCAGACCCACCTAGCTGTGGTCTTTCAATGATCAATATGAAAAGTGGCTCGCATTTTACGATACTTTCTCCACCTTAACTTTAAAGTACCTTTCCTGAGTGCTGTGGAAAAAATGCTCTGTCTGAAAGCTAGTCTCACGTACGAAATTTACCACCAACATCAATTTTGAGAGAGCGTGGAAAACATTGATGGAGCAACTCCAAAATAAATGTTCCCCGGTATACACTGAATTGTCTCTGTTGAACAACATTTCCATTATGACTAAGGAACTGTTGAGCCGTTGTAAGAGTTAAAACGACCTATATACTGCACCGATTCACTCCATCATTTTATCACGGAAAAACTGAATTACCTAATCGATTTAAAAACTATTAATTGTAAGATATGTCAGATATATGCCTTAAACGTTGGAGACGTATAAAAGCAAATAGTACACTTAATATTTAGTATCTTAATTAATATGCATAAAAATTGCACAAAAATTTTACTGCATTCTCTTGAAATATACACGTGTATTAATTTCAAAGTCACCGAGAAACGACTTCTTTAACCAATTAATTACGTTTGATACAAGTATACACGTCAGCTTAAAGTTTGAAATGGTACTAATTCTTTCAACAATTTATTTGTTCAGATAAATATATAATTCTTCTTCGTTTTGCTTTGGTTTTTCATTAAAATATACCCTAGGTGTATTCGCTCTGTGTTTGACAAGTACACGCTTCATTTCTTCATTTTATTGCGTGCAGAACGAGAGATTTTTGAAACTAAATTCTACAGTTAACCGGTTAAAAGAGAATATCCCCTTAACTCCCGAAATACCGACGAATCGTCACGACATACAGTGGGTCATTTACCCGATTTGAACGGCCAAAAGTCCGTTTTAAAAATTTTACCTAAACTATAAAATTTTTGCTATTTAAGATAGCTTAATATGCGAGTAACAATGTTCTACAAAATTGTTTATCCTTGGAACACTCGGAAAGTGCTGAACTATCCGGCAGTTGGGTATTTTTTGACTTCGCGTTTTATTCTTGAAATTATTTGCAACACTTTTCGTATGTTTTGCAAACGTTGTACGCATTTTTCTTCAGTATCAGAGTTGTCAGGTAAGTACATACTCTACCTTTAATGATTCATTACCTTTTTACCATAAATCTTTATGTAAATATCCACATTTTAACATAACTAATATATCATTGATATTTCTTGCAGTTGCACTACTTCGAGAATAATTTTGTTATAGATTAGGATGCGTCTCGGTATTCTTTCAAGCACAGTTGTATTCAGTACGGTTTTAAGATTGTTATTCAGAAATAAAATCTTCCGCGTATGTCCGCCTTTTTATTCTAAAGTATTTTGTTACCGCAGTGGGTCGCAAATCAGGTGACTGCGCGAGTGTTTCGCGATCTGCAATGTTTCGGAAAACCACTTTCTAAGGTTGTTAAGTTTGATGCTTCGAAACAAATTTTTTTCTTATAAATTTATATCACTTTCATCTTCAACAATTTTTCAATAGAAATTTTATGATCTTTTAATTTTCCTCATTGGTATGGAAAGTTTACAAAAAATCAAAAAAATTAAACAATTATATATTATTTATGATGTATTATTATGTATTATATGTTATTTTATTATATACTACATCACGTAATATATGATATATAAATATATGAAATTATGTACAATTTATATAAATAAATTTATTGTTATATGCCATATAATTACATATTATTGTTCATTATTATGTTAAATTCCCGTGTTTTCTTGTAGAAAGTCGATATAAACCTGCCTTTAACCCTTTGCACTCGAAAGGCGCCTTTCGGTCGCCGTTTGATTTGCCCCAAGAAAATTGTAAAATTAAAGATTCAATATTAAATTTTATATAATGTACGAACACATGGAACATCGAAATAACATAGTACTGTAACTTAATTTATTTAAGGTATTTCTTTATGTTAATTGCAAAAAATATCATTGACATTTCATCAGAAAATAATGAATATTTATTGAGAAAAATATTCTCGAGTGCAAAGGGTTAATTTTGGCCGTCCAGGTCGGATAAATAACCCACTGTGGCGTCGGTTCAATAATCCTACAGTTTCATATCGGATTATATTGAGTCATAACCACACATATTTTCTTTTATTATTTTATCACTTATATGGTCCTGTTGTTTATAGTAATTATTATTTTAAACTCTAAAATTTCTTTGTTAAAGAAACATAAATGAAGTAAAATATGAATGAAAAGCGTTTATTTTATGCTTTATATATATTTTTTGATAATCAACAATTACGACATTTGAACTAACATTTATTGGGCAACGAATTTCTCGAAAACATGAGTTTAAATTGATCCGACATGATATACCAAAACTTAAATCTTCCGTTCGGAGTATCTTAAATTTTATGTAAACTACGAATCATTATGCAAATTCACTTTTCCAAGAATACAATTAAAAAACGTTACGATAGGACGTGATCTTTCCTGACAAATACTGTAAAAGGCACTACACTTTCCGTATGTTATTTGTTTTTTCGTGTCACAAACATTCTTTGTAACTTTACATTTTTAACCATAAACGCATAAAAATCTAGAGTGTAATTTCACGCTATCTAAGAACAAACACATTACTCATTACAAAATAAATAGAACATTTTTGTTGTCCAAACAAAAATATTTTGTAACTCTGTAGAAGGAACTCTAATCACACTTGTAGTATTGGTAACTTATAATTTCATACAGGGTAACTTTGTAAGTCATTTTCTTTACTTTATGAAAGTCCAGCATGTAATATCAACGTCTATTCACGCGTAATTTTTCGGAGGACGCAACCAGTTTATTTTGAAAGGTGGAAATATTCTCTACAGTGACTCGCGTGAATTTCCTCAAACTGTTAAACAGACAGGAAATAGTAACTTTGAATGTGGTGGATTTAATCGGATGAAACGCAAACGTGAAAAGTAACTTGCGAAATGTAAGTGTCTGTCAGCGATGAAATCTTATGTGTAAAATGGAAGATTTGATGCGTTACAAGCGATTGTTTGAAACTATGCTAATCATTCGAGTAATTTTCGCAGACTGACTAGCTTCGCACAATGGTTTCACTTTGAAGTAGGAGAATCGATAATGTCAAGTTTTCGAAGTGTCTCACAACGGTAAGGGTTTATGGCGGCAAATATTGTTCCGCGAGTCAGCTATGGATACCGGGTGAACGAGAGCGTTGGCGTACTGATTGCGAAACAATTCAAAATACCGTTTGTTATTTAGATGCATTAACCTTTTAACTGGGTATGACCTAATTCCGTCATATTCGTATTAATACATCGTTGACCGGTAATTTTACACAGAAGCTGTTGCATGTGACCGATTATTATTCTATAATTAAATATGAAAGTGAAACAAACTAAATAAACTTCAGTATACTTGTGTATATATAATAAATTGAAATAAAACTTTGGACGTATCATTTATATAATTTTCAACATTTTGCTTTTGCAATATTCTCTATTGCTCTGCGTTCCAAAGATTTAAATAGATAATGCAGTGCAAACACGAGTTAACTCGTGACCGATTAACAATATTTAGGCATGAAAACACGAGATAACACGCGACGTGTACATATCATGCAAGTTTAATAATTGATATACATATATTGAAGACTGATTACTCCAGGGGTTGAACAGGTTCTGAATATAACTGTTTGAAACTATTACACAGGGTGTTTATAAATTCTGATGCACAAATAATAGAGCGTATACAACTCACTAAACTGTATAAAAAATCCCAGTACACATGGATTCAAAACTCAAGAGTTTTCACAATGGGAGGTTTCTGACCGTGACGTGACTTTGAAACGTCCTGCTAATGCTACGTCACAATTTTTAAATAGAATCTTATAGTTTCTATACCATATTTTTGAAGCCAACATTCAAACGTTTCTAAATTGTAGAAATGAAATTTTACGTGTAAGCCATTATCAAGATATCAACATCTAAAGTTATCGGTTCCTCAGTGTACATTTCTTTTAGAACCAAAAAATAACAGTTATAAGACTGAAATCGAAATCGTTATAACTCAGAACTGATATATCTAATAATAATTACGACTCCAGTTTGGTCCTCCTTAACTGTTTCAAGAACTGAAACCGATATCATAACTATTTTCAACCTCTAGTTTACATCGTCATGCTTTTCGTAATGGATATAACGTAGAATTCCGTGAATGCGCGAAGAAAAATACGTACCAGAAAAAAGACATTTTTAAACTTCACACTGATTAATTCCCCAATTAAGAGGTTAAGTTATATGAAAAGAAAGAAACTGTTTTTGTGGAAATGAAAGAATTTAACACTAAAACTACTGAGCAGTTAAATTGACTTTTTGAAATTTCTTTCTAGAAATTCCAAGAGTACATTTATTGAAACTTTAATTGATCTACAATTCAGTTTGCGTATGGTTAAATTAATTGCTTTAGTAATTTCTCAGAGAAACATCTGTTATCTTTTTAATAATTGCAAAAGAAAGAAATCAGGAATGCGTTACTTTGACCCGTCTGCTAGTCTCAGTGTTAAGAAACTCAAGGAACGAATGCGCTGGCCAGTCAAGAATTTGCAGATATTTAGACGAAAATTGAAAGAATGAAAAGGACACCAACGTGTCAGGAGAAAAGGAGAGTGCTAAATTTAAAAATAAAAAATGTGGGCGTCCCATGTATAGAAGGACAAATGTTCTATGACGGAACACCATCTGTATTATTCTTATTGCTGATTTGGCAAATGGCTTACATGATTCTAAACGACCATTTCTTGCGTTAGTCTTATTAGGAGTAGATACTTCGTAAAAATGAAATTGCAACGTTCTGTGTTTAATTTGTCAAATGCTTTAATTTTTTTTACTGAGCAAAAACTTAAAAAATAGTTAAACTTCATGATTAATCTTCACAATGCATTCGTTCATATCATTATGGGGTTTATTGTTACAAACACAGAAAACAGTACAGTTTTTTCTATGTTGCGTTTCATAGCTAGCTATACATTGCAGGATAATTGAGAATAATTGGTGCTTCTTTATCATTACCCGCATTAAGTGGCAATTTATTATCATCTTATTACAAAAACAAAGAAGGATTATACCGAGCAAGCGAGAATTTAAAAATAGTTCGATTCTGGTATACATATACAAGCAGCAGACCTGGAGAATACAAAATTCCACTGCATTGAAATAGATGGATGGAAACGATTTATCATTTTTCTTTCTAAAGCATGAAAACCAGATATAACGTGACTGGTTTTTGAAATTTTTACGCGCCTTTCCCATTTATTCAAATCCCAGGTACAATATAACATACATATTTATAAATCTAAATACATATGTTACCTACGTGTGAGGGTAAACTGATACATTTTACCTCCAGTAAACTGAAAGAAAAGATATATTTTTATGACACAACAACAAATATGGAATCTTACTCTTTTTATTTATTTTACTTGAAAAATTCAATGTTTTGTTCTCGAAAGCATTCTTTTGACTGCAGATTTTGCTTTTTTATCACTGCTGAAATAATGACATTTCTAGTGTTTAGTTTCGGAAACAATTAAAAATGACTAAAATGATAAATAGTACCCGAATTAAGGGTGAAATGTCCACTGATTCAAATATAAGAGTATACATTCACCTCTTATAACAGTGACCTGTTAGTTTTATTACACTCTGTAGAATAAATATGTACCTACTTTATAAGCTTTTAGGATGTTAGGAATAAAATGAGCATACTGTTTACTTTATCTTGGTTAACTTGTTGCGGTAAAAAGAGTCAACCTGATATTTTGAAAAATGTAAAAGTTCTGTCATTTACTAACGAAGAGTTCATGGAGTATATAAACAGATGTCGTACTATGTATTAAAAAGTTAGTTATTTTTTTATCAATATAATATAAAATCATGAACATCATCGATTAAATGACAAAAATTAATGGATTTCGTTTCAGATATAACTTTCAGTATCTTTCGAATTGTTACTCAGTCAATGTAAAATGTTACTCAGTCAAAGAATGATTATTTTATACAATTATATCTTTTCTGTTAAATAAACCCCATTTATTATTAACCACAAATATATTTATAAAATACTTCATAGTTCGATCTAAAATAAAATGTAATGGTAAATATGATTAATCGTTCAATAGCTTATTTCAGTTGATTAAATCAGTTAAAAAGGAATAATATGCACTGAGACTCGAACCAAAGTGAACGCATATCTTCTGATAATTGAATCCTAATAGAGTTATTCCCATCTCGGTTGCTTAAAAAAATCTACCCCTGGGTTTCTTACGTGATTTATGGAACTAGAATTAAATTCGTTAAACTGAAACTAATTATTAAATTGAAAAAATGATCGTTTCCATCAATGATTGCTATTTTTTTTTTTACATCTCGTCGATTTATCGACTTGGAGAAAGGAGGTTTTAAACTCAAGTTGGAATAAATAAACCCTGACCGCTTTGTGCGACCGGCATTCCAAGGATTCGGGAACAGTATCGCTGAAATGGTAATGGGGGCAATACTGTCTGTTTCAAAAGCTCAAGACAAATGACATCGCATAAAGTTTAATCTGATAGAATGAACGGGAGTGGCAAGCCTGAGAAGGTTCGATTTGCTCAAGGACGGCTAGTAGTCCTCTCGATTAAGCTAGAATATCTAAATATCTCGCGTGCAGTGACTAAAAATTCGATTTCACCAAACTAAATATCTTGATCACCTTCTGAAATTAATTACAGATTTATTTTTAACATTCGTATGTTATTCTTTCACTTCAATTACATTTTTCATTCGGTAGCAACGTATTTTATTTATAACTTTAAGATTTTAGAAATGTAATTTTAAAAATGTAATATGCGTTTAGAAACATCTCAATATTTCGATTAAGATTACTATGTTTCATTGAATATACTTTTTACTTTCATAGTGATTTTTGAATGCTGTGTAATTAAAATGAGTAATATTTAACGAACTCCATCTGCTTCTCTACATAGCTTCGTATTTGTAGTGAATAACGAAAATAATCAGATACTTACATTTCTGATGTAGAATGTGTTTATAAGTAATCTTTAATTTATTTACTGACGTTTTAATTACTGATATAAAAATAGCATTACACTGACATTAACCAAAAAGATACGTAATTATTTTGGGACAAAAGTATTATATTAAGTAAAATATTGTAAATAATAGATAAAGAGTATTTTATATTTTATAACAATAGATACTGATTAAATAAAAACTTGTCTTTTCATTTAGATATTGAAATTTCAGATAATGAAAACTTCTTTCCAGATAATGAAAATTTGTATATTCTGTATTGGAATTTGCATGTATAATCTTTATGTGCTGCAGTTCATTTAAAAATATTTTCAATTGGATTTCATTTCAAAGATCTATTTATATATGTACCTAATTATTTAGATGCACTCGTACTGTATATTTAAGTTATTCTTCTGATAGAATTTTAAATTATTCTGAACAACCACTTTAATATCATTTTATACGAAAACACCTTTTAAAATATTTAAAAACTAGTTTTTGTCCGTAATATAATGAATAAAATTTAATCTACGCACTGTACTCTTCGAAATGCAGTCCTAGACAAAAACACATTTTCATACGTAAAAGTCGGTCATGAATTCCTCGCATGCAATTGTGTGTTTCGTTTGCGCAATAGTACGGCCCGCCCATCTGAATGAGGCACATCAAATTTACTTTCGTCTGCAAAAATTGTATCATTGTACTATTTTCGTCCTTTGCATATGAGTTATGCGAATGAATTTCAATCGATTTCTCTTATTTGCTTTGCTAATATTTTCCTGAAAGTAACATGCTCATTTCCATCTTTTTGGGAGAGTCATTTGATTTAGAATTTTTGTCTATACCTTTAATTTTCTTCTAATCTTATAAGAAAAGTTTTCAATTTTATATTACCCTTCATTGTTATTATAACAACCTAAGTATAAGTATAAGTTCCTCACGGTCAGAAATGTGTTAAAGACTTTCTCTACCCTCCGTCAAATTTTTGTCCATTAAAAAACCATTAAAACTTGGGAAAAAACGGACACAGGAAGAGACATATTACCAGCAACTACATAATTAAACATATAACAATAAAATATAGTCGATAATGTCACTGCACTTTAAAATTTTCATCATCTCGCAATTAAATACTAGAGTGATGCTCACGTAAATTCCACAAAATCTGTTGGGCTAAATTCCACAGCACCATCCCCACTCTTCCCCCACTAATAATTATCTCGAGCTCAGTGTAACGTGATCTCAGTAGACAGGGACTGAAAACGAATGCAATGAGCAGAAATG
The DNA here is from genome assembly GCF_051020985.1 of Nomia melanderi. NCBI lineage: Eukaryota > Metazoa > Arthropoda > Insecta > Hymenoptera > Halictidae > Nomia > Nomia melanderi. The sequence continues at coordinate 2,513,033 of NC_135009.1, forward strand.
GAATAAACGTAGTCCGTCGAACGTCGGGATCAAGGCGTGGGGTTTTAACCTTACCTTCTTAATCGTAATACCGATGGGATGTCGAAATTCTTCTTATTAAAATAAGTCCAAACACAACGTTAATCGGTCTGTCCTTATCGATTTGAGGGAAACAATCCTTTAATTTCGTTAATCACATTAAGTCGGTAAAACTAGTCCGATTTCCATCGTATTTGGGCACATTGTAATCACAACAATCTCGAAAATTCACTGGCACTACATTTGAGAAGGTAAGGTTAAAGTTACTGCAATTAAAATTTTCTTCATTGCATATTTACATTTGACCCGTGCGGCATCACTTTGAAGTCCCGCGTCTCAACTCTCGATGCTGGTCGGACTACGTCTATCCCGCTTCCACTCAATATATCGATTCTCTGCCTATGTCAAGCTATGCTAGGGTCAATTCCTGGAAGAAAATATTTTCTTCCTGTCTCCTAAAATTGTGGAATTTAAGCGAGCATCATTGTACTATTGTTACAAGGCAGGGCTTCGAGCAGCGCGTGAAGCCACGTGGAGGGTTATCTTCCTTGGAACATGAATTCAATTTATTAGTTAGGTACGCGTCGAACTTGATGCGTAAAGAGGAAGCCGCTAGGGTTATAGATGGCGAGAACGATCTTCATGCGTGATCAAGAAATATCTATGAATGGCGTCAAGCGCAGACGAACCGGATGCGAAATTGGGGAGCTGAAGGAGGTCGCAACTTCGCGAACGAAGCCAATGCGAAATTGGGCAGCCGTTGAGAGGTTGGTTAATTCGCAGACGAATCTGCCGCGAAACCGGGGAACTGTAGGACGTGAACGAACCCAACGCGAAATTGGGGAGCTACAGGATAGTATGATTTCGTGGTCGAACCCAATTTAAATTTAGAGAACTACTAAGTTGGGAAAACCTTTTGTAACAGTCGCAATACTGTGTACGTCTCTGCGTTTTCCAAAAACTATTTCTTCTTTACGCCTCTATTTTTCCCTGTTTCGTAGCTTCTCTCTTCTTCTCGATTTCCTCTCTGTCCATCTATATCTTTTCTCTTTCTCCAAGAGCGTTTTCTTCAACGAGGATCGATTGAGGCAAGGAAGTCAATCACGAACTACCAACACTGCGCTTTCTTACCGGTCCATAGGCGAATCTCCGAAATATTTAACACTGAAACTACCATACGAGTAAAAATAACTCAATTCTGATTTCCTCTTTTTGCAATGATTAAAAAGATAACATATATTTCTCTGAGAAATTATTAAAAAATCTCATTTAATAATGCGCAGACGGAATTATAAATCAATGAAAGTCTCAATAGATGCACTCTTAGAGTCTACACAAATCTTGACCAACGTAACTTCATGGGTGACTATACGATTCTGACCGACGTCACTTCATGAAGACTTCTACGTTTCTGAACCGACAAGGGTGAAAATGAACGTGTTTATATACCTTAAAAAAGGAGTAGGGATGCCTGTATGCAGTACTGGCAGAGTTACGTTGAGTAACATTCCAGATGCTCTATTTCCCAGTAAAATTCAGAGCGTAGCTTTGGTTACTTATATAAAGAGTTAGGGGAGATTATCTAGGACGTTTTCTGCCAGAGACTGAAGAGAGTCATATGGAAAATGTTCTTTATACGTAACGCTGTATAGTAATGCTCGCTTAAATTCCACAATTTCGGGTCACACCAGTGAAATATAACTGAGCAAAAAAAGACAGAAGGAAACTATTTTCTTCCAGGAATCGACTCTAGCATAGCCTCACAAAGGCAGAGAATCGATATATTGAGCGGAAACGGAATGGACGCAGTTCGGCCAGCATCGAGAGTCGAGACGCTGGACTTCAAAGTGATGCCGCACGGGTCAAATGTAAATATGCAATGGAGACAATTTTAATTGCAGTAATTTTAACCTTACCTTCTCAAATGTAATGCTACTGAATTTTCGAGATTGTTGTGATTAAAATAAGCCCAAACATGATGGAAATCGGACTAGTTTTACCGATTTAACGTCATTAACGAAATTAAAGGATCGTTTCCCCCAAATTGATAAAGCTAGACCGATTAACGTTGTGTTTGGACTTATTTTAATGAGAAAAATTTCGACATTGTATCGGTACTACGACTGAGAAGATAAGGTTAAAATTATTGCAATTGAAATTTTCTTTATTGCATGTTTATATTTAACGCGAGCGACGTCGCTTTAAAATCCCGCGCCTCGACCCACGATGCTTAACTGACTGTGTCTATCCCGTTCTGCTCATTGTATTCATTTTCTGTCCCTGTCTACTGAGATCACGTTACACTGAGCTCGAGATAATTAGTAGTGTTGGGAAGAGTGGGGATGGTGCTGTGGAATTTAGCGGAGCAGATTTTGTGGAATTTAAGCAAGCATCATTGTAAGTAAAAACAACAGCCCCAAAAGCTATACCTAGTAATTCCAAGTTTATCATTTATTAAATGTATACAACATATAAGTGAGCAGACACTTTTGTCAGTAACTGTATGTTGGTACTGATCGGGGTGAGTTCTCTCTGGAATTCTATAGAAACAGCTGGAGGGTACGCGAGTGCGATAACCGCAACCCACACGGTAGGTGTGAGCACATCGCGCAGTAATCTAGGACCACCCCCATGCCATCACATTGGTCGTACCTTTTACAGGTGGCGCAGAATAAAGGGAATCAAACACCCTTCTTGCCTGTGGCTTGGGGTGTCGAGGCAAGGACTCCCATGCCGGTTATTACACATAGCCTAGCGTCGTGTCATTTGCGAATGATTATCCCCCCATAGGATCGTGCATCGTATATGAGTCAAGTTATCTCACAGTTCTTCGTACTGGTAGACTACCTCAGATACCACCAAGATCGTCGTTTTCCACATGACACTTCAACGTAGCCCCCGAGGAAAGATAAAAGATATAGAGAGCGTTCCGTAAATCACACGCAGTACTTCACAAATCGATCCTAGCTAAGACGTTCGACAGAAATTACCGGGTACAGTAAAAACGAAAATTCTAATAATACATTTTCATTTCTTTCAAGTATATAAAATTCAATGCAAGTAGTATTTTGCGTATATCAAAAGCAAGAATTCATTAGTTTTCTGAAAATAAATCGCTTTCCTTCGTCATTATCTGTATAAAAATAGTCTTTAGTAACAACGAAAATAATTTCAATGTTCAGATTAAGTAATACATCTTGTGTATTCTTACATGAATAATAGTTATTAACATTAATGTTATTTTTAAAAAAATCACTCTACATCGTATACATTACTGCTCGAAAAATATTCGATTATACGTAAACTCTAGTTTATCCTTTCCTTCCGATTGCGTACATTTATTTTTATAATAGCACAATTATCCACTCGTATCTTTTTCACTAAAAAGAAATCTAACTTCATTGTTCGTTGAACCGGTGGGCAAACATCTTTAAACGGTGTATGTTCACAATGTAACCATTAAACTATAGGTACAAACATACCATTAGTATATTCGAAGTTCTTTTTTTATCAAACATAACATGTTCTGATGTTTCATGAAACTTTACATACCAAATCAGATGCTTAAAACGTCCTTGTTAGAAAAAATGCTGTTTGCAAAATTACACATAAATTTGTACCAAAAGATATTAATTTACTGGAAAAATGAATACATTATATAAACAAATAGATTTTTTTAGAAACTATTTACATATATCAATTTATCTTCTAAAGATAAATAACTTTCCCGTTTCAATTTTTCGTTGATTTCAGCAATCAGTAGTACCTTCTACTCGATACGTACGTACAGTTCACCTCTTGCGAGCTGAGCGGCAATCTTAGGGTTAAGCAGGTAGGGCGCAAAAGGAGACGTCCAATCGCCGCGCTCGGCCCGGTTGTTAGTTTCGGCACGTTCCTTGTTATTGGCCGAATCGACCGATTCCCCTTGCCTCCCAATCCACTTAGCCATTACGATCACCGCTCAGCTCGGAAGAGGCGAACTGTATGTATGTATTAACCGACCTTACACTGAAAGTGTTAACAGTCTTATTGTATTTCCTATGCGACACTACAATTGTATCACATAAAAATGGTTTTATTATATGGAGTTGAACACAAAACGATTACAAAACAATCACAAAATGGTTTAGGCAAAAGATTTTTATAAGAAGTACTTAAGTACATAAACATTTATATGTAGCTTGACGGATCTATTCAAACACAGATCGTTTCAGGCATACTGTATATTAATTGGTAATCTGTGTCTGAGTGGACAATCTACGCGCTAAATGCTTTCGTCTGAATGGAACCGTGCCATAAGCGATAATATAAGATAACGTTAAATGAGGATTTCATTGGAAAAAATCGGTTCTTGGTAATTCTTAAACTATGATTGGATTGAAACGTGATGACATTAGGAACTCAGAACTTTACATGCGTATTTTCATGTACTTATTATGATTATCAACAAAGTTATTAAATAATAGGTTTAATGGTTGAAACGAGAACACTCCCTCAAATCATTTGTTATACTAGAGGAAAACTTGAATTCAGGAATAATTTATATAAGGTGTATACAAAAATATGTTATTAATTATACTACGGCAATGGGAACATATTTCAAATAGTGTACAAATGTTTTATTGGTAAAACGACTCGAAGGTATGGTCATTGTAAATAATAATTAAGAATATTTTAATTGCAATGTTAACACAGTTCGTTGAGATATCCATATGGAGATTGTATAAATCAGACAGGTGATGATGTAAATACTAAGATGAAGATCAGTACGAATTTGTGGAACATTTTAATAATATTAGGTTGGGGAAAAAGAAATCCATTATTTTTACGTGAACACCGTTTTGTTCTATAATTTGTTGCCATTTTAAAGGTAGCTTCATAATGCCTTTCTCATAGATGCTTGGTTCCTATTGGCGAAAAACTCTAGTAATCGATTTTCACAATCTTCTCTTGATGCCAATTTCTTGTCACTAAGGAAGTTTTGCAATACAAGAAAAACATGATAATCGCTTAGTGCCAGGTCCGGACTATATGGTGGATGCATCAAAACTTCCCAACCAAGTTCCCGGAGTTTCTGGCGAGTCACTATAGACATGTGTGGCCTGGCGTTGTCCTGGTAGAACACAACACCCCTCCTGTTGCCCAATTCTGGCCATTTCTGGTCAATCGCTAGCTTCAAACGGTCCAGTTGTTGACAGTAGGCATCCGAATTTAGTGTCTGACTGTATGGAAGCAACTCATAATAAATGATTTTTTTCCAGTCCCACCAAATACACAGCAGAACCTTCCTCGCCGTTAGTCGTGGTTTGGCCACCGTTTTAGCTGCTTCACCGCGCTTTGACTACGATCATTTTCGCATGATATTGTCGTATCGGCACCATAAACATCATTCACAATTTCAACCGCCTGGCTTGCATTTTCGCCTTTATCAAAGAAAAACTGTAAAATGTACCGAATTTTCTCTTTGTTGACTTCCATTTTTAACACCCTGTAACTCACAACTGAATGGACCAAACAAAAAACAGCAAAAGAATTTTTTTAATGCGAAATGTCACCTTTGCAACGAGCATAAATCAGAAATTGTGTGATCGATACTTTACGAGATATCGATCACTACAACCATCTCATGAAAAAATAATGGATTACTTTTTCCCTAACAATATATACAGAAATATCGTGTTATATGAAAGTGAACAGTCCTAAGGGAAGGAAACGAAATAAACTTTTGTTTTTTCTTTAATGTTACAGCAAGATTGTCCGAATGGTTGCTTAACACCTGCAAAATTCGTCGATATGTACAAAATGTTCTTCCCATCTGGTAATGCGGAACAATTTTGTGATCACGTCTTCCGTACATTCGACATGGACAAAAACGGCTATATCGACTTTAAGGTAAGGCAAATTCTTAAAAATTATTTTCCATACACCGTTACATTGCGAATGCTATAATCGAATGCACTCTCTATCAAGAACCATTTGTAAAAGCAGACCACGTAACGAAATTTGCTTCACTAATAGATATATGTATGTCAATTTTTTTGATCGATTAAACAGGAATAGTAATAAATATCAATGTTTTTGATCGATTAAACAGGAATAGTAATAAATATCAATGTTTTTGATCGATTAAACAGGAATAGTAATAAATATCAATGTTTTTGATCGATTAAACAGGAATAGTAATAAATATCAATGTTTTTGATCGGTTAAACAGGAATAGTAATAAATATCAATGTTTTTGATCGATTAATCAGGAATAGTAATAAATATCAATGTTTTTGATCGATTAAACAGGAATAGTAATAAATATCAATGTTTTTGATCGATTAAATAGGAATAGTAATAAATATCAGTGTTTATTGAATGTTTGTTCTCATTTTAATGTAAACTTTAATGAGCATAATGTATGTAAGTAAGCAGTGTTTGTTTTAGAACACGTTCATTGAAAATTTGTCTATTTATTAAGAAGATATGTAATATATTCTTGACTCCCAACACTCACTTTAACACATTGACTACCACAAAAAACATCTTCTACGAAATATATTACCAAAAACCTATTTGTTTGAATTCGCACCTTTCTTTATTGTACAAGCTACTTATTTGCTAAAATAATGACTCCAAATAATAAAAACTAAACAAAATAATGAGTATTTTAGTATTTTTCAAAATATTCGTGTATGAGTTTCAAGATCATACGGGAAGAGGGATCAGAATGTCAAGAAAATTGTAACTTATATAAAAAACCGAAATATAGATTTCTGTTTATGATCATGCATCTTTGTTTAAAATTGTCTAACATTTTTCGAATATGTAAATTTCCCCTGGCACTCGAAGGGTTAATTTCTCAGGGTAAATGCCTCGAAAGATAAAAAAATATAAAAAGCAGAAATTTTAAATACGGAACGACTTATGCATAAAATATATGTGTAGTGTATTTAAAGCAGGTCTATGGCATTTGTAACAATATGGTGTAAGAAATATAGGTTACAACGATACTTTTTTTCTGTGCTTTTACGAAAATTTACATACATATGCGGAAGATTAAATTTATATAATTTTAAGTATAATTTTATATGTAATTTTTTATGTACCCTACTTTTTTGCTGCCTCACTTCTTCATATTTATCTTAATTCTACCAGTTTAAAATATTCAAAAAAATGATACCTAATTCCTGAAGAATCTATTGTTTTGTTTCAACTACAGACATCCGAAATAGTAGAGGCATATCTTATATATTTTCGAATTGCGCAGGCCAAACTTCGGTGAAATTTTTTCGTTTGTGAGTTACGACGCAAAGAATGAACAAGTTATGACACGCGATAAACTAGTTTAGTCATATATCTGTTCTGAATTTAATACTTTACCGACCGGCTTGCTGGAATGAAAACACGTTGCTACCACCGGAGACGTATTAAAAAATTAGGACGATCCATAGTTTTCAACATTTTTCACAGTAACGGGGAGTTAGAAGGCCATAACGTAATTTAATAATAAGTTTTATTAACTAATAAAGTATATGCATATATATTTCCCCCTTTATTTTTACTATAGCATTTATTTTTTCCAACATAAGGTAAAATAACCAGTAGTTGACCAGGTGAGACAAATTTTCGGCGTGAATAATAGTAAACGCTTGCTTTTTTATTAAACAGAGACTATGCGTGAAAGTGGTGTTTGAACTTCTTGCATTATGTAACGAAGTGAACTGTTTTGAAATAGTTATACTGTCCAAATTTGATAGACATTTTTGAAAATTCAATACTTGCGTTAGAAGTTGATCATCCTTTAAAACGAGAGAACTAGTAATTGACCATATGTTAGTCAGCAGTTGATCACTTACAGGAAAATCAAAAACACTAAAGGTGATTACTTTAATATTGTTTATTTGCAACGATTATGAGAAATTACAAGTAAAAGGACAAATACAAATGAAAAGAAGTTAATTTCTTACCATGAATTATACACCGTTTCTTAACAACGTTAAAGAAATTACAGTACAGAGGCATACAACTAACGTCAATGAAATAAATTGTTAAATTTTACGATAAACAATTTAATTCAGGTAAAAGTGTTTCGGAATTAGGTCGGTAGATGCAGTAGCATATCTATCGCCCCTTGATTGAAAGATTATTACTTTTAAAAACTTTATTCTTTACGTTTTCCTGAAAAATGATCAACTACTGATACTATATCTTTGACTTTCGGATGATCTTGCAAAATTTCAACAATTTTTTGTTTTTAAATCTGCTACTGTAGCGGTAGGTGAGACGTTTTCAGTAAATACCAGACATTTTCAATAAGGTTCATGTGTGAAGAATATAAAAAAAATTTTATTGCTCGAACAATAAACTCGCGATTATAGAACATTATATATAACTATGAAAATATGTAATATATATTTACATCTTTAAGTTGTTAATAGAAATTAATATTAATTACATTTTGGCCTTTTACTTCCACGATTACTGCCAGAAAACTATGGGTGGTCTTCATTTTTTGATCACGGATTGTGCTTCGATTTATTATAGAGAAGAATAATTTCAAAATATTTGATACGTATGAAGAGCTTATAATACAATAATCAATATGGAACACTAACATAATTTATACAATATTTTATTCACTCCATAAGTACCAATTTCAAAAAATTTTCAAAAAATTGATCTCATAAACGTTGCTATTGAAAATCTGATTTTTCAGATCCCGGTGGGTAAAGTATTAAAATACTGCTTTGTCAAATTAGAAATGCCATCTATATGCATATGACCATGCGTCATATTGGGAACCGTAATACATATCAACTAGAATTGCAGTAACATATCAGATAATATGCTAATACAACACCTAAAAGTTTACTCTGATAATTCGACACGAAAATCTGTTTAAATAAGATGTAGAGGATGTGGCTGATTAAATACATTTATCCATCTTGTATCCATTTTTTGTAGTAACTAAGTGATCAAGGAAGGTTGAGCTGCATAGGTGGCAAGTTAAAATTTGCGTTCATCTAATATTTTGAGGTATTAATGATTGATTAATAATTAGTTTACAATTTTTTAGAGAATATAAATAGCTCATACTCTACCTTAACATTCTCATTTCTTTGATTAACTTAATATTTTAAACTTTATTATATCGCATACATTTATCTTGTATTCAATTGATTAATCTGTATCTGAAATGTTTTCCTTAGAAATGATCAAATAAATAAATTTATTAATACGTATTATAAATTATAAGTCAATCAAAATCTTTATAAATGCACTTTGCAATTTGTAGGATAAAATGCAAACCATTGCAACATTGCAATTTAACTGCTCGGTAATTCTAGCATTGAACGACACTGTTTCAATAACTCTAACAATATAATTTACTAATTAATTTTTATTTTCTGAAATATTTTCATGTTTCGTAAATAAATGTCTACTAGAAAAACATTTTACAGACAAACGTTCTGTTAAAACGACGTTTCATTTAGTAAGACCGTCCATTGGGTATATATTTATTATTTCTACAGTTGTATAATTCGTGATCATCATTTCAAGTGTAAACTACCACAAAATTATGTTAAGTACGTTCCTCCACCTACTACCGTTAAATCTGAATGTACTGAAGAATTCAGAAACATTACAAGGCAATTTTTACATGGTAATCATAAAAAAAGTGTATGATATTTCGAGCATTGTTTATAAATACATAAACGAAAATCTGAGTTTATTAAAAAAATTATTTAATGTTTCTGTAACTCGAAAATAATAGTTAAATAGAATGAACGTTTGCATGAATTTTTTCTTATTTTAATATACTGAATTCATCGATAAAGTTACGACTGTATGTGCTGATGCACTTTGTACATGTAGTCAGAAATGGCCATAGGATTTTAAGTTGAAAACCGTAAATACAGAACTGACCTAAGTACACTATCTCGTCCTACTTCTGCAAGACTGAACCTACACAAAATTTCCCATTCAAATGGAAAGTCACTGGTCTCTCTTTTGAAATAATGTTAAAAATAGCGGCTCACGAGAAGGGGACACTGAATTGAACCATGATATGAATTTCACTACTGATCTCCGTACTGTAACTTCATATTTATGGAAATGCAATATAAACACTTTATTTCCATGTTTATTCAAATATATCAAAGCGAATTTAACCCTTTGCACTCGTATGTCATGTTGGAGATGACGAATTCTACCGCTATAAATTACTTTAATTCATTTCCCTGAAAATAAATACAGGTTTACACCCAACAACATTAAAAATAAATCAAGTGCAAACGATTAAAGCCCAAAATATCATAAGGTATTACAGAACTATGGTCTTACATATGAATTTTTATAAATTTAAAAAAATGGCAGTACTATTGTATTAATTGCGAAGGTTACGTTGCGACTAAACAAGTAGTCAATCTCAAAATTCCAGATCCGAATTCCACTCACGTCTAAAACGTTTTGTACACTAGTATATATGTCATTATAAAATATTATTATAAAATAACTCCTAATTTTACGAGAAAAAAGCTATAACATTTTTTAGTTTTTATATGTTTTAAAAGCTTGACACATGTATTTATTCATATTTCTGCCTTCATTAATGTTTCTGAACATCGATGGTCCTATTCTACTGTTTATGTCCTAAAATAATTTAATGTATATTAATACTTATGTGTACATTAATACGATGTGTTTAATGCATCGTAATTCTACGTAAACCATTATTATACGTCATTATAAAAACTGTATTCAAGAATAGACAGTTGAATGTAATAATCATTGGTAGATTTGAAGAAAAGTACACTTAGAATTTGCTTATTTATAAAAACTGCGAAACCGAATACGTACTAAAATTTAGGTTAGTCGAGTATCAAATATTTCAAAGCTGAAACCAGCTCTGAAAATAAATATGGAATTAAAAGAACGACTGTCTCTAAAATTATCAAAAAATAATTCAGTTATTTAAAATCACATTTTCTATAGGAAATCTGTAAAAAGAATAAATGAAGTTCTTAAGAGTAGCTCATTAACCTTACGCTGGGAACGTTGAGAAATGGTTATCGTACAATGTGCTTCATGCATTGAGACACCTCCGTAAAGCCTACACTTGAACCCTATCGAGCATATGTTGGTTGAATTGGTGAGGAGACTTAAAAAGTGTGAAATATCGTCAAAAGAAGTATTAAAAACTAATATACTGAAAATATGGAATACTGTAAAATAAAAACCATTAAAAATATTTGCACGTACATAGCATGGAACATAGAATATTAACATTAATCAACACCAAAATAATGCACGAGTTCGAAAAATATTGTCGCTCCTATAAACCGTACGTTTGTATTTCTTGTTCTAATAGTCATTTGTTACAATATTTTTTTACAATTGCAATTCCGTTATGTGAATTTTATTTTTTTGAAAATTATAAATGCAATAGTTCAAAGACTTCCGTGAGTATATACCGTAGTATGTATTAGTATAATGTATTTAAAAATGAAAAATCTTTATTTTTATAAGAACAATTTGCTTTAACTTTTTTTAATATAGTTTTCAATAAATACAATTATCTTCTATCATGTTAAAAACTATCCGATTTTTATCGAGATTCTAACTATTTATAAATAAGAGAATCTAGCTTTGAAGAACAATTTCATCGTTTCACATTTGAGTTATCGTAGTTATCGCCTATTATTTTGGCTGCTCTTCGGATTTACAAAGCTTCATCCAGATCGGAATCGAACAGTTTGCGACTCTTTCTTGTCAGCGAAACAAAAGCTATCTCGTTATCATCGAATACCTATCAGTTGTTTTCACGAAGTCCTATTCTAGTGCGGCACAAGAGTAAACAACGAGGAAGAACAACATTGTCGACCGGCTTATGAATACCACAATACCAATTCGGATTTCCATTATCAGTCGCAGTTGCGGCAGTTGTCATCGTCGAAGCCAAAACTGTTTCAATTCGCGCAAGCGCTATTTGCCACACTCCACCTTCATTTCAAACATCGTATTCAAATGAGCGGTGGATTATAATGGAAATGCAATCACAAATTCTGCCTCTTCTGGTAGTTCAACGACAGCTGTTTTTACCTGCAGCGGCCGTATCTTTCTTCCCTTTTCGTTTGTTTCCGTAAACATAATTCTCTACTTTCTACTGAAATTGCCAGAATTACATAAAAATAGAATTCGTTTATGAACCTTGAATAATCAGTGCGAAAGGAAAGAATGGGTATTGTTATATGCTGCGAATACTGTATACCTGTGCTTTCAACCCTACAAAAATATAACAATTAAAAGTGTGTGTAATGTCTAACAAATGTGAACAAAGACGAAGTTGTTTAATGCAGTATTTTTAGCTATAAATTCAAGGACATTAATAATAATAACAAGAAAAATATAAGATTGGTGAACCTTAAGTTATGCATCTTGATATTTGATGCACAAATCATGTCCGTATTACAGACGATTGTGTTTGATTCATGAGTGTATTTATATCACTAACATTTATCATTTACAGAGTGCAGTTGAAAATATAAGTGAGGTAAAGACAGTTCGTTACATAAAAATAAGCAAACATGTGCGCTAATATTTTTTCATCCAAAGTTGACAATTAGTTTTCAGAAAAATTAATTTTGAAAATCTACCGCATACATGCACAGAGAATTTACGGAACGATCTGCATGAGTTTTGAGGTACATAGTACAGCAACCTTACGAAAAAAGTTGCGAACCAAAAATAATGTGAACTAAAATTACTGCATTTCAATTTTCTTTACTCTTAGTTATTATTTAAATATGTTTACGTATTATAACGTATAATAATAATTAATACTATCTTGTCTGGACAAATTCGTAGAATAATGCAAAACTGTCACTGTTATAGTACAAAACAGGTTTTAAAGTTGAAAATTAACATTTCCCTTTCAATCGATTTTCTAAAAATACATTATTTTTATATATGTATTTGTATATTTTTATATATATGTATGTATTTTTTATAAATTTATAAGAAAAATCTGTTAAATATTAGAAGTAAAATACAGCTAAAATGTATTGCGCAGCGTAATCATTAGAAACAGTTCAATTTCGATTATAAATACAACTGAAAGAAATTTGTTTGAGTTAAACTGTTTAAACCAATTGCACAACTGAAAAAAACGTTAAATTTGTGCATAGCTTTCATTGTTATGGCTCTCGATTATAAATAATGCCCGTTTACATGTGATTTCAACTTTCTGCAAATAATGCAATTCGCTTTAACAAGTGGTCAATGACACTGATACTGTTATGTCTCGCAAGCTGTTTCACTATTCAAATGTGCTTTATTCATATCTTCATGACCATTCTGCCAAAGGAACAGAGTTCTCCATATTTGACCACGCTATAGATTTCCTCCGACTTCGGACCAGTTGACGGAGCTTGTCTCCATTCAGAGCTACGATTATAGGTTTCTCCCCTTTGCTCACCCGGTTAACCCAATCGTCCGCCGTACAGTATTCCGTGATCGCAATCAGATGAGGAAACGCTAAATTGACCAGTGCGAGATAGACGGTCAAATTAACCCTCTCTGACGAAGTTTTTGGAGCTTGCAAACAATTAATTTTTCTATTATTTCTCAAATCTGCAAGGTGATTTCAATCTGCAAACATGCTTCAGTTACGCGAGGAAGGTCCTGTTATTATCTTGAGGCAAAAAATGAATTCAAACTGTAAAGATACATATTCATTACATCTTATTACAATATTTCACATCTTCTTTAAACATTTTCAAAGAGATTTTCATTATTTAGGAGTTACGTGTCACAAAGGATTAGTAGCTAAAACTCATCTAAGCATGCTCGCTACCGTCTTATACTCTCCCATGAGTTTCTATGGGAGTCTGTAAGCATTTTATTCGCTCCACTATATTTCAACGATCAGTTATACAGAGAATCTGTCGAAACCAAGGCGTCAGGATTGCTCAACCGAGCATCCCCTTGCCTTTCTATCCACAAATGACAAGTCGGACAATTCGGAGAGTCTTCCAGAAGACGCAGTTCTTACATTCTGAGCCAATCCTAAAGCTAAATAGTCACGGGGACAAGAGAAATAAGCCGCACGCTCCATCTTGGTTCTTCTAGAATCCGTAATAACTGAGCCTTCGTGTTCCTTATCTTCTCAAACATAGTGTCAGTGTATTTCCGAGATTCTCGTGATTAAAGTGAGTCTAAACACGATGGAAATCGTACTAGTTGTGCCGACTGAATGTAATTAACGAAATTAAAGGTTCATTTCCCCCAAATTGATAAAACTAGACCGATTTATATCGTGTTTGGATTTATTTTAATGAGAAGAATCTCGACATTGCATCGGTACCACGACTGAGAAAGTAAGGTTAAAATTATTGCAATTGAAATTTTCTTTATTGCGCGTTTATATTTAACGCGAGCGATGTCGCTTTAAAATCCCGCGCCTCGACCCACGATGCTTAACTGACTGTGTCTATCCCGTTCTGCTCATTGTATTCATTTTCTGTCCCTATCTATTGGGATCACGTTACAGCGAATAGTGGTGAAATAGTAGGGATAATGCAATGGAATTTAGCCGAGCAGATTTTGTGAAATTTAAGTGAGCATTACTGTATTGTCCTTCAGTTTGTGGTGGATAGGCCTGGAAGCAATGTGACCTATAGCAATGTGTCCTAATGCTACAAGTACAAATCGACGTGCAACGTTAGTTTCGTAAGAATCCGTTACATTTAACTGATTCGTGAGGTTGAAGAACAAAACTATTTTACGAACATCAAAACCCGTTACTTTTCTCAATGAGAGAGCGTTCAGATTACTATGTGCAGTATCGAACCGTAACGTAACCGACGAGAATAAGAGATGCAAACTTTCATTTGTAACGCAAAACAGTCTATTCTACATCTTAGAAAAGTCTTTAGGCGAAACGACGCGACGGCAGTGATGCGAGTAGTGGTGCTAACTGATGGCAGAAGTTGGCCAGAGGGCCAGCCCGTTGGTAGGGTCAATATGAGAAGTGGAGACACTCGAGAGGTCAGGAAGAGCAAAGAGCCGACTTGCCCTCCACTCCGGTCTATGCGACCCTCCTCGTTTGTCTACCTCAGGCGTCAGGCGACCTAGTTGTGCTCCATTGTACCTATACTGGCGATGCTTGAAATCCCCTGTGTACCTGACGTAAGAGGATTCCCAGTACCTGAAAATCACCATGTCGCCGCAATCACGACCTTATTACCCTTTTAAATCTCATGCATTTGACCGATCTGCACATTGGAAAGAGACTCTTGTTCCTTTCAGTTGCATTAAAATGGAATCGTTCGAGTTACGATTGATTCCAAATTAAACGATCAGAACATACTAACGTATTCCATGTATAAGAATTTGGAAACTATGTTATTTATTGATGTTAATTATTTAAACCTTTGGGAATCTCTGTAACACCTTTTCTCCAAGAGAAAATCGAGAAAAAATGGAAAAAAGGAATAGATTGCACTAACTGCTTGTTAGCATCATTTTTAGTTTTACAAAGGGAAAATAGTCAGTTTTCAATATCGAAATTTAACGTACGCCGATGTCGTGTAAACTCACAAGTTTCAATTGTGCCAATTATATTCCATCAAAATGGTGGAGAAGGTAACAACTAAAACTTTCGATTTCGCATTCTCAACATTTTCTGTGATCACACTAAATAGTGAATTTTTTAAAAAATGTTTAACTCTTTTTTTATAATTAACAAGACAAAATATGTAATATAAACCTACAATGCAGCTCTCACGTCTAGACTGAGCTCCGACAAACTAAAAGGGCATAGGGGCAAGGGGAATCAGCCGCACGTTTTACCTCGGTTCTTCCAAGAAACAGAGTAGTCAAGTTTCGATGTCTCTGTGATTCAGGACGATCAACCTATCAATATGATAGGCCGTCGCCACGCTGAATCGAAATCGGACACTAATGTTGGAATTTTTGTATTGTACATTTCACTTCATCGTATTTCGTTTCATTTGAGTTTTTTGTTGTGCGACTCGGCCAATAACAAGGACGTATCGAAATTGAGCCGTCATAACTACTCGGCCAAGCACCACGAATGGACGTCTCCACTTGCCCCTGTGCACTTTTAGCACGACGGTTGCCGCTATAGACGTGGGAGCTGCACTGTACCATTTACTTCGATGTCTAAATACTAATAGAAACTATTAGAAGTATACATTACGTCCAAAAAACGGCTTTAATTTGAACACAATTCGTTAAACATGAGTCTAATTTTTCATCCAAGTCATCCAAGTCATCCAAGTCGGTGAGGAATTAGTGTTTTAAATGATTACCAAATATAATTTTATAACACTGATAAATAAATAACTATTTTTCATACTTTATATCGTTATTTGATATGAGAAATTTGATAAAGTTATTATTTATTTTCCGGGAACAAATAAACAGAAATTCCTTTATTGTACAAAAATAAAAATACTATTGCCTTTGTTTGTCCTACTAAAGTGAAATTATATTTTTTTGTTTCAGGAATTTCTGCTAGCTATTGACGTAACGTCTAGCGGAACACCAGAAGAAAAACTGAAATGGGCTTTCCGCATGTATGATGTTGACGGAAATGGTGTTATTGACATACAAGAAATGACAAAAATTGTGCAGGTATTAAATTATAATTTATAGTTATGCATTAATAGAAATAAAAATATGTATAAAGAATAGTAACTTTGTATTCATGTACATACACTTTGCTTTTTAAGTAATATATAATTTCATACGCTAACATTTCTGCAAGTTGATTACCTTTGGAAATGAGTTTAATATAAGCAAATAATAAACGAAAGTTTTGTGAACCAAAACAAATAATAAACGAAAGTTTTGCAAACTAAAAACACTCTAAATTGTTAAAAAGGGGTGGTGGAATTTCATCTAACAACTGTAAAGAACGATTTTTTTCCTTTCTATAAAAACATGATCTTCCAATTTTTTTATTGCATTCAAGAAAATGAAAAAATTAAAAGTTTATATAATAGTACAGTAAAAAGAGTCAAAATTAACGCGTTGAATGTCATACCGAAAGTTTATAGTGACCCCAACCAAATCGAATTATTATAATTCACTGAATTAAGCGATGATTATTCAAAAACATTACTATGTTTACATTATTATAAATTACGCTAGCCAATACTACCAATTCAATTAAATAATTTGATGTTATGTTTTTTCATTTTGTATATTCTGCTCTGTGAACACATGTAGCATTTAACGTATTAAGAAAAGTAAATATGTTGGGTATATATATTGAAAAACGAATAAGTATTTGATTCAGAAAGATGAGAGAACAAATTTGAAAAAGTTTATAACCAATTTAACTAGCAAAATCAACAAATTTAAAGTGTAAGTAGCTTGGAACATCATATGCATTTTCTCGAAGCAGTATTTCTTAAATTTGCGAATGCGATAAGTAGACAACTAACTTCAATTGATCAATTAATTTCAAGTAAAGGTTATTTTATTCGTTAAACGTTAAACTTTTGGAAAAAAATTTATTTTCAAGATACTAAAATATAATGGAAAATACAGCAAACTCCACATAATTTAACGAAAACGTCAATTATCCATAACTGTATTGTCCAACAAATTTTAACTTTTGTTTTGTGTTTTAAAACTGAATTTAAATCATTTTTTCAACATGTACATATTTTAGCAAATATAATTTTGAAAAGAAAATTAAATTTTTAAATTAAGAAATTAGTCGTGCGTTAAAAGTTATTCAACTGTTTTTTGTAGGAAATGATTCTATAAATTCTATCAAATTCAGTAATAAATATTTGTTTAACAATATGCACATTTAAACATGCTTAAACCATTTTTAAAGCGGACAAAGGTCTTTTCATATTGATATTTATGAAAGCTGTCCGATAAGTTGGTGCAAAAATAAAGAAAACGCAAGTACGTAGATTCTTTTGGTTTATTTTAAAAACTAAGAATTTGACACAAAATTTAACTTTGTTACACGACAAAGGAAATTCTGCTTGTATAGGTACTATGAAAGGAAGTAGTGATATGGATTTTGTTTTTAATCAAAAAAATTAACTGCTACGGGCTACGTCGTCAGTGACCGTTAATATCAAACATCACTTCTTATGCCAGCGAAAATATTGTATTCCCCCGATTGAAAACAGCATCTTATCAGTTTTTATTCATAATCTCTGTGTGGACAGAGTCTACTTTGTCGTATAGGGTATTTAAATTTTTTTCCAAATTCTTTTATTTTCAAAATAAACGGTAAAATATCCGCAAAAATTGATGTATAACACATATTTTATTCATCCTGAAGATTTTTGTTTTCATTTTTTTTTTATTTTTAGTGTTTAAACATTCATAATGTGTGAAAATACATATTTTTCATTCCTTTTATTTACGCATGTATAAGTTTTATAATTAACGTACAAATGGTATTTGTAGTTGAAAACTTGATTCTCAAAATTGTGTCTGAAAACTAAATTTCTATAAATCATTATGTAATGAAGGATAACGGTTTTTAAATTTGTATTCAAATGAAAAGGAGTTAAATCCATTCAAAATATGTATATCCCACACATAAATACAAACTATAAATTTCGTTACCTTTTTTTTAAATTGATGCTTCGTTTCTTAGCTATTAACAGTGGTAAATTGAAAACCGAACATCGTAAATATTCAACTAACAATGAATGTTGATATCAAAGTAACGAAATTGACAAATTTTATTTTTATATTATTATTTATAATCTTGTGTAAATTTTACTTTTTCGCCGGAAAAACTAAACCTTCTTGCATTAATGTAGTTTAATTCATTTAAAAATAACTGTATAAATAATTCCATTGCAGAATGTATTGCTTAATTATGAGTTCACCACGATTTTACTTATGTTTTAAATATAATTCTATAATGTGTTTAATCGACATTGAGAGCTGGTATATTACAATTGAAATAAGGTAAATAAACAAGCATCATTGCTTTACACATTTACATCAGCATCAGAATATAGTTTTTACAATAAGAATAGAGAAGAAATAACTTTTGAGAATTTGTTTTTATTGTAACTTGTAGTCAGCCAAAAACTAATTAGCTTTAATTTATAACGTGTTCTTGTACAGTGACTGAGACTGTCCAAAAGATCCTGGCGAATGATAAATGATAGGGTCCTGAATCTGATCCAGCATTCGACTGATTAGAGTTTGACCTTCTGCAGTACGTTCTTATTCCTAAGATCGTGTATAATCATATAGTAACAATGTTTATGGTTTCCAATCTGTGCAAACATTTTCTTATGTTTAAAATTGCCTTTTGTTGTTTTTTTGTTGATTGAAAAAATTGTTCAAATATTTACTGATTTTGTGAAAAATAAGTTAAAAGTATTTATAATTGAATTTAAAATTTTAATATTGAAATGTTTATTTTATAAATATTTTATAACGAACGTTAGCTACATCAAAAATTTAATTATAATAATTCACTGATCATTTATTCTTCATATAGTATTTATCGTGTCCTCTGTTACATATAAAATTTCCATATATTAAATTATTTCTTTTTCAGTTGTTTTATGTATATGTTTGAAATTTTAATTCTCCTACATTAATTGTCCCAATAATATATACGTTTATTAAGACTTTACCTCTCTGTTAGTTTAGGTTATCAACTCATTTAAAATTGATCTTGAAAATAAAAATATACTCTGCTTTTTTACAGAATTTAACATCATCTGAGTTTTTAAATCAACAAACAGAACATTTAATTAATAATATATTATTTAGAACGGTTATACAATAATATTGACTTGCAGTATAGACCTACATTATTCACGTGACTATAATCTGTGCTCGTACATGGTACAATCATTAATACTGAGAGTACAATACATAGTTTAGATGAACTAAAGTTGGCGTACTTGAAAGCGGTGATTAATACTGTCTCGAAGGGATATCAAGATTAGTTAAGAGCTGATTAAAGCTCTCACTATAGGACACTAGGGATTTGTTACAGTCATCTTGATAAATTAAAAGATATTGAGGGGTCCAGAGCAAAAGGAAACTATCGCGTAAAATCTTAAAAAATGAGATATTTGTTTACTGTGATACCTCTTGGAGTTATTTTCCCCGATTTATAATTATATGACAAAATTTTAGCTTGTATCTTTTCTCGTGTATATTAATAGTTACTTTATAAGTTTTGTGCAAGAATGAGTTATGCCACACATTATTTTTGCCTAATGTCCGATATTAGCTGCAAAACTGAAAGATATAACTTCATTGTCTTTCATATCGTCTATGTACCGTGATTTCTACAAAAATCAAATATGTACCACAAAAATGGAATGGCAAAAAAGAACATATGTAAAAATGAAATTTACAAAATTTGTTTCCATGTAGCTTTTTAAATTTCCTTTCAAACACTCACAACTTAAATTTCTACATTTAAGAAACTTTTGCCAAATACTTAGTCATAATGTTAATAAGCGTAAATAAACAAATAGCAGTCTTAATTATGGAATCTCTATCGAAACACAATTTCTTGTAACAGCCTTAACCCATCGCAGTCAAATCCGACTGTAACAACAACTTGGAACTTTCATATTTAAAATCGAAAGCTCCCAATGAATTGGATTATTCATTGGATTAGTAATAAGAAATTAATATGTAGTTCTCTCTTTTCTATTTAAGATTTCGGTACGAAAATTCAGTTTTTCATAGAAAGATTTTTAAGAAGTTCAAAAAGTTCGTCCGCAAAGAGTTACCTCAAAACGTTACTATTGTGACATACATCTCTCACTTGGATATAGTTATCCCGATGGGATCTAAGGAATTGCTTAAATATATTCCGGCGTTGTTGGAACTACAACATTCCCACGATTAGTACCCGAAAATTGATACTACAACTGGGCACTAATCGTGCAGTGATATTGATTCCAAGTCGGAATAAAATCTAAATTGAGCTCCTCTGTTTGTCCTTTGTCAAAAAGGATGGTGCGAATGAAAGAACAGGAGATCCAAATTTCGGAACGATCAGAACAAACAAATGAATTAGGGAACATAAATGTAATGTTAACATTTTCTATTTTTCACTTTTATTAACCAAAACTTTTATCCACTGAATCGTGAGATTTTTCTTATTAAAACGAAACCAAACGCGTTATATTTTGGAACATATTTACTTCTTTAATAAATTACAGTAATTTATTTTCTTCCAGTAAATTGTGATTTAAAGTATGTCGTGTTTGATCTTGTTTTAATAAGAAAAATCTCACAAATGCGTCAATGAAAGTTTCACTCACAAAAAAACCCTTATAAAAGAGTTTTTTATCATTGCACTAATTTGTCTCACCGATACCTACCACCACTAAATAACGTATATCACAATTGCTCGGCCGTTGAGCTTGATGGCTCGCTGAAGAGTCTCACCTCTCAGTAGTGGGGATGACTCAGTTGATCCTGGTGGATTACTGTAATACTCAGTAATGCGCAGTGGTATTTACTAATTCTGCAGATCGGACCGGGTACCAATGGTGAGAATGCTGTATCAAGCTACATCTACAGCCCGTCTCTTATATTAGCCAAGCCAACCGTAGGTTTAAAAGTGCAGAGGGGCAAGGGGACTCTTCCACTCACAACGCTCGGCTTTCGTCGCATGATCATTATTGACACGCGCTGAGGTCCGAGCGTCGTGAGTGGAAGAGTCCCCTTACCCCTCTCCATTTTTAAACCTATGGTTAACTTGGCAAGCATAAGAGGCGGACTTTCTAATGATTGTACTTCCTTGTCGTAGCGTGTTTCTACACCTTTAGTTTGATGGTTGATGTGTTGTCACAATACACAGGAGGAATATTCCCGAAAAAAAGGATGGGATCTTGTCCGGATCTAGAGGAAAACCACAGTTGCTTAGGTTTGGTGTTTTATTGAGTTACACGATGGAGAGTTCAAGTTGTGAAAACGTGGTAGTAACATGGTAGTAAAGAAAGAATTTGATAGTAAAGAGGGGGAAACATTTGGGCCTTGATGATTCAGGTTGGGGGTAGGAGTGACTAAAAATCTGGACCTCGGACTGCCAGCTATAGTTACACTTAGTCAGATGTACAAAATGTTTACGAAGTGGTTAGGTTTACAAGTTAACTCAATTATAATGCTAACGAGGCATTTTGGTATGCATAATTATTGTTTTTAGACAGGGCTGATGATGACCATGTTTTCAGGTGACGCAGGCATGGTATGATGTCATGATGGATATGATCAATGATATCAATAATAATAGTAGTAATAATAATAGTTATTATGAATGCATAGGGTGTTTAGTGGGGTAGGATTGTAACACTGGACTCTGAGATAAAGAAGCTGCCACAAAATTATTTTTAACCGTAAAAGAAAGGGTTAAATTTTTTATTGAATCACCGTATTCTACTCATCGCGGAGGCAAATAATCTCAAAGGAACCATGGCTCAAAAATAAATAGCTTTCTTGCAAATCGCTGTTGAACTTTACGTGAGAGAGTGAAGGAACGCGATATTGATTGTCTTTTTCTGATACACTCCGTCCTTAAGGAAAATGGGATCGATATTGTTTATCAATCGGCTGTCACCGTGGCGAATGGTATGGTCGTTCTCTGCTGGGCAACGACGCTCAATCGTCATCAAACCGAAGGTGTAGAATCACGCTACGACAAGAGAATACAATCATTTCTTTCCATCCGATACATAATTAACTGTTTGCAATATACATGGTGTTTCTAAATTATTGCGCATAAGTGATAGAGTATATACAACTCACTAAACTGAGTAAAAAACTCCAGTGAACACAGGTCCAAAACTCAATAGATTTTTAATCGTCATCGAGATATCAGCATCCAAAATTGCAGGTTTGTCTGTACTCAACGAACAATGCAACTGTCATGCGAGAATAAACGAACGCAATATCCAGGGTCCTTATTCGTTACACGATGGATTTCCGGTCTAAAAATATAAATGACATCGTTTATCGATCGAGTTGTGGATTCACAGCTGAGAACACGGTCATCGCACTCACTACTTTCCTTAGCGCTCCCATGCGTTCTTATGGAAGGCTAGAGATATTTCACTCGCTCCACCGCATTTCAATGCTGAGTTATACGAAGAATCTGTCAAAACCGAGGCGTCACGGTTGTTCAACCGATCATCCTCTTGCCCCTCTGCCCACAAATGTCGCGACAAACTGTCCATTGAGTACCATCACTACTGACGAATCGGTAACTTCGAATGCTGATATCTTGATAACGACATACGCTAAAAATTTAATTTTTATGGTTAGGAAGCGTACGAATGTGGATTTCAAAAATATTCTATTTAAAAATTGTGATGTTACCTTTGTAGAACGTTTCAAGGTCACATTACGGTCAAATACCTTCCGTCATGATATGTAGTATTTCATAGCCTGTAACTTTTGTTTCACACATTTGTTCATATCACTGATATTTTTTGAGATAATTCGGTGTTCTTATTCGATGCCGGTACATTTTTTTTAAGTTAGGAATTAAAGAATCGTGTGTTGGAATATATTTTACAGAAGGTTTGTAAAATCGATATCTGTAAACGAAATTCTTTTGCTACTGATATTTTTGAGTATAAAGTTAAAATTTTCCAAGTTACGCATGTTGGTATTTTGGTCCCTCATAATAAAAGGTAACGTAAACTCCGAAAAATCCATTATTATAATAAGATTATTTCATTTTTTGCTTTTGTTACGTTCTAGAGGTGTATTTTGTTACAATCAATATTCAATAAACCAACATTATACGTACTAATCTAATTATGAGCACATAGTGATTGCATGTTGTGGGAAAAAGAAATATGGTAAAATTTTTGTGTATACGTAAAGAAGTATGCTTTATTCGTTTACTTTTAATTTTAAAATGCTACTAAAGGTCATATATGTATTATTTTTATATATAGTAGCGTTTTAAAATTAAAAGAATTTTATTAGCTTTTAGTAGCATTAAAACATATCTTCGTAATACATTTTACATTCAATTAAATCTGTTCCTTTTACTTTCACATTTTGTCGCAAGTAACCTTATTAGTTTATCTACATTTTACGCAACAATTTATATTACGAATAAAAATAATTTATGTTGCGAATCTATTTTTAAAATGAAAAATAAAACTGAGGGACCAAATTATTATCTTTTCCTCCATTACACCAAAGATCTATTTTTCTATGATTTTATTCAAATACAACGGTGCACTTTCATTTTTGCAATAAATCAATTCTTTTTACCGTTCTGCGAACAAAAGTATTACAGCAGGTTGTTTGAAAAATGATATGTCGCAATGTATTTCAATGTTTTAAATATAACAATATGTCTTGTTGAAAGAATTTTCTAATGAAAAATTGATCTTTCTACGCTATAATATGTATTTATCATTTATTTCATAACTTTCTTCGTAGTTTTAAAACAAGAAAATGTATCTGCTGAAAAGAACACACTTCTTTATATTACAATTCAATGAATTAATCTTCTATCTGATAATCATATTTAATTTTCTGTTTCCAGGCAATATACGACATGCTTGGAGCATGTTCTAGTAACAGGCCAGTGGACAGTGCAGAAGATAGGGCTAAAACTATCTTCGCGCAGATGGACGAAAACAATGACGGTCAGCTTACCCAAGAAGAATTCTTAAAGGGTTGCCTCCAGGACGAGGAACTTTCCAAGATGCTAGCTCCCTAATTTCAACACTTTCGGACCAGTCATTTCCATGATGTCCCATCGTCCAAAGATATTCATGAAGTACCAAACAATTGAGCAACATCCTCGAAAAGAATTTGAAATACATCTACACCTTGAATGCGAATGACTCTTAGTAGGAGGTTCTACGAAGGAACGGCAGTTATCGGTGTGGTTCGACGAGAATTTGTCCGAACGCACAATTCCCAGACACAGTCGACAAAAGTGACGACCAAACTTGTTCCCTTATTAAAGGCTGATCTTGAGTTGAATCACCGAATTACGTAACCTTCCGAAGGATTCGTTCGAGAATCATTTTACGGATTTAGATTCGACCGTCATCGACGCGGTACAAAAGTCATGTACACTCTGGAGACGTAGCACGCGAACCGAAGGACCGTAGGTCGACGGCTTGTACGAGGGACACCGATGCAAGTAAAACACACAGCCGAGAAACGGTGCCCTGGACACTTCGAGCACCGAGGAAATCAACATCAACGATCAACCCTTTAGTTACACTAGTTACGTTAGCACATCGGCATCAAATAAAAGAGTTCGATGAAATCGCATCGGTATCGTTAACCGGTGCTGCTATGACAACTATCGTAAAATTGATGTTTATGGTAAACGTAATTACTAGACGTAATTCGACGGGATTTTTCAATGTTTCGAGATCGAACAACGAAGGCATTTTCGCTCGTTTCGAACTTGAACGACAACGACGAAGTACTAGAATGTCTTGTGGATAATGATAACACAACGAATTGCGAGGTGGTAATGCCAATAAGTGGAGACTCATCAGTATCGTAGAAACTTCCGTCGTTGCGTACGTTTGTCTTATGATTATTTTAAAAGCGGACGCATTGGTGTTTAGGTTCGTGTTTATTGGAAATACAGAAAACACTGTTCACAGTTCCCATAAATGTTACCGTTATGCTTGCGTGTTTGATTTTCCGATCGTGCACAAGCAAGAGTCTTTTTTACATAACACAGAAAGCCACATTATACTGACTACGATCAATTTATATATATATATATATATAGACCTGTTACATTATAAATGTTATGAATTATAGAATACCATATATATCATGTTACATATGCACACGCATAAGTACATACATATACATGTGTGTGTATGTAACATTATGTTCGTAAGGGTCATAAAAAATCATTTTGCAATGTGCATCAGATTCAATATTTCAAGCGCAGGTCCATTACAAAAGAAAAGGAGTCCAGTAAAGTATTACAAGTACGAATATGATTTGGATAGAGTGATCATGTACATGATAGAGTGAAAACTAAAAGGTAACTTAATTCGTAGCTTAGTGTTAGATCGTGATCAGTAACACGTGACCTGTTTGCAAAAGAAATCATTCTATAAATTACATAATTCGCAACTAATAAATTGGTTTACAATAAAGGGACTTATTGGAATCGATTGTCAAATAATTGAATTCTACGCATAGCGGTTTCCGCTACAGCTTACTGGCACACCTACAGAGTTTTACTATTCCCTTATTCTTAGGAAGGTGTCGCTAGTTTTATTTACATCTAATATCTCGTTCGACTAATCTACATGTTCGTTCGGTTATGTAGAAAGGAATAACCTTACTATTAACATAAGTAGCTTATTTGTAGTTGGTTTATGACGGACGTAAACCCGAATGAAATGTTTAGTACTCGACTTAAAGGTGTCTGTCCACGAAAGTGTACAATGCATTTGCTTCTTCTTAAGACTAAGTAGTAAAGAAAGCAAAAGAAGTATTCTGAATTTCTCTTCTGTCACTTTATTTTGTACTTGATTCCGTTGTCCTCTTTCAGTTGGGTCTCTAATATGAATTTTTCCCTTCGAATTGTTAAATATTTTCTAAGCTGTTTTTATTTTATAAATCAATCAATCGTTTTCCTTTTCCTTTTCGTTGAGGATTTTAATGCTGTTGAACATTCGAAAAGGAAGTCAGAGACCAGTATCTACTAGCAATAATATTCGACCAAACGTGTATTACTATTAGGTCGATATAGTAGGAATGTAATTTCTTCTCTTAAGCAAAGAGTGTCGTTAAAGTACTTAAAATTTATGAATTTATAAATTTCTTCTAGAATATACTCTCATTAAGACATTCTCAAGAGGTTTATAGCGCTAATATTGATCGTCGAACAAGAAGTGGCTATTTACTTACGTACCGATATGCACGCCGTGCAATCGAAGTACTCGGAAAAAACGATTGCACTAATCACGTAGTTCTAAAGGTATATTAAAATGTGTGCATAACTTCAGGAGTCAATTATTCAGATGTAATACGGGAAAGGTTCGTATAAACGTGTGTACTATTTGACTTTGTTTCCGCTTTACTACCATTCTTGTATTTTCATTGTTTTCGTTGCAACTAAGCTATAGTAATGATCGACCAATCAGAATGCTACTTACAATTTGTAACGTGTGAAAAATTCAAGAAGAAAGCGTTGTCATATTCCGAGTTTATCTTGAAGACAAACATTTACGAAAATAGCACGCCAGCTCAGTTTCTACAATAATCTCTGAAATACAAGTGTGTCTGTAACTCGGAAACAAACGAGGGTCACTTTCTATGTGCTTAATTCATGCCTGAAATTAAGACCACATGTTTCGGTAGATCCTGTATATTAGGCTAGATACATATCATTGCCTCCTCTTGAAAAGTAAATCGAAGCAATAACTTCCACTTCCCCTTTTTTCACTTCTTACTTGCTTCGATCAAACTTTCCACTATTTCAGTCAATTTTAAACGAGAAAGTATCCTATTGATTCACACAATATTTCGCATAGCGCGCGCTTCTTCTCGCGCTGGTACACATGTCTTAAATGTATTATAATAAGAAATGTATATATACTATTGGATATAATGTATAGGAGAAACAAGACCTACGTACGTGTATATTTTTTCGCTACAGTTTTGTAAATCGATCATGTTTGCTGTTTTAAAAACATCGTCATGGTGTTGGTTTCCCTTTTGAATTATGCCGCAAAAGAACTTCGCAGGAAGTAAAACCAGAAGAATACGTTATTTCCTTTTCGTTTGCTCGGATCACTGGTAGACCAATGATAACCCGCGCGCAACAACATCGCGAAGGTAGAACAGAGAAATACAAACATCTTGGCGCTGTTCTTCAGTTGTATTCCTAAGATCAAGATAATTTTTGTGTTTTACGTTATTCATTGATTAAATACTCAGTTTCTAATCTTCTGCACAATTTTTAATAAACTGAAGAAGAATACACAACAAAGCATCACGAATTGAAAGTGCAGCAATGACAATCGAAATAATAAGTTTCCTTGTTGAAAGAATCGATGAATTTTATAAAGCTTAAAAAGGAACCTAAAGTGCATTATATCTTACGAAAGCATCTTATCAATTTAGTTAGCATTATTGCACATAGAATCGAAAAAACAGCGATGACATCACAGAAATCTTTAAGTGATTCGTTGATCTTGAAAAACGATCATTTTTCATTATGAACGAATACAACAGTATGTGACTATGCTACGTGTCTTTGACGATCATGCTATATATGTAAAACATAATTTTCAAACTTTTCCAGCATCAACAACCAAATTATCAAATTTTCATACTGTTTACATTACGAAATATTTTAACTGTCTTCAATATATGATGCCATAATAAATTCATTTTACCCAGTTTAGAAAATTATAAGGTAAAAAGTTACAACCTATCACACAATTAGGAAATGTGTTTTTATATGACAAAGAATAATAA
This sequence comes from Nomia melanderi, assembly GCF_051020985.1. Lineage (NCBI taxonomy): Eukaryota > Metazoa > Arthropoda > Insecta > Hymenoptera > Halictidae > Nomia > Nomia melanderi. The sequence goes on from NC_135009.1 coordinate 2,541,533, forward strand.
TAGTCTATTATCATGATATGAAATCTGTTTAAATTCCAATGTTCAAATAACTTTACTCTTTCATCGTATTTGGCTAATCGATACAAAACTTTTTTAATCGCTATATTTACTCTTACTTTAATAGAAATGCTCATATCTATGCATGGTATTTCTAATAATTCCATTTTACGTTCCATGTGATTTAGAATATATGTAATCTACTATTCGTGCTGGAAAAATATGCAGAACGGTGTCGATTTTGCTTTAAAAGTTTGAATAGCCACAACTAAACCATCGTGGCACGTAAATGTATCATTAAATACTTTCAACGTATGAAGTCGACTCATTCCAAAAGAATGAAATCTTATCGTTCATATGTAATTTTACACGGTAAACGCATTACTGATCGTCATAGAATCTGTTCCAAGTACCACGCGAAGGTGGAGTCAATTCAAAGTAAAAATTTAACGAAACAAGGTAAAAACGATAAAGATAATTACAGTGCATATGAGAAATTTAACTACTTATGCTATTCCTGCAGTTTATGCAATTTTATATTTTTCTACGCCACTCATTCTATCATCCTCTCCCGCTCTCCTCAATCGCAAATATTTATCGCCTATTAAGACAGTGTTGTCACCAATGAAATACCTATAGTGCAGTCAACAAAAAAATCGATTTGTCAGACTTCCTAATTTGCAGAGTTCAATGGAAACTTACCCTTTTTGATGTTGTTTTTACGAACTACTTACAAAGAAACCTTTACGCTTTAATGAATTTTTGTTTTCTGGAAGCTAGGTTCTGGAAATGTTGATGACCGTTGAAACTTTAAAAACTTAAAAGTCTTCTTTACTTAGCAAAAGTGATTCATTTGTTGACTCTATTACTGGTAATGTTGTCTCCCCGGGCACACTATACTACCATAGGTCTTCATAACACGTGTATGTACACTTATCGCGGCATCTATTCGAAACAGACTGTTAATCCCTTGCCCTATGATTTGTTTCTTAACTTTGATCAATACAACCACTTTGTCGTTAATAATTATATTTAAAAAAGACAAAGATTGTAAGCATATTCTGTTTATGTTTGCTTTTAAGTATAATGGTTGAAAAATAATATTTACTTTCGATTCAAATGAATCGAATAATATTTATATTTACTAAACCATGTTAAAATTCTTCACCACGAGTCTGACGCGTTGTTATAAGGCAAGGGGTTAATTTATAGAATTGATATTGAGTGCAGTTTATGTTGGTATGTTTACTATAACGGTGTATAGCAACAAAAAATAGGATATAAGAATCTGCATAAAATTCTCAGCTTATTCTAGATAATACTGTATTAATAATCTATTTTTTTCTGCTACAATCATCTTTTCTTCATTCCTTTTCCACGACACATTCTCACTATTTTGCAGTCATTCGATAATTTACGAACCATCTTACAATTATAATATGTATAAGCGACGAAAATCAAACTCGTTAACGGATTTAGAAGAAAATGACATTCTATTAATGGAGGAAAACTTACAGCAAATTCTTCATGTCCGAGAAACTTTCATAATTTCTTTATCATATAAAAATTAATAATACCATCGTTGTTTATGATATGCTTTCTACAAAATAGATTCCTTGTCTATACGACTATGTGCTTTTGATAACGATCATAAAGCTGTAAGGACTATCCCTAGCAATCGTTCTTTTGTTTCAATGGATTGGAAATCTAAAAATCGTTCATCGAGGCACTAATTTTCTAAGCAGCTTAAGGTAATGAAACGTGATGAACTTTGTATTCCAAGCAAAACGACAATCATATTAATGGGAAACTAAATTATATCCTTAAAAACAAAACAACAACGCGACAAAAATGTTGAAATACGTATCAAACTATACGTACGAAGAATGTTATTACTGTTACAGCTTTATAAACGTTAGCAGAAGTACATGAAGAAGGTTTTTTTTTAAGCAAATGAAGTATAAATAGCAATAGTATTCTTCAATTTCAATGTAGCGCCGAAGAATTTTAGGAACCACGCATTTGAAATCTACCACGTACTTTAAAAAATTTAATTTTTGAATTAAATTTGAAATTAAAATGTTTCGCTATATCGAACGAATTTACAATTTTCATAAGTTTCCGTTCTTTAATTATAAATTTAATTTTAGAGTTTCACAAAAGAAGTATAATTCGCAATGACACTTGTCGAACTCAGTTTGAACTCGGTTATTTTTTTAATGTGTATATTTAAAAGTCAACTAAAATGTAGAACTTCTTTTCAATCTGAATTTCAGTTTCTTTTAGAATCTGAATGAAGATCATGTATCTTTTAAGGTATAAGTAACGATCAATACTATCTTCTTTAAGAAAAAAATTAAATACAGAACTTGAATAATCGTAAAAGAATTAATAATTGGATCAATGCATTAAATCGGTTAAAATAGTCATATTGGGAATTATACCTGTTGCGATATGATGCTTCCAATTCAAAATGAAAGGCGAACATTTGTTTACTTTTCCGACTATAAGTACGATTATTATAATATTATTTACCGCAATGGACATTACCATAGTTTTAAAGTTTGCTAACACTTACTCATTAATGAATTCAATTTCTCAATCAATGACAACAGTTATATTTAACGCAATCTTTGAAGCCATAAAATTAAAAAATAATTGTACATATGTTTATTTATGATTTGATAATTTATTTATTTATTTCCTTTAATCTGTCCTTTATGGTTCTTACTTAAGAGAAACGTCAAAAAATGTATATGTACTTCCTGACCGTTATGTTTCATATATACAGTGTTTCAAAAATATATGTCACGACCAACCACCTTAGCTTAACTTTACCCTTCGATTTGATGTAAAAGAATGTAAAAAAGTGACCATAAAGTTCATTCTGACTTGAAAAAAGGTAGTTAAAATTTTGTATTGCTGCACCGTGCTCTACTCGTCACGGAGGTAAATAGTCCGAAAGCATGATGGGTCGGAAATTATTCGTTTGTTTGCAAATTGCTGTTAAAGATCCTATGAGAGGGTAAAGGACTACGATATTCAGTGTCCTTTTCTGTTACACGAGTATCGATTAGTTGGAGCAGCGAATGCAATGACTGCGTTGACAAAATGACAAAATATAACGCGATTTGACACAGGATGAAATCCAATGATGTCAAGTCCGGTGACTCATCGTGTAACAGAAAAAGACACTGGATGTCGCGATTCTTTACTTTCTCATGGGAGCAATTTGCAATGGCAATTTGCAAGCATAAGAATAACTTCTGTCCCATGATTATTTTCAGAATATATACCTACGTAATGAGTGGAACACTATACAACAATACAAAATTTTAACCCTTCTTTTTAAGGTCAAAATGAATTTTGCGGTTACTTCCTTAAATCTTTTACCATTAAACCGAAAGTGTAGAATCACGTTGTGATCGTGACATTTTATATACAATCATCCTGCACAACAAAACTTTTAAGAACTCGATATTAACACGTTGAATGCCATGGGAGTCACCGATAATTCCCGATCGAATCAAATTACTGTAGTTCACTCAATTAAACGATGATTATTTGTAAACATTTCTATATTTTTTCCATTTTATGTATTTTGCTGTATGAAATCGTGCTGTATTCAACGTGTTAACTGTAATCGCAATCGCATTCTTTTCGCATTCTATCCCGTGAATATCTCTGATTTCTTGTTTTATGCAGTAATTCTTTCAAAACGATGCTGTAATAATTTAACTAACTGAGAAACATTATATTGTTTGTAAGCCGCCGTTCAAAGGTGTGATTAATTAGAGAGTTCACGATTAATTAAAAAGAATAATATTATTTTATAAGGATATAATAGAATTTATAGAACCAATAGCTAAATGAATTGTTTGCGTTTATTTTGCTATATGGAATTTACGAAATTTCGCATAATAATTTAATATAGTGTAATAATTTCATAAAACAAATTTATTATTATTGTTATATTCTAACGTCTTATTTCAATGAAAACTATATAAAACAATTTTTATTGTTATCTTACAATAGTATTGACTATGTATTGACTTTGTACAAATAATTTAATTAAAATATCGGTTCACATAAAAACAATAATATGAACAAGATCATTGTTATAATCAAAATTTAAATGAACATTTTAAGCTTTTTGCATCAGCTTTATGGAAAGTTAAATTTTATATACATAATATTGTTTCACACTTTTATATCTTATTTGAATGTATTAACAATACTGTTCACCGAACAGAGTCTCATTTGTCGCACAAAATATATAGCTCAAGATTAAGCCAGCAAAATTAAATCAATACTACGATTCTATATGGATCATGAATAAATCGAAAATAAATATTAAATGATGAACTAGAAATAACGGAATATGTCTGTCTAATAACCTATTTGTCTTAGAAGGCAGTTGTTAGTGTTGTTTGTAACTCACATCTACAAATTTCTGTGGATTATCTGCATATAGATATATCATTTTCATATTGCTATTATATTCCTAATTTTAAACTATGGGGATAAAAACATTCCATCAAATATACCTGCTAAGGAACAAGACCAATCTTTGTCGAATATTAAATCATACAGAAAGAAAGAGACATAAGAAAAGAAAATTCAAACGAGGTTTACAACCGTACTTACGATTCTTCCTCTAAAAGAAGTTTCTAATAAGTTAAATTAAATCACGATATTGAAACTCATAAATAGAACGTAAAGTTTGAAAACTTGTAGAATGCTGTTAAATAAGTATATTATACTTACGTGTAAAACAATGACAAAATGGTGACTTCAATTATTCTTATTATCAAACTCTTCTTAAATATTTGTATTATATTACCTATACATTTAATTAATTATTCATCTAATGTAATTTACATCGTAGTGTTGTTGACATGTGAAAGATTCGTTATACATAAATATTTTGAATCAGTGGACCTGTTATAGTAAATGTAATTCGGAAAAGTATAGCAAATTCATTGTTAGAAATAAAATTTCCGTTTCATTTTCTATGATACTAATCGTAAAAAAAAATTGAAGTTTTTTTTACCATAAACCAATTTTAAACTCGATCATTGTTCGATATTGGTTTAGTTATTATTATACTTAAACCAAAAAAATAATTATTTAATTGAGTTTTATGAAAATATGTCTATTTTTGCCGCATAACATCGCACTGAACATTCTTTGAAAAAATTCTTCCAAATTCATATTATCAATATGATAGCGCTTAAGACTTATAATAAAAATCTGTTGAATATTTTAATTTCCTTTATATTATTAAGTAATAATAATTGTTTCACTTATTATTGTGTCTGCTCTACCACACCACTAAAATTATTTTATGACTGTTAACGTGTTATTAATAATAATATCAATATTATTATTATTATTAATAACAATAATATTATTATTACTACTACTACCACTACTACTACTACTACTACTACTACTACTACTACTACTACTACTACCACTACCACTACCACTACCACTACCACTACCACTACTACTACTACTACTACTACTACTACTACTACTACTACTACTACTACTACTACTACTACTACTACTACTACTACTACTACTACTACTACTACTACTACTACTACTACTACTACTACTACTACTACTACTACTACTACTACTACTACTACTACTACTACTACTACTACTACTACTACTACTACTACTACTACTACTACTACTACTACTACTACTACTACTACTACTACTACTACTACTACTACTACTACTACTACTACTACTACTACTACTACTACTACTACTACTACTACTACTACTACTACTACTACTACTACTACTACTACTACTACTACTACTACTACTACTACTACTACTACTACTACTACTACTACTACTACTACTACTACTACTACTACTACTACTACTACTACTACTACTACTACTACTACTACTACTACTACTACTACTACTACTACTACTACTACTACTACTACTACTACTACTACTACTACTACTACTACTACTACTACTACTACTACTACTACTACTACTACTACTACTACTACTACTACTACTACTACTACTACTACTACTACTACTACTACTACTACTACTACTACTACTACTACTACTACTACTACTACTACTACTACTACTACTACTACTACTACTACTACTACTACTACTACTACTACTACTACTACTACTACTACTACTACTACTACTACTACTACTACTACTACTACTACTACTACTACTACTACTACTACTACTACTACTACTACTACTACTACTACTACTACTACTACTACTACTACTACTACTACTACTACTACTACTACTACTACTACTACTACTACTACTACTACTACTACTACTACTACTACTACTACTACTACTACTACTACTACTACTACTACTACTACTACTACTACTACTACTACTACTACTACTACTACTACTACTACTACTACTACTACTACTACTACTACTACTACTACTACTACTACTACTACTACTACTACTACTACTACTACTACTACTACTACTACTACTACTACTACTACTACTACTACTACTACTACTACTACTACTACTACTACTACTACTACTACTACTACTACTACTACTACTACTACTACTACTACTACTACTACTACTACTACTACTACTACTACTACTACTACTACTACTACTACTACTACTACTACTACTACTACTACTACTACTACTACTACTACTACTACTACTACTACTACTACTACTACTACTACTACTACTACTACTACTACTACTACTACTACTACTACTACTACTACTACTACTACTACTACTACTACTACTACTACTACTACTATTATTATTATTATTATTATTATTATTATTATTATTATTATTATTATTATTATTATTATTATTCAGAAATATGTATTGACTCTAGTTATATAAAAATTCGAAGATGTATTTAAATAATTTCTACTAGAATAACAAAGATTATTGTTCATCCAGAAAATAATGACATATTATAGAGTGGTATGCCAGACAAAGTGCGGTCTGTATAATATAATGATTCGACAATATTATCTAGAAATGAATTTGTTGCAATGTTAAAACCGTAAAAGATCACACGACAAATTCCAACATTTTCGATCCTCTGTGGCTGTTTTCATATCTTTTACCGTTATCAACAAAGTCTTGTCAGTTCGGATGTTCTGAAATAGAAACGCAATAATTACATAATCGTTATTTTGCCTTCTTGTTTAACTTTTAGCTACAAAACGTAAGAAAAGGTGAATGATTTAATGTCAATAAAAGAATCAATTAATTATCTATACCTACGTATATAGAGCAACATTTAAAGAACCGTTCAATGAAATTGAACGCGAATTATGCTTCTAATTCTTGTAATGTACTATCGAATAAAGAGAAATTTATTAGAAGTTCCGATGAAGGATCTGAGAACTAGCAGACTGTGTAGTTTACGGCCTCGTTATCTCGTCGATTGAAAAATTCCGTGTAATTAACCAGAAAATTTCCGAAAACTCTCCCTCACATAAATAGCACATTTACGCACGTGTTAGTGTAAAGCATTTTGTACTTTCTGCGGCGTTAACTTTATTTGCGAGATGCGTAATTAAAATTTATATATACATATGTATGCACTATCCCCATCAAATACTGTACGATGAATAAGAAGAGGTGAGAAGTGTATGTTTATTAACCTATTACTATTTCTATTTTATTTCTTCTAATACTATTAAGATATGTGCGTAATTTAAGTAACGCGCGTCACGATATTACTTGATTATCATAATATAAAAATGGCAAATATTGAAAGTATAAGGTATATAATCTCCACAACATCAATAGCTTCTACCTGATGCTCATTGCCTTTGAATCTAGCAATTATTTGAGATAACGTTTTACACCCTAAACATACTGTATTTTCTGCAACTTATCGTTTTTCAGTGAAATTTACTTATCATTTTTATTTAATGCAATAGAGCATATTTTCATTTATAATTACGTCTTGTACATAAACAAATCTAATGAAACAAAATTTTCACGAAAGAGTAATCACTCTATCTACCATTAACTTCGATATATACATTATAATTTTGTGATTAAATGTCACTAAATTAATTACTTTTCTTAGTATGAATATCTGTGGAAAGAAAATTAAAATATCATTAAATGTTATACAAACTTAAAACAATCATACGCTTCATAAATAATTTTGAACGTTAAATCAAGTTACTTGTGTTTTTGAAATAATTATGGCAACCAAATTTGTTAAATATTTAATATTCATTATCAGTTTGATAAACATCTTAGAAGTATCAAATTTGTATTGGACTATACAAAGCAAAACGGAAGATGAATAAATACTATGATGTACCATATACAGTCAAGGATAATATTTCAATACAAGTTTATACTGTTGCAGAAGTTATGTACCTACAAATACGGTTAGCGTTTATTCTAAGCTTAAAAGGTTTTGTCACATAAGTTGCAAACCTAATCAATTATCTGATTTGAAGGACTTAACTACTTAAATAATTATACCATTTCAAACTATGGTATACTAATAAAATATTTTAATATAAATTACGATCACTACGTTTGCAACTTATCATTGCAAAGAACTTTAATTGAACGAAAAATTGCAATTTAATTTCGACATGAACGTAAGCGAACGAATGTTGTGTTAATTTAAGAGTCAGTTCACAATTAACACGTATTCGCGCACATTCAACTACCAATGGCTGTCATCTACGCTTAGTCTTTGGACGATGTATGAAAACATTGAATATTCAAGTTGTAGTACTGAATATAATATTCAATATTAACCCTTTGAGTTCCAAGGAGCGATATATCGCTTCTTCATGCACTTATGAAAAGATTCTTTTTGATTTGATCGTTAATAAAAGAAGTCTAACATGCCTTAGTATTGTGTAAAAATGTTATAAAGTTTAGATGAAAATTGACCGAAATATAAATTTTTGTTTATAATCATGCATCTTTGTTTAACATTGTCTGGCATTTCTCGAATATGTGTAAAAATTTCCCCTGACACTCAAAGGGTTAAATGAGGTAGTTGAAGTCCAAGGATTAATCGTTAAAATATTGTTGAATCGATTTTTTTGTCGTGAAACCCGTATTTTAAGAAAGGTCAGTACAAACAGCTAATTAAAGACCTGCGCCGCAATAAACCCGGAAATCTTTGCTAAATAATGACAGTGCGATTTGGAGAGTCATTCGTCTGATTGATTGGTATTAGTTCGGAAATAATTTAATATTTCGTGACGTGCGTACGTAAAAACATGCATATAGACATCGCGTGTCGCTCCTTTACACTGTTACACGATGAGCACTGAAAACATACATAGAAGTGAACGTAACGCTGCAGGACGGGCATAAAATTAAATGCAAATAATAGGTATGCGTATATAATATACTATAATATACTATAATCGCGTAGCCTATCGGTCACACTAATTTCGTAACGTACTGTCAAACGTAATGGATCACGCGGTCATATGTTTTTGTCCGTTTATAATCGGTACACGTACACGTACATACAATAGTATATAGTTGCTATTGCCTGATTTTGTTCGGTAATCATTGAGTTCAAACACTTAAAATTAGATTTACAGCTTCCGTAAAACGCAAGGTTTTGTTTAGAATAAACTGAATGAATTAAAACATTTTACATTTCCCGGTTCTTTAAATAACTTTGAAAGTACGGTATGGAATTTCTACTCCTAAAGAAATGTATTTTGAAATTCATGAACCTGCAGGACAATTTTATGATATTTTTCTTTAGACAGTCCGACAAAATCCGGATTTCTATTCGTAAGCGCGTACGCCGTACTATAAAAACAGTATATATACGTTATCGCGACACTTATTAATATTCCGATTAAGTAATCAAAATGGTGTCGTATTTTTTTGTTGAGTTACGCATGACAAAAGAAACGAGGAAAGCCGCGTTTATCATTATTACTAATATTATTATTATAATAAATCTCAATATGTTCTAAATGTATTATCGTTGTTGTATAGTAATCATTATCTTTATAATTATCATTATTATTATTATTATTATTATTATCATTACTATTACTATTACTATTACTATTACTACTATTACTACTACTGCTGCTACTACAATTATTATTATTATTATTATTGTTGTTGTACTATTATCTATTGCATTCGTTACATTTTTATTATATTTTACTCTTTGTTTTCTTTTCGCTGTTACTGTGACCATATTAACATCATATTTTTTCTGTTACAGTAGTGTGAATGCGTGTGATTGTAGACGTATAAATGTTGACTCTACGGTAAGCTAATTCGGTGTCACTAAGCTTCTCGAAACTATAAAAATTATAGTACATATATATAGTATACTTAGCCGTTTTATTTCTCAGCATACATAACGTGAAAAAATCATGGAGCATGCAGTTTAAATTGCACTGCGTGATATATTACAAACGGAGTATACGAACTTGAACAACGTGTTTATACGGATTGTACCTATCTTTATCTTGCCGTAAGAATTGACGGCTAACATTCTGTATAATTTAGTTTTATTGTTATAATAACCACAGACCGACTGTGAGTAAAATTCAGTCTGCATCCTTCTTCGTCATATTAATTCACTAATTTTAATTTGGAAATACTTACGTTTATGGAATCAAAGGAGATTGAGGGAAACATGAGAATGTACTTACAAGGATAAGCAAGGGTAATCTGCAGGCTGTTAACAGGAAACTGTTTAATACTTACGCGATACATACTGATTGTCAGTGAACACAATACTGACTGTGAGTAAAAAATCTTTAGTAAACATAAACCGAAATTTCAACCGTTTCCAAAATATAAATATTTTTATATGTTCACATCATAATTGACTTTTCAGTACTTGCAGATGTTCCGCGTATATCCCTTCCATTTGAAACACACGCTCAATATCTTCCTCTAACAGCGTCATAAACTCTCGAAAATTCTAAATTTCTGTCGAATTATTTAACCCTTACTTGCACAACCGGCTATCCAGGTAACCATTTCTACTTTAACGTAAAAATTTATTATGTTTCGGTTGGAATATTTGACAATCCTTTCAGATACTCTTTCGTTGGACACTTTTGATTTGAGACTCGTTTAATAAATAAAAACTCTTGTAAAAAATAAAAAGTTAGAGAGTTTAAACGAAACATATGCTCTACATTTTTTGATAATTAACATATTTATTTATTGACATATAAATGAATTATGTATTATATAAATTATATTTATTTATTGTATTGACAACCTACAATCATTACATTTTGTAACCGTTTGTACGCGCTCGTCACATATAAGCTAGTTACAATTTTGGCAACATTTACACGTTTTTCTTCATCTTTTTATGGATCGAATCACTTCCTTGATATATTTTCCTCTACGAACGTGTTCAAAAATGGTATTTTATTATGTAATTTCCTTTATTTTTTATTGCCTTATGGCACATGTAGTAAAATACAATGAAATGTATTGAAGACAATAAGAAATGAACAGAATTATATGATAAAATACCACTTTTGAACGCGTTATAATTACAATGTTTTCGATTTACAACGAATAGCTCAGCACACAATTACTAAGTACGTTTTATATATGGAAATTGAATGAGGATACTCACAAACTGGTTTATAAACACTGAGGTAAACAGCTCATGTAACACGTGAAAGCCATTATGTTTACCATGGTGGTTACTAAGATTTCTTCATTCACAACCAGTATGGTGTATGCTACTTATGTAGATACCAAACAAGTATTGAATGGTTTTCCTGCTAACGATCTGCTATATATACATACAACAATATAAACATTTATCAGAAAAAAGAATCTAAAAAGAAAATATCTACATCATACAATTGATTAAACTAAATTCAAACAAAACTCAAAGACACCTGTAGCTTAAATCTTATTTTTGATTGAGAAACTAAAACAGCTTCACAAAGCACGATATACCATCAATTAATCTCAATGCCAAAGAAACAGTTATCATTTTCTTCTAGTGTTATAAAAATGAGATCTGAACCTTGAGACTTGAGAAGCATAATTGAGACTTCAGCCTTCAGAGCTAGAACACTTAAGACTCGAGCCTTGACCCCTAAAATTTGAAGTCTTCAACGCTCAAGTCTTTAAGCTCTAAGACTCGAACCGTCTGTTACTATATTAACTACGCAAAGCTGAAGCCTAGACAATTTGAAATCTCTCGAAGATTGGATTTTAAGTTTGAAATTTTCAATATCGTGTTAATATAGCAGCAGACGGCTCGTGCTCTCGACTGTTTTCAAGCATGAAGACTCAAGTGTTGAAGGCTTTCGAGACTCAATTCGAGCTTCCAAAGACTCGAGCTTTATTGAACTCCAAGTTTTCAAGACTGAGCCTTTAAAGTTAAAGCTCGAAGCTTCGAAGACTCGAGCGTTTTATAACACTGTTTTCTTCAAAGGAAAAGCATTACGCTGAGGGGAGTGTGAAATGATCGCTGGCGTGAGAAATGACTAATGAATCTTTGTGTCTTACAAAACTACGTATTTTATTTTATCATAGAAATGTTGAATCTGTGTTTTCTACCCAGGGAATATTCTTTGATAATTTCCATAGAAACAGGTTCTACTTTATTATACAGTGTAATTAAATATTGTCTCACAGGCTTATTTTTCAAAATATTCTGAAATCATTTGATCTATCATTTTATTTGGAGAGGCCTACAAAATGATTTTCTCTAAATAAGTAGTAGACATTTTGCAATTAGAATATAACATATTTTTATCGTGAAAAATTTGATTTCTTTTTAAAATTAAATTTATATATGCCAGAGATAAACGAACTTCAGTTTGATATTTGACACACGAAAATCTACAAAAATTACTTTTTGAATTTTGGAAGATTAAAAAGAGGTTAACATTTTTTTAACAATGTTATTATTTGTGTAGGTACGAAAGCAATTATCCTCTATATATAAAAAAATTATTCAAGGTAAAACGACTCCAAACGGAATTTTTTATAAATCATTAATTTAATGGATAAAATAAAGCTATACTTCCTATTAATAAATTTTCGTTTTTAAACGAAGTGATTCTCAATAAACACAAAACATATTTACACTCGAATATGCCTGTATTGGATCGATACTACTACGAATTATTAACACCTATTTTCTTAAATCGATAATGAGGTACATATACTATTTGTAAATACTTAATTATATAAATTTTAGTGAATTAATTTCAAAAGAATATAGACAGTTAAATGTAAAATCATTCAATATATAATTCATATGTACATCGCATTTTCTTAAATTAAGTCACGTTCATTTTTAGCGTTCGTTATTAGCGGTTTTGATGCTAGTAACAAATCATGTTATCTTTAAGCAAATGAAGTATATATAATACGTATCTGCAAAATATCCCTTACAAAATGAAACTTTATATTTACTTACAAGGAGTCACGCAATTCAAAACTTTGTTTGTAATTAAATTTAAAGAATAGCACAGTATAATTGAGCATTCAAGGAACAATATTTTTCAACGAAAAAACACTTTGGTGAGATGTAAACATTTTTTAGTACTTAATTATCACTCTATAATGCTACGAAACAAAACAAAATGTTTAATGTATGAACTGTTTAAACACTGTTTTACTACTGTAATAAAAAATTTGTCGACAACATGAAAATTTAAAACAAACAAATCATTTTATCATATTGCATATTAATTTTTAATAGTGAAAGGTAATAATAATTATTAGATAAAACTTTATCATTTTGATGAATCTATGAAAGTATAAAAGAACATGATACAGAACATAAGAACATAAATTCATTATATATGACTATTCTTTCCATTCATTCTATACAGTTATTCTTTCTTGCATTTAATTTTGGAAAAAATTGAATTTGAAAATTTACTATGTTCACACACGGTTACGAATAAGATACAATTTTTCGTGCAACGTACAACGCCTATTTAGTTTACTAAGAATACCTACATGATATATATATATCAATCAGTTACTAAATTCAAGAAAAATGAAAACTAGATTTTATGAACAATATTTTATTATCAAACACAAAGGTCACAAAAGACTTTTCGTATATGTTCATTTCACTCCGATTAAAAGAACATAAAGTATTTTCCTGGTCTTTCTTGAACTGGTAAATATCGTGTAGGTATCGTTTACAAACAAGATAGGTGTTGTACATTGTATGGAAAATCGTATGTAACAATTAGTGATAAGAACTAGTGCATGTGAACCTAATAGAATTCATTCACATTAAAAGTACACAGGATTGACAAATTTTTTATAACAGGATGAAAGAACATAAACATTTGTAGTATTTCAACGTTATACTTAATAATTGGAGATACATTAAAACTTCACGGATTGATTTTATCTTGAATCCCTTAATACTGCATTATTCTCAGTACAGAATATATGTGTACTTCACGATTTTTTAACCATCTGCGGTTAAATAACAAACCACGATTGGATCTAACAAAAAATGTTTCAAACAAAAATTTATCCGTATCGAGTGTACAGCAAATAGCGATACTAAAAATTTCGGAAATAGTTAACTTCAAAAGTAAAACTAAAGTTATCTTGCATTCTTTAAATAAGATCAGATATATTTTTCCATTATACTGAAGACTGTGCAAGAGACATTAAAACTAATTCGAAGAGCAATAATTTTTATAAATTAAAGAGCGTTTTATTATTAAATAAAAATAAGTACTTGATAAAATATTTCATTTCTTTCAACAACTTTTTGCCAGTCTCTTTGACTGATTACTTTAATGTTTTCATATTTTTCAATGAAAAAGCATCAAAATATAGTAAGTTTAAGAACACAAAGATACCTGAAAATCTTCCACAGTTAATGTAGGATATTTCAAGTAGGGGAAGGTAAGGCAAGACGGGAACGTTAAGCAAAAGTGGCTATATAATTTTATGTTAATTGATTTTGTATCTGTAAATAATACCGTCTATACTATTAATATACGCTTATAAAAATATATTAAAATTGATTTATAAAACTTAATGGCTGAAGTACAAAGAAATAATTTTGAAAATAACTACAAATTTTTATCTTGTTCTGTGTACAGGGCAAGTTGGGACGCATCTATTTGCACATTCCATACACAAGCGTGGTATTAATTGAAAACTCAGTTTTGAAGAATCTTGAACTATCCTTAAACACTTTTATAAAGGATTTTCTCAATAAATAATCATTTTCCTCCACTATATAAACTTTATAACTGTTTTAACAGCCTTCTACATTGATTTTTTGAAGCAACTATGTTTTTCTGTTTTTCTTTTCTACATTGGAATCATTTTATTAAAAAATTAAGTGGCGTTACAAGAATGTCCTCATCTTGCCCCAAACGTTAGATCAAAATTAATTGAATGATAATATCATTATTTGTTTACGATTGATGTTCATAAATACATGAATAAAAACCTTATGAAATTACTTATCTGATGGTAGTAAAGTAACAATACAATTGAGAATTATTACTGGTCTGTTATCATTTAAAACACGTCAAAGAATTAGATCACAAATGTAACAATCAGAATTATAATTGACAAACGCACAAGAACGAAATAAGCTGACTGTAACTAGTGGCACCGAATCAGTTATTATGTAATCAATGTCTTTTTTTTATTTTTAGTAACATGGATGCATAGTAACATGAAATAAACGATTGCCCCGTCTTACCTAGCATGCTCATCTTGCCACACATTCCCCTAATATAAAAAGAGAAATATACTTTCATCAGATTAGTTATCTGGTTCATAATTTACGATAAGTGCAAGATTATTTGAGTGTTACAGTTAAAAGTTGCATTATTATCATAAATGGATTAATATAATAGCCACACTTGTCTCTACAAAATTTTCTTTACAAGGATATCGCAATCTGCTATTCAATCGTAAATTGGTAACTTACGATATTGAAGATTTGTAAGAAAAAATGATTAAATAATTTATTACATAAATTCTTACACGATATAGAGACGTGAATCCAGTCTATTCAATGAAAGCAATGTATTTGACGTTCTACAAAAGAACAAAATATTACAATTACACATTAAACACGTATTGAATGGTTTTTATATTTAATACTTATTTATTTTACATTGTACCATTTCATTAATAATGTCTCCTACACAACGTTCTATGTTTACATTCAGTAAATTAAAGTCTAATATCTTCATACTCTTCAAAAATAGAAGGCAACGAATGCGTATATCGTGTATACAGAAATATAAAGTTATACGATTTTTTAATTCATCTTTACGTCTTCTATACTGTAACAGACAAAAAGTATCTAATCCTACTTGAAAAATATCATATGATCTTAGCTTTGTTGTAAAAACAAACTATTTTTCGAATTTTTGTTACTTCTATTTTGTGTACACCTGATCAAAATAAATGTTTTTTGTTACATGAAACAAACTGTGTACACAGTACTAGAATTTCCGAATTATATAACTTTCCTTACTAGATTTTATTAATAAAAAAACTGAAAATTTGGTCTTAAAATACAGAATTAAATGTAATTTATTCTTATGTATCTTGAAAGAAACGATTAACACAATTTCTTTGTTAAAGATTAACAAACATCTTTTTTGTACGCAGAAGGAACTTCAACAGAATATTCTATTTATTCGGAAATGCTAAAATAATTTCACACAATATTAGTTCAAAAATATATTATTAAATAATTATAAGATAAATATAAAACAATATCATTATCTAATAGCAAATAATAATTTCAAGTAAGAATTGTCTAATTGATCATCAATATTATGAACCTTTTTAGCGTTGCCTTTGTAGTTAATGATTTTGTTAGGACAAAATTACTATTTATTCTACTCGTGGATTCATACGTACATAAGACATGTGTCTAAACGTGAAAAATGAAAAAAATGAGAAGTAAAATAATCCGGTCAAATATCTTATTCAGCTGCAACGATGTAAAGAATCTTTCGTATGGAACTTAAATTTTTTTAACAATACTCAAGTGGACAGTCATTGTTGCTCAAAATGTTAAATATTTATATTTTGTAAATCAAAACACAAATTTGAAAATAATATAAAGTTCTATCCTAATCGATTGTTAATTAAAATTTTGTACTTGATAAAATTAGACGTTTTCAATTGCGTGCATCACATAATATTTTCCTGGAAAATAATTTTTTTTACTTGAACTTTTATTGAATTAATGATACGAATTGTCTGCATGTTACTTTTATATTATAAAAGCAAATATCTTGAAAATTCGCGTGTCCAATAAAACCATTTTAATGAATACCAACGTTATTATAAGCTACACACACTCACATCTTTTTTCTTTTCCAGACGTATTTGAAGCACAAACTAAAATACCAACGACACGTGCTTCACTCAGCGGTTCCAGTAGAACAGTAGATTAGTTAGCATCTAATAATTTGCTAATTTACTAACGACACTTGTTGAAAACCTGATCTTCTGAAAGAAACATCGAACAACCATGGGAAAGCAGAACAGCAAACTAAAACCAGAAGTCTTAGAAGATCTCAAACAAAATACTGAATTTACGGGTGAGTCGTAACCTTTATATACAATATACTTTGTTAGTGTTAAACACATCAAATACTTTTCTTGAATAATCAAAGAATCGTGTTATTTATATAATAAAATAACAAATTAAATTTTTCAAAATAGAAAAAAATAGGAAAATGGAATAACGATGGAAATAACTCCAAATGTTCAAGAAAATTCTCAATAACTCTTATTACACTGCGGAACAAATTTGAACCTTTCTTGTGTCTTGCAATAATCACTAGGCGATTCTCATAGAGTTGCTTACCCTAAATACGAATACGAAAACCAAATTGCTGGGTCACGTCCAGTTTTCGAAAAAAAATAGGTTTTTGTAAAAACGTTCGAATTTTTCAGTGAAACAAGTGTCACGTGAAAACTAAAAACGATAGACAGTTAAAATTTGTCGTAAAAAATAGAGGAGAGTTGCCCAAATATGTAGCTATACAAATTTTGAATATTGCGTATCATTAAATGCTTGTAAATGATGATCATAGTTTAAAAAAGGGTAGGTACGCGTACTTTGTACGCACTACTGTTACATTTCTACCAAAAGTGAGTTAGCTAGCATGAATTTGCTATGGACTATTGGATTCTGCAGACAATCCGTTATTTTAATTGTTCTAGTGTTAAATAGATTTTATAGAAATTCATTTTTCAAAATTGTTTTGAATTATTATTTAAATACAAAATTATTACTCTTTTCCTTATTTTCCAAAATCATTTTATTTTATAGTATTACATAGCCTACAATTATATTTCGTGTAATATAACTGAAAATGACCAAATTATGTGCATTCCGTTTTAAAATTTGTACTGCCCACAAATCTCTTGTTATCTATTTAAATCTTGTTTGTTTATAAATCTGAATGAAAACCGTTAAAACGGTAACTTTATACGGCTAATTGTCATTTTTTGTATAACGTTTTTCGTATAAATTAATTCAAAAGTTTTTTAAATATTTTTTAATAAAATTAGCTAATAAATGAATCTGTTACTGACAAATTCTGCTCTTTGTGTTGAATTATTAATGTACATTCAATTATTGTTGAATACTATTATCATTGTATATAAAGAATTCTGCAAGTCGAAATGAGTACTCGCTAACGAGGAACGTGAAATGGCTAAATGAGATCAAGGATTACTACGTGTTCATAATACATCAGTTAGCTTTGTGTGATGTCGTAATTCAGTTTAGTTAATTTCTGTTTAAAGATGCGGAAATTCAAGAGTGGTACAAAGGATTCCTAAAGGACTGCCCAAGTGGACATCTTAGTGTAGAAGAATTTAAGAAGATATATGGAAATTTCTTCCCTTACGGTGACGCTTCAAAGGTATGCCAGTAATTTTTGAAAACTGTTTTAATTTACAATTAAATATTCAACTTTTTGGAGAATATTATTGACTGTACTATAGTGTCAGGGAAAACAATTTTTGGTTTAAATTTATGATTTTCAACACATTTTGACCCACCAAAACTGAAAATTATAGTCTTTTCTCACGGAAATGAACTATTGTATAAGTACAGTCGCAACTGTAATTTACGTTTTTGCCCATCTGGCGACAATATTCTTAAAATTTGTTAAATTATTGAAATAATCAATAAGTTTAATTTAATTAACTTCTCCATTTTTTTAGTCTGTCAAACCAACGAACTACAAAATTTAACAAACTACATATTTGAGCGTACGATAAAGTGGTATTAAAAGTCCGACGGGTAATAAGTCCCGAATTGAAAATAATTATTTGTTTATTAGTTGACTGAGTATCGCATTACACAATTCAGTCAGCAACAGGTATTAGAAAACATTCGAAGCGTTCGCATTTGATTTCAAGCATTTTTACGACTTGTACAACGATTCTGTGTTTATTCTCCATAAATTACTTTTAATTTAGTAATCTGTACATGCTCCAATTTGTTCCTGATTTTTGCATCAGAGCAAAAAGTCCCTTATTGGAGCTTATTACTCCACATAGAGGTTGTTCCTTCACTTAAAATCCATTTATTAGAGTGCTGCACCATAAAATACAAACTAATCGCGGCATTAAACTGTTAAATATAATGAAATACGTTGCAAAAAGGATAATAGAGAACAAAATCAAATTACGTTCAGTAGCTAGAGAATAAGTAATAGAAAATTAATCGTATATGTAAAAAAGATTTATTTAATATATATTTGTTAATAAGAACAGAATTTCTTACTTAATTTTATGTTACATGAAGAACCAGTTACAAAGTGTTAGGGACTTTTTGCCCTGTGTATGGACCATTTTGAATTAATAAACATTTTATACTATAACTCAATAAAGAATAACAGTATGAATCAAACACTGATGTAAAAGTAAAATACGATAGTTATAGTTTACGAAGGATTAAAAAGACATCTCCAGATCGTTATTACTAAATTTTACATATATTTATATAAAAAACGGAACTTTTAGCCCCACTCTACCCTACATGCTGTCGGATGTAACATCGAAGTAACCACTAGTGGTACATGCCGGTGTCAACGTGATAAATCTTGTTTTCGTTAACATCCATATGTTTATTTTATAACAATATAAATATACCAATTATTAAAAACTACATTCAAACAGCAGGGTTTCCCGTACAAGCAAAGCGCACACTCGCATATTTGCTCTGGAATGAAAGGGTTAAATAAAACTATTCATTTCATCCGAAGTATAGTTAGTATAGTTCTACGGTAACAACTAAAAAACATTAATAACATGATAGTAATTGCTACAGTTTACGTAGAATATAGAGAATTGGCCGTTAACATATAATTGTTACAACTTTCCAACCTGAGATCACATCAAAATGAGCCGTAAGTAAGCTCGTCAACAATTGCCATCATAAACTTGCAAACATCGCGAGTCAGTCCGAAACAATCGTATCAGTCAATTATAAAAACATTGGTTAAGAAAAATGCCTTTAAAGTTTTACGTAGGTACATTTTTATGTTATGGATATGAAGTATAAAATATGATATTGTTTTTGTTTTTTCATGGCACAGCGCACAGTGGAACAAAACGGCTGACGGCAATCAAAAGTCAATTTTCATAATGTTGTAAATTAAATAAAAATTCATCTGATTTGGTAGAAAAATAATTGTATTATAATATTATAAAATCCATTTTTCAGTAGTTGCTTTTGTTTTCTTGTTATTGATGTTTAAAGTCTACGGACAATCACATAATTTACCAAGGGTACTTAGTAACTTCAGTAACTTTAATTCATAGTTCTGTGAAATATGTGCAAAAATAAATTGAGATAAAATATTAATAAGTTCTTTAAAAATAATATTTAAATCAAAGAAGTTAAGTCTAATAAAAACTTGGAACGTCTCTTAAAATTTTAAAAAGTTGCAATTATTTGCAACGGGTTTTATGGGTACCATGTTAAAGAGTGAACCTTCCTCCCTTAGAAACAAAAAAAATTAGATGCTACAAGGCCCTACTTCGGAAGAAATTAATAATTTACTTAAGGGGGGTAACATCTAGAGACGTCCTAAACATAGGTAAATTTTAGGAATTTGTTTTATTATTAAGTGCAACTATTATGTGAAAAATTCTAATTTTTTTCTGGGTGTATAAATATGATCTGCTTTATATTTATATTTTTTCTAAACCAAGATATTACAAAGTGGCGCAGTTATTCGCTACCTTCGAAACCCCTTTTCGTAAAACATCCGTTGCTGGTGGATTCGATTACAAACAACTGAAACATCCGAAGACAAAAGTTTTTGTAAATTCACAAATACAAATATATCATCCAAAATGTGTGGTACAGATTTTCTGAAATTTTAATTATTTTGGAAATGGCAAGCATTTGAAATTCAAAAACCAGTTTTTACCCAAATAAATTCGCTTCTGAATGTTTATAACAAAATAAACATCTGAGATATCGAAACAATCTCACGTTACATTATAGAGCATGGTATATAAAACTTTTTATGTTATGAAAATCTCAAGATATTATTATATAGAAATTATGAATTAAAATAACTTTATGTACAAATGGAACATCGAATATATCGGAAAAACTCATCTAGTCACCTGAGCCAATTTTTGCTGATCTAACACGAATTTGTTGGACTATCCTTGATAATCGAACTACCCTACACTATCAAGTCGCTCAAGTGTGTATATGTCTCAGGTACTTGGTTTGACCTGATTCAAGTCCAAAACGTTGAGTAAATACTTTCACATTGCTACTAGCTGCTACTTTCACCTTTTTAAAATTTCTTGTGACTTTCAATGATCCGCATACTCTTAATAGAGTTTACCTCTGCTCCGAAAAAATGGATATTTTAATCTCTTCAGACTTGATGCACTTTATAATGTACACTGTTTTACCACTTTCAATATATGATAAAGTATCAAAATTATAACTGGCAACCATGTACACACCCTTGCTTTAAGCCTATTTTTATCAGGAAACTAGTATACTATCATATTTTATTCAAAATAGATGTCATTACTGGTTGTGTATTGAATAACAATTTTTTGTTGTCGGATTAGTACACATAATATTGTACAAAAATCAGATCTGAAGGAGTTCAAATGAAATAGTGGAGACAGTCGAATGCCCATCGTGACTTCGGTTTTAACTTTTGAATCAGTTAAAACATAATCGCTTAATTAACAATCAGTCAACGAACAAACCAGTTAGCAACAAATCATTGTTGAACACACTATATAATTAGTAATCGTCATTCAATGGGAGTGAGTCGTAGGTAACCCTTTATAGTATTTAGCAATTGGTCGTTTTTAGAATTCGCAACAGTAGGCTCACGGTGTTTGAAATGTGACACAATGTGACCTTGCGAGTGACTATACGATTTTGAACTAACGAGAATAGAAACCAACAGATTTCTATATCCTCAAAAATATGTAGGGATGCCTGTTTGGAGTATTGGGGTCACGTAAGGTCACATTCCAAGTTGTCTAGCTTTAGTAAATCCAAACCACAGCTTGGGTTTTTATATTATATTAACACTTAGCCAACTGAATAAGGAGATCTCCCACTTTTCACTTAGTAACGCATTGCCTTTTATCTTGTTTATTCCTTCTTTTGTTATTTAGTAAATCTTGAACTAAGGTTATTTACAATTCATCAAATACCTTTCTTGCTTTCATATAACAAAGTTTTTAACCAAATCAGATGAATGAGTTCAATTAGAGTTAAAGAGGAAGGTTATAGTTATAGTCCTTTTTAGGCGGTTGCCTAAGTGTTAAGGGTTAAGCAAGGTTATCTAGGCCGTTTCCTGCCAGACGCTGACTCGAAGAGTCATATGGGAAGTTGGACGCAAAAAATGTTTTCCGTATGGAACATGAAAGAGAGAACGTACTACGGTACAATATTTGGCAATTCGGTGCACCTAGAAAACAAGGTTAACCCTTTACAGACGAGACGGTTCGAAGCCAACCATACCGTGGGGCCGAGACGCTGTCATAATAGTCGTTTGAAATTGTCAGCGCATATTTCTGCCTACACGCTATTATCGTTCATAACACTCCAAAATGCCAAATTTTGGGCACATCTACACTTCTTTCGGTTTTACCAGTTGTTTTCGCTGAACCCATATATGAGTTCATCAGCCAGATTGATGGTTTACGCAGGACGTATATATGCAGCCGTAGTCCGCAAAGGGATAACATAATTTTATTAAGTAAAATACTACTTTTTCAATTTCATAAAATAACACTACACGCGATGGTACATATAACAGTCAAACATAATCTCACAGAAATTAAAACTTTTCCCACCACTAATTCTTCTAGTCTACATCTATTACTTCCTTTATCCTATTTTAACAGTTGCAGCAGTATTTATTACTTTTCGTACTCTGTTCTCATATTATAGTACTACATATGCACTACGTATCCCACGTAAGCGAAAGTGTGAAAACAAAGACGGAAATGCAAAATACCGTGCTTATGAAGAATATTATCATAAAGTTATCTTTACCATTCTTTTATACAGCGAATATTTCTAATGACACCAAATGAACAAATTTTTGGTTTAATCCGACATTAGAAAGATTAGTTTTTCATTCTCTTGATTTATATTGAAAATAAATTAGCATTAAAATTTATTGAACACATTTTTCATATTATGTAATGTATAGTTTGCAGAACATGTATTCAGAACATTCGACGCAAACGGCGATGGAACAATTGACTTTCGAGAATTTTTGTGCGCTCTGAGCGTAACATCTCATGGTAAATTAGAACAGAAATTGAAATGGGCCTTCAGCATGTATGATCTTGATGGAAACGGCTATATTTCGCGACAAGAAATGATGGAAATTGTAACTGTACGTATAAAATATCTAATATTTTTATTTGTTTTAATAATGACACAACTGAATTAAGCGAATTCTTTTATAATTGAAAACAAAAAGTTTCTTAAAAAATTAGTTAATGTATATATTTTTTAAAATTATATTAAAAGAAATATTTTAAAAATCTTATATTACGACTTCAATTAACAATCTTTCATTGCGTATTTACTCATTTCAGGCAATCTACAAAATGGTAGGTTCCGTGATGAAAATGCCGGAAGATGAATCTACACCTGAAAAAAGAACCGATAAAATATTTCTACAAATGGACAAGAATAAAGATGGAATATTATCACTTGATGAATTTATAGAGGGTGCAAAAAATGACCCGTCTATTGTGCGACTGTTGCAGTGCGATCCGAGTGCACAAGCTCAGTGAAGCCTTGGGCCGATCCGCAAGTATTACTGTATCATCTATATACGTGAATCGGGAACCGATCCGATAGTACCCCATATAAAAAAAACATTACGATCATAAGGAACATGCAGAACGTTTTTGTTGAACTATTTAATTCATTTTAATACTAATTTTTCATAACATTTTTAAACAATTTGCTTATTTTCATTTATTTTCCATGTAATAATTATTTTAGTTCGCAAAAACTAAGAAATAAACAACGTACATTTTCTTCATGAACGTAAATGTTGTTTAAAATCATAGATAATAAGGAAAGGTGATATTTTTAAATTGGACCGGTTCCCGGAAAGGTCCAGGGCCACTGGGCCCATGGCGCTTGCGCATACCGCAAGCTAGTCTATAAGACTAGTCCAGTTGCTCCGTCTCATAAACGGATCAGTTTTAAACAAAAAGGCTTATTACGTTTTTGGACGTATTAATCTTCGTGTGCTGCGTACGACGAAGGACCTGCAGAGCTATCCACACTCTGTGATTTGAAAAAATATCTTAGTCCATAGATAGAACCGAGAATCTGCTTCATCCAACGTTGAAAATCACAACACTGTTGATAAATTTAATGTCTATAACAGTGATCCTCATCTTTGTTCGGTTACATGTAATAATTAACGAAATATTAATTGTTATATGTACATAAAATATTCTGTATTCTTGCACTGTTTGTCAAGTTTGAAATTCAACTTTAACAAATTTAATAGTTTTACTTACGTACATACAAGCACCATGGTTTGTCACAGAAATGTACGATTTTTCTAATTGTTTTTGATTATGCTGATAAATAACGATAAAATATTTCAATACATTTTTTAGCAGTTGTCTTTAGTAAAAATTCCCGCCATATTCAATTTAAAATTCAATTGAGTATTAAACACGATATTTGATTTTTATCAGCTATTGTATACAGCATATGTCTCCTATTTTATAGTCACGTGCAATGGATTTACAGTTGTCTGTGTGTGATGTATACAATGATTCCTTCAGTTTCAAATTTTTACGTATATCATTTTTCTTTAAGAATATACACAATCCAATGTGAAGGATATTCTGAAGTACAGTTACTTTATTTCAAAATTTCTACTTGTATTATATTATTGGTACGAATCTAAAAATAGACACATTCTGAACTTTATGTAAAAAATTATTAAAATGAAAATTTGGATCAATATAATGCAAAACTGTGAATTAAAGTATATTATTAAATATGTTACAAAATTTTTTTAATTGCACTGTTAGATCTACTATAGTAATTAATTATTTGAAATACAATATTTTTTACTATTCCTCTTATATTAAAATATACTTTTTCAAATATAGATTTGTTTGGTACACTAATTTTTAATTTGACCAATACTATAAAATTGTATTGCATAATATATGAACATTTTTAAGGATATAACAAAATAAATTATATAATACTATTTTTTTATTTTTTTTTTTATTACACTTTATTGGAAATGCATCAAACCATAGCATATTAAATTCATACATCATGCATTTCATTAAATTGTTAGATAAACATAATTAGTATATCCAAAGGAAAGCCATTGTGACTGGTATCAAAATTAGAAAAAATGTTTTAGTATTATGTAATAATTTAATTTAGCAAATCACTTCATCTGTACCTGTGATAATAAGTAATGCTTTCAATCTTGTAAACCAGTACATATTCCTCTTCCATTGCTACTTGAAGCTTTGAATATGAGCTTTATGTACAAGCACTGTGAAAATGATACATAAGATTCTATTAATCTGATAGTAAACTTTAATGTTTAAACAATAAATTTGCACACCCACTAAATGTAAGACATATTCATTAGTCATCTTAAATAACTGAAATAAATTACATACTTAGACACTGACTTGTAATTCTATAAAATCAATCAAATAATGCAGTTACAGAGATTATATAGATATTTAGAACTTCTAATTGTAAGATAATAATTTGAAATTTTCCGTTTTCTAGATATATATTCTCTTTAGTCACTGCAGAGAAAGGAAAGTGTAATATTCTACATATTTCAATACTGACACATTTAACTGCCTATTTCTCAAGAAATAATATTTTTAGATTGTCATTGAATAATTGTGATTGAAAAACGTTGACTTCAATATATTTCCAATTTAACAATGGGTACCAGTTACATAACGTTTTTAAGTTAAAGTGCTCCATACCTTCTATTCATAATTTATATTTGTTTATATTTGGAAATTAGTACAGCCCTTTACTACTTTAGAATTTGATCTCTTTTTTTAAGTAATGAAAGAAATGAAAGTCTTTTTTTAATTCGTTAAAACTTTTTAAACTAAGTATTTTTTTAATGAAGTTGAATGTATTTTTCCTTTATTTTACCAAATAGATATTATCTAGAAATCGTGACTGTAAGCATAAAATTTTCAAAATTAGGCATTGGGCAGAAAGTAATCAAAAAGTTAATACTTCTTTTATGAAAGTATGCATACAATTTTATTCTTCATCCTTCTATAAATATATCTAGAGAAATTCAAATAAAGATAGAGCAGCCCTGTATAAACATTCTATTTTTAAACATGTAGGCAACTGATAAAGTAAATAGATTTGCACCTAGATAATTATAACAGTCTGTTACACGTGTCTACGAAATAGGGAAAATAATGCTAAATATGACAGCTATTTGCAGAAGAACATTTAACATTACATAATAATATGCAGATTACTCTTTGCGATCCTGATAGAAAATTTTTAATTTCTTGTATCACACTGTCCTGAATTTTTCAATGATTCGGTTATATAAAAAATTTCTTTCATGTGGTATCTTACGATGTTAACAACAAACTGAAACAATTAGTACTGATTTGAATAGCAAAGGTCACTGGAAAAGTAGATAAACAATTTAATTAAAAAAATTACATTATTTATATAAGCATCCTTAAAATACAGTAGAACTCCATTTATGGAAAAAATTTGGTAGATTAATTAACATTTAATTTGCCAAAGCTAATTACACTTATAAGAGTCTCCATTGTACATGGGTGTAACATTGGTTCTTAGTCATAAATATCTAAATGTGTTTCACACACTTATTAATAAAAAAAACCTGTGTATGTGTACACATTTTTACTTATCACAAAATCGAACAAATTAATATATACAAATCAAGTCTAATTATTTAAACATGAATTTTAATTACTTGAGTTGAAAGTTATAAATAATGAAGAAAATCATTTAATTCCAATTATATTGCTCCTCATATACAAATATGTGGATTTCTACTGTAAAAACATTATAGTATAAATTACTTACAAATAATTATTATTACAATAAGTAAATTTATTTTATATTTGTAATACTTTCGTAATTTTTAAGGATGTAAACTAATGTAAATGATTATAAAAAATTTTTGTGAAATTATATTTATGAATATAAACTTAAGTGTGTTATAATCTAATATATATGTCCAGACCTAAGTAAGGTGCAAAAGTTCTGTTTGTTGAATGGTGGTAGTTTTTTATAAACATAACTACAAATATCTGTAATAACCTAATAACAATAGTAAAAAGATAAGGAATAAAAATTAAATTTCTACATAATTCATAACATTTGTTACATTTTAAAATTACATTTTTACAGCAGCACTTTGAAATCAAATATTGAAAAATGAGTATATCAGTTCTACATATAGAATTATAGACAACAATTTTGAAATTGTTATAATCCTACAAAATACAAACTTAAGAAAAAAGACTACCTGGTAGCTTGTGTCCTTAAATAATTTATTTACATTTCTCATTTAAATGTGTATCAAACTATTCTTAAAATTCTAAATTAAATATTATGAAGTAAAACTATCCTTATAACTTCCATTTTTTATATTATTATCCCTATTCTTCTCAGAGTTTGTAATTATTATACATTAAAATTTTACGTATAAATGTACATTTTTATTTAAAACAAAAAACCTAGACCACTTTCATATTATATACACATGCAATATTACACAAAAAATAAATATCGAATCCATTCAACAAACAGAACAGTATTAAACTGTACATAGTACACTTAATTTTGCACTATGCATAATTTTTTGAACATAATACATAATTCGTTCTTTTTTCATGTAGTATGAAAAGAAGACTCAATGATTTATATGAAAAGTATCACATGTCATTTACAATTTATATTTAATTTATATGAAATCATTAAAGTTGCAAAATTAGAATGATATTTTCTAATGTCAATACACTCCGATAACCTTTGCTATATTCTCTTTTTGATTGTCTTAATTTCAGTGAAGTGAGAATAATTCATCAATTTTTATGTAAAAGAAGAAAAAATATCGAAGTTTCTGCCAATCTGAATGACTGAGAACTGATTGATATTTTCAGAAGCTTCTAAGCTTCTAAGCGACAAGAGGCTTTATGTCAAGGAAGAAAATTATAAAAATGAAGTAAAAGATAAAAATACAACAAAAAGAAAAATGAAAGAATAACATTCACACGCACGAACTATTTTAGAGATTTATTTTTGCGAATGCGTATGCGCGTGTCGTGTACGATTGTGCTATGGTACAACAATGGATTATTATATACATATGTATCTAGGTACACGTATGCGTATGTAAAATGGGAGGGACAAGATGTGAGAAAACAAAAGTAAACAAAAAAAGAATGAAAAAATAAACAGAACACAAAAGCTGTTCCGCCATCTGTTATTTAATTAGATAATATTGGTTATTTCAATCCATTTTACATACATATACATTTATGTAGCATTATAATTTTACTACTTATTATAACGGTGTAAGTGTGATAAAATTGCACCTCTGTTATGCAAAGAAAGACACGCAGCAGCTAAATAAATATGCGTAACAAGTTATTGTAATTATAATAGAAGCATAAGTACGATTTTTAATTAACTTGCCATTCTTTCGAATCTTCCCCCTTCATTCTCTACCATAATTTCTTTTTTGTACAATATGATCATGGTTTTATTCACACTTTAAAACTTTGTTCTAATTTCTGATATAGCCATTCAAATAATTTGCTATTTAAATACTACTGTATAATTGGTATTAATTTACAGAAAAATTAACATTGTATATGTAAAATTTATGAATGTAACTAAACATTCATCTATTTATATTCTTAAAATGTGTACCTGTTCATCTTATGTTCACGAATCTTGAAGGATAAAAATTATGTAGTTATTATTTAATTATTATTATTTAATTTATATAGTCATTATAAAAATTAAATATCTTTATTAAAATTAATAAGTAGTACATATGTAAAATTTTGAAATAAATTTTAGTTTTCTTCCAGCTATTCAATAAAATAATACCTTTTACTTCTGGTTCATACAATATAAGAACAGAGGAGATGGCAAATTTTACTAAAATAATATTTGTATTAATATTTCAAATGCTGCACTAGTCAAGTCATTGTATATTTACTGTATTCTCTGTTAAGAAGAAATAAGCAACAAATATGAATGTCAGCACTATATTAACATAACTTTAAAGAGTCAATAATATTCTATAACAATTGTAATGTTATAAGTGTCCACATATGTAATGATATACATTAACTTCTTTATGAAACACTTCTGTAAAACGAATTAGATCTAAATTTGACAAATAATTAATTAAGTTTCAATTAATTAATGTTGAGAGATTATAAATAAAGATTATAAAGCAAACTGAATTTATAAAAAATAGTCGTAGTATATTATTAGATAGTATATAGTCCAAAAGTATTATAAATTCTTAAAATTTGTTTTTAACTTACTAATTTCTTCAAAACTTTAAATATACATTTTATATTTGATATTGTCTCCATTTTATTTTGTTAGTAAAGTTAAAATTTTATATAATAATAAAATATTGAATTGTAGAGTCACAGAATATAGTAAAAAATCAAAATCAATAAATATTTGCATACAATCCTTTATTTAAGTAATATCTGATAAAAGTTCTAATTTTTTTATGTATAAATAACATTATATACAGTAATTTTGGTTTTTTCAGATTTCATTAAAAACTTACACATATGCAGCTTTTTAATGTTAATAACATCAAATATTTATATATTATCTACATGAGTATAAAAATGTAACAAATATAAATGTACAGTGTACTTAAATGTACTTAGATATTTTATAATGAACGTAATTATTATCATATTAAGTTAATTGGAAAGTTCTGTCAGTTTTGTTTAAGAAAAGAAATCAGTGTTAAAGAATTAAATTATTTATTAATTAATATTAATGTAATATCTATTGTTATAATACACATGTTTTTAAATATGCTAAATATGGATCTGATTTTAATGAAATCAACTAGATTGTTCATTTATTGCTATGTGGTTAATCATCAAGATTAAAAACCATTAACCAAAATTTTTTTAGTTCATTGTGTAAACAAATATAATACTTGGTCCAATAATACAAGAAAAATTTTTAGTCATCTTTGTTGCACATTTCTCCATTTAATATTTGTACAAAATGCAATGTCTAAGATTCATTTTACCATAGAATCTGTTTGCTGGCCAAATTCGCTATTTTGTAATATACGTTTGAACACTTATTGGTTAAAATTCTACTTACAATGCATAAAAATCTACAAAAAATACTGTAAATGTACATAAAAATCCAACAGTGAATCTTTTTAATAAGCTTAATATTATAATTGAACAGATTTTACATCAGAAAGTAATACTTCCTTCCAAACTTTATTGCAAACATAATTTTGTTGATTTGTATTTACAAATATTGTCATAAATTATTTAAAAATATATAACTATTAAAAATAAGATTCTACTATATTTAAATTCTAATAAACTTTGTACATGCATATGTTGAAAATATTAACATTCAGCCACAAAAGATAAAGTTTTAGAAATTTATATTATTATTTCAAACATTACTTGCCAGAAAATTACTGTGAAATAGTTGAAAAAGTATAGTATCTGACAAAAATGAAACACAAAGACAAATGTAGAAATAAATTAAGAAATAATATGCACGACATATTAGTTGTGTTAAAGAATAAATTCATTCTCAATATCATAAGTAACTTTAAAATAAAATCTTATGTGCTTTAATAAAAGAAGGAGATGATGAAGGGGAAAGAATCAATAAAAAAATTATACAATTTCTATTAAAAATTAAATTTCCTTCATTTTTTAAGACAAAAGGTTATTTATGCTGCTGCGTGACACTAAAATATTCATAAGTAAATCAATTAAAACGTCACACTAAATAATGAATTGTAGTATAATGTAATTGCAATATATTATTTTATGATAAAGTCATACTTATATGAACTTCTACATTATTGGATTATTGACAAAGGCATTGATAACAATAAAATACTGTTGTTTGCTACTCGTATCTCTCCTAAAATTTCTTGTTAAATTAAAATATAAAACTTAAGAGTTTGATGGATTATGTAATAACTTTCACTTCTAATAACTTCACAATTTAACTACTGACAAAAAATTTATTAATAACAAGAAATTCCTGCAATAAGAATTTTAGCAAAAACTTGTTACACATTGAGATTTATCTATATTCCATTATTATTTTTCGCCTAAGATTCTAATATTTCTAATTAGAGATTCTTCTCTAGTATAATAATAGTATCACAAATTACTAATATTTGTTGTACCAAGGATTTACCATAAAAATCTCTCTTCTTCTGAATAATTCTGATCTTATAACTGACCTATGTCTTAACAGGTTTTCTGCATCTACTTACCAAAATCTTTCCATATCTACTATTTCAGTAGTGGTTCATAGAGTCGTATAGTTAAAAAAATGAATATACACATCTTATTTCTCTGAAAAATACGTAATTGTGAAATAAATTTATTTACTGAAATTAAAAATTTTAATATTTTAAAAAAAATATGCATTAAATAAAACAAAAGTCAATAACAGCAACAAAACGAACAGATTTTACCAACAAATACGCAGGTATTAATAAATATTTAAAAATAATTATGCCAGTAACTTCAAGTTGCTCTTATTTACTTTTGTAGAAATATTGACTAAAATCGTAAAATATAAAAGCTAATGATACTTTTTGTAGCAAAAAAGAGGGATTAATAAATTATACGACTCAGATATGAAGAAATAAGAAAGTTAATAGATGAAATTCTTAATATTTATACTGTAAAACTTGTTATTATCCTCTACCGGTGTTTATCTCATAGACTTAAATCTATAAATATTAAACGTTCCTCTATTTATAATGTGTTGTCTTTCGCTTTGTGTCAATCAGTTATTGGTCTGTAATAGACTGTAATTTTTAGTAATTTGCGAAATTTATACTATTTAACTGTGTCAAAAGTGTATATAATCTTATTACACAAGTCAAATTTCATCATTAATTATTTGAAAACATTTCAATGTTTTTCCACCTCTTGATGATTTACCCTATTAATTCTCTTTCTATGCTGTATAAGAATAATTTATTATAACTTCTACATGTATTTATATATTTATTGGTGCAATGTGTGTTATGAAGTACAAAGTATGTATTACTGATATTGCGTTTGTTATAATTATTAAAACAATTTTGTAAGCTTTCGCATAACTACTTCTGAACTTGTAATTCTTTGAATTTTAAATGTGACTATCGTTAAACAAACCTACAAAAGATCAATATAAAATGTAAAATGTAAATTAAAAAATAAAAGGTAAATGGACAAGGGATAGTTATGTTAAAAACTAATAAGTTTATAGGATATTAAATATATTCATGATACTGAAGTGGTTTGTGCGAAAGTGTCAAAGTTTTATATTGTAGTATTGTTAATCATAGTTAACGGTTAATTAATATACTCAGGATACAATTAATTCTATATTAATAAAACAGCATTATATAAAGTAATGTAAGATTGTTGACGTACAAAGTAAAGCAATAC
Source organism: Nomia melanderi (assembly GCF_051020985.1). Taxonomy (NCBI): domain Eukaryota; kingdom Metazoa; phylum Arthropoda; class Insecta; order Hymenoptera; family Halictidae; genus Nomia; species Nomia melanderi. The sequence continues at coordinate 2,574,833 of NC_135009.1, forward strand.
AAAAATCAAAGCACAACTCATTTTATTAAGTTGTATTGAGAATGGAACACCGGTAAATATTATTTGCGTAAAAGGTTGACCATAAGGTATTATAAAATATTAATTTGCTTTCCACCTTATACGTATTTATTGTAAGTAATAGTTGTTTATTATAAATAAGAATGAAATCACTTGTGTATCAGTTAATTGCTACATTAAAGTGTTGATATTATACTCGTTCAACTTGTGTTTTAATACCTTTGACAAACATATAAATAAAATCATTTTTTAATCAAAAGTAATTCAATTTACTTTAAAATAAAAAAGGTCGACATAAAAAATTAATTTAAAAATATACCCAGTTCTGTATACTACAAATTATATATTTTTTATTAAATACAAAGTATGTTATCAGTTAAAAGCTTCGGAATTAAAAAAAAAATGTTCCCGAATTCGACGTAACTGCATCGTATATAAAAGTGTTATGAACTGGTTTATATTGATTTGTAACAAATTTGATCACTTCTTGGGCTACAAGACCACCTAAAAATGCTGATACAGAATGTAATTCTGATCCACCAAATCGACAAAACTCATGTATATAATCATCTTTTGCTAACGGTCCACATCCCCATTCAATCAGTAATTTTGTTATACATGCCTAGAAAAGAATTAAATTATAATAATTCAAATTATAAATTATTTTTTATATTTTAAAATATTGCAAATATTAATTGATAAAAATTACTTTGAGTTTAACAATATCAGGCTCCACTTGATCATCAAATTCTCCAGGATATGAATTATACTCTGTTTGAAATTTTTCAATTCCTCTAAGAACAACATAGTAAATCATCATACTTTCTGGATCTTCTAAACTTTGTACTAAAAAAAAGTTCTATGTAGCTTTTACAATCATACAAATTTACAAACATTATAATATTTATAAAACATTACCTATATTACTTGCATCGAATATTTTAGAGTCATATTCATCGGCAATACACGTTCCTCTTTCAAGATGTATATCAGAAGCATGTCTACAAAATAATTTTACATCTCTTTCGGAAATATAATCAGATGGTTTTCCTAGTTGTCGTAATAATTGCAACGTACGACGCCACACAGCTTCTGCGTCAGCCACTGCTTGTTTATAGTAACTAGAAGATGTAAATATAAATTTAACAGTTAATAACAATATTTTAAGAAACAACATCCATAGAAAAAAATCTTACATTTGTTGAAGCATTATATATTTTTCAGTATCTGCTGTCATATCTGGTAAGGTACCTTTTAAAGGCAATAAACCATCTCCTTCATTCTCACAGAAGTCCCTTACAGCTTTTGCAATAATCCAAAATGAACTGCTCTGAAAATGTATTAAATAAAAATATAATTCTACAATATTGTAATAGTTATAAGCAGTGATGAGACCAAGTATAACATGGACTTATTGTTATAAATCCATAGTTATTACGAATTATCAATCGATTCAATATCTAAAATTTGTTTGATCGAGTCTCATTAATACTAAGAAAACAACTAACTGTTCAATCAAATTGTTTAACAAATCATGTTCATGTATTTTACCCAAAGAGAAAAATATTTGTCATTGCAACTTTTAAATTATGGACAGTAAAAAAAGCTTTCCAAGTAAATATTATTGAATTTAACAACTATCTGAATATAAAAAAAATTAATAGAACCTCCCATTAAAAAAGAATTAAGAAAATCCGTCTGTCTCTGTAACAGCCCTCCCTTCTCCTAAAGAAAGCTACTTTTATTCTAGATGACTAGTTTCTCTGCTCTCCTCATTTAATTAAAAAAAATCTATATATATATGCACACATGTATATTTCATACTAGTATCTATATTAGCAACTGATCAGGAAATACCCAAGCAATAACAAAATATACTTTATTAAAATTTGAGTGTATAGATAAATATTATTTTTATTCTTTGAAGTACTCACACAGAATCAAAACAGATGTCATCAGGTTTTGATATTGTATGCAATATATTGTTTGAAAAGAATGCTATCATCAAGGATAAATAATGATACTATCACATATGTTCTACACCTGTATGATTTTTTACAAATTTATCATACTACACATGGTCCCATCACTTTGTCATAATTCTTTTCTTTCTACCTTTGCTGTTAAGTTAACACATTGTTCATCATTCAAAACATTCTTCACATTATCAGGAATTTTCGTATGTCCTATACATGTATTCACAGCTTTAATAGCTTCTTCAAAATTTTCTTCAGTATTTTTTGTATCATTTTCATCCCTTCTTATTCCTCTTTTTATCATTTCTTTTAATTGTTGTTTTTCCTTATATGTTTTGGGTAATTCTCCTTTTTCTTGAATCCATTTTTCTAAGAATTTATACAATATAACTAAGTATGGTACATGAGAGTGGTCTTTGAAAGTCATTTCATCAAGATTTACTGAATCTAGATGTTTTTTTAATGTTTCAAAAGGTTTATCCAAACGTAAATCTGGTGTTTCATTATCTGGATGCGTTTCTATAATCGTATGGTCTTTTACTTGAATTCTTATATATGCGATAAATCCTATGCTTCTGCTTACTAACAATGGTATATTTAGCTCCCAAAGTCTTTGTGATAACAGAATTAAAGACCTAAAAACAAATTTTCTTCTTTACACATTTCACTTAGATTAAATAAATTCCTGGATAATATTTATAGTTGTACTCTTACTTTTCATTAAGCGATGTAGCTACAACAACGGTAAAATTGTTGAAAAAATCTGGACTATTATATAAAATTTGTTCAGGTTCTTCATCTATATAATCACCTCTAACGTCTGAATTTAATTCTAAAAGCATTTGCATTGCTATTTGTGCCCTTGATTTTCCAACACTATCTGCTTCTAGGAAAAAGCTATTCAAATTGATTTAATAATTAAATTTAGTTCCAAGAAATTACTTTCATGTATTAAACAATTATTATAAATGATATACTAATATACGTACTTTGCACCAATGTCTTCATTAGTAATCTTTTTACCATCAACAATTGTAAATGCTCCAATACCTGGAAGGACTAAGGATTTCAAAATTTCTGTACCAAGTCCTGTAGCATTTATGAGACAAACATGGGAACTTTCTAATGCTGCTTGTCCATGATCGCCCCATAATCTGTGTATATAGACATTAGATACTTTGTTATTAAGAAAATAAAAACTGTATGTAATAGAACTTATTATAAAATATATAAAATGATTGAACATGTGTAGGTATATTAGTTACTATTAAACCATACAATAATGTTACTTAACAAAAATGTATATTAAGGTTTAATAATTCCTAACCCCCAAAAAAAATGTCCATAAGTTTTATACCTCAATTGTCTGTCATATTTTCTATTTTTTTCAGATTGTTCGGGCGATTTGGGTGCTGGTGATGCCATAAGTACTGATTAATGACAACAATTCAATAATAACACTTCACTTTTAAAAATACTGTATAACGCACTTACAATTGGCGATACATAACAATCGCGCTCGTTAAGTACATAGTTACGTCTGAGAAACCATGAACCAAATTTTTTCATAGACAAAAAGATGTGTGAACAATCTACATTGTTTGAAAATATAATTTTAACCGAATATTTGATTATAAAATTTATTACATTAAACAAATACTTTTGTTGTACCTTCACACGTATAATAAAAATCTTTTTACAATTTATGACTGTTATGCTTGAAAATTATAAGAATCGGTCGAATAATGTTTTATTATATATATAGAAGGCAGAAAATTATAAAAATAATTAACAAAAGGCGACCTTTAAACCATGTATTTAATAATATAGAGGGTGCTTTACGTAACTAGAACAGGCTTATCTCCTAAACAATTGAAAATAGAAGAAAATGTTATGAATGAAAGTTAAATGGTATTTTTGCACTGATTCCTCGGAAAAATGAAACTGCATTTTTCAAAAATGAAAACTTATGTTTCTAATTGCATTCGGTGCAAATATTGTCGAAAACGTAATTATAAGCAACCTTTTTCTATAAATATATATATATATATATATATATATAACAACGTCGCTGTTTCTTAGATTCCGAGATAATCGCAAAAACGTTTTGGTACTACTGCATTAAACTGTGCTTATACGTGCATGTCCGACTAACGTGTGCATCGGCCTAATGCAGCTGCTTATCTGCAGCTTCTACTATATACATGCCTTTCACATTAGTTCTATCGGCCTTAGGTTTAAAAATGCACAGACGCAAGGGAACTCTTCCATTCACGACACTCGACTTTCAACGCATGGTCATTATTGGCACACACAGAAGCCTGAGCATCGTGAGTGGAAGAATCCCCTTGCCCCTATGCACATTTAAACCTATGGCCGATGAAGCTAACGTGAGAGGCGTATTGTATAAAAGCATCACAATGGATGAGAGTTCGTAGATATAACGGGAGAACTGATTGAAACAGAAATCATGGCGATAAGGCCAATTTTCACAGAACCGGCATATATTGTAAAAATAGATATTTTCATCAACTTTTTCCTCCGACAAGAATAATAGCAATTGGTATTAGTGTTGGGGTAGTATTTTTATTCTCATCAAATTTAATACCACAAATATAAATCTCAAATTCACCATCTTTTAGATGTAAAAGTCTTAATTAAAATCATCAATACTATATTTCATTTATATAAGCATCAATCAATTAGAACCATATTTTTTATAAAGGATTCCAATGTATCTGTTTTGAACTTTTAGGTGTAATTGCATTTTCCAAATATACCAATGCATAAAAATATATAAAATTGTTTCCAAATTATAGTTTCATTGAATACCACTTAATTTTGACTTAGAATATTCTTTTCCTATTTCTAACAGCTTGAAAAATACAGCTTATTCCAGTTGTATGAAATATCTTATACATGGACACTCACAATATACTATTAATGATTAATAATGATCTAACAACTTCTTTACTATAAAGAATTATTTTACAAATAACAATTTTTCTATTCTTATAATCTAAACACATAATTCACTTTTTTTATTTTAAAGTTTTTTACCTCTTCCATTAACATTTATTTTAATACAAGAACATTACTGGACAATGAAAGAGGCAATAATGGATATAAATAAAATTTGAACTTGTAATACAATAACTATAATAATGTTCTAGTGATCATAAAGATTTACTACAAAATTGACAATTTTCAATCTGTAATTTCTTTTTCATGCTTTTGCATGAAACTTGTATCAATAGTATGTACAAAAGCTATTGGATCAAAATGAAGTTGACCTAAATTATAATATCTTTCTTCACTTTGATACCATTTTTGAAAACTAAAATCATTGAAAAATATTGTTATTTCCTTTTTTGCAGATTGTTCAGAATCTAAAACAGTAACTTCGTATTATAAATATAAACGAATCAAGGACAACTTTTTATAAGAAGTATTATACCCGATCCATGTGTAGCATTTCTTGTATCTGATAGACCAAACATTCCTCGAATTGTATTAGGATCACTATATTGTGCACGATAAACTTTTGTAGGACCCATTAATTTTCTCCATTTGGCAATGGCATCATAAGCAGCTAAGATATGAATATCAGATGGACCACTACACATAAATGTCAAAAGTCGATTATAAAAGAATTTTTTCTTATGCTCTTCATAAAACAATTCAGCCTCTTTTGGTGTAATTATTGTCCTGCGTGATCTGACAATTTTAAAATTATTGTCAATTATTAAATTTCGAATTTTCTGTAAATTAGAACAGTGTTTTAGATAATAATTTTATGATTAAATAAAATGTAAAAAATTAATATTCCTAAAAATTATTTTGTACCAATATAACTTTATATACATACTAAATTTTAAGATGTATAAAATTCAGGTTAGGTTTCCTTACCTGGAGTACAAAGGGAGACTTAACAACGTAAGGTTTAATGATTGCCAATGTCAGCTGAAGAGGTTGTCGTAATTGCATATTGTCATATTTTGCTCGATATTTTTACATAAAACACGAATTTTATAATGCGGTAAAAATAATCTAAAATGTCTCATAAGTTAAGAGACATCTCGTGTTCCTTTAGAGTGATATTCATATTATTATATGTTAACTTTAATTACAAGCATGTCTTTGATAAATAAAGTAATTTATATTAACATATACAAATATAACATAAAAATAAAAATAGGCATATAAAAATTATGTAGTACGAGGGTACACGTTTTTAGCGGATGTACATTTTCTTCATATTATTTAATTTAAAATATGCAATAATTAACTTTTGTTTTAAAAGAAATTGTAGTAGAATCTCCTCTATACGAATTAATAGGTAGACCAAAAGTGTCTAACATACTCTCCTCACATTAATAAGTCGGAAACAGCGTTCATGTTCAATACTAACAGATGAAAGTAAGTATAGAGAAGGTAACTCTACTATAATGTGAGGAGAAAGATCCTAAAGAACTCGCAAGCTCCCAGTTCGACACCTTTACCATAAAACGTTATAGTAAGTACCTTCAAGGGCTCTTCTTTTATAAATCAGAGTATAAATAAAACTAAATAAAACTAAATAAAATTATGTAAAACTATATATAAAAGTCAATATAACTGTATAAAGCTAAATAAAACTAAATAAAACTAAATAAACCTAAATAAACCTAAATAAAACTAACTAAAATTATATAAAACTATATAAAACTGTTAATAGATTTCGCAATATCTGTGCTATATTAAAAAGCTGTTTAATACATTTTTTAAGTGATAATTCTAAAAGAAATTGTTGGATTAGTTACTTATTATCGTCTCGCTGGTTCATAGTTTTAATTGTTATTGTTATTAAAAGATCAATTAAGAAATCCGTAGCTGTTAATTATTTATTTTAAAAAATTATTAAATAATCGCCGATATGTAAAATGGTAATGCAACTTTTTATATAAAATAATACTTTTTCAATAGTTTCTACAAACTTTAGTTAACATATATATTTTATATTTAAATAACAGTTATAACAAGTTTAGAAATAAGTATAATTCTTAGATTTATTACAAAAAATGTGTATAAAGTCCTTTACGCAATAAAAGCCACGAAAACAACTGATTGCGCAAATAACGCAAATGTACCGATAGATAATAAACAATTATTCATAAGAAGAGATTGTACGACATATATCCATAGTTATTACTATTACTACAAAATATTAATATACATTTTCAATTTCATAATGTCCATTGTCATTTATGTCAGTAATTCTGTATTATAATTTCTTTAACGAATAATAAACATATAAAGTAGGAAATCAAGTGTTCTCAATAAAGTAATTACATTTCAGATGGTAATTTTTATAAATTAATTTGCATAATGTAATATTTGTATGTCTCTGTTGTTTTTTTTCATACTATACATATTCTTATTTTTGAATCAATTTCAATTGTATGTGAATAACATTGAAATTATCTCGAATGATGATATTTTGTTTTCATTTCACGATCAGCGAAGAATGACACAAACACCGGACAATGAAATGATCAACAGATTAAAAAGGCAAAACATGCATTTGTAACCTGACAGAATATTTACGAAAGTCTTCTTTGTAACGTACTTTCTTTTACAAACATGTTCAATCTCAACATTACAAGTTACATGAACCAACTTAAAAATACTATATTTTTGTCTCTTTGTCGAAGAGTTCCACATCAAAGCAATCGTCATCACTGTAGATTTTTATCGAGTGAAAAAAAGGCCGAAGAAGCCATCAAGAAACCACCCAGCGAAAAAGAGAGTCTTGTTGCTGCGGAACTTGCCCTTATAAAAAAATGCAAAACGCCTCCAGAAGTTAGCGATCAACAATGTTTTACTGTAGTCTTCCTCATCCAAAAAATTTATATTTTCAAAATATTTTCATTTTCTTTCATTCCTTCGTCAATTCTATCACTGCTTTTATGCTGTAATTTAAGTGCTGACGAGAATGTCCTCTTAATAATATTTTAATAATCAAATCGATATAAATTACTTCCTCAAACTATTTAATTTGCACAAAAATATCGATATACTTATATCTACTTATCAGTATTTTTGTGCGCTACTACGATATCATTCGTATATTTTCATAACATTATTTCGCTTCAAATTACAATGAGTTAATCGAAAAATACCGGTATTTCGCGTTTGAATAGTGTCGTTTGTTAACCATTGCTTTAACAAGGCTGTGAACAATTTGTAGAGACAGTAACAATTTATTTTTCACAACTGTTTACTTTTTTATTGGACAATTGTACAATGTTCACATATTATTAATTAATGTTTTCGCACCAAAGGAAGTAGAGAAGCCGAGGCTACAGACGGTGCGTGTATATCGTTGGAATCCAGAGAAACCAAATGTAAAGCCTTATATGCAACAGTTCGCAGTTGATTTAAATAAATGTGGAACCATGGTATTGGATGTATTAGCTTTGATAAAGGCACAACATGATCCTACATTATCCTATCGAAGATCATGTCGTGAGGGCATTTGCGGAAGTTGTTCAATGAACATAAATGGTGTCAATACTTTGGCTTGCCTCACGTAACTTGCATTTTACTGAAAACGCATTTCTGACTTCTTAAAAATGACAATTTATACGAATTTCATTTATATATCATTATCTATATCCGATCGATGGATAGTATTCTATATTTCTTTAGTCGCGAAGTTTTAATATATTATTTTACCCTTAGAAAAGTGAAGGAATCACCTAAACCAATAGTCATATATCCTTTACCACATGCGTATGTTATCAGAGATTTGATAACGGACATGGAACTATTTTTGAAGCAATATCAAAATATTGAGCCGTTTTTAAAGCGCCCAGGGGAAGACAATTTTACTGGCCTACGACAGATTCTACAGAGTCCCAGAGACAGAGATAAACTGAATGGCTTATATGAATGTATACTTTGCGGATGTTGTACTTTTGCCTGTCCGCCTTATTGGTGGCTCGGTGATAAGTTCTTGGGACCAGCAACTCTTTTGCAGGTATGTTGCAATTCACTTGTAAAATGCACGACTTGAGAAATCAGTTTATGAAAAAAAATGGTAAGGTTCCATTAAAAAATTTTCGATGTGCAAAAAAAATGTTACTAACTAATGAATCATTTATTAAAACACTGAAAACTTTTTGTTTGAAGTTTTTTTTAATTTTATTTGGAACAGAACTACATATTGCCTTAGTTAGTAGGATAATCTGCACAATATAAGAATTTAGTATTCTATAAATTAAATAAAAATTGCAACGTTTTAAACTAAAATGTACTTTCATTTACAAAATGTAACATGTCTTTACAACACAATATATTGTTTGTACTATACAGGCATATAGATGGATAATAGATTCACGTGACACGGAACAGAAGGAAAGACTTAGTAAATTACGAGATTTTTATTCGGTATATCGTTGTCATACGATCTTCAACTGCACAAAAACATGCCCGAAGGTATGATATATTAAACATTGCACAAAAACGAAACAAAAACTAATACATTCTTATTAATTTGTGGCTAAGTATTAAAGCTATAATTTTGTTGAAGGGTTTAAATCCCGGGAAGGCAATAGCGCAAATAAAACGCTTGTTAGCGGGACTTACTAAAAAAGAACGACCGGATATAGAAACCCCACTTCCCAATCCTTGTAATGGTGAGGATGTGTATCAATGCAGAGAAGAATAATTAATAAAGGAAAAAATGTATGCTCAACATAATATTATTCTTGAAACAATTTGTAGTTGTATATAAATCGGTTTTTTGTACACAAAGTTTTATTTGTTTCAAATTTTTCCACGGTAGACTTTTATCAATTAAGTAGAAATAATATATAGTTAACTAAATTTTAATGGTTACAAGCATAGAAGAATTTGAAGTACAAAAATATCTAATAATTATTATTTAAATAACATTTTGGTATTTGTTTCAATTATTATAGTGTCATTATTAAATAACTTTGCAACTATTGTAAAATAATTGTACTGGTAGGTTAATCGTATTTGTACTTATTTTAAAGCTTACTATTACCAACATATTGAATTAGTAATCTCTTGTAACACGCTTTTAAATTACTTATATCTTACAGTCTAAAATTATTCGAATTACATCGTAAATACTGACGTATAACAAATAGATTAGAATCTTTTGATCGCTTTAATTTCGCAATTTTAACCTGCACAAGTTTCTGTCCAAAAATAATTTGCTCTTAAAAGGCAATTATCTTTATCATATATCATTTAATCCTATGTGTTTGTACTTATATTTCCAATCGTGCTCGTTTTACTAATCCATGATATTGCTCACTTTTGCATTGGTAAATGTCAGAAACACCTGAAGGAGCCATGTTTTCATCATTTTCTTTTGATAATAATATGTCAACAGCATCTCTGAGTTCACGATCTTGCAACCACTGATGCAACAAAACTTGCTTTATAGTAATTCTCTTTTTTGGGTTGACTGTCATCATACGTTTGATCTGAAAAGTTGTTGTTACAGGTTTAAATTACTTCACACTATGTTAATACATTAACTATGGTAACTACATTTTATATAATAGTACAGTATTCATACCAGATCTAAAGCTTTATCTGAAACATGACCAAATTTTGAAGAAGGAAAAGTATAATATCCTCTCTTTATTTGTTCTTGTAAGGAGATTCTTTTATCTGCACAATTAAATGGAACTGAACCGCTTAAACAAGCATATAATATTACTCCTAAACTCCATACATCTACCTGATAAAAAAAAAGTGTTATAAATAGCAAAACTTTACTATTTTTGATATTACTGTTTTTTTGATGAGATACAACAATATTCACAATGAAACATACATACTTGATTCGTGTAAGAACCACGTCCAATACTAGATAGTATTTCTGGTGCAACATACATAGGAGTACCACAAAAAGTTTTCATCATAGTTTGTGCATCAACTAATTTCGATAAACCAAAATCTGATACTTTAGCTAATGTAATATCTGAGTTGCTAGCTAACAATATATTTTCTGGCTACAATAAGGAACATTTATGTAGTACTTTTATTTTGTATTGAATAAAAAGGTATATTTTATAAAAACATACTTTTAGATCTCTATGTGTTATACCAGAGTCATGAAGATAACTAACAGCAAGTACAACTTGATAAAAGATTATTTTTGCAAATTTCTCTGAAAGTCTCCCCTTGCTCTTTATTCTTTCAAACAATTCACCGCCTTCCATTAGTTCTAAAACTATGTACACTGCTCTTGGATTATCTACAATCTCTTCCATTCGAATTATGCAAGGCTAAAAATAAAATATTTGTTAATATTTTATGTAATTGTAATAATTTACAGTCTCTTTAAACTTACATGTTTCAGAGCTTTCAATATCTTTACTTCGTTCATAATTTTCTCTGGATCATTCAGTGAATTCTTTTGTTCATTTGTACCACCCATTTTCATAATAGTTTTCATTGCAAACTTTTTACAACCTACTTTAGAGAATACCAATTTTACCTCTCCACATGCTCCAGAACCTAATTTACGAGATACTGCGTATTTACTTTTGAGCTCGGGGGGCAAGTCATTACTTTCAAACGCACCAGTACTCATAAATACATATACTGTTACAGATATACAAAAATATAAAGATTAATTATTATAATAATTATATTTCCAAATAAATTATAACAAATTATATTTACCAGTAACAATAGGTTGTGCTAACGATATAATGTCATTACTTTCTAATATAATTTTATTTCCACGGCCTACTCTTATTTTGTTAACGAAAGTACCATTTTGGCTTAAGTCTTCTAAATATACTACAGCATCGTTACAGTTACCGTCAATATATTCTCTAGTTATTTTAAAATGTACTTTACTCATTACACTGACCCATTTTGGTTTTAAATCATTTTTAGTTATGCAAATATCACAGCTCTCTGATCGACCAAGTGTATATATATTCTTGGTCAATTCTATATAAAAAATTACATACATTTAAAAGTTAGCATAGAACAGATATTAAATAATACTTAGGATGTAAATATATTTACCCACTGTTTTAAAAGGTAACTTAATAGGACACAATCTTCCCCAAATAGCTGTGGTTGTATCTTGTGATAATTCTTGAGATTGAGTCAAACATACTGATTCCGCGTTTTGAGTGTCAGGTAGTGTTAAAACAATATGTTCATCGTTCATAGTTATAAATTAGTTGGTTCAAAACAAACCAAAGATATGAATTTGTCGCCCACGTCAAAATTCTTGATACAAAAACGTAAAATTGATGCTCAACAACTCAACACAAAGAATACTAACCCATAGCAATAAAATTATATTATTATTTCTTTTTGAAATATTATTTAAAGCACAAAATACTTATTTTCCAAATAAAGATAACGAAAGTGACCTTTGAATTATTCTTGCAGCTTTATTAAAGAATTATGTCGAATCTATAACAAAAATCAAATAAGTATGGCATAACTTCAACCTGTAACGTAATTCACGATGTAAACATCTTCCTGAAATCGCGGCGCTAAATTTTCTTGGTCACAGACTAAGAAAATTTGTGATTTTATTCAAATCGTAGGTATATTAGGTATCTTCATTGCCTACATAATTTAAAATTGATAAAATTGTAATGAATATTTTATATCACTTAATATTTTAAGAATTAAATATTTATAGAAGTTACATTCATTTATTAGTCAAGTCGTTTATTACTAAGTCTGTGCTATATATATATAAGCATTTTTGGGCTTTCAGTAATTATGTTTGCCTCTAACTTCATATTTAAACCACAGGCTTAAAATCCATACAGATGTTACATGTTATAGGAATTTTTATTCTGACCTCTGAAGATCCTGAGAATCCTCGTATCGTTTCATTGTTATGCTCGACATTACTGATAATTCATAAATTTAGATTTGTTGATAGGAATTGAATTAGTTCTTTATTCTTTATTATAATTCTTTATATTAATTCTTTATTATAACTTTATTCATACTACAGTCGTTTAATCTGATTTGAACAATGTAGTGTTTAATAAAAAAAAGGACGCATAAGTCTGAAACCATTTTATGAAAATTAATTTTAGAATTTTCATTATAATACAGATAGTCTTCCTACATCACGGCATCTTACAACACGATTTCGCTCTAACATGATAAGATAAATTGCAAAAATCTTCATATAACGCTATACGTGGTTTCACACAACACAGCATTTTCTAGGAACCTATCTACTGTGTTATAGGAAGGTTATCTGTAACACGGTTTCACACAACACAGCATTTTCTAGGACCCATTTACCGTGATATAGGAGGGTTATCTGTAATACGATTTCACACAACACGGCATTTTCTAGGAACCTATCTACCGTGTTATAGAAGGGTTATCTGTAACACGGTTTCACACAACACGGTATTTTCTAAGAACCCATCTACCGTGTTATAGGAGGGTTACCTATACTTCTTTATTGGAATTCAGTTAAGTTCACATTATTCAGTATTTTACGCTCCAAGTATTCCGTTCGTGGACTAAAGAAAAAAATTATTTAAAGAAATTTTTTTGGGTATGTGTCAAAGGGTGACTTTTTGTTTTTAAAACTAATTTTTGGACAGTAAGCTTCAGTCCCAAGCCATGTCTGATAAAGATAAAAAAACAACATTTAAAAGGAAATTTATTTCTTTAGAAGTAAAGATACAAATCTTAGATCGTCTTTTAAAAGGTGAAAAAGCATCTCACGTTGCAAAAGATCTTAATTTAAATGAAGCAACAGTCCGAACTATTAAGAAAAATGAAAAAGAAATAAGAAGTGCAGTTGCTGCAGGATCTTCGATATCCGCAAAATATACAGCTCGTCCCCGGGCGCCAATAATTGAGAAAATGGAAAAGGCACTCAGCATTTGGATTAATGATAGCTGTCAAAAAAGAATTCCATTAGACGGTAATATCATTAAACAAACAGCACTTAAAATTTACAAATACCTTAAAGAACATGGAGAATCTTCTGTCAACCCAGATTTTGTGGCAAGTAAAGGTTGGTTCGAAAAATTCAAAAAGCGTTTTGCAATTCATAACATAAGAATTCAAGGAAAAACTGCATTGGTTGATCATGATGCTAGGACTTATCCAAAAAAAATTCAAAACATTATAGAAGAGCAAGGATACACAGCACATCAAGTTTTCAATGCAAATGAAACTGGGCTTTGGTGGAAAAAAATGCCTAATAGAACCTTTATATCAAAAAAAGAAAAAACTGCATCTGGATTTAAGGTATCTGAAGATCGTATAACGCTACTTTTGTGCAGTAATGCGTCAGGGGACTTTATGACAAAACCCTTGCTAGTGTATAGATCTTTAAATCCTTGTGCACTTAGAGGCATAAATAAAAACACCTTACCGGTATATTGGAAAACAAATCCAAGAGCTTGGGTAACTAGAGATTTATTTAGAGATTGGTTTTTGAATTGTTTTGTGCCAGAGGTTGAAAATTATTTAAAGCAGAAAAATTTGAGCTTCAAGGCGCTATTACTATTAAATGATGCTCCAAATCACCCACAAGATTTAAGTCATCCCAACGTCAAAATAGTATTTCTACCACCTAAGACTACTTCATTGCTCCAACCATTGGGTCAAGGTATTATTTATACCTTTAAAACTTATTATATCAGAAAATCATTACAGTGGATTTTAGACATAACTAATTCAAAGTCAATTAATGTAATGGAAGCTTGGAAGCAATTTTCAATTAAGCACTGCATTGAAATCATATCTTTATCATTGAAAGAACTAAAAATATCAATGTTAAATGCATGTTGGAAGAAGATATGGCCAGCTTCAGTTGAAATAAAAAATGTGCTTGAATCATCAGAAAATGAAATTAGTGGCATATTAGAATGTGCTAAATTGATCGGAGGCGAAGGTTTTATGGACATGGCTATTGAGGATATTCAAGATTTATTAGTAGAAAAAGAAATTGACGAAGCGGAAATGGCATCGGAAGTTGTAAATCAAATCGATTCTGAGAACAATAACACTGATGAAGATTATGAAGTTAATAATTTAACATTAAAAAAATTACAAGAAGGCCTAAGCTTAGCTAAAAATCTTGAATCATTTTTCTTAAATGCAGACCCTCATGCTGAAAGAAGCCAAAAATTCAAAAGGGAGCTGCAAAATTGTCTATCTCCATACCATGAAATCTATAACGACCTTGTAAGAACCAGCAAACAAACTAAAATTACAGACTATTTTAAAGAAGGTAGAAGGAGCAAAAAATTTAAATCAAGAAAAAGGTTCAGAAAGTGAAGGTGATATCGTTCAACCGAAAAAATGTTCTCATTTGATTGTACTGAGTAGTGATGAGGAAGAAATTTATTAAATTGAGGTTACATTAAATGAAAATAATATTTTTTGTTCCTTTTTGTTTTGTGTTTGTAAGATAGGATTTTGTAGGCTAAATAACATGATAAAACGTGGTTGAATAACACTTTTTTTACTTCGATGTTACTAGCTCAAATGCTACAAACTGAGTGCCCTGAGAACACTGTTTAGTCGGATGGTCCCATCTTGTCAGCGTTCTACTTTCCCTTCACTAAAATTATCTTGCATGTTATACATACATTTATATTTTTAATAAAAATTAAGTTGCTTATATAGAATTAAAAAAAAATTTTGTTTTTAATAAGTTTTCGGAATGTAACCTTCCTTTTTGTACTGGCTCTGAGTCTCATATAACAGTTTCACACAACACCGCATTTTCTAGCAACCTGTCTACCGTGTTATAGGAGGGTTACCTATACTATAAAATGAAATGTAATACGCGAGCACTCTAGTGACACTCCCCTTACGAAAAGTAGTAATAAAATAAGTAAAACAAGTAGCAATACTAAATGCAATTATCTGCAATTGTGGTAGCTATAGTAAGTTTTATTTGTCCTGACGTTTGTGATGCGACACGCGTTTTTCGCATAAATGCAGGGTTCTTAATTTTAAGACTTATCTAGAAGAAGAGGATCCAGTGTTAGTGTCAGTATTATTGGAAAGAGCAAAGCCTAATTTTTAATATAGAACAAGAATTGAATATTATTATTTACAATTGTGGTAGTTACTGAAAATTTTATTTGGTACAAATAAAAATGATATACCATAGTTGCAAATAATAGTATTCGATTCTTGTTCTATATTAACGAGTAGACTTTTCTCTTTCTAATAATACTGAAAATAACTATGAATTCTACTAACAATAAGTCTTAAAATTTAAAAATTTCATACTTATGAAAAGACCCTGTGATGCTTCGCAAGTGACGGTATAAATAAAAATTCCGTAATTACAATTGCGGATAATTGCACTTGGTATTGTTACTTGTTACTAATATCACCTACTTATTGTTTTCATTTGCACTTATTAAGTTGTTTCCAATGATACTGAACAGAGCACTGAACTCTACTAAATAAGTTTTCGAAATTGAGAATGAAAATAAAAAATGTTAAATAACATATAATTAAAAAAAATATGTACGATATAGAAATGTACAATTCAAATACCTAGTACATTTACCTCCACCTCAAGTTGTTTAAATTGAAGAAACAATAAAGTTGTAATTGATTATTTTATTTTTCAATCTTTTCGAGTTTGTCTTCTTTAAAGCTGTGTAGCTGTATTAAATAAAATAATGTTATGTAAGAAAAGTTTTAAAATTTGTGTAATTAAAACGCAACAAATCTTCAAAGTTGAGAATTTGAGCTTCTTTTAACACGTTCCGTGCCACGGAAATTTTGACAGTATTGATTCTTTATATGTGCAACCTTTTTTTGGTTCTGGGAAAATTTATGAAAAAAGGATTTTTTATTGCGTTTGGGAGTTTCCATCTCTTTTCATCCGCGTTTCTATTTAGGAGGATATTGACTCGTATCCACAGTGCACCCTGCGTGTCTCCCTCTTTTTTTTGAATCGGAGATTTTTCTGATTTATCTCTCTCGAATCAAGGTGTGCTTCCTTGATTCTTCTCTTTTTATCTCTCTTTTCCCAATAATTCTTTGGCATGTGTTAAACGAAAAGGTCGATGGAACTTTGATTTTTCTTATCTTCTAGGTTTAGCATTGTAAAACAAGAATAGCATTTAGCATTGTAAATTATCACAAAATTATCAAAATTAATCACTGTCAGAGGCAGAAGATATAATATTGAAGATAATCAGCTATAAAGTCGATAATCATGAAAACAGATGACTCAGAGAAACGGAATTATTCGGTAATAATAGAATTCTGTTTAGAAGTAAGATATTCTATCTACCGGTAAAAACATAGTCCTATGCCACTTCTACTGCTCATTCAATATGTATTTACTACTTTAAAATTTCAACCGTATGTTCTACTTATTTGACTATGTTCTGTTTTCTTCTATTGAAAGCTCTTTGCAAATTTTACTTCATAGATAAAGTTATCTATAGATTGCTTTTAACAAATACATTAGGTTATACCATTTTCACATAATGCGTTTCAACAAGCTGGCATGTTGTAGAGTCAAATTTTGTAATTAAAAAAATACAACTAAGAAGATCTCTAAACTAGGACAGACTCATTTTATTCGGTATGGAATTGGATCTTTTTTGGACTGAACATCAGAGATTCTTCTTTTTCGTTTTAGTCAAGGACTATTTTTGACTAACAATGAGTTTGATGCTGAATAATCAAAGGTTCCTGGCCACCTGAAATCTTCCTTCTTTTGACCTTACGCTATTGCTGGCCAGTGGTCAATGATTGCTAATGATCAGAAACACATCCTTCTTCCTTCTGGGTTATATGCCGATTGCAACAGCGATGAGTCGTTTACTTGTTTCCTATCATGACTGATTACGTTGCCGGATGAAAAATTAAAATTAATTTTATTTGCCTTTGTGTTTCGTTCTATAATCATTATAGATAAAGCTATAGATTATAGTATCTTGCGGTAGTATTTTAAAATTTATAGATAAGATTAAAGAAGAGACAATGCGGAAGAAAAAACAATGTTCTTTGGTTGTACATAATACTGCTACACTGCATGAACGCAATTTATTATAATCTTTGTTTATAAAACTAGGGTCGCAATACTGACTAATCACGTTTTTTTTTAGTGTTACAATATATTACATGTTTAAAAATATGCTAAAACCATAAGAACCGTAAAGCAGTTTGAATTAGTGTAAACAGAGGTTCGTGGCAGCTAAAATAGCTGTATACAATTATCCATATTTCGAAGTACTGCCCCAAATTCGTAGATACAGATAGTCCTCCTACAACACGGTTTCGCTCTAACACGATAAAATTGTTTTAGCGGAAACCCTTGTCTAACACTGTACACGGCTTCACACAGCACGGCAGTTTTTAGGAACCTATCTACCGTGTTATAGGAGGGTTACCTGTATAGTGTTGAGTATAATGAAGTAGAAGTGCATTTTTAGACAAAAAAAATGTTTCATTTATTCATACTCTGCTGGTAACGTTGCGAGTGACACAGATACGATAATGAGACTCTAAAATTACACAAAATTGGCAAACGAAAGCATATTGAATGTTAGGTCTGTTTCTTTATCTCATTGATGATATAAATATTCTTGAATGTAGCCAGGAAAAATACATGTAAGTAAGCGATATACTTGAACTAGTATATATTTTGTATTCCATTCAATTTTTTCTACCAAAGCATTTATAACTGACTCATAAATACATTTTAATATTACTTTAGTAAATAGTTCTTGAACTGACTGTCACCACAAACTTAAACTTATATCTTAAATCTGATGTTGAATATTCACAATTTCATTTTTTCATAATGCGGAGGTCGTTAAAATTATAGACCCTTTACGTCGGTATTATAGATTCCGTGGGACAATAAACTTGAAAAATGAATTATTTATACTATTTTCTATTTTTGCATATACTTGTAATTAGAAAATAGTAAATATTCAAAAATTTTTTTGAATTTTGTAACTAATATATACAGTTAATAAGCACATAATTGTATTCTTTGAATCTTTTATATCTTTTTCACAGTTGTTTCGTTTAAATATTTCCGTTGATTTTTAAATTGTATCATTAATAGTTTTCGCATTTTTTAAATCAAAGGCACCTAATAATAAATAAAATTATCATATTTTTAGTACAGTAAGTTTCATTATTAAGAATTAATGTTACTTATAAGTAACTTTTATACATAAAAGAATTTATTAAAAATTTCAATCACGTTGACTTAAGAAAACTTACCTATAAAATCAATTTTTCATACAACATTATTAATAATTTATAAAGTAAATAATTAAATCATGATATGAAATGTTATTATTGATTTGAATAATACATGGTAAAAATCTTTTGACATTATATATCTTTCAATTTACTGTTTCCGAATGTGCGAAAGTGGGTTTAACATACGACATGTTCCAACTTGTAGAATTTAATTGACAATATGAAAGTATATGTAGTTGAACAAAAATCATTTAAGTTTAAATATATTTAAGATTTAGAACCGCAAGTTTCAATAAAGATGTTGATTTGAATAATCATTTTACAAACTGGCACTGGACGAAAATGTATACAAAATCTTTGTGATGTGTACTTAATCTTACATTATGTTTAGTAGCTGTAATTAATGGTATATTTCTAATATCATTATTAGCATTATTACATTAATTAGAATTTGTTATTTTGGCAACTTACGGTTCAAATTTCACATTATCTTTACATAGCTGCAATTAAGTACAGCATAATCGACATAATGTTTGCTCAATGTCACTGTTGATTCACATATATTTCGTTTCCATTTTTACTGGCATTACATTAACGATTGTAGCATATGTTCCGTGTATTTGACTTTACAAAAATTTATTTATATATATTTACGAAAGTAAGAAAATACGAAACGACACTAGGGAATTATTATTCAATGATGATAAAAACATAAACATTTTAAATTACGAGACTTTTAGGTGTAAAGGGTTGGGCTAGCTCTTGAGCAGGAGGGACAGGGAAGTTAAGTTTATAACTATCAATATTAAGGTAATAATCGTACAGATAATTTTCTGCTTCATGTATATGTGTAAATTAGTTTTTTAGCTGTTTATTATTATGTAAAAGGTGAGCTGCATGTATTTCCTTTATGTTCTTCGTATCAATGGATGGTACGTCAGTGGCGGTGGTATAAACTTGATAGAGGTGTGTGAACTTATCTTCTATTTTCACACATGCTCTCTCTCCCTCACTTTGTATAAGGATGGGTCAGGCTTTATCCGTTTTTAGTGGCACTGAGATTCATTTAGCTTAATGCTGAGCATCGGTTTCTTTCTTACAGTGCTTACGGCTTCCCTATATCAATAAATACCAAAATCAAAGAAATCAATTCAGTTCCACATTATATATTTTCAAAAGGATTTTATATACTTACCAGAATTAAATAAGTCTTTCCATTTGAATATTTGTTCATCTCCTACAAACACTCTTCTTGGCTTTTTCTGACACACCTCGCCACCTTTCTCTTGAATTCTGTATAACTTTCCCTCCATTCTTTCTGTAATATAATTTTCATTTTTAACATTTTAATCTATTATCAATAATAGGAGTTTTTGTTAACGTAAAATATACTCACGGCAGCATCCACATTAGCAGGACTTTCATCATTAGGATCTGCAAGCATGCTAATAACACTTATGAGAATAGTCTCAACTGTGTGAACTGGTAACCACCGTTCTGAAGCTTTTTCATAGCCCCACTTATCATCTCCAGGTTCGTGTAAAATCGATATGCAAACATTACCATTCTTCTCGACTACAAACACAAAGTAATATAGTTTTTAATTATCTTTTAGGATTTATATTTTTATTTATTTGATAAATAAAACTTACTGTTTGGATGCCATATTTCTGTTATAAATTTCATTCTGGGTGGCCTAAGTGGATACTCTTTTGGAAATTCTAAGTGTGCTTTGAAGAATCCACCTTCACTAAAAGACAAAGAATAACAATATATGTATAAATACATGGGTGTGAAACTAACAATATTAAATAAATAATGTTATAAAATTAATCTTACTATAATGTATCTGGTGGACCAATAATGAGTACTTCCCACTGATATATGTCATTGTCATCTATGAGGCCTGCTGAAAACCCTTCTACTGGGTTTTTATTTAATTCTGTGGGACAAAAGAAAAAATAAATGAAGTATTTCCTTTATCCATCAACATAATTTTCTAATGAAAAGAATATTTAAAACAAAATGGAAATTTATGTGCCAATGACTATATCAAACCTGTATTTCAGGGTACTTCCACTTCAAAACTATAAGTATATTAACTGATAAATTATAATGGCACTGAAAGTATTTCCTCGTTTAAATAAACACGATACAATTAATAATACTTTCAACTTTAGACAATAGAAAC
Source organism: Nomia melanderi (assembly GCF_051020985.1). NCBI lineage: Eukaryota > Metazoa > Arthropoda > Insecta > Hymenoptera > Halictidae > Nomia > Nomia melanderi. The sequence goes on from NC_135009.1 coordinate 2,596,262, forward strand.
ATTAGAAGGACACTGTGAACACGAGGCTATATATCATTTACATAAAACGAAGTAACACTTTTGTTATTCATTCAGTATAGGTTAGGTCAAATCAAACCTTACTAAATAACCGTCAAATACACACGAGTTAATGACGGTGAGTCAGCGTTGATATGATACTCTGGGTAAGAATTTAAACGTAAAATTTGAAAGATTATGTCGACCATCGATCGAGAAATAAAATGTAAGAAATAATAGAAATACAGTGATTTTTGGAATAATTTTTAGCGTCGATCGTGCGTCAAAAGTAGTAGAGTGCGGGTTGAAGGAGGCTGACCTTCGGTGGTCGTTGCACGGCATGGTTTTCTCTGTCTTTTTTTTTTTTTAGTCGAAATCGCGTCGTGCACGATGTGACGTGCGAAAGGCTATAAATAACGTAGCTTGTAATTATTTTCGGTAACAGAGAAAACGGCCCTCGGTGTGCATGAAAATTGCGAGCGAAACGACTTATATCGTGTAAGGATATTGTTAGGGATAACCGCGATACCGAATGCTAGGTTAAAGTTATTCATGGGAGGTACACGACGGTTCCGTAGCCGTATTGATTTTCACGCCCTAATCGGGCGCAGGGCCACCGCGAGATAACGAAAGATCGAACCGGTGGCCAGATACGGTTGCAAAGGTCTCGAGGAAACTGATATCGCGAGAGAAAAAATGTTCACAAAGCAATCTTGAAGGTCGAGACACGGCGGTGAGGAGGTCGCACGAGTTTGGACTACGAAAACGGTTCCGGCTTTTCGTCGAGCTCGAATGCGTTGCACGGATCACACTTAACACTTATACTCTTTTTACTGGATACCTGCTAATTGTTTTCGTAGTAGAAGCGCGGACTGTGGCTCTGACATTAATAAAAGTTCCGTTAAATAAGACTAAAGCTGAAAACAATCACTTTTGCTTGACTGGAAAGATGGCTAGGTACGTCGCGGAAGCAATGATTGCGCATGCGCCACTACTTAAACATATGTTCTTCCGTCTCTCCTGTGCGCCGGCTTGATCAAACACCTGCGCACTCTGCTGGAGATTTTGCAAATATTGCAGATTGGGAATAACTTTTTACTATCGATAAGTAATTCTTCTTATTTGTTGAAGATAATTGAAAATTTATGAGAATCCATACCAACTGCTAATATTATAAATTCCTTCATCCCGAAATAAAATGATGTAGGATAATTATATAGAAAATGGTATTATATATGTTACTGCTGCTACCCGTCTTTAGTTTCCGAGATATTCGCAAGAATACTTAATACCATATATTCGATGCTATAAATTTAATAATTTTCTTTATGTTAGTTTAAATTAGATTTATATTAGGCTTGGACTAGATAATACACTAAAAAAACGACGGTTACATGAAATTTTTAATTATATTAGTATTCATTAATTGGAAATATTTTAGTTATAGTACGAAAAATGTATTAATATAGCTATTATAATTGAAGTTCCGGCGAAATAAAAATTCCGTAATGTATCCAGCATAATACTTTCTAGTCCCAAATCGTGGAATATTTGTCCCTGATTCCTGCTACACACATTCGATGTTGTACATTTGTGCTCCAGTTTTCAGTTTTACAAAGTTCATCTTATGATTAACAGCTACATATATAGGTACCTTCATAATTTAAGCATTTATATGATTTTCAATAGTCGGAAACTCTCAATATGTTAAGCTCCACAAGTTTACAATAACTGAGCTTACAAGCGTGAATTTAGTATATTAAGTTCTTGTAAATTCGATCGTATAAGGGGTTCCTTCATATCTAAAGATGTTGCAGAAAGCTTCGATGATATCTTATGTTGACAAACAGCTGTATACTCCTGAAAATATATTTGAGTCTCATTGAAACCTATGACTGGCACACTCACTTTTTTCTGTAGAATTACCAAAATTAGCAATAATATTACACGATTGCTTCAATTTCTGTATTTTCTAACAGAGAAATGGTAACAATAATTAAATACATGATATCAGAGTATTGTAAGCACTTTCAAAGTTATTAACTTCTGAAAGAATTTGATAGGAATTGTTTAATTAAAATGTTCTTATTTCAATTGTTCTAGTTTAACATTACTTGATATTTTTTCTAATTATGAAAATTCTATCTTTTACTTTTGTTTCAACCTTTTTATCGATATTTTCTTTCAAATTTTCCTGACAAGATCAATCATACTGCTCTACGCAACTATTAAATTCGTCTGAATTAAACATATCAACTTAGTTTATATTGACTGTAATTTAAATAATATTACACTATCCAACGCGATTTTTTATCTGCAATACCCAAATAGTGATTCTTATAGAGTTTCTGGTTCTAAACACGAATCCGGAAAAAGAATTGCTCTGTCACTTTATTTTTAAACTTTCGAAAAACACAGGTTTTTTAACCTGTTCGAATGTAAAACCGTTCTCACACTTTTTGTGGTAAGTTTCTTTTTCAGAAATATCTTCAAAATTCAATACTGTGTAGAAAATTCGTGTTAGGTAAAGTACTTTTCGTAAAAATGCAAAACTACTGCAGTATTTATGCATATCTGCCCTTTTCTAATGTTTGATCATCATTTAGAGGTATTGAGTAAAGTTTTATGGTAAATTTTAACCTTCTATCTGAAAATAAATATAAATATTTATTTATTTCACAGGAATCCGTAGTTTTCGAAGATTGAGAGTGAAAGAGCAATTTCGTTTTCGAATTTGTGTTTAGGATAAGAAACTCTATAAGAATCATTTTATAGACATTGCAGGTGAGAAAAGAAGTTTAAATTTGTTCGACAGTATTATTTTTCACTGTATTTATGATACTACGTTCGCAAGAACTTAATTTAATCTTTTCATACATTATGTCAACGTCCTACGAAATCATGTCGTGCGTAACTATAACTCATTATGTCGACATTTTACGTTCGGAGGAAAGGGAAATGAAAGGCTTTTATCCTCAGTAAAATTAACTAAGCAGTAAAATATGAAAAATTTCTTTCTACATTGTGCAGTCCTTTGTGATAGAACGGATAGTTCGCTTTTTTCACGCAGAAGTTCATTTTCTTGTCACTCAAAGAAAATTCATTGCATAATTATGCATCAAGAAAATTTATTGTGTTCTGTAATATCGTCTTTTATTACGAAATCGCGAATATATGTGCAAACTTATATTGCTTTGAGCTGCATTTAAAAAACTAAGACAAAATTGTTTCCGAAATGAGTATTAGATTGAAAAGAAAAAGAATTGATTTGAACTTCTCTTTTCATTGTATTATATACCGGCACAATTCGGAATTTATTCGTTTCTTTCATTCATGTTTATATTAATATTAACTTTTCTTCACAGAAATTTATATTCATCATTAAAAATATAGTTTGAAAAATAACTGTACTTTAAATAATAAACTTTGACTAGAAGTGCGTTATTATAATAATTGTTACAATAAAGAAATTCAATATTCTACTTTTAGATTTTACATTGGTATGTACCTATCATTTTTAAGTATATAAAAATTCATATTCTTTAAAATGCAGAATCAGATTTTTAATAAACGTAGAATAATAAAATTATTATTATGTTTTTAATTATATTCGTTTAAATGGTTAGCTGTTTATAGAATAATATAATTTTATTGTAATTTTTAATACTAGTATACTTTTATTGTAATTTATGTAAATTTCCTCAACTTTTGACTATCTAATGAATTTTATACAAAATATAAATACTTAAATCTTGAAAATATATTTCATTTAAATCTAAAAAAATTCTGTAATCGCATAATTTGTATGAACTGTTGCACTCGAAAATAAAATTTCACTCCATAATTAATGGATTGTTAAATTGCAAAGGTACTTATGGCTGTTAGTAACTTGTAAATGAAGCCTGTCTTATATTTTCCAATTTTCGTTTTCTTGATTTTCAATTTATTTTTGCATACATATAATATTACTTCTTAAAATTCTGATTTACTGCTAAACTTCTTGTATACTAATTTTGAATAGATATGTTACATTATTATTAAATATATTTCAAAAATTAATATTTTTCACGTCAATTTTTTTGATTGAAAATCGTTATCAAACAGGACCGAGTTTTTATTATAACTAGCTTTATATTTGAGTTTGTAAACGAATGATTCAGTTTTATTCAATATATCGGTATGATTTAATATTTTGTAATTTAATATTATGAATAATTAATAATAAGTATTTTGTCTTCTATTTTAATAGAAATGAATTTCTTATTCAAGATAATTTCATTAAATAATTGATACAGACGAAGCTTGGAAAGTATACAATGAATTCCTAAATAATTATTCGTTAAATGAGAGGTATGTTGAAAATAAAATTCCAAGAATTTTGATAAGTCATTTTTCTTTTATTATTCTGTAATATAAGATACATTGTTCGACAAACGATTATACAGACGTACAATACTCAGCAATTCGTTTTCGTGTATTTACAGTGACTTCTCGAATACTCTCCCACATTGTTCACTTCCTTAACTATTTACAAAATATTAAATGATTATATTTCTTACACGATACCAACTGGAACCACTGTTTTATAGTATTCAATTGCTCTTTTCTCTCCCTTGCACTCGCTTGCACTCTCATGCACACATTTGTCAATTTACATATACCGCCGTTATAAAAATCGGGCGCTGATATAAGCGATTTAATGAAAGGCGTGGAAAATGTTTCGACGAATTTCTCATACGTAATTATACTGTAGAAAAATCGAACGTATGCGAGACACCATACAAAGAGATCGAATGAAAGGAAGAATCTTCATAAATGAACGAAATTGCGAAACTTGGTGTGTGATAAATCTCATAAGTATGGTACACTACCGCCATCGGCCAAGAAACTCATTTTGATAGACGACGCGCGAAAAGTTTCAAACGAATATTTCTTATCGTATTTTCATCTTCTTGCCACGGCTTTCGCCATTCCGTTGAACTCGCTCGATTTGTACAAACATCCGACGTGATTTACCAGCGGGAGAAAGAGTATGGGCAACTGTAAACTATACTTCAATCGTTTTTCATCTAATGTTTTAAGGACCGGTGTATTTCTTTATTTAAACATTTTGTAAATATTTTGAAACAAAGCAACGAAACTTAAATAAGCTTGTCCTATTGCTAAAGAGTTATTATAATATGGATGATAATTCTTTACATTTATTTGTATGCGTATAATTTATAATTATAACATAATTTACTTCACATTTTTTCTGATATAGATTACTTATAAAAAATTGTTATGGAGAAATGCTTGAAAAAGTATGAAATTTATTAAAATAAACTCTGTTATAACACACGTACTTGTTAAATAAAAGAGGTGTTGAACATTTGGTATTCGTTTATATTTGGGGAATTAGAAGTATTCGTTCATTGCTTCTTCGAAAATTTTGACATTTTCATAGAATAACACCCTTGTTTAATTCATATCTGACTATTTGCGCGTCTATGTGAGTTCTTCGAATTTCAAACGAAAATAAATGTATCGTTCTTTTAATTATCATCACTGAACCAAAGAGCGACAAAAATGAACAAATTCAGTGTGAAATGGAGTACAGTAATTAAAAGTTATTATTAATGTTACTTAACTTGAGATATCGATCCTTCTGTACAAAGATATACATTCAATAGAACATTGTAATATAGTGAATTCTATGAAGTGCACGGAAATGTTCTTTTGGAACATCGACAGATCATGATCAGTCTATGAGAAACTTGAATAGCGCTTAGGTACTTGTAACAAGCCCTGGCGATTCTCGTTTAGACAAAAACGATTGAGAGTGAAAATAGAAATTTAGCCCTAACCTTTCGATAGCGTTCCTCTAACATTAAATATTACATTGTCTATCGTCAATATTATACAACGTCCAATGTTATATACAAAGTATTATAGAAAAGTTCAGTAACGTTTCATCTTGCGTGGATATCAATGTCTGATCACGACCGTTTAATAATAATTTCTATCTGGCGATCGATTACGAATTAATATTACGTGGGTTATCCTCGAATGCTTATAACTAAGTTACATTCGGCAGAATGTTCAGTTACGTTCGAATATTAATATGTACGCCGCGATTTCTTATAGGATTTTCGCTGCAACGGAAGGACGGTAGAAGCAAGTTCCGCCAATCCAATGATTTTAAGGATTGAATCAGCGTAAAATTATTTCTATCATTTCTCTCTTCTTCAAACATCCTTTCCGTCTAATGGATTATTCAATTCTTCGCTTGAGCAATTGTCGTGCATTTTCTTTTGCGCTTCTTAAAATCTGTATTACGGGAAAATGCTTAACTCTTTGCCTTTTAATATCAAGTAGGACTCGTGATGAAGCTTTGAAACTGAATTTAACGAGTATTACTTTATGTTTTTCAAATCGAAATCACATTTTCTTTTCTCTTGCCAATATTTAACATTCACAATAAAAGTAAAAACATGTTTTTTATAATTAATTATTAAGGATAATAGAAAGTTAAGGGGGACAGTTGCGAAAGAAATCGTAAGGCAAGGAGTTAGATCAGTGACTATCTTTCTTGAAAAAACAAAAATAATTGTCTGCACTTGTTTATCAAAAAAATAAACAAAATAAATAGAAAAACCCTTACTCGTATTATGATTCAATTTCTGAAACATTATTATAATCTTTCTTTAATAATTTACATAAAAATGAGAAGTTACTATATGTCTAATTGTAAAGAAATAAGAATAATTTTACACGGATTTATTGATCACTAGTTTAAATGATTTTGTAGTATCCATATGCAACAAGTTAAACTAAAATTGTATAAAAATAGGTGACAGAGTTGTTGAATTATTGGTGTGACTTTCTTTGAAAACTGCAAACAGTGAAGTAGATTGTTTAATTCGATAAACTTGGTGAATAAAAGATTGAGACTTTCGTGTTTATTTCAAAAGCGAAGATCTATAAATTGGAATCCCGCTGGAGATTTTTCTTATAAAATTGTTGCGTTAAAGTTTTGTGGCGGCCGACGAGTGCTTTGAACTTCGTTATATTTCCCTAAGGTATAGAAGAAGAAACCAGAACGTAAGGATACGAGATCAAGAGATGTGTGCGAAGGAAATCTTATGAAATAAGAAATTTCAAAGTGACAGTATCTACAATGGGAATACAAGTTGTGTTTAAACATGTTATTATAGAATCGCTTTGTTATAAAATCATATTAAAATCAATTACGATAATAATAGTATAGGAAAAATTAATGAAATATTGCTACTTTGAAAAAAACAATTTAAAGTATAAAAACCCTCAATTTTTTTATCATGAAAAGAAGATGTAAAATATAAAAATCCTTATTCGTCATGAATTTTATTGTGAAAATTACAAAACATTAGTTCTTGAATTAAAAGGAACTTGCTTTTTTCTTAGATAAAAAAAAATAGTTTAATAAAATTATATTATATTATACTAGTCTTTAATTATACATAATTATAATACATAATTTATAATTTACTTTTTAAATATTTTACTCCATTATGTCCATACGTCTGGACAATAGGGTATATGTAATAGGACAGATGAACAGGTAAAACAAGATATAGAAAAAACTTCTGAATTTAAAGATTCGTTTGAAATAAACTGTAATATTCAAGGTATAAGATTCGTAAACTACAGTGTGAATAATCATAATGACGAATAACAAATAGAAGTGAATAATAAATAAAAGATTTATCGATTTTATGCACACGCTTATAAATTGAATGTGATTCTCCAGATCATCTTTAATGATTTTATAGCTTTCATTATTCAAATATTGCAGTTAACAATTTAATTTATGTTAAAATGTTCCCTTGTATGCGCTGTAGATTATAACAATTTTAAAAAAGAAAATTATTTTATTGATTGAAGGAATTAAAAGAGATATTAAAAGTGAATAGCATTTAAACGATTTACAGTAATTTTTAGTGCCTTCAGTTGTCAAATCGTATAACGTTCCTAGACAGTAAAGGAACTTGCGCTATCGATCCTATCGTTAAAACAGAAATAACACAACGAACCACGTGAAACATATTCCTTGCGTTCTGATATCAAATTTTATGCGTTCTGCAAACGAGTACGTTGGTCTATAAACTTTTCTTCGCTATTACTTCGATCGCTATGTGAGCTTTACTCTCTCTCTCTCTCTCTCTCTCTCTCTCTCTCTCTCTCTCTCTCTCTCTCTCTCTCTCTCTCTCTCTCTCTCTCTCTACCGAACCGTCTGCAGTTTCAAGATTTTACTGGTTACTCCGAACTATTTCGAGAAAGAACTTTTAATTTATCTAACAAATTCGTTGGGAATTCCGCGTGAAAATTGTAATTTTACGTGCAGTAGTTAAATTATAGTCTTCGAAAAATGAGTAGTCCAGAACTGAAACGAATGCAGGATTATTTTGACTTGTGACAGAATTTTCATTGTACGGTGGCTTAAGAATTGGAGCATATATATAATATTATATAATAATTTAATAATATAATATAATATAATATAATATATATTAACTGCATATATTATATTTATGTAAATATACAAATCCAATAAATTATAATTATACATTCATAAATAAATAAAAAACTCAGAGAACAAATAAATAAATACAGCCGCAGTTAAGGTTTGATAAAAACGATCCTGCATTTGCTGCACAAGGTTCAAGATTTCCCGTTTAATACATCTGTAACACATTTGCAGCTACTTTACAACATTAAAATAAACTAATATGCTAACGTTATTATTAGATGAAATCGTTTAATAAGACAGAGAACTAAGCACGTAACAAAAGAATACACCCCAACATCATGTTCGCAAACATTGCTCATTACTATGATCCTTGATTAAACATATAAAAACACATAATATCTCGACGTAAATGTGTTAACACAAGGTTTATGGACATTTACTGTACAGTTTGTTCTATCGTTCTTGATATTCGTTCACTTAGATCTTGGAAATTAAATATTTGAAAGCAGACAATTAGGGTACACGCTTGCGTAACTACACCAATAAAAATCGACCCAAATATTTACCAAATAATGTTTATAAAATTCAATATGAGTCAAATTGTCAAATACAGAATTTAGTTTCTGAAATCGCTTAGTTTGTGCGAAATACATTAAATAAGGAAGCGTGTACTTATCAAACGCAGAGCGAACGCACCTAAGATATATTTCAATGAAAAAATAAAGCAAAACGAAGAAGATTTACATGTTTATTTGAAGAAATAAAGAATTCATCTTTGAAAGAATTAGTATCATTTCGAACTTTAAGTCGACGCGTATACTCGTCCAACACAGTTATTAAATTAAATGGCCGTTCACCGATTCATTGTGCGTATGATAATCGAATCAGAGATTATAATTGTTGCTTACGAGATATTGTTATGCGCGGAAAGGCGTGTACCTTTTCGCAATGAATCAAACGTGTGCGAGGAAGTTTGCTCGGTCAGCTGGGCTGGATCGATGGCTGGGCAGGCCGATGCAAGTACCAAAGTAAAGTTTGTCTTGGTTACTGGCCACGGATCCACCATCGAATCACCAACGGAGTGATAAAGATAACTCTAGCAACTGCTCAAGCTAATATCGATTGTTATTAGACACCGTACGAAACTCGCTTGCCAATTCGCTGCGCAGCCGGAACCCATGGGCCATCGGTAACTATCGCAAGGTCGGGACCATGCAACGTGTTATTCGTCAATCGCATACTTCCACCTTCACCTTTTTTAGTGTTTAATGCGAAACGATCTTAGCATTCGATTCGCTTACATCTTATGATATGTTACAAGAAACAGAAAAAGGTCACTTACTAAGTCACTACTGCACACGGTTCTTTCGTCGGACGTACGGAGCAGATGCCACGAGGTTTTAGTATTGCAGCTTCATTTTTTCATATAATTATGTATCCTTTCCAATGAAATTCTCTTGTAAGTGAATCATATGAAGTAGCTGGTATTTATTTCGTTTCGATTGCAACATCGAAGAATAGAAAAAATATCTCCTTGAAAATGCAAGGTTTGTTATAATTGGCACGAAAAATGCTGTCAGTGTACTGCTTATATGTTCACTGAGGCAAACATAACGATTTATTAAAGTATAAGTCTTAATAATAGTGTTTTAAGTTTGTAGTCATTTTAAAAGAGACTTTTTTTCAAAATTAAAAATAATATTTAATTAATGACGTTTCTTTAAACTCAAAAAATGTAAGCTTTTATTATGACCAGATACGAAGAAATATAATCTAGTGCATAAGTTGAATTTTTGTCGATAATTATTTGTATGATTATGAATGTTATTTTTCATTGCATTTTGCGGTAATAAAGATACCAGCGATTAAACAGTCACATATTATGAAAGTAATAAGATAAATGTGGTGAATAAAGAAAGTAAATGTAAAAGTATTAATAAAGGATAAAAATGATTGTGTTCTTGAAGTGAAGCCAACAGCATCACGTAAACTTTCGGCAATTCATGTAATCTGCATTGTACTCGACGAGGACAACGGTATCTTACAGCTAACTGTAACAGACTATACATTATGCACTCTGTAACCTCATATTCTATGACGAATATCAATATTAAACAATATGGGTAGATTCATATGCAACACTCTTAAAGATTAGTGCTTATCTGTAACAGTATTTTAGTTATTGTTCTTGAGCACAGTAGTGGAATGTGATTTCTTGCCGTTGATAATTTCTGCGTCTAGTTGATGGAATATTTATACTAGAAGTAACTGATTACATTCCCATAATCGTTAATTGATTATCCTTCAAGATATCATACCATCCGCGAACTTATAGTATAAACAATTTTTTAAAAGTTTCGTAGAATATAAAAGCTTTCTGGTAAAAATCGATAATAAGTGGTAGATATGTACAAAAGTTAAAGACGCCATAAAAAATTGAACTTTTACAGATTGCTGGTATAAAAAGTTGCTTAATTCCCTTCTTCGAAAGGAATCCATTTGTTATAATATACATTTATCGATACTTATGTGTTAAAATTCATGCGTGTAATACTTCTTTTGCGACAGTGGTGAAATGTCTTAATAATATCGTTTATTTGCGAATAATTGATCAATGCGCGGAACACGAAGAAACAATTATACATGCGTATGCATACATTTATTACATAGAAATGTTCCATCTTGTAGACTAGACGCAAAAATTAATTTAGTTATATTACAAGTAAGAATGTTTTTATCTCGTGAGTGCTTAAATATGAAATTACAAGTTTTATCTAATTGTAAGTAGGCGTGTAATAACATTGAGTTGGTTTCATTGCAAATTAGTATGTCATTTCCGAGTTAAAAACATACAGTGTTTGTTGAATTTATTTTGTTCTTTATCAGAAAAAGTCGAATATATTTTCAGGTATGTTTTCTCTTATAACAACGTAAATATGTCTGTTATTACTTTGGACGTTAATGCTAAAATTTCGTTATTTGTGTTTTCACTGGCTGCAGAGATGATTAATTACATATGCCAGTAATATGGTACGAAGTTCATTAAGAGTAATCTTGGATTAACGTAGGAATGTTTATAGAACGGTCTGGGAATTCGTAGAATATTTAGGAAACATTTCGTGTACGTTGAAGACGTCTTAGTTGTTGCTAGAACTTCTGTAACACCATTACTGGACTTATCAGACATGGCATTAATGAATACAGTATCCCCAAATTCGAGTAGGTTTGCTTTACACGAATTTCGTCATGTTGATTCAATAGTAAAATAAATAGACTTTGTTTCTGGCCATTCGTTTTAATGTACACTGCATCTCGAAACGTTGCAATTACTTTGGATAATCGCAATTTGCAAAAGAGAATAAAACAAATAAATAAAATAATAGATTTCATGGATTACGGAGTTTGAATGTTCAAAACTATATTTTTGCGTTGCTAGCATCAGTGCAGCTTTTCATTAAATAGTTACATTTCACTATTTTACAAGAGAAATCATTATATTGGAAGGAACATAATACAACCTGAATCAATGATTTTAACCAAATATAAAATAATAATTATAATTTTATAATTTTTCTGTAGCTGTGTATATTAATTTAAAATATACAAAAATGCTAATATTTGTTCAAATATTTTTTATAAAATAATGTAATTTCTATCGATGCATGTGCTCTCAAATTGTTTAGCAACGATGTATATAAGCGTTATATTGAGAAAGAAGCACGATATACATAATTGCTACATTTAATTACATTTGTCAGGTGAAACTACAAACTAATTGTAATAACAATTTCAAGCTGCCTTGTTTACATTTCGTTCATACAAACTGCATGTATTAAAATGAAAAAATTGAATAAATTTGTTCACATGAATCTCGGAAACGACATTCTACCTACGCGTACTTTCTTCGAAATCTCTCTGTCCCTTTTATATCCAATGAGAATACTTTGCTCGTATCTTGTGTCTCTCACGAAGTTGTTTATTAAACTAGTGTTCAGTCGAAAAAATTCGGCACGAAAACCTTCCCTTAACCGGCTATGTAAATATCTACTTTCCGACAAATATTCCAAAATAATCCATTTCTCAATCATCTAGAACAAACGCTTCGTTCCCACGAAAAGTCGGTAAAAAAGTAATTCATAAAAGACGTACAACCGTCGCAGCCGCTATCTCCGATCGAAACCATTCTCGCAATGAACGTTAAGAGTGAACTGAATCGAACGACCTTTGACTACACGTTGAAGCGCGTATTATACCATTACGATAGAACGAGTAATCCTCTATTTTGAAACATACATGTATATCTTGCGTTACGTGTATATATCTATCAGACCCACGGTGTATCCTATCCACCGGGAGTTACTTTTCACGTTGTCACCTAAATCAAGCATACTTGTTCGAGCTACGGAGAAGTGTGTAAAGTTTTACATTTCGGTGTTCTCTTCAGCCTCTTCGTCAACCTTCGGCAACATGTAAACACTAGGAATCGACGGCACGTGATCCTCGAGTTTCAAGATCGGCTTGCAGTCTCTAGTGACGTCTACCTGATTGAAAGAGTCCTTCAAGATATTGATTTCGTTCTCGTGTGCGAACAGACTGGTGGGCGGTTCTGTTCCGCATATGTCGTTCTCGTCGGTGCCGTTCCTGTGGCACAGGTTGCCAGACGGAAATTGTCACGAGGTCAGCGCGAAATGGTCCGTCGACAGCTCGTCCACGCTTGGGCTGGACTTGATCGGCTCCGGCTTCTCCACCTGATGGCTGAGCCTATGGACGATCTCGTCGTGGAGGATGTTGAAACACATCGCGGTGAGCGCCATTCCGGACATTATGTAGCAGGAGCAGAACCAAATGGTTATGTTCCTTGACTCGTAAAGGTTTTGACGGGGGTAGGAACCGGGTACCATATCGCCGAACCCGATAGTGCTCAGGCTCATGAAGCAGAAGTAGCTCGCATCTACGGACAAACATGAAACGGGATGTTTAGGCGCGCAATGCGAAGATTTTTATCGCTGCTGTGAATCTTAAAGGGGATCTAGCTTTACAATTTGAAACTTAGATTGATTAACTGTGGGAGTTTCAGGGAAATTCTTAGGGGTATCGCGCTGTAAAAGTATTTTAGAATTGTTTTTGGTAAAAAAATTAATGATGTACGTATAAACTGGCTGTCTTCATTTTGTAATATAAATATTTTGGGAAAAAAGTATTTTGTATCGTTAATCTAGATCACATATAATATGAAATAATTCTTAAGGAATTTCTTTACTTCGAATGGCTTCAAAAATTCAATTTGTTAAGAGTGTCATACTATAATATTCTAAATTGGAATCTCAAAGGGATTTTAAATGAATTCGAACATTATATAAAAGTACAGATTTTCTTTATGGAACTAATGTAACTTATCCATTTTATCTGAAAGAGACACAGTATATTTTTGAAATACCTCTTTATGTATTAACTCCTTCAGACTTCATTTTTGTAGAAAATTATGTTTGCATATCTAACAAAAATGGACTGTCATTCAATACAACATCAATAACGATATTATTTCGAATAAAATAATGGTAGTATAATACTTCTATAATGTAAATAGGCTCAAAGGAAAGGATATATATGACTGACTGTCGTTGTTTTAATATTTTTTCAAATATTGAAGAAGTAAAACAGTGTACATTATAATGTGCGCTGGGATCCAAAGGGGTTAATCTATCTATAATGTTTAAAGTTGACATGCTGAATAATATCTTCAAAATGATGTTCGAAAATTTCTTCATTTTTTTGTAATAGTAAGAATCTTTCTAATTAAGCTCAAAGACATTTTTTATCTTGTGACACAGTTCTAACATTAATTCCTACTATAGAATTTAATCTGTAAAAAAATGGTTAATACAATCTGAAACATTAAATATAAAACAAATATATGTTTATTACTCTCCTTATAAACTGGCATATATCTATTTATAAAAACTCTAATAAGAATTCAGTATTATAACACATCAAGTAATCTCTGAGATTCTTTCTAGCACACCATTGCATTGGATAGATTACGATCACATGTGATAGGTTTCATACTTTTGAAAGAATGTTTCTCATCCGGGAAAAATCTGGAATCTCTTTTGCAACGTACCCACAAAGGACCAGTCATCCAACTTGTGCAGAGTGAAAGCGCCTGCCACAATGTAGCAGAGCATTGCGCCGAGACAAATGCTGATTGGTGCGAATATAGTAACGTTTGGCCTGTCACCGGAGCCAAGACTCGACACTTCGTCCTTTGGGCTGGCCTTAATTTCCACTGTGCTCGTGAACGTTGACGCATTTGCGCGGACGTAAAAGGGTTCCTGCAACTGCAATTGCTGTTGCTGCTGAGCCAGTTCTTCCTGTTGCCGTTTCTTCCTCATACGTCTCTCCTTCTCCTATGTCCATGTCAATTTAAAAGTAATTTTAAGATCGATCTACGGGAAAGTGCCATCATTTTCTAGTGCTGTTTCAAATTGTTTCTAAAAATTAATTTTGACAAAATCGGGACAGTATGCTTAATTCCATATTCGGTTTCGCTATTGAGTATAAAACGTGTAGACTAACACGTTATATGCCACGCGATTTTATAGAGCAAAATGCACAAAATGAAGAAAATATAATATTAAATCATTTGATTGAGTTGCATTATTATAATTACCCGTTTATCTAGCTGAATATCACCACATTTGGTAGCATTATTTATAATATAGAAATATTTTCAAATAATCATTGCATAATTGAGAGAACTATAGTAATTCAATTTGGTTGAGGGTCATCAGTGACCCCCGTGTCATTCAATGTGTTAAGAAACAAGTTATAGGAGGTTATTATGCAGGACATTGTAAAAACTGTTGAGCGTGGGAAGAATGTAGTTATATTAAAAATGATATATTCCGAAAAATGTTTGTTTCACATGTAAATATGTAAGCATTATTGGTATTAATTACTTTTATTCGTGACAATATACCAAATTAATATGTATGTCCTTTTTGTATTCGTTTGTAAGGAGAATTTGATTCAATTTTTAATTATTCTGTCATTTATTATACTGTGCCTACTATTTTATTTTTTTTACTTTTGTTATTCTTTTTTGGCTATTTATTTATTGTTCTTCTAAGAAATAGAATAGCATTTTGTTATAACACATTTCATATTCACTTGATACAATATTCAACATATTTATATTTTAATACACAATAAAAATATATTTTCTTCCGAGCTCGTGAAAATCAGACAGTATGTTATTCAAGCAGTATTATACTTTTTCTTGTATTTAACGCTTGTGCATGGGCGATGAATTCGTGTATGTAATATACAGACCAGAATTTCTTTCTTCTGCGTTCACCTTCATTTTAAACTCCTTGGAAGAATGCAACGTTACGTACGAAATATAGGATATTTTGATTAAAGTTATAAAAGCATTTTTATTGATCTCTGAATTCTATACAAGTGAAATATTAGCACCTTTTTACTATCAAGCTACATAAGTTTGATGAACTTTTAAATAATAAGAATAACTTGAAGCAATATATTTATCTATAAATTATATAAATATTCTTACATTCATTTTTATATAAATGTAGGTACTACTTATATAGACAAATATACAGCGTTTAAAATTATTTGTGAAATATTCGTATAAGATTTTTTAAGTATATTATAGAAGTGCAAAAAAATTAATTTCAAATATTTATATAAAATTCATACATTTAAAATATTTTTACCTCGATTAAAAATTCTTAAGTTCAAATTTACTTTAATCCAATAATTTGAAACCTTCAGAAATTAGTGTTTACGATACGTAATCTTTAATGCGAAATTACTTTAATCATAAAATATTTGCAAACAACTGTACATTTAGCGCGTTATAATTAATATAGCACATCTTTTAGCTGATTTTTGTAATAATTTTCCTTTGAGTAATTTGTATTCTAAATACAAATTTTTAAAAATTCGAATATCAGGTTTGACTTAGATTTGTAAATTAAGTAAATTAATTGTCAGTTAAGAAGGTCACCTACTACAAGTGTTATGTTACTTTGTGACGAATATTTTACTATGTAGTAAACATTTCTGTACTGACCTCCATTCTTCTTTCATCGTAGCAACAATAGCCGCAATTCGAACAAAGGCAGCAGCAAAGAGCGCGTGTGAAGACACCTCTGGCACACCTGGATAATAGACCTCCGGCACTCGATAGGTAAACCACAGTCAGTGGGATTCCGAGGCTAGCGTAACCCATGGTCGCTATTTTACCCCACGTAGATTTCGGTGCAATACTACCGCAACCTGAAAAAAGACCATTAGATATGTAGATAGAGTAAATACATGTTGTTTAAATATATAATAAATTTTCATTATAATGTAAACCATTTGTAACTCTAAAACTACCGGACAGGTTGAATTGACCCACTTTCGAATTTTTATTTTACAAGTATTTAAATTATGAGGGCATGTTTGCGAAAGACTTTCAATTAAATCCGTGTATTTGTACAGATATAAGGCTAAGAGGCTTTTTAAATCTAAAGAAACATATTGTTCTGATTTTTATGAAAAATTGAAAATGAAAATAAAAAATACACTAATTGCATTGAGAATGTTTCGGAGAAACGCCTTTATAATTTAAATTCTTGCAAAATAAAAATTTTGAAGTGCATCAATTTAACCCTTCCGGTAGTTTTAATGTTAAGATTGCTTCCCAAAAAGTTTATTTTAAAAGCTGGTGGCTTTCAAGTGGATTTTATATTTTTTCTGAAGTCAGTCGCATAATTATCATGTCTTGCCGAAGACATCTAGCAACTATACCAGTCGTACGTTATTTCACATAGTATTCTAGATTCCATGCTGGCTGCTACGTACCACGTCAGTCACGTATAATTAATTGTTCCCGCTTTTCCATCCATGTATTACGCGCTGCTGGAAAGAATTCTATATTATAATTTTTCTGCATTGTGATCTGGAGCACTGCGTACCGTGCAAATACCATTTTAAGAATTGCTTTATTAATATATGTATTAGTTATTGTACAGTGCTTTAACTTCGACCACTGCTGTTTAAGCAAGTATAGATATTATTATTTACACTAAAACTATCGAGCATTTAAAACGATTAACGTGTAAACCCTATCAAAATTGTAACAATAGATTATTTTCAGTTTCTTCAAATATTCATTATAGTATTCATGTGAAACTATTTATTTTCAAGATTATTTCGAATATGCAATGCTTTTACAATAATAATTGCGAAACAAAAAGATCGAAACCAGTCATTTTGAGTAGTACGGTGGTTCTAATATTAAGTATCTACGAATGATATGGATTTCTTTCGATACAAATTGTGATCTCTTTTATCGTAAGAATCCTTTTTCAGGATTCAGCAGAACATTATTGAGTTACTTTGCATACTTCTGTAGCTCTCTTTGCTCTTGACAATTTATTATCGTATTTGCTTTTGTATTTCTTCCGAAATATGGGCGACAGTTATGCTTCTTTCATAAATTCTTCTTTCTTTATGCTTCTCATATATACACGCAGTAAAATTTATACGAGATATTTATGTACGTGTGATAGATACTTTAAAGGGTAAAATAAGACAAAATAAAATAAAAGTTAAGCCTAATAAAATTGCAGGTTTCGACTTCTTTTTTTTAATAATAATATATTGTTATTAATTAATATGCGTTTTAGTAGCGATCATTTAATGGATCAAATTTTGGTCTCTGTCTTGTGTACAATATATCATTGTCTGTGATTTTACTGACCTACTTATATCACGCACATTGCTATTATCAATTTATCGTACTTCGGAGAGATTTTTCGCCATTAAAAAATTGTAAACAAAACAGAAATCACAATTTTCTTAGTTCTGATTGTGGTCTCATTTTGACATATACGATAATTTCTTAAAATATTTACTTCAAGTAATCGAATATCTTGTATAACATGACAACGAAACGATCATACAAAAGGCTTTGGTAAACGAACTTATATCCGTAGTTATAGCAACACTGACACTTTTTGCTTGGCCGACCTAGCTCAAGACGTGAGAGCTGCACTGTAATATGTTTTTGATCTACAGATAATTACGATTTTTAATTCTTCAGTAACAATTGAATTGGTCAGTTCAAAATTGACGACAATTGATGTCATATTAAATCAACAAAGCATCTGATCTGTGGTGGTCGATTTTCTTCTGACACTCTAGTAGATTCAGTAACCGATCAAATAACTGGTTATAAAATAAAGGTAAACAAATTAAACAATAAATTTTTCTTAGTGAAAACAGAAACAAAAGAAAAAGCAAATATTGGGAAACTGATTAATACAATATAAGATAATATAAGGATTGATATAAAGTTAAATGAGCGAAAGAAAATGCAAAAATTTTATCAAATCAAATTTTAGTTAGTGTTTAGTGTTAAGTTTCCGATCGGGAACGGAATGCAATAAAGGGTTAACCCTTTGCACTCGATTTACTTCCAATGTTGTTGGGTGTAAACTTGTATTTATTTTTAGGGAAATGAATTAAAGTAATTTACAGTGGTAGAATTCAACGTTTTATATTCATTTTACTTATTATTATTGTAATAAGATTTAATGTTTATAATCTTTCCAAGTGTGGTACTTTTTAAACTACCACAAATAAAGTATAACAAATTTGTATAGTCATCTCCAGCATGACATACGAGTGCAAAGGGTTAAACATAACTGATGTAACTGTGCCCCGTATAATAAGAATCCTTCTAAATATTAATCGGTGTCTTCGGTACACCAGTTTGAAAAGAAAACTCGAGTAGCATTTCGCGTAAACGAATATCGGAGAGTGGAAGATGCGAAAGAAGGAGGCATTTCCGAGATAGTGGGACGGGATCAGAAAAAGCAAGAGAGGCGAATCGATTGGACTGACGCCGCTTAAGATAATGGATCGCCTATTGGAATTGCTCTGGACCGTGCATGATAGCGGCTTCGAGTCCATTGCCGATGGAATTGCACTCGCGGAAACCTCGCGGAACTGCACGGAAGCCTATTCGTCACTGTCGTTCCACCTTATCGTTCACAACGGTGTGACCCTTTTCGTATCCGTTATCTGTTACCATTTGTTAGGAGCTACGGCAGATTGTCAGCCGGCGTTTTATTGGTCCAAGAACAACAATGCATGGAGCGAAAATGCAGACTGCGATAAATCCGTTCATCGTTTGCATCGTTTACGATTCTCAAGTCCGAGCACGTTGTTTCTTAGCCGTAAGTCTTAGATTTAGATATGAGAACATACTAACAGATATTTCTGTTTTTTTTCTTGATTCTAATGTTAACCCCTTATCACACAATATTCAGTTACTGTCGTGAAAAAGTTTTCAAACGGAAGTTACAAGAATTAAATATCACTTAATTATCTTAGGTTTTAATTAAATACCGTTTGTTATATTCTGAAGTCAAGGTGGATATAGATGAATTGGGAATTTTTTTTCATTGGTAAATTATTAATGACAAAGTTATCCTAGCGAGAGCAATTATGAAGTTAATCATAGGATAAAGGGTTAAGTAGGTATTAATTTTAGCTACTTATATTATAATATTGATATATTCGCGATTAGTAACGTAGTCTTACGGCATTTATCATCTTTTTAGGAGAATGGCGGCAATGTAGTTCTACAAAATTTTGCATTTTTGAGAAGAATGGCGATCAATGAATCCTACGTTATTTTAAAATCTGTGGCTAAGTGCTGACAAGATAGTTCTTTCATATATTTTGTATGTTTATGTACGTTTATTCAAATGCAGACATTTACGATATTCAGTTATAGACTTCTGGAAATTACACGTGGTCGCGGGTGTCTTAAATAAGGAAATGCTGTACTTAAAATAATATAAAATCTGTTTTAAGTTTTAATCGAGTACTTTATTGTCTTTTATATTATTTATTTTATTATATTATGAATAGTATTCGAATTTGGATATGATTTAAATTTTATTGATAGCTCGAGAAGTCGGTTGGATATTGGTAAAAGCAGATGGTATCTACACGCTACACGAAACTGCTCTTACTGAAATTGCTCTTTAGTAACAGAAGTGTAAGCAAATATGGAAATTCTATGGAGAACTAAAAACATAATAAAAATGGAAGTAAATAATATTACATATTAGTATTATATATTAAGTATTAATAATACATATTAGTAATATTAAATATTAAGTATTTACGTTCCCTTAGACATCCAGATATGTTCTAGTGCCCTTTTGGGTTTTACAATGAATTCTTTGTTTGAAGCTTTTCGTTTATCCTTACAGAGACATATAAGGTGCCCCATTTTAATCTGTAAATGAACTTATTTCCGCAGCGATTCGAAGTTTAAAAAAATGTCTCAAATGCAATTTTTTCTATTTTAAAAGGACAGTAATTTGTTATATTTAGTTTGTTTCTAGGTGGACGTGCATAGAAAATTCGAAGGTCGTTACCATTTTTTCAAGTATTTTCTAGTAAATAACTCAGAGTCACGCTGGTCAGTCATTTCGGTTAGATCTGGGTTAGTATTTATTTAATATTATAACACATTATCAATATTCTATTATTATTATCATTATTATTACTATTATTAATATTTTATTTCTTAAAAACAAAGATAGTTCGTATAATACATAAGTACCAATTTTTTTTACATCCATCGATTTAATAGATTATTTTCTACAAAAATCCGTTAACTTATTTACACTACAACCCATCGAAATAGAAAATATTGCATTTTAGATATTTCTTAAATACCTAATAGTTCCAAAAATAGTTGCACTTATAGATTAAAATGAGACATTTTGTGTACACACATTCACTACCACCGATTTCAGTAACAATAAGTTGACCCGTTCGCGACCACCGTTTCTGTCAACATAAAATGTAAGAAGTTCTCTTCATAGAATGCAAATAAAATTCAAGAAAAAAATCGTGTCATCTTGTCATACTTTACGTCTTGCGTTAGGATTTTAAATACAGGTACACGTGAAAATAATCTAATTTTCTCTTTGCAAGATACAACATTTTGAACGTGACGAATAATATGTGATTCTGGTTGTCAGTTGTTAACTCTTTGCCTCATGATTTATTCTGAATCAAACGTTCCTGCTTACTCCGTTTAATTGAAAATAAGAAAACTATTTTAGTTACGATACAGCATATTTGTAAAATAATTTGAAAAATTCAGTTTCGCACTGGTAGCACGTGAGTGAGGCTTGCCATTTCAGTTCAAGGGGTTAATATTGTTTCTTACATGATTAACCCCTTGCTCTATAATTTATTTTTTAACTGTGATCGATACAATTACTTTATCATTAATAATTTATTAGAAAAAGAAAAAATGTTGATGCTTATTCTATGTCTATGTTTACTCCAAAGGTGAACGATTAAAAACAACAAGTAACACTTAGGTTTCTCAAATTCAGTTTAAAATTTTCTTCACGAGTCTGACACGACATTGTAGGTCAAGGGGTTAAAATAATGTAGCTTCATTATCCAGTAGTAAATTATTCTATTTTCATTAGAATCATTTCACCAAAACGCTGCATAGTCACTTAAATTACTCACAACGGTAATAAGAATAATAAAAATGTTCAACAAATTAAGAGATGCGCGTACGGAACGAAAACTTACTCGAGCGTAATTGAATCAGGAATTGTCCTTCGGACAAAAATGCCCGTCCTCAAAAAAGGGGACGAAAGAAAATAAAATGAGGCGAGATGGCTAACGAAGAAGACAAAAGCAAGAACGCGCAGAGGGAAAGTGGTGAAGCAATAAAAAGAGAAAGTGTAGGGGTTCGTGAGGATTTAGACGGTAACTACACAGTAAGGGTAGCCAAGCTCATACGGAACCTCGGAGAAAAAATTAGAGAACATTAAAGGAAGTTACGGACGTGGAAAAGCGAAGAAAAGATGTGGAGGAAGTGTGGAGAAGTATTTAACTGACTGTTGTTTCCGTCAAATGTGAATGAAATTGTACCGTCTTATGTAAAATTGATTATACTGGGAAAAATTGAACAGAAAATTCAAAAGAAAATACATAAAACATGTGAACCCTAAGAGGATCGAGAGTAATGTTGTAGATACTACAAATCCATTACTTGAATTATGAAAGTGGTAATCATATTTTAATAAAACACTTGTGAGAAACTGTAATATGGTTTGATTTTGATTAAGAGATATTGAGTTTATATTTAGTAGCGTGAAACTGGTAATAATAAAAATTTGAAAATTTATAATAGTTTGATTGGGTAAAAATAATACTAGCTGTTTGCGCAGTGATAGAAATTATTATTGTAAAATTCATGTATTATAATAATTAAATTATTAAAATTATTCATCAATAAATTAATTACATTTTTTGCAAATGTTCCGCGGTAAAAGAAATGAACCATAAGAAGAAAATAAAAATAAAAGGAAAGATTTAATGCATTAGATAACAGTTAAAGTATGTTCTCATTCGAAAAAAATAAAAATATTATGAGTTAATGAGATTTTTTCTATCATTTATAAAAGTATGTCTTTATAACAATTTAGTGAATACAGCAACCGTTGTTTAGCTTATATTGGTCATCATCAAAGGATTCAGATGTTTGCTCACATTTTGCGAGTTCGAATACGCTTGAACGTGGTGTAGTGAAACTTAGAAAACTCATTGGGAACATGTCCAACTTTGACAAGCTGTCTTATTGTTAGAGCAGGGAACTTGTCCACAATGACCTCGTTACGGTTGCCTCTTGAACTTTCACTCGATCTGAGATAATGAAGATTTCCGTCCGACAAGTGCAAATTTCTGACACTGGTTTACCATAGTACAGTTCAAATAATGGTTGAAGTGGGTTGGTTTTCAGTTCACCGCTGTCAAAACGAATCCTTTAAATAATTGTTTGTTAAAAGTAACGAGAAAATAAATGAAAAGCATGGAATTAAATTATTTCATATGAGACTCTGGTTTTAAAAGTATTGATTTTGAAAATTCACTGACCACGTACAGGGCGAAGTACGGTTAACTAACTTGTCCGCTCATTACTCATTATTTCTACTGGCTATTGACATCACCTGTGGTTCGACCACTATCTGTTTTCCATCGATCTTAATATATTGTAACTGCTGGGTAAGTACGAAAGTTCTGTTAGTTACAGTACAACATATCGACAAGCTCGTATATTCCTTTCGATAACGAAATTCTTTGTGTTTGATATTGCAGAAGGTTTTAATTACTATATTAAAATAAAATATTGATATATGTATATAAATATTCGAGATTAAGTCCTTTTACAATCAAGAGAAATTCAAGAAGATGATTTCTAAATGTATTAAGTTCCAAATAACAAACTGTTTATTATATGTATTTCATTTATTTTGACAATAATTTGAGAATCGACATACTCTGATTTATTTAAATGCAATCTTCATTTTATGTGTAAGGAAAGTAACTACACATTCGTAACCATAAAGCTGTAATTAAAAGTTTACTTTTACATATATATTAAATACTAAAAATTCCATATCTTTATGCATAGAAATGATTTACATTCAGAAATATGTTATCATTCAATAAACATCCAAGATGAAAAATAAAAAACACGTATATTTTAAACATTTTTATTTCAAGCGACAATGTGCTCTAATAAATAAAAATAATAAGAAATAATAATAAAAAAATGGATTTTTACCTTTATCACCTTTTTTCACAACGTTCTGTACTTTTTATGGATAATTAATTTTTGTAATCTCTCATGGTATAGAATGATTATTTCGTATTGGAATCTTTTAGTGTTAGGAATATTTAACCATTTCCTATCATTTTCCACTCTACAGGGTTACACGTGCAGTTTGTTCGTGAAGGTACAAGTTCTAATTCAGTTTAATGTTTTGGTCCCGCAACTTCAACTTCGGCAACGAAATCTAGTCGGTAGTAACGACATACGATGAGAAATCAATTAACGGTCTTTATACCATGCTGCACGTAGCGTATTGATACCAAAACTTCTGGAACATCCTCGAAAGCTCAGGACGACGCAATGTTACGGAGTAAAGTTTGTAACAACTACCTGTGACGTTGGTGCATCTCTATAATATACGGTAAATAGTTCTGAAAGTTTTAGCACTTCTCAAAACCGTCGCAACGACCGAAACTTCATAGTTTATTCAGATTTATTATTGTCTTTAAAAATTCATAATCCAGTTTTACATTTTGATATGATGGCAACGACGGCAATGGAAATATTTCACTTTAATTGAAACTTAAAAGAAGGCGAAGTTTTCATATAATTAGATACATATGTATATGGAATTAGGTAGGTAGTTAAAAAATGCTATAATTATTGAGTTGTATCAGAATTTCGTTTACTTTATTCTTTATGAAAAAATAAATCAAAATATTAGATGAAACATTTTTTAACGTAACCTAATAAATTAATAGAGTGAAATTATTTTTGAAGCTAAATGTATTTCCGTTGATTTTAATGTGTTTTAGTCGTGAACGATAATTCATGAACTATTTTATTACTAGGTAAAATAGTATGTTCAGGTAATTATTTTGTACGTTGTAATACTTTTCATTGAATTCCGCATCGTCGCGTATCAATTAACAAACAAATCAATTATTTTTGACGTATCGAGAAAATGTTAAAAGAAAATGTCAAATTGAAAATTGAAATTAAATTGATGATAAATGATTAATCAATAACAGGTTTGTGCGGACAAAGGCATCCGACACAGCTATTCAATTCATTTTGACCAATTAAGCTATTTAATTCTGAAAATCTGTTAATATTCGTAATTAACTGTACTAATATTCATTGAGAAGGATTGCATGTAGTGTACATGTGGTATGAACGTACATGTATATTATCTTATAGGTACAATTTGTATGGCTTTTGTCATATTTCGTATTCATCCTATAAACGTAATGCTCATTAATTTTCAATCAATTTCAACCCGAATATATTAAAAACTACATAATCGTGTTTTTAGTAAGAGTTTCAGTTACTTACTTAGCATGTTACTAAATATTTCGATTCGATATCAGTTTCTTCATGTAATTATTTTCAAATCAAAGTGGCCTTGATAACTCTGGAAAAAGGAGTTGACAAAAAATTTGGCACCTTAAAGCTCTCTTTGAATCATGTTATTTTAGCTAACAAAATGTCTGATCGAACCATAAGCAACTGAATAATCCAAACTGATCACGCTTTGTGGTACACTCTGTATTTGAGTCTATCGCCAGTCACAATTCAATGGACAACTGAGTAATCTGTCATCCAAAGGTTTTCAGGAACACCATATTACACAGTTGTAAAGTGATGCATGGATAGCGGAGAGAAGCAGAGTCGCGGAAAAGGACGGGAAAGCCGGAACAGTGTAACGAGATGACGGTACCGCGATAAAAAAGGTAACAGACAGGAGACACGCGAGGCGGAACGAAACGAGAAACGGAAGAGACTTCGGGGATTATTTATTTCCACGGTAACTGCAATCCGCGGGTGCATTTTCCGCGAGACGACCGACCAAACTGCCTGGAAAACGAGGAGAAATTACATTGGTAAAAATAATAGACCTTGACCACTATCAGTTGCTCCCGTAACCAATTTGCGCCCGTACGATGAGCAACGAAATGATAAAGAACATCAATGTTTCATGTTACAACGAAGAAGGCAACGGGTCTGTCAATGATGACGTTGATATCAGTGCTTTCATGTACATATAAGATAGTGTACCAGTTAAAAATATGAGAAAAATTTTCTTAAACTAGTAATTTCATAACTATTTACTTTACAAGTACTAAATTATGTATTTCTTAGGAAGGAAAGACTTATTTGAGTAACTTACGAAGTCAACAGTTGTGTGTTCAGTTTCAATGTATTAGTTTCTTCAAATATTTGTAGCATATATTTCCTTTTGTTAATTTTACGTTTTATATTCCAGATTCATACTTTTCACTCTATTTTTATCGAAGGTGTCAAGCCACCTTTTAATACTTTAATTTGGAATTATTTTCTAAGATTAATCAATTTTCCTCAATTGACTTCTCGATCTTTTCTGTAATGAGTTTAAAATTAATTTATCGGTATGTTTTCGTTAAATTATATTAAATTGTTTGTTAGATTATATGAAGTAATTTAATAGATTTTATTAAATTACCTCTTAGTAGAAATAGGTATACACAAGGGAGCAGCAAAAAATAGTGTTAATTTATTACGTATTTAAAAATTTTGTAAATATTATAAAATCAGCTTAAATTTAATCGTTACTTTTAACATCATTGTTTATAGTCCTATACGTTTACAAACTGCTTTAGAAGAATGTATAAATTAAATAAATTGATTAAAATGATCGCAGAAATGTTGTAGTAATTAAATTTTTTATTTCTTCTAGTTCAATCAATAAATAATAATAATGTATAATTGACAATCTTTAGTTTTAGTCATTATTGTACCACAGCTCGTGCTCAGGATGCTTGATCGATCATATAGTTGTTGCACGCTAATGCTTGGTGGTAAATTAATATCAGGGTATTAAATGGAAATCCAGTTTAATGCTAATAATTGCAATGATTGAGGTGTTTCTGTGCTATAAGCGTTTTCTACGTTTATAATTTATGGACATTATTTTGAAACTCCGATATATTCAGTTTTTAGTAATAAATTATACGTTGTACATGAAATACGACAACGTATGATGTACAGCTGTTCAAGAACCTCAGAATATGATCTCTTGAGACTGTATTAACGGACCCAAGGCTGTGCCATGGCTGTGGCGATCCCAGATTACTTGTGTTGGGTCGCAGCAATCATTTTGAGGATAATTTACAAGCGCATCGTAATTGATCATTAGTAGTAAGTAATATTGCGATGTTATATTTCATTCTCGAGGATCATTACTTTATTAATTCAAAACATTGGTTACAATATATAAAATTTAATCTTTTCAAAACTAGTGGCACATATAATATGCCAGTTTTATTAGTTATTTACTTTTCTTATACATAAATTAAATATTATTTTTCTATTATCAATCGTTAAACTTTGGAGGAAACGTATACATAGAATAAGCATCAAAAGTTTTTTCGTTCCTAATGAATTATTAACAATAAAATAATTGTGTCGATCATAGCTGAGAAATAAATAATAGGACAAGGGGTTAAACTAGGCTTGTCCACCTTGTGAAGGTTGTGAAGCGACCCAACAAACGATCATGAGCTTACAAACTATATCAGATTGCGATTAAAAGATCCCTTAACAACACTACAAATACAAGTTAAACATTCTATTAACCCTTTGCAGTTGAATATCACCGTAATGACAACTTCGAGTTTCGATATCTAAAATCGAAAACTGCAAATGAATAATTTAATTATTCAATTAACGAAGGAATGACATGTGGCTACTTTTTTTACTATTTAAAACTTCGATGTATAATTCAATTTTATCTAAACAGAAACGTTAGAAATTTAAGACAGTCTCGTCTACAAGGAGAGAATAGAAAATTGCCGACCGTTAAGGGTTGATTTATATGCGACCCGTAATTAGATTGCATTAGTGCAGAAAAAGAACATGACACATTTATTTGTGATTTTTCTTTGTAAGACCATATATATTTATAGTTTATTTGTATCAGCTAACAATTAAATACATTCAGCTAGCAATGTTGATGTAATAGAAATAAAGATTGTATATTTTTATATGATTTTACACGAGTGTTCTGTTTCACCCTACCATTTTTGCGAAGCAGATGTTTCAATACCTTCAGAAAATCGTACTTCCCTTCTAACTAAATATTTTTATTAAAAAAATCTTTTATTTCTGTATAGCGAAAGGTCTACTGAAGACTTCCAAAAAAGATTCCATGCATCCAATGCTCCAGATATTTTCATATTACGATTCGAAACAAAGCTTTCCACTTTCTCCTACAAATTCGATAAACAAACGTAATCGCGATCATCGAGTGCGAGGGACAACGTATTCGCAATCACCGCGGCGTCTAATCAGAGTGCGCTCGCATGCGATGATTCACGGACCTAGCCGAAAACAGGGGTCGCCGACGACGCGACGGGGCGACTTATCTCGCGAGCGGCATTTACGCGGTGGTTCGAGCTGTTTAGTTTGCCGCTCGAAATAATTTGCATACGGCGAGACGAGGCGCTTTCGCCGCGCAATAACATCTCGAAGATGAGCCGTATGTCGCGCAGTACGCCACGCCGTGCACTGGCGACTAGTGGCCCGGTAGAGAAGCGAGCAACCCTTTCTCTCTCGCCCTCCGTTGCCCGGCTGCTCGTCAGCATCGTTTCGTGGTGCAAGCCTGCCGGGGATTCTCGACGCGACGTAACCCCCGGGCTCGTAATGGTAAGTCTCTCCGCGCGAGGACCTGAAATTAATAACGCGACCCGGCGCAAATACGGTGCACATAATTAAAGCGATATTACGATCTGGGACAACGGCTGTATCGTCTAGCCACCACCGCCGGCTGGCTCCGCACGGATGTTATTTAGCTCTTGCCCAGTGCGGCGGAGCGCCGCCGAATGCGCTTCGAT
Organism: Nomia melanderi; assembly: GCF_051020985.1. NCBI lineage: Eukaryota > Metazoa > Arthropoda > Insecta > Hymenoptera > Halictidae > Nomia > Nomia melanderi. Next base: position 2,625,300 of record NC_135009.1, read on the forward strand.
TTCTAGCTCGGATCGAGCTGTTTGCGACCAGGTGATTTATACTGATTCATCGTTTTGATGAACAAAGAGGAATGGTGCAGGAAGAGTAGCAGGAGGACGAGAAGGCTGCGACGGGATAACAAACAGCCCCCGACTACTCCTGGATTCTTTTTGTCGGGGATTAATGTAATGGGTTCAGGGCTGATTTCATTTGTACCGATAATTCTTTGCTTGAAATTTATCGTTGACGTGAATGTATTATTGCAAGTTTCTCCTGTGGTGGATTTTTGTAAAGTTTTGCGAGGTTTTGTTTGTCGTGATTTCGCGCGGCTTTATTGGGATTCCTGGGCCGAATTAATTCGATAGTGGCTCTTCGAAATTTTTCTTTTAAGGAGGTGGTATGCGCAGTTTTGGAATTATTGAAGCTTCGTGGGTAATTTAATGGTGGAGGATATTAAAAGAATTAGTTGAAATATGAAGTCTTTTGGAAATGGAACAAAATTTATTTTATATCTTCTTTTAATTCGAGAATGAATTTTTGTTGTTTGGTAATATAACTGCTTGTAATATAATGGAAGTTTAGTGTCTGTTTAATAAAACTCATTTGAGAGTTATATCTTGCACGAAGTGCAAGAAAGGTTCAGTAATAATAACTTTGACTATAATCTAACAATTTCTTCAGTTTATCCATATTTTATAATTAGCTGCACCTAAATACCTATATTTTCAACATCGGAGAATACAAAGAAAATGAATTAGCCTTTGGCAAGACTTCACTTCTTAGCGATTTATGAAATAGAGTTCTGTACACGTTTATTGTTATTCATTATTTTTATATTTCAATGGGTGAGTAGAGAAAAGGAAAGTATATTTCAAAAAAATTCAGACAACTTCTTCCGTACTGAAAAATGAAAATAGTGATTCAATCATTAAAAAATAATACACTATTTTTGAAAAACATAAAGTTGAAACAAGCCCTCTTTTTTCTTTTTTCTAATAAGTAATATATATTTATACAGAATCCGTTAATTATTAGGTTCCAGTATGTCGACTGAAATTTGAACATAGTCCATTTTTCCCTGCAGTCATTAATATTCATTTATCTTTTATGCTTAATTTCTGAGATGTATAGTAACTAAGGAACAATATTTTTTAGAAACGCTCTTTACATCACATTCTATTTTTTTCTCGCGAAAAACTACTTTTGAAAGATTTATAACTAAGACCCTTACTCTAGACACCCTTTTATTTCCTTGCCCAGAAGAGGAGGGTTCTAAGCTTTATTTAAAGACGGGAAATCAGAGTTCCTCCGCTTACAATTGTACTATAAACGCGCGTTAACCCGAGACACAGCTACGAACCACCAGTGCGGTTTTGGATTTTTCCTTAATCCTTTGCAACCTGTACGTCGCTCCAGCGGGACATACCTGAATACATACCACGACAGCATACTTCCATTTCAAAGGCAACGAGCTCAAGGTGGGCGGTGACAAAATATAACAAACCATCCTACGAATATTCTTCTGTGATAGTTTTCGCCCACTGACACTCTGACAATACATATCCAAAAATTCAAATCTCGCTGAAGAGGAAATGTAAAACGTTTCTTGACTGACAGAGAGCAACAGGTCGATAAACAGGATAAGTTAAGCAATCGAGGAAGCAAGATCAAACTGCAGTTACTTGAAATATTATGCTAGTAATTTTTTATAAAATTCAGTACTTATAATACAATAATAATAAATAATAATAAAGTTTAACTAACATTATTTTTGTTATGCATATATGCATATATAGCTCCCATCAACGAATTTTACAATTAAAAGTTCAAATAAATGAAGCTTTTTGGACTCTCTCTGATACATACATTTATAAATACTTTATATGGTTAAATATGCTTTTCGTCTCCAACTTCAATAAGAAAGTAATATTGGTTTTGTAAGTACAAATGGAAAACGGATCATTCGAGTTACGCATGTTTCATGTATAAATTAAAAAAAAGATGTTCTTTACATTATTTCGTTTTTCATAAAAAAATGAAGCTACTGTTTATTGAACATTTTCTTCTATTATTACTCATTTTCAAAATTTCTCATGAAATAAGATTTAGATCTGCAAATTCAAGATGTGCCTTTACCAAATAAAGTTTTGTTTAACATAATTCTATCACATAACTCTTGTTATGAATATATGACACAATTTAGTTTTTTTTAATACGACATCTACATTCTATGCATACATTATCTAAATGAATATTATAGGCAAATAAATATATTGAAAGTTAGTATAAAGTTGTCCAACAAAATAAGAGCTATGCAATTAAATAAATTTATTAAGATGTAGTTGTTTTTTAAAATCTTTAACTGCAACATCTTTAACCCTTTGTACTCGACAGGCAACTCTCAGCCGGCACTTGATTTCATACAGTAAAAGTATAGTGTTTGATAGTTAATATTAAGTTTCGTACAATACATCAATATGTGAAATATTGAAATAAAATCACGTTGCTTTACAGTTCATTTGTGATTTATAGTTAAGTTAGTTAAGAAAATGTTACCTATATCTCATCAGAAAACGTTATCCCTCCGTCGGAAATATGGACCATCAAAGATATGACGAAAATTTCAGTTCTTATTTTTTGTTAAATGTAATAAAAATTTGGCTAACGTGTTTGTATATTAAATTAGGGATTATAATTAATATTTCAGAATATTTTCAGATTTTTACAGAACTTGCAGTAATAAAAAATCAAGCTTGCCAATAACAGGTTTGCGTTGGTGAAAAAATATATTCCTGGTGAAGGGTTAAATATTTCTAGCGAAAAACTTTCAAGTGCAAAGGGCTAACAAATGCGGGAAGGCCTCAAAGTGAATTCATATCAATAGGTTGTGTGGTTGGCGAAATGTATGAAAGGAAGTAAGAAAAATGATAATAGGGAATGGAGTTGGACCCGACTATCGACCAGTGGTGGTGGCCCTAATGTGTAATGATGAGAGAACAAATGCGAAGAGTAAAGAGGAAAGAGTGAAAGAAATTATAGATCCGCCTGAAGAAGAAAGAGAAGACTACAATAGAGAATTGAAGAGGAAATAACAGCGAAAAAATGAAAAAATTGTATTGCACATTAAAGAGAGGAGCAAATGGAAAAAAAGAAATTAAAGGTAAAAGAAGATGAAAAAATAGTTGATTGAGATTATAAGTAGAAAAAGCAATTGCTGAAAGAAAAATTAAAGACATTTTGTAAGAACGAAGAGGAAAAAAAGAAGTAGAAGAAGAAAGGGATAAATATAAAGATGTAAAGGAGAAATAAAGTTCATTGTATAGGAAAAAGAAAAACAAAAATAAATAACGAAAAAGTAATTAACAATGAAAAAGAATATGGAAGATTGAGAAGACGAGAACAAAGAAATAAAGAAAATGTTTTATGAATAATAATCTAAAAGAGGGATGCAAGGTATATATGAAATTATAGGGGAGTAATAATAATCCCAACAACAATAATATACACATACAAGTACATTTGGGTATTTGTAAATGCGCTAATGAAGAAAATGGAATGGTACAACATAACCAAATGGGATATACAAAAGAAACGTATAATGGTTACAGGTTGAATTGTACTAAAACAGAAGTATGAAACAGAATAGTACAATTTTATATCACCAGTTTGCATTAGACACTGGACTTTATAATTTTTTATATACATATACTGTTTTTATTGTAGATTTATAATTTACTTAGTTGAGTACAATTAAAAGTGTATTTAGATATATGCAAAATGATTTAACATTAGAGGATTCGCTTTGGAAAAAGTTACTGTCTTCTACTTATTATATGTGTTTATATAGTTTTAAAATTGTTGTAACTGTCGGTTCATTCAGAATGTTTGCAGTATTTTGATTAGTCTTTTACGTGGAATTCAATTCAATGCTTCTTACACAGTGAATATAATGTAGAGATCAACGACCGGTACAGACCGATCATACGATCGAGCTCGGTCGCGTTCGATAAAAACAGTAATAAATATACGAAACAGGAGCAACGAACTCGGAAGACCTTCCGAGTTGTCAAAAGCAAATGTGAACGTGACTGCGCGAATGTGAGGTATGGATGCGAAAAACAAAGACAGCGCGTGTGAGAAAGAGAAGGGGAGAGAAAGAGTAAACGGGAGAAAGTGAGAGAGGGAATGGGAATGTGTGGATACGAAGAGCAAAAGGTAAAGAGAGCGAATTATTTGTATCTATGCGATAGCGACAACGACAATAACAATACTGCAATTCTGTTTTAGTTTTCTGTAAATATATATTTTTTGTTATTAAAACATACGGAATTCTAATTCGTCTCCACGCCTTGTTCTAACAATAAGTAAATAATGTTTAATTAAATAATATAATTAAATAGTATAATTAAATGGTATAATTAAATAATATAATTAAATAATGCAATTAAATAGTACTGCTTGTCATCATAAAAAAGGACAGTATAATTCAATCCTCTTATAACATGCTCAATTCGTTTCGTGTTGGATCGAAAATGTGTTGTAAGAGTATCACGTTATAAGAGAATTGACCGTGCATCTTATAGAATTCAAACTGTCTTGACTTTACAGACTAAAATGGATAAATCTAACATATTATTAAGATCTATAGTATACAGTCAGTACTATATTAGCTGATCCCTAACGTATAGCTTCGTCAAATTCCTCATATCAGTTCTCAAACCAATTTCAAGTCAAACAGATTGTTATATCGTAAATTTAGCTTAACTTATATAATGACAGAGGAACATATAACTGAACCGGATAGTATTTATCTTGGTCAATGCTGACATTCAATCCTTCTTCGTCGACGTTCAAATTTACGATCACATGAAAATCGTCAGAAACAAAATATCAGAAATATTCTTATTTCTTGTATATCACTGTCTTACTTTACCTATTTTCTGGTCAACAGTATCTAGCTGTACAGCTATTGATTCACTTATTTATTTATTTCGCTAATAAATGCGGGCATCTATATGCAACACTTCGGAAAGCAGACCCTTGGAGAAGTTTTATGCAAATTGTTTAAATGATTTATGAAAATATCTATGTGTTATCATAGCAATACTCTCTTTCTTCTCTTAAAATCTAAATTAATATTCTAAAAACCTATTCAATTAAATATTTATTTGTAAATTTAAATTAAACCCCCTCAAATTCTATTTATTTCTATAAGAATAATTTACCATGAAATTAAAACAGCAAGAATGTTATACTTCTTTCGTAACCAAGATACTTAATGGATCACTTCGATTTTAGGTACATAAAAAACCAACATACCTACGTGATACCTAAGTAACTTTTCATAACTGTCTTAGAAAAACTTAGTAATCAATGTATTTCCTGATCTCATCATTAGTGGTACATCAGTTTTATCATTGTCTGTAATAATTACTTATTATGTGTAGTAAGAGTGTAGAATGATCGAACCATAATTTTGAAACTCTCTTATAATATGCTTTGGAAGTTTTAAGGACTTTCCTTATCTCAAAAAAACGAGAGTTAGAAAGAAACAACTTCTAATCCGGATCTATTCACATCTATTAAATTCTAAACTAAAGGTATTAATAAAAAACTAAAAAATTCTTGTATCCCCGACCGGACAAGGAACCAAAGAATAAATTCTTAACAGTAAGGGAATTGAGAAACGTAAAAGAACCCATGTCTGTTTCTCTATACCTAAAAATTCACTTAACACCATGTTTACAGAGCACGTCAATTTGACGCGTATTGAATTTTATAAACACTATTTAGTATATGTTCACGTCTACTTTCACTGCCGCAATTATATCAGTATATACTTCAATTATCCATTTTTAAACCTCTAACTTCCAAAATCTGAATAAACGAACATGAATTTTTTCAGGAACAATAGAATAAACTGTACAATAAACGTCTGTAAACTTAATGTTGATGAATGTCAAATTGCTTGAAACTGGTACAGAAGTAGAGGACGGACAAGGAAGAGCCGAAACAGTATCGAAATGAGAGGAAAACGAGTAGGAAGGAAACAAGGAGCGCTAAGAGTAAGGCGGAAGGGTGCAGAGATCGAGAAATAAAATGAAATAGAGAGGATGTGGATGGAATACAGAGATTGTTTGGGGCTACACAGAGACGATGTATACCTCTGATGTTCGAGATACTTCTCCGAGGCTGCTTGTACATGCCGACACCGTCAAGGAAATGTCGTCCCATAAAATATATCTCGCGCGTTGGCTTATGCTGCGCACAGGCCGGCTCGGTACTTCATGGAAACGCACATTCTCCGGTTGAGCGTGTTGAGGGTGACACGTCCAGAGATAAGGTTGATGATAGGGTTGAAGGATAAACCACTCGGGGGCTGTCCGATGTATCACTGTGTTTCGCAGCTTCTGTGCTACTCGTCACCGGAGATCATTGACGAAATTTTGTCGCCAACGCGCGTAATTTTATCTCCCTATTGGGGATCGTTTGCGTAGCGCAGCGTTAAAACTCGTATTCCGACGAAGATTATATGGAATATGTGGAAGTTTATTGTACATCTTAGTGTCATTTTTAAGAATCGTATTTATAATGGGTTCTGGAAATAAATAAGAACTTCTGTTTTGTATGGAATTTTGTGCAAAGTGTGTATGATGTTATTTATATGGTCCAATCGTTCTAGGTTTAAATTAATTTGTTATTACTCGAAAGCCATTCTTTTTCATTGTGTTGATTGTCAGTAGCTATTTCAGTATTCGATACAATATTTTTATTTATCGGTTGATACTAAAAACACTTCGTCGACTAAACATTGTCAATTGAAAAACGTTAACTTGGTGATAGAAGTAAGTTACTGCCTATTGTTGGTTTATCGATCTAGTTGCGAAGAGATAGTGTATGTCACATTCAAATGTTCGTAAAATAGTATCCGTGTAAAAGTAAAGACTCAATTAAAAGTGTGTTATCTACATTAGGATATATTGCAATTTATTTTCATATTAAAACGGAGAGAACGTTCTTTTAGAATAACATATATATGATGTATTAAATAAAAATGAATACGATTAAGGATAATATTGATCTTTAGTTTTTATATAGAAACGTGGATACACAGCCATTAAATCCTGTTTATTAAATTTATAGTCGAATACATTAAACCATTTCCTGTACGATATCAAGTGGAAAATGAAAAAAATGGTTTGTTTAAATTTATAAGAATAATAAAATTCAAACACAGATATAAGGTTATTTTAAAACGAATTAAATGATTTGTTTTAATATTTATGTATAATGCTGCTCGAAAATTGGCAATCGTTTTGCTCTTTTAATGAATATTAGTCTTTACGTAATTCTATCATTAAGAATTCTGCGTAAAAAATGATTTTTGAAGGTTGAAATATACCTCAAATACTACAATGATAGTAATTGTAGCATCATGCGATAGATTTGCGAACTAGAGTAGTGTAATTATTTATAAATATTTTCAATAACAATTAACTAATAAGTACTCAGTTAAATACACAATTAACTAATTGTAATATAATTTTGCATGTTTGTTTCCAAAAGTTGTTTGAAGAAGGCTGCTTTTTTGTCCATCATTATAACTATACAGACTGCAAATCTTTATTCAAATTCAAATTTTTAAGAACATAATTAGTAAAATAGAATTATGATAGAAAAAGATTCTTAAAAGATTCTTAAGAGTATTTCTTAATAAATAAATACTATAAAAAACAGTACACTTTGCATATTTTATATATATTTTCGTATCCTAGGTATTTTATCGAATTTTGCACTGTCACATTTCCCATAAATGTACACAAATTCTCAGTTTAATTATAAGAAATATTTCATAATGATCAATTTGTTCAAAACTCAGATCGTAATGATTTTGAAATACGAAAGAAACTTTCCAAGTGATGTACTTTACGCGAATAAAATAATACTATAGAAAAGATATTAATAGCGACTAATAATAATAATAATAATAATAATGAATTTTATGCGGTTTGATTTGATGTCTTGGTCTTAATTTAAAATTTGTTTCATCAGAATGTGTTATTACACCGTTACAGTTAATTAAAAAATATAATACATGTAAATCCTTTTTCATAGTCATCGTTGTTGAACTCTTTTAATTATTATTTACTTTATGCGTATGCAACCTTTTATAATTAAATAATAAAGTAATGAATTTTGATTTATAATTTGCACGCATGCGTATCCGAAGCGTTTACTTTAAAAATTAGACGTCAAGATTGGTGATGAATGTTAACGATGTACAACTGGACGTTGATTATATTCATGTATGCAGATACGTTAAATAAATATGTAACACCTATAAATATAAATAATCATTCTTGTAAATCGTATAATTACACGGCACATAATTTGTAATTCTGTATTTATAATCATAAAATTGTGAAGTAATATGAATAAAATATTTCGTACATGTTTAACGTCCAACATATAAGTGAACATTGTAACTTGCATGAGCTTGTTAATACAGAAATCTTGTAAATTCATTCATCTTTGGTTTATATATTTTTCATAAATTATTGTATTTTAATTTCCCATTTTAAGGTTATTATGTTTAGTGCTTAACAAATAAAATATTGTTTAATTAAATTAAGTACGTAAATCCAATACATCACAATAGTATCATTTCCATCAAGTATTTGAAAAGAATTATCTTATTCAAACAGATAATTTCCTTATAATTTCAAGCGACAACTTGAACAAACATAACAAGCAACTATTAATTGTAAATCAATTTACAATTTATTCCGATGAATATATATCTATGCAACACAATAAAAACATATCAATAATATCACCAAATATATGCCTTCCACTGTTTCAAGAGCAGATGTAACAGCCAATTAATCCTCTCTCGCTACAAAACAGAATTCAAAAGTTCACGCAGTCCATCTTTCCCTCCATCGTTCAAAACTACCACGTTAATAACAACAATAACATCAATAATGTTGACGTCGGAAGTGACGTATCAATTCGGTGCCATTGATAACGTCCAATCGGTAATTGTTTCTGATCTAGAACGCAAGGTGTTCGCGTCTCATCGGAATGCAAGCCGGCGGTCGGGCCGGAACAACCAGTTGAGGGAATAAAGACGCGATAAGGTCGGCGCATAAATCACGGGGAAAGCTATTCGGAGCAACATATATTGCAGGCTGTCTATAGGGCCGCCGTTATTGTGGCGATTTTCGCACCGGGACCAAGCGTTTTACGAGTGAACAGGCCGAAGCAAATTGCCGACTTTTTACAAAATATGGCCGAGATTGAAGATAGACCGGCGAGGAACAGGTCCGCAACATTTTGCAAGTTGGTTAAGTGCGGAAGAACGTAAACGGTAGAAAAGAAGACGGGGGTGGGGGGAGGATTAATGCAATCCGCGTTGTACCGCTGGTGGGGATATCTACATCCCTGAAATACGAATAGGTTAATAATTTTGGGGATACCGTAAGTATGTCGTACAAATTTGGATGATGACCAAGAAACTTCGCCGAAAGATATCCCATTACATTCTATCCTATATTGAAACTTGCGAGAGGACAAATCGTTTATCAGATTTAAACTTGGACACCGACCAAGATTAGTTAACATACAATTTAATAGGGTCGTGTATCGAGCGCGATCTTATTAGCTGCGACGAACGGTTTTGCTAGATACGCACCGATAAAATAGGTAATTTAGATTAGATCAGTTAGACGATAACTGAAAGTACGGAAGTTGAGCGAAATATTAACGGTAATATGCTTTTTGTGGTTTGAACGGTGACTTTGTTTGATGGTGGCTATTAGGATTATTTATTGGGTGATTCGCTTGATTAAGATTGTACAGTTGTTTCTTTATTTCGTGATGAACATCATTACGATTGAAATGGAGTTTGGTCACTGAGTTTTTGTATGAAGTAATTCTCAACCCTTCCGGTATGATTTAATTATGAAAAATTGTGCATGATTCTTTTTATGATTCGTACATTTTGTTAATTAAACAAATATTAATTATAAGTAATCTGTCCAGGTACTACTAAATAGTATGCCAATTTATTCTCAATTAGGATCTGTACAAATTTTGTGCACGCAAAAACATGTTACCTGTAATCTTAGCAAGAAAAATTAATGACGAGCTGTACTCGTCATTTTACTGCAAGGGGTTAACGCTTTACTATATGTAACGCTTTTGATCAAGGCAACCACTCAGTAACTATCAATACTGTTTTCGTCATCGCGTAGAGTCTATGTCTTCAACCACAAAGCTTTGTAATTTTAAGATCAAATTATAAGGGAATCTCGTAATGTTGTTTTGATTGTTTTTGTTCTAAATTAGCGTTTTAAGCATTCAAAATCGAAAAGCTGATTAATAGGCTTGCGGTAGATAAAGTGTTCATTATGTTAAAGACAATTTGTAGATGTTTACTTTATGCTGTTAACTCTGTTATAAAGATTTTTCGTAAATTTTATGAGTTTTTTTGATCTATGTATTGAACATTGACGTAGAGAGAACTCTGTAGAGGAAATAAATAGAATTTCATTGTGAAACACGGAAAAATACAAAATGTATTAATAGAAACCTCTTTTCTGGCACTAATAAACTTCTAACTTATTAGTTGGTTACTTAATAACTTTTAATAATATGAATGTTTGAATCCTTAGACTTAAAGCAGACGAAATCAGGGTTCGAGAGCAGAAAACTATTTTAAGAATATACTTTTTAGAAACATATTTACTCTCATCAACATTTTGGCGCGAATTAGTTTAACCCCTTGTTCTATGATTTCTTTCTCGACTGTGCTCGATAAAACTACTTTACCATTAATAATTCAGTAGAGACAGAAAATAATTTGATGCTTATTCTGTCTACTTTTATTCTAAGGGTTAAAGATTGATAATAGACAAGTAATATTTCATTTATATGAAAAATAAATAAATAACATTTAGATTGGTTGAATTCGGTTGAAAATTTTCATCACGAGTCTGATTCGATATTATAAGATAAGGGGTTAAAGTTCATTTGATAGGAGTGTATCTGGACTCCGAAAACCTAAATATTGACAGACAGAATAAATATGATAAGCGAATTATTAAGGTCACTTAACAGCCAAGTAAACACGTGTAAGATGATTGTTTTTGTGTCTCTTTGTAATTGTGTGCATATGTATGTTCAGGAGATAAAAAAAGTGAAGCGAATTTTTAGGGAGTGACAGCAAGGTTAATAATCGGAGTGAGTCGATCATTAATTCGAAGCGACTTCATGACTTTCAGTTAATTTGATGTCAGATTTTGATGAAAACTCTGGAATTCGGGGGGATTGAAAAATATAAAGTAATATTAATGTTTTTTCTTTCATTTCGTAGTTATTAATGTTTAATGGAAATGACGTTTAGAATTCTCATTTTCTGTATGACATCATTTTAACCATATTTCGTTAATTAAACTTCAATGTATTTCATTAAGTTATTCATATTTTTAATAATATTTTGTCATTTATAGCTCTGTAATAGGCTGTTAAGTTTCATTAAGTGCGAATTGATATCTTCATATTGGTTGTTAGAAATTAATTAAATAATAACGAGATGGTCTGTATTTTCTCCTTTGCCTTAATAAACTAACTATACACCTTTAAGTAATCCTTAACACGTTGACTGTCAAGAATTTGCAATGTTTTGTACAGTACTACTTATTCTTTTGTACTACAGAGAAATGATATTACATCTAATTATAATTAGATAATTATTAATGATTTCGTATTGCAGTTCATTGGTTACGCTATTGCCCAGTTACTTATGTTATTAAATATTTTTGCTCGATAACAATTTTCTTGTTGTAACTATTTTAAACAATTTGGTAGTTCCAGTCATTGATGACTACTGTGACAGTCAACGTGTTAATTTTCAAGTATGATTACCGATTAATGTTAAATATTCTCGTCTGTAGCAACTAATAAAATATATTAAATTTATTTCTTTTTACTTATTTAAACATGCCTACATACTAACACCATCAACTACATAACGAAAATTTCACAAGTTTCAAGATTCACAATATTTCAAATAGAGATCTATGAGACCGTTCATACTTAAAGTTTAAATTTACAATCCTACACACATCCTTCCAGTAAACCATCATACATTTTTCCGAATAAAATGATTCAAGCCAGTACGCACTATGCACACCTTTAAACAACAAGTTTCGGTGTTACCACTCTCAAAGACAATTTCGCCAGATTACCCAAGCACATTGTTTCAACGACAACCCCGACCGACATTCTTTCCGGAAAGTATTCGCCTCGACAAGAATTTCAGTCCGTCAGTTACGAACTGGCGTAACTGACATTCATGACATTTTATTTTTTCATCTTTGACGGCGAGCTCCGACATGACGATGACTCGAAGCGCCTCCCCTCTGTGTAATAAAGGAGCGTCACCGAACGTCCGCAAGGAGCTCGAGGAGTGCACGAAAATTCCACGGAATCCTGGAAAAATTTATGGTCCGGATGTTTACTGACGCTGAATTCTCCCAGGCTCTCTCAGCCAGCGGCAAGATAGCGGTGGCTCTATTTCGTTTTGCTCCTCCAGCACTCCGGGGTGGCTATTAGTCGTAATTACTGGAGGAATAAGTCTCTGCTTAATACCTCCCTCTCGCACCCTTTCATCTTTCACCTATCCGAGACGATATTCTCTCACCACCGCCGTCTTTCAAGAGCGTGAACTACTCTCCGGCAGGTTCTCTAGACCTTCCACGCCGAATCTTTCTCATCCGTACGACCTTCATTTCGGCTCGAGCCGGATGAAACAGTGAGCGGGAATTATCGCTTGCAGCTCAATATTCCGCCCTTCCGTCCACGCGTATCCTTCCTCGTATATTCGAGCAGTGGAACAGGCCCAGTTTCGTTTCATTGTGACTAAATATGTAGTTCCCTTAGATGTTGATCCATCTTCCGCGAACCGACTTATGATTTAAGGGAAAAGCATCAATAGTTAACCAGATAAGAAAAATCTTCTGCGTGAATAATGGTAAACGTTTGCTTCTTTCTTAAATAGAAAGACTCGACGCGTGAAAATGTTGTTTGAACTTCTTACATTATGTAACGAAGCGAACTTTTTTGAAATAGTTACATTATCCAAATTTTATAAGCATTTTTGAAAATTCAATACTTGCGTTAGAAGTTAATCATCCTTTAAAACGAGAGAACTAGTAATTGACCATATGTTAGTCAGCAGTTGATCACTTACAGGAAAATCAAAAACACTAAAGGTGATTACTTTAATATTGTTTATTTGCAACGATTATGATAAATTACAAGTGAAAGAACAAATACAAATGAAAAGAAGTTAATTCCATGTTGAAAATTGTAGGCATACAACCAATATCAGTGAAATAAATTGTTAGTTTTCACGATAAACAATTTAATTCAGGTAAAAGTGTTTCGAAGTTGGGTTGGTAGATGCTGCAGCATACCTATTGCGTCTTTATCGAAAGATTATTACTTTTGAAAACCTTACTTTTTAGGGTTTCCTGAAGAATAGTCAACTATTGATACCTGCTCAATTATTGGTGCTTTTACCTGAATATGTAGTTTCAGGATTGGGGATTTGATTGCGAGTTGAGCTGAAGGTAAGAATCCTTTTTTAACACTATTAACAAGTCAATATTTCCAGCTTAATCTATTAACCAGTTAAAGTTTTCTTATTTTGTAATTGTTGATGTCATAAAAGAGTTATATATCAAAAACTTTTTAAGAAGTTAAAAGTTTTACTTTTAAAATGAATAACCTTGTTTGCATAGTATAATGAATATCAGGAGAAATTTAGAAGAATTTGTTGTTATAATTTTTGTAAGAATTATATATTAATCATATTAAATACTTAATACTTTTCAGTATTAATGTGGTTAATACTTAAACTGTGAATGTGATTTTCAGTTATAAATAAAAACGATGAATTGAATAAATCACATTAGCAATTTTAGTTTTAGTTTTTTCAATATATTGTTGTGTTGGATGTGTTAATTATGTAGCTTTTCAGAATGAAGTTTTAGAGGAACATTTTTAGACAGATAACAGTTAGCAGAACATGATTTATCGAAACAGGGTTCACAGATTTATAGAACATTTTTTGGAAGCGTCTTCGTATATGTTATGAAATTATTATTTTTAGTTAACAATTTTTAAACACGAACATTTGTATGTAGACATTGAAGTGTTCAGTATTCTAAATCGTTTATATTTTCCGCTTTCATTGATATTATAAAAAAATATAAATATGTATAGTGCAGTAAATCAGAATTTTTTACTAAATTTTTGTATTATTTTCAAATAGAATAGAATCCATTAATAAAATTCTACAGCTTTTATAATTGTTGGCAAGCTTCACGGAGTTGTTAGAAGCCCCAATTTTTTTCAACTCGTTTTGATCGACATCTGAATGTCGTACTAGGAAGACAAGTTTCCAGTGTAATAAGAGTAAATCGAAACCCTCGGAACTCTCTCAGTTCATCTTCTTCCCTTGAAATTCATTAGTCTATGTCAGAAGTTGTAAATGCAGCTGTGGCGGTCGTGTGTCGATATTATTAATAGTAACGCCAATACAGTATTTCACTGCAGCAAAGAAATATGGAAATATGTACTAACCATGTGATAGGGGTTGTATGTATTTTGTCAATAATAACATATTACAGATTTAGTTTTATAGTATTAATTCACTATTAATGTATAATTTTAAAGTGAGTTGTTTCTTTCGATTATTCTAACTATATTTTCTTCGATTTAGCTTACGTTAAATTAATATTCTTCATAGCGCATAATAATTGAAGAAAATTAAAGCAATAATAGTTTAAGCATTTAGATCTGTCAATAATAGAAAATCTTATAATTCATACCATTATATACGAAAAACGGAATTAAAGTATTAAATTGAAAATAAAATTAAATATATATCTTTGATATACATATGTATACTGAATTACACACTACAATCTCCAGTTGAATACTCAACCACATTAAATTCTCTATGTGACAGTGTAAATTAAACGGTATTCCGTTCTCAAATCGAATAACTCGACAAATGTTTGACAAGTTAAGAAAATACATAATAAAATTAAACTGTTGAATCAAGGTTTCCAATGTTTCTATTGGGGAGTTGTGGACAGTCGTATAAGTTGATTTTCTTTAATTGGTAGATAAAGCTGTATGTAGCTTCAATAATAAATGTTATTATTAGTAATAATATTAATAATTATATTAATAATAATTAGTAATAATATGAATAATCGAATTAACAATAATTAGTGTTAATATTAAGAATCAATACTTTTATATAACATACTTATTATAAATGTTACAAGTGCATTTATTTTTAATAAACTGCAGTTATACACAACTATTTTAAAAGTTTTTTAACAAGTATATTACCAACATTGTAGGCTCACGTTTTGTTTAAAACAGTTTAAATTAACATAATGTGGAATAAATTTTTTTCATTATTTGCATATCAAAATGTTATTCGTTATAATCGTTGAAAGAATATTCTGTCCCTTATTTACAAACCGGACTTTTCCATGATTTTCAGTTAATTTGATTTCAAATTTTGATGAAAACTCTAGAATTCGGCGGGATTGAAAAATATAAAGTAATAGTAATGTTTTTTCTTTCATTTCGTAGTTATTAATATTTAATGAAAATAGCATTCAGAATTCTCATTTTCCGTATGACATCATTTTAACCATATTTCGTCAATCAAACATTTATAACTCTGTAACTTTTAATCATATGTAAATTGACATTCATATTTATTGTAAAACATTAATTATGGGTTTGAGAATATAGAATCATAATTTTACTTTTCAATTTCACAAAATTAAATTTAATAGGATGGGAAACATAAAAAATCGTAGTTTTATTTTTTGGTGGTAATAGGTACTTATATATCTACTATTGCATATAAAACTTTACAATACTTTATACAAACATTATACTCAATTTAGAAGTTTCGATCCTTGGTAATTTTTTTCATAAATTCTCTGATATTATTTCGAGTTTGTGTAACACACATTCTCGTATATCTTTTATTTCTTTCTGTTTCGATTATGTTACTTTCATTTTAATGTTTCATTATTGTTTGTAATATAAAAGAACTACCGTGAATGTTATAATCTTATTATTTCTTATTATGCATTCAAGCTGGGGTCTATTACAAATCGATAATGTTACTGCATTTGAAGGGTATTAAATTCTTTTTCTAGATCATTTTATTAGATCTCTTTCTTTTCCACTTGTTCTTATCTTTTTACACATTCTTCAATATATTCCACTCCATAATATATTGTTTGCATTCATTGTAGTAATTTTTGTATTTTTCTTTACTTATTTTTTATTTTTAGTTATTTTTATTTGTAACATACAGCTTATCTTATTTTCTTTTACCATTACCTGCCATGTTTGATTTCCTTCAACGGTCGAGTTATCGTAAGCTTATGGTTTAAGGGGGTTTGATATTTGCTTTTTGTTTCGCCGTGTGTATATGGACGTTCCCATCGGGAATATGTGCATAGCCGGTTAGTAGCTTGTCTAGTACCGCGAGTGATAAAACGGGAAAATCGAATCAAGTGAGAGAGTGATACATAAACATAAGAAGGGTGAAGAGAAAATGAGAAACTGGAGAAAATAGGGTAATGTAAGAAGGAGAAATAAGAAAAAAACGGAGGAAACGAAGTAACATTAAAAATATTAATTAACATTGGAATAACGGTGGTGTTAATGTTAAATCTGAGTAAAATAAATGTATAATAAATGTATCTTGTCATGAAATTACATATTTTCACTCACTTTCATTTTAATTATTAATTTTATGTTTTAAATATTTATCAATTTAGGATACTGTTATTTTGCTTAGTTTGTGTTATAATATATAAAATTTATATTTCATGTTAATGTATATCACTAATGAAACCGTAATTTACAAACGATTAATATATACATATGTAATCGCTTATTTATATGGTGTATTCAATCTAAAATATATTGGAATGGTAATTATGTTATCTGTCCAAGTGCATTTAATTCCATTTATTTAATCTTCTTTTTTTCTAATTTAATAATTGTCAACAACGTCTTTCACTTACAGATTAAAATACATAATTTGGATAGAATGTTGATGGCAAATTAATTGTGGTGATAAGTTTTAAACAACGATCGTGAAAGTACAAAACCCAAAAGTACACAGTAGTTGGTATCGATAATTACTAACGTAGAAGTGCTTGACGCCAGTATTTATGAGCATAGAAATCGATAGAATCAATGAACCTCTCGAATCCTTCAAGGCACATATATTTATTATTGGTAAAGTGCAAGAACTGAACGTGTGATTATTTGCTAAATCCTTATCGTTTAAAATATATATAATAAAATAATAATATGTAATAAATATATTGTGTTAATTTTATTTAATGTTGTTTTAATTAAATTAACACAAATGTATATATTACCAAATAAATGATGTTGTTTTATTTTAAAAATTGGGTTACTGATTACGAAAACAGTTTATGCAAAATATTTGAAAAGTAAATTTTCTTTTAAACTATGTTTTATAATAACTTACTGATACGTTAATTTACACACTAAATGTTTAAATAGTACACTACCATGTTTTGAAATATTTGAAATATTCGATTTACCTCCTAAAATAAATTTGAATTTGTTTATTTAACCGCGCGAAGATGAAAATGAAAAATTTGACGTCAACATATCACAGAAAGAAGAAATTTTTCTTGTAATATCAATAATAAAACTTCGATTACTTTCAAATTGAAGTTAGTAGTACCAACCCATTTTTTGAATGTATTATTCAGGTAAACAAAGTTTGCCACTGGAAATAGAATGAAAAAAATATTTTTCAGTTTCGATCAGGAATAATTCTTCGATAACGCAACTCAATTTGATATTGGAGTGGTATTAGTTTACTACCCATTTCCAAAAATTTGATTCCTTCCGTTTACTGTGTACTGTGTATTTTCACAGCAATCTCAATTGAAGTATCGAAGCACTGGTTCAGAAAACATAGAAACTCGATTTAGTTCGAAGCAATATTTATTCTGTGATAAACGAAAAAACAATAACGTTGTCTTGCAACATGCTACAGGCGTATCACGTAAATAGTACCAATACTATAGCAAATTGTATGCGGGAAACAAAGATATTTTTTTAAATTAATGAAATTCTAAAACATTTTTAAAGTTTCTTGTTTTTTTATGAAAACAAATCGTATCTAATTGTGATATTAAAAACTTTTTAAAAACAAATTATCATTATGATATAGATATATTACAAGAATAGTTAATATTATAGGAATACTTTTGCAAATTTTACAAATTATTAATTTCATGATTGTAGAAACAATTTAATATTCGTTTTAATTATACCGTTTACAGAACGAATATACAAATAAACGTATATTATATATAGTTTAAAATGAATTTTTGTTTTGTAAAACAGTTGAACATATTGTAGGAGAAAAAGAATTTTATTTGAAACAGTATAATTATTTCATCATAGCTCACAATAAAACACTAACTAAATTAAACAACGCACACACTATTTATATACTCAGATGCTCTTGTCTCACTCACACACTTTCTAGAACATTCTTTCATCACCATGCATTAACTTCACATATATTTGGAATATTCTAGATTCTTAAAAAAAAGAACATTATTAACATATGGAGAAAATCAATATAATCTAGAATATTCCAACGCTTTGAACATTCATTCAAAACGCGCTCACACACACAGTCGCGTCATTCATCTATTGCACACACATTCATCAGTCAAAAACATCCATTCCCACAATATATATATACATATATATAAAGTGAACAAAATTATATATATAAGGTAATTTTATATGGACGCTATAATCTATAATAATCCTTATAAATATGAAACATAATTTATATACAGTATCATCACTAAAAACCATCACATGGTTCTAAAACCATCATGCCCCAAAAATTACTATCAGAAGCATTCACTTGTTTCTAGTTATGAAAGGTTCTCTCTGTTCTCCAATATCTCATACCATCATTCCCACACACAAATTACCACATTCATATTCTAATTAAGTTAAATTACTCTGTACTTTATTAAACAAAAAATTTAGACTTTTTACACAAAATTACATTTCAAATTCACTTCCACGACGCGTGTTCACACAAAACGTGCGAAATAAATGTTTTAGATTCCATACGAAACACATCGTAAGCAAGTGTAAAGGTAGAAGATGTCCGATGCTGGTACCGTTGGGGTTAGAAATGTTGGGTAAAAACAATGCAACGGGTATACACGAAAAAACGAACCATCGACCTATTTCTGAAAACACGTTTATAATCCACGTCGCAGAATATGGCGTTGCAAAATCGCAGCAGCAGAAAGCATCCATGCGGAAAACGCGGAAATCGCCTCGTACCGGAAACTGTCGCATTTGTGATACTGGTCTGGATTGCTTGACAACGGTCGTAAACGTGTTTCGTAAAAGCGTCTCGCCTACACTTGGCACGCACTGCTTGTGTCGGCTAACAATATGCCCGGAAAAATTAGCTTCTGACTAACTTTTCCTTTTACAAGTGTTCGTTTAAGACATATAACCCTACTAACTACTTTGTCATTAATAGTTTATTAGAAAACAAAGAATTCTATGTTTATCCTATGCCTACATTGACCTTAATTAACAATTGATAATAGTGTTAGGATTTTTGGGACATATCCCAATGATTACACCACGTGAGCTTAGTTTTGTATATTACGACTATTACGACATTTTAGAGGAAAATAGAGCAAAACGAGACAGGAATGTTTTTCATAAATAAAGAGTTCGTATCAAATTGATATCGCATGTAATGATTCTAATAAGCCCTCGGTGCAGTTTGAGATCGACTGCAGAGCCGTGCATCAGTTATTTTTCGATTAAAAGTCAATGAAAAAGTTTTGATATTACATAGATGCTTTGTGTTAGAAAGGTATAGTATATTGTAGTATCGTAGTTTTAAGACAGCGGGACAGCGAGTGTTGTAAGAGTCATAAAAGAGAAAGGGACTGATGGAGACCAGGCCCAAGGGTTGGTGGGTTTTTTCTGACGGATGCGTAAGCGAAGATGATGAGTGCGTGGCGATGAGAGTGGGGTGCGTTTGAGAATTTGTTGGAAGTGTGAGTAAGAAGAATGTTTGTGGGGGAGAGAATGGTTTTTAAGTGCGGATGGTGAGAGATTTTGAAGAGAGTTGCGGTGACTAGAGAAGAGAAAAGACCTGTACACTGCGAACTATATCGTTTCTATTTATTTGTATTTTATTCAATTATCTACTTTTAAAAATAAAACATATTTAAAATACCATTAATACCATATTAATATATATATCGACGTATGTTTTGTTGTTCTAGGTAACGATTTTGTTATTTGTTTGTTTGTTTGTTTTGTCTTTCGTGATAATAGTCCTGTTGTAATAAGATTTGTATTCTATTAAAAAAATAATAAATAAGTGACATTATTTATTAAACCCAACACTTTGTTTATAGTTTTAATTGGTTACGTGTAATCGTACTGATGTGTAACAAATTAGAATTGATATATATTTATAGTTTGTTTGTATCAGCTAAAAATTAAACATATTCTACTAGCAATTTTGATTTAGTAAAAATAAAGATTTTGTATTTTTATACGATTTTGCATGAGTGTTCCGTTTTACCCTATCATTTTTGAGAAGTGGATATTTTAATACCTTTAGAAACTCGTATTTTCCTTCGTAACTGAATATTTTTATTAAAAAAATCTTTTATTTCCTTATAATCAAAGATCCACTTAAGACTTCCAGAAAAGGATTCATGCGTTTACTGCTCGAGATACTTTGTTATTACTATTAAAAAGGGGTTTCATTTTACTCTACTTTCTCCTATTCTGAAACCGCCGATTATATTCTTTTGTTTTTTCATGAGGCCAAACTATATTGCTTAGTATAAGTATGCGAATTGTAGATGCTTGCTACAAATAGCAAAGGAATATTTACTTTCAAATCAATTGAGTATAATACAATTTATAGTAATAACCTTAGTTACGATTTAAAGAAAGATATTTCGGAGTAAATATTTTTAAACGGCTGCTGTCATTTACTTTTTTGTCTTGCAATAATTAAATCTAGATACTTAATTTGTTTTTAAATTTAAATAATTTATCTACTTCTTAATAATTAGGATTTATAAAATAATTTGTCTATTATTGATAAAACATTAAAGTATTGATACGCAATTAGATACAATTTGGTATTGTATAATACTAAAACTACCTAGCAATTGGAGTGACTTATTTCTAAGTTTTCATAACAAATTAGAACAATACATTTCTCGAGATTTGATAGGTCCATTATTGTTGTATTTGTACAAATACACAAATTTATTTTACAGTTTTTCGCGAAAGCCTTGTCATAATTTAAATACCTGCAAACTAAACATTTAAAAATGGGTTAATTTGACTCGTCTCGTTGTTTGATTAATATTTTTATGTTAAATTTGATAAAAATTAACATTACATTTAAAGAATTATAGAGAACACATTTCATATTCGTATTATAACAAAAAAGAGACGTAGCATGTCTCAACAGAATGTGGAAATCGTACTGCACGTCGTGTTACACTGAAGCATTTCATTCATATCGTAGCTGTTATTACCAATGCAAAATAAACGGTGTTAGATGTGTATGAAATATGTTTATTCATTCGTGACAAGTTGTCAGCTGTAATTTCAAATTGATGAAAATCGTGCATAGGAACTAATTTCAAAATGTCATCGTTTAATGAAAGGATATTCCGCTTTTGCATACTTTGCAGACGGCTAATGGTGTTCGAAGCAATATTTATGACGCGGAAATCTCGCCATTGTTATCAGACTCCAAACGCTCGCGGACGTATGAAATATTAAAAAGCGGCGAATTCAACGCGAAATCAAATTTGTCGTTGAATTAATCCGATACTACGTGTAATTAACGCGCGCTGTATCAGCGAGTAACGCCGATTTGTATACTAAAATTAAATCATTCTTAAACACCATTATCGCCCTGCTTTCACACAGATTATTTTAGAAACTTGATTTAAAGGTGGAATCAAATTAAACTGAACGTCACCCAGGAAATTATAGTATACAATAAACTAAGGTTTAAAAATATTAACGAACTATATATTTTTGTATGATTATTTGCGCAATTAAGCCACAAGACCTAATTAACGTACGAATATTACAGTTGGCGTTATTACTGTTATTGGACAATCGATTTTTATTGTAGACATTTAGTTTTTGAGATATTTGTTTCATTACATTTTATAGTTTTTTGATCGATTTGAATTAAAATAATTAAAAAATACTTTTTCCCTTAACGTTAAACGGATAAATTCATATTGATTAGTAAATATCGTTAGCATTTTTACCTCAATAATTCAATGAACTCGAAGGAAAGAAACACAAAAGAAATTTAATTAAAAGTATTTTATTTGAAATCAAATTTGTTGTATTTAATTAATTATTTAATTAACATTCGTATAATTCAGCTAAAAAGCAAAATATACGTCCATACTTTAAACTCAATGTTCATTATGAACAAATTCTATATCTCACTCGTGAGAACAATGTTTCTACATCGATTGTACTTTTTCAATTTACAAATGTAGAGGTTTAGATAAATAAACGTAATACAAAGCTGCATGCTGCTAGTAAAAGTTTTTATTCTTTTCCTGATTCGCATTAACAATACCTTCCTCCAGTCTTTCCTTTTTCCTGTTTACGTTGCACCATCTCTCATTTATATCCTTTTATCTTCTGTTTAGTATCTAGTGATCCTTCCGCTCTTTTCTATCCTCTTAATACTCTCTTAATTGCGACCCCGCAACCTATTTATTTCTTTTCTACATCTCTTCTAAACTATCAACGCTTTCTTTCTTTCTCTTTTCCATCCATTGTTCTGTTTTGATTTTTATTTTCCTTCACTGAGTTTTCTTTCCCTTTTTATTTCTTCTACTTATCATAACTTCGTATCTGTTTACTAGTATATTCTTTCATTTTTTTCAACATGCTTCATTTTTATCGCCACTGCATAATTTCACATCCGTACTTTCTATTTTTCGCGCTGTTTCCTCTTTGTTCTTTACCTCTTAAACTCCCTTTTCCGCCTTACCAACTCTTCCCAATAACTCCTTAACTGTCTGCCGACTATCACTTTCTTCCTTCTTGCATACTTCTTCTATCTTCAACTTCTTCAGAATTTTATTACCTTCTCTTTTTTTCTTTACATATGTTCTTGCCGTTATCAACTACTTGTTTTATAACTTTGTCTTACACATACATTTTCACCCACTTACTTATACGTATCTTCTTACTTTTAGTTTCATTTTTTTGACATTGTTTGATAAAATTTTTTTTGAAAACTGATCGAAATATTATTATTCACATAACGCAGTGTAATTGACATGAATTTGATTATTGTCAGATAGTTTGAGACTTAACAGAACATTACATTCTATAGTAAATGTTATTTTTTTAAAGAAAGGTGTTATATACGTTAATATTTTCAATAGAAGATATGATAAAATTAAGAAAAATTAGTTTTGATGTAGGTAAGAGTTGGCTTTTCAAAACAAATATTTTTCATGTCAACAGAAACAATGAAAACATTTTAGCTTCCAGTTTTCGACTATATATTTTACTTATTTTGAATAATGTAGATTACCTTACATTTTTTAAATCGTTTTTCTGTTCTTTTTTTCAGTTCGTTCGATAAATGTTGTATCAGGGTCAGGGCATCTTTTATTATTTGCTCTGAATACATAAGGATTATATGAACGTCTATATGAAATTAATACATTTCATAATTATCTTAACTAAAAACAAAACGAAATTTCTTATTTTTCAAGTAAAATTAAGTAAAGTTAATATTTTTACATTTAATGAAATAAAAAAGTAACATAGTTAGGTATTTTATGTTGTAAAAATCGATAGTAATTTCTATTCACTTCAAGTTACATAATTTTGATCATATTTAAAAATATAATCGCATAAAAATGAATTGATATATTTACCTTGTTATGTATAATATTTGCTCAAATATTTCTCTATGAAACTAAGGTATTATGTTGTTTTTTTCAATAACCGATTCCAGGCACGTGCTTTTTTATAAATTTTGCATATATTCGCTGGATAATACAAATGCCAAACGTAACCATGTGCATTCGTTGTCATTGAATGACAATATGATTTTTTAATATCGTGGTATTCCATATTTGTCAGATTTTTCATATTGTCGCAACTCACACTACAAATTAAAAAGCCTTTCAATAAGTAAAGATTAATATAGTAAAATAAAGATCACGCGATTTTACACCTGCAATGTTAAAATGAAGTATTCTTACAAATATTTAAAAAATATGAAAGTATTAAAAGAATAATCTTAAAAATATTTAAAACATATTAAAGTATTAAAAGGATACTCTTAAAAATATTTAAAAAGTATTAAAATATTAAAACAATACTCTTTTTAGTTTCGTCAGACCAAGCTTTTTCAACAATCCATTTTTCATTGCTATGTGTCAACGAAGAAAACACGATTCACATTCACATTGACAGCAAAACGCATCGTTCTTCCAATATAAGAATTCCGAATTCGGAATTTCGTTATTTAAAACGGCATGTTAATGCTCGACGAATATCCGGAACACAGATGGAAAATCGCTGGACTATAAATTATTCGAAGCAGACAGGAATCGATCGGTATTTCATTGGTACTTGAAATACGTCGGAGTGTAAAAGACCACGGAAATTTGAGGGTTGTAATTCCACGAGAAAACATTGAATAAAACCGGCACCAGTTAATTTCGGTTACTGGCAGAACGATTTAAACAAAAGGTTTTTAATCGAACTCGTTTGTGTTCACGTTGCTAATTCACTCTAACTGTTAGGTAATTCAAAATTTATCATCGCGTGTTGGACGTCGCGGTGCGTCCGTGTTTTGCGGAAAGAAATTAATTTGGCGAATAGATGATGCATTCTTTTTTCCCTTTGCACGCTGCGTAATTGCAAGAGCTCACGCGTGTGCGCCCAAACATTATACTCTGAAGCAGAATTACCCAGGCAAATGAAATTTATGATAGCACAACGATGCTCGCCATAATGAAATGCGGCCAACCTAAACAAAATGAAATTCACTGACCGATTTTTTAATCCGAACAGCAATTCAATTTTTTCGGTGTATCTGCGTTACGCTCGCAATTAAATTTTACACGTTCACTACGGATATGTGTATGCAAACCTCATACACGACTGAGCTTATTCAGAAATTCTTTAAGCATGAAAGTAGTATTAAGTTTACATTTCAAGAAGATATTTTAGTAAGCAACGGTTTACTAATTCCGGCTCAATGATTATTTAGTTTTTTCACGAGAAACAGTTGCGTTTCATGTATTTTCTTGGTTCATTTAAAATTAAATATGAATTAAATCGCTTTTAAGGTTTTTTATGAATTAAGTTGTTATTTAATTCATAAATTATGAATATATTCAGTGGATATATTTATACAAATTTCTATACACATATGCATAGATTTATATGTCAATATTTTTATTGAGATTAATACTTAATCAGTTATGGATAGTATATTAGATATATATTATTTTGTTTAATCAGTCTTTAATTTTTTACCATTCATATATAAAGAAGATACACGAATGAATTATGCAGGTATAATAAGAAGCAATCGAAATTAGTTTAACGAATGCGAAATAGAATTTATTTAAAACCGAATCAAAAATGTTACATTACGCGTAAATAGGTTAGATTAAAAAAATCAATTATATAGATATAGTTGTTCACATATAATTGCATTTATGTTCGGTAAAGTTTATTGCAATATTGAATAAAAATAATAATGACGAATAAAATTATATTCCATAACAATGAGCCGTAGTAAGCAGTAATTAGTGGAATAAGACTTTATTGAATAGTACTTTATACATTCTTTGAACTATATGACCGTTATGTATATACCTGTTGTTAGTTTCATTGTAAAATAATAGAGCGAATACATGTTCAAAATTATTCACATTATCATTTAATTGATGAGGTAGACAAATTTTGTGTGAACAAAATGTAATTATTATCTTAATGAGGTTTTCGAATAACAACAATTTCGATAGACAATGATCTTATACAAATACTAATTCGAAATAAGTTGAATAGTTCCTAACTTTCTTTAAAAGTAAACTCATGAAAATTCGTCCGATTTCCACATTTGTTATCCCAAAAAACAAATATACAATTTACATAAAAGTACTCCATCATTCCAATTTCTTGTAATCCATAAGATATTCTCAGTCCACTTACACATCTTTCAACCCGTCTTATATATAAAACCGTAAAAAATCTATATACGAGGACCGACAAAAAAAAACGACAGAATTCCATGTTGAGAAACCTAATAATTCATATGATTCCAAGGAGGTACACCGTCCATGTGAAGACAGTCATACATGATAAGCCGCTTACGAATTGGTTATCGTGTTCGTCTTATTTTTTCAACCGTGCAGTATATTGCACTGTCAGTACTTTTAATGCAAGTACCATCTGCATAATATCCACTCGCAAATCCAGAGGAAGCCTGCCACTGGCCCAGGAATCGTCCCTGTATATATACGAGGCTGGCTGCATGATCCCCGGGATTTTATTTTCAGAATTTCCCGGGAATATGGGGAGAGACTTGTCGGCGGGAGTAAACGGGTGCGAGGTGTAATATCGGCATTAATTATATTGCCCCCGCATAATAGGCAAGCCGCTTTACTGCCTAATTATTTCGTGATTGGGCTATCCCTTTCGAGAAGCTGACGTCTTCACGGAATAGATTGCAAGCTGTAATATTTTTCGAACGCAACACCCTTTAATGCGCGCGTTGACGAACTAGAGTCTACAGATCCTCTTTAATGGCTGACGAAGCGATAAACCAATATACATATTAATATTCATTTGAAACATTAAGGAGATTAAGAATTACGAAATATAAAATACATTTGTGTATCATGAAGATATTAGGTCATGTAATATGAAATGTCGGATTCTGCGAAGAAAAGGAAATCTTGTTTGGTGTTCTAAAAGACGTTTGTTCAATCAAAATATGTTCTATTCGATTCGATACACTTCTGCCAACGTGTTTCTAACCTGTTAACTGTGGAATTCAGTTTGAAAAATTTCTCGTTTTTTGGACGAATGCACCTAGGGTATATTTGAATTAAAAACTAAAGCAAAACCAAGAATATATGTTTATCTGAAAAATAAAGAACTCATCGTTGAAAGAATTAGCATCATTTCAAACTTTAAGATGACGTGTATACTCGGGAAATACAGTTAACTGGTTAATGAATATATTCCTTTTTTGAAAAATTCGGAATATTTAGAATTATTAAAGCCTAGAGACGTCGTTATAAGCTACTGTTTCGGGTTTATCACGCGGCTCGTTTTGCAAAGAAACATCATCGAAACGAAAGTTTGCAAATCAACGCTACACTGTTCTTTCATTCACAGTATTGTTCCAAAATGCTTTGCTTATATTTTAAAATTGCACAAATGCTGACGGTATCCATGCTTTCAGAAAACTATTTACGAAATAGTTATTATGCGTAATTGGGAAAAACTTTTTTGCAAAGTTCTGATGATAGACAATGGAACTGTTTAAAAGGTTATATGAAAAACAAAGGAATAATAACAACAAGAGTATAAACGTTTATGAGTAAGAAAAATCCGACATTTCATATTAAACGTCCCAATAAAAATAGAATATTTGTATAAAATTTGGGTTCACAATAATAACGTTTAACTTTATTTACAGAGATTATTGCATCGTGAGACAAAAACATTAGAAAATATTTTAGCAACTAACTCAACCTCTTTTTGTCAATGTTACGGTTTTGAATTATGTTTACTAAAATTTAGTGTGTAGAATATATTTTAGGATGTATGTGAACGAGATAATTAGCCAGATGCATTCTTTTTAATAGAATAATTTATGTTGATAATACTTAATCATTATACATAAAAAATTACTTTAGCTCTTAATTCAAATGATTTTTATCATTTTTATTTTTCCTATTGATTTAATTTTGTTCATTTAATTAATTTATTTGTATAATCTATCTTTGTTTATTCGATTCATTTATTCCAATAAGAATGCAAGTAATTTTGAACGATTATTTATTAATTCGACTAAATGTTTTTCTTTGATGTGTTCGTATGAACTGAATTATATAATGTTGTAAAATTAATCATAATGATAACTTAACAGTATTTATTCATTAGCACCCAATACAATTTCATTGGTTATTTCTATCTTCTATCTCTCATCTCAATAAAATTTTACCTAACACTGCTGTCAGGACTGTAATCCGTATTTCCGATATTAATTATCAGTTTTTCCCGAACAACTGACGTGAAACGATACAGTATCGACGAATATCCGGATATCCACGTAGACTCGATTGATTTTCAAATTTATGAGACTGGGAAATGAAGCTGCGTTCAATATAAAATAACAATTTCAACTTACATTGGAGTCCGAATTCTCCCTTACTTTACTTATATTACGATTTCGTGTAACATAAGATTACTATTAAAATTTAATTTAAACCACGAAATTTTCCTTGAAAAATTTCTCTATTTGGAACGCATTTTGTATACAAAAAAAGTGAATTGTTATTTTTGAATAAAATATTATCGTTCCATTTATTTTTGCACTAACAATGGGATATTTTTTGTATAGCTTTAAATATCATATTTCAGGACTTCCACTGGAAAATTATGAAAATTATGAAAAATATCATAGAAAAAGTAGTAGATTTATCTTTAAAATGTATGAATTTTTTATTGCTGTTATTCAATGTCGGTTTATTTAATTAGAGAATATACAAGCTTGAGCAAAATTTGTATTTCAAATAATAGAAATTACAAACACGTATTGTAAGATATCAGATTGCTTCGCCATAATAAAATAATGTATAACGGAAAATGAATAACACATTATCACGTGAAAAACCAAATTCGCACTGAACATGTAACACGTATTAATGAAATAAAGTATTTCGAATTTCTACTATTCAATTTTTATTTTCACATGAAAGAATCATGTACACTTTCAAAAATGTTACCAGAAATAATAAAGGATCGTTAAAATACTAAGAAAGTAAAGAAAAATAGAAATGAAAGGATAAGAAAAATATTGAACTTGTTGGTAAGCAGCAAAATGCTTGTTGATATTCTTATCAATTTGTGACAGTATCTTCTATACACGTCACTTCAAGATATCTGAACTGATACCTTAACCACAGCTGTTCGAGCGTCACTGAAGTGTACAGAATAATCTTCAACCGTTTCTTATTTTAAAAATTTGATCAGCTTTTTCATGTCAAAGTGATCCAACCGTATAAAGTTAACATATAGAAAACATTTATGTGCAACAATAATGTAGATACTTTTACGGAAAATAAAAGACATAACATTTTTGTAAAATACAATGTTTTTTGTTTTTGCTCTTTTATATAATTTCGTACACAATTTCAGAAATTCCTGGTTCGTGAATTCAGTAACAGGGCACTATTTTAAAAATCCTAGGAGAAAGC
Organism: Nomia melanderi; assembly: GCF_051020985.1. Lineage (NCBI taxonomy): Eukaryota > Metazoa > Arthropoda > Insecta > Hymenoptera > Halictidae > Nomia > Nomia melanderi. The sequence goes on from NC_135009.1 coordinate 2,654,982, forward strand.
ATCGACTAATTTTTTAGAGAAATAAAACAGGAATTAGAAATGAATTTCTAACCTAGTTAATTTTTGCTTTACACCATCATTATTGGCTTGTTTACTTAAAATCTCTTTTCTAGAATCCGTTTTTAAATATTTAAAATAAAAGCTTGTCACATTTCCCAATATTTAAACTATAACTTACATTAAAAGCTATTTAACCCTTTGTGAAAAAGTATTTGCAGCAAACAACTATTTTTTTATTATTTCTCGAATTTGCAATGTGATTTAAATCTACAGATACGGTTTGGTTATGTGAGAAAGTTCCTATTATTATCTTACGACACAAACTGACTACAAATTGTCATTTTGTTCAGTATGTACGATTACTTTAATGAATATCGTGGTTTTAACATTATTTGTGATTTAGGAGGTACGTGTCACTATCTCTTACTTGATACTTACTGTACAACTTTTATCTGAATCATTTATTCATATAACTGTTCACAGGTAATTTAAAATGACAGAATTAACTGACTCATCCCACATATAATGTATTGTCACACGTCATGTGATTTGTCAACGCGTTCAGCCTGGCAAATAACAATCGAATAATTCATCTTTATGTTTCCTCCTGGAATTGCTTGTATTGACACATTTTAACCGCTTGTCCTATTAAAAACAGTGTATAATTAAATTAATAATTTAATTAAAAATAATGGATAATAATTCATGTTTTTTAGTATTTCAATGTATTTCAAAAATATATTCATATAAAGGTCAAATCGACTGCAACATGTAGAAAATAAGACTATCAGAAACATTCAAATTATTATTCTGAGATAATTTGAGTTGACAATTTTTAGTATAAAAAGAAATTCCGAGTGTACTTGGCATAAAAAGGCAAACAGTTAAATAAGTATTTAATAACAATATTAATTGTACGTGTGTTGTCTTCTTTATATAGTAGGATTGCGGAAGGTGTGAATGAAAAGGTGGGAAAGCTCGTGTAAGATGATTTTCTTAGTAAACGACATGGTGCTGATCGATACCTGAAACTTTCTTAAAGTGTCACCGAGCTTGAGATAATAGGAATATACAGACAGAACCTTCTCGCTTTTCCTACAACCAACTTTTCTCTATTCAAGCCGGTTGTCCAACCACGTGGCTGCAACTACCGATCCACCGTTACCGAAAGTTTGCTTATCCTCCGTTCTCCAGGGACAGATCGAAGTACAATCGAAAAAGAAAGTACAGGAAAGCTGACAAAATATAGTTCGAGTTTTCCAGCAGAAACTCCTTTTCCTTAAGACACAGATAGTACTGTTATGTTCGATGTACTGCAAGTATCGATATTCTGGTTGTTCTAATGTGTAGTAAATTTTTCACCTCACCGTCTTATAATTTCTTTCTCAGCTGTGATCGATACAATTACTTTGCTATTAATAATTTATTAAAAGAGGAGATAAATTATAGGCATATTCGATCTTTATGCTTACTCGAAAGCATAGTAATTAATAACAGAAGAATAATATTCAATTGAAATTTAAAAGAGTGAAGTAATATTTATGTTTATTAAATTATGTTTGAAAAGTTCACCACAAGTCTGACACGATATTGTAAGCGAAGGGGTTAGGGGAGATTTTATGAAATAAAATCAGATCAAAATTAACCCTTTGCACTCGGGAGATACTCAGTTGCCACTTGATTTGACGCAGTAAAACTATAAAATCTGATATTTAATGTTGAACTTTGTACAATGTCTCGATAGGTGAAATATTGGAATAAAATAGTTTTGTTTCTCAATGTACTTGTAATTTTTGTTCGAATTAGTTTCAAAGAATACTGTCTTTGTCTCGTCAAAAAATGTTAAATATTTCAAGTAAGAAACTTCCCAGTGTAAAAGGTTAAGACTGATCAAATTTTGATTTTAAGCTGTATATACTTACATACATAGCTGTTATTAGCGGATAGTTATAAATCAGATAGATTTTCAATTGTTATATTATAACTTTTATAACTAAAAACAATTTCATTGCTTTATTATTGATTTATCTAAGTCAATAATATTGTAGTATAATTACTAAAATTTATATACAATTTATATTAACTAATTAACGTTGATATTCGATATATATATATTTCGGTAGTTACTATTCACGTTTAAAGGATAAAAATAGCGAGGACGATGAAATGTAATAGTGTTAAATTAATTGTAGTAATTGTCTATCATTATGACTAAAAAATCTTGGTTTGGTAAAAACGTTAATAATGATTAAATGAAATTATATTTTTCAGAAATAATAAATAACTAAAGAACAAATATTAAAAATGGTTAAATGACTGCGAGAAGCAACTAATGACACTGTGTTTCGTCAAATTAATATGAATTTCATCATAATTAAAGAATCGTCATAATTTTTGTAAAATTGTAAAGCTCTTCCGGAGTACCTTGTTCATACATGTAGAAATTCGAATTCAAATTGGATCGCATCGACGTGCCATTCGCAAACCGATGGAATTTAATTAAGAACGCCATCCAATTAGCAATTCGAGACGGATAGAATTCAGATTGATGAAACGAAAACTAAAAAAAAAACGTTTTGGCGTGTTGTTATGATTACCGTGCTGTTATATATAGATTGTTCAATGGGTGCAGAGTTTGACTTTTACAAACTGTTTGGCCATTCCGATGAAAAATTGGAATCAAGATTGCATATGTGTTCTGGTGATATTTGTGAATAACCGAAATCTTTAACTTTTTGACTGAAAAAAGTGGATGAAACGGTTATAAATTTTTTGTTCTATTGACACAGCTTTTGTTTTATTGTCGTTTGTCCTGTTTCGTTTGTAGTCAGCGGACGTTCAATTGTATTACTCGAAATAACGCAACTTTGATACTAAAAAAGTATATTCGTGTTACACGAAACATTACATTGGATAATAATTTTTATGTATTTATTGAACGATAATTTACTATGTATATTTTATAAATATGTGTTTTAATATGTTAATAACGTAGGGTAAGTCGGGGAGAAATGGCCCACTTTTTAAAAATAGCTGATATATCGTATATATTATTGATATCTAACAGAAAATAAAATATATTTATGAAAATTAATACACCTACATAAGAAGAGTAGGTAAATAGGTCTTTGTACAAGATTCAGTATACCACTCAAAATAATTGAAGACATTTGACAATTTTATGGGCAATCTCAATCGTCGAACTATCTTATCCGGAATTACTCTATCTAAGAAATAATAATAAAAAATTGGAACGTTCCCTAAATGTACCTTAAATTTCTTTTCAACTTTAGGTGAAAGTTATTTATACTAATATTAACCATGAAGAGATAAATAAATATTTCATGAAAAAATGTGTAACTTAAGAAATTACTAATTGTATCTATAAATCAATGAGTTATAATAAAGTTTCTTTGGCAGACAAGTGCACTCCTAGGTTTAGTTCGTCTAACTACCATTTAGAAAATATTAAATTTGATTTGAAGAGAACATAAATACCATCACGATATTTACCAACTAATATTGCTTTTATATCACAGCACGTGAATATAACAAAGGGATAGCCACGTATAAGATAATACAAGTGATGAATTTTATTATAGAGTGTTCTACAAATGCAATGTATTTCCTGTCATTGTCAATTACGTCTCTCAAAGATGCAATATAATTTTAATTAACAACGTTACTTTCAGCATTAATATTGCAAATGTAATCATTACGAATTTCAGACTTCTTAATAGAAATACAATATCATAATTTTACATCACGTATTTTCGATACGACCTGACTTCCTACCACTTAGAAACGTCACGAGTACTTCTTATACTCAATACAACCGTTCTAATAATATAAATGCTTTATACTGTTCTATATTGCCAGTTCGTCCATTCTAATATCCAGCTTACCACAACCACATCAATCCTAAATTCGTGACATTTTTGTTCGACATTAGTCTCGTCTCGTATATATCCCATCACGTCAGACGTACGGCCGATCTATCTGTAAGTCCTTTTGTATGCCTAACACAACATAAACCACACGAGATTCAAGGCAGACGGAAAGCCGTGTTTCAGAATCGACACCGATCAGTTAAATGGCGCATCCACCGATATATCAACAAATTCGGTTGCATTCAGTGAATAAATAATCTCAGGTTGGTGCGTTCGAAGTGAAAGGCCGAAAAAAAAGAAGAGACGCCAGCGAGCATGTCGGAAGTACACGGCAGAGTTACGGCGAGAACGACACTGTTCGTTCAAATCATTTCGACTGAATCGGAAATTCGATTTGATCCAGGGCGCGATTTTTTTTTCGTTTACTTTCGCGGATGCCGACAGTGTATTTGACATTGACTGAGAAATGTGCGCAACGCGTTTCGAATTTTCCAATCCGCGTCGGGACAACCGGGCGGGGGGCCGCCATTTAATTCGTCGCATCGGGCCGGAGCTCCACCCGTGCCGCGCCGTCGCGTTTTTCCTGTGTGTCGCGCCGAATTACCGGTAACCACACACGTTTGTGTAACGACGAACGATCTACTGACGCAGATTGCGACTGATCCGTTTCCAGATTGGACGGCGGAAGCTCGCTTCAGTGGTTCCACTTGGACGGATGTTTCAGGACGCTGCTACGAGAAGTCTACCTACTTGAAACACAGTTTGACGGATTATGTCTCTGATCAAAGGAAACAGATGGGAAAGGCTCAAGGGTGTTAATAACTACGTTTTCTGTGAATACGCTGCTGTTCACGAAGTATATGGACATATTCTTTATTTTTGTGACAACCTGGGAAGATAGGAAATCTCTAATGAATTTGGTGCAATTCTGTACATTTCAATTTGAACTTGTAAGATGGGATTTTGTAGGCGTAAATAAAGTGGTAAAACGTGGTTAACTAAGATTCCTTTTACTTAATCTTACTAGCTTGAATGCTACAGACAGAGTGTCTTGAGAAGGGCACTGTTTAGCCGGAGGATCCCCTCTTGTCAGCGTGGCTCTCGCTTTCTTTATTACATCCCAAGATTCGGAGACGCTTTCCCTTCAGAAGGCACCGATTGACGAAACGCAGACAACCAGGCGTTCGACTTTCTCTTCACTAAAATTATTTTACATATTGTATTAAAAAAGGTATTTTTATCAATAAATACTCGCAAAAGCAGTCGTAGACTAAATCATTGAAAAAAGGAATGATAAACAACTCAAACAACGTAAAGTATTTTCAATAAATGAAAATTCCTGCTGTTATGTTGCCACAACACAGAGAAGGAATACTCCCGAAAAAGAGGGTGTGATCTTGTCCGGATCCAGAGAAAAACCAAAGTTGCTTAGGTTTTGTGTTTTATTAAATCACACGATGGCGAGTCTGAGCTGAAAAAATGTGGTAGAGGTTTTCACTTGTTGCTGACGGTTGTGTGGTTAGGATAATTCTGCTCTTCTTCTCAGTTGATGGAATTTAGGAAATTTCGGGAAAGGGAGAATTTGGTAGTAGAGAGGGGGAAACATTTGGGGTTTAATGATTCACGTTGGGGGTTCAAGTGACTAAAGATCTGGACGTTGGACTGTCAGCTATGTTTAGACTTCATCAGGTATACAAGATATTTACAGAATTAGGTCTACAAGTAAACGCAGTTATAATGTTAACAGAGCATTTTCGTATGAACAGTTGTTGTCTTTAGATACAGATGATGATGGATACGTATTCAGATGGACGCAGGCATGGTATGATGTTATGATGGGAACGTTGAAGATAGTTATTAAAAATATATAAGGTGTTTAGTGGGGTAGGACGGAACGCAAACTGGGAGAATATAGGAAATCTCTAATGAATTTGGTAAAATTTGGTGTATTCCAATTTATACTGCATTTGAAAAAGGTGTTTTATTAATCATTCAAGAAATATGTCAGCGGTATATCGTAATAAAAGATAGTTATATGTAATATATAAACATTTTTATTATGATTATTTTTACTTTACATTGGGTATTAAAAAATTCTTCGACGGCTTCGAAATTTTAAAAAATATAAGCTTGAGGAAAATTTGTTTACCTACTGTTACGTTTGGTCTTTCAAACCAAATATTTTTTTCTCCGATGTTCTTTCTTATCATAAAAAACAAGCGAGGAATTTGAGATACTAAAGTTAGGCCACCCTGTATATTATATATATTTCCCACATTCCATAAAAATGGTAGATGTTCAGGTACTTTTCAGCGGCGATGTACGTAATATCGTACTCATTTGTCAATGTGATTGCAAAAAGCAAAAGCAATTGCAGTAAGACTCCATTTATATGAATCTCCTGAGCGGTAAGTCGATTCGTTTAATCTACTCGTTCATAGAATAGGAATCCAACTACTTCTCTCCACTACCCATGGTTTTTAGCTAACGTTAATAGCAGTTCGAGTTCATAGAAGAGGGTTTCACGAAACAGTTGCTCTTAAATACATAATCATATTGGAAACCTTAGGAGTAAAATTAATTTGAATACAAATTTTAGATTATTAAATTTGCTGTTGATCTTTCAAACGGGAATAGTTTTTAATCATTTTGTTCCTGCCATTGACGAAAAGATTCCTATCCACAGTCCAAGTCTGAAATTTAAATTTTTGATATATGATATTTATGACACATATGACAAGTATATATGATACATATTATACTTTTGACACAACAGATTTTGATAAAAAGGTTTTTTTTAAAAAAAAGGGAAGATCAAATGCAACCGAAAATAATTGTTTAAAATTGGAGTATGATATTCAGATGGTAACATAATTTTTTGGTAGAGAATAACTTATTTTCTACTTTATCAATTATGGTAAACACGAAATTAAATAATGAGACAGAAGAGTTATATGGGCCATATGAACATTTTTTGTTATGAATGTTGTTTTATGATACACTCGGAAAAAACTGCAAAGAAGTGTAAAACCAACAGCCCCATGTATCGTGTGTAAAAATGTAATTTTATTCCTGATCACTAACAGACAACAAACGTTTGTGGAGAAATAACTGAAATTGGTGGATTTATAGCAGGCATAAAATGCTAATGGTTTCTTTGTTTGTACTAATTGAAGTTCTTGAATAACGCTTTTTATTTCATATCACTATTATCATTATTTATAAATTCCTTCTTTACTCCCTTATAGAAATAAGATGTCTTGAGATTTGAAGATTTAATGACTTAAACTAAATTTAATTTTAATGAAATAATTTTATTATGTTTGATGTACAAAGTACTAGCAGTACTAATAAGTATCACTCAAGCTTACGTTATGACCATAATGTTAATTAATAAATTAATGGTTTTAGCCATAGCTATGAGTTTTCTTATGTTTATGTTTGCGGTTGTTTAGTTAAGCAATTAAAATCTTCATTTCTATGAATTTCTAGCTGTAATGGAAGCAATAAGTTTTTACAATATTCTTAATATAGATACTGAATTTGAAGTCAACTTGTGGTTCTTGATTCGTAGTATGTGAAACATGTTTTTAATCATTATTATTTAATCACTAAATTAGATTTTGCAAAAAATTTGTTTTTTAAATTCAAACAAACATCTCATTCAATTCTCTCATCAAACATGTTTTTGAGATGATTATTGATAATATTGTGACACGCCACAAGTTCTTTTGCGAGAGATGAAAATAAAAAAGGATCAGTTTCCAACAATAGGGTTATTTCAGGTGAGTTGGCTCTCCGGTTGATATAATCCAATCTTATTAAAATTTGAAATATTTTCAATTTTTTTAAGTGGTACACTGAATCTTGTACAAAAACCTATTTAACTTTCTTCTTATACAGGTACATTTATTTTAATAAATATGTTTTATTTTTTGTTAGGTATCAATGATATTTATGGTGTAATAGTTTTTTTTTTAAAAACGTGAGATATCTCTCTCTGACTTACCTTATACAGAGACGATCATGATTAATAAGGAATTAATTCTGTCTAAAGCCTATTTCACAAATTCCCTCTTTGAAAATAGAATATCCTGTTTCCCGGTTATACGCGTTCGGAGTGATATAAAAAAAATACTATTTCGTTTTAACAGCTAGAAATACAGTTAAGAAGTTTCACAGATTTTAAGTTAATGAAAAAAACTTGACGCCTTTCCAATGATCAACTACATAATCAGTTGACCAATTAAGGAAACGTAATGTTTTTAAGTGTAACGTATAGATAAGAAAACTTCGAATAGCAGTTCTAGACATTTTTAGTATGTCGATAAAGAAGCCATACTCTACACTATAAAAAGTTTTAAGAATAATGTACTTTATCGACTAATCACGTCTAACTGTTAAGACATTCACAGAAGTAATTAAAAAAGTCTGGAAAAATTCAAGAATACTATTAAACAATAAAGGATTATAAAACATGTTGTCAAAAGATTACGGCGCAAAGAAAATTAATGAATATTACGTTATTCCAGGATGTTCTGGATAATGGAAAATAATTAAGTATTCTCCGCTCATTTCTTCGCGCTATAAAATATAGAGATGGTTGGCTTAATCTTTAGTTATAGTACTTTCATTTCAGTTGTTTTAATTCAAGTTTAATTCGATATTATGGTATAATTACATCTAAGAAGAGAATGTCTACAGATTGATGTTTTTTTAATGTTACAAGGATTTCATTTATCCTTATGTAAGTGTATTATCATATATTTGTTCTGAAGAATTTTTTTCCGATTTTATAACATTCCACGGTGAATATTTAGACGAATACTTTATTTATATTTTACATCACTTATATTTTTACAAGTATTTTATTTGTTAAATTATTAGAAACGTATTGTGTCAACAAATAAGATAGGTATCCTCTAACATTGTGTATACTATAAATATTTGTATACACATTTTTTATATCCCTTTGAACATATTTTATTGGCTTTATCAATTTATACATCACTCATATGTGTATACATATTTCTAAATCTTTCTTGTTTTTATATATATTACGTCATACACGGACAAATAAATAAAGCCTTTAGCAGAATTTAATAAAATTCGTTATATATTTTTTATTGGAAGTCCCGAATTTCTGTGGTACAGATTTTACATTTTTACTTATTAAGACGAATGCCGCGTATTTTACGGCAGAATATCATTTTATTATTTTCATTAATGTTACTGTCCTTACCACTTGTTAGAAAATAAATTTTTTTCCTCGACAATAAATCAGACAATAGTTATACGTACACAACACTAGACTTCTCGAGGATTTTAATTGTCATCAAAGTCTGATGTCAAGCCAATCGTCAAACGAGTAACATTTTGATATACAAATGGTAAATACTGTATTTATAAATAAATCCAATTGAAAAAATTCCCGAAAGTCAATGAAACTACAGTAAAAGACACATGCAAAGTTTCAACTCAAAGAAAATGATAACCTTTCGAACAAAGAACATTATACGACCTATATTTCCCACCGAAAGAAACGAGATCTTCCCTAAACGGAGGACACTTTAAAACAAAAATCAAATTACTCTCGAACGATTCGCAATTCCTCTTACATCCGCTGAATAATGCACGAGCGAAATTATTTTCATAGTACAACAATGCGGTCGTTCCATGCGCGAGTGTCCGCCGTATTATAAATCACCGTCCGCGAGTAATTTCCTTTCAAATTCCTCGGGGTTTCCACAGGGCGCGGCCTGTAAACGTCGAAGATCGCAATATTTCTCCGCTTTCCGTCGGAAGCTTCACCGTACCGAGAGCCACCTACCCCCGTCCTCGATTATTTTTCTCCGTATCGATGCTCGGGGCGGAGGTGCACGAGGGACGGGGGAGTGGTCGGTAGATGAAGGGGAGCCAGAAACTTATTATGCCGCGCTGCTTTCTGCCGCGGTTTATTTGAATATTGCTACGTGACCGTAATGCATGTCACCTAGCTGCGAGCTGCGGCCTGTAATGTTTGCGCCTTCATGGTCTAGATTTGCACGTGCGTATACTTACGGATGCACGTCCGCTTGGTGCGTATATTTGCGCGAGCGGCAAGGGGTCGAACTCAATAACCACGGCGAGCCGAGCAGCCACGCGATTTGTGACAGTCAATAAACCCCGTGTATTCGAAGGGAAAAGGCTTTAACCCCGCGAGCTGTCTGCTGAAGTCTTTTCTCTCTCCCTCTTATATTGTCATTCTCCCCCTCCTTGTCTCTATCTCTCTTTCTTTCTCTTTTTCTCATCATCTCTTATCCAACTATTCTTTCACTTCCTCTCGTTGTTCTGACTGCTCCTTTTCTTTTCTCCACCATTCTCTGCCTCTCTCTCCCTCAACCCCCTCTCTCTCACTCTCGCTTGTCCTTTCTTTGTTTTTCATCTTTTTTATTTCATTCAGACACTCACTCACATTCTTTTACCTTATCAGTCTACTATTATCCGTTTCTCTCTCTTTTTCACTCCCTCTCTACCTTCCACTTTATCATTCTATGATGTACTGTTTCTCTCTTTACCCCACTTTTTCATTTTTTTTCTCTATCTCTCACTTTATGTTTCCACCACCATCTGTTTCTTTCTCCCTTTCTAGTTCTGTCTTAGTCGTTCTTTCATTCATTTACTTTCTCATTGCGCCTCTCTCTCTCTCTCTCTCTCTCTCTCTATTTTTCTTCGTATCCTCGCATCGCCATGTCCGAATAATGGAGGAAGACGTCTGTCGACGCGCCTCGATCGTATCGTTTCCGTTCTCTTTCGTTCCTGATTTATCGTCCTTCCGGCCCGATCTCCGAATTGGCTATCCGTGAAAGCGGAGTATTTTTGAAATGTGCAGGGATCAAGGATCATTCGTTGGACTTTACATCGTGGAAAGACAATTGCGTGTGATATTGGATGCATTGGATATCAGGCGGCCTGCGTTTCGCGGACCGATATCACTGAAAGAGGAACAGTTTGTGTTTCGGATTTCGATGGGAATCGGAGTTCATGACACGGACGTGATACCTACGCTGTTTTAGGGATTCCGAATTTCAATATATTCTTTCTATATCGAAGTGTTGTGTTCTCGAGACGATACTGTAAGACACTGCATGAAACCGTGCGTGTCTCTATTTTAAGAGGAAATTTGTTTCTTTTGAATGCAGAATATTATTGTATATTTTCGGAGATGCTGTTTATTGCAGTGATATAGATTAGAAACACGTGAGTACTAAGAATTATGAGTACTAAGAAAATGATATAAATAGAAGAAATTGGATTACGGACAGTTATAGAGGGTGTCACTGTCTTAGGTACATATTTAAGTAAACAAATTTTCAGATATTATTTGGGAAACTATTCAAATATTACGAGAAAGATTTTCGACTTGGTATTTCTTTTCTCCTCAACGAAATTACATTACTAGATTTTTAATTTTACGTAAAAGTACAGCGTTATTAAGATATAAATTACGTCCTTTGAACGGCACAAACCACTTTTGAGTTAGGTATTGGCGTAAATTTTTCACAGACTACTGGAATATTTTTATCGACTCCGGAAGCGTTTAATTCCTCAGCGTACAATTTTTTTCTTCTATGTGAAGTATCCACGAATTAAAAATTAATTTCAAAGCTTGTTCTTATTTGCTCATCGAGGAAAAATTGATATGCTCTATTTTATTTGGAAAAAGCTTTTCCTGTATGTATAGAAAAAATAATATGCTTTTTCGGTTGAAGTAAGTTGATAACGTTCGATACTCTTCTTTGCCATGCACCAACTAAATAACTAACAGTTAAACTTCAATATATCCTGAAAAGCAATTTTCAGAATTGTTCATTTATGTTTCCCTTTTGGAATTCAGTCTTCTTCCAGGAATTTGGTTTAATTTTTGTTTAAAAATTGATGTCTGTGAAATCGGTTCCACAGAGGAAGGAAAGAACTATTAAATTAGATACACATAATATTTAACATGAATGTCATGACATGGTAAAGAAGTTTTACTTTTAAAGAAGATACAACATTGATTTCTGGTATTAGTTCTATATCTAACATAGATACTGTTAAAAATAATAAAAATGCACGCCAATGTTCAAAGCATTTATTTTTTGTTTGTAATTGATAACATTTTTTTTGTTCATATCAGCTTTTTTTCTTTTCCCTTAGAATCTTGTTATACATGAAGTCTATTCTGTTTAAAATATTTCCTTCTTCAAACATAATTTATTAAATTAATATCATACAGTTATAAGAATAAGTTATTTAAATAAATTTTGTTTAAAACATAGTTTCATCAGATACAAGTAGCAATAATTGCGTTAACCAATTGTTGTTTGTAGTTATAAATAATTTAACAGAAAGATTATCCTCTTTCTGCTGGTACAAGTAATGAACTCAAAAATATACAAAATGTGTAGTTGATTTTAAAAATATTATCTATAATTTGAAACACGTTTTATAATACAAGTATATCAGTTTTAAGATATATAATGTGGATATGAGAAATTGTTACTGTATTGAATTTGATTATAATTCAAAGAATAAATTAAAGAATAAATATCTTATTCGAACGAAGATGACCTGCAAACTTTAAAAATATATCTATCAATAGAAAAACAATTAGAAGTTTATACTAAAATAATTATTAGCAGTTGTTCCATTAAAAATTAGAAAATCATGATATTTGTACAATGATTTGAGGAAAATGTATGTTCCTTTTCAATTACATGTACAACCAGAAAATTCGGATTTATATGAAAACACACGAAGAATATTACTAAATATCCTTGAAAGGTTGCAACGGTCCATTTAATTCTGGAAAGTATTACATACACGAATATGCTTTTCAGCTGTCTGCCAAATAAAAAGAGAAACAAAATAGAAAATTTAAAGACCACTGTATTCTACATAGACTGCATGGAAAGGTTTTTTTCTTTGTAGAAAACTCGGCAGCTAGTCCGTGTCGTGCTGTCCAAATAATGTAAAACTCATAGCACTGACTTTTTACCAGTAACCTCTCCAGCACCTCCATTTTATGTCTACGTGTTTATGTTCCATGTACCTGTCACCTTGCCCCTTTTAAAAATATGTAACTGGAAACCTTTTGAGAGGCTGCTATGCATTCAGCGTGCTTCAACGGATGAGCATTCGTAAAAAAGTAATAGAACTGTTCATGAATGTTAAGTAGGTTGCTTGATGAATTATAATTTATATTGAAGTAAAAAAATGTACATATTTTTACATCATGAATACTTATATTATTTTAATATATGTAATGTAAATAATCCTCTCACGTTACACGTTCCCTTTTTCAGGTCCTATTTACTCTAATTTAATAATTATATTCGTACAGTATTCCATGGTATGTCTGACAGTTATGTTAAAATAATTTTTCTTTAACTGTCAAACTAAAATCTTTCGTGAACAGATCCATTATAATATATAAATATTGAAATTGAATTTTAACTGTAATAGTAACTTGAAGATGATAACCAATTCTATTTTTATTTATTATTTGAATATTTTGATTTATTACAATCAAAATGATTGATAATTATATTTAGAAAATGATTTGTTTAATGATATTTACGTACATGTGTTGATGTAATAGTCATTTTACTACCACCACTGTACTAGTTCCACCATTGAAAGTTTCACGTTTAATATTTCTTAATGTATTGATTATATGTAAAATAAATTATATCCAATTAAACTGTATAAACTTATACTATGGTTTGTTTTTTACAGATAATGTAATCAAATAGGGAAAGAATGTGTAGCCAGAGTATTAAACTTCGTGGAATTTCTGTATTATATACCTGCAAGTAGAATAATCTGTCATAATACCGATGTGACGAGGATTTTATATATTACTTCTTTAATAACTGGCAGCTGGTGGTGTGATATAATCGATATCACAATTTTGTTTTGTATTTACATTTTCGTTTAATTTTTCAATAAAGAAACTTGAATTTATAAGTTTCTAGATATGAAATAATCTATTTATTAAAGTTATATGTATAAATTTGGATTTTTCATTGAAACTCATGTCTAGACATGACTACCACGAACTCAATATATCAAAAGTTACTATTTTTCATAGCTAATTGATTCCACAATAAATTAAAATATTTTGTATCTAAATTTTTTAATTTTTAAAATACTTTACATTAAAATGTTTTGTATTTAAATCTTCATACGTTTGTACAATGTTTATAGATACGTAATTAAATAAATCAGTATTCAAATTTGTTTATAGTTTAACATACAAATATTTTATGTGGTCCATTTCTTTACAAATTTAATATTACAGAACAAATTAATATTACAGAATAATTATATTTGTATATTTTTTTTGTATAGAATAATTATACTTTTTGTAATACTGAAGAGTTAATAATATGTAGAAGAAGCTTGTAATAAATTTGTTTGTCTTTTTATAAATTTACATTATGTTAACAATTAATTTACGTAAGTAATGAATCTGAATAAGAATATTCAATTATAATGATTAATATATTTAAATAATTTGCAGTATCATCAATTAGTATAGGTTTATTATAAATCTTTTATAATAAGCTGAAACCTAAACAATCTAAAGGTATATATAAAGTGTAAAATCTGATATTAAACATATACTCTTTAGAGAAAATGGACGACCCTCATTTAATAATTTAACAATATTTCAAAATTTCAAAATTACGTTTACAACACTTGAAAATTCAAATTAGTCAGTTAGTACATTCGTAAGCAAAGATATTATTTATTTATTATCGTAATAACACAAAGTTCCTTTTTGTAATAGTAACAATTTACAATACGTTGTATATATTAAAACTGTCAGTTTAATATCTTTCCACTTAATCCTTGCACTAGAGTGAATATGTTAGATCGGAATAGTTTGTCTTATCATCGCTTTAGTTCAGAAGTTACATAATATTAATTTTACCACAAACTTAATACTATTAATACACGTATGCACTACGAAGATCAAAAAGTAAATTCACTTAGATATACTTTCAACGAGCAATATGTATGCTCGCGTTTTATCATCCAATAAGTTATATAACCTTTCACCAGAGTAATGGAGAACCAAAGGGACCTATAATATCAATAACCCCTTCTACTCAACCTACACTACTCTTTGCCTTACCACCCTTGCCACCCACACGTCTCACGGTTCCCACATTCTACCATTTCTGTCACGCTTGTAGCCCTTTGACTCTTACTTTGATTTACCGGATTAATTTCTTCTATACCCGCCGTTCTCTTATACTTATATAATTCTTATTTCTCGATATTTAATCGTGGAATTTGTTTAAGCGTGATCAATTCATTTTTTCTCATTTCTATTAGCATCGTGAATTTTGTTTCTTTTAATTTTCTGAATCAGTACGTCTTTTATTTCTTTGCGTTCGTTGAAACATAATAACAGCGTTTTTTTAGTATTATTATTTTGTTTTTAATACTACGCTTTTATAATTTATAAACGTCCTCATAGAGAAATTTTTGTTTTAATTCCATTTTTTAATTTCTTCCTTTCAGTGTAATGGCTTGCAAGGAAATTCGAATCAGATGAATTTATCTATTTGCATTTTACTGTAATTGGGACTTGAAAAAAGTATTCAATAGAAAATAACAGAAATTTATTGTATGTAATCTTTCATTCGCATTTGCTTTATCTTAATTTTTATTATCATATTCTAATTTATGATTAGATATTTGAGAGTTTAATCTACTGCGTATTTATTTCTTTAGTTACTCTTATCTCTTCATTAGTAACTGCAAACAGTATGAATGCTGATTTCACTTCAAATGTAATTGAGTTTAGAAATTAGATGGTTAACTGAGAATTTCTATAAATATAAATAATTTACTAAGGATATAAAATAGAATGAATTATATTTATTTAAGCTATTTACTATAATTTAGTAACTGTTAATAATAATGAGTAAAATATAATTATTAATAAATATAAGAGTCTTTAAAAAAGGAAAATCTTAGTCTGTAATATAAAATCTAATTTAACTATATGATATTAAATGTCTGAATAAATCTAATATTAACACTATTCCTACCGACACTTCACGTGTACCTATTCCTACCGCGATCAGACAAATGACTGGTCTTTAGCACAACTTATATTTTTTAATATAGAATGATAATAATAGCCAATTTGACAGTATACAATTATAGTTTCTTTTATTTAGAAGTATATAATTTACATTTTATTCGTTTTCACCGCATTTTTTACAAATAGGTTTGTCGATTGTACATTTCCCACACACGTACTTTTTACATTTTAGACAGATTTTGTTAGTCTTATTGTTTGTGCAATATCTTATTTGGCATGGTTTCCGTTCGCGTGAACCTGTACTTGTATTTGTGACGGGTGTTGCTTGATTTTCTTTGCCGAACTCTAGTTCTTTTTGATATTTATTGGCAAGTTTTTCTGCCAATTGAAATAAAAATTCCTACCTCGAAATTTCTTCTCCCGTGGATTCTTTATATAAAATCCATGCATTTATTCCAGCTAAATCTAGGACATTGAAAAATACCTGTAAAGGCCATCTCCGACATTTAGATTTTACCTATTTTACCGAGGCCGATAGGCGAGCGAGAACTGTAAACAGTTTGAAGTACTGTACAGCAGTTCCTGAAAGGCACTTTTTGGCTAAAATCATGCCACAACTGCATTACCTTTCGTTTGTAACGACTTTATAGTTTCGGAATTGAGTCTTTGAGAGAATACTATTACAAAAAGATATAAATCGTTCTACCGGTCAAATGACCGGTCGTGGTAGGTAAGAGAGACTACAAATTTTTCTCAGAAAATAAACAATAAAAAAAGCAGTGAATATTGAAAAATGTTTTATATATATATTTTAGGAAAATTCGTGAAGTATAAAGGCGATTCAATTACGTTGTCTGTAGGAAATTCTAATCGGAATTTTAAAAACAGTCATTTGACTGCTCGCGGTAGGAATAGTGTTAAAACTACGTAGTATTATAACAAGCAGCTTTGCTGTTTTTTTCTGCATTCGCAGTGTACCTACTAATGATAGTGCTTTCAAGCATCACACTTAGATTGTGAACTTTATCTACATTTAAATCTTGGTAACCTACTTAGCAGAAGTAAAAATTGAATAGGCTAATGATTTCCTAATTCATTACTTTAAATGCAGTACTTTACTTAAAATACTCATAGCATCGAGAATTAAACAGAGACCTGACGAAAGTCGGTTTTTGATATTTTATTATATATTGGATATTTAAGTATATCATAAGTGTATGCACATTTATTCTAGATTTGTAATAGGATTGTGGAATATAATTTCTCAAATTTGACTACTAACGTCTTATACTTAAAAAAAATTACCAAAAAAGTAAATTGATTTATAGAAAAATACTTAAACGACAATTTTTAAACGTGTATATATGTATACATTTTCTTTTATATCAATTTCTTAAAAAATTTCATAATATTATTAGTATTCCAAGCACATGAACAATGTAATATTTCAAGAAAATTTATGATTAATTTTAAAATATTTATTATAATATAAAATTTCCTTATCTTAAACCCAAAAACACAGAGACAGTTAAGTAGATTACATTTCATTGTTTAATTATTTTTTATTAAATACGGAAACTATAGATATAACGTTTGAATATTATCAAACTTTTCTCACTTTTTCATTTTTATTAAATTGATCATGCGACAAATTTTACTGAAATAATATAGTAGTCATTTGCATTCTTACATTTTTCAACTTCTAAGTCAATTACATTGTTTATCAACAGTTTCCCGTTTATTTTTAATTATATGAACGTGTTGTACAAATCCCTTTATACAAATAAAAATTGGGTAGAATGTATATTTTCTGATTTTTGAACCTACAGTAGAAGTAGACACACAGTGATGTTATCAGAAATTGTTCAACGTTAGCTTCATTCTATACGATTACAGTGTAGGCTGATGTCGTGAATGGAAATGGGTCATGTAGTAGACCGTTGGGTGTTTCCTAAAACGAGCTCCGTGGATTGACATTAATTTTTATGGAAATTCTGGAGCGCGACCCCCAGTTAGCTAGTTGCCTCAGCGTGATGTGGTAGGGAAACTGGGAACGTCGAATACATGTCATTTTCTTGTTCGCTTATTTTTCTGTGATCGCCTGCCACCGATAAATCTTTCAAGCTTTCAAGCAACGTTATAATATTTTATATATTTACAGTTGCACATGTACGTATATACGTTACGACACGAAATAAAATTTTATGGGTCACGCAAGATTGGACCATTTTACAGCTGCTGGCTTTGCAGACTGAGATTTCTAGATAATTAGATTACGCAAATTGTGACCAGAATGTTTTCTTACTGTTACTGGAAATAATTTAGTAGGAAATCAAAAACTGTTTATGACAGATTTTTTTACTATTATTTAGAAATCTGCAAATTAATTGTATGAAGATGATTAATATTTTGTACCAAAATTTGTTCATAAATTATTTACATATAATATGTTCTGTGAAGGAAAAAGAAAGAAACGTTTGATAATAAAGGATTAAAAAGAAATTTAATTATGTCTAAAGATAGAACTTTAGTATAAAGTGAATCGATTATAAATTTAAATTATTGTAAAATGTTTCGAATATGGAAATAGAGAAGCAATATGGCAGATGGTTTTGGAAAGGGGCGAGGTGGTTATAAAGAATCTACAAAAAAGATGTCAAATAAATTACGTATAAAGAGTTATTAAGCTAGTCTCCAGAGATTTATCAACGACTGATTCATTGAAGTCACGTTTAGGCAGAAACCTCAACAATAATAATAAAAATTTCAATAATCTACATTTACTACAGCTTATGAAAAATATTTCTTTCTTTCTAATCTTCCTTAGAAACTCTTTCTTAGAAAATTTGTTGAGAAAATCTGTCTTAAAAAAGATTTATTTCTTTTTAAACCTTTCTAATTTATAATTACTGTAGCTTATTAAAACTATTTACCTTTGTTCTATTAAAGTAAGAAGGTCCGCTAGCACTAGTGTCGGCCACAATCCTGTTGAGAATTTCAATGGCACGGTGTACAGGGTGCCCGGAATTGGACCTACCAACTCCACATCTGGTAAGGTCACTAACTAACAAAGCTTGCTTTGTAAGCTTGCTTCAACGTGTGTTTATGATAAGTCAACTACACTAGTGGACACCCGGTGGAACGACTAGGGAATAAACGTAGGATTTAATCCTCTATACACTAAATTATTTTCACTAGAAAGTAAACTAGAGAACAGAAAGTTTCTACATATGAAATATTAAAGAATACGTTATGTAGAAATATATTCTACAACTATTACAACATAAATACCTTAAATAATTTAGTACTTCGCAATAAATAACGGAAATAAATACATTAAAAATAAGAATCTTGGTACATTCGATTTATAACAGAATTTCTATAAGTAGTAGTACCTATAGAATACCAAGGGTTAAAATACTACATAAATATTTTGATATTTAAAATGTTTATAACGCATATGGACATTTATTTTTTTAACTACAAAAATAAAATTCCATACTAACGAAATTAATATCACATATTAATTGTTGTATGGTAATAGTTTATCGTTAATACTAAAATTTTCAAATTTTTATTTTCTCCACTTGACGAATTTCTTATTAAACCTACCCTATCAATAAATTATTTCACTCTCCCCATTATTAAAAGCTTTGAAGTTATATTTAGCTAATGAACATTACACAGTCATTTAGTTGCTTATATACAGGATATTCGTTGATCTATTTATTAACCCTTTGCACTCGAATGTCATGCTTTATTTATGGTATTTTAAAATCACCACACTTTAAAAGATTTAAAAAATTAAATCTTAATAATAATAATGAATAAGATAAATATAAAACGTTGAAAATAACAACTTTGAAAATAAATCGAGTGCCAAGGGTTAAAAGACTTCCCACTACTAATTTGAACATGATCCCTCGATGAGGTTGTCAATCAGAATTCCGAAAGGCAGACAGGGGACAAAGGGCACTGCCGGTGTTTACAGAGCGGTAGGGTAAAACCTCTATCCAGCAGGCAGAGCTGTCAGTTCCGGAGGCGTTCCCGGTGCAAGGATATTGGATTGTCTTGTTACACACCGTCCTTTCTCTTCCAACGTTCGGTTCAGGTGTCGAGATTCTAAGCTTCACCTACAATCTATACGAGGAAAAGTGATACGGTGTGCTCGCAGTTTGCCTTCGCCTTGTACCCCCTGTAGCCGGTCGATGGAAGGAGAATCGGTGCTGTCAGATCTGGAATTGCTTTGGGGATCTTTCAAGGAATTCCGGGTGTCCATGCAACGCTCGTATCGTTTCCTGCCAGAGTGAATGGTTGCTACGAATCGGCACAATTATCGTTGCTAAATATTGACGTTTTCTTTAACTGCGTAAGTTCAGATGCAGCTGGTTACTTTGAAAAGTAACTTTCCTGCTATATATGTGTTCGACTTAGGGAACAGTTATGTAGCTATATCTTTTATGTAAATTTAATCCGTCGTCGGTAGGGTGGTTTTTTATTAATATGGCTGGCAATATGGATCTTTTATGGCTTGATTTTTTATTGCTGTGAGTTCTTTAAAAGTTTAACAAAATTCTAAGTACTTATTATAATCTCTAATTTAAAGTAGATATGATACTTTAGCTAAATATTTTTATTATTTTGAAATAAAAATTAAAAATCCTGGTGAAGTTCTATAGAATTCTTATTGACATTGTTACTCTCTTTATTCTCTTAATAGTAACGTAATTTACATAATATACTTGTTTTGTATTTCAGACATTTCGTCATAAATTAAAAAAGTTAAAACGATCATAACTCATCGATCTATATTAGTATTCTATATTTTTAATTAATGCAAGCGATACTTAACGTTTGTACCCTTCGCATAAACAGTTAAAATTCCGTTAAAGAAGCTGTTCATTTTTAAGCAAATATTTATTTAATATTGAACTTTAAATTACTACAAATATTTCTTAACCTTCAAGTATGGACGTGCGATCTCACAGACCTCTATACAAAATATTATGAATTTTGAAACCAATGAAACGTTATATAGTTGACATTATTACCATGTAGAGATATTTAATAAGCAAGAACAAATAGATGCAATAGATTTTTTAATTATTTGCTACAAACGAGAATATTTGACATTAATCGATCATTTCCAGACTTCCATACTTAACCCTTAGGGGCACGCAATTTTAAAGAAATAAAAAACTCGGCCTGCACGATAATAGTATAAAAGTATAAATAATTTCAATTAAGTTTGGTGGGTTAAAAAATATTGCACCATGCATTAACTGTCAACAAAAGTGGAATAATTTTAAACCCACCTAACTCCAAAGTGTTAAATGTTGACCCCTTACCTTATGATTTATTTCGTAAGCATGATTGATACAACTTCTTCATCGTTAATAATTTATTACGAAAAGAAAGAATGTTGATTCTTATTTTACGTCTACGTTTATTTTAAAGGTTAACGATTTCTAATAGAAAGCTAATATTTAATTCATATTTTTAATATATAAATAACATTTAGATTTTTTAAATTCGGTTTAAAATTTTCATCACGAGTCTGACACGATATTGTAGGTCAAAGGGTTAAACTTTAAGAAATTCCATAATAAACTCTACTTGCAACAAAAAATGTTGACCGTCAACTTTTTTTTACTACAACATATACATATTGGCTTCAGTATACCCAGTGCGAATAGTATTTTCGTGTACCCCGAGCATTGCTCAAATTTGCCCCATACTTTCGCGTGTACGTTATTTTTGCCATTTATTGGCGAACCGTGTGCATTGTTCAACAGCAAATTTAAATTTACACGGTTGCAACGCATGGAGCAGACGGCCGTCCGTGTCAGTAGAATATTCGCAGTGTGCAGCTGCGTCTGGGACTGCAAATGCAACGTTCGCGGCCCGAAACCATCAAGCCGGCGGATGAAACGGTGACGGCGCGATCGTTCCAACAAATAATAAATAAATAATATTACGATCAGCGCCCCATACATAGCTATTCGCGATCTATTTTCTTCGGACCAATAACTCTACTCGAGGATTCTGTGAGGGATGACGGTCGACATTCGTTTGTAATCCGGTCACGGTGTCAACCATCGATTTTCCTCGATACACGTACCTACCGCACGCATACGTGCGCACATGTCTCTGGCTACATGCAACTCGTTGCGTCGAACGGCACGCAAATATTATATGAGTGTAGTTCGGGTATTCCCGCTTAAATGTTTTCGCGTTGACGGTCAGTCAACCGTGTTTTGGACAGTTTTATTCCTGACGGATCTGGGTCACGTTGCATTGAAGGCAACGACAATTTCAGTTACACAGACGGCTAAGATGGTTTCCTCTTTTTTTACATTAATCCATGCGAATGTTGATTTTAGTGAGATCGTGTCGTGGAAATGTATCCAATCAAACGGGTACAATAATCCTGGAAAGTAGTATAATTCAATTTTTGTCTCATGCGAATGAAAAATTATGTAACGCGAAGTTGTTGAATATTAAACTGTCTATATAAATGAACAAGTCTGCGATTTTTAATCATCTGTAGATGACTTTGAAGTCGCATATTATATGTGTGGCGTAGAATATTAGAAGTATAACTCTAATTTTTGAGTTTTCGAGAAAAAGATAGGAATTAATTTCTAATTTTTGAATAATTTTTTATAATAATCACTGTTTTATCGATTATAATCAGGGATTGAAAACAGTTACGATGCCGGTTTTGGTTCTTGAAACAGTTATGAAGAATCGATATAAGTCATAACTGTTATTCGGTATATCGATTCCGGTTCTTCAAAAACGGTAATATAACTGTTATTTTTCGGTTGTTCATTTCGGTTCTTTATAATTGATTCAAGAACCGACAAATAACATTTATAGAACTGTTTAAGCATGGAAACTGAAACCGATATACCGAATAACAATTATGACTTACTTCGGTTCTTCATAACTGTTTTAGTCGGAACCTAAACGGGATACCTAATTACATATAAATTATATTGTTTATTCATAATATTTAATTCAAATATTACCATAATTCATAAAATAAATGTGTTGTATTTATTCAAAATTTCATTCATATAACAATAAATAAATGACAAAGACTAAAACTTTGATTCATCAACAAGTTTCTCAGAATAGCAATATCTTATCAAACTATGTATAATTTAACCACTAGAAAAAAACATGTTCAAAAGGAAATATTAACATTTTCGCTATTCACTTGTTCAACTTTGTTTTGAATTTTACTTTAAAATTGAACTCTTACAGATCACCATTGATCCTAAATTATGTATATTGGTTCGTTCAATTCAGTTCGTTGGCAGAACTGCGTTATCTTATGTCGATATGAGTTCATCATATCGTATGATTCTCTGTACAAAACACGAAGCGAAATTGATCGAAGCAATATTTTGAATAAAAAGCGATAAAAACTGTTAAACAAACAATTCCTAAGGAAAGTTACAATTTTTTAAATATATTTTAATGGAGAATAATTTGTCTTTATCTCTTTGCCTACTGATGATGTCTAAAGGCACTTTAAACATTTGCTTTCGAAGTATTGTTGCCTATAGGCGCTTAACTTACAATTAGATTTGTTGTTTGAAATAAAGATTACTGATATATTTTTAAAATGTGTGTTCACAATTCAGTACAGAATACGCATAAATAAATATAAATAATTATATAAACAAAAATATAAATAAATATATAAAAATAGATAAAATAGATATACAGTGTTAAAATTTGGTATTTTGATTATTTCAATACTCTCTGAGATACATGTACATTGATGAAAAATTTCATCGTTCTGTGTTGGTCACGTTTGAACTCCTACCGTATTCCATGTGCGGTATATACAAAAGTCTGCCGCAGTGAAAGGGTTAAAAGCAACTAAATTCAAAGAATATTTTAAGTTTCATAAATATAAGAGGTTTTAATAAAGTTTGTCAATACCGGCCTACTACACATTATTATTCAAGTCATTATTCAAGTGTTAGACCCATTTTCATCAAGAAAACATTTCCAGTCAGTTAGACATGTTTTTATAGTCTAAATACGATTCATTACGAAATCCTGATTTTCATTAGTGTGTCTACTTCCACTATTGCCTCCGTGTGTGCATCGCGTGTATTATTGATGACAGCACGACCGTTCTCAGATTACGGTCATCAGTCAGTATCAAAGGCAACATTGTAAACGCTTTGCTTTCTGCGAATAATCGAAGTAAACTAAACTGAAATTTTTTCCATTATTCATAATATTATAGTAGAAACATCGTTGATGGAATGTAGAAGTTTTTCTGTTGTGAATGAATTCAAACAAATCATAAATAGATAAATAACATGCGTCAGGTAAACAATAAAATATTTCAGAATAAATTTTACCCCTGGTATTTGACGAATCGGAAAAGTTTTTAGCCCAATGATTTCCAGTTTTTAAAAAAGTCAAAGGAGAAATAAGTAAAGAAACTAAAATATTTACGTGCGTTAGAAGCAACACGTACGCAAGAACTTTTACTATGGGTCATAACTGATTCAACGTTCACCTTGTACAAAGTAGCATATTGTTGCAGGCATCTACATATAATGGAAAGAATCATGCATGTTGTAATAATTTTATTGAAAATGTGGATTCTATTTGTATAAATGAAATATATTTTCGTCTAAGATAATCATGAAATATTGTAACATAATTTATTTTAAAACATTTTTAATACTTGTTTTTGGTTTTACTATAAGTGGTCAACTGCTAATTAACATATGGACAATTACTAGGTCTCTCGTTTTAAAGGATGGTCAATTTATGGTACAGGTATTGAATTTTCACAAATATCTAGAAGAATTTGGATAGTATAACTATTTCAAAAAAGTCTGCTTTGTTACATAATGTAAGAAGTTCAAACAGTATTTTCATGTGTATAGTCTCTCAATTTAATAAAGGTGCAAGCGTTTACCATTATTTACGTAGAACATTTTTCTTAACTGGTCAACTATTGGTTCTGTTACCTTAACCAACTTAATAATTATTTTCTAAATTTCATTATCAACATACCAAAATTCCACTATTCCACTTGTGATATTAGCAGAAGCGTTCTATTTATCAGCGTCATAATACTTTGCGCGCTAAATCAACAGTAATTTATTCGCTATTCCATCCGTTCGGGTTTTACATTCGCGGGAACGAGGGCAATTTACTTTTCACAAGCGGCACAAGTCGCTCGACTTCGACGAAATGCATATGTAACGTTTTCACTCGCGAAACAGCCCTTGAATGTGGATTCGTGTCCAATTGCAGAATCGAATAAGCTATTTTCGAAAAGGGAAAGTACCGTGAAATCAGTCGGGGTCCGATGTGTATCGCCAAAGAGTACGTGACATGCGGCAAAGGAAATAAGCGATCTTTTGTATAAACAGACGAGCTTAGAGAGGTTTTGAAAGTTTTTGGCAGCGCCCGCGAGAAAAGCCTCCGAGAGGCGTTATATCGTTTGCCCTTCTTACCCTCGCGAGAACTCTTTGAAAATTGGCATCAAAGTTAACGATTTCCGTTACTTTGTGCCCTCCCATTGAATCTAGCGAGCTTCTGTCGATTCTAAGGATGCACAGGGGCACGGCCGAAGCCTTAGAATCGGGAAGGTGGTGCCTGGCTTTGATAGCTGGTAAGGTGAAAAATATTTCTCTTGGTAACGGCCATTGGTAGAGATGTGCTGCCTTCCCCTTTTTCTTTCTCTACATGAACCGTATATCTTTTATCATTCTCCTTCGTTCTCAGAGAAAATGACGGTGGGAATTTGAAAGACTGTCAAAAATATCCACTGCTATTGTTATGTCTACCTACACAGTGGTTACACAAATGGGCAAAGAAAAATGCTTTGAGGGGGTGCTTCTATAATAAGTTATATTGGCAGTTATTAAGTCTGAGTAAATTCCTCATTTCGTATTATAGCGCCTATAAATATTCAATCGTTTACATTTTGTTGAAGATACTTTTGAGCGTTTTAAAAATATATTTTTGAAATAAAACATTCTACTCTTTTTTACCATGTATAACTCATGTGATCGTATAAAGTTGGCGATTGACAATACTGTTAATTTTCAACGTTAATTATTGCAAAAACAGTGATAATAACAAGGGTTCAACGAAAGATGTATTGTTAGTATGTAAAATTAAAAGAATCAAATCAAAAAAGGATTAAGAAAAGAAATTAGAAAGAACGAAATTTAATAATGTAATTTAAAATTCTAACCATAAGTATCAATTGTATAAATACATGACAAATATGTTTATGAATAATTACATTACAAATAAGTAGGGAATATTGAAATTAATAAATTAACTTATATTAATTATATGAATATTATAAATGGACGTTTTAAAAGTTTTTCGAATATAAACTAGTAAAGTACTAAGCTAGTACTAAAAAATACACAGTTTTAAAATAAATCAATATTTTAAATACTTATTACAACATTTCTAACTACTAACGTACATTAATTTATATTATTACATAATTTTTAAATGCAAGTATCCAAATATTTATAATAATTATTGCATATACTACTTTTTCGAAACATTAAACATCTTTGTTTATACTATGTAGTATTACGAACTAGTAGTGCGAACACCTTTTGAAAATAGTAATTAGAGTACGATAATCGTATCATTCGTTGTTGGAATCAAAACCAGTGAATAATGTTCTGGTCGAGACAAATTATCTGAATAGTCGAGTTTAGAGGCCTACGCTATCATTATCACGAGACAGAATTTATGCAGGCAATCGAATCGAGACGACACGGTAGGGGGGATGTACCTACCTATAATTAATATATGCTGAGTATCGCTTGTTGAACCTACTGAGCGGTTGATTATGCTTGTTACTGTCGCAGCATAGACTCTGCGACAGAACAATGTTAGGCAAGCACTGCCTGTCTACACGTATACGTATTTACCGAATAGCGTGAATATATTCAAGTAATGAATCATTTAAACCTGGAAATACATGGTCATTATTAATTTACTTGAGAAAAGAAAAAGAAAGGATATACTAACTTCAAACATTTTTATGTTGATGAGAGAAGCTATTAACTCGTTATCTTATGATTATTTTCGCGAAAGCAAAGAAGAATTCTTAATTTTTCTACATCCACGTCTGTTTCATAACAATTGATAACAGATAAATAGTATTTAATTTGAATCCAAAATAATCGAGTAGGGTTTAGTTTTTTTAATTTGGATTTGAGAATTTTCTCAGGAGTCTGACTCGACATTGTATGGCAAGGAGTTAAAACTAAATTTACTATTTGGTTTACTATACATTATTTGGTAAATGTCGATTTTTATTGATACAATTGTGTAATTCGTGTGAATATGTATTCTAATTGTCCGTTTTTGCAAGATCTAAATGAACGAACATAAATTTTTCTAGGAACAACAGAGTAAACTGTACAACAAATATGTGTAAACATAGTATTAAAATTACTATACAATGTTTCATCCCCTTAATACTGAATTCTTACTTCAATTTAACGAAAGATTACGATAACATTTTTTAAATCATTTTTTGAAGGTTTTTGAATCTTTAACATAGTATGAAATACTTTTTTCAAATTAAAGAAAGAGAAGTGCAACGTGAAATAAAAAATGTTTCTCCTGTGAATACCTATTGCCAGTTATAACAAAGGGGGAAATCAGATCATAATTATAGTTCTAAATTGTATTTTCTTCCAGACTTTTTCTCCCACATTTCATTTTCATCAGTTACAAGTTGAATGTAACAAGAAATTGAATTTTATAGCCATTTTTTCCGTTCTAGCGTTCAAATATAGTTCTTCTAAACGACGTTACAATTGTATATATGTCAAATGGATACGACAACAGTATGATGTATGAAATTTTATGCATCAGAAAGAATTTTACGTGTTCAGTATAAATGTAAAAAAGTATTCGGTCAGATGTTTCATTAATTTTTGATGTTACGATTAAATTGTTAATACTGATAGTACCAAATGGGTTAAAACAATCTATTTTTGATTTCTTCGTTAAAAGATAATGAACTTATAAAGTGTTCTTGAAGGAAATAATTAAGCTAATTGGTTTAGACATATATTTGCTACGATGAAAGATAAACTAAATTTCACTAATACATTTATAATTTCTTTAAAAGATTCTAAATTACTCATTTTAACTACTTGGAACTGTTATGATTAAACATTGATAATGTTATAATTATTGTTATAAAAATATTTAATATATATAAATGTTGATAGCAATCTCATTAGTCGAAAATATGACTTGTGATTATTGATACGCAACGGATTGATTTGTTAGATACAATATTCTTCTACGTAAAGCTTTACTTAAATACTAAATATTTACATACTTCCATGTTCATATCTTTTATTTAATATTATTTAATTTAATAGTGCAATAATTATTTGTCAATTACGTTAAGACGTTAACGATATCGGTATGCTAAACAAAAATACTTAGAATAGTTAAAAAATAGTATATAGAAAATAATTACACAGTTATAATTGATGTTCCGCCGAGATTATGAATCTTTTATGATCGGGCTTAATCTTTCACTATTGTGATTTTTGCAAAAATTTGAAGAAATCCAATTTCTTTCCTTTGGTAATTTTCTAATTTAATAAAAATAACACGCCAGCTAAATCATTATATCATTTTTCAATAACAATTAGAAATTCCATTCAAGTGATAAAGAAATGAGGTTTTCGTCAGGACTTTAATGGTCCATTTTGTCGGTGGAAAGTTAATTATGCATACACAATCGTATGATATAATAGCACGGTCACATGTTTAAAGGTAAAATAATTTTTCTCGCGATGTCAAAGGAATTTTCTCGGATATTCAATTTCCCAGGCGTCGCGTATTCAACGGAATATTTGCTCCATAAATAATCAGGAAACGACGCGACAGCGCATGGAAAGCTTACAGGTTCTTACTATCAACATTTAATCTCCACGTCCATAATTCAGCTTGTGTGTAAATAATACTGTGACAAGTTATATATTTCATATAATGTTTAACCGTTCTTTCATTGCTTTTAAACGTGTAATAAAGCGCAGAAACCAGATACGTGTGAAAATAAACAGGTACTAATTTAAATATGCTCCGAAAAATGAGAAAGAATATTTTCATTGCGTCTTTTCGCATAGAAAGATTAAGGAAGGTATAGATAATTAAACCATATTTACTAGTGCATATTTAAATGCCTATATTTTAAATGATGCGACGAAGATATAGAGTGAATACTTCATACTGGTAGATTTTTCTATGTATAGTTTATAATATTATTTCTCTGAGTCTATTTTAATTTATGTGAATTAACCTTTAACTTTATGAACTGTTTATTTATATGTATTATATATGTTAAATATGTTGTGTATGTGATAGAAAACATAATAAATTAACAAATAAGTAAATATAGTAACATATATAGAAAAATAAAAAAATGTATGATAACGTTAACAAATATAATAACGCCGAAACTTAATAAAAACTGTTACTTTGAAATACGAAATAAGCAGCGGTCAGTTGATTTTCAAAATTTACTATGTAAAGGTTAAAACAAAGTTTTCAAATCCTATAATAAATTAATTGTAAAATCGAAGGTATTAAATATTGCGGAAAAAAAACTGCAAATAAGTATTTTATTCATGAACAGAAAACAGTAGGTATTAAATATGCATAAAATATAATTGAAATTAAAAGTAAGTATTAAACATCCAGGAAATTAAATTCGAAATATGTATTATACATACACTCCCAGAGAAAACGATAGCACACGCGTGCTATCTTTAATTTTTCGCGTTATAATTATGGCGCAGGAAAGGTACAAATGATACATAAAGACTACCTCCTACTAATATGTAAACACTACTTATATTGGAATTTCTACAAGATATTCTCTTAGGAGGAAAGTAAACACAAATAGACAGAAACAACATTATAGCACACTCAAGGTTTATTTTGACTTTCTTCAATATGTCGCGAGATTTGAGGAAGTTAAAGTGGTCAGTCAGTGTTCAGTGCTTCTTGATATTGGAATCTGTCGCATTTTGTGATGAGTACTGGTAAAAGATTGTCTGGCAGTGAAATAAACGCAATTCTTATTTTAAGAAAACGGAAATTAATGATTACTGAAATTGCGAAAGAAATTAATCGAAGCAGAAAAGCTGTATATAACGTATTAAAAGATGTAGATAATTACGGTAAAAGGAAAAGTATTAGAAGGTCGGCAGCCTTATCACACCGTGACACAATAGCAATACTTCGTGCTGCATCAAGACTTGTGCTACTGTAAATTGCTTGCAAAGCTGGTGTACATACGAATATTCAAAATGTTCGACGTATGCGGCAAATAAATAATATTATAAATCGATCAAAAATAAAAGCATAAGGAAGCACGCCTTGAATTTGCGAAAAAATACATAGGAATACTGAAGGAAAACCTGGAGGAATCTTTACACATGAAAAATGGTTTTGTCTGGATGGTCCAGATAGTAGTACATACTATTATCATGACATTCGAAAAGAATAATTAACAAAAATTAGATGACAAATGAAAGGTGATGGAATAATGATTTGGGCTGGTATGGGTTGCAAAGGGAAAACGGATATTCATTTTATACAAAGAAAAATGAATAGTGCAAGTTATTTGAGATTAATTAAAAACCAAATTGATAAGTATGCATAATGCATTACAAGTATAAAATTTGTGTTCCAGAAAGGTAATGCTGCCATACAAATGGCAAAAATGATTCATGAATATTTTTCAAAGGAGAAAATTTCTGTTTTGGAATGGCCGGCGTGCTCATCGGACCTCAATATAATTGAGAACTGTTGGGGATTATTATCAAAAGCTGTCTATGCAGAAGGTAGACAATTTGAAAATTTTAATGATTTAAAAATCTGTATTAAAGAGTAATGAAAAAATTGATCACAATCTTCAATTAAAGTATTGTATAAATCCTTACTAAGAAAGATGATAGAAGTAATTGAGAACCATGAAGGTCCCTCACATTATTAAACACAGGTACAGTTATATCATTTTCGTATTTGTCGGTTTTAAATTTATATAATACGG
This sequence comes from Nomia melanderi, assembly GCF_051020985.1. Classification (NCBI taxonomy): domain Eukaryota; kingdom Metazoa; phylum Arthropoda; class Insecta; order Hymenoptera; family Halictidae; genus Nomia; species Nomia melanderi. The sequence continues at coordinate 2,686,069 of NC_135009.1, forward strand.
AATATTTTTCGGACGTGCTATCATTTTATCTGTATTCATTTGGATATTTGTATTTTTACTAAGAGAATTTGTTCAAGAAAAGTCAATAAAAGTTATGTTTACATATTAGTAGATGGTAGTCTTTATATATCATTTGCACCTTCCATATGCCATAATTATAGGCGAGAAATTAAAGATAGCACGCGTGTGCTATCTTTTTCTTTAGGAGAGTATACCCTCGATCATTTATAAAGGAAAGAAGTAAATTTAAAGGCAATAATTAGTTTTAGGAGAAAGGAAATTAGAACACGAAAAAAATATTTATTCATATTGTATACATTTAACTCAGAGACGCAGAAAACTTCTTAATCTACACTATTATTTATTTATATTATTTTGTGATATAGGAGTATGCTATAGTATTGGATTGTAAAAATACTGTGAGCCGAAAGGTAAAAATATCAATTTTTAATGGAACTAAGGGAAGAGGCTTTAATAGTTAAATGGAAACACATGTCAGGAGATTTAGTCAAATAGCTGGTAAGAATTACTACTATTACTAGAATTCTACGAGCAAGAATAAATGAAAAAATGTGCGGTGAAATTCTTTTGTGTAAAGTTTAAAAGAAAACCTGGCAACTAGAAAACGTTGAATCTAATGAAATTTTGTGAGAGTGCAGACTATACTATAGTAACGAGACCAACCATTTTTTAGAAAAATTCGTAATAATGGTGTGCGAACCATTAAAACTTTTGCATTTTTTTGTTTTGCGTGTGTAACTTTACAACTGTGTGATATGGAACAAAGCTTTAGAAACAGAAATTAGTTTGTTTCTTTTCAGTCACTGTGTTATGGCAAAAAATGTCCGTAACACACGACAAGGAAAAAAAACTTTTTCGCTTTTCCGCTTGTCAAAATCATAAACGTATTTAGTCGTGTTGCTAGCGATTACATACAATATACAACGAGAAGTTGTATATAGCATATAATAAATAAAGTTCAGTGATTATGAACAAGTAATAAAAGTTAGGTACTTGTTAGATTACCAAATTTATATTAACGTTGCAGAAACTCATGTGGAGCTCTGTATTTTGAGCACGGAAATGCTGGCCAGAAACAGTCTCTGGAGAAAGGAAAATGGCATTGATACATTTGTTACTTTGTAATTAGTTTTCGTTTCGCTAATAACATACAAACAAAAGTTTCTAACGCTACAAACACAAGTAAACATAATGCACATGATTTCACTCGAAACGATTATTTGATTTCTTCGTGATTTGTCTGCTTCTCGATGCGCGTCGAATATTAAAATTTTAGGAATTACAATATGGAATTTATTTAATCCCACTTGAACGATGGTAATGTTGTGTGGATTAAAAGCTTTTCGATAAGCTCTAATAAAGGTACAATTCTAAATAAATAATTTTGTATTACATAAGGTGTTAAAAGATATACGGCACAAAGTAAATGATGAATAGAACCCACTAAACTAAGTAAAAAAAAAGTTAGTGAATATAGGTTGAAATTTCAACGATGTTCGAGCAATAAATAGTTTTTATGTTCATATAAAATATATTGTGCATTAAGAACATGTAATTATCATATCTTTTAACACTCTGTATAAGATATTATGTTGGTATATTATCTTTATTAGTAACTGAATATTTTCAAAGGTTATATTGTAAATGTTGTTACAAAAGACATTTGCTTTAGTTTTATTGGCATATATGATTATATAATATAATTAATTATTAATAATATCTAAACAGGGAGAGAAATTATATAGCATGTACATTTGCTGTAAATGTAAATGTATTGAAAATGTAAGTATTCAGAGATGAAAAATAATACGTATCTCAATTGATATGTGAACTAAATTGTAATAAATTTTGTATGAGCAGTTCAATAAAACGTAAAGATATTCATGTAATTATAATAAATTAGAAGAGGCTGAATTTCACTTTTCACTACATCTGCTGATTTTTATCAAACTTCGATAAAAATACTTGTTATTCAAATATTTGCCAAACATTTTTTGTTACTGATCATTCTTACTTTGCAAGAGTAAATTAAATTCTCAAATGGAGAGGTACAAAACCTATTTCTTCACACACATGGAAATTATTTAAAGCAGAAACATATTGTAAATACTAAAATTCTGTATCATTTAGTAAGAAATCAAATTATGAAAGCAAAAGTTCTATTCGTTTAAATAATACCTCTGTTAACTTCCATTTATTTGCATTCTAGATATGTAGGATACTCTACCTACCTAAGTAAGTTCAGCAAAACACATTCAAATCTCAGTAATAAAATTAATGGAAAAGTGTTACTTTAACTGTTTTCACTTTATCAATATGAATAAAGACATATTAATATCTTGAGTGAAAATGACAAGTCTCACTCGCCCGGGCCCTCCATGCGAAACATGATTTTGTAATTTATTTCATAAATTGCTACATGTATAAAAAATATTTTTTTTATTTTCGTAAAGAAATTTAATTGACTCTGTAATACTTTAGTTTTCTTTGTAATAGTTACGCTTGTAAAATCGCGACAAAATTAAATAGCGTAAATGTAAACATGTGAGACGAAATAAACCGTAAGGTAAGGGGTTAAATATTTCTAAAAAAAACTACTAACTTTTCATCAAAATTGGTAGTTGTCACTTTGATGCGTCTCCTTGTTAGTTAAATGACGGTTAAATCTGGATTACCCAAAGTCCACCAAAGCTACAGGTACAAAATCACAGTTGTATTCCAGGTGAAAACATTTCAATTTCAATTACCACTACTAACGTTTGCGCCTATAGTTTCTTCATTTAGGTATACTCGATAACTATAAACAACGATTTTGCTTCAGTTGCCATGGGTACAAAGGTTTCCTTGACGTATGTCACTAAAACGGCACTCTAAGTCTCGCAAGTAACAGTTTCCTTCCGCACAAAGGGGAGCAGAATTCTCAGCAAAGAAGCTCCCAGGTCATCGCGACAATTGCTTCACTCGTCCTTCGAGGTTTAGTAATGACTTCCCGACGTAAAGCTTCCCTCGCCAGACAGGAACTTGAGAATCGTTGTGGTTGTAGTCACCGGAGCGTGTTTGCCTCGAGCAAATATCTAGCGAGTTCTTGACGTGTCATCGCGTTTAGCAGGACCAAAGAGAACACCCTGTCGAAACGATAAGAGAACGACCCTTATCCTTGAGCCGCTAATATGTATTCTTTGCCCACCCAGAATGCACCGAATTCGAAATTCGAAACTTTTGTGGTTGGACCATTCGTTCCCTTCTCGAAAGTCTCTATCGAGAACTTTGTGTTCTACGACGTGACAGGTAATTAACCCCTTAGGAACAACGTTAGTATAGGGTACAATCTAAGTTTAGGTAATTATTATTTTTTTTACTTTCTAGAATTAAAGTCAGTTGGGGAAAGTTGCAGAGAGATGACCCACTTTTTTAAAAAGAACTGTTGCATCATAAGTATCATTGATACCTAAAAGAAAGAAATATGTTTATGACAGCAAATACGTATAAGGAGAATAGTTAAATAGGTTTCCATGTTTAGGGTTCGGTATATCATTAAAAACAATTGAAAATATAGCCATTTGACATTTAAATGAGATAGAGTTGCCTTAACCGAAATTACTCTATAAGAAATACCAAAACGTCTAAATTAACGACAAATTATGGTAATATTTGTAATAATATATACTTATGAGAAAATAACTGTATACCTACTGTATGTATAAAATATTTGTTTACTGATGTATATATTTTTTCTACTATGATAACGAATACTACGTACTAAATAGACATATAAAATAAATATATAAAATATTTATATACATTTAATATTTTATATAGTATTTGTTAATAAAACCTATTTTCCTTCCTAATTATATTTCCCAAATAATATTCTTAAAAATTTAAATTTGCATGAAGGTCCGTTGACTAATTATCACTCCGGAAGGACAGAATCACGAAAGTTACGTGCATTATTGAGCAGATTTTATAAAGCTCAAATTTTTGTTTCGAAGTATGCATTGTAGATGTATATTGTTTGAATACACAATGGTATGTTGGCTTTGTTAAGGTTTCTGTTACATTAATATACCTACTTCATGAATTTACTAATTACTGTGTTGTAGTTACATTTAAGGTAGTCGTAGAATTTTCATGTATATTACCGCGGGGAGCAGTTCTGTACCCGACAATGCCCTTTAGTGACTTTGTTCAACTAATCGGATACGTTCGTGGCAAGGAAAGACGAATTGTGCATTAATCAGTTACAGACGCTATACTTTATGTACAAACAAGCTTCTAATATGAAGCTGGCTAAGATATTAATTCCTTGCTGACCGCGTGAAATATGTTTATCTTCTATTGATCGTGAATCCCTTGTAGGTGTCGTGTAGCCGTACATCGCGAGTCGAGTAAATTTTTTCATTCGATCGATAAATTAAATAATAAAGAAAACGAATAAATAATATGGTATCAGTAAACAGTAATTCATTTTATTCTTACGCTTAAACCTGTCAAATTTATGAAGTCATGGTCGTTCGAAGCATTCTGTGACAGCTCTGTTTAACTCCTTGCTTTACAATATCGTGTTAAACACGAGACGGAGATTTCTAATATGGTTTAACAAACATAAATGTTATTGAGTTGTGTTAATTTTTTAACAAGAATTGTGACACTGCATTATCGTCTGAAATCTTAACGGAAAGGAATTTTATATTTATTTTTAATTCTTATAGTTTTATTGGTTTATATTATTACTTTAAAATCAAAAGAGCGACGTGTCAATCAATATTAGTGTACAATTTAATGATTACTTGTCCCTTTCCGGTGATAATTAAGTCTTTTATGCGGTTTGCAAATTGATTCACAATATAAGTGATACATTTGTAAAATAGATTAAAATATTTTGATGATTCCGATCGGATTGGCACAAATCAATTAGGGTATGTACACTATCCGCAATGCAACAGGCAAATCATGTTATGAATTTCTACGGGACAATTAATGCAATTATAACGTAATTAACAGAGTTCAAAGCGTGACCCGTTCAGTAATTATTATCAGTCTGATATTGTGCAGCTACCCACAATTTCGTACAAAACAATGTATCCGTAATCCCGGAAGATTGCGCTCCAAATTCGCCCGTAAATTCTACTCGTCAAGGGAACATCGTAGAACATCGAATAGATTAAACTTATGCGAAACAAATTGAATTTCCTGCTTCGCGTGAAATGTGACACACAAACAAAAAAGGTATTCGGAACATGATAAAAAAGGATTAAAACATTTTTTACATAAAAAATCTTCTCAATGATTAAATATTTCTAAATATATTATTTTATACTAATTTAAACACATTTTTTCCGCGAAGAAAAATTAATTTTATTGTTCCTGTATTTTAATGAGACAGTTGAAATGATAACAAATTGAATAATTATCATATATCGTACTGTTCATTCAATACATTGATGTTAAATATCTATTAAGACTTATTGAAACTCTTTCTCAAAGAGTGTGAAACTTGAAGAGTTTGAAAAATCGAAAAAAAGTTAATGGAAAGAAAACAATTTTTTAGGTGAGTAAATAAGGAATTAAGATTAATTGAGGTTGATTGATATTAATTCTGCATTTCTCTGGTATTGATTACATATTTATTTTTTCCACTGACACGAGTGAAATAAGTATGTATATATGTATGTCAAGTTCAGGTCAATTGGCAAAAATAATTGAATCTATTTCATAAATGAAGAATACCGGGAACTTCGTGGAAGAAACGTTTCGGTAAGAATAGATCGGTTTGGTGTCGTTGATGATGGTAGAGTAATCGATAGTACCAATTGAAGTTTCTTTTGTAGACGGAGAAACAAAGGGGTGAAGGGGAAGGGAACGAGAGATCCATAGGGCAGATAGCGGGATCCCCAGGGCGCGGAAAAAGAAACCGAAGAGTGTCTTCATTCTTTAACGTCCGACACGGATTACAGTGATTGATATAACGAAATTCACTAGCTTTGTTATAGCGGTCCGTTTTCGACGTTGTTTGCACTGACAAGTAACGGCATCAATCAATATCAGCAAATAATAACATTGTACTAAACATCGTTAAATTGAATAACATTTGACAGGTATGAGATTTATTGGTTTAAAGATGAGTAAGTGAAACGAGAGCTCGTTTTACTGAAAATATATTGTGCACAGGCTATTCTGTACGTTAATTGTGAGTTTTGTAAATAGAATGATAATAAATACAATAGAATTTCTGTGCTCTAGAAATCAGGGCCTCTTGACGGCTCCAAGATCATTCTTATTTTTTTAAGCTTGTGTCAAAGATTGACGAGATTAGAATATATTTAACTTTTGAGAGTTAAAGAATCTTATAAATTAATCAATTTATCATGATACCATCAACTTGCATTTTTTATCTAGACTAAAAGACGTATCAGCTGGTATATGAAAAACTGCTTATGTCATTTAAAAGGTAGAGGTGATTTTGGAATCTTTTCGTTATAAATCCGAATACGTTTAAATTTAACCAAATTCAATGCTTGCAATATTTCAGATTTTTCATTCTCTTAAGTTACTAAATTATTATTCGGAATGCAGAATTTCTATTTTAACAGTATCTTTGCTTTTCAATCAATTTTTCTATAGAAAATGTATAACCTCATCAATTTTATACATTAGTATACGCTGTTCGTTTTCCATCACCCCTTTCGCAATTTTATGTTGTTGCGTGACACTTTTTCTTAAAAGGGCGACGCGTTACATCGATAAACTTGGCTTCGCACTTTACCGTGGAAAGCGCCTCGGTAATCCTCTAACAAAAAATCTGAGGACCAGTGAAAGCATCCCAAGACCCAACTGTAGGAATAACAAATTGCTCAACCGGTACTCTTGGACCGTCGCGTCGCATCGTCCGATGCTTGTTTTCGATCACATTCGTTGCACTGTATTCAGTCCTTTCGCTTTGACATCGATTTTGTATCGGACAGGTAATTACGGGCTCCCAGTTATCTATGCGAATCTACTAACGAGACGTGCCCCGAATTATAACCATGAACTTCATTTTAGGTGTCTTCTTTTTTTCATTTGATCCTGTTTCTGCGTTACCGTGTACCTAGACTTTTATATTTCTTTGAAAGTTTCTTGAAATATTTCTGAAAACGTGCGAAATTTTAAAAATATTTGGAGACTTAAAAGTTTCTAATTAATTTTAAAACAATTATAGTAAAATTGAACAATTTCTGTTCTGGATAAATATAAATATAAGGAAGTAATTTTGTATTTAATAGTGACGACAAACGTTGTACAAAACTTTACAATACTTCTGTTTTATTCTTACATTGAAAAAAATTTTAATGAAGAATATAAATTCCATCTAATTTCTAGTTTCATGAATTAATGTCTTTAATTAAATTTATGCTATTTAATTTATATCATAAGGTCATTTACAATGCACACATGAATATATTTGCTAAAATAAAACAGTAAATAAATAAAATATTTTATATACGTTTACTACGTATGATGTACCAATTGTATAGAAAGGTTACACAATAACGGAGCCAACAGTTTCGAGTACTCTCAATAGATGTCAGAAGAGTATGCGAAATCCATTAAGTAGAGTCACCCGTTATTTTCTATAGCAAAACTTGAAGAAGGTTGTTAACATAGTTGCCTCTGAACATTCTTCACGAAACATCGTCGAACTTTACTATTACATATTTTTCATTCTATGCGTTGCAATTCACCGGTCATTTCAAAATTTCAAATCGAATGTAAATTCTAGGATTCTTATAATAAACAGATTGAGAAGTCTTAATTAATAATAATAACATCCAAGTAAAAAACATTCAGCTCATAAGTCTATTTTGGTCGATAAAAGAGTATATGGATATTTGGGTATTTTTACCTTTTTCCCAGAACTTTCTTTTACCTTCATTTTTCTTTAGAAAAATAATAATATTATTTACATTTTCAAATGTATTTAGTGAGAGAATTATAATTACTAGTATATTTTACTGCGTTTAATTATCCGCATTGATTTACTACATGACAAATCTACAGGGACCCCGAAGCTTAAAACGTTATTTTCTATTTCATTCATTTACAAGGGTCGAATATCTGTTATTTTTAACACAATAAACTAAGCTTAAAATTGAGATTCTCTACTTACATTGAGTATATGCACTGACATTATGTTATTTTTTACGAAAACTTAACCCAGCCTCAACCTAAAATTTTTTAATGATATTATATAGTCAATTAAGTGAAGATTTCCAGTTCAATATAGATCAGAAAAATGAAGGTCATTTATTACATACAGATTAATGTAAAAGAATATTTTGTTATTCTCAATGTTTTATCTTCTATGTATGCACTTTCAATGAACAGAAAATTTCTTTAGATTTTTCTAAATTATTAACCCTTTGATCTCGTCCGTCTCCCCTATAGAAATATTATATAAGTAACAAAACTAAAGAAAAGAATTAGTTTATTATAATGAACATAATATTAAAGTTTTATTTTAAGTATTACTTAAAAAGTTATCCACTGTTTTGTGAATAAATATGTTTAAACTACTGGTAAACAACCTAAAAAAATCTTCAAGTGTAAAGGGTTAATAGCACAATAAATGCAAGGAGCATAGTCTCGAATAAAATTATACAGCAAATGTTAAACCTTTCTTAGCACTTAACGGACCGGTGGATTTTTGTCTATCTTTCTCTAGTTCCGGGAACTATTTATGAAATGATATAAACCTTTAGGCATGACTTTAAATCATTTCTATTTTATTAAATTAGTATCATTACCGATACAATTTTGAGAAATTACTCATTTCCATATCTAGTATTTCTTACTATTATGGTGTTTTACAAAATATTAAGTTGGCATGAAAATACATAAATTTACGTGTCCCGTCCGTTAAGTGTCAACTCCTTAGCTACAGCAGAATTTTACTTCAGCAGGCATTTTTAAGAAACGGTATTGAAATCATCAAAATATTCAACAAAATTAAACCAATATAAAGTACATATAACTAACGTAAGATGTAATCGTTGCGTAATTCACCTACGTCTGTCTAAGCAAGCTTTGCTGCAATTATTACTATCAATTAACAATCTCCATAAAAGACGAAACTTTCTCTTATATCTCCAGAATTTTCTCCTACAAAGTGTTACAATCTGACTTTGGAATTCCAATAAAGAACTCATTACACAACTCGATACAATCTAATGGCGAATAAATGGGTACTTCCCCTCCAATTGGCGAGTAGGATAAGTAACTGATCCGTTGACGGTGGGACGAGGGTTAGGCGCTGCGCCGCTATTGCTGCAGCGAGTCGTGAGACAGGGGTGAGTTTATTTTCGCGAAGCCGCAATATAACTTCTAGACTAGCGGTGTATCTCGAGCATTAAGGAAGCATTCGCCGTAGAAGTTTATCGGGTCGTGGGTTCGATTTTTCGGTCTCTTCAAGCATGTCGGTTCGACGCTGTTCTAGATTGCGACCGGCTCGTGAACGGAATAAGAAGCAGACACGATATTTCTTCTGTTCGGGCCTCTTTTTCCCCCCATTGAAACTTACTCTCGATTCACGTCTGCCACGACAAAAGTTCGTCGCCGGACACCGTCGAAATTGAGGTTAACGTTTCCGTCTGGAAGGACGCTTTTGTCTGCTCGATGAACATTTATAGAAAGGGAAAATCGTAAATGCGAATGTTCCGAACCAGACTGAAGGGAAACATCTTTCTTTTACCTTCCTTCTTTTCAAGTCTCCGTTCAGAGATTTCGAAAGGACCGAGAGTGTGCGTGAAATAATAATCGCAGTTGGATAAATGAAGCGATATTTATAAATGAGAAGACGGTGTTTCGTATTTTCTTGCCTGCTTGCTGTCTTCGGAATCAACGGGGAATATTCCGTTCTGTTACAGTTTGAATTGCATAGATTTATTTGTATTTTTCTTAATTGTTTGTATAATCTTTGTTGCTAAGTTATTCTGTTACAATAGACAGTAGCCATTAAGACTTCTTCTGAAGATGTGGTGTAGTAAATGAATTGTGCGAATTCTTTTTTTTCCTTCCTCTACACTATAGAGTCCACAGTGTTTCTCAACCTTTTTACATTTACGACCAGCGAACATAGGAGAAATATTTCGCGGACTGGCATCAGACAGAAATAAAAATCAATGTAGATAAAATTTTATTTACTAATCCTAATGTTATTCAAAAGGCATATTTGTTAAAATTCTAGATTTTTCCCCTCGCCAGTAGTACTTTTGTTAGATTGGGTGAAAGCATAGTGACAGGACCATCTGTCAAGGCCACTGGTATACAGAATGTTTTTACGTAATTTATGTAAGTTATATATACAATTTCATTTGTTTTAGTCAGAAACTATAAACATTCGTATTCTATGTGATATATTTTGACACTGAAAAATTTTTCTTCTTCAAATATTAAATATGTATCTTATTTTAACCAGTAAACTATGTTTATGTACACGTCATCTTAAAGCTTGAAATAATACTAATTCTGTAAATGATGAATTCTGTATTTTTTCAGATAAACATGTAATTCTCCTTCGTTTTGCTTTAGTTTTTCATTTAAATACACCTTAGGTACATTCGTCCTGCGTTTGAGGAATACACACTTCATTATTTTATTTTATTGCCTGCAAAACGAGAGGTTTTTGAAACTAACTTCCACAATTAACAGGTTAATAATTTTTTTTAAATTTCGTAATTTAGTTTGTAATGGATTAATATAATACATAAAGGAAGCACAATTATTCTTTCTTTCTAAATTTATATAAATAGTAAATAGATATATGCATGTAAAATAGTAAATGGAAAAAATATTTTTATTATAACTTTAAACAATAATGAATTAATGAAACAATTTTTGTGAAGATATTAGTTTGTGTTTGTGCCCATTGAATTGTAATATATATGACACACAATATTTGTGGCATCCCCCTTAGCGTAACGTATTGGAAAATTTACAAATTCTATTGTGTGTGTATTTAGTAAAGTATGTGAACTTCTTTCTCGTCGACCTCTTTTATAGCTAACAGATTATTAGATGAGCGGAAAGACGCTTCTTTACGATGCCACGTGCATTCGTTACGTTTCTATGCAGAGAGTTGAATAATGCATAACCTTTTCCGAAACAAGGTTTTGAAAGTGATAATACTATATTTTCCGATTTTTCAATATTTTGGTATTCAGTACTTGCGCCAATATTATATTTAAAAAAATGCATTATGAAGAAACAATGTTTAAAGAACAGAAGATAGAATTATTTAAATATTTCAGAACTATTATTGATCGAATTTTTGTTTAAACAGTTTAAACAATGTTATAATATTGACATTTTGCGTATTACTCCCAAAAGAATTTATTCTAACTCGTTTTAACATTAAAAAATAAGACCAATATTTTAAATATCAGTATTCAAATAATAATACATTTACTATAATAGTACTAGGTTTAGTACCTGTTAAAATAAAAATATAAAAAGTGTTTCCTTCATAACATAATTGTAACATGTAATAACAAAACTCAATACTTCAGCATGCTATATTTTGTCAATTTTAAATATATGAAATTCAGACTTTGAGGGAATGTACATGTTACGTCACAGCTCCGGCTCGAAGGACCAAAAATGTGACATCGCAGCGTGGCAACCTCGATAGTTGCACGCCCGTACACGAATACTAACGTGGATTTAATTCCTCGGCTGGGGTTGTAAATCCCAGCTTTAACTTTAGGTCTCGTTAATACTCGCGACGCTTCGATTTCCAAATTTCTTCAGAAATCGACTGATTCGATTCTGATCTCCGAATGATTGAGATCAGACCACCGGTTTCTCATGATACTGAGAACCCGTTTTCATGTTGCGCGTTTCGAGACGAACGAATTATCGAATTTCGAATTAGATGCTTCTTCGGAGTGTGAAGCTGGAGTGTAGTTGTCCCGAACGATGGACTGAAGAATCTGATAGAATCTCGTTACTCCGAACGGTTGAGTGTCTGAGAATCTGATCGGTATCTGTTTGGTGTCTGAATGACTGTTCTGATGAGTTAACTGTTTGTCCTGAACGATGGACTGAATGTGTGAATGAATGAATGATATCTCGTCACTCCGAACGGTTGAGTGATTCTTCGTAACTGTGTTAACTGATGCGAGTGCGATCCTGTAGGTGTTTTTATACAACACCTACAGGTTTTGTGTCGAATGTGCTGATTGGAAAGTCGAAAATACCCAATCGCATAATTCCAAAAATCGGGGCCATCTTGGACGACGCCCCTTGGCCAGCCCTCTTGGTGCAAGGGCGAGGACAATGGCCATGTGCGAGGGATCCTCGAAAATTTGCCGATGCCTTGGAAATTTCCTCCAAGTTGACTCATGTCTGGCGGAACCGTTATGAACGAGGTTCAAGTCGATCCTTCGGAAATTCCCGGTTTATGATATGGTCGGTTGTCTGTACGAACGAAGTAAAAAGTCCAAACTGTTGCTGGACATGCGCGGTTTAACTAAGTGATTTTATCATGGTTTAGGGTGAAACTGCCCCTTTGTAACTAAAATAAATAAACTGAGTTCGAAAAAAGCTAATCCCGAAAATAAATTTGTTGGCACATCCATGTCATAAACGAACCTTTGAGGATTTTCGCCGTTTTGTTCTGCATCGGACGGAACATACATTTTTGAATTCCAAAGTACTATATCGATCGAGCATCTGCAAGCGAAATAACCTCAGGCTTTAGTTGCATTTAGCATTCTGCCTTTCAAGTAATATGAATAACTTCAATAACTTCATACACAAATGATTTAATTTCTTCAAAAGAATTCATTTTATGTTTGTACAGTTATATCATTTAATGAACGCGTCATTGATTAACTAAAAAATTTTGTAGATAGAACCCCTTTGTTTATCAAGGCACTAATAAAGACTTTCACCGTTGGGACTGTTTTTTTTTTAAATTCTAATCAAGAATACAGGCGGAGGAATTATTTTGAAACTTGACGTTCGGTTTTCAGCGTAATGCACTTCTCGTCAGGTGTGTTCTATGAGCGTGCGCATAAACCTGTCGGACGGTAATAAAAAATTTTTAATCGTCGAAACGAGCTCGCCGGAAGAATGCGTTTTTAACGGTAGTTGTATGTCAACGTCGTCACAGGACCGCGTCATTGCCAGATTGGCTCATTTGGATCGCGGGGTCTATGTCCCGAACTGATTTCTATTCGATATGTCGTTTCGACGGACCGTGCATATATTCTTTTTATTGCTCGGTCTTCCAATTACGCGAAATTTAAAATACGGTTTTATTAAGCGTCTATAAATCGATCGTAATAATAATAATATTTTTGCGACCGAGCCTAAAATGTGGTTAGTAGAGAAAGCAGATTGCGATTCTGCCGTTATGGTTATCGTAAGTTTTACTGTTATCAAGGTGTCATACACGAAAAGTAAAATGTACGTTTACAAAGGAAATAAAATTAACTTTTACATGGTACTAAAAAATTAGTAACATCTTATTTTATATTCAATACCTTCTAAGACTGTAAAATTATATGTTATTGTTTAGTTAAATAATTACTATAAACACTGATTAATGAGATGCAGGATGAAATCATAGAAGTGAACAAGAGTTGACAGTTTATTCGAAAGTAAATCAAGAAAATGGAATAACGTTTTCACCAGAGGATTGGATTTCAAGGAAATTAGTTTTGAGAATCTATTGCGACATGTGCATCTCTCTCTCTCCCTCTCCCACTCCCGCTCCCTCACTCTCTGTGCGCGCGCAGCGTATACGCGTGAATTTCTGGAAGTGAGAATTCTTTACCATTGAATTAACACAAGGCTACTGAAGAATCTTAATTATTTTATAATATAATTAATGTGATATAACTGAAAAATATATTTAATTAATACCTAATTCTGCATAAATCTTGAACGTGAATTACTTCTATCTAAAGTCATTATGTGTGTTTATGATATTTTATAATGTAATTTTTTTGTGACAATTATCATAACTATTTTTAACATGTGAAGACCGAGTATATTTAAAAGAATTATGTGGCAAACTGTTATAAACTGAATGAGAGAATATGCAGATATGCAAATTCTGTCGTTACAAATAAATATTCTAAACAACCTAACAATCTAAATTTCCGTCAAATATTTGCTATTGTAAATAAATTTTTTCATTTTAGTGAGTTTTATAAACATCTAAAGCTCTCCAATATACTCATTAACAAAATAATAAATCTGCTAACGCTAAATAAAAAATTTTACTATATTCTTCCTACTGAATATCTGTATAAATACAATCTCTTTAATAACATATATTCTTACAAAATATCCTCTTTCATATAATTACATAAACACTATATTCGGAAATGGTGGATTTCCATAAACCTATACTTTTCACTTAAAGGTATAAGCGAGATAAAATCAAATGTCCAAATCAATTCGAAGTGTCTCCGTTTCAAGCAGTAATTATGGTACCATTGCAGAGGAATGAACGTATGGCTTCGAAAACCCAGTAGCGTTCGTAACGTTCAACTATGGCGTAGAATGGACAGAGACGGGTTTGCGGCGTTATTTTCTAGGACGAAGGTTGAGATTGCGTTTAATGTATTCCCCGGGGTGTACAAGTTCTTCGTCCTCGCAGCCGCAGCCGTCGTCGAGGACAAAGTTCCCGTCCGACCATGGTAGCGGACCGCTGCACCGTAACAATCGCTATTGCCATGTTAATGACGGCAAGCTTACCATGCCGGCTCCACATTGCCTAGTTCGACTTCTTCATCGCCAGCTACGTAGAACTTCACCACCTTATCCGCACTTTTTCTGAATGCTCGCGGCAACTACAGGTGGAGTTAGACTAGTGTGAATGCAAATTTCGCTGAATAATGATGGCACTTCAGAAACTGACCTGGAATTTTTGTGCCATAGATGCAGGGATTATTTTAATCAGTTAACTGCGTTTGACGAGTATACACGCCATCTTAAAGCTAGAAATGATACTAATTCTTTCAACGATGAATGATTTATTTTTTCAAATAAAGTTGTAAGTTTTGTTTTGCCTTGGTTTCTCATTCAAAAATACCCTAGGTGTATTCGTCCTGCATTTGACGAGTACACGTTTCATTTTTCGTTTTTATTCAGTGCAAAAGTGAGAGATTTTTTAAACTAAATTCTACAGTTAATAGGTTGACCTAGGCGGTCGCTAAAAGCTTATAGCGATGATAATCATTGAAAAAAGTTTGAAACTAATTGAACGTTTATAGAGGTATCTTGTGAGTAGAAAAATAATTTTTCCTTTGTAAGTTCTTTGTATATAAAGTGTTTTGTTTAATATGAGTATGTGAAGTATTTCGATAGCAAGAAGCGATTGAATGTAGAAAAATGTGATTGAGTGAGTGGAATTCTGTGTGGTGTCAAGATATGTATATGGTAATAAAAAAGGTCCTACTAGGATTGTTTAGATTAAAAAAAAGGCTTGTAAAATTTTACATTATATAAAAATAAGCAGTTTACTGGTCCAATTGTAAGTAGGTCAGTGGAACTAACTATATGATAAATACTGACAGTATAGTTATTAATAATTTTATTATTTGTTATTTACATTAGACAATAGATTATTAAATGAGATAGTGTAAATAGAAAATATTGCAAATGTTTTGCAACTGAAACGGTTTATGCAAACTTTTGAGTAATTGAAGCATTACGATGCCGTATTTACACTACAGCCTCGATTATTCGATGCAATTTAGCGACTAACAGTTTAGATAAATAGAGACCTAACAAGAAATTTTTCGAAACGTGTAAAATTCGATCACATATATCCCAAGGTACAATCTAAGAATCCGAATTATTAAGTTCGCGGATAACCACTGCTCTGAATGATCTAGATAACTAAAATTGGAGACTCGATTAATCGAGAACCTACTGAATAATACAGCACAAAAAACTTTGCATACTTTCTTTCACTAAATTCATTGATCCATCGGCCGCAAATATTAATTCACTTCAAGACCACAACGCAAACTTCGTCTGTTAGATATGCAATCCCGTTGAGACACCGTGTTGCAACAAGTTGCAGATGGGTCACTTTCAGTTGTCCAACGCTATCGGCGCTGAATCCCATCAGTACTGTTTACTAGTCAGGAACCAAGGCTGCTGTTTCGGACTAATATCCGACACGCGAGTTCACACTAGCAGCCGGTTGTTTATTCAATCGAGGTGAACAGATTCGAAACAACTTGAACAGTAAGAGGTGCTTGATCGCGCCCCGAAAACTATCGGACGAGCTGACGAGCAGGGGCGAGAGGTGTTTCATCGATATGTTTTGACAGAGACCGCTTCGTTTCGGTAAACGAAGGCAACTGAACAAACGGGAACCGAGGTAGCTCTTGTTTTAATTCCGGGCTCTGGGCATCCTTTGCATATTCAGAAGTTTTGCGCCGAATGGCAGGCCGTTGTTATGCTAAGACCGCGAGGGAGGCCTGGCCTGGTCGACTCTTAACATATTCCGACGATATTTCCGGCGGAGCCCTATCTACGGAACTTCCGGTAGCACTGTTGCTCGTCGAGTCTCGTCTCTGCCTGCATCCGTCTTCCTTCAGTTTCACGCGCGTTTGTATTATCATTTTTAATCACCACTCTGTTCGTTGTGCTTCGAACTGTGCATGCCTACGTCTGTTACCGTGTTCAACTGTCCGTTGATTACTGCGCATATGTGGTTCTAATATTACAAATGTAGTACTTAGGACTTTTAGCTTAGGATATTTTTAAGAAGCGTGAATGCAATAAAGGAGAGTACGTGCAGCGATGCATTGTTTCAACGTGGATTGGGGCCTTAACGGTTGAAGGAAAGTGGCCTGTACTATGTCACAGACCCAAGGTTCCCAGTTCGGCTTTAAAGGGGTATGTTTGAGAGTTTATTGAGAGTGCGAGTGAGAAGAATGATTGTGGGGGAAAGAATGATTTTCAAATGCGAATGTCCGAAAGAGAATCTGTGCAAAGAGAATCATGAGTTGGCCTTCATGGTAGCAAATTGTATGTCGTTTTAGTTGCGGGTCGTTAGTATATAGTTTTCTTTATTGTTAATAAACATAGTTATTTATTAGTTTTTTATATTCCTGTGTATATTATTTCATATTCTCAAATTTCACACTATATCTTTATTCCGAAAAGTGCATTTCTGTAATGTGCAGACTCTCTCTCTCTCTCTCTCTCTCTCTCTCTCTCTCTCTCTCTCTCTCTCTCTCTCTCTCTCTCTCTCTCTCTCTCTCTCTCTCTCTCTCTCTCTCTCTCTCTCTCTCTCTCTCTCTCTCTCTCTCTCTCTCTCTCTCTCTCTATACGTACCTCTAAATTGCCAACATTGTACTACAATTATTTACGTAGATACAGTACAGTTTTCTGGAAAAAGGCGGTTCTAGAGATTTGTTATTTCCCAATATAATAGTTTTTAAATTAGAAGGAAGGTTATCAAATACATAGTACTTTAAATCTATTTATGTCGTAGTTTTAAACTTCAAAATTAATGATGACGTTGGTAATGGACGTTGGGATGACGTTGTGTGTTGTGTTAGTTGTGAGTCGTTAGTGGAGTTTCTTATATTTAAACGAAACTTACTTTATTGTTAATAAACATAATTGTTTGTTAGTTTTTCCGTATTCCCGAATATTGTTCCCGATATTCATATACATTCACTATACAAGATTCTCGATTATCCGATTTAAAATGTTACCTGCCACGAAAATCTTGAAGGATTTATGTAACGCTTATTTTTTCGTAACGAAGATAAATAGGAAAAATTATTCATTATTTGGTATCAGAATTTTTATATTACACTGTTATCAAGTTACTTACGTTGTTAAACACTCTTATTCAACAGTAATCAACTTACAATAAAGTTTACGAAAATAAATGAATTTATAGTATGTTCTTCAGATAAATAACTTTCTCAAAAATCTACTTACACGGTAAAATTTTCCATTATAAATACACAAACTAATTGTTGATTTTTTCTCTGCAACTCAACAGCCTTCAAAATTCCTAATACAATTTCACAAACTCTATTACTCTGCAAAATGATGTTCAGTTATTATGCACTTTATCATAGAATGACACTTTACACCTTTAAATGACAAGAAAATAGTAGGAACATGATGTTCAGAACTCGCAAAGTGAATATTTCAAAACATTGATCTCTTTTTAATCGGTATAGTCTACGAGTAAATGGAAACAAAACGGACAGATTTATTTTCTCGTCGATTGCGTTTTCCCGTCCCACAGTGGTCCCAGTAGGTTGTCTTATTGTTTATGGATTTATGCTGTTGTTCTTGGATAAATACGTTTAAAAAAGACGGACTGAGGCAGCGCGCCGTCTGCGGGAAACGTTTCTGGGAAACACGCTGGATTACACGACTAGGTTTTTGTGGAGGAAACTACAGGAAGAAATCCTGCGGCCAGATGGATGGCCAATGTATTTTTTGGAATGCTGCTGTAATAACCTGCAAGTCCAGCTATTCTTGTAAAGCATACTGTCACATCATTACATGGAATTAAGGCGCATTAATTATTAGATACTGGGAAAAGTTCATGCGGGTACTTAAATCAAAATTTAAATACAGATGACGTTTTTATAAAATAATATTACTTTGCTTTATACCGACGGCATAAACATAACTTGCTGCTAATACTAATTGCATTTGTTAAACTAACGAAAGACTAATTGAATTCGGATCTCAATTCCTTGTTAACAAAAAAACATCACGAACTCTTTTTGGTATCTAATATTATAGAATAATATAGCTTTGTACGTTAAAATGTATCATTTATGCCAGTTTTAAAAATCTCACGATTTAATGCAGTGCTCTCTAATTGGTTTTTTAAACTATTGATTGTTATCAAATTATGGATATTTATAAAAATTTGTATTCTTTTTTAGATATATGTAAAGAATTTGATATTAAGTATAGCTATTATTTCTATATAAATACTTTCAATAAACTGAGAGTGATGTAAAATTGTATTAATGTTTACAAAACGTTGTATTCCGTTGAGTTTTATAGAATTTTATAGGCTATAAATGCTAAAAGATTTGCAGTTCATTTATTATGTTCAGTCTCTTCATTTTTTCTTAAATTTTATTGTTTTTTTTTCAATTGTATAATTATTTTTCTTTATTATAGAACTGTTTTCGAAACTTAAATATGATATTCAATTCTGTAAAAAGAGAAATAAAAGATGTAACTATTTTTAACATAAGTGTGTAGCTATTATATTATTTTATTGATTTCTCTTACATTAAACTATTGCCAAAATTTTGTTAAATGAACAAAATACCATTGACTATAAAAAGAATTACAAATCGATATTTCAAATAAAACAATTCATCATAATACTATAAATAACTTACGAATAAATGTCAAAGATTTATCAAGAACTTGCATTGAATTTTTCAAAAATTTACCATCGTTTTTCGAACGATAATTTCAGACACATTCGTAATCCAATCAACTATGGGATATGTTAGGGTATTATTTTCATGAAAAAAATAAGGAAAAGAAATTTTTCAATACTTTGTATTTTAAAGTCTGTTGTATTCAAGACTCGAAGTGTTTTCAGTGAAACGTGAACTAACTTTCCTTACGAGGACCGTATCGCATTAATCAAAGGCACTATTCTCGCTTTCTTGTCTCGTGTCGACATCGTTCAACCCCCTTGCAATCTTTCTACCTAGCAATTCTCGCCCCTTCTATCGCAAGCTTTTAAAGTACTTGTTTGTTCAGAATTATTATTTCCGCAAATTGTTTTCTTAAGATTATATTTACTTAATATAAAACTGAAACATTTACGTTATTACATTTCATCAGACATAAAATAATAAATTATGTTTCTCCCATTAATAGTAATAAAGCCACTAACACATCTGTTGATATCAGCAATTAACTTTAAGATAATATTTATTTTAATATCAATAATACAATATATTAAATTAATGATAGATAATTAATAAGCAGTAAATAATACGATATATATATTAATATGATTTGCAAACATTACAATATTATTACTACGAAGACAAATTAGATTTTCATTTATTCTAAAAATGAAAATTTAGACAGTGGATTTGTGTGGATCGATATCGCATCTGAAATAATTTTGGAATATTATAAAATTTCTCTAATATATTATGTTCCTGGAAAATTATTTTTTCACTGCAGCGTTTACTTAATTTTGTACGCAAGGTACGAATACATTACTGCCGCGGACATAATTTTAGAGTGCCAGAGTTATCACCTTGTGAAAGCACAAAATGACGTAAAATGTTACTATTATTTCTTCCATTAAGACGAACATTATAGATGCGCGCAGCGCTCAGACTTTTTCATTGCATTTAGTTCATGAAAACAGAAAATGACGACGAGAAAAGTATTTGTTCCGATTCTTGACTGAAGCTTTTGTTTTATTTTTAAATTCATAGTCTTATTTTGAAATAGGACTTTGTAATAAAATAAGAATTATTAATAAAAATTGTTGTGTATTGTGTTAGATTATTTTTTTTAATTAACCTCTTTCGATATATGATACGAATATGTACTAAGATTTGAACTCAGCAATCAATATGTTTTAAATCATAATATTTACATAATGAGGTTTTATAATGACAATGTCTTATTAAATATACATATGAAAACATGAATATCAAATTATTTCGAGTATGCTCAATGTTTTTAAAATAAGTTATTTTTACTACTTCTCGAAATAATCATCGCAAAAATATTCATAATTTACATTTACAAAAAATTAATTTACAATAATAATAATATGAGTAACGACACAATACACAATTTTTATATTTTATACAGCCCAAATTTACACTATTTTCCTGAAATTTCCTAATAAATTTAGCAATTAGATTAACAAGATCATTATACGATCTTTAATTTCATAATTTTTGATATAACGAAAATTGAAGATTTCTTATGTTGCAACAATTATTTCATCTCGCTACTGACATTTTCTTATAATATATAGTTGCGGTGGTATTACTCGTTCACTACCAATTTATCAATATTTCTTTTGAGGCAAATAAAAACGAATCTGAGGCAGGAGACGGGAGAGAGCTAAAGTGAAGCACAATATAAAGAAATATTCTTCCTCTCGTAATGCGGACCATTGCCGCAGGAAATAGAAAAACCACGCAAGTCGTCTGAGTCGCCGTGAGGCACGTATGTACGTTCCGCGAGACAAGAAAAATTAGAAGAGATATATCTTCGAATGTTCGTTTCACCTATTCAATCTACAATTTATGAAGCACGGCCGTCTGAAGAAGAAACGTAATCGGAAAGTTACCCACAGCTCGTAAAGGAGCAACGGAATCAGTGAAATTGGGATTGGAAGGGAGGAAACGAGATTAAAAAATATATCCTGCGAGGGTTACAATTCCACTCGAGCAACGATCGATCATTCATATACAGGGTGAGCCACGAGAAATGGAACATCTAAATATTACTTTACGCAAAAAGCCTCGTCGCACATTTAACACGTTCCGTGCCACCGGTAACCGTTATTCTTTGTTTATAAACTGTATTGGCTTTTTTAATAAAATATTAAATCATTATTATATATTTGATATTAAATATTATTAAATTATTATTATATATAATAATATTTAATATTTTAATTAAATATTAAGTTCCTGAAGATTTTTATATATTTTGATATAATTTCTGTACGTTTCCACTGCTTTCTACTGTATACTGCTATCCGTGTTCACATGTCTGACAAAAAATAATTGGTTACAAAAATTAGCATGTACTGAAAATGGTACACGCAGAATTCAACGTGTTAATTTATCGGGTTAAGTTTCATCGAAGTACGCGTTATTTATTTAATTTGATAGCTTTTTATTGTCTTTTACTCTATTTGTAATATTTATTTGTACATTACAGAACAAACGACTCACTGGAAAATAAAATGATAAAAGTTTTTGACAAATCTAATGTTTCTGGTAGGATTAAAAACATTGATTAGGAAATTACCAATGAGGAAAGTTGAGACGAGAGAGTAAATATGCTAATTTGTACAGATCCTTTGTTTTACATTGTCTTTGAAGTTATTTCAAGCTTGTCAGTATTTTTTTAAGTGGTATCATGTAATTTTAACTTCTCCTTTTAACTTCTTACTTTTAAAGTGAGTTATTTATAATGTTATAAACTGTTCAATTTCGTCATTAAATTTTGTTGAACTTTTGAAATTATTAAACTCGGGTATATATATATAAAATACTTTAATAAAATAGTAAAGAAATAGAACTATTATATATTATGATTTCATATAATTTATTGTAAATTTATTTTATTGTGCCCAGAAAAATTGACATTCGTTTATTTAGATCTTGAAAAGTAGAGGTTTAAATATAAACAATTAGGATACACATTCGTGTAATTGCATCGATCAAAATCAACACAAACATTTACGAAATAATGTTTATATATCTAGTGTTAAATTGTGTAAATGTTATTAGATTTGCAATTTTATTTATACATCCTTCAAACTTAAATTCCAAATACGTATTTTCTTGGTTAATAATATGTCTGAATATTAATTATAAATTGTTTTACATTAATCAGACCCAAATCATTTTTCCTTAAAGAATATCTGTAAAAGAAATTATTATTTACAAAGAATTTGCTTGTTCATGACTATAATTGCCATTGTTATTGAAAGACCGATTAAAAATTCCGTCGCTGTTAATTACTTTAATAAACTATTAAATAATTGTCTAGAAGCAAAGTATTAATTTAAAAAGTAAAAAGTATTTCTAAACTAAAATTTTCCTCCTTGCTACAATGCGATTTGTTCCCAATTGAAATTACGTTAAATTGCTTTCGATAAGGCAGAATTCGTGAATAGTACTCGCTGTGAAGGCTAAAGAAAATAGAAAACGAAAATGGCAATTTTGCGGTGGTGGTGGAAAAGCGAGAGCGAAGGCAGCAAGGAACGTCTGAGATGGCTGACGTGCTGCAATGCGTGAAAGATGAGAAGCGGGTTGCGTAACGTGAAAGAAAGGAAAAGAAAAAGGCACGAGGAAAAGCGGGAAGCAGGTTACCGTCATTCGGATCCAACGGAACACGAAAAGAGAAAGCCAACCTCTTTGCCACCACGAAACTTTTTCGCGATCCCCTCAAACGCTTTTATTTTGCTCTTTTTTGTTTGCTCGTTCTTGGTTACCGTGTTTATCAAATTCGATTGGTGTTCAAGTTACGGAAAAGCGAAGTAGCAACAGTCGACTATTGCTTTAAACGACAACACTCTGAAACGTAGCTTTATTGTTAATGAAAAAGAAAATCCTTTGATGTATTTGATGGTGGAGTAACTTCAACATTCGTATTTGTACTGGGTCAAACAAGATATTCCTACGTTTAGTTTTTTATAGTCATTTTTATACGAAACAAATAATGTATTGATTATATATTTTTACATATTGATGCATTGTTTAATATTTCATTAAACACAAGAATAATATGCTCAATAAGTATTTAAACATTGATGTTAATTATTATAAAAGAATGTTTAATGACAACACATAATAAGAAAAGTAACAAAAACTTATTTTACCTAGTTAATTAAAGAATAAACTGTTGTTAAAATATTTTTTTCAATATCTAATACTTTCTAACTTATTTGTAAAATGTAGTTAGAATTGTTTTATTAATCAAATGTTATTAAATTACATATAAGAATTAATCGACGTGTTTTTAAATAATATCTCATTTGAGTTAGCATCCTTTATTATATGAATTTTTATGGTTCTTATTGCGAGTAACTCAATATTTTAAATATTCCGAAGTTTTACTCTTCCTTTTTGAATTTTAATATTAATCTGATCAAGCTTGTTAGAGGAAGTTTAATTATCCTCAACTCTCAGACGGTGACACCTGGGTCCATTTTGATCCAGCTTTGAAAGACTTCAAGTAACTTTTCAGCTTCTGGCGGCTAACATGAGTTGTCACTTCTTAGGTCTAGTAAGAGGATTAACGCATCTCGCAAATATATATTTAAAAATGTATTTAAATAAAATGATAAGCAGTTTAACCAATTTAATTAATAATAATCTGTAGCATCGCAAAATTTGAACGATTTCTATGTAATACCACTTTTATGTTGTGGAAATGTTGGAGATAGAATTATCTCATGATTAAAAGACATGTAAATTAAGTAGCACTTTATTCTGATTTCATTTTGTTCAAATAAAATTTCATGTAATAAAATATAATTGAGGCGCTATTTTAAAGGAGAGAGTTTCTCAAGATATATCTTCTTTCCCAAAATTGCATGTTTGCAATGTGCAGATCTCTCTCTGTATATTCCTCTAAATTGCCAACATTGTACTGCAATTATTTATGTAGATATAGAACAGTATTCTGGACGAAAGCAGTTCTAGAGATTTGTTGTTTTCCGATGTACTAGTTTTTAAATTGAGAAGAAGATATTTTTTATATAGAATTCGTGTTATTCTTTATTTTGGTACCTTTAAATAAACATATAATATTTTTAATCTATTTATTGTGTAGTTGTAAACTTCAAAATTAATGATGACGTTGGTTCTGTTTACACATCATAAATTAAATTGTGATCACTAAAAATGATTTTATAAATATTTCAGTTGTCAGTGATATTACAATTTTATATCAATGTAAATTATAAGTATAATTTTTCCTTGATCACTTTTTGTTCAGCAGATATTTATTGTCTGATACTTTACATCTATCTAATTGTGTATGTAATGAGATATATTATAAATATCTACTTAATTATTTTCGATGTATAGTATACTGCAGAAACCCATTATTCGGGAAAAGGAAATGAAAATTGTTTTTATAGATCTCTGTCATTACTTACCAGAAGTGGAATAATCGTTTTATTTGGTGTCATTTTTATCGATGTTAACTCTTTGTACTCGAGAGGCGACTCTTAATCGTTACTTGATTTGATGCAAGAAAATTATAAAATTTGATATTTAAAATTAAATTTTATATAATATATCAACATATCAAATACTGAAATAAAATAGCTTTGTTCTTTGATCTATGTATGATTTCTGTTTAAGTTAATTCTAAAACATATCATCTATATGTGATTAGAAAACACTGAACATTTTTAGTGAAAAACTTTCGATTGCAAAGGGTTAAAAGTAAAATTTGTGCAACACTGATTATATAGGCTTCAAATAGGCTGTACATTTCTCGGAATTTCTATAGATTCGTTCTTAAAAATAACTCCTTAATTACGTTTGACATATTGTAATTTGATGTCGACATAAAAGACCGACCATTAAAATATATGATACTACAAATTGTATGAAAATAAAGGATCTACATCCCTTTCAAAAATAATTGGTACATGTATGCTAACTAAACATTCTTTGTCATCATTATAAGTATTATGGTTATTAAACCTCATTAAACTGATTCTCTGGGCCAACATTTTTTTTACTTTATGATTAACCCCTTGCCTTATAATATCGTGTGAGACTCGTGGTGAAAATTTCAAACAAAATTTAATAAATAAAAATGGTATTCAGTTTTTTTGAATCCAAATTAAATATTATTTATCTGTCATTAATTGTTATACTTTAAAGTAAACGTAGACATAAAATAAGAATAAAACTCCTATATTTTTCTAATAAATTACTACTCATGAAGTAAACCTAATGAATGCAGTTATGAAATGAATCACAGAGGAAGGAGTTAAAACAAATCGAAAATTAATGAATAATTAACAATTATAACATTTTTTATTCACAAAAATAAACACAAAATGTAATTTATAATTTCCACCCTGTTACGTTATGTACGCGAACAATATCACAAAATTGACAATTATAAATCCAACAAATCCAACCAGCATTTTGACTCGAATAGTTCACTACGAATGTATTTTACCATTCCAGGTTTGACAGTCAACAATTTTTCCCTCGATTCTTTACAGAATTTACCTCACTCGTAGTCCGAATTTGAACAAACCTTTTTCACAGAAACAAAAAGTTACTATATCCCTATACCATTCATAAGCCGATGTTTCCGGGTACTCTTTGATCCCCGAATGGCCAGGCAAAAATTGCAGCGGCTTTCATTTCGATCACGATTCTGAATCGGCCGAAATTTCGACGCGATTCTTCGCTATGCCCCGGGGACCCGCGCAATTTGTCCGAATATTCAATATCCTTCGATCCCGCTATCCCCTTAATTCGCAGTCTTCCGCTAAAACCGGCTACACTCCAGTTTTTCCGCGGCATTTGATTTTCCGTGCGATGAACGGCACGAGGCACGTCCGAGCACCGATTTGCAATATTGAAGTGCAATCAGCCGTGTTCGAGGGAAAAGAAAGGTGTTACGAGGGGCAACGATGAGGAAGAAGCGAGGCGAAGGGTCGAGATAACGCGGCTCTGAAATGGAGAACAAAATTGCGATTAGTCCGCGACCTCTTCTCGCCCAGCAATCCATTAGCGAGTCACGGGAAGGTCGAATGGCTCCGGTCGTCTTAGGACGCCTCGGATCCTCTGATTAAAATTCGCGAAACTGCCTGCAGCCGAGAATGAAAGGCCGCCTTTGGCCTTCGCCGAGCCGGTCGGTTGCCGATGTCACCCTTGCTTCCCTGTCCACCGTGTTTCTCTGTTCCCGTTCTCGTTCCACGAGCGTTTCGCCAGTGGAAAACGCCGGACGAAATTATAGTGTCCGCACAAAATGCCCGTAGTGTCCTCGAAAGGGAACGGGAAAAAGGGGTGGCGCGCGCGGAGAGATGAGAGGAGAGAAAAATACGACACCGTGGATTCAAGAACCACGGATCAGGTCTTGCCAGAAGAAAAAACAACGTGGACAACCTTGACGACGAATAGCGGGACGCAAGTGTAGAGATTACGACGACGCGAAAGTAACCACCCGAGATGATTAATGGATTCCCCGACCCGACCGACTATCGCCGTTCGAAGCTCGGCCTGCGCCGCCCTTGGTTGGTGGGGAACAAGATCTGACAAAACCTGAAAACGCGCACACCAAGCATCTATTATATCGCGAATGGGTGTGGATTCTGCTGGCGTGATGCATCGGGACCGAACGCGAGCTAATTTAATGGTGATTTATGCGTTCCCGGGAAGACTGACAGTCAGTGCTGGCGAGACAGTCTGTTCGACTAGAAATGAATTATCTTTTGGGGGTTGTATTCAATTTTCAGGGGGACTGAAATCAATTGTGAACTGCTTTGGGGGCATTTTAATATTGCTGTGTTGGTGGTTGTTGTGCTGGATGTTTGTAACAAGTGTTAGTGTTGTGCGTGATCGTTATGCGGAGTGTTGCTTTTGAGGTGAATATTTGCATATAGATAATTTGTCTATATATAAATAATTATATTATCATGTATCGTTGAATTGAAAAGTAACCGTGCATTTAGTGTATATATCTATATTGCAAATTATAAGATAAACATGCTGCTCGTGATATTTGTGTTTCGTTTTCGTCTTTCTTATCCAATGAAGTGAGTTATATTAAATGATAAAAGATCATTATATTCAATAAATAAACATATTCATTTAATTAAATGATAAAGCTTCCGTTCTCCTACCTAACATGTATTGGATAAATAATTTATTAACTGTACATGGACAAATAATTGTATATCTATGTAACAATCTGAATTCTTGCCTTGCAGAAATGTTTCGTAAAAAATTTAGTAAAATTTGCTCGTATAGATAAATGCTTATCATGAAGCGTGGAAAATCAATAAATGAATAATTTGCGGGAAATGTGAAATGTCGTGGTATATTACTCATAAATTATAATTACAGTTGTTAGCTGTAAAATGTTTTGAAATTATACGGGGGATGCTGTTAAAAATGCACAACTGGTGGTACAACCCGGAACGAAAAGGTTCTACGTGAAAAATTAAACCAGGAAAATAAAATAAAAGTTGCTTGAATGTGAATATTTGTCGAGTATATCTGCATACGTCTTGTTAATTAACAAATATTATTTTAGAAATGTAGAACATAATTTCCTTGTTTGAAAAATTCGAATTTGAAAATATGAATAGAAATATGGAGAAATATAAATCTGACAGATAATTTTTAGTGCTGGATTTTCTCGGAAATGAGGTTTAAGATTAAAAAATTGTGTTGTACATTTTTTCTTTGGTTTCCGTGCAGAGTAATTTCCTCTTTATTGTTACGTCATTCTTGGTTATTTTGAAAATGGGGACTCAAATGAAAACATTCTGTGTGTATAACTTGTGTTCACTTGTGTAATTTCTTTGAGTGTACTGTTAACAAAACCCAAATGGCAATTACATGTATAACCTACATAATTATTTGGGATTGAACTTAAGTACATAATTATAAAACAATATATTTTAAGTTCGTCATTTAATCTGTGGAATTACTTAAATTAAATATAATTAATTTTATTAAACACTTTGAATTTGATTCTTATACTTTCTAAGCCGTACTAACAAGTCAATTGATTTAATTGGAGCAACATCTAAAATTGGTTATTTATCAATATCCAATTGTTTTCCCTTCTGTCTCGAAAAGTACGCACGAATCATTTGAGACGAATAATCGTATGAATAAAACATTCATGTTGTTTAACAGGAATGTAGTAGAACGACATTGTCTCGCGGATCAGTTTCTCAATTACGAAATACACGCTGTAGTAAAAAGTCATTTGGAATACGATACACGGTGTGTTTTCCTTCAGTAGTAAACATACATTTTACATCACACAAAAAGCTTTCGTGATGATTTTTGCATCCATTTCTGTTGGATTTGAATTACAATGGAACACATGTTGTTGCGCATAGCACGTATCATAACATGCCAGTTTTTAGATTCATTCGTGGATTCGGTATACAAAAATAATAAAAGAAAAGTGAGTTAAATTTCTGTTCTACGCAATCGTATTTTGAATTATTGCCTGTAACAGCCACTGGCACGTTGACACATTTCCACATTTCTTGCCGATAGGGAACAATGAATTGAACGAGCATATTAGTAAATGCTTTCAGCGCTGCCAATGTTCTGTTGCTGTGAAAATATTGACCAACCGGTGACATATTTTAACCACTACGTGTTGTTTAAAAACTCCATTTAATTTAAATTAATAATAATGAATAATAATTAGTAATAAATAATGAATAACAATAACAAAATAATAATAAATTAATAATAATGGTTAATAATGAGTATTAATTAGTAATAAATAAATAATTAATAACAATAACAAACTAATAATAATTATTAATCAAAAGTTTATGAGCTATAAAATATCTATAAACAATGTTCATAAATTATTATTAACACGATGATTATCGAATAAGCTCATAAAAGTCTACAAAATTGAAGTAACTTATTTAATGGAACGGAAACTGAAAATTGAAAATTTATTATAATTATTATCTTATTAATATATAATCGTTGAATATATTATTACTGAAATTAATTTTTAAAACTAGATATACATACATAAGTACGATATATGTTAAAAGACTTGCATTTGTAACGTGTTTTTATGGGAAAAAAAGAAGGAGGATTCGTGGACATTTATTGCGCAAAAATTGTACATTGTAATTATTAAGGGAATAATATATTACTATTTTCAGTTATAACAGTCGATAACGATCGACTGAAGGGTTAAAGGCAAAAATACTGTAACCAGTAAAAGAAACTCAAATTGAAAAAAGCGTCATCTGCAAGCTAAAGGCTTGCAATAGTACGGGCTATAGTCTCCGAATAAGTTACAGGACAAAGGATTTGTTTTCGATAAATTGAAAAACTTTAAACGTTTTCTTTCAGAACACAATTCTTCGCGATTGTCGAAATAAAAGTTCTGATAAGTTTTAATATTCTTTCGTATGACTTAGTACACATAAAGTTCGTTATATTTAATACCATAAATCTTTAATTTTTTTTTGCAATCACCCACTAAATTTGATTTTTAAAATAGAAAGAAATCAAATCGATTCATTTTTCGCTGAAATGGAGATACGCACATCTATAATAGGAATGAAAAATTAACTTGACAAAATACGAGGTCAAATTAATTTAATTAAGGTTGACAAAGGTTGAATAAACAGAAAATAAATAATAAAAGTTCATGCAATTGAAGCATATTTTACTGTACAGAATATGGTACACTTAAATATGTACAAAATATGATAAATATAACAAAGACAATGTAAAAATAAATCATTGAATTTCTCCATAAGGAAAATAACTTATATCTAAATGAAGCTTTTAAAATTTATTGTCAAAAACTTAACCCTTTGCAATCAAGAGATGACTCTCAGTTACCCCCTGATTTAACCTAGCAATATTATAAAGTCTTGTATATAATATTAAACTTGATATAAGGCATCAACACGCGAAACATTGAAATAGAATAGTTTTGCCTCTTCATCTACGTATGTTCTCTCATTAGTTATATAATTTCAAAGAATATCGTTTACATCTCATCAGAAAACATTGACTATTTCTAGTGAAAAATTTTCGAGTATAAAGAGTTAGTATTGTATGAAGATTCACAGATTATGAAGAATGATTGCATCAACCACACGAAAATTCATTGAAGATGACTGGGCTTTCAAAGTATTTTTTAGTAGAGGTAATTCTCACCGGAAATTTGCCGTGAAAGAAAGTTCATCGCGTTTGTAGCTTCAATCTAAAACTGGATTTCATTTGTGGTAACAAAGACTCTTGGTTCGATGATAAACATTTATCTGCAACAGTCAGTTTTGTTATTACTCGAAGATAGTATTCGTTTGATCATAGAACTGTAAACATCCCGAGTCGAATGCTGTGCGTTCAACCGATCATTGAGAAAAAATTATACGACCGTGACAATTCGTTTCTCGTACGAGTCGGTTATTTAACATTTTAATTAAATAATAATTAAACTCAAGTAATGACGAGTATATCAACATGTCAAACACAGGTAAATGAACATATGAAATATTTTAATCAAAAACTAAAGCAACATAAAGAAAAATAACACGTTTATTTGTATTAAGAATTTGCAATTACGTGGACTAATGAAAATAACGTTCAAATAAAACTAAAATAAAGGTGGTATTTAGGGCCTGTGAAAGTTGTGCTGTAAAGAACTCTTGTTTCTTGTCTGAGTTATAAAGTTCTTGTAATTATCCTTCATTCATACAATAAAACTTACAATTTGAAAAAATAAATAATTAATCGCTGAAACAATTAGTATTATTTTGGGTTGCAGAATTATGTGTATACTCATTAAATGCAGTTAACTGGTTAGTCTTTGGTAGGAGATGCTAACGAATGTAAACTGCATATGACACTTGAGAGAATATTTAGAGAGCATAATCTCATAAAAATAATCAATAAAAATTACATAAACATGTAATTCTTTTTCATTTTGCTTTAGTTTTTTATTTTAATATACGCTAGGTGCAACTGTTCTGCGTTCGACATGTAGACACATTATTGATTGATTTTATTACACACCATACGAGAGATTTTTAAAACTGAATTTCACGGTTAACCGGTTAATGATGAGATGTTTGGAACACAGCGAGATTTTACCATCATGTCGATAGATATTGTTTGTAAACATTAGGTACGATTCAAATGTATTAAGGCGTTCAGGAGCGTGTATTATGGTAGGAGACGGGCACTTCGAGCATTTCCCTTAACACGCGACCACGCATCATATACTATGTGATCATGTATTGATATTTCTTGATTGTTATAAATTTTAATAGAATAAATAATATTCTATTGTTGCAGAGTCTACTCTTCGAAAAAAGACTTTATATACTTCTCCAATCAAATTAATAAGTCAATAATTTTAAAAACCAACGTTTACTTACTATGTTTTAAGTGTGAAAAATTATGTGAATAACATATCACGTGAAATAATTGCAAGAAATGCACAGTCCACGACGAAAGTATTTTAAATTCTTAGAATTTTATCGTCGATTTATCCCCTGAAATATTGACATGTATCTATGAATTGTCCTGTATATTCTACGATACGAATTTTATGCGAATGTTCATATATCTCGATTATCAGGTCATTTATCGTTTGTCTAATAAACGTATAGTGTGTAATATAGGTGAACATTTTGCCGCATAGTTCGCGGAACATCAAATATTCAGTATTTGCCGAATTGGATACTTGAAAATACAATGCAAATGGTTTCGATATGCTTCTGTAAATTTCAGCCAGAAGGATGGTCATGCTCACACTGATCTATGTACATACGTTTCTTTACACAGTGCCGTAGAATCCTGCGACAACACTAAATATCACACTGTTTAGTTTCTATGAGGTAAGTTTCTGGTTTTCACCAGTTTTTGTGTTCATTTGTACTTCCAACGACGATGCTTAGCAAATTTCTATTTTTCACTGATTGTGAATCACGGCTCTATTTTTTAAGTGTTTACAAACACTAATTGAGGGTTCAGCAGTTCTTTTATTTTTCTCGGTTCCAACATAAAATAGTAAAGCCATTACACTGGACAACACAATTTTTGTTACAGAAGCTTTAATAGGTGATCTTAATAGTATTTCTCATGTTAAATTCGAATATGTAATCCGTTTTTCTCCATCACTCACAGTTTTTGAGAAAATCAGTTCGGAAGAAACTCAATTTTTAAATTTTGAACATTTGCTGTGTCTTAATTATGAAAACTTTTCTTGCACAGTATTATTCTATGGACTTACCTAAACACGGTGATGTAAATTTTAATAACAGAATAAACATTTAAACATGTTTAACAATAGAACTACCGTATCAGTCAAAATGACTGGTTTCGATCTTTTTATTTTGCAATTATTGATATCTTAAAAGCATTGAATATTTGAAACGATTTTGAAAATAAATAGTTTTATATGAATACTATAATTAATGTCTGAAGAAACTGAAAATAATTTATTGTTACAATTTTTATAGGGATTACATATTAATCGTATTAAATGATCGATAGTTCTAGTGTTAAACAATGCTGTACAGCAAAACAACATCCGACACGCAGCGATTTTTGCGGATATTTTTCAATTTATCTTAAAAACGAAGCGTCTAGAAGAAAATTTAATTTCAGCATGCAACAGTTGAATGAAAATCCGTTGAAAGAAGTTCCGTAACAGATTTCGTTTTTAATTGAGAGTGAGAAATAGTTGCACGAAACATAAGGTACCGATAGTGATGCTCAATGTCAATGCGTGTCTCTCCTGACGCGCAGTGCTACTGCTGTTATTTAACTAGTTTATACACGTTGACATTGAGCATCACTGTCGGTATCGTATGTTTCGCGCACCTATTTCTTATTATTAATTGAAAACGGAAAGCGTTATGGAACTTTTTAACGGATTTCGTAGGATAGATATCTGTTCTATCATATGCTGAAATTATATTTTCTTCTAGATGCTTAGTTTTCAAGATAAATTGAAAAATTTCCGCAAAAATCGATGCGTTTCGGGCTTCGTTTTGCTATTCAGCACCGTATAAACATGTTTCAATGTTTATAATATCATTAAAATGTACATCATTGTATTCAGGAAGGTTCATATAATAATACTGCGCAAGAAAAGTTGTCATAATTAAGATACAGCAGATGTTCAAAGTTGAAAAATTGAATTTTCCTGCAAAATTGATTTTCTCAAAAACTGTGGGTGATGGAGAAAAACGGGTTGCACGTTTGAATTTAGTACGAGAAATACTATTAAGATCATTTATTAATCCTTCAGTAACGAAAAAGTTAAATTTTATAAACCAGTGTTATTATAGCTAAATAATATAACTTACAGCTAAATAACGAGATTAGAAATGACTTTGAACCAAATTATATCAACGATGGAACGTACGAGAGTTTACTAACAATAAGGGAGCATATTATGCAAAGTTTCAACCATTTACCTTGATGAAATGGATAGTTACAGGACAAAGTTGAATTATCGGTTTCCGTTACATTTTCGGTTTAATCACACACAACAATTTTGGAATGCAGTAGTTAATAAAGTAGCATAAGAAGTCCTATTTTTTCAATTGAAAATAATTATACTTAAAGTTTTTATATTTTGTTTCTAAATATATTATACGATAATCATTGAAAAAATCTGACACAAATCTGTGTTAGCATCCGAAATAAATATTGGACTTTTAGAGAATAATACATTGTCGGTTTAATTCGGTTTAACCTCACTGTTAACCTCTTTATCCGGCTATATCCTCTTCACCATTTAGAGTCACATACTTTGTATAACATTACAACTACCGTATCAGTCAAAATGACTACGTAGATTAGGTTTTCTTGCTTCGCAATGAAATACCTCAAAAGCAATGAATATTCAAAATGATTTTAAAAATAAATTTAAATGAATCTATAATGAATGTCTGCAGAAACTGGAAATAATCTATTGTTAGAATTTTTACAGGGATTAGATATCAATGATATTAAATGCTCAGTAGTTCTAGTGTTAATACGTATGAATAAAACGGAGTACGAATATGTATAAATATATTCCTTTCTCCGTTCATTCAAAATTTTATGAAATAAAGTTCGCTATATTAAAAGCAACATCCGAAACGTAACACAAAAGACTCCTTACAAAGACTTTAATCAGCGGTACAAATTTTTATTTTTCCTTCGTGTTTGTAAGTTAATCTATGAAGATGCTAATTTTTATAAACCTCAAAACTGTTATAATACTCTTACGAGCCAGTTCAAAGAGGACTTTCATTTGCACAAAAAGTACAGTAAAAGGTAGAGACTAACTTGTAAAGTGGTAAATACCGCTATGGAGGGAACGTGCAATTTGTTAGACTCGTTAGCGTCCCTTTAGAATATTTTTATATTTTAATTCCGGAAATTCTAAAGAGTAGAAAATTTTAATAGATCATTCCATAGACGGGTTATGTTATGTGCGCATAAGAAAAGTGTTAAAGAAACTATTCTTTGTATCCAAACTATTTTAAATTAATTTTTGCTTAAACTTATTGAAATATATCTATTCAAACTAATAAGTTAATATATCTTTAGTAACTATTTATTGTAGTTACAAATAATACTATAAATAATGAATAAATAAATAATAAGGAAATCATAAGTAACAATTAGATTCCAGCAAGAAATCATCCGATTGTAAAATAGTAATCGTTCTTATTTTCGAATTCTCCAAATTTTTATCACCGCTTCCGCTTGAAACCTTCAGACTCACAGTACTGTAAAACAAATAAAAAAGGAAAATGCAACCGATCTATCAAACACTCGACATGTTACTGTTAGCATTCAATGTTAACATAGGATTTATTACATGTTTGAAGATTTATAACTGCAATGCAGTCATCTGAAAGTACTTTCTTCGATAATTAACTACCGACTGTGCGACGAGTAAACATTTAAAAACTCGCGAGTAGATTTAACTTTTTACACTCGAAAGTTTTTTCGCTATATTTGTTTAGGTCTTTTTAATAAAATATTGACGAAGTTATTGATTCCATTAAACACAAATAATATAGGAATCAATGAATAGAACTATTTTATTTCAATATTTCATGTTTAAGTAGATTTGTACAAAATACGATATTGCATGTTTAATTTTATAATTTTGATATATCAAATTAAATGGTGACTGTGAGTCACTTCTCGAGTGCAAGAGGTTAATGGTCCTTTAAGACAGCTGTATTAAGGAAGAATAGGTAACGGGATTTAAGGGATTGTACATCTTCGGAGAATTTTTACTCAGTTCCTGGATAGAACAGTAACATAGAAAGAGTAAATATTATAGAGTTCTTCAATAATTAGGGTTGGATTTTTACGAATGGATCGTGCTTCATGAAGACTTTTCAATCCTTTTTTAAGCAATAGATGCAATATTTGATAGATGCTCCAATATTTTGGCTTGAAATTTTTTTAACACTAAACTACTGAGCAATTGGAGTGACTTATTTCTAAGTTTTTATAAAAAGTAGAACATTATATTTGTCGAGATTTGATGAGTCCCTTATTGTTGTATCTGTAAAAATACACACATTTATTTTACAATTTTTCACAGAAACCTTGTTATAATTGAAATACTTGCAAACTAGAAATTCTAAAATGAGCTAATCTGACCCGTCTGGTAGTTTTAGCATTAATGTCAAAAGAGAAGTATGATAACAATAGGCTAGATTTAAATACTGTATAATATTTGAACTAAATATTATTATATGTAAATTAAATTAAATATGTATAATAATGAATATTAATTATTAAATATTATATTCAATACAATGCAGAACCCCATATAACGCGAACTAGAAATTGTATTACTGTCCCCGTGTAATATAATTAAGGAATCGCTGAAAAACAACTATAAGAGTGAGATTTTTCCTAAGGAAATAACAGAAATAGATACGTGACCAAATGAAGAACACGCAAATCTCAGACCTAAAGAAAATTCAGCCAATAAATACGTTAGACTAGTATCCAAAAGGCAAAAGTGATAAAATTTTACGTATACCTATTATTCATAATAAAATGCATATTACTCTGTTACATAAAACAAATATTTAATTCTAACTTTCAGCGCTCCTGATTTCGTATAACGCGTAACATATTTCTCGCGTTATACGGGGTCCTACTGTACTTTTATTTCACGAAGACAAAGAATAAGATTTAGAAAAATGTGAATCCCTAAGTACGTGAATTTAAAGTTATATCACAAAAGGTTGAGTCGAGCAAACGCAGTAGGTGCTAAACTTTTTTTCAAGCTTCATACAAATTGTATTTAAAGCTAACGTTCCGTATTCAAGACTGCCCGGCGATAAACTGGACTAAGAACACACAGAGCAGGTGGTATAAAAGGAATATCCTCGGAGAGGATAAAAATTGTGTTTGGTCCTTGCGATCCTGTATTCCCTGAACATTGGTCCTTGTCCAGGGGCTGTTCGGACTGTTTTCTGAATGCGTAATGCCGGCCCTGTGGAGAGGCAATCGGCCAAATATTCATGCGACCTCATATCGAGAAATACAAACGGACGATTCGTCTCTCGCGATACGTAAACTGGATTATGTGCCGGAGGGACCAGACCAGATTTATCGTAAGTGTCGCGTGATATTTGCGAATCGCTCCGGCGTACAAACAGCTACGAGATCTAGGAAGATTTTTGTTAGGATATCTTAGTCCCTTGAGCGTTTAAGAACTTGTTGCAGTGAAATTTCTTGAATTTCCGTTTGGTATTCCAACCTCTCCTACCGTAAATTAATTTCTCCTTCCGAGGAAATTCTTGTCACATATTTCGATAATATTAAATAAGTCTTTAATTTACACGAGAAATGTAGTTCCCGTGTAAGGAGTTATTCAGTCAAATGTTGGTTCTATTTTTGTGTAGTGCGGTTCAAGATTTTTATATTGGAATAGAAGTTACGTTGTATATCTATATCTTTTCGTTTCCTGTTTGTTTCGAAACTTTTGTATTTTAGCCTTTTAAGTATTTATTAGATTTAGAAGTTTGGATATCTATGCTGTAATTGATTACTCGATTGAAGGAATAACTTTATAGACTAGTTTTTAAGAGACAGGATAACTTAATTTCTTCTGCGGAATTTGTGCTACGAAAGAATGTATCAGCAGATACATGTGTACATAGTATAACGTGAAATTTTCTGTTCGGATCATTTTTCTTTGTATAATTAATTAGTGAAAATATTTTTATGAATGAAATATTGCATTATGCATTAATGGATAAATTACTTGCACACTCACTGCAATTAGTAGAGTATTGTGATTAAATTGTAGAAATTTATGCATTTACATCCTATACAAATTTTCAAAATTGTAGAAATTTATGCATTTACATCCTATACAAATTTTCAAAATAGAATAAAATAGAAGTTTCAATAGAATCTTATTGACTTTTGTGTTATCTTTAACCTACTGAAGTCAATAGGTTGACCTTACGTATTATATTATCAGACCAAATTCGCGATAAAATCTTCAAACTGAATTTAATAAATATGAATATTATTCAGTTTACATCAGTTAAAGGATAATGCGGTTTTGTGCATATGAATATTTAAGTTTTATTGTAAAACTGCTACAATGTACACACAATAGTGTGAAGAATTGTGTGATTATTGGTGTCATGGAAATGTTAGTTTTAAACATTTTTTCATCAAATACAATGAACTTCCTGTAATGTCTCGAAAACTGTGGAAAATTTCACGTAAAATAAGAAACGAACTGTTCTGCCTGGACGCATCATGGGTGCGGCTCGTTTTGCGTACTGTGGATCGATAAAGAGTCTGAATGAAAATTCTCATAAGAAACAAACAGATGAAAAGTTGTTGATACCGTCATCGAATTATAAAATGCATATAGCTTTTCCTAAAAGCTTTCGACAACTATTACTTAATTTTACACCGTACACATTATTTTATATTAGAATTGAAGTGTTGATTTAAGTGCTAATTAAATATTTTCATAGGTGTTATACGTGTTAAATAATTCTTGTTTTTACCATTTTTATCTACATGACGATTTAAACGATAACACTTTACATTTTACGACTTACACAATACACTTTAAGAAAACATATATCTAGTAAATACAAAAATGTGTTGTGTTATATTATGTCGAAGTATTGTAGTTTACATAGCGATAAGGGAAGTAGCTGATTTTCGATTGCTTCCAGGAAATCATTTTCTTTTTTAGCAATAAGTACAGATATATGCAATTTAATCAGGCACAATATTTTCAATTCAATATTCAAATGCAGGAGCTTATGACGATAATTATACATTTGGTCATTGACATATAAAAGTCTCTTTGCAATGTATATAGCTTATTGTAGTTTGTTATTTTCAAACCTTTTTAATGTAATAAAAATAAAATGAAATTTATGTTGCTAAATTTTTCCTTTAGAATATGAAATTATTTATTTCTTACTTTCAATGTGGATATCTTTAGCTTACAAGGAAATTGTTACAAAATACAGAATAATATGAAAAAAAATCGTCATAATAATACACTGACTTACTGAATGCATTATGATTATAAACAAATTGGTTTTCGTTGATCAGTAATGTTTTAAACAAGTTAAATAGAATATCAAAATTTCACAAACCAGTCAACAAGCCATTTCATTCTAAAAATATCGTGGTGACTGATACATTAATTATAACCAACACAAATTATATTAAACCATCGGTTTTGAAGCACCATTACGAATTGCTCGGCGCTCTTTGTGTCGTTTTAAAGAGCCACTCGTTACCGAGACACACGACCAGATCAAATTTTTCAAATGCAGGCGCAACCAATTAAAAAGTTCGTTACTCGGAATAAAGAAGATGACACTGAGGCTTGCTCGTCGACGGGAAGTTTTAGTTGGAAAACTAAGAGTTAATTTAGAAGAGGCTACCACCGACGAGACAAAACACGACAACGCTCACACTCAACCACCCTTGAGAATATAATTAAGTGCGACACGTTAATGCAAATTGCTTCGTACCAGTAACTTCACGTTATTCATTTACTCACTCATCTAAGTTACATTTCGATGTAATTGTTTCTGAAACTGCAGATTTTTAATTCACGTTGAAAGCAATTTCTTGATATTACGTAATGACATTTTAAATAACGATATCAGTGAAACTGTTTAGTGTATACTGGATTAAACGGTTTTGTAGCTATTGAGAAATTTAATTAAAAGGTAAAGTTGATTGAGATTTCATACAAGTTGTGAATTGTTCTATTCTTCGACATTATTTTAAAATTTCATACTCGATGTATATGTGTAGCTTTCAATAACCATTTCTTATTTATTAGAAATTAACTCCAATAATAATTTATAAACTTACTATTAGAAAAATTGTAAATATTATGGTGTTAGCACGTTTGAGTGCTCATATCGAAATAAATTCAATAATTGTATTGTAGAACTGTAAATAGTTATCAGTGAACGGCAAGTCCAAATAATTATTTTGTTTTCAATACTTTTTTTCTATTTTTTAACTTATTAGCTCCACATGAAAAGCACAACGCAATCGTGTTATGAAATATTTAAGAAAAATGAAGTATTGTTCATTTTTAATTAGTAATATTCTATTGCAATCATTACGTTAACTGCAACGTTGAAACGTAGTCTAAATTGTTCTGACATTTAAAATTTATAATATTATAAGACTACTAATGTCTATATTTGCATACATAATAATTATATAAGCTTTTAGTATTCATAAAATGTGAGATTATTGGGCCAATGGATTCAATAAATCTGGATTTAATTGGATGCAGTGACACGTGAAAAAAGATTATAGGTATTTCCTCACTAAGTAACTTCTCTTTTTACAGAATCATTAACGATTATAATTGTACATAATTATCACACTTGCAATTGATCAAAGAGAACTAAAATTTAGAGTAAAAAATGTGTATTAATGTGTTTGGATATGTTTATTTCAGTTTTTCCTTTTTAAAAGCATTGTAAGTATATGCAGTGGATGCAGTATATGATATGGAAGAATCACTGAAAAATGTTTCTTTAGAATGAAGTATCTTCTTTCTGCTAATTCTGCTTTCTCATTTATTACGTATCAACTCTTTACAATTCTACCTTTTTTAAAAATCTTATTGGTTTCTCTCAAAGCACACACAGAATAAATACTTCTGCATACTATTCATGTATGTTCTTCTATTTCTATTATGTGTAATTTAATATTCTTATATAATACTGCTTCAAGATAATTCCCGAAACATATTTTAAAATTTTTATCAAACCTTTTAACATAGTGATTAACATGACGAATGATAGAGCCAAACGAGATATTCTACACGCAAATATTAATTAAAACTTTTTAATTTTTTTCTAAAAATTTTTTTTGTTCGATGCTCAAATTTCCAAAAATTCGAGCTTGATAAGTTAGTGAGTATACGTTCGTTTAGACAGAAATAGATGTTTTATGCTTTCTATTCATTATTTATCATTCCTTTTGCATATAAATGCCGGTACGAGTGTTTGACGAACTTTGAAACTCGGTTTCCTGGCGAACGAGGCTTTGAACTGTTTTTCCTACTTATTTTTGTATGTATAATTGAACGTGATATACCATCTATCTTGATGTTCTGTGTATATTAAAAGTCAGTATTGGATAGTTTTCATTGTTCAGAGCGTAGTCATGACAGTGGCACAATTGGACGTGAAATATTATTCATGAGGAAATAAATTCGGATCATAGAACGAATTTGTTTTATAGAGTCTTCTGTTCCGTTTACGGGAAACATAAATTTAAATATTTGTCACGCGTATCCGTCACTCAATACAACTGCGTCAAAACCATTCATTATTTATTGTTTCCATCGCCCGTGCACAATGTTGTATCTACAAATAACCAGGAAAATTTTTGTATAGATTACTCCGTACTTTTTTATAGACTATTTTGTAAAAATGAAATTAAATAATACTTGTTAGTAAATAAGGTTTATTAGTAAACTTTCTTTAGTGTATTAAATTTTAAACAAGTATATCCT
Organism: Nomia melanderi; assembly: GCF_051020985.1. Classification (NCBI taxonomy): domain Eukaryota; kingdom Metazoa; phylum Arthropoda; class Insecta; order Hymenoptera; family Halictidae; genus Nomia; species Nomia melanderi. The sequence continues at coordinate 2,727,613 of NC_135009.1, forward strand.
CCATTAATGTAAAATACATGTTTCTTAATATCGAAATAATAAATAATTACAAAATCGTTCTTTTTACTAAATAACGTGCTATTTAACAACTTTGATTAAAGTTTTTTATTAAATACTCATCATTTGTATTTTATGGTACACTTCGTTGGTCTTTAATATTATTGTGCTCCTGTATATTTCATTTCACACTTTTAAAACTTGTTTACTGTCGCATTACTAATGAATTAAGCTGCCTGTCTTTTACTGCCTAAAGACAGCGTCGTTTCTCTTAAGGTTTAAATCGGAGTTTAAATTTGTCCCATCTTGTAACCGGTCGTTTTAAATCTTGAAAAGGAAGTAAAAGAAACGGAGGAAACAGTTAGAGAAGGGATTAAGACAAAAGAAAGGTTCGACAGAAAGTTGAGGGAGGGCTCAGAGGATAGAGAAAAACAGAGAAAATGAAAATTGATAGGAAGGAAAGACAAAAGTCCGGCGCGAAAGAAAATCGAAGAAATGAAGAAAGGAAAAAGAGTTAACGACAGGCAATAATTGTAGAGGAGGATAAAATGGTACTTACCGCAAGTAAAGCTTCTAGTATACGATGGAACACGTCTTTTTTATAGAGTACGAAAGTAAAGAAGATAAAAGAAGTTTTCGCTGTAACTGAATTGCTTAATTTTCATTTTCTGCTTGCATTTTTTTCCTATAATCGAAATTACACACTGAATTTATAATTATCATCAGAAACCTAAAATTCTTTAAATATTAATTTCAGCATAAAATTACTTTTTCTTTGTATGCATACATTATTGCAATCTTGAAACAAGATTTTTCGTATAAACGTCTAAAGATGAAATGAAAACTGATATTTGTGTATATATACTTAGGCTCTAAATAATAGAAATTTTATTAACTTTACATTACATTTCTAAATATACAAGTATAATATATATTTTATAGTAGATTACAGATTTAGATTATTTATATAAAATACAATATGCTTTTATGAAATTTTATGTTATCATGTTTAATGCAGTTATAAGGTAGATTTATATCTTATTTGATATCAGAGATATTTGTACAAATTCAATACAATTGATTGGATTTATGATTCTATAATGTTGTTAAAAGAAATTTATATGTATTCAAGTATTAGCAGTTTATTTATAAACAATGAAGTTATTAATTATTGCTACTCAAAAATCAATAATTTTGCGTTAGCATACAGTGTCTGTGTTCTTATTTGTATTGCTGGGGATTAAGAATAAAGTACCACGAGGTTTATTTCGAGTAGCAATTAACTTTTTAAATAAATTACTGATTAAACTTCTTTTTCTACTTTTTCAGCATGATTTAAATTATTTATACAAGTGAATAGATTAATAAATACAAATTAAAGAAACGTTCAATAAAATCCAAGCTCAACGGTTATGCTGTATGAATTAATCAGGTATTACTGGTATAGGCAATGTTCATTAAATGAGTTGAAATTTTGCAACGGCGGAATTTCTTAATTATCATGGAAATCACACGTTTACTAATTTCAAATATAAATACGGTATTCGTTACAATATAATTTGTTCCGTGAAACTCTTAATGAACTTACACAACAATAAGAGTAAAATTTATATACGTGAAGTATTTAAAGCAAACTCCATGAACTGATAGCTGAATTTGCAATTGGTACTATTTGCTGTGAATTATTCGGTAAGTGAAAAATATATTTTTTTTCCTGAACTGCAATCAGAGAAAATCTTTTCTTTTATTCTCGCATGTGAATGTCAATATTTATTTAATCATATAAAAGAAAATTTCTTTAGATATATAAAATATCAATTAAATTAATGTTTGTTAGATTCTAGATTTTTATGCACGTTCAAAAAATTAAAAAAATACGAAGTATACTTAAGTAATACGATAAAATATATAAAATATCTATTTAGTATAATATTTTCTATAGTATTTGTTAGGTAAAACAATTTTCTAGAATAATTTTATTTTATTACGTTAGGTTTAATAAATAATGACACTTCTTTATTTATTAAATAGAATACAAATTTTATTACAACAGGACTATTAACACGAAGGACAAAACAAACAAACCAAGCAACTAATAACAAAATCGTTACCCAGAACAACAAAACATACGTCGATATGTATGTATATATTATATATGTGTATATGCTATACTTTTCTAATGCTACCCCTTATCGACGTGAGTTTTATTTATTTTTTTTATCCTCATAATTAATTTAAATACAATAACTTTATACACGATTCATGCTTTATCCGTGCTAACGATTTCGTCAAAATATCTGCAGGCATATCATTTGTACTAATATGTTTTATAATTATCTCACCGCTTTCCTGCACTTCTCGAGTAAAATGATATTTAATATCAATATGTTTACTACGACGATGATAAACACTATTCTTACATAACTCAATCGCACTCTGATTATCACAATAAACTTCAGTAACTTGTAACAAACTTTCCATTTTCGTATGTTTCAATAAATTTCTGATAAAAACTGTTTTTTTACTTATTTAGCTGATGGGACCTCCCGCTAAATTCACACAGAAAGCTGTACATGATCTCCTGTCAGAATTATCTCCCGCCTAATCTGAATCTACAAATCCTACTAACCTATTTTTCGCGTTTTTATATTTTAAACTATAATCTATAGTTCCTTTTAGATATCTTAAAACACGTTTTCCCATTTTCCAATGAATTTCTGTTGGGCTTTCACAGAATCGACTTAAAATATTTGCTGCAAATGCAATATCAGATCTTGTTGCATTGGCTAAATACATCAAACATCCTACAAGGTTCATGTATCTTTTCTGTTTTACTATTTTTATGTTGCAATAATATTTCAGCAATATTTAAATTTGGTTCCAAAGGCGTATTTAAAGAGTTACAGTCTTCCATATTAAAACGTTTCAAAATATTTAAAATATATTTCCTTTGAGATATTCTAATATTTCCCGTATTTCCTTCTCTTTCTATATGCATTCCTAAAATATCTTTTACATTTCCTAAATCTTTCATTTTAAATTCTTTCTTCAATACATCTTTTATACTATTTACATTTGTTAAATCTGCGGACGCCATTAGTAAATCATCAACATAAATTATAATTATTGTATCATAACCGTCTCTTAAATCTATATATACACAAGGATGAATTGCGGTTTTTCTTTCTGAAATTGATTCTGGTTAAGTAACTATCTAATCTAAAACACCATTCTCGTCCGGCTTGTTTTAAACCATACAAAGGTTTGTTCAACTTGCACACCTTATTTTCCATTCCTATTTTTATAAACATCTCTGGTTGCTCCATATAAAGCACATCCGACAGATTTCCTTGGACATAGGCAGTCACTACATCTAACTGATGAACATACATATTTTTAATTACACTAACTGCCAAGAGGATTCTTACGGATTCTAATCTGGCCACTGGTGCAAATATTTCGTTGAAATCTATACCTTCATGTTGCTGACCGCCTCTTGCGACCAACCTAGCTTTAAATTTATCAATAGAACCGTCTTGGTACATTTTAATTTACCCATAATTTACCCATTTAATAAACCCATTTACATTTTAAAAGTTTTTCACCTTTAGGCCTCTCCATTAAAGTCCACGTGTCGTTTTCTATCAAAGCATTATATTCAGTTTTCATCGCCTCTAGTCACTTCTTCCTGTTCGAACTGTTCATTGCTTCGCATATAGTAGTTGGTTCAACTTAATTCAGTTCCTCCTGAGTCGAGTTCACACAAATTTCTTCGTTTGACTCCCCCTGAACCAACTTCTTCTCCTGATAAATCTTGCCTGGTCTTCCTCGATTTCCAGTTCTTTCAAATTTAGGACGTCCTGGCCCTCTACTTGTACATGGAGTTTCATCTGCAATTGGCTCCTCTACATTTGTTTCCGTATTAACAATTTCATTATTAGATGAAGACGACACTGAAACTTCTTCTACACCTTGTAACAAAATTGGTTCCGTCGGTGCCTTAAGCAATTTCGATAAATCATTGCTTCGATTTTCATTATAATTTTCAATTAACCTGACGTCTCTTCTTTTAATAACCGTACTGGTTCCTTTTTCCCATAAACGATATGCTTTTGCTTCAGACGAATATCCCACCAAGATATATTCTCTTCCTCTTGGTGCAAATTTATTTAAATTTCGACCTTTCGTCAAAGCAATAACTGTACTGCTAAATTTTCTCATATATCCTATATATGGTTTTTCACCTGTCCAAATTTCGTATGCTGTAACATCTTCTTCGTAAGATTTTGTGGGACATCTGTTTCTAATAAATACCGCAGTATTTACTGCCTCTGCCCATAATGTCGTTGGTAATTTTTCTTATATTAACATGGTTCTTGCCATTTCAATAATTGTCCGATTTGCGCGTTTAGTCGCTCCATTTTGCTGTGGCGTGTACTCGACAGTTAATTCTCTTCTAATGCCTTCTTTCTTTAGAAAATCACTAAATTCCTTTGAACAGTATTCTGCGCCATTATCTGTTCTTAACCTTTGAATTTGTTGACTAGTTTGTTTTTCCACAAAAGTTTTATATTCTTTAAAAGAATCCAGTACTTCAGATCGTTTCTTCAGCGGTTTAACATGGATATAACGACTTTTGTCATCTATAAAACTAACAAAATATTTAGGTCCTCCTAAAGAAATGTTGTTAAATGGACCACAAATATCACTATGAATCAAATCTAATAATTCTTTTTCTCTTCTAGTAGAAGATTTAAATGGTAAACGATGGATCTTACTTTCTACACAAGTTTTACATACAGGGTTGAAATTTTCCATATCTTTTTTCATACCGATTACCATTTGCTTGTTCTTCAGCTCACGTACGTCATTAAAATTTAAATGCCCAAGTCTTTGATGCCATTTGATCAACGCATTACATTTTGTTTGCATCATTGCACTGTTATGACTTTTGGTTTCTTCCACAACATATAAACCATTTATTTCTTTAGCACACACAGCTACCGAACCATCTGGTCTTCTTACTTTAGCAGAGTCTTTATAAAATGTCACTTTATAACCATGTTTAGTAATTTGTGATACTGATAGTAAACTATTTTTGAAATTAGGTACCAACATTGCTTCTTTTAATTTAATGCCATTTTGTTCTTTGTCCATGACCTTTGCTTGTATATCAATTTGACCTTTTTCTGTTGATTGCATACATTGATCAGTAGCTGTATACACTTTTACATTATTATTATTAATCACATTAAATTTCCCCTTTTCATTGGTCATGTGCATATTAGCTCCGCTATCCAAATACCAAATATTTGAATTTTTACAATAATTTTTACATATTTCTTACACGTATTGCAATTTCCATTAAACTTCGGGAACTTTCCTTTGAAATTAACATTTTTATAATGCTTTTTCTTAGACACGAATGCATTATCGTTGTTTATTTCTTCGTCTATATCATTATTTTCTCTTCTTCCCGCTTCTTCTTCTATTAATTTTATTTTAAGTGTTTCTAGATTTGGTAATTCGTAGCACGATTCAATGGTAATCACAAAATGTTCATATTCAGCTGGTAGTGAATTTAAGGGGGGAAATACCTTTAGACGGATGAAAACGAGCTTATCTTTATGAATTTTTTTGTAAAGGAAAGGATTGTTTTACATTTTTGAAACTTTGGTTATCATTTATTATATTCTTTCTCTATTACAACGCATTTTTTGTTTTTCAAAATATTTAAAAATGGCGGAGTTATGTTCCTGTTTTTCGGGAAGGTTGTGGTGCGACTTATTAAATGGTGTACGCTCTAGCATTGGCTACATTGATTTGAAACAAACCAGCAAGACATATTTCGATAACTAACATTTACAGTTTGTAGGTGAACCTAAAAAAAGTGAAAAATATTGAAAATTGAAAAAATGGCACGCGTTTGAACAGAAACTTCGAATTTTACATGAAATTTTCGCTATATTTTGCACCAAAAAGGTACTTTTATTTACAATTTATTTCATATCTTTAGGTTCATATAGAAGACAATAATGTTATAGATATGTGTGCAAAATTTCAGCAAGATTGATTGAGTAGTTTTTGAGTTATTGGTTCCACCGATTTCGAAAATGTAGCTTTAAGATAAACATGTTCAAAGTTTCGATAAGTGATAACTCAATAATTTCAATGACTTAGCAGCTAGTCTGCAATTCCTGCGCCATACAATATTCTTTCTGTTTCCTCGTAGAGCTGATTTTTCTCCATACGTTGCTCTCTTCTTGCTTTTCGAGCCTCTTTGGTAGTTAACGAGGTGCGTCGCTCCTGTCGAATTACTTTCTGTTCGTCGATTTTGTCGGCGTATGTTTTGCTTGTTTTCCAATTACAGTATTCAAAGCACTCATAGTTCTTAAAACTGAAGCATATCCTTCGTTAAATAAGCCAGCTGCCAAATATGCTGCAATTTCAATAATTTTTATTCCTGAGTGCAGGTGCTTTGGAGCGAATCGCCAAACAGTTGAGTTGAAACTCTCGTTATTGTTCTGAGTATGTCCGCCCAAGCACCTCTCAAGTAGATTCTCTTCAGATAAATCTTCGTAAATTGGTAGGATGTGCTTCTGCACGTCTGGATGCAGTGATGCAGGATGTTCTATAAGGTCCAAATTTGCTCCTGTAGCTAGAGCTTTCTGCCACTTGCACCAGCTGTCATTTTCTACCGGGCAGTATTCGTGCCTTGGATTTTCTTTGGTGGAGCATAAGTGATAATACGAGGCCATTATAGCTTTCTTCATATTTTCCACACTATGAATATTTCTTCGTGTGGCTAAGCCATAGTATGCGGCGAGTTTCCTGATAAGCGCATCAGTCAGCTTGCCTTTTCCACCGAGGTTTTTTGTTTTTTTAATATTTCGAAGCCGGCTGTATGTTAATTTTTCTTATATAACGCAAATAATGTAAAGTAACATGTTTACAATGATTGAAAAGAGGGAATTATGAAGGGCGGGTCCTCCGCTTCTAGCGCGTGAATATATACCTGCGGTGGGCTACCGCCTATGAGTCCCGATAGCATCACAAGGGCTCCGAATTTCGCTTTAAAACTTTGGCACCATACTCTTAAGATGTTATACTAACATCCTATAGAAAAAAAAAATATTGCGATTTTTTAAGGTTCTAAAGGTATTTCCCCCCTTAATACCATTACAGTCACAAGTTCATCTGGAATTTTTATCCCTACCTCTTCCAGTTGTTCAACTTTACGTTGAAATTCACTAATGTATTGTGTCATTGATTGATTTGATTCTTTTTTCATTCTATGAAGTTGTTTATATAATGCGGCTCTTCGAACGGGACCTCTCGATTCATGTACCTTTTTTAAATTCTCCCAAGCCTCGCGTAAAGTTTCCGCTCTTTTTACATAATTTAATTGAATTTCATCAACACTCAATAGAATCAATGCCAATGCTTTCTCATCTCTTTTTGTCCACTCACGTGCATTATCATCAGTCCTTATTTCCGTTCCATTTGTGTAGGCCCATAATTCGTTATATACTAAGAGACTTTTAACTTGAATTTTCCAAGATTCGTATTTCTTCTCTCCACGCTTCTGTATTTGATTTGGATTTAACGACGCTATATTTCCACATAATTTTTATTTTGTTTAAACGTACTACACTTTTACTACACAATAAAAACTTTATTAGTTGAATTATTTGGGCCCATAACCTGTTGGGTTTAATAAATAATGACACTTCTTTATTTATTAAATAGAATACAAATCTTATTATAACAGGACTATTAACACGAAGGATAAAACAAACAAACCAAACAACTAATAACAAAATCTTTACCCAAAACAACAAAACATACGTCGATATGTATGTATATTATATATATGCAATATGATTAATATGTTAGAAAAGTATAGTATATATATATATATATATATATATATATATATATATATATATATATGCTATACTTTTCTAACATATTAATCATATTGCAACAAATATTTTTTAAAAATATGCTTTATTTTCAGTTACTAATTTTTTGTATCATTTACCCTGTAAACATTTAAATTTTCACTCCTTTTCATTTCTTCTTAATCCTTATACAGGGTGGCCCAGAATAAGTAGAAATATTTTAGATGTGGCTACTGTATAAAGAAGTTCATATAAACATATGTGTTGTCTGATTTAATTTATGAGTTTTAACAGATTTAATTTTTCACTAACTTTACGTGTTGTTTTTCAATAACATATACTTATGCAGTTTTTATAACTCCTATGTAAAATCCTATGAGATATAAAATTTGGAAAGAATAGAAAAACACAACATAAATCTACCGGAAAATACGTGTTATGAAACAAAATTTATTGTGATTTGAAAACAAAATCAAATAAAATATACAGGGTGTGTTATTCTAATCTACAAATGCAATTATCCCTCAAAGGAGAGAGTAATTTATTGTACTTAGTTTATCTCTAGATGAAAATGTACATACGTGATATGAAGATGAACACTGTTTTTTCAAGTACAATTGCCAAATTTTTTGCGTCAATTGATGTAGCACGTAATTCTCTACAAAAAATGTCAACCTTTCTACGTGAAAATCCCATTAAAACAGAAAAAAACTGCATTTGAAACACTTTTTAAATAACGAATACTTGCGAAAAAAATTGCATTTATAATTTATCCAGTTAATTGCGTTTGACGAGTATACACGTCATCTTAAAGTTTAAAATGATACTAATTCTTTCAGCATTGAATTATTTATTTTTTCAGATAAACATGCAATTCTTCTTCGTTTTGCTTTCGTTTTTCATTAAAATATATCAGTGGTACATTCGTTCTGCGTATACACACTTCATTTTTTAATTTTACTGTGCGTAAAACGCGAGATTTCTCAAACTATATTTCACTATATAGTTAACAGGTTAAAATGGAACACCCTGTATGTTAGTACGAACCATTTTTACCGTTCAAATATCCCGAAACCACCCCTGAAATATTCCCTATTTCCCCGAGTACACCCTGTATATTAAAGATCAGCTGCACCGTGAAGACGTACTCCTCTCATTGTTGTTATTTCAACCAAGTCGATCGTACACCGCGTTAAGCCGCGCGTCACGTAAATCCACGCGCACGGAGCGCACGTTAAGAGCTTCCGGGGCATAAGCCAACACGGAATATCCGCAGCGAAAATTGTCGATGCATTAGAAAGTCAGAGAACGAGAAAGCGAAATATGTATTGCATCGATAATTCGATAAGCTGCTTCGCATTCCCATTTGTTCCCCCGCGAACGTTTCCTCCATTTCGCTTTATTTTTTTCTGCTCCTTCCTCTTCTACCCCCGCTTTTTTTTATTTGTAATATCCACAAAACGCATAGACTTCCAATCTGTTTCCGTAATAACCAGAGTAAACGATCGGACGTGACGTCACTCGGTTCGAACGCCGGTAAGCCGGACGCATTGAAATTGTCGGGCACGGAGCGCTCCGCCAGCCTCGACCCGACATTCAAAGTGGACAAGAGAAACTCGGCCGACGTCGCGGCCATTACACGTTAATGTTGGACTTTGTTTGCCTTAAAAATTGATGTTGCCCATACCTGCTCCTCGTTTCACCCTTTCCGGCTCTTCTGACTCTTGTTGCTTCTACGTTATTTTTCAGTCTGTATCCCTTTCCCATCAAATGAATATCAGTCGTGGGGCCAGCGCGGCGCGGCGCGTTCTATCGGGAACCGTTCGGCCGGGCGTGAAATTCTTCGTCGTTCCATTTTGTATTTACGAAAGGACGGCGGCCCGCTCGCCTTTGAAACGTCGCTTAGGATTTCAATGTTTAGCGATCCGATTAATTGTCTGTTTAAACGTCTCGGCTCGGTTTAGTCGTTCATTTCGGTGGGGTGTTTATTCACGGACGCGGCATCTGCGATGGAATATACTCATCGTCAGAGTTGGTCGTTTGGCGAGTGCCGGTAACTTTGGGTCTTGAATTACATGGCAAACATTTGGCGAATGTTTGAGTATTTATATTTGATCGTGAAATGTTTTGGAAGCTTTTTCTTTTTGAATGTGTGTATAGGTTATGTTTACTAACGATGTTTGGTGATCCGGCATGATAGATCGAATGGGTATCGTGTTTCCCAGTTTGGAGGACTGGGAGAATGTTAATGGGTAATCGTATGGGTTAAAAAAAAAACAGTTTTGAGAGTGCGAGGTATAGGCTTGATTGTTAAATGATTATTATTTGGTAAGTTAAATTTTTCGCTGCCGCTGAAAATAAACAAGATTTCATGTATTAATTATAAAGAAAATTAAAGTAAAGTACATGCCACGTGTGTATATGTGACGCTGAGTTGTGGAAGCTAGTGTGTTATATACGTATAACGAGTTAATATTAAGTAAATAATTAGATACTGTAGAGAAATTAGTTGTTTATGTAAGCGATTGAGTGACTCTGTTTACGATAAGGTATATGAATGTTGTAGATATGTTTTAAGCGAGTTATCTTTTGAAAGAAATCTGGTTTAGTTTTTCTTTTTTAGAAGATTCAAACTTTAGTTAAGACTATTTGAGACTATTTGAGAATGTTTGAGACTGTTTGAAACTGTTTCTGGTAGGTTTTAAGATATGAATACTACCCTTTATTCTGTCTAAAATTAATATTGATCCATTGTTCCAAGTGGTGCCTAAAAGTAAATATAAAATTATCGACTGAGAGTGAATGATTTTTCATTTTTTTAAACCAATTAGTTTATAATTGTTCATAGGATAACTGAATTTTTAGAAGAATAGCGAGTACAGATGCTTTTTAACCATGAATTTGTCTATGATTCTAAAATTAAATTATTTCTCAATGAATTTAAGAAATGATATAATTGATGTGTCTAATAAAATTTATTCTTTGTTAAGATGGTAGTATTATTGTATATAATTAATTTAATTAATGCATTGATTATTCCTACTCACGATGGAAAACGTATAATGAACTAGTAAAAATATTATTATTCGTAAATTTACCAACAACTATTACACTAAGAAGTAAGGAAGAATGTATGATGGATGCAAGTATATTGTTAATTGTCTTCGATGGACATTCATCAAAACTGAACTCGATGGAAAATAGAATGATCAACAAAAGATAGATGTGCAATGTCTCTCACAGTCTGGGGTCCGTGCATCAGAACAGTGAACTGTAGATGAGTAAATGGTATTCCATGATCGTTTTCATTGTCTCGTATCTTGCTTCTGTTTTGCTGAAGGAAGTAAAGGGCACATTGCTGGCTTAACCGACTAAATGGTGGGAGTAGCAATAAGACGCTGTGGGGACGAGGAAGCGTATCATTAAGGAAACAATAAGGTACCGTAGTATTAGTAATGATGAGATTTTCAGGAAGTAAAGATACTAATAAAGAAAGGTATCAAATCCGGAAATTCAAAAAATTATAAGACTTTATGTCTAAGTAGAGTAAGTCAAGCCTAATGTATCCTAATTTTCTTGTGCTGAATTTCACTTTGAACGGGTGAAACCTCTTTTAAACTTTCAAGAGGTGATTTCAACCCTTCAAAGCAAATTTCGGCACCAAAAGAAAACTGTAATGTATTAGGATTGAATTACTTTACTTAGACATAAAGTTTCATAATTTTTTGAATTTCCAGGTTTGATACCTGTCCTTGTAAGTAACTCAATTTTTATTGATAAACATTTTTGTTTCAAAAGGGATGTTATTTTATGTTGTAACCCTTTATTAAACACTTTCATTTTTAACTTTAACAAAGAGTTTAAAATCATTTTAACTTTACTATGTATAACTTGTTTAGTATCGTACATTAATTTACTCATATTTCTAATCATCTGTGAGCTTATATGATTAATCTAAATGTTTAACGATTTATTAACTGTACGTAATGGTAATTAAGACACTAAAATCCTCACTAGGAACGTGGCACGTGTAAGTACATACGTACACATTAATCAATATTTAAATGACTTTAAACGTTTAAAATGTAGTAAAATGTACTAAAATGTACTAAAATGTACATGCAAGAAAATTATTTTATTAACGTTGTAACTAATATTTTTGTGCGTCTAAATCTATATTTATACTAACCTGAATATTTATATTACAAAAGAAAATAAGCTTTTGTACTTTTCATGAAACAGTCGTCAATGTTTACAAATTTGGCCTACTAATCGATTTACACAATCCAATTATGTGAAACTTCATTAAAGTCTTGGACAATTAAAAAATTATTTTTTTGCTATATAGCTAAATTGGTATCTTATGTTACTGACTGCTTGGTGCTGTTATTCAGAAACGTATAGTATTTGCTTGCAGTAATTATTCGTTTGTGGACGACCCTTCAAAGTTTACAGACCGCGTTGGTCCACCGACCTACTAATTACATCGCGCTGCAACGTTCGCAATTTTCTTGGCCAGGTTTCCAGGCCGCGCGAATCGGGACAATTCACGGAAAATATTGATGATAAATTCTCCATTCTTACATTCAATAGTATTTTGCTGATTGCATGCCAGCACAAATTGCATTAACCCATTGTTATTTGGCTTGCGTAATGGTAATATTTTTCGGAAGCAATTTGAATTCATTCTGCTACTGGTTCAATTACTTTGCGCATTGAGTTGCTATGATTGTATGTATTCGTTGTTACATTGAAATTTGTTGCATCCGTGGGGAAAGGATTTAATGATTTGGTGAACCACCATATTTGTAAAGTTTCTGCTATAGAATGAAAATTCCAGAATTTCGGAAAAGGGTAAATACGAATAACTTCAAATTTGAAAAATCTGATGCTACTGTAAAGAAACTTGTTTCTTTTAACGTTTTCCATATTTCACTTACTTCTCTAAATTGAGATATCTTTTACTTTAGAAATAAATGTCTTATCTTTCTCGTTTCGCTTTAATTGTGTTTAATGAAATTAGAAACAGATTAATTATACTGCTATAGACTTCAATCGAGAGGATTTGCAATATGCTTTCATTAGTCACTCCATAATGCATATATACCTTCCTTAGTTAATTAAATTTCTAATCACCAAAGGGAAGTTCTCACCGAGTATTATAATACCTATTACATGTTCGAAACTTACGAAAACTATTGACAATAATTAGAATAGCATTGTACCAGTTTCTTGAGGTATAAATGGTTTATAGATTTCTGTACACATACAGTTAGCAAGAAAAGTATTTAAATATTATGCATGCTTAGACGTAACTAGTCTTCCATAATTCTTTTGCATATTGTTAAATACTATTAAAATTGTGTTGCATGTATATAACACGAATGCAACTTGTTTCGATAAACAGCAATGCATAGTATACAATTTTTAATGATAATTTATATTTTAACACATTGTTCAAATACTTTCGTTGCTGACTGTACATAGGGTAATTCCAGGTGAGATGGCCCAACTTCATTTACATTGTCAAATATCTATATTTTTAATTGTTTTTAGTGGTCTAGTGTATCTGACACAAAGGCCTATTTAGCTATTCATTTTGTATGTATTTACGATATATACGATGTAACACTTTTGTTATAAAAAGTGGTCCATCTCTCTCCAACTTACCCCATTTTACAGAGTAGTAATATCAAATACGATTAACTGCGTCAAAACTTTTAACTAAGAAATTAATACGCGGGTTGCTGCGAAAACTTCAGGAATTCGCCATTTCTAGTTTTAGTTGCTTTCGTCAAGTTTCACATTTATAAAGTTAAAAAGTGCTGATACAACACAATGGAAAACATATTAACCACTTACTTTATATTAACGTGTCAGACTCGTAATGAAAATTTCAAACCGAATTCAACAAATCTAAATGTTACTTATTAATTTCTAACAGAAATTAAGTATTGCTTGTCTATTATTAATCTCTTATCTGTACAGTAAATGTAGTTACAAACTAAGTACAAAATTCGTTTCCCTTTCTATTAGATTATTAATGACAAAGTTGCTTTTTCAAGCACAGTAGAGAAGTCAATCGTAAGCCAAGGGATTCAATGTTAAAGGAGAATATTTTGGAAAACAATAAAACCATTACTTCAAACAGATTTGTAGTTTTTCTGATACTGCTCAGAAACTTTTGCAGCAACCCACGTATGCATATGCTCGATCAACAGCATAAGCACCATCATATTTGGAGCAGTTCTAAAGTTATCGTAATCGAGTCACGGATTCAATGAGGCCAACACGCGTCATGACACCTAATATTACGTCAATGCAGTTAAGTACTTACCGATCGTAGTCACCACCGTCAGGGAATACAGGAACGCTTTGGCGAAGTTCCATTCGTACTCTGGGGCACGTCGCTCGGTCACAGGATCGCTGGCCGAACTTCCTACGTAGGTCCCGACGTTTTGGGACGCCATCATGTCCTCCGTGATCCTCTTCACTAGTTGATCCTGAAAACGTGCGATTTCCTGGGCGGCCAGTCTAGTCCAATTCTCACGGTAAAGAACGTTTAGGCTCTCCGTGATTATCCATATATTTTCGACGGTCTTCGCTCTCGCTTCGTAATTAACCTTAACACGGAAAAGTATTTTGTCAGGATGTTACATCTTTCATGTTCCATTGCGATATTCTAAAGGATATTGAAACCCGTTTTGTAACTTAAGAAAGAAGAAGTAGTTTTCATATTTTAACCCTTTGCGGTCTAAATTAATTTTTGACTTTTATCAATTCATTATATACCTAAGAACTTTGTCTCAGTTTTAATAAAGTTGTAAGAAAGGTGAAGTATAAAATAAGTTAAGCGTTTACTAATCGTTTGCTAAACAATTATATAATTATTACTTGCTTTTCATGATAGGATCTAGCTGATAGTTATATAGTGATTTGAAATCGTATATACAGCTGTGGAAAGGTTTGAAAGCCTTGCAAGTGAAAGTTCACAACCAAAGTTTGAAATTTAAAGGGGAAATCATAGTATTTTATTACTTTCATTACTTTTAATTCAGGGACGAATTGTTTAAGAGCAGATGAAGATGATTTTTGATTTTGATTTGTTGGAGTTTACCTAGAATAAATCGATTGCATTTGAAAGTTAATTGGAATTAAAAAGAAAGAACATATTAAAATGATAATGTTTACACAAATATTGAATTTTAGGTTTAAAAGAAATCATTTCATTTTTTGGCTACTTCATTAAGAAGATCGTCCCTTTAATCTCAATTTTTAAAGATTCTTTATCTCGTTATATTTTAGGTATGTGTGTGTATTATTAATTATACTTTCTATAACAAAGAATATCTTAAATGAATAAAGAGGAACGACTTCGCTCGCCATTTGATTAGACATCGCAAAAATTCGATATTCTATATGAAATTTGATATAATGTAATTGACAAAATATTGGAACAAGATATTTCTGTTCCTTGATTCACGTATAGTTTCTGTTTAATACAGATAAAAATTTAATCAACGTTTCATTAGATCAAAGTTATGAATATATGTAGCGGAAAAACTTTCGAGTGCGAAGAGTTAAATAAGAGGATGAAAATTTTGATTTAATATATAAAATAAAGCTGATTGTAATACGAACTATGCAACTAAAAATGTTATTTAACTGCTTTCAAACTTCTCGACGAAAATGCGAAGTACAATACTGTTTGAGAAAGGGCCCCATAAGTCAAAGTTAAAAGTAGGTTTAAAGGGATTGTCGTACTACTTTGAGAATATGAACTATTCTGGTATATGGATGGCCATTTTTAACGAAGTATATCTCAAGGAATTAAAGTTTGAACTAAAATATGAATAAATCACGTCTTCTCGAGTCTAAATTTTTACTTCGGTCACATGAAGAGATAGCGTAGAGATATACTCAGAAATTCAATTACATTTTCGTAAATTATGAAAGGTTTAAAAGTATGTATAAAAGAGAAAAAATACTGAGAGTAATAATAGGAAGAGTTCTTTTACATTCTGTTCATGTTATAATTGCACAAATATTCTTATAACAGACTTTATAGTTAATTAAGAAAAACAACCCATTAACATTTCTAAATGACGATCGTGGAAATTAACATTTATATCATTACTATGTGACAACAGAGTCTAGTTTGTTCAAGGTCTATTGTCTCTTCGTATTCAAGAGCAACATTATAATATACTATGCAATTTTCTAAATGTTTCCAATTTTTTAATTAAAATATGAATATTTTGACAAAACAAGTAGATCAAGTGAACAGAAGAACAATTTTAATTTTGATTTTTTCCCAATATAATCACGTTAATGGTTTCATAAACAACGATTTTCAGTATAAAGTACTGTCATTGGCTGATTATGTAATTTAAGACTATTTACCGAAGGTGTTAAAAGACACCTTTTGAAATTTTAACTTAAAATGATCTTCCAAGTTTGGTCGTATATTCTGAATTGACTTTTAGATTTTTCCAATAATGATTATAAAATTAACTATAGGAAATGTCTAAAATTCAATTGAGGAAAAGTGATGAAACTGAGACAATAAGTTTAAGTTATAATTTTAAAAGGTGTCTTTTAATAGCTTCGGTAAAAGCAGTGTTAAGAGTAGTAACTGTGAATGACATCTTAACAGCTGTAATATTATGACTTCACGTGAACCCTTGCGGAACGAGTTTTACTTTAAGGATGGAAGAAAGTGAATGGGACGCTTGATCGATAAAACTTCGTTGAATCGAGTGTTAACGGCAGAACGCAAGAGATAATTCGATTCTCTTCTGGTTCAGCGAAGGCATCCCAGATAGGAAAGCAGAATCAGACCGGAGATGTTACGATAAATTGAAATTTACTTACACTCACATGTCGACGAGGATGATATATAAATCGGGAAAAAGATATAAATTTTGCAAGTTATAACTTTGACTTTATTGGATCTTGCAATGTATTTCTCCAAGTAGAATGAATTCAAATTATTCCGTAGTTTCGTTTCTTATTATTCAATTGGAACTGAGAGAAGTAACGAACAAACAAAAATCAAAATTATTTAGAATTACATCGGAATTAATGTGGTAATGTGAACAGGTGTTTTCATCCGAAAAACTATTTTCCGAGAAATTTGTCTATTTACTTTGAACGATTGTGTATGTATGCAGAGTATTCTATCTATTTTGATTTTGCTATTTCAAATATTTTCGTTTGATTCTATGATATACCTATAAAAAGATCGAAATGAAATTTGCAAAGTCTAAACAAAAAAAGGTAATTTTTTGGGGATCTCAAAATCATGTGTTTTTTTACCACTAGAACAGCCGGCACTGAAGGTATACCTGTTTCTATCATATCTGTCAATTTGACTAGTATTTAAAGAAAAGCTTTATTTGATAGCATATTTAATTTCTTTAAACTGCACATAATTGTAAAAACAATTTACAGTTACAAAAATTGTTTATGTTTCAAATTTATTTCTTCTATTTTAAGTTGTAACGATTCAGAACATTTTTTGCAGATATGTAAGTTTCGTTTCATCAGCTTTAGATTACAAATGCAAATTGCTATTGAAGTACTATACCGTCGGTTTACCACATTTAGAAAACAAACAGGGACATGATCGTTCGTAGGTTTATCCGTTTGTCACAGGCTCACAGATGTATGCAATTTACGACCTGTCTGTCACCCACCTGGGCAATTTTTTTCAAATAAATGTAATAAACTATCGAATTAATAAACCCGTCATATTGACGGATCTTGATGTATTTATCTTGGTATCACATATACAGTACTTTGAAATGATATTGGTTGCTGGAAAATAAATTGGCATGTATCCTCATTTCTTTATTTTGACAAAAGTTAATATAAACTCTGACACAAGCGCGTTAATAGTTTTTATAATTTACAACAAGAAATTTGCAATTCGTAATTTTTACTGATTTGATTATTCTAGTGTTAAGTCATATGTAATCATACAGAATCATGTGTTTTTATTTACAGCACGTTGTAGTTAATATGGATATAAATTTAACAACGTAGCTCAAACTGATACATAATATAAATAAAAATGATTGATTCGAAACTTTTGATAACTCTCATGTTTTTCCCCTCTAAAACCTTTTCTGTTTCATAAAAAATAATAGAGTATTTTATGTAGTTAAGACGAACGGTACAATTATATAAAATGGTGTCAATGTTATTTTTGTTTAAAAAAGTAAGTAGATTGTTATTTATTTTTGTATCCGAGCTTTTGTTTTTTATTTAAGCACTTAAGAAAGCTAAAAAGAGAGAAACTTAGGGCAGATTGGTCTTATGAATCTTGCGACAAAAGCTACAATAAGGAGACAGGATAACAGAATAGTACAGAATGGGACCAATGTAACTTTCTTGGCGTTTTCTACCATTATTCCTGCCAAAATATTAAAAATGAAGATACTTTCGAATACAATCCATATGCATGTGATTCTGACAAAGTCCAAATTAATAAATTTTTGACAATAAACTGAAAATAGTAATTTAAAATGCTAAATAAGTAACTACTGAAGATATTACAAATTGAGAACAATTATTACGA
This sequence comes from Nomia melanderi, assembly GCF_051020985.1. NCBI lineage: Eukaryota > Metazoa > Arthropoda > Insecta > Hymenoptera > Halictidae > Nomia > Nomia melanderi. The sequence goes on from NC_135009.1 coordinate 2,746,096, forward strand.
AGGATGTGGAACATTTCGTCAAAATTCAATTGCACGTTTTTAAAATAAATTTTAATTAAATTATGATAACCTACTATTTGTTTGTATACATATTAAACATGTTACTGCATTTTTATGGTATTCTTAAAACAAATAAATATTAGCATTTAATACACGGATTTTGGAATTATCACAGATTTACTCGAGCTTACTTACACGTTTCGAAAAATTAATTAAATTTTACTCTCACGAGAACAATTTAAATCTCCGAGATAATTAACAAAAAAATTATGCAGTCTAAATGGAAATAATAATATAATAACTGTGGGTTGTATTTCCATGTTAGGTATTTTCTTGTAAAGTTTCAAAACTCTATGAAAAGTGCAAATATTTTCTTTAATAAATTTAGTATATGAATTTATATTTCAAAAGGACTGTTACAGTTCAAAGAATGCAGGGCCTGTATACACACGTGAAACAATGAAAACTGTATTAATTGTTTGTACTAGCAATTGAAATCAGGTTATTCTGATGTTGACATATTTGCTTCATTTTCATTTTGATTGGCATTGAAATGAAAATAAGATTATGAAAATGACGCGTTTATGATTGCAAATATAGGGAATTTAAAATGAATTAATAGCGCAGGATATGTACAGTTCTGGCGTTCATACATTTCTGGAAAATGTTAATAGACATTATTACAAATTGCGGTAGTATGTTGTATCAATTTCTGTGGTTGCATGACTTTCGGTACATTAGTTATTTGATAAAAGCTAAATAACGTACATTGATTTGTATTCAATAGATTATGATATGTTTCAAAAATGGATGTATAAAGATCGTTATTTACATTAACATGGAACCGTATATTTTACACAGCTAATTAATTATTGATGTCGACGTTAATGATTGAATTGTTTTACTTTAATCTCGTTTTGCTTTATGCATTATGGTTAATAATATGTAGCGCTGAATGAAAATACTACTCGTATGATCTGCTATTCATATTACATTCAATAATTATACCCTGCATAACTTACACCTGCACGTGTGCATTTATTATAAACTTGATTCATAAATAATCAAGTAATTCATGTAATATACAACATTAAATTACTATTCATGCACAGCAAATATATGTCACTATTCCATGGTTCATTCATTGAATTATTACATGGTACACAAACGTTCCAGCAACAAATCTAGAAAGTATACATGAAATAATCAAACCATTAACAACCCAGTAATGTCCGTCTTCTAACTGATTTATCTATCTAAATTATTTTTCTATATAAATCACAGTAATAAATACGTATACAAATTACTCATGACATAAGGTAACAATAGATTACTTATTTTATTTTAACATAATACAGAAACCATTACCTGTCAGTTACAGGACAAAGGAATACCGGGTTGTTAAGGTTGAAACAAAATCAAGGAGAGAAAATTTCGAAGGAAAAACCGGTAGCTTCAAGCTCACCTGTTTCAGCCAAGCGGTCGTGTTCCGTCTGGTAGGTTGTCCCCCCGCTATTGTCGTCGCAAGTGTTCTTTGTTGTATCCCAACCTCGGTGCCGGTCTCAATGGCAAGGAAGATAAAGCTACCTAGCAAAGTATAACCCACGAGGAGGGCGCATATCCCGAGGTTTATAATAAAACCCTTGAGGAAGGAGTGCTGGCTGGCCTTGTCCGGCACTCCGCCGAAGCAGAGGCATCTCACTTGTCTCGATGGATGCGTTTTCGAGCGGTCCGACGTGGATCTCTTCAAGGACGACGTATTGCCATTATTCGCGGGCTTGAAGCCCTCGTAAGCTCTGTAATGTCTCGCGTTGTCTTTCTCCATCCTCTTTTTATCCCGTCCGGCCGGCTTTCACCCAGTTCTGTCGTCTAACTCACATTTGTCGAACGCTATCTCGACAAGGTCCGTCGTTCGCATTTCTCGCGTCCCTCCGTTGATACGATCCACCGATACGAGCGCCGAACAAGAAGGATACGAAGATAACTCTGACAGATCTTTGATCTATATCCGCCTCCGCTGAATCTCCCGTCGTCCGCGTTAACAAGTCAATCTCGCCGAACTCGAAACGTTTCTGACTCTTTGTCCAAACTACTGTCCATTCTTCACGCTCATCCTCGGAGCGAATATTAACCGTGTCAGTTTGTCAACGTCAACCGTGGATAGTTCTTTCTTCAACGGTCTCTTTCGCGGCCATCTCCGTGATGTGTGCGAGTCCATTCGCGCCGCGTCCACGTCAGCCCCCGAGGTATCGGATTTTCTAGCGAGCCCCGGCTCGAAACACTCCATCGAATCACCGTGACGAATTATCGACGATTTGCACGGCGAGACGTCGCGGAAAAGTTTGAGGACAAAGGGCCGTTGTCGCGGGATCGACACCTCGACCGCCGGTCACTGTCCCTTTTTATTATACCCATGGAGAACGGCCGTCCGAGGATCTCCTGGAATCAGGCGTTCGATAGGGCCAGACACTCCCATCATTTTTCCGGAGAACCGGCGTCCTCGCTGGAACGCGTCCCAGAATTCTCTGGATAAAATCGATGCTCGAGATATTCGCCGGGATATTAGTTTCTCTTCAGGCCGTGGCGGGCATCGAAGTTGTCTTTGGCGATATTACCCCCTTAAGGGACGCATGCACTTAAGAAATATTTATGCGCGATGTCGAGTTTTATTAAACGACCCGGCATTATGCGGGTCATAATTCTCCTTTGGAAGTTCGAACGAGCCGCGCCGCTGATACTTCGAATTTGTCCGTGCGCGGTCAGTTATTTACGGCAACACGAACAACCGGTTCAGCTCGTGGCGCGCGCGCCGTTTAACGCGCCTCAGGAATGATTTTTGTCCTACGTGGAATCTCTCGTTAGAAGTCTGAATGTTATCGATCAATCAAATTCGATACGGCGACACGGCTGAGAGCCACATCACCGCGACAACCGTCGGGAGCACTTCCACCGAGCGCTCTTCCCCCCTGTGTTGGCGGGAAAATAGAAACTTAAGGAACAGCTCCGCGCGGAGTGAATTTCAAGAGTGTCTCCATAAGTCGCTTAAACTTTCTTTCGTAGCAGATGAATGTAAAGCCACCGTGAGGTCCCCGCTACCCCATCTTTTCTGTCGGAAAGTAACGTGGCCCGGAGTTCGCGGGATGCGGTCGGAAACGCAACCGGCAAAGAAGTGGATGGCAATTTCAAGGCTTCATTCCGACAAACCGGATTTCCGGAATAAGTATTCCCGATGGTGGCTGCGTGGTTCCGTGACTAGTTCGAACCCTCTCCGTTTCACCCATCGCTTCCGTTCTTTTTCTTCCTCTTTTCTTTTATGCTCCCTCCACTCCTTTTTCTTCGGATTTTTCGTCTGCTGTCGAAGTAGCAATCCCAATTTAATGCGAACTGGTTCTACCTCCAGGTGAGAACTCGCTGCGAAAAGCCGATTAACACGGTCAAGCTCGGTCCGGTAATTTGCCTGTGCCTTTCATGCCGCGTTGCGCTGTTTTCATTCCGTACGCCCGGCGAATAAATCAGCAAAGCCGCGACGCGACGCGACGCGAGTTGAACGCGCGCGCGCGCACGTCGACCGGCACCCGTCGTTTTCCTTCCGCTCGATCGGGGTAATCTGCAAACAGAAGCGAGAAAATAGGATTGGTCGATTGGATTTCGCGTTTACTTTTCTACGCTTCCTAGACCGACCGACCGACCGACCGACCGACCAACCGGTATTGCGGTAATATTTCAACGCGGAGAGGGGGCGTGAAAACCTGCTGCAATGGAAATGGAACTGACCGTTTCCCCGTCCCACGACCTACCCACGTGATGCTAAGGTGCTTTCGATATTCGAGACAGCGGCCCGTGAAATTTGCAAAGCGGGACGCTATCGACGCGGCTGCGTTCCAGATGTATTTATGGGGCAGCTCGACGCCGTAAGAAAAGGCTTGAGAATTATGAAGGAAATACGGTTTTTCGTGGTGCGAGGAGATTGTGTCGCTGCTGGAATAATTTTCGTGCTATCGAAAACTATGTCACACCTTGATTTTTATGATTTATTGTTAATCCTCGGATTTCATACCGTGCCTCGTATATTTTATATATTAGGGCTAATTTTTCTGTTTACATGTATTTATGTGTAAATGTATCAAAAAAGTATGAAATATATCTTTAATTTTTTATGGGAAGAAGATTGAAAAATTTAGTTTTTATTCATTTATCTAGGATGTACTCTACTGGAAAGCCTGAGAGGATTTGGACACTATATTTACAAAGCGTCGTTACTGTAAAAATATAAGTAATGGCATTTTTATACAATGCGAAGGTTTTTGAATTTTTTGAAACTTATTAACGTTTTTTGCATTTTGCAAGTAGAAATTTCTCTATAAAAAAATTTGACAAAATTTTGTAATGTATACTGTAGCAGTTACACTGTGCGATATATTTTATCAGAATTTTTGTATGCGATTGCATAGGGAAAATGGGAAGAAACTTTGTTACACATATTTTCTCTGTAACTACATTTTTGGACTATGTTAGGTAACACAATCCAAAGATGGCACATAATCCTTATTATATTATATGTGTTAACTTGTAGTCATATCCAGATGCAGAACAATTATAATATAATTATATTATACGCGGAAGAAAGCATTTAATTTTATTCATATCAGTAAATTAGTGCTACATATGGCCAAATATGTAGTGGTGATAGCTACTAAATATAATTACTTTATTGTTTGTGTCGGTACAATTGTAATAAAAATAAACCATACATTTTAGACGAATCGGAAAATATTAATTCTTGGCTTTATGATATCGAGTCAAATACTTAGCAAGAATTTCAACATTTTAGTAGCGGTTATCATAAATATGTACATTATTTATTTCTTTTCCGAAATTAATGTCTTTGTTATTTATATTTTCAATTTCTAGAGTCCGCACGGATATATATATAATAATAATAATAATATAAATCCGGTTTTAAAATCTGAATAAAAATGTTGTATTTTCTTTCGCCTACTTAACTTTATATCAGTTTTTACATTATCCAATTAATCAGTTCCTCAATTGTTTCTGTTTGTACTCAGAAAAATTGATTAAAATATTTACTTGTAATTTACAACCAATTATTCGATTGGTTACGGTAGGAATAGGTATACATAACATACCTACCAATATGTTTAACACTAAAACTACCAGACGGATCAAAATGAGCCATTCCTAATTCCTTCTTCTTGAAAAGATTGATTTAGCAATACAGAGACTTAAAGTCTCAATAGATGCACTCTTGTAGTTTCTATGGAGGAATTTCAAAAAGTCGATTTAACTCCTCGGTAGGCTTAGTGTTAAAGTTAATCGCATTATAGAGGGTTCTACAGTACATCCAATAGAATGTTAAAAAAGGAAGTACATTCGTTCGTATATTAGGCCCTCGTCTTTTCCGATATAAAATGTGAATCCAAGCAACCTATGAAGGTAAGGATCGTGGGTAAAGAAAGACCGCAGACCAGCGGTCCGTAGGTGTGCTCGAACACCTCTTATCCTCTTACTGGCCGTATCAAATTTCAAGAAGAATCAGAGATCTGACGCCAACGGGGGAACGGCTTCGATGTCCGGCTCCGAAGAAGACGGCTGAATTCTAGGCGGACGTGGAACGTTGAATTATCGTGGGTGGCCCTTTGGGAAATCGTGGAGAAGTTCCCCGTGATGTTCCTGTTTCCCTGCGGTGGCACGGTCCTTGAGAGTCTTCCAGCAAGGAGACCATAATCGACGATCATCCTCAAATCCACTAATACAGGTCCCGCGAAATCGGACAAAAGGAAACGCGGGAAGGTCTTGCTGGATAAAAATGGCAGGCGGGTTGCCACGGTAAGGTTGGAAAGTCGATTCGTCGTGCGCGGAAGCCGCACGATATACCGCGTCCTTCGAGCCTTCGACATCCATAAATGCATAGCAAGATCAACTGGTTTAAAGCCCGCAGAGTTCTTCATATCCTAGTGTGATTCAGGAGCCGTGGCTGGCTAGATGTTCACTGATATTTAAATTCGGAGATTCCACGGGAGTCTCGGTACATCGTACGGAGATATATACGTGGGAAGCTCAACGTCGCGGTTGAAAACTGAAAACGTTTCTATGGTATTTTTAATATCGTCGTGACATGGGACACTTGGAATTCTTGCCCGTTTGTGGCTGGGATCGGTGTAGCGACGTTTCAGATGCACGTGAAACTAAAATCGCGAGGTCGAAGGAGAATTTTGATGTTTGTGGTTTTTAGATGGTTTAGTAGGCGTTGCGTGGGTGCCTTGTGATGGGAACGTTTGGATTGTTCAATTTTAATTTTGTGTCTGTATGGTAATCTATGGGTGGGCTGTATGGGATGGTGGTATTTGTGTTGCAAGGAATTTTGTAGGAATTTGATTATGTTGTTTCATTATGTGTGAAAGTAACAATTGCTGTATTACAGACAATCCATAAAAGTTTTGTTAACCTCTTGTCTTACAATAACGTGTCAGACTCGTGGTGAAAATTTCAAACAGGGCTTAGCAAACATAAACATTACTTAATTCTTTTGAATTTAAGTTAAATATTGTTCTTCTGTTATCAATTATTATATTACAGATCAACTACAGGTAGAATACGTCTAGAATGTTTCTTTCCTTTTTATTACATTACTAATAACAAGATAGTTGTATCCGTCATAGTTGAGAAATAAATCATAGGGCAAGGAATTAAAGAGTTCTAATTGAGGTGTAAAAGTAGGTTCTAAAATATTTTATTGAAGCGGAGAATCTGATAAACATGTGTCTTCTGTAACTGATCAAATATAGAGGAAAATTAAGTAACGTTTATGATAATTAAGTCACTCACTGGACAAATTAGTTAATTGCGGTTTTCAAATTTTTTTAGTTTTTATTGTCAAAGCGTTTGAATGAATCGAAACTTTTTATATTTAAAGTAAACTTTATTATTGAGTTTAATATCACAAAATAAGAAAATTCCTTTTGGTCATGAAAATATTACAATAATAACAAAAATTTTGTTGAAGATATACTAGTTTACGTATTTTACATATTTGTTAAGTTAAAGCTTCATCTATACAAATAAAGTAAAATATATTCAATACCGTTTATTTGATTTCTTATTTAAAGAGAGTGTCCCGGCACGGTTTATTTGGATGCGACACAACCGTCGGTGCGAGTAGATTTATGGTATGGACAATTATGCTCGCTCATTGCTCAACACAATATAATTAACGTTTGGAAGCGTTTTATTGACAGCTGCATTTTACCATTTGGTGTCATAACTGACCAACAGTTGACATACCATTAAAAAACGGCAGCTCAACCACTTGAACCCCGAGCGCGCAGCCATCGGTACCTTTGCAGGTCAGAAGGGACGACGTACCCTCTACCTCCACTACAAGTAATGTGGGCGTAGGCAAAAACACTCATCGGCAACACCCCGATCGTTCGGCTTTCCGATTTGATACTAAGGTCACCGCCCTACACTATTCATATATATATAAATAGAGTTACTTACTCACGATAAATGCAGACAGACATGTAGTCAACATAAGTTAATTGGACAGCGTGCACGAACAGGGAGTTTCTACAAAACAATACATACTACTGCATCACTTTTCTGTACTTTCTATTTTGTGAAGTAAACCGATTTATACAATGAGTAGTTTAATTAATGTTTAATCGAAGTATATAGGTAAATTATTCCTATTAAATATGTTCGCAGCTTAACAAAACTGGAAATCGTACAATGCGTTTAACCCCTTGTCCTACAACAACGAGTGTGATTCGTGGTAAGAAGTTTGGGGAAAAAACAATAAGCATGAGCCTGATTCCTGGTACTTCATTCGGACCAAATGTAAATAACACGACCCTGGCTCATAGTACTTCATTTGGGACAAACGTAAACACCACAAGTCAGACTCGTGGTTCAGTTTTTCTCGAGATTTTCTTACTTTAGTTACGTGGAGTTCTTCGTTATGTTCGCACGTTTAGGATATAATTCCCTAAAAGAATTTTAAATTTTTTAAGAATTTTTAATTTTGTGCAAGTTCGAGCATACGGCTAAACAACTAACTGGTTCGACCGGTGATCGACCTTCTTGTTTATTGTGGTCCGAACAATCGAGAGTTAGCGGGTAGGACAAGGGGTTAATTTCAGTTTCGTTTTAACTTGTGAAGTAGTAAGAAAAGCAATTAATCGGAACTGATGAATGAACTAATTGAGAGAATTGAAATTACATATGACCAAATTAAACAAAATTACGGCGAAATTTAATTTATAATAAATTCGATATTACGTAGATAGGAAGTTTATATGTATTAATTAAAGTAGGCGATAAATTGGAATTCAAATATAAATGTAACGTTTTCTTTATACTTCATATTGATATTAATATCTTCTAAATAAATGTTTCAATTTTTTATTATCACGCATCACATTTTAATCTGATTATTACTTTAGTGTCTATTTTAGTTTATTTTCATTATTAGTATTATTGTATAGTTTAATAAATATAAAATATTCGTAAATATTGGCATGTACAACAGAAAGTATTACTTGTACAAGGTTTAACGGTTTATCGCTATCGTCTTCTGAAGTTTCACATCGTTAAATTGTTACTGTTCGCAACTCAAAGTAATATATAACAGGTAAATGAGACTTTTAAATACCTGAAACGATTAACTGTGAAATATTTAAATGAACATTATCGCAAGAACCATTCTCTTTCATGGGATTTGAAAAATTGCGATATATTTTATAAAAATCCAAGATTTTTTATAAATGTTCCTTAAACATTGCTAACTTAAATGATTAATAAAGTAACCTATTGGTAAAGTCAAACCAGTTGACACCAAATATAAATGCTTAACTCTTTGCGATTCAAAGTGTTATTGGTTTTTCAATTCCCACTTTGTATCAATATTTTTTATTGAATTGTAGTGTAATATAATATTTCTTAATCTATTTAGAAACATTATGTTATCACGAATAAATGCAAAAGAAATTAGTAAAATACATTACAATTGGAATAAAATGAAATGACATAAAACTATAAAGGATTAACGTTACGGCATTGTAACCGTGCGCGTAACTCAATTGAAGCAGGGCAAAGTACCAATCACGTAAAGCGTAAAGTCAAACGGATCAGTTCCCAAAATAGTTCGCATATCTTCCTCACGAGTAGCAAAGATTCTACTTAGTCAATCGTAGAATAATTACATTCCAATGGTTTGTTCGTAATGCAGTTTCGTAAAAGCAATCGTAACTTAAGAATTCGTTACTAACAATGAAAGCTCTTCTGCCGCTTTCTGACATCGGCTTTACTAGTTGGGCTGTCAAAGAATAATGCTTTGAAGGATTTACGGTTCTCCAACTTCAATTCTGTTGGGTAGCATCCGAATGGTTTAATCCTTTCTCTACCAAGATGGGAACTTTGCACTAATCACGTCATATTTCCTATATCTTTCATGTAATCAGTCCGTTTAAAATTCTGAAAAATGTTTTATCATTGTTCAACTCTTTGAGAACGAATGCCATTATATCTACCTCAGACATCCTTATCCAAAACAGAAAGTTGCAAACAAATAAATTTAGTTATTTCACTAGCAAAATATCAGTTCACAGTTTTCTTCTCTTTTAGTATTCATCGCTAGAACTATCACGTAGCCTACTAAGTTAAAATAAGTTAATTTAGTAAGCATTAAATATTTCTACTTTAATGTATGATATAACAGAAAGGTGAATAAGCAACCAAAATGAAATACTGTAGAAGGTCACACCATTGAAGACAAGCGACGGTTGTTAAACCGTTGTTACGTGTTTAGCAGTAAACATTTGTTCTCGTAGGTCGCGCGATGCTAGATGACCGCCGAGCATCGCGTCAGATTGTAAACAGGAACGATATGTGATTGACCACGCGAGCGAGTGACCGATGCGAAGTTACAGAGAGAATTGTGGAAATCGAGAGAAATTTAAAAATAAATCGTATTGTAAGTATATCGCTGTTTGATTAGCTTTTAGACTTTTCCAATAACCCCCACAATACAAATATTATTCTTCCGCATCGATTTTTCAATGTCAAGATATAAACAAACAGTCACAAAGCAACTTTTTCACTTTCAAAGTGCCAAAACTTATCAACTTAAACTTTTTAACTTCGTCCACCCTAATGTGGTGGAACGTTTTGACTACATTTTGCAGCTCTTATGTTATAAAAACCAATGGTACTCGCTTTTGTACAACTTTTCGTTACATTTGACACAGACAAACAGACATAAAGAGGGGCTCTATAGAGCGGAAGTAGACCAATGAATTTGAGTCGATCGGATACTAATTCAATGCTAATTTATCGTTCTATGTGATCGAACATTGTTATCCAATCCTCCTTTTCGCTAGCGAAGAAACGAACGCCTTTCGGAACAAACTGCCGAGGCACCCTCGTGACCATAAATCGGTTCCAGCAACGGCGCCGGCATGGAACTGACCTCCTTCACTTCCGTACCGATTTCTAGCCTTTTTCTTTTTCCATTTACAGCCCGTTTACGAGCTGCCCCCTCTCGTTCTTATGTAAAGGACCGATTGTTCTTCCCTCTGTCTTTTATTGTAAACAATCAAAGAACGGATGGTACGAAGTTTATGGATCGTTCCGGTGGTGCTTGGATCGCGGTAGTTTCGCAGGAGGGACTTAATGCCTGGATATTATTTTCGTCCGTTATTACTGACCGCGTTGGAGAAATATTTCCCGATAAAAATTTTATGGGGATATATCGCTGATTCGGCGAGATAGACATGAGAAGATGACTGATTAAAAGGCCTAATGATTTGATATGGATTTACGGCAGTGTTCTCGAATGTTGGAGGGGCTATGAACGTGTAGAAAGTAGAGTAGAGTCTAGATTATAATGTAATGGAGTTGAGAATATTGAAAATTATTTAGAAATTTTCATTATGAATATGCCCAGCCTCTGATTTATTGCCTACGAAAATGACAGAACATTAAGATTGAAGGGGAATAAGAAGAATGATTAAAAATTATTTATTTTGTATAAAAATTACGTTTGTATGAATATCTTTTTTCTACCGACCAATCAATAATTTGCTTTCATATCTAATGGAAGACTGGTCGCCCATTTCAAATAGAATAGTTAAAAAGAGAGAAAATCTGTATAATATTATTATTTACAAAAGTTATGAATTCTCAACAAGTGAACAGATTTTAGCATAAAGTATTTTCTTTAATATAGATTATATAAAATTTTTAGCACTCTTTTAGAGAAATTTTATTCTAAATATTTTCCATTATTCATATTACAGGTATCATTGAAATTTTGCAATTTATACTTTCACCAGTTTTTTTTTTAAACTCAATGACTGCAACGACTCGACAGCTATGTAGTTTTTGTTGACAATTGATGTTCAGGACTTTGAATTCAGAAAGTCACATGTATATTCATATTATTTTGAAAACAAAAATGAAATGTTGGGATGAATGTACGCTATGTACAGAACGTATAAAATATTCTGAAAATACAATCTGGATGGAATATAGTATTTGAATAACGTAAAAAATATCCATGAAACAGTAATTGAATGGAAGTAGAAGATTTAAATAACGTGTGAAATCTGCATTTTAGGTTGCTATCTAGAACTTGTGATCGCTACGTTTGGAAAATTTTTCCATACATGCTACTTCCCTGTTTAGGATTTTAACTACACTATCGAATAGGTATCCCGGAAAAGTTCCATGAAAATGAAACCTAGCAATTAATATTTAAAACATTTGCAATTACAGTTATTTTACAATGAAAAGAGGCATCAATCACTTTAAGAAAGAAGCATTTGTATTAAGAATAATATGTGATATTATATTAACAGTTACCAGATAAAAATGTTAAAGTAAATAACTTATAAGAATTTGACACATAAATGACTTATTACTATATAATAATTCACTATCAGCTTTTAGCGGTAAATATAATAATTTTTAATGCGTTCAGTTCATAGTTCATTAAGAGCAGAGAAATACCATATCTTTAACCGCAAATATCTATTAAAAGACAATAAAGTACCAACCAATTATTTGAAGCACCCATTATCTAAAAAGAGATAAATAAACAAGTGTCAAAAATTTTAATATTTATAAGAATTACGTCTCTCTGAGCAATTTTGAAGTTGACATGTGTATTTTAATGAGCAATGATAAAGTTATAAATATTATGAAACGTATTTTTATTAAATTTACCAAGCTTCATTAATAATTATTAATATATACTAATTATTACATATTATTAATCAGATTGATCAAAAGAGGCGGTTATTATTAATATTAGCCAGTAATTATTAATACTAACTAAATTTATTACACAAACCTTACTAAATACATTAAAGTGAGTTAGAGATTAATAACAGTACGCGGAGTTAATGGTTTACGTATTCAGACTTCTACAGTCAATATTGTACTCGAGGGTTAGAAATAAGTCGGTTTCTGTTTGATTAAGTGACTCTACATCTGGTGGGACTGACTATCGTCTTATTCGTGGTTGTAGTTGGCGTTAGATTAAAGTGTTAAGTGTAAATAAACTATCATTGCAAACTAAAATTTCTCGAACTCTATAATTGAATGGATAGACCTTCACGAAGCAGACAGAATCTTGTGTAATATACAGAATGCGCAAATCACATCATCCAATCCCTCGAGTAGACAGAACAGACAATCAACACTTGTTCTCGTGAATGATCAACACTGTCATTCTCAAATGTGGAGATCAACAACTGTGCCAATGAAATACAAATTCACAAAGGATAATACATACGGTGGCTCAAATAAAACGAACTGATTTTTTTGAAACTGCAGCAAACATCAGCTGCATGTTTTTCAGTCAGATGTAAACAATTCTTTTGGAGAGTAAACATTTTTTATTGAATATAAGAAGGATAATATAATTTCAACATAATACAACAATGTACACTAATATACATCAACGTCCAAAATTAAATAATAAAAACATTTTCGTTGAAAAATTGCCTATGTTCAAAGTGGCATGATTTTATGAAAAAACATATTTTAATTGTTCGCTATTAAAAACAATTTTTTTGCTTACTTTGTGCATTAACATGTCTATCATCTACACTTTTAATGGGAAATTACAATTTTTGTTTGTAGAAATAAAAAAAGACCCTTTTAATATTACCTGAAGTAATGTTCAATTTATAATGTTAGTTATAGAATTAATAGCTTTTTCATAGCAAAAATATTTGGCAGACAATTGTATCATCAATTAACATATTTGATAAGTAGGAAATAGCTAGGAAAAAATAGAGAAGACAGTTTATCTCGAATATTTACAATATCCTTCTATATGTAAAGTAAATAATTCATTTACACCAATCTGAGTATCAGCGTTAAATAATATTTGCCTGTAACATAGGCACTAACAATGTTTGATCGTTCGTACAAACATTAGAGTTCCTATTATTTCCTTCGATCCATTTCAAATTCTTCCAGCTCAATATTTAAACTCACTGCATCATAACGCTGCTGTTCCGTCGAAAGTGTTCAACAGACCACATTCCTACGACTCCTTAGGCCAGGACTACAAAAGCGTTTTACACGCTGTGTATAATAACACACTACGTTTCCTCCTTTGAAGCATAAACTGTACATTTTAATGCATCTAACTGCACTCGCCTCTCCATTTGCGCGGCACACGTTCCACGTGAAAGTGTTTTACGCGAATGAAAATCACGTAAATAGAGTCTACCAAGAGAAAAGTGAAAAAAATATTAGAAAAAAAGGTTGGTATAAATTCTATTATAGAAATATATAAGTATTTATTTCACATAGCTTAATAAAAAATAATAATGATGCCATTTCAAAAAACAGAAGTAAATTTCTTTTGGTATTACTAAATTCAGGTTGAGTAAATTGATATCAATTAAATATCAATGCAGCCGCGTTCGTTAAATTAAAATCCTTACATAATTTACTACGTAAAACAGAGACCCGCATAAAAATTCCGCATAAATGAAGGGACGGGTGTATAGAAGCGTTCTAGAGCATGTTAAGTGTGTTCCATATTTGTAAGTTACATTAAAGTACACAATTCGTATTTCAGCGGAAAAATGTAACGTGTAACACGCCACGTGTAAAACAGTCGTGCAACACTTATGATGTAATCAGCGATAATTATTGCATATAGGTCAAGTAACAAAGTACGTGGGTTGCTGCAAAAGGTTCGGTAAAGTATGAGAAAAGTGATGAATAAATTTGAAGTAACGGTTTCATTGTTCTTCAAAATAAATATTTTCAATATTAATACATTTTTCATTTTAACCTTAAAAATATGAAGCTTTACAAAAATAACGTAAGCAACTGAAGAGCTATAAATGGCGGATTCCCAAAACTTTTGCAATAGTCTAAGTGCGTATCATGCTGCTACCAACATTTTCCCTTCAAAGTAAACACATTTACAACAGACGAAAACTTTATGTTTTCTTAAATTATTAACAGAAAACTATATCCCACCAAAATAATCGCGAATATGATCGTACAACCAGTAAAATTTTTCAAATTCCAGTATACCTCTGAGCACGGCCGTCTCATCGCCGAACCAGCATCCATCATCCACTCGGAGAATATATCGTGACACGGTGGACCTTAAAATTGCATGTCGGCCACGTTTCATTCGGAAACCATTCTACCCAGAGATTACGTGGCAGCTGGCTCGTACATTAGCATTTATAACCAATTTTCGGTCATAATCTAGAGATAACTTGCTCAGAAAGTCGAGTTCACCACGGTTAGCCTCGGTTGCCGATAGTCATAGACACACAGGCTTATGAGGCATAACGTTACTAGTGTCACACTGTAAGAAACACACAAAACTCACTATAAATTAAATGAATGCACTTCCAAAAGTAGCGACACAATGACTTTATTGTTTCAACGTTGTTTTCATAATAGTGAAGTCGTCGTGGAGGTTGACATGGCAACATTCGTCGCAACGTGGAAACATTGTTATCACTTGGGTATACGCAGTGATGCTCGCTTAAATACCACAAAATCTACGAGAGTCGAGGCGTGTGACTTCAAAGCGATACCGCACGCGTCAAATGTAAACATGCAATGAAGAAAACTTCAATTGCCAATAAAATTTTGAGATTGCTGTGATTAAAATGAGTCCAAACACTATGGAAATTGGACTAGTTTTACCAACTTAAAGTAATTAACGAAATTAAAGGTTCATTTTCCCAAATCGATGAAACAAAATCGATTTACGTCGTGTTTGGACTCATTTTAATCAGAAGAATCTAGATATTCCATCGGTAATACGATTCAAAAGGTAAGGTTAAAATTATTTCAATTGAAATTTTTTTCCTTGCATGCTTATATTTGACGCGTCCAGCATCGTTATGAAGTCCTACGCTTCGACCCTCGACTTTTAGCGGACTGTGTCCTATTTCTGCTAACTATATCAATTCTCTGTCTTTGTCAGGCTGTACTCAAGTCAATTCCTCAAAGCAAATAGCTTCCTCCAATTGTTTTCTGCTCGGTTAAATTTGACTGCTGGGGCCCGAAATTGTGGAATTTAAGCGAGCAT
This sequence comes from Nomia melanderi, assembly GCF_051020985.1. Lineage (NCBI taxonomy): Eukaryota > Metazoa > Arthropoda > Insecta > Hymenoptera > Halictidae > Nomia > Nomia melanderi. The sequence goes on from NC_135009.1 coordinate 2,761,697, forward strand.
TACGGGGAAGAATGCGTGGTAAATCTTGATCTTATAGTTCCTCAAAAGTTTTCTCGCAGATGCACGTGAGAATATGTTTATAATTAGAAGTTAATTCATGAGAAGAGTTTTAGTATCTATCGGAGGCCGAGATACTAACAAAGTCACGTGGACCTGGATTAGCGGAAGAGGGTCGCGTGCAGGGGGAGGAAGGAGCGGGTCGCAGGCGATGCGATGGGGTAGTGCGAAATGCAATTTTTCCATTCGGTGCTTTCCCCGCCGGCGGTAGAACCACCTGTGCTCGTCTCAGCGACTTTTAAATTCGTACCATTGTCGATTCTATTTGCTGAAAAATGTTTATTCAATTCCGTTTACCGTCACTGCAAGATATTTACCCGGTCGCTTTTGCTCGAACAGCCCCGTCGCACCACTACAGGGCAATGGGAATTGGATGAGGTCGAGATGCGAGGCGGATGCCGGTGGTCTGGGAAGCTAGCGGAAGAGAGAGAAATTGGAGGGGAGAGAGCCAGAGGAACGGAGACCGCGATAATTTCTCGCTAAGCAAAGTGGAACGAATTTTCCGGTAAATAGAGCACCGCTAGGTAAGTGTTAAAACGGCTTTGGTTTATTAGGGGAAGATATGACTTTTTAAACTCGTGTCCCTGCTGACTGCGCTGATTCGATATTGGCAGGGATGTCTCTTCCCGTGAGTATTCCGACTGAAGGATTCGTGTTCATTTTGGTGATACGTGGATGCGCGTTGTAGCGATTTCGGTTAATTAGTTTCGTGTACGAACGCTTCAACGGACGTTTTAGTGAATATTCGGTGACTATGTTATCCGTGTTGGGATTGAATTACTTGAATTTTTACATAGATTGTATATTGTCAATAAATTGTGTAAAATAGAAATTAAATCGTGTTACATGGAATAGTTGAGAAAGAATTTGAATACATTATATTTGAAATCATAATTACTTCCATAGCTTATATAGAAGAAGAAATAGAAATAAGTATAGTTATGTCTTGTTTTTCTTTTATTTCAATAAGCAGTGATGCTTCATTAATCTTTTATTTAATTCTTGTGTCATCAGATATTTTTAAGGGACATTGTACTTTATTTTATGATCAAGTAATTTGATTCTCGTAGCAAAATGTTCTTTGAAAAGAAGAACAGTTTTTATAATAAGAATGTAAAATAATCTGAAGGATTAATTTAAATATTGATATTTAATACTCTTCAGTAGCCGTATAAAATCTCTGAAAATTGACTGGTCTTTTTATTAATTCGAAAATTCAAGTTTCGATCTTATTGCATAACTAGAACTTCCGGGCGATAATAAATAAGTTATATGTTGTACAATATTAGGTGAAACAAACCGAAAATAAAATTGGTCGACACTCGTATTGATTTTCTTTGAATTTCGTTTTCCCACCCATGAATTAGACGATTATAAAGAAGAGGAAGTCGGTGTGCGAATATTCGGGGACATTCATTAAACTGACTATGTATAGTAACCTGAATTCTTCTGCATCTCAAGAAAACAGAATGTGACATCTGAATTGACGTTCTGAATTTAGGGCTAAAACTACGTACCAGTCAAAATGATTGGTTTCGACTTTTGGTTTCGCAAGTATTGATATCTTCAAAGCATTGAATATTCGAAATGATCTTAAAAATAAATAGTTCACTTGAATACTATAATGAACGTCCGACGAAACTAGAAATAATCTATTGCTACAAATTTTATAGGGATTACATATCAATCGTATTAAATGCTCGATAGTTCTAATGTTAAATCAATTGGTGTATTTTATGACTTACCCCTGAAGTACTAATTAAGTAAATATTCTTACTACACTATCCAATTACTACGAAAATCTATTTATATACTTCAAGATTTGTAATCAGATTTGCGATTTTACTAGAATATTGATTAAAAAGTCTCACAATACATTTTTCCTTTAATTTAATTAATGAATATTTTACACTTCAAACAGCTTGAGTACTAAAATCAATTTCAATTGTATTCCCAGATATGAAATATACAATGTACAAAAATCAATCATGATGAAATATGTTTCACAGAATTCATAAATTCCTATTTAACTGTTTCAAGTGAATACTTCAGTAAGTTAAATATATTTATAATAATTCTGCTAGATATTTATTCTTTTATAATAATTACACAATTTATTTAAATACAATAATATACCTAACAAAATAATTACATTCGTAACTATTAAAAAGAAATGTAACATCCCCACTAGAAGTGAAAAACTAAATTACAAGGTTTTTACAATTATTCACGCACATGAACTCGCAAACCGTGTCAAACATATTTTATCGTAATTCCACTTTCCATTAACACAAACAATAAAAACCTTAAATTCAAATTTCTTCTACTCCCATCAATTACTTAATTTACGTTCCGCAAACAGTAACATTGCTCTCCGAATAAAACTTACAAGGACAAGAAAACACGGGGACACAAAAATGTTCGACGCAAGAAGCGAGTTCAAAGTCGATCAAGGATTCTTGTGGCACTTGGAGGGTCTGCGGCGTCTACTTTGTCTTGTAAGTAGCCCAAGTGGAAACACCTCGTTACTTCGGGCGCTTGCATTTGTAACTTTTTACAAAAGTCTATTCGGTTACCCTTACAACCATTCCCGCAAGAACCAAACGTGATGAAACGCTGTTGGGCGGCGGTTGGGAAGCCGTTGCAAAAAGGAACCGCGCACGGACAAATAACGACGATACATTCCCCGCAGCTGTTCACCAAACTTTATCACCATCATTTCTCCCTACACACGCGCGTGGATGGTTCCGCGCGTACTACACTTGTGCCGGTGGCAAGTTACACGTGTACAACAGCCTGCACGCAGCTATAGCATCGAGTTAAGCCGGTGCAGTGTCCTGGAAGGATGTAAGTCGCAGACAATTTTCTACCGCGTTGCATGTAGCCATCTCTCTTATTGCGGTGCGAGAAGAAAAGAGAAAAGGCGAATCGAAGGCTGGGATATCTAGCGATAAGAGTTGGTTCACATGAAGGCGACCGGATAGGATTGACGAGTTTTTCAAAATGAGAAAAGGAAGATTTCTATTTTTTTAAACCAAACGGAGGAAGATTTTTATTGATATGTTTAATTTCTTAATTGAGGAATTCATTAGAGGGAAATTTTAAAATTTCTCTCTTCGGGTAAAAACGATAATAGTGTGGACAGTCTTCAAAAATATTTGAAAACTAAACATTTTTTAGCTGTCAGTAATTTAATCTCAGAACAAAGATTTGAAAATGAATTTATTATTGCAGATTTTTAGTCAGTTTTATATGCCATGACTGATGTGTCGGAAACTTATAAATACCCTACGCAGTGTTACGATTCGTACTTAAGTATAAAAAATGAAACTTCGTAACTTCTTATATCGTTTTATATCAGTAATAACAAAAATAAACGTTTTTAAAATTTAAGGATATGGAAAACTAAAAACAGGAACAAGATTTGCTATGCCATGCTACTTATATAATTCGTTCGTTTACAATTCCAATTGCTATTTTTTCCTTTTTGAATGAATAATATTCTAAATCAATCTGCTAGATTTATAATATACCTTTGGTAACTCTGGTTCAACCAGAGCTCTGTGAAATTAAATTTCCCCAGTGTACAAGAATAAAAGATGCAATATATCATAGTTAAATGGAAGAAAAAAGTATTGGAGTGTACGACACCGGGAGAAAGAAAATAGAAACGAGAAAAGTGGAAAGACAAAGGATAACGTGAAGGGATACGAGGGGGCGACTGTAAAGGCAGTAAAAGTAGTCTGCGACTTATGACATCTTTTTAGAACACGGCGCCTGCATTGCACGGTACACACGTCGGATAACGTGTACAACAGGCCAACGTGTAGCTTTGCAAAATGGAACTGGGTTGGAATTTGTGCTACAAGATGAAATTCTCCTCTATGTATATAGGTACGTCGACGATACTTGCGAGGGCGTACGTATCCATTCGAGGGAGTCCATTCACGATTTAGCTCGTTAGGAGGTGCGGTTACGCGATACCTCCATTCTCCAACATGTGCCTGTACGTTCCAGAATTAGCAATTCCAGAACTCGAGCTCTTCTTTGTACTTTTTGCAGTTAAGGTATTTATCATTTTGTATGTTAGTAAATATTCAAAATACAAAGCTGCACTGTTGTTCGAAAGTATGGAGACGCTTTTGATATTTACAAGAAATTATGTATATATTACAAGAAAATTAAATAACCAAAAATAAAGTTCAATATTTCTTGTACCTAACAGCTATGCTAGAGATTATTTCGAACGTACTGCTTTTTCTGTCGTTTCTTTTAACTGATAGTAATATTCTAATGCCTTTTCCCTTAATTTATTAATTTTCAGATGTCATTAATTACAGAATTTTTACAATGGGGTAATAAAATTTACGGACATTCGAATTATGTTAGATATGCGTGGTCAGTTCTCGCAATCAATGTTTAACAGACTGAATTTAACACATTAATCTATATAGGTATTTAATATTATTGAAATCACAGTATTGTAAGTAAATATCAGACACTAAATGTTAGTAAGGTCTGTAAAGTTTCCGAACAGTTAACTTCTCACTCATTGTTTCCATTTGTTGATATAGTTTTTATTAGTGATAAATGTTACTTCAATGACAAACGTATATATAGATATGTTTAAAAATATTAAAGATTGTTTATAAAGACGAAAACATTGATATTATTATGTTATATTTTTCTAATAGAATGGTTTTACATTGTTATCAATTACAATATCCAATACCATGTTTTTAATTTGTGTTATCATATCATTATTGTTATTGTATACAATTAGTAATAGTTCAGATACTTGAAACAAAATGGGATATATAAACTTAATATTTTTTTAGAGATTAGGACATATATAGAATGCTTTAAGATTTACTAACAGATGTCCATAAAAATTCTTTATAGTAAAAAATATGAAAGAAACAGTTATATCAATGTATGCAGAGGAATGCTTCATTAAAATGTTAAAGCAAAAGCATAAAGTGTAAAGGAGGTAATAGCAAACTTTTTATTCGTACGAGGTAATTTGGGGACCACATGCACGAATTTCTTTTAATCTAAATAATTTACGGTTGGAACGTCCTGAAATATAGTTTGATATGTTTTCTACCAAAACCAGAATGAAATATATTATAAATCCTAGGTAGTAATTTTATATATTTCATCAAAAGAATAATCTAAAAATGATATGTTATTTTTTATACAATTATATACATATTACAATAAAGAATAGCAATGAATGAATAGAGACTGCAGCAATAATAATTAAAAGGGATAAATTTCAGTGAATCAGTAAATCAATAAAGTAGAATCAGTCATTTCAATTTTCAACGATAAATATATAATCCACTACATTGTATTGTAACAAATAAGATTGCTATCGTTATCTTTTATTTATGACAGTAATTGCTATTGAAGATTCATATTTCTACAGATTAATTTGAAGATATATAAAATAGATTGACGTTTATTTCCTTTACTAAAAATATGATTATGTTCCAAAGAAATAAACATTTTATAAAGTAACACTGATTATGAGATTTCTATTGAAATTTGAACAAACGTATTGACTACAAATCTATAAACCTTATAATAATAGACAAGTCTCTATTTGTAGGGTACTCAAAAATACATTCAAATATAATGAAATAATTACTTCTTGTAATTCGAAAATATTCATTTTCTTCGCGTCCATTAAGAAGAATTTAAAAGAAATATTGTTCCACCGACAATACACAACTAATCGAGTAGTTCGACAAAACAAAACATCAGAGATATTAATTTGTAACACTAATTTATAATGTGGATAAACCAGACTGACATAGTGCTATATACTAATAAGCAAGATGTCGATTTCCGGTATCAACGATGCAACTGTTACTACGGGCTGGTGCACACGTAACATCAGAGTAATTAGAAGTTAATTGCCGGTATAAATGTTATACTATTTACCATTGACGTGGTACATTACACACGGACGTTGGTTGGGGGGTGTGTAAATGTTAGATTATTGGCAGGCCGCTTGTCGATGTGACGTTAACGCGCACAGGATTTTGTCAAACGATGCCCCGGTTCGTCCCCCTATTAGTTCTATTACAAAGAGTTGCCAACCCGCTACGGTTTATCGTGTGCATTAGCTCCATTCTCGCTGATATGACTAGTAATGGAATTTTGTTGATAAACGTTTGACTGGATTATTCGGAGTATCTGACATATCGGAATATCGGACACCCTGCAGACAAAACCACTTAACACATCACTGCTCCCGTGATACAATATCTCTGAAAAGGCAACTGGAACGGAATTTAGGGCACGCATTTAGAACTCGTTGATCTATATTATTCGTTAAAATTCTATACTTTAATCGCTATGAATGCTATTGTGATTTGTTCTTGTAATACCGGAGGAAATTAGCATGGCAGATTTATGCGCTTAAATTATATGTGTGATAATTAATACAATGCAGAAACGTATGGATATTAATATGGTATTTTTTGTTTTATCAACTAAACGAACACTATTGGTTAATGAAATGACTTATTTTTTCTCCTTTATGAAAGCAATCAATGCAATTGGCAGTTCTTATACATGTCCGAAAATATTTGAATATGTGTATGTTAGCTTGTGTTACTTATGTTAATATAAACACAGCTTTTGATCAAAACCACGGAAGGAATTATTTATACAGGTATTACAAACGAAAATATTGTGTTTTTTAAAGAGTTGGAGTCAAAATTGAGGATATGTAAAAGAAAATATTAACGGAATATTAAGTACCCTGATCTTTTTACTATTTAGCATATATTACTATTTTGTTTATTTCTATAAAATAACAGTGTTCATTTATGTGTAAAAATTGTAAAAATTTATAAAATGGCATGAAAAAAGGATTATTTATAAATAAAATATAAATCCTACTTTTCAAAAAATAACGTACTATTTAATAAATAAATGATTAAATAATTGAAATAAGTTCAAAAGAGTTAAAATTTTAAATTATTTTACATATCAACGAAGATCTTCTCTATTACTTTGATGCCAATATATTCCAAAACAATAAATTAATCCAAAATTCAGCAGAATTCATTATCAAAATTACTATTCCATCTTCAAGTAGCCAAAGGTTGACTCCCAGAAGATGAAACTCCTTTCATAATATTACTATAAACTCCTTGTCCAAACCTTCGCATTCACAGCAGCACTCGGCATCCAATTTGATCGCGATTCCAGCGAACCGCGAAGAAAGTTCTTTCATTAATTTCATACACCAGAACATGGTTAAACTGAAGCAGAGACCAGTCGATTAATCAATTTCGTTCGTACGTTGAACCGATAATAGTCAAATATAATAGCGCAGCGATTTCCGATTTTTTTATTTAAGTGGTATACTCTGGTTTATCGAGCGGCCAATTAGGGAGGGTAATTTCTGATGTAAACGTAATACCGTGTTACTATAAACGGTCCGACAATGTTATTGGCCGCGGAACCAGGGGAACGAACGGGCAGCAATTGGTAGAATCCCGTTGCCGCGCGAAGAGTCGGCAATTCGGTTCAGTTTATTAGTCTGGCTATGCTCAATTATCGCCGGTATGACAATAATTTGCTCTCGTTTGCAGAGCGCCACCTACCACCCGCCCACCCCCTCCAGCCGCCGCTCGATGCGCGTGCAAACCTGTCGAATCAGTCGGTGGAATTAACCGAACGAATTCGAATTGCACGGCACGTCGATCGATTTGAGCCCGGCCGAGTCCGCGTTGCTCACATTATTCTAGATGCAACGCCGAAATTAATCTGCATGCGTGTGTCTACGCGCGTGCCACCCGCCGCGACGCGGGCCTTCTTCATTAGCGGAAGTAAGCCGAATTACGTGACCAGTATCGTGCCCGTTACAATGCCTGAGACGGACCCCGATAATTGGTTAATTTCCTTCTATAAAATGCGGATTAATTTGATTTAATTATATTCTGGGAACAGTGCGCTGCAGATGGCTGTGTTGTGCGGATGAGACACGTTTAGGCTGCATTAGCAATACAAATAAGCGGGATGGATCGTATTGGCTTGGTTCATGAATGGTTCCTGATAGCCGACGACGTAAGGATTTCTTCGTTTCGATATGAACGGCTCGCTTGCTAAATCGAGTAACTCAATTTTTTGAAGTTTTTAAGATTTTGTCGTTAAAACGCTTCATTGGGTCTTGACTTTTCATATTGAAAATAAATTTCCTTATTATTGGCTGTAATACCACGAAATAACAAAAATTCTATTGCCCATGTAAAACTTGCAGTAATAATAAAGATTACTTTGGCGTTATACTATTTTATACATTTTACATATTCGTTAGATTAAAGTTACAGCTGTAATAATGAAGTAAAATACGTTTTATAATGATTATTTAATTTACTACTTAAAGGGACATTTTGAAAATCATTGTATAGCTGTTGCATCACTTTTCTCCAGTTTTTGTTTTATGGAAATAATCGATTTAACAAGTGAGCTATTCATATATTTTGCGTATGAATTGACTAGCTGCGGTAGCACTGCGCGTTAGGAGAAACACGTGTTGACATTGAGCATTACTGTCAGTACCTTATATTTCGCGTAACTTTTTTCCATTCTCAATTGAAAATGAAATGTGTTACGGAACTTTTTCCAACGGATTTCGCAAGGTAGATATTTGCTCTATCGCACGCAGAAATTAAATTTTCTTCGAAACGCTTAGTTTTTAAGAAAAATTGAAAAATATCCGTAAAAATCAGTCAATTTTAGCTGCCAATTTGTCTTCTAGCATTGTTTAAATATGTTTATATGTTTATAATGTTATTAAAATTTACATCATTGTGTTCAGAGAGGCCCATAGAATAATACTGTGCAAAAGAAGTTTGAAGAGTTTTCAGAATTAACACACAGCAATTGTTCAAAGTTGAAAAATTGAATTTTCCTTCAAAATTAATTTTCCCAAAGACTGTAGATGACGGAGAAAAACAAATTTTATATTCGAATTCAGCATGAGAAATATTATTAAGATCACTCATTAAACTTTCTGTAACAAAAAGCGTAATTTTGTAATACATATATACATTTCTTATATTCGTCACTAGAATGCAATTGAATTAATAGATAAACTAGTCCCTTGTAGCATCTTTTGTGAAAGGAAACCTTTCTATTCGTAAGCCGGAATATGATTTAAATGGACAAACTGTTATAGAACTGTACTGAAATATGTGTGATGAATGAATGAGATGAGAAAACAGTGCAAGCGATTTTAGTGGACTATAAGGGTCTAATTTTATTACGCAACAATAACAGACTTCGTACTGCAGAAATAACTATGTAAAACCCATACGAATTAAAGTATGAAATTGTTTCATTCGTCACGTTCAAAAAACTTGCCTGTAACGGATTTCTGTTGTTTTGGGAATACATGAATGGATACATTTTTTGGGGACTAGCAGTTTAAAAATATAAAAGAACAAGAAAATATATTTTGAAAATTCATTTTATCTGGATATATCAATTTGTGTTATAAAGCCATAAATAATTTAGTTTTTTATTAGGATATCGTTTTTAAGATAAAAACGATTAGCAGTTTGTTGATTAACATTTGAATGCCATTCATTCATTGCTCGCTACACGATTACTTTTTATAAAACACTGTGAGCAGTTAATTCGGTAAATATAAGTTTATAATAAAAAGAATTATTGTTACTTCAATGCGCAATAATAAATATGCGTCATGATTATAATTAGAACAGACTTATAGCACAGATGTATTTCACATGGGTTTTTTGTTTTACCAGGATACTGTTAATAATTTATTCAATATTTTTGGACGAGGAGATCTCTAAGTTAGTTTCCAAATTTCCTTAAGTTTTGACAGCAGAATAGGCTTACCCTTTTCATAAACTCCATGTACTCATCACAAGTCAGGTCATCTAATGTTGGAAGGGTTTGGTAATTGCAAGCTAAGGGTCAACGCAGCCGTACATTGAAATTGACAAGTTAAGACACCTGTTTCAAAATCGTAGCCCTCCAAAAGGAACTTGAGGGCGGAGCTTAGATCAATTCTGTAAATCTTTAGAATACCGCCCTTACACCAAATATTACTTTAGGAACGGTTTAATTAACTCAGACAATTTGAAGATCTATTAGAAGCCATTAGGTTTATTCTATTAAAAACAATTAGTTCAGTCTTTTTAGTTAGCTTTAGAATATTCAATACCTAGGCTTCTCTGAATATTTTAATACAGACAGAAACAAACTGAAACAACTAGGTTTCTCAAGTTAATATCCGATATTCACCATTATCGTTCGTAGTGTTGTGATTTGTCAATAAATGTATTAGTAAAATTAAGAGGTTCTCACTATTTTAATTGAATAGCCCTTCAAAGTCACATTCAGTAAATTGTCTCATAGGGAAATATCTCATGTATATTTTTATATAAGAAAAAAATGGATCAATGTGGAAATTTAGTTCAGTTGTGACGTAAATCGTATTCCAACATATTTTTAAAACTCGACAAAGGAACGTTGAATAATTGTAGGTTATATGATGACCTATTTACATATGGGTAGTTTTATTTCCAGTTCTGTTGTCAGATGTATTTTTATTAGTTAACACATTGAAGAAGCTACACTGAATATAGTTAATGTAATATACAACATAATTAATTAAGTAACTTGAACTAAATAGAGAAAAGTCCAAACTTCTGTCCTTAGATTTGTCTTACTTTTTTATGAATATTCTCTCCCGTCATTGTATATGGGGTGTGAATAATAAATAAGTGTATCAGATTGCCAATTTTATAAATTATACTCAATTTTAATAAGTTTCATAACGAATTTTGTAAGTTGTAAGATTGTAACTACAGTAATTGTGAATTAAGTGGTGTATTAGTAAGCTAGTGTTCAATAAAACCCAGCCACAGTCAATAATGCTTATAGATAAACGAAACGCGTTTTGTTTCTCTCATTAAAAATGCAATATTTCGGATTACGGGTAACGCTGTGTTTTTATCCTCCTAAGCAAAGCCGCGGTTCTCGATTTTCCCGATACTTCACTTTTAACGTCTGTACGATAGGTGGGAACGATTTCGAAATATCTGGAAACTTTATCGCAGCTTTTCTGTTCATTCGAAGCGCGAAAAGCGCTGTACGAGACACTTGAACGATTTCACTCGTTGCGAAACTTTCATTTTGTCGTTCCGTCGACACAGAGAAAGAGAGAAAGAGAGGGAGAAAGAAAAAGAGAGCGTGTTCTGTAAAAATAAAAAAAAATTGACGGAAAAGGAGGGAGTGAGAAACGGAAAACGCAAGGAAGAAGTTTTAGGGGATTGAAAGAAGAGAGAAGAAATTATTCGTGAATTGTCAGTTGTCGCTATTGACACTAGAACTAACGTACCAGTCAAAATCACTGATTTCGGTTGTTTTGTTTTGCAGTTATTGATATCTTCAAAGCTTCGAATATTGGGAATGATTTTGAAAATACATACAATTGTTAGAATTTTTATAGGGATTTCATATAAATCATATTGAATGCTCGGTAGTTATAGTATTAAAATGGACCCTACAAAAACAACTACTGATCTATTTTTACACAGAAATGAAAATCTGCATAACATCTTTTATGTCTACTGAATTATCGTATTTTTTCGTCCTTTTCTCTTTGTTCGTTTTCTGTTTTGTATTCGATTTCCAATCGTTTCGATTTCTATACAGAAATTAATTTTGCATGAAATTCATTGCTGTCTTTAATGAGACGCCACGAAATTTAATGGTTTAATGTTTCAGAAAATTATTAATTGGCAAACGAATAAATGTCAAACGGTACCTCTTTCTATGGTTTTCGATGAAATAAAGTTTGATCAAAGAGAATTGATTATTAAGTTATTAGCGTTTCGCTGTTTTTGCGGGGAATCGTTGATGAGTTGGAAATTATTAAAGCCATTTAACTGAAGTGTATTCCCTTTAATAAAACGATTACTTGTCGGAGAGAAGTAGTTAAGGGGCTGTAACTTCACCACTCGATTTAATGAATGGAATTGTTATCTGAGAGGAAGGCAATTTACAAATATTTTAATTAAAACTGTAATTTTATACTTGTTTCGGAGGCAGCAAGTTTCACTTAATAGGAATATCAATTTACTGCTTTATCTTTGTGGATATTAATGAAAAAGGAATTATAATAAATGGAAATTGTAAATAAACAATGATATACAAATATGCAAAAGTATTAATATTTTTGAAATGAAGAAGAAACTTATTTATGCGCCAGCAATTTATGAGTATAAATTAAATTTAGTGTACAAAAAGCATCAAAAAGCCTTTGTTTTCAAACATATAATGAAAAACGATCTGCAAAAACAATCGGAACGACATTTTCTTTTAAAAATCAATAAACATACATGACTTGTTTGTAATGTAGGATGAGTGGTTCGTTATGGGTGCGTGCGTGCAGGCGACCGGGGTCATGTTGCGATGAACCGGCGCCGGTATATTAGGAACATAGAGTGACTGCGTTTAGAAAATCTTGAGTGGCTGAAAGAATGCGAGGAAGAGTGTTTCGAACGGAGCAACGAATAATATGCGTTGGTCGTGCACGCTGTCCAGACAGTAATAGTGGACTTGGCGTAACACTTTCACACGCCGAATTAACCTTGTGTGAAATGGATGTGAGGAAAAAAGGGTTCTCCTTTTCTCGTTCGAAAGTGGACTGTATTTGTTGAATATTGAGTGAAAGGAAGTGTATGTGTTTACAAAGTTAAAGTGTGTGTGTTGTCCAGTGAGTACAGTGTGATTGTTATTAACTTATGATGTATGTCTCTCTATATATATAAAAATACTGCGATAGGGCGGTGTCCTTAGTGACAAATCAGAAGCTAAAACACTTGGGGTGTTGCTAGTCATGGTTTTGACCTACGCCCACATTAGTAGTAGTGGAGGTAGGGGGTACGTTGTCCCTTCTCACCTGCAAAGGTACCGGTGGCTGTGCGCTTGGGGATTTAGGTGGTTGAGCTGCCGCTTTTTAATGACATGCTAGTTTCGACAGCTGGTCATTTATGATACCGGATTTAGGATTGCAGCTAGCAATAAAATGTTTCCAAAATTTACTTCTTAGTCTAAGCTAAATAAACCGTGCCGGAACATGCGTATTGTTTAATTTATTCAGATACTTTAATATTCGTATTTTATTCGTATTATTTGTACTATTCTATTACATTTAACGTTTTTTATTTGTAACAAATCATTCTTCGACTCGTTTTAAAGTTTTCTGCAAGGTACACTTGTAGGGGTGTATACTTAATAAAAGATACTTGAAGTCAAATTAACCGAATTTCAATTCGATTAACCCTTTCACATAATCCACTATGAAAAAGAAAACGATCTGCTAAGTAAGGCACGCGTGGAGGAAACTGTAGTGAAACTATGTGCAAACATCGTAAATAATGTCGAAGAGAGACTTGAAACATATAATATATGGATTGAAGTAGTTAACATTAAACAACTATTTCTCTGTAAATGTAACTTCGTTCTTATCACGAAAAAAATGGCACGATAAAGGGTTAACATGGCAACGATCATCAACATCGATAGTCATTCGACACAAGATCCCGAACGACTCACTTTATAATTGATTTAAATATAATTAAATGTTTGCGTTTTCCGCTTTCAATGGTAACGGTATCCTCGTACGCTGTTCTCAGGAAAATAGCTCCCGTAATTTACGAAATAAGGACAAAGTGGGGAACGTATGCAAATACAGACAGTTCTTCTCGATGAGAGCCAGTTTACCGAATCGCTGACGTGAATTTCTTCGTGTAGTTTCAGCGTTCGGCTGCGGTCCCACTTGGGGGATCGATTCCATGGGGTTTCCCAGCGACCGTTGAAACACCATTCGATCAGGAATTCAGAACCGACGATGAAGTTTCCGCCAAGTAACCGAGGGAAATGTATATTTAGAGATATTCCGGCGAAAAATGTATAGAAATGAGCGTTTCCGGTGGCTGTGAAACTTCGTTTTCAACTTTCCGCACGTATCGCGACTTACCCTGGCACTTATTGCGCCTGGAAATGGCGTGGCGTGTTTAAAGTTGTGAAAATATTTATTACATTGCCGTGGGAAGCGTGTCGGTATCCGTGTGGCCGAGATCATGCCGGTTCCATGTACAGTACGAAACTGCGACGCATACTTTGAAAAGATATTAATGTGCCTCGGTCTACACATCTTGCGATATAATTGGATACGAGCAATAACAGCATAATGATAAGAAAATAATTAATAGTTTAAATCGTGATTTAAAAGCTGTACTTTGTGTTGAAAATAATTTTAAATGTCTTTAAATAATAATGTTATTGCTTAAAAATATATTAACAATCTAATAATAATATCATAATAATGATAGAATAATAATAAAATATTTTCTTCTTCACTTTAAGAGTCCATACAAGTACACAAATTTATTTCACAATTTTATCGAAAATAAGAAAAGTATTCTAAGCATATTCTATGTCAACCTTTGCTCTAAAGTATAATCATTGATAACAGAGGAATAATACATAGTTTCAATTAAATATTGTTTAATTTGTTTGAATTGTTGTTTGAAATGTTTATTAAATTCTATTTGAAATCTTCACTACGAGTTAGACACGATACTACGAAAAAATATCCATCTGTCGTCCATTGTTTGAAAGAAAAGCCGTGAAAGGAATAAAGGCTGAGTGGTCGGAGTTTAGTGTGTTTTCGCTTCTAGTGTTCGATTGGTCGAAACAATCACACACACTAATGCCATGCGTCACGCAACGCGCACAGCAGAAGACCCGTCTTGCCCCTGTGCCGTCCCACGGGTCTTTCAAACAGCGGACGACACTAACCGTAACACGAACGATCCTCCAGTAACAGACAATTTCACCAAAACATTGAACTATGACAGACTCGATCCGATCAATCGTTTTTCAACGCACACTTAATAAATCCTTCCAACGAGACGTCTTGCAACGGTGATCGTGTCACGCAGATCACGGGATCTGTTTCGCGCCAATAATTCGGACATTCCATCGATCATCGAGTGAAGTCGCGGGCGAGGCGACACGGGCGCGGAAAATTGTGCGTATCGTTCGCGTTTTGCATATAGATATATGTATATATTATAGCACGCGGGGCAGGGTACCGATTCGACGACGGTGACAGTCGCATGCAAATTGTCGCGGCGCGAAATGACAAATTAACGGCGCCGGCCCATTCATACGGACACTGATTAATTGCCATTTACTTGCAAATTTCCAGGGTCCGCGCGTTTACACGTTGCACGGCTAACCCTCGTCCTATCCCCACCCCCTCCTCTTTCTCGCTCGCACCGGCAAACTACCCATCCACCGGCGATCCGTGTCCGTCCCGGCGAATTTTGGTCCTGCGGCCGCTACGCCGCGTTGACGCAGCTTGTTGTTTGTCATTTGTTGCGGACTGCATTAACGCCGACCGCACGAGAACGTAACGGAATTCGCGCGGACCCCAGACGCGTATACTTGCGTCCCGTCTGCCCATTGAAAATTTCAGTTTCGAATACCGTGTTTTCACTGGGGAGAAACTGATCGCGCGTCTACAGTTTTGATTACTGCGGCGAACGTGCTGAAGCTTTTCGACGAGACGCGCGCGCGCATCGCGACGTTCGTTTACCATGTGCGTTGAGGCATACACGTTGAAACTAGCGACGATGCAGGCGTCCCTACAAGTGATGGGTTTAAGTTTTCTAAGGTTTTATTGTATATGTTGCACTCGAACAAAAAATGAAAAAGTCTTCAACCCATTGTTTGTTGCAATGCCTGCATCGCTGCAAATTTCAACGTGTATGGGAGCCTTCAGAAATTCAAAACCATAACAGGCAGCGGTGCTTTCCAGAAATTCTTGAATTTCTACAATGCAATACGAGGAGTCACAACCTTCCTAACGGCTTTCAAATTTCTATGTATCCTTGTACCGACAGATACTGCTTCATTATTTGTACTCGCGACTTTATATTCATTATTTCCAGAAGAATAGGCTATGGCTTCTCGTTAAGTCATCTAACACGTGTTGAGAAGTTCCGAACGACCAGCTAACATCTTTTTTTGGTCGAAATAAAAGACTTACGCGCCAAAATAATGTAATTTCGCGCGTATCCCATTTGACCATTGACAAATCCGTTTAGTTAAACTGCCCGTAGGAAAATTACTCAGTTCCAAGACTTTGACTTCTAAAGTCGTCGAGGACGCCCCCAGCTTTCCTTTAGTCAACGGCGAGAGTTGCAGGAATTAGCCAGTCAATCAGCAACGAGATCTAGTAAGCTCAGAAGCATTCCTGATTTACGTTTATACATTTTCTGTACGTTAATTCTAGCGACTAAGGACGCCGCATAAGCAAACTCAAAGAATCAGCTATCTATACAGTCCACTGCAATTTTAATAAATAATTTAAGTTATTTGGAGTTTAGAATGTTCGAAGCTTTTCCGGGATAGACCGAATAATCCATGAGCATGAAAGTTTGCGGATGAATTTGTTGGATGGAGGGGGACTGGTACAGATGTTAGAGCTGTATCGAGGAACGTGGAATTGGAGAATTTTTTTATTCTTTGAGAAATGTAAAAATCGATGTGGAGGTTGGTGTAAAAAGTTTGGTGCTTTTAGGGAAATAGTTGTGTAATTTTTTTATGTGATTTGTTTGTAAGATTGATGGGTGATTGGTAGATGTGATACACGGAGAAAATTTGGGAGAACCTTTGTTTAGGGTAATACGTTGCAACTATGATTTTTGATTAAACTGTATTTGGTTGGCCACCTGAATTATCTGTTGAGGAGCAAAAGTGACAGTTATTGTATAATACATCTCATATATGACTCTCTGCGTATTAACTCAGTTTCAATAAACGTGTCAAAATTCGGAAATATAAGAATGCACATAGGATGTAATTTAATTCTTAGAAAAATGTGTTCGCGTTGTCAATGACACAAAAACTATAACTGAAGGTTCATTCATTTCAAGTAGTTCATTGTAATAATTTCTTCGAATGATATGTTCCAAATATAAAATTAAAGTTTTAGTGCAAGTGGGACCAAATATATTATTAAGTGCACATATTTCCTTTTTTAGGAATTAATATTTATGATGTAATAGTTCTTTTAACCCGTTGAGCCTTTGCAGTCGATTAATTTTCAATGTTGTTGGGTTCA
This sequence comes from Nomia melanderi, assembly GCF_051020985.1. Lineage (NCBI taxonomy): Eukaryota > Metazoa > Arthropoda > Insecta > Hymenoptera > Halictidae > Nomia > Nomia melanderi. The sequence continues at coordinate 2,778,951 of NC_135009.1, forward strand.
AACTTGTATTTATTTTTAGGGAAATGAGTTACAGTAATTTACAGCAATAGAATTCAACATTTTATATTAATTTTATTTATTATTATTATAATAAGATTTAATTTTTATAATCTTTTAAAGTGTGGTACTTTTTAAAACAATTTCCAATGTTCCATAACAAATTGGTGATTTCATCCAAAGGTTAACTGTGGAACTTAGTTCGAAAAATCTCTCGTTTCGCGTGCAATAAAATCAAAAATGAAGTATGTACTCGTCAAATACAGAATGACTGTACCTAGGGTATATTATAATAAAAAACCGAGGCAACACGCTCGAAGAATTACATGTTTATCTGAAAAAATGAAGAATTCATCGTTTAACCCCACGATATTGTCTTACAATATCGTGTGAGACACGTGATGAAGATTTTAAATAGAATTTAGCAAAAATAAACATTACTCAAGTTTTATGAATGCAAATGAAATATGTTTCCGTTATCAATTATTATATTTTAGAGCAAAGAAGGACATAGAATGTGCATACAATTTTTCTCTTTTTCCAATACATTATTAATGACAAAGTTATTGTATTGATCATAGTTGAGAAATAAATCGTAAGGCAAGGGGTTAAAGAATTAGTATTATTTCAAGCTTTAAGATAGTGTGTGTATATACTTGTCAAACGCAGTTAACTGGTCAAAAGAAGTAGGCCATCTCTCGCTAACCAAACCTATGAACAATCTCGACTAAATAGTGTTATGACTTATTTCATAGGAAAATACGTAAAAAAGTACTGCCTAAGTAAAGAGACAGATATAAGTACTATCATCAGTACATCAACATTCAACTTCCGTATGAGATAACGAGTTTCCCTCACTCAGCGAGCGATTTTCTGTATCATGGTAGCTGTAGTAGATGCGTTAGATGGGCATCAGCCCATTATTTAAGTCCATACATATGTATTCCGTCGTTCCACCAGTCTCAGTGGCTGTCTATAGACATTAGTGTAAACGTAAGTCTATTAGACAGACCGACGATCCATGGGAGCACAGGTAGTCACGGTGTCGTGCGATAACTGCGCCGAAAGTTTCCTGACATCGGCGAAACTTTCATCGTGGTATGTGAAGCTTCCCGACTAGTTTCGTCGTGCTCGCGCAAGCTGGCTCGAACGGAACGAGAGCCTCGCCCGGCGGACCGGTAATAAAATATCACGAAGCGGTCGTGGCTGATAACCGGAGTCGCGATGGTACTCGCGAATTGTTGTCTCTGCGCTGGTATAATCCGCCTTTCGACGAGGCTTTAATCCCAGCAACGTAACAAAGATTTCCCGTGTTAACGTGCACTCAAAGGGCCTGAACGTATTTTTAGGAAATCTTAATCCCGGCCAGATAAAGCTTTTAGTATTTTTGCGGCGAGATGCGATCGCGTCCGTTGCAACGGACGTTTGGATGCCGTAGATACCGCATCCCTGTGGGATGCTAATAAAGCAGCAGTGCGCACCGAAAACATATTTATTATACATAAAATACTTCGCGACTGATAATCCCGTTTATTATGCAATGGCTTACGAGGATTGGCTTTAGTCCTCTATGCACTGAATTATAACAGGTTTATTTTTTGCTGATACTTTTGTTTTGAACGTTTAAAGAGATTTTTCGTTTGAATAATTGAATAAGTACGCGTATGGAAAAATAGAACATTTTCGCACGATGTAAGTTCAGTTTTCTTTTAAATCGTGATGTAGGTATCGTTGCTTCGATTCAGATTTCTATAAAATAACTTATAAACAGGAATTTCCATGAAAATTCGTTACACATTTATAATAAATTATAATCTACAACAATTAGATGAAAATCAGCAACTTTATTAACCAAGCCACAATTATCACTATACCCATTTGATTTTATAATGTACTCAAATTTGAAACAAACGTATTTTTAATGGTATACTTAACGTAATGGTACTTTTGTTAGTGGAAGATCGGTGTAGAGTTTGTGACAGTCGATCGTATTTATTGATTTAATAGGTTTGAAATTGGTTGCACATTCAACTAGATCATGGCAGTATTTTTGTAGCATATGGAACATTTGTATATTTTTAAGTGCATTTAGTCATATATAATTATGTATATTCAGTTAAAAGTAAGTTTGTTCCGGCACGGATTATTTGGTTAATTTTATTTTATTTGGTTAATTTTATTAAGACACATATCATAAAAAAACGGCAGTTCAACCACCTAAACCCCGAGTGCACAGCCACCGGTACCTTCGCAGGTCAGAAGGGCGACGTACCCCCTACCTCCACTACAAGTAATGTGGGCGTAGGTTTAAAAACGGTAATTAGCAACACCCCGAGCGTTCTAGCCTGCTGATTTGTCGCTAAGGACACCGCCCTATCTCTGTATTTTTATATATATAGAGAGACATTGAGACAGAAAGACAGATATACATCACAAGTTCATTACTAATCACGCTGTACTCACTGGACAACACATACACTTTAACTTTGTAAACACACACACATTCCTTTCACTCAATATTAAACAAAATACAAGTCCATTTTCGAACGAGAAAAGGAGAAGCCTTTTTTCATCACATCTATTTCACACAAGGTTAATTCGGCGTGTGAAAGTGTTACGCCACGTCCACTATTACTGCCTGGACAGTGTGCACGAACAAAGTTAATTCAATAAATATATGCCTATTTCTTTAGTTTATAATAAATTGAATTCTTTCTACCCTCACAATTTTAAATTAAATAAAAATATATCCATTCTTGAGTTATAGAAACATTTTAATATAAACGGTAGCTCACGGTACATATTCTTAGAACATGGAGAGTTAAAATGCAGTAACTGAATACAGTTAGTGGTGATTGTATTGACAAAAACGTTCTTTAATAAATAAAAATTTTCTTAAATTGACGTTTTTTAATTAACAATTAAAGTATGTTTAGCAATGAAAGTTTCTTCAATTATTTAATCATTGCATAATGTTACCTTAATAGAATATTACTTAGTAACACAATAATACTGGATTCTTTAAAAAATTTTCGCAGATTTTTTAAAATTTCTTAAAAAAATTCAGACAAGTTTCATTTTCTTCAATTAATTGTGCGAAATTATACACTGTCCATTTTATTTAACAGCGTAAAAATGCTAAGAGAACAAAGATCTCTAATTAACCTAATAGTTGCTGATTAGAAACGCTTATATTATATTAATATAATTTAGACATGTTTTATATTAACAACATTTTTCTATAAAATAAAGGTAGCTCTACACTCTTTTCATACTTCATTCAAAATTTTATTTTATTTAACATAAAAATACGATACTTATCTTTTACACAAATCAACATAATACTCATAATCATCAATCATATATGAAAAGCTGAAAGTCGGCTTAAGATATTTCTAGCAAAGATCGTGAAACTGATATTTCGGCTTTTCAATACTAAGAGGATTAAATCAGAAATCGTCTTTGTTTCGTGACGCAGTGACTTAAAAAGCGCTTTAAATTGATGTCAGTCGAATATGTTGATTTCCATTAATATTTAAAAAGAAACGAATAAAATAACTCAATATAATATTTACGCATTTAAAATTACGTAACACTGTTAGTGTAACTATTTACGTTGATTCGTTTCGCTAATTGAAAATAGGAATGAAGGTGCTTCCCGTTCAGGTATTTGATTGAACGCGAGCTGTTTTAAATAATTTCTGGTTTCGTTTGAAGTCGGCGGATGAAAAGCGACGAATGAAAATAGTAGGTATATTCTTGAAATTTAAACTTAATTGACGCGGAGCCTCGCTGAAGCGACGAAGAAAGGCACGGAGAGGGTGCTCGGCCAAACAAGGAAAGAGAAGAGCTGCAAGGAGCTAGAGAAATGGGTAAGACCACCTAGAAATATTGCGTTATGAATGCTAATGAGAGAGAAAGCGCGGAAAAAGAAGGAGATGCTACTTTTCCCCGTTTCGCGTGAGCAGGAAGTCCATTATCTCGATTCGTGGACAAAGCATGAAAAATGCTTCAAACGAGATACGTAATTTCAAAAGAACGTCAAATTGTAGCTTTAATGATGAATGCATCTTCCCTGGGTAAATTATTTACTGTAACGTAACTATACCACGTGTTACCTTTTCCTTCTTGAAATTCGTTGGAACGCGAGCATGAATTAAAAAAAATTCATAATTAACGTGGTCTCGGAGGTCTAATAACGTTGTTTTTAATGTTTCGTACATTTAAAATTATCTTTGTGTTGTGGAATGTTAAATAATTGAATACCTGAAATGAGAAAATGCAGAATGTTGTTTCAGCAAGAATTTAAAAATGACTTCTCCTCGGTAGTTGAAGTTTGATTTTACTTACTGTTTCAACATTTATGTACGTGTTTCTAAAAATCTAGTGTACTTTTTGGAATAGTTAATTTACAACTTAGTTTATAGGACCATTTAATTCTTTGACTTCTAATCATGTTAAAAGTTAAAAATATTAAGAGATATTTATTCAAATGTATATTCTGTTATAATTTTAACAATTATTGAAATTTCTTAAAATTATTACTAAATTATTAGAATTTATTAATAATAGGAGAAAAAAGTTTGTTACGTAAAGAATTACTTTTTCTCATGCCAGTTCTATTTTTATTTAAACGATTCTAATAAGTAGTAGATAGAATTTATCATTATTTTCTGTGCAATTAACGTTTAACACTAAAATTTTCAACATTGTTTTATAAAAGTTTACTTATTTATACAAATTAAGGATTAGATTAAAGTATTGAAAATATCTCATTTCTGTACATTTCCGTAAATCTTAAATTTGTACCTTTTCTATTTTTAAAGTATCAACTATCGGAAACATGCAATTTTAACAACTTAATATTCAATTCAGTATACAAATAAAATTATACGAAACAAATAGAATTTTTTACATAATACAAGATTCAAATATCTTCTAGTGAATATAAATTGTACTGAAACTAAGTAGAACTTTAATTACTAAGAACCCATAAAATACAAAATATTCTATAAAAAGCTGAATTAAAAAGCAATAATTTGACAATAAGAATTTTTCGTCGAACTTCAATTCACAAATGCTATATTACAGTAAATGGGTTTGTATTTCCTGATACAGTTGTACAATAATCTTTGACATCGGCTTCCATTGAAGTGGTATCAGGTTATCGGAGGATCTTTCTGTAACGCGCTTAAGAACAGAAGGGAGGGTATATCTTTTCTTCGACGGTCAGAAGTATAGTAGTACTTTAACCAAGCCCCTCGCATATAAACGCGCTTTTCAAGGTTTGAATGTGAGAATCGATTCGGTGAAATCCTATTTTGCGAGGGATACGTCGATTAAACGAGGGGCAATCAAATAAATGGGATTTAAACGTCGTCACTGACACTGTATTGAAACGTTGCAAACTTTCGACGGTGAAAAATTGCTTTCTAGAATTAAGTCTGGAAAGACTCTCAGGCATTAAATATATTTTCTTGCATTTTATTTGGTGCTATAAAATTAAATGTAAATGAACAAGATGATTCTGTCCGTGTAATCATTTCTTTTGTATATTCATTTGCTTCTTCATTTTCCATAGTGACTGGAAATGGAAACTAAATTCTGTTGACTCCTTTTCTTCCTCTAAAAGAATATAGAAGAGTAATCTCATTGTAAATTTATTAAAAGGTAGGATTGATAGAAGTATTAAGGAGTCATTTTTGTGTAACAGATTCAAAAAACAATTTTTTTGTATACATCTACAGTACACTTTAGAAACATGTTCTTAAAATCTTTTAGTCATATCCAATGAAATCGTAATAGTCATATTCGTTAAAATTGAGAAAGGTAAACGTGTTAGATATGTGAAATGGGCATTCAACTTAGAAATATTAGAAAAACTTTAAGAAACTTATATCAAATGTAATTATTGAAATTACACTTTGTCTATGGACGTGAATTTAATCTTTAAGTGTGGAAGTCTGAAAGTGACCGATTAATGTTAAATATTTTTGTTTGTAACAACTAATAAAAAAATGTATTGTATTTATTTGTTTTTACATATTTGAATATTTCTACATAACAATAGTATCAATTATATAATACAAATTTCACTGGTTTTAAAATTCACGATATTTTCTAAAGAGGTATGTGAGATCGCACGTCTATATTTCAAGGTTAAGAATTTAAACTTTAAACGCCTTGAAATTTATACGCGTTTTTCTCGAAGCTTGGATATTTTCTAAACTGATGTGTATGATAATTCGGTAATCAACGACTTGCCAATTTCAAATAAAGCTTCCTTTATTCTTAATATATTACTTTATAGATTGTACATTCGATTTTTTTTATCTTTTACATATATACTTATTCTTTCAATTCATGTAAACCAATCTTATCAATTGAAAAAAGCTGATTTTCATAAATATTAAAAGTGTAAATCATGTGTACTTTTTTGTGATTATTGTTACAAGTTAGTATAATCTCAACACAAACTATATCACTTTAAGGCACGTTTTCATTTTCTGGATTCTATGTTTTATGCTCTAGATGCTGCTTGTATAATATATTAATTTATCTCGGCAGTTAACTACACCATTTACTATATTACTTATAATACCATTTATAATATCAATTATGCCAATTATATAAAAAATAAAAAGAAATATAGAATTTTTTGAAAATGTTCCATATAGATATAAATAGTATCAGTAAAAATACGTATAATAAAAACATAATAACGGTAACTACGCCCAGAATGATTTTTACAAGTATTTTTAGTAATTCGATAATATTTCCCACAAAGATTAACTACATGTGTGCAAACTGTAGCACTAAATCACTTATGGAGAACGAACACTGGTATCAATTCAGCAATAGCCAATTTCATGCTTGAAGTACATTCAATTGATAAAAAAGTGCAAGTTTATTTCACGGTGATGGAATTTATCGATTGTTAATATTTTAAACGGTTTTTCGTTTCAAATCTTGTTTGCTTTAAATTGTATTTTTTATCCTATATGCGTATATTTTTGTCCTAAAATAAAAAAAGTGTATAAACGATTTAATAAATCTTGACGTGGGTGCTGGAACAATTTGTGGACTACATTAGCATTAAAATATTGTAAATATAAAGATACTTAAATGAAAAAAAGGCATTTTATTTAAATTGTATAAATAACACTCAAACTATTTTTAAAATGCCAGAATTTTAAATATAAAGTTAAGAAGTTTAATAAATTATAATAGCATTGTTATAATGTTGTATGGATAATTAACCTACGTAATTTGTATGTTTACAATAAATACAGACATGAAAAGTAGAATGTAGCAAAAAGAATAAAATCACGAACTATTGCTATTTCAGTAAACTAGACGGCTGTAGTGTAATTATAATTTATTCTGTTCCCATTTTCTTCTCGTATAATTTTTGTAACTTAATTATGAATACTAGCATTAGATAAAAATATATCCAATATAAAATTAAAATGTAGTTCCAAATAAATAAGTATGTTATCGTTATATCTAGAAAGCAAAGTAATAAAAATGTTGATTACGTTACGTTATATACACAAATAGATTTCACAATTTTTTTCATTTCCCGTGAAGATTACAATTCAGAAGGGAATCGTCGGATTAGATATTAATTAATGGTTAACCGAATTACCATGAGGTTCGTCTTGCGGCGCGTAACGAGACAATCCAAATAACATCGTAATTTGATTATTCACCCATCCGACAGAGAATTGGATAACTGCGGTGAGTTTGTATTGTTCCGGGCACAAAGGATCGGTTTGTAGAAGCCATGCACTTTCGCGGTCCTCTTAGAAATGTATAATTGGTCCAAGGCGACCGACAAAGTGGGCGTCAGATTTCCACTCGTATGCATTAATTTCTGTTTATTGCGAGTCATTGCTTATTAGATTTATTCGTGCCTTATGGAATGTATTAATTTTGTTAATGAAAGTCTGTTTTAATGAAGAATATGAATTTTGATCAGTGAACTGTCTAACGTGCACGGTTATTTATTGCTGCGAATATATATCTTCGTTTAATTAATCTTGCAAAGCATATGAACGTGTTCATTTCACTTCTGCAGTATGAAATATTAACTTTCTAAAAATTCCCTTTGAGATTGAGGCACGAATTTTTCTGGTATAACTTGCTTTGATGTACATATTAATAAAGTATGGCATGTTCTTTGAAAAAATATTTGTTCCCGGCGTATTTTAAAAATTTTAGTAACGTGCATATTTTAATGGCATGGTTTAGCAAGAAAACGTGTGTAGTACTACGAAACACGAAATAATTAAAACTCGAAACCCGGATAAATAAAATTTCTGGTTGTACTACGAAATTTATAAAAAGGTAAAACATATCTCTTTACGTTATTAGGTATATAACATCGCAAAATGGAAACAAAAAAGTATTAAACATAGAAAATATATTTTAAATGAAATTTAGGAATTTATTTTCTTAATTAATTACACTTTAATCATTTTTTACGAAATGTTTTATTATTGTTTACACTGACCTAAAGGATTATTTATCTCATACTGAAACTATTTATGTACATTTTACAAATAAATGTAGTAATATTTTGAAATAGGGTTACAATTCAAAGAACATGATTTTGGAGTTATTGTTATAATCATATTATAGAGACATCTCGTAAGTGATAATGAAAATCTTACTTATTTATCAGCATAATTTGAACATTAGTAATACTAATTTAGTAGGGAACAATTACATTGTCTTTGATTTATGTGATGCCATGTTAAATTTATAAAAACATCTTATTCCTAGTTGCGACTTGACAGTTCTTACGATTGGTAACATGAAAAGTGATTAGTAAAAATCAATACTATTTTTCACGATCATAAATTATATTTACATAATAATATCTATTTATGTTGCAAACTAGTTTTTCGTTTCTCCTGAAAAATACAAAATTTTGAGTTGTAACTTTGTTCCAGTAAGGGAATAAAATAAAATAACGAATAATATAGTTCTGAAATAACATTGATATAATTCAGATAATGTCTTTTTATGCTTACTATTTTATAGGGTATTTTTATAGTACATATTAATTTTATTCTACTCATTGGTGAACAAAAATGTAATATAACTTCATGAATTATATATGTATTCTTTTCTAACATACGTATCTTTTATTGGATTCTGTGTAATAAGAAGCAATATAATGTGTGCATAAAGAAGCATGTAAAACCTTGACAGAGAAGTTAGAAAAGAAACATTAAATATTAGAAATTGCCTTCATCCTTTATTTTCTCAAAGATATCCTTGCGTGCTTTACAAGTTTCAGGTATTTCTTTGTTCCGATAAGTTTGTTTTATTGAAAATAAAATGACATGCATCTCGTTAATTGCTGTAGTATTTTAGCTGTTAACTTCATTCAGATTTTGTAATGCAAAATTGTTTGAACTTTATCATTAACTATTAGTAAATTGGGAAACACTTATTTAAACATTACATTACTTACTAAATACTTATTTAAATAATGTTAAATACATTTCATTATTATTACCAAAATTAAATAACAATTATAACAATTGCAGGTACAAAAAGTCAGAGTTTGAAAATTATTTAATGATAAAACGAAGTATGTTTCAAATAAACTTTATTTAAATAAATCATTTTTATAACTGGATGATATTTATTTAACAAATCATTCTCGAAGAAGGAAATATTTTTAACAGAATAAAGTTAATTTTTAATTAGATTCAAAGGGAATGATAACAGCTCGATATAAACAAAAAAAAAATGTTATCGGTTATAAACAAAGAATATTTCTAACATTTAATAAAAGTCACAGTTCTTGTATCAGTTCGTGTATCAGTTTTAGTTCGTTACTTTAGGAAAAGCACACAGTGTGGAATTACCACTGAAAATAGAATAATCGACATCTGAATAGCAATTAGAAACTTTCTCAGTTATCTCTATGCGTTTCACGCAAACAATTCTCATAAACTTTTGAGAAACTTCAATTCCGGAACAAACATTTGAAGTATTTATAAGTATCCTACAAAATAATAACGACGCGAAGCATTTTAACTACTTTATGAACATTTTTTGAGAGTACTTAAACTAATTTAAATTTATTCAGAATGATGAGGAAGAAAATAATTATAAGAGGCAACGGAGATGCATACAATTATGATTGGCAATAATGTAGCAGAAATTTTTCATAGAAATTTATTGAAAATTTCAATATGTCCTTACTGAATATTTATATTTACGTTTTAAGAAATATTTAGAAATTATTTAGATTACTACAGTACTGTAATAACTTAGTTTTTGAATCATTTATATTTTCTAAAACTATTACAACAACTATAGCGTATATAGGATATAACGATTCATTACATATGCGCGTAAGTATATTTTGGTATCATTGATTTCAAGAATTTAATATTTCAGCATATACTTATTATACATTGAAAAAATGGAATAAATGATTGATAATTTTCTATTGTCAAAAGAAAACAATTAATATTTGTAATATTGAAAAACAATTTTGGACATATTAATAAATATATCAATAAAATGCATTTCTAGTAAAATTCTAAATATGTCTCGAAATTATGTCTATGCATTTTTAACACTTCTCAACATTGCTTTCATATCTAGAATATTTTATAGAATACAACATAATGTCTTTGTGCAGTATTTAAAATATATAATAAAAGAATTTCATTAATTTCTCGAATGTTACGTCAAGCGTTATGACTTTAAGTGGAAATGCACATAAAAGTAATTTGATTTTCTTTTCGCAATATATAAAATGGTGGACGTCATAAATATGTGATGCTGATGCAATTTTACGCTACATTAAGTGAACAGAAAATTAAACATTATTTCCGTTTTAACCTTTGTTGTTAGTCCACTATAAGAAAATAATAGATCTTTTTCTTGAAGAACTTAATATTATATTAACATTTGACTTAAAAATAATTTATTCTTTTCAAAATGACATCGGGTACACAGACTTTCATAATACAATGAATTCTAAATTACCTATTAAAATATTTGTAACATAGTAGAAAGTGCAATAGATTTAAACTCCATAAATAAATTTCATATTTTTATTAAAATTTAACACCAACCTTAGAAGTATGTATATAAATTATACTTCTGTATTAAATTAGAAATATTCTATTATAGTAAGTAATTCTTTATATGAATAAAAACTATATAAAGTATATATTATATGCTATATTCATACTATATATAAATATAGTTCAAAAGAGAAACAAAAAATTTGAATCTTCAAGTGAATACAGTATATATATTCTAATAGAATTAATAGAATTTTAATTAATTCTATTTATAATTTATAATTCTAATTCTATTGGAATACATATACATATTCTGTATATTCGTTTGAAAATTCAAATTTTTTTTTTGTTTCTGTTTTTTCTTATTTATATTTTGAACAATGATTATACTATAAAAGTTAAATGCTGATTTTCAGAAATTCTAGCCTATTCATGAAATTTAAAAAAAAATTAATAACAGAATTTCATATGCGTGAACATAAACTACCCTACTCTAATCTCCCGTTCCTTTCCTAGTGAGTATAGTGATAAATAACCGAATTCAATTGGATGAATTTGCTTCCTCGACTGTAACGTACTTTGCGTGCGTGGATACTGGGCATAACCACGTGCGTGTGTACTATATAAACGCGTAGAGAGACTGCAAGTCTACGTATTTCATGGTTCACATACCGCATAACGAATGTTCGGCGCTTTGTGATTTATGCTTTGTTCGGGGAAATTCGGTTTGTACTCTCGACAGAATTTTCAGGGTATTATCCGACTTCTTGATTATGATCACATGGTTCGACTATGTGAATAAGTTTTCTATGAATATCATTAACATCCTGATTGCCAGATTTTTGTTTAATTTTGTACAACAAAATTTGGAAATCGTTATACGTAATTCGAAAGTGGTCAGAAAAACAATAAAAAAAGCATTTTCTTATAAAATTTAAATTTTCTTTATGTTACTTATTTATAGCAAGAATTATGTAATATTTATGTAATATTATTAAGTTTCTTATGTAATATATTTATGATGTGTCAGTCTGGCGTTAGGGGTTAAAGCAGATCAGCTTGCAATTTGTTAGTGATCGTATCACGTTTCCCGATGTTGAGGAAATTTGTTGGTATATTTTATTGGTATTTTTATTCACAATTACTTAGACTGCTTGTAATTTATAGAACTGTGCGTTTTATTATGTTTATACATGACTGTAAGTTTTACTTTTACTTACTATTGATGATTATTTATTTGTTTTATTTTATTTGAACCTTAAATAAAGTATTGTGAATTGAATATACTAGAGCACCACACACTTTACATATTTAAACGGTTTACTCTTCCTAATTACTTTTCCTTTCTAGTTTTAATTCATATAACCGCTCTTTTTTCTTAAGTTTAGTTATTTCTTTCTCTTTTCATTTACTTTATTTCAGTCCTTTTTATCTGCTTGCGACTAACAATATATTTATCATCTATCTTTTCCCATCTGTTATAATCGTCTTACTATCTACGTTTGCTTGGACTAAATCCACTTTTTTATAGCATCGGCAGGTAAAAAACATGTATGAGTGTAAACGAATTTTTTGTGTCTAGGGTTAAGGAAAATGGTAAGTGTGTTGAAAAATTGATTTAAACGCAATAAATACAATAATTGAAACAAAGTGCTAAATATATCAGTGTATATACTGTTATATCACAATATTTTATTATTGTAATATTCGCTGAAAAATTAATGAATTATGCAGGTAGAAATGTTCGAAATTAGAGGGTCAAGTAAATACATAATGATCTAATTTAAGTAAGCATTTGTTGTTGTATCAATCGAAATCGATGTAAATTATTAAAGAGAATATTTATGTAGTTTTCAACATGACGTCTGAAGTTCATCAAATTGATAAATTTAGTAAATCTATTATTAAGCAATTTGAAATCATAGTTTTCATTGTTTTAAACAGACATAAGAAAAATACAATGTTATATTTCAAAATTTTCTTCGACTGAAGAAAAAGTGGTGCGCGCAGAAAAACTTATGCATCGTTGAAAAAAGATTCGACAGTTGTATTCTCTTTCAATCTTTTGCCTGAAAAAATTACCATTTTATATACACAAGGTTACATCACCAGAATATAAAGTTCGAATCCGAATAAAATGAATCTCCTCCAAAGTCTTAAAAACTTTATACAATACGTCCCACACTTTTGACTTTTTTTATACATTCTTTTATTCAGTCAGTATTTAATTATATTCTGATATCCATTCTTTTCCATTTTTTATCAGTTCCATCATTTCCTCTATTTTCTGTACCTGCTTCATATTTCTTCAAACTTTTAAAGTTAAGTTCTTCTATATCTTTTCTTTTTAACAATCCCATAAAATGAATATCTTAAAAAGAAGTTTTACATGTAAAAATCTTACTCTTCGTTTTGTATTTGTTTCACAAAATCACCTTTAATACAATATACTGTTGCAACCATTCCATATAATCGAATAATAAAACAATATGCAAATTCGTAATAAAAATATAAGAAAATATAAGAAAATGTAATATACGAAATATACGAAAATACACGAAAGTATAAAAAATATAAGACGTCATAAGCATGATTGAGATTGATTATATTGGAAAAGCGTAACGAAAATCGCACAAGCTGACCGCTTCCCATATTTTTTTTATTGTACATATATTTTATGTTGCATGAACCCAATTGTGTTATTAGAAACTACGTTAAATTATGCAGATAAGTTGTCTATGTGCATGATTATATTATATATTCCTCAGTTACGGATGGCTGATTAAATTAGATGTGGTATTTTGATTTTTTTTAGAAATTTCAAAACATTAGAGCATGAGTAAACTACTTCAGTTACTTCTTTACGGTCTGCATTTATTTGATATTTTCTTCTTTCCTTTGCTATTTAATGCACTATGCGATGATGCGGTCAATTGAAGTTTTCCATATGTTATTCTCGCACCGTTCAGTAAATAGCGATCACCATTCCCGGGAAGCATCACCGCTTCGTAAACACTTGAAAATAACGTTTAATTATTAGAACTCAAAGTCTCTTCTATTAAGAACTTTCTTAAGCCACTCCGAGTGTTATCATACTTCTTCGTGTTTCAATGAAACGATAAATTAATCCCGGACCTGATGACGCCCTGGAAGTTGGAGATTAGCAAGTTTCTCGCGAGTACACGGAAAGCACCTTAAAGTCCCGAACAGGGAACCCATAAGAGACGCGTAATTCCTCTGAAATTTTGACGGAGTGACCTCTCCTTTCTCTTTTTCTTCGTCGCCCTTTCTCTCTCTGTCTCTCCCTCTCTCTAGTCCGTTCTTCTTTTTTTTCTTCATTCGTGCACTTGCCGAGCCGGGTTCACTAGTTCTTTTCCACTTCTATGGAAAAGTTCGTATGCCGAGGTTTCACCTGCGCCGAGCGTTCGGCCATAATGAGATTTCAGGCGAACAATAGTGTCGCCATTTCCCTAATGCGATTCGCTACTTAAATATTTTAATAAAATTCCTTCTTCTTTCAGCAAGCTCCTTACTTAACTTTACCCTCTGCTTTCCGCTGTCACCCACTTTGCATTCTCATACCTTTAATCTTTTTTTCCCTTGCCCTCCCCTTTGACGACTTCCTTCCCATTTGGCTAAGTGAGGCGGAGTTATCGAAATGCCGGCGGTCTCTCTTTGTTTTCTTTTCGGTGCGCAACTGTTTTTGCGAACCGACCCGGCGCGGCAGCTTTGTCGAATAGAAATGCATTCAGAAACAGGGAATACTCGATTCACTTTTTCTGCTGATTGTTTCGCACGAGACTTCCCGTATGAAAATTTATTGTCAGGAGAGTTGCTAGATATGAATCATGTTTAAGTGAAGAGAGGATTGTATTGAAAGAGGACTCTGAGAGTAATTGCGCGAAAGTAAGAAATGGAAGACATTTCTTGCTTCACTTACAATTTACTTTGAGTCAAAGCAATTTCTTTACGTGTAAACTTTATTATTTGAAAATTCGAAAAAACATGTACGTCTGTAATTAAAAGTGATATATCAGGTATATTACATCATATTTTATTTATGTTAATATTTATTGGATCATGTTATTCTTTAAAGTATATACCTAGCTTAGAATGAATAATATTCTAATTTCAATAATATTTATGAACAGTGGAAACAGTAAATAATTTTTATGTAGACGTCTTCGAAGAGCAATATTAACGTTGATATTCTTGTAATCAGTGTTTCTTTTGAGTTATATTTTTTTATTATATTTCTTCTTTCCAAAATATGATCAAATTTTCGATAAAGGGAAAATAAACTATGTTTATGAGCAAACAAGTAATAGGTGAATAATGAGTCAATAAGTTGTTATAGTTAAAAATCAGTTACTGCTGCAAGGTCAGAATTAACAAATTATTGTAATGCAAGAGATCAATATTAAAGTTTCAGGACAAAATGATACCATAATTCCAGTTTTAATATCTTCTTCTCAAAAGATAGATATTTTTTTCCATTTCATTAAAACTTATTCTACTAACACTTTACTTATTAAACACTTAATATCATTATAAATATATACTTTAAAATACAATTACTAAACTGAAACCAATTTCATTACAATGTTTATTCATTAGTTTATCATAGTTCCGGTCTGGAGTTCGCCTAACTCGCTCTGACAATTGGACACCTCATTAGTTATGCAACCCCAACGATACACCCCATCCCTGCCGAACCTTGAGAATCCTTTCTTATTGACCCAGAATGAACTTCCCACGATTCGGTGCAGCAAGACCAACTTCCCTTCCGCATTTTCTGCTTAGGTTTGCCCACTGGTGGATACCAACCCCGATGCTCTCTTCTTCTCCTGAGGAAAGTTTGAAGTAAGGCGAAAGGAGGGGCGGAAAGTTTCATGAAAAATAGAAGCAGCGGAAAGTTTGTTGGTGGTCGAGTGGACATCAGACATCTCAGATTCCTCGGTTGGATATGTTTCTGCCTCTATATAAAAGGGATTGTATATCGGTTCGGTTTCGTGAACTTTTATTATTTCCCTGACCGTTCATGTGTGAATAATTCTGACATTGAAAGTTAGTTTCTTCTTCTTCTCAGCTTCGGGAGAAGTATAAACAGCGAATTAAATGCGGTATTGTGTGAATAAATTTTGGTGAATTTTCTTTGTTTAAATTAAAAATGATTTATTATATTTATTGATAAACGATTCGTTATACCTTAGACATCTGAGTGATTATAAATGTTTTATAATTCATATAGAAAATTATACAAAATACCTTCAAACTGAAAATTCTTCGAAACTTACATAATTTTTTTCAATAACTACACTGTATCCTTTTGATTTAAAATATGAAATTGAATTAATTAATAGACTAATTAAGTAAAGTGAATAAAGTAATAACATAAAAATGTTATTTCTTTTAAATATGCATTCGTAATATGTTTCATATTTTTTACACTAATATTTCTCCTTTTCTTATTATTACAATATGTTTATACTGCCATGAAAGTATAGATTCACATTTAAATCTTTTATTTGACTTTTCAATTACTCTGAAAATATGAGAGCAGAATTATCTTCTTTATATCAATAGATTTTATGCTTAAAAACTCGGAAACTTTTCCTCCGGTATTCTTTGACATTGTCACTAATTACCACATACGTGACAAACTTTGTTTGTCGTTCAATTTTTTTATATTATAAATATAATTTTTTTATATTGAAATTAAGCATAAAATATATTTTATATTGTATTATATTTTACTAATACATCATAATCACGTTCCTCTATATCTTTCAAGGGATCGTAGCTCAAATAACTTCATGAAGCCATCGACTATTACCTTCAACAACCACCCTCAACTGTTCGAGGATTAGCATTTTTACATTTTAGATATTTACTCTTTGCATGTTTTATTAAGGTTAAGGCGCTTCATACAATTTTTTACCTGCTATGATCGAGGCACGCGCAATTTCCATGACGTCACGCGAAGGTACTCTCGATACTTGCAAGTGACCGATGGACTTGGAGGCGGTCAACTTTCCGGTGACCGTCACCAATCAGGAAAAACGGCCTCCTCCCTGTCCAAAACTTGTAACTCTAGGAAACAACCAATCCGCGTGTCTCATCCCCCGACGCTACCCTTACAGCCACCTATTTAAGGGTAGATCTTAACACATATCCGTGAATTTTTAACCAAGAGTTCCACGGAGTCTCTAACGAAGAGTTCCACCACAACACATATCGATCGAATTTCTAACCAAGAGTTCCACGGAGTCTCTAACGAAGAGTTCCACCACAACACATATCGATCGAATTTCTAACCAAGAGTTTCACGGAGTCTCTAACGAAGAGTTCCACCACAACACATATCGATCGAATTTCTAACCAAGAGTTCCACGGAGTCTCTAACGAAGAGTTCCACCACAACACATATCGACGGAATTTCTCATCAAGAGTTCCACAACAACACACATCGACGGAATCTCTAACCGAAGAGTTCCACCAACAACACGCATCAACGGAACATCTACCGAAGAGTTCCACAAACAACACGAATCAACGGAATATCTAACGAAGAATTCCACAACTTAACGTATCGACATCGATCCAATTACAACTCATCGAAAATCTCATTATTTCATTCAGGCTCAGCATCACTAATCTGAAACTGAGCCAGAGCACCGCCGTAACTAACTGCGAAGCTCAATAATTAATATTATTCGCAATTCGTTTATTATAAACTTGTTACGAAATACTTTGTACACTGAACTGTTGTATAAGCTATCGGTTTAATCATGTATAGATTATTGCACACTACACTGAAACGAAGATATCGTATTTCTTTATTTTTGAGAGAACTTATCCGCAAAGTAAGACAGTTCAACCGCACCAACAAATAAATCAAAACTGAACGCTAAAGTTTCCAACCACCTCAAATCCACGCTAGGAAAGCAGTTTTTGATGGTTGGCTATGCGTTGGTGTGATGCGATAGAAATTTTCTCATGAAAAGCAATAAACGTGGACGTCAAGATCTATTGCTTGTCACGGTAATTTATAAAGAATATTATCTCTAAGTAAGAATCTTAAAATATAATATAAAAATCGTACTACGATACTTAGTTAAATAATCTGTTGAATAATTTTATTGTCGGTTTATTTCATTGTAGAATAAAAAAAATTTGAATGAAATATGTATTTTATCGTTTACACATATGATCGTTTCATCATAATAAAACATAACACAACAGGAAATCAATAATTTATCGTCACAAATAAAATCTTCACACTGAACCTCAAACACGCATTGATTAAATAAATTTATATTTCGTTTAAATGAATTCTGAAGTTTATGATGAAATTTAATTAAATAATTTATTTTCTATGTTTTATGTAAAAACGTATTATCGAGATGTATATTATATTAATTATTTTCATTACGAAAATTATGTTTAAAAAAGACGTGTTTTTCATGGTGAATTAAATTTTAATATGTTTGAATAATAGTAGAAATTTCTGATTTGATTTTTGCTAAAAGATTCATGTTGTTTGAGGTATAATAATGACTCATATTTTATTAATATTATTGATGCACAAAATACCCTGTGATTTAGTGTTTTAATTTTAAAATATATGCATTATTGTAATCGAAGTTAATTATTTATTTAATACGGTTTTCTCATATTCGGTGACCCGACCATCTCGTTATGTGAAAATGCGTTGTACTTTTCTCATTTGTATTGCACAATTTTCAGATTCATTTGAATTAATGAATATAAAGTATCGTATACCTTGTTTGTTCTGTCTCGTTTTATTTCAGTTTGCAAGTAAACGAGAGTGGTAGAATTTTTTTATGGAAATAGAGGAGATGAAACACTTCCAACCGACGAAGTCAGCGTGATCTCATGTTTCAGAAAACACGCTAAGTTCCGCCACTTTGCGGGAAAGTTACAATTATTGTTGATGCCCCAACTTTGTTGACTATCAAAAGTCATAATCACTTTGTCTAAAAGTTTTACTTTTGAACGCTCCAGCATCGTCTGTGGTTGTGAAAAAGGCAGGACAAGGAATGATACCAACTTTTATACCTACAAACAGTGAAACATTTCTTTCATTTTCCAGGATAAAAGAAAGTATTATTTGAAAAATGAATTCAGTACAATTATTAAATTTCAGCAATACGTAGATTATATTGAAAATACGTTATTTTTCATTAAAAGCTACTTAACAAACTACTTGAAAGAAATATGTATTTTGAACAAATATTTAAAAGAAATACTTTTTTTCGTGACATATTAATAATTAAATTTTTACTACAGTATTATTACAATATTAGTAAATATTACTGAATTGTTATTATTATTAAATATTTAGTGTTACTACAGTATTACTAACGTAGTGTTAGTACTTTAGTAATAAGCGGATCTATTCGTCCTCTAGATACACACATAAGTGAGTTGTCCTCGTTTTAAAAAATTGAAATGTTTTGTCCAAGATTATACTTACAAAAAAAATGTTTTTACAAATATTATTTGGTATACAGGAAAACATCACGCGGGGTAAATTATTCTTCTCGTCGATTGCTAGGAAAAATTTCAATATCAAGTTCATTTTTTAAATGGAATCAGGTAGGTACATTTATTTTCATAACACAATTAAAACCAACAGTAACAATTTATTTTACACAAATATAAAATTGAAGTGTGTTCATTGAGTTCTTTAAAAGAAGATTCCAAAAGCTACTTCTAAAAGAGCGTTTCCAGGGTAGATACCTTCTTAATAACTACATAGCTAGAAGTATGACAAAATTTTCATTGAAAAATAAAAAGGAACGCGGTACAAGAATTATTTGCATAATTTTATGAGGTGCATCGTCTGAAGAAGAGCGACTGGCTTCGCCTTTGACGAGCGAAGAGTGAATATTACGGGGTGTACTTTACCCTACTTTTCCTTTCATTCTAATCTTCATAAGCCTTTTTTTAACCTCAAGTTCTTGTTACGTCACATCCTTTGTGTTTCACTCTCGGCACTTTCAGCTGGAAGTGACACGCACGTGACTCGCTAAATGCTTGCTGCTAAGTACAAATCTAACGCTAGTCGATTCTAACGTGGAGAAGCGGAAATGCTAATGCACTATTATGTGTGGTACCTCTTTTCTTTGTTCAAGGTACCGAAAGAAGTGTATATTGTTATTTTGATTGGTAGTTTGATTCTACATCGGCAACAATTTGTGAAATTAGTATTCTTCGTTTATTTTACTTCTTTATTTTAACACGTTGATTGCTATAGGGGTCACCGGTAGACTCACACAGTTACTGTAATTCCCTCAATTAAACGATCATTATTTGAAAACATTTGTATTTGTAAATAACGCTACCTAATGCAGTGAGATTCAGCAAGACAAACCTCTGATAATAGTAACGCAATTTAATTAAATAATTTAATATTGTATTTTTTTCATTTTACATATTCTGTACTTTAAAATCGTGCAACATTCAACGTGTTGAGGAGTATATAGCAATAACGTTGATAGCGAAATTTTCACCTATTAAATTACTCATACAATTAAAACAATTTCCCTAATGATACAGAAATTAAAGAGTTACAAATTTTTATAACGGTTTTACAGATCTAATAAAATTAGGTCTGTTCAATATGTCGCCGAAAATAATTTTTAAAATTCATTTTCAGAACTATATGAAATCTTATGTTACAGGAATTCAGGTCAAGACGGTTAAAGTATTACGGAGTTAATTAGGTCAAACTTCCACTGGATGACTAAGTGCGATAAAGTATATTTCTTATGGGACATAGAGCTAAGTGTATTCGTATTGAAAAAAGAACCCACTTACATAGAATCATCTGTAGGGTACTTACTCAGCATTGAAATCTTCATTTTGCTTTCCCCTTCCCTAATAATCGTGGGAAATAGTTTTATTAATACTACTTGGTGATTTTTATCAATTTATAACTACAAATACAATTTCATTTTTGATAAAATTATTAATTATTAATTTTAGTATTTTCGCGAAGTATACTTTAATGAAAAACCAAAGTAAATCAAGAAAGAATTACATGGTTATCTGAAAAAATTAAGAATTCGTCGTTGAAAGAACTAGCATCATTTCAAGTTTTAAGATGACGTGTATACTCGTCAAACGCAGTTAACTACTTAAGAATGATAAATTACACATTTTATACTAATATGATACAGGTAATTTATCTAATTTTTTGTAACTGTAATAGCCTATTATAATACCCTTGACATTCGAAGTTACAGAAAAAGAAATTTCGGCGATGCTGGCGAGCTGGAGTTCGTTTTATCTTTCAATAAATAATGCCGACCAAACAAGGGGCACTCGTTTCAGCGTGACGTTCAACTTCTCTCCGCCGCTTTCATTTACGATCTCATAAATTATCGTGATTGTTGAACGTCCCCGGTGCCGCATACATTACAGAAATGTACTCGTCATGAATAACACTCGCGAACTTATTTACTTTCCGCACTTTGTAATAAAAGTTTCGAGGGTCGGAAAGTTAAATGCCGCAACTATACGCGCCTATCTGGGGATTCTCGCTGCCACAGTCAACCGCAAAATTATTTCTCCGGCCTCTGCTCAGTTTCAAACGGGCGCTTCCTATCTGCGTTGGTAGCCGAACAAAAGAGTACGATTTGCACCCGACCTTTGTTCTTTTTTTCCGCGTAAACTAGCGAAAAGTCCCCCGCAAGGATGACCAAACTTTTCTATACTTGCACTGGGCTGGAGATTCTCGAAAACTGATACCAATGGAACAGATTATCAATTACGGAAAATAATGTGCTTTGTTTTGTGTGACTGCGTCAGAAACATTGCGAAAGTATTGTACGCTTTTAGAAAGATAAAACTGAAATTGGGAAGTAAAGTAAAAGGGATCATCATTCTTTGCTCTTGTAAGTTCTTCTTAATCCTTTAATAAAGTCTCAGCTGATCGCGTTTTGTCGTAGAATAACTAGACTGCAGGCTGTAGGTATATACCCTTAACCTGTGGAATTTAGTATAAAAAATGTATTATTCTGGGCGCAATAAAATCAATAAATAAAGTGTGTATCTGTCAAACACAGGACGAATGCACCTATGGTATATTTTAATGAAAAACGAAAGCAAAACAAAGAAAAATTACATGTTTATCTAAAAAAATAAATAATTCATCGTTGAAAGAATTATATAGTATCATTCCAAGCTTTAAGATGACGTGTATGTTCATCAAACGTAGTTAACTGGTTAAAAAGAAAACTTGGAGCTACGATTTAACAATATTTGTTTTTGTTTTTTCGTAATCATTGTCATAACATAGCGTTAAAAGTATTTAAATTCGTCATTTTTTACTTATATCCTTCCTTAGTTTATGATGTTTTATAAGTATTGAGATGAGCAAGAAAATTTTAAGAGTATATATTATATGCCTTACACGCTATTATATATAAATGAAATAAAATAATAAATGTAAGGTACTAAGGTGATAGTTATTTACAATTTAATAGTTTGTACACTGTTAGTTAAATTATTTTAATTTATCTTATTTGGGAAAATTGATTATATTTCATACAACAAAATTTTATGCCTGTAATGAGAAGATTCCCAGCCCTCTTTACTATCCAAAGTATATTAAATATGATTTTTTGGTCTATATAATCTACAAATTATCAACGATAAAACGTATTTGATATTACACTTGAAGTATAATTTAAAAATATTAAATTATAATTTTATATACTTAATTATACTTAAATACATAAAGTCACATACGGGATCTATGACCACTCTTAGATAGTACTGTATGTATCGAAGCAGTTGTAGATGTACGTATATACAGTTAACATTATGAAACATTTGAATGAGTAGTCACTGCACTACAGGTACGTGTAATATTTAGTCAAATTAAAATTTTACTATTCTAAAATTCTAATATGTAAAGTGAAAACACATTTACAAATTTAAGTTTGTACTGTTCATTTTTGGAACACTTCGTGGTATATACAGTAATATGATTTGTACATCTTTAAAGAGTTATAAGTAAATAATTTTTTACAGAGGAACAATTACGAAGTGATATTAGACGAAATTGCACTACTAATTACAGTCACCATCTGAAAAACGAGTGTAACCCTAATAACCAAGGGCAGAGAATTTACATGCAAAATAAATGTTCCACGGTCGAACACGAAAGAAAAGGTACGTACAAAACTTTGCGAAGCATGCGGGCGAATCTTAAGCAGAAAATAAAAATATTAACGGCTGCATACGTAGAGATATTCACTTTATTTGCATGAGAGTAACAAAGGATACAGCACACGCGGTATTCATTGAGAAAAAGAAAAATAAGGAACCTAACAATACAAATACATGAACCGTCTTAAACCGAAGACACATAGAATAAGTTAATTTATAACTGAAACGAAAAATATTAAACCAACACTGCATATATTTTCTTTTCTGTCATATTTGAGTACACTTTAAAGTGATTACATTAACAGTAAAGTTATTAGTGATCACCAACATTTGGATACATTACTTATTACTTAATAATACTTAATACATAATTATTTACCGTATAATAATATATTAGTTGTATGGATAATAATACAAGATTTCCGAATAAATATAACTTATTTATAGTGAATTTAGAAGGTTAATTTGTTTAAAAAAACTGATATATTTTCTTATTAATTGTGAACTAATAATTAAATATCTGAGCTGTGAAAGAATCGTATTTTATTCATTTGGCGAACGAATATCACTTTCTTTTACATATTATAGTTTTATTTTAAAGTTAATAAGACTATCTTTCATAAAATTTAATTTTAGAGATTTTTATTTAATTAATTAGGGATTGATTTAATTAGATTATAATACCATAAGAAATGTATTGATCTAAAAATTTTGTAGAGTCTTCCCATGTTCAAACTTAAGGATTAGAAGGAAATATACTGCGAAGGGGATTTCGTTATCGGTTATTGGATACTGGAAACGAAGAAATTTTATTGAAATTAGAAGCGAGGACGGAGAGCGGTTTGATGGATCCAGCCAGATACACGAAAAGGTCCACGCATAGAAAAGGTCTAAAGCGGATGTTAGGTAAATTGATTCAAAGCGACGAAAAGGGATCTTCGAGGGGAGTGAAATTTAAAATTTAAATTCAGTTAAAATGTGAACGACGCCTGGCTCGTTATCGTTTGAATTTTTCAAAGAGAATCGACTCGCCCGCGAAATTTCATTCAGCCACAGAAACGACGTTCTGGTTAAGCTCGATTCAAGATTTTGCATACCGTAGGAACTTCGAATCACCCAAAATTAAAGCCAAACCCTTCATTATCTTCAGTTCCCTACTTAACATTTTACAAATACAATTTACGAGCCGTGTTGAATTACTTGATCAGGGGATATTGAAATTGTAATCGTTTCACATTTATCTTTCTACTGTAAGTAATGATTCATTAAGCAATTCAGTTTAGGGAATTGGTAATGTAAAAGTATTGAAGAAACGTATTTTATAAGGAATATATTTTGCCCTTCATATCTGAATATCAAGAAATTAATTGCATTGACTTTCAGTTATTATTGCATTTTTTTACTAAAAAATTCTAATATTTTACATTAATTTATGTTATCCATACATACACCATAGTTTATTTAGATTGTCAAACTGTTTTTCAGTTTATATTTATAAATTCGTAAATTTGCAATACATTAACTTTCATAAAAAATCTAATAATTCAAATAAGTGATTTGAATTAAAAATCAGTGCACAATCATTGCATTTAATAAAAGTATCGTTTCTTTTACACGATTATACAAATACTGTAGTAAGGCTTTGTTAACTTTCAATATCGAACACATCAGTTCAGGTTCCTCTGTTTGTAAGTGAATTGTTATGTTATCAATGCACATTTGTTTAATTTTGAAACAAACAACTTTCACAATGTAGTGAAAGAATTTTCTGACGCACATTTATAAACTTTAGTTAAAAAATATACCAAGCTACATGTTACAGTTACTTATTACGTAGCGAAATATTTATGAAGAAGATGGAAGAACCGCCATGTAATTTCAATCAAGTAGAATAACTTCTCAACATTATAAAAGGCTGATGAACCGCCTGAAAGATTCCTTAAATGTGTTACATCAAACTGAATTTTCACTCCACGAACCACCGAAGGGAAACTTTTTCGATCCTCACTCGAGGACGCAATGTCGTTTACTTTGTGAAACGTCGCGATTTCCCGAAGGCATAAGTTCTAACACATAGAAGTAAGATGAACGTGAAACCTGAGACTGAACTAACAATAAGCTGTACATGCCGAGAAAAGATATCATAACTATAATAAAATGAAATTTCTCAATATATTTATCATGTATAATATAACATAAGTATGTTAATAAGCATCACATATTTATTTGATATGATATGTAATAATTGTAATTGTACATAATATATTTA
This sequence comes from Nomia melanderi, assembly GCF_051020985.1. Taxonomy (NCBI): domain Eukaryota; kingdom Metazoa; phylum Arthropoda; class Insecta; order Hymenoptera; family Halictidae; genus Nomia; species Nomia melanderi. The sequence continues at coordinate 2,804,481 of NC_135009.1, forward strand.
TAATGAATGTAACATAAATACTAAAGTAAGAATGTACAATAATTAAAAACTTTGAAAAAGAATATGTTATGTAGTGATGAAACGAAGTATATTCTTGTATAAACTTTATTTTATTGTTACAACTGGATGATTATGTAATAAATTATATCAAAAAAATCTTAATATAGGGAAATTGTATTTTAACAAAATTCGGAGGACAACACGCAAAAATAATATGAAACAAAACAAAAATGTTATCGATTTTATAATTTTACAATGTTCTTATATAAATAATGAGTGTTCAAAAGTTTGATGCGCAGTTTGAATATTTCTAAAATGTATTAAATCAGGTTGTTAGAACATTTTCTTCAGCATTCACATTATTATAATAAATATTTACATTCAAGTGAAAATTGAAAGAAATGCCGCTTTCTTAAGAATTTTGTTTTGAATCAACGTTTAAAATATTCTTTTTCTATTCAATTTGGTTTTTAGAAATATTATGAATAATTCAGTTTTTTAAAGTGTATACATAATAATATAAGAATATCTACTTTGTTACTAAGTCATATATACTTCAGTATTTTAATAAACAATCAAATAATTTTTCTGTGCAGCAATTAGGACCTTTCCAAAGTTTTGTGGACTCTGCTAAAAGCACGAGATACCTATTATTTTACGTGTATTGCCCCTTTGAAATAATTATTAGTGGTTTCCTATTGATATCTTATCTGTTAAGGATACATGGTTAATTTTGTACCAAAGTTCTCTACGAACGCCTTAATGGTAGAGACTGTATTTCGTGTTCTGGGATAAGATTAACACCAAGATTACAACTTATAGAACTTGTTCAAATTCCGTGGACAGGCAACTCTTTTAGGGCTCGGTGGTTTGACTTAATTCATAAAACTTCACAGAGCTTCAAACTTTCATAAATTAGAAGTCACAGTAATCATGGTAAATTTAAAAGTAACTACAATATACCTGTAGTACAACTGAAGTCGAATGTAATTTCACTACTCATGAAAACATATAACAGTAAACTTTATAAGGTAATAAGGATAAATTAAGGAAACATGGTAAAATACAATAATTTAATCAAATATGATCACATTTGAAATGTTCGTCTACTATAACTGTTTGCAAAAAATTAAATTTGGTATTCATTTCTTTATTTTTAGATTAATCCATATGAATTTGCATTAACAGCCTCTATCCAATGCTAAAAAGCTTTATAATTTTCTAAAATAAAAACTGCATGCTTTCTTTAAAAAAATTCATCTTAAATGCTTAAAACAATTATAATAAATATTTTTTCCGAAGTATATTTTAGGTAAATTAAAGTGTCCAGAATGTATTGTATGTTAATGTGTTACAAACAAAGTGTATTTGAATTAGGAAATGTCAAAGTGGTCATTATATAGGAAAAATGGAAGTAAAAGTACATTTCCTATTTTCATTTTTCACGTTTGTGTTATTAATTGTTTGTTAGAAGTTATTAAATTCTAGAAATACCAGTGCAAATAGTGACTTCCTACTAACATATACATATATAGCAACTTAATAATATGTAATTAGTAAAAATCAGACACTAATGAAATTTCCTTTGGATAAATTGAAAAGTTTAAGTAATTGAACCCTATGATATTAAAAAGTCGCTCGAATAGAGAGGGTAAAGTAGTACGGACGAACTAATTTCGTTCTCCGATTTCTATTCTGCAGAAACCGTTTGCTGAAATTTGGCTAGGAGTACATTACGACTTCTGAGCATGAAAGGAAGTAAAAATTAGCTCGTCGATGAAGTTAGGAGAAGTCTGTATAGAATGTTCTTTTCATTCTTAGATTTTTGTAAAAGGAAGAAAATAATAGGGTGTTTGATCAGCACCTTTGCAACACAGAGACCAAGCTTTCTCCTGAATTATTTGACTAATTTTTTATAATGTCACAAAATTTTAATAAACCTTTTACGCATTTAATGAAATAATTGGAAATTTTATATTAGACAATGCTTTACTAATAAATTTCTCTTCCTGCATCCATTTTGTATAAAAATTACTCTCTGGATCTACTGTTAATTGTACTGAACAATAATTATTGTAACAATAATTATTTAAAAAATATTCAAAATTGAATTTTTTGCAATTGATACTCCATATGAAAAGAGTTTCTCTATAAAACTATATGTTAGTAGCAGATTACACAAACAAACAATACAAAAGAATGTATAAAACACTTTAGTACTCACGCAGTATTTGGAAAAATTTGATAAACAGGTAAACTTCGGATTTCATTAATACTTTTTTTATATAAATAAATGTGAAAATGTATTCAATATCAACGAGATATACGGATTGTTCCAGAGGTTTTGATTAAATTTTCACCAGTGTTCTCGACAAATAAAAACAAACCTGAAATATCATGTAACAAAAAGTCCTTAAATGTTTTATTAAAATGTTATAAAAAAATATAAAATGCGTAGTAAACATCGTGCTCTCGTTTCCATTTTGAAATATTCCCAGCTTTGATTGAAATTCATTATATTTAATGAATCCGTCGTATGCAGAATTTCGTATCTAACAATTTTGATCGATGTTGACATTTTCAGTATATTGTACTATATTATATTGAATTAAGGAGAAGCATATAATTTTATTTTCTGTTCAAGCATAATAGAATATGTTAACAAAAGTATTGTCTTCATTACTTCAAATACATTAAGAATTTTGATTTAATCCTAATACGAATAATGACTGTCTGTGTTATCAACTATTAACAGTTTCAGTTAAAATTTATTCTAATAAATCAGCAAATCACTCCAAAGTAAATGTGCATTCACTAAATTCTTAAATATTCTATATTTTAAACCCATTTAACATTAAAATTACCAAGCATGTAATACGACTGATATGTAACCCTATAAAAATTGTAACAATAGATTATTTTCAGTTTCATTGAACATTCATTATAATATTCAAGTGAAGGTACTTATTTTCAAGATCATTTTGAATATTCAATGCTTTAAAGACATCAATAATTGCGAAACAAAAAACCGAAACCAGTCATTTTTACTGAAACAGTAGTTCTAGTGTAAAATTGCGTATACTCGAAACGATGTTGATCAATGGTATCGATCACTGTACCAAGTCATCTTGGCATATGTAGTGCCAGAATAATTGAATATCGTCTTTGATCGAGTGTAATTTACACAAGACATTAGCGCAACAATTGTCTGAGTAGTGCACCGAGGTTAGTTAAAACCAGGACTATCTGTCGGTGGTCTTAATCGATGTTTACGAGTCGTAACCTCATGGATTATCGGAATTCCTCGTAAACAGTCGCAGAACTGTTTGCAAGCTGACTTGTCGGGACGGCTTCAACTGGCAACGATGTTCGGGCTCGTATTCTCAAATTACGTCCATTCTTCACGACACACCTTGTGTACTCGAATACCGCGTCTACAGAATGGGCGAAGATAAGACCATTCCTAACAGTGAATATAACCCCCCCCCCCCCCCCGAGCTGCGGAATGTAGCGGAGTGGAGGGTGCAAGGTGCCGCACCTGGCGCGTCCTTATAACTTCGGAACAACCTCTTCATATTTCAAACAGGAACGTTTGTCGAAAGTGGCTGCCGGGAACGAACAATGTCTAGATGACACGATTCGATTCAATAGCCTTCTTTAAAGTCGAGTAATTACCCGGAAGCTTCGGGATTCCACGGTAAATTATGCGAATCTCGCTATTCTGTCACGCTGGCGTTGATACTTTTCCCTCCGTTCCATCGATTTACTTGAATAATTTATTAGATTTCAAATTTAATTTCGACTCTCCTTCGATGTTCCTTCCAGGGATTACACCTTTTAACCTTATTAACCTTGCGTTTTATTGTAAGCGGGGTAGTAGCTGCGAAAGGCGAATGAACGTGAAAAGAATTTTCTGAGGAATTACGTATTTGAAAAGAATGAACTTTTGCTGGAATTTTTAAAGAATCAAAATAGTTCTATTTCTTTTACTTGTGCTACTTCATAATTATAATAATTAATAATAATAATAATTCATTTATTCAAGGTATGAAATATTTTCATTAATGGTAACGAGAAAATCAAGATAGGAGTCATTAGGCATAAACGAAATCTTAAGATGAAAATGAAGACGTAGTTCCTTAGGAAGTAAGAAATCTTCTGAGATCATAATAATAATATTTCATATACTATTTTGACGATTAAAAATGTTATTGTTGTCCATTAGTACTTCCATTTCTTAATTTTATTTATGTACTTATAATGCAATGTTTAAATAGTTTTTTTATTGCATTAACAAATAATTTAGTATATGTGGTTTATTGGTTCCTCTTTCTTTCTCAATTTCCTTGTTCCCGAACTATAGAACCGTACCTATATAGTTTTACATGATTTCAAATCAAAATTATTCTAACTGAAGGTTGATATTTATATACTTAAAACATATATCAAAGATTTATTTAATGAAAAATTATTTCAAACACTTAATATAAGTATACTACACGACAGTTTACAATTAACTTCACCCGAAAGCCTTTTTTTATCACAAAACGAAAATAAAGTAAGTTTAGAAAAAAATATCTCTAAACGTAATAGTGAAATAAATATTTTGAGATCGTTTAATCTTCTTTGCCACTAAACCTGATACCATAAATGGAATTCTAGAAACAACTCACGCCTCTTGTATGTATGGAAAATATCCATCAAATGGACGGAAAAATTCCTCTTGAAAACCGAATAATACCAACGTTGTAAATCCACCCGATTCCCTCTAAAAATATTCGTCCGTTAGTAGCAGCTTTCAACCCAAAAAATTGTTACAGGTATTTGTCTGTTAACAACTAGGGTTCACTTATAGCTTTTATACATACAAATTTATAATAATTCAAATCATGCAGAAAGTTTATAGTATTTCCTATACAGTATTTTCATATTCCCTTCGGTCATAAAATAAAACCTCTTCTGATCCAGTGTGCCTGGAATTTTTGTAAAAATGGCGCTTCATATGTGAATTAAATAGGATGTCTTTATTTTTTACAGAAAATACAAATGAAAGGGAGTGACAAAGTATAAAATGTACCTTGATTATATTACGTTGAACGTGTGAAAAATAATTATAATACACAGACTTCTGCTACAAGAAATTTTACCTTTAACAATAAATTTATGAACATCAGTTGTATACTTGTTTGTATTATAAGGTGTATAAAAACACCGTCTTTTCGTTATGATGCTAGTTCAAATAAATTAAAATCGATAGATTTCTATTAATATATATTTATTTAGTATATTTGTTGGATATAAATTATTAGTCATAAGTGATGTGAGAAAATAACAACCTAGTTGCTTCAGATTATTCGTATACTGTTTTAAACATTTGAATTAACACAATTGTGAATACTGTCACTCATAATTTTATGAAACATATTTATTACGATTAACTATAAAATGATTTAACTCATAAATTTCAAGGGTTCTTAGAAAAATAGATATGTCTACTTAGATATGTTCCAGATTACAAGGAAGAAAGAAAAATAAATTAGAATAAATAAAAAGGAGCACGTATTCGCATTACTGCAATCAAAGTCAATATAAATTGCCGAAACGTATTATCGACGTTAACATTAATAAATTAAATCACATCAAATTAAAAAGTTCCATAAATCAAGATATATTCGTGTCACCAAAAACAGAACGAAAAAGACAGAAGAGCTCTTTGAAAATGAAGAAAAATATACACACAATAATGAAATTACCCGAGAGCGAAACGAAATAATAAAAATAAAGGAACGCTGCAATCGCTCGTGAAATGAAGTACCGATTTCAAGTTACGTAACAACCCTGTAAATCGAACCGGCATAAACTTCTTCGACAAAGGATGAATCATTTTTACGATATTAAACTGTGTGTGCTTCTGCACAGAGCTTACAAAATTGCGTTTCGCGTATTAAAAAACAGGAGCTCGATACGAGAATAAATTTGAGAATTGTACGAGGAGGAATAGGAGCTGCGAGCAGACTATATTCTCTTCGTTAGAGGCAGAAAAACCATAACGGCGGAATAACGAAGACATCCTTCTTGATACAACGCGCTGCTTCGATGGATCTTGTTACTGGCACTGGCTTGCGACCTCGTTATCCCCAAAATAAGGCTATTTGCGCGAATAAAGAAGAGAAATATATAAAATATTCGCGGCTGATTTATTTAATTCTGCTGTTTGCCCCTTAGCCTATGCTTTTCTTTATTATATCGTGTTTGATCTATTATTCTCGATATACAATACTTGCCTCGTTACTGTCTCCCGAGAGAAAACGAGCGAATAAACGAAAAGTTATATTCGAAGTGACTGTTAGCCTATGAATAATGAAATATGGAACAAAACTGTGTAATATAAAACAGGCTTCAGTGAACGAAAAATGAACAATTGGAAATTTATTAACAGTATAAACAGTAGTGAACGAATGTATCTACATAATTGTATTGTGGAAGTATAATTATAATTTCAATTTTAATGACAGTTTTAATATAGCTTTTATTTTAATGGATAATATGTAACGTCTATATTAATATTCTGTATTAATAATATGCGTAAATAAATTTACAAAGAGGAAGTTTATGTTCCGTGGTATATTATAGGATTCGAATGCAATTTCGTGATAGTATCATTTTAAATGCTTGAAAATATTTGATCATATCGTTATAGGTTTTAATTAAAATTAGTAATTTACGAGATATACGTTTTATTTTGGTTTTATGCGTATTTATGGCGGATAGTAAGCTAAATGTTATATAAAATTTACTGACATGAAGTTATTTATTTATTGGTTACAATTATCTATTATTATTTTCTAGCTGTGTGAATTATTCTTATAAAATCTCTGTAGAGAAAAACAACAATTATAATCTGAGAAATAGTTTCTTAGTGATGCATAATTGAAATGATGAAATGTATTTAGAAATTATATTGTTTCTGGCACGCTAGAATATTACTATGTTACGTTATGCTCAGCAGAAAAATCTTCCTGGCAGACAGTGACATGGTGAAACGTAATTCTGTGCCAAGTATAGTAGTCTGTATTCTTAATTAGTTGATGCGTTTGAATATTACGTACTTCTTTGCTGTTTTATAATTGAAGTCTGAATAAAACTTTCTTTTATGTATTTATTCGTTATTATGAAACGTAAATACTTTTTCGATTTTATATGTAATATATCTGCTCTTTCGTTTTTATATTATAATAATGTAAATCAAATATTAAACTTTATATTTATTAGAAAGTACTTTTAGTTAATCAAAATGTATCTTCTTGTAACTAATTATTGTAATAATCGCTTGGATTAATAATTACACTATTTGAAAAACATTTGATAACTACATATAAATGAATTAAACACATTGCGATTTTATTCATAATTATTATTATTATCAACTTATTAATGTAATATACATACTATTTAATTTCATTTAACATCTCGCTTCATAGCAAAGATTCAATATTACCTATACTGTATTCATAATGTATTGTAATGTTTATTAAAAAGAAGTGTACGTGGTGATTATTGTACAAAATTAAACAAATACTATATTTATATTACATTACGATTTATCAATTATATATGCATATTTATTTTTTTTATTACGCCTGAAATTGTACACATATTATTCACTTATACTTTATTCATATTTTTTTGTATCTTTTAACAATAATGAATTTACGATAATATATATTCTCAAGAAAGTACAATATAATGTCACACGATTCTAATACAAACATATTTCTTACATAAAAAAAACGTGTTTGAAAAGCAAAATATCAGCCTCGAATATCGGATAAAATAATATCGCCTTGCAAGGGCTGATTACTAAATTGTGTGCTACTAAAACCGTCAGTTTCCATGAATGCAGCGTTCATCCCATTAAAATTAATGTTTGCGGAGGAAAATTAATACCAATGAAAATAGTATTAGCTTAGTTGTTAAATTACACGGTATAGTATCACGGCGCGAGATCAGTTTCCCATTAATCGATTATTAATCAAACCGATGTCGATAGTCGAGCCGTGAGTTACGATGTGGTACCAACAACGAAAACGTAACACGTTACCGCAGCGATAATTACTCGGTGGCTTACATGGGAACTGGAACGCCAAACGGCGGAGAATTGCATTACCAACGGGAAGTTGTGTTTCCGTTTCGCTATAATTGTTCAAACGATGCGCTTGGGATCCTTTGTACGCACTTGACGTAGTATCACAAGTAGATGGATGGGAAAACCATCAGCGGACACGTAAGTAAATAGAGATACGAAGGAATTGTGATGAACATTCTCTTTTTCTAGACGTATTGACCTCATGGAGCTTTCTTTGGTGAAAAGAAAATGGATAAATTTTTCTTGATCATGTAAGTACTCAAGTTGTATTGCATAACGAGGAAAACCATACTGCGATTTGGATATAAGATATAACGTTCATTGCCGTTCAAGAGTTTGGAATCATTAATAAAATTTGTGCTTGGTAGGGTCTCAACTCAATTCTATTTTTATGATAGATATGTTCCATGTAAAAAAATATACTGTATATGAATATAGAAAAATAAACATTGGTTCCATACATAAGAAATCATCAAAGTTATTTATAATTTCATAATTTCATAATTTCATAATTTTATAATTTCATAGTTTCATAATTTTATAATTTACTTTATAAATAATGTATTATTTTGCTGATTTCTTTTCGTATGGTATCAATCTCTATAATTATATGAAAATTCTTGTTAGAATTTGGATGATTGCCTTAAACGAAACCATACTATGTGTGAAGGAAATAAAATTTGTTCCATTTTGTGTTAATTCAAACAATATGTGTAAAAAAAAGAAAATAAGTCATGTTTCATCAAAATCGTGTAAAAAAATACTTGTAAAAATAGAATTCTGTATAATAAAGTTGAAAGCAATATAGTACATAATTTTTTGTATTTATAAAGTTTTTTAAGTTGCGTTTAACAGTATTTTTGTACGTGCTCAGTGTTTCAGTAAATAATAAGTTTTTATTGCATTTATTGTAGTACGTTTACAAATTACTATATTTTTCTGTCTGGAAGTATTTTGTTGTTTTATGAGGGACATAATTCTCTTGTCTACTCTATGACTAACTTTATATACTAAAATCCTTGTGAAGAAAGATTAAAGAGATACAAAGCAGTTTGAAGCCGCAAGTTCATATAAATATAAATGTAACCTTCTATATTATATAAATAATTCAAACGTTCAATCGCATCTTTTACTTTCAAAAATTTTAATTTTCATTTACATATCACGTAATTCCAAACTTTTTTTTATACATACCTGTTACAGGTACCTAGATAAAGCAATTATATACTGTATTGCAATGTATTTTCATATTCAAATGCAAAAGATTCTATAAATCAAAATCGTAGGAAACTTTTTTTGACATAGGAAATATTGTTCACTTTATTCTACAAATCCTGATTTGACTTTTGCACAAAGTCTGAAAATAGATTTGAATCTTGTATTTTAATTCTGTTGGAGAACTGAATACTTTAAATGTTACTTTGATCAGATAACTAAAGTTTGTTTTCTGAAACTCATGCTATTTATTACTGAATTGATAGAATCTCGCAACTCGTTTTAAAGCGCAGGAAATTGGATTTAAATTAAACAAGGTGGCTGTACGATACATATTAGAATATATACGAAGGTGAAGTATATACAAATTAATTCATTTAATTGACTCATTCAATTCATTTAAGAAACATTTACTTTAGGAAATCTTTAATGCCTGATTTTAAAACGTGTGAACAATTATTACATTCCAGTAATTACTATATTTTAATACTATTTAGTAAAATGTTTAAGAAGTATTACATTTACTCATTTAATTATTAATTGAATTATATGTTAATTAGTTGTACAAATGCATATTTAGGTATTTCACTGTTTCATAAATAAATAGTATACTGTCTTTAAGAGTATTTATACTTATATTAATTCCAAACATACACAGTATTAAATTATTTATGAATTCTTTAATAATTAATATGAATTATTATTCATTCAATCATTATTCATTATTCTCTGTGTTACTTGTCCATTATGAATGAATCATATGTTGTTTGAAAAATGAATAATATGAATGGTAACAATATATCAGAAAGCACATTTGTTCCTATAGAAGTAGAGGTGACACGTGGTATCGCGACATCCACCCTCTGAGTAGAAAAAGAAAGAGGTCGGGCACTGGTGGCTTCAATAAATAAATGTAATTTTAATGGCGTGTCCTATATACCTTCCTCATTTTTCTCGGCAACCCTTGTAATATTTCCATGTCAAAAGTTCTTTCGCTGTAACAATGTATACAGAGCAAAGAAAGCGTCTTTTTTCGTCGATGTGACACTCCTATCTGCTCGGGAGACAGATATCAATTTTCCCTTAGAAAACCTTATTTGAACCTGTGAAAAATACCTTCGAAATTGCTTCCATTTGAAACCACTTCTGAACGTAAATATTAATGACGGTGCAAACATTAAATGCCTAAATTTGTGTTTGTCTTGAGGAAGTAATTACATAACTAGGAAAATACTGTATCTACTTCTGTCACAAATGTTTAAATAGTTTAATAAGAAAAATGTTTTTAATATATACATTATGAAAACTTCTGTAAAAGTACATGGAATGAATCGTCGAAGAAGCGAAAACGTCATAAAAAGTAATGGAGAGTAATGAAAAATTTTCTTCTAATTTTTCTGAAGTTTAAAACAGACACATATTTTTGAACACAATTACTAGTGTAATTAGCCAGATAATTATGTAAATATCTATGTTCTGCCAGTAAGTTATTAATAAAATTCTCTGAATATAAATAATTATTTTATGTACTTATAAAATGAAGTCTAAAAAACTATATGTATAGTCAAATTTTAAAGAATTGAAAGAAACAGATAATTGGGTGTCGTTTCTGAAAGATTATACCCTTTATTAGTCATCTATATCAACTTCAAGTTTCATATTTATACCAACCTATAGCTAAACTTCTTTCCTTTCTAGAATATAACCAAATGTAGGATTAGAGCGTAGAATTTAAAATAAACTGAAGAAATGAAAAAAAGAATGAATGGAATGTATAAACCTGTTAACTGTGGAATTTAGTTTAAAAAATCTCTTGTTTCGCGCAATAAAATGAAAAAATGTAGCGTGTATTCGTCAAACGCAGGACGAATGTACCTAGAGTATATTTTAATGAAAAATCAAATTAAAACAAAGACGAATTACATGTTTATCTGAAAACACAAAGAATTCATAGTTGAAAAAATCAGTATCATTTGATGATGTGTATAATCGTCGTCGAACGCAGGCAGTTAACTGCTTAATAGAAAGAATTGGTCCAGGGTACAAATGTAAACCAAGTCCACTTTTCTTGGCTGCAAGGCTGAAAATACAGATCTATTTATCAACCTGTAGTATACATATTGAATGCAAATTACACCATAATAACATTTCAACATCTCAAACCGTAAAAAAAGTTTTTATTTCATGTCAGCCACGCGTGAAGACGTGCGAGGTACATCCTTTGATGTCAAAGTGCTTAAGCCAGTATTTCTCAACGTGAACGATCAACATCTTAATACGTTCTGTGTCATTGGAAATTTCGGTTATATTTTTCTTATGAACTGTATTGAATGTTGAAATACAATACTAAGTTATATTCAAGTTTTTGGTAAGTTTTATATATTTTGATTGTTTCTTTATGTCTTCGCTACTTTGTAAGATATACCGCTATCCGTGACTATGTATCTCTTAAAAATGTTTTCTTACAAAAATTGGCGTGTGCCATATGTGATACACGTGACGTCGAACGTATTAAAGTGAGCGATTATTTGACTATCCGCTTTTCGAAAGCGATGTTTATTTGGCGTGGGCGATTGTATTTTGAATACCTGTCTGCGGCAATGGCTCATACAACGCGTATAGAACTGACGCAGACACATTTTTACGATGCTGACTAAGCAAAGAGATCGCCTAAAAATTTGCAAACAAGGTGACTCGTAGATTAAGCGAGCGTTGTTCCGAAAAGGTTGAGAAACCCTGGCTTAAACGATTGAAGATCTCATTGGCGGCGCGTTCGAGAATGAAAGATATCGCGAAGGGAAACAGCAATTACCTGTCCGGTAACAATTTCATCGAAAGAGAGTCAAAGGGTCGTCGGTGGCGGAGGGAGTCGAGATATAGCGTGGCGTTCGGCTTTCAGTAACCGGAAACACCGTCAAAGAGGAAATACGAGGTGCGGACTGTAAGGGACGGGGGCGAGTTTCTCGTACGAGGACGAATTAAAAAGTTCGTGCAGGATGGCGCGGCCGGGGACGGAAATGGAGGAAGGTGGGATCCTTTTTACGCGAAATGAAACGAGATCTATATATGCCGGATGAAGAGAGGCTTCGAGGGGAAAGTTTTTATTGGACGTACGCGCAAGGTACTACGGTAGTTATCTCCGGTACACGGCGCCGTGGCCGGGTTACCGTAAGTTCGTAACACGGGGGATCGGCTTCCGGTCGACGTCGGGGGCCCCTATCTCGACGGAGCTCGGAAGCCACCCAGAAAAATCCCTTCAAACGAAGCCGCGCAAAAATTCACAGGAAATTACAAGCTTTTAATGGCCTTTCACAGCCCGTTGATTTCACTCGAATTGGACATATTTCCGATAAAATTCTTTGTGCGTCCCCACGAAGCGTGCAACTATCCGTAATATTGAATATTTTATGAATGTTTTGTGCTCGCATCCGCGCCGCGCTGGCGAACGTGAGGTCGCGTACGTAAATATCGGAATTATTTATTAAATTGGGAATTATTGAGTATTTTAATTAGTGAGGATTAGGCATGCATTTTGTTTTTTAATCATTTTTGTACGAGGAAAATGAATTCTGTGTATCTCGTTCATTTATGTTTATTTTATATTTTAAATATTCATTCCAACGATAATGTGTTTGTCTTTGATCGGCGGAGAATGAAGAACATTTATGATTATTAATTTTAATTTGGAATGTTCGTTGTGTTTTCATTCGACGGAAAGCTAGGGGATAATGATGTTCCAAGTTTCTTTGTGTTTTACTTTTTATTCATTGTTTACTGTTTTTTGACGATTGAATAGATTTTTGTGAATATTATAATTACGCGTTGTGGAAACGCTAACTTTGTTAATTATTTTTGTGTTTTAAAATTTCTGTACTGAATACATTAGAACTTTTGTTATTAGAAAGTTTTATGATACTGCCCTACTGAATCAGATATTTTATCTAAATTTATATAAACACATCCAATTAAATACGTACATGTTATCATTTTAAGAATTTAATTCAACTACGAATCGTAGTTATTTTTATCACTTATTTCTGGAAGTCATTTTAAATGTAAGCCAGAGGCAAAAAGTTCAGAGGCCTATCAATAATAGTAACGTGTGATAAACGCACATGCAGGTTAGATGTCAAGGAAGCTAATTTAAGGTGGCTCTTAAAAGTGCAACACAATTAATATTTTTAGTTAACCAACGTGGTTTTTGTACATTTTTCAACGCGGATAATTTCTCAGATAACTTCCCAAAACAAGCTGTATTCTAAATTCTTAAAAAGAATTTTCCTCCACAAGCAAAAAACAAACTCTCGGGGGGAAATTCTGATTCCTCTAGAATTTAGAAAAAAATCGGAGGCTCTGTTGCACAAATTCTCAGGAAAGAAACAAAGCGTAACAGAAATATATAGACTTCTCGAGGTTCTGGAGAGTGCGAGTTCAGTTATAATCTTTTCGTCCTCATATCAGTGGAACCTTTCGGGTCGTGTAATAGCAATATTTAGAATTCATACAAAATAAACAGCAAATAGAGTAATATCAACAAAATAATTAACATTAAAACCTTTCTTAATATATTGTTGACTGGTTCCGAATTAACTCGTGTTTGCACTTGCATTGGTTATTTCAATTTTTGAAACGCAGGGCAATATAGAATATTCCAACAGCAAATATTCAAAGATACCTAAGAGATATGTCAAAAATTTCATTTCAATTCATTATGTACAAATAAAGTATACTGAAGTTTATTTAGATTGTCTAACTGTCATATTCAATTATGGAATAACAACCAGTGACATGGGATAGCTTCTGTGTAAAATTTCCAGTCAACAAAATGTTAAAAGAGAAATTATACACTCCTATAAACATTTCATGTAAAATAACATTTCATCCGAATACTAATCTCTCGATTAATGTCGGTAACGTATTTCATATGTTTTTCCTTGGAAATATAGTTCCTCGCTATTCGAGGTTTTCAAAGCCTATAGCAAGAATAAATAACTAGACCACAGAGCGATAGCTCAGCTACCACTAAACCAACAAGAGGAGCAAAGCTACAATATCATGGTTAAAATCTCGCGGTCGGTTGAAAATCTTACTGCGTCTTGCTATTTTAAAAGTATCGGAATCCTATGGTTTTGACATAAACAGTCGCCACAGTAACCGGCGCACTTTTTATTTTTGACATATTCTTTGCCATTTACATCAAAGACTCTTTCCATTTCCACGGCTCCCGTTTCGCGGCGTCGCATATTCCTACTGTCCTTGTTTCCTCCTCCTGCCTTTCTGAATAATTTCCGCGGAACGCAGCGAATATCCCGATTTCTCATCTTTCCTCATCGACAACACCTTGTGCCTCCGTGCTCGCCGATAAAGGACACCATATCGCCGTATTCATCGATCTACAACACTTTCAATGCGCATCGTTCTACTCCGTTCGATGCGTGACGTGCAAACGAGACCGAGAAGGGACGAGCAGTTCATTTAACTCTTTCTTTACTTTTAAGCATATTTGAACAGTTTTATGGAAAGAAGAAGAAATACAGGGCGATGATAGCAAATGATCAGTTTGATGATGCAGAATAGTGCAGTAATTTTCTTGGTCATCCTTTATATTGAGAAAAAGAAAACGATTGTTACGGTTGGTATATGTTTAGTTTAATATCTTGAAAATTAACCTTTTGGCTACGGCGAGCCGTTAAATATTATTTAGGTGTCAGTAATTGAGAAATTTCGACGCAACCTATCTAATATTAAATATTTAATGTGTTTAACAGTAAAGAAAAGTCCAGAACGAATATACAGTATATATTTGTTTTTCCAAAACCAAACTTACTGCATGTTCGTAGATATACTGCAATGATCAAGTAGTCAATAACTTTGAACACTTATATCTTGGTAACTACATACGGAAAAATAACATAATTCAGTAATCTGAAAACATCTTAGGGTCATCTGCAAAAATACAAAATCAAAAATATAAGTTCGTATTTAAAATTTTAATTTTGTGATTTAACAAACTTGATAATATTCCTATAATGTAAAAAAAATATAACTGCCATATGTTTAATTGTATACTTTATAACTTTTGTCTAAAGTATTTTTTCTACCACCTATACTTTTTAAGTTATTGAGTTTTATCCAGAAAACTGGCGTTTGGCCACAGTGTGCGGCGAGACTTGCCTCGAAACTATATCTCTGCACAACAAGCTTTGACGATGTTAGTATTCCACAAATGTAGAACTGTGATTTGAGACTAATAGAATTTTCCACTGTGCAATTACTTTAGATTAGATTATAATGCACAGAGCCACCGATGACAAAGAAAGAAGTGCGTTGCTATAGTGGCGTATAGTCGCTAAAATGTTTATGGAATTAGAAGACCCTTGTGAATAATAAATATGTATCTGACGTCTCTTCCTCGTCGGATAGTATTCCTTAATAAGAAATTCAGTTGTGTAAATAAATGAGTTTATTTATCACGATTTACATAAATAATGCATTAAAAACAGTACCCCTTTTTAATGTTTCTGATTAAATGTTTATTCATTTACCTATAAATTAATGTGTGAAAATGTATAGCTAAATTTAAAATACGCGTCTATTGCCATTGTATTCACTGGAATCTTGCTTTTTGAATTGTGAAAAAGTTAAATAGTTGAATTTTTATCCAATAAGCAAGCAAATAATAAGTTCCATTATATAATACTTCAATTGATAATGTTATAATTTACAATACATTTGCAAAATTCGCGAACGAATTCCTTTCGTTCCAGTGGTTTCAAAAATATTTGATAAAAAATTTTCCTTTCTCTCCAACTTCAGTGGTCTTTCCATGCTTTTTGAATGAATGGTGGTCAATAAAAAAATATGGATCAAATACTTTCGTAAGAGCTACTTTCTGCCAAAGTTTCATAAAAATTTGTTGATATGATTTTGAAATGTTCCCTTTTAAGCTGAAGGTTCCGGAATCGGAATAAGAAGCAGTTTATTTTTGCACATCGAAAATTTCCTCAAGGATATTAGAATATCTCAACATTTAATTTAATGCCCATTTGTACATATTTTACTAATATTTGTGATACCTGTTCGTAACATTGTTAAATGTAATAAAATGTTGTAAAATGTTCTCAAATAAGTTATTACAATGCCATATTAAACTGTAATTGAATGAAAAAACGTTGTAGTATAAAATTCTAAAATATATTAAAAAACCCAACAATATTGTGGAGTGCAACGATTCAAAATATAATATACTCTTATGAAATAAAATGGACACATACTTATGAGCAAATAAATTTAGCGACATCATTTAGTATATATAAATTAACACTAAAACTACCGAGCGTTTAATACGATTAATATATAATCCTTACAAAAATTGTAATGATATATTTTCTTTGGTTTTTTCATATATTCATTATAGTGTTCAAGTGAAGCTACTTATTTTTTAAATCATTTCAAATGTTTAACATTTTTAAAGTATCAATAATTACAAAATAAGAAAACTGAAACCCGTCATTTTTACGGGTACGGTCGTTTTAATGGTAATAGTATAGAACATTTTAATTCTATTGTAGTATGTGTTATAATTCACTTTTACCATGCTGCAGTCATGTCTTTTGATATGGTAACAATATATCGATAAGGTAAAGAAGCTATTAAACACAAAATAAAAGTGAATGATGTTGCATAGCATTCACCTTCTAAAAGTTAAAATAATTCTGCCTTGTCTGAATATTTAAATGAATCTTGTTTAACTTTACTTTAAAACTCAACGAAGAAGAGAACGTAATGTAAACCGATCGTCACCCTAGATTACTCATCACCTTGACCAAAGATATACGAGGTACTATGTCCTTGAAAAAAAGCACTCGTGTGCATATCGCGCATAGAACATCACCCTTATGACCCTGAATAACCGGGGGTCAGACAGATCAGTGAAATGTTCGTTCATTATAAGGCAAAATATCAATGTTAAGTTAACATCTTTGTGGTATTCATTTCGTTGAAAATTTGAGGACTATAACTGCCTAACGAAGCATGTGAATACGTTACTCATGCCGTTGGCATGTTTAATAAGGTTACACGCATTTGATTTGCATTGTTATTTAACACAGTCACTATTATTAATGTTAATTCAATGTTTACGTCGCTAATAATCGAAGTAAAATTATATTTCTCGTTAATAATATTAGCCTTGGCATGATTATTTTTTAATACATACAATTAGAACAGAAAAAATTAAGAAAATAGATTTCCTGTATATATTTTTTTATATATAATATTTAGTACTATTTAATCTGATGCGTTTTATAATAAGTGTGTGTATCAATTCTAATTTTGTGGCATGAAACAAATTGCAATTGTTCGCAAAATAGCTAATAAAAAATATTAAATTAATATTCAAAATTAATATTTACGTTAATAAATTTAATACTAAATATCACTAGTGTAAAGTTTAGTATTTTTCAGTGACCAATTACTCATTTCTGAACAAAGAATTAATCGAGTAATAGAGTTAAATTAAAATTAAATTACCCTCTGATAGATAAGAGTTAAAAATGAAGAAAGACTATTATTTACAAAAAGTGTATGCTTTCATGTGTACTAATCAAATTTAGTCTGTAATATAAATATATTGATACAATTTAGTAGTGTTATATATTTGATCGCTAAATTATAGATTTTATGTGTTTATTATTTTGTGTAGTTTTTGAAAATCTTGTGAATTAATTTTCAAATGTCTAAAGTGCTTAGGGGAAGTAAATTCGTATCTAGTACTCGCTTCTGTAAATTTTTTAAAAAAAGATGCGAGTTTGCGTAACATCTGTGGCCTACCATTAGAATTTACACTACGATTTTGTTCTGTTCCTTTTTGGCTCAACTATCGTTTTCTGGTTGGCTGGTTTTTATATTTGAGAACATACAAGTTGTTCCACAAGTAAAGTGGTGAGCGAGGTAGAATGGAACACGTGCACCAATTTCGGAAGACTGTTATGTGCCACTCTACCAAAAGAACGATATCGCCATAAACCGCGATTTTTACGAAATACCAACGACGATTGGTCGTCGGAATATAGTCAACTGTTAAGTGCATCTGGCTTGTTTCATTCTATAAGAACGGATATTTTCCATAGCAGGAAAGTAATTTAATAGGATTGCAGAATTTTAAAAATATCATGGAGAAACTGGATCTTCAATTTCATGCAAAGAAGAAAATGAAAAATTTCTATAATAAATTTTTGCTGTGATATTAATGATATTATATTATATATTAATGATATAATTTATTATATATTTATTTTACAATATTTATTTTACATTTAAAAAATTTTTCGATTTACAAATATCAAATATAAAGAAGTTGTATAATAATGTCAAAATATTTAAAAAATGTAAAATAAATATTGTAAAATATATATAATAAGTATTATATAGAACAGATATGGTATATAAACATATCTATTAAATATGTCTCGATATTTGAAGTTCTAGGATAAAATATTTCTTCCAGATTTTAATTGACTGTCCAATGAAAACGATTAGTGGTAAATGAATGTATTTGATAATTCATCGTACTGTTTAATATTTGCGTCAGTACAAATTCAATTAACAACCTAATATACGAGTATCATATAATAATATGTTATAATAGGTAAATAATGAGGGTGTAGTATAACAAGATTATTATAAATATATGCAGAGGAACTTAAAGGGTCACATAATCTTGGATCAAACTGCGTGCGTGCCATTGTCTCGGTAAATGTGTGTGCTAGATTTATGCGTCCATAGGCACGCGTTTCCCTATTATGTACTCATTGTTGAGAAGTGTATGTACAGTACATAGATCTTCACCTTTGTAGGCGTATATAACAGCTTATGTACCAACGACCTGAGCAGCTGTATCAACTTACAGATTCAAATGCACTCATGCGTGGATAAACTAATGCTGACTGTTGCGTTGACTCGATTTTGTGAAACACGTATTACGTATATATTAACAGAAATTGTCTAGAATCGTAATAATTTATTGTACTCACTATCAGTTAAATAGATTTTGATTGTTTTATGAGAAATAATTAAAATTCTCTTTCTTTTTTGTCTTTTTTACCTTTTACTTTTAAATGGATTTCAAATATTAAGTTTCTTATTATGGCATGTGTTTATATTTAAATTAATTTAATAAATTAATGTACTGTAAACAGTAGAAGAGTAATATTATTAATCATAAACGCTATGGTAACAGAAAAACCCTAAGCAGTAGACGACTCTTGTGAGTTGGATAAGTAGAATGAGTTCAGATATAGTCAGGCGAACAGAACGTCAGGCATTCTGAGCTACTACTTCGCGCATATAAATAACAATTGCGTTTTTCCAAATCGCTAAAATGTAAATAAGTCTAGTATAATCTGAAAAAGTCTAGTTTTTGACAAGTTTGTTGAAAATACCAAAGACAGTGAATTTCTCAAGATTTAGTAAAAATCTATTAGTAGTTATAGATTGCCTTCTGGCACAAACGAAAACATAATTACTTTATATTTGCAAGTAATGTGATTCTTCGCTTGAAGTTTGTTCAGTCCCCTAGTCAAAATAAATTAATTAACTTTCAAAATATATGTCTTCCATTTGTTTTTCCTTAAAGTATATTTTTCTTGAAATCATATATCACATCCTTCATATAAAGCACAAGTACGTATATTTATTTAATAATTCTAGTATAATAAGATTAAATCTTCGTTACAATTACATTTAATTAAGATTCATTTATGTAAAAAAACGGAAATAAAATCTATATCAAGAACTGTACAATTAATGAGAACATTCCAGAAAAATGAGTCAGATGATGTATGGGAAAGCAGATGAATTACGGATGGATATCGTTTCTAAATTATGGAACATTTACCGAATCGCTGATTCTGTTCGCTATTCAGGCCACGGAAGATGTTGTACAGAAGTTCCTTGTTCGAGGAAATCGGCCAATAAATCAGTGTCACTGTTCCGCTGTGTGCGGGTCAATTATCATTAAAGAAAGGTACGATTGGTCTGTTTCCTTCCCCAAAACATAACTTATTTTCCAACCGTATTTAACTCCCCCAAAAAAAAGTTTTAAATGGTAATCACGCTAATAAATATCCCAAACGCCAAGGTATTATTCACGACAGTAAAAGCTCAGATACATCTACAGATAACTCTAAACAAGTCAAATGAACAATATTTGGTGTGCGAACATATACGGACTGTATCATTTTACTATAAGTGCAATTGTCTTTGGAACTATTCGTTATTTAAATAATATCTTAGGCATGTAAAAGTTTCAATTAAAAAAAAAAACATTCGTACCTTTTTTTACAAAAAAATTCTGAAAGATTGATATTTTTCATCAAAAGAAACGAAATTCTCCTTTAATATAGAGTTTTAACATGTTCAAAGAAACAGAATAAATTGTAAAAAATATTCTTTTTTTTTCTTTTTTCTTTTAAATGATAGATACGGCAAGCTCGTATCGATTACTTTGACCATTAGCAACGATACACAGTGATGTACAAAAAGTTCAAACCAAATACATTTTTTGCTCAATCCGATACGTAAAAGAATTTTGCTATTAGTTAGAACTCTTTAAAATTCGACTGAATATCGCTTTTCGAACATGCAGCGTAAAAATTTATCGGACAAAAACTATTGAATCACAAAGATAAAGATACCAGTAATTGACCTAGTATCAGTAGATGACTGTTTTTCAGGAAAACGTAAAAAATAAGTTTTTAAAAGCAATAATCTTTTTTGACAAAGATGTGATGCATATGTTCCAGCATCTAAAGCAAGTACTGAATTTTTAAAAATGTCTATAAAATTTATATAACATAACTATTTCAAAAAAGTTCCCGCTTTTACATAATGTAAAAAATTCAAACGGCATTTTCAAGCATAAAGTCTCTCTATTTAATAAAGGAGCAAACGTTTACTATTATTAACGTAGAATATTTTTCTTAACTGGTCCACTATTGGTGCTTTTACGTTACTAATTGCTTGAGGATTATTGCTATGTTCCCTGATGTGCACGTACAATTGAAAGAGGTTTCATTCATCATTTTATTGGAATTAATATGGTACGAGTGGTACCGACAGCGAGCGAATAGCAAAGTGCATAGCTCGATTACCTCAAACAGAGTACACTCAATATTTGACAGCTTATTACGGAGTTAATTTAAAATTTTTCATTTTGAAACTGAGTTTACTTTCTAGGTAGAATTTTAAAACGTATGACTATATATTTTGAAATGTAAATATATGAAACTTTCCAATACTAGAGAATAATTATTTTCCATAAGAAACTATAATTTTAATAGTTACTAGTTACTAGAATAAAATAAGTAAAAATCATCTTAACATTTAACTATCGACTTAGGCTATCAAAGACTCCATGGATCTTCTTTGTTAAATGATAACATTATATTTCATAGAACCAATGTTTTAATTTTCTTGCTTATTTTAACCCTTGTCACTCCAAGAATGATGTGCACAGTATGTTTGCAAGTTAACTCCAAATAAATTTTGTTAATTTCAAAAAGGAAAACGAAGACACCATAATTTTGATAAAATATTTATTTATTAGAAGAAGAAGTAATATTTATTAGTATCAAGCAATACCAACTTACAAGAATTTAATTCACATCTTATTGTTGTAACTGTATTCACTATAATCATGTTTGACAGTCAGACTGTCAGTTGCAGTGACAAAGGTTAACACACAGATTAAATTAACTTGAATGTTTAACTATGAAAAACATAACAAAAGTTGCGTAAGAAAAAAATTTGAGCTGCTTTGAAATTAATCTCAGCAATTAAAAGTTAATCTATCATACAATTTCAAAAGACTACACACAAATTGCAAAACTCGGAGGTCCATATTTTATAAACAAATTCGAAACGAAACTTAAACCCCCATAATTTTATCTGCAGTATGCTATATTTCGTTCAGATCGAAATCTATAGGATCGATGTCAGGAAATAGATAATAAATTTGGTTTGGAATATCCTTAGACCTTCATCCCCTTACGAAAATTAATAACATCTTGTTAGGTACCAGATTGTTCTCATCGTTCTATTCCCTACCATATTGGACATATTTCATGAATTCCGCTCAATATTATTGTTTCGTAGAAGAAGATCAGAATGTCAAAGGAGATTGTCCACCTTTGCTGGAAGCTGCACCCTCGTCTGCGATGTCGGCTCCCAGCTAACCCTACGGGCACCGAACTAAATCTATCTGGTTTATCTTCACTGATTTAATTTATTACCTGGATATTACCGAGTGATATAGTCTGTAGTCTGAGTTATGGTCACTTAGGCTCACAAAGGCTAGTGGATTTAAGTGACTTACTCGAATTACTTGAGACACGGCGACCTGACCTGGCATCGAGTTGCTATCGAACCTGCTCTTTCATCCTTAGCTTATCTCTGGGACCAAACTCGATATAGCAGATATTAATGCCGATGATTTTCGATGAGACACAGTGTCCAAGATAATAATGATATAATACTGCTTTATCATTCGCAAACAGAGTGTTCCTCTTTACTCTAGAAGTGCAATTATTTCACGAAATATTGTTATTTAAAAAGTATTTTAAGTGTAAATTCTTCTGTTTTAGTGGAGTTTCGACGTAGATAGATTAATACTTCTTTGTAGACAATAATCTGCTGTATCGATTCATGCAAACAAAATTACATGATTATACTTGAAAAAATATTCGCAACCTTTATATCTTCTATACATCTAGAGACGATCTAATGTGCCAAATTACTACTCTTTCTAAACAGAAAAAGTTGCATTTGGGATATTTTTTTAATGAATAGTTCAAAAAGATAATTGTATTTATAGATTAAACTGGGACACCCTATATAAAAACTTCAAAAAGTACATAAAAATCTCATACATACTTAATTGAAAATTACTCAGTGCTATAATATATTATGAATAAAAAGAGTTGAATCAATTGCACCATTTTATTAATTAAAAATTTCTGCTGCTTTATTTAATATTGATTTTGGGTTAGTTTTGTACTCCAAGGATCGTTTATTTCTGTAAATAATATATTTAATGGCGAAACTGCGAATAGAAATCAAGAACGAAGAATAATAAAATAATAAATGTAATAGTAATATATTTCTACTGTATTTCCATTTCATTTTCGGTTCACCGAAATGATCGATGAAGGAAATAAAATTATATTTAATTTCTGTTTCTTTGAGCTTTCACTAAAAATTCAAAATCTACTTCAACGTCTACTCGTAAAAGTCGAACAACTCGTGAGGTCACTAGCCGTACCGAAACTGACGTTAATTAAACCTTGTTCAAACATTCGTTTCCAGAACAATACGTCCGCACCTCCGAAACGCGAACAATAACTGTGTGAAGAATGACAGCTATTCTTTGGGAGGGAGTGTAAAGTGTTCAAACTTTTCAGTGATCAATTACTACTTACCTTTTCTTATGCGAAATAATTTAAACGAGAAGGGGAATATTATTATATCGTTTTCGTGTACTAAAACGAACAATCTAAGAAATTATACTTTGAAAAGAAATTTTAGAAAAAGATTATATATATATATATATATATATATATATATATATATATATATATATATATATAAATAATTAATATTTTTTCCTTTTGGTATGATGTGTAAGTATACAAATCCCAGAAAAATTTTCAATTCAAACACTTTATTTTTGTGAGAGTTACAAAGTTCTATATTTTAGTAATTTATTTGTTCTATAATTTATAATTCTATAAATTGGTATATATTCTTTTATATATCGAGCTTTGTACTTTCTAAGAAATCTCCTCTAATTGTAATCACACAATTTGTATAATCTTTATATTTTATTCAAGCTTCATTTATCGTGAAGAGCTTTTTTTCAGTCCTTGCACTTTAAAACGATTTCACGAGCAAATCCATACACTTTTTCACTCAATTGCATTTCTAAGGAAACCTGGTCACATTTAAGGCATTTCATGCGCAAGTAAGGGTTATTGAGATTAGAGATAGCGGTAATTGTATACTGAAGCTGTTTCGGAGCACAAAGAAATACTGTAATGGCGCTTTCTAACAATACTCGCAGTCTTGTACTTCTTGTTAAATCGCGAGGAATGAAACTAGCACCGCCAAAAAACCTAGTCCAGCACTACAATTTTGTGGAAGGGGATTACCATCATTGTTTTCAGTACTGTTTGCTTTGCCCTCAGAAGTTTTTCCACTTCTGTTGTTTATTACGATATTGTTGTCTCTATTTCTTTGGTTTGGGCAATTAGAAATTTTGATAAATTCTTAACTGACAAGAAAAAGGAAAATAAAATGCACTTTACTTACTTAGAAACGTGTATAGTTTAATAATTATAAATTGCTGTTAAAAGCGGAGAAATGCACACGTTTACATTAAAGATTTTTAAACATTATATATTCTCATTTTCTTACAGTTACGTGTATTAAGTTTATTAAGAACAAGAACGTCTCCTGTAGACATAATTTAAGAATGTTTTTAGAACAAATCTCCAGAAAAGTGTCTAAAAAATTGTTAAATGAAAATTTATATTTGTTAAATTCTATTCAAAATCTTCGCCACGAGCTTGACACGATATTACGAAGCAAAGGACTAACAGATAATTCACCGTTCTTAAACCACAGAAGCATACAAGCCCCGAACTACTCGCTTTTATAAGCATAGCGCGGAAAGCGTTCCGCAGCGAAAAGGTTAAAATAACCGTCGCCGTTTGGACGTTGTAGTTCGGTTAGCTCGTGTGCTCAGCAGCAGGCTCTCGAGTCGAGAATCGATTTCGAAGCTGCACGTTTCATAATGGAGATTAAATTAATTC
This sequence comes from Nomia melanderi, assembly GCF_051020985.1. Lineage (NCBI taxonomy): Eukaryota > Metazoa > Arthropoda > Insecta > Hymenoptera > Halictidae > Nomia > Nomia melanderi. The sequence continues at coordinate 2,829,711 of NC_135009.1, forward strand.
AACGACCCGATGTGTATTTTCAAAGAATACGTTAGACGAGTCATATGAACAGCGAGCGTAATCACGAAACAATACAGATTGTTTCGCGCCGAAGTGTTTTCACCGTGAAACGGAATTTCACTGATTCGCGAGAGCTGCCGCACCGAAGCGTTTAATTAATGTAGTAACTACAGAAAGTCGTGCGACTTCCGATCACCTTTAACCTCGGAGTCGTTTTAATTGCATCCCTATCGAACCCCGGTTGATCTTATTCTCAAAACATCGCGCCCTCGCGAAACGCTTAATTCGACATGTATCGGTGCTTCGCGACGCCTGCTCGATCACACTTGATTAGAGCCGATTAACGACGCCCCGACGCGTACGAATAGAACAGTAATAGGCATTTGTCATGTCAATGGCGCACAGTTCGTAAGAGCCCTCTATTATTTCCGACGGCGCTGTTAATTACAGGACATCGACGGGCTCGCATGCTTAATTATGGAATTGAAGCTGGTGTATCGAATTGGTTCACGCTTCAGGATTTCTTATGTACAGTCAGCAATGAAAGTATTCGAACAGCATTGTAAGTTATCATTGAATAAATTGTATATTGTATTTTACTATTTATTGAAGCAAGCTGCATTCGTGATATACACAAGCAATCAAATTTTACAAAATATATTTGGCAATATGCAAACAAATTAGGGAACGTTTATTGTGCTTACGTAGGAGTTACGTTTGAATGCTTTTGTTGCTGATTCTATACTGGTCCGCGAAGGTATTTGAAATCGATGCATTTATAATGGAAATATTGTACAATAGTTATCGAATATAGTAGATGCTTTGAAATTTCAATTTATTATGTTTGGAAATAATGTTATTATTATGTACATTGCTATTGGGATTACTATACTAAATTTTAATTGATATTGTCTATAAACACCAATGATAACTAGTATTTTAATACTTGACGGTTGGTTGGGTAAAAATACTCGTTTAGGCGTTTTGTTGTAGATTCAAGTAATTTCTAAGTTATAAATTATAACAGTTAACAAGTTTTTAATAAATTTATGTATTTTTTGCGAGGGGTCACATGTTAACAGAATTCATACTTCACTTCTTCTTTCTGCAAACTTACAAAATATTATCGGGCGTCAATAAAAATTCTTTCACTTAACATTAAAATTATCCAATGGCTCAAAATGACCCATCTCAAAATTTTTGATTTCTTTGTATGTTTGATTTTTTAACCATTATTATTTTTCTAATAGAATACATAGGTTCCTAACATGGAACACGTTCCATGTTGGGCGCGCAATCTTTGTTGATGTTCGATATTATTATGTTATGTTTTCATTTTATAGTATCAATCACAAAAACGATAATAATGTTAAAAAAACATGTTCAACGCATTATGTTCGTGAAGAATGTAGTGATCCCAATATGTTATTCATATATTCAATATATGAAACAAAAAAAGAAAAAAATTAACATAAGTTTAAAAAAGGGGAAAAATCGTTTATTTGTCTTTTTAGTTCCATAAATATTCATTTCTCGTGATAAAAATAAGTTTGTTTACAAATTACCTAGGTGTTCCATATTAGGAGCGATTTTTTCAGATCGCTGTTTCTGACTTTATTTACATTTTTTACCCTGATTTGAATGAATTTCAATTATTGAATTGTTTTTGATCAGTGTATATATGTTTATGAATTTCTTCGTGTTTTGATGTAAATTTCACTGAAAAAATGCATATATCGTTTTGGCAAACTTTTCAAATCAGGTACGCAATTTTAGGTGCCATTATCCTATCATCCATACATGTTTAAAATTTTGTAAGATAGGATTCTGTAGGCGTAAAATGAAATAGTAAAAACTTGTTTGAATATCACTCTTTTTAATCCGATGTTCTTCGTTCGGAAGCTACAGAAAGAATGCTCTGAGATGGGCACTGTTTAGCTGGAGAACCCCCTCTTGTCAGTGTGGCTCTCACTCTGTTTATTGCACCCCGAGACTCGGGGGCGCTTTCCCTTAAGAAGACACCGATTGACGAAACGCAGACAACTAACGTTCGACTCTCCTTTCAGTAAGGTTATCTTACAATTTACTTAAGTAAAAAAAAATGTTCGGGAGAAAATGAATGTTGTCCTATGAGCAGGAAGAAGCATCGCTGTGCTCTTCGTATATTTGCCATATGCGGGATTTACGATGCTTTCCTTATTACGTCACTGTACAAGAGCATGTAATTCGAGGCCACCCTCTCTTAACAAGTAACTGCGACGCTGGCGAGAATGTCTAACCACCTGCCGGCTAAATTAATCTTCCTTAATAAATAGAGCTCTCGCAAATTCACGGAATTTCCATCTCTGAATTTATTTACAGGGTTTGTTAGCAGTAATACTAAATCGTAATTACGTCCGGCGTATATTCTGATCGTCGCCTCGTGTCGCGTCGTCGCAGCAGAAAGTCAATTCCTCTCTGACTCTTAACAGTGTACTGCCGGACATAATTCATTGAACTCGTTTACCTCGTAACTAATGGAAGTTTAATTAATTGCTTTGCCTGCCGTTTAAAACCGTTCCTTTACTGTTTGTTACGCTGTTATTGGGGGTTTACACCAAACACGGTGCGTTTTCGATTGTATAATTAATTCCATTTCTGAAGGTTTAAGGACACTTTTGTAAGAATAATTATGTAGATATTCATGTTATTTTAGGGAGTATTTACGTTACGTATTAATTGGATTAACTGTATTGCTGATGCGTACATACGTTTTTATTGTGTTCAGATTACACACAATATTGGGAATGATTTTATTATAAAATAAAATAAAACTTTAATATGTGTACTTTCAATAATTTACACTGTTTAGTATTTGAATTAGAAAGTTACGAAAACATGCATGGTTTAATTCTTTATTGAATTTCCTTAGGGAACGACGGGGTTTAAAAAACTTAAGTACTATGTTGTAATGCTGTTTTATGATGATTGATGCAAAAAGGGTAATACACTTAGGCTGTATACACTTCCCATATTCGGATTCTGTAACTTATAGTTTCGATAAGTTTTTAAATATGTTTTCAGCGAGAGTTACTCAATTTAATAAGGATTATGTAACTATTATATATAAGACTCTCATTTCATTTATTTACTTGGAGTTGTTTTATTACAAACATTTTACTTTACTTTTAATTCAATCTTAATTCATAAATATCGGATCTTGAATATAGATATGTTTTTAAGTTAAACTTTCGTTCATTTTGTCTATTTTTACTCCATGAATCAATGACATAAACATTAAATATAATTATTAAAGCATAAGCAGGTAATGTGAGAGAAGTGATCGGCAAATCAAAGATAAGCAACTGTTCAGAAGCAAAATACAAACAGAATCGGTCACGAACTAGTTTCAGAGCCAAGCAGTGTATTCTATTGTAAGTTCGGAAACTATGTAAAGGAAGATTCATCGTCCTTAGATTGGTCAGTATTCTAATGAGGAAACGTTTATCGGAAGCAGTAATGAACTATTTGAATATTACACAGTAGTTTCGCTGAAGTTATCTGCATGTAATGCGTTTTGCTCCGGCTGAAGTGATTTGTTTGTTAGAACTATGAACCTAATGCAATATTGTTGTAGTTTCAAAGTTCCGTTCCGTTTCCAATGTAATTTCGCGAACGTTTCATTAATCTTGGAAGAACGTAATTATTTTTTATATTAGTTTACAGGAAAAATATCATTAATACTGTGTCCACCGAAGGTCTCAAAAGACATCTTCTGAAATTTTAATTAAAAATTATTTTCCAAACTTAGTAGTATATTCTAAATTGACTTTTTGACTTTTTCAGTAATGATTATAAAATTAACTACATGGAATGTCCAAAATTCAATTGAGGAAAAATGACTGAACTGAGAAAATAATTTTAATTTAAAATTTCGAAAGGTGTCTTTTGACACTTTCGGTAGAAATAGTGTTAATAATATAAAAAAAATATTTAATACACAACTGTGAAGTAAAAGTGGCACTGAATGATTATTTTTAAACATTTTATACGACGGACATAATTTTAATATTCTATATGTGGTAGACTTTAGAAGACCCTCCTCTAAAAGTAATATGTCGTTCTAAAGGTAACTACAAGGAAGATATATACCCCAAATTTCAGAGAATAAAATAGAACATAAGGAATGAATCATATTACATCTATTTTCATTTTAAAAACTACAGGTTTTGAATTATCAGAAAGCTTGACTGTGAAAATAAATCTTCCATGTCATAATGCTAACATTTTATAAATTGAATTTTTTTTATATAAATATTGTAATGCTATTAATAGTGATGGAAATACTTTGAATTTCAATCTTAGATGATTCATCTTGTATATACAAATATATGTAGATATCAAACAGACCATGTACTGAGTGTAACAAAAATTGATTGCATTGTATTTGCAATCAGACACGAGATACAACAGTGAGTAGAAAATCAATATCGGTATCCGACTCTCCGTAAACTTAATCGGAAATGTCGCCGACACGATTAGAAATCATCAGGTACATTACTGACTGGCAGGAAACACCTGTCTGCAGTTGGAGAGGCAATTTCCTGGTTAACCTAACCCCTGTTTACCCGCACATTACGTTGGCCAGTCCGTTAGACGTCACGTTCAAGACGATAAGGAATTTAAAATTTTATCAGTGAATTAGTGCTAAAAATAATGAACGTACCGCTGACTATTTTATGTATAAAATATCAACAAACATAAAACTTTTATTATGATAAAATTAGAACGATCCGGTTAAATATATTTCATCAATTTCGTTGTAACTATTAACCCGATATTTCTCAATTACAGACACGAATTTAAGTTGATGATAATTATTTAAAGATAACGATCTTCTGTCTATAATAATTACAATTAGAAACTAATTTACATTACTATAAATGTAATGGAATAATTAAGGCAAAGATTACTGGGTAAATAAATAAAAAAATGAAAAATAAGGTAATGATAAAGATGAATATAAATTACAAGTACATTCACCAACTTGGTTTACGTGATAATAAATAATTTAAAACGTGATGATAATAGAAATTTATATATAATGTCGAAGACTTTCAGTAGCTATAATGAGACATTATGTTAACATTTTGACAAATTAACGTATCAGCATATTTTCTAGGGAAACGTAGAAAATTCAAAATTAAAGAGAATTTTATTTCATCTCAGATGTATTCATAATGCAAGTTAAGTAAACCTACACAAAATTCCAATGCAGCTTGTGTTGTGTTTAATTTTATGATTGAGACAAATTATAAATTTATAAACGTCTAGAATTTAATCTATATTTAGAAATAGTATCATACTTTAAATCTTGTAGAAAAGAGTCAGGGGCATTTCGGTTTCGTAATATCAATGAAAGAAATAATAAATTTAACTCGTTACATATTTGTGATGTTTTGAACATTTTTTATAATGCGTAAAGAAAATTAAATAACTTTCACGTATGTCTGCTGCTAAAATTGTAATGCATGCTTAAGATATAGGAAGTTAACACAATTTCCTTTTTTAATTTTGTTCGCATTTTATAAAACCCAGTATTTCATTTTAATAAAATATTACAATATAGAGATTACTACTGAACAAACACTAGTCGCGAATGTGTTAATTTTCTGTATGCAAAATATAAAATGTTAGAAAAGTGCGTACTAATCGGCATACACCAACGTATCTAATATCTTGCATTTTGTTCGTTACTTGGAGAAACGATTTTATTATTATGTTGCACTCAGATTTTACAATAAAAGTATAAGTTACTAAAAACAATGTTGAGCGCTGCAAATATGTGACAATGGTCACGAATGTGTTAGCTTTTGCACCAATTCGGCGCTAAGAAACTAATTACATCGAAAAAATGGTGACCAACGCGATTTTGCACCTTCAGTATTTTGTGACATACCTGTGACATGTAAAGTTTCCAATGATAACTGTCGACGGTTCAGCTGACATATGAGGATCGTAAAAATAACTGCGATTCCGCTTTTGTTTGCTCGTTATTTTAAAAAGCGGCCATTAATGTTGCTGATGCGCCGCCATGACAGCGCGGTTCGGTGCCAAGGGAAGAGCAACTTTTCCTCCGACGAATCGACTGTCGTAAATCTGTCGGCCTGTCTCGTCCGTCTTCTTACGCAATTTCTTCCTCTTCCCAGTGGCGATATTAACGGGACGAAATTCGATTGCAAACGAACCGTATCCAAATATTTTTCCACGGGTCAAACGAAGAATAACGAGAGACTGCAGAGTCCTCTACGGAACAGCAGAAAATCATGCGCGTTGCCATCGCGCTTTTTAAAAGTCTGAGAAACCAGTGCTGGAAACTTTGTTAAAAGATTCCGAAATCTCTTTCGAAATTTATGACCGCGCAAAAGTGCCCGGTTATTTATAGCAGGGCCGTGGGAACGAACGGTGCACGGAAAAGTTTACGGCAAATGCGGGACGAAATCAAGCTAGTATCGCGATGAATTCGTGAAAGATTAACAACGTTCCCTGATACACATTGTTTAGAATATGAATTCATTTTCATGCGAGATTGAGAATATGGAAGTAATACTTTTTTACTACTCTGTAAGATGAATTTCTTAAACATTGTAAATATTTATTGTAAGGATGTGTACAGTGGTACATGAAAGTATAGGAAATTAATTTACACTTAATTCTGCTTTTATATAATAATATGTCCGTTCAGTGTAAAGAAATTTGTATAAAAAATATACTGTATCTACGGAAAAATAGAGATTGATTTCAGAGTTAAGAAATTAGTGAAATAATACAGTGAACGATATGAAAATTCATGTTACAATTTAGATGCTTGTGTTAACCTCTTGCATTATAACAACGTATCAGACTTGTGAAGATTTTAAATAGAATTTAACAAACACAAATATCATCTAATTCTTGTAAATTAAACTTAAATAATTTAAACACATTATTAATAATTATACTTAAGAGCAAACATAGACGTAGAATATGCCTAGATTTTTTGTTTTTGTTTTTAATAAATTATTAATGATAAAGTAATTGTATTGATTACAATCAAGAAATACATCATAGATCCATGGATTAAATCAAACCAAATCGTGGAAAAAGAATATCAATTTTTTCCTAATTCATTTCAGATTAAGCAAATGATGTAAAAAGAGAAAAATAATTTGTGTTAAAGCAAAACCATGTAAAAAATTTCGTGTAAAAACAGAATTGGCATTTATAATGGAAATGTTATCTTTATCGAATTGTAGATTTTTTGAAATGTCTATATTTACGATGCTTGACAACATGTAAGAATAATGTGTATATATTTCATTGAAATCGAATGACTTACGTATAAGATGTTCATTTCTATTGCAAATATATCGATTTTAAATGCTTTTGTGAACCAGTGTGTCTTCTGAATCTACCCATAAACCTATATATCATAAACAGGACATAGATTATCAGCAACGACCGTTAAGCGACGATTCATCAGTGGACAATGTTGGCACAAAAGAAAATTTAGGAAAGTACCCGTTAACGATGGCTTATTTTTAAGTTTACTCTCTACTATGATGTCTTAACAGATTCTACCCTTTTAGTGGTACTTTTTTAGACTACAACATTTTAAAATTAGAATTCTGAAGGGACTTGGAAAAATTCCAGACATTGACGAGGGTATGAATTTTTAAGTAGAACAGCATAAAAATAAAAATAAGATTTTTTGGCACGTGGAGAAGTCCTTCAATTATTCGACTATAATGTTTGCACAGAAACTACTTATAAATTATTTCGCTGTCGACGAAGGAAAAGAAGAAAGTTTTTTAAAAATGGAGATCAAAAATAAATTTCACTTGAGATAGATTTTGAAGAGGACTGGGATACCTTCTTGCTATTAAACTTGTAACGACACGACGGTGATCGAAAATATACGAACAATGTGATCGGATATGTTTTAAAATCTATTATAAAATCGAATTATTGTAAAATATGCCAGATATAGAAAAGATAGTAAAATGTGTAAATTATTTCGAAGAATGGTAAGAAAATGTTAAGAATCTCTTCTATAAATTGATATATTTAACAGTTTTCTGTGAAATAATTTATTATATTGTATCTTTTGTTCTTATAAAATCTACTGTAAAATCAAGTTACCATAAAATGTGTAGTGTATGGAAAAGAAATTAATATACGCATATGATATTAAATAATTATTTATTACTATTGTAGAAATGAATATGTTCAACAGTTTTCACTGAAGAAATTCCCGAATATCACCCTACCCTTTTCTAGTCACAATAAAGAAAGCTCTTAAGAGGAATTAAAAGCAAATAGCTCGACTCTATTTCGCTTTCGGTTAATTTATGAAAGAAGCAAGGGTTGAATAGAGTCTTTGCAAATGGTATGCTTTCCAGCGGATTAACTCTAGATGATAGTTGCCAACTCAAAGATATACAGACTGTTGGATGGCCATTGAAATAATGCTTAGAAAGTCAAGGGTCTTTATGTATGGCAAGTGAACTGGCGTCGTACCGTTTGCTTAAAGAATAGAAATATTGTTTTAAAAGGATCCATTTATGAAGTGATGAAGACGAGAGTGCCTCTTAGTAAGAGAATTCGAAGATTGAACAAGAATTGTCAAGGAACTTTTATTCAAATCGATAAATTTCTAATATGTCTGAGAATTCAGCTGTTTTATATATTAAAGTGCAGACATATTATAGGTGTACATCCATGCGTGGATTATAAGTATACATGTACACTTTTTCACAAATAATTTTAAGTTTGTCAAGCTCATTGTCAGACTTACTTATTGTAGAATAAGACCACTATGATTTTGATTTTATTATTGCCCATTAAATTAATTTTGAATAACTGATTAAAAATTTAACTCGGTCAGTGCCAAAATAATAGAGGAAGTATTGGAAATTATGTTTTAGAAATTTTCTTTATTACGGCTAAACCAACTTACATGGTTTACCCAAAATACATTCTCCATTATATCGCATGTTGCCCTCTACACACTACACTACATAATCTCTCTTCATTCCTTTTTTTTCAATTCAATATGTATATCTAACACTATGAATACCTTCGCAAATATTTGAACAAGTTTACGAAAATTTAAAAGTATTTTATTGTTTTTTAAGGAACAGGTTAACTAATCTCCATCTTTCTTTGGTTCTAGACATTTTCGATGGAATTCAATCGGATCATTTTGACCCATTTCGAACTTTGTAAGGGAAGTTATAAAAACCGTTTACATCCTTTTTTGCCACTTGTACTGACTTTTATCCATAAATCTCATAGTTTAATTTATAAGATCATTCTGTATAATTATGTCGCTTTTTAAGTTGTTTTTTTAAAGGAAATGTGTCGGTAGAGATAAGTAATAAGAAATGTCAGTAAACCTAATGTTAAGAATACGTTTCACGGATTGAACAGATGTTTAAGAATATTTAAGCAAAGAAAATTAATTTAAAAGAACATAAGTATGCTACAGTGAACATTGGATAATTGCAACATCGAAAACCTCTTCATAATTACATCATCGTTATATCCCCACTAAAACCCACCAGTTTTCTTTTAACACACCATAGCGCTTGACGACTGGCCGCGGTTAAAAGATGTAACATCATTCGACTATTGACGAACTTGACGATTTCAACGTCTTTTTCTTTTCTATTTGCAGTCCTTTCCTATACCTGAAACTTCAATAGGTTATTATACAAGTAATTATGATCGTAATTTCATTGTGTCTAGTGTAATTTTAATCAGGAGAATATAACAAACATAATGGTGAAAGTTGCATTCATCAAAAGTAAAAAATAAAAAAATCTTATTTTTGAATTAAAGGCCAATTCAAGCTCATCGCGAGTCTTTAATGTTGCCGAACGCTCTTATTCTCAACCTTTCTTTTTTCTCCACTCACGTTGTCCTTTTCTACGTCCGCCATGCTAAAATCTTCGTTTCTTGGCGTGGATTCGATTCTACCTCTTCAGAATTGTAACCTTTCGGTCCCGTTGAATGTTGCAATTATTTAATGTTTACTATTATCGTAAACTGTAGAATTATTTGCAAATACTACGTTGAAATTTTCAGTGGTAATGAAACGAACGAAAGTTCTATAACGGTACAAGTACCAAGTAGATTTTAAAACTCCGACAAATTTTATTTTACACGTTCAATTTGTTCTTCGTGTACGGAATCAGTAATACATAAGTTTGAAAGTACTGCTAATTGTGGCGAACTCTGTATTGTTCAGAAATCGTCCGACTCAGTGGTGATTGTTCAACTAAACAGTTGTCTTATTAGCTTTAAAAGCTCGCGGAAGTTTCACTTATGTAACTTAAGATTTACTGTTGCAGTTCTACCACAAAGTACACATTGCACACTACGTGTTTGCGCTTACGGTTCTCCTTTAATTAACGAATTTACGGGAACTTGGGATGCGTAATTTAGCTTAGACAAGTCGTGTAATTAACATAATTCATTTCGAAAGTTTTGCCCGGACGCGCTAATATAGCTCTTTAGCCGAAGAAACGCATAATCACGTGCAGCCACAAAGGAACACATCGTGATTACAAGTAACTTGTAATAATGAACGCTTCTTTCTTTCTTTGTTTTTACTTACTTTTGATTTAGTCAGTGAACAATTAAGGTACTAACCTGTTAACTGTGAAATTCAGTTTCAAAAATCTCTCGTTTCGCGTAATAAAATCAAAATATGAAGCGTGTAGTCATGACATACAGAATAAATCCATCTAGGGTACATTTAAATTATAAACAGATGAAAAATAAAGAAGAATTACATGTTTATCTGAAAAAATAAATAATCGTTTTCTTTGAAAGTGGAATAAGTCCATTTATCGCTAAAAAATCGCTTATTTTCATTAACAATTTTATCAATTATTATTGCATAATAAAATATGCAACAAGTGCATATTGCATAACAAGTTTATGGTTCTGTAAACATTACCCGAATTAATTAACGTTTGCCAACATTTTTAAGACAATTCAAACAGAAACCTTTAACATGTTGAATACCGCACGATTTCACAAAATACACAAAATGAAAAAATATAATATCAGATTATTCATTTGAATTGCTTTATTATCATTGTACGTTTGTCGTGCTGAATGTCGCCGTATTAGATAGAATTATTTATAACATAGAAATATTTTCGAATAACCATTATTCACTTGAATGAATTTTAGTAATTCACTTTGTTTGGAGGTCACTGGTGAACCCAATGGCATTCAACAAGTTGAATGTTTCAATGTATGAAAAAATGGATTTATACCACTTTAAACCCTTTGCCCTATGATTTACTTCTTAACTATGAATGATACAATTACCTTGCCATTAATAATTTATTGAAAAAGAGGAAAATTCTAGACGTGTCCTATGTATCTGTTTGCTCTAAGGTATAATCATTGATAACAGAAAAATAACGATTCTCTTTAAAATTTTCATTACGAGTCTGACACGTTGTTATAAGGCAAGAGGTTAAGAAAAGCCGGCTCAGGTATTATTGTCTAGAATTTCAGTCTCAACTCTCTATATCTACGGTTTAAGTACCTATGCATAACGGAAAGAGACATACAGCTTTGGGATAGCTTTGCAGCAAGCAAGTCTGCTTTAAATACGATGAAAACCGAAGTGTTCGCAGTGTTGCCCAAGTGCCGCAGACCCATTTCCTAGATTAACCATAGGAACTTCCGGGAATTCTGCCGGACGTCCCTCTTACGGTGGCCAGTTGACCGTTTTATTATGGTTGTTACATACCTTCCACCGTTGAAGCGGCGGTAGCTGGCAAATCCTTGCATTAATGCCGGAGAATAATCTTTTGAGCCACTTTCGTAGCTCGAGCGCAATTTAATCTATCTGAATTCACGCGATGATGGTTCCTAAAATCCTGAATACTGTCGAAGCAGTAGAATTTCCTCGGTTTCACGAACAATTTCAAAGAAATTTGTATAAGAAGCTGGTTTATCGAGCTAGTTTGTTTAACACGTTTGTAACCAGCGTGATATATTTGTGACACTTAGCACTATATATCTTTCTCAAAAAAGATTAAATTAATTCCAGGCGAGCTTGTATCTAAAATCATAATTTGCATAGTACAATGTATAAGAAGTTGACGCTATTCTTTTCTGGAATTTGATTTGCATTTTATAAAGACAATTTGTTGCATTTAATAAAATATTGAATTAAATGAAGATTGCTACTTGAAACAAATACTGATCGAAATTCAATCTGGATGACATTCGTGTTGTTTGTAGAATATAAATACGAAACTAAATTGAATTATTGAAACTCTTTGACTGCTATAGAGTCAGGCGCGATGCGAATTGTTTTGAATAAATGTTTCTGTTAGATATTTAAGCGAATAAATTCTTATTAACCGAACGTTTCACGCAGGTAGTAACTATTCATTGCTTGCTGAAAATTGTTCCATCTTATATTGGAATACTTTAACTTAATTTATTTAATTAATTAGTTTGAATAACAATGCAATTAACTTTTGATGAGTGTGATTCTTCTAATGTGAGAAGATGATTTATTTATGCATTGGCGATAAATTTACTAAGAGAATATGGAATTTATATTTGAAAAACAAATTAAATGTGAAAAACAATATAAAAAAATTATACTATTTTATACAAAAAAATTAATATTAAAGAAACTAATTCTATTGATTATTTATTATTCGTTATTATTATCATTTATTTGTTACCCAAATAAAATTTTGCTCCGTAGTAATTAAGGTCTGTTGATCTGTTGGTCTGTTGGTCTTGTTTCCTATCGAGTAATTCATGTTTTAAAGTACTCAGTATTTGTATTATAAAATATTAATATACAATTCAATTTTTCACTACACTTTGAAAACATCGTGTGCAGAGACAAGATAATGTTTTACCTTTCTAACGTTTTATCTTGTCTATAAATTGTATATGTACCTAGATTGGTCAAAGTGAAATCCCAGATAAGGATTAAGAAATATAGTTCAAACATTTTCCTACATGACGAAAATTGCCCTCTTTGTCGTTGCTGTGCTCTCTGAATATGATGCTTTTGCACAGACAATTTATAAACTTAGTTTCACAGTCAATTGGATCATGCGCTTTTCAAACATGTCACATAAATCATGAAAAGCACTTTATTTGTCCCTCAAAGGTAAATGTATTTCCTCAACTTACTTAATGATACATGTTTTCTTAAACAGTTAACTGTGGTATTAGATTTTAAGAATCTCTGTGGGATACAGTAAAATCAAACAATTGCGAGTATATACGTTGAACGAAGGGTATTAAAATAAAGATCTAAAGCAAAATGAGCAAGAATTATGGGTTTATTTGCAAAAATTTGAGTAATTAAGTATTAATGATGAATAATTAAGTATTGGAAAAGTTAATATTATTTGGGCTTTAGGACGACGAGTATATTCGTTAAACGCAGTTAACTGGTTCACTGACCACGATGTCTAGTTATCTTTGAGATTCTGTGGCAAATCATAGATAAAGATATCAAAATTAAATGATGTTTCCGTTCTTTATTTTTTATGCATTGCTATAAATATTGCTAAGAGAAATGAAACATAGAATGTACCTAGAATTTTTCTTTTTTCAATAAATTATTAATGTCAAAGTAGTTTTATCAATCATGATTACGATACAAATCATCCGGCAAGGGATAAACTTATGTGTGAATTATCGTTACATTAGTTTCAAAAAATATTGCCTATATCACATCAGAAAATGTTACATATTTCTAACGAAAACCTGTTTCAATGCAAAGCATTAACATCTTTCGAGTGAATCCTAGACTGTTCCAAAAATACTTACCAACTAGTAACTTCGGATCAATACGAGTTCTCGTGTAACAAAACGAAAGAAGATTTAAAAGTTAGAGCGCGCCACGTGCGAGGAATCGCGCAGCACGCGCGAAACTCAGACACACGGCTACCTTGGAAAACAAAGACGGACACATAAACGCATGAATTTTATCGCGGCAGAAACCATTCTTCGCGGGTCTCGTAAAAAGTCAGCGTGGATGCACGAGCAAAAGAAGAAGAAGAAGAAAAAGGAAAAGAAAAATGGAAAGAAACAGCAAGGATCTCGTTTCCGCTCGCGTGTGCGCCGCATAAAACATTTTTTTACGAGCTGTTCCTCGACCCGCAATATTCCCGTGGCGCGTTGACGAACCTCGAAGGAAATTATGATAAAATATGGGTGGGCCTGTTGATCCGTTCGATGCTAGATGTGTTTCCGTTCTGTCCCGTTCCGTTTCGTAACATCGGACAATTAATTCCGCTAAATTAGCCGAGTTCTGACAACGCTCGAGCCTCGGGGAATATGAACAACGCGTGGAGCGAAGCAGTTCGCGGAGAGTTCGAGATGCGAATAATTACGGGCGAGCTACGGGCTTGGGCTAGAAAAACGTTGAACAACTAATTAGTAACTTTGTTGTGCTAATCAACCCGACGATCAGCGAGGGGCAAACTGATGCTGCCCGCTATTCAATTTCAATTTCATAGGGATGTTGCTTGGCTTCGGCGTTATCGATGATTTTTAATTGAGTTTTCATGGTGGAATTGGAAAGTATGCTGGAGTATGCAACTATTCGGTTACAATTGAATTTGTTGAATATTTTGAAACGTTGGAAATATAGGATACAGACAATTATTATTTCCTATTTTGTATTGTATTCTTTTTGTGTTTGTATTGTAACATGAATACGTTCGGAAATATTCAATACTTTTGTTGTATTATTAGTTTCATTACGCGGTGAAATAATAATGGTGAATTTAAGTTGACCAGATGGTACTTGGTCATCACAAATATGAGTAGTTGCAATAAGTTATAATTAGAGCCTTATAATCGTGCTTGCATTTATACGAATTTCTGTTACGACATAGTATGTTGTGTTTTTAAAATTGTTTTGCCATTAACCTCGAATTCATTATAAGAAAGTTCAAATACATATGCACAATAGAGAAACGGCATGTTTATGTTTTAGAGGGTATCTTAATTTCATATTGGTAACGTATATATTGAATATTTCATCATAACGAGTGATAGATGTCTTAAAATGCGATTTTATGCGGCAAAATAAGACGGAAATTAGAAGTAACGAAATTGCGATTTCGGCTTTGGTTTCTAGTTCTTGACGATTAGAACTTTCTCTACAGCCTAATGAAGCTGCAATAAAGGCATGTGTGGGGTAGGTCAGTGTGAGATATATGAGAGACAAAAATAGGAGCTTGACTCTTGACCAATTATTGGTTAATTTTACTCGAAACTGCAGTATGGTCAATTTTACTTTTTGCTTTATTTTAGCTCGTGGAATCGTTATACAACACACAATCAGAAACTTTGTAAAATCGTATTACATAGGTTACTGCAAAAGTTTTAGGAAAGTATGAGAAAAGTCATAAACAAATTTGAACTAATGTTTTTATTACTTTCCAAAATATTCTCCTTCAATATTAATATATTTTCAACTGTATTGTGTCAGTATTTTCTTATCTTAAAAATGTAAAGCTGTACGAAAATAAGAAATTCTTGTACTGAGATATTTTCGAAACTTTTGCAGCAATCTACGTACAATCGTCTTATAATCTCGTGTTGACATTGCGGGGAACAAAGAATCAATAATATTTAACCGTGCATATTTATTTGTGATTATATTTATATGAAGGAAATTAAATGAGTAAATACTAATTGAAAGTTTTAGGAAGTAAAAGCAATGACATTCTTCTGTCTATTGTTTAATTTTCTATGTACTAATTTGTATCTTTCCTGTTTAGATTTCGTTGGTCTCTAATTATTATGTGTTGAGGCTGTTCCGTCGCGGAACAAGGGACCCTTACGGATACCGAGGACCGCGGCACGTCGATACATGGCTCTGGTTTATGACACGGGCGCAAACACGATCGAGCGTTCGGGACAGTTCGCCCGCGTATTCTTCTATTGTTTTTCCTTTACTTTGCTCACACCCATGGCGTTCCCTCGCATTCGACCAGAAGTCTGTGTATCGTCGCATGGTCGACCTAACGTTCACCTCATCAGTCTTATCATTACGTATATTTTATCATAATATTTATATATCCTACCGTTTCTCAAGTGCCATGTTACAGTGAGGTATACATTTTCGACATTTCTATACTTTGCTTATAACGTCTGTTCCGGCACGGTTTATTTGGTTAAGATACATATCATTAAAAAACGGCAGCTCAACGACCTAAACCCCGAGCTCACAGCCACCAGTACCTTTGCAGGTCAGAAGGGACAACGTACCCCCTACATTCACTACTCGTAATGTGGGCGTAGGTTAAAAAACTATAACTAGCAACACCCCGAGCGTTTTAGCCTTCTGATTTGTCACTAAGGACACCGCCCTATCTCAGTATTTTTATATATATAGAGAGACATTGAGAGACAGACAGACATACATCACAAGTTCATAACAATCACGCTGTATTCACTGGACAACACACACACTTTAACTTTGTAAACATATACACATTCCTTTCACTCAATATTAAACAAATACAGTCCACTTTCGAACGAGAAAAGGAGAAGCCTTTTTTCATCACATCCATTTCACACAAAGTTAATTCGGCGTGTGAAAGTGTTACGCTACGTCCACTAATACTGCCTGGACAGCGTGCACGAACAACGTCGAACTTGTTAGAGATTTAATCCAGTTTTGTTGTGATACCGGGATGCGGTGTGTGTTTTTTTATTAATTTTCAGATTTTGTATTTATTTGTGCAATATGAATGTTTCACGAAAAAAAAGTATATTTATTATTTCAAAATATTAGATCATTTAAAACGAAACTGGTACTTCAATAAACATTTATTTCCTCAAAAATATTTTGCTGATAAGTCACATAAAGAAGTTGCAAAATGTTACATTATTTTTTATTTATTGAATAATATTAAAAATTGAAATAATGCTATAACAGTAATGTATAAAAAAAGTGTTATCAAATATTAATTTCAATTATGGGTTTACGGAATTCACTGTAGTTATTGAAAGTCATTGTTTCGATTCTGCATGAATTTTATCTTGGTTTTATAACAATTACGATACATTTAATATAACATTTAATAATATTTATATTATTATTGTATTGATTGAGTATAAATATTAAAATAAATCAATAATGTGTTTGTCTATTAATTTGTAACTCTGCACTGGCTTTTTGTTTATTACAATTCAAATAAATAATTAATAAACGATGTAGAAGCTAAATAAACTTCAGTTTTATTAAAAATTGCCGCGTAGGTTCAGTAATGTAATTGATTTTTATTTGTTAGCAGATAATTAATTCCTAACTTGTCTGGGTTTATGACACGCGCGTGACATCTTTGCTACCCTAGAGATTATGTTTTCAATATGCGTCCTACGATTTCTCATTCTTCATTTCGTTTATTATTTGTATTCATTATCAGGAGGACTCCAATCTCTAATTCATTAACAGAGAGTTCGCAGTGCTTTCTGCGTTTCAGTTACAATTAATATTTTGATACTTCGGATTTACAATAAGTCAGACATGTAGAGAATATCTCCAATATAATTTCATAAAAAGCTAAGTTTTCAAAGTAAATATATGCTTACAAGGAATATACTTTTTTTTGTGTTCTTGCAAATTGATAATTGACTTCGTTAAATTAATAAAGCAATAACAATATATGAATATTTAAAATTTTGTTAATTCCAAATATAAAAATAATTCTTTGTGTTATAATTTTTTTTCCACGATTAACTGTGAGTACGTTATAATGAACTTATAACCATATTAATAAAGTCAATTATATTTGCATTATTCATTACAACATTCATATGTATAATACAGATATATGGAAAAGCAGGAACGTTTAGTTATGGAATGCATTAAATTGAATTAAAAATGAATTTATTTCATTGCTTACTTTGATATTTCTCGATTATTATCTCTTCTACATAAAGGGTTATGAAAAGCTGAAGAATTAATTTCTAACAGAAAATGAAAGAAAATAAAATATTTAATACAATAAAGCATGAAAAGGTTATCCGTGTAAAGCAAAGCGTACAAATATTTTCTTTGATAAAAGTTCTCTGGGAAATCTCGATATCGGTGATTCATGCACTTCACGTTATGCGTTCAATACATTTTCTTTTTGAAGGAACCCCATGTTTGAAATACACGATACTTTAGTTTTCCATTGAATGGATTCTCTCTTTTGTAATACTTATCTAAATATATTATAAAATAGCAATTATTACACTACATTGAGTGTGCGATGTTTTTAACGAAAAGTTGTATAATAAAAAATGTAACAAATATTTTTGAACTTTAAGTAGTGAAAACTATAATTTTTGGTAGATACCATTAAACGTTAACTTACTTACTCATTTATCATTATATAAAAACATTAGAACGAAATTTTTTATTTTATTCAAAAGAATCAAACTTCAAAAATATATAAATATACGAGGTGTAGATTTTTTTAAAGATTTTTAAGATTTAAGACTTCGTTTTTCAAGCCTAAAATTTTGGCAAGTTAAATGCAAGTACCAATAATCATCAAGTTAAGATTATATTAATAAAAATATAAATTTATGATATAAATATACTTTCCTTATAACCTTAACGGGTTACATAGTTATTGGTACATTTATCTTCCATATTTGCAGCTATTTCTGATATTCATCTTCGTTCGTTATTTTCATTTACTGCTAGGAGAGTTCAAAACTTTATATAAACTTGTAGATTTCGGGGTTCTTCTCACATTTCAATAGCAATTGATATATCATTGACATTGACATGGCACGTTATAAACCTGTCCGTACTCAATATACAGCTGCGAGCCCTTGATGCCGGTTTCGAAGTTTCTCTTATCCTTTACTTCGTTCTGACAAGATAGATCTGGAGTTCACTTTGTGATATCATAACGCCATACAGTAGACAACTCAAGGCGAGCGGCTACAGAACACAAGAAGAACTCGGCACGTATTTCTCGCTTATAGTCTTTACTGGTCTCTGACACTCGATCAGTTACCACACAAATTTAAGATGGTAGAAGAAGAAATACCAAGCGTTTCTCGGTGAGATGGAAACAATGATATGAGAACAAAACAAGCGAGAAAAGTAACATAAAATTAGAAAGAATTTGAAATAGCTTCCTTAAGTCTTTTATTATTTTATGTTAGAATGAAAGGAAGGAAAAATTTAAAAAGCGGGCCATCTCTATATTAGTATTTCTTTAATATATTTTGTCAAAGTTATCATTAGCTATGGAAGTTATTAAAGTTATCGAAATTAACGTTGATTCACAATGGAACTAATCTAAATCTTATTTTAATCTGGTTATAATTTTTTTAGAAATACGTTTACATTATTTCTTCCCATTTTTTATTAAGCTTTGATGAAATATTTTCGAATGAGCTTCTTTTGATAATAACTTTCTAGTAAATAAATAACTTTCTATTCTCATAAATTAAAATCCCCGATCAACACCACTGCAACACTATTCACACTGAAAACATTGACAACATATTAAAAAATTAACGAAATCAAGATTAATATAATATATTACAAAATTCTTAAAATTATGGATAAGTTGCTATTAATAAATATTTACCAAATCCAATTATAGTCATCAAACTTACATCCTACTGTACACTCAAAAATTGAAAAAAATTTATTTTATAATTGATCTATGCTCACATTTCATGCTACACATCGAGATGTCTTTGTTCTAAAGTTGCCAACGACGTGTTATACACATCAATAATCTTACTGTATCACATATACCAAGTTGGATCTGAGTAGGATATGTATTGACCCGATCATTTTTTCATGTCTCACCGTGTTCAAAATTATTATATAATCATAAAAATTAGTGTATAATCCATATAAATAGGTAATGACAAAATTCTTCGGAGACTCTACCGAATCCCAGCATTCGTTGTGATCGCAATAGGTAAACGTCAACCGTGAGAAGATTGTATTTAAGACACTGAATCTTCTCTAAAGAAAACTAACATGCATCGCATCGCAGACAATGCGATCCACAGATAAAATTTAGAAACAGAACGTCTTTGAACGATAAAAGGAAACCGATCTTCTTTCGAACGAATATTCAGATCGTTCGCATGCTTGGGGAAGAGCGAACAGTTAAGATAATACCGAATCGTTCGGAAGTCCCCCTGAATAGTTACACGTCCGATTGCCACGGGCATGAATGTCTATCGAATCGACTCCAGTCGCCAGCTGGATCCATGTAAATACCAGTATCAAGGTTTCGAGTAGGCATTAGAGTAGTATTCAGTTTGCGTCCCGCTCGTTCGGCTACAATGCCTCGAAACGTCGCGTTGGTCGAATTTCGCGCGGTCCTATTTTCCTGGCTCGGAGTTTATTGAAGGTGAATGGAAGAAAAAGAAACATGATGTCAATGAATACAAATAGAACTGGCCAAGATATGTGTCGATACGTGCTGCAGGTGTCGCTGCTTATATATTTTGCTTTATCAGTGGAATTTTATGTTTCTGACCGTGTTTCTTGAAAAAGGAAAATATCTGGGTAAATATTTGCTTTAACATTTTCATCCTTGAATATGTTTTTTTTCTTTAATATGAATTTTGTGAGAAAAAACATGCGACTGCATACTAATCAGCCAAAACACATGTACTGACAGTAGATTAACACTCAATTCGTTGCCTTATAACAACGTGTCAGATTCGTGGTGTAGATTTTCAACATAACATAAACATTACTCGATTCCTTCGAGTTTAAAGTAAATATTATACTTCTGCAATCAATTATTATATATAAAAGCAAACATGGACATAGAATACGTCTATAATTTTTCTCTTTTTTCAATAAATTATTAATGACAAAGTAGTCGTATTGATCGGAGTTGAGAAAGAAATCATAATTCAAGGGATTAAACTGTTAGTCATAAGCAAAAATCCCAATGTGATATAATTTTCCTCCATCTAGGCGTTTTCTAGCTTTCCGGTAACTTAAAATGTTCGTGGTAATTATTTATATGTACCATTCGAGACGAAAGGATTAAGAAAGACAGCTTTGATGACGTTGACCTTTATGTGTGCTGTTAAGGACTTAATTTTGTGTTGCTTTTCTTAGTAACTTAATTACTAGTTTCTTATAGTTTTGGAAATTTTTGCGATTGTTTACAAAAATATCTGTAACGCTATGTAGATAATGCTGAGTTTTCTTTTTGGTATGAGATGAAGTTAAATTAAATTGAGGTCAGGTTTTATTTGTATTTATGCACATTTGATAATAAACAAGAACAAGTGCAGTTTATTATTTTAAAAATTGTAAAATGTTTATTTAATAATCATTAAATTTATCAGTAGCGGTTTACTACCTTAATTCGTTGTCAGAGTGTATACAGGGAAATTGTATAGAATGATGCTCTCGACAACGTATTTCAAGGTCATTGCAATTGGTAAAGTATGAATGATGAAAATATCAAAGGCTTTGCGTTAATATTTTAAAAAAAATCGTAAAAGATTGTCAGTTAAATTATTATGAAAAATAACTTAGAATTCTTTCCGTAACAACACATGTGAAAATAAAAAACATTAGAGGTTTCTCAGAAAGGAACTGTTCAATATGTTGAATTTATTTTCTCTTGGGATATTCTTATATAAATATACACGATAAGAAGGAATAATTTTATCGAAAATTTCGAGAAAGAAGTTGATTTGATGTTTTCATAATGAAATAAAGTAAAAAGTAAAAATTAATTTTTTCATTTAAATAGATTTATTCTGTATCTTTGATAAATTAACCATATTTATAGAGTATAAAATTAATTTTTTACATTAAATAATATTTTTGTTATACACAATATTTTTAGAAGAATAATAAATAACAAGATAAGAAATACTAAGTAATGAATAATTTATACCATCACTAACTCCATTTCTGTTGAATATATCGGGTTAGTTTTATTTCTCTATGAAAGTTGAAAGATGCGACGAAATGAATACTAAAAACTTGGCACCAGCATATAGCATCAAAAAATATTTGACACGTATATTTTTATAGCTATGTGCATTCATGTTTATGAAAATAACTTCCAGAGACGAGGATGAAGGATTCAGTTCAAGAAATATCTTAAAACTTCCTAAAAGTAGAAAAGAAATATAAATATAAAAAAGTCATAAAAGTTTTGAAATTTTTCGATTTTCTCGAACGAAGCCTTAAATGAATAAATTTCAATATTTATTTCTAATTTATTTTTCTACAAAGAAGTTTATAATTCACAAATAAACCATCAATTATAGGACACCTTACACGTATTAGGTCCAGTAATAATTAATGTCGTTTTTTTAATATACTTATAAAACTATTTAATTAAAGGATGAATAAAAAATGAATCTGTAACATAATTGCCATTATTAACTTCATACGTTCTATATATGTAAAAAGTTTGTAGGTTATGTTTTTTAAATTATCATGGAACCATTTCAGAAACGCATAATACAAAAGCCAAATGAATTATTGCTAAACCTGATACATTTTGCCTTTTTAGAGGTATACATTTTTGCATATCTCTGTTAACTTGTTGTATTTATTTTTTTTATATTGGCAGACTGAATTTACACAATTTCTTATTTTATAAAAGAAGGATGACGCAAAATGTTTTCTCTGTGTATTATAAGAAATGGACGTATTTATCGTCACTCCATTTGAAATATAAAGACAACTGAAGTGTGAGCTCGTGTTCCTTGAGTGAAGGTTCAATATCTGAGTACGAGCAGCTTGAACAATAAGTATGCAACTGCGCACAAACTTGCGTATAGCATATGATAAAACGTGTCAAATAAAATTTTGATACGAGCCCTTAAATTATGAGTTAAGAAATATTTTTAAATCGTATTTGTGAAAAGTCTTTTGTACGAAACTTTTTCTAGACACTACATTCAAGAATGAAAATATCATTTGCTTTATCCACAATTAATTTGTTTGATTATTAAATTATAGATCTTTGTGCAAAATAAAAATTTTCCAAATTTAAATGCACGTTATGTCAAGAATTTCGATAAATTGAACATGAAATAACGTTTCCGAATTTTTATTTCACGCATTCACATTTCATTTGTGATTCATAAAATCTACAGAGTACAGATCGTATTTTAAAATATGTTCTAAAGAACTTCGGAAATATAAGCTAGAAAAACAGATAGAACAAGAAACCAGCGCCCACTTCTACGAATTTCTAAATTTATGATGAAACGAAGTATTTTCTTTAACAAACTTTATTTAATTATTATAACTGGATGGTTATTTAATAAACTATATCAAGAGAAATAAATATTTTGAAACAGATAAATTTTATTTTAACCAATTCATAAAACAAGACACAAGACCGATATTAAATAAAAAAATGTTATCGATTATAAAACAAATGATAAATGTTCTGAAGTTCGGCACGCGATTTGAATACTTCTAACAGTATACCATATATTTTCAGTAAAAATAATTATTACGTAATTCAACGCAGATTCTACTGAGCTCACCATTCCCTTCCTCCATCCAATCCTGTAACCGTTAGAACAATTCAAACACTGTTTACAAACAAACATCAAACTACAGTATACAAACTCCTCGAAGCAGACACATCGCCAAGCACCGTGATCGCGGCGCAATTTTCGAAATAGTCGGGAAATTCAGCGTGACAGAGAAAATGAGAGGATAAAAAGCGGGCATCTGTCCAGCGTTCCGTTTCAAAATCGATCACCTTAACGATCGAACTCGAGAACAAAAGAAGCGCCAACGATCAAAAGGTTCGAATTTATTCCACTCCACGGAGCGTGTCATCCACGCTTCGTTCTACTTTCCTCGCAACCGAATCACTTTGTTTCGGCGGACAATAAACGTGGTCATATGACCTGTGATCAATCTACCGAGGGGCAGTCTAATAAAATATCACCGGTTGCACCAGCCGCCGTTTTTGACGCCCCAGATACAGTCGAACTTACGCCCGTGCGTCTTAGGTTTCTTCACACTTGCGTTTTCTTCAATGGCACTGGCATCGGCGTTTGTAAACACAGTCAAAACACATGATAAAATGAAAAATGTTCCACTACCGCCAATTATTTTAATTGTAATGATTTTATCGCAATACAGTTACAGGGTGTAACTAAATTGTTGCGCACAAATGATAGAGCATGTACAACTCATTAAACTGAGTAAAAAAACCCCAGTGAACATGGGTCCAAAACTCAAAATAGTTCCCGAGATGAAAATAGGTTTAGTTTAAGAAAAATGTATGGGGACAGAATCAAGAACAACGAATTATCTCGAAAAGTATCAGTGATACGAACAAACGTGTCAAACAAAAGTTACAAGGTATAAAATACTGCATGTCACGGTGGGAGGTATTTGACCGTAACATGACCTGATACGTCCTGCAGAGATCACGTCACAATTCTTAAATAGAACCCCATATTTTCCATTCCATATTTTTGAAGCCGACATTCAGACGTTTCCAAACCATAGACATGAAATTTATCTTGCAAGCCGTTATTAAAATATCAGTATCCAAAGTTTGTAAAGCATATACATATGTTTAATTTAATATTATTAATTTATATATATATATATATACATACATACATATTATAAGTATATTATACTATTATACAAAATGTATAATAATTTGTTTATAATAATATAGTTCAAATAATCAAAGTGTAGAAATAAGTGAATACATAGTCCATAACATGAAATTATAATAATGTAGAAAACAATAATAACAGTAATATAGTAATATAATGCTACGATAATATTGATCGATTACTTATTGACAACGTAGCTTAAGAATGTTCATACATATGCTCGTTATTGATGCAAATGGATTAAAATTATTATAAATTATTATAAATATTATTATAAAAGATATGTAACAAGTTATTTATAAGAATATAGTTCAAATAATTACTACTTACTGACAACCTAGTTTAAGAACGCTCATACGTATACTCGTTATCAATGCAAATGCATTAAAATGGACAAATTCGTAGCCACTCGGTTAAATGTTACTAGCCTTTAGAGGACCGACAAATATTTAAAAAAATACTGAATCGCTTTTTCCAAATATATATGTATATTCATAATATACATACTGTGTAGAATTGGAAAAAAGAACTTTAATTCTCTGTTACTCCAAAACAATCTCTCCAGCGACATTTACCCGCAAACCGTTATTATACATTTGTCGTAAACGTGGATTTCGACTGTACCAACAGCCAAGAAAATTCGTATCTGTTCGCGGATTCTTACTCGCAGAATATGTGGTCTCCCTCGCGTGACGGTTGATCCTTCACGGTGTTATTAAAAACGCGCAACGGTTCCCGTCACGAGAGGAATGACGTTGAAAAATGACGCGGGGAAAGGAGAGGGTTAGGTAAAAGTCGAGAGGAAAATCTTCAAAAATACCTTCGTCTCCTTCGGCTGTTGTTGGCTTCTCGAGATAATGGAATAGTTGCGTCACGGGATTCTCGATGCGCCGAGATGCCTCCAGTTATTTTTCAAAAGCGCTGCTTCCCTTCCTGCCAGTCCATCTGGAAAGA
The DNA here is from genome assembly GCF_051020985.1 of Nomia melanderi. Classification (NCBI taxonomy): domain Eukaryota; kingdom Metazoa; phylum Arthropoda; class Insecta; order Hymenoptera; family Halictidae; genus Nomia; species Nomia melanderi. The sequence continues at coordinate 2,855,325 of NC_135009.1, forward strand.
TACGAAAGAAAATTTGTTGTCTTCCTACATCGGTCTTCGTACATGCAATAACTCGTACAATAAAAACACGGATAACAACTTGGCTACCCCGCCGGTACAAAGGGAAAGGGTCACGAGCGTGGAAGACGGGTGGCAGTTTTAAGCCTATGGGCTGACTTTGATCCGCATTGTGATTATCCGAATTGCATTATGTGCTTGATGTAAGAATATTTAATAGCTTGTGCATTCTATGAGCCGTTTATTTTGAAAGTGATTTAGGTTTGCAGAGGAACAGTGGAAAAAGAAGATAATGTACAATTGCAACAAATATAAGTATTAACTAACTTCTTTTGGAAAATGGGGTTAAATAATTTTCGAAATAAACGGCTTATATTATTTGTTGAAGGAGTATATTTTGAAATTTTGAAAAGTTAGTTTATGTTTTACATACTTTAGGGATTGATGCTTTCAAAGTATCGTAGAATGAGTTTAACACGGAGATTTAAAGAATTGATGAAGTTATAATATTTGTATTATAGTGTCTCAAATGATAGTATTTTAATGTCTTAACGAAAATTTTGGTCACATTTTTTTACTGATAGTAAATATTGCGTGTCAGTTTGTAATATAATTTCTCATTCACGAATAAAAATATCATTTAATAATTCAAATTTATATTTCAATAGAAGAATGTAATTTTTTGTTTCACATCACTTTAAGATAATAATTGAATATTCTATGAGAAAAACACATGAATCAGAAAACATTATTTTAATTACAATTCAAAGATTTTCTCGACACGTGTAAGTAAATACTTCTGTATACTGTACATAAAAAATTAAAAAGAAAGAATAATATTGGACAAATAATCAAATATCGATTGTTTAATTCAAACAATATTTTTTTATTACTTTAAAGCGATATTCTGAAATAAAAGGTTCGAGCTGAAAAAATTTGTTTTCAGAAGTTATGAGTGTACTTGTAAAACTTTTTTAATTTTAGTCGGACACACGGTGAACCAGAAAACAATTATTATATTCGAAATTAAAAAAATAAAATTCTTTTTTATTTGATTATATTAATATTACAAAATTTTTTAAAAGTGGCAGCATATCTTGTACGTAAATTGAACACGCAGAATTGAAAAAATCACTTTTGGCTGACAGATTATTCTCCGTTAGATTATTATTTAAACTGATTGGCATTAAAGGAGAAATGTAGCATGATAAAATGTTAGAGGTTGAAATATTGTCATTGCGATGAAAATACACATGATTCAATAGTATTTACTAGAGTAATATGTTATGATTGAATTAACAATCGTAACATAAAATCAACATTTCGGTAATTATATCTGCTCTTACTAAACGTGGAATTTACGCACACTTTTACGAACACATTTGAAACTGTTTAAATACATTTTTCATTAAACAAAGTTTCATTTAAAATGATATTTAATTTTTATATTCTAAAGAAATAGAGAACAGTCTAAAAGTGATTTATCCTTTATCATTTACAAGGTCATTAAACTTTTCTTCATCCGGTTACAATCATATAATATATTGGGACTCATATTACAAAATTATTATAAAAAATAGGTTGCTTCATTGGTAGTCTTCGAAAATGATTTTTCATAAACTATCTTTAATTGTATAAAAACCATTTTATATAATAGAGAGTTATACTCGCCACGTCAATTCTACGGCATGATATTTGAACACCTTGTATACACTTAATGTTTTGTACTCGTCCATCGACGTGCTCACAGTATAAAGTATGATGAAAAGATAGAAATAGTTTAACCTCTTTCAATAGACCAGAGGTGTTTGAACAGTATATTATAAAATACGGGAGTGAAAGCAGTGGCTGTAAAATAATTCTCGATCAGTCTCTTTACTTCTCGTTTATTTTAATACTATGAAATATTTGCATTAAATGACTGAAAATTAAGTCGTGCGTTTAATCCGTGACTATTATCGCTTAATTATCTTCGGAAATACAGACGAAAATATTAAACATGAATCTGTCGTTAAAATTTTTACTTGGCAACAATAATACTTCCTTATAATTCATTATCCATAAAAAATCCATGACTATGCTGAGGAAGCAGAAAGTGTAAAATAGCTGAAAATGTATGACTTTAAATCACTATGACCTTAAATTAAATTCAAATTTAAATGACTTGAAAATAGAATATTCTCTATTCAATTTAAATATATTTTAATGAATATCCTTGTATTAAAAATTTATATTTAAATTACTGGCAAAAATACCCATTTAAAAAATCATGAAAGACTTTCAAATAACCAAAATAGTATTTAGTCTCTCGAATATATAATAGAACTTTTGTCAAAGACATTCTGTTCCAACTTCAATAGTAGCGAAGATAATTAAATGTCCCGTAATTCATGAGTTACACTGCATTATTTATAAATGTACTTATTTCCGGAACTATTGGTTATTTGGAAAATGTCTCAAATGCAGTTTTCCTTGTTTTGATGGGTTTTCCTGATGTAGATAGGTTAACATTTTCTTGTTATATAACGCTTTCGACACATCAATGATAGAAAAAAATGATCATAAATTAAATTAATTATATATTCTACGTGTCTACCGTGTGCCTAAAGACACATCCATGTAAGTGTACTGAATTATTCTCTTCTCAAAACAGAAAAATTGCATTTGAAACATTGTTTAAACAACGCATAGTTTTGGAGATAATTGAATTTATAAATTAAAATGTAACACTCCGTATGTACATATCTGTATATACTGTATTCTATAGTGCTATACTTTATATATGTATATAATTTATATTGTTGTAATTTATGTTGTTTCTAAATAAATAGCCAACAATTATGATACAATTTTCAGTGCACACAGCATTATGAGAATTATTGTTAGTGGCAGAAGTGCGAGGCAACGACGAACGGCTTGTGAACGTTACAGCATGACTGTGAAAGCGTCTAACGTGGAGACAGTGGAAAAAAGAGAGAAAAATGGGACAGCGGAAGGTGAAAGGGCGTAAAACGCGCAACAGGAGTCGCGAAGCGTGAAGCTTCATGATATTTGAAAAAAGAAATAAAGGTCGAGAATGGGGGACGGGTACGGGTAAAGGAAGGAATATAAAACGTGGAGGAAGCTTAACGCGGTGAAGGCGACGGTGATACACTACGAAATGCAATCTTTGTCTTCTCATTGCTATTACGCTGAAATTACTATTTCCCTCACTGATTAATTGGTGTCAACCAGACATAATTTTAAAGGGAATAGGTTTAAATGTACAGCGGGAACAATTCAGCAGAAATACAAAAATTAGGATATAATTAACTACAATTTGTTGAATTTGTGCTTCTTTTAAATAAATACGGGCTAAAGTTGCAAAACACAGGTAGCAATATATTAATTGAGTGCTACATTTCATTATTAACTTCATGTAACATTGTTCGTTACAGAAATGCTTATGGTCATGGATAATTAAAATTTTTTTTAAGACTAATTATTATTAGTACACTTTACACTAACTTAATGTAGGTACATGGACAATTTCAAAACAAAGTTGCAACTAGTTGGGTATGTTAAGTTCTGTAGTTACGGGCAATTTTTGTAAGATAGTTCGGAGTTTCAAATATTTCGAAATTAAGCTGAATACACGTTATGCAAATTTACATCAGAGTTCTCAATTAATTACATTTTATACCATTTTTTTCTTGCATAGGTCCATGATTATTTGTTCAGTGCTTATTCATTCATCGTTATACATAGTTCAAACTCTATCATAAGTAGAAATAAAGAGCAATAGTCAGACACAACTGACACGGATCGAACCTTAAACGCAGGCACTTAATAAACATCCGCAATAACAAATATTCTTTCTTCTTTATTATATATATCACACGTGTAAAATAATATAAAAAAGAAAATATGTTGTATGTGATATTTAATAAAAAGAAATTATAAAATGCAAAATACATATAGAATATATACTGAGTATCAACAGCAATTAATTTCTCAAAATTTAAATGTAAAATATATTTTTAACATATAGCGACTGATTGTTTTTGTAAGCTTTTCCTTACGCTTAAATAATTATTGTGAATCTTTTAGCATGTATTACGAATTATATTTTGTGACAAATCATATAGACTTTAAATTCAGAAATATAAGTACAAAAACTTCATAAAGTGTGCAATTAGTTTTTGAAAACGAAATTTTCCAAAATTTTATAACGAAAATAATTTCCATTACCAAACATATTTATACGTATGAGAGATATGAGTATAAAAATGTGAATTCTGCGTATTTATACTATTTTGCCATATGCTGTTCAAATAAATCTATTTTTGATAATTGTAAAACTCTTTCGGAAGAATATTATGGCTTCTGATAAATAAATTAACTTTAAATGTGTATAATACCCTGCTGAACTTAAAATAATTATTTTCCAACATATAATAATTAAGGTGTTCTACATCTTTTTTAATAAAAACTTCTGTATTCATATTTAATCTGATCATTTGTTTGAATGTTACTCAGGGAACTGTTGAGTTGTTTTCCTCCTCAAAGTTAGTTACTGCACACTCAGTTTTGAGATACTGTACTGTGAAGTTTTAGAATCGCGTATGTTTGCTCAAAGAGAACACGATCCGATCATTGAATTTTAGTAGTTTACGAAGAAGCGTGCAACTGAGTTTTACTCCGGCACATTACGGTTATACTTTTTTGACTGCGGCTTGGCTTTATAGAGCGCATTTTCTGGGTAGGGAGTCGTTTGAGGAGAAATTGGGAGGGACGTGAAACTACCGTGGAAAATGGAAACTGCAAGGACTTCCGATGAAATCAACCGATCGCCAACGTTGTGTACTGACTTGACGTATACTAAATCAAGTAGAGGCCATAGTTGAATGTACGCTACATAAGAATTATTACCTTATCTACACTGTACACTCGCCAACAGAATTTTCTTGACAATATAAATTTTGATATCCTTTCTCATAAATATGAGATAATAACGTAACACCAAATAATTCACGTCTTTACAATATTTAGATGAAACCAATAACATGTAGAAGATTTATTCTTTCAATCTGCAGTAATATCAATTCAGGATTTCAAATAAACCTGTGTTTTTTAATTGTAAATGTAATCAATTTTAGTAATACAATATACGAAATGTATATTAAAACAATTTATAATATTTCTATAAATAATATGCATTGAAAGATTTTGGAGGTAATAAATTATTCTTTTTTTAATGATGAAAGAATTACTACGATTACTGAATTAAAATATTTATTTATATTTTTTTCCCAGATTTTTTAAACTCTTGCGGTTTTCGCTTGAAATACCATATATCAATATATACTGGCTATCATAATTGATTTAAAAGAATTGTAATATCACAATAAATTTAAATAACATTTACTTTAGTGCACGGAAGAGAAATTATAAAATCACTATAAATAAACTTCTTAATTATCATCGAGCAATACAATAATAAGATGTTACACTGTTTTATGGGAAAATATTATAATAAGAATTTTTAAAAAATTCAATAATTTGAAGATGATTTCAGTATGCTAACTACCGAGTTAGTAATACAAAGGAAGGAAAGTGAATTTATTGATTAAAAATTAAACGGTCCATCCTTTGTGTTTTAATAATACTCCCATTCATTTTCATGTATATAAGTTGTATCCACTTTTAAACCTTCTCCAATAAAATTTCTTATGGCGAAAATTAAACAAACTAGCTTTAGTTCTCAATGTTTTAAACAATCTCGCTTCGATGTGCTTTATAGATAAAATATTCATGCAAAAATACTGTAACACTAAAATTAGGATAACGGCAAACATTTCGGTCGCTAACATAAGGACGAATTGTAAGTATGTCGCATTATTCAGAATTTATTTAAGACGTATTATAATCTAACCACAAATTTGACTAATCTAGAAATATTAACACTAAAATAAAGGATAGGTCAAATTGACCGACATCAGAATTTTTATTTCGCATTCGCAAAGTATTTATATTATGAAGGCATTTTTGCGAAAGATTTTTAATTAAACTTGTGTATCTGCACAGATACAAAACTACATAGGAGACCATTCGAATCTCAAGAAATGTATTGTTCCAATTTTTATAAAAAACTGAAAATAAGTCGCTATGATTGTTTAGTAGTTTTAGTGTTAAAGCTTGAAATAACACTAATTCTTTCAACGATGAATTCTTTATTTTTTCAGACAATCTTGCTGTAATATTAAAGAAAAAATAAAAATTTATTTTGTTTCCTTCCCTTAGGAGTATTAAATTTCATATAACACATTTCCGTATATATTATTAAAATGTTCCACAAATTTGTACTAATCTTCACCTTTAATATTTATATTATCACTTGTCTGTTTTATACATTCTCTACATTTATGTCCCGACAAACTATGTTAGCATTGTAATTAACACTAGAACTACCAGACGGCACAAATGAACAAATGATTCCTGATGTCTTCTTTTTGCAATTACTAGAAACTAGAAGTTGTCGAAGAAATTGATTTCGCAATACGCAAACTGAATTGTAAATCAACTGAAGTCTTAATAGATGCATTCTTAAAGTTTCTATAGAGAAATTTCAAAAAGTCAATTTAACTGCCCAGTAATTTTAGTGTTAAGCCGACTTTTCATCTTGTATACTCCTCACTCGCCTTTCCCCGTAACATGAAAAACATCGACACACCTTTGACATGTCAATTATAAAATACTTTGTGTAAGTAGAAGCGAGGGATTGGTTGTAGGTAGGTTGATGGTCTATCTTAACGAGCAAGGGACGGCACATATAACATGGTTCGCAGATAATTTCGGTGCAAAAAGGGACGCCGGAACGTAGAAAGGAATGGCGGAATATGAAACGAAATTTCCTTTTTCTGTCGCCGCTTACGCGGCGCACTCCGTCGTCCCGAGATGCACGACTGTAAACGAGGGCGTGGATGAAGCCACTTCGGTCATACTTTGATGCCACCGAGCTCCGTGCACCCGTGTTTTATGCGCGTTCACACACTGAAGTTATGATTCTTCGTTTGCTCTTTTCCTGGGGACAATGGACATAATTGTGCTTCATTTAATATTGTCCTCTTCGTTCGTAAAATACTAAATACTCGGGAATTTAGCTTCAGGGTTCCGTTAAAATACCAATGTTTTTATCAAGATTATTCAAAGAGTTTTATAATAAATTCCAAGCGAATATTGAAAATACATACAACTCATACCAATGGCGGAATTTTGGGATTATATGCATATACGTGTGAATTTTTTAAAGTCTTATTTTAATCTTTCTTGGATACACTGGATTTATTGTATTTTATTAACCTGTTAACTGGAGAATTTAGTTTAAAAAATCTATCGTTCTGTGCATAATAAAAACAAAAAATGAGGTGTGTATTCATCAAATGCAGGATGCATGCACTTAGAGGATATCTTAATGAAAAACCAAAGCAAAACAAAGAATTACATGTTTAAAAGTGTGGCAATGGTTATTCGTGATTCCTCTTTTTGTGTTAAGTTACTTAAATTCAATTTTGGTTTTATTGCAATAAAAATCCCTTTTTTTCAATATACCTTCCTTTTTAATTTTTGGTTTGAACAGCAATTGACAAGAATTAATATTTGTATATGCAATTGTATCCTCTGGTAATTTACATTATTGTATTAATTGAAAGACATGAACAGGGAAATTAATTGCATTATATTCGCCATTATTCAAAAGTACTTAACATTATTAAGAAAGTGCATTTCAAATAATTAAACAACATTTGTTTGATACTTATAGCCGCAGGTAAAAAATGTACAATGTAATCTAAATTACTGGCAGAGTATGTCATAAACTTATATTATCACATATAATAAATGTGTTCATATTATCGTACGCAATTACGTGTAATACTTTCGAAGTTCTTTCTGAATATGCAACAAGGATTACACACTGAGAAAACATACATACATAATTCATAACATGTAACACATATTTTACTAGATTGTATCAAACTACTTATTTAAATTATTAGTAAATAATCATTAAATAAACTTTTGAAACGTAATCAGAACATGGATACTTTAATTGCGTATTTAAAATAATAGCGAACAATTGGAGTGGAGTAGTTTTAAGAAATTATGGATCTATATTCCGTTTTGAGATAAATGACATATTAAAGTAAGTGCAGAATGTTGTTCGTAGATAATGTATAGTCTGTTGTTGATTTAATTCTGTGAATTAAGTCAACAAGCTAGCGTGGAAGAAAGATTTGTGAATCGTACGTTCTCCACTGAAATATATTGGTCGGTAAATTCCGGAGCTCTGTTGCTGATAATGGAACAATATTTTCTGAATGGTTATATTAAATGCGTGTAACAGCGAGCGAGAGTGTTGCATTATTCAACTATGATAACGTATTGCCTAAAATCGCATCGCTTTAGCAATCCTTTCAAATGTATAATAAGATCATTAATTTCTTCTGCAAGCGTATATTCTAACGATACATTTAACGTGAATCTGATTTCGTGCATAATATAACATTGTTAGTGCACTGTTTATTACATAATTATTGACATTTTGCGTTTGCATATCGTAGGATCTTCAATTATTTATAAAATAATAGAAAAGATGCAACAATTTTATTACTTTCGACATTATATGCTGGTATACAAATTTAATAATGTAATATCTTAATCATTATTTTTTAACATATATTTTAAACAAATTTATTATAACATTTTTTCCCGGTGATTATAAATAGGAAATTTAAAAAAAAAACTTTTATTTTTGGTCATCACATCTCAATTAAAACGATGTTAATATAATAACAAAATTCTTTAGCAAATACACTTATAATCACTGTGGATTTTCAGCATTTGCATCAACAAAATTTTCTGTACGCTGCTTTCAAAGAATATACTTCTACTATATACAATCTAATACAACTTGCCAGACCATCAAATCAACAAAATCATTCAAAAAGGAATCAAACAGTCAATAAAATTACTTAAATAAATAAAAACCGTTGCAATATTCAATAACAAACCCTATTAAATGAACACAATTAAAAAAGTAGATACATTCACTCTACTACCGTCTTCGTCATTAAAAATCAAAACATGTTCCACCATTTCTTCGCAAAGGACCATTATCCAAAAAGAAATTAAACATTCAACATAATCATTGAAATAAATAAATAAAAACCGTTGCAATAACCAATGAAAAACCATATTAAATTAACACAATAAAAAAAAGAAACAAATACATCCACCCTACCATTATCTTCGTCGCTAAAAATCGAAACACGTCTCACCGTTCCTTCGCAAAGTACAGTTGTCACGGTTTCCTGCCAACATCCGTAAATGAATCGAAGTTCCCAACGAAATTCGTTCATCATTGTCTTCCACGGTTCACAGAATATTTCGAGGGACCGTAACGAGAAGCTGGTGTGAAACCAGCCGCTACAATGCTCCAATTCCATGGTTCGCGGCAGTTGGTCGTTACCTTTGCCTCCAACGGACGAAGGGAGTTGCCCGGCGAAATTGCAAGGTGCACAGGCTAAGGGGCCGGAGTTATTGTTCGAACCAGAATTCAAGAAGTTCCCGACACCATTCCCCACCGCGCCCTTCGTCGATCGAAAGACGTATCGAACGTGATATTCGCTCATCCTGGATCCTCTCGTTTCCTTTTCCTCCGTGTCGTTCGCCGAACCGAACAGTCTACAGCTGGCTGTCCTCGCCGAGAACTTCCTTAATTATCCTACAGTTCGTCGAATAATTTGGCCGCTTCAAACGCGACGGTTTACAAGCCCGGTTGACATCTTGCTACAAACAAGTTGTCGCGGGAGGAACGAATGAACAGAGAGGGGGCGAACCTTGAAGGAGACGGAAACGGATTCGAGTTCGAAACCGTTCCAGTCGCCTTCTGGAAGTTCTGTTGCTCGTCACTCTGATTCGTTCCAACGATTTGTCGAATTTCTTTGGCAATGAAAACCTTGGAAGAAATCAATTACGGTCTAGAACGTTTTGATCGGGATACTTTTTACGATTTACGATTTAGTGGTGCTTTTCGAGAAATGTTTCGGTTGAAGAGATTTTGCGAGAAAGGATGCTTATCATTACAGTGTGAATTTACTGGGCTTTGTGATATGATAATTTTGGAGGCAATAAGGTTTGAATTAAATACTGCTTGTTTCTGGATTTATTTTTTGATTGTAGAAAGGGGTGAAGAATCTTATATAAGATTGGAATATGTGAATTGGTCTTGTGGTCAGTAATAATCTTATTTATTCATATCATGTTGCAAAAGATATTTTATATTAAAGTCTATCTAAATTACAAATTTTTATATTATAATCTTCATGGGTAACGAAATCTAGAACTTGGAATGTGAAAAATGAGAAAACAACTTTTTAACATCTGAGATATATGAAGGGTTCGATATTATTTTTAGCGACATCTAGAAGCCTACCTCACACAATTTCGAGATAAAAATTGGTGTTAACACTTTTGATAATGATTTCAAATGCATCGTTATTTTCGTTAATAGATACACGTTTATTTAAAATTTTAAGTTTTTACAAAGTGAATCATGCTGGAGAGAACACCTAATTTTCTATGACAAAATCGAGGATAAGAGTTAACAAATTATTTATCAGTTCAACCTTGAATTCTTCGATAATACCGAAGTTTCGACTATGTTTAGAACTGAGAGTAATAAAATAACAATTTAAGACATTTGTTTTGCAAACTATCAGTGATTACTAATAACACTTGTTACAGAAATTACTATTAAAAATTATAAAATGTTATAAAAATAAAACATTGAACATTTAAGATTTAGCAAGTCGATTTATAGACTACCAGTTGATAAATGCTGGCGGTATAAAGTCTATTAATTGGTTTCCGGTAAGTATTGTATTAATGTATGTACATAGTCGTGTCATAAATTATGATGATAACGAATCCTTTTATAATGTTTATCAGTTGAATTTTCAACTTTCCTTTGTTAATATAACTAAGATGAGCTTTATACTATTGGAAACAGTACAGTTTTGTTCAGCACGGTGTGCATTAATCATAGAGGGGAACATCAAAGAGGAACGTACCGCGGTAATCGCGTTGTGCAAATGCAATAATTCACCGTCGAAGATTGGCTTTCAGGAAGCTCAGATCTCAATCCTTTGGATTACCGACTGTGAAATGTTTCAGAGCAAAATTCCCGTTCTATCTCTCATCGAAATATCAAGAATTTTAAAATCAATTTGGTGAATGCAGTAACTGTAATATCGTTAGAACTGTAGCATCGGCTAATAAATGTTCGGACGGATTAAACCGTGAGCAGAGACAAAGAATGACCATTTTTAATAATTTCTACATTTTTTATATTCTTTAATTAATGAATAGTAAATCCGAAAGAAATGGAATTTGTGGCGTCGAATCGGTCACCTCGAATTAGGTGACTTGAATTCGAACGAGATTACGAAGAGTGTTTGTAAGACACACTTCGGAGAACAACTCGTTGTATAAAAAGTGGCTCAGGTAGTCTCGGCTATACCTAGCTGGTCGGTGATCGAGAAAGTTCTACATGTATTTTTCCGGGAAAAATTTACTATAAACTAGTGACTTATTAAATACATTTAAAAATTTGTCTGCTAAGTAAACACTCATCAAAACTCCTATGCAAACAAACCAATTTTGTTAATAAAGTTGAAACTAAAAAATCAAGATTCTTCATAACGATTGCTCTACAATTTTTCTTATACCTCACAGATCCAACAAAATTCGATTCGTTGCTTACATCACCAAGAACATTAACGTTTAAATTTATGTAAGTAACGGAGTCACTTAAACTCGGATGACGTGGCATTCAAAGTGTTAATAACCAAAAAGTAATTATTCATCTCCGAAATTTCATTTGCCACCACAAATGTCCCTGAAAGAAGCACTATCGAGCTCGCGGCGTCAAAAGCGTGCATTCTCAGGCGCGCGAGAACAACTGAAAACAATAATTCCTCAGCACCGGAATTTCGCTCGGAGGAGCGACGAAAATTAGATCCACTCGGGTTTCCTCCCTCAAAAAAGACGACGAGCCCGAAACAGGGTCGGGCGGTGAACAAAATGAAAACAAACTTCCGTGTTAAACGCGCGGTTCGAAGGTTGTCGGCGAAGCGCACTAGGCGAAACGTAGTCGTCGGAAGAGTAGTTTCGATGGAAATGCGGCGACGGGTCGCGTCGTCGGTTGACGGAACACATTTGCGACTCGGCAGTTTGGCGAGTTCGGCCGCAGAGCTGGTAGCCGTGGACTCGGTCGCGAGTTGACGCGCGAAGAAAGGCAACCGGAAGTGGAGGAACGGCTCGGTTGTGTCTTGGCAACGGTTGTTGCGCGAGGTTTACGTTGTCCCGGGGTGACGGCCGCGAGCCTAAGAGTGTGAGACGAACGTGCCGGCGATGTGACGATGCTAACGATACGAGGACGGAAGCTAGAGGAGGAAACGGAAGGTCCTCCGACGCGACGCCAAGAGGGGCCGCCGCTAAACGAGCAAATCGACCAGCAAAACTGAACGGGGAAGTTCGTTTGGCAAGAGTCCCGGGATGGCCGGCCTTAAACTGTGTCCCACGGTGACGTTATTGCGCGACGTACTCTCACCGAATGACACAGCGACATATTCTCTTAACGGCCGCGATATCGCGTGCGCCGATTGTAAACTCCAAATAACTTGAGTTATTTATTAAAATGACAGCAGATATCAGACTGTATAGACAGCTGATTCTTGGAGTTTGCTTATGTGGCGACCTTAGTCGCTAGAAATAATGCATAGAAAATCGATGAACGTAAATTAGGAATGCTCCTGAGCTTACAGAGTCTCGTTGCTGATTGACTGATTAATACCTGCCGTCATTGACAAAAGACAAGGTCGGGACGTTTTCGGCGACTTTGGAAGTATTGGAACTGAGTAATTTTCCCATTGGCGGTTTAACTAAACGAATATGTCATTGGTAAAGTGGGATACGCACGTAAATTCATTAATTTGGCGTGTAAGCCTCTTATTTGGGCGTGGGAGTGACCATTCCCCTGGCGACAAGGAGCGCGCAAGTGAAAAAGGTCTTATCTGGTCGTTCTGAACTTCTCAACACGTGTTAGATGATTTTACGAGAAGCCATAGCCTAATGTCCTGGAAGTAATAAACATAGGGTCACGAGTATTAGTAACCAAATTATAGTAAAATAAATAACAAAAATCGATAAACAATGTAATAGTCCCTGTCGATACAAGGATGCGTAGAAATTTAAAAGACTTTAGATTGGCTGTGACTCCTCGTATTTTGTTTAGAAATTACAGAATCGTCTGGAAATCGCAGCTTCCCGTGGTTTTGAATCTCTGACACCGATATTCACGGCAAAACACGCAGAACTTAATTTCGAGCCACTCGTTCGGAAGGTTTTTGAATCCGCTTAATGGACTTTCTATGATGAGGATGTACTGGGCTAGGTTCAGATGGAAGGTGCGCGAGGGAAAAGTATTGTAAATATACGGATCAGTCGAAGAAAAGGGTAAGATTTAAAACTGTGAGGTAATTGTGAGGTGTGAAGTGTTGGTTTAATTGGGAGATGAATGGAAGGATGGATGTTCGGTAGTGATGGACAAACCGAAGTTGCTGAACACATTCATTATCAGTGTCACATATTTGTGCCGCGAATCTATATTTTATGTGAAATGAAATTAATCCTATGAATATTATTATTTAACCAGTTAACTGCATACGACGAGTATGCACGTCATCTTAAAACGCAAAATAGTACTAATTTTTTCAACGACAGACTATTTATTTTTTCAGGTAAATGTGTAATCCTCTTTCGTTTTGCTTTAGTTTTTCGTTGAAAAATATTATAGACACATTTGCTCTGCGTTTGACGAGTATACGCATTATTACCTGGTTTTATTATGCGCACAATAAGAGATTTTTCAAATTAAATTCCACAGTAACTGGTTAAAATTATCACATAAGATATTATGTTTAGGGCCTCGATAACTCGTTTTAGTTTCACTTTTTTAATATTTTGTTTAGAAAATTTGTTGGTTTAAATAAAATATTAGAATTGAGAAAATAGTCACCGAAACAAACGCTGATTAACGAACGTGTTAAACTAATATTTTGTTTTACGACATATATAGTTTTAATAAATCTCTAATGGTTTCGTTGTGAATATTATTTTTTATATTGATCCGGTATGGGTAAATAAAATTTTAATACTGACAAATGGTACTTTATTGCTTATTTTATTACTATTACGTATGCGTATTAAAAGGTACATTAAAAAAATTATATATTGTATATTATAGTCATTCGGCAGCATAAATGACATACAATATTATTATAAAACCAAGAACAATAGTATGATACGTAAATTTACTGCAAGAATTTCAGGAATCGAACAGCACGGGAATTTATGTTATTTTCGTAAAGCTTTACATTTTTAAAGTTGAAAGTGCTGACACAACATAATTGAAAATGCATTAATGTTGAAGGAGAATATTTGGAAAGACAATAAAACTATTCAAACTTATTTGTGACTTTTTCATACTTTCCCAAAACTTTTGCAGCAACCCACGTAGTAGTAATAATGGTACATCTTTAATGTATACTTAAGAATGCAGTACGTTAAAGTAGATGGTAGCCTGTTTAGAATTGTGTAAGCTTATACTACAATCGGAAAGTACTCTGCCATTTTTGAGGTATTTATTGGCACGTTTGGTTTTCACCTTTTTCATAGAAACTTAAATACGACTGGGAAATAACGGTTCTGTTTTGGGAAAGGAAGCAGATATCCGTATCCTTTTCAATAGCAATTGATGCATCGTAGAACCACACGCGGCGAAAAAGCGACAGTAATTTATTGGCCGATATCCTTGAACAAGGAACTTTAGTGTAACGCCTTACCTCCGTAAGAAAACGAAATCACGAGGTCAGTAAGCGTTGCACAATTTTGGAAGACGTCCCAAACTTTTTATTCATCCTTTTACTAAACCAGATCAAAAATGTTTTTTGTAATCGTTGATGGAAAGTTTGAGAATAGCGGATAGAACTGCATAGAACCTTGCACTAGACAGAAATAAAAATAACGCTGAATTGTGAAAAACAGAAGTTCGCTAAAATGGAACTCAGAGCTTAGAAGAATTTCAATTAACTAGAAGTTTGTATGTCCAAAATTGAAACTTCTAAGTTTAGAGTGACTTTTCGAGTGGCACATTTAATTGAACTTCATTGTTAAATAATTACATAGCTCAATTGTGCTTTTTGTGATAGTCTTTCAAATTCTTCAATTAAATACAAATCGTGTTAATGTAAATACCACAGCAACAGAATGTTCTTGTATTTGGTAACGTAATACTTATCATGCAATCTATTTGCACATATGTATAATAAAAAGATACAAGCAAATAATACATTTTTTGTAAACTATTATACTAACCTAATATTTTAAAGACGTTCTTTGTTGCATGCATAAAAAAGAGAAATATCAACTCCATTCTGTTTCCACGACTCTTCTTTCCTACTTTATATTGTAATTTTTTATACGTCCCCCCCCCCCCCGTGCTCTATAAATATCTTCGGTGGCTGACTTTACTGTTTCAAAACCAACATGATATGAATCTAATATATATATATATATTCTGTTTACTGTAAAAAATGTTACAAACATACTTCATCTGAAACAGAAGGATTTTTTAGAAATTATCAGATAGTAAAACTGGGTTGCAGTTGTGTTAAATAGTAGTCACTGTATCATTTTTTAGAAAGATCATATTTCTTCCCTTTCTAGATTCCTCTAAAGTTTACAATACATGAATATAATTTTTCATTTATTTACACGATTAGATTAGAGAAAATATTCCAAAGAAAAATGAAAAAGTTAAATAATACTATTTACATAAATTGTTCTGCTTACAGATTAACTGTTATGTGAAAATCATATTAATGAACATTTTAACAAATAAGGTCTAGAAATAAAAAAAGTATATAAAAATATTTACCGCTAAAAAATGTAATAAAATTTAATGCCCTTAACGAAAATTGTTATATTAAATCCTTAATAAATAAAATATCGTGTCCACAGTAACTACATACTCATATTTATTACTATAAAAGAAAACGTTGATTCTAATAATCTTAATGAATATTTAAAACATATCACAATAATAAAAATATAATGTCAAAAAGAGCCATAGAAACATAATGAAACACAATTTCATTATATAAATGTTATAATGTATTAATGTTTAAAATAGTTTTCCATACAATATCTTCAATCTGTTTCAAGGTATAAGAAAAAATACATAAAAATTGTGGTTTACAATTAATCTAATAAATACAATAAACAAAACACATTCATAATAACAACCGTAACGTTGTAATTCAATATAATAATAACCTAATTCAGCTTACTTTCAGAGGATAAAGAATATCATGATCATTAAGCTTCGGAACATCGTAATCGAGACCTAATATCATTACGACTTACACCCAAGTCTTTATGGAATTACCAACCCTCATCTGTTTTCCCCTATTTCACTCGATCTTCGTTCCGCAAAGATCAACCTTAACTACCGCTCGCTGAATTCCGTTGCTACACGATGTGGTAATGCGGATTTACTCGATTCACAATCCCGATTTCTTCATCCGGACGGATAGAAGTAACTAACAGTTTCTATGATAAACGACCGTGTCCGGATGTTAAAAATGGCACGTTTCTTTCACCGTTCGTTCATGCATCTTCCTTTACACCTACATTCTTGCAGACTTTTTGCGCGATCGTGATTATTTCTCACTTTCCGTGGAACAGTTATTCGCGCACAGTAAGTAGAAAGAAAGTCATCGCACACGTGTAAATACAGTTTCTTCGATACTGCATAATTTCACTTTAACAGCTTTTGATAGATGCACTGCAGATCTGTATACAAGTCTACAGTTTTCACACCGCTATGTTTGTTATTTTTGTATTATTTGTCACTTTTTAATATTATGTATACCCGAATGTCTAATAGATGTATGAAATTGCAGTACATAAATGAAGAAACATGGCTAATGAAATTTTGTTAATGTAATGTAACGTATAAATAATGTATTTAAGATATATTTTTTATTTCTATACTTTCTTTATTTGGATTTTCATTGAAGTTTGTTTGATCGCTACAGTTTTCAATATGGTCAATTTTGTAATTTGAAACGTTACTTTAATGAATTTTAAATGTCTTTTAAGTTAAGATTAGAAAATTTAATTTAGTTAGTTAACTTATTAATTTAGTTTGTGAACACTTATTGTGAACTTTATTCTATTGTTTTCAGAAAAATTGATGTGCGTTTATTTAGATTTTAAAGATTATAGATTTATAAATAGAGAATTAGGATTCATATTCGTGTAGTTGCTTGAATCAAAATCGACTGAAACATTTGCCAAATAACGTTTACAAAATCCAACGTGCGTAAAATTGACACGTTTCGTAAATCTAGTATTAAAAGTAGAAAGGACTAATATTTTAAGAAAACCTTAAACTAGTAACTGTACTATTTTCTTTTCCATGCTATATCGTATGATTCTTATTTTTCTTGACGCACAAGTGTAAACGTTTATTTTAACACTCGAATTCCGTAAACTTTGAATTTTAATTGAGCTACAGACGTTCTACGCTGAAAGTGAAGTTAGTCACAGCAAAACGGGAAACTATTTTCATGACGCAAATTGCTCTTCACTTTGCTTAATCTTTCAGTTGACATTACAAGATCTCGGAGGAAACTAAATTACAACTCGTAAGAAATTACTTAGTAACTATTAAGTTATTTAACTAATGGAAGTCAGATGCTCTGAGACTAATATGGCAAGCAGACGCAAAGTTACTTTGATATATAATTAAAATTTCATTGTGCGCAAATTTTAAAAGTTAGTTGCGTTTGCAAATATATTTTCATTTGTTAATATTGTATTTTACTGTACTTGAATAGGTATATACATACATAAGAAATTAAATAAATAAACAATGGTATGTATATTTGTAAATACACAAATATGTAGTATCGAAACATAAAGAAATTAATTCTTTAACTAAAAAAGATATTTAATTATAGAAAAGTGATATATAATATTTATACAATGTCATTATTGTTGCGTGGTAAGATTCAAATTAATTGAGTTAGACATTTGTATTTTATATTACATTAATGTATTGCGGATCAGGCATTTTATTGTTAAGCATTCTTAGTACCTATCTATTGTTGGGGACAAGTAGCTTTAATTGTTCGTTCAGAATTAATTAATGAATATTTAAAAATTACATTTATTTTAAAACTACATGTTAGATATAAATTTTTATGTATTTCTAAATACCTCGATATCCGTTCGAAATGTGTTAATCAGAATCATGGCATAAAGAATAATGAATGTTATCAAAATCATACACGTTACGTAATTTATTATTAATGTTAATTATTACCAATATAAATATTATGTATACATCAAATGTACTAAGTAGTTGTTCGATCACAATCATTCAATAGCATAAAATATTCGATTAATATAAACAAAATATATGAAACGTAGATGAATATATGTCACCTACACGTTAAGTTACAAAAAACTAATTTACTAAATAATATTTACATAACCCTCATAACTATTCAACCTTTATTTAAAATGTTTTAGTATCCCGAACAAATTTTGTCAAAACCAACATTCTAAATGTTCAATTTAAATGAGACAAATTCCCAATTCTTAAATTTATTTGATAAAAACAGCACGAAACATTTTGAAATAAAACATCAATAGTTTATCAATTAGGTGTTGAAGCGAAATATTCAGATCATTGGAAAGACACTTATTCGTCTCAATTCCTCTCAGCCGTGGAAGTGGTTCTCGTTTCGTAATGATAACATCAGTCACAAACAAGCCGTAACTACGTACGTGGTCGTTCGGCCGACTAGGCAATTGGAACATCGAAAACTATATTAGACTTGAAGGCTCTTGAAATGTAGTTACCCGTACAAACCTAACCTGGCAGTCGGTATCCATACTCTCAATCCAAATATGCCGAGGTCTTTCTCAAATGCAACCACCTCTGACATGTTTACTCAACACCATTTTGTCTTTCGTTAAGCAAAAAATCTTCTTAACTAATGAACTGCGTTTGACGATTATGTACGTCATCTCTGAACGCTGCTTTTTGAACGATGGACTATTTATTTTGTTAGAAAAACATGTAATTCTCCTTTGTGTCACTTTAGTTTTTCGTTAGAATATGTTATAACTGCATTTGGCCTGCATTTAACGAGTATACACTTCATTATTTGATTTTATTGTGCGCACAATAAGAGATTTTAGAAACTAAATTCTACACTTAATGGATTATGCGATCGAATTAAATTATATTTATCCTTATCATGTAACGCAGAAATTAGCTAGAACTAATCAAAACTTTATCGAATAGAGTAATTCCGTATCATTGTTATTAAGTAACTTTACGAATGTCATCTAAAATAAAGGAACTTTTAAACTAAATTTATAATTTATTTCGCGAAGTCAGTAAGTAAGGATATTTTATCTTTGTCTCGATCACCTGTTATGACATTTTTATACAGTTTTTAAGTCATATTAGATATACACAGAATCAGAAAAATAAGTAGTTGGAAGTTTAATTTTCATCGTATAAAACCTGTTTTTATAATTCGATCAATGTAACACAATATTTTTGCTAATAAAAGTAAAGATTCAAGGAGGTTTCTTGTAAATGCTTTACGTTAAGAAAATTGTACAGTTATCAAGAAGAGACAGGTAAATGAACATAATATACTTGAAAATTCGCGTTTTATAGTGCTTAGTACTGACAAAGAAGAACAAAGTTAACGTGTATTACTTAATACTAACATGTAATACATTTGAACAGTTAAGGATATAATACTTTTAATAATATGTTTCATGATTTCGAAAGTAAAATAATATGTAATTTTGTTACTTTCTGGAATCTAATATTGTTTTTCAATAGACAGTCGCTAATTTCATTTAACATGACAATTAATACAAATACTATTATTGTATTATTTAACAAATACACTTGTACACTGAAAACGAATTTTCATCCAAAACAAGCATTATTACGTGCTTTTGCTAACTTTTTGTACAGTACTACCCGTATTTAGTTGTCCAATCGATAGCAGCGCTATATAACAGTTCAACTTTCAGAACAAGACTTAACTTGTCTACACGAAAAATTCAGTTGTCGAAGCCAGACTATTACTTTCTAAAGGTTCGCTCGGTACCGTTCACAGCAATTCTCCAGAATTTGGTGAAGTTACGAATCCCGTTTACAATTGCAACATTAAAAACTAGGAAACATATAAAATTAATAATGTGATTTTTGTTGATTATAACAACATAATTGGATGTTGCTCAGTTTTCATTATTGTTTTATTATAAGTAGAAACTGCAGCACATTATTAGTATTAGGTTTACGGATAGTTATTGTGCAGCTTGTTTTATCGTTCCTAAAAAAAATTGGTGTCCCGATATACTTACCACATACTACATAAAAATACTAGTTATTTCATGAAACAACTGAATTATACACTTTGATCCATTTGTATCATAAGGAAATAAATAAAAGGTTATAGCGACCAGAAAAATTGCGCGTATATGTACGCTAATGATGCAAATGGGTTGACGGTGACGTAAACAAGCCTAAACCGATGACGAATTCTCTCCCAGTGTTCATCTATCTTCAATACATCATCCAAGAACAATAAAGACAACGTTAAATCGCGGGAAGTGTGCGCATCATTAGGGATTACTTTCAAGCGAGTAGCCTTATAAAGCCAGCACCCCGACACTCAGCAGCTCACGATCTCCTAACGAACAACCCCGTAAAATCCGCGAATTGAAATCATCCTTGAACGTAGAGCAACGCTCTCGGAGGGTTTGAGCCGGTCATCGGTATTCATCCTTCAGCACGTATTCGTCAGGAGAGTAGATTAACCTCTCGAGAAAAATCACGACCCTTCTCCGTGACTACGTCCTCATCGAGCACAGCGTCGTTGCACATAGGGGTTGAACCTCCCACTCGTGGAGGCCCCAACGATTCGTTGTAGCGATTCAATTTTCTTAAGATAGCGCGGGGAGACGTGCTGGCGTGGCGAGAATCCGCCGAATAAGATATACTCGTCGTGGCGGAGAACGCGGAAGTGAAGAGTGAAAGGGTTGGATAGGCCCTCGGCGAATGGGTATCGTGCCGAGTAGTTATTCGACCCGGAACCGGTCACGAAGCACGAAGACACCGTAGAATTTACCGCTTACTCGACCGTTTTAAATCCTCGAGCGGACGAGCTAGCAGCCATTTGCCCTTTCCTCCTTTCGCCGTTTTTCAGCCCTGCATCTCTCTTTCTCTCTCTCTTGGTCTTTCGCCCTCTTTCACCCCCCTATTCGACGATTCTTCTTCAGTTCCGGCGGTTCGCGCCACTCGAAGACCCCTAGACGAATTGCAGCGACCGCTTCCGCGTTGTCCCCGGTCGATTAATATTCCCGCGAAGCGCAAAAGCCTGGAACACCTGGCTCTTTTTGCTCGCCGGGAATCCAGGGAGCCCCGAATGAAATCCCGGGCTCGTTACTAATCGGCGCCGTGAAAGAAGGTAATGGATTCAGGGGTCGCGGCAAGACGCGGCCTCTGGTATGAATATTAAGTTTGAGATTTTCGGAAGATATTCCCACGGCGCAGCACGGCAAGGCGGGTGAGGTCCTCGCCACGGGTATGATCGTGACCGCTGAATAATTTTACGGATGATATGATTTTACTGGGGAATTCCGTGCGAGGATTTAGTGGCCACGGTATTAAATTCTATTTGTTCGATCAATTTGTAGCGGAACGGGCGCTATTTGCTCATTTTTAGTTTCTTTTCGAGTTCAAATTTCCCTTAGTATTTTCACGTTTCTGGCGTGTGTAGGAGAAAGAATTTTATTGGTGCAAAAGAATATTAATTGCGTTTGAAGAGTATACACATCGTTTTAACCTCGAAACGATACTAATCTTTTCAACGATGAATTACTTATTTTTTTAGATACACATGTAATTCTACTTCGTTTTACTTTAGATTTTCATCAGAATATATTATAGTTACATTTTACTTTATTGTACTTACAGATTAACTTTATTGTACTCACAATGAGAGATTTTTGAAACTAAATTCCGCAGTTAACTGGTAAAATAATAAATCCGAAATCGATTCACATGCGCAATGTATACGTTCGGGTATATGCATCTCACTCGCACACTTTTTGGAACATTCGTTCGCCATGCATTTACTTCAAGTACATTTAAAATATTCTAGATTCAATTACAATGAATATAAAAATCAATATTTCGGAAAATCAGTAGTGTAGAATAATCTAACGTCTTGAACATTTTATTCATATTACACATGCAAGCACACTCTCTCATTATTAGTTTATTATATATTTATCACGATCCTGTTTATGAGATTTTATGTTTTTCAAACGAATTCCGTTATGTGAAAAATATATAAAAATGTTGTAGTTGGTGAATTTCGGTCGTAAAGTTAGCGTCTACTTCTTGCTTTATAATGTCGTGTTAAAAGGATAGCGAAAATCTTGAATTGAACTTCAAAAATGTAAATATTAATTATTTTTCAGTCTTAAAATAGATATAAAATATAATTTCATATGAATATAAGAGTCCACTTTTCGTTTAGTAGGTCACTACATCAAAATAAATTTGGCGGTTATGGTTATCAAAGATAATAGTAAAACAATTGATTAATGAATTAAAATGTAATTTTTAAACGAAATGAAACGAAATTTTAAGTGCTAAGACTGATAACAATAAAGGGGGATCTCAAAAACGTCAGACTTCTTGAAAGAAGTAAAAGAAAGAAGTAATTTGTTAGAATAAATATAACAAATAAATATCCAAAATTGATATGCAATAATTTGTTGCTCATAAAATTGTTCGGAAACCAATAAAATCCAAAGTTCAATAAAATGCAGTATAGTTTTCCTAATAAAATCTATGTTATTTAGATGTATTCGATAATTTGTTAAGAAATTCGGTAAGGAACCGAGCGAATTATAACCACTACACCCACAAGTTTTAAAAGCGCAGATTAAGCTCAAAGCTGGGAATCTAAACGGTGGTGCTTTAATCGTTTCATCAATAATTTGACGGTAACGATATTGCGTATAAATTCATCCTGTTTTTGCATATTCTGAATGTTATGAGGAAGGTATAAACTTGTTAGATGTATAATCCCCTATGAAACCCGTTTTAATGATCCAATATATAGCATCCTGACATTTATTTCGCAATAAAATTTCACATATTATCGAGAAACCTATTTATAGTAAACATGGCAAAACCAGGAGAAAGCTTAAAAATCTGCCCTAATTAAAAAGGAACGGCGTTCGTTTCAAATGAATTCTCGAAGCAGCAAATCATTAAGTTTCTTTACGGTTCGATTAACGATTATCTGAATAATAACAATTTGATTAACGGCGACAAGGGAGATACCAACGCGCGATGCAAAGTGCATTAAACGCAGATTTATGCGCAACTATCGAGATTCATAGTGTTCGAAGCAATCGTAAATCGGTGTTAAAATAGTGCCGGCTCTTAGCCCAAAATTCTTCTCCAAAATTCCATTTAATTAAGTCAACTGCATCCTAATAAATTCAAGTGTACTAAGCGTAATTTGAAATTCACGGTTCTTTAACTCTTTCCATTTCAAAACTACTATTGATTACGCATTTCTGAATAAACATAAAATTCTCAGTTAATTACGGCTTAAGTAATTTATGTACATGGCCATTCCCAACTGGTGCTATAACTGGAAAATGGATAATTACACAATAAATCGAAAATGTGAAGTAACATTTTTGCACTATAACTCTATTTTTCTTAATTAATAAATAAATACACGTAAATTTGATATATATTTTTATATATTATTATATATTTGATATATCGTCGTCATGAATACAATAAGTAAAATCAGACAAATATAAGTTTAGAACAAGGTCAAACCAGACGAACGTTCGTCTGATCTTACCGTTTTGTGTTAATTTGCTATTCAATTTATCAATGAAGTTACTTTCCCGTGTTTTAGTATGCCATATATACGAAGAATTTGCCGGCACACTCCCGCATTATACTTGGAAAAAATTTAGAACTTGGAATTAGTTATTTTCACTTGCAGATGACTTTATGAAATGACAGAAATAACAAAGGAATAATTCTTTTAAAATTAACCTCAAAAGTTGCTTTTAGTCCAACTGTAAATATTCCTTAAATTGTTATGTTAAAAATTATTAATAAGTAGTTGTTTCATCCAATAACTAAAAATAATTAATAATGATAGTATTATCTATACTATACATAATCTATGAAACTCTAAACATGTTACTGTATAAAATGAAACAGTGTTTGTGTGAGCACAAATGTAAGAAAATATAAAAGATGCCTTCGTTCTAAGCCTTATACATTTAAAAATCAGTCACATAATTTCTTAGCAAGCAATTCGCCAATCAACTTACGATCACAATAAAAGATCAACGAAGATTAGAAATTTTTCTTATAAAAACCATAGAAGATTGAAGGATATTCGATGCTGTTGCGGGATACTGACACTTTCTAAAGAAATACATGATCTAGATACTGTCTGAAGTCCACGTACATATGTATATATGTATATATATCAAAACCCTTTGTACCACGTTTTTTATTAGAGAGCATGTGTCGGCCAAAGTACTTTTTTCATGCACAGTATCCAGGAGAATATTCGAGTATACATAGCAAGCATAATAAGTAGGT
Source organism: Nomia melanderi (assembly GCF_051020985.1). Lineage (NCBI taxonomy): Eukaryota > Metazoa > Arthropoda > Insecta > Hymenoptera > Halictidae > Nomia > Nomia melanderi. The sequence goes on from NC_135009.1 coordinate 2,880,187, forward strand.
TAAAAACAGCTTATAGCCGCACCTCGTTTTTATATCGGCGATATAATTTCATTTCTCTTCCCGTTTTCTACCTTATTTTATATTTTTTTCAGAAATTTCTTTATAAATGAGCTTACAAAACATGGATGAAGGAAAGGAAAGCATGGATGAAATGAAATCAGATTGCTAATTTAATTAGGCATAAAAACTTTATATTGTTTTGTAAATACAACAGAGGAATATAAGTATGTACCAAGTAAAAGCGTACGACACTAATTTTATATACGCTGGATCATGAATGCGAATTCACTAAGCTATTCTAAGCACACAATAGTAAATGGAAGAAAAGAAGGTAGAAAATAAATGCAGAAATATTCTGGAAGTTTTTAATATGACTGTTTCTCGAAAAAAATAGTATGAATGTTTTGTAAAAGTGTTCTTGGGTATCGGACAGCAGATTAGCTGATTAATCTTTGTTCTTTCAAAGCTAAACTTTTATCGGAGAAATTGTGTATATAAAATATATCCTCGAATTAAGCAATTTGTGTCATACCATCATCAAGAATACTGTTAAAGAAACAGATAATACTATTAATGATTGCAGTACATGTACATGTGAATATTATTTCTAACATTCTTTTTTATTAAACGGATATTGCATTATTGTGAAATTTATGTTTAATATTTATATAAATGTTCATTAATAGTGTTTATATTGTATACAATTATAAAGTATGTTTTGTTTCGATGTCTTTAATGCATACATTTTATTATCGTTTTAAACAATTGTCATAAAAGTAACCCAACAGTACGTTTGAGCTTAGTTATAGTTTATGAGTCAATTTATATTGGATATTTCAATTCATATTGTTTTTATAATCCACGGAATCAGGTAAATATAAAGATTCAAATACAATTCTAGCTTTTGGAAACCCATAGAGATAAAAATTCTTTCAAATTTTATGTAATCCATAAGGCTTTATTTTATGAAATTGACAGTATAATCCGAGCAACATGAAACCTTACTCACATATCAAATTTAAATCATTTGTGCTACGTATATTGATTTTTCGTTTTGTGTAGTAAAAAAATAAAGAAAGAAAAGAATAACTATTACAAAATTTTTTCTGAACATAGAATATTTTTAAATCATTTTGGAATTGTGAATGAAGACCAATCGAGCCGAACGCCGTGCCGTATGAAAAATACATTGAAGAACGAAGTAAAGTAAGTAAGTGGCGATAAATGGCTGCGAGTAAGAGCTAACCGAGTACTTTTCGTACACCTTGCACGTTCTGTAAGGTTTCAGATAATTACATCGGACATTGGCATCGATCGTGAAAGGACTTGGATTAACTCTTTGAAAACATTGAAAGGCATGAAGATTCCCTCTTTCACTGATGCTATGCAACTAGTGAAAACATAATCAGCGACTGTGTGAAAATCATTTAAAACTTTATTGAAATTGAATGGCCACGTGAAGGAAAATATATAATAATTTCACATTTGTTTGAACCCTCTATACTTGAGAGACGATTCTCAGTCGTCATTTAGTTTGATGTAGCAAAATTATAGAGTTTAATATTTAATATTAAAAATTCTTTGTACTATATTAATAGCTACATGAAATATTGAAATAAAATAGTTTGGTTTTTTAATATTTGGATGTCTTCTCCTCATAGTAGTTGTAAAAAATGTTATCAATATTTCAGAAAATGGTTAGTATTTATAGTGAAAAATCGTTCGAGTGCAAATGGTTAATAAAATATGTAAATATTTTATGAAATTGAAGTGTAATCAAATCGGATCAATTTATAAAAAATTTGTATTTAGTTGTTGATAATAAATTTATCTGATTTAATAAATAAGAGCTAAATACGACTAAATAAGCTTTAAATACGACTCCTAGAAAGAAATTTAATTTTTAATTATATTTATAATAACTTATACTGTGCACAACATGTAAATATAACAAAACTCTAATAAAACAGGAAGTTTAAATCAACAATCTAATTTTCCTAAGACCTAATTTACTATTAGCATTCATAATTAATTACATTAATCAATGTTCATCAACAACGTACACTAAAGTGTATTTCACTCAAACAATTAGTTAATGCACAAATGTAAACCTAATTAATTTCATCTCATAATTCTTATCGCAAAATATGTTTAGAAAACGTAGAAAATGATGCATCCTTCTAATACAGCAATAACGTGCAAAAATCATTTATTTTAACCAGAATTCCCACCGGAAATTTGGACGTTTCAAGGAAATGCTAATCTTCAGCACAAAGCAGATACAGCTACGTACTACATATGTCGCCCTGATCAGGCGTTGTAAATGGACTTCCGGTACACATTGCTTTCACCATTAGACATGCGCGAGCACACTTCTGCACAGTCAGTAACATTGTATCTAGTATTAAGTAAACGCACACACATCTCCGGCACGCCTTGTTCAATATATTGCTCGTGGATTTATCGTTACGAGTTATTATGTGACTCGTATAAACGCATACCAACGCAACTAGGAGCGCCGTACGCGTGTACCACATGTGAAATTTCGGGATCCTCGTAATGTACCACGTGCATCTGTCGGCACAACCCCCGAGACAGGTCTCGACGTGGGGTCATGGAGAGGTTAGACAAAATCACATCGTGTAGCTTCACCTCTGCAGTAAATTCGAACGGGTGTACACAATACAGTAGGACCCCCTATAACGTGACAGATACCTTCCTCGTTATATCAATTTCGCGTTGTACGGAACGAAGAACTGGAAAAGTTAGAATTAAATAAATATTTCTTTTTTAACCCCTTGCCTTATTTCTGTCTAAACTGTGAACGATCTCTCTGTTTTATTATTAATAATTTATTGAAAAGAAGAGCAAATTCCAGTTTTATTCTATATCAACGTATTGAATAATATTTATGTTTGTTAAAGTCTATTTGAAATTTTTCCCACGAGTCTGACACAATATTATACGGCAAAGAGTTAACGTAATAGGAAGTAATACGTAACGTATTTTAAAACAACAGGAATATGTAATGTTTATCATCTTATATAGGAAAAGTAAAATTTTATCAGTGTTAGAATCTCTTAACACGGGAACTACCGAGCATTTATTGGGGTTGATATGTAATCCTTATAAAGATTGTGACAATGTTTTTTTATTTCTTTAGATATTTGTTATAGTATTTAAGTGAAACTACTTATTTTGAAGATCATTTCGGATATTCAATACTTTGAAGATACCAATAATTGCAATATAAGAATACTAAAATCTGTCATTTGACGAGTACCGTAGTTTTAGCGTTAAAATTAATTTCCATCGACGTCGCCTTTTAGGCGCTGATCTAAATTCTTCGTCCGCTGAATTCTTTCTAGTTTCAGAATTTGCATGTTGTTCAGTTAGTAAAATGTTTACTTGTATTATTTTCTTATAAAGAATGTTACTTTCACCATTATTATTTAGCAACTTTTTAACCGTGTTATGCTAGGGAAATAGTTCAATTTTTAGCCCAAGCTGTAGGAGTATAGGAGTAAATTGAGTAAACGTTACTTGCATTTTGAAATGAAAATAATAAATATAGGAGACAAATTATGAAAAAGATAATTGTATCAAAGAAAATAAAGAGTAACTTCTTTTGTAAATAAGAATGAATACAAGTAAACTTAATTTCTGTAGATAAATTGTTTCCGAATGTTCTATTATGTCGGATAATAATAATAAATATTAACATAATAAATAGTTTTACTATCGATTCTATTCTTTTTCTTGTCATTTCCTTTATACGCATACGCATATAGAGAAAATAAAATCTCATTTATGTGGTTCATTTTGTAGATTGACGCAGACAATATAATATGATTGTTTGTAGTTTAGAAGAATTGGGACATCTATTGGGGTGAAGTGGAAAGATTTTTATTACCATTAAAACATAAATGTATTGCAAAAAATTGTGTATTATGTTAAGCTTTAGAAATTAATTTTTCAAATGTCACGCAGGTTTCAATTTTTGTTTCTCCGTAAATTACATTTTATTTCCTACTGAAACTAATGCAAATAACTAATCTTGCTTCTTAATAACCGTATCATTATCAATATTATTTCGTTAAGGTTTATTTTATTTTTATTAATATTTTCCACATTTTGGAAAATGTATATTCTATTCTAATAATTCTATTCGTGCCTGAAATACACATTTTTACCTAACTTTAATTATTTCATTAAGCGATACTAACATATTCTTCCACTGTATTGTGACATGCAATTCTGTAGGTATTGTTTAATTATTGATTAGTCGCTTATAGCTTATACAATTCGTATTTTATATGAAAAAAAATAAAGAACTTCGAAATTTGTGTATTTTTCAACATTACTGAAAACAAAACTTCGAAACGACACATGCAATAAAAAAGGTTTAGAAAGTTTGAAGGTAAAGGTATTCTCAGAAATTGTTACAAAACTTCAATGCTATTGTAACAATTAGTAGCAAGTGCTCTATAATAATGGAATAAATTCTCGGCTTCCATTGATAACACATAGTACCGTCATGAACTCGAACAACTATCCAAAAGACGTACACTGACCATGAAATAAACACCTTTATTTCAAAGAACAGCCTTAATCACTTTCCCTTACATTCGAAATTTTTACTTAAAAAAGGCACGAAGTGACTCATTCGTTGTGACTCACCCTACCATGAAAAGATCGATCATCCAAATTCACGAACACCCCATGACGTCACGCCCGATACAAAAAACATTCGTACGGTGGTTGGTTATCGCGAAAAATTCCGACGTGCCACCTGTTATTTCACTCGCAAAAATTGGTGACACCTGTCCAGCACGTTCCATTTCCTTTTCCCTCCGCAGAGAAACAGCAACCGTAAAAGTTCGGCCAGAGCGAGAGCGAGGAAACGAGTCGTTACAGAAAGATAAGCGAACAACAAACGCCGCGAATCACGTGAATGAAAGCCGATACAACGAGTCGGAAATGTAGACGCGAAGGTGAACGGGGGCAAAAAAGGGGCGCGGGGAATAGTTACCGGTATTGCGTCAATTTATGGGCGCATTAAGCGGGAATAAAAATGTCACGGTAGACATGTAAATAAGCAGAGGGAGAAGGTGTTCCCGTAAAAAAGGCAGAAAACGACGAACGAAGGCGAGCTAACGGGCAAAAAGGGGAAAAAAGGGGGAGTCTGGTACTATCTTTCCAGCTGTTATAGTTATTCGTTTCAGTTTATCCTTTTTCTCGTTCAACGTAATCCTCTTTCTTTGTCATCACGTGTTACAGATGCGTTCTCCAAAGGGCTGAAAGAGTGTACTCGCAGCCGAATGCTTTATAGAATATCAGTTTCCATACGAGGAGATTGAACGGGGCAAAGCTGCCACTCCGCCCTTTATGCTCGCCTTTATCGGAACCCTTTTTATCGACCTTGTACCTGAGCGCCATACTCTACGCACGTAAGCTCGTTCGATCAAAGCCCCTTCACTTGAAATTCCGCGCCGTTAATTATTTCGGGATTATTCCTGTTGAGGATCCTACGCTGACGAGGAATTTCGCGGCCTTCCTGGGAGATCAGTGGAACCCTACTGGGACGCGGACTCTTTAGCGATAATGTTCGCAGTCAGAAAGCGATTATTTTGGGAACTTTACTTTATAATTAAATACCAGGTATTTAGTTCGGTAGCTGTCTTTGTGCATGTTAGGGAAAATTAACGTTTACGTTGGGAAATAGATATTCCTTTGTGATCGTGTGAAAGTATTTGCACGTGGTATTAATTATTGAGGTTAGACATCTTTTTAGTTTTATAAATTGTAATTAACCGTTTGAAATATAATGACCAGTGAGACTCGTGAAGATCTTTAGATCAGTTTAATGGAAATAATGTTATTCACTGTAAGTAGTGAGAGGTAAAAGATTATTCCGTTATTGTCTTTGTTCTTGTTTTTGAAGTAAACTTTTGTTTGCAACGGACAGAAACTTTCTTTTTATGAATTATTTATGGTACCAGATATATGACGAGCATAGTTGCGAAGAAAATTGAATTGCAAGATGTTAGTAGATTTTCAGATGCGATGTGAATGTTTGTAAAAGATTACAGTAAAAATTATATTTGTTGAAATCCTTTCTTCTGTGTATTCTATATTTTTATCTTTGAATGGACCATTTTATACTCTGATTACTGTACTTTAGTTTTAGCACTGTTTTTACTTTATCGAACACCTTCAAATTTTTATAGTAATTGGATTTGGTAAGAAATATTTTGCAAACAAAATAACATAAAATAACGAGTAAAATATTTGTAATTTTAGTAATTAACTACAGTTAATTAAATATTATGAATTTTTATGAATATGAAATTTGATATATTTTATTTATTAGGTTGGTGCGTATGAAATGTCGGATTTTTAAGTGAATATGTAAAACTGCATATCTTTTTTCAAAAGCTGTTTATTTAATTAAAATATGCTCCATTTGCTTCAATACATTTTTCCCAGCGAGATTTTAATGCATACATGCCTGTCCTAAAGAAATTCTGATCTTTAGAATCAGTAAACTCTGATATGGAATTTTTCAGGCTGTCTTCATTTTCATACTGTTTAGCCGTAAAAACTGTTCTAAATATTTAAAAAAATGAAAGTCGGTTGGCGAAAGATCCGGTGAATAAACTGGGTGCTGCAAAATTTCATATTTTAATTCATTTAATTTCGCAATTATTTTGTACGACGTATGCGACCCAGCATTGTCGTGGAGAAGTATTGAGCCATGCCGATTAACAACGCCAGGTTTATATTGCGTGCAGCTTTTGCAGCATTATTACCAAGTTTACACTCATATAAAAAAATTACACGAATATCGGTTGAATTCACACTGGTATAAAATTCAAAACAAGAAACAAAAGGGAACATTTTTGAGAAAATTTTCTTTGTTGAAATGTAACTCTGGCAATGCACAGTACGACTATAAACGTGGTTATGCCAAAAACAAAAGCATAACGAAAACATTTCATATACACCAACCTAATACAATTTCAATACATTAGAATCTACACTACTGTATTGTACATTACATTCATTAGAAACATCGAATGGTGTATAGACACAACGTATACGAATTATACATAATAGACATATATTTCACAGTTAATGGTACTATGTTAAAAAATACATAAAATACGTAACATTAAAATTTTATTTACCCCCAAAACAGAGTACAACTGAAGCAGGTAAATAGATGTATTCAGAATAAACATAAGAAAATGACATATAAACTAAATCTTCTTCAACACACTAGAATTCACGTTTCGTGCGGAAATAACAATCATTATCCAAACATTTTTATGTATTACAGTTAATACCTACTTTTCCAATACTTTGTATATTGAATTTTATACTATATATTTCAAATTATTTATCTGTTGAATACTATACTGTTTTAAATGTTTTCTAAAATATTTCTGGTTCGTTGAATTTTGACCTCTCTTGAGTATTTTATCAGGCTATTGTTAATTATCATCTGTCCCGTTATTTATTAGTCCCGTTTGTTAGTTAGTTTTTATTTCATTATTAGGGCGCATCTGCAGAACAAATAAAACTAGCCTGCAATTTTATACCGAAACATCTAAAGCGGGTAGAGGGTGAAATGTAACAAAACTCAATGTCTCTCATTGCAGATGGATCGAAGTGAATTACGTTTTGTTATTTTCAATATTTCACCTTGAAAGCTAATGTGCAATTGCAATGAATGGAACATTTCATCACATTTCTTATAAATCATTGACAGTAAAATTACAAATTAAAAATTGAAAGGTAATAGCAAAACAACGAGCACCTGATTATGTTTTATCTATCGTTCCAATTGGAAGTATAGTAACAATTAACTAATTTGAATCAAAGGACTATTATCCAAACTACTGTTATCAAACAAAGCAACTGCAAATTTAAAAAACATGTAGAAAGTTATGGAAGTAAATATTCGTATACTACAAGCTATATTTTACAATGATGCATGAGATGTATTGACAACATTAGTTACGTTGGAAACTCATCCAGTGACATGTCGCGTTTTCAATCGTACAAATTCTTAACGTCCGAACGCAATTTCAAACTGGAACCGCACATAAATTCAATCCGATTGTCCGTTACGCTAGCTATTAAAAATCTCCTTAAATCAAGCTCCGAGGTCATCGTATAAACCGGCCGCGAAAGGAGCTCGAATTGCGTCATAAATTGAATCGTACGGTTCGACGTCTTAATAAAATTGCTTTCGTTATATCGTCCTCTATTATCTCGATACCGCGTGAGTACTTTCTCCGAATCCCAGAGGAAATTATACCGTTTGAACAGTTTTATTTATAACCGTCTCATGAATTCACAACTTCGAGAAAACTGGTAAGTCTCTTATAATAGTTCGATACAAAACGAAGTGAGGTGACGGGGAAAAAATATTTCTATCGACTCTGCTGCGACATCCAATCAATTGTCGCTGTTTTCTTTACACCCCATTTCATCAGGCTAGATCGACTATTGGAAAACATAGTTTACGTTTATTAGACAGATCAGCTTTCCGGATAATAAATAAAGTTTTGATTTGTTAATTAATTCTTATTGCTAATGTAAACTACGTTGAATATTATGAAGATAATGAGATGCAGACGATAAATGTATGTATATAATATGTGTAAATATTTTATTATGTGTTTTCACGTAATATTACGTAATAAATTAGTCATTACTTTACATTTTTGTTGTAACCTTTTTATAAAGAATTTATACAGCCTTGTATATATAAAACGTTTATTTTCATTAAAATGATTTATTGAAATATTTATAATACAACTGATGGAAAACGTTTTGTCAAAAATCATAGAATATCTTTAGATTATCTGTTGCACTGGATAGCTTAATTAATGAACTAATATCTGACTATCCAGTGGAGGTTGATTGTTCTCGAGTATACGAAACCTCTGAGTACATCTACAACTATCAGATATGACTGTCAATGAACACTAACTGGCCAGCCTAAGCACTCTGGAACACCTTGATTGGTACTTGAATTTTGATTCTACTTGACTACAACTGTGAGAAGCTTGATTGCCATCATAGGTTCTATACAGTGACTGAATTCTACCTCTGCAATAACATACAGTGCCAGATCATTAAGGATTATACTAACTGCAAAGCTTTATTTTAATGCATATGTTGGAACGATTTTCAAAAATGACAAAGATTTGAAAATTTCTGTCGGTCATTCAATTGCCTAAACACTTTATGTGTTATATAAATTTTGTGCAAATTTAGTGAACGTTAATGATCAATCCATTTTATACAGGCATTTATTGACTAAATTTTTAAAAATATTTATAATTACTGTCTTTATACATTAAGTGCACAGTTATGTATAGTTAAATAATTTTGATAACATTCTTATCTACTTACAAATGATTATATACAGTAATTTGTATATTGATGAAGTCAGGTCTACTGTAACAAGAAGTTTGATACATTGTTTTATTCCGAGGAAGTTATTATATAATTGCATACTTTAAATTTAAATGTACTGTGTAGACTTTCTATTAAGTATTACATCATGATTTACTTGATTAAATATCATGATATAGGGTAATACACGGTCGAGAGTGATCCTACATGAGAAAGTAAGTAAAAAATGTGAAGGTAAATTTTTACATTTGGGATGTCGTTTTCTATGAAATTGAATTTGAAGATTTGTGGAGCGCACCTGCATTTGACTAACTGCTGACAGAACACGTTCAAACTCAATTTTTACGGAAACGTGATTCTAAACGAAAACTTCAATTTTACATTTTCTGTTAATTTCCGCGTGTTAACCCAACCTGCATGTACTCCGTATATTTTTAATTTCAATTTTCACAAGAAAAACATTTGAAATGAAAAAAATTTTGTTCTACGTTCTGTAATTAATATTTTGAGCTCCATAATACGTATAATTTTCTGGCTTATAATCACTGAAAATATGAAAAAACTTTAATAGAAAGTTTTTAAATAAATTTATTTACTTATGCATATATTATAACAATAAAATCTCATAAACTCTCAATAAATGTATTCTTTTATTTCTTATAAAACATTAAACCTAAGTTACTCTTAGTATTCGATACATGCTATTATAATTTCTTATCTTACAATGAAACTATAAAAGCATATATACGACACGTTAGTACACTAAATAAAAACCTCGCAAACTTTCAATAAATACCTACTTACAACTTTCACAAAACATTTCCAATAAATTACTGTCAGTACTCAGTACCTTTACTATCCACAAATCCCGTACACCCGTGTGTAACAAAAAAATTAACAAGGAAAAGATCGTGAAAAACCTTAATAAGCTTAACTTGCCCTTCTCGTCAAAAGACTTCCGAAAAGAAAAGCACGTCTAGTTTTTTCGAAAAATCGGGACAGCCCGCGGGAATTGGTAGAATGCTAAGTAAGATCCGAAAATCCCGTTCCTCGCGCGAGGAGAGTCATCGAGCGAGTTGTAAATTTCACTTTGCGAAACTTAAGAGCATCCAGGGAGAAAAGGTAGAACGTGACGTTGGCGGCAGGAGTCAGCCGGGCTAACTTCTCCGGATAGAAGACATCTAGCCCAGAGGTCGGCGATACCGAGGAAGCGGTTGCGGGAGTCCCGCAAAGGGGGTGTGAGTCCTCCGGGAAGAACAGGATGTAGCGGAGGCTGTTCAGGCTCGCCTCTTACGGGGCCAAACAGTTTGCTGGGCCAATATTAGTGCGACGGATAAGGAAGCACGATCGCCTGTGGACGAGGAAAAGTGTTAGAAGGTGGGGAAAACTTGGACCAGGTTAATCTGTGGATTCTCAAGGCTTCAGCCCCGGACGCCGGTGGTTTGTCTTTTCTTGGTTAACCTCATCCAGGACCTCCTCGACCGCGATTCGTTTAAGACCGGAATGATTTACTTCGGCCTCTAATGCGGGATAGAACTCATGCCTGCATGAGACGTTCCCGGTGCTCCACGTGATACTTTAACGGTTTTGTTTGATCTGTGCAGCTTAGGTTCGTCGTTTTGGTGAATCCTTGCATTACTTTGGTGTGCTTGGATTGATGGATTAGGGTAATTTTGGGTGAGGTAGCTTTGCGTTTGAGATGGTCTGATCTCATTAACACTAAACGTACCACGATCGGTCAAATGTCCGGTTTTAAAATTTCGTTAAGAATTCTGCGTTTTCCTTTAACGATTTAACTTGATATGAATTCTTATATTGTTCGATTAATCAGTTTTTCGATATTTTTCTTTTCTTTTGTTCCTGTTTTTAATAAGAAAAATTGATCGTATAATTTGTTTACCTTCGTTTTATATCCAGTTATTTAACTGGTTGCGATAGGAACAAGTGTACATAAAGTGCCGGTACGTTCAGTGTTATATTTATCAAATATTTTTCATTGTCTTAAGTGATTGTACTGAATCTTGTACAGAAACCTATTTAACCCCTTACCCTACGATTTACTTCTAAGCTATGATCGATACAACTACTTTGCTATTAATAATTTATTCAGAAAACAGAAAAGTTTTAGGCGTGGTGTACGTTTATGCTTGTTTCAAAATATAATTATTGATAACAGAAGAAGAATATTTAATTTGAATTCCAAAAAATTGAGTAATATTTATCCTTGTCAGATTCTATTTAAAATCTTTACCACGAGTCTGACACGTTGTTGCAAGGCAGGGAGTTAACTATTCTTCTTGTATAGGTATTTTTTAGTGGATATCAATAATATTTATAATGTAATAGTACTTTTTAAAAAAGTGAACCATTTATCCCCAATTTACCCTATTTGGAACAATTTTTGATTTCGAGTATGTCATACATTATATAAATGTGATTATTTTACACTGGCTTACGTAATTTATTTCAATTCACTGTTTCGATTGTTTTAATACACTTCGTTAGAAATGCACGCTGACGCAAGATTCCACGAGTTAGCCAAGGGGTTAACTAATGCGATATTAAGAATAATCTGTTCTTTTCTTCGCTATGTTGGCAGGCAATTGCTACTTAATCTAATCTCACTTAATTCAATCTTCGAAACTAACAAAGATACTGATCCTATGCGCAACAGCCAGCACAGAAACTTCGTAGATCAAAATCTTCCCCGAAATTCGCAGGGAAAACTCGCAACGGTTGTGTCCAACAGCCGGTGGATCCACAAGGCGGTGGCAATTTAGATGAAGATTGACCCGAGAAATCTCGGGATCAAGTCTGAACCGGTACACCCGCGTTGTGCCTTTCGAGCAAGCCACTTTGGTAATTGCGACGTTATTAAATCATACAGCCTCTTAATTAATATATCTCTTAAAACGGCGGCACTGATAAAGAGGCGCAGATGGAAAAGAGCCCTGGCCTCTTTATGACGCCGGGCCGGCCCGTGCTCACGCGGCCACCACTGTCGTCGTCGTCGACGTCGTCGACGGCGGCGGGTTTTAATTCCGCTTCTCCGTCTTTCCATTCCCCCTTTATCTTCATCATCGTTTTCGTTTCCCCTCGCTCAATTCTCTTTCTCATCCAACTTAAATAACTCGTTTGGCAGACCGCACCGAGGGATCTATAATAAGATCGTCGACGCGATATCCCGTTCATCTTTCGCCCGTTCTTCTTGCGTTTTCTTTCAAGCTTCGGCATTCCTCCGGTTCTCCGTACCACCTCCGACGGTTCACCCTCGGCTAACGGGCCTCTCATCTTCTTTGAGTTTTCAACTTATCTTCTCCCATCTGCTTCACCGTCCCATTACCGGGAATCCGAGGTAGTCAAAGCTCGATTAAATTCTTCGGTTAAATGATTCACGGAGCCGAAGTCCCGCGCCTCCACCTTCGAAGTTCCGCGGGATATGAATTGTTACGCGCGCGGGTTAGGTTAGTTTTTTTACAGCCTTTTTTACGGTGCATATGATAATGATTAAGTAATCCATTGGGCTTTTACAGTTATTCGACGGGCAGATGTCGTTCTGCAGGAACTGAAACGTTTTATTTTCTTCCCAAGTATGCTCATTAACAGTAAAACTTCCGTACAGTCGAATTGACGTTTTGAAATTATTCTGTAGAAACTCCTGGAGTGCATTTATTAAGAGTTCTGTTGAGTTGGAATTCAGTTTGGGTATTGCTGAATCAATTTCTTTAGTTATTTATCAGAGAATCGTCTGTTTTCAATAATTACGGACAGAAATCGGGAATGTGTCACTTTGATCTGTGTGGTAGTTCTAATTTAAGTTGTTTGAGTATTAAGAATTCGTGAGAATGCAAAGAAATTTCTCGTTTATTGTAAATGTTGGTTTGTTCGTTGTTGTCAATTTTGAAGGTAAAGTTGGGTGACTATGAATTGATAATAATAAAATAGTAAAATACCTATGTGCAATAAATAACATTCATTTTTATTAAACTGATGGTTATAGTTTGTGTATACTGTATATTATCTAACGAAAGTAATATCCACGTGTTTGTAGCAGTTTTCACTTTTAGATTGTTCTAATTTCATTTTTTTCGACACTCACATGACATGTATAATATAACTCGCATTTCTATTATAATCGTCTAAGATTTCTAGAAACAGATGAACGTTGTGAAATGAAAAGATTGAGCTTAAAGATTTTTTTCTAGAAATTAGGAGTGTATTATTTCAGAATCATTTTATTTTAGTTACTTTTTTCATCTGAAATTGAAAAATAAGAAATTTTCTCGTTAATCGACGTTAACAAATATTCATTACTTGAATTTGTTTCAAAATTTTTTAAAATAAAGAAATTCAGACATATTAAGAGGAAAATTACTTTTTTCTCAGAGAAAAGTATGTTTTTCTTCGTTATGACTATAAACGATTTAAAAAAGTTAAACTTAAACCAGATTAAATTAATGAACACGGAATCTCATTGGGAACTCACATGAAAAATTTAAAGTCAATTAATAAAGCGTAGTTCCAGTTTTTAAACCCATGAAAGGAAAGCAGTTCAAAGAGACGTTCTTTTAAAACCTTAATACGGATCTTTTGATAAATAGCATGATTTTTTAAGACTTATTCTTCATCAGCGACTCGCGACGTATAAAGAAAACCTTCTGCAAAGGAAGTAGCTCGTTCTGCAGCTAATTTTAACAATGATTTACCAATTTTGGCTTTTTAACGATTTACTGTGTTCAAACAGCTCGTGCAACGTGGTCAGTATTTTCCTCCGCACACGTTTCATAGCCTTTGGGCAGATTTTTATATTCATAGTGTTTGAAATATATCTATGAAGCCTTTGTACCCATCACTGAACATTGAAATACCGATAAAAGCCATTCTTTCAACTATTTTTGCCTTACTGTAGCTTGCCTTAACCCTTTGCACTGCAAATTTTGTTTATATCTTATTTACAATAATTTTTCTACATTTTATACGTTTCGTTCAAAATATACTTTAAGGAACAGTTGGTTGATGGGAAATAATATATGATCAATTAAGACGAATCGAATAATTTTCTGTTTAACGGTGGAGAAATAAAAGTTTATGAATATTAAGAATAAAAAATTAAGAGTAAAAAATGGAAGATAATTTTTAAATATTTCTTTTACAAATAAGAAACGAAAAGTGGAAAATATAATTTGCCATATAATGTTGACTGAATTCTTATTTTAATTCAACTCGATCTATTCTAAACAATTGTCTTTATTAATTATATTGAAAATCGGAAAAGTACAATTTAAAAATACTGGATATAAAATAATGCTCAATATGATTCTATAGTACCTATGTATAAAAGGTTGACAATGACTTTCCAAAGTAGGATATTCAAACTTTCGTTGCTATTTTCAATTAAGCTACTCAGGCATCGTTCCAGTAAATCCTTGCTACTTAATTATTCATAGCTGGACCATATTAACTTGGAATATTCGCTTAAGGCAAGTTTGTGTTCATATGCATTTAATTCTTTCTTGCTTTTCCGTTTCACGACAAATCCGTTTCCGCCGTACAATTTTGATGTTCCAGCTTATCGTTCGTTGAAATTTGATAGAATAATTATTTCATAGTCCGTTATTTATTGCTTTAACGAAATTACGGTTCCTTCTTATTTTTCTCCCCCAATTTCTTTGAAAATTTGTTGTACAATTTTTATTAAAAAGTTAAAAACAAAGCCTGTAATACAGTTTCCTATTGCATTTTCCATTCTTATCTCATGGTAACATATAAAACTCGTTCTATAGAAAAACAATTACCAGTATATTGTTTATTATAATGAAAAGTTATATAGTTGTACTCACTTTAATTTCTACCTTTACAATATACATTCAAAATTTTCAGTTTACTCCAATATTTCGCGGAACGCCCAATGTAGATTGTAACGATAAAAAAATATCACGAACATTACTAAATTGTCTGTGAAATAGCTGTACCTGCCACCGCAACGACCCTTCCATCGGTCTTTTTGTTGAAAATCAATCTACCAATAATTTGTCACGGCAAGTTTCAACATCATCGCTCACGCGAAGACCGTCAATACGCAAAAATTGGATAGAATCGCCTGTCGACAAGTGATTCGACGAGCGCGGCCATCAAAAGCACGCTGCAGAGGGAAGATCGATGGTGGTTGTTACGGGACTATCCCCATTTTAATGAGTTGTCCCTATTTCTACGGGTTTGTACTATAAAATTGATACAGACTTTCTAGATGATGTTTATATTAACTTTACTTCAGTGACATGCGTTTTCAACAACTTATACATTGATTTACAAAAATATTTAAAATGTGAAAGAAATCATTAAGCTAATGAAATCATTTTATCTCAGATATATTATATATTAATGAGAATAGGAGTTTTCATTTTTCATCTGATAGTTCTTTAAATGTAAGATAGCATTTTCATTAATTTCGTGAAAATAACAATCGATGACATTTTAACATTATAAATGGCTCGTCACCCAATATAATATATACGTTCATGATATGTGATAAAAAGAATTTGCCGAAGAATACAACGTGTAACGATCTTATTAAGAATTTGTAAATCACTGCGTGTACATATATACATACAAAAATACTTAAAATTGATATATTTGTAATAGAAAATGGATATCTCAGGCGTTTGTTAGATGATTTTCACATGTTATACTCTTACCATCATGCATATTAAAATTTCAAATTGTTTACTATCTGATGAGTACAACATTTCCATTATAAACATATCAATTTCAAATACTTTTATGGACCAATATATATTGTGCGTGTCCTATACATATTACTAGCAAAACCTTAAAGTTTCATGGACAAAAATTTATTACTTTTGTTTCATGATATGCGTCGGACGTGTTTTCCTGTGCGCCTATACAGTTAAATTTATAAATTAATGAATACTTATTCTCAGTAAAATTATGTACACACCTTCGCAACACGTATTAAATTCAATTAAATTGTTTTCATGTTACTTTTACTGTTTGTCACCAGTAACCTTATTGTTTTGTCTATATTTTGTGCAAAAATATTAAGCTATTTAGTTTACAATAAAATTTTACAGAGAAATATAAATCGTGAACCTGCTAAACATGTTAGTTAGGAAAATGGTCTTAATTGTGGTCGATTAAATTATATGTTCTACAATTTCTTAAATTTATTTTCACATGACATCGAAATTAAATTCCATACAGACAGCAACCTACACGCTGTTCCTAATTTTAAGTCATCACTTTCTCGAGCAAAATCCTTATTTACCTCCTTTGCATCTCTTCTGCAGAATAAATAAAAGCACGTACACAAGTATTGTTAGCGTATAAATATATTGTAATATCAATTTAATAGATATGACTTTACCTGACATTGCCAGTTCATTGGTCGATCACATCTGCAAGCACGGATCTGAGAATAGACATATTTCATTTCAGTGACATTCGTTATCTATTATTGCTGAGATCACTCGAATCAACTTATTTTCTTCGCGTAATCTCTGAATAGTGCACGATATGCCGTCTATTAAGTCCGAAGGACTACCCACTGCTGTGGGACAGAAAAACAGTTCTATTGATCATCTACTGATGTTTATAAGTCTTTATTCTGCGATTGTGTTGCTTTAATGAGCTTGTTATACACATAATCTATAAAACTGTCACTTGATGGTGACCTCTAGGTTGCTGGTATTCGGCTGCTTATGCCAGACTGATCTCAAAATTCTCCGAATTCCTGGAAGAAGATGAACTCTCCCTCCAGAGTCTACGTGTCCCTTGGAAAGGGATGTTTTTATTAGCCAATTGGAGTCAGTTTGGGCGCCTCCTAAAAAACTGGCCTTTCCTAAGATGGCGACGATTTCGCTGCTGGTTAAGTTACCAAATTAACTGAGTTTTTTAGGACCCGACCCAAACTTTCTCCCTTGACGCGTAGTCTGCGCGTGGATTTATGACACGTCATTGCTACTGAAGCACCAGAAGATCTTCTGTCTGTTGCCCATTTGCAGCCCTACAGTCTTTCGGATATAAATACTGATGATCGCTACGAAAGTCTAGGAGTCTGCTGCATGCTTAAATTTCTCAAAAATAGCAGAAATTACGCCCGCATTGTAAACCCAGCCAAGCGTCAATTCTTATATCTAAACAATTATAATATTTGACAGTGGATATTTATTCGTGGATGTGCTGCTACGTAGAATGTCGACACTAAAACAACAGAAGTGAACAAGAGAGTGTAATGGATACTGTTCAACATATTTCTTCTTCTGAGGTTCTATTTGCTGTTTAAGTTTCGCAACTGCTTGACCAATGTTTGTGCGATTGCTTTTTGTATATTTTGTCTAATCTAGTTTATAGTACATTCGTGGAAGTTTATAAATTTTAATGCTCGTAAAATACATTTTACGAGACGAGTCTGACTACAGGGATAATGACTAACATATTGCAAACTTATCAATTTCGATGCTGAAACAATTGATATACCTACGTTATCTTAAAATACATTTTAAACTTAGATAATTTCAATAATATAAATGGTGAGACCACAAAAATTTACATGGTGCATATAGGATATCTTACATTCCGTAATATTACATAGTAATAATTCGTTATTACAATAGAAATAGAAATAGAAACAGTGTATTATGTATCGTTTTTAGTTATAATTACGTATAGTTTTAAGACAAAATAAGTAGAGAAAAATGTAGCATGTAATATTGACCTCCCTGAGATTTTCCATTATAATGAAGAAATATAAGAATTTTAACGGTGTATTCAGTTCCACCTATTAAAATTGTATATAGGTAAACAAATTTATAGTGTATAATGCATTATTTCATTATTTAATGAAGAACATAGTAATACAACTTTAGAACCAACAGTTTTATGTCGTCCGGAAAAAATTTTTCTTGTAAATTATTTAAGTAACGAATCCCGTGTTAAAATATATTTTATAGAAGATTTATAGAATCAATATCTGTATGTAAAATTATATAATTATATTTTAAATATAAAGTTAAAATTTCCCAAGTCTTTCATGTTGGAACATTGCATCCTCCACATAAAAGGAAGAATAATAGAAAATCCATTATTATATTTAGATCATTTCAATTTTAACTTTTGTTACTTAATATGGATGTACTTTGTGGCAATCGATATTCAGTAAACCAACGTAATATGTAATATGTAAACACTGTCTAACGATTTGAACTTACCTTTACAAAAATCTGGTACATACCTGACTTTCGTTTCAGCTCAGAAACTGAAATACACCTTTCTAATTTCATATTAAAAATTGCTACATGGTGCGATCTCGCCATTTTTTATTTCCAAGCAGTTAATACAAAAGAATAGAAATAAGTAATTAAAAGTAAAATAAATAAGTTCAATTTGCTAACAGACTCTACGAATGATAGACTGCCTTATTCTTAATCAGTGTACCGAAGAAGCGCAATTTGGCACTCACACGGCTAGAAAATCTGTCTCGGTATTACGACATGAAACTATTTTTGTGGATATCTGATCCGTACCAATATTTACAAGGGAATCTTTTTAACCAGCGCACACGAGTTTTGATGAAACTTATGTGAAACATAGTCTTCAAGAAAGTATTTGAGACATATTTTTTCTTATCGACCAACATCCACTTTGAAGGCTTGAAAACACCCTTCAAAGTTGAGGATTGAAAGTATATTTTTTACAATGTCTCTGAAATTGGGGGGTGTAGAAAAGAAATTTTCTTTTCAAATTGTTCTCCACAAAATGAACAATTTAGATTTCCTTTCAGTACCTCTTAATTTCAGAGATATTATAAAAAAATATATTTTCAACTCTCAACTTTGAGGAGTGGATTCAGTTCTTCAAAGTGGACGTCGACTGGTAAAAAGAACAAAGTGTGAAATATTTTCTTGAGAACTATGTGTCACATAAGTTTCATTAAGATCGGCTTGTGCTGGGAAGAAAGGCTCCCTTGTTAGTTACGGAGACAGTGATGATACTAAGTAACCTTGTATAAACGTGTAAAGATCTTCGATACGGTTCGAACATGACCGGTGACCAGCGCATTACAAGCTAATAACCGTGATCTACCATCAAACATGATATTCTCGTATCTAGAACCTCAGCGTCATCTATAAATTCTGTACACCAGTACCGATATTAAAGCGTTCAACTTATTTACATACATTTACGACTGCTGTAACTATGTAAAGTGTAAAAAATAGAGATTGTTAGTAAAGTTTATACCGAATTTACATAAAATAATTCGTCACAATAACTTTTTCTCTCGTTGGCTCCAAGTTTCTAAACTCAAGTTCATTCCAAGGTCATAGTTTAGAAGGATATTGAATTAGTTTTGGCATCGGCTGCCACATGAGTTTAACACGTTGAATGCCATGGGGGTCACCGGTGACCCCCGACCAAATCGAATTACTATAGTTCACTCAATGAAACGACGATTATATGAAAATATTTCTATATTATAAATAATGCTACATAATACAGTGACATTCAACTAGATGAACGTGGAACAGTAATAATGCAACTCAATCGAATGATTTAATATTATATTTTTTCCATTCGGCGTATTCTCTTCTGTGAAATCGTGCGGCGTTCAACGTGTTAAAAATACATAGTGCCATTTTAAAAAATGCAGGTAACTTTTACTTTTTATCTCAAGAAAGTTTGTTTTGGAACTTTTTATATCACAATTTATAGCACACTGAAAACAGATAAATATTAAAAATATTCGAATGTTAGTTATTTCCAAACATTTGAAGGTCACGAAAAATTTGACTTTCCGTTCGCCAAATAGTCCGAAATGTTTCCTGTACGGACTGAGATGATATACTCCGTACAAAGAAGTAAAAAAGATACTATTACATGAAAGTAGAATAGAAATGCTTTTCTTTAAAATAGTAAATATATTTTGAATCCCACGTAGAACACGTAACTACGAAATTTCCGTTGTAGAATGTAACAAGATCACAGTGTTCAACTTATCTGTGTACACGCATGATGGTTTTGTAAGAACGGGAAGTATTGCAATGCCCACTATCTGTGCTCTGAATCGTCTCTATATTTAACATTATATGTAGGTATTGTAAAGATAAGCTAAATAGAATTTTTTAGAAATCGTGTAAAAAATGCATGGTTAATAACATTACATATACATTTTTGTTGCTTATAACACACATGTATAGTTTTTCCAAGAAAAGAAGCAATTTTTATATTATTATATGTATAAGTACTCTGTACTATACAAATAATATATACGTACATTATTTATAGAGATATAACAATAATATATACATATATTATTTACAGAATATTTATACGTATAATAATATAAAAATTACGCCCTTTCTTGGGCAAACAAAATATACGCGTAATGTTATTAACAATGCATCTTTCACACAAATTTCTAGAAAAGTAATATAAATATGGTCGACTATGTTTCCTTGAATCAAAACATGTATTTTTTATTACATAAATCGACGGAGCTTATCATTTCTAATAAAACAATATGTTAATGCATGCACAATATTATTGACTATAAACACTATATACTATAAAAATGAAACTTGAAACCGCATTGTAAGATGTAAAAGCTTTAATACGTTATTTAAACAGATGCTTTCATATCTGTAGTATATTAAAATTATATAATATACTATGCATTGTGTAATTATATATTACAATTATAGCTATAATTATAATTATAATAGTACTGTATGCATGCCTATTTTGTGAACAAAATAGAAAATAATTCTTCTTCCTAAATAATTTCATTTTTAGTATTTAACACTAAGTAATATAATTTCATTTTTAGAATTTAACACTAAGTAATATAATTTCATTTTTAGAATTTAACACTAGGTTTACGGAACATGTCAATTTTACGCATATTGAGTTTTATAAATATTATCCTGTAAATGTATACTCCGGTTTTAATCGATGCAATTACACGGATATGTATCCCAATTATCTAATATCAAAGCCCTAATCTCTAAAATGTAAATAAACGGAAATCAATTTTTCTAGGAACAACAGAATAAACTGTACAATAAATGCCCGTAAACTTAATGTTAAAAATAACCTACTAGTATACATATTCCCGTAATTACATCAATCAATACCAACAATAAACATTTACCAAACAATATTTATAAAATTCAATATACGTCACAGTGACGTGTTTCATAAACTTAGTCTTAATAAGTCGTAAATACTTCACTAACGACAACCGGAAATTATTATTTTTATAATCCAATTATCTACATTCACTTCCACGTACAGAATACCTCGAAACGTTCACGTGACCCGGAAATCTATCAAAGGAACAAGGCATTATTATTATAGAGAGCGGGCAGTCGTACCGCGAAATTGTTTGATTATAGCGTTAGTGGGACTGCGTAATTGTCCCAAGAACTTTTTCTCGCAGTGGTGGGTGAGAGCTTTATCATTTCCTCGGCAGTGTCGTTCAGCCCGACGACAAAAGGCGTCATTCCGAGTGTTTACTTCGTTTCTTTGAGACGCCATAGAAGACGGAGGGAGAGAGAGGGAGGGAGGGCTCGGTGTCGAGGACGTTTAGAAGAACGGAAGGAAGGAGAACACGGCAATTGCGCGGGTACATAATGGCGCAACGGCGTTTCGACGTTGTTGCAATCAACCGGAGTGTAATTACCACCCCCTTTTTCTCAACTTTCGATCGCTAATCACTGTAAACGAGAAGGATGGTGGATAGAGATGAAAAATGGAGACGACCGTCTTAAGAAATGTTACGAAGTACAAAACGAACCAAAGAAACTTGATTCATATTGTCATCTGTCCTATAATGACATAATTGTAAGTAATCAGTAACCGTACTTTTTTTCATTCAATTCTGTTCTCGTTTAAATATGTTCAATCACGTGTTGCTAATATTAACCCTTTGTATTCGAATGTCGCCGTAACGGCAACTTCGAGCTTCGATTCCTACAATCAAAAACTGCAAATAAATAATTTAATTATTCAATTAATGAGAGTCTGATATGTGGTTCTTTCTTTTAGTATTTTGCCAAAAGAGATAAAAATAGATCTACTGTAACAATCAAAATGACTGATTTTAATTCTCTTATTTTGCTATTGACGACCATATAAAAGTGTTAAATATAAAATTATTTGAAAAATTAATAGTTTTAAGTAATTTAAGTAAATTCAATAAATACTCGGTAATTATAATGTTAATAGATACATGTAAGTATATGTGGCTTGGAATTTAAAATTTCTTATTCTTATTTAATATAATTATATTAGAATAATTATGTGTATACAATAAAATTAAACAAGAAAACAAGTATAACATGCAGGCAAAATAGTTACTCGACAATTAAAAATAAATATTCCTAAATCTTTAACCTGTTAACTGTGGAATTTAATTTCAGAAATCTCTGATAATGCTCGCAATGAAAGGAAATGATAAAGTGTATATTCGTCTAACGCAGGCCAAATGCACCTATAATACATTCTAACAAAAAGCTGAAGCAGAACGAAGAACAATTATACATTTATCTGAAAAAGTAAAGAATTTATCGTTGAAAGAATTAGTATCATTTTGATTTTAAGATGACCTGTATACTCGCCGAACGCAATTAACTGGTTAAGAAGAAGATTGCACTCCCGGAAAACGTTCATATTTCTTTCCATTTCATTATTACTTTATTTCCTGACTTTTGACCCTACTCGCGGGATACCCTTGACGCAAAAAGAATATGATTTCAGAGCTAGGGAAGTTCAATCGGGTTCAAGAAACTTTTCCGATAAGGAATGTTCAAGGAAGCTGGTAAATTTATTTCGCTATGGTAATTCGAGGCGGTTAAGCAGCTGATTGGAAATGTTTGAATAGGGGTCGCGATTCGGTTTCATTCATAAATTAGTTCCTGAATATCGTCGTCTTGGGACTGAGGAAGGCGAGTGCTGGTATAGTACCAGCTTCTCTTGAATTAATGATACGAGTACCTTCACGTTTAATGTATCATTTAATTATTTCTGTAAGGAATTGATGGAATTTTTATGGTTTCTTCTTTCAGTTGGAAGCGTTTTATCAATAATATATCAGTGATGAAAGAGTATGATTTTGCATAGAAAAATATATTGTAAGCTACAATAATACATTGTATTAATGTAACCAGTCTTACAATATAAGTTACAATAACTATATGCTAAATTGAAATTATTTTTACTAATATCGATGTATAAGAATTAGGAACACGGTAGAATAATTATTTCAATAAGCAAATGGAAAATGAATTTCGTTGTTATATTTTACGTTTCAACAATGATACACTAATTAAAAAATTCACGTTAAAATTTATATAAAGTGTGTTTTGATATTTTGTACACACATAGCCAGAAAGATTTACATATACAAAGATATTTATCAACTTTTCCTCCTTCATAAGGAAATGAAATTTCCTTTATTACAGTAATAAGATAATAAATTATATTGAAAGATAACTGGAATATATTTACCTCAGTCAGAGAATACGCGTGCAACATTCTCCCACGGTAGAAAACTGAAATCGATTGTTAAGGACATTCCGAAACTAAGTTTTCGTTTTGAATGCACGCAATAGCATAAACTTGTACAGTTATAACTTATGCGAGGTTACAGTACGCATTAGGTGTTCAAGATTTCTCTTCTACAATTAGACGCATGACTCGTGCAACTTCATTCTGTTTTATTTATTTATATGAATCATTCTCGTAATAGACTTCTATAATCATAAAATTTTGATTTATTTTTTATTTTGGGGGAGGTATATATTTTCTTACAAACGTATATAAATGAAAACTAAAAGGATTAGCACAGTAGACTTCATTTCTAACTATTTGAGTGACAAGCGGTGCGATCGCGTTTCGTTATACCAAAAGTGCCACCTTATCGTTCCGTAGGATTAAATTGTGTTTATTTATTTGTTTTTCTTTTAATTACTTATTTTCATTTCTTTTATTGTCGGCTTATAAACAGAGAAATGGACCGATTGTACCATTTACAATTTATTTACGTGAAAATAGAAAACCGCAATTCAGTGTCTGAGCTGAAACAAAAAAAGAATCGCGATCGCGCAGCTGAGGATTTTTCGAACGGATTTTTGCAAGGACCCGTGGCTCTCAAATAATTGAGATTAAAAATAACGAATATAAATTGTAATTGTAATTGCGTTAATTGTTTATGAAAAATCATTGAAGTGACCATCTCCTCTAGAATCATGTTATACATAATTACACAAACATATTCAAGTTCATGAATGCCAAACAGATTTTCAACATCGATTTCCTTGAAAACAAGGCAACATTCGAACAAAATTTATTTCACACTTTCAATTCATTTCTGTATGTGCATAAAATCACTTCCTGCTTTATTGTACCTGCCTTAACCACTTGTCCTATGATTTCTTTCCGAATCGCACTCAACAGAGATATTTTATTATTCATAATTCATTAGACTTGGAAGAATTATTCAATTCAGACTTGGGAGAATTAAGTGACATTTATATTTGTTAAATTCTATTCGAAATCTTCACCACGAGTCTGGCACGATATTGTAGAGCAAGATGTTAACACTAGGTTTACAGACATATAATGTACAGTTTATTCTATTGGTCTTAAAAAATTGTATGTTCATTCATTTATATTTTGGAAATTAAAGATTTAACTTATTTAAGGATGCTGGCACATGTGTGCATATTTGATTTTAGTTTAACATTAACGTCCATCGAACGGACCCTTTTTTTGTTCGAATGTCTCTCATAACTACCTCCGTCCGTCTTCGTATCGTGTCAATTTTAACAAAGTAAATTGCAGTCAAATGGAAACTAAGATTACCTTTGTTCTCAAAAAGAATTCGACCCTGAAGAGGTTAAAGATTAAACAATTAGAATAGTTATTTGTGTTATTGCATCAGTAAAAATTGACAGAAACATGGATTAAATGATGTTTGTAAAATTCAATATACGTCAAATTGACGCGTTCCATAAAACTATTGTTAAGACAACCAGTATATTGAATAAATTGATAGACATTGGTCAAGAACGAAATGTGCCATAACACAACAAGTGCATTGTACCGTTTCTACCGCCCGCTGTACGTTAACTCCGGCTTTCCGGTTTCCTTGGGTTCATTCGGACGCGAGTTCGCTCAACTTCCCCGCGGAAAATGACCTTCCCGTTGCGGGGCTCCGTTGAAACGACGCAAACGCAATTACACGGGAATCCTGAGAGCCTCCGCCGCTTTCCAGGCTCGCGCAGCAGACTGACGCCACTTCGTCGGCCGCTTTTGTTGCAACTAATTGTAAGGCCAGTTACCGTGGGCAAATCGAGATCCTTGGGTCGCGACCTGACGCTACGCGTGCAACATGGATCCATTTCGAACAGCAGGGTAATCTGTGGAGGGCGATGATGGTTAACGGAAACGAGCCTCAAGGGTCTTCACAGGAGTTCCTTGTCATCTGACAAGGACGAGATTTGTGTTCGTCTATGAAGGAGACACATGACTGTTTGAATCATGTTGCGCGGATGTACACCAGGTTCGTGAAGTTAATTTAGTTCTGCTCTGAAGTCCTCGCGATTGTGTACAGAGCGTAGTTTTCTGAGAAACTGGATACAAGACAAGATCCGTTGTTCAGCGATGAAGAAAATTTGCTGAGAAAGAGATTTCTTACACGCGGGATTTCTTTATTTTGTAAACTGACTTGTGATGAAGGTATTAAATTGAATTTGGTAAATCTGGGAATTGTTTACCGCATTGTGATCAATAAATTGAGTTATATTCGAGGTTTTGTTTTTTTTTTTAGTAAAGGAATAGAGGATTAATTGTAAATCGATGGATTGTATCTTCATAAATGCTTGTGATAGCTTCCTATCTTAAAGTTACTTATTTTACTTATTTAACACTAGAGTTACTAAGAATTTAATGTGATTGATGTGTAATCCCTGAAAAATTGTAACAACACATTATTTTCAGTTTCTTCAGACATTTGTTATAAAATTCAAGTATTTTTTTTCGATATCGTTTCAAACATTCAATGTTTCTAACATACCCACAAAATTCTCTTGTCATCCTGCGATAGCCTCGGCTAGTGTTATATATGTATTATTACCTGCGATTATTGTAATTCCTTCAAATAATTCTCTCACCGTTGTTTTTAACTGCAGAAAGATTTTCTTTCGCATTGTTGGCCAATCTCACAGCACTGTTGAGGCAATCATTGCGAAATAAGAAAACTGAAACCATTATGGTTGGTATAGTAGTTCTAACGTTAAAATAATAACTAAATTCTTATTAAAAAGTTCTTATTACTGCAGTTTCTACATGGTATAGCAATTTGCATAAATCGAAGGCAAATTACTGGCAAGTCAACATTATGTTTATTAAATATAAATTACAAATGCAAAGAGAAGGAATTAGATATATTTACCAACACAAAAATATTAAAATCATAGAAACTCTTAAACCATATTAGAAACATTTCCTTACAAATGATAAAAACCTTACTGTGTAAAGTAAAATAAAATAATAACACTATACGATAATTTTCAATAATACTCTTAATTACGTAATATCTAATAAAATAATTTCAATCTCAATAATAAATATACGATTGTGAATACATAAAATAATCAATTATTTCGATTACGTCAATCACCTGTCCCAAATCTGATATGCCAATACCCTCAATACCTTCAAAGACCTAATATTCCAAATAACCCGTCATTCTTCAAGCACACCGGCCCGAAATCCAATTCCGATGATCCGTCTGCTCCAAAGAGACTCGGGCCTTCGCAATCATGTATAACGCAGTTCCCGGGATCAGTCCGAATGTTAACGCTTCGACAAGTGGCGGGAACTCACCGTTAAGAGACTTAGCGGCGTTGAGCGTCGGCGACGTCGGACAGAGGCAAATTCCATGGCTGATTATGGGAATTAGGTGGCCGTTCCGACAGTACCTGTAGAGTCCGTTTAACCGAGCTGTAACTGGAACTCGTGCCGCCCCGCTATTCATCGTCTGCCACTAAGGCGCCTGAACTATTCCCGAAGTGACAGGTGCCAGTTGTTGAATAAGCTTCCCTGTTTGAGCAACTGCTGGCGAATGGACCATAATTCCAGCGAGGATCGGCAAACAGGAAGATTCATCCTTTGGATCCTTATAGATCCGTGGATCCTTATAGGTCCGTGAATCCTTCCGCGACGCATCGGCAAAAGTTTATCAGAGACACCATCTGTACGACACGCCGCAACTTTACGACTGACACGTATTGACACGAACGCGTCTCCAAGTTGTTCCCGTGAAAGTGCCGAGCTTTTACGAACTGTCGCGGAAATGTTCGAGGCGTGCGGATATAAAAATGGAATCGCCCGGTCGTTTCGCGCGTTCGCGGCTACCGTGACCGACGGAAGAGATCTTTGTGGAGCAACCGTGAGCTATTTCCTGACGGTTAATCGTTTCATAGTTTCTTTTCTTCGAGATTAATACTTCGCACTTGAAGCTTTGTAAGATTGCAAAATTAGATATTCAATAAGAAATATTGTGTAATGATTTAATACATGAAACGTTAGAATAGTATAATTTTGTTCCTTAATATGGTAATGTACTATTTTTGTGATAGAAATAGGCGCGAATATAGAATATATAGATAGTTACTTATCATAGTTTTATTATTTTATCCGATATTGAAGGCAGTAAAACAAAACTGAAGGGGTTAATTTATATATGATTTTCCTATATGCTAGTTTTTAAAAACTCATTGATATTTTATTAAAAAGTGATGTATACTTACAGTGAGAAAATTTGTTAAGTGGAAACAGTTGAAGTAATTTCTTTTAATTTAATTCTCGAGTAAATATTTGTGTTGCACTTCATTATACACGCATGTATCTGTTTATATGTACTAAATAAAAAGAAGAAAAACCCAGCAAATAAATAAGAATTCAATTTTAAAATCTTACTTAAACCTCAGAAAATGTACCATTAAAAGTATTCGTGATAAATACTTCCTTCTAAATCCAGTCTTTGCATCTAACAGAAGTACGCAAGACATTCCACTTTAATAGCACG
This sequence comes from Nomia melanderi, assembly GCF_051020985.1. Classification (NCBI taxonomy): domain Eukaryota; kingdom Metazoa; phylum Arthropoda; class Insecta; order Hymenoptera; family Halictidae; genus Nomia; species Nomia melanderi. The sequence continues at coordinate 2,908,727 of NC_135009.1, forward strand.
CATTAGTCACACTTCTCACTGTATTCAACCCAAACTCACGCGAAAAAGTATGCACGAATTTTCTTACTTCTGATAAAACCAGCGGGGATAAGAAAGAATTTCGTCTTAAAATACTTAAATCTCGGGAAACATACAGTCCAACGTATTCACGGCGAACAAAAGGTATTCCGAAATCATAAAAGAAATATTCCTTTATAAATTCTTCCGCCTTGATCCCCGTAACCGAAGCACATGTAAGCGAAGGGAAGGTCTATGCGAGCGGAAAACTTGGCGAGAAATGAATCTACGGGCTGAATCTCGAAGGACATTTACCCTCGAACCGTGCTAATAACGAACCGCAATGGGAAGAACGTATCGTCGGAGGAGCAGCAAGTAGCTAGTAAAAGATACGTAGAAGAGGAAGAAGAAGAAGAAGAAGAAGAAGAAAAAGAAGAAGAAGAAGAAGAATAGTTCAGACCGCAAACGATTCCGCGCTCATCATGCGGCATAATGGCGACCGTCTCGAGCCGGCTAAGAGTTTATAAATGTATTTTTCGGAAACTTCCTGGAAAAGTTCTTCGCCTACTTATCTTTCTCTCTTCTAGCGTTCCACATATTCCGCCGGAGAACGGGACTTTCGGTTCGGAATAGGTTAAGGTAAGTACTTGAAGCGAAGTGGATCGTTATTACGGATTTCGTAAACAGTAAAGAGAAAGAAGCATCGAAGACGGCGAAAGAGGTGGATGATCCAAAAATAAACGCTTCAGAAACTGGTCTTGCTATGCCAACGAAACTTTCCGGTAAGGGGCGAAGATAACAGTTATCGTGAAAATTTTTATGAAAACAATCGGTAACTGAATCTCGTTTATCATTGTAGTTGAGAATATTAGTGACGAAATTTAGAGAACCTTTTTTTAAAAATTACATTATTAACCCTTTGCACTCGATTTATTTTCAATGTTGTTAGGTGTAAACTTGTATTTAATTTTAGGAGAATGAATTAAAGTAATCTACAGCGGTAGAAATCATAAAACGTTGATTTTATTTATTATTATTATTATTATAATATTTAATTTTTATAATATTTTAAAGGGTGGTACTTTTTAAAACAATTTCCAACATTCTATAAAGGATTAAAGAGTTAGATGCATTTGTTGATAATAATAATTATAAGCTATCGAAAACTTTCTTCGTTCATTTCATTCATTGTTGATAAGAGAAATTTATTTCGGTCGCTCATAACAGTTATCGATGAAGGAAAATACATTTCTGTTATTCATAATAGTGTAAAGAGGAGTTTCGCATTCAGCCATAACATTTAGTCAAAACAGTTTTTTAATTATTCCAAGGCAAGGAATAAATACAGATAGACACGAGGGTGCTTTGTATCTGTACCTTGCATCCTTCATTAAAATACTGCCGTAACCAGTCAAATAACTGGCTGTAAAATAAAGATAAACAAGTTAGATAATAAATGTTTTGTAGTGAAAACGAAAACAAAAGGAAAGGCAAGAATTGAAAAACTGAGTAATAGGACAATATAGAAATTGATATTAAAATTAGATATACGCAGAAAGACTTAGAATTTTAAATCCGGTCATTTAACCGATTCTTGGTACGGTTAGTGTTAATCTAAATCAAATTCTCTTGCCAATAATCGTTATGAACAACCAAAATAAAATTGTCTCATCGATAATAGTTACCGGCGATAAAAACGATTTTCACTCACTTATAATTATTATCTGTACTGAAAAACATTTTAGTTGAATAAACAGTTACTGCTCTGTGCCTCTTTTTCATTTTAGTTGTGAACGTCATGATCCTTGGCTTCCGCTGCTGCAACGTTCTTCGCAGAATTAAGCAAACGCTGCGAGGTAAGGAGATATCGGTACGTTTGAAGAGGGCGAAGGAATCAGGTAAATTTGATAAAACACGGGGTGAAATTTGTCGTCGAACGAGACTAACTCTCGACTGTTCGACAGGCAGTGAACGTGACTTCCTTGATTTGATACGGTGGATCGTGACGTTATGTGAGTAATATTTCTTATTTGGGTTTTAAAAATGAAACTATCATACAGATTGGTTAGTTAAATTAAAAGGATGTTATTGTGAGAAATTAATAAATAAATTATTCGATTGGCATGCTACAACGACAGTTATAAAATTAGGAAAATGAGTAAATAAACACTTGTGATTTAATAAATAATTACACAACAGTAAATTTGACTCGTTGATAGATCTTTTTTAACAATTTTATAAAATTGCAAAGACGGAATGATACAAAAATAAAAAGAAGCAACATCCCTTATGATTGGGGATGAGAAAACTCGTAACCTAATTATTATAAAATATAATGGAACTGTAGTATACTTATCTGAGTATATGAACTTAAGAGCTCAGTCTTGATAAAGACATGAGAAAAGTTCAATTATAATAACTTTTTGTTTAATGCAGAAGTCAAAATTTAAGTTTAACTGTATTTTATATTTAGATTTGTACTTACCAAACATAGTTATATATAAAAACGGACTAATATTTTATAAAAGAGAATTAACATCATGTACCTTAATGTATTCTTGATAAAAATTAACTTTTCTCAAATCTGTTAGTACAGCTGGAACTTTCATTAGACGGCTCAATGTCGCCATATTCAACTATAAAATTTTAGCTCCAGTTATTTCCAAATTATTCTTCTAATTATTTACTCCACCAAAATTTCAAACTTGTTTTAAATTTAAATAAAAAATTTAAAACTTTCATTTAAATTGGTAGCAGTTACTGGCACATCCCTTTGTTAGTAGGTATTATGTGAATTAAATATTTAATCAAATAATTTTTGTAGAAGGCTCGTAAAAGTTACTTCAAATATATAACGTAGTTTTACTGTGAACAGCTATTATGTAATATACTAATGATTAGGAGACTATTAATTTTGTTGTTAATTTACATTTTTATATCCAAAAATGATAAAATTAATATAAAATAAAATTTGTTACATTAGTTGTCTAAGTAGACTAAAAACAATATATTAAAGAATTAACATTTTACAAATGTTTCTTTCTTATTCAGGTTTGAAAACCTTCATGAATTGTAAGTATGCAACTAAAGCATTATTAAAGTATTATTTTTATCAAATATTGATTTATCACTTCCAATTGTTAGAAAATATATACAGCAGTTTGTGGGAATACCTCCACATAAAAATACGTACATTACAAATAATTGAAATAAATATATGTTCTTGGAAATTAAAAGATGTTATCCAATTTTCCTTCGAATCACTTTTACGTTAAATGCAAGTTACTGAGAATGTTCAGACTGTAGTAAGGAATATACACGTTAAAAGGGTAACGTAAAGTGGCCGGTGTTGTTCAATTACTGCATGTCGTGAAACCTAGGTGACCGTGCCCGAGATAAAGGAAACAATAGCATGGTAATAGAATAATACTGTTTCTCGGCTGCAAAGTAATCTCGGATTAATCTCCAGCTCAGGTGCTAGTTAAGTGGTTTGTAATTTAATTACGTTGAATATATCCTCGTTACCATCCGAAAAGGAGCTTTTTATGTGACTTCAAAAGATCCACTTCAATAATGTATAGTTGGGTAACGAGAAAAAAGCATTTTCCTCAGTTCATTTTCTTTAGTTTTTGCTATCAAGTTTCAAAATGATTACTCGTTACACTTTTATCCAATATTGTACAGATTGTCTTAATGTGAAAACTTCTTGCAAATGTGAATTGTTTTTACACGATTTTAAATAGATTTAGAACTATAAAAATATGGAAACATAAATATTAAAAAGAACTGTCAATTTTCTTCATCAATACTTAAACTAATGGAATTTAATATGAGATAGGTGTTCTATTGTTTAACTTCAAAATACTTTTTGATATTATCAATTATTATCTATATAAACAAAGTAATTATATCACTCGTATTTATAATGTAAATCAAATTTAGTTAATACAGATTATTTAATATATAATATTATTATTATGAAACTAACATAATTAAAATGATGAAAATTATATTTGTTGAATTTATTAATGTCTTTTATGCCATAACTATTTTTTTACAAGACTACTACACTTTAGTATTCTTATAATCATTTTCTAATTTTTTACATTAGTAATATTATCATCATCTTTACTTTTTCATATGTTATACATACTTTTACGCAATTCGAAGGAGGACATACGATCATTGAATAATGCGAAAAAAGAAATTTGTTTTAAAAGCAATAATCAACTTCGTATTGTAAGTCATGGTAAGTTAACAACATTTAGCATAATTATTGTAGTATACATTTTCAAGAGGATTGTAAGTAAGCGTTCATTACTTAATTGAACTTCGTTCATTAATCAACAGCATCGACTAACTTATTCTTTCGTTTAAATATAATTAGTTCAATGAAAAATTGTGCCTCAACTTCAACTATTACAAAGTTTTATTACCCATGATAATGTTGTCACTTAATTTAGTATTGGAAGGTAAATACACGGTTGTTATGCAGATATTATTAATTTCAAATAAATTAGTTAAATGTAAACAGGCATGATAGCTCCAATAAAAAATAATAACATAATGGTTCATATAATTTAATAACAAAAGTTACAGCTTTACACAACAATTAAATATAGCAACGAAATTTCTACGAAATTTCACAGAATTTAAAGAATAATTCTTCATATAAAAATATGTTTATAAATATGAGAAGCATTCCCACTGCTATTGATTTAGTCGTTCATTGCTCGAACCGATTAATTCCACTTTTTTGAATTTTTTATCATTTCATCGTCAAAGTGTTTAAATGGCTCTTAACTTTTTATATTTAAAATGAATTTCCTCATCATTGAATATAGTACCATGAAATAACAAAAATTCTTTTGGTCATGCAAAAGTTACAATAATAATAACGATTAGTTCAAGCAGGTACATATTGCCCGGTGCATTTTACATACTCATTAGATTAAAGCTACACCCGTAATAATAAAGTAAAATACATTCCATAATATTTATTTGATTTTACATTCAAAAGGATATTTTTTTAACAAATCTATACTACTGCATCACGTTTATTTATTTCTTGTTTTGTGGAGATAACCGATTTGGTCAATGAATAGCTCAATTATTTCTGTAATTTAGTCACGCAAGCGTAGACACATACTATTTATTATTAAAAGTGTATCTTTAATCTAACAAATATATAAAATGCATAAAACAGTATACCCTTGAAATAATCTTTATCATTATTACAATTTTCACATAGCCAAAAGAATTTTTATCATTTCATGGTACCCAATAACAAAGAATATAACCCAATATAAAAAGGTAAGATCCAGTCAAACCCTTTAACGATAAAAATTTAAAAACTTCTAAAAGTGGAGTTAACCAATTTAACCAATGAATAGCTCATACATTCCCCTTTGGCGTTCAACGAGCAAAAACCCAAATCGCTTCATTAAAAGTCATAATGTGTCACTAACGACCAGCTTTTCCCAAAACCGACGTCCGGCAATTGAATTCATCGATTAGCATTTCAAAGTTCACGAAAGCGCAATAACCATGGAATCCCGTGTTACGTTTCAATTAATTTTCAAATGGAATTGGAGAAAACACGGCTCACCGTGCGATCAGGACGCGACGCGAGCGTTCCCGTTGCTCATTTTTCCTTGGTCGTACTTCATCGGTTTCCAGGGACCGGCAGATTGCAGTGGCTCAAAAAATGTCGGTCTATTAATAAACGCGCGTGCTCCACCGTCAAGAGGGATCGCCAAGGGTCCGTCCGGCGATTCGTTGATTTATTTATCACCCTGCAATCCCAGTTTCATCGACCCAGGCCATTCCTGTACTTGTCACGTCCCCGGTGGTCCCGCTGAATGCGTACATTGTTTTGACTCTATACACGACAATGACGAATTGAGAGCTTTTACAGACAATAAATGAACTCCAACCGCGGAGCGGCGCCTGTCTCGCCCGCATTAATTCCAATGACATTGCTCCTGTATTCCTTTTTCCCCTTGCCTTTTTGTATATGTGTGTGCGTGTGTTTTTAAGCACGGCGGGTGGATGGATTTTCAGAAATATTATAACATTGCTGGGTTATATTCAAACGCACGGGCAAAACATCTGGCTAGAAAATACAAGCGGGCGCGGCGTGATTTATTGTATTATCTTCGGAGCTCGGGCCCGGAACCACTTTTGTGATCGAAAACGTTCCGAATAATTGGCGGAACGTGATATTAGTGGAATAATACTTGCGCCATGTATGTCACGATATATTTATTCAAACGTTCTTTCGATTCAACATTCATCGGTCTTTTCATTAATCCAACCTTTGACGCGATGAATGTCAAAATGCATGATTTCGTGCGGTTTGATTTTTTCGTTGGGTTTCAGATGTTATGGTTATATTGCAATAATTTTATATTGAAGATAGTTTTAACCCTTTAGACATTTATTTGTACAATATACGTTAACTACCTTATCATTTGTAACAAAAGTAAATCATTTTATAAAAAAATGCATATTCTAACTGTCAACAAAATAAGTGGTTATTACTATATCGATTTTATATTGGTCGGTTCGTGACTAGTCCACTGGTTTGTATTTTACTGATTTTGAAATATGTCAAAATGCCACCGGGAATTAAAGGGTTAACATGTTCCGTGCCACCAAAAATATCGGTTACATTTTGCTTATAAAATGTACTGATGTTTATAATAAAATATTAACACACTGCAGACCAGTAGTTTTATTGTTAACTTTACCCAGTGACCATGTGTATTTCTGTTGAACGGGTACAAAAAGGGATACAATAAAAAGCCGAGAATTCTTGGGATTGGTCAGAAGCTGCAGAACAGAAAACACGAGAATTCTCGTAATCTGTCTGCAATGTGTTAAGTTGTATTTAAGGTTTTAGTAAATTTTATATATTTTGATATCATTTCTAAAGTTTCCGCTGCTTCGCAAAATGATTCGTAAAAATATTTTCTGGCGAATACTGCAGTGTACAGCAGGCGATACATGTAGCACGGAACGTGTTAAACGAAAAAATCAATGTTGTAGTAGAGATTTTCTAAGTAAACACTCGGTATTAAATGCATAAGGAATGAAATATTTTTAGAATATTTAAATAAAGTATACGAAACATTATATTCAATTAATATTTTATTATGAAATATTAATAAAAACAGTATTTACTGAATTTTTCGAGAAATGTTTAAAATTTGCATGCATAACATTTAGTATTTACTGAAAACATCAAATAAATACTATTGTAATTTAAAATATGCCACTCGCTTGTTTTAACTTCTGCTAATTTTTGATGCTATTTACATTAAATTTTTCAAAATTTACTATTTGACAGTAGAACTATCGTACTAGTACAAATACTAATTTCGGTTTCCTTGTTTCGTAATTATTGATACCTTAGAAGCATTGAATATTTGAAATGATTTCGAAAATAAATAGTTTCACTTGAATACTATAATGCATGGCTGAAGAAACTAAAAATAATCATATTAAATGCTTGGTAGTTCTAGTGTTAATACCAGTAAAAAATTATCCATAACAAATCTATCATTTGCTTTCACTTATACTTAATACTTATAAGCATTTGTGTACTCGTTGTAAGTAGAAATATTCCGAAACAGTCAGACGTAATGTTTACATGTTGTATAATAGAAGTGTCAGATATTTTATTTGACTTTAATATGAGAAATAAAGACAACAATTAATTACTGAAACAAAAATAAAAAATAATGGTGTACATAATGAAATTTTATAATTTTTGGTACATTTTAAAAAATACATTTTTTATACAATATAAATTTTCATATTATACAAAATCTCATGTCACATTAATCGTGTTTAGGAATGAGTGAACAGAACAGTTTTTTGTTGAAACCGTAATGGTTCCGACGCTCTTTTCGAAATCTTTGAAAAAACACAATGGAGTGAAATAGAAAACCACGCTCGAAATCGGCACTGTTCACGTCAATCACAGCGTGAGCGCAATTTTTAACTTGAACACGCCCTGTTCTGATCGAAAGCACACCTGCATGACGAACATTTAAACTTGATTTTCTTGAGAGCGAAATTTCTATGGCAGAACTTTGTTGTCTGTGGATTTCCGTATGTTCAATCATTTCCTGTTTTAATTGCGTTCATCTCACTCCACCTTACGTTAATTATTTTAAAATTACACGTAAAGTTGATGTGTCTTATAAAATTGTGTAATTATATAAAATTTGAGAGGTTTTAAAAGTGCAGAAGGTAAAATATATACAGCGAATATAATATATATACACATATATATGTATATTAGAAATATACAGATTAGAAACTAAGCACAACTACAGTAATTGTTGAATCGAATTTTCTGCAATATTATTCGCCGGGTACGAATTGTTAACCTGTATAATAACCATAGACACGGCACAAACATAAAATCTCATCATACAGACATTCTTTCTTTCAAAACATTTTTATTCGGAAATTCTTTCTCCTCTAAACAATGTACTTTTATCATAGTTGTGGAAAAAATCGCAGAACAAAACATGAAATAAAACTCTATCTCACTACATAATATACCATATTACAAAATTCTATTTTAGCCATTTTTATAATTTTAAAAAATTCTTCATTTCCGTGAAAAAAACTGACTTTCAGTTTCCACATCCCAAAGTACTCTCGAACTAAAAAATTTAAGTAAAAAACTTAGCAGCTCAGATATCTACTATAATATTATATATGTCAGTCTTTCAATAAATTAAAAGTAAAAAAGTGTAGATTATCAAAAATAACCTCGGTTTAAGAATTATTCACACGAAAATATTCTGTGTCGTATTATTGGCTGGCTTGTGCGTAAAAAAATCCCTCGTTGAATGGTTGCATTAACTAGCCCGGCTTATTTGAATAGCGTCCAAAAGACAAAGAAGGAAGATGAGGGGAAAGTACCGTAACAACGTAATTAATGCTTCGAACGTGGAACGCGGGACTCGCTGGGACGCGAAACGAAGAAGGAACGATCTTCGTCTGACCTGATTAGTCTCTCGGACCGACCTCGGTCGTCCACCTTTCCACTGTTTGAGCTACTTCGTTTCTTTTCGTCCCTTCTTTCCGGACACATTCCGCGGCCCCTTACGAACTCAGTTTTCCGTCTGAATTAAGAATTGTCTGCGAAGTTAAACTCTGACAAGAGTAGTTCTAATTATAACCAACGTAAAGCCCCGTGAAAAAGTTTCAAGTGACTTTACGTGGCTGGTGAAAGAAACCAAAATGGGCCGGATTTTGCAGTCACAATTTGAGTTTACGAGGGACTCGGCAATAGTTGAAGATTATGATTAGTAGGATTGTTCTGAGTAATAGGAATGTACGAGAACTTTCAAATTCTCTGTCAAGATATACGGTTAAAACTGATAATAAGAATAATACGAACTTCCTGAGTAATGGTAATCATTTTTGAGAAAAGTGATTTCATTTTTAATTGGTACCTTGTGTCTTGGTGTTAACAATGTTAATCTCAAGTTGACACGTTTAGAAAAATATTGTTTAACATAAACATGTTGTGTAAACTTTTGCATAAATAAATCGTTGTTAAATTTCAATTATATGAATAACTACTTAATGTTGACGTAGATTTCTATTGCATTCTGCGAGGATTTAAAAAAGTTATGTTAGTGAAACTGGTAATACACACATTTTTTCATGTAATTATATAATTTAAGGAAATTTAATTCAATTTGATTTTAATTTTCATTTAATCTGAGGAAAATAGAAAGCCTGGTTTATGAAAACAACACTGAAATTAATAAGAATGCAAGCATTAATTAGTGAAAGACAGTATTAATTGAAATCCAGAGTATTTTAATACAAGTAAAGTAATTTTATTAAGAATATTATCATAATTATCCAACAATTAATTTAGAAAATTTATGAGACTGTTAGAAAAAATTACAAGACAGTTTTCTATAAAATTAACATTCTTTTGAAAATAAAGAAATCCTTAATGATAATAACATTAATTTCGTAACCTAACATAATGTAAGGCTATGCATTTCTGTAATACTCACAATTCTATTAATGAAATTTACATTCCTCAAAATGAAATTACTGAAAAAAAGCAATCACTTCCAAGCAAATAGAAAATTATAATTTCATTGACGTCGTCGTACCAGTGAAATCTCAGCCACACACCTCAAGAGCATTAAGGTATACAGGTTACAAGCTACAATGCCGGTACGATTCTCATTTTCCATTTTCCTTTTCTCATGTTTTCATATTCATAGAATAAGCTAATGCCTCCCTGAATGCCACTGTTTTTGATTCTGCGATGAAAAATAATCACTGGATGCGCAGCTGGCTTTATCTTTGTGTACTGCTTTTGGCTAATTGTTCTGGAATATAGAAACCAACGCGAGAACAAAGAACAAGCGAATCTATTGTAGAAAATAAATTACTTTCTCTCATCAATTTAAATGAATGAAATTAGTAACTAATTTTACTACGTTTTTGAAATTCAGAAGGAAGTTGACTAATAAGATGATTTAGTTCATGAAAATATATTATAAAAACAATTATTTCGCAATACTGAATTAATTTATCTGAAATAGTATTTGAATCATTTTTTCGAGAATATCTCATTTGGTAATTAATGATTATTCCATGTAATTATAATAGAAATCATAATTATCGTTTATCAATTATACTGTTATTTAGTTTTTAACCATTATATTCCCTTTTTTATTTTATTCGTTTTTTTATACGGTTACACTTTTATTTCGTCCTGTAGATATTTTTTAATTGTTTATGTCTAGATTAATATTATTTAATACTATTTATTTATTACATTCATCTAGCACTATCTCTAGTATGCTTAATATAAAATTTGCTGTAGAATGATTATTTGTATCAGTAAAAAAAAAATAAAATAAAAAATATGAGAATATCTGGAAAATAATATATCATATGTGGACGAAATAGTCTTTCAAATTATTATGAAATGTATGTTCAATGAAATTTCAAAGCAATAATATAAGAAACGATTTCATTATAATTTTATAGTCAACAAATTTTTGAGGTAAATACTCTGTTTATATATGTAGTATCTAGAATATTTATTGTAGGATGAATGGTTTGTTGTGCGTGCGTAAGGGCGACCAGGTCGTATTGCGACGGACCGGCGCCGGGATGTTTGGGAAATAGTGTGACTGCGTTTAGACAATTTCGAGTGGCTGAAAGAATGCGAGGAAGAGTGTCTGGAACTGAGCGACTGAACCGTGAGAAAAGCGTGTACGTGACTGCGTGAATTTTGACCATGGACGAAATATGCGAGTGAGAAGGGTGCAAGGGTGAGAAAGACAGAGCGAATGGGGGTGTGTGATAAAAGCGAGTGGAAATGCGTGCATGAGGACATTTTGGTGAGCGACAGCGGAGTAGAACATTTTTGGTGCGAGAGTCGTGTGTTGTATTTTACGTGTTGTCCGTATTGTTTCCTTTATCTTATTAAATATATTATTGTTTTCCTAATTCTCTTTTCACTAAAGATCCACATTTTCAAATATCATCTAATAGTAAACCACCACCATATACTATATATAATTAAACGAAACATTAATATCTTCATTCCCTCGTTGATAAGTATTTCAAAACGAAATTATATAATCGCCGGGCAAACAAGAATCAATGGCTGCAAAGTATTTAAATTTCACCGAAACATCGTCTATTTTCCAATAGCTCGGATTGCACGCAAATATTCAAAAGAATCTCAGAAAAGAGCAAATCGCAGGCAGGAAAACGGATAATAGAAGAATCGATCCGGTTGCTTGTTATGTCACCGAAGTATTGGGCAACGTCGAGGACCAATGAAAAACATTTCCTTCGATAACGATCATATTTGCTCAGTTACTGTAAAGTACCGTGTAGCAGCCGTCATCTCGAAGAGTCAAGTATCTCGCTCATTAAGAGAATCACTACAGTCTACGAAGAAAGTTTTTTTCTATTTACATTCGCTGCATGAAAAGTTTCATTAAAGAATTATATTTTATTTCACGCACATGAATTATGTATATCTGATTTCTTTTAAGTTTTGTGCACGGATAATGATATATAATAAAAATATTTTTAACTTTAGATATGAGTCGTTTACAGGTTAAAATGATTAACCCTTATCAAGGTGGTACGTTTTTCACGCTATGATGCAAACTGTAATTGATCGGTTCTGTTTAACAGGTAGATCACTGAAAATCGTCAATGTTATATTACAATATGAAAATGAAATAAATAAGGTAATTTCTTGTTGCTATACTATACAAATCATAAACATTATTACTTATTTAGGGAAATAATTCACATGAATAAATAAATTGAAAAATGTGTCTGTTGGACACTACTAGGTTGTTAAGGGTTGACTTCAACTTTAATTATTTCTTTATATATGTTTCTCATTAAATTTGTCTACTATTTATTTTGTAGAATTCATTATTTTAGCAAATGAATAACTAATGTCGTATTCTGTTTATTTCTAGTTTGTAATAATAACGCCTTTAATTTAAGACCACGAAACATTCCTTTTTTAATAAATAATAATAAATATTAGCATAAGGATAAATGCATTTAAAGTTTGGAATATATTTAAGTTTTTGATTCAAGCTGAAACCAACTAAATGACTAATTAATTATAATGAATATTTAACTGTAACAAAGGGTTATGATTATTTTTTTTAAGGTTATTAAAATTTTGAGGTAATGACATTCAGAGATAGCGTCGGAACAATTATAACGAAAATATCTTTGTGTCATTTAACAAGATATGTCATGTTACTAAAGGAAAGCTATATACAATTAATTTTTAAATTTCTAAAACCCAGCACGTCTCAAAATAATAAAATCAATACCTCGGAATTTCATAAAACAATGAATTCCGAGATAGTAAAGGAAGTTAGTCAATTTATCTTCATTTTCCTCCCAAAGCTGTCAAAGTTCCAATATATCTTCCTTTAATGAACATAGTTTCTAGAAAATAAACATTTTCATCCTTCTGCTCGCATCTCAACGAAAGTTTACTCATACTCAAATATATATATATATAAATTAAAAATATATCAAAGAATCATGTATTTATTTACATACATAATGAAGTATTGGAAAATGTTAGTGAATGTAATTCCAAAATGTATATTAACACAAATGGAAAAATAGATATTATGTTACCGGTTATAGTTACTAGTGTTTATGCAAATTTTCATTTTCCCAAACTAATGTTAAGGTAATATAGAATTAATTAGAATTTATGTTCTTTGATAATACTTATCCTAGACAAAATGTAATCTAAAATTAGATGATTCTAAAGGACTTCCAACTCCACTGTTTCAGAAAAACGTTTATTACATGATGTTTATTATTCGTTTATTATTCCTATTAAACGTTTATTATTCTATTCAGTAAAATAATTTCAGTGCACGAAAAATCAATGAAAAAAAATTTCGAAGTATATATATAGATACATATATTGAAATTAAATAAAGTATCGAATAAAACAAATCTTATCAAGTATCTACATAAATTCCATAAATAGCATATACACATACGGAGTTTTTTAACAGAATCATTTATTTAATGAAAATACGAGTTGTATAAAGCAATTATTGTATTAATATTGCTGTGACGTGATATAAAGTGAAACGAGAAGCATATAAATCTCAGGAGAATTTTTAAATAAAGAATTTCCAAAGGTGAGACGATGTCCCGAGGGTTGCGTTGTGAGGGAGATACGCAGCGGCGAAGAAAGAGAAATGGCGAGGAGAACTCGATTATTCCACGGTTTTAGCGCTTCTCCGACGACGGCTGGTTTCGTAAGAAAGCGAGAAAAAGCTGAATGCACAGTGTCGACTGAGGGAAACAAGAAATGTTGGGAGTTCCGTTTCCCGAACCAGGAAATGTGGAAAAACGCGCATATAGGCGGATTTCTGGACTGCCTCCAGTAACTGGCGGATGCCGGCTATAGTTAATGAATCCTCTAGAAATTCTCCGGAAGATTAACGAGGAAGGTAACGCTGTGCAACTGCCGAAGAGAAAGTCGTAGCAGACCGCCTAAACCCGTGCGGATAACATCGTTATGCAATAAATTCGTACGGATTCACGTGAATGCAAAATTTTTGTTACAAATCAATTGTTGTTGCAAATTAAATTGTAAATTAATATATTATTTGTGATCTCTTCATAACACACTAATGATTTTTGAAGTATATGTTTAAATTATGTTTTAGTTTTTTGTGAAATAATTTTTATAAACAGAGGATATTCTTATAACAGTTAATTGATATTACATATTAAATTAATATCCTTTTATATCAAATTCATATAACCGAATGATAAAACAAAAAATATAATATTAAACATTTGTTTTTCAATATATGACAGAGTCGATAATGCAATTTGTTTTCATTAAATATAACAAATATAGTTTTGTTGTCCCATGGGCTATGATAAAAACAACCTTACATTTTTAACTCAAATCAATTTTGGATTTAATTTTTTTGGCAGCTAATATATAGTTTGAAAGAAAATTACAATTAAATTGACTTTAAGAATAGAAGGAAGATAATAATTTATCCGAGTCAAGGCCAGAGGAAAAAGAACGGTACTGGAGAACTTCTTATTTAGCATCTGTGGGAATCATTTTTATTGAGTTTGCTGCATGGAAAGATATGGAAATATTTCTTTTCGTTTAACTGAAACTTTTCAGTATTTACTGAAATATTTATTATTACTGGTGGTAAAGAAGAACTTTCAGATTAAATCTGGTAAAAAAGTAAAAAGTATTGAACAGTATGTAATTACAAACTATCAATTTTTATTAAAGAAAATTCATTACCAAAGGAAACATGCAGAAATGTATTGAATAACTTTTTCTTCAAACGAATAATTGATAGGTGTTCAACGTAATTTTTTTGAAAAGAGGTGGTAAAGAATATTTTAACTACCTTATCTTCTCCGTCCATCTAGTCCATTTATGCAAGCTAATTTTAACGTTAGATTTACGAACATTGATTACATAATTTATTATAATACATTCGAGAAACAGAGTTGCATTCGAAAAGTATATTGAAATAATTTCCCTTTTCCGAAAACGAAAGGTAAGGATATTAAAATTTCACTGTTAATTATCGATTAATAAACTTCACTGCGTTATATATAAATGGAGAAACTATGTCTTACGACAGTATACTTTATCATCGTAGATATGATTTATAATCTTAATATATACATATACTTGTACTTTCCTTATATCTGATCTAGATAACTGTCTAAAAAAACGGTTCCTGTGTCGATCATTATAAAGATTTCTTAACTGGTTAAAAGTAATTTCAAATCGTAAAATGTAATTCACTTTATGATACAAGATTACCTTGCAGTGCTTCATAAGATTATTTTCCGAGACGTCACTACAGTATTCTATTAACCCTTTGTCCTACAATATTGTACCAGACAGGTAATTAAGATTTTAAACTGAATTCGGTAAATCTAAACGTTTATATACCTTTTTAAAATATAAAGTAAATATTGCTTTTCTGTTATCAATCATTACTTTTCTGTATTATACCTTGGGATAAATGTGGACACAGAATAGGTATCAAAGTTTCTTTTTCACTGAAATTATTAACTATAAAGTAGTTTTATCAAGCAGAGTTTTGAAAGAGATAAGACAAGATGCTATCGACTTATACAACCTGTCATGGAACAGTTAAACAAGAATAAATGGGAGTAAATATATCTGTCGCCAAGCACTGGTAACCACGTCGGATCTTCGAATTAATAGCTGTTGCAGGAATGATTGTTTAACTGTTTGAGTGCCAAACAACGCGGTCGCGCTTCTACGATACACTGCCTAAAAGTGCCAGCCTATCGGTTCGTAGAATCAAATGAAATTTATTTATTCGTCTTCCTTCTAATCATTTATTTCTATTTTTGTTATTGTCTGCTTAGAAATGGAAAAATAGAACGATCGCGCTATGTAGAATTTTTTTATCTGAAAATAGAAAAGCGTCATTCAGTTGTTGAGCTGAAATGAAAGAAACGCGATCGCGCCGCTTAACATTTTTCGACTGGGTTTTTGGAAAGACACGTGGCACGCAGACGGTTAAAATAATCAAGTTAAAGATAAAAAGGACAAATAATCATTTCTGGTCAAAGAATGCATGATGTAAATAAGTGCCTTCTATTAACACTAGGTTTACGGAAGTCGTCAATTTTACAGTTATTAAATTTTACAATATTTAATAAAAGTCTAAGTCGATTCTGACTGATGCAACTATGCGAACACGTATTCTAGTTCTCAGTTTAGGAAGCTTTAATTTCCGAGATTTATATATTTAGATGAACACTGATTGTTCTAAGAACAATATAATGAAGTCCAAAATAGAGGTCCATAAATTCAGTATTAAAAGCACTGTGTTTGACAGCACCACAGTACCTGCTACGGTCGAGGCACGCGGAATTTCCATGACGTCACGCGAAGGTACTCTCGATACCTGCAGGTGACCGATGGACTTGGAGGCGGTCAACTTTCCGGTGACTGTCACCAATCAGGAAAAACGGCCTCCTCCCTGTCCAAAACGTAGAACTCTAGGAGACCACCAATCCACGTGTCTCATCCCCCGACGCTACCCTTACAGTCACCTACTTAAGAGTAGATCTTAGCACAAAACGCCGAATTTCTAACCAAGAGTTCCACGGAGTCTCTAACGAAGAGTTCCACCACAACACATATCGACGGAATTTCTCATCAAGAGTTCCACAACAACACACATCGACGGAATCTCTAACCGAAGAGTTCCACCAACAACAGGCATCAACGGAACATCTACCGAAGTGTTTCATAAATAACACGAATCAACGGAATATCTAACGAAGAATTCCACAACTTAACGTATCGACATCGATCCAATTACAACTCATCGAAAATCGCCGTAACTAACTGCGAAGCTCAACACATGGTGAAAGTAAATTATTATTAAACATATTACACATCGTATATTGCTATTTATCAAAACAAATTGCATTCATGGTATATACATGCAATAAAATGAAAAAAATAATTTACAATATACAAATAAATTATGGAACATTTACTGCTTTTATCAAGAAGTATATGTAACGTTCGAATACTTTCGCTGCCGACTGTAATTCAATAAATAAGTCTCGAAGAACTTAAAACATGAAGTAAGGACTGCCAGCGTTCCTAGACAAAAATGACATCGCAATTTTCCACCGCAGAGTACCAGCGTGGAACGGTTGCTCGGAATTTTACGAGCGATAAACAACTGCCAGAATAATCGCGACAATAATATATACCGGGATACGCGAACAAAATTCCCCAGAACGAATGCCGCGCGTACGTTGTATCGCTGGTTTCAAGGACCCATCGGTCTTCAGGACTAAGCGTGCATGAACCTGCTTGAGGTAAGGGTATAAGCGCAGGTTTTGCGAGTTGCGAAAGACCCTGTCTCATGAAATCGCGTCCCACTTCTATCATAGGAGCAAAGCGCTGCGAATGGAAATGGCACAGGTGGTAGGTCACCCAGCTACGATCCTGTCTGGAACGTCTGCGCCGCGAACGCTTGCTTTTTACTTGCTCCACTACGGCTGTTATGAAAGTCTTATTTCCACTTTCTTGGAATTCTTTAGATTACTTTCTGCCGGTTGTTTCAGCTTCTTTGGGGGAGTGTTTCTTGCGTTGTTGCACTGAGATAAAATTGACAATGTCTACTGTACTGTACATTCTTTAGGGGATGAGCCCTAAAAGGTATGCGGGTCTAATTGATCAGCTGCCATTTTTTCTCATTTCATTTTTTATACTCATTTGCTGTACGCTGATACGTTTACACGTAACCAATCAAAACCATAAACAAAACACATAGCGAAAGATTTCTATTGCCCTGGTGTCGTCTCGAGGCTCATTCAGGGAATGAAAAAGTTCCAAAACTAACTGTTTGAAACTGTTATTTATTGGTTCCGACTGAAATTGTTACGAAGAACCGAAGTAAAGTCACAACTGTTAATATTATATATAACTCAGAGCCGATATACCGAGTAACAGTTATGACTTTATTTCGGTTCTTCATAACCGTTTCAAGAACCGAAACCGATATCATAACTGTTTTCAATCTCTCGGCTCATCTCCTGAATAACGTGCAGTATGTTCTGCTGAGGTGGACTGTCTGTTATGGCTGACGGGGAAAGTAACGGTCTCAGAGAGTAGAAGTAAGTACAAATGGATGGAGTAAGATGAATTGGAAGAAACATGTCTCTGGAACTATTGTCGTCTTTGGACAACAAAGGGTGGATGTTTCTGATGGCTTTATAGATGGTCATACCTGCGATCACTCAAATTTTCAGGTTCTTCATTTTTTAATTATATTTTTTGTGTTAGCATAGCGGTACCTACTATGGAACACCATAATATTTAGAAAAATAATCAATAAATGGATATCAATTGGAAATGTGTCATTGAATACGAAGAATTATTGCGTTTAATAGCGTGTAAAATTTCTGAAAGA
Organism: Nomia melanderi; assembly: GCF_051020985.1. NCBI lineage: Eukaryota > Metazoa > Arthropoda > Insecta > Hymenoptera > Halictidae > Nomia > Nomia melanderi. Next base: position 2,927,269 of record NC_135009.1, read on the forward strand.
CGAATTAAATAGTTAAATTTCTTAGTGCTAAATTTTTTGGTTAATTCTTTTACCGTAGTTTGATGTCATTTAAATTTTTGCATTGTTATGAATTAGTGTATGAATGTTTATTAATTTCTTTATGGTTTGATTCAGATTTCATGGAGGCAAATGCATTGTGTTGAGAAGCTTTTAAAATCAGCTGTTCCATATTACGCGCTGTTACTTTATATTATTTTATAAAAATTAAGTTATGTAAAATCTGCATCATTTAAATATCACCGACATCCAAATATGATATAAACTGATATTTGAAAGCTGAGGTAAGTATTTACATGTTTTCTACTGGCGTAAAGAGGACTGTTGTTGACATTAACACCTTCAGACTCGGCGCACATTATAATGTACAGTGTTTTTCTACTTAAATATCTGATAAAATATTAAAACTGTGACAGGCAACCATATTATACTTTACTTTGAGCCTATTTCTATCAAAAAAGTAGTATACTGCCACTATTTTATTCAAAATTATATCATTCCTGATGTTGCATTGAATGACGGTCCATTGTTGTTAGATACGTGAACACAATTTTGAACAAAAATTAGATTTGAAGGGAATAATGTGATATCATCGTATCTATTGCGTTTTCATAACAAGACGTCGCACAGTGCGGCCAAATGCCCGTTTTCTGGACAAAACTCAATAATTTAATAAGTATGAGTGATACAGAAAACTGCTTCAGACAAAAGTTGTAAGGAATAAAGCTAAACGTATGGTGGTTATATTTTTTTTACACTAAGGGGATATTATGAAGTTTTTAAAATGATAATGTATATTTTGCGTTTCGATTTAAACTTTATATAAATAGAAAACCGAAATTTATTTGCGTAAAATTTTAATTTTGAAATGAAAATCATTTTGTGTTGCAGAAGCTACTTAGCTACATATTAGTAACCTTCAATTTTCGTTATGTGAATAGTTGAATTGGGGAGTTTTGTCCACAGGCGGTCGCAGTGTGTGCCGAATTTTATACATTTTTGACAAATTTGATTACATTTAATATAAAACAGAGCAAACTTTAAAAGAGTATAAGAACGGTGTTGACTTATTTTTAATTTACTACAGCTGTTAAAGAAAGGAAGAAATTGTTATTTTGCTCCCATTTTTTGCACTAGTTTATTCTAGTTATAAGTGAACCGTATTAAAATATGTTCTTAAAGAAGATGAAACTTAGATTATTTCATAAAAACTTTTTTGATTATCTTTTAGCTTTTGTCGTTTAGTGTTGGGGCATAGCAAAGAAACGTATGAACGGCGAAGAAGGTCGGTTTTCTGAGCAGAAGTGTTTATACTTTAAGCATATTATATATTCTATCCAACTTCTGAAATTTTCTCAATGAAACGTGTTCATCGTTTCGTGACCGCCACCCCACAATTTTCTTTTCCGATTCTCTAAATAACTTTCGAGATAGTATATCACAGAGCAGTAGCAATTCCAAAAGTTACTCCTTAAAACTTGTGCTAACATGGCTAAAGTAAAGCATGTCATTTATGTTTAGCTGCTTTATGGTCCTGTAAAGTTTCGAGAAAGCGTTTTGATTAAATGGAATTTTATGGGGTTGCACAACGCATTAAGTATTTATGGGCGTGAAGTGCCTATAGAAAGTGCTTCGAAAATGCTTTTAAAGCGTATTTATTGTTTTAACTACTCTATCCAATATCTGACACTTCTTGCACAGTAAAATACCACTTCATGATGACATTAACGAATTATAATTTAACATTCAATATTAGAAGTTTGTAGTACTTAACTGGACTTCCACTTATCTGAAATTAGGAACATTCCTTATACGATATTTTTGAAACAGACAATAATATTCTTAAAACAATTAAATGAGTAATCATTTTTTATTTCTTTAATTTCGTTATATTTCTATAGTTTGACATTTAACATATTCTCAAAGCATTTGAAGACATCAAAACGTTTACCTTAATTATGCATGAGATCAATAGGCAAAAGTATGTAGTACAATTAATGCTATAAATAAGATTAAGTTGATTACATAAAATAACAACAGAATTGTGAGTTTTACAACTGATGTAAGATTTGGAAATTTAAATACGGGGTTCATAAATATGGATAAGTATGATTTTAAATTTGACAAACAATTACGTCCCTTAATAAAGTCAAATTGAATATATGTAGTATCTGCTGTATATGTAATGAATATATTTAATATTTATTTTACAATACATCTATACATCTAATGAAATATTAAATTAACCGTGGGACATAGAAGGTGCACGAAAAGGGAGGCATTCTTGAAAATAACGTCAGCCCCGAATTTCTGAATGACTATAAGCAACTAATGAAGACAACCAGGTCGAAACTACAAACCCCACAGTGCCCTAAGTAACAAGTAATGAGAGAGGTTTATGAGGCGTGCATAAAGGGATGCTACTGATCTCTACGCTAAAACCATTATAATCTTATTCTAATGTTATTCGGTAATCTACACAGTAAAGACGTTTTTAAACATTCATAAAAGACAAAATTATTTTCAAACATTTTCAGAATAATATGCTTGACAGGAAGAAAATTCTCAAATTGAATTTATCTGTTTGATGCACATAAGAAAGGTTGTTGAATATCACTTACTAACCATAAATCAGGTATTTTAATAATTGTCCTTTACTTAAATAATAACTTTTAAAATAATAACGTTTATACTTATAATAATATTACTTGGTTAGTAGCCTTTGAAATTTAAAACTTGAATGAAAATAACAGTCATACATTTCAAAAGTAAACAGATTAAACCTCTAGTTTCTTAGCATTATAATAAAAACCAATTTTACATCCTATATATATTAGGTATAATTCTATAAGGTACAAAACTAACATAATAAATTCTCATAAATTCACTATTAATTTATTATTAAATTAAATAGATAAATAAATTTGAGTAAATCACAATGAAATCTTAATAACAACATATTTTCCTTTTCATTTTAAAAAGAATGTTTCGTTTCGACTTTAATAAGAACAAAATATCTCCAATTTCATTTGTTCATTGAACAATTCCTTTAAAAACCTCGTGAATAAAAATGGTATCACTAAAGAAATATCAGAATTCAAAGAACGGTTTATTAAATCTACTGGTAATTTGCAGATGTGCTTTGCATCAGCAATGTCTAATTAGTAATACAGAGTCGTAGCTGTTTCCAGTATCTTATTATCGCGGGGTCTAAGCTCCACCCGTAGCTAATTCAAGGATCTACTGTCATTAGCGTTGAGCACGAGCGTCCGAATGTATTTCCTTTTATTACTGTAAATGTGATTTGTTAGAAATGATGAATGGAAAAAGTGTAAAACGTATAAAGAGCTTCACCCGAAAAATATGGTCTTATTATAGTACTTTATTAGTCTAATAAGTGTCCACTATTCTGATTGCATCAACGAACATAATTTTCCATCTTAATTAATGGCTCGTCAAAGATATATGCATATAACAACATTTTAAGTTTCGGAGATAATAGCATTGCAACTGTTTCGCGAATCTGGATAATCCAATTTAAAGGAAGCTTTGAAAGCAGCGAAACAAGGTAAAGTATCTCATTCCGTAAGTAAGAAACGACTTCGTGACTGTCAGACAATTATTGCGCGTGCTAACAACAATAATCTTCAAAAGACACGAAAGAAATTTTATTCGCGTAACGAACTAAACGAAAGAATAATAACAAGAGTGTTATCAAATGAAATTATATTCGTTATCAGTAAATAAGAAAATCATAATTAATAAGTTAAATAAGAATACACTTAAATGAAAATTTAATCGAGTAATGAATTGGTTATTTTAAGTATTATTATTTTGTTATATGTTATTGCATAATTCCTTTCGTATTAACTTTTCCAATTAATTTGTTTCAGTCGTTGAAATTGTAAACTGACTACTGTGATGACTACTGACTATATGATTATTCAATCAATTATTCCAATGCGTAATGATTAACTTGTATCGTACATAATTTGAATAAACAATACCAATAGTTAAAGATGAATAAACAGGCAAAATAATTTGGTAATAATAAAGTGAGTAAAACAAGGATTTCTTCTATTAATAATTTTAGATAAACATTCGTTCGAAACAGTTGAAACAATGCTCAATGAGATTAAAAGCCGCAATACGAACGTCCATTGCACATAAATCACAATGTTGTATATTTAACACTGTATAACACAAAGCGCTGCAAACGAGTCAGTCCGAGTTGTTTACTTTGCCGTCACAGCCACAGTTCACAAGTGAAACGTTAATTCCGTGATGAAAACGCTTATTAATTGACACTGTTTTCACTTGTCAACAATACTTGATAAATAGACCTAATACATGGACGTACCAATTTAATTTCATGCCGAACTCTGTCTCGGCGACCGCTTATCCGATGTAATTACTCATTTATATTTCGTCGGTGTGTTTGTTAATTGCAATGCGGCAATTTGGCGGGGCGACGCGGCTAACGAAAATCTCGAAAAGTGTATTAAATATTAATACCGACTGCCTCGGTCAGAAATATTATCTACTCGGCACGGTATCATTACGGCCAACAGCATCCGAAATTCATGCGTTCACGTCCGAATCGGTTTATTAACGGCTCGATCGGATTAAACTACTATCAAAAAACATTTACGCAGCTCAAAACGGATCGACTAATTGCGTCGATAGCAGCGATTAATTCCTGCAATTCGGGAAACTGCTGAACAATGGAAAGTGCGCTGTGCGAATCGTATTGCTAATCATTTGGTTTGGTCCAGTTGTTGACCGATTTGCCAGAAATCCATAAAGAATTGTGATATTTAAGTTTAATTCTCTAATGTGGATAAACAGAGATTATGTGGAGTGTGAAACATGATGTTTAGTGAAGATGATTATTTAAATGGTTCCCTGAATAATTTAAGACGACCGATTATTGTAAAGAATGTATATAGATTCATTATCAGAATGTACATGAAATAATTCTGAACAGTATCGATTTTATGGTATATTAATTGTGATAGTATAAATATTTAACCCTGTATAATAAATAATATATAATATTATTATATTGTGGATTTAGTACATAATCGAAGTTTAAAAATATAGTTGTATCACTTTATTGAAGAGTTAAAGCAACATTAAAACCTAATAGAAATGTTAAACTCGATTAGCTACTGTCGATTTAACTAAATTTTTGTATTACATTTTAACATAAGCCGTACAGCAAAAATAGAAAGATTGCAAGAACAAATACGTAACGACATTATGCTCAGATCTGTAGAAGAGGAAATCAATCGTCTGTGTGACAGACATACGACAAGGCTACAAAATTATCCAAGTGACCTAGCAGACAAACTATATTCAGAAGATCTTCCTAGAAAATTACACAAAAAATATCCCAACAATCTTCTCTCCACAATATAAAAGGCGACTACAATACAGATGCATTCTGTTCAGAAAGTATCTATGTATTACAACATTAAATACTGATAAAATAATTTACCAAATGTCCATTCTAGATCAATTGTAAAGTGCATTAGAAATATTAAAAAAAAAATTTAATATTAATTTTAAGAAACTTTCGAAGAATTTTGAAAATTAATTATTTTATGGTATTGGTAGCATATACCAACGTGTTTACAATAGCTAATTACTGAATGCGAGGAATGACGATCGGTGGTAGTATTACCTACCATTCGTTGCACATGTCACAAACATTCGACAATTAAGGGAAATACAAGCGAATAATTGTAGTGTAAGCTGAACAGCCGTGCGAAATGGAAATTGAAAACGCCCAAAAGGTTTGTACTATTAATATAACCAGCAGTCGCACATGACTATCTATTTCATATGACGATTTTAAAACAATAAAAAAAACAATATTAAACCTTATTAATTTTTTTTTAATTTAGGGGTACGGTTTAGTTTTTCTGTAAAACAAGTAGTTTTTGCTATTAGAAATTGAATGAAAACAATTTTATGTTTATAGACAAATTAAAACAAGATTAATACTTAAATTGAAATTGATGAATGACATTGTTTACTGAGATAATTTAATAGTTAACACCTTTCGTGCCACCAAAAATTTCGGTTATATTTTGCTTATAAACTACACTGATCTTTTAAATGAAATATTAAATTATATTTAAATTTTTGATGATTTTTAGATATTTTGATATCATTTTTTTACGTTTCCGCTACTTCGTAACATGTAACGCTATTCATGCGCACATTTCTCACAAAAAATATTTGCTTACAAAAATTGGCATGTATAAAAAATAGTACACACACACTCCACGTATTGATGAGTTAAAAATTGTGTAATTTTGTGTATTTATAATTAATTTCGCTTGCAAGTATCGATGTTGCAACTATCGAGAATCTATTTTCAATAGAATTTTAGTTCCTATGCATTTTATTGGTGATTCATTTGTTCTATCAAGTTTAATTTCGGTTAAGGCCAATACATACTATCGGTGTGCTAAAAATTCGTTCTTTCTATATTGTTTTCGATGAATAGAGAACGAAACTGAACCGAGATTACACCAAGATTTATAGTATGAATACATGCATTATAAACAACTGAATAACATTTGATCAAACCGAAAGTGAATCGAAATTCGAACCAATAGTGTATATCAGGTCTTGAAAGCTACATATACAACAACCAATCAGAATAGACCGATCCAATTTCATCACTAAAATTTTGATCAATGGATATCATTGTATAGATAGATATGAAATTAACTGTAGATATCACAAATGTTTTTTTGTTTAAAATGGAGGTACAGTGAAAATTCATAATATTTAGTAATTGATGAAATTAAAAAGACGGATTTTATTTTAGTCAGATAACCATATAAATATTTTATATTGTTAAAAAAATACGTACAGGCAGTTTTAAATTCGAATTAAAGTGATTTCAAACCATATATCCTATAATACACACACATATAATCTTTATGCTATTTAAAATATTATGACAGTACTAGAATAATAGGATTCTTTGTTAATCAATAATTTGACACATCAATAAGAAAATAAAGAATATTTAAGGAATTCAGATGGATGCAAGCAATACGTAATTCATGTTCTCCAAATAACACATTAAGAAACATAGAGTACAGAAAACAAATTTTTAAGGTTATTCCATAATTTGGTCTTTTAGAACATTAATTTCTGTTATGAAAGAATAAAATAAAAATCACTTGTCAAGAAAGAAACATAAGAAACAGTGAAAACTATCATGATTAAATAACATGCCTCAACTTGATATATTTGCAGATTTCAATCAAATAACACGCACGAAAAATGTACACTTAGTTTATAAGACACATAAAAGTCCGTCTTACCTTTTATCGATACAAAACAAAATACACGAAAGTTGAATTAATACACGAAACAAATACTTTTAATGTTTACTAATTAATTTATAACTGAATATTTAGTAATTCTGTAATAAATTCATTTATCATAATTTTCAACTTATGCCACTCGTCAATTTCAAGACTCATATAGACTACATTTATTATATACACTATATGTACACTAAATTATCACCTGCATGCTTCTCTACAGATTTATGTTGCCAGTTTGGTTTTAAAAAACCCAACGTGACCGTAAGATTTTCGCAGAGATTCAGCAAGAATTCTGAGCGTTGCAAATTTCTTCGGGATGGAAAGTAGAAGCTGTAGATATGAATATTAAATCGCGACGTGTAAAATGTAGATCTTTACGATCGGATCTTTAAAACACGGTCTCCAGGTTGTTAATGATGTGGGAAACGCTTTAAATGGAAAGTGAATACTTTCGTAGCAGGAATATAATGAAAAATAATTTTTATAATGTAAGAGTACATGATTAAAAAAGGTATTCCAGATTATTTTTATATTTGCAAACATACAATTCTCGTTTATGGGAAAATAAAAAATATTGCAAAATAAAAATCTGCTAACTGTTATGTGTTCAGTATATAATTAATCTCTAAGGAAATATCTGTGTCCCATTTGGACAGAAATGTGCTGTATGTACTTACAATACCAAACAGTGTTTTAAAATCTTTAAAACCTACTTGAGGAACCTAACTGTTAAACATCAAATTCGTTTAGTAAAAGTAGAATATAATATTAAGTTTGGAAGGAAGAAACTTTTATTTTTCATTAAAGACATTTATTATAGAAATATTATACATAATGATTTCATTGAATATGAATGAATAATGGTCATTATCTACATATACCTATACATATAACCGTAATGACCATTACATCGGTGACACTTATACTCTAGTAATACAAGATGCTCTTATAGTTAAATTTAGAAATGGAAACTAATTTTATTATTCTCAACTCTACACATACAATATGCGTTAAACATTTTTGATTAGTACATTTCTTTAGTGACAATAACAATTATTTTTGTAAAGGTGATATACCTATGAGTAAGTATATAAATATTTGAAGAACAAACATTAGTTTGAAACAAATATGTTTTATTGAATATTATTTACGATACATAAAGGTAACAAATTTTAATTTGATTTTTAGAAGCATGGCACCGATCATGAAATAACATATGTATGTACATATAGAAAAGGATTATACTTCTGTAGTGACTTCGAAGATAAATTTGAAATATCACTACTGTGGCGGCACTGATAGCAGACAGTTAATAAATAATATTAATCAACCTTGTTCGGAACTACCACAAGTAATCAAGTTTTCACAGGACAACCTTAAAGAAATAAAAAATTGAGAAATGAATTTCAGAACGACAAGGTATGAAATTATATAATCAGTATGAATTGTAGAACAATTGTATTCTTTCGTGCTTTCGCAGAATCCTCAACGACGAAGTACCGTGGATAAGAAACTTGTTCGAACGCAAACGAGAAGTTAGCGAGTTTACTTCCCAAGGCAGGAATAATTTTCGTTCAAGTTCCAGGACAGTAGAAATTCAAATTCGAAGGTGTCCTGCGACTGAAAATTTATGTGTACGAGATTAGTGCCTTCGTTTTTTATGGACAAGCAAATGAATTGGTTTATAAAATCGTTTTCTATGTTTTATTATTTATGTATGTATATTATTACAGCAATGATAACAATGGAATATAGAAAAAGAATTTCACTATGAACAAAATTTTCAGTTTATGAACCGTAGTAGAAGCATTATAATAAGCAAACTACTATTTTTTCCTGCATTTTTAATTAATAAAAGAAATATATTTTAGTTTAGTTCCTGATGGAATCGCCCTGAAACCACATATTCGAATATCAGTAAAATGCGAACCAGTGGATTAGTCGCGAAGCCACCAATATAAAATCAATAAAGTAATTACCCTCGCATTATTGTTATTATTATTATTATTATTATCCTCATCATTATCATTATTACTAGTAGTAGTGGCATGTTTTATAAAAATATTAATTTGTATCAAAAACAATTTAGTTGACGTATATTGTGAAAATATATGAATTTTTTTACAAGGTTTTTCTTTGGGACCTAAATGGTTAATATAAATTCCATGAGCATCATGAAATAACTGAAGCAAGTGTAGTAAATTATAGATAGCAAGACGTTACATTCCATTTTTTGCAAATTTATTTCGAAGAGCAGAACTTGCCTCTAAAATGTTATTACCCGAAGCGAGACCGGTATTTCACAGGCAGGAGGAGAAATCCTGAACACTCGAAGTGACTTCGTGACTGAAGGATCCTCTTCCCGGTCGGTTTCGAGTTTATTTGCGCACCCTGATCCTTTTGAACCGCCGAAATCTCTGTCAAGTCGAATCAGTTTCGAACAGAGGTTTCACTCTTCGCGGAAATCCATTACGGGTCCTTGAAATGGTCACGGAAACCTTGAAACTGTCTTCTTTGATGTTGTTTTACACCAAAGAGCAACGCGAGTTTTTGACAATTCCAGGAAGATTTGCTAATTGTTTTTAACTATTTATTCGCAATCGTGTAAATTTTGTTGATTGAAGCATACTAAAACATTATCAGATATATAACAATAACGACATACGAAAGGTTTGCTTACTAAAAATAAATCTTTTGATGTTGACAACAGAGAATTTTTGATTCCTCTAAAAGAATAATTATAATGCATTTATTGTTAGCATTCATTCGAAAGCTAAGAATACGAATTTTAAAGAAGTATTTTAAGAAGCATGCACACTGTCTTTAATGTAACCTAATGTGTCATTAAGAAATACATATTTTTTACTTAAATAATAATATTTTAAACCAAGCAGTCTCTGCGACATTAAGAAAAATATCTTTTACCCTCTTGTTTGAAGGCTGTTTCCAATTTCTGGCTACGAATAATTATTGATACAAAATAACGTGTTAAATATATTTCTGAGAACTAGGTTACATAAAAATTTCATTAAAACTTACTTGTTACGCCACAGTGATTTATAATAGAAGCTGTTACTTAATTGGCCTTAATATTATAATAGTGAATATACATCATTCTATTTAAAAAAAACATACATGACCATAGAAAAATATATCTTCGAAACATTCTTTTTATTACAATGTAGATTTTCTTAAAAGAATATTGCATCCTTACAAATTGTTTTATGTCATTTATTGATTGTGGCAAAAAAACAATTTACAAAGGATTCATTTTGAATATTTGTATAGCATAAACAATAATAATAGTAATTATTATTAGACTGCAGATCTTTATTCAAATCCAAATTTATGAAGAAACAATTAGAAAAATAAAATTACGATAGAACATGATTTTCCCTAGAAAACATTATAAACAGCACTATAGGTACTTTGAATATTTTCTATATTTTTTCGTGTCATGTAAATTCAGCGAAACCTGACGCTTCCGAAGTGTAGTTATAACAATCATTATCGTTTATAACTTCTGGTACAATGGTCACCGAACAAAGAACGCTTTCAACTAAAGTATTTCCTCAAATCGCTGTTCAAACTATTCTCTCCCTCGCGCAGTGGAACTTTTCTAACGCAAATTGTCGCGTGTGTCAGGCAACATATCGACGTTGGAACTACAGAAAAAACATCGTCAGGCTGAAGTTCTGCCAACGAATAAGAACAAGGTGTTGCGAGATGAATCTTCCGGCTTACTAGCTGGCAGCGGCGAGTGTTCGGCGAAAAAAAGTTTCTAATATAAAACAAAAAGATGCACAGGCATCATCCGTTTTCAATCCCCGGCAGATTTCGGCCGGTTTGAATAAATAAATCGCGGCGGTGTCGAAACTTTTCTCAGCGTTTTACAACATTCGAGCATTCCTCGAAGCGGTTGCTGAAGAAATGCGCGGAATGCCACTTATCCAGTGAAGTACCTGTAAAGTCTCGTTCACTTTCCGAACTATCATGGATAGACGACCGTGATAGAATGTTATCCACGCTTTTCGCGATCGTTCCGCTGTGGAACTACGGCCGTTTCGTAAATCGGGAACGTTGTACTTTAAAATTTCACCGTGAGCCATTCCGGATGGCTCCACTGCTATTTTGATTATATTTCCCTCCGATTAAACTAAACGTTTGTGGCGAATTCGTACATCGGTGTTCTGCAGTTTCAAATTTCCCTAAAATGATGTTTCTAGTTGTTACAAAACATTTGTTCACGGCTACGGATATTGATGCTAAATACACGTAGTTGTAAAAAGTAAAAGCACTAGTAGTTGACCAGTTAAGAAAAATTTTCTGCGTGAATAACAGTAAACACTTGCTCCCTTTTAAATGGAGAGAATCAGAGCAATGACAATGAGAGCTTTTTTGGAATAGCCATAGCAGCCAAATTTTATAAACATTTTTAAAATTCAATACTTGCGTGAGAAGTTGACCATTTTTGAAAACGAGAAAACTAGTAATTGTGAGTTATACGCATGTGAGTTTGTAGTTGACCATTTATAGTAAAACCAAAAACACTAAAGGTGATTACTTTAATATCATTTATTTGCAACGATCACGACAAATTACAAGTAAAACAACAAATACGAATGAAACGAAGTTAAGTGCACATAAAGTCGAATTCAGGAACAAAGTAAATGTTGGGTCGGTAGATGCTGCAGCATGTCTATCGCGCTTTATTGAAAGATTATTACTTTTGGAAACATTATTTTTCACATTTTCCTGAAAAATGGTTAACTACTGATATTAGATCAATTACTAGTGCCTTTACCTTATCTGTGCCAGTAATTCAACCCATCGTGTATCAGATTTTTTTATGCTTTGAATATATTTTTTTACACAGTTTATTCTGTCAAAGATAGGAATTAGGTGTGGTAAGTAGAAACTACGTTATCCAAATTCCTTTTTCTAAATATGAATATAAATAATGTATTCATATTTAAATATGAATGTATATGTGTGTGTGTGAAAGTTACCAGACGAAAAATTAAGGTATAGTGGAAATTTAGATACAGTCGATTCTTCAAAATAATAGAAAGGCAAAGTTTCGATTTGATTTTTTAGATGGTCGAACTAAAAGAACTAAAAATGTGTAAACATATATGTCAAAAATATAAATTTTGTCACATAGTTTTTATACGTGATTTATTATATGTTTTGACAATAAATTCTTTAGAAGAATTGTATTTGAGTAATCAATAATCTGGTTATTAGTCACAATATTCCTAAAATAATCACAGTATTTCAATGATATCCGCCATTACTTTCGGTGATAACAAACAAGTGAAAATTCACCATTACAACGATCACAAAAAAAAAAGAAATAAAATGTATAAACAATGCAACATTACTCAATTTAGAATACTTGTATATTATTAGATAGTTAACAAAGAATTCTGTACAGATATTTAAAGAACATGAAACTTTTGAATAATTGTAAGTATTTTTAAATACAATGCTATATTCTTTAATTTCTATATTTATTCGTCAATTCAATTTTTATCAGCTTCTATTAATGAAGCGAAGTTTTCAAGCATTATACGAACTTCATTTAAAAATAAAAAAAATAAAGTTCAGAACTCAGACAATCAATGGTACTCAATTAATTGATACATTGAATTGAGCGAAATGAATAGTCAAATATTTTGTTCCTAAACAGGGAAGGAACACCAAATAGAAAATATGAGCTTTCAAATAATGAAAAATAGACTCGCTAAGTTCAAGTTTTCGCGAAGTTGCGCATTTCAATAATAATATTTCAGAAAGAGAGTATTTTTATCCAGCATCTCACTTTTCTTCTTTCTGTTTCTTATGTTTAAAGATCGGTCATTACTTAGCGTGATAATATTGAAATCGTCCTCCCGGGAAGTACATAATGTTCGACCATAAACTGGAGGAAATTGTGAAGAATGCCATTGCGATAATGCCGCTGCATTAACCATAAAAGCAAATCAGGTGAAAACGTTGGAGAGCAAACTGTTATCAAGATTCAGTGTTCCACCATCTCTGTTTCGACGTAGCCGCGTTATTGCGTGGATTTAGAATATCTCTTTAATGCAGCTATTACCTTATCCCTCGTTCCTCTTACTTTCACATTTTAGAAGCAGAAACTACGTAACGTCCTGTCAAAATGAGAAGTTTCAGTTTCCTTATTTTGCAACTTTTGATATCTTAAAGTGTTCAAACTCCGAAATGATTTGAAAAATAAATAGCTTCATTTGGTTACTATAATGAATACATGAACAAATCGAAAAGAATCTATTGCTACGATTTTTATAAGGATTACATTTTAATAATATTAAACATTAAGGTAGTTCTATTTCTAACGTATCGGTTATAATGGCAGTCACTGATAACCGACGATCGAAAATTGCTTAAAAACAATTATAATATCTGATATTATCGATGTAGGATAAAAATATTTAATAACGTAAGTATGTTGATAACAGTGTAACGTAATGATTGCAATGATAAATAATTCATAACTGTTTCTATTTATCTTTGCTACGAAAGAATAAGTGTTACGTAAAGCGCTCAACATTTTCGTAGCAGCCAACGCATTAATACAGTCAAACTTTCAAAAGTCCAATTTTAAGGGATGATAAAAACGCTTCGAATTATAGGGGTTTAACAAAAGAAAAAACGATTCAGAAAACTTTTGTAAAATAATCGCAGAGAGAATTATAGAAGAGAATTTCAATTCTCGGATTCTGAAGAATTTATTCAAGTTATTGAGGTTCGACTGTATTTCACTTTTGATACCTAGCAACGATTTTTTAAACAGCTAAAACAACTACATATATACTGTTCTTAGATATTATATTAAGTATTATAAGATATATTGTTCATTATCCAGCAAAAGTGTACATCGAATTACCATTACTTAATAATTAGAATTTCTATTGCAAAATTCGATAGGGTACGACAGTTGAACCACATTGATTACGACTCACGGTCATGAATATCAAATGTACCTGTGGACTGTAGTAGGGTGATTCACAGAACACGATTTATGTATTTACGTAGATATATGAATATTAATTAGAGTGGTCAACATAATTATTCGAGTTAATAATCGTCACTTGCCGTATGTTATATAGACTAAAATTGTTATAATCATTATGTATTGCAACTACGTAAATACCAATGTTGAATTCACTAATAAAAGAAGGTAAAGAAATTTGAAACATTTTAAACATACTGTTCGATAGAATAAAATGTGCACCTGCTAGTTAGCCGCTATTCTGTGATTATTACTTCAGGTAAAGGACATTAATTCGAAAATTCTGATATGATAAACCTTTATCAATGATGTTTCTATAATACAAAGATAAATTATTATATTCATAGATACTTTGAATATTTTTTTATTAATTCAAATTTTTCAGCACTTTTCAATGTTTTTCATTAACCTTGTAGCTATGGTGGGATAGTCGCGAAGCTATACCTCTGTACGACAAGGTTTGACACAGTCTACATATAATAAATATAATATTACTGCGATTTGAGACTGATAGAATTTTCCACTACGCAATTACGTTAAATTAGATTATAATGCGCACAATTATCGATGACGGAGAAAGAATTAGGCCGTTATAGTGACGTACCGTTCAAAAAGATATCTGCGAAAGTCACTAAGAGGTTAAACTTCAACAATAATTTAGACAAAAGAATTTTAATTTTTATCTACAATAGGATAAAATTAGTTTTCAATTATTTAAAATATACGTACAAATTTCTATATTTATAAATCCAAGTACTTTACGCGTGGACGTAAAGTAAAGGGTAATACTTATCACAGGAATCCCATGTTACGTTAAAAACAATTTTTGGCATACTACGCCACGTATAGGAAAAGCACGGTTTCCACACGTCACATGGGCCCTTACGCCTTTCGAGAGCTGAGCAACCGTTTGAAAAACGACAGAACCTTGTATTAATAGCGGCTACTTTAAAGTTATACTCGGTACGTGCTCGAAACTAACTTCGTAACCTACCAGCGACGGTATACGTGCCGGTGGTGCCGTCGATGTCGATGGATTTGTTACAAGGGAATTCGGTTTATGGCCGTGCGAGCTTTGTCGAAACTCCGCTGGAAGTCGAACCATCCGCAAAGTAGTTCAAACAAATTGGAATAAAAAGGACGATGGCCGCGATGTAAAAAATGGAATTGTTCAATGCTTATTCGACGGTAGGTATTGTGCTACTCAATATATGCGATTAAAAGTCTTTTCAAAATTTGGATTATTTTGTAATCAAGTTTAATTATGTAATTATATACGTTGAGTTAGTTTTCAAACAATAATGAATAGAAGTCACAAGTGGTGTCAGTTTAAAAAGTTCTATTTTGTTCAGAAAAATGATATCAACGTTTATTATATAGAGTCTGAAAATAGACATAAATAATTATGTCTTTAGAACTTATACAACTGTTTAAGTTTTTAAACAAAATTCAATAGTGGATGTTGAAAAATTGATTAATGTTTTTTAAAGTTAAGTTACTTGCTTTTCAGTTTATTAACTCGAGAATATATTATTGTTAAATCGTTTCTAATGAACAGGTTTGCTTGAAACATTTTTGTTAATATTTAATTTACAAGGTATTATGATATACTAGCACATATGGGTAATTCCCTATTAATAAAGTCCATCGTTCTAGAAAATGAACGAAAATTTCAAGTATGTTAGTAGGTTTCATTTGAAATTCTATTCGAAGTACAGAATGTAGACTAGTTTTCTGTAACCTTTATTCAAAAAAATTATATTTGAACTTTGATCAAATGTACGTAAAATTAGACCCAGTTTCCTCATGGATTCGGTTAAAAATCTGACAGAAAAAGAGATACATGGAAAATTGTATAAGAAAATAATTTGTATCATTATGTATTTACATGTTACAAAATGTTTGCATCCGATTCAAAGTGATTAACACTCATGACTAAATATATAGGAGGCAGTCACGAGATAGAGTGACTGAAACAACGGGACTTAAGTAAAGGCAATTTACAAATATGAATAAACTGCAAAGCAAATAATCAATCAATTGCCATTGAAATTGTAACAACGAGATAGCATTCACAGTTTTAATGAAATTTTATTGCCAAGTCTAAATTTAGTGTGGACGATTCAGCGGCATGGAACAACGCGGATGCACAGATTAATCGATTCGGCGCGAAATCTACGTATTCGCTGCCAATGTGTCATTCTATGGAAAAACGTGGCATTCTGACAGCGTCAGACTTTTTTCGTATCAGCATCCCCGGTAACCGGATAGCGATAGAAACGAACATTGAATCTCCGGCCAATTCTTTTCGGCATCGAAAAAGAAGGGGAGCGAGGTTATATCGTGTGTACGAAGAAAAACGAAGGCCGCATATCGAAAGAAACAACGATAAAAATGATTTCGCGCAGCAGGCGAAGCAGGAAGGTCATTATTATATAACTATTTTGAATAACACGACTTTCTTGGTTTTTTTGTTGCATGGTGTAATTACAATATACAAACACGTATACTATAAAGGATTTTTGTTTGAAACTTTTATGCAATGTGCATGATGCATGGAATGTTTATGAACATAATTTGTCAATGCTTTGCACTCGAAAGGTTTTCGGTAAAAATATTCGACATTTTCTAATGAGATATCGACGATGTGTTTTGAAATTGACTTAATTGTAATTCACACATAAATTAAGGACTTTAAATATTTAATTTCGATACTTCATATATTGATGCATTATACGAAGGTTAATATTGACTATTTAACTTTATAATTATATTGTATCAAATCAAGGGATGACTGAGAGTCAGCTTTTAAGTATAAATCCTGAAGAATTAAATTTGTTTGAAATTTTTATGCAATGTGCATGATGTATGAAATGTTTACGAATATAATTCGTTAAAATCATGGAAACATTAGTATCTTTCATTTTCTAATTAACGAAAAGTTAATTACTTTTAAACGAATTTATTCTGTAATCCTGATGTTCGTGTAGAAACCCACTCGAGTGTTTTAAATTCTATATTATAATTTGGAACAAGTTGTATAATCTATAAAATTGCATCGACATAGGGAATATAAATATTTTCTTATGTTAACTTTGTTATTACTGTAGTATACTGTAGAATATAATGTAGTTTTAAGCAGCTCGTCGCAGTGGGAAAAGGCTTTGGCAGATAGGAGAACCCAATGCCACTTAAAGAAAAGCGCACACAAGGAAGGGACTATCTTTTGATATTATAGGGATGACTGGCATAGGTGAAAGGGCAATTATCGTTTCTTTTCAGTATGCAAGTTTTTTGAAAATTTTCGTGCTACTGTACTTCATATATGAACCTTCTCTAATTTTAAATATCTGATAACTAATATTTTGTATGATTCTATTTTAAAGTATAAAAGGGAACTATCATATCCTAACTATCCTATCATAGGCAACTTCACCTTTTACGTTTAATCTTTCCAAGCAACGGTCTAATAAAAAAAAAAGAAGAAAATGGGTAATGAAAAAGGTAGCTGTCATACAGTGGTTGTTAAAAAGCCAAAATCGTTGTCAGTTAATCCAAACGTTGTTATTTGTTATTGTTGTTTAGTAATAATAGTAGCAGTCGTATAGTTGTTCTTTAATTACAATCGCAATTTTAAGACGTTGTATATGTTTAGCTTATAATATACTTTATGTTTTATCAAATTACTATATGTACACATTCTATTTCTATTCTCTTAGTACTTGTTAAAAATAAAAGGGTAAATATAACAATCAATCGTGGAACGTTTCTTTTCTTGTAAAAGATGAATGATGGTAAAATATATGCATCCTTTTTAAAAAATATAGTATATCCTGGAATCTCTGAGATGCAACTGTTTTCTATAATAACGTTTTCTCTTGCGATCATAAACGGAAGAGATACTTTTCGAATTACTATTTACAAAACACAATTTTATGCTAAGTTAATTTAGTTGACAACGTTGAAATATTTTTAAAATAACGTCAGAAGCGGAGCAATAAAGTCAGGACAAGTGTTACAGAATCCACTTCATTTGCAACGATACTCGACAGGATTTTATAGAACCGTCTTCAAAGGTTGCTTACCAACGGAACGAAATCAGGACAAGGCAACATGCAGGGAGAAAAGAATAAAGTGGTAGAATAAAAGGAAAACGGTAGTACCGAATAACCACGAGACTGTATATCAATCGAACGTGTAACAAGCGTGACCCAGTTGTGAGGAACGCTTTGAAGATAACTTTGCCTCACACTTCGTATCTTCCCTGTTCCTCAGGCGTGGTTAGTTTCTCGAGTGCAATATGTAACGTTTCCACTTTCTTCGAAACTCAAATGTCCCATACGTAGGTGGGTACTTCTTTACAATCGTATATTTTATTTGCAAGATTTTCATAAGTATATTAATACATTATTGTATAATCTTGTTAATATATATATATATATGTTAAATTCATCTGCATGATTAATCATCTATCTTTGAGCATTTTAGATGCGAATTTAGTGACAGATTCAAGCAGTTTAATATTGAAATGTGTTCAAACGCAATACTGAATTAAGTATTATTTGAAACAGTTAGTAATAAGTATATTATTTTATTTTAGTCCGTTTGTATAACATTGAAAATGAAATGTATTTGGAATAACACATTATAATAGTATTTCATTTAAAAATATTTTCGGTTTTATCTAGAAATATTCTTGGTAAGTTTCGCTGAATTAATACAATGATCGCGAAAGAGTAGCCTAAATGATTAAAATTTTGTATTTTGTGGTACCATTATTTTCACGGTATATTTCAACTGACAAGAAATATTTAAAAAAATACATTTTAAACATAAAATAAAAATATTTCGTTGTACATTTTAAATTGTTAACATGGAGACAATGTTTTTATTCAAATTTCGTTCCCTACTGAAAATATTATTCCATTTGGATTGTGCAGCATCTAATGCTTTAAATAGTCTATTTGGAACTACACTACAATCGTTTAAAATTAGACACTCTTTAATGAATAATAGTAACTTATTGAAACTAATGTAGTTACTAATATGTTATTAATTTGTTCCTTTTTCTTAAATTGTTCACCAAGTTTTCTCAGATAGTAGTGACAATTAATAAACAAATTATCTGTATATATAAATATTTGCATCTACAAATATATATTGTATTCCAACAACAAATGGAACACATAGCAACGTACAGCGAAGAATCCTAATTCCAATTTACCGAAATAATTGTTAAACTTCATTTATTTTCAAGCTTAATTTATCAATATTTAAAAATCTATATATATTTACAAAATTTTTATGGAAATAAATTGAATAATAATTAATTATTCGTCATACTTACAGATAACTCGTTTCGTTGTCAATTTAAATATTATTATTAATCGATTTTGGAATTCATTGTAAATGAAATCTCGAACAATGTAATAGAAATATAACAAAAGCAATTGCATTATAATATAAAAAAATAATAAAGGAAACACCATTATTGATCGCATATTAATGTGATTATACTAATTTGTTTATACCCAAGGATTGAGACGATTCATTGATCACGATTGGTAAACAACGGATGAACCATGCGTCGACGCCATTCCAACTTCGAAATTATTAATTATACGCGTTTGGACAGCGTAATAAATATTAATTAAAACGCGTCGGTCCCAATGATTTATATAACCTGATTTCATTTCCTCGCCAGAGGCATAAGTAAGCGCTTAATCGAAATTTGAATTTCATACATAGAACTTCTGTTACAGTTTCAATCAATAGGCATACAACATGGAAGCATCGTATATTGCTGCCAAATTCTTGAATCTTCTCTACGATTCATTTACGTTAGACTTTCAATTACTAAAACAAATAAATATCTGCCCGTTGATATGTATGACATTTACTGTTCTACAAAATTATATTAGGTAGGTATATTTAAACTGAAAATGTCGTAGGCACTGAATAATAGTAAATATTTTGAAATTTCCATATGTACAATGCTTCGGCACATGTCAGAATAATAAATGTAGATTTCATTTAAATCAAATAACACACGTCAGAGATAGCCATTTCCATTACAAGTATATTGATTTTAAATACCTTTGTGGACCAATGCATTTTATTAAATTAAACAATATTCTTTTCCTTTAACACATTGTATATAATTCGAAATCATTAATTTCATAATTGCATGTAGAGTCAAACTTCAAATATACGAATTGAGAGTTATGATAATATGAATTGTATCTGGTAACACAAACTATAGCATTTGTTGAATGTGTAAAATATATCATATAAATAGGTCGGCGAATAGTTCTGAGTGTTAACTATACTTATAAATTTAAAAAATTAAAGGTTTACATACTTCTGATAAGGTAAAAAAATCAATTTTTAAAAGATTGTATATCGAATGCTATTAAATCCGATTAGATTTTCTAAAATAATTTCTCAGTTTTATTTGGAAACTTGTAAAACCACCGAATTTCAAGTTCCGGTTAGTTCGAGTAGTCATAGCAGTGATAACATATAAATGAAATTTTAAACGTGTCTTTCTTGAAATGTGAAATGTTCAAATTTGATTCCAGAAATATCTGAGAGACTATTGCATCAAGTTGGACAAAATTTTGCAGTAATATTGTTAAAACTATTATTTAGTTGAAGCGAATTTTTTATTTGTATTTTTTTTTATTTTATTAACAAGATAAGTAGATAATTTAATAGGAGAGCTACAAATTTAAGTTCAAGTATCTGCTATTTATGAAAAATTGATAATTTTATAATTAGATTAAATATTATCCTTTTTGGCAACTGTAAAGTGGATTTAACTGAATTTTTATCACCAAATATTATTCAAGTAATGTATATGTAAGAAAACCAACATACTGATTTTTTAATAAAACCTTATTTTAAGTATAAAAAAACGGTTATGTTTCTCTTTGTGACCATTTTAAGGTATGTAACGCCTTAAAGAAAAAACTGAAGATGAGATTAATCGCTGAGAATATTGTCTTCAATAAGTGTAAATTTACAATACACCAATTACTATCGAAGCGTTCAAAGAATTCTGAATTCTTCAGCGCAGAACTGGAGCTCGGAGTTCTCCTGGAAATTAATACAAATAATAGGCAAACATGTGTAAATTAAAGATCAAATTTTTATGAGAAAATATATTTATATTGTATATAATAAATATGGAATAACTGTCAAGTGTTTGAATAGAACATGCAACTGTCTCATTTTTTAAGACTAACGTTTAATTTTGAATGCTTCTTTTTAATGTATTAGTAAATATTTTTATTTATTTCATACATTTGGAGTATGTAAACTACGTATATATGTATGTACATATGTGTACATATCTCCTGAATTATCTGGAGGACGGTAAGAGATAACTAAAAAAAATTTTAACAGAAATACATTATTCTTTCGCGTTTATAAAACGGGAAAAAAAGTGTTTCAAAATTTTTATTTTAAATACGATTGATTTGAAAATTTTATTTCACAATTTTATAGACGTGGAAGAACAATTTATTTTTTGTTTAAACTTTTTTTCGCTAACTGTTACCGTTCGATGTCTTTCCTTGTTAGTTTTAATATTTAACACAAACATCACAGTATTTTCATGAATATCCATTTAACCGTTAATGAACAGTGAAGATCTTACATTGACAAATATAATACTTTCTTTACAATCACATCAACCATCAAATGAGTAACATTTTAATATAGGCTGTAGAAACTGCATGTCCAAATAAATGCAACTAAAAAAATTCATGAAAAGTAATAAAAATCCAGTAAAAATATACGTAAAGTTGTAACCAAAAAACATTCATGCTATTGTTCCACAAACAATGCTAAAAGGTTCATATTTTTCATAGAGAAAAATGAGATTCCACCCTTAAGATTTGGTCGGCGGGAAATGGGCTGCGTTAGGGTCAGCAGGTCCGAGCCGAGCATCGATAGAAGAAGAAAAAAAAAACAGTTTCGAAAATTTAAGGAACGTCGAAGGAGGCAAGGAGGCCGCAGCCTCCTCGGTTTTCGGATCACGTGCCGAATCGCGGTGATCATTTCACGGAGACGTGCTTCCGGCCGCTGGAATTCCGTGGTAGCAGCACGAACAATTCCGCACACGGAACGTCCTTGTCTCTTCGACTGGAGTCCTGCGCCGTGTCGAACTCTCGCAACAAGCCTGGGGTTGCCCTTTTCCCCAACTTCCCAGAGCGCGACTTTCCTACGGTGCTGTCTCAGCTCGGCCCCGATTCTACAAATGGCCCCGGCTCGTTTACGTTTAAAAACTTAATTAAATTGACAATGAAGCGATGGCTGGCTTGGTACGATGTACAACGCAGACGTGAACCGTATTCCGAGGGGAACACCGGGTCGTAAATTCCTCGCGTTTATTCATTTGCCCGTCGACAATTTCTACCGAATGACCGAGATAAAAATTTATTATTTAAAGGGAAGCGAATTGGCCAGATTCCGGTATGGAGGATATTCATTCGGGTAATTATGAATTTCTTATGGCCTTGGTGTTTTTAACTAGCCGCTGAATAAAACATTGAATCTGTTTGATGAGAGTCGGTGCTTCTTTGTTGTATTGTTATTCGAACATTGGATTTTGAATAATTTACTGGACATTTGCTTTGCTGTTTCAGAAAATCGTTTTATAACATGCTTTAAGTTATTTTTGTCGTATTCGTGTTTGTAAATAATTTATTTAATCGTTTGACAGCTGTAAATGATGGTTTCCACTTGTAACGCGTTGTACGTTTTATGTATTATTTCAATTATTGATTTAATAATTATAACCTTTTTCCAAAAGTTAATAATTAACCTTGTACTAGTTGTTTGTTGTTTAATATATATTATTTAATACATATTTTGACGACCGGTGTTACGTACATTATTGTATGTAGATAAAATAATTTTTTATCATTAAAAGTATATAAATGTTATAGTACTTTGAAACTGAATTAACGATCATTTTATTTGCATTCAATCAACAAGTGAAAAATGGGTCGAAGTGTTTTTAGAAAATAGCATGTTTGATGATCGATTTTGCAATCAGTGGTACAGCTGGCAAAGTATTACGAAGTTTTCAGAAGTTTTTAATACTTTTTCTTCGCCTTGTATGCTTTGTACTTTCAACAAGCATACTAATGTTGTATACTTCACAGAGGTTTTCTTATTCCAATTTGTACAACAAAGACTAAATTCAAAATTGTAAAGTTCCAATTTGTACAACAAAGATTAAATTCAAAATTGCAAAAGAAAAAAATCATTATATAGTAGGTGATAAAAAGCAGTACCCATAATTTCCAGGATAGATAGTACCTACTCTTCAGATACTGCAGAAAAGTTTGAATAAATACAAGTTAAGAAATTAACCTGTTTTAAAATTATAAATAATTTTTTGTTTCAATCGGAGCGACTGATTTTCTCGCTTCAAAAGGTATCGCATCGTATGGAAATAATGGATTATCTGTATTTTCTCTCTACATCCGTATCATAACACAGGAGCACCATATTTATAATATTATTATGACCAGGGAAAGAAGAAATGATAAGATAATCCATTGTTTCCATACAATGCGATACCTCCCGACGAGAGATCAGTTGTTTTAACCAGAATAAAAGATCAGTTATAACTATGGAGATATTAATTTTTTCAAAAGGTTTGAAAACTTTTTTTTATCACTTGTGTATTATTTATAATATATCAGTTTACAGAAGAAAAATTCAATACAACTGATAAATAAATAAACAAAGAAATATATAATTATTTAATATAATAGAGAATTTATTCTAGTTGAGGTATCAAAAATTAAAAATATATCTGTTACAGTAACTATTTATAATACTTATCTTAATTTCTTTACTAGATATTTAGATATTTGTCTAAAATCCATTGTCTTAAAATAAGTAACTGTTCCATATAAAATAAAAGCTTAAAAATTATTAGAAGTAATCAGTAAATAAGTATTATTCAGAATATTAAGGAACAATATAACAAAGGCAGATGCATATATTCCATTATATTAAAAGACTACTAACTACGTCCAACAATTTATATTTAGTATAATACAAATGTAATTATCACCGAAACTATTTGTTATTTAAAAAATATCTCAATCTGAAGAAAAACAGAACATTTTTCAGTTTCAACATTTACAAAATTTTTCATAAAATTTCTTCAATTGAATTTATAGATTAACATTAGAACTACCGTACCCATCAAAGTGACAGATTTCAATTTCATTATTTCAAAACTATTGATACCTTAAAAGTATTAAATATTCGAAATAATTTTGAAAATAAATAGCTTTAGTTGAATACCATAGTGAATATACAAAGAAACCAAAAACGCATATATTGTCACAATGTTCATAAGAATTACATATTAATTATATTAAACGCTCGGTAGTTCTAGCATTAATATACCATACACTCGCGTTAAATCTGCACGAGAACCCAAATAATTGACGCAACAGTGAAAGTCCGCGCGAACGATCGTAATCATAAAAGTGAAGATTCGCAAACGGGGTAGGGAAGAGGAGCGTCGTCAAGCGTCGTTACCAAGGTAAATTCCGAGTCAGCCGTATCCGAGAAAGCCGCCGGTTACATCGATAACGCGGCGAGAACGAAATTGCGCGGCGAACGAATTGTCGGCGACAAATTCGGTAGGAATAATTTAGATGCGGACGCGCGCGGTGAGGATGAGGTCGAATCACGCGGTCGACATATCGCGGAAAATTAAATGTCAAAATAATTCCGCGATAAATTCCGACTGAACGGTTCCGCCGATGCGGCTGGGCTAGGCCAATTTATGGTGCATTATCTGGATCTTAATTCGATGACATTCAGAACGCGGGAAAAGCGAGCGACTGATAAGGACTCTATGCAAAAGCGGGATCGCATCGCTGATGGTTCGAGACGATAACGAAATCGTCTGCATCTACTTTGCAGGAATAGGACTCTCTGTATAGTCCACCTTTTACGTTAGCTCCATCGGTCATGGGTTTAAAAGTGCATAGGGGTAAGGGGATTCTTCTACTCACGACGGTCGGGCTTCGGCGCGGACCAATAACGACCATGCGTCGAAAGCCGAGGCGGCTCGAGCGTCGCGAGTGGAAGAGTCCCCTTGCCTTTGTGCACTTTTAAACCTAAAGTCGGCTTGGCTAACGTGAGAGCAAAACTGTAGTATAGTGCTGCTCCCGACGAGTTGGCAGTCTACCCACAAGCTGAAAAGTTAGAGAGATAGGGGGAGTCTTCCACTCACGATGTTCAGGCCGCCTCAGTCTTCGACGCATAGTCATTATTGGCGCGCTGCAGTAACAAAGGACGAAGGCGAGACTGAGTGCGACGGAGTGAGATGTGACGATCGAAAACGAAGTTGGGGGCACTATAAACTTTGATCTCTATCGTTACTTCTTACTCCGTCATATTGTCAGTCTCACTTCCGTCCTTTGTTACTGTCGCGCGGCCACTAACGATCATGTGTTGAAGACCGAAGCGGCCCGAACATTGTGCGTAGAAGAATCTTGCTGTCGCTCTGATTTTCCAGCTCGTGAGTAGCCTACCATCTCGTTAGATCTGCACTATACTCTCCCATTGAGAAGTGTTGGAGGTTATTCATCGTGACGAGAAGTCAGGAAAGCAAGGGGACTCTTCCACTCACAATGTTTCGGCTGCCCCGGTTTTCAACTCATAGTTACCATTGGTGCGCAGCAATAACACAAGACGGAAGTGAGACGGCTTGCAAAGGAGTGAGACGTACCGATAGAAATCAAAATCGTAGTGTCACCAGCTTCGTTTTCTATCGTCACATCTCACTCCGTCGCATTCGGTCTTGTTTCCGTCCTGTGTTATAGTTGTGCACCAATGATGACTATGCGTCGAAAACCGAGGCGTCCTGCACATTGTGAGTGAAAGAGTCGTCTTACCGCTCGGACTTTTTCGTTCCCGGGTAGACTTTCGATCTCGTCAAAGCTGCGCTATACTTTGCAGGAATAGCGCTCTATGTACAGTCCGCCACTCACGTTAGCTCCGTCGGTCTAGAGTTTAGAAGTACACAGGGGCAAGGGGAACAACGCTAAAATAGAAACGTAAATTACACTGTTTAGCTTCTAAACACTACATATAACATACATTCTATTTGTAAAGAACATCTATATTATGTTTAAGGGTTACTAGATTCAAGAAAAAACAAAGAGGTATATTACTAACAATATTTTGATAAACTATTTGGTGTTGTAGAAAACCCTGTCTTAATCAGCATTTTCTTAATAAGCGTAGAACGAATGGATATAAGAAATCTTTTAGCATGTATTTTTGTAACTGTTAACACATTATCGTTACGTTTCTTTAATTTTTTCTGATTTTCTTTTAATTGCTTTTATTTTCTTTGATTTTATCGAATTTGATAATTTTTAATAAAAACTTATCACGTAGATAATATTTATAAACGAGACAGGCGTTATATGTCGCACGAAAAATCGTAAAGTAGCTAATTTCTAACTTCGACCGTATAAAAAGTTGAGCATCAGACGAACAAATTTTATTCCATATATGATTTAATTTTTTCATAAAGAATCACCTTATGCCTGCTTGACGTATCATTCGGCTGCGTGCTGCATTTCAGAATACATACTTGCTTCCCCTGATGTACCGACCGCGTTTACGAAACACCGAAGGAGTTCTTTAATCAACGGCAGCCCCGTACTTTATCAGCACCTGTATTCAAGCACGTCCTGCCCGTCTCGCTTTAAATGTTATCCTTCACCTTGGTGCCGCATCGGGCTCCGGATTATGCATTCCCGGTTGCAGCGGAGTTTGAGGAACGGAATGAATGGAGAAAACGGGAAAGAAGTATAAAGCTGCGATGATAAGAGAAAAAAATATGAATCCTGTTCGCGTGGTGGTAGCTTCCGACGGAAGGAATTTGATTTTTAGTCTGCCTACTGCTCCTTTTTGAGATTGTTGGGATTTACTGGCGCCGATTTCAGGAAATGAGGTATTTAATTAAGAGACAGTTAATGAAGAAAATTAATAATTTAATTATTGTATTTATAATAACATAATGAAGTTTAGTAAAAATAGGTAATACGATTAATGTTGCCTGACGTGGTTTTAAATTACAATGTAAAATAAAATTGTTCAATTATGTTACTTAAGATAATATATTTGTTTGACATTGCGGTTCTTACTTCTATTTAATAAATCTTTAGGTATTAATAATTAATTTCTAGAAAATTAATGAATAATTGAAAAAAAGCATTTGCTAAGTAAAATGATTTGCTTGCACCTTGCAATAATTTTATTTTATCGCTTGACTATTTAATCGATTTAATAAACTGCAAGAAACGTATTACTTTGTACCATGCAAAAACAGGAAAAACATACAAGATAGACATGCTTTGATTAGGTGTAAACTTAAGTAACGTTTAGTGTAATCAGCACTTTCAGGTATTAGAGGTTTGGTAAATGGTAATCAAATTACACAATAATACTGATGATTGAAATGCAACTGTTAATGCGATTACAAGTTGCTTTCTATTATTATCAATAACTACTCTGTGTAATTGCGGCAATCAGAATTGTAGATGAGTAGTGATTAATGCTTATAGGAAGTAACTTGTTATCTAATTAACTATTACATTTGTTCGTGATCAGTAATGTGAACTATCTCTGACAGAAAATGTGTTATTAAAATCCTGAAGGTGCTACATAAAGATACAACTTGTATCCGGTGAATAACAGTATACATATATGAAAAAAAAGGAAACAAAAAAATTTGTGATCATTTTTATTAAATAATGGATATCATAGTTTCCACTTATAAAAAAATATTATAAGAATATTATTAAATGAGATCAAAAGAGAAAATGACGACAGAGATAGTTAAAAAGTTTCTTGAATGTAGGAGTACGTTTTTTCAGCACTTGAAATCATTACTTAATCTTCAGGAAATGTATTTTATGATGACATTATTCTGTAATATTTTCGTTCCACTTTGTTTACGTCTATCAGAATTTTAACCCTGTTTTTAATTGAATTTTCGAATGTCTATAAACAACAATAGTATTTTAGTTTCCAATATGGTGTTTATATTATAATGTATACACCAATAAATATTAGGTATAAGGTATTTAGCAAAAAAGCAATACAAAACGTGAGATAAAAATATCAAAAGTAACAAAACTGCAATTTCAATTTTATATATAAACTATTAAAGTCTCCCCGATGAATGGCAATTCGCCAACAGCGGCGCACCTGAATTGTCAACTGGGGCAGAGACAGTGATGTACAATGCGAAATATCTAACCGTGAAACTCTGATCTGTTGGTTTATGTAACATCTTCTAAAAAATTGGGTCACAAATCGGTATACGGTATTGAACGAGTTTACCCGTGAAAATCTGTCAGTAACTTTTTCCATACACGAATCTGTGCAGAAAAATGAATGGTACGTGCACACACATGCGTCACGACTGTCGTATGTACATTACGGCTATGTACATTATACATAGTAATCGTCAATATTTATTATACACTACGATTGTCCCATTGGCAAATATTAATGTTTATTACATAATATGTTCTTACCGACCGCAAATGTTAATTCCATATCATTCGAATTAAAGAATAATGAAAATTACTATTTAATTTTTATATAGAGATACTTAAACACAATAGTGAATTAGCCCCTTACCTTATAATAGCGTGTTAGGCTCATGGTGAAGACTTTAAACAAATTATAACACATATAGATTCTTTTGAATTCAAATTAAACATTATTCTTTTGTTATCAATTAAGTGGTTATAGAATATACCTAGAATTTTCCTCTTTTCTCAATAAATTATTAATGATGACGTAGTTGTATCGATCAGAAAATTATAATGCAAATTAGAAAAGATAATAATAAGTTGTAAATAAAATTAAAAGTTTAAATACATAATATACTAAGATTATTATATTTCTGTTAATTAAATGATGACATAAAACTAGGGAAACTCAGAAATATTATTACCATACACAAATGTAACATATAGCACTTATATTGTATGCATCAATGTCACAATTGTTCATAAAATTAAAAGTATGCAGACACTATTTGAAATATAAAAGTATGTACCTTCAGAAAAATTGTGTACTTTAATATAATTAACAAATATGTAATTCAATTATGTCAATAGAATATACAGTAATTAATACAAATTATTTTGGTCTGCGAAGAAAATATTAAGAAATTAGAAATACACCTATGTGACGCGAATGTTAGAGGGTTAACTGTATTTCAATTGAAACATTTGTGACTATACATATGTCTTATATACAATGTGATATGCAGTACAATCATACGTTTCAAACTAATTTGAGACATGAAGTAACTATGTTGAATGTATTTATATAATATTATGTTAAATGTTATATTATAAACCTTCTGATCATTATATTACTTATATGTAATTATTTATATAAATGTGATTTTTAATTTTTATTCGACATGGGAATACAAATTAAAAGATTGTAACAGGATAA
The DNA here is from genome assembly GCF_051020985.1 of Nomia melanderi. Classification (NCBI taxonomy): domain Eukaryota; kingdom Metazoa; phylum Arthropoda; class Insecta; order Hymenoptera; family Halictidae; genus Nomia; species Nomia melanderi. Next base: position 2,957,215 of record NC_135009.1, read on the forward strand.
GGGGGTCAAAAGTGCCCTTAGACCGATTTTTCTGGCGAAAGTTTCCTTCGATAGCTTATCCATAAAAAACATTGTACATCAATTTTCAGCCCACTATCTCAACCAGAAGGGTAATTATAGGGTAAATTCGAATAATCAGTTTTTGTCCCATTTTTACTATTTAATGGTAAACAAAAATTGTGAGAAAATCGAAGATTTTTTTGACATAGCAGTGCATAGCTGAGAATTTTCTTAGATTTTTCTGTGTCAAATTCTTAGCATAAAAAATAAAAAACCTCCAAAAAATAGAAAAATGTAGGTTTCGTAATAAAGCATTCGAGCGACAAATTTTTGATTTTATATTTGATATAATATTATTACAAAATTATTATATAATATATAATAATATTCAATATAATATAATATAATATAATTCATATAGAAAATATTTACATTTGTAATAACTTTAAAATAGGTATATTTTAAAAAAGACATTTAACTCTTATAATAGTAGATTATTCTATTTTATAATATTAAAAATCCTGTCTACGTTTTCTCTACATTTAGCCAAGATTATATTGTCATACAAGTGAAGCGAGTATTTCTAAAAAATTATCAATCGTTATGAGTGCACTCCTTGACCAATAGAAGTACTTTATCAGTAATAATTTATTAGAAAAAGCAAAGAAATTCATGTTTATTCTATGTCCACGTTTACTCTAAAAGTTAAAGTTTAATAATAGACAAACAATATTTCATTCATATTCAAAATAAATAAACAACATTTAAATTTATCGAATTCGGTTGAAAATTTTCATACTGAGTTTCACTGAATATTATTCAAAAAGAGGTTAAACCAGCGCAATATTATTGTAAACAAGATTCGAAGTGCGATGGGTTAACACAGTATACTTATCGTTAATCGATTCTCTCATTGACGATCTATTTTCTAAAAAACCACGGAAGTTTCTTCCGCGTTGGGAGATGGGAATTAGGTGGGGTACGCTTCAAATTATTTAAAAAAGAAACACAACTCAGCGGGTACGGGAATAAGGGGGTGGGGTGGGGCTGAGAAACAAAAGGAGTGAGAAAAAGAAAAGTCGTTCGGAGAATCGAGACTGAAACGAGGCAACTCTTGCTGCAGTTACGGCGTCGACCTGAGCGCAGCCAGTTGAGTGTGGCCATTGTTGGCGAATGTGGGTCAGCCTCGACGTACTTCCGGCGGAGGCATGCGGGAGTAAAGGGTAGAGCCACGAGAAGAAAGAGCAACGGAGGGAAATGGGGACCGTTGGGGGAAGAAGAAAGTAAGAACGGGTTGGAAAGAAACGGAGACATTCAGGGGTGGATGGATGAAGTCCGAAGCGGTAGATAACATTAAGTCAACACCGACCAGACGCTGTTCATCACCTTTAAGTGTTGCTTTCCTATCGATCGATCGACGGGAGAAATACTGTTAACGAAAACGTCTTAACCCAAGTAATTGCGAGGCTTCGAGTAATTTCGACTGGCAAAGGTCAGGCAGAGTGTTTGTTTGAGGTCGACGTTTCATAATAAATGAGTTTGTGTTGGAGGTGTTAATTAAGACGAGCTGGAATTGTGTGTTATTGCTTTGTTTAAAGAAATATGTGACCTTTAATGTTTTTTCTTAAATTTGTTCGATTCTAATTAATTTTAGAAAACAATAATGCAGGTTACTTTAGTTTAGCTGCAATCGCCGTTGTTTCATTATGAATTCAGTATTTGATGTTTGTATGCTGTAGGTTGGTGGATTAGTTGAAAAAAGCTACAAAATAGATTGTTGGTTTTGGTGAATGGAAAAACTCAGTTTGTAAGAAAAATTAAAATTATACGAGTTAAGGACTATTTAGTTATGGAACTTTAACTGAATACTTCAGATTTATAATAACTTACTCTATGCAGTTTACTACTACGTGTAAAATTATTTATAATATTACATATATTAATTAACAAATGATTTAGAATTTAATAGAATATCAAGTAAATTATATGACACCCTGATTTGAGTTTAGTAAAAGTAGCCTCCTAAGATTGCACGGGTATTACTTTTATGTATGTAGTCTAGTAAAATTGAATCTATTTCAATACTAAAAAGGAGAATTCGAAATTGTCCAACAATTAAAAAAAACTTTGTTAATAAAATATTTTATATGAAAGAAATTTCAATACGTTTTTAGAAAATTGTAGATATTTACATTCAAATATAGTATTTGTGTTGTCGTTAGTTTTATATAAGAGTATTACGGAATCACGATTATAAGTACCATTATCCATTAAAAATATCCATAATTTCAAATTATTAATTAATATTACGTACAAATACTCCTCTCACTTTCTCGAATAGAAAACGAAAGATATCCCAAAATGTTTCCACAATTCAGCATATTTTAAATAATAAGGTGAATGAAACTACCCTGGCCATTATTAAGTAAAAATTTCAATTTGACCATTAAGGTGAAGGTTGATATTATGAAATACATAATCAAGCTTTAATATTAAAACGGCGAGATTAACCTTTTAACCTTGTTCTAGCTATTCCTAAAGCATATCTAGAATGCACAATGAGAATATGCGATGACGAGTATACTTACATAGTTAATTCGTCATGTGCAATTTGCGCGAGATTTTACATTTCGAGCTAATTCGTTATTCACGCTTAACAGGTTAATGTGAACTGTGAAGGACTGGCAAAAAGCATCCCAAATCACATTAACTTTTTATCGTTCGTTTACAGTCCGTCAGTTGCAAGCATCCTGAACGTTGAATTTCTGAATTGAAAATCTAATTTCTCAGTAGAAACAGAAAAATCATTGTTGTCAATATATTTAATCGCTGATGTGACACGCAACCGGGAAATGAAGAAGCTTTTAAAGACGGAAAGTAGACAATTATTTTTTCTTAGTTTCTAATTAACAACTGCGAAAAGATTTCAACTTTAAAATATTATAATTGTTATTTAAAGAATTTCATTTATTTAAACTTATGGTTTAAGAATACTTATTTAGTCTAAGCCAATATTTTTCATCAAAATAGATGTTCTTCATTTTCATGGGATTTTTGGTATGAAAGGCAAATTATTTAATGAAAAATGAAATAAACAATAGAGAATATAATACAAAATCTTCTAACTAATCTATTAATGGCACAAAAATATTTTTTTTTATTTTTTGTTATAAACCGTAAATACTAGACATGATGTCCTATTTTTGGGCAGTGGTGCACCTATATATTTGTTCAGAAATGAAGTTTCATTTATATTACGTAACAATATAGCGTTTTAACTACAAAATATTTCAAGCAAAAATTCGAAAACATTCTAATACCACGCATTATATGCATGTTACACTCACAATAAGATTATTACAGAAAACCAGTATAAAATATTGTTCGTTTTGATGAAACTTTAATGCCACGGAAAAATTCTCCGACAACTTCTGAACAGATGAGCAACTATATATTCGCGGAATCGATAATGCACGTAAATATAACTCTGTACGTAAGAGCAGCGAGCCTTATTACGCTTACAAGGTATTGGCAAAGAAATACCGTTCGCGACGCAAGGTGTTCCACTCCAGTTAAGAGCATGAGAACATTCAAAGCGGAAAATTTACCATCGTTATGTAACATATGGGAAGAACAGCTCTTGTTTCACTTTGGCAGTAAATGGGAGCATAACTTTTTGACTTTCTATAAAATTTGCACCTAATATCCGATATTTTGAAAAAGGATAAAAACTATGTTTACTTGAAGGAATAGATGCGCCATAAAATACCTAGATCGTTTTTGAGTGTGACAAACATATAAATTCAGACTAGATTTCCAATGAGAACGTGACTTCACTATTTTTACGATTTTCTAGTGCATATCTTGCAGGTTTTCGTTTGTTGTGTATTTATTGCAAGGAAAACTTCGAATTTTTAATTCAGAAATTGGAAGCCTTTATAATTCTAGAGTTCTTTCTGTATTTGTCACATCATTTGTACAAGCTAAACAAATATAAATGTCCTGCGTTATTACCATTCTAACCAAATCATTATTACAATATGGAAATTCTGTTTACGGTAGATGGTTCATAATTGTACATATTTAAATGAATTTTTAGTCTTATCAACTGTTATGGAACGGATTAGATAGCAGGACAAACAGTGTGTTTTCTATAAAAATTAAGGGTACAATGTAAAATAATGCAAAACGCAGACAATGAAATATTATCCTTAATAAAATTAGTTTGGTTAGCAACAAAATTACTCTAAAACAATCATCAAAACAAAGGAAAATCTATTGGAAATTAATAAATCATTTTTAATTAACTATTCTTGCAACGTAGAATAGTTTTACCCTACACGTGTAACATTATATCTTTTGACATTTAACCCCTTGTCTTACAACAACGTGTGGGACTCGTGGTGAACATTTTAAATAGAATTTAACAAACGTAAATACTACTCAAATCCTCTGAATCCAAATTAAATATTAATCTTTTGTTATCAATTATTATATTCTAGGGAAAACATAGACGTAGAATATACACAGAATTTTTATCTTTCTTCAGCAAATTATTACTGACAAAGTTGTTGTATCGATCATAGTTGAAAAATAAATCAGAGGGCAAGGGATCAAAGTAATTCGAATAAGTACGATAGAAGTAACTACGCGATTTCAATTGGCAGTTAATATTGATTAAAATTGATTGTTAGTTCTGACTACATTCATCAAAAGTTGTTTTATGATAGCGGTAGATCAATTCTAGAATTTGTATAGTAATTACTGATACATAACGCTAAAATTATACGATTATAAATAATGTAAGATTTAACGACACCAGGCTGTTAGTAATAAAGATATTTGTAGAAAAACTTTTTGATAGAGAATCTGCTTACGTTGCACGATCTGAAGGAAAATATTCGTTACGTTACGGTCACAACACGAATTATAGAATTTGGGTCTCTCGATTTACACGAAGTATTCGTCCTATGTGTTTTTCATTCCTATGTGTCCTGAGGTTAAATCTGTTAAAAAAGCTCACTGATGAATCCAACTAGCAGACCAGGAGCTAAATTATTTTTTATCATTCTGTTATTTGATCTAATTTAAACAGTCACAATTCAGTCAAGTCAGAATTCAGAATACCTTGATACACAATGTTTTCAATAAATATCGTAGAAAAATATATTTTCCTGTAGAGTAAACGTAAATGGCATTTATCATGTTGAAAAAATCGTATATAAAAAGTACAGCGTAAATTCAGATACGAGTGGACTGGATTTATAAGGGTCATTATCCAATTGACATTTGTTGATTTAGCAGCGCTGTTAGTGTTCTATGAGTGGCCACTCATATATATATACATGATCCATTTTTATCTATAAATGCAATAATTTTCAAAACTATTCGTCATTTAAAAAATATATCAAATGCATTTTTTTGGCTTTTATGGGTTTGCGGCGCAGATAGATCAACAGCTTTTTGTAGAGAATGTCCTGCTGAATTGATTGATGTGATAAATTCATGCAATGTAATTCATGATTATATTTGGAGGAATATTATTGTTTTTTGTATCTTCTACACATTAGATATAAACTAAGTGTACCGAATTACTACCCGTGTTTGTACTTGCATTAGCCATTTCATATTTTCGAAACGCAGGCCAATATAGAATATTGCAAAAATAAAACATTCAAAGTTATATAAAAAATATGACCAAAGTTTATAACGTTAAATAATTTCACTATCGTTATGGATCTCAGTATTAGTTTTACTTTTTGAAATTAAAATTAATATTTTCAGTGCATCTGTCTCGTTAGAAATTTATAATTAAATATATAAAATGTGCTTAGTAATAACAAAAGCGTATCTATACACAGGTAAATAAATATATCAAATTTAAGACCATCGCAGTCATTAATTTTAATTATGTGATAAAAGATATAACATTCTTCGTCACGTGCATCGACTAAATTGTTCAAATTATTTATCGCTGCATTTTCATTAATGAACACGTGTAGAAGAATGTCAGGTACTAACGAAGAAATTTATATTCACTAAAAGCGACATTACTTCGGAAAAGCAAGAATTACGATCTACCGTTAGCAGTTTTAAGTAGGTTAATTTCAAGATGGTTTCGGTGCCCAGCCCGCCCCGGAACTTGCCCCAAGTTACGGATTACTTTCATCAAACTTCTTGTCACAAACTCATACTAATTTTGCGAATATAATCAAGTAAAAATTACTTAAAGGAATTTCATTTTATCGATGATAGGTTACCCAAGATGATGCAAAACTCAGTGAAAGAGCATGAGCCACTGATAAGAAACCGACAAGTGCTTCGTTGAAGCATAAATAACTTTCAGAATTTCATTAACGGTGAAAGCTTACGAATAAACGAATCTTTAAAAAACCTTCCAGAATATATGTCAACGATGTTGCAATTTCTGAATCCTCACAGAATTCAGAGAAGGACTTTTAAAAACCGTAACGTTAAGCAATATTCGAATACATGGCAGAACGTTCAAAAGATTACAGCGCCCGTGAAAAAATTCCGCAAATTAAGAATGTGGGACGCTCAGATTTTCTTATTCAGATAGAACACGGGTTCTAATTCCGAGTGATATTCCGTATATTTCATAACGTAAAATTAAAGAAGTTCATTCCTCACGTTAAAAAATTCCTTCCTGCAAAGTTTAACGGACGACAGCCTCTGGAGCACGTAATACGTACCAGTTCCGGCGTGGCTCGAAACCACTTTAATGTGCTCGTTAAAGTCCCAGCCATTTGGAGGCAACACTTTATGAATTAAATCCTCGTTACTTCACGAAATTAAAAACCGTTGGAACTTACCGCATCGAGGGGTTCATAGGATGGATTCTTCTTCAATGCATTAATTGGTCGTTGCCAATCCCCTGAAAAATACAAAAACGGGGCCCATTAATAAAATTCAGATTTAATAGAACTTCATAGAAAAATTGATTGGATTAACCTTCATGATTTTGAGAAGGATAATAAAGATGCATGTAATATTTGATACTAATTTTGGAACTTAACCCTTCATTTCATGATTTCCTTCTCAACTGTGATCGATTTAACTGCTTTGCAATTAATAATATATTTTACAGCAAATACAGAGTTTAGATATGCCTACAATTGTTTCTTTTTTCAATATATTATTAATTTAAATATTAATTATTATTACAAATTCTAAAGTATAATAATTTATAATTGAAGAATAATATTTAATTTGAATTCAAAAGAATTGAGTTGTATTTATGTTTCTTAAATTCTGTTTGAAATTTTTACCCTAAGTCTGATACGGTATTATAAGGCGAGGAGTTAACAAAGTATTAAGCCTTCAAGAAATATTTGAAAGAAAAGAAAATACAGTGAGTCACAGCCAAAATCGTACATCACATATACGAATACGTTTCGTCTCGTGAAAAAGTTCAGGAAGGATATGGGGGAAAAAATATCGTGAATCTATATTGTAAATGTATCTATATTTATTATGTAGTAGTATCAAAAGGAACAAAGTTGTCTAAATATAAAAAAAACAAAGTTACTATAATTCAGCCTGGAAAACGTCTCACAGCTAAAATCGTACATTTGTAGAAAAGTGACCAACAATTTGTTTAAATTAAAAATTAATATTTTGTTGGGTGCCCACGACTACATTCTACCGCACGCAATCTATTTGGCATAGATTTTACCAATTTTTCAGTAAAACTGGGTTCAATTTTTCTCCATTCCTCCATTAATACCCTTTTTAAATCATTTTTATTTTTAATAGTATGTTTCCGGATTCTAATCTCTAATTCATTCCAGACGTGCTCTATCACGTTCAAATCAGGTGATTGTGGAGGTGCGTTTAGTACTTTAGGGCAATTATACAGTACCCACATTTTGGCTACATGCGATGTGTGTTTGGGATCATTGTCGCTATAAAACTTAAACGAATTCAAAACCCCTAATTTTTCGGCACTGTCCCTCAAATTGTTTTTCAAAATATTTATGTAATCATATTTATTCATGTTACCTTCGATAAATGCTAAGTTACCTACTCCGGCAGCGGACATGCAGCCCCAGACCATTACTGATTGCCCTCCATGTTTCACGGTACTGTTTAAATTTTGTATTTTAAACTCCTCATTTGGTCGACGCCACACCGTAATTTTTCCATCTGAATGAAATATGTTAAATTTACTTTCGTCCGTAAATATAGTTTCTTTCCAAAAATCAAAATCTTTGTATATATATTCTCTTGCGAAATCTAGTCTCTTTCTTCTATTCTTCTCGTTTATAAGAGGCTTATTCCGAGCTGTACGACCGTGAAAATTATGTTTTCTGAGTATTCTTCTTATTGTTTCTGGATATACACTTTTCCCTAAATATGTTTCTACTTCATTAGTAAGTTTAGGTGCACTGATCTTCGGATTCTCTTTAATTTTTCGTACTATCCATCTTTCGTCGTACGCGTTGAACTTTTTCTTTGGAGCTTTTCTTGACGCATTACTTATTCTATTTTCGTTTTGGTATCGTTTTACAATATATTGAACAGTACTGGCACTTCTACCAATAATCTTCGCAATTTCACGATAGCTTTTTCCACTTTGAAAATTTCTGATAACTATTTGTCGCTCTTCTATCGTTGTCTGCTTCATTATTACTATCTTTCTCTTTTTTTTTCAACTACGAACCTTACGACGCTAAACGACAACTGCGAATACGCCAAACAATGTAATCTTTTATTTGTTCCATAATTTTCATTTGTTTTCAGGGATTCCCCTTGGGGAATATTACAAAATATATATACTGTACGATTTTAGCTGTGAGACTTTTCCAGACTGAATCATAGTAACTTTGTTTTTTTTTATATTTAGACAACTTTGTTCCTTTTGATACTATTATATAATAAATATAGATACATTTACAATATAGATTCATGATATTTTTTCCCCCATATCTTTCCTGAACTTTTTCACGAGATGAAACGTATTTGTATATGTGATGTACGATTTTGGCTGTGACTCACTGTAAGTCCTGACAAGTGTTAAAATGATATGTAACAATTAGATATCAAAAATTAAACTATACATAATATAGGTTTTATCTCATATTTGAAGTCAATTGTGACACTATCTTGATGTTTCGAATTAAACAATCGAAAAATTATTTGACGAACATGGAAGGTTGCTTGCAACTCTTTAATTTCTTTTTTAGATACTTTTCTTATAGCAGAGATTTAATGGTTTATTTCAGTGTTTCTAGATAGTAATCGTATAATTTGCATCGCACTCTTTCAAAAGTTATCTACTATTACAAATAATAAAATAAGTTGATGAAATTTAAGTAAACACGATAAAACAACCATAAAATTGCAACGCAATTAATATGTTACTTCATTACTTTCGGAACAGCCATTTTAAAATTCGTTAGACATTATAAGTAATAATTATATAGAATATCGTAACATTAAAATATATCGTGAATATATGAACAATATACTCATTAATATAGTAACTGAAAATGGGGTGTGTTGAAATGATATTATTATATGTGATTCGACTACAGAACGATTCGTCAATGATAATAATCTACAAAAGCTATGCACTATAGATGTAAATTCACAAAAAACAATAATCTTTCGAAAGAATACATTACTAAATAAATAAATCGTGTTTCTGCACAAAAGCATACTAAAAACTTCAAACACAAACAACCAGCTACTCTAACAAAACCTGTTCGAAGGAGAACAGAACGTACAATCAATCTTCAACCGACTGTAAACACCAATTGTTTCAAAAGCGACGTTCAATCAAAGCAAGCGTTCCCCACGATTAAAAACAAATTCGTTGCAAAGAATCCAACAACAACGAACGATCGGCCGAAGAGCGGGATCGCTTCACACGCGAGCCCCGTCCAAGAGAATCATCGCGTCCCGATTTTTTCGCCGCACGATGACAGCGGAGCTGCAATTTTTCACGGGCATAAATGCAATTTGCTTTCCATCACGTTCGCGTTCGAGTTAACAACTTCATACCCGTCGCGATGTTTATCCGTTCCACCCCCGCGGAACAATTACGTTTTCCCGGGGCAGGGAAGATTACGTAGAAAGCACGGGAGACACGCGGAGGCGGCGACGCGAGGAGAGTTGGTCCGATAAAAAATGAGCCACGGTCGAAAGTGGGAATTTACAAGGGTCAAAAAGAATTTGCCAGGAAACGAGGGCGAGACGATCCGATTACGAGCGACGAACGCCATACGAAACGCGGATCTCGGGTAGCGTTTGCATGCGTAATGCTCGTCGGATACGACTTAATTACACGGCCAGCCGTAAACCTGCGCTGAATCATTGTCGCAACCTTCTCGATTTACGTCGCGCGACGTCGTGACCGATGAGTTACCGACCATTTCTGCCTGCTGATTTATACGGGAATGTACTTAGCATTCCGGAAGACCGGAGAAAGCGCGGAACGGTATTGGTTATACAGGCATTAACTCGTTAAGCGTGGAATTTAGTTTGAAAAATCTTCTATTGTGCACGCAATAAAAGCAAGTAATGAAGTGTATTCTCGTTAAACGCAGGCCAAATGCACTTATAATATATTCTAATGAAAAAATAATGCGAAACACAGGAGAATTACATGTTTGTCTAAACAAATAAATAGTAATTGAAAAAGTTAGCACCATTTCGAGTTTTAAGGCGACGTATATACTCGTCAAACGCAGTTAACTCGTTAAAAATTAAAGGTGATGCTATAGTTCTGTATCCATCGCAAACTGTTTTTCGATTATCTTACAAAATATATAAAAAACGAATGTGCTGCATCTGAATATTATTATTTCCAATGTTTTCCCATTTAGTAGAGTTAGCTTTGACGAATTATTTTTTTAAAGCATAATAATTGTAAAAACTTTGGTGGTAAGAATGTATTAATTGTTCAGTATTCACAAATAACAATCGGATTGACTTTATTCGTTATTTTGAATAATTCTTGCTCAACACTGGTTACAGCTGTAGAAGTCAACAATAGATTTCACCGACACTGTTTTGATTGACGAGAATTTACTAATAACAACAGTAACCCTTTTCATGTGACATTTTACTGTTTCGACATTTTTGTTTTTCTTTTAAAAATTGATAATCATAGGCTGGGGATAGGTACGTGTACTCAGCATTGTCCAGGAGAAGAGCCCTGAAAGGAAAATAGGAAAAATAGGTAATAAAATATTTTTTTATATGATACAAATAGAATAAAACAATATATACGCATTATGTGCTATGATTTCAACATAACCCGAAATCACGGTATTTTTTTGCATACGATATGGCTCCCGGGACAACACAAGTGCAAGAGGGATCTGTCACTATGCGTTTTGTTTATAATTTTAATTGGTTACGTGTAAGCGTGTTGACGATTAGCAAATTAGTACTGGAAATGAGATGAGAACGAAACAAAATTTACCAATACTTTCCAGGGGTCAACTACTGTGCAACAAAGAGCTTTACAACTTCGTTGGGACGCGAGGGTGTTTTGATATGTTTCTTTTTACACTGTTGAAGCATGTAAGTCAGTAAGTACTGCTGAGAAGTAAAGCTCGATTGTCGTGTAACTGTTTTTCTAATATGGAACACAGTCACGGGAAAAGTAAACGGGTAACACATTCTAAATGAAACACTTGGTGAAAGGGGTGCTTATATTAAGAGGTACTTATACAAAGTGTATTTTGATGTATGTGAAAGTGCAAACAAGCCTGTGCGGGGAATGTGAAGGAAAGTACATTTTTATTTGACAGAAATATGATTAAATAGACTATATATTATTGAGAACAGAAATATTTCTTGTCAAATATAGAATTCTTAAGTTTGAAGTGTTAGATATTCGATACAAACAAAATTTGTATTCACTTTTCAATAGATACTTCATTTCCAATATATTTTGTAAATGTACATGTTTAAAATATTACAAAAAGATTGATGAGGATCTGAAACTGATTATTACTAATAAAACATGGATTTATTTCTATTACTTTCAAAATGCAAAAAAGATATTTTACGCAGTTTTTTATACAATTTCTCTGTAACGCAAATTAGTAGTAATCGACTATCTGCTACAACAATTAATAGCATTTACTCATACAAAACATAGAGAAATATTTACTTTATTACTCAGAAATTTATTACTCAAAGAAAATATTTTTGTTGAGACAATGACTAAAATATGTCAATATTATATGTAGCTTAACATTTATTTCCAAAACAATTAACATATATAAATTAACAATTTCCACAATGTAAAAGAAGGAAACTAAAATGAAGAAATTTTACGTCCCTGTCCTTTTAAATAAAATGTATATTATTTTCTGTTAAATTAAAAAAATATTTTCTAAATTGTGATTTTTTGGGATCTTAATTTTGTATATATATACGTACTATAATGTTAATGTTGTGATTTCTATGTATAAGAGAAAATAAACATTTTAATGCGAAGGGCATAAAATTATTCGAATAAATTTCATTTTACAGTGATAATTTGACCTTGTTGACAAATATTTCTATTAAAATCACAGTTAAATTATTATATTTTGTTTATAACACCCTATGCACTACAGAACAATCGTATTATTAATTATCATAATTATTCATAACAATCGATAATTTAATTGTAACTCGATTGAATACAGTTTCTTATTTTGCTGGTCAATTTTTCACCGGTACGACCGTTAATATCAGCGTGTATTAATCTTGCTGTGAAGTCTGAATAATCCATATTAAACGAATTAATTTCTTCGTTAGTAAATAATAATATTAATGTTAACATGTATTGTATCATTATCCTGCTACGATATCTAAATAACTTATATCAATAAATTACATCCACATTAATTATAAACAACTTTTTTTAACACCTTTATCACATAGTCAGACCTTCTATACAAATGTTTATATTAAATTTTATGAACTAATATCATAGAATAGAAAATAATCAGAAATTTTGATAAATTAGTAAGGGTACGATTAAATTAGGAAAACTACAAAAACATTAATAATTCTTAATGAATATTTCTTTTATTAAATATCGTCTAACGATAAATTATTATACAGAGAAGAAACACTCTCAAAAAGTGCACTGATGCGCTTGCAAAATCAATTGTGTTAAATCATACAAAGTTTCTTTTCATTACATTTAGCAGTACTCAAGAATTCCTTAAAAAACTTTAATTTGTAACATTCAGATGCATCAGACATAGTAGTTAAATATTTGGCAAGCGTATATAGTGTTTCATTTCAGTAATTGCATTGTTATTCTTACAAATAGTGCAAACAGATTCAATCTGATCTTCTATAATCGGTTTGATAATCTCGTTCAATGCGATGATAAACGGAGAAAATGGTAATATAAATAAATAAATTGAGTGAATCCGACCCATTGATCTCATTGATCTTCGAATATTTTATAAAGGTTAATATTTTTAATAATTTCACTTATTACGTATAACAGCTTATTCAGGATTAGTTTCACAAATTTTAAGAAAAATAAATATATTATAAATATATTAAAAAAATATATTATAATATTAAAATATATAAACATCACGATTTATACTTTATTAAGTAACGTATCGTTTAAAAATTATATTTGTTAAGTTATATTTGATAACATTTTTTTTATTTCACATAGAATAGAAGAACATTTATGCAATAAATATTTCCGCAATAAATATTAAAACTATTCACAGTTTAATGGTAAGGACAGTTATACAAAATACAAAAACCAAATTCATCGGGTGTTATTTAAAATTTAATATTTACGGCTGTATGTAAATGTAACAAGTGCGCTAATTATATAACATATAATTTATTAAAATACTAGCAATGAGAAAAACAAAATGTAGTTTAAAAAATCTAGTTTGTTTCGATTGCAATTATAAACTCAATTATAAACTCTTTCTTAGTGTTTCACAAATTTCTTCAAACTTGATCGTGACTGAACTTTCTCTCGATAAGAAAGGAATTTAAAAGTTTAATTAAATTCTTACCCGTTAATATGATCGTGTCGAATTCATGAGATCACGTGTGAATTCACTACTAAATGATCTGATGTGGTTAAAGCTTTGCTGCTAAGGATTAAGGCACGTCACGTCCAGCTGTGCTTGCAGTTCTCGCATAGCAATCGGATTTCAATAATTAATCAAATGCGTAGCACTGAACCTAAAAATCGAATTAACAATTCGTTTGGGAAAGAAAGAGTAAAAGAACTGTATATCTTTCTGAGAAATTAATCCTTTATGTTTGAACTATATTCTATTCCGTACAAATTCACACAAATTTATATTATATAATAGTTTTTAGCTTTGGATGTTTCTATTTTTTTTATATAATATACATCTGCTATAATTACAGATCTAAATGATAAAGTCTTAGTAAAGATGAAATAAACAAAACTGGTTGTAAAATCATTTGATAATATTCCGAACTATTTTTCAAATACGAATGTTCTTAGTTCGAATGAAAAATTCAATGGCTAAAATAGAATAAGGTTCCACAGAACGACTAAACTGGAACTTTAATGTCCTGAAATAACAGGAATGCGATTGATTTGGACGGTCGTGAAATAACAATCGCAAAGACATCCTTTACAAGCTTGAACAGCCCCAAAACCTGAAGATCCAGAATAAACGAACGTCGTTGAAAGTGAACAGAAAAAAGAATAGAAGTAGGATTTTTATATATGTATAATATTCTAAGAGAGTCAAGTACCATATTAAATGTTCGGTGGATCCAGGGTTTTAAAACGATATATAATGGTTGGGAGATTTGCATAATTTAGATGGAATAAGATTGTACTGGAAAATTCATATTTCACGACTTTAATTTCAGTATAGTTTGCAAGGAAGTATTCTCCATAATACTAATTAAAAAGTTAATATAATTAAGAGAAGTTTAAACGTGTAATTTGTGTCACAAACTGTGAGCATAATTGGAAAAATAAATTGAACGTGTAAATTACAGTTTACATGAACATATCTTGATATTTTTTATTACCAAGTGGGCAGCATATTTGATTGATTTTGTTAATTCTTAATCACTACTATTACTGACGGTAAGAAATGATTTAATTTATATTTTAATATTACAAAGACGAAACATATCATTTGAAAGTACAATTAGGTACATAAACTTTTATACACAAACATTCTGTGGTCCAAATAATATACATATATTACATGCGTCATATAATAACTATATATTAAATTATTATACCTAGGTAATACGTTAAAATTATTCTTTATATCTATATAATTAAATTAAATAATATCAGCACTTAAAAATGAAATTAAACTTATGACTGCTTTCACTTTTAACAACACTAAAATTTTCAATTTTTGCATTTACTACTGTATTGCAAGATACATTATATACTAATAACGTAATTAGAGTATCTCTAACCAAACACATTTCATAAAATGTTTATTTCACGTTTCTCAACTGGTTGCATTTAAAAATTGCAACGCGATTTTTCAAATCGAACATTCGACATATTTATTTAAAATAATAAAAGAACATAAGTTATGACATCAAATGTAGCATCATTATACCAACATTTGTGAATATTATTCAACAATAATAAAAAGTAAACAAAATGAACAGCTAGAACATCTACTAAACAATGATTTCATCTTAATATAGATGCTTAAAGTCTTAACATTACGTATCCCCGCGAGCTCCTTTGATCCCATTTAATCCCTGTTATCAATCTGAGAAAGTGTAACATTCAGCCGCGAACGCAGCTGCCTCGCACATTTGAAGAGAACCGCCATGACTAAGCTATAATATAACCGTTCCACTTGCCATTTTCCCACTTTACCTTTGACTCAAGCAAAACTCGATAGCCCTTTACCGCAAAACAGCCCCGTTCATGATTTTTCGCTACTTAAAGTAGGAGCGGCGACGTCGCTTTCCGAACGGGAGGGTAGCGCGGATTCAAATTCACCGCGATGGCGAGCTGCATTGAGAGAAGTTAGAGGTGAGAAAGGGGCCACCGGAGTAGTCCTTTCGAGCTTCGAGTACCGCAGACATCTGAAAGTGGTCCGCGGTATTTTCCACTGATAGCAACGTTTCGTTTTAGAAACGTTATTAGCGAAAACGTGTCGTTTTCGTCGTTCACTTTGGCGCGAGAGTGTTTTCGAGACGTCGGTTTTGTCGGCGCCTGGAAACGAGAACCGACAGCCACGGTTGCACCTTTTTGTCGAGAACTGGTTTCTACTCGGTGAACTGTTGCCCCAATGCCGCCCGCAAAAACTGTGTCAACTGTTGCGGAGGATTCTATCGTGATCGGACACTGTTCGCAAGTTCCGTTATTTTATTATAGCGTTATGTGCGATCGACCGGTGCCGTTTATTTACGAGCCGCCACCTCTCCTCTTTAGGGTGAGCTGAAAGAGTATTGGTGCACCCAGTTTTTCGTAATAACACGAATACTGTTTACTCGTTTAACATGATAACCATCTGGCTACTTAGGACCCATCGAATTATATATGTATATATATTAAGAGAAAAAAATATATATATATACTCTTTATTTTTTCGGTTTCACAACTAAGAAAAAGAACTTACAATGGTTGTTATCGAAGCCAGAAATTTAAAAAATTATGATCACTTTTATTAATAATAATAAGCCCAATTATCAACTACTCCTTGGAAAAAATGGGTTGAAATAGTTTTCTGAAAAATGTTGCTGTTGGGGGTATTTTGATTTTATTTTACAATTTTATGGACGCAAAAGAATAATGAACTTTTTGTTAAAACTTCTGTTAAATTTTTTCGCTATCTCTTACCGTTCTCAAGATAACTACTCACATTTTCACTCATTCCTACATTCATACATTCATGCTACTGAATATTACACGTGCTTTGTTTTCTTTAATTCTTATTCTTAATTTTATCCTCATGTAACTTTATTCTAACTTTCGTTGTTTTGGTCTCTCATTCTTTTCATTCTCTTTACTCTTTCTCTCAATTTCTCCTAACCATCCCGCCACCCTCTGATCGAATTAATTATACAGTATAACTCCCTATAACGCGATTAAAACATTCCGTGTTACAAGGTTTCACGTTTACGAATTTCGCGTGAAATTCTCTTTTTGGATACTGGTCCAGCTCGCATTAAGTTGGTCCTCCGTTTGTATCATTTTCTTAAAAAAAATCTCTCTCTCATAGTTATCTTTCGACGACTTTTTAATAGTTTTATAGAGGGTCCAACAATCAAAGCGATTTTACTAAGGGAACGGACACTGAAAGATTTTTTATAGAGATGGCTTTCAACCTTCTTAAATTTTATAAGTCTAACAAAGTTTGGTTCGTTTCATATGTCACAAAGGAAATTAATTTTTTAATCTGTATACAAAGTTGCATCATGCATATGTGGCGAGCAATGCTTTAAGAATCGGTCGTAAAAAGGAAACGAAAATTTTGTGGTTAAAAGTGTTTATTGTATTTGCGAGATGTTTTAAAAAGAAGGGCACGAAATTATTTATAAATGCAGTATTGGTAGTGTATTCTTTAGAAGAAGTGTCAATGTCAAAGTTGAATTATTAAAAATATTTTTTTTCGAAAGTACTCCCTTTGATCATTTGGAATATCTCGAAAGTTATATGGTAAGAGGAGTTATAATACTAGAGTAGGTATCTCCTGTAGATGGAGGGTAATTCAAGGTCACCTAATATTTAAATCATAACTATAAATGAATAATTTTTAAAATAATAGTGGATCATGAAATAGTAAACAATCTAACGAACAATACAAAGATATCTTTATAATACTATAATCCCTTTAAATGAACCGACATTCAATTACATGAAACATCAAATGGCAATGTAATCGTTGTACGAAGTTCAAGGTTCGATATTCCCTTGACTTTTATTTCAGGATCGCAATTAGGGATGAAATTCTTTTTATTACACACGAAAGAAGATGTATCGTAAAAAAACTTCGACCTTTTTCGCTCGTTAAGCGAAGAAAACGTGTTTCGAAGCGAGGGGAGAGAAAGGGATAATGAAAATTCAGATGAAATAGGGTGTATAATCCTCAGCGTACATGCGCCGCCAACATTCCGCCGTAGAAATTGAAGTAGTAGGAGTTTTTCGACGTTAATGAGCGAGCCGTGTAATTTCGAGTAAGGATCTATCAACGAACTCAGGCCGCGTTATTTCTCACAGCTGTAGGTACGCTTAACTTTTAGGGTGATACCCAGCGTTATTATCAACCACCTTGAAGGTAGACTTGATGTACAATAGAGTGTGTTACTTTAGAGGCTCGCAAACCTGGTCGTCTCGTAATATAGCTTAACTATTTTAATGAGCAACCGTGCCGGGGAAGGTTTCAGACAGGGAATACTCACGTTTTAGGTATCTGTTCCCTTGTCCTTCTGCTACTATGGGGATACTCAATTTCACCACGCAGACCTACGTAACTATATATGATGCGTGAAATTAAACTAGCAAATTGTGCACAATGTTTAATGCAATTCTATTCTACCGAAGGATAGGAAGGTATGTAATTAAAGTTGCTATCCGGGAACGGATTATTATTTGACAAAGTGAAACGAAACCCTCAGAATTCATTTTTCAACTTTGCCACCCGTTCTTGATCGAATTACTTTCAGTTACGTTTTCTTTGTACATGGGGATTTCGAAAAATTAACTTAACTGCTCGGTAGTTTTAGTGTTCAGAGCTATTCGCTACAGAACTTTATACCATAATTAATTGAAACGTTTACCCAAAACACATTCTCAAATCCAAATTGTCCATCCCATCGAAAGAAGTGTATACTGCTGTTCGGACGCGGCAAACCGTTTAGCAAACCGCTAACGCAATAAACGTAATCAATCAGGGTAATAAAAGATCACCGATCGAGCCTGTTATCGCGAGAACACACTCCCCCGGTGTTTGTCAAAATTACCCATGTTTCACTAGGTAAATCGATCGCGGGGAGGCATAAACGAGAGTTTTAGAGTTATTATCTCCTCGCATAGGTCGTAACTATGAATTACGAGAGGCGGCGGTATCAGTGTGTATATACACAGATGAACCCGCAGGAAACACGGTCCAATAGAAAGACGAGAAAACCGCTTCATCGAACGCGAGGAAAATCGAATTACGCTGCCGTTCGGTTCGATTCGTTTATCGTCGTCGAATACGGCTTCTAACTGTACAACCGGAGCGCGAGCGCTAGTGCCAATCGACGCGTGTCTCTTGTCCGGTTCCGTGTGTTCCGAGCGCGCGATATAAATCTCGTGGAGAGACCGATTGATCAGCGGAGAGAAAACGAGATAACGAATTTTCTACACGGGAATTAAAGGCTGCCTCTTTTTTCCTCTGTGCAGTTGCATGCTGGCTGCCTCTTAACAAACCCCGTTGCTCGCCTCTCGGCATTCGATCGGTTACTCAATTGATAGGGTCGAGAACCCGCAGTTACTCTTAAATAAAATCATTCCGGGGGTTTGCAAAAAAATATCCCTCGGTTTGGGAGGTTTTATTCGCTGACCTAGGAGAACGTTATTTGATCATGGTGAGTTCTACGTGTATAGTTTTTGTTAGAGTCTGGTTCTATGGTTTCTTTTACAATTGCTGCGCTGAACTTACTTTATCGTGGATGATTTACCAGAGCAAGAAGAATTCTATATTTATTCTAATGATTAATAATTGCTAATGAAAAAATAATGTCTAATTTCGATTCAATTGAATATTATGACGATTGTTAGGTACTCGTAGTTACCGTAATGTGTGCCGACTTATAAAACTTATACGTCTCGAAGGACCACCCGAATGATCGGGGACAAAACTTAGAAAATGAGTAGGAATTGAAGTAGATCTTGTTCTTGTGGTAACTTGTTACGCTGTAATGTTGTACTATTTGTGATTGACTTCCTGCTTCTTACTCCGTACTGCCTACTTCCTACTCCATACTCCGAGCTGGCTGAGCCTCCCAGAACCGTCTTTGACGATACCTCTGCAGAGTCGTCTTCGCGGGGGTGAAGACGTTCTGGTTGGCTTTTTTACATGTAGAGGGTTGTGGAAGGGAGACACAGTCCCCTCCCTTCTTGGGTCTTCCTAGATGCTAATGTTAGTAACTAATTCGTCCCGCTTGCAATCGTCGACCGTGGCAGGTAAAATGCAAGAAACACTTTGGCCTTAATAACACATGCTAAAACAGACGGACTAAAGAGTTAAAAATGCTGGTGACTGGGCGCCAGATGTGAACAGTAGACAAGGAAAATCTGCAGTAAGAATCGCGGACCTTATGGGTTCATGGATTTATTGGACGGTTGCAAGTCGCGACGGGACGAAGGCCCTTATTGTTAAGAAAATCTACCGAATATACAAATAAGTCTTAAAGAAAGATAAAAAGTGTATACAAATTTAAAGCTACGGTGATTTAAAGGCCTGAACGAAATGAGAAGGCTATGAGTGGCCTTAACAACGGTTACATTTGTTAACATTTGATCGAAATTTTCGTTATGAGTCTGGTGACGAGATATCTCAGATGTGCATAGCTTTAACAAGTAAACATTTCTAAGCAATAAGTATTTCAAAAATGCATATAATCTAAAAATATTCCTTGAAGTGAAGTATTTAACCTGTCAGTGATTTTTAGCTTTAAACAAGTTATAAGTAACTTAACAATACTTAATGCAAAAACACAGATCGTTACTAACAATAAAAAAAAATTGACAATAACATGTCTAGTCTGCAATGTATTAATATACGTTTAGAACTGTGTAATTTTTTATTTTAGGGGGTGATTATTCATGCCAAAATAAGACGAAAATTAAGAGTGACAAAATTGCGAGTTCAGTTCTATTTTCAGGTTATTAACGTCTAAAATCCCCCAATAGAGGTGCAGGAGGCAAATCTCTGTCTTTGTCTTTTACATAGTACGACATTACCCGCGTACTGACGAGCGTTATGAGCGCCATTGTTGGTAGATCGTCATAACTCAGAGATTTTTGATGGTTAATAACTTGAAAATCAAGGCGAAACAGCAATTTTGCTACCACTTAATTTTCGTTTTATTTGGATTCGCACAATCACACCTTAAAATATTTATTACACATAAAACAGCTTATATAGGCAGTACGCGCTTGTAGCCGAAAACTTTTACAGAAAAAGAGCTGTATCAGTCTAGGATGTGAAGATCACAAATCTTGTATGTTGATTTATGTATAAAAATTCATGGTAGTAATTTACATCTCAATGATCGGTATCATTGTCGATCGATGAGGATGTTTTAAAGGAAATTATTCATGGAAACTTAAAACGGTTTCGAAGTTGGATACGTGGATATGAATGTATCAAACATCAACATCGTAGTACATTCGACACCTATAATATTCATTATTATATGTATATTTATTTCACATACAGATTTATTTTCTATATATTTTATCTATTATTATATATTCATTTTCTATATATTTTTTTTATTATTATTTTTTTCTACATATTTTTCTACTGTTATATATTTCGTCGTGTATAATCAGTTCCATTCTCTTAAAATATCAAAATTATCCTGCATATGTATAAGTCCTATCGAAACGAAATTTATCATTAATGCGACCTTACACTTTCGCGGTCAAAAATTTTGACAATTTTTGTGGGACTGATAAAGTAATGAAAAAACATTTTTTGAGTCCGTAATTTTGATTACAGACATCTTAACTATTCGAATACAAGAAAAAATGTTTATATAATTTTATAAATAATATTTTATAGGGGTTTTTTACAGCCTCACGGAGGTCATTTAAAAAAATTTGATCAGCTGGCGTGTACGATTGTGGCTCTTTGGAACGTCTAAAAAAAAAAAAAAGAATTATCCGTAGAAAAAGTACGACTATGACCCCAGTATACACTACGATTATTTTGTTTAGGCAAAAATTCACAAAATGGCGGACCTTAAAAGTTGGTGGTCTCAAAAATTGCATTTTCTTCGTAAAAGAAACGTTAAAAATTGGGGAAAAAATTAACCAATCCTATTTATTCTAGTTTATACTGGAGCTACTGTTGTAAAGAAGAATATATTAAAATTTCAGACCGATCGGTTAAATGGTTTTTAAGTTATGCATGCCAATTACAAAAATGTTGTTTTGAAAAAAACACGTTTAAAGTTTTGACAAACGAATTGTCACATATAAAATCTATTTGTGTTCAATCAGCTATGCCTGCTGCATGCAAAATTCCTTCCGACTCCTCATACGCCTCGTTCTCAAGAATTCTTTTTTCTCTCGTTAAATTCACTTAATACTATTCCTACCGCGAGCATTCAAATGACTGTTTTTAAAATTTCGATTAGAATTTCCTATAGACAACGTAATTGAATCGCCTTTATACTTCATGACTTTCCTAAAATATATGTACAAAACATTTTTCAATATTCACTCCTTTTTTTACTATTTATTTTCTGAGAAAAATTTGTAGTCTCTCTTACCTACCACGACCGGTCATTTGACCGGTAGAACGATTTATGTCTTTTTGTAATAGTATTCTCTCAAAGACTCAATTCCGAAACTATAAAGTCGTTACAAACCAAGTCAAAAAGTGCCTTTCAGGGACTGCTTTACGGTACTTCCAACTGTTTACAGTTCTCGCTCGCCTATCGGCTTCGGTAAAATAGGTAAAATCTAAATGTCGGAGATGGCCTTTACAGGTATTTTTCAATGTCCTAGATTTAGCTGGGATAAATGCATGGATTTTATATAAAGAATCCACGGGAGAAGAAATTTCGAGGTAGGAATTTTTATTTCAATTGGCAGAAGACCTTGTCATTAAATATCAAAAAGAACTAGAGTTCGGCAAAGAAAATCAAGTAACACCCGTCATAAATACAAGTACAGGTTCTCGCGAACGGAAACCATGCCAAATAAGATATTGCACAAACAATAAGACTAACAAAATCAGTCTGAAATGTAAAAAGTACGTGTGTGGGAAATGTACAATCGACAAACCTATGTGTAAAAAATGCGCTAAAAAGAATAAAATGTAAATTATATACTTCTAAATGAAAGAAACTATATTTGTATACTCTCAAATTGGCTATTATCTTCATTCTATATCAAAAAATATAAGTTGTGCTACAGACCAGTCATTTGACTGCTCGCGGTAGGAATAGGTATATGTGAAGTGTCGGTAGGAATAGTGTTAATTAGTAATTAATAAATTAATTTAACACGGCCGAAATGCCGCGTGGTCGATTTGGCCTGCCTTACACTTGGTGCTATAATCGCCTGTAACTTCGAAAGTATTTCGAATATTCCTCTGAAATTTTCAAAGAATATTATTCAAATATGATACTTTCCAATAAGACACATTCTACAAAGTCGGTTTTTTCGACCCGACAAAGTGTAAGGTCTCCTTAATCCCTTGCTCTATAATATCGTGTCAGACTCCCGATGAACACTTTAACCTGAATTCGACGAATATAAACGTTATTTACTGTCTTTTTTAATATCAATTAAACATTGCTTTTCTATTATCAATCGTTAATCTTTATGCAAATGTAGACATACAATATTCATCGATTTTTTATCTTTTTCCGATCAATTATTAACGACAAAATAGTTATATCAAGTACATTTGCCAAAAAATCATAGGACAAGGGTTTAAACATATAAACAAGTCATTGATTACTTCCTGACAACATAAAACCAGAATAGAGTATGAATGAATAACTTGTAGGTCACACCTACATTAACTTTCGATTCGCAATCGAAACCGTCAAGTGCATACGACTGACAATACAACAATGACAGGCCTTTAACATTTTACAGCGCAATGGCACGTAAAACTTGAGAGAAGCTAAGGATCTTTGACTGTGCAATTCTGCACAGAACAAAGGCACGAAGCTACGACATCTGACGTATCAGAGATGCGTTCCTAATGAGGCAACGATACGGAAGACTGATATCGACGAACCCTTCCAAGTTTGTCTGTCGCAGTCTACTCGTCCACGTTTGTCCTATTTATGTGACTCGTTTCACTATATGGCAAATGTATCGAAGAAGTGTATAAGGAAACATTTTGTGAATCGCGTAGCAAAATAATGAATTATCGGAAAATTCCTTCAGATACTGTCCTATTACAAGTTATTTCATTCAATTACTTTTGATTTAACAACTTTAACACTAGAACTATCCAGCACTTAAATTAAGTTTTCAAAATTTCTTTATAGAAGCTGCAATCGTGCGTTTATTAAAATTTCTATTAACTTATATTTCTGTTTAGGTATTATCGAAGCAGCTTTTTTAACCATTTCTCGAAGAAATATGTTCCGTCCAATGCAGAACAAAACGGCGAAAATCCTCGAAGTTTCGTTTATGATATGGACGTGCCAACAAATTTATTTTCGGGATTAGCTTTTTTCGAACTCAGTTTATTTATTTTAGTTACAAGGGGCAATTTCACCCTAAACCATGATAAAATCATTTAGTTAATCCGCGCATGTCCAGACAATAATTTTGGAATTTTTCGTCTGGTTCCGCCAGACATGAGTCAACTTGGAGGAAATTTCCAAGGTATCGGCAAATCTTTGAGGATCCCTCGCACGTGACCATTGCCCTCACCCTTGCACCAAGAGGGCACTCGACACAAAACCTGTAGGTGTTGTATAAAAACACCTACAGGATCGCACTCGCATCAGTTACGCAGTTCAGTTAACACAGTTACGAAGAATCACTCAACCGTTCGGAGTGACGATATTCTCAGATACTCAACCGTTCGGAGTGACGAGATATCATTCATTCATTCACACATTCAATCCATCGTTCGGGACAAACAGTTAACTCATCAGAACAGTCATTCAGACACCAAACAGATACCGATCAAATTCTCAGACACTCAACCGTTCAGAGTAACGAGATTCTATCAGATTCTGCAAGTTCATCATTCGGGACAACTACACTCCAGCTTCACACTCCGAAGAAGCATCTAATTTGAAATTCGAGAATTCGTTCGTCTCGAAACGCACAACATCAAAACAGGTTCTCAGCATCGTGAGAAACCGGTGGTCTGATCTCAATCATTCGGAGATCAGAACCGAATCAGTCGATTTCTGAAGAAATTTGGAAATCGAAGCGTCGCGAGTATTAACGAGACCTAAAGTTAAAGCTGGGATTTACAACCCCAGCCGAGGAATTAAATCCGCGTTAATAATCGTGTACGGGCGTGCAACTATCGAGGTTGCCACGTTGCGACGTCACATTTTTGGTCCTTCAAGCCGGATCCGCTACGGAACATTTTTTGGTCCTTTGAGCCGGATCTGTGACGTAACAAAATATCTGTACCATTTTGATAGTTGTGGAAGAAGAAATCTGGAATCATTTTGACTCATCTGGTGGTGTTAAAATTAAATTACATACATATGAAAATAACTTTGATGTAAACGTTATTTTATGTAAACGTTTATGTAAGTATACAGATATTTTAGCAGAAGCACGTTATACACTTGTTAAATGTGTGCAATGTTACTATTTAATTTTATTTAACATGTTGACTGCAAAGTTAGCATTTATAAATATTTCATAGATAAAAGAATTAATTGAATGAAACAGAAAATATAAAATTATAATTTATCATAGTTATTATTGTTTAACCTTATTTAACGTATAATGTGTAATTTCTGCACCTTAATTTATACATTAATGCGGGTTAAACGAAAATGTGTTAAACAAAACTTTAATTTTTTTTATTAATATATTAATCCTCTGTCGGCAATATGGACAATTCAATGCCTGTTGATCTTATTTCTTCATAACTACAACGATTTAGAATTTTTATTACAATAATATACCAAGAATCGAATGAGGTGTTATTTGCACATTAAATTAAGAACTATAATAAATACCTTAGAATTTTTTTAGATTTTTACAGAACTCACAACAATGAACAATTAGAGCAGACAATAAAGGGTCCATATTGCCACATTGGTGAAAAATCATATTGCAAACGGAGGGTTAACTAAATTATTAACACAAAAACTATCAGACGGAACAAAATAATCCATCCCTGATTTTTTCTTTCTACAATTATTAAAAAGATAACAGATGAATTAAAGTCTCCCGATTGATGCACTCTAGGAGTTTCTATAGAGGATTTTCAAAGAGTCAGTTTAACTGATTGGTAGTTTTAGTGTTAAACATAAATCAATATTTCTGGGAGTATGAGAATTTAACATTTCGCTTAGCTGCGATATGGAAAAATATGCCGCGCAATGCAGGCGTAGTATGAGTAATAGATTGGGACACAGGGAAAATTAGTTTTTGTTCGGTTAAATCAAGCTTTCACCAGTCAGGAAGCGGTGGACGTATGAATCTGCAAACAATTTATATAAATTACGAAGAACGATTAACAATATAGAGTGTGATGTACCTTCCGACATGGCGTATTATAAATCAACGTATCTTTGACCTTTTCTGTGCACGATGTATACGCCTGCATCCTGGACAATGTACGTTTCACCGTTTAATTCACTTTTTTGTTTTGCTTTTCATGCATGTTACCAAAGTTTCACTGTTCCCGTTGAATTTCAGCGTTGGCACGGACACTAACGCTGGGTATCCTGTTTATAACAATAATCAACGCGAGCGTCGAATTCGCTGGCGGATGCAGTGAAAAAGTTTGACGGTGAAATTTTTTTTTGTTGCCGAAACTATTATATTCGGTGGTTACACGTACCGAGGGAAGCATCGTAATGATTTTATTATTCGCAACGCCTCGCAATTTTTTTGCTCAACAGAGTGGCTACGTTCACGTGCGAAAATTTGACACTAATATTTTAATTGACAGCCGCGGAGGTCCGGTTGTCAGTGCGCACCCCTGGTCACCGACATTTAACTGCGCCAACATGGCGGGTCACCGTGCAAAAATGAAGAATGCGGCCGTGATACAGCCTGTAGTTTTTCACCGTGGCTCCGTATGACAGCCGACGCAGCAGCGTGTCGGAATTTATGTGAAGAACAAGCGTCCGCCTGAATTCATCGCATAGGCAGCTTTACTCGTTTTGCCACGTTGCACATGCGCGCGCACGACGCTCCCACACGATCGTACAATTATGGGGATGGAACGGTGTGCGTGTGTAAGCTCTCGTGGACTGGTGGTTGTACGGGTATCGGTTTTGCATTTTTCAAGCCGATAATTTATCAATCTCGTCCAACCCCCTCCCTCCGTTCTCGTCTCCCGATGCGTCTACCCGCAACCCTATCTTCCTCTCTTTCTCTCGATTCCTCTCTACCCCTCTGCACGCTCTTCAGAGGAGGGACGGTTGGAAAAGAGAGTAACAAGGACGAATTCGACTAAGAACGATCGTTCTTGGCAGGAAAATAATGATACTCTTTAAAGGGCGGAAGTTTTCATCCGCGGGAGAGCACAGAAAATCGATTTTCGCACTTTGTCGACCGCGCTGCCGACCCCCGCATTGATCACGGGCGAATTTATCTTCGTGATAAGGAAGAGCGGAGAAAGCGGAACGGAATAGACAGTACTAGTCCAAGGGAAATACTTCTGCGAACGGCGACACGGAAATCATAATAAGTTTCCACTGGTATTTCTTTTGACCGGTTTATTAATTTATTTTGTTTTGAGTTGGTTTTAACGAGCAATTAAATTGACTTTTTGAAATTCCTGTATAGAAACTTCAAGAGTGCATTTATCGAGACTTTAAGTGATTTATAATTCGGTTTGCGTATTGGTAAATTAATTTCTTTAATAGTTTCTCGGAGAAACATTTGTTATCTTTTTAATAATTGTAAACAGAAAAAATCAGGGATGAGTCATTTCAAACTGTCTGGTAGTTCTGGCGTTAATATATTTTTAAAATGTTGTAATTGTCACAGAAAATTATATTAATTTCATTCTCTATTCAACTAGAGTTTGGACGGACTTGTTTCTACCGTCTCGAATGTCGCGAATGTGAATAATCTCGATTTTCATCTGTCTTTCTTTGATCATTTTATTTATGTAGTTTGAGTTTATTTTTAGGTGGTAACACTAACAGTTAAGTCATCACTAACTACTAACAGTTGGATATATAATTACTTATTATACAATAATATAGTAGTTATATAAATATCTATTATTTTATGGACTTTATCATAGATAATGTACACCGGATGAAAAAGATTGTGGTATTTATATTATTATTATGTAAAATAAAATCTCCGTGATGTAAGTTGTGAAAATAAAGAAGGTGAATTAAAATTGAATTTCCTTTTATAGAGGAGATTGTAATACGTTATCATTTTTTGTAGTTTATTGCATTTTCCACATACAAACATTACCGGATTTTTTAATAATATCTGAATGTAAATTAAGTTGCATTGTAAACATTAACCAGATTTTATTTATTGAAGAATATTCCAATAATTTGTACACTCTTTGTTAACAAGTCATGAAATGTAACTAAAAATATCTAGACATAAGTTTCTTTATTTCTGCAACACAATCTACACATTTTTATTTATAACTTAATTGAATCAAGTATTTTTCGAGAATAAGTAAGCACAATTTTTCTTCTCAGAAGATGAATATTTAATACATCGAAATCATAAGAGTAATCATTTATATTCTTTTACTAGTTAATACACAATACTTTTCATTATTATTTTGCATGAAAATAATAATAATAATTTGTTATTATTTATTTATTATTACTAATTGAAATAATAACAAATTATTTAACACCATTAATTTCTTTACAATAATCATAATTACTGTTATTAATTATTTTAGAGGTAT
Organism: Nomia melanderi; assembly: GCF_051020985.1. Lineage (NCBI taxonomy): Eukaryota > Metazoa > Arthropoda > Insecta > Hymenoptera > Halictidae > Nomia > Nomia melanderi. The sequence continues at coordinate 2,985,987 of NC_135009.1, forward strand.
TTGGAATTTTATTTAAAATATGAAACATTTAGTCTATTTGAATTTTTACAATCTTCTTTATTTATATATCAATATTGTTAACTGTAATACATTTTCATAAAGAATTCTTGTTTATATTAGGAAAACATTTATCCGTCTATTTAGAGTTCGAAAACGTCCAAATAGCAATTTTTCTATAAGAAGAAAATTAGTAACTTTACTTCCTATGAAAGACATTCTTTCCACTGATGAGATTTTTTCATCTCATGATGAAACAAAGGTAGACAAATGTCTCAGAATCAATGTAGATAACTGAGCACGAACAATGAAAACCATCGGTAGAATTTGCTGACGCAGTTTTTCAAAGGAGTGACCGTCACAATTCACAGGGGTTTATCCTCTTCAGGCAGAACTCTTCTTAGATGGAACATCAATTAAAAAAAAATATTGGATCATCGAATGACGACGAACTCGTTACATTATTTCAAGATGTGATTGAGAGAGTTAGCTCTGTTCTTGAAAGCATTATTTAACTTCGTCTTCAGCTTATGTATTCAACGCAAGGAAAACGAAGCACGGTAAATTACTCAGGCGGGCTGAAAAAAGTCGAGGAGCTGCTTTTATTATCGAGCTTGCAGTATTGTAATGGATAAATTGGTGCATATTAAGGAAGAAGTGTCTAAAGTAAGTAATGACTTTTTGCAACAAGATTATAATAAGATTAATAATTGTAGTGGCATTGCAAAGCTAAATTGGAAGATAAATTTCAGCAAATTAAAGATTATGTATGTATTAAAGTCCTGAAGTTTTGAGATAATGTTAAAAGAATATTTATTTAATGTGACAAAAATTGAAAATTTAACACTTTTTTATAATAATTAATGCTAATAGTAATTTTATTTCGTAATAAAAAAGGATTCTTGCAATTGTATCAGAAGTTATACAATTATACGTTATATTTGCTATAATATGAATGTTAAATAAATATACATAGTATTATTGTGGGAATGGATGTATGTTTGGAATAAATGTTCAAGGTATTGGTATATTCTAGACTAAACTGATTTTCTGTAACATTGATTTTTATATGTTAATGATATTCATGTTAAATGAATCTACAGTATTCCGAATGTACATATTGTTTGCGCAATTTAATTAAGATTTATTGCTTTATTGCAAGTCGTGTAGTAAAAATATTTTTTATACAAATGAAATATTCTCTTTCCTCTACATTATAATTAATGCGGTTATTCTTCTTATGTATTCGTACAACGAATACACTAATATAATCCAAAACCGATTACAGTTATTGGTATGTCAATGAGGATTTCGAACTCGAGCGACCTTCATTCACAGTGTTGGTATATACAATGTCAGTGAGAAGATCAAACTACTGTGAATATGTATTAGTGAAATGCCGGTGTGAATCGGAAATGACGCTTGGCGCAGGACTCCGACCTGCAGTAGTCGAAAGGTTAACTTTCTTGCATCTCACGGATCCTAACGGAATTTAGTTCACTGAATACATCACCATAAAAATGAATTTTTAAGTTTTCACAAAATTATGTCACCTGTACACGTATGACTGACGCAGTACTCTAGCAATACTGTAGCAAGAATATATTACTATAAAAATTCAATTTATTATTTATGATCTGTAATATAAATAAAACAAATACAAAAGAGACAACAATATAATAAGAAAGGTATTGATTAAACGTAAAAAACATAATTACATTAATTAATCTTACTACAGTTCTCAATTTATTTATTTTGAAATATTACTGAGAAGGTAGGACCACAATCTAATAATGGTTTTTTATACTATTTTCAAATTGAAATGTATCCTTGACAAAACGAAAATTCGACTAAATCAAAAAAACAGAACAAACAAAGTAGTGTTAAGAAAATTAAGACGTTGTGTGAAAAATAATCCAAAGATTAAAAAATATAAATAAGTAAACAAAAACGAGAGTAATAATAATAGTAATCATAACGTAATAAAGTCGCTACAAATAATTGAGAAATATTAAGAAGAATTAAATATTTCTGATAAGACAATGGCATTATTCTATAAACATTAAATTTAAAAAAAACAGTATTAACACATTCGCGAGCGCTGACATGAATTCACGTCTTTCCAAACATAATAACTTTCAAAATATTTGATTCTTCTGCTCTTTTCCATTTGCGACTTCGTTAACAAAAACTTCCTCATTCTAAACAACAGATCGTTACAAGACTAAAATCTCAAAACAAATTTTCTAATTTTTGTCTCCGTGTTAACGTCAGAAATTCGCGGCAATTAGTTTAAGATTTTCTTCATTTTCACTGACAATGGGTATTATAAGAACAAAAAATTTGCCGGTCAAAAATTGATTAATTTCTATATTCATTAACATATTGTTGATCGGCCACGAGTTATCTCGCGTTTCCATATCCAAACGTTTTATGCCCTATAACGATTTCAATTTTTGAAACGCAGAACGTTATATTTAGAATATTGCAAAAACAAAATATTCAAAGTTATATAAAAAATACGCTCAAAGTTTCATGTATAATTCATTATGTATAAATAAAGTATGAACTATATTTAGATTGTTTCACTTTAATATTTAATTACGAAATAATAACCGGTGATATGGGATAACTTCTGCGTAAAATTTCCGGTGTACTAGCCAACCACAAAGAAATGTTGAAAACAATCAACAAAAGCATAAATGAACATTGGAACATAATTTGGAAGAATTCACGTCTTACATACAATCATTGCACCAGAAATAATATTTATGAATTAGGCCCAGCTTCTTCCTTCGATAGAAGATCTCAAATAATACTAACAAAACTAAGGATTGAACACACGAACCTTTCTCACGCCTACCTTATTAAAAACGAAAACAAACCAATGTGCAACCGATGCTACACGATGAGCTCAATCGAACACATCATCACATCATGCATCAAATACCAAAGGGAAAGAAGAAGATATCAAATAAAAGAAGACCCTAAAGAAGTAACCCGAACAGTTCACTCATGCTCTAATATTTTGAAATTTCTAAAAGAAATCAAAATAGCACATTTAATTTAATCAGCCATCCACAACTAAGGAATACACAATATAATCATATACATAGATAACTCATCTATGTAACTTAACACATTCGAGACCGGTGACTCACCGCGTGGGTCATTCAAAATCTCTCCTGTATGGCCAGAAATTCACCTTCTGGCCCATATAGAGAAATCGGTATGATCAGTCCGTTATCAGACAGTAATGACCAAATAGCCGACGACCCACGTGGTGTTATGATAATAATAATGATAAAAATTACCTAAAATGTGCGTTTCTTATTCTTATATTTTTCAAGTTGATTTGTCCTTTATTATAACTGCACAAATATTTCCAGCTACTGGGGAAAATTTTGTTTTAAGACGTCAGTCTCGAATGTGTTAAAAGTTACCAATGACCCAATTGGGTTGACTCAACTTAAAATATACAATAAATAAAACAGATGTGTTAATATCACACAATAACTGGAAGAAGAAATCTACTCCGCTCGTTGGAATCGGACGTGATGCGTGCTTGTACACGTCTCTAGAGTTCCGCCGAGAATTCTCAATTGCTTTCGCGGAACTTTAAACACGGTATGTAAGTTCGAACCGTTTTTCATAGTTAAAGAGTCCCGACTGTGTTGGTTGGACTTTCAAGCAGTGAAGAAGTATATAGGATGAATCGCACGCGAAACTCCCGCAGTCTGGTCGCATGCCAGCCATCTTTATGGCTTCGAGTATTTTTACAGGCCACTGGCCATTGCTGACCATTCGATAAACTTTCTGTCCCAGCTCGTTCCGATGAAAGGGAGAGTTTTCGATCGACCGATACGCAAACAATTTCGGAAACTCGACACCCTTTGTGCGAAGAATTCCCGAAGCATCAGCACCGTGGTATCGTGATTTCACAGGATATTCTTGATTCGTTCGGAACACTGGAATCTACGTTTCAGTACATTTGGATATTAATTTAACGTTCAATTCCGTGAAATGATATTTGGTGTACACAAGGAGGAAATTAGAACAGGTTTCGTGTTTCGACCTCCGGTTGCGAATTTTCACCGTAATTTGATAAGAGTATATAGAGTTACACTCGTCGGTAATATGGTCAGTGAATGTTCACTAGAAGAAAACTGTTTGTTCAGGTTGTAAAAATTGGAGTTCGACAAGAATTTTTTTGTTTCTTTCTTTCTTTGAAACGTTAATAGAAAGTTCATTGCGGTGAGGTTATTCAGAATTCGTTCACCGTTATTATACTTTCGGTACGTGAATATGAAGATTTTGTGATTTTGATAGAAACATGGGAAACCTTCCGTCCTTCCAAGGAATGAGAATTTTAGTGTACTGACTCCAAGGTACGTTGTTACTTTGACATTGTTTTACTAAATTAATTAAATATTGTAAACTGAAGATTTCGAGTTGACATTCGAGAAAATTGTTTCTCTGTTCTCTTTGGACATTATTAGAGGTAATTCAAATTTATTTTACTACACGATGTCCTTTATAAATTTACAAAGAATGTACCGATCTGGCAGAAATATATTTTACAATATCTTCATTAGTGAAACACAAATGCACAATGAAATGAAACATTCTTTATAACATAATTACTTAATAACCATACTTCAAATTACTTCAAATTACTTAAATGCCAAAACAATGTTAACACACTACATATTGGCTAACTTTAAGAAAACTGGACTGTGTGACTGACGATTTTCAATGAGATTAACTTACATCACTAAATGTACAAAAGTTTCATAAATAGGTATTTGTATAAAAACGAGATTTGCCGTTCTCAGTAGTTAATGTGTTAACTAAATATTTATCTTTAAATTTCTTTTTGTAGTCAGTAAACTTCTGTTGTTTTCGGTTAGAATACAAAGCATTGTAAAAAGTACTGCAGGTTGCGCACAATCAACTAAAAAAAAAATTTTTAATTCCGTAGTTGAGGTACGAAGGTAAGGATTCTGTGACAAGTTTCCGAAACTTCATTCGAAGAGACGCACAACATAAAATTTATTCTGAGTCGCTGCTCTTCTTCCCCCGAGTTTTTCTTCCAAGTTGATTCGTTCAATTTCTTAACGAACAACTGTCTGCTGCAATTACGGACATCTATTTTCAGTCTGCCCATTGAGATGTTAATTACCAAAGTTTTAGGAGACCATACAAAGAAACCAGAAGGTTGATGTAAATACCTGAGGACGACAATTTTTTATATTTGTTTGCAGTCTCTAAACATTTTTATTTAAGCAAGGTATAAATTAAGCAGAACAACACATTTTTTAGACTACTTAAAAGTTTTTACTGCCTCAATATTTTTAACGAGTTATGTATATTTGAAATAATTCATTGCTTTTTAAAAATGTTTATGTTTTAAATTGTAACTAATACTGTCGTAGAATTCCTTCATTAATCAAATTTTATTAGCATAACACGTAACGAAAAATAAATGATGGTTATTAGTTTACTACGAGATATTCTTAAAGATTGAATAAATGTATAGCTTAAAAAATATAATTTTTATTAGTACACACAAATCAGTGAAAGTCATTCAAAGAATATATAACAAACCGAGATGTGCTGAAGTTTGAGGCCTCAGTTTGACAATAGTTAATTTATTATTAATCGCAGCCTTTTCTTACACATCATTCGTTTTAGTTCATTTCATTATATTTTATCTCTATTCCTATACTATTTTATTTTTGTATTGATTTACATTAATTACAGGAATTCGTATAAATCTACACATTGTCTATAGTTTATAATCCTACTTACGTTATTCTAATGTTTCATTATTTCACCACTTGCCATCGCTATATAGTTAATAAATTTATCATGTGAAATGAAACTTATAAGATTTCAAATTAACAATACTAATGGTAACCCCTTCATTCCATACATTAACTCCTTGCCTTACAGTATCGTGTCAAACTCGTGGCGAATATTATAAATAAAATTTAACCAACATAAATATTATTCAATTTGTTCAAATGCAAATTATACATTATTCCTCTGTTATCAACGATTATACCTTAGAGCACACGTTGACATAGAATAAGACTGGAATTTTCTCTTATTTTCAATAAATTATTAATAAAAACTGTAGTTAGATCAATCACAGTTCAAAAAGAAATCATAGGGGTTAAATGCATTAACTATGTATAAACCACGTGACAAAAGAACACCAACTTGATATCATATAAATTTTATTTTCCAAGAAATAACAGACATCTGATTACACTGTGAAAGAAATAAAGTAGACAATTGAAATATCTGAAATTGAAGTTCGTCTGGAATTTTGAGAAGCCACCGAGAAAAGAATGGCAATCATTTAATAAGGACGGGCAGGGCCGTTTAGACAGAATGTTGTAATTGTCCCAGAAAATTCTATTCTTTCGGCTCTCTTTCCACCCAGAGTTTGGACGGACAAACTTGTTTCCACCGTCGCTAATGGCTCCCCTTATCTTATCCTATTCGCGCCTTCCATCAACCTCTCCTTTATGCGATGTAAATCGCTTTTTTGTTCAGCCTCGGCGAAGGATGAAGAGGAAATTGCTTGTGACCTTTTGAAAGGATTTCTGCGCGAAACGGAGGACAAAGGTACACAGCCAGATCTAGCCCTTTGCCATGGAACGATAATAATTGTCTCCAGTAATTCGTAAAATACATTCAGGAATGCGTTAAACTGTATCACGGTGTCCCAGTGTTTTACGTAAACCTTTACGGGGCAGGCAACCAGATACCGGTGAAGTGGAATTTATTACTTGTTGTCTTTTCTCTGAACAAAAGGCAAAAGACCCTGCATTCTCTCTCAAAGTGAAATCGTAACTAATTGTAGTAAAAAATTTGTAATTAAGAATAGATATTTTATTATATAATAATGCACCATACAATGGGTATGGGTGTTTGTATTGCAATTGTTTCGCTTGATATGTTATTCATGTAATTTTTGGACATTTAACACTACGTTTACGGAACGCATCAATTTGACACATATTCAATTTTACAAACATTAATTGCTAAATGTTCACAACGATTTATTTTGAATGATAATTCCACAAATATGTATACTAATCGTATATTTTTAAACCTTTAATTTTTAAGATTTAAGCGAACGAATGTCCATTTTGCTAGGGACAACAAAGTAAACTGTGCAATGAATGTTCATAAATCTAGAGCTAAATGTTGTAAATAAATCAAACAAAGCATTTTACATTAATGTCATGTATATGTGATATTTTGTGCGCTAAATGTATGTTAATATCATTATAGCCACGATAATCAACAGCGTCACAGATATTGCTCTCTAAACGAATCGCTATGTCGCACATATGTGACGCGTGGTCGCGAACGTGTTAATTATTGAATGAGAATAGTGAATGTTAATATTCAAACGACCGTTTGAAAGTGTTTGAATATTTGGGTGATTGTTTTTAATGATACAAAAATAACTTGTTCTTTTATGACTGATTTTTGATAAGACAAAGAAGATCAAAGAACATTTTTATTGGCACATAATTTTTTACTGGTTTGATGATTACAATGTCTAATTGAATTTAGATATTGTAATCATAACACTAAGGGATGTTGAAATTTTCTTATTGTCAATGATGGTGGAGATCTTATCAGCAGATAGAGGCTTACGTAGAAAACTTACTTAACCCCTTGCCTTACAATAACGTGCGAGACTCGCGGTGAAGATTTTAAACAGGATTTAACAAACATAAATATCACTCAATGTTTGTAAATACAATTGAAATATTATTCATCTGATATCGATTATTATATTTTAGAGAAAATATAGGCATAGGATATACTTAAAGTTTTTTCTCTTTTTTCAATAAATTATTAATGACACAGTAATTGTGTCGATCATAATTAAAAAATAATTCTTAGAGCAAGGAGTTAACAGTTCGGCCATAGTTTGACTTGGCTGTACTGAATTTGGAAGTTAATGAATATTTAAAAATGAGTCAGCACGCACTTATAGAAAAGCACATACATCGGCAAATCACTAATAAAACAAAGCAACCCACAAAGCAATATCTAAAAAGATTTTTAAATAAATGTCTGTACCAGTTGTTGGTGTAGCATGATAACTAAAAAAATTTATCTCGAAACGATTGTATACCGATGCTCAGCATAATGGAATAAAAGTAATGATAACGAAGGGCGACAAATATGCAAAAAAATATATTCTGTAACATTACAATTTGAAAGAATTGGAACTGTTACAAAATATGAACTACTTCTGCAGATTGAAAACAAAGAAATGTTAAGAGCTTAGGTATTATAAATAGTACATAATAATTTTCTATGACACATGTTACACATGTAACATTACAGTTGGTTAATCTCGGAAGAAGATTAGTTGTAGTTGTTTATTAATTGAAAGAAATTCCCATAACTAAATCCCAGAATAAAATACATTATTAAATATTTAAATCAGTCTGTTATTTCGTGCGTTATGCGACTCGTTCTACATGTTTTTGACTTTTAAAACAAACGTTAATGAAATTATATATTAGGTCAATGAACTGTAACTATGTAATCACGAATCCGAAATTCTATTAAACGAATGATCGTAAATTATGTTTCAGATATAATGTCGGATATAATTAACACTAGAACTACCGAGCATTTAATACGATTAATAAGCAATTCCTATAAAAACTGTAACAAAAGATTATTTTCAGTTTCTTCAGACATTCATTATAGTATTCAAATAAAACTATTTATTTACAAAATCATTTCGAATATTCAATGCTTTGAAGATATCAATAATTGCTAAACAAAAAAATCGAAACCAGTCATTTTGACTGGTACGGTAATTCTAGTGTTAAGGAATATATAAAGTAGAACAAATTATGTATTTTAAATGGTATAGATTACAAGCAATAAGATGGCAAATTGCTTCGCCCGAACAAAATATAAAAAGCAGAGAATCAACAACTTGTTATAACAAACAAAACCAAAATCACAATGAAGATACTTATATTGTTTAATTAAATACTTATTTCAAATTTCTAAAATACAGTTGTAAACGGAAAACAAGGCATCAAATTGTTTCAGACATCCTATCCTTCCTAAATAAAATGAATGTGTAGACAATTATTTTCTGCAAATATTTCTTAGTTTCTTGAACTTTAATACGTTGCTGTACTTTTCAAAGAATGAACTACATTCGTTTCTACAGTTCCACTATATTTTTGCTCTCGTGTGTTCCTAGACCCTTCTGTTTCGTTATTGATTGAAACGGGATTCAAAAGTTTCTTGCAAGTCAATACTAATACGATTAAATCTGAGAAACCAATATCTTGCTGCACGAAAGCAACCCCGAAGATATTCGCTGCCGGCTGCAGAGGTTCGAGTAAACAAAGCAATATTTTTGAAGCACTGCTCGGAAATGAAGTAACTCAATGAGGTCGTAACGAGGAACTAGAAACCATACTTCTAAATGTTGTACATGGAAATATTACATATTTACTAAAACAACATATTCAAAATTAATTCTTCATATTCTTAGGTATATCTTAGGTATATTTAGGTATTAACAAATACCTTAAAATAACACTTTCATTAAATCTAACTAAAAATCATATGTATTTTAAGTGAAATTAAAAATAAAAATTCTAATCTGTGGGTACACGTGTTTATACCTCAATAGTTTTAAAGAGAAAATTTAGAATGTTTTAAGTTGTATACACTGTACTTATGTATATACTGTCAAAAGACGAAACAATTTTACATATATGGAATGTAACTGTCAAAGTTTATTTACCAGTGGTCAAAGCGAAGTGAACTCACAAATGCTCGATGTCAACGCCTTTCGTTGCTCTGCAAATGTCAATAGGATAATCTAATTCCTACCAAACTCGTTTCAACGTGTTCTCGTCAACGGTTTCATCAATTTTGAAACTAGTTCGCCTGCTATCTAGTGGTAGTGATGGCGTCATTTGGATTGGTTCGAAAAAAAAGCTAGAGAACACCCTCCATTGTATTGAAAGCCACATTTGATGAATAGTGACATGGTATTCGTTATAGAACGTGTTTTTATCGTTTACATAATTTTGAAATACATTACAATATATTTAGCACGTGTGTAAAGCACTCGTGAACGTTGATCCGGCTCGAAGGACCAAATGTAAAGCACTGACTGTCATGAGCACCTTTGAGTATATGCTGAATTTTTCTCGAAGGACTACCCAATGTTAGGACTAAGAATTCTAATGACTGAATTTCTTCCTGAATGAACGTGGTTGCTAAATGAACGTGTTCCTGTTTCTAATTCTAAACCGATTCTGATTCTGGTTTGTTTCTAAACTGTGTTCTAACTGTACTGATGTTGTTTCTGGCTCTGATTCTAAACTCTTACCGTCTGAAGAGTTTTTATAATCCTGCTGGGCCCACTCCCTCCCTCTCGATGTACGAAGGTGGGCCTCAGGGGCGGTTTTTCTATCCCTTCCTAAGTATGATGACCACTCCTGTATCATCCCCTTCCAGTACGCCCGTAGCGCGGTATTTCCCTGGAGCGGGGGTGACGAAGTTGGTCGCAACGCTGGACGAATGTTTGGCAACGTTGGGGAAATTCCATTAGGTCAAGATCCTTGAGGACACTTTTTTCTGAAATTCTAACGAACCTTCTGGAACTTGACTTTACGATACCTGGGCTAAAGTGAAAAAAATAGACAATGGTTAATCTCTAAGCTGAACCTTTATGTGCCGCATATTGGCTGCAGGCCGGCCTGCTGAAGTACCGGGCGGGAAGCTAACGGTTACGAACGTCTCTATGAATATTTTCCCGTATCGTAAAGTTGTCCCCTTGTTGTCCTAACAACATGTGTTATTTAAATGATATTGAAAGACATGAAATTGAAGAACAAAGCAGAAAGTAAAAGTAATAAATTTGGATGGAAAGAGTGAGCGAGATTTTGATTAATTCGAAAATGGTAAATTAACTGCTAAGTAAATATTATTTTATTATAATATCATTTTTCGTTAATAACTCAACTTTTTTAATTTACATATAACTTTAAACAGTCAACTTTTACACATGATTGTCAAATGAATTAATTGAAATTATTTATTACTGTGGTTCAATTTCATATTTTGTAAAAATTATGTGTTTCGATGTAATTTTTTGACGATTGTTGAAACTACTTGCAAAAAGTAGCATAAACTATGCTTTGCTCGATAACTTTAAAATATAGAAGTATACTATACAATATAGTAGTATAAAATGTGCAATGCATTACATTAATGAGTATACTGTGACATTTATATAACGCAAGAAAAATTTAAGTAATTACGTAAAGTACCTATACAATTATTGAATGGTCCACTTTGTTTCTATTCAATATATATTCAATGTTTAGTGTCATTTTTGAGAGAAGTGGATATCTATAATATTTTAAAAGAATTCTTCCCCCAAAAATAAATGCTTTAAAAATATTACTCATTGTCTGAAGGAACAGATGTTTTCCTGTTTTCTATCCTCATTACTATAATAATATTCTCACACTGTCTTTGAAAGTTGTGTGAAGGAGTTCTTGTAAATTAATAGAGCAGTCCTGAGATAGTAGCTTCTTTTGCTGCCTTATCTAGGGATTCATTTCCTGAAATTCCCACGCGAAATGAAATCCATTCTACGGTAATTACTTTTTCTCGCTTCGTTGCGTTATCACGTACTTCAAACATGCTGAACACTTTGACCGCAACGCCAGTCATATATAGGTATTTACCACGACTCTTTGTCCAGTCTCGAAAATGAAATTTTACAAACCTGTTTCACTTCCGCCAGTTAAAATCTTTTTGATGCCGAAAAGTAAACAGAATAAGCAACTGTTATGACATATTTGTTTAATTTCCAGAATACAGTATCATTAACGTTTAAAGGACAGTAATTTATGTATTTCTATACAAACATACGTATTTTATAGAATCTTAATGTTTATATAACCCATTCTTGATGTCTTCTTTTTTGCAATTATTAAAAAGATAATAAATGTTTCTATGAGAAATGATTAAAGAAATTGATTTAGCAGTACGCAAACTGAACTATAAACCAATTGAAATTTCAATAGATGCACTTTTAAAGTTTCTATAGAGAAATTTCAAAAGGTCAATTTAACTGCTCGGTAGTTTTAGTGTTAACAACCTGAAAAAGAGTTTTTCCCAGACGAGTAATAAAATTTTGAATACATTTAAACTTCACGAATAAAGCACTTCTATACGTTCTTTATATCACTGGTTGCGAGTATATAGTTATTGCAAAATTGTTTAAACCACACACCAATGTAATAACGTAAATAAATGAATACGTATACGAATTTAAAACATTTTTTAAAAGGATTACTAACTGTCCAAACTAAATAAATAGAACGTTCTGATAGGTCTTTTTTTGTTTCTGTATATTTTTTAATGATTTTTTTTCATATTTTTATTCCTTATTATTTACTACAAGGACTATCATTCAGCATGAGATTCCAATACACTACACAAATTGTACATAGTCAACACTCTCAGAATAATTTAAATTTATGCACTAATATATCCATCGGCCACCATTACTACTGACGAATCGGCAACTTTGGATACTGATATCTTGATAACAGCTTACACGAAAAATTTCACGTCTGTAGTTTGGAAACGTCTGAATGTCAGTTTCAAAAATATAGAATAGAAAATATGGAGTTCCATTTAAGAACTGTGAATTTCAGAAACGAATTTCAGAACTCAAAGAACCTTTGCAGGACGTTTCAAGATCACATCACGGTCAAATATCTCCCACCGTAACATGTAGTATTTCATACCCTATAACTTTTGTTTGATACATTTGTTTGTTTAGTTTCTTAAACTAAACTTATTGTTATCTCGGAAACTGTTGAGTTTTGGACTCATGTTCACTGGAGTTTTTTACTGAGTTTAGTGAGTTGTAAACGCCTCATCATTTGTGCGCAACAATTTTGTTACAGCCTGTATGTATATACACTTTAAACGATTATTGACTAGTATACTTACTTAAAATTCGAAAAAAGGCTTTACCAGTTCTATAGCTCTTAAACAAATGATACTAATTTTACGAATTTATGTTTTACATTGTTCGTAACCAGCGTACTGGAAGTTGTACACCCAGCAATCAAATATGCTTTCACTGTCAGCATCTCAATTAAAGAAAATTAACATATTTACACAATTCAGAATAACGCATACATACCAGAACAACCAATTATCTCACAAACACTCCATTCATCACCACTGCAGAAACTGTTAATAATAAAGCAGACAGCACACTTGAAACTCATGAATACTGTATACGCTAAATTTCGTTCTTCCTCTATCTCATCGTTATTTTTCCTAAAGCCCCTTATCACAGTCTTGTTTCCTGAAGATATACACGGGGCGTTGGATCGCAGCGGCAAGGAAACACGGGAAGACGGTGAAACAAGAAAACGAGGTCCGGCACGGGAAATGTAGTTGTTCGTCACGAAGAAAATTGAATTACCCGTCGAAGCACGGAACAGACGAAATTTATGGCGCGCGTTTTCGGCCTGTCGAGGACACAGGGAGACACCGGCATCCGTGTTAATCGATCGTCGTGATTGCACGGATAAAAAAGAAAAGCCATCGCAGGACCATTACTCGCGTTTTCCTCATTGCCGGTTACGCGCTGCGCCGCGCCTGGTTTTCGCTCGAAAAAGTCATCGCTTGCCGAATTACAACGGAGAGAAGATTTCCACGGCGCAGCGCGTTACGTTCCCAGTGATGTCATAAACGTGCCTGAATCACCAGTAATTAGTGCTGGTGAATGGAACTATGGAAACAGCGATAGCAGATTTTCGGTGTAATGATAATTAGATCGTTCCGCAAGGTTCACACGGTACACTTGTGCCATTGATTGCGAACCTTAATTGCGGCACCACGAAAAAATTCAACCCTCGGATGCCGTTCTATAGCGGGTGAGACCCGGTAGCAGCATTGTTATAGACGGCTCGGAATGTAGCATGTGAAAGAAATTAGGATCGTGTGAAGTTAGATGAGACTGTTTGTAATTGTGTTTACGTATTGGGTCGTGACATGCGAGATTGCTGTTTTCGTGAGATAAATGAATGATGATGAATGCAGGTGTTACATCCTACCCCACTTTAATTTTAAATACCTAATAACTAATATCTTATATGATTCTGTTTCAGTTTAAAGGGGAACTATCCTATTGTAGGCAACTCTGGACATCACCTTTCAGGTTTATTCTTCTGAAGCAAACAGTTAATAAAATTAACTGAAAAATAATGTTTACTAGTTTCACATTAAATATTTTTAGTCTTCTTAATGTAGTACTCTCTTGTTACAATTCAAACCTGCACTTCTCATTTTCTTGAAAATATCAAGAACAGAAAACTTAGAAAGCTATTGAATGTAGAAAGAAAGAATAATTATTAGGATAGCAAGAAAGTTTTGTCGATTTTTTTTTGTTTAGGAAAAATTCATTTGTATATATTTAATCTTGGAAAGAAATTAATTAATTGACCACTGTTTTCTATAATCTGCAGCCATCTATTAACTAGGATATTTATGTCGGATGTAAAACCAACCCTATTCTTCGACCATAAAAAGAAATAAAAACCATCTTTGTACATCAACTTTGCATGCTCTAAAAACGGAGTACATATTTGTATAAACTCCCATGGTGTTATGCACAAGTTGGAACTCATAGAGCATAATGTGCCAGAAATGAATTTTACCTTTATTCATTATAAATACGTATTTTTCAAAATTTAAAAACGAAAAATCGGTTCCAATTTAAAAATTCAAATTCTATAAAATTAGCTGTCGATCGCTACCAAAATCATCCGCATCATGCAACGAACAACGAAAGAATAAGCGTGTCAAGTGAAATAACCGAAAAATGACGGAACTTTCTTGGAAACCTAATATAACAGCTCAAACGTAACGGAGCTAATTTGACAGGATTCGACTTTTAAACTTCAACGAGTGAAATTAGAGGTGAAAATGGTACAAGGATGGATAGCATCTGTACCTGACGTTTCATCAATGAGCGATGGGAACCGCAGGTTCCACGATTCCTCGGTTCCTCAGTTGCACTGGGGAAAGTGAGGAGGAACCAGGCGACAACAGGGGCGGTGCATACGTACAAGGGAGTACAACCGCCGATTTCCTAGCGCCCATTTCGTCTGAGTCTGCCGTGTGATTTATATGAGAACGATTTCGCGTTTGGCAGCGCGGGTAATCGTGAGATGATTGCTGCCTGTAATTGATTGGCAATTGTTCCCCATGCTTAATTTATATCTCTATCTACAAAATTCTCGAAATAATTTTACATTATCGATAATAACAATGGAAATATTGACGACTGGAAGATAAATTCTGTGAAATTTTTTATCAGCATCTGAATTGGTAAAATATTCATTTGTGATATAAATTTCATTCGAATAAAAAGGGAAATAATAAGTTGCTCGTTTATTCGTTGATGGAAATTAAAATTGACTTCTAAATTCTATCAGAATTTTGTTGTTGTGTTGTACATAATGTATGTACATAGACGTTTCAGTTGGTTATTATAAATTATTAATATTTATATTTATGTGCACGAACCTTAAAAGAAAATGAAAGAAGAAAATACAGCAAAAAAATGTATCTCATTGATTTTGATCTTTCGTACGTTTATTTAAGGATTGTTTTTGTTACGCCCTCTTATCTGCTTTTTATTTTAACAATTAGGAATTTGTTATTGATTTTTTCTATAATTCATACACCTACAACTATTTTATTCATTTAACGATCCCTCTGTTTGAAATTATTTTATTATCGCAAAGGCTATAATACTTCATCTCCTATGTGAGTAATTCGTTTCCCAGAGTAAAATTCTCGTTAAGAAGAGAAGTTGTTTCGATAAGAACGAGAAAAATAAATCTAAACAGATAATTGTAACTGAATATAGATTAATTATTATAGTTGTATCATTTCTCTGAAGTAGTTTTACATTTATACATTCATTAATATTTCTTTTGCTATAAAATCCAAGTTTTCATGTCATTAAATTAGTGATCCTAAACTATTAAATGCTAATGTGAAATGTTTTTGTGACTTCCAGCTTTCATATCTAGAATCAAAAGCTGTAAATAAATCATTCTATTATCCGAATTACGAGAGGTTAATATGTAGTTTCTTCTTTTCTAGTATTTATAACTTCGGTGCATTTATAACTTTTTATAGGAAGAGTTTCTAAAAGTTTCAAAAATGCTCGTCCACAAAGGGTTATTCGTGTTATATGGGACAATAGCGCAACTTTTATATAGTTCGTGTTATAGAACTCCCGTGTTGTATGAGGTCCTACTGTTCCCTCGCGGAACAACGTCGAAACAATTCTCAAAATACTATTGCTAACTTTCTAAATTTCTATCCTTACTGCATCAATAGATACCGATTCATTGTTCTTCATTGCAATTCACACATTACATTCTGTAACGCATCACTCAACAATCATTTCCAACATCATAGTTTAAAAATTAAATAGTGTACAGTCCATTGCCCATATCGTGCCACTTGAACAGTAACCGTACTGGGAACTGGTAAACTATCAAATAATACATAATTAATCACTAATTTTCTCGTTTTCAAGGACCGTCAATTTCTGAAGAAAGTATTGAATTTTTAAAGATGTCAACGTAAGAAGTTCAAACAGCATTTTCACGCATAGAGTCCCTCTATTTAACACTAAACTACCATATAGTTGAATTGACTTTTTGAAATTACTGTATAGAAACTTCAAGAGTGCACATTACGACTTTAATCGATTTACAATTCAATTTTCGTATTTATAAATCAGTTTTTTTAATAGTTCCTCAGAGAAATATCAGTTACCTTTTCAACCCTTCGCACTTTAGAAGTGACTATCAGTTATCACTAAATTTGATATAGCAGAATTATAAAGCCTTATGTATAATGTTCGTGCACGCTTTCCAGGCAATATTAGTGGACGTTGCGTAATGCTTTCACACGCCGAATTAACTTTGTGTGAAATAGTTGGGATGAACAAAGGCCTCCTCCTTTTCTCGGTTGAAAGTGGACTGTATTTGTTGACTGATAATGAGTGAAAAGTATGTGTATCTGTGTACAAAGTTGATGTGTGTGTTTGTCGAGTGAGTACTGTGTGATTTGTAATTAACTTATGTTGACTGCATGTCTGTTTGCATTTATTGTGAGGCTGTAACTCTATATATATAAAAATAGTGGTTTAGGGCGGTGTCCTTAGTGTCAAATCGGAAAGCTGAACGATCGGGGTGTTGCCGATGACAGTTTTTTAGCCTACACCTACATTACTCGTGGTGATGGTAGGGTGTACGTCATCCCTTCTGACCTGCAAGAGTACCGGTGGCTGCGCGCTCGGGGTTCAAATAGTTGAGCTGCCATTTTTTATGATATATCAACTGCTGGTCAGTTATGACACCAGATGGTAAAATGCAGTATAAATCTACTCGCACCGATAGCTGTGTCGCAGCCAAATAAACCGTGCCGGAACATATAATATTAAATATTTCTCATTAGTGAGATTCAAAGAGTGTCGTCTATATCTGATCAGATAATGTTGACTGTCTCTAGTGAAAAACTTTTAGTTATTGAATGGTTAATAATTGCAAAAAGAAGAAATCAGGAATGGGTTATTGTGACACTCTGGGAGTTTTAGTGTTAATAAATGAGTTTACATGTTAATCATATTAAATGCTGAGTAGTTCTAGTATGAAATGTTGAAGCGTGCGAGCACCTACTGTATTCGATCGGATCGGGTGCAAGCCGAAATGCTCATTCTTGTAATTCAGACCCGCCAACAGGGAAAGAGTCGGTAAAGTAATGTTAGAAAATAAATTCTGCCTGGCGGTTATTATCCAAAGCGGGAAAAGTATGTGGCACGTGCCACGTACCAGTCGCGGTTATCTCTCCAGAAGGGATCTCCGGCATTATCCCTCTCATAATTTCGTAGGCAGCTTACACGAGCTTAACTCTCTGCCGTGCCGGTCTCGCGTCTATGTGTTTTTCCGTCGACCTCGCAACTATTTCCAAGCTCGCAGCCTGCCCCCTCATAAACATAACATAAGGGTTAAGTCTTAGCACTCTCTCCCCTCTTCTTAGCCTTTTCGCTCCTTCGCGGTCCAACCCACCTCGCGTTGTTCTCTGCGCGTCAAGGGTT
Source organism: Nomia melanderi (assembly GCF_051020985.1). NCBI lineage: Eukaryota > Metazoa > Arthropoda > Insecta > Hymenoptera > Halictidae > Nomia > Nomia melanderi. Next base: position 3,004,225 of record NC_135009.1, read on the forward strand.
GTACTTTTCACTTTTCCTTTGTTTAGATTTCAACAATATATAAGTACTTGTACATATACGTCAAATTTAACAAAGGATTATGTATAAGAAGAATGAATAGGTTTGATACATTATTTCAATCATTTCATTTCGTAATAATACAAAGTGGTTTTTCTTTATTTCATATGTTCAAATTGAAACTTTTTAAGAAGACGAGAATGTAGAGACACGCCTTGATGTTAGATTTAGCTATTAGCATTGGTACATTCAGGTGTCTTTCGATTGTTACACAAAATTATACAAAAATCCACTTGTGTATACTATCTCTCTCGACGAATGTTGACCTAGCTGTAACGTGTGTATTTATAGAATTTTTCATAGAAATAAACATTTATCTTCTTATTATGATTATTAAACTAAATTAATTAAATGTATTAATGAAAATAAGAAAATTATTTAACTTACGACAGGGCAGATTTATAAAATATTCTGAAAAGTAAATTTTTTAATCGATTGAGAAAAATTAAGTCGCTGGAGGATTATCATTGGCCAGGGTTATTCAGATTCTTATAAATCAAGTTTCCCAAATTAATCAAAAACTTAATTTTTTAAAAATATTTTATAAATCTGCCATATCCTAAGTTAAATAGTTGTCTTACTTTCAATAATAAATTTAATTGAACCAGTAATTTAACGGTATCTATTTTCTTCACAATAGTAGAATCTACGACTAGAAAAGATTTAAGTCGAAATAAATCGTATGGCAAGGTAAAACATCGACCATCTAATTAAATTTGATGTTATCAGTTGATAAATTGGAATAACTGAAAGAAGAAGGGAATTTAAATCTTTGAAAACTTGGATTATCTATACGCAATCATCGTCGCACATTAAGTAAGGTGTATTTCCCTTTGAATTTTGTTATATGCTATAAATATGGAACATTTAAGATGAACTAAACTGTATAATAAAAAATGTGTAATTATAATCTAATGTTTATTCTAATATTAAAATATACAATAAAAAAAAATTGCCACATGTAAGTAATAGAGAAAATCAAATCATTTTTCCCTTTTAAGCGTATATAAAATTTCTAAGAAAAATCTGACGCAGAAGGAAATATTACGTTTTTCCATCCACGAAAAAATTATGTTAAATCCTTGAAATTACTTGTACGTACTTGACGAGAGATTTTTATGAATTGTTCGCAACATATAAAAGGTGTTACGCCACCTGCTATTAAGGAATTTACAATATTTTCGTTTCGCACTACAGTGAATTGACACCTGTATTTGTTAAATAAAATCCGAGTGACAAACAAAAATGGAAACGGTCTGATGCACCCCTCTATTTACTCGACGCGTGATTTTCTATTTTCCTCGGCATGAATTTTTCACTCGTTCCGCGTTGAAAGTGTATAAACTTCCATTCCAGAGATTCCGATTGCGATTTAAATGGGAACAATCGGTAATTGGTATTACGTGGTGCGTTTAACAGTAATAAAGGTACGTAATTGGATGAATCCTCTAAAATCCGTTGGAAATTCTACACAGCCTTTCGAAGTTATTCGATACTTTGTTGCGCGACAAAAAAAGAGAAGAATTAAACGTGAACTCGATTTTCAAGGAAAATAGCGGGTCAAACGTGTTCTGCGTACGTTGACCCGATTGTTCGCTCGAATTTTATCGCGGTTCCATTACTATCCTTTTACACCGTAACTCACCAAGCGAAACATATTTGCGGAAACTCTTCAGAAATGTGTCGTTTATCAATAAAACTCTTTCACTTTAAGGGATACGATAAATCAGGTTCTTAACCTTTAAATATGGACGTGCGATCTCACGGACCTCTATATAAAATATCGTGAATTTTGTAACAGTGAAATTTTCGTTATATAGTTCGTACTATTTCTACGTAGAGTTAACACTTTAAATGTCATGTCGGTCACCGATGATCAACGCTTCTGAATTGCTTGAAGAAGTTACAATACGCAAGACTGTTGACTAAAAATATTTAATAACATACATAAGTTAACAATAGTGTATTGTAGGAATTCCGACGCCAAATATTTAATAATCATTCCTGTTTAGTTTCGCTACGAAGGAACAAATCATGTATAAAACGATCAACATTCTCGTGGCGCTTAACGTGTTAAATAAGTAAAAACAAATAAATACAATAAATGTTTTTAGTGGTTGCTATAAACGAGAATATTTGACATTAATCGGTAATTTTCAGACTTTTATACATGTTGCGTCGCTAAATCTCTTTAGGAGGGTTATTGACGACACCTTCTGCGAGGCACAGTGGAGCCCTGAGTATTTTTTACCATAGCAGAAATAAAAGCCCAAGGAACCATTACTTCAATAATTTAGTCGTATTTGCTTCGGCACGTTTTGCCAGTTTGTAGATTTACCGTAACTTTAACTTACATCTGTTTGCCAGAAGTCGAGACGATCCTTGGTTTTATTACTCGCTATGGTCAGTGTCAAGAACGTTCAAGACCCTTGCGTGGGTCACCCGGGGGCTGCAATCGGCAACCCCCTCCAGGATCACCGGTTGACTCCCACTCAGACAAATTTTGTACACCCCTACCAAAAAAGGTTTATAAAAACCCACGCAAGGTACAGAGACGGAGACACAAGAAAAATTTTGAACTAGACACGAGACGGAACATAGACGTCGTTGTATACTCTCGCCGCTGACGATTATTATTGAACTAACCAAAAATAAACACTAAAGTATTTTTCACTGAAGTAATTAGATACAGTCCACTTTCCAAACAGTTCGCACAAAGTTAAGTCGGCGTGCGACGTACGGGTTTCACTATAAGATTTTCGAATAGAAAACGCGTACACAACAATACATACGCAGTAAATTCACATCCATACCTCTCGGATTTTTGCTTTTAAATATTATCTACCCCGATAAGTATTTCTGATACCTTGAAAAATACAGTTAATTGAATGATGTATCGAAAGCTGGTAGTAAGCAAATGATATGGTTCGAATATAAATTGTTTTATTTAAACAGGTAATCGTTTATTTAAATCCTAATCCTACACAATTTTGATCTTAGACAATTATTTTGCATTAGAATTCATTCAATGATTTTAATCATCGATTTAAAAAATTTTTTTCCGTTGATTTTTCGAGAAAATATTGCAATTTGTTTATAGATAAATTTTTATTAGAATTTGTTTACTTATAAACGATTAAATCTCTATTTGAGAATGAATCCTTTAGAACATACATAATTGTATTGTGTTCCGTCCGATACGGAACAAAACGGCGAAAATCCTCGAAGGTTCGTTTATGATATGGACGTGCCAACAAATTTATTTTCGGGATTAGCTTTTTTCGAACTCAGTTTATTTATTTTAGTTACAAGGGGGAAATTTCACCCTAAACCATGATAAAATCATTTAATTAATCCGCGCATGTCCAGACAATAGTTTTTGAATTTTTACTTCGTTCGTACAGACAACCGACCATATCATAAACCGAGAATTTCCGAAGGGTCGACGTAAACCTCGTTCGTAACGGTTCCGCCAGACATGAGTCAACTTGGAGGAAATTTCCAAAGCATCGGCAAATCTTCGAGGATCCCTCGCACGTGGCCATTGCCCTCACCCTTGCACCAAGAGGGCTGGCCAAGGGGCGTCGTCCAAGACGCCCCCGATTTTTGGAATTATGCGCCGATTGGGTATTTTCCACTTTCCAATCAGCGCACTCGACACAAAACCTGTAGGTGTTGTATAAAAACACCTACAGGATTGCACTCGCATGAGTTTTTTACGCAGTAACAAGTTAGAACCGAATCAGAATCACTCAACCGTTCGGAGTGACGATATATCATTCATTCATTCACACATTCAGTCCATCGTTCGGGACAAACAGTTAACTCATCAGAACAGTCATTCAGACACCAAACAGATACCGATCAAATTCTCAGACACTCAACCGTTCGGAGTAACGAGATTCTATCAGATTCTGCAAGTCCATCATTCGGGACAACTACACTCCAGCTTCACACTCCGAAGAAGCATCTAATTTGAAATTCGAGAATTCGTTCGTCTCGAAACGCGCAACATCAAACGGGTTCTCAGCATCGTGAGAAACCGGTGGTCTGATCTCAATCATTCGGAGATCAGAACCGAATCAGTCGATTTCTGAAGAAATTTGGAAATCGAAGTGTCGCGAGTATTAACGAGACCTAAAGTTAAAGCTGGGATTTACAACCCCAGCCGAGGAATTAAATCCGCGTGAATAATCTAAACGCGCGTGTACGGAACAGTTTTTGGTCTTTCGAGCCGGATCTGTGACGTAACAAAGTTCTTCTTTCTCGTAGTTTAAATCGAAATACATAAGTGAAAATACCTTGATGGATGTTCAATCCTTGTTCTTTACTTTAAAATTCTTCTTATCACCTGTTGGGCGTTCACAGCAGCGTCCTTACTTGGAGCTGATTGAATAAGACCGCTTGCTTCTTCGTTAGTGGACTGTATTTTTCGTGTGTACAATTATGTCTGAACACTAAGACGCGCTTGTATGATGTGTATCGTTCGAAAGTTTTGAGTTGTCTGTTTCGCTGGCGATTTGCGAGTCAGATCGTCAGCTCTGAAATTTAAGAAAACACCCTGATTGGTTATCGCCAAAATTGACAAGTCCCAATCAGGGGCTTTCGAAACGAATTGTCTCCACCGTCGCTGCGCCCTTGGCGCGCCTAGTCTAACGAGGATGGGGTACTACCTAAGACATGCAGAGACTGTTTTTAGCTTGGATAGAAATTTCTTCCAGGCAAACCCCAGGTACCGAGTGTCCTTAGGATACCATTTGGTCGCCCTTCAGAAATATGCATTTACAACCCGTCGCTGGCTGCCACATGCGGGTAAAAGGAAAGTTTTGGGATGTGATTTCGAAAGGCCAATGAGTATTGCCACAATGTGCCGTTAAAATACTAAACAATAAGAGCCGTTTTTTTCCCCGTGCTGTAAAGAGCTTAAGTCTTTGCATGTGTCGACTCTATTAAGCCGTGACGGCTCAACATCACCAAAAATTATAAGATTGTTTGGAGATAGTTTACATCTTAAATGTATGAAGTTTAAGACTTATGATTAGTTTCGTATTACACATAATATTTAAAGCTCTGTTTGAAAGAGTAATTTCGTTTGAAAGAAATTTATGTAGCTGAAACGAAATTTCATAGAATTTGTACACATTTTCTAACGTTATAGAAAATGCTTTAATCTACTTTCATAAAAATCTGAAATCCTAAAGTTAGAAAAAGTGTTTAAATCTTTACAGGATTACCTTTATTACATTTGAGAATTATAAAGTTGAATAGAAATGAAACGAATACTCTAATTTCATTTGCTTTTAAATTGTTCATCCCGCGTGTAGTAACCGATTTTCACATTAAATCTTTTCTTTAATAAATATATACATCAGACGTCAGTAGCAATAAATTTAAACTGAACAAAAAAGTGATATAAACGACCTTCCATAAAGCGCAGTTCTTAAATGCAATGACTCAATAAAATTGGAAAACAGCTTTACGCTCATGTTTTCGGCTTAGGGGTAGCATCCTTGGTGGCGAAACCAAGGTCCAGGCTACCGAAGCCCCGTGAGTGTACCCATTTTCACCACTCACGCCACTATCGTGCCTCCACCTGTAATGTAGACGGATTGTTCGCAGACTTGTACAACATGTTCTACAGCCGAAAGGCTATCACTGGGTTTAACGGCAAAGCACCGCGCGAGCACCACGTTATTAGCACTCCGAACCACCCCTTAATTGGCTACCCAAAAGGAATTGGCCATTGTATGGGGATACATACAATAATGCGAATTAATATTCGAATATCATAATTTTCGTTGTATTTTTGTTGTACGTAATTGTTTGGAAAAATGTTGAAAGATTTATTGGTTTACAGTGTAGTAACACTAAAACTACTAAACAATTGGAATCATTTATTTCCAATTTTGTTATAAAAATCAAAACAATACGTTCTTTAAAAATTGGAAGAATCTCCTATGTAGTTTAGTATCTGTACAACTACACAAATGGAATTTAGAATCCCTTCCAAAAACACCTTCACAATTTAAATACTTGCAAAATAAAAATTCTGAAATGGGTCAATTTGACCTGGCTGGTAGTTTTAGTGTTAAAAAACTTATTATACTTGATAGAAAAATATTTTTTTGTTATTTATATCGTAATTTTCGTTACATTTTTGTTCTATATAATTATTTGGAAAAATTTTGAAGAATTTATTGAATATATTACAAAACTTTATCATTGCTGATAGAAACATATTTTTTAATTATTTAATGCAAATTGTTATTTATTGGTTTCTTCTGCAATAATGAAAATTAAGGCAGGAAATTGACTGAATTACTAATAAATTAAATACATCTTAACAAAATTGCTGTATTTTTGTTGCAGTCAAGTAAATTTTCCTTCAATTGCAGTATGCAACAAATTATTAAATTGCACACAATAATTAAACTACGGATTTTTATGCATTAATGAACTATTTGAAAGTTTAAAATGGTGTAGAAAATATGCATGTTCAGAACAAATGTATAAATTTCCAAAATATAGCATTTCAATGTTTCTTGAAAAAGGTAATCTTTTGTCGTAATTTTTTTTTCTTAATTATGTGCACAGTCTAATATTAATAATCTCTCTAACATAAATCAGTCCAAATACAAATACAAGCCATTGTATGCATTTGAGAATCAAATTCATTTATACTGTATTTATGTCAAGGAACACTAAATTGACAACGGAATTGCCAGAATTTTAGAATGGGTTTTAACTAACTGATTAACGACACGAAACCTCATAAGATGTCCGATCTGACTTGTAACTCGCCTGTGATGAAACGTCTGAAACGAACGCGCGACGAGAAAACGAATTAATTACCAACTCTGCCTTACTCGAGTCTCTAACACTGCGAATCGACTATTGAATATCACTAGACCGTGGTTCTTTATGGAAATTTCCATTTTAATAGATTAAGTACTTTGTAAAAATTAGGATAAGGACAAAATTTACTTTTAGTATCTAAACGATTCTTTTTAGTAAAAATAGGTAAACTCTTTAGTAAGCTTTGTTAATTCTTTGCGCCCAAAAGTTGTTTCACTAGAAATATTTAACATTTTAATTTTAATTTAATTTAACAGGAAATTACACATAAATTAAGGAACAGTGCTATTTTGTTTCAATATTTCTCATATTCATGCTATACACGAATCTTAATGTTAAACGTCCAACTTTATAATTTTACTGTGGTAAATTAAGTGATGAATGAGAGTCGCCTCTCGAGTGCAAACGATTAATGTCTGTGTTACCTTTTATGTATATTTATGATCTAATATTAGTCTCAAGGAAGAGATATATTTTGTTAGTGTCTGTTATTAGCAGCCAAACTGAAAAATAATAAGTATTTTGACGGATTAGTTAATCTGTATATGAATAATACTTCGATTATTTATACTAACAACGAATTCATTCATCATAGTAAATTTTAATACAATTGTTACATCACAGATGTAACTCGAAGGACCATAAAATGTTACGTCGGAGCGTGGCAACCTCGATAGTTGCACGCCTGTACACGATTATTCACGCGGATTTAATTCCTCGGCTGGGGTTGTAAATCCCAGCTTTAACTTTAGGTCTCGTTAATACTCGCGACGCTTCGATTTCCAAATTTCTTCAGAAATCGACTGATTCGATTCTGATCTCCGAATGATTGAGATCAGACCACCGGTTTCTCACGATACTGAGAACCCGTTTGATGTTGCGCGTTTCGAGACGAACGAATTCTCGAATTTTGAAGTAGATGCTTCTTCGGAGTGTGAAGCTGGAGTGTAGTTGTCCCGAACGATGGACTTGCAGAATCTGATAGAATCTCGTTACTCCGAACGGTTAAGTGTCTGAGAATTTGATCGGTATCTGTTTGGTGTCTCAATGACTGTTCTGATGAGTTAACTGTTTGTCCCGAACGATGGACTGAATGTGTGAATGAATGAATGATATATCGTCACTCCGAACGGTTGAGTGATTCTGATTCGGTTCTAACTTGTTACTGCGTAAAAAACTCATGCCAGTGCAATCCTGTAGGTGTTTTTATACAACACCTACAGGTTTTGTGTCGAGTGCGCTGATTGGAAAGTGGAAAATACCCAATCGGCGCATAATTCCAAAAATCGGGGGCGTCTTGGACGACGCCCCTTGGCCAGCCCTCTTGGTGCAAGGGTGAGGGCAATGGCCACGTGCGAGGGATCCTCGAAGATTTGCCGATGCCTTGGAAATTTCCTCCAAGTTGACTCATGTCTGGCGGAACCGTTACGAACGAGGTTTACGTCGACCCTTCGGAAATTCTCGGTTTATGATATGGTCGGTTGTCGGTATGAACGAAGTAAAAATTCAAAAACTATTGTCTGGACATGCGCGGATTAATTAAATGATTTTATCATGGTTTAGGGTGAAATTTCCCCCTTGTAACTAAAATAAATAAACTGAGTTCGAAAAAAGCTAATCCCGAAAATAAATTTGTTGGCACGTCCATATCATAAACGAACCTTCGAGGATTTTCGCCGTTTTGTTCCGCATCGGACGGAACAAACTTCATCGGAGATTTTATCATAGTGTAATAATAATTAGATTTAAATAAGACCCGGAATAGTTTTAAGATCATTATAAAATTAATATGAAAAGGGACGTGGATTGAAAGTTGATTTTATCGATGCAGCTTTCGTGTTCCATTTATCTCTCATGGATTTTCACTAGTAGCAAGCTCTTCGCGGTAAAACTTGGGCAATCAGTATTATCCTTAATAAAGTATTATAAATTGAGGATAATACCCAGTTAATAGCAGCGAACTTTGAATTTATTTCTATCTTAACAGGGACTTAAAATATCTTGAGAATGTATGAAACAGAATATTTCAAAGGATAATAAATTAGTCACTGTAACCATAAATAGTTATTACGCATGAAATAATAAGCTGCTTCAAATCACAGGTACCATATAGTTGATCTTGCACTCATATTTTCATAACCAGTAATATATACAATATTAAAGTTGTAAAATTGAATATGTGTAGAGAAGAAGAATTTCTTTTATTTTTTTTTGTAGCTGAAGATGTGGTAAGGATAATTTATATAATGACTAGCTCACACATTTGTGAAATATAACACTATTATTATATTAATATTATAAATAATAATATAAAATATAAAATAATATTCTAAGTAAAATATGGGTATGTTAAATCAATTTAAATTAAATCTACAAATTCAAAAATTTTAATAAAAACTACAAAAAATTAAATAGTAAACAAGATCGTGCTCGAACGATCTGGCATGGGTTTTTTTTTATATATTCATAGATTTTTTACACTTCTTTTGCAAAGCAAAATATTGAACATGTCAGTTCAACAGTATTTCAGATAACATTATGTATCTTGTTTCATATGAATTCACCGCCATTCATTTTGTATGCTAAAATTATTCGAGTACATTACAATTATCAAAGTATGTTTAATAACGTTCTACTGGTTTAAATTTACATATCTCGACCTTGCGTTTCTTTCTGCTATCCTATTGTTCATATAAGTTAAACATCGCGCAGGTTCAAAACAGCATCAACGAACAAAAGGAAAAGAATTCGCCTTTTCATTAATTTTTCAATTGTATATTTCTATAATAACAGCATCGCATTGTTCAGAGGTTTAATAATTCTTTCATGAACATTTCCCATATAATTTGCTTACTCTTCGTTCATGTTTAGGTTTTCCATACAATGAATGAAATGAACACGAGCCGAAAGAACGAATTAATTACCGGCTCTGCTGCACACGAGCCGGCCACTGCAGACTGGCCATTGAATATCACAACATAAGCAAGAGCTTTCATATTCGCTGGTGACTCTCGGTAGCCGGTTGGAGTGAGACAAGTATTCTGACCGTCGATGTATACGTGCAAGCTGTTCACTTTGACGGGTCGCGCCATTTTTTAGCAATTAGCGATAATGCAACGAAAAAGTAGCACACAAAATTATATCTGCTTTAAGCGGGCATCATAAATTGACAATAAACCTTGCGAAAATATTTTTCTCATAGGAAATGTTACATTTAATTGCCTAAGTGGAACTTTGTCATTTTTTCTGTTTTAAAATAAATTGTGGAGTTCGTAACTCAGCAATTTTGTAAACATTTGTTGTAAAATGCAATGGAGAAAAAAGTATTTTTTTTTTATACAAGAAAACATTTTAAGAATTTAAAGATTAAAATATTTATTCATATCTCCGAATTTATTAAATATGAGATATATTGAATAAATACTTTAATAATTATATATAGGTAAGGTATTTATTTTTCTAAATGATACAAGTGATATTTTAAAAAAGAAAGAATGGTTTTGTATTTGTGTTCTAGTAGAATGCAAACTTGAACAAAAAACATGCATATATTAGTTTAAAGCAATCTTTATGTTACTTGCATGAAAATTCTCAACAGTTTTTTTTTTAAAATTGCATTGTTGGAATTCTTATTGTTCATTATAAAGAATTTGAATGAATATTCACTACTTTTATTAGTACTAAACATTAATATTAGTTAAGTTATTTACTTTCTGGTTTATTATACTTTATACTACATTTTATTTACTCTAACTTAAATTAATCTTCTCACATACATCATTCCTGTTTAACATTGTTTTAATCAAATAATATTCATACAACGATTTGAATATATAAAAGAAATACATTTGTTCACCATTTATAACAAACTGAAAAACTATACATTTAAATAAGGAAATGAATTCCATTTAAAATTTTTCAAATCCATCTTAGCTTTTAAGGAATTGTTATAGTCTTTCATTTTCTAGATATACCTTACCTTCATTATCCACCGCCATAAACATAACCTACAATTTGCCTCTACTTTTTAAACTTGAACTAACGATGATTCCCTTAACAGCGCTTCATTAAAACTTATGTGAGTTTTAAGCACTTTTACTGCAGCGATTTATTAGTAAATTCTTACCAAGATTAAATGGTTCTTAATCTAAACTCACCACATCAAATCTCCAATATCAAGCGTTCTGCATCGAACTATGCAAATCATTTTTCGTGGTTATGAAAACTAACGTCGGAAGAAAACATTCGGATAAAGTTACTTTAATCCTTTCAACACATGCAAATAGGATTCTTCAAACAAACAACCTCAATATTGAGATATAAAATATGAGAGTTGTTGCTATATTCATAACAATAATGTTATTATATATATTACAAAAACTAGTGTCTAAAATAGTCAATTATGAAATTGTATATATTTACAAAAAAAATTTACAAATACGTTCTCAATTATTACCATAATGAGAAGTGTATTTGTGATAATCACTTTTAGTAACAAACTAATAAGCATTATAATAATTTGTATTATTAATAGTATAATACTTATACCGTAAACATTGAAACTTCCTTTTATTTTATTTACAGTTTTCAATCAACCCGTCTATAAAACTTTGTTCTCGAAATATGAATTCTTATCAGAAAATAATTGGGATCAGTTAAATTTCATGATTTCATCTAAATAATTCCATACTGATATACGAGTGTTGAAAATTAAGTGTTATCAGTACCAGAAAATTCAGTTATTTGAGAATCCATAATCACACTTACAGCCTCAAAAAATAGTGTCTAATCATTACGGTAGCGTCGTTATTGGCAATTTTTTCGCACTATGTGCTGCATTGTGATGTGACAGATATTCGAATGCCACTTGACCGCTTCCTCCTCAAATTTGTGGATATGTCCGAACGTCAGATAAAATAACACAGCTCCACGTACTCGGTAGAATGGCAATTCTGCAGCAGTCGCCTATGGTTACATTTTTGCCACTCTTCCTTTTTCAGGGTTGTTTTTTTTACCAAACCATGACAGACGGTCATCCACCGAAACTACTGTACACACTGTCACTTGGAAAACAATACAACTTGAACGAATGGATATAGAACCAAGTGAAAAATTCTTTAAACTGGACACGGTAAGTAGACTGTATATCTTTATGCAAATAAAAAATGTTTGAGAATATAATTAAGAAAACAGAATTACGATAGAAAATTATCTTTCCTATCAATTATGACAAAAAGCACTACAGTTGAAATAATTCATGCATTTTTTCGTGTCATGTGCATTCTCTGTAACTATGCACGTCCAAATTTTAGTCTAGTGATCATTTGCGATATTCTGAAGAGATCAGTATTGAAGAAAATGTATTTTTTATCAAATTTAGTGGCATTTATTAAAATTCAGGTATATTGTACTTGCAATGAACTTTATTACTACATGATTATTATCACATTAGTCATATGATGCTTATTGATAGAAAATTTGTTATTTCACAATATTATAGATCGTAAAGATGCTTTTGTGAAAGTGGGTTGAATAATTTAATTTATTCGTACGGATATTACGATAATATATCGAAAAAATTTTCATTTTCACAAAATAATTAGATTGTCTAGATTAATATGTCGTTTTTTAATTGAAATCTTTAATATGTTAATGAATACTTTTTAAGACACTATTGAATAACCTCCGATAAATGTTAAATTTTGTTAATATAAATAAATCTCAATCCTGACTAGCGATTACTTATAAATGTCTTTTGAATCTGGACGTAAATATTAATATTGAAAATTTTATTGAATTTCAACGGGTCTTACTTTTAGGAAGAAAATAAAAAGTAGGATAATGATTCATTTGTGGAGCTTTAGCTGTCATAAAAAACATTAAACTATGAAAATTATTAAACTCATGGGAAAGAACAAAACAACAAGACCGTTTAATTTAGAGAGTTGAAAAGAAGCCAATGATTTCAACAAAAATCGAACACGAATTGGAATTATAGATCAACATTTGTCATCGGAGGATGAAGATACATATATCCAGAAAGTACGAAAAATTAAACGGAATTCTGGGAAAAGATATTATCCTCAAACTGGAAACATTACATCTCCAGAGGTATTTCAAAACAAAGATTGCTGTTATCGAAAAGCTTGCACAAAAAATTACGAAGAAGAAGAAAGAAAGAATATTTTGGAGAGTTTTGGAATTTGGGAGATTTGAATAAACAAAATATTTTACTATACGAGGCTATCGAGTAGTGTGTTGTGAAACGAAGACGACAAAGAAACGGAAAAAGGTTGGCCCAAAAATCATAGTTTTAAGTATTTGTTAAATTTTATTTGTTCACATTCTATTTTCTTTATTCTTCTTGGTTTACAAATTCTGAATCACATTATAGTATAATGTGAATAGCAAATATTATACCTATAATTAAACGTTTTAAATATTATGTAACACTTTACTCGAGTACAATAATATTCTAAATAAGTTTCATTGAAAAGATGAATAATAAATTTATTACAACTATATTGCACATGTGAGAGACAAGAATCTTATAACTCAAACTGTTTCTCTTGCGTCGTTTATTTTTACATCTACTTAAAATTTTAGATATATTTGCATGTCTTCGTATTCAAATGCGTTCTGAACTTTTATGTAACAATTTAGACTCTACAGTATTCTCCAGGACTAAATTGCGATGCAACATCCTTTAAGAAGGAATTGCAAATTTGCTAAAACGCTAACTCTTTATGCCGGAACACGAATTTGCGACAGCGTAGTCGCGTTTGAAGATGAAAGAGCAACGAGTTACACGAGGTCAGCACGAACGAGGAAGTTTTGTAACAGTGAAGCAAATTCTAGGATCTTGATTCCTTGTCTAATAAGTCGACTGATGCATAAACTTTTCCACCAAGTTACGCGTTGCAAATACCTCTGTTTCAGGCATTCGTATCACGAGTGTTCCTGAAGTTCTGACAATTCTGTGTCTCTGCACTATACCTCAAATTATATTGAGTTTCATGTGCGCACTTACGTCCGGGAATGTTTCAACTCTTGTTGGGGTTTTGTCGTACATATTTTATCGTCACTACAATTTGTTATGGAAAATCTAAACTGTACAGTGATGTTAAAAATAATTATATAAGTCATATACTGCTTACAAATGTTCTTCCTAATCCCTCACATTTTTTACTTAGTTTTTATTGTAATGAAAACATGCAGATTTTAGATGTTCTTTGAAGCCATTGAAAAATTAATCATTTTTGTCTTGAATTATACAATTTCTAATTTACATTCCTACTTCAATTTCAAATACTTCAAGAGTATTGGAATTGAGCTTACAATAAATACTGTTCCGTCGTATACGGAGCACCGTAAGTAGAGATTCTCGGAGTTTCGTTCATGACATAGACGGGATAGACAGTTAAATTTCGTATTTATTCTTATTTAATACTTTTACGTTTTATTTACTACAATCGACATGTTTTACCGTCGCGACAGCGAACATTTATTTTAGTCAACTTGGATGGCATACAATAGTATAGTGATCCCGGACGAGCCCCCAAGTTTATAGTGGGGCTACTATTATTATAGATATTGAAAAGGTGGATCTTCAGTAAAAAGAGAATTAGGAATAAATATATATGTATTTAATGAGATAAAGAAACAATATGGACAACACGTAAAAATACAACTTAATACCACGAAGGCCAACACACGACACTCTATCACACACAAAAATGTTCTCCGCTGTCTCTCACCAAAATGTCCCTTACGCGCGCATTCCCACTCGCTTTTAACACACACCCCCATTCGCTCTGTCTTTCTCACCCTTGTACCCTTCTCACTCGCATCATTCGTCCATAGTCAAAATTCACGCAGTCACGTACACGCTTTTCTCACGGTCCAGTCGCTCAGTTCCAGACACTCTTCCTCGTATTCTTTCAACCACTCGAGATTTTCTAAACGCAGTCACACTATTTTCCAAACATCCCGGCGCCGGTCCGTCGGAATACGACCTGGTCGCCCTTACGCACGCACAACAAACCATTCATCCTACAATACTTTAACCTACGCTAAATATTTCTAGATTCAAACCTTCGAGAATCCCCTCACACGCACATTGCTGGGTGGCCAAAGAGCGTTAGTTAGAAAATAGCAAGGATGCGCCGATTGACGTAAAAAACAAAGGGAACCTCTCATACAATCCAACACGAGGTGTCGACGTCGGAGACGAGAAGATTTCGACACTTCTTACTAAACACTGGTACAGTTAACTTCCCACAATCCAGTGGGCCAGTCAGCTTTCACCACTTAGTGTGATAGTCACCGAAGATGCAGTCTACTCAATACATACACCACAGGACTTCATCCATCGAAGTTCATCCGCGTCGTTTAATCGTCACTAAAGTAATTGTCAATGCTGTGACGCACATACAAATACTGCTTACAATCATTAGAATATAAATACTGGTAGAAATAATTTGAATTATATTAAATATTTTGGAGTATACTACTTATGTACATAAATATATATTTATGTGTACTTAATAATATATTTTAATAAAAGTGGTGCTTTAGATTACTCCAGAAGGTAGAAAGTTAAATAGACGTGGTGTGAAAATATATTAATAATAAGTAAAATAAAATAAAAACAATAATATTGTGGGAATGGATGTATTTGAGTGATGAATGTGTGTGCAATAGATGAATGACGCGACTGTGTGTGCGAGCGTGTTTTGAATGAATGTTCAAAGCGTTGGAATATTCTAGATTATATTGATTTTCTCCATATGTTAATAATGTTCATTTTTTTTATGAATCTAGAATATTCCAAATATATGTGAAGTTAATGTATGGCAATGAAAGAATGTTCTAGAAAGTGTGTGAGTGAGATAAGAGCATCTGAGTATATAAATAGTGTGTGCGTTGTTTCATTTAGTTAGTGTTTCATTGTGAGTCGTCATGAAATAATTGTACTGTTTCAAATAAAATTCTCTTTCTCCTATAATATTGATACTAAACTGTTTAGAACAAAGTAAATTATTTTTCCATATATACATAAATATTGCGATACTTGCAACATCTATCCTGTAGAACAGACTATCGAATTTATCTTGAGACAATTATAAACACAAATCTAAGTTCGCTTCAACACGTTGACTGCCATGTCACTCATATTTGAGCGATGTAACTTCTTGTATAAAAAGAGTAAATTGTCTCGGTAATATATGAACTGCACTAAATTTTGTTGTATCTATAAGATGTAAAAATCTTGAAAAAGCAATCTCTGTAAAAAATCTTGCCTATTTAGGTTCCATTTCCTTATGAAAATTGCTTTGACTATATGAGTGATTTGATAAGTGAGTGGGCGGTTGGCGTATTACAACAATCGCTTAACGCACCAAAACTCACTAAAATTCACTTGGATATATTGTATATTAGATTTAATCGTCCCTATTTAAAGCTCGCTTCCTAACTTCAGAAAATGATGATCACTTTTATTCATCGGAGCATATTTGAGCCACACCTATCAAAGAACCACATAGTTTTATGCAAACTTATGTTACGATTTACTAATTCAGCTTCTGTCAAAAATCAACAGATATATTTATTTTTCTAATCATAATAATTGAAGAATATTTATAGAAAAGGTTGTAAATGCCAACATCAAAATTTTTATTAGAAGATAGTACGCTAACATTACGTTGAACGTTATGTTATAATAGTATCATCTTTCAGTATTGTAAGTATTGTGAATGGTTGCAATTAACCCTTTGTCATACAATAACAAGACAGATTCGTGATGAAGATTTCTAAATTAATTTAGCACTACAACTATCGAACATTTAATACGATTAACATGCAACCCGTACAAAAATTGTAACAATAGATTATTTTCAGTTTCTTCATACATCCATTATTATAACATTTAAGTAAAATTATTTATTTTCAAGGTCATTTCGTATATTCAATGTTTTTAAAATATCAATAATTGCAAAACAAAAAACTGAAACCAGTCCTTTTGACTGGCACGGTAGTACGAATGTAAAAAAAAATGGATGTTGTTCATTGTGCGCGAATCAAAACAAACAATTATTTTGCTACGATTAATTTATCATTTTCAAAGAAAACTTCTATTTACAGAGGAATGCCAAGAGGTTAATTACGTCTACAGAAGGAAAATTGCAGTTATTATTACATTATATACTACAGGACGAGAATAAGGAAAGAAAATTTGTCAGTTTTGACATTTACATATATTCTACAAGAATTCCTCGATTATTCAGTAATTCAATGCATTGGATAATAATGACGAATTGCATCGGTTCGACCGTGTAACTTCATCACCTCGGAGAACCTGGATTTCTAGAAACGTAATTGCTCCAGAAGGGATTCAACTTGCCCTTTCACGGAAGGGCGGTCCATCCCGGCGCGCGAGCTTGAATGCAACTATGATTTATGACCACGCGGTCGCCGAGGATCGCTACAAATGCAAGAACACTGCCGGAATAACGCTTTCCGCGATCCACGCCAGGATACCAAAAACATTCATTATGACACGCATACAACAGAATCATCGATGCAGGCGGGTCATTAAAACCGATGTTTTCTAATCTAAAGTGAACTTTTTTCTACAGAATAGAATGAACGTGCATGCTTGAAACAATTCTATGTTTTTATATGTCTTTGATGTTATATAATTACTTTTTAAATGCCAAATTATTCGTTAGTTTCCGTCGCAACAATCATGAAAGCTTGATCATTAGAAACGTAATCAAGACTACTCTTACATTCTAAGATTTTTTTCTTGGTAAGAAAAAAGTAAATTAATTATGGTTCGATTTATTAGAGGCTTAGATATAGTTAGGAATTATTTATTATTAAGAAGAAGAATTTCTTGAAATTACAAACAATTACAGGGAAAAGTATAATTTTCATCTTTTTTTCGGCTAATTGAATAAGATATAGGAATTCAAACTGATTAAAATAGTAGTTTGAGGAAAGAGTACGAGACATAATAAAAAAGAAACCAACTTCGAAGAAAGATGCACTGGAAGCTTTGTAAACCATTTTAAAGCGAATTGTATTATTTCTTGGAAACGATCATGGGTAAAATATCACTACTAGTAATAACATTATTGCAAAATACATCTATGTGTATTTCTTGGAAATATAACTGAGATAATTAATTCTTTTAAAAGGTGAAGTAAGTGTCAAATGCATGTAGAGAGTCAAATGAGTGTGAAAGGACTTCACGATTATGTCTATTGTTCCGTGAAAAAAAAGAAGCTTTTCTACGTGAGTGCAAAAAGCTTATTTGCATTTCTGAAAATAAAATGTTCAATTGTTCTGCATGGTTGCATGAAGATAATTAGAAATAGAAGCACCTGAATACACATTGTACGTGATTGCATATAAAGGTTTTAACATTAAAACTACCAAGCGGTTAAACTGACTTTCTGAAGTACCTCTGTAGAAACTCTAAGATTGCTTCTATTGAGACTTTAATTGATTTACAATTCAGTTTGCATATCGTTAAATCAATTTCTTTAACCCCTTGACCTACAATATCACGTCAGTCTCGTGACGAAAATTTTCGATTGAATTTGAGAAATATAAGTGCTGCTAATTCTTTTTATACATAAAGTAAATATTACTTTTCTATTATCAATCGTTGACCTTTGAAGCAAATGTTGATATAGAATAAGCATTAAAATTTGTTGTGTCTTAATAAATTATTAACAATATTCCTACCGACACTCCACGTATACCTATTCCTACCGCGACCAGTCTTTAGCACAACTTATATTTTTTAATATAGAATGATGATAATAGCCAATTTAACATTATACAATTATAGTTTTTTTTATTTAGAAGTATATAATTTACATTTTATTCGTTTTCACCGCATTTTTTACAAATAGGTTTGTCGATTGTACATTTTCCACACACGTACTTTTTACATTTTAGACAGATTTTGTTAGTCTTATTGTTTGTGCGATATCTTATTTGGCATGGTTTCCGTTCGCGAGAACCTGTACTTGTATTTATGACGGGTGTTACTTGATTTTCTTTGCCCAACTCTAGTTCTTTTTGATATTTAATGACAAGTTCTTCTGCCAATTGAAATAAAAATTCCTACCTCGAAATTTCTTCTCCCGTGGATTCTTTATATAAAATCCATGCATTTATCCCAGCTAAATCTAGGACATTGAAAGATACCTGTAAAGGCCATCTCCGACATTTAGATTTTACCTATTTTACCGAGGCCGATAGGCGAGCGAGAACTGTAAACAGTTGGAAGTACCGTAAAGCAGTCCCTGAAAGGCACTTTTTGACTTGGTTTGTAACGACTTTATAGTTTCGGAATTGAGTCTTTGAGAGAATACTATAACAAAAAGACATAAATCGTTCTACCGGTCAAATGACCGGTCGTGGTAGGTAAGAGAGACTACAAATTTTTCTCAGAAAATAAACAATAAAAAAAGGAGTGAATATTGAAAAATGTTTTATACATATATTTTAGGAAAAATCGTGAAGTATAAAGGCGATTCAATTACGTTGTCTATAGGAAATTCTAATCGAAATTTTAAAAACAGTCATCTGACTGGTCGCTGTAGGAATAGTGTTAACGATAAAGTAGTTGTATCGGTCATAGTTAAGAAATAAATCATAGGACAAGAGGTTAATAACTACTCAGAGAAACTGCTGTTGTCTCTTTAATAATTGCAAACAGAAGAAATTAGAAATGGGTCATTTTGACCAGCCTGGTACTTTTAGTGTTAAAGGAATGTGAAAGGTGAACGTAATTCGAAAGAAACATCGTATATTATGATATATCCAGATTTGTCGTGCCATCGAATCTAGCGTAGAAATGTGCGTATTTTTTATGAACTTCTACTTTTTTAGTTTTCCATTTCAAAATATTGAATTCTGGGAAATTGGAGTACTCTGTGTATATACCATTCTGTATTATACAGGTCTACAGAGGCAGCCGGTATACATGACTGACTCGAATGAACATAAATGCACGAGATAAAACTTCCGTTGATATAAATTTTATATCCGCTGTCTCGAATTTCTATGACAGCACAAACATGAACTAATGAAAAGAGCCACGCGTACAATTAAAATTGTGCAGTTTGAGGTCGTTAAAATAAATCGAAAAAACTGAATGACATTTTTTTTGTATGAGATTAGTAGCAATTTGAGCACACATTGTCTGCGAAAATGTTGACCAGATTCCTAGGTTTCAATTATTAGAACATTCGGTTCTATTAATGACAAAATTATGGACGTTACTATTAATTAATATGATGAATTGTATGCAACATATATAGTTGAAACTTACTGTATATTCATTTTGTCAGTCTACTTATTGTAAATTTTTGCGGAAGGGAAATCATTTTATATGACGCTTGCAGAATGGAAAATAGTTGTCATACGTAGAAAGATGTATGCAACTGAAATCAAATATGTTCGGATTGACAAGTACAAATAGCCTGGAAAGTAATTCATTGCACATGTTATATTTTAGAATAATGTATGTTTCTTTACGAAGACTGTTAATAAACTTTGTACATAACAGTTGTAATTGTATCTGACTACTGCAATATAATAATTAAAATAATAAATCATAGCTAATACTAAAGAATAATTATTTCCATATGCAAAGGACATGAAGTGCATTTCCATATAAACTGATGGAAAACGTTCCTTTACAAGTGGACAGTGCACCATAAAGATAGAAGATCTTTGGATTTAAAATATTCTTTTATTTCGAGTAATTATAACAAAATTATAATCAACAGATGAAGAACACTAACAATCATAACAATTGATTTCACATTTTCAAAGTAGCTCACAACCTACAAATAAAATATTCTCAACATAGTTTTAATATTAAAAGGCATTTATTTTCAACTCATATTCGCTCCGTTTAACAAAATCCAATCGTAGGTAAAAACTGTATATCCTGACGATGAGAAGAGATAAAAGATAATAAAATAAACATGAAATATAACGACAATAACAAATACAAGATAAACAGCTCAATATAAATGTACATATAAATACACATTTAGCTAACAAGAAATAAAAGAAATGTATAATATAAAATCAAAATGAAATATATAATAGTATATAAATTAATTATATAGTATATATCAATAATTTAAAATACAATAAAACAGAAAAAAATAAGATAAGATAACACAAAATGGGATAAAGTACAATAAAACATTTACACTTTACACGTAAATGCACAAAATTTCATTAAAATCGGAATTTTCCACAATCTCAGTAATACCTATATAATTGGTGAGTTCTAACAGCGCATGTCGAAAGCGAGGTACCCGTTCCTAAAAATTGAAGGACTTTGTCTTTAAGAAAAAATTGGTCCCTAAAACAGAGTTATTGGATCCCGAGGATCCCTTGATGTCTGCTCATTATGCACCTCATGAAACACCCTCCCTGTACACGCGCCCTTGTATTCCCCGGCGTATTTTATCGTGGATTTCCGCTAGGCGCATTCAGGTTCTTCACCAGCATCCTCACTCTTCCTTGCCGCCTCGTTATGTATTTTATTCCACGGTAGTGGAGCCCGCAAACGATTTCCCCGGTAAGTGGCAATTTGCATAAACGAACATCCGAAACGTATTCCTATCCGTTCCCATACCGCGATTCGTCATCTCCTCCGGCTTCTACCAACTTTCCGTTATCATAACATCGTTACATTACCACCAGCTGCCACATCCCAGTCGGATCCAATACTCTTCGCACCACCATGATTTTGTCAAATACTATGAATGCCGTGCATTTTCTGATTTTATGAAAGTCAGAAGTTACTTATCGTCAGAGTGAACTTATTCAAGTGATAAGCCGACTTAAAATTTGAAATACGATTGTGCAGACTATACTAAGGATACTCTTACAGGGTCTATCTTGCAGAAAATACGGGGATACGTTAACTGGAACGAATAGGATATCTGTTTTTCATGTACAAATATGACGGAAAATGGATCAACATTGGAGTAGGAAAGTCAATAACATGCTAATAATATTGGAATTGGATCCGTTATATAAAAAATGCAATATTTTATCATTAATCTATTTTTTTCAGTTTCTCAGAATATCCTCATTCCTTATTTTGAAGACTGTCATGACTTCATTCTACCAATATAAATGATGGTTGATAAAAATCTATTTTATGTTTAATATAGTTTGCTTCCTAACACGCCTTTGCGTGTTTCTATTACATTTTATTAAAATGTATTAACATTATTTTTACCACTGTTCTGATAATTTAGTATAAGCTAATGAAACATATATCACTAAATTAATCTTATAATCGTGAAAAGTCGAAAAGTAAATCGAAAATAATTATATATAAAAAATAATTTTAAATTAAAAGTTTGAAAGGTCTTTTTCGCATCTTCGGTAAAAATAACGTTGGCCTCCATTGCTGTTACGTATCTATACTCAAATATGATCGACAACAAACTAAACATGATGTGGAATATGATAAACGGTTTGGGAGCAATTATTTGAGTATTATGGTTCTACTTCAAATACTATTCCTGTCGAAGTTATATAATATTACTATTACAGCTGATACACGTTGTCAGAATGTCAGGTTCTGAATCACTCTCTTACGTTATTGTCTTAGACTGTCTTCCTGAGTCAATATTACAGTTTCAAGCGTTAATCATTACACCGATAAAATACACTTATGTATAACATTACCTACGCCATTACTTTTTCACTTAAGCAATAAATTTGTTCAGCAACACAAACAAAAGAAAGAATATAATCAAATACAAATAAACATAAATCTATACAATGACAGTTACGAATTAAAATAATTTTATTTAATTTCACTTAGACATCATTCTTATTTCATTTTATTTTACTTACTTTTATAAATTTATTACTTTAACAAATAAACTGTTTATTTTTCCCAAGCCTATGCCAAAAATGCATAAACACCCAAATATTTGCACTATGCACAGAAACATGGAAAGACTACTAAGGCAACGTTCAGCTCTCTATATCCTCAAGCTGAAAACTACAAAACTCAACTGAAAAGCGTGCATTACAATATCTTCTCGTCCTTGTACTTCTACTTCCAGCGTTAACCTCCATTAACAGTGACAAACACTCTCCCAAACACCGGTACGAATTCAAAAGCAATTTTCACCGCGATTATCATCTTTAATTCATCAACAAAATTCCATTTATCACCGGGGCAAGTAGCCCCAGCAACGTTTGCCCAACGAGCACACAATGTTTAAGTAATTACCGTAGAAAAAGCAGGTCATCGGAAAATTAGCAGCGCGCGCTAAATGCGCTCCGTCCGGGCAGCTCGCCCCATGGAAAACGAACGAAATCATGCATAAAGTCGATGATTGGATCGCAACGTTTAAGTTTCAATAATGAATCGTCCCGGATGTAATAGACTTTCGGTCGGATTTATCAGCGAATGTTTACCGTGCAAACCGCGCCGTTTTTCCCTTGGACGGCCCCCGATATTCCGACCACTGAATAAATCACGATAATGAAGCGAATTTTCGTGTTGCCCGCGGTACGATCGCTTGAAACACCTTTATCAATTTAACAGTTCATATTAGGAAGGTGTCGGCGAAATGCTCGGTATCGATGGACGCGGTCGCCAAAATTGCCGATAATTAATCAACCGGTCGCGCGACACAAACGTATAACACGGTAAGAGAAACTAATAAGCCGCGAAACGTTTGGTTGAGGTCTCCGGGAGCAACTGGAGTCACTGACGGATGCCGCGCGCGTGAGTTCCGTTCCGTCGTCCCACGTTATGGACATACCATCAGTCGCAATCGCCGCAAGGATGTGGTCAAAACTGTTCCGATTCGCTGAGGTCGCTTCAAACTACGTGTCTCACTCCGTACGTGCTGCTACACCGATATAACACTGGTATTTTGTGGAACCTTCGTGGACTACATTTATACGAATTCCATTTGTACAGATTAATTTCTTCATAACCTCTGGTTTATGAAATTACAGTTTTGGAACAAACGATTGCATATTTAAACAAAATAATGTTTTTAGAGTTTAAATTTTTATTTTGTAAAATCTTGATGAAGTCCATTTATACGAATTCCATTTGTACAAATTAATTTCGTCATAATGTTTGATTTATAATACTTGAGTGCTGAAACAGAAGATTGCGAGTTTAGATAAAATATCATTCTCAAAATTGAACTTCTTATTTTGTGGTAATTTTGTGAACTGCATTTATACAAATTAATAAAGGTTAATTATTTGTTTTATCACATTAAATATTACGAATGAAGGTAAACAGGGTTTCGAACTGAATTGAAATACTTAACCCTAAATTGTAACTGCTGTGTTTAGATTATTAGAAAAAAGAAACACGTAAATTAATAACAAATCTTTTATAATATTTTCAAATTCAAATTATCCTGAACGAAATGAGAACGTGATTAACTCGAGAAACAGTAAACAAAAGAAAAATGGCGTTAAAGAAGTGAGAAGGTGATTGGGTTAATTGGATGGTACTTGAATAGTTTCGAGAGACAAACTGTAAAAGTAAACTAAATCTTTTGAGCCTTAAAATGAAAGAATATTGAAAAACCTCTATTATTTACTCAACATTTATCAACATAAACCAGTGAGTAATTTAATATTCCAGAAAAATACAAAATATAAGGAGTTATTTTAAATATTTTTTTTGTGACATCTCTGTACATATTAATTGTGTTCCAATAATGTGTTAATAAATTGTACGTTGTTCTTATTACAGTTCATAATCCAAGCTACAAAGCCCGTCAAAATTTACATCTTTGAATTCTTAATCAAAGTTAATTTTAACCGAATATGTTTCTTCAAGACATAATTCATTAAAAATTTTTAAACTTCGAAGTTTTAAATATTTATTACTAAAGTATATGCATATATTAGAAATACTTCATAAAATCCAACTTCTTCAAACTTACTATTTATAGCTTTTACTCGATCAACATTCTTCCACGAATATCCCCACTGGCTCGAGGCAAGAGAATATAGGTTTCAGCCTCAGGGTAGTCACGCTCGCATCTTACGTGCCATTATTCGCTTGCACGAATTCCCCATCATTCTTCATTGAGTCAACTGACACGAGTGTCATTTCTTTATCGTTCCTTAAACTATCTCCAACAAAACGTCCTTCGACTTTCCGTAATAAATAAGACAGTTAACGAGGGACACGTAAGTACTAAGAGAATGGATCACGTAACGATTTTTCGTGATAGATAAGAAATTGAAAAATCGATTATCATATAGGACAGAGTACGTTACACTAACTTTAATAATCTTGACATACCTTATGAAAGCCAATTTTTGTTAAAAGTCATTAATATTGTACATTACTTTGCACAGTTTTAAAATCAATGCAAATTCATTTTCTATACTATTTCATGATCTGAAAACAAATCCTTATATTGTTAAGAATACATACAGTTAAGAAATAACCCTCATCGTCCCGTTTGCATAGTCAAGGAACATTTAGTTTTTACGATAGAGAAAAAGGCCCGGACACATTAAATAAAACCCTAACCATTCGAGACACCATAAAACAAACAAATTCAGACATTTTCAATACACAAAGGACGGCTTAGCTTCACGACACCCTAACGGTACTCCACACTCCTACTGACGATACCTGACTTGACCTGTCCAACTTACCCTACAAGGCGTGACCACAAGACAGCAGATTCAACCCCCAACAACTTCATTGGACGAAAATATTTCCCACCTTTTAACATACACACGAAACAGTACACACCCTCATCTCCACAATTAGTATAAGACACACTCGATTGTACAAATCAGACAGAGTTCATCAAGACAGCGACATCATAGTATTAAGACAAGTATTTTCAACAACAAAATAAAGGGACACACAGTCCGATAAATCAAGCCAATCCTTGTTAATTATTCAAAACTTATTCAGTACGCCAGTGCAACCAAGTTAACAATAAATATCTGGCCTTACAAACCAGATACATAAAATTAACAATTTCTTTGGTCCATTGACCTACATTACACATTAACATTTTGGTCCTTCGAGCCGGATACATCCGGAACTAGTGCAACTAACAAACAAACTGTACTTGTGCGAACGAGTGAACCATACATATTACGTGTGAGTTCAACAAAGGCGGCTACTCCAATTGGTACAGCGGACTTCCATTCTGCCGACGCTGTTCAAGGGATAGGATCTTACATCTCATCATCGAGAGGCCTAAATATTCCAGCAGCCCAGGGGAACGTCATTGCCGAGCCAAAAAAAGGGAACGCAGCTACAACGTACAAGATCAAGCAGGAAAACAGAAGCGGAAACATCAGTGGTGATCGCCTTCCTACACAAATTTCCTATCTTCAACCGTAAGTCATTTCTCCATTCTTCGATTTGAGTCAGTTTATAAATATGGAAGCTACATTGAAACAATCTACTGTAATCCGAGGTCAAATCAAAGCGTCATTGACTCGCTTTAAAGCATACTTAGATTCATTTAATCATTCATCGTCTGTCACTGAACTTCAAAAACGGTTAGAGAAGATAACACCTTTGTACGAAAAATTTGACACAGTACAATGTCAAATCGAGTCGTCCGTAGAAGGTACGCCGTCGGCTGAGGAACATACAGATGTTCGCGATTCGTTTGAAAATTCATTCTTTCAATTAACCGCCTTAGCAGAAGACATAATATCACGATCTCAAGCACATCATACACAATCCACTCAAGCACCAACACCTATTTCAGTTATCTCTAGTACAGAAAATCGTATCAAATTACCGACCATAGAATTGCCCACGTTTGACGGTTCCTATAACAATTGGGTGAAATTTAGGGATACTTTCGAGTCACTCATACATAATAATCCAAGTCTGTCAAACATAGAAAAATTCCATTATTTAAACGCATCAGTAAAGGGCAACGCAGCACGTACAATTCAGGCTTTAGGTATATCAGAATTAAATTACACGCTTGCTTGGAATAGAATAAGGGATCGTTATGAAGACTTGAAAACGTTAAAGTACCATCATGTAAGATCAATGTATGAAACACCATCTTTTCCCAAAGAATCATTGACGGGTTTAAGACATTTAATTGATAACGTTAACAATAATTTATTAGCACTAAAAGCACTTGGCGAACCAACAGACTCTTGGGATACACTCATAATATACTTACTCACATCAAAATTGGATATTAACACACAACGCGAATGGGAAAGGAGAATGAATAATATTCAGGGAGATGTATCGCTACATGATATGATGAATTTTCTTGAAAATCACTGTAAATACTTAGAAAGAATCACAGCAGACAAAATAATACCCAATAAATTCACAAACGAAATTAGGCACAACAAATTCAAAGTCGTTACCACACACGTAGCGAACTCGCATACTGGGTGTCCTCTCTGCACAGGGGATCACCAGTTATATAACTGCTCTAGTTTTTTGAGATTGTCTCCCATTGAACGTCGAGCAAAAATTCAGGATTTACACATATGTTTCAATTGTTTCACAGTAGGTCATAGAAGCATAGACTGCACACGAAGCTTGTGTAAAAAATGCTCAAAGAAACACAACACATTGTTACACATAGATTATAATACAAACGCATCACCTCAGGTTAAACCAGCTCCCACAACATCAAGACAAAACACATCAAACGTAAACGCACACACTACCACAAATATGCACGAATCAATTACCGTTCAGACAGTTATCACACAAGAAAATAAAGTGACAATGTTAGCCACTGCCTTAGTTTATATTAAAGATCACCGCGGAATAAAAAGGGAATGTCGTGCTCTTTTAGATTCAGGGTCACAGTCACACTTCATGTCGGAAAAATTAGCAAACACACTACAATTAAATCGTGAGAAAATAAATGTTCGAGTCTCAGGAATTAGCAAGTTAGCAAAAAACATCCAGCATCAGGCACATACAAACATAATCTCGCGTTTCAACGGTTTCAGCAAATCAATTTCTTGTTTAATTTTACCAACCATCACTGATAATATTCCAAATCGACCAGTTGACTCTTCGCTATTAGGGATTCCATCCAACATGTTTTTAGCAGATCCATACTTTAATGTTCCCCGAGAAGTTGATATGATTATCGGCGGGGATTTATTCTGGGATTTAATGTGCGTAGGACGTCACTCATTAGGACCCCGCCATCCTTCCTTACAAAAAACACAGTTAGGTTGGATTATCGTAGGAAAGTTAGAACTTTCTCCCTCTCTCGCGGAAACACACACCATCTGTCACTTAGTCACAAATGAAGAGATTCACAAACAATTAGCGAAATTTTGTGAAATCGAAAATGACACGAACGAACACACAAAGACACCGCATTTTTGCGAAGAACATTTTAACTCCACTGCCACACGAGACATGGAGGGGAGGTACACGATAGCAATTCCATTCAAGGAAAATTTAGAACAATTAGGCAATTCGATGCACCATGCAGAGAAACGATTACACAACTTAGAACGTAAACCAGATACACAACCCGACATTAGGGAAGAATACACTAAATTTCTAGAAGAATACGAATCATTAGGACACATGAGCGAGGTCACAAATAAGGAAGAACTATACACACACTCAGGGTATTACTTGCCACATCACGCAGTTTACAAAGCAAATAGTACTACTACGAAATTGCGTGTCGTTTTTGATGGGTCTGCCAAGACCACGTCGGGGCTTTCACTGAATGACGTTCAATGGGTCGGACCCGTAGTTCAAGACGATTTAATATCGATTCTTTTACGATTTCGAAAACACCGGTACGATCTCTCGGCAGACATTGCCAAGATGTATCGGCAAGTTTGGGTGCGAGAACAAAATCGCAAATTCCACCGCATACTTTGGCGCAAAGATAAAAACAGCACGATCAAAACATTCAAGGCATACATGTGTGTATTTGTATGTTTCTCCACTAAGGCTGTACATTTAGAATTAGCAACAGACATGACAACTTTATCATTCTTAAATTGCCTAAAAAGATTCATAGCACGCCGCGGATTGTGTCACACCATTTTTTCAGACAATGGTACTAATTTCATCGGAGCACGCAACGAACTTCTCGATCTTAGTAAATTATTAGTTGATAAAGAACATCCTGAACGCGTTGAAAAATTTCTAAGCGAAAATAAAATTCAGTGGCATTTGACTCCCCCTCGAGCTCCACACTTTGGAGGATTGTGGGAGGGAGCAGTTAAATCCACTAAGAATCATTCAAAGAGAATCATTGGCAAAACTCGCTTAACATATGAAGAAATGTACACCGTATTAACTCAAGTCGAAGCATGTTTAAATTCACGACCCTTATCCCCCCTTTCCGATGATCCAGCAGATCTATCCCCTCTCACACCTGGACACTTCCTTACCGGCGACTCACTAACCGCATTTCCAGAACCTGACCTGAAGCATATCCAGGAAAATCGACTCAGTCGTTATCAACACCTCCAGAGTATGTTACAGCATTTCTGGCAACGATGGCAAGCTGAATATCTCCATCAGCTGCAACAACGCAACAAATGGCGAACAAAATCCCCTACTACATTTGGACCCGGGACACTAGTTCTAATTAAGGACGACAACCTTCCACCACTCAGATGGAGGCTGGGAAGGATCGTCGAACTTCACACTGGAGCTGACAGGATCACTCGAGTGGTATCCATTAAAACAGCGGAAGGCCTGACCAAACGGCCACTCACCAAAATATGTATCCTGCCAATGGATCAAGACATAGAAGTTCCACCAAATGGATAATCACAGGAATTGCTCCTTGTATTTATATATTCATAATTCAATTGTATATAGATTCAAACCCACACCGTACATTGTAAGCTGTATATATTGACACACACATTCATTATGTAATTTAAGTTCATCTCGCATCAACACACACATTTGTATGGGCAGTTATCATATTTTTCACCACACACATAGACTCTTTGAACGAAGTCGTTCAAGGCGGGCGGAATGTTAAGAATACATACAGTTAAGAAATAACCCTCATCGTCCCGTTTGCATAGTCAAGGAACATTTAGTTTTTACGATAGAGAAAAAGGCCCGGACACATTAAATAAAACCCTAACCATTCGAGACACCATAAAACAAACAAATTCAGACATTTTCAATACACAAAGGACGGCTTAGCTTCACGACACCCTAACGGTACTCCACACTCCTACTGACGATACCTGACTTGACCTGTCCAACTTACCCTACAAGGCGTGACCACAAGACAGCAGATTCAACCCCCAACAACTTCATTGGACGAAAATATTTCCCACCTTTTAACATACACACGAAACAGTACACACCCTCATCTCCACAATTAGTATAAGACACACTCGATTGTACAAATCAGACAGAGTTCATCAAGACAGCGACATCATAGTATTAAGACAAGTATTTTCAACAACAAAATAAAGGGACACACAGTCCGATAAATCAAGCCAATCCTTGTTAATTATTCAAAACTTATTCAGTACGCCAGTGCAACCAAGTTAACAATAAATATCTGGCCTTACAAACCAGATACATAAAATTAACAATTTCTTTGGTCCATTGACCTACATTACACATTAACATATATGCAATTACTACAATGAAATGAAATAAAGTAAAAGTATAAAATAAAAGTATATTTTAACAACTGTAAAGTTCAGTGCGATATACGTTTGCTCAACATTTTTATTTTATATGTTCGTTAGTACTAATTATTATTTTAATCTTTATCTTAGAAATTCATTAACGGCCTAATGAGAATATTCCAATATAGAATTATTTTGAATCCACAGAATTAGTTTATTTTTGTAAACAGTAATGTCTCGTTGATAAAAACAAATTAATTATTATCAGCATAAAATTGAATCGATTGTTTTAGAGTATAAATTCTTCGTAATAAATTTTATTTTAAATAAAGTTTTACAATATCCTATGTAATAATTTCATAGGAAATATTATTCAGTTGAAAATATAATATGACCGAAATATTTGTTATAAAAAACTACATCCTAATATACAAAGAATATCATCCATGCTATTAAAATTATTTTCAAACCAACTATTTCCAATGATTATTTGTGTAAGTACGTAAAATTACTCTGGACATTGATATGCAAAATGTACTTGAAGATTTTTTAAATCGTTGAATTTATATATAATTATAATAAATTTAAAACGATGATATGTATTTTCGCGAGTAATACAGAGCGTATTTCATTTCAAACAAATCACTTTTAAGAATTTCATTTTCATTTGTAATAATTGTGAAACACTTCTAAGTTAAACATACAATGCAAATAATACTAAAAGAAGTGTGAATGTATCGTGAAGAATATTTTTTCTTATTCAACTCCTTGCAAATAATTTTAAATAAACAAATTTAAAAGAACTATCTCATTCCTAAAAAAGAATTCTAATTCAAATGTACAACCGAACTATAACAAACTACGCATAAACCACGAGAAATATTCCTTTTTCAATTTTATTTCCCTATGAAATATTTAAAATAAATAATAAATCAAGACAACCCCAACCTTCAACAGAAAAGAACCAAAAACTATGCACACTGTACAGAACATTACTTTCCAACCTCATTTTCCCGTGAAACGTCCTGAATAAACAACAGATCAAGAAAAACCGTCTCAGTTCTGCAAAACAAGATTTCACACTGATTTACTTAACGCAATGAGAAACGAGCGAAATTTGTTTCCAGGTAAGCAAATAAAAATGACGGTATGCGAGCTGAAGTCGAAGGAACGGTAGGAGGTGAATGGGATTTGAAATTCGATTGTCGCGATTCGTGCGTGCCGTTTGATCAAGGGTTCCCGGCTGATGTCGCGTAATCCAGAAACGAAGAAATAAGGGTTTGGCAGCCCGTAGAAAGAAGAGACGAGATACGTCCCGACGTTTTTAGGTCCGGGGCGCCGCCCTTTGCACAAACACGGCTGCGCGCCCAGTTAAGAATATTTTATCGGGGAATATTCCCGCGGATTGGGCGACTCGGAGGGTCCCGCAGGAATCCTCCTGACGTCGCGGAATTCTTGAAGATCCCCGCGTGCCGTCCGACTGAGGATTTTTCCTTTTCACTCGGCCGACTGAAGTGCGCTTCTCCTACAATACAGCGCCCCGGCTAAGACGAATAAACGAATAAAAGTTCCAGTCTTCTTCAAAGATTGATTTTACGCGTCAGTTAAACGCGCGGCGTTGGAAGTCGACTCCTTTGAGTGCGAAGAACAATATACGGTTGCTTAGGTGTAACTTTTGTGGGAAAATCCACAAGGAGAGAATCTTGGCGGATTATATAGGTATTGGGAATCTATTGAAAGATTTCTCAATGGTATTGTCTTAAAAGGAAGTTTAATAATTATTCTATTGTATGATAATTCTTATTTAATTTTGTGAAATGTGATTGAAAATTTACGAGGTGGGAATCTTGGCAGTTTGTATGCTGGATATATGTTGAAAGACTTCGTAATGAGACTATTAACATTGATGTGTTATGTTATTTAACAGGATTTTAGGCATTTATTAAGAAATCATTATTATTAGTATGAATATTTATTAAGAAATATGAAGTTATTAGTTATTAGTAGACTACGAATTCGTATGCAGTTATGAGAAATTTGAAAGTGCAGAAGTACATAAATTGCACATAATACGAAAATATTTATAATGTATACAAAGCGTAGTGCTTTCTAGAATATTTGTTAGAAAAAGCTATATTTCATCGTAATTCTATTTTCCAATTATATTTCTAAAAATTTTGATTTTATGTTAATATGCGCAGTTGAATTATTAGTTATTATAAAGGAACTAAATTTTTTATCGATAATTATCACTTTGAAAACCGACTCTGTGAACATGAATTTTATTAACCGACTATTATTATCAACCCCTGTCACGAGTCACATATTCACAATTTGCGTCATAAATTGTTGATAGTTTGAAATGTTTAAAATATTTGGTTTTAACCCCTTTGCACTCGGAAGCTTTTCACTGGAAATATTCGACACTTTCCGATAAGACACAGACTACACTATTTGAAACGAAGTAATGAGAAAACATACGTAAACTAAGAAACAAAGCTGTTTTATATAAATGTTTCGAGTGAAAAGGGTTAAGATAATATGCTTAACATATTATATTCTACGATTAAATAACAATTATTTTATTAGTTTATACTTTCTTATAACTAACGTATTAATTAGGTTGCAGGTATTTATACACATTTATATCATTACAGTTTCATTTCTGGAGTAGGAAACGAGAAGAATTTGTTCTCTTTAATTAATATTTTAATTACATACAAAATAGATGGAAGACGGTGTTCGAGTTAATTAATTCTTTCGTTTCATTGTTGTTTTCACGCTATTGCATATTATAAGTACATTCTGTATCAATTTAACGAGTTTATTAAATATTCAGGATTAAATTTATTTTGCAACCTTTATTTCTAAAGGTCTGTAAGATAAATTTTTAAAAAATATAAAATATATGATACTACTGTGTACACAATATTGCTACAAATGCAATGCAGTGCTAATGCCTGCTAAATGAGCACGGACAAACAGTATGAGCACGAACGAACATGAATGAACATAAACGAACAAGAATTAGCATAAATGAACGTACATGAATCTAAACGATTACACGGTAGGCCTACGTGATATTTACTTACTAATTCATATATTTACATATGTATACATATAAATACATTGGAAATTTTATTTTTAAATATATAACATACAATAATATACCGATATTTAAATCTAAATATACTAGAAATGGATACTATAAATTCATTTGTAACATTGATTACAGTAACTTCAACCCTTACAGTAAATAGTTGTAACATTTTTAAGTTAAACAGTTACAATTCTGACACTTTATTTTACTGAGAATACTTTCTGATTTAAAATATATAAAGTGAATTTTGACATTTTTCATATCAATGAATAGGATAAACACCGTAAGTAGCATATACAATGTAAATTCATAAAGTAATATAATTTTAGTATAATTTCCAATTATATAAAACCTTACGTAAAACTAATGTAACTAATCAATACTTCAAGATAATATTTTCTAGGTGGTATATTTTCATCGCATTACATGACATACTCGCTATCCTTGAAAAATATTTTTGAAACATAAGAGACTGAACAAACAGTTCCAATCGATTTCTACTGAACATAGAATAATGCAAGGTCTATAAGTTTATGGAATTAGTAAGAGTGTTTACTTTCTTTAGCAAGATGAGAAATGTAAAAATTCAATAATATTAAACGTTCTTGTAATAATAAAATACACGGTGATTAAAACGTC
Source organism: Nomia melanderi (assembly GCF_051020985.1). Taxonomy (NCBI): domain Eukaryota; kingdom Metazoa; phylum Arthropoda; class Insecta; order Hymenoptera; family Halictidae; genus Nomia; species Nomia melanderi. The sequence goes on from NC_135009.1 coordinate 3,038,537, forward strand.
AAGATAACTTGTTCCCAAAAATAATTCGATTCTATTGAAAAGGAATGAAAATCATTCAAGTTTTCAGTCGAACTGTAACATTCAAAGTGATAAGGAAACAATGAAGTAAGTTTCTCATTCATCTAATGTATGCCATGCAATTAATGGAGGCCAGAGGAATCATTATTTTTATGAATCTCAGCTCATCTATTCAAAGCGAGAACGATTAATTATACACCGTGATATATCGAAATTCTTTCTTCAACAGTTCCCTAATTAATCTGCGTGAGATTAAAAAAGTAATCTCAACAATTTTTGTAACATGGAAACGAAAAATTCTTCACCTCTTTATAAGACATAAATCAGTTACGAAGATACAGTAAGGGAGATAATACAAAGCGCATAATTACAACGAGAACGCTTTTTCAAGAACAAGCGAAAATTCATGCACAGCGTATGGATACCAGTAATTTCAACGAAATAAGAAACTGACAGAAATAACGTTTACAGAGTATAATAGATTTTCTCTACAATCCATGTAGGAGATAATTGCAATTGCGAAACATTTTTAAAAAGTTTGTACATGACGACGATAAATATTTTATTCGAAGATTTATTTTTACACAATCTATTTTAATGTAAAAAATATGTAATAGTTTATTTTCATTACATTCATTTTTGGCTTTCGAGTGAGAGCCGTGTCCAATAGGAATATTTTCCCAACGTTTCGCCGGCATTGCAGCTGGCTTCATCAGGAGGCTAAAGGCACATTGATACTTTATTTTCATCTTATTATTTTCTGCTAATCGTTTTTATGACATACTAATTATTCTATGATTTTGCAATTTTATATTCTTATTACTGCGCAACGACAATGTAAAATACTTTTAATTAATTCTGTTGTATCTCTTCATAGTTTATTTACTATATTATATCCAGAAAGTATACACTAAATATACAACACGTGAATAATATAAATTCATAATCAGCAACCTAATAATAAATACCGTTTTACCAATCTTAAATAACACACACAAGACAATACATATATAATAGACAGTAGTGACAAATACATAACAATAAATATTGAGAATTTACTTACGAATTGATAAGCTAATATTATTACTCTTCGAAGTTGTATATTGTACATATTTAACATTTGAATGCAGGAAGGTGTGAATAACAGAAATATCGGAAAAGTTCAAATCGATCAGAATCACGCCAGCATGCAATTAGTGGCATATTGTAAAAATTAACCGGCAGAGAGGTCAGTGAAAACGGTTGTAAAAGTGTGCAGGGAAGCTTTTGATCCCGAGCGGTCTGACAGCACGGAAGATCCGAAATTCCCTTGAGGATGAGAATCAGACCGAATCGAACAAGGGATTCCGTTCATTAGCGGCCAATTATTTTTGTTCGTTGAAACGGAAGGTTTTTCGAGATACCGATCATCTGACGCTACTGTATCAAAGCTACTTGATATTTAGGTGACACGGAAGACAACTCTTTTAATGGATTCCAATCAATACTTCTGTTGCGTAGTATACAACTATTGCTTCATTTTTAGTAGGAATTTAATGAAAGGTAAAACTTTAAGTCTTCAGAGAATACGCTCACTACAAATCATCCACTGAATGCCTGCATACGTATAAGCGCAACTTTTTTTTTAACAATGCGGCTTTTAATCAAAAGGTTGCCATTTACTTGCACTTTTGAATCAACGTTTTGTGCGAAAATTATTTCAGACAAATGGATCTATTTAATATTACACTTTAAAATATTTATTATGTATGTATACGAATTTTTCTAAATTATTTATAAATAAATTTGACATTCACAAACGTATAATTTTGTAATGAACAGGTATATATATATGTTGTAGTTTCAAGCATTTTTCAAATTTTTGAACAAAATGATTTTTTACTGTGTATTGTGAACGTTGTTTTGCCCTTTAAATAAATGCTCAGTAAAATTGTACAAAATCAAAAAAATCTGTAATCAATACTTATTAAGACTCTTAGTATATTATTCAAGTTCTTGAAATATATTACGTAAAACACAATGATGTATTAAAAGTATTTTGTTCATCGATATGCTTTAATTGTTCAAAATACATTTTAACATTTAAAACTCCATTTCAACATTTTTACATTGATTCGTTCATGCCTTCAATGGTTGTCTGGAAAAAATCTACTTTTCACACGTTTCTATTACTTAATTCATATTTATAGACCACTTAAGTAGGATTCATTAGCTGAAGATGCATGAATCATATCCATTTTCCAATTTTATGATTTTTCGTGTCACTGAATGATCTTACCTTACATTCTATTTCATTTGTCTGAGCAAACTCCATTACGTTATCAAATATAAAGGAATATCATTCAGCCTGAAGAAATTAAATTGACTTTAAAACCTCCAATTTCCAGTTCCAATTTTCTAATTCATTCTATACATACTTTAAGCAACTTTTATTACAAAATGAAATTTTTATAGTTTCGTTGTACACTTTAGCAAAGAGACTAATTAATTTCTTAATTGAGTGATTTTGTATTTTATAATTAATTGTAACTATATTTTACATAGTTAATAATAAATAGTTTCGTATATAGGTAACCTTTCCAAGTGAGGTAAAATATTAGTAAATTTTGCTTTATAAATCGTAAAAATGTTGAATTGCTAAGCCCATAATAAAAATATACACCATTTTTCATCCATGGTTTGGAAACATCGATAACATTCTAGAATCACGCCTTCAATTCTCTGTATGAAAGCCATTTTTATCTAAATCCAATCTACAATGCACCTCTGCCCAAAAACTCAGTCGCCCTCTTCCAATAAAATCTAAACTGCATTCAGTGCATCAGAGAATATTCGACACAAAAATGACGATTGTTTCGGCTTATAGTAAGCAATCAAAGGGTTAAAAATATAATAAAAGCTCGATTATCCGAATTAATTGAGACTAAAATGGTTCGAATAAACAGATAACTTAGATAATTAATTACTTTGCATAATCGAACAGAATATAGCACCATCTCGATTACCCAAACTAATTAATATTAAGTTTATTTGTATAATCGAATAAGTCGAATTATCTAACAGTAAAATAATTAAACCAAAAAAAGAAAAAAAAGAAAGAAGGATCATTGATCCTTTCTCTTTATTAAGTGATGATATTGGAAAATTTTGTCTTCTAAACACCTTATTTTGTTTACTTTTTCTGGTTGGTTATTTAATAAGTTTTGAATCGCGGATATTTGCAATTCATTAAATACCTTTCTCGCTTTTGTAAAACACAATTTTTAATCAAGTCTGTTAAATGAGTTCAATTGAAATGAATGAAAAAGGATATAGTTATAGTTCTTTTTTCAGGTGGTTACCTAAGTGTTAATAATAATATTGCAATCAAGTGACTTGAGCGCAATTTAATTAATGAGTACATCGGCTCCAGTGCGGTTAGGAATCTCACGGTCACTGGACAATACTGCCATAACCGCAATTCCTGTGAGGTATCTTTGAAGGTCGGTACGACTGGTTCTCCGAATCGTACCTTTAACCACTTGGGTTGGAATTTGACATGTCTGCTACCATTGGCTCAAATCGATATCACTCATGTTTAATACAGGAAATGCTATTTTAATCCGTAGATGCAATAATTTCTTAAAGTATTCGTTGTTAAAAACTTAACCAGCCGGTCAGGTAAAAATACCCGTTTCGATTTTGTTGTAGATTGAAGTCATTTTTAAATTATTCATCACAACAATTATCTATTTCTTTATAAATTTATATATTTTTTCTGGCAAAGATCACATGTTAAAAGAATTCATAGTTCATCTCCTGTTTCTGAAAACTTAGAACATTTTTTTGTAAAAAACGATCTGCTGTATCAATTGATGCAAAAAGAATGATGTAATTATAGCTTAAAGAATAGTAATGACTTTGTCATGTCTCTTACACACGTCCACCTAGAAACAAACTACTGTAAACAAAGTACTGTCTTCTTAAAATAGAAAAAATTTCATTTCAGATATTTTTTAAATAATGAATAATTTTGAAAATAATTTAATTTATAGATTAAAATAAGACCCATGTATGCACTGAGTGTTTTAATGTGTAACATAAATTGTTTTTAAATCTTGTTCCTCAGTAAACGTGTTAATCGATGATTGCATAAGTTAGGTGTGTATATGCGTACGTCTATTTAATTTTGAAATAGTTAATTAAGAACAATCTTCGATAAAATAGAAAGTGCACGACTCTTTGCAAGTAAAATATGAAATTATTTAAAATTATTAGTTAATTCAAAACAGAAATTCACTTTTGATTTTGATGATGTTTTAATAGGTTGTCGAAGTCAGTATCGGTGATTAATACACTAATAATATAATTGTATTATATGATTGATGAACGATGGTAAGAAGACTTATTTAACGGCAGAGCTTGTTGTTATCGATTAAGGTTGTTAAATAAATAACTTAACTAAAGGAAACATTTTTTATAAGGCATGTGTCAAAGAATAGCGGTACATGTTGCAAAGCAGCGAAAACGTACAAAAATGATATCAAAATATGTACAAAAATCTCCAAAAACTCGAATGTAACTTAATATTTCATTGAAAAAATCAGTTCATTTTATAAGCAAGATATAAGCGAAATTTCCGATGGCATGGAATGTGTTAACAAAGGAAACATACCTATCTCTGTTCTGACATTTAAGAAGAGAAACTACCATGAACCTCTCTACAACCATCCGCGTACAGTCAAATTAATTGCGTCAAACGTTCGGTGCACAAATCATCCAAAATAAATCATGAAACTCCATTAACTCTCCACCCGAATCAGTCAGCCATTACTAATCCGACCTGGATAATAGTTCAAATAAACGCGTCTGACAAGTCAATCTTGTGCCCTACAATCCCAAGAGGATTTAATTGAAAATATCCGCGCGGCTATTCGCGACGTACATACAAACGCTTACCTATGATCGACGATTGGAATTCGGAAAATCGAATAAATCAATCGAAAATAATCGGGCACCGCGTACCGTTTCGTGGCCGATCGTAAATCTACGTTCTCGGAGGGGGTCGGTGCCGGTAAAAGTGATCGAGATCGCATAAAGCAAACTGGTGTTTATTTAATGACAACGGGACAATAGCCGGTTCCCAGTGTTAAAAGCGTGGTCAATGAATCTCGTTACAGGATAAAATGTTTGGAATTGTGATGTTGGCTGATTCAGTCGATTATCGGTTGCTGTCCTCAATTGTTTGAGCGCTGAATAGCTTTCTTCGATGTGTGTCAAAAAAGCGCACACGACAAATGTGTATAGAAAAATGCGCACACCTACAAAAACGCGCACAGAACAAAGCGCACATGGAAAGAATCGCACAACGTAAAATACGCTCAGTTCATAACCCGTACACATACGAATTGTACAATTGTAAAGCCAAAGAGGGAGAGGGGCTCTGCATATTTACTAAATTATTGCAAAAAGATACTTACTTATTGTGAAACAAATTATTTATTGTATTGCAATTCTTCTTAAATACAGCAGTTCCTTGGTAATTTATTATACGTATTAATGACGGCTGCTGCTGTGCATTCAAAAGAGATTTATTTATATAATAAAGATTGGTATAAGTAGGGTTAGTTTTTTTCACGGAGAGAGGGTGCAGGCCACACTTTTGCTTTATGATTGTATAATTCATATATGTACATGTTATGCACTGGGCGTATTTTACATTGTGCGATTCTTTCCATGTATACATTTTTCTTCTGCGTTTTCGTACATGTGCGCATTTTTCTGTAAGTATTTTCCGTGTTGCGTTTTTTTTGTCCACTTTTGTCGCGTATAATTGTTATTCCTTTGTATTAGTACGTTCCGCAAAAATTATACTGACAAACAATGATGTTATCCCGTATCTTGTACTTCTGAGAACAGAAGAGAAGCGTGATTGTGCTTGCCAGGACTCAAGCGGTTAACTCATTTGTATTATTGTGGATGTATGTTTCACCATCATTGGCGTATGGATGTATACGTCCTTAGATTAGATAATATAACTATATAATAATATTAACATTATTAATATTTATTCCCACACTTTCATTGAGATACGTTAAAAAATTGCCGGATCGTACCCGGACTTCGATCGGAAAGGGTTAACCGATTAATTGCGTTTGACGAGTATACACTTCATTATTTCATTTTATTGCGTATATATTTATAAAACTAAATTCCACAGCTAACGGGTTAACACTAAACCTACCGGGTAATTAAACTGACTTTCTGAAATTTCTTTACAGGCACTTCAAGAGTACATCTATCGAGACTTTAATTGATTTAAAATTCAGTTTTTGTATTGCTAAATTAATTACTTTAATAATTTCTCAGAGAAACATCTGTCTTCTTTTTAATCACTGCAACAAAAAAAGGATCAGGACTGGGTCATTTTGATCCGTCTAGCAGTTTTAGTGTTAAATAAGTAATATCTGTGAATATGTTGGTCACGGTTTCATGCCGGGAAAACGTTGCGCTGTTAAACGACCGTATTATTCTTTACGGTGACGCGTCATCGTTGCGCCGGAAAAATGCAGGGTTATTACATCCCGACGGAAAAAAGGGTTTCTGCACTGTCTTTCAAGGCGTCCGGGCCAGGTGAGCCGTGCCGGACGCGAAACACGCTCACCAGCGAAAACAGTCGGTTGACGAATGCGATTCGCTGCGAGAAACGACGTTCTGGCTCCCAGCGAAATTATGGCACTAACTACAACCCCTTGAGAGACGGCCGCCGCAGCATCGATCCTCCCTCGGGGGACGTCAGCTAGTAATGCATCGGCTGGCTCTGTCGACCGTACAGGCTCATTGACTTATGAAGCTGGTTTATATTTTTGGTTTCAGCTTTCGCCCCCACCTTTTCATCCATCGAAAGTCGATCGACGTCCAACCCAGGCATCCAGCAATATCTCTTTTACCGATTTGCATCGTCGAGAGCCGCATGATAATTACGTACCTATTAACCTTTTACCTTACAACATCATGTCAGATTCGTGACGAAAATTTTCAACTGAATTTGATAAATCTAAATGTTATTTACACTTTACGAATTAAACATTACTTTTCTATTATCAGTGGCTAACCTCTAGAATAAACGTAGACATAGAAATTATTATCGATAAACGATATTGTGACTTATTTTCAATAAACCGCATATCTTGAGGTCATAATATTTTGAAATTAGTCGCCAGAGATGTAAAATTTTGCATACGTTATTGAGAAATTATAAAAATTAAATTGAAACACTCACGGAAACCGGAAGGTTGCAATTATGAAGAGGTTGAATCGACTCCATCTCAAGAAACAAAGATTTTAGCATGGCGGACAGAGAACAGGACAATGCAAGATTCTCGGTGAGTTTGAGACCTTTAACTCAACAATCAAACTTCTTTATTTTTGAATTTTTATGAATGCAACCTTCGCCACTATGTTTGTTATGTTTTTCTGATTAAAATGGTACCAAACACGATAAAATTACAACCGTAATTACAGTGCGTTACTCCCGTCAGCCAAGCTGGTCAGTGGCTTAAGAACTAAGAGAGGCAAGGGGAGACGTCCACTCGCTGCGCTCTGTCTGATAATAATGGCGGAATTAGTTTCGACACGTCTTTGTTACTGGCCGAGTCGCGAGCTGAGGTGGAGCGTGTGGCCGAGTCCTCTGGCCGCTCTTCACTTTTGAGCCCCAGGTCGACTTGGCTCACGTGAGTAACGGCATGTGCTTGTATAATAACCGAATGAAGTTTCGAATGTAGAAAAGAACTGTGAATAAAAAAGAAAGAGATATTGAAACCGTTAAGTTCAATAATAATCGGGTTATGTTATATACCCTTTAACCGTAGGTTGATCGTTGAGCACTATCATGTTAAAAGGAATCTGGTGGGGATGAAGATGATGCATTTATGAAGAGGTCCCCGATATTGCAATTACCCATTGCTCACTTTATGCTATCTATTTATAAAATATAGTATCTCTATCTGTTGGATAATTATGAACATTGCTCTGTGTGAACAAAATTCAATAGTAAAACTGTTTATTCTAAGAAAATATTAAAGATATGTGGGATTGAAAGGTTTTGGCGAGAACAAACACATGTGTATTTGTATTTTTATTTAAATGGATTAGAACTGATTAGAATTAAACTAAACTATGTATCTTAATCTATTATACACAATACTACACTGTTCCACGCTGGTCCACTCTGGCCTACTACTCCAGACTCTCAAACTACACTGTCCCACGCTAGTCTACTCTGTCCTCCTCCTCTCAACTCGCGAAACTACACTATTCTGAAAAGGCCTTACAATCATCTTAAATACTAATCTAATATAATAAATTTATATGGCCTGCACATAACTCCACACATATAATAAATTATATTAAAATATTATATTCAGTTAATATAATATCCTTTTTTGCTGTATTATTCTATACCGCCCTCAAAACCAATTAATTAAAACTGGAAAATGTATTCTTCGGATTAATACATATTGTTAACTGCTTTTGTGGGAATAACGTAATTAAGAGGAATTAAAATTGATATCAATTCATTGAAATGGGTTAATGTTGCACATGAAGTTCGAATGGAATTATAAATCGTTTATATTAATTTAAATGAAATTGGATCACATGGAAATATCAACGGATTTACTCCATTAAATTCGAATATAAGTTATTTAAGGTGTACATATTCGGTTATCTCTTCATTAAATTTTTACAGTGAATAGAGAATGCATTGTGAAACCTTTATTTTGTTATATTCGGTTAATAAAACTGTATTATTATTCACAATTCATTAAAATATATTAACTTGTGGAAGATTGTAAGTAGTGCTCACTTTTAATATAACTTTAATATTATAAAATATGCTGAATATTGTTTTACATAAAAGAATTTCATCTAATCATTATGTAGAATATGCATTTTCACATTCATACGACATTAATAATTTTTCATTTTTCTACGCGAAACGCAATGGATCCTTTAAATTACCTTAACAATAAAATTCCTCTTTTAATATAATGAATATAGCACAATCAAATATCAAATCAAAACATTTTGAAACAAATATCATGGGAATATATGAACACTGAAAAATTTTATTGAACGACACTTCCAAATATAACATTCATTAACAACTTTCCATGTAATATGAAATATTACCAATTTAATTGGTATAAAGTAAATGAGAATCGCATAGGAAAATTTAAATAAATATCAGGCAAAAGTTATATGCCAGTATTGTATAAAGTTAATACAAGAGAGAAAAGTTGAAGTGCCAATAAATTTTGAAATGCAAATTTTGAAATGTAAAACGCATACTTCTCCGTTCGTATTCGGAACGTACATTAAAAGCATTTTATTTCGTTAGAGCTAATAGGACGGTACGAAAAATCCATTAGCCCGCTAGGGGGCGATCGAAAATAAATCACTGAGCAACATCACCTGCTAAATCCACCATAAAATCCAGTGGGTATTAACAAATCAGGAAAGTACTTCCTCGGCCTTCCCTTTTTCACTCACAGGGCTTAAGAGAATTTAGGAACCGACCGATGTCATTCTGTGTTCGTACCGACGCTTAACTATACGTTACTAACCTCCCAGGGCGCGGTGCTTCCTTCCTCTGGGACCTCCGCTCCGTTTCTGTGTGGGCAGACGCGTTCCTTGGATAGCTTTCGTTTGTCCACCACTTCGAATCACTGAATCCTGTTTTAAAGAACACCGAATTAATACTACGAACATGGAGAACCGAAGAAAATTTCATTGACTTAACACTAACTGTACTTTGTATATACAGTGGGTCACAAAATTATTCGCTCAGTCGATAGTGTGGTAAAGATAAATGAAGTAACCATACAACGAAGAACTTTTTCAGATTTCTTTTAATGGATATACATTATTTACAGTTCAGTGTAACAAAATGGTATAAAAAAGTATAAAGTTTTGATTTATAATTGCAAAGAAAACGAATTGTAACAAATGTCTACACTTTTTCACGTCACAAAATTATTAAATTATTTAATCTTAAAATTCGTTTATTGTGAATAAAAACAGTAATTAGTGATCAAGTAAATTAAACTCCCACATAAAAACATGATAACACTATTTTATTGAAATTATATTTTGAAATAATAAAACTTATGAGACTAATAATTATGTTAGTTGTTTATGTCTCCTTTAAGTATACCAGCTTCAATAAACTTTTACACAGTATTTTCCTGCTTATTCGTTTAATAAATATACCCCCCGATTCTTTTATAAAAAAAATCACGTCCTATATTTTTGGTGGACGATGTTATATAACATTTTCTTGAAATCCCGTAGTATAAATAACAATAGTATCCTTCCCTCGAGACGTTTACTTTCTCGAGTACAATTGCCATCCACTTGGTTATACCATTTATTCTGTTTATATGTTTTCTGATGATGAAAGTTTATTTAGAAAGAAAAATTATATGCGTACATTCCCAAACCTATGTGTCTTCACATTGGTACAATTTTAAGATACCTGTGTTCGACAAATGTTAACACTACAACTACCGAACATTCATATAATAAAATATGTATGAAAATTGTAACAATAGATTATTTTCAGTTTCTTGAGGCACTAGTTATAGAATTCAAGTGAAACCGTTTATTTTCATTTTGAATATACAATGCTTTTATAATATAAACCATTGCAAAACAAGAAAACCGAAACCAGTCGTTTTGACTGATTCGGTAGTTCTTGTAATAAGGAACATTGACGTATCTAAAATAGTATAATCTTTGCTTCGAATACTATTACATATTTTTATTGTAGAAATAAATTACAAGTAATTCTTACATATAATTTTAATAGTCAGAATATCGTGTTAAACTATTAATTGTGTTATATCATATACAGAATATGTTCGACATTGTGGTATCTACATCAGTAAAAGGAATTATTCTATATTAAAATATAAATCAAGAACATCGAACAAAAGTTTTCCGTGCACGACTTTGATTTCGAAAAAATCGAGCCCAAAAGTTCGTATGTTATGCCTGCATTATGGTCTGTTTTTCGAAAGAACAGTCGTGTGGTGCACAGAGAATCACAATAGTTGTCCACCCCAATACGAACAGCCAAAAGTCATCAATCTGGACTGAGTTTGGTGCGGCGACAGCTATTGTGACTGTCGGCGTATCTCAGAGCTCTCCTTTTGAAAAACAGACCATAAATTTCAAGCAGGATCGGTCAAACATGGCTAGAAATGTTAGCTGTTGTTCATTGAACGACACATACATTCGATAAAATTTCAGAAGTGATTATTCTGGACACTAAATATTATATGAAAAAATTGTATAGTATATTTTCAACTCACTTTTTTAAGTAATATACTGTATCCATTCGTATTACAGTTTTGTAAGTGCGCCATATTGAAAGCTTCGTCAAGCTCTATTGTTGCTTATGTTTAGGAACAGGAAAACAATCTTTAATTAAGATTAAATAAAATTTATATAAGAAATAAAATTTCATTTCAACATTGTTCCTTTTACATTAATGAATGTAAAGATAGTTATCGAACATTTACAAATATTCTCAATCAGTTAAAAAAAATTTCTAATAGTTTCGTATTACCCGTTTGCATTATTCGAATACGTAATTCCTTATGCTTTATTTAACGATTGAATAATATACGATGCAATAACATTGTATCCACTGTAAATATTCTTGACTTGAGTTACTACATTTTATCATCGCATCAGATAACAAACATTCTATCATATAATCAATTATATATTTTTAAAAGAAGACTTATTTATATAAAATCAATAACTTAATAGAAATAAAATAATCTGAAGTGGTCGAAAGTCAATCGAAATTTAAAGTTTTCCGTAACTGGTATTAATATTTCTTCCTATAAATTTTCTATCTGTATCTTATTTTCTGAAATGGTTCCTCAAATTGAAAATCAAAATTGATAATTCAACAATTAAAAAATAATTTATTACTTTTTAAAAATATAACAGTGAAGCAAGTCCTTTTTTATCTGTACTAATTGGCAATACATATTTAAGGTTAAATGATAAAATTGGTACATTATAAGGCTCTGATATGGCCTCTGAAATTTGTAACACAGGTCATTTTTTTCATATAATCATCAATATTCACTTCTCTGTTATACCTAATTCTTGACATCTAGACTAATAATTAAGAAACAAAACTATTGTAAATGTTTTTTACTTCTTTGTTTACATTTTGTGTTTTTTCCACATAAAGCAGCTTTTGAAAAATGTATAACCATACCTACTTTCAAACCATCGATTCATCTATTAGACGATTAGCTTGTAGCAGATAAAGTTAAACCTAGAATGCATAATGTTCTTTTTTCTTGGTAATATTCCTTCGCTAAGTTCCCTTCCTCGTCCGTGTCGCGATAAATCTAACCGAAAAATGCGGGAATGTGCCGAAACCTTAACTTCATTACAGCGGTGCCCTTTAATTTTAGCGGTCAGCGTTGGTGCAAAAGAAGGAACGCTGATAACGGTCGAGAAAGAGGGACGAAATACGAGCGCCGCGGTAACAAGTGTTGTTACGAACAAACTGGTCCGCTGTCTGAACAGAAAAGGGAGAGAAATTCGAATTGCCGGCTGACTCCGGACCGCTCTTTTCGCTGCGGAAACGTGAACTTTTTTAACTCTGCCAGCCGTACACTCAAATAAGGTATACACCTTACAACTAAATGTTGGACCTTGAATTTCAGTAACAATAGGGCTACCAGTGTAAAGCAGGGTTAGGCGTTATTCAAATTCCTTCGAACAAATATTTATCTAACAAGGAAAGGTATTGAACCCGAAAATTCAAAAAATTATGAAACTTTGTGTGTAAGTAGAGTAAGTCAAGCCTAATACATTGCAATGTTTTGTGTGCTAAACTTCACTTTGAAGGGGTGAAATCACCCTTGAAAAATGATGCAAATTTTTCTCTCCCGTAGATTATCTTGAAAGGGATAAGAAATAGCGAACAAAGTTTAAACAAATAATGCATTGTTCTTTTATATCTGCAAAATTACAAAATAAAATTTGTCAAAAAGTTCAAATTATTCAAAATTTTGACTTTGAAAACGATTGATTTGAAAATTCTATTATGCAATTTTATAGACGTGAATGAACTATGAATGAACTATGTATTTTTTGTTTAATAATTTGCATTTTTTTCATGGGGTGGTCTCAACCCTTCGAAGTGCAATTCGACACAAAAAATTGCAATGTATTAGGCTCGACTTATTTTATTTACACAGAAAATTTCATCATTCTTTAGAATTTCCGGATTCGATACCTTTCCTTGTAAGATAATTTAACTGAAAAAATTATTGTTAGTGGAATACTTTGTTCGCATACATATAATCATTCATATTATTATTAAATTTAAATTGAAAAAGAGGATTGTACATGTGACTTTTCAAGTATTCACGAAATCATTGAACATGTGGTCATATCATTATTATTAAAATGTAAAAACGACATTTAATTTCATTATAGACTTTTTACGAAAATAGTTTAATAACGAAATACTAGATTTTTTTAGGTGGAAAATGTTTTACAAAAACAACTGAAACATTAAATCTGATATGAAGACGAACCTACATGGTCCCACCAGCATCCAGAATGTGCTTAAGTTTTTCAAATAAATTAATCTTCTAAATGCATTTGAATAATTCATCAATCAACCTTGGCAAAGAACTAGTATATTATCATAGAATATGTCATTATGTAATAAGTATTATTAACTAATAAGTAATGTATCCACATGTTGATAATCCCTAATCACTTTACTCTCAATGTGATCACCATAAAATAAACTCAAATATAAAAAAATCTCGTAAAAATTTTAAATATTTTTTAGTTTAGTTTGGAAAAAAGTGTGTATTAAGAAGTTGAGTGTATCGCAGTAAAATCTGATTTATAATTACTAACAATCAATAGCTTTAAGTATTATAAAGGAAGAGGAATTAATTTTATTTATCGCCCTTTTTCATAAAGCTCGTAATATTATTTCTTTTATGCGAGGAGTCAAAATTAAGTTTAAAGTTTTAAACACCGAAATAAAGTTTTATGAGGGCAATATTAAAAAAAGTACATCACCGGGAGAAGATGAATGGGGACAAAGCGTAAAGTGTTGAACAACTAAAATTTTCTTCTGTAATCTAGAATTTTACGCTTTTCTTCGCTCACCGCTACCTAGCAGAAACGTACGAAGTAGATTCATCATTTTAAGAAGTAAGATATCTTGGAATAAATTTGAACGCGGAGATTACTATGGGGGATGTTTTGACTTTCCTGTGACGTTAATCTCTATGAACAAAAAATGAAACTTCGAAGAAAAAAATTGTATTACAGCTGTTCCGACGGGGAAAGAAATAATGCTAAAACACGGGATAAAACCGGATTGACTGAAGTCAGCAAACCTGATATTGAAAATTTGTACGAAGAGTGAACACAAAAAAATATTCGATTACAAGCATTTTATCAGAAACTATATCTAGAGAAAACAGTTTCAATGAAAAAAAAAAATTCAAAAAATACTGTGTTATTTTGAATCTGTTAATAAAATCTAATTGCGATTTCGAGTAGCTTTGTATATTGTCTTTATGCTGAGGACGTGAGAGAAATGTGAACTTGGTTTATTTGTATTTTAAGCAGGTTAAGTTACTATAATAAGAATAAATCTAATAAGACAACTAAAATGATGTCACACTGTATATGAATATAAATGAAATATGTGGACATCTGTTTCCTTTGAGGCTTATTGTTTTTGAAGCCCCTGAGTCAAGCTTCTGAGGTATTAAGTATAATCTGGCTATGTGTCTAACCATTACTAATCTGTTCTACTTACTTCTCGTGAGCATAAAGGGTGCAATAAATTCGTTCTCGCTGATCCGATTTTTTGGTCGGTTCATCTGCCAACTTATATTTATATATTTATACAATATATTTACTTTACTGTTCTAAATGACGTATTTACATATTTCCTTCTCCCTTATAAAATAAATATTTAATGATCGTAAATTACATGCATATTAAAATTTCTTGTATCATCAGTTGAAAAACAAAGAATTAAATGAATACTTCAATCTATTAGAATACATTTCATTAAATTCAAACCGGAATAAAACAATTGTAACTAAATTTAAATTTAGAAAATTAATTCGTTAGAGTCATTCAACCTTATTTCAATCATACAGAATCCTACTACATACTTATAATTACGACAAATCGAAAAACGTAAAATCAATCATTTTTTATTAATATCAGGAATTTCTTTGATAACAGAGAGGAGAAAGGGATATGTAAAAGATTATATATTATACATCGAATTCAAATTAAACATCATTATTCCATTATCAATAATTATATGTTAGAGCAAACATAAACATAGAATATGCCTATTTTTCTCTTTCTTCAATAAATTATTAATGGTAAAGTAAGCGTATCGACAGTAGCTGAGAAATAAATCACAGGACAAGAGGTTAACAACAGTACATTATGTGTTTATAAACAAATGGAAGGAATTCCGGTTATAACAAATGAATAAACTGTAAATGATGGAATATCTTCCACTCTTCTTATTTCTCAATATATTTGAAAACTCCAAAAGGTAACTCTCTTCATTATTTCATTGAAATAAGATTTTTTAATTTTCCACTAGGTGTCGATTATCTCCCCATCAGAAATAGTACTATTCCTGCAGCAGAAATATTGCGTAATATTCAGCTGCATTTTTATAGCTGTTCTCTGGAAAAAACTCTTGATGCAAAATATGCGTTCAACACCTTTGTAGCGTTTGCCCTCGTAATGTGTCAAAGTATTGAGTATTGCTACACCCTGTTACAGGTAATATTTCCCTCCCATTATTTTGTAATAACATGCTAATGACGTGCCCGCACAAACGCGATCCGTTGGTTAACAACGAACATTTCTCTTTTTATTGTCTGCTCAAAGATAATGACATTCCAGAATGTAATTCACGAACGTCGGTCCTCAAGGCATGCGGCGTTTTTGCTTTCCGCGGGTTCGGGTTCAGATTGCCGGTGTTTCAGGCCTCGAAACGCTGTACAGAAAAATATTTTTCGTCAGTCATTTCTTCACGGACGGCTTGTATAGCCCGGAACGACTGACACAGGGGGAACAGGCAAATAAAAAGCAACCCCTTTGAAAGAGAAATATTTTTAATGTAACGAGATGTGAGTTTGAAAATTAATTCCCGCGTAGGCGCGCGGTGCACTTGGCCCGCCTTAATTAACAATTTAATTAAAAATGCACTCGTGAAATCATTCATTCTCTAGTGAAATCCGGAGAATTAAAAGCGGACGCTTTTGGCAGGAAACTATTATGAGAGTTCTCCCACAATGTACGGCTATTTTGATTCTCCTGTCGCGGCGCGTATCCTGCTACAGTTACTATAGAAAAAAGGTATGTAAAGCACATTCATGCCTGCACGCAACCGGCTACCGTGTACGGTCTATGTAATACGATCTGCATGTACCTAGGGAATGCACGGTACCCGAAGATTGAGATTTTCTGTTATTCACGAAGACTGGACTATTGCTCGCGACGCATACTTTCTGAATAATGAGTTCGTGCAGAAAAAGGAGTTAGGAATTCGTTTATTGCTAAGTGAGTTTCAATTCTAATTTTTGTGTTTATAATATTTGCAAAATCAAATTTGTGACATTATATAATAAATAATTGAGAATTATAGATAATGAATAGTAAATAATATATAACCATAAGTATTGAAATAATAATTTTATATAACGATATATAATAATTAATTATTGATTATTAATGGCATGTGGTTTTGACTCGTGTTATAAAAAATGATACAATTTTAGCAGAAAAATGTGAGAGTTTTGTTGTCACATTTCTATCTCCTTATAGTCCCATCAATCTACTCTGTTTAATTGAAAATAACTGTTCAGCAATATTCATTATTTTGAAAACGACATTGTAACATATCAATTGATTAACTTTTCGAATGATACCTCTGCATGGAGTTTACTCTACAAATATTGGATTTATTAATAAATTTTCAAATAAATTACAATGGCTACAAACTTTACGCTATTTTCAACGCCCGAAAAATTATTTTTCAGTTTTATAATTCTTAAAAATAAACACATAAGTTAACATGGGAATCCTTTCATACACTAAAACGATTAATGATTTTAATAATATCAAATATCATTAAATGATCTCAAAGATACAGATATAGATATTCATTTCTTTATACGAAAACAACATTTTGTATGGGATTACTTATGACAGGTAAACTTATATAAATAACTATGGGCTAATTTTACAGGGACGAAGTATTACGTGTGAGCAAGAAGCATGTTCAACTCGAGTATATATTTTTTGTCCTACAAATGAGTTCGTACTTCAGAGCGTGCAGTGAATTATAATTATGTAGGTAAATCATGCGAAATAGCTTCCTTGAAAAAATACAGCAGAGTAGCTTGCGAATTAAATAAGACCAGCTTTTAATTACCAGGGAAGGCGTAATCGTGGATTTCTTACGTTCCCACGAATAAAACGCTTTAATGAATGAACAGGTTTTAAGTGATTTTTCTTTCAACGTAATGAATCAGATAGTACACAGATTTGGAAAGTTCAAAGCAAGTAAGTATTACAATTATTTGTTGATATTATAATCATTCTTTTAACATTGTAGTAAATATCGTTCATATCAAGTGAATAATTTCTAAAAGGATGCAAATATTAACGTTTCAATATACTTCTTCTCAAATGTTATTACTTTTTCCATAAATATTACTGTTTGAGAAAGTATTTTAGGACATAAACATACGTACAGTGGAAACAGAATTTTTTCCATTAACCCTTAGATTCTGAAAACTATACAAATTTCTATTTTTATAATCAATTTCACAAAAAGTAACACAGTAAAAACGTCGTATATTAATTAAAGCTAAAACTAAAGAATTCATTAAGCTGTATAAAAGTTCTAATTTCATTTATTCAATTCTTCTATTTTATACATTATAATGCAGATGTATGACATTCGCAGTTTTGTCACAGTTTAAACGGAAAATATTAACATGGAACTATTTGTAAGAAATTAAGTAAATTTTCTAAATTCAGAAATTGTGTTACTTTGACAGCAAGAAGACTAATTTCAATCAAATATGAATCATTGGGTATAATAAAGCTAATAACAAGAATGAAAATATTGTATACAATACCTATATAATAGAGTATATGGTACATAAAAAATATCCAGAAAATCTAAATAAAAAAATTAAAGGAAATTTAATTAAAAAATCTAAATAAACTGTACCTGTTTTTACACCAAAATCTTTAATATACAGACGCTTATGTACTTAACCGTTCTCTCAATTTATAACTTTGAAAAGAACAAAAAAATTACTTATTTTAATTATTTCCAACACATTATTTACCAACACGTTGTCACACACTAATTTTAAATTAACTTTCATTTTTTTTCTGTCTCGTACGAAACCAATCTCAATCCGTATAACTCAACGAAGCAGTTCGAATGAAATAAGTTTCAGCTTTTACCGTTTCTTTCAAAAAGAAACCCGCATACCACAGCAAAATAATTATTTTTCCTATTACTTCCTGCTCGCTTCACTTAATCGTTGCGTGCACCGTAGAATTCCACTGAACGGTCAAAACGTTCGACGAAATTAAATTGCGTGCGCTAACAATTTCCTTCGGTTCTATTAAACTGCCAATAAGTTTCCACAGAGTAAAAGCCTATATCTTCCGCGGGAACGTGACTTGGTTTTCTCTATGCAATTCTTCTGCAACACAATTTTTAGCCCGCGGAGCAGCGACGCGTTTCTCCGCGTTTAATGAATCACGATAAACTCTTCCTAGACGTTGCGCCAAGGAAACCGTAGGACGGGAGAACGCCAGTTTTACTTTCCGCAATCATTTTAAAACAATTGTTTCCACAAAGCGTTGCAAACGGCGCTGTTAATTCGTCGAGAGATACGCGTATACGGCGGGAGAAAAAAAAAGAATTTAATGCAAACGTAAATTGAGGAAACTGTCGAGCAGAAGAGCACGTCGAGAGAAAAAAAAACAGTTCCATCGCAGTAAATCTCTGCGTTCTGATTGGCGAAAGCCGAACCGCGTGCAACAACGCGTATCCTTAATATAATTAAACTTTTCATTGTAAATTAAGCTTGGGGGGGAAAAGTTGAAAAATATACCGCGTGTGTTTCGAGGGACACGAAATTGTTTCGAAATGAAAGGTATACAATTATATTTGTTTTATATTTGCATTATTGAATGTAATATTAAACTGCACGAAAAGTGGGATGATAAATTCGCAATAATGAAGTTTGTTTGGACAAAATTGAAGTTGTAGGTAAATTTATTCGACTGACCTGCCTTCGCGTCGTATATTTATTTGTCGTGTTTATATGTACAGGAAAACAGGAATATGAATTACAGGAAAAATAAAAAATGTTTATTTCACGAAACACGGAATTTGGGAACACGAAATTTAAACAATACAGTAGTCAAGCAACTAATTATATATGTTTTATCCCTGATTCAACGTCGAACGCGGTACGTTCCTTTTTTTGCGTGATTTTTTACGAATTTTGTATGAAGTCTTCATACTTTTTATCCCATTTATGGCAATTTATTAATTAATCTTTTACATTACGATTTATTTAGTCTCGAATGTTTATACTTATGTTACTTAATTCTATCTCAACATTGCGGATACTATATAAGTACTATTATAAAGAAAAGTGAAATATTAAACATTCAATTAAATTTCCTTACAAAAATAAAAAAAAATTATTTTGGTACGATACAACAGATTTATAAAATGAATTATAAAATAATGTTTCACGTGGAGGGCACGCGCGAGTGAGACTTTTCATTTTCAGTTAGGGGGTTAAAATAAGTACTTGCAAACCGTAACAATATGGAATATATTTGTACAAGTTCGATGAAAATTTTTCATAGATAAAAATATTCAGTTTCACAAAGAGTGTAAATTAATACAATATATATTTCCATGTATAATTTAGTTAAGACAAATGAAATTAGCAGTGTCCACAAAATATTTCTGCAAAATAATAATAATAATAATAATAATAATAAGAAGAAGAAGAAGAAGAAGAAGAAGAAGAAGAATAATAATATATCATATATTTATGGGAAAATACAATATTTATTTTCCATGAACAGACATATTAACACTTACAACTGTAACATATAGCAAAGGTATTAGTACCATTTGTATCAATTACACTAAACTAAACGTGAATACTGAATTAATTATAAGTTACTTTAATTATAATTTAAATTGTTGCTTACAGAAATATATCAGTATAACTGATTATTGTTTTACAAACAAAAGTATTTAATGCGAGTATAAGGTAGAAAGTATTTGCAAAATAGAATTGAAGTATTTCGAAAGAAAAGGTTCAAAATACGATATTTCCTGAATTTTTATTCTCAAATATTAAATTTTTAACAATATATTAATTCGCAAAGGTGAAAATCACTAATTTAGAATGTATTTTTATATTTCGTTGCAATGTAATTACTGTTCGTTGACGATAAGCATAAGCCCCATCAAAGAACAATGGCTGTTTGACCTGTCATATGATCGACCGTGCATTGATCTATTGTGTCTCAATCAGGAACACCGTTGCTTGTATACAATAAACCTGAATGTAAAGCTTGTATATATTAATACATAATTCATCTTCCATGTAAAACGTTATATTATACCATGTCTTATACTAGTTTAATGTTTCATTTTACTTCTTTTTTCAATGAATAAACAGTCTATAATTAACAGTACAATAATTTATAAGTTTTAATTCTTCGTTTTTAACCTTCGTTTTTAACCTTCTTGCAACTGATCGAGAAAGATAACATGTTACGTGATATAATAAAATATACTAACGTGCAGAAAAGATTAGACATTATAGAATCAAAGAGGAAATTAATTAGATGATACATACATGCCAATTAATGTTATCATAATTTTGTAGAGAAATATTCTTTTATGTTTCCAACTTTAATCCTCAAAGAGTAGACGTTTTCGACGATCAGGTGGGTACTGATGCTTAAAACAGATCAAATTCTTACTTATCAACGTTTTTAGATTGTTAGAAATTCGATTTATGAATTTGTTGAATGAGAGTTCGATGTTCACCATAAATTTGGTTTGCTAATGTGTTATGTTTTATTATATGTCGATACAACGTGATATTATGTTGTACGTTGTTATTTGTACTTTTTAAACAATTTCTGTTCACGTATATTCCCTGATTAAATAATCCTTAAAAAATAAACTTAAAGTAGCTATAAAAAGATGAAAATGTATGCGAAATATTTTTAAATCAGGATTACAAATGAACCTAGACGGCATTACTCTCAGGTTAACTATAAAATTTGAAATTCGTTAAACTGACGAATTCATAACTCTTTTTTCAAAATGTAACACACGTGAAGACGTGAAGAAGAATCTTTGACTTTTGCTTTTGTTTCATTTGTTTCTTAGCAACTTGATTTACATTGTTCTTTTAGAATAAATCTTGAACTCCTAAAGGAAGTCTTCTGAGATGGATACATAGTATGAATGAATGTAAAGAAAGAAAAATAAACATAATAATTATTCATGGAACAAAATTGTAATTTACAAATTGTAAAATTTTAAGAAACGTATTTCATTTAAAACGTTCTACTATCAAGGAAGTGAATTTCATGATAAAGCGTCTTATATCAGGAAATATCTTCTAATCAAATTAGCATAATTATAGCGAAACACGGTTACCATTCCATTCTATTCTAACATGCCAGTATTCTATAAGCTGCTTGAAGCAGGATACGACCATTTCTGGTGTATAACAAAAGGGAGCTTAAAGTTTAATCGCGTTGCTCATAGAGCACTGTCTAATATGCTGTAGAACCAGAATTAATGTCACTTGATTAATTGTGCTTACTTAGAAGGCAGAAACCAATTTCAGATATTCACTGTTTCAAACAGTATTTGGAGAATTATTACAATTTAATTACTATTTATTTAATGATAATAATAATTGTTAAACATTATTTTAATAATACACGTGCAACTCTTTCAGTTTGTAGGGAATCGATTTATAATAAATTACATGTTAATAAGGATACTTTCATTATTGTTTATGAATATGAATATTATCATTAGAAGAATAAATTACTTATTTATACATCAATTAAACATACCAGTTACTGCATGATTTAAAATACTGTGCTCTGATAACCAATATTTTTAATTTAAGTGAAGACATTTTTTTAAATTATACTCATATAACATGATAATGTACTTTGTATGTAGAGTATAACAGATCAGATTAACTATGTACATGAAGGATAGAGTCGTAACCTATTATTTTCTTATTCTGAATATTATATAACAATACAAAAAAATAGTTACAAAAGACAACGCACAGAGAAATTAAATTCAACGTATCATTTATTCTTTTTTAAATAATATTATTAAATCTCTGCAATTCAAATAACATGTTAGTTATTATAATTTTTATTAAAGTGTTTTTATTATGGAAAAGATCACGAACGCGAGCTAACGTATTTTCATAAAACTCGGTTTTAAAACAAACAAAAGTTCCTGCTATTCAAATTCCACAATTTCTTATATGTATTATTTTTATCTAAATTTAACACTTTATTTATATACCAGTGATTATCTAGTGACCTTTCGAAGATCCATGATTAACAGCTGAAGATTTTTTTAAAAAGTCCGCTATGGCAACAGCAATTGTTATTGTGAATCAGTAAATCATCTCGTTTGACACGATCTGAGATTATGATTTTCCTTGAGATTATGATGTAAAAGAAAATAATGAAACTCCGTTTTGATACAGAATAGTGATTGAGAAGCCTACTAATAGACTTTCAGCAAACAAAATATTAATACTGAAAAATTAACACTAAACTTACCGAGAAGTTAAATTAACTTTTTGAAATTTCTCTATAGAAACTCCAAAAGTGCATCTATCAAAGCTTTAATTGATTTATATTTCAGTTTGCGTCCTATTCAATTAATTTCTTTCATAATTTCTTAAAGAAACATTTGTTATCCTGTTAATAATTGCAAAAAGAAGACATTAGGAATAGGTCATTTTAACCCATTTGGTAGTTTTAGTGTTAAATAACAAATAAGTATGTATTGAATGTGCATAGTTTTTTAGAATCTGTTCGAGGAATCAAGTACTGCTGCTTAGAATATAATTTTCTTTTGAAGATTTAGGCATAAGCAGAGCTATATAGATAGTTACATACATCTACATATTACATAGAGCAGACCAAGCTGCCATGAAATGCGAGACAATCGTCTTCTACGTGTACTATAGTTGCGGCTAGACACAATTCCATTACTTAGCGCGGGCCATATCGCTGCATTTGCAAAAGCTCCATGATTAGCTGCGCAACGCAATCCTAACGCTTCATGAATTTCATATCAGAGATATTACTTCATACTAATGGCTCACAGAATGGAAGCAAATTTTCAGTAGTAGTTTTCATTTATCAATACTAATGTACAG
Source organism: Nomia melanderi (assembly GCF_051020985.1). Taxonomy (NCBI): domain Eukaryota; kingdom Metazoa; phylum Arthropoda; class Insecta; order Hymenoptera; family Halictidae; genus Nomia; species Nomia melanderi. Next base: position 3,062,149 of record NC_135009.1, read on the forward strand.
AGTGAAGGGTACAGGATCGATATCTCTTTATTTCACAAAATAATGAAGACAAAAATTAAATAATAAAAAAAATGATTTAGCCATATTACTTAATTACATAATCGGTTTTCTACCATATCATACATGTAGAAAATTATATATGTTTATTACATGCAATTATAAGTTAATTCTTTCCACTTGAGAGGCAACTATCAGTCAACATGCAGTTCGATACATCAACATAAAAGACTTTGACATTCAATATTAAATTCAATATAACGTGTTATAAATGAAATATGAAGTACGATAGTTATGTTCCTCAATTTACATAATTTCCCTGTATTTTAGTTGTAGTTAATGTGATCAATATTGCTTTGTAACACGACGAATGTTTACAATAGTAAACAAGCTTTTGAGTGGAAACCGATAATATTGAAATTAATATTGTTGATATGGTAATCCCAAAATTTATTGTTAACACTAAAACTACCAGACAGGTCAATATAACCCATCCCTGATATCTACATTTGGCAATTATTAAAAAGATAACAGATTTTTCTCTGAGAAATTATTAAAGCACTTGATTTAGCAATACGAAAACTGAATAAAAATCAATTAAAGTCTCGATAGATGCACTTTTGAAGTTTCTATAAAGTAATTTCAAAAAATCAATTTAACTACTCGGTAGCTTTAGTGTTAATGCAGATAAAACTATAAAATTAATGATTTCTATATTTTTCAGTCTTTCTTTTAGAGTCAAGAATTATTATTTCATGTAATAATTTTATATTTTTCTTACTGAAAGCATGTTTGGTTCGTTTAATAGTCGTCGTGAGGTATAATCCTGAGAAGAAAATCTCTTGTCAAAGAGAACGTATACGACTAATGGATGCGGTGTCTCTTCTTCCGGTTCGCGTGTCAATGGGAGTGTTTTATTGTCCTTCCTCCTGTGGGTGGTCTAGCTTTGTAATGGTACCAAGTCGCAAAACTTCTCTTGTTTGTTTCGTTCTGTTTCTCGTGGCTGCATCTTGTGTATTCGCCATTAAAGGACTTTTTAACCGCAATTTTTCTATATATTTAACATTAAACCTACTCAGCAATTAAATTGACTTTTTGAAATTTCTCTATAGAAACTTCAATATAGAAACTGTATATAAACTTCAATATTCATAGCAAGAGTGCATTCATCGAGACTTTAATTGATTTATAACTTATCATATTGACCCGTTTGGTAGTTTTAGTGCTAAGACTAGTTAACAAACTGTTACCCAGTATAAGTCATTCAATTAGCTTTGTTTATATTACTTATAGTTTAATACTGAGAGGATGAGAAAAGTCGTAGAAAATGAATTTTATAATAAAGACAGGTTTATTTTCCAACAATGGTTAATTGTTTTCAGAAATGTGTATTTTCTTTTTTTAAATATATCAATCTTTTTGAATATTTTGTGTATAAATGTATTAAAATAAAGTGTTCAAGAAACGATTATATTCTATACGAATAATATACTTCAAGTTCTATAACTGTTATCTTGGTGAGTGCATAATTTTTACAAATTATTGACTAGATCAAAATGTAATATGATAGAAGGAAGCCATGTATTACTTCCAATGTCAGAAAATAAACTTTACTTTTATTAACAATCTTGATGGCTACGTGTTGTTATTGACATCTTTTTCCAAAATTCCGGAAAATGAAAGAATTACTACATGTTAAACCAACAAAAATATTTAATTTAAACGAAAAGATTAACTTACTACAATTTTTTAATGTTCCTTTAACAGATGAAAATAAAATGTAAAATTTGTCTTTTGGCAATTATTTTCATGGAAGAAAATTTGATATAAGAACAAAATGTAAGAAGAATGCTTCTCATTAAGCAAGTGAAATGTTATTTATTTGAACGTAAATTATACAAATAAAATAATGTATCCACAAATGTTTATCTTTTAGCACACTGTTGATCGGAAATTTTACGCAGAAACCATCTCATGTCACCAGTTATTATTCCGTAAATAAATATGAAAGTGAAATAGTCTAAATAAACTTCAGTATACTTTATTTGTATATAACGAATTGAAATGAAACTTTGGACATATCTTCCATATAACTTTAAATATTTTGCTTTTGAAATATTCTATATTGCCCTGCGTTTCAAATATTGAAATGGTTAATGCAAATGCAAGCACGAGTTAACTTGTGACTGGTCAACAATCTGTTAAAACACATATCCTTCCTCCTTCAAGTGTTCCACTTTACTATCCGAGTTTAATGTGAACGATTGGATCTCGTTTATACTCACAAACATGATTGAACACATACAAAAAGGGTAAAAGTACATCCGAAAACCGTTTAATCTCTGATTGATTCGTAACACGCTCACTTTAGTCTTTTCAAATCGATTTTCTGAAAAGCCATTAATCCGACCTGGCTTATCTCGAAATTAATTCGGATAATCGGCGATCTGCAGCAGTTGAAAGTTTAAAAACATTGAATCCATAATAAAACGACAGAAAGGTCGCAAAAAATTATATTTGTCCTGTTTGTAACCAGATACCAGGAGCAAGAAAGGGGTGAACAGTGTAATAATCCACGATATCGTACTGTTGACAAGTATTTCAAGGGTTCCTTCGCCGCTGTTGGACATATGCAACTATTTTCTGTGTATTCCAGCGACTCCCGAAACTCAAGGGTAAAAGGAGAAACCGGGACAATCGTCTCCTTGGCGCAACAAAAGCGAGGCGGGTCGGAAATGTACTGGCCGATACGAGCGGCGCAATAGCCGTTGCGGAACCGCGGAGTGCCGTGGAATTCGCACTAATGCCATTCAGTTTCCTTGCCTGATACCGTGCTGTCCCGCGCAACTAACAGTCACAGTGCTGTGTCCGTTCCACCATCGGTCATTTTCTGCATGCAATATGCTTTTCAGAGTGCGCCCGAAAATCCCTTAAAATATTTCCTGCTTTCGACATGTGCGGATATCATCGGCCAGACAATTCAAGTTCCTATAAATCAAATAGAAAAACGAGCGCCGCGTGTTAGCTCGACGTAAATATTATGCCTTCCATTGTTTTCGCTTTTATAGTAGCTTTTCTTCGTAATACAGACATTTACGGTGTATAGAATCGCGTGAAATAACTTGGTCCATTTCAATATCTTGGTTGTTTCAACCGATACAAGAAAATGTTACAGAAGTTGTTATTTAAAGAAGGGTTTAAGAAACTACAGAATATGGTATAAATGTTATTCTTGCAAGCGGAGGCGTACAGAAGATATAGTGGTCACCTTCGTTTTTTTAAATGGAATGTCCAATTTTTTATGCTCTATTTCGATAGATTGGCGTATTCTGAGTATGAAAGTACTAATGTGCATTTGTCCTAAAATTTATCGTTGCTGAGATATTTGACTTTTTCCATAAAGCGTGTTTGAAATGTTGGCCATTGCAGCGATGCAACATTGTAGTCTTTCAACTGCTACGTCTCTTACACGTTTTATTGTTGGAGCGTCTATTGTAGCACACGCTACAATAATTCGTTGCTTCATATCTAGCGGAGTCGTCGATGCATTTGGATGCACAATATTTTTCAATTATCCCCACAAGGAAAGATATAGGAGTGTTAAATTTTTTTATAATGAATGTTTGTACAAATGTACTTCTCACCGTTCAGTGTGTTGGATATCCATCGCTGATACCACGACATTTCGAACATGCTTCATGAAAAAAGTCAAATATCTTAGCAACGGCAAATTTTAGGACAAATGTACCTTAGTAAAACGAAACATATTATTTTTTCCAAAAACTGCCTAAATGAGATATATTATAGGAATAGGCATCCTGCATTAATTTGAAATCATTTTGAAATAAGTTGCATCATTTTAAGTTCTTGTAGGGTCTACCTACATCTTATCTGGATCATCTTTTCCGGAATGTTGTATTTTCATATAAAATTAATAACGTATGCATCCTAATTAATAGGAAACCAATAGAATATAAACATAATTTTCTCCAATGCCAATCAATGATGATTTGCTTACACGTGAAATCTATAAAACAAAACAGGCACTTGGATGTTATATACGTATAAATATCAAATATAGAAAAATGCTCATAAATAACACATGAAATTCAATGAACAAAAACATTAGTTACAAATGTTTTGTAAATGACAATTTACAAATGATCAAAAAATTAAGCTCATTTATCTATCTCGTAATCTTCGATATTCAAAATGACTGTACTTAAAAACATTTTATTTGATAACACATAGAATAACTTTTCCTATAGATGCACAGAATGAATGGTATAAATATATACATGATATATTCGATACATTATACAGTAGAATTATGAAAGCATCATACTTTGCGGATTTGTTTACCGAGCCTTCGTTACCCTCACGGGAATAGTCATTTTTATTCATTGAAAAAAGGGACGAAAACCCAACCTCTGAGAATTCTACGTCCCCGAAGAACTGGTGATAAATGCTACCATCACTCACATGAAATAGCCGATGCAAGATATTCTCCCAGGTCCTTTTAGCGCAGCAAGAAAAACAGAAACATTTACAGGAGCATTCATCGTTCTATCTTCACTGCGAATAGAAATCCTGGTAGCTGGGATATACATTTGAGTTGTTATCTAAGATCTCACCTTTGGGATTCGATTTTGAAACTTGGATAAAATTAGGTAGATGGATCATTGGTAACCACCTTGCGGATTTTTCTGAAATGTAATACGTGTAATTTCCAAATCGTACGTAGCAAAGGAAAATTAAAGATTTCAATTCAAATTATGTATACATTTATACGTAATAACATGTAATGCGATTAGGAAATTATACAGTGTTTTTATTTACAAAATATTATATTTAATCTTACAAATATGTGCTTTTACGAAATTATATATTTTCTTAAGCGGTCGCTCAAATAAACATATTATATTTTAAAGATATACATTATGTAATAAATTAAATATCATTAATAATAAGAATTTGTTTACTTTTTGTGAAATATTCAATGTGTGTTAGGAAGAAATGTTGTACAACTAGCAATGTAATTACATAGTTTCAAAGCTATTTTCATTAACTTTGAAACAACCAAACGTCTAATAGCGATGTCGGAGCTAAAATTCTTGTAACACATAGTTTGGAACTTGTTCCTTTATGAAATTATATCTTAGAGAACTAACGAGCTGGCTGTGGATAAGATAGAAATATATTCAATGCCAAAATTTTGATAAATACAATTTGTAAGTGTTTTTTTATGAATGTTCACTTAACTAACTGTTGTAACTTTTACTAGTGTTCATAATATACAGGATATAATCCTTAATGTTAATTCCTCCATATTTCTCTCTAGATTAGCCGACAAAAGTCGAAAAGCATTAATTCTAAGTTATGAAATAATCTTTTATAATAATACCAATGTGAAATACTTATCTTATTATTGTATATATTAACAGTCCATTATATAATTATTATTATATAACTCTAAATTTTATTTTCAGAGATCTATACACATATCTGACGCTATTACTTTGTTAAACATAAAATAGGATATTTAAAAAGTTACAATCAATGCAGTTACGCCAAAACAGTAATTTTTATCGTGTTATGTATCATAACATTAAAAGTTGAATCAGAAAAATGCAATAAAACATAGATTACCTCTGTATTTTATAACTTAAAATAAATCAGAGAAAGAAATTTAACGCGACAATACGTGTTTTCATGTTTTATGGATTCTTCTTCTTTGACATTTTGCCAAGATTAAAAAAAAGTGTGGAGAAAAAATGTATGCGAAAAGTGGCTATTCACGTTCGCTGATTCTTTTCCTGGTTTGAATACCATGTATCGGGCGCAGTATCGATATCGAAGGGACTTTAGGTGCCAACTAGCTTCCCGAATTACCATTTAAACGGATTCAAATTGTTCCACAGTTTCCGTTGTTCATAGTTGGACTATGCTTTCACGGATTATAGGCTGACAAGGTCTATGTTGTTCCTCTCGAATTTAATGGAAATCTACGCCGCTAACCTCGAAGGGAATAATTCTATCTAACTATGATTTTTATGGAGATTAGAATTTAAATTATTACATGGCAACAATAGCAATACTTGAATATCAGAATCTTTCAGAGTGCAAGACATCTGTCAATATTTTATTTTTCAAAAGGGAAAGGAATTTAATTTCTATGAATGCAATTTACTTATTTCTTCTTCTGAAAATATTTTTAAATAATGCATAACTGATTGATTGTTAAATATTTTCGTTTCCTAAAAATGAAACAGTTCTATATTTTCTCAAATTTTATAATTACTTTCTTGTTTTGCAAAAAAATTTTTTCTATGTATTATTGACAATGTAACATTTTATAATATATTTTTGGAAGAAAAGAAATTCCAAGTGTTTTTACAATTTTGTTACTTTATTATATTCTTCTATTTCATCTAAAAAATTCAAAATATCAGAAAAGAATTATTTATTCTTTATCTCTTTCAGTTAAGATATTATTTTGAATAAAACACGCCGTGCCCGACTGCTCAGAAAGAGGAATTCTCACGGCAAGGGATTAATTTAGATTTTAAATTTTAACAATTCAATTTTGTAACATTTGGAGATATGACGCTGATATAGCAGTGCAGATGATAAACCGTTGCGTTCGTTGGACTATCAAAATGGACGGCCAGGGGACAATTAGAAAGTTCCGGTAGCGGCAATATTGTTAAAACTTTGTAATTGCGTTTAATTACCAGTGTGGCCATTGGTATGAGAGACCAGCAGAAAATTCACTTTCTGATGGTAATATATGAATATCATATTAACAGATATTGTGTTCAGTGATGGATTAGTTGGCGAGTTTCAATAACGAATATCTTTTAAAACATTTTTATAACCTAACACTGCAGACATCAAAATGGTTTTACATTAATATGTAAATAGTATAGTTACTTGATAGTAACGATATTATTCCTTAATAGCAGGCAATAATGAATATAATAATACAAATAATTGTGTTATATTGGTCAAAAAGTCACGACATATTTCTAAATTAAGTTTAACTGTAATATTTATTCTTATGTTATAACATAAACGCCATATTAACACTAGACTGACGGGACGAGTCACTTTGACTCATATTGTATTTTACAAACATTATTTGGTGAGTATCTTAAGCTTCTAATTTCGAAGACCTACATGAACGAATATCAATTGTTTTAAAAACAATAGAACAAACTGTACAGTGAATGACCGTAAATATAGTATTAAAAAGTAAATAAATAAAACAGTTTGGCCAAACTTATACATTATTACACTGGAACTATTTAGAAATCGAACTGCATTTAATACGGTAAACAAAGAATTTATACTTTCTTAAATATCAAGAAAAATCTGTTTTAAAAGGGGCTGCAATAATAATATTTAGAAGTAAATAATTTTTGCACTTGTTGATAGTATTACTTCAAAGGAGAAAATAATCTGCCAGAATAATGCAGAGAAGTGTTAATGACTACAATCTATTTACTACTTAGAATACAAAAGGTATATACGTGGAACAAAAATTTCATTATTTTTAAAGTCGTATATGTCGTCTTCCCTTTAACTCGAAGTGAAAGAATTGAGATAGAAATATTCGCTACGTGTTTGACTTAGTATTAAATGAAAAACAGAAAGCTTAAAGGATAACCTGGTAAAAAACTATAGGTTTGCAAAAATATTTGCAACCCGGAGATAAAGTTGCTGTTCAAGCATTATTTTTATTCTCATAATTGTATAACAAAAAATAGCGGATTTTAAGATTAAGTAAAATTATTTTTATACTAATATAAAAAAAATTCAAATTTTAAGCGTGTTTAAATTCAATATATTACATTGATGTCGATTAGCTATACTTTCCAAATATTTATATAAATTTGCGTCGTATATAGAGAATATCTATAACAATCAATGTGTTAATAACAATATTTTTGTTGGTATCGCTGACAGATATAACGCTTTCAGTAACAGCGCTGATTATAGTCGACATCGCATAACGAGGTTTGGATACCAGCACTTCTTTTATCACTGTATCGTAAAATAGAAAAAAAATCATTTATCACTATAAAAAGACTAGAAAACTAGCAGTAGAATTAGAAAAGTTTTAAGTGTACAATATAAGGTAATTTTTTCAATCTTCTCATCTTGTTAACTTGTTAACGGTGGAATTTAATTTAAAAAATATCTTGTAATGTTCACAATGAAATGAAACAATGAAACGTATACTCATCTAACACAGGGCAAATGCACCTATAATATATTCTAACGATAAACTAAAGCAAAACGAAGGAGAATTACATGTTTATCTGAAAAAATAAATAATTCATCGTTGAAAGAATTAATATCATTTTGATTTTAACATGCCGTGCATATTCGATGAACGCAGTTAACTGTTTAAAGATTTACACAAGAAACTTATTTGCGGCGAAGTGAGCGGAAGGGTTAAAATCACAGAAATCGACCTGACAGAATAACCAACTTCGCTGTTCATAGTCAACCCTTATCCTGCATCTCGAAAAAAATATGTAAAGGCAAAGGCGACGAGTAACGATGCGTTCGCGGAAGGGAAGATGTTCGAAATTTTCTTCGCTGCTCCGGCAAATCCCGTAAATTTCAGAAGCTATTAAGTTTATCGGGACGGGTATGAAGCTTCTAAGTTTTATAAATGGCGCGCGACCGCCGCAGACCTCGGTGCAATCTACGAAAAGCGCTCGTCCTTCAATTCACTTAATTTTGCCGGTACGTAGCGAACGGGTGAGCAAGTGGGCCGCTGCCTTTGCTTGGACGCGATCGATCGGTATATCGTAATAGAAAACGATTCATCCGACTTATCGTCATCCCGGACTATCTACGATCGCTGTCCACTGTATGTGGTTCCGTTGTGTATTGAAATCGTTCTGACAATGGAACCATCTAAATGACTAGTATTCTTGTTCCGCGATTGTGAACGTAGCTTTAGATGATTGGTCGTTTAATTTGGATGTTTTTTACGGTTTATACGTCATAATGAAACTTTTGGCGTGTTTTTGACTATTCAATAATTCAGATAATAATTCAAGGGTGCAGTTTATTGTTTGTAAAGTGATATATGAGTAGTTAAATATAATTGTGGTCTGACTGCTTCTTATGAGTTGTTAAGGAAAAAAAGCTTTGTCAAAATACTCTTGGATTAATTAAATACTAATATATCAATTATTAATATTCATGATTAGTAATAATTAATAAGGTTGTAATATTAGTATGTAACTAATTCAAGAGCATTTCACTAAAGTTGTTTTTCTCAAGAACTCAGAGATAGGAATTAGAGCATTATTGTTTGAACCTCTCATATACTGGATCATTCCATAAGTAATGTAGTTTTTTTTCATATTCCTTTTCTTTTAAAGAAATTAGATACATAAAACTTTATCAAATCTAATTGTAATGTATAGATACGATAATCTATGGATAATGAAGGAAAATATATTTTAAATTGAAGAAAGTTTCGTCCATCATAATTTTTTAAAATTAAAGAAATATATAAATACCGAATTATTTATAGAATGATTCAATAAAGTTGACTGAATAAAGTGTATAAGAAATGAATTTTTATAAATTTGTCTGTAAACGGATCAATTTATTCAGTGACTTAATTTGACCGCAATAATGTATTGTTTAATTGTGCTCTTAATGAATAAGTAAATTCGTATAAAATATTTAAAAAAGTATATTTAGACGTTGCCATGGATTACAAGATTAAATTCGAAATAACGAATTTTCAACATAACAGCTTGCATAATAAGTGGATACTTTATTTCTATTATATTAATATGCCTCTCGTGGTTTGCTTATACATTTTACAATACGAACTATATACTATAATTTGAATTACAAGTAAGTACATATGTATATGATTATGTTATACATTTGAACAGAAAATAATATTTATGAGTAACAAAAAAACTTGACAGATATTTATATTAATAAAAAAAACTCACAAACTGAATCTAGAAAAATAATTTCGACATATTGCAAAAATCATGTTAGTTTACTTAATAAATTTATAGAGAACTTCACTATAAGAATTTTTAAGATGTATACAATTTTCCAATAAATTTAGGGATATTATTTACAAACTTATAATTTTCAATACAAATTTTAGTAACTAAAAGAAAACAATTTTTTCTGAACTCATGATTTTTTCAATTTAGCGTCAAGTCACTTGCAAGAATGCATTCAGTAATATGACATTTTTTGTACATTATTAAGAAGTATTTTCATTAATTTCGCATATCGCGTCTACTAAGCTAACACTGGGAGAAATCAAAGGTGATCGTACTTTTATAAGACGTTTCGTCTTCTTCAAATTTGTATTATATTTGTTTGACCTCTTCTGACTTCCCAGAGGTATCATTTTACGAGGCGAATCCGATTTCGTGGACTGCGTGGGTGGTAATGGTAATTTGGAAAATCTTAAAGCAATGCGATTCGCACGGTCTATTTCGTCACCGGTCGGAAGAAAATAATTGCCTCTATATTTCCTCAAGATACCATACTCTACACCTCTTCGCAACGCTGACTTTACCTGTAATTGTCAATGTTGAAAATTAATACCGTCACTACAAATATCACTGTGTAAATCATTATGTAGTGGGTGATTCACGCGATTGTAATAAGACATACAGTTTAAATAAAATTAAATAATATTATTCATATTATATTAAATCCAGCTGGAAATAATCCAATTAAATATGTCCAATTAAAAAATAAAATAGATTAAATTAAAATTAAGCAATGTATTGAATAATTATTTGGATCTACGTTAAATAAATATTTGCAACACTTAATGGAACTGAAAGGTTGCAATTATGAAAAGGCAGAATCGAATCCACCTTAAGAAACGAAGATTTTAGCATGGCGGCCGTAAAAAGGACAACGCGAGTGAAAGAAAAAGAAAGACTGAGAGTTGAAACGTTCGACAGTATTAAAATTTTACGATGAGCTTGAGACCTTTAACTCAAAAATTAAACTTTTTTATTTTTGAATTTTGTAGAATGAATCTTCCAAACACGATAGAATAACAATCGAAATTACGTGTATAATAGGCTATTGAAGTTTTAGATACAGAAAAGAACTGCGAATAAAAAAGGAAGAGACGTTGAAATCGTCGAGTTCGAGAATAGTCGGATTATATACACTCTTCAATCGTGGTTGGTCATCCGGCGCTATAATGTGTTAAAAGGAACCTGGTGGGGATAACGATGTTGTAATTATGAAGAGGTTCCTGATGAGATTATTCAGTTTTCATTGTATCTCTTTTCTGGTTGTAATAAAAAAAATTGTAGAACAAAAATGAATGCTACAAGTTTCTGTATATTCTCATGATCATGGGTTTTTGGTACATGTAATAATGCATGTGCATTTTGCAGTTACATGAAAGTGGAACCTACCTCTTTTGTTACACGAATTGAATCCTCTCTACGTTTTAGGTAAAAGAATATTTGATTTCATAATCGAGTGATGATTATGTTGTTAGTTATTTAGAAAAAATGACTTTTAACATATGCAGGCACTTATACCAGTCATTTTTGTCCTGCAACATTTTTTTATATCTTCAGCTGGGAAAAAGATGTAATTTGTTACAGTTGCGTGAATCACCTAAGGTATTAAGTATGTATTACGTAGAACTATTAACATAACGGTAGTAAGTATGTCTAAGTCGCTTTGAATTTCTAACAATACAATTTTTTACAAGTACTAAAATTCAAACCTGTTGAATTAAAATTATCATCTTAATCGATAAAAATTGGGTTTAAATTAATTATATAATATTCATAACAGAGTTTATAAGAATCTCCTTTCATTTATGTTACACAAATAACTATTTTATCAATGAATATTCATAATTAATTACATTACTAAATTCAGAATACTTCAAAGATATTATTAACTTTTAACATTAACTATTCATTTTGAAATAATAGCTATTAAAAACTCATTGAACGGTATGTAAAAATAACACGATATGTACATCGAGCATCGAGTGCGAGTATGGAGGTATATTAATCACAAATGTAGGAAGTCTAGAGCCATAATTCTCCGCGCAGTAACGTTTATCTAACTCGTAACATATTTTTCAAATAATCCCCGTTCAAAGGAAACAAACGAAGCTTCAGCTTTTAAATATAACCAGAGGTGCACGTCCAGATTGCTTTTAAAGCTCTCCTGGCGCCGTAATAATTATGTTTCAGACACTTACTTGTCGTTTAACGCGACCCTCGCCCATATCGGATGCATAACTTATGTAACCTATGATCTTCTTGGGCGTTGATCCTTTGGTTTCACGGAGATCCTGTATAGCGGATACGATCAGCGCAGCAATTTTCATCGGCTTTACGAGCCGAACCATTCTCCTTGATATTTTCCTCGGAGCTATCTTCCTTTTTCGGACCATTTTATCGATAAAATTTTTAACAAGAAACCACCCTCCCGGTAAGTGGAACTCGAACTTGGAATTTTACAATATCGTTGCCAGCGAATACCGAACAGCACGGGAAACAGAAAATTTAACCATTAGCAGTTGTCGGAAAGATTGTTTACGCGTTCATGTGTTTTCACCGACGTATTGAAGTTGCCTTGTACCGCAGTTATCGAAAAACATTGTTAATCGACGGAATGTTATAAAACTATTTATAAAATATAATCTGTTGCTTCTTTCATACTAATAAAGGTTATTATAAAGTATTACGTGTTATTAAATTCTATTTAAGCTAGGATCATTCGAAATTTCAATTGATCTATTTTTGATTAATAATTATGTTTATATAATAATATTTGAATTTAATCTAAATTTTAAATTACCCTTTTTGATAGAAAATAAAAGAAACATTAAGAAAGTCAGATAGAAAGATAATTTTTTTTGAAGTTGATTAGTTTATGATAAAAGTGTACGAATCTATAAAATAAAGTATTAATAAAGAAAAAAACTTGATTAACAGTTAGATGGACATGCATGTTAATCAAGTGCAAAAATGTTGCAGTTGTCATAGGAACATTAGGACATAATGAGCAGAATGTAATTTTCTATGTGTGTCGTTACAAAAACTGATTTTATATTGGATGTTTCACTAGACCGAGAAAATAAAAACACCGATAGGATTAATAATTAATATTTCAGAAAACAATATTATATTTTATAATACACCTTTAACAATAATAAAACTTACAATGTTGGGCAAAACGTGCTTTATCTGCATGCATTCATTTTAAGATTGTTTCCATCACAAGCAATTTATAATATCCATTATTATTGCTATAATTATTATTTATCAAATTTTCATCATCAGCGAAGAATTGTGTTTTCAACTCAACTTACAATTATAAGCACCAAAAATGTAACAAGTTCTATCCTATATCATAACTTTTTTAAGATAAAAATAAGAATTGTAAATAGACAAAATGTGTGATTTGCAGTATTAAGTAGAAATTAAAAACTTTCTCTCGAACTGAAAGTCTTCATGCAGACTTAAGGAAACGTTGTCTTTAATTAGGTCGTAGGGAAAGTTCAGTACCATGTTTATTAACTCAATTAAACTAACATTTTAGTGGTAATATGAGGTTAGCCTTAATCGTAATTAACAGTGACCGACCATTAGCGGCAATTAGTGATAGTAACAAAAGTTGCAGGTACGTGACCGCCAATGAATCACTTGTAGACAATACGTGGACGATTAATTGGATTTCGAAATAGCACCTCCATCTACCACATTTGTGAAAGTACTGAAACACACAACCATTTTTCGAGTATTTATTCAATTATAATAATTGTTTCTACATTGTGATTATTGTATAATCATTTATATTTTTATAATTAAATTATAATGAAAAAAAGCAAGATCATTTGAAAAAAAGCTTTCAATCTACATAAGTATGTATTTTTATATATTTGATTATGTACTTAACCCTTTAAGGATTAAATTATAAATTGTATTATAATCCTTACAAAATTTAATTTTCCTACAAACCATTAAGATTGATACTATTAATTTTCTGTCTATTTATTTAAAATACTGGATCAATTCTTCCAAATATTTTGTTATAAACATAAACACGAAAGTCTTCGTGTTTTCGTTTTTAAATAATTTTGAAGGTTAGAGTAATAATTTGTCTGTTTAATAAAATTATTGGAGTATGTATAAAACACACTTAAATCTAGTACGGGTATTATTTTACGTGTAATTAAAATATTTTCAAAATAAGTTTTTGTCTTCGATCCTGTCCGATTTTCGGGAATATCGTGTATACGTAGATATGCATCAATTTTGCATATTCAACAGATACATATTACGACAACATTCGAGTCGTATTTATCACGTACATTAATTAATAATACTTACGTTCCGTATTATAATTTATGTTTCATAAATATCACATATTCAAAGGTATTAATGCTCCTGAATTTCATACAATATGTTCAATATTTCATTTCAAGGATCTGTGATATATTCAATTGAATGAATATTCATGAAATTAAATAAACTTATATGTGTCAGATTATTGAAATGAATTTGTTACTTATGTAGGTATTGAGTTTAACTTTTTGAAATACGGTAACACCTTGCAAAATTACTATCATAACTATTACTACCATAACTTCAAAACGAAAGTTTTTCCCTGGATACGAAACCTTTTATATTGTATTATAGGTAATTCATAATAATTCATATTGTTAAAATAAGATATAAAGGACCATTTGTACAGTATTTGCATTTACTATTAATATCTTTATCAGATTACAAACAAAAGTTATTATGTATTTTGTCGTATCTTTAATCTTTAATCAATAAATTTAAAATCATCAAATAGTATATGCAATGTCGAATTAACAGAAGAAATCTTAATAATTAAATCACTATTAAATACATACAGTGAGTCACAGCCAAAATCGTACATCACATATACGAATACGTTTCGTCTCGTGAAAAAGTTCAGGAAGGATATGGGGGAAAAAATATCATGAATCTATATTGTAAATGTATCTATATTTATTATGTAGTAGTATCAAAAGGAACAAAGTTGTCTAAATATAAAAAAAACAAAGTTACTATAATTCAGCCTGGAAAACGTCTCATAGCTAAAATCGTACATTTGTAGAAAAGTGACCAACAATTTGTTTAAATTAAAAATTAATATTTTGTTGGGTGCCCACGACTACATTCTACCGCACGCAATCTATTTGGCATAGATTTTACCAATTTTTCAGTAAAACTGGGTTCAATTTTTCTCCATTCCTCCATTAATACCCTTTTTAAATCATTTTTATTTTTAATAGTATGTTTCCGGATTCTAATCTCTAATTCATTCCAAACGTGCTCTATCACGTTCAAATCAGGTGATTGTGGAGGTGCGTTTAGTACTTTAGGGCAATTATACAGTACCCACATTTTGGCTACATGCGATGTGTGTTTGGGATCATTGTCGCTATAAAACTTAAACGAATTCAAAACCCCTAATTTTTCGGCACTGTCCCTCAAATTGTTTTACAAAATATTTATGTAATCATATTTATTCATGTTACCTTCGATAAATGCTAAGTTACCTACTCCGGCAGCGGACATGCAGCCCCAGACCATTACTGATTGCCCTCCATGTTTCACGGTACTGTTTAAATTTTGTATTTTAAACTCCTCATTTGGTCGACGCCACACCGTAATTTTTCCATCTGAATGAAATATGTTAAATTTACTTTCGTCCGTAAATATAGTTTCTTTCCAAAAATCAAAATCTTTGTATATATATTCTCTTGCGAAATCTAGTCTCTTTCTTCTATTCTTCTCGTTTATAAGAGGCTTATTCCGAGCTGTACGACCGTGAAAATTATGTTTTCTGAGTATTCTTCTTATTGTTTCTGGATTTACACTTTTTCCTAAATATGTTTCTACTTCATTAGTAAGTTTAGGTGCACTGATCTTCGGATTCTCTTTAATTTTTCGTACTATCCATCTTTCGTCGTACGCGTTGAACTTTTTCTTTGGAGCTTTTCTTGACGCATTACTTATTCTATTTTCGTTTTGGTATCGTTTTACAATATACTGAACAGTACTGGCACTTCTACCAATAATCTTCGCAATTTCACGATAGCTTTTTCCACTTTGAAAATTTCTTATAACTATTTGTCGCTCTTCTATCGTTGTCTGCTTCATGATTACTATCTTTCTCTTTTTTTTCAACTACGAACCTTACGACGCTAAACGACAACTGCGAATACGCCAAACAATGTAATCTTTCATTTGTTCCATAATTTTCATTTGTTTTCAGGGATTCCCCTTGGGGAATATTACAAAATATATATACTGTACGATTTTAGCTGTGAGACGTTTTCCAGACTGAATCATAGTAACTTTGTTTTTTTTTATATTTAGACAACTTTGTTCCTTTTGATACTACTATATAATAAATATAGATACATTTACAATATAGATTCATGATATTTTTTCCCCCATATCTTTCCTGAACTTTTTCACGAGATGAAACGTATTCGTATATGTGATGTACGATTTTGGCTGTGACTCACTGTACGTATGTAATCACAATAATAAATGTGTGTTTTCTACAACTAATAACTTTCTGTCTATTACTCTAATATCTATGTAGGATCGGGGTTGCACTGAACTGACATCCTGGATAGCATATAATCGCTAGATTTAATCAATAAATTTAAAAAAATGCTAAAAGGCACGAGGTGTTCTTCTTGCCAATGTTACACACAACTGACTCTCTCTACCCTCACGTTGACGTCGTTCGTCTTTTTGTTTCGTCGCGAACGCATCGAGGCCTGCTCGTCGCCCTCCGATCTCGATACATTGTATCTACCGCTATTCGCGCGCTACATCCTTCATCTATATTCAATCGAGTTATCTAAATGCACGTGTTCTCCACAAATTTTCAATCTATAATTATTACGTACTTATAATTTATTTCTTCATATACAATTGCCACATCATCATGAACAGTACAATAAGTGGTCCTTAATCAGTGTCCTGTAAACATATTATGTGCATACATGTATGTACACCTGTAATTCATTATTGATCACAGTAATTCATAAATTTTTCCGCAATTTTAACATCTATATACGTAGTTTTAAATAAAAGATAGAAATGCAATAATGAATAAAAGTTCTATTTCATACATTTCTGTGCAAATAAGAAACGTTTATTTTCTTGAAAGTAGAAAGAAGTTGTAGTTAAACAAGTAAGTTCGGTGAAGTTCTATTGTATAAAAATCACAATACCTCTTCATTTTTATATTTATTCTACTTTTAATTCTTTTAATAATATTAACTTAACAAATATTTCTTTCCTATTTTAGCTTTAAATATCTTATCAAAGGTATATGATCTTGCAGACTATTTATTAATTGAATATAAAATAGCTGTTAAAACTAAACCTTTACAGCAGCGTTGAAGTGTTAATACTTTGCTGGCTAGTTTCAAGTTAATTAGTATTTCTAGTACCTGAGCCTTACACAAATTAAATTATATTCGCATTTTATTAAATTTTATCCGAAGGTGAAAGCTCTACAAAAAAGCATTTTATATCATATTCGTTAAAGTAAATTATTTTAATTATTTTAACATATTATGTAAACAAAATATCTACATGGAAATTTAAAGGAATAAGTTTTGCATAAAATAGCCGATCAACAAAGTATTAATGTACAAAGTTAATTTAAAATAAAGAAGAAATGAAATATACTACGACATCCGGACACGAAGATTTTTAATTCGAATTTTTCATTTTGAAAGTATGTTGGACTACTGAAACTAGAAATGACATATTTAGAAAACTTTTCCAACGACTTTTACAATCTATTTATAAAATCATTAATTTCGACGAAAAATACTACAATTTTCAGCTTCAGCAACCTAAAATAATCTTAAAGTCATAAAAAAAACAATAATATTGTTATCAGGACGCCACAGTACAATCAAGAAATGATTTAGAAGTTCAAGATTCAAATAACTTTTATTCATAACAATGAAGTTTCATTCGACTCCAGGTTAAGAACCACTGCTGCAGATGATCGCGCACCCTCTCTCATCTCTCCTTCGTCCCGTAGCAGACTCTATCAGTCAACTTTGCGATAGACATATCGTATTCTTTGCGGGAACGAAAAGAAAGGTAAAGTCCTGAATAATACATCGCGTCACGCAGATGCATTCCGTTTCATTGCTATCAGTTTCAAGGAAGCGTAATTGCCCTTTTACTGCTCCCCATGCTTCGATAAGAGTGGCATGCAGTTATGTGCAAATTAGTTCCCGTCAGAGATAGCTAGCCTACCGTTGATACGCGAGAACGTCGTTACGATGATCGAGTGCAAAGCCGCTATCATGTGAATAACGAATGCAAGATTCAAATATCGCGTGTGTTCTTTTAATTTGTCTTGGTACGAATTAATGCGTAGCTCTGTATTAGCCTGTTAAAAAATGAAATGTGAACACCTCAAACGCAAGTCAAAGCAAAATAAAGAAAAATTAGGTGTTTATCTGAAAAATTAAATAATTCAGCGTTGAAAGAATTAGTATGATTTCAAAGTTTAAGATAACGTGTATATTCCTCGAACGGAGTTTACTACTTAGTTTTCTGGACAGCATGAGAAGTCATTCATGAAAACAAAGAACTCATTATCGCGCTAGCTAGAATAATATGTTCATTCTATTCAAGAGATACATGTCTTTTCCTTATAGAAGAATAGTAAAAATGAACAATGTGGAAATTCATGTGGAACGTATTATTAAATATATAGTCTAAACGGACTAATATTATGAAAACTGAAATATAAAATAAAAAGCTTGTTCAATTGTTAACCCCTTGCCCCATGATTTATTTCTCAACTACAATCAATAAAACTATTTTACTGTTTGCTAATAGAAATGATTGCTGATAGAAAAATAATATTTAGTTTTTATTTCAAACAAATGATAACACATAAATTTGTCAAATTTAGTTTAAAATTTTCGTCCCGAGTCTAACACGATATTGTAGGTGAAGGGGTTAATATAACGAAATATTAAATATTAATAGAAAGATCTCCTGATTTACACTACACAGTATTTTTTCGCAGAATTTAACTGTTACGCGGTTTTTAAATAATAAATATTATTTAAAACAAAAATTTATGCTGCGCTCATATTTGTACAGTCATTTTTTACTGTTTTCCGTTTGTTAATATTGAAATTAAACCTAGAAAAGGGAATTCCCTTTTAGTGTGCACAAAAAGCATTCATATTTGTTAGTGTCGGCTTTCTAGTGAAGTCAAGGTATTGGGACTTTGAAATCTGATGTCTTTCTCAGGAGTTTTTTGTTACATATGATTTTATAAATTTGTTATTTCATGAATGGGCTGATATTTTTTGCCTTTTATTTGAATTTTATTTTTATTTTGCATTAAAATAAACGAATTTAATTAAATAACTAAGTAAAATATGCATATTTTTGTACTTCTTTTTATATACACGGATTTTCGTGCAAAACGCCATAATTTCGATTCACTGAGCATTCCGAGATTCCAATCATTCGTGTAAATCAGAGAATAGGTGAATAAAATATAAAACATGTCACCCCCTAAAACAAACGAATATAATGGCTGACAAATAAGTACCAACCTTTAAATAAAAGCAAACAAAATTTTAGAAACATATGTGCTGTTAATTTTGGAAGTAGATACATATTTTTAGTTTCGAGATATTTAAAGATCTGTGTTTGAATAGATTAAAAAATACTTTTATACTATGTAGTAAAATATATCAGAAACTATTTACTCTTGAAAAATGAGAATTTATTACGACTGTAATATTGTATGCAATTTATAAGGAAATATGATGTTTATTGCTGGAAATGACCATTTTCAAAAATAAGGGCACATATATCAATGAATTTTATCTTGACAATTATTGAAATGGAATAATGTTAGGTATTATTTAAGTATCAAGACAAATAGAGATTTGTTTAATAATGCTGAGTAAGTTTATTTTATCAGACAAAACAGTTTATAATTGAATTAATAGATTCAAACGTAGTCGTTCAAGCACACTTGATGAACATCATTCTCGTCAAAAAACTAAAGTAGCTACAAAAGAAAATCTTCAATAAATACATGGCATCGTGTTAAAAGACAGTGAAGCGAAGTTGTTTATACAACAGTATTTTGACAGTGAAATAGAAACAGTTAGGTATGAAAAGCTTTTTCGCAGGATGAGCACAACGTTCGTTAACATCACAATTCCCCACGCTTCAGCAATCTCAACGTCAAAATTGTTTGAATTACCTAACAAAGTAATTCCACTCTCTCTCTCTGTATTTTCCAGAATTAACCTCAAACAATTTTTCCTCTTTCAAAATATGAGAAGACATTTACTGTGAAGAAATATGCATAGAATTCTAAAGTTACAGCTGCAGTTAATGGACACCTTGGATAAAAATGTAAGTTGCAGTATATTAACGGAATAAAATTTTTAAAAACGTTGGATTAACCTTAGAACTATAGAGCAATTCTTTAATTTTAATTTAAAAAATTGTTGTTAAATACATTACTTGAAAATCGAAATGCTTCTTACTATTATATTCATAGAATTACACAAATTTGTTTTATAATTCCTCGCAAAAGCACCTTTGGGGTATTAATAATTATAAAATAAAGATTTCCAGGTGAGTCATTTCTATCCATCTTGTAGTTCTAGTGTTAAGTATATAGAGCTGAAAGAAAGTAATGTAATTATAAGGTGCACAGGTGTTCAGAATATAATAGGAAACATACCTCACTGCAAAAGTAAGGAAGTTGTTAATCTCATTATACCCTCTTAAAGCTCCAATTAAAAAGATAACTCCCCGTTTTAATCCGGAATTGAAATATAAATTAGGAAAACGTAAAATATCCACTGTTGAAACAAATATAAAGCTCCCTGGTTATAAAATGTCAAAGGTCGGCAGTTTTACTTCGCTATTACCGCTTACCAATTTAGAAACTGCTGATATAGGACAATCAATCTTTTCTATAAACGTACTTCCCCCACGATAATCTTATTAGAATAATTTAAAAAATGATGACTTTTCGACGGGGAAAGAGGATTAGAAATCACACATGGTTATACTTAGGGAGATAATTTCGCTGCTCTAAAGTATATACACATTTTCTTTATTCTTATAAGTGTCAGAAAGAAGATATGAAAGCTGTAATAAATTAGATTAAATTTTTTGCATTCTAATTCGTACGGTATTAAAGAAGATATTTTAATAACTCATGAAATATCGAAGCAATGACAATAAAAAATAGCTGTAAACGCAGTTATAGTACATACGCACGACGGAGGTACAGATGACAGGAAGATATAACTATTTTTAGTTATTTCTCTAGTTATTACTACGTTTACAGCTCGTTGCATTGTGTACCATTGCGACCACTGATTTTTTTGTTAATTATATTACTGTAAACAAAACAGGAAACTGTTTTGTGTTTCGAGATTATATTGTTGATAAACTTTCATTTATTTATGTGTCTAACTAATGAAATCGTTCAATTTACACTTTTTTACACAAAATACACTTTTGTAGTATATGTGTACTACAAAAGTAAAAATATAGAAAATAGAGTGAGAAGAATCCAGCAAAGTTAAAATTAAAATATCTCCTAAACTATGATACTTCTTCGACGCACATAAGTTAATACTTTTCTACGCGTAATACACAGTTGCATCGATTGCTATATAAAAGCTTATATAATTCTCTTTAACACTAGAAGTACCGCATCAGTCCGTGTTTGCACTTGCATTAGATATTTGAAATTTTGAAACGCAGGACAGAAGAGAATATTGTAAAGGCAAAATACTAAAAGTTATATAAAAAATATGTCCAAAGTTTCATTTAATGCATTATGTAGAAATAAAGTATCTTGAAGTTTATTTAGATTGTTTCAATTTCATATTTAATTACGGAATAACAACCGGTGACACGGAATAGCTTCTGCATAAAATTGCCAGTCAACAATCTGTTAAATGTTCGGTAATTATAGTGTTAATAACATGAAGGTAATCTTAAAATCTTCGAAACTCTTCAACTTATCGGACAACTTTTATTAACACGTTTAACGCCGGATGATTTCATACAGCACAATACACAAAATGAGGAAAATACAACCATAAAATATAACATTGTGAACAACAGTAATTCCATTTGGTTGGGTGTCACCGGTGACCCTCGCGGCATTCAACGAGTTAATAAATTCCTTTTGTGTCTCCAGAAACAGTGGAGATAATCAAGCCTCAATTCTTAGTAAAACACTTTGTGTATTTCAACGCAGTCTATATCACAATTTCTACATATTTTTGAGCAGCGGAATATATCGATCGTGCAGCAATTGTAACCGGCTATTCTGGCAGCTCTCTCCTTCGTCGTAAGAACACGAGGAGAGGACTGCGAATTGATCTGATGCAGGAAAAAACGCGCGATATCCGAGCGACCATTGTTACAGTGATGGAGCGTTAGTCTGTTATCGAGACGAGCGGGGCGAAAGAGAAAAACGCGAACGCGGAGGGGTGTATAAAACAGACTCCAAGCGCAATCGCCGCCCGCCGCGACAAGCCTGATAAGTTCCACCGCTAATAAGCGCGGACATCGTGCAGTTCACCGCGGAATTAACACGGTACAGTTTAAGCCTGATATCTGAAACGACACGCGACTAGCCACAATTTGCATAGAGCGCAGTTAGAAATGCAAACTGTCGCGGAAATCTCAGTTACGCGATACCTCGGGTTTCGCCGGGTTTCCAGAACAAACGTAATGAGGATACAATTTAATAACAAGAGAGAAAGGAATATGTGTGATTTATCGAGGAATCGTCCATTAACCCTTTCAATGTTTATGTCGAGTATATTAGAAAGGTGACAATTATTTGATGAACGCTATAACTACCGAGCAAGCGAATTCCCTTTTTCTTATTTTGGTATAGAAACGCTAAAAGTGCATCTACTGAGATTTCGACCAACTATCATTCTGTCTGTGTATTACGAAAACAATTCCTTCAATAATTGCTCGGAGAATAATTTGTTATCATTTCAATATTTGAAGAAGAAAAAATCAAGAACCAGTCACTTTGACCCGTCTGGTAGTTTTAGTGTTAATGACAAGTGTATTTCTGGAGTAATGAAATTTGTTTTTGGTATTTGAAGTAAAATTTGTGTGAAACAAGAAAGGTATTTGTGATTTTGAGCTATTTTGGAATAATAATGAATGGAATGTTAATAAAGAAAGTGTAATAATGGAGAAACAGTGAAGTAGCTTCGATAATTGTATTGGTAACTTTTACAGAGCAGAATATTGCTCTATTTTCTAAAAGCAAATTAAATAATTAATTTATAATTTTTCTTTTTTAAATATTTAACATGAAGGTATTTTTAATTACAAGTATTGATGGTTATATACTGATTTTTTAAATCATTTTTGTGCGATACGAATGGGAACAACACATTTTTCTTCCACTTCGTAAATATTTTCTATTTGCAACTGTTGTTTTGAAATTATAGTTCCAGTAATGTCAAAAGTATAGACATTTCAAAGTTCTCAACACTATTTATAACATATAATTTTTCGAACTTCCAAGCAATTAATTAATGTTATATATTGATAAAGAGCATTCCAAAACTTTCAAAACGGCATTCTACAGAGTATTTGCAATAGAAGAATCTTATCTGCTTTAAAAGTTAACGTGAAAGTGCTATGGCAAATGAAAAAAACGTTCGACTTATCATAATATTGAGTTGCTATATAGTATAGTACTTTTTAGCAGTAATATGTACACTATACAGCACAAACAATGGCTCAACATTCACTTATAGTAGAATTTTCTTATGTATTATCAATCCAATTTTATTGTCTTATGACTTTTAAAGATTTGAAACACTTCATAGGAAATACTGATTTATTACGCATTCTTAATTATTATTAACCGCAGTAATTCGTATTGGGCTTTTGTATTAATGATGCTTAATTAATATTTAATACTTGATTTAATTTCTCTATATCCACGAAGAAGATAGTTTATTATTGAATATAATAATTTAAGTCAACTAGGTAACAATTTTTACAGAAATACATTATTATAGATACCTTGATTGTATTTCTCAGGATATGTTTCTAAAGAATGGAATTGGAATAGAAGGTACATATTCTACAGTTACAAAATCTGTTAAAATAATTTTTATCGAAATATTAGAAAATTTGATTAATAATGCTTCTTTAACCGTCATTGTAATATTCGTAGCATTTAATAGATGTCACTTTAATAGATGTCACTACTTATTATTATATCCAAGTTTTTTACTTATCAAGCACTGAAGTTTTGTTGTTTCTTTATTAAATTCGTATACTTTGAGCCGAATTATGGATTTTGAAATTATTATTCTGTATTCTAACAACGATGATGCTGCGTTTCCTCGTCAATAATTTTTATATATCAAAAGTAATGAAATTTATTTCGATGGAAGAGATACAGAACAGATTTAATGATACCCTGAAAACATTTCTAAATTTACCGTCGTGTTACGAGACACCCTCTATATTATGTTGGTAAGTGCTAAAGTGAATTCAATGAGGTATTTATTTACTGCAAAATCTTTAATGCTTCTAAATAGCAACGCTCTAATGCAAAATGATAACAAATTTGATGTTAATGGCATTATAAATGTATTACATTACTATGCTAAAGGTGAACATAATGATAAATGATAATTAGTGTTCCGTCGTGGAACAAGGGGCCTTTCGGGATACCGAGGACCGCGGCACGTCGATACACGGTTCTGGTTTATGACACGGGCGCAAACACGATCGAGCGTTCGGGACAGTTGATCCGGGGCCCGGCTTCGGCCATTGTGCAAGTCAGCCTCGCATTTTCTGTCCCGTACAAAATTCGCCCCTGTCATAAACCAGACAAATTCTCGCGCAGCGGCGAGGATTACCCGCGGCCATGGGTACGTGCCCGTACTTAGGTGGGCACGTGCACATGGGCCCACGTAACGGGGTTTTCGTCGCTGACTAACCGAACGTGCGCGCAACAGCGAGGACTACCTGCGGACAAGGGTGCGTACTCACATCGGGGTACACCCTTGCACGTTCGTCAAGGTAGCGGTATTTTCTCGCTGTTGCCAAACGTATTTTTTACTCGAAACTTCGTCGATCTCTTGTTCCCACTCCGTCAGCATCCCCCTCCGTACATCCGAAGGAGGGGTAAGAAAGTTGACTTGTGGGTGCAAGAGTTCCGACGAAGGTTAGTCATCCATCCGCATTCGACAAGTCAGTTATACATCCGCATTCGATAAGACAGTCATACATCCGCATTCGACAAGTCAGTTAGACATCCGCATTCGTCAAGACAGTCATACACACGCATTCGACAAAACTGTTCTTTCCATAGTTCACGACACGCGTTCGACAAATAGAGTTCTCGTACAACATTCGGAAAACTCAATCACGCATCATCTTCGAGTCTATCACACGACAGACTCGTACAAAATTCTCGATTCGAACAAAACGTAACGCGAACACGCGACCACTGCTCTACCGACGGATCCAGGTGCCCAAGATTAATTTGGCGGGCATCACACGTCGATCGTAGCGTAACAATTTCTGGTTATACGAACCGGATCTGCTAACTACGACACACTACACATTTTTGGTCCTTCGAGCCGGATTTGCTACCTACGATCCCACATAACATTTTGGTCCTTCGAGCCGGATCCTCGGCCTACGGAAGCAGTGCGTGGAACACGAACGAGCCGGAAACAAGCATCGAGACGACAGCAAGGGAACCAGGAGGAATCCAGGCTACACCTACAAGGCAATTCGGGAGAAAATCGTCGAGGTAAGCTCGTTTCGAATTGTCGATCTCTCAAATATCCTTTCACAATCCTCGCTTCTATTAAAATGGCAACGAACGTAGAAGCCAATAGCAACGAACGCATCCGGATGCTCAAGTATAAACAACGGGCATTCAAAGGCCAGGTGACGGTATTTAAAGATTTTATTCACAAGCTACAACCTTCCGAAAACGCGCCGTTCAAACTTCGCGAGCGCATTGAGCGTATACGCAGTCTCTTCGACTCCTTCAACAGGGACCAAGATGAATTGGGGTACCTTGAAAATCTGGAGAGTTTAGACCCCGAACGCATAACAATTACGGACAATTACGACGATGCCCTCGCGGACGCCCGCCGTTTGTTAGATAGCCTTGAGAAACCGGCCCGAAACAGCACACCGGTCAACGCTTCCGACTCCTCCTTGATCGGGTCTCCGTCGCACCCGATCACCATCAATTTGCCAAAAATAGATTTGCCAAAATTCGACGGGAAGCTCGAAAACTGGACGACGTACAAAGACGCGTTTCTTACGATGATAGACGCCCATCCAGGTCTTGCAAACAACCAAAAATTAAATTATCTGCGTCTATCATTATTGGGCCAAGCCGCGGACGCGATCGGTGCATTCGCGATCACAGAGGATAACTATAAAACCGCGTGGACTCACCTCTGTGAAATCTATGACAACAAACGCGTGTTAATTCTCCGTCATGCCGCGTTGCTTATTGATACGCCGACGATGCAGAACGACTCTCCGGAATCCATTCGAGCCCTACGAAACCATTTACAGCTGCACATTAGGTCATTGCAGGCTCTCGGTCGGACGCCAGAAGATATCGGCAATGACCTATTGTGTAGCCTCGCGATTTCGAAAATGGGAAAGGGCACCCTGAAATCGTGGGAACGTACCCTGACCGATACAGAGGCGCCAAAAATCGAGGAGGTGTTCAAACACCTCCACATTGCGGCGCATCAAACGGAAAGCTACGTTTCCACGACCTCGACGCGAACCACGTTACGGAACCATCACGAGGTTCCAAACAAGGAGCCGAAAGGGTCGGGCAGGCATCAGAAGCATTCGAAACCAAGCCCGACGTACTCTCAAGTCACGCGACATCGGACGTACGTCACGAAGGAACGGACGCCACCGTCGTCACCGCGTTCGACATCAATCGCGCGTTCGACCTCATCGCGGGCGTCTACACCGCGGTCGACACCACCCTCGTCGCCTTCAACGCAACGACGACGAATCTCGCGCCCCTCTTCACCGCGACAGGAGGAAAACACGCCGCGTTGCCACCTTTGCAAGGGAGTCCACGCGATGTATCATTGCGCGAAATTTGCCGCGATGACGATAGCCGAGCGAACCGAAGCGGCTCGAAAGGCAGGGTTGTGCCTTAACTGTCTCCGAGACGGTCACAAAACTGAGAACTGTCGATCCGGGACCTGTCGTGTGTGCCACGGACGACACAACACGAAGCTTCACCGTCATAACGAGACAGCTAAGGCATGACTAAGGGTACCTACACAAACCACGTCACGTCCGACGGCTACACAAACCACGTCACGTCCAACGGCTACACAAACCACGTCACGTCCAACGGCTATACAAACCACGTCACAACCAACGGCAACACGAACCGCGACACGAACCGCGACACGAACCGCGACACGAACCGCGACACGATCGTCTCCGACACGAACCGCGACACGAACCGCGACACGAACCGCGACACGAACCGCGACACGACCGACTCCGACACGAACCGCGACACGACCGACTCCGACACGAACCGCGACACGACCGACTCCGACACGAACCAAGACACGAAAGGTACAACACGTTTGTACGGCCTCCGCGATCGACGTCCCTGCGAATAATCTGCTCGCCACGGCAGTCGTCAACGTTCTCGACCGCGACGGAAGGGCAGTAGAGTGTCGCACGCTGATAGACACGTGCTCCACCGCCAACTTCATGACCGAAAATCTCGCCGCGAAATTAAAACTACCGGCTCAAAAGAGCGCGACAACGATTGAAGCGCTCAATCAAATGAGCACGGTAGCTACGAAATTAATCACGGCAACGATAAAATCTAGAATGGCGAACTATCAGCGTGTGTTAACATTCTACACCATTCCAAAAATCTCGGGTCCAACACCGGATCAACAGATCGACCGCGCAAACATTCCCATTCCTCCGAACATCAGACTCGCGGATCCGCAGTTCCATCGTCCGGGAACCGTGGACATGCTCATCGGCACCGGACCTGCGTTGTCGTGCCTGAGCATCGGGCAACGGAGTCTCTCCCCCCGAAACGGACCGGACATGATTCTCCAAAAAACACAGTTTGGATGGATCATCGGGGGGAGCGTTCCGACCGCGAAATCACGTATCAAGGCCCAGACTTTCCTTACAAGTCTACAGTTCGACTTAAGGAAATTCTGGGAATTGGAGGACGGTCCTCATATACAACATCTGACTTCGGAGGAACGGGAATGTGAAGAACACTTCAAGGATAACGTTACACGCGACAGCACCGGCCGTTACGTCGTAGCGTTACCCTTCAACGAAAAGAAACGGGACATCGCGGAATCGCGATCGCGCGCACTAAACCGTCTAGCAGCACTCGAGCGGAAACTGAAAAGGGACTCGTCGCTCAAACGCGAGTATTCCAACGTTATGAAGGAATACCTCGACTTAGGGCACATGAGCCAGGAGGAAACCCCCGGCACGCACGGTTTCTACCTGCCTCATCACGCGGTCCTAAAAGAGTCGAGCGAAACCACGAAGGTCCGCGTAGTGTTTGACGGTTCCGCGAAATCGAACAGTGGAGTCTCCCTCAACGATGCCTTGATCACCGGACCGACGATTCAGGACGATCTGCTGGCGTTGCTTTTGCGATTTCGTATGCATGCATACGTCATCACAGGCGATATCGAGAAAATGTACCGCCAGTTTATCATACGTCCTGAGGATCGGCCGTATCAACGCATCTTGTGGCGAGACGAACACAACAACATAAAGACATACACGTTGAACACGGTCACATTCGGTTTGACCTCTGCTCCGTACCTCGCGATCCGGTGTTTGCATCAACTCGCGCAAGATGAACAGAACAACTATCCCGTGGCGGCAGATGTTCTTCGACGCGACTTGTACGTGGACGATCTCATAACGGGAGCAAATACATACACGGAAGCATTGAACATTCGCGATCAAATGCTCGGGTTATTAAAACGCGGCGGACTCAATATCAGACAGTGGGTCTCCAACCATCCGCGACTTCTCGGCGGACTCTCCACGTCGCAAATTCACCCGAAGGTTTTTGGCGACACAATGGTAAAAACCCTCGGCGTGTCTTGGGACTCGCGCCGCGACAACATCATTTACGTAGTCGACTCGAACCATAACCAGCGGGTCACGAAACGCAACATTCTTTCCGCGATCGCGAAAATTTTCGACCCCTTGGGCTTACTCGCGCCGGTCATCGTCACCGCAAAAATCCTGATGCAGCGATTGTGGCAACTGCAGTTAGACTGGGACGAGTCACTCCCAGCTCTTTTTCATACGGAGTGGACTACGTACGTCAAGGAATTGCCGCGGTTGGAGCACGTTCGGTTTGAACGACACGTGTCTCAACGCGCGGCTAGACGTATCGAGCTCCATGGGTTTTGCGACGCAAGCGAGCGAGCCTATGGAGCTTGCATTTACATCCGCACGATAGATTCCGCGGAGAACATCAAATCTCAATTGTTGTGCGCAAAGTCTCGAGTCGCACCATTGAAGACCGCCACTCTCGCTCGTCTAGAATTATGCGGTGCCGTCCTCCTCGCATCCCTCTACACGACCGTACGCGACGCACTGACTTACCGACTCGACAAGACATACTTCTGGACGGACTCGACAATCGTACTAAATTGGTTACAAAAGGAACCAAACACGCTAAAAACATTTGTGGCCAACCGCGTGGCAGAAATACAGAAAAGGACCGACATTGCCGCGTGGAATCACGTACGCTCGAACGACAATCCGGCGGACTTAGTTTCACGAGGACAGACCCCCTCGGAGTTCGCTCGTGCCTCGATCTGGTACCATGGCCCACAATGGCTCAGCCACGACCGTTCGAGGTGGCCTGAATCAAGGTTCGCGCCCTCCACGGAGGTACCGGAATCGCGGCCGGTGATGTGTCTCGCCACGTCCGTCGTTCGAGACGACGGAATTCTGCGACGGTTTTCATGCATAAAGAGACTTCAGCGTATCGTGGCCTACTGTTTACGGTTCAAAAGGGACTATCGCGCGAACGGACCACTGTCGGTTGAGGAGATTCGCCGCGCTAACGAACGCGTTGTTTTACTCGTGCAGGCTTCCGCGTTCGCGACTGACTTGCACCGCCTCGACACTGAGCGCGAACTCAGTCCCAAAAGTAAGTTGCTCCCGTTGCACCCGTTCCGCGACAAAAAGGGAATACTTCGCGTCGGAGGCCGACTACAAAACTCCGACCTACCGTTCGACCAAAAACATCCGATCTTACTGCCCAAGGGACATTTCATAACCGAACTGATCATTCGACAAACACATATCGACAACCACCACGCAGGACTGAACACGACGTTACACAACATACGACAACGGTACTGGCCCATCGACGGCAAAAACTCGGTGCGTAAAATCATACGACAATGTATCCGTTGCTTCCGCGTCAGCCCACCGAGCACCGAATATGTAATGGGTCGTCTACCCATTACCCGCGTCACCCAGTCTCGACCCTTCCAGAATTGCGGCATCGACTATTGTGGACCATTTTCCGTTAAGGAGAAGAAATATCGAAACCGGGCTCGCGTTAAGGTTTACGTTGCCGTCTTTGTCTGCTTCGCTACGAAGGCCGTCCATCTCGAGGTTGTCAGCGACATGACGACGGAAGCGTTTATCGCCGCGTTGAAACGCTTCATTTCGCGAAGGGGCATATGTCGTAACATCTACTCGGATAATGGCACCAATTTTGTGGGTGCCAATAACGAACTCACCCGGCTCTACCTAGATTTGCAAGGGGATGATGTGTTACGGCATTTCCTTACCGATAAGGAGATGTCATGGCACTTCATTCCCTCAATTTCCCCCAATTTCGGTGGTCTCTGGGAAGCTGCGGTAAAATCTTTTAAACACCATCTCCGACGGGTAATGGGTGACAATTTATACACGTTCGAACATTTCAATACCATAGTAATCGAAATAGAAGCGATCCTAAATTCCCGTCCGCTGACACCACTTTCGTCAGATCCTAATGATCCTTCTGCTCTCACTCCCGCCCATTTTTTAATCGGCAATTCGTTGACGGGCATGCCCGAGACGAGTTTTCACGATGTGCCGAGCAATCGCCTGTCATCCTGGCAACATGCCCAGAAGGTGAAACAGGACTTTTGGACTAGGTGGCACAAGGAATATATCCACCACCTCAACGTGCGACAAAAATGGACCCGAGGATCGCACGAAATCAAAACGGGATCTCTCGTGGTCCTCAAGAACGACCATCTTCCGCCGCTGCAGTGGGACCTCGGACGCATCGAAGCCGTACACCCCGGCTCAGATGGCGTCATCAGGGCGGTGACAGTTCGTACGGCAAACGGCACGTTCAAGCGGAATGTCAAGCAACTCGCGCTTCTTCCGACGGAAGACAACGCTTGACATCCCAGGGTGGACTGGAGCATCCACGCAGTCCACGGCCTCCACGAGAAGAAGATCATCCTCTCGGATCATCACGCAAATTTAGGA
Source organism: Nomia melanderi (assembly GCF_051020985.1). NCBI lineage: Eukaryota > Metazoa > Arthropoda > Insecta > Hymenoptera > Halictidae > Nomia > Nomia melanderi. Next base: position 3,093,819 of record NC_135009.1, read on the forward strand.
TTAAGTCTTCGTCGTCTACACGACCCCGTATCGCAACATTGTATATTACATTCGCACATTGTCAACACTCGTACGCAAATTGATCGACAGGGTCTCTCAACGGGGGGAGCATGTTCCGTCGTGGAACAAGGGGCCTTTCGGGATACCGAGGACCGCGGCACGTCGATACACGGTTCTGGTTTATGACACGGGCGCAAACACGATCGAGCGTTCGGGACAGTTGATCCGGGGCCCGGCTTCGGCCATTGTGCAAGTCAGCCTCGCATTTTCTGTCCCGTACAAAATTCGCCCCTGTCATAAACCAGACAAATTCTCGCGCAGCGGCGAGGATTACCCGCGGCCATGGGTACGTGCCCGTACTTAGGTGGGCACGTGCACATGGGCCCACGTAACGGGGTTTTCGTCGCTGACTAACCGAACGTGCGCGCAACAGCGAGGACTACCTGCGGACAAGGGTGCGTACTCACATCGGGGTACACCCTTGCACGTTCGTCAAGGTAGCGGTATTTTCTCGCTGTTGCCAAACGTATTTTTTACTCGAAACTTCGTCGATCTCTTGTTCCCACTCCGTCAGCATCCCCCTCCGTACATCCGAAGGAGGGGTAAGAAAGTTGACTTGTGGGTGCAAGAGTTCCGACGAAGGTTAGTCATCCATCCGCATTCGACAAGTCAGTTATACATCCGCATTCGATAAGACAGTCATACATCCGCATTCGACAAGTCAGTTAGACATCCGCATTCGTCAAGACAGTCATACACACGCATTCGACAAAACTGTTCTTTCCATAGTTCACGACACGCGTTCGACAAATAGAGTTCTCGTACAACATTCGGAAAACTCAATCACGCATCATCTTCGAGTCTATCACACGACAGACTCGTACAAAATTCTCGATTCGAACAAAACGTAACGCGAACACGCGACCACTGCTCTACCGACGGATCCAGGTGCCCAAGATTAATTTGGCGGGCATCACACGTCGATCGTAGCGTAACAATTTCTGGTTATACGAACCGGATCTGCTAACTACGACACACTACACATTTTTGGTCCTTCGAGCCGGATTTGCTACCTACGATCCCACATAACAATTAGAGACTAGCAGTTGACGGAGTAATTATACTATTCATTATCAAACGTTCATGCATTATCAGCTTTTGTATATTAATATGTCGAAATTTTTGTAGAACGGCAGATAATTTCATCATAGTTTTAAGAATATCACAATTATCGACAGGAACTCGTAAAAATCTCATTAATCTTCAGAAAATTCACTAGATATATTAAACTTCAAAACATCAAAGAAATGAGGTATACGTAAATAAATAAAATCTGAAATCTGTATAATTGTATACACTTGGCTTCATGCAACTCGAAGAAGTGACAGATTTAATGTTCAGGTATAGTTTACATTGGACAGGCTACTAGAAAAGTGATGTATTTCATAAATGTTATCTTCTATATGTATCATTCAGAACATATTTCACTTTTTCCACAATAAAGTTATTTTTGACACTCTCGCTGGAGAATTTTTCGTACGGTTTGTTTGAGAAAGATATGCGGATAAGGTTACGAAACAGAGAACAAACGTAAAAACGGGACTGAAGTGGATGATAAGGCACGTAGCCTCTGGTGGAGTTTTAGAAATTTCTTGAAAAATTATGCGCGGTCTGGGCAATAACGAGTAAATGACATAAGCTCCTAAATTGCTGCAGTTGTGGCGTGAAAGGAAATGATAAGGGGTTATTAAAATGTAGCCGAGTAAATGTTACGATAAAGAGCATTGCATGTTGTTTTAAGAGGCATGATATTACATGATTGATGAAAGAGAAGTGTTACCCTTAACGCTGTATCAGTTTTCCTCTCACGAATAAGTTCACCTACGGCGCCTTAACAGTTCTGTTATAAATACCAAGAAAATTACACGGCTCAGCGTTATCACGTTATTAGCTGGTACGTGCACACTTTTTTAGTACAATCGAAACTGCACCGATTTGAATAACAAGATATGCAAATTACCTGTAAGATTACTTCATAATATAATACCATGAATTACATTAAATTTTCTTCATTCTAGCTGCAAAAATTACAAAACTTATTTTAATTTTATTCCCTCGAGTATATTTGAGTTATGAATATGAATGAAGAGTATATTCGAAGTACATTTTATATAACGAATAAAGAAAGATTCGTTATAGGTTTTGTGTTTGACAGTTTGCAACGGAAAGTAGGACGTGTATTTTATGTATTCATCGCATATGCAATTGTAAATAAAAATGTTATCATTTTCAACATTATATAAAGAATGACGGAAACTTGGTCAACTTTTTTATTTTATTATGAATGAAATGAAGTATTCTTCATAACGATTCTTGTTTTTATACCTTCAATGTTTTTATTATGGTTCTCTAAAAACGTTATAACTTATTTTAATCAATTTGTTTTTAGTGTAGCGACTTCGTCACCACGTTTTTAATTGATTTGTCCGTCCGCGGTTCTCTGTCTTGAACCGGGTATATAACCCCGGTAAAACAGAGGAACGCGGCGGACGGCATTTAAGCATTTTCGGCGCGCGGCATACAACAGTAGACGAGCGACATCCGATTTTCAATTGGAACAGTAGAAAAACGGCATCTAGAGTTTCCATTATTAACTGGAGCGTCGTACGGCCGACGCGTTCCTCCAAAAAGACATCGTCCAAGCGCGCTGTATAAAGATACGAATAAATATCAGATTTTGACTTGTGTTTTACTGTCTCCTCAATAACACCTTACATCGCACCAGATTTAGTATCTATTTGAACTTAGAGAGCAATATGTCGTTAACAGTATTTCTGTTTGAAATATTCGAAATGCGCGTTGCAATGCAAAGAATTTATTTGTACCGATAACATTTTTTTGTTTATATCGACTGTCACCATCTCATGAATTTTGTTTAAAATGGAATTTATTTCGATTTTAAATATTTCTTCTTCTGGGACGATTTATTGATTTATTATCAACCAGTTAAAAAACTGCATTAATTAAATACAGTTTACTTAAAACAAACTTCATTTTATCAATTTCACTTCGGTATAAACGAATTTTATATATTATACGCGAACTTTCATCGTGTTGTTGAAACTCAATGTTTCATAACCGCACGGCTGTTAAAACTGTTAATTCATATACTTGTGTAAGCGTCGTGCAACTGGAATGTGCAGTATCTCTCACTCGGATACGAATAAAAAGGGCGATAGGGGAAACCGTTGAACAGTGTCGTCTAGTTTAACTTTTTACGATCATGTTTATTGTATGTCCGCGTTACTGCATACTTAAAAGTACTGCCAGATTGTTTTAAAGAAAGAGATTCTATTTTTTGCATATTCACTGTTACACCAAAATACCTGTACATACATACTTTCCGGTATGTTACAAAGGTTTAAACTTTTGAAGCTATTTTGTGATGGAAATAAAGAGACTTCAATAGTTCTAAATAACTCATACTATGATAAAACGAAATATGTTCTAAATAAACCTTTTTAAATAACTCGTTCTTAAAACTGGATCATATTAATTTATTAAATTCTAAGTAGATTATATCATACTCCTGACTGTCAGTACAAATATAACTTTCTTAACCTCCGTTCTTCTTAATAGGTAACGTTTGATTATATTTATATCTTGTTTGTATTCATATTACAACAAAAATTAATATACTGCAAAATATTTGATATAAATTATGCCACATACATAAAATACATTCTCTACCGTATCTTTATTCAACCGATATTGTATGCAAAGTATATATGGGAATTAAATAAGAAATACTGATACATTTCAAATTTATTTACATTATTTACATAACCAAACTAAATTTGAAGAACAACAAAATATTACATTTTCAATTAACCCGTTGCCCTATGATTTATTTCTCAACTGTATTTGATAAGACAACTTTATTGTAAATAATTTAGTAGAAAAAGGAAAGAATTTTATATTTATTCTGTATCTACGTTTACTACAAATATCAAAGATTGATAATAAAAACTAATATTTAATTTCTTAGAAATAAATGAATAACAGTTACATTTGTCGAATTTAATTTAAAATTTTCATCAGGACTCTGAGACGTTATTATAAGGCAAAGGGTTAACACGTTGACTGCTACGAAAAACATCAGCGTTTTACGTATCACTTATTCTTTTGTAGCAAAGATAAAGAGGAACAATTATTAATTATTTGCTACCACAATTCTTACGTTACACTGTTATCTAGTTATTCACGCTATTGAAAATTCTATTCGATGTCAATTGTCTTATGAATTATAATTGTTTTCAAGTCATTTCGAAGCTCCAGTCCCATGGGACCACTGTGGTAGTGGAAGTGTTAAGTAATCAAATCACACACAACACATTGCATCACATCAACGAAGTTATTATTCCTATCGCAATTTTTCAATCCACCACTGCAACATCCAACATTTCCTTTCTTTCATTATCTATTGCTCGGTTCAATCCGTAACACTCTACCAGTTGAAAATCCTAACATCCACGACTCGATCCTATAAATCAACCGGCCACGTCGAACCAGAGATACGAAACATCTATTCCGCTTTGTCTTTCTCGATCAGTATAGCGTGAGGATGCGGCCACAGTCGGCGAGAGGGCAGTCAAGATAGGGAAAGGTCAATTAATCTTTCGTTCCAATAGACGATTCGTTCCTATGCTTGGCAACAGAATGAAGATCGAAGGGTTTGGCTCGGCGAATTCGAAATCGGGAAAGGATCAACGGGTCCGAGGGACGCCGGACAAGAACAGGAAGAAAAGGGGAAAAAAGGGGAGAGAAGAAAGAAACGATCTCGTGATCTTCGCCGTTTGCCAAAGCGCAGTGCTCTTGAGTACCTCTCCACGACCTTATCCAAGCGGTGATCGCGGCTCTTTGAGAAATAACGGGCACCGCGGGAGGGACTTTCAATTATATTCGAATTCAATTACGATCTCTTCCTTCCCCCTTTCCGCTCCCCAGAATGTATTCAGCGCAAAGCTACCGTAAATTCTACAAACTTTGTGGACTTTGGCGTGTGACAACTAAAGCGGCAGTTTATTTCTTGACTGTAACAAGGCAAAATAATGCTTATTTCTTGGCTGTGACAAGCGTGCTTTATTATAAGCAAGAAGATATAGCGGTGAATGTACGACGATCCCACAAAGGCAACAAATAAACTGAAAAATATGGAAGTTCTCTCGTAACGTTGTGGATTATTTCCTGCGTTCGACTTTATTCTGTTCGTTTTTCTGAATCCTATTATCTAGAAAGGAGCAATCATTTTATGCGACGTTTTCATGCCAGTTGACTAACGTCAATTTATGACGATTACACTAGGCGTAAGCTACGAAAGTTAGAGGAACGTGATGTAATAAATGTACCAATAACAGAAAGTTGCAGTTTTTAGAAAAAAGAAGTTACTAGGCATGACAATACTCTTGAATCCCTTGCCCTACGATTTTTATCTCAGCTATGACCGATACACCTACTTTGTTATTAATAATTCATTGAGAAAAACAACAATTCAATTGTGATATTGATCGTTTATTTAATTTCACAATAAAATAAACGCATTCAATTCCTTCTGTAAATCATTTTGAAAATATGTCTATCAAATACTATTAGATTATTAAGAGTTAAATATGAAAGTAATATAATTTTGGCTTGTTCATGTTCATGTTTTTTATTTCATCAACAGAATGTCATTCTTTCTATAAAGACATCAATATATCAGTGATGCAAATCCAACGAATATGCATTACTCTGCCAAATACCGTGGCTCACAATAGTATTTAAAATATGGAGGAAATTATTTATTTTAGTAGAATCATTCTACTTCAGATGTATATTGTCCGATTTCAATGAAATTTTTACACATAATCCATATATAAATTATATGAATTATACATAGCAAAATTTCAAAATATTTATCAATCCGAAGATTTTGTGATCATTTCCATTCTATATTATATTTTTAATACATTGAAGATCGTAATTCAACGTCATAACGTTCTAACAAATACGAAGTAGGAAATACAGATATACATTTGTGCTTTATAAACGTTATTCATTTGTTACTATAATTTAGTTATTTAATTACAGTTTAATTATTATAAGTTATATAAACATTTGGTGCTTTATAAACATTATTCATTTGTTATTGTAATTTAGTTATTTAATTATAATTTAGTTACCATAAGTTATATAAACATTTGGTGCTTTATAAACGTTATCTATTTGTTATTATAATGTTTATAAAACACCGAATATTTGTCTATATTTCCTGTTTCATAGTGCAATTTCCAGCGGACCAGAATCGATATTATCGATTCGGTATTATTCGCCAGGTATCGTAACCCTTCGATCGCGCTGCGGACCCGAGCACGTGGCCCCAACAGCTACTTAAGATAGATACAAATTCTATTATATATACTAGGTAAATAAGTTGAACGTAACGAAAGTTTCAGCAGGTCAACACTACAATTGTACTGTATACTGCGGGAACGTCGACTAGCCGTACAACTTTATACCGGGAGATTCAATTATTGCGCACCGGCGCCTGAGGGATCCTTTATTTTTCCCAGGACCGGCTCGACCTTCCTAATAGAATACATGAATCCTGCATGAGGAGAGATTGGAGAGAGCAAGGTACACAAGTGTTCCAATGATTTTTGTTGTGCAGGTTGAACGTGGGTCAGCTACAAGCGGTAAGAACCATTGGATTACTATGTCTTTTCCGCTTGGAGCATAATGGAACTTTTATTAACCAAAACTATCATATTCAAATTGTTATATTAAGTAATTATTATTTTATTATCTATTATAAAAATATTTTACTGCATATTTTCCTTCTGTACGTGGTAAAGTAGTAATAAAACCAGGTTTTGTTAATACACATTTTGTTTGTACAAGTGTATAAGTATTTTTTTATATATTATAATATGGTTAATCCATGTAATTACAGAGTTGGTTCCATATTATATTGAAACAATTGCTGCAGTCGAAAATGTATTCAATATTTTTATAAAAAATTCAAACCGTAATCATTTTGTTACGCGCAAAGAAATTAAATGTATCCATAAAAGTATAACATGTGACAGAATTTAATAAAGCGTGTATGTAGAATATGCAATTTTACGTGATTGGCATGTAACTAATGATCCTGAAAATCACGTAGCGAACGTTAACAATTTATAAAAATATATAAAAAATAAAAACATGAATGAAAAAAACCTTTTTGTTTAATTGAAGCCTGCGAGATTAAAAGATCGTAACCAGATTTTAAAATACTGTTGCAGGACGTGTCAATATTGGTAATTATATAACATAACACAAACATTTTTATATCTTTCTTTTAATGCCTCAACTATTCTCTGCTGATAATATACTTTTTTATTTATAATTAACTAATTTAAAATATTAAAAAACCTCACTTAAAAATCAATTCTACTAAAATTAATTTTAAGAAATTTTCTCAATTTTATAAAGAGAAATTTGATTATAAAGAATTTATTAGAAGAATTTCGAATACTACATATAGTGTCAGAAATTGTTCCTCAATTAAAATCAAGTATGCAAAAATGCAATAATTTTGGTTTGAAGTAAATACATATTTCTTATAGTGAAATTGATTTTTCCCGCGATTTTATAACTAAAAACGTTTAAAAGATTTCCATTAACGCAATATGCGATGAGATTTTATTGCGTATAGTGTATACAGTTAGTCGATACGAAGCGTTTAGGAAACGAAGAGGACATTTTAAAAACAATTGAATCTTATGAAACAACTTTCATTAGGTTGACATGGGAAGTGAATTTTTATTCTTATTTTTATTTCCTTGTTAATGCTTCAACTCGTTGTGTTTCACCGAAATCCACTAGAGCCTTTACTCTAAAAGCACTTTCTACGGTAGTATGTCGTTTAACAAATAATAAAACATAGAGGTGTCTTCTTTAGTGGAATGAGGAGTAGGATGTTTTAAACATTTCACGCGCCAGTGAAAAATGCAAGAAAATAATAAAAATGCACTATGTAGGTATGTATTGTACATCAGTTTATTCATAGTTATGAACGATTTGAAGAAATTAATTCGTACATTATTATCTTTATCATTTCTTCAGTTTAAGTGAATGAATTTGCACTGGAGATTGTGAACCAAAAATTCTTTTATGATACAATTTTACATAATTTAAAAATTGATAATTAATTAATGAATCAAGTATTAATTAATTAATAAATAAAAATCATGTTTCATCCAGATCAGTATTTAACTATATTATTGTGACTGATTTATTCAATTTTCCAATAAAACAAATCAACATACATATTTAAAATTTGAGTTTATTTAACATGGATACAATTAATCAATTCCTAATCCATTCATTAATTAATTGTTGAAACAGCAGGAAACAATTTCTATCTTCCATAATATATAACTCCTTCTTACACTCTCTATACAATCCACATTCTAAAAGCTTAATGAAAAATCTTATTTCATAAAATAGTTACATTCCTCTAGTTATTTATTAATAGAAACCCCAAGAATTTCTAGTTTTCGCAATATATGAATCCCTCTTACACTTTTTATACAATCCACATTATACAAGCGTACTAAAAAAGCCTTGTTTCATAAAATAGTTACATTCTCCTAATTCCTTCTTCTTGCAATTACTAAAAAGATAAAAAATGTTCCTCTGAGAAATGGTTAATGAAATTGATTTAACAATACGCAAACTGAATCATAAATCAATTTAAGTCCCAATAGAGGCACCCCTGGATTTTCTATAGAGAAGTTTGAAAACGTCAGTTGAACTTCTCGGTAGCTTTAGTCTTAATAAAAAATCTTATCTTCCAAAACAGTTACATCCTTCAAAACAAGATCACGCCGCGAACAACGCGCCACGGAAACCCCAGGTCGCCCGGTAAAATCAGTATAACGGACGAGGGGTTAAAGATACCAGCGTCGGTTAATTCGAATCGAATACAGCTCGTTTGGCCATAACCGGTGCAGCCGGTATAATCTATACCCGAATCAGAGACGTCAGTGATATACGATTGTTATGGTATTATCGTGAGTACAACCATTACCCGCGGATCAATTGCATTCGCGTAAGTCCGATCGGTGATTGCGACTCCGCATGGAAACTGCGCAATCCTGGTACGATCCAACGGAATGTTGGTAATTCCCAGGATGCGCTTCCTTCCACCGTCCCGCGTACTACGCTAGCCAACCGGCTCGCAAGTCCCGCTCGCTTTCGTTCTGTTTCTGTTTCTGGGGATCGATCACTTTCAAGTCCGCGCAGTCGAGTACGCTCACGACCGATAGTCACGTATGGATGCCCGTGCTATTAAAGATCGACCGGCATAGAATTGCGTCGAGATATATACCGAAGCCGGCACGAAATGGTGCCGTTTTAATGCGCAGTCGATGCAGGATCGCGGCCGTCATTCGGCGCCGATATTGGATAGCGGAAAGTTCGAACCGTTCGTATTTACCGAGACCCGTGTATGGGTAAACGGACATTCGGCCAGGAGCTTCTCTTTTTTCTCCTCTGGCTTATTTTCCCTTTTTTTCCAGTTTCTTTTTTTTGAATGGTCCACTATGAATTATTGAATAGAATAATTCCGAGCCATTCGAATTTCCGGAATGAAACTTCTGGCGCCGGATCGCGCTCTGTTCCTCCGTGTTATCGTTGTCACCGGTGGTGTACGATTTATGCGCGGAAAGTTTTTCCGATATCTCTTTAATAACCGGTTTCGTGAAATACAGTGGCGGGTGAAGGAGAGCTCGGTATGTAATACGGCGAAAGCGATGTAATTGCGCGTAATGGAACTATATTTCCCGATGGGGATCAATTTTTCTCGGACACGTGCGGATGCGGTGTAAACAACGGAAGTTTGATACGGGAATGAGAAATTACTAAACCGGAATGAGTTTTATTTGGAATAATGGGTCGAGTGAAAGAAATGACTAAATGTAAGGGAAACTTTAGCTAAAGATATACAGGTTGGGCCACGAAGCGTGATTAGCTTAGATGATTCTGCTGCTAGTGGTTCCATTTTTAGCTAAAATAACAAGGTTGAAGGAGAGATTTAAGGCGATTGTACCAAATTTTTTGGCAACCCATTTTTTCAGAGTTATCAAGGTCACCTTCAATACATGCAGATCACGAAACGCTACTAACAGTTTACGTCCGATGTCATTAAATGTGACCCAAGGTATAGAACAAAATGTTTACAAACAGTACGTAAGAGATCAAGTCAATAATGACTAATACAAATCTATCAACAGTTTTATAAAGTGTACTGCGAAGCGGCTTGCTATTCCTCTTTAATAATATAATCATTAAGAATCTCGCAAAACCCTTCCGACAAAGAATTTTCTTCGGTACTTTTAGATTCAGGAAAAAATATTTGTCATGATACTTGTCGAATACGTCTCAGTATCCTCCAAAAGATGGATGTAAAAAATAGTAGGTTTACCTGTAAAAAACTGAAGGTGACCTTGATAACTCTGGGGAAAAAACAGTTCACCAAAAATTTGGTACAATCATGTTAAAGCTCCCCTTGAACCATGTTTTATCTAATAACCGCTGGCAGCGAAATAATTTGAACTGATCATGCTTCGTGATCCACCCGGTATACAAATAAAGATATATTCGGCATAGCTGAATGGGGGGGGGGGGGGGAGTGGCCCCAAACCAAATGGATTGGAACGTACATCATTCGATAGACTTTGTTAAGAAAACTCTTTCTGCTAAGTTCTAAACCGCCACCACTTGTTTAGGGTAATTATAGGGTGCAAAGCAATTTATGGATTAGTCCCTATGTCTTTTAATCTTCTTGTTAAAAAATGATGACAAAAAACAAAGTTATTTTACTTACTAAGTTACATAACTGTGAATTTCTTTCAAATTTTTAATTGCAAAATCAATTTTTAAAAAATTGAAGATTTTTATAAATGTTGATTTTGTATTGAAATTATAAAAGTAACACTTTTATATTTGAAATTTGTTTATATTGTTACTCTAATTGGGGTGTGATCATGCTTGTATTTTTACAGTATTTATATTTTGTTATGATTACTAATATGTAACTTTTTTATATATAATTTTTTATAAAGGCTATACGCTTTATTTCAAGATAAAAGTTATTTGTTTGGCAATTGCATATAATTATAATTATATTGGAAGTGTGACACAGTAGAAAAATTAGGAAGTGGGTAAGTTATTACTTACAGTTACTTACAGTTCCAGGAGTTTTTAAGTGAGATGCATGTTAGTAATTGTACTTCGTAAACTTTGAAAACTTTAAACGCGTTTTTCTCGAAACTTTACCTATTCTTGTTTTTGTCCTAACCGCGAGAATACAGAGATTTACATCGCCATAAGAAAGTAGCAAGCAATACATTAAAAAAAATATTCCTTTAAGAATAAACCTAAATCAAAGTTCGTAAAAATTCTTCTTTTGCATGAAAAGAACCACAATGTCTCATTTTCTCTATGCTCTTTCTCTATACTTAGAAATTTAATTATTAAATTAACTTCAGCCTCAAACTGGAAACCTCATCTGCAACACAGATCAAGAAAAATGTCATATTTCGTATTTCCTCTTCTGAACAAAACGAAACAAACATTTCTGAATATACATGTTATATTAACATAATACAAGTTTTCATACACCTATTATACATCGTTGAATTCGTCTCAAAACTCACTATTACATTACAGGAAAACAATATATGATTTCATTTAAAAAGGAAACTAGCTTGACCTTGATATCTTCCTCGCGTATGTTATGAAAATAACATAAATAACACATAATGTGCCCCTTTATACGAAATAACTTTTATCAGAACATCTTTTTTCTAACTTCAATACATTACGAGATATTCCACCGTACAGGCTTAACACTAAATTTACGGGCATTTATTGTACGATTTACTCTATTGCTCCTAAAAAGATTTATGTTCGTTGATTCGAATTTTGGAAGTTTGAGGTTTAAGAATAGATAATTGAGGTACATATTGATGTAACTCCATCAATCAAAGTCGACTTAAACATGTATGAAATAATGTTTATAAAATTTAATATGCGTCAAACTGACACGTTCCATAAACCTAGTGTTAAACGGCACACGCTGTATATAAATAATAAACAGTAACTATTCCATTACCGGAAAATTCACCTCAGAATAAATTAATTTTCCATTGAACTGACTGTCGATGCCTCTGAATTCACCTACATAATCCTAGCGCTTGCTATAAATTGCGCATAACATAATATTCGGATAAAATAGATCATAATCTCGATCCATCGAGGACGTATATTCTCTTTGCCGGGCGCCTCTAGTCTGATTCCCTATCGGTAATTTTAGATGCAGATAAGCCTAACTGCCGTCTAAACAGTTTCGCCCGGGATCCCAAGAACTTGGGACGCCATCGACACTCATGAAGAATTCAAATTCAGCCGGAGGGAAGTTCCCGGGCAAGGTTGCGACGCTATGAAACTAGTTATCCGTTGTTTGATGTGTTATCTAAGAAGGGGACCCATGGGGGAACGGCGTCTTGTCTTGTTAATACTTTAATTTCGCGCGTTGCACGGTATTCCGTGACAGGGCCACGGACCTGACAAATGGAGCTCCGCCGCTCCGCGCCGCGTTGGCACGCGAACTTTCCGCCGTACGCGGAACAGGAGAGCGGACTTAATTGTTTGCTTACCGGATTGTTGTTAGTTAAAGTGCAAAGTTGCTGATAACCCGGGAAAGCGAAAACGAACAAGCAAGAGTAACGCATAACTTCCTCCGAAGATAGCAAGGAAACCGTGCGATGAGGACGGGGGAGTATTAAGCGAATGGATCCTCCCGCGTTCGCATAGAATCTGCCAACCGAAGTGCGAGATCATCCAATCTGATCGCACTTGATCATCGTGCCCAAGGAAACGCTCCAGCGAAATGTTTCGGCTGTAAAATTCCATGGATCGTTCCATCAGCGCGTAACGTTGAGTGTCTGGATTGAACGGGAAACTTTTTGATTGAACAGGTACGTCTCAGCGTCGGTTTCATTTTTCTGAACACCGAAGAAGGGACATTGATGGACATTAACAGTAAAATTGGCAGACGGGTCAGAGTGACTTATTCCTGATCTCTTATTTTTATAATTATTAAAAGTAAGATGTTCGTCTGAGAAATGATTGAAGAAATTGATTTAGCAGTACAAATTAAATTGTAAATCAATTATAGTCTCAATAGATGCACTCTTAGAGTTTCTATACAGAATTTGTATTCGAAAAGACAATTTAACTGCTTGGTAGTTGTAGTGTTAAAAATAAAGGGAATTTAATATGTTTCCTAGCATTGTGTTTTCTATGGGGAGGTCTATCGATTCTGTGGTTATTGTTTAAATAGATGTATTGATTCCGTGTAAGTGTCAATATTTTCTCGGTTTGTGAAAAAAAATGATGTTAAGTTAGCGAACGTTGTTGGATATTGATCAACAATCAATTTACGTTCCTTATATATTTCGATGACAGTGCTGATTATAGCTGACGTCCTTATAACGAACTGTAGATATATATTAACATTGATTATTGTTGACATGCTCAGAAAAGTATTTGTCTTTTTGTGTTATTGTATTTTAAAATACAGAAAAGTTTGCATTTGTTATTATATAAAGGCATAAAATATATCAGTTGGAATTGTTAGGAGAATTCGGAAGTATAATGTCAACAAATATTTTTAAAAGTTACATAAAAAGCTTATTCCGGAAGAAGTACATAGTAAGGAAACGATTAAATGCAAAAGAATTGGAGAAATTTGCGTTATTGGTATTTATACGCTTGCAGTTTTAATAAATCTTTTTTCAAAAGATAGTGCGGGTTCCAATTATAGCTAGACTTACAACAAATACAACGATCACTGAATTGTTAATTTTGTAACGATCAGGAAAGTCACAGAAACCAAACTGCACTGACAATTACGAATAATTCGGTATTCTAAAAACATATTCGTATCGTTAATGATATGTTGAGTATAGTGATTAATATTTTAAATCATATGCTTATTCAATCCTGCAAAAAGGCTTCTATGACACTGTAAAGGCGCTTTTAGATAAGAATTCTGCTTTAACTACTTTAACCTGTTAGCTGTGGAATTTAGTTTAAAAAATCTCTTGTTTCGCGCGTAATAAAATCAAAAAATAAAGGTGTATATTCGACAAACGCACGATGAATGTATCTAAAGTAAATTTTAATGAAAAACTAAAGCAAAACAAAGAAGAATTATATATTTATCTAAAAAACTAAATAACTCATCGTTGAAAGAATTAGTATCATTTCAAGCTTTAAGATAACGCGTACACTCGGCAAACGCAGTTAACTGGTTAAGATCAACTTTTAAACGAATTCAGTAGATACTTATGAAAGGAAAGAAAAACGGTACTTTCAGAAAATTCATGCACACACAAAACTGATGCGGTACAATGGAAAGGTAAGATTCGATTTCAAGATCCACGTACCGCGTTTTAACTAGTAAAAATAAATAGCAAGAAGCGGTTGCGTCCATGTCTGTGCATTCTCGCATTCGGTGGGCTGAACGCCAGGCAGAAGCCATGAAATTTTTCTCGGTTGCGCTACAATTTCGTATCTGTACCATCGGATCTAACCAAACCTTAAGCAACCAGCAACCACATTGTTCACCTCTCACCATTCATTTGACTTGAACGTATGCCAGAATAGTCGCAACTGACGTAATCAGATTCGATGAGAATGTTAGCCATGTGCATAAGTTATGGTTTAACTCTTTGTTTTACCCTCAGGAACGTAGTTAATTGGTTAAGCATAGTTCATCTGCTATTATAGTACATTCAACTTTTTACATGATAGACACATTTTGTGTACAAATATCTGCGTGAAAAAATATACACTAGCCCCTTCATTTAGAGCTTTTGAGTTACATTATTTTAGCTATATAATTTATAATTAACAACTGTTTTACACCAAGTGAACTTTATTAAAGTGATACACTATTGTTGACAACGAAACGTTCAATTTATAAAATTGACAGTCTGCATGACAGGCAGCCACACATTTATGCGGCACTTCTTTTACGTGAGATTCTTATTGCCGTTGTAAATTGTAGTCCTTAACTTAATATGCAATTGACACTTTAAATAAATCTTCATATTCTATTGCAATAAAAATTATAAGTCGTGGTGAAGTCGTGAAAAAACGAAATTTTCGGCAGACCTTTAATGGCTGGCCGAGGGTTATTATCGTATGTTCATTATTATTTATTAGAAACTATAATATATAAGTAGATATACACAAGTAAATAATATTTACTGCATTTATAGTCAATCGTCACCAATGTAATATAACTGAAATCATGGATCAGAGTAGATAGATTTGTTAGGAAAGTACAATAATTTTTCAAACGTACATATCACTTGGGAATCGCAGCAATACTAGATATGATCCATAAGAATAGCTGAATATGATACATCCTGTGATCAAAATGTCAAAAATTCAGTTTTTACAAAATTAAAATTGGTATAAATGAAATCATTTTGGACTCCTCTGAATTAAGAAATTTACAACTTTGTAATACCTGACTATGAGTGTATTAATTTGAACTGACAAAATAAATGTATGAATTATTCTTCAAAAGAATATCTACTCAAGAAAAATAGAATTTATTCATAAGAGTGGTTGGAAATAAATTTCAATTAAAATAAAGGTACAATTAATCTCACGTTTACTAAACACGACTAATTAACACTGTAGACCGAACACAAATATATATATATACATATACATTTATACATTTATATTTTTACCTTACTATTACCTAGAGTAGTTATTAAAATACAAAATTTCGAACGTTATAATAAGAATATTGATCATTGTATCCGTCAGTTTCCGTTTAATTTATTCCTGCATAGACAGCAATTTAATTGCCATTTAACAATTTTAATTTTACCATTTCCCAGCGAAGCTAAGAAAATATCCAGAAACCTATTTAGGCGGTCAATAACTCCACGACTCTAATCCACTCGATTCAACTCAATTCCCCAACTCTTTCATACCTCTACCTAACATTGCACTCCAAAACACACCATCCGCTTCCTCATTCCCACTTTTTCCACCCACTCTTTCAGTTTCATGGGAATTATTCAAATAAGTAAAGTGGCCAGCCGCTTTATCCCACACTGTATAAAATTCCACGAGACCAATTCGATTCTACTACACACTCACTGCTAAGTACCTCAGCAGCCAATGACTCGCAACCCAAAACTTCTTCTGCAACTTATAAACTCCATCAAGTATATCATCAATAAAAGAAACACTTGGTCCCCTAATTTAATTCCATCCACGTTGGCACATGATATCCTCACTGACTTTAATCCACCCGTTTAAAATTCAATTAACAACTACTATGGTCAATAGAAGTCCTCCCACATCAGTCGTGTCCAGTAATCTGCAGTAGTAAACTGCATGCCGTTAAACACTGTAGCACTGTATAAAACTGCTGTTTCGCGAGCAGCCAGTTGATTAATTCCAATTTGCGTGCCGGTGGATAAACCGGGGATCCGGTCCTTTCTGACGTTTACGGGGAATATAAACAGCGGCATTTGATACTCGAGGCGCTTTCCTCTTTCCAGGGATCCGCGACGACAGACGGTGACAGTTCGATGAACAATTTCGACGCAGCACCGCTAATGCCGTGCCGTGCCGGTGCTGCGAATACATTTGCAAGTGCAAGCAGCGCCCAGGACGAGGAGCCCTGACCAAATACCAGATGAATGGCCGCCGCGCGGCAATGTTCTACTCTGCCATCGACTGACTGGGACGACTGGAAGTACCGGCTGGAATCCCCCGACGATCGACTCGAGAATATGTACCATCGCGATTCGAATTCCTGCTCCCGACCCCCGTCTATCGGAGCGATTATCCGTTACGGTCCGTTTAGAGGAAATCCGGTCAGCCGGCGGAGATATTGTTGCTACTTCTATCGATCTGGACTGGCAATCAAACGACAATCGCGTGTAATGGACTGATGTCTTCTGATGGTTTTTTGATTATCTGTTAGCAGCTAAATGTTCTCCTGTGGAGATTTTAGGGTAACGAGGAAACCTTTTCAATCAGCACAGGCCGATTTTGATAAAATTTATGTGAGACATAAGATAAAAGCATCAGTAGTTGACCAGTTAAGAACAATATTCTGCGTGAATAATAGTAAACGCTTGCTCCGTTATTAAATAGAGAGACTCTATGCGTGGAAATGCTGTTTGAACTTCTTACGTTATATAAGAAAGGGAACTTGTTTGAAATAGTTATATCATCCAAATTTTATAGAGATTTTTGACAACTCAATACTTGCGTTAGAAGTTGACCATCCTTCGAAACGAAAAAACTATTAATTGACTATACGTTAGTTAGTAGTTGGCCATTTATAGTAAAACCAAAAACACTAAAGGTGATTACTTTAATATTGTTTATTTGCAACGATTGTGACGAATTACAAGTAAAAGGATACACACAAATGAAAAGAAGTTAATTCCGCGTTGGAAATTGGAGGTATACAACCGACGGCAATGAAATTAATTGTTAGTTTTTACGATAAATAATTTAATTCGGATAATAGTGTTTCGAAGTTAGGTCGGCAGATATTGCAGCATATCTATCGTGCATTTATCGAAAGATTATTATTTTTAAAAACTTTATTTTATCTTGTTTTCTTTAGTTTTCCTAATAAATGGTTAACTGCTGATACCAGAGCAATTAATATCCACTTTGAAGGGGTCAAAACACCCCTCAAAGTTAAGGGTTGAAAGTATTCTTTTTATAATATTTCTGAAACTACAAAGTGTATAAAATAAATCTAAATTGTTTATTTTAGACCGAACAATTTTAAAAATACATGTTTTTCTACACCTTGTAGTTTCAGAGATATTATAAAAAATATACTTTCAACCCCGAACATTGAGGTGTGGTTTCGCTTCTTTCAAAGTGCATGTTGCCCGATAAGAAGAAACACGTGTAAAATATTTTTTTGAGAATTATGTTTCATATAAGTTTCATTGAAATCGGCGTGTGCTAGTTGAAACGATTCCATTGTACGAAGTATATTTTCCGTTTGAGCAGAAGTGAGTTAAGGATCGATATTAGATTTATTGCAAAAAAATATCTGTTTTTTAAATTGAAATTTTTTAGTTTTACTTTAGAGCTATTCTAATTATCAGATTCAAAGTATTGGATTAATGCAAAAATTTTGATGATTTCACACGTGGTTAACAACAATTTTTTTTTCGAAATAAATAACATTTGTTTTCGAACTATTAGAATGTTTAGAAAGGATACTTTTTTCTTGGTTTCTATTTAGCTTTGGTTCAGTCAAGAAATAGCTGAGAGCTCTTATTTTTATTTCTTACGAAAAAACAATCAATAACTTTCTTTAGTTGATACACACTGCTACTAGAGTTTATTTCAGTGTTTATTACTTCATTTCGTCGAAAAATTTTGGTTCATTGAGATAATTCACTAGGAACGTTAGCTCTTCTATGACATTTTTAATTTAGAAAATAAACATTATTTATTGCAGCTTGTCAGAAATCGGAAACAAACTGACTAATATTAATATGTATGCATTGCCATCAAAAAATATAGGAATAAAGAACTTAAGCTTAACTTTTACATATGAATCTTGTGACAGATAATGTTTTAGTTACTCTACCAGAACATGTTTGCAAACATTCATTAGTTTTCTACATTTACTGTTGCTCTAGATTTGTGTGAAATCTCTATAACGTTTCTCTCTTTCTTACGTTTGAATCCAGCTTAAAGCATTTCTCCCAAATGCTGTTTTCAATAATTCAGATGCCTCAGTAAAGGATTATCTTAATTTGACGTAGGAGTTCATACAAATTCATTATTCGCGAAAATCGTACATTTTAAGAGGATCAAAATCGGACGTACTCATTACGTAACAAATGTTCACGTAAAAAGACGTGGTATGGTAACCAAGCAATGCGGAATGAATATTGCGGAATTTAATAAACGTGAATATTGGTCTTTCCCTTTAAGTCATAATGAAAATTCTGCTTCCACGGACTCATAATACGCATAGAATTCCTTTTGCTTTTAATAAATTAATGTGGCGTGGAATATTGCGCCTCTGATAAGAACAGTTGTAAAAGAAATTTAATGCAGGTAGTTAATAACGTTTGCCGACGCACAAACGCAAGAGATTTTTTTCTTGAATATAAAATGTTATAATGGCTGAAATTTTAGATTTTATGAAATATTCTTTCCTGTGACATGATCAAAAAAGAATTTTTTAACTTCTCTTTTCTAGCGAGGCAGTTATAACAATGAGACGCAGCAACCAGTAGCCAGTCATTCCGTTGCATGACAATGTCAAGCCAGATACTGTTAATTATATAGTATTTGACAGACGCTATAGAAACATGGACGGAAAGTGCTACCTCATCTGGTTTGCCCCTGACATTGTAGAGTTGGGTTTCCACTTACTTCAGTTCATGCACATAACTATTTCAGAAGTAAATTGTTAAATGCAGAAGAAATTCTGAAATGGTTGTATCTTTTTATCGTTCCATAAATCAAATCATTTAACCGCTTGTTAAATAAGCGTGAAAGTGAAGAATTACTTAAAATTGAAGTTAAAGTTGAATGACTAATTAATACGTTATCCAAGATAATTAGTTAAAAAATAAACTTAATTTCGTGTCTGCCCGCGATTTTGTTTCAATTGTACAGTTGAAAGGTAAGGTGTAAGAGGTGACTTTCCAGTTTACAATTTTATAGTTTTGATTGGTTACTTGTAACCGTATTGACGATCAGTAAGTTAGTGATCGAAAATATCAGAAATTAAAAAATAAAATCCATAGAAAACTGAGTGGAAAAAAATGAAAATTTCATTTGTTTACTGACCCAGAGAACAGACATATAAGATTAGAAATCGAATTATATCAATATATAATAACTATATATACACCCTTGCTTTAAGCCAATTTTTGTAAAACAAAGTAATATACTACCATACTTTATTTGACATAGATGTCACTATTGGTGGTATTAAATAGCAATCTTTTGTAGTGAAGCAAGTGCACATAAATCTGTACGAAAATCAGGTCTGAAAACGGATCAAAAGGTGACAGTATCCGCAAGAGCAGATGCAAAAGATCGAGTCGACAATCCTAGCCAGAAAAAACCTATCTGTCCGCGGTAGCAAAAAGTTTCTTCATTTGTTGAACGGCGGCCATTGCGTGTGTCCGATTCGAGAAACTGAAAGTTTCAAAAAGTCCCCAGTACTCCGTAACACGTGTCCAGCTGCTCCAACTTTTTCCACAGAGCGCCTGGTAAATGACGAAAATCCCTCGCCGCACTGATCGATCCGAGTTAGGTACATTACAGCTTCTATTCCGGCGTGAATTTCGTCGTATGAAGGTTCAATTTGAACCCGATTTGAGTTATGTTTTCCGTGGAAGACTGTCGGTGGCGTCAAACCAGGAAACAGAGTGTAAAGTAAACGGAACACGCTCACGGATCACGTCACGCGCGGTCACGTACAGTCGCATATTTTTCAAGCAGTCGCGTGCCAAGCAACTCGACTCGTCGGGACTGCGATCGACAGAAGAACAATGAAACAGGTTTTCGTTTGATCGAAGAAAACAAATTTTCCGAAATCATTGGACACGAAGCAGATATTGTTGCTACTTCTACCAATTCTGACTGGCAATCAAACGACAATCGTGTGTAATGGACTGATCAATTTTGTTCCAGTTTACGTAAATTAACATTTTTCTTATATCGACACGTTGTTTCGCAACAAAGTTTATATAACCTTGAAAACTTCGTAATTCCAACATACGTTCCTGCTGATAACAACTATGATACTTGCATTGTAAGCAAATACCAATAGTTTAAAGTCAATAGTTCAGAAGGTACAAACACTCTTGTGACTCACTGTATATTCCACTTTCGCTGTACTAACAGTACAGAATTTCAAAGAAGCTGAAAACAATGTCAGTCGCGAAAAGTAATTAAAAGGACGTCAAAGAGCCACTTTACGATTGCAGAAGAGCACTCAGGACGGTCGTGGTAAGTAGCCGCGTCGAGAAAGAAATTTCCCGGGGCGAGGGAGGCTCAATCGACTTTTCAAAAAAAATGTCCCATCGACGTCGGGGAGGGCACGGTTATCGAGAAATTTTAACAAGCCGGCCGACGCCGGTGG
Source organism: Nomia melanderi (assembly GCF_051020985.1). NCBI lineage: Eukaryota > Metazoa > Arthropoda > Insecta > Hymenoptera > Halictidae > Nomia > Nomia melanderi. The sequence goes on from NC_135009.1 coordinate 3,115,096, forward strand.
CGCGACAATGACGGCGGGGCCGACGGAATAAATCGGAAAGGTTCCACAACAAAGCTGGCTTCCTTTGAAAAGACAACGGGCCTCTGATCAGCGGAACAATTAGACGAGGAAAGCCCGCGCCACGACGAGCGTTCGTAAAAGAAAGAGGAAAGGCAGCCGCGAGGACCAGGGGAAATTAAATCTAGCCGCTCGGATGTCTCCGTCCGCCCTCATTACCGCGGGAAAGCGTAAAGATCCCGTCGAGATGAGAAGACATTGTTGCACGGAACGAGCAACGAGGAAATTCACGTTTCCCCGTTTCAGAAGTTCCGTTTGGTTCCCGTTCACATGCTCGCGCGTCTCTCGTTACACGCGTCGACGAGCATCAACCGTGTTGCCGTCGAAGACGAAACTTTTCGTGCGAAATCGACCACAATACGAGCCTCGCCGCGCGTCGTTTCGCTTACGCGTCTAGTATACCCGATGCCTCGGCAATCGCTAATCGAAATTACCGTTCCCACCCGTACCGGTAGAATAGTTCAGGCAACGAGATACGGCCGATAAGTTCGGAACTTATTACGAACATAAGCAACGTGTATCGCTGATGAGAATGTGCCCGCACTCATGGACGACGCACTTGATGAATGGCTCGGATTGCTTGGGACGCGCGACGAAATTAGCTTGCTCGGATGAATGGGAGCTATTATCTTTGGATACTTAATGTTGCCGGCGTGTCGGTTTGTGCTGGGAAATGGTTGTTGACTGTTCCGCTTTTGGCTGAGCGAGTTTTTAATTAACGAAGTTCGGTGATTTTGGAATTATATGTTTCCGCAAGTTGAACTGGGAGGAATGTTTTTGTTTGGTGAGAGAATACATGGAAATAAGATCATATCTTTTAATTGTACGTTTTAAGTTATGTCAAGCCTACAGGGACATTAGCAACTACTTTAAATTATGCAGATGACTATCTATGTATATGACTGTATTGAGTATTCTTTAGTTATGGATGGCTGATTAAATGAAGTGTACTATTTTGATTTCTCTTAGAAATTTCAAAGTATTAGAACACGAGTGAACCGTTCGGGTTACTTCTTTAGGGCCTTATAATCGTTAATAGTAAAAGATCACAATAAAATAGTTCACAAAGAGATACAGTTCTCCCATAGTAAGTCCGGTTACATGACAAAAGCGGACTAAATCGCACAATGTAAAATACGCACAGTGCATAACTCGTACATACACATATAAAAATTATACAATTGTAAAGTAAAAGCGTGGGTTGCATCCCTTCCCCGTGAGCAAACTAACCCTATCTATACCAATCTTTATTACATAAATACATCCCTTCTTGATGCACAGTATATGTTTTGGTGTGAACGTTCGAAAGCGCAAACTAAAGCGCAAACTAAAGCACAAACTAAAGTACAAATAAAACGATTACACCTTTTCTCCATTTTCCTGCAAGTTTGACCTTGAATGACCTTGAGCCATAGATCGTTGAATTCGTCTTAAAACGCATTATTTGATGGTGGATAAAAAAACGTATCATTCCATTTAAAAAAAGAAAGTTGACCTTCACTTCACCTTGGAATGTCCACCAGGAAAAGTAAAAGTTCCAACACATAGAGTCCCCCTCGGTGTTGAACAACTTTCGTGTGAAACATTTTTGCGTATAATCAATACTTTCGGAGATATTCGACTGTAACGCTTTATAATTTCCACCTTGTAGATGTAGGGATTATGAACTGCCCGTATTTTATATTGTGCGCTTTTTCCCTGTGCGATTTCGTACATGTGCACATTTTTCTGTATGCATTTTTCGTGTGCGTTTTTTTGTAAGTACCATTAAGTCCATAGCGATGGCTAAATTTAAGAGGAACATTAGTCCAAATTTAGGTATTATACTAATTTTTGGACATGCATTTGTGACAATGTGAATAAATACATTTTTAGTATCTCTATTATGGTATTAATGATGTTTATATATTACTTCATTGTATTTCTCATGTATCCATGAGATATGCTATTGTTATATGTTATACAATGTTTATAACTTTAATATTACAGGCTACACAGTATGTTTCATTTCAACTCTGCAACACTGTTACATTTATTCAAAATATTTCCTGGCAACTGAATATATTTCTTGGAATTTGTACAACCGGTACGAAGCACATTAATATTCATAACACTTCCGGAAATATCCCTCGCAAATCGAAAACAATATAACAGATAATCGAACAGATCGATCAACAGATGAATCAGTAGCTCTCTGGTGCCAACTGATTTAAAACCACACTTGGCATTCACAGTGAAATATTGCCATATCTTGAGAATGAAATCAGCGTTCGAGCTGTCCTAGATCATTTAACAGAATTTGTTCTAATGGATAGAGTACAAAGTTCAACAGTCAAATTCACTGACAGGACACAATCGTCTATGAAAAATATTAAGCTTCCGCTGGCAATATGATTTTTCTACAATGTGGTTGGCAATACGAATCTTTTATGTTCGATATCAATTTTTCATTGTTGTGATTTTTGTAAAAACTTGAAAAAAATTTCAAAATACTTATAATGCCCAGTTATATAGGAAAATAAAATGTTAGCCAAATTTTCATATCATTTTGCAATAAAAATTGGAATTGAATTGCATGGAAAAATGGAAAAATTGTATCGTTGTTAAGTGGTGAAAAGATGAGATTTTCGATAGTTCCTTAATGAACCCTATTGCCGGCTAAGGGTTAATGAGAGATACAAAATTCACTAATAACTCATAAAATAACAACAAATTATTTATCGTTCATTTTGTTTCAACACGTTCTTTGCCATCGGAAATTTCAGTCATATTTTGCTTATGAACTGTATTGATTTTTTAAGTAAAATATTAAGTTATATTCAAGACTTTAGTAATTTTTATATATTTTTACATCGTTTCTCTTTACCTTTTTTCTACTTTGTAACGTGTACCGCTATCCGTGACCACGTGTCCCTTAAAAATATTTTCTTACAAAAATTGACGTGTGCCATATGCGGTATATACTTATATATCGCTTCCGACTAAAACAGTTATGAAGAAGTCATAACCGTTATTCGGTACATCGGTTCTGAAATAGTTCTATAATTGTTATTTTTCGGTAACAAGTTGAAACAGTAATGAAGAATCGAAATAAAGAACCGAAAAATAATAATTATAGAACCATTTCAGAACCGATGTACCGAATAACGGTTATGATTTATTTCAGTTCCTCATAACTGTCTCAAGAACCGAAACCGATATCGTAACTGTTTTCAATCTTTACTTTTGCTACACGAAAGTGTTACCGAATATATTCATTTCACAAATTCTTACCCCTATATTACGTCTTACAAATTAAAAAAAAAATGTGTTTATATTTTATAACATATCCCCTTTAACCCTTTGCGCTCCTATGTCGAGCGCGACTCGACATCAATTTTATTCACAGTTGTGCTTCATTGTCAAGATATTTTTAAAATAGGTTATATTATTATGTTATTTTCAATATTATTAGTAAGAAGAATCGTTTACACTGCTTTCTACAAACTAGCTATTTTTTAAAATGCATTTCAAATAAAATATCTTAATAATACAGAGTTATCGAAGAAAAAATGCAAAAGAAATTCGGAGTGCAAAGAGTCAAATTCTACATTTATCCTGTGCTAAAATTTTCTACATTTGCGAATACTTTAAAATCGTGAGTATGGTGGACGACAAAGGCAGCGTTATGTGGCGATTCAGTCCACCCCATTCCCTGGTGCCCTGGAAAATTCTCCTCTAGTAGACTCGGAAAATCCAAATGTTCTTCGCACTACTAATTATATTAGTCAAGTAGCAGAATTACATTCTGAAACTGTAATCTGTTGGCTTTTTGAAACGACCCCTCGGGGCCAAAAACGTTTGTTTCACAATAATTTCATTTGGAAGTGTCGAGTTCCCTCCCTTCAAATAACGTGGAAACTGAAAGCCTTTGACCATCTCGTAGTGTAATCTAATCCAATTATCTTTTCACGCTTCAGTCGTTAAATCTATCATGCTATTACATTTTTCTCTCCTCTTCCCTTTTGAAGCATAAAACCCAACGTATTTTGTACCATTTCTGAATCCACGACGTTTCTTTGCTTACACGGCGAAAACTGGAGCAAATTGACTTGATTAATATCATTTACAGGACAAAGGACATTTGGGATTCCGTGGAGAATGCATATCTAGCTTGCCGCATGCTGCTATTTACCTTTGTCACAATTTTAGAGTCAAAACGAACTAATATGTTAAATAAACTGTTAACGAAAAAAAATAACAAAACATAAATATATGTTTACAAATTGTTTTAACTGTACTGAAGCATCAGAATTGTAAGATTGGAATTTATGAGTCTTTACTACTTTTTTAATCCTTGCGTGAACAACTGAATACCCGGAAACTCATTTTTAAACTTTTGCGCAATTTGTTACATTCTCGTAGAAGTCTGAGTAAATTACTCAAAATTTATATTTATTTCGTCAATTTGTACTTTCGAAATAAAAAATGTAATGCAAAAAAGGTAATAAATGTACAAAACAAAAGCGTTGAGTGCTAAATGATAATACACTATGTATGAATCATTATAGATTATAAAAAAAATGTAAAGTAAATAATTCTTTAAATATTGGATTACTGATACTTATAATTTATTTTCAGAAAACTTGATACTTTCTTACTTTATTTGCTCAAATATTTCTGCCTAGAATTATATCGTACTATCCATAATAATATAAATTTTATTATAAATCATATTTATCACAAATTAGATAACTTTGCAACGTTATAATTCCTTTTTACCTATGATCGTAAAGTTGTTAATAAACGAAAAATTATCAAATTCAAAAGTTTGTAAAATAACATATGATAAGCTAGAATAAAACTATTATAAAATAATAATTCGTATCGAAATGAATTACAAAATTGAAATATTTCTCTCATAATTGAATTTAACGCAGATATCTTTTATTCAGGCCAAGAGGATTACAGCTAGCAAACAGAGACCCCTGTCTCAGACCGGGCCAAGTAACAAGAATAAAAAGTAGAGGATTAACTTTTTAACTGGATTTACTTTTCGTTAACAGTTTTCAGGTTTTCATGCTGAGAGGCATAATCCAGCATAATCGTATTAATTGAATTTACAATCCACAGTTGCGAAAGCATGTAAACAACGTTAATATAAACGTAACAGGTAATCCGTGATGTGGGCTCGGTTCACGAGGGTTCAAGTACATACGTAACATGTTCTCTGAAAGCTCATGGAGAGTTTGGTTAATAGTTAACCTTCCAGGAAGGAGTCAACAGATGTCTTTTAATTCTTTCAAAATCTTCTTTCAACATTGCAAATGTTCTCATAATCTGTAAATAATTTTTACTTTTTAGAGTTTGAATTCTTCTTATTATCTTGTTATTTTTATGTCGCTTTATTATTACGAATTTTTCAAATATTATGCGAGTAAATATGCGAATATAATTCAATAATTCATTAACAGAACTAATACTGTGTTATTACAATTTGAAGAAAAAATATCAAGCTTTTCAATATTTCAGATATTCTTGCAACACGAAATATGAAAAATATTTAACTTTGAAGTGTTTGGGAAGAATTATATAATTTAATGTAACTTCGACAACTACGAAGATACAAAGATGAGTTTTCAAGGTAATGTGTAAAACAGAATGTAGAATGTAATTAAGCATTTTATTGAAGAAAAGATATCAACGTCTTTTAGAAATTGATAGTATTTATAGTACAATGGAAGAAGTGAAAGGCTATTTTGCTGTCGTTCACGCTTCTACTTTTGAAGTAAATTTTCACTTGCAATGATCGAAAAATTCTTTTACTTTTTCTTAAATTATTTGCAGTAAAATAAATCTGACAGGTATAATCGCGAAGTAAAATTGTACGACGAGAGATTAACTAAAAAGCTTTCTTTGAAAACAGAAACAGAATTTATTTATGACTGATTCGAATAATTCCGCAAGTAGAGGCAAATCAAGTTCAAAGGAAACGTGGAATGACGAGTTACGCCGTGTCATCAGGTACGAATACTGTCCCGCTGATTGGAACGCTAATTCAATATCAGGGACTCAACAAGGTTGGAACCAAAAGTGACTTGGCAATTCAGACCACCTTACTCGTGATTAGATTTATTTGCAGGTGACCATTGAGGGGTATGCACAGCATTCTGAAAATCAATTGTCCCTGCGACTACAACGGAATTTGGACAAGAGGATGGCACGTGAGAGGAACGGTTTGATAGGCGCAAGATTGGACCCGGTGAAACAATACCCTTCCCTCGACGGACAGTTGATTACCGGAGATAATTATAGATGCACGAGTGAGTCGAGAGCACAACACGGGTGATACTTATAATCAACGCATGATTTAACGCATTCAAGATTGATGATTTACCACGTAGGTCATGCAAAGTCTTAGGTCTATAATTAGTGAGTAATTAGAAAAATTATGGAATTAGAAGAAGAAAATTTACAATAAGGTCTAGTACAGTCAATGTAATTAAAAAAAAAATTTCTTCATTCCCTTCCGTTCAGGTATAAAAATCTCTATAATTCGAAATATGTAACCTCTATAACTCACCTATATGTATGTATTTCATCTATAGAACTCGAATTTAGGAAAGGTAAGACCTCTGAAAGTCGAAGTTCTCTTTTAACCCATTGTTGACCGTATTCCGTCCGATACGGAAGACAATAATAAAAGATTCTCGAAGTTTCGTTTATGACATGGACGGGACAGACAGTTAAGTTTAGTGTTCATTCTTGTTTAATACCTTTGAGTTTTAGTTACTATAATCGATATGTTTACCGTCGCGATAGCAAACATTTATTTTTAGGGCAGTAAATTTTACGGCAGGAATTTTAATGCAGGAAATCTCCGCGAACTAGCGAACCTTCGAGAAACCACCTCCACACATACACATTGCCCTCACCCCCACTCGGAAAGAGGCTGACTAAAGGGCGTTAGCCAAAACATAGCAAAGATGCGCCGATTGGTGTAAAAGCAATAAGACAACTCATACTCAATCCAAAATAAGGTGTCAACGTCGATAAGGAGAAGACACTTCGTCACTTCTCACTATACAGTGGGGCAGTCAAGTCATATTCAAAGGGCCGTCGGTCCTTACACACACATCACACACTGAACACACTGTTCACATTTTTATAATAAATTAAAGTATTGGTTATAAAGTAGCAATTCTTAAGACATCCACCTTAAACATTTCAATATTCACTGGCCCTTAATTTAGCGAGTGGAGCGGGGCATACAAAGAAAGTTTCTTTCATATTTTTTAAACAAACCCTTTGCTCCCGCCTTAACAGACCGATCACGAGTTACTTCGTGTTTGCACCCGCATTGGCTATTTCAATCTTTAAAACGTAGGACAATATAGAATATTGCAAAAGCGACATATTCAAAGTTATATAAAAGATACGTCCAAAACTTCATTTCAATTCATTATGTGTAAATAAAGTATATTGAAGTTTATTTAGATTGTTTTACTTTCATATTTAATTACGGAATAATAACCGGTGATACGAGATAGGATCTGCGTAGAATTGCCGGTCACCAATGTGTAAACATCTTTGTATCGCTGTCGATTCCACTGATCTATACTCTACCACAATTTCAATTTATCAACGTATGCGGCCATCATATCGATTATGCAGGAGGATTGACTCTACGATCATTATACAAAACTTTTCTAAATCAAAGTCGAATTTTCTTTCGCCGATGTTCTATAATTCGAAGTTTGTTTGCCTTCTCCGTTTGCCTTCTTTTGAAATGCAACTTATCGAGGTTTAACTATATAATATACAGAATGTTCCATTTTTACATGTTACGCAGAATGTCAAGGATGGTAAAACTGCGGCGTATTACTGATAAAAATTATTTTTTCCAACAAATGTAATTTTGCAACTTCAAATTTCCTATAAATGCAGAAATATCCACAGTCTACTTATAATGAACGCAGTGTTACGCGTCATATATAATATAATTGTATTATGTCAGCAAAATTTATTGATTAATTGATTACAGTAAAATTCTGAAAAAATGTATGCATGTATAAAATATTGTGACATTATTTTGAATGCTTCGTATCACAGTCAACTCGGATAGTTGACGTTTCAAAAAACAGCTCGGTAGTGCGAAGGTTAATTCATCGTTCGTCGTGTCTGACACTTAACTAAGCTGCGCAAGCTATCGAGTAATTAAAAAAGTTTATGGAATCCTTTTTGACCGATCATATTAGCACTCGGGACAACAACGTTTTATCAGTTTTTATTAGTTTCACACATAAAACTTTGAATGCGTTTATTGATATAAAAAGATCATTATCGGGATATCATAAAAGTAATATTTCTCTTTTTTGGAAAAATTTTTTGATGGAAAAACTTGATAGAGGATTGTTATTGCTAGTAAAGCAAGGCCGCATTCAGCACAAATTACGATGAGAAGCATTTGCGAACATGATTGCGAAACTTTTGTAAGACGTTTTGTGAACTTTATAAGCAGTGAAACTTCGGTTTATCGAGATTATTAAACTGCAGATTTTTATGTATTTATAGATTATAAAAATTTCAGAGAAAGAATAGGCTATGAACTTTCACATAATTTAGAGAATAGCTAATAATTGGTACAGGTGAAGGAGTTCTAATTTGTAGAAAACAAGAAATTATTCTCTAATACCCATCATACTCCACTACTCAGGTATTAAATTAATAGATGTTAAATTTAAATTAAAATGATTTTGTATTCACTGTATAAACATTAATGAGATTTATATATAAATATAACTATAGGTATGCTATTCTTTTTCTAGATTAAAAACAATAGAATTGTTTCATATTTATGCTGCAGGATAAGGACTTAAAACATGTTATAGACAATTGAGAGTAAAAGTTGAAGTAAATATTTCATTTTTATAACATTGCAAATAAAATTCATATATCTCACTTTTTATAAGTACCTTAAAGTAATAATTTATAAATAATCTTTCTATCAAAGTATATTTAGTTAATGATATTGGTATAATTAGATTGGTTGATAAAAAGATCACGTTAGGTGGAAGTAAATATTAACACTTACGCGATAATGATGTCGATAATACGAAAATTATGACATTAAATTTTACACTTAATTACTAACGGAAGTTGTTATGAGGTTTTTGTCACGGCGATAACACCAGCTTGATCGACGACCATACCCAACGGTGATTTATCATAATAGTAAAAGCAAAATCCAGAAAAATACTTATCGTATCTAATATGATTGTACTAAATGAAAATTATCATATTGGAGGTTAAGTATTATTTTAGACCGAAATCTTTATTCAACTACAAAACTAGTTATTTTAAAAAATCTGTTGTATTTCAAATGTAAAATTATAATGTTAATTCGATAATTAATGACTATGTAGTTTAAATGATTGCAATGTCACATTGGGTTATACTTAATTCACGTTTTTATTAATTTAATTGATGCTAACAATATAAACCGTAAAATAATACCTTTTCTAATAAAAAACTCTAAAAGTGCAATGAAATTCCACAAAACTCAATTTGTTAAAATAACACATTATCTAAACATGTGAGTTTTGAATTATAAAGAAAATTGCTACAGTTATAAACTTTCCTTGCTTTTAGTCTAAGACAAGTTCTTCAGGGTATATAATGAAACAAATAGTAAACTTCCATGATATTTTAAATTAGTATGTGATAGTATACCTTGAAAATTATTCATAGAATTTTTCGAAATATATTTCTTACCTCATACTTTGAGGATTGTCTTTATTACATTGATATAAATGACAGTCAATAAAAAAATGTGCCAAATGATTATATAAGAATTATTTTCTACCACACTTTCCTCAATTACTTTTATAAAACAAATTTCTATATGGTCTCTAATATACTGTACATTTTTCTGTATCATCAATAATAAAACTATTGAGAAATCCTGGTTTTGATAATCGATCCAGGTATTGATTCGCAAAAATACATTTTTTTTTTGGGTGTTTCGAGCCATCTAAACTATCGACCAAAGAATTTGCAGAGACTGAAAAATATTCTAAAATTCTAAACGGTGCGACCAGTTCATAAGATTTGTAATATCTGTTATTAAACGCATTCTAGCTAAAACGAAACCTATATCGGAATCAAATCCCAATAATCAGCTTATTACTTACTTTAATGGCCGTTTTATTGCTTTTATGCACGACTAAAGATAACGATCATCTGAAGTAACTGCAAATACACCGGACGCGTGCAGAAACAACAGCCGAATTTGATGTTTTTCCGATACGGCCAGTATTTGAATCGTTACTGGAAATAAAATGAAAATGCAACGTGCGTTAGCCATAAACGCGAACGGAATACGACCGAACCTGAAATTATTACGCGCGGATTTATTACTATATGTGCCGTATAATTTTTCTCCGTGAGCCGTGCTGTAATTCGTCGGTGATGTTTATCAATTATGGCCACAGCCGTGGTTTATACGGAATTTTAGTAAATGGCCTGAAACTCCTGCTGATTTTTAAATTGCGTTTTATAACTACATCCGGGGAACACCGGTGCCAGATTCCGCTCGTAGAATCAAATGAAAACACGACAGGAATGCAACCGCACAGTATTAACTGCCATTAAGTATAGCGGAATGCTGTGAACGATAGTTTTTATACAGCCCTGCATACGAATATGTTTTAATATGATAATATAAAATGTTATTAATATGTATAAATGTTATTAATGTAGATTGTAATAAATACATTATGCATAATGATAAAAAAGGTTTAAGTAAATGCAAAATGAGAAACGTAATTAACGATTTACAAGTATAAAACTAACTTGAATTAGTTTTTATGCTAGTATACAGTATTGAAAAATAATACCTATATTTAACCAAATAATTCTACTTTAAATATTCTTATATCTATGTTTATTGTATAGGGATTGGATATTTTTTTATAAAATATGAAAGTTACAAAAAAAAAAACTTCGTAACCACTAATAGTAGCACCCACAACAAAATATACAGTAGACTCTTAATACTATCATTAATAGGCTGATTATTGAATCTGGTGTATTTTACTGTATTTTAATTTCTCTTTTCGAAGGACACCCATACACAGTAACAGTAAAATATTACCTGACAGTTTTAATTCATTTATATTATAGAACTATACTTATATACTGATAATTACATAGACAGTGGTTTTTATGTATTTATGACAAATAGAACTGCGTAGAATGTAAAGTATATATTTTTACTATAGTGACAGGCTGCATTTCTAGCAATTGCTTATAAAATTATCATACCACGAAATATTAAAACCACAAATATGCATACAAAAATTCATTTAAACAAGTTGCGTAGGTACAATAAACAAATAACCTTAATTTAATTTAATAAAGTGTGTCCATAATAATCCAGCTGTTACAAGCAAATGTAGAAATTGTCGTCGAATGTAAAGGGTTGTGACAAGAAGCTAGTTTCCACTTAATGCTTGCTTGTTTATATCACTTTAAGAAATTATTTGCATAGCATAAAGTTACATTACATCCTTGATAGCATTGATAAAACTCTTAATGATCCCTTCTAACGCAGCCAAATTAGATAGTTTTAACTCTTAAATATAGACATCTGAAAATAACCGATTAATGTTAAATATTCTCGTTTCTAGTAACTAACAAACAAATTTATTGTATTTATTTGTTCTTACTTATTTAAATTTCTCTATATAGCAGTAGTATCAATTATACGACGAAAATTTCACTGGTTTCAAGATTCACGATATTTTATATGGAGGTCTATGAGACCGCACGTCCACACTTAAAGAACGTCGTTAGTGTGTAAAGCCTTTGGCGCCTTATCACCAAAAACTTTTTTTTTATTATTGCATTTGTTTTTTATTGCATCAAAATAAAAATGGTTCAAAACGTATAGAAAATTCAAAACAGAGTGGCGCAAGCAAAGAATTCATAATTTTATTTAGTGCAATAAAGTTAATACTGAATACTAATAATGCATATAACCACACGGCAATTATTGCAATGATAAAATGTATCTTTTCTCAGTACACTGTTGAGATTCTTGTAATTAAAATAAGTCCAAACACTTAATGTAATTAACAAAATTAAAGCTTCATTTCCTTCAAATCGATAAAACCAGTCCGATTTACAACATGTTTGAACTTATTTTAATCATAACAGTTTCAACAATTCACTAGCACTACGTTTGAGAAAGTAAGATTGACATTAATGAAATTGATATTTCCTTTATTGCATGTTTTTATTTAACGCGTGTGGCATCGCTTTGAAGTGCCGCGTCTCAACTCTCGATGCTCGACCCTTATTTGAAAATGAAATGATTTTATCTCACTCTGTCGTATTCTATTTCATTTGCGACTTTCGTTTAATCGAATCAATCAATAACAAAAGCGAACGAAACCGAGGCGTCGACGTTTCAAAGAATTAGAAGAGCAAGTCGTACGCAACGAAAACTTGCGTAATAAAAAACAATTGGTATTTACTTTTTTAGAATTGAATTTTTCAAAATTGAAATTTTGGAAATTTGGACTTTTAGCCGTCTAAAACGATCAAATCGATCATTGTGCGTCATTAGAAGGCAGTAGTTATAATGTTTAAAAGAATGGCGCGCCTATATACGTTTTAGTGATAGAGACCAGGAAAAATCCTTGCATATATGCGCTCATGATGCAAACGAGTTACATCGAGTGCATCCATGTCGAAACGTTTAATTTGAATTTATAAACCGTCTTCACATTCGTGACGTTCTTTTTCGCCGGGACGTTTCAGGTTAGTGTATTCCTGTTTTCGCCGAAGTAATTAAAAATATTTCAATTATTAACTAAGGGCCAACATCTCCTAACCGCCTGGCGAATGAAATATTTATACAAAGGTAACAGAAGTAGGAAACGTCCGTTGACCGTCCCCTCCAAAGAAACTCTAGCCAACGGTAGAATTTACAGATTAACTCGTTTGCCGTGGTAGCCAGACCCCTCTCGAAAGTTTACGAACACCTTTGACCGACGGGACCGGTCCGCGGTTGAATCTGTTGATTCGTGAATTAGATACAGCTTAATACTCGACTGCTTTCAGTGCAACGTATTTTGCGAACGGGAAGCGGAACGGTAACGTGGTTGCGGATGTGCAAGCTCCCGTGTAAAACGTTTCGGATTTTAATCGGTTTAAGGGAGCGGTAGTTCTTCATCAATGAGAAACGCGATTTTCGGTGTAAGATCGTGGAATATTCAGGTGAACAGTGTTTCACAGCAGAGTCGAGCGGAATGTAATCTCCTTACACGTTTTAGACAATGATTCAAATGCAATAATTAATCCGATTGCCTAGGATAAGTTCAGGATAGTTTGACTAGATTTTTCTGAAGTTTTACATATAGTAGAATTGACACTATTTCTACCAAAGTTGTTAAAAGACACCTTTTGAAATTTTTACTTTAAATTATTTTCCAAGTTCAGTCGCATATTTTAAATTAACTTTTCGACTTATCAAATAATGATTATAAATTTTATTATAAATGTCCAACATTCAATTGAGGAAGAATGATTAAACTGAGAAAATAATTTTAAGTTACAACTTCAAAAGGTGCTTTTCGACACCTTCGGTAGAAATAGTGTTAATTCTAATATATTTAAAACTTCAGAAAAACGTAGACAAAAGTCATAAATAAGTCTGAACTAATGATTTGATTGTGTTTTCAATATATTCTCCTTCGGCATTAATACATTTTACACTATGCTGTATCAGCATATTCTAAATTTAAAAATGTGAAATTTTACGAAAATTTGAACAACTGAATTGCAGTGTAAGAAATGGTGGATTCCCGGAACTTTTGCTGCAACGTATCAATAGAGACACAAATAAATAATTACTCATTGTATTTCATTTTAGTACGTTTTATTACATTTTATAACATTCAATTTATTATATAAATAAATAAGAAAATATGAAATAAATATTGTAGAAATTTCTCACGCTTTAATTTATTTTAGAATATCAGCACCGATCGATCTTTCCCTCAGACTACTTCAGGTTTACTGTAGAAATTATTTTCTAAATTATCTCATTTTTAATCTACAATTGAAATGGCTGAGATTATATTAAATTTTAATTAACAATTGCAATCTAATCATAAACTGCATTTTAATTATTAATGTTGATACCTATGTTGTAATTAGATGAAATTTTGATCAACTCTGCTTCACAATTACTGAAATATTTAAATTTTGTATAGAGGATGAGAATAAAAATCTCACAACAATATTACCTACACAATATGTACTAATTTATTAACGCAGGATTTGCAAATGTTTTACTTTTAATTGTTCAACAATTAAATGAAAGTAGAACAAGAGTGACATTAATACTTTTCCTACGGTTTGGTTTTAAAAAATTAAAGGAGCTGAATAAATCCAATTAAAATTTATACGTTAACTGAAATTTCTATTTGGAATATACCTTTCTATAATTAAAAATACAATATTTTACAGTAAACCAATTTTTATTATTTAGGTTTTCATTTAGATTAAATTATATTTGGTGTTTATAAAATATGAAAATTAATTTGACAATATTATTGGGAAATACATTTGGATATTTTCAAAATCATAACCACACAATGATGTAACAAAGCTGAAACAATATTATTAGATTATTCAAATGCATTAATTACTGTATGATTTGGAACAGGACGTACCTAGCTTAGGCAATCGAAACATAAATTAGCAGTAGTCTACGTGCTAAATAATTAGAATTTCATGCGCAACGGCATTCTACACACTGCATCTGCACACGTTTTCCAGTCTACACGCGTGTAATTAGGCCAGAAACATACTTACATTGTCTTTGCATTAAACCATTTACGAATGTAATATCAACAGGTAATTAATATGCAATACGTTGCACATCATGAGTAATGTAAAACGTCTAAACATGTTGTAGTATAATGACGTGCAATTATGTACCTTATATAGAAAAATACAACCAAAAACAGAAAGTATTTTTTTACTATTAGTAGAAATGAGAAAATTTCCTCGTGAAAAAAGGATCGCAAATCTTACAGTTACATGCACTTAGTAATGTAAAGAACAACAGTATATAACAATATAACTACTTTCCTTCGTTTCAATAAAAATAAAAATATTTGACAATCTTATTTAGAACGATACTATACATGTTATCGACATGCAGCAAAGAAAATGTTCGTATATTCAAAATTCAAAGCCTCAAGGCACATCCCATCTATGGCAACTAGTCGATGCATTTTAATGCTGCGACTAAATACCGAAATTACTGGGATATGTCGGGTGTTTCGATTAACTGGCATGCAGGAATATTTAAAAAATTTTTGAAGATACGGAAAAAATTATTAATACATACATAAAAGTGTAGAAGAAATTTAGTACATATAAATATGTAAAGTACAATGAAATACGTGAACTATTAAATATTAATATAATTTTCATTTTATGTTTAACGTCGACAAGAAAATCGACAAAGAAATTTTCCTGTCATTGTATCTAATTTTCTGTGAATGCATTTTCATTTCATTGTTCATTAAACATTAAGCGTTCATTATCACTTTGAAAATATCAGTATTTCATTTTCATCATTATCGGCATTGCGATAATAGAACACAATCACATTCTTTTTTCTCGACGATTGTCATCTTACGTTAATTTACCATTTTCTTGCAGAACCAAACAGAATCGTCGCCATTGAACATCTCGAAGATAAACCGCACAAAAGCGTCTAACAAGACATTTAATCGCATCCACTGGTTGCTGTTAGACAGACCGTGTCTTCAAGGTACACGATCAACGCAAGCTCCAACAGCAGGATCCTTTGTTCCCCGTTAACTATATAGCTGAATCCTCAAACCATTGGATCTACAAAAGTACCTTGTCGAATGTTCACACAAGTGCACGCGAGGACATTCTGACCGATTCTCATTGTCAATAATGAACGATCAGCGTTTCTCGATATACAAGGTATACCGTTACAAAGAAATTTGTAGTCAAAAAGGAAAAATACTAACGTTTGATTATATTTAACATATTCAACAGTAACAAAAAATTGGTCACTGTTAACGTTTTAAAATAAACAAAAATGTGAAAGGACTCTGTATCTCACTTAAATTAAAGGAATGAATCAATTTATTCTAGATTAAGTTAAAAGATAAACACACTTAGAACTCTATGAAAATGTAGTCGAACTATTCAGAATTTACTCTACTTCGACAATATAAATGTGTACAGTTTCAACAATTGAAACACAAACATAGCTGGGCTTTAGTATAGTATACGAGCAGAAAAATGTTTTATTGAAATTTGTCATTTCGAAGATATTTTTGTTTGATAAACCTGAAGATTATGAAAATAATTTCTTTCCTTTCTTTATGAAAATAAACCTAAGATGAATCTAGCACGAACTTAATTTCGAACCTAATCTACAATACTTAGTCCCAATATTAAGTTCCAATTAGTCTTTGCGAGAACAAACTGAAGAATTATATTCGCGTTAAATGTTGATTAAGTTCATTTCTTTAAAAAACAAACGCAACTTTTTATTTCAATAACCCAAGATAACTCTGAAATGACAAATCTGAGCCAAAAATTTTGCTAACCGGAAGTTATACTATATCCAAAGCCTAGAGTATTGAAACAGAATCAAATAGAATACATGTTCACACGAACCTTTTTAACAGATTGTTGACCGGCAATTTTACGTAGAAGCTATCCCGCATAGCTAGTTATTATTCCGTAATTAAATGTAAAAGTGAAACAATCTAAATAAACTTCAAAAGACTTTATTTATACATAATGAATTGAAATGAAACCTTGAATATGTCTTTTAGATAATTTTTAATATTTTTCTTTTGCGATACTCTACATTGTCCTGCGTTTCAAAATTTAAAATAGCTAATACAAGTGTGAACACAAGTTAACTCGTGACCGGTCAACAATGTGTTAACTGTTTTTATACAGACAAACGAGAAACTATTTTTCGCTGATGGGACAAAAGCTCCCAAAAGGATCTCTTCGATCCTCTAAAGATCATAGTAGCAGCGCATAGCGATCATCGAAGAATGTCCTTCAAGGTACGAAGAATTTTAGCTCCTGGAAGACCACTTCTTCCTGTTCCACCCACCTGACGTATTTTACTAGAATTTTTAAGTCTTCTACCTCACAAACCTGACAATGTCCGATGTGGACTGTCTCTTCAGCCCGTAGCGCTGTTCCCATAACCGTCATTGGCGGCGGTTCTCGTTTGCCCTGATGGAGGAGGGCTCCTTCCCGTGTCCATTTCCGGTGTCTTCAAGCGTGCTCAAGAAACGTCCCCCGGGGTCAATAGCTCGCTAGATTCTCCGGGATCATCCGGCTCAGTGAACACCCGCGCCCCTCTCGGTTCCTTTTACGCAACTGTGTCCCGAGTTCGCTTTTACTAATGACGGTTCAAACCGGATCGTCATATTTTATAGTGGCGTCTCGCTCACGTTATCGAAAATCCTCAATGAGGACACTCGAAAATCGATCACGCTATGGACCGAAGAAGGGTTGATAAGTTTTTATCCTCGCTGGCGTTTACGGATCCTATTCAGTTTGAATCGGTTCAGCAAAAACTTCACGTTGTGAAGGTAGATTTCCGGTGTGAAATGAACTTCTACGAAGTTTTTTTCCAGTATTTATGTTTCCGAACGGTAACTAATACACGGAAGAAATATTCGAAAGGTAAGTTACTTCTTTGAAAGTCGAATAAGGGGTGAAAGAGGAAAAGTAATATTTGGAGGAAATGTTTGTGAATTGTTTTTAACATTATTTATTTTGTCAGATAAACATGCAATTATTTTTCATTTTGCTTTAGTCTTTTGTTTCAATAGGCCAATTCCGGATGAGATGGTCCGATCCCATTTAGATTATCAAATATCTATGCTTTTAATTGGTTTTAGAGTTATGCTGAATCTTGTGTAGAGACCTATTTAAATATTCTACTTATATGTATCTATTTTCATAAATATTTCTTCTTGTTCTATATCAATGACATTTATGATATAACAGTTCTTTTTAGAGAAAGTGGGTCATCTTTCCCCGATTTACCCTATATATTAGGTGCATTTGTGCTGCGTTCGAACATTTGTATGCTCGTCATTGGTCGGTTTTATTACACACCCCATGAGAAATTCTTAAAATTAAATTCCGCAGTTAACTGGTGAAGGTCTGCTTTGATGTTTTGATTTGAGACGATAGAGATTTAATTAAATGAGTTTTAGTCTTCTTGTCTGGTTTAAAAAAATGATTATCTGTAAATAAATAAACGATGACGTAATTGAATGCAAATGCGAATAATTAATATTTCTTATATTTTCATGTAGAAAGAAAACTACAAAAACTATAGAATTATCTTCACAGTTATACAATCCTTTAATATCAACACTGAATAGAAGCTATTTCATGGACCTATTATATTAAATTACTATTTAACTCACTCTACTGAGTGAAACAGTTTAAAATAATATTTCAAATATTTATTCATTTCTATCTAAAAAATAGCTTCATTTCAAATTAAAACAAGTAGATTATCTTAAATTAGTTTTGCTTATGATAAATTATTTGAAGAAAGACACTGGACAATAACAATTTCGAAATTTTAAAGCAACCCTTGTTATAATCAATTATTTCAAAGAATAATATTTATAACGATACAAAAATAAAATTATTTAATTTATTTACATTATTATTCAATTACTTATACCGTTGTATTTCACCTCCCTATGTTTGTATGTTATTACTAACACTGAAAAGTTTACGAACATTATAGCTCAGTTGAATCAATTGTTCCAACTTAATCTATTGCCATCATTTTAGAAAAATCTGATTATTGTTTCGAAAGCAAAGCGTCACAGCAAGATTAATTAATATTGTATGTACATCGATTACGTACACTTTGGAACAACTCATAAATCGTTGTACAATAGTATCATAAATCTCGATCCACGGGAGGCACCTTCAACAATCGTCGCGACCGACTCTCTGAATGGGTCCCTTAATTAGGTCGCACACCCTGTGGTCTAGAGTAATCGTTTTCCACTTCCATGAAAAATGGCGACCAATCAGCATATGTAATTTTACATTTCCGATCACCAATCCCATGACGCATACGTAGTGGAACAATCGGTCGATCACTTCCGTACGAATGTTTGAGAGTTCCATACGATCGCTCAAAGTTCTACGACGAGCACGTACTAGTTTTTGATAGATGTGGGCAATTTCCGCAGAAAATGGTAACTGCTTTCCCAAAAATTACCATACTATACGAATTCATGCTATATGCAAATTGATTAAAAAGGAGGTTAAGTTTCAAAAATCATCAAAACTACAATACTCTTCTTTTACAACTGCAAGAAGTATGTTAGAGAAGAAATTGTGTAACATTAATGTGGTTTCAATAAATTATAAGAAATATATTTAATAAAATTTCTGTAATGTTATATAATGCCCAAACAAGTATAATATTTACTATGTAATGTAATAAAAAACTTGAACTTCACGTAACCGAGCTCTAGTAATAATAAAAATAGAAATACTTATATAATTAATATATAAATTATCATACACTGCTGATAAGCGAATACTAGCAACAAGATCGTTCTCGTATGGCATTAAACCCAGAAATTAACTCATGGTATGAACGTTCTTAGCCGAGTTAATTAAATCACATGGATCGATATTTTTTGCTAATCAATACATTTCCTATTCTCCGTGTGAAGTTTGAATTGAATGGCATTCAGCATCGTTAACTGAAAACGAATTCGATGTGCAAGAAAATTTTTAACGGCAGAACACGACAGAAGCTATAATTCAGCCGCCGTTCGGATCGACAGCGTAGGACATTCTATTAAATTGTCCAATTAAGTCGGAATGCGCGGAGTCGCGTAAAACGGCAAAGTAAATTGTTCACCATACGCAGCCAATTCGGCGTCCGCCGACAGTTTGACGCGGTCGTTTCATTCAGAGCCGAAAGTATAATTGGCCTTTCGAGAGAGTGCTCGTAAAGTGTTAGCGTCGCGTGATTCGGAAAATCCTGGACAGATTAACACTCGGCTGAAGTCATAATGAAACAAAACATAGCACGATGATTTCCTTCTGTTCGATATTCTAAATCAAATTTTACATAATCTTCTAATTTCTGTCTTTTTTCGCACAATATCAAATATTTAAATACACGTATTTTTGTTTTTAAATTCATTATTCCGTTTTTAATTTATTTATAAATGTTGCATTAGTCTTTTATCAAAGTTCTGTTCCTGAATGGGATTTGATATTGAATTTAATCATTTCTTCTAAGATAATTTCTTATTTTTCATTCGAAGCGTTTTGGAAGAAAATTTTAATACTAAAATTATATTACATACAACGAGATATTTAATAGCATTTTTCTATTAACAATGATTTTAAAAATCCAACTCAACGATGTTTTTTTACCCTGTTAATTGTTGGTTATATTAATCATAACTCTTGCTTTTGATATTAACAATATTTAAGATTTACGTTTTTATATTTTAATAAACAATGGCAGCTGAGTATAAGAATGAATTTTAAAAATTATTACTAAGTGTACCTACATAATGATTATTAGTAAAACGTGTTGGTCAATCTTCATAAATGGAAAAATTCAAAAAAATCAATAAGACGATTTATTTGTTGGAAATTCTTATTTTGATTTCAATTGTTTGATTCTTCAATAAACTTACAATATTATAATGATTTTCCGTCCAACGTTCTTGTCAATACTTATTACCTATTAATTCAATGACTTCAAACGCGAAATAATTTCGTTCCGATAAAATCTATTGAACCTTGAACAATTGTCCGTAGAATAAATTTCTTTTCAATTCCTCGCACGCAAATTTGAATCTAAATTTTATATTCTCCGAGAAGCAAAAGCTTGTTAGAGATTGGTTTATGCTCATTTCTGTGCAAGCGAAGAAAGTTTCGAGATTGGTTGATTGTTCGAAATTGAACCGACCTCCAATGGCGGGCAAGAAAGGAAAATGCAGTAGTGTGCAGGCAAGTCAGGTAGCCATGATAAGAGGCCGAAGAAGATGTGAACGGACTTATCATAAATAGAGGCTAGAAGTACGCAATTGCTCTGCAATCCATAGACGTGTAGATTCTTTTTATTGCAAGAAGTTCGGACAATAATGGCAAGTATTTCTTAGAATACGGGCTGAAGTTATCGAAAAGCTAAGTGTTCACTGCTGTGTTTGGATATGTTGTAAAAATTATTTGGGGGCTCATTCAGGAGCTTCGCCTCTCACCTTGCAACAGAGGTTGAAAACAGTTATGATATCGGTCTCAGTTCTTGAAACAGTTATGAAGAACCGAAATAAAGTCAATAAGTGTTATTAGGTATATCTATTATTAGGTTATTAGGTTTTATAACAGTTAGAGAACCGAAATCGAAACCTATATAGTTCAGAATATCGATTCTGATTTAGTATACCGATACCAAATAACAGTTATGACTTTATTTCGATTCTTCATAACTATTTCAGTCGGTACCAATATATAACAGTTTCAAACAGTTATTTTTGGGACCTTCCCAATCTTTACCTTGCACGTAAAATACAACCCCACGTATACCAATCCTTATTATTTAACACTAAAACTACCGAGCAATTAAAGTGACTTATTTTTCAGTTTTTTACACAAACTAGAACAATACGTTCCTTGAAATTTTAAGGGTCTCCTAGTCTTGTACCTGTACAAATACACAAAATTAATTAAAAATCTTTTGCAAACACACCTTCAGAATTTAAATAATTGCAAAATAAAAATTCTGAAGTGGGTCAATTTGACCTGATCGGTAGTTTTAGTGTTAATCGTCAGCAATCGAACTGACTTTCCTGAACACCTATAGAAGAAAATAAATAATGACATAATGTAAGAATCGAGCGTGAGATTGATTATATTTTGTTCGTTTATTATATTTTGTTTATTTCATTGTCATTTATCTCGAAAGCTAAACGAGACCATCATTTACATGTACAGGATAAAGTTGTTCAAAATGTTGTTTTCTATAACCTATTAAAAAGTCATTCGAATCGTTGAGAACGGCACTTTTCGATAAGTTCATCGAATATGAAAACTGTAATTCTAACAGTAAAACTACTACATTCCTCAAAGTAACAGATTTTGAATTTCCTGTTTAACAATTATTGAAATTATAGAGACATTTATATTCAATATTATTTTACGATAGAAACTAATATTTTCATTTATGCAATGGAGTAAATGTGACACAGAAACATAAGCAAGTGTAATATTATACTCCTAATTTTTATAAGTAAGAAATAAATCGTTTTAAACATTCGACAGTTTTAGCGTTAAGCTGACAGAATGATGCATACTTTTTGACAGATATGAATTACACCCAAGAAAATAAAAATTTAACCTTAGATAACATAGATTGTATATACACAGTTCATCGAAGGTATGTACACAAATGAAAAATACTTTAACTACATAAATGAGGAAAAAATAAATATTACTGAAAAAATTAAGAAAACTTCTAAAGAAAGCAGGAAAACCAATTATTTCAACATTAACTAACAGCTACTTAAAGAACATTAAGTATACCATATATATGTTTAAATTTATATATTTTTATATTACGATTCAAATATTTTATACTTATGTATGATCATTTCAATTTAAAATGATCTATATATCACTTTTTTCCTGTTATTTTTTTAAAAGTACTTTTTACTTGGACGATTTTCCTGATACATACATTCCTTTTAACAAAATATAAAATATGCAAGTAATCTAAAATATTCATCTACTTCTCTTAATTTGAATAAATTTCCACTACTCCTAACCTGTTAACTGCGGAATATCGTTTCAAAAATCTCTCACTGTGTATACAATGAAATCTAACAAAGAAGTATACACTCATCAAACGCAGGCCAAATGCACCTATAATATATTCAAACAAAGACTAAACCAAAACAAAGACGAATTACACGTGTATCTGCAAGAATAACTAATTCATCGTAAACAAATTTATCATCATTTTGAGTTTTAAAATAACGTGAATACGTGTCAAACGCAGTTAATTGGTTAAAGGAAATGAAATTTTACTTTATATTTCAACGATATATATTTAAGCTCTTCTAGATAAATAAAACAGCACAGTAAATCTTTATAGACACGTAATTACTTCCGAATAATGAAATAATAAAGGTGTAATAAAATGGTGTTTATGGTTTTCAAATCCTTTTAACCGCTTGCTTCCAAAACTAGAAAGACTCAGTCGCAGTTTAACGGTCATTCGGATATTCGGTCTTAAAAGTCAGCGAAGCTCCAGAAAACTCCTTTTCTTTCTTAAATCCATTCATGCATTCGAAATATCCTTAGACGTATCCAGTACTCGATTCGGATTGGTGCGCTCATAACGTGCAACGGCTCTCGGCTTTGTTCAAAGATTCGAAAATTTTCCATTTATACAGAAAACGGTTTCCCCGCTCGGACGGTCCAAAATTTCAAAGAGCTTCGAGTGCCCTCGATTACACGGTTGTTCCATTATGTCGCAAACAAAGTATCAAGGGTTCCACTATATTAGAACTCACTTTAGGTACATTTTCACGAGACGGCGCGCTGTTTACCTTTTCTACGTCACACGATTGTTCCAGCCAGACCAGGAAAGAGACAATTTGAATTACAAATTTACGCCAGCCCCGGCAGCACTTTACTATTGTTTCATACTCGACGAGTGGCGCGTATCCATAATAACAACGCACAAAATTCGAAAATATAATTGTCGCCAATGTCGCGGTCACATGCGAGTTAGTTTTCCTGTGCGTGGTTCACCGGTAAAAGATACTTCGATAAAACCCTTCGTAAATCCTTTGGTAATTGCTGAAATAATAACGAGCAGTTGGTTGTGCGCGAAACGTATTAGAATGCAAATCGTCTTTAAAATACAAACAAACGTAACATTTTAGGTAGAAGAACGTTTCAAGTAATTTGAATATTTGGATTATTTTAACGCTAAAAGTGATATAGTTAAACGTCGATGAAATGTGACTGTTATCAGTTTGCTATTTTCAGTGTTCACCTTATATTTAGCAATACTTTACAAACTTTTGTTTCAGTAAAAATTATATTAGAAAGTAAAGAAAATTAATACGAATAAAACATGAAATTCAAGTGTAAAAGGACATTGTTGCCATAAGGAAATATGGCGAGTTTAATATTAAGCAACCATGAAATAACTTAAACGAAATTACAGTAATATTTATTGACATGAACGTTTGAGTAGTATTTAAGTAGAGCATAAACTATTTCTCTTCCCGCAAAATACCATAATAATTAAGTATGCATTTATAAAGAATAAACATTCTTTATTTACATAAACATGAATGTAAAACACTGAAATATTAAAGAGTTACTGTTTATTCAAAATGGAAATTATACTTCCCTAACTAAATATTAGTCTCTACTTCTTTTACCATCGTTACAACAGCAACAATTGTTTGAATTCCAATTAACAGAATGGATCTCGATTCATACTTAATTTTAGGGGCGCAATAAGAGAGAATGGTCACCGTAAACCTAGAGGATCCGCGCACAAAGGTCACGATAAACCATGAAGTTGCTTCTCCACCTGCACAGCTCTATACGATGCATTAACTTGTGTCTGTGTACACGCGTCACGGGACAAAATGAAAGTCAACCGTGGGATAACAGTGTTTGTTCACGAGGCCGTAAAAGCTTCGTAGGTAGCTTTAAAACTTATGCGTGTAAAGAGGGTGCTCTTCCTTCCAAGCAATGGCAGCGTGCAGATTCGTAAATGCATTAGTAAATGTTGAGTCAAACGTAATAACCTCAATCCAGTGTTCCATAAACAAATATTCATTCCGTTTTACCACTAAATGCACCGGTACTTTATAAATACCTATCACCACTGTAACCAGTCAAATAACTAACTTTAAAATAAAGGTAGACGAGACAAACAATAATTTTTCTTAGTGGAAACAGCAAGAAAAGGAAACACTACATTTGAAAAACTGATTAACCAAGCAATATAAGAATTAACATGAAGTTAAACGGGCAAAAGGAAATGCAGTATTTTAAATCAAATTTCAAAACCGGTCATTTGACTGGTTGCAATACGTTTAGTGTTAAGGAATTAACGTTTTCGTTTTGTGTGCTCAACGTTCTACTCTTCAGTCCTATACATTATGCAAAGGAATTGGTATTTCACTTTCATTAAAACAGTAGCATACATCCAGATGAGTAATCAGTGAAAGTGAGAAGAAAATATTAATAAAAAGTATTCATTAACAATATTCTACAAATGTGCACTTGTAGTATATTATATTTAATTGAAATTTGCAGTTTTTACAGTAGAATTTCCAATACTTGGCATGCAATAAATAAAAAAATAGAATAGAAGTTCATAATGTTTTGTTGCTAACATTATAATATAATTAATAATAACAATAACAATAACAATATTATATTATTATAATTATATTCGTATTATTATAATAATATCATTATTATTAGTAATATTATTTACTTTATATTATTATTATTAGTAATAGTAATAATATAGTTAATAATATTATGTATAATATTAAATACTGTATATAATATTATAAACGAAACATCATAAAATTCGCCAAATTCGAATCCATTGTCTTTCTTTATCAAAAGCATGAACTTCTATCAGAAGTGGACCATTACAAATTCACCAATGCAAACGACAAATTGAATAAAAACTGGCAGTCCGATTATCAATAAGTGCGATAAATTCAATATCAATAAGACCGTTCACACCCGGATAACCGTGATCTGTCGAAGCGCTTCGCGCCAATTTCTCAATTTCCGCAGCGATAAACGTTATCAAGAAACGAGCGTCTCGAAATCGCGAAATGAAAACGAAGGGCTCGTCCCACGCGGAGGTCGGCGTAATGAAAGCGGAGAAAAGGCATAGTGAAGTGGGATGTCTTTATGCAATTTAGCGGGGCTATTCCTTCCACTCGACTCAAGTGGCAGGCAAAAGCGTCCTATCGGTCCGCACACTGTCCGGTGAATAATAAATTAACGAAAGCCTAGATTATCGGTAGTTCAGGATTACACTCGCTTCAAGGGATTATTGAACTTTTATCGCGAGTAGATGTGGATAGGGAGCGGGGGGATGCTAGGGAAAAGAGAAACGGATCGGCCGAGACGAAGGAATTGAGAAACGGGCAAGAATAGGAAATGAAAGTGGGTTCTTCGCAGAGGAGACGGTTGGCAATTCGCCGATCCGATAAACTCAATCAGCTTACTCATCTACCTACGTGTAGCTGCGCGTCTACTAATGATCCTTAAATCCAGCCAATCTCAATTGAGCTTCTCCTACGCCTTGATTGCGCCCCGTGCCGTTACAATATCGCGACGATGTTTCGAATTGTAATCGGAACTAGATGTTCTTCCGATGCGATTCCTCTGAACACGATACTATACACGTGTAATCACGCTGCTATGGGAATATTGCAGTCATAAATATAGCAGTTAAAAGTGGAAAGAGTACTTTATTTGTTCATATACATTGATTTAAATACAATTTTTATTTCCCTAACAATAAAACTACCGAGCAGTTAAACTGACTTTCTGAAATTCCTCTATAAAAACTCCAAGAACAATTCAGCTTGAGTATGGCTAAATCAATTTCTTGCGTCGTATAAGATAGTACAAATAAAATAAAAGTGCAAGTGACCGGAAATTGTGATTAATGGGCAGAAATGCGTATGTTATTTCTACATATGAATTTTATTAATAATACTTTTGTTATGCGAAAGTGCGTGTCGCTGTGTGCGCTATTAAAAACTCAAAATTCATTTGATCTATGAAATATTGACACAGTCGATCGTAAGGATACAATGGATGCAAAAAAGACGGGTATTTCACAGAAAGTTTACAAGATTTAATTTGAGAAATTTTGTCATAGAAATAAATAATAGTAAAATTATTCTTCAGATTACCGTAAATATTACCGAAAGAAAAAAATGGTGTACCTTCTTCAAACAATCGCCTGTTATTCAACACTTTACACAGTTTTCTCTCTATAATTTTAGATATGTTATTGCAAACATATGAAGTTCGTGTGTCAAGCCATTGTAACTGAATCTAATCGCAGGCACGAAGCCATCATCAAACAAGGAAGATTGCAATTAAGCACTTATGTGACTTAACATATACAATAGTTCTAAATTTACAGCAATTTATTAATTTAAAAACTGTGCTACTCACGAACAAGCGTCCGTTGCAAATATTAAAGGAAAATTCAATGCTGGCCGTTATCAAGCATTAGAAAAATATAATATTAATATAAGTTACAGCATATTTGTTTTTTTACCAAATAAGAAATGCGAATATTGACAGCTTCATATACTTTTTATAGTTTTTATAGTTTATCATACTACTTAATAATGTTTTATAATTCTTACATACCAGCGGAGGCTACTTTCAAATTTTATCAACTGTTCCTTTCTGTTTCCTTTATCCGCATACAGGCATTCGATTTAGAAATTAATTTAATTCCTTTTTACTTCAAACATGGAACAAAGTCATTAAAATTAATGACAGATATTTTGAGTTTTTCAAAAGCCAATCGTTTTCGTAAATGGAAGGTAAATTTATTTTTAAATGGCAAGAAGTAAACTTTTATATTTAATAATACATATGCAATTAATTCCCCTAATGATAACATTCACGATTTATCCCAAACACTTTCTGTGAGAGATGTTAAAATAATTTTCAGTGACGATTGACACGCAATTCGATTGTAGACAGTGAAGTTTTCTATGGACATTTCAATTTTTAGTTTCAAAAGTGTAACTATTTATTTGACTTCGCTGTGCTATATTTGACACGTACAAAATGAATGTTAGTAAAACAGAAGCATGATATTAAGAAAAATAGAGCAAAAGTATTTGTTAATGTGTAATGTAGGTCAATGGACCAAAGAAATTGTTAATTTTATGTATCTGGTTTGTAAGGCCAGATATTTATTGTTAACTTGGTTGCACTGGCGTACTGAATAAGTTTTGAATAATTAACAAGGATTGGCTTGATTTATCGGACTGTGTGTCCCTAAATTTTGTTGTTGAAAATACTTGTCTTAATACTATGATGTCGCTGTCTTGATGAACTCTGTCTGATTTGTACAATCGAGTGTGTCTTATACTAATTGTGGAGATGAGGGTGTGTACTGTTTCGTGTGTATGTTAAAAGGTGGGAAATATTTTCGTCCAATGAAGTTGTTGGGGGTTGAATCTGCTGTCTTGTGGTCACGCCTTGTAGGGTAAGTCGGACAGGTCAAGTCAGGTAGCGTCAGTAGGAGTGTGGAGTACCGTTAGGGTGTCGTGAAGCTAAGCCGTCCTTTGTGTATTGAAAATGTCTGAATTTGTTTGTTTTATGGTGTCTCGAATGGTTAGGGTTTTATTTAATGTGTCCGGGCCTTTTTTCTCTATCGTAAAAACTAAATGTTCCTTGACTATGCAAACGGGACGATGAGGGTTATTTCTTAACTGTATGTATTCTTAACATTCCGCCCGCCTTGAACGACTTCGTTCAAAGAGTCTATGTGTGTGGTGAAAAATATGATAACTGCCCATACAAATGTGTGTGTTGATGCGAGATGAACTTAAATTACATAATGAATGTGTGTGTCAATATATACAGCTTACAATGTACGGTGTGGGTTTGAATCTATATACAATTGAATTATGAATATATAAATACAAGGCGCAATTCCTGTGATTATCCATTTGGTGGAACTTCTATGTCTTGATCCATTGGCAGGATACATATTTTGGTGAGTGGCCGTTTGGTCAGGCCTTCCGCTGTTTTAATGGATACCACTCGAGTGATCCTGTCAGCTCCAGTGTGAAGTTCGACGATCCTTCCCAGCCTCCATCTGAGTGGTGGAAGGTTGTCGTCCTTAATTAGAACTAGTGTCCCGGGTCCAAATGTAGTAGGGGATTTTGTTCGCCATTTGTTGCGTTGTTGCAGCTGATGGAGATATTCAGCTTGCCATCGTTGCCAGAAATGCTGTAACATACTCTGGAGGTGTTGATAACGACTGAGTCGATTTTCCTGGATATGCTTCAGGTCAGGTTCTGGAAATGCGGTTAGTGAGTCGCCGGTAAGGAAGTGTCCAGGTGTGAGAGGGGATAGATCTGCTGGATCATCGGAAAGGGGGGATAAGGGTCGTGAATTTAAACATGCTTCGACTTGAGTTAATACGGTGTACATTTCTTCATATGTTAAGCGAGTTTTGCCAATGATTCTCTTTGAATGATTCTTAGTGGATTTAACTGCTCCCTCCCACAATCCTCCAAAGTGTGGAGCTCGAGGGGGAGTCAAATGCCACTGAATTTTATTTTCGCTTAGAAATTTTTCAACGCGTTCAGGATGTTCTTTATCAACTAATAATTTACTAAGATCGAGAAGTTCGTTGCGTGCTCCGATGAAATTAGTACCATTGTCTGAAAAAATGGTGTGACACAATCCGCGGCGTGCTATGAATCTTTTTAGGCAATTTAAGAATGATAAAGTTGTCATGTCTGTTGCTAATTCTAAATGTACAGCCTTAGTGGGGAAACATACAAATACACACATGTATGCCTTGAATGTTTTGATCGTGCTGTTTTTATCTTTGCGCCAAAGTATGCGGTGGAATTTGCGATTTTGTTCTCGCACCCAAACTTGCCGATACATCTTGGCAATGTCTGCCGAGAGATCGTACCGGTGTTTTCGAAATCGTAAAAGAATCGATATTAAATCGTCTTGAACTACGGGTCCGACCCATTGAACGTCATTCAATGAGAGCCCCGACGTGGTCTTGGCAGACCCATCAAAAACGACACGCAATTTCGTAGTAGTACTATTTGCTTTATAAACTGCGTGATGTGGCAAGTAATACCCTGAGTATGTGTATGGTTCTTCCTTATTTGTGACCTCGCTCATGTGTCCTAATGATTCGTATTCTTCTAAAACTTTAGTGTATTCTTCCCTAATGTCGGGTTGTGTATCTAGTTTACGTTCTAAGTTGTGTAATCGTTTCTCTGCATGGTGCATCGAATTGCCTAATTGTTCTAACTTTTCCTTGAATGGAATTGCTACCGTGTACCTCCCCTCCGTGTCTCGTGTGGCAGTGGAGTTAAAATGTTCTTCGCAAAAATGCGGTGTCTTTGTGTGTTCGTTCGTGTCATTTTCGATTCCACAAAATTTCGCTAATTGTTCGTGAATCTCTTCATTTGTAACTAAGTGACAGATGGTGTGTGTTTCCGCGAGAGAGGGAGAAAGTTCTAACTTTCCTACGATAATCCAACCTAACTGTGTTTTTTGTAAGGAAGGATGGCGGGGTCCTAATGAGTGACGTCCTACGCACATTAAATCCCAGAATAAATCCCCGCCGATAATCATATCAACTTCTCGGGGAACATTGAAGTATGGATCTGCTAAAAACATGTTGGATGGAATCCCTAATAGCGAAGAGTCAACTGGTCGATTTGGAATATTATCAGTGATGGTTGGTAAAATTAAACAAGAAATTGATTTGCTGAAACCGTTGAAACGCGAGATTATGTTTGTATGTGCCTGATGCTGGATGTTTTTTGCTAACTTGCTAATTCCTGAGACTCGAACATTTATTTTCTCACGATTTAATTGTAGTGTGTTTGCTAATTTTTCCGACATGAAGTGTGACTGTGACCCTGAATCTAAAAGAGCACGACATTCCCTTTTTATTCCGCGGTGATCTTTAATATAAACTAAGGCAGTGGCTAACATTGTCACTTTATTTTCTTGCGTGATAACTGTCTGAGCGGTAATTGATTCGTGCATATTTGTGGTAGTGTGTGCGTTTACGTTTGATGTGTTTTGTCTTGATGTTGTGGGAGCTGGTTTAACCTGAGGTGATGCGTTTGTATTATAATCTATGTGTAACAATGTGTTGTGTTTCTTTGAGCATTTTTTACACAAGCTTCGTGTGCAGTCTATGCTTCTATGACCTACTGTGAAACAATTGAAACATATTTGTAAATCCTGAATTTTTGCTCGCCGTTCAATGGGAGACAATCTCAAAAAACTAGAGCAGTTATATAACTGGTGATCCCCTGTGCAGAGAGGACACCCAGTATGCGAGTTCGCTACGTGTGTGGTAACGACTTTGAATTTGTTGTGCCTAATTTCGTTTGTGAATTTATTGGGTATTATTTTGTCTGCTGTGATTCTTTCTAAGTATTTACAGTGATTTTCAAGAAAATTCATCATATCATGTAGCGATACATCTCCCTGAATATTATTCATTCTCCTTTCCCATTCGCGTTGTGTGTTAATATCCAATTTTGATGTGAGTAAGTATATTATGAGTGTATCCCAAGAGTCTGTTGGTTCGCCAAGTGCTTTTAGTGCTAATAAATTATTGTTAACATTATCAATTAAATGTCTTAAATCCGTCAATGATTCTTTGGGAAAAGATGGTGTTTCATACATTGATCTTACATGATGGTACTTTAACGTTTTCAAGTCTTCATAACGATCCCTTATTCTATTCCAAGCAAGCGTGTAATTTAATTCCGATATGCCTAAAGCCTGAATTGTACGTGCTGCGTTGCCCTTTACTGATGCGTTTAAATAGTGGAATTTTTCTATGTTTGACAGACTTGGATTATTATGTATGAGTGACTCGAAAGTATCCCTAAATTTCACCCAATTGTTATAGGAACCGTCAAACGTGGGCAATTCTATGGTCGGTAATTTGATACGATTTTCTGTACTAGAGATAACTGAAATAGGTGTTGGTGCTTGAGTGGATTGTGTATGATGTGCTTGAGATCGTGATATTATGTCTTCTGCTAAGGCGGTTAATTGAAAGAATGAATTTTCAAACGAATCGCGAACATCTGTATGTTCCTCAGCCGACGGCGTACCTTCTACGGACGACTCGATTTGACATTGTACTGTGTCAAATTTTTCGTACAAAGGTGTTATCTTCTCTAACCGTTTTTGAAGTTCAGTGACAGACGATGAATGATTAAATGAATCTAAGTATGCTTTAAAGCGAGTCAATGACGCTTTGATTTGACCTCGGATTACAGTAGATTGTTTCAATGTAGCTTCCATATTTATAAACTGACTCAAATCGAAGAATGGAGAAATGACTTACGGTTGAAGATAGGAAATTTGTGTAGGAAGGCGATCACCACTGATGTTTCCGCTTCTGTTTTCCTGCTTGATTTTGTACGTTGTAGCTGCGTTCCCTTTTTTTGGCTCGGCAATGACGTTCCCCTGGGCTGCTGGAATATTTAGGCCTCTCGATGATGAGATGTAAGATCCTATCCCTTGAACAGCGTCGGCAGAATGGAAGTCCGCTGTACCAATTGGAGTAGCCGCCTTTGTTGAACTCACACGTAATATGTATGGTTCACTCGTTCGCACAAGTACAGTTTGTTTGTTAGTTGCACTAGTTCCGGATGTATCCGGCTCGAAGGACCAAAATGTTAATGTGTAATGTAGGTCAATGGACCAAAGAAATTGTTAATTTTATGTATCTGGTTTGTAAGGCCAGATATTTATTGTTAACTTGGTTGCACTGGCGTACTGAATAAGTTTTGAATAATTAACAAGGATTGGCTTGATTTATCGGACTGTGTGTCCCTAAATTTTGTTGTTGAAAATACTTGTCTTAATACTATGATGTCGCTGTCTTGATGAACTCTGTCTGATTTGTACAATCGAGTGTGTCTTATACTAATTGTGGAGATGAGGGTGTGTACTGTTTCGTGTGTATGTTAAAAGGTGGGAAATATTTTCGTCCAATGAAGTTGTTGGGGGTTGAATCTGCTGTCTTGTGGTCACGCCTTGTAGGGTAAGTCGGACAGGTCAAGTCAGGTAGCGTCAGTAGGAGTGTGGAGTACCGTTAGGGTGTCGTGAAGCTAAGCCGTCCTTTGTGTATTGAAAATGTCTGAATTTGTTTGTTTTATGGTGTCTCGAATGGTTAGGGTTTTATTTAATGTGTCCGGGCCTTTTTTCTCTATCGTAAAAACTAAATGTTCCTTGACTATGCAAACGGGACGATGAGGGTTATTTCTTAACTGTATGTATTCTTAACAGTATTGCCAACATCACAATTCCGTGGA
The DNA here is from genome assembly GCF_051020985.1 of Nomia melanderi. Classification (NCBI taxonomy): domain Eukaryota; kingdom Metazoa; phylum Arthropoda; class Insecta; order Hymenoptera; family Halictidae; genus Nomia; species Nomia melanderi. The sequence goes on from NC_135009.1 coordinate 3,148,380, forward strand.
CCGGAGATTGCCACAGGATTCGTGTGAACTGAAATATATGTGAAGAAGAAAGGATAGAAACAGAAAATGAGAAGGATACGTAGCAAATGGAGAGATAGCCAGAAAGCAGGAAAACTCGGGAAAATAGCAGAAGAATAAATGAAGAGATAAACGTCTGAAGGTTTGTGAGTAGTATCGAATAAAATATATGCTAAATTATAAGTGGCGAATAGTCTATTTTGCTTTATACTATTTACACAATTTTAGAAATAGAATGTTTAATTTACAAAAATAGATTTTCAAATATATCACATAATAAATATTAAGTAGTCTATTTTATATCCTGCTTACAAATGTATTTGCTTTGGTTGAAAGATAATGAAAATATAAAAGTACTATTAATAAACCAACGAAACTACGTAAATATTGGAATCATATAAAAATAAACCATCCTCAAGTTATGAATGGCAACTGTAAAAAGTTCATTTCTAATTTTAAACTTCATTCTTGTCAAAGATATATAAAAAATACGATTTCAATTTGTGAGTAATATTAATTTTGGTATTAATATTCAGATACTTGAAAAAGCAAGTAACACAAAGCTCAATGGCAACCAAAATGAAAATTGCTTACATTCAATTATAATTATTAAAGAAGAAAGATATGTGCAGTATATTTCAATTAGTTGAATAAGGACATCGCCGAACAATTTTCCATATAACGCGATACGCTTCATGGAAACATACCAGCGTGTAATGGATCCAGTTCTCGTTGGATTGCTGAAATAAGCAATTGCTCAATCATGCGTGTGGAATGGATGACATTCATGCCGGATATAATTAACTTCAAAACATTCGACCTTAATCATACCTTCGGTGATCGTACGAGTTCTGCAAAGAGGTTTTAAAAAGTGATCAGTACTAATATGTTCAATAATTAAGACTAATTTATATATGTAGGAAAAAATACAGGAAATTATTCATTACTATTGTATACATATGTGGTAAATAAAAGTAAGAGAAATAATATTGTTTAATCTGTATTATTAGAATATCTGTAAAAATACTTACAAATAAAGAAGCTTTTTATTTTATAACAAGTTCACGAAAAAGACTAAAAATAATTTATTTTTATCAATTAATAACATTGCTTTCCATCGATTTAACTTTAATATGTATTTGTCTGGTCGTTCTCTAGAAGTATATATAATATAATCTAAAACTATTAATACTAAATGAACCTGTTACTAAATGTAATAGGGTAGACCGGGTTAGTTCAGATTTCACAGCTAAAAACTAATGGTTACAACTGGGAATGAATTTTTTTTCATAAATTCGTTATTAATACACTTTCAGCCTGAATATCAGTGAACAGAATTTTGTTAGAACTTAAAAATCTTCATTTTATAAACAAAAGACTGAGAAATGAGAAATATCCGATTTGTCCCCAAATTCCGGGTCAATAAGATATTTCCAATTCAAAATGAGTGAATGAACAAAATACAATATAATAATTTAAGGAATAATAGGATGAAGATAGGAACAATTTATTGTCCGGATATCAGTGCACGGTTTGTCACGAACATGCACGGGACCGGGGTCACTGTCGGAATACGGTATAAGATCCCCGGTTAGAAGCTTAGGAGGGATGACCAGCTGGCTCTGCGGGATTGGTACGTCACCGGTTATAATGCGCCTCCAGCGGAACATTACGTGTCCCGTGAATGTGGCCCGGGCCACGTAGCGACCGACTAAAGGTACGTTCTAATTTTCAGTAGGCGTGAACAAACCGGTCCCTGTTTGTTTCCGTTCGAAGGTTCCGGGATACGAACAATTCGTCCCGTCGAGAATTGAATGTACTCGAAATTCAAATAGCACGGTGAATCGGCCGTGATTAACGTTCCTTAAGCGATCCGTCTGTATAGCGGCGTCTCCATAGTTCCACGGTCGATGACGAACGCCAATATCCTGGACGATACACACGCCTGCATCTAAACGGCCGCACCGACGCGACGCCCGCCGCGTATTCTAATACGAGTCTGACTTTGATATCCTGCGCAAGATGCGCCAGGCGACCATGAACCGTCGAATTCACGCGCGGCCTCTGTTTACGCATTTGCGACACCGGAGCCCCGATGCGGGCACGGTTAATAGGCGTGCGCGTGTAGAACGACGTTCACGATTCAATTGATCTTTAAACCGATCCATTGAGCGCCTCAGTTTCGCGCAAATTGCTACTCGCCGATCGGCTCGGGTTCGATGGCCGCGGGACGAATGTCTGGAATAGATCGGACAACCCAGGTAATTCGACGGTTTTTGAGGGTGGGGAACGATTTATGGGGATAAGCTTCATTTAGATTTAAGGGACGTGTAACGTGTGTTAACATTTTAACTAGGAATTAATTAGTGGGATGCTTGATAATGTCTCTTTTTGGTGGGTATTTTTTCTCATTTAACGGGATTCCACGTTGTGCCTATTGTAAAAAACACAATGGTGTAAACAGTGTTCCATGTATATCAGTCATTAAAGTTGTAATTTTAATAGAAACCTGGCGGAATTTTACGTAATACCTAATTAAAATGTGAACGTATATTCGATAAACGTTTTTTGATACAATTTATGGAAATTCTATATATTATATAAAAACGTCTCTGCTTGGTAAAATGTCTATAATATATTATATAATATATTTCTACCTATACATTAACAAGAATATTGTATTTTAGACCGTTCAGATGTTTACAACGTCGATGGCAAGTACTCTGACATTTTGTAACATGTTCACTTAAATAAAAATTAAAATATAAACGTTTATAATACATCCCCTAAAAATTATAATTTTTTACTTGATAATTATTTACGATAAAACCTGAATCAACCATGTCTATTTTTAAACGCTTCATGTTGGCCTACCCCTTAAGAAGAAACGAGAGTAAACGCAGAAAATTAGCGGATGCGATTCGCGAGCGATGCATTACAAGTCCGTTTGATTACAAACGCGCAGCCGGTGCGGCGCGCGGCGGTCCAGCGACGGACACGAGCAAAAAATTCGCGCAAACCGGCCCGCAATTTGCTGAATGCGCGCTCTACCCGTCGGGCATTTGCATATAGCGCAACGAAACAATTACTCGAAAATGGATACCGCGGTCTGCGCGGAGGCCGATGCTAATACAACCCCCACAGGTCGGTCGAGCACGTCGAATCGCGAGCCCAGTGTAACGGGGATAGGAAAAAGACGATATCATTCCATTAGCCGAGAACTGCAACGATGGCGGACCATTACTTAAATAGAAAAAGACGGAGACGCGGGATTTCGGCGGTTTTCGCCGCGGTGCTCGGGAACAATCGTTTCTCAAGGGGCACCGAAAACTTCGAGCGGACGATCCTTCGACGGAACGGTGAATTCTACCTCGGCTTTCCATCCGCGGTAACGTCATGAACGAAAACAATGAGGGAAACAGGCCAGGGTAATCCCAATGTAAAGCTTACGTGGACCGTTCGGCCTTGGAACTTACTTTCCAATGAAAATTTATGAACACTATGGTCGAAAGTGAGGATGGATTTGAAAACCCGAACTGCCCAAACTCCCGGCAATCCCTTTTCGTTGATTTCTCTGAAAATGCAGATTATGATTGCGCGCGAAGATAATGCATTTTGTGTAGTTTCAGCAGCGGTGGCTCGTTGGACTAATATTAGGGGGAAAAATTGGGAAAATATTGATTCAACCGGGAGTACTTTGTTTTACGAGGAGTTGGAAAATCATTGGAATTTGAATTATTCTCTCGAATACGTTTTCTTTATTGGAACCTTCAGGTTTGGTGTTGTTTAATTTTCTTTGTTAAAAGTGTGCTTCAAAGCTTTGAAGTTTTCGGATTTCATTATTATATCTAGTGAATTTTAGGAAACTGTGCAAAAGTTTCTTTCCTTTTCAAAATTTGATTTACTTTTTGATGCTCTTTAATGTTGAAAACCAGAATAACATAATTTCACAAAATTATTTTCTTATGATAATATGTTGAAGAATTCAGTTCTTCATAATGAAATCAACTGCTTGATTTTTTCAAATCATAAATTATAATTATCGTTAAAAGAAAAGGGGTTGTTAAACGTTTTAGCTCAAATACTTACTTAAATTATTTTCTACAGACTATAGGCAATGAATTTATTTAAAACCAGTTTTTACTGAGTCTGAAAAATAGTTATTTATTGCTGATGAGGTTAAAGATTCAACAGGTATATTTTTGTAATTGAAATTGCTCTGATTTTTAATGTCTCATTAGCAAACCATGGAATTCTTCTTTGTATAAACGAATATATGGACAAAATGTGAGCCTACATTTCTATTTGTATTAATAACAGTTGAATGCACAATGAAATAAATGTATCATGTAAATCTGTATCCAATGGAAATGGAAGAAGTTTGTGTACTTTCTTCAGAATATTAAATATCAGAAAACAATTTCCAACTTCGCGGGAACTTCATTATCGTCTACAAATAATGAAATTGTTTATGAAGTTAAATCTGTTTGAAACTAACTACCTTCCGAGACAATTTGTTTCGCAACCATCTATAACCTAATATTAATTATTACTCGTGTTATCATTTCCATAACAGAAAACTCATTAAACAATCGGCTCGGTTTAGTGCTCTGGTCAGCAATTAAAATTAACGTTTCTTCGTATTCCCTGCAGCAAGATTATAATAGATTTCCATTTCAAAGTATATTTAATTCTCTAGCCTTCCGCAATTCAATTTAAATTATGTAGATATCTTGTAAGAAAAATGTTTATAGATATAGAAAATTGTATTCACCAAATATTCAGAAGCTATTGATATAATAAACTGTTAATTCTACTATTATTACGTACATAGGAATAGACACGAGAACACTGATTTGTTTTAAAACGATATTAACTTTACTGACAGTATACACTAGTTATATTCTAGAAATACTCAAAATATTAATATCATTGGCCTTAATAATGTACTTAGAAAAATATCAATACAATAGAAAATTAGTTTTCCTAATATATGTTATAAAAAACAGTACGCTCTAAATATTCTATACATTTGTTCGTATTGTGTGCATTCTGCGTAATTTCCACTTTAAAATACATGAAGATCTACAATCTGATCATCAAAAATGATGCGAAGATTAGCGAAAATTTATGTTGAGTATTTAAGTACTTCTATAACCATAATTTGCTATTAATAAAGATAACCTTGTACTAAAGCAACTGCTTTTCTCGTGACCGACAAAAGTATATAAAAACTTTCCTATATTACAAGTAACACTGCCTAGTACAGTGACACTCAACAATATAAACCTGCAATAATAGTAACGCAATTCAATTACATAATTTGATATTCCATTATTTTCATTTGGTATATTTTTCTCGGCAAAATCGTGCGATGTCTTAACACTCAACGTGTTAAAACAGAACTCACCAGACTTCATTTCACGTTTATTATTCTCGTATAATCTAGAAGCATATTCGCTGCACGTGTAATCGAAAACAAACACTTCGCAACTAAAACATGCTCGCATCGCCGTGCAATTTCACCCTATAAAGTAGCAGCGACTACTGAGGCCGGGCAAAGGAGGGAGATAATTTTCTTGGATGCCTGGCTGACTGAACGTCGGGGCGGGCACGCAGCCTGAAGAATGATTATGAATGTAGTGGAGAGGAGTGAGTTCTCGGTGGTGGCGTGCGGCATGTTTTCCCCATCCTTCGGGGACTCCGTGGGCCGACGCGCGACCGTGTAAGTGCGCGCAGGAAGTGGAAAAGCTCGGTGACAGATGCGAGACATTTAGCAGCGACCCTGATGCCGAGCAACGGCCCGTCTGCCGCTTAATCAATCTAAGGTGTCTGGACATATTACGAGCGCAATTCTGGCGGCCCTTCACTGCTACGAATTCGCAAAACATGACGGCTAGTTCGTACGAAGCCACCGTCAATAGTTCGAAAGTTTTCGGGCCGTAGTGGGCAGATGTCTGCGAGACCTAGAAGATATCGGATCGGAACGGATCGAGAATTTTTATCGAGATCGGGTCGGGTTCCCGATCATTTCGGAATTTTGAATAATCCAATTTCATAAAATTATTCCCTTGTGATAATATGTAGAAAAATTTAATTCTTCATAATGCAATCACCTGCTTGATTAATGTAAGTTTGAAAAATGGCTGCTCAAATCTCGAATTTTCAAATCATAAATTATTACTATCGTTAAAGGAAGGGTTGTTAAACATTTTAGTTCAGATATTTGTGTAAATTATTTCCTATAGAACTATGTACAGTGAATTTATTAAAAACTAGTTTTAGTGAATCTGAAAAATAACCATTTATTGCTGGTAAGATTAAAATCTGTCCGAATTCGTTAAAGTGTTGGAATTCTCAGAAACATTGGGAATTTCGAAAGTGTCGGTGTTACATCTTACTTCAGCGTACACTCTGTATATTCGTAATAACTAGCTTCAACGTTCCAATCATGACATCATACCATGCCTGTGTCTATATAAAAACGTGTTTATTATTACCGCTATCTAAAGACAACAACTGTTCATACTGAAATGCTCCGTTAGCATTATAACTGTTACTTGCAAACGCAACTCTGTACATATCTTGTATGTATAATGAAGCCTAAACATAGCTGATAGTCTGATGTCGAAATCCTTGGTCACTCCAACCGCCAACGTGAATCATCAAGGCCAACATGTTTCTATTGGTTGGCTTTTTCATAATTATTTGTGAAATTATATTTGGTAAGAATTATTAATTCATAGTAACACATTTCGTATAGTTAATAATTATATTATTGTGAAAAGAATTTGCAGTTATTGATTGTTTGAAAGTTACTTTTTCTTTAGAAGTTAATAGCAACACAGAACACTATTTTCCTCGTGCATACTTAGCTACAACTATTTAAAGGTATTCATTACGCCTTACAAAATGTTCAACTATCTGCCTAAGTCAACATCATTTTAATAAAATAAAATAACGAACAAGCGATAAGAAAGGAAATTTTTACTACATTTTCTTACCTATTTTAGTTAAAATTTATATGTATAGCTTATTAAATATTTAATGAACATACATTGGGTTGTTGGGGAAGTAATATCGATTTTGTGGATATATAAGTAAATCCACTTACAATGATGTTACTGTTTATATAATTAAGTATGTATTATGCTGTTGTGGTAACATGTAATTGTATTGATATACTTGATTAAATATAACAATAATTTCGTAATAAATGAATTCACGTATGTATCCACAAAACCGACGTTGCTTCTCCACAATATCCGATATGCAATAAACCAATAATATATTATGCATACATTACAACTTAAATGTTCAGGAACACTTGTAACAACCATGATTAGTAAAAAGTAATAAAATAAGCAGAAAATATAATTCAATATTTCTTGACTTTAAGTTCATCTTAGATTTTTTTTTAATTACCTTGTCTTATCGAATCTTCATCTTTATAACAATGCTTCATTAATGAAGCTTGTACCGTTTTATGAATTATAAAATACGTGTGAAATAATCCTGCTATTGCATCAAGATTATTATACTTTACGTTATCATTAAATGATTATATTTGTACAGCAAAATCATTTCTAATCCTTTGCATTCGAGTATATTTTTCTTTTCTTTAACGTTGATAAATTGTACAAAATTTAGGATTACATTCTAAATTTCAAAATTTTGCTACATTGAATCAAGTGGCAACTGAAAGTGGCTACTTGAGTACAAAGGGTTAAAAAAAAGAAGCTTTTTGGACGTAGCAAACGTAAAATAAACTGAAGCAATAATTTCAAACAAAAATGGATTAATACTTATTATTATCATCAATAATTTTTTACTGCATCCATTAAACTGGAATACATACAATTTGAAACCTTTAAAAATAGAAATCTATTTCCATCAAAACTCCTTGCAGCCATGACATAAGAAATTATTTAAACAACAGATTGCCAAACTAGTATCTCTAGTTTATGCGTACCTACGTTTTTCCGTGAAATATTAAATTTTTCCAAAATTGAAAACAATAGATTGATATCAGCAATAAAAAGAAGAAAAAAATTCGGAAACCGATTTATACACATCGAAGAATTGTAATCGATGTAGAGTAAATGTATCCCCTCGTGGTAAAAATATTCGCTTGAAATTTATAACTGTTCACCGAAATAGATGGAGTTTTGAATCGCTTCGTATATATCTGTCCGCTTACACAAGAAAGGGAATAAATGCTTTCGCGCCGTGTTCTGCTCGATCCAATTACAACGTTAATTCCGCAAACCCCGACGGCACTGTTTTTAATTTACGTACGCACAAACACGCAGAGGGGCTTGTCCAACGGTGTTTGCGCCGGGAATAAAAATTTCGCGCAGCGCAACACGCATCACCGACCGCTCTGGTCGAATGATTCCCACTGTAAATTCGTCACGCGTAACTTCTAATCGTGCTTTCATAAACACGCGTAAAAGTCTTGGCTTCATTCGCCAAAACGGAACAACAACGATTCTAAGTATGCACGCCCTTTGAAGTAAATTAAATTCTTTTTAAATTACCTTTATAAAATACCTTTCCTATAAATTCAAACTGAACCTGAAAATTTAATGACAATATATTAAATAATTAAAGCTGAATTAAGTATGGGTATAAAATTAAGTTCTTCTTAAATTACTTTTATAAAATAACTCTTCTATAAATTTAAACTGAACCGTACTTGGACGTGAAATGGAATTTTTGTGAGACACAGGTTAATTTGGAAAATGCCCAGGTTTATTTCGTTTAAATAAAAAAATGCCAAATTGTATTACGGATTAATGTGGAGAACACTTGACTTTTTACTACGTTCAAAATTTGAGATACTATGCAGAGAAATTTGTGACTGTTGCCAGCACGATGGCTTGTATTGCTAACTCAGAAATTTATAGTGAAACGGAAGAAAGCACAGGCATGGTTTCTTTTATTGGTCTGGATATTAAATTCTAGATGAAATGCGACAAAGATTTAGGAGAACTTATCAGTGGACTGCGGCTGCCTGGGTTAATTAGAAAGACTAGAATTAAATACAAGTGCATTTTTACTGGTAGCGCTTGCATTGTAAGCAGAGTGAGTTAAATTAAATTGCATTGGAGTTTGTGGTTTGTTCTATTTTCGGAGTTTCTGTGAACTATGAGCAAATACGTGAAACTATAACAACTATAATCACCTGTAACAAAAACGATAATAGCACATATGTGAATATCGACAACATACTTTTTATTGGACTGCGAATTTTAATGTAGAATTTTCGAAAGTAATTTAGAAAAAGGGGAATTTAAAAAGAGTTTGTTTTTTCTTAAAGATTTTAGTGAGATAACAACATTGTTGAAGTATTATGAAATTGTTGTTCTTTTAAATTTCAATCATGTTTGTCATAAATCCATACAATTTGCAATTTACTCATTGCACTCTATAAGAAACGATATTCTCTTATATAATTTCTTAAAAGCAGTGGATCTAAAATTATTCTCATTTATAAAATAATGTTTTATTTAAAACATATAAGAAATATATAAGAAACACTGATCATTTTCAGACAATAACAAAATGAACAAACATAATGTTTGAAATAAAAAAAATTTGATTGAAAACTTCATTATAAATAAACAGATTGTATATATATATCATATTCAATTGAAAAAAAATATAGATAAAAGTTAAAAGGCGTGCATTAAATATGTACGAAGTTTAACAAAGCAGAAGTTCAGAATGAATAAAAATAATAGAAAGTTTGTTATAATTTGTCAATATGTAATTGTTTACTCCATGAATTTTCAATCTTAATTTTCTTGAAAATGAATCATAATAAAAGACTGAATTTATTCTGTATTCACAACTTATTTTATTTTATAGAATCATTCTCCTCTCGGTTGTAACATCATTTACAATACACCTAATAGATTAACGTAAAACAAATTAATGATTTAATTATCAGTAAGACTAAGATACCAAAAAACTGATCACATTTCACAACAATAATTCGCACGATATTAAATCCTAGCTGATGAAAATCAGTCCCTGAGTCTTTAAGACCTTCGTCGTCTTTAAGACTTTCCTTCCAATCGGAGGAAATAAAAAGAAATGAGAGTAATATGAGAAATAGCCCAGTCATTTCTCTATTTCCTGCCACTGCCCGTCCGCCTAGCGAAGGAAACGAGCAATCGAAGGGACTGCGTGTAACAAGGCAGCTTAAAAGAAAATAACTTCAGAAATTCTGAAAAGTACGCGGAAACTAGAAGAGCGCTCGTTAGGTGCATTTTAACACTATCAGAAATTCCTGGTGCAGCGCGCAACGGTGACTCCTTTCATCGGACCAGGCACCCGGAGCAACGAATTTACACAGCATTTCGTTCCGAGTTTTAATCTCGTTTCGCTCAATTTCGCCGTTACATCGGTCCCGCTTCTTAAGTCGCGTTAATGAATGAACGTGCTTCAAAGCGCGCGCCGGATTGGTATACATTTTACGTTGAACTTGAGCTTCGTCTTCGCTAAATTATCGTACCTATGCTTCATAAATATAGCATTATCGTTTACCTCGGTTAAAATACAGTTTTCATATTTTCACCTGGTTGGCGTTTGATCACAAACTTCTTTAATTTGTATACATAGTGATTGTAGTTATTGGAATTTCTAAATCGAATGAACTTGGTTTTAGTGTCTAATTTATCTTCCGCGGAACAGACTATTTTGAACTTTTAGAAACTCCATTCATAAAACATTGATGAAAGTTCATCTCATGTCATTTGAATAATTGAATTGTTTATTTGGAGATTTCGAATTTATATGTCAAAGCACAGAGTTAACAATTATAACGACATTCGACTACAAAGGGTTAAAATTTGATAGACACAGAAAAGTGTTATGGATTATTCTTCTGATTTAAATATGTATGTATCTATTAATATGGAAATATAAAGTATAGCTCAATAAAACTAATAAAACTGGCGTTAAAAAAATTGGGACTGCTTATATTATGAAAGAAAAACTTGGATTTACTCTGTGAAGCAAGAATATAAACGAATGTACAAACCTAAACATCGCGTTAATAGACGTATTTCGACAGAAAAATATTCTCGTTGCGATCGTTATTTATTTATACAGGTATAAATGTTTATTTCGTTTTAATCGTGCAAAGACATTTCATTTAAATGAAAGTTCACGTACCTACAAACATCGATCGTTTAACGCAAAACGCAACCGCCAGCTCCACCGCATTTGAAACAGTTACCCAAAATTAATTTGGCGGGCAACAGTTAGAATCGGTACGTGTACCACGACGATCGAACTTGGTATTTGCAAATGTATGGAGGAGACAATTCGTGCAATTTTCATTTACGTTTACCTAATACATTTCTTTTCTTGTTTTGCTTTTTTGGTGAAAATGTTTGAATTATGGAAAAGTCATAATTTATAATAAAAAAGGTCTCAAGTAAACAAAGAAATATAAGATCAAATTTTAAACTGAAGTTCTGATTTCGTTTAATCAGGACATTCAAAAATTGTAAATTTACAAATATTGGAATATTTAATAAAATAGCAGTATATAGAAAGGATTTAATATTAATATTCGACATTGACAAATGAAGAAACTCCATAATTTCTATTTTCTTGCTATATTTCGCATTATTTAAGGGAAAGATGACATTTTTTTCATGTGTATACAAATTCAGAAGTATGTGAAAGAATCTGTAGGAAAATACTGCGGTTTCTGCATTTAAAGAGTAACCAAATGTTCTTCACTCAAATGAAGATAATTCAAACGAAAAGAAACTTCCACGGAAATTACAAGAAGGTAAACCTGATAATATAAAATAAAATTCTCTAAATTCACTAATAAATATCTAGTACTTTCAAGATATTAATAATCGAAAGATAATAAAATTTATACCAATCATCTTGATTGATTTGTTAGTTTTAGTGTTAATCATTATAATAATATTACTCGTATATGTGTATTCGCATATTAAACAGCAAATTATTTAAAACAGTACGATCGTGAAAAGCTTTCTCATAATTATTATGAAAATTTATAAAAAAATTAAATATTATATATACATATAAGAAGTGACAAGCGTCCAGATCTATACAGCGCGTAGTTGCGACTCTGACTAGCCATGGCCGGCGAATGATGGCCGTGTGGTGCCAAAGTTCTGTGCACGCGCCCTTGACGGAGATTTGCTTAACCTGTCCGAAAGGAAAACCGTTCTCACGCTTTCTGCAGGGGGTTTCCTCTTGAGAAATGTCTGCAGAATCCAATAGTGCATAGCAAATTCGTGCTAGCCAACCCACTTTTCGTAGAAATGTAACAGAAGTGGGTACAAAGTACGTCCACCTACCCTTTTTTAAACTTTGATCATCATTTAGAAGCAGTTAATGATATGCAATATTCACAATTTTTATAATTACATATTTGGGCAACTCTCCTCTATTTTTTACGGCAAATTTTAACTGTCCATCGTTTTTAGTTTTTACGTAATATTTGTTTCTCTGAAAAATTCGATCGTTTTTACAAAAACCCATGTTTTTCGAAAACTGGACGTGACTCAGCAATTTGGTTTTCGGATTCGTATTTAGGATAAGGAACTCTATAAGAATCACCTAGTGGTTATTGCAAGACACAAAAAAAAGTTTAAATTTGTTCAACAGTGTTATTAAAACATCACAGTTTTAATTAAAACATGTAAAGACTCCCTGAGCTCCGATAACGTTATACGAATGCTGTTAATAAAAAAGACTTTATACAATTAACGAATAGGGGTGTTGTCACGGTTAATCACACTTTTAATTTCAATATAAAGGGTAATGCAACAGTTCTTTTGTATTTGAACTAATTTGCATTTGTTACTAACATACTTCGGAAATCAAATGATTACATCTGTAGTTAGAATTCGCCTCTTCCAATTGAATACCATGTAGTTTCATTATTCATGCATTATTTCGTACTTCGTGTGTTGTGCATGTAATTGCTTCTAAGGTATTTATCACCAGTAAGTACGACAAGTTGATCATATTTTTTATAAGAATTTGAAGACTATTCTCATGTTACTCAACAAAACTTTATTAAATTATGTGTTGCTCATTTTCAATAATTTTCTGCGGTTTTTCGGTATATTTAATTATAATAGTAGCTTGTACAACATGATAGAAATATCAGGTTGATAAGTTTTTGGCCATGTAGTAAAAGTTAGTTTCTCACAATAATAATTACTATTAATATTATATTAGGTACTAAAAAAAGTAATCAGTATTTCACTATATACTTTATGAATGAAATTGGTATTAGCAAGTCATGTTTATGTTTTTGGTATCAAATAAAGTAAAATCATTTTACCAGAACGTTCTCTGTGTTTAAATTTTGATTTAAGAATTCACGCGAACTTTTTTAGGCACCTAATACATAATTATTGAGATTGTGATTATTAATACTAACTCTTCAATGATAAATAGTGTCAACATTAAAATAGCTTTCACTTCATACCTTTAATCAGTCGAAGTAGCTGAGAGTCAGCACCAATTTCTGCAAATAAAACGGAGCAATTAATTATACATTGAAAAATGTACTTTACAATAATGAGAAAAAAAGCATTGTAGTAAAATTAGAAAATAAAGATAGTATTCAGTATCTGACATATATAATAAGTACAAATATAACCCTAGGAAAAGATCGACTAATATTAATATTTACAATTAAATTGAATTAAAAATAAAACAAATGAAACAATTTACTATATAATACGTTTCATAAATTATATTACATTGAAGAAGGAATGTGAATCTACATGAAAAAATAAGTGGAAAACATGGAATACAATTTTCTGATAAAACTTTCCATATCCGAAATAGTCGACTTCGGTGGTGTGCTTAACGCGTACGTTTTGACGTTTACAAGCAGTGGAAATTGGAAGTTATAAGCAGACACATTAAGCTAATTCTTATTTAATAGCACACGCATTCGACGAATGTTCGAAAACGAAGCATTATATGATAAAATGTTCTATATTTTCCACTTATGTATTTTTATACAGAAAAATTTTGCTTCCGCTTGTATCACGATATGTGAATATGACTGAACACTTACTCTATAGAAACAAGGCAATATAGTATAATAATCGTATAATTAATAATTGTTTTTTTAGACTGTTTTAAAATTTAGAACCAATTCCTATATCTTAAGTACTTAAATAGTGCGAATTTGAATAATATGATCAACTTTCAGACTTATTAATCACAATAACAGAGATTTATCTATATGCAGTCAACATTGAATAATTTCAGCACTCCCTGTTACCGGACGGTTGTAACTATGAAGAGATACAATCGAGTCTACCCCAAGGAACGAAAATTTTAGCATGGCGGACGTAGAGAAGGATAATGGGAGTGAAGGAAGAGGAAAGATTGAGAGTCGAAGCGTTCAGCAACATTAAAGGCTCGCGAAGAGCTTGAGATCTTTAACTCAACAACCAGACTTCTTTGTTTTTTATTTTTGATGAATGAAACATTCACCATCATGTATATTACGTTTTTGTGATTAAAACGACACCAAACATGATATAATTACGATCATAATTGCTTGTATAATAAGCAATTGAAGTTTCGGATATAGAAGAGGATTGCGAATAAAAAACAAAGAGTGTGTTGAATTAAAAAGGGAATAACGTCGAAGCCGCGCGCAGGGAACTAGAGAAAATTAGAAGGAAAACAGAAAAAGAACTCGAAGCTACTTAACTGGTAAAAGAAAGCGACAACAGTTTATTTTTTCTCAATATACACTCTCGTAAGTCGGAGACGTCCGCACGCTACAGCTCCTCAGTGCAACTAATCTGCGCTTTTCCGTGTAACATCTTGCCTCGCTTTTTCTATTCTTCGGTACACAATCAGGCAACCAACGTCCGAGAGCCTGGTCCCTGTTTGCAATCAAACATTTGGACGCTCGTAAAAAATAATTTCAGATGCCCGACAACGCAGGTGTACGCAAATGTAACTATTTCGGTCTTTCTTTCACATCTTACTGAAAAGAACCTCTCGCCAATTGCTAACCATAACTTAATACATTGTTGACCTGTGACATGACATAGAATATTGCAAAAGCAAAATATTAACAGTTATCTAAAAGATATGTTCAAGGTTTCATTTCAATTCATTATGTATAAATAAAGTATATTGAAATTTATTTAGATTGTTTCAATTTCATATTTAATCTATTGCTGCAAACGACAGCTATAGCCGTCCATTTTACGGACTGTACTAATGCATTTATTTGTCTATTCTACAATAATACATTGAACAAAAATGACGTAACAATCCAGGCAACATATAAGTTGATTTTGTGTATGATTTTTCATGTTTTGAACAAATCAAAACAAACAATTAAAAAAAAACTGCATTTCTAGGCATGATTTTAAAACAAAAAGTATGCGGTAATAGATGACTTCGGCGTAAAATTACCAGATAACAATATGTTAACGGAGACGTTGAAATCGTAGAGTTCGACAATAGGCGAATCATGTTACACCGTTCAACCCCGACCAGTCAAGTGCTATTGTATGTTAAAAGGAACCTGATGGGAATATGGTGGGGATGACGATGTTGTAAATATCCAATGTTCACTGTACTTAAAACTTTATGAAAATAAAATCGAATTATCTCGATCCTGATTATTTACTAGTGCTCTATATATTTTACGTGTGAAATAATGATTTTTCCATCCGTGTTCAACTACGGCAACGTCAAATCTGCAGAAACAAGTGAGGACTCACATTTAAGATGGTCATCGCCAGCGCGATGGAGCACGAACAGAGATAGTCTGCTGAATTCGAGTTAGTTCGGCACTGCACGAAAATGAATTGAATAATTTAGCGGGTCAGAACGAAGGGATGAAACGGGTAAGCCCGACTCTGTGTTCCCGGAAAGCCTCCGAAAATTTCGAGGATGAGGTATCCCCTTAAGGTTTCACCTCGTTCCATGTCTTTCCGTGGAAGCTTTCCACCACGTTTTCGTCACGCCAGATACATTGAAATGTTCGACGTCGGGAAATAATTTGGGCGTCCGGGTATACGTGACCGAAAGCTTCCTCGTTAAAAATTCTGTCAATGAATCTATTTGGCACTGCGTGCTTTGATTTTCTGAGATTAATGAATATTGCTTCCAGTGAGATGTGTTATATTTTCATTCGACTTTTCAAATATGTCGTGTAGTAGAAGAATTAGTTACGTTGCGTCGTTATATCTAAAGTATCGCTTATCTTAAGATCTTGAAAAACGAAATGTTTTGTTAATTTAATGTTATTTAAACATAATTTTCAGAAAATATATAGTTCAATTGGTTCACGTTATTAGTTACTGATTATTTGTATGTTCAAATTGTTGGAAAATTTAATATTTCAATTCCTCAATTCTGAAATCGTGTATCCATTGTTGGTCTCGGAAACTTTTAAAATTCATTAATTTTCTAATTATGTCATTGATTTAGAGAGACCCTATGTATTTGTTGAGTTGTGTTGTAAATAAGTTTGATTATATTAAATATTTATTACAGTTATGGGAAGCAGTAGAATAACAGCGGAATTAAACTGACTACAAATGACTTCTTGTTACATAATCGCAGTCAATACACATTTCGAATGTGTCACAACTTAAATCTTATAAAATTACATTATACTTGCAATCAAAGTTATTAAAATTACATACCTATTAAGATTATCTTCCTGTTACTTGTCCGTTCAGGAACAGTTTTAAATTTTATCTGAGATTACCTTTGCTCTTTTTATCTAACCTAGGCGGTCTCCATTCTACTAATCTGACGATGAGCAGACCCTATTCTACTTAGTCGGCCACGGACGGTCCCTATTCCACTTATCTACGTTCACATACGGTCTCCATTGCACCTGCTTGACCAGAATGCTTCCTATCCCACTTCTCTAATTGTGAAAGAACCATTATCCTTATGCGAGCAAGAACAAACCTTATTTCTGTTACACCATTTAATTTACTGTAATTTCACAAACTAGTAACAAATTTTCTGAAATTCTTCCGTTTATAAACGAAATATTAATAGAAATAATAGCATTACTGTTTAGAGACATGTTTAACTATTTGCTTTAGAATATTAAACGAAACTCATACTAAATGTATGAAATACAATGTAACAAAGCTTTTGCCCACAAAATGTCCATTTTAAACCTTTTTTAGTCTACTACTGCTCAGAAGTAGTCAATAAAAATGCATTTTCATCTCGCTACCTTGCTGGAACAGAGTCAAAACTCGAAACATGTGATATTCGAGTTAGTGCTATAAATATATTATACAGATATCTTTTGAGAGATGGCGATATTCTGTTGCATTTGTAAGGAGTAGTTTTATCGATTTTAAGGAAGTGACCCTTTAATTTTGTTGATTGTATTAAGTCGGTAAAACTAGTCCAATTTACATCGTATTTGAATTTATTTTATTGCATGTTTATATTTGACGCGTGCGGCATCATTTTGTAGTCCCACATCTCGACGCTCAATGTTTCGATCCTTATTTGTATCTCACTTTGTTGTATCCTGTTTCATTTACAATCTTCGTTCACGGGAATCAATCACTAACAAAGACGACCGAAACCCAGGTGTCAGTGTTCATCGTGAGTGGACATGACCCCTTGCCGCACTTGTCCCTTCAGTTCGAGGGACAAATTACTAAACACCGTTTGAGAACAGTAATTTTACCAGGAATAGTTGTGAAATAAATATTAAAGCAAGGGATTAACTCTTTTGTATCATTAGCGTAGATACGCGCTGAATTTTGTTGGCCAATGTCACAAGAGAATTGAATGTGACGTTAGATTTCCCGTTAACTAGAAAATAAAAATGGAGGGTGTTATCGGAAATGAAAGCAGTATTTCTGATTAGCAGTAGTTCCTTTTACTTGCAATTTTTCTAACACGTTCAATGCCACACGATTTCATAGAGCAAAATAGACAGAATGAAACAAATACAATACTAAATCATTTAATTGAATTGCATTAATATTATTGCACGTTGATCTAGCTGAATGTCACCGCATCAAGGCATTACTTAGAACATAGAAATGTTTTCAAGTAATCATCGTTTTACTGGGTGAACTATAGTAATTGGATTTGGACGGTGTCCCCCATAGAATTCAACGTGTTAAGTAAAATTAAAAAAGAAATTGGTGATAATGACCTTCTTTTTCATACTTCCTTATGCTGCAAATTCGTTAATTCTATCCTAAACTAGGCGTTGGTGCTCTAAGATTCATGAGTAGCAAGGCTCAGTGTTATCTCGTCTATTTTATATACGTATCTCGAGCAGCCGTCAATCCGGGTTCAGACTCTGTTGTCGCCCAGTAACACCGACAAAATCCAAGACATAAAATCCTTCGTCTTCTGCGTCTGGCAGGCTTCGACAATGGTCTCGGACCGTCGAGCGTTTCGCGCCTAGGACGCCGGTTGAATTATGTATTTCGTTATCGTCGCGATAACAATTTGTCAGCGGGAGGTCCAGGAAGTCCACCCCGTGGATCTGCACACACACCGCGCACGCCATGTGCAGGGGTACCCTAGCCGAAATAGTTCAGTTTTCCTCCATTCCCCGCGAATGCGAAAGTTCAGATGGACCTCGAATCGTGGTAATAGTTTCGTCGTTTATAATTATGCACCTTTCCGGGACTAATGCGATGTTAAAACGGCGCTCCGGCTTAACGGCCGTGACAGTAAGGGTACGCGGACTCGAAAATGTTGTTGACAGGATTTAATGAATAATGGCCGCCGCGCGTTGTTAAAAATGGTCTCATGGTTGACTGGTGGAATGGAACTTCTGTATTTTTATAATAATCTGTGCGTATACTGATTTCCTCAACATTTTTTTTAATTCCCCGAGTACCAAACTAAGGCAGACCATGCCCAAATCATTTCTGACCAAAACTGATATTCCACTAATACATTGACTCTTGCTCGAGCTCACCACCAAAGTGACGATCATTCGAGCTAGAAACCCTTACAGACATAACCTGTGTATGGAAGTTGGTTTTAGATTATATTAAGGATTTTTGTTTTGAATGCACGAAAGAAAAAAATTGACTTCTGTATATAAAAAAAATTATATTTATTCTAATGTTATCATACAGACTGTTCATACTTGTGAATGTTATTCGTATTCATTGTTTTACTTTTATTGAAACGCCATAAGCAATATGTTTGTACTAATAAATACAATGAACACGAATATTGTAAAAGGCGGCTTTTTCTCAGTTGTGTAGTTTGAACACGTGACAGTACCATATTTGAAAGGTGGCAAATAACTATGACAAGGACTACTCTTTTTTGGTTGTATTTTATAAAAGCATGGTTATCATACTGATCTGAATTATTTTGTTGAGCGCGTACTCAGTACATTGCTGTCTAAAAGAATAAAATACTAAATAAAATAAGGTAAGTGATCGAGTTCGACAGAAACGAATTAAAAGGTTTGTATACTTTCCATTAAATCTTTTTAAAACGAGAATGAAGGAATTACTTTCTTCAAACTTGAGTATCTCATAGAATTGAAAGAAATTTAATAATGTAATACTATTATTAATCATATATGTGTAAAATTTTGTTCTATAAATAGCATATATAACAAAATTTTAAATCGTACTTCCGTGTTTAAATAATTACCATTTTCGTTATAACATTTAGCAATTTCCTGAAATTGTATTAGTTACAAAAATTACATATACTTGATCATAGATCATAATGCACAGATATTGCACAACAATATATCATTAAAAAATATTAACATACACGAGGAACAGTTTTTCTAATAACTTAAAAACTGCCACTCACGCGGTAATTTGAGGCGCACGATCTTCGAATCTATCGTGTCATACCCAAATTAATCACTCAGAAGTTTACCCCTCGCATACTACTTTCCCGATTTCAAAAGGCGATATATGGAGCGTTTAATGTAAGTTCTGCAACAAAGATTTTAATTACAATGAGTTTAAGATATATTGCATCAGTTTGAAAAAACTTAGTAACGCAACGACATTTACTTCATACTTAGAAATATTAATTACCCGTTATATAGGAGGTAGTAATAACTTTAAAGGAAATAAAAATGCAGTGAATCCTCGCAAATGTAAATTCCGTATATTAATAATTGGCTACCAAACTTCTATTCACGAATTTACCTTGGAAACCTGTTTTCGTTAATTAGACAGAAGTCTAGGGTGGAAAAATTAATCGACCTTAATTACGATTACCAGGAACAAATACACTGATCTTCGTTAGCGTTGGGAGAGGTGGAAAAGAGAGCAAGTGGCGCTGGATAGAAAACACGACAGATTAATTGAAATGCAGTCTCTTTAATTAAAGCAGTTTCCTATTAACTGGAAATGATAGATTGATTAACCGAGAGGAAAATGCAACAGTCATTCATTACGACTGATTAAAGGTATTTATCAAGAACAATAATTGTGCAAACGTCGCAATTACGTAAATGAATCTAATTAAACTGTTACCAATAATACGTAAAGAATTGTTATATAGGTACTATATAAATTACAAAAGAACAGTAATAAGAGTATTTGTTTCACGTAAATTCAACTCATTCTATGTTGTATCATTATTATATATTGTTTTCATTAACAGTAATAAACCGTAATTTAATAAATAAATATAATATTATTTAATTTCTTCACAAGATAAAAATACTATTGTTACATTAACTATATTATATTTAAGTATTTGTTTTAAGTGTACTTTGGTAAATAAAACTTTAGTTACATTAACCATATCTCCGTCAGCTACATTTGATAGAAATGTACAAAATGTAGAATTAAACAAAAAAATAGTTTAATTTTCCAAGCAAAGGAACTTCTTTGAATGTTCATGTATAACAAACTTTAAAACTGTATTCTAAACTAATTTGAAGTAAGTAGGTGCACTTGTAATTACACTTTCATGTTGCATTCAAAGGGGAGCTTTTCTAATGCAGAATAGCCATCGCAACGAACGTTTCATAGGCAGTGAGTGTAGGAAACCTTGTAAGTTGCATGCAGATGTATGTAAAGATATAGAGAAATCAGTAACGCGACATCGGGGAAGAAAGGATTTTAACGACTTTCTCTCAGGAACAAATCAGATTACTCATTATAACTATCCAATTTCTTGCATGCGAAGCATTATTATACCACACGGCGCTGCAGTCGATTGCAATTCTGAAGTACCAAGCCTGGCACGAACGATCTCATTTTTCAATTTTGCCATGCGGTTCTAATTGCACTCTAATTTCCAACCGAGTAACGTAATATTTAAGGTATACAGAAAAATGTAATATTATATTCATGCACGTACGAAATAACCTTTTCCGCACACGATGAAAAGTTAACAAACGTAATTAGAGAATGGTATTCACAATGATTATGAACATTTATTAAATAATAGTTAATTGTTTGTTATATTTGATCAAGAATAAACTTTGAGAAACGAAATGTGAATTGTACAATATTTTTGATGTAGAATAATGCACGATACAAACATAAGTCACATAATATTTTCGTTTAGTTGATCAAATATAATAGGTACATATTTCATACGTCATCTATATTTTATTTTACATTTAAAACAAATTTACTAAGAGATACATTTACTGGCAGAATTATTCATATAGTAGAAAGTATAGTTTATTTTAGTAAACAGAATAAGTAATCGGTTAATTAATATTTTTTGCATATTCATTTCCTTATATAATACTCAGTAATTGCTGCAGTAGAGATTTGTACAAAATTTAATATTCTTTCACTAAATCAATACATTTATTATAAAACTTAATTTTCTACATTTTATATTACATTTAGTAGGTCAAAAACAATAATTAAAAGTAGGTTAGTAGTTTAGTACTATTTTTAGGTAGTAAGTTGGTAACATTTTAATATTCGTATTTTTAGTAATTCAGTAGTATTATTTCATGAATGAGAATAAAAGTCGATATACTCTCTAACGAAAATATCTTTAAATAAAAAACAAATACATTTTGAATATTTGTTATACTGTCTTATTCTTTGAGTTTACATACTAAAGTAAAAGTAAAACTCATGGGAGATGCAGAATATATTGTCTACATAAATTGAGTTTTATTTCTTTCTAATAAATAATATTTCCGCGATAAAGAATATCTTTTTATATTCAATGTATAAAAACACCCACGATAAAATAAAGTAGCAATATGAATCAAGCTTTTATTTGCGTTTGACCATAAAAGTTTTCATTGCTAATAAGAAATAAATTTCCGTTCAATTCTCATGTCTGTAAATTATTTGTTGAAAATACAAATAACAATTCGTTATCAAGTACAATTTTATTACTACTATTACAAATAATAACGTTTTTTCGATACGGAAAAGTATTTAGATTTATCGGCTCTACTTTGCCCGACAACTATATTTTGCGAATTTTATTTTTTAATTATCTTCTCACTCGCTACAAGTTCTTCCTTCCCTTGAGCACGATAAAGCTTTCGTTTAAAAATTATGGAGTCTCAAATGAAGAAACACGAGTATCTATGACAACGCTCCAGCGCACACAGAAAATTTAACAAACATAATTCTGTAGAATCTTACAGGAGAAATTCACTAGAAATTCACTGGAATCTGTACTATCCTTGAAATCATCTTTTTAACTTCATGATTGAAATTTGTTATCGAATATTTTTAAATAAACGTAAATATTCTTCAAACATTGTTCGCCTTGAATGACAAAACTACGTGATATAACTGCCTCAAACTTTGTGTATAGATATTCAAAGACAATAAAATTCCAAGAATTAAGGTTTCAGTTTTTTCATGAGATATGATTGCGTTACACTGGCGTAACAAATACTAAGACTACCTGCTTAAACCCTTGCACTCTAAACATTTTTCAATAGATATATTTAACATTTCGCGATGGGATGTAGGTAATATTTTCTGAAAGTAACTTAATTCTTTTTCATACGATTTAACTAGGAAAATTTTGGGCCATAATTACAGCGACCGATAACTCACTCTTGTTGTGACCTTGAGTCTTACTCGTGACATTTGTTTGGCACGAAAATGTAATAACGAATCTCGTCAAAGCAGTGCAAGGTGTTAACGAGAGATCCCACACAATTTTATTTCAATATTTCACGCATCGATGCATTATACAAAGCTTAATACTGAAACTATCGAGCAGTTAAATTAACTTTTTGAAATTCCTCTACAGAAACTTCTAGAATACATCTATTGAGACTTTAATTGATTTATAATTCAATTCGCGTATTGCTAAATTACTTTCTTGAATAATTTCCCAGAAAAACGTCTGTTATCTTTTTAATAATTGCAGAAAGAAAAAATGAGAAATGGGTCATTGTGACCCGTCTGGTAGTTCTAATATTAACATTAAATACCAAACTTTATTATTCTGAATTAAACTTGCTCCTCTCCAGCGAATATTCCGACTGAGCTTTCTTTCTATACATTCTTTCTGATATTCCAGGAAAAAATTTATTCCCTCAAATATCCACTCTTCAATCCCTGTTTTCCAGAAGACATCGACAAAATTCACCCCCAGTTGCCACAGTTCTTTGACCCTACACTCTTTCATCCACAAAAGTCACCTGCCCTACATACCTAATAATATTCACTCCACGTTTACCAAAAGACATCGACAACATTCACCACTAGTTGTCACAGTTCTTTGACCCTAGATTCTTTCATCCCTAAAAGTCAGCTACTCCGCACATCTAATAATATTCTATCGTTCACAGGGAGCTGGTCAGTCACGCCATTCCTTTGCGATCGGTGGATTTTATTTTCCTCTGCCGCCAAAGACCAAACGCAACGAGCCAATAACAGTGGGGTTGCGCGCGGCAACAAAGAACGTGAAACGACGACGCTCGGAAAAGAGGGAAAAGGGGTGAAAGCCGAGGTTAACACGCAAAGCGGTCGAGGGCGGGCGCGGCGGTGACTCAAAAATTGCCGGCGTAGTCGGTGCCGGGCGATAAAACTTCAGACTCCGGGCGAATGCAGCCGGAACTTCGCGCCATTAGATCCCTCCGGTAGTTTGAACAACAGATACGAAGGGTCTGCATACACCGGCAGCCTCTCGGCCCTCGCTTCATCTTCTTTCGCGACACGTAGCGCCTCGCTACCGATACAGTCCTCGGCGACGCTTCGTTTTCTCGCTTTTATTTATCCGTCACCGTGCCCCGCCACTCCCACCAAATTTTTCTATCTTCAGCCTCGCCTTCATACTCGTACCTTTCTTCCCTTTTCTTCTCGTTTCTTCATTTTTTATTTCTCCACGGAATCGGTTTGTTGTCGCACCCTAACGATTCTCATCAACATTCCATTCAGATTTGAAATTGAACGGTTCGTTCGGAGCGTTTTCCGTTTCCCGTCGCTTATCAGTTTGTATCGGTGACCTTTTATGAATGTACTCTCGATTCTTGCTTTTGGGTTTCTGTTAAAACTTTCGAGACACTGATGCGGATCTACGTTGTTTTAGTTTGTTGATGAGAACTAGTGATATAGTTTTGTGTTCGTGTTTTTTAAGTACAAAGGGTTACATGTGTTTTATGATTTTATTTAAATTTATTATTAGGTGCCATGTAGAACAGTCGTTAAATTTTACTTACACGTGGAAATATTTGACTGCATTTTTAAGAATCACATTCAAAGAACATTGAAAGTTTTTCTAATACTATTATCGTATATGAGAAGTGTCGATATCTTTCAATTTTCTTTAGTAGCATCTACATTTTTTAATTCTATTTTTACCTCTGTTTTAGTGGTAGATGTCAGTGGCATTTAATAATACACTATTGAAGTCAAATATTAAAGCTACGATAAGAATGCATTCTTAATTAAAAATATTTTCCGAGATTGGCAATAAGAAGTTCTCATATTTTTTATCGCTATTAATCATTTTAGAATAATTAGAATAGTTGTTAGCAAGTAATAAAATTCCAACAAGTTCCTTTTTGAATAATAAATCTGAACATTTCTTGAGAAACATGACAACACAGCCTCAAGATACATGGTTGACAATCATGACAAGCAATAAGTACATAAATATATGTTGACATTTAACATTTTATTGAAACAAAATTGTGAGAATTTTGTTTGATATTCAGAAGCGGTAACCATTTTGTTTGATATTCAAAGGCGGTAACCATAAAGTTTCTGAATAATTCATTCACCTAACACATCTTAATACTCCTCACTTACAACTAACTTCAAAGGTTCTGACTAATTTATACACAAAACCATCAAATTTTTACGGAATAGATTACATTTTAGAGATGTTCATAGACGCATATTATAATAGTTTACTATTAGTTAAGTAAGGAGGGAAGGCATTGAGCTAAGAATTAATTGCAAGTTGTTTTTGAAATAAAATTTTGAAAATTCGTATACTTTCAGTACAGTTCACGTTAAAATTAATTACACGGCTTTACACATAATCCGAGGGTCAGATGTAAGTAAAAAATAATTATGCAAACTTTGATTTTAACGGGAAATATACTCCACGTACACGAATTTTCAGAATTGTATCTGAAAACCAACTTGTACTCACCCTTAAATAACAGTATATTTTCTGTTGCGATCATAAAAAGTTTCTTCTATAAAATATACGGCAAAAAATTTAATGTTACATTATTCACGAAGGAAACTCATTAACATGATTTGATCAATATGTTCTCTTGTTATTAATGCGATTATTATTTTTTTCGCTTACACATGTAGACAAGAGAAATTTGCGGTATCAGTAACTATTCACCGCGACTCGACTAGTTTAAACCGTTATTTCTCAAAATATCAATTAGTTACTTAAAGTTAATCTCTAGCCGGATTATCGAAGCCGCTCCAGCCACAAGAATTGCGAACTAAAATCGGCTTTATGGGCTGCGGAAACTGTTTAAAAGCTCGTATAGTTTTCCAATAGCTCATCAAGTTCTCAATGCTTCAGAACAAAATTGATTCACACTCATCAATTCAGTAAAATTATGTCCCACGTGAAACGGAGATAAATGAAATTCGAAATTTGAATATACCAATCAAAAATTTAACTTTCAAATAATTCTAATTGAAGAATATATAATAATTCTCATCTTAAAACTACCACAAATCAAAATTACTATACTTTACATTACTAAAATTATGAAGGTGTTTTTATTGGAAATTATTTAACAAATTAATATTTGCATTTGTTATGAATGAAACAGTGAATAACGCAGACATTTCAAAAAATGAACTCGCGTAATGTTAATCAGAATTTCTGTAAATACATTCATATGAAGCAATTTAAATATACTAAGCTCAAATTTTAGATTAGAAATTTTCAATTCATAATTTTAATTTTATTTAATTTTTTCTTTAATTTTAATTAATTTTAATGAAATTAAAATGTTACGCGACGCAGGAAATAGGATACTATTTATTTTTGGGGAAAAAACTACAAGAACATTAAAAAGATATTAATAAATGAGCGTTCGTTAAACACTTATTCTCGGAGTACAGTTTTTAGAAAACAAATGGAACTATAGGAATCAGCTTTCTAGTACAGTCACGGATAAACCTGAGGGAACTAGTTGCTTCTAGCAAGTTTGGTGTTCGAAATAAAACTGTTGTTTTTTCACTGAAGCACTTTACGAAGCTTAAAAGTAGGTGTGCTAATTCTATTTTACACCATTTTAAGAGAAAAGGAAGAAGAACCCAGAATTTTTCGGATCCAAGCCAGCTAGTTTAACTCCTAAGCTTCCCGAATTAATGCAGACTTTTCTTCTAATTTATCCTATATAAACGTAAATAGATACATGGCTGCAGTTTTCCTTCATTGCTCATATTATTACAAAGTTAGTTAACGATAGAAAATTATTTTAAGCAGTAAGTAATAAATAGATAATGTATTTTATTTCAAATTGCGCCATTGACTTTGAGAGTAAAATACTTTATTTTTCTACAAAGGACTATAAAAATATTTTACAATGTATTACAATTTATTACATAAAAGTAACACTATTTAAAAGTAAATTTTACATTGTCAAACATCACAGTGTTGTACATCATAATACCGTTTCTTCTTTAAATTTGTCTGATACTGGCAAGACACATTGTAAACACATAACTTTTTTATATTGATGTAAATATAAAGTAACCGGACTCGAGAATTGTTCGACTGTCGGCATCTTTATGTTCGTGCGCTGCAGTCAGATTCCAGGCATGTGATATCGCGCTGTAAGTTTCAGGGTACAGAGGTAGTATCTCTAGATGTCCGGCACTTCGGTTTACGACCTCTATGAACTCGCTATCTCCATGGTCCTTTTTAACACTTTCTCTGTCATCACCGGTGATGCACGCTAAATTTCTACTTGAGTAGCACGTCCATCAACCACGGTCTCCAAAGGTAGTTTATAATTTATGCATATTATTTCCCGACGGCATCGAGATGATTACTTTAAAGCTATTATGGTAGCAATGAAAATGTTAATCCTTTAACTGAGCTAGTAAGATCTTGCACTTGATCTCTAGAACGGCAGAATTTAATTTTTACATAATTTTTCCTTTTTTTCTTAATTAAATAATAAATGCAGCAATTTGTATATTTTTTGATTACGTATTAAGTATTACTCTAAATATATATTTATATGCACAAAAATCTGTTGAAACATATACAACAGTTTGTACAATTGAGAGAAACAAGCAATAATACATTAGAGATATGAATTAATAGAGAAGATTCATATTTCTTTATTAACCCTTAAAAGCTGTCACCAAACATAAAACAGGTTAACGCTGCTATCTTTATATTTATAGCAAAGTACATAAAAACACTGATCCCTTTTATGACAAAGACGATTAACCCCTTGAACTACAATCTCGTGTCAGACTTGTGACAAAATCTTCAAACTGAATTTGAGAAATCTAAGTGTTATTTATACTTTTTAAATAAAATTAAATATCATTTTTCTATTATTAATCAGCAATCACTGATGTAAACGTAGACATATAATAAGCATAAATATTGTCTTTTCCTAATAAATTATTAACGATAAAGTAGTTATATCAATCATAGCTAAGAAATAAATTATAGAGTAAGAAGCCAACGAAGATCTAAATAAATTGAAAAGAGAAATACTATTAGCAATCGTTAAATTTAAAAATAAAGTTAAAACAAAATTGACGTAAACTAAAACTCCACTTATAACAATCTCTAATGACACCTAAAAACGTGTTAAAATACAGTCCATATGACTACATAGACTGCAGATCTTTACGTAAATTAAATAATTTTGAAAAATATAATTATAAAAGTAGAACTGTCATGAAAAATGGTTTTTCTCAACAAATTTTATAGCAAGCTGCACTTTGAATATTTTCTATACCGTGTAACTTTACACTTCCACATTCCCCAAAAACGCGTGAAAATCCGCAGTCCACATACAATCTGCTTTTCGTCATTCCACAAAACCTATTTACCTCCATCAACAATGACATCCGTAATCTCTCGTTTCCCTTCCACGAGATAGTCACAACAGCGTTCACACCGGGATTTCATAGCGTGCATCCTGTTGGTGGCATTGTCACCGCTCCTATCCTCCCGATTTATTTCTTTTTCCTCCCTTATTCGGTATCGTTCCTGGCTCCCTTTCATCATCCGGTTTGGCCATCGCTTTCCACAATCAGGATGGGTCACGTCTCTATTTTGTATTCCATCAAGCTCGCGTCCATTCCGGTGCTAAACAATGGAGAGCACCCTGTTTCCCTTTCTCGAGGAGTCTCCATGGCCCGTGCTTGCGACAACCTCAACGAGAGTTTCGCCGCGGCGCAGGGCAAACACCCAAAAACTTCGCTTCACCTAACCTGCTGTCTCTCACCTTCTCTGTCTCTGTCTGCCCTTCTTCCTTTCACTCTTCCTCTCTCTGTTTGACTTTTCTCTTTCTCTCTCTTTCACTTTTTCCTCTTTCTCCCTAGTTTTTCCTGAGCTTCTCTCGCTTTCATTCTCTACTCTCTCTCCACTTTATCAGTTTCCCCCTTTCCTTCTCTATTTCTCACCACTTTTCCTCTTCTTCTCCCTCTCGCTTATTCTCTGTTCCTCTCTGTTTCCTTCCCGATCTCTCTATACTTCCCTTTTTCTCTTTTCCTCCATGACTCACTACTTCGTTCTCTTTCCGTCTCTCATTCGTTCTCTCCTTCTCTCGGTAAGTCTCTTTCTTTCTGACTCTCCTTAAACTGCTTCTCTTTTCTCATCTCAGCTTTTTTCTTCTTCTCATGTTCTCTCTCTCTCTCTCTTCTCCTGGTCCTCCATTCTCTCTATTTCTCCCGCGCCTCCCACAGCCGATTCTTTCTCACGACAGCTCCGTTCCTTCTCCGTTGCCCGCGTCTCCAATTTCTGCTTTCACGGTTGTAACGCGGGGGGAACGAGTGTTTCGAGCTCGTAACAGAGAGGAGGTGGTGGTGGGTCTTTTATCCAAAGGCTCATCTCGATTTCAAATGCAAATGTGCCCGGTACGGAGGAGATAGGGAAGAAAGGGTGGAAGGAAGGTGCATCGCGCGCGCGGCAACTCGCCGCAGTCTGTTTAGTAACTTCTCGCCCGATCCACGCTTCAGCTCCCCTTTCATGCAGGGGAAAAATGTTTCCTCCTGTTGTCGACGCGATTCAACGCGCCTCGCCCTGTCGTTTCGCATCATATCCTGCGTTTGACGCCCCGCGCTTCGTAACCTTCCTCCCTTTCTCCGTCGCCTCTTCCGCGGAGAATCGAATTTCTCGCGTTCACAGCGTGGAATTATTATGTTTGCGAATCAGCGTCCCGTGATTGCTTTTCGCGACGAAGACTTCGTTTTTAATGGCATTTATATTTCCTTATTTACTAAATTCTAGATTTATATATGTGCTATAGCAATATATTGTAAGAGAATAAGCAATGTTAATAAAATGAAACAATTTTTTCATGTCCTTGGCAACAGATATGTAACTTTTATTTTAATTGATTAGAAATATTGAATTCCGTGACATTCATTTCGTTAAATCTACAGACATTTTTTTATAATCGCAGTATTTCTTTAGAAAAAATTAAGCCTGAAAATTAGTTAACTATACATGCACTTGATTAAGTCGCCTGCACAGTGGTACAACAACAGGAATTCACTGTGCGTGAAGAAATTAAGTTACAAATGTGGAATAAAACGTTCTTGTAAAGTTTGAAATTTCGTTATCAAAAAAACCAAGTTACAAAATTTATCGAGTACGTCTATCGAACTAATTGCAGAGGAAATGTGCTCAAATACATTTTCATCGATAAAAAGATTAGAAGAGAAATTTTACTTTTCATCTTTTAGTTAGAAATTGGCCAAGTGCACGTAGTACGCTCGACAAATATTCAGGCTTGAATTTCTCGAAATCGAGGTACCGAGTGAAAAAATTTTATTCTCCGTTCGTTCCGACCCAGAGCCTTCATCCATTTTATTGCCGTCAAAATTGCTGCGCTCTATTCAAAAATATTTCTTCGCCTGACGCATCTGTGTCCTTTCAAATCCTACGTCCTACGATATTTTCCGACATCTGTTAATGTTCGGCGATAGATAACGGTGTTCAGGGATATTGGCTTCCAGTCAGTAGACTCGAGGTCCGTAAGTACCAATTTTTTACCGTTGAATAGCGAAATGATACCGTCATAAATCTTTACTGTTGGGAACCACTTATAAATTTAACGAGGTGAAGCAATATTTTATATTTTTAATTAATATTGTTAACCTTTAACCCCTTGCCTTACAATAACGAGTTAGACTTGTGGTGAAGATTTTAAACAGAATCGAACAAGCATGAATGTTACTCGATTCTGTTGAATTCAAATTAGACATTATTTCTATGTCATCGATTATTATACTTTGGAGTGAAGATTAATATAAAATATGCTTAACGTTTTATCTTTTTCTTAATAAATCATTAATAACAAAGTAGTCGTACTGATCATAGTTGAGGCATAAATCATAGGGCATGGGGTTAACCATCGACGTTTGTCCCAGAAACGAAAAAAAATGTTTAGCAATGAAATTAATAATACGTTCTCTACCATCATTTATTTCTATGGCAACCTCCACGGTTACAATATTTTATAAAATAAAATATATCATCTTTACAAAATACAGATAATATTTCAGAAAAGGAATCTCGTCGATTTCCTGTACATTGTACCATGCGTTGCAACATTGGATACAAATACACCTAAACGTAATTTACTGTTCTTTATAGAAAATATGAAATATTGATCGTTACAAATACGCAACGCTGGTAGTGGACGTATTAATGAATAAGTTTGATAAAAATAAATATCCTTGGCTTGATTTTCTCCCGTAATTGATAAAATACATTAAGAAAACCACTAAATAAAGACTTTTTCATTTTATAAAAAAATGTACCTCTTGCATCTTGAAGTGCATATTAGTTCGCGAATCAACAATGGTTGTAATATAAGTTCTTTTTCGCCTCAATAGTTATTCGTTAATTAAGTTTCCCATGTGCAGTTTATCTTGAAGGAAACTTTTTACCATGGAAAGTTGGTGAATTACCTCTTCTTAAAATGAAACCTTTATCGGTCGTTCAAAAGTCATTCGCAAGGCTTCAAACAGTGATGAACTATATTGAATCGTTCGAAGGAAGAATCTATACCTACGTCTAATAAAACTAAAAGTGAACTGAGCAAGTAAGTATTGAAGAGTTTAATCCATTTCCAATAGTTTCAAATATACCTACTCAATATTTAATGTGTACCTTTAAAATTGAATTCCTCGATGAAATAATTAGTAGTAATCTACAAAATAAATATTCCATAGTTCTGTAACGCTACAATTTCTGTAATATTATATCATAATCTATCTATAATAACCTTAAACTTATAAAACCAAGAAGAGAAAAAGAAAAAATATTTGAATGATATAAAGTTGATAATTAACTTTCCTTAGCTCTTAATTAATAATATGAAATAGGAAAGAATGTCAATTCTATTTCACATTACATAAATATCCAGTTACCTCTATTCCGAACATTTAATTTCTTCATTCCACAAGAGTCATTAAAAAAGAATACTTCAGTTAATTTTACAATCGATAAAGACATATACTGGCCCAGAGATATATTTGAAATCAATGTATTTGTAATGTTAACGTTGCACTCACCGCATAGTGAATATTTTGTTTCATATATATTACTTGTTGCCAAGAAAATTCTGTCGTTTTTAGGTTACTTCACTTGACACGCTTATTCTCTCGCTGTACGTTGTGTGATACGGATGATTTTAACAGCAAGTGAAAGTTAATATTTTTGAATTTGAATTTTCAAATTCGATTCGTTTTTTTGATTTTTAAATTTTGATAGGATAGAATTATCTTTACATCCGGCGTAAATGACCTATTTAATAGATGGATGATGATTATAGAGATCAATGATCAATATATCATTAATTAATCTTTTCTCTAAGATTAATCATACAAAATTCAATTTTCCTTAAGAAACAATAAAATTTTCTTGCCAACCTAATATAATGCCTCACATGCATGTGAGAACAATGTCCATTGTAATTGAATAAAACACGTGTAAGATGTCCATTTCTATTAAAAATATATGAATATTACTTTTGTGAACCAATACACAGGGTGGACCACAAAACATGATCAGCTTTTATTATTCTGCTGATAGTGGTTTGATCGGAAATGTTGTTAGCTAAAATAACATGGTCCAAGAAATGGTTTAAGATGATTATACCAAATATTTTGGCAACCCTTTTCTTCCAGAGTTCTTAAAGTCATCTTCAGTTTTTTACAACCTACAATTTTTTACATTCATCTTTTAGGAGATACTGAAACAAATTCGATACGCATTATAACAAATATTTTTTTGTAATCTAAAAAGGAGAAGAAAACTGTTAGTTAGAAGAGTTTTACAAGATTCTTAAAGATTATTAAAAAGGAGTAGCAAGCCACACTGTTGTACAGTTTTGTAGATCTGTTGATGGAGTAGTATTAGTCTGACTTGATCCCTCGCATACTGTTTGTAAACATTTCGTTCTGTACCATGGAACACATTTAATGATATCGAACGTGAAACGTTAGTAATATTTCGTGATCTACGTATACTGAAGGTCATCTTGATAACTCAGAAAAAAAAAGTTGAAAAAATTCGATATAATCATCTTAAAGCTCTCCTTGAATCATGTTATTTTAGCTAAAAAATATTAGATCGGTCCGCTAACAGCAAAATAATCTAAGCTGATCGCGCTTCGTGGCTCATCCTGTGTAAAACGGAAGTTTTCCACAAAAACTGTACGGATTCACAGAATCACGGAGTGCAACCTAAAATTCAGAAGAGCGTGGTTCATTCAACCCGGCCGGAGTGGCGAAGCTCGTTAGACTCTACCCTCGTCGTCTCCAATTTCGTCTTCCCAATTTTCAGCGAAAATCGCGCGGGGAACGAGGCAATTAAGCCCGTTATCTTAACGGTCGAAGCGTCAGAGCCAAGAAAGCCGAATCTTCGAATTCGTTAAGAATAAATCATTTCGATCGTAAGCATCGTGCGAGAGATTTTATAGTTTCCGGGCGGCGGTGGGCGTCGAGGGGCGCGCTCGGTGTAACCTCCTACCATTCGACGCTACCCAACTTTTAACTGCTCCGACAAACTTCGCTCTTCCCCCTTTCATAATCTCGGCGATAACATTCCAGAATCGTTAGTCGAAATCTTCTGTGTTCGCGTACTAATAACGGCCGATTAGGACGCGCAGGAGGCCCTACCGCTAGTCCCGCTCCTATTTTATTTTCTATATGGTATTCAGCCTTAATCGACGCATTGGAATCTCCTTGGGGTTCCTTGTGTGAAACGAGTCGTTGTATCCGCAGAATAATGGCACGAACTGAGCACATTTCGATGGGAAGTTACACGTTCGCGGCGACCGTTAATCAAACGTTCAGCAGTTCGTGACTCGTCTATATCTTGATCGTACGGATCGAAGATAAGAATCCTAAGAAGTTGGAGTATAAATTTAAAATTTATTGTTGATTTATTGTTCTTATTATTCATTTATTTGTGTTAGCCAGTTTGACGAGTATAAACGTCATCTTAGAGCTTGAAATGATACTAATTTTTTTAATAATGAAATTCTTTCAGATAAACATGTAATTCTTTTTTGTTCTACTTTGGTTTTCATTGAAATATACCCTGCGTGCATTTATTCTCTGTTGGATGAGTATACACTTCGTTTTTTGATTTTATTATGTGCAATACGAGATATTTTTCGAACTAAATTTGACAGTTAACAGGTTAATTTAAAATGGGAGTAAGAATTATTGATCCTTTCAGAATGAATATTGTCTTGTTGGGGACATTAGATTCGGTTACATAGAGCCGAGGACTGCAGACAAATAATTGAATTAAATTTTAATATGAAATTGTTGTATATTTTTCTTCTTCTATACCATTTTAATTTTCGATGTATATAATAGCTTACAATAGAAGAAGTTTACAGTAGAAAAAGAATAATAAAAATCAGAAAGATCTTTGTTTGTAAAACGTTAAAGAAGGCCTTGGACGTTTTTTTAGACTGTACAATTATTCGTCACTGTTAATGTCAGCAATTTCCTCGCTGTTAGAAAAAATATTTTGAATCTTTTCTGTTGACTAGAAATTAATAAAAGAAAGCTTAAGAAATTACGTTTCAAGATAAACGCACTTAATGTTTTACAAATATTTTTCAATCAAATTCTCAGATATTTATGGCACGTACATTAATCCCCAATCCCAGAACAATAAGCAGGACGTGTTCCTTTATAAAAGAGATCGTGTTTTTTCCTGCTAATTTTCATTTCATGTTTCAATTTTTATTTCGGTTATTTTCATGATTGAAATAAATCCTTCACTGAATATAGAAATTACTTTGCAACATTAATTACATTTTTCTACAATATAAATGTTGCAGAGGAAAGATTGATATTAACGAGGTGGAGGATTCATTATTATTCAATCTAAATGCATCCAGCCATTATTCCCAGAATTTATCAGATGTCAGTTCTTCATAAATTGTTTTAATGACTTCCAGTACCCTCTCGTTGAATGGCGGTTTTCCATCCGTAAAACAAGTA
Organism: Nomia melanderi; assembly: GCF_051020985.1. Taxonomy (NCBI): domain Eukaryota; kingdom Metazoa; phylum Arthropoda; class Insecta; order Hymenoptera; family Halictidae; genus Nomia; species Nomia melanderi. The sequence continues at coordinate 3,183,548 of NC_135009.1, forward strand.
TCGACTTTCACCAGATACCGATTACTGTTAATAGCTCGTTTCGTTGTTATTCTTGCACGCGTGTGTACTTCTATCTGTGATATGATTGAACATAACATTTTTAATAAAAGTTTAACATATTTGTATCAGTTTCATGTTTATATTTGATTACTTCACTCAAGAGATGAGTGCAAACTGATTCAAGCAAACTTCATCAAAATACAAGTGCAAATTTAAAGCTTCAGAAATAAGAGAAATAATTAGTAATAGGTACAACACATGAAAAAACATGTTGAATTATGACTCAAACATTTTGAAATTCAATATTCTTAAAAACCAAATTTTGCTATTACTATTATACAATATTTTTCATTGTTCGTGTATTTCTTTGCATATAATGACCCCTGCCTTGGTTCTACTATGAATATTGAAATGTCTTTCACAAAATCACTTTGAGGACGCAGTCTCAACATACGCAAACCCAAAAAATATTTCTAAAAATCATTGTTCATAAAAAGAATGAACAATGAATAATATTTTGTTTGATGTTAAGGAGGTGGAAAAGTTATAAACGATGGAGATACAAAAAAACATTTCTTTAGAAGGCAAAAGTTGCCTTTTAGGATCGCTTTTATCAGACATACGATACGTCAAAGAATACACAGTAGTTATCACCAATGAGTCGCCCATTTATTACGTATTTAATAACGAACACAAGGAAAAGGAAATGAAACAGAAAATGATGCGTATTTTTATCTATTAGTTTAATTTAATCAAGCCCAGTCTATTAATCGAGTGACTTATATAGTCTACAAGTTACAGTCTGCTACTGTAAATCTCACTAGAGTAAAAAAAAGACGGGTTAATTCGTATTTTTCGGTTAACTGGTTTCGGTTAATTGTCTTTTTATCACGAATTTGTTAGTGTAAATGCAAAAGTAGATCTACAGTATGCTACTGAATCTTGCGTTCTTCAGAAGAAAGAACATTCTTCATAGCGAAATTAAATTTTCGTTTTCTTTCAAATCACAGTTAAAAGCAGACATGATTTATTCTAATCACGCAATGTGTTTACTTACTACTGTATGAATCTCCTTCTTGCTACGCTGCATCGAGAATGCAGGTTGCTGCGCTAAGTGATAAAATCCAGATTGCTTTGTAAAGTACATGCAGACAGTTAGCCAAGTTGAACTTTCTGTAGCAATAAGGGCTTCAGCGAAACACCTTTCAGGCTTTGTCGTAACATTATAATGCTATACGTGATAAGGCGGAACTGATGTCATTGTGGTAGCATGTTACTGAGTTCGTATTACACAAACTGCGTTGAATAGTACAAACTGTCTTACAAACAAGAATTTATCGTTTATACAGTATAGATTAAAAAATTAAAATATAAAGTAATATAAAAAGAAAAATTTTTCATTTATGTTACATTGAAAAGAGAAATTGTTCTTAATTTTAGAATTCTTTATATTGAAAACGAAGATCAGTAAATTTTAATATAATAAACGAAAGAATTTATCGCGGTTGTTATAAAATATGAGGTACTCGTACAGAGTAGGAATTATCGTAAGGTGACCTGAATAATAAACTTAAACAAGTACATATTTGCACCTTATGTTAATGTTAATTTATAATGAAAGTATGCACTATTTGAATAAAACAATGAAAGTAATAATATAATGACAGAAATAAGAATAAAAGGTGTATACTTTATTCTTACTAAAAGTATAAGTAGATTTACTTTATTAACTAGCCGTAACGGTAAGAGTTGCTTATCATAATTTACATACAGTGCAATTTTTACAGTGAACTCATGTTAGCCACTAAATTTTACGATAGAAACCTTATTATTTAAATCTTTTAAATTAAAAATTATTTTATATACCTAATATACATTGAAATAATGAATCTATGTATTTACCTACGAACAGTTTCGTCTGTCACTGCATGCACATGATGTTATTTCCTTGGCAACTTTAAAATTCCTTTAGAACAGAATTGCAGTAAATTCTAAGAACAATATGCAGAGCAAAGAGAAAAAAGATAGCTTCATGCTCTGCCCTTCTCATGCAAGCAAGCATCCCTGCGTTTTTATTGGGAGCAGGACAATAGTCGATCGCAGAAGGAACAGTCAACTGATCTAGCTTCCTTTCCGGTTGCAAACCGCCACCGCCGCAACTTCCTGCCGGTCGGTATAGAGCAGCAAATGTGCACCGTATGTAAATGTTATCCAAGCCAGGGTAATCTGAAATTTGCTGGCTGCGCTGGGGAACCACGCCTGTTAGAGAAAGCCGGAATCTATGAGGGCCAATTGATGACTGCCTCCTCGACGTTTATTCTGATATTAATCCTCGGACGAACGGGCCGTTTTAAATCCCGCCATCTATCGCGTAGACATATCGATCGCGCGGCATTCAATTACCCTTAATCTATTAGGTGAATGCGACTGTCGCGGAAAGAATGTGGAACGCAATGGAGCGATGTTATTGCGTTGATGGCTTTTTCGTCCAATTAGTGTAATTTAATATTGTTTGTTCTTATAATTGCTTAAGAATTGTATGGTTATGATTAGATGTGAAGCAAGGAAATAAGTATGGTATTCTGTAATAAATGACAGACAAGTAGAAAGTTTGAATAATTTACGAATTATACTCCAATTATGTAAGTTTTATTCCAACGATATATAATTCGACGGTATAACCAGTTAATTGTGGAATTTAGTTTGAAAAATCTCACATTGTGCGTGCAATAAAGTTAAACAATGAAGTATATAATATATAAGAAGAATTACACGTGCATCTGATAAAATAACTAATTCATCATTAAAAAGGTTAGTATCATTTCGAATTTTAAGGTGTCGTATAACTGTATATTGGCCAAACACAGTTAAGTGGTTAATTCGGAACAAAGAATTGAGTGAATCATATTGGATAACGAATATATAATATCACATTTTTTGCTTCACCATTTCTTACAGGAATTTATTATAAACATACGTTAATTTGCACTGCCAGTCAAAAGTTTGGGACCGATACATCGGTTAAAAGAAAAACTTTATCGGAGAATTTTTGTGTATGAAGAAACATGGACATATGTATATCAGTCAAATATAAAGATATATAATTTTTGTTATTTTATTTTACATATTTAAAGGATATTTAATTTTTAATTTGTCATGTTATCAAGTAGTTCCAAACTTTTCACTAGCAATGTATAACACATTAGATTAATTTATTATTATAAGACTATATTGCGTTTACAAAAATCCTCCCACAAAATGTTCCTTCCTCGCAATTCGAGGTAAAGAAAGTGACGGGGGTCCCACTGTATCTGACAATTGTTAAGGAGCTGGTCACGTGTAGTTGCGAGCCAATAGCTGTCCGGGTGTTTGTTTCCAGGAGTTCTATTCTGTTTTCACCGTAATGTGCATCGTTGCGGGTCTAGAACGATGGAGATCCGGTGGCTGCCGGTTTGGAACGGCAAATGTACGCCGTATGTAAATGTTATCCGAGGAGTAGGGTAATCTGGAATTTGCCCGTAGAGGTTCAGAGACAGCCGTACCGTGGAAAGCTTAGGTTTATGGGACGATTGATGCTACACACTCTACGCATGGTTACGCGCAAGGGACTACTGTCAATGGTGACAAATGTAGACGATTCAAGCGGAACTGTATCTATCGATGGCAAATTTCCAAGCATATCCATAATCATTCCTTCGGACCGTTGGAAGACTGGTGACCACAAACGATGCAAAAGGATTTATTAAACTGGAATAAATAGGAAATTTATGAATGTAGCCAGCACTGCCGCGCCTTCAAAAGTATTGCTTTATATTAAAATAGATGCATATTATGTGGTTACTTTAAGAATTCTTCCTAATTTCGAGGTATTTATTTTTTTTCAAATTATACATGTGTGGCATAAGTATTCAATAATCTTTTTTATTATATAGTGCTTTTAGGTATGAAATCGTTTTGTAGAGAATTTTAATTGTAATTGTATGTATAAGATAATATATAATGTATATTACATTTTAATATATTCTTTATACATAAAATATACCTTATACAATTTTAAAGTTTAATTTTTCCAATTATCGTCTCGTTTTTCTCTTGTATATTTCAATGAGTGCACTACTCGCTTCCAATCTTAATTAACTCTGCTTTCAATTAAATTTTCTTTACTCTCTAGGTTTGTAATTTCATTCTTTTTTCCTCTTTCTTTGACTTCGATAATAACCAACCACTTCTATAACGAAAATTGCAAGCAAAACTAAAATTATAATATGTCGTATTATAAATCACTAAAGTAACTTTGTAGATTGTATTATGATTTGAATGAACTAAAAACACAAATTACTTTAATTGAAAGTGTTGAATCTTTCAGGTTCTTGAATTTATTTAGAATTTATCTGATCCTATCGGAGTTTCTAGCAATTCCATTTTTGTTATAGAATTTTCTTATTTTCCTGTTTCATACATTTTAACGATTTCTGTTATCAATTTATAAATTCTCAATGCACCACCCACATTGAGCGTTGATCGAGAACTACATAATAATTAACTATATTGTGCTCTCTCCAATCCGCATATTTCACATTTAATATTAACGAAGATACTTCGTTCTATTTGTTTATGAAATACACACTCCATTTATGTTGACGCGTGGCGCATTATGTCTACGTAATACAAGGATTATGTGTTTGCATTTACAGGGAGTTACCTTTATTCTTTTATTCATGAGCCATTTCTCAATTTTTGCAACGGGCTTTTACAGTATCACATTTGCTGTTTGTAGATCTGAATATGTGGCCAATATGGTCGTATCATCGACACAAGTAAATATTTTACTATCAATGGAAGCTGGAACATCAATGTAATGGGGTGTAGAAAAGTGGTACTAACACATTTCCTTAAAAAACACCTACATGTTTCAATATTTCCAGCGTATTAATATTAGTCCATAATATTTACTGTAACAGCTCTGTTGTTTAAGTAATAATTGAGTAATAAATAAATTAAGCACTGCAAGAGAAATGAGTAATAAATAAATTAAGCACCGCGGAAGAAATGAGTAATAAATAAATGAAGCACTGCAGGAGAAATCAGAAATAAATAAAATGAGCACCGCGAGAGAAATGAGTAATAAATTAGTAATATATAAACTAAGTATTACAAGAGAAATAAATAATAAATGAGTAAATTAAATGTTTACAAAATAATATACAAACTTCAACCTTTTTATTTGTATAAAGTTATAAGAAAAGTTAAAAATATCCGCCTGCGTTATGCATAAAATTTAATTTACCGTAATAACGATAATTCGTTTGAATGCATGTTAATATTTGAAAGATTTCGAATTTCGTCCATTATTCAAATTGTTTCATATGATACCCTTTAAACATACTGTAATAAATATTATTCCTTTCTCTTAGTTGTACTAATGATTTTGTAATTATAATCATCATCATTAACAACATCATCATCATTATTATTGTTCTACTGTAACATGAACTGAAATACGAACTGAAATACGAACTGTAACACGAATAAGCTTCATATATTCATTTAACCACTTGCTTTTAAATACCGAAACGGACTTATGGTAAAATCTGTACATGGCATTTAATGAATACAAATATCATATAATTCATATGAAGTGAGGTATAATGATTATACTCTCATGAACAAATTATTCCCTTTTATATGAGATACACTCCAGCGATAAACCCTTAATTCTGTTTTAAAAAGATTTAATAATGTGGCCAACATTATCGTTAATGACTTACAAGAAAAGGTATCGATCTAGGAAATTAAAAAAGTTATAAAACTTTGTATGTAAGTAGAGTAAGTCAAGCCTAATACATTTCAATTTTTTTTCGTGCCGAATTTCACTTTGAAGGGGTGAAACCACCCCATGAAAAAAATTGTCTTTCCCGTGGATTATCTTGAGAACAGTAAGAGATAGCGAAAAAAAAGTTGAATAAAATTTTATTTTATAATTTTTTGTGTCTGCGGGTCCGATACCTTTCCTTATTAGTCGTGGATACGACACTGATCACTTATTTCTTTCCTGGGAAAAATAAAAGAAAAGAATGATCAATTATTTAATATCATGGGTTTTACATTAAACTATTATCTGGTTATATACACTTCCAAACATTCTTAACTTTTATTCAACATTAATTATCTTACACGCTATAATTATTTTCTCGTAATTTGTAAGCTCCAGCCATCGGTGACCACTGCGGAATTCAATGAACCAAAAAAGAAAGTACTTAACACATTGAACGCCGGCTACATTTAGCTACTAAAAACGCAAGCGTCGGTTATTATATTGATACATTTTTAAACATCGATTAAACAAACATTTCTAATTTAGGGAAGAGAATAAGGAATTCGATTTTGTAAATTTTATTTTGGATTTGTGTTATACATATCTAAAATGTTACATGAACGTAGGATTAGCAATTAAACGACAGACTAAAAATCCCGCGTTATCGCGGGGCCGGCGGTCAATGTGTTAAGCAAATAAAAAATCATAAGGTAAGAAGTCAAAGGCTAAAAACATTGAAATTGAATTTTTCCTTTCTATAAAGTGACTCGACGTAGCGATAATAATAGTACTTTTTGCCCGGTAAAAAGTCTATTGTCAATGCTTTCAACTAGGCTAGACGCGAGTTCAGGTGTAGAGGTAGGTCGGTACACCGTCGCGACTCCGGCGCGCCGATATGCGTCTGAAACGCGGCGTCTGCCCATAAAAATCGATCTTTTATAAGCGTGTCGTGAGCGCTTTCGTCCGCGCATTACAGATGTGGGAATGCGTTTTTGGTCTGAAATAGCAGGCGTGCCTTCAAATACAGGTGCACGTTACACATGTGAGAGCCGAGCTTCTCATAACATCTGGGCATAACATCAGAAATGAATTAGGGGCACGCTAGTAATGAAAAAAGTTTGCATGTGCTTTCTTTGTTTCATCTTCACGTCGAGATCTTGGACATTTAATGTTTCAATCATTCGTGCTCTTAACTTTAATTAATGTTAGTGAGATTGATAGGAGTTCGTGTTTTACACTCAATGTTAATACCGAATATCTCATTTTAACATTTGTCTTTGCTTTCGTTTATTTCCACTAAAAAAAATAGTTTTATAATACGTAGTGCATCAGAGTAATTAAATTGTACAATCTGTATTTATTTCGCATTACTCCTTATATATAAAATTCCTTTTGCTGACAAAATGAATATTTCATGGATTTTAATTTTCGTGGTATAATAAAAATGTAAGATCTACTCATAATGAAACCATAAGTCAACTTCTGTATTTGTGCTATTCTCTGCTTCACCGTAGGAGGAAGATAAGGACAATAGTAGGAGAAATGACCCGTATACGTCTAGTAAGGTTAACAATACCCTGTTGCTTCTTAAATTGCACAAAACACAGGGAAATTCCGTCCAGTTCGTTGGAGTTGCAAAAGCTTGCTCCCACTGAAACTAAGATGGAGTTGAGAGTCACTGAAACGTGGAATCGGGAAAATAATGCCGAGTACGCAAATTGAGAGACCTCTTCGTGATCTGGTGCTTAAGATGCAATTGCCTTACTGTAATGAGTCATAAAATACATTTTATATAACACAAAATAGTAGACATGTGTGTAATACGATTGAAAATCATTACGAAAAATATAGTTTCTTAGAATAGTTAGTTTATTAAATAAAAATTGTCAAACAAATTTCTGTTATCTCTCTGCCTTTTTTATATATTTATGTTTATTTTAAGGTGATCACATTAATAGTAAAGTCATTAGTGACCACCAACATTTGGATACACTACTTATTACTTAATAATACTTAATGAAAATCTATTATCTTTTAGTATCCTTATTTTTCAGAATAACTATGTTTTTGGTACGATATAAATATCATACGAAAGAAAATTTGTTAGTCACCTATTTTATATAATATTTATGGTGCATTTTAAAAGTACAATAAATAAAATTTTCTGGAAACTGTTATTATCCATAATTGCTAATCACAAACGACTTTGGTCAAAATCATTTTTGTCTAGTTATCTCAATAATTCTTTCAGTGATTAATATTAGTAATCGTATCAACAATCATAAAATCTGTTAATAATCTGTAAATTTTAATACAAATACTTTTCAAATCGAACAATTTATAATAGAAATTTTATCTTGCAGACACTGCTATTCAAGAATCATTCCACAGCCTACTCAAAACAGAATAAAATGTACACAGCGTACTAGTAAAATTATGAAGAAATTAGTTCATTTACGCGAAAGCAAAATCGTACATTAAATACCAAAGGGAAACAGGAAAATATCAAATAAAAGAAGGTCTTAAAGAAGCAACTCGAACAGTTCACTCATGCTGTAATATTTTCGAATTTCTAAAAGAAATCAAAATAATGCACTTAATTTAATTAGGCACCCACAACTAAGGAATATACAATACAATCATATATACAAATAATCGTCTGCATAATTTAAATCCATGACCCAATGGGGTTAACACAACTTAAAATATACAATAAAAAAAAGGAGAGTTGTTGTTACGGAACAACGAGGTATAATATCATTGAGTTAAACGAAGAGTAGATTCGCGCGATGAATATTTCCAATCCGAAAATCCCGTTTAAATATTGCGTATCGCGAAAAGTGGGAAAAGAATCGCAGTGATACGTGTTGTGGCAGGAACTATTTACTTCGGGTCGTTGTTCTCTGCGCGCACTTTTTCCCGCAAACAACATTAGAGCCATGAATCTCCAACCTTATTTGAAGAGCGCATTTCTACGTAACCAGAAATGCGGAACGCACACAGTCGCGATTTCATCGTACGCGGCTGCAGCGTGACCAACGCGGTACAGCCGCGCGCGGTATCGTGCTTTAAAGGATTCGCTAATATTGCGGTCAGAGGGTAATAAAGTTGCAGGAATCTATGGAACGATGTTATTGCGAACCTCCGCCGACGGAAGGAGAAGAGATTCGGAAGCGCGGATAAGTTAACTGCGCTGCAGAATTATTTACGTAACTGGTTTTATGTAATCTGATTACAAATAAACATTGAGAGCGTTGCAAAATTCATAGTATCCCGTAGGAGGTTTAGCTGAATGTGTCTTGTTTCGTTAAAATGTGATTTAATGACTATGCGGGTAAAGATAAACGTACAGTGGGATTCCGATTAATCGAGTCGCTATGATCTGCGATCTTGATTGTCAAGAATTTTGATTAAACTGGAGTTCGATAATTTGAATTTTTAAATTATACATCAGAATACGTACGATCGAATTTTGTATATCTTTTGAACACTTTCTTTCCGAGTCTACATTTATCTGGACTGTTATATAATTAAACTAGATACTTGAAATTTAAAGATTCAAATTATGGAGTTGTATATATCTCAGAATAAATACGATTGAATTTTGCCAATATGTTTTGAAAAATTTTGTTTGAGTCTGCATTTATTTGGACTATGACTTAGTCGCCCAATTAAATGAAATAATCGAAATTCTACTGTACTTTCTTCTGTTACGATATGTTTTAACAATTCTAAACAGGGTTGTAAGAAATTATCATATTATAATAATAACCACTTTCAATTACATTGAAAAGTTTATAAAAATTCATTCAATTACATATGAGTACTCAACCAAGCTATTCATATGTAAACTCCATTCCATATCTTTAGTTTTTTATTTACTTAATAAATTCTTATAAACTTGTGTATGTAAAGATGATTTTATGTTGATAAATCGTGTTATTATTGTGTTTTACTATGAATATTTTATCGAGAATGCCATTTGCAGCAAATTGATCACTTAATGGTATATGCATTTTAAATTTTGAAATATACAAAATAAATTACGTAAAATATGAAAATACCTTACATGAAAATATGCATTTGTTGGTTATGCAATAACGCTTTTAAATATTTTTAACAGCGAAAAACGATGACAATGTTTTCTTTTGGTCATTATTATTCTAATTAAAATTATGTAATTTAAATTACAGTTAGCTATAAACTTTAAACATGACTATATTAAATTATTTAACTGATGAACTTATCACACATTCATCAAATTTGTTCGTCATCTCGATTATATCCATAATCTTTAGAGATACAATTTTCAATGTTGTAAATATAATTTACTACTTTTTATTTTTTCCAATTTCATTCAAAATTTTTATTTTATAGCAATTATCTAAATAATTCTTGCGTATTGTTTATTCATTGAAGATATTATTCTTATTCATATATTTTACATGGAAACCTCACTATGTGTAATTATCAAGATTTCGCTGAGTCATATTTACCACATAATTGTTTACATGTATCAATGTATAAGCAAGTCATCACTATTTGTCAGTATTTTCTTTGACATCATAGATTTTTCTATATTAAGTTCTTTTTGAATTTTTCTTTCCCTTTCCTATGACTAAAACTCATTAGATACTACATTAATTATAATCTTTTTATGATGAACTTCTCTTTGACATATTTTACATTAAAACATAAATCGTAAATCATTTAATGTTCTAAGCAATAATTTAGAGACAAATATCAAATATAATTTATTTCCATATTATCTTCGTAAACTTCATTATTTTTGCTTGTAATGCGTATTTTAGTATTATCACATGGTTACAACTACAAACTTATTCCAGATGTATTTATTAACATTCTGGAGAGAATTATTTTGTAGCCTGTATAATGTTTGTGTGTATACTGAGCAGTGACATAATTCTCAGTAAATTTATCACCATACTATTTTCGCTCGTAGAATTAATTCATGAAAATAAAGTAATATATAACAGTCCAAACTAAGTATAACAAAAATTTATAAATTAAGCGTCATCTTTGTATACCTTCCTATCTTCCGTTATTGAATACAAGAATTCCGTAAAAGTTTGCAAAAAGCGGAGGTTTTTTTCCTAACCGACATAATGGTCCCACATTTTGACCGGCAGCGGATGTGTAGTCATCATTTATATAGTAAGAAATATGTAACTACACAGATTGTGAATCTATGTTCATTTCTACTATATATGTATATCTTACTTTATAACACTTAGTGAAACTAAAGATATAAATGATTTTAGAATTATGTGTTTGTACGAAATATGATCTACCTACATACCAACATTATGTGCAACAAAATATTTATGTACATGCTAGTATTACAAATATTTTTCTATGCACAATGAAGGTCAGCTAACTATGGCAATTCATAACCCGTTTCTTGGTACAATTAGAATAAAAATTCGGCAAAAAACATGATTGGTTTAAAGAGAAATTATTTTGATAATTTTATTCTATTATTAGCTATTTTATTTTTTTCTTAGTAAAAAGAAAAATTATTAAATATCTTATGTATAATTCAAAATTTCTATGAATAAATTACGGAAACATTAAATCAAATGCCACCATAATGAACTATTTGAAGAAGTAGAATTACTTATTTATTTCTGTATGGAAATTATGGTTTAATATGAAATTATTAGTTTCGTAGTAAACTCTTTTTATTCAAGTTCAAGCTGTCGGCATTGATACAAACATCAATATTGAATCGCATTACTCATGTCCGTATTGCGTCGACATGCGGGACATGACAGTATTCTGCACCTGAGCAACAAATTTAAAGCAAACTGACGTCATGGGTACGCATACACGTTGATATACGGCATTTGTTCCAGCAACAGTGTACCTAAACCAGTTGTCAATCTGTGCACTTTGTCCACTATTAGTACCGCGGCACAACTATGCTATTTTGCGTCTCTTCATCCATTGTGTCCACACATTGACTTCATCACTTTACAAATATGATGTTGAATGACTTATATTGACAAGTGTATGTTACAACGTAATTAATATTGTATTGTAGTCCGCATTAAAAGTGTAATGTATTGTGAAATAGATACTATGTAAAATAATTTAAAAATAATAGTTATTGAAATAAATTTAAACTAATATAATAGTTATTTGAGCTCAAAAAAGTATGCATTTTTAGTACTAAATAAATGTATTTTTAGAATAGTTAATCTTATTTATTCGTTACTCTTTCTCTATACAATGTATAACTTCGTAATTTTTATATTTTCAATATTTCATACCTTTGATATTGACTTCTAACTGCAGAAATTAATTCATTCCAACATAACTTTTGTTATTGTACTGATTTTATACACCCACATAAAACTGTTAAGTAATTAACACTAAAACTACTAGACGAGTCAGAATGACATATTCTTGATTTCTTCAAGATTTGTGATTATTAAAAAGATAATAGATGTTTCTTTGAGAAATTATTAAAAAAATTAATTTATCAATACACAAACTGAATTATACATCGACTAAAGTCTCTATAGATGTACTCCTGGAGTTTCGATAGAGAAAATTCAAAAAGTCAATTCAACTGTTCGATAGTTTTAGTTCTAATGATACAATACAAATATAATTGGACAAATGCATTCCTCTCATAAGCTAAAACATGAACTTAAAATAGAAAATCACAAATATTAACAACAATGACACTTACTGAACACATTACATTATTTACATTCAGCATACAACTATCCTTATAGTTAATGTATTGTAGTATATCATTAGATTTTCCCTTTCACGTATAAATGAAGGATGTAGCGCGCGAGTAGCTGTAGATACAATGTAACGAGATCGGAAAACGACGAGCAGGCTTCGGTGCGTTCGCGACGAAACAAAAAGACGAACAACGTCAACGAGAGGGTAGAGAGAGTCAGTTGTGTTGTAACATTGGCAAGAAGAACACTTCATGCCTTTTAGCGTTTTTGTAAAATTTATTGATTACATCTAGTGATTATACGTTACCCAAGGTGTCAGTTCAGTGCAACCCCGATCCTACATAAATATACATATATATTATAAGTGTTAGGACAACAAGGGGACAATTTTACGACACGGGAATTATTCTTAGAGACGTTCGTGACCATCAGCTTTCCGTCCGGTACTTTAGCAGGCCGGCCTGCAGCCAATATGCGGCACATAAGGGTTCAGCGTAGAAATCAACCATTGTTTAGTTTTTTCACTTCAGTCCAGGTATCATAAAGTCGTGTTCCAGAGGGTCTGTTAGAATTTTAGAAAAAGTGTCCTCAAGGATTTTGACCTAATGGAATTTCCCCAGCGTTGCCAAACATTCGTTCAGCATAGCGACCAACTCCGTCACCCCCGCTCCAGGAAACCCGCGCTACAGGCAGACTGGAAGAGGATGAGCAGGGGTAGGTATCTTGCGTAGGAAGGGATAGAAAAACCGCCCATGAGGCCCACCTTCGTATATCGAGAAGGAGGGAGTAGGCCCAGGATCAGTATAAAAACCCTTAAAACAGTCAGAAAAAAGATCAGTTTGACAGTCATTATAAGTATCAGTTCAGAATCAGTTCAGTCAAAATCAGTACCAGTTCAGTTCAGAGTCAGAAGTAGTTGAGAATCAGCTCAACTTCAATCAGACTCAGTTGAGAATCAGCTCAGTTATCAGTCAATCAGTCATTTAGTCCCAACATTGGGTGGTCCTTCGAAAAACTCAGCATATACTCAAAAGTGCTCGTGACAATCGGAGTACTTTACAATAAGAAAATAATATAAATATTATTATTTATATACCAATACAGAAAGACAATGAAAACAATAATTTAAATATCATAGCAATTTATTTATACACCAAAAGGAACGGTCCACAGAATTGCGTCACAATATTGTTTCTGCATTGTGACTACGGAAAAAAACTATGGAAAAGCAAACTGTGCGCATTTAATTGCAAATCACAGGGATTGCAATACGGGGCACTGTTCGCATACGTACATTGCCGAGAGATATTGTGAAACTTAAAATTACGCGGACTGTAAAAACGAAGTTGCGACAGCGATACATTAACATATTGCTATGTAGCTCCGGCTAAGGCTTGTTATTACTTCATACAAGTATAATTCTTGCGGTAACTATAAGCATGGTGTTCGATGCGCGCTATTAGCGGGGCAACTTTGCTTTAAATCTTTCGCCGCAAACTTCGGAATAGTTAACTATTACAACTTTTCTTGCAGTTCCCCCTGAGAATTTAATAACAACGCGAATATATGTACCGTGATCCACGGACCAGACCGCAGGAACCAGTCGTACTACCTAAATACCTCCGATATCGATATCCAACCTGTATTAAACATTAAAAATGCCAGAGTTTTGTGCGAAATAATCCAAGAGCCAGTTTTAAACGATGGCTCCGTAAAATTTCTGAGCTACGAGTTTCTTTTTCTTTGTTGTTTGATTTTAAAATCTAAAATTAAAAACTAGAAATATTTATATATAATGAGGTTCTGAAAGAATATTTTCTACTTTTCTATTTTCTTTTACTTTTTCTTTTTATTATTTTAAGGATATAATGTTACATCAACTGCTGATACTAGTTTTTATAGAATAAGTGTTATGCAATATCATGTTTTACAGTAAACATATTTCCTCGGAAAAGAAGTTATAACGAGACATTAAATTTATTTCGCACATTCTTTTTTGCTAACAGCCGAATATATAATAAAGAATTAAGCAATCAACCGAGTGAAACAATCAAGCAGCCTTAACATTTTTCTCCTTTATTAATCACAGTTCTATTCGAATGATACTTGAGATAAAAATAAAACACGGAACGCGCAAATTTCAAATTGACTTTGTTTTAACGACCGTTATGAAGTGGAGAAGAAATTGTATGGGTAGAAATAAAACATCTGGAAGCGAGTTTGAAGACTCGTTAAAATGGTGAAACTAAAGAATATCGTATATCACCTATAATGATTTATCAACTGCACAGTTGATAACAAATCATTTTAATTGACCCATTATCTTGAATGTTTCTTGAATAATCTAAATAATGATCCTGTTCACTTTTCTGCACGAAAAATTGTTTTCATTGACTTGATAAAATTAAGACATATTTAAATATCCATTTTCAAGTTTCCTCAAACTTTAAATAAAGGTATACATAAAAAGGATTAAATTAGTGATATAACTTACAAAAGAGTAATAAATATTAAAGCAATTGGGAATATTTACAAAAACATTTTTTTCGTCCAAAACGATGAGATAAAAAAATAAGATTTCAGTGTAATATATAATTTGAAATGCAGCTCACCTACCAATATATTCTACATAATTATAAATAGATTGTAAATTTGTATGTTAATTCGTACTCATGTATTATCGTGCAAATAGGTAAAATCTATATTTTAATCAATTTTAAAATTATTGGTAATATATTTCTTAACAAATAATACTTTTAATAGGAGTACATAACTATATAGGTATCATTACAGCCCGGCCCCTTTTTATTTTTATGAGTTTCAAAATGGGAATTTGTAGAAAAATTGATATTCTAAATATCTGATTTATTACTTAATTAATATTGTAACAAATAGTTTCTATATTACAAAACTTGGAAATCACCAATTTAACGACAAGAAAGTTTGAACCTTTTGTTGAAAGAAACATTATTAAACATTTATATTCACACATGATATGCAATTTAATTCATATAACCTTGGAACAATGAAAATATTACGAATGTTGATTTATATTTATTAAAATTACCGTTATATTTATTATGCTTGTTTCGTTTAAACAGCTTTCCTTCTTCTTAAAAAGTATTTTGTAACGCCATACAATTACTTCACACAAGAGTATCCTATGGTTCATAAAATTCCTCGTATAAAAGAAACAAAAGAATAGTAAAATTTTCCTGTTACATAAAAAAGAAGACAGAGAAAGTAATACAATAGAAAAACCTTTACGGAGCCTACCAAAGACAAAAAAAATGAACTATATTATTTTTTACTTCTTCATTTCTGAAAGCTGAATACTACAAATGATTCCAAACATTCAAGTATTATAACATATACAGGGTATTAAAGTATTTATATCAGCGGGTATTTAAGACCTGCTTCTACAAGTCAGAATAAGATGAAAATGTATTAAATATGACGAAATTATGGTTTGAATTTTGTTTTTTTAATTATGAAGAACTGAAATTCCCTGGTAGCGAAGCATTAATTAGGTGTCTACTTTTATGTCTCACACGGTATATGACTGTCCACGTCTAAACTTACTGATCTGCCTCACGTGCGCCATTATTGGCGCATCGACGTGTACAGGCATTTTTAATCGTTAATAACATGAAACTGAGGTCGTAACCTCCATCTGACCCATTACTTTATACACTGTTAACACTAAAATGTGATATACTACCACATGTGCCTTTAGTATGCAACATATTTATGATGATTACGGAGTGAAACATTTATATTTTGTAAGTTTGTTAGTAAATAGGTGTGAACTTTTCTTACGTACATTTTAGGTTTACTGTAGTATATTAATATGTATAATTTTTACTGAAGTTGTTTTATTGTAAATACCAAAATGAAAATATATCATATATATTTTTATACTATATACATGCCGTAGTTGTGTAATTTGTTAACAAATTGGTCAATTAAAAGCACATCAGATCACATATAATATTTACTTTAATTTCCTTACAAATGTACACATTTCACTGGAAGATAGTCTTAATTGTAAAATAAGAAAAGTCAATAATTTTAGTAATCAGTATCTCATAAAAAAAAACTTTAGACGATAAGATAGGAAATAAATACCTATTTTGAAAGAACCATATTTTTACAGGTCCGATGATTAACTAATAAAGGAAAAGTGCTATTTAAATCATGAATAATGCAATTCACACAAGACTGATTTAAGTTACATAGCATCATATACTTCATAAAGATACTGAACGAAAGATTCATATATTTCTAACAAATAGACAGCTAATGTTTATACAAAACTAAACTACTTTTCCTTTCTTATAATTTTCAAGTTCATCACAAGTTTACTTCCTCCCTCAATAACATCAACACGTCAACATTGAAATAATAATAATAATAATAATAATAATAATAATAATAATAATAATAATAATAATAATAATAATAATAATATCGAATTTCATTGAATTTTATGTGTCACTGTATTTTCCATATTCGTAGTTCAAGTAGACGCATTAAAATCCGCAGTCTACTAATAAGCCTCTCAAGCAACTTGAAACACACTTTCGCGCATAGTTTTTGATCATTCTGAAATAACCGCATTTAGGAAGTGGTAAAAGGAAGTAGTTGCTTGGCTCACATAAGGAACGGAGCACTTAGAGTTCACGTGGACGTGCAAAAATTCGTCCTCTGGAAGGAGCGTGTGTCGCATGTCACGTCGCTTTGAAATGTGACGAAGTAAATAGCAGCCGTTACGCAAATGTGAGCGCAATCTACGTCGGTCGTAACGTACGCTAAGCTCATCGCCAGTTATCCAAAGTCACGGCTTCTTTTAGCTCCTCTGTTTCGTTCAACCCTTCTAACTGCCTAATTACTTCCCCGGAAACGCACCATTTCCATCGCCTTTTTCCACCTACGGTTAAAAGATTCACCATTTATAATAAGAACTATTCCCTAGGATCTCAGTTGAAATTTATCGAGGCTTAAACGTCGTGGCCATTTTTTCCCCCTCCTTCAGCAATTAGTTTCTCTCGTTTTAATAGCCACGCTCGTGTCGCGAGCTTAGAGTGCTAAAGACTTTATAGTCTTAACAGATGGCAGGCTTAGAGACTAGATGTATACGGTTCACGTGATCTTGACGATTTGCAGGGGTCACAAGCCACCGAGTTCAACGTGACATCGGACGACTAGTGTGTTACACAGGGTGGTGTAACTCTTTCTTATCGGGATGCAACTATAGCTCAAGTGTAGAATCGAAGTTTAATGTTGTGGAATACATGTTGAATCTGCGGTTACGTTTTTCAGGCGAAGTCGGTTTAATTAATTCAACATCTGTCAGCGTTGAACGATATTCGGATGTAATAAACATTAATTAAGGTTTAAACAGCACAACTTGGCCAGTATTAAAATTGTATAACTGAGCTGGACAAAAAATGTGATATATTAAATTAAAGATAATGAAGGGATTGCGACTAATATTTCTTTAACTTCATGTATCTGAATTAAATTTTCGCGACCGCAACATCTTGTTTTACGACCCCATTTGGGGTCGCGCCTCATAGATTAAGAGATGATGCCTTAAAAGAAAGTATACCAAAGTGATATCCGTCGACTATTAAAACAATTTTTAAATAGATACTTTACATGTATTCTTTCATCGATTGTCATTTATAATAAAGGAGTAAATGTGATATGTATTATATCATATAATGTCATATATAATAAATAGGTACATATTATAATTTTAAATACATTATATAATGAATGACCTTGTAGTAGGGGGTGGAACACGTGTTTGTTGGAATATTTTAGACTCTAGTAAAAGTAAAAGTATACTGTAAATGTAAAAATTATGTACACGTAATTATGTTTTACAGGATATTGAATTAACACGATTACTCAAAATTTAGGACATTTTTCTGCAAATTTAATTTTTCAGGAATTATTTTGTTAATTTCTTAGATCCAGAACCAATTTCTCTTGTTAACTCTTCCTTTACTCATAGGTAAAAAAATAATTGAATATATTTCGAAAAGCACCGTTTATTTAAACAATACATTAAAACAACAGTTTTTTAAAATGATTCTTCTGGATTGATATTACTTTATTTTTCCAAAAGGTTCCTTTAAACATTGTGGAGAATAAGAATAGGTGTTGCGAAGTGCAATATACGAATAAAAAGAAATAAGAAGTAAGCAGAAAATGTAGCGGATTTCTCAAAAAATTTAGAACATAGAAATCAAAGTACTGTAAAAGGAAGTACAGAAGATGAAGTAAAGTATGATATAATAAGGGGAATAGTTTCGTTTAATGATATTAAGTAGTACAAAGATGAGCGTACGTACACGTTAAATAATAACTGCATTATTTTGTTTCGTATCACATAAATTTGTATAACACGGTAATTTTACGATCATAAACATTGTATTATGCGAGATTACCTGTGTGCATGGCTTACAAAAATGGGTTTATAAAAAACTTATAATAAATTCTTACATATATACTTACCAAATATATTTAAGAAAATATGTATATTTCATTAATGATTTCAAAGGTTACTTGTTAAAAATTATGTAGTATTAATTCTAGTTTGTCACCAGATGTAACAAAAATATGAGTCAATGCATACAACAAATCTCTTATCTTAAGAAAAATATAAAAAAGAAATAATTGAAACATAATCTGGATTAATACACAGCATTCAATAATTAATAAAATATTAATGAGTATGAAACGCAATTAAAAGCGTGAAAGGTATTGCTTTCACGATGAAAATTTCACACAAAAGGAACAAATGACAAATCAAGTATACAATATCCCTTGAAGCTCTCTCTGAATAACAAGTTAAGGGTTTCCGCAACAGATTAATTGTTTCAATGGAAAGTTGAAGGACTTTAATTTCACTCTGGAGAAGAATAAACATTTCTCATTTACGCCTCAATAGAACTAATACGAACGCAAACAGAAGATTCTTACAAACGATTAATTGAACGTCACACGGAAATCCATACGAGCAATTGATTTCGCTGAATCGCTGGCAATTTTCGTGGCAAGCAATTACTTTTTCCAACAGAATAAGTCGTATCGACAGCAGCGACCGTCACAGCACAGTAATACGCACGATATGACGCACCACCCTATTCCCCAGTTCAAACAACACAGAATATCCCACAAATATCAGTACAATCGGCAAAGAGGAGAATCGTGCAAATTGAAAACACAAAGTGTTTAAAAAAGTATTTTAAAACAGCAAGTGTAAATATTGCGTAAGCAGTGTAGATTTAAAAATTTTCTATTTTATATACAGAGTGTGTCCACGGTTTTATTGTCCACCGTTCTTCTCGTATACAATAAATATTTTGAAAAAATGAAAGAGGAGGAAATTGTATTGTTTTTTCCTGTTCATTTCTGTTCGTGCCATTTTTGAGAACTGCAATCTCCAATTTTTCAAATAAAATGGTATATATTTTTTATGCGTATTCTTGAAAGCATGTACCACGATGCACATTAATTTGCAGCAAATTGTTTTTAAACAGTGAAAAATAAACATGTTTAATGACATGTCATGAAAAAATAAAATTGTTTAGCCTATTTATATTAAGAAATTTGACTATTTAATTCGTCTTTCAGAAAATTTAACGTACTATAAAACATAGTAATGCTTCGCATTCAATAACAAATTCTTCATTGATGTTCAACTATTAATATGATTGTTTTCCATGGCAACAAAAGCATCCAGTTATTTATTTTCCAAAATATTATAGTATTCCATATTAGGCGCCGTTCTCCTACAGTTTCTTCCAAAACTACGCTCGATAAAACTACTTCATCATTACGAATTTCTTAGAAAAAGAAAACAATATTATCTATTCTATATCTGCATTATAAAAAAAATCAAAAACTTCATACCCAAGTACAAAAAGGATATGTACTCAATGATCCATGAATATTCTCTTCCAAACTATCCCTAGTACAATAAGCAAAATTTTACAATATCTTATAAGAACGTGTGAGAAATTAAAATCCACGGTCAGCGGCGATTTCCAGAAAATTCTTTAATTTCTACAATGCAACATGAGGAGCCGCAGCCTATTTAAAGCCTTTTCAATTTCTATGTATCCTTGTACCGACAGGGACTGTCTCATTGTTTGTACTCGTGACTTTATGCTTATTACTTCCAAGACAATAGGCTATGGCATCTGGTAAAATCATTTAACACGTGCTGGAAAGTTACAAACAACCATCTAAGATCTTTTTTACCTGCGGGGCCCCTTTTCACCAAGGCATGATCACTCGCGCGCCCAAATAAGATGCTTATGCGTCAAAGTAACGTCTTTACGTGCGTATGCCGTTTGACCAGTAACAAGTCCGTTTTGTTAAACCGCAAATGGGCAAATTACTCAGTTCAAAGATTTCCGGAAGTCGCCAAAGAAGCCCCCACCTTTCCTTTCGTTAACGACGAGAGTTTTTCTAGGAATTAGCAAGTAAGTCGAGGAACGCAACTCCTTAAGCTCAGGTGCATTCAGTTTACGTTCATACATTTTCCGTACATTAATTCTAGCGACTAAAGTCGCCGCATAAGCAAACTCCAAGAATCAGTTATCTATACAGTCCACTGTGACTTTAATAAATAATCGAGTTATTTAAATTTTACAGAACGCTGCGTAAGAAAAATTCAGTCGTCACGTCTACAAAACAACATCGTGTCACGGCGTAACTAGATTCATCCGCGAGCCATCGTGCGACCCATAATCAGCGCACAATAAGTCGTTACGCTCGAAATTCCAGTGCTCGGTAACACGGTGAAAACGAGCGCAAGGGGGAAAGCGCGACGTGAGACGGACGCGCGCTGCGACTCAATCCCGGTCGGGATCCGATTCCTCCCGTGACACGTTGTACACCCATTACGATGGTTCATTACCAGCCGGTGTATTTAACCCAGTTGTCAATTCGCGCAGCTCGTTTCGCGCTCATTCACCGTATCGCGTCCCGGCTGAAACACGGCCAGTATGCAAATAAAGTTTCTAGGCCCTCGAGCGCGCGGTCGTTCGAAGTCAAATACGAGCAACGGCTTTAATAATATTCCTCGAGGATGAGCCTCCTCTCCCCTCCATCCTTCTGTCGTTCAACGGCGGCGGATAAATAAATAAAACTTTTCAGCGAGGCCGGAAAGTTCGAGCACGCGAAACCGCCGCGTAGACAGACGAGGTCGGTTCGGGTCGAAGGCCGTAATCTCGCGGAAAGGAAATTTCCGAGGGAATTTCGCGGGGCTATCGTTAAGGAACCACTCGTCGATCGGACTTTCGAACTCCACGTTTCACTGACGTTACGGCAACGTTAAGTAAAAATATCCCCGTGGACGAATCGAACGCGCAACCCCTGGCGAGTCAGTCTAAGCGGTTCCGCTTGAAATCCGTTTCGAAACCCGCCGTGGCGCGCACAGTGACCCGGCTGCCTGCGCCCGGCTGCCTGCGCCCGGCAACATCGTTATCGATCATGATGATTTTTCTCACTTTTTCGCGAGCTCTTCTGCAACGTTTATTTCGCGATTGATGGTTCCAGTATTTGCGACAGAAATAAATGGGATACGGAATATTGTAATTTAATGTTTTCGTTTTCTTATTTAACCAGTTAACTGCATTTCGTGGGTATACACGTCATCTTGAAATTCTAAATGGTGCTAACTTTTTCAACGATGGATTATTTATTTTATCAGACAAACATGTAATTCTTCTTCATTTCGCTTCAGTTTTTGGTTGGAATATATTATGAGAGTCTATGACCTGCGTTTGACGAGTATATACTTCATTGTTTAATTTCATTGCACGCATAGTAAGAGATCTTTTAAACTAAATTCCGCACTTAACACATCACGGTCCAAGTTGCTTGGCCGAAAATTGATGCGTAACAAGAGATCATTTGAATATGATTTCGACGAGTTTCAACAAAAACCATATTTTTATGTCTTCGAACGTTAATATGTTAACAGATTAACCTTACGATGGATGTTTTTGAGACCTTTGTTGCGATGTTTTCGATTATTCAGATTGTTACGTAACTTGTTTTAAGAAATTTGTCGGATGTATTTCTAGGAGATGTATTAGTCATGTTATTTAGTCTGATATAATCAACTGAAAATGCAGTATTTAAAACTCTGGGACAAAATAAACCCAAGCATCGCTATTCAAGGAGTAAAAAGTATTGAAGGTTCTTTCTATTATTACTATCTTGCCTAATTGCTATTTCAGCAAACAGTAATGTTATTTTATTTTTGTTATTTTTTTTAATATAAAAAATATCGAAGACTTTAAAAACTCCGAAATAAATGTCCTTAGGAAATAAATATTCTTACCAATTATTGCTCTTCCAATACCATTCTTATTATATAAAAAATATTTTTGTGTCATTACAATTCGAAAAGACATGTAGGTGGCCTCCTTATTTCGGTGCGAGAGTTATAACAATTTATCTTTAGCTAATTTGTAATTAGCTTAACATTTTCATCAAGAAGAAGAAAAGGTATTTTGACGAAGAAGGTAAATAGTCTGAAGTAATGACTTGAAGAAAAATATTAACTAGCAATTACGATATTATTTTACTATAACCGTATGTTAACTTTACGCACGATGTAACTTTCAAATAAAATTTGCATGGCATCATTGACCAACAACAATTTAAAACGTATTTCGTTTCTTGACGCATACTATATTATTAACGCACCAATAACAAACTTACCATGCTTTATTACAAACATTCATAAAAGAACACGTGCAATTAATAAGAAATTCAATTCAATTAAAAAATTTGTTTTTTAGTATTATTATCCTTAAATGTTATCACATAATCATATAATTTTAACACGTTCAACCCGGCGCATTTTTTCGAATTCTCTATGTTCGGCGTTCACAAAATGATAAGTTGTTTATTCATCTGACAGCGCTTGTTTACTTCAGATGGTCCACGCCGGGTTGAACGTGTTAAACAAAATTCATTACTGAATAATTGAATCGTCCTGTATGCATGTCTTAAACTGAAACCGCGATACCTAAGAATCAGCCAGATTACCCGGAATCTTCGCTTCAACTATGATTTGACACGAGAACAAACGCACTGACGTTGAGCAATTACTTGGTGGAACTTTGAAAAAATTGTGCGTTCGCAGTTTTTTAATTAAATTTCCCGTTCAGCGTCGTTACGCGACCGCGTCGCGGCCACGTGGTGGACTTGAGAACTTTCAGGAATTTAATTGAAGCCCAGGCATCCTGACCAACCAGCCTGGCCCGTTCTTTTGCTACAGGGGAAAGAGTATTTCCTGGCGAATTTGTGAAAATTTTTCCGCAGCCTGCCTAGAATGAGAGCCGGCCGAGCGATACGAGCCCGAAAAGTCTCCGAACGAGCGTTCGTCGACTAGCAACGCGCAGCCATGTTGCACAAGCGCGGCAAGAAAAATTTTTAATGAGAAGAACCGGAGTGTTCCGACGTATAATTTAAAAGATGAACGAGCAGCTGAAGGCTGTCATTCAGAGTGGGAATTACTAACGAAAAAGCTGCCTCACTGCGCTATGATACACGGGTCAAGAGAAGACATGCCGCTACGAAAAGAACGAAATGGAGTGCACGCGTCATTACGGATAGTTCAAGATTAATTTTGCTGTTTGCACTCTTGAAATACATTGGGAGACTTGATTTGTTGAAATGTTTTAATTCTGTCTACAATTAATTAACCAGTTAACTGCGTTTGGCAAGTATACACCTCATCTTAACCTGTTAAAGCTTGAAATGATACTAATTCTTTCAATGATGAATTATTTATTTTTTCAGATAAGTTGTAACTCTTCTTTCTTTTGCTTTACTCTTTTTGCTCTACTCTTCTATTAACAGTGAAACTACCAAATGAGTTAAAATGACCTGTTCTTGATTTTTTATAATTACCGGTTTTTATAATTTCTAATGGTTTAATGTAATCCAAATTATTGCTCACTTTCAGCAAAATAGGTTACTTTCGACTTTATTGAATTCGAATTTGTAATCAAGATAACATTTGATTTCATTTTTGTTTTACTATTAAGTTACAACTTTACTGTATATTTTTGTAACAGATGAAAATACATTTAATGTTGTAGAATAAAAACATTACTGAAAGATCAATGAACATTCGATTGAGTCAACCGATTGAAAGCTCTATAAAAGAAATTATTTTCTGTTTATTTCGTATGATAAAACACAGATAACCACATCCAAAATAATAACGTAAAATGTTTATTCATTCCGATACGTTGTAATTATTACTAATAATTCATATGGCAGATTTGATCTTCACATCTGGTAAATATCAGCGAATGGAGCATGAAATATCGAAAATCATTAACAAATTTTGAAAGTACGATGATGGGAAACAGAATTACCGGATTTCATTTACGTTACCGAGAATATAATATGGGATTTAACCGAATGAGATATCAACAGACAACGTTTATCTTTTCCATTCAAGCGAAACAACCTAAACAACAGATACATTCTTTCATCATTGCAAATTATATGATAGAGGTATTCAACAGAACCATTCATTCGCTAAACCAATTAAATTCACAAAATAGAAAGTAGCGAAATCGGTGAAGCAACCCGTATGTCTTCGTTACAGCCTCTGACACGAATCACTGAATAAATTATAGCATAATAACAAGCAACAACACAACACAACCGATAAAAACGACAAATCACTATTTGCTCGAGCTCGGCTTGTTCTCATCGCGTTAACTTATGAACTTAATCGCTTTGACTTCTGAAATAAATTTGGTATTATTCCGTGCTAAAAACAACTTTGTGTCATTTCCTGACATTAAAACCATTATCAAGGGAATTTATTTCAGACACAAAAGAAGTCAGCATGAATCAATTGCTTTGGTACTAAAATTAAAAACGAGTGCACATGTCATTGTTTGATTTTATTGCATGCACAACGAAAGACTTTTGAAACTAAATTCCACAGCTAACAAATTAAGCGTTGGCGTTTGTATTGTAAGAAGCTCGCAAGGTGTTACTTCAGAGAAATGTGGGTTCTATCAGCTAAATTTTAATCTCCATTTTATAGTTCACTCCGCTTGCGCACGTCTATAAAGAAACACACGTTTCCAATTTCCGGTACTAGTCGTAACAGGAGCTGCGACGCGCGCGTGCAACTATTGCATTTGCATGGAATCGGATCTTTCGTTAAAGCTGCAGCACCCGATTAATCTCCGAATGCAATCCACGTCGAAATTTACATTATACGTATCCTAGAACTATTCTCCGAAATAACCAAACTGAACCGTAGAATAATTTAAATCACGGTATATGCAAAGTTCAGGTTCGTATCCTTTGTTATAGCGCAAATATGAATTGTGTTTAGAAATCTCATTACACTTCTCCTGAACTCTTTGGTACAGCACAATTTTTTACATGTTATTGACAAAAAAGGATACCTTTAATTCCACCAAACTTATATAAATTAGTAAACGAAGTATTTTATTTTTTCCATTTGTTGACAAGTTTATTGTAAATAAAAATACGTAAAATTTAATAAAGCAGACACATTACTATGTAGGAATTATAAATAACAACTTAAATTCCATTAACATAAGTTATTATACAGAAGTAACAGCAACTTACATTCCGAATTAATAGCGATTCACGTATCATAAACTTCTAACGCAGCGCAACAATCAGTAGAGCGGCTAAATGTGCGCCGGTTTTGTAAGCACAGCTATTTTAGCATTTGCCATAAGTAGAATACCAAATGTATAAAAATTCTAGGTAAAATAATTGATAAATAAAGTAATTCTTTGAATGCTACAAATGTATAATACAAACACTGCAACCCATTTTTATTTAATGAATTCAAATTACTTTTCTCACAGAACATGTCTCAAAATTGCAACGTAATTATAATTTCATATCCGCAGATCAACCTCTTGACTGCCATATAATTTTTTTTAATTATGCATAAAAGGAAACGTTGAAAATCGTTATTCGCAATTAAGGGAGGAAATACCTTTAGACGGATGAAAACGAGCTTATCTTTATGAATTTTTTTGTAAAGGAAAGGATTGTTTTACATTTTTGAAACTTTGGTTATCATTTATTATATTCTTTCTCTATTACAACGCATTTTTTGTTTTTCAAAATATTTAAAAATGGCGGAGTTATGTTCCTGTTTTTCGGGAAAATTGCGGTGCGACTTATTAAATGGTGTAAGCTCTAGCATTGGCTACATTGATTTGAAACAAACCAGCAAGACATATTTCGATAACTAACATTTACAGTTTGTAGGTGAACCTAAAAAAAGTGAAAAATATTGAAAATTGAAAAAATGGCACGCGTTTAAACAGAAACTTCGAATTTTACATGAAATTTTCGCTATATTTTACACCAAAAAGGTACTTTTATTTACAATTTATTTCATATCTTTAGGTTCATATAGAAGACAATATTGTTATAGATATGTGTGCAAAATTTCAGCAAGATTGATTGAGTAGTTTTCGAGTTATTGGTTCCACCGATTTCGAAAATGTAGTTTTGAGATAAACATGTTCAAAGTTTCGATAAGTGATAACTCAATAATTTCAATGACTTAGCAGCTAGTCTGCGATTCGATAGTTAATGAGGCTCTTCGGTAGTTAATGAGGTGCGTCGCTCCTGTCGAATTACTCTCTGTTCGTTGATTTTGTCGGCGTATGTTTTGCTTGTTTTCCAATTACAGTATTCAAAGCACTCATAGTTCTTAAAACTGAAGCATATCCTTCGTTAAATAAGCCAGCTGCCAAATATGCTGCAATTTCAATAATTTTTATTCCTGAGTGCAGGTGCTTTGGAGCGAACCGCCAAACAGTTGAGTTGAAACTCTCGTTATTGTTCTGAGTATGTCCGCCCAAGCA
Organism: Nomia melanderi; assembly: GCF_051020985.1. Lineage (NCBI taxonomy): Eukaryota > Metazoa > Arthropoda > Insecta > Hymenoptera > Halictidae > Nomia > Nomia melanderi. Next base: position 3,211,012 of record NC_135009.1, read on the forward strand.
CCTCTCAAGTAGATTCTCTTCAGATAAATCTTCGTAAATTGGTAGGATGTGCTTCTGCACGTCTGGATGCAGTGGTACAGGATGTTCTATAAGGTCCAAATTTGCTCCTGTAGCTAGAGTTTTCTGCCACTTGCACCAGCTGTCATTTCCTACTGGGCAGTATTCGTGCCTTGGATTTTCTTTGGTGGAGCATAAGTGATAATACGAGGCCATTATAGCTTTCTTCATGTTTTCCACACTATGAATATTTCTTCGTATGGCTGAGTCATAGTATGCGGTGAGTTTCCTATAAGTATAACGCAAACAATGTAAAGTAACATGTTTACAATGATTGAAAGGAGGGAATTATGAAAGGCGGGTCCTCCGCTTCTAGCGCGTGAATATATACCTGCGGTGGGCTACCGCCTGAGTCCCGATAGCATCAGAAGCGCTCCGAATTTCGCCTTAAAACTTTGGCACCATACTCTTAAGATGTTATACTAACATCCTATAGAAAAAAAAAATATTGCGATTTTTTAAGGTTCTAAAGGTATTTCCCCCCTTAAGAAGTGATAAAATAATAAAAAAAAAAAAAATAAAAAAGATCTTTGGAAATCTAAATTTTCTTTATGTTGTATATTTGTAACACGAGCTATGTAATATTATTAATATTTCTGATGTAACATATTCATAACAGGTTTTACGTGTCTCTATTATTACATAAAAATCCAAAATAATGCGATCGGTCTGTTTTCCCATTTCTAAGCAGGCAATAATAAAAATAGGAATAAATAATTAGAAAAAAACAGATAAACAAAATCAATTTAGTTCTATGACCCGATAAGAACTTTTAGGCAGTGCATAACGGAGAAGCGCCATCACGCTGCTTGCCACTCAAACGGTTCACAAAACATGGCACAATTTTCCTCAGTCAAGAAAAGAAATTCCATCAGTGAATAAAATTAGGAAAATTAACTATAACAAGAAAAATTGTGAGATGAAAGAAACATACACGAGTACGTGATAAGATGTGTTTTAGAGGTCGGCAATGCGGTGGAAAACGAAAAACCGTGAAAAAACTACTCGGCAAGGGAAGTCTGACGATGCACCTCCATAGAATAGCGATGAAAGCCGAGAGGTTAAGCGTCTTATGAGATTCAGCGAATTCACGGTGCTTCGCGAAGAAAGTGCCTTTTACACCGACGTGCTCCGCGTGCTAGCTGTGCGAAAATATGCCATTGATTTTTATCGATGAGAAATAGGTTTCTATGATCGGCCACGGAGAAGTTCAAGGAGCGTGGCAGGAGGATATGGAAACAAGTAAGCAGGTGTGCAGCGCGGCCACGGCAGAGAAAATTGAGGAAGTGTTCGGCCAGTCCGACCCAAAAACGTAGACACTTCTGGCTACGCGCGAAAGAACCGTAAGAACGCCTGAGGAATTTCTAGCAGTTTCGATTTCCGATGAAAAATGAATTTTTAACGCGACCCTGGCCGTTCGCAAACGAAATATCCTACCGGCTTCCGTAACAGTCTTTACTATTTCAACGCCGTGACGGTTCCTGATAGACACTGTGCCGTGCGCTTGTACATTTTAAATGCGGTTTACTTATTTAGTACTTTAACGTATGACTTTCTTCTAGCAGGTACACGCCGTCTATGAATTCCAAAGAGCACCGAGTAATTTATTTCACCCGATTATCGAATTAACCTTTGCGACCTGTCGTCATAAGGAGACATGTTAATGCTGTCTTTGTTGTGTTCGTGGTTAAGTATATTTATGTGAGCAAACTAAGCTGTTTTGCGATAAAGTTGTTGGTAGTAATTTGCGCGGGTAATTACAATATTAGTATACTAATGATTAGTATACAACTGCTTATGATTAGAATGTTGGTATACTAACATCCTCTATAAAGAATATTGTTGCATATATTCATTACAACACTTGTACGAGTTAGGCGTGATTCATTTAAGTTTTTTTCCCGAATATATTTCAAATCGGTATGTATATTCTTGGCCAGAATTCATTTTGAAGACTTTGATGCCGTAATTATGTCGTTTCTGTTTCAAAAATTGCCTAAACTTTATACGTTCTCGGAAAGGTACCAATGACTCATCAATGCATATCTCTTCATCTAAATCATAGTACTTAGAAAAATTTTGATTTAGTATATCAACAAGTTGTCTTATCTTATACAGTCTATCATTCATGTTTGCTATTTGATTATTGGTAAAATGAAGGAATCGTAACAGCAACCGATTTCTCGGCATAACTGTTCTTGGAAAAGATTAGCAGTAGGTATTATTGGTACGCCAATATGCGTCATATTTCGGTAACTTCACCAGGCCCATCCATATTAGTAACCCGCAAAATCGTTTTATTTCATTTTTGTCGGTTGGTGTCCATTTATCCAAACGAGTAGATCTCCTATTTTGCATGTGCTGTTCAGCATATCTATTGGTCTCATCAACAATTATTTGCAAAATCTCTTCCATAAGAAAAGCAAAGTAAAAAATGTGTGGCTGATTACCCTCGAGCTATACAGAAGTTCTGGATTTTAAAAATGGGATTACACTTGGCGCTGTTTGTGTTATATTATTTGACCATTCGTTATCATCTACATTACGTTCATTTTCATTTTCGATATCTATTTCATCTTCAGTATCCAATTCGATTCGGCGCCGCCTTATCGTGGGCGATGTATGGAGTATTTCATTTTCCAATACTTCATTTTGAGACGAGTCTTCCGAAGAAGACTTCTCGGATACACTCGAAAAATATTCAGTGTTTGCATCCAGATCAAGTTAGAAGTGTGCACATACCTTACTATTATATATAGAATGAGCAAATACTGTTTATCTTCTGCAGGTTTCACCAATATATTTGCTCTGTATTTTTTTCTACACGTTTCACCAATTCTGGACGTTTCGTTTACAACGAAATAATGAATGCGAATAGTTTGTTGAAATAAACGAAGCCTTGTTTTAATTTGTCCTTATCAAGCGTTACCAAGGCGCCACGGTAGTCACCCGTGACCAACAGTAAGATAAACGCTCCATTGGGTAAAAATGTTGTCTTATATCATCAATTCATTATTATTTTGCCATTATATGCTTTGAATAATAAAAATACTCCCGTGGCGTTCTGAGCAAAACATGTGATTTTGGCGTGGCAGTCAAAGTGTTAAGAGAAATTTTAGGTCGTTTAAAAGAAGCGGGATTGAAATTGAATAAAACGGAATGTAAATTCGCGGTGGATAGAGTAAATTTTCTGGGATACGAATTGAGTAAAAAGGGTATTCAAGTATCGAATGAAAGGATTGAGGCGATTTTGAAAATTAAAGAACCAAACTCGGTGGTTGAATTACGGTCTTTTTTGGGAATGATTAATTATTATTCTAAATTTATCAGAAATTATTCATCAATTGTTCGTCCGTTTTATAAACTACTGCAAAAAGATAAAAAATGTAAATGGACTCCTGAATGTAAAAGGGCATTCATGGAGGCAAAAAAGCGTCTCACCTCGTGTGAAGTTTTAATGCTTTACGACGAGAAATTGCCACTAAAAATCACAACGGACGCTTCACCATTCGGAATCGGTACAGTTTTGTCGCATGTTCTTGAGGGTAATATTGAACGCCCCATTGTTTTCGCTTCGCGTACTTTAACCAAAGCTGAAACAAATTATGTGCAGCTAGATCGGGAAGCATTAAGATTGATTTTCGGGGTCAAAACATTCTATCAATTTGTTTATGGAAGACATTTTGTTTTGGAAACAGATCACAGATGATTAACTTTCATTTTCGGGAAGAAAAAGGGATTGCCACAAATGGCAGCGTCACGTGTACAACGCTGGAGCGTATTTTTGTCGGGCTATGACTATGAAGTCAGATTTATTCAAGGGAAGGATAATGGGAGCGCAGATTTTTTATTACGTTGCGTCCAACGGACTAAAAATACGGTTAAAAAAGAAGCTGATAATGATTTTACGTATTTAAATTTTGTTACAAACGAAATTAAAGTTATTTCAGTAGAAGTCATACAAGAGGAAACAAACACGGATCCAATTTTGAGTCGAGTCAAGAAATTTATTCAAAGAGGCTGGCCAAACAAAGTGCCAGATTCGCTCATGCCTTTCAGGCGAAAAAGTAAAGAGTTGTATTTAGAAAATGAATATATTATGTGCGGACATAGAATAGTAATTCCTGAGTCATTGCAAAAAAAGTTACTCGCGGAATTGCATAGCGCACACATGAGAATTGTCCGAATGAAGTCATTAGCTAGGTCATATATTTGGTGGCCAAAAACTGACCAAGATATTGAAAATGTGTCAAAGACGTGCGAATTTTGTTTGGAAAACGCGGATAATCCGCTACGATCAGTTTTACATACTTGGGACTGGCCCGACGGGCCAAATCATCGCATACATGCAGACTTTTGAGGTCCTATTAAGAGCAGGATGTATCTTATTATTGTTGATGTATTTTCAAAATGGGTCGATGTAAAGGAAATGACAAACATTACGGCACCGGAGACAATCAAAATGTTCAGAGAATATTTTTGCACATGGGGAATTCCTTTCAAATTAGTGACCGATAATGGTCCTACATTTACGCCAGAATTATTTTCGGAATTTGTGAGAAAGAACGGGATTTGTCATATCAGAACTGCTCCGTATCACCCCGCAACTAATGGAACGGCAGAAAATTCAGTGAAAGCGTTTAAAGCAAAATTTAAATTACTTCTGGGCAAAAATGATAGACACGACTCTCTTATGAAGTATTTATTTCATTATCGCTCTTCTCTTCATTGCACTACCGGAGTGTCACCTGCAGAGCTACAATGTAGTAGGAAATTCCGAACCAGGTAGGATTTGTTGAAATCGAGGGTGGGGGAAAGAATTACGCAAAGTCAAATCGATCAAAAGCGCTATTTTCGCGGTAATAGGAAAATCACCTTTGTAAATAAAGAGATGGTTATGGCGAAAGATTATGCTTCCGAAAGGTGGCCTAAATCGGAAGTTGTCCAAAAATTGAATGCAATATTATATAAAGTTTGCACGGAGGACGGTAGGATATGGAAAAGACATATTGACCAACTTCGTCCAGCCAATGTTCTATTCGGAAAAGAAAAATGTGAAAACACGGAAAATTACGATGAATGTTACGATGAAGATACCGCGGAAAACGTAAAAAGTAAAACCGACGTTGTAACTCAAAAGGAGATTGTCGAAGAACCGAAATCTGTAAACGGACCTGTTGCGATACCACAGTCAAATAATGTACGTGACATTAATGCGAATACTCCTAATCTTAAGGCGGACGCTTTGCAAAAGCCAGCGTTCACTCTTCTAGCGATTGTTCCACGCCGTTCAACGCGAATTAGAAAAACGCGAGAAATTTTTAGGTTGTAAGCTAAACTAAGTGCGGAGGATTGTAAGATATTTACATGCATACATGTACACTGTATAACATTTCATTTATTTCCAGGGAGACATTTGTCGTGTACCCTGTTTTCCACCGACGATGTTCGGTGGTTAAATCAGTACGTCGCACGCCGAATTAACTTTGTGCGAATTTTTAGTTTCGTTAAGTGGACTGTATTCACTTGTGGAAATCAATGTAGTGACTCGAAATATGTCATATACTCTTTATTTGCTTGTCTGCTCGAAATTCTTGGCAGATCTCTTTTTGCTTGTCTAACTATTTGTTTCCAACTATGTTTCTCAACTGCCTGGACCTCCCAGAATCGTCTTTGACGACACCTCCGCAATGTCGTCTTCGCGGGGGTGAAGACGTTCTGGTTGGCCCTTTCAGATCTAGATGGTTGTGGAAGGGAGACACAGTCCCCTCCCTTCTTGGGTCTTCCTAGTTGCTAATGTTAATAACTAATTCGTCCCGTTTGCAATCGTCGACCGTGGCAGGTAAAAAGCAAGAAACGCTTGGCCTTAATAACACATGCTAACAGACGGGCAAGAGAGTTAAAAATACTGGTGACTGGACGCCAGATGTGAACAATAGACAAGGAAAATCTACAGCAAGAATCGCGGGCCTTATGGGTTCAGGGATTTATGGCTGCCACGGTCCCTTCTCGTAATACTGTAAGGACGATTGCAAGTTGTGAATGGGACGAAGGCTTTTATTACGAAAAAACTACCAAATGTACAATAAGTCTTAGAAAACATAAAAAGTGTATACAAACTAAAACTACGATGGTTTAAGGGCTCGAACGAAACGGTAAGGCTATAAGTGGCCTTAACAACATTTTGCAGCCGTCCTGCGACTGACAATCTTTAAGCGGACATGGTTCGAAATAAAACGTGCTATTCCAGACATTACAATAATAATATAATTAAAATATTAGTATACCAGTATAGTAGTATAATTAAAATATTGGTATACCAACATAGTAATAGAATTAAAATATTAATATACTAGTATACTAATATAAGCATTATAAGTATACTAACAATATTTTCTAGGTCATTTTATCCTATTTTTTATAGTGTCATTTTTTATCTGGGAAAATAAAAATATTCTCTTATATTTGATTCAACAGGCAATGTATAATATTTTAATAGCATCGTTTACAGTTAGCTGAAATACTGGGTTATACTACTGGTAGAAGGTGTGCATACTAAATTGTTAATTTTATCACAGAAGAAATTATTTGCATAGTTTATGGAACAAAAAAGTGATGTTATATCTACAACACATATTAGAAATACAATAGAAAATATGCTCCCATCACTTTTTTATATGAAAGATCATATAAATTGTATAAATTCGAAAGAAATTCGATCTTGAGTTTTATAGAAAATTTACACTTACCATAAATATATAATTTCTTTGCTAGAAAATGAGTAAAAATAATATAATTCTTGCTAGTCCGTTACGAAATAAATCATAAGACAAATTGAGCCTAATTTGTTTACTTCAAAGTATGTAATTGGTTACGGTAAAATATTATATTATATTATATCAAGATATGTGAAATTTTGTTTGTTAAAATAATAAAGTTATCTTGTACCCTTACTTGAAATAAAGTTATGGCATCACTAGTTATTAAAATTATCTTGTATCTAGATTATTCAAAGTATAATACAGAACGAATCGTTTTAAACAATAGTAGAGAAGCATAAATGGAACCAAAAGTATCCTTCAACAGTTTGACTACTATGGGCCCATATACACGCTAAAAAAATTAATTCACGCTAGTCTACGAGCGCCCATATGCACTTAGAAAAATTTGTTTATGTTCATGTTGATGTTTATAAGTGACTCCTATAATCATTTTGTAGGATGATAAACGAGTGCTATTTATTTATTCTCGGAAAGTTTATGGATGGAACAGCGCTCGATAAGACCCTGTCGTAAACCGTCCGCACTTCTACCCGGTAATCGGTTTCTCCTGGAACAGCTGAGTGCATCGCGATGCATTTAACCATTTTACACCCATGTGTGTAAAGGTGACCTGACTTTTACGAAATTTTTCATTTTTGTAACTGCTACATTGTGACATATATGAATGTCACAGAATAAACAAAAACAAAAACAAAAACAAAAACAGCTTTTACAATTAGTAATATTAATAATTAAGAATTATTTATACTATTTATTATTATCTATATTATTTATTCTGAACTATTAATAAGTAGTAACTATAAATTATTAATATTATTACTAACATTGTAATATTAGTATTTAATTGATTCAAGATATATATTATTTCAAAACAGCTTTTTTTCTTTTGAAGACTCCGATATAAGAGTTAAACCACTATTATTTTGAGCCATGCGATTAATAAAATGCATTATTTAATTTTATTTTTTATCCTATTTACATAGTTGGCCGAAAGGTTCTAATTTATTTTCCAAGGAGCTTGGGACACCACTCAGTATAATTTTGTCATCCATAAGTTCTTCATTTTATTTGACAATTTTCTACGATATTTTAGTGTATGCCTTTATTTGAAATACTTATTTGCATGTATCATAATATGAACGCTATATTGAACAGAAGAATGACAAGACTGCTTGGTCAATTCCAATATTTCTTTATTCGCAAGGAGAGGATATGGCGGTCAGGTCATCAATTTTAATCAAATGCTGTGTAGTGAATTTAGAACAAGCATATGCATGCAGTTTCATATCAGAACGTTCATTCACTTATAAAATACTACTTTGAAAATGCAATGCATTCCTTTTTATCTGAAATAATAAAGACATACGCTGTGTTGAATATTGATATTTTTAATACTTTTATTGAAAAATGTCGACGAATATTCTAATTTTTTAATACAAGTAATTACATATTTTAAGCTGATACCTTCTGTCGTTGATCTAGAATTCGAAAAACTGCAAGCATATGAGGTTTGAAATGAGAAAAACTCTCATAGAGAAAACGTACTCAGTACAGAACAGACATGTGAAGGATTTCAAATTATGTGTTGGAAATTATACAAATTATAAGTATCACTTTTTAATAATCTATACCTATTAACGTACACTATATCATCAATCTTTCATAGTTGAAATACTCGTGGAAATGTAAAAGGCTTTGTTTCTGTTCCTATTTATTATATTTACTGTAGTTTAAGATATATTTTCTGTTTTATTTTATTAAAGTAGTATTAGTATTGTCTGTATAGTCAACCAATATTTTGTTGTTTTATGAGTGAAGTCAGTGTTCCTAAGGAATTCTCGACCGTCAAGAATTAACCCTTTGCCATATAGTATCGTTTCAGACTCATGATGAAAACATCAAACCGAACAAATATAAATGTCATTTCATCCATTTAATCCAGATTACATAATTTCTATTGTAAATAAAAATGAATATTAAATATTATATCATAATATTTCATTTGGGTTAAAATATTATTTGTCTGTTATCAATTGTGCTGCTTTAGACTAAACCTAGGTATGGGAATGAACGTGGAATACTTTTCTTTTTCTCGAGCATTATAAACAATAAGACACTTCAGCCAAGCGCAGTTACGAAAGAAAACATAGTGCAAGTGATTAATATAAAATTTAACTATTTTTTATTCAAAAATTCAATAAAGCAGACTAAACCGAAAAAAGAGCCTAATATCAACATTTCCAGGCTACGCAAATCGTTACTACGCAATTTCTCTGACAGCTCAGGCCATCACGTACACAGTTAAGCGGGCGCAGAAGTTACATGTGCAAAAAGTTCGATTAAAAAACATATATACGCGGCTGCGAAATCGAATTAACACGCGCCACCATGCGAGACTCTACCACGGCTCTTCGCCTTGCTACTTTTTTTCCATTCACCCGTTCCCCTCTTTGTTTCTCCTGCTACTACTCCGTTCGGCGGTGAAGCACGCGCAGGACAACGTGATCGGAATTCTCATTGGTAATTCAGAATGACCGGGGCAGGCTGAGAAGTAGCCTAAACGCGTCAGAACGGAATGAAGATAGAAGAAATCGCACGAAAACGCAGCGTGGAAACTGTCCGAAGATCGACTTCGTGGAAAACGAATCAAGATCGAGAGTGTATCAGAAGAACGAATGGGAAGTAAAAGAATAGGACGATCAGGCCGGAAGAAAAGATCGGATACAACGTTGAGCGGAAGTGTCGAAGATTAGAATTGGACTCCATTTAACTCAACGAAATTTTTTGTATTTATTGGATCATTCCATAAATTCGTGCCACGGTGTGTTAACGCATTGTTGACCGGCATTTTTACCTAGAAATTAACCCACGTCATCGGTTATTATTCCGTAATTAAATATGGAAGTGAAACAATCTAAATAAACTTCAATATATGTACTTTGTTTGTACATAATGAATTGAAATGAAACTTTGTACATATCTTTTATATAACTTTGAATATTTTGCTTTTGCAATATTCTATATTGCCCAGAATTTCAAAAATTGAAATGGATAATACAAGTGCAAACGCAAGTTAACTTGTGACCAGTCAACAACGTTTGAGCATAAGAAAACGAGTCAACTCGTGACGTTAGAGTGGAAAATGGTTTTCCCTAACAAATACCATAAAAAGCACTACACTTTGGATATTTTATATACTTTTTCGCATCACATATGTACATTTTGTGTCGTTTTGCGTTTTCAAATCGTTCACAAATGCATACAAGTCCGTAATATAGTTATAATTTGGAAAACAATTGTCGAGCAAATCCAATATTCTAAATGTAAAAATCCAAGAGTCACCACTGATGGAATCATTACAATCAGTTTATTTTCAATTCGTTTCATTTTTCTGGTTATGGAAGTCGAGGAATTTGGAACGCGGTATTGAAAAAATTCTGATAGGCATCAAATAAATGTTCCAAAATTTATTTTCAATTACAAAGTTCGTTGGTGTATTTGTTGGATACCGTCATAGGCTAGTAAATAAGATAAGCTAACTTTCGATTTCCTTCCTAACCGTTCATTCTTCTGTATATAATTACTCATACGACCCTTGACTTCCTTACTCACCGATCCTGAATCATACGCTTGTCCCTCCGAACCTTAGCAATATCCAAAATTCCTACTGGTCCTTATCCTCATCCCCACTACTTTCAAAGTCAGACTTCCGAGCCTTTAAAAGGGCATACAAAACTGTCCAGGGCAGAGACGAGCAAAAAGCTGACCGATAGAAAAGAAAAGAAGAATCGCTAGCTCTAGAAATTATAATTCTTAAGTGCCTCTTGTAAGATTTCGTGTACTAAGTTTAGTTCGAATAAAAATATTCACCAAACATCGGAATCCTACATATTTTGTTTGCTCCGCTAAATCTGTCGATAAATTTTGTTTGCAGAAATTTAATATGCGTCGACAAAATAATTTATTCAATCTACACAGAAATATTGACTGTTGTGAATACTCTTAAACAGGAATACTTTAAAATGTTATATTGTTTTGAAGCACTTGTTCATGTTGTTACAAAATATGTAAGCACGAAAATATTCAACGAATATTGTAACAATTACGATATTAATTTCCAAATCAATGGTTATAAAACTTTAATTTGCATAAAATTCTTTAATTAACAAAAAACTGTAACATTCAATATTAAGCTTTGTATAATATCTGACGCATTGAAAGAAAATAGCTTTGTTCCTTTATTTACGCGTGACTTCTCTATAACTCAATTCTTTGTGGACAAGACTGTCTTAAACATCTAACACTTCTTTTCATAAAAAACTGAAATATGCATCAAGGGCTTAAATATTAAAAGAAAAAAAGGATACGGAAACTCGAAGCCGCCATTCAACCGCAAAGAGTTAATTCTAAAGATGTTATCTATATCTCATTAGAAAACGATAAATATTTCAAGTGAAAAACTTTCTAATGCAAAGAGTTAATATCTGTACAATCAAACTACAATTTGCCCAACTGTGACTACAGTTTATCGCGAAAATGCGGCACGGCAACTGCTCGAGGATCGACTTCGTGGAAAACGAATCAGGATCAAAGATGTATCAGGAAAACGAATGGGAAATGAAAGAATGGGTCGATCGGGTGGGAAGAAAAGATCGGATACAGAGCAGTGAGAAAGTGCCCAAGATTAGAAAACGACGAGCCTGATCGAATCTAACGACAACGGACGAAGATAAAGGGGATAGGACTCGAGCGAAGAATTGCGAATGAGAGGAACGGGTCAAGTTATCGTGCTATGCAAAAGTCTTAACCTTCACTCGGAAAATGGTGGGTCATTTGGAACCGTCGCGCGTGACGCAACATTTTTATCACTGTAACATAAACAGAGACGCGCCGTCTCTGACCTAGTAAAGGGTACTCCACGCTTTCAAATAAACTGTTCTATGCGGAGACGCTATTCAGTTTTACGTTCAAGAGGCCAGAAAAATATCTCAAGTCCAAATATGCAACATCGAATAAAACATGGAAAAAGTATATAAAAGACTATTTTTTAATTATTGTACAGTATTCTCGCGATTAATAACCAGTCCGATCTGCAGGATAACCAAATAGTAAACAAATGTTATTAATATTATACATACTGGTTTACAAAAGTATTTAAAACCTACATATTTGTAATGGAAATGTTAATCACAAACGTGTGTTATTTCATTTCAATGAAATGTGTACGCATCATTCTCGCATGTATTCCAAACATCACACATGAAAATTTCAATGTATCTACTGCACAGTGAATATAACATTTTCATAATAAATATATCAATTTCAAATATGTTTGTGAACTAGTGTAGATTTCCTGTAACATGGAAGATAATAGAAATACAGTATCCGGTCCGATCTGCAAGATTAGTGTCGGCAGTTATCCCCACCACCGAAGGGCAAATCCCCTTTGCAAGCCGAGAAGTTCGACGGTGAAGCAGTTATAATACGATACACTTTTCATTGGAGGTGGATATCGGTGAGACGATATTAATACAATTATAAAACTTTTTTATAAAAGTATTTTTGTAAATGAAACTCTTACTAACGCATTTTTGAGATTCCCCTGATTGAAACAAGACCAAACGTAACATACTTTAAGTTAAAATTTACTAGAAGAAAATAGTTTATTGTAATTTATTAAATACAAATATGTTCCAAAATATATTGTGTTTGGTTTCGTTTTATTCAGAAAACCCCTACAATTCAATTAATAAAAGTTTCAATTAGCAAAACTCAAAAATAAAAAAATGTAACATTGCATTAACACTGTAACTACCGAGCGGTTAAATTGACTTTTTGAAATTCCTGCATAGAAATTCCAAAAGTGCATCTATTGAAGCTTTAATTGATTTATGATTCAGTTTGCATGTTGCTAAATCAATTTCTTTAATCATTTTTCAAAGAGACATCAGTTATCTTTTTAACACATTGAGTGCCGGCGACTTAAGAGACATTTAAAGCCTGAACGCCGGCAACGTATCGGCCACTTAGCCCAAACGCCGGCTTCATTCACTTATATCTTATCAATGAGTAGCCAAAAAAAATATTCAAAACATTATACATTTTCGTAAAATAGTACATTTTAATTGCATATTCGTCAAATCCAGAAATGGAAATCCAGAAATCCGCATTATTGCGGGACCGGCGCTCAAGCGATAGATTCAGAATCCCGCGTTTTCACGGGGCCGGCGGTCAATATGTTAATAATTTCAAAAAGAAGGAATCAGGAATGGGTCATTTTGACCAGTCTAGTAGTTTTAGCGGTATCCCTTCATTCATCTGTTTCTTTTAATCGTTCCGAAGGTCGGGCGTCTCGCTCTTTCATTCGCACTGTTCATTTCTACAGAGGACAAACTGGGCTAGGATCTTATCTCGACTTCGAAGCAACACCACTGTACGATTAATGCTCAATTGTAGTCCCGACTTTCGAGTGCTAATCGCGAGAACATTGCAGTATGCTTGAAAGAAATTGTCAGCGTTGTAAAGGAAAAAGGTATCGAATGAAATATAAATGATTATAAATTCATTTTTTCTCTTATATTCACTGATTTTGTGGTTTAGTTGCATTTTATGAAATAATGCTAAATAATGCTGAATGTTCTAAAAAAAAATTCGTGAAATAATAAAACAGTATCAATTATATTTTATATATATTATATATAAAACTAAACATTAATAAAAATAAAACTAAACGTTAACTTTAGACTGTTAAAAAAATCGGAAGTTATTATAAGAAATTAATTACATTTTTTAAAAAAAGTATATACAAAGAATTAATTCATATGTATGATAATCATGTTATCTTAATTTAATATATATATATATTAACCTCTCTTTTTTGTTCTAATAAACGATTTAATAACAAATGAAATATTTGTGTGCGTGTTTCTTATTAGAAAATTGAAAATAATATTGAAATATGAAATGATTAAGAGAATAATGTTCTTCTGACATGAACACATTAGGAACAAGGCGATTAAAGTAGAGAAAAAAGTTTCAACTCGAGCCCTCAAACTTTTACGAGTTAGGTTTGCTCATAACCGACCTTGTTTGCACCAGTCCTGAAGTCGTAAAGGTTAACTATAAAAATAACATGGTTATATTTATTCCACTGTATTATAGTACATAATGTTTCAGTAGTGCACACCGAACTAGCTAAAACATTGCGATGACAAATGTTTGCACGAATTTCCCCGTATTGAAGTAAACGCTAAACAAATAACCATTGATTATTTTCACGCTCGTAACTGACGTTTTATGTGCCTATAACTGAAAACTGTGAGTGTCAGCGCGCAATCCGTGACGCACGGATTACAGGGAAATGTTTACCGCGCAAGAAAATACACAAAAATGCGAAACGAATATTTTGCCCGATTTCATGGGATCATTGAAACCGGTTTATTTACGGTTTACTTTATTTCCTGATAATAAAAGTCGATACATCCAGAGAACGGCGTCGAACAAATTTTGATAAAGAGGAAATAAATGTTTACAAATTTATTTCCGTTTATAAGATTCATTGACCTATTCCTTTGAAATACTCGTTGATCATGGTCCAAACTGTTTAAGTACGAAAATGTTAAAGAAATACTGCAACAGTGAAAATATAATTTCCAGATCAATAATCATGAAATTTCCATTTGTATAAATCTCCTTCTTTAAAAATAAGAGATTGCGTAAACAGCAGTTTATGGAGATGAACATTCTTTCCAATTTCCTCAAAGATAATACAGTTTAAATAGATCTATTTTTGTACTATATTGTTAGAACTAATAATATTTATTGTTTATTATGAAACACTTTTAATATGACATATCTTAAAAATCGATTACTTGTGACAGATTTTGAACTAAAACACTTCATATTAATAATAAAGATGCACGAAATATCTCGGTCATAGCATCGTTTCTTCGACATCCTGGACCCGAGATGTCTCGTCCATTGTAGCGAAAAGAATAATAGTAAAAAAAATGTAGTATTCAATTTGAACCCAGGATAATTGAGTGACATTTAATTTGTTGCATCCAGTAGATCCGTAAAATCAATATTTAAATTAGCCCTCAGATAAACCATTTCTAGTGAAGCTGACCCATAGCAGAAATAACCTTATGAAACCATTGAAAATCTAAAAAATCCAAACGAGCCAATCGGCGCTTTTCACCTGTATCGCTAATCCTTCACCGAGGAAATTTAAGGGAAGGTTTCTTCCCGGAAAAGCAAAACTTTCTCGATCACCGACCAGCTAGGTATAGCCAAGACTACCTAAGCTATTTTTTATACAACGAATTGTTCTCCGAAGTGTCTTACAAACACTCTTCGTAATCTCGTTCGAATCCAAGTCACTTACTTCGAGGTGACCGTTTCGACATCACATAATTTATGTAACTTCTGTTTTAGAACTTTCTCGCGAGTTTGAATCGATATTGCATGTCAAGGGGTTAACAAAAACTTCATAAATCGCGATCCCTAACATTCAAATAATTCTATTTTCTGTTCTCTGAACACTGTTCCTTGAAAATCAGCGTTTTGTGCCCACGCCCTTACTGCGTTTAACATCTCCATTATGAGAACTGATGCATTATGCGATAATTTCCGACGATCATTAACGGGGGCGCGAACATTTTCACGTGTTGCTGAAATGCGAGGACGCTGTTAGTAATCCGTTAATTACACCAGAGATCGAAGTCGAGTGGAGCGATAAAAGGGGTGCAGGGAGCGGAAGACACACGACACCAGGAAAAGAAACTTGATCCGGCGAACGCGAAAGCGCTTTCGCCTGTCAAGACCCCACCGAAGCTTTGGGAACGACGGACTTGGAACGCTTGGCATTTTATATTAAAATCCTTTCTCCCATGTCAACCCGATATCCCCGCGCCCGTCCGCCGCCGCCGTTGTTCTCAAACGCATCCACGAACATTATCACCCCACGACTGTCGTTTTCTCTTTATACGTTCAGCCACGCGTCAGTGTGCGCACGTGCGTGTAACAGACAATTTTTCTAGAAACTCTACACTGTAATGTTGCAATCACTGGAAAATCCTCATCCAGATTACAATATATTTTCATCTGTCCCCTATTTTCTTTGAACAGTTTTATGTTTTTTTTTTACTGTTTTGAGATTACGTTTCATGATATGATCTTATGGAGGAAGGAAATGGTTAAATAACAGTATAATGTTTAACCCTTTGCGGACGAATGTCGACATTTCGACGAGATGAAACGTTCATATTTGGAAAACTAAGTTGCAGGCAAATGATTTAGTTACTCGAATAACAAAAGATTAGTATGCAGTTTCTGTTTTTGCTATTATTTAAGCAATCAATGTATAATTTAGCTTCGTCTGTTGAAGGTTTTCTACATTTCAAAGAATCTTCGTCCGCAAAGGGTTAATATACCTAAAGCGGATCAATTAAATAGTTTTAATGAAATTAATTGGAGATTTTGTGATTTTGAAACAATCTAGTATTGCATTATAAATTGTACATTACTACCTTATTTAATTACTAGTTAATGGTATAGTTACTATTCACATTTTTCTAATTATGTGTTAAAAATTTAAATCATTGTATTATCTTTTTCAATATATAATTTAATTATATATTTCAAATAAAGTTTGAAAGCTGATTTAAAAAATATATAACTCATAATAACATGATAGTAAAAAGGTTAATATGTCTCTGTTTGTTTCCTCTATTAACCTTAATTTTTCACTGTGTTGTATGTTCTATAATTCGACTGCTAACTTAATTATAACTGTCATTTACCAGAAGTGTCTTATTTGTCTTAAGATAACTTGAATATGCCTCTGATTAATTAGGGAATAAGAAATTACTTACTTTATAAGAATACCCCGTCAAGCTCCAGCAAATACAAAGTTCAATTTTATAAAAACAGAAGCTTGAATTTGTTCCACAAAAATAATAATAAAAATAGCAACGTCTCAATAAAATAATACAAAATACAACGGAAAATAATAACTTTACATTAATTAATAAAATACAACAGAATGTGCGTTCAAATAACGACAGTGCTGAAGACCAGCGTACAAAAGAGTAACCTATTTTCACCGATCAAACGAATTTTAGTTTGCATAAATTCTGCCCGTTCCGGTCACCGGTTTAATGCATTTATGCAATTATGTTTGCGACTATGACATCGTATTAACCGGCGATTTCAGTGACAGGCTATTGAATACACGGCACGTCGAAGTCCACGACAGAAACACTGCGGTATCAGAAATCACGAGTGGGATCGCAAATCGTGCGCACGGGATCGGGGCAGACAGATAAACAACTCGAGGCTCGTTGTCAGTGAGCTGTGCTATATTCGAAAAGCTCAAATCTGAACAGCAAAGCACTTGGTCGAGATGCTTACTGACACCATTCTTCGCAGAATGGAACGACAAGGGAAATTCAAAAGCGCATGTTTGTCGTCCACTCGGCGAGCCCTTCTGAAAATTGGCCTGGTGACACTCGAGAATTTCAGGACCCCTTCTCGTAACGGTCCTGCTCAGAGCGAGATACACAAGGGACATCGGTGAAATTAAATCAAGCTGCATTCGTCTCTCTTTTGTTCGACTTCAAACCCACGAAACGGCATTGCTGCATACTTTCCACGGTCACGATACCAGCGCTCGGAAAACAAGAACTCGCGAGTTCGGATTTATGACGTTTCGGACACGCGAAATGAATCTTTATCATTGTTTCGCTTGCCACTCTATACGAAGTAATGAAATTGAGATAACGGTGCGGAGTTTATTACATTTGGTACTTACAGTAATATAGAATATTTCATGTACAAAGTAAAAGGGTAATGAGTGTTCGGATACAAAAATATTTTAATAATAGAGTAATCATTTTTTGTGGAATTGAAAGAATATTTTATATATCATATGGAACTCACGAGAAAAATTTTAAATGCAAGTTAACAATGGTAAATATGATTCAATTTTCTCGAGTCAAAATTGAATATTGTGTATCTGATATCAATTACCATGCTTTAAAATAAGCGTCAGTGTAGGTGAATATGGAATTCTATTTTCTTTTTAGTGAATTATTACATACAAAGTAATTATAATAAACGCAGTTATGAATAACATCGTAGGGCAAGGGACAAGTTTCAGTTGTTTCATGAAGATTAAGTGAAAAGTTAATATTAAAATTTTAATGGTGTTCAAGAATTATGGTTTTAAGGAATTCCTTATATTCCATTTCTATTTTTAAGGTAATTGTAACACTTACTAAGTAACTAACCGCTGCAGACTATATCAATATTTACATTTATAATATTTTAATATAAATATTTGCATTTATAATATTCTAATATAAATATTTACATATTATAATATAATATGTTATTCTTATACTCTCAACCTTAGTTATTGTTAGGCAAATATGTATGTGTAGATATGTATGTGTACTTAACCTATTGTCCTACGATTTATTTCTTAACTATGATCAATACAACTACTTTAGCGTTATTAATTTATTAGGGAAAAAAGAAATGTTGATGCTTATTCTATATCTGCCTTTACCTCGAAGGTTAACGACTGATAATAGAAAATATATAATTTATATTTAGAACAAAATAAACAACACTTAGGTCTCCTAAATTCAGTTTAAAATGTTCGTCACGAGTCTGATAAAACATTGTAGGTGAAGGGTTTAATTCTGATTTTACCTTTTAACAACGTACCAAGTGGACGAATACTACGTAAAACAGAATAGTAAATGAAAATGGAATAACTTCCCCTAAAAGAAACAGATCAGAACACTATGCAAATTTACACGTCACCGTAATTAGAAGAAGGATTTCGGTCTGAAGGCAACAGCGTTAATGACCACAGCTGCCGCTAGTTATGAAGAGACTTCCAAATTTTCCATTAATTATCTAATTGCATAGGAAGTTCATAATAGAGTCAGCTTGCTTATGTAAATGTTCATTAATCAAAAGCGGTAATTTAACCCTATTGATTACTCTGTAATTACTATTATCCTAATCACCATTGATTTACTTAAACTTTATAGACTACTCTTTTATAAACTGTAGTTTTCATTAAGAATTTGGTGACATTAGTATAAAGAACACGTGTACAATATAAATCCCCTACTGGAACAAAATAAAATAAAATGAGTAAAGTATAATAGGAATATCACTATTTTGTTTATCTTGTCTAACTAACATTATCCACGAATTCTTTCTTTTACATTTTTGTTAAATTAATATTTTATTCAATACAAAGTAATAATTTCAAATTTTGCTTTAATAAATTTAATCTTATAAAACTATTATATCCACTTCATTCGATAACTTCTTTATCATATTTTTGTGTGTTTACTTATAATATTTATACTTCTGCCATAAAATAAATGCAATTCTGTATTATATTATTATATTCATGTATGTACTGTGATTCTAATTTTGTATTATATAGCAACAATTGAAAAAACAAGTTGAAGAAATTAATTTTCAGCAGCAAATATACATTTAGTATATTTATACAGCACGCTCCATTTAAATCTATAAACGCAATTACCTCCAGAACTATTCGTTATTTAAAAAAAAACACTTATTTCGTCTCTAAATGGACGTATGAAGATTACTTTTTTCAAGTATATTCATGTAATATTTTTGCATTAACCAATGCAGTAAGTCATTCTTTACAAGAAAAAGTATTAAGCTACTTATGTCAAAAACCCATCAAAACAACCAAAATTGCATTTGGAACATTTTTTATAATAACGACTAGTTTCGGAAACAATTTAATTTATAGATTAACGTAAGACATCCTGTACATTCATGTATTATTGAAATTTCACTGCGTTAGCATCACAGAGCTATTAGATTCGATTATTTTCCGTGATAAAGTGTGACGAGAACTGCAATGTTCAGAAACTTCGAATGGCCCTTGAAAGCATCTTGTGAAGTGAGTATCAGGAAATGGAACGTGAAAATGAATACTGGCTGCGTCTCCGTGGTACTACTTCTTTGCCCATATCTCGTGCGAATATTTCACCTTGCGAAGAAATCGTCTCGAAACTTAAAGGCAGATGAAACAAAAATATACGCTTCCTTACTATACTATGAAATAAAACATAGTATCTATACAGTGGATTATACAAGAAAATATTTCATTTCAATAGTTTTATATTATATATTCATAATCAACAGAGTAACGGACATCCCTGAACAATTCGTACAAATATTTTTTTAACTGAAAATCATTTCCTAAAAGGGAACAATTAACTTATCAATTTTCCTTTTCTGGGTGTTAATTATCTGAGATATCATTAATTTGACCAAGATTTCGTTCTTTCGAATGTCGACGACTTATCTTTCCGTTCTCTAATTTTTCAATGCTTCTAGATGTAATAAGAAAATTAAATTGTTAGCATGCATAGCATCTCCTAGGTTTTCAATGTTAAATGTTATTTGGTCGATGTAAATCAAAACCAAATATTGTACAAATAATATTAACATTATATACATGGGTTCATGAAAGTATTTAAAATCGACATATTTGTAATAGAAATGTATATCTCAGATGCGTATTACTTCATTTCAATTAAATGTATGCTCATAATCCTCGAATGTATTCCAAACATCACATATGAAAATTTCAATATATGCACTATACAGTGAGTACAGCATTTACATCATAAATATATCAATTTCAAATACTCTTGCGAGCTAATGCAAATTTCCTGTAACATTATGTAAAATAATAATAGAAATACAGTATCCGATTCGATCTGCAGGATTAGTGCCTGGTAGTCATCGTCACCACTGAAAGGTGAGTTCGCTCGGCAAGCCGGGAGGTTCAACAGTCGAGCAGTTATATAATACGCTGTTCAGTGGAAGTAGATATCGATGAGACAATATTAATGCAATTATAAAACTTTATTATAAGAGTTTGCTTGTAAATGAAACTTTTCTAATGTATTTTTGAGACTTTTCTGATTAAAACAAGACCAAATATGACATGCTTTAACACTATTTATATCAAGCTGTCAAAAGAACCCCTTTGAAGTTTTAACTTAAAATTATTTTCCAAGATCCATCGTATATTCTGAATTGACTTTTCGACTTTTCCAATAACGATTATAAAATTATTTATAGAAAATGTCCATCATTGAATTGAAGAAGAATGATTAAATTGAGAAAATAATTTTAAGTTATAATTTCTGAAGTTACCTTCTGACACCTTCAATAGAAATAGTGTTAAATCACTATTTACTAAAAGAAAATAAATTATTGTAATTTATTAAGTAAGTAAATATGTTTCAAAATATATCGTGTTTGGTCTCATTTTAATCAAAAGCATCTTACAATTCAATTAGTAAAAGCGAAAAATAAAACAGTTTAACCTTACATTAATGTTCCCTCATTCATCTGTTTCTTTTAACCATTCAATCGGAAGGTCGGGCGTCTCGCTCTTTCATTCGTGCTGTGCTTTTTTGCAGAGGACAAACAGAGATGCGCGGGTCAAATTTTATTTCGACTTTGAATCAACACCACTGCACGATTAGTGCACGGTTGCAGTCCCGATTTTCAAGTACTAATCGCGAGAATACTGTAGCAGATACAAACTGAATGGTAGTGGTCAGCAGTTATTGTGATATAAAATAGGAATTTTATTTCAATACGGAAAACTGCAGTACTCACGGTCAGTCGAATTGTTTTATGACGGTCGCTCGTCAAACTCAAAATCGTACACTCGGACACCACATGGCGTTCGATGCACCAAAAAAAAAAAGAAAAGTTCCTCAACCATAAATCAACACGATACTTCGACATTCGTGAAACGGAACAATAGGTCCGATTTTTAACAACAAACTCCCACCCCAACAGTTACAAACTTCTATTAGACACAAACCACACCATGCGTCCTCCAACAGCTGAATTCAGTCGTTCAAAGTTAAACATAGCCAGTCATAAATGAACTCGGCACCAATAAAAGACGCGACGAAACGAAATTTGGCGGAATGTACAAAAATCGATAAAAACTATAGAAATAAAGAAGAGGCTCAGGATATAATATCACGAAATAACTTACATTTAAATTTTATGACATATACCGTTCGTTATGAAAATCTACACACATTACTAACTTTCGAATATTCGAAAAAAAAGTAGAAATTTGTGATACTTTATGAAGAGTAGTTTCATTGCTCAGTTAAAACTGACGAAATTCTGGAAAAATGAGAATATTTCGTATGTTTATTTTCCAACGAATATATAAATAAATCGGAAATATAAAACCATGAAATCTACTATGATAATTATTGAGAATGTGTTACAGACCACAACATTTTTTGATAGATTTTTATTTAATCGTATTTTCCATTTAGTTATTTTCTTAAAAACAAATATAAACAAATCAGCATCATTTTGTCAGAATCTGTTAAATTTTAATTAACAAGTAAACGAATGTCCATAAAATATCAAAGTCTTATATAATTTTCTTGGAATATTTAAAAATTAGTAGGTATATGCAGACTTGCTTCCTGATAAAAGGAGAGAAATATCTCATTAATGTCCAATCAGACATGTAATATCGTTGGCGAAACTATCATTCGAAAATCATTGACAAGCCTAATGAGATGTATTTTCTTGTGAAGTTTAATAAAGGGATTACGGTATTTTGGAACGCAACAGGAATAAATCAGTGACGATTTCGAATCACTGTACATGTATAACATACGAGCAAAAATGTTCAAGAATCTATAAAATATTAACCCCTTACAGTCGAATTTCACCGTAATGGGGGCGTACAGTTTTTTTTTATATCTAACCTCAAAAGTTGCAAATGAATAATTTAATACTAGAACTACCGATTATTTAATCTGATCGATATGTGACTCTTATAAATATATACTGATATTCATTATAGTATGCAATTGAAACTATTAATTTTTAATATAAATTCGGATATATAACGCTTCTACATGAATAATTTCAAAGTACCAATACTGAAACCAGTCATTTTGACTGGTACGATAGTTCTAATGTTAATTATGTAAATAACGAGAGATTGATATGTGGTTTTCTTCTTTTCTACTGTTAAAGACTTTGATGTTTAATTCACCTAAAAAGCTGAGGGGTCTTCACTAGAAATTAGTACAGTTTCATATTCGTTTTCTTATATTTGTTACAGAGAAACTAATATTTTACTTCAATTTTTCTTTCTATCCATCCTGTTCGTCGAGTATATAAACGCAATACTCGATTTGTGCGCGTTTACCATCGTTATCAACTACGATATTACTGACTGTATCATGCCAAGCGTAAACCTGACTGCTTCGGACTGTATGAACGCTTCCGCAAACCTTGTCTTCATGACCTTCTTGAACGAACATCTCAGGTTGCTGCATGTATACTTCATCATATAGCTTTCCTCGCGAGTAGGTTGAGGCAACATCCGTCTGACGTACCTGCATACCTTCATTTAGTACAGCAGTCAGCGAGAGATTCCAATTATCTCGTGTGTTGCAACAACCGCAAATACCTCTTCATAATCAATGTCCTCGCATTTGTGTCTGCGCGCTCTACTAATCACACCTTGTATTTTTCACTCTGATCGTTTTTATTATTAATACTAGGTTAAACCCGTTATCTGTGGAATGTAGTTTTGAAAATCTCTCATTGTACGCGCAATAAAATCAAACAATGATAATAACAATAAATAAAAAAAGACTAAAACAAAGTGAAGAAAAATTACATGTTTATCTGAAAAAATAAATAATTCATCGTTAAAAAAATTAGTACCATTTTGAGTTTTAAGACGCCGTGTGTACTTCGCAAGCGTAGTTAACTGGTTAAGGAATGCATCAATTTGACGCATATCGAATTTTATAAACGTTGTACGTATTTACGTTGATTTTGATTAATGCCATTACAGGAATACAGTGAATATTGAATATATAGCTTCTGCATAAAATACCGGTCAACAATGTGTTAATCTAATCTACACAAACGACATTGTAAATAGAGTTTTGTCATAACACGACTTATCAAACCATAGAAAATGCGTATCCTCTGAATATTCAAAGTCAATTTTCTTGAAAGGATGTCTTAAATGAGGAAACAGTATTATTTTCTTTTCTTCATTTTGCTTTGTAGAATCACACCAATACCTACTATCCTTTTGAAAAAACTAGGACATCCTGTATATTCTAAACGATAATATCATTTTATCTCGCGATACCAAAATCCGAGGTTTCAATTTCTTTCAGTGTATTGAATTCTTATTCCACGGTTGCTAGTCATGCTTATCGGACATCCGACTCCATTACCTCTGAAATGGTGTCAGGATCATTAGTTTGTGTGACATTCTTTGAATGTACCTTTCTTGATCCTTTCTTTGGAACGTTCGATAAGTTCATCTTTTGCTTCTCCTTCGTTTTCTTCTATGGCACCCCCTTTTTGTAGTTATTTGATCGAAATGCTTACAATGATATTGTAAGATTTCTTTTGTAAATAAAGAAGTAGATTTTATATCTTACGCAGAATTATTGTCTGGGTCTATTTTCTCTTTTTCTGATTGCAAAGAATCAGACGGCTCGTGACCTGATAACCCTTATCGTTCTATATTTCCATAATCATTTGATATGTTGTGTAGTGTGTATACTACACAGTATACAATACATTTTGTACTAGTATATCGCACCATGTTGCTGAAGATGTTAATAAGATGTTAATACGACGATAACCGTAGAAAAACTTGAATTAATTTCATCAATCAATTTACAAAGATATATACAGAGAATTCAGAAGATAATCAATGTAAATCATATTTTCGGTTTACATATCTTAACAGAGTTTTTATTAGTTTAAGACTTTAAGTTGATAAAGCAACTGGAGTACCTGCGTGATTAAGTTTTAATTATGAAGGTAGTAACGTAATTGCATTACTACCCGCAAATGTTAAAATGGAAACACTTTTTAAATGCTCAAAACATTATTTACACCTTTCATATCACGTTGACCACCTGCTCAAACACTGAAGAAAACTCACGTAGAATCGAAACAGCTTTCTTAATCAAATAGAAAATAAAAAAACAAAATTCTTCATATTTATTGCTCTACCGTCTTTCTCATACCATATACCGCCAATAAAATTCAGTTCCCTCAATACATCACCAAAAAAAGTAATTTGTAAATTTACGTAAACAATAATATCACCCGAATTCAGGTGACATGGGCAACCAAAGTGATAGATGAGACTAATTTACGTTCATTCTTACTTTTATCGAACATTGTTAACGTTCATTGCACAATTAACACATTGTTGACCGGTCACTAGTTAACTCGTGCTTGCACTTGCATTAGCCATTTCAATTTTTGAAGTGCTGGGCAATATAGAATATTGCAAAAGCAAAATATTCAAAGCTATGTAAAAGATACGTGCAAAGTTTCATTTCAATTCATTATGTGTAAATAAAGTATATTGAAGTTTATTTAGATTGTTTCACTTTCATAATAATAACCGATAACATGGGATACCTTCTGCGTAAAAATGCTGGTCAACAATGTGTTAATGAATAAACTGAGACTGTACTTGATTATTTCACGATCGAATATCGCATAAATCCTAGTCTCTTTAACAATCTAGCCAGTTTGCGGAAGCTGGGGCCCGACTAGCGTAAGGTATGTATGTATATCCGTTGGACAGATTCCAGTACGTGGGTGCAGCAGCTTTGGGGTCGAAATACCGCGATGGTTGCAGGGTTGGTATTACTGACATTAGCGTCGCCAATAACTCTTTCGAAATAGGCTTGGCACATTCTAGACTTCGGCTACCACGCTTGACTTCGTACACCTTGCCTGAATCACGCTTCGAAATTCCGCATATCCACGCTAGCATTCGCGCCAATTTTAACGTTTGTCTTTGCATTTGTTCCATCTTGTTGGTCTGTTAGGCCACGCATGCGTTTCGCGTTAATATTAATGAAATTTATTTAAATAGGAATGTAAATGCATTTTGCGAGGAAGCGAAGGTCCAATCGTTTATTTAAATGGAATAAAAGCAAGTTCACGAGGAAAAAGATATGAAATTATAAGTGAAATTAATCGATCAGAGTTGCATTTGCATTCAGCATCTATCGAGAAGTAATGTATCCAACAGGCAAGTTTAAATACAACTGTTTTTTTTAAATATAAATCTCAATATTACTATGAGATATGATATAGAAGAATTATATTCTTTAAAATATTAGAAGAATATGTTTGAATTATGGGAACAAATTAAAATAAATTAGTAATTCGAGTGTAAATTATGAATTGACAAATTTGTAATTACAGTAAATTCGCAATTAAAATAAATTAATAATTTGGAGTATTTTATAATCTACAAAATGATAATAGTCGATGTTTTTATGCATTAATTATTTATTAACCACCGAAAGTAATGGGAATGCATATACCTGGTGATACTTCATTACTATTTCTTTCTCGAATGGCGGCAATACGAGAAATCAACTACGCAGAAAATATATGTAGTATATCCTGTATTAGCATCAGTAATTGTTTCAACAATAACTACCTCACTTATCTCAGACTATACATATTCAACATTTAAGTAAGCTAAAGAATAACATGCGAAACAATTATGTAAATTTCCATTTCTGTATGCGGAAGAAATGAGGTAAAATACTTTCCTTCCTGTTTTAGACTCCAGTAAACTAAAACCAAAATATACAAGTATTCATCCACTACTGAGGATAACAATATACAATAGTATATACATTTTTCTACGTTTCGGCTTTTTGTCCCGCAATTATGGATTTCTTAAAAGCACTGAATATACGAATGATCTTGAAAATACATAGTTTCACCTGAATAGTATAATGAATATCTGGAGAAATTGAAAATAATCTATTGGTACAATTTTTATACAGATTACATATCCATCATTTTAAATGCACGATAGTTTAGTGTTAATAAACTGCGAAGTTCAATATTTAATTTGAAAGTATCATAGAACGTCCATAAAATATTTTTTGTTAAGATAATCTTACACACTTTTTTATATTCCGTGTTCAACTTACCCACAGTTGCACGGTGATTATTCTCAGATAAAAAATGCAAGTCCGTTGGATTTTAAGCAGAAAATTTAGGTCTGCATAATTATCCGGGCTACGTGTTTAACTATTCCCTTTCCTTTTTTTATTCAGAATCTTCACATTTAAAGTTCCCACTTATGAAATGCAACTAATTAAGGTCACATTAACCCGGTTTTAAAGAACTCTCGCTGTTAAAGGGGCACTGGCAAACCGAGAAACGACGCGGCAGATAAGCTGTTGGCTCCGCGTGTTCCAATCTCGCGCGGTGAAGAAACAGAAACGGAAACCTATTTCACGAACTTTCGAATATAATGGATTTTATAAGTCTCCTGTGACATGAATGTTTCACAGATTTAATTTCAATGAAAAACGTGTCAAACCCGCGCCGAAAATTTGAGTCGCGTAGGTGGGGTCGAATTGAAAGCATATTTCGGCGAACCCCGATAAAACGAAACGCGTATTCTGCATTCGAAAATTTTTCATATTTATCAAAATCTGTGACCACTGAACCGGCATGTTTTTTTTTTTGTTTTCGCGTCAATGTGCAGCCTGTATCAATCGAAACACACGAGAAAATCATTCGTTTTCGAATTTTTTCAGTGGTTCCGTTGTTACTTATATGAATGCAATTTTTGCATTCGTGCACGTGAATTATTAAAAAAAATAAAATTATATAAACTGCGATCATAACATTGTTGAATAAAATTTTGTTTGATTTATTTATGCATTGGTAACATTTTGATTCTGATTCAGTAATTTGAATTTTTTTAATTTTATAATTGAATCATGGAAATGGAATAGATATATTCATTGCAATGAAGTTACAGAATTTTTTATACATTATATTAGGACAATTCTATTCCTAAAAAATAAATGAAACTGATCTTAAATGATTTACCGAAAATATTAGACACCAAAAATTCTACGGATTTGTAAAACTGTAATAATTTAGAGAATTTCTCGATTTTTGTGGTTAATAGTTGACAACCTTCATTTTATTTCTTATTTGAGTGTTTTAAGTAATTATCTACAAACAATTTCAGAACCTACATAAACTGAAAACATTTGAAACAAAAATTTAATAAATATTCTTGATTACATAATAAAGCAATTTGTAAATAATGCATACAGTTATAGATAACGCTCACAGTAGAACAAACGTTTCATACTTGTATTGGCATTATTTATCAAAATTGATATAAGCCAAATCGTTTCCATGTTTACGTATTTATTTTCTGATCGAATTGGTCAGTTTACAGATGGTCAGAATGTTTGAGGAACTAAAAACATAATTACTCGTCGTGGTGCTTGTTTTGTTAAACTGTACGACATGTTACAGAAACCACATAAGAACAAATATTGATTCAGGTATTATACCGGAAGCTGATCTGTACTTACACACTACTTCAATGTAAATATAGAGTAAGTTGTTTTCAAAGGGAATCAATGGAAATTGTAGGAATTCAAAGAAAAAATAAAATAAAATTTTGAGAATATTCTATTAATACTTATTCGGATTAAATATTGAAAAGTTATGAGAGCTATTTTCATGAACGATAAAAATAATGTTTCCGGGCATTTTTGTAGAAAACGCAATCAAAAGAATTAACAATTGAAGCTGATTTTCAAATTTTTTAACAAATAAAAAAAAGCATTACAAATACAAAATAATATATAATTAATGTACTTTTGTATTATAACGACTTTTTATTACCGTGTAAAAGGTGTTTAAATTCCAATCAGAAATATAAGAAAATAAATGAATTTAATACATGAATATTTCCGATTAAGTATATTCGTCCCAATGTTTGAAGCAACGGTTTCGTATTCATGATATGCAAAATGTCCTGCTATCAATAAAAACCTGTTTGAAATGATAATGTAGTTTATTTTTATGTAAATATTCAAGAACTAATATATTAGTGACAGTATATACATCTAAAATGATTTATATTTTCTCTTATTATTTGAAAATAATTTGCTTGAGATACTGTAAAATGTATTAAACGCACTGACAATGGAACAATATAACAAAAATATGTATACTTGAACAACTACTATTAATATTACCTTTTAATTTTATTTACACAACGTTATTTACAATATTTTCTTTGAGACTGTTAATTTGTGTACATACAACGTCGAATTTTTATGAAATTGAAGACACCTCTCATTGAATTCCTTAACCCCTTGTCGTATGATTTCTTTCACAACTGTGCACGATAAAACTACATGATTGTTAATAATTTAATAGAAAAAGAAACGCGACTTAAACAATTACTCTGTGCCTAACCTCAAACTAAAAGTTAAAGATTGATAATAGGCAAGTAATATTTCATTTGCAGGAAAACTAAATAAATAACGTTCAAATTTGTCGGATTCGGTTGAAAACTTTCATCACGAGTTTGACTCAATATTATAGGATAAGAGGTTAATTAATGCAACACAGGTAGTGTTGGAGTTTCATACAAAGTATAGAGGAACAAAAGATTGTGGCATTCGACGCGGACAGCCACGAGCCTAGCGCAGCAGCGCGGACCGTGGAGAGAGTCCGTCGTCTTTTCGATCGTCAATTGTCTCCAGCGTGGATCCAAAAAATGTATAAAAGGACGGATCCACGCTGGACGAAATCAGAGTTGTGTAAACCTGCAAGCACATCATTACGGCCCCATTCCGTGTAAAATTGGGTGGTCCTTCGACAATAAATTTAGACGGCACGAAGTGCAATAATTAGGGTCTAGTTCGTACCCTGACAGGTAGCTTATAAAGTTCAGAGTATGTTTCCTGTGAGAGTTCAAGGATAGCACGATGTCTTTTTGATGATCAAAAAGCGATACAACATGATGAACGCATTTTCAAGCGCTAAGCTTAGCAACTACAGTTGAGAATGTCACAAAAGTCAAAGAGACGTACGACTGATCATTAAAATGGCTCGAGAACTCCTACCAGCAATTACTTTACACGAATTTCTTCGTCGCAATAACGCACCTGCTCGCCGCGCTTTCCCCGTAAAACAGTTTTCAGCCATTAAATGCAATCTCCTTATCGAGCGGCATATCTACACGCCCAATCCTACCCGTGGGACTTCTTTTTATTCTCTAACGTTCAAAACCAACTAAAAGAGATACGTTCCTTTCCGTTATCTACATGGAAAAAAGGATGGCTAAAGTACTAAAGATGTTAAAAAGTGATTACTGACGAAAGTATTCAACGAAAAGAACTTACTACATAGTAACACAAATCGGGAAAGAGTGAATCTACATAAAAAAATGTATAAATGCACCTAGGGTACACTTTACTAAAAAATTAAAGCAAAACAAAAAAGAATTGTACGT
Source organism: Nomia melanderi (assembly GCF_051020985.1). Lineage (NCBI taxonomy): Eukaryota > Metazoa > Arthropoda > Insecta > Hymenoptera > Halictidae > Nomia > Nomia melanderi. The sequence goes on from NC_135009.1 coordinate 3,241,288, forward strand.
TTATGAGAGAAAAAATAAATAATTCATCGTTGAAAGAATTATATGCAAACTCTAAAATGATGTGTATATTCGTTAAACGCAGTTAACTGGTTAAAAGAGATGATCAGAATTCATGTGCCATTCAATGTAGAGTATTTACCATTTTTTCGTATTGTAATCGCAAATGCATGCGCAACAAACTAATTTCCAGTAATCATTTTCACAGAAATGAAGTTTCCTATGAAGAAACGTTGATTTACACTTTGGATTTTTTTAATGTAGATTTACCCTTTTTGGGTTATGCTAGGAATTCGTTAACATTCCGTATGATTAATGACAATGGAATGGAAGAGCCCACTGCATCAAAATAATATATGAGAAACATGATAAATGTGATCTTTTCCACTGGAATAAAGAACAGTACGATATTTGTTGAAATATGAAAATTATAGAGAACTAAGTAAATTAGTTTCACGAGGTATTCGAGGTATTACATTAAAAGTTGAAATATTATTATTTAACACAAATATACAAAATATATTAACTTTATTTATCCTACATTCAAAATTATTAGTTTTAATATTATTTAATTTAAAATGTATTAATTATTTTATTTCTTCTTCTTAGCGTTAATGAAAAACATTTCATACGACGTATAATTTTTAACACGAATATTTTAGTTACTTTTAAAACAAATTTTATCATAATAGTACTTTTTACTATATAGGGGATTAATAAATATGAAATTCCATCACTTTAAATGACTTTTATAGCCGATGGGAAGGGAACAATAATATAATATTAGGTACTCAACTAAACTTTTGTGTATAAATATTAAAAAGATAAAGGAAACATTCAAAATAAGCTACTCTTTCTCAATGTGATGTTTCTTTTATATTCAGGTTTTATCAAAATATATTTCGTTTAGTGAAGAAAGCTGTTGCAATATTGATTTCAAATTATACATGTTTATAAACGCTTCTTCTGTTAAGCGATTTTCCCTGATTAGAAATAAATAATTGTTAAGGCGTTCATATAAATCGCGGCAATAAGCACGCGATGAACAAACGAACATCATCTGAGACGCGTTCGCTCCCGCGTATTCTTCGATTATTTTCTTTACACTTCGCTTGCATCCATGGTGTTCCCTCACGTTATTCTATAAGTCTGTGTATCGTCGCATGGTCGACCTAACGTTCATCGAGGTTCATCTCCCTATCAATCTTATCAATAATGAAAAAAAGATCTAAAAAAATGTCGGAGATGAATAAAAATTGTGATCAATATCTCTTCATATTTTCTCGCCATAAAGACTTCAATTACAATGCAAATTATTAATATATACTTTCATGAAATAGAATTGAATATTAACTCATTGTTGTATAAATAACACAATGTGTCTCTTATTCATAACAAATAGAAAATTTTCAATTTTCCCCCACAAATACTACTTTTAATTATAAACGTTCAATAAATAATAACAAACTTAATTACATTTTAAATGAAGTTTAATTGAAAGTCGATGAAATAGGATAACATACTATTACGAAACCTTAACAAAATATCAGAATGTTGTAAATGGACTAAAATAATGTAATGTCGTGAAATTTTTTGCAGTAACAAATATATTTCGAATTTTTCTAGTTTTTCAACAATTCAAACTAATAAATGTAATTAAACATTTTAACGCTGAATGTCAAGGTGATTATTCTATAAAAAAGTCGCACGAACTTTTCTGATCATCAAATAAAATCGTTGAAGTTACGAATAGAAGCATCGATTACGGGCCCGACCCATCAGAGATCTTCGGGCTCCGGAACACATCAAGTATTTAAAAAAATTTGAGAATAGATTTAAAGGTAGACTAATTTAAGATTGAAGTTTGAAATCCCAGTAGTTTAATTATCTCACTGTAATTTTATCATTTATTATGCAAGACATTAAAGAAAATGATCACTTTTAACGACTGAAGTGTGCCCGATATTATCAGTTCCTACAGTTAATCGTGAAATTGAATAAAATTTAATTTCAAATATAATTGCTATGTCTTGCTTTTTATATTAACCGCTTTCTATGAAATTCTATGAAAATATATTTTATACAAAATTCTTTCAGTATAAAGTAATGAAGAGTAGCAATTAAACGAAAATATAACTCTCTTGAGTTAAATATTTAAATTTAAAAAATCTACCAAAAGCCACAATATAATTTTTTAACGCGTTAAGCACCATGCCAGCCACTGGTGACCGACGCTTCTGAATGACTTGAAAACAATTGTAACACGCAAGATAATTGATGTCGAATGAAAATGTTTAATAACGTAACTCAGCTGATAATAGTATAATGCAAGGATAGTAACACCAAATAATCAATAATTTCCTCTGCTTTTGTTTACTGCAAAAGAATAATTCTACAGAAAAAACGGTCAAGATTTTTGTGACGCTAAACATGTTAATCGAATCGTCCAATACGATTAAGGCTTTACTTCTAACAGTGCTCTACTAATGTTTAATTACACTAGAAAAAGTATTATCGATTGTATTGCCAATGAATGAATCAACATAAATTCTTTTAAACTTTGTAAAAGCATACTTGCTTATGTGAGTACATTCAAAGAAATGAAAGTGACCAATATAAAAAGTTTCAACAAATTTTGCATTTTTCAGATTTATTCTACTTTTATCTGAAATATCTCAAAGGAATTAAGTGGGATTTAAGTGGGACACTTTCTATATTTTGTATTCTATATTTGTGCGTATATATTTATGTATATCATACGTTGTGTATACAGAGTATTACACAAGTTTCCGTAAACATTCTACAACTAAAAGTGAAGCTAAAACGTCACGCAACAAACAATCAAGAAATAATTTATTATAAAGTTAACAAAAACATGAAATCTGAAACAAACTCTGTATTAAAAAATGCCACCCAATTTTATCCATGCATACGTTCTATCACTATAACCTTGATTACACTGTAAAACGAATTTTTGTAATTTCAAACAAACACCCATAGATATTTTATTACATGATATATTATAGCGCAAGTAATATTTGTATGAAAAATTATGGGACATTCTATAAAATAAATTCCTCTTTATAATCTTCTCTAAATCATTTTAAAGTAACATTCCTTACTTTCCTTGAATAAACTAAAATTAAACATTAAATCTTGTAAGTATTTATAAAGTATATAACATACTCCAAATCAATTGTAATTGTCTATAAATACTTATAAGAACCATTACACTAACGGATATATGAAAAAATGTACTAAATAGAGTAGAACCCCCTATAACACAATTAAAATATTCCGTGTTACAGGGTTTTACATTTACAAATTTCACGAGAAATTCCTCCTTTGCATACTTGTCCAACTTCTATTAAGTTGGTCCTCTGTTTGCATCAGATTCTTATGGAAAATCTCACTTTCATACTTATTTTTCAAGGATTTTTTAATCGCGTCATAGGGTATCCTATTGTAATAAAAATTGGCCGAATCACGGCTCCACCACCAAATAGATTATAAATTGTTTGAACAATTCTTATCGGTCTTCTAACAGCACTCCAATTAAGTAGATACTACTTAACTCTAAGAAGCTTAAGAAAAAGTCATAAACATGAGAACTTTAAGAATCCATTTACCAATTTTTAATAAATTAAAACGAAATACAGAGATTCGAGTATGTTTCGTTAAGTCTGGATTAAATTCTTACACCATAACTTTGCATAGAGACAACAAGAAAACAAAGACGATTGTTAGCAGCTACGAACGTTGTGAAAATTATTCTTGCAACCCAATGCTCGCGTTAAGATTCAGACACACTAGCAAGAAACCTGCAAAATTTCTTTTTATAGGAATTCACGACGTTTGTATATAAATACCTCTGACAAGAAGAGAGTCAGACATAAAACTCTGTCCTTAAATGGAACTCTACGCAAGTTATAGTACATATCTAGAAATACAATAAAAAACCCTCATGGCTTTTCTGACAATGGTCCTCCGTTTTCGAAAAAAAGGAATTTTAAATTTGCATGTGACTGTAATACGATAATAAATAATAGTACAATAATACAAACTATTTAAAGATTATAATTCAAAGGAAAACAAAGAAACCGGGAAAAGAAGAATTCCAAGTATGGAAATTCGGAACTTACGACCTACAGCGTCATAGACGTGCAACCACTGCTGCTACGACCCCTTGTGGGAACAAGTTTCTTATAACCGTCCTATTACAGTACACGCAAACTTGAAACTCAAATTTTTAGAAAACGTTTTTCATTTCTAGATATGTTGTATAACACGCATAGGATTTCATTCAAAAACAGATTTTATGTCTGACCTCCTTGTGAGATCTTTGACGGCAAGTTTAATTCACTTTAGTAATACAGTAAGAACAGTAATAATAAAATGAACTAAAATAAACACCTGTGCAAGCTATTATCAGTAAAAAAATGTCGCAAGTTTCTTGCTAGTGTATCTGCACCTTTAGTATGAGTTAGGTGAAGCCGTAATTCAGAATAATTACCAGGAATTCTTTAGGTACAGAAACTTACTGATACTGGAACGCTGGATATCCCATCCGTCGAGGTCACGAGCGCACATTAACCAGAAACGGTCCGTTGATTAGTGGAATTCGTAGATAAGTGTTCCAACATTAATCTTCCACGACACAAGCATACTTCGTCATAATCCAGTTGTCCGGGAACAAATTCGTCAACGGTTTCCCCCCTTTCGCAAATTCGTGCGCTTTACACTTCGTTAAACAATATAACACTGACACACTGCTTGATTAAAAGGGATGTTTATTTAGTTTGCATTATCCGTGCGCATCGCAGACGTTACACTGGCTCTGCGGCAAACGTTTGTTCAGAAGTGCAGTTGGACAAGTTGGAATGTCATTAAACGTGAATAAATGCGACCGTTATTCATGTGCAGGACTATACTGTAACGCGATGACGTTTCAAAAGATCGTTAGCGACCCAGAAATAATGTAAAAACTGCTTAAATCGCGACACAATTTAAATTCAAAGCAATGCAACTGCGATTTTTCATTTGTCAGAGAGAAGAAATGTAGGTTCGGGAGGCTTAAAAACATTTTAATTGTTATAGCGAAATATACTTGACGATTCGAAGCTGCTTGTGAACTAAAGTATCGTCGATATTTTCCACGATTTATTAAGTACCCACTAATTTATACGTATAAAGATTGCGGAGATTGCGTGGCTTCGTTTGAATGAAAAAGGTCAATGGCTCTGAATAAGCCTATGCGATACGAATTATTGGAACACTTCGCACTCTCGCTAAAGGCTTCATTGGCGAAATTAATTGGCTCGTGTAACCCTTAACAAAGAATAACTAATGAAACCAATTCCGTTCACTTTGGCAAGAACATTCGTTTAGATGTAAGGTGTTCAATGGTCCCTTTCTGGTATAAACACAATAAAATTATGTAAAATTCAACTTGTTTTTCTCAAGGCAGGTACTTTTATGAAAACAGTTACTTTGTTACAGTAATACAATATAAGATTAAACTGGAGTTAATTGTTTTATTTAATTACAAATGTGAAATTTCTCGAAATTGTATTTTCCTTACAAATTTTCAGTTGAAGAAGGCAGGTGATCGATTCACCACAACTGTGATGTATACCGTGGGCACCCGTTGACCGACATGACACAAGCGTTACGTGTCATTGTAAAGTGTTAAACCGTAATCAGAACCAAATTCCCCATCACGCAACCGTTTCATTAGATTCCACTATCCTATTTGAAACATTCATCGTCAATTGGATAAATTTTACACTACATGCCAATTACATTTCTGCGGGTATAAAATATCTTCGGAATAATAACAAAAACACTTCACAAAAATTATCGGATGCGCAATTAAAATTAAAAACTAAAAATTAAAAATTAAAAGTAAAACTTAAAAATTAAAAGGAAATTTTTGACTCTGTATACAAAGCATGAACTTTTTACAAACACTTAAATATTTAATTGAAATAATTCAAACATAATGCACGATATTCATAAAAAAATCGTGTTATTTGTTTTATATTTAATATTTAATAAGTTTTATATTTTATAAGTTAGTAAAATCTGCCAGATAAAACAATCTGTGCATTACTTCGAAATATCTCGGACTTTATGATTACTCTTCGAGTTCTTGTAACTGTATTCTGCTATTACAAATTATAACGAAATCAAAAGTGATTTCATATGCAAAATGAAGTCGAAACTATACCATAAATTTGTTTCGGTATAATACAGTATTATGAATAAAATCAACTGAAAATTCATCGGATGCATATCAGCTTATACACGTACTAAGTAGTCATAGTCAATAACAAAGAGGACATGTTTCTTATTCACGAAAACTAATGTACCTGATAAGTATTCAAATTCCATTTCTTCGGAAATACGCTCTACATAAAGAAACAGTATTTATAGTTCTTACACAGTTTAGCACAATCAGTAAATTTCACTTGTAACACAATTTCAGTTACACTTTACACGGATTTGAAACATTTGTACACTTTCAGCGCGAAACAAAGTGATTTATAAATAAACATATAGGACAGAATACTTCGAAAATTTTCTTCTTAATGAAGCATTATCTAGAAAAGGGGCAATATTTACAATATTTTATACATCACTTTAAAGCTCTAAACTTGCTTCTAGAGAACGTCTTCGAATTATCAAAATATCAAAAATATTCTTTTCTTTCACTTAGCACTCCATAATTTCGAATTTATAAATAAACAAAAGAAATTATTTAAAATTCAAAAACAAGCCCACGATAAAATGAACAAGAACAATAATAGATTTCCAAAACCGATCTATAAATCATAAGAATTTTTTTCTGTAATAAACTTTTGTTCGGTAGAGAACTCAACTGCATTAACCCAGTACAAAAACCTAACAGAATACACGAACAAAGCGTCAAGTCTCCGCAAATCACTTCGATTAGGAGTGCAAAAACGACCGGTCGATTTATCCCCTTTGTCCTATGATTTCTTTCCCAACTGTACTTGATAGAACTATTTCGTCGTTAATACTTTATTGTAAAAAAAAAAAAAAAAAGAATTCGATACTTATTCTCTGACAACTTTCACTTTAACGATTAAAAATCAAGAACAGACAAATAATACTTAATTTATATTGACATTAGGTTCAAGAACATTTATTGTACAGTTTATTCTATTATTCCTATAAAGATTGATATTTATTCGTTCAGATCTTGGAAAACAGATGTTTAAAAATGTATTATTAGTAAACATATTCGTGTAATCGCATCAATCAAAATCAATATAAACATTTACCAAAGAATATTTCTAAAATTCAATATGCGTCAAACTGATACGTTCCGCAAACCTAGCGTTAAAGATAAATAAATAACATTCGAATTCGCCGAATTCGGTTGAAAACGTTCATCCTCAAAACTTTCTGATACGATATTACAGAAAAAGGGGTTAATCGTAAGTCGACATTGAACGAGCATAGAGAGTACTGTCGAGAAGGATTTTATCGGTCAACGTTATCTCTTTCACGTCGCCATGGATCACGGACACGTCGCGCGACAATGTTGATTAGCCGGTTTAATTGCAAATTATTGGCCCGTTGCGAGATTCAATCGCGCGGGCGGCCATTCACGAGCCATGACCGCAAAATCGCCGCATCTCTACGCCTTTTCCGCCGATATTTATCGCGGCTCGATGCTCCGATGACTTCTCCTCGTTGCTTCAACAACGCTAAGCTCGGTATTTGCTCGCCGACACGCTACGCTCCATCGTAAATAGAATAGAATCGTTCCTCATCCTGCGAGAAGGAATAATTTCTCGCACGTTCCGCGCCGTGTATTTCACTCCTTGGAAATTAAGAGGTTCCTTTTTCGCGAGAAAGATTTAAAGACCCGACCAACGCCACAATGCTGCGATGAAAAACTGAATGTTTAAAATATTTCGTTCGATTATATGAATATTCAACTGCGATGCATTATCGTCGAAAATTTTAATTCATCTGGCACCCGCGATGAATCCACAGGGGCGAAATGAAAGTCACCAAGCAAGACACGGTCGATGCGAAATAAAATCGCCTAGCGAAACGGTGCGTTACAGTAATGTTACGAGGAAATCAATTCGAATAAAACTGTGCTACCAATTGAAATAAAACGCAACATTAATCGGTTGAAAGTGTAGTAATCAGTAAATCAACATAATTAAATAGAAATGCCTGTGATATTGTAAAAATAAAATACTATTAGAGGAAAGAATGAAATTGAAAGAAATTTTCTAATTAAAATACTCTAAACCGGGTTTAAAATAATCTACTCCAAACTAGTGAAAACAAATTCAAACGTTTAAAGGAAAGTTAATCTTCCCCACTAAAATTTGTCATTTCCTAAAAAAAGGAACATTAATTGAATCTTTCTATGCGTAATGAATAACGACGATCAGGATAAATGTCGAGAATTGCAAATTGAAATCGAGAAGTCGACGAATCGATAGAGCTAATAATCTCGTTGTTCGTTTGAAAGAACCGTAGCAGAAATTAATTGGAACGAATTCATACGCAGCGTATTCACGGCGGACCGGTGGCCGTGGTACGCGTCTCGCGATGCCTCAAGCTGTATCACTGGAAACCGCTTGCCAGTCTCGTTACGCGCAGCGTTATCAACTTTAATTGCCACGATTCTTTTCTCCCCGCGAGTGGGCCCTCGAAAAGCACTCCACGGCACAAAGGCTCACATTGAAATCTAACTTGGACAATCCATATGCATATATTTCGCACTCGACACGTGATCTTCAAAGTGCGTTGACCGCTCATAGACAGATCAACGTTTCACAATTCCCGGCGGGGCATGGTATCATCCGTACCCGGACAAAGGAGCCAGCACAACCCGAAGAGAACATATTTCCATGCGTGTTCCGCGTGCGAAACTATTTTACCCTCCACTTGTACTCTCGATTTCAACCGGCACCACCGAAACGTTCAATCATCAGAATACTCAATCCTCACAGATAGCCTACCGAGATCAAGTGTGCTCACAGCGCGACAATTTCAAACAGCAACCAATTTTTAAATTCACACTTCACGTTCGACTGGTTTTCCATTCGGTATTTTTTCTACCTATTTTCAAAGACACTGGATGCACTAACGGTCACACAACGAAACAATGAAATCCCGACGGTTGATCGATTCGACAGGAATCATCGGTTTTATCCGCGCGACGTTGACCGGTACAGGTTAACCGACAGCGTAACGCGTAGTAATAGCACCGCACACCGCGTGGAACGCGTGAACCGCATCGAAGGTCGCGCACCGAGCGCTGAACGACGAATGAACGAAAGCGCCACGGCCGAAACTTCGCGAGCCCCACCGCCCTTTCGGTCGCCTCGCGAAGTTACGCGCGACGCCGACCGATCGCTGGCGAACGCTGCCGAACGTGCACGAAGATCGATGGACAGGGCTCCACGGTGTTGCTACAAGATAATTAATCGGTGGAAATATAATGCTCGATCGTGGGGCTTTGCGCCGCCGCTTCTGTTTTATGAAACGCCGGCGACCGGACCACAGGGACGTGATCGCGGAACGGCGCCGCGGTATTACGTCGATCGGCCGATCGCCTTCGTTCTCCCCCGATATGCCGCAATGCCGTTAATAAAACTTTTTTTTCCCACTCGCGATGTCCCCATTCACTTTCGTACCACTTCCACTTGCTCGTCTCTTGACGGCATACAGCGCTTCCATCTTGGTTTACAGCTTGATCTTTCACGGTCACGTGTACGAAATGAATATTTAACCCCCTGCTCTATGATCTACTTCAAGGCGACAGTTTTTTTTTAATCTTTTGGTATGTGTTGATAGTACTCGATACAAAAGGACTACATTTTAAGTTTCAAGTTTGGGAATTCATTAGGTTACTATTTACACATGTATAAAGTTAATTAATCATATAATGGTATAAACGGTATACATATTTATAATGGTGTAGGCAGCACCGATTTTGATGATTGTGAGATATATTGTCGAGGTCATCATTTTGAACAACTTTTTACTGTGAGAAAACCAGCGCTGTCTTTCACTTTTCGGAATAATTGCAAAGATATTGAAGGAGCGATGCTACTTTAGTAGCTCTGTTGTTTTGGATCATTTAAATTCTTACTTATTAATTCTTTTATACATTTTTTCCTAATAATTTGTTGTTATATGGAACAATAAATATTTAATATGTTGATAAATATAGTGTTTAGTAATATTATGTGAGATGCGGGGATCTTAATTAGTCTGATATAATTTATTCAGAACGTAAATCAGGCATAAATAGGTGAGAACTTGGAGAAAGTCTACACTTTAAGTCAAAATGGACCCAAGCATCGATACTCAAGGGTTAAATTGATCCGCAACATTATACAGATGTAACATCCAAATAACATATATAAACGTATACATAAGATGATTCCTTATAAAAGAATAAGAAAAAAATGAAAAATAAAATTTTCCTGTTTGAGGGTTAGTTTTTTAATAAATCAAATATAAAGATTCGTTCTGTACAAATGCATTCTAACTAAAATACGGTTCTTTGAATGCAATATGATATTTATTATGTTTGCATACGATATTGTCTTGTATTAATATAAGTTTAGAAGCTCTCAAACGTTGTAAAATAAATGTTGTCAAAAGTAATGCAAAATCAATTTTAAAGTGAAAAGCTTATAACAATTCGGACCGCAAAAAGTTTAAATCGTTTGGAAACGTTCTATTACATCACAGCGCTTATTGGAACAGATAGGGGGTGTGTTTTGATAAATGTTCCCTGGAGTGTACGTTTAAAAATAAATCACATTGTTTTGGGATCTGAGAGAAATGATAGTGATTTCTGAGCATGCAAAGATAAGACTATTTTTGCTTAACCTTCACAGGATAGAAGTTTTCAACGATTTTATAGAACGTAATGCCTAGGATCAAGAAGGTTTCTATACATTATTTAAACTAATTTTTTTAAGCGCACTTCTTAACTAATAACTTGTATTAACTGTAACAAAAAAGAAATTAGATGAAATCGTTGAAAATCAGGATCAAAATAAACCGAAGCATCGCTACAAGAAACATAATCCTCTTAAAATCAACTTCCTTAATATTACGTTCTTAATGTGAAGCCCTAAGGTTCTACTTTCATAACATTATACAGACAGAATTATTATACCTATAAATATGATATTTACACAGTAGAGATTTCTTTTTGAAAAAAGAGATGGATATATCAAATTTATATAGTGAAGTAATATGATAATAAAAGGTGCTATTTTGTCACATTCTTCTAAAATTCAGTGAGTCTTAACGGGGTTAACAATTAAGTCGTAAAACAGTGAAATGTTAGTATACATACCAAATTGTAGATATTAAATAGGGTGTTCCAGAAATTCTTATACAAATTCTGTCAATGTGTTTTACATAAACGCATCGTATCATTTATACATGCAAATATGATATCTGCGTAAAATTGACTATTCTGTACATCGAGTTTTGTTTGTTTTTTATGTTTCTGTTACATACAATGCTGGCTTTTCCAATTAATTGATTTTAGTCAAATAGCTCTTTATTAAATTACATGAAAAGGAAAATAATTATCGTATCTTCCATATTTTTTTCTTCTGTTACAATTTTTTTTATAGATCATTTATGAATTTTTTGATACAGAATATTTCAGTTTTATTTTTAGCTTTGGAACAGGCTGACAATGTTTGAACGGGAACATATAACGCACTCTATATTACTGATTAAATAACACAATAAGGCCGCAGGAAATTCACTTATGTATCCACAAAACCGACATAACCTTCCCACGAACTCGATGGAATTAAATTACCCCTTGAAAGGCGAAGGATTTTACGTAGTGGCAGATAAAACTTTTACTGGGTATTAAATACAAGATAAAAACACCAAAAAAATCGTATTGAATACTCTTCAATAACTGAAATAGTACATTAATTTCTTATTAAAAAGGATTTCCATTATTATTTCAATACATAATTTACCTCTATAAATAAGGATATAGTATTCAAATAAATAAACAAAATAATTTGTTATGAATAGCTAATACAAATAATTGGGACACAGGTTTTGAATAACAAAAACTTATTCGATATCGAAATACGGTTTATTGATTCACAAAAGTCATAATACGAATAATTTTGAAACGTGCAAAATTGGGATAATGCCTCTGCTCAGTATTTTATGTTTCTATTACACTTGAAATGAATGTATGTATAATTTATATACATATAATTTATTTAACAATTCGCATTAAATTACAACAGAAAACTAATAACATCGTATGGTACTAACAGTAATTACCACATTAAATATAAATCAATGGCAATAGTACTGATCAGTAATGAACTAATATTCAAACAAATTTTATGCCACAAAATAGAAACTTAATAGAAACTAATTCACTCTAATGTAATTTACCTAATACATTTAATTCATAGAACACTTCTGTATTGTAATCATTCCTTATTCTTTTCTTTATTCCCTAGTAAACAAACTAACAATTTTTTACGTGTATATTGTAAATGTTTGCTTATTATAAAACTTCTAACTTAGGATAATGTTTGTCATGAACCTAAGCAAAATGCAAATTATTTGATTCCAATAATTGATTACATGAAAATACTTCTACATTAAAAATACTAATAATGATTGCAATACGTATTGTATCTTCAGAATGTTATAATTTGTTGAATAATATTATGCTACAGCCACATTTGCAAAATTACTATTATAATCAAAGACAATGAACCATTAATTGCATTATATTGTACAAATCCTATACATTCTTGAATATTCAATATTGTTATAAAATATCATTAATATGTATTCTGAGCTTATTTATTACGATTAAATTTTTTGAGAGTATTGAAAATAGTAAAGCAATTAATTAAAACAATATATGCAATTATAACTTTTCTCCCGGTAAAGTGACCGTAATTAAAAAACTATTCACTTTTGTATTTAAAAAAAAGTACGGCTGAGACAATGATCACATGGTTTGCAATTTATTCCTGTACCGTACGAATGAAATATTGAATAATAAATAGGAACAGTACATTATGTTACGGCCCATGTTTTCATGTGATATTGACAGTAGTAATATCAAGCATTGCTCAGGCAAGTAACTACTTGGAGTTTTAAAATTATATTTACAAAATTTACGTTCATCTTTCATTTTGTTGTACCTTACATTATACAAGGTGTCCAAAAAACAGGAACATATCAAAATACCCTCTTTATTTTTAATGGGGCAGTTAAATTTTTAAAACAAAATGATAAATAAGTTTCACGAGAATACATAATTTAAGTGTTCCTTTTTATGTTGTTTTCTTTTAAAGGTTTTCTTATGTCAATGATTTTATTGTTTATACTGATATATTTTTTCTATTGCATCGTATAACGGGTGATAGGAAAATGAGGACTCAATAATATTTCCCAAAACCGGTTGAACAACATTACAATATATAATTAAAGAGTCAGTTTAAACATTTAGTAACATGAAAAGTAAGTTTATAAACTAATCAAATAGTATTTCACAATTTCATCAGCTTTTTGTTTTTAAGTCATTTTATCAACACACGTGAAAATCGATACTGTTTAGATGACAAAAACGGCAATGATACAAAATCTAATATAAATAAATATATAAATCCATATAGAAGATATTGACTTTGGAAACAGTAATTTTAACAAAAAAATGTATTTGTACTCTACACTTTATTTAAAACCATACTAACAGACATTAATACTAAAACTATTTCGAGTTTTAATCGTGTGACAGCACGTTCGCGCTTCTCTCATGTTGTGTTAACGATAAGAACATTCTGTTTTTCAATATAATTTTGCAAAGTACATTTGCACCGAACAGTAAAGAATATTTACCTTTATAGCATTACAATGTAATAACACTTATAACAAGTGCATATGTAAGTAAATAAAATTGTACGCTTTGCATTTTTGACGCACATCGAAGAAAACCGTTCCGCAATTAAACAATTAAATCGTTAGGACACCCTATGAATGTGAACACGGCGTAATGGATAAGTCTAAATGGTTTTAATTATATTTGCGCTACAAATGATCAGTTCAGATTTCCGATAATTAATCTTTCCGCCAACGGCAGATTGCGCAAGGAATATATTCATCGACATTTAGCTACATTTAATTAGACAATTATGAAAATAATGAAACTATTAAACATCAGTTAAATCAATATTTTTATTATGTACGTGTTCCCAACAAATAACATATTTGGTGACAAATTTCAATTTGTATTCATTCCGGATTTACAGTATGCACCGATTTATTAAATCTTTTATACAACGTTAGATATAGGTACGTGACTGGTAAAAATAATTCATTTCAGATTTCGTCGTTTACAATCATTTATAAAATTAAGATATTTCATTAACTACAAAATGAAATGAAAATATTATAATTCTTTTAAAACTTTCTTAAATTACGCGCATATTAAAAATGCAAACCAATCGAAATTTCAACAAAAGTACCTCTATGATTTAAATAAGGAAATAAAAAGCAATGAGTTTAATTACTCTAATTCTAATATTAATTACATTGGTACATGAAGACAAACATAGTTACAAATATAGAAAGAAACCAATAATTTGAAGCTATCTTACTGGTGAGTAATATAACTCTAGAATGTCTTCTCCGCGGTAAACTCTAAGGCGATGGAAATCTGCAAATAGATAAAACAGAAGGACAATGAGTCACCGTTTACCTGTCCACTAGACTCTGCGGGTAGTATCGAAAATCCAGGATTCTCGTAGCAGGAAAGTCTGGTAACCAATTTACGGGCACGCTGGTCAATGGCTGGAGGACGGTATTTTACGCTTCGTCGAAAAAAATAAAAGAAGAGCTGGACAGAGACGAAAGGCGGAGGCAGAAAAAAAGTTGACTTCCTCCAATCGAATCCATTTTCATCCCGAATCAAGTACCGAATCTGACAGTGCGGACGAACGATTTCGCCATGCGTAAAATTCATTGTCGTTTGCTGTGCCAATGACCGTTGAGCTTAAGCATCATCGACGCGGGAAAGAGCGGAAAATTTCGTGCAAGAATTCAACCAAACGGCGACGATACGCGCCGCGACTGACAAGAATTTTAAGCTTACTGTATTCTTGGTAAATGGATATCGTAAGAGATACTATTACACGTGGAAATACTATAAATGATTGTACACTCAGTTTTATTTGTACATGATTGGTATGTTTTCTGAAAAAATTTTTCTAAGAAAATGCATTGCACATATAGAACAATAAAAATGGGTTCTAGATCTGAAAAAGTAGATTTTAAAATGAAAGTCGTGTGTAAATAGTATGTTATGAATGACAAAAATCGAATTCAGCAAAATTCTGATAATAACGAAAATTTTATGAAATGAATAATTGAAAGGCAGATCACCAACACATATTTTAATAGATTCGAGGGAATATATATGAACGAGTTATTGATCATAAGTAAGCGGATAATTGCGTTAATTAAACCAGAATGCTTCAAAAGTTAAATTACGAAGCCGATGTTGAAAAATCGAGAAATATCGCATGATAGACTGAGTAAGTACGTGATCAGTGGTATGATTAAATGAAGTGGCACGTCATTAGATTTTAAACTTATATTTTGAACAGCATTCATTTTCACCAAATATAATCTTCATTGAATAGAACTGGAAAAGAGAATTTCATGTTGGTACAGTATAGAAGGATGTTTAATAATTTTATTTACTGAAAGAAATTAATTATTTTTCGGATAATACATATACATATATGTAGGATGAGTGGTTCTTTATGCGTGCGTGCGTGCGGGCGACCGGGTCATGTTGCGACGAACCGGCGCTGGTATGTTTAGGAAATAGAGTGACTGCGTTTAGAAAATCTTGAGTCGCTGAAAGAATGCGAGGAAGATTGTTTCGAACGGAGCGACTGGATCGTGAGAAAAGCGTGTACGTGACCGCGTAAATTTTGGCTATGGACGAAAGTTGCGACTGAGAAGGGTGCAAATGGAAGAAAGAAAGATCGAATGCGGTGTGCTTTAAAAACAAGTGGGAATGCGTGGGCGCGAGAATTTTGCGTGCGATTAACGGGCGAGCGGTTGGTTGCGTGTAGGAACTTCCTCTCATAACCAAAGCGTGTTTGCAGATTGAAATCACATTGTAAATTCGATAAATAATAGAATACAAATTTAGCTGTTATTATATATGACAGAATTACGTAGTGTAATGTGTAACACTTTATATCGATAATATAAATTAACATTTGTCCAAAATATAATAATAGAAAAAAAGGGTTAAAGGAATCAGTATTCTTAATTAACTATTCCAATAAATATTATGGAAACTGATCTCTAAGGTATTACAACGATCAAGTTGCTATTGTTTCGTGCGCACTGTACCTGAAAAATACATCAAAGTCATTTAAATTCAAATTAAAACCAGAACGGGAACACCGAACGTTTTTCGACGCTTTCGGCTTTGCATAATGGTTAAGTAGATTGATGAACACGGAAACTGGCGTCATCGAGACCGCGAATACCGCAGAGTGCATTTCATTATCAGCCGTTGGCCGTGCGTTGTGTTTGTTATCAAGTAGATGATAGATTTCAAAGCGACTGTAGAATGACGAGCGCAAAAACACTGGGTCGTTGGACTCAAAAGGACAGATGTCTGGACATTAAACATTCGGAGTCCATTTCGGCTCGTTTTATGAACGCCCACCACCAGGAGGACTTTGAAGTGTACAAAGGTCGCGTACCTTATTCGAACGTGAAACAAAGCGCTGATTGGAGGGATCAAAGCCTCCACCGGTGACCGGTATTTAATCATCCAACCGCTGAAGAACGCATCTGCTGTCAATTGAAGCCTCTGTCAAAACCTCTGTCCAGCTCGTTTTTCACCTTGTTTTTTTCACTCCTACCTTCGTCGATATCTCTATCCTGCTTCGTACTATTATTGACCATTCTCGTCTTTCATCGTGGTTATTGTAATAAACATGAAACAAAGGGATCTTCTTCTTTGCTAGGAAAATTTGCTGAAAGTAGTACAGTAAGACCTCGCTTAACACTGCTCTGTTTAACGTTGTTTCGATGTAATGTGGTTTTTCTCAATTTCTGTATTCTTCCTTAATTCACTTTAGCACGGTTTTTCTCGAATTCTATATTTGTTCTTTATACACTTTATCGCGGTTTCTGAAACCGTTATGTCCACATAATACATGTTGCAAAGGAGAACAAAAACAATGGTATACTCTTGTATTCACTATTCTGATTCACCAATCCCCGTTATTTACCTGTTAGCGCTGTTTCATTTAGCGCGAGGTTTTTTTGGAATGTATCTCCTGCGTTAACACTGCAACTACCACTCCCGGCAAAATAAATGGTTTCGTTCATTTCATTTGTCATGAAATTATTTAAAAAATAAATAGCCTCATTTGAATAGTGTAATGAATGTATTAAGAAACCAAAAAAAATATATTATTACAATTTTTTTATGAATTACAGGTTAATCATATTAAACGCTCGGTAGTTTTAGCGTTAAACGAGGTCTTATTATAGTCACAAGAATATTTCACATGTATTCGTGATAATCGGGTGTCATTTATGTTGTAGCACTAGAAAGCTTCAAAGTTTGAAGCAAGGAATATTTTCGATGAAATATCTTATCTATTGAAGCTAACAAGCAAAAATTGCTTTTTTAATAATTCATTCAAAAGCAACATTATTTTATTAATTTTTCTATTCAAATATTAATATACTCCCTTGTATATATTTATGTGTAAAATATATACTATAATTCCAAAAACATAGAGGATAAGAGAGAGGCAATGAAACGAATTATATACTTCAATGATAATTTGACTTATATTGTCAAACTGTAATGTTGCTGTTCCCAAAGACGAAATTTATAAATAACTTTTCGACGGTAACAGTTTTAAAAATTACATTATTTTATTCTTTTGGGATGCACGATTTGTGTATGCACGTGATTGCAATTTCAGTGTTCAAATGCTTGTAAATCAGAAGCGGTGAAATATTTTTCGTGTACCTCACATCTTTATCCGAACCTGATGCATCGAGAGGATCAGGAAGTCCCTCTGTGCCAGCATCTCCTAGAGTAAATATTTGACGAGTAACTCTGCTATCGTGACAGTACTGGTCCTGATGAGGGCTGCTCAATGCAGCCTTCACTGTCTTGTCTTAACATCGTAAAACGTATCAGCGTCACTTTGCAAAATCAAAGTCGTTCGCACTTGAAAAAGAAGGCTTTCATCAGGTTGTAAAACAAAATTATTATAACACTTTCACTGATCCAAGGTTGTACTAATAAACCGAATGCAAGACACAAAGTGATTTCATTGGATCGTTTTTCAATATATGTAGAAAGTTAAACAAATTTTCAGAAAATATAAATAAGATAGCAACAAATTTGATGAGATGGTTTATTATTTAAGACAGATTTAATTTAAGTTAAATAAATATACCTGATAAGATAACTATTGAAAACTTACGTATGAATTAATTATCTGTTTATGAGTAATAACCATTTTATAAGAACTTCCTGAGCACCCCTCATATTTTCGGAATGCATATTTTTTAATATAAGCAAACAAATAAAATAAATAGTATTCAGAAATAGAAATTATTTACGTAAGTACTTAATTCTATATTTCCACGTATTTATATTTAATTTAATACATTCAACTATTTAAATGTTTAATATTTTGTAATTAATAATGTTCATACTGCTGTGTCAAATGAGCCTGTATACTAATAAGATTCCTTCTTAACCTCCATATATACTGCCGGTTAAAATTTTGAAACCACTTGATATGTACCGTCACAAATTAAAAGTTATATATTTTATAAATATATAAAATAAAAATACAAAAATTATATATCTTTATATTCGACTAATATGCATATTTGCATGTACCTTTATCGTCGATAAAAATTCTCTAATAAAAGTTGTTTTTACAAAAAAAGGAAGTTTTCCTTTTAACTAATATACTGGTTGCAAACTTTCGACCGACAGTGTACCTTCACTTCTTTGTTATAAGTTGATATAATACTATACTGTAATTTGAATGTTAAAAACCATTTTTATTCCATAATATTTAAAATTATAAATAATTAATGATTTCCAAGCAGTTCTTAATATTTATTTTTTTTTTCTAACAGGCAGACAAAGAATTACAATGTAGATACTTAAATATTATACTATAGCTTCAATTTTGTTGTATTTTTTTTATATACATTTGCATGTTATTTATATGTTAGTCTCCTCGTTTGAAGTATATGCAAATAATTCCTTTGCTGACCACGTTAACGATTTTGATCGAACACTTTCTGCCACCATCGGTAAGCGATGATGGATATGTAGATTTTTGTCGGATCTGAAACTTGTTATAAAAGGAAAATACAGAAAGAAGAGGAGTTGTTTAGTCAGAACAGCCGGTCACGCTATTTGTATATGCGGGTCCAAAAATCACATGCGCAAATTCTCCGACCGCGCACACGTGTATTGGTTTCTCGGTGCCAGAATCTATAAAACGAAAGCATTATACTTTCTAATGCATTATGGAACACCACACTCTTCGAACAGTACTTCAACTGGACGTAAATGACGCGGACATGCGGCCGAATGATTAATTAACGATTGTTCTGTCGTGAGCATTTGTTCGACGCTTCTATTGTGTTTGATTATCTGAATGTTGTTTAAATTTATGTTCCTTAATCCTATACGATTGTTTGAAAATTCGTACGATAGATATAAATGCTAATAACTCTAAATAATATCAAATTAGTGTTTATAAAATATACTACTATAGTAAATTATAATTATTTTAACTTTTGCAATTATTATACTTATTGTAATTATAATATTGTAAAATTAGTATCACATGAAACGAAATGGTTAAACACTTGGTGAAAGTAAAATTATATAATTATTGGAACCTGAATTTCTATTTAAATTGGTATTTCTATACTAATTCAGGAAAACAAAAACTAAATAAAAATAAATATTTGTATTATGTAAACACTACAGAATATTTAAGATACATTCTCTTTTATTAAAAGTATCAGTTTGCTGGATTTTATAAATAAACGTTTGGAATCTAACAGCTATAAATATAATAAAAATATAATAAAATTATTGCATTGTGTATAAACAAATTCCATTATCTGATAAGTATGTCATGTAATCAGTATATAAACGAATGTTCGAAATAAAAGCGATCTTTCTCCTAAAAATCGAATTGCTTGCAGTATTCTTCACTTCAACCCTATTTTATTCAGAAAATTTTTTAATCGAATAACGCAAACTTTTACGCTCTGTAATAACCGCTAACTTCTGAAACAATTTATAGATTCAAAAATCATTAAAACTGGTAACATGAAGAAGGAACGTGAAGAATTTACAGTTATTCTTAATATCTCACTAATTAACGTATTCCATGATTGCGTCGAACATGATCGTAAAAATGAAAATTCACTGGAAATAAAACTCTAATTAGGGGAATATCGGGGCGCAATCACTTCGATGACAACGATGAGATAAACATACAGTTACGAACTACATATATATTCAAACATCATGAATTATATATTTCCGCGTTCTTATTCCGACCGGGCGCAATTTTAATAAGTTATGCTAATAAAATCGCACGCGATTCGCGCTTTGTAACGAATTGTTTCCCAATCTGATTGCTCGCGCTCCGGTGCAATCAGAACAGCGGCTGCACGCGGACCCAAGAATTACCGAGCGCGGTTCAATAATTATACCGTAGATGCACAACGAAATAATAAGGATTAACGAGCAGTTGCGAGCAGAAATTTTTAATTAAATCATTGTAGCAGTTAAATAAATTAATATTTTTTTTCGCTGAAATGCCAATCGCTTTTGGCTAATATGGAATTTTATAAACATTCTTTGGTTAATGTTTGGATCGATTTTGATTAATGTCTGAATCAGCCAACTGCGTTTGACGAGTATACGCCTCATCTTAAAATTAAAATGATACTAATTCTTTCAACAATCAATTACTTATTTTTTCACATAAACATGTGACTCTCCTTCTCCCTTACCATTATTTCATTTTATTGCGAGCGTTATCAGAGATTTCTGAAATTAAATTCCACAGTTAACAGGTTAAACTTCTAGTTTCTAAGATCTGAATGAACGAATATAAATTTTTTTAAGAAGGACAGAATAAACTGTACAGTAAATATACGTAAATCTAGTGTTGAATATCATAGAATTACACGTTACAATTTGATCATTTATTACAACATTCGCATGGCAAATTTCTTACGGTTGACTTGCGACGACATCTTTCCGAGTCTGTGATTCATAGGGAATGTGATATTCGACTGTGACCGTGAGTTGCATAAGCGGACGTAAACGCTTCAATTAACTTGCGAATTTGCGGTGAATACTAAAGTGCAAGGATCGGAGGTTGCATGTAAACTTTGTGGAGGCAGTAAACTTGTGGAAACCCAATCTGACTCGAACGATAATAATTAATTGATATCGCCTTTCCGTCGATGCATGAAAGCGCAGTATCGGTGAAATCTCATTACAGCTGCTCGGAACGTAGACGAAATCACGCCCAAGTTGAATGATAAACCAATATCGCTCCCCTACCACCTTGATATGAAAATTTAATGCAACCGAAATCTTTAATTATTGGACACGCGTGAATAAATGCCAGTCAACTCTGTAGCTTCGTTACCAATGTGAAATTATTTATATGGAATCCAAAACATTATCGTTTTGTTACAAACAAATCAAAGTGCGAAACGTATTCTAGGGGCCTGATAAATTTTCAAATTTCTCGTTGTATAATTAGTGTTGTTTTAAGACTTTGTTTCTTATGTTTAATTAAAAATCGTGTTTAGAAATTTATCTGTATTTCGTAAATTTTATTTTATTTTTTCCGTGGCAGTTCTTGTAACATTTTATTATTATATTATTTCTTCATAATCAATGATTGAGTACCTTGCACTGAGAAAGTGAAAAGATTCTTAATATTATCCTTATGGTAATATAAATGTTAATAAATTTGTCGTTAGTGACTTAATACTAGAATATCAGAATAAACTGTACAATAAATGCCCGTGAACCTAAGTGTTAAGGTGACAATCTTGTGCACAGCAAGTTTAATGAAGTCTTTTTCGAAAAACCGAATTGCAAATTATTTCATTTTATACAAGTGCTGACTATGATGTAATTGTCACATAGTCATGTAAAACACATAATAGAAATTGATTACTTTAAAAAAGGTCTTGATCTAAGTACAATTAAGAATTAATTTATCTTTGGCTTAATACAATATACGAACTTTATCCATTAAAATTTACCCACGTTTACGTTAAAATACAACAGCATCAAATATTAATGATAATGGAGAACAAATAATAATTAAGTATCTACTTTATTCGTAATTTAATAAAATACAGAACTATTTCCATTAAAATAAATACAGGGCCATATTAAAATAAAATCAGTATTAAACATTACGGAAATATCTATTTTATTTGCGGCTTAATCAAATGAAAAGCTTTCTTCGTTAACATAAATCCGAGATCACATTAAAATAAAATCTTCGTGAAATACTAACAAAGTACCTACGTAATTTTGGGTTGAAGAAAATGTAAAAGTTTCTCCATGAAACTGAATCCGAGACCACATCGTAATAAACTCATCAAGTATAATATTAATGAAGTATCCATTTTATTATTCTCAAAATGAAATATAGAACTTTCTCCATTAAATTAAATTTAAACCGTATTAAAATAAACCCTTCACGAAACATTAAATATTAACAAAATTCCGGTTTTATCGTCAACAAAATAAAACATAGAACTTTTATCTTCGCTTAATCCAACGAAATCTTAAACGAAGCATACAAATTTCTGTTATCAATGGATATGCAAAAATTAGTCTTCAAATGACAAATGGCTGTTTTGACTTGTAACAGAATTTGCATTGTACACGTGTTTTAATATGAAAATTCACATTTGTCACACACTGCAATTAATTATGTATATAATAGCACAAATAAATTAATAAGTAAGTAAATATATGAACACACAAATAAAATAAAAAACATATACTTAATCAAAACACAAGTTTACGCGTGCATTTGCAACCCATTCGTACAAGTAAAAATCATCTCCTTTTTCTTCACATCGTGCTAAATTCCACGTCTCTGTCTTCCCGTTGAAAATGTCCGCCAATTACGGGAGACATGGAGGTCGCAGCAAAAAACTGCGTTAACACGAAACGGTTCAGATTCATAGGACGCACGGATGCGTCCATAACGAATAGGCACGTATATGTTTGGCTTTAGAACTCGGGTTAGATTTGGGTTAGGTTGGTCATTTATTTTATTAACACCTTGTTAACTGGTGATTTTAGCCGAAAATTATTCTCTTAAATTTTAATGTACATCTTTTATTTACATGTATATTGGAATGATTGAAACAATTTAATCTAATGGATACGATTTAAAACGCATTTGTAAAGATCTGTATTACTTTCAGATCAAAATTAATAACGCGGAATATAACTTAACTCGTAAATACTTGTGGTCGTGGAAATACGAGTTAACACGTTCGCTACCAGGGCTTATTTCGGTGACGGTCTTCTCAATTATAATTTCTTCAGTCCATTAAATCTTCTAAACAAAATATTAGAAAAATGAAATTGAAACGAGTCATTGAGTTTCTAAATATAATATCGTAGTTTATAATTTCTAATAACAATATCTATAGGATTAATTTCATTTTCATTATGTGAAATATAGGATTACGGCCGTCACAAATATGTGACACTGGTAGTGAACGTGTTAACTAGTGATCAGCTAGCAAGGTGTTAACCTGTTAACTGTGAAATTTAGTTTCAAAAGTCTTTCATTGTGCACGCAATGATTTCAATGTGCGAAGTGTATACTGGTCAAACGCAGCTCAAGTGAACCCATAATATACTCTAACGAAAAATGAAAGGAAAACGAAGAAAAATTACATGTTTATCTGAAAAAATAAATGATTCATCGTTGAAATAATTAGTATCATTTCAAGCTTTATTAGAAATAAAAAAATATAGTAATTTTATTCTGAAAGTATGAAGTCTTGATCGACCTCCCCAAGAATGAACTAATTAAGAAAGGAAAATTCTTCAATATTTTTGTTCTTTGAAATGTCATTATTATTTCTTTTGTTTGGCTATGCAAAATAAATATGTATTTCTAAAACTTATAACAGCTTTCCTTTCCAATATTTTGTTTTTTCTTGCACCAACAGACTCTATTCACGCGATTTTCATTCGCGTAAAATAAATCCACGTGGAGCGGATTTTCGCTTAAATCGAGGTATAGTTCGAATAATCGGCGTTCCATTGTATCTATATAACATAGAAAACACAATGAATTAAAATATATGTACACACGTGCATTTGCAACTCATTTGAACTCAAACTCATCCTATTCTTCTTCACATCGCACTAAATTCCACGTCTCTGTCTTCCCGTTGAAAATGTCTGCCAATTACGGGAGACACGGAGGTCACAGCAAAAAATCGCGTTAACACGAAACGGTTCAAATTCATAGGTCGCGCTGATGTGCTCATAACGGATACACATACATATGTCTGGCCTTTAGAAGTAGGGGGTGGGGGGTTGCGCCAAGAGAACGGTGAACGATGGTGTGTAGTCGGGGGGAGGGGGGGTCGTTAAGGGGCCACGGTAGCTCGGCCGGGGTGGTTCCCTGTGACAGGGTGGGTTCGTATGGCCCCAGGGGTTAATAGATGGCCGATGTCCCCGCACCGAGGTCAGACACTGTGTCACCTTCCACGTTCGTCATTACGAATGCAGATTGGACCTCCCGCCATTACCCCGGCGCCTATCTAATCGTCGTCGAGACCGGCCACAAAACTTGTACGCTGCGGGCTGCTCTTTTCATGTTTTCTCTCTTTCACCCTCTTCTTTTCTTTGTTTCACGGGGAATATAATGTGTGGTGAGCCGTGATGCGAGGGAAAGTCGAATTTCTAGTGCTTAGTAGCTGTCGCCCGTCTGCGCTAGAAATTCCACTTTTCGGATCTTCCAGAGAATCGATAAGGAACGAACCAGCGGTGCACAGAGGAATACGCGGCACAAAGCTTCCTGCTCGCGGATTGATGGTCGAGCGATAGAAGGAACTCACGGGGGTTCGTTAGTGCGTGCGGAGAATCGCGTTAATTTACTTTGTTAGACAAAGGTAACGATGTCTATCGTGTGTGGATAGAAAGGAGCGTGTCTACCGCAGCTTGGAATATTCAATCCTTTTTCGTTTCTGTATTTTCTCATCGTGTAATATGCCAGCATTGAAGTTCTAACGAGGTTTGAACGAAATTAGAAAGACTGGTAAAGGTGGATCTTATTAAATAGAATGGCGTGTATAAATTCCTTGAAGAAAGAAATCACTTATTCGTGGAATAATCGCGGTACTCTGTGATGGAATTTCAGTCGTTCATTTATTCGTTGATGGACTGCGGGACTTTATGCAAATGCAAATTCTTGAGAACGTAAGTGGAAAAATTGGAATTACGATGGAAAATAGATTGTCCTAAGAAATAGTGTAAGAGGTAGTACACTTTAGGTATTTTGCGTATTTTTTCGTAGTGCGTGCATTCTGTGCAGTTTTATACTTTCGAATTTCCTACAAATGGAAATAATGGATTTTTTATACCGCTTCATTAGCTTCTTATGATTGACAATACAAGACTTTATTTATTGTATTTGATAGAATTACACAGTATAATGTACATTATAAGACATTTAATAAACCAAATATATAAAATCTACAAATCAGATTGACAGAAATAATATACGACGTACAAAATACAAAACACATATAAATCACATATAAGCCAACTTCACTCGCAACACTTTACATCGATCATATCAATTGACATTCATCCAACAGTATCGAATAGTGTGAGGTTAATTTGTTTTTTACTTGATAGTAATTTCACGTACAATTACCGAGCAATCAAATTGTTTGATGTATATTTTTTTATACAAATTGCAATTAATTTGCGTATTATCAAACCAATTTATTTAATAATTTCCCAGAGAAACATCTGATAATTTTTGTTCTGTAATCTTTAGAATTGCTTAAGATGCTAATTATTTTGCTGTGATAAATTTTAATTAAAAGTATTTTTCCTTTATAAAATATTTGAAACAGTAGTAATATTAATTGGACAAGCCACTGTAAGTTTTACTATGAAACGTGACGCTAAGAGAATTATAGATGCCAAGAGAAAACAAATAAGCGACAGAAACAAGCATTGCTCAAAGGAAAGCTAACATGTTCTAAATTGCTCTCTACAGGGATAAAGAAAGAAAATTATGGTTAATTCTGCCTTCTTATACGTATTCAATACAGTCATCATATACCATGAAAAATTACCTTAATATGAATTACAAATATGCAAATCACACATATATTTATATAATTATATAGAATTCTATATTTACAATAAAATGGAAAATTGACCAAAATATTACATTTTGATTCAACTGGATAGATTAAGTAGCGGTTCGAAAATCGTTTTCAATCACAGTAGTACAATTAACCAAAAATTTAATATGGTGAGCATAGTCAACAGAATTCGTTCATATTCTTGATTTAAAGTAATTAGAAATAACCATCAAACGATACAATCAAATCATTTTAACATTTCAGAGTCGTATTTCCTCTGTCATCATTTAAGATTAATGAACACATTACCATTAAATAATAATTTTAGAAGTCTACGAGATTTATAATATAAATTACTACAATTCAACTTTAGTCGTTTTTATAGAAAGTTGAAACACACGTGTTGTGCAAAATCGACATCGTTTCAATGATAAATTTAAAAAAATCAACTTCTAGGATAATAAATTCCGAAAAAATTTTAGAAACGCTTTGCTGTTGGTAAACGTGCAGAGACAAAAAATGGTAGAGTATGAAGCAACAAAATTCTGTTTACGCATGGAAAATGTGTAATGCATATTCTATTTTGTTTGTTGCGCATATTTCAAGAGCAAATTGAAACAGCACTGCAATGAAAATATTAAAAAAAGAAAATATGACGATCCAATCGAAACGAAGTTTCAGAGAGTCCTATTATTTTTCAGATAAACGATTTATGTAAATTTCCATATCCACTGCGATATGCACGATTTATCAGTATAACATTTACAACTTAATTCAAATGTTAATCTGATTTCAACTTAATTAACATTGTTTATATATTCAGGGTGTTATGTTTAAATATGAAGAGTTATATATTCCACGCGATATTGAAGCTATGAAAAAAATAATTATGCGAAATCTGTTTAGTGTAAAGGGACATATTATATATGATATAAATTATTCTTATATGGGTGTATTAATGAATAAAATATTTCAAGGTCAAGTTAATCTTTTTGAATGGAATACTATATTCTTTGTTTAAACATAGTAAGAAGTGTTGAAATAAGTTCTAAGATATACGTTGTTCCGTATGGCAATGCCATAAATAAATGGTATCTAGTTTTTATCGACACATTTCAAATTTTGTGCATTGTAACTCTACTACGTATTTCCTCGTATCAGATTGATTAAATTATTAGCCAAATACGTCTGTTATGAAAAAATGTTAATATTGTAAACAAAAAGATGTAGAGTCCTATTAAGAAGTCTTAACTTCAAATAAATTTGTTAATTTTTTATAAAATTCACAAAATTTTCGTATAAACACTTTCTTTCATAATTATTATATCTTGCGAGATATCTAGTTTTTTAAACGCAACACCCTGTATACAACTTTTCAGGAATTATAGTATAACAGAGTAAATGCTAAAGAGTTATAGTTTCTACTTACTGAATGCAACATATTGTCTCAAACATTTAATTGAAATTGTCAATGAGTTAAAATGTTTAGATTAAATTTACGTATATTAATAATAATATGTTTGTACGTGTAATTAAATACTACTGGAGATTTGACTGTTGTTCAAACTTTCCGGACATGCAGAAATATTCAATTAAAAGAACAGGCAATATTTTTACTTAAATTATTTCATGTTTCATTAATGCTGAATGTGTAATATAAATGAAAGATCATCCTACGCAAACCTAAAAAAAAGAATTTTTGCAGTTTCATAAAACCTAAAAAATTATCAAATTTTCATTTCAATAGGTTTTTATATCCACTTTAGTATTTAGTAAAAGAAAGTGTTTGGAAGATTATAGAAACAGTTTTACTTGTAATTTATATTTATGTAATTATGTCGATTTAATTAATCACCCGAAATTTATTCTTATTATATAATAATGCCTTTGATAACATTGTGCATAATGTAGTAATACTATGCACTTAAATTCGGTATTTTAAATAACCGAATTTTTCCTGTGAACGAACATAGTTTTGTTAAAATTTCTTTCCCAAAACAAGAAATTTAATTAATACCACAAGCAAATTAATGCTTTCAGTAAGATTTCCAATTAAGATAAAAGTAACAGCTACCTGCCAAACGAGTAGAACGGTTCTCCGATTGAAAGTATACTATACATGAAGTCTGACATTTCCTTTTCTTCGATGGATACTCCTCTCCAGACAAATATGGCTTTTCTCTACTCTTACCATGACAAGAAGTCTCTAGCTCCTTTTGATAAATGTTACCCTCATTACTTTTTATTCTGTTGAAGGTCCTTCACGAACCTTTGAGATGTCCTTGTTGGAGAATCGTATTATTTCAAATGCTGAGAGATATCTATACAATATTTATCAGTTGTTTTTTTGATTGCCTAGTGCTTAGAATATATGTATATTTTATTAAGTGAATTTTCCACATGCTTTTCCATACCAAATCGAATACTATTCGATAATTCCTCTTATCACCCACATACATGATTAACATATCATCGATTAAATTATTTGAGCTATCTTTCTCAAAAAATATGGTCAATCAATTTCTTGAAATTATTATATTTCACATAAATATAAATTAATTGTTTTTATAGATTTTTTAACAAATTGAAATTCGAGTGTCATACATTTTTCAAAATTCTTTTAACGATGTAATACAATATGTAATCAATACTCGCAAACTGAAAGTTAATATTAAAATTGAATTAAAAAATGTAATTCCTTCCTTCAAATCAGTATTCTCTCGTGGAATAACCTCATATCTGATTGCTGCCTTAATTTTGCAATATTTTGTATGACTAAGGAATATTCGATATTATTATTAAATTATTGATATTAGTATCTTTAATACATTCAGTATCAGTAATGGTCTTGAGTATTAATTAGAAATTTAAATAAATTTAAATACATTTATTTCTTTTCTCCTCCAAATTATTTTGTCGAAAAAGCCGTACAGAGACATTTGGCTGTAGGAAACAAAATAAGGTCCCGTCCTTAATGTACTCTGAAATCCAAAGTCATAAAGGACACATGGTTCTGTAAAATGGCCAAGACAGTAACAACTGAATCCTCCAAATATTGTCTTCTGACAGTTACGAAAGATAAAGGAGTTAATTAAGCAAGTCGAATGAGCACAAGCTGGACGTAATCATGTGAAATCACCGGCTTTCCTCGGACACCGATTTCGTTTTATTTCGGTTTCAACTGCTGCCAGAAGAAACCATAAGAACATCTCGGCTAAGGGCCTTGGTCCAACGAGACGGCTGAACAATGATAACTTCGTTTCTTCGAAATTAGTTTGCCAGTAACTAGCTCGCTCAATCGCATCAAATTAGCTTGCACCTCATGACTTTTCACTAAGAATTCTAATTAAAAATCTGAATTTAACTTGACAAAGTCACAGAACATTCTTAGTGGATGATGAAGTAATTTATGTTCTGAGAAAATTGTGTACACAACGAGTACTATAATCGAAAAATTATTTTGTTTATTCACGTCGAATTTGACATAATCTTGGATTCGGGAAAGCTTATTCGAGGATATTAAGAAAGTAAAGCACAAATGATAAAAAATACACCTGCTAATATTTGTAAATAAATTTTCAGATATAAGTCAGACTTGTAAATCATGAGTAAATGTTTATAAATAATTGGTAATAAAACGTGTTTTGACAATAAGAAGTATTTATTTTCCACAGGTTTGTACAAGAGTTGTCATTAAATTTTAACATTTACGATAATGGTAAGATTCTACTTGTAAAACTTAACATTTAAACCAATCAGATACGTATTAACATCTTGCAGTGTATCTTTTGAACTGAACTGAGTATAAACAAAATCTAACTTGAATCTTCAAACAATGCGATACATAGTATTAAAATCATTTTGTATATATGTATGAAATTGAATATAACATAAACATAATAAAACTTACCACAACCTTCAAACAACACAATAAAAAAACATTTTTTTGTACATTTTTCAACTGAAACTAGACTACGTTTAGTAAGTAAAGATTATTGAAAACGATACATCTATTATATTCCCTATCAACGAAACTTGTATTGATTCACTGCATTCAAGATGCAACCCAATCACCATTTGATTTAACATAGCAAAATTATAAAATTCACTATCAAATGTTACATTTAATGTAATGCAGTTAAGGTATAAGTATTAATAATCGACCAGTTGAGAAAATTTTTTGCATGAATAATAGTAAATTGCTTGCTCCTTTATTAGATAGAGAGACTCTATGCGTGAAGATGCTATGTGTACTTCTTATATTATGTAACAAAGCGAACTTTTTTTAAATAGTTATATTATCCAGATTTGATAAACATTTTTGAAAATTCAATACTTACAAAAGTTGACCATATGTTAGTTAGCAGATGACCACTTGTAGTAAAACCGAAGACACTACAGCTAATTACTTTAATATCGTTTATTTGCAACGATTATGACGAATTACAAATAAAAAGGGAAATGCAAATGAAAAGAAGTTAATTCCATGTTGGCAATTGCAGGAATACAACCAACAACAATGATATAAGTTGTTAGTTTTTAGGATAAACAATTCAATTCAGGTAAAAGTGTTTCGCAGTTGGGTCGGTAGATACTGTAGCGTATCTATCGCGCTTTATCGAAAGATAATTATTTTTAAAAACCTTATTTTTTACAAATGATCAACTAATGATGCCAGTTGCGCCTGTACCTTAGATATTAAATATTAAAATAAAATAGTTCTATCCCTTGATCCGTATATTACTTCTATTTAACACAGTCAAAAATTCAATCAAAGTTTCATTCAAAAATGATAAATGTATGTAACGAAAAAGCTTTCAACCGCAAATGGTTGAACACAAAATACCTAAATAATTTCACTTCGGTGTCTAAAGAGGAGAATTTCTAATATGTGTAAATATGAGAAACACGACATTACTCATCGAACCAGCTCATAATTCCTTCGAACAGGCCACGACCATTCTTCATTCACCGGCGGAACAAGCGCGGCGTTCATCAAGCACGTGGCTAAGGTGACGTTATTAAGGTGCAACGCCACGAGAGGGTTGAAGTACGAGCGCGTGTTCGTGGCATTGAAGGCCGTTTGCGCCCTAAATGCCATCTACATATTCATGCTTATAATCGTCCATTACGAGGCGTGCGGGTTGGCCTTCTTCTTCCCCGGCTTGCACGCGGCCACAACATCCGGTTTCCTCCTTCCCGTTTTTGTTCCGGAGTTGTTTACAATGAAAGCTACGGCGAACGATACTCGCAAATTTACATTAGCCGGCGGGGCACGTTGTTTCCGCGATCCTCGTGATTGCTTCGTTATTAAAACGCCTCAGTTCACGCGGTTAATGTTTTTCTCAAAAAATAGTTTCAACAAGGGAAGGATTTTTTTCGATAAATATCCCGTGACATCTTGGTGAAGAAAGAACTCACAAGGTTTTTTAATCAGTGATCTTAATCAGTAATTCTTCTTCACTTTGCTTTGTTTTATCATTAAAATGTACTCTAGGTACATTCATTCTGAGTTTGTTGAGTACACACTTCATTTCTTAATTTTATTGAAATGTCAAACTAAATTCCACAGTTAACAGGTTAAAACTCATTCGATTTACACCCTTGAAACTATTCTTCAGACTGTTTTAGACAACCTTGTCATCGAACTTTCACGCACTTTTATCATTCATCTCCAATCGCTCTCTCCGTCTTTTCACACGTATCCTTTTTCACTAGTATCCTGTCTCTTAGATCCATAATTAAAACTCTCGCAGTCACGTACAGGGTGTATAGAAATTATATACAAAGAACATTGTAGCGTGATTCTACACCTCCAGATCGACGGGGATTTTATAAAAAGAGTTCATGCAAAATTGACCTTGACCTTGAAATACAAGGTTAAATTTTTTAATTATAGCAATGTATTCTACTTGTTACGAGGAAAAACTATTTAGAATTCTTTTACCATTAACAATTTTAGCGAGAAAGCGAATAAATATTCTGCTTACCGTAAGTGTACATTTACTTTGAAAATAACACTGATAATAACGCAATAGACTAAGTTGTGTTAGAAGTCTCGACTAATAGTTCCATTCGTCAGTATAAGATAAGGGGTTGAAACAATGTCTCTTTATTAATTCTGTAATTTATTATATAATATATATTTTATTTGATCATAGTATTGTATAATTTTAATTTTAATATAATTATAATTTCTACTATGATTATAATATAATTATAATCTCTATTATAATTAAAATATGATCATAAATCCAACAATAATTACACAAACCTTCGCGAACTGTTAACTTCCACAATAGAAAGAAACCGAAGCCTGCTTCTATCGCACAGATCTTCCGAATTGACAAGTTTAATGCAAGTTTCGCTCGTAGACAAATTTAGTACTGCTCCGAGCGTTATTACGAAACTGTCTGTAGTAGCGTTACGATTGCTCATCTGGAACACGTCTTTGGCGTTCTACTGTAAAACTTCGTTACGAATGCAGGGCAGACGGAAATTCCAGCCGTAAACACGTAGTAAAATACGTAAGGTGCGTATATGAGTTCTGTGAATTTTCGTCGCCTTTCTTCTTTCCTGTTCTGGAATAGCATCTTTCTCCTCGGAGTTTCTGTCGTTACCGCGTAAAAACTTTGATACCGGGCAGTATTGGAAATTGAACATAAATGTGTTTGGCAATGAGCTTCTGAGCTATTTCCCGTTATATTTCGATGGAGGATGCCTGTCCGGAGCCAACGAAAATAAGTCGTATTGAAAATATAAATAGCAGAAAACAACGAGAGGTAAATCTATAAGAATTTTAACGTCCTGTTATAAATAAGTGGCTCAGAATAATAATGATTTAACACCTTCTGAGTTCTAGGTTAAATTAATAATAATTAATATTATTATTGGTCAGCTGATCAATTAAAAACTACTGGTACTTACTGATCCGCAACATGAATTAGGTACCTATATAAAGACAGTCTTCCTAGGCACACATAGTATCAGTTTGTCTTTCACCCCTGATGAAGCCAGTTGCAATGATGGCGAAACGTTAGGAACAATTTCCTACCGGACACAGCTCTCATCCAAAAGCCACTTTTGAACATAGAAATACAGTTATATTTTTTACCTAATATTATATTGTAAATGATATTAGATAATTATTGAATTATGGACTACAAAAGAATGTTTTAAAACCGTAGAAAGTCTAGCACTGAAAGCGTTAGTCTGAAAAAAGTGAAGAAAAATTATTAAAAACATAAAGTTTCCTAGGGGGTTAACCTGTAAATAACGACTTCGAAATTTAAGTTGAGTAATGAAGTCCTTCTTTCTGTCAGCGAGCTCAAAAAATACAAATGTTTAAACATTTCGAAATATTAGAAGTTTGTTCCTTAGGAAACTATATCTTATTTACAATAAGATAGTATCAGAGAAAAAGGTGCGTAAATAATATATAATAGTTTAATATTTGTTTAATACATTATTTTAGAATTATGTATATAGAAATATTATAAAATACTTTAGATTCCTCCGTTATCTTTGAATTATCAGTGTGTCGCGTCACTAGAGTATCTCAAATAACAAGCGCTCAATTCTACGAAGCTGCAAATGTAGTTGAAGGACTGACAATACAGCATTCCTTCCCTATAATCACGCTTTCCTGTCTCCTTATAATCACGTCGTCATCCCTGCCACAGTGCGGGGTTAATAGAAGGAAAGTAGGCCTTGCAACAGTTTTGTTGACGATGAAAGAGAGAGTCAGAGTCAAACGCAAGAGGAAGTGGAACAAAAGTTCACTGCTAGCCAAAAACAATCGCAAAATTGTATCCCGCGCTCTCTATAATTGTATTATACCGCACTATTACCTGAATAATTCGAATAATGAAATAGAATGTTACATATGGTTCAGTGAAGACATTCTACTGTAAGCAACATCCACACAGAATTAGGAATTTTTGAAATACCTTTAAATGTGTTCAGCTGTTCGTGAAAACAGCTCGAAAGCATTAATCTTGGAAACCTCTATCATTCAAAATACGTAAAAATCTTTCAGCAGTTTACTTTTCTATTTATTTTTCTTCTATTAACTAATTTATTATTCTATTAAGGGGTTGTAACAGAAAGCAACTAGTTAATACAGATAGTTTTTGAAATCATGTTTAATAAAATATAACAATTAAGTAATTAGAATGACTTATTTATAATTTCTTGTAAACACCAAAAGAATATATATTAAAAGAATCTATCGCTCAAATATAGAAATTTATTTTCTAATATCTCCCTAACGTATCTCCCTAATTTCAATAACCGTAAAATAAAAATTCCGAAATTAGTCATTCCGATTCGTCCGTTAGCTTTAGCATTAAGACTTTTTCGCTCGTTTCGATGAGCACAGCACGCGTTGAAAGTTAAGCCGGAACTTCCATAAACACCCTGTACATTTCCGAATCGAGAATCGAGGAAATCTTCGGAAACTTCGTAAACAAACTGAAAGTATCGAGCATTACGGAACGGCTGGATATTAAAGATCGACGGCGGGGGTGGGAAATAGCCACTGGCGAAGAAACGAAAGCTGCGAAAGGCGCATATCGATTCTAGCAAGTTTAACTGGTATTCGGCCCGTTTTGCATACATTATTGCATTTGCATAATTTCGCCAGTTTTTTTCATTACACCGAAATGCCCCTTCCGCCGGCCGGGGATCATCTCGACCCCGTTTCTCTTCCGCTTCTCTCCCTCCCTCGCACCCATCCTAGCGATGGTATGCGCTCTTCCCTGTGCCATAAATGGATTCTTCTATGCAATTTCTATTAGCATAGTTTTTACATAATTGCACACGGTACTGTT
This sequence comes from Nomia melanderi, assembly GCF_051020985.1. NCBI lineage: Eukaryota > Metazoa > Arthropoda > Insecta > Hymenoptera > Halictidae > Nomia > Nomia melanderi. The sequence goes on from NC_135009.1 coordinate 3,276,636, forward strand.
GCCAGACCGATGTTCACGGCTAGCCATTTTACAGCAGAATAAATTCGGCCACCATGTATACCGAGAGGGGGAAGGAAACATTAAGAAAACCATGCAGTAATGCTTGACATTGTAGCAGGTCTTTAACACTAGAACTATCAGGTGGGTCAAAGTGACCCATTCGTGATGTCTTCTTTTTGCAATTATTAAAAAGATGACAAATGTTTCTTTGAGAAATTATTCAAGAAATTGATTTAGCATCATGCAAATTCAATTGTAAATCAATCAAAGTCTCAACAGATGCACTTTTGGAGTTGCTATAGAGACATTTCAAAAATTCAATTTTACTGTTAAGTCAAAATAACTAGTTTCTGTTTTCCCGTTCCGTAAGTACTAATATCTTCCAAGCATTGAAGCATTCCACATGACCTTGAAAATAAATAGTTTCACTTGAATACTATAATGAACGTCTAAAGAAACTGAAAATAATCTATTGTTAGGATTTATATAGGAATTACATGTCAATCCTATTGAATGTTTGGTAGTACTTGTGTTAATGAGGAAATTCCGTTTAACAAATATATTTTATGTAACCTATGAATAGGACGAATTACACACAAATACGTGAAGATACTAGATTAATCCCTTCAGATCCGACCCATATTATAATGTACATTCTTTTACTACTTAAATATTTGACAAAATATTGAAACTGTGACAGGCAACCATATACAGTAAACTCCTGAAATAACGTAGTTAATACGTTCTGTATTGTATGAATTCGCGTTCTAGGAAATCGTACCGTACAAGATTTTTCTCGCATAACACGAGTAATAAAAAGTAACATGTTCCGAATGATTATTACCATATCAATTCTTATGATCTGTTTTATGAAAAATAAACGGAGTAGGGGATAGGAGAAATCAGTAACAACGGAAAAACAATGTGATGCTCAACTAAATCTTACCTGATTTTAAAATTCGAAAAATTCCTGTTTTGGAATTTCAGAAATTGTTTCGTCAATATAGAAATTCCTGAATTGTGTTATATGAAAATTAATGGTCGCAAAATCTTTGGCGCGTTATACGACAATCTACTGTATACACTTTTGCCTATTTCTACCAGAAAATTAGTATACTATCACTATTTTAATCGAAATAATGTCGTTACTGATGATGCATTGAATGGCGGTCCATTGTTGTTAGATGAATGAACATAATTCTGTATAAAAATCAGGTCTGAAGGGATTAAAAAGCTTTATGACACCCCGGTCGTCAGTATAGTCATAACATTTTTCTATTTTATATAAAACTAATAAAACAAGATAAATACGAAGGTTTCAAGCTTATCGTGAGCAATTAATGTTGCCGAACGTTTCAACTCTCAGTCCTTCTTTTTCCTTCACTCGCGTTGTCCTTTCTTACGTCCGCCATGCTAAAATCTTCGTTTCTTGGGGTGAATTCGATTCTACCTCTTCATAACTACAACCTTTCGATTCCGTTGAGTGTAGCAATTAACCAAAGTTCACTGTAACAAGTTCACCTAAATTACAAATTTCAACTTGTTTCACACCAAACTTCTAAAAGTGTATCATCTAATAAAGCTACCATCTCAGTAATCCCAGTTAATAAGTTTCGATAGCGAAAGTACCGGTAAAGCGTGACGGAATAATAAACAGATGAATAAGTTGAAGGCTGAATGAAATGCAGTCGGAGTGTGGGGTAACAGCACGAACAAATATTCTTCAGCTTTTCATTCACGGAATAATTAAGCTGCGTAATTAGAATTCCCCCGCGCGGCAACGCGATTAAATTGCACAATTTATTGTTTCATGGTGGATGTATCTGATGCACGCATCCATCACGCTCCGTTCATAATACTTACTGTCGACTCGATGTTCACGTACAGTCATTTTACCGGGGGAATAAATTCCAGCGCCACGTGCACAGCAAACTGGCGGACCGACGAAGATAGAAGGAAAACTGGAAGATGACACGTCGCGACGTTGGGAAAGACGATGAGCAATTGCAACCAACGACGACAATACAATCAGCAGTCGTGATGCATTAAACATATGAGCCACTCATTGGACAAATCGTTGTGTCTACAAGACTAAAACTAGAGAGTAGTGATGCAACAGTATATGTACATTGAATCTTAACCCCTTGTCGTATAACATCTTTCGCATCTGTACTTGATGAAACTACTTTATGGTTATTAACTTAAAAAATAAATAAAGAATGTGATATTTATTCTGTATCTACGCTTATTCTATAGCCCCTGATCAAAAAATTAGGGCCACATCCCGTTTTTCGCCTTTTACCTTCCAAAAGGTAATTTAACCCTTTCGCTACTACGAGCGGCCACAAAGATGGAGCCAAAAGTTAAGACAATATAAACAATAATAAAAATACGTTCATGGAAAAATTATAAACACATTGTTATGAAGACAAATCATTTTGCTTATAAAAACAGTGTCACAGCGGCGTTTTTTAAACAAAAGCGCCCCGAATGCTGAAGACTTCGCGCGTTTAATGTTCCCACTTTTGATACGACGAAACTATCTTAACGAGAAATCACACACAAATTGAGGAACAGAACTATTTTATATCCATATGTCACATATTAATGGACTATACAAAGTTTAAGATTACATATCAAACTTTACAATTTTGCTGTGTCAAATCAATTGGCAACTGAAAGACGCCTTTAAAATGCAGAAGATTAATTCTAAGAGTTAAGTAAAGAAATTAAATCTAAGTTAATAGAATTAATATGAGGAAGCGACAAGAATCAGATTGCTGATTCATTGCTGATCTTCTTAAAGATGAAATCATTGATGGTCCTAATTTTTTGATCAGGAACTGTAAAGTTCTAAGATTGATAATAGATAAGTAATGCTTCATTTATATAAAAAATAAGTAACATTTAAATTTGCCGAATTTCATTGCAAATTTTTATCAGGAATCTGACTCGATAATATAGGAGAAGGGGTTAACACATTGCGGACAAATCACGAGAATTCTCATGTTTATTGTTGGATGGTTCGTGACCAATTAAGAGAATTCTTAGCTGTCCGTTGTTGTCATTTAGAGGGGAGCATAAAACATATCTGGCCACTGGGTAAAGTTAGCAATAAAATTACTGGTCTGGAAGTGTTACTATTTTATCTATCGGCAATTATTCAGTAATCTCTTAAAGATTAATGATTAATAGCTGAGAATTTGTTAGGAAAGTCTTTGATGGCAATAGTAATTATAACTGTGAATCAATACATTTTCTGGTTTAACACAATGTAATGACATCTTTTAACATTATTATGTAAAATATTTATGTAAAATCTATTTTCTATAAGAATTTCCTCAAAATCACTTCGATACGTTTTCTTGTACAAATTATTTCTATCAATATAAGATAAGTACGGTCTCCGTTACGTGACAACATGCATGTACTTATATTTCATTGTCCACGAGATTTTTCTTTTACTGTTAATGAAGATAGCAGTTATAACACAGTGAACTCCCAATAATGCAGAAAAAGTGAAAAATATTTTATTACCATATATACGTTAATACGTATTGTTTATGGATAAGCATATCATTACAATTTGGTGCTTAACAAATTAGAAAGAAATTACAATCTTGATTTATAATATATAATTTAATATAATATAGTATATATAAAATATATAAAAATAATCATAAACAATAATAATAACGTAAATTTATAAAATATGGGAGTAATTTTTTGTTTACTTAATGAAATTATATCAATGTAATACACAATGATTTCCGTAATTATTGATTAGGAATATTGCGTGAAGTGAGCATTAGGATATATGTACACAGATTACTGGTCGACCGAATCTTGGGTATAAGGAGGAATCGGGGATACCTCGAAATTGCGCAGATAATCCCTCTGCAATGATACTCCTCTTACCCTAGAGATAAGGAATTAAAGAACAAATACTGCAATCTGATTCGTATAATAGGTAAATAAATAATCATACTATACGTATTAAACATTAAACAATGTAATGCACAATTCAAAAGGTAACTGAATAATCTATTTAGTATAATTAAAAGTAACTCTAAAGAAACAGTATTAATTAATATAAAGAAATAAATGATATATTTATTATTAAATTCATTAAAAAAGTACTATAATCAAAAAGAAATCGTATTCGATTTAAAAAAATAAGAATAAGTAACTTATTGAAAATTTTTGATGTTTCAAAAGTAAATTATATTTTATTGAATAATTACTATTGTCATTTGATATGATAGATTTCTAATATATTACCGATAAGTTAAATCTGCATAGTTTTAACATGTAATCTCAAGATAATTAAAAGTTTCTTATAATTCTTTACACAACGATAAAAGGGAAATTAAAAGTAAAGAAACTGTTAGATCGTTTTAATGACGCGGTATGCACGAAAACAGTCTCGTTTAGCGAAACCAATAGAAGCACGTTAAAGTTAATCGTCTGAATTAATCGTATCGGGTAGTTTTCTGTGAGCAATTGTTGAGCTTATCTTAGAAACTTAAAGGGCACAAATGCCAGGAAGAAACGAAAGCATTTAAATAGTTTAGCGTGGTAACAGGAATGCATTTCGTATCGATTACGCTTAATCTCTTAACGGTCTTAATAATAACTAAATAGGGTACGAAGTACGCATAACAGAAACTTCTTCAATAAATTTATTTGAACAATATACGTGGATACATATAAAAAGTAATGTATTGAGACAAATATGTAGTTTTATGAGAAACAATTATTTTTAATGTTTTAAGGAATGATTAAAAAGATGATACTAATAACTAACTGATATTTTGAGAAATAGAATATTTGCTATGAAATATTACAGTATTGTTATAACATAGAATACTATGCAGGGTGGGGCAATAACTATTAGCACCTCAGGTATCTTTGAAATTATAAGTTTCACAGAAATATTTGCTGAAATAAAATTGCACAGCACGAAGGGGGCCATCCGGTGGCGATAATAGTTTTTTTACAGGTGGAGGTATCATGATAGAGGATCTTAAAACGAATTCAACGACCTATTACATAAGGTCCTTGAAGGTCACAGAAAGTAGAGAAAGGCGATAATTCTTACGGTTTTGGTAGTAAATGAAACATACGTTGATAGTAGGTTTTCGAAATGATGACCATCACTGCCAATGCAACATTGGATTTTTTTTACGATTGATTAACTTGCAAGTCTTACAGCGTCAGAACTTATTGACGCACAGGCTGAAATAATTCACTGTTGCATGTCGTAAGGAGTAGTTGGTACTTCTTTGTACACTTTATCTTCCAGTGTTCCCCACAGAAAGAAATCTAGAGGCGTTAAGTTTGGCGAACGAGCTGGCCACGATATTGAATCGCCGCGTCCAATCCAACGACAGTGATGGTTATCATTTCAAACACCTACTATAAACATATGTTTCATTTACTACCAAAACCGTAAGTATTATCGCCTTTCTCTACTTTCTATGACTGTTCCGGCACGGTTTATTTAGTTTAGACATAGCTATCGGTGCGTAAAGATTTATAGCATGACCAATTATGACCGCTCATGTCTAGGCACAGTAATAAGTAAATTTTGGAAGCATTTTATTGCTGGCTGCAATCCTTAGATCCGATGTCATAAATGACCAGCTGTCGAAGCTAACATATTGTTGCGCTGGGCGGGTCCTGGGGTGCTCGCCCGCGACATATTTATTTACAATGTACTTTATACAATTATATTTACAATTTCATACAAATATTACAGAATGTAGTCTATAGTTCGACACGTCTATTCTCGTCAACGTTCGCTCGAAGACTACTCGTTTGTCTTCGTTTACTCTGACCAACTCCTTAGCGACCAGTTTATTTCAACCCCCTTCAGATCCTAAAGGGTGGTTCAGCCGTGCGTGCTAGAGGGACAAGTTCGATACATCGCAACCTCGTTAATTCGATGTATCGCAACAATATCATAAAAAAGCGGCAGCTCAACGACCTAAACCCCGAGCGCACAGCTATCGGTACCTTTGCAGGTCAGAAGGGAAGACGTACCCCCTACCTCCACTACTAGTAATGTGGGCGTAGGTTAAAAAACGGCAATTAGCAACACCTCGAGCATTCTAGCCTTCTGATTTGTCACTAAGGACACCGCCCTATCTCTGTATTTTTATATATATAGAGAGGCATTGAGACAGATAGACAGACAGACATACATCACAAGTTCATTACTAATCACGCTGTACTCACTGGACAATACACACACACCTTAACATTTGTAAACATATACACATTCCTTTCACTCAATATTAAACAAATACAGTCCACTATCGAACGAGAAAAGGAGAAGCCTTTTTGCATCACATCCATTTCACACGAAGTTAATTCGGCGTGTGAAAGTGTTACGCCACGTCCACTAATACTGCCTGGACAGCGTGCACGACCAATGACCTTCAATGACCTTATGTAATAGGTCGTTGTACTCATTTTAAGATCCTCTATCATGATACGGAAGCAAAAACATATCGATTCATTTAAAAAAATAGAGGTGACTTTCTAATGTATGAAGTACCTCCACCTGCGAGAAAACTATTATCGCCACCGGATGGCCCCCTTCGTACTGTGCAATTTTATTTCAGCAAATATTTCTGTGGAACGTATAATTTCGAAGATATCTGAGGTGCTAATAGTTATTGCCCCACCGTGTATAGTAAATAAAAATACTACTCTGTATGAGATGTTATTGCATTCTCGAATAATTATAAATATTTCTCTCAGAGATACAGTTGAAACGATAATCACTGCATATTGCTTTTATGAATTCTTCCTTCTATTTCTTTTTCTACTATTAAACTTAAATACAGAAACATACATTCCATCCTGAAACCCTCGGAGAACTCGTTAACGAATATAAGAAGCGCTTATACAATTCCCAGGAGTTCCATAAACCAGGAAATTGATTTCCACCTAGGAAGCATCGATCTTGAACTACTCGATATATATACAGATGCAAAAAGAAAGTGATAAGTAATATGCATTCTGGAAATAGATTCCTATACAGGTTGAAATTTCACTTCCAAACTGGAGTTATTCAATTTACAGTTACAATGAAATATTTATTTTCTGTTAACGACGATTGGAAAAGAATAATGATAATTTTGTTACTGACAGACATTATTACTTTATAATACCTACAGGAATGATTATTTACATAACATAGCATATACTTCATTAATCATTTTGAAGTACGTAATACATTGTGTAATATACACTATAAATACTCATTCAATTTCTATCACGTGATAATATTTACTTATTTTCTATTGCATTTAAACTGTCAATCAATAATTATACATTCCCCTTTTATCATCATAATTTCTTACTTATATTAATATAAACGTAATAATTGTAATAAGAAATATTTAATTCGCAAATGGTAAAGTTAATAGGTGTAATATATATGGTAATAAATTATCCTCGCACAGAGACAAACAATTCATCAAATATTCAGTTTAAACTAGAAGCGCAGGACTACTCTGACACATGATAGAATGACCAAGTTACAGTTACAACAAAACCTGCTATCACTCTAAATTCCAATGTTGAACACACCGAATGTGAATGTATAACAATGGATCTAATCAATTGTAAATAACGTTATAACAGTTTTTGTTATTCAACTAGTATTTATTAGGTGCGACTGGGAAACTAATTTAAAACAGCAGGTACGAACCGCGACGAAAAGAAAAATTTATTGATGAATGCAAATTGTGTTAAAACGAATCACGTTTGCCGCATTATTAAATGTTAAATCGATTATAATTACAAAACACTTTATCTCGCGTTTAAATTATTTTCTATCATCACGCGCCGCGTAAAAATTCACTCAGTGAAAAATTCAATTTAAAAGCAATTACGCGAACGATGGTATAAGCTCATCGAAGTTGAAACACTTAACGCGACGGAACTGCCTCTGATGTTAATTTTTCATTGTTAATTTCTTGTTTTCCCATTTTCTTTGACGTATCTGTCATGCATATTAAAATATGTACATTGACAGTGTATTTAAAAGCTGCTCGTAGATCTTTAGATTGCACGATAGTAAATGGATACGTGTTGTTGATGTAAGCAGAATTGAAAATTGTTCCTGAATTAGAAGGGCTTCATTATTTCAATACTGTAACAGTGTTACGCAATACTTCAACATTTGTTCTTTAGTTATTCTTATTTTAATTCAGCCGTTTCCTTATTATTAATTAATATACTTTCTGAAGAAAAATATTATTTTGTAAATTTATTGCAAATAAATGTAAATAAATGTGCATTTAGAATTGGTAAACATGTGTTTAAAACAAATATATTGAGTAGAAAGGACATACTAAATTAAGTAGATAACACTAAAATGTAATAAACTCAATATAATAGAAACCGTTACAGTACTAGTGCATTGTAAATAACTTGTAAATAGAGAAATTACGTATATTGTTCTTATTTCAATTGCGACTTACACTGTACATTTATTTGTCTTATGAAAATATTCAGAGCAATAACTAAAATTCGACGGATTTTAAATGTGTCAGTCACATTTGTTTGACTTACCAAATGATTAATTGCTTCTTTCATTTTCGGAACTTCCTGAAGACGTCTTCAAATATAATGCCACTTGTGCATCCCTTTCGACGAAAATGAGATAGGAAGTTCTAAAAATACTTTATTGTCCTTCTCTTCCACGTTTCATTTTAAGCGGACAGTACAGAAGAGGCGGATTTATTACCATCCGAATATCGATAAGGAAATGTAAACAGTAATTCTCGGTGAAGTGCTTTGTGTAACGATATTGAAGAAATAAATACATCTGTTTGACTCAACGAAAAAGCGGCGTGTTCACGATATGAAAATTGTATGGGACTTTTTTTAAAGTTGAAAAACTGGTATGAAAAATAAAATGCAATGTCAGTAAGAGCATTCAAGAAGTGAAAAGGAAATTTTAACACTAGAATTACTGAGCATTTAATACGATTGATATGTAATCCTTATAGAAATTGTAACAATAGATTATTTTCTGTTTTTTGAGAGATTCATTACAATATTTAAGTGAAGCTATTTATTTTCAAAATTATTTTGAATATCCAATGCGGTGTTGATATCAATAATTGCGAAACAAAAAAGCCGCAGCCAATTATTTTAAGTATTATAGTACGTAGTTCTAATGTTAATACTTGTTCAGTGCAGAATATTTCTTTAAAAAATATATTTACTTATGTAGGATGAATGGTTTGTTGTGCGTGCGTGCATAAGGGCGACCAGGTCATATTGCAATGGACCGGCGCCGAGATGTTTGGAAAATACTGTGACTACATTTAGAAAATTTTGAGTGGCTGAAAGAAGACCAGGAAAAGTGTCTGGAAGCGAGCGACTGGGCCGTGAAAGAAGCGTGTACGTGACTGCGTGAATTTTGGCTATGGACGAAAGATGCGAGTGAGAAGGGTGCAAGTGTAAGAAAGACAGAGCGAATACAGGTGTGCGTTAAAAGTGAGTGGGAATGCGTGGCCGCGTGATAGTGGAGAGAGACATTTTGGTGCGTGATGTTCGAGCGAGACTTTTGAGCGAGACGTTAGTGCGAGACTTTTGGGGCGAGACTTTGCGTAATCGGCGAGCGAGTATTTAGTAATCTGTATAGACCTTGCGACTTGTAAGGGAATATCCTACAACATTGAGGACTCGTACGGGATAATTCCTACACTTATTATAGATTTTGCTGATATAGGTTATGTATGTTGTTTCGAATTTTGAACATATTTCATAGCTACAAATATACTTGTTGAAAATTATGTGCGATAGTTTTACACTTCTTAAACATTATACTTTAATTTTCATATACATATGTATATTGTTGATTGAATCAATTTTCTTTTAATAATAAATGATTAATGGCTAGTTTTTGCAGAGGAATCACAATATTCTAATAATCACTGATTTCTTACCCTTAAATAAGCTAATACATACTTAATAAGCACTTACAAAAATCCTTAAAAATGGAAGCAATCTATTTACTGGAACTAAAGTCAGAAATCAAAATTTATTATAGTATTTACACTTTTATTCTTTGTACATTTCATAAATCTTAACAAAATCTGGTTCACTCGACGTATTGATACGAAAATGAATTGTCAAGTTTCAACAAGGAATAGGGTTATCCATGCATGAATGACGAGACAGTTAAATTGTCAATGGAAGAGTTAATTTAAACCTTAATTTAAAGTACTTTGAATTATAAATTACGATTACTAAGATTCTGTCACGATCTCAACATTTATTCCTCGAAAATGCATCTATCAACAGTTATTCGCAAACAAGAAAAACATCGTAGCCGAATTCTTTATTTCTTCGCAACTAGTATACACCTTGATTCTATACACAGCCATATTTTAAAAACATTAAATCGCAAGTCGCGGCCGTTATCATTTTTAGACGCAACTAATAGATCACTCCCGGGAGACACCGTGCAGCAATATCTGCCGCAGCGATAAACATTGTAATCACGGTTAATTTAGTGCCGCCATAAAGTTCAGTGAACGCGGCCACTGAAGGAACAGAAGCAAATTACCATCTTTCACCGTGCGTTAAGTACCAACAAAGCTCTCATGTCATCGGACTATCAAAAGCATTATAGCAGGAATCGCCGTGCAAAACTCGATCGAGGCCTCGACTACGGCAATCGACGCTGACGACTATACGTCGACACCGAAACAAGCTACGAACAGCACTATTGTACGCAGAGAAAAGGGATAACACAATATATCTATAGGCGCGTGGCTTATTCCCGCGGGAAGCTAGAGGGAGAGTTCGGTGCACGATAATGGGGATAATAAATGGCCTCGAACCGCCCTTTGTAATTCATCCTTGGTCCTTGTTGGACGTGTTCGTCGAAGGACACACATCTAGAGAGGTCTGTAATATCCGTATCCAGTAGACACGGTCCTTATTAATATATTAATGTAAAACGTTGTTACTGTATTTATACTTAACAGTAGAACTACCGAGCAATTAAATTGGCTTTTTGAAATTCGTCTACAGGAACTTCAAGAATGCATCTATTAAAACTTTAACCCTTTGCATTCATATATCATGCTGGGGATAATATTGTTATAATGTTATAGAACGTTTGAAATTGTTTTAAAATGTACCACACTTTAAAAGATTATAAAAAGTAAATCTTATTATAATAATAATAAATAAAAGAAATATAAAACGTTGAAGTCTACCGCTGTAAATTATTTTAATTCGTTTCCTTAAAAATAAATACAAGTTTACACCTGACAACATTGAAAATAAATCGAGTGTAAAGAGTTAACTGATATACAATTCAGTTTGCGTATTGCTAAATCAAATTCTTTAACATTTTCTCAGAGAAACATCTGTCGTCTTTTTAAGAATTGCAAGAAGAAGAAATCAGGAACGGGTCATTTGGACCCTTCCGGTAGTTCTAATATTAATAATTCCTGGTTCAGATGTTATCGAATATTTCTGGAGACTTTTATAAATTACTACACGATTATATTTTAATTTTTACAGAAATTCGGCTGATTGATCAATTCTCATTTTTCTCAACCAGTTTTCAATTGGTTTTCTTGCCTAATTCCTGATATTTACGATCACTAATTTGCAATTCGTCAATACGGTCACAAGGAACCAACCAAAACTATAAAACTGTAAACTAAAAAGAGATCCCTTGCCTCTGATTATAAGGGATAGTTTTATTAACTTGATGAAGATTCGGGTTTTTTTAAAGATGGTTTCCAGGAGCCAAGACTCGGAATCACCACTTTCACCATCACTGTTCATTTTTTGTAATCATAATGATCTTAATTTTGTTTACCTTTTTCGGGTGTTAGGTTGAAACTAATACAAGTTTTAATCGTTGCACACCTTTAATTTTGATAACTAACTAGTAGCGTGAGTTAATTCTTCGCTATTAACTGTTCATAGAAGTTTATTACCATTACACACACGGTGTACAATTGATTTTTTTGACTAGGTACTCCATTACGCATCTCATGTGTAATTGGTTTCAAATGGGTTAACCCTTGACTGTCAAAAGGTTCCACTATATGGAAATGTAAACAATTTTATTTTTATTCCTGTTTATTATACTTGTAATGGTTTGAGATATATTTTCTGTTATATTATATTCTATTAATGTTTTCTCTAAGTTTAGTCAATATTCCGTTATTTTATAGGTGAGGTGCTTATTACTAAAAAAATTGTCAACGGTTAATGATTAATATTAACATTAATGATACATGTCAGTGACAAAAAATAGAACTTTTAGAAACTGAACAATAAAATTCATAAATTATACGAAAACTATATTTTAATTTTTACGTCCACACCTTATCTGTAAATCACTGAACATGAATTTTCACTGAAAATAAATAATGTTCTAACGTTCAACTTGGATTTAATTTAGTCTAAAGGAAAGGTCTTATATTAACAAATAGAAAGAACTATGTTTTAAGAAGTATATTTTGCCTATTGGCACATTGACTTTTCATAAAAATTATAATTATGAAGAGCAAGGAAAAAAAGATGTTATACAGAGTATTTTATAAATGTGAGAACAAGTTTTACCAAGTATACAAACGTATAAACATTAAGATATCACATTAATGAGGAATCCATGCCGAATTTATTATACATGTATCATAAAAATATGAAATATGAAGTAAACATTGCATCTATGTTTGGTATTATGTGTATGCAGTAATATGTAATTAATGAATTCTTTGCAAATCGAATAATTCACAAAATACATACAAAGGTGGTTCGATTTTTCGAAAAGAATTATACGGTAAGAAAATGATTTCGTGCTAGTCCCTTACAGCTCGACGTAAGCTTCAAAGCTTTTGTGTAAATCTGTCTAAATGGAAATCCTCTGTTACGAAGTTTCCTCGCTTTCCTGTACAGCCTTGCCTCGGAATATTTGTCCTACCTACGTTGATGAACGCTGGAAGCGATTTCGCTGGCAAGTTCGTCGAAGCGCAGAAAGAGGTTTAGATAATTCCTTGCGAACTTGGCATGTCGTTCTCTCTAATTCAAAGGCTTAATCCAACGAGTTGCTGTTCCCCCGCTTTTATTCTCATTTGTTTCAGCACTGAGCAAGGGTAGTTGTGCCGGTGCGCATCAGGCTAGTGTAAACAACCAGGTTAAACTTTCAATAATGAATTATTTACGATTATTTATTTACGAGATAAAGCCAATTACATACGAGAAATTTTATACTCTAAATTGGCAAACATAACGGTAATTAATACTAATTAATAGTTCAATAACATTCAGAAGAAACAAAATAAAAAGAAGATTAAAAAAGCTTGAACCACTTCTAACTAAAAATTATAAATGACGTTCAAAGATACGAATAAGTATAAAGGGTGAAAAGATTAAGAATTAATTCATGACGTGATAGACTACTTAAACAGATGTGTGGAGAGGAATTATTATTGTAATTCTATTGAATTGTTTCATAGGTTTTCATTTCGTATTTATATTAACAAAACTGTATAATTATTAATTTAATTTTACATCAAATAGAAATTAAATGCTTTGATGTTACTATCCATTTTAATTAGTTTTTCTACATATCAGGTATTATACCTTTTACACCATTCTAAGCAGTACATCTCACCACAAATTATAGTCAAAATTACTTTTAATTTTTGATCAGTTATTTCAATGTTACGGTTATTCGATTAAAAATGCATGTTACTGTGTTATCAAAATGTTATAAAAATTTAATCAAATTTGTTAATTAAAATGCATTGGTTTCACGGGTGCATCTTAACATTTACCAAATTTTATGATAAAAAAATTGTATTGCTTAAGGTTTTCGATACCATTATATTAACCATCAATCTTTAATATCAAATTATTAGAATGGAAGGATTTTTCGAGGACAAAGATCGATTAGTACCTCAAGTGTGGAAAATTCAAATTCAAGCCGGTGCCAGATAATAAATCGGCATAGCAAAGTTTCCGCACATAGTTGCGATAGTTCATCGATCCTAACCGATCAGTGACGCTCAATGAGATTTCAATTTAACAGGAATCGTTACCCTACCCGAGGACTTCGTTTCGATAACCTCCTAGTCCAGACGGGAGATTATTTCCGTTCTTCGGGGAACTTCGAATCTTAACGTCCGGGATTGACGATCGCTGATTCTATCGGATATAATCTGTAATATTTCATGTCTGCGATCATATATAACCTGAAATATTTCACATCTACAATTACTTATCTACACAAAAGAATCGGCGTTGTAATTATCAATAAATATTAGGTGGACTGGAAAGTTCTCTTTGTGCTTGAATCAAAAGGAAATAAAACATCTTCAATACATTTCTTAATATTTACTGAGCAATATAATTTTCCTCGTTACTAATGACCTTTTTCCAGCGTGATGGTAATTTGTAGAGTCCATTTCTGTAGAAGAACTCGTAGTTGGAAACTCGATATATATTGTGAACATTGAAGAAATTTTATTTTCTAACAATACTTTATCTGAAACAACAAGTAATCAATATACTTAATAATGAAAAAAATACAACTACGTTTCTATGTATTCTATTTTACGAAATTTCTGTAATTATATCATAGGAATATTAATGTCTTGAAATCTCGAAAAAAGGAGCCTAAGAACTGTTTATTGCTTATAATAATGTTTGCTCTTCCGGAATATGTAAAATCTACTTATTTATATTTTATTCTTTTGGTTTAAACAATTAGTGAAATGTTTGACATGCTTAATTTAAATAGAACACTGCATCGAAAATCTTTTATTTCTATAATGTTATTTATCATGTGTTCATGTTGAAAAGCAGCGTATATGTATAAGGAACACTTGAAAAAGTCAATTCATATTCTTGAGATTAGTGTGCATATTATACATTTTTATCTTTACTAGAATTTTGAAACAAATGGAACACGTAGGTGGTCTCCCTGGTGTGCCATAAATTCATGTAAATGACGAGCGCAAACAAGCTTTACTGTTGAACCATAAAGTAGACCACTTAATTAAAAAACTTTTTAATTTTTCGAAGTGCAGTCTCAATTTTGTATTTTTTTAAGACTATTATACGCAAAAGTATTAAAAATGTTATTTTTATAAAAATAAAGATTGTTATTTAGTAAAACAGAGTTTAACTAACAAGACAAGAGGAGGCTATTTCGAAATGATTTACATTGAAATTAGAATACACTATAAATGATCAATTAAAAGTTATAGCTGAGAGAATCATTGCTTCGGACGAGACAGCTGGGTTATAAATTGCAATGGTAACAATTTTGTTATTGATCGATTTTATTGGTTGGCGACTGGTTTCCGACCTGTTTCCTCCATCGTTCATAGACGGCGCATTCTTTTTCATCATTTATTAAAAGCCTGAATTATCGACAAACTCATTTCTTTAGCAAATGTTTTCAAGTAGTTGTGAGAAAACGTAGCAAATTGTTGATATAATAATAACAAATTGTTAACATAATAAAGATAACAAATTGTTGATTATTTGTTTCAATTGGCCAGACGTTTTTATAAAATAATAGTTGTAAATGCAAAAATTTCGATCTATTAGGTAGATTTATTAACGAGTCCTTTAGTAGACCAAAGCATAACATTTCTTTTCCTTCTGTCGTTACTCCTTTTATTCTTTCCGCTCTTTTTATAGATTTTTCACCATGAAAGATCTTTTGCATTTTGTAAATTTGTCACCAACTCGAACAATTATTTATTCTCGTATGTTTAGAAAATGTTAGAGAATATTTTAGCAACTATGTATCTGTAAGATTTAAAATTTAAAATTTAAAATCCTACAGATACTATTCTATTATATTACAGTTGCTAAAATATTCACAAACATCTTCTAATCCTTCGAACTATAAAGCAGGTCACTTAATTAAGAATTTTTTAATCTTTCGAAGTGTGATCTCAATTTTGTATTTTTTTGAAATTTGAAATTTTCAAACTTTCTGTAGACATAGATTTAGAATTCTACCAATAACAAGCGAATAAATATTTCTACAGCAAAACAGAATATTACATTGCACAATAGAAGTAGCTACGGCAGAGTTATAAGTACAAAGCGTTATAACAAAAAGTGACTGCTGAATATATATCCAGTTCCCTAATAATAGGGCGCTGAGCGCCAAGCAAGGAATATATTTCCCTTAAATCTGTGTATTGAGCATTGTTCACTAGGAGGAATTGCGGATGCCATAAATGAAACATTCGGGACTCATCGCCTCTCCATGAAATTTCGTATTTCACGTCGTCTATGTGCATCCTCGACTGACAAACGCGCATTCAAACGAATGACCAGTTTTTACGGCAGCGATTTTAGCCTTCTAGGTGTGCGCTAGCGCATCATCTCGCGACGGTAAAAACCGAGGGACCGAGGCGATATCGTGGCAACATAACGAGCGTGAGACGAGAAAAGAATCTATTAAATGGACGATATCAGTTTCATGCCAACTGTCTCTACGATTCTGCGAAGTATCCTTCCCCGTTCCACTTGCATTGTCTACACAGCCGAATACCCTTACCGAGATGTTTGAGAAGCTTCAAGAGAGAACGCGTGCGAAGCTGTCGATGAATAATGGATCCTCTATTTCGGCGACACCTTCAAGGAACGAAGCCTTCAAAGAAGGTACACGTCGTTGACGTTTCGTCTAAACTTATTCTACGCTTGATCGTCGCGTGCTCAAAGAATCTTTCAATGTGTGACAGTTATTACACGATAGAACATGGACTGATATTAACACTAGGCCTACCGTAACAGTCAATTTTCAATTTTTGCCATTTCATTATTTTTGTTTTCATTAACAGAAATTTACCGTCTAACTTGTTTACTTTTATTTTATAACCAATTATTTGACTCATTACGGTAGGAATTGGTACATAAAAATTACTGGTACATTTAGTGTTAACCTGTTTAATACTAGAAATACCGTACCCTTCAAAGTAATGGGTTTTAGTTTTCTTATTTTATTAAATCTGGTGTTAAATAAAAAATTCTGTGATACAGATTCTGTTGTTATAAATGAATGTTGGATTTTCTATTATTCGTTTTATTTTTAGTTTTTGTTATTATTTATTGTGTTACTATATTTCAATCGTTTATAATCGGTATTTTGAGGAATTACTGAGATATTCTGTAGAAAACATGTAGGTTTGATAATGTATTTGGAATTATTTTTTACTTTGTTATTCACTTTAACACCTATGTATATAGTTTTAATTGTAAAATTTTTATTGTTAAATATTTGTATGGATCAACAGTAATTTCGTAAATTGTTCTTGTATACAAAAATGATGCTTGACTTCGAAATTATTAAAAATCACTGATACATACATTATATAATTGCGTCATATGCTTATATATTTTGTTAATAAACTATATAGTTTTATGTACACGTGAAATCTTATAAATTAATTTCCAAAACCAGGTGTCGAACAGAAAAACTGATTTTTTTTTATTACAAATGTTATTATCGCAATGATAATACAAAAGTTATTTTATACTTCTATGAAATTGTACATTTTGTTATATTTCATACAAATACTCCGAATCACATGCAACCCACCTTATATTGATTGGTAAAAATTTTTGACCATAAAACCTGTTCAAACAGAATTGGAAAAGCCGGGGTAGTCACTGACACAAGTGGTTTACACACATAAAAGAAACTGTAGTGCACTGATGGGAAACCAAAATGTAAACACTATGAATCGTTTACTTACACAAACATGTAAATTGATCTGGTTCACTATTTTTCTCCTTTGATATTCGAACAAACATTTCACCGGGGCACAAAAAGTTGCTTTTAATGTTTGCTTGCCCAAATTTTGTTTACATTGTCTATTACTATTATTTACTATTATTTACTACTATTCATTATTATATCAAAATATTGCTGTTTACATTGAAAGTGAGAAAGAATAGTAAATTTGCAGTTTAAAGACTTAAAAGTATCTGCAAAAGCGAAAGAAATAAGAATGAGTGTGTTTCGTTCGAGATCTGTTTGTCGATTTATCATTAACATGTTGACTATCAAGTTAAATTCACGCAATTTTTGATTCCTGCTGTACAAAATACTAAATAAATTATTAATACTCAGTAAATGATTAACGGTGAAGTAGTTATATCGACCATAGTTGAAAAGTAAATCATAGGGTCAAGGGTTAAAAGGAGCAAAATGAATATATTATAAATCAATAAGAAATTAAACAGTTTTTAGATGTACCTTCATCCATTTTGTATGCGTTAAATAATATTAAATTTAGTTTTTAATTTCACTACTACTATTTTTTTTTAGCATTTACAATATAAATAAAATCTGAAGGTACACATTAAACTTATCATAGAGAAAACTAAAATGGGACACATGTTGCAGGAAAGATACGTGTTCTAAAATGTTAACATTGGTGTACACGTATTTTAATTCGCATAATTAACCTATTTACATAATCGAAATTTGAATGACCAGTGTTAAGATAAATGACGTTTTACAGAATTTCTGTTTTTTGGGATCTTTAAAGAAAATATACATTGTATCTTCTATTTTTAAGAATGACACCAAAAGATCATATCTCACTTAATAGATATATCGTATAGTACCATAAATATACATAAATAACTTATTCGAATAAGTAGCTTAATTTTTAGGATTACAATTATTTTGTCTAGAGATAAGAAAGCGTAGACTCAGACCTACAAAGGGAATACAAAGGTGCGAAAATAGTTTGTGGAATTACACGGTGTAGAAATGTTGCAAACCTTTAGTGTATTCGTGGAAATGGAGTTTGAGAAATTTTGGTGCGAAATTTTACGTGCATCTACATAGCAAGTTGAATACAAGACAGACAACACGACAAAGAGGTTGCAGCTGCAGCGGAAAGACGTGCGGCAACTTGAACGCTTGAATTCATGGGTTCAGTACTACTTTAATTTCGTGTAATTTTTTCCTTTGTTTCCATAATTCGTATATTGCTATAATGTTTTATTTTGGTGGTTTTAGAATACTCTTATTAATATTAAGATTCTTATCAAACAACATATTTTTTAGATTAATTATAAAATAAGTATGAATAGCATCGCTAACAAAATAAGATGTTATTAATAAACTATGGAATTTTATGCAATTTTACATTTTTATAGGAAAATCAAAACAAATAACAATCAATAAAATTGTACTATCTCCATTAGTGATTTTATTAAATTCAAAATAAAATGAAACTAAATTTATGTATAAATTATAGAAAATTCTATTAATTCTTTTTTTAATGATAAGTATTTATAATTAAATATAGATAATAGTGATATAGTTCCTATCAACAATAATCTTTAAATATTCCCTGCTGACGATACTGACGTGTGAATCTGTCGGATATTCTGTGAATAATAGTTAGAATAGTTTCGGTAGTTTCTGACTACAAGGAAGATTTTACGCTTTAATTCGATATCTCTCTGCGGGGGTGAGTTATATCTTGTTTAATTGTTCGATTATACGAACAACCGGTGCTTCTAATTGTCGATAAATTAGCATTGGAATTAAAGAGCTTGAACTAGGTAAATATATTACCGCATATTTTTGGGTAAAAACATGTGTTTCCGGCATCTAGAAAATTAACGTAATTTTGTAGGATTTGATTCTGAGATTCTCAACGTTATAATCATAGTACCATCCATTATGGCTGCAAACATTTCGAACGAAATAACTCGTGTAACATGTAATCTTAGATTTTAAAGGATATTATATACATATTCCTCAAAACTATTTTTCCTATGCAGCATGAAAATTCAAATTACTGTCGGCTGAGTAATTTCATATTTTTTATTACTAAACGGATAAATTACTGGTACTTTCATTAACACTAGAATTTACAAGCGTTTAATATGATTAATGAGTAATCTTTATAAAAATGGTGACACTCGATTTGCTTTGCCTTCTTCATATTTTCATTAGAGTATTCAAGTGAAACTATTTATTTTAAAAATCATTTCAGGTATTTAACACTTTAAAGATACCAATATTTGCGAAATAAGAAAATCTAAATCCATTATTTTGACAGGTGTCATAGTACAACGTTAAAATTCGGGATTTTCCTCTTACTATACACATATCTTCTAATTCTAAGTGGATAAACGATTTGAGATCTTGTTTAAAATTTCCTTTTTACTTGCAAATAAATTAAATGTAGCTTCATCCTGAAAGTACTTACTCGACAATATATTTTATAACTTTCCAGCATCTTTCGTAAAGACTTGACAAATCCCCTCTCGAAAAAAGATGTGCACTCTCAGTCGACGTGGTCATCAATGCGTTTCCCGAGCTCTTCCACTGTTTCGAAGAGCGTATCAGCCAGATGATGTTCGAGTATCCGGAATAGAAGGTAATCTGACGAGACCAGGTCTAATGAATGAACCGCACGAGGGAGAACTTCCCAGCCCAAGGAATAAATAACGTTCTTTGTTCTTTTCGCTGCGTGTGGCCGAGCGTTGTCACGCCGCAGAATGACTTGCCTGGTTCTGTTGCCAATAAATGGCCCTTTCCACTTTATTTCATCCTCCAAACGGATGAGTTGTTGTCGGCGACGCATTAAATTAACACTCTGACTAAATTGTAGTAATTCGTGACATGCTACAGCCTTCATTTTAGAACGACATTATGGCACACTTCAATTTTTAGTAATTCTTCATTTTTAGGATCATCCAACAAACAATTCTTAAATTTCATTGAATCAAAATGTTTTTAATTTTATAAATCATGTATTATTGGCATTCCGTGTTGTGAAATGTTCATCACATTAATTTACTCAAAAGGCGACCACTGGTCATTATTTGATTCAATCCAGCAAAATTCTGATGTTTGTTATTCAGTATTATTTTGTATAATATAACAATAAATGATATTTTGAAATAAAGTAGCTCTGTTTCTTAAATACAGAATTTTTCTTTATCTTAAATGTAAAAATTTCTATTGATATTTCATTCGAAAAGGATGAATATTTATGATTAGATTAGTTGATGATGCCACAATATAATCAATGTAATGGATTTAGATAAAAATCAAATAATGAAATATTTGTTTAAAAATTTGTGCACTTATTCTAAAAATATAAATCGTAATATTATAATTTTTAAATACGAAAATGTTTCTATTTTCCTGCCAAAGAAGTACGAAAGTCATTTAAACTTCTGTGAATAGGTATATTTCTTGTTATTTACGACTCTGAAATATATTACTCAACTTCACTCATATGTTATTCACTTATGATTAATTGTTAGACAATTTTTGCGCCAAATATTTTCTGCTGTGGTAAACAATTCACAAATATTTTAAATTTTACAAAGAACTTAAATTTGTATAAATTTAAATAAACTTCCTTCATTTTTAAAGCAACTTATTTTTGGAAAAGTAATTTGTGGTACTCAATCTGATTAAACCCTTAAACCCTAAAACCCTATCAATTGTTTAAATTTAAATGATTCCATAATAATTTTTTTAATATCTTTATAATTGGACTACCATCTCAGCAATATTATGCAGTTAGCAGGAGGAAGGAATAATAATGAGCGAGTAACTAGAAATGTTTCGAGGTACCATAATACTACGATTTTGAATGAATCTATCTGGTTATAAGATCGATTACGTGACGAGATATTGAACGATACGCTGTTCTCTCCCAAGGGACAGCTATCATTCTTCAAAGCAGTCAATATTCAAGTTTCTGGAAATCGGCATACTGTTCTTAAAGAGGAACTCTCTAGGGAGGAGTAATTAACACGTGTATCGAATTCGAGCGTAACGGTATACTATAAACCGTTGAACATCTCAGGAATCGTAGGACAATATCGTTATTAACCAAGACCTCTACGAGGTATTCTCGAGACGATCAGTGCGACCGTTTCTCCGAATTGGTCCCCTAAGGGGGATTTCTGTTCTACATGCGCTCATTTAAAGCAATTTTTGGTACTTTATTTCCAATGAATTGAGTGAACGCGTATTCTTGACTTTTTTACATAGATATGTATTTATAATGTTACAAAAATATTTTTAGATTGCCAAATTGTACTTCAACCTGTTACAACAAAATAAATTCTGTAAATACATGATAAATAAATATATGAAGCGATAATTTTGCAATTACCATGGTATCCGAATATTTACTCTATCTAATCTGAAACACGGCAAGCAACAGCCGAAATAATCGACAAATCAAACGAATCTAGTATTTACCAGAATATTTATAAACACACGAGAATCGCGCTGGAAAATAGCGATCGTCAATGTACATTGAAAATAAAAGAAACTAATTTATTCGATTCTATTTTCTTTTCATTCTATCAGAGAATCCACGAGTGAGTTGTGTTTTTCGATTAGGTCGGATAATGGAGATTCCAACGTAATTAAACTATTAGCAGTAATGGAAGATCGAAGGTGAATTCACAGGAAAACGGTGGACAATTGAACGAAATCAGGGGAAAGAGAAGGGAGAGAAGCAGAACATAATTCAGTTTTACGAGTAGCGTTGCACCTTCGTCTCGCGTTATTTATATAAAATCGGCTCGGGGTACTCGCGGCATCGCGTACGGAATCCATCGTCCTATTTATTGCTGTTGCGCTCGTTGTTGCCACGCTCTCGTTGAATTTCTTATTTCTCCTCTTTGTCCGTCCCTTTTTACTCTCTGTATACCCTCGCGATCGTTTTTCCAGGCCCCTCTATTTCGTTTCGTCTCCGGTCGAGTCGCGGACACCTTGGCAAAGAATTATTTATTGGCCAAGTTTCTCAGCGGGTAACTTATGTTACCACAATCGAGCTGCGTCCGCGAAACGGCCAACGGAGGAAATATAAATCTTTGAACGGAGGCCGAAGTCGAATGCTTACAAAGGGCGTCGAAATGTTCGTAATAACGAACGGTGGTCAGGCCGCAGTCCTCTTCTTATTTATGATATTAGAAGCTCGACTGTTCAAAACCGGCCAATAAACAACGGTGGACTGGAATGTCGACGGAACAAGGAAATTATAAGTGGATAGTTATAACTAGATCCGCGAGTTTTTATGCAGATTTAAAAATGTAATTGTAAAAATGGAATTATGCTAGAAAATGGTTCTGCCTAATAAATGTTATGAAAAGCTCTACATTTTAGATGTTTTATATACTTTTTCGTATTGTGTGCATTCTACGCAATTTGCACTTGTAAATTTCCCATAAATGCATAAGGATTCACAGTCTAATTGTAACCGCTAAATGAGAAATTTTGTTTCAACGAATTCTACGAAGATTTTAAATTAAAATTTAGTATAAATACATATAACATGTGAAATATTAATTAATTTGAATGTGATATCGCAATTATAAGAACGGTTTGTGTACAATGATTATATACTGGAAAAGTATCATTTACCAAGGAAGCAACAAGTATGCAATGAATTACTTAACGAACTGTGAAATATAAATTTCTTCTTTATACATTTACTTATGTTTAGTATTGATATAAGTACTATATAATATTTGTTAGAGAAAAATTGTTCATTTATGAGTTCAATTGTTTTTATTAAATCTTTCATATTGTACAAATACTTTTGTTTGATACTTTTCGTTCTAAAGTCTTACATTTTCAATATTTTTCTCTTTGATATGTTTTGCCAGAAAATTTGAATTTGAAGATCTTAAAATCCATAAGTGTATTTAACACTAGTCCACTAGTCATTTTCACACGTATCTATGTTTGCAAGCAGTGGTAAGTCTATTACATTACTGGCTTACCGCAGTAATTTCATGTAATCTGATAGGTTATAATTTCCTAAAATCATCAATACTCCCTCGTGGAATAATAATCACTTACTAGTTATAATAATAAGTGCATATACCGCTACAATTCCATCGACCTATTTAGTAATATTACTCATCTGGTTAGAAAACTTTGTGACTCTTCATACTTGAGAAAAAATTTTCTATATTAATTTAAATATATTTTTTACCAATATATCTATCTAATACAAAAAACTAATTGCATAATCTATATATATATATATTTACTATATATATAGTTATTATATATATATAATGAACATCGTAATTTATATTAATTTAAATTTATATTAATAGTAAAATGCTTACCACTTTTTAATCTGTAAAATTGTTTAAAATCTCCAGAAATTACCTTCATTTCATCATCGAATTTTCCTGCAAGTTTTCTGACATATTGACGTGAGCTTGCGTCAGTAGAATCTTCAAATCTTCGTTCTTATATCCAGTTCCTCATTTAAAGCAGAAGTTGCATTTTCATTGTGAAGCAGGGAAAAATGTGGAAATGGTTAAATGTTTTAAATTAAAATATAAAAATAGAAGCGTGAAAGTACAATTAACACTCGCGTTGCGTATTAATAAAAATTCAAGTAACGAAAAGAACAAACATTTAAGTTAATGGAAGAAATGGCTATAAAAATCTTTCATAATTTGAACTACCAATAATTACGCTATTTATATGTTCAGATTTTGTGTAACTGTTTTATGCAAAATAATGCAAGAATAATGCAGATCTGTATTCAAGATTCTAATAGTCTATAAACCCTTGAAAAATGAGGAGACATTCGTGTGGTAAATTATTGTTATGTATATTTCAACTTGCAATATTTTTTAACTGCTGTCCAGGTTGATACAAAATAGTATCAAACTGTCATTTGTTGTCGTATAGTTAAAAATTTTATAAATACATCACTACTGTGACAAAAATGTGTTAGTAGATTTCTTTAGATCTCAATAGATATTTTTTAATATAGCGCAGAAAATGAAAAAATTAAAAACAATTCTTTTTCTTGGAATAGCATTAAACATTTCGATCTTTCCTTTTTTAGCTAAGGCAAATTCTATCAAAGAATGTGAACAACATTTAAGACAACAGTTACTATAATATATTGTTACTGGAAAAATATGAATAATGCCTATTTTAAATTTTACTAAGAAATTTTCACGTTCTTTTCAGTTTTCAACGTTTTCAATTTTTTAACGTAGGATTTTCGACCAAAAAATCTGGGAAAATTCCTACAGAAAATACGTAGAGCTGCTATGTTATTTTTTGTAGAATTTTTATATGCGATTAAATGGAACACATAGATCGAAAACGGGTAATACGATTTTCCCTATAACTGCCCTCACAATCGAGATAGAGGGTTGAACTCTGAGGGTTGAAAATGTTTCTCCTTTGTAAGCTATCAAACAATCGATCGTCGGTTCAATTTGGTTCAAGGGCACTTTTGACCCCTTATTCAACTGTACATGCTTCTAATGTGCTTAACACGCTTGCTACCAGCATTTGTTCCAGTAGCAATTTTCCTGGTTACAGTATTTTATTGAATAAAACGTGTCTGTACAAAACATGAATAAAATTGAAGGAAAAAATCTCGTCATCTTCCAACATGATACACCATGAAATATTTTATGTAAAATACAAAATGCTTGTCATCGCCAATATGTAACATTGGCAACAATGTAATAAGTCTTGATTAGACGATACAAAACGTATAAACGATATTCAGCTAATTGTTAAATCATAGGGCATATTTCTTTGTTAGAATTGTTTACACTGCAATAAAAAGAGAACAGTATATAAGCTAGAAAATTAGATAATTATTGAAATCCAACAACTATGCGAAAACTTCATCGTGAATCAATGAACTAGTGGCAGGTAATGATGCTCGACGGAGTTCGGCCTTCCTCCCCTATAGCTACCAGCGTTCCTACCCAACAGCGTCCATTCCCTATTGATTTCACCATGAAATCCACTTTAACGCTATTCCTGAGGTTAAGTGCCATCCTTGATTTAGCGTCTAAGATGCTAATTCCAACGATTCCAAGAATATTAGAATTCGTGAAAATAATGTACTCATCTCTATTACACTTTTTTGTAATTCTTAATTAGTATTCGTAAATATGTTTCATGAGATATCTTTCTTTGTCTACCTAACAGTATAATATATTGAGTTGATGCAAAAGTTTTGACGGTTTTTTATAACAGATAAAAAAAAGTGTTCTTGACTGTTCGCTGGCTAAACCAAAACTAAGCAAAAACTTTGTTTCGAAAACAAAAACTTTTTGTTAACCACGTACAAAAAACGTCAAAATGTTTGCAGCAACCGAATAGTATATAATACTTTATAAAAATTTTATATAATTATACAATTTTTATTATAATAATGTCCGTTGAATTGTTTTTAGATTTTATAACAATTTGTGAAATATTTCTCTACTTTTTCCCATATAGTCGGAAAAATTACACTTGAATACATATATCCAATTAAATTGATTTTTAAATTAGATTAACTTCCATTGACTCAATATTTTCGTTTAGCGGAGATTTTTACATCTTTTGTTTGTATCTTTGAGTTTCAATTATTCGATGATAATAAACTATGTTTTACAGTATTCCCAGATTGAGAAACAAGTTCCATAATCAAATATTCTTTCTAGGAACTGCAAAGCACTTCGCATTTCAGACGGCGAGTCCCACTTTCGCCAAGTATTTATCGATTTCAATTTTATCCGAGATAAAGCTTTCCAGAATAAAGTTTATGTTTGGAAAAGTCAATCAACAAAAGAGGGGGGTAGAGAAAATGGAGTAATCGAAGCGAAACAGTATAAATATAAAATGGTCCTAACGAAATTAGATATCGTATTAAAAACTCCACATAAAATAATAAAATAATATAAATAGTATGAAAACACTATAAAAATAAAATGATCCTAATGAAATTAAATACCGTATTGAAGAATTCACACATTGTATTAATGATATATTAAAATATAATGTAGTATCTAGAATGTTTATCGTAGGTTAAGGTATTTCTAAGAAGAGTGAATGTAAGAATGAGTGTGAGTGAAGGGCAGGCTGCAATACGGTCGAGGGAAAGTGGCCTGCACAATGTCGTGGACCCAAGACTGCAGGGCCAGCTTTCCAGGGGTGCATCCGAGTGTTTATGATGAGTGCGAGTGAGAAGAATGCTTGTGGGGGAGAGAATGATTTTTGGGAGAGAATGTCTGTAAGAGAGTTGCGGGAGCAGAGTTGTGTGTTGGCCTCCGTGGCATTGAGTTGTACTTTTTACGTATTGTCCGTGTTGTTTCCATATCTTATTAAATACATATATTTATTCCTAGCTCTTGATTACTCAAGATCTACCTTTTCATTATCTATACTATAGTAACACTATAATAATAATATATTAAAATACAATAATACAATACAATAACAAAATCTAATAATAATTTGGTAAACTCATGTCAATGTGTACTAATTATAATACTCAACTTAAATTTCTTTTGGCGCAAAATTAGAAGCTCAAAGAAATTAACTTTTTTCAGATTTAAAAAAGTTCTATAAATTGAGTATTAAATAAATATATGTTTGGAAAACAGTAGCTGCTTAAAAATAGAATATCCAATAAAAAATTGTAATATCTAATAGAAAATAAAAAATTATCTACAATTTGACGCATTGTAGATGAAGATTTGAGATATTATGTTTTGCTAACATAGAACAAGAATGCGAAGTTCATGTAGCGTGAACTTTAGATGACCTAAGGAAAAGTTTATATGAAAATAAAAGTATTTAGTTCCAGACGTTGTCAGCATCTGACAAGTTAGAAAAGATCCTTTCAAAAGTAAGAGAACTTTAGTTTGAACTTAGTCCTCTCCTTAAATATTCTCACAATTCGGTTAAAATTTTGTTGTTACGTTTTTTTGACTACTATTTATACCAATATACTGATGTTTCATAACATATTCACTTTTTTCGAATTGTAATATTGAATTTATGCTCTTTTAATTGAATCGCCCTGTTAACGTTATAATTTCTACTTCATTAATATAAACGGTTTCTCACATGAATTGAATATATACATTATTTGTAAATTATTTATCGGTATATACTAGCAGTCAGGATCAAATTGTAAATATTCATACATTTTTATTGATAAATATGTAACTGTCTTTAAAAATTAATCGTGGTACAATTTTAACATCGAACAAAGATTCACCGTTATTAACTTTTATTATTTGCACTTTTTTAATCTTGTTTGACAAATTATTAAAAATATTTAAATTTTACTATGAGATATTGGAAAAGTAATGAAATTTTTAATGTAATGCTTATTGAAGTAATCTTGGAGATGACATACAAATATATTCAGCGTTAGTTACATAATTATTAAAGAATTGAGATTTATTATCAAATTCATCGTAACTTTTTAAAGAGAAAATATATGTCATTTCTTATGTAATAGTGTTTGTCACTGTACTACACCGTTTTCATACAGCCTACTAAGACGAATATATAGAATGACCTGACACGTAGGCAATATTTAATCATTTAGTATTGTATTTCGTCTGAGAAAAATCAAAGAAGTTTTAAAAAACATGTATGCTATACAACCTTGTTTACAAAATATAACAAGATTTTTTAGTACGTATTTTTTTTAATTTTATTATCTGTACAAGAAATTCACAGTACCAGCTAATGTGATTCACAACATGTATATCAGTTTAATACCCACATTAATAAAACGGAATTAAATAGAACGCATTTCAATATATACATCTTTTATTGCTTTCAAATGATGAATCAATCCCAAAAATATCTTAGATATTTACGTAGAATATAAGTAGTTTTGCAATTTGATTAAAAGAAGTAAAATTTAAGGAAAAAAATTAAGAAAATTACTTTGAAGAAAAACTTTAATCGTCAACAATTCGATGGCAAGATTAACAAATCAACAAATTACAACATTTGTAGAAAATTAACATATGCATTGATCTTCATAAAAAGTACGAAATATTTCTCAATCCGTAATTAAAAAAGACAAATTTTGTTGACTGAAATGTGATTTTTTAGAAAGTGGAAACAATACATATCTAATATTCGAAATAGGAAAGTAGTAATGTAAACATTGTATAAAGTTTAGTTTTTTTCTTTTAAAGCTATGTTGTTCTTCCGTTTATCATTTGCTTTCTATAAAAGAAAATTAAAATGGAATCATATACTTCAATATCTTAAGAATATTTGATAAAGCAGTATCAAATTTTAGAAATCTTTAAATTTTATAGATAAGCAATGTATTTATGCAAATTCGTCTTCATCAGAAGATACATCAATTTCTTTGTGAGTATGAGTAGCAAGATAGGTTGACGATGTCTTCTGGCTTTATAGCATATTCGATATGAAGATGGAACTGCGGCGATAAATATGTTAGGTAGAAGCAATTGGAATCTAGAGTGTTTCGTCTAAGTTCATGTACCGAACGACCATAACCTCGTTCCCGTGTATAATGTGTGGTTTGCCTTCGACTATCCTCGAAATTGTCGTGTATCGTGTTCTAACCCTCTCGGTAGTTCCTCGAATAACCATTGTCGGCAATCCGCAGCGTTCGCGGAATTTCTTAATATACGGATCGCATGGCTTATTCACCCTTTAGTGTCCAAAATGAACATGTATCATCACAATTAATTACATTGTTTCAGAAATATACTTTTCAACCTAAAATATAACTTGTCGACTGTTAAAAATATTCAAAACACGTGCCAACGTTCAAAGCATCTATTCTTTTTTAATTTATACCAACCTGTTTCAATTCTTTCTGAATCTTATTAAAAATGAAATCTATTCTGATTAACATACTTCCTTCGCTGGACATAATTTATTAACACTAGATTTACGGACGTTTATTGTACAGTTTATTCTATTGTTCCTAAAAGAGTTGATGTCTGTTCGTTTAGTTCTTAGAAATTAGGGATTAAAAATAGACAATTGGAATACGTATTTGTGTAATTACATTCGTCATAACCAACATAAACGTTGACTAAGTAATGTTTATAAAATTCAGTATGTATCAAATTGTTGCATTCCCTAACTTTAGTGTTCAGTTAATCTGATCGAGTTTTAAGAATAAGTTATTTAAATAAACTTTATTTAAAACATACTTCGTTTTGTCACCGATAACAGTTTCATTTGTTATATTATTACATAATACAATATATTCATAATATTTTATATTTTATGCCATGTTACTGAATTATGCACGATCTATTCTGATCTATTAGGCTTTTTTCAGTTTTCAATACCATTATAATGCTACCGTTTCAAAATTTCTGCTAGACCAAATGTTTCAGACAAAACACGAAAGAAACTTATCGAAAACCCTAACATGTAATTTGTTCGTAGATCCCATATGGCTAACTCTCCTGTTTCGAATATTTTGAAAGTTTAATGCTAAAATACATTATTATTTCTTTATATACATAATTTCATCAATTTCTTCTACTCTTCATTTGATAGAGTTAATCGTCTTGTTAAATGAATGACTCACATATAATAAGTCATTTCACACGAACATATAACTATTTGAAAAATTTTAACTTTTATATATTACCATTATGTTTATGTCTAATTAAATAATTTTCAGTATCCTTAATGTATAAATACATAAAGAAAAGATATTTTCTATAAGGAAAAACATTGTATATCTTTACGTGCACAAGTAACAACTAACAAGTTAAAAGTAAAAAATAAAGTACAGTTTCTTTAGATCCTTATATAATTATTGTTCATTAAAACTTTATGCAACGATATCAAATTTGATTATTAAATCACATTAAAATCTTATCACTAAAGAACTGATATCTGGTACATTTTCTTCGCCGTGATGGACGAGGAAGTATCTTTGCAAAGTATCTGAAGGTTTTTCCAAGTACTGGATATGTAACTCTGTAAGACTCAGCTGGAGTTCTGAGAACTGCTTTAAAACCATCTCAAACCTTCCGATATGATGTAAAGCCTGTACGGACATCTAAGGATTTTTCTGAACGTCTTCTGACGTACATCTACCTTCCACATATCTGAAGATTACAATAAATATGTCCCCTTGAAGATATCGAGCAAGATTTAATGTAGTTTAAACAGTTATGAATACAATAAATGGAAAAACAGTAAACTTTTATGTATTCATATAAAATAACGATGTTTAATATCAATGTTGCTTTTCGAAAATTATTGGAAATATAATAAAGTGATTCATTTTACCTTTTTTTTTGCGTATGAAGTAATGAAATAGTTCTGTTTATATTTTTTCTATGTAAATATTTTCTGCATATTTAATTATGTTGAATGCGTTTAGCCCCTTGCTTTACAATAACGTGTGAGACTCGTGGTGAATATTTTAAATAGAACTTAACAAACATAAATATTACTGAATGTTTGTGAATTCAAATGAAATGTAGCAAACATAGGCATAGAATATACCTAACATTTGTCTCTTTTTTTAAGTAAATTATTAACGGTAAAGTAGTTTTGTCGATCATAGTTGAAAAATAAATCGTAGGGCAAGGGGTAAAGCTAGAAATATTTATGCGCAACGAATACTTATATTGATACCAACAATGAAATTCTTAATTAATGAAATCCGAATTGATAAATAAGTTAATTTGTATATTTACATATCACCGGAAAAAGGTTCATAAAGTCCTAAGATATGCTACTTTAAAATTCTTTTAAGGAACTTCTTCACTGCGACACTTAAACAACGAAACCATTTTCAGAATTATTGGTAAATAGAAACGTTATAGAAAATATAAATAATTCTATAGAAAAATTTTGCAAAATTTCGAGTAAATTGGACAATTTACTTTTTAGATATTATAGCTTTAAAAGAACGCATTTGAAAATTTAACTCTTAGCCAACCAACTGGAGAGATCTCCCACTTTTTCCCTCTCTGGTTATCCTTCTTATTTTCTTTACTTTTTCTTTTATCATTTAATAAGATTTGATCTGAGGATATTTGAAATTCAATAAATATCTTTTTTGCTTACGCAAAACACAGTTTTCAATAAAATCTGGTGAAAGTGTTTAGTTAAAGTTAACGAAAAAGGTTATAGTTATCGATTTTTTTAAGCGGTTACCTAAATGTTAAGTAATTAGAAATCAATCAATTCGACTGCATCGTAATTCAAGTGTTCAAGATGTAGTTTCCAGGAGTTTCCTTCCGTACGAAGAGAATTGAATTCCAATTATCAGCACATTCTCGTGCAGGTATTACGACTTAATGCGTCCAGTGTTGAAGCACATTCCGCTGGTGCTATTCAAACGTGTTTCGACGTACGCCCAGTAATTAATAAGCATTGCTTTGAGTTATCCAAGCGGGACTTATTATCGTGTTAATGTGAGCTCTATGCGTTCTCCGTAATATGAAAAATGATCGTTAAGCAGTATTCACTTCCTAATAAGTCATAAATACCAGTGCATATTGTTCGTGTATATTATTATTAAATTAATCCACATGATTATGATGATTTTCTTAAATATAAATAATGAAAATGAATATTTTCTTAAAATGTTTTATGACGTTTTTCCACTAATGATTTTTTGAAAACGTCATATTCTGTTTAACACTAGAACAACCGAGCGTTTAACATGATTAATATGTAATCCTTATAAAAATTGTACCAATAGATTTTATTTTGGTTTCTGCATATATTTATTACAATATTGAAGTGAAATAATTTAGTTTCTCAAATTATTTTCGATATTTAACGCTTTGAAGATATCAATAATTGCGAAATAAAATAATTATAAAATATATAATATAATTTCTACATGATTCTGTAAACTTTCTTCAATGATTAAGTAATTTCATTATTCCAGGTTTATAAAAATCACTAGTTTTCAAACATGAAGGATCAAATCAGATTTCAGGAGTAATCTTTAATTAAAAAACTAAAGGTTATAAATGAAACAACTTTAATTGAGAGTCAAGTAGAACGAACATTAACATGCTCTTAAAAGCAAATTATAGATCTTTATGTTCATTTATTTATATGTTTGTTATCCAAGACATAATTAAACTTACTTCTGTACGTTAATGATTTCAATGAATTCAGAATAATTTGCAAGTGTATGAATTTCTATAGAATATTGCGAGTTATTGATTTTTGGAAATTTTTATTAGCTGTAAATAAAAAACCATTCTCAATCTGCTTATGATATTACGAGATATTCTAACGAGGATATTTGACGTGGCTTTTCGAGCGATAAAACTTGACGAAAACTAGTAGCTTGATGTACAAATTTGAACAATCGACGTAGTATTGTGCAGTTTTGAAAAAAGCAATCTAAGCAGCATGCTGATTTGTCTAAAATTTCAAATACGTATTGTTCAAAATTATTTTTCTCTTTGCTCACCTGTCAATGTATTTTATAATGAAAGAAAAAACTTTTGTGAATTTTAGAAATGTTTGTACATTAAATAATTATTAACATGATTAAACAACATTAATTTGGTTTTTCTTTTATACTTAAGTATATATTCTCAAGAATATATGTATTTGTCTCGATGCCTTTTATTTGAGTAGCTTATAATACTATTCTAAAATAGATGAAGAATAGTAATCTTTTATCGAGTCGTTACCCTGTAAAAGAATACCCATTTTTTGAGGTTACAAAGGAATTATGGTCCTTTCACGAAGATTTTATTGAATGAATAATAAAGACGCCATTTGATTGTCGAGTTTTCGTCGTGGTCGATTTTACTAATTTCTAAAATCTATTTGGTTAGTCCCTGAGAGAGTAAGAACACACTTTCCGCTTTTTCCAAGTTGATGACGGTGGAGACCGCTTTTCCTCAGAGTACAGCGTGTGTGAAAAATTAATCAACCTTTAGACTATCACGAGCGAAATTTCACTTCGAATTTTCTCTTAACAATATTATAAGAACCTAATAGCTAATTTCATGGATACTTCTTCAGACTATCAGTGGTGATAGCGTTATTATAAAACAGATCAGTTCTCTCGTCTATGGTGCTGTAAACGTAACGTGCATTCCTTTGATGATAGCTTTAAGAGCCAATAACCGTTTATCACCTCATAATTTGATCCGACGTTACTCAGAATATTTTTAAACTACTATAATAAAAATATTTCATGGACACTGTAAATATCGAGTTGGTGGAAAAGTCTTTTCACCTTCTAATATTGGAATTAGTTTTATCGTTTTTACGTATTTTAAATTTTCCACAATTATTCTCTTCTAAAATTTGTTAATTCACATCAAATAATTGTGTAAAGCGAATTTGCACTTTTACGAATGTTACGTAACCTTTTTGCATTTAAACCTTTGCGAAAGAACGTTACAGGACCAGTGGCTCCGAGCTTTAATATCTACAATCATAGATTCCATAAATGATAATACAGAAATTATACGTTGTATGCTACAGCACACTATATTTTATGAATTTATGCCAAACGTAAACGTATAATAATACGAAGTGAAAAAAATATTCAAAAGAATTTAAGAATGCCGTTACTTTATTTTCAACACATTCAAATTTTTAATAAAAGAAACCAGTTTCTACTTAACCTCTGCCTATTTTAATTACTATGAGAAATATTGATTTTGCATACAAATATATTGTCCATTAATCACAACAATTCTTTGTAATGTTTGTAAATAGAATATGCATTTACCTAAGTAGGTTCATATTTACATATTAAGACATATGTAAAAATGATAATTATTAACTAATAATAGTATTCCTAGAAAATCTCGAAAAAAACGAAATAGGAAATCTCATCAAATTTTTAAAAGAAGCACATCTAATAATGAAAATAGTATAATAGAAACGATCGTCGCTAATAACCACAGTAGTTGATGTGCCCTTAAACATGATTTTAAAAAAACGCATTTCTATAGCATTTAATTAACAAATATAAAGTCTTTATAGTTTAGTTAGTAGACTAGTTAATAAATTAAACTACAAATTCTGTCTAGTTGCTACTTAAATACCCAAACAATGTGTTTATCAATTAATATTTATCCTTTTTACGTACATCTAAATAGGTACTTAAAATACAGATTCTATTTATAAGTATCAGTAAATTAGTAAGACATTAGACTAGTTAATAAACTGAACTATAAATTCTTTCTACTTACTGGAAGCCGTTCGAAAAATTGTTATTTTCTCGATTAAAGGAACAGTAAAGACAATATCAAGAGAAGTGTTCTCATGGGAGATCCAAAAGGGAAAAGGAGGAACATGCAGGGCTTTTCTCGAGTCCCGGGGCGCTGCAGCCGGTCTTCGCTGATCGACCGCTTCCGTTTACGGAATATAATGCAAGCCGCGTACTCTCCGGAAAATGAGCGGGGCTGTTTTGTTCTCTGATTGGAAAACTACGAATTGTTTCCTGCCGACGATGTATCCCCGGGACAAAACTGGAATGGAGACAGAAACGAGACCGCGAAGGAATCGAGAAGAGAAATCGGAGCCGGATACGTTTTTGATTTCCAGTCAATATTTCGTCTCCATTGGAATTAGTGAGTGCTGGAAATCAATCTCACCGAATGGCCGAATAAAAGTCGATGTTCCATCAAATTACACCTCGATGGTCAATGATGAACACGATTAAAATTTTCATGGAGACCGTTCAAGTTCGTTCACTGAAAGAACCCACCAGAAAGTTGGGATATTATGGCTGGTTTTCATGATATCTTATTGAACCATAATTTGAAGCTTTATGTTCTGACAGTAAACTTGTTTTTAACCGTATTATTTTTGTTAAAATTCTACTCTAATCTAAACTATAGTAGGATCCCGAGTTACACTCTTCTGATTTACATCCTTTCGCAGTTACGTCGTCTCCATGTAATACGGCAGTCAATTGTTTTCAACCAACATTCCTCGTTTTACGTGTTTAGTTCTAACTCAATTAACCTGAAACTTACTTGAGTGAGGAATTCGTCGGGCAATGGATTTATTTTATGGATAAATAATTTCAGATTATATAATCTATACACGGTTTAAGAACTTATCAAAATATATTTACAATAAACATAAAGTACAAGTGCAATTAATAGAGAATTAAGACCATTAGTTGCGGATGTGTAATAGCACCACAATGTCCGATATCCCCATCCTTAAATTATATTGTTAAAAAACGGAATACTAGTGAAATGCAAAGTTTTGAAGTTAACCAAAAAATAAATTTGCTGAAAACAACTGTGAGAACGTTTATTAATGATAAAGTACCTATTTTAATGGCAATAAAAGAAGGCCATCATCCGATACGTTCCAGTATTATTCGTGAACATCCTGATCTTTTCGGTTCTTTGTAAACGTTCGTTAAATATAATCTCTTTAACATTTTTATACATTTCAAAAAAAAATGTATCTTTTAATTTGATAAATAGATGTACAGATATGTATGTTCACATGCATGTATACATGTCTATCTTGTGAATCCCGGCTTCCGTCCTTTTCGACTTACATCGCCCACTCCAGAACCAATTAACCCTTTCGGTCATGGTGACCTCATATAAGGACATACTAAACAAATGCTTGGTGCATTTAAATTGGGTAAATTTTATTGTTTGTAAACATTGTCCTCATATTATCATAACCACAAATTCCATTTGACAATGGTGTCGACCTCTCTTGTCAAATTATGTTATCATAAAATAATACTAAAGACACACATTCAAGTGAACTCTTCCCAGCTATCTTAGGATTGGATAGCTTTACGCCTTTGAGGTAAGGGTGATTAACTCTCTAACCGCGAGCGAGTTTTTGATTTTTTGGCTGATTTTATTTGTTATGCAGATGCGTCCTAAAAATTAGATGAAACGGAACTAACTAAAGGAACTAATAAATCATGGGACAGATGATAACTAAAAATTGTCAGATAAAGTACTCAGGGGAAATTCAAATTTAATTAAGCTGAAATATTTTACAAAATATTTAGAATGCAAATTCCTCGTTGTTAGCGATTGGAGGGTTAATAGGTACTATATATTACGATATAAAGACATATAAGCGCACACATTGGAAAATGAGTAATAAATAAACATGGCTAATTAAATTAATATAAGCGAGCAACTGTGTGAAAGAAATAAAATAAAATAAAATACATTGTGTGTAGTATACTACATATGCATTATAGCTAAATTGTTTAATACTAAAACTACCAAGCAGTTAAACTGACTTTCTGAAATTCCTCTGTGGAAATTTCAAAATTGTATTTATTGAGATTTTAGTTGATTTACAATTCAGTTCGCGTATTGCTAAATCGATTTCTTTAATAATTGCTCAGAGAAACAGCTGTTATCTTTTTAATAATTGTAAAAGTAAGGAATCAGAAATGGGTCATTTTTAACCCGTCTGATATTTTTAGTTAACATTGCAACGCATGATAACAAATAGCAAGTAAAACAGAATTAAGTAAAAATAAACCGTTACCACGTCTCGAATTATATTTCCCACTAATAATGAAATTCCCTAATCCAATTAAAAGTAACGCAGTCGAGTACTCGCGGTTCAGTACTTCAGCGACACAATCAATGTACCCACGCTCGGCGGAGAGAAAGAAAAAAGACTGAAACGTTCGAAAGAAATGTCGGTGTGCATTAATTTAAACTACTTTGCCTCGTTTTTATCGACCGCGGCCGACCGTCGAGTATCTAAACAGAGCAAAGCATTTTTCCACAGAAATACTTCGGCGATTTCCTTCATTTTTAGTTTCCATCGGAAGCTCCGTTTTCCATCGTTTCCTGCGAGCACTCGACTTCCTGGCTCCATTCTTTTCGCTCCTCCGTCGGGCTTTTTTCTTTCACGCGATTTCACGCTTTCGTCTCCGCCGGAAACAGAACGGCGGGAGGAAGGGGAGGGAAAAAAAAGGACGCAGGCAATGAGGTCAAGTATAAAAGTTCTTAGCAAAGGAAGAAAAGCTCGTGGAAAAGAGTGGTCCCGCGTGGAGGCGGGTCATAACTCGAACCGCTATGCCATTCAATTCTCGATTCTCGATACGAGCGAAGGGACTCTTAAAGAGCACGATACAACCGAGCCAACCCGCGGTTTAAACTGCGCACCCCTCCTCACACTCAACGCACTGTTTTACGATTGAAACGTTTACATCGGCAGCGTACCGGGGCGAGGGTTCGCGACGTTTAGAAACTGCATCGTATTTTATTCATCGTGACATATTCCTGCCTTTCGACAATTCCAGGCGAAGATAAACGAACGGTTTTCTTAATTGCAGGAAGTGCGCCGTATTTTATTCATCGTGACATATTTCTGCCTTTCCACGATTTCAGCTGGGGTCTTTTTAATTGCGAATGGTATTCTTCGTTATCAAAGTTTTCAACTTCTAATTTGTTTCTTTTTTCTTGGGAATATTCTTTCTTTTACCACTAGTTGATTAAAAGTACAGATTTTAGTGTTATAAATTGGGAAACGCGTATAAGAATGGGAGCAATATGATTCAATAAATTTCCGAAAATTTAACATATGTTGTATAAAGTAACATTATTGAAAATAAAGTTAAAACATAATTTTGCATATCGAATAATAAATGTTGACATTGAAATCAATAATAGATTATCAAATCGTAATAATGTTTAATGAAGTTAATAATAAAACGTGTAAAAATTCCTATACAGACATACAGCTGTCAACCTATTTTCAAATATCTTGAACAATTATAAATCCAAATAATAAAACAGCTACATACAAGAACCATAAAGCTACATCAGTTTACAATTACAAACCTTGAAGTTCCATAAAATTATATTCAAAGAAAAGCTGTAATTAACCAGTTACCTGCGTTCGACGAGTATACACCATTCATCTTAAAACGCAAAATGGCACCAATCTTTTCAACGAGTTATTTATTTTTCCAGAGACACGCATTGTTCTTCTTCGTTTCGCTGTAGTTTTCCGTTAGAATGTATCATAGATTCATTTTTCCAGCATTTGACAAGCATGCATTGTATTATTTGACTTTATCTCGCGTACAATGAGAAATTTTTCAA
Source organism: Nomia melanderi (assembly GCF_051020985.1). Lineage (NCBI taxonomy): Eukaryota > Metazoa > Arthropoda > Insecta > Hymenoptera > Halictidae > Nomia > Nomia melanderi. Next base: position 3,315,525 of record NC_135009.1, read on the forward strand.
ACTAAATTCCACAGTTAACTGGTCAAAAAGTTCTAATGAACTCGCGACCACCTTAAAACCAACAAGCGTAACGGTATATCGAACGACTCGATAGAAACAGAAATTCGAAACGCGGTAGCCTCGTAAAATCCGACTCCTTGTCCTATTTTTCCGTCGATAATCCGATCAGCTCAGCTTCGACATCGCTCCTGTTGAATTGTTCCCTTTCTGAAACGGCGGAAATGTACATTCAGAGAGACATCCGGCTATAAGCCGCCGCTGCACGGAGAAGGGGTGCAATTAAAGTTAAACTACTATAACGAGACATCGATAGGCCGGGCGCTAGATCGCAGCGCGGGGCTCGAAAACGATTAGAAAACGAGAAAGAGGGAAGAGTTTTAACGGAGCGGCAGACAGGGCGCGGGTAGAAGGGAAATAGCTAGAAACTGCCTCGAGTTCGTAAGTTTTAATTGGCAGACAGCGCGGCGACCTACTACCATTTTACCTTCACCCTTCCTCTAGCCACAGTTTCGCCACAGCCCTTCCTCCCCTTCCCACCCCTTCGAGCTTGGGCGCAGCGATAATAATTATAGTTACTCTTTGTTTTATAAATTAACTCCGGCTCCCTGGGCCCTGTACCTTTGCGGATTCCACGATGAAGCGGATTCAAGATACTTTACATTCAGTTCAACTGGTAATGGATTAACTGCTTATCGTCTTCTCAGTTTGCCGGCCGCCAACGCCGCCATTGATAATGTTTTTCTAGCGCAGTCTGCTCCGTGTTCGACCGGGTTCCCGATTATTCGAGGCTTTTTCGGTTAGGTCCGACCGCGTGTTCTTTCTTCCCGTGTAAAACTAATAAAACTGGTTCGTTTAAATAGAAATAAATGATGCGCGGAGGCATCGATCGATATGGAAGTTATAATGAACGAAGTTTCGAACAGTTGCGTAACGAATTGTTTTTTATGCGTGGCAGAACACACGCGATTAAGCATTTTAATTAATGAAAACGGAGTCCGTTGCTTTATGTAGATTTTAAAGTGCTAATCAAGGAGATTGTTTCCGAGGGTATTTTAAAACGCATGTTTAGAGAATGTTATCGGGATTATTGTATATTGATTAGATCAGCATTCAGAGAAATACGGAGAGTAAAATGTATTGTAATATGTATTTATGTTTTTTATGTCAATTTATTCGGATTAATGTATATTAATGGTAAGAAATTTGATGGTTTAACACTACAACTGCTGGTCGGGTCAAATTGGGCCACTTCAGAATTTTTATTTTGCAAGTATTTAAATTATGAAAGTATGTTTGCGAAAGATTTTCAATTAAATTTGTGTACTTGTGGAGATACAAGTCTATGCGACCTTTCGAATCTCAAGAAACATATTGTCCTAATTTTTATAAAGAATTGGGAATAAGTTATTCTGATTACTTAGTGTTAGTGTTTCTGTTAGACTTAGAGTTAATAATATTTAGGTTGGTATATAAGTTTCGATGTTGGTAGCTCATTATTATAGTCAAACCAATGAAACAATATTAAAAGATAATGACACTTTTATATTAACATTTTAATAAAATTTTAATACGATTTTAATTTTAATTCAAACTATGATATAGAAAAACTCACTTTCTACGAAAATACATTGAAAGACGTACTTACATATATGTTTTCGATAAATTCTTAATTCATAAAGGAAGGTGTCCTTAATTAGGGAAAGGTAGGACATCTTAAATATAATTTCTTCTACAAAAGAGTTTTTCCTAATATAGAATGCTTTTCAATTCAAATAAGTGGAAGGGAATACTGAATAATTAATATTTTATGAAAAAAGTTAAATAAATTGCAAATAATATTAGCCAAACAAAGCAGTGTTACATAAAATATTTTTACCTCTCAACTCGTATGATGGAACCGTGTGGTTGAAACATGAGTCTGGTAATGTCTACTGCACAAATGGCGTTTTGATATCACATACGGGAAATGAAATTCTTATAACTCAGTTGCATACAAAGTTGAATATAGCGTATTTTAATAGACGTGTATAAAATAATACTTTAACTCTTGCAAGACTATTCATGAACAACAGTTACAGTGCTATTATTACAACATTTTTCGAAATTAAACCCTTTCCCTATTATTTTTTTAACAACTGCGCACATTAGATATATTTCATTGAAAATGATTAACTGGAAACAAAAAAGAATTCCATACTCTTCCTATGTGTACATTTACTATAAAAAAGAAGAACTTCTAATAAAGAAATAACATTCAATTTTAACTGAAAGGAATAGAGTGCCATTTATACTTGTTAATTTCGGTTCATAATCTTTGTCAATAGCATGATGCAACATTATAAAACAAGAGGTTAACTCCATTTTAACCCTAATCGTACCACGTGTTTTTATAACGAATCATACCACGATGTAACTCTCAGTCACTTATGACAATAAAAAGAATGATTAAAATGTTATTGTTTTTGCTTATAGGGCCCAAATTTTAAAAGTCTAGAAAATATTTTGGAAATGCAATATGAAATAATAAAAAAATTTAAGTAAAAAGTTCAAATGTGACTCAAAGTCACATCGTGATCCGATTAGGGTTAAATGTATTGTACGCGTTTCAGTACATAATTTTATGGATATTTTGAAAAATTTAATGTACAGTAGAAATAAAAGGATTATATCTATTTTAAATTGAATTACATTTCTAAAACATGCTACGGAATATACGTATATTCATATGGAAATATATATGTAGTATGTATTCTGTTACTGATGACATGGTCAATTAAAATATAGAAATGGACTTTTATACTAAACTTCCAAATACATAACAAAACCTTTGTATATGAAACTTATTTCGAAAAAAAGGAAAGTGAATGTTTCCAATCCAGTAACGTTGATTTATTATGGAACATTGAGTACGAAATGAAAAATCACAACATACAAGTAGATCTTCGATACATAACACACATTGTTAAGTACTCGTGATCGTTGATCCGGCTCGAAGGACCAAATGTAAAGCACTCTGACTGTCACGAGCACTTTGAGTATATGCTGAATTTTTCTCGAAGGACCATCAAATGTTGGGGCTAAGGGTTCTAATAACTGATTGACTGAATGATATACCTCCCTGAATGGAGGTTTTCTGAAGTGTTCCTAATTTGTTCCTGAATGAACATGATTGCTAAATGAACGTGTTCCTGTTTCTAATTCTCAACTGATTCTAATTCTGGTTTGTTTCTAAACTGTGTTCTAACTGTATTGATGTTGTTTCTGGCTTGATTCTAAACTCTGACTGATACTGTTTCTGGTCTGATTCTAAACTCTGCTGTTCCCAACTCTCTGGAGGGTTTTTATAATCCTCCTGGGCCCACTCCCTCCCTCTGGATGTACGAAGGTAGGCCTCAAGGGGCGGTTTTCTCATCCCTTCCTAAGTATGATGACCACTCCTGTATCATCCCCTTCCAGTACGCCCGTAGCGCGGTATTTCCCTGGAGCGGGGGTGACGGAGTTGGTCGCTATGCTGGACGAATGTTTGGCAACGTTGGGGAAATTCCATTAGGCCAAGATCCTTGAGGACACTTTTTTCTGGAATTCTAATGGACCCTCTGGAACACGAGTTTACGATACCTGGGCTAAAGTGGAAAAAATAGACAATGGTTGATCTCTAAACTGAACCCTTATGTGCCGCATATTGGCTGAAGGCCGGCTTGTTAAAGTACCGGGCGGAAAGCTAACGGTTATGAACGTCTCTATGAATATTTTTCCATATCGTAAAATTGTCCCCTTGTTGTCCTAACACACATCATTACCCCTTTTAAAAATTTTATCATAAATAATTTTAGCCTAAACTATGCAATATTTAAATATAAATATTAAAAAAAAGTATGATATAAATTTAAAAAATACATTTAAAAAATGACTATAAATTTTATCCATAATATTTAACATATATTATTAATGGTACAAAAACTTTGTATAACCTTTATAATTAACACAAACACTGTTTGTGCACCGGAAAATATTGAATAAATAATTCGAAGTGCACTGTATAAAAAGTTAAATATAAATGGATGTAGAAAACTGAACAGCAAGACAAAGTGTACAACAATATGAATGATAATACAGATGACAATATGATATACGAGAGTACGCTCATTATAATTACAGGAGTCACCCGGAGAAATCTCTGTCGTCCGTCCGCGCGACTTTGAATAATCTCACATTTCCACCGAAAATAACTCTTTTTAAGAGTGGTGGTGGCAAGAAGGTGGTCGTATTTTCTGCCATACGTTAAATAAACACACGCCTCCAATGTAACGGTCATCCTCAGATCGTGCAAGTGACGTGCCCGGAAAATTCTTAAAGTCCTGATCATAGCATCGAACACCATATGATCTTCCTTTACTTTTTAAGAATGTTAGAGTTATGGGTACCAAAGTTGGAGATGCTAGTTCAGCGACAAAAATGCAATATTTTTTAGAAGTGTTCGTACAGAATTTCTTAGAAGCACTAAAACGATTTGTATTATTGAATATTGTGACGCTGTTTTACGATGCACCGCAATAAGCTGAAGCTACGTCGATCTATTCCTGTATTTCTAATTTAGATTTACAATTTTACCGGTGTTTCATAAAAATACAAGTCCAAACAAACACTATCCGAACTTCAGAATTTGATATTTCTATCTCAAAATTGAATTTATCGAAAATAGAAAACGATGTAGCAAAACAATTTGCAAAAGATCAACATTTATTTGAGTAAACTATTCTTTCTAACTTATTCGTTAGAGGGTACGTCGTGGTGATAACGTTAGACACTAGAAAGGAGTAAAGTAGAACGGTACAATTTTACAAGCCGCGAGCTAAAACATTCACAAAGCGTTCTCGGGGCTGAATCGTTAAATTAATCATAGACGCGTGACATCGTAAATACGTGGATGGAGTTCAGTAAGCATGAATTCAAAAGTACACTCGGAGGCTTTAAAAAGGAATGGATAATGAAGCTGGAACAGATACGCAAGTATTACGGGGGACAACAAGCTTGTTCCGCTCCGATATTCTAGAAACGCGTCCCTCGTAAAAAGCAATTGTTTCGGCTTTATATTCGTCTGCCTAAGTACACTTCCGGTGCCTCTATATTCTGCCAGGAATTTCACTTGCGGCCGGGTTACCGATAAAGATGATGGTGTCCGACGCTGGACGTGAAAAGAATTTTTAAACTTGTGACATTTTACATTGATACTAAGAATCAATTTGTTCTCATAGAACTAGTGGTTTTTAAAAGTGTGAAAAGTTGTTGTTTCATCCATTAGCTTTTTTTCATTTTTTGTATTAACGTTCAAGTATGAACGTGAAACACAGTAGACTCTTAATGCTATTGTTAACACTAGGTTCACAGACGTTTATTGTACATTCTATTCTATTAGTCTTAAAAAAATTGATGTTCTTTCATTTAGATTTTGAAAATTAGAGATTTAAAGATTGAGAATTATTGCGCCAATCAGAATTGACGTAAACATTAACTAAATAATGTTTATGAAATTCAATTTGCGTCAAACTGACGCATTCAGTAAATCTAGTGTTAATAGACTGATTGTTGAATCTTGTATACTTTACTGTACTTTAATTTATCTGTTCAAAGGACACACATATACAGTAATAGTAAAACATTACCTGATATTTTAAATTAATTTATATTATAAAACTAAACTTATATACTGGTAATTACATAGACAGCCGATTTTATATATTTATGATAAATACGATTGCATAAAATATAAAGTAGAGAAACGTTCATAAGAGTTAAGGAATGTTATTACGTTATGTTCAATTTATTATTCCTTTACACTTGGAATGCCGGTTGCGCTGACACGCTGTACTTCAAACAATTGTTTTTAAAAATATCATACCATGAAATATTGAAACCATAAATATGCATACCAAGAATCATTCAAACAAGTAAAATCCAACATTGCTTAGGTACAATAAACAAACAACCTTAATTTGATTTAACAAAATGTGTCCATCATAATCGAGCTGTTGCGAGCACATACAAAAATTGTCGGCAAAGGGTCAAGATAAGAAACATGTTTTTACTTAATGCTTGCGTGTTTATATGATTTTAAGAAACTGTCTGTATAACATAAAATTATATTATAGCCTTGATGACACTGATAAAACTCTTAATGATCCCTTCTACCACAGCTAAATTAAATTATTTTAACCTTTAAGTATGGAAGTCTAAAATGACTGATTAATATTAAATATTCTTGTTTGTAGCAATTAATAAACAAATATATTGTATTTATTTGTTTTTACTTATTTAAATATCTTTAGAAAGCAATAGTATCAACTATATAACGAAAGTTTCACTGATTTCAAAATTCGCGGTATTTTATGTAGAGGTCTGTAAGAAATAAAGGGGTGGGCACTAAGAGTAGATTTTCATTTAAGGGGATATAGTAACATGATATACAGGGTGATTCGTGCAACTGTAATACATCTTTCCTGGCTGAAGTTAGAAAAAAATTTTGCAAGATGAAAATGAATGGCACGAAGTGTCGCATATACTCACAACCATTGTTTTTTTATGTAAACAATAATGTATCTACAGTTGTGTTATCACATTGTTGACCGGTAATTTTACACAGAAGCTATCCCATATCACCGGTCATTCTTCCGTAATTCAATATGAAGCAATTTAAATAAACTTCAAGATACTTTATTTTTATATAATAAATATAAATGAAACTTTGGACAAATTTTTTATATAACTTTGAATATTTTGCTTTTGTAATATTTTATGTTGTCCTACGTTTTAAAAGTTGAAATAGCTAATTCAAGTGAAATAAATATAGAGTGTTTGTTATGTTGAAACATTACACCCGATATCTAATACACATAGCATAGCAACACTTAATCAATATTATTTTAGAAACAAGGTTTGTTTATTTCAATGGTGTTTGTTATTTGTCGTTGCTCGGTTATTTTTTTAAACATGTCATAAATATTATGTTTATTGTATTAATTAAACATATTTAAATTTAAATTATGGAATATATATTCACATTATTTTCTTACACTGAGTAATCTAAATTAGAAATAATCGCAAGTTGTATTCCAGTTACACCATTTTTTTATATTGAACCCTAGGTATACTACCTCTTTCTTTCCATGGATTGAATCATTTTTTCATTCAGTGCAAAAAGGTATTAAGGTGCATGGTTAACGTGGTCTTAAAATTTCTATATTATCCGCTTAATCGGTTTTTCAATTTTTGTCTTTCGTTTTGTTTCTGTTTCCAATAAGAATTTATCGTCTAACTTGACTCCTTTTACTTTATAACCAATTTCTAAAATTAATTGAAATAAAAATGAAATGTTTCGTTCATTGCTTTGCTTGCACGAAATTTCAAGAATAAATTTTAGAAATCTTCTACTTAGTTGACTGGTTACAATAGGAATAAATATATACAAAGTGTTGGTATGTTTAGTATTATAAAATGATGGCAAGTATTAATTTGTTGTCTGAAAATAATAGTTTTACTAAAATTTCTATAAAGTTCTTCAACAAGCTTTAGTATACATATAAATCCCGTATTTCACATGTTTTTCGTGATAATATCTTTGTTAACTTTGTTGAGGATTTAAATATTTTTGCCTACTCGAAATTATTTCTCTGTTAAAGACAGTGATTTCTTAATTAGTACGTATGTATTTGTACTGTCACGTACGCAAATGACAATGCACTTTATATTATTGTGAAATAAGCATGGTATGTTGATTCTACTGTAATTAATGTTTGGATGGTGTTGTATATAAATATGATATACACAGTCTATTAGCCTCAAGACAAATTACGTTTGCTGTTCGCCTGTGCTAGTTTGCTGTGAATATTTACTGTAACAAATGTCACTGTTAAAGATACACGTATAATATATATTATGATCCTAACAATTAAAGAATGGCTATTCACATTAACAACAATTTAAAATAAACAATGAAGTTATTTCAGAGAGAGTATCTAATTTCAAATAATTTGATATTTTCGAAAGTGATGTTGTTACAATTACATATTTTATTCGAAATTAATTAAAGTGCAAAAATAATGTGTTCCTGAAAATATAAACATTTCTATAATTACATGTAAACAGTATACATGGGCAGATCTTATATTACAATATATCTTTTTAGAATAATAGTAAATATTTATAGTTTAGATAAAGTAATTAATTAAAATCCTATCGTAATGAAGAATATTTTTTTCTGTTCTGTTCGCGTTAATAAATAATTCATTAATTTCATAGTTGTGGAGACATTCAAGTAATTTAAAGTTGACAATATTTTAATTAGATGTCATTTTTTATCGTTTGATGTACATACATAGACTGGTTGTTTAATTATGAAGATACTTAACCATGAACCATACAAATCATGAAACTGGTTGTTTAATTGTGAAGATACCTAACCTACTTCTTCATGTCCCATTTTTATTTTGCAACAAATATGTGTATTTATAGAAAATAAATTGGCAAATGCAATAAAATTAAATCACACAGATTTTGTGAAATACATAAATTTACAGAATGTATACACAATTACTATCCAGCGTTTTTCTTATTAATAGAAAGTACATACATAATATAAATGAACCGTGAAAAAGTATTAGGCTTATTTAAAATAATTATAATAATGTACGCGATTTTAGGATGTTTCCAATACTTTTGTAGAAATGTATACAAACTTTTAATTTTTTAAATATAACATTGCATATTCATTTATATCATGTAATAGAAGGTATCTTGACAATTCCATTTATATGTCGAATATTCGAGTTGAATATTAATGCCTCAAATATTTCACAGTATCATAGATTTATATCTAAATGAGTTAATTAATGACAGAGAGTGTACTTTATTTCCTTGTATTCGTTTATATTGAATATTAGTCTTGTACAAAATTTATGAAATATGATTATTCATTCACCTATTCCTTTATCTAAATAAATTTTATTTAGAATTGATATAAAGTTAATTCATTTATCAATTATTTTATCATTTTCTATTAATAAAAACATTTTTGTTCACTATTGTACGTGTTCATCTCAAGTTTATCCGAGATAGAAGGATAGAGGCTATCGTTAACCCAATGTTGCGGAACTAATGCACGATTCATTTTCGTATAAAATTCATTTTCTTCTATATACCTGCCGGCTTATCTGCATCCCCATTATACCGAGTCTCTTTGCCACTCACCGATGACCCTTTGCATTCTTTTTCTCATATCGGCACCTCCTTACCATTCGATCGAGGCTTCCCGCGACCCCTTTGATATGTCTTAACCTGGCTAACTAACGAAATAGACCTCCTCTTTATCCACTGGCTCAATCTCTTTCACATCGTGGTATTTGAACTCGAAGAATTCTTTCTGTATCTTCTTGAGAACTTTAAATAAGATCACATCGACATGGCGAGGATCGAAGTGAAACTGAAATGGTTCGTTCATCCCTTTGCTTGCAAGAAAATTTAAAATCTTTAGGCGATAGAATAAAGTTTAGAAATATATTGCGCGGATTTAATAGATCAATGACAGTAATAATTTATTTGTTTAACGCAGAAGATGACGAAAGGAATAAATAAATATGGTCTTAAAAAAACTAAAATCCATAGATATTCTTTGCAATAGAAAGATTAAACTTAATTGCAGTTTCCTGCGTGCAGCTAAACTTTACCCGTTATTTATTTTTATTTCTGTTTTGCTTAATTTTTATTTGTATTTTAATGTTTCCATTACATTCCCCTTTGTTTTTTTTTCGCTATTCATTGTTACAAATGGACTGAAGATCTGTATATAAAATTTTAAGGTTTTCTTAGATTTGTATTTTTTATAAACGTACTTTTAAACACCTGCTTTCTAATTGTAATAATTTTATACTTTTTAAATAAATTAAAATATCGTTGTCATTATTATTACTATTGTTATTATTTACCGTAAGATAGTATTACCTTCAGATTTTCCAAATCATCATTGCCACCCACGCGTCCACGAAATCGGATTCGCCTCGTAAAATGAGACCTCTGGAAAATCAGAAGAGGCCAAACAAATATAATACAAATTTGAAAAAGACGGAACGCCTTTTAAAAGCACGATCACCTTTAATACAAACCGTACCGGGATTTTGTATATACATATTCTTAACATAATCAAACAAATAACTACAAAATAAAGGTAAACAAGTTAGATGATAAATTTTTCTTAGTGGGAACAAAAACGAAAGGCAAGACAAAAACTGAAAACTGATTAATGAAACAATATAGGAACTGATATAAAGTTAAATGAATGAAACAAAACGCAGAATTTTGAAAAAAATTTTAAAACCGGTCCTTTGATCAGTTCGTGGTATTGTTACTGTTAATTCTATGGTAATGGCATGTCTATAATCCGCCTAAAATCCTCCGCGTGCATTTATTTGTAGTCAGTTCTTCGATTCGTATTATAGATTCCGTTTGCGTTTCAGTCGGACACGATAAATCCGCAAATCTCATGTAAGATGAACGAAAACCAGCTGAAATTATACAAAGTTACGTGTTTCATAACGGCGAGAAATGGCCGCGTCGAAGGGAGAGCGAGTACGATACTACGCCCTCGATCGGCGTGATACGCATACGGACAGTTGCTTTTTCGGTCTAAACAGCAATAAGCAAACGGTAAAGGATGTTTTACGACAGGTCCGGGAGAAGGTCTCCTAGGACTCGTTACGAATTTAATATCGGAAGGGCCGAAAGAGCAATCTTTCCGAGCAGAAAGCGATCATCGCGAAATTTTGTCCTCTCCGATATGTCTCGGCGACGCGTAGGGTCTCACGTGTCGATGCCTGTCCTAATATTATATATCAAGCGGAATACGTGTTCCCAGGAAAACAATTTCAAGAAAACCGAGATAAAAACGGGAGAAAAAATATTGCCGGGACGTGATAATTGAAAGGTTATAACCGGAAAGAGGAAAAAATGATGCCCAACGATATTTTTCTTGGTTTCCGAGGATTCCGCCGACAGGGTTTTCGAAGCGGAACTCCTTTTCGTTTCAAGTTCTAGGCTAACTCGGCTCGTTGGCGAAGAGTAACGACGGGAACACCGGAAATTCAGGGAAAGAACAGAAAGCGAGGATAGGAGGGAATAGGACTGGAGAACGTTGGATAGGGTGGAAATAAAGAGGACGATTTTATACGTCGCTGCCAGACTCCACCGTGAACTTTTCGCCTATCGCTGTAAGCAATATTTGATCTTTACTTTGCGCTTGCAGAGCTTCTTTCTATTCTTCTATGATATTTCCTGATCAAATGGTGGAAATGTTTCTTGTTACATTAATCGTATAAATTATCGTACAATTATCAGTTATAAAGACACAATTAGTTTTTACGGTATAATATTGGTATAGATTAATTGGTAAGGTAGTATAATTAGTAAGATAGTATAATTGGTAATAGAACTACCGTATATTTAACATGATTAATAAGTAATCCTTATAAAAATTGTATTTTCATATTTCTTCATATATTGATTATATTATATGAGTGAAAATATTTATTTTTCAAATGACTTCGGATGTTTAACGTTTTTAAAATATCAATAATTGCAAAATAATAAAATTGAAACTTGTTATTCTGACAGGTGCAGTAGTTCTAATGTTAAGAAACTTAACAATGAAAATGTGGGATGAAAGAACTGTAATCATAAATTTTACTTTTAATATTAGAACCATCGCTGGTGAGTAATTGCTGCGACTTTTAAGTGAAATCATTTAGAATGGAAGAAGTATTATTATGCAATGATTACTGTTTTCAGTAACTATGTTCGACTATCTCGAAATTTCATTAATTTTTAATGAATTATTCATTGAATGTAGTTATCTTACATGAATCAGAAGACAATGTCCACCCATAAAATATCTAGAAGATTAAATTTTCGAATTCAGGTATGATAAATTATGTACGTGATATTTATTAAATAATTTTCGAGATAAGTTAGTTATATCACATTTCTTTATTTAATTAACATCATTTTTATGTGAAATTAAACTATAAAGAAAGCCAATTATACACCAATTAAATGAAACTAAGTAAACCGAGTATGCGTATACTTTGTATATATGTAACGTTAATAAAGTTGAAAGAGAGAATTATAAAACAAATTGTAATGATATTTATCTTCATGTTCTGTAAGAGTTAAAATTTTTCCATAAATAAAATTTAATAAAATTAATGTCTTACCACTATAACTTGGAGATAAATAGTTTTTAGAGTCATACTTATTTACATTGTAATTTATTTTATCATTTAATTTTATTCACATTTATTTACATTACCTGCCTTCAAATTCGCGATCTAATAAATTATTCTAATGTTTCAGTGATAGAGTAAAATTATTTATTTTTACATTTTTCTTAAAAATTGTACTTTTTATTTTAAGTTATACAAACAATTTCATGTAACTAACATATTACAAAAAGAATAACGAATACTCGTAAAATTATAAAGCTTCTTACTTTATTATTACTTTAATATTAATCAAGACACAGCTTGCACTTCAGTACGAGTAAAAGCTGCTTATCTTGTTATGATTACAGAACCATCTACATACTTATGTACTTTCCTTTAAGCTATTCCTCGTGAACAAAATTATGAACGAAAAGACTTTTAAACTCTTGTTTTTAAACGTATATTATAAATTCTTTTCTTATAAATTCTATACAAACATTGTATTAATCTTTATGATTATTGAAAAATATATATTAATGAGCACAAGATTAAATAAAATTCATTAAAATATTACCAATTATATAGTGTATAAATCTTACTATTTTATAATTATAGTTTTATGTAACCATTAGATAATTATAATATAAACATTAAATAATTAGAATATTCAACTTTGATTAATTAAATTAAAATATATTTAAAACATGTAGAATACACAACTGAATATTGAAGTATTGAAATACTGAAATCAAATGTAATATTAAATATATCCGAAAAATTCACTTTCGAAAGTTACCAATCGTATGTGGATACTCTAAATATTATAGCTTCAAATATTATTTAATTATGTTTTTCTTCAAAGAGAATAATACTCTTTTCGATACAGGAAAGTAATTTCATATAATCGAAAACACTTATATTACGAACACATTAGAGCCAGCAAATGAATCGAGTATTCCGCAATAATTTTCCTATTTGGTGTTATGCACCTAATAAATCTTAATCAACGCCGCATTAATCACATCACTGCAATAATACGATTACCGTATTAATACGTTATACGCAAGCATCACTGCATACGATGACGTTACATATAACGTTGCCACATTAATAATATTAAAATGGCAGATAGCGATTCAAATCGACACGCGTATCTAACTGTTTCGGGAGCTTGGCAATCAAACATCCGAATCGAAGACCAAATTCATTTTCAAATTAGAATATTCGATCGAATCAGAGAAATTGCGAATGCTTTCTACACCAGCGTCAACGAACAAATCCATTATGAAAAATTAGTAATTTGATTATTTCAATAGGCGTATACTTCAGAGTTAAAAAATAAAATATCCTGGAATTAAATATTCAACAGGGAAGAGTATGATTCTAAAATCCTTGTTCAAAACATTAGGGATACCATAATTTTTAATATTTTTTGCGGTAATCGTAGCGTTGAAAGACCAAAAGGTAATTTAATAATAACCCATTCATCGAAATGTTAAGACCAAGATTTAAGCAAAGAAATTAAGCCTAAGTTGTACAAACTTAATATGATGAAACCACCAGAAAAGAATCAGATTGCTGGTTCAGTGCTGGTCTTCTCAAAGTTGGCATTAATCGTGGGCCTAATATTTGGATCAGAGGCTCTACATAAAGACATAAGCCTACAGAAAACAATAACATGTTTTTTAATTGCACTGTTCTTAAAGAAATGGACATAGTATATTATAATAGTCAAATAGAATATAATTAGTCACAAGCAGATATGGTCAATAAATATTCAATTTCAACTCTTTTCAAGGAGAAACAGTTTTATTTGATATTTGATTTATTTATTTTTTTCATATAAGATCAATAACGTAGTTTAAAGTACATGTTGATAAAGAAACTAATTTAGAAATAGGTATTTACGTATTATATGAATATAAGGACAATATATAATAACCATGAAAAAAATTAATGAATATGTATATGATAAGCGAATGGTTCACTGTCTTTTAAATTGAAAATTTAATTTTATAGACGTCATTTTAATATAATATTTATTATGAATTCATAAGAACATTGATTAATACGCATATGACGTAATATCTTTTGAAAATAGTTAGATGTAGATGTATTTTATTTTATACCTTCAATTTTACTGACTTTACGTCAATTATCAGCATTATAATTACATCGTCAGATACAAAGAGGGCTGAAATTTAAAATAGTTATATCAATTATAATATGATACTTACAGTAATCGGTTGCAAATGGTCTTGCAAAGTAGAAAATATTAAATTTGATACAAATGCCTCGTAATAACATTACCATGGTAAAATACTAAATTCCTTTTATTATGTACATTTCAATACAATCAATTGAAATTAAATTTTACAATATGTAATAAATCATGGAAACTAATTACAACAGTAAGTAATTAAAACCTTTATACAACGTAACATATTCACGTTATTAAAGTACCAAATTAATTATTCGTTTCGAGCGCAGCTGAATTTTTATATAAATCATTCACAGGTTAAAATGACCAACTCCACTCTCTGAATATCCTCTAATTTTAATATCGGAACAATCTACTTCCTCTTCCTACTTTTTATTTTAAAAAAAGGATTGCAGTTAGTTTAAAATGTTAAATACTTAACATAAAAGTAAGAAAAATTAAGTAATTTAAAATTAGAATCCTTTTCTTCTGCATTTTAAGGAGTACTTGTTTTAACAGATCATATATTATATTAAACGAATTAACTCTTTGTATTTGAGAAATGACTCACAGTCGCCATTTGGTTTGATATATAAAAATAATAAAATTCAGTATATAACACCTTGACCTACAATATCGTGTCAGACTCGTGGCCAAAATTTTTATCTAATTTTGAGAAATTGAAATATTATATATTTTTTTAAATATAAGTTAAATATTACTTTTCTATTATCAATCGCTGATCTTTGAACTAAACGTAGACATAGAAGAAGCACCAAAATCTGTTTGTTTTCCTAATGAATTATTAACAATGAAGTAGTTGTATCGATCATTGTTAAGAAACAAATCATGGGGCAAGGAATTAATACCTTATAGTCATTGATTCGCGTGTTATTCTTATTTAATAGAATTAGTAATATAATTAATATTTCATTAAAAAATAATGAATACACGTAGCAAAAAGGACTTTCGATTGCAAATGATTAAATACTTTAAAAGGAACAACTTCCAGAGTATCATGCTCAATTCTATTCAAATAAAATTGCAGTATAGAATGTATTGTTTATCGCGGGAAATCCCAAAATAGAATGACCGAATGTTTAATCTTTCTATAAACGTATCGCTTAATCCGTTGCAGTCAGCCCGATTCTCTTTGTCGATCGAATGAAATGATTTTTTAATCCGGTACGGGGCGAGATCTTCGAACAAGCCCACGATCTCGTGCCAAACTTCACAATGGCCAGGTTTCATTGAGACCGTGCAGTGAATGGCCATCGTCGCTTGTACAAGGCACAGTAACTGTTCCCTGCGTAATGCGCATCGTGTGTCAGGATCAGCCTGTCCATAACGCGCACAGGATATCCGACCGTATCAGAGCTGTGTATCGGAATGAAGGATCGACCAGGATCAAGGGGATCGAAATGCTGAATCGGAGCTGCATTCTCCCTTTACGTGTTATTCCCTAACGCTAACATCTAAATGTGCCATCTGAAAAATTCGTTAGTAAGTCTGTTCCGTCCGATGCGGAACAAAACGGCGAAAATCCTCGAAGGTGCGTTTATGATATGGACGTGCCAACAAATTTATTTTCGAGATTAGCTTTTTTCGAACTCAGTTTAATTATTTTAGTTACAAGGGGGAAATTTTACCCTAAAACATGATAAAATCATTTAGTTAATCCGCGCATGTCCAGACAATAGTTTTGGAATTTTTACTTCGTTCATACAGACAACCGACCATATCATAAACCGGAAATTTCCGAAGAGTCGACTCGAACCTCGTTCGTAACGGTTCCGCCAGACATGAGTCAACTTGGAGGAAATTTCCAAGGCATCGGCAAATCTTCGAGGATCCCTCGCACGTGGCCATTGCCCTTACCCTTGCACCAAGAGGGCTGGCCAAAGGGCGTCGTCAAAGACGCCTCCGATTTTTGGAATTATGCGCCGATTGGGTATTTTCGACTTTCCAATCAGCGCACTCGACACAAAACCTGTAGGTGTTGTATAAAAACACCTACAGGATCGCACTCAAATCAGTTATCAAGAAAAAAATCAGTTGACGCAGTAACTCATCAGAACAGTCATTCAGACACCAAGCAGATACCGATCAGATTCTCAGACACTCAACCGTTCGGAGTAACGAGATTCTATCAGATTCTGCAAGTCCATCGTTCGGGACAACTCCAGCTTCACACTCCGAAGAAGCATCTAATTCGAAATTCGAGAATTCGTTCGTCTCGAAACGCGTAACAACAAACCGGGTTCTCAGTATCGTGAGAAACCGGTGGTCTGATCTCAATCATTCGGAGATCAGAATCGAATCAGTCGATTTCTGAAGAAATTTGGAAATCGAAGCGTCGCGAGTATTAACGAGACCTAAAGTTAAAGCTGGGATTTACAACCCCAGCCGAGGAATTAAATCCGTGTTAGTAATCGTGTACGGGCGTGCAACTATCGAGATTGCCACGCTGCGACGTCACATTTTTGGTCCTTCGAGCCGGATCTGCTACGGAACATTTTTTGGTCCTTCGAGCCGGATCTGTGACGTAACAAAGTCCCTCGTACGCTTCTTGAATCCGAGATCATTGCCACTGCGCTAAGATAAACCCACTGGAGATAGATAATTTTATTTTCGTAAATGGTCATTAATAATGCTAATATTGGAAGATGATATCATTATGATAGTGATATAACATGTTCAATGTAATGTTAGGTAACTTTTCTATTCCTTTTGAAAACTTTAAAGATTGAAACTTACTAGTTCTTCTATGAACACCCTTCAGTCGTAAATAATTTTGATTTTGTTGGAATAATTTGGAATATTTAACAACATTTTTACTTAAAGTATCAAGAAGTACCTTTTAAAAATTTAACTTAAAATTATCTTCTGAGATTAATCATTTTTCTCGATTAACTTTTCGATTTTTCTATAAAGATTGTAAAATTAATTTAATTAATACACGATTTTGTTTCATAGGAAATTTATTTCCTTCTATATACGTGCCAATTTATCTGAATCCCTTATTATTTTATCACTTTACTAATTTAGTTGAAAAAGTTCGAAAATTCTAAAATTTGATTTGTATTATATGACATGGTTACGGTGTTGCGAATAATTACAGCGACAAGTAGTAAAATATGTAACTATTGTGTTGGGTTTTTGAGGGTAGAATAACAATATGAGACCAGTCTTTCTCATTTAACATTTATTCACTTTGCACACTTCGCACACCGGTCTGGTACCCACGCCATTCGAACCTTCGAACCACACTCACCCTCGCATGGCGCACCCGACGCACACCACACACAAAAGTGACGCACTCTGTCGGACATTCACAAGAACCACACAAATTGGAACCTGCGTTAGGCCGATCGGTTCACACTCTAATATATCGAAATGAAATTAAGTAAATATCTAGTTGAATTAAACATAGGACCACTAAGGATTAAGTAGATTTGAATCTTGATAAGAAAGGTTCAAAATCTTCATTAATAATTAAAGTATTTGTCTTTTTTTTCTTGTATATTTTAAGTTGCGTCAATCCCATTGAGATATTGGCAACTACTTTAAATTATGCAGATGATTGAAATTATAATAATCTCAGTTATAGAGGGCTGATCAAATTAAGTGTACCATTTTGATTTCTTTCAAAAATTTCAAAGTATTAGAGCATGAGTGAACTGTTCGGGTTACTTCTTTAGGATCTTCTTTTATTTCGTATTTTCTCCGTTCCTTTTAGTATTTAGTGCATGATGTGATGATGTGTTGAATTGAATCGGTTGCACATTAGTTTGTTTTAGTGTTTAATAAGGTAGGAGTGAGAGAGGTTCGTGTCTCCAATCTTTAGTCCTGTTATACATGTAGTATTATTTAAAGTCTTTTTTCAAATGAAAAGGCTGGGCTTAGTTCATAAATGTCATTTCTGTTGTGATGATTATATGTAGGACGTGACTTTCAAGTATAATTGAGTCTTGATGAAGTAGATTCGAATACTTTTACGACTACTCCACATAGAAATAAATAATGAAGTAGATGAAATCACAAATTAATACATAATAATTAAATGTAATTATGTAATATTTGTTATATGTTCTCTCTCATTTTGAAAAATCTAGTACTATTTGTGCAAAATTGGTTTCTTTCAAACACCAAAATACCTATGAATATGATCTCGAAACCAGTAGATACTCGTGCTAGAATTCGAAATCAGTTTGTACAGCTTGAAAGAGGTGAATTTGCATGAAAAAAGGAGTCAAAAATATGGAGGGACATTTTATAAAATGAAGTTTTTCTGTCAAACAAGCTGATCTTAAAACTTGGTATGCTGCACATGCGTTACTTAAGCTTGAAGTAGATACAGTAGATAAGCGACAGACGTATCAGCCAAGCCTTACCTTACCACACATGTGTGTGGTTAAAATTTAAACACAGTTTTCTTGGATATAGACGAAAAGAAATATTATTTGACATTTTTATCTGATATTTCATGCAGGTTCAGTGTTTTTCAAGCTGCATTATTCATTCAGTGACACGTATAAATTATTATATAAATTACTATATAAATCACAATTATTATACACATTATTATATAAATTATTATATAAATTACCATAAAAATTACTATATAAACCACGTTATAAATTACTACATAAAATGTAAAAACGATGTATTAAAATATATGTTGACGTAAACTTTGAAATAAAATATCAAAAAATCTCTGGACGGCAAGGGTTTTAAATTAGTATTCAAAGGAATGTTTCGTAGTATGAATGTAGGGATTTACCCGAAATAAAAATTACAATATTTCAGAAAGTAACAGCTTGTGAACATAAATAGCTAAATTCCTAACAACACCGGAAATTCAAGATGCTACGAAAGTCGGAAATATTTCAGGAAGGATGATACACCATCCTCGAAACGAAAGCGGACTTAATATTGTAACAGAATTGCAGTATTGCCCTGTATTTCAAAGAAGAATGTCAAACGCGCCAGATATCACTGTAATTGATTCGCGGAATGGTGACGAAAATTCTTCTCATTGGCCAAATCGAAGTTTAATTTACTAAATACAAATAGCATTCACTTTATTAGGTATCTAATAAAAACAAGATCTTGTAGGTATATTATAAAGTATGTCAAACATGAAGGTGGTCATATTATAATATGTAAGTGTTCCAATTTTCAATTACAACATAAACAAATTTTTTGAAAGGAAATGTTAGCACTTTTGCTCTTGTATACATGAAAATCATTATAATAGTAATATCCACAAACTCTTAGATAATAATATAAATAATAATACAATACATTCATAAGTAAATAGAGCTAAGTGCTCTATCTATATGTATTATCTATTATTCGTACATTTCAATTTATAATATTATAATGTAGTTTAATTCATTCATGATTGTTCGTATCACTGATTTGGAAAATAAGTGCCAAAGTTCAGGATTCTTTAGTAATTTTGGTGTGATAACAGAATATATTAATGCAAATAACATAGATTATTGATCTAGGGTTTAGAAAGGAACGTAATAAGTAAATTATTATGTGATACGCCAAAGTTTATGATACTTTTGTAATTTTTATGTAGCAATATAAAATATTAATGAAAATAATATACATTAGTAATTTAAGGCTGAAAAAGAATGTAATAGTTCTACGTGTATGTAAATTATTATGTGATATGCCAAGGTCGCAATGTTAGTATCGACCGCTAGAGCCGAATGGGTAGATGGAATGTTCGCTTATAAGAACCAAGGTTAGAGTACATGGGAAGCGGAATGGAACGTGCGTCCAACTATTAATTCCGACACCCCTAAGACGGACCTGCTCCCTTTCCACCTAGCAGCTCTCAGGGCTAGAATAATTGTTAGTAGTAACGATATATCTCGGCTTTAGGTATGTGAGAATAACAGCGTCTACGTGCACCTAGCCGAGGGATGCTTAATTAAACGTTCGTGTTAATTGCTTGGACTTCGCGTCAACCTCTCAGCTTGCCCTATTCCAGTGAACACTACATGAAGAACTTCCGCTTTTCATCAGTTCGAAACGGGACGGTGGCCATGAAATCATCCCTCGTCTCGTTGAACAATATTCACTTTTGGAAATGTTGATATTGTTTTCCTATATGCGAGTGTTAAAATTGATGCGTGCTATCGCGTGATTAAATTCTGAAACTGATGTTTGCATATGAAAACGGAAATTACAGATTACACATCGAAAACATTTATAATAGAAACTAGAGTTCCGTAATAAAAACTCTGAAACATAAATACAAACGTGTTTCAAATAAAGAGTTTTTTATTATATTTCACGGGCTGCCAAAAATTGTTTTATGTCATCAGCAGAGTATGTGCATTTTTATGAAAATCCAAATTTTTAAGGGTGTAATTGGAAAACTGGAATTATAATAAAAGATGATTTTTCTTAATAAATATTATAAACATCATTGCAATTTGAATATTTTACACACCTTTTCATATCATGGGCATAAAATTCGTAATTCAGTCATCGATAACAATAAATAGAAATTAATGTGTACAATATATTTCATACCTTCTGTTTCATTCTTCATTTTAATATACGTAACCACATCATAAATACAAAAATGTATTATATTAGTCTATGATAAAATTTATAACTTTCTATCTGTTTACTGTAGAAATAATTTTGCATGAATAATTAACCGTAATATATTTAAGTAACAGGTTAATTTATAAATATCCGTTACAAATCTTCGAAAAAACATTTAATTTATTTCTATGTAGATGTTCAATGACATATTTCGTTTCCCTAATTGAAAATTTAGCATATTTTTCATCTTTATTGTTTGTATGTTATTAAAAAAATAAAATACAAGAATCTCTGTTTAATAATATATTAGTATAAGTAAGATTTACAATAAGCAATATTAGAACGTTATAGATATTGCAATAACACTAACCTTAAGCTGAAAGCTCAAACAGAAAGGACATTGTATTCTTATGATGCTATAAGAAAGGTGAATCAACTAGTGACTCGGAAAGCTTTCATCAGAAAATAATAGTCTTCAGTATGAATGGAATATAAAAACCACAGGGGAGTTAGATAGAAATCTTTTAGGTATGTCAGTTGAACAGAATTTTATCGCATCCTTTGAAAAATGGATTGAGATTCTTCAGTTAATCCATTCAGTGGTCTATCTTTGCCCGTGTAACGTAGAAAAATGTCGAAAATCAAACAATGGATACTGACTGATTTATTACAAATTATTTTCTTAAATTTATGCTTTGCTTTCATTCATTCCCGTATTTTAAAATGTAATTATTTTGTTACAGTACCAATAAATTATATTAAACCGCATATAATTGGTATATTATTAAAATATTGTTATACTTTTCAATTCACAGTAACACGTTGTTTATTAATGACAATAACACAAAAGAAACACAACTAAAACATGTATTATTCAGTATAGATATGTACACGAAAGATCAGAATCACTTTTTCCAGATTTTTGTAGGATTGCATAGGAAAAAATGAATAACACGTGTGTTAAGGCCACTTATAGCCTTACCGTTTCGTCCGGGCCCTTGAACGACCGTAGTTTTAGTTTTGTGTACGCTTTTTATCTTTCTAAGACTTAGCTGTACATTTGTTAGTTTTTTCGTAGCAATAAGAGCCTTCGTCCCGTCGCAAGTTGCAGTCGTCCTTACGGTATTACGAGAAGGGACCGTGGCAGCCATAAATCCCTGAACCCATAAGGCCCGCTATTCTTACTGTACATTTTCGCTGTCTATTGTTCACATCTGGCGTCCAGTTACCAGCATTTTTGACTCTCTAGCCCGTTTAGCATATGTGTTTAAGGGCCTAAACGTTTCTCGCTTTTTTACCTGCCACGGTCGACGACTGCAAACGGGACGAATTAGTTATTAACATTAGCAACTTGGAGACCCAAGAAGGGAGGGGACTGTCTCTCCCTTCCACAAACTTCTAGAATTAAAGGGCCAACCAGAACGACTTCACCCCCGCGAAGACGACTTGCGGAGGTGTCGTCGAAGACGTTTCTGGGAGGCCCAGTCAGTTGAGAAACAAGTTTCGACAAGTATCAGCTCAAATTGTACATAGCACAGAGTACGGAGTAGGAAGTACGGACTACAAAGCACAAATTAGCAATTTCGATCAAGCACATAGCATTTTAGTCAAAGTCCACTTCACCTCCTACTCATTTTCAAGTTTTGTTCCCGATTAACATCGGGTGGTCCTTCGAACCGTACAAGTTTATTAGTCGGCACACCACGTGCAAAATTCAACAAAACTCGATCACCATTCCGGTAACCACGAGTACTTAACAACGTGGATATGAAAGCTTTGCCTCAAAGGAAGCTCGTAGAAACGTGTAAAAGAAATATCTGCAGAGCCTACGGAATAGCTCTAAGCGTCGATGAAGAACAAAACGAAATGTTCTCATTCAGCCGTGAATCAAAAATTTTAAATATAGAAAAAATGTGAATACTTTGCCAGTATCTTAAATGAATTACTAAATAAATGAAAATGAATATAGTGTATGAAATTAAATATTCTATTTAAAACGAAATATTATGCTAATGCTTTGTACATAAATTATAATATCAGATTTCTGTTGTTTTACATATTATCACTAGAAACTACTAATCTTGATAATAAAATTTATTTATTAAGTTCATTAACATTATAAACTTAAAGATTTACATGCACTGTTATACTGTTTGTAAAACACAATAAAATATTATTTCTGAAATCAAGGTCTATGTAATAATAATATAAAAACTCGAAGATTTCGAAAATAATATAAACAACTAGCAACAACGCTAGAAATTACGGGTTCCCGAAACTTTTGCAACAACCTACGTACAAATTTCAAATTTGCTTTCAATCTTACTATTGTATCACCTCAATCTTATGAATTTCTCGTCACTTCAAAGCCAATCGTGATCGGACTTGACGAATTAGTGTGTTTCCTCATTTAAACAATCACCGTGTGAAATTCTAACGCATGTCCTCTGGAACTACTAACACGCTTTACTCGCATATAAATTGCACGTATATCCTCGCGAGCACGTACCCATACACGGAAACACGTATAACCGGCGGTGAAACCAAAGTCCATGGCCAAACAGTTCGAGCGTTAGGCAGAACGATAATAAATTAAGCTCAGCCAGAACTCGGAATTGAATCAAACGCGGTAATCTCTAATGCAATTGATTCCGGCATGCAAACACCCCCCTCCGAACACGAGGTCGAAGGTTCTGAATGATTTTAGGGAGTGCTTCGCAAGGATAAGAGCTCGAACGAGTGGAAAATCAAGGTGACAAAAGCACGCGCGTACGTCGATTTGGAACACTGACGTGAACAGATTAATGCTTCGATCAGATTACTTCTAATACTTCTGGTTCAAGGCAGAAAATAAGATGACGAACAATATAATAGATATAGATTTATACCTATCAGTAACACGTTAAATGCGACCAAAATCTTAAGCGTTTTATTAGCATTTATTCTTTTGCATTAAAGATAAGTAGGAACACTCATTAATGATTTGGCATCACAATTCTTTCATTATACAATTATCAACTTACTTGCGTTAATAACACTAGTTTAACACTAGTTTATGACCATTTATTGTACAATTTATTCTATGAATCTGAGAAGAATTGATGTTCATTGATTTAGATTTTGGAAATTAGAGGTTTGAAGATAGACAATTAAAATACATATTATCTTATTGCATCAATCAAGATTGACGTAAACATTTATTAAATAATGTTTATAAAATTCAATATGCCTCAAATTGTCACGTTTCGTAAACCTAGTGTTAAATATTTTTATTCCACATCTTTTATTTAACATTTATCTAACATTTAACTTTATGTCAACTCCTATATTGTCTCTTTAAATAATTTAATTTAGACAAAACGCATAAAGATGCAGTGATAGAAATTAAATACATAAATTCGAGTATATACTTATGCATTTACATGTAGAGTATCTACACTGCAATCAACATCAAATAGCAATGACAGCAAACGTTCGTATAGTCTACGAATACTTCAAAAAACGAGGACACTATATCTGAGTGTACTCGAAACTCTTTTGTGTTGTTAGTAGATTGTTTTTATTTCTCAAGTAAGTGTTCGTTGGACTACTTACATATCAGAAGTTTCGAGAACACCTGAACGATATCGAGTTCTGCACAAATACGTGAAATAAAACGGTCGTTTTGAGTTCTATTCGTACCCAATGAAACCAACTTTCGATATTGTTCGTTCACTGACGTCCAAAAATATACATACATTAAACTTTTCGTTATTACCCAGTTCTTTCACTTCAAAAAGTATTATAAACCTTCTTTTACAATAAAAATTTTTGGGATAATTCAATAAAAATTGTAATCATACAATTTTTCGTTTAAAAAACATCTCTCTTCTTTTAAAAGACAGTTTAAAAATGTTTAAATTATTAAAATTTTTTGATCTTTCAAAATTTGTCGGAAACTATATAACAGATAGTTCAAACAATTTAAGTAAAAATTAATTTGATCTTATGACTCGTTTAAAATTAATAAAACTTCAGAAGTGCACTTCTAACTTTAAAAAAGAATTGTTTAATCTCTACTTTGTTATTTAATTTAATTAAAGCTTCTTGTTATTTCATTACTTCATAATATTATACTGACCCAATACAAAAATACAACATTTTTCTCAAAGTATTACCTTGTAAATAAATACGTTCACATACGATTGAAAACTAAAAAGGATTATAATAACGTTTAATTCGTTAAAAATAAAACAATAAGTAGGGTAATGCCTCAACCACTCTAAGTTACTGATACCACTATAAGCTACTGAATTCATTTATTTTTAAACAGAAACAGCGGTACACTTGTTTAATCAGTGAAAACAGGTATTATATTTAATAGATATAGATACCAAAAAGTTCAGTCACCTGAAATAACTGCCCTTAAGAAGAAATCCGTTAAAGGAACCAGTGTCGTGGACTTTTCAAAGTCCGTACACGAATACAATGTGATAGTTAACAGATATTTGATTAATGACCATCCTCATTAAGCAACTCGTTACTGTTTATACGTGGAATCTTGCTCACGTTGCCGGATCGGTCGTCCCGTTTAAATATCAGCCAGTTTACACCAAATCCGAGAAACGAGCACGATTTGCTAGGATCTACTAGATTTACTAAGCAATGGCCTGGATAATCCGTCGCGTTTACTATTGTAGCAACCACCGTCACCTATCTTGCCTTTATACCAACAACATCAATTCTCTTGCACATTATAAGTGGTTTACGAAGACCAACGGTATGGTCATTCAGCATTCATACAGTTATTTGTAAGCTGCAGGCTGTGTAGAAAACATTCAACTCTGGTGGTACGGAACTTGTAAGAAAATAGAACTATTTAACCCTTTAATATGTTAACTGTGGAATTTAGTTTGAAAAATCTCTTGTTTTACGCGCAATAAAATAAAAAAATGAAGTGCGCACTTGTTAAACGCAAGACGAATGCATCTAGGGTATATTTTAATGAAAAACCAAAGCATAGGAAAGAAACATTGTATGTTTATCTGAAAAAATAAATAATTTATCGTTGAAAGAATTAGTATTATTTCAAGCTTTAAAATGATGTATATACTAGTCAAACGCAGTTAACTCTTTAATGTGTCGGCTGCCACAGCAGTTACTCATAACCGGAGCTCCTAAATTACAAGAATATAATTATAACTTGTGAGATAACTGATATCGAATAAAAATGTTCAGTAGTATATATGACTATGAGATAATAGTGTAACCTAAGGATTGAAGCTACAATTCCAAAACGGTACGAGTCAACGAATCAACATTTGAAGTCATTATGTAAAAAGTATTATTAAGTAATAAGTAATATATTCAAATGTTGGTGCTTACCAACGACTTTACTGTTAATGTGGCCACCTTAAAATAATCTCAAATATAAAAAAAAGAATCAATATTTTGAAAAAATGAATCTTTCTTTTCATTTTCGTTCATTCATTGACTATTTTATTAATTCTTGCTGCAAGCAGTGGCTACATATATATTCTCATTACGAGTACATTTTTAATGTTATTAAATAGATATAAGTAAACTGAAAATGGTTACATCAACAGCTCGTATGGGTAACGTTCAAAAGTGGACTTATGCTGTTTTGAAATTCACGACTTCAGTTTTGATACCAAATAATTAATAATTCCTCCCTTTTATTTTTGCCGTGGAAAGAATAAATGATATATAAAACTGTTTTTCGTGGCAGTCAATGTGTTAATCTAGGAATTGTTTTATAACCACGCTCGCAATATTTACTTTGACATGAATAATTTACTAAAGACAAAAAAGAATTCCATATTCATTTATATACATATTTACTTTAAAGTATAATAATTGATAATAAAAATATAACTTTTAATTTCAACTCAGGAAAATTGAGATTTAATTTAGTTTGTTAATTCCAGTTTAAGATCTACCTTACGAAGCTTATCTTACAAAGAAAAATGTTGAAAAAGAAATTTGTTATTATACAGTCTACAATATTTTACTCAGAAAATCAAGAAAAATAAAAATGTTATCATAACACTGTATTGTAAAATAGTCCACAAAATATTCTGTACAATGTTACATAATTTTCAGCTCACAATTTCATTCAAGTATCATTCTGCATTTTTATCTTCCTTAGTAAAAAATGTAGTAATAATTTAGTACAAGCTCTTCTTCCATACGACTTATTAATTTTCTATCAAAATCTTCTGGATAAAATAGTTTAATTTTATTTAGGTTTAAGACTAATTATTTTTTATTAGTTGTGTAAAATATTATTCGAATAAGATTAAAAATATCGATATTTTTGATTTGCAGGAAAAGTAAATAATGAATATAAGTGATTTCTAAATTCGTGATATCGTCTATTACATGAAATTGTAAATACCTTTCTACCGCATATTTAAGTATAACACTATTTCAAACAGAAAGCCATGTTGCTGCTGTTATAAATGCATTAGATTTAAACACAAGATTCAATGCAACATTTCATTGCATTGCGTAGAGCGTTGCCTGCTAGCACATCGTTATATGTGCTTTTGACTCAAACGTCTATTGAACATGATTTAGGCTAGGAAACTTATCGAACAAAGACTTCCTCGGCAATACCATTTGTTTCCGTATGAATATCCCGAGTTAGACTACGCGTGACTGATCCTTTAATCACGATACGAAATCATACATACGGCGAGTCCTTTTCAAATGATACACATCATTAGCTGATAACCAATATCCTAGATATATTTGCACAATTGCAGCCTCCGAATATTACACGGTCTGCTGTTGCGAAAATGATAAATGTACTGATGCGTCGTAACAAGCACTATACAACATACATTATTTAACCCTTTGATTACCAGAGGAAATTTTCACACATATCCAAGAAATGCCAGACAATTTTAAACAAAGATGATTATAAATAAAAATTTATATTTTGATCAATTTTCATCTAAAGTTCATAACATTTTTACATAATACTAAAACATGTTAGACTTCCTTTATTGCTCATAAAATAGAAAAAAAATCTTTTCGCAAATGCATGAAGGAGCAATATATCACTGCTTGGTACTCAAATGGTTAAATTAGTAGATGAAATGTTTAGTACTTATAATAGTAAAGATATTCTATTTCAAAGTATAAAGTTATTATAACAGAATGGATAAACTGGAGCAGGAAAAAATGTAAAAATATAGAAATGATAAAATAAGATAAAAATTAGTAGATGATTGGTAAGATGCAATGGAACATAATAAAAAGACAAAAATAAAGAATTGCAATTTTGGTACTATTTTTACTTTATTAGCGATTACAATTAGCCTTTGTTTCTTGTATGATATATCGCACAGGCACTGACCTGCACCACATTCTTGGCGAGAAAGATTCAATCAATTTTCTCTCGGAGAAAGTTTCAATCAATTTAAAAGCGAGATTAAGACGAAACAGTTACTTTAAAAACTCGTATTATTTTATTCGTAGAATATCCCTTAACCACTTAACTACATAATAATCAACTATCCTGCGAGCCATTTTATTAGACGCCATAATATTTACTGCTAAAGAACACCAATAAAATAATAACGATGCACGTTGTTTTACAGTTTAACAAAGCAAAGTATAAAATATTATTATCGTATAATATAATACTCCTGGAACGATATCGAACGAAGGGGAATTGATGGAGACCACGCTGAAAAATCAAAGTAATTTAATAGTAAAACTTGCACACTCTTTTCATATTGCCCCCATCGAACACTATTGCAAGAGTAAAAAAACGACTGTTATGTTGTCACAATACACAAGAGGAATACTCCCGAAAAACTCGAACGATGGAGAGTCCGAGTTGGAAATACGAAGTAAAAGTTTTAACTTATTCTTAACGGTTGCTTGGTTAGGATAATTCTCCTCTTCTTCTTGGTTGATAGAATTTTGGAAAACTTAGGAAAGAGTGAATTTGGTAGTAGAGAGGGTGAAACATTTGGGCCTTATGATTCACGTTGGGGGTTGGAGTGACTAAGGATCTGAATGTTGCACTGTCACCTATGTTTAGGCTTCATCCGATGTACAAGATATTTACAGAGTTAGGTTTACAAGTAAACACAGTTATAATGCCAACGAAACATTTCGGTGTGAATAATCGTTGTCTTTAGATAGAGGTGATGATGAATACGTCTTCAGATAGACGCAGGCATGGTATGATATCGTGATGGGTTTGATATCAATAATAATAGTAATAATAGTAGTAGTACTAATAATTTAGGGACGGGAAACGCGCTGCGACGAAAACGATGACCACCTGCAGTCAAAAGGGTCTATCCAATACTCGCGACGAAGAATCTGCATTGTAATGGTTAGTTTCTTAGAGTATGAATAAACGACTGTTTGGGCGTGTAGCTAATGTCTTGAGACGGGGTGGCAGTGGTGTGTTTAGGAAAAGTATACTGCAGACAGGATAATCTCGACTGGCTGAAGAGTTGTGAAAGAAGAATATTTAGGACCGAACGATTGGACCATAAGTTACGTACAAGTGAGAAGGGATTTCTATGAAGAGAAGGAAAGGGTGATTGGGGATAATTATCAAAAGTTTGTGTGAGTTCAGTGGCTGCAAGTATGACAGTATAAGTGAAGATAGTCTAAGGAGTATAAGCACTGTGAAAGTAATTAAAGGAATCTTCAGCAAGCATCGGCAGATGCTCATCTATTTTTAACTGTCAACCATTTAGTTTAATAAACTTTTGTTAAAGTTTGTTGTGCCACTACGTTATCCCAATCTGACAATAATAATAACAGTTATTATAAACATACAGAATATTCAGTGTGGTAGGATGTAACAACGACGAACAGGAAAATTGCAATTTACTTTCGCCCCGAAATTCCACACACGCGTGACGAACAAAGCGCCATTCCAGCTAAGTAGTTAAAGTATCTACTATACGTAGTCAAACGCCCTCCTCATCAAGCAGCAACCCAACTTCACACGCCACCTACAGCCTAATTCACACCCACAAAATAATTTCCTAGCGGAATGAATAGTCCGCGGCGTTACTTGCCAAACAACCTCGACAACTTTCAATACCCCTCAACCCAGACGTCAAGGTGACCAAAACCAACCAGCCACCGACAATTCCCGCAAATCCATCCCCAAACACACCCCAGCAACCAAAGGCCTCGTTCATAAACAGACCGAAATGAATCGCAAAGATTCTTGAATCCTTATGCAAGGATGATGTTGAATACCGCATTACAACAGACCGATGCACATGCATAGAGTTTGCCAGGAGAATTTCTCGAGTGTTTGGCGGGAGGGGGCGGGTGGAAGAGACGAGCTAAGGGGGCGGGGGTCCTAAGCTCAGCCGCGTGTTTTGTTACTTACCGAAGATTACCGGCTTACAAGAAACCCAACGGCGGTGGGAGCAATCTACCACCCAACAACCTTCCGAGCATTCCCCTGCCCCCCACCGCGGCCCCATTCCGCGTTCTCCACGGCGTTATCACGCCCGCCTTCCGCCATCCACCTTCCCACCTTCCGACGCTGGGCGTCCTTGCGAAACACCAGCCTGCAGAATGCAAGGCCGCCGTCGCCGCCGCCGACGCCGTAGGTATGAAGGCGGCTCAGCGGAGAAGGGAGAGATAGAATAACGCCCCTAAGTGTACTTACTGCAAAGACCCGAAATTGGGGAACGATGTAAATCACTTACGAGATACACTTGCACCTCGCCGCCCCGAGGAAAAGCAAGACGCGCCGCCATTTATCGTCGCTACGATAATTCCCGTGGATTCGCGCGCACGAGTTTCCCGTCCTGCGAGAAGCACGCCGGAGAATAAACGCGACCGAACCGTGCCACGGGTAGCAGGGTAGGGTGGGCACGGAGGTGCGGGTGGCTAGAGGAATTCTCGAGGAAAACAAAAATGCCGTCTGCGACGGCAGTTTAGCTAGGGGGTGAGACTAAGACGAGGTATATGGAGGCGCTTGGACTTGTTGAAGGTTCTTGCATCGACAACGGGTGAAGCTTTTTTGCGTGAATTGGCGATGATGGCCTGGGTACTGGGCGAAGAGGGAGTTTTATTCGAAGAGACTTTGTTGTGTTCTTTGTTGTAGGGGGAGTCGAGTAAAATACGTTGGTAAATGTTTGAACCTTTGGAGGCTGGAATCGTGGGAACAAAATTCTGCTATCATTGTGGCTGACCGTAGCGGTTCATTGTTGTGCGGTACTTTATTTTAGAAATGAAATCGAATATTTTTGTTTACATTTGAGTTTATTTTAAGGTGGTCACATTAACAGTAAAGTCATTAGTGACCACCAACAATTGGATACATTAATTATCACTTAATAGTATCTAACATATAATGACTTATTGTATAATAATATATCAGTTGTATAAATTATACTTTAAGATTTTCGGAATAGACATAACTTAATTATATTAAATTTAGGAGGTTAATTTATCTAAAAAACTTAAGCACATTCTGCATACTGGTGGAATCATTTAGATTCGTCGTCGCATCAGATTTAATGTTACAATTGTTTCTTTTGTGGGAGAAATGGGGGTAATCTATTAGAATATGTTTAATACTTAGAAGTATTTCGCGTATGCATTTAGGTGAAGGTTGTTTTGTTAGTAAATATTCGTGTGTTAATCTCGAATGACCTGTTCGGATGCGGATGAGTGCGGATTGATCTCTTCTGATTAACACTACCATATTTTGATTTTCTTGTAATTTATGGAGATTTCTTTCTACTAATTTCATTTGGTTGTCTTTTTAACCGATATATTTGCAGCTTCATTACCAGCAATTCCTATATGACTGAGGATCCATGCTAATTTGACGTTGTTTCCTTTATTTTTGATATCCGTAGTAGCTTTTTTGTATCGACTGACTAGAATAAGACTGAAATTTATTATTTATAATTTCTATAGCGCTTTTTGAATCTGTGCTGATAGTAACGTCACAAGACGTGAGATTGAACATTTTCAACGTGTTTATGAATGAAATGGCATATTTTTGTAGTGTTGCGTGTATATTGTATCCGTACATTTTGTAATAGAGAATCAAACTGTTTCTGTTATTGTATCTCAATTTACATGTATAAACTGTATGGGTCAATATTTCATGTGATTATCAACGATGAGTTAAACGTAGAGGGTTTGTATGAGATATAGGCACAGTCTAATCTAGTACATCAAAAATTCTTTTAATTATTTTTACTTTATATATATACTATATATATAAGAAGATCAAGGTAATTCGTTGGTGCAAAGATACATTTAGAAAAACTAGCAAATAAGAATTCAAATGGTCTTAAACTCTGAGAGTTGATTATTTTATCTAGTTATGTTATCTTAGATAATGATATTTAATTATCTATTTTAAATATTTGTTGGCGTGTTTAGTTAATAATATTTTTCTTTAAAAGCCGCATAGGAAATAACAGGTGTTTTGCAAAAGAAAATTTACCATATCAAATTAAAATACACATTTATAAAATTCTGTAACTGACCAAAAACGTTGTTCACAATTAGTAATAAAACAAAGTAAATATTTAATTATTGTTTTCACAATGTATAAGAATTTTCAGAAATCGTTAGCTAAAAAATTAGTTAACAAACAGTAGAGGTGCTAAGATTACTAAAAAAGTTATTATAAAATAAGTATACGATATAACACAATCATACAAAAAAGAATTTCTAAAGTTATTAATACCCGCTTGCTTCACTTCCTTTTGTGAATTACTTCAATGAAATGTATCAACACAAATTCACGTATTCGACAGATGTATGCAATCGTCTAGAGCTTCTACTTTGTATGCGAATAAATTCGGTAGTTCCGAATTTTCTACGTCAATCATAAATAAATTGTGCAGCTAACTGTCGTTTCCCGGAACGAGTTCGAAACTTCCGTTGCACAACTATAATCAGAACCGTTTTGCTTAATTGAAGAACACAAAACAAC
The DNA here is from genome assembly GCF_051020985.1 of Nomia melanderi. Classification (NCBI taxonomy): domain Eukaryota; kingdom Metazoa; phylum Arthropoda; class Insecta; order Hymenoptera; family Halictidae; genus Nomia; species Nomia melanderi. The sequence continues at coordinate 3,348,505 of NC_135009.1, forward strand.
TACACTACGAACGCGGGTGTGTTAATCTACTAGTCACGCGATGCAACGGGGAGAATAGAATTTAAGAATGTCTCATTGAAATCATTTTAACAGGTTTACTGCTGTAGAATCTTGAGCGATTCATGTGTAACTTGTTCTTTCGCGTTAAAGAAGAATAGAAACAGTTATTAATTTATTGAGTATCACAATTCCTTGCGTTAAATTATTATACTTATAGTATTAACGATTTTCATTCAATAGTCATCTTGCTTGTTGTAATTGTTTTCAAGAGCTGGTTCTTGGAGACCATTATGATAGTCATATAAGTCATATAATGATATAATATTCATAATATTAATTTATAATATTCATTCTTTAAGAAGTTAAAATCAAGAGGAAAAAAATTTTGTCGCTTTTGAGTTTATAGTGAATGAGTTTTGATTTATTTTAATAGTGTCATTCTATAAAATTAACTTTTTGATAATGTTAAAAAATTAGATAATAAATTTTATAACATTTGTTTAAGTTGTTTGAATATTTATTTTGCTTAAGTTGTTTCATTATTTGATATCTATGTACCTACGTATTTATTGTTACGTACTTTTTCATAAAGAGACAGAAGAAATATTCACTTTTGATAAAAAGATTTTAAGTTCAACAGAAATGAAACAAATACGTTTGTTCCGTGAAACGTTTGCGAATTTATTGGTGCTATTTACTCATATATCAATGTCTTTCTTTTTTACAAACAGATACATGCCCAGCGGTCAGCGGATATTAATAGAATTTTCCTCTCGATGAACTTTGCAATTAATTTAGCACCGCGTCCACGAGCATGTCACGCTTGTTAAAATTTTAATCGAGTTATTCGTCGCGAGCTTAATGAGCGATATTAGCGTTCTCGTTCGTGGACTTGTTAATGGAGGGTGGAGAATGTGGGGACGTCCCATCTTTGACTACAAGCTCCCATTGTTGCTAATAACAACTTTTATTAGAAAAATTACAGTGTCGATTTTCACTGAAATATAGTAACAACTTTGAAAATTACGATTGTTATTGTTCACGCGAGTAAAAATCATTTCCATTGTTCCTGAAAGTTTATTCTACCGTTATGTAAGTTTCATAGTAAAATATAATTTAAAACTGTTTATTTTGACCCGATTAAAAATGAATAAATATTTCATTCGGAGATATGTAACTCTCACCAAAGCTGAATAAAACTTCATGAATATTAAGTGAAGTTAATATTAAACCGAAAAATGTATTTAATGAATGAAATATCATTTGCTCATTAAGAATCGTAAAATTCAATAACTGATATACAAAATTAAGAAGGTGGCATAAAGTTATTTACATCTATAGTATAATTTACTTCGCTCAATTCCATATATCAAATTATATAGGAAATGCGTATAGAATATCGATTTGCTTAAATGACATGCATACGTAATACACGTAATTATTATGTTCCCTATTCAATAATTACAGTTTCCTCGATCCAATAAACTTTATAAATTCCAAATGTGTCGAAATATCTTTTTTCCAAATATCGTGCTCGCATAACAATAGTCAAACTTGGAAAGGTCGATTAAGAAAAACGATATAGAAAGACCGAACATTTTTCATCTTTGCGCGCTGTTATAAATCATACCATTTTAAAAGGCAAGAATCTTAAAGCATCTACTGTATATGAACCCAACTGATTGATCTTACGTTTCAGCTAATCAGAACTAAAGCCATAAACACATTTCACAATTTCAAATAACCGATCATAAAAAGTCAAAATCCTGCAAAAATCGTGAAATTTTCTTCGTGCTCTCCATTTTATGAGTAAAGTTAGATTTTCGCGTATGAATGAGTTTCATTTTGAACCTCCAGGAGAGTCCAATAAAAGCCAGTCCTTCTAATACGAGTTTTCAATTCCCCAAATTTTAGTACTTTATTTGAAAAAAAAGAATAAAAAATTCAATTCATGCGTGTACAATTAGCGAAACGACCATAATGTACCGACTTCACAGCCTGTGCTACAAGTTTCTGTACAAATTTCGTTAATGTATTCTACGTACAAGTCTAAAACTGAACTGCAGTGTAACAATAGGTTGTAAATAGTCATTCGAACAGTGAATACAAAATGAATAATAAATATAAATATGAGCATTTATGTTCGTATTTAACAAGGCGAATTTGAAATGCAAAGGACACAATAATATCTTTTATTAAAGAAGTAAATGCTTAAAATGAATTAATAATGAAAATCACTACTGTAAGCAAGGAAATTTGGTTTAGAATACAATTAATGTTACACAGATATTAAACTTGTATCGATAAAAATAGAAGGGAATAATACTTTGAAGTACACAGATGGATGCAGTATTCACTTCATGTTTCATTTTTGTTCTAACATTTTAATAAATCATTTATAAATTGTTTATTATACAGCATTTTAATATTATTCCTGTCCGTAGAATAGACTGACAATATTTGTAAATCTGTACTTCATCCTATAAACTGCTCTTTATAGTAAAATTTAACGTTTCAATTTAATATTATTTGTTACCTTTTCATTTTATGCAGAAAGCTTTATCGAAATCAACTATCAATAGATTATCTATCCGTACTGCTATGCGGAAAATTAAAAATGTCAGTTTAGATGGATGTACATATTTCATATTTGCGATGTGAATGCGATTTTCAGCATGGATCCACCATTTTGCGCATGACTGAGCACGAAGTAGAGCGCATAGCCACCCTTGTAACTATGAAATAACGCCTTAATCTATATTTTATGCAATCAAATATACTTATTACACAGATTAATTTTTCTGCATTTTCAAAAGTATTCTTCCAAAACCTACATACATACTTACAACAAATTTTAAACATATTTGCGTCAATAGAATAATTTTTCTATGAACATTGATCGCTGTATTTAATTAATAATAACTAAAAGTTTCTGACATTCTATTGCTATGTTGCAAAAAATTGATCACACAGAAATGACATTTCGCTTGCGACGTTTTCTAAAAAAAATTCAGACTATGCCGACAAGAGTACTTTTATGAAACATATACAATTTGACCAAGTTCAGGTAGCGAAGTTTTAAGTGAATCATTTCATAGAAACTTAGAAGAAAGATTTTTCCAAAACCATCAATCTAGCGAAATTCCCCCACATTCTGATAATATCCTGAAGTTACGCGCGAAAACCTGAGCACAGATCCATTTACGTTAGTTAGAAAGTAAACTCGTTGGGAACACGTCACGTCCCGTCATCGCGCTTTGTCGCTCGTCCCGAATTTCCATAGCCTCGAACGTCCCGCGAAAACGACATTTTAACCGCAGTCAAGTTTCGCCAAAGGCGTGCGTAATGAAATAAAACGAAACTCAAAGTGTCCCTCTTAACACATGCACACGGCGCCTTTGCTCCCTTAATATTTGCTTTCCGTTTCCCTTCGAACTTCCTCTTCCGGGCTGCGCGCGACGAAAATGGCTTAAGTTGACGCTTTATGCTTTTATTGGAGTAACCAGTTACCGCGGCGGGAAAAAATGCCGCGGAGCATTTAAAATCGTGAGAAGAGAAAAATGGCGAAAAGAGATCTTACGGAGATCCCGTGACAAATTATTGCCAGCTTTTCTTGCTTCCGGCTGCTTCGGGAGTGAACAACGTGAGATGTTTCGTGCAATATGTAATATTGGGGCTGAAGAGAGGAAATTCTTTTTCTCGGAACACTTAAAGGAATAATTTCGATTACAAATCGGAAATGTTCCTTCAATAGAAGACAATATGATTTAGATAGAGTTGAGAAGAGTAAAGTAAAATGGAACATTTATTTAATCCTAATATCAAAGTATATGGAGCAGTAAATGTATTATGTCTTTTTTAGAAATCTTAAGTAGACTTTTGTCTATAAGGAAATGAAAGGTTTTTTTTAAACAAAATATTTAGTTACAAAGAAAAATAGGATTTTTTAAAGGCATTAAAATATCGGCTTCGCAAAAATGATAAGATAAAACGGAAAATTTGTGTAAGATCAAATAAAAATACAAAATGTTTATTTTCACTAAATCAAAATTGCTAGCTGAATGTATTTAATTGTTAACTGATATAAATAAACTATGAATATATATTTTGTATGTATTTGTAAATTGATATGCAGTGAAAGACGTATGTGTGCGTATCGTAAAAGTTTCGATATCAAAACAGTTGAATGTATTGTTTGGACCATTAAATTCTTCAATAAAGACATTAAGCTTGTTTTTTATTCGAATACGATCATTTATTCATACTTTTGTTCCTATATATTTACTAGTACAGGTTATGTATATTTGGATAGAATTAGTTTTTAACTAATAGCAAGTTACAATTCATAAATGTATGACATTGGTTTTAGGTGGAGTACATAGAACTATGTAAGCGGTCTTTCATTAAATGATAAGAAGACAATGAAATTCAACTATTTATAACACATAAAATTAACAAAGGTTACCAAAAATGATTCAGGTATTTAGTCGAACTATTACTCGATCACTTTATTATTATTTTTCTAATCTACTGTTAAAAAGTCTAATTTAAAGTTTTTATGTTAAGTACATCTGTTGCTCAATATAACAATCATCCAATAATATTAGTAAATATAAAAAACTCAACACCTTAACATCAAACGCTCACTTATAATTTTCAATGACATGAAAAAACCCACTAACAATACAAACATAACTATAGACAGACTTATTTATTTTACCTAACATATACGTTTTACATTTAAATCATATAAAAATTTTTATTTCTAGTCGAAAAACACGCACATTCAATTTCATCATAGAAAAGCTAAATTAAACCCAAAAAAGAACTGGCAAATATAACAAGCACGACGCGTGGCGACATTTAAATTAATTTAAAGCTCGCAATTGAAAAAAAGGTATTCGATATGATTTAAGAGTCAGTGGATGCTTTTTTATTCGTCGGGGATGGTTTTCATTGCCTTGAACCGAGTCGGGGGAGCTTTTCGGAAATCGATGACTCTCACTAGCTACGGCGCGCTTGACCCAGCCGCCTCATTGTTCCCAACCGAGAACTTGAAGAGCATAGATCCACACCATTTTCGTGGTATTTACCGATTTAATTCCGATTATTAACGATGCGCCATCCTGGACTTGGAGTTCCATCGATTAGCTAATCGAAGCGGAACCTTACGCATGAACGTCTCATTCATAGACTATGCGTCTTGATACTTTGAATTAGAAAAGAATTATTATAACCAAATTTGGACCTAATCGTTTGGAAAATAATAATATAAGAAAACTAGAATACTATTCATTTGCGAAGTTTGATCTAATCTATAATTTGTATAATTCCGGCCTTCTTTAATAATTAATATTTTTATAAAATAACGTTTGAAACAGTTTCCATTCCTTTCCTCTTAAATAAATCTTTTTAATCTATATTTCTCTAAAACATTAGAACAACTAGAACTACCGCACCCATCAGAATAACGGGTTTCAGTTTTTTTACTTCGCAATTAATGATATCTTAAAGGTGCTAAATATTCAAAATTATTTAAAAAATAGTTTCACTTGAATACTATAATAAATATATGAAGAAACTTAAAAAAAATCCATTATTACAATTTTTATAAGGACTAGATATTAATCGTATTAAACACTTGGTACTTCTAATGTTAAATTTCGCCATTTTTAATAACTTTAAGGGCTAGTGAGTACATTAATAATCTCTTATGTCATCAGATATCAAGATTTATCTTCGTTTTTGATTCGACTTTCACAGTCGATAAATTTTTACACAGTAATGATCGGATCTTTAGCATATGAGTTAGTCTATTAGTAATATGTACTGTGTAGATGCCACTGCATAGTCTACCATATTCTAAAGACATATTCAAATAAATTAGTAAATTATGTACACAATTTTCAAATGAATGTGTTTCACGCCGAGCGTTATCGATATTTATTCACATATAAGTATTTTAATATTGAAAACATTCGATTAGGAACAAATTCAGCAGTTCTTAATGTGATCTTGTTTGATAATGAAGAATAATTTGCATTGTTTATATTACATATAACTTTCTGATACTGTAGTACTAAATATAATGCTAGTAAAATGTTATATTCGAGCAAATAAAATCTTTAATAGGATTAATCTATTTTATATATAATTCAAGGAGATATAGCTAGTATCACCTGTTGCTTTATTACTAATTATTTCACATGCCCAAATCTTCAACAATAATTTATCGAATTATACCTATATATTTTCTCAAAATTGTTTAAAGAACTGTATAATATTATGTAATAGTACTATTGCTACGTTAAGTTTTGCATCACAGTTTATTACATTTTGTTAACTAACCAGTTAATTAAAAATGACAAACTAAGTTATTAAAGCTGTCCATCATATTTTATCCGATTATTGTTTTCTTACTTACACATCGTAGAACCATTGAATTTAATTATAGCATTAACCAATACTTATAGTCGCATTAATCACATTTTATTTATTTTTATTACCGGAAAACTCCTTTCGAACCATCACTCTTTACTTTCAAATAAATATAGCTGAGTTTTCATGATAATAAGACCCTTTGATTACGAAAGAGCACAACATCTCATAGACGAATAAATAAAAGCATCGCGGAAGGGAAGATGAATTTTACAAATAATTTTTTGTGTCCGTTGAGTGCACCTCCCTGTATGTGTTTAGTAATATAATAGTAGGGCAGTAGGTCAAAGTAAGGTAGAAGGCGGAGAAACGTGCCCCAGTGTTAAGTGGTTGCTCTTTTAACTGGCTTTTCTAGTAAGTACTTATTGCGCGGTATAGAAGAACGGCCGGTAACTGACAAACTATGCTTCATTAACCACATCTGTATAAATTTCTTAATTTAAAAATTTAGTTTGCAGAATCAATCCACTAAAAAACATTAGCGCGATGGTTAATATTAGTTCCAATACCTCTTTCTTATCTACGCAGAATTCGTAATTACTTGATTTAATACATAAAATCTTTCAAAACTTTTTCCAAAATACACATATGTTGCTGTTATTTTCTGAAAACGCTATTTGAATTAATTTTTTTTCAATATCATAGAAATTTGTTTTAATAAGAGATTATAATATTGTATATAATAGAAATTATTCCTTTGAGCTTTATATACAATACTAATTCTTAATTAACTACTTTCTTAGAATAAAATGAAACATCCATGTAACAATCATTTTCCTAAATAATAATTGGTAAATAAATAATAAATATTCACTCATTAAGTACTTTCTAAGAATGTGCAATGAGTTCCAACTGACTATATCGATTTCGTGACTCGACGAATTTCATCGAAATTTAAATTGCCATCGAAGGCAAATGTCGTTAATACGAAAACAACAGGTAGAAGGCAACTCTGCAAGCCTGACATTTGGGATCGAGTTGGTAATTTGCGGTCGACTCTCGAACTGTGCCCCCTAACTTGTTTAGTAGTTACCTGTACTTATAGTTGGACACGGAACCGGATGAACAGCTCAGCGAAGAATAATAATGTCGCGTATAATAGTATCACATGCTGTAACTTAACCGTGAAACAATTTCGAATGTAATATGCTCTATCATCCGAATTCCCTGTCTTGTTAAGCTCAGCTATGCACTACTCATCTCGAATAATTTATTTCACGATTATAGCTTTAATAATTTTCCCTATTACGGTAACTATATTAAAGCTATATATAATATAATTATACACATACCTTGAATATACTATAAATCTTCACGAATGATTACTCATAGACGTGTAGTTACAATTTTACATATTTAAATAGTCTACGCAAAGATACACTTCTAAGTACTTCTAGTAAATCCATCACTAATAATGCATAACCTGCGTTCTTTTTATATTTCAATTCTAATATAATAAAATCGTCAAGAGGAAAATGAACTTTCTTTAACTTTAGCTTCTTTAAATTACACCTAGAAAAATTACACCTAGAAACTCTGTAATAGGAATTGAATTGAAGGAATTGAATGTTATAAATGCTCTATCATATTGTATAATAATGCACGCAATCTGGTAATAGTTTTTAATCCTTTAAGTTTATTTTATTATTTACATCAATCCACAGCATGTGCATCAACAACTTCGATACAGTAACTCCTCTTTTATTTACAAAGGATTGAACGATTTCCATCGTGTTCTTTGTATAATTTTCTTCAGAATATTAACGATGTTCAAATAAGTAACACAATTTTTTATTCCCAGAACACGATGAACAAAACCACTAATGATTATACAATCTCAAACGGACATCAATCCATTACTTTTTTGCAGTTAATTTGAAGCATTTTCCATTATATTTCTCATAAAATGAACGTTTCATTTTCGATTTATATAGATACAAATTTTTGAGGACAGTGCAAAAATGATAAGATTTCTTGTTACCTTAATCATTTTGCTGCTTACTTTCGACGAAAGTATCTAATAATTTCGTGTGAAAATTCTCTTTCAATCATTTCCACAAGTACAGTTTTGTGTTCAGAATTTCGAGGTAATCACTATGCATGATTAATGAAGATTCCTCCGTGATTACATTTACATGTTATTTCAATAATACATAGTGCAATCAGTAATGGGATGTGCACTAAATGGAACATCGATAAGTATAACTCTATTCTCTTCAATTATCTCTATACATTATATTGTTTATTATGCATGTCACTATACAATGGAAGATTGTTACTTATAAAGTACTTTGCACCAAGTAAATTATAATGTACTAATATGTCGAATGTGGCTAACGAGAATTTGATAGCTCGAACTGAAAGTTTAAGTAGAATTAATAACATGTTCTCAATATATTTTAAATTTTAACTATTCACTTCTTAAAATATATTTTACTGAATAAACTGGTCATTTAATTCGACGTAGATGGTATAAAAACAATTAATTTGTTAACTATATAAATTAATATTGATATTATAAAATAGTTTGTTAACTATATAAATTAATATTAATATTATAAAATAGTTATTTTTTCATCAAAATATGATTCTTGTGAGATCAGAAGAATTCGATTTTTCAACTTCTTATGACTTGTTCGAATGATCGAGTTTCCCTTTCCACTGCCTAGGTGAAAGCATTGACTTCCTGATCTGAACAATGTACCTTTTTACTTGAACTTGTGTTTCAGTATGACACGCCCGCTCAACGTCCGAAATATTTAAATCCCGAACTGCTTTGATTTTCTGTCGAAGTTTCAGCGGCCTTCTTTAGGTGAATCTCGTTCCTCAGGTCAGGATTATCTGATGATATTATTCTTCAATTTGGATTAAGTTCTTCCTCCGTGAGGAACGACTTTCTCGGCTCTTGACGGATGAACCGGAGCTAGGTGAGAATCGAAGAATGGCGAATCGTGCCAACTGAATTGATCTTTGTACATCAATAACTGGGTTACGACAAAATTTTTGGCTTTGGAAATTTATTTTCAAAGATTTAACAAACAATTGGCAAATAGTATTTAATCAGAAGGATTCACGTGATCGTTACAAACCTTATATAAATACTGTTATAAAAATAAAAAATATTGTTGTTTATTGTACACTGATTAGCAGAATTACAATTTATTTTTCAATATATTTTCAACATAAAGCATGAAAATAGAAATTTTCGAGAACTCTTCTTATCTCCTTCAAACATTAAAATACTTCTTCAATTACATTTTGTATTTTTTTTCTTCCTTTATAGACCATAAATAATATCAACTTTTATATTAATATTTTGCTTAAGTAATAGTGATTGTTTTATTTTATTGCATCTCTTTTTATTTCTATTGTTTTTTATATTCAATCGATAATAAAAATTCGGAATTATGAATCTTTAATTAAATCACGATTAATTTTGTGACTGTCCAAATCGATTATTAATATTTGTATTCCAATTCCAAAGTATTAGATAATACGTCTTTTGTCATTCGATATTCACTTATCTGCACATGGACATCCCTTATTTATAACTTATTTAAAATTCAGTATATCCACGTGACCATTTCATATAAATAAAGCTATTACAAATAAACAAAATTAATGTATTTATTGCCCACACAGTCATTTAAATCTCAGTATTGTAACAAATTTAAAAAAGAGTGCAGAAGCTTTTATTTTATTTCGATGTTAACAAACTCCCCAATAGTATCGAAGAAAATTCTTTTTCGTTCCGGTCTCCGCAAACTAGTCCATAAAAGTTTACATTTGCGTGAATTTAAACAGTTTACTAATAAAGAAAACAAGCGAAACGCAAACTCATAAAGGAAAGACCACAGAGATCGATTGAGCATGCCACTGGAATAAATTACAGCGTTTTCATTTCTCTTTGGAAGGCGGAGCGCGCATTTCTGTTTCATAATTTCAACAAATTTAAACTGAACCCCGCAAAAAAAGAAAGTCGAAAGAAATGAAACATATTTTCCAGCGCGAAAGTATCTGCTGAATCTTTCGAGTAAGTACATGCGCATGACTAATGACGCACGAATACTAGGTGAAAATGAACATGGAAAGGGGATGCTTGTGTATGCATGCAAATCGAAAACAGTACAGGTTAAGTTCTCCGTAAGCGGTTCGCTGCACTTCTATTGCATATATATTGTAACAACCGTTGCATTAACACCCAACAAGTCGAGACCACCATAATCCTGGCATTAGCGTCATTGATTTACGAGGGGATAGTGCCAAAACTTTTTCATCTGGTTAACGAGCCACGGAAACTATGCCAAGTTTGAATTTTAGACAGCCAACAATAATTTTCATTCATTTCAATCCTACGAACATTACAAGGTTTTCTTTACAGACACTAATCATTCATGAAATTACATATTTCATTATTACTTACAATTATACAACTTACTATTATATAGTAAATGCAATACAAATTTTATCCCGATGAAAAATTCACTATAAAATTTACGATAAAAGTATTGATTGTGTAAAGTACTTCGTTTCACGAGCACTTTTGCGTATATGCTGAGTTTCTCGAAGGACCACCCAATGATGGGACTAAATGACTGATTGTGGTAGTTGAGCTGATTCTCAACTGAGTCTGAATTTGAACTGAACTGATACTGATTCTTTTAAACTGAGTATCAAAACTGATGTGTCAAACTGATATTGCTAACTGATATTTCCAACTGATGTTTCCAACTGATCTTTGACTGAAGCTTCTAACTGATCTTAGACTGAAGTTTCTAACTGATGTTTTGAAGGGTTTTATACTACTCCTGGGCCTACTCCCTCCCTCTCGATATACGAGGGTGGGCCTCAGGGGCGGTTTTCTATCCCCTTCTACGCAGGAGACCTACCCCTGCCTCATCCCCTTCCAGTCCGCCTGTAGCGCGGGTTTCCTGGAGCGGGGGTGACGGAGTTGGTCGCTATGGTGCACGAATGTTTGGCAACGCTGGGAAAATTCCATTAGGTCAAAATCCTTGTGGACACTTTTTCTAAAATTCTGACAGACCCTCTGGAATACGACCTTACGATACCTGGACTGAAGTGAAAAAACTAGACAATGGTTGATCTCTAAGCTGAACCCTTATGTACCGCATATTGGCTGCAGGCCGGCCTGCTAAAGTACCGAACGGAAAGCTGGTGGTCACGAACGTCTCTAAGAATAATTCCCGTGTCGTAAAATTGTCCCCTTGTTGTCCAAACAGATTGACTTACGTTAAACTTTATTCTCTTCATTCTCCTGATTTTATATACATTTTTATTTTATCAAATATCCATATGTTTTAACAGGTAAATAGCTTCATGGTGAAACTGAGAAGTCAATATTTTTTTTAATGTCACAATAAATCTTTTCTATAAGTAGGGAATAATGAAATGATTTACTCACTGAAAAAAATGTATAGAGTTATGTACAGATTGTTGCACTTAAATATTTAACATTTCAAAGAACCTTTAACATTGCAAAGAATTTCATATGCATAAACATAATATTCCATCGAACGTCTTGTACGAAGGTATCCAGATTATCCAGGGATCAATATTATAAGCATTTATTGGTCGGATTCTTTTTGTTGCGCCCGAAGGGAAGCCTGCGATTTTCATTCTAACGATCTGACTGAATATCCGTCGTTGCGGCAGACACACGCTGAAGACCTTCATTCAGGTTCGATTTAACTTTGCCGCTGGCGTACCGTCGGAAGTTAAATTAGTAATAGGACCGACCAACAGAGTTGCATCATGCTTCAACGAGAGACATTCATTCTAGGAAGAGAATGGTTGCCGCATAAAGGTATTATCTTGGAAAACATAAATGTTACAATTTCCCAAACATTATTCATTTACCTTGGAATATTTCATCATCTACGAAACTCATTTTGAGTATTTCAAATAATAGACGACACTTCGATATCTTGAATAGCTTGAAAAGAAAATTCTAATGTGTGAAAAATTAAAACAATGAGCTATTATAAGTGGATTAGAGTTCAATGCAAAATTAAAAATTATTATTTAAATCTGTTCTTATCATTGCCATGAATATTTAAAAAGAGTAAACTCAGTAAAATAGCAACAGGTATATAAAATATACAGTTAAATAATCCATCTAATCATATAAACAGTTGCCAGAAAGACTGTAGAACAAAGTAGAGTATGTTTGAAGAAAAGTTCAAAATTTGACAACCGAATGTAAGAGAAATAATCAGCTACTTATGGCATTTATCCTACTTCGTATCAGTAGTAATATAAACAAAATCTTCTTCATAAAATAGATTTCGATGTGTCTTTTTCTCCTCTTCAAAAGATTTAAATATCTTTTGATAAATCGTCGTCTTTCTGACTAGCGAATTAGAGATAACAGAGGAGATTCTACAAAATTAATAACTGTACAAACTACTAATCTTAATCTAGATCGTGCTAGTTTAATAACTAATCTAGATCACTAATTTTTCGTCAAAATAATTATAATATTTATTATTTATGTAACATCAACTTAGAAAGGAATTGCTAAAATTTATGTTTCTTTTATAATTTACCGTTATTATTATTCTCCGTTGTGCCTATATTATTAATATTAAGGCTTCGTGAACTGCCGATAACATGTTTAATACAGCGTTTCCATTTAACATCCGACAGAAAGGATTTTCCAGACCGGTCGGGGTGCTCCCTTTTTTTCACATGTCCGTACTCGACGAGTCAGCTCATCGACATTATTACACGATGTCACTCGAGGTACGTAGTATCGATTTCGAATCACACTGGCGGACCAATGGAGAAATTTAATTGGGGGCCGCGTAACTCCCAGTTCAATTCGAGTCAGCCTGCAAACGCTCGACGTGCCGGAAAAGATTACCTACCCCAGGATGCACTCGCCGAAAGTCGAGGCTGTCCGCATTGGCTGCGTCGCGGGAATCACTCGAGGGAAAAATTTATCCATTAAACTGATCGCTGTCTGAAAATCAACCAACTAGTATGACCTACAAGCTGCCTCGGCTATCACTTTGAACGATGATCCCTCAACGTTTGATCAATGATGAACGTTTAAATGAACGGTACTTTCTCATTGTGTAACATTAAACATAGCGGCACTTTTTATGTACCATTCTACCGTAACCAGTCAAATAATTTGTTACAAAATAAAAGTAAAGAAGTGAAGCAGTAGAGTTTTATTAGTGAAAACAGAAACAAAGGAAAAGGCGAAAATTGATAAATTGATTAACCCGATAATATAGGAATTGATATAAAGTTAAATCACTGAAAGAAAACTCAGAATGTTAAATCATATTTTGAAACCGGTCATTTGACCGGTCGCGGTACTTCCATTTAGTGTTATCCTGTTAACTGTGGAATTTAGTTTCAAGAATCTTTCATTGTGCGCACAATAAAATATAAAAAAGAAGTATATATTCATCAAACGCAGAACATATGCAGCTATAATATATTTCAACGAAGAACTGAAGTAAAACGAAGAAAAATTACATTTGTGTCTGAAAGAATAACTAATTCGTCGTGAAAAAAATAAGTATCATTCCGAGTTTTAACTAATTAAACGTGTTATAATCCTTGGTTTATTAATAAATTCGAAGTACTGGAAAGTAATGAAAAAATATTAGCATGCCATCCAATAATGATTTTCTTATATTATTCTTAAATTTGAAAATATTCTTGACGAATTGAGAACGCACACCGGATAAGAAAAAAGTTAATTAATGAAATGGTACTGAAAAATGGAAACGTGATTGGGTTTAACACGTTCGTTACCAGCGTTTATTTCGGCGAGAGTCTCCTCAATTATAATATTTTCTTCAATCCAATAAATCTTCTAAACAAAATATTAGAAAAATTAAACTGAAACGAATCACTGAGTTCCTAAATATATATGTAATGTCGTAGTTTATAATTTCAGATAACAATATCCATAGGATTAACTTCATTTTCATTATGTAAAATATAGGATTACGGCCGTCACAAATATGTGACGCTGGTAGTAAATGTGTTAAGAAACACAAGAATATAGCAGGAATACATAAAATATGAAGTCTTGTATTACGTTTGCGTGTGTATGTTTCATAATGTATGATTTGTTCTTGAGCTAAATATTAACACCAGATTAAAGTAATCATTTGTCTACCATATTATACCAATACTTCTTTACACGAAACGTAAAGAGTATTCGACTTGTCCGAAAAAATTAGACTTCAATTAGAGAAAATAATCTAGTTACCGAATGTACGTGCACAATTACACCTATCAAAAAATCTAACACTGTCTTCCAACTTCAGTCAAAAGTATAGATTGCAACAGTTAGATGAATCACTTTTTATAAATTAAACTATTGGTGTTTAAAATAATTTCGGATATTTAATACCTTTATAATACTAATAATTGGAAAATAAGAAACTTTAAAAGAGTTATTTTAAGTGGTATAGTAATTGTAGTTGACCTAATGTTTCAGAAAAATATTGATTAAAGCAACTTATTTAAGAGAAGAGGAATGAAAATTGTTTCAAATGTTATTATTTTTCAAGTAATTAGGTTCAAAGTTGGTTATAATAATTCTCGCATGATAGAGATAATCCGATTTATTGATTTCTATAGCAGATACATGATAGTATCATTTTGGAAGGTACCTCATAGTCAGGTAAATCAACTATTTGTCAAACTTATATATCTGATATAACAGTGCATAGTGTTATGACGGTTATAAGGCATTAAAAAAATGTATTCTTAGGAAACTATAAAAATTATAATAATAATATCATTACGCTGAGTATTATATTTTTAATCTTTTAATAAATCAGTAGAGTAAGCATTAATACACGCTCATAGACTATAAATATAAATATATTGATGTCTGTAGACTATAAAGCATAAATTTCAATGGGATATCGGATCATACATTATTTTTGAACGTACTGCTATTAGAGGATTGCTACAGTTGAGGGATACGGATAGTTGTTTATAACATAAAAACATAAAACATCTAAAAATATAAAATATAATCGTATTTTCAAACAAATAAATTTTTACTAATTTATATAAAATCTATAAAATAAATTTCGGTACAAAAATTTAAAACAAATTTACTATTTGAAGTACTTCAATTGGCTTTTACTAGATCTGTGGCAAAGTAATTAAATTAATCACAATATTTTTAATTAAACCTTCAAAATGTTTGTACATGATATTTGCTTTAATATTCAATAACTACATGTATTTCGAATATTTGCGTTTGCAGTATAAAATAAGTATGAAAATAATACAAGGTTTTATTGTGATTGTATTTTCAGTAGATACGTAATAGAGGAAACATTAATTAATGAAAGTAAATTATGTTAAACTAATTAATGAAAACAAATATTGTTTTATGACGATATAAAAAATATCGTCATAGATATATTAACACACATAGATATATTAACTTCATTAAACCTCCGAAGAATAAAATTTTTTATTTTCATTAACACGTTGACTGTCACGAAAATTTGTAGCGTTTTGTATAGAAATACTTATTTTTTAGTAACAACGCAAATGGTATTGAAAATAATTATTAATGAGTTTGCATCACACTAGTTAAGTTACACCATTATCTAGGTACTTATGTTACTAAATATTTTTATTTGAAATCAAACTTTTTATTGTAATTGTTCTTCATCAATTTGGAAACTCCGAACATCAGTGATCATCGTGACAGTCGATGTTAATAAAAAAATTTAGAATCATACTTTTTGTCCTTAGTGTATTCATTAAATAACATTTGCTGAAATTATAGAAACATTTACCTTTATAAACAAACAATAATTATATTGATTGATTAATAAATAGTAAAATAGTAAATGATAATGAGAAATAATAAAACTATTAGTAGTACCTACATTTATTAAAAGAGTAAATCATTACTATTATTATCATCATTATAATCATCTTCATTAATATTACCATCAATATTATTATTGTGGAATTTAATATGAAATTGGAACGTGACATTAAAAAATAAATGGTGTTATAGATTCCAATAAAAAGTGAAAATAAAAAATAAATCTTGTAGGGAATCGAAAGCATGGAACATTAAACTAAAAGTGTGAAAAATGTAAATAAAAATTGTTCATCATGAATATGTCAACGAAAATGTTGTGGAAGGGCCGGTATCGAATTTTTACCGGGAGAAAGCCCTTCAAACTATTTAAATCGCACTCTCGGTTGTACTGCGCACCAGTGTAATTCGCTAGAACTATGCGAAAAGTGTTTGGGGCGGAAATGGGGGAACGAACTATTCTGCGTTGTACACGCAACTTTGAGATTTGTGGCAACCAAGGAAAAGCCACAGTAACGCACAGTTGAACAAATTTGAATGAAATTACTATATCTGGTCCAACAGCTTTATTTGCAATGGAATACCGTTTCGTATTACAGGTTACTAAACAATTAGATTCGATTTGAATGAGGCATGAATCAATTACTCTTATAAGATGTACAATGTTTCGATGAATTAAACCTGTTTAACTAAGGAAGTCAGTGCAGAATTCTTGGAGATTAATGATTGATCTGTTCATTTGGTTAATGAGTGAAAGTAAAGGAGAAAACAATATGTAGAAGTTATTTAAAAAATGATTCATTGAAGATTTACAATAATGATATTAAAAAGAAGATAGTGGAATAATACTAATAAATATTAACTTATATATATTAATACAAACTAAGTAATTGCCACTAGAATATTCTTGTATTATAATATAAAAATTGTGTAATAATAGAAAAGTGGCAATATTCGTTTCGTAATAGAGAAACTCTGTGAAGACAATGTGTTTAAGATTATCTTTTTTTTTAACCACGTCGTCATAAAATCAATCGCAGATCTATATCATATGACTTTATTTAATACACACAGCTTGTAACACAACTTTACAAGAAGTATACGAACTTGATGAAGTACTACATATTATACTAAACAAAACATTAAATCATAACGTCACTGAATATTGTTATGTAGTATACTCTAGTATATAGATATGCACAAATAATGTGACTCACACTTTCGGATGTAACAAGGCTTTATAACTTGTTGCAAATGCATGAATGTTCACCATAGCGATTATTGTCTATGATGTAGTCGCATTACTATTATAGCATGCGAAGTCATACGTTATCATACCATACGTGTCAGAGGAAGTAAATGCAATACTGCCACGGCACTTCATACCTCTTTCTATAACCCACAGTTATGTGATACAGTATTAGGTTATATCTGATATGCATTGTGAAATATTTTTACTAGCAACATAACCGTAATAGAAGTACAGTACATTTTTGCAATCGTTTCAATTCCATATTTGCAACATTAACCTAAGTTACCATTTTATTATTTACGTCTGAATTCTGTATGCTCGATCTACCTATACAATTCCAGTAATTAAAAATATTAATAGTTGTACTTATATATATCTAATCATTTACAGTTTATAATATTTTAATCATTGTACTAAATATTTATGGTTATTTTAATTCAAAAAATTAAAGTAAATATGAATACATATTTGTAAACAGTCCTCAATAAATATTATAATGAATTAAAAACAGACATAAAATAACAAAAATTGATCAGTCTCTTCTTATTTTTATTGTAATAGTCATGAAACATACAGTAAGTAGATACTACAAAAAATTGTCACTTTAGACTCATCAAGTGCTCCCCTCTACGGAAATCTTTAGTGAAAGGCGAAAGATTTATGCGTGATTTGAAGGGAAGCCAGAGTAATAAATTAATATTTATTTAACAATATCTTACATGAAAGCTTTAAACAAATTCCAAATGGAGCTAAAAAAATTGTTCACAGTATTAGATTACCTTATAACATTATTAAATAAAACGTTTACTAAAAGAGTACATAAAGTACTAAAAAAGTACTAAAATCCTTAAACATTCAAAGTGAATGAATATTCTGTTTCGTTATTATGTTTGTGACAAGAATAATATATAATTTTTGATAACAATTTATTTTAAGACGAACATATATGGCTATATGTTCAATTATTTTCTATCTTATATATCATAACTCGCAAAATTCCGAATGCGCGCAATCTTAGATGCAGTTTAACAGTGCGCTGCGGTTGTGTCAATCGTTTTGTTTCTGCGCATAAGATCTTATTGTAAGTCTTGAGGCTACGCTGTAGTGAACTCGCAAAAGGGAACATATGTGGTTGCCGTTTAGACGAGATTGCTTGCCCCAAGGGTTTAATAACAACTTCCGCTAATAGATTCCGAGCGTTGTATAAAGTGTGTATTTACCACACGTCTCTTACGTCGGTTTTAGAAATTCTAATTGGAAAATGTAACACGAGTTTAATTGCACTTAAAAAGACACAATTTTTCGGAATTATAAAAATGCAGCACAGTTACGTAAATCTGATCTCGAACACTTAACAATGGAAATGTATATTTAATAATTATGCCATTTATTATAATTTACTTGTTTCATAACTATAAAGCAGATTTTGTTTATAAAATACTAGCATTTTTTTCCTACTTAACAACTTTTAGAATGAATTTCAAATTTCTAAAACGCTCATTTTAGTTACAGTTATAAGTTAAGCATAAGTTATGAGTTATGGGTTCATAGTCATGAGATAATCCCTTATTTTATAATAATGTGCACACTCGTAGTGGAGATTTTAAACAGAATTCAACAAGAGTAATATTTATGCAATTTTTATGAATTTAAATTAAATATTATTCCTGTGTTATTAATTATTATACTTCAAAGCAAACATTGACAGAATATATCCAAAATTTTTCTCTTTTTTCAATAAATATTAATGATAAGGTAGTTGTATCTATTGTAGTTGAGAAATAAACTAAAGGGTTAAACATTCATTTCTAAATTTCAGTCAACTATAAGGGAATGCTTGAGGTATTCAGATAAATATCAAATTATGTTTATTTCATTGAAAAATTTCGTTTTTATAGCTATATATTAAAAGGAATCTGAAGAGAATTCTTGAAAGCTCGGGAGTCAAAAAGTGAAGGCATCAACGTTATCAATAATCAAAAATTTCTTCATAATGGAATTAATAGTTAAGTGATATGTAATACGCAGTAATAAAATTAAAATACAAATTCTCACAATGGCGAGCATAGAAATCATTCTCCAAAATTTTATAACACTGCATCAAGAATGTTTATTGGAATCATAAAAACAATTGATTTGTATGACTTTAATTTTAACCGTTTGAACAAACACGGAATCTTGAAAAAATTCCGCAAATTCGATTTTCCAGCTTTCTTTCAATTTTATAATTTCTGGGTAAATCCATGCATTTGTATTTATTAAAAACAAAACAGGAAATGTTTTCGTGACAGCTCGATCTGTTGTTTACGAGGAACGGGTACTATTAACGAAACATCGTAAAATAAATTGTAGGTACGTTTACAAATGGTCACAATGAACAAAATCCAATTTACCTAAAAATAAAAACAAAATTTATCATTCATATTTCACCCTCTGTGCTGCGTTTCAATTAAGTTTAAACATTTTAATTTAGTAGTTTAATACATTTAGTTATTGGCGTTTTTTATTACCAGCTCTTCATAAAAATTCTCTGACATACCATTGTTTAGCTATTATTATATTTAAAATTTCATTTTGAAATGTCTGAATAACAGTAAGTCCATTTCACAATAATTACAACTTTACATAATAATAACTCGTTTTGTAGGGCAAACGAAAATTTGTATCGAAAAATCCAATGCTCTTCTCACATATTTTATCCATTCATTAGGTAAAGTGGTTAACTCTAGAAAACGAAAAGTAAACAAGATTTGATTAAATCCGATACACAATGAAATGTTTACGTATTTTAGCATTAAAATTACACCACGTGAATTTAGTTTAGTACATTACAAATATTACAACGCTTTATTCTACAGCCGCCGATTACGTTCTTTTATTTTTCCATGAGTCCAACTCACATCTCACGGTATAAGTGCACAAATTGTAAATGCTTCCTACTATTATAAATATTATAGATTGATGCAAAAGTTTTAACGTATTTTTATAAAAAATAAAAAAAGGGTTTTCAACTATTCACTGGTTAAATCAGAATTAAGTGAAACCGAAGAAAGCAGTGTCTTTTATGCACATTATAATAATTTGAAAACAAATGTTATTTGTTTTGAAGAAAACAATTTGTTTATCAATCACGTACAAAAAATGTCAAAATTATTGCATTAACCCAATAAAATGCTATTTATAAATAATAATTTTCGGCGAACTTCCTAAGTGACACTTATATTATGTTAGAGATTCAAAACCATAGGCAGCAGCAATTTGCAGAAGATTCTTTAATTTCTACAATGCAACACAAGGAGTCACAGCCTATCTAAAGCCTTTTAAATTTCTATGCATCCTTGTACCAGCAGGGATTATTACATTGTTTATACTCGCCACTTCATGTTTATTACTTCCAGGAGAATAGACTATGGTTTTTCGTAGTCATCTAATACATGCCGGAAAATTGTAAACAACCAGCCAAGACCTTTCTTACCTGCGGGGCCCCTTTTTGGCCGAGGGCATGATCATTCGCGCGCTCAAATAAGAGGTTTACGCGCTAAAATAAAATATTTATACAGGTATTCCATTTCACCAATGACAAATCCGTTTAGAGCAACCGTCCATAGAAAAATTACACAGTTTCAAGATTTTTGAAAATCGCCGAAGACACCCCCACCTTTCGTTTTATCAACAACGAGAGTTTTTCTAGGAATTAGTACATCAGTCGAGCAACGCGACTTCATAGGCTCAGGAGCATTCCTAATTTACATTTATACATTTTCTGTTTATTAATTCTAGCGATTAAGGTCGCTATACAAGCGAACTCCAAGAATCAACTATCCATACGGTCCACTGTAATTTTAATAAATAATCAAGTTATTTGGAGCCTACACATTATTTTCCCAAAGTAAATAGCGTTTACTTGATTCTCGTTTTTGACAGGGTGCATGCTTGTCAGTTTCGGCGAGAGCGTGTCACGGCTGACCGGTCTAGCCGTTGAATGTACGCGATCAATCGTTTCCGCGAATTATTCAATGTTATCGTTATCATAAATTCGGCGGCGCCCTATTCTAGCCCGCTAGCGCCAGCCCCGGAATGATCCTGATAAATTATCGAGCGTAGGGTTGCACCTGCAGTGCCGTCGGCTGCGCTTAAATTTTCATATCCGCCGCAGACCGACCCCCCGTAAATCCGATTCTAAAAACGTTTCCTGATGGATGTATCGAATGGCTATCGTTCTTCCATCGTTCCAATTCGGCCGACCGGTGTTCGGCAACTTGTGATTTTTGTTATACAAACTAAAACACGCGTGCGCGAAGCTGCTTTAATCAGTTAACTGGACGAATATACACGTCATCTTAAAGCTTGAAATGATACTAAGTCTTTCAACAATGAATTACTTATTTTTCCAGATAAACGTGTAATTCTTCTTTGTTTTGCTTTGGTTTTTCATTAAAATATAGTCTAGGTGCATTCGTGTTGCATTTGATAAGCACACACTTTATTTTTTGATTTTATTCTAAATTCCATAGTCAACAGGTTAACGCTGGGTGTACGGAACGCATCAATTTGACGCATATTGAATTTTATGAACATTGTTGGTAAATATTCACGTCGATTTTGATTAATACTGTTATATGAATGTATAAACGAATGTACATTCCTATAAGAACCATAGAATGAAATATACAATGAATGTTCGTAAATCTAATGTTAATATATGTATATATAGTATACTATGTATATAATCTGTACATAAATTCGAACTCTATCATGAACGGGAACATAAGAAGAACAACGATATTTTGGAAAATTGTAGTAATTAAAAATCTCCAGCGGTTCCCCAATCAGACAACCTAAATGCTTCGACAAACACATCATTAAAATCAGTGATGAAGTTTTGATAGATAACTCACATTCATCATCTGAAATGCGTCTAAAAGTTAGTTTTTCGTTTTTTAACGATGGCGCAGCAAGCCAAAAAACTGAAAAAAATTCAGAATGTCTGTCATACCAATATGTCTATTACTATAAAAATTAAAAAGTTGTCGCTCGAATGCTTCATTGCGAAATCTGCATTTTTCTATTTTTGGGTTTTTTTTTCATTTTTCATGCTAAGAATTTGAAACGAAAAAATCTAAAAAAATTCTTAACCATGCACTACTTTGTCAAAAATGTCCTCGATTCTTTTTACAATTTTTATTTACCATTAAATAAGGGAAATAGGACAAAAACTGATAATTCGAATTTACCCTATAACTACCCTTCTGATTGAGATATAGGGCTGAAAATTGGTGTACAATATTTTTTATGGATGAGCTATGGAAGAAAACTCTCGCGAGAAAAATCGGTTTAAGAGCATTTTTGACCCCCTTATCCTACTATACCTTCTTTGCCTTACAATTTTATATTAAATGTTACGCATTATTCAGTATCTTATCATCTTGTATAAAATTGCGTTACTGGATCTTTTAATTTGGAATGAAAATTTAAATTCAACTCTTTAAAAATAATTATGGAATACCCAGTGGAAAAAGCAAATGTTCTGAATGCGCGTTGCTGTCCGTATTCTAAGTTTAAACGCTACCTTACCGGTGCAAATATTCGAGCCGTCAATAGAGAAGATTCTATCAACGACTCGACGGTTCAGAAGTGGTTTCCGTACTTCAAAGAGGGCAATTTTGATCTCAATGGCGTTAAATTTTCACGTAACATTAAAAATTTGATAACGTGATTTTGTAACTCAAGAAAAGTGTTGTAGAATACTGTACACATAATATTTATATTGAAAATATGAAATTTATAATTAAATAACATTCGACAGACGAGTTTGGACATCCGAATAATTGTCGTTCTTAGAATTAACATTCAATTAGAATAACTGATTACCATTGTTATCGCTTCATTCCATATGTAACATTACATACTTCAATAAATAGAATCGACGTATCTGCATGTATTTATCTATTCGCTCTGAATTTGAAATGACAGAAATGAACGGAAATCTAGTATGATTTGAATAATTTCGATTCCACGATTGAATGACTGGAAATTCAACCAACGGTACGCAGACATGTAGAAAATAATATGGGGAGCAATAGTAGTGCTCTGCAAGTGGACAGTTTTCACAGAAATACAGATTCAAGGAAAGGATTATGCTAATTATGACGCTTCAAATAACCTTCTGCACTTGAAAGGCGATTCTTAGTCGCCATTCGATTTGACACGGCAAAATTATAGCATTCAAAATTTACTATCACATGTTGAATATTTTATTGAACTATATATTAGAATGTTGAATGTTGAATTTAGTATCTAATATTTAAGCTATCAACACATGAAACATAGAAGTAAAACAATCCTGTCCCTTAATTTATGCAAAACGTTTCTTTATGTAAGTTCTCACCAGTATTGTTAATATTTCTTCAGAAAATAATGAACATTTATAATGAAAAATATCTTCAAGTTGAAAGAGTTAATTCAGTTGATTGCAAATGTTAATCAAAATTAAGTAATAATCCATAAAAAACAGTGATTATATAATTATACAACTAGTTAATACATACTTGTATATGAGAATTTAAAAGAGTGTAGTATAAAATATAAATTGATAGAGCAATGTCATTGACAAAATAAATTTTATTTTAATTACCACATTACTTTCTATTAATACAGTAATAAATTAGCAATTTATATCGAAAAATTCGTAAGAATTGAAATTTAATCTCAATAAAATTTGCACATTGGTGAAATTATATCAGTATTAATAAATAGATTTTTTTCATTCGTCCATCACTACATTATGGCACGTGTTCTGAGTATTGTTAACATAAATTATCTCTGAACCCTTTGGAAATTATATAAATGTCCATAAAACTATAGATTTATACAGATTGATTGTTGAATTATTGAAACTTACAGTCAGGCAAAATAGAAGCTGGTTTACCTTGTATATAAATTATGGGTATATAAAATATTGACAAATTTATTTTATCGAATTTATTATCGATAAGTTTCACAGTTTAGTTTTTACATGTAGGAAATGTATAAAAAATGTTCTGCATTTTGGAAGTGTAAACCACTGCCCATTGCGTATAAAATCTTCAAGATTCTTGTTGGTTTTAGTCGTTTTGAAAAATTAAAGTGTAATACTCACGACACTTCTCTTAAAGCAAACTTCAATGGTTCAATACTTCAGCATTTTCACGTTCGAAATACAAGAAAAATGGTCTGATCTGTGAAATAATGCGCGTATCAACAACGCCGTCATAACACCGAGCATAAAATACACACGCCTACGGTTGATAACACGACTTTGTAACACTACAGAGGAACAGTTTCGTTTTATCGTTCGATATATTGCCACCTGCGATAAACATTTTTTCATGCCTTTCAAATTAGGACATAAAAATGTTGCAAAAAGTGCATTCAAGTACGTATTGAAATCACACTTCAATATTGAACCTGCATTATATTAGAAATACTACGTTATCCGATAATTTGAATTTTTGTAATTATTTATTTGTTATGTAATTATACATTTATTGTTGCATATGAACGCAACTATTTCTATGACAATGATACTTATATCATATTTCAGTAATGTTTTAAAATATTCTACAGTGTATAAAAATCAAATAAAAGATCAATACAACACACGAATTACGATAATAAAAGTTGAAGTAAAGCAATAAATTGAATATCGAAAACTACTTACTTTCAACTTGTATCTAATAAAAGCACCTAATCTAAGAACTCGAAATATCATCGATACACATTACACGTTTCCTAATTACATACTTTGCAAAATACCTCTAAGCATTAAACATACTCTAATAAATTGCCCCTAGTTCTCCTCCAAAAAAAACAATTGTAACATGATAATCTGTAATCTGATATGAAGACGAACCTAAATGATCCCATCAGTACCCAGAATGTGCTTAAGTTTTTCAGACAAATTAACCTTCTAAATTCATTATAATTATATAAGTCATGTCTATTCCGAAAATCTTAAAGTATAATTTATACAACTAGTATATTATTGTACAATAAGTCGTTATATATTAAGCATTGTTGAGTAATAAGCGATGTATCCAAATGTTGGTAATCACTAATAAACTCAAATAAAAAATCTATATCCTTTTACGTACAATTAATCACAAAATTTAACATACACTTGACAAATTCGAAATATTTAAGAAATCAACTTAATATTCATCTCATAACATTCATAATATTACTCTCATAATACTCTCAAATCAAAGTTACGTTATTATTCCATACGATAAAATGAATTATCATTAAGATGCAACAGTAATATTTCGAGCTGCAAGGAAAAATGGTATTCGTCTGGTTAAATAAATTTACTCCGATATATTCTCGCAGTGGTCGAGAAAGGAAAAGGAGTTATACGTTGCGTGTGTTCATTTCCTTTCAGGAATGAAAAAAATAAGAAAAAGAATTGGAATAATGGCTGCAGATTCTAGCAGTAAACATTCGAGACAACCTCAACGGCTAGTCATGCAAAATAACTTTCGTTGGGTAACTACGAAGCAGGAAGTTTCTCAAAAGGGCTTCCATTACGTACTGCTACACCTCGCGGAGATTGGACTGCATCTTTTACGATCGACTCGTGAATATCTTAAGTCCTTCAGCTGCCAGCACAGTACCAGAAGGCGTACTTTAAATTACATACAAACGAACCGAGACAGTATTATATGAGCCTCACTCCATTGACTGCCATTCTAAGCGAAATCGATCACTCTTGAGAACGATATCTGGAATTTTGTTCGAACCGAGATATATTGTAGTTCAAGGGAAAATATAGCTGATTTCAGTCATACTTCTGTTACTTTCGAAATTCTCTAACACCAGAACTACCGTACAGTAAAATTGATTATTGTGTATTTTCTTATAAAATTTACGAAAATACATTTATTGAATTTCCAATTTCTTTATACTCCAGTTTGGATGTATCGAAATTAATTTATTGAATAGTTTATTAAATAATGATTAATTAATGTAAACATTTTAAGAATATCTTTTACGTTAAAACACTAACCCTTTGACATATAATATCCTGTCAGATTCGCGAGGAAAATCTTAAACAGTAGTTAACAAAGATAAATATAATTTAATTCTTTTGAGTTTAGATTTAATATTATTCTTCTGTTATCGACTGTTATGTTTTAACACTAGAACTACTAAGCATTTATTAGGGTTGAAATCTGATCCTGATAAAGATTGTAAGAATACATCTTTTTCGATTTCTTCAGATATTCGTTATAGTATTTACGTAAAACTATTTATTTTCAAAATCACTTTGGATATTTAATACTTTTAAATCAATAATTGAAAAACAATTCTAGTGTTTAAATAAACGTTGATGTAGGTGAACATACAATTCTTCTTTGTTTCTAGTAAATTCTCAATGACAAAGTAGCGCGCGCAGTTGCGAAGGAAATTATGGGTCCAGGGGTTAAGATAAACACTTCAGAAATATATAACAGTATATTCAGTTTCCGTGTCTAATATTTTATAAAATGTTTACAATAAAATACATAAATTCATCAGTATTAATCATCCACATCCATGTTCATCATGTTTGTCGCTTCGTTAGTTTCCAAACCAAACTGTTCATAACCCGTCAGGAAAAAGTATACTTTTATTATCATAAAACACACGACTCCAATCGCAGTATCCACTTTTTCAGCAATATAATAATGATAATACCTAAATCTGTTAAAGTAGTACTTCAAGTTTTTCTTCGGAGCATCTGGTGTAGTTTCTTCTTCTGATTCAATAACATTTGAGCTTTCGGCTTCTTCATTTTGCAAGCTTTTATTTCCTATTATTAAAATTTGTTGTAATGCAACTTAAGGAAATCATACGAAGGATACTAGAAACTTACTTCGTTTATGTGGCCCTTCCATATTTAATTTCTTCTTAGCGAATATTTCAAGACCAGAAATTAATCTGAAACATATTTTATTAAACAAAAAATATGAAACTAGATCTGAGATGAAAACTTTTTCTATTCTATCGTTTATTTTTGTTTATTTATTATTGTTTATTCTCTTTGCAATTTTGTAAATCTAAGGAAGGAGTGTTTTAACTTTTGAAATTTACTTATAATGTAATTATAATTAAATTTTTAAAACATTTTATAAATTCTGTAAATATTTATTTGTATAATATACGACTAATTCGTTTAAAGGTATCTTTTATTATTATTTTCAATACCCTTTTATAATTGTGTCGACCTACGTGATTGATGTATGTGCAGAGTGAACGAAGTCATTAGTCTACAGAATTTCCATGAGAGACTACTCGAAGGGCAACGATCTGCATATTTATAAATTTGTTTATTTATGCTAATTCTTCAGCAACTCTAAATCTGAAAGTACCAAAGTTACTTTAACATTTATCATTTATTCTAATATTCCCTGTGATCTGAATACTTAAGGAGATGCAAACATTTATAAATTTAGAAAAATTAATTATTTTACATATTTTCAATAACTGATGTTTTAAACATATTATAAAATAAATGTATATTTTGCTTGCGCGACACTGTTAATACAACCTTCCTTTAATCCAAGCTTTCATTTTTCAATTATAACGAATGAAAATTAGTGTTTCCTTAAATATTTAAATAAACAGCATATATAATTGGGTATAAACATGTTTGATAAAAACAATGATCCATCAAGCGTGTAACATGACTAATATGTAATCCGTATAAAACTTGTAGCAATAAATGTTTTGTAGGTTTTTTTATATATTTATTATAGTATTGAAGTGAAACTACTTATTTTTCAAATCATTTCAGATATTTAATGTCGCTTTCAACATATCAATAATTGCGAAATAAGAAAACTAAAATCTGTCATTTTGACGGGTACGGTTGTTCCCGTGTTAACCTTTATGTTAGTTACCAAAATGTTTACCTTTACTCGAAATATTTTTATATAAATTTTTCATTTTCGAAGCACAAATCGGTGCAAAACTGTTCGAAAAATAAATAACAACAGTAATTTCGTTAAATCTTCAGTAAAATATGACAAATTATGTACAGAAAGATATAAGGGTTAATAAAGATAAATTTTAATTTTTAATTTTAGACGATTATTGGTCGCATCTTATGGTCATAGATTTTCTTAAATTGCAGCGTGAGACGCAGCATATCCCAGAGATTTCGTTGCCCACCAAATGGTGTGCGTAATCTCGTCGTGCATAAAATGTCGAAAACAAAACCCGATTACAATTCTGCACGGACGTATTTCCATGGATCAAAAAGCTCTATCTGTCGACAAAAATAAGGACTGCCAATATTTCCTAAATGAAATTCTATTCTTTGTGCGTGTTGTACTAAAAAATTCCCAATGCAAAATATTATCAAAGGGATGAAATTGAAATAACGGAGAGCGCAAAAGCGATATTTGGCTTTCACTGTGATCTATGTTCGTACTGAAAAATTGTTCTATTGGAGGAAAATACACTTTTTTGAAGGTTTCCTCTTTCCCAAGCCACTTTCAAATTTTGGTAGAACTACATAATTCAAAATGCTACGGAAAAAGCTGGATTTACAAACTGAGAGATAATTAGAGAAATTAAACATAAGTCAAATTAATTTTTTTCCAATTAATTAAGAATCAAAACATTATCAGAAAATTATAATTTTCTATGAGGAAAATAAAAATAGAAAATTGTATTGTCATAAAATTATTAATATTAATAAACGTGATATGAATGCTTAATTGATCTGAAAAGCGTTTACCAATATCAATAATTAATAACATAATGCTATTTATAATTTGTAATCAATAATAATATTAAGAATGACTAATTATTGTAGTAATTTTGAGGTTTATATCAGAGGTGCTGTGGGCAGAAACAGTAAAATTACTATAGAAAATAAGGAGTACGTTTATTGTGATACGGTTTAAAATACAAGATCTATTCTGCGCGATGGTTCGGCTGTGACTGAGTGCAGCCCCGCTTTCGCCAGCGATGGGACACTTAATTTATGGTCCACCATCGGGCCACGTGCTTTAAGCACTTTTCAAAAACAGTCCTGTATCGCGCCAGACGCTCCAACCGAATCTTCTACTACAACCTCGGAGAGATCGCCTCCTAGCACGACAATTATACATTATAAATATTATTATTAATGATTAATAGTAATTAATATTATTAATAACATTGCAATATCAGTGTTTTATTAATCCAAAAACATTTGACAAAAACTATTTTACCTAAGAGCTTATGTATAGAAATTGGAACTATCCGAACTACCGTTCGGAGTCACTAAGTTATTAACACTTTACCCTATGATTTCTTTCTCAAGTACAATCAATACAGCTATTTTGTCATTAATAATTTATTGAAAAAAAGGAAAATTCTATCTATATTCCATATCTTCGTTCACTTTAAAGTATAATAATTGATAACAAAAAAGATAATATGTAATTTGAACTTAAACGAACTGAGTAGTATTTATATTTCTTAACACTAGAACTACCAGGCAGGTCAAAATAGCCCATTCTCCGTTTTGCA
This sequence comes from Nomia melanderi, assembly GCF_051020985.1. Classification (NCBI taxonomy): domain Eukaryota; kingdom Metazoa; phylum Arthropoda; class Insecta; order Hymenoptera; family Halictidae; genus Nomia; species Nomia melanderi. The sequence continues at coordinate 3,378,579 of NC_135009.1, forward strand.
ATTATTAAAATGTAACTGATATTTCTCTAATAAATTAAAACAATTGATTTAACAATACGAAAACTAAATTATAAATCAATTAAAGTCTCAATAGATGCACTCTTGGAGTTTCTATAAAGCAATTTTAAAAAGTCAATTTAACTGCTCGATAGCTTTAGTGCTAAATTCTGTTTGAAACCTTTGCCACGAGTCTGTCACTTTATTAGAAAACAAGGGGTTATCTAAAGGTAAACAATTTTCAATTGAAAGCATGATTATTAATTACGTACTCATATCAATCTTTTTGATAGCTTAAAGGGTTGATTACACAGTACGCGTACGCGTCTATCGCCAACAAATAAGCGAACCCCACCGCTCATCGTCAATATCAGCTATATATACTGAGAGCTAGGCAACTGGCGCGCTCGCTTATCGTATGTTTTGTTCGATTTCGAATGTTTCCTGCATCAGAGTTTTACACGGCCAACAACACACAGCTAGTTTCCTCACTTTATGTATATTACGAGGAGCGATTTTAATGGCTGGAGAGCCATCCAACTCCAACTCGCTTTGGTTGCTCGCTGTTGGGTTTACTATCCCTATTGATTACATTGAGCGGATTTAATAGCCGCGAGTGATTTTGTCCGCGAACATTGAGTAATGGAACTGAGTGTAATCGACGCTTGATAATATGAGAAACGTCTCTAAGAAATTAAGAAATCACGATTTTCAGGGAAATGTTAGAAGCTTTAAAAGAAATTTAACACGTTCTGGGCTATCGGAAATTTCGCGTATATTTTGCTTAAGAACTGTATTGATTTTCTTAACCCCTTTAACCTTTTAGCTACATCGGAACTATCCGCGAAGCTAGATCTCTCTATGTCAAAGTTTGACAAGGTCTGCGTAGTATAAAAGTAGCACTGTGATTTGAGACTGATAGAATTTTCCACTGTGCAATTACGTTAGATTAGACTATGATGTGCATAACTATCGATGACAGAGAAAGAAGTGTGCCGTTATAATGGGGAACCGTTTAAAAAATGTAATGTACATGTTCCTTGAAAATATTTTTTTACAAAAATTGGCATGTAATATATGTGGTACAGGCGGCACTGAACGTGTTAATCCCTTGTCTTATAATAACATGTCAGACTCGTGATGGAGATTTTAAACAGACTTTAACAAACGTAAATTACGTATTAGTTTTCCGTTATCAATTATTATACTTTGAAGCAAACATAGACATAGATTATGCCCAGTATTATTGTTTCATTTCAATAAATTATTACTAACAAAGTAGTTATTTATAACAAATCATAGGGCAAGGCGTTAATTAGATATCTTTCTAGCATCTTAACTGCCACGTTACTCGAATTTGAGTAACATTATTTTTTAAATAAACTTGAAAATTAATTTTCTTGATGGAGTATCCAGCGAACCTAATTTTGTTGGGTGTATGAAACGTAAAAATATCAGTAGAGCAATTTTTATGAAGAATCTTAACTTTTAAATTCCAGGATCATTAAAAAAATCGTTTCGACTATATGGGAGTTTTGATGAGTGTTTGTATGATAGTGAATATATTGATAGAATAGCATAAAATTGATAGCTTTGACATGACTTCTGCAGATAATAATACATGCATAAAAAAATGTAGTTTTAGTTTTATTTTTACATGTAGCAGATAATAGAATTACAATATTTGTTATTTGTTATAACACTGAACATAAATATGACTATATCTAAATAAAAAAAAATGTATTAAAATATATTAACATATAAAAGTTTGAATTTTATATAATTTAATTAAAAAATTTAATATATAATAATATATTAAAATATAACGTGGTTATAGAATATAATTAATTTTTAATGAAATGTATTTAATTAATCATACACTTCATTTTTTAGTTTCATTACGCACAGAACGCGAGATTTTTGAAACTAAATCCCACAGTTAACAAGTTAATACAAAGTGAAATGAACGGAAAAGAACGCAGAATTTTAGATCAAATTTTAATATCACGATATGGTTCATGTTAAAACTGTTATATATTAAACCCCACAGACAATTGAAACATAAGCTTGAATGTTAACAAGATGTACTATTCCTACTCAGTAAAACTGCGGATACTTGTATACCTCGGCAACTATCGCTCGAAGCTTGCACTTCGATGCACTTGTTCGTATCGGCGCGGTGTGCACCCACGAATATTGCTAACCTCGAGGGAGTTGAAACGAGACACGTTCTAAAAAAAGATATTTAACAACGTTCCACTTTTTCTGTCCGGCTGAAACGCATTCGTCTATAAAAAAAGGTTTCCGTACAAAACGAAACAAAAAAGAAGAAAAAAACGACGCTGAATCGATTGTATACACGCCCGACGATTTTATTCCCGGAAACTTACGGTCGGTCGTTGAGTTAGCAGGGAACGCTGGAATTTGACAATCGCGTGCGAAATATCTCGAGAAACATCGAAAGCTCGGTCACCGTTGATCGATGTCTATTGTTTCCCGATAGAAACGATAATGCGGAAATATCATTTGTTCGTTCTCACTCCGTGCTGCGCGGTCACTTGAACGGGCGGAACGGAGAAAAGGAAGTTGATCTCTATTCGCATCCCCTGCGGTTTCGCGAAGTATTTCGGGGCGCTTCGTGACGCTATGTGATTGTTAAGATTTATCGGGTTTCTCGACTGCTGTTCATTCAAGAAATCACATTCTTTTTATTTACTAGCAGACTAGTTTAATTGTCACAGGGTAGATGTATATTTGTTCAGGCTATTTTAACCTGATAACTGTGGAATTGAGTTTCAGAAACCTCTAATGATGCTCACAATGAAATCAAATAATGAAGTGCGTATTCGTCTAGAATATAGACATCTAGAATTTAGACGAATATACACTTTAGATAATTAATTAGCTCTTCAATTTTTCTCTTCCTTTCTTTTCTATTTTTGCTAAGCGAAATTTCTCATCAAACTTGTTTACCTTTATTTTATACCTAATTATTTAACTTGTTATGATATGAATAGTTATACATAAAGTACCCCGGTGCGATTAATCAAATACACTTAATATGTAACAATTTCTAAATCAAATTCTCTGAATGTTAATTTACAGACAGAGAATAGAAAAACAAAAAAATCGGTTTGAATAAAAAAGTGTTACGATACTCTTCTTGTACTGTCGTATATGTGTATTTACTAATGATTTATTACTGCATTTAATAACTTTTGTTAAGTTTCCAATAAAACTTTGAATGAATGTTTATAACTGCTTGCTTCTAATTATATCAAATATCGTATTATTGTTTTATGGTTTATTCGTGACAAATTTGTTGAGAAATTTTAGTAGAATACCCGTAAATTAATAACCATTAAAATAGAACGCAGTTTTACACACATTTATTCATATGGTTAATATTTCTAATTACTATATAGATATAAAGATATTTTTTTTATTTCTGTGTCATTCTAACAATGGACAGCATGTGAAACATGTATGATGAATTTATAACAAGTGTCATTAACCGTTATATAAAATTCGTTTTTATAGTCTACAGAAGTAATTATATTATAAATAAAATAGTAATGTCTCGGATGTTAAATATTAATACATGTTATACAAAAACGTAACGAACTTTCATGTGATGCTAAATGATATCACGTAAAATTGACAATAAAATCTTTGTAAACAAGAAAATTATTTCCCAAAAATTGATTACACACGGTTTTATTACTAGTAATATCGGAACTAAATTTGTATTAAATTTAAAATATAAAATAGTATTTAGAAAATATTAATTGGAGCTAAATATTTTATATATTGACAAATACCAGAAATGAACAAATAACTATATAATTGAATATTCTATACTGTCTATTCTATCGAAATACAATGAAAATTTAATATTTAATACCTCATATAATTTCGTGAATTCTTAAACACAAAGAATATTATTATTTATATAATTTACTAAATGATTCAGAAATAATGAATCATAATAATTACCAAAAAATCGTTCTCCGCTGATGTATTGTAACAGTACATTCCAATTGTATATGTTGACACTTTTTAAATTTCAAATGAAATACAACTTCACTGCTGTAAGGATTGGCTTATACTGTGCAGAACTATTTTTACTGTTAGCAACTTTTATGGCCATTCGTATCACACTAGAAGTACATTATAAACACTCGAAACGTGACCATACATGTATGTAATTTATTTGCTAATATTTTGCTTGCTGTACATTTCTTTCACAGATTACATATACACTGAATTTTCTTAATTTTTTAGTGTATTTGTATTCAGTATTTTTGTATACAGTATTTTTGAAAATTTTAGTTTATTAAATTTCACATTAAGTCAGTAAGTAAGTACTGTTAGAACAAGTCACTTCAATCAATTCAACTCACATTATATCTAAGCTTCTTTTCGATACATTCTTAAATGGATGTAATGTCTAATCAATTTAAAAACGTTCAATCTTCAATACTCTAAAAAATATCATAAATATCTTAAATTTAGGAATACTAAAAAATTGTTGAAGAATTAAAAGTTAAAAATCTAAATACATTCTTGTTAGAAAATTTCGTACAATGGGGGTCAATATAGTGGTTTGTGTTACATGAAAAATTTCAGAAATAACTTGATACATTTCAATTTACCAATAGGAACCGAGCATTAATACAATATCTCAGTAAATTTAACTTCTGCAAAGAAGTAGTAACACGAGCTTTCATGATAAACGATAGATGTTTCTTCGATCGCGCGTGACCAGAGTCTGATACCAGGGATCGTTTCCCGCAGTCTCGGATTTTCTTTTCGCTCTTCATGTTTATCATCCTGTTCTTTTAGTCTACATCGATTTTAATGATTCTATTTCATTGTTCCTGGTAATACAGCGGGTACTTCGCAATTAGTACTACAATAAAAAACATAATTCCATTATTCCATACGTAAACAGGAATCAAAGTGATATAAAGAATTTCTACAAAAGCATGAACAAAAATAAATATATATATTGATATTGTGTACATAATAAATATTTATATACTACTATGAACAAAATAAAAACAATATTCATATTGAATCAAATAATAGAAATCATTTTTTAAAGTCGATATCTTTAAAAATGGAGTTTTATATAAAACATATAAAACAACAAATTTCATTTAATATTTTTTTCCCTTTTTTTACCTATTACCTATTTTGTTACCTTTATTTAGTTTTATTTTACTCCCGTTACATATTAAAAAATATGCTCCAGAAATATTTCATTAAACTATTCAATAGAATTTTTGTTCAATTAAAACAATATTAAATAATAATTAGATTGAACAGGCACATATTCTGTTTTACAACAGTGAACTGAAGCCTTTGAAAATTATTTTTAGTTTTATAATACCACTGTTTCATTTGAAATGTAACTTGATTCGATTAATGTAAAATATTTTTAACACTATTAACACTAGGTTTACGGACATTTACTGTACAGTTTATTTTGTTGCTCCTAGACGGATTGATGTTCATTCATTTAGATCTCGGTAATTAGATGTTTAAAAATGTATATTAGGAAGCACATTCGCGTAATTGCATCAATCAAAATCAACGTAAATATTTACCAATAAACATAAATATTCACAAAATTGACGCGTCCCGAAGACCTCGTGTTAAGAACACAGACAATCGATGAATTCCATTATAAATGAGAGTAAACAGTCGATCGAAGTTCGAAGATAAAGAAAGGGCACACGGGTGTTGGTTGTAATGTCCATGATAATGACAGCAATGCAAATTCTTCATTAAGGAACTCCTCGTTTTTTGAACAATATAGAAAGTAGTTCACGTTCGCGCATCGATTATCGAACCCTCTTCAGAAATTATAACTTCGGATAATTCGAACGAGCCGAGATTCCAGAAGCGATTTAATTACGGCGAAAAGTTCCACAAACTGACAGACACGTAATTTGTAAGATAATAGAAAAGTCGCGGGTAAAAGGAGGCGGCCCCGATGGAATCTGAGTAATGCCAACGAAAAGAAATAAAAAGGGGCACACTGTACAAAAAATAATTAAATCCATCTGGCGCCACCAAGATCCAGCAGCTTCTCGAATATATTATTTTCCCTCGGGTATAATGGAACGAACCGTTTGCTCGTGCCTTTTCCGAAGATATATAAACATTTGCTCTTACAAATTCTTGGATTTGCCCAAAATCGTAAATAAAAACACATGTGTGACGAATGTGTTGATATTATTATAAATGATGGTATAAATTAATGTTTTTCTGTTAATATGTACTAATTAGTGTTATTTCGTTCATTATTATTTTATTTAATCTTTTCTCGAATGATTAAAATAACGATTACATTAAATAACTGATGCAATCACTTTTTCCTAATTTTATATAATTTTATTATTTAATAACTACTAAATACATTTTATAATATTTAATATATATATTACAAAAAGGGACATAAATGTAAATAAAAGTTTATTCGTTATTATACATTTGTGATTACTTTTAAGCACATATAGATTTTTAAAAAGCATATAATGTAAGCACTATGCTTAAAATACGAATGCAATTGTTCATTTTATTGCATTTCATATATTTGTGAATGCTATAACATACGAATAAAAAGATAAAATGTTCGTGGAGTGGGATATTCGAGTAATGGAAGTTCACAAAAAGGAAGTTGAACTATATTCAGAAATATATCAACTGTTAAAATGAAGAAATCGACATACAGAAATTAATAGAAACGTTGAAGAGTTCAGCTATTAATAACCGTAGGAAGGTACGTCTGTGTGAATAATTTCAATACCTTCGCCACTGATGTACAGAACAAGATTGACGCAGTAATTAATCAAATAACCTACTGCGTCTAAATGTGTGATTAATTCTGAAAGTGTGAAATTCGGAAACGATCCATCAGCCAGTTAGAAATAATATTTGCACTTAAACAGGTCAGATATTTAAAACAGATTTCTTACAATTATAATTATAAATAATTCAGTTACTTTTAGTAACGATAATTGTGACGGTAGAAAATATTTTGTTATTCAAATATTAATTTGACATTTGAGGCACAAAATGGTTATATGTATTAATTTCGAATTTTAATATACAGAAGAATTAAATTACAATTGCTTTTTTTTTAATTTGTATATTTGCGTTAACATGATGAAAGGGGTATAAGAAAATAAATTTAAATACACCGTATGGAATTTGCAATTATTATTGTTTATGCAATTATGTAATGAGGAGATAAACCTTGATGCCTAATTGGAGACATGAACTCACTTCAATGATTTATAATAAACGAATCATTCGATAAGTGGACAAAATATATTTAACAAAATGAGATTACATATTACAGAGCCGATCATGCGACCACACGACTACGAGAAGGAACGCGTACATAACTGAATAACGAAACAAAAACGTGAGAGTGGGCGCGTCGAAGATGACACTGGATGTGCAGCGCGTGCTTATTGCCGCGGGTTCTATGAATGGCTCAACATTATGAATACTCTGGTAAGTAATATTGTACAAATGGTTCTCGTTTTAGATAAATTATAATGCTTATAACAATATACATTATAAAAGAATATACAAATTATAAATCTAGCTCAATGAAATGTGAAACTGAGAATTTCACCAAAAATTTTTAATTGAAGCTGATAGATTCAGAAGAGAATTTTGTTCATTATTTATTTCTTCATATCTATGTAAGTATACGTGATCTAGTGAAACGAGTGTTTCACTTTTTTGTGATAATCAAGGCCTAAAAATTGAAAATTTATAACCGTTTTGAATTTTAATCATTTAACATGAATATACAAAAATATATAAATAAGATACAAAAATATATAAATAATTCAAAGTATAAAAATATATAAACAATTCAACATATAAAAATAAATAAACAAATAATACTAAAACCCTGATTGCATCAATGACTTCCACACAATTCCCAGCAACATGATCAATTCGAACCGAAAACCCGGAGATATCAGCAAAAACCCCGGTATTTCAGCAAGCATCCATAAATAAGGTAACTCATCTACGAGTGCACTAAATGCTTAAACGAACGGCACTAAGTACCCCGGGAACATCGCTGATTTATGTGGCCAATAATAAAAATCGAAACGCCTAATCCATTAAACGGATCGAATTAGCACGCCACGGCAAGAAACAGTTTCGCAGTTTCAACATACAAGGCGAGTGCTTAGTAACCTCTTCTTCATTAATCCAGCAGGGACGAAACACAGCTGGGACAAAGAGTAGTCCGATGAGTTCTCATAAAACTTCGGGTCGGATTTGAGAACGAAGTTTCCAGCGCTTCGTTATCAACTGGGAAGCAAAAGAAAAGGGAAAAGGTTTAGCTAAAGGGATTAAACGCATTCCGCGAGTAAAGCCGGCCCACGCATTCGCGTTTGAAGGGCACGAAAGGAAATTAGAGTAGAATGGAAAGGAAGGTAAAAATAAGTGGAAAGGGAAGGGGTGGGCCGACGACGGAAAAAAGGAAGACAAGCGGCGCGACGGCCCAGGATAAAATCGCCGGAGGTGAGCGAACAGTAAATCTCGTGGCGCAGCGTCACGACGATTTGCAGTCGGCGCTGCCACTAATTGCATGTCAGCCCCAATGTTTTGCGTTTTATCTGACCGACACGTCGCTCCTGCTATCTACCAGGTGTTAACTGCCGCGTGAAATTCCGCAGTCCAGGACCGTATGTCTACCCGATCGAAACGTAAATGCTCCATAGGACCGTCAGCGGCGATTCCTCTCGTCACTGTTGACTCGTTTAAGGAACAAGCTATTCGCGCCTTTTTTCCCGACAGTGACAAATGGATTTTTACTTGAAGAGAAGCGGAGGATGTTATTTGCTGGCTTGTGTTGCGTAGTCGCGATTCACCTATGGCAAGAAATATTTGAATTCGTGAATTCTGAGAGAGCGTTTAACCGGTTAACAGCGTTCGACGAGTATATACGTCGTCTTAACCCTCTGCGCTTGATATATTTTCAATGTTGTTGGGTGTAAATTTGTATTTATTTCTAGGGAAATAAATTAAAGTAATTTATAGTGGTAGAATTCAACGCTTTATATTTATTTTATTTATTTATTATTATAAGATTTAATTTTTATAATTGTCTGCAGTCTGGTACTTTTTCAAACAATTTCCCGCATTCTATAACAAATTTGTATTGTCATCTCCAGCATAACATACAAGTGCAAAGAGTTGAACCCTTGCTTAACATGTTAGACTCGCAATGAAAATATTAAATTGAATTTGACTCTTAAAATTAAAATTTTTTATTTTAAATTTTACTTGTCTATTACCAATCGTTAATATTTGTAGTAAACGTAGATACAGAATAAATATAAAATTCTTTTCTTTTCCTACTAAATTATTAACGATGAAGTTGTTTTATCTAGAGCAGTTAAGAAATAAATAATAGCGCAATGGGTTAAAACTCAAAATGATACTAACTCTTTCAACGACAACTTATTTATGTTTGCAAATAAATGTGTAGTTTTTCTTTATTTTGCTTTAGTTTTTCGTTAGAGTATATTGTAGGTGCATTTTCCTTGTGTTCGGCAACTATACACTTCATTGATTTTATTGCGTGCGTAATGAGAGATTTTTAAAATTAAATTCCACAGTTCACGGATTAAATTTGGGTACTTATGTACGTGTTATACGGACAATCTTTGTTTCCTAACTGAAAGCCGCGCTGATCAGTCCTTTGGATTAATTCTGGATTAGTATTTGTTCAATATTATAACACATTATTAATATTTCTTTATTAATATTTTATTTCTTAAATACAAAGGTAGTTCATATAATACGTAAGTACCTAAGTTTGGTTGAATATTTGAGAGAAATATTGTTTTCGTTATTGAAGAAGTGAATTGTATGAAAAGATTCATGTTATTATATAAAATATAATATAGTGATTCAGTTTTTACTTTGAAGGGTTGAAACAGTGAAATGAACATGCTCGATAATATCACAGAACAGAAAAACATTGACATCTATTTTATTATATGTCATTGTATGACAGAATTGAAATTCTTAATTCTCACTATAATTTTTTTTGTTTGCTGATTGATTTATTTAATTTTATTTTAAGTCTTCTAAGGGAAATACTTTCTTCTAAAAAAAGTATATAGCAAAATGCCCTGAAAGTTATTTTGAAACTTTGAACGCTATTCCGTAATTTTTCCATCTAAATAATTCTGAATCTATTTATTACTAGTAATATTATTACGTAGGTCGTTAACAGTAATGAAGAATTAATGGACACAAAAAACGTTCGTTGGTGGCAACAAAACCGTGGAAAGTTGCATTGCAGCTTTATGCTACTATGATAATGCCAGGTCACAGGTTGCTGAAACCATGACTGAAACCATATCGAAGTGAAGATGGAAAGCTTTTCCTCGCCCAGCCTGCTCTTCAGGTGCCGCACCTTCGAACCATCATCTATTCCGCACAATGCAACATGCTTTGAAAGGATAGTACTTCAAAAATCTCGATGAAGTGAGAAATTGGATCGATAACTACTTCTCTTCCAACCTTCCAACCTTACCTGCATTTATCAACTGTGCCATTTAACCCTTACCAAAAAACTGGAGAAAAATCATTGAAGCTCGCGATCATTATTTTAATTGCGAAGAAGTAGTAATGGTACTACTTCAGTAACTATTATAAAATAAAAAGTCTACGAAACTTTGTTAACGTCTTGTGTAGACAATAATTCAAAGATTTAGCAAATTCTTACTCGAAGGAAATGTCTTTTTATTTTTTTAGAATCGTGTTTTTATCTATGTTACACAGATGTATACACTAATTTTGTATATTAATAATTTTGCATAGAGTGACACGTTTTACAACAATTTCCTATGTGTAATGCAGTAAGACTATCGATGTTTATAAGACGTTATTAACAATTTTGGAACGAAAATATCTTGACGGGCCTAGTACGTCTTTCTTGCGCAAGAGGATAATAGTCTGATGTTAGTATTAGTAATTATAAGATTACCTATAACTAACGGTAAAATTGGAAAATGTGCGATTCTACATAAAAAATAAATCAATATGTTGAAGAGAATCGTGATTAAATATTCGATAAATGCATGTACGCTGAGATATTTCGAATAAATATTAATAATTTAATTGGCAGAAAGTTATTCTACAATTAAAAATGAAACGAAAATATGGAATAAAATGTTCTTGTTTGTAACATTACCAATATAATCCAAAAAATATTCCAATTCAGGTCTACTAAAAAATGAGGTTTCTCTGAAATTAGAAAGTATCACACTACATGTTTTATTTATTTTCATATATACATGTAGCAATAATAACCCTTGTTGATTGTAGTACCTTATTTGAACATGATTTAACCAAGTGCGTATGTGCTTAATTACTTTGAAGATAAATTTTCAAACGAAGACATGTTTTCATTATATTTTTCTCAAATTAAACGTATTCTGATTGAAAAACCAGTCAGAATTATTGCTGACTTACTATTTTTATTTAATATTATCAATAATATTTATCCTTAATCCTTATCGATTGTTTATACTTCTTTTTCTATATTAACCTCTTGCTCTACGATTTATTTCTCAATAATGATCGATTAAACTACTTTTTCGTTAGTAATTTATTGTAAAAAGAGAAAAATTCTAGACACATTCTATACTCATGTCTCCTCTATAGTTTAATTGCTGATAACTGAAAAATAACACATAATTAGAATTTACAAAAACTGAGTACTATTTACGTTTATTAAATTCTGTTTAATACCTTTCCTACAAGCCTGACACGTTGTTATAAGCTAATGAGTTAAAGAGCATCCGTTCGTCAGTATCAATAAATAAAAAAAAATAAATAAACATTTTCCAAGTAGAACTACAGCATTCTCGGTTGAAACATCGGTTACTCGAATGTACTTAAAAGGAAATAATCTATAGCAGTTATGAGTAAGGATATTCCATTAGATTCGTGAGTGGGGATAAATCGAGAAGTCGGATGATGCAGTCGTCCGAGTGTCGGCAAAGAAAAATAGGAACGGAAGAAGTGCGACAGGTAGGCGTGTTCCCGCAGGAACAATTCAAGATGTAAATCAATGGCTGATAAGGGTGGCTGTCCCGCGGGAAAAGGAAGGTCGATCTTGGATCCCGCTCAACTAGAAAGGAGGATGGAGAACCCAAACGAAGTTTGTACTAGAGAAAGGTGGGTCTTCGTTCTGCGGAAATACCGCGTTCAAGAATTATTTATTTCCGGAGTTCCAACGAAAATTTTGCGCCCTTAAGTGGGTTTCGCATTTTCAACTAAATCCACCGCTTTCTTTCTCGAAATCTTCTAACCTTCTCCTTTCCTTTCCCTTTCTATAGACAGTAAGATGAGATAACTCATTGAAGATAAGAGAATTAATTGAATACTGAATGCTAAACAATATTAACACTAAATTTACGAACGTTTATTGTATAATTTGCTCTATTGGTCTTACAAGGGAATCTTTTCAACCAGCACTCGCCGATTTTGATGAAACTTATGTGAAACATAGTTCTGAAGAAAATATTTCACACATATTCTTCTCATTAGTCAACATCGCAATTGAAGGGGTGAAAATTGTTTAGTTCAAGACGAACAATTTAAAAAGAACATTTCTTTTCTATACACCCTAGTTTCAGAAATATTGTAAAAAATACACTTTCAACCCTCAACTTTGGTAACTAGCTGACTTATATTGCACTGTACTAATCTACAAAGATCTTGACTTTTTCGTTTAGTATTGATTAAATATATAAAATATTTCTTGAGAACTTATTTTGTAAGGATCGTAATTCCGGCAGAGTGAAATTCATATTTTTGAGTGATAAATTTCGCATGAAACGTACCTACATAATCGATATCCGATACTAATGATCGTTATGGCGAACCAATCGCCCTACAGTCACGTGACACATCATGTTATAATATCTTGTACTTCAATTACCGACAAGCTTAGATCGTACAACGATTTTGTGTCTGCTCAGTGTTTTACATCAAGTAAGCTAAATGTAAAATTGAAACGTAAATTTAAGTCGTTGTATTTATTTGTCGATAATGTTTTCAGTGTGGTACTTAACATTTAAGTAATTCAGAATGCATAATATACATTCTAATAATTACAATAAAGTATATATAACAATTTATAAATATGTTTTAGTCATTATTTTTAAATGTGATTTTGATATGCTAGTATGATTTGAATGCTATTATTATGAATTACCTGTTAGTGACATTTTATATTTATTACTTTTAGCATGTCTAAATAAAAAAAAAGGAAAATAATCAGGTGTAGATGAATAACAATGTTTCATATGACTTCAAATTGTTAATTAATATTTAAATCTCGATGAAGAAAGTCATAACGCTAATTGCATGTCATGAACTATGGAATTGATTTCAGAAGTTGCCAAAATACAACGTGGATTTACAGTAAAATTGCGGAAATATAACTTTGTGAAATAACTGCAATATAGTCAAAATGCTTCCAGTACTTGACTTTCCAAAACACAAGTCAGTTGCAAAAGTCTACGTACAGCTGTCAAATTTCAAACGTTTAAACAGAGAAACAACGGTTTCAGGCATCTATTAGTTAAAATTAATGATCCTATTAATGAACACGAGAGTTTAATTGTTCAAACAAAAATATGTCTTTTCCAGCATTTGATCTGTTTGCAGGACGTACTTATGATTGATATTATTAACCTTTTTATGCTTTTTACCTTGTCTGCATGTTCTAATTAAATCAATCTCCAAAGCTAATACAAATATTTATTAAATAATTATAATAAATATTATATTTGATTCAGTGCCCTCTTTTTCGATTTATTTACGTGCTAATGAAAGCATGCACAGTAACGAGGTTATATCGTTAAATTATTAAGGACAACGATAAATTATCTTATTATTGGTAAGTTTATCTTAAATGAGGATATGAATAAGATAATTTACATAATTGCATTAATGATAAAGAAATCTGGTTATTGAACAATGCGTATGGGGATATGTAAATACAATTGTACAGAAATGATTTTAACATTAACCGTACTGGCACTATAACCAGTCAAATAACTGACAATAAAAGAAAGGTAAACAAGTTCGATGAGAAATTTTTTTTAGTAAAAATAAAAACAAAAGGAAAGACAAATATAGAAATAAAGTAAAAAAGTAATATAAAGTTAAATAAACGGAAGAAAACGTAGAATTTTTAATCGAATTAAAAATTTTTAATTAAATTTTACCATACCGGTCATTTTACCGATTCGCGGTATGGTTAGTGTTAACAAATTTAAAAATAAACAAATGTCTTCAGCTTAAACATTCATACGAAAACTTTTATTATGAAATAAAATGTCATATAATAAAGATGATGTACTATAATGTTCTTCATACAGAAAATATATTGAATTATTCTAGTTTCAATCCTTACTTCAAAAGTATCTTGGTCCTTGGATCCTCTCAGAAATGTTCAACTTCTTCACAGACGCCATCTTCTTACGTGCGATCTCATGACTTCGGATCTGCATATATGTAAAAAACTGAAGGACAAGCGGAAGGAAGAACCCGAATTCAGTATAAACTGCATGCATGCACATCAAGAAGTGGAGTCGCTTTAGTAAGAAAGTTAACAACTCTCGAGATATGTTTATACGTACACATTGAAAGATTCGAATATGTATTTCTGCTATATGTAACAAATCCACGAAATAAGATCTATAATCATTTCTATGTATATAGTTTTAAATACAATCTGATAAAACTGTGAACGTTATTATATTTATTTAAATTATCAAAATATAGTATGATAATAATGTAATAATCATAATGTTAATAATGCTACATGTCTTTCTTTTATGATAGCTGAAGAATAGTTTCTATTTAACTAGAATTCCTGTAACTTACAGCTCAATTGATCAGATAATAATTAATTTTACACCAACAAAACTTCATTGATATTTCAAACAATATTTATATCTCGAATACCACTATTCACACAAATGAAACACATTGACTCTCACTAAATTGTATTTATGATCAATACACCAAAGAGTTTAATAAAATCTGCAAAATTGTTTATAATTAGATATTTATAATCATGTGTAATCAACAGCTTGTAACCATGCAAGTGTAGTTTGCTACAAACAAATATATTTTTTGTTTAGTATGGTTGCTATTATTCTCACAACGAGGAACTGCAGTGGGAACATCATAATATGGAAGACCACGTGTTAGTATTATCAACCACTGTTTTTCAGCAACATGCACTGTCTCTACCAGTTTATAGTGCATTTAGAAAACTACATGGAAAAGACCATATTGAAAATTACAATTGAATAATTCATAAAGATATAATTAAAAGGTCAAGATAGTGAAGATGGCATCAGGATCGAAATCAGAATATTGAACAAAATCGAGTGAAAATAGGTTACATTATTTTACTAATAGAGTTTTCAGTGAAATGAAAAGATGGTAGCTGATACCGCGTTTAATGGTGCAGAAATACGTTCATAGCTGAAACATCGAAAGATGAATTCTCGCACACTATAGTTTTTACGCTGTTCATTTCCTACTCGACATATTATGTTTCTTCTACAGTTTCTTCTACTTTTTTTACATCAAATTCATCTTCAATCTTTAAGTTAGATCAACAATTAAAATATGATAATAGTAAGAAAGTAAATTAATAAAAGAATGTTTTTTTATAATACGTGCACTATCGTGAAATTAATTCCCGAAAAACCTTATTAATTGTTTTGTGAAAATTCTTGAAAGACACTACAACTTCGTTAACATGTTTTGAAGACTACTAGCATGCCGAAAGTTCTAAGACTTCAGAAATACTCAAAAGTTTGAAAAGTTTTAAACGTTTTAAAGTTTCATAGAATTTTAGAAGAGCCTTTACGATCCTGTATATTGAAAATACATCTCGATCATGAACACTTTTTGGAACTTATTTTCAAAATTTTCTCTTAAAATGACTTTATATCGCTATTATTTTTTTTAACTTATATAATATACATGTTAAGTTTGTGTTCGTATAAATAAATATTAAAGTATAATAATTTTTAATAAATATAATGAAGTATATATAGTTTTCGACCATAACTAACTTAATTTTTAAGCTAAATAACATTTTATTACGTATAACTTATAATTAATATTTATATAATATAAATATAATATTACATATTCTATTTATGTAATAGGCAATATTCATTTTTTTTTTATCATTCTCCGAAATTTTTCATACGGGTATATTTCATAAGAAAAGTAATAAATCCATTGCCAGGGGTTTCATTACAATTACAACAAATATTTATTAATGCTAAACAGTTACCTATATATATGACCACCTATCAATTACCAATTAACTTACATTAAATTAATTAGTGTTTGTTTGAGCTCGTTTATTTTTCTATTTCGTCTACTAAGACGTTTCAGCAAGATGTTAATCAATTTCATTTATATAACATTAACTTTCTTATAGTACTCCATATATGTCATTTTTTCTATTTTATAGAGGACCACATAATCAGAGGTAACAACATTGATTAATATGTGATAGCATCATCCATCAAACTTGCACCTTGATCAACAGAGACTTGGTCGAGACCTTGTGAACGTCATTTGCCATTCGCGTGTTTCAAAGTGTTAAAGCATCATTCTGTCAAACCCATAACAGAACGTCTTATCTAATCTCCACTATATTGCATACATGTAGAAGCCATTACACAATGCTTCCATTAATTTGTCACATACTCTGAACGTCACAAATGATTAACACTACATAATAAATGATGTCTATATGAAATAAATAATGTCTAAACATATACTACCGACCTATTTTACATTTACAAGCGTACTTCCATTCATAATTTACGCAAAAAGAAATAAAATAAAAAGGTGTCGTTTGAACCAATATTAAGCACATTCAGATGAAAATATTTCTTAATTAGACAATCAGAATAATTGATGAATAAAAAATTTAAGCCAATCAATTTGTTCTCAGCTCTTCTGTAAAAATCAAATATAAAAATATTATTTTGTTAACAAAGCAGCAAAGAAAAGATTACTTCTTCTATCATTTCATTCACTTCCTCTTTAAATAATTTAACTTTACCCTAAATAATTATTTGTTCATAATATATTTATATATATTCCCTACATTCATAAATCCATTTCAGTACACGACTTCGTGTACACAAAGAAAATTCCATCGCATAAATTAAAATTACAAGATAATAAAGAACAAATAAAAAATAAAATTCATTTTTAGTCATTTCTCCACTCGAAAAAATGATACTATATATCCAAGAAGAAAGCAACATATTACGTTCTATGAAATAATGTCATTATCGATGACATCTTTTTTTATTTATTACATCTGAAATGTAACGTGACAAATTGCATTAGATTGCCACCCAAGGGCTCAACGAGTGGAACGGTACTTCGCCCTAATGCTTACGCTACTTCGTTATTTCCGATTGCCGTTCTGCTCTTCCAGGTAGCCCCTCAAAATTCGATTTCCTCCTTCCACGGACCAGTCCCTTCAACATTTTAACTGTTCGTTCTGTCTAGCATCTCTATTTCCGTTTTTCCACTATCGTCCCGCAGATATGCGATTAAGCTGGCAACACCTAACCTACGGTAAAACATTCAATATTAAATATAAAAAGTACGGTCGGTCACGTTCGGCAATATCATTTCTAACGTTTCACACGATGTATTCTTACACTGCAGTTGTTCACTCTTTTCAGGAATTTCATAGTTAGCAGTAACTAGATTGCGACACTTTATTCAGATTCAAATTTTTAATCCCTTACCCTATGATTCATATGATAACATGATCATTAATAATTTATTGAAGAAAGAGAAAAATTCTAGGCATATTCTAAGTCTATATTTGTTCCAAAGTATAATAAACGGTAACAGAAGAATAATATTTTGATTTTAATTTTAATTTTGATTCAAAAGAATTAAGTGATGTTTATGCTTACTATATTCTGTTAAAAATCTTCACTGCGTGTCTGACACAATATTGTAAGACAAGGGGTTAATAAAATAATTAGAAAAACAAAATTAAGATTAAAAATGGACTTTCCTAATAAACACTGTAACAACCACTATAATTTGGATATTTTATATATTTTTTTGAATTGTGCGCATATTGTGCAATTATGCACTTCCATGTTTTCCATAAATACCTAAAAGTCCGTATTTTAGTAATGATATTTCGTTCTTTAAAAAATGAATGTTAATCGTAAAGATTTTTGCAAGCATTATATTTGTAATAAATCAAAGCATTCTTCCAGGTGAACAATAATAAAATAAAGAATTATTTATTAATTATGTATTAGTGGAACTATATCGCAGTAGAAAGTAAGAGAATATTTTCAATTTTTTAAGATTCAATTATATACTCAATATATTATGTATAATGTAGTATTTATTGTTAAGTTTTTATACTATAGTTACTCAAAAATTCTCAGCAATTTTATCACTGTTTCAAAAAGATTATTTAACTGCGACAAATTTTGGTGCTATAAAGCCATAAATCTTCAATAATTTGCTATACCTTTTAAGAAACGAGATCTAGATATTATCTCATTCCACACACATCTATATATACAAGAAAATAATTCCATTTCAAGTCAGATGGTCTCAACGTAATTTTAAACCTTTCGTTTTCTCCTTGCCCAAGTAGAAACGCATTCAATTTCTAAAATCGACAATTGCTATTCTTCAAAGAATTAACCCTTTACTTTCGAATGTTGTCATAATGGTGACTTCAATCCTTGATCCTCCAAACCGAAAGCTACAAACGAATAAATTCAATTATTCAAACATCAATAGACTGATACGTAGTTTCCCTCTTTTCTATAACTGAAAACATCGACATGCAACTCAATTTTTTATGAAACGAATTTTTAAAAGATTAAGCAATTTTCCTCCGCAAAGGATTAAAAATCACCATTACCTTATTTTCCATACGTTCACAATGTGATTATAAAAATATGTAACGTTTACTAAAATTTTACGTCACACATATTCGTCATCATGCGGGTACACATTTACTTTATCGCACGATAAAAGTTTTTTTACGCTGCTTTCCTGACTGCCGATAACAGTATATAATTAAAAGCGAAACGTTTTCAAGTACACATAAAGTATCGGGTCTTTTTTTAACGCGCGGTGCTTTACGATGATGCATGCCTCTCGCTGGAGAATTTCAACGCGAGAACGCGTGAACTTGATTTCGTCATAAAGGAAAGGCAGGAATTGAAAAATTTATGATATCGGTTTTAGGTTTTGAAACAGTTATGAAAAACCGGAATAAGTCATAACTACTCGCATTCGAACAGGCCATTCAAATTAACTCTTTGTACTCGTATGTCATGCTGGAGATGACAATACAAGTTATAGAACGTTGAAAATTGTTTGAAAAAGTAGCAGCCGGATATCAGTCCTCACTCTCAAGGGATTACGTGTTAACTATTTAGCTCTATGACTTGACTTGTCCTAACCCTTCATACTTTCGATTATATCTTCCCAAAGTTTTTGTTCCTAACTTTTTACTGTTGTTTTATTTTATACTTCACTGTATTTAAAGAACACGTGCACTAAATACAAACAATTAGTTACAGTTATCAACACAAATTATCTCAAGAACCAAATTATCGGAGCACACAATGAGTTGTGTATCAAGACTAGGTAACAATGTTTATATTTTGAGGTACGTATTTCATTATAAGTTTGCACATTTCGTTGTCCTTATCCGATTATCTAAAAAGTCGATTATCAAAACGCATTTGTCTCCCTGTTAACTGTAGAATGTAATTTCAAAAATCTCTCAGTTTGCGTGCAATAAAATTAAAAAATGAAGTGTATACTCGAAAAACGCAGTTAACTGGTTAAAGAAAGTTTTTCAAGAAACTAAACATGCACGCCCTTCGCTGGAAAATTTCAACGCGAGAACGCGTGGAACTGATTTCGTCATAACGGAAAGAAATTGCGAGAAAATTGTTTCTACGAAACTAATTCGGCCCTGTTGGAAATGATTGCATCCATAGAAGCCGGATATCGGTCCTCGCTCTCAAGGGATTAAGAGTCGCCTACCTAGATCCCGGGCACACATTCGTGTATTCCCAAGCAATCCGTGTGCTTCCGTCGGGACACCCGAAAGAAAAGGGAACATCAGACCCCACGGAAAACAAAGAGCAACACGTTTCAAGCAGAATGCACTCGGCACGTGTTACATTACATGCAACCACGCGATCGTTTCTCGATTCTCGTTGAACTCGCACTTCGGTCCATGGACAAACATCCTCCGACGATCTCCCTGAACGAAAAGGCGTTTCCATTGGGATCCCTTTTCTTATTTACAGTAAAAGCCGTTCCGCATAAGATTCTCTCGCATCGAACGTATCCTTTATATGTGTGTTTTGTTTTTTTAATTTATTTACGGTAAAACCATAACACTAGAACAACTGGACGGATCAAATCGAAACACTTCAGAACTTTTATTTTACAAGTATTTAAATTCTGAAGGTAGTTTTGCGAAAGATTTTCAATTAAATTCGTGTATTTGCACAGATACAAGACTAGGACACTGCTTCGAAACTCAAAAAACATATTGTTCTAATTTTCATAAAAAGTATAAGTCACTATAATTACTCTGTCTTAGTGTTAACACTAGCACTACGTATGACTCAAAAAGACTGGTACCAGTTTTCTCATTTTACAGTTATTGATATTTTAAAAATATTGAATATTTGATTTTTTAAATTCAAATTTTCACTTACATACTATAATGAATATTAGCAGAAATTTTAAAAAATATATTCTCATGGAATAATATACCATCATGGAATAATATATTATTATATATTAAATATTTATGTTTTGATATTTTGAGAAGCAATGACATTTCAAAACATTAAAATTTGTAATGATATAAACAATATTAAAACAAAAAGCACAGTAATGTAAAAAAATACATGATTTCTATATATAATGAATATTGTATATTTAATATTTGCGTCGATATTCTATACCAGACAAAATATATGTAAGAACGAATTTTATATTCCATAACATATGACATAACTAATTTGAATACAAATTCAAAACATTATTACATTTCTTTAGTAAAGAAAAATATTTGTACATCATGAATAATCGAATATTAATTAGAAATTTGTACAAACTTCATTAAAAATTCATTGAGGTTATTCATGTACTTGTTACAACAACGTTTTTCATGTTCTCACTGTACGAATACATCTGTCCTTCAACCCACATCAAAACCGCAAGCTACAAATAAATTAAACTAATTGTCATAAATCTTATGCTTCATTCGATGACTAGCCCTACACTATGACACCTATCGGAGGATTAAATATTTGTAAAGTCTGATAGTGGTAATTCTGCGCTCAGTTTCACTCCTAGAGTTTCAATAAGTAACAGGTTTTGGAGAAAATTAAACTAGGTGTACTATGTAATCGTCAGAAACTACGAAGACCGGGCAAAATCTGCAGTGAAATATTTATTAGCGCTGATCTGATTGACTCGTACTTCTACCGTCGTAGAAGTCTCCAAAGTTCATCCAGTACACCCTCCCTTGGTGATTCCAGAAACTATGTAGTAGCCGAAAAAGAATCGCTGAAAGCGAACTATATCATCCAACTTTACAAGAAGCACCCCCTCCACCCCACACCCTTACCCTTCGGAGTCTGTTCTTTGTTCTTGTCTAGGGAACTTTTCAATTATTTATACATACAATTGATAATCTCCTCGAAAGCAGTGTCTCGAGTAAATCGTAACTTCATTCCAAGCCGGCATCGCGGCAAGTGAACATTCGATTGCATTTGGATAATGCAGCACAGTCTCTCATATCGCCATCTTGCAAATTTGTATATTTGTCTAACACTTAATAATTACTTAATAATTATAGAAGATTATGGTATAAATTATAAAAAATGTCTAAATGTTTCATCGATAAGATGGTTCTACAGACACTATTAGATAAAGTGATATATTTTTATATAACATATTATATCAATCGATCATATGTTTGATCACTTGAAATATTTTCAATTTAAATATTAAATACTTAATAATCAAATATTTTCCACTTTATTTTGAAAACCAAAGTTTCAGACAATTTAGTAACTACAACATGCAATTAAATCAATCCTTTTGTTACAGAAATCATCAAAAAGTCATACAATATAACTGTTTCTCCATTGATAAAGTAAAATAACAAACGTTTGAAAATTATAGTTACATTCTTCGATGCTTCAAGTAACATTCATTCGATTTTCATCCATGACAATATTTAAGAGGTAATATGAAATAAAGTCGAAGGTAATGTGAAATAATTTCTAACATTTCATACAATTTACCAAACATGTGTCTCAATACTTTAATATTAAATGC
Organism: Nomia melanderi; assembly: GCF_051020985.1. NCBI lineage: Eukaryota > Metazoa > Arthropoda > Insecta > Hymenoptera > Halictidae > Nomia > Nomia melanderi. The sequence continues at coordinate 3,401,070 of NC_135009.1, forward strand.
AATTAATTGTATTATATGATCGTATATTACTAATTATTAAAATATTTTCACGAATGAACAAAATTAATGAATGAAGCATTAGTTTATTTTTTAAATCGATTGTTCAAAATTCCTCAAGTCGTTCGGAGAATGATAATCTAACGGTATAATGGATAATACAAACGACATGACATAGGAAGGGAACAGAACGAGATATCGAAACGAAATTACTCATTATTCCTTTCATTAAGAATTCCCTCGATTTCTCTTTCCCATCGTTCCCTCCAGTTTCTAGGCACTCCTTCATTCTCTATTTCTTTGCCGCCACGCAGTCGCGAAGTTGGACGAAACTCGTTATCGGATAGAACGGCCGATTACCGCTTCGTCTCGAGTTCGTCCTCGACTTTTAACACGATTATACGTCGCTGAAACGCTAAATTGCACAGCGCAACGAGAGTTAACGCCCACGAAAACTACAAGTTCGAACAATGTACCAACGAACAAACACGCGAACCTGTGCGACGGCAAAAATCGTCGGCGCGGCCGAATGGCACGGGGACGAATTCAAGGGAAATGGCACTGCGTCGACGAGTCGTTCACTGTAAAAAAGAATTACCGTAAATGAACCATTACAGGGACTTTAACCAATTAACTGCGTTCGATGAGTATACACGTCATCTTAAAACACAAAATGGTATTCCCTGTGACACATAATAAAAGTAGCAAATGAATATTTAAACGGGAATTATTAGCAAATGCAGCTATAAGTTATGTTGTAGCGCAAAATTGTGAAGTGTTGAAACAAAATCAATGTTTCATGACATCTGTCACTTGTTTTGACACATCTCTCAATTTTTAGGTTAACCTAATTATTACAAATTATAACTATTTTTCTAATTTCATCCGCTGATCGAAATCAATTATTCTATTTCAGTTAAATATGAAAAGCTTCGCCACCAAGGGATCCTACCTACAAGTTTAAAATGCAATAACGAAATTATTAAAAAATCTAGAAACTATCTGGACACTCAAAATAAAAATTAGAAGTAATATTTTTAATTTATTTTTTAATTTAACCTAGTTTTTTGATAATAAGTGTTACATATTTATTTTCTTTTCCTATTATTATTGTGGGACAAATTAAATTCATCAACTGCTACTATTATTATAGGACAAAGAGAGTACTAATTTTTTCAACGACGAATTACTTATTATTTCAGACAAACATGTAATTCTTCTTCATTTTGCTTTGATTTTTCATTCAAATATACTCTAGGTGCGTTCATCCTGCGTTTGCTTAGTACACACTTCATTTTTTTATTTTATTACTTGTTAAAATATACTATAGATGTATTTGCCATATATTTGACAAGTATACACTTCATTGTTTCACTTTACTACGCGTATAACGAGAGATTTTTGAAAAATAAGGATGAGAGATGTGTAAAAAATATCTAATTGACGTGAATTCTAAAATCAATTGGTTTGATAAAAAATATGTATCCTAATTATCTGCTTTTAAACCTCTAATTTCCAAAATCTAAATGAACGGATATCAATTTTAGTAAAGACAATAGAAAGAAACTGTGCAGTAAATGCCCATAAATCTAGTGTTAAGATATCAATAATTGTGAAATAAGGAAACTGAAACCGGTTAATTTTTACGTGGTAGTTCCAGTGTTAAATAATCTGATTAGATAATGCGTTCTCTGATTTATATCGATGAATGCCCAAAGAACACTTATTTTACATGTGACCGCAATCTAAAATTTGCAGGATCTACATTCCACTGAATTTAACCATATTATACTATTACATATTTTTTACATTAGACATTGTTTAGGGACTAAGATTTAATTAGTACAGATTTGGAAAAGATACTTTATATGAACGGGTGTTGCAATTCAAATCATTCACAGATTCTGAGTGGTTCAAATAATCAGGCAGAATTGATTCCTGGAGCACTTGCTATTTTACTATCGAACAAGCAGAAACAACTTTCATTGAAATACGCTCACACGTACGGAGCATTGAATATTTCACACGAGATTGGAAAGTTTGGTATCCTTTAGCAATTAATACGATGAGTGCCATTTCCAAGATAAATATGAACGAAAAGTTGAATTGTAATACCTTTTTGATGCTTTATTTCGATACAGAAATTAAACGTTCAGCTATATATTCATAGTTATAAATATTTAATGAAATTTTTGTTAAGTTGTATACATTTAATAAATAAACGTGACATTCTTTAATTAATTATACGTATATAATTTATTATTTGTGTATGGCTTTATAATATACGAATTAAACTTTTTTATGTAATACTAATATTTATATTGACATTTATATTACATATTATATACATTTATATTATATTTTGAGAATCTATATTATTTTAGAATTACTAATGTCCCCACATTTATAAAGTTCGATAGAAACACAGCTTCATTATATTCAAAAACTTATTTTCCAGTATATATATTTCCAATTATTTTAAACACAAGGAAACCATTGTTATGGAACGTTAATCACATTTTGTATCAGAGATTTATTGAAATATTTCATATCTGTTAGGATTTCATTCGTTTTCAAACATATTAATATCAATCTCTGGATTTCAAAAATATTCATATTATAACCCTTTGAAATCTTTGACAGTAAACAACAGGTTTCATATGAATTTTCATGATTTCAAACGGTAGATAGACAATCACATGTGTTCATTTAAATCGGACATATTATACTGATAAAAAAAATGAGAAAGAAACAGAATTGTATAATATCTCCAATATGCGATATTTCTATATACGGGAAGAATATAATAACAAAGGTATAATACCTTCAAAAGGATTTATGTGAATCAAGAAACAATGGAGTTTTTCAGTTTATAGTCAATATTAAATACATTTATCTCATGATATGCACCTCGTGAATAGATTATTATTTTAAAATGATTAAATGGAACAGGTTGATCGTAAGTATTGAAATTAATGTAATATTTTGTTGTCTGTGAAATAAAAATTTTCTATTATAATTCAATTAAACATTGCTATTACTTTTTCTAAATTACTTAATTTTCGCAAACTCAATGTGTTTAATTCGTATTTAATTACACATTTTTAATCAAACTATAGATGGATATTTCTTGAACAGGTAGACTACTATGAATTGTACTAAAGTAAATAGAGTTTGCGAAATTTTTTCCTGTAATTATTGAGCAACTCTAATCTTCTTTTCTTTCATATTTGAATTTTTATTTAAGTGAATATAGTAAAAAATAGTTATTCGGCTATTATAGAGTTATTCAGCTTTAAAATCCAATTTTCTAAAACATTTTTGCTGGTGATGGTTGCTTGCTATCATTATTGAAAAAGCCTGGAGCATCCAACATGAGAAATTCTTGTCGACCTATAGATATAAGTATATTATCAAAAATTAGTCTATGAATTTTCAAACATTACAAGTATTATAGAACTGACAATAATTTGAAGTAAAAAATAAGTATTTTCCCCATAATAAATCAATTTTGAATATTTAAAAATAATTAAATAATTAAAATATCAAATGCGCAACACTCTAATATACTTTATGTTGAATATTTCCCCCAAAATATAAAATCTATAGTATAGTTTAGAAAATGTTGTATCAATACATTTAAAATACAGTTTCTAGAAAAGCGTAATAGAAATATGTATTTAGATCCCATGTTTCCATGCCGTAACCCATTCCCATATACATACTGCTATACCTTCTCCCGATCATTAACACTAAAACTGTCGAGCAGCTAAATTGAGTTATTGAAATTTCTCTATAGGAACTCCAAGAGTGCATCTATCGAGACTTCAGTTGATCTAAAATTTAGTTTGCGTATTGCTAAATCAATTTCTTTAATAATTTCTCCGAGAAACGTCTGTTATCTTTTTAGTAATTGCAAAATGAAGAAACCAGGAATAGATCATTTTGACCAGTTTGGTAATTTTAGTGTTGAACTTAAAGAAAAATGGCTTCAATATAGCTTTCTATATAAAAAAAGCTTCGAAACCATTCAGTTAAAAATATCAACTCTTTTTTAACTGTCAAGGTGGTCTACCCCCTTAAGTGGTTTCGAATGTTAATGTGAAAAGCTTACATCGCGTTTTAGATTAGTGATCGCCGGTGCATTCTACGGTGAAAAAAAGGGGAAGGAAACTAACGTAGCAGCGGAGGGTATACGTGGAACTCGAAAGATCGAAGCAGTCGCTCACCTGTTCCAGCAATCGCACACCTGTAAGCGCACCCGGTGCCGCTAAACCAATCGTCTCGTACGTATCGTTGTTTGGCCAGTTTACGAGCTCTTGCACTCCACGGTTATCGATTACCGATTGGTACGGAGCTACCACTTCCTTCTAATTCGAAAAAATAGAGTGAAGACTTTCCACAAGCCCTGGCAAAGCTTCAGAGGAGCGTGGGAGGACCCTTGATACCAACCACAGGATATAGAAAGAGAGAGGCAGGCAGAAAGATGGCGAAGGAGAGAGGGAAATAACTTCCAGAAAGAATGCTCGAAAACTTTTCGTCTATTTTCAGCTGAGCCCTACCAGGAAGCTAGATAGATTATCAAATGGTTCTTTGCTCATTACCTATTCCATTTAATGAATAATTTAGAACTAATTAAATTTCATATTACAATTGGGTTTATTACAGTAAATGAAAATGTAATTTGCACTTATATTTTAATTTACAAGCGATAAATGTTTTAACTAATTACGAAAAAATCAGAATATAGAGGAGAAAACAATTTGACAAATAGAAAAAAAATAACTGTCCTTGCTTTAAAAGTTGGAATTATTCTCTCGTTTGTATTTAAAGTTAAAACAATTTTATTAAAAGAATTAAATAAAATTTGTTTTCTATTAAATTAGAAATTCTATATAAAAAATAGTTTTTCTTACTTTTAACTTAACAAAATTTTGAGTTTAATTTAAAATGAAATTAATACTAGTATATGCTTAATTTGTATATAATCGTTATTTTTATTAAATATTACATTCTTTTTATTCATCTTTTCTGATACCTACTCCCATTCGAAAAATTAAGAATGATTTATGACTATCCATAATGTTTCAATTCAAATTACAATGATATAAGTGAAAAAAAATCACAGACAGGACTGGTGTAGAAATTATAATCAAAACCACAATATATATATTTCTTTATCAAGTCATTCGAAGACAGATTAACTTATTCTATTAATCTTTCTAAGTGTCGCTGGTCCTATTATTATTAATGTATTTATAAGTATCTTTCAAATAGTTATCAATATTAAACTTCAGCTACTCGCCGAATTTCCCTATTGTCTTTTGAGTATTATTCTAGCTAGAAGCTATACTAGCTCTAGTGTTCTAGAAAAAGAAACCGTTTCTTTATAATTAACATCTGTTTACATGCACAAGTGCTTATATGTGTACCGTTCTTTGTACGCACGAACTAGAATTATTTAAATGCCCTTTGTTCGTACAACCGGTAATTTAAATATTGTTTAACCTACACTTTCGTATTTTGTCAGAAAATAGAATCCTACACTTAGAATAAAATACATGCTATTAAATGTGTTAATCTGAATGATAATTTATTATTTCCATAAGCGATTCGAAGACTGAAGGGTTGGTTCGTAAACAGTTATTACTTTTATCACTTTTTCCAATTGTAATTATTTTTAATAACAAGCATTTGACACTGGATATAAGTTTCATTAGAACAATATAGAGAAATTATTAAAAAACAATCTGAGATTAATTTATCTTATTTTTTTTTTAATTTTTGTACATTTTTGTACAAAATATCTAAATTAGAAAAAAATTAGAAAAATATTAAATTATCTACGAAAAAAGTTCTATAGAAAGTACTTCTCCAGCTGGTATCCTACTTTTTATTCACTAGTGAGCATTTTTTAAATAGTTAGTACTTCGACTGTTGCTACATGCTTTTGTAATTAAGCAACGTCAAATATTCTATTTAAAATGCCCATATCATTCTATATTAATTTTTAGTGGATCATTGAGAGGGATAAGTTTCTTGGCAATTTCTCTAAGCAGTCTAGGATCAGTATCACATTTGCGGATTTCCTGTCTGCGACATGATTGCAATTAGACTTTAACCCTAGTAGCACTGAGAGAGTTTCTGTGTCTCTTTGGCTAGTGCACAGTACTTTAAAGTACTCTTACAATCAGCACAGATTCAACCGATCCACGCTATAAGCAAGAAATTTCGCCTTAGTTTGAATTGCGTATAAATGAATGCTACAATTACAAAACCACAATGTAATCAGGAGACTGTTTCGCAAAGTTTAGATTGATCATACTCGTCTGTGTATCCTACTTGTAATTGTTACAAATATTCCTCGTTTCACAAAGTAAGATCCGTATCATATCAGATCCCAATAATACATGCAAAACAGGACCAAGTAAAAATTAGTATACAGTAATTGCTAACAAAGACTGCATAAAATAATTAAAGTTGAAAATTACTTTTGAATATATGTATAAGTTACACGAAAAGTATAATTTTTTATTCGGAAATGAGGTGCTTCAATTTAAAGGAAATATTTATAAAGAATTTTTTCTAAAAGATAACTTAATTTGTTAATTAAATCATTTATTAATAACGACCTTACCCATTCTATAAAAGTTAAGGAATTCGTAATAAAAGAAATTATTTATTTGAGAAAATTATAAACATTTAACCTACAGGTGCAATGTTTGGAACCTGTGTAACCGATTGTACTTCATTATATAAAATATACAACAAAAACACAGAATCATGGTATTCTGTAAAGAGAGACTGTAAACCCTTCATTTCCCCTAAATTTATGTGCAAGTACAGATTTATTGTATAAGAATAAACTTAACATTCGATGCATTTTCGTGATGCAATTTTCTGGCATTAAGACCATATTATTGTATCACCTGCAACGTTACCAACAGAGTAGAGCAAAATGTTTACTACGTAAGTATAATCTAAGTGAAAGTGCATAATTAAATTTTGAAGAATGTAGTTTTTTGTGAAAAATTAAGAAATTGAACTATTTTTCAATACCTAAGAAATTATTTTCACATTCAATATTAGGAATTTTATTAAAATTGAAATAAATATGTTGTAATCTATAATAACATGAAAAAAGGACGATCTTTAGCAAATTATGTAACTGTTTAAGAAAAAAGGGCTTGTAGTTAAAAATTTCCTTCCATTTTTTACTTTTTATTTTTCAAACGAAATAAATGATCTAAATCAGTGTTTAGAATTCGTCAATACAACGTTAATGTTGTCGGAAAAAATTTGAAGAGAAGAAAAGAATTATTTCAAAGCAGAAATTTCAAGATTGTTCTCCTACAGGTATCAATTAATCTTAGATACTTATAATTCCTATTAATGTCTCGTTAAATTGTTACAATGAATTGTTACATTCATTTCAACACATAATAAATATAATTATATTAATAATAATTATGTTTATAATATAATTATATTTATATTAATTTTTCTACATTAATTTTACAAAATTCATTACAATTTCGTATTTTATTCTTAAAATAATTCCTTAGTCGGAAATGATCGATCATTGGCGCTTTACCTTAACATCATAATACTTAACAGTAAAGTTGAATGGAACTTCATAGAAAATGGCTAAACCACGAATGAAATATGAGAACAGATTTGATATCCACTACATTTTCGTGGTTCCCTTAATGTCCCATTATCATTTACGTGTCACCCGCAACGTTATCGACGCAATATTAGAATAGATTGTAGCGTTTACATATTATATGTTAACACCGAAGAGATATAGGATGGACTGGACATGCAATGTGTAAATTTTTGTCCCACGACCGGAGGATTACGTGATGCCTAACCGTTTCCGTGTCACTTAAAACCTTACCAACAGAGTACAAATAAATACAACTAAATAAATAAAAAACGTGTTCCTTTTTATTTTCTTGTCTCAACATAAGATTTATTTATATACTCGTAATTTCTTATAAATTTTAATTAAAATGTTAAACATAATTCACAATTTCAAAATACAATACAATATGGAAAACAATATGTTACATATAATAGTATGTTGTAATGCAATATGAAAACGTACATAATTTAATTGCATAATACATTCGACGAATTTCTTATCATTTGCAACAAAGAATTACAAGAAAAAATAATTAGAAATAAAGAATCCTACGGTGGATGATCGATGATTTCTTCCTGGAAATTAAATCTAAAACATTAGATCGTACATTAAATATAATTTTAAACGTGGAGTTGTACATTCCGAACGCAAACTACGAAAGACAGATGGAGATCTGTTTCATCAAATCTCCCCTCCTTAACCTAACGCATCTTAATATTAATGCAATTAATCCTACTCTCTCGGCAGCTGTCTTCTTTCTTGAGTCTAAACCTAATTAAAGAAGTACAGCGTTATTGGAAATATGAGACCAGAGGGAAAGAAATGATGTATTCCGCGGCAGACGATCAACGTCTTCTTTCGCAACCGTAATGCTAACTTAATTTACCCTTAGCGGATAACTTAAATTGTACATTGGTCACAGTAGTGAAGGGACTGATCAAGAAAGAAGTCCTTGATTCGTAAATGAGAGAAATTAGAGAAGAAGATTCCTATACAATATATAGGAATCCAACACTGACTGCCGCACTGGACGATGGCGCGAGCGCCACCGATAACCTTTCGAATCGGTATATTGATGTAGAAGGACGACGGAACTGGCTGATGTAACACACGGCCCAATTCATTTGCATAATACATGACTAAGTGAACCGGAATAAAGAGAGAAACAAGCAGAATGAGTAAGTTAATTAAACTAAAGAATAATTACACGGCGTATTTTAACGTGGATCATACAGTTTTGCAGCCGATCGATTCAGTACCATCCTGGATAGGAACTACATAAGTAAATACTCCATCAGCGATAACATTAGTTTCCAAGTACACCACTAATAATTTATTTAAAAAATGGAGAAAAATTCTGGTGATGTTTTACATTTATGCTTGCTAAAATATAATCATTGATAAGAGAAGAATAATAATTATTTTCAATTTAAAAGAATTCAGTAATATTTATGCTAGTTAAATTCTATTTAAAATCTTCACCATAAATCTACCACATTACTATAAAGCAAGGGGTTAGTACAAAATTCTTTCTACGAGATTATGTGTTTGTTAATAACAATATATGTATAATAAATAATAATAAATGTAAAGTAGTAGTTTAAACAGTAAACAATAAACTGCGAATTTTCATGCATTTATAGAAAATTTTAAAGTTAAAGTTTACACGGAATGCACACAATACGTAAAAACATAGGAGTATGAACTATTCAAATCTTGGTGCTGTTTTACAATGATTGCTAGGCAAAACAATTTTCTATAGCCTATTCTATTTTTCTAATTATATTCTGAAAAGTTTTAATTTGCACAGGGATCCACAGTCTACTAATACTAATAAATAAATAAATAAATAAGTAAGTAAATAATAAGTACATTAATTACAATAAATGTAGAACAATAGTAAGGTGCAACAGAATCATTACAATACAAGTGTACTAATTAAAAAATTTGTATTAAATTAGCTATAAAATTACTATTAAAAAATAGTATCAATCATAAAATTACTATTAAAAAATAGTATCAATCAGATTATTTCAAAATAATTGTGAAACATGTAGAAAATAATGATAGCCTTTTGTTTTTGTTTTAAATAAAGGCACTGGAAATAATAAGGATCGTATGCAGCCACTTTGACTGCAAACAACCAACATTTGGTACCAAAAATTTGTTGGGCACATCAAATTTTGGAATATTATTTTACCATTTCTTGAATTATATTACATAAGAGGTAAAATTTACAATGGCACTGTGACAATGTTTCTGAGGATATATTGCCTCTGTAGACTTAGATTTGGACTTATATTCAGTAAGCAAATTTTCTATACTTAGTAAAGATATTCTCATTATATTGCTTCGAAACTAAAAATTCCATATTTTTAATGAAAAAAAAATGTCATTCCCTATATGTAATCGATTGCTTAACACGTACGAGACCACGATTACATTTAAAATACCCTTACTGTGGACCGTGCTTTTCTTGAAATTGTTTTACGCGATATGTTATTCATATAATTTGTAAACATTTAGAACATAATAAATAAACCGAACAGAGCACTTTATATAAGAGTCATATGTGTCTGATATTTTAATATAACCAAAGCTACAGTAGAGTACATCATACGTCAGATATATATGTATTAATGCTAGAACAAAATGACTGTTATCGGTTTCTTTATTTGGCAATTATTAACACTAAAACTATCAAGCAATTAAATTGACTTCTTGAAATTCCTCTATAGAAACTCCAAGAATGCATCTATTTAGATTTTAATTGGTTTATAATTCAATTTGCGGAATGTTAAATCAAATCCTTTAATAGTTTCTCCGAGAAACATCTATTATTTTTTTAATAATCGCAAAAAGAAGAAATCAGAGATAGGTTATTTTGACCCGTTTGGTAGTTTCAGTGTTTATATCTTTGAGGTATTGAATATTCGGAATGATTTTGAAAATAAATAGTTTCACTTGAATATCATAATGAATGTCTGAAGAAACTGAAAACAATCTGCTGTTACAATTTTTACAGGGATTACATATCAATCGTATTAAATGCTCGGTAGTATTAGTGTTAATATTATCATAGACGTGTGTTAATAATATAGATGAAGATGATGAATTAATAATGCTAATAAAGAGTAATGATAGGATAATAAATTATCGGTTATAGGATAACGATATTTTTAAACACTTAATTTTTTCGATATTTTTTCTTCCTTTCCAGTTAATTTTTGTGCAAATAACTTTGGGGGTTTCAAATGCAATGCCGTCGGTGGAGTTGATGTTTAGTCACGTTCAGGTTTTTTCCTTGCTTTGAAAGGAACTGTCTCCAAATAGATTTTCGTTAAAGTTTCTTTGGAAATGTGAAGTAGAAGTAGAACTAAGGTTTTTATATTATTCGAAGAACGTCGCGCATTTTTTAAAATCGTCAAAATAGAATTTTTTCTTCATTGATTAACATCATCTGTTCCGATTAATTAATAAAATTTTCTTTTTAATTCAGAAATTTGTAGTTATATTTGTTGTTGAAAGCAGAGTCGATGCGTTACGACAGAATTCATGGAGTAAAACTGTGACAATAATAACTATAACTAATTGCATTATTCTGGATATTACGTAATACTACTATTACTATATTAAGTAAAACAATTTGAATTATAACGTAGCTACTTACTTTGTTCATTCTTTCTAAATTATTTACACTCTGCCACCACCGAAGAATATTTTATTACGAATGAACAGTACTGAAGAAATGTATTTGTCTAAAAGAAAGTATGGAAGAGAAAAGGGTGAAACTGAATCAAGAAATACGAAGGGAACGAAAGTTTCCTTATACTTCTTATAGCAGGAAGAGGAATTTTATAAAACAGTAATTAAGAAAGTTGTTATAAAAGTATGAAATGATTCCAGGAGAGAGGAAATCTGTACTGGATTATTTGGGACTTATAATGTCTTATCATTACAAATTACGTAATTATCACTGCATGTATGTTTTACAAGTTCTACGACGTCTAGCGTAAAAAAAAAATACAAGATTTTCCAGAAATGTGTACAGTACCTTCGAGTGTCGAAGATTATTTATGACCGCAGAAACTGCATCGAACATCAGTCGATTATATAATTTTTCTTTCGAAATTACTTAGTTTCACTTCTATGCAACATTCTTTGATATTACCGATAATTACGAAACGTTCTCGAATGAATTAAAACGGGACACCCCGTATACGCTGAAAACAGCTGTTACGAATAGAAAACAAATCGTTGTCGGTGCACGCGTGTAAAAAGTACATTAACACGAAAGTCGTCAGTTCAGTAGATTGAAGAGCAAAAAAAAATTCAACGTCTAGGAGAAAGTTCTTGTCGATTTGCTTGGTTGAATATGAAGGAGAAGTCAAAGATTTCCTGTATCTTCGTCGGCATGTCTCTCCGAGAAAGTGAATTATCAGATCTGTTGTAATATCGTTTTTTAGTTCAGAATTCTAACAATCTTATAATGACTCGAATTACTTTACGAAGTACTTTACAATAAAGAACAGGTAATAGAAAATCAGGTATTTGAAAATACTTCAATCAACGACCACAACATTTTAATCTCTACTTCGAAGCTAAGGAAGGATTGAAAATAATACTTGAATAAGGTAAAATAGGATTTATTATTTACGAACACTCTAAACACACACATGGATTACACACTAAACGAAGATGATGTGATTTCACGATGAAGTCGAGATCCCGATGCGGGACATATTAATTTTGAAGGCTTTTCACGGCTTTTTGTCGTCATCCTTATACCAATCCTCACTGTAACACAAGTAAAGAATTCAGTTTCTACAATTTCTCATCCTAACGATCGCTAAAGTTTTATTTGGCACTTCTATTTTCCTGTTAAAAATTTAATTTCCTGTACGTACCAGCCGGGAACATTCTCAGGCGCGTCGCATCTTTGCTGTTCTTCATTATAAACGGTGCCGTCGCTGCAACCCTGTTCGCGTGGCGTTACTCCGTTCAAGCAAACGTAGAATTTCTGACAGTCGTCTGGATGAGCAAACTTAGGATGATCAACGACCATTCCTCTAGTGTCTACCTGACTTTCCTTTGGACACTCGAAGCCATCTTTCAACTTCTTGTCTACAACTCCACAACCCTAGGAACGGTATTGTAAGCGCTTTAATTATTCGCTTAGAATTAATATAATACTCTGCGTTTTCAAGTTAACGTTTGCACATTACCGATTCCGCATCACTATTTGCACATAGTGCTAAATAGCCAATTACCGAACTAATCATTATGGGTCACACCATTGAGCAATTATACGGTGCTACGTAATTGTTATAATTGCGAACTACTAATATGGGAAGCACCTGAATCAAGTAACAATGGTTAGGAGTGGAAATTAAATTGTAATAGTAAATAATATGAAATTAATAGGACAACATATCGAAGAACACATATACACGAATTTAAACAGTTACTAATAGCTTATTAAAACGAAATAAAAATAAATCCATAAATTAGCAACTTCTAAAAAATTAGACTTTTTTTACACGTGATTTATTAAGTATGCTTGCACGTACTTTAATTAATTACCATTGTATCTTTCAGATTTCGTGATATTTATAAAGCGACTTTTTATTTATGTATACCTAAAAAAAGAACAAAATAAATGTGTATAAAAATTTGTCAAAAAATAATAGGGCACAATTTAGTATTGCTGAAAAATGAAAAGGACAAAGAATGAAATTACTTATTAATTGTTAATAGATTGAACTTCTCAAAACACGGAAGTTCTATTGCAAATAGCTTAAAAATTACGAAAGAAAAGATTATTTTGAAGAATTGTACTTATATACTGCTACGTTGTTCCCTGTGTTTATTAATTAAACTATTATTATTAAACTAATAAACTGTCTTTTACGTTTTAATGCCATATTTACGAGCATTTATTGTACAGTTTGTGCTACGGTCCTTAGAAAAATTGATATTCGTTCATTTAGAGTTTGGAAATCACAGCTTCAAAATTAGAAAATTGGGATACATACTTGCGTAACTGTATCAATCAAAATCGACCCAAACATTTACCAAATAATGTTTATAAAATTCAGTATGAGTCAAATTAGCTCGTTTCGTAAATCTATTGTTAACACTAAAACTACCGTGTAGTTAAATCGACTGTCTGAAATTCCTCTATAGAAATTCCCAGAATAAATCTATCGAGACTGTAATTGAGTTATAGTTCACTGTGTGTACTGCTAAATCGATTTCTTTAACAATTTCTCAGAGAAACATCTATCATCTTTTTAATAATCGCAAAAAGAAGAAATCAGGAATAGGTCATTTTGACCTGTCTGGTAGTTTTAGTATTAATGCTTTGCACTCGTATGTTATGCTGGAAATGACAATACAAATTTGTTATAATTTATTTGTGATACTTTAAAAAGTATCACATTTAAAAGGTTATAAAAATTAAATCTCATAATAATAATAATAATAATAATAATAATAAATAAATAAAACAAATATAAAACGTTGAATTCTACGGCTGTAAATTACTTTAATTCATTTTCCTAAAAATAAATACAAGTTTACACCTAACAACATTAGAAATAAATCGAGTGCAAAGGGTTAAATTTCGAATATTTACCTCGCGACCTGCGCTGTCGGGCCAAACGCAGGTTCCGCTGTACTCATCGAAGTGCAAACCAGTGGTACACGTGATTTCGATCGCCTCGCCATCGATGCAGTTGTAAAAGATGTTACAGACGGATGAATCCGGATGGGCAAAGAAACCGTTTCTTCGCGGACACTTCTTTGTCGGTTGCGGTGGTTCTGTGAAGGTCGAACATATAACGGGAATGAAAAGCACTTTCGCTAGCAATCGTCACTGTATCTTGTACATCAAGGACATTAACCGCAAAAGCCATCGGCACGGTAACATAACCCTCCATTTTATTCTAGATAATATATTTTTAACGCTCGATATGAACATTTCACGAAAAGATGGTTGCGATAAAATCCTTCGACAGTATTCACGCGAGCTACCAGTCGAAAGTTAGAAATCGGTTTATGAAAAAGTGAAAATAGAAATGTGCGTTTTAAGGCACAATAAATATAATTGTGTGAATATAATTTTAAATTGAACATAAATTTATTGAAAGCGAGAACTAAGAGTTTTAATAGTTATCTTTAAAGTATTATCTTTGAGTTAGAAGGAAATCTGTCAAGCGATATAACTTTATTGGAAATTGGTGAAAGGGTAACAAAATTTTACTGAAATTCAGTGAATGGTACAAGACAGGTTTTAAAGATAAATTTTCAAACTAACGCTAAAATTGTAATCTTACGTAGTTCGAGACGGTCCCCACAATCCACATTAAACACGTGATCGCATTTGTTGACCTTACGATTTAGTGGGTCGAAAACGAGACCATCTGGACAGAGTTTCTCTGTTCCAACGCCGTCAGCACATTCGTAGTATTTGTCACATTGTTTCGGATCCTCGTATTGACCATCTTTGTTGGGACAATTAAATGCTCCATCTACAATATTCAGTATGTATCGTATAAACAAATTTTCATTATCCTTTCAAGATAACAAAATTTTAAAATAGTGATATTTACTTTTACAGCAATAAAAATCTTCGTTGATCACGATTACTTTTGAAATAGTGATATTTCATAATAATGAAATTTTTCATTTATGACGATTAATTAAAAACAGTGATATTTACCTTTTCAAACTGAATATTTCTACAGAATAGAAAGTAACCAAGTTCAAAACTTAAAATGAATGTTTTTCTATCCTTCTGAAGCAATAGTTCAAAGGAATGTTACGAAAAATTGTACAGAAAACTATTCTAATAAAAAGAAAATAGCTAAGTATAATATTCTGTGATAAATAATTGTCTAATTGTATTAAAATAAATGATTAAATGGGAAAAATAATTATTCCAATTGTTCTTACATAAATTGTTAGGTACATAAATTCTTAAAACTTGGGGTTAGTTAACAAAGCAAAAAATATGGTACAAAATTTCTTACAAAGTTCTATTCTCGAAAAAAAGGAATTTGACATTTCATCTTGCAATTGATCATTTTTGCGGAAATTAAAGTTTTTTATTTTCAAATAAAAATGGCAAACAATAGATATCACCTCGAAGGGTCATATAAGAGTCAATGTCTATTGTTTGCAATTTTTATTTCTTACGGGTTCAATTAATGGCTTTGTCGCATAGTTATTAAACTGAAAATAAAAAAAAGCATTAAAAACTTCAATTTCTGCAAAACATTCAAAAATCACTGTACATCAAGTTCATACAGGTGAAAATATCTGAAATCGAATTACATACAGCTTTCTCGATTTTCTACAAGTCACGTTTACTTGTTATTAAGCGTCGCCTAAAAAATTCAGTATACAAAATCTCTTGTGAAATCTATGGAAGAACTAATGTCTTATATTCTTCACAAAAAAGTATAAAAACTAAATTTCGTAAATACCTTAACGACACGATTTACATTTACATTAATTCCCACGAAATTTCAATGATTTCACCCGAAACCATTTTCTCCGTGGTATAAAAAGAATACCAGCGTCAGTAAGAATTATTACGTTACAATAGACTGAAAATTTCATTGCGGGATATTTTTCACCGTATTCGATTCACTTCACAAAATTCGAGAGCCCATAGGAATACGAAACGGGAAAGAAATTTCTGAAATTTCTCCGCGTTACATGCGGCATTTACCGTGTAAGATATACCGGAAATCAATGCCACGCTTCAAGAAGCATATAAAGTAGCTCAGTGAAAAGTGTGATAGTGAATGCGAGGTGGTCGAACCCGCTCAACTTCTCGTCCCGTATCTCTCGAATAGTTCGACCGCGATCGGTATTGTTTTGTTTCTTTATGTAATTTATTGGCTTTACATATGTATAGAGACGATAACTAGAGTCGGATACCTTATGCAACCTTCCGAGCCGTAGATCTGACATTTACGCTTTAGAAAGTTCGGTGTGACTGTCGCTTACGCACTCTCCGCGTGAAATGAATACCTTCGTGGCAGCGATACACCGCCAAGGAAATTTAATTTTTTCCCTTTTCTTTTGCCACGGGATGGACAACGGCGTACAGATATTCAAATCGTTATGAAATTTCACCGGTTTCCACGCGATTATTACAATACCGGAAATTCTATTACATTTTAGAAGCTGTCGTGGACCGTGCCAGCGAGTCGGGAGAAAGTACCGAGTCTGTTCCAGTGAAACCGTTCTTTTTCTCCTTACCAATTACAATGCACTATTTTTCATTTCATTCGGTACATAGAAACTTTATACTCTTACAACATCGTCATGTACATCAGTGAATTGATTAAACATATCGAAAAATGCAATTTTTCACTATTGCATGAATTAAGAGGATATTTATATAGAATGTCTTAGGTTTTATAAAATTTATTGCTGAATTTTTTCAGAGTTAATTAGAGTGATAAGAAGCGGTAATATATAGCATTAAAAATGATTTCAATACAATGTCTTCTCTATTGGACAGTTCTCATTTCGAAAAGAAACATTTAAATATTACGAAACTTCCAAGTAGTCAGACGTAATACAAACGAAAAGTTTTCTAATGTAAATTATAATATATACGTTAACAGAATAATATAATAAAAATTCTAAATTGCAACTTCCATTTGCACAAACACAATTTCGGATGGAACTAACATAATACCAGTATAATTAGCATATTTTTCAGAAATACTTACGCGTCGCCGCCACGACAGCTAACAGAATTACGAACGTTGCTCTCACCATCTTAATCTCCCCGGTTTTTATCAGATACAATGAATATCACGCAATCCGACGAGGATTACCCCGGTCACTGGACACTGAAAAGAATTCGGAGAGTAATCGATATTTTTGGTTCCCTTTTGAAATGCCGTCTCCGTCGCGAAACACTGCAGCTCTTCGGCACCTCACCACGAGGGTATACCCCATTGGTCCCCACTACATCGAATGATTCTTCCCCACTTTCACGCCGCGTTTTCATCGATGGATAACTGTCTGGAAGCAGGATTGATCAGGGGACCCACACGCTTTTACTCTTCTTTCTTTGTCTGCGGCACGGCGTCCGGTTATTCAGCTTCCTCCTCTTCTTCGCGGCGCACTCTCACCTCACGTCCTTCTCCATTCTTCACAGATAAATTCAAATTAACGTGATCTCCGCGAATGATCGTTGCGGTTTTCCAATGTTTCGAAATGGAAATCACTTTAAGTCTAATGAGGATAGACTTTTTCCTTCGTGTTCTTACGCGGACAATATTATTATCTGATCAAAACATGTTGGATCGTTCACGCTAATTGGAATTTCGAGGAAATAATAAATGCCACGGTATGGTATTTTGTGATTGCCGGATTTGCGTTATTGGAGTACGTGTGTTAAGTTTAATTTTACCACACCGTTCGGACGTTTTTGAAGAGAAAAGCGAAAATCATTGATCGCGAAGCAAATGATCAAGGATTATTTAGTTTGAGTTTTATTCTTTGAATTGCTGAGGATAGGTAGATTGAACAATTATTATTTTACGCTCTAATTAACTTATAATTTCAATAATTTATCAAATTAGTGGTAAAAATATTATGTCTTGTAAATGTTATTTTTGTTAGTTACTCCACCGCAAACTTATTTTAACATTTTTTTTATGATCCGGTAATTCAATTATCGATTATTTTGTTGTTGACATTTATTAAACGTAAGAATTACGTTTACAATTTATGCAATGAATTTAATTACTTACATTTATTAAGTGTATTTCTTTTCTTAGAATTTATAGGTACATTTTATGTAAGATTTTTTATTGTAGTTTTGATCAATTTAAAATGTAAGATTAATTTGTGTTAAAAAATTCTTGCAGCAATTGTGAAGTATGCATCTTTTTTAGGTTATCATTGTGTTACATAAAATTGCTTCGAGTCAATAGTTATGAAAGCGATACTAAATTAAATTTATCACCTTGAAAGCCTCGCGTCGCTAACCCACTGTCCGGACAACTAGATTTCGGAAGCGTATCCCGTGAAATGTGAAGAACTTTCAGGCTTCTATCACTTTCACTCCTCACGGGAAAATTCCCGTGACAACACGCGATTCGAATTTGTTATTAAAGCGAAAGAAAAAGTAGTATTCCTGTGGTAGTGTTCATGTTAACACAAATAAGCAAATCTG
The DNA here is from genome assembly GCF_051020985.1 of Nomia melanderi. Classification (NCBI taxonomy): domain Eukaryota; kingdom Metazoa; phylum Arthropoda; class Insecta; order Hymenoptera; family Halictidae; genus Nomia; species Nomia melanderi. Next base: position 3,419,924 of record NC_135009.1, read on the forward strand.
TTTATTTAGAAAACGTTAGATTGCGAGATTTAAATACAAAACATAGCAGAAGTACAAGATTGCACTCAGAACTACTTAATAAAAAACTTCTACGAAATCTAACATACATAATTCTAAATATTTGTCACTAATTATGAATATAAAATATTTTTAATAATTACCATCTTTTTTTGTTCTAGTTTTAAAACCTTTCATTTAAATTTATAACCTTTTATTTAAATTCGTTTAATACATATATAATCTCCTGTCCCTCAATTAACAACCACATACAATTTTGCCATTTCATCGTGTTTCTTCATTGTATCGACAAAAAATAAAGACAATTCTATTAAAATTGTTTTATTCTCCAAGTGATGTTTTAATAAGTCAATGCATATTAAAATCTACATATGAATTTATCCTTAAATCTACGTCCGTTTGGTGGTTTTTCTTCTGCTAGGCCCACCAGTGGGTTTCGGTTTCGGCGGTGGATTCTCTAGTGCATCTAATTCCTCGTCAGTCAGCTGGCCTTTGTACCAATCTTTGCTGTAATATTAAAAAATCCACATTTACATAAATAAACTGCATATCTATTCCTTGCAACACTTATAATTCTTGTATGAATGGACAAATTAATTTAATATCGTCCATTTGGTATTAAAAATTACCATTCCGGTATTTTTCTTGCCCAGTCGCACTTCCCAGTCCTTTCGTCGAAAGCTTGTCCTAATTTGCAACCGCTCCTTCTGGGCACTTCGCCGTTCACGCAGACATAAAAGTATTGGCAGTCCTCGGTGTCAGGATATCTGGGATGCGTGGCGGCGATCGCCTCGTCGACTTTCGGGCAAGTGAAATTGAAAAGTTCTCTAGAACCGCAGCCCTTCTTCTGCGCTTCGTCGGGCCAATTGCAAATGCCAGTCTTCTCGGAGAAGACCAGACCGTCCGGACAGGTGATCATATTGAACTTCCCTTCGACGCAGTAGTAGAACGTGTTGCATATCCGGGGATCCTCATGAGCGAAGTAGCCGTGCATCCGTGGGCAATGCGGGGACGGCTGTGGTTTCTCTGTATATATAATTTCATTTATTTCGATTCTTTTTATTTTATCGATTATGCACTTACTCTATAATATATTGTATCAGAGTTGTGGTGAAGATTTCAAATAGAATTTAATAAATATAAATATTATTCAATTTATTTGAATGGAAATTATATATTATTCCTCTGTTATCAATGATTACACCTTAAAGCACACGCTGACATAGAGTAAGACTGGAATTTTCTCTTATTTTCAATAAATTATTAATAACAACGTAGTTAGATCGATCACAGTTCAGAAAGAAATCATAGGGCAAGGGGTTAACCTTTTACATTCTAAATCATAGTAAATATTTTATAAAATTCATCAATAAATCAAATCAACGTAAACATTTACAACGTTAATTTTTTAACTTCTTTTTTCAAATTACTCTTAATGGTATATAACCTTAATTAATTAATAGTATAAATATATATATTTAGGGATTGTTTTTATTCTGATCCATAGGATTGGAAGAGGTTGACCCATTGACCTACAACATAGTGTCAGACTCGTGACGAAAATTTTAAACTGAATTTGGGAAACCCAAATTTTATTTATTTTTTTTTAATATAAATTAAATAATACTTTTCTATTATCAATCATTAACCTTTGAAGTAAACGTAGACATAGAATAAGCATGAAATTTGTTTCTTTTTCTAATCAATTATTAACGATAAAGTTGTACGAATCATAGTTAAGAAATAAATCATAGGGCAGGGGGTTAACATTACATTATATGTAATATTCTGTAGTAGGATACGAATTTTATTTATCGAAGAATACTTACGTAATTTCGGTCTTTTCGAGCAATCAATTCCGAAGGGCAGATCGCATTTTTCGTGTTGAGGGCTGAAATCGTTGAATACTAAACCGTCTGGACAAAGTTTCTCGGAGACTCTGCCGTCCCTACAATCGTAGTACTTGTCACATTGTTCTAGGTCAGGAAAATAACCGTTGGGTTCAGGACATTGATCCTGAAATTCGTCTTCGTCGTATTCGCCTTGCTCCTCCGGTGGAGCCGGCTTTTTGTGCAACGCTGGTAACGCTACTTTCCTACGGCTTTGCTCCGCTGCCTCTTCTTTTCTCGATAAGGAAGTAACAGCACCTGAAAAAGTCACGGAGTTAGTACGATGTTACTCGAACTGTGACCTTCGTGTGCTGAGTAAATTTAAAGAGCGCAAGAAATAATTATACGTATCTTCTTACATTCCGAAAGTAACAGCTGTCGAAAATTGATCATAAAAACTTATTTTACAATGAATTATATAATATTTTCATACAATTCTTAACACACTGATCATACGTCAATCATAAATAAGAAACAATTAGATTCACGTCTAGAAATTGAATTTTCTAGTGATGTATTAAGTGAATCAAATTTTTGTTCAGTTTCAATTATATTCTAATTATTATTACTACTGCAGCAATCAAAGATTTAAGCAATGTCGAAAAAACTGTGTAGAAAATTTAACAGTCACGCGAGTAATAAATTAAAATATATGTATCATATATCTAGCTTAGAATGTAACCATTAAAATATTGTAATAAATACCGACAAAATAATTTATGTCATGTAGAACTAAACGAAAAAAATTTGATTAACTTTTACAGTAGAAATTTTTATTTTTAATATAATTTTAATTAAAAAACGGCATAGTTTTTGACATTATCGTTCTATCAATAAGAAATGAGAAACAAACATGATTTAATAAAAACTAAAAGAATTATTAACAACGATTAATGACAAACAATAAATTGCAAAATCTAGTAAATTCGAAATCGATAAATACAGTTTGCATAAGTGTAGATATAACGGAAGTAAATTTTATGCGTTAAAAAATAAAAAAGTTAATAACTACAGAATAAACTACATTTTCGTTTACTTATTTAAAATATTAGAACCACTTAACCAGTTTTTAAGAGAATAAAATTCAAGTCTGAGTTCTTTACATTGCTTCTGATATACGCAATTTATAAAAGAAAATAAAAAGTAATATCTACTGTTCTCTATTTTTTTCCACATTAAATTTATTTCAGGTTTTCTTTATTACATTATGTTATCATTACTTCATTTCAACAAGTAGAAGTACTTTAGTATTTTCTTTCTTAATTAATTCATCTCGATCAGTTTACAGAAAACTATATAAATTTTTCATTTGAAATTATCATATTGCATGGTCAAGGACTTCGCATCTTCCCTAGTAATTATATAGTAACTAATTAAGCAGTTTCCCTTAATAAAAACCTTATTAACACATTCCGTACTGGTAACAAGAAATCTCGTTTTTATATAAAGACACTTAACTACTCAAATTTGCTAATTACCACAGCATTTAAAAAAATATTAAATTTGATTTGAACTGATTATGTATTTAAAATATATTACATGACAATATGATTTGATTTGTTTTATGAGTTTTTGTACGTATAGTGATATAAGTTGATCTTACTGAAAATTGTCATCCGCACAATGCAGCTTTCTGAAAATTAGCCGGCACGTAATGTGTTAAGAACGAGAACAACTTTTTCAACGGCGGGGGTAAAAATGCAGATTAACAATTCTAATTTTATTGTTTCTCTATAATCACACATATACATTTGAAATATAATATAATACACCACCTATTCTTTTACATTTTTCCACTAAGAAACTTCAACTTCTCTTCCCATGAAGCACACTAAAACCCCGTACAACGCGATTAAAAAATTTCGTATTAAAGCAATTGCACGTTCACAAATCTTGCATTAAATTCCCTTTTTTTTACCAGTCCAATTTCTTCCTCTGATTTTAATCCTGTCTTATCAAGAATTCCATTTTTAGTTATTTTTCAATCACTTTTTAATTGCATTATTCTACTGTAAACGATCCAATATTTTCTAACATAATGTACACATACGAAAAACTACACGCATACGTAAATATCACATATCGTTCAAAAATACATATAACGCAATAAAATACGTAGTAGAACCGGACATCAACCAGAACCCAACAATACAAATACCCGGTACACGGTCAATAAAAACAACTTCGGGCATTAAAATTCCGCATGAAATAAAAGTGGTATCACCAAAAGGAACTATATGATTTTCATACGTATAAAATGCATCCTGTTATATTCGAGCTCCATAAAGAAGTTCGATCGCCGTTTCCATTATTCAGGGAACGTTATTTGTTTCGGCTCTAGCTTAAAAATAAATTTTATTTGCCCTCTTTGCCCCCCCCCCCCCCTTCCTTTCCCGCGCAGAAAGAAGGTGTGGCTATCCAACGCGCACGCGATTGCGTCGGTGGTCGGGAATGACAAATGAATTTCGAAAAACGGAAAAAAAGGGAGGCGAAAGAGAAAAATAGAAAGAGGTAGGAATAAAAACGGTGAACGGCAAGAGAGGGTCAACTAGTCGGAGTATTTTCAAGGCGGCACAGCACTGTGCTGCTGCGCGGCGTCCTGCGTCCCTGAATAAAACGCCGGTCGTACGTAAACGCCGCGCCGGTCGACCTCGCGGACGGAAGAAAGCGAGAAAGTGCCCCGACTCCCGTGTATCCGATCGGCCAGAACTTAAATGTCGTTTAATCATTCGGACCTGTTAACTTTCCAACACTACATTGATTCCGATTAATTTTTGAGGGATCCGGACTGGTTTGCGCGCGATGCAAATCGATTCGCGGAAATGCGATTTTTCTTACCCCGACGATTTTTCGTACGGTAAACGATTAGAAAAATAAGAAAATGAGAAAATATTTTGGACACAGATTATTATAAAAGTTTGGATGAATCCAAATATAGATTCAATGGGACGAACGAAAAATCGTGCAACGCCGGAGATTCTCGTAATTGGAAAGCGAATCCGATTAAACGGGCGGTTGATAAATATTAAACAATTTTTTCTCTTCGTTCCTCGAGCTAGGCGTCACCACGTGGACTGGAGAAATGAAACTTTCTATAGAGGTCTAAGGCGAACTGATTTCTCAATAACAAACGATGGCGCAAGTTCTTTCGCAGTCGAGAATCCGTACCCGTATCAAATACATCTGTGCGAATCATGAATGAATCATGTTGATTTTTGTAATTGATTCGAGCAATTCGCGCGAGTATTCACACAAAGTGACTTCCATATTGTGTGTTTATTCTTGGGTACAGCTGTTTTAGTGAGGCCGATTTACTTTAGCCGATCTATGAGATAAAATCGAGAGAAATTCAGAGTAACAATACTGGAAATGATACGATCACTGTTAGAACTATGAGAGAACAATTGAAACGGTAGCTAAGCCTACATCGTTGCCATGAGCAGTAAAACAATAAGTCGGCTAAAGGTCATGTTCTCAGTCATCGTGCCACTTTTACTTTTCAAAATCCTTTGTAAGCTTCTACTATCGAATGTATTAATATTTTACTGCCGTTAGTTCTTACAGTTATAGCACAATCGTTTCAGCGTGTAGAAATTTGATTGTAAAATGTATTGTTACGGATATAAGTATTGAGTAATCGTTAAATTATTCATTTTATGAAATTACTCACCAAGACAGATTAGCAGACAAAATACCTCCGTCCTCATCCTGACGGAGGGTGAAAACGACTGGAAAGGGAATTAAGTGTGATTTTTATCTTGGAATCAAATCACGGTTCTTCGAACGTGAAGGAATTGATGACTAGAGACTACTGGGCCCCATCGAGAGGGTCCCAGAGCCTTATATGCATCCCCCACTTTTCCATCGGTGGCGTTACAACACCCAACAACCGCGTAGAAGCATAGGTAGATTCGTTGCTCTTGTGCATACGCGCATCGAACAGGTGATCCGTTAATGATGCATCGACTTAATAGTACATCATCGAAGAGATCAATGTTCTACATTTACTTTTGTGGTGTCCCCTACACGTATCTTTTTAAAGCAGGATTTAACACTTGTTTTAATTAACCAGTTAATTGCGTTCAACGAGAATACACGTCGTCTTAAAACACAACACGGTACTAACATTTTCAACGATGAATTATTTATTTTTTCAGATGAACGAGTACTTCTTCGGTATATATTAATTACAGCATTCAATAATAATATATTTATTATAAGCATTCAAGAGTAACTATTTATTCTTAAAATAATTTCGAATATTTATTACTCTTAAAATATTAACAATTGTGAAATGCACAAATGAAAAGTCGTCAAAATAACGGGTGAGATAGTTCTGGTGTTAATCAGTTAACTGCATTTGACTAGTATACGAATATATCATTTTAAAACGCAAAATGGTACTAACATTTTTAACGATGAATTATCTATTTTTCCAAATGAACATATAATTCTCCATTGTTTCGCTGTCGGGTTTCGCTAGAATGTATTATAAATACTTTTTCCCTCATTTGACGAGTATACACTTTATTATTTGATTTTATTACGCGCACAATGAGCAATTTTTCAATCTGTATTCTACACTTAATTGGTTAAATAGTCGTATGTACTTAAACTTTGTATATGTATATTTTGATGTATTTTTAGTGTTAACACTTTCACACTGGCATGTATCACCGGTGGTACATAGCTAATTTAGTACATTAAAATAAATCAACATTAATAAGTAAATTATTTATCAAATTATTCATTTACATTTACCCACAATTAACAATTAAAGTAAGAAAAATGGAAACGTAACAAGAGAATCTACTTCAACATTATTTTTGGAAACATTATTAATATTATGATCTATGATTAAATGTATAGAAATCTATCCCGACGTGAATGCGTTAATAAAATTATTTTTGGATTTTTCATAGTTGTAGACTGTAATAACCATACAAATCATCGTTGCCAGAAATGAATCGGTGACTTCTTTAACACCTTATTATTCTTCTATTCATTAAAAATGAATACTCTTTTCACCTTTCATTTAACAAACAAAACAGAAATTTTTGTGATATTGTGATAATTTTAATGTCGACAATTTCCACAAATATGAAGAATAATTTTTTAAGAAGATAAACAAATGTGGTAGTAATTTCTGAAGAAATTGTGATGAAATTTTAAAAAGCTGTGTCTCTAGAAAAAGTTTTGTAAACAATTTTAAAATATAGCATTAGCTATTTATTATTCTTGTTCTTATATTAATATATTATATCGTAATATTAATATTCGTAATATTAATAATCGTGATAATGGTATATTTTTGACAATGTCAAATTGTTAACATTCAGAATGGTCAAAGAGCTCGCAGTTTTCACGATTGGCAATTTCTTCTGTATTCGTTGCAATGTTTATTCCCATTACGTGCATTATTTTCATTGTTGAAATAAATCCTTCATTGAATATTGATACAACGAAATACGTTGCAATATCGCCTGTTTCTTTCTCAATATGAATGTTTCAGTAAAAACATTTATGTTAATGGGCAGGACGATCCATTGTTATTTAATTTAAATTCACCGAGCCACCGTTTAAACAAATAACTGATAATTAGTATAATAATACTATGCAGTATTTTTTTATTTAGTGATAGGATTTTCTATGTCTGAAACTAAGATTAACTTGTACGTTCATTTTACAGCTCTTCATGCATGATTATGCACTTTAATTCAATGTGTAATTTACAAAATTGTTTATATTTTCGATGGTTTCGATACAAATACTCGACTGTTTCATTCAACAAACAAAATAAAATAAAATAGAACTTTTTTTTCATGTATAAGATGTTCAAAGTACAAATATAAATTGTAAAGTGCAAGAGTAATAAAAAAATAATTATCTAAATTACTAAGTACTGTGAATAATTATTTATAACTTTACAGTTCAACAAATAATATAAAATAATGTTGGCATTACATTTTTAATAATATAAACATCGAAAAAAAATTTTTTAAATTGATAGTTTTATTCTTTGAGTCTCCATAACCACAAAAATATTACAAAACTTTTCTTCGAAAAATCATTGTTTCGCATGCTTGTACATTCTCGATATCTTCCATCACAAATGGAACGCCAACGGTTCACACGGGAACAATCGTGAAGCAATTACCTTTCGAGACTTCATTTGAATATTCCTTAATAAAAATTCAATTATACAACGGAAGAATCCTTTCTATAATAATTCTCCTTTTAATCTACGTATCTTGCACGAAGTTAATAACACGTTTCCCTGTCCCACCATCCTTCAGGATTCTTCCTGATCCAAAGCTTTCGTAGCTCGTCGTAGATCAAGATAATTATAGCGTACGGTACATGCGGTAGCCACCATTCTAACTTCAACGGGTAAGTCCTGAGGATCTTGTCCATGTACGGCACCTAGCAGACGACGCAGGCAATTATTATTTCGAAAAGTATGCCGAAGTTGAGGACCCAGTTATGCATGCCCTGATAAAAAAGAGAGTTCCGCCGGGTTTTGCAAATCACGACGTTGGCCACTTGAACGATCACTATGCTGACGAAGAAAGCGGTATGGCAAGTGTGTTCGAGAATCTCGCGTTGTTCGTACGTCCATTCTTGGCCGAAACTGTCTCGCAAGTCGTTCACTACGACGCTGTCCCACGCCGAACGGAGATCCAGCAATTTACCAGGTAGAAAACTGTGTTCCGCCATTATAACGAAATGGGTGAAGAAACCAGCGCAGGCTTTGATTACACCGATTTGACCGTAAGCCATGAAAAGTAGTTGTCTATTGACAAGGTGATCTACATGAAGCACTGAGGGTTTTCTGAAAATTCAATTGCACCACGAAGTCACCAATGTGAATGCGTTGTTTGTTTTAATTTGATTTAGTTAGATTTTTGTTCATTTTCTTTATTTCGTTTAAATATTATAATATTTCAAAAGTAATATGATATTAATAAATAATAATAATAAATAATAATATAATATTAATTTTAATTGTATAATACGCGACATGTATTTGTTCGATAACAACTGAACTAATAATTGAATTGCAAACCTGTTTGTAAATTCAAATTTTTAAGAATATCATTGAAAAATAGATTTGTGGTAAGAAATGGATTTTTATGACAAAGATTACAAAAAGCATTACACTTTGGATATTTTATATACTTCCTCATAATGTGTATATTTTATGTAATTTTGTCATTTTTTATGTTTGAATTTTCTTATAAACGCATAAAAATCTACAGCCTACTAATGATATTTGAACCATTTTTTAAATAATATTATTGACACCTGATCTTGATGTCGGATGCGGACTTCTCATATGCCAGGGAAGCAGCAGGGTACATATCTGTGCCTAGATCTATACACAATACACATATGACGCCTACAGGCAAAGGAATTCCAAGAATGATGAACGCCAAGAAGGGTGTTATCTCTGGAAAGTTACTGGCCACAATATAAGCGATACTTAATTTCAAGTTATCAAACAGTCTTCGCCCTTCTTCAATTCCAGTAATTATCGACAAGAAATCATTGTTTAATAGAATTGTCTGAGACTTGCCTATTTACGTCTGATCATAATGGTATTAACAAATCAGATTAGTCGCATAGATGAAACTTATTTTGTTCACTTTGTTAAATTAATTTATTATCTATAAAAAATTTAGTATCTAGAAAAATAATCGATATGAGCTATTTAATATGAAGGATATTTAATACCATTCCATTTTTCATATAGAAGTACGTAAATGATGTATAGAACATATTTCATAAATAATAAACAATAAAGGAATAAAGTGAAGTTAAACAGAAATTAATGTTCCCAAGTTTATCATTTGTACAAATAAATGATTACGTTATACCACCAGTAACTTCTATTGTAAATACCAAAATATTGAGGAATAATAATTAAAATTTAATGATGACATTAACGAATTTCAGAGATCTGGCATAATTATTACATATAACCATACTAAATATTCGCTACTATAATTATATAATTATATATAATAATAAATTTAATATTTAACAAACTTAAAATAGAAGTATATAAGATATTTACCTATAATATTATATTGGAACGAAAGAAAGTATCATCGCAATATTCATTATGATATTTCTCGTTTTACTAATCGTATAAAATTAACTATTATTGAAAATCTTTTTTAAAAACTTGTATAAGAAATTCTATTGTTAAATTTTCGAAATACGAGACAACAATTGAACATTCTCATTACTTTAAACCTTAAAAATGTTAAAATTAACGTGAAGATTTATATGATAAAAACACCTGAAATGCCCATGGCGATTCCAATGTCGGCCTTCTTTAATGCCGGCAAGTCATTAACTTCATCGCCGGTGACAGCTGTAATTAAATGTAATCTTTGGCAACTCTCGACAATCTAGAGCTTATGCACGGGCGACGTTCTCGCGAAAATTATCTCAGGATATTTCTTTATAATCCCGTCAAGTCCTTCCGGTTCAAGATCCTGTAATTCGTTTCCTGTTACCACTATGGAACGTTCGTATCCATTGTTACCATTTTGCGAGAAACCATGGGTAATAATGCCTACGTATTTCGCGATTGCTCTGGCTGTGTCAGGGTGATCACCAGTTACCATGATCACCTTGATTCCGGCGCAGCGACACTTGTACACTGTGTCTGGAACTGTTGGCCTCGGGGGATCCATCATCGAAATCAGCACAATCTAACAATATAAAGTGCCAAATTGCTTATGCAAAGTGTTATAATTCGTTAATTAACTAGTATAGTGTGCTAATAATAATTATCATATCACAAATTTTCACTTATCTAACAACTTATCTAACAACAACGGACTGTCACTGAATGCATCATTAACACGTTCCGTGCTACCATGAATTTCAGTTATATTTTGCTTATAAAATGTATTGACTTTTTAAATAAAATATAAAATTATATTTAAATTTTTGGTGACCTTTATATAGTTTGATATCAGTTCTTTCCGTTTCCACTACTTTATAACGTGTACTGCTATCCGTGATCGCATGTCTTTTAAAAATATTTTCTTAGTAAAATTGGCATGTACCATATGTGATACACGCAACATTAAACGTGTTAATAACGACATTATTTTGAATAAAATAGTGGTAGTATACTACTTTTCTGATAGAAATAAGCTCAAATCAAAGGTGTATGTATGGTAGCATGACATGGTTTTGAAGTTTTGTCAGATATTCAACTACTAAAACAGTGTACATTATGTGTGTCGAGTCTGAAGGGGTTAAAAGTACTATATTGTAAATTATAAGAACAATGTGTGCAAGAAATATTTTAAGGAGAAATGGAAATTTAACCTTTAAGTAGTCGAGTGGAGTGTTTCTAACATCTCACGCTTACTTTTCCAAGTATAATGCGGCTTAAAATGACTTGCACTTGTCTAGTCTTCCCAGTACATTCGTAAATACATTAACCCCTTGCCTTATGATTTACTTCTTAACTGTCATCGATACCATTACTTTTTCGTTAATAATTTATTAGGACAAGAGGAAATTTTCATGCTTATTCTATGTATATGTTTCCTCCAAAAGTTAATGATTGATAATCGAAAAATAATATTTAATTCATGTTTTTAAAAAAGTAACACTTAGATTTGTTAAATTCGACTTAAAATTGTCTTTACGAGTCTAACAGGATATTGTAGGTCAAGGGGTTAAACCGTTTTATCATAAATTTTATCATAAATTCATTCTTGTAAAAAGACTTTAGTGGAGTGTGTGTATCATTGCGGAATATTCAAGCTTCTGTCCCTGAGGCGCCAACATTTCCGACGCATCTTTATGTCCTTTTCATTTTCTTAACACTTTAACATCCGGTCACGTATTATCGATTACTAGGTATTGGAAGGGGAAATTCACATATTATATTTTTTGCAAATTACCGTAACACTAAACTGGTTAAGCGGAAATATTTGCAACAAATCACTATAAATTAAGTAAACACCGCAAACTGTTAAATGTGCTAGCAACAATAGATTACCCCGATCATTCAGGCAAAAATGTCTTGTTTCTTACACATACAAATGTTTGTTTACCGTGAGGTGTCGTAAACACCCACCCCAACACTTACGTTAAAAAATTTCACCCGCCTACTTAAGAGTTAAATGTGCATTTATGATACATTACTTTTAAGTTAATTTCAAATAAGATGACAATATATTCTTTTAAATTAGTATTCGTTTGTAACATGTATTTAATTATTTAATTATTGTCAATATTTGTTATAATTACGTGGATCATAAAACAGCATGAAAACTTTAGAGATTAAAATTTTGACGTATCATTCATTAAAATTGGTTAATTATCAAAATCAATAGTGTGTGTGAATATAGAGGTATTTATAAACAAATTTATTTGAAAAGTATAGCTTTGTTTTAATATGTAGACAAAATTATGTAGACGAAAAATATTGTAAAAGACGACTTAAAGAAATTTAAAGCATTTAAAGTATTTAAAGAAATATTAAATATGATCATGAATTAATGTATAATTAGTGAAATTCTATTTAAAGGGAGGATATTACTTAATAATTTTAAACCCTAAAAAATTAATAATAGTAATCTTATTTGATATTTTATTAATAAAACGTAATTACACCTAATTTATAAAATAACATAAGTTTTTAATGGCAAATTTTCAATATTTACATTTAAGATAAAATACTTCAGTCGATTAAAACGTAATTCATATACAAAAATTTTCGAATTACTACAAACAAGTAAATTTTCTGTACTTTGTTCATCCTCCAAGTTTTAACAAAAAATTATTCCAACCTCAAGTTACATCTAAAGATTAGTAAAAATATTTTTAATAAATTATGAAAATGGTATCACCACTCTTTCGTTTCGTATAAATATTTTGCAATTTTTCCATTTTCCAAATTTTATACATAAATCATTTTAGTTTCAAAACATGATTAAAGATTAGAAACATTCGAAGTGAATTATGAAAATGATATTACCGCGCTTTCGTTTCGCATAAACGAAATTACTAGTCTCAGATTCTGAAGAGGAAAGTTTGGAGGATCAGCTTTGAAGATGAAACCCGGCGGGAAAGCAGAGGCGGGAAGATCACGATCAGCGAATCCGAGTACTCGTTCGCCATTGTTCGCGAGAATATAACAAGATTCTGTATAAGCTTTCTTGACTTCGTCATCGAGCGCCCTGGTCTCGTTACCGAACACTAGGGTTGAACACCGTTCGAAAACTTTTTCCGGCGTGCCCTTAAAAGAAATGAAATACCACTTGCTGCACATATGAACGTTAGTCTTGAACTTATTCGTGGAATTCAATGGTATTTCAAACGTATGGGTTTAAAATAGAAATACTTTCATTGTCTTTACTTTTTATTTCACCAAATTTACGCGTGAATGTACATTAACACCTTTGTACAGGTCTTACTGTAAATGTCTACACCTTCTTTCATCAGGACTTCTATACACTTTAGCAAGCCAACGTCAGAAGCATCCCCTAAGATTTTTCTTTTATGTAAAGGAGGTGGAGGTATGCCTTCTGATAAAGAAGCCCATTCGGCACGGTTGCAGAAACTAGCCACCCCTTCTAAGTTACGAAACCCAGCTTTCTCGACATACTTCATCCATCTGTCAGGCGCCATGATTTCTCGCAATTCGCCATTATATTATATGTGCTGAACTTAAAATGAAAGATTGACGTTTATAATAATATTGGAAAGCATTAACACTAAAATTACTGAGCTTTAAGTAGTATGAGTTAAATTGAGTTATTAAAATTTCTCTATAAAAACTTCAAGAGTGCATCTTTTGAGTGTTTAATTGATTTACACTTCAATTTACGTGGTGCTAAATAAATTTCTTTAATAATTTCTCAGAGAAACATTTTTTATCTTTCTAATAATTGCAAAAAAGTTGCAAAAAATTGCAAGAATGGATCAATTTGGCCCGTCTGATATTTTTAGTCTTAAGACACAAGTAAGTTCATGTATAGTTGAAAAAATTTTAGGAAAACGGAATATATGAATATATTTATTAACAAAGAGCATATTGACAAAGTTAACATTTACTTATTTGTATGTATTGTAGAAGGCGTCATACAGATGATATAATTGAAGAAGTAATCTACTTATTTACAAAAGCAAAACGTGAGAAACAGATACAATAGAAATAGAAGAAAATAATAAAATTTGGAAGAAGTTAAATTCGAAAACTTGTTTTTTAACGTGTTGAACTTCTAATCGTATTTTTCGTTAATTATTTTGATTTATATCAGTATTGAAAATAATAAATAATAATAATAAATAATAAATATAATATAATAATTATAAAAAATAATAAGTATAATATAATAATAAATAATATAATAATAATAAATAACAAATAATAAATAATAAAACTATTAAAACCGTTAAAACCCAAATTCCACAGTATTATCATCTATCATTTACGAAATAAATATTTAAAAAGGTATCCAAATTATCCTTACACATTCTTTAAAATTAAGAAAAGTAAATTTCTTTTTTAGGTAAATGCATTAAACATAGGAAACATATTAACCGAAACATTCCTTAACTTTTGTTAGCTAGTGTACACGTTTAAACAGAACAGCTAAGGGAAAAAGGTCCGCCTATATTGGCAATAACAAAGCAAACTTATAATCATTTTATTTTGCATGAGTGTTTTTGTTTCGTCGCTGCAAATAACCGCGGAGCATCCTACCTCTTTAATAGCTTTGAGATGTTTTACGAGACAATATTCGTTTGCCATTCGTTTGATCGTTAGAATAAGGCTGATGGTCATGGTGGCTTGCAAACCTTCCGGTATATTTGCGACTATAATATCGATCAAAGAAACAGTCGAATCGACTCAATTGTAATCCGTGGTTGTCGACAAAATGAAAAAAAGTAATCCGAGGAAAATCGCCCAGGTTAAGATCAATTTCATGAACCGGTGCATCTCGCAGGAAAGCGGCGTCGGTCTTGGTGTCAATTTTGAAGTTAATTTGACGACTCTGTCCATCACGGTCTGATCACCGCAGGCAACCACGACGCCTTTTCCGGTACCTGTTGTTTAATTAATCAGACTTTGAGAAACGCATTCCACGAATAACTTTCGACATTATAGGAAGCAGATAAGAAACGATTATGCAGGCACCCCGCGTATTTCATCATACCTTCCACTATATTAGTCGAGAAGAAAATCATGTTCTTCGCTTCGAGAATGCAGGTCGCTGAATTTATGACCGCAGTTTTTAGAAACCGAGTAGATCCGCCGATGATCGATGCGTTGTCGACTTTGAAACCTTTATCGCAATAAGAATACCTTTGAGGACTTTGGTGTCTAATTGCAAAAGACAGATGCGAAGAAATACCATGGAAACGTGAATGAAAATTCATTTTATGGATTATTCGCAATTCGCTTTACAAACGGAATCGGCAGTCCATCGCGCGATTAGAATAACTTGCTACGCAAGTGTTTCACGGCTCTGTAAATTGGATTTATAAAACACAAAATCAATGTGATACCTCGAGCGTTAACGGAGAGAAAGGCGAGGACTTTTTTCTTGGGAAATAAGAAAGTTAGGTCTGCAACTACAGCAGATACGAATTTACCTTGACATTCCAGGATCCTAATGTCAGCGGGTACGCGGTCGCCAGTTTCTAAAAGGACAATGTCCCCGACCACTAATTCGGCTATACACAGTTCTTTTTTCTCACCGTCCCTCAATACCGTGGCCCTTTTTGGGACTATTTGTTGGAATGACTCCATGATTCGTGAACTTTCCGACTTCTAGTAGGAACTGAACATCCCGGTAATTATAATCAGAGCTACGAGAACGATCCCAAGACCTAAGTGATCGTTCGAAGCTTCTTTAAAATATAATTGCAGAAACATAGTATGACGCCGACCTGAAAGTTTGCAATCGTTAGCAATAAATAATTGGATTATATCATGTTATAAGGAAAAAATGTTAAGATTAACATAAACTTTAAAACACAAAAATGGTGAAGAATTTTTACTACAATCTGAAATAATGTGCTTGTAACAAATTACTTTATTTATAGAAAATATCATTTACTTTTGTCATATAAATACAGCAGCACGTGGACCTTAAGCAAAAGCAAGTTTAAATATTTTGATGCGTTTTCAAGAATAAAATTATTTCGATCATATATTATGATGAACTTGAATTCATCCTATACATCATCGGTAAGAATAAAATATTCACAAAATAATAAATAACTCTTTTTCTACATATATATCAATTGAGCAACTGTACAATATTAATTAGGTTAAATTAATCATTTTGTTTATAATTACTTATATTGATCTTCTCTTAATTCAAACGCTTTTAATCAAAACTATTTTATACTCTATAGTGTATTTAATATATTTAATATTTGATGTTACATTCGATTATTAATGTCTTATGTATCCATATTAACGAAGAAAAACCTTCGAGACATCGATACAAAAATTTTAACACATTGGAAGTCTTTCCTGGAGGTGTAAGCGCATTGTATTCATTATTTTTTAAAAGGTCGCGTGCAACAGTTGTGGATAAACCGTTCACCGCATCACTTTGTAGACTTTGCAATAAATCTTCTGCTGTACTGAGGTGAACGTCTGTTTCGATATCCCGGCGCAGAGAGTCTAAATTACTGGCAACACGCCGCCGTTGCATTCGCTTGCCAAAATATCGCAATATTTTCCAGTCAAAAATACAATTCATTATAAGTTGTATTAAATGGAAATTAAAAAAAATATATTCCTCATATAAAAAGTTTAAATAACCGTAACGTGTGATTAGACATAAGATTCTATCGAGATATCGTCGTACGCATTTTCAAGCCACCGTGTATCACACTTCAATTGTACTCACTTGAAATACATACTATTGTATTGGATTGATGCAAAAGTTTTGACACTTTTTGTACGTGGTTAAGAAAAAGATTGTTTTCTTCGAAACAAATAACGTCTGTTTTCAAACTATTATGACGTGTATAAAAGACAATTCATTTTTTGTTTTTACTTAGTTTTGATTTAGCTAACGAACTGCTGAGAACTCTTCTTTTTATTTCCTATAAAAAACCGTCAAAGCTTTTGCTTCAACCCACTCAAATGAAAAAATGTAACATATTTGACGTGTGAATACACACAATGTTTGTGTTTGAAAATAACTTTTTTTATTAATTAGTATATTAAATGTAACAGCATTGTGCTTCCATCAAATATAAACTTTTCAAGAGCCAAACATATTAAATCCATAAATAATAAGTGCAATATGTTATTTATATATATGTAAACTATATTAAATGTAAATTTTATATAATATGAAAGGCATATTAGAATACATATATTATATATTTTTTCCCTATTATTTTTATATGAAACCGGAATTGCTTTTAAAGTAATGATTAGCTAAATTCACTTTTAAAAGACTCCTATAGGCTTATGTGTAATTATGACTTGAACATTATAGGACTTTTCTCATAAAAATGAATGCAAGTGTAATATGCATATCTCATTTATTTAATAACATTTATTACCATTAATATAGTTATTTCAATGTTATTACTTAACTTTCATCTTGGTGAGGAAACCTGCAATAGTAACTGAAATTGATACAATTTTTGAAAAATATGATGAATGTTAAAGCGAATTTTCCAATAAGTATTTAAACTCATTCTTCGGAACTCTCTAAAGTCATGAAATAATGAAAAATATTCTTTCTAACTTGTGCGACTAGTTTTTCTAAATTAAATATAACGGCAAAAAATAAAAAACTGGTTAATTATTCGTCAATTTTTATTTTATCATATTAAATTATACAATAGAATTTAATTTTTTATACATTAAATGTTAATAGAATAAAGGTCTTGAATCGTTTCCACACTGATTTTAATCATCCTTATTATTCGATTTCTAATAAATCCTGGCTGCACAAGGATCATACAATAAACGATTGCCTCAACACTTTCCTTGCGAGCCTTCGACGATTTTTTCATACGAATCTATCCCTGAATATATGGCAACATTGTACTATTTGAGCCGACAACGTTGCAGAAAGTGCCCTCCCTCTACATTCACTTTTTCGAGTCAATTTCTGTTGCAGTCTTACGTAGTTCGTTAGTTAGCCGTTTCATTTAGGTAGAGTGCGCTTTGGTAATAAACGATTTTCTACAACATCGGTAATAAAGGCTCGTATACAGAAATTACGGACCTAAAGTACGCAATTGAATTCTACACAGAAAGTCCCGTTACCTGATTGGTTTATAAGAATCGTAAATCTGTATTAATAGATGAATGATACTGTTTTATCGACAACTTTGTGTCCACAACGCACTCTACAATAGAAAGAAATAGATGGTGGCGCTGTTGTGGAAAGACTGAAGCTTCACGAATCTCGACGCTCGAACGACGCCACGCAGAGGAAACGGGTTCTCGGACCGCCATAATAGCGCCAAAGCGGTGTGTACTTCGTCCCGCTCGTTTGTCGTCCGTGACGCGACGCTTACCGACGCTCGGCGTCATTTCTTCAAAATCCGATTAATGAAGCAACATTCTCAGTGTGATTGTTGTTGCAGTGTGTTAAAAGTGTGAATATACTACGTCCGAGAACGCTCGGGAGAAGAACGACGTAAGAGACGCGTGAGTGCGTGTCTTTGTGGGTGTCTGTACGGACGGTAGGCAGGAAAACATGGAGAACAGACCGGCGCCACTCCGTTCCAGACGAGTCTGTCGGTTCTGCCTGACAGAATCGGAACCACTTAGCTACATTTACGAGAGAGATCATAGTAAGCCGTTTCAAGTGCCGCTTACCCTGCAGATCATGTCGTGCGTCGCCATCGAGGTAATTATTTCCTTTGAAGACGGCATCGACCCATTCTCTGTCCACCTTTCATTCCATATTCTTCGGAATACTGCACATTCTTTTCTCAGATAATGCTACTCCACACGCTAATTTGTTTCTTACATTAACAATACTTCGTATCATTTATTTCTTTTATTATCAGAAGTTTTTATCGAATTAAATGTACACTGTGCCAATGTACAGCAAACAGTTTGGGTAACGCAGGTATCATATTTGCCGGTTGAGTTGTAGTTTCAGCAACTTCTCGTTAAGTTTCGTTCGCCAAGAAATTTTCATTCATCTGTGTAATAACTTGTTGTAATATGTATGCATAATTTGTGAATTAAGAAAATTGTAGATATATATGTTTATTTTAACTATTTGACATAGTTGAATAATATGTGATTGATAATTTTTTTTTCAATGCAGTGATGGTAAAGCATGAAATTCGTATATTTTGTTTCATTTCGAGGTACAAATGCTTATCCTATTGATGATTATTTGTTTATCAATTCCTTCTCGTTGGCGGGAAAGTAAGTCGAGTTACATGTCCTATGAAACTATTAAATGTAATTTTGTTATGTATGTAATGTATATCAGTTTTATTTTATTGTATACTTTTTATAAATGAAATTTATTTATTTTTATGTATTTTGGCAGTTATCATCGTTCAAAGAAAAAAAAACGTTTTTTCACAATGGTTTATCTTTTATTTTGTAAATGAATTATATTTTTTCATTGAAACTTAAACAGTGATAGAAATATTTAAGATATAATGAAAATTTTGTAACGTATTAACTCATTTTTTGATATATTATGTTTAAGGTTTATGCAGCAGATGGAATGCCACAAATGATATGCAATATGTGTCGTTGGAATCTAGATCGTTCTTATAAATTTAAGCTTCAGTGCAAGAAAGCAGATGAAGCACTAAGAGCTTATCCATTATCTGGTGTCTTACCAAGACCATTTCCACCAATCCCTAATGATCCCCCTGAAATCAATAACAAAAGACCATTGGAACAAAGGTCCCAAAATGATGCAGTAAAAAAGCCTAGAGTTGATAATGGTGATAGAGAAAGACGAGAGGCACGAGACAGAGAAAGAGATAGAGAAAGAGAAAGAGAAAGGGAACGAGAGAGAGACAAGGATCGTGATAGAGAAAGAGAAAGGGAAAGAGAAAGAGAGAGGGATAGAGATAGAGAAAGAGAAAGAGATAGAGATAGACAAGCAGAAAAACAAAGAGAGAAAGAAGAGCAACATGATTTTTATGAGGAGGAACAAGATGCAGGTAGCGAAGGAGATCAAGATACAAGTAGTGCTAAAGAAGAACGTAAATTAGAACCAGGTGAGATAAGAGTTCATGCATGTGATCAGTGTGATCGCACTTTTCCTCTACGTCAAGCCCTTGCTCTCCACATACAAAGAGCCCATAGAGATCGTAACTACAAATGCACAGAATGTGACCGTATGTTTTTCTCTAAATATGATCTAGGAAAACACATGAGTACTCATTCTGAGGAAAAACCTTTCTGTTGTCCAGTCTGTAATAAACAGTTCTCAAGAGCAAATTTACTGCAACGCCATGAGAAAGTTCATAGGGATGAATTGCGATATGGCTGTCAGCATTGTGACCGTGAATTCTTTACAACTGAGGAATTAGAAAAGCATGAAGATGCTGTGCACAAAAAAGAAAAACCTTTCCAGTGCAATATTTGCAATAAACGTTTCACCTACAAACAGGGGTTGGAACGGCACGAGGTGCTTCATAATGAAGATAAGACGTTCGTTTGTGAGTATTGTAAGGAAGCATTCCGTACAAGTACAAAATTGGCACGTCACTTGACAACTCATGCAGGGCACAGACCATATTTATGCAAGCTTTGCCCTCGTTCATTTCTTCTATCTCATCATTTAACTAGACACATGCGTACACATTCTGTCGAAAAGCGTCACGTTTGTGAAGATTGTGGAAAAGCATTCAAGCGTAAAGAGAGTTTAGAAGTACATCAGCTAACGCACACAAAACGCACAGGTATGGGATTAACTTGTGATGTCTGTCAGGAATCCTGCAGAAATAGAGCAGACTATGTTACTCACATAAAACAACATATTGAAGCAGGTGAAAAAATGGGACCAGATGGACTACAGCCAGACAATAAAACCAAACTCGATCTAGAGAGTGATGAAGACGAAGAAGAAGAACAATACTCTGATGGCGACGATGATTACGAACCACCAGCATATATTGTAAAGAAACTTCCAAAACCAAGTAAGCCTGATAGATCAGAAAGCGAAGAAGAACAGGAAAGGTCAGAGAAAGATGAAAATCAAAAGGAACAGGTAGTATATGTCAGACGTAAAGATGGTAATATGATTAAAAAGACAATTAAAACACTAATGCCTATTCAGCGTAGAGAAGTACAAGACACAAAGGTTAAACAAAGTCCAAACAGTAGTCAATCACAGCAGGTTACAAAAACTTCACAGTCTAAGCCGAATGAGGAATCTGCAAAAACTTCTCGTGTAGATGAAACAGAAGCACAAGTTCAAAAAATAGTTGCATCTGTATTTAAAGAACACAAAATTCCTTTGAAACATCAAAATGTTGCTCAAGATCAAGGTAAAGAGTCACCTACATCTACAAATCAATCAAGACCACCACAAGGACAGAGTAATTCACAAAATCAAATTGTTGCAAAAGATGATAAGTTAGAAACTTCTACTGCAGTTAGCGGTACACCAAAAGCTGTTAGTACCATTAAGGTGATAAAAAGAATCGTTGTGCGAAAACCCAGTGGAACTACGGAAACTCCTACAGGACCAACTATAACAAAAGAGGGAGAAACACCAGGAACTGTGTCTGAGCTAACTAGTTCAGGTCACAAGGTTACAAAACGAGTAATTGTTCGCAGAATCATTCGACAAGGGGATACTACAAGAGAAGTTATTATGAATCCTGATGGTACAATAATAGATCCAGCAGAGCTAGCAAAATTACCTACTGGTAACGTTGTAAAGAGAGTTGTTGTGAAAAAACCTCTTGACAAACATGCAGGTATTGTTCAAGCAGTTTTACAATCATCTACTGAACAACGCCAGCAACCAACTCCAATAAAAAATACCGAAACTGTAATAAGTGATTCTCCAAAATTCGAATTAAAAACATCTCAATCAATAAGTACACCATCATCTGCACCGAAAACATCTGTAGCGACTATCCAAAAACCTGCGTTAACAGGAGGTGATCAAGAAACTAAAGAAAAATTAGAACAACTAGAGAAGAGAGTAGAGCAACAACGTTTAAAAATTGAAGAACTAGAAGCACGCAAACAACAAGAATATGAACCTATGGAAGAATTATCACCGGAACGTCATGATGAATCTGAAGATGAACAACAATTACCATTGAAGAGAGTATTTGTTAAGAAAAAGCAAAGTATGTATGATGAAGAACAAGAATACAATGACAATGATGTAACAACTACAACTCCTGTAACAACGGTATCTGTAACAACTACTCCTGCAGTAATATTGAAAGACGAGATTCAAGTTGAACCAGAAAAAGAAAAAGCTCCAGTGGAGTTAAAACAAGTTGAGAATGTACAAAAGGAATCAACAAAAACACCTACAGGTAGAAGGGATGGTAAACAGCCAATGATAACTAGTTCTAAAGTTTATGGAAATAAAAAGATTATCGTTGTAAAGACAGAAGAAGCATCAGAAGTAGAAGAGATGAGTCGCGAATTATGTAGTATACTCGATTCAGCTGACTCGGTAGTGAAGATGCAAGAAACAGTTTTGAGTAATCTCAGTCAAATGCCTACTATTGCAGAAACTATCCCGAAAAGTTATACTGATAAACCAAAAGCTGGACCCTCCAACGAAAATAATGAAACAATTAAAAAAGATGAAGTAGACGAAACTAATCCTCAAGATGAAGAAATAACTTTGAAGCTTGAGAATACTAGTACAATGGATGTTGTGGAAGATTTGGAAGAACCTGAGATAAAAATGGAATCTGTAACAGAAGAAGCAGTTACAATAATAGAACAACCTGAACAAAATTCAACTTTAACTTTAGACGAACAGGATCTTTCAGAGTCCACGGATATTTTTGAACCATCAGATAATGTTTTAGAAGTTCAAAAAAGTCAATTGGAGGACTCTGTGATAGAACTTGATCATGAGAATCATGCAATAAATTTAAATGATACTAATGACAGTCAAGATAGTCTGGAGGATAAACTTCAACAAATGGAAGGTTGAGTTTGTTTGATGTTACTGTTGAACACTCATGAATGTTGCTTTTAATTAAAATATTGATTTATAATATGCAAGCTCTGACTTATCAGTGTTGTGCTTTTGATCAATTTTACAAATTCAGAACTCGATCTCGATGCATTTTGGACGAATATAAATAACAATCTGATCGTTTAATCGTTAGATCCCTTAAGTAAACATGTGAGTTTAAGATAATCAACATCCTTTTATCACACTGTATCTGAACTCTGTATTTATCATTCATTTTTCCTGTGTGACAGTTGTAGAATTGTGTCTGCATGTAATTAATGACATCAATGAGATACGAAAAAAAAAGAAGGTAGTGCCTATTAATCAACATTTCTATACGAGAAAGACGTCATTATTTAAATAATAAGGAATTAATTCACAATTTTCACATACTACAAGAAATTTGTTACTTCTATTATTATGTCATTATGACATAGAAATATTAAAAATACGATTAAATATATTTATATATTTAGGCACTCATTCTAGATATCTTACTATCCGGTAAACATGTATGTTATTACCGAATGTAAGATGTTTGTACATATACGGGAGTTATATTTTACTTCGAATGTTGTCTTATGTTTAAACATTTTTCAATTGCAGATAAAGTCTCTTATCCAATGCAATTATTAGATTACATTTTATCTAGTTATTATTCACAACTGACTCCATTATTGGGAACACACAAGGTACTTTAAGGAACAAAACTTATTGTAACATTATGATAATTGTACGAGATTAGAATGACAACGGTACATAGATTATTCGTTATCCTATTAACATTTGAAGCTATGTATCAAATACAGACAATGGTGTGTAAATGTAAAATCAAGTGTTGCTTATTTTCCAGGACAACCTCTTCCGCACATCTAGTACAAATAATGTTGTTCTTTGCCACTGTACTTTCATGTGACATATTGACATTTCATTTCACAAAACAGGATGTAGCACACATGTTTAGATACACATTTTATTCATAATACATTATTTTTTATTCATTTACTTTATATAATATTATTATAATATTATATAAACGTGCTTACATATGTAATAATATTATTTCCGTCGTACTTGAATGTACAATATATAAAAAATATGTATCTTATAAATTTATAAATATAATAGATATAAAACAACGGTATTGAATGATTGTCAGCAATTCACCAATAAGGATGTACAAAAATATGTTAAAGGCTAAAAACAAGCGGAATTTGAAAATTAAATAGGTCATGTTACATTTTAATCGCATAGTAGTGTAATGAAACAATTCTTGCAATAGTAACTACATAGTAGAATACGTTTATGTAAACCGTTAAATATACAAATACAGCTTAAGCATAGAACAAATGCTACAGATTGCGTTACATACAACTGTTTCGAAATGATTTTGAATTGACTGTATTGTAAAATTTAGTTTCATCAAAGTTTAATGAATAATTTTTTTTTATGAAGTTATCGACAATATCAATAAATACGACGTAAGATGTCGACACTATACGATTTTACTTCAGCAATTGATCTTTGGCCTTCTGTATCTTTTAATCATCAAATAAATCATACTATTTGTAATACATAACATAGTCTCATATCTTTCATAAATAATGTATGTTCTTTAATTAATATAAGTGAAATTGACATAATATTATTTCCTATTAATGTCTAAAGAAAAA
Source organism: Nomia melanderi (assembly GCF_051020985.1). Taxonomy (NCBI): domain Eukaryota; kingdom Metazoa; phylum Arthropoda; class Insecta; order Hymenoptera; family Halictidae; genus Nomia; species Nomia melanderi. Next base: position 3,444,677 of record NC_135009.1, read on the forward strand.
AGGAATCCCTCATGTAATCAAAATGTAGAATTTCCAGTAGTTCTGTTTTCTCTCTTTTTTTAAAGAACAATAATCTAAAATTTTTTAATTTTCAAATTGTACGTATTCGATTTGAATGTAAGTAGTGACTCGACAGTATTTTAAACGTGATCTTGAAAAATGCCGGGAAGTTTAAGCTGGGTTGACGTCCTTCTTACTGGTAAGGCTCTCCAGCTGTAAAAATAATACTTCGCATATTTTTAATCGTTCGAATATTCATTACACGAATTACATAAAAAATTGCATTCCCGTCTTCGAATCTTTCTGTGTATCTTCATTTCTTAAAGTCCACCCCGTCCGCTGTCTATGTACTCGAACTGCTGTGGGAGAGAGACGATTGAAAATTTAAAGAAAAAGATTCTACCATTTCATATTTTTGAATACATAAAAAACATAGAAAGATTCTACAACGAGAATATAAACATTTTTGGTTCCAATTATTGTGATTGTGCAGTGACAACGTTATACATATTAAATGCAATGCAGTTTTCGAAAGTTCATTTTGATACAAGAATGAAAAGCGAATTTCAATTATTTTATCAAATTTGTTTAATATATTTCGTTCTAAATAGATCAATCGAACAAAATTAATAGTAAAATTATCAAACTCTTACATGTTTCATTTGAATGCATTCTTAATATTAAAAGTTCTGAAAACTGTATTAACACTAACCGTACGTCGTATCGGTCAATTGACCGGTTTTAAAATTTGATTTAAAATTCTGCTTTTTCTTTCATTTATTTAACTTTATATAAATTCCTATATCGCTTTTCTAAAATTATTTCAAATAGAAGTATAAACTAGGAGAATTTTTTTCTCGACAATCACAAACAAATAATTGAACAGTGGTTAAAAAAAGAAAATAACATAATATATTCATCTTATAAACAATTTTATTGCAAAATTGTTTCAATTATATTATAAAAGCAATCTTCTGCTTTTAGGTTTATCGATATGCATATTATGCAATCTCTTATAAATATAAAAAATGCTCACATTTCAATGTTGTCAAACATATTTAACAAATTTTCTTCATTTTAAAGAATATTAGTATGTAACATTATTCCTTGTATATTTACTTTCTTTTCAAAACACTGAACTTTCTTAACCATTTTTTATAATAATAACCCAGAGCACTTTATTATTTGGAACGTAAGCACTGAGTTGTCATTACAGCGACAAATACATGCTTGTATAAAATTAAAAAACAATTTCTTAACAAGTTATTTCAATAATTTCCCTAAGGAAATAAATAATTGAAATCAAGAACGTTAATCGGTAATCGTAGTGCGAACAACAAATTTTACTGGGTTGTTCTTTACGTGCTTTGTACCTCTTTCTCGCCTCGTGCTACAGACGAGTATCCTTCCGGTTCCTTTGCAGGACCGATCGCGTGCGCATAAACCAAACCACCTGCCATTCCACCCAAAATCGGTCCAATCCAATAAACCCAGTGATTATCGAACATATTCATTACAACAGCACTACCTAATGATCGAGCGGGGTTCATTCCTGCGCCTGTTCTTGGCACCTATTAAAACAAGACATAAAAGATAAAAGGTAAGAACTTTTATCAATAATGAAACAAAGAAAGAAAAATATGTTTAACCACTTGCCCCGTGATTTATTTCTTAACTATGATCGACATAATTACTTTGCCATTAATCATTTGTTAAGAGAAAAGTTGTAGACATATTGCACATTTATGTTAGCTCTAAAGTATAATTGACAACAGAAGAATATTTCATTTGAATGCAAAAGAACTCAGTAATATTTATCCTTATTAAACTTCGTTTAAAATCTTCACCGCGTGCCCGACACGTTATTATAAGGCGAGGGGTTAAAAATGTCGGATTGTATTTTATATAGGATTACTTTGGTTTAATATGTCTATTGAAATGTTGACGTCGTTTTGCAGATTCTTTCTCTTACTATGATTTCTTCTATTTATATTTGTATAAGAGTAATTACTGGCATACATATCTTCATGCATTTATAAAAAATGCCATTGAATCAAGTTTAGGAAAGACAAATATTTTAAATGTTGAACACTGATTATATTTGATTCTTAATAAGGATCATGTATCTATATGCGTGGTGTATAATTAAGTAATGCATATAATACACTGTTTTATCATTAAAATCGAATTTTCCCTTGAAGATCATGTTCTACTTATAGTATATTCAAATACCTCTGTACATTTGTACAAAAATGACGGCCATTAAAAAACGCATTTATTCGACTTTTTCCATATTTTTATACAATTTTGAATATTCCAAAGAATTATAATCAGTATACTGAAGACTTTATATTCTTTTAAAAATCCTTTGTGTCCTGTCCATAGAAGCATCATAGTAAAGTATTTATATTTATAAAAATTGATAATTACAAAATTACACTTTTCAATTAATCAACGGATGGTTTTCAACGAAGAATGTTTATTCTTTATTTTACGAAGTATACTAGTATCTTTTAATAATAATAATATAATGAAAAAGTAATAATAGTATGGAAAATTAAATAAAATTTAATATCTTACGCCAACAAGATGTCCAACACTGACTGCAAGTCCAATTACGAGAGGTGCAACTCCTTGGCTGTGTGGTTTAGCTGCGTCGCATGCACCGCATACGACGAGAACCAATATAAACGCCAGGAAGAATTCTATTCCGAAACCTTGAACAGGTGTAACACCTTCGGAAAGACTTACTACACCCAAGGCATTCTCCATTGTTTCGGGAGACAGCGCCCTTATTGCACCAGAACCCGCTATTGCGCCTATGCTTTGTGCCAAAACGTACAATAATCCTCTGATTATAGATACCTATAAAATAAAAAGAAATTATTAAATTACACTATTATCATATAAATCTTGTAGTTAACCCTTTGCCCTATGATTTTTTTCACAATTATGTTTGATAAAGATACTTTATCGCCAATAGTGTCTTAGAAAAAGAAAATAATTTAATGCTTATTTTATGTCTATGTTTACTCCAGAAGTTAACCATTGATAAAAGAAAAGTAATATTTAATTTGTATTCACAAAGATTAAATAGAATTTAAATTTGTCAAATTCAGTTGAAAATTTTCGTCTGACACGATACCGTAGAGCAAAGGGTTAATTTATTTTATAAAAATTCCATAATTGAACTTATAACATGGAATTTTATGTTTGTTGATTTGAATAATACAAGTAACATACTGTTACTCCTTTTGACATTATAATGAACATTCTAAGAAATTAATTTACAATATTTTAAAATTATTGAAATTTATTCTAAGTGAAAAAGAAACATCAAAATTTACTCTAGAAAAATTTACTGAAATTAAATTTTATTTAATACTTTAATTGTCCTTTGTATAAGTACTTTTTGACTTTGTATTGGTTTGTACATGCTCAAGAATAGGTTTTTATGAAAGCGTATACCGGCAAATGAGATTAGACGATTATAATAAGTTATCAACAAGTTGTGTCACCAGTGTCGAGTAACTTATAAGTAATAATTGTAGGTTTTATGGCCTACATTGCAGTGTAAGAAAAGGCAATGTATGTATATTCTAATATCAAGCAGAATCATTCTGTCGTAAAGATTTTCATTATATTTGTAAATACGGTATTTTTAGTGTTTTATTGCACAGTGTCCTTGACATATTTCTATATGACCTTTAATAATATATATATATATATTGGAGAATCAAGAAACTGTAATATCATTTGTAATAAGGGTAAAGATCGTTATTTAGAATTAATATTTAATACTAGTTTATAATAAATATACAGAGTAAATCATAATTTGTGGTATAATTAAAACATGGGTGTTTTTATGTAGAAGTAGATAAAAAAATATAAAATGATTACGTTTTTCATGGATTTTCATTTTATATGAAAATTGACTATAATAATTTGTCTAGTGCACACTTATTTAAATATTCATTTAAATACTTCGCAGAAGCATTGCATATTCTTATTACTGCACCTTATAAATAATTAAATAAAACATAAAAATACAATTTTGTGATTATGAGCATTTGGCATTTACAATAAACTGATTCAAAGAATTAAATTATTAATAACGAGGTAACTTTTGCGAGTAGGTATGTTACGAAACAAATCATAATTCAAGGGGCTAAAACATCACGTACTAAAACTAGAATTCATTTCTAAAATAATCCACGTAGTATTATAATCTGAGTCCATAATTGTTCTAATCAAACTGAAAAATGGTCATAAGAAAACAATTACTTTTTCCTATAAAATGTTTTTGAATAACAATAATAATTATAAGTGATCTTTATTTATTAATCTGATAATTGTTATTTTTAACCGAAACGTTTAAAAATCAAAAATACTTTATCATAACATTTTTTTTTTACAAATTTTCGTTATATTTTGTATTTAACGTTCTTAACATAAATAACTAACTGTACAGTAGAACCCTCTACAACACGATCAAAATATTCCGTACTACAGGATTTCACGTTTCCTAATTTCCCATGAAATTCCACTTTTGGATAATGGTTCAACTTGTATTAACACTAAAACTATCAGACGGGTTAAATTAACACATTTTAGAATTTTTAATTGGCAAGTATTTAAATTATATCAAGGCGTTTGTGAAAAACTGTAAAATAAATCTCTGTATTTGTACAGATACAGCAATAAGGGACCCATCAAATCTTCAAAAATATATTGTTCTAATTTTTATAAAAACTTAGACATAAGTCGCTCCAATTGCTCCGTAGTTTTAGTGTTAAGTTGGCCCTCCATTTGTATCAATTTTTTACGGAAAATCTCACTTTCGTAGTTACTGTTTGACGATTTTTTAAATCGCGTTATAGGGAATCCTACGGTAATGTTTTTTGGAGAATGTCCAACGCAGGCAAGTTACTCGTTACAAATGTTCCAATGATATTTCCAACCTTGCCAATAACCATTAAACCAAACGTCACTGCAGGGTTGACATGGCCGCCCGAAACGTGCCCTATTCCTTGGATCGCGGCAGCCACGGTCAATCCAAAGGCTAGACTTATGGCGACGACGTTTCCGGTGATGACAGAACCGCAGCCAAAGAAATTTAACAGCATCGTACCGAGAAACTCCGCGACCAGAGCCCGACAAAGGTCACCCTTTGATTCGGTGAATTCGTTTGTGCCCAGAGTTGCTTTCAAGTTGCCCATCTGCAAAATAAGATGTCCAATTCATCAACGTCGGGAAGCCGAGTGAAGATGTCAGATCGTTATGCAACCATGGTGTGTAATTAATGATGGGATGCAGCACATTGCGAACTGTATCGAAGTCTAACGGTACGTGTTCAAACATTATATAATCGCGATGAGAACGTGAAACAAATGTGCTTTCTGTAATTATATTTAGACTGCGGACATTCGTACAGTTATGACACATGCAATTATAAGAGATACATGAGTTTATGTACTATATATAACACGCTCTTGAGATATATGCGAATCCTCTTTATCTTTAGTCATTATTCCGTATATTTAACGATGGTAAACATGTGAACAGGTTTTAATAGTAACTGCTTAATAGTTGCTCGTTTGCTAGCGACTTTTGCATTTACAACAAGTACATGGAAGCATTGAAGATTAATTGATGAAATAAACAAAGAAAAAATAGAATATATGTAAAGAAGAAATGTACAAATAGGTATGTACGAATATTGCTATATTGTAACAATATAGAAATAATATTTTGATAGTGAATAAACATAATTGTTGAGTTTATTCGAAAACTTGGTAAGTACTGCAGCAATTTCAATGGTAATTCTATAAAGTTAATTTTTAATTTAAGGATAACTAGATTTATCTACTTTTATTAGATTACTTTAATTAGAATATTTTATCTACTTAATAATTGATTCTATTTGTTTATATCGATTATTTTTCCATTTTGATGTATCTTTTAGATACAAGTGTAATTTGACAAATAAGATAATAAGTAAAGAATTTATTTATTACATCGTGTTTATACTCGGTTAGAACATTTATAGTAACTCGGTATTATACACTTTTCTTTAGTCTAAAGTAATTCAACTAAGATAAAAAAATATCTCACAATATTTTGCAGAATTTAATTCAGATTAACTTTAATTTATTGTCTATGTTCAACAACGGTTTTATTATATTTTTCTTATTATGTCACCCGTGTATCACAACAATTAATTATTCTTTTATTAATATCTATAAGAAATCTATAAATAAGTAGAATCGGTATGAAAATACATTAAATATTGAATTAAAATACTTGTATTAGTTAATATAGATATTACAGTTCGGATAACTAATTTTGTTTGACCAAATATTCTGCTTGAGTATTTGAGAACAGAACGACTAGGTTAAGGAAGACAGTATTGATTGATAACGTTGCATACACTCTGAACTTGATTTCACCACTAGATATAAAGAGAACGGTTACCGTTTGCAATACTACATGTTTAAACCGTAAAAAGCAATGTCTACTTTTTCACATGGTGCCTGACGTCGTCTATAATTCCCATTTGCTCGTTAATAGTCCTTGAGTCACGCTTGGCAAAGGAAATGATTCCGAAGGGCAGGTCATGCTTTTTGTGCAATGTTAATAAAAAGGATTAATCCTGTTAATAAGAAAAATATGTCGGAATTGTTCCAACGAGGATAGAAATAAACAAGATTTCTCTAATGGTTTAGCATTCATTAACGTTAACTTCCACTGTCTGTTACAGATTTTTTACAAATATTGGAAACAACAAGTTTACCGTTAAATAAATTCTTAACACATTGTTGACTGGTTACAATTTAACTCGTGTTTGCACTTGCGTTAGCTATTTCAATTTTTAAAACGCAGGGTAATATAGAATATTTTGAAAGTAAAATATTCAAAGTTATATAAAAGATACATCCAAAGTTTCATTTCAATTCATTGTGTATAAATAAAGTATGTTGAAGTTTGTTTAGATTGTTTTACTTTCACATTCAATTACGGAATAATAACCGGTGACATGGAATAATTTCTGCGTAATATTGTTGGTCAACAAAGTGTTAAGTTGCTGCAAAAGTTTTGACGTTTTTAGTTTTTAGATTTGGTTTAGTAACGTAATGAATTGCGTTTATTTTCTAAATTAGAAATGACGTAATGTTCCAAATGAATTGCCTCAATGAAGCAAAATTTATCAACGAAACTGAGTAATAAATAGTGAAACAAACGCTGATGGCAGTGTATATCAACTGAAGGAACGTATTGGTTTTATGCAAAAGTTTTGAAGCTTCTGTATCAGAAAAAAAAGAAGAATTCTCAACTGTTCACTGGCGAAACCAAAACTAAGTAGGAACGAAAAAAGTATCCTTTATACATGTTATAATTGAGAATAGATGTTATTTGTTTCGAAGAAAACAATTATATTTTTAACCACGTACAAAAACTATCAAATACTTTGCATCAACACAATACACAGTAAAATTATTTATGAATATCTGTCAAAAACTAAAACCGCTTACAAATTGTACCCAAAGGATTAGAGCAATATGCAAATTCGTTCTCTAAAGGTATCCAGAAACATCTGAAATATTTCGACGATTCGAAAATCAAACGCAATTGAATGCAACGTTTTACATATATTTGTATATTCTGCCATATTAAGTTTGCATAAATATTCGTGGGCTAATAATAAAATGATTAATTCATTCTATTCCTGTATTAAATAGATCCCCTCATCATTTTCAGAAATGAATGATGACTTATTTGAAATATCTCACGTTTATAATATCTTCGCGAAATATCTTCGAGTACAATTTACGACGGGAGCCGAATAGAATACGGTTCAAGGGTTAACCACTTTGATAATTAATCCGCTCTATCGTTTAACTGTTCCGCCGGTTCGCGCCGTGGATTTAGATCGAGGACGCGTGTACGTTCGTACGTTCACGCACCGTTACAAATCACGTACGTCGGAGAAACGAAACGTTACGTTAACGAGCGACACATCCAGGTTGCATTACGCATGTAGATCGTCACATCCTCGACGAGTACGACAGCCGGTCCCGATCGCCTCGAATTACTTAATCACTCCCGCCGGAATGTACGAGAAGCTAATCGTCACCCACGCCGTCACATTTAACGTCTTTTATACCGCACGCGAACATCTTCTTGCAGATCTAGGTCGGCCATCTTCCGTTCTTCCTTAATTTTTGTCGTATTTTCTCTGATGACGTACGACTTCCTAATCGTACGTCTTATATGGACAGTACAAATGAAAATTTGCAGCTTAGCTAACGTTTAATGAATGTTTAATTTCCTGCACGTTCGGATATTAACACAGAAACTATCAGTTTGGTCAAAATGACCCATTCCTGATGCCTCCTTTTTGCATTTATTGTAAAGATATCAGATGTTTCTTTGAAAAATTATTAATGAAATCGATTTACTGAAGCGCAAACTAAATTGTAAATCAATTGAAGTCTCGATGGGTACACTCTTGAATTTTCTATAAAGAAATTTCATAAAGTTAATTTAACTGATCGGTAGTTTCAGTGTTAACACTAGAACTACCTTATCAATCGATTTGCTTGGTTGCAGTTTTCTTATTTTGCAATTATTTATATCGTAAAAGTGTTGAACAGTCGAAAGCATTTTGTAAGTTAACTATTTTACTCACATACTATAACGAATGTCAGTAAAAATATAAAACATCTATTACTATAATTTTTATAAGAATTACATATCAATCGTGTTAAATAGTTGATAGTTCTAGTGTTAATTTGTGTTTTCCAGCGAATTTACAATTGATTTTGTAATGCTTCGTTATTTTGCTTTTTGTGGGACATCGTGTTCTTTTCACTTTGTATAGTACACTTATAAGGGCATGACGTATGAAATATCCATTTTCGTCGGTTGAAATAAATGTAATCTTTTCTTTCATCAAGGTTTATTAACCGAAATATGTGTCATTGAAATCGACACACTTTTGCTATCGGGATAGAATGTTTTTAATTCCATTTATAAGTATACAACATCGAATTAACGATTCAAATTCTTGCCCTAATAATGAAAACTTTCTATCAAAATAGACAAAATTTAATATACGAAAGTGTACGTTAGAATTGGTCAAAATATGATCTGATAAGATATTACTGATGGTCTTGAAAACATAATAATTAATTCGGTTATTAGTTATTTTCTCTAACGTTTAATTCTTACTGACCTACAACTGTAATTCAAGTAATTGTAGCAAAGTAACATTTACATTTCAAATTACCATCATTAGCGTGTAATCAGATCATTTTATGCTGAAATTTGGTGCATATGTATGTCGTAATTTAGTCGTCAACTATTAATGACTTGTGTGAGAGAGATTATAATTAAATACTCCTAGAAATAAAAGTGAAATAATTGGTTGGCTTATACAGGAAAGAAAATTGATTAGTAGGCTTAGGATAAGAAATATGCGAGCAACGTTTGTATCGCAGAAGAGAACGCTTTAGGAGAGTTAATGATGGATTTAATTCGGGTGAGATCATCCGCTTCTACAAAGAAAGACGATGGTGTACCATTATCGTATTACGAAATTTTTTAATTCTGACACGCCTCACGTGCGCAATAGTATTGACGACACATTTTTTCCTGTATCGTTATCTCCCTTTCCTCCATAGACTGATGTTAGTGTTAAAATGTTATTATTTATCTACACATATTCTCCTAATGAGAATTGCTTAAATAATTTAAAATTCTCCTGCATAATACTGGTGATTAATTATACAATTTCTGTTATAAGTTGTCATTTCCGTTATTATTAGAATATTTTTCTAAATAAAATCAAGTATTCCTATGTGTACACCAAATTATTAAAAATACTGTATTTTATCATATAAAAATATCGTGATTTATCTTAGTAAACTGTACTTTTTTTTTAATACCATATGAAAGGTTAAATACACACAAATTTCCATTCTTATTCAAAAATCAAGTTTTCGAAAACACAATTGTTGGGGTAAGATTTTTGGTGAGTTAATAATAGTAGGAAATATATAAAAAATGTAGACACATAATTTGTAATCACACTGATATCTTCTGTTTATAAGAGATCATTTATTTTGCAGAATTTTTTGTTTAAACATTTTTCACAATGACTTATTTAATTACCTAGTATTCTTTTTAAAAATGAAATGAAACGAAAAGGTATATAGCTTTGAAAATAAATATTGTTAGGCGTAGACATTCTCTAATAGTACACGATATAAAACTACTAACTGTTAGAAATTGTATGCGTCATGCATTGTTGGTAAAAACAATGACTAGAGTTATATACGATAGATATGATACATGTTCGTCGGGTCATACGTTTTTTCAAAATATTATCATAAATGTAACGGTACAATAATTACATTACGTCATAACGTACGTAATGACGTTATCTACAAACGTGCTCGGAAAATATTCACGAATTCACAGATTTTGTTCACGAAGTTCTGTTAATGTGTGTAGTTGAAACGTCATTGATGTTTATCATCAGTGACATAAGATTCGATCATTGCCACACGCTGTTTTCATTTATCAACAAATATTTTTACGTTTAAATATTTGCAACGTCATTAATCGTCGCAGTTTCATTTATAAATTCGTAAGTTTATTGTTCAATTGTCCGACGAAGAATGAATCACTGCATTTTATTTAGTGATGTAATTTTACAGTATTTACAATGTTATAATTTATGTAAATAGTTTTATTAAGATTTATTAAAAAATATCATCTATTTAAAACTTTTGCTTCTAAAATTATAAGCATCAGACGACAAGTTCTCAATCCATATAAATCGCTAACACGTGTTTCACCTTTGTTTACAATCTCTTCCTATAATTCTGCGTGGTAATATTTTATTTTGTTTGGTATTTTAAAAGAAACTAATTACAGACAAAAAAATCACTAGGAAAATTGAAATATAATTTTATTAATAAGAGTAAAATTTAAATTGCTTTGATCCTCTTACAAGTTACAGATTTGCTTAAAAAGCTAATTCGATATAAAAATAGAAACTAAATTTGATGCTATATTTTTGTTTTGTCTTTTTAAAAATAAATGTTGTATTTAACAAAAAATAGTGGACCACTATGTACAATGGTAAGACTACTTCTTGCTTCCTCCAACATTCTTTAACAGATTCGTAACGTCCTAATCTTTTACAATTTCATTCTCAAATTTAAATTGGTTAAATGCGATCTCCGTAAATAAAGTGGCGTAAAATGGCAAGATTGACTTCTTTCTGACGAGGCATCTGGTAGGTGGATTACGCAAATGGGTATCATTAATGATGCCGTTTAGAACTCTGTTCTGGCGTAGCGCGGGGGTGTTCGATTTTCGCGATGATATCATATTTCGAGACGATTTTTCTTCTGCGCCTGCAAGTGTAATCCGATTTCACGGTTTACATTCACATACTTTACCGTTTCGGCGGCAGACTGTGTTTTTAAACACACATCGGTCGAGGGGACGAGCTATTTTGCACCACTGTGAAAAAAGAGGAATTTTCTGAACGTTGCACAACACTAATGTCGATTGTATAAGCTTGGAAACTTTCTAAAAAAAAGGCAAAATTCTAAAGCTTCCCGAAATACATCATGAAATTTTCTATAAAATACTCTTTATCCCGTAATCCAATTGAATAAAACTTATAGTTAGATTTAGATTTTGTTTGTATAATCTCAGTGTAGTTATCTGTTAAATAAACGTCTTTTATTTGTCTTTGCACCATTTCGCAAAAATACCGGTAGATAAATGTAGTTCAAAAGTTCAAAAGACTTTTTATTTGTTATCTCTAACTCAAATGGAATTATATTTATATTTACTTTTATATTTGTAGTTTCAGTCTGAGGTTTGTACCTACAGTTTGTTTTCGTATCTTATTACAAATATTATAGATAATCATTTTACAATAGTTTAAGTTTCTCCAACCTTACTTTTCCCTATTTCAAGTGAAAGAAAATTATATACAATCTTTAGTTTTTATAGTTTCCATTTAACGTTTGTTGTCATATCTTACGTCTTATTGAAGATATCGCTAACTATTCTACGGTAGTTCGAGTTTCTTTTTCCCTATTTCATTTGAAAGAAAACTACATGCAACCTTTTGTTTTCATAGTTCCAGTTTAATATTTACCTTCGCATCATCTTACCTAAAGTATCGATAACCATTCGGTTCGATTTTTCCTCCTATGAATTCCCAGTACTTCACCTTGCAGGCGTAAGCCTTTACTTCAGATTCAACGTGACCTCGTTAAATTACCTAGTGTTTTTCCTTGAGATTTATTCCAATCTACATAATGATCTTTTAATCGTTTTTTTAACACTAGGTTTACGGAAATTTATTGCAGAATTTATTGTTCCTAGAAAAATTGACGTTCGTTCGCTTAATTCTTGGAAATTAAAGATCAAAAAATAGATAATTGCAATAACTCAAATTGATATATTTTCTGAAAATTTAAATAGCTTGAAAAAGTCTCTTAAAAACTATTTGCTAGGAGAAATTTCAAATTTACTTCTTCATTTTTTATTACTTTTTTATCGATTATATTGTAAAATTCTTGCTTTGTAAACTCCTTACAGTTCATTTATGTCTTTTCCTTTTCTATGCTAAAGGGTATCCGGCCATCTGATGAATACATAAGTAAGCAAATATTTTTGCAGTTGCATTTATCAAAATCTACGTAAACATTCAACAAATAATATTTATAAGATTCAATATGGGTCAAATTACATTTTGTAAATGTAATGTTAGGAGTTATTATAGATATTTTTTCAAACATACTTGTACAAGATTTGCTATTTTTCTTATTAAGTCTGACATAAAAAACAGAGAATGTAAGTTGGGCATAAATAGGTTTAAAGTTGAATGAAGTCTAAAAATTTTAGTCAAAATAGACCAAAGTATCACCGTTCCAGGGTTAATAGTTAATTTCGAATTCATCATTCATACTGGTCGACTATATTTTAGTGAAGAAAGCGGAAAATCAGACACAGAATCTGTTACATCTCTCGTGCGTAGTATGTTCAATTGAGCTTCGATCAATCGTCAGCGAAAGCCAGCCGATTTCACATAAATCATTCGTTACGTCTTCTGCAATTTATCGTCACGCGTTCATAGTATACGATGCTCGTTATCCCAATATGGTGCAGTACAGGTGCGCGATATCTCTCCTTATCTTGCCTCATCTCAGTCCGTTTTACCGTCGTTTTTATGGTCGTGGATAAAGTGTTATTTAAATCTTTTCCGACTTGTACTTGATATAATACAGTGTGTTCCAGAAATCGCAATGTAATCGAAAAATCGTAGCTTTTTACGTGAAAATAAAATAAACGGAAATACGTAAAATTCAACTCCATGCGATATTATCGTTTTTAAATAATCATTTTTGCAAAACCATCGGACATGTGTGTCATTAAACAGGAGTAAGCAAACGTTTTCATTCATGATTCATTGTTTCCACTCATTGCAACCGCAAACCGACTTGTTGATTTTCTTAGAAATAATTTTACTTCACACGTTTTATTTCTTTTTCTTTAAAGAATCGTTTGCTTTGAATGTTGGCGTATGCACATCTACTTAAAGACTGTGTTAAAGAAGGACACTTGTTTGAAGCAGCTACAAATTAGTTATTTGAGACTTTCAATAATTTTCGAAAATAGAGAAATATATATAACTAAGTTTTTTTGTATTTTATGTGTTTCTATAAGGTTTGGAAGGAATTTGTAAATCCTTGAACGTGTCGGTGATAATATATAATGTAACGTTCAGTCGTACTTGATTCGTAAAGATGGAGGAACGTAAGAAATTCCAATAACCCGTTCTCTACGTAGGACAGTGTATTATAAAATCACCAAATTTCAAAACTAATACCATAATTGTGACATATTTTTACTTTCCGATGGAAGACAAGTACTGAAAATTCATTTCTTTTATGTTATATGCAGTACTCCTAACACTAGAATCAACAGATGGATCAAAATGATCTATTCTGATTTTCTTTAATTATAGTTATTGAAAAGACACAAAAATGATTAAAATAACTAAAATATAAGTCAATTGATTATTTGATGATTAAATTTCTATAAAAAATGAAAAAAGGTTCATTTAATTATTCATAATTCTAGTGTTAACTAATATTGAAATGACAAATATCTTTTTTTTTCTTCAGTGACAAGGTATCTGTAGAAAAGAAAATACTTTTTTGAAGGTCATGCTCTTTGAAGTTCAGTTATCATAAAAACTGCATAAAAACTTTAATTGTATATACCGAACAGATATATTCTTCTTGGGCATATGTCAACTTTATTATTAGCTTTGTACGATTAAAATAACTTGTTTTATATACCTACTTATCTTATTTTCAAAGTGTATGAGTTCTTTGTACTAAGTCTCTGAGTTTACGTTATGTACGTATTGATATCTTTCCCTGAAGAACGTACTCCGTATTATTTCGAACTCATCGAAATTTCGAATATTCCAATTCGAAATTGCGTATACACATTAATCAATGAAATTAAACAAAAATTCCTTTTTTGAAATATAATTTTGTAAAATAACTTCGTTAATTGTGTGTATATTCAGCTATGCCTCTTTTAAAATAATACCTCAAGCAATCTCAAACAATCAACTCGGTACAGTGAAAATATTAATAACTTAAACCAATTTTGAACAATTGCTTTTTTACTATTATAATTTTTTAACTATTACATACTTTGTTACTTCTTTCCTCTATATAATTCAGAAATAACTGCTAAATAGCAATTTCAATTTTTTTATTTCCAATAGCGACCGATTTTTACTTCTTTCCAAATTCGCAACACACCATAACAGTTTCGCAGCGACATTTCCAGACGCCACTCCCGGTCCGACCGGCAATCCACTCGTTCCACTTTTCAGGAGAGCTAATAGAGGCTCATTCCACTGTTACTTCGCGAACTTGTCGTCGACCAGCCGACGGTTTCGAAATTTTTGGGAGACTTCTCGCGAAATGATCGTTTCTGTTTAGTTAACCCATTTGTCATGTATTATACTATTCTGAGAGCACGCGATTCCTGTTGGCAGCCAACAATTCCGAATCGCGATCTCTTCCGTTCTAAGCTCACGTGAATGAGAGTAGCTGATTTCGTGCACGAAATTCAGGTATCTTCTGATCCGAAAGAATATTCCACGACTAATTACCACGGCGCGTACCAAACACGCACGCGAAAGGCGTGTAACATGTATGTTGTATAATCACATTGCCTCTCTAATTATCTCTGGTAAACCAGCGAATCCAAACAAGGCAAAAATTATTTTTAAACGCCAGTGTGCGGAGCGAGTGTTGGCACTCGTGTGTATGCGAAGAAACAGTTACGTTCTGAGCAATTTCTTTTATTTACTTGATCTCGTTCACGCGGCCCATTATGTGTACTTCTTTAATCACGTATCACGAACAAAGGAAGGTACTATACATCGGAAATAATTTTTCTGTAAATCCATAAGGAACAGCGTTATTTTTGTATCCATCGTGTGTAAAAATTTCACTTTTGTTTACCTGATATGATTCACGTGCCACATTGTGTACGTATTTATAATTATAAATTATAAATAAAAGAGATTGCTATAATCCAAATTATTTTCTCATGGATCAATTAGGCACTGGAAAAAATTCGGTTTTCTTGTTAGCAATGAATTGTGGTCCGATTTCAATCAGTATTTCACTAGTTTAATGAATGAAATTAAATTTTTATTTAAGAACCTGTACGAACTTTTTACAGTACCTAATATAAATGCTATAATCTTGTGATCCGCAGTATGTAAAAGTTTCACTTTTATTTATTTCAATAATTCTTCCTGAAAATGAAAGTTCGTAATAAAAGTTTGTAATCGATTCATGATTACATGTGAATGTACAAAAAGTATGACAGATTACTGATGAGTATTAGCTGCATTCGCCATTGATAAATCTTCGGCGAAAGCATAACAAAGTGACACCGTTGAAAAGAAAAACATAATGGAGTTGAAGAAAAAGATTTGATAAACTCAGAAAAAATTGTATAACCGACCTTGACGATATGTTAAGAGCAGCCCAAGGTGTTGCAGTTTTTCCAGTGAAGTTCGTCGAGTTCTCCAGGTGTTCGCCGGCCCTGTCACAAGCTCTGCTGTAGCAAATTCCGGGAGAAGCGAACGTAAGAGTCACCGAACGACAACTGTCGAGGCTCCCGAGCATAGAAAACAGCTGGTCTCACATAGGGATCTAACTGCGTCTGTTCTGGTACTCTGGTAGCGGGCACCAGAGTAGGGATATCACGGTTAAAGCGAACGACGATCTCCAGGTAACAGCATTGTCTCGAATCCGCAGTCGTACAAGGCACTAGTGATTCTTGTTTTGACAGTACGTGTTCTGCTACGATCATCAGACACACTGATTTTATTTCTGTATCTTGTAGAGTGGAAGACAAGGCAGTACAATAAACTTCATAAGTTTACAAGACAGTACAATAATTTTAAATCAAAATTTAAACGCAGAACGTTTTTGTAAAATAATTTTATCTTATTTAATACTAACGGCATAAATATAACTTGCAGCTAATAGTAATTTCATTCATTAAATTAGTAAGATACTGGTTGAAATCGGACCACAATGCATTACTATCGAGAAAACCGGATGAACTTTCATTGGTACATACTAGTAGCTCATAGACAAGTAACTTTATTTTAATAGTGGATTTATAGATGTCTGTTTGTCTTGTATATTTGTTATTGTATTGTTCCTAGAAAAATGGGTGTTCATTCATAAGGACGTTGGAAATTAGATTTACGGAATCCGTCAATTTGGATATTAAATTTCATAAACATTATTGATAAAAATTTCTATCAAATTTTCGCAATTATACGAATACATATTCTAGTCCTTTGTTTCTAAATTTCTAATTTCTAAGATCTATATCAATGAACATCTATGTTTCAAGAAACAATGTTTTATTGTATTCATATTATGTGTATGTTTTAAAGAAGTAAATATTTAGAGAGGTAGTTCAGTGAATTTAAAAAAAAATAATATATTTTTCTGAATAAATTAAGTAGTGTTCAGAAGATCGTTATATTAAAATTTTGTACATTGAATTGCATAAAAATTGGTGTCCAATTATGCGAAAAAATGATCTGTACTTCGAATGTAATTTACGTGAGTTTATGTATTTGTGTAACAAAAGATATGACTAAAGACATGATTTTTGTTATACTTTATTAAACATTTTATTTCTATAATTCTAGCAAATTAGTACGTACTGTAACTACGTTAAAATATTCATTTAAATGGTTAATAATGTTATGTGAAGATTTTTAAGTCACGAAGTAAAAATTAGAACTTATTTCGTGAATTTTCGAGATCTTTAAATTTGAATAATACTTTTCGGCCGTATTTAGTGCTAATTGCGATAAAAATAAAAACGAGTCTGTTAACAGGTTACTGTTTGCTGGAAGAGTTAAATACGTTTGAACTAGAAACGTAGTTTGTACAGCTTCTGCTTCGTCGTGTCTAACTACAACCTTCTTCTAAATTTTAATCTAATTTTTTTTAAACAATTAGTGTATTTTCACCTCGTGTCATAATCGAAGAACAAATTGGTTTCTTAATCTGTGATCAATAAAGTATATTATGAAATTATTTATTATTCAATGATTTAAATTACTTCAATTAATATAAAGATTGCATCTTAACAATTGTCTTTGAGTTTGTATGTTAAATTCCTGAAATTGCAGGAAACTGAAATTGTTGCAACTACTTGTTGCAAGATATAAAATAAAAAACCAATACAACTTAAAGGAATGGAAAATATTAATTTAACAGTTGTATTAAACAATAAAAATTGACGTTTAATGACTAAGTTGATTCGAAAATACAATTTATAAGTAATAATTTGTAACTGATTTTAACTAAATATTGCATTGAATTATTTAATTACTTCAGAAATTTCTGTAATTCTCAATTCTAATATGGATGAAAGTGATTTAAGTTCAACTACTCAATCGAATCAATGGTAAACATGTTTTGACATATTCTGTAAGAGGGGAGATATATCTGCCTTTCCACGATTTTCTTTCCTTTCTTATTGCGTTATTTGTAATATCACACACTGACTATAAACAACTCTACGATAATTAAACGCAATGAGAAGGAAAACAATGGTCCTTCATGGATCTATCAAGAAGTAAGTCCACGTTTTTATAGTACGAGGAATTACGAAACAGTTGGTGCATACGCAGTGAACTAACGGAATTATCTACATAAACTATTAAACATGAGAGCAAAAGCGATATTTTCAAACAAAATGCTCAGATATTAGTATAAACGTTATTTTGTAATAACACATACATAATACAATTTTTTATTATTCAACATTCAAATTAGCTGAATATAAAAGCTATTTATTAACAGCGTGAAATATTGATTTTTATGCAACGTGTTATATGAAAAACAATTGTTTGCGAATTTATTGTGAAGTTGTATATGTTTTGAATTACAGTAACAGATATTTTAATAATACTCTTATAAAAATAAGTAAATTACTTCATTAACGATGAAAGTCTAAAATGCTGTTATGAATTTTATAAAATTATTCTATTTACATTTTGTTATTTTGATTATTTTTATGAATTCTGGTTGTTGTGGTGTTTCATATTAACTTCTATTTTAAGTTGTACTTCGTTTAAACGGACTATTTATTTTCTTATCTGTGGGTTAATTCACTTTTCCTGCCAGGAAAACGGAAACGTGCGTTGCTAATCAATTTCCGTACAAAATATGTGATTCAGAGCATTACGAGTTCTTTACTCACGTCTTCGTAGAAGGAGGTACGTTTAAAATCATCAAATGATTGATGAATTTTATTTGCATTCTATTTGAACAATTGAATCGGCAAATGGAATTTTCTGGAGACAACGTGAAGACTTCATGAAGGTCATTTAAATTGAAATGATGCATGGACATTATGAAATAGTGGCAAATTATTTCATTAAGTAATTATTGAGTCTCGTAAAAGATACAATTAGTATTCTTGATTGATGTTCAAGACATGTTCCATTAAGCTTTCGACTTAGCCTCGACTTCCATCTCTCCTAGAAATCATAGAAATGAAAATTGACTTCTAAAACAACTTTAAAGCGTGAATTCATTTATAAATCATTTTATTTCGTAAAGTTCAATGAAAAAGTAATAATAAATTTGGAAATATAAAAAATGTTAAGATGTTCGAGTCATTTCAAAATTTGAAAGTAACTGAATTGGCTGGAACTACTTACAAGAAATAATTACAAAAATACTAGAGAAACTAAACGAAAAGGTTGAATTGTAAAAAAAGACACCTCTTTATTCAAGTTTCTGATACTCAATGATAAATTATTGTATTTTATATTTTTATTTACTTTTTTTAATTAACATAATGTTTGATTCAGAATTTAATTACAAACTTTGAATTACAATTGTACTTTATGCATTTCATACTATGTTGCCGCTTACTTTTATTGCTGATAAATTACTTAGAAAAATTAATTGAATTTTCAATGATTTATAACTTTTGTTGCAATATATAAACTGATTACGCTTGTATCAACAAGTTTTCATTATTTTAGTATTAATATTAATTGGTAATTTTCAAATTCCTATACTTAACGGTTAAATTCATGACCATGCATAACCTGTTAGCTGCGAGATTTAGTTTCAAAAGTCTTTCATTGTGCATGCAATAAAATCAAACAATGAAATGTATAATGGTCAAACGCAACTCAAATGTATCCAAAATATATTCTAACGGAAAATTAAAGCAAAACAAAGAAGAATTACACGTTTATCTGAAAAAATAAATGATTCATGTTTGAAAGAATTAGTAAAGGTTAAACACGATGCAAATAATTTGAGTTATAGAGCATTTATGTTCTGAATCGTAAAGGTTTTTATAGCAGAGAGAATGGTAGAAGTTTTTCGAGTTCTCAAGGTTCAATTGTATAATGAAGTTTAAACTTTCTTATCATTTTTAACGTATAACTGTAGTTCATTAGAAATTTCAGTTCGCATGGACGTCCGCTCTATAATCGGCAATCTCAGGTGAAGTGGAAAATGGTTACTTCCCTCGGTGAGCACTTAAACAAAACATTCTCCGTATCTAATTTGTACGCAACAATACTTTCCTGCCTTCAGTCTTCTTAGATTGACAAGCTGCACTCTTTACCCCCTTATTTGTCCAGCATTCTTTCGTGACATCCAATCGGACGTGCAGGATCACAGCCTGAAAATTTAACGGTTTACATGGAAGCGTGCATAGGCCGCATCTTCTGCTATGCGAACAATGCCGACCATGAACACAGTCTTGCATAACATTTGCAGGGAAGAAACCGTTAACAATCACCGTCGTTCAATTGTCAGCCATTACATTACGTCCACAGGAAATTTCAAGCCACCTAGATTTCTCTGATGAAAACTCATTTTTTTTACACTAAAACTAGCGAGTAGTTAAATTGACTTTTTGAAATTTCTTTATAGAAACTCCAAAAGTGCATCTATTGTGACTTTAATTGATTTATAATTAAATTTACGTATTACTATATCCAGTTTTATAATAATATCGCAAAGAAAATTGGTAAATTTCAAATAAAATTGTCTCGCACAAATGTTTTCTTCGAAAATGGAGTAAGTTCATTTGTAGCTGAAAAATTGTTTATTTTCTTTAACAATTTTATTAATTATTATTGCATAATAAAATTTAACAAGTTTATGGTTTTATAAACAGTATTTAGTGTTAGAATTTTTAGGTTGCTTAGTAATCTAATTACTTACGATATCATTCTTATTCAACGTCGATCATCTTAATACTAGGTTTACGTAACGCGTCAAAGTGACGCATATTAGATTTTAGAAATATTATTTTGTAAATGTTTACGCCGATTTTGATTGATGCGATCACACTGACATGTACCACAATTACCTACTATCAAATCTCCAGTTTCCATAATCTAAATAAACGAGCATCAATTCTTTTAGGAATAATAGAATGAAGTGTACAATAAATGCCCGTAAACCTAGTGTTAAATACAAGTGGCAGTCAACGTGTTAACAAAAATTGTGATAAAGGTTTGTATAATACTAGCCTCGACAATTATATTTTAAATTATCTAAATTAATTAATCGTCTATAATCCTCGATCAGCTGGTTAATACCATTTTCATAGAAATCTTAGTCTTTTGAAAGTAAATGTTTCCATTTGAATGTAATATTTTTGTACTTGTATTCATTATGGACTTTTCATTGAACAACTTTTGTATTACCAAACTGTCTTTTTTGGAAGTAGAGTTTTGTTAGATTGATCACTGTATTTCAATAAAAATTTACAAGTTTAACTAACCATAAGAAGTTTGACCAATGGGTTTATGGAAAGTTTGAAGAGGGTAGGTGTATAGAATGCAACAGGTGATCACGAATTACTTTTCAATTTATAAAAGTGCAATCATATATATAAAACAATACATGGTCACGAATGAAGTATAGAATTTTTACGTAAATTCTAAAATTCATAAACCATTTTTCCTAAATAGAATTGAATTATGCTACAAAAATTGAAATTATATAACCATTGTATTTTTCATGATCATTAAAGCTACAAATTCATAGGCTAGTTACAAATAACAATAACGATTACTCTCAAATTAATATGATAAATTATATTAAGTTAATCGCTAACATTACTAAAAAGTGAATGTTTATAAAAATTATAATTTTCCTCCACAAAAGCGCTTACATAATTTACTGCAGCACTTCTGTCATAGTTAATCATTAATCAGATATAGAAATGATTGTACAGGATGAATCGTTTAGTATTACGGATTATGGCATCGCTAATTTGCATTTCTAACTGCAACAACCAACGCCTCCGCTGATTCTCCACTTGAAAGTGATTTAATTCGTTCATATGTGTATCAGCCTAACAAGATTAACTTGCTGTGTCACATTAATCAAATCTAAATGGTTTGATACCAAGTACGTTAATCAAATGTTGCATGGTTTTTAATAAGATTACTTTCATCATATTGATACTATAATCAGTATATTGTTGAATATCCTTTAACTGCGAATACATAATTCATGAAGAATTATGTACTATTATGTAATGTTACGCAAAAATTTATCGACTTGATATTGAAATAATAACTGTAAACACGAAGTTGAAGTGTGTCACATAATTGCTTATAAAAGATAAGTTTATCTTCGGAGTTGTTTGATGGTAAATTAATTAAGCGCCATTCTATAGTATTGACAAAAATGAAAGACCAAAGAGATTAATAAAATATATTAGGCGCAGAAACTAATTTGACAAATTTTTATTTAAACAATTACAAATCCATTGAAAATTTTAATGTTTTCCTATCATCTTGGGACTTTTCATTTCCGCCTCAAAGATGGTGCAATGTCACCTAAAATAATGGAAATTACTTGAAAGATTGAAAACTACATGATTTTTTTATAATTAAATAATAAATTTACTTACGTATGCACAGAATTCATTTTACATGATATGTAAAGTAACGAATTATTTAATTTGTAATAACTGATGACTAAAACTTTTATCAATTCTTTTATAAAATGCTATGAGTTTAACCTTATCAGTATTGTGTAATACATAACGTATAATCATTTAAAATTCACACCAAAAAGCTTTAAAAATCAAATTGTCATTATTTGAAAACCACTGGAATGTTTAATGAATTTGACATTCTCTAAAATCTAATGAATTTTATGAAGCTATAAATATTACGAATTCTTTCCAATACATTTGTAACTTCTAACATAAAATTACATCTTTCCTAAATTTCAGCTGTTTGTTGCTTTAAAATTCCAATTTTCCACAAATTGCAATATATCATCTTTATTTTAATCTTTATATTACACTAACGTAAATTTCATTTATTTTAATTCGAAGTAACGAATAGTATGTAAATACATAAACTTGATATTTAATAAATGCAATTTTAATAATCAAATAAAAAAGCTTTATCAACTACGGCTGCGATTAATAATTTATCTAAAAGATCAAACCTGTTTATCATGCCTCTTCTCTCACCTATTCAACTGCAAACATTCACAAAACTTACCATTTGCTGTTACTTACTGGCCCGCGGAAAAACTAATTTAACCAGTCCAAACATTCGTTCTTCAGAAACAAGGTTTAAAACCACATTACAAATTAAAACTAAAATCCAAACATTGTTGGTCTCGCTCACGTTATTTTGTTTCATTTCATATTCCGCATGCGTGCTCGACGGATGGACAATATTTATAATCTGGTAATCATTCTCTTTCATCATTATTAGCGACGTTTACATAAACGACCGCCTATCAGATATAAATGCCGCTCATTCGCCGACCGTTACAATTCCAGATTACGATCCACAATTAATTTTACACGCTGTAAAAGACAAACTGCAGAAAACATTTCATACCTGCTCGTCCCATATTAGGTATCAACCTGGTAAAGGAATAAATTGAATTCGCGGGGCGTATAAAAGACTGGTATTTCATACCAGGTTTACGCGGTAACGCTGCGCAATAACGCGATGTACTTTCTTGGAAATAGTATAACAGGATCATCATCATTACCACTCCTTTCACGAGCTCTCGGCTGTCAACCTCGGTTTTTCCTTTAGGCGAGTATATCCGTCTGATAAGAACGTATTTCTCCGCGTGTATGTGCAGTTGCGTTCCACATTTTGCCCAGACGGTCGTTCTCATCGTGTACGCGCAGGTCATTACTAACAATTATCTCCGTCCCAGTAAACGCGTCTTCTTCGCGGAAATCTAATTGTTCTTCAATGTCGATGAAACATATTTCCCTTTTTATTTATTTGTTAACCCGTATGTCATGCTAGAGATGACAGTACAAATTTGTTATAGAACGTTGAAAATTGTTTGAAAACGTACCACGTTTTAAAAGATTATAAAAATTAAATGTTATTATAATCATAATAAATAAAATAAATATAAAACGTTGAATTCTACCGCTGTAAATTACGTTAATTCGTTTCCCTAAAAATAAATACAAGTTTACAATCAAACAACATTGAAAATAATTCGAGTGCAAAGGATTAACACATTGTTGACTCATCACGAATTAACTCGTGCCTGCTCTTACATTAACCATTTAAATTTTTGAAACGCAGGGCAATACAGAATATTGCAAAAGCAAAATATTTAAAGTTATCTAAAACATATGTTTGAAATTTCATTTCAATTTATTATGTATAAATAAAGTATACTAAAGTTTATTTAGATCGCGTCACTTTCATATTTAATGACGGAAAAATAACAGGTGACACGGGATATCTTCTGCATAAAATTGCTGGTCAACGAAATGTTAAAAACCATTCCGATTTTCAATGATTGAAGGTAATCGGACTGTGGGAATCTAGTTGTTCTTCAATGTTGATAAAAAATTTCTTTCTTTTTGTATATTTATTGAAAGACATTATTAGCTTTCGGAGTTTCGTGGAAATTTATATTTCTACAGACAGGTTTAAAAACATTTATTTGCTTGATGATTGGTTTCAATGAATTGAAGATAAACCGAAACTGTTTTAAGTTTTGGTAATTATGCAGTGTGTAAGCGAAGTTACCGATTTTCATGAATTTGACACATATTGTAGGAATTGATGTTTTGAGCAATTTTTTTCTGTGATAAGAATTTCACACTTTTTTACCTTCTGAAAAAATCAAGAAACTTTCGCTACTACTATATTGAATTATATACAGAGTGTTCCACTAACATTGTTAACAAATATATTTCCGTCATTTTTTATGCTGCACAAAATGTTAGAGATGTGAAGTATTTAACTCGAAGAGACACATATTATAGTGAACATGATTTTTTCCTGTAACGTTATATTTTGCAAGATTTCAATAATGAAAGTAAAAAATAATCAGGTTACATATCGCTTTGTAACAAAATTAGTAGTACACCCAATATACATGACCTTTATTACATCCTAGAGATCATGATACTTTGGTTCTACCTTTGATAATTAATTTTTCATGATAAATGCATATGTAATATAATATGACACGATAATGTTGAACAAATATCGATTAATAATTGCAATTTTATTATTTTTCTATAGCAATATATAGATACTTGATTATATACAAATTAAAAACTTCATTTGTACTTTTTTTCATTAAAGAATTCAAATTCTGTTGTCATAAAATATATGATTTCTTGAACAGTGATGAACATCATGAAATACTTCCATCAAAATGTTACAATTGTTCTACCAAGATACTAATCTATGTTTTGTTCAAGTGGGGAACTTACATTTCTCACTTCGTATGTTTAACTTTATGAAATCTAGTGGAAGTTCATTATATTAATTCTGATTCCTTACTATTATTATTATTTCCTGCTACTTTTAATTAATTACTATTATGTCAGCTTGTGTTGAGAGATGAAAGTTAGGTAAATCATTCGTGTAGATATTTATTAGCTCTTAATAAAGTAAATTTCCTAAAACAAAAAAAAGATTGTTTTATATTAAACATTGTTAATTGGAAGCTAAGTTTTTATTCGTTGCTAGCTTTAAACTACAATAAAACAGTAAAATAAATGAAATATTTAAATTGGTAGTTAAAAATTAACAATATTTAAAACCAAATCTGTATTTAATCTTTTAGTATTATTAAAACACTATTTATACCAATGAATTATAGTACATTAACTACATACATTACCGGCAGATCACAATTTGAAATATTAGATTTCACTGCACAATATTAATGATTAAATACGTACGTATTAAGTTCGCGTATCCAATCTTCAAGCTTGGTTTCTTCTATCAAAGAAAAGTTGATAAATTATGACAGCGCACATTTCCCATTGAAGCATCTGGCAGAATCGAAGGTAGCACTGTAATCTCAGAAGATTAATTGCAACGATCGCAGTGATTCGTGGAAGAAGATGATCGAAGCTGCTTTGTGTCAGAGATTAAGAAGCTGAATTAATGGCAACCAGCTGCTCCGCTTTAAAACACACCCTAAACGCCGTTGCTTCTCTATTTAGAGCACATACTGCAGCTCAAAAATATTTTATCTCTTGTTTTGTGAAAATTGACTTCAATTAAAGTTGGCATGTATGATTGAATAAAAATGGTAAATTAGCAATTGTAAAGTCATCCAGTGTGGTACCTTTTATTTCTTTTCTCCAGACAAGTACCGTAATTGATCCGATATTTTTAAATTGTAGTGTATATATATTAGATGAATATTTGTAGACCTAGATTAAGCTTTACTTAAAAATATGAAATCGTAAATTTTTTACTACACAAACAACCCTGTAATATGCTTTTAGGAAAAGTGAAAATGTTAGCTATAGCAATTAGCAGAATTGCTAATTTATGACTAAAAGTGAATAAACAACTAAAAATTCTGATTTTTCTTTAATCCTCACAAGTTTATGATCATTAAGGGTGAAATCACCCATAAATCTTAATTTTTGTTCTCTTATTATTTTACGTATTTTTAAAAATGTGATAAATATTAAGAAATTGTCCGTATAAAAATATAATGGTTTCAATAATTATTAAAAGTCTAAAGGATGGTGTATATGTATAGGTAATACGAAAGATCTTTTGAATTGAATTGAAAAAATGTTTAAATAACTTTTAAAATAAATTGAAGAAATAAAACAATAAATTAAAAATTAAAAATCTAATTCAAGTTTCTAACCAGTGAAGTTACAATTCCGTTAATCTGAAAAAAATTATAACCCACTATATAACATGCGAGAACATAAGAAATCCATAAACTGTATTAGTATGTATCATGACTCAGTGAATGAATAAAGTATACTACGCAGACAGCAAATTATATATGTAGAGCGTTATTAATATTGCATAACCATGCGGGGTGACCAGTAGATACATCAACATTTACGAGGTAAAATTTATAGTAAGCGAAAGAAATGCATATCGACATTAACTGTACTCTTCATAATTGTTGTTTATGCCCACTTACATGTTTTACATGACAAGGTTTGTAACAAATCAGCGTTGTTCGTAAGATTTCTTATAAAGTTTGATGTATGCAAAGTGTTTTGCATATTTAAAAATTTAAATAATTATTCTGTAGAAAGATTAATTTATAATATTGAATTAAAATTATATAAAATAATTTGAAGGTATACACAATGTAAATAAACATTTTTCCACATTTATTTGAAATCATACAATTTTCATTATTTGTGGATTTTCAAATATTAAAATATTTCTAGTGGGATGCAACTGTAATAAATATTTTAATGTCAAAATCTTATCTAGTATATTAGAATAATGCAGATTAAAAGATTATACTGAATACAGTACAGAGAATAATGCGATTATAAGTTGCATGAACTATGGTTTAAGCGTAAAGTTGAATGATTTACTATGGATAAATGCATGCTTATGTTAATTAGTAACAAAATAAATTTACACCAAATAAATCTTATCATTTTAATGTTTCGTTCGGAGAAAATGAATCCTTTTCGCGGTAGAAATTTGAATTTATTAAAAGTAAATTCAATTTTAATATTAACAGCAAGACCAATGTTTTCCGATGTTATATTATTCAAACTCTTCTAAAAAATTATTTTATTTAAATTCAATATTCATTTGATTAAAAGAAACATAATTTACTAGACATTTAAATATACAAATTACAGAAACAGACTCTACTAATATATTAAAATATATTAAATAAAAATATGATATATTAAAGTATATTAAATAAACAATAAAAGGAAAATAGAAAATCGAATGTACTTAAAAATTCGAATTAACTTACAGACTTTAATGTGCATGAAGGCACATTACACCTACTATAAAAATCATTTACCATAAAATCATCAACTATTCACGTCAAACAATGTCGACTATCGTTAAAGGATAATTTCACAATACTTCAGATATTTCTCTCGTTATGAATACATAGGTTGTTGCAAAAGTTTCGGGATTTATGTTATTTTTATAAAGCTTCACAGTTTTAAGTTTAAAAATTGACGCAACACTATGAAAAATATATTAATGTCGATGCAGAATATTTTGAAAAACAAACAAATCATTCGTTCAAACTTCTTTGTGACTTTCCTTATTTTTTCCCGAACTTCTGCAGCAACCCACGTACCTTTACAAATCAAGTACCATTTATCCGAAAAATACACAATTAATTAGAAGGAAAAAGTCATCCACGACAATAAATCATTCTAATCGAAATAAAATGAACAGATGTCAGTATATTCGGTGTAAATCGTCGGAACGAGTGTAAGACACTGCAGGTGTGACGTTCCGTCGTGGCTCTTTCTCATTGAATCCATCGACTGACCTCACGTATGCTAATTGTGCCGATTTTATCTGCACGCGAGCTCACCATTGCTGTAATATCAGTTAACGGCTTCAATATAGGACGCAGGAAGCCTGAGAGGATTGGGTATTGATTTCTAACGAATGGAAAAATATTTTTCAACCCGACGTTTCACAGGTTATGCGACTTTCGCGCGGAAAAAATCAGCGATCATTCCGTTCTATACTATTCAACGTAAGGGAGAATCTGATTCACATAGACGACCCAGTTGCAAATCTTATCACTGGCAAAATCTCAGCCAGCTAGAGGCAGTAAACGTCAGACCTCGCAGGCGATCATCGGAAGTCTTGGTCGAAGATTGGCTGGTCGACCTTCAAATGAACTCTTATCACCGACCTTGATACCCTAATGTTAAAGACGGGATTACTTTACGCGAAGCGATCGCAATAAAACGTTCAAGTGCGGCAGAATGACCGCTCACTGTTGCGCATGAAAACATCGATATTGCAGACAAGCGTTACATTAGTATTCTCTAATGCGAATAATTGGAATGATGATAAATGTACTGTTGAGTGGACGTTTCATCATTATTCACTTTTTTTAGAGCTGTGGTTGGATATGATGGAATATTGTATACAGCTGAACCTCTATTTATGCAGCAGTTTTTTACGCGTATCCCTTTTCACGTGGTAAATTATAAAATTATTTAAGCGGTAAATTATAACATTATTTATATGGTAAATTATAATACTATTTACGTGGTATGGTACTACATCGAATAAAATTTAATTTTGTTTTTTGAAATGTCATTATTATTATTTTTTGTTAAGCTATATGAAATAAATATTTGTTTGTAAAATTTATATTAGCCTTTTTCCAATCTTTTGTTTTCTTTCGTACTGACATATTCTATTTATTCGAATTTCATTCGCGTAAAATGAATCCGCGTGGAACTGATAATATATATATTAGATAATGAGAATACACACCTTTACTTGGCAGTTTGTTTATTTTATTGTCAAATTGTATAATTACCTACTTTAAAATTGTCTGAAGAAGGAATTTGTAAAATACTGATCAGATGTAGTAATTAATTCTGGAGTATTTTAAGATATATTTAAGAAGATATTTTCTGCAGAAGAAAGATGAACAGATTAATTGACAATATACTTGAGACTGAAAAAGAAAATTGTGCGTAGCTTATTTAAGAATATAAGAGACTGTAAGTTATTAAACTAATTAAATTTCAATCCTACGTGTATAGTATAGTAGTTACAGTCACCTAAAGCCTTCACTAAGGAATGCTTTCTTATGTTGCTATACTTATGCATTAACTCTGTATCGATGGCACTGGAATCTATTTTGCCTCAGGTTTTTAAGATCACTTTACCTTATGATAATTAACTTACAATGGAGATTATTTACATTCGATTACATGGACTAGTGTATATAATATACAAGGTGTCTGAAAGAGTAGAAAAATAAAGAATATATGAAGGTTTATGTTTTATTTATACGTTATTACCAATAAAAAATATTGTCGAGTAATTATTTTAGATTTTTGTCATTTTGATGCATCAAGCTATGTTCGAATGGTAAAAAGTTTATAAAGTAGCTTGATTTTCTTAATTATAAGTTAGAAGAAACATTTTGCTGTCTACATATATGCATATACTACACTGATAACAAAATGATATCAATTTTTCGAAAGCATACGTATATTCATTACGATCTCATAGTTTCATTTAATCGATCACATAATGTTCACTCTTTTCAATAATTGCATTCCAACGTCTCGCAAGCTCTTCATTTCTTAATTCATTATTACTGAAAAAATGATCTCATTTTACTTTGATCAAATATTGATGTTATGTTCCTATCAATCTAGTATTATCATAATTAACGTTGGTTTTAAGTATTCAGAGATACAGAGAGGCTGAATGGGCAAGACAAGGACAACACGGAAATCGGAGAAAGTTGTAGTGCAGAGAATGTTTCAAAATATGAGACCATAATTTCAAGAATGGATTAAATCATAAATAAATTGAAAAAGGTTTGTAAATATTGTTCCATTTGATATTTCTAAGTAATGGTGGACTTCGTATTTCGGTATTGTATGTGAAAAATTGAATTAGATTTATTAGACAAATTTTTAATTTTTCAGAAGCAAAAAGAAAGTTATCTAACAATAGACATCATCATTCAATATTGTCAATTTTATTAATGACTACTTATTAAAAGGAAAATTGTGTTTAAACTGCATACCACATACAAAATAAAAACAAAATTTTTCAATTTTAACAGTTACAACTTATACACTTATACAAACAGTTATACGCTTGAAATTCGTTAAGAAACTGAAAAAGTAGCAAGGACATCGTGGCCATGGTAATTCAAACATGAGTCAAAAGACGAATTTCTTCTTTTTACTAGGAATTTACATTACTCATTGCTAGTGTAAGCTATCTGCCATTAACAACTCGTATAAATATAATTTCTGTAGTTACTTTTTGTTTTTATCGTTAATACTTTAAGTGTAGTTATATAATTTTTGTTTTTTTCGTTATTAAAACATAATTTTTCTCTTGTTCATATATTATTAATAAAGAAAGCCATTTTCAATTTTTGAGAAGTTTTATTTTTATTACATCAAAACAATATATGAATACAAATAAATAATTGGACGTATATAGTCATTCGAAAGAAATTTGAGTCATATTTTGATTTTTGAATTTATACGTCACTAAATATTTATTGAACAGAAAATTTATAGTAATTCATAAATGATAATACAATAGTATAATTACTGCCCATTAATAAATAGAAATATTTACTAAGAATTACAGAAATTCATTATAAAAATATTCCACGGAAAAGTTTTATTTATTTCTTATGTATATTAAATTTAAGTGAGAGAATGTATTTTGAGATATTTAAAATTCTTACAATCCGTTAAATTATTCAAAATTATTTTCTTATTCGAGTTTGATCGCATAGACCAAAGTGTGACAGTTAAATAAGTTAAAACTCGAAATGTCTGTTAAGAGCGTACTGCAATCAATGAATGTAACAGAGAAAATATGGATTTCTACCTGTATATATCAATTTACGTAATGTTAATTTTAGAACAGTATTTTCTGGGCTAACATATAATCCAACCTCATAAACAATTCCATTTTCTACCGTATATTTAATAAACAAAGCAGTAATTGCTTGAAGAAAAACTGCAAAAAGAGATGGAAAAGATTCAAAATTTGAAAGAAATTCCGAAAATATGTATTCAAAAATAAAATACAGTTACAAAAATTGATCAATATATCGTTCATTAATACTAAATCTATGGAACAGTTAAATTAATTTTTTGAAATTCCTCTATAGAAACTCAAAGAGTGCATCTATTCGTACTTCAATTGATTGTCAATTCAGTTTGCGCATTGCTAAATCAATTTCTTTAATAATTTCTCAGAGAAACATCTGTTATCGTTTTAACAATCATGAAAAGGAGAAATTAAGAATGGGTCACTTTGACTAGTCCAATAGTTTTAGTGTTAAAACTACTAAATTAGATCAAACTTACAAGCAAGCAAGAATAAAGAAATAAGCTCAAATAAAGAATTATACCCCTAACATGTGAACTGCAATCAATGAATAAACAGGAAGTGTAAAAATACGTGGTAACAACCACGCGATATTGATGCGATCTCTAAACGAACTTACTAAAACAAGAGAAAAAAATGTGTTTCGCGTTGAACGGAAGGGTCACAAACAAAAGTTCTTATCGTTTGAGCTGACACTCAAAGGAAGGTACACACGAGCCGCAAGGTTAAACAGGTGTGCTCGGGTTGATCAAAGGCATTGGTATCATCGTCGCAAGAAAATTGATCATAAAACCGTGTTTTTATTCATCGTGATCATCCGCGCGTCACGCACGCAATTGCAGCAGGGTTGCTGTCAAGGACATCAGGTACACAGGATCTGCGCTCGGTCACGCTATATTCATGGTTAGCGAGAAACTTTCTCGTAGTGACAAGAAAGCGTACGCCTCTCCATGTGTCCGTCCAGCGCCGCCCCATAGAGGATTCCCCGTGTTTTCGTCGTGGCGCGGCGTAAACTTTGACACGTGGACCGTGGGTGGTGCGCAGTGGCCAGGTTTACGAGTGGACGAGGCCTCGGCCACGCTAAACTGAATCGCCCTGTGGTATAAGTCGATTCGGGGATGCAACGGTCAGTGAGCAAGAAGCCCTCCTATCTGAATCTTTGGCACGAGTTTTTGACCATTCAGCCGACGGTCAAACACTGGGCCCGGAATCCTGTGAGTATAATTTTCACATGAGTAAAACCCCTAATAACGGGATTAAAAAATTTCGTATTATAGCGGTCTCGCGTTTACGAGTCTCGTGTTAGATTCCCGTTTTTTGGTCCAACTTCTGTTTCTGTATTTTCTTATGAAGAATCTCAGTTTCATAGTTATTTTTTAATATTATTTTAATCGCATTATTAGCGGTATCACGTTATGACTCTTGCGTTAAACTCCTTTTTTTGATACCGCCCGAACTTCTGTCTCTGCTTATACTTTTTTAATGAAAAATCTCACTTTTATAGTTATGCTTCAATAATTCTTTAATCGTTTTATTAGGGGTTCGACTGTATTTCGTGTTTAATGAAAGACAACGTGTGAATCACGACATGCAAATCATTTCATGATACTCGATAACTGAACTGTTTGAAGTGATCAACTCTGTTTCTTAATTGTTTCAAGTTTTAGTGTCGAAGTGTTTAATTAATTCTGTGGTAATGTGACGATATCGATTTTCTCAGTTTTTGTTTCATGGAGGTAATCAATCGCCTTGGGTCAATTGAGCTATTTAGGGAGTGATTAACTTCACGAAACGAAAGATGGAGGAATTGGTTAAAACTATATGTATAGAGGACCAATTTTGGCATAAAGATTTAGAGATGTTTAAAAAGGGAACTGTTTTCTTTGACTTGTGTACGATTTAATTAATTCCTTGTCTTGTACTTTGTTTCGCATCTATGTTCATTAAAAGTAAATATTTTTGTAACGCGAAAAATTACTATCATCTCATTTAATTTACAATATAATAAAGTACAATAAATACTCTATTCAAAGAAATAAATCTGAGTTAACTTTTTCCATAATTAAGAAAGATATAGGTAATTAAATCCAAGCGTACTTCAGTGTCCGAATATTTTTGTGAGTCACTGTACTTTGGATGTTAAATGCATTAATCATTGAAAGAAAGGATTACATTGTATCTAAAAAGGAATGAAGGATATCTGTGTTGGCACTTTTCCTGCTTCTATTCATAGGAGTTATCTTATTGTTAATAATTTTCCAGAATAAAAAGAACTTATACGTTTATTGTGAATTTAATATGTTTTTTGAACGTTAAACGTATTATAGTGCATATTACAGATATCTGGAATAATATACAAGAATATAGAACTAATAAATAACTATGTTTATTAACAATAAAGCAAGATTAAATATAAGAAACTATATATTAACGCACAACTCTCTTGGCACTGACTCTCTTTTGGACATTCGCGCTCAAAAATTATTCTTTCCCCCAGAATCATTCTTCTCACTCACACTCTGCATAACCTCTCAAACACACCCCTTTAAAGCCGTACTGGAAACCTTGGGCCTGCGACGTTGCGCAGGCCACTTTCTCTCGACCGTTAGGCTTCCCTCTTTTATTGTCCTTCACTCACACTTATTCTCGTATTCATGCTTCTTAAAAATATCCTAAGCTAAAAATCCTAGATACTACAATATTAATTACATAAACAGGGCTTACATTTCGACTCGGTGACACTTACCTTTGTTTCTCTTCCAGTTTATTAAAACATGACTAAGTTTTATGGTAAATTGAATAAAGGAAAGGAATTACAAGGGTAAATCCAAGCATATTGTACTTTATTTTTATGGCTAATACATGCTTATATCATCTATTTTAATAGTAAAGTGTTTTAAATGAAAAATTTATTAAGAGAAACTTTCCCTTCAAGATATCAAAAAGCTTGAAATTTCGTCAAATTTGACAGTCTATATTTCAGTAACGAGTCAACATATTTAATCATTTTAAGCAATATTAGATGCATTGAAGTGTATACAATAAATCTACTACATCGAAAAAACGCTGTTGCATACTTCGAAAATAGAATTTTCTCTAGATTTTCGTCGAAAGGCACCAAAGGTGTCGTCTGTGGACGATATATTGTTCGCACTCTTTCGTTTGTGTTCCTTAATCTCAATCATCTTTTAATTCAGAGAGCATTTAGTTACTTATAAACATGCGACGAGTAATTGTTAACCAGTTAACTCCATTTAACAAGTATACACGTCATTTTAAAGCTTGAAATGTTACTACTCCTTTCATCGATGAATTATTTATTTCTTGATATAAATTCTGAAAATTCTTCTTTGTTTTGCATTGGCTTTTCATTAAAATATATCCTAGATGCATTCGTCCTGCATTCGATGAGTACAAAGTCATTTGTTTTATTTTATTACGCGAAAAACAAAAGATTTTTTAAACTAAATTCCACAGTTAACAAGTTGAATACATATATATATATATATATGGATCATTGTGTTTCACTCACGGTATTATATATACATGTATGTGCCGATAAACTACCAGTGATCCCCAAACATTACAGGACAGAAACGTCAATTAAGTTAGAGAGCAAGGGAACAATATTAATTTTGCAGTAGAAAGTTTATTGTGCGAGAAAGGTGAAACTGAATTTCTTCATTTGCCTTAGATCTACTGAAAGTGTAACGTGTAAGAAATGATAATGATACAATGATAAGAATAGCTGCGATCTTATCAAGCGGTAACTTCGGAATACGAGATGGGAAAGCGTCATTCAGGTGCATTTAGGTCGCAATGAAAATTCATGCGGTACATGAGAAAATACTGAATCGTCTGGTAAATGGTGTTAATTCAACAACAGCTCACGTAAAAAGTTTTGATCGTTACAAAATTATTCAAACAGTATTTTTCTGGATTTTAAACAATTATTGTTATTGAGAAATATGTATATTTCAAATTAATCTACAATATTATATTAATTGCTTCATTAATTTCGATGTGGTCTTTCCTTCGTCCTTTAATAAGTAATCAACGTTACTGTAAAAAATGTATTTATATCTTTAAATTAAATTCTAACTTATAAATACTCATTGTAGTAAACCAATTTTGTGTACAAAGTTTATTAAAATACATATTAAGTAATGTATAGTGAACAGTTGTATAACATGATACTTCAATTACACGGTTTCTTTAACCCCTTACCCTATAATCTATTTTTTAACTATGGTCGACACACCTACTTTGTCATTAACAATTCATTGAAAAAAGAGGAATATTCTGGGCATATTTCATGTCTATGTTTGCTCTGAAATATAATAATTGATAACAGAAAAATAGTATTTCATTTGAATACAAAAAAATTATATAACATTTATACATGTTAAATTCTGTTTCAAATCTTCACCACGTATCTGATTCGTTATTAGAAGGCAAGGGGTTAAAATCTACTTTTTAACAGAATTTTTGGATTACAATGATAAAGAATAATTTGTAAAATCTTGTGCAAATACAGTGAAAAGTAATAACAATTATTTTCTCTTTAAAATCCGCAATTTTTTAAAAATAAAAATTTGCAACCGAATGTTCATTTATTATATGGATTTATATGATTTTTAAGTCTCAAATAATCTGATTTTTAATAGTACTCAATCAACTAACAGTATTATTCGAGGATTAACTACATAAAACTAAATCCAGAAAGTTTTTTTTATTGAAGTTTTACTTTATTGTGTAGTAAAATAAATGATAGAATTCCTTAAATAATAAATTTATTCAGTATCCATAAATTTAAAAAAGTGCAATTAAATAAGTAAGCAATTAAATAATAAGCCATTTTCTATTCTCTTTTTTCTCTTTTTCTATTGAAATATAATAGTCAAACGTATTATGTAGTAATGTTATAAAATTCACTATAAATCCCTTGATTCCAAGTTAAGTGGACATTCCTGTGCAAAAAAGAAAACAATTTTTTCCATAACGTATTTGCTAGTTGATTTGTTTTTATAGTTCTGTTACGTATCATCCAACATTGCCTTTTATAAATATTACTTTTCGATGAACACGGTCTAAGCATCGGAAATCATCACTGACATTTGCAGCTCGGGGTACTAATAGATTGAATTTAAACGTCGAATTAGCGACATACCGAATACAACCCGGAAACGGGATCGGTAAACAGAATCCGTTAGTGGTGCGCAGTACACGGTATTAAAATCTCTTAATCGTGAGAGCTGACCGATCATTACAACCACAGCTATGAATGTAAGTTACGGTTATCCTAACCTTTGAATTACTTTATTGCTTGCGTACCACTTTGCTTTCTAATTTCTTTTTCGTTTGATTATTTTTGCTTCATTTAATTGATTTATATAACCATATTTGATTATTATATTTTTAAGGTGTTACGTCACATAGATCATTCCAGATAATTTGTATTTATTTTTCATTAAATAGATTGAAAGTTTTATGACAAAAAATTCGGAGTGATTCAATTAACTTTTATAATTTAATGAACAGGAGTGAAGACTTATAAATTATAAATAACAGAGCTTTTAACATAAATCACTTGAGTAATTTGTATTTATTTTTCACTAATTAGATTGAATGTTTCATAACAAAAAGTTCGGAGTTATTTAATTAGCTTTTACTATTGAATTACTATTAAATCCGGGTACTTAAATTATTTCATAGAAATATAGTTCATGAATACAGTAATTTTCAATTCTGATAATGTATTACATCATTTTTGTTTGAGCTTAACTTCACTTAATCACTTTTACATGTTGATAAATAAATCTGTGTTGTTTCCAGTTTTACAAGTCCACTGGTATTATGAATGTGTCGACCGTGTTTCCGGAAGGATACACTGAAACAGAGAGACCGCCACGTCAAGCATCAGCGAGCGTAAAGGATGATGATGAAGTGCAGGATAGATATAATCGTGAGTATTCGAATTCTTAAAACTTGACATACAGTAATTTCTCCGTCATAACTTAAAACCCTAACCTTTCTGTCATAACGATAAATCTCTATTCATTCGTGACATATTAACCAGTTAACTATGGAATTTAGTTTGAAAAATCTCTACTTGTCAAACGCAGGGCAAATGCATCTGTAATATACTCTAACGAAAAACTGCAGCGAAATGAAAAAGAGTTATATGTTTATCTGACAAAATAACGAATTGATCGTTGGAAAAATTAGTATCATTTTGCGTTTTAAGATGACGCGTATACTCGTCGAACATAATTAACTGGTTAACCCCTTTAGTCATGGTTTTCGTACAAAATTATGTGCACTTACCTAACAACAAAAGACTGCTATTCAATGCGCAATCAGTAATGATATAAATTCTGAATAAAAAATGATAGTATAGTACTTCTATGATAGAAATAGGTTTAAACATAGGGTAGATACACGGTTGCCCGTCATGGTTTTAATATTTTATTAGATACTGAAAGCAGTAAGACAGTGTATATTATAATGTCCGTCAGGTCTGAAGGGGTTAATCTACCTGCTTGCATTAAGAAACTCTACAAGTTACGACATTAAGGATAATTATCATTTCAATTATAAGTGAACCACTTATCTTGAAATAGCTTAGTCCATTTTTCAAAACAATCAAGTTAATGGTTTTAATAACTATAATTCTACGTTATGTTTTTTATTTCTAAGCAATTTTTTTTAATATACTAAACCCAATTTACAAATAAATGGCTTAATGAACCTCACTAAGTTAATTATCAATAAATCATGTGTTAAAGGATGATATCAGAAAATGGTCAAACCTGAGAGTAAGGTTCAAAAGATTCTAACAGTGTGATTAAATTCATATTTAATTGCAATTTCTGTAGTTTTCTCAGGAACTCTGGAATCATTAATTATTGATGTCAAATTTTTCAGAATGCGTAGGATAACACTATGAAACAATTGTTCTGCTCCAATTTTTATAAAAATTAGATTGTTTCAATTGTTTTATTATTCTATTTTTTTTTCTTCTTTTTCCTTCTTATTTTTCTCCTTATTCTCTTACTTGAATATGAATTTCTAAATTGGAATCATTTCCTAACTTTAAAATTTTGTAAAATGAATACTTATTATGAATTAAGATAAAACTCATTCCCAACACTCTATGCTTTTTAAGCTTCAACTTAAGTGTAATTCCATGGAAGCTCATAAAAATTTATGTTCTGTTTTTAAATCATCTAAAGTTAAAATGTACACCATCCAAGGATAGGTTTTATTATTTTTTTGTTGTTTTTTTTGGTCAAAGGATAAAATTGTCTTTACATCTAACATAAATGATCTAGTTAATAGATGGTTGAAGATTATACAAAACAATAGCCAATAATTAATTAATTTTATCCTGAAGATTAAATATATAAACCCAGTAAATAAATACCATTATAATCTAGTCTCTTTCATACCCCATAAATTTTACCCGAAATATTTTTTCTTGTTTCCCATATTCTTTGAAATATATGAACATATTATACATTCTCACATAAACAAGACACCTCGTAGTGTTTTCCACAATTTTAAATGTTAAAAATATACTTTTTGATTTACAATACGTCGAATTTAAATTGAATATTGCATGGAAAAATCTCGTATGAAAAACTATTTCCTATCGCAGTCTAAATGCATACATGGAATTGTAAAGCACACAGGTAAATGCATTTCCGGTGAGAAAATGTGATTCACTGTCTGTTAAACTCATATAAAATTCTTCTATGGTAAACTATTCCGCGAGAATCAGAGTTATTTGCGTTTACATGAGCTCGTCGTTCCTTCGAGCGAGATCATTGTGTAATTATACCATGAAATTGGCTGACACATTGCACTTCCTCCAGCTCATGCCATTTTATAATTCTTAAGAGAACAGTCAGAGAAAGGTTTCCATTGCGTTTAATCTGTTTCTCTTGGAGAGAAATAGTTAGTCAAGCATTTTTTTGCTGAATTTTAATGACTAACGTCCTGTTATATCCCATTTCACGTCAGATAATGAAGACCAAAAAAATATCCGAGAAATAAATTAGAATCATGAAATAAAAGCGATGTATTATATAAATCCATATAAGTATAAATATTTTTATATTACAAATTCTTACTACGAACAGTTTTTTAGTCAAATATTCCTATAAAGCGAACATTTTTTTTATTTTTGTGAGATTACAAAATGCTGGAAATTGAATCTATTTTATAATATAAAATATATTTCTAGGTGGTGTATTTTATTTGAAAAGTTAAATTAATATTTAAGATACCAGCGGATTTTGTGCATTTATACTATTTGCGAACAAATAATAAAATACAATAAACTAAATAATTTTACAATTTTAAGTTAACTTGTAATATATTAACATATAATTAATCTTTGGATGTCCTTAAAGAATATTACAATACGTTTTAATGAATCTCATAATTGATTTCGTTACTATCTACCATTTTATCGACAGAGCAGTAACAACACAATCGCGGTTAATATAATATTAATTGAAATATTTCTCGGTAGATTGCGTCTGTCCAGTTCAAATTTAAAAAGCCATAAAAAGTTCCATTACATTTTGCATTCGTCTGGCATATAGTATGATAATTATAACATTTTAACATTAATAATGAAACATTTTATAAAAATCATATACTGCCCAATATTATAGTATAAAAGTAGCCATTAGGTACAATTATATTTAAACCGAGGTTGACTTTAGTCTGACTGTAATCAGACACATAGCTTAATAGTATACCATTTTAAATATTATTTAAAATGTGAATAAAAACAACAGATAAATATTCTTTAATTAATAACAATAATTTTTTAAAAGTATAATATTTAAATTGTAGTTGTATGTGATATAAAAGATACATTTGTATATACAGCATCGATAATATCTCAGTTCCTCAATCATTGGTAAATTAACGTCATTAAAAACACGTAAGTGCTTCTTCGAAAAATCTAGTCAGATCTCTTATCGAGATTATTAATTGCTACTTATGGACTCATCCATCACCCTTTGTTTCATGATCAATGTTCGTTTCATTTCCTTGCATGCACATAATTTCTTCGAACTTCGTTTGTCTTCTAAAACTTTTAGTCCTCTTTTATTATATCATACCAGACGCTATAAAAGGCTGCTTAATCCTGTATTCCTAATCTCTCATGAAAGTAAAGATCGTACCTACTACTTATGTAGTTTAATTTATTATGTTGTTATGTAGTCTAGTTCATTTATGATTTTTTGAATCATCAGTTTGGAAAATATATATAAACACATAAGCCAAAATTTATATTTCTTTTGTAATATTAAAAAGTATTAATGAAAGTAATATAGTTTGGTAATTTAAAGTTAATGAGTATAATGTTACAAATTTCTAAATTAAACTTCTCCAATTGGACATTCAACACATCAAAGGAAATATTAACGCCACTAGTATATAACATTATTAAAACTTATAATATTATATCAATTAAATAATCTTAATTTAAAAGATTAATTATCCGTTAGTCTCTTTGTTCATAATTTCTTAATTTTAATTCATCCGCTGACATGTCCTCTTCACTAAGTATTTTAAGGAATAAACTTTGTAGTTTCAACTTCTCGATATAAAACCGTCAAAATCAAAATTTCTTTATAATTTTAATCTTACAGAATAGTTGTTTTGAACAAACTAAATCCCTCACACAAAAGTTTGCATAAAAGTCTGACACGACGAGAATTTAACGATGCATCTTTTTTTAATTTGAACAGCAAAAAATGTCAGAAAAAAATTACAGTCCACTGGAAAATTGCAACTTTCTTCTTCATAAATCGAAGAATTCGGTTCGGCGAAGTTCTCTTGTGAATTTTATTTTGAAAAGATATCACGTTTTAAATAATAAACGACTCGTACTTACGCAGCAGTGTAATATAGTAACTGGCCGCATAATTACACGTGTAAGACAACTGCATAAAAGTCATATTTATCTACCAATAAAACGAAGAAAAAAACGAAAAAGAATCCGCGCAGCGATGCGTAATACAGTTAATATCTCTCGATACATCTGTCATAAAGCTTTCAAAAAGTTGCGTGCCCGATGTCTCGATCCGATCTCTCTCGTTCCTGGGGAGCAACAGAAATCTGGTACAGGGGAATGATTCAGCCGCAGCATTTGGAAATTTCCAGATTTCACCTTGACTTTGATTGCACGCCGCACGCGAGCCCGATCGTGCGAATCTCTCGGATAAAACGAGCTGCTACGTGTTACGTGTACTAAGCAAATCTCCATCGGACGAGCTCGGAATTCTGTTTACCGCGCAGCCCCGCTCATTCTTCATTCACCAACGATTACCGTTGCGAGGAAAGCGCTTTAAGACGTTTTTCATGTTGCCCCCACGCCGCGCCGAGTTTTGCAATTAACGATTCGTTACATTGTTTAAACCGATGATTGATTACAACTGACTATTTTGCTATTTTATATATATTTTCACTTCAAACAAATTGCCGATGCACTACGACCTCACTGATCTTAATCATTTTCAAGTATGTTGTTGGAGACATGATTTTAAACATATTTTTCCTTTATATGTTGACTGAGGCAGGCTTTATTCTTTTTTTTTTGGTATTTTATATGCCATTAATTACAAGGTTATTAACGACATCATAGAATAAGTAGGAATGGATTGCATTATCTGATTTATCAGTTTGGTTTCCTTGATAAATTCAAGGAGAGCTTGTATCTTTTTATTTTTCAAATTGTCCTTGAGTGTAGATACTAGTTTATGTTTATTACGAAGAAGGTCATATTTTGTATATTAGAGGATTTAATATTCTATGCACATTGATCTTCACATGGAGTAGCTGGATTTTTTGAAATTTTGTTCAGTTGTTCTTTACTTGGTACAGCAAGGGTG
This sequence comes from Nomia melanderi, assembly GCF_051020985.1. Classification (NCBI taxonomy): domain Eukaryota; kingdom Metazoa; phylum Arthropoda; class Insecta; order Hymenoptera; family Halictidae; genus Nomia; species Nomia melanderi. The sequence continues at coordinate 3,487,094 of NC_135009.1, forward strand.
ATTTTATAATCTTCGAAGAACGAGGCAAGCTTTAATTTCCAAGATAATCGCAAAAACTTTTGCTATTACTACACTGAATTCTGTATACATGAGCGTATCCGTGAGGGACCCAAGCACATCTATATATTCGTCGATTCGCTCCCTCGAATTTCTCAAATTACACTTGGGTACCCTGGGCCACCCTTAACACAGGGCAAAATAAGCTACAGCCCCAGGACGCCAGCCTTTTGGGGCGGTAATGTGCATTTTTTTTAATATTGCCCCTACAAATTGCAACGGTGAAAGATTTTTTTCAGTATTTAAAAGAATAAAAATTTACTCTCTTCTTTGGAACAGAGCAAATTAAATGATTTAAGTATTTTGTCCATAGAAAATGATTTATTTAATAATTTACAAACGTATAATATTATTAACCAGTTTGTCAAATAAAAAACTAGGAAAATAAATACTTAAGTTATACACATAATAAGTTACTTTTGTTGTTTGTTTATATAGATTGTTTTTATTCACATAGGTTATTTGTATTTTGTATGAGTTTTATATTTTTATTTGTTTAATGGAAATATATTTACTTTTTCTAGTTTTGAAGCTTTTGTAAATGATACTACAACATTAAGAATTATTCCCAATACCATTTGCATGGTCATTTCTTATATTGACCCTCTAAAATTTTCTGCTTATAACTGATTTATTTAATTAATTCAGATCTCTATTTTATATGTAAATGATTACTATTTATTTTACACCAATTTTCCCCTTCTTTACTATAAAATGAATATGTGTAAATCATAACAGTTACAGTAAAATACTACATTACCTTTACTATACAAGACCAGTAATTATTTTCCTTGGAGGATAATTCCATGAAAAATTACCCATGAAGCGAATAAATTACATTATTTTGTTCATTAAGATATTAATTTAATTTATTGACTGACTCAATGCTTATTTTTACGTTCAAGATTTTCTTAAAAAACTAACCCTGCATTGTACCATAAAATGTAACCTAATGTCATCATTAACAAGAAGCACGTTGCCAATATGAATAATTCACAAATAATGGCAGTTTCCGTAAATTAGCTGGTGTGCACTAATTAAGCTATAGGAATTTGCAAGACAAATTAGCGACGTCGAGCATTCTCCTATAACGGTGGATTTATGTAGTTTTTCAACAATCTCGAAAACAGAATTCGCAAATATCGAGATTGCATCGTCAATATTATTATACACGTACCGTGAAGTCGCATTAAAGCAACAAAATATTCCATCGGACTTCGCATCCTTTTTAGACGCGAAACAATGAATATCTATGGCATGCATAATGAGAATAATCGCTAAGGAAGTTGGCGTTTTTACTCGTTTCTTCCTAAAGTATTTAATTTAATGAGTCACGTGATCCTGTATCATGGTTAAACACATTACATGTTTACGGTGCGTAACGTAATTCTCACGAAACACATCACGATAGAAGGAAGGTGTATCTAAATGAAATCTCCGTGCTCATTTAAAGAACCAGTGTGAAAACTGTTGCTGATCTTTCATTCAGACCCATAATTTTAAATTTAATATTCAAATTATCTTTTGATTTTTACAATTAAAGAAGATTATCAACTAATTTCTTATGCGTTAGTAAAACAATAAAAAAGTGTATCTTAGTGTGATGAAGATAGAGTTTCATAACTATAAAAAAAGGAAATAAAATAAATAACTAAAACACCATAATTATATTAACTTTGTCATATTCTACTAGGTACTTAAATTGCCAAATTGACTAAACTGAAATCACGTTGACGAAAAAAAATGATATCAGATTTGTTTGTTATATTATTCTACAACTTATATTAAGATTGTAATTTCACCTTTAATAGTGAAGTTTGTATTATCCGATGCTTTCTAGATTTTAATATTTATTAATTAAATAATATTTGTTTTACACCATATGGCGAATGAATTAATTTTTATTCACACATAGAAAAGTACTTTACAGCACGTAATTGAATCAATCATAAAAAGGAATAAATAACAAACTAAATTTTTCGTAAAAATATCCATTATGTATGTACATTCCAATACTACCTCATTGTTTACTTCTATATCATAATTCTTTTTAATTATAAATTCATTTTTAATAAAAGTTATAGTAAACATTTTATTACAAAATAATTATTCGCTTTATAAATGAACAAAATGGAAATGCAAGTCACTTGTATGACTATATCGATAAATGTCACTTACTATCTTTTATAAAACCATGAAGTATGATTGTCGATACATTAAGAAATGAAACAACTGACGGAAAAATGAAATACATCATTATAAATTGACGAATACACCATCAAAGGGACTATCCGATCTATACAAGATAGTTTATCAATTCCATAATCACCTGGAAAATATTTTATTTATGACAAACGGTACGCAGATTTTAGATATGCTTATCAGTATTCTCCTGAATACTCATCTATCACACGCACATCAAGTTCTATTGATCTACAAACTAAAAGAAACGTAACACATTAGTCATAGGGATTTATTTGTTTGAAGAATTCAGATTCAATCCGAAGTTCACAACGATTTCATTTACGTTAAACAAAATATTATTAATTTATTTTTTTATTTCATACAGCGGTTTTAAAATTTTTTAAAAATTGAAGAACAATAGTTAAAACATTAAATTTGATTAATTACTCGAACTTCGAATTTTTAAAGAATTTTTTTTATTCTGAAAAATTTTCTGGTAAATTATACAATCGATAAGTACATTCTTGTCCTTTTTACCATATTATTCGAACCATTAAAAAAGTATAGGTTGACTATGAGTAAAAGTATAGGCCAAAGGTTGTCATTTTTTGAACTAATTTATTGATTTATCTGAAGTAATTTATTCTTAGTTAGTGCGAATATGTCAGTTACATTATGATGTGTAGATTCTATTTAACTTGTGCTGTATTTTATTCTAATGAAGCTATACTTAATACTTTTGAGTTCTATAACAATTAGGGTAACTAATAGTTATGTAAATTCTCGTTTCTATAAAAGAATTAATCAAGACACGAGTCCCATCTTCTGTTCATTTATAACTATATAAACTTAATGTTTGAGGGCACAAAGATCGCAGACTAATAATAATAATTTTATACTTAACTTATTTTTTCTTCAGATCAAAAAATTATTTCAATAGTTTTATTATAGTTCTACACGTTGTGTGGGTATGTATACACATACATAAAAATTTGAATAAAAAAAATTCTACTGTAACTTAAAAAGTAACAACCTGCAGTAGAATGTTACGCAGCTAACGAGCACTATTTACAGCTTCATCTGCATACATTTGATTCGGTATGCATGCTAAATGACAATTGAAATGCATACCAACGCGTTGCGTGCACGGAAATGGCAATAATAAGGGAAGAAACGGAAATAAATAACAAAACAAAAACGAAATACCATGATCGAAAAAGATAAAAAATTTTCAAAACATATAATACGTTTAAAATAATTAACGTTCATTATAGTCAGTAGTAGGTACTTCCAACTTACAGTTTTCATACATTAATTAATAAATATAATGTCGGACTGCATATGTAAGGAAAGTTTTTTTAAATTCTTGCTACCCTGAAATATAGTATTTGTATTTTTAATTGCCATTTTAGTTTCAGACACTTTGGAATTATTCAAATAATATCTAAATATATAAATATGCTAAATATAAATATTGTTTATTATTATTAGAATATAAAGTGTAGAGTGGTACTTTCAATTAGTTTAAATTAAATGAAAAATACGACATGCATGGTATATAGCAGCATTTAAATAAAATTGGTAATTTTACGATATCTTCCACAAATAAATGATGAAAGTGTGAAATTTGAATTTGAAATTGCATGAAGAACACGTGTAGTTAAACACCGCTTAACTTGTGGATCTATTCATCTATGATCATTTCCACTTGCGTTATATTTGTAAGCATTAACCGAAGCTTGGTATTATACCTTGCGCATGATAATTTATTACAACTGATCGCTCATTAGAAGTTGAAACAGTGATTCACAATCAAGCAGATTAGTCAGTCGTATTGGAAAGTCCGCACACTGATCGAATCTTCCATTGCGAAGTCATCCATAATTTATCGAATAGGAAAATATAAGTATTTGAATAAACAAATTTGGATTCCATTATATCTCTTCAGTTGCTAAATTGTAATAATTTTTTTAACTTAATTAACTACATAAAATTACATTTTTTCAAAATTCAGGCACTATTAACCCTATTATCGATCGATCTAATTACTTTGTTATTAATAATTTGTTGAAAACAAAAGAAAATACCAATCTTATTCTATATCAACGTATGCTTCAAAGTATAATTATTGATAACAAAGGAATAATATGTAATTTGCATTCAAAGAAATTGAATAACATTTATGTTCATTAAATTCTATTCGAAATTTTCGGCACGAGTCTGACACGATATTGTAGGGCAAGGAGTTGATACGTTCCGGTGATTAACCAGAAACATTTTCACGAAATTCGAAACTTTTCTGCGGTTTACTTTCCAGTAAGATGCGGCTGTAATGACCAGCCTTCGCTCTAACTGGATTGATTAACTTAGCACGAGCTCTGAACCGGCTTGATCTGTGAAATACGTAATTACACGACAGATTCACGTCGATGTCTGTTGATTTCGACGTGTCTTATTACGCGACACGCGTAACAGGTGTGAGAGGAAAGGCCTCGCAGTCATTCGATCCGATCCTTTTATTGAAAACAAAAATTCAAGTGAACTATACGCGCGCGCGTATGGGTGTGCATTCACTTTTAAATGTTCGTTTTAATTTAATTTAGAATTCATTTTTAACGAAAATGAAAACATAGTGGTATCGTGTAAAAACTCCGTTGTATCAATTAATTTGTCATTGATGATACAATGTGTTTGTAAATGCTTTTTTTAAATGGTTCCTGATTCTGTACGATTGTGATATACTGTTGTAATATGTTTTATTTTCACCATTAATTGCAAAACGATCGTCCACTCCTTATTACTCAGTTTGCTATTTTTTATTACCACATTTACAATATCATTGCATTCACTGTTACTATGAATTTTATTTAAAAAGCTTTGATGATTGAAATTGCTGTACTGGTTTGTAAAGACATATCTTTGATATCAAAATTTTTGTTTACACAAGACTTTAAATTTATGCAATTTCACAGAGAAACTACTGAAACATGCCAGGTGTACATAATAGGATTATGTAACTTACAAGTTTAGTGTACGTACATCAGTGTGACCTTAACCTTAGAGGACACCAGGATCGGGTAAACCTTGTCCGCGATATACTTGGAAAATAAATCTATCTATTGCTGGTTTAGTCTTAAAATTTTGCCAACACGGAATTCCAGCGCAGAAACCGGACTACGATAGCTTAACATATTGTTGATCGGCAATTTTACGCAGAAGCTATCCCATGTCACCAGTTATTATTCCGTCATTAAATATGAAAGTGAGACAATGTAAATAAGCTTCAATATACTCTGTTTATACATGATGAATTAAAATGAAACTTTGGACATATCTTTTATTTAACTTTGAATATATTGCTTTTGGAATATTCTATATTGTCTTGCATTTCAAAAATTTAAATGGCTAATGCAAGTGCAAACACGACTTAACTCGTGACTGGTTAACAATGTGTTAAAATTTTGTTTATTTCTATATAAATTTCGTAGCGTTCGAAAATAATGTGAACATATATTCTGTGTTTTATATTGACATATTTATTGTGTATAAGAAACGCAATCTTACATTTTTATACAACGACGACTGATCTACGAATGAACAAAACAAAATCTGTTTCTAATAAAGTATGTATCTTATCGATTATTTCGTATATAGTATTTATGTAACATATTGGATGAGATTTATAAACATAGCAAAGTTTATTCTTATGTGTATGATTTAACAAAAATACAATAAAAAATACTATTTCATCTATGCAAAGATTTTTTAATATTTAGAAATAATTTTGTGATATATATTAATTTTAGAAAATACTAATTTTTTAATACATATGTTCCTGAAGGAACATGGCAAAATAAAAAAATGTAATATTTTTCAAAATAGGACTTGTAAAAATGTATGCTTAACTAGAATTGAGTGTTAATGGAATTATGTTTAAAATTTTGTTAAAATTAAAATATATTGTAAAATTCGGCAACAATAATTATATAACGAAGAATTATCGAGTGTAGTTATAAAGCAGTTTGAGTTTCATAAAATAGTTACTGAATAAGTCAGACCGAAAAAATGAAGCAATCATTTTGAACTTATTACGAAAGTTAAAAATTAAATTAAATAAAAGATATATATTTCTTTGTCCATTCAAGTTATTTAAAATTGATTTATAATACAGAATATGAAAACCAAATTATATTGACTCAGAATATTTTTGTGAACGGCTGTATTTTCTCTGGTTAGTTTTGATGCAGAAGCAATTTGTAGCTAATTCAGAGATAGTGCACTTGAATTTATCGAGTGCTCATAATTCTTCAGCGATTTTCGTTGGTTCGATTTCCAGAAATATACATTTCAGAGAACATCCGCTAACATCACGAAGTCATAATCATTACAAGGTTGCAAACATGTAACTGGCATCTACCAATACCCGTCATATCCATCTGTTTAATGTCCGTACACACTTGGTGAAAATTACGAGGAGATACACTGACCCTCGATTTATGCGAAAATCCGTTCTACGTGGATTCGCTTTATGCGAATGAAAGTCGTGTAAACAGAGTCTATCGGTACAAGAAAAAATAAAATATTGGAAAGAAAAGCTGGTATAAGTTTTAGAAACACACATTTATTTCACATAGCCTAACAAAAGAGATAATAATAATGACATTTCAGAAAACAGAAGTTCATTTAAAAATTTTATTAAAATTAAAAGATAATGTAAAATTCGGTAGCAACGATTATATAACGAATCAAGAGTAAATATAAAGAAGTTTGAATTTCATAAAATACTTACCGAATAAGCCAGACCGAAGAAGTAAAACGATCATCTTTAACTTATTACAAAAATTAAAAAATACTTTAAACATAATACGGGTAGTATATGTTATACTGATAGAACAAAATGTTCGCTGTTACTAAATTCAGGTCGAGCATAAAAACTATTGCGTAAATAGTGTTCTAATTTATCGCGTAAAAAAAGTCCGCGTAAATCGAAGGTCAGGTGTAATTATAATCGATGGTCGTTTTATTATTAAATTACCGCGTGCCGCCTTATTTTCCCCTTGATCTTCGTGTTGGAAGAACACGAAAACGTGATAATTTCTTGGTAAGTTGAGTCATTGGTGGTAATGCTGTAGGTACGAGAAATTACTATGCTGCTCGTTATTTGTTATGTAATTGAAACCGAGTCGTGGATGTTTCCAGGATAGCGGTGGGGTATTCTTTATTTGTCATGTTACTTAGCTATCGCGGATATTACTCGTATTTTCATAATCAATTTAAAGAAGAAGTTAAACTACTTACATAGATTGCCACCGATTCAGTTTGTTACTGCCTACATAGTTGATCTCAACGAGTTTCATTCGCCACTGCTTAATGTCTGATGTCATTGAGCAGTACTTGTGAAATCATACGCGTATTAATGTGAATTATTTTTCAAATTGTAATTTATTAATCACATATGTATTAATATTAACTACTTCTATGATTTAATAGACATCATTAATTGTACTATATATTCTATAACAATTATTTTATTATTACAACTCGTAATATGTATTATCTTTCGTCTTAGCCATTATTCTTATTATGTTCTTTATTTTTCTTTGTAGTGTTATTTATTTATCCTGTTACACTTTATTGTGTTTTTTCTTACAGTTGTATTAAATGTGTATTAAATTGGCTGCAACAAGTATTATTCTTATTTTTACTGTTAGAAATCATGATTTATAAAATTTTTTTTTCGAATGAAGGGAAACATGTGATTATCATCGGATATTATCTACAAACTCTTTATTTGATTTTTTTAGATAAAATTCTTTACGAAAACATGCCTTATAACTTTAAATAACAATATCTGTAGAATTAATTTCATTTTGTTTATGTAAAATATAGTATTACGGCCGTAACAAATATGTGACGTTGGTAGTGAACCTGTTAAACCATCGTGAGATACAGAACACTCCTTCGTAGCATATAAATTCATTTTAACCTTTAAGTATGTACGTACGATCTCACAAACCTCTATATAAAATATCGTGAATTTCGAAACTATTGAAATTTTCGTTATAAAGTTGATACTATTGCTATGTAGTGACATTTAAACAAGTAAAAACAAATAAATACAATACATTTTTTAATTCGTTTCTACAGACGAGAGTACATAACATTAATCGGTAATTTTCAGACTTCCATACTTTACCTATTAATTGTAGAACTTAATTTCAGAAATCTCTAATAATACTCGCAATGAAATCAAATAACGAACTGTATACTCGTCTAACGCAGACGAAATGCACCTGTAATATATTCTAACGAAAAACTAAAGCAAAACGAAGAAGAATTACCTATTTCTCTGAAAAAACAAATAATTTATCATTGAAAGAAGTATATAGTATTATTTTGATTTTAAGATGACGTATATACTCGTTAAACGCAGTTAATTGGTTAACGGTTAAATTCGCGTCCATACTTAAAGGTTAAGAAATACTAGTTAATAATTACAACACTGCCTGACCTAACTTCGGGTCAGCACAAGCAATAAACAGACCCACGAATGACCCCTATAATAAAATTGCAAATGTTTGGAAACCGCAAATTTTCAACGTCAAAATAAAGACCTATTCTTAAGACTGTTTCCACATCTGTCGTACATTCACTCGCAAAACATTTCCAAGAAGAATTTGTGAATATTCTACCTCTACGCAGAAATTTGCTCCACCGACTCGATTTTGTACCCAACAATCCTCATAAAACACCAAACTCAGAAATTGTGAAGTCTGTGCAGGGAAAATTAATAATGAATCTACAAAACGAACTTGGACATTTATGTATCAGTTACCTGGTAAATACTCAGGTTCGTCAGTCAATCTGCAAAACACAATCGAAATGAATTCATTGTTATTAAAACTATATAGTCTGCCGTGTTTCACCTTCTCGTACAAGCTTAGAGTCGAATGAGCTCTACTGAGAATATTTTTTCGAACGACCACTTGGAAATCGAGGATTACTTGTAAGTTCAATTAGAGTCAGTGTTTATGAATCATTTCCAACTATTTTTAATATATACAGCGAAATTTTATGGATGTCTAGCAATCCTGAAGCTTTATTTAAATATCAATCTTTTGGTGACTAACTTAATCACTGGTTTTCCTTAGTAAGTGCAACATTGTTAACGTTTAAGTATGGTCGCGCGGTCTCACAAACCTCTAAATAAATTTTCTTACATTATGTAAGAAATACAATTTTTAGGTTTCTATACTTAAAGGTTAAATTCACGTCCATACTTAAAGGTTAATACATTGGAGATCAGTAACGTGGTTTTACATTATTTTTAATTTTTTTAAAAGCATGTCAATAACCTAAGTAGTGGTATGTCATTTTACCAGAGATTCTGAAATGGCGTAGAATTAAGTAACCGATATTAAAGATTCAAACCATATTCAAGCAGCGGCGATTTCCAAAAGATTCTTTAACTTGTTAACTGTTCAATTTTATTTCAAAAATCTCTTGCTTTGTGCGCAATAAAATAAAAAAATTAAGTGTGTCCTTGCCAAACACAGGACGAATACACCTAGGATACATTTTAATGAAAAACTAAAGCAAAGCAAAGAAGAATTACACTTTATCTGAAAAATAAATAATTCATCGTTGAAAGAATTAGTATCATTTTGATTTTAAGATGACGTGTATGCTCGTCGGACGCAGATAACTGGTTAACAAATCCCATTGACAAAAAATGACTACGATACAATACGAGGAGTCATAGCCTATCTAAAACCTTTTCATATTTTTATATGCATCCCTGTACCGATAGGAACTGTTTCATTGTTTGTACTCACAATTTTGTTTATTACTTCCTGGAGAATAGGCTATGGCTATAAAGTCACTTAACACTAAACCTACCGAGACAAATTGACCATTCCAAAATTTTGCATACAATTTCCAACACAAGACGTTACCATATCACGATTTCTTTATACGACTTTTCTTAAAATATGCATATATGATATCTTCAATATTTATTTCTCCTTCCATTTTTGTTATTTCTTTGTATTGTACATGTATGTGTATGTTACAGCTATGTTTAAAATAGCGTAGTAAAATAGTGCAGGTTGGCTCTGTTACTTCTCTGATCAAACTTATAGTTGAAATGAAAAAAAAATGTATTTATTTTGTCATTTTATGAAAGTTGCTGTATTTAGTACTTAATCCAATACTAAATTGATCATTATTTATACTGGATTGTGAAAAATATAGCTTTTTTTGAAGAATCGGTCATTTTGATCATCCAAATTAATCTAATTTGGATTACTTAGCGTGAGAAAATAATGAAGACGTATATTTTATAATTTATATTTAAGTACATTACGTTTAATTGATACAATAAACGTAATATTTATGACACAATTGGACAACGTCAGCGACGACAAACTACAATATAAACGGTTGAAATAAACAAACTTTGTTTCTAAAGTAATATTGATTAATTATTGCTATGCTATCTACATTATATATGGGTGTAATGTTTCCATCCCCTGTCCCATAATATCGTATCAGATTCATGGTGAAGATTTCGAATAGGATTTAACGGACATAAATATTATTCTTCCGTTATCAATAGTTATATTTCAGAACAAACATTGACATAGAATGAGATTCAATAAATTATTAATAAAAAAGTAATTAGATCAATCATGGTTCAGAATAAAATTATAGCGCGTAGGGTTAACGTAAGAAACACTCTATATTTATATTAGAGAGCCTCAAACAAGCCTCTGCTCCCTAAAGATTAATTTAATACAATTGACTTAAGAATGAAATCACGTTTGCATAACACCAGTTGATAACCATTGATTAACATATTCCGTGCCACCGAAAGTTTCTGTTTTATTTTGCTTATAAACTGTATGGATTTTTTAAAACGAAACATTTAATTATATTTACGTTTTTGGTGATTTTTATATATTTCGATATCATTTTTTCACGTATCTGTTGCTTTGTAATGTGTATCGCTATTCTTGTCCACATATCTCATAAAAAATATTTGCTTACAAAAATTGGTATGTACCAAAAATGGTACACGTTGCACTGAACGTGTTAAACAAAGTCACACTTACTTATATGGCTTATATTAGCTATCGTAAGAGTATTATACTACATATTTCTACACATTCCGACATTTTATATTCACAAGAAGACATTCTAACCTTTTATATTCCGAACCTCATCCTCAACCAGATTAACTATTGATAGAATCTCAGATTCCAAAGAAAATAAAAAATCTCTCCCCCCCCGCGATTGTTGTTGTAATTATGACATCATCGTCGAAGCACAGCACAAGTATCTCATTACACAGGCGCTTTTATGCATTGACATTCATAATTTCTGTTCAAGAAAAGTGCCCCGGGGGTACACGCTCTTTGCAGCCTTTTGCGGCATCAGAGATCTTTAATTTCAGGTTCGGATTACTTACTTGCTCGAGAGCGCAAAGAATATTTCATTGAATAAGGTGCACGGGCATTCACGTATTCCTTAAAAAAATAATACAGTAAAAGCCCGTTTAACGGGGTTTCTTTCGAATTCTTTATTTTATAGAATATGAAATTAAATAATCTTATATTTTATAGAATATAGAATTATATAATTCCATACTTTATAAAATATAAAATTCTATAATTCTAAATTTCATAGAATATAAAATTCTATAATTCCATATTTTATAGAATATAAAATTAAATGGTTCTATATTCTGTTTGATTCACGTTATTACTCATTCACTCTATTACTCTGTAATGCATAGCACAAAATCAAACAGAAAGATTGGTATACTTCTTATTTACTGTCCTGAGTTACCTATCCTCATTATTTACTCATTAAAACGACCTTGTTTAACACTGTTTCTGTTAGAATTTCATTTTCTTTGGAACATATTCTCCGTGTTAAACGGGCTTTTACCGTACTTTCTTCAAGACGTCCCTTTTCGGTACACCGCAACGTCTGACTTAACAGAAATTTCGTGGGGACTCCGATTACTTCTGCGGTTTCACCATGAATCTTGTTATACCGCGAATGTTAACGATTTTTGCCATCGATAAAACCGTTCAGCTGCAATATGCGTACATGTAGGACAATTGATACGTCGCTCGTGATGGTCGAAGGATTGGTAACATTATAGATAACATCGTCGGATATACGTAACTGTTCCGTTGAGCGATTCGTTATCGTATTTATTTCTGTGCTAATTAACTCTCTGCATTCCACGAGTTTCTTAACATGCAGGGGTGAGAATTAAACGGGTGTTTATGCAGAAAAATGTAGGATATGTTTAATTTGAAACGTAGACCTTTGTAATGTGAAATGTTTGTTATGTATACATTAATGTAAGTTTCAGAATTTCCTACCATGTATACATGTATCAGTGAAACATAACACAATGCAATAATAATCAAAATGAGTGATAATTATAATTATAATTCAATATAGAATTGTATGTTCATTTTATGATTTTAATTGCAATCTTTCATTAACAGCTACATAGAAATACGCTATTGATCAAAAGTATGGGACCACTTGATGTGTAACGTTACAAATTAAAAATGATATATTGTACAAATGTATAAGATAAAATAATTAAAAATTATATATCTTTACATTTGATTAATACACTTATGTCCATGTTCCTTTATTCTACACAAAAATTCTCCAATGAAAGTTGTTTACAAAAGATGGAAGTTTTTCGTTTAAGCGATGTATCGATCCAAAACTTTTGTTCCACAGTGTATATTTTAATTTAATTCGTGATAAGTTACGTCTTTGTGAATGTTTACGCCCAAAACCTGATTAACAGGTTAAAAGTGAACTACAGGATTCGCGACACAGTAGTGTCAATGTATTAGTTATTGATGTCTACATGTCCCTGATGAAACTAACCACAACGTTGATGAACTATTGCTTTAACTTTCTTTAATGCCAATAAAATCTTACCATATATATTTCATTACTAAGAAAATTAATAAAAAATGTTAAAAATCACTGTTATGCCATGACTGCATTGAAAGAACATCATTCAACATATCGAATACCATATTACTATCATATCCTCAATTGTTGAAGGATAATTAAAATTTCATTGAAAATAAAGACATAGGTACGCAAATTCACTAAAATATAATATTAACACTAGAACTACTAGACAGTTCAGAATAGCCCATTCTTGACTTCTTTTTATGATTAATAAAAAGATAACAAATGGTTCTTTGAGTAATTACTGAAGATATTGATTTAGCAATACGCAAACTGGATCGTAAAGGAATGGAAATCTTAATAGGTACACTTTTGGAGTTTTTATAGGAAAATTTGAAAAAGTAAATTTAACTGCTCGGTAGTTTTAGTGTTACAACGTCAAATTAAAAAGAATCATCATGCTCCATTTTAATTATTATCTTATCATTATTATACTAAATGTCCAAGATCATTTACTATCACGTAACAAAATTAGTCCTTGATACATCGACAAAGGTTACCTTAGCTTATTTTTAAAAGTATGAAATTCAAAATGCGGTCAGGTATCTTTCAGTACGCATGTATCCACATATTTGAATACTTAATACTGTTAATGGTAAATGGCATTAAGATTCCAGCCTTGTTGTGAACTTCGAAGCACATGGTCTTACGATCAAATTAAACCGTGTATTTAACCACCACAAACAGATTCCTATGTCGTGGCTCGTTAAAACCATTATCACGTAACAAGTAACCGTGTTCGTTCAGCTAGCTGATCGCGCATGTTTCAGTGTTGTGTTAAGGTAATTTTCCTTCTACTAGTAGCTTCTGCGGTGCACGTATCGCGTAGCAACCTCGTGAAAATCTACCACGCCTGATATTATTCGCGTAACGCTTTGTTTCGCTTCCTAGAAGCTAGGCAATTGTTTCTCTCCCAAGAGAATCTTTTTTATCGGTCACCAATTTCGACAGGAAACGAGATTCACGCCACGTTTGCGATATATACACCATTTGGTTTACAAGACATTTTATCGATATTAACACTAAAACTACCGAGCAATTAGAATGACTTATTTTCAATTTTTTATAAAAATTAGAACAATAAGTCCCTTGAAATTTGAAGGGTCTCCTATTCTATATCTATGTAAATACACAAATTTAATTTAAAATCTTTTGCCTTTAGAATTTAAATAATTGCAAAATAAAAATTTTGAAATGAGTCAATTTGACCCGTCCGGTAATTTTAGTGTTAAAAGCATTGAATATTCGAAATGATTTTAAAAATAAACAATTTTACTTGAAATCTGAAATGAATATCTGAGAAAACTAGAAATAATCTTGTTACCATTTTTACAGGGATTACATATCAATCATATTAAATGCTCCGTAGTTCTAGCGATAAAACCTGATTCATATTTACAAATAAGACACTGGCAGAACTACATTGAACAAGAAATACAGTGACATAATGCAGCATGTTTAAAATTGAAGTAGCACATAATCTAACAATTTTCAAACGTAACATTATTAATATGTTTCATAGACAGTGAAAATCTGAATTAATTAATTTATTCAAAATTAGAGTTTTACTTAAAAAAAAGTTTCATGGAAATGTGAAGCGTTTAATACCATTTAATTTTGTTCTATAATATTTTTCTCTACCTCCAATCCTTTCAAACGTATAGCTGCACCCAGTTCCGTGGGATTTCCTGTCAGGATGTCTTATTTTAAACTAAATAAATATAATTATCTTTGGGACTGTTTGTTCTTTAAAAAATGTAACCAAAGCAATTTTCTTCTGCTTTGAGAAAACAGTAATTTGGTAACGTTAATTTATTTCTACAACGTGTATAGAAGATATAAAGATCATACTGTTTTTCAAGTATCATTATGTAATTTTTTGGAATTAATCATCGTAGCAAGCCATTTTCTACAAAAAAGTGTTAACCTATCTATGTCAAGAATCTATCAACATAGAAAAAATTGAATTTAAATCGTGTTTAAAATAACGAATACTTTCGAAGAAAATTATATTTACAGATTAAAATAGGACACCCTGTATTTATATTTTATATACACATATGTTCTCAGTATTTTTATTGAGATTTTTGTGACAATGATGTATGTCGAATTGCATTACAAATATTTCTTATCATGAATATCAAATATGAAAAGAATAACATTAAGTGTAATGTAATTTACTCTCAAAGAAAATGCTACAAAAAAGACTAAAGTGATTTATAATTTTTAGACGAATATAAAGTCATGTATAATACGGTTCGTTCAGATAAATTTAGATAGGTTAAGAATTGAGAAACTCTCGTTTAAAGCATACACAATTCTTTACAATGCATTCAATCTCATATTTCTCATAATAAATTATATACTTATATTTATTATGTAGTATGTCGAACATTTAGTGGTACTATCGAGAATAGAATAATTTTGTACGAAAATATAGGATGAAAATGTTCGATACAATTTTTTCATGTAGACTCTACACGGATAATTGTCTGAATACACATAATACAGTATAATCAACAAGAAACCATTCTACATGAAAAATGTTCAACAGAAAAGTAAAGATAAAGGATATTTTTACTAGACTTCAAATAAGAAAGTTCAATTCTACATTTACTTATTTTATTTGTATTCTCGACATACTTTTTCACATGAAATCGCGTACTTTCTAATCACATTAAATTAAAATGGTGGATCAACTTTATTTTTATTATTATTTATAGATCATTAAAACTATAATCCATTTTAACACAATTTTATTTCAATTTTATTTATTATTAATCTAATAAAACAAATAATACAAAAAACAAAATATTCTTTACTATCAGCTTCCACAATTCCTCTGTAAACATGTTAATTTGTCCAAGTATCAACAGTCTACTCATTACCAAGAGAAAACCTTAAAAAGCAGTCTCAATTATCTTAGTAATTTAACACTAGAACTACCGAGCATTTAATACGATTGATATGCAATCCCTACAAAAATAGTAACAGTAGATTATTTTTAATTTCTTCAGACATTCATCAGAGTAATCAAGTGAAAGTATTTATTTTCGAGTATTCGAGTATTTCGAGTATTCAATGCTTGAAGGTATCAATACCTGCGAAACACATAAACCGAAACCAGTCAGTTCCACTGATACGGTAGTTCTAATGTTAATTAAACAGGTACGTTCTCTTAAGCAGTTTCATGAGCCATAGTATTTTGTGAGACCATCTTTTCGTGTTACAAATAATACAGCTCATAACAGAATACAAAGTACTTTCTCCGCGAGTTCTCAAACGTGAGGTCTTGAAAGGAATCAATCTACAATAGTTCGTTAGGCATTAAAGCTTTCACGGAAATCCTACGCCGTTCAAACTATTGTTGCATTATATTCGTTGAAATTAAGCGTCGTTATCATTCGTTAATAAATTAGGACGACCGCACGGTATGAGAACAAACGGCGTCACGTGCTCCCCATTTTCTTCTTCCCCCTGATTTCTAGGCTCCGATCGTTAAAAAAGGAAAGTTTTCGCTGTAACGTAGTTTTTGCGACGCCACAGAAAAGAATGACCACTGTGCACAATATAATTGTAGCGATTTCGTGGCACATTCACTGGCTGGCAAGTAGAACTGTTCCCTTTCGTTAGTTGCAATTCCGGAGAAAAGAAAGTTTCCAATTGATGTTTTTTTACCAGGATCCAGATAAGTTCGCGGTATTGCCAAGAAAAAAACAATTTCCTTTGTAAAAGCACAATAGAAAATGTAACACTAAAACTATTAGACAGGACAAAATCATTCACTCCTGATGTCTTCTTTTTGTAATTATTCAAAAGATAATATATGTTTCTCTGAGAAATTATTAAAGAAATGTTAAAAAGTCAATTTAACTGCTCGGTAGTTTTAGTGTTAATTTCATCTTTGAATGAATTGTTCCTTACATCACTCTTGTATATTACTGCTTTGATAATGTTCAATTGATTTTATAGTAAATTTATCATCTAACTCATAGGTCATTAACATATTACATGTAGGCCACTTTGCTCATTTCAACTTATACCAATTACCATCAACTCATTTATTTATTATTCAATGTGTTTTCGGGATATTTAATTGTAAATAGAAATACTTTCAACTATAGGTGGAAGAAATCAAACTTTGGGTTTTAACATAAAATGTTAATCAAACATGTCACATTTACCTATCAAATATATCAAATATATCACTACAAATGTGAAAACAATAAGAATTTTTAATTATTACAGAATGTATATTCTTGAATCAGTTATATCGTCTCAAAAACGAATGCAACACTAAATTTAAATGAATTGCACAACATCAGTTATATGTAGTTCCTTTTTTATGTATCTAATATTACAATACATTATTAGAACGTTATAATATAAATGTCACTTTAGGTATATTTAAAAATTTACTATATACCTAAACGTATGAGTACGTTATGGTTAAATGAAAGCACAACGTAATTTCGCATTATAACACTAAAACCAGTGTATAGACTTTTATCATTTATTTTAAAATAGTTGATATGCACCTGCATAAATGAATACGTGTGCTAACTGTTGGTGGTATGCAGAAGTCACTCCTATTCTGCGCTATTTCAATCATTAACATTTAACCCTCACTCAACAGTCTAATGTTAGTTTATTATTAAAAATTAAATCATATTGAAACAACGGATTTACAAATACAATAACATAAAAAATCAGTTGGAAACTTTATACTGGAATACAAAGTCATGGAATAAAAATAGGGTAAAAGTGGACACTTTTTTTCTGATAATAATTATATCCAATGATTCTATTTGAATTGACATTTATACTGTTAAAATAAATGAGAACAATAGGCATGTCAATTTGAAATATGTAATAATAAAAAAAGCACATTAATTAGAAAACGTGATAAGAATATTAATATGTACATTGCATCAGAATAAGAAAAGGTTGTTCTTTTATCTATGTAACTACTTACATTTAGAAAAGTAAGAAAATGTCCTTCCATAAACAATTATATTTTCTTATTAATACAATTATTGTAATAAATTACTTGATTATACGCAAGTTACTATTTCCTACGTAAAATCTGATCGTTAAATAATGAATTGGTACATTATTTATTCTGTAAATTAAATGAATTTAACACATTGTACGTGGGAGACATACTAATACCCCTAATACATATTTTATGTTGAAAGTAAAAATTTTATTCCTTTTACGTATATTTGAAAGTATTGCTATTTGTAATAAACTATCTCGGAAACACATTGAGTAACAAATAAACGAGTTGATTGTAATTGATTTAAATTGTGATAATCAAAATGGCATGTAATGTGTTAACACATTCGCATCGGGCAAGTTTTACTAAAACTTGTCTATAAAACGGAGTATTTTAATTATATAAAAGTATTTCAACATATCTGTATTAAAACTACGATAATTATTTTCACTTTAAAGAGTAATTGATTAATATTAATTAATTTTAAAAATTAACATATAATATAATATAAAATCTACTATCTTAACACATTCGCATCGAGAAACAAAAATTCTTCTTCCCCGATGACAATGCTTATTTTTTAAAAATGAGAATTCTCAAAACACAAAATATCAATAGTCGTACTAATTTCGCAAAATAATAAGCAACACCCCGAAATGATACCAGTGAATCATGATTTTAATACTTCTAAACAAAATATCAATAGTTATACTACTTTCGCAAAGTAATGAACAACATTCCGAAATGGCATCGGTGAATCACAATTTCAATACTTCTAAGTACTCATTGGGCCGCGTAACATCAGACGATGGAAATGAAGCGGCAGGTGTGCGAAACATCTATTTACAGGAGGCACTTTGCTACGCGGTGACCCAATTAATGCCGCTTAATTACTATCGAGGGACGTGCGTGGTGCCGGCACGGCTCGGTTTTGCAATCCCAAAGAATTGGACCATCATGGTTATCTCCCGGTAGAACAACGCAGCTTCTAGATAACTGCTGATAAGTTAGCAGCGAAAATACTCGGAGTGGTGTGTTGGTGCACACCACATTGCGCGTTATTTACATACCATTGTTGACTCTTACGTTATAATTACCATGTTGATACTAGCTTGGTATCTATTCAGTGATGTTCGCATTGGGATACTCGAGGATAAGAGGTTAGCTACTGAGAACAACCCAAACAGTAAAGTCATGTAGTATACCAATAAATAATTCGTTATCGTGTTTCTAATCACGTAAGAATGTCCTGTAATGATTGTATACTTTTAATGAGAGAATAATCCATAAATAATATATACATACATATAGTATGTTTTTCTTTTTAATAGCAAAAGTGAAAACGGTAAATTAACAGTAAAATTAAATTAGTAGACGTATTAAAATATATTATACAATAGAGTATAACAACAAATGACTTTTCATGGAAAATAAATTATTTATAAAATAACAAATTACTGACACATTTATAAATAAGAAATGTCTACCATTCTCACATTTTTTTGTGTTTTCATAGAATGCAAAAATCAGGTTTCATTTAAATAGTGAATTTTAATTAAGTAATTTAAAATACGAGAAAAAGAATCGTTATATTATGTTATTCAATCTCTGGTTAATAGTTTTTATTCTGCAATATTTATCGGCGTGTATATTTTTCCGAAGTTTTGCTTGTTGAAAAAATACAGCAGTAACTATTAAAATATGTAACCTCTATTCTTCTTAACAATAAATATTCACTAGATTCTTAAAGAATTTATTCATTCCTATTCGAAGCCTAAAACTGTGTACTGGTTTATATCTCTTACAAATAAAATATTTGAAATAGTAGTAAGGTACATATAGACACTACATTTATTTAATCATATTTTTAGTTTTCGGCATTGATAAAAAAGTATAGTATGCATACCTAACAGTTTTATCTCTTATGGTATTTTGCAATAATGTAAATGTTGAAAACTATATCATTTTTTACACAATGAAATATATAATTCTTTCTAAGTAACAGATTAAGAAATTAATTGTAAGTTTTCAAACAAAAAATTTCTCATAGTATACGTAATATTGGAGAAAAAAGGTATACATATGAAATACAAAAGTGTAACAGAAAATGTTATATATATAGTACTTTGAAATTGTCTGGAAATTTATTTTGAACATTTTCTGTTACGTTTTTTTACACGTTACCGTAGCAACATTACACTGCATGTCGTAAAACAAGAAACTACATCACACTCTGACGCCTTTATTCGAAAACTATGGCCAAACGTTGCTTATATAACAACGTGGTCGTATGAATTGCAAAAACCGCACGATAGAGAAGCTTATGAGATAGTGATATTAACCTGATCGCAGATTTTCAAATGCATATCCTCTGCATCGTGCAAATTAGTCGGGAAGTTTACAGTTCACGATCAAACTTACGCAATCATTTTATAATCAGTGAAACAGATGATTAATTATTCTTATCAAAATAATAAAATGTTTCGCAGTAATTATAATAATTAAAATATATGGCATAATTGTTACGAAGAAACAGGCAACAAAACAATATAGGAAAAATGAAGAAGGAAAGTGTGAAATACAAAAGGAAATGAAAGAAAAGCTAAATATATAAAAATATAATCCATCGAACAAAATAAAGATTTTTACAAATAACTTGAATAAAATATTAAAATTATTAAGTCCATTTATTATATTTAAAAACCCATATTTCTATAACCTTTCTATTTTTTAAATTAATTCATTAAAATTTGTACATCATATACTTCCGTTATACATTAAATAATTACGCTCTCATAATTTTCCAAGTTTTATAGAATCATTTCCTATTAATCTTGATTAGTTTTTTAATAATTTATTAATTATTAATCTTAATTCTTAATTAATTAAAATTATATCTTACCGTGTTTCTTTTTCAATCGAAGTCATTCAATTTTTCCCTGATCATTTGTAGTTTCCACATTTGCAAATGCAGCATCCTTTCCATAATTTAATAACTAATATTTCCTTATGAAGGTCATTTTTTACTGTCACTTTATTTAAGAAAATAATTGTTTTAATGCACCAACTTGATAGATTCTAGTCCTCTTTAATTGCCGCACTAACAGTGCTAATACTTAGATACATAGAGTTTTAGTGATTCTTTTCATCGGTGTTAGAGTATGGTATTGTCTACCCAAGAATTAGTCTCCTAGACGAATAATTCTTTTACAAACAAAATTCTAATTCCGTAACATTTGAATAGTTGATACTCTTTCATCGTACAAATTTTTAAATTGCATTATTATAGAATGTTTTAAAAACAAAATAATACACTTACAAATAATGAATAATTGTTCTTCATTCGTTATATGTTTGATTCTGAAAGATGTATAAAAATTGAACTCTTGAAAAGTTTGTAAGAATGCAACACTATACAGAATTGATATAAAGATAATTAACCTATGGATACATAATCAATCTGAATAAACTTCCTCATGGATCTAATTTTATTTTTTACTGCACGCAATGCGTCACCATGAAAATAAGTCAGAATATAATATTCTTTCAAATTATAAAAATTTTGCATTTTGACGCAAGATATTAGCACATAAATAATGTAATTCGTCAAATGTACCCAAAAGGTTAAGAGCAGGAAAAAAAAACTTAGCATCGATTGGACGGGAGTTAAAGTATATTATATTATTGATAAAACATAAAATAAAGAGTTAAATATTTCATCACGTTATTAATGAACTGCAAGTGATAACAATAGTTTTAAATAGTAAATTACGCTTGTAAAATATATTCATCAAACTATTGTTTCATAATGTATTTTCAAATGAAGACAGCCTTATATAAACAATTTTCAATGTAATATTATGTTGAAAAACATAATATCAATTTAAAGTAATAATTAACAAAATAATTTTTCGGTTAGACATCAATACAAAATTGTTTAAATTAACATTTTATATTTCCTAGGTAACTTTCATTTTTCACGAAAGAAAGAAGCGAACATTGTGTAATTTAAGTTTGGAGTGAATACTTGTAGTAATTAGATTGAAACATGTTCGATAACATCTGTGATATCCAATATGATAATCTTTGTTTGATGTATCTAAATAGATGGCTTTGAAAAAGAAAATATCGTACATAGAAAAACTGTTTTTAATAACAACCATAATATATTTTTAAATAATTTTATTTTTGACAAAAGGCATTACTGTTTCTATGTAACGTTTTAAGAAATAAAAAAATACATTCGAGGATATGTCAATTGTTCTTTTGTTTAACACTAAAACTACCAAGCATTTATTGGAGTTGATATATAATTCTTATAAAGATTGAAACAATAGATTTTTTTCGATTTCTTCAGGCATTTGTTATAGTATTTAAATGAAATTATTTATTTCCAAAATCGTTTCAGATATTCAATACTTTTAAAATATCAATAAATGTACAATAAGAACATTACCACCCATCTTGACGGGTTCGGTAATTCTAACATTAATTACAGCTTATAATTAAATTTGCTTACAATTATTAATTATATTATTTTCATAAAAGTGCGTATAGGTAAGTATTGTAATAAGAAGCGAAAGCAGTGGAAAAACGGCTGAAAAATGATAACTATAAAATTTGAGATCCATCAAACGAATGGGTTTCATAAATTTAGTATCAGATACTATTCTCCAATTAACTAGAAACGAAACAAGGCATGCTCATCTTCGGTAGTGCAACGTGAAAAAAAAACTCTTCTATTGACACGTAATGCGTACTTTTAAAACCGCGTCATAACATGGCAATAAAGCCTCGAAAATAACCGATTTGCAATTCGCAACATGGCACGCAGTCGTGCGAGTTTAATTTTATAACGTTATGATGTGCGCTTGACAGAGATATTTCCGGTTTTTCGCTCCTTTGCATTGCGTGCCGAGATAAATTAAAAGGATATTATCTGAAGCTAAGTCGTTTCATAATTGTGGCGCTGGTCGATTAAAGTGCTTCGTACAATGTGAGTCGTAATCAGTGTCAGTTTATGATAAATATTCGCTGTAGCATTCTCTGATAGGTAATTGACAGTAATATAATTACGGTTAATAAATTATTATTACAAAAAGAGTATAATGTAAAAATTAACTCCAATTAATGAATGCTTTTAAATTACTATACAGATTTTGAAGCGTTTCGTGTAGGTAATATTATTTCATTTCATAATCCTTCGAGTACACATACGGTAACTATATTAATTTCGTTTATCACTTTTCTTCTTATGACTTTCTAGTTTTATTATGCTGTGCCCATAACTTATCTTACTTCAATGTATGATGGTATAATTAAAGTTTAATAGATTATTACATATAATGATATAATACAAACTTTTTTTAACTATTAATTTATGTCTTAAAAATATTACGGTTAATTTGAAATATTATGCATTTATAGCAATATAGAATTTATACATGTTTGCTTTGATTATTTATATCGTATTTTATTAAACTGATATTCTCTTGGGTGAGTACATATTTATAATACACTTGGATTTGTATAAGCTAATGGCTGTAGAAGATATTAATATGTAGTTTGCCAAAAATAAAAATCATAGAGCCACAATTAAATTTAATTTTTTTATTAACACCAACCACAGTTCATTATTATAATAATATCACCAATTTTTCCTCATATTTACAATATTATGTTTCGTGGATGATCTGATTTTCACATAACAAACCTTCAAATATCAAAATAAACTTTTGCGTATTTACTTTGATAGTGTTGTGTGTTAGCTAACTGTAATTTGCATTAACATAACAGTGCGTCATGTAAACCTGTAATACAAGAATGCTTTTCTACGCAATGACGATAAGATATCTGAGTAATGCAAACGTAACGTTTTATAATCGTATTACCCTAAAAGTAAAGTCTGAGAATTATTATCTCTAGTACGTCTTTAAAATATCATTATTATGATATATTTACTTTAAATATGCAGTTAAATACCACGGAAAGTTTTTGCGATAAGCTAAGGATTACGATTAGATCGTTGAGATTAAACCACGACCAACATATTTTTGAATCAATAATCTTTTTCTGATAAATCATATTTATACGTTTATAGACATGAAATTAAACATAGTTTTATTTATTATCCTGTGTTGTTTGTAAAGTTTTCTTTATTTTAATTCACGAAGTAACAATGTCCCTATAAACCAGACTTTTAACATTATTACAATTAAATCGTTTAGTTCATTCCTTATGAATGCATACTGTTTTCTTGGTACACAAATTGAGGATATATGAACTTGGCATATGATACAAACATTTTATAAATAAAATGTTAACAGAATTATTGCGAACATTATTCCAATGTCTTTTATAAATTGTCTTTTTAATTTTGTCGGTGTATCTACTTTTAATTATATGATTTTAATAATTATTTTTGTATTGAACATTTAGTAGTACAGACAAAATTCAGTTGAATTATGCATAAATGTATTTAGTATATACATTATAAGCATATTAGATTTCCAAATTACAATTCTTGAAAAATGTATAAACATATAAATAAGTAGTAATACTTGAAATAGTAATTTTCATTCACGTGTAATGAGAATTGAACTTCACGTTCCTAAAGTTGACGAAATGATTTTAAACATTATAAATTATAATGTCAACAATGCCAAACAACATGGTTAACATATTGACTTTTATAATTACATTCACATTTTCGTTTGTTAACAAATCCAATACAACAAAGCAACCTATTTAAAAAATATAAATATATTACGTTTAATATTAATATTCATCTTTACCACAAATAATTTGAGGACGTTTATTCTATCATTGAATTACTCATAGTAAAAATAAATTAATATTAAATATAAAATCTTGAAACTTTCGAATACGTCACTCGCTCGTATTAAATTTATTAATGAAATCTGAAAACGTTTATTCCACTGAATTATATCATAAATTCGTTCAAGTGTATCAAACATTTTGTCATTAGCTTCATGTAATAATAAAACAACTCTCCCGCATTTTTAAATTGACCATAAACAGCTTTTTAATACTAAAACCACCAGACGGGTTAAAATGACCCGTTTCTAATTTCTTCTTTTTGCAATTATTAAAAAGGTAACAAATGTATCTTTAAAAAATTGTTGTTGTTTTTACAGAGAAATTTCAAAAACACAATTTAACTGCTCGGTAGATTTACCGTTAATCGCCACAATTATCCACATTTTCAATAAATTGCAATAAAATTCTCAAAATTACAACACACTCAATCAAACTTATTTGCATTACCACCTAACAGAATCAAAACTCCACATACCAACGCAACAAAGATCCCAAACATCAAACGACACAATCGAACCACGCAACAACCTAGCAATACATCCCATCTCGTCGAAACATAATTACAATCACGACGTTAGAATCGGCACGGTCCATTAAAGACGTACGAATCCATTATCCGGCGCTGCAACGTGTCAAGGATAGCCGCGATCATGAGTCCGCGGATCGGGCCATCCTCCTGGATCGTGCCAGGCAAAAACAGACGGTTGCTTGCTTACCCACGCGCCGTTTTGAATGAGTTTTTTGAGAGAAGAACACTTGGTGGGGTTACGATGATGAAGAGGTTGAAGGTGGCGGAGGTGAGAAAGGGGGGATTCGCGTGTCGATTGGGGGGAGGACAGCGGTGGAGAACAGCGATATATGAAGGCGAAACTGCCGCTCTACAGACTCAATAGCCCAGAAACTCCACGTGGTGTACTGTCGAACCCACGCTGAATTCGCGGTGTGCGACAGAAACGACAGTGTTCCTCCTTTTTTTCCTGTCTTCTCTCGTTCTCCATTCTCTGATAACGCTGTTCTTCGCTGAGAACCGATCCGCGTTCCCAATCAAGTTGTCGTAATATTCGGACCGGTAATCGAGGTGATAAGCGGCCAGCATTGTTCTCCGGTTTCGGGAGTGGGACGGGTGGTTCGCGAGCGGTGATCGATGATCGGTACCCTCGGGAAATGGTAAGAACAGTTCAATGAGAGCATCGTCTGCTGGCCAGCGGCTCTAGTGAAAAATCGGAAGAGGGTAGTTGAGAAGAAACGTTCGTTTAAGGTGGTGTGTGCTTCGGAACAATGGGAAAGGGTTGGAAAGGTATGTTGATTGTTTCTTTTTTTAATACTGAAACTACCGAACGATTAGAGTGACTTATTTCTGAGTTTTCGTAAACAATTGAACAATTGGTTTCTTGAGATTCGAAGGGTGTCCAAGTCTTCTAGTTGTGCAAGTACGAGAGTTTAATTAAAAATCTTTTGCAAAAATGCCTTTATAATTTAAACTTTTACGAAATAAGAATTCTGAAGGTTAATTTGACCTGTCCGGTAGTTTTAGTGTTAATTTTTGGAGCAGTGTTTGTGGAAGTTGATGCATTGTTTGTGGTGGTTGTTATTGTTGATCGTTGTTTTGGTGATAGATTTAATAGGTGAAGAGATTTTTTAGTTTATGGTCAATTTTATGTACTGGTGATGTTTTATGATCGTGTACGAGTTAGTCATGATATTATTACTTAGCTTTGTTTTTAATGTTTTAAAGGAGATAGTTTCTGAAAAATAAATCAATTAAGTGAGATTTATTTTTATATAATTATAACGCTATCTAGTTTTTTATTTCATCGTGATTTCTATTGGATAGTAAATAATAGCTTGAAAAAAATAAACACAGTTCGGTCCAGCTGTATTTAAATACTGTTACGAATAATTAAAGTTTTGAACACTAGAACCATCGAGCGTTTAGTATGCTTAATATGTAAACTTTATAAAAATTTTAGCAAGAAATTTTGTTCAGTTTCGTCATATTTTCAATATAGAATTCAAGTGAAACTATTTATTTTTCAGATCACTTCGTATATTTAATTCTTTTAAGATGCCAATAATTGCGAGATAAGAAAAATGAAATCCATCATTTTGATAGGTGCGATAGTTCCAGTGTTAATTGATTTGTTGAAAAATAACTAAAACTGAAAATATTATAATATCTGAATCGAATACCATAAAAAAGTTCCTAATTGTTATTAAAATCTGTATATACATGTATATAAACAAATATCGTGCTATTTTCTGTCCTATCGGAATGTATGTAAATATTGAACTAATAATTCAACGGTAAGACACGCACGACGGCGATGTCTCCGTTTCAGACTGTTGGTTCGATAATAAATTACACAGGAAAATTTTTTTGTCGCTTCACGGTATACGATTCACTGCGGGCGGAGTTAACCAGCGAAAATCATTTGCACAAGTGTTATGAAAGCCGTCGCGCGCGCGTGTTCCTATTTCCCTATGGCTACTAGCCCATATCTCGATTACGCATTTACGCACGCGTTATTCTAGAGTAGCTCGTGCTTAAACCGTGTAACACCGTTAATCTCAAGAGAGAATCAAATGTGCTACGCGGTGATAATAACAATTACGCGATAGTTTCATAAGAGAACTGATAAATGGACCACTTGGTGTGCAGCCAAAAATGATATAAATTAATAAAACTTGAAAGGTCAAAAATAATGGTTTATATAAAGTTAACATTATTCGTATGTTTTATGGAAATGTAAATTCATTTGAAATATTTATTAAATTACTTTTTCGGTTGCAAGATCTCTATTTGTCATCTAATTAAAATGTTTTAATATTTAGTTTGTTTTTTATAATAAAAAGCATAATACGATTAGAAATTCGAAAATACATAATTTGAACATTTCATTTTTAATGCAGTAAATATTGATTTAATTATTTTTACAGTAAAATGTACAATAAAAGCCACAAATTTATATTGTATTAGTTGGAAACTATGGAAAAAGGTATAGTAAATAGTTATACAGTCGAAGGTTCTTTGAATGAGAGACTTTTTGAAGTGATTTTCTTCGATAATTTTTCCAGCACACATTACACGTACAGTGTGAAGCTACTATATGTGTATTCTACTTACATTCTTGAATAATTTAATCCGTACGTTTATGATCTACGGCGATAAAGGAAAATTCATTTCCTACATCTTTGGAAATGTCCAATATCTTGAGCACCATCTATGACAATTGCGAAAGCCTTGAAATGTAATTCCAATACATTTGTTATGCGATGGAAAGCCTGACATTGTACATTTTCTCTACATCCTCCACTACATATTTTACAATAAACATTCCTCTGACATCATTTCTTCGATTGTCTTCCATTGCACAATCACTCTAAAGCATAGTAAATAAGAATAAACAAACAATAAGAAAGTATCTGTAGATCGAATTTTTAAATCTCAACACATTTTTGTAGTTGATGCGAGATAAATAAAATTTATTGGAAACTGCAAATTTAACCATTAAGATTAAAAATAACAAAAGTCAATTTATAAAAAAAATCAAAACATTGATCAAAAATCATATTACTTGTAGCCGAGTATTTACTTTTTCTTATGCCTGACAAAGTAATAAAAAGTAATTTCCTGTTTTGGCCAATTCAATTACTTGTAGAACCTTAGGTCATAAAGATAACAAATACTCCTGCTTTATCTTTTAGACTGAAAATGTTGATTTAATTATTTTAATTGATTAATTCTAAAGTTTAAAAGCATCAAAGTCTTGAATACTGAAAAAGAAGGAAACCACGTATCATTCTCTCGGTACCTGAATAGTTAAATTATTCATTTGCAGCTTTTTACTTTAGACATCAAATCTTGAAAGAGGAATTCAATTGCAAAGGGTTAACCTTTGTATTAGCAACCGGATGCCCATTTTTATAATTTTAACTGCACATTTTGTAAAAGTTCCATGCAAATTTGACAAAATTGCATCAAATCCCTATTTTTCAACACCTATACATCAACGTGTATTTTGAAAGTATGAAATGTACGTAGAAATATTGTAACACTGAAACTCAAACGGACGCAAACATTTTGGTTTTTAATATAAGGGTTAACACTTCGTCTGCCAACGATTATTTAGCGATCTTCTAAAGACCAATGATTAGCAGCTAAAAACTGAAGAAAATTCTCAATGGCAATAGTAATTATAATTGTAAATCAATAACGCATCTCATTTAACACTTTTTCACTTAGCACAATGATTTTCCTTAAGATTATTATGTAAATAAAAATAAACAAACTTCTTTTAACGCCACAATTAGAGGAAAAATTAGGATGACATATTTCCAATTTTTTATCAAAATTGGAACAATACGTTTCTTGAATTCGAAGGGTCTACTAGACTTACACCTATGTAAATACACAAAAATTGAAAACTTTTCGTAAAACGGCCTTCATAACTTAAATACTTGCAAAATAAGAATTCTGAAATGCGTCAATTCGACCCATCTGGTCGTTTTAGTGTTAATACAATACAGTCATTGAACCTATTAATAGGCTTCCGATAGATAAAGCGTCACGATATCTTTATCAGCTGTAACAAAATTATACAACTTATTAAACGATTACGTATAATTTTTATTTTTTCTCATTTTCCATTCAGGCGCGAAAGATTTCGTCGGCATGGAGGAGGTGACGAAGGTTGATTTTCTGGTGATGATGTTCGGCGAAGCCCTGGGAACGTTTCTTCTGGTGTTGATCGGTTGCGCCTCCTGTATCACGTGGTCCAACAATCCACCCACAGTGGTGCACATCGCGTTCACCTTTGGCCTTGCTGTTGCCAGTCTGGCGCACGTAAGTCAATCGCTCTTTACGTAATTATTTACTAGAAGGAAGCTCCCGAGGCTTGTCAACACGAAATTATTACACACTCGCCTTCATACGTCATGTTATTTGTGACGTTGCACGTGCATCTCGGTGAAGTTACGTCGTTGAACGTGTCGCCGATAATGTTGCATTCTATTCTGATAATGATGAAATAAACTCGTTGATACTTGACAGGACATTTCTCATGCGACTCTGAACCGAATATTTATTACAAACTTATAATTAGTATGCAGAGAATGATTTGTGTAAAATGCAACGATTTTTCCTTTTGAAATATTGACGTTAAGAAAGAGGACACCGAATGTGTATTTATTACGTACATTGATTAATATGATTTTAATTGAGCCTGCAATAAAAAAATAGGCATTCTTTACGCATACATAAATTTTGTTTTAACAGCGATAACCATATTGAGGATAGTTTTGTATTTTTTAAATTCTTTCCTTGATTAAGACTATTTTTTTCTTACATAATTTTAATGCATTCGAAGTAACTACAAAAATGTCAAGAATTGTAACTTTAAAATATAATAAAATGTAACAGGTATTGTAAGAATGTTTATTGTAAAATACGTTTCATTGTGTCTTGAAAAAAATATTTTATAAATGCATGAATATTTGGGAATTAAAAATGTTCTAATAGAATCAAACATCGAGAACGCAACTCTATGTAGGTACATCAACTAATAAATGCGTAAATTGGTAAATAAAGTTGTTTATTGTCATTCCGCTTCAACTGATTCACGAGAGTTTGATGTAAAAAAGAACTGTGACTGTTACATTTCCATTAAAACAATTGCATTGTGCAGAAACCTCACTGTATTTCTGATGGAAGATAAATACTAAAAGCATTGCTGATATTGCATCGACATATCTGTTACCTACTTTCCTCGTACATTATACTTCGAACATTCACAGAAGAAGATAACATACAAAATGTACTATACTAATTTTTCTAATGGATTGACATGTCTATCCTTAATTGACTTGTCTAACAAAACTCTACCGTTTCTATCTCTTTCTTATACCTAAATCGATATTACGGATTATGCGATTATTCTCTTTTAAACTATTTTATTACACTATGAGAACTGGAAAAAATTGTTATTAAATAATTTGTCGTTTATGGTAAAATTATGATAAAGTTATTTTGATGGAGCGAACGTAAAAATATCTAGAGATAATTTCAAATTCATGTTAAATAATAATTTTAATTATATAGGTTCTCTGTAACTGTTTATATTAGTTTGGAATATTTCCCATTAAACAGAACTTTATTTTTACCTACTAAACGAACCCAAATTTTGTAGTTTACTATAATTGATATATAAATAATTACCAATAGAGTATAAAGCAGAACTATCAACCGAACGAAGTGAAGCAATATATTTACAAATAAACAATTATCACAGAAATAAAAACTCGTTGTCGTAAACAAGGAAGTTGTTGGAATGCGACTTCACGCTATGGCGCATAGTAAATGATAGTGCGTAGTGGAAAAGGTGACACGTGTTGTAGAAGTGTCTGGTTGCCTCTCGTGGATGTGAATCATCATTTAGTTGCTTGGTCAGGTTTTGTCAAATATAAACATGTATTTTAAATAATAAGTAACTGCGAAGTTAAGTTTCTTTAGAACATTGAACGAATTTTTTATCATCTTTTTATCTACTAACTTGTGGTTAGGTCTTGGTTAGGTCTTGGTTAGGTCTTGGTTAGGTCTTGGTTAGGTCTTCTTATCTACTAGCTTGTGGTTACAACATCCTGCATACTTAATTTTTAAATTGTTATTCACTGTACTGATTATTAATGGTTTTCTGTAATTCTGAATCGTTAATACTGTTAATGTTGATAAATGGAGTGAACTTGACTAAGGAATTTTTGCTGCGTAACAGAAGAAATTCGTGATTCCCTAATACGTTTCCATAAAACGTTTTATATATCAAAGTTTCGATTATGACATTTTGACAAATACTTCTAGTTCGAAGTTTAGAGAACATATCGAATTTAATGTTCGTTTTCAGCAAAGTAATTTTCTTCGAGGCCAATATACATAGTATTACAAAATTAGTGAATTGTATAAATTTGCAAAAACCTTTATTACAAATACATTATTATTTCTCTAATATTTCTAAATTTCTCACTATATCTACATTCACTTCACTGCAATTTACGTCGAACTTATATAGTAAAATTTCAGTAAGTACACATTAATATTAAAAAATTAATATGCAAGTATTTGAGCTCAAAATATATAATTAACACGTTGAATGCCATGGGGGTTATTAATGACCCCTACCAAATTAAATTATTATAATTCACTGAATAAAACGGTGATTATTTAAACACATTTGTATATTATACATAATATTACAATAACGTGCAATAACAATAATGTACTTCAATTCAATAATTCAATATTATATCTTCTTTCACTTCGTATATTTTGTTGCGTGAAATTGTGCAGTTCTCAATATGTTAAATACAGTACAAAAATTACAAATCGTTCTAATAACATCAAGACAGTCTTAACACGTTCGTGACCAGAGTTTATTTCAGCAGCAATCTGTGTAGTTATAATAGTTTATTGAATGCAACAAGTTGTCTTTATAAAATACAAATGAAATTTAAGAAAAGAATCCGGTTCAACTTCCTCCACATTACACGTTTTACATCTTCCATATTACACGTCTTTACGCAAGATGCAAAATGTAGAGCGTCACAAATATATAACGCTGGTCGCGAAATTGTTAAGCTAATTGCCGCAAGTTTGTAACGCTAAAATAAGGACAATAATTAGGAAATATGTTTTGAAATATTGGTCTTGTAACGATCTACTGTTTGAAATGAAGAATCTTTCGTTACGGAAGATATTTGAAAAGACATGAATTCGCGTCAGCGGTTGCGAATGTGTTGAATAAAAAAGGGAAAGAAAGAATATCAAATAAACCGGAACGATTTACTAAAATTTCGGCAACCTTCACACTCTCGTGTTCAGATGTACTTACGTTACAAGCGTGATAAATTATTTACCACCTCGCGTTTATCTGATTTCATTGAATGGATAAAAGCAATCGTGTTCTCGGCTCGTCCCATAAGAACTGGTCGGTCAGTTGATGGTAAGGGGGCAAGGGGGATCCCATTCACTTCGCTAAACTGCCGTGTCGCTCGAAGTTTCACGAACAGACTTGATTCCATTACTCTTGTTATCGTTCGTTCACTCGTCCGTGACGTTATGTTTTTTTCGATTAGCAAATTGGGAATTAATTTGTAGCGTCGATAAGCCGGCATGTAGACATTATTCAATGTCCGGGCTGAACGCAGCCGAACATTGTAAAGCTTTTTACCTAAATTTACTCCTTCTCCTACGTCGAACGTGTTCGTAATAAGTAGATCATCTTACAGCTTTTTAAACGATTTT
Organism: Nomia melanderi; assembly: GCF_051020985.1. Classification (NCBI taxonomy): domain Eukaryota; kingdom Metazoa; phylum Arthropoda; class Insecta; order Hymenoptera; family Halictidae; genus Nomia; species Nomia melanderi. The sequence goes on from NC_135009.1 coordinate 3,520,486, forward strand.
TCAAATTTGTTATTGTGACCATCGGATGCAACTGAACTATGATAGGTGCGAGTTGATAAAAATTGCCTGTGGACACTTCTGAGGTACAATGTTTTTTATTTTATAAATGATTATACTTTTATGTTCTATTTGTTTTATGTCATTTTTGTAAAATACTGTCGATTTTTATTATTCTAAAATGCTACTTGTGTCATTATAGTTTATTTGAAATCTGGAACGTAAGGTCTTTTAAGTTGCTTAGTATTGATGTTTTTATGGAAATAGATTTTCAAATTAGACTTCCTAAGATCGCTTATGATTTGTTTTTTGTTGATACATTTACGAGTTCTAGGAATAACTTTTATATTCTATTAATATACTTACATAATGCCTCGAGTAACAAAATGGTAGTTAAGTGTTGAGATTTTTCATATTTTTACTTTACTCGCGAGGTAATAAAATCAAATCACGTTTTCTCCGGCCGTTTATACGCAGCAGATGTTACCAAATTAGTTAACATTTGAAGTACAGTGTAATTCTGAGAATGATGATTGGAAACATAGATATCAATTGATTAATGACCTCGCGCGAAATTAATCTGACATTAGAAATTTGATCTTACTTTGCTTCGACGTCCCTTGATTGTATAAATTAGTAGTTGTAACGACAGTGTAAATTACGTCAACGTTGCTAAACAAAACAATTTTAAACGTTTGTTACCAATTCTTTTCCTTGTATGCAAATAAATTCTGTTTGATTGGTTACAACATTCTCGTATCTTCAAGAATATTTAAAATCCACTTAACTAAATTAACTTTCATAAATTAACATAAATTATATGTTAGGCTTCTATAATTAGTTTCGTATATTTTTCTGTGTACGTTTTCATGTTTATGCAATTTTATTGTTTTCTTTTTTAATTTTGTTCCTTTTATTTACGCTATTATATCTTCAACGTTTTTGTTAAATATTTCTCTTATAGGTCAAACTACTGCTCTTACCTAAATTATCATTATTATTATCGTTGTCGTTGTTGCTACTGGCTTCAAGTTTGTTAAACCATACGTGTAACATTTCTTTTTATAACATTCTATCATCTTTCATTACATATATACTGCAATGTAAATGTCATATTTAAAAAAAAAGACATATTTTCCACAGAAGCGATTTTGCGTGTACTGCATCCGTTGTAACACCGAAATAAATCAAAGCTTACCAACCATCGTGCAGTGAAGTTGAAGCACCGAGTGCTAATAACTCAACATGCAAAATTATATCATACCATGTACCGTTAAACGAAGTAAATTTCTTGAAATGTGACCTATTTTCTCCTTCGGAACGTCATTTCCCTCCCTACTCAATGCAAAGTTTCGCAATTTGTCTCAGTGACTAATGGAAACAAACCAACGATAAATTTTGCATATCATAAGCCTTACATCCTGCTTCTCGCAGAATTTTACATGATAATCACAGCGGATCCCTTATCGATTTTCACCGCTACAATTGTTGAAAACATGGTTGCACAGTGTGTAAACTGTTTCGATTTATTTAATTAGGATTTTTGTTTTTAATTTGTATTGGTTGAGCACTTTATCTGAGTTATGATTATTTGCCATTCGTATAAAGTTATTCCACTTGTTTGTTTGAATAATTCACTTATTCATGAAAAGAAAACGTATTTAAGATCTGCATCTATACTACCATATCAGGATCATAGGTAGAATTTTATTTCATAAAACAGATCACGAAACACATTTATACAGTTTGATTTTACTACTAAAATAGTAATATTTACGCATATGTTGAAATATATCAACTGTTTTTCTTCTACAATGTGAAAAGATACAATAATTTTGATGAAAAATACTGTATTCATAAATTCAACAATCCATTGTAACATTAACATAAGATCCCAGCATTCACAATTTTTTAAATATTTGCAACAAGTTTGTACAACTGCTCGATTTTTTCGTTAAAAGAAAATTCAGTTACTCACGTGAAAAGTGTCCAAAATACAAGTATAAATTTTAGAACGCAATGTAAATACCTTAAAGTCCTTTACATCTGTCTAACTGTTACAATTTTGCAAACTATACAAAATCCTTTTAAAATACCTACATTTCCAAGAATATGCGAATCAAAAGAATATAAGAAAATTTGTTTAAAACTGAACTAAAATATACGTATAAATATACACAAAAGTCTTTAAAATCAATACATTTATGATAAAAATGTTGAACTCACTGGATAGTAGATATTTTGAAATTTCTGTGTGTATGATGCTAGGGGTACATGTGAGAACAATATATTTCATTGAAATCGAATAACACACATCTGAGATTGCAGACCTGATTTTTGTACACAATTTTATTCACATATCTAACGACAATGGACTACTCAATGCACCGTCAGTAAAGACATTATTTCGAATAAAATATAGTGGTAGTATACCACTTTTCTGATAAAAATATACTCCAATCAACGGTGTATCTATGGTTTCCTGTCGTAGTTTAAATATTTTGTCGGATATTAAACCGGTAGAACAGCATATATTATAATATGCGTTACTAAAAACGCCACTTCATTTAGCGCTTGGCTTGTTTACCAAGTATAAAATATATCTAAAATTCGAAAACTGTAAATAAATAATTTAATTATTCTATTAACGATAAACTGACGTGGTGTTTTTTTAGTACTTAAGACTTCGATGCATAATTCATATTCTTAAGAAAACGTTAGAAGTTTAAGACAGTCTCGTTCGCACAGAGTTAATAGAAAATTGTCGACCGTTAATGGTTAAAAGTGTCTAAGGTAAAGGTACCAGTAATTGACCTGGTCTCACTAGTTGACCATTTTCCAGGAAAACGTAAAAAATAAGGTTTCTAAAAGCAATGCTGCAGCATCTACAGATCCAACACCGAAACACTTTTACCTGAATTAAATTGTTTATTGTAAAAACTAACAATTTAATTTATTGACGTTGATTGTATGCTTCCAATTTCCAACATGGAATTAGCTACTTTTCATTTGTATTTATCGTTTTAGTTGTAATTTATGATATTCGTTGCAAATAAACGATATTAAAGTACCTAATCACCTTTAGTGTTTTCGGTTTTACTATAAGTGGTCAGCTACTAACTAACATATGGTCAATTACTAGTTTTCTCGTTTTAAAGAATGGTCCACTTCTAACATGAGTATTGAATTCTCGAAAATATCTATAAAATTTCGATAATATAACTATTGGAAAAACGTTCGGTTTGTTACATACTGTAAGAAGTTCAAACAGTATTTTCACGCATAAGGTCTTTCTATTTAACTCTTTGCTCTATGATTTCTTTCCCAATTGCTCCCAAAAGAGCTATTTTATTGTTCATAATTCATTAGAAAAATAGAAAAATGCTACACTTATTCTGTCTACGTTTACTCAGAAATCTTATAATTAATAATAGAAAAATAATATTCAATTCAGACTTGAGAACAATTAAGTGATATTTATGTTTGTTAAATTCCATTTAAAATCTTCACCACGAATCTGACACAATACTGTAGGGCAAGGGGTTCATAAAGGAGTAAGCATTCATTATTATTCAAGCAGATAATTTGTCTTAACTGGCCAACCATTGGTGCGGTTACCTTACACAAAAATGTATATCGAACCTGTAGCCACTGTAACTTCGTTGGAAAACGCAATCAGAGGCCCACGTTTTATCATCGGCGAAATGAAAGAAACCGAACGGTGATCTGACCGCAATTGCTTAACGAGGCGTAGGCAGGCTCAACACGTGGTAGGTACATAGACAGTCCGCCAAATCACCGATTCGCCCAGTCTGACTCCTTTTCGGCGCGTTTAGCAACTAGACTGCCTGTCGCTCGACGACCATCATCACCGGAAGGCATAGACTATTTACCAGCGAACAGCTCTCAGGAGCACGCGCCGCGCTTGAACGGGCATGCCTCCGCATTCATTAACATTTAGGAAAAAAATCATTCAAACGCGGGATCGAGATCGAGTAAACGTGACTGTGAATGACTGACATCGTGTTCCCCCGTGAAACCTGTCATTACGCGAATTTAAGACGGAACTGGTTCGCGTAATGATCGCAGTCTGTTTCACAATGAATGAGTCTAAAATAATTCGTTCGAAGAAGGGAGTATATTTAGTTCGAAGTTGACGCAATGCTGTTTGCTGTATCCGATGGAAAATCAATTTTGTGATTCGACTGTGGTTCTACATTTTGATTTGTGAATATTGGATGATTATGTAGTATTGTTCGTTTTTAGATGTTTAGGAACTTTGTGTTTCAATTTTTATAATGTATTGGAAGAATTTATATTCCTGGGTGTTTGCGGAGATATTATTTACTGTAATGTAATCAATAATTGTAATGGTTGATTTATTCATGTCAATAAATTTTGCATTAATATGAGTAAATGATAAAGATTGTTTGTTCTTGTAACTTGTTTACTACATGTTAAAATTCAAAATTAGAAGCAATTGATTTAATATTGTTGATTATAGCATTGATCAACAGAATAAGTACCAATTAATAGTATGTCCTAGTTCTTGTGCATCGAAAAAAATAATTTTATGTAATCGGTAATATATTCATTCAAAAAGTAGGACAATACAATTCACTTAATGTGAGTATAAGATAGAAATTGCCACGTAATTCAAAGAAACTACAAGACACTTGCTATTAGATCAAAGATAAACAGATGAATACATTTATCTAATAATCAAATTACTTAAGCGAATAGTCATCAGCATGTAGAGTAACATCTAATCTATTACGTAAAGTAATAAATATTCCGTTCACTTACTTTTAGCGATGACTATATATTATTGCTTAATTTGCAATCTGTTTACTTATATTTCATGTTATTAGAAATTTAAATTAATTTAACTACAGTTTAAAAAACTTTTATTAGCAAATTTTGTATTATCAATTCAAATAATAAAATAAATTTGGTTAAAATTGTTATTAGTTTGATCCGTTTATTAAGTTCATTAAAAATACGTTTAAAAGTGAAAATATAATGTCGAATTGTAACTAAGTTCTATTTGAATTCTACCAAATTTTTTTACTTGTAAAATAATTATTTACATATAAAAAATATGTATATACACGGCACATATAATTATTGTACAGTTACATACAGTTTGAAGAAAAGCGAGAACACCGCAAGAAGCAACAAATGAAAATGAACATGTTCCCGACCAGCGTTACAATTTTGTGATACACAATATTTTGTACCTCGCGTAAGAAAAATAGAATTACTTTTACCGGTGTTTGCATCTGAAATCTTAACGCACGATGTAATATGTAGGAAAAATCGAGGTGACTTTTTTCTTACATTTTATTTACATTTTGTGAAAATAATTTGTTGCCATGAATGAAATATTGTAACTATGAAAATTGCTGCTGAAACAAACGCTAGTCGCGAATGAGTTAACCCTGATAGGGCCCTCAATTCTTCTATGTATTTGAAATAGTATTTTAAAAAATAGGAACATATAGTCTAGCAAAAATTTTGTCATACCATTTTCAGAAACAGGAATATATAGATTAGTAATTATTTTGTTATACTATTTTCAAACTTAAACTATTCTTAACAAAAACAAAACATGACTTATCTCGAAAAAGATTAGGGTAATTCCGAGTAAAATGGCATGTTCCCATTTAGATTATCAAATATTAATGTTTTTAATCATTTTCAGTAGTATATCGAATCTTACTTACAACCCTATACAATTATTCTTTTTATACATATTTACTTTCATAGGTATTTTTCTCTTTCCTCGATATCCATGACATTTAGAATGTAATAGTTCTTTTTTAAAAAGTGGGCCATCTCTCTCTGATTGACCTTAACACTAAAACTACTGAGCAGTTAAATTGGTTTTTTGAAATTCCTCTATAGAAACTCCAAAAGTGCATCTATTGGTATTTTAATTAATTTTCAATTTAGTTTGCTCATTGCTACCTCAACTTCCTTAATAATATCTTAAAGATACGTTTGTTATCTTTTTAATAATTGCAAAAAGAAGAAATCAGAAACAGGTCATTTTAGTCAGTCTGGTAGTTTTAGCGTTAAGAAGTTGTTTATGGTCAGTTTAAAAATGCGAGAGTGTTATTCTCTTGTTATGTGAGTCTAATGACAAAATGTTTGATACATTTGAACGAATTTGTGATATAATTCAATGGAATAAATGTTTGCAGAGTTCGTTAATAAATTCGATACAAGTGAGTGACGTATTCGAAAATTTCAAGATTTTATATTTAATATTAATTTATATTTACTATGAATAATTCAATGATACAATAAACGTTTTCAAATGATTTGTGCTAAAGATGAATATTAATATTAAACGTAAAATATTGACATTTTTTAATAGGTTGCTTGGCTGCATTGAATCTCTCAACAAATGAGAATCTGAATTTAACTATAACAGTCAACATATTAACCTTGTTGTTATCTGTTTAATAATTATAAAAAATAAAAATCAGGAATGGGTAATTTTAACCCGTCTGGTAGTTTCAGCGTTGACCAAACAAACCAGTACTAAAAACACGAGAACGTGATTGAGTGGAGAAAGACCCGTAGAACGTAGCAGGGTTGAGGGAAGAAATGGATTTTGACGAGTTCGTTTCATTTCGCACGTGTGTAGCGCGTTTCCCGTGTACCCGTTACCATATGCACACGCGTGTATATTCCTTTACACTTGACGTTCGTTGATTTCACAGAGCTGCCGGCATGTTGGTAGAAGGGTAAATAAGGCCGGTGATTCGCCCAAGGGGGTCTAACTCTCGGGATGGTGCAATTCTGCCCCGAAGGCTCCAATAACCTACTCGAGACCACTGACTCGCCTCGAACCTCAGATCGACTAGTATGACTCTTGTTCTGTCTCTTTTGATACTTTACTTTCCGACAGCTCACGGCGCGGATATGAGTATTTATAATCTCGCGTATCGGCGCGGTTTCGCGAGCGCCGCAGTCGCCATATTTTCTTTTGGTTCGGCCGAGGTCTTTTCGTACAATCTGCTTTTCTCATCGAGACTCCTTTCCCCTGTATCGGCCTGATTATTTTTAACGTACACCAACACTGGCCGATCTTAATTTCTGTTCCTTTCAACGCTAAAACTATCGAGCAATTAGAATGACTTATTTCTAGTTTTTTGTAAGAATTGGAACAATATGTTTCTTAACACACTGCTGACCAACAATTTTACGCAGAAACTATCCACATTACCAGTTGATGCAAAAAATAACGTCTGTTCTCAAACCTGTATAAACGATACTTTTTTGTTTGTTTCTACTTAGTTTGGTTCAGCGAACAGTTTAGAGCTCTTCTTTTTATTTCTTATAAGAAAACGTCAAAACTTTTGCATAAAACCCATACTTTCCTTCAGTTCATATACATTGCCACCAGCGTTTGTTTCAATGTTTATTACTCAGTTTCGTTGATAAATTTTGCTTCGTTGAGGCAATTCATTTGGAACGTTGACTCTTCTACGTCATTTTTAATTTAAAAAATAAACATCATTCATTGCGTTGCTAAACTGAATTTAAAAACTAAAAATGTCAAAACTTTTGCATCAGCTTAGCACTTTGTTGACTGGCAATTTTACGCACAAGCTATCCCACGTTACCGGTTATTATTCCGTAATTAAATATGAAAGTGAAATAATCTAAATAAACTTCATATACTTTATTTATACATAATGAATTGAAATGAAACTTTGGACGTATCTTTTATATAACTTCGAATATTTTACTTTTAGAATATTCTATATTGCCCTGCGCTTCAAAAATTGATATAGCTAACGCAAATGCAAATACGTTAACTCCCGATCAATAACGTTTAGACATGAAAACACGAGTTAACTCGAGACCGGTCAATAATCTGTTAAGATTCGAAGGATCTCCTAGTCTTGTATCTGTAAGAGTACCTGAATTTCACTTGAGACCTCTCACAAAAATGCCTTCATAATTGAAATATTTTTAAAACAAAATTCCCAAGTGGGTTGATTTGACCTGTCTGGTAGTTTTAGGGTTAACTTTTTGTGGTCGAATGTCGCCGCAATGGCGACTTCGAGATTGAATATCTACTGTCGAAAACTGCAAACGAATAATTTAATTATTCAGTTAAGAGGAGACTGATATGTTGTTTCTTTTCTTTTAGAATTTAAGACTTTGATAGATAATTTAATTTTTTGTGAAAAAAGATGTTAGACGTTTAAGACCGTCTTGTCTGCAAAATGATGAACTAATGCCAGATGCATTGTAATTATTTGGTTTTGAACACAAATATTGGATTGTTTTTCATTCTAAAAATGGTAATTCTAAACACGTATTTTTTGAATATGTGATTTCTCTGTTTCGTTGTTCTGCGTCGTAATCAGTATGCGCACAGAATTGTGCGTAATGTTGTGCATCCAAAGGGTTGTTCATCTGTATTTGTAAAGAGATATGTGAATAATTTGAAAAAGACTAAAGTAAACGTCCATTTTGATGTTTTGGAAACGTTGGTAACACTTTTACGCATTTCAGCCAATGTTACAATTCATAACGACAATAATAAATGCGAATTTGTTAAGACTAGGGAGATGAGTGAATTATATAGTTAGCACTAATTACTAAAATCTTATTAGATTAAATTACATAATTATTTGTTAACACTAAATCATTAATAATACATTTTTTAATGTCATTTGAAGAAAGTTGAAATTTGGTAAGAAGTTTTAATCCTTAGAGATCCTATACTCATGTATTATTTATTATATAAATAATATTATAACAAAATTACTCAAGGCACACATGATAAAAAAAAAGATATAAAATACTCAAAATGCGATGTTTTTTGAAATATTCGTTAGATAAAACCATTTTCTATTATAATTCTATGTTTCGAATTATATTCTTAAAAATCTTAATTTGCATAAAGATCTAGTCTATTTATAGCTTCATGAAAATAGAGTAGTAGTAAATATTATTAATCCAAAACATTGACTTTTAATCGTCCATTTACAATTTATTAAGAAATAAATATCTACATTAATTTATTGTACGTTCTGAAAGAATTTAATGAGATAGTTCTCGTAGCGTTTCTAATTGAGATATTCTTTTCAATTCCGCTCCTTTATTTCTTTCAAACGACATTGGAACATATTGAAACATATTCGTGAATGCATTGAAATAGTACAAAAAGAGTAAAAAGAGAAAGACCTGAGATAAAGAAAAAGAACACAAAGGACGAGGAAGAATCAACTGAATAAATGAGGGAAGAAGCGAACCCGTCGACGATTATTCGAATGCAAATGATGCGTTCCCCACCCTGCATTATGCGTCATTTGTCGCATACGAACGCAGAATCGTTAATGATGAAGACGTAATATTGCGTAACTGTGTCACAAAGTGCGGGCCGAGAGAAATGAAAACATTCAAAATGAATCCGGCAGACGCAATTGTAATGCAGTTTCACGAATTCGTGCTCTATGGACTGTACAGGGTGCTTCATAATTTGCGCCACAGCTTGCAAGACACTGCACGGAGAAAAACGTTTAACCAGTTAACTGTGGGATTTAGTTTGAAAAATCTCTTATTGTGTACGCAATAAAATCAAATAATAAAGTAAAACTCATCAAACCTAAAGCGAATGTATCTGTAATATATTTTAACGAAAAACATGCAGAACGAAGAAGAATTACACGTTTATCGAAACGAAAGTTAGCACCATTTTGCGTTTTAAGATGACGTGTATACTCGTCGAACGTAGTTGACTGGCTAACACCGTTGTTTGCCACGAGAATTCCGAGTATTTCATATAACATTATTTATCGTACCATAACAAACGCAAATGTTATTAAAATGAATTATCAACCCCTTCTCCTATGATTTCTTTCATAACTGTGCTCGACAAAAACACTTTATCGTTAATAATTTAGTGGAAAAAAAAAAGAATTTATGCTTATTCTATGCCTATGTTTTCTCGAATGATTAAAGATTGATAATAGACAAGTAGCATTTCATTCATACGGAAAACAAAATAAACAACATTGAATGAATGATAAATTTTAAATAAATTTTACAAATTTTAATAAATGAATACATACTGATTTGTCGAATTCGGTTGAAAATTTTCATCACGAACCTGACTCGATATTATAGGAGAAGGGGCTAATGATTTGGTATTATAGCGCTTAAGTTACACTATTATGTAGTTACCTGTGTAACTAAATATTCCGATTCAACATTGGTTTTCTTCTTATAATTGTTTTCGAGCAATTTGGACGTTCCGATTATCGGTGATCAACATGGCAGTCAACGTGTTAATGTGAATGATCTTATACGGCGCTTAATTCTCAAGATAATCAAATTTGGAAATTTCCATCTTCTCGAAATCTTAATATGATTAGATAAAATATTAATGATTCATTCTTTTTACTGATAACAAGTTCCGTTTGTTCGATAGATTAATATTTGAAATTTTTTATTTTTATTTTACTCGATTCCATTAGGATTTTCAGAAAAGATAACCCGATGGGTGAAAATTAAATTGAACAAGGGTTCTGTTACTTGTTGTCATCATTGAATCACATTAAAGAAAAGAGCGGAACTACGTACAACAGTAAAAATAGAATGTTTGTTGCATTGCATGTAAAAATGGACGCGTAATGCGTAACAAACAGGACAAATAACACAAGTAACCTCGTCACACGTAACGCACCACCGTGCATCAGATAAGTGACATTCGACTTGCATAATCAAAATTACGAATTTTTCAACTAGAGAATACGATTAACAGGAACTGTTCTATACGAAGCTTTATATTCTTCGTACAGATATGTGGTAGAACCTCGATTATTCGATTTAATTGTGCCATTAATAGTCCACATAAACGAACACTGGAGAAGACATTCGTTAAAACGTATTCGTCGAATTGTATCGCATATGTATATTTCAAGATATAATTTAACTTCTTACACTGGAAGATTTTAATATTGTGTTTAAAATGTCCCCATAAAGGGACTAGTCAAGTGTGACTGACCCTCTTAAAGGGTTAAGAATTTGAATTATTGAATTCCCGTTTAACTAGGATTGTAAACAATTTAGATCACAAAAAATGGTAATTCCATTAATCGAGGATAAAGTTAATTTTTTCACGTTATACGGTATATTCATAGAACAGTTTCTACATGTCAGCTTGTTACAAAACAGCTCTCGGCAATAACGATTTATTGCAAAAAATATCATTGTAAATATATATAATTGAATAATGAGTATCGTTGATTGTAATCATCAAAATTTTAATAGTAATCATTGTAATGATTACAATCACCACACTCGAGTTTAATCAACAGTTTTCACAATTAGATTAATACTAAAAGATTAATATAAAATAATAAATGTTACTGTTGAAACTAGAAATGAGCCGTTTTTTTAAAGTGGAATAAGTCCATTTGTAGCTAAAAAAATCGTTCATTTTCTTTAAAAATTCCATTAATTATTATTGCATAAGGAAATAAAACAAGTTTATAGTATTATAAACATTACCCGAATTGATTAACGTTTACCAATATTTTTAAGTTAATATTTTGAACACCGCACAATTACACAAAATATACAAAATGAAAAAAAATATAACATCAAATTATTGAATTGAATTACGTTATTACCATTATACGTTTGTCTTGTTGTATGTCATCGTATTAGGTAGCATTATTTATAACATAAAAATATTTTCAAATAACCGTTGTTAACTTGAATGAATTTTAGTAATTCAATTTGTTTGGGGGATACCGGCCCAATAACATTCATGTGTCATCTGTTACATATCTCACTGTAAGAAAAAATGAACTTATACTTCTTACAAAAAAACAGCTCGAATAATGGATTCCTTTCCGGTCTTTCTAATATTATATGTCGCCATTATTCCTAGGACATTTTCGTCAAACGTTTCACATGCTCTTGAAATATGTAATACAATCAATTTTGTCGTAACAACCGGTGTATACTTCGGCAAATATTAGAGTCATCTTGCTGGAGGCCTTTTGGGAGGCCTATGAGAGACCGCTCCCTTGTCTCGGGACGTTGTGCAACGTGATCCATGAGCGAAAGATCATTGTCCCGCGTGATCGTACGTGAACCTTGCGGCTCGTGTGCAACTCTTGCACCCTAATTATGCGGGCGCAATACGAGACAACGCCATTGTCTCTGGATTTTACAACCGTGAATTTGGTTTCTGTGATAATATCTGGAAATCAATGCTTGTTAGTTGCGAAAATTTACGTTCAATCCCTTTTTCGGTCGACATGTTATCTACGTTACGTACAGGACTTGAAAACCGCAATCTTATTTCACGTGAGAATATTATGTAAGTTATCACGAAACGTAGACACTGTACACATGAAATTTTACAAATATTTTTATGTTTCTATGGTAAGGATATAACGATGAGGAAAATACGAGAAATAAGAAATATGAAACGATACGATGCTGTTAATAATTTAAATATTTGCAATGTATATTAATAATATTTAATTGGTAACTAATAGATGTCAAATTGGATAGTGAAACGTTTATTAATATTTTGATAATGTTAATTGCAGAACTTAGTTGTATAAAAATATTCCAATTAATGTGATACAAACGTTTATAGAAATTTATGGGGATATCGTTTTTGTGCAATAATTGGAGATTAATGAAGATTAATCGTTTTATAGATATGAAAGAGATACACTTGTAAGAAATTGTTTCTTTCAATATTCGCCTTGTGCTGAGAATATTTACGAGAGATGTATCCATTCGTTAATTTTTGACAGTTATAATTAATTAACTTTCAACCGATATGACATATATTACTTCACAATGAATCTCTAAGATCCGTAATACATTTAAGCGAATGGGAGCACACTTGCGTGCAGCAAATATATCCGGAGGCTTTAGGTCACAAGCGCCTGAAGGAATGAAGTCTATGAACTAACTCGATATTTTAGAATACGTTGAAATTATGTACAGTTTGCTCGTGCTATATTTAACTTACAGAGTAAAGTAACTTTTGTATTAAACTAGTTTGAATCATCACAAATCATAATCTATGGCATACCATTCTTTTTACAAACATTAATTTGTTATTTCAAATCTTTCGAAATTTTCCCAAATTACAATAGAATGTTCCATTTATCAAGATGAGAATTTGATCCAAACATTTTTTATATTCTTCCTCAATGCAGGGTTGTCAAACGCTTATATTTAAATTATAAAATATATAGACCTTAACAAAAACAATATAAAACTCATAAATTTAAAATTTAACTGTAAATGCAAAGAAAACTATAATTGTTTAGTCATACTGATTATAATTCTGATAATACATTTGGTGACTAATAACCATAAGCTAATAAGTATTTTGTTAAAGTTCCCTTTCTCAAACAAATTTTGATATAAAGATTCCAAATAAATTAAAATTTAGAAGACGACAGCAGTGACACAGTAAAAATGTTAAGAGGTCTTTAACTGTGATTCATATAGTTACATATATGGATGAAAATCAAAATCATTTAAATGTCGCGATCAATCATACTACTATCAAGAATGTTGTGTCACAGTGTTGGATAGTTATTGACCTCGATTGAAGATTCTCAATGTGATTAGTTCAAACTGCTAGAAAGTTGCAGTTATTTTCCTTTGCGCTTCTAATCACTCGTACAGCGTTGTTCGTAACTCTGCAAATGACAAAAATTCTATATTTTTCTCCGTTTTAGAATATTTTCTATGGTGAAAAGATTACGATTTCACACATTTTATTACCTATACTCTAAACTGCCGAATCTTAACCTTCGTTCTATCATTTCTTTCACAATTAGGCTTGATAAAACTAGTTCATCGTTAATGATTTACTATAAAAAGAAACGAATTTAATACTTATCCTGTGTGTACGTTTAGGTTGCCGATTGACAATGGAAATGTAGTATTTAACTTATATTCAAGAAAAGTAAATAACATTTAGATTTGTCGAATTGAATTTAAAATTATCATCACAAATCTGATACGGTATTATAGGATAAGGAGTTAATTTTAATCTTTATTCAAATTTGATACTTTCATTTCAACACTCGAAAGGCTTCTCTACTATGCGGAAATATAAAAAATTTTGTTTTCAGTTTTGTTTACTATACTTACTGTAATTTAAGATATATTTTCTATTTTGTTATATCAAAAGTTCTATCAATGTTTCTTTTACGTTTAGCCAATATTTGGTCGTTTTATAGGTAAAGTAAGTATTAATAAAAAATTATTCACCTTATAGGTTGAACTTTTACGAGAAGGGTCGGAGAGTAAAGTAACAGTAAATTTTACTTTGCCCTTTGACTTAATGCTTCCTACAAAGAAAAAGGATGCATTTAAAAAATACGAAACACAGGTAATTGAATTCTATAAAACTGTCAATAAAATTAGTTTAAGGATTGCTAAATATCTTGAATTAACAAGCACTGTTTAACTGAAATAGAAAAATATTTAAACAAAAACAGGTATAAGAATTATATAAACAAATATATCTGAATAAAAACTATTGAAAGAAGAAAAATAAAAAGTGACATAATATAGATACTAAGGAAGAGGAACAAGAAAAATTCAAATTAGGTAACAATATAACAGATATGAGAATATTGAAGGGGGAAATAATCAAGACGGTAAACTGTGCAAAAATATGCAACAAATAAACGCAATTACTAGAACATCTAATAGAAGATTATGTACACGCGGATAAAACAAAATTAACGATAAAAACGTAGCGAATAAAAGAACAAAGAAAGTAATAGAATAATTTAAGGGTGTGAAATATTTTAAAAGAGAAAAGAAAGTAGAAAAAGGTATCGAAATAAAAAAATTTTATTGTTTAAATAAGAACACAAATATATTTTTATAGCTATTAGTTCCGTATCTCTATGCTTCTATACATTTAAAGTTTACTCAAAACAAGTAATAATTAAAGTATCAAGAACTAAGGTAACTCTAAACCAAGTTGCATTTTCTTACCACGAGAACAAGATAACACAAATATACATGCAGTAAAAAAGTGTTCAACTTCAAATTATCATAGTCTACACTCTACAGGAATTCCAAAAACGCATCTATTGAGACTTTAATTGATTTACAATTCAGTTTGCGTATTGCTAAATCAACTTCTTTAACAATTTCTCAGAGAAACATCTGTCATCTTTTTAATAATTGTAAACAGAAAAAATCCGGTATGGGTCATTTTGACCCATCTCGTAGTTTTAATGTTAAACCGTGCCATGGAAAAGGCTTTTATTTTCCACATGCAACAACCTATTTTTCATGATTACTAAACTACAGATTTCTATGGAAATTCAAATTGTACAGAACGTAATTAGAAAAATAAAATCATTTGTGATGGAAAATAGCTTTCCCTAACAAACACTATACAAATCAGTACACCATGGATCGTAGATATTCCTCCGTACAGCATGCAACCCATGCACGTCTGTACTTTCAAATTTACCGTAAGTACATAAAAATCCGCAGTCTAATTACTACCTTTAAAGACATTCGATTAATCCAAACGATACGCGTCAGATGCTTTGAACATGCTCGGTCAAGCTAGACCAAGAAGACACCAGTCTAGCAGAGAAGAGAAAAAGGCATGGAAAAGCGAGCCGAAAGAATTAAAACCGATCAATGAATCAAGAAGAAAAATAAGACCGGCGGGATCAGTATGCCGAGGTGCATTGACCTCGTTTCAGGATCTCACGAATCCCCGAAGAGAACGATTGTCAGCGCGTGCCCCTTTCTCGAAGGTGTTTCGCCACCTGCAAATCCCATCGCGCGTTTACGGTATCTAGACATTTAGCAGAATTAATAATTCAAGATTAACGGGAGATAAGCGGGGCCCGTCGAGAACCGGGAGAAGGAACGCCGCGTGCACGGCCGAAAAGTTTTATCGAGGCGCGAGACACGCCGAATAAAAGCCTGTGCTTCGTTTATTGCTTTTCTTGGAACAAACCGAGCCGTACGAAGGCCGGGGTTCGCGGAGATGAAAAGAGGAGCAAGCAAACACTTTCCCCATTGTAGGTACCCGCGAGAGAGCCGAGCTGTTAGGCGTGCCCGTGGGACGCGTAATAATTAAAATCGCGCCGGGATAAGGCTCTTCATTCGGGACAAGGTCGGGCGTATCGGTCTCGAGACGAGGATCCAGGAAAAAATGAATCCCCGTTACGCGACGACCGTTAACGTTTGCGAATACCTTTTACAGCGAACGAGCGGGCTAGCCAGCCCTTCGGCTGTTTTAATCGGCGCGGTCCTAGCGTCGAGGATTAAAGGCAGCGCCACGCGTCGCTCGTGCTCGATCTTATAATTAATAAAATCAATTAATCGATATCTCCGCGCATGATCTTTCTGCTCGGAGCAACGCACGGAATTTATGCCGACGGACCGCGACAAGTGTACGCCGCTGGGACACGGAGCAGAAGAAAAAGAAGAAGGAGAAGATTACGAAGATTGCGGGGAAGAGGAGGAGTAGTAAGAGCAAGAGCAAGAGCAAGAGCAAGAGCAAGAGCAAGAGCAAGAGCAAGAGCAAGAGCAAGAGCAAGAGCAAGAGCAAGAACAAGAACAAGAACAAGAACAAGAACAAGAACAAGAGCAAGAGGAGAGGAAAACCGAACGAGCCAAGAAGATTGGTTGCGTAACCGCGGCAATCCGTCGGCGCATATGTGCTCCGATCGCCCGGGGCGAACCGAGACCTTGCCGACGTGCATGAGAACTGGGCCGCGACGGGCCCCACTGGGCCCTCCTGACATCAGCCCGATTCTACCGAACTCATATCGGCCCAGCCACCGATCTAGACAGCATTTACACTTCCCTCTCTCTCCAACCCCCGTCCGAGTTTCTCTTCCTTTTGCTCCTTGGCCTGACTACGTTTGTCCATTTTCCAAGTCGAGGATTTCTTTGTGACTTTTATACTTGCACTATTGTGCTTCTTCTGTTTCTTTTTTTTTGAGAACTATTGTTTTATTTTTGTCGTACTAAAATAATTCCTGATTTGTTTCACAGCTTCTCATGCACCACTGTCTTAATGTTAAATTTCTGAATTTTAGAAATAACTCCCACTCTCCATCTGAATTTTTCTTTCTTTTTTCCTTTGGACTAACTATGTTTGTCCATTTTCTATGTCGAGGATTTGTCTGTGATTCTTATTTTTTGCTTCTCCTGTTTCTTTTTATTATAGCATTTATGAATTCTAATTCTGGATAAAACTATAATAGAACGATTAAAAGGAAAACCGATCTCCATGGACTACGATGTAAATAAAAGAAGCTAATGTTTATTAGGTTCGGAGATTTTGTACCGTAAAGATGTGATTTCTATTGTGCACTACATTTTTTAAATAAAACTGATTTATTATTTTCTAATATAAAATCAACAAATTCTAATTAATTAAACTGTTTTTCATGTTCCACTGCCTTTTTGTTATGTTTTTGATGTTTAGATATAATTTTTACCCGCCGAGTTTCTCTTTCCTTTGCTCCTTGACCTGACGACATTAGTCCATTTTCCAAGTCGAGGACTTCTTTGTGACTTTTATGCCTTTTCTCCAATTTCTTTTTTCCTTTAAATTATTTTTCTGCTTATTTTATTATGAACTGAGAAATGAGATGTGACCAAGACACATAAAATTTATGTTTGCTAAACTGCTTTCTGTGTTTTGCTATCTTTTCCATCAGTTTGTGAACTTGTAGTACCATTTCCATTCTCTATTAAATTTCTCTCCCTTTTGCTTCTTGGCCTAACTACATTTGTCCATTTACCAAGTCGATAATCTCTGTATAATTTTTATACCTCCTTTTCTCTGTTTCTTTCCTTCTTTCGAACTGTCGTTCTGTTTCTTTCATTAAGAGTTAAAAAATGAAACATGGTTAAAACATACATAAATTTTATCCTTTCAAATGCTTTCTATGTTTTGCTATCTTCTTATTAAGATTGCGAACTTGTAAAACAGTTTACTTAAATTGTTTACCCAAGAATCATCTTTAAATTCTGAAAAGTATGGTGGAGTTTTGTAAACTTTCTTCATTAATTCTATTTAAGAAAGAATGTGGCAAAAGAAAAAAAATGGAGGATGAGTAATACAAAAGAAACACTTTAATTTCATACTAAGGAAGTAATTTATAACAGCAGTAATTTTTTTTATAAATATGTATATTAGTCGTATTAATGAAAACAAGAAATATGACTATTAATATTAAGGGAACACGTAAAGAATACTAATATTTCCTTAATATTAGTATTTTATATGTTTCTCTGTCCTATTTGCTACACGTGTGGTAATAACTCACACTCTTCTAGTAATAGCTTGTACAACATGCTCTGTTTGGTATGCTGCCAATTCAATTTAATTATATATATATAGGAAATGCATTTCGCTATCATTACATAACTTTCCAAAATGTTTTGTTCTAATACTTCCTAAAATGGTCAAAAATTCACAATTATGCTGACTATTCAAATATTTCGGTTTATTATTCGACAGTAATGAAGATGCAACGATTACTCATTTAACATTTTTAATTAAATTTACGACTTTTCTTAGAGAAACCCAAAGCATTATGACGTTGCAACGATGTCTAAAGAACGATTAAAAATTACAGTTATAAAAACTGTTTAATGAGTTATTTTCTTGTTGTTCATTAATTTAAATTTTGTTTTATTAAACCATCACCTCTCTCAGACAATAATCTTTTAATAATATTTCCCCTTTTTAACTTTTCAAGCTAGTGAAAGATTTCTTACTCAAAATATAATATTAAAATTGTCTTTGTTCTATCGTCTTCTCATTGTTCAATTACTGCTGTCATTTATATAAGTCTTAAATATTTATATCGTTATTAAATGATTAAAATGTCATTGGATTAATTATTTTCAAAAAAGTATGTACCCTTGTATCCTTAATTTTTTCATACTATTCTTTTTTCTCTTCAGATCTTTTAAAGTGTTTGTTTCTTTCGGTTAGTTCTCTTTCATTTATTTATAGACGATATTCTTGTTTTATTAGACATCGGTATTGTTCTCATACCATGATACTATTATAAATACACATACTTCCCAGCAGTTCACCGACACCAGAGAGTCTGGAATGTATTTACTCTCCTGTGGCAGCCTAACCTGCGTGAACATACCTTTTAAATTTATTTCTGGTCGCTAATAACGTATATCGCTGTCTGAACCTTAAATAAATACGTTAAACAAGAAAATTCAAACTCATCCTTCTCTTTTAGGGAACAGAAAACTACTAATACTTTTAATTAGAATAACTCAAATAATATTTATACAACAATGTATTCGTTTTATAAAAAGCATCAAAATGTTTATGCAAGTAAACTTTCCAATGAATGTTCATAAAACTGAATCATAATTTATTTCATCTATGTAGCATATACAAGTACTACTTTTGCTAATAAAGATATAAAATAAATAATTTCAAGTTAAGATTAATGTATAAAACTGTTGCGTAAATATGTGTAACTTCTCAGAATTTTTTTTTCTTTGATAACGAAAATGTAATGTTAACGAGTGCAGAGAAATAAAATTGAATCTTACTACTGCTGATTCTTTTAAATTTTAACGACTAATAAATGTACAAACACATATATATATAATTACAGATATATATTCTATATCTGTAGCATTTACAATTTATTTATTATAATCAGAAAAATATTTTAAAACTTTCGTCATACCGTTTAATTGTACTTACACTATCGCTGACATTCAAATACATATATCCGAAGAGCATTTCCTTGAAAGGATTAACATAGAAACGAACGTTTCCGCGAACACAGCCTCCGGATCTAAGGCCTTGATTTCTCCACGGATGGATGTGGGCCACCGTGATTGTTAGGAAATCATTCATACCGCGAAATAAATATAAGTTTTTTTTATCGGCGTGTATATCAATGGACCATAGTCCGAGAATTGCGGAATTAGAATTAGAAGCAGTGAATTTTTACAAGACCAACAACTCACATACAACCTGGTTCTCGGAGAATGGGAATAAATCATACGAGTTTTTCACGACATTCAGAAATCTGATAAAAAGCAGGAATTCTTCGTTCCTCTGAATCCAAAGTAATAGGATTACCTTTATAGGATGTAACTAGAACGCTTTCAAGTGTATAATGAATGTAATTTAAGAAAGTTAAGAATCTGAATTGGAGGAATAGTCCACGGTAAATGAGATATGTAGATGTTTATAATATGAACATCTATATATCATTTTTATTACTAATAAAGTTAATTAATTATTAAGGTACTAATAAAAATTATTATGTAGTGTATTGCTGTTAATCAGTAAGAAAATCAGAAAAATAATGATACTATATGAAATGAATGAAGTAAATAAGAATATGATATACAAAATGATAAAACATATAAAAAATGTGCAACTAATTTCAATATAATAGAATGAATTTTTTCAGCCTATGTACTGTTTCTGAGAAGATCGATTTTCAATATTAATTTATAATAAGCAAAAGTGGTATTCAATAAAAATTTATTACAGTTATTGTTTAAAATTTTATTTATTATAATTTTAATTTTAAACTTTTATTACAGTTATTGTTTTCCATTTTTGGTTTCATAATATTTTATGAAATATATTCAATAAATTTTGTACTTTCAATTTATTATTTATCAATAATTTATTATTTATCAATTTATTATTTATCAATCATTTTTCTCGCATTTATAAACAGAAGTCAAACATAAATAAAAATCATTACTAATCAGAAAGTGCATAATTTCCTGTTCAACATTGTATATGACATTATTTACTTGTCAATTAAAGCATACATTTCGATGCCGCAGATTTAAAAACTTATAAACACATTTAATTAAGGAAGAAACATTTCTACTATAATAAATTTTTCTTTTCCTTCAGGTGTTGGGTCCCATTTCAGGGTGTCACGTGAATCCAGCTGTGTCAATTGGCCTTCTTGTTAGTGGAAATTGCAGTTTCTTAAAAACGTTGTGTTACGTAGTTTGTCAATGCTGTGGGGCAATCGCGGGTTCAGCTGTTTTAAAGGTAAAACCACATTTTTTTAGTTATTATCGAACATATTTAACACGTTGAATACCACACGATTTTAAGGTGCAGAATACGCGAAAAGGAAAAAATACAATATTAAACTATTTAATTTAACTGCGTTGTTATTATCGCAGGCTCATTTTGCTGAATGTCAACGTATTATGTAGCGTTATTTACAATATAGAAATGTTTTCAAATAATCATCGTTTAATTAAGGAAATTGCAGTAATCGAATTTGGGCGGGGGTCATCGGTGATCCCCATGGCATCCAACGTGTTAAAAAATATGAAACTGAACTCGATTTACATACATGTTCAAATTACTTTTTGTTTTATTGCTTATCAAGTGACAGAAGTTGTATATTCATTGAGATGAAAATTTATTTAAAATATATAATCTTAAAAGTATTCATTAAAAATGTGGATAAAGTGTATTATAGTTTACAGAAAAAGAAATAAAAATATGTTTATTGATTGTTAGTTTTGGATTCTTAACAACTTTCTTGTAGATTATAGAAATCGCAAGAAAAATGTCATTGTCATTTTTATAGTTCTTTTAACGCATTTCGCAAAACATTGATTCTATCATTTTTGTACGACACCATATTTGTTTAATTTTATTTAATACCATAAAATCTTTAAATAATATTAATATGAAATTTTTATTATAAAAAGTTATCACACATTGGAAATACAATAAAAATTTGATGAAATCTTCATAAAGGTTTCTATTTCATTGTTTCTGTGCAAGCTAATATACAATAATATAAATGAATATGAGTAATCGTTTCTCTAATCTATAAAATAATAACATGTTTCTATATAATTATCTTAAGTCATAATAGGAACTGAAACCGAATATTAATCAAGGTTTTCTCGGTATATTTCTTCCATTTTTTCCTCTTCAGTTATTAGAGTGCATTTTTCCATTATCGTCAGTTAATTAATATGTACAGCAAGGTCAAGGATTTACCGTATATTTAGTAACACCGGTTACGTCGGGAATCAACAAGAGTGAAGCAAATTAAATAGGCGAAATGTGTGGTGTACTATCTACTTATCGTATAGTATTATTAGTGCTTTATGAGTGTATTAATTTCAAACATGTCAGGATCAAGTGAATTGCATCATTAAAAAGTTATAAAGTGTTGTCCATTTAGAAAATGATAATGGGAAGCTTTTACGTGCGTGAAAAGCAAAAAATAGACAAGCACGTGAGCTACATATTTTACAATCAAGATGAGTACTAGAAGTGGAAATAATATTTTCGAGTCACGTGTATAACATACATTTAGAAATTAAACATAGTATAGAGTATTAAAATTAATTAGATCTAAAGATTCATCTACAATTTTCAATGGAAATATTAAACAATAACGTGCTAAATACGCTACAATATTGTAAATATTTATTTCATGGAAATTCATTTCATTGATAACAATCAATGTAAAAGATGAAAAGCGCCGAAGTAAAGAAAATCATAGTTTATCAATTTCTTTGCAAATATATCGATAATTATCAAAGTCGCCTACATTTAGAAAAGTTTAACTCACTGCTTCACCCATTTTCATCATCAACGTATACAATATATGCTTTTAGATTGCTCAAATTGTCAATCAATATTACCGTATGATAGTATTATAATTTATGTTAAGTATAATAACGTTATAAATTGGCATTTTATTTGCGTCGATCATATTTCAGAACTAATTTTATGAGTAAACTATTGCATAAGTTACTGATTTTGATAATACAGTTTTAAATCGTCGTAAACATTCACTAATTTAGTAATTAATACATTATTAGTTGAAACAAGTTATTTGTATTTTTTTTATATAAGTAAAAATACTTTAAATAAATGCACATAAATTATTATTACAGAAATCTATAATATTGAATTCTTTAATATTATTTTAACAATTATCCCATTATTTATTCCCACAGGTACTAATTCCAGGAGCACCTACCCAAGGTTTAGGTGCTACAAACCTTGCTCCATCAGTCACTGACAGCCAAGGTATTTTCATGGAAGCCATCGTCACGTTCCTTTTGGTTTTGGTTGTCCATGCAGTGACCGATCCAAAGAGGACAGACACGAAAGGGTGGGCACCTATGGCAATCGGGTTGACTATCACCGTGGCACACATGGCAGCTGTACCCGTAACAGGAAGTAGTATGAATCCTGCCAGAACACTTGGTCCTTCGGTGATACTGGGCGACTGGAAAAACTTGTGGATTTACTGGATCGGGCCTATTCTGGGAGCCTGCGTAGCTGGTATACTGTACAAGCTGGCATTTAAACGTAAAAAGGAAGACGACGAAGCATCCTATGATTTCTGAGGATAAAGACATTTATCTTCTTCTAATCGCGAGAAACAAAAACGAAGAATTATTAAATACCGGAAGAAGTTCGTGCAGATCCTTCAATCAAAATTTGAACTCAGAGATTGTTCTTGTAAAGTAATTCTATTTTATTTGATACATAATTAAATACAACTTGCTGCTAATACCAATTTCATTCATTAAACTAGTGAAAAATTGAACGAAATCGAACCTCAATTCATTGCTAACAAGAAAACCGCACGAACTTTTGCCTGTGCCTAATATTACGAGGAAAATTTCTGAGTTTTATTTTCAGTAGTAAAATGTATATCGTTCAATTTGACACAGAAATTAGAATTGATATGTGATTTTGAATGTAGAAATGACATTGGACAAAATATGGAGATTTGATTTATTGTTCTATATTTACAATTTGAATAATTGTTCGCAGGGATTTTTATACCTTTCACTTACTTGTTTTCATAAAAAATGATCTTAATAAGCGATACACCGTATTTCAGTATCGTGATTTGCAAGTTTCGTGATGAGAAATCGTTTCTCTTCGTAATTGGAAAAAGGAGGAAAGAATTTTTATGTGACACATAAATGGAACAATATCTGATCTACTATTTGTTAATTTCTTTTTTTATTTATTCTATAGACGAACACTAATGCGTACTTACTATGAACAATTAGAAATAAATGTGTACGAATTTATAAAAGAATTTTTCTATAAAGTAGTTTAGAAAAGCAGTTCGTTGAAGAACAAAGTAGGTCTTTTTTATTAATATATAATATAATCCTATCCGTGTTTATTGTATGTCTGTTAATAACATCTCGATACAAAATCCATGTTGAATTCGTCACGATATTTTCATTAATAACATTTAATTATCTAAGTAAAACTTTTAGCTTAAACACTCTTGAAATTTTCGATATTTACATCTTTCTGCGTTTCTCCGCATAATTTTATATATTTTTTAACGTACAATTAACATTTTTGAGAGTGAAACGTCCTCGTGTACACATACATACTAGAACGATGATCGACTTTAGAAAATTTAATTCTACAATTTTGTATTTTCTTCATAAGAAATACTGCATTTTATAACTGTATTTTCTATATAGTTTAAGCTTTGTATATATTGTACTTAAAGTAGCTTATAAGATTTCTAAACAAAATATCACGTCTAAATCTGTTTGTAACTGGTGTCACCTTAATTGTACATAAAGCATAATTCCCTTTTATTACTTATCTTTTATTGTCAATCATTACTCTAATTATAGAACACTCCTCTGCGTTGTAGTTGGAATTTTATTTACATCGGTCATAATATTCCAGAAATAATGTCATCAGTAGACTATTGCATAAACTACTGAATTTCATAATAAAGTCTTAGATCATATTAAATATTAACTAACTCAGTAATTAATACATTATTAGTGGAAACAAGTTACTTCTATTAGTTGGATATAAGCAAAAGTACTTTGAATAAATGCACATAAATCATTATTACAGAAACGTGTCGTATGTGGTTTGCAATACACATTAGATACTATAAAAAAATGTAATCTACTATTCAAAGATTTTTCACTAAGCGGAATTCCTATGGAAAATTGAAAATTAATTTATTTTTTAATTTCTGTTAAAAAGGATTTATTACCAAAGTTTATCTACAAAATCTAAATATTTTAATCTAAATCATTTGATCATGATTCACTGTCCCCTTATCTTATTTCCAACCACTTAGAGCTTTGTTCAATCGTTCAAGAGGAGTGTTCAACTATTTGGCCGTTTCCTCGTGTAAGTCAGTAATCCAGCATTCTGACTATCTTGATTCTTACGCGACAATGAATTTGTTCCGCGTAAAAAGGAAAATTAATTTGCAGAACACAGTGGACCCGGTACAATTACTTGTCAGTCATTACACATGCTTCCGTCTTATTTTCTTGTTTTACCACAGAGCTATAGCTCTTATGGCGACAGAAATAGCAGAGAACAAAAATAGACGAACGTAGATTTTAGGAGAGTTGACGATGCCAGTAGCTTCGAGCGCTGCGATACGTGTAGTTTCGCAGCGTGGACCAACAAAGTGTCATGCACGCTTTCCTGCAAGTTTGGTTACAAATAAATTAACCAATTGATCTATTTCGTTAACGTAAAGGAACACTACATACTCACCGATATTCTAGTGATTCAATCTAAAAAAGAAGGGAATTTTCGAGAACTTTTTCCTATGTTTGATGTTGCTGGACAATTAGTAAACACAGAAGAAATCGAAAGAAATTTTCGGTAGAAGTTATAGAGTTAGTAGTTAGTAGTTGAACTGGAGTATCGCGAGCATTGAAACCTGTTTGAATTGATTGTAAAGCTACGATCGAGGAGAAAATTCACTGAAAACACTCGGAAGAATGTTGAACCAATCGGAGAACATAATAAGCAAATACTTCAGCTCTAGCTTCTGGGAGCTGAAGAACGCGATCAGTCCGCCGGATATGAAAAAGTTTGCAGCCTTGAAGAATAATTCGGAAAGAATTGATTTCATACTGAAGTATCCGGAGATTTATAACTTATCCTTAGAGGTAGACAATCAGGTGCTGAAGAACAGCGAGAAAGCTCGTCAACTCAAGGACCTCGGTAACAAATACTTTGGCCGCGGCGAATTCCGAAAGGCTCTGGAATTATACTCGAACGCTGTTCTGCTGGCACCTCAGGAAGGTAATTAATGATTCTTGATGCTATCTGTTGCATTTATTTAACATTATTAAAGCGTTACCGCTGCCCACGATACATTTGTTTCGAGCTAATTTATTGCTTGGCAATAAACGGCATACTTTCCACGAATTACACCGCCCGGATTTTATTAAATCAATTTTATAATAAGATTACGATTCTGTTGTTATAATCAGGTTAATTACGTTATTATAATTGGGAGGAAACGTATATTTTTTAATACAACATATATGAATGTACTTTAAACCTACTTTTATAAATTGTAAATTAATACATACAGCTGTAAGAAAATAATGAAAATTAGGATGAATAATCTCTGTTTATTAAATTATTGCATATTACTTTATGTACTTTTTATCGAAGTAACATTTTACTGCGTTAATGAAAAATTTGATGTGAGAAACTAATTATTTAATGAAAAATGAAGTATAATGGTCGTCGTAATATAATAATTACTATAAGATTATTGTAAAATTGTTTGCAATGTAGGAATTAAACGAAATCGACAAACCGTTATTGCTTTGTTAAATGAAGGGCATACGATACAGTATTACTAAAAATATTACTGATGTACTAACCGAAGACGAGAAATAATAAATTATATTATTTCTTATCTTACTTTCTTTCATAAATTTTGTTCTTTTAAATTATCCAAAACTTTAAAGTGATAATATAGGAATAATTTAACCCTTCTGTTATAAAATTATTTCATAGTGTCTGAATGTCTTTAAAAATTCTGCAAAAGTTAAATTCTGTGTATCAAAATAATAAATTCTTCCGCATGTATTCTGATGAGAATTCAAACATACCACGCACCTCTAGATATACATTTATCTATAACAAAAATAGTAAACTCAAAATATCTTAAATTACCGATTTAAAGAAAAATGTTTAAATTTCTGTTTATACTATATAAATGTTTCACTATTATTCAATAAATTTATTACCATATTTTCACTAATAAATTGTTAACGTTTTTCTGCTGATAAAAATGTTTAAATTTCCTAATAAAACATAATAACATGTATTAAACAAATTCTTATAAATAAAATTAATTGGATACAGATTAGTTTTATTCAGCTAAGAAGATTCCAATAAAACGATTTATAGTTTGTACAATAATTAAAAGTATTAAATTTAATTTTAACCAATGAATATTTTTTAAAAAGCTCTTAACCATTAACACTAGAACTACCGTATCTGTCAAAATGACGGGTTTTAGTTTTCTTGTTTTGCAATTATTGCTATTTTAAAAGTATTCAATATCCGAAATAATATTGAAAATAAATAGTTTCACCTAAATGCTATAACGAATATCTGGAGAAATCGCACAAAATGTATTGTTACAATCTTTATAAGGATTACACATTAACCATAATAAACGTTCAACAGTTCTAGTGTTAAAAAAGATAAATAAGTTGTCAATGTAATTCGATAGTAAAACACATGCGATTAGAATTGTACTATGACTGAATAAACTTGAAACAAACGAAAATATATGTCCAAAGCAAATATTTATTAAATAATTTATTAAATAAATAAATATTTGTTAAATAAAACTCTGTTTCTCAGAATCAGGTGTCATGCTAGCAAATCGCTCAGCGACACTTTATCATCTAGAACAATACAATTACGCTTTGTCTGATACTGAAGAAGCTATAAGAGTTGGTTATCCAAAAGAATTGTTTTACAAAGTCGAAGAAAGACGAGCCAGATGTTTGCTTGCTTTGAAAAGGCATGGTGAAGCTGTACAATCTTTTCAAAGCGCTCTAAGAGCACTGGACGATGCAAAATTGCCTTCAGAAAAGAAACAAAAGCTCCAAGCGGACATCAGAGTTATGCTTGTTGTGATGGAAAAGGGCAATCAAGCTGCGAAAACAAACACAAAAGTGGCACAGAAACGACAAAAGCATAACGAAACTAAGAAACAAATTCCAAAGATACAGAATTTCAATCCTCTGTTTCCCGCGTGTAGCAAAGCAGTTGAAATTAGAGACGAAGGTGGTGACGTGGGAAGACACGCTGTTGCTACTAAGCATATAGAACCTGGTGAAATACTAGTAGTAGAAAAACCACATTGCGCGTTGCCATTGGCTGAATACAGGTATAACATTTTAAAAATGTTTAATTCCAATTTAAAGCCATACAAGATTAAATATTAATATACTTATAGGTTTATGCAAAAATCTACAAGTTGATATTCATACATTTCACGATCGAGTTCCTTAAGTTCTTCACGTAATTTATTGTTACTTACGAATATTCTAACTGAACATACGAATATCTATGAAATTTTAAATATCGAAAAAAATGTTGTAAAATTATTCCCATGTTAACAGAATTTTGGAAATAAAGTAATTTATATATTTTTAATATTATTTCAGGCTTACTCACTGTCACTTTTGTTTATCAAGAATATTTGCACCGATACCAGCTGCATGTAATGTATGCAGCTGCGTAGCATATTGCAGTATCCGTTGTAGAAACAAGGATGCAAAAGTGCATCGGAATGAATGCGTATTATTGCCCACATTGTGGGTTTCGAACACCTCTATAACATGCTTCCTAGCCTTAAGAACTATCACGCAACAACCTTATGAACATCTGCTTAAACTTAAGGATAAAGTGGAAGCTTGCAAAGGTAAATTATATGTTTCGGCAGAGCAGCCTTATCGAAGACAAGATATTGAAGCATTCTGTTCATTGGGTAAATAAATAATAATTAATATACTTTTATACTTATACATACCTATAAATGCAAAGCAAACTCAATTTCACAGAAGACATTAAACCACCTTAGTTCTGTCCAATCTTCTATTTTACTTTAAATTAACTGCTAATATATAAATCAAATTTACAATTAAATCTATATGTTATATCTATATAAATGTAAATTTACATAAATATTTACAATTTAATAATTAATCACAACATTTGTATTAGAATTGAAGAAATAGTCGTTTTTATAAAGAGAATGATATAATAACTATGTTTCTAGTTATAGAAAATTCCTTTTATTAATATGAAAAACGTATTTCATATAGTATCTCACGAAGAAGAAAGAACCACAGACGATCTCCTTCATAGAACCTACATAGCTTTATGGCTTCTCAGACTTTTAAAAAAGGGGCCATACTTCCCAGAGGATGTTAAAACTCCAGACACTGCAGGAACAAAACTTTCCGAAAGTGAATTATACATAGGTGGTTTACTTTTAAACAGCTTAATGATATTGCAATTCAATACTCACGAGGTAAATTATATAATTATCGTGAATATTAACGAGAAAATATTAAAAAAGAAAAAAAATTAAAAGATTAAAATTAAAGTACTCGAAAGAGTAGATAATAAATACAACGATAAGTATAACGAATATCAATTTTACAGTAAAACATTTTCAAATATAATATTTCAAATTTATCATTTTCTCATGGATTTTCAGATATCAGAATTAACAACGTCGAAAAATAATAAAAGTTTGTCGAAAGCTAAAAGCATGTTTATTGGTGGCGGCTTGTATCCCTCAGTGTCATTGTTTAACCACTCATGCAACCCTGGTATTATCAGGTAATGATTCTAATAATTTAAAAAGTTAAATCCCACGATTAAAGTTAGATAAAAATTTCCATAAACATTAAGAAATAAAAAAAAATAATATAAAGTAGATAGATATACAATAGTGAAGTTTATTAAAGAATAATTAAGGAATCAACAAATAAAAGATATTAATGTTTAAAATGAAAATTAAAATTTGGAAGAAAGTTTTTTGCATCTTATAATTATTTATATCTTCGATCACATACAGATATTTTATCGGCACTACGATGGTCGTGCGAGCTATTCGCTCAATATCACCGGGAGAAGAAATCTCTGAAAATTATGGCCCAATATTTACAAGAACTCCTGAAGCTGAAAGAAAAAAGATCCTAAAATGGCAATATTGGTTTGATTGCGAGTGTGAAGCATGCACGGAACACTGGCCACTTCTGGATGATATCGATCCAACAATTCTAAGGTATCATTGTCTATAACAGAAATTAATTCAACAAGCTATAACAAAGATAAACATGAACAAAAAAAACAGTGGAAAGGTTTATAAATATGACCAAACATACAATTAATATAATATTTTCTTTCTTTATTTAGTCAGTAAAATCATTTTCAATGAGAATAAAATATTTAAATATCATGGAATGTTCAATTACGATATAATTTCAATGGGCGTACTGAATTATAGAAGTTATTACTAAAATTCTTCTTCTACCACCGAATATTGTTACAAGTTGAAATAACAATATAACGTGATAACTTTTAGAAAACGCGATGGCTCTAAAAGTATGCAGTGATATGAACAAATTTTTTGAGTAATGTTTATCATTTCATATATATATTTTATATACGTACATATAAATACATCGTACGTATACAAGCGGATTAAAAATTCTACCATTTGACTAGTCACAAGTATATAAACTAGTATATAAATCACTGCACACATTTTGTGGCCTTCAGCGATAACAACACAGTGCTCTATCTACTTACTAAACGCATAAAGTGGTATTTAAAATATTTGGCTCTAAAATTTATTTAATTATTCACTTATAAAATTTAATTTATTCATACAGGTTCAAGTGCGACAGTGGACTTGCATGCAAAAATGTTTTACCAGTAAATACAAATACAAACGAGTTTATAATCAAGTGCTCTAAATGTGGCAAAAACACAAATATCTTAAAAGGATTGAAAGCCTTACAGGACACTGATGCGCTTTTTAAGATGGCGTTGAAAAGATTAAATGAAGGGAACCACGCAGATGCATTAGAAACTTATTTAAAAATTTTAAAACTTCTCGATGAGAGACTCGCTTTACCTATAAAAGACTATCATATTTGCCAGCAAGGTGCTCGGTTATGTATGCTTTCTTTAGGAAATTCTGCTTACATTTAAAACATCATTTAAGTATCAACTAGTAAGGACCATACTGAAGTGAGAACTTCCTGTTCAACAAATACATGTTATGTATTTCTCAGCGTTCCATTTATGCACACACTTATGTCAGTTTTCCACTTTGGAATGGTCCGCAATAGAACCTATAATCCTTAAGAACTCGTATGTCCTAAACCTTTGTAATGTTAAATAAGTACGCATAATCAGGCAACAGTAAGGGAATGATAAATGAAAAAGACTGATGCGTCACTACTTTAATAAATTTATTACTAAGATAGTAAATTGCTATTTTTCAATAGGAAAGCCAAAAAATAATACGATACACTTTTATTTTAGAGTCTTAGATTCGTAAGAGTACAAAATAATTAATACAACATAAAACGACCGTCTTCTGCTTCCGTAACTTTTCCACACCAAAAAACGTCTTTGTCCCGAATCTGCATCAATCTTCTCCCGTCAGTTAAGCACTCACCGTTATGTTGATCATCGTTAATTATTCTCAATTGTAACCGAATCTCTTTTATCGCACTCGTACACTTTAAAGCAATGAGCACATTTCGTAAGAGATACAAAACACTCGCTAACTCGCGTCACGAAAAGGAATCTTATATGCGTGTATATTGCATCTATGTGTAGGTACGCGTACGTCGAACGTGATTGTGTAAATGTGTTTATACGCGCACAAATGTGTGTACCGGTGGTTTCATAATAATAATAATAATAATAATAATAATAATATTAATAATAATAATAATCTTATAATATTACGCACGTAGGTGACATTTTATGCGTGTACAAAATTAACAGATTAAATTGTAAATGTTGCGTACGTGTTCGTTTTCACATTTTATGAAATGTTTTACTCATTATCATTGCTTCGTCCGAGTATACACGCGTGGTAACGATTATTTTTTGTGTTTTTCTTTATGTACATATAAAATTGGTTTTCTTTTGTCTTCCATCCAGCACATTTAGTCGGTCCATTCTCTCGAACACTTTTAGCACCTAACTGCAAGTAAATAGAGAATACACTTAGATAAACATTCATTTGATTCTCGGTTTTTAATGTCACTACCCCGTTGCTTTACACTGCGACCCGAAATTTTAATAGTAGATGAATTCCATAAAGAACAGGTCCCGACATAGCTATTTAAATCTATCAATATCACAGGTCGATGTTCACAGTTTAAAAGAAAAAGAAAAAGAATAACTGCTTTTTTCATTCTTTTCAACAATCTTACACCGCATGACGAAGAGAATTTCATTCTTGTTGAGCTATACAAAAGTAATGCGACGGCTTTCTTTCTGTTATTCTGTTCAGGCAAAATCTAGTTTTTGTTTCCGGAATACTTCGGTTCGTTAATTAAGTATATCAATACCGTCTGTCACGGGAATCCGAACGAGAACGACGATCTCGGCTACGGCTGCGAGTCAGTGATCTCCTGCGAGGGCTACGGGATCTTGACCTAAAATATTAAAAGCAAATTTTATACCACTTTTACTGATATTACGAAACGGTTCATTAATGTACAACTCCCCACTTCGTCTCAAAATTTCTGAATGAAATTCCATGTTAGTGAACTTTAATATTGTTTTGCCTATTTAGTGGAAATACTGTATAAACTCGAATAAAAAAAAAGAAAAAGATGCAATGTCAAGTACATTATAAAGTGAAACATGAGACGAAACAGAACGTCGCACGTTAAACACATAGGTACAAAAATGATCGCAAGGCAATCATAATAGAATTAGGACAGGCTAATTCCTATTTGCCTAAGGGGTGATAAAACTAGTTAGACACAATAATTAATACAAAATGACATCTCACCAATAATGAGAAACCAATAAACGAAAATAGGATTAATTTGGTTAAATTAAATCTTTACAATTAACCGTTCAATATATGTATATGTATATATATATATGTATATATACCACTATATAGGCCATATATAAATATATATTAATAAATACATATTATGTCTCAAGCGACAGTTCCCTGGTCCAATACATAAAATCATTCATTACATATCAATCTTTCATATTAAATGTTTTACATTCCTCTCAACGATCTGTTGAATAAACATAATGCTACTTCGATGAAACGTTGTTATTGGGCCCCAGAGAACGTGACGCCAAAATTAAAAAAAAAAGGTAAAAAATCTTTGAAAATCGGTGAAATACCAGACAACTGTGAACATGTAGTGGTGGTTGGTGGTGGTGGTACTTGGTTGGGTGGTGGTGGGATGGTGTGTAGGTGGTGATCATTTTGCTTTGCTCAGTTGAAGAGAAGTGGCGGTCGCATTGTCGGCTAAGTTTAACGTGATGGTTGACGAGTAGTAGTAGTAGCAGTAGTAGTAGTAGTAGTAGAAGTTGGGACGGACGGACGGACTGACGCGCTGAGATTTTGACAGAAGTATTCGTTCATATCGCGTTGGCTGTTCGATGGATTCACGATGCTCCTAGCCGCTAGAGGTTGAGGTAGCCCGAAGAAGTCTTTTTGTAGGGGAACAGACGGACTGACGGACTGACGGACAGCATCGGACTGTCAACTGACGGACGACTTGGCTCCTACCGGTGACTGGTGGTGACTGATGGTGACTGGTTGGGAAGTTAGTGGGCAGGCAGGCTTTTTTTTTGTTCAGTTTTGATTGCTAGACTTTTTTTCACGGTGGCTGTAGTAGTAGTAGTAGTAGCAGTAGTAGTAGTAGTGGCGGGGAGACGAGCAGAGCTAGGAGCTGACGCTGGTAGAATCTGCAAACGTCAGTTTTAGCAATATAACCATCAAAGTTATCATACTCCTGGCCACTATCGGTATACACGAGTTTTTTCTTAATCCAAATTCACAAATTTGCACATATTTCACTTATCAACGATAGTTTTGTTACAATTATCCTAGACTGCCCACTCTAATGCGTACAAAAAAAGACTCTACTTGCAGCTGATCGATTAAACTTATATGATGAATGTACAATTATCGACTTATTCTTTAGATACTTATCGCAACGCATAGTACAGTATATGTAAAAAGTAATACTTTGTATTATTAAAGCAAAATAAAATTCAGCTTTGTAATGCTAACATACGAAATATAATTAAGATAATCAAAGTCTGCTTCAATGCGTGTACGATAAATAAAAGTGGCTAAAGTATCAAGTGCATTTCAATTATCTTGTTATTAAAATTTTCATTATGATATAAAAAGAAAATATTTAATAAAATCCGATATAAAATTTGTACTTCATTCTTAGAGACCTGAAACAATAGAGTTCAGTTAAGCTCTTTAAATGTCCATAAATTTCCTTTAATCTAAAAAGAATTAAAGTTAGTCTGCAGTAACAAAGTAACTTTTCAAACTTCAGACCCTTAAAAAGTAAAATCAATCAGATTCTATATGGTAAGAGCACCATAAGCATTAGAAATAAATTACTTTGGAATGATAAAATTAACACCAGACACCGCTATGATTTATTTTTATATGCTACCGGTGCTACTTTCTGTGCATCGAACGAGCTTCATAGTTGCCAACTAATTCTCACTCTTATTCAATA
Source organism: Nomia melanderi (assembly GCF_051020985.1). Classification (NCBI taxonomy): domain Eukaryota; kingdom Metazoa; phylum Arthropoda; class Insecta; order Hymenoptera; family Halictidae; genus Nomia; species Nomia melanderi. The sequence goes on from NC_135009.1 coordinate 3,555,127, forward strand.
TACTTTCATTGTTTTTAACTATATATCTTCGTCCTCCGTCTACCGCACTTTGTTATAAGTCCTGTCCTCTCCAACTTACGCCAATTAATTAACACTTTTTGACCACCAATCATGACTATTACGCAATTCTCAATGTTCAATACATTTTGACAATTATTCTACATGTTTTATATGATACATTGTGATTCTGCGTGCAAAATTGCGATGATCACAATACAAGCGGTACTTGCAAACACCTACTTGCAATTTGTAGATTGGCTGTTCGTTCTTGGTAAGGCTCTGAAAATTTGACAAAATTTCAAGGTAAATAAATTACCTGGAATAACGACTTATTGGCGATCTGCGGGGACTTCTTGACCAGGACCTAAAAGAAATTAAGAAAAACTGTTGTATGTTTTAGACTGCTCATAATGTTGTCGATTGCCGTGATTCACTTTGATTTTTCTTTTGTGTACTCGCACCTGGAAAATTGGCGATGAACAAAGCCAGAAAATTCTTACCTGGGGTAACGACCCAGTGATCTCCTTCGAGGACTGCGAGATCTGGACCTATAAGGTTGTCAAAAAGATATACGGTATGTGAATCCTGTTGTTCGCTAAGCATATTCACAAGGAGATTACAATGGGAAAGAAAACGAGCTCAAAGTGATATATCTCTACCTCTGCCATGACTAAAATTTTGCCCTAGCGCATCACCCGTTTAGATTTCCCATGCAGTGTATTTGATTGCTCTTCAGCTAGCTTGTGAATTGTTGAACTTATTATGAAAATGTTTTCTTAGCATACAACATACAGGTACAAATACCATTTTTTAAAACTTTTATTCACATAAAAACAATAGCCAGAAGAGCATTAAAATCAAATAAATGCGATGTATAATATATTCTATCTGCATTCCTATACAAAATAATTAAAAAAAATATTCAGTTATATCCGCTGTGCATAAAAAAAATTCACCGAAACCCGTGCATCATTTCTTGACATTCTTATTCGTTAACTGCACTGTAATACCTACTTGGCAAGACACTTAGCCATCTGCAGCAGCTCAAATGTTGCTGTAAAATGCACATACTTAAAGTCTTGAGATTTCTTACCTGGAGTATCTTGGACCTGGTCTCCGTCCACCTGCACGTCGACTTCTTCCAGAGGACATCTCTACTCTTACTCTGGTTCCACAACAGCGTCTGTGAATATTCATAGACTTTTTATGCATCAGATACATATTATACATACAAATTGGTAATACATATTCATTATGCTTAACATGTTTGTGATCATGCATCACATATGTGTGATACAGTAATTTGCTTAGAGAGCCCAACATCACACATATCTAATGCCATGGATTATCTGATGGTATACCCTATTGTAGTTTTGATTATATCAAAATATTACACACATATATACGATATTATGTAATATATTTTGTTTGGTTTATTTACTATGTTTTAAATGTTTCAAAATTATATGAATAATATATCATACGAAATAATTACAAGAAAGGCACAGTCCACAGTAAGAGTATCTTAAATGTGACAGTGGTTGCGAACAGATTAAATATTCTATTATTTATCGTCACTGTATACAAACATTTTCTATTAACACTTACGTTCCATCTAATCCTCTAACTGCATCTTCTGCATCACGTGGGTCTTCAAATTCCACAAAGGCAAATCCAGGTGGGTTTCTAGCAACCCATACATTTCTGAGTGGACCATATTTACTGAATGCACTTTCGATTTCGTGTTTACTGGCACTACTTCCCAAATTACCAACATATACTTTGCACGAAAGATCCCATTCACGATAACGTGACATTTTGTCTGTAAATAACATTTTTTATTCTACTTCATTAAATAATTACAAATTTATTCCATTAATATCAAACATATCATGATACTGTAACTATTGTGGATGAAAGATACAAAATAAATATTTTAACTAAACTCCATGATAAATATAAGACTTGTCTCATTATGTAATATTAAATGCAATCTGCACTTTTCTTTCTAAAAATTTAAGTACATCAATAAAATTGATTATGACTCTTTTATTCAACGTTATGGATTTACTACATTTATTTTATTTACATTAAACATCATTCCAAACAATAAATTTAAAAATAAATGAAATTACAAATATTTTCTACAAATCTATTATTCAACACTGAATAAATTGTTGTCTTCTGTCAGTTAACGTACATTAAAAAAATATCGACCAATAATAGATTAATTGTTTAATATACTTATTTGTAATGCAAATGTAAATGCGTATGAAAACGTTTAAATAAAAGCCGCTATATGCAAATAACTTAATTATGTATCGACAAATCAGGCACAAAATATGACGATTATACTGAAAAGGGAAAGTCAGAACACCGCCATGTTGTGCTCTCAATTTACTGTAGTACAAAAATGAACAAGTCTTAAATACTTCAAGTTATATAAAACAGAAGTTACAATATATTATAACAATAAATGAAAATTATTGTTTAAGCCACTTTATTCCTATACAACAATATTACAGAAAAATAACTTGCATTGAAGCTAACAGAAACCGACGCCATGAAAATTGCATAGCATTTTTCTCATTAATCTATTACTCTTTTAATAAATAATTATAAACTTATAGTTACAGTTCATTATAAATAAAATATCATGTTTTACTTACATTTTTGGTAAATAAATTTACTAAAAAGGTTTCTATAACTTTGTAACACACACAACCGTTCCTCCGAACTGCACAAGTAGAAATGCTCACAAAATGGTGGCGTGTGTAGCGTTATTCTTCTTCCGTGGCCTCCTTTCTAAGATGGCATTGGTGTGTGCTGTATATTGTCTTGTACTTTCTAGTCAAATGAATGTTTAATCTTTCTGCATGATGTCTACACTTTGTCTAGGCTCTGGACTTTTAATTTTCATCTATTTTTATATTCTGAATATTTTTGTATTTGAAAAAGTCTTTTAACTTAACACGTAAAAAAATATATATTGTCATGCTATGGTTAAAAATTATTTGTAAATAAATTGTTAAATAAGATAAATTTACAACAAACAGTGATTTTGTTTTAATAATAAAATATTCAATTATTGAATTGATACAAAACTAATTTTGAATAAATGTTTTACAAAAAATCGATAAACACTCTAATTTGACTCACCGCGTGTGTTGAGACAGTACAGTAAATACTATTCAATATATAAATAGGGGAGAGTTGTCTATGTTTTACCACTTAAAATATTTTACGTTATATTTCCTATCTGACAATAATTTGCTTCCAAATTAATATTGGATATCGTGGATTAATTTGATATTTTAAATATTTTTTAATAAATATTTTATCTTTTGTTAAAAATGAATTAATGTTTTATAGTACAAATTGTGCCTACCAGAACCTTACCAAGACTACAACCCCCAAAAAATAATATACGAATAATTTATTAAGAAAAATAATAATAGATATGGCCGATAAAAAAAATTATTCATTAATATTCATTTTTACAGTAAGCAAACAGAAAATTATGCAATATATAATACTGGTAGTTTTTATTATTATTATATTTTATCAATGAAAAATATTCAACGCACATTTATAATTATTGAATTACATTTCGTACATGTATGTTTATAAGCAAAGTAGAAGTAGAATTTAAATATGTTTAGAATTATGTAACCTACGTACAATTATTTGCATATATAAATTACACATATCAGTACAGTTTTCAAAACTTTATGAGACAATTTGTTTATAAGTATGTAATAAATTCTTCAATAAAACTACTCTTAGAAATTTAAAATACATTAATTACAGGTGACATCAATTGTACCTAAGTAATTTTTTTAAATATTATAGCACACATAAAATACAAAGAAATCTAACATTTTTTATTTCACATTTTTAGTATTATATTAATCATAAAAAGATGTATAAAGTACAATATAGGCAATCTTCTTATATATCAATGTACGACTAATTAAATTCAAAAGCAATTAATTATGTGCGAATAAATAATGTATAAGTAAATAATAAATATAATTTACTCTTACATACATCACAAAAGTATTTTATTATTTACAACATTATAAAAAATTTACAATTCATAAGTATAGTTTCACACATTCATAACCGCTATTTATTTTAATAAAATGACTTCAGTTACAATATTTTATCAAATGTAATGTATCCTCTATGAAGATCAAACAGATGTTATAAAAAAATCTCATTCACACTTGACTGTTACACAAAGAATTATAAATTTAAATAGTAATACAGGTAAAATTAATTTGGTTTTCTTTATGTAAAATACATAATAGTAGTCATCACAAGTTTCAGACACTGGTAACGACTGTGTTAAAGTACAATATGGATTTCTTGAAAATTACTTCATTAATGAACAAGTCTCTTATAATCAATTTTCTCAAGTTGAACCAAAGGTTTTAACTGTTCTGCAAAAATTCTCATATCTTCTGCTATTGCATCTTGACCACTTGGCGCTAAAACACTTAGTTCTACTAAATAGCTTTGAGATATAGCTTCCATACTTTCAGGCATTTTCCCTTGTTGAGCCATTTTAAATATTTTGGAAACTGTGACCTTCATTCTACCTTTACGGAACATATAACCACGAGCAATATATTCAAAATCTAATCTACATCCAAGTTCTGTCAAAAAGTCAACAACTGTATTACTTGTTGCTATATCTAAGCTACTCCTAACAATTGTAGGTCGTGACTTGTCACCCAATTCTGGTTGACCAATATAACGTAATTGCCATGGCATATCTTGATAATCTAATGCCCGTCTAACACGTAAAAGTAATGGTTGTTCCGATCCTCTGAAACAAATAAGGTTAAGTATTTACGTATTTTCTGTAAGTATTTTAAATAATTTTAATACTACTTTTATATTATTTACCTAATACTGAAGCACATTTCATGGTCATTGAATGTTTCTGGTCCAGTGTCAACATTGTCACATAAACCACGTAACCTGTGAAGTAGCACTTCAACAGCACTGTCTAATACCGAACTTTGTAGTAAATATTCTTGGTTCGGAATTATGTTTGATTTAATTGCAGCTGATAAGCTGTCCATTGCTGTACTTACTGGAGCATTCATTTTTATATTTTATAAATTTATTTCACGAATACTGACTTTTTTCTGTACAATATGAAACACTGTATTTGACAGATATATATATTTACTTTTAGGTTACCGTTTCAAATCTCGGGACATATATATACTATGTACAACCTACATATATAAGTATGTAGGTATGTATGTAATTTCTTATTATTGTTTCCGAAATTTAAATACATACAAATGTTATTCAACATAATATATTAATGCACGAAAATTAGTTACTGACTTCATAACGCTTATAAATAAAAGAATAATTTATTTATTTGAGGACAGTAAATAAAATAATTTTGATGCGCATCTTTCGAAGTTTTCAAAACAATAAACGATTTTACAAGTTTCGATATCATTATATTTTAATTCTTTGAAAATTGTAATATAATAAATAATATGTAACATGCCTAAAATTAATTACACATATAAAGAAATATATGTATTAACTGTGTAATCTTAAAATTAAATATTATTTAATTACGCGGCTACTAACTTTTTATAAAAGAATTGTGGTATGATGGTAATATAAATATCATACAAGTCAGTAGGTCTACAAACATTTGGAATGTTTAAATTAGTAAAATATATGAGTTATAAAACCGTATACCTACAAAATATAAAACAATCACTTCATCAATGTATTTTTAAATCTATTAGTATATATTTTTTCTTAAAATAAAATTTAAATGCATATAATTAAATACCCGGCTTTACAGTTATTGGCACGTTACGCAGAAGCACATGCTAGTTTGTTGCTTCTGCTAATGAGTAGATGCGCAGAGGGAAATTTACAACATGGCGGAACGCAGGAAAAGCAGGAAGCGCAAAGATGTAAGTATCATATACGACTATAATTATTGCAATATCACTTAACCATATATGTGTGTTGTTTTATTTATTTATTAATTGCAAATACAGTTCTCATTTTTATATTAGATTAATTTTATTTTATTTATCGGAAACGTATGTCATGGTTAAGAACTGTTTCAACGGAGTCCGATGACGTAGCAAACCCATCAGTCATTCCTCTTATTCAAAGTTTTGAAATTGATCTTAATTAGACAAATAATTTAATATTTTATAAATTACTTTATATTTGTATTTATAAAAGCTCAACAATTACATGAAATGTATTTTTTGTAATTAAGATTTGCGATAATTTTAATAATATTCCGGTATATTTTGGGTCACCATCTGTATCTGAATTTTTTACACTCCGTTTTTTTTAACAGAACGCAACAAATCATATTTTACTTAACATTTCTTTGTTGCATCATCAAATTATATTTTATTAGTATTTTATGTTAAATTGTTAAAATTAATAAATTAAATATGTAATTTTTATTAAAGTGTCATACACTGTGTTTTTATTGTTTATTATAGGAAGTGGCAAATATAGATCATGAAGTTATTCAAGACAAACCATCTAAAGATGAGTATGCAGTAGCGAAATGGATCCGTAATAATGTACCATCAAAAAAAACAAAATTCGATAGAAACCACAATGTTGAATATTTCACTGGCAGTCGTGCAGTGGATGCACTATTGGAACATTCTCCATGGAGCAAATTCAAATTTGAGACACGTGAACAGGTTAGAGAATTCTTAGATATGATGTTAAGACACAAGTTCTTTCATAGAGCAAAAAAGGTAGTCATTTCTGAAGAAGAATTATGCAAAATACGTGGAATAAAAAAGAAAAGCAAAGATATTAAGAAGGATAAGAAATCTGAAAAGGAATCCTCCAAAGACACCAAAGATGCAACAGGTGGAAAAGATGGTGAAGATAAAGTTGAAGAGAAAAAAAAGAAACCAAAAGTGCGTTTATTATTTAGAAAATAATATAAGTGTCATTACATATGAAATATAATTAAACAGAAAATAATTTAAGTATTAATGATTATTTCAGGTACGCTTAGAAATGCATATGGAACAATATTTTGTGGACTGTAATGATGCTTATGTGTGGATATATGAACCAATATCAGTGTATTATTGGTTCTTTGGAACACTTGTAGTGTTAGGTGCAATTGGTCTTTGTCTCTTCCCACTATGGCCATCAACGATCCGCCTTGGTGTATATTATATAAGTGTTGCGGGAGCAGGATTCCTTTTATTTGTTATGATATTAGCAACTATTAGACTTATTGTATTTTGTCTTCTGTGGGTTCCAACGCTTGGCAGATGTCATCTTTGGCTTGTACCAAATTTGACAGCAGACGTTGGATTCTTTGCATCATTTTGGCCACTTTATCAAGTTGGTATTAATTTGTAATTTCTTATTACAAATTTGTGAAATTTGTGTTATTATGTGAAAACAATGACACATCAATTTATTTACAGTATGATTACTATGGATCAACATCAGAAATGGACAAGAAACTTAGTAAAAAGAAAAAGAAGAAAGAAAAAGATCTTGATTCTGATGAAACACCATTACTGTCTTCGTATGTAAAATTATAAGACAACAATGCAAATAATTTCATAAAAATATTATTGTAATCGTTTAATAACCTTCTGTAATTTACAGAGATGAGAAATCTAGTACAAAGGAATTATCTACAGAATATACCCAAATAGAAGAAACGTCTCTTAGTGAAGAAAAAAAGCTTATTACACCTGAAATGGCAGAAGGTGAAGAAGGTAGTGAAAGCTCAGAAAGTGATAAATCTAATACAGGTCGGGATTTTGTGATGCTTTAAAACAAACTTTTGGTAATAAATAGTTTTCTTTTATTTACTACAAATGCTGTGTCAATTAATGGTTAATTTTTGCGATTTCTATTAATAGTATAGAAATTGTAATATACAAGTTAACATTTATGTTAACTTTTAAAAATATATATTGTCTGTTACATTTAATGTTAAGAGTGGCAAGAAACAAAACTGCGGTTCATCAATTTAGCAACTTCAATCTGCTTCTTGCTTAAACAAGATATATTTGCATTTTTTGCATTTATAAATGGAACAAGAAAGTTGTATCTAGATATATTTTACAGACGGAAAATTTTTGTAACTGTGGTATAAGAATACCATCTTTGAGATTCCAATATAAATATACATGTTTATTTAATTCATTTTTAATCAACATTTAGGTACATATTTACATGTTTTTTGTAAAGAATTATTGTATCAAAACGTATGAATACGTTAATATAGGTGCCTGAAACCTTCCTGCATCAATTGTGAACTGTTTTTAACAATTTGTATTGTATGATACAATATTTTACTATAACGAAATATCAAATTTCAGCCACATAATTTCCACAGGCGTCGTATGTGTACAGAATCGGGTAAATAGAATCTTTGTGAATAATTATTTCTACCAACTGTCATTATACCTACAAGTTCCTCATTAACACAGTTAATATGTCACAAATTTAATACAATAAACAATGACTTATATTTTTATGTAAAAACTTCAATGATAACGATTATGATAATATTTATGATTGCTATTATTATTGTTATTTGAATTATTATTATATTATTTATTACAATTAGTATTGCATATCATTTGTATCATTTTAAAAGTATAGATTATAATTTCATCGATCCTTAAATAAACAGTAATGTATATTCTTAGTTTAGTTTATTATTTAAATATTCTAAGTATGTATACATTTTACAAAAACTTGAAAATTTTGTTAGCATAAAAAGTATGATGTGTGTAATCATAAAATGAAAGCAACTTTCACATTTACAAAAATTCGACATACAGTAAATAATAGCGTTCTTTTTCAGCTCCTAATCTATTTGTAATATTTATATAGTTTTGATTCGTGCGGTTTCATATCTCTTTTTACAGTAGAATTTACATTAAAAAAAATCGCTAAACCAATTTTCATTTGAAAATGAAAGACAAAAATTTAGGAATAAAACATGATTTTGTTATAAAATATCTTGTGTCGATTATCATTTTACAATATAGAATCTGGAGCTTTTATATTTTCCTCTGTAACCACAGAAGACATTATAGTAGTTTTATTAGTTTCGCTTTGACCGCCTAACCGCAATGTTTGCACTTTGTCATTTAAAACTAATGAAGATTTCAATGTCCTCCTTAATGGTTCATTCAACAACGATCGCCTTTCTCAAAACATTTTTTTATTCGTTTGAAAAAATGTTTGTTTTGAAGAATAATGTAGAATCTCATTAAAATATTTTGTTATATTTCGCCTAAATTAATTTTTGTATGAAATAAGTAATAATTTTAATTCGATAGTAGTTCAAAAAGTATTTATTTTAGTTCATCAATTGTTATAATTTTTCTAGTTGTATTATTTTATATTATAATAATGAAATTACTTTATTTTTAGTTATATTAACAATATATACGTTATAAAAATATTTTTAAATTATTTTTATTTCATTATGAGTCTCTTACTCGTAAAATATAATCTTATTAGTATTCAGCAGTGTTTTTAATACTGTTTTAGTATACAAAAATTTAGCTATGTTGTATTTAAAAAATTATCTTTTTTACGTGGTTATGGTTTATTCTTCAAAGCATTTCATTTTATCTGATTTTATAAGGAAAGTTACAATTCGAAAATTCAGATTTTAATAAAACTTTGCGTGTATGTAAAGCATTATAAAGTATACACAAGGAGCAACCTTTTTAGTTAATGATTCAACAGTAGGAGAGAAATCCATCCTAAAAATAATTGTTTTATTTTTTCATCTTCTTATTCTGATTTTATGATGTTATTAAATATAGAAAATATATTTAAATATAAGCATTGCTCAATTTTCTATATTATGTCAACCTTTTTCGAACAAATCGTCCACGAAAAATAAAATACGTAGCGGCTTACACAAAGAAGTTTATATTTTTACTATCTATATTTAACTATAAGAAATAAAAAGAATTGTTATAGGTATGTATACAAAAATTGTATTAGTTTGTAACGGTTTTCTGCAATGTAAGGGAATATAATTTTTCAATATTTCGTTCATCATAAATTGTACTCATATTTTTACACCCTTGCGCAATATTTACTTCCATTTACATTTTTCAACTGAAAAGGATAATATATTTTAAAGAAAACTAAAAGAGTGTAAACTGAACGTTGATTTCACTTTCTCGAAAAATATTGTACCTTGCATAATTCGTTGTTCGCTAGATGTACATTAAAAGATCAATTTGTTCGTCATTGGGAAATAAACGTGTCATAATCTAATCGAACAATACAATTTTCGAAGGATAAAACAAAAATGACTTTCGCAATTTTCGAGACTCGTCGCGACAGAGGAGGCAGGGGCCTGAAGGAAATTCCACGTCAGTATCAGAATTGCGTCCATCGCCTTGCACAGGACAGGTATATACCGTTGCACCCTCTTTTTACAAAAAGTACGCTGAGGGCATAATAGAATGGAGATTGCGGTGCTTTCGGAGATAGAGGGCGATGCACAAAAACTTTAACGTGTTTAGAAATGCATAACTCAAAATGAGTAGGGATACATTCAAATTACAGATAATAATTGTTGACAAAAATTTTGAACAACAAATAAAACTTGAAACTAATCATATAAGAATTACACACTTCATTTTACACGTGTACAAAATTTCTTCTTTGGATTACCGCCATATTAACAACATCTATATATTGCGTGAAATCATTAAGACTATCGATGACCATGTTGTGTGTGTGAGAATTTGAATTTTCGTATGATACCAGTGAAATGTAATAACTTAATTTCATACGTTCGATGTAATGAAAACAAGGTTTCAAGGGAAATTTTAGAAACCTTCCACTTTACTATTTTCAATTTAATATCTAGATGTCTGTTCCCTTTTTTGTTCTTATCAAAAATTGTTTTGGATGTAAATGAGAAAGATTTTAAAAATATCGGAATATCTCCGAAAATTAACAATTATAGAATTAATTTAATTTTTAAAGAAATTCTGATATCTTTAAAATTTGTCTCACTTTACCGTCTTTTTTAAATACAACTTAACAATTATAGAGTTAATTTAAGTTCTGCTTCAAAGAAGACGGTAACTATAATTTAGAAAAAGCTTTAATTTTATCATTATTAGTGGTAAAATATTTAATGTATCATGCTTTATGGAAAAAGGTAATTACTTGTTTTCAAACAAATTTTTGCATATCTGTTTACGTACTTTTGTAACAATACATATTCTAATACTAACGCATTATTATAATAGTATGACATTTTACAACATAATCACTTAACATTCATAATGGTAATAAACATACAAATCTCACGATATTCATTTCTGCATACAGCGATCTTAATTCGAGTTTGCCGTTAATATGGGTGAGTTCAGATACCAGTAAACGAGATGGAAAAACAACTATTTTATGGCATTCGCTCCTGCCTTCCGCAGCTACGAAGATCGTTGATCCTGTTCTTTAAATCTTTTCCAGGAAACTCGTTTCAATTTATCGTTTTGCCGCGAATTAATTACATTACGTCACATACTGGCAAATTCTTTTGGAATGTCGCCGGACCGGCAATAGGTTTCCCTATTACTAGGAAGTAGTCTGCGCGGATGTAAATACGAGGCTTCTCTTACGGTTAAACACAAGAATTTGTCAAAAATTAATTACTTAAACAGGAATACAAACACGCCCATCCTCGTGTTGACTTACAATGGATTACAGACTTAATCAAATCTTTATACCTACAAGTTTTAACACTTGAACTATCGCACCCATCAAAAAATGATGAGATTCACTTTTCTATTTCGCAATTATTGGTACCTTGAAAGTGTTAAATATCCGAAATTACTTCAAACACAACCTATTTTATTAAAAACAAACTATAATAAATGTATTTAGAAATACGTGAAATTCGAATGTGATATTGAAGTATTTAAAATAATATGGCGTCTATAGAAAGGACGTCTCAAGGTTATATTAAAATTGGGAGATAATTCGATGACATACAATATCTAGAACATATTTAATAAAAATACACACCATCGGTTGGTCACAAAAATATTTGAAGACATGCATTATTATTTATTTTGCATACGAGTTGTTAAAAATTAGATTAGTCTAAATCACAAAATGAATTTAAATAAAGTAAAATCTACTTAAATGTAAATGTGAGATTAAAAGTTTGATATGTTCATCGGGAAAAAATATTAATTTCTCATGCATATTTAATTTCTGTTAATTGGATTTATTGTTCTTATTTATTTAATAGATCTTTATATAAATATCAATCAACATGTTCGCCATCTTCCACATGGAAGACCGTTGCCACAATTAAGTATGCAATTTAATACATAACAAAATTGAATATGTTATTTACATATTTCAAGATATCTTCCAACAAATAAAATTTTTCATATTTGCATGATGGTTATGAAATAAATAACAATTTATTTCAACCGTTTCAATTTAAAATGTCGATTTGTAGTTTATATATACATTAAATACACAGCGTTATCTCGCGAACCTTACTGTCTTTCCATTCGCATTTCGTTCCAATAAAGCAATCGATTATTTAACTGTCTTCACTAGTAAAAACCCAATCACAAGTATCAAACAACAAATCGAAAGGAAAGACATTCGACGATAATTTATCATACAACGGGGTGCATAAAATCTCATGGAAAATAATTCAAGGAAGCCCGGCAAACTTTACAGCACGACGAAATTAATATACGATCACATTGCAATAACTTTGGCAGATCCGTGGCTAGATAGAGTAGTTTTAAAAGAACTAAATTGAAAATTGATCCCGGCGGCGAGGTTACACGAGCATTCCGTTTCCTCGCCATAATGCTAACGAGTATTTAGCGTCGTGGTTTTTACCAAGAGTCCAGTAAGTTTACCGTTAAATCTGCTTAAGTGTTACGTTTGTGCCGTCTCTTTCCCACGAGCGGCATATTAAAATCTTTAATTTCCCGAGTGGGACTTGGCGGAGTTAATGAAGTCGCAAACGTTCGCGCGCATGTTAAAAAAAATAAAGGAATAGTCGCGGTGCGGCGCGGCTTGGCGCGGTGCGCAGGCTTTTCTGCTCGTGTCTTACGGGAATTCTTTCTTTTCCGACTCGGCGTTGTCATCTCAACGAAATTCAATTAATTCCCATAAACGAGCCACTTAATTAAACGGAAACTTTTATCTCGAAAAGGAACAGACTAGGTATGCACCTATTTTTCTGCAGGTGGAGTGGCGATTCGTAGGCTCGCCGGTCGCGGAACGAAGGGCCGCGTCACGAAGGCAAAGTTAACGGCCCATAATTCATAGCCGACATATAATAAATATCGTTACTCCATCGTGAGCACACGCAGACACGCTCACGGCGGTTTAACGCACGCGTACACACACGCGGCTCCTCGTGTAATATGTGCCTAAGGATTTAAACGTTTCACGACTCCGTACGGACTTTCCCTGATATTATGTGGTGAGCTTTCGTCCTTGGCGGAGGTAATAAAAGTTTCCTTTAACAATGCGCTCGCGTGCAGAATAAAATAATAGTTGCCCCTTTTAAACCCTTCTTCAACCCCTTGCCGTATACCGTAAATATGCAGGCAGTTTTTCTAGCCGGAGGTCGCGAGAAACTCTTCGTTCGGGGTCGTCGTTTGCTCTTCTATTCATTTCAGGGATTTATTTTACTCTTAAGTTTTGCTCATTCGAATGTTCCATTGAAACTTGTATGGAGTAACGGACAAAAGAAGGTTTAAATCTGGCATTTCTTTGGATGAATATTAGTACAAATTAGTCGTAACTTCTGTACTAGACGTTTTATGTTTTATTGACAGCCCGGTTTGTTTTGTTTAAGTTTTGCTTAAATTAATGGGGTAAGTAGTGTTGGTTAGCAATTTGAAAGTTAAATTTACAGTTAAGGTTAAAAGGAGGATTGAAAATGTCGAAAATACTAGTACCAGTTCCTAATGGAATCGAGATTTTTTCGAACATCTTGTATAAGAGCATTCCTTTCAATTTTCTTTTCTTTCCTATTAATAAAAGAATAATTTTGGAACAAAATTTAGTCAATTAAACAGCAAAATACTTAGATACAGGATGTAATATATAATAAATTTACACGAAATATTAATACCAATATTTGTAATATATAAAAAATTTAATGATGTATATGTGTAATTAAAATTACTTTTATTTAGTCACTTTTTTAGCTCATTTAATGAGGTTTTAACGTGTTCCATTATTTAGAGAAATATTCTATATTATGTATATATTTATGGGAAATTAATCGTTACTTTTAAACATTTTTAATTGCCACAGCATGTCATGTAAAAAGTTCTGTACCATTGATAAATTTTTTGTTAAAGTATATACAATAAAATTATCTCTCTGGAGCTTAATTATTTATAAGATAGTTTTCTTTATTGTTACAAATAAACATTATTAAATTAAGAAAACGCATTTTAATTTTCTTAATGTATGCATCTTGTATATTGCATCTTGTAATAATAATATATTAATATAATAAAAATCAATACACACAAAAGAAGATTTAAAGAATTGCTGCATTTATGTAAATTGTATTTCTGTTCATTTCCGCTCGCTACTCTTATGCTTGCTTACTTTACAAAACTTTTCTTATTTTATTAACTATGTATCAGTTTTTGTTTGACAGGAAACTTGTGTTTTATAAGGTTTGGTACGTGCAGATTTTTTATGTTTTAGTAGCATGAAGTTTTATAGAAACAGTTACGAGAAAGAGAGTAATAAATTTCTATTGGCAATGTTTACTTATTTTATGTATAAATATTAAGTAAACTGTGCACGTGAGACTATAAAATTTGATATAAGTAAAAAGAAAACGTCGTAAATGGATTTAGAGATTTTTTTATATCCACGATTACGTATTAATTACTATTAAGTATTGTACTCTACCATACTATTAAGTATTGCATTCTTGTGTTAGTTTCAGCGATACTTGAATGACGCACGTATGTCAATTTATAGTTTATTACATTTTCATAGATTTTTAACAAGCCTATTTTCTAATCTATAGCAATAACTTTTTTTGTTTCTTTCTTCACGAAAAATAACAACGAATGTCATTTTATACAATTAAAAGATTAGAAAAATATATTTTTCTGAAACGTTGAATATAAAATCAGTTGTCTTTAAATGAAAACCAATAATATTATACATATAAAAATTAACATTAATGTTAAAATTGCATTACAAGGTGGTAAAGAATATATTCTTTTTTAATCGAAAATATTATTTTTAATCAATGAATACATTCAAATTTATTTACAGCGAAGTATATTTTAACATACGTAATGTTTAACTCGAAATATTTTATACTGAAACCGGTAATGATAGTAAAGATCAAAATTAACAGAACGCAAATACATCTTCTCCAAAAATGAATTGCTCATGAATCATTATTTTTTCGTATTTCTACATGGTAATATTACCATTGTTATTGACACATTATAAATCACAGAAAATTTGATGCAAAATTATGTACGAACGCGACATAGATTGATAAAACATACCTATCAACCCGCATCCTTTGAATTTATAGTAATATTCCTCTGGAAGGGTAGGTCTCGAAGAAGCTGCAAAAAACGGAATAAAAAAATGAAGCACGAAGAGGAACCCAAAATAAGAGAAGTAAAAAATATCCTACATGGCCGACCACCGCGGTTTGCGGTTACAATGTGCAACGAAAAAAGAATTCTTCGTTTCGTCCTTCTCCTTCGTCGCTTCCAGCGGTTCTCTCGATCCTTCGGCCGATCTTCCATTCTCTTCTACCTTCGTCCATTCGTGAGAGACTTCGAACGTGTGTACACAGCCGGATTTATATTCAAATGAATCGTCGTGGAAGGGTCGACTTATCAACGTATCAAACCCGACGAAGCGAGGAATAGGCGAGGGGTGAGTCGCGAAAGAATGTTAGCTTCTTGATCGATCACAGCTATCGTTCGAGAGAATTCTTATTAATTTTCTCGGCGACTTGTTCCTTAATAATTAATTCTCGAAAGCATGATACAAACATGCACACTTTGTTAATAACACATCCAACGCGAGAATGTGATCCATTCGTCGATCATTCATCATTTCGATCGTAAATCAGGTATTCATTAAGTTGTTATCGAATTCTATGAATCTGTGAAATTTGACGAAAAAAACTTTTTTTCGATAGAGATTTATAAGGCATACATAGATATCTTCTGAACTTTTAGTCATATAGTGTTGTAGAATTTTTACTATAATATTGTAGACAGAATTTATCGATTAGTGAAATATTGTTTGTTATTATTGTTATTCATTACTGCGTAAAATGAAACATTTGATATAAAAAAATTGTACCAATAAATAATAAAACTATAAGAAAATAATGAAAATTATACCATATCCTAATAGTCATATTTATGTACATAATATTACCAATATTAAAATATCAGGTGAATTATTAATTATTATTAAATGTGTGAGACATATTAATATTAATTTACAAGACAATTGTATAAAATAAATACTTTTGGAATTTAAATTAGATATAATTAAATAACAAACTTAAAAAGTATTCTAATGCTTCAATAATGTATGAAAGACAATTTATATTTTTATGTATACCGTTGTTAATAATGGAGTAAGAATAATCGGGGGAACGAATTCTGCTTATTAAAATTTTTCTAATTACAAAACACAGAAATTCTCTACGAGTTTGTAATATATGCAGCACCATATCGAATTTCATGAGTGTTTGTAAAATATGAACTGTATATTTCTTGGTTTTGTAAATAAAAGAAAACGCACTAAACTGTATTTAAGTAATTGCCTCGCTTCTTAGCCGTGATGATCGTGCGTTAATAAAAAAATATTACTGGCATTGCGCATAAAATGATGCATCACGGACGAATAGTTCAATTACCCGAATACATGGTTGAAAACGATGATTACTGTTTTTAAATATTACGTGGTGAGTAATGACCTTTTCGCGGGCAAGGTCCAAAAGTTTTTCAAAGGCATAATTATCAGCTGAACGATTTCCTTCGTTCACGCCGGTACATGACTTTATTTAGCTTTAGTTTGTCGAAACCGGTTGCAAGCGACTTCTCTTCTCTCTTACTGCAACACCAAGAGTTCAGTACACCGCATCATTTAGGGTTCCTCTGGTGGAGGAAGGAATTTCGCGTTCACCATGCTCCGCAGCTTCTTTGGCGTTAAAATAATCCTCGGTACGGAGACTTCGTAACAATTTAATATTATACGGCGATTTGTCGCGCGTTTTTTGGATAATATTATTAAATCATTGTATACAGACTATAATCCAATGAATTACGTAAAGCGCATAATATATTTGTGATCATAAAGCAAAGGGAGGAAAATTACAATTTGAAAGAATTAAGGTGCACCGATGTTAAATTTGAATTTACAAAAAACTGTAATGGATTAAAACATTTTTTCGTTTTAAATACAAATGTATGTCTTTTTTAAATAAAATTTAGTGAATATAAATAATAGTACATTGTTTTTAAAATAAATATCGTATACAAATTCCTAATTTAATAAATTAATGAACAAAAAACCTATCCTATTTAAATACCTATTATGCAGTGATTTCTTATTTTCAACGTAATGAGGGTTTACATAGTATCATTTTTCGTTTAATTTACAGAAATCATTTTTTATGTGTATTATTGTTTCAGTCATAAAAAATAGTTCACATTAAAATTATTTGGAATTAACAGAAACAAAATCTATACTATCTTTTGTTAAAAAAATAAAGTCGTGCCTGTTTATTATTACTTAACAGACTGCAGATATACAAAAATCCGTCGTTTGTTCACTTAATCAACAAAAATATCTTAATATTGCCAATATAATGAATAACCATATAAAAATTATTTTATGTAATTCTTACATAAACATTTGCATTCAAAATCCATAATTGAAAAAATAATTATATCTATTATATATATAATATATAATTATTACTTTAAAATATACTTTTAATATCGAATTTCACCAATATTCTTGCCATTTTTCCCTTAAAATATTTAAAACTATTATAAATCGACTATTCCTTAGTTAAAAAATAACAATTATTTCATTTCGTTTGAAGAAATCATTATGGAGGAATAACACAAAGGTTTAAAAATACGAAACGATATATAACGCAAAACAAAAGAACTAATTCGTAAAAAATTAAAAGGCAATTAGCGGACGCACCGCGCTCTTTCAAATTACCTTGTACCAGTATTTAAGCCTTCCACTGACCAGAAATACGCAACAAACGAAAACTAGTAGGTAGAACAGGAAACCAAGTTAGATTACCTCGTGGCACGAACAATTGCGAGATGATAGAGTGTCAACGATGCGCTGCGAATAAGCGATAATAATTACACTGTCTGCGAATGTCCAAGAGCACGAGGTATCGAGGATTCATCTTCAAGTTCAAAGAAATTCGGTCAGGGCCGTCATACGACTCGATCTTCCGCTTTTTGCTGTTAAGCAGGCCTGTCATAATTAATATTTTTTTCTCCTCTTCGTGTTCTGTCGAGGTTGTAATTTACATTCCGTCGTTGCTCGATGCACGAGAAGGAAAGCGGTTCACCGTGGTCCGTATTAGATTCGAGCGTGGGCTGCTTACGTCATTAAGCGTAACTTACAGTGCAAGAATGACTTTGGCTTTGGCGGAGAAAGTGACCGGGTGTGGCCATTGCGAGACATTGTACATTGTACATACACACTTGCGTACACTGGCTGCGGGGAAGGATTTTCGATGTTCGGTCTTTGACAACGTCTATTGTTCCGTTCATTTTTCTGTTGCCGGAACAGCTGAAACGTTCGAACATTGTCTGGTAGCGAAATTGTCCACGGTGTCCAAGCCGTGTAACTATAAATCATTCGATAATTAATTCTTGAATGTACGATTTAGACATATTGTCCTGTAACAATACCACATAACAAGAATGTAATGAAGATTGTTATTTCTTGATTATTCCACGTAAATATAAGTCTGTAATCTAAATTGGTTTGTATTGTTTCTCTAATAGATTGAGAAAAACCTGTATTTAATGACTGCATTGTTTTTCCAGTAGATCGGTAACTATTTATTGCACTTTACGCGTTTGTGAATTTTAATCATTTATTGAATTTGCCTTGCCACAAATAAAACTTGTTTTTATGATATTGTATGGCTAGGTCTCTGTCCCAATGAAACGTAATTGGTTAAATATAGACGTATACATTAGTAGAGTTTATGAAATGTCATTTTTGTTAATTTTCGAAGCTTTATGTATAAGTCAGAAGCTTTAGTTACTTCAATCTTTCAGAAACGTTTAAAACAATGTTAATTATGTTACAATTATGTTTAAGAAACTTAGATTTAATTAAACTATAATATAAATTATTATATGCAATTAAATTATTATTAATTCAATAGTTATGGACGTACAATCATAATAATTATTTCAAGATTTGGGACAAGCATTTAGGAAATATTCTTGGTTGTTACATTTTTAATGTATCTTTTTATCCTCTAATACTTGTTTACCCTTCCCTATATTGATTTTTAATTGCTGTACATTTAAATAATAAAGAAAAATTGGTTAATCTAGTAATTAAAACGAATATAAGCCAATCTAGTACAATAACAGAAAAAAATGGAGCTAATAACTCATTTATATGTAACATTAGTTGATTAATTAAACTGAACCAGTATTGATTAAAGATCTTCTATATTTTCCACTACTATTCTAGAAAACACCTATCTTCTTTTTTCATAATATATAACATTGCAATATATGATTAAAAAAATATAAACTCTTTTATGGTCGATGGTTGTTTATTGTCAAATAAATTCAATTTTCTTTTTTAAAAGTAGTTGCACCATCATACCGTTTTGACTTTACCGATCTGTGCATCGGATAACGAGGAGGATATGTCGAGGTACATTCAGGCTCGGTAAGAAAAACTGTCTTCATAAGAACGCTGCAAACATTCGTCCCAAATTCGGTAGGTTTAATATTTATGTTTCCTGTTCAAGCCTGTTTGTCGGCGACGTTGTTATGGAATACGCGAAAAAAATGTGACACGTACCTATGTGTAAGTCGCCGAAAAACTGTAACAGGAATCAAAAAAACGATTCATTCATGTATGTAGGTGTTTACGTGTGTACACACGGCGTAAAGTTACGCAAGGGTGTAATATATAAACAGAGATCGCTGGAGACCAAACGCAATATTTTCAACATGAGTTGGTGTATAACACATTTATACGCGAGTCATTAATTGCTTCTTGATTTATTGTACGAACTAGAGTTGGTTAGTATAAAAATAATGCTGAATTTTTTGTAGCATATTCTTTTGAACAAATGGTTCAAAATATGGTTCTTAAGGTTTTTGAGAAAAGATTTGTTATAACAGGTATTAATTATACGAAATATTCAGGTGATATGTTTTAATACTGAAACGACAATATTTTGATACGAGAGTGACATGATATAGCGTTCATAAATATGTGAATATACGTACAATATAAAGGAAATTTGTGTTTATTTCATTTTAGTTCTATTGTATATTTTTTTGGGTGATAATTTTATTATCTATTAACTATTCTAATGTTTATTGATTATCAATCATATTTATTACACCTACTGTTATTATCTGTTACAAGTAGATGATTATTTTGTGATGTGCATGTATTCATACGTTGATAGGTTTGTTGCTCCATAATTGTATATTATAAAAATACGAAAAATATTTCTTTTTTAAAATGATAACAGTAGAGGCGTATAAAATAAATTATGAATCAAATATTTAAATTTTATGTTATTGTACATAGTGAATAAAAAGTTTCATTTGAGGTATTTACTTTCATGCATATAAATTAAAACTGTTATTCCGCAATTAAGTTTTAATATGTAAAGTAAATATTTGTCTTTGCTCATACCAAATTCTTTTTAAATTACAAAAGTTATATAAGACTTGTTCATTTTACATACTACAATTCAAATTTGAAAATAATGAATATACTTTCTAAATTCTAAAATTTATCAACATAAAGTTCACTACATAGATAAATTTTATTTTCTTTATACGTTGCAACTTTTTAGACACTATTTCAACTAATAAATCCTTGTCTTTATATAAAAACTAATATCTTGGGTTTCTAAATAACATTCAGCTTTTATAATGGTACATATGCATTTATTATACCATTTATTTTGTTTCCAAGCTTAAATGTGTTAACAACTAAATTGCAAAGAGTAGAAAACAATTTATATATTCAAGATGTAATAACATCTTGATTTTATTTTTAATTTCTAAAGTCTGTGGCAGATGAAATGTCTTTCTATTTAATTCCTGTTTTTATACAATAATCTATAAGAGACTGAAGCATAAAAATGAGCAGTCTATTAATAAGAACATGATCATTAATAATTTCCCATCGGTTTATTATGGACCGGAAACATCATTAAACATTTCATAGCTTGAAGAATAAAAAGATAATATTTTACTCTTTACTTAAAATAAATGTTATATTGCCGAGTGGATCGTCAACTCTTGTTTCGAATAGGGCTATGCTTCGACCATATTAAAATGCAGTAAAATCTCCTATATGCGAACACTCATTATCCATGAATCTTTCGTTGCCAATATGTAGTGTTTGCATACAATGTATACTTTCTTCTGTTCGATAAAACAAATTCTCACAACGAGTTAATAAGAAACTAAAGTCTACGTAAGAAAGTACACGCATCTTCTACCAAAAAAATATATGAAAGTATTTACATACTTATTGGAAAGAGTTTTGACAAAGTTTTGAGAAAATTGGAAAGAGCATTTTTTACTTTCAAAACTCTTTTCAATAAGTATGTAAATACTTTCATATATATATTTCCCATGTAGCAGAAAGTTGATTATTGTTTAACTGTTAAAACATAATAAACACAGTGGCACAGTCATCAGATGTAATGTACTTGAATGTACATAGAATGAAAATTGGAATGAAAAATAGAAAATTACGTTAGGAATAAAAAAGAGTTATAAAGTACATTTCAAAACAAGATGGAACAATATCATCAAGAATTTAGAAAAATTTTGTTAAATCAATCTCTTGTCCTTTATAAATCCTTACAAAATAAAAAATTAAATCTTCATAAAATATCATACAATTGCAGTTATTCATACGTAAGTGTATGTAATTTTATCTTCACAAATAAAACTTTTAATTTACAATTTTTACATAATCAATAAAAATTCTTTAATATATTTACGTATACATTGTTGAAATTTTAATTACATAACAAAGATAATTTTCAAACAAAAATTTTGCAAGTATTAAAGTATAGATCTTAAATGACAGTCCTTCTGCATTTCCTTTTATTAACACTAGGATTACGTAACACGTCAATTTGACGTGTACTGAATTTCTCAAACATTATTTAGTAAAGGTTTACTTCAATTTTGGTTATTGAAATATCACTAATGGATGCACATTTCATTTTTTAATCGTCTACCTTTAAACCTCTAATTCCAAAAATCTAAATGAACGAACATCATCGTATCAGATTATCGAACAGACGTATCAGAATTCGATGCTTTCTATTCATTGACAGTTTCCACCGTCGGAGACATTGTTGCCGAAGAAAGGAAAAAATGTGAGGCATACCTGTACTCACTATCGAGGAAGCTGAATTCCCGAACTGAACGTGCAAACGGTTTGTCCGGTTTTCGAGGCAGAGAGTTCATCGAACCTTGGTTGCAAGGGATCGATCCCATACGGCTACCGAACGTGTCGTACGTGCGCAAACGATCATTGATCTGTGACGCGCGACCGCCTACATGTTATCTAGTCCATACGCTAAGCGTCAAATAAGACGCATTGCTCACAATTAGACGTAGAAACGAAACCACCGCTGTTATCACTTTCACCGCCGCGAACAATTTTACAAGAGATTTCTGGGCCAAGGTGCATAATTTCTACTTCTCTCGCTAGCCTAGATTGGGTTTCGTGATAATTAGAGTGCGGACGCTTATGCAAATAAATCCTGTCAATCTGAAATAGGGGAAACCCTACACTTCATTGCTTGTAACAATTTTCCACGGAGGCTTTTAACGTTTTTTTTTTAATACTTTGTGCTCATTATTCTGTTATTGATTATTTGTGATTGATCTCAGGTTTTGCTCATCATGGCTAGAGAGTGGTTTTAATTTTTAGGTTCGCAGATTTTTTGGCAATATTTGAAAAATGTCTTTTTGACGTTTAATTTATATATGTTACTGTTTTAATTTTTTGATTATTTATATGAATTTATATAGATTCAAATGAATTTTCTTTTTAAATTTGTCAATATTTCTATTAATTATTTTTATAGATAGATTTTAATCTTTAATGGCTTATTTCTATTAAAATATTTTCTCTCAAATATTGTGCAATTTTATGTATTATTTCAGTGACTTTTGTTCTTATTTGATAAAAATTAAATTTCTATTTTTAATGTAATATACAATTGTTAGACCTCTTATCATTAAATTTAATGATTTTTTTCCGAAAGCCACGTGGAAAAATAATTTTCCAGTCAATTATGTTTTTTTGGACATATTTAGGAACTGGCATATATTTACTGAACTTCTATATTTGAAACAGTGATAATGGATAATTTTAATTGTAGGTTTTATTTTACATATAAACTGTAGTACAATAGAGTGTAATTGTTGCACATTCTCAATAATTACCGATTATTATGATTTTGACTATAGTACATCAACATTAATTCCGTTAAACGAAAAGCATCACTATAGTATTAAATTAACTATAGAAAATATTAATGACAATGTATTATATTTAAAAACAAATCTTTTTCTGCATTTTGAGATAAAACAAAACACCAACTAAGTAATAAATTGTAAATTTAACAATAGACTTTTATCTATGTACATTTATACTCATTAAAAATGTAACAAACAAATACATCGAATTATTGTGTATTGAGCTTGAAAAAAAGATGTTAAACTCTAATTTACTATTCGTTGACCATAAACAGCTCAAAAACGATCGCGACATAATTTTCAAAGGTACTTATTTAAATATGTCTCTTTAGATACAAAATAAAATAATAAATCACTGAACTTCCAACAAAATAAGTCATTTAAAAACAAATTACATGCTTGTCAAGGTAAGTTGATGTGATGAATATTTGAAATCATTTGACAAGGAAAGCAGACAATATTTTACACGAACAATCGATCTTAAAATATTTTACTCGAATGATTCTCGATTCTATCTTTAGAGGAACGAAAATTGTACTCAGGCAAAAATTATTCATTGAATGTATCTCTCCTCAGACGTCAAGATCTCGTCTCTTTCGTTATTGTTATTCGATTCCACCTACAGAAAGTAATTCCGCGAGGATGTTTCCGATGTCTCATTGCTCAAAGTCCAAAGAAGCTTGTTAAACGTTTCTTCAATCGATCCTCATCCTTCGGGTTCTTTTCTCCCTTTTACCACTTCTTCGCGGCCGAGGCGGACCTCTCGGACCATTGTTAAACCTTTTTCGATGTTATTACACGTACGATATGTAAATGCGTCGCCGGGTCCGGTCTTCGATGTCGGAGGACCAGCTTCTCGCTTTTTCTTTCTTTCATTCCAATCCTACTCTCTATTTCTCTTTTATTCCACTCTGCTCCTTCTCTCATCTTGGCAGGGGCGGATCAGATTGGAAACGTCTCGATAAAATAGACTCGTCCGGAATAATTACGAATTAATTGGAATTCGTAGGAAACAAATGAACCGCCGACAAAAGTTAGGGAACAGAACAATTAACAGGGAATTGTGCAAATTGTTAGATCCGAGCTGCAATAAAAAAACGACGACAATCGACTATTTCTTTTCCCTGAATGGTATTCTGTTTTCGATTTTGATACATTACGCTGATATCTAGTGAGTGTTTCATTGTTATATAATGAAAAAATCAGTACAATTCGATGTATTTTTGGATAAACCTGTAATATGCACAAACGAGAAATTAAAATATTGGAAAAAGACAATAAGATAGAAATAAGGTACATTGAAACGTTTATTACAGGAACATAGTATACAATAAAAGTAACCTAAAAACATCATTTTAAATAGTTAATATAACACTTGATAGCCACAACTGTAATAATAATTACTTCTAAAACGAAAAGCAATAAATAGTTCTTCCACATTTTTATTTTACCTTTTCTAATTTCTAATTTAAAAAAAGTATCCAAATTAATCATTCTCTTTATTACTGCTATTTTATTTGTCCTATCATACTCCATTCAACATATTTCAAAATTAATTACCCTTTCATTTTACACAATTTTTCTATTATTCGAAATATTGATTAACAAAAAAGAGTGGCAATAACAATAAAATCTCCGCAGCTCGACGCAACAGATAAAAGTTCTACTTCGTTCGTCGATCTCGGTTTACCAAATTCGGCGGAAAAAGAGAATCCTCTTCTAAGAATTGCGTGGATCCGCTCCTGATGTATGCCACTACCACCTCGGCATCGTCATCACCATCTCCCTGGCTCCTCCGTAACGGATAGGCTTCACCTCCAGAACGGAACTCCAGTCTGCTTCCAGTTTCTCTCTGGAGAATGCTCGTTGGTTTAGTCGGCGTTCGGCTCCCCTAACACGCGCTTCGTGACCACTCCATTAACTTGTCTCGTCGGCGAGCCGCACCGCGAATTGACAGAAAACCGTCTCGGCCGTCCAAGATTTTGATACATCTCGCGTGGTGTACGTTGACCTTCGTTCGTCCGAGTTGCCGGCGTCGAAAATCGTTCCCCTAGGAATTCGAGTATTCGGGAGCGTCGAGTATATACCTGCTCCACAGTTTTCGGGCGCAGTGTCTTAATTGATTCCACGACACCCAGTGCATCTCCGTTGAATTCGGGAGGAGGAATCAACAGGTTTTCGGACAACGTCGCGCGGATAAGAAATGTGGGGGAAGCAGTGTCGTCGGGATATCGAAGGCAGAGGATGATCCACGTTTCACAGGTCCAGTTGCAACTGTGATTAAACATTTCATTAACCACCGCCTTTAGTTCTAATATTATATTTGCGTACGATAAGCTGCACGCCGCGATACCTGTCTTTACAGTTTTACTCCGGTTTTACTCGGTTCACGCTTCACTCTACTTACGGCTGACCCTGTTCATAATAATTAATGGTGTTAGACTCCATGAATGCCTGCGGACTGGTCATGCTTGGCTCTCGCAGAGAATAGCATGCGGTTTATTTGGCTGAGTCCGGCGCTGAAATTTTTCAAAAGCTTTTCCCTCCTGTCTCAGCCTCGTTTCCGCCGTTACACTCCGCCAGCAAGTAGCATGCCGCGTTTTCACTTCGACCATGAAATCAGTTAAACGACAAGAAAATTATATGTTGAGCCGCTCGCGCGATCGATATATTATACAATTTTCAACGTGGTATCGTCATGAGACAAAGCAGGATTATTTCGGGACGTGTGTTAGCCTGTAAAGAACGTATCGAGCCAAAAACAAAAGAAATACATTCGAATCCTTTATCGAGAGAAAGTCCGTTTAAAAATCTTTTCACTTGTATTCGAGAAACACCACGAGTATAAATCAATAGCCTCTGACTAGAAACGTTCTCGCGCGTAGTGGTTTCCGCGCGCAAAAGGATTTTCCGAAAGAATCCTTCTTTTTCGAATTTTCGCCACGTTAGATGCCACCGGACACGTGTCAACATGCCCGGGATGTTCACTTTTACCTGGCAGTGAAACGAACGAAATGGACCAGGCGAGGATTAATTACCGAGACGAAACGTGATTGCAGGTGTGCGATTCCTCGGAGTAAAGGGGAAGCGGGCGCATAAGGATGCGCTTACGCAGGAAACGGTGCATGTCCCGGTGACGTTACAGAAGCTTGGATTTAAACAGAGGAAGGAAAAAAAGGAAGAAGCAAGGAAAAAACGAGGTGGAAAACGCCGTAGAGCAATATATAACCACGGAAGCACGGATGACGCGATGAGACTGAGTCCGATTATCCTGTCGTGGGCCACGGCGAGCTGGCTCGGTCCAACCGGAACTACGGCGATACGGGCCCAGCCACCGAAGGACTTCGAGTTGTCCACGGAATTCTTCCTGGTACCTAGCGACGCGGCGATGGACAAGAACGGTTTGGCCAGCGTGGCGAGTGTCATCAGTGTTCCAGCGCCGAACAGGACGGTTTCGGTGTCCAGGCTGCCCCCTGGAAAAAAGAGCCCGGAGATCGAGGCCGATACTCAACCGTACCCGAGGTCCTTGCTCAGACAACGACCCTGGGCTCTTCCTCTGGCGGCCCTTAGCGCAGCCACGATGCTCCTCATGGCTGGCTTCGAGGTTTTCGTACTGCTCAAGGTCGGTTCGTTTACCTTTACGACACCATTTTCCAAACTGATCTTATAACGAGTCCGACTCGTGGCTAAAGGAAGATTCGAAGTTATAAATATGTTTACTGCTCTCCGGGTAATGAAATAATACAATAATCGATAATGATCTACGAGAATTTCGCGTTGCGTATGTTTTGCTGAGTCGCTTGACACGAACGGAGATGTTTTAATGAGCCTTTCGGCTGAATGAAAATTAAAATAACCATCGCGTTCGCGTGTTTCCCGGGCGGATTTTATGCCGGGCGAAAGTACGGGTGGATTCGGGATTATAAATAAATTTATTGCCGAGGGTAATGAAGCGATGCAGTGGTTATAATCTGTGGGACTTTTGTCGTTTATTTCGTTTGTTCGACCGGTTAATCGTAATTTTCGAGATTCGAGCGGGCAACTTTGGGTTTCGATGGTTGTTGAAATATTTTGAAGTTTCTTAATAAATTTAGTAAATATTTGTTAGTTGAAGAGTAGATGAAACATTGAAAGTAGTTATGTTTATAGTTAATTCGTATTATTGATTATTAAATTTATTGACGTATAACAGTGAAATATTATTTATGAATTTGTTTCGTTATTTTAAGAGAAAAAAATTATTTCTATAATTTTCTATAACTTTTTATAATTCCTAGTAACGCTAATAATAAATAAAGAACATAAGATTCATTAATTTCTTCTTATATTTACGAGATTTTTGCGTTTGAACGCTTCAACGTTACAAAAAGGCTTCCCGGTTTTCTATTTGCTTCTATCCTTCCATCATCTAAGAACCGTGTTTAAAAGGTAAAGAAACTTCGAAATGAGTTCCTTTTAATGGTGCAAAGCAAATTTCACCGATATACGCGGTAGTGCGACACCGAGCCCATGCACAAGATTATTTTCGAATTCAGCTAGGATGGCCGTTATAAAATTTAATATACAGGTCGATTAGTAGATTTCCGGAAGATAAACGCGGGGGAAATTTCTTGGAAGCAGATCCTGAAAAAGCTGGAATAGCATATTGCCGGCCGAGTCTATCGTGTTCAATGATACGAAACCGATTTTCGCGGTCGTACAATTATTGGTTAATAGAGATTTGAGGAAGCGTTGAGTTAAATAGAGCTTAGAAAAGAATTTTTCTCTCTTTTTCTCTTGAGAGCACGTGGCAACGTGAACAGGAGCCCATGGTAATTGTTTTCGTTCGTATCTCGACAAGCTCCAATAACTAGCACGCTCGCAATTTCGCCGAGACCTAGGCCTAGTTTGCATGTCGATTGCCTATTTCTCTTTCCCGTGTCGTCTGCTCGTATCGATACACTCCATTGAACAAGAGCTGCCAGGAAAGTCTTCGATACCGAACTCGATATTTATGTCGCTCATAATGTCTACCGTTACATTACCCAACGCTTTAAAACTAAATTCCTTCAGTTTTTATTTAAAATATACAAAGTACAATCGCGGTTATTTCTTTTATTGGGGAAGTATAAATGTCGATGTTTTTGTAATTAACGAAGGAAGAGGAACAGGTTTTGTTCTCAGCAATTCTATGACACAGTAGGCAATCATTATTCTAATAGATCGGTGCAAAAACTTTGTCGAATATGTTCGACAGTTTACTTTACATAATTTTGTTTGTATATTTCAATAATTTATCAGTAACACACAATTTATAGAATTAACTTTTTTTTATAAATTTCATGTTTATATTCGTAGTTTAATTTGTTTATTTTAGTGATAAACATTGTTTTGTTTAGACTGTTTATTAATTTATTTAAAATTACTGGTTACTTTATTTTATTTGGGAAAAGGGACCATTTATAATAGATGTTATTGATTGTTTTTATAATTACTTTTTTTCCAAAATTTATTTTAAAATTATGTAACTTTTCAGTGTGACTGGCAAATATGATAAAGCTCTTGTATTAGTTTAATATTTTAATGTACTGCAATGCAAGTTTTCTTTATGAATTTAATCAGAATGAAATAAAATATTTAAGATAACTTAGTTTCAACCTTTACAGTAATGTGATATCTAAATACGTACTGGTAATAGTTTTGGTTTGACTTAATGATTCTAATAACAATTATATAATTGTTTGATGAAGAAATATTTTAAATGAGAGTAATAAACTATGAAAGTAGAATGTTTAATATATATTCAACACATAACATAATTTTATTACAAAGTTATGAACTATTATGTTTAGAATTATGTATTGTTGAATATTAAAGACAAGAATTCCATCTATAATAAAAATAAACAGAACATTGTCGTTTCCATAAGGAGAAATTTGTGTGATAAATCTAACCATGAAAATAATTAATAAGTCAGATGAATTGAATAAAGGTGCAATTATACATTCTGATTAGAGAAATTAATATATGCAATTACTTCAAATTATTTAAGCGCTGCGTGGAACGATTTATTCTTTAATTACGCATCAATTACATCTTGACAATTTAATACGTGATGATTCTCATTAGATATTATTGATGTGTTAAAAATTAGTGAGATACAAAACTGCAAATAAGACTGAGAGTCAGCCTTGAAGTTTACAATGAAATACTTTCTGATTGCCATATTCAGGTTTCCTTCACTGAAGAAAGAAAAATTAGAGCATGCAGATGAACTCGCGTGTAACATAATACTGGAGTTTCTTTAATACAATACTTATACACACTTTAAAATTTCTCTTTAATCAATAAAGTTATATTACGTTACAGTTAAATTCATAGTATATCGAATGAGAATACCATTTTTTTAATAAAATTTTTATTAATTTATGTTTATCCATTTCCTGAATTTATTTCTCTGTATTCAATGAGAAAAACTTAAAAACTGACACTCTATGCGACAATGTTACAAATTTATATTTTAAGCAATAGTTTATAAAATTTAGAAATAAGGAACATTTAATTATTCAATTACAGTGTTTTTTAAGTAAAAAAATTGATTTGTTTCGTTGTGCTTCACACACATGCATATTCGATAAATATATCTTTCATAGAGTTTGTATCCTTGAATTAATATGTCCTCAAAAATTTACTTCAATGTAGTTTTATCTTTACAGCGCTAAGTAAACAATTAAAGATTTGTATACATATTTTACGATAATATCAGAAACAAGAACAACCTTAATGAAAAGAACTATATATTTTATAGGAATTTAATGATAAATTTTCTCATAATATTGGTACACAGTAAATATAAATTTCTGAGTATTTTTCTAATATATAATTCTTAAGTAAAAAGTACGTAATAGAAAAATGCAATCAAAACAATTATTGTTTAATAAACAGGATGAACAAAAATTTGTTCCAAAAATTCTTTTACGATCAAGGACACACAATATATTCTTTGAAATAATTTCTCCAAGAAATTATAATTACAAATACAATACGTATAAAATCACATTCTTATTAAGTGAAAGTGTGATCTTTAGTTCATTTTACAAATGTAAATTACTTCGGTTAAAAACCATTCTTGTCTATTATACATAAAATGTTTTCACTCATTCTAAGTTTGTGAACGTTAAAATGATTATTATTTAAAAAAAATATCGTGTAAATGAAATAGTCAACGCAGGAAGTAACCTATCATTTACAGGCACTGAAGAAAGTACCTAGCTACCCTTGTACATTTTTGTTCATTTTTCCATTTCCATATATAGACGAGAACGTTGAAAACTATTAACGAACTGGTAGTTTCATTTAACATCGTTAAATTTTCTATTCCATTGCTTTAGATATGCACAACGTTTTCTAGTTGTGATATATGTGTAATTAATTTTTGAAGTCTCCGTGTCGGTTCGTTTAATTAATATTTTTCTGCCAAAGTTAATATTAATCTGTAATAGTAGTTTTAAAAATTTATAAAAAATATTAATCAGGAACCAAATGTTGAATACTAATACATCTTTTATTATATATATCTTTTGTTCATTCATGAATAGCACCAGAATTGTATTTCTTTAACCTGTTAACTGTGAAATTTAATTTGAAAAATCATTCGTTCTGCACGCAATAAAATCAAAAAATGAAATGTGTACTCGTCAAACGCAGGACGACTGCACTTAGAGTATATTTGAATGAAAAACCAAAGCAAAACGAAGAATTACATGGTTATCTGAAAAAATAAAGAATTCATCGTTGAAAGAATTAGTATCATTTCAAGCTTTTAGATAACCTGTATATTCGTCAAACGCAGTTAATTGGTTAAATAAAGTATCACACACGTATGCTAATCATAAAAAATTTGTTATTTTTCAGGCAAGAGTAACCGCGCCAAATAGACGACATTTATTTTTGGGACAAGCGCTTCTCCTAGGTCTTTTCCTCTTGGCAGGCCTCTCAGCAGCAGCATCCCTCAGTCAAAACCTCATATCCTGCGCCGCATTTCGATTAGTCGGTTTACCCGCTACTCTTGTATTTGCGGCTCTCTTGGTTAAATGCGTCTTCTTACTTTCTTTGAATAGTGGCATTTATCTACCTGCGCCATATCAGGTGAGTTTAATAATAATTTATATTACCTAGAAAACTCGGTATGTAGTTGGAAACAACTAGCAACTATAATAAACTCTTTGTAATATCTATTTAATGTACAAACCTTCAGTTTCTTAATCATTGTACCCTAAAATGTTTTTAATTTATATGAACCCATACACAAATGTGTGTAATAAGAATTTAGTTTTATAAAAAAAGATTGTAATTTTACAAATATAAAATATTTTTGTTCTCAATATGGAAACAATATTAAATATATTAAACATTTCTTAAAAAATCATTTTCACATTCATATTTGTAACACAACGAACGAATTAGTGTAAGTTAAACGAGTTTCTAAATTAGTCTACAAATTAACACCCATAATTATCTACTTGACGATCTGAATTTAAAGAAGATTCATATCTTCCATTAACATTATTTTATAGTTATGGAAATACATGCATTCCATTACATTACCCGATTCCATAATACTATCGAAACGTATGATCTCTCGTTAAAATGAAAAGGAAAACTGTTACATGAATTCAATCACAGCCGTAAGTCCAGACGTAAGCGAACACATACAACGAAAGTCACAATTCATCCTCTTTTCTAATAACGTATACTTTCCCTGGTACAATAACTGTTAACAGAGTACCTACCGGCTTGGCGGAATAAAAACACGTAGCTAATACCGGCGGCTATTACTTCTATTCATTATGGAAGGGAATAAGGTAAAAGCACCAGTAGTTGACCAGTTAAGACAAATTTTCTGCGTGAATAATAGTAAACGCTTGCTCCTTTATTAACTGTTTGCACTCGATTTAGTTTCAATGTTGTTGAGTGTAAACTTGTATTTATTTTTAGGAAAATGAATTAAAGTAATTTACAGCGGTAAAATTCAACGTTTTATATTTATTTTATTTATTATTATTATAGTAAGATTTAATTTTTGTAATCTTCTAAAATGTGGTACTTTTTAAAACAATTTCCAACCTTCTATAATAAATTTGTATTGTCATCTTTAATGTGACATACGAATGCAAAGTGAAAATGCTGTTTGAACTTTTTATATTATGTAACAAAGTGAACTTTTTTTAAATAGTTATATTATCCAAATTTGTCCATGTTAGTAGTTAACCATTTATAGTCAAACCGAGGACACTAAAGGTGATTAGGTACTTTAATATCGTTTGTTTGCAACGATTATGACAAATTACAAGTGAAAGGACAAATATAAATGAAAAGAATTTAATTCCATGTTGGAAATTGGAGGCAAACAACCAACGTCAATGAAATAAATTGTTAGTTTTTACGATAAACAATTTAATTCAGGTAAAAGTGTTTCGGAGTTGGGTCGGTATATGCTGTAACATATCTATAGCACTTTATCGAAAGATTATTTAAAATTACTTTTAAAAACCTTATACTTTGCATTTTCCTGAAAAATGGTCAACCATTGATACCCGGTCAATTACTGGTGTATTTACATTAATTACAAAATATTTCACGCGTGTGAAGGGCTTATAACGCGATCACCAATATGTGAAGAATAACATAATATATACAATGTTAATTCATTCGATAAGTAGTTTCAAGAAATTCCGATAGACAGAGGATCACTTAATGACAGTTTTCGTTTTTCCTCACCAATTTTCTGTTCATTTTATTTCTGATTCTTGACATTTTCGATTACTAATTTACTATTCGTCGATACGGTTACAAGTAACCAATCAAAACTATAAAACTGTAAATTAGAAAGACACGTCTTGTCCTATGCTGTTCCGCTAGACATCAAGGCATCTTCTAACTGTAAGCGTGAACATTGAAAATCCGATTTTTCAAATCCTGATAGGTTAGCACTGACGTCAAAACTGCAATTATTCGGTAGGTAAAGTGTTAAGTCTTAGACTACCAACGGGATAATATTGGGTTATTCCATAATTAATTCGGTTTTTTTATATTTCCTTTATTTTTAAAGTAAAAATAAGCAAAACTGTTTTTAATCTGAAACACATTCTCCTTCGTTATCTATAAATTGTATATCTATACATTATAATTACTTTAAAAACAGTTTTGTTTATCTTTATTTTAAAACACTAAAAAAAATATAACCAAAACATCTTACGGCAGATAACTCGCTTGAATTACACTGTTGTCCATCGTAATGGTAATTTTGGGTATATTTTATGAAATAAATTCATTATTTGATTTAGAGATCAAATTATACTATTATTTGAACGTTTCTTCACAATTTACACCTAGTCAATTATGTTAACAGTAACTGTACCGCGAATCGGTCAAATGTCCAATTTTAAAATTTGAATAAAAATTCTGCGTTTTCTTTCAACATTTAACTTTATATCAATTCCTATTGTTCGATTAACCCTATATAGGCCTGTATAGCTTTAAATTCACACATGAATACACTGGGTTAAATTGATTTATTTAATTTTTTACCCCAAAATCAAAAATGAAGTTAAATATTTAATCAATTTGAACTTTTATACACGTAAGCGTAAACATTCAACGTCATTGAAACTTCAAAGTTATAAAATATATTAATTTTAATAAAATTATTTAAACTATTGAATACATTGTTAATTTGTATTCATAGGTTGATATTTATTAATTTCATACTGTATAAATTTTGTTATAGTCACGAAAAAATTCAGCTCACAGAGGGATCATCAGTTTTTCAATTTTTGCCTTTCCTTTTGTTTCTAACTTTAAAAAAAAGTCATCGAACTTTACCTTTATTTTGTTATTAGTTATTTAACTGGTCACACAAAGTGTTCACACAGTTAGTGTTAATTTTATTGCAAAATGAAAGAAGAAAAAATTCGATTAACACTAGGCTTGGAACACTTATTGTATAGTATATTCTATTATTTCTAAAATAGTTGATGTTCACTCATTTAAATCTTGCAAACCAAGGATTTAAAAATATACAACTCGAATACCTATCTGCGTAATTGCATTGATCAAAATTCACATAAACGTTTACCAAATGATCTTTAAAAGATTCGATATGCGTAAAATTGACGAGTTTAGTAACCCTAGCGTGTTTCAATCGATAATTCGATCGAAAGGCCTGGCCGTGCTAGTGTGAACGCGGCTTTATAAAACGTCTCACGGAACGGCTCTCTCACGGAGGATGCAAGGGATTATTCTTATTTCGTTATGTCGGAGATCCGGATGTCGATCTCGATCGACTATTTGTACGCGCTGGACGGGACTTGAATGAAAAGTAATTCAGTAGTAACGCCCGGTAGTAATAGCAGTAAGTGCAGCTGTCGCGGTCGTTAAGTACATCTCGTTGTACATTGAATAACGTTAATATTTCCGATATTCTCGAGCCGGCGGCGTAACGGATTTCACGTGTATCGTTTTGTTAGTCGCCGGCAAGTAGGTGCGATTATACGCATTAAAGAAAGCGATGATAAGAGCGGATCGAAACCAGTTTGCGAAATGTCTCATTGGAAAAATCACGCCGGCTTCTTTCTTGTTACGTGTATAATAATATTTTCTGATTGCGTTTGACGTGCGTCCCGTGTCATTATACCTTTCTTAGGCGATCGCTCGGCTCGAAAGAAACCGCGCCGCGGAAGACCAGCATTAACATATTATTAATTAAGGCTGGCGATCAAGGAAAAACGAAATACCCTCGCGCAGATGGTTTAAGGCCGATCGCCGTGTAAAAAAACCTTACTAACACAGCGTTAAACAGAATTACTTTTTTACGATCGAGAGATTAATATTAAATATACCGTTGATTTACGAAAATTTTCATCGGCAGCTTTCAAGTGATATCGAATGAACTTGCACGTAAGAATTCTTAACTCTGCTGCTGAAGCGTTTCCGTGGGCTTATTAATGTTTGTAAGGATTTCATGTGTTTATGCAGCACGAGGAATTTATGTATGAATGTATTATAAATGTATGAAGTGTGGAATGTATCCGTCACAAGACAAGAATTTAGTCAGGTGAAAGATATCAAATCTTAGGCGAAAAAGTAATTGTAAATGAAATCAGCTGATTAAGATTTGTGAATAAAGTGGATGAAGAGTGGTTAATGTAGGATATTAAATTAAATTAAAGAATTACATACTGTATAATGACAATTCGTATTCAGTATCACACAAAGTCAGTGTTTCATACGTGTGCAGTTCAAATCCCATTCTAAGCAGCAGCACTGTGCTAATTACTCTAACCGACTGTTCATTAACATCGGTGCTTCAATAACCTGTATACAGTCACTCGCAAAAATTCGCATGTATCTGCTAAATTTCAAATATTTGGAAGAAAACAAGGATTTCGGATAGTTTATGATCGTTCATTGTTTTGTTTGATAGATCAAGACAGATGTCGAAGAAATATTTATCATTTTTTAATATTAATTTCTACTACAACACCATGTTCGTAACTATAAACAATATTATCACGTTGAATGCCATGGGAGTCACCGATGACCCCCGACAAAATTGAATTATTATAATTCAGTCAATTAAGATATTCGGCAAGTTAAACGTGTAATAATAATAAAACGATTCAATTAAATAATTTGATATTATATTTTTTTCATTTTGCGTATTTTTCTACGTAAAGTCGTGTGGCATTCAATGTGTTAAATACGAAACACTGTTGTCAATGTAAGTGTGTACAAATAAACGTTTGCTGAATAATAATATCAATTATTTTATTGCATTGTTGATCGTCGAAGTGAAGCATTCAAATCAATTTACTAGTTTAAAAGAAGTAACGTCATTAAAATTGTTATAATAATTGTAGCCGGATTATCATAAGTTTAACCTGTTTACCGTGCACGACGAATTGTATACTGGTCGTTCGTATTCACCTTTATCTTCGGCTGATTTCTAGTTTTCCTGTATATTTACCTACAGATACCTGCATAAAATTATACCATAACGTCCGTAGGAATGTAAATTAAATTATAATTGCGTTCATTGTGGGATTAATTGCCTTAGATCGTTATCATTTTCATTTACTGGTGTCCGTACAGGTATTCGTAGTCAAGAAATTGCTTAGTTAACAGGTTAAGTGTCCTATGGAGTCTTTCGGACCCCGCATCAGCAGTTGTGGCTCGAAATATGTTGAATATATTTTCTTGTTACAGGCATTAGTATTGGGATTTGCCGTGCTGGTGCAGGTAGCTATCATTGGACAATGGTTTTACGGCGAACCGCCAGCCGTTGTCCAGGTACACAGTACAGGACCAGCTTCTACAGCATCCTGTTGCAAAACTCCTCTCGGACAGATCGTGGCATCCCTCGGGTAAACTTTTCAAATTTAAACTTTCCAGCGACACTATTCATTATGTTTTTGTGAGTTGTTACTGCAGATGTCGTTCGAAATTATTTTATAAAAGTTATTACGTTATCGTATCATTATTTATATATGAATGTATTTCTTGTATATAGCTTTATCAATTTCGTTTAATTATGATTAACAAAACTATAGATAGAAGTTTGAATAAGGGATTTTTTAAATAGTGACACATACTACATTTTAACTGGATATAAATTCTTACGTAACAAATATTATTAAAAATCTTCTATGGTACAATATTAATATTTTAGAAACTCTTGAGCGAATGGTTTTTAGGATTACTTAGTTTTTATCGAACTTCATAACAATTCATGTAGATTGTATGATTAATATTAAATAATAATTATTAAATATTTCATTGTTAAATAGATCCCTTAAATTTTTTAAATATACGTAATTCATCAATTTCATCCATTTCGTATCACTTAAATTGTTATAAAAATGCAAGAAACTTATTTCTATCATAAATCGTTAGCATCCCTCTGCGTGAAAACTGTTACTAATTCTCAAAATGGAACGATTTGTTATATGTTAGTAAATAAAACCACAAATACTTTACTTTTATTATACAATTCGTTAAACTATAGGCACTGAAATTTTCAGTTTTCTATTGTCTACTTATTTTCATAGAGTAGACAATAGCAACATTGCGCCTGATTACAAACAGGAACTGAAATTTATTATTTTCTTAAATGTTAGACAAATTTCCTACAATAATAAAGCTTTATTTAACATAGACATTAGGTTTTACATGATTATAACGGTAAAAGAACTTCGGTGGCTGAGAGTAAACGTAAGACTGCAAAAGGTTAAAGCATATTTCATTTCAAAATACGTCAAGCAAATATTTCTCGTCTGAATATCGTCACGTAGAACGATTAAAAAGGAAATCTACAAGGCATCTACTCATGTTTAATTTTGTATGTACAAATGTTTCGGATGAAACGTGCTCAGAATTTCATTGTCGACTTTCAGGTACCCTGGAGCACTCCTGGTAGCGGTGGCTTGTTTAGCAGTCAGGGCACGGGGCGTTCGAGACAACAACCGGGAAGCAGCGTTTATTGGCCTCGCTGTTGGTTTATCGCTTCCGATTTGGATATCAAGCGCGATCGGTTCGATGGCAGCTTCCTCGGAAAGTGACAGAGAGGCTTGGCTAGCGTATGGTTTATTAACTACTTCTCTACTGGTGTTCCTGACGATGTTCCTGCCGAAGGGTCGGCAATTGGCTGCGCTGGGTCGTGAGGCTCCTGACACGGTGATCCGTGATCGCGATGACGCCCTGAGCTCGCTACCTGGCAGCGGCTACTCGCCTTCTTTTTTCCACTTTAAGCCAGCCGAGGCTTCTTTGAAGAGAAAACTTCATTATCACAGTGCCGGTATATTTATATTACATTCATTTATGTTATATTCATTCATATTATATTCATTCTTTCGATAGAAAACTGTATTATCACAGTGCTAGGATATTTATATCATGTTCATTTATATTATATTCATTCTTTGAAGAGAAGACTACTTTATCCCAATGTTTGTATAATTATATTATATTCATTTATATTATATTCATTCCTTGGAGAGAAAACTGTGTTATTACAGTACCAGTATATTTACATCCTGTTCGTTTATGTTATATTTTTGTTTGTATTATATTCATTCTTTGGAGAGAAAACTGCATTACACAGTGCTAGTACATATACATTATATTTATTTATATTACATTTATCCTTTGAAAAAGAAGCTGTATTATTGTTTCGCTGGTAAATTTATCTTATATTTATTTAAATTCGCTATTAGTATAACGTAAAGCATAGCGTAAAGGGTGTTTTATAAATCTGAAAACTGAATAAAGTATTAGTAGTGTAATACTATAGGAATAGAAATACAATATTGTATAATATACATAAATACGTTATTAATAATAACGAAATATTTGTAATAACATATTCTATGTAAGTAAACATTAGTAATGACAAATTTGCAGAAGCAAAATTAATTATGCTACTAATGTTTAATGTGACATGTTATTTCAGTCAAAATTTTACAGAGTATTTGAATAATTTTAAATAATATGATTCCTTGAAAAACCTTACTAGTTGAAAGTTGTAGATTCATTGTTGAAAATATCAATTTTTAATTAGAAGAAAATTATCCTGTTACATAATTTTTCTGAAAATTGTCAAATAATTCCAATAACACGAGAGCATTGACTTATATTCATGTTTTATTAAAAATTCTATTTTCAACGAAGATAAACATAGATATTTAGACAAGACACATACGTAAATATCTCTTATTACTTTTACATTATAAATTTACTATTAAAATATAATATTTATGTTTTATAAAATACCCTATACAAATGAGACAATGCAATATTTTAAATAATGAAAATTAAACAAAAATTTGGCACAATGTTAAG
The DNA here is from genome assembly GCF_051020985.1 of Nomia melanderi. Classification (NCBI taxonomy): domain Eukaryota; kingdom Metazoa; phylum Arthropoda; class Insecta; order Hymenoptera; family Halictidae; genus Nomia; species Nomia melanderi. The sequence continues at coordinate 3,594,822 of NC_135009.1, forward strand.
TAAAATTAAATGAATGTTGTGTTTAGTTTAGAAGTTATCATGTGATTATGAATGTAACATATACAATATATCTTTATTTATCTCTATTTACAAAAATAATGGCGTCCCTATAACATAACAATCTGCACTTAAATAATGTATTCTCTATGAAAAAAAGTATCAGAAAGCATCAGACTAAATAACCTAGCATCTTTATATGAAACGTTTCAAAACTTGTTTTCATCTACCATAATCTTTAAAAAATATTTTTTGCATGTCTAATACCAAGTTACACGCGATGCTGATTTCATCATATTTTTTTTCTGTCGAAGAAATGAGTTTTACCCGTGTTTTCGTGCACGCACGAACCATAATGTTTCTCCCAGTTATCCTTGATTCTTGTTCCGTTTCGCTCATTCGATACAATATTAACGGACTCATCATATTTTTCCCATAACTGAATAAAAATCATCTACTTTTATTGTGCGTTACGCCGAACGAGTTCATTATACTTCAATTAATACGGCGAGGTGTTATGTACCGCGAATGTTAAAATTGTGAAAAGTAAGAACGGTAATTAGAACGTTTCTTATTTCCAGTATAACGAAATTGACAGTACAATTATATTATTTTTTCTTGTATATAACACTTCTGCATTTTTCTAGTAAAATTCGTTAATATTTCTTAGCAGAAATACGAAGAATATGTTGTATAAATAAATGGATTTAATTTTTACTATAATAACAAATTATTACAGATATTTTGAAAATTTAGTTGATTGTAACAAAATTAACGTGAAATATTAATACATTCTTCGTATTCACTGAGGTAACGTAAAATTGAGACGGTATCAATTTACTTGGTATGCAATAAAAATTTGTTCGTAGTTTCTTATTTTAGTCTACAATTCATTAAATACTATGTACACCTAACATTTTCTTATATAGGCAAAAAATAATGTCCAGTTGATTAACGTTAATAATAGCATTCGTTAATACTATTATCTAATTGTTTATTTATTATTATCTAATTATCTAATTTCTTATAAAACTCACTAATAAACTGTTAAGGATTTCCTAACGAATTTTTCAATAATAAACAATAATTATAATTGTGACCTAACAAGTCATCTCAAGCGATCGAGTGAACTATTGATCGAATTATCTTAATTATTTCTGTCGAAATTATTATATAAAAGATTATTATTGAATTCCATTTTATCACGATATAGTCATTGAAAATTCCATTAATAGGCAGATAAAGCGTCGATGTAAAATAAGCATGAATATCTTTAATAGTAGCTTAATTAGCACTATTCTTCACGTTTCTGTACCTACATATATTTTATCGATGTGCTTTGAATTGTAGATCGTGTGGCGTTAGTTTCATCCGCTATACCTGGATGCACTGCCTGCAGGCACGGTGGAAGTCCCATATACTCTGAAGGTAAGGGTTTTCAAGAATTAGCTAGTTATTAGACACTGGTGTTATCGACTAAAATAATTTAAAAAGTACGTTGAAGTATTTGCAATCACGCAAAGTTTAGCTTTCTCTGAATATTTTATAAAAGTTCAGTGAAAAATTTCATGAGTTTTTAATTACCTAAACATAGAACCCAAGACATTTCTTGCAACATTATAATTGAAAAATTAATTTAAATACATGTAAATATTACAACGTGATGAATTAAAACAGACTGCACAGAAATAGTTTTAATTAAACATGGTGTAAATACAATTCTTATTTCTATGTATAAAATATTCGATGCACAATATAAAATATTCAACGAATACTGGAGATATTTATAACTATAACGTGCTGAAAATAAGACAACTTTAAAAACTCAGCGCTATTCAAATACGTGAAAGATGATTGGGATTTATTGATAGCTGATAGGTAAAGAATGATTCTCATGATAATTTCACGTGGATAGTTAATTCAGTAAAATAAGGTTTACTGTATACCATCTAAAATTTAGAGTTTCTTGCGGTTGTTTAATTTATCATTCACCATTATATTGCAGCAAGTTAATCAAATTCACATTTGACCATATTGTTTTACAAAAAAAGGAATGAAACGAACATTTATGTTTCAAATTTTATTCTCTACTCTGTAATCAATTGATTACAAAATTGTTTAATTATCTAAGAGTTTCATAAAACCCATTTATTTATTACACCAAAAAACTCACTAAGTATATCTTAATTGAGGACTAAAGTATTCAAAAATGAGAACTAATTGTATTTAGCATTCTTTTTGCTTATAAGTGCAATAAGAAAGAAAACATAAAATGTTTAATGCAGTTGGATCTTGATAACGCCTGCGAATTCTTAGTTATGGAATTTCCTGTATTAAATCGGTTCTTTCTTCAGTCCGATTACGGAACAATAGATGAAAGAATTGTTCAGGAAATTTCCGGGCTCGTTTCTTCGGTGTATTCCCCTCCGAAACTTTTCCTCCGTTACGGCATTGCCTCTGGCGACCTTCACCTCGAGTAACGAACGAAAGGGAGGAAACACCTCGTGCTGGAAAGGTGGAGAGGGAGAAAGTTTCGAGGCGGAGGTCAAGCGCTTCTCCGGGAATTAAACTGGAAGGGGAAACGGATCCCGTTAGATCAGACGACGCTAGTTAATCGGTGTCTTGTTGTCGGTGAATGATCGAACCTTCTTTGATGAAGACAGATACGAACTTCTTTCATTTGCAAAACGCACTCTCTATGTACGCTGTCCGCTTTATAGCAAAATCTATTTTTGAATCAGATGCAACCAAGTATTTTCTTAAATAAACTTTATTTAATTGTTATAACTGGATTATTCAATAAATTATATTAAGAGAAATAAATATTTTAATATTGATAAATGTCATTTTCATGAATTCAGAGAGACATGAATGTTACATTAAACAAAGTAAAAATGTTACCGATTCATCAAAGGAACAATGAATATTCTGAAGTTCGACGCGCGCTTTTGAGTATTTCTAATAGAATGATATACGTTTAAACAAGTCTTTTTCTTTTCAGGAGGAAATTTTTGTAATGAGATTATTAATAATACTTCGTAAAACTTATTTGCTTCAATAATGTAAATGTATTTAACCCCTTGACAAACCTAAATGTTATTTACTTTTCTTAAATATAAATTAAATATTTCTTTTCTATTATCCATCGTTAATGTTTGAATTTGACGAATAATATAAGCACCAAATTCTTTTTTTTCTAATAAATTATTAATGTTAAAGTACTTTTATTAAGCATAATTGTAAAAGAAATCATCAAAATGATTTTTAGAATTGTGAAAGGAGTAGAATAAAAAAGTTGTTTAGATGTGTTTAAATATAGAATTAATCCTTTAGTTTATTATTTTCATTAACGATAAGAATTATTTCATTTTTAGAATTATTGTATTGTTAATTGTATTATGAAAAAGAAAAAGTGAAAAATTTTTATTCCATTTATAGATAATTTCCCAAGATTTTCATACTCTAGTGAACACAAAATTATACTATGATTCTTAAATAGACGATTATATTTAATGCTTCATTAAGTTTTATTTCAAACATAATTTAATGTGGCTCTTGTATGTGTTAGTACAAAACTTGAGTTTACACTGCAGTTGAAACCTGGTAAATGGAATAAAATATATATGTATAACATTGTTGTTATCTTTCATGTGTGATGAAATAATTTCTGTCAGAGATAGATGGTAGTTAAGTTTGAAACTAATTAATAATTTATTGATTTATTATTAATTTATTTATATACTATATATTATTCGTGGTTTTAATATTATTTACTTTAGGGATGGTATTAAATTGCTAAGTAACATCGCTTGTTTAGTAAAAACCATTTCGAATAACTGTTTTATCTTTGTAATACGTCTCTTTACCACAATGTCCATTATTACGAGTAGGGCGTGGAATATACAATAAATTGCAAGGCAAAGGTCACCAACCTGCAAGGCATAAACTATCCGCTCGTTTATGACACTGGTCATGATAATCACAATACCCAGCCGGGAAATACTCAGCTCGGGAATTTTATCGAGAACTCGATTAAACTTGTTTTATTTTATTTTCTGATTAACGTTAAATCTTTGTATTCATCCGCAAACATTAAAACTTTTCATTTTTCGGTATTTGTGAATTTATCATAATTATTTAGGAAATAGGTCTCTTTATAGATTTTGATGATTTTTAATCTGTAAACTGTTAAATTTAATTTGAATAATCTCTTGTGGGGTGCGTAAATAAAATCAGGCAATGACGATTATGCTACAAGGTTTTACTTCTGGTTGAAAAATCTTCGAAAGTCTTTTAATCAAAATTAAACGTAATCATTTTACATAGTAGTTTTAATAATAAGTTTAATAACAATAATTTAATCACATAAGATTTTTTTATCTTTTATATCTTCAGAGCAAATGGTAATTTTTTCACATGACAAGTATATGCAACGAACGCATCAAATTTGAGTTTTTTAAAGTGATATGCATACTCTTCAAACCCAGCGAACTGGTTAAATTTCTTGTAGAAATCGTCACTTCAAACAATCCCTTTTCCGGTTACAAAAATGTCGGATTCTTTTAGTTTTCGAAATATTCGTAAAAAGACATTGAATTTGAACTCGAAGTATTTTTTAGAATTATAATGTAAAATTGAAAGTGGGGCGGAACTTTGCACCTTTACCTCGAAAAAACCTACTCCACTAATACCTCTTGTTGCTATTTAAGTAAATGAAACAGATTTTTAAAAATTTCAGTGACATTTTTGATAAGTTTACCATTCAATGATATTGAATTATTAGTGGCATTGATCTCCCCTTTATCAGAGGATAAATAAATAAATAATTCTTAATGAAACAGATTGTCAGAGAAACTAAAATGTTATCAACTGAAGTGCACACTTTTACATATAATATAAATTCAGAAATCGTGGGAATCTGTGAAAATGTACGACTTAAGGATTATCATATATATGTTTATAAATTCTCGGAAACTAATTCCAAGTAGCGGCAACGTATACAGGTAAAAGTTATTGAGAATAATGTCTCTGACAATGTATTTCAGGGTCATTGAAATCAACGAAATTTACCCTTTTCTAAATAATTATCGAATTAATTAATACATCTTATGTAGTAATGAATTCTTTATAAAATAATCTTTTGATATTCAATTCTCACCATAATCATTTTAACTATTTTTTATTCCATATTCCATATTCTTGATAATAAATGAATTGATAATAGTAATAAAAATATATAATTACGTTGTTTATTTCAACTTAAAATTGCTATTAATTTTACTATCAATGTTACAAATGTGTTTCCTCTTTCAAGAAGTTATTGATCCAATTCATTTTGTTTTTATTATCTTTTCAGTGAGATTCAATTCCAGTGATAATAAATTACTCGTGCGTAGCAAGAAACTTTCGAATAATTACATGGTTGTAAAAAGTGTGACAGATGTGACCTACTTCAAATCGCGGTTACGTTTGTAAAGTAATCGGGCCACTGAAATTCGTTTTTAGTATTTTATTGGGAATTTCATGAATAGTGTTCCCGAAACTGAGCTCTTTTTGAACTTTAAAACAACAATAAATAAAAGATCATTGTAAACATGAATTATCAATAAATATAATTATGTGTACAAATGTCTGTAATTGGATATAAATTTTGAAAATTATTGTAAATTATATTAATATCAAGTATACATTAAAATTTAAATTAATCATTTTGGTCATAAATTTAAAAAAGGTATTTTAGTTAAAAGTGTCTTGAAAAACATTGGCTTTGAATTTTAAAGACGATTGATTTTTATTTTTAATATTTTCAAGTAATACAGGGTCTTGAAATCGATACAAAAAAATGTATAACTGTTATGTTCATAAATTTTTATCGTAAATACATAAATGAATAAATAACATTAAATGTATAAAAACTGTACACGTAGAATAGAACTGAAATCTACTCTCAATAGCTTCAATAAAAATATGTAAGTACGTGCATATGTACCGTTGTAAAACTTCATGGTCCGCAGCTTAAACGATATAATATACGATAGATACAAGAATATTATGCATAATATACTTTCACCACTGTTTGAAAATAATATCAAGTTTTGATAAGTTGTTCAGTGCATATTGCAAACCTAAACCTAGATTTTAATTTAATTAATAAACACACTACTTTTAATGTCATCATAATGTGCTTAGCTAATGAAAAACCAACTCAACCAATTCATTCCAAAAGAATTTGTACTATCTTCTGCTTTTAATAACCGATTCTTTTTCAATATGAGCATAAATAATACCTGTGTAAGAGTGCATATTAATTCGAAGTTGCATCACTGAAAAGTAGTTTGATGTAAATATTTTAATTGAATACTTACTTAAAAATAGTTTTAATAACAATAACGTTAATTAATTCTTAGTACGATTTCGTAAATAAATTTTCAAGGAGGAACTTAATATTAAAAAATAGATCATATTTTCGAATTTAAAAATTATTTATGCATTACTTATACACGTTATATAAGTGTTTCTTGTAGAAAATGATTTTATAGGTGTTTTTAAATAAAATAGTGTATAATTTTATAATGTTATAAATATTTAATTTATGGTTTTAAGGTGAACAAGACACCGATCATGCATTAATTTATTTTAACAGTTAGAGATTTAAGGCAAAATGTAACTACAGCACACAATAGAGCAGACATTCTTTTATATATATAGCTTATTTCACTGTTGTAGGTATTCATTATAAATTATTTATAGAAGAACACTTTAAAGCAAGATATAAGATTGTTAACTAAAATTAGAGCATGACAGGAGTCTAAAATATATCATTTGATTTGGGTGTAAGATTTTCTGCAAAAAACATTTGTAGAATATTCTTATTTAACGTATCAAATAATTACCTTTTAAATTAGAATATTCAATTTTTTCTAAATTGTATTTCTCAAGAATTGAAAATAATAAGGGCAAATTATTTTTCAAATTTTTCCTGCATTGAAATCTGTTGGAAAACATACGAAAATAAAAATTTTTTGGGCCCTCTAATTTTTCATTGTAACAAGCAATATTCAAAACTGAAAAGTAGACGTCTTCAAAGAATGTAGATGTGATTGGTATAGTATAGTCCCGTTTCTATAAGTTATTACTCTTCAATACAAAAATAATGCAGAACGTAATTGTTTTATTGATTAAAATGCTCATATCCGCGAATTGGACAAAAAGCGTTGCGTAACTAATTGTAAGAAAATAATCGAAACATACCTAGAGCGAGTGAAATAAAGTGAATGATGATGGGATCATCAAAGCGATACTGCGAATGTGTTACTGTGCAAACTCTTGATGAAAAAGAAAAATCTTATTTCAGAAAATATAATTAGAAAAATATTATCAACAAATTTCCAAAGTTTTCAAGTTAAAAATGCGTTTAAATACATTAGAAGGAATGTATATTGCATATTATTATATTGTTCTAAAATAGTATGTTAGTAAATAGTTTATAATGATGAGTATAAATAATACATATTGTTGGAAGTCAATATTTCAATGCCGTAATGATAATAAGAAATTTTTAATTTAGTTTAGTGATGCAAATTATGTACATATTGGGCAATATGTTTAAACGAAGTATAAGTCAAAATATGAGCATTTAGGCACAAATAATGAACATTTCAGTGGATTTAAAATAAAATGAAAGTTTCATTAATGTTTAACGAAGTTTTATATATTTGTATTTAATTATTGTATTAATAGAAATATTGAGTTGATGCAAACAATTTTTGCACGTAATTAACAAACAAATTGTCGAACTATGTTTTCAAACTATTATAACATGTATAAAGAACACTTTTTTCTTCGCTTTTATTTAGTTTTAATTTAGCCAGCGAACAGTTGAGAATTCTTCTTTTTACTTCTTCTAAAAAAGGATGTTAAAACTTTTGCATGAACCCAATAATAATAATTATTCTAAGAATAATATTAGTAATAATATTAGCGATAACCATAATTAAGGAACAAACGTTTGTATTCCGCAGATGTTCACGGGCCGATGGAGACATTTGTTTTGCCACCCGGCATGTACTTAAGGCCAGAAGAGGCTGGAAACTTATACACGACTTTATCAGCGAACCCGAATGTATTCTTTCAACGAGCAGCTCATCCAGGGATGATGTACTAATAACATACAACAATAACCGTCTTACGGGAAAGTCTGTGGAATTAATAAAAAGATGTCCCATTTCTACATTCTTAGATTAGATAGCCACAAAACAACAAACTGCGGTTTTCTTTGTTTTCTTTGGTTTGGCTTGTTATTGTAAATAGTATCACGCACGAGTATCACTTGAGATTTTAGTGGTTTCCTTTTGTAATGGCGGTGCTCGATTATTTCAATAACAAATCAAACAGTAACTACTGGAAACGAATTTCGCGTGAAAATATAATAAAGGTACCATACCTTTTTGATAATGTCTTTTCTTTTCCATCACTTACATATCAAGTACTATATAAGATTTTAATAGATACCTGTTAACATTGTTTAACTGTACTTAGAACGTTGATGTAGAATATTTTTGTAGTATTTAAGATTAAAGACTGGATGTTATCATAATTATGATTCATGATTCATTGACGGAAACTATACAATCTGAGATATCGAGGTATCATTTGATATTTTTCGATAAATTTTATCTCTCATAGTAATTGCGTTTATTTAGAAATTTCCAATTGTACAAAATATTCCTTAATATATAGAAGTATTATGAATATCAGCCTAGAATTTCACGTGTATTTAATTGATTCGTAAACTGCTAAGCACGTTATAATGAATTAAATTAGTTAGAAAAATATGTAACATACGTTTACTGTGTTAACGGTTCGAAACAAAATTTGGAGCGTTTAGGTATTGGAATTACAAATAGTAAACGAACAAGTATATATACTTCAGAAAGCATTTAATTATATTTTAATGACAGTGAATTCAAATTTAGAAATGAATAATTTGTTAATGATATTTCTTTGAAAAAATGAATTCAGAGAAACGCAATGTTCTTTTCGTTTACTTTGAAAAAATTGTACTTAAGTTACACATGTCAAGACACGTCCCCTATATTTCAAAGTAAAATGATAAGAGTTAAAACAATGAACCGGAAAGTTTCCCTGTATCTGCTCTTTCATTTGTCAGTGAGTCATTGTTCACTGATCATAATAGTTTCTATTTATTTTCATTAAAGTGCAATGAGCTTATAGCACTGTAAATAGTTTCTGCATCTGGAAATTTAGTTTGTAACATCATAACTCTTCAACTCATTAAATTATTAAATTACACTCTTCTTTTTGAAAGTTATTGTATTTGTTATAATACTATTTTATCGTATTACAACAAATTATTTCAATTGCTAAAAAATACCCAAGTGATTTCGAAACGAATACACTTTTACGACAACTTCTAAATTTATTTGTTTAATCTAATAAGGTATTAGTAAAAATTAACGTATCACAGAAAATTCTGAACAAACCTTAAAATAATTTACAAAGAAACAGAATTTATTAAGGAATTACTAAAAACGTGGGAAAAAATTTAATGTCTTACTTTACTTATAGATTCTATAAAATATTCAAACCTCCTTTCAGAATACGATAATTAAATAAATTTGTATTGTCGGACAAATATATATATAAATAGATAAATAATGTAATATATTTCCATTTTAATGTTTAATGCAACACAAAAAGGGAAAATAGGAAGATTTGCTAGATTAAATAATGAGTTCAATGTATTGTCATTCATAGAATCGTCTACATTCATAACATCCTGTTTCAACATAATGAAAAGTATTTACGTTTAACATATCTGGAACGGAGTATTGTTTACAACTGATATGATATGTCACTGGCCAAAAGAAGTCGTGATATATTTGCGCAGTAGGTATTTAATTGACAGTTGTAGACGACAGGTTGCTCTTTTGACGTCACGTGGCGGGCTTAAATAAAGGGGGAGATTGAATTTTACTACAGCTGTCAGTATGGTTTAGTGAGTAGTTTCTGATGGATAGTGAAGCATAAAATACACGTAGTTCTTGTGAACCACTAATTCAATCGCCTACAATTATCTATTGAATGAAAATTTACGACGGTTAAATCACTCAGCTATATGCTGACACTACGAATTAACTTTCTTAACCTAAAAATGTGTTAGTATGCACTTTGCAAAGTCACTGTGCTATAGCCTTCTTTCGAATACTCTCAGAGTTTCGTAAATTTTTAGTGAAACTATCTTAAATTCTACGTTGAAGTATCTCAGAAATGGCCAACAAGTTGGAACATCTTAGGTAAGTAAAAAGATATATGTATTTTTTGCATCTACCATATGTCTACTTTAATCAATATATTTTCTGCAATTTTAAATGAACTTTTGTCGAGCATCGCGTAATTTGGGATATTTGCGATCTAGAATAATGAATTAAAATTTAAATGACAAATCAAATATTTGTTTTGATTGTATGCTATTTTCCATTTTATTTATATTTTGTGTTTCATATTTTAGTATAAGACAGTTTGATAATAAATATCAACTATGTATTTTAGGATATACTTTGTCACATGGAATGTGGCAACTACATATCCTGAACAAGATTTACAGCAACTTTTGAATGTTAGTCACAATAATTCTTCAAAAGTAATGCCAGATTTATATTTTATTGGGTAAATACAAAATGTTGTATATGATCATATATAATATAATGAAACTTATAAAATGAATAGATTGCAGGAGGTCAAAGCTCAACCACAAAATATGGTATTAGATATGATTTTTGATGATCCATGGACTAAATCTTTTAGGTAGTCACTTTAATGTACTTGTAACATTGTAGCATAAATTGAAATATTTATTATTTATATTAATTTAGAATTTACTTCTTAAAAACAATATAATTCTGACAATAATACATATTGAATATATTTTTCAGGGATGTCCTGAAAAAATATGATTATGTGAAAGTACGTACACAGCGCCTACAGGGTATAATTTTAAGTGCATTCTGCTTACGAAAACATATTACATATTTGAGATTAATTGAAGCGCAATATACGAGAACAGGGTTGGGGGGCATATGGGTAAGAGAAATTTTTTAGTTATATTGTTTACGATAGTTTACAGTTATAATCATATTGTAATTTCTTTAACAAAAAATATTTGTTGTTCAGGGTAACAAAGGTGCAGTTAGTATAAGATTAAATATATACGGTGTCAGCGTATGCATTGTGAATACACATTTGACACCTCACGATCATTTATTGTTATACAGAATAGCAGATTACAATACAATACTCACAAACCATACTTTTAATTGCCCGGATACTTCCAAAATATTATATCATGAGTATGTGTACATTCTTCACAAAGTAATATTATCTACATATATATATATATATATATAAATCATTTTGACAATGATTTTCTACACAGTTATGTATTTTGGATTGGTGATTTAAATTTTCGGCTAAATGGAGAAGATTTAACTGCAGCAAATATCAACGTTTTGGTTAAAGAAAATCAATTGAAATGTTTGCTAGACAGAGATCAATTAAAACTGGTGATGGAAAAAGGCGAGGCTTTTGCGGAATTGAATGAAAGTGTTATTACATTTCCACCTACTTACAAATATGAATTTGCTTCTCAAGAATTTGATCTTAAGTAAGATAAATTTTCTATTTTGATAACAGTTTCGCAATATTAGTTTTTTTAACTAATAATTTTTCATATAGACGTAGACCGTCTTGGACTGATAGAATACTGTACAAAGTAAATGCAGATGTGTACGATGATGTGAAGCTTAACGCTATTCAACATAACTATAAAAGTCATCCCAGTTATATACAATCAGATCACAAACCTGTCACAGGAGAATTTGATATCGTTGTAAGTTATATTTTTGAAAATAAAAAAAGGAGGAGTCAACTGATAGTTTATCAAATCCATTGTCGTAATTTAATTTATAGGTCAGACCTATGGTGGTAGATCATGGTGTAGAATTCCAACCTGTAACACAATGGTTCATAGATGAAGAAAATTTTGTATCGTATAGACTGTTGGGGGATACTAAACCCACTGATAACGACTGGGTTGGTCTCTTTCATAACCATTTTTCTAGCTTAGACGAATATATTGTTTATGAATATGTGGGCAGAGGTAAAATTATATTTTATTAACTTCCATAGGATACATGTTATAACTGTTCTGGTAAATGGATAACAAATTTTATTTTAGGTAAATCATCTTCAGTTCCTTGTGAACCCCATATAATTACAGAACGAATATACTTTAGTGATACTGCCCTACGGTCACCGGGAATGTATCAATTGGTTTATGTTGCTCAAAGAGGGAATTTGGTAGGAATTTTAGGCGTTAGTCCACCATTTCCAGGTCACCACAGACCTACTTGACGAAATTTTTCGTTGAATGTAACTATGACAGTTTTGTTATATATAATCACGACAGTACATCTCAAAAGTATATAATAATTGTGTACTCATATAGAGTACTTAATAATCAAGTTTGTGCAAACATTAAATGTTTTTATAATTAGTATGAATTGCTTCGTTTGAACTTTTAACTCTTTGAAGTCCAATATTTTGTACCATTTTACAAAATATTAAAGTAGTTTCTCTGTTAATTTTAAACATTGTCTGCTACACTATTTTATAATCATACTTCATTGACAAGAAAAAAAGAATATACATACAAAATTTAATTAATATAATTTAATATGCTTGTGGATGTGTTCAATCGAACTTATTAGTATATAAGTATTAGTACTTATTAAGGTTTAATTTTTCATATAAAAGGACTACAAAGAGTTTAAATGTGCTGTGATGTTGCATATTATTGCTTTACCAAAATTCAAAGAGTGCATATTTATTAAGCAATTTATTTGGAAATTGCAGCTATAAAGTCAAGAAAACTGTTTTACATGTTACTGTATTTTTCAGTAAATATTGTGCATTTCTCAGAATACTGTTAGTAAATTTCATTTGTATATAGTTATATTTTTAAACAGCTTTTTATTTATTTTAATCGGACATTAATGTTTTATAAAATTCAATATATACATTCCAGAATTCTGGAATTGCAGAGTATCTATCGAATCATACAGAAATATTTATTGAGGTGTAGAACAAGTGTAAAACTTTATTTAGAATTTACAAAATAGTTCACAAATATCATATCACAATTGCTATTCTTATTAATGTACGAAAGTTACTTTTGGTACCTGGTTTTTGCTGGTGGGTTATTACCCTAAAGCATTAGTACTTATATAAGTGTTTTACGCTTTAGAGCTTAAAAGAATGTGCTAATGTGTTTCTGTACATATATATATATATAACCCTAGATAACTAAGCATTCGTCTAAATAGTCTACCGACCTTCGCCATTTTTGCGAATTTGAATTCGGGAGCATTACTTTTGAACGCTTTTCTATTTTTTAGTTAAAAGCTAATAATATATGTCTTAAGGAGTCATACTTTGTTTGAAAGAAATAGAAGAAATACAAAAATATCCATGTCTTTAATTTGTAGGCTATGAGTCGGACGTTTAGTTATAGAGTATCTCTGATTTAAGTTTAGTTATTTAGGGTTAATATTCGAGTGCAATCGCAAACAATAATTTAATACGAGTTTAAACATTTTTTGACTAGGTTGCAGAAATTGCTACAATGGTTTAATTATACAAACCTATGTATTTTATTTCTATAGTGCGTAGAAACGCATGAAAATGAACAAATGTACACTATAGCATAGATGGGGATGCAAATAAAAAATAATATTTTTTACTTGTTAACTTGTCTAAACAGATTATTTTATCCCATGTAAAACTATTTACAAACGAAAATGAATAACATTTAAAAGAAAACGTTTATTTGATAAATTAAGTCTAAATGAATAACTTAAAAACTTTACAATAAACTGTAATTTGTATATAAATTTTTTTGGTACTATCATTACAAAATATAAGATGCATAATCTGTGTAACCGTAAAATAAAATATAAAATAAATAATATCTAATTATATTACTGTACAAAGTTTATCATCTAAGATTAGGTCTTAAAGTATTTAATATTTTCCACAATATAAAAGTATTTTTAAGGAATAAAATATTAGATACAAACGAATTAACGTCATGATGAAAATTTTTTGTTTAAGGTTGTATTTTTCAGGGTTTTAAGATCATTTTATACTCTTGTATTAGGTAACTCATTCTGAACACCTGGTACAGTGTGCAGTATGCATGTTTAACATACTTATTGTTCAGTAAAAGTCATGTTCAGTAAGTTAATTTTACCACGTTTAATTCAAATACTGCAGTATTTTGCAAAAAATTCGTGTTGGTATGTAAATTACGAATGATGAGTGAAACTAGTAATACTATGTATTTTTACCATTAGTGTTTGATCTTTTGTCAAGCCATGCGGAAATCTATTATTATTTATCTTGAAATCTGAAACGGTACTTTAACGTTGTTGTGTAGGCTTTCGAAACCGTGAACGTTCAATGTAAAGTCATACTGTAACCAATCTTGTTTCTCATAGTTATGCAATGAGCATAGGAATATCACAACTTGCACATACCATTGTAAAACAAGTTGCAGACGTTTTTATATAATCCACGTTCCTCAGAAACACGTTGTTTTCGACCGAAAATACGAACGTGGCTATAAAATAACTTCACTTTATTTTATTCCAGACGTTGTTTTAGATTTCACGTCCAGTATATCTTTGTTTTGATATGGAAAAGTAGATTGAAGTATGTGAAACAACAAAGTTTTAGCGGAAGATTATTTTTACAATCTCTGAAAACCTCACTTGCAAGTTTTTCTGTTATTCATATAAAATCTACACATAAAGCACCGGGTATAATTACAAACAACACTGTGCAGGTGCAATTATGTTCCGTTAAAAAGTGAAATCATAAATTAAATATCGAGTTTCCGTTTGAGTGACATAACTTTCAACTGTCTTACAAAAGGAATAATCTATTTATGATAATTTTTTACAATATTTTTAATAAACGATGACGATGTTTCCCTTTTTGTACAATAAATTATAAATATTTATACTAACATTCACGCGCAATAATTAAAGAAAACATTCAAACGATACAGTTCAAATAACTTAACACATCATTTATATACACGTTATGTTCAAATTGTTCTTCGATTCGATTCAAAAATGCAAATATTTTCCTAACTCGTTGCACTTGACTAGTGCTATGAAATAACTTACGTGACTTTCGTAAATGATCAGCAAAATTTGAACGAAACTCTTATTCTCGTCCAATCTCTATTTTCGATGTTTCTTTGCTGGTAAAGAAACAAAAATACACTAACTAAAATGTCTCTTCGAAGGAACTTGTAACACAGTCATTTCAGGCAGTAGAGTCACAACGACCGTCGTACGCACTGGGTAACGATCGAAATTCTATTCATGGGATGATAGTTTGCCCAGACACCGTGTCACCGTTCATTATCGGAAGCAGATATAATTCCATGCTACCGGCTTCCGGTGGTGTCACGTCTATTCCGCGAAGCTGTTGTATCCTGTGCCAGACGAAGTCCCTGTGCGGTCTCCGTAACACGAACAAACCGAATACGATGACACCCTGAAGAGCGTTCACCAGATCGAACATGGTCCAGTCGAACGAGTTTCCGCCGACGAACCAGGATATCAGTTCCATCGTCCAGTTAAGACCCATTAGGAAGAAGATGATCAAACCGACAATAGTTGTCCTGATAAGCCGCCGGAGGAGTCTACGATCCTGACGATCCGATTCCTGATTCCTTGCCAAACGCCTCAAGTCGAGATCCTTCTGATAGTTCGATATCTTGATGAACGTCAGAATAAAGAGAGTCACGTTTCCGAGAAGCAGCAAGCCGACCGGCGCGTAAAAGTATGGCATTGCTTCGTTGCTGGCTAGAAGGTAAACGGAAGGATTAGTGACTTTTGCGAGAATGAATAATAACTTCTTTTCTCGCATCGATTGGAAGGTTTGATATTGGTATAGATTTCGCTGAATTGTTTAAATTCTCGGGAGTTAGTTGATTCGTGTGTATTAGCTGTCTTTTAAAACTGATGGGATATGTATATAATAATTATCAGATTCAATTAGAAATAGTGTCTGCTGCAGACGTAACTACTACTTAGAATATAACAACAAAAAGTTTGAAGTTCAAGGATAATCGTTAGAGTTAATAATAATGTAAGCTTATCCCTTGTCAATACGTCATTTACCTGATCTGTTCTTACACTTAGAATTGTATAAATTATACATATGAGAAAAATATATAAATTTATTACTGGAATTGTTACAATTGAAAAAAGAAACAGTTGTGAAGAATCGAGTTTGAAGAACCTGGAGCCTGCACTTGACTATATCTCGATGCAAAGAATTTCTAGATAACTAATCGTTTGCTTGTATTCGCATTTATAAATATTAATAATGGTATAACACGTTCTTGTAGTGTTAGTACTAGTGGCTTCTTAAAAGTTCTATGCTTAGCCAGCGGTTGCGTAGATGCAGCACTATTCCACAATAAGGGACGGATAAAATTCAACAAATTAAATTATTTAAAGAAGAATGTACGCCAATTGTTGGAAAATACATTGAAATGATTTTTTCAAAAGTGTATCGTACATTAGCAGATATATTGTCAAACCTGCATTGTGCATATAAATTTCAGGGAAAATTAAATAACTGCAGAAATTCAAGAAAATTTCCTACAAAATTGTCAATATGGAAACATGTCTTTTTGAAATTTCATCGTCTACTGTATTTTAAAAGAAGTAGGTACATAAAATCTATTTTTCTATTCTTTATTTGTTGAAGCTGAATTTATTAAGGACGAATTATATTTAAAAAAATCAGTTTAACTTACATCTAAACCAGCAACTTTCCTTGCCGAAGTGTGGTTTCACATAACTGGCAGGTATCGTTGGGCTAAGATCCATGATCATCGAGACGAGAATAAGTATCACCGAGGGACCCCAACACCATAAAGAGTACCAAAAGAATAATGTTTTTGGCTTCATCCTCTTGTATGTTTCGCGGTCCACGTGGCTACGTACCAACGACCACATTTCGATGCACATCACATTTAGCCAAAAGAAGCAGGCGACGAAGGAGAACTGGATTACGAACGCTGAAAAAGTCAATTGGTTCTTTAATTGCTCCCAAATGAGTATTGACATTTTCTCGAAAGGAATTCATTACGTCATAGTAGGTATTATATTCCACTGATCATGGTGTATCTGGTAAAAAGACGAAACTTAATGCAAAGAGAAGATTTCTTAGTGACCTTCTGTATAATTAATAAATAATGATTGCACGGCCATCGTCAAATTGTTACACAAGCAGCTACATCTTTCGTGTTCACATTTTATTACTACAGTGATTATATAATTAATATGGTATGCTTATAATGTATTTAGAATTATCTGTTAAAAATTGTTGATGATCGTTAAAAACAGAATGGAAGTCTTATGTTTTTCATCATCAGTCAAATCAATCAAATATGATCATGAAATCTATAAGGAATGTTACAAATCTTAGTGATACGAGAAACGAAAGAAGAAATTGAATGAGAGGAAACTAAATTGTAGATTTAAGAAAATCTACTGACATTCGTGCGACTGTTACATGTTCGTTAGAATAATCATAGATGAAAGGGTATGAAATGATTGATTGGTATCATCACAAATAGATAAAAATCACATTAATTTAGTATTACGTAAGAGATTTGCGTTCAATGATTCACGTAGCCTGTAAAGCTAAATGGATTATAGCGTAACACTTAAAATAAAAAATGACATGGACGTTTAATAAAAGTTAGACCTTTTGAACCGTTAGAACGCTGGTTAGACCTTTTGAAAATTATCGCGAATATTTTAAATGACATTAGTATGACTATTAAAAATCTATAAAATTCTTTACATACATAAAGAAGTACCTATACATGAAAATAGTTTATGAAACTTGATCATAAATCTTGAAAAGCACAGAAAGCGTATCAGATTGCGTCTCCTACAATAGACTGTACTAGAACATCAAAAGATTACAAGCCGGAAGATAGTCGGTGAAAAAAATGTAGGTAATAGTGATAACCAATCCAGGAACGTAGTTTGTGGAAGATAGAGAGAAATACTATAAATAAGAAAACACTCTAATTTTATCAATAGAGATACTGATAATTGATCATCATATGTAACATATAATCCTTTCAATTTGTTTACCCTTTCTGTTGATTAATCAAACAGCGGAGTTTGACGATTCATAAAATGAATATTAATTTATATAATTCATTATCTTGGACACCATATTTTAGTTTTGTTGTTTCCTTCCTGTTTCTATTAAAAATGATTCTTTTCTCAACGTTGTGAAACATATTTTAAAAAGTCATCGTTTGTTTAAATCACGTTATTGAATCAATTTTGTAATAACAATGATTTATGTTTCCAGCAAACGGGTAATAGAAATGTCCTTAGGTCTTTCGTGTGTTTTCAAAACTTTCAATTCTTATAAGGTTTTTTACAGGTATATGTCCTTTATTATAATTGGAAAGATGAATTAACAAAGTTTATTTCGTATACTGTAAATGTTATTATGTTTTTTTTAAATTATTAGACTGCGGATTTTTACGC
Organism: Nomia melanderi; assembly: GCF_051020985.1. Classification (NCBI taxonomy): domain Eukaryota; kingdom Metazoa; phylum Arthropoda; class Insecta; order Hymenoptera; family Halictidae; genus Nomia; species Nomia melanderi. The sequence goes on from NC_135009.1 coordinate 3,613,499, forward strand.
AAATTCAAATTCTCAAGATTATAATTAGAAAAATAGAATTACGACAGAAAATAGTTTTCCCTAGTAAATACCATAAAAAGCATTAAACCTTGAATGTTTTATATATTTTTTCGTATCTTGTGCATTTTGAGCAATTTTTCACTCTCAAATTTCCTATAAATACTTAAATATTCGCAGTCTATTAATGATAAAATATGTATTGTTAAACTACAATATATTGAAATCTTCATTTTACTGTGTTAGATCGGGAGATGCTATAAATGTATAAATAAATAGAATGATACTAAACTATGATGACAGAAAATACGAATATACGACGTTCACGATAACAATGACCGCAGTGAAATAAAAGATAATGTAACGGTAAATTTAATATGACTCATAAAAAGATTCAATGGAAGTCACCGTGTTCGAGTAATTCCTTTCATTTAAGAAACTGAATGTTGTATCGAAGATGTGCTTTATGACATTCTTACCTATACTGGTGCAAGCCTGATCCGATAAATGTCTACTTCCTAGTTGCGTTATCGCCAACGTGAAGAAAGCCAACGCCAAACAACCACAGTAGCGGCACAGTGCTTTTCCATAGATATCCTTTAATTTTGGAGTGATAGAGTACGCGACAATAGTAAGAATTAAAAATGGCACTGATATTAGAAGGCCGCACGCGTAAATGGTAAATCGGGAATCTGCAGTCATTATTAACTTTTCTGAAAATATTATTGTTAATATTAGCGTGGGAATTAATGAAATAATAGTTTATGCTGAAAATATTGCGTTCTCACCTTCTGGAGCGCATACAATTGTTTTCAATCCGAGATTTGGAATAAGTTCCATGCAATAATCGACGCCAGGCTGTAACATATTCGGATGATTGTGTTGCACAAACACAGTTCCGTTTAGTAATAAAGAGTTTTCGTCATCTTTGTTATCTTCCGGATACAACACGTACCTAGAAAAAGCGTTTAATTGTAATAAAGTGATAAAAATTACAATTGTTGAGTTTCTGGAAATATTCTGTGACGCGTTTACGCTTCCTCTTTAGACTATTTTTAGTAAACAGGAAAATTCGTTTAGCGTGGAATTTTCTTTGTTTCATCACGGAACTCTGTATTGTCAAGTAATTTAAAATTAGTTGATTTTATTGTATCTTTTACTGTTTATAAGAAATGTGTAATTTTTTTATTCTTTAAGATATAGAAATCATTTTTGAAGTACTAACATTTTAAAACGTCATTTACTTCTTTCAATTATCGTATATTTTATAAATAATGGAAAATATGTGCATGTTAAAACGGTAATGTGAGTTTTCGTAATTTTATATTTATATTATTTAATTTGTGTAGTGTACTTAACTTTTAATATTATATAACAATTAAGCTGTTGATTATAATTACGAAAAATATTTTTTCACCCCTTTATGATAAAAACATTTAATGTACTCGTTTAAAAATTATAAATGCATGAATCTGCTATTAAAATAATATTTTGTATGAAATTTATTTTGTATATTTTAAGACAGAACTTTTTCTTATTTAAAAATATATATGATATTGCACAAGAAACACATTAAAAATTCGTATGCTTTTTTTTAAATGCAAATAATTTAAAAATATGATATAAATTAAGTATTGACAAATATTACTTATTAAAGGTGTAATTGTTTCTTCAATACAATTAAATTTCATTGAATCGATTGATATATCGACAATAACATTCGTGATCGTATGCACGGTAATTTCATTGTTTGTCGTTAGAATAAATGGTATTATAATACTAAAAACACTAAGAAAAACTTAACAGTTAATGTAATTTGAAGTGGATGCTTGTAATTTACATTCGAATTAGTAAACAGTGATTATTATCATTGAAGCAACGCTGCGGTATAGTGAATAGATGGTAGATAAACGGAAATTGAATTATTCATGCATTCTGAGTGTAGAATGTTGAATAAATTTCTTTCGTTGAATTGTATATAACATCGAATATATCACATTCATCAATTCATTTTTTTATATTCGAAAGAAAATCGAAGAAATTAAAAAATGTGTTTTCCAATTATTTTTGTAAAAATGTGTTTAATGAAATTTTTTTAGTAGTCTACAGAAAAATTTACATCTGAATTTACAAACTAAAAGGTCGTATTTCAATAATATATCCCCGTATAGATATACAATGCCATTATTACTGCGTTAACTCTATAATTATTATGTATTTAAATCATTAAAAATGAAAATTTTTCATGAAAATGTGAATTTTATACATTTATTTAAATTTATTTCATAATTTCTGTTAAAAGAAAAAAATTTTTCGTTTTTATAAATTTGATTTGAAAGGTCGAACTTTGCATAAGCACATTCGTAATAAATCTTTATACTATGTAGATACGTAATGTTAAAAGTCAATACTCACCTCCTGTATTTACAAGGAATTCCAATGATCGCAACGAATGCACTATATTTGTCACCGGGTAGTTCAAAGCCAGTGTTATTGAATTTACTAAAGAGAGGAGAGAAATTGTTCTCCATCATGGAGTCGGGGACGCCACAGATGGCAGGACGGGTACCATTTTTCACGAAAACTTCACCATTCGGACAACATTTTCCGACTAATGGTAGATTTTTGTATTTTTCTGGTATTACGGTTTTATTTTGCTGTAAAATAATAACAAAAAATAATTTATTTATTTTCAATTGTTAGTTTTATTCATGAAATGCGTAAAAATGTAATAAAACTGTAAAAGACATAACAATCTTATAACAAAATAAATTTGTAAAAATTAAATAAAATCGATCAAGTCATTTTCAAACAATTTGCTTTCTTTGAAATATCTCTCCTTAGTTTTAATAAATTCTTTGAGTGATGTATGATTTACGTTCGGAGCAACGTAAAAAAGTACTTAATTTATAAATTTATTCAACTATTCAAAACGTTGTATATGCCAAGATGAATGCATTCTGCATTAATGCATCCAACAGTTATTTGTAAAAATACTAAATCGTACAGAGAACAAGTTACTATCAATTTTTAAAAGCAAATATGTACTGAAGTAAATAGGGTTTATATCTAAATTTAATGTTGTAAATAATTTCAGCTTTTCCTTAACAAGAACTCCTATAAAAAATATGAACTATCATGATAGATTGTGCTTTCAACTGGTGTTAAGTGAATACGCGACAACGAATCCTTGAATAATATATGAAATATACTTTCACTTTAAACAAGCGATCTTTTTCGAATATACAGAATGCTTTAGGAAACAACATTAAAAACAGAATATGAACATTTCACACTGTATCTTAATGTTATATTTATTTAATAAATCTTCCGTCATCGCAATTAAATTACAGATTTGATATACTTTTCGTGTTTACGAGTTTCCGAAGTGAATAGGTTTATTGAAAATTTAATGAGATTTTTGTTCATTTTTGATATTTCTAAACTGTTGACGCACGAAATAAGTTTGTAGGTAATGCTTATTCTATAAAATAATTTATATGTGCGTAAATAACTGCAGTTTAGTCACAAGTTTTAAATAATATGAATGAGTAAAGTTAGTACCTTAAAGCAAAACTCAACGAATCATAGACTACAGTAACAATTGTTTCTGTATTTCTACGTTAGTAGGATTACAGTAAATACCAAAATGACTATAAATAGGCATGCAACTATTAACGTGTTTGACACGCATATATGCAGATGTTTCTTCGAAATAATGACTATCAATCAAAAACAGGTAACTTGATATTCTTTGTATTTCTCTTTGAACCACATTTTCATAATTACTTGCAATGATACATTCATTTATTTTTTAATGGTAATTTGTACATTGAAAATTCAAATTCAATAAGAGACATTGCAAATATTTTATAAGAATACAAGCCTATAAATATTATACCAAATGAATACGTAGATTAGTGGTTTCCAACCTAAATTCTATTATAATATTAACAAAATATTTATAAATAATATACTTGTTATCTTTTGACATTTATATGTTGGAACTGAAAAATTATATCAATAATGGGATGAAAAATAAAAAATATGAACACTCAAAAATTACAAATGTACTATGAGCTCAAATTAAATCTTAGATAAACCGAAAATTTAAATTACGTTTAACTTATTAATAATTAAAATCTTTAATACTTCTTCATATTTATAAAACACATAACAAATGTTTAATACGATCCTCGAATTTGTTTCAGAAGGTGTTTCTTTTAATCCAATTCATTCAACTTTCTAGGACAAATATTTATTTGTTACTAAGACATAAGAAAAGCCTTTTTCACCAGCTTCATTGCAAACAGTAACAGGAACAAAAGTAGTTTATCAAAAAGTTCATATGTTGCTCCATTTTTCTCGCAAACATATCTCTTTTTTCATTACACTAATACTTAGCGCGGCGACCCTGAAGATACATGGATCCAAAGTTGAAAACCACTGGCACGCATGATTTGACGTACTACACACAAATACATCACAAATTTGAGTTTTACTATCATTTCCAAATCCCATGAATATGTAATTTCACTTTCTTCAGACGAAGCTCTCGGCTATGTTAGTATTCTATATCATACAAAACAAGATACTGCAAATTATAGTATAAGTGTTACCGAAAAATTTCACTGATTCCGGACAAAAACAAATTTCCAAAATCTATTTTTCAATACTTCTAAACGTCAACTTTGCATATTCCAGAATTAATTTGCATAACATTAACCAGTTAATTGCATTCGATGAGTGTTCACGTTATCCCAAAATGCAAAACGGTACTAACTTTTTCAACGATCAATTCTTTATTTTTTCAGATAAACATGTAATTCTTCTTCATTTCACTGTAGTTTTCTGTTAGAACATATTACAGCATTTGTCTTGGGTTTGATGACTATACACTTTATTATTAGCTTTTATCGCGCGCACAATGAGAGATCTTTCAAATTGAATTTCACAGTTAACTAGTTAAAAGAGTCTCTTCACTGCGGTTTGTTAATTCCACGCAATCATTTAAATACACACGTAACACACGAATGCTTACCAAGAAAATCGAATATATCGTTGGCGTTTCGTCGTTCATGCGACCGTAGCAAACGTCTAAGGCGCAGAGAAGAATCAGCAGCAACATTAATAACCATTTCGAATTTCCAGGCATCTTTCCTTGAAATCTTTTTGTAGGATCCGCAAATTCCACCATAAAACTTTCACAATGTTTTCCGAAGGTTTCCGACGAATTCCACAATTATTATAATTCGATCAGTTTATGCGCTGTCTTTCCTTGTCGATAAAGATTGGTGGTTCAAGCATCAAGTATCGAGGAACACGTATAAAGAGAACATTTGGAACTTCCAATGCGTTAGCAACATCTTCCGTTTATCATAATCTTTCCTCCATATTTCTTTTCGTTTGATTTGATTCTTTGTAGTTGAAATTTGTGTTTCTCGTCCGATGTGTAAGTAAAATCGACCGTTCTAAATTTATGATAAACTCTTCCGGGTCTAATGGAGTTTATTTGATCGGTGTACACACGTTGCCACAATTGGTTACGTTTCCAGTATCGCTCGGACCGTTATAATCGAGAAGTTGAGATTCGACGTATTAATAGAGATATTTCCTTGAAACCTCGGAGGAGCCCTATCAATCCACAAATTCTTCACTGATTATTTGCACGCTATCGATTAAAGACCGAATGATGAGTGAGATAATGGTAATCTGCCAGCTAAGCGTGAAGATTGATAATAAAATACATTCTTCCTCTTTCGTAATCTTTTCAATGAGTTAGTATTATTTGGTAGGGCGGCTCTTTCCGTTTCCTTCTTCTACAAGGAAAACAAAGTTTCCACTTTCTGAAGCCTGAAACGTATAACAGTTCCATTATTTTATGGATGAATCGAACATTATGATTATACTGTGGATCTTTATGTAAATTAAAATGTTCAAGGATATAATTAGAAAGATAGAGTTATGATAGAAAAACGTTTTTTCTAATAATTATTATGAAAAACATTACACTTCGAATATTTTGTATATTTTTCCAAATCCTGTATACTTTGTGCAATTTTGCATTTTTCAAAAGACCTATAAATACTTAAAAATTCGCAATCTGATCATGACTAATTTTGTCAATTATTGATATAAGTTAAATAAATAAGTAAAATTTATAAAGTATTTGCTGTTTCGCTAGAATTTTCATTTTTTTTCCATTTATTTACTAACCCACTATTTCTGTTTCAAAAAAGATGAAGTAGTTCATTTATTTTAATATATTTAATGATATTTATATTTCTGCACTATTATTCCAAATGAATGATTGAAGAATTATATCACTGTTAATTGCTCTATGCTCTTTCGTTATTAAAGATAGAGTAAAGTATTTATTACTATTATACACTAAAACTAAAATACTTCAGATAGTTTCTTGTATTTAATAAGAAATAGTGAAATTTGATATTTCTTGTTTTTAGTAGCTTTTATTAGCCTTTATTTGAGCATGTAATAAAGTCCTATTGTCGTTTCCTTTAACTCATGAATTTTGAATAATTTTGGTTGCGGGAGTTCCTCATTTAAAGTTATTTAAAAAAAAATAAGTCTAAAACGATAATTTCAATTAAATATAGATTACTAATTGTAATCTTTTACCTTTGTTTTATAATTTTCTAGTTATAATCTTCTGATTTTATTTTATGATCTTACAATTGTAATCTTCTAATTACAATCTTATAATTCTACAATCGTACATATTAATTTTAAATATTATATCAAAGTTGGATTCGCTCGTATGTTTCTAATTAAAAATTCCAAGTTCCCTTACATAAAAATTATCTTAAATTTTGAAGTTACAGCTAACCTAATATAAAACAAAATAATCCCGGTGAAGTAAGCAGTTTTACAATACTCAAGATTAATCCACCGCAGTGAACTATTACTAAATCGATAAGGCTCATCGTAGATCGAGTCATCAGTATTGAATGCGGGTGGATTGATAATGGAAGTATGAAAAATAATTAATGTCATCTCGAAGTGACGGTGACCACGACGAATGAATGAATGGTCGTTCACCTACAATTCCCGCTATTTCGTCGATGAAACTTGCAAGTAATCTACAATGGCTCACGACACAATTTAAAATGTGGAAGAAATTAACTCAATAAAATCATTCTACCTCAAACATATATTATTCGATTTCAATCATACACACAAAAATTTCAAACTATCTATTATCCTGTACACTCTCTACCTATCTCCATCGTATAACATATTTCAAATACTTTCGTGGACCATTGTATTTGATAGTCGATTGTACCACATTCGCATTTTTGTATAAGACTTAATCTCTAGAGTTCATTATAACTACATTATGTCTATCCCGAAGATCTTGTATTATGTATTAAGTACTATTAAAAAGTACTGTGATAAGTAATAAGTAATGTGTCCAAATGTTGGTGGTCACTAATGGCTTTACTGTTAATGTAACCACTTTAAAATAAACCCAACTATATAAAAAAAAGAACACTATAATATTCAGAGGCACGGGACCATTATGAAATCATCATGAAACAGTAACATAATCAACTCGTATCTCTAATAAAAAATGATTTACCAAATCGTTCATTGTTACTTACTTATTCTTGCAAATTTAATTATGCTTGTCTCAAGTTGATATCCCAATTGAACTTAATCAATTCAGTTTCTGTAGACTTTCGACACTGTCAAGATTAACACTATACCCGTGAATCAAGATTCCGTTGGCGCTTATTATCACAGAATTTGGGGCAAACTTTGAACGTTCACGATCACCGGTTTCAAAGATAAAAAACGACTTTTGTGGGAAGATTTTCGCGCGCGAAGGAATTCTTTCGAACAGGTTCTCCAAGGATACGAGTTTGGCTACACTGTCTGAAAGCCGATCAGACGCGCCAGCACGTCGTAAAGGAGGAGGAGTCTGAAAGAAATTCACGTGGTTCACCGATCGACGTTCCGGGACATACTGACTGGAGTCTTCGTGGCACGAGTGCCTTTATCTATCGGTGCACGATTTCTCGCAAGATGCACACATCGTCAGGGATTCAGTGGGCAGGACTCGTAATTGCTGGTCTTTTTTCATTGAATTGGTTTCGACGACGTTTTGAAGGAAATTATATGTGTGTAAAGTAGGTATGTATGTAATGATCGTAAGAATATAGTATTGAAGTAATGTAGATATTATAAGATTCCGGGTTTTAGATACTTATAACATTGTTTTAATTGTGAAATATGATATAGTGAGACTTATCATAGATATTATGATTAGAATTTGAGTTTTTGTATAAATTTTAATTTTGTTGTAAGCTATTTTATATGATATAAGTTATTTTGTAAGTTAATTTATTAGTAACTTCTGTAAGTTATTATATATTATTGTACATATAGTAAACAGGATTTCGTGAAATAAATATTTAGACTAATAAGTTTTTAATTAGATTTCCATTTACTTGAATTTTATATATCTTCATTATAAATATCATAAAGCGTTTCTTCTATAAATGGATTACTTTTATAATAAATAAACGAAAAGTAATTTACAAAATAAATAGTAGTCGTACAGAAGTAAGAACTTTCGTGCAAAATTAGTTTTTTATAATAGTCTATATAAAATTTGATTATATTATGTTACACTCTATAATATTCATATCTGCATATAATTGAACATCATTTATGTGTAACATATCTAATATCATTTTTCATTTCTAAGGTTGAAGAAATCAGCTTTTTAAAATTTGATCTCTAATTTAAAACTTAATTATTGTTGTATAGACATCAGGAATTTTACTTTTTGCATTATGTTATTTTATATTTTTATAACAGCCATAACAATGCATAACTTTTTAAGAATATTCAAGATGACACTTCTTATTTTATAGCTGGCTTTACATCTTTCTCATAAATTTTATGAATCTTTATACCCTGATCTAACAAAACGAAACTGTACCTTAACTTTTAATAACATATTAAACAAATTATTGATTAACTTATAATAATAAGATTTCCACTGATAATGTCGTTTTTTGATAATGATCTCAAAGTAGGAAGTCTCATTAAATCTAGTACAAATGAATTTCATTGACCATTGCTCCATTGTCTCCAACGCAAACGCATAAACGCCCACAGGCTAATCATGTAAATGTACGATTTTATAACGGTGCGGAACATTCAGTGAGTCGTTATACATAGTTCTATTCCCGAACGTGTTTCAAGAATGTAGCTAATTCGAGAATTTGTGAATCGTTCACAAAACGATTGTCCATTGCGCTTTGAAAATTTCCGGAATGCAAACACACAGGCGCAATGAATATTTTCAAGAAATGTCTGGGAAAATCGATGAGTTCGTGGAATCGGCGAACTTCCCTGCTCACCTGCAACAAAAATGCCTTTAACAGATATCGCTGGTGTGACGTAACATTGGAGAAATTTTTCTATTATCGCTTTCGATATGACGTAGGAGTGAGTTAAACGGCAAATATAGTAACTCCCGTGACGAAAGGAACTGGAGTCTTGAACTTTGATACAAATACCTTTCCGCGAATTGTCAGTTTCACCGGTTGATTCTGCGAACTCGTCGTTGACTCGATCGACAGGGATACTACTGCCCGTACGTACGTATCTTGTTCGACGATTTACGAGATATTAGCAACTCGCAGAAGCTCGGGGTTGCAACTGGAAATCCAAACAAAGACCGGCCTCTAATTTGAACGGAATCAGAAATAGAATTGGAGTCAATTGTTGGCTGCTCGGTATCCTTATTTGTGTCCGAGCACCTTCGCGTGGAGTTTCTTAACACTAGAACTATTGGACGGATCAAAATTACCCATTCCTGATTTCTTCTTTTCGCAATTAATAAAAAGATAATAAATAAATAAATTGGTGTAACAATACTTAAACTGATTTGTAAATCAATGAGTCTCAATAGATGCACTTGCACTTGCAGTTTCTACAGAGGAATTTCAAAAAGCCAATTTAATTGCTCAGTAGTTTTAATGTTAACGTATTTACTGTGGAATTTAGTTTCAAAAATCTCTCATTCTGCGTGCAATGAAATCAAAAAATGAATTACATCTTTATCTGAAAAAAATAAATAATTTATCGTTGAAAGAAGTAGTGTCATTTTGATTTTAAGATGATATGTGTGCTCGTCAAACACAGTTAATTGGTTAACAATAAACGTACCGATACTTTATATATACCTATTCCTACTGTAACTAGTCAAATAATTGGTTATAAAATAAAGATAAATTAAACGATCAATTTTTCAGAGTGAAAACGCAGACAAAGAAAAAGACAAAAGTTGAAAACCCGATTAATCAGAGAATACAAGAATTTATAATTAAATTTTAAAACCGTTCATTGGACCGATCATGGTACGTTCAGTATTAACAATTAAGATTGATACTGAATCGATTAACCAGTTAACTGTGTTGAGTATACTCGTCATTTTGCAACGTAAAATAAAAATGATGTTTTAACGATCAATTATTTATTTTTTAGATAAACATGTAATTCTTCGTTTTGATTTAGTTTTTGCTAGAGTGTATGATAAGTGCATTCGCCTTGCGCTTGATGGATATACACTTCATTATTTAATTTTATTGTGTGTACGAGAGATTATTGAAATTAAATTCCACAGTTAAAAGATTAATTAATTACATTGGCGCGAAATGTGTGTGGTTTGGAGACAGCACATTACTTTGGGTAAGATTGTCTTTCGTGTTATTAAACATGGCAGATACATTTCACTTTTAATTTGTAGTTCTAATTCATTGTTAACCTTCTGAAGACTAATGTCTCTATGTTGGTAAAATCATAAAATTTTAAACAAATAATTTGATTATGGTTACACTGAAGATTATAATATATAATCTAATGTTTTGTGAATAGATTTGTAATATTTTAAAGAATCTTTGTTTCCGAACAATATTTTCGTGTCCAACATGAAAATTGATTTAACCCATTTTATTTTCTTTATTTCGACTCATCGAAATTTGAAAGCTTAATTTTAATCTTCTTATTTCGATCATGTAGAATTTTTCTTAAAACTTAGATACTACAGATATTTTACTTTTTGAAATATGATTCCTACAATATTATAAATAAAGTTGTTTCTTCTGCAATTATTGCACTTATAAGATTTAATTTTTCTGTACGCTTCCATTAACGATTGTCTTTATGAAAGACAGTAATATTCTTTTATCTTTAAAGAGTTCGTTTAGTTTCGTTAAAACTGCATTCTATGCATTTCTATCATTCATAATATTAATTACATGTTTTGGCTAAAAATTTCAGATTAAGCACGTAAGGCGATCAATGCATGATTTTCAAAGTTTACATTACACGAAAAGCATTAATTACCCAAGATAAATTTAGAGGGTACCACAAGCACAGAATTATTATCTCCGCGATCATCGTTAAACCTGTCTAGCAGCTTAAAAACAGGCCAGTCTATTTTAATGGCTGCTAATACAAAGCAATTCTTTAAAACACTCGCTGAAATTAAAACTGATTCATTATTTGTACATATCGATTTAACTTTGTTGATTTTATCGTGCCCATAAATAAAACGTTATCATAATGGTTTTAGACATGTTTCACTGGAATTTTAATACCTAGCAATATGGAAACATAAATTTTGGTTTAGTGTTTATTTTTTAAAATATAGTACAGTATTTTATGTGTATCAAGCAGTAATTTCAAACGGGCCTAAATTTATATAGACAAAAAATTATTATACTAATAAAAATACAATAAAATTAAATTACATACAAATTGCTTAATACATATTAGATTCTCTGATTCTAAACTACATTCGTCTATCTTTTTATATTTACACATTTTTTCATTAATCTTTTTATTCTTTTGAACATTCTTTAATAGGATACTTAAATAGATTCTACCATTTTTAATATCATAATGGTTATTATACTTTGAACTCTTCCCATTCAATCATTGTTTATTCTATTTCATTTAATTTCACAAATATAACTTTTCATTCAAAATACATTATGACAAAGTACTTTATTATATATACACTAATTTCTGAAAAATCAATTATTTTCTATAAATTTCAAAATACAAAATATACATTTCTTACTCTTTTTGTGCGTAAAATTATTTTAAAAAACTAACCGGCCCACACACACACACATCTTTCTGGCGCTAAAAAGAAACTGACAAGATTGTTGCATAAAAATTCATCAACGAAGATTATTATGAATGGTAAGGGCCACAAGAATGTCACAGAAACAGTGGCCGATGGAACAATAATCCTTGAAGAATATCTGATACAAGCAAAAACACGTGTGTGGTTTGAGAACGTGACCAGCCGGACACAGCTCGACTTTGACAGTTATCGTTCGACCGTCGTCGACGATGGACATCGTATACCACCGTGAAACTCCTAAGTAAATCTTGAATCGCTCCATGCACGCGATGGCCACCGCGAGAACAATGTCTGACGTCAATGTAATTACATCCAAGAGGAAGTAGGATAATTCTTCGCGGCGATAAAAAAAAAGACACCTGGAACAACCGAGCATTTCGGTGGAATTACCGGTGAGATAGATCGTGGATCTATCCAATGTGACATTTATTCGTTATTTGCTGCTACGAATCGTACACTTGAACGCGAAGTGCATGAGTCTCGTGAGGATCCGAAGTGAAAAGTACTTCTAGGCAGACAGGCATCGACACTTGACACAGATAGAAGCTTTCAACTTCAGAAAAGTTGTCACAGTACAATTCTCTGAGTGTTAGAAATATCTTCCACTGAAAGCAGTTTGATTTATGAATACGTTCAACAAAAAACTAGTGTTTTTTAACTGTTACTCATACAGTCAGCGTATGAAGGATTCAATTTTCAAAACAAAAATCTGACGACCTCTATTTTGACTCTTGTTCCGTGGGTAGTCTATCAATTGATATCTGGAATCGACGTATTCCGGGAGTTTCGGTTTTTCCGATATTCGGGGAACGAAATTTCAAATTTAGCGATTGACGTGTCTGTACCTACGGGAGGCTAGCGGGATCGCGTTGGCGTCAATCGAATGGAATGGTTCAGGCCAAAGAAAACCCATGACGTCTTCGAGCGCGTGGGCATTCCGGATTCAGCAGAGGATTTTACCGGACCACCTGTAGCGAGCAGGAAGTATCAGTGAAATGTCAGAACAGTGAGTACCTTTTTTTGTGTTTGGATTAAGAGTTTAGTGTACAAATGTGATATCAGTTCTATGTTGGAGTTTGATGTAGATTCATTAGATTGTTTGATGTAGTTTTTCGAGCGATAAGTAATTGAGTTCATCGTTTTTTATATTGTCTCTGTTCGAACAGTTAGAAGTAAATGTCACTCAGATAAATTCTTATTGACAGGATTAATAGAATACAAAGATCGTGTACGTTTTTCAGTAATTCTTTATACACTATTTTGCTTAGTAAATTGGATTGGATTTTATAGTACTAATTATTATGCATAATTTATTAAATTATTTAAAAGTTGTTCAATTATTGTAAGATTTTCTAAGGCTTTACTATCTCCATTTTATTTCGTGCATTTTTTTCTTATTTCTATTAATTTAATAGTTTTTCCTCTTACTTTTATTAACCGTTTATTTTATTTAAATATTGCTATATCTACTTTGTAATGATTTTTAGATAAAATATGTTTTTTATGTGTTATTTGTATTATTCTAACGTTATGGTTAATATTCTTTTAATAATAATGTAATTTAAGTATTTATTTTATATCGTCTAGGAAAATAATAATCTGAGCTAATACTTTTACCATACAAATTCTAATGCAAAAACACTAATGCTTTATCATTTTCAATCACTAGTATGTATATCCTAATGTCTTGTTCTATTTCTTTTTCTGTCTTTTTGTATCCTGGACGAAGTAACATTTTCAATAAAAATTTTTTATAATAGATAAAAAGTAAACAAATTACTTTAAAAGCTATATATTGAATTTAACATTTTGTTCATTATGTTTCAGTGCCTAAAGACAAATCCTGATATAAACAATAGTACGTGTTTACATGTACTAATAAAATTGTATGTAAGATTTCTTTTAAATTATGAATTTTCAAGAAAATATTGAAAGGTACAAGCTGAACTTGTGTTAATTCCTATTTATTATTTAACAAATAAACACTCAAGTGACTGATAATTTTAGTAATTAAAAAAACCTAACGATTAATTTAATAATTAATGATGATCACAAAAAGCAAGCTGTACAGTCGATCATTATTTAATCAAAGTTTGAATCATGATTAGTTTTTACTTATTTTCAAATAGCCATACACGTTCGCGAATTCTCATGCTCTCTAGCAGGAAATACAGTGAACTTCAAATACCAGTCGATAATATAGTTTCCTGTATATGAAGTTTGCTGTATACAAGTACAATAATTAAAAAAAGATTTTAATGAAAATTTTCAAAATTCTGCTTATATGAAAGTGTATACACATTTTAACATAGAATAATTTTTATTCTACATTGATGTAAATAATACATTCCGTTACAAACTTCGAATTCTCATTTCAGTTAAAGAATTTCATCTCTGAGATTATAAAACAGAATATTATTAATAAATATCGCATATATAATTTTAAATTCTATAAATTTCTCACTGAGATAGATTTTTTAACTTATTCATTAAATATATAGTTGCATTTCAAATCAATAAATATCTATATTATAATATTAGTAAAAATCTATTTGTTTTAAAATGTACATAATAGTATATCTATAGATTCAATAATCATCATGCAACAATTTTTTTAAGGCTCCAACGTGACGATACGAGAGAGTCAATGAACGTTCCTTTTAAACATTATTAAAGGACTGTGAGTGTTAATTAAAAAAAATATTGTTTTCTAAAATACACAACAAGATTAAAAAATAAAAAACTTCTAAAGTTTTTAAAACTTTCTTATGTAAGTATTTATTGTACAATATTCATATGCAGTAATTCACCAAGAAAGTTCGAAAACAGTGTGGTCAAATTGTTAAAAGTTAAGGTAAATTTGTATCATAATTTATTTCTATAATTCAAGAACTCATATATAAGCTCAGTTAGCCTAACATATACATCAAAATTTGATGCCGGAGTACCTGATGAAAGTGAGTGAATAACTATAGCTATTCTACTAAAACAATTTTTGGTTCTTGTTACACCTTTATAGTTATTACTTTTCATTATTATTATTATTATATATATATATACAATTCTGTAAATTATGTTAATGAATTATCATGTACGACACTAATTTGAATGTCAATTATAAATGCTAGTATCAATGTTATTAAACTGAAAATAATCAAATTAACAAGAATATAAAATACATTGCTGGATATATTTAAATAACATTTATTTATCATTTTAACAACTATTTATTAATTATAAATGTTATATAAATGATAACTATACAAATATTTTAAATAATAACCATATATAGTGTTTATGAAAACTGTTTTATTTTGCAACCTTTATCGTCAACCATGTGAATTGAATAAAAATTGCTACTTAATCATAACTAGATATTGAGATTATGATTCAGCCTGTTTCATCAACCGAATATTTTCACAGATTACCAAATGGAAGCCATTCATGTGATTCGACTATTACCAACAGTGATGACGTCCGAGGGTGGAAACATTGATTTTTCTGAACAAAACAAAAATATACAGTGCACGATGAATCATGTCCAAGTATTTCACATCGGGTTCATGAAAATGAATGATGAAAACAGAAGTTTTTAAAGTGTACCAAGAATTTTAGTCTCTTTTTAAAATCAGTATTGATGTTTACATATAGTATATCAATGACGAGAAAATTTGAGGAGGATGATAATTAAAACGAATGAGGAAGAGACGTTCAATAGATTCACAACAAAAGACTAACGATGCATCCATAATTAAAATAAATACATAATCAGGCATCTATCTGCAAGTAAATGACTTAAGCTAGGTCATAAATGTTTAATTTATATAGTAATTTGAAGAAAACAATGACAAAAATTAATATTAAGTTTCATTGTATTTTTAACAGAATTTTCAATGACACGAGAATAAATTATTTTATAATCTAAAATATGCAGTGAGTATGTACAAAATTGGAATGTGCATCTAAAACGGAATCTTCATTACTTGACAACGTTTATTTTCCTTATAAGGTAGCCCTTCTCGATCACCCCAAGCATCGCTTACACTACGGTAATTAAACAACGCCCTTCACCCAATAAGGAATCAAAATTACCTTTTACCTTTAAAAGTCGCCCTACCTTAAATAATTTCGTTAGAGACAGATAATTTTAAGACACTCTAGTAGAACAACTAAATTGAAAATATCTTTTTGACTATAATTATGGAGATAATAAAAATCATAGGTGAGGAGCGGCAAGATGGGACTATTTTTTATCTTGTATTATTATACATCCATAATTTAGATTATTCTATAATTAATTGTATGATTATTACATTAATAAAAATTACAAAGTAAATAAGTTAAATAAATACAAATTACGAGATAAACTTATTTTGTTCACAACTTTATTTTGAAAAAGAAATCAAATTCAAATTTCAATCATATACATGTATTTACTTACATGTTATTATGTACACTATTTGATTCAATTTTATTCAAAAAGGAATTTTTACTGTAATTTTACTTGTATTGTTGGAATATGTATGTTGATTTATACACATTTTATATATATATAAAAATTAGTTAACAAATAAATCCTTCCCCTTAACTAAATGTCATCTTTGATTCCATTTAATTAACAAAACATTAATGTAAGAATTACTTGAATAATGAAGAAGGTTTAAATAGAACTTTATGCTAAGAAGTCTAACCATTGCTTGACATTTCTACTTGTGCAAATGAGAATTTACATACATTCTAATCAACTCTACTCCAGATGTAGTCACTTTGTGGACTTCTTTGATTTTCAATAACTTTACTTTTAAAACTGAACACGCTTTTCACATAAATAAGGTAATATATACATAAATCATTTTCCATTTATTTCAGCTCAAAAAATTAACTCTTATATTTCCATTCCACTGATACACTCTCACCCTTTAAAGTAAAGAGAGTTATACATTTTACAATACTAAAGGTAAACGCTTGTTAACTTCTTCCAGATATAATTTGATTTATTACTGCAATTCACTCAATTAAACGATAATTATTTGAAAATTGTTGATATGACCGATAACATTTAACAAAATAAATGTTCAGTAATCATAACACAATTGAATTAACACTTTGATCGCCATGTCACTTGAATTTGGATAACATAACTTTTTGTATAGATTTAAAAATTAATTATCTCAGTGACACACCAAGAAAATCGAATTTCATTAGATATTTGAGATACAAGAAGGTTGAAAAAACAATCGGTTTGAAAAATCTTGACTTTTGAATTTCCGTTTCGTTAGAAAAAATTTCTTTGATTGTACGAGTAATTTGCTAAGTGCCGATCGGACGATCATCATGTTAATCCATTCGAGACGAATTACACACCAGATGTCTAATGGAGTACCTAGCCAAAAAGACCCAGCGCACACCATGTGCATAATGATCATGAATTTCTATTATCGGTCAGTAATAAAAAACCAGCTTACTTTACTGGTTAGTAGCAAAAGTTAAAGCTATGAAAAATTCAAACTTGTATTGCTTTCAAACTAAGATCCTAAAAAAAGTAACCCACAGTCAAGATCGTTGGGATTACAAAAAATGAACAGTAATAGTAAAAGTATTGATTTTGAATCTTGGCTTCTGGGGACCGTGGTTAAAAAAATTCTGGTCTAGAATGGGTTAAATAGTTTGATACCATATTTTTCATATTTTGCGTATCTTGCCTCGTGAAATCGCCTAGCACTCAACGCGTTAACACTAGAACTAACGAACAGCCAAACTGACTTTTCAAAATTTTTCTATAAAAGCTCCAAAAGTGCATTCCTTAAGATTTTAATTGATTTACAATTCAGTTTGTGTGTTGCTACATCAATTTCTTTAGCAATTTTTCAGAGAAACATGTCACATCTCTTCAATAATTGCAAAAAACAAAGAAATCAAGAATGGACCGTTTTGCCTCGTTTGGTAGTTCTAGTCCGAATAAATAGAGTAAATGAAGTCTGTGGGTACAAAAAAAAGATAAAATATTGGAAAGAAAAGCAGGTATAAGTTTCAAAGATACACATTCATTTCATATAGCGTGACAAAAAAATAATAATAATGGCATATCAGAAAATAAAGGCAAATTTGAATTTTATGTAGAATTTTAGTGAACTCAGATCGCGTAAATTGATATGCGTATAAACAATACTCCCTAAGCGATGTCATAATTTACGCGTTAAAAGGAGACTCGCGTAAAGAAAGTGCTGCGTAAATTGAGGGACGAGTGTATTTTCTCCGAGAAAGCTCTACTTAATAGTAAATACGTCACATCTCGTATAACTACGTTTAACAAGTTTCAAATCGACATATACCACCGGTGGGCATGTACACAGCAAATTTGCAACATTAAAATAAACTAATTCTAATAATTAAAATATTTATTGGCATTTACCCACCATTAGCAATTAAAATCAAGAAACTAAACATGTAACCAAAAAATGCACTGCAACATCATTTTTGCAAATAATATTTGTTATTATGATCTACGATTAAGATGTAAATGTGTCCGGCGAAAATCAACGTCGTAGACTATGCACGCATATATGCATTTTTCGATCTCTTTGATCTCACACGTGTCACGGTGACATTTATATGTGCATAAGATGAATATCCACATTTCTTGGCATTATTCAATTTAGTGAAACCAAGGAGTTACTGTTACAACTTATATAATTACGTCTAGCGTTAATCATCCTTCCATTGCATGAATTTTTATAATATAGTTATTCCATTTAAATACTAGTGTGGTGATGAAATCAATACGAAAATATTAATAAACAATGTTATTTAGTGAATTTTGTGACTATTCTTATATGAGAACTTCATACATACAGGTATAAAATAAAAAAAAATTAATGAAAATCGGAAATTAAGTTTCCAATCGGGAAGGGAATGCGAAAGAGGGTTAAATATAGTTTATCGATCTTTAGACGGCAAGCTAAGCAAAAGAATATTCCGTCCACATGGAACATTTCGGCTGGGAGTATTCAGTACTTGAAGGGTTAAACAAATAAAAACATGTCCCGACGTGAATATGTTAATGAACTATTTACAAAAAATTAGTAAACAAGAGTTTATATGGTCCAAGACATTGCAGCTCATGAAGTCGTCAAAAACGTCCAGTCGTTAGAAGGTTAACCCTGTGTCCTATGATTTCTTTCTGAACCGTGATCCATCTGACTACTTTTTTATTAACACTCGGTTTATGGAACGCGTCAATTTGACACATATTAAATTCTACAAACATTATTTAATAAATTTCGATTTTGATTGATGCAGTAACTCAAATGTGTATTCCAATTGTCTAATTTTTAAACCTCCAATTTCCAAAATCTAAATTAACGAACATTAAATTTTTTAAGACCAATAGAATAAACTATACAATAAATGCTCGTAAACCTAGTGTTAATAATTTATTGAAAATAGGAGAAAATAGGAGAAAATTCCAGTTTTATTCTATGCCAACGTATGCTCTAAGATATAATCATTGATAACAAAGGAATAATATTTCATTTGCATTCGAACAAATTGAATAATTTTCTTTTTGGTACATTCTACTTGAAATCTTCACCACGAATCTGACACGATACTCTAGGGCAAGGGGTTAAGAAACAGCGGAAGATGCGTCTTCCTTGAATTAAAGTTCACCGAGGCCGCATTCTTCCCCTGTATTTGCCGATGCATGGACTTACTGCCGTGTCGTGGACAAAATTGTCGCGAGTCTCGCATGCGTTCACGGTCAGTGACGTCTCCCTTCTATGTATGCTCCCTCGTCTCGTCCTGGACGAAGTCCACCACGTGACCTTGCTGCTATACCTCGTGTTTGCCTTAAGTCGCGAGCGTACACGAGGAAGACCGCCTCATCCCGATAAAAAGCGGCTCGTAGTTAACACTGTTCGCACCGTGTCGCCGAGATTCGTGAACCTCGACGAGGTCCGACGAACTTTCATGAAATTGGGAATCCGATGACGACACTATCAGCCAGCAGGGAATTGATTTCGAAGGACACGTGTCTCAGATGAAACTGTTTCACATGCCTTCATTTTCTGCCAGAATAATTCCGATATTTTATGTAATCTTCATTTTTTCAACGTCCCCTTCTGCGTTCAGAAACTTCGTTGTTAGTATAATAAATAAATCTAACTTATTCTATAAGATATAATATTTGTTTAATGCTATTTTATTATTGATAGCCCTGAATTTATTATTGATGTATATTTATTTTTGTATAATATTTGAAATTTATCATTGTATATGTTGCCAAGTTTTAATTCATTTGTGATCATTAACATCTGATTAGATAGTTAACCAATATTACCATATTATTATATTAATCAGCTTTTAACAATTTAATATTGTTATTTGTTGTATTATTATGATTTAATATTATGATCTGTGTATTTATTTCTATACTTTAATTGTTTAAGTGTGATAAACAAATATTTGACGACAATGGAATATTCTTCATTCTGCCATGCATGGTGCAAATTATATAGTAAATTGAAATTGCCCACCTTCTTTATTCGTCCCAGTATTTTAAAATGGCGTTTCGTAAGAGGCTTGATTGAGAAATTTAATATCGTTTACCTGCACGCGTGCTTCGAATGTGTAGGGCATGTTTATATATTATTGTAAGCTGCGCATATGGCATTGGAATGCGAAGTTCATTAAAAATCTAATGGTATTATTGGCATTTTTTTTTTTCTCCTGGCCTATTTAGTCATGAAGCTCGACACGCTCTAATTATATTTAGATCAGTATAAGTCTGCCATTGGTTAAATAGTCATTACCTGAATCGAGTGTGTGTGAAAATACGGCCGTGCGAATGATTTTCTTTTAAATGCAGTACTGTGCAACCGTGTTAACCTGCATTTTCAAAATGATTGAGGATCGAACAAATCGTACTCGAATTTCTCCTAGTATGAAAACTGCATGTAGGTTTTTATAATTATTAAATGGCTATGTCGTTTTCTTCTTTTTATGATGTTGTATAGGGTTATACATATTAATTTATACTGCTTTGTGCCTACCGGAGATAACTTTCGCTTTCAATAATGATTTAATTGAGAATAATTCAAATGTAATAATACATTCAAACTTTTCAGCTGAATAATAATGGTTGTGAAATTCTTATAAAGTATTCTTTGAGAGAACAAACATAAAGCACAAACAGTAATAAACTATAATTTTATCCAATTATTTAAACGATAGTTCAAGTTAAAATTTATTCAGCTTAATTATTATCGTAAAGTTAATTACTGTAGTTTTCTTTATCTTTTATTATTTTTTTTATTTCAGATTATCGTCTATTACATTAAGTTCAATTATATTTTCATTAACTAAATAATTTCTTACACATATCATATTTCGTACATGAAAATAAAAATTTACCTTGTCTGTTAAATTAATACATTATTGCACATATCCATTAAATGTTTAAAGGAAATGGAAATTTACACTTTGATTAATGGATTCAACAGCGAATACTAAAATATTTTAATTCTCCTCCATGACTTGTTTCTGGATGTCCAATCGTGTTGAACATACTGTCTGACCCAGATGCGTTGAATGGCTTGTAGTTGGAGATTTCATGGCATATGCTTTGAAGAAACATTATTTTAGCAGAAGGTGTTGTTTCAAAAGGTGATTTTAGTCAAAATATTTCCGAAGTAAAACATTTCCTTCAAAAAAGTTAAAAATATGTTTCCAATGAAACAAATACGTAAAACTACACTTATATAACAGTATTTACATATAATTTAAATTCAACGCGACTTCCCCATTTGTTTCACAGATATAGAATATGATATAAAATGAAGATCGAAGAAGAATATTACGAAGGTTGCTGTCATTCTTTATGCTTTAAAAAACTGTAAACAGTAATATAAAATTTTGCAATAATTAATAATATAACTCATGGATATATGTAAAATTTAACAATACGAAATCGTTTTATTAATTTATTTGTTGTGACTAGTTTTTAATAGTCATTTGACAAGTTTGTAAGATTTTGTCAAGATTCATAATAGTTCGTGCGCTGTCTTCACTCATTATATTAACAATAACGCGTTCGTTAGTTATTTGTAAGAAGATACTAAATGTGACAGCAGTAATAAATTTCTTTCAAGCTTCTCTTAGTATTCAAATTTCTTCAATGTGCTTCTAACACATGATTTGAAATTTTTATAATTACTTTCTACTCTGTACAAATGTGAATGCGAAAAACAACATTTAAGGAAAATTTTCAACGCATTTCGTTGATTTTAAAAAAGGAAACGTTACAGCGGATATAATAGAGAACGTTTGCTGCATGTATGGAAAAGATTACTGCCGTACTCTTTTGACGTGCCCTCGTCAGATATTTATCTTTTCAGGTCAGTGCAAATGTTCGCTTGCTGGCACGAACTTCAAAACCTTTAACTATGCAGAAAAGCGTTTAGCGTATTTTTACAATTTTAAGAGCCGGCCTTTTTGCAAAAACGATACATTCGTAATTACGTACACGTATATATTGTCAAATGCAATGACAGTTACAGTCATCTCTAAACGAAGAGTGCAACATTTAGACAATGCATGAAGGATGAAGCTACTTTGGATTTAAAAGCTACGAAGCTACG
The DNA here is from genome assembly GCF_051020985.1 of Nomia melanderi. Lineage (NCBI taxonomy): Eukaryota > Metazoa > Arthropoda > Insecta > Hymenoptera > Halictidae > Nomia > Nomia melanderi. Next base: position 3,636,323 of record NC_135009.1, read on the forward strand.
AAGCATTTAAAATAATATTGGGTAATATTTCGTAAAAGCAATAGTTGCACATTTTATTTTTCATTTGTGCGACATTCGTTGTATTATATTTATGGAAATATTAATTTTTTAGTCAGTATTGAACATAAACACCTCTATAAATTTAGTAATTTGTAAAATAAGAAATCTAAGTTATTTTGACTGATGAGATACTTCTCGTATTAAATACTTGAGACAAAATTGGTCCAACATTGTTCCTTTCCCGATTAAAATAATATTTTGTTAACCTAATAAATGCCTCAAAATTAGTTCGTATTTTATTACATTGTATTAGCATAAATTAAAAATAATTAAGGTAATACATATGCACTATTACATTATAGCTTTCACAACATTATGTAAATGTGTTTTACCAATATTTTTGTTACTGATACAAACGGTCGATAGAAATAAGTAATATCAAACATATTTCGCGTCGAATTTCACTTCAAAGTACACCGTGAATCTGTTACACGATTTAATAGTTATTATAGCCGCTGCGTCTATTTTTGAATGTGTCGCGAATTGATGGTTCCTGGATATTCTAGGCGCAAAAGAAAAGCTGTATCTGACAAAACAAGCCATTTAATCGAAACGTTTCGTCCATATCATTCAAATACAAATAAAGTACGTAGTTATTGTCGGGTTTAAACACTGAAACGTGAGGTTACATACGAATTCTTAACACATTGCATACCGAGAACGGGAAATATCGTTTTTATACAAATATCTACTTATGAAACTTTGCTAATTACCGCGTGATTATAAAAATATTACATTTTGTCAGAACCGATTTTTTGTTTAAAATATATTAAATAACAATAAGATATTGTATTTTTCTACGTTTAGTGATGTAAGTTGAGCTCATTGAAAATCGCCAATCACACATCCCAGTTTTCTTGACACTAAACTACCAGACAGGTCAAAATGACCCATTCCTGATTTCTTCTTTTTGCAATTATTAAAAATATAACAGATATTTCTCTGAGAAATTATTACGGAAAGTAATTGAGCAATGCGCGAACTGAATTATAAATCAATTAAAGTCTCAATAGATGTACTCTGGAAGTTTCTGTAGAGAAATTTCAAAAAGTCAATTTAACTGCTCGGTAGTTTTAGTATTAAAATTAGCCGGTACACAATTTGTTAACTCCTTGGAGTATTATTTCCTTTCGCGACTATACAAGCTCATGTAACATTTTACTATCGATCATTTGGAAAGAACGGAGCAAAATTTTCTATTCCACTATAAGTCTTACTTTGAAGATGATAAATTGGTAAAAAAATGGTAAAATAGTGTTTTGTTCTCACCCGTCATTGTATGGAAATGTGTTAACCAGTTAACTGTGTTCGACGAGTGTAAACGTAATCTTAAAACTTAAAATGGCACTAATTATTTCAACAATCAATTTTTAATTTTTTCAGATAAATATGTAATTCTTCTTCGTTTTGTTTTAATCTTTCGTCAAACTATATTATAAGTGCGTTTGTCCTGCGTTTGACGAGTATACACTTTATTATTTCAGTTCATTACGCGTATAATAAGAGATTTTCGAAACTAAATTCCACAGTTAACTGGTTAACAGTCGGACCGTGTGTCGTGTGGTTCTAAACAGTTAAAATCGTTGTAACAATGTATGTAGTTACCTACTTATATACGTTTCTACTGTGTAACTAGTATTTTTATTACTTTTGGAATACCTTCCAATAATGGTGGCAAGCTATTTTTCAGAAAACTGAGATGTGCGTGCTCTCGGAACCGGTCTGGCGAACGAAATGAACGAGTTACATCACCGCCTAGAATATAAGAGGTCAAATATTTAGAAAAAATGATCTTTATAATCATGGATTGCACGTGGATTTTTAATCTATTGTTTACGATAGTTGCGATTAACTAACGGATTTTACGCAGTTATAACGGATATATATGAATAAAATCCGGTGAAATACTAGCATCGATAATTGTATAGCGTAAGCTTACTTCCCTAGTTCAATAATAAGACAGTTATTAGAGGAAAGAAGTGTTTATTCAACCAATTAGTTCCTGTTTTTAGTGAATGGTCCATAAAACCGTAACTATTCTGCGAGTGTTAACAATCTAGTTATGGCACCAACAATACCGAACCTCTACTATGTATTTGTTGCTTGGTTAGCACTGTTTTTGTTGTATTCACGATTGCGTTTATCCGTGTGCATTGAGAAAGATACAATGGTGTGGATATTTTATTACAACTTTACTGAAAAGGACCATGTGAAACGGTGACATTTTATTCACTAAATTCTATGCACAATTTTAAACTTTCTAACGTGAAATATGAGGTAATAAAGTATAGAGAGTAACGTGAAACTGAAATTAAGAAAACGTAATGGCAAATAAACGCCAGACGTAAGATAACAGAGATAAATTTGTGTGCTTAATGTATTGAAATTGATGGGTATTTTAATTATATTTCTGGGTACTTTGTTTATATTTATTTTCATTTGTTCTTGAAGCCTTCTTGCTAGCTCATGGGTATTCGTTTCGTTTCGTAATTATAAGTTATTATATTAAATATTGTAATTATAATATCTTCTGAAGCAATAGCTTTCGGACATAAATAGCTTAATACTTTTCATAAAAATTATATGGTTTGAAACCAATGACCTTCAACTTAAATTATGCGTTCCTCTAACGTTCTTCCCCGTTAGCAAAAACAAGTAAGATATTTAAAGTATCCAAGACAGCCGGAACACCCTGTATATTACTATTAATTCGAAAATTCTTTATCGCGAATATGAAATCCAATTAGTCAAAGAATGTGTATATCAAGATTAAATTTGACAGCAGAATGTCCCCTTACGCTGATCACCGTCTTTTACACACTTTCTCGCATATAACTTTACTTTTTATTTACTTTATTGTTTAAATATACTTTCAGTGTGCAATAAAGATGCATAACGGAAGGATAAAACTATATCTATATATACTACGGTTTTTATGCATTTATAGCATTTACGACTGTCTAGAACCCGGTACACTGTTTAATAAAAACTGTTTAATAAAATTTAATGAGATTTCCGTTTTCTCTAGAAACCGACAGAACTTTTAATACAATAAACGTGCTCATTTTTATTTCTATATCTATCAATTAGTTCACGGAAAATTATATTTCCATAAATATCCGCAGTTTAACTATAACCGACGAATAGAAAAACATTATCGACTCAAGAATATTTGATCACTTGTTTGAGTTACAACACATTTAACGTTTTTTAATGAAAACGACACGATTTAACGTTTTAGTTTTCATGTGATTATTTCATGTGATTATAGCTAATTGATAGAACGAAAGAAAAATGACGGGGTAACAATTATAACGCAATATCTTGCATTTTTTTCTTCTTTAAGCTTGGAATTTTATAAACAATTAAATACTTTTGTAGGACAATCTGTATATTCTGTTCACGGATTCCAATGGCTTGAATATTTTTTTAGATTTATAAATTAAGGAAAACGAAGTAACAAATTTAAATGCTTATCAGAATTTTAAAACAACTTGATATATTGTGATTATGATAATTTTATGTCTTCAGTAGTTTCTTTTAAATTTTCGTAACTTTTTCAAAATTTTCGTAAAGTAGCAAACATAGATTCTATATATATATATATATATATATATATATATATATATATATATATATATATATATATATATATATATCTATTGTTTAATTGTCTCTTAAATTGAATAAGTCGTCTTGCAAAGTGATTGACTGTGTAAAATTAAAAATAGAAAAGTTTAATAAAATTGCGTACATAAGAGACAAATTAAGTGTTCCAACATTAAAATTTAAAAACATTTAAATCGTTGAGTTAATCAATTTACGTCGTAATTAATTATAAATATTCCGTCAGTCAACTGATTTATTATCACGCAAAAAGCATCTTCTCCAAGATTTTACAATTTTCAATCACAAACAGTATTTTATCGTACCGTCCTCTTCGTTTTGCTTTAGCTTTCCGTTAAAATATATTATAGATGTATTTGGCCAGCATTTAATGAGTGTATACATCATTATTTGATTTCATTGCCAGCATTATCAGAGACTTTTTAAATTAAATTCCACAGTCAAAAGGTTAACCCTTTGCATTCGGAAGGCGCCGTTCAGTCGCCATTTGCTTCGCCCCAACAAAATGATAAAATTTCAAATTCAACGTTAAATGTCTTATAATGTATCATTGCATGGAACATCGATATAAAATAGTCCCTCAGTTTACGCAAGATATTCCTTTACGTCAGTTGCCAAAACTACCATTGACATTTCATCAGAAAACAACGAATATTTGTTGAGAAATATATTCTCGAGTGCAAAGGGTTAATAAAATGAATAGTCTTAAAAGCAGTGGAAAACATCACAAAGAAGAAATAAACAATGAACAGTCACTATGGAATATTTCGTTGTGTCATAGCGTATTTCTGAAATAACGAAAAGTGTTTGGAAACTTTCCATGGTCGGCACGAGCGGAACAGAAGCATTTAACATTCTTCAAGAAGAAACCTTTAAAAAAACAAAACACTCGACAAGAACTCAGGAATTGGCTCAATACGAAATCGAAATCGTTCGAAACAATTCGCGTCGCAGTAAAAGGGAGCAGGGACTGAAGGATCGAAACCCGCGGATGGAAGGGCGGAAGTGCAAACGGGGCTTAATGCAGCATCAGCATCCGACACGGTGTACTGCGCCGTGTATTCGTCTCTCTCTCTTCCTTGCTCTTTCTTGCTCTCTTCACTCCCTCTCCCTCACTCCCTCTTTCCAACCATTAAGTCGTCTCCCTCCTTTTAATAAAAATATTTCTCTCTCTCTGTTCCACCGGTCTCTCATGGCGGTCGATCTTCCCAGTCACACCCTAATCCAGCTTCTCTCTCGCTCGCGCTGCGGAATATAGGGTGACTACGATTTCGGCCCCCTTCGCGGAGCCACTTAACGAGGAGGTGCTCGTTTATCGAAAACTAGTTCCCCGTCGGGGACACGGGTAAATCTCTCGTCCAGAAAATACCGACATCCCTTTTTTTCCCTCTCTCTCGCTCTCTCTTCTCTCTCTCTCTCTCTCTCTCTCTCTCTCTCTCTCTCTCTCTCTCTCTCTCTCTCTCTCTCTCTCTCTCTCTCTCTCTCTCCTTCCCTCTCTCTCCCTTTCTCTTACTCGTTTCACTGTACAGAGAAAAAAGCAAAAAGAAAAAAGGAAAAAGAGCATACCTAACACCCGAACTTCGAATACTAGCAGGTACAGTTTAACATAAATAATTCCGCAACGCGCGTCGCGTCGAATCGACGGTGTATCGATTTAACGATTGAAAATAGTTGACGATAGCTTTCCCGCCACTTAGGGAAAGTATTTTCGCGTTGATTTTTAGTTTGCCCGGGGGAGGGGATATATTTTTGAACGGCCGGAATCGGGATTTTGAGCAACGGGTAGTAAGTTCCGCGGGGACGAGGTTCGGCGAACGAAAGGTCGTTAATAAGGCGCGGCTAAATCGGTCGAATTAGCTCCGTTTTAATGTTGGCGGAGTCGTTGATACCATTGCAATCGAAGTTACCTTCGGTACACTCTGTATACCGGTATATACACACAGGTTATCCCATTCTCTTCCTCTCTGTCCGTCCTCGTCCGTCGTTCGGTTTGTCTTTTTCGATGGTCGGTGCTCTGGTCGCGAGCTGGCTATCTCGGGGTAAGGGGTAAGAACGCGACAGTGCCGGCGCGGGCCGCGTTGTCACCCCGCAACGATTCGACGCTCACAGAAATAAAAACGTGTTAGATGGTAATATTGTTTATACCAAATTCAATATTGAAAGGAAAACAATTAAGTCGATTGAAACAAAATATTTTATTTTTACGAAAAATTGACAGTGAAGGTAGAAGTCTGTACAGGGTGAAGCATTCCATGCCTCAGAAAAAGGTTGTGAATTTTGTAAAATTTGTTATTGTTTTTTGTTGTTATAGTAAGATTGAGAAATGAAAGTAATGGAATGGATGCGTTGTATGTTTATATTGAGTATTTTAGAATGAAATATTTTTGTAGGATATATAAGTCAATAACTTGGTATTTATGTAGTTAAGGTATTCAAGATATTTCATTGTTGCACTGATTTTTATATAAAGAATCGAGAAGTCTGAATCTAGCGTCGAAAACGTTGAAACACACTTTATAAATAACTTGGGGCGCATTTATGCACTGTGTATGTATAAATAAGCTCTTATAATGCAGTTACAAAGCATAAAATTACAATATTCATTATCATGCCACAATTACTTGGTAGAACTGAATATTAAATCAATCTTACCGTGAAGGGTCTTTTGTTAAATTAATATTGACCGAATGTAATATCTTATTGAGTAAATGTGAAGTTTGAATTTATACTACGTAATATAAAAAAATATGTTTATAATAATTTTCATTTGTATTAAGCAAAATACTCTATGATGCGATATGATGTAGTGTTTCTGATAATTTCATTTTATATTTCAATTTTAATTCGGTGTTCTTAATGTTTCGTTTTTGAAGATTTTTTTATTTGCAAAGTTCATTTACTTAGATATTTCAAAAATAAATTTAATTGAATTAATTGTTAAAAGAAAGTCATTTTGTTATCAAGTTATTAAGAATTGTTTCTATGGAAATATTAATATTCATAATCATTTTTTAAGTATTTAAATAGTTTTGAAAGATCATGGTCTAGTAGAATATTTAACACAAACTTAAAAAAGAATCATTATTCAATTAAAGTATTGATTATTAGAGCAATTCAGAAACGGCCGTTAAATCGTTCTATTTAATTATTAGTCTTCTCGCGTGTTTCTTGTATAACGATCGTCAGTACTTTAGATCTTGCGGTTAATAATACGTGTATATACTTTACACGCAATTTTGCAAATTATTTCCGCAAAGTTTTATACTAGGAATCATGTTATTTTCACAAATCAATAAAAAATTGTACCATTTCATATTTAATAGTAAAGTGTTAGTGTTTAATGAACTTTATTTCAATTTAACGAAATAAAGTTTGCCTTTAGTTTCATTATAAAATGTAACGAAAAAACGAATATGTTGTATTAGAAGAAAATTTTTTTCTTAAACGTTTTTTAATTAAAATATGAAAACTAACAGATTTTCTTTTATAACATTAGATGTATTTTAATATAAATTAGTATTACCATGTAACGCTATTGAATATATTTTAATGTAATAAATAATAAGTATACAAATATATAATAGCTAAAAATTAATGAGTTTATATATATGCATATATAATTGTTTACAATATTCGAGCCAGGAAATATATCAACTAAAATTTTGATCGCCCAATTATTTAATGGTTGATAAAAATAAATCATCACATAAAATATAGGCTTCCGATTTTCTGACTATTTTTAAATATTATCGTATAACAACTTCTAGAAATTAGAATTCGAAGCTTTATACAAAATAAAGTTTCCTTGATGTAATTTATAAAAATTTTAATGGGAGGAAACCTCTAAACACAAAATCCATAATGTAATACCGAAGTACAAAAATTATTTATAAAGCAAGAAGTCAACCACAACGTACGAATAATATATCATTTTCATATTAATAATATAGAACTTCCTATTTTCCGATTCTACACAATACACATTCACTTAATTATACATAGCTAAAATAAAACATGAATTAAACAATAGCACACAAACAAAACAAAGAATATACAATTTAACATCAAAGTATAAAAAGTCTCTCACTAATTGTAACAAATCCACTACAGTTCCTGCACAATGTGCCATTAAAATATTAACAAAACACGTCTCGTTATTTTCATCTCGTGTACAATGCGTAATTCCCTCATCGTGTGCGTTTACAAAGAAACACTTGCACCGTGGCAAATAAAACCGAAGAACCATGGAAAAGGAAGCAATTGTTTTTAACCAAGCAAAGGCAACCGTAGAGGAGCGGTTAGAACAGGGGCGCCACGGATAGTTTCGACCCTGGTTCGCGGTTCTGCGGAGCGGGGGCGGCGGCGACGAAGTGGAAGGCAACTAGGAGGCACCGACAGTAGCTCCCAGACAGTGACTCCGCGCGTAACGGACATGTAACCGGTGGATAGAACTCGCAGTGTTATGTCATCGATGACAATTCTTCGACATTCAGGATTCCGACGTAAATGATTAACACAGGGTCAAGGATACGTGCAGTGTTTTCTTAAACTGAAAGAAATTACCGATGGGAATCTAAGGAAAAATCCTGTCGTTCCCAAGAAACTTTGACAAGAATTCGACAACACCTAGTGATAAAACGGATCAAAGAATTCGTCGAGTGGAGGAACACTCGGGACACGCGTCAGGACCGTCGCAACCACCGGGCAAGTCGAAAGAGGGAGGGACAGAAGCAGAGGGACCACGGTGGAGAGAGAAGCGGATGGTTCGAGAGGAAGCTCGATGGGTCGAACACACTCAGTGCTGCCAGCCGTAAGCTCGACGGAGTCGACGCCGCAAGCTCGATGCAAATCGACGTTGCGGATGTCCCGATGAAAATCGACGTCCGTGTCCCGATCATTCGTTGCTCCCACCGACGAGCATCGTGTCACGGTTCGATAGCCGAATGAGCGTCGACAACCTCCGGTATTGACGAACCACCTTGACGACCAACGGAATTATCCTCGCCGGAACCACGAGCCTGACCAGTGTCGACGAACTCTCGGAACACGTGCGGTGTACTGTTGACGGCGAAAGATAAGGTGGTGAGAGGAGAGGAGAGAAGAAGCGGAAAGAATTCCGCGGTGAACGGCAACGACGGAAGCGTCGCGGAAGAGGATAGCTGCGGCGTGGTCTGTGTGTCCGGGGTGCCTGGCTCGCGGAAGTGCCGGGTCAACAATGTCAATGCCCTTAAGATCGATCGTCGCCTGCTCGAAACCGACTAGTTTGTTAATGGACGGTGAGAAATTGACTTCGGGGTGAATCGAAGCCGGCCGTGGTGAGTCCCGACACCCGTGAGAACCGCCCGTGATCCGCGGCTAATTACTTAGTCGATGAAGCCGTGCGCCACGAGGATATCGCCGAACGAACGTTCGGGGAGCGCGATCACGATCGAGGTGACTGTCCGTCGCGAGCCACGCGGATTTCTGCGCGAGGGATAGTCGGAAGTACCTGGTGGTAGTTAGTCAGTTCAAGGTATCGCGAACGATTGGCAGGCTGAGGATTGTTGGCGGAAGAAGTCGTCCCGGTGGACGAGTGGCAGAATAATAACAACTCGTTGGATGGAGTGATGAGCGGGGCCCCCGCACGGGGCACAGCGCCCCGTCGTCAAAGACGTCATCATCATCACCATCATCATCAGAAACATCAGAAGCAGCAGCAACCACGGGAAGAGGAGCCGGCTGATCAGTCGGAGGAGAAACGGCCGAAAGTGAATCCGATTTTCCTGTGGGCTTCGCAGCGGGAGCAGAGGATCGTCGAGGTGAGATGCGAGGACTACGACAAGAGGAACCGTATCAAGCTGACCAAGACGGCGCAGGGATGGCGTTCGATACCGAGGACGGCTTCCAACATGTACTCGACTGGCTTAGGGGTCACGTTCCAGAAAGCGAGCAACAACGCGAACCCTTCGAACACATCCGACACAAGCGACGAAAAAGAAGTCGGGAAACAGACGGGCCACGTGGCGACGGGTCTTCAAGCGAAAGAGTTGACGAATGGTCGGACGAATGGCTTGGTCGCGACGAACGCTGTTGGACGGAAGAGGAACTACGATGAGATCAACAGAAACGAGCATCGACGGGATTATGGGTTTCCGTTGGATAACTCGCGGAATAATGGGAGAGTGACGTGGGACGAGGAACGACGAAGAGTGCCATGCTCCGACGACGATGAGAAAGAGGATGAGGATGATGAAGAGGATGAGGACGAGGACGAGGACGAGGACGATGACGATGAAGAAGATGAGGAAGAGGAGGACGAGGAAGACGAGAACGAAGAGGAAGCGGAAGACGAGAATAGATTCGAGAAAGACCCGACGAGTGGCCACGGAAGAAGTAAGCTCGAAAGGCTGCAGAAGGACAAGTTGCTGCAGCCGCGAGTGGTGCTGGAGCAGCTACACTTTTCCCAGCTGCCCGAGGGCGTTCATCAGAATGTCCTTCAGAGCCAAGGGAACGACGAGAAGGGGCGAAACGAGGATGATGTTATCGCTGCTGAAAAGAAGGCAGTCTCCGCGGATTGTGATAAAAGGAGACACGTGAACAAGGCGGGTATTCAAGACATACTCAACATGATTGACGCTACAGCCTCGCCAGTTCTGGCCACCGATACGCCTAGTGCTGATTTGCCGGTCGATTCCACGAAAACGTACGAGGTTCTCAACGAGAATCTCCACGCGAAGTCCTTCGACGGAAAGATCAAGGACTCTAATTCGATATTACTGGAGTTGTCCAGCAAAATTAACGAACAGTCGCGGACGAACGGGATTTCCAGCTACCAGCACGACAACGCGGACAAAATCAACGAAAATCTCGTCGATGATAAAATAGAGATACACGAGGAGAAGATTTTAGGCAACTGCGAGAGCGAAGAGGAGAAGAATCGTCAACTGAAGGAGGATGTGATCATCGTTTCGATAAAGAATAATTCCGACTCGAAACTATGTAAAGTCGTGGAAGCGGACGGTGGTCTAGACAGTCGATCGAAGTGCAGAACGAACTCTCGCGCGAAGTATCAAAACATGATGTCGATGTACGACGACGCGCCGTCGGAAGTGGAAGAAGAGCGACCAGACGAGCCCGGCGAGCCGATTAAAATAGATTATAACGATAGCTCGAAGATTCTAAATGCGCTCAGGAATACTCCAGGTCTTTCGGTGTCCATAACCAAGACTCACACACCGGAGAGTTCGAAGGTGAACAATGCGGTGCAGTCGACGAGACCAACCTCGAAAGCGTCGTCGTCGAGCAGGTCACCGGATTCCCAGGCAGAATGCGCAGAGAGGATGTTGAAGAGCGCTGACTCCGCGATGGAGACACAGAGAATTGCCTCCTCGTCGAAGAATCTGCCCGGTCTGTCTATCATTATACCCAGCTACCGGTACAGGAATCCTCACGCGGTCGCGAGCCACTCGGCCTCGCCGAACATGAAGGCGCGAGTCGAGTCCCCGGAGAGCACCGTGAACTTCACCAAGACAGAAGCGTATCCGGACGAATCGAAGTTGGATGGTTTTCCCCACGAGGAGGACCATGACGAAAGAGACATGGAGGAGGACGAGGACGACTGCGATTCCCAGGTGCTGGAAGATCTGAGACGACAAAAGGCGGACTCGTTGGCCTACGAGTCCGACAGAGATTACTTTCACAGACAGGGCATGGGTAACTCAGAAGATCGGAGGACACCTCTAGAAAGCAGCAAGAATCAAGCCCACTGGATCAGCTCGACCAGGAACAGCGAGGCTCAAGCGAAATGCAAATATCAGGATGTAGAACACTTCGACGAGCAGGTGCTCGAGGAACTTCGGACCCGTGGCACGGTCGTGTCGCCGCAGCCGAGTGGAATTCCGTGTTCCCCAGCCTCCAGGAGGCCGTCGTCTGCGTACCTCGAAAGGCTGCTGCCGAGTCCTCCTTGTTCGGTGTCCTGTTCCGAGGATGCAAAGAACGACATCACTTTGAAGGGTATTCTGTCGTCGCCAAACCAGCTGGAGGCTAGGGATTTCGAGAAACAAAAGGAGATGTTGAACCGTTGTGATCAAGTACCTGCTGAGCACCACGTGGTTCGGCTGGAACAGTCAAAAGACGTTGAAAGGACTAACGTGCGCAAACGAGGCAGACATTTCCAAGATCGATCCTCTGACCGCCAGGAGATCAGGAGCTCCAGCAGACCGTTGTCCAGTGGTGACATTCACAGCACGTATTACGTGACCGATCGTGTCGCGACGAAGCGTCCGATGTCCGCCGAATGGTCGGTCAACAGACAGAAAAGCCAGTTCAGTCCGTATCAGAAATTCCCTGGGAAGCATCGGGTGCAAACGTTAGAGGAAGCTTGCGCTACGTCCAGCAGCACTGATAAGCTTCTGGATCCTGCTAGTCAACTCAGAGAATTAATTGAGACGTCCGGGCATTTGATACCGGAGCCTCTTCTAGTGCCCAGAGACTATTTGCCAGGCTTGGCGGCAGCGCCAGCCACCGAAATCCCGAAACTGTTGGCGACCAGGCCTGAGCTGAGACTGCCAGAGGCGTTGGACAGGCCGGATCTCGTGAGAGATCCGGATTTATTGGTGATATCCTTGGCTCATCTTCAACACGTCCTCGACCACGGCGAGGGACCAGTCTCCAGATCGCGATCGTCGCATCCGAGGATCAACAACGGCGCTAACAAAGGGACCGGTCACGCGAGCAACGGGACGAGGAACGCCTCGCAAACGAGGCCTAAGCTCAGTTGCAAGCCGATCGGCACGCTCATGCCGGCGCCGATCGATCTGTCCAGCAGCCGGCGGAGCAGTCCTTACCCGCCGCTGCTCAGGGTGCGGAGCGGATTACTCAAGCAGGAACCGGAAGTGAGCTCCACGGCTAATTCACCCGATGACTCGCAACTCTGGCATCCTCTCTTCGGCAGGTAATTCGTGATTTTCTTTTGACTTGCACGGCTACGCGAACGATCGCTTCGTTTCATTGCATGCATTCGTGGACAATGTAATGCGGTTGGTGCTTTTAGAGGAATTGATAAAACGTGTGAAAGAAAGTCTGTGCGGTAATATAACAAGTGTTATATTATTCTTTGAGCCAATTGTTTTGTACAACAATTCTTTTCCTGCTTATTCGAAGCAAATCGTATGGACAACTGAATCATTTGATGTGAACGTTCGTACGACCCCTACGACCTCGATTTTGCATTTTCAATGAAGAAAGTCAAATTAATTTTATGCAGGTTGCTATTCGAAATTATAATGCATGGCGTGACGTTCGGAAAGTTAGTCACTGTCTTTTGTCAGATTTTTTAAATATACTCTGACGTGACAGAATATTGTTATTGGGAATATTATTATTAAAACAGCCGGCGATAGTATCTGCATTGGATCCGATAGTATCCTAATTAAAATAGCCGCTCATCCAATATCTTTATTAATGGATGCGCATAAAAGCTATAATTAATAGTGCAATAAATTCATAGTATAGAAGATTAAATACTTATATCGATACGTTAAGTGTACGATAAATATTCAAAGATGATGATTTTTAAAGAAAACAGGAAGATTTCTTGTGCAAAATAATTGATTGACTTAATTACGTAATCTTAATTATATAATGTTATCCCATTATATTTCCTATTATATAATCTTGCCATCAAGGACTGTCTTTCACACAATATCCTATTATTCAATTTTCTTGAGAAAGAATTATATGCGTGTTTTATGAATAAAATAAGAGGGTAACAAAACGAAAGAAACCCAAATAGTAAGACAAAAAAGAGTTTTAATAAAGAACTAATTGCTTTAAGATTTTCTATACTAGCTCATTAAATTTCTGCGATCATGCGTATTATAAAAATTAGTCCCTAGATTTAGAAGTAGTGTTATCACGCTATAGCATGAATCTTTAGGCTTTTATTTGCGCTTATATCAATTTGGAAAGTGTCATTATCCATTTTCAAAAGTAGAACCAATTAATTCAAAACAGGACTTGATTCGTAGTTTTTATATTAAAAAATAATTCATTCACAATTATACGTTGAGAAAGTTCTATTTCATCAATAACTTGTGAAACCCTTAACCCACATAAATAAAAGCATAATATTTTCCATTTATTTCATTTCTACATAATTTATCACATTTTATAAAATTAAAAAATGAAAATAATGAAATTAGTTAGTACAAAATCAGATACTTAGTAACAATTTCTTGTCCGCATCAAAACAAAAGGAACTTTAAAGCGACCTTAATCTTGTAAAGCATCAAAACGTCTCGTTGATTGATTCCCTTAAGGACACCGGAACCCTCATAATTAATTATAAAAAGCCATTCTTCGACAATCCTACACGTACAGAAGCATGATTTTCATGTTAAGCAGATTACGCTCGCCTAAATCAGCCAACTCACGGCACGTTTAACATTTGCCAATAATCAATTCTAAATGAATTATGACGTCGGAAAGTAGTTCGCAATGTACTGTGAAGTAGCTCGTGCAACGTTTCCATGCTTAAATTCATAAAGCGTGGGATTAAGCCTCGCCAAAACGAAACATACATATACCTACATATCTACCTACATACGTAACTCGTTCAAACGATACGAAGTTTCGTGACATCTTGACGGCCGGCAATATTAATATAAAACGTGACTTCCACTCGCGAGCATGCAAAGCAACATTTCATACAGAGAAATTGCGGTGCAACATGTTACGAGTGCCGGGTGTCGTTTATTTTATTCAAGACGGAAACGAACGGCACACATCGGGAAACATTGACGCATGTTCCGCGAGTTAGCGAACACCGCTACCAGTTGTCGCGTTTTTTTATCTCGTCGAACGCTTTATCCTAGGGGTTCGTTGCTCGGTATTGTAGATTATAGGATTAAGGGGAAAAAATTCTAAAACCATTTCTTTTGTTGGTCGCAGTAGTATTTTCTATGAATTTTTAGATTCTACGATGTAACCGGAATAAAATCGATACGATTATAGTAGCTCTATAGTGGATTTATTGTATAGGTAGGTCTCCATTAGTGTGAATATTAAATCCAAAATATTGATCGTATTACTTAAATTCGCATTAATCGAGTATTTGGAATGTAAGAATTGATTCTAATGTAACAAATATACAACTAACATTTTTAAATATACATTTTCACGTGTATTTTCTTAATTTATAATAAAATAAACATGTTCATTATTTTATACAGTATTTTAATCGTGTGGATTGCACTTACTTTTGCTTCTACATATTTTTTTGCATGGGATGATAAAACGGCAGTACTTTGTCCAAATCTCTTTCAATTCCGTGCTTCGATCCATGTTTAGATGATGCGATTTTTTTACAAAAACCGTATCGATAGAAAAAGTTTCGTAGTCTTGGTCACATTACAATTTGAACTGGATGAAATATCGCATTACTTAAACTCGAATTAATCAAAATGTACCTGTATAGTACTACTATATTTCAGAAATTCGTAGCTTACTAATGTTATTACCAATAGTGATTTATTAATAGTACAATTCACTAATGGTGATTTACTAAGAATACAATTCAGTAATAATGATTTACTAATAGTACAATTCAGTGATTTACTGATAGCACAATTCACTAGTAGTAATTTAGTACTATTTTCGTGATTGTTACTTAATGTAATACCAGAAATCACTATTCGTTTAAACAACTTGTACAACGTACGAACAGTTTACTGACACTTTACTGACTCTTTTACCTTCAAATTTGGACTTCTTTCCTCCTAATTGTACTCCTTAGACCACTGTGCGCCGTGTATCTTTTTCACCAGTGTCTACCGTGACACACCGAGCCCATACGGAACTTTTTAACCGCGTTTAAGTATACGGCGGTGGTACACGGCTGAGCAATAATTTGAATGGGCCAAAAGCGTAGGAGTGTTCGCATTGTCTTATAGCATTCGCGAACGAACCGGAATGGAACGGAACGAAACGAAATGGAACGCTTTTCAGCTACATTCTTTCTCCCACGGGGACATTATTCGATAAAGATAATTATGCACGGTTATTTTATTTACCTTCTGGTATGCAAACGAAGAGAGGAAAATATCGCATGAAATATGTTGGAATGAAATACGTCTGGTTCTGTGCGACGACGACTGTAATTAATGCGAAAGGGGGGTGGGCTGGAAGAGAGGAACGAAAAGGGGAAAAAACGCCACCATGAAAAGCATATAAAATTGAGAGTCCATGGATTAACCTCTCTCTCTCTTTCGCTCTATCTTTGCGTCTCTCTTCCACTGCATCAGCAATCTGCATCTAGAAGCAGAATTAACTTGCAGACGCAACGTTGCCAGTTAAAAGGAAGATGTTAAAGCCGGACTAGGGCTACTCGGGACCATTGTTTCTTTGCTGAAAATCTTTTCGTTTGACGACAAAGTAATAATTGTTAGTTTGGGATTTTTCAATTAACTTGCACGTAATTACTAGGAAATTTGTATTCGACAACAAAGTGATAGTTGTTGATTTAGGATTTTTCAATTAAGCATATATAATTGTTAAGAAATTTTCGTTTGATGACAAAGTGATAATTGTTAGTTTAAAATTAAATAGGGTATACGAAATACAATGCTAACACAATAAATCCATTGTTTCAGTAAAAAGATTATAGTTATTATCTAAGTATCAGGTGAAAGAAAAAAATATTTGTTTCCGTGTGATGTTTGTTCGAAAATGAAAATATACTTCATCTCAAGAAATCGAAGTAGTCTTCACCGGATCCTACGTTATACCTTCTGTAAAGAAAATTTTGATGTTAAATAATGTATATGAAAGATAATTCTACAAACTGTAAGTAACGGTTTGAATTATATCAGTCTACGAACTCTGGCTACACATTATGCTCTAAAGACATTTTTAGTGTATTATATTTTATATTTAATATAATATATATTTTATATTTATGAAACAAAGTATTTCAATGTTGAATTGATGTTAATTAAACAAACATTTGAACTTCATTTAGATGTAAACTAAAATATAAATTTCAACGTTTGAGTGAACTATATGACATAAAAGTTTCGATTCTTAAAAAACTAATGAAATAATAGCTTTCATACTAAATTTAAACCAGTGAACTCAAACATTGAAGAATATTTCTTCTAAAACGAACAAGGTACAAACAGTTTTGAAAAAACAAGACACTGTCTTGATTTAATTTAAAATTAGAATATTTAAATACAAAGAGTTATTTTCGTTCTCTTTATTCATGTTTTCGGTGAGAAAGGTTGAAATTCATACGATGACAAGCAATTTAATCAGCATAAAATTATATGTTATAAATGAACTCTAGACGTAGGTAGAACATTCCACCTGAAGTAACCACTTGTCACTTTCAACATAAGAAACATACACCGTCCACATGACATAGTTGCAATCAATAATTAAATGTTAATGGCTCGTAATGTAGGTATTATTCAAAGGATGATGAAATATTATTCACAAGAAACTGTAGAGTTCTATATGCCATTGCATCTATTGCGGAAGATGGCAATTAATATTTACTAAGTTATCTCAAGACTAGCTTCTGAACACAGGTGTAAACAACAACACATGTACAAATACAAATTTAATTGAAGAAAGGGTAAAAACTGTATTTAGCATTTATAAATATATGGACTATTTTTTAAGAAATGAGTCTTCGAATTACAATCTCAGGAAAATGCAGATACACACGCGCATGCATGTATACTCGAACACATGTTTCTTTATTACTTGAACTAGGTCCAAGTTATGTAACAATGTTCAACAAAGATTAAAAAAATGATTTATGCACTACATAGGAGATATTTATGTATATACATATATATATATATTTTACTTACTCAAAATAACATTTACTTTTCGCTTATTTCAATTATTCACATTATACTTTAAAGATTACATGCAATTAATTCAATACGAAATAAATCCATGATTACAACGTAATGCTGATTCTAATTTTTAACGTAGAATTAATACCGTAGTATTTTTAACGCAGTACAATGCTGACTCTGATTTTCAACGTAGTACTTACGTTTAATAAAGCCTTAATGTATCGAATTATTGATATTCTACTTCAATATATACTTTGACTTTATAAGTGAGTCCCGTAATTTTCTCTGAACTTCATCCCATAATTGCTTGACGGAATTTAAGTTTACATTTTGTAGTGTATGTATTCCGTCCATATTAAGGTATACCGTCCACAGCACATTATACAGTTATTTTTATAGCATCATACAATTTACGTCTGTTTTAATTACAAGTGTATCACGTGCATCTTCATAATCCTATTTTTTACCTTCAGTTAAATTACTACATATAATTTTCAAATAGTTTAGTGTACTTATATACATCTGACAAGGTTTAATTGTGCAAGTATCAATTAGTTTTTATTGAAAATCATAGACGCAAATATAAGTAGGTATTCATCAAATAAAATCCTCCAAACCTTTTACGAATTGGTAAATAAAAATTTGTAAAAAGTATCAAGTGCTCACGTGTATTTCTAACACTGTTCTGCAAAATTATAATGCTAAAAATATAAATTAATAGTCTATTAAATTTGAACAGAGTTTAATTGTGAAATATATTATCAAATTTGAATGTAGAAGTATAAGATACATTATAGTTATTCTACACTGTCATAACTTACTATCTGTAGATAATAATAAAAATGCTGTAGAAGGAATTTTTCAAATATTCTCGTAATGTGTACATAATTATCTTATTCATGGAAATTGTCCAAAGCGAAACAGTTGCACAATCATGATGCTTATATTCTGGTAGAAATTATATAATGGATATGCAGGCTATTCCACGTTTAGCAACGTAACAGTGATACAGATGATTTTATCAAAGGAAATGAGAAATTATAAAAAGACATCGTAAATATTTAGTTCTTCGAAAATAATATTTTATAGGAAGAAGTTTTGTTCTACCCTTTCGATTTATTTTTAAAGCTAAATACTCTATCTAGTATAAATCTATTGATTTTCATATAAAATTGCTAAATTCACTTTAGATTGACTAACTAATGTTCAAAAGGTCTTCACTAGTGATTACTGAGTTTCATGCTTTTATATAATACTAAAGATGTTAAGATATTACTAAAGATGTTATGAAACTGCAAAAAAATATTAAAGTATGAGTTTAGATAAAAATTCTATTTCAGAATATTTTTAACTCGCTAAAATTACCAGTATAATGAACGAAATTCTATTAATTTTAATTATATATATCTACATACAAACACATGCAAGTCTAAGAGTGCGTGAATAGCCGCAATCTACTACCAATTGAAAATGTGTGCCAAACTAACATTAATCATATGTGAATTAGAAACGGAAGAACGCAAGTTATTAATGATCCAGTCAAAAATATACAACTGCACATGCTTCCACTGTACCATGTCGTAACACGTTGCAATTAAGCAATTCATTCCCGAGTTAACACTAAATTCACGGAACTTAGATACTAATTTGACGTACTTCAGATTCCATGATTATAGTTAGGAAATCCATAAATTTCATTTCTTAGTATTTACGTTAACTTTGATTGATCTAGCGACACAAATACATGCCTTAATGTTTAATAATATTTTACCTGAAATCCTTCATATTGATGTATTGATCACATAATTAATCCTAATAAACAAGTTTTACTCATAAAATAACAAACTTACGAATAATATTTGCATCCATTACAAAGTATACCAAGATACGATTCGACAAATGCGTCACTGATTCACATCAGTATATGAGTCGAATGCTCTAAATCGTTCACGCTTGATGCATTTGTCAAATCACTTTGAATGGTGTAACTTCTAAAGCATCCAGATTATCAATTCCACGCATCGTCTGTTACTAATTTATACACGAAAGTAGTACTGAACAAATTTATATTTCTAAAAATCTGTTAACTTTAACTTCAACAAGCTAATATATGTGGTTATTAACCTTTAGCAACAGTAGTAGTGTCTAATGGATATATTTTCAAATTGATTTATTTGTACGAATTCACTTTCTAAGTAAATAATAGTGCTTATAACTTGTATAATACACTAACAATAAAATATTTACTTTTCTTTTGATATAGTATTCAAGATTTTCAGTGAAATATTCACTGGATATTACTGATCATTAGACAGCAAACTGTATGAGTTTATGGTGAATATGAGTGCATACAATTTAAAGTGGAGTAATATTACCAAGAATTTATTCAGTTTATTATAATTTTGAGGAGAAGAAATTAATTTCCAGTATATGCTGGTTTATTTGAATTGCTCTGCGATCCTTTTATTTTGTCCAAAAATGTCGGTGTTTACTGATTATTCAAAATGCGAAAGCATATTAAATTGTTAAAGGTTAATACAACACGTTGCACTGAAACATAAAAATGTTAAGTTATTATATAAACAATGTCATTCTTTTAATATTAACTTTTAATATAAAAAATTAATATGTACTTACGTTCGTTTTTAATCATCAACGTATTAACCATCGTCGTGTTAGATCTTTCCCATTTTTCGATCAATCTCTTCGAAACGATGTTATAGAATACCTCACAAAGTAAGGTAGGAAACGAAATTACTTATAGGATGAATACAAAATTAGAATCCATAAATCTATCATTAAATCGATTAAAGTGATTTTAACTCCTTGCCTTATGATGTCGAATCAGGTTCACAACAAAGATTTCAAATAAACTGTAATAAATAAAAATGTCACTTAACTCTTTCAAGTTCAAATTAAATATTATTTTTCTCTTATCAACCCTAGCATTTCAGAGCAAACGTAGGTTCAGTAGAATTTGTTTCTTTCTCTAATAAATAATGAACAATAAAATAGTTCTGTCATGTACAGTTCTAGAAAAAATTGTACTGCTAAGAATTAACGATAGAGTATCTCTTTCAAGCACAGTTATGAAATTATAGGGCAATGAATTAACCCATTTGTATCATTAACGTATATATACGCTCAATTTTCCTGGTCACTATCACCAGAGCGTATATACACGTCTAATTTTATTAATCATTACCACAAAAGTGTAACATTATATTTTCTGTTAGCTAAAAAATAAAATTGAGGGTGTTATCGGAAACAAAAATTCTTTTCTGTCATGATTATTTGAAAACGTTTCTATATTATAAATAATGCTATCCAATGCGGTGACATCCAGCTAGATGAATGTGCAATAATAACAATGCAATTCAATCAAATGATTTAATATTACACTTTTTCCATTTTGTGTATTTTGCTCTATAAAATTGTGCGGCATGTAACGTGTCAAATAAAATTTTTTAAAATAGTGGTGATAAGGACCTTCTTTTTCATACCTCCTTATGGTGCAAATAATTTGAGCGACAAATATCTTACCCTTGCCGCAATCGTCGTTTGATCCTGACGCGTCCGCGGTTCGTGATGCGAAGGACAATTAAATTTTGATCCACCCACTCGTAACTGGCATCCTCGGACAATTAAATTTCTATCGGGATCGGTACCCGGTGCCGCAGTACTTCATGCATAGGGAACGGGAAAAGAAGGGCGAGAAAGATAGAGAAATAGAAAGAGAAAGAGAGAAAGGAAGGACACACGTGTGTCAGGGTGTTTTGCGAGTTCGCGGCGACTCGGAGGTAGCGCGTTGATACGGGCAACACGGCCGGGTGATAGCGCGATCATTTGCATTTTAATACTGGTACCCCACGATAACGCTGTATCTTGCAGATTCTACCTCCGCCCTGTCAGTCCGCTTATAACGAGCCGATCGACGCGCACACACGACCGCCGTTAAATATTTAAACGAGATCGAACGCTGTAAACTGCTCCTCCGCTACCTCCTACGTCGAACGAGCGGACCGTGACCGTCGAGCTTCTTCCTCTCGCACGCCGTCGCGTCGCCAATTAGCCGGGACCATTGAATTCGAAGTTTTCCGTGAATCCCGCGACGCGATAGGCTTATTTGCTTGCCACTGAACTAGAACGATTTTAATCCCCGTGCTACGGGAATAACGATTTTAATTGCGGCTCGAAGTGTTGGCCGGTCGCTCGCGTGTGTTTTTAAGAGTTACGGGGGCGTTAAGCGCCTGTAAATTTGAAGTAACACGCGTTCTTATGGGTTTATGTTGTAGGAAGTGTTGCCCGTAATTAACTGCGAGGTATCTTGTTTGAGAAATTGGACACAAAGATGTTAGTCTTGCAACGTGTTTTATTTAAATGCCCGAGGAGGTTGAAAACGATTCTAAACTTGAGTTTAGAAGCGATTAGCTTCTTCGTTTATGATTATATTTCATTAAATAATGATTAAATATTGGGTTAGTTTTTAGAAATCTACGAATGTTTGATTTGATAACAGAAATAACATACCTGAACTTTGATTTACGCGAAAATCACGTGGATTCGTTTTGAGCGAATGAAAATTACGTAAATAGAGTCTATCGGTACAAGAAAAACAAAATAGTGGAAAAAGAAGTTATTATAAGTTTTCGGAAAACAAAAGTACATTTTATTCGGAGTTTCTAAAATCACCAGATGGGTCAAAATATCCCATTCCTGATTTCTTCTTTTTACAATAATTAAAAAGATAAAGATGTTTCTCTGAGTAATTATTAAAGAATTTGATTTAGTAATACGCAAACTGAATTATAGATCAATTAAAGTCTCAATGGATGCACTCTTGGAGTTTCTATAGAGGAATTTCAAAAAGTCAGTTTAATTGTTCGGTAGTTTTAGTATTAAGATCGCGCGTAAAAACTACCGCGTAAAAAGTGTTCTAATTTACCGCGTGAAAAGGTGACTTGAGTAAAACAAGTCGAAGGTCAGGTGTAGGTAAGACATTTTGCAAGCACACAATAGAATTTAAAATAGTATCGTTCGGGTGAACGAAGATTCTTGTTGTATATTGTCAGGTATGATAACAAATGAATTGGCAATAACGAAAAGAATGTTTTGCGGAATTATAAGCAATACGGAAGTTAAAATTAAAATAAGTTTCAATAATTGATAGTAAATCGTTAAGTTGAAAGTTACATATTGTTTATAATTGATCAGAAGAAAGAGAAATGCGTTTGAGGTCAGAGAAGAACTTGGAAAGAATACGGGGAAAGTATACAAAAAATGTTCCATTCGACCATCATGGTTAATTCACACGACAATTTTGTACCCTGTCGTTATAGATATTAAAGCAAGCAGAAGTTAGAGTTCTCAGGTTTGTTCTCATTAGTTATTTAAGGTCATATCAATTACTGATGCAAGTTGCCCATGATATAATAATAGTATGAGAACTTATAATATAGTTTTATATCGGAAGAAATTTTAAATATTTATTATATTTAGACAGAAAATAGTTAGTTATTAATATTATTAATTTACAATTATATATAAATATTGAATTTTAGACATTATTATTGTTTTGTCAGAATGTAATGATTGAAAAAAAACTTGACTTGGATAAACCTTTAAAATACAAGCCCAAATTTTATCCAATTTTTTCCAATTTTCTACTAAAACATATCTAGGAAAATGTATTTTTTGATGTATAAAGAATGAACTTTATTTTCGATACAGAATGTACCGTCCCCGCCATTTATTTGACTGTCAGAGGTTCCACCACCCGACAGTTAAAAATACCTACACATTATTTTTCGTTTAACCTTGAATAAATAGTACACGAAATAGCTTTTTTGCAGTTTTTTACTATTAAAACATAATACTTTCGCAAACATCTAAAACGTTTTGTTTATATCATTGTATTTCACTGTTCTCCTTTTTAAATTCAATTCAAATCAACAGGGTAATTTTTCTTTTCGTTAATTCCTATTATCACTGAATCCCATTAACTTATCAGAACACTACTAATAAGAAACAAAATTTATAATAATAATAATATATTTCACCAAAAAATGAAAAAAAACAGTTATATACTTGATCCACTTTAATTCTTTAGAAATTCCAAAAACAGTCTCGAATAAAAATTTCAAAATTCCTACAGACTGGTACAAAGACTTTGTACATAAATAAACATTACAATTTCAAGACTCCCCATCAAGATAACCACAATAATTTGATTTAAAAGCAAGGAAATTTCTCTAAAAATACTATTACAAAAAGTAACCGAACACTTATATACCTATTTTATTAAATAGAAGTAATCTAAAACCGTAAAACACATTTTGTAAGACAATGTAACAACTTCATTTCCACTTCTAGTTAACATGTTCAACAAACCCACTTCGCCAGCTTAATAGAATAATGGGTGAAGGGAAATGCTTCGATCTGATCATTCGTTCCAAGACGAAGAACCCGAATTCCGGAACTTTCTAGTGGCTAATCCTTGCGAGTATATGAAGACCGAAGTAGATCAAGCTATTGCCTCGGCAGCAATTTATTCGAAGACCCGAAACCGTCCACCATATTAATTTTCACGAAAAGTTGATTTCGAGCGACTGGAATAGAATCCGTGGGTAGTTCGGTCGTTATCAGCCAGACGTCGAGCCGTACAAGAAACCGTGCTCCGAGTTGTTCGGCGTGTTCTTCTCACGAGGTGGTCGAATTCTGATGACCGATCTTGTAACACACGACTTCTAATTGGTGATCGAGACTTCTCTAATTAGGACTGCGTGTTCCACGATCAGCAATTGGCACGACACGAAAGTGGGTCGTGGCTCCGTGTTTCTCCCTACGTTCGTTGTCTACGGTTGACTGTTGCGCAAGCAGACATTTCAAATTCATAGTCTTCATCTTGGTAGCGAAGAGTGACAAAGGTGTTCTTTATGTGAGCGTCGTCTGTTCTTCAAGGAAACGAAATAATATATCTGTTAATTCTTCGGGCTTCGATTGCGCTTCTTTCATTCTTTTATTCATTTTCTCAACTTCTCTACTACGTTGGACGAGTTATTATTGAAAAGTTTTAAATCTTTTATTCGTTTTGATGTGAAAATAAACAACCACAGAGATATTTTAAATACACCTTAAGGAGGACAATATTATCTAGAATTAAATACCAATCGGACCACATTTTAAATAAGCAAATGGAAAGGACCCCAGTGCAAAATGTACTTTATTCATAAATGAGACATAATCGTTGAATCAGCAGAACGTTGGCGTGCTCTTAATTAAACCTTAATGAAAATAATTTTGGAGTTTCAACTTGTCCTTCATTTCTATGGAAAAGTCGTTGCTTACGATTCACCGTAAGTCATTACCTCCCTGAACTCTTTCATTGTCCCCATTAGGTCTTATTATATCGCTCTCATTAAAATTACCTTCATTGTTGGCACAATAATGGGACTTATGGCCGACAGAAACCTTTATTTCGAATTATATATGCTCCATAAAAAAATGAAATTAAAATTCGATGGAAACTTACAATTGGTCTGCGACCCTAAAGTATTATTAATTAACTTAGTCCTGAAAACATTCTTGACTTTGACAACAAACACAAAATCTTAAACCAAAAAACTATATGGCAGTTGAATATACTCTAATAACATTATTTTTAGTACTTTATTGTTTTTTACTATTTTAACAAATAATAGAATTTTATGGCTTGTAAATACAATAAAAATCAGAAACAGTTAATAATCACCTAACTCATTTTTTTAGATACATTAACGAATTTTTTATACGTAATAATAGTTTTAATAATACGTATATAAATATATATAATAATATTTATACTAGTATTAATAATTTACAAGTTTGAACAGTAATATAACTTTCTAAGTTTAATAACGATATAACTTTTTAGTAGTTTATCTAATTAAACAAACATTTCCAAGTAAATTATAGATCTTTACATTTATTACTACAAACATAAAATTTAATCACTTTTATTTTAATTTGGTTGCTGTTTTCGAGTTATTATTAATTCTTTAATAATCGATTTGAATAATAATATACTACTATTACATGTATTTCTATTGGAAAGATATACAAAATATAATTCTCCAGCAAGTCTGATATTTGCGTTAAAAAAGCATTAAATTGAAACTATGCAAACTAAATATTGCAGTACAGTTTGGAGTGTTCAAATTTGAAATTGTATGATTCGAATAACATTCTTAACAAGAGTTATCAAACAGCCTTTTCCAACTTTTATCAGTTAAAGACATTCACTTTTCAAATGTTTTTTGCTGTTTAAAGGATAAAATGGGTGCTGTTGGAAATTCTTATCGAGTTAATCCTCTTCTACCCCGACTACAGAATTCTTAAAATATTCATAAAACGCATTCCTTACTAAAAGTGAGGAAAAAACCACGGCATAACATAACTTCCTGATAATAAGAAGATTTAAAAAATAATCGAAGTAAATATCTTAAATCGCTGAATTAAAAATAACCGCTTGACAATTCTTATTAAAAATAATATGCGAACAATTGGAAATATTTTACACAATTCGACGTTTGAACTACTTAAACAATAAGTTTGCATTTCATATAATTCAAATTATTTGAACAATAAATTCGTATTTCTGTTGATTCGAATCGTTCTTGTAATACACTTCTTTTTTAAATAGTTTAAACTCTTCGAGCTATAAATTCTAATACAAATAGTGCAAACTCTGTATGTAATAAATTCGAATTCGAATAATTCACTTTTCAAGCAATGCAAATTGCAAGCAATAAATTCAAATTCAAATACTCCAAGCTGTTCGAGCAATAATTTAGCTTGCTACTCTACTCTACTCCAAATTTCATTAAAATTCGGATAATTCACTTCCTAAGCAACGAATTCAAATTCGGATATTCCGAGTTATTCGAACAATTCGTCCACATTCGAACCACTTTGAACAGTTCACGCAGAACTATCAGAAGAAGAAATAACTCGAATCGGTCGATTCGATAACATGTTTGCATTTCACGGTGGTTAGACACGACGTACAGCAAATGGATATTTTATTGTGACACGCTGGTACAGCGTCGCGATGCGAGGCACTGTTCCGAACGCCCTTTCGCTCCGACGGAGCACTTGTGTAAATAGCATTAGGATGCTACACTCTGCGTTCGCGATGAGCGGACGGCTTTAATGAGAGGGAGAGGTATTAAAGGAGGGTTCTCATGTGACGACACGAACGTCCATCGATCGTGCCATCCATGGGAATTCGAAATCCGTAACCCGCTAACTGGGGGAGTGTATAGGAAATTAAAATCAGAACTCGTTTAACGTTTTTCCGGCGACTCGTTTTCTCTGACGAACGACGGAATTGTTTCCGTGTCGATGCGACGAAATTACGTCTATCTCCATCTGTATTTTACCTCGCGGCAAACGTTCCGCGGATTAAAACGCGTTCCCAATAAATCGTTCGCCGCCTACCCTTTCCTTTTTTCGTCCCGTAATAGAGGTGCAAGTGATAAACGATTTTCTTTTTTTCCTCCCTTTGCACGTCTATTCTCTCGCTCAACACGATTGCTGCGATTAATTTTTATACGCTCCAGAGGCGAAATAATCCTGCCACGTGTAATTACTGGTGCTTTACGCGATGACGATTTAAAACTTCATAGAAAATAAATGGACAAAGAAGTTTTCTTATATTTAAATGAAATTTAATCATAATTATTACTTTAAATTATATTACAAATTTTATAAAGATTTCTTCTTGTTAAAAGCAAATTGCTGAAACATTAAATAAAAAGGAGTAACATTGTTGTAGTATATATTTTTGCCATCTACATCACTATCTTTCACAGCATCACTAGCATCCAAAAACCATTTAAATGGCCACTGCAACATCATTATAATTCGTTCGACGTACAAACATTTCCAATTTTCTCTACACAAGATACAACAATAAATAAAAACGAAACCTTCCCTCATCACTTAAAAAAGATTGAACACCTACTCAATTTGATCATCTCTTATCTTGAAATCCATTATACCACTAATCAACGTAGATATTCATCACAACGTTGATACATCAATTAAACACATGCAACTTTTCCCAATCTACATCTTTCATCAACGCATAACACCAACCATTAAATCATGTAAACAACCGTATTAAACATTTTTGATCGATGCAATCCAACATGTCTGGTCGGCGATAACAATGGCCAAGAATCGGTAAATTATTTAGTGATAAATCCAGCGCGGAGTTTCTCACGAAAGAACCAGTTTCGTGATACACTCGACCTGCAACCACTGATTTACGTTGAACGAGAGACAGGGTTCGTTTTCCAAGCGGAGTTGCGCCATAATTTGGCTGTTCTACAATGAAAAATCGTATCGACGTGTCTATCAAAGGTAGCTGAAAATCACGAGGTTCGACGCGATTTACGATGCGTCCAGTTGGATCGGTCGATGCTCGTCGGCCCTGAAGGCTTACCTCGCCTACGTCCACGCCCACGTTTCCACCGCAGAAAGGGAGAAGAGAGACGGAGGGATAAAAAGTAAAAGACGGCAAAAACTTGTCTCTATCTCTCTTCTCATCTGGATCTGCGTGCTCTCATCCCTGTCCCCCTCTATCGTGTATTCTCCTTCGTTTATCCGAGCCTCTTTAAATTCTTCTTATTTTTACCTCACTCTCCGCTTCAATCTTACTCCGTCCTGCTCGTCCTTTTTTTCCCGTTTTCCTATATAATTCTAATTGGTTCTTTCCTGCTTTGCCGCATCGTTCAAAATCCCTTCTCGCTTTTTACACCGCAGGAAAAGTTGATTGTTAGTAACCTTAATAGAGACGGAAATTGCGAATTCCATATTAGCGAGCCATGAAAGTAGTCGAATGACGGAATGAATCCGAAGATTTATTGCAAGCTTGAAAATCGTGTGTAAATGTAACGTCGAGCCGAAGAAAATCGTGTATGAATTAACAGAAGCATATTAAGCATCGAGAAATTTGAGGAGTAATAATAATATACTCATTGCGAACAGTTTACTATATAATGTTATTAATATGTAATATCCTGTTGCTTTTTGAGAATTTTGAAGTATGATGTATGAATTTTTCTGGGGTTTTTAAAGTAATATTTGTATTGCTTGCTGTGTTTTTGGGTGAGTTTAACGATGAAAGATAGTTGAATCCGTCTAGATTGCGTTCGTAACTTTTGTGATTCACAGTTCATGAGAAGTAGTATACTTCAAGTATATTCTTACAGAGAAGTTAATATATAAATATGTCTACTTATTGTATATTACAGTTTCACATATAAAATATTTTGTTAGAGAAAATTAAAATCAGTTAGATAAGTGATGGCATTTATTTATTTTCTTGCAAATAAAGAAGTTGAAAATATTTAAGTGTAATACTATTTTATTTTCCATTCTTTATATATCTATTGCAAAATAGTTGTTATGTATTGATATATATATTATGAACAAATTTTTCTTTACAAATATTTCAATCTTTTTTTTAGACTTTCAATTTTTTGGAACCATTTAATAATTTAAGAATTTAATAGCAATAGCAATTTTGAAATGCAGATGGAATATTTCTCAAATTTAAGGAAATTATTGTAGTGGAAGAGCAATTAACTAGATCTACATCTTTATAAGATATACAAATTTTGAAACATTCAAAAATGAAATCTTCAACAATAAGTGAACAGAAAAGTTTAGTTATACTGTATAAGCTCTTTGATAGAAATTATTACATGAGAATTTGCATGGAAATATGCTTGTGACTAGATCGTAATTTTTTAAAATTTTAAGAAAACGATAAAATACTAATTTTAATATAATTTCATATATTCTTATCTTTGCTCCTACTGAAATCATTATTACGTGACATACGATTTCATTCAATTTTATTTCAATTCCTGAAATTTCCCTATGAAAATGTAAATACTGACATTTAACGAGAAATCTATAGTTGGACTGTGTAAAGCTTTAAATAAATTACAAAAAGGTCAAAGTCATAGAAAATGTGTAGTATATTTTGCGCTATCGTACAAACATGGCTTTCTTATCTCGACCATTCACACGAACACAGTTAGGCCACTCCCTTAGGGATTTTTTCGAATTTGATCTGTGTTGAACTTCTCGGCATTTATGTTACAATTGAATTACACATTGCCATGCTAATATCACGTTATAATTAACACTGTTTACAGGTAACGCAAGACTCTTGTAAACCTATAAATATCACAGGTGTATTAAAGCTTACGGAAAACCCTTCTATCGGTGAACTAAGTTTTCTTTGGCCTTTTATTGTAAACATAAATAATTTATGTTCACAGATAAGGGTTCGTTTGAGTAATAACCTTTATTCTTAGCTTATTTTTATTTTTTGTGATGTATCAAATGCGTGCAAACAGGTATATAACAGACACACTTCAAGGTTAATATACGGTACTCTTCCAATTTTTCGAAATTCTTTTTTTACTTATTTAATCCTCTATAGGCACGTGTGACTTTAAAATCACATACCAATATATTGGCATCTTGTTGATTTCTTTCATTTTGCATAGAAAAGTGGCGAATAAAATTATGTAATTAATTAACTTTTATACGTTCAGGCGTGAAAGTTCAACATCATTGTAATTAGGAAATTACATGGTATATTCGTTTTAATACAATTTTTAAAACTATTGAATACATTATTAATTTGTATTTACAGGTTGATATTTGTTAATTTTATACTACATACGTCTTTTTACAGTCACGAAAAATATCTGGCCTATAGAGGGTTAAAATCACATTCATCGTTCAATTATTGGAAATTGCACACACATTTGCATTATAAGTGTATATACTATGTATTCGAATATATCGATTATATATATTTAATTACTTTTAACATACTAAATTGTTTTATGTAATCTTATATTGCGATGAAGATGGAATTAAAATTTGTCTTATGCTTATTTATTGGATCTAAACGAATTTTTTATCGAATAGACATAATTACAAATTACAGTACTTATACATAATTACAGTACTTCTTCGATTCAGTTTCAGTTATTGAATTCCTATCTGTGAAAAACATCAGTTCAGTTGCCAATCTTGTAAATACTGCAATAAAAGATTGTATTTGAGATTAATGTTCCTTTTTATTCCATTTTTTATTCCATTGACAGTTACAGAAAACGATATTTTTAGGACATTTTATTCATTCCACATAGTATATAAAATTTTACGTAACACTCGAAATTGATTCAAAATTGGTTAAAATTACCCGAGACTGGTTTTCTTAAAACTTTGCATATTTGTAGCCCTTTAGGTCTTACATTGAAAATCATAAGAAAATCATGCTTTCCGGCGGTTTATACATTTACGTAATTTATTTATTGCTCACATAATTTTTTCATGTTTCTCGTATTTATCAAAATGGAAAAAATTCAGAGAAGTTGCAATTCCCCAAAAAAGTACCACCTGATGTTAACAAAAAACGCTGCATTATTTGTTTGTTTCATGCCCTTACGAAAGGTGTTTGTCAAACCTTAGGGAAATTATTCGTTTTTGAGATTTTTATAAAGTAAAACGTGAGTAGAAGTTGAGCCGCGCGGTTAACTACTTGACCTAAATATTCGTTTCAAACGTGGAGAAAACGTTTCCTATGATTACATGTACACTGTATATAACACAGGTATGATTTTGTTATCAATTTTACTGTTTTGGAACAGTGAAACACATTGGTTATATTTTTACAATAATTATATCAGAATGCAGATATTGTTTATCTTCTTTATACCTCATTATACACCTAACAGGTAACGTATCTTCTTCAATTTATTTCAATTTATATTCACAACACTATTTAATGGATTGAAACAAAAAATACACTATTTTAATATTTTCTGAGACGTAACTATTGTCTCTTTCATTGATACCCAGAATCGAAGGACTAAAAGATACAAACATTTTCTTGGGCCGAATCTGTCTAGAACTTGAAGGGAGAAATGAGGTACTGATGAGATGTGTGATATTGAAAGATTTGACATAAATTTTCAAGAAGTATTCAATATTTGTTTATATTTAATTAATTAATCGTTGTATGTATTTTAACTACTTTTCTTAACGAATTCAAAAGTAATTTAATATGTTAATAGAATTTATTTAGACAAATGGTGTTGTTCGAGCGTTCGATAGAAGAAATGACCTTTTGATTTCTTTATACTCACGCAATGTCAATGTGAACGCCCCTTTAGAATCCGATCGATAAATACAAGCGGCATAGTCGTCTCAAAGCAAAAGGAGAATTGGTTTGAAAGAGTTTTCTACTCCTTCAATCGATGAAATCCAAGGTTTCTTTTTCATTCCATAATATTGTTGAGCACATATTTGTCATTCCTTCGTTTAATCAAAGAAATTATATCAATTCCGACGATCAACACTTTGATGAGAATAAAATCTCTTTGGCTGATATATAATGCGACACTATCTATTATGTTTCGTGGAATGTGTATTATTAGCGAGAACTGACGTTCTGGCATTACTACGAATCCGGCTGAAATTGATGGATCAATATGGAACAATATAGAAACAAAACACAAAATTATATAACGTTATTTTGTAGTCATTATTGGCATTTTTTAACTCAAGTTTCTGATTCTTCATTTGGAGCATTGATAGAAAGAAAAAGATATATAAACAATAAATATAGATACTTACACTATTACTGCACTTTATGCAACTGCGTAAACCTTTCATAATTCCATATAGAAATCTCGTAAGTCTATTAATCCTTTAACCTACGATTTATTTCATAACTGCACCACCAAGAATTATTTGGCCATTAATAATTTACTAGAAAAAAGTAGAACTCCATATTCGTCTATATTACATGTTTACTTCTGATACAATATTGTATGGTAAGGAGTAAACACAAACGTTATAAAGATAAAAAATTTAACGCGTTTTAACTGTCCAATTTTGCATAAACGTGCTCCTAAATTACTAAATTGATGTTACGATATTGATCTCAATTGTATTTTCTGACAAAGGACTGCAATCAAGATCAATGTACTATATAATCTCCTTCAGCTATAAATTAATACAACAGAACGGAGGTTATTGATGTAATTACATTTGTACGATATCAAGATATACTTTTATACTGAAAACTTTCACATATTATGTACATTATACTCGTGAAATCATTAAGAACTCCTTTACTTTACTGTACTGATCTAACCAAGCATTGCAATAAGATTATTCATTATTAATGACAATAAAAATCCAAGATTTATATCCGTAAATATATCAACCTACCAATCTATAATTCAACGTAGAATATAACAAAATAAGGAAATGTATTGTTATAAGTAAACAGTGAATTCTCTGCATTTAACAATTAGTTTATAGTTGGTAAACAGATTTAAAGTTATTACTAAAAGAAAAGTTATTACTAAAGAGACGGCAAGGTGAACAATATGGCTTCATTATTTCGTTATTAAAAATTCAAATAAATAATAGAGTATTTCCTTTCTCATCTACGTATTCCTACGTTAACTGACAGTGATTGAGAAGGAATAAACGTGGTACGAAGGTACAATCATCTTATCAGTTCTGAATGATGCCAGTATATGGAGAAAATAGTACCTACTCTAATATTCAGAATTACGGTACAATCTAATATATAATAATGAACAGAGTGTTTAAATAAATCGTTTTTACGAAAATGGTTAAAAATGTAATTTCAGATTCGATGGAAATACATATTTAAATAGCAAGAATTAATATAAAATCATACATTTATGCTGATCATCATTTTAATTTAAAAATTATTTTATATTTTAATAACCAAAACTAGAATAAAAATTGTCTACTTATTAGAAATGGAAATTATGTTCATTAAAGGTAAAAATAATCACGACGTTTTTTCTTATTATTAGCACTTGTGTGTAAACGAAGAATAATAAGATAATTGACAAAAAAATAATTACCACTATAAATTATGACTATAAATACAAACAATAATAATAAAAAATAGTAGTGTTAAATACGTTTACGTTCAATTATAATTGTTGAATATAATAATAATAATGAATGATATAATTATAATAATAAAGTAAGGAATATTATTTGCAATATCCTTACCCATAAATTGTACAGGATTATGCTTATATTCATCTTATAAGCTTATATAACTAAAAATTGAATACAAATTTATTATTCCGTCTAATAAGTATATTGAACATTTTTATTTAATGTAAAGTATTTGTAAAAAAAATCTTTCGAATTTATTTACAGTTTGAGGATTTAGTGAAAATTTCATAATTTCGTCTATATTAATACATTATTATAAAGTAAAGTTAACAAACTTTTATTTCAAAAGTTATACGTGTATTTGTGGAGTCTTTAAATTTAGACGGCTACTCGGTAGGCATGAAAACAGCAATAGATCATGTCCAGCATTAAAAGATCAAATTTATTTTTATCATCCACATTTTAACCCTTTGCACTCGACAGTTTTTCACCAGAAATATTTTAACATTTGATGATGAGATAAAGACGATATTTTGTGACATTAACTCGAAGAGAAATCACACGTACATCGAGGACCATAGTTATTCCATTTAAATATTTCTCAAATTGGTGCATTATACGTAGTATAATATTAAATATCAAATTTTATAGTGTTACTATATGAAATCAAGTGGTAAGTGAGAGTCACTTCTCGAGTGCAAAGGGTAAAACGAGCAGCTTTCAAAATTTTGAAAATAAATAATAGCAATAGATATGTTAAACGAATAATTAAATTTTTCTTAAGAAAAAGATCGCTTTTTCCGTTATAACTAAAAATTGGAAACTCGAATTAAAAATAAAAACATCGTTTAACGATTCTGAATCTTATTAACACTATGTTCACGGACATTTATCGTATAGTTTATTCTATTGTTCCTAGAAAAATTGATGTTCCTTCATTTATATTTTAGAAATTAAAAGTATGAAAATAGACAATTAGGATACATACTCATGTAATTCAATCAAAATCAAATTAACACGATCCATCATCAAGAATGTAAAGTCAATTACTTTACTCAATTTTTTAACGCGCTTATGTATACAGAATTCAGTATGATATGAAGTTAATTATTTTCACATAGCGAAGTTGACAAACTACCTGAATTATTTCATTCAAAATACTAGATAATCCTCCTTTTCACATCAACCTTGCAATATCCTTAATTCATGCCCCATCTCAACAACTCTCAAATCCGTAAAATCACCAATTTAATCGCTACCCCAATCGGGTCTTCATTTTTTCGTTGAAAATATCCCGTACAAGTAGAACGAACGAACCCAGTGAAAAAACGAATCCCCTTACAGCGTCGTTAAGCGATTAAAAGGGGGACCGGTACTCAACAGGTCAAGCTGAACGCGATATCATTGGCCCGTCCGGCGATCTGTTCGCGATTGAAATTAAAGAAAAATGTGTCAAGGCGACGGAGACCTGGCGTTCGCATAAATGTATTTACACGTACGAGTACTACTCGAATACTCGAACGTTCGGAGTGTTGATCCCCGGTTGGCGGCGATGCCGTCTGGGCTACTTGAACACCGGGCAACGTGTGTACTATCGAGCAAAGAGCCGTACCCCACAAAGAGCGGAGACGATACTCGAGTTACGCGAGATACGTGAGATACTTGTCGATACTCGAGATACCCGGCTCGAGGACACGGACAAGCGCGGCGGGGACACGCCACCTGAGGTCGGTTTTAAAAACGTGCGGATTACGAGAAGACACTCGAATTACAGAAACCGCCGGGATGTGGGAGCACGAATCTCGGTCAGTGGTCACGAGAAAGTGTACGATCTAGTTTTAATGACGCCATTGGCATTCGGCACACACTCGGGCTCTATTTCTGGAGCTGTTACTTAACGACGCTTTATGAAATTATGAACTTATCGGACACCCTCGGGAACCGTGTTTCCTTTTGCTCGAGTTAGCACTGGGTTCTAGGTTACGGTACGCTCGCTTCTAGCCGTTCGCTTTGTTATCGGACTGGTCAAAGATAAACTTAGGTTTTAGGAAATGATGGGAATATTGAGAAATTATATGACTGAATCGATATTGACTTCCTCCGGTAATTCGTGTTGATCGTGAGGAAATAGCTCCGTGGTGATTAATGATTCTTCAAACGCACCTACATGTAGGATTTCCTGATAACTTTTCTTTTAATCGTCGTGAAATTCATGTCGTCATAAATGAGTTCTGCGTTAGTAATGTTTTTTGTAGGAGTTATGTAGACAACGTATTTTAAAAAATTGTTCTTGTAGTGTAATCGGTACTTATGTAATTAATACAAATCTATATATAGTTGTCGAATATTTTTTAGAACGGATTTAAATTTTTTCCATTGGTTTTATTATTGTTATAACTATTGTAAATAGATTATTGTTTTATGATTTTATAATTATAGTTAAACATTGAATTTTTAAATTAAATTTAGGAGAGTGTGGGTATATGTACAATTGTTGCATATTATAATATATCTATAAAGTTTCTTTCTACGAAGAAAGAATATATTTATGAGGAATATAAAATAATTTAGTACATTTGTCCTAGGTAACAATTTCGAAAATCATTAGATTTTAGAACATTTTTCTATAAATTTATCTTCTTTATTATTAATACAAATATTTATATCGCATCCCTGCCTTAAAAGTCATTAGTAAAATACTTCCGAAACTTTAACTAATTAATATAAAAATAATTAAAAATATTTATATACGCATCCACTTTATTTGTAATCATTTAGAATCGTAATGACTCCGTGATTTAATAATCTCAATTTTATGTTCGGTGTGTTCAATTCTAAACAACCTTATCTTTACACTAATACATGCAATTTGAATACGAGTTTGTTACTTATAATAAAGTTATTTAATCAAACGAGACTGTCGGTCTGATTAAGTTAATATTGTTCTTTATTAGATACCGAGTGCTTTAATTATCTCAATTGCTACCCATTAAAAGATAGTTAAGTTTCGTATAAGGCTTTTCACGATTCTTCTGGTATCTGTTATTTCTCAACACGATTAGCCCTAATTGATCTGACTAACGCATCTGACGAATGGGATTAAATTCCGTCGTATTTGTACATCGGAGGATTCAGGGAAA
The DNA here is from genome assembly GCF_051020985.1 of Nomia melanderi. Lineage (NCBI taxonomy): Eukaryota > Metazoa > Arthropoda > Insecta > Hymenoptera > Halictidae > Nomia > Nomia melanderi. Next base: position 3,673,023 of record NC_135009.1, read on the forward strand.
CAGACATACTATAACACGTGCCAGTCACTTTAGGGCGCGGAGATTTGTACTCTGCCGGGAGCCATGAGCCTGTTCTCACGGATCGATATTCGTATGATATACTAGCTGCACAGACAATATGTGTTCCCCGTAGCTAGGTGGGTGGATTCTGCTCGATATGTTCGGTTCATAGACCCTGGTCAATGCTCCAACACGATTTTCATGTTTTAAGTGCTTTCGTGTGATCTGTCGATTGTTAAACTACTTCCAATAACACAATTCAGCATATACAAGGTATCCTGTTTTGACACTTAATCGGTGTCTAGAAATAGAACTACCGAACGTTTAATATGATTTATACGTAATCCTTGCAACAACTGTGACTTCCGTTCAAAAGTAAGTCAAAGGTTCTTCAGATATTCATTGCAGTATTCAAGTGAAACTATTTATTTTTTAAATCATTTTAGATATTTGACATTGTTAAGTTATCAATAATTAGGGAATAAGAAAACTGAGACTCGTCATTGTGACGGACGCGGTTGCAATTTATTCGACAGAGTAAGAAACTCTCGTTTTACTGGAAGAAAAACCTCTAATGCAATATTTTATCGTAAAAATTAGTATTTAGATTTGAACCAAAAATTCTATCATTCATGACAGTCAAAGAATTAATAAAGTAGTTAAGAAGCTACATTTATGCATAGTAAAAACACAACTTAAAAAATTTGTCGTGAAGTGTGTCTAATCAATACCGTAAAATAATACTTTAAGTTAATAGTATTATTAACATACCTAGAAATTAAAAGTCATATTCATTGGAACTTTCTATTTATATTGTGAATAAGTGATATTCCGCAAAAAAGTTATTATTAAGTTACAAAGAAAATGTGGCATTATTGTGTGGAATAATATTAACGTTGAATAAAGTTTTAATAAATGATTTGTACAATGATAAAGGTAATACACTGAATAAAACATCTTAATATTAAGAAATTAGTGTACTTTGTCAAATCCTTGAATAATACAACTCGAGTTAATTTTGTACGTCTGTACCTTTTCATTTCGATATAATCGCACAAAGGTCTGGGGACAAAAAACATATGTCACCAGTGTCACCACGTGGCTCTCTTCACAAATATTTTCCTCCCTTCTATCGTAATTCGTTGCTTGGAAAGGGGATGTTCCTTCAATATTATTGATTCCTAAAATACATATATCCTTATAAAACTACTATCCAATATTTAATATTTGACCACAAAATATATTGTGCACCGTCAAACGTAAAAAGTCTGAAAAAAGATTCTATTTTTGTTTTTGGAAAAGTGTGTTAGAATTAATCATTAAACATTTTCAAATAAATATTTAAAATGAGATACAATGTTAATATTCCATCAAAAGAATGAACTTAAATATTTGATGTCATTAAAAAAGAAAAAGTAGAATAACTTCAATCTTTTTTAGAAAAAAGAAATTCAGAAAAAAGCTGTAAAAAGAAACTTTCTATTAAACTTTCTACTTTAGAAAAAAAACATATCTTTTTATGAAATATTTGTTTTTATTAAATACTTTTATAATTAAATATTCTTCATGAAATATCTTATTTAATTATATTTTTATTAAGCTACTAAAACCAACACAATCCGCGATTTAATCTTATGTACCGGTATCAGCTAATGATGAATTGACTTTCTAGAGTCCGCGTTCCGTTCAATGCAGCCACCCCCCATAAAATCACCATAATTTTTCAATCGTAGCTACAATAAAGAATGAATGAACAAGTTTTTTGCAAAATTTATGAAATTCCCCCGTTCCCTTATCGAAGAGAAATCTGAAGGGATAACCAACCGAATGAAGGTTCAATATCCAAGGGAGGGCACGTGCGCCCGAAGGTCAAATGTCTTGCGAAATACGAATATCTTCTGACGTCACAAGCTTTAACGCAGTCGGCACACCCACGAGAGTTTAATAATCCTAATAACATGTATGTAGAACACGTAATGGTTGGTGAAACATACGAAGAAAAGTCGAAGCAACACATTAAGGGAAGCTGATAAAAGAATGCATGCAAATGCAGCAAAGGTTCTTCAAAAGCTTCCAAAATACAGAAGAGGATATTGAAACACAAAAAGCGGATAGAGAACATTTAATGTTGCTTAACTAATATAGTTTGTCATTTCCTTCATTGAAAAAAGATTATTAAATAATTTACTTATTAAATCCAAGGAATCTTACTTAACGAAACACTAATAATTATGAGATAAAGTATCATGTTAAATTGTAATCTACAACAATTAGATTTTAATAACTTTCATTAATAATCAAGTTACATGACAAAATGCTGTATTTCCTCCGCTGAAATTTCATTTCCTGGAGATATTGAACTAAACTTTAAGGAAATTGCTTAACTCCAAACTGCATTTAATGCGTGCACACAAAAAGGTATAGAGTCTCAAGTTAACAAAAATTTAAGCTGATCCTGTGTTAGCTCTCTCTCTCCTACGAATCACCACTTTCAAGAATTACAAAATTGACCTCAAAATGATAAAATATTTTCAAATGAAAACAAAAGTTCTACATTTGCGGTAAATCCCAAGAATTTATTTCAGGACTAAAATTACTCAAAAAGGGCGATGAACGTATGACTCACGTGCGATAGACATCGCGCGGGTTATTCGATTTCACCTTCGCGAATTCGCGAATGCGGCACAGTAATATGTACTGTATTTACGGAATCCTGTAATTCGATGGATTTCGCGTTTCACAAATAATATCGTACCGCGATTAGTTGACTTTGGTCGATACAATGACACGAATACATACTCTGATTTACTTCCTATAATTTCGAGCACCTGCATTCTACTATAATATATCCACTTTTCCTGAAAAAAATACAATGAAGTATATAATCAGCGACCATAAATCTAGGTTTAAAGACATGGGCTGTCGATCCATATGCACTTGAAGAATGTTGATATGCGTGAAAAAAAGTGAGCGGTAAACGCAGATGAAGTTTAAGTCTCGATCGATCTTGTTTCTAACGGCGACACAGCGCGCGTACACACAGCCAATCAGTGTCTTTCATTAGATCAGCAAATCGCCCCTATAACCGTTCATTAGGGTATCAATGTTTTTGCATTTGTACTTACTAGACCATCAGTATCCAGTAAAATAGAATGTTAAGCACCAAAAACTGGAGTCATCTAACTGCAAGGAATCTTACTCTTAAGCATGTCTGACCATTAGCTCACTACTAGAGGAACATATGAGATTGATTGAATGGAATAATAAAATAATAATGACTCGGGTAGAATATATTCATAGATATTCATTTAGAGTTCAACATAGTTACCGCCTCAGGGTTAGTATAGAGTTCACACATGTGGGATCACGACCCCCAAGCCCTAAAGCATTAGGAGACTGAGGAAAATCAGAATGGCACCGTGACTATAATGGTTAATTACAGAACATTTAATCAATGATTATGCGAATTACGTGTATTTATTTTATTTTTTAATACTTTACTTTAAAACAATTACTGATAAAGTAATAAATGTACTCTATTGTTGGAGTTATAGTAGTAAAATAGAATGAAGTGTATTTCTCGCTTTGAAACTTGCATTAACAATATTTAATTTAAATATAATTCGACACCTTACTAATTTATTTGAAAGTATTTAAAATTATATCAATAAACTGATTATGACAGTACTATTATGATATTATCATATCTAAAATTATTAAAATACAGTGTTATTGAAATAAAACTCTATGTTGAACCCGTAGCAAAACAGGACCGCGAAGGATTAAAATCGAGAATTCAAGTTATTCTCGTCCGGGCCCTTCTTTTTCTTAGGATCCCACATGCGAACAGAGATTTGAAACTGTCGCAAAGCTTAATTGACACGAGCGGCTTTATTTCCTTCATTGTTCCCTGTATCTCCTTAATGTAATCAGAGAAACGATCCTTCAAGTGAATTTTGATCTTCAGGGGTGAGAGATCTCGAGAATAACGTAGATGAGACGAGACACCTGCCCAACAGTCTGTTCGATATTGAACAGCTATAGAGGACTATGAGAGAACTCATTAATGTGCAGTAGGAACCTGTCGTCGGAGTTTGTTATTTCTGCCCGGATTCGAGTAACACGAGGCAAGTGTCGGTTTATCACAATTCTATGTAGAAATACATTATTTCTTACGATTTGTTTGAGGCTTTCACAGCCAGGAATACTGTAACAAATGTTTAAATGCTCCGGGTGTAAACCGCGTCCATTAGGAATAATATTCCGACGTTTTGCTACCATTACAGCTGGTATCATCAGGGATTTGAGAACCCATTGATACTAGATAGCCAAAATTTAATTTAGTTTCATTTATTTGGTCAGCTGGCCAATTAAAAACACCTGATTGGTGATCATGCATTTGCAGTCGAGCAAAGCATACGATTAACATTAGGTTTACGGACATTTATTGTACACTTTATATCATTGTTCCTAGAAAGGTCGATGTTCGTTCATTTCGATTTTAGAAGTTAGAAGTTTAAAAGTAGACAGATACACTTACCAAATAATATTTACAAAATTCAATATGCCTCAAATTGTCGCGTTCCGTAAACCTAGTGTTAAATAGGAAGCACTGATTCTGGCTAACCGGCATCAGTGAGTCCTCAAACCCCTCTTGCTGCCAGCTGCAATGCTAGCGAAACGTCGGGAAATCATTCCTAATGGATACGGATTACACCCGGACACTTTGAACACTTATCACGTTATTTCTTGTTTTAACCCAGTACGTATATACAGTGAATTTATATTCACTTATGTGCTTACTTCAACTTTTTCGCAGACTTGAGCTGTGCAGGGAGGACGGCTGCTTCGTTCGCCATCTTCCAACGATTCTTTTCCTTTTTTAAAACTTCGATGTCTCTCGAAAATTCTGACCGTGATGAATTTTTCTTTACGTATATACTTCTGTTGATATTAAAATTTAATGCTTTTTATAAACAATTTCTTTTGGTTCCTCACATAACTTTATTGCAGGGTATTGTTTCAACCCTTAACAAATTGTAAATGAATGAATTATACTATTATTATTATTATTAGTATGACTTAACACTCTATAAGTCCATGTAACTTTGAATTCATATACTAATATATTGACATCTTGTTAACTTGTTTCATTTTGCATAGCAAAGTGGCGAATAAAATTAAGTAATTAAGTAACTTAAACTTTTATACACTTAGAGTTCAACGTTATTGTAATTTCAAAATTACAAGGTATATTCGTTTGAAAACAATTATTAAAATGATTTGATGCATTGTTAATTTGTATTTACAGGTTGACAATTATTAATTATATACTACATACATGTTGATATAGTCACGAAAAAAATTCCGCCTATAGAGGGTTAAGTGTAAATGAAACAGAAATTTGTTAATTCTACGAAGAGTTTCATTAAATTAAAAATTGAATGAAACTTCATTGAACTCTTTTAAATTTATTTTATTACATTGTATGTACTTATATATAACAGAAAATTTGCGATCTGTGATAATATTTCGTGTATAGTTCGTTTTTATATTTGAAATTATTACATGTTTAATTTTTATGATTGATGTTTGTTAAGGAAACTCGTGAGGTTAGTATTATTATAGTAAAGAAAATCTTTTTTATATAATTATGACGTTTACCCTTCTCTAAAGGAAACATTTATCTTCTGATGTTTTTTGTAGGTTTTACTGTTTCCGTTAACCGATTCGTTAATTAGTTACAAGAAACTATAAAACAAAGATGTTAGTATGCAAATAAGGAAGATTATCGCGGTAAATTAAAATATTAGTAAATTGCTTATACCGACTATAAATGATTGAGTTGTTCACCTATATACTCCTTTAAATGCACAGTAAATGTAAATAGTTTCTAGTGATAATTATTACTTGTTATTATCTTTTTTCTGTTTTATATGCTTTCTATTACTTTCCTAATTTGTATATAATTAAAATAAAATGTAATAATACTTGTCATTTCAAATAATTATAAATTCTTTAATATTTATATTACAAATGTAATTATTATGGAACTTGATTTTTTTCTTTTTGTTATGTAGTGTGGAAACATAGAGTTACAGTTTAATTAGGGATTAATGATCAGAAATTTTCTATTTTTAAGATCATAACGATAAAATAGATAAATAAATGTAAATACAGAAATGTATAGCATGTAGTAAAATAATCTTATGAGACGTTGAATAAAAGTTTCAATTATTAATTGTGAATTTGTTTAAAAAAGATGTTTGCTTAAATATCGAACAAAGTAAAAAGACATCTGTATAATTAAATGTACTGTACAAAACAAATATTTAAACTATCGATTAAATTGCCATATCAAGTATTAATTATGATTAAAGGTCTGTTTTAATTAAGCAATGTAGTTACGCAAATAGTTGTTTGAATCAAACCATTAGAAACTGGTATCACAGTTTAAATTAAAATCTTGGAAAATGACAATAGTTATTTTTAAGTCAACAAAATTTTTTAACTTTCTTTGAAAAGTAAATAATTAAATATTACAATATGTTTAATAAATTGTTTATTAGTATTTGGAATAAATATTTAATGATATCGGAGTTTGTTCGAAAATATGTTTCAATGCTTCACGGTATTCGAAACACAGGTCACCGAGTTATGTGTAAAAAAGTCATTAAAATACTATGCTCTTGGGAATATGTATGTAAGTATGTGAGTACATTACATATGCAAGTATTACACAGTATAATTCTAGCATTTATGCCAGGCTATAATACTGTTTCAAGTGAAGTTGGAAGAAAATTATGAATAAAAAATTGAACAGTCGTGAACTTTAACGTGAACCTTACACGTGATTATCCCTTAAAATGCAATAGCACCTACTTTTTCAAGTAAAAACTTGATATTTCTTGCGCACATTGATCCCTGAAATCATTTTACATGTCAACAGTATAAGATAAAATACTTAATATACATTGGTACCGTGATAATAAGCGTTCACTTATAATTCATCACAATTTCAGTCATAGTTCTTGTATAAGAAAAATGCACGATAATTGGGTTATCAATAACCTTATCTTTCACCACTCACGAACAAAATGACTCGAGAAACTGATTCACGTTGAACAAAGTGGTATGTTCCTATTTAAAGAACAGGTACATACAATAGTGCCATATAATTAATGTACTGTTGATTAAATCAAACTTTGATCAAAATAACAGCTACTGTATAATTAGGAGTAATTTTTAATATAATCAGTTTATTATAACTTAGACTTTCAGTCGTGTGAACAGAATGGTAATATTAGTTTGGAGAGGAAGTAATGTATGTTTCGTAAATATCTAAATAAATTATTTTGTTATTTATTGTTTTATTTAACCAATGATTCTAAGTGGACCAAGTAAACGGAATTATATAAACATCTCCTACTTCCACGTATATATGATAAAATTATTAAAAACATGGTGAATATAGTAAAACACTCTTTTTTTAAATACCTATAACTATTAGAGTTTTTCGTGAGCTCATTTTCGCCATACATTTTGAGTAACATTTATTACTTTGAATTTATTACACCCTTATGTAAGGCTCTTAAAGCTGTTCTCGCCGAAAAATATATGAGCCGTATGAAACCTCTTATCCTAGCACATTCAAAATCTCTGCACTACTTTTCCACCAACCCAATTATTTGCTGCTTTGAAATAATTACAAAATACTTACATTTAAAACAACTGGAAGAAAATTATAAGAGAGGTAATTTCTGTTTACGACGAACCAACCGTCTTCTCGCAACTACAGACTGAACACGTTAATTACTAAAAGCTTGCTTTGTAGAATAAATGAGCACTAAAAGGTAATATCAACTCAAAGAAGCAAGTTAATTCATCATTATCTAACCGTGGAGATAGGACGATACTAAAATGAGTAATATTAAATGCAAGATTTCTCTTGTGACTGTTATTAAAAGTCTTGCTTGTTTATTAGAAATACAAACTTCAGCTTAAAGGTTACATTATTAATATACACAATTACAGTATAACAAAAATAGCGAAAATAAAATCATTTTACAATACTAAATCGTTTATTTCGTGCAATTGTAGATTGTAGGAAATTTAATAAATGTACATTTATGTTCTTTAACACAAAAAATTATGCTTTATGCGAAGTAAATTTTATATGATATAATCAGCGAACTGTATGTGTTGAACAGCGATAAGGGTAAAAACATGTATCAAATTCAAGTATATAGTCATACGTTCTTTACTTATGTTGACTAAGCATGAAAAGAACAAAGTGATTAATCAAAAAAAAACAAAAAGTAACAAAATAAATTCTGTGGTTATAATTTTCTGAATTAAATTATTTTTTAATAACATTTCGGTTTCAGTATAAAATATAATATTGTATTATGAGACTAAACGTTAAAAATAATATTGCAAGTAAAATGAATTATTTTACAATAAATTACAGAAATATAATAAACAGGTGAAATAAGAAAAATTTAGCATATAAAGTTTGATTGTAAATACTTTATTAGAAAATTGCTAAAAAAATGAAATATTTCGTTCCATTTCAGTGTCTATTTCGCAAAGTGTGGTGGAAGGTTTCGTAAGTCTAATAGACAATTAATTCTCATTTAAACGTACTGTTACTAGAGCATATACCTTGCTTAATAACAGTGCATTAGTGTATAGGGATAATTAATATCTGACAACGGTGTAATAAATATTTATTAAAACAGATTATGAAAATCTGTAATGGTCGAGTACTTTTACATGTCACATTCTTATTATAACTTCGTAATAAAACATTTATCAGTTGATTGTAACATGACATATTAATCTGATTCTAAAGAAATATTAAATCAACTCTGCTGTGTTCTTCGTGTATGTATAATTTAATCCTGTTTCCATCTTTTCAAATATATTCGCGTTTTCGTTATTAAGGATGCTTTTGATAATAACTGAAAATAACTGAAGATAGAGTAGAATATTTTTATTAGACTATGCATTTCTATTTTTACAATTTTGCAAATAAAATCATGACCACAGCAGAGTTAATGCCGTTTATTATGGGAAATAATCAAATAATAGTATGGGACTAATTTATGGGAAAAAATTAAACTATATTATAAAATAATAATTCAGTAGATAGAAACCTTCCTATTTTTACATATGATTCTAAGTACTTACATGTACAGTAAGACCAAAATAGTCCGGCCACAGTTACATTCGGCAAGTTTCGACATTTTTAAATATATTAATACGGAAACATTTTGCATATCTATAATTTAAATAAAACAATCATTGCAAACCAGTACAATACAGTTATAAGCTTAATTTTAATAAGCTTAAAATTTTATGAAAACGTAGTCGGACTATCTCGGATATATCCTCCAAAAACTCACGGAGGCGCCATTTGGCTTAATACAGTAAAATCATAAAATTTAATAATCAAAATACATTTAATACTCACAATAACACTATTTAAAAATTATTGAAGAATAACATAAAAATGAAAGTTGTCTTAAAAAAATAATAGAAGCAGAGACAGAAGTTGAACCAGTATCGGAAAAGAAAATTTAACGCGACATTCCAAAACGTGAAATCGCTATAATAACTACTATAATGCAATTAAGGTAAAAGCACCAATAGTTGACCAGTTAAGAAAAATTGTCTGCATGAATAATAGTAAACGCTTGTTTCTTTATTAAATAGGGAGACTCTGTGCGCGAAAATGCTGTTTCAAGCTCTTACATTATGTAACAAAGCGAACTTTTTTGAAACAGTTGTATTATCCAAATTTTATAGATTTTTTTGAAAATTCAATACTAGCGTCAGAAGTTGACCATCGTTTAAAACGATGAAAACTAGTAATTCACTTTATGCTAGTTAGCAGCTGACTACTTATAGCAAGACCAAAAACACTAAAAGTGATTACTTTAATATCGCTTATTTTATTAATGATTATGAAAATTACAAGTAAAAGGACAAATACAAATGAAGAGAAGTTAATTCCATGTTGGAAATTGGAGACACACAACCAATGTCAACGAAATAAATTGTTACTTTCTATGATAAAAAATTTTATTCGAGCAAAAGTTTTTCGGAGTTGAGTCGGTAGATGCTGCAGTATATCTATCGCGCCTTATCAAAAGATTAGTACTTTTAAAAACCTTATTCTTTGCGTTTTCCTGAAAAATGGTCAACTACTGATACCGGTCAATTACTGGTGCCTTTACCTTTGGCATAAAATATTCAAATAAAATAGTTCTATCCATTGATTCATCTATTATTTCTATTCAACAATATGAATACTTTAACACTAAAACTATCGAGCAGTGAAATTAACTTTTTAAAATTTCTCTATAGAAACTCCAAGAGTGCTTCTATTGAGACTTTAATTGATTTACAATTCAGTTTGCGTATATCTAAATCAATTTCTTTAATAATATTTCAGAGAAACATCTGTTATCTATTTAATAATTGCAAAAGGAAGAAATCAAGAATTGGTCATTTCGACCCGTCCGATAGTTTTAATGTTAATCAATGTCTCATCAGAAAATAACGAATGCACAACGAAAAACTTTCGAGTGCAAAGGATTAATATCCATTGCAATTAGCTCCATACACGTATTCCTTAACCTGAATCCCCGGTATCACCGTCGAACTACGGTCAACAATGTCCCACCCGTCTAATAGACAATTAATATCCATTTAAACGTGTCGTTTTCGGCACGAGTGACAACAATAATGCAGGTGGTCTCGTACTTTCGGCCAATAGTGCATACGCGGCTCGCGCGCACGAGTGGTTCGTATATAGGCGCGTGGGTGGCGCGGGTACATAGCCAGAGAAGGGTGGGTAGGTCGGTTCACCTCGATGTGGTGGAACGAGACCGAGGGGGTACGGGAAAAGAGAAAACCGTGAAAGGGAATAGGTAATAACGCAGGAAAACAGAAGAAGAGGGTAATCGTAAATAGATGCGGAGAAAAAAAAAGATACAGGAAGGGGGTAAACGAAGTGGTGGCCGATAGAGGGGGCGGGTTAGAGGGGTGGTGGAACACGATGATAAAGATAGGGAATGGAGAATGAGAAAAGCCGCGGCGGTAACGTGTGAGAGGGGAGGAGGACCGCCGGATGGACGGTTCTGCGCACGTGCGGGACCACAGGCACCTCGATCGATCCTCCAACGTTTCGAAGAGTCGTTACGAACGGAGTACCGGCACTCTACGACCCGGCATATACTAACAGCCGCACTGTCAGACGGCCATAGTGCCGCTACTCGAAAATTTCGCAGCCATATGAAACTAAAGAAACACTCCGTCTGTAATGGTACTCTTTTCTCTGTCTCTCTTTTGCCCGAGTACAATCACCGGGTACAGGATACGACAGCTCCTTTCAATTCTTCCGCGCGACTGCCGCCGCGGGAATACGCCAGAATTATCTGAACTTATTGGGGACCGCGATACGCGGATAATCGAATGATCGTATCTACTCCCAATGGAAGACCCTTTATTAGAGGATATTGGACTTTCGAACGCAGCGCCACGCCACCGCGGGTCCTCGGAGTGGAAAGTTTAGGGATTGTTAGCGTTCGAGCGTTCCGTTTATCTTTCATTATCTTTTCCAGATATTAACTGACGTAGCCTTTTTAAATTCCCTTTCTGTACACGGTTGTACGGTGATGCACAGTGGCTCTCAGTACTTTTACACTACGAGTGTCACTTGGGGATGTATTTTCTTGAATTGTAGATTCGTGGTAGAACGGTTTCTGGTGAATGAAATTATTGCCATTTTGAATTTGTACGTGTAAATGGATGATTAAGGAATGAAAGGCATAGTATATATATATTTTATAAAAGTGATATCTGTAGTACTTTTTTATAGTTATGAAGGACACAGCAAATTATTAGTATATCCCGCGAGCTTACAATTAATTTAAAACATATTTTTTTGAAGTCAAGTTCAACTGGAACTTATCATAACATGCAATTGTTAAAAAGTAGAATATAGAAAATATAATTGTATTCCCCAAAAATTCGACGTGGTATCCGTACGGGTAAATAGGTTGGGAACCACTGTCACATAGAGTATTTAAAAATTATTGATTTGAAACCATACCGTAAAACCAAAGGGATTCATGCTTACACAATAATGAAAATCTGTATAAACTGTCATTTCCTTAACGACCCTGCAAAAGTTAATGAATGCTTCTTATATCGTAAATGATACGGTAATGTTCCCACAATATTGTTTTCAGTTTGTACAGCTAACAACATTTTATTTATTACTATATTAAAAACAAATTTTGTAAATGTCAATTAAACGTTGCAATGGACATTTTAATAAAAAATTCAGAAAATTTTCATCGAGATTCAGAAGATTATCAGCATCAAGCAGATCTCCATTAATATTAACAAACGAAGACAAAGGAAACAATTTTTCAATTCGAAATACGGAAATCTATGTCTTGCAGTGCCCTACGATTATTCTGTCACGTTGTAGAGATAAGATAAATTTGCATGAGAAATGATTTTATTGATAAACATTAGGTGATTAATATGCAGTATTGAGCAGTCTTAAAGCTATTAAGTGAGAAACACTACAACAAGTTAGATGTTACGCGTATTTCCATTCTTCCTCACTTCCTTCATAAATATACAGGAGTTTCAGAAAACAAGACTCAGGATGATGTAAAATTACGAATTATTCATATAAACACTACAATAAGTGGTATTATGAGTTTAACACATAATTTAGTACAACATGAAATATTTATTTTCATTAAACAAAGAACCTTCAAATCACGATTAAGATCAGTAAAAGTGTTTATAAAAATAAATAAAATAACGTTAAAAAGTATTTATCAAGTGTTTATACTCAATATTTTTTACAACTACATACTATAATTTTGTAAATGAATCGTACATTTATGTTGCATAAACCTAAAAACGTCAAGTATAACACAGCGCCATTTCTTTTGAATTTTCCAATTTTTCATTCGAAACATTAGCTTTCAACCTTCTACACACAATGGGACTTGAACAAAATAATATAAAGTCCACGATAAAAGCAGAAAATAAATGATAAAAATGAAGAAATACAATCAATGTCGGGCACTGCAAGTTTTTAATTTTCTCCGTCGGAAAAACTGGAAACCTTCAAATCGGCTGAATATTAGTATTGATTTATTGCCGATTTAATGAGACACGAAAGGGGAGTAATCGCACAAGCAAAATATTGTTCGGCTCCACGACGCGACGGTGGTTTCTCGCGACCGAATCAACAGGGAGTCATTGATGTTCAATGAAAAACCCCGAGTTCTGCCATTCCTTTGATCGATAATTCATATTTCACAATCGATGTGCTTGTTTGAAAGAGAGCAAGAACAGAGGCATCATTTGCCATGGAAAACTCGACTGGCTTTGTTTCTTTATTCCCTGGTTTATTTATTTGTCGTATAAATTACTGGCGACAACAGCCAATTCATATTTAATCATTGACTTAATTGATTGTGCAAATATAGCCAGTATTTTCTTCAAAACGTTTTTTTTCATTAATTAATAGAAATATCAATTCTCATACCTTCTCCGTAATATTTTAACATTTTAAAACGAAAAATATCATAACATTTCACATATAAAAGTTACATTGTTTACATTCACAGTGTATCTAAAAATAATCGTAAAATTCCAATTTCAATAATTTTCCTACAAATATAAACTATTTCAAGTCATTATAATACATATTTCATTGTTAGCGTAGGTTACAGCAGTCGCAATAACGTTACTGCGAATAACAGTTTCAATTAGATTTTATTCAAATCACAATTTCTATGTGTGCGTATTTAATTACATTATTACGAGCAATATTTTTAATTATATCACGATGAATGATAAACGATGTACATATGAAACGCAAAATCTAAACGAAAGAACTTCTAACAGTTTATCGGTTTCGTTCTGGCGATATATCACTCGAGAGTATTAGCAAATTAGCGGTATAATCCAGTGAAACAGCCATTAAGCGGCAGAACAAATTGAAGAAATGGTGGACGCTCACCGTGCAACCATATCGAGAGAGTCATCGGCGAGCTCGGAACGATGTTTAAACTCGATATGTTGTTACGTCTTTATTGCTTAAAACCGTCGAGGAGCTTTGCACTCGCCTAATACCGTATGTGCGTCACGTAATGAAAGGTATCGGTGCTCCTCCTAACCTTCGTCCGCGACACATCGACGGCGACAAATCTGGTTAACCGACGAACCCGTTCTAAGCGCGGAGACAGCGCGGTTGGGCAATTGCCGAGGTAATTCGCCATTATGTTTTTGAAACCGGACGATCTTCGGCAGGCATTGCAAGCTCTTATCTCATCCCCCGCTCCCTTTTACTTACTTCTACACGCTTTTTACGAGCTGTTTGCATGCAACCCTGTACTTTAAGTCAATTAGGATGTTTAAGGTAACAGTTCCAATACATGATCAAAGAGTTTCATGATCCCTGAAACGTACTAGAATAGAACAGGAAATACGCTGGGAGAATATTGAGCTTTCTGAACGTTTTCACACTTCGAAAGAAAATTATTGAATGAGTGTACAAAATTTTGATGAGTTTCTGTGTAAATGGATTGTAAGTTTTAGTTTACTGAGAATAAATTGTTCAGTCAAGTACTGTTAATATTATTAATATTATTGTATTATATAATATACTGTTATTATGTAATACTAATGTTATAATATTGATATTAATGTTATTGTTAATCGATTTGCACTGGCTAAATTGTGTATTGGTTAAAAATCAGCCCATTGGTTTAAATTCCGCGAACTATTTTTCGCAAGTCAAAATCGACAAAGTAGACTCTGCAAACACGACATAAATATATTTTATGGTACTTTTAATATTTGCTTTTCCGCCAAACTCGCGCATGTTATTCACACGTAATTTATTAATGAATTTGATTAAAAAAGGCTCAGACGAATTTAGGGAATAAAAAGAGATTGCATGGACAAGACAAAAGGGTTCATTTATTTATTTTAAATAATTAAATAGTATATTCTATTATATTCCATACTCCCTTACAAATCTTCTTAATGTTATCATTATCTCAAACTCTTCGTTGTGCTAGTTTGAAGTTTTTTTCGTACAAAATAATTAATAATAAACTAATAAGAGTCGTAAGATATTTTTATTTTAAATTCACGAGGTATTATATATACGCAGCAGTTAAGAAATCAGCATACAATTAGAATGAGAAATTATTTCTTGTTTGAAGTTATCCAAATAACGAAAATTTTAATATAGATAGAGTATTTAAGTTTTGAAATTTTAAATTGTACTTTATGTCTCATACTTGTACTGTACAACGATATACTTCTTAATTCAACATTTTTAATATCAGACATGCATACTGAAAGATTTTATCTTTAACTTCTGCAAATTAATGCAATTATTTACAGTAACTTAAGTATGTTTTTTTAATCTTTATATTAGCAACCAAAGTGTCTGTATTTATTCAAATTTTAGTATTACAATATTTTCATGTAAATTCCTCATTTTGTTTGAACTTTTTTTCGTTATCTTCTACCGTTCACAAGATAATCTACGGGAAAGAAAAATTTGCGTTTTGTTCAAAAGATGGTTTCATCCCTTCAAAATAAAATTCGTCACAAAAAAAAACTCAACTTATAGTCTACTTACACACAGAATTTCCGGGTTCGATAACTTCCGTTGTTAATATTTTTCTTCAACGCCAATTGTTGTATTGTGACCATTGTATTGTTTTCAACCAATTTGGAAGCTCCTATCCTCGGTGACCATCGCAGCAGTCAACATGTTCAACGAACGAAGCAATTGAAAACATAAAAAGAAATTCTTACACCTACGCTTACCATTTATCTCCATTATGAAAGAATCAATTTTTATTCCTCGTTCGAGCCGTTCTTCGCGAAGCGAGCCTGAAATGTTATTTCTCTCGAAGGAGGAAGAAGTATCGCGCATACTACGAGGCGAAGCCTTGTCCTTGTTTCAATTAAAGCGACACAGTTACAGAGAGAAAAAAAGCGACACGATTCAGTCTCGTCGTGTCCCCCTCTTCTTGTTTCATCGGTTCCATGGCCGACGCATGAAAATAATTCGGTTAATAGGAATGGAGCAAAAGACGCGGTCGCGGCGACAGATTTATCAGTCGTTTAGCAACGGCGAAAAATGTCGGCTTTAATCCCCAGCGGAATGAACGCCGCGATCTCGTTAGCCACGGGATACACGGACGAAAAAAAAATACCCCGACGAATCACGGAGTCGCGTAATTACCGGGTATTGCCGAGTCGGGGTTGATTTGCATATCGATGCAATTACGATTCACCGGCGTAATCCCATTTACGTCGATTATTATGGCTCGCGAAAGCTCACGAAGTGTTATTGTTGTAACCCGCGTACCACGGTACGTCAACGATGTCTCGTGCAGCGAATATTAATTCCCCGAACACGTTTATTGTTATTTTACGACATAAGACGCAGAAAGACACTTCTCTCCACTCGGTCGTTTAAGATTGAACATAGTATGCGCTACTGACAATTTTAATTACCTTGTTTTCGTTCACCGCTACAACACGATATAGTTGTTATTTTTATTTCGATAGAAACGAACCTTGCGAATGACTGTCCGGGCGTTTTCCAACGCACTAACTATAAATATGCAACAAACCTCCCTCAAGCTGTTACACAACACCACTAAAATCATATTACACTATGCACGTGCAATTAATTGCGAAGAGAAAGTGTAATTGTAAGGTATGAATTCGATTTGTCAATGAATATCTAGGGAACTTATGGAAGCGAGTGCTTGCAAGAAATGTGTGCGCAGAATATAAATTTAATAAAGAGTGGGAGACAGTATCAGGACTTCCATCGCTTTAATTTGCTGGGAAAAAGTAACACTTTACCGTAATTGATGTAGCATGAAACTGTGAAAACAGCTTTAGTTATGTAATAGATATTGAGTTCGTACTTTGGAAAACATATTTCAAATTATGCTACTGAATTATTGTTCAGATTAATGTGCGATAAAGCGTGACATAATGAAATTCGTTCTGTACCGAAGGTACTATTACCGGGTATTCACTTCCAGGAATGTTAACAAGTTACTATAAACGTTTCTTATTCAAATCTTCAATTTGTTCTATCAAATGCTCTTTATTGCATTTACAGAAGTGAAGTAATGTGCAAGAAATGTTAGAATAAAATCATTCAACAGCGGTGAAAGAAGTAATAATCTTATTCTATGACAAAAAATTGACATTTATGATTGGCAAATGATAATATCGCTCCAGTGCACTAACCTCTGTTCTTTAACTCGTAATGCAGGTATTCAGTTGAATTTTTGCAACATGCAGAACCGTATTGCTAATCATCAATAAACCAGACGTGATTTTTTTTTCATATTCAGTACACCTTTCACTTCAGTACTTCAACCATCAAGAAGTACAAAGTATATGTAAACAAGTTAAATGTATCCACCTAGGAGAATGCTAATGTTAAATAGTTATTGGAGAAATAAGCTTTATTATACACATTTAATTTTTAATACAGTTCGTTATATAAAATTTGATAGTTTACATATATTTAAGGATGTAGAAGGTGTTGATTCATAATAAACGTTCAAATATTTTTCACTAAAAAAAACAGGACTAAAACAATTTATGTAGTTTCAAATTCTGCATATTTTTTACGTTATTTACATTATTTTCCATATTAGTATTTTCAAAATTTATTTTCTCCACAAAATATTTCATCGTTTGAAATTGTCTTAACACTTGGATAACCGTCTAAAAAAATTGTAGCTCTAATCTTTTTCGTTAACTTTAATTTAAACTCATTTCACCGATTTTATTAAAAATTGTGTTTCTATAAAATCAAGAAAGGTGTTTGATGAATTACAAATAACCCTAGCTCAAGACATAATAATTAAGAAAGGAAAAAATATACAAAATAAAAGGCAATGAGTTGCTAAGGGAAAAGTGAGAGACCTCCTCATTTGGTTGGCTAAGTGTTAAAATTATAGGTCATATGCCATCGAACTTGTTTTAATATAAGATACAACCTTACATTATAAAAAACACAACAGATGTTGATATGCATAAAGATGTCGATGACTTTGGAATCATCCTCAAAATAACCTTGGGGGACTTTTTCTATCATCGCCTGATGCACATGTTGAAATCATATTAAGTCTTATTCTATTTATTTTACTTTTCGAAACAAGTCGAAACAATATCCATACATGTTTATAAGTAAGATTCAGCGTTTTATAAATATTTAATCAGTTTTCCACTTTTCATGCGTAAATCCAAAGTTGGGTTCTGTAATAGTATTGAAAACATGCCTAAATTATATTTCATATTACGATAATAAGTTGCAAGAGAAAATTTTCGAATTTTTCACAAACCGACACATTAAAATTACATCAATAACACAATCGACATACTAATACTCTAAAAAAATAAACGTAATTGTTAATAAAATATTATTGCATCATTTTCAATATTAAACAATTCATAAAACAAGATTAAAGTTATTTAGTTTAAAGAGATCAGTAGAAAACTTATTTTATGTAAGCTTTGCGTATCAAATGAGACGTTATATTTTATAATTTGGTAAATTTCTAAAGTTTATTTACATAAGGTGGTAAAAGAAATATTATTTTATTACTTTTAAATTCAAAATGAAGTAAAATAAACAACAACAGTGATCTAATTTTTTACTTTTAAAACATATTTGAATATTTATATTTTATATTTGAAGCTATAAAAAACGTATCTTTATATTTGATAGTTAATTTTAAAATGATTTCTAACATATTGTGTAATCCTGTTTTTACAATTTACATATTTTTAGTCGTATATCTATACGACCTTCTTCAACAAGTTAAGTTTAAATCCTCTTTACAGCTAAGTTATTTAACATTTTTTGAAAAGTGAAGGAATAATTATAAATTCTCTTCGTACGATTTTAAAGACAAGAAATCTCGAGGACTCTTCTGAAGAATCATTTGTACAATCAAAGTAGAATAATTTATATATTTTTTGTTGCTTTTACACGAAGAATATTTATGACCACTCCTTCATTTCTTTCAATTTCAAGCAATTTTATTCTAAAAAGATTTAAATCAATTTTTTAAGAAAACCATACAGTATAAACTATATAAATTATACACAGTGAATCGCATAATATATAACAATTTATTCTATCATTAATCATTAAGGATAAGGACAAACAGTTTCCAGTTTTATATTTCAGGTTTACAAACTTTACTCACACTACTGGCTCGACTTCCCTTCGATGACATATGTTCGTAATATCAGGGATCCTCAAACGCGATAATTAAGGTTATATTTCACCACAACTTTCCTTACGTTATACTAGACATTTGCGATTAAAATTGTGGTAGTCGAACGACTCGACGCCTACGCGAGTCGAGTATTTAAATCGGAATCCGACAAACGCTGTGAAAGTAATCGTACGATCCTGTTCTTGGTTTTTCAGTCAGAAGAGGCAGCAGCAGCAGCAGCAGCAATATCACCAACAGCAACATCAACAGTATCAACAACAGCGTCAGAGTCAACGGCAGCATCAGCATCAGCATCAACAGCAACAACAGCAACATCAGCAACATCAGCAACATCAGCAACATCAGCATCAAGATCAACATCAAAATCAGCATCAACAGCACCAAAACCAACACCAGCATCAACTTCAACATCAACACCAGCATCAGCATCAGCATGCCTCCTGGCACAGGACCACTTTAGCATCCTGACCACGGTAACCTTGACCCTCACCATAAACCAAGTACTAGCTGTGCTGTATATGGAGAAAGGATTGCTGCTAGCCAAGAAATACGTATTGGTGCCGATCCCTTTTGCGGGTTCCGTCTTGAAAACAGCCCTTAAAGTCTTATCATTGCGACGGAGACACGGAACGAACCTTCGACCAGTGTCCCTACACACTGAGTATCTATTCCGTTGAGTTTCCCGTGATTCTCTTCGTCACAGCTCGTCGCTTTGATCACCTTTGACGCACAGGTTTCATCGTGGATGTCACCGTCAAGAGCTCCTACACTCGTGATTTTCTCCGTAAAGAGAGTTTCTATCGTGGTTCCGTTTCTGACGTGTGGTCGATATTGTATGGTTCCTTTGTATATACCTTGAAGTCTCTTTTGTCGAATCCTAATTAATTTAACAGTAGAACTATGGTATCCGTCAAAATGACGGGTTTCAGTATTCATATTTCACAATTATTGATATTTTAGAAGTGATGAATATCCGAAATGAGTTTAAAAATAGTTTCACTTGGATACTAGGAGAAATATACGAAGAAATCGAGATAAAGATGTTGGCGCCATTTTTAGAAGATTATATATTAACCGTATTAAACGCTCGATATTTCTAGTGTTAATTAACTTGTTATCGTGAATAGATGTTTAATACTATTTCTATCGATGGTGTCAAAAGACATCTTTTGAAATTGTAACTTAAAATCATTTTCCAAGTTTAGTCGAATATTCTGTATTGACTTTCCGAATTTTCCAATAAAGATTATAAAGTTAACCATAGGAAATATCCAAAATTCGATTAAGCAAAATTATTAAACTGAGAAAATCAATTCAAGTTAAAATTTCAAAACGTGCCTCTCGGCACCTTCGGTGGAAATAGTATTAATATATTATGTTCAACTTTTTGATCACCATTCCATTTGCTTCGTTAATTCGAAAACATTCGAATGCTTATGGAAAATCCTTTGAAATTGAAATTATTTAGTTTGTATATATTGTGATAAAAAAAATACTTTAAATACGTCGATCATATAATTGTCGTAATGTTCGGTTTATTTCTAGAGATATTTTAATGATAACCAGTACTTGGTGACGCAAGTTTTTTGTACTTATTCAGTTTGGCAGTGCAATATTTGTATTTCTCTTCAAAGATCAAAGATTCTAAACAAACTCAATAAATCGTCGAGTCTACAAAAGCTGCTGTGTATTTGATTTGGCGTTCGACGTGTGAGGAAGATTGACTCGAAGAAAGAAATATTGAGTACACCTTCGCGTTAAGGACTCTCGTTTTTATTAGGAATTTTTAACACTTCAATTCTGAATATTAAAATTCGAGAATCAGATAAAATACATTGATGTTTAGAATTAAAATGTTATTCAGGCGTGTGATTTACGATAAGCAAATTAAGTGTTGAAAATTGCTAAATTGACCATCGAACCGAACAATGATAAATAATGTATCGATGTAAAGATGCTGGTATGTGCAATATACGAACACTGTGGTAAAATGAAAGTTTCCATATCACATCCATTTGGATACTTCGACGATTAATTCCTTAATTGTCTGTAATCATTCATTTGCAATGCCATTAAGTTTGCCTATAAGTTTGTGCATAATTTTACAAGTAGTTCATTGAAAATTATGAATAGAAAATATTAATAAAAAACCGTTATCTCTTATTTTCATATTTGAAACATGGAATGAAGGATTACGGCTTTGATACGAAAGGCGTTCATTTTTGTCGATAATTTTAATTTTATTAATCGTGGTTCACACGTGACGCAAACATAAATCGCCAATGAAACATAAAATTCAAACGGTTCATTGGAACTAAGACACTGTGACTAGAAGTCAACATATTAACATGTTACATATAACTGAAAATTAACGCCAAAATTACCATTGATATTAGGTGATGAACACGCAAATTTAGGGATCGACGATGTGTGACTCGACATCGAACGAGTAAAACTGAATTTAGAAAGGCGAGAAAGCTGCACAGATCGTTACAAGGATAAACATTGCCAGAAATCAGATTTCGAGGCTTGATCTTTGTTCTCGTAGAGCGGCGAGATGTGACTCACTCGTTCCTTTTAGAAGAAATAGAAGAATCCTGCGTAGCGAGTATCAAAAGGTATTTACCCACAGACAGATAGAATGTTAAAATTCTGATAGAGAACGCAAATTGGGAGCGGAATGTAAATAAAGTGTTTCTCGTGCTGTGCGAAGTGCAATGTATCATAAATGAATGTAATTTCATTGATATCCAACGCAAATTTACATGCCCATAAGTGAACTGTGTAAATGGTACACGTTATCTTCCGAACACACCGAGATCTTTATATTTTAGATAACTTCTGTTCGTGTGCACGATTCTTGACAGATTAGAATTTCGATGTTATAAGTATATATCAAGCTGAAAAATGTTCGTTTGGTAATCGATGTATGGTAGAGAACGAATGTATTGACATCTACAAGAATAACGAAACATCCTCGGCAAGAAGATTCAAATTATGAGAACAGTAACTATTACATATATTTTATATACTATAATCTAATAACAATATTTTAAAGTAGATTGTATATTGAAAGTCATGATTGGAAAATGGAAGACGAGGAGATAGAATTAGTCTTGTAGATGCTAAAATATTCAATTTTCATTTTGAAAATTAGTACGCACTTGGAAACATTACCTCAATATTTTAAGTATTGATATAAAGAAACTAAATTCGTTTTATTTAATTACTGTGGAGACTGTATATTTGTTAATTTGACACGTTATGTGTCTTGATGTTTTTGTTTCAGGCTTTCCATTCGCGTTAAGTGAGTCATCATATGCCCACATATTAAAAGATACCAAAAAATTACAAATATAAATAATATACATTATTGTAACGATAAAAATGCAAATGGTAATTATGTTAATGAGAAAATGCGATGTATAAAGTATACTTTGTAACGAAATTAGTGTTTTTGTTGAACGATTAGAATTAATTGGTAATATTGCATTGTCGTAGAAAGTTTTCATTGTCTGATCATTCAAGGATTGTTTTCAAGGATATTTTGTAAATTTTCTGACCAGATGTTTCAAAGTAATTATACAATTTACAATTAACATAAAGAGGCTTATAAAGAAATAAAAGTATAATAAAATACGAATAAATAATACATATATTGTCTCCATTTCATGTTATATTGTAATAATCTACATTTCCGAGAATAATTGGTTCTAAATGTTCAAGCGACGGTATATTTGTTGTGTTAACAAAAAAAATCGTCACCGGTCAGATAGAGTTATTTATCGTAAATTACTAATAACATATGGAGCACAAAATGCGTGATATAATTAATGGATTTAACAAATATAAATTGAAAATGTTTTGTTATTTATGCCAGTAAGTAAATTTTATTTTTAAAGGATAGTAGTTTCAATCAAATGTATCTTCATGAATGTTTATTTGCATTCGTTCGAATTACATTAATCCTAGAGCTATTTTCTAGATGGTTCTGCTGCATGTTCTAGGGATATTGTACACAAGTGCGTACTAACAAACATTTGTTAGCATAACATGTTTCGTGCAGAAATATGTATATTCGAAACTACCGATGGAAGTTCAAAAATAAATCAAAACGTGAATGATAATATTAAAAAAGTAGGTTTAATTGTAAAAAATACAGTCATTTTAGATTCGTCATAGCACAATCTATTTCCTTTTTTAAGATAAGCTGAAATAACAGACGACACAGTTGACAATGCTATCCATGTGGCACGAAACGTGTTAAGCGTATATTTTCAAATGAATACTTTTATCGAAGACTAATCTTAGTAGAACTTAATCGATTATTTAGTCAAACGAAATAATGGTTACAACCGGCGAAAAAAACGATTAATTTTATTATCGGTACAAAATGTGTTTGAAATGAACCTAATGTTTCTTGTTGATTATTTCATTCAAACGTTGAGTTTTTCATTGAGTTCCGTACTCTATTTTGTTCTCACGTTTTCCAAACAATATTGTTATTCAACCACTGTTACAATCTGTTCATAGTATAAATAATTCTCTTGTCGAGAATTCGATAAACAGACAGTACGTATAAGTAAAAAAAAGACAACAACGTGCAATAATAACCTTTTCATGTGAACATTTGACGTCGTAGAAATACGAAAATCCATGCGGTCCAATCGGGACGAACATCAATGAAAAATAAAAATAAGAAATATTTCGCTTACTTTCTGCAACAATGACATAGCTCGAAAATCATGACATTCTGGAAAACGAGTTTCGAGGTTTTAATTGTTACAACTTTATGAAAACATCATATACCAAAGCCAAATAGGTATCAAAAAAAGTACTACTCCGAGGCAGAAACATTATACTATCGTCATACGATGACATCAATGTTCAAGGTTGCTTTTTCTACACCCATAACTCAAAAATAAAAAATTGAACATCGTGCAATTTTTTCCACAAATAAGTAAATGATCTTACGTCTAAGTCGAGTTTACATAGAAAAGGGTACAGTCAAGAATTTGTGGGAGTGAAGATAAAATATGTCGCGAAGATGATGGATCATCGATACAGTAATCCACAAAAAGCATTTAACAAATTAACTGCGACGTGGGTTCCCAGCGACCGGCACTGAACTTTCCATTTACGTGGCGCTGGTCCTCAGTGATCGGCAATAGAAAATTTAATATATAATGGTGTAGAATTGAAATGATATTTCAAAAGAAATATATACTTTCTTAATGGATTTTATTGAAACACATTACTAGAAATGTAAACAATAAATTTGCGGAACAAGCTAATTTGACTATTATTAAATTTTATAAACATTATTTGGTAAATGCTTGGGTCGACTTTGATTGATGCAGTTACATAAATATGTATCCTAATTGTCTAGTTTTAACCCCTAGCCTTATAATATCGTATGAGACTCGTGGTGAAGATTCTGAAAAAATTGTATAAATGCAAATGTTATTCAGTTGTTGTGAGTTCAAAGTAAAAATAGTTTATTTGTTATCAACCGTTATGCTTTAAATTAAACATAGAAATAGAAGGAGCAAAAATTCCTTTTTTTCTAGTAAATTGTTAATCACAAAATAGTCCTAACGAGTGCAATTATAAAGAAAATCGTAGGGCAAGGGGTTAAACCAATAATTTTCTAGATCTAAATGAACGAATATTAATTTTTCTAAGAACGATAGAACAAACTGTACAGTAAATGCCCATAAATCTATTGTTAAACAGAGGTAAGGTTTTTTTGGGCAAGTATTACGAAAAGTGACTACGTTCTTGATACAAGTTTTAGCTTAATATTTCATGCAAAAAATGTTTTTACGTGTACATGGCGCGTAAACGGAAAGTTAGCTAAAATCAACGCCGTAGTAGACGTGTTAAAAAATGCGTGTAACGAAAATTGACTGAAACGTTTTATGCAATCCGTCAAAAAGGCGCCATATTGAAACTATCATGCCTGAAAATCGATGGAGACTCTTGTATCGCTTGTCACGAAGGACTTAATATAGCCGCTACTAATTAGGTCAGATCAATTTTTTATAGCCTAGATCTGTCGAGGTTTCAGTTGACCCGTGTGTAAGTACTCGTTCGTCACATTTTCGATTATTTATATCAAACGGTATTTACATTAAAGGTTAACGAACGAGCACAACACGAAAGAGAACTGAGAATATTAATCATGTAAACGTGCAATCTGTTAAGCATCAACAAAAGTTGACACAAATGCAGGCAACTACAATTACGCAACTGGTCGCCAGAAATATTAACGACCAATAAAGACCGACAGCAGTAAAAAATGAAACCATGTTGCCTCACGATTCGAACAGAGGAACGTGCTTGGAAGAGCGTCTCATAAAGCTGTCGAATATGTTAAAAAAAATTACCAAACACGATTTGATTTAACACTAAAAATACCAGACAGGTCAAAATGACCCATTCCTGCTTTTTTCTTTTTGCAATTATTAAAAAGGTATCAGATGTTTCTCGGAGAAGTTACTAAAGAAATTGATTCAGCAATACGCAAACTGAATTGTAAATCAATTAAATTCTGAATATATGTACTAGAGTTTCTATAGAGGAATTTCGATAAGTCAATGTAACTGTAACGATTATTTTCGATTTCTTCAGACATTCATTATAGTATTCAAGTGAAACTATTTATTTCCAAGATCACTTCGAATATTCAATGCTTTTAAGATATCAATAACTGCGAAACAAAGAAACAGAAACCAGTCATTTTTACTAGTACGGTAGTTCTAGTGTTAACGTACTCCAATTTGTACTCTAAACTTGATAACAGGGACAAACATCGATCAAACATTTCATTCAATGTGATTTGTAGCACTTCTAAGATTCGTTTTGATAACAATAGTCTTAACGCATACTACAGCTTCGTTTTTTATTAATCCTTTGAATTCTTCATTATGAAACATATCATACCTATATACCGTGTAAATAATTACCATTTTTATTATCGACAAACAGTCCTACGCGTGCTGTTAAAAAGTATCTTTAACAATAAACGTACCGCGACCGATCGAGTAACCGGTTTTAAAATTTAATTGAAAATTCTGCGTTTTTCTTCATTCGCTTAACTTTATATCAATTCTTATATTGTCCGATTAATCGGTTTTTCAATTTTCCTTTTTCTTCTATTTCCGTTTCCAACAAGAAAAATAGATCATCTAACTTGTTTCCCTTTATTTTATAACCAATTATTTGACTGATTACGGTAGAAATGTGTATATAAAGTGTCGGTACGTTTAGTGTTAAAGAATAGGAAAAGAACTAATTGAATTACTTTTCGTTTCATCGAATGTACGAATAGCTACGATTGTTGAATAAATTATTTTCGATATGCTTTAGTTCGATTAAGCGCTTGGACGAATACATTAAGTATGCAGAATTTATTAAGTAGCCATTTCTTGCGTACGCCATACGCCAAGCGTTTGAATGTTTGCATAACAAGAGTTCGAAATACTCTATTTTCCTGAGAGAGTTAGTTAATCGTATGCTGGTTGTATTACTTGTAAACTCGACTCCGACAAGCAAGATCGAAGTGTTGAAGACTCGATCTGCGGTGCGACCTTGTATCCAAGAAAGAAGAAAAAAGTGTGACTATGCGCGTCTGAAACGACGAAAATAGGTGCTATTCGATAGTTAAATGGAAACGGAAAATGTATTTCGATGAACAAAAGACACGGGAAGAGCGTATAGGTAGATCTTTTAGGTAGAAAATATTTTACATATTGTATACATAGGACACACAGATGTACCGCGTAACGATGTATGCACATTTGAGTGCACCTATTAAAGAGGACTTCTAAATAACGTTTCTCGGTGGTTGTCAATCATTTGCGAGCAAAAAACGTTTAACAATCATACACTTTTTTTTCATTGATTTATGAAGAGGCAGTTAAAATATTACAAAGATTTTATTAATTATTTCTGAAAGTTTAATTTAATTAAATTATTTATTGTAGTTTATACGTAATACTCAAACCAAGGATCACTATCACGTTCTTTTATATTCGAGGAAAAAAACAATATAAAATATTATAAATTTCACAACGAACAGAATGAAAACTTTTATAACTGTAAAAATTATTCGTGTAGAAAGGTGTAATTAAGATTTTTATATAACATGTGAAGCATACATTGAAAATGTACTAAAATATAGTAAAAATAAATATATTTAACTTCTTCAAAGGTATCAGAGGTAAATACAGAACATAGTATACAAATTTAACGTAAACATATTTCTATTGTAGTGTTTGTATACCTTGAAATTTTATACGAAATCGTCAGCAATTCTTATTATTAACGCAATTTTTCAATTGCATAGACTCTTTCGACTACTTTTTTAAGTTATTTAAAAACATTATTTTATTTCGCTTCCATGATGTTAAATACTAATTCATGAATAATAATACGAATGTAATAGTAAAGAAATTATTAATCATTCTCGAAAAGGAAAGTAAATTAGTAGCTGTCAGTCTCTTCTCCACTGTTATTGTTGATTATTTAACTTAATAGCCGAACATCTAGAAAAATCAATTGAAATGTCGCTTTCACTTTCTTAGCGCACGATAAAATATTAAAACTCATGGACTAGCATAATTCCTTTCAAAATGTATTATTTATTATTTATTACTTAATATTAGCTATCACTTACGAATTAACCAATTAAAAACACGTAATGATGTTTATACGGAAATATTGGAAAATTAATATTTAAGAATCTATTTATTAAATATTGTTGGCATTGTTGGTGAGGTTTCGCAACTGGGGTTCGCAAATATCAAACAGACAAGCACCGAGAAAGTCGATTGTTATCAAACGGACTACAATTTACTCGATTGCGATGAGAATAACAGATGGACACCTCCGACATTTGTACCAGATGGAGTTTTATAACGGAATTGTATACTATTATCGCGCGTATAAAAATAGATGATACATTCAATGTCCGATTATATGTTCCCGATTTGCAGTTAACAGGTTGCCGTGTACTACCGTTGTTCACCGAGGATTCATATTATTCTTGATTTATGGACAATAAAAATGTCCTGCATCACGCAATGAAAGGTGGGCGTGTTAAATAATTCAGCAAATTGCGAGCATTATAATCTCAACGAGTTCAGAGAGAATGTAGTTGGTGGAATGCACGATTTAATTACCTAAAGGACGAGAAAGATCTTCACTTATCGAAGATCTAGAAAATGTCCAAGATATTAAACAAAGGTAATTCGAAATTTGATAAGTTTCTAGTAATTACTAAAGCGAAGGAAACGGTCAATGATAACTCATGAACTAATACTATTAAAGAAATCGCGTTTTCTATTTTTACAATATAAGTTAAATAATAACCGAATTATTCGATGTTACCAATCACTGTAAATCAAACATCCAACTTACTTCAAGAGTGCAAAGATAGATGGAAATAAGTATTAGAAATTTTGTGGGAATATTTCGTCTATTCATTTTCTTAATACCTTACAGAACAAAATTTAATAGTAATAATCTGTCTATATTATGCTATTAATTCGTCTCAGTAAGCATAAGACACTTACAAAAGAAAGACCTCGTGCATTACACTAATATTAAATACAATCGTGTCACATTATCATCAGTATTATCTTAATTATTTAATTTACAATATTGAAACAAAGAAATACTATTTGCTTTAAATAGCATTATGAATATAAATATTTTTGAATCGCCTTTCTTTAAAATCCCAAGTAAATGCTGTAAGGATAGAAGTAATTCTGAAGAAGCTTACAGCTTCTTTGTAAAATGCATGTATTACTTTCTCTGAAACCAGAAATTAGTATTTTTTCATTCAAAGACCCATCATTTTTTTTAGTTACATTCTTTCTTCGGAAAAAGTGTGCTGAGTGATTTAAAAAATTGACTGGTTTCTTCATAGTTGTTTTTACAGTTTTTAATCCTTTTGGGTGATCTTGATGTTGGATTAATGTACTATGTGCGGTGAACATGTACTAATGTTTAGCAGCCATATTTAAGAAATATACCTATGAGATTTTCGTATAATGTAGAGTTTAGCACCAAAAGAATTAGGAACTGAGCATTTCACCCATTGGAATGAAAAGTAAAAGCTAAGGCAATGATCATTCTTTTATAATATAAATAAAACTTGTTCGTAAGTTCGGAAAACTTCGAGGTCTGTAGAAAAGAAGTCATTCGGGAGTCTATTGTGTAACTAAACAGATCTCATGTTTAACACGAAAGAATGCCTTGTATATTTTTATTCAGATATACTTAAGAAGCATTTAGATAGACTGACAAGAGACTGCTCGACATCGTGTTCACTGCGATCGTGGTTCACAATATTAATTATTATCACTACCCACGTAACACGTGGAATGTATAGATTTGTACTTGTTTGTTTATTTATTGTTAGGTAGCAACCATGAAATGAAAAAAGAAAATAAACCCACAAGTGAAAAATTTGTGGCGCGAGGAAGATCCAACTTTTAGATCATCCTTGACTGTTTAGCCTTTAGATTTTATTAGCCACATAAGAACGACTAAAGCATTATTTTGTTGATATATATTGTACGACATTATTGATTATAAATCATGAATAATCTGTAAATATATGAGACCAACACAACTTTGTCTATTTTTCTCGACAAGCAACCGTAAGATCCTTATTATATCGAGATAAACAGAAGTATTTATTACGATCTGTTTATTTAAGATGTACAAGTTATTATTACATTTGATAATTTATTTCATTTAAAACTTTCTCATTTATATAAAAGAGGAAATAACTGTTTATAATGTATTATTTTCCAAAAATTTGTAAATTGTTCGATAAAAATGTCATGAATTTGAAACTTATATTGCCAGTAGTAATAATAGACATTCTTAAATAAATTTGTACATTTTTGCACGTATTATATATTATACGTTAACACAAAAAGGAGAATATACGTAACGCAAAATTTAATATCAAATACCCACATATTCTCTTTTTTCTTTTTCCAATGTAAATATTTTGTTTATTGACAGAGTACATAAAAAATGTACAGAAGTTTTATATTTATAACTATTTCACGATTATATAACTTTTCAACAAAATATACATACTGTCAATAGAAACAAATCAATAATATTATAAGTTAATGAACGTATAAATTAGTATATTATTTATAGAAAAAGAATATTCATTTCGAAAGTCTCTATTAAATGAATTTAAAATTGGCGCCACTACATAAAGTTCCCACAAGATTGATTATTGGTTTTCTGGTTATTGTTATTTTAGCTATAACACAAGCAATTCATTGTGAAGTAGACGCCACTTATTCCATCATACGTAAGTAAAAATTGATTAGAATTATTTGAAAATAGTAAATATTATCGGAAGAAAAAAATGCCACTAACAAGTCGCGAGCGTTACGTTTTGTTGGCAGCCATTTTGTTGAAAACACGCGCGCGCGGCTTGGCCACAAACAAAAAATAGTCAGTGAGCTACAGTGCTGTGAGTACGTAGAATTTTTCAATCGTTCGAATGTTTTGTGTCAGTTTTTGTAGATAACTTGTGTTATAATCTGCGGTCGAAGTTTCTTGACAATTAGTATCGTGCTGGTAGTGTACGAAAGGCGTCGCTGTCAAAGAAACGTGTGAACGCGTTTGATTGGTCGAAACAAAAAAATCCGCGAAGATACCGACTGCATGAAATGCCACATAATGCGGAAGAATTTCATCGATGCACCTTATGTCTGGTTTAACCTTACTTATAATATTGCTCCCGATAAGAGTTATAATTCAACTTATATTTGAATTGTGAATATTCGCGATGTATACAATAGGAATAAACCAGAGTCAGCACATTGAAGTACTATAATGCATGACGCACAGGGAATACAAGCATGCACACATAAACGCACACTTCAAAGTGATAGAGGTCACTAGCCTTACGCACCACAGGGTCGTGTTCTCGTTTTACCTCGGTACCGTGGAAACTTCTTTTAAGCATATCACATATTGTCCTGATCGGATTGTTTCTGTGACCGTCAGCCATAATGCGAAAATAAGAGTTCTCTTTGAGAACGAAAGAGGGGCAAAGGGATAGCACGAGAGAGCGAGAGGGAGAAAAGGAAAGAGACAACAGAGTTGATTGACACGTCCCTGTGGTTTTATAAACTCATACCAGTGCGCAGTATTTTATGTATCATCGATTCAATATTTCTTTTGAACAATAATTAGCTTTGTTTAATGTTATCAATGGTTATTATTGTTTCATTCTTACGGTCTCTCGCTTCACTGTCGTAATCAGATTGTCAAAGGGAGGATAAGTGAGGTTATAAACGTGTCGGCCAATAATGTTATACTCCGATGGTGTCATTAAGTAACTTGCGAGTCAAACAAATGTCACGGTTTTCATGAAAGTGTGATTGACTTGTGATACAAAGTGCATCCATTATTATACAGTGACTACGTATAATTGAAGGTAATTCAAAATGTGTAGAACGCAATTACCTTAACCTTTTGTTAAGTACTCATTCAGATTAGTAACTCACAATAAAGACTATACGAATATATAATTTTTTTCTTAGCTTGAACTATAATATCTTAATTTATTTCTTCAATTTATTTATCCGAATTACGAATGCTTTCGTTTCTGCAAATAAATATGGTGACATACATGTTGGGACATCATTAATGCAGATTTTATTACGAAATATCAGTACTTACGAATTATGAATTCTATGTTATAATTTAATACGATAATCTTTATATGTTATTCGGTTAATATTACAAATTTTTTTACTTCAATTGATATCTAATGTCATCGAATGTACAAAAATGCAAGATATTTATATTATATGTATAAATTGTACAATACTGGTATTTGAAATTGATATACATTGAAGAGACTTTTGTTTATACTTGCAAAATATTGTTTCCTATATCGTAAAGTAATTCTAACCTTAAAACAATAGGTAAATTGCATCTGCGCGATCGTTTTTATCGACTATCTGTCGATACAAATTGTTCATGAAAAATTATTAACCGTAATTTTTATAATGATGCCCTATTTATTATTCTAATTTCTTTTTTTATTTTTCAGAATAAAAATGAAGAATACAAATCAGTAAGAAATAATGTATTTTTTAAAAGAACAAATATCCAACTTCTTATGAGATGAGTGGATACCTGCTCACATGATAATATGATCACATAAGATTGAAACTATTCTCGAAACTTCATTTCTTAAAATGTTTTTACATGTTAAATTACTACAAACGTGTCTTTGAAGAAAATAAACATAACAATGGCGGATACTAAAATAGAAAATATAGATTTGAAAAAAGCAGGGAATGTAACGGATGTATTAAATGATTCAACTACTTCAAAAGATAATAATGAAGAAGTTGAAAAGCATGTAGAAGATGTTCCCAATGAGAATAAGGTAGATGAAAATGATTCTTGTGAAAATAAATCAAAGGTGATTAATGATATTGAAATAAAGGAACCTGGAAAAAGAGTTATACCTGAAGACTTAAAGGCATCTGAGAATGTGACGAGTAAAAATGATTCTGAAACTTGTAGTAAAGAAGAAATAAAGTCAAGCATGGAACATGAAGAAATAGATCGAAAAGTGGAAAAGCCTAAACCTGACCACTTAACTGTAAAAGTTAATGATTCACAATCCATAAATAACGTTTCAGAGGAAGAAAAAACATTAAATGAAATATCAAAAGCCGTGCATGAAAGTTTCAATTCAAGTGATGTTTCTTGCTCTATCATAAAGTCTAAAGATGTTAAAGAGGAAGATAAGAGCATTGTTGATGAAAGTCAACAAAAAACGGATAAAGAATCAAAGTCAGAAGATGTAGAAAAGGAGATAGTTAGTGAAGAAATAAATGTTCCTGTAGAAACTGAAATAAAACAAAATGTAAAGGACATAGAACATGCAGAAGTTGGAATAGTAGGACCTCCTACAACTGTTAGTGAACTTATTCACGAAGAAGAATTGAGAGCAGAATCTGCATTATCGACAGATTCAAAGGTTCAAGATCATGTTGCTGAGTGGGTTCAAAATTCTTCTAAAGGTGAAGAATTAACAGTAGAAGATGAAGAAGAAACTTCTGTTCAACATATTCAAGAAGAGAAAAAAGTTAGGGAGAAGAGGACCAGAAAGAAGAAAAATAATGACATTCTTGCCTTACCTACTAGAAAATCTCAGAGAATTGTTAGCAACATCATCAAAAAGAGTATTAAATGGTAAGTAGTATTTATAATTTTTTATCCCAACTTTTTACACACACACAGATATATATATATATTTGTAATAAAAAATATTTCGATATTAGTCACAGCAAAATTTTTTACTATTAGCAGAAATATCACAAATTAAGTTAAACATATATTAAATGAAATTTCCCCTACTAATCCAAAGACATGAATGAAATGTATCTAGCATTTCAATTGACTTTTATGAAATAACATTTGTTTCGCAGCTTAAGCTGATTTTTCATTTATAATGTTGAATTAATGCAATATTTAAAAGAATACATTTTGTTCAATAAACTATTTATACAATAAAAATTACTTCGATAAGCTTAGGTTGCATGTTTCAAGTGTATCTTAACTTTGCGAAGAAATGTAACATTACATTGTTCTATCAATTCATTAACTTAATCATACTTAATACATAATTAAAGAAAAAACATTCAATGTATTAGAATGCTCATACTGTGTTTTCAGTTACTAATACTACAATACATTTTTATGATAATGTAAGTTTAGAATTTTATAGGTAGTTAATAGGTATGTATTCAACTTGGTATTCTCATATGCTGGCTAAATGTGTTTTCTTGTTTATATTTTATGATTTAATTTAAACAGATCTTTATTCAGCAGTGAAATTTTTACCATAGTTAATAATAGTATTGAAAAACCTAATTAAAATATTTGAAACTGTTTCAATTCTGCTCATATACTATCAGACTCTGAATCAAAGGATTGTCCTCAATTACACTAATGGAAAACGTTTGAAGAAAAAGAAATATAAAAAATAATGATAAGATTAAAACGAATCACGTCTAGTTTTGTGACATACTGGAATATTCTGTATAGTTTAAATTAAATTTAATTAAACTCATTAAAAAGGGAGTAAATATATACTACTGTTTGTACACAAGTTTTATACAAAATTGATTTTCAAAGGCCGTAATTCCGTCGAATGCAAGGGTTCTTTAATTCTATAACTAATTATGGTTAAGTAATAGCCCGGAAGACAAAGATTATTTTAACCAACTTCCTCGAACGCAAAAACTGATGCCTTCGAAATGAACAAGTGTAACGAAAAATCGAAGTAGACCGTAACGTCGAATCGTCCTTTGTACATAAATTGGGTTGCGTGCGTTCTCCGCGCGGAGAACGGCGCTGCTCAACGGATACACGGACAAATTCGTTCGGTGAAAACGTGCAGCGTCGGTCTGCTTCTTTTTTCGTTATAATCGTTGATCTCATCCGAGATTGACGTTATCGGCCGATAAAGTCGGGATAAAATGAGCAGCGACGAGCGCGCAAACGCGCTTTAACAACTGGTGGAATCAGGAAAGTGGGAGAGGAAGGGAAAAAAAAGCGGGGAGAGAAATATTGACCGTAGAAAGATAAGCAACGCGGTAGTGTCGATAACAGGATGACTATTTCTGCCATCGCCTCCATCCTCGGACTTAACCTACTCCGGCCGAGTATAGAAGCGGATCCTCCGCTTCCTTCTTTCGCGGCGTCTTGCCCTTCTGTTCATTTGTTTTTTTCTTTCTCGAATGTTTCTTCCTTTTTTCTCATTGAACAAATAACGCAACGTCCGATTATCAGCGAGATAATACCGATCGGTCTTCGAGCGTTCGTTGGTATCGTCCCAACAGGAAATGCAACAAGAGCGACAATCGAGTGTGGCCATTAACCCTTTACCGCTTGGAATTGTACTTCCTCGAATTGATTGGTTACTTGGAAATCTTGCGGTTCGAACATGATTCCGCTCTTGAAAATGTAATTTAAACTACGATATGGTTTGTTTTAGTCGGCTGTGTTGATTGTTAATTTGTAACATTGATAACTGGAAACATAAAGACATCAATTTTATACATTGAATGTTTTTTCTCTTATTATTTTAACCGTGTTGTTGTTTTTTTATTGCAACTTGCTATTTTCATCTTTGTATTTCTAAATTTAAGCAAACGGTAAGTGAACTTTAAGCGGTGAAGTATATTATCTACAGCGTAATGAGTGAATTTTTTATATAAAAAGGAAGCTTTTTTAGTCCTGTGTAAACATACTGCTCGTCGTTTTTTACCATTAAATGGAAAAATGTACGACAAATACTAATCCATGATTTTTTTATCTTTAATGTTGCTGGTTGATATTTACTATAAAATTTTAAAAGATAAATAAGAAAGATTACTTGAACAGAAATGAGATAAGGTTAACGTGCAATGAGAGTACTCTAAACAATTTAATAATTATTACATATGTCCCATATTTTTCATCTATTATTTTAACCATTTTTAGGGTACTGAAATATTTCTGTTTATTTTCTATTTGGAAGTTACCTACAAAAGATAAGTGTACTATTCTCTAATAAGATATCAGCGGAAATAACTTTACACTACGTTAATAAAAAACTGAACATTTTATTAACTCACATTGCGATTACACGAAGAAATCGTGAACCAATTCAATTTTTCCGGAAATATGAAATTTATTAAATTACAAGATCCGTTATAGATGTTCCAGTTAGCTACGTTACATAAAGGTTAAACGAGACTAATATGAAGGTCATGACACCAGTCATGACAATCTCGCGTTATTACTTCTATTTACTACACTTACGTTAGCGCCATCGATAATGTACATGTTAGTAGGGGTAACATTTGGTATAATACAATAGGCATTTTATTTTATTAACGAAAAGTTGACTGTAGGAATATCCATTCATATTGCATTTACATAAGCTACATAACTGGTGTGTTAAAATTCTAAAATATTTTTAGCACAATAAGAAATAATATATTGGTTAGCTCTACATGAAAAATTGAATCGAAGATATCAAATCAAATATTTTTCGAAAAATCAATTTTATTTTTATTTGCAGAACATTTTCTCTTAAAATTTATTAATCATTTCTATTCTGAACTTTTATAACGTTTGTGACCAATTTATCGACACAATCTTTTTGAAGCAAAAAATTAAATATTTGCAAGGAGTTTATGCATTAATCAAGATTTTCGAATTAAGCATATTTATTTCTGTAATCAATTTTCTCATAATAGAATACAAAAGAGTTTATTTTTATTTTTAGTTTATTTCATGGAATCTGTTTTTTAATATACTCGAAAGGCATCCTACACAAAATAAATATTACGTTTACTTATATTTTCACCATTCTGTATAATAATTAATTATTTTTTCTTGGTAGACACTTTACTGAATTGGTTATTCCAAGAATAATCTGAAATCATAAGTTCTCACAATTGCCGACCAAAGTTTATTTTAAATTGCGACCGGAAGCTTCCTGGAAGCATCATCCCGGTCACCCAGAAGACGAATTCTGCTTGCACAAAAGGTTCCATAGCCTTGTCGACGCGTTCAGCAGCCATTGAATGATTCTGTATACCGCGTGAGAGTAGTCTTCTTTCATGAACACGAATGCAGCTTGTACAGGGTTGTCCTAAAATTACCGACCATGTCTGCGTTTTCAATATACAAATTAAAATAAACTAAATATAATTACACTTACGTAGTATTGTTTACAATTAAATCGTTAGTAAATACAACTAATGAAGAATATAGGTATATAACATTTCAATACATTTCATTCAAATATTTGTATAATATTTTTTTACAATTATCCAGTAATTAATTATTTTTACATAACAATGAATCAACAATTTCTTCAGGATTCTTCCCAAGACCATCTTTAAATACATGCTTCCTTACCGAACGCATATTTTTCACAAAGTTCAAATACTTACCAATTCGCAACACGTTATTTACAAATAATTATTCTCAAAAAGCATAGTCATCTCATAAAACCAACCCGTCTTCGAGCTATCCCTCGCACAATGTTCATGAATACATACCAATCAATCCACGATCCGTCCACCGTAATTACAAACTAATCATCCAGTCGCACAAACTCTTGTACATAAAAGAATTCCCGCAGCGGTTCCCGTAACAGATTTTCATCAGAGTCCCTCGAAATTGACGCGTTCAACTCGCCCCGCGGGTAGTTCGCGACACCGTCGCATGAATCTCCCGTGGTGTTCCCATAGGCTCGGCCGAAAAGTGCCATAATTACGACTCGTCTCGGTTCCATTAATTATTTAAAGTGACCGTTTGCTTATCCGTGGTGGTTCGAAAGAGCGCGGCCACCGAGTCCTGGTCCCAGGCCAAGGCTGGTCTCACCCCGCAGCCCGGATGAAAGTGGAGCGGTCTGCGAGCGGGAGGGGCGTTAATCCCTGCGAACGGTACCATAGAAACGGTACCGGTGGGATCGTTACGTGTGCCTGCAGACCGGCGTCGAGCAACCACTCCGGGCTTGCTCCGGTACCACCAGATATGCAGGCCGGTGTGCGTGCGTGCGTGCGTGCGTGCGTGCATGCGTGCGTGCGTGCGTGCGTGCATGCGTGCGTGCGTGCATGCGTGCATGCGTCCATTCGGTGCGTTCGTGCGTGCGTTCGAGCAAGAACCTACGATATAATCCAGCCCAAGGCCCCCTCCTAAGAAAAGGGGAAGGTCTTCTTTGTCCCTCGGTCCCTGGGGCAAAGGACCGTAGCCAGATGTTGGCTGACGATCCTTGCGACTGCGTCGACACGCGCGTACACTTCCTTATCGGTGTACACGTGTCTATGTATGCGCGTGTATACCGGCGACGTAGGCGTACGCACGCGTCGCGGCCGCCGGTGCACGGCTCACGGGTATTGCATATCCTTCGTGGGTATTTTTGGTGACCGTGCGCGTACGCGTTGGTTCCTTCGCACACCGAATTCCTTGGTCGCCTTCGACCAAGTTCGAAGCTTCTGGGGACACGCACGGTCCTCCTCCGCGCTAGAGGTGGCGGTGCCGTCGGGGACCGGGGCGCTGTGATGGTCGAAGCTGGCTCTCGGTTTCAGGGTGTACAGCGAAACTTAAAGGGACAGGAGAAGTTAATGAGAACGAGCGAAATGGAACCGCGGACCAATTAGTTTTGGTCTTTTCCATGTCTTGGGCCCCGCGTTTTTAACCTTTTCAGGCGCGAGTTGTCGAGTTTTTGTGTTTTTTTTTTTTGTTTTAAAGGTTTTCTTAGTGTAATTATTTCTCGGTAATGTCGAGTAAAAGTATTGAGGCGGATCTTAGAGAACATGCTTGACTGGAGGTTTACTTGGTGTTTTAAACGTATTTTTAATTATATGTGTCGTATGAATATGTTTTTATTGATTTTTTTTAATCGGTTCTTCAAATATTTTAGATTAAACATTTATGAGGCAACAACGAGAAATTTGTTGGTTATGATTTTATTAATAAATTACTTGGTGAATTCTAACTTTTCGTCGTTTAATTGATTAATACTGTAATTTATTATGTTTTTATGTAATTGTTAGTTTTTTTTTGTTTTTACGCTGAATAAGAGATACACATGCATATTTTAGCAAGACGAACATTACGACTTGAAACACTCCCGATGTTTTTGTGGTACAAAAATGCAGTGAAGAACATAACTGCATCAAGACCGGTACTTTTTATAGAAAAGATTGTTTGTTGTCGTATAAAAGGTTTCTTAGTTTTTATCATTATACAATAATGAATACATATTCAAATTCCAATAATCATTAGTAATTAGTACTGAAATTAATTTTTATTATTGTTTAACATTATAAACGATTAGATAATGATTTCTGTTAAATTGATTATTCATTCAATTGCGACTTTCATTGATTTCTATGAAAAAATTTCTTTCCGAAAAGATAAAGAATAGTGCTTGCAATAACTCAATATGTATAATAATAAATTAATTAATAATAAATAATAGAAACATATTTAGACACAAATTAATGATAAATATTTTCACAATTATTAAAAAGTTAATAATATTTCTTATAATAAATATAAATAATAAATTATTCTTTAGAGGTACAAAAAAAAATATAAATTATTTTATTTACATATTTTACACTTACTGATTTTCTTATAAGTATTAACACTCAATGGAGGTAATTTCCTCATAGGTACAGTAAAACCCCCAATAAAGCGATGAAAATATGATTGAAAAATAACTATAAAAGTAAGATTGTTCACAAGAAAGTACAAGCAGAGACAGAAGTTGGACCAGTATCAAATAAGAGAATTTAAGCCAGAGAATTTTTTAATTTCGTTATACGAAGTTCTGCTGTATACATTATTTCATGGTAATCGGGTCTCCAATATGTTCCGTGCGCGCGGCGGTACCAGGTCGGTGGTGAATAGCGATCCGCGCGTTGCCCATAAGGATTTCTCTTTCACTCGTGTCTAGCCTACTCGAGGACCCTTGTTCGATGGTATAACGGTTGTTTCTTGGAAGTTCCTAGGTATCGGAGTCCGAAGTTCGCCGATTCAGACGGTTCCCCTTGCGGCCTTGAAGGTTTTGGTACCTGAAGCCATGGAAATGCTTTGTCTTGGAGGGATAAGACGTTCCATAAGCGTTCAATTCGAAAGGATTTCAAAGCGGACCCAGTACACGTTTATGAATATAATACCACCGCAGTATTTATCTAACAAGAAAATATTCGCAATAAACGTTCTCCTCATTCACAGAGCTTTAAGTCCTCTGGAGGGGAAAACCGAAATTGCTCGAAAAATTTCGGCTATTCGGCGGTTCGAGCTAACACAGTGCCGTCGAGATTTCATTACTTGTTATTACTGGGTTTCTGAAACGGTACCAGCGGTACCATTCCTTCATTTACAATTAATTCCGTCTTTGTGCAAAGAATTCGTGTCGATTCTTCGAAATCGGAGAAGGAAAGATCGCGCAATCCGTCCGCCTGACCTCAATTTCGGATCGCGTCGGACGTAGGAAGATCGAAGTCGAGTTGCGTAGGCCGCGAAATTCGTGGATCTGTTGGAATCCATCGGTACCCTGTCGGTCCATCTCGGGTTTCATGGAACTCGTCGGAATTCCGAGGCAAATTAAGACGAACCGAAGCGTGACCGATGCAACCGGTATTTTGATTAGATGGTAACGCGGTGGGCTCCGCGGAAAAGGATGTTGGTTCTTTGTCGAAGTTGTTAGAACATGAGTAGTTTGGTGGTTTTACAAAAGAAATAATTACTTTAGGAACCATCTTGTGTAATTATTCGCCAGCATAATGTCTCATAGTAGAACTGTTAATATTTTCCGAAAGAATAGGAACCTTGATATCTCTTCTAAAAAAAAGGCATAGTTCCAATATTTCTTTCTTATCCTTTTTCGAATAATATTACCGAAACAGTAGCCACATAAACTACCAAGGAGAAAGCGGGTTAATCATATTCATTTAGATAAGTAATTTACTTCAATACACGCGACAAAAGGAAGAACTTAAGATCTTATCGCGACGCCTGCGATCCCAAAAAACAAATCATCGTCGGCGAACGTTCTCCAGTTTCAGGGAGAGCACATACGCAGCTTGGAAGAGTGACTCGGAAGCCCCGAGGTCGAAGGTTAAACTCACAAAGCAGGACAATCTAACGAATAATTACCATAAATTATTCTAGCGCGCGTCTCCTTGCGTATTGGTATCCTTGTTCCGATATCTAGCCGAGTATATAAATAAAATATTAGTGATCGATGTCGCGTAATAGCGGCGAGAGATCCTCGCGGTCGAAGCTGTTCGGTCAGATAGAGATCGAGAACGAAGACAACAGCAGATATTATTACCATAAGTACAACGGTTCGACGTTGGGAGACATGAGGAGCAAAAAAAAAAGAAGGAAAATCTATTGTCGGGTCGACTTCGACCTCAGGAGTACCCCGGGCAGAAGGTGACGTTTTCATTGGTCTTTGATCTTTGGTATCCTGGTAACGCAGGAATGACGTCATCCGGTGATCCAAGCCCAGTCGGTTACCATCCCGTTCTCATCGCGCAACAACCACCACCCTCAGGCGTGCCTTCCAGCCCCTGCGTATGTCTCACCACCACGGTCATCCCCCTCCTGGATATATCCCCCTCGCGATTTCGCCCTCCAAACGGGCTCTGACCCCTCTTGCGCTATCGCGTTTGTAGCAATAACGAGAGGAAAGAACGGCACGTCCCCAACGCGCCGCGAGACGCATCGGATTCCATCCTCCGATGCGAGCGATCATCCCTTTCAACCCTTTCCCTTCGACAATGGAAAATACAGGACGTATTCGATGAAATTTCGTG
The DNA here is from genome assembly GCF_051020985.1 of Nomia melanderi. Taxonomy (NCBI): domain Eukaryota; kingdom Metazoa; phylum Arthropoda; class Insecta; order Hymenoptera; family Halictidae; genus Nomia; species Nomia melanderi. The sequence continues at coordinate 3,714,775 of NC_135009.1, forward strand.
TTTAAAATTGATCACAAGGTGGCTTGATCGATCTGGTATCTTCGCTTGAATTAGCTTGCCGAGTTTGCTCACTTTGGAAAGATTTTAAAGGGTTTTGATGGGTTTAACATTAGAACTACCGAGTAATTAAATTAGATTTTCTAATTTTTCTATAGAAACTTCAACATTGTAACTATTGAGATTTTAATTGATTTATAATTCAGTTTGCGTATTTCTAAATCAGTGTCATTACTCATTTTGCAGAGAAGCATTTGTTCCTTTTTAATAATCGCAAAAGAAAAATTTAGGAATATGTCAATTTTAGTGTTAAGAGGTTTGTTAGTTGGATTTTAATGTCTTAATATTTGAATGCGGATATTGATGTCTGGGATTATTGGTAACTTGAGTGGACTGAATGGTGGATGTTTCGTTCGTTATTCGGGATTTGATTCGGGATTTCGTATTGCTTTTTGGGGTAACGAGTAAACTTCCTTGTGGAAATGAATGGTACCTTATATTTTATCAGATAAGTAGTAAAACGTATGTTTCTTTTGAATATTTAAATATTAATTATTTTAGATTGAAAGCAATTTGAACGATAAAATCTATGGGTTGAAATTTTAAGTGAAATTTAAGATTGAAGGGAACGGTTTTATGTACTACCGTATGATGCATCGCGTGATTTCCGACGCTGTTTCACAAGAATATCAGCCGCCATTTTGAATATCCTGATGCTGGTCGAGCTTGAATATAAAACCAGACCTGATGAAATGGTATTCTATTTAACGAGACGCAAGGGACAGATTATTCTGAGAATTCTAAAACGTGATATGACAGGTTTTGGCAATATGCATGACAACAATGAAAGTGGCTCCTGATCTTCACATTACAACTTGCTAAATACAAAAGTTAATTCTTTGAAGATCCAAATATGAACTTTTTTGTTTTTAGAATAAGTTGAACAATCTTTTAAACGTAACTGAAGTATTGGAGATTTTGAGATGAAATAATTTTTCCAAATATTAAGTTTTCGATATTATATTTTTAGAATGATGTTTTCTGTTAACAAAATTTCATATTATAACGAAATGATCAGATTTTTTCAACATTCATAGATATGACTTCTTCTTCTTTTAGAAAACTTGCTGATAAATTCCTTAAAATTCACTTCGTGCCCCAAAAATTATTTTTTTTCGAAAGTATTACGATCCTCAGTTTTTATATTGAAAAACTTTTAAAAAATCTCTGAGAAATGTATCCACCATACCGCATTGCGTTTTGGTATACGAGTCTTTGGTCCCGCAAGTGACTCTTCGGTGCGTCCGAAACGTCGGCTTTGTACCCGATAACGGGGACAAAGGAAGGATGAATTAAACATAACTTCGTACAACCGATCGAGTGGTCATACTTTATACATTACTAACGACGTAACTACACATCGATGCATTCGTTCAGTCTTTTCTTCGCGTTAGCGCGAGATATCGTTCTGGTCTTTTCCAGAGAAGTGGCAACGGAGGAACCAATTAATCTTAAATAACGTAGTAATGCAAATTCCTCGAAACAATATCTGTGTCGAAGTACATCTTACATCTTACATCGTTCACATTCCAATGTTCGGTTGTAGCAACAGCTGATCGCGTTTAATCGGATCTTATGTTGATGTAGTTGACTCACCAAAATTAAGTCGGCGGAAAACAAGATCGGTAACTCTATAAAAGGTATTTAAATAGGAATGGATAAGACTGCACGATTCTTATACAAATTTTGCAATGCTTTATTTACATAATCAAATAATTGACTATATAACAGCCCACTTGACACGTGCATCCGTTACTTAATTATCGCCGAATTCAACTCAATAAATAGTTCTCGAAACATTATTCAAATTTTTATCAAAGTATAAATTAATCAAACATCCTCAGCATTTGCGACGATGAAATATTTCATCGAACCAGTCTTCTTCTTACTGAGACCTTATACCACGTTTCCATCCCGTGACTATACACATCGTGATCGATTCGACTTATCAATGGTTCGTCGAAGCCGCGCCGTTGCCGCCGCGGTGTCCGCGAGACGTCGCCGTCTCCACGGGCGGCTCGAAAGCATCCGTCGTGACGGATTCGGGAAGCCACTCGAATTCCCCGGAGACTTGGGTAGACGCGGACCGGGGCAGGTTTTGGCAGGCAGGCAGTCAGGCACAGGCAAGCAGAGCGGCAGGCAAAGAGAGGGTGGTTCGGACTTCGGTTCGGATGGCGGGTATTGATCCTAGCAAACCTAGCAGCGGGGTAGCCGGGACCCCGCCTCAAGGATGAAGGGTGTCTCCCCTTCTCTCTCGTCCCCTCTCGCTTGAGCCCAACTGTCAGCCGGTGTTAAAGCGAGACGAGGATAGGAAGAGCCCACGTGAGTGGGGTGGTTGCCCCTTAAGAGAGAGGGGTGAACCACCTAGAGCGCGCCGTGTACCAAAGATACCATCCCTTAGGCCGCCTGTAATAAGCGGCCGAAGTGGCCGGAAAACAAGCCGTGGGGTGACCCGGAGACGATGGAAAATCTCGAGGAGCCAGGTGAGCCCATCGAAGCCACCTTTCCACCGTTTCCGTCATCAATATTCCGCCGTGTCGATCCTTCCTTTCTTCTGCCTCCCCTTCCCGGTCGCTTGGAGAACCGATGCTTCTCTTTCGCGACGCACTTAATGCGAATTTCGTCTTCCGCTTCGTTCACGCTGGTTCCATCGTGACAACACGTTTGTTTGGAACTAGAAATTGACCTGGTCAAATGTGTATCTAGTTTGAAGAAGAATACGAACCGTTCTCCTCCGTCCATAGGATGATTACGATTAATGATGACGGGTCTTAGAATGAATACTAAGGGATCAGTGATGTCACGGTGTTATCTATGGTAACGCAGATACATTTTCTTGCGTGCAAATACCTCGAGCAGTGAGTCACTTTCTCCATTGACGTACTTCCTCGCCTGCTACGCCCGCATGCTCCGCTGATCACAAGTAAACAGGATTAAATGAGCGTGCTTTCATGCCGGTATTCTTTAAAAATAATACTCTTCTGAAACCGATTATTTAATGACGCCACACGTTTTTCTCTGATACGTGAATCGTAACTGTCGTGACATTAGGTAAGATTAGGATAACTAACATTCGTGTTATCGATACACCAATATTATTATTTTCCCTGTGTTTTGTATTTTGCAAATAGGCAAACACAAAAGATATTTGAAATCCAGCGACAGCGAGGAAATAAAACGAAGATGTTTGGTACCATTTTATAGCGGGCTTCAGGAGGAAGAAGCACCTTTCGATCTTCCGCGTGCTCACTGAGTCTGCCGTCTACTACGCATGCTCCGTTCATGCTCAGGGTCTCATACGTGAAGATGCATTAACACCTCCAGTTCCGATTACGGATTCTAGTGCGCAGAACACATTTCTAATGCTCTTGCGATTGTTCTCCCTCCTTGGTAGCATGTTATATAATCAAAATTATATAAAATATAATCGAAAAATATATCAAATGAATAGTAAAATTCTCAATTATATTAATCAATTAATATTACTAAATTATTTTTATCTTTACATCTATTACTTTATTTATTTCCAATACGTTTTGAATATAATACTTATAATGTACAACAAAACATTATTTCTAAATAAATTTCATACGTTTCATCGATCTAAATAAACAGTGTTTAGCCGTGAAAAGTATTTCGAAAATAAGTTTCCCGCGTATGAATAATACTCTACTCGAAAATACCTACAATTTTGAGAATCTCGTGTCTATCACTAATTAATTCTCCATAAAAGTGCCTACTTCGATCGACGCATGATCACCGATAACCGTCATTTTATCGCGTTTACCGATACATTTTCCACCGGCACAATAACCTCGTATCAGTGTCAATTGACTGTGGAACGCAGACACGTTAATTCGACAATGGACTCGCGGAGTAGAGGAGAACCAGCATTGCCGGAGCTGATACTGGTGTGGATGAATGCGCGGCACCGGCCTATCGGCGTGTATTTCCGTCTAACAGATAACGGCCGGCCGCCAAGATTAAACGGGAAAAAAAAGAACTGTAGGGATCGCGACGCTCGATTGTTGACCGAGCCCAGGGTCCGGGGTCCCGGCTGGTTCGTTCCACGAAGGAGATTTTTCGACCTGCGGCCGGTGTTACCGTGTAAAATGGGGAGAACCGGAGGAAGGAGTCGCAGCTGCGCATCCTTCTTGGTCGGTTCTCCAGGCAGCCGTGTCTGATGGCCCCAAGTCGGAGACGCCTCGGCTTATTTCCCTCCCGTGCCAGCTGCCGCGGATCGCCCGCACACAGGCTGCCCTGTTTAAAAGACAAGCGTCAACGACGAGGACAGATGTAGAACGGAGATGGACTTATAGGGTCCGGTGCCGGTACAAGAAGGACAGGTCAACCGTTCTAGCCTTTCGAGAGAGGTAGAGAGCGTTAGCAGGCGAAACGTGCTCTAGTAACCAAGACCGATAGAGACGAACGATTCTGTAGAGTCGGGGGGGGGGGGGGCATCGTTTCTTTGTCGCTCTTTCTGGCTCTCTTTTTCCTTCTTCATTGGACGTTGGACCAAGAAAGAAGAGGGAAAAGCGACGGAAGGAGCAAAGAGGGAGTGAGAAAGAGAGAAAGAGAGGACAACCCCGATCAGTTCATAGTGGGGTCAGGTTGCTGCAGAGGTTCGGAGGGGGGAGTGAGACCACCGGAAATCGGTCTGTCCTTATTCGAGAGCCCGCGTGAACCACACCGAAGCCTGGACGGTCTTTCGTGCCTGTCTGCTTGCCTGTTTGCCTGTTTGTCTGCTTGCTTGCTTGCTTGCTTGCTTGCCTGCCTGCCTGCCTGCCTGCCTGCCTGCCTGCCTGCCTGCCTGCCTGCCTGCCTGCCTGCCTGCCTGCCTGCCTGCCTGCCTGCCTGCCTGCCTGCATGGCTTCACTTTGGCTACACGCGGTCGGAAAAGGGACGCAATGGCACGCACCGAGGCAAAAACCCTCGATAACCTCCGCGAAGATGTTTCTCCGTTCGGTAGCGTTGGTTCTGGTACCAAGACGTTCTCCATTCGTTTCTACGGAATCGTTCTCGAGAAAACGTTTAGTCAGCCCTGGTGGGAGAACCAGCGTCGGAAACGTGGGGGAGATACTTGCTCGTCGCGATGGTTATATGATATCGCGAAGGGGGAAAAAGATCCTTCGTGGCGTGGACCGATGGGAAGCTGTTGCGTTACGGAGCGTTTACTTTGGAACTGGAGCATCTACATCGTGCCTTATTAAAGACCTTTTGTTATTGCGCTCGACGAGGAAATGGGGGATTATTTTTACGACGCGGTAAAAATGACGACATGGTCGCTAATTTTCGATTTTAGTTTCTCTTTTCTTTTTATTTTCAAATTATATTAGGTTTCTATCTTTGGGCACATTTGTCGAAGCAGCTGTCGTTTGTATTATGACCGTTTTTATTATTTTATCAGTAGTTTGATGAGTGAAATGATCGATGATAATTTGTGTAAAAATTTACGCGGCACCAATCGGATGAATATCATTTAAACCAGCGTAATCTGTTAAACCGAAGGTAACGAGAAACTTCAACATCGGAGAAACGTGAAGCAATGCAAACACGTGATATCGACCGTCGAACATTTGCTTATACTTTATCTGACTAAGGAGATCTACCTATCGCACATAGTGCGAACTGCTAATGGAACAACAGCCGAACCATTAATCCCAGTAATATAAGAAGAAACCTTTTATTATCTGGTACGCGTGTCTTCATTATCAAACCAAAATGGCCGACGTGGTGAACCGAGTATTGTTGGAACAGACTGTTAATTTGTTATGCTCGCCCTTGAGAATTTTCCTCTGACCAGTTACTTGTCAGAGCAATATTGTATAATGTACCGTGGACATCTATATTTTGCGGGATCGAATTCGTGTGCACTTCAAAAGATTCTCCACGCGCTTAAATGGCCAGCGAAGAATCACCAAGCATAATATCACACGAATCATTTTATGTGCCAACAAAAATAACATTTATGTTTTATATATTCTTTACATACAAAATGTTGTGCAAAACATATTATGTGCCTTTAGTTACCGATGTTCTCCATTTTGGTTGGTCTTTCTTCTCTTTCCCTGTTTTTACATGTTGAACTTCCAAAAGTATGTATAACCATTAAACAACTTCATATGTCACAAAGTTATCGCAAATATTTGACTATGAAAATTGAACTATATTGCTTTATATTATATTACTGTTTATCACTTATATTCCACAAATTCTGAAAAATTCTATTGAACTATTTTTCGAGGAACATACGTGTATGAAGTCTCAATAAAATCGAGTAGTAATATATTTATATAAATAGAAGTCATACATTTTGTTTTGCTTTAACTTAGATACCGTTCGGATCAACGAACCTTGCAACCAAAGATTTAGGAAATTCAGCGCAGTTTCGTTTTGCACTAGTATCGTATCTTCTTTCTTAAAATACCTTTATCATATTTACTCTTGAAACATCCTTTGAATTCAGTTACCTCTTAAACCTTGTAGCTACATCTTCTTTAGCAACATTTTCTTTTTTCAAGCTTTATTTTAAAATCCTGACTTAAGAGTGGTCTAAACCCAAGCTAAGATCACGCCTCACCAACAAGTATTTCGTCCACGAAACGTTGGTACCTTTAGACGTGTACCTCGAAGGTTCACTTGGAAATCAATTTTCCAATCTTCAGTAGCTGAGAAGGAGTCGCTTCATTTACTCGATGGTATAGGAACGTTCGCCAATGTATGACACTAAAATATACCCTTAATGGATGCGACAGCATGAGCAATTTCCGGAGGAATAGAGTGTCGGATGAAGTATTTAAGGTATTGCTGACTCTGAGAGTAGTTGTAAGCCAGCATCCCTGGTGACTTCTTGTTCAATGCCAGGTCTCCACCCCGTTCGTTTCTTTTTTCATGTGAAAGGTTGCCCTTACGTCGAGCCACTTACATAAACACATCTTCAGAATTGTCTAGCAGTTGTACCAACGTTGTCATTTGTCTTTTGCTTTACGAGATCGGAATGATCTTGATCGATTCGGATGAACGGATGAAAAGCACCTGCTTCATGTGATCGCTGGTCATTTCACCGAAGTTTTCTCCTATTCAGACAATTAGCTTGACTTATTGATCGTATATGGCAATACAGTTTCAGTTCGGTTACGATCGAACGGGGTCAAGTTCTCCTTCCTTTGTGCTACATAAGATGCCATGAGAACCTGATTAGCGGCAATAGGGGAGAAATAGTAGTGTCTCCGTCGAGACGCAATAGAATCCTGTCGAAATGCAAACAGCTATCACGTACGATAGAATCTAATTCATCGATAGCCCCGGTATTGTTTAATGCGAGTGAAGACCCAAACAGAATAACAGTTTATGACATTTTGCAAAATTAAAGTTTGGGCCATCAATAATTATCTGTGACTCTTCGTTGCCATTAATCACGGTAAATCGTTCTTTATCGCGTAGAACAATTTATAAAATAGGACAAAACTGAATAATTATTTTGAAATAATAAGATTTTAGGAAAATGTTATAAATTATGAACATTACCAGTTTTGCGACTACTAAAATTTTGTAGTTAAGAAATTCTTTAGTTGGAAAAGGATTGTTAAAAAATTCAGAAAGAGTTCTTTTAAAATGTTAACGATATAATATTTATAGTACACTTTATTCACAATATGCATGAATATTTCTTATACATAATGAAAATACGATGTCTGTCGATTGCGTTTGATTACAAGTACCGCAACGCATGCGAGACTCTTTGTTCTCCGCTGACGCCATTTGGCCACGAAACGGCGACTTCCTCCATGTTCGCCAGGGCGTTTCTTACCTCTGCGTGCAAAAACACATTCCATCTTCTTTATAAACTATTAACTACTAACCTCTCCAGTTCTTCCAAATTCGTATCAAGAATAGTACAATTTTAATAAAAACTACTATTTATCACACTGTTGTTATTAGTTACTTATTATTTTCCAATATTACATTGGTTAAACACTAGGAAATATTAAAAATCTGAGAATTATTAAATATATTTATTTTATTAATCCATCCGTGAATAGAGCTATAAAAATTGTTCATTCAAAGGTTATTCGATTTAAAAAGAATTAAAAATGTTATCAAATATGCACATTCCAGCAGATGCGTCATAGAGAAATATTATGCGTTTATAGAATTCGATCAAAGACCCCTTCTTGAATTCTCTTTGCCGCGATCGAACGTCTCCGGTTTGCCTATTTTTAGACGGTGTAATCCCATAAGAAATCACGATTCGGGAATACCCTTCTGCAATTGAAAGGAATCGCAATGTTATGCAATATTCCAGACCTGCTTTACGAACAAGAGCCGATCGTGTTCGAAATTTCTCAGACGATAATCGGTAGACAGAGAGATGAGGAGTGAGAGAAAGAGAGAACACGCGATGCTTCTCCTCGGTCGCGGTTCCATGTCGTCCAGATCTATAGATATACGTACAAAGCAAGAAACTGCGACAATTCTCTTAACGCGTGTTTGCTCGGCGTTGGTACAATGGTCGTCAGCGGGTTCAAGCGTGTTCGCAGACAAAGCGGGCCGTTCGTGGGGATGAAGAGAAAAAGAGCGCGTAACCTAACGCCCTGCCGAAGACCAGGTCGAGGAAACGTGGCTAAAGGAGAGAACTAGGGGTGCGCGAGGGTCGGCGGTGAGGAGCGAGCGAGAAATAGAAAGAGTACCAGCGAGAGAGAGAGAGAGAGAGAGAGAGAGAGAGAGAGAGAGAGAGAGGAGATCGGTAGCGGTTGGTTATACCGGATAACAGACGCGAGGAGGACCGCGTGGTTCGAGGGGTGGCGAACCCCTGAAGGACCCTAGTCGGTAGCGGTGACCTCCTCCCTCTTTTTCCCTGTCTCCCTGGTCTCTCTTCCTTTCCAACCCTGCCCCCTCCACGACACTCGTCATCCCTGCCGCGACGGCACCGGAGCACGATCATTGGTTCACCGGTTTCACGCAGACACGAGGAGGCACACGCAGCTGCCACTGGCTGTCTCTTGTTCTACGGCCGGACCCGATCGGTCAGTCCGGAGGAGAAGCAGCGCGCGTGCAGTAGTTAACACGCTGTCTATCACGCGTAATATACAACACACGGTTTCTTCTCTCTTCATTTGTATTCGCCGCGCGCGCGTGTGTATACCGGGTGCTTCCCCCAATATATTTTTTATTATCTTTCATCTTCTTTTTTTTCTTTCTAAACGTTGGTACCACGCACACGTTCCCGAACCACCTTCCGGGTGATCTGAGACCGCGGCGGTTTCCGTTCTTCGGTAGGTCCCGCGAAGAGACGCAGGCCTGCCCCTTTGGTGTTTTCCCGTGACTTAACCCACGAGAACCGTGCGCGTACGCTCACACGCAACCGTTCGGCGATTTTCGTGCGCGCTCGTCGACGGTCGTCGTTTGGGGCTACCGTCGTCCGTCGCCATCTTGACGGTCCACCTACCAATCAACGTCACGATCGCCAACCAAGTCGCTGATCGTCACGGACGGAGAAAGGTACACGAGGCGACACCTTTCGCCGACGACGCGGACCCGTCCGCTCGTCCTTCCACACACGTGTCGCGGAAAAAGACGTGCGCGACACACGGGGATTTTTCGACGGGATTTCTCTCCGTTGTTTCCTTTTTCTAAATTACAACCCTCCACCCCCGTTGCTGCTATCCTACCCTCTCCTGGTTTCTGCCATTGCTCCAGCTGTCTATGGTGAACTGTCGGTCGATTTACAACGTGCCGGGGGACCGCGTGTAAGCGTGTGCGTGTGACGTTTTGAATTTGAGCCGAGAAAGTGGTGGCGTCTGTCGGGAGGTCCACGCACACCAACGTTTTTCTGTACTCCGCCGTCTGTGGTGCTCCCCTTCCCACCCCTCTCCCTCCAGCCGTCTCGTCGTGTCTGGCCGTCTCTTTCGTTCTTGCGGCCGACGGTGGTCCCCTTCTACGCCGCTATCCACAGTTCGCAGGGCGTCGCACGCAGGGCGGTACCGATGCCCTTTCGACCTCCCGCGGTCATCGAGAGTACGCAAGAGTGCTTCCGTCGCGCGGCCGTTGTCTCGCCGTCGATTCTCACGTACCACTGCGTCGCGACATTTGCAGTCAAGATTTTTCTGTTCGCGACGCTCATCCTTTGAGGATCTACCTTTTTCTATCTCTGGTGCCGTATACGCGCATAACACGCTCCCTCTTTCTCCCCCAAACGCGTATCTCCGCGCACGTGTCTCTCAGTCTCCGAGAAAAAAGGATCGAAGAAAGACGAAAGAGAACGATCGAACGACCGAACGACCGAACCGGCGACAACGGCGGCGGATTTATAGTTTCCAGTTTTCGCCGCGCGCGCGATACACCCTATGCGTGCGTCCGTGTACACCCACGTGTGCCTGTTTTCAGTATTCAGAAGTGTCATACGGTGAAGATCCTACGGTGGACCAAAGTATTCCGAGTGTTCACCCGGTAAAACGCATCTAGTCACACGGCGTGTCCGCCAATATACCAAAGCAGACGAAAAACCGTCATCGTTTATCTGCGCGCGGCCGTATCGTTCTGCGACCTTGAAGTGTCGCGAAGCATCAAGAAAACAACCTCCGAGTGTCGTTCACCGTAAAGTGGTGTATGAGCGAACACCTCTGGAACGCATCGAGACGCTGTTCGATCGAAGGATTATATTCGGGGACTAGTTAATAAGGAAGGCAAGCAGGCAGGCAGGCAGAGGCGGTTCACGGTGCGTCACGGAAACAATTTCGCATCGTAAGAGCTCTACGATGAAGATCGGCGTCGGAACGTGAGGATGGAGAATCGTGTACGGTAGGGGAGAGGACCTCGAGAAAGCAGAGCAGTATCATTGAGGATGTCACAGAGAAACGTTATCGCGTGTCGGCTTCGGTGTGAGTGAAACGTGTGCGTGGCGTGGCATAGCGTGGCGTGGCGTAGCGTGCTGTTCCGTGTATTGGAATAGAGGAAACGAAGAGTGAGAGAGGAGAACGGCAGAGGAATTAAGAGGTTAGGATGCCGCAGTGCGCCGTGGCTACGTGCCGCAACAGTCATCGTCGGACCCGTGGCCGTCGTATCCGCTACCATCGATTCCCCCAGATACCGGAAGTACGCTCGCGATGGGTGCGCGCGTGCGGTCGCGTGCCCCTCTCGAACGGCGAGATACCGTTCAACATACAAACCGCGCGTATATGCTCCCTCCACTTCACGAACGATTCCTACGAGAAGGATATGGAGCACCTTGTGCTCGGTCTTCCTGTGCGCAGTAGGTTGCGTCGTGGCGCTGTGCCGACGATCGGTGTGCCGGTGAACGTGCAGCCGGTGACCAAGATGCTGGTCGAGGACGCGAAGCGCTCCCTCCTCAAGGTCACCCATGCTAAAATGCTAACCGGCCAGAAAGTGACCGGCAACAACGGTCTGGCGGACAGTAAGCAGCAGCACCATCAGCCGGCCACGGAGAGGCGGCAGCAGCAGCAGCAGCACCATCACCATCACCACCACCACCACCAGCATCAGCAGCAGCACCACCATCAACACCAGCAACAACGTGCTAAGAGCGGCAATCAAGTGAACCAGGAGCAAAAGATGGCGGGCATCGACGTGCTGCTCGCCCTCGGTCTCAAACCCGCGCCACGGTGAGTCGTGTTTTTCCTACGGCGTGCGATCATCGACGATTTACGTTACCCGGACGGGGCTCGAAGACGACGGGATCTCCTGGTACCGGAAGCGATAACGAATTCTCGATACTTGTCCCGTTGTATTGTTAATATCTGACCACACGATTCAATTTATACGTTGCAATATCGTGTGATCGTTGAGAAACAAAGGGACGCGATGAGATATTTTTTACTTTACCGACAGCGACGTTTGTTTTCGCTTGCGCGGCATTTAAAAAGTTTTTAAAATTTTTATTTTGATATTTTTCTTTCTTTTTCTCTCTTTTTGTTTGATGAAAATATTTGTAATTGACACAGAGATGAATGAAATTTTTTTAAAAGGCAACTGGTAGTAGTCGCAGCGTTCTGTCGCTGCGACAAACACGAATACACCTTTCGCGCGTCCTCCATGGAACGGCGCATTGATCCGCAACCGCGGATCATTCGAAAGTCTGGCTAGTTTCTCCTGAATTGTGTACAACGGAAACTGGTATCGCGGAGAAACTCAGCGGCGGCTCGTATTTTCACGGGTTTTTCTACTGGTATTTAGTTTCAAGGTCAATGTGGTTACGCCTCAAGGTCACGCGTTACTTTGACATCGTAACGAATTTAGGGCCTTAACACGATAATGAACGAGGACGATATGTATATATTAATAATTTATTAATGGTATCACCGTATAATTGATAAATAACTAGGAGTAGTTCAACTCCCAATGACAAATTATAACGCGCGTACGCTGAATAAGCGGGCAGTTACATAAATTTTTACATACAAAAGACAGTTATTACATGATTATACTTCGCAAACTCTCGTTAGCTTTACCCGGTATAAATTGATCGCAGATTTTAAAATCGTGAAGCGGACTCGATCTTCAAGTTGAATTGAAAATATGTACTTTGTTTCAGTCGTCACCTACTGTTACGACACCATTTTTCTTTTTCCCTTTCGCAGTGGAATAAATTTCCTCTATTCATGAATCGTCATCGTGTTCGGTTGATGAAGCTTCAAGTACAAAGTACGTACATACATGTCGTTTAGCTGACTCGCGAAATAAAATTTGCGTGGGTAAGCGCAGAACCAGAGACGCCTCAGCAGTTGGAGAACGCGTCGTCGACGCGGAAGAAACGTCTCTTTCTGAGAATAGTCCACCGTGATGGTTCGACCAATGAAATCCTGAGGCTTTATCTTGCCCACAACGCACGTGCAGATAATGATTTTTCAACGTTTACTTTCGTTGGTAACGCGTTTCGAACGGATCACGCCCATCGCGCTATGGTGTTCTCAGGAATTTTAACTTTTGACATTGTAATCGGGCCATTGATAAAGGTAATTTTATTTTCATGAGCAGATAATGGATATCTGTCGCTTGGAACCCGTTCACCAAGCGTTTCGTGTACTCCTTTTCTATCTCATTGACGTCGAAAGTGCGTCAGATATAATTGGTCATGAAAAATATGAAATTATCAGAACTTTCCAGGGAATTTTGGACGATAAGTTTCGAAAGTTGAGACAAAAATTTTTAATAGATATTCTCCCTCAAATGCTTCAATCGGATGTTCAACGCCTCGCATCATCCGCACGCAATTCACATCCATATTTTTTCACAATACTCTTCTCCATTATACTTGGTATCTTAGTATTAGCATTTTTTAATGAATGCGTCTTATTGTGTAACCTTAACATCATTTCGTCATTTTCTGAGCCTCTCAGAAGTGTAAGTTTCTTGATTTTGAAAGCGGATAATGAGTTTCGAAAGATTTGATATTCTTAATTAACTTCTAGTAATCGGACTGTGGAACATTATGCATTTGTATACCTCGGAAAATTAGTAAATACCTATAGATTTTAATAATTCATTTTTAATCTATTGAAATCAATCACAGATTAAAATCGTCCTTGGACCCAGTGAGAATATATATTTGCATACATTTTTGCAATTTAATAATAATTTATATTACATAGTATTGTTTGCAAGAGTTTTACATTTACATCTTTTGTACCCATTTGGTTACATTGCAAACAAAAACTTTCTCTGAATCAAAGATACACAAACTTGATATTACTTAAAGAAAAAGTAATACGACCTTTACAATTTTCTTAAATACTAGAATTTTTCATTCTTCAATTTTTATCACCTGCACAGAATGCAAATTTTCTTCCGTGATATTTATTCGTGCAATAATTATCTTCAAACTTTTTATCTTCTATTTCTACTTCTTTGTGCCAAAAAAAGCGCGTCTCTCTGTGCGTCATTTTTAAATCGAAAGAGAAATTTTGAACCGTTCGATCGGCGCAGTCGGTTCTTAACAAGGGAGGAAGGTCATTATTTGCCGGATGGCCGGACAAAATTACGTGTTACGTGTCGAAAATCGGCCAGCTGAAAAGTATGTGCGAACGATCCGTTGGCCGAACGACTCGACCATCTTTGGTGTACAAACAGCCAGACCCAGGGTCGTCTCCGCGACAGCGATTTGACCTACGGGCGACCTCGGGCCGAGAATCGACCGTCCTCCTTTCGTCATTCCACCTTGTGATATACCGACGTTTCTCGTAGAACACCGCGTGTGATCTTGTGTGGAAAAAGCACAAGAACCGGGACACGAGAGCCTTGCGAATACACATCCTCGCCGATTCCATCCGCGCACATCCTTGGATGGTCCAAGGATCGCCTGGAGAACCATCGTTCGCGCATATCGTGGTCATCCAAGGGGAACACGTGACTGGTTTTCGGGAATTCCAGCCGGCGGACGAACCATTTTTATTGCAGGACCACCGTCGTCTTAAATATCTCCCCGGGTGTAACCCCAGGACGCACGAGGTCGGGAGCCAGTCGTATTTTAGAACGCATTTGCGAATTTCAAGGTACGCATCGAGAAAGGATCGATCGTTATCTACGCCGGTTCTCGAAGATGCGTGCAAGTAGCGTTCAGCTTATTACCGTTCGAAAGTGATGACGATTTATTTTCGGGCCTGGATAACATTGCACAGTATCTCTCGGTACCCTCCTCGCGCCTGCGTACACGACTCGGACGGTTTCTCTTCTGCACGGCGGTCGCGTTGAGGCGAGGCGAGCGTCTGATTTCGCCTCGCGATGGAATCCGAAGAATCGGTTGATTGTGCGGGATGAATGACGAAGTTTACCGCGTTTTTCGTCATTTTTCTCGCGCATCGCGTTTGTTCGCACGGGTGCGCGCGGTATCGGGCGCAGGAGGTTACGAAATGTTTTGAGAAATTCGCGATTCCGAGTACAATCGGCGGCGACCGGCTATTATTTCTCCTAACGTTTATCGATTTATCGTAAATGGCCAAGGTCGACGGAAGGCAACAGCCAACTTTTTTTCCTCCGCCTTGTTTGTCCGCGCCCGGCGAAGAACGTGGCGCGCGATTGAAACTCGACAAAATGGCGTATATGCCAACGATCGTTTTATTAACCTAATTCAACCTTCGGCCGCTGCAACGGTGTTCGAGAAAGGCTTTCGCGGTCACGGACAAAGCGACCGGCTCGTTTCTGGCAAATGCACCCGGCCTTGTCTTTTATCTTATGAAATCCGAGCCGTTGCGTGTGTTTCGCTTGTTCTGTAATTCGCCGCGGTTATCGGTGAAATCGAATTTAAAACACCGATCGGAAATCACACCGTTATCCGGCCCGTATCAAATTTGACTTTCGAGGAGAGCTCAGAGAAGGAAATCGTTGGACGTATCGGTCTGGTTTCTCAATTCTCCCGATCTCCGTATCGGTTGGCCAAAAATAGCGGCTCATTAGTCGTGAGAAAGAAGACACGGGTTCTTTTAAGGGCAACGATGATCCTTCTAAGGGAAGAGGTCCGGGACACCGGGCCCGTTCCAAGGAGACTTCGACCTCGCCACCTCCGGCGCGCGGTTCACCAACGCGCTCGAAAACGTCCTTCGCGCTCAGGGACACGTCGAGCCAGGCGAGAACGCTCCTCCGATCGTCAGCGTCCGCGAATTAGGTCGAGAGGAACGTGAGAGGGGCGGGAAAGAGCATGTTCTCTCTCGTAACCATTCGATGTCAATAATAATAGCGCCAGGTCTCGGACTCACCTAGAGTTTCCTTCTTCCCTTTTTAACCCCGCCGGCGTTTTCAGGTGTTTCTCCGATGACGCGGCGCCTCCGTTTCCCGGAAACACGAATAATTTTGCCGAAATTCGCCGGCCGGTCCCACTTTCGAAATAACATTCGTCGAAAGTAATCGCGATTTCGTTTATCGCCACTCGGTACACACCGTTCGGTTGGATAGCGAACTTTATGGTAAATGCAGATCTCGCGGTGTTTGCATGAGTTGATCGTCGCGATAAGCTACAAGCATTCTTTGGCTCGTGAAAGATTGTCCGTTATCGGAGGTTTGTACCGCGGTACGAAGTTTGTCGCGAGATTTGAAGCATTCTCGAGATACTACATTTTCGTACTTTTAAATTCTCTATGTAAATAATAGTTAAGATAATAATACATTTTGTTAATTTTCTAGCAAAATCCTCCAACGTAGACTTCCTGCTTCTGAATGCTTAGGCTACGAGTTATAAAGTAACAGATATTCTGATTATATATATCCACGAACATTTCTACCAACTATAAAGACTATAATTGTACTTTTTGAATCGTTTGAGAAAAAGTATTCGATTTGTTTGAACGAAAAAGAAGTCTCTCTCGTAACTGTTCGATGTCAATAATAATAGCACGACCAACCGTGCAGAAGTTTCCTTCTTCGTGTTCTTCCCCCACCTGAGCCGAGCAGTCGACCTTTCCGGCGCGTCTTTCCGTGGATTGCGAAGCTCACGTCGACCTCTACGTTGACATTATTGTTCTTATTTTCACTTTTGGACTGTATTTTAATTTCGCTTGCAACGATTGGTACCAAGTTCAACATATACAACTTTCCCATACAACGAGAACGCATCGGATTGAACATTCAAATTTCCATTTAAAATTTTTAATAATAAACTAGTTCGTGTTTCATAAGAATAACATTATACAATTTAAAATTTACAACTTGTCGCGAACGCGGACAGGTCGCTGACTTCAATGAACTCGTTTCCAACCGTTCCTTTTTCCTCGCGTTACCCATAATCGGTCTTCCGTATGACAACAAGACGAACTAGTATTATCGTTGGCAGTCAGGGTGGCAAACAAGTTACCAAATGGTCCCACCGATAATTCTATGTTCAGTTAAATGAATAATTGCTCAGAAACGGTCGAACGTTTAGAAACGGGAAAATTCATATTTTCAGCAAATCAGGCTTGTAACCCTTTTATATTGCATTTATCATGGTCGCAATCGCTCTAGTAAGGAACACGGTACAGAAAACGCGCGTCTCTAACGGAAACGTTGCGTTTTGGTCGTGCGTGTAAACGTCACGAAGTTCGACTAGGACAATAACAATAACAACGACCTCGACTAACAGAGAGAAGGAGGCAACGGTAGCGGAGGACAGTATGAGACGGAGGACGAAAGCGCGTGCTCGCTAGCGCGAAGAAGTAGGACGCCACTACAAGGTTCCCTGGCAAGCGTTTAACCTAACCTAACCTAGCCCAATCTAGGCGCGGACGCACACGCGCGCGCGCTTCTATCTCGTTTCTCCGTCCACACCCCCTGCCCGACCACCTCCCGTCCCCTACCTTGCCGGAGTCACCGCATTAACCGCGGCTACCCCACCTATGCTGGTCGACCTGCTGCACTCTCCGCTCTCTCCCTCTTGCCGTCTCTCTCTCTCTCTCTCTCTCTCTCTCTCTTCTTGGGGTATGTCCGTACGGTTTCTACTACGAGCCTTCTCCGTCGGCGTAGACTCGTGGCTCTCGTACTCGACGTCGGTATTCACTGTACTCGTACACGCCTCGCAGTCGGTCACAGACGTCCTTCGTCCTAACCGTAAATGCGTGAAAACTGGCTTCGCGCATCCGAAGACAAGAGAGCGTACACGTATACGTATCCGCGTGTGGCTCTAGCAGTCTTTGCACGGTCATAGAACTTTCGTTCGTAAAACGTGTGCCGGGTGTTTCTAGAGCCGCCTGCTTCAGCTCGGCTCGGAGAAATTGCAATGAAAAGGGTAACGCGATTCCAGTCGTCGGCGTACCGACCGCGCTAACCGTACGCGATCCACGGTTCGCTCCTCCGTGTCCCGGTTGTTTCTTTTTCGAGGCTGTCTCATAGCGTGCGTGGAAAATTGTTCTTCGCCGGTGATAGACAGATGGACGACCTTCGTTGACCTCTGACGTTTCACCACCTGTTCGGAAAAGAGATCGTGCATGGTGTCGTCGGTACACAGTGATAGAGGGAGAGTGTGCAGAGAGGAACGGTAGTGTACCTAGAGAGTGCGCGGCGTGTGCGTATGTCGGGTAAAGAAGACGCGAGCCACGGACGATTGGTTGCGATCGGCTTCGATCGACTACGTCCGGCTGTCTCCGGGAGGCGGAGGGACCGTACAGAAAGAAAGGATCGTCGTGACCGGCGAGCCAGCCCCGCGTTCGGTGAAAAGTGCAAGTGGAGTGTGAACGGTGCATGCGACGCGTGTTCACGCCACTCGTCCCTGTGCCAACGGTTTTTCTCGTAGCGAGAGCTCGTTGGTTTTTTTTTCTTCTTCTTCGGTTCTTGTTTCTTCCTTTTTTCGCGGGTGCACCGTGCTTGATTATTCGTGAAGCTCACTCTTTATACGTGGAGAGATACTTTTAGGAAGATGTAACGGTCTGCCGCTCTCTTTGCAGTTTCGTGATATATATTGTGGAATGTATTGTACGTACGTTTCACTCTTTACTGACACGGCGATCTTTGTAACATGCTCCAATACCGACACCTCTGATTTGTTTTTAATTTATTGAATATTCGTCGGGACAAAATTGATGTGTTCAATAGATGGCTCTGAACGTGCGTACTCGGAGACACCGTGAAGTAAGAAGGAATTACGAAATACTTCGGTTTTATATATTGTAATGGTGAATGTCCCTATCCGGTGACCGACATAGAGAGGCCAGTCACATCTCATGTTTCATCTTGTTTCGTGACAGTGATCGTTGCACTGGTTCGCGGAAAATGTTGATGGCGTGGGGTTATTTAAAGAAAATTCAGACGTTACTTCACGTCGCGTGCTACGATTTCGTCGTGTGAAGCGTCGCCTAATTTACCATTCCTGCAACCTCAGCAACTATGTAGTATGTACGTTGCCTGCGTATTCGATCTTGAGTGAAAAATGATATTCGTTGACCTTTCCGAAAACTTGCATGTCGGATGCTTCTCGCGTGAATTGGTTAACTTCACTCGCAACAACCGTTTTGTCCGTTCGGTATGAATGAAGGGGAGGAAAGACATCCACCCTACAACATGTACCGCTAGATTGAATGTGTGCCTCGACGCATCGAATTCATAATCGGATTTTCGATATTCAATTTCTAGCTATGGAATTACTTCTTTTTCTTTCTGTTTCACGCGTGTTTGCTCTTCCGAGAGATTTCAGTTACCGTTTACCAGCCGGTTTCGCTTTCTCCTTCGCTTTCGCTATCGCTACAGTTAAATAGTTGGTACGCTCTGTTACTATTTCATGCGGTCCATGGAAAGCGTGAAAGGTACAATACCCCGGTGAAATACGGATACTTTACTCTGCTGTATAGCATTGTCGACATCACGTGTAGTGTAACGTACTTCCATAGCCAAGTTTTGACGCACACTCAATAGTCGTAAAATTACATACCGAGAAAGATTTCCAACGTTGGCAACTCTGTTGAATAATAGATATCATGAGTACGGTAATATAAAGTGTACTCATTTCTGTCATGGCTAGTCGTATATTTGGGTTTAGTGTTTCAACGGATTATCGATAAAATATACATATTTATCGGAGCTTTTAGCCTTCATTGAATTTTATTTCGTTACGAGTAATTAAATAGTGAAAGTAAAATAAGAAGTAAACAGTAGCACCAGTCATGGTAGACAGCATCTGTCGTACCTATAAATGGTGTTCAATCGTAATTTAAAAAAATTAAATGTATCTGACATTTTTTGACCAAATGTTGTCGAAATAAACATTTAGTTATGAGCGAATTATTGAATACTGAAATTGAAATTCAGTATATACTTTTTTCATTTCATTGTAGAAAATACACGAAGATGTAAACAATAAAATGGTCATACAACATGGACTGAGTTTTCGTATCTGTATTTGCATCTTTATTTGAATGGGAGCGTAAATCACAATATTAAAACATGCTTACTTAAAAAAAATTTTAATTTTCATATTCTTTCTCATTTACTTTAGTTTAACAGAGAACACATTAAAATGAAGAAAATTAAGTATTATTAGTTGAACAAGGCTATTTCAATTTTCGAATCAGAAAATGTTTTATTACTTCATATGTAATTAATTTTTCTATAACCAAGAAATTCTTTTCAATTTCTCAAAATGTTATCAAAATTGTAAAAATATTTTATGTGTATAGCCAAGCTATATTTATTAAATTATTAAACAATAAAAAATTATGCGATTTTTATTATATTCTCAACCTATGGAGAAAAAAATTAAATATTCTACTTAATATCCATCTTTCTATGAACGAAAAGTCAAATAAAAACATTGCGAGAACAAATTAGAAGGAGTTACCATTCGTAAGAATCCTTTTATTCGTATCAAAAGATTCGAAGGCGCGGAGAAGAGTTCCGAGGGCTTTTTAGAATTGGTACCGCGAAACCTATATCCGCGTCTATAAAGTGCAGTGAACGCGAGCGGGTGCAACGAACTTGCGTTCTCCCCTCTCCTTTGTTCTCTCTCTCCAACGCGGCCTCCCTCTCGCGCGCGCAATTTCCCCCACCGAGCTCAACTATGTTCCCTTCTTGCGGACGAGCGCGTTCGCATCGTCGCGTCTCGTGGCAAACGAGGCAAACAGGCGTAGCCGCAAATTTCGGCCGCTTTGGCGAAAGCGCGCGCGCGCACCACTCGTCCGCTTTCGCTTCTGTTTACATTTCATTTGGCCAAGCCAATTCCGACTTTAATGCCGACATTTTTAATAATTGCGAGTATACGATTTCACGTGATTTCACTCGTGGCAACCTGCTGCATCAATTCGACATTGTTTTATTTATTTATTTCTTTTTTGTTATCGACGCAAGGAACTGGAAGTAATCATACGGAAATGTCGTGTTGTATCATCGTGTAAACGGGTATTGATACTCTAAGAAAGTACATTGAAAATACTAAGGACATTAAGTTAATTAATTATTTTTGTTTTGTTTGCAATGATTTTTTTTGCGAACGAATTTTTCAAAACATTTATAAATATTTAAACGAATAAAATAGTATTTTATTTTTGAAAAATATCACAGTTAGACGTTTAATCATTTATTTTTGACACTTAATTAATATGTACGAGTGTATATCATATATTATTGATATCCATCTTATTATAAATGTTTCTGTAATTGCCCCGCAATTATGAAATTGAAGAAAAATTAAGTAAAATATAATTTGCTATCCAATAATATACATTTTGCCGTGTGCTAATGTTATTGACGAAGACATTCGTCACATCTACAACTCAAGCCATTTAAATTCCTGTAGATGTTGGTAAACAGGAATGAATTTTATGATTCCTTTCTAGAAACTGTGAAATACCAGCCTGGTTTAGTACTTCTCAAGTAGCAGTTTAATTTTTCTTTTTATGAAATTTCACAACCCCTGAATGTCCTAAAATAATTTTCGTAATCGTCGTGTAGGTTTCTAAGAAAAAGTGAAAGGAAAAGGATTTAGCTGATTCAGACGGAGAAATTCTAATAAAAAAGTATTGATTTATGAAAATGTTTCATAAATCTTTTGTAATTACCTTATATAACAAGTGCTCTTATGTTAACGTGTAGTCTTGAATTATTATTTAAAAAGAGCAATTTATTGTCTCTAAATTATTAATTAAATAAATGCAGCCAAACAAGCTGCATGTTTAATGTAATTATTTTGTAACACCTGATCGTCAGAGCATATAAAAACGTACCTATATTATACATATATTACCTGTTTTAAATTATATATGATTAAAGTACTAGTAACTTTTCTGTTCCTATATTTAAGGTTGCAGAGTTAGGTGACCTACACGAAAATTTACGATAAATCGATGACCCGAATGTCGCGAGGTCGCTTCGCGAGACCTTTAAAGGTTACAACGAAGGAGGAGTAGGCATAGAGAACAAGAAACGTCGCAAAGATTTAAGATAGAAGGAATTCACTAAGTATTTAGAAGAATCAATTTTGCAAATAACAAATTTCTGACAGTGTACAGTTATAATTTGGGGAACATTTTCCTTGAAGTGGGTAGAATGCTTGATAGGCGCTAAAGGGCAAAGTAACCTTGCATAAACGAAACTTCTACCGGATCTTTTGATATCAATGTCCTCAAATTAGGGAACCTTGTAATTTAAGTACAAATAACGTTACGGGTTCTTTGCATCTAAGTTTTGAATCTGATTACCGAACAAAAGAAAAATGGGAAATTATGTGCAAAGTATTTAAAACTTTGAATGCATCATTATAAAAGAACAAAATCTCTTCAGATTTTCATGTTCAAAAATTTCGATTGAACCAGTTTACCATCCCTCTATAAACATGAAACTATCATAAATTTCATTTTACTTGAAATATTGCTTTTGTTACATTGTATCATATACATAATAATATTGCTATTACATTATTGTTATACTTATTAAATATGTTATACTTTATAAATATCATTTTCATCTCATAAATATTCCAGTTCGTTAAACAATATATTAAAGCTATCAAACTTTGCCGTTTCACTTTAATTTCAACTTCAACACTGATACGCACGTTTCCGTTTTATTAAAGTTATTTATACAAATTACGAAAAATCATACGATCTAGTTCTTCTTTCTGAAATTGTTAACATCGTGATTTTTATAAAACTGGTAGAACTAGTAGGTTAACTTTTAAAAACTTTGTAAAGGAATATGTAGATTGGAAACTGATTACAGGAAAGGACTGGAGTTTCGTCTTTGCGAAGGTCCTTGTGGCGAAAGCGTTAACCCCACCGCGTGGTCACCTTCTATTCTAGTGCGTGTGCTAAGAGTACCTCTTGCTGAGGGTAAACGTTGAACGGGAGCGCACGTGTTGCAAGGACCACCCCGGGTCATCCTCATCGCCGGAGTACCCTTGCTTTTATTTGCAATCGATTTAACACTAAACGTATCGCGACCGGTCAAATGACCGGTTTTCAATTTTCTTTAAAAATTCAGCATTTTCTTTGGCCAATTTATCTTCATATCAGTTCTTATATTGTCTGATTAATCAGTTTTATCATTCCTGCCTTTCCTTCTACTTGTTTTCACTAAGAAAAATGTATCGTTTAATTTGTTTACCTTTATTTTATGACCAGTTGTTTAACTGGTTACGCTAGGAATTGGTGCGTATAGAGTGCCCGTACGTGTAGTGTTAAATCATAACTAGAAATATTCTATCATCATCATAACAAATTATTATCATACATTTGACTTTTAAATACTGTAAAAGAAAGGAATTATGTACTAATCTTTTGTCATTTAAAAAATGAAGATATTTGTTTACAATTTTCTATTCTACTATGAAAGTCGTCCTCAAATAAGAATCGAAACATGTTTATTTACTGATGGAGAAGATCTTACACAACGTATCGTTGAACAATTTAATAAAAATATTTATTGCCTAAATTATAACTATAACTCTGCTTTAATAGAGCTTAGTCAATTGATATAATAATTAATATTTTGTAAATTTCATTGAATTTAAGTTGAAATTCGTGACATCATTGAATAATATTTGATTTAATGCAAGTTGCATAGTATTCTTTTTTGTCTAATTTTTAATCATTTTATGTTACACATTTCTGAACTATTAAGTACTTCGAATGTAAACATAATTGATTAACATAAGGATGTAACGGGTTACACAAAAATTTGAAACATCGAAAATGTACTAAAGTTTATATTAATAATATTATTATTTATGAAAAAAAATGGAAAATAAGATAACGAAGTATTATTATTTACATTCATTATTCAATTTTAGCTACTTTACCGCGCGCGACTCTTAGTTATTTTTAGAATAATAGTAGTGAAATTATTTTCTTGTGGAAGATTGTTATGCATAACAATAAATATGCTAATTAGTTAATCAAGAAAGATAATTAAAACTGTTGTTTATATTGTGTGTTTCATAAGATCTTGAATATTTTCTTTAAAGATATTCTGTAACGAATTGTCTTCTACAGTTGTTTCATCTTTAATTCCGTTTCATAAATGCAGTTGGTTTTTTCATTCTGAATTTTTAGTTTTTTAAAAGTTCTCTATTAATTTTTAACAAATACGTTTTATTGAGAAAAATGATAAGGTTGCCAGTAAAAACTTTATGAAATTAAATTTTACTGTATTTCGTTAGTGTACATTAACATTTGCTCGTTTATCTTATTCATTTGCATTAACATGTTATATATTAGTATTAGTAGCAGCAGTAGCAGTAGTAAGAGTGCATTGATAATAAGAAGATCTACCAGTTAATTTTAATAATATTGATGACATCACTTCCGTTTTTATATTATCAACAGTTACCAACCGATAACTTGTGTGCTAACACATGTTTATTCACTTTTTTTTCAAAGAAACATAGTTTAAATTACTTTTAGTTCTATTTAATGAAGATTATATTATCAATTTAATATAATAACATATATTTTCCATGATACTTTATAGCAGGCTCAAATTTAATTTTATTTTGAAATCCACTAACACAGTGTAGTTTGCAATTTTATACAATTTGTTTGAAAACCAATAAAAAAGAGAACATTAATGCATAATGGTTTTGTTTACGTCATATTGAGTTGGAAGATCATAACGTTGTATTTTGTTTGTACATTTGTCACATACAAATTCAATCTTGGTTAATTCCGTGTTCCAGTAAAAACAAAATTGCCGTTATACTATAATTAAATATTATATAATTATTCAAATTTTTATTGTTACATATTTACTAAAACGCGTAACCATATACTTAAAGACCATTATTGTCGGATAGTATTGTAGATCAAGCTTATTATCTCTGATTTTTGATCGAGCAAAACATTGTCGCTTGCTTCAGCTTAATCCGCTCTGTGTTGTTAACAGTAACAAGTGTCCGAGTATTTACCAACGTGAACTGTTTTGATGGATCCTACGTGAGATCCTCGTTATCGACCTCCATCAGTGATACAGTCGCCACGGAAAGTATGTTGACATACCTGAAAGATGGATATTTTCTTTTTTAAATAAAGATCTAGAAATAATCGGATAAGTAAACTTTATATATTTTTTAACATATTTAACGTTACAGTTAAAACAAGATATATAACAATTATAGACAAAATTAAACTATTCTTTTTATTTGTTTGCGAAGAGTATGTTGACAGCAATGAGAAAATACAATTAACAATAAATTAAATAATAGAAAATACATAATTAATATTAAGGTGTAAATCCCCTATTTTTAATAACTTGTTAAAGGCTTTTTGGTATACTTTCGATAAGTTTATTTATGGTATTTTGGTTAATATTAGATCAAACTTGCTATAGTACTGTCTTGAATGCCGCTTTATTGTTACTGCAAGTTTCATTATTATTCTATCTAAGTGATTTCACAAGTACTCGATTGAGTTTAGATCAAGGCTTTTTTCAGATATTTTTATTATCGATTCTTGCAAATTTTATTATAAAATATTTATATACCCACAACTTGTCAATATGCCATCTATAAAATGCGAATTGCCAACGGCGCTTGAGGGGAAACAACCCCAAACATATAGCAAGTCTTCACCGTGTTTAACTGTAGGTATTATTGTGGTAGGTTTAAAGTATTCGCCATGTTTTCTCCATACATATTTCCTTCTATCATGGAAACGAAGTTAAAATTTTGAGTTATCACTAAATATAATATTTTTCTAAAAATCCAATGGCTTGTTTATAGACTGTTTTGCGGATATTAAACGTTTTCGAGCATTGGTTTTATTTATGCAAGGTCGTTTCTCGATATTCACCTGTGCAATTTTACTTCTTTTAGTTGTCTTCAAATTTGAGTTTCCTGAATCGGTAAATTAAAATCAGAGTTTAATTGTTTGGTCGAAATGAAACGGTTTTTACAAACTTCTCGTAAAGTAATACTATTTTGTCTGGGTGTTGTTTTTCGTGAATTTCCAGATTTTGGCGGACTTTCTGCAGTTCCATTTTTTTCTAATCTATTTATGATCTTCCTAACACCTTCCGCGGAAATATTAAACCTCACTACAATCTTCCTCAAAGAATCTCCTTACATTCTTCTGTTACATATTACTGATCTTTCTGCAGGAGTGAGTTTTCGTATTTTCGGCACTAAAAAACAGTATTTTACATACGAATACAACACACTGTGCAGAAAACTGCTCCATATAGGTAATTCGACAAGTAAATTGTAAATTATCACTTATTGTATAAATATTTTATAAGAGAATACTAGTAAAGATATGTGTCAACTTACTTTCTGCGTGAGTTTTGTACGTAAACTTAGAATTATACGTCTGCCTTTCGCAATTGTCTGATTCAAACTACATGGTAAGGTGACGAATGTAAACAATAAGCAATATGTGAACCAGAGCTCCAAAAAAGTATAAACAGATTGTTTTTTACGATAGAATATGTATTTTTGAAGCGTGTTCATTAATAATTTTAAATAAATTAGGAATAATTTTATAAATCAATGAATAAGTTTATAATAAATTTGTTAAGAGTCATGGAAGTTTCTGGTCAAATAAACAGAATTAAATAATTCTTTTAATTATTTTCAAAATAAGAAAATCACTAGTGAACAATGGAAAAATTAATAAGAGATTTAAAAATTTTAATGGATAATATATGTTCATTACATAGTAATAATCTGTAAGTATATTAGGTAATATTGATATTTTCAATTTATTTTTATTTGACAAGAATTAATCTCAAATCAATTAACACAATATTGTTGAGACGAATAATTTCACTCTTTTGCTAGATTGGCGATTATAAACGGGATGGGTACAATTATTTTTGTCGAAGTGTATATTTTAATTCTGGATATGGTTATCTTATTTCATTATTTTAGAATAATTATTCTATAAACATATAACATATTTCATAAACATATGTAAAATTTATAAATAGCTTATAAAAATTTAACTAAATTACACTTAAATTCACGGTGAGTACATCAAATAAAGTTCCATTAAATAAATTTAGTGTTACAGAAGATCTAGTGATTTATCAGATGATAAAAGTTTTTGCTCAATATAGTGTTTTCGATTATTACTCTTGTAACTTAGATCAAGTTTTGCCTGTGACGAAGATGTGTTAATATATTGAGACCGGTTACATATAATGACCTACGTCATTTCAACACTAAAAATTACTTAGTATTTAATACGATTAATATTAAGTTTCATCATATATTCATTATAGTACTCAAGTGAAACAATTTTCAAAATCATTTCGGATATTTAATACTTTTAAAAAGTGAAATCATTCACTTTGAAGGGTGCAGTAGTTCTAATGTTGAATTCTTTAGCTGAATACCGGTAACGTAGCCCTACGCTATTTTTAATTTTTTTAGAAGAATGTCGGTAACATAGTTATACGTTATTTTACATTTTTAACACTAGGTTTACGTATTTTTATTCTATGATTTTCGTTCGTTTAGATCTTGGAAATTAGGTATTTCAAAATAGTCTATTAGGATACATACATACACATAAGCGTTTATTAAATAATGTTCATAAAATTCAATATGCGTCAGTTTGGCGCTCTCTATAAACCTAGTGTTAACATTATACTTATCAGATGGGTCAACGTGACCCATTCCTGATGTCTTCTTTTTGAAATTACTAAGAAGATAATAGATATTTTTCTGAGAAATTATTAAAGAAATTGATTTAACAATGCGTAAATTGAATTGTAAATCAATTGAAGTCTCTATAGATGCACTCTTAGAGTTTCTACAGAGAAATTTCAAAAAGTCAATTTAACTGTTCGGTAGTTTTAACGTTAAGAAAAATATCGCTTGCAAAATTCTACGTCATTACAAAATCTGCAATTAAGTTCGACAACACAGTTGTACCATATATTTTATATATTCGTATACATATGAATAGCAGACCCTTACGGTATTTAGCCGCAAACTTTCGGAAATTATATGCGACCGCGAATACGTTAATACGTATGTAATTAGATCGAAGTTACCTTGTAGTATGAAAGCGAAGATGACTTCGTTGCACGAATTCAAAGTCCTTTATGCAATGTCTCTAATCATGTAGTCCATTCGTACAACTTGTGATAGAAACATTTGTGTACACAACGTCATGAAAATGATAATGTGGGCATATATCAGGCAGTTTCTATTGAGCGTCCTTCACGTCGATGATATTTATTTTCTGTGCGAGGTCGGAGGAACTTATCGTTCTATCAATGTCATCGATAGAAGAAAACGCTTCATAATCAATTTCCCATTAAACGGTATGCAACATCATATCTCTCAATTTCACGGATTTGTAACGTTAAACGTTCAGATGCTTGTCGGGCTTCAGTAATCTTGTCACATAAGGCTTATACAATTGTCATCGATTATATTAACACTAGAACTACGGTACCAGTCAAATGGACTAATTTCAGTTTCCTTATTTTACAATTATTGATATCACAAAAATGTCAAATTCATACATCAATCATACTCAATACTTGGTAGTTCTAGTGTTAATAAATTATATTGAATACTACATATTATAAATATGTACAATACAACGATCTACATTATGTTCAAATATGTAAATAACAGTCTGTAGCGATTACAGAAACGAGAGTATAATTAACATGCCTAATTATAAGTGAGTAATTTAGTGATGAATACTGCTACTTGAATTATAAACCATTACTATTGAGATATAGGATATTCGGCAACAGGTGGAAGGGAATTTAAAGGGTGACTTTTCACGAAAACGTAAGATGAACATCGAGCGTAATGGAATTGCAGTTTCAGGCTGATTCTCGAGTTATTAACGATTAAAGTCCACTAAATGCTGCGTGTGAGTTAGGTCACTGTCGTTGTGTGTCGTACTGTACACCAGTATCCGTGCTTGTACTGACCTACCTCATGTGCTTCATTGTTGGCGTACGGTCATAGTTCAAAAATATTTTCAACCTTTAATAACTTGAAAACGAAGTTGAAATGCACATCTTTTTGTTCTTGTCTTCCTTTTATTAATTTAACCATTCGTTTATTAGTACTTGCAATCCTATATTCTGAGTTGGTGACAGAATAATATTTCTTAGTACTTTGTATATAGCATTTTAATATTTTATACTTTATATTACAATTATAGGCCGTATTAAAAGTATACTTAATTTTTTACTATTCAATTGAATTTCCTTCTTCTCTAAATTAAAAAAAAATAAATTGAAAAATTTTATGAATCACGTATAAAAATGTATAAAACGTGGTATATTTAAAAATTGAATACAATTCTAAAAGTGCTAATTAAAATATTACTAAATTTAACATAAATTTAATCTGTTCTTAAAGGTATTGTTACAATAAAAATTTCATCCTGAGTAAAAAATGATAAATCTTTTTGTTCTTAAGCGATGAGGTTAATATTATTCACAATTTACATCATGCACTGTGTTCAGTGATTTTGCCATATTCAAATGTCAGTAGGAAGCTGGAAAATAAATGAAACACAATAATATCTTTCGGTCATCGTCATTTAAGTCATTCCTTTCGTTCACAAGTATTTGTATTTTGTATAATATAAATACCACAAAAATTGTACATAAACTTTTCATGTTACTTTCCAATCAATTAAACTCTTCTTAAAGAAAGTAAGTTTTCGATAATTAGAGTTTCCACAAATTACTCTGTCAAAATATGAAGAGACATGAAGATCCACAAGGCATATAGATCTTCATTGATCAATACGCCTCCTTCTCGTCATCATTGGGAAGATAGAAACAAATTGCCAATGAAATCACGTCTATTACTCTCTATAATCACATTACCAGCCCCGAGTATGTGACTATAGAAACGCATTACATTGTTGCCAACGTGTCGCCGACACTTCGTTGTCAGGCCATATGCAGATAAAGTTGAAGACGTAGGAGGGTGAAAGACTCGATGACTGTTTCTCGTTTGCCCTCTCCTCCAGTTAGATCTTGCCTCTCTCTACTCCAGTAGTCCTTTACTTTCTTGAAGTAATAGGAAACCACATTGACTTATAAAGAAAATTTGCAGAATATCAAAATGGTGAAAGTGATAAAGATAATTATAAAAATATGCATGTGTATACTTAATTATGTGACAGTAAAAACAGGAAATGTCTAAAAAATGATATTATATTCGTAATACTCGTAATAGCTTTTCAAAACACTGATTATGAACCATTGCTTTATTTACCATTCTATTTAAAAAGTTTCGAGACAAATTATTTATATAATATTCATATCTTTATATCTATACGTTTAAAAAATGACACTTGTTGAGCAGTTTCTATAGAATAGACACTTGCGTGACACAAGATTTCAGTGTTCGATGATTGGACGCTTTTTTGTAAGTTTCTTAGCCAAAAAAGCTTCCTGTATGGCAGAAGCTTCCAACCTGGTATATTGCAGCTAGTCAAATCATTCATCAATTTGAAGATAAAACTTTATCTGTTTATCTCTGACGGCAACCAAAAGCTCTGCCTCCTATAATCGTGTCTTCGATTACTTCTAGGCTTCCTATCTTCTTTTATAAAAATCATAACATTAAAATTGTGAAATACGGATAAACTAAATCACTAAGTAATACCATATAACTTTGATGTTAGTTGAATACTTAAACTAATTACATCTTACAAATGTGGATTAATATATAAACATGTACACTGTTTATTCGTCTTATCATTCCATTGTGATTAGTTCCATTATTGGACCATTCGTTTCCTGCAACACGGAAACACAAACCAATAGCAATTACATTGATTATAAATATTCCGCTAACATCGAAGTACAATTTAGAGAAATATATTGTCAAATGGTACACAAGAACTCACAAACTACTGATCGCGATCGAAACAATAAAACAAGCCTCGTTAAGCGACCCGAGAGCTTAATTAGCTGCGTCGGCAGAATCGCGCAAAAACGCGAAAGTATCCCCCGCGTTATCAATGACGTACCACCCGCCGTAGGCTCACTCTAAGCAACTTTTAATCATAATTGTCGGTTACTTTTTCTCGTTAGTACCGTTGACATTTTGCAATATGGAGTCGCTCAAGAGAGTAGATCAAGGCCGGCGGCATGGCAGCTAACCCGAAGGGCACAGGAAGCGCTTACTCACGGCAGAAATATTTGTTGTTTGCTTGCAGTTTGAACAAGATGCACGCGATGGAAGGTGCTGCCGGGAACGGGAAGAAGGTGGACTCGGCCGAGAAGACCAGGGAGGACGACTCGTTGAGGGCCTCGCCGAAAGTTCCTCAGAGCCAGCAAAATGGCGCCGCCCTGCCGGAAGAAACAGCGGCAGTGCCAGCGACCGTCGAGTGCCTCCGCTCGACCTCTATAAAAAAGGAACCTCTCTGTGATTCGGAGTCGGAGACGACGACCAAGACGACCCTGTCGGCGGTGGACGGGGCACAACAGAAGCCGATCGCGTCCCGATGCGCGAAATCCGAAACAGAAGGAAGCGGCAGAAAACGGAAGTCCACCGATGGACAGTTGTCCTCAAACGGCAACCCAGCTCCTAAGAAGTTCTGCCTCGAGCAAAGGGAACAGTATATATCGTCCCTGGTCGGCTGTGAGAAAGTTACCGCGGAAGAGCTTGCTGCGAGGGCTGATCAACTTCGCGCCGAAGTACAGGTAAATAGGGATTTTAAGTTGATGGCCCTTGACCCCTTGCTGTGTAATGTCGAGTGAGACTTACATATGAGTGCTACGACGTTCACTGCTAGACGAATTTTTACGTGAATTTTCTGAAGTGGTACGAAGAAACGAAGGCTGAGTAGAAAGCAATTTCTTCTTTTAACACTTACTCGGCTGGTCGCATGAAAATACCTGTTTAACACGTTCCGTACCACGTGTATCATTTGTGGTACACGCGTAATTTTTGTACAGAAACATTTATTGTGAGAGATGTGGCAAAGAATAGCGATACACGTCGCGAAGCGGCGAAAATATAAAGAAATAATATCAAAATATATAAGAATCGCCAAAAACTTGAACGTAACTTAATATTTTATTTAAAAAAAAATTAGTACACTTTGTAAACCAGATACAACCGAAATTTCCAGTGGCACGGAATGTGTTAAAAAATCTACGTAAATGGCTTGGCGGATATTAATACTTACATGGAAACCTTATCAACCAGCACACGCCGATTTTAATGAAACTTATGTGAGATATAGTACTTCAGAAAATATTTGAAACGTATTTTTTTTATTGGACAACATCCACTTTGAACAGGCTAAAACGCTCGTCAAAGTTGAGGGTTGAAAGTATATTTTTTACAATACTTCTACAACTAGAGGGTGTAGAAAAGAAATTAACAATTTAGATTTCTTTTCTACACCTCTAGTTTCAGTGGTATTGTAAAAAATATACTTTCAATCCTTAACTTTGAGGAGTGTTTTCACTCGTACAAAGTAAATGTTGACCGATAATAAAAATACGTATCAAATATTTTCTTGAGAACTATGTCTTACATAAGTTTTATCAAAATCGGCGTGTGCTGGTTGAAAAGGTTCCTTTATTAGCCAACCAAATGGGGAGATCTCCCACTTTTCCTTTAGTAACGCATTTCAAATTATTATGTTTCTTTTTTTCTTCTGTTATTTAGTAAGTCTTGAACTGGGAGTACTTACAATTCAATGAATACCGTGCTTGCTTTTTTGAAATACAACTTTTAATCAAATTTGTTGAGTGAGTTCAATTAAAGTTAATAAGAAAGATTATAGTTATAGTTTTTTTAGACGGTTGCGTAAATGTTAATACTCGTTTAGGCTTGGTTGTGGATTGCAGTCATTTATAAGTTATTAATCATAACAATTATCGGTTTCTTTATAAATTTATTTATTAGACAGTAGTAAGTATCGTGGAACGATAATAATCATATTAAATATCATTAAAAAATACTGATAAACACGAAAGTTATAGCAAAATTCATAGTTCGTCTTTTCTTTTTGCAATCTTGCAAAATATTGCAACGAAAATTCTCTCATTTAAGCATCGGTCGATTGAGAAGTATTAAGAATAATAATAAGTTAAAAATCAAATAATGGTATTTTTAAATTCTTACTAACATTTTTTTGTTTTATATTCTATGGAGTCATATTCGTCATAAATGCATAAAATTCGTTTTCATATAAGTCTACACTTCATCAAATGATTAAATTATTATCATTTACTTATTGTGATTTTTTAAAGGGTACAACATGCTTAGGTGTCAAGTATTTATCCCATAATTGATTTCTTGAAACATATAATGATTTTACTCCACATGGATCCTGTCAAATCACATTAATTTATAGTTAAAACATTTCTTTTAAAAAGGCCTCAATTGGAAATTCAAAATCAAAAACATCTACATGTCAAACAGATAAAACAGATATTTTCAAATTTTATCAAGAGGTATATTCCTATGCGGAAATTTTGATTCGGATATCATCACGAACAACAAATTTCGTGACTTACACTTAGACCACTCTAATGTTTAACGGCTCAGTACCAGCAAGTAATAAACAGTTATTTGCTGTTGTATGGTTCGGTGCAAATATCTGGGCTGCTTGTCTATCTGTTTGAAATACAATTAAAATACCTTTTCTTTTTTGTTCCGCATAGGCCTTGGACGAGTTAGCACGTGCCAAAGAAATGGAATGGAACGAAATTCTGAGCATGAGGAAACTGAAGGAGGAGGCGTACCTGAGAATCGAAAGAAGGCGGCAAGTGATGGGATTTATGGAGGGCAACGGACAGTTAGCGGACACGTTACCCCCAGCCAGCTTATCGCTCGGCCCGGAATGGGAGAGCAGCGGGAATACGACACCCGTATCCAAAGAAAAGCTGAACTTCGGCTCGAAAGAGGATTTGCCCGAGGAAAGCTCTCGGGATTCGCCGGCTTTCAAAAAAGAGAAAACCGGGAAACAAGCGTCCCAGCGACAATCGACGCCCCCGAAACAAGGTGGAGAAAATGGTCGGAAACAGGCTGAGGCGCTCAGCCCAGAAAACAGGCAGATCGGTGAGGGCCGTCAAGGATCTATCGTTGATGTTAGATCTATCATCGCTGATTACAGGCTGAGGCATCCTGAGATAGTACCACGAAGGTACATTCTTTAAATGATTGTTAATTATTCGTAATTGATTAATTAAGGAGGGGCATGAGTTTTATTTGATACGTTTTCAACCTTAGGAGCAATCACTCTTGTGTTTGCAACCGAATAAACACACGATTTGGTTCTATCATCGTTTCATAAAATACTCTCTTAACTTTTTATTTGTTTTTTCATTAAATTGAGTTTGACTGTTTATTTTAATAGTATCCCATTTCCTTACGCATTTGTCAGTATTTGTTTTTCGTATTCACTGTTAATCCATAGTATGTTTGATTCAAGTACATAGCGTTTGCAATTCGTAAATGAACGTTCATGTTATTGTATAAAAGATATTTTAGAACAATATATGTATTTATGTTACAACAGGGGTCGCAGAATGAGAAATTCGGTGAACGTTGGCCTCGGCGCAGGTGGGGCTATGGTAGAAACGGGACACAATGTTGACTCAAGGCCATCTAGTACGGACTCTTGCAAAAGCAATCCAAACATGTCGGACCCTAACAATTCCATGAGCTTTAAGGATGTTCTTGTACAATTCGCTAAATTGAGCCAACAACAAGGTACATAAACATTATTGTTAAAATATATTTCGAACGTCATCCTTCCTTTCTTGTACAAAATCATAAGTAAATGGCAAAGTAGAATTTATAAAGAATGAATGAGTAAATAACTCTCAAATCTAATTGAAATTG
Source organism: Nomia melanderi (assembly GCF_051020985.1). Classification (NCBI taxonomy): domain Eukaryota; kingdom Metazoa; phylum Arthropoda; class Insecta; order Hymenoptera; family Halictidae; genus Nomia; species Nomia melanderi. The sequence goes on from NC_135009.1 coordinate 3,749,528, forward strand.
TAGATGATGAACATAAACTAAATTTTACTTTTAATGATATTATTTTGATTTTGAATATTTTAAATGATTCACAGGTGAACCTGTGAAAACACCTCAAAATTATCCAGATGTAACGCTTCACCCCGTGGCGCCGTCTCCAGCACCTCAAAACACACCGCCTCAACAGAGCTGTTCCTTGCTCCATGGAATTCTCACAAAATCACAATCTCCAAGACCTACAACTTTTTCACCTACTTTAGCTAGATTACTCACCGCACCTGAAAGAGAAAGGAATGCATCAACAGCCGCGTCCATGCCACAGCAAAGTGCGGCAACCCAGCACCTTTTGCAGGCATATCAAGGTTCTAATCCGGTTTCTATCAGCGACCTTCTGTCTTCTTCCAAGGTGCGTTGCAATTCCATAAAACATAGATTATTTATATTATAAATTGGAGAAAGTTTCGGCATCATCAACTTTTATTATTTTTATTTCCAGGCTCGAACTGAAATAACCATAACACCTGTCGTTAATACCCCGGTACAATCACACTCAAATAATTTAATCCACGTGGTAAGAGAAATGTTACAATTTGCTAATAAATTTAACATATTCGCTATTGTTTTTATCTTGAAGAAACGCGGACTTATATGTTAGAAAACATCTCGCACATCAAAGAATTTCTCATATGACATAAATTTATTGAAAATATCTTTTAAATTATTAGTTTATTTTTTTGTTTGAGAAATGTGATGTAAGAAAAAGATATTTGAAAGAAATTTTATGAATAATCAATTAACGGGACAAACATTGCGCAGCAAATATTTCTTCATATTATCTTCATCGTTTATTTCTTTTTAACTAAAATTGAACATGGAAATAATATTAATAATTGATAAAAATGTAGATAACTTAGTCTATAGAAAAATAATTTTATCATAAAGTAGCGAGCACGTATAAAATGAAATAATAATTTTCGTGCTTATATGTTTGTCTTTTCATTTTTAGGATGATGTAGAAGAAGAGTCAGCAGTAATTGAAGACAGAGAAACGCGCATCTCTTCGGGTGGAAGGGATGCTAGAGAGGACAGAGATAGTCCTCCGCGATGCCAAGGGTGTCATGAACGTGCAGCACAGTTTGTTTGCGCTGGCTGCGGAAATCAGTGGTACTGCAGTCGTGAATGCCAGGTAAAAATTGTAATAAAAAATTAATTATATTTACTAAATTGTATATTTTTGTTAAGTGATTTTTGGTTTTTCAATTTCCGTTAATCTGTCCTGCAAAACAATTGATTTACACCGATTTTTTGAATATTATTAATTGAATCATTTGTTTCAGGTTGCTGCATGGGATGAACACTCAGAAGTGTGTTCTGGCTAAAGAAGATCTATATATCGATCTAAAACGTCGTACTCGCGATATCGAGTGAAATACCTATCCAACTGAGAATAAATCTAGTCAAAACAGAATGGCCAAGAATATAACGTGTATTGAGTACGATAGAACAAAAGGAATGAAGCTAAGAGAGCAGTGTATATTTTTAAGGATCCTCAGATGTGTTTAACATGTAAAGAAATAAGTTTTATTTCATAAAACTGGATCAATAAGTAACGGAAGAAAATGCGTCGAACTTCAAGCGGTACAACGAGGAAAAGATCGGAGTTCGAGTTGAAACGGTCGTTGCTTCACTGTAATCACCGCACGTTGCTTTTATTCGATATCAGTATCAAACGACCGGGAGTCTTTAACAAGATCAATAGAGTATTAACCCTGCTAAAATTAAGCATTTAATGTGTATCTTCCAAAGGATAAATTGTTCAAGAAATTCTTAATTATAATTCGCGTCGGATATAAGCATACGCAAGAATTTCATGTATCGGATACTTTTTGTTTTACATTTTAACTAATGTATCGTGTACAACGTACGCTAGTTGAAAATTATCAACTATTTCCGAGAGAAGTAAAGAAGGAAGAAAGCTATTATCTCGCAATGCTGTACAGAATTTTATACATGTTAGCAGGGTTGTTCAGTATCAGATTTTAAACAAAAATGAAAATTGATTAATAATTGTGTGCCATGCGTAAGATTCATTTCATGGTCAACCGTGTATTCTGAAAATAATCTATGATATAGATTACTTGAGTGTCTTTATAATACCGTCACTTTGTTTCGTTTCTTTATTTTATTTTTTTTCTAAGCAAAACCTGTACACATTATGATAAAAGACGTCATATTCGACGATCACAGTGCGAGATACACACAAGCACTCAACCTTCATGTATTTTTGTCGTTCATTCAAGAGAGGCACGTAAAATACGTACCTAATACCATATTTTATACCATATTTGTTACCAACGTATAAATCTAGAATTAATGAAACGTTAGCCTTAGCGTAGATTTAAGCTATTTCTTTTTCCCTTCATCTCTTTCACTTGTTCGTTGGTAACGTATTGACACGATTTAAGTTCACTTCCTCATTTTTTTTAAATTAGTATGTTACCCAAACGACAATTGTCCCAGATATAATCTGTAGTCCAAAGTTCCTACAGGTAAACGCAACATTATATATATTTTCCCAATTACGAAGCAAACCAAAATAAAATAAAGTTTTTAAGTGCATATCCCGATCTTTTTATTATTCCTACCAATGCATGCATTTGAATAAGACAACCTCCAGTAATTCAAAAATTATAACTTGTATTGTACCAGACAACTTCTTTTCCTACTTTTCTGATTTACAGCAAGGAAATGTTTTTTAAAGTCAGTATTTACTTTTTTATTTTCATGCGTGTATTTGTTAAAAAAAACTAATAGATGTATTGAAGGTACTTACAGATGTTATGTAATTTTATCATATAGCTTTAAACAAGATAAAGAACCATTCAATTTTTATTGCAATCACTAACAATGGTAAAGATTTAATTGATTCTTTTAATGTAAAGTGTATGGAATATTTAATGTTAATGAAAATTAATTTTATTCTTAATTATTTATTATTTTTTTCCTTAATATACATTAACAATTCTTATTTTTATAAAAACAATCTTGATACTCAATGAATTTTGATGGCTTTTTCCTTGGTGATAATAAGACTCAGTGTAAGAATAAATTAAGGATTTATTTAACTTACATGTAAAAATTGCGTTGAAACAATATAATTTTACATCTGTGAAATAAAATTTTTTATAAAAATAACTAAAACAAACTTTCGACTTTAAAATGCTTTCAAAAATTTCTTCAAATATGAATGAAAAAATAAAAAAGTAAAATAAAGATAAGTTTAAATGAAAGTGATGCCACCGATAGGTGTCTCGTCGATGGTGATCGTATAGGTTTAGTCTGGGGTTCTGGGGTTCGTCTTTAGTACACACTAAAATTTATATTTACTTATATGTAAAATAGAAACCTTTTATTATATTTCATATGGTTTTACAGTTTTGAAATACTGACCCTGTCAAAAATATTCTATTATATCAGCGAACTCTATCCGTATAGAACGCTCAATTTGTGAAATATGTCAGATCGTACACAGACTTAAAATATGTAAGTATTTACTTAGTTTTATAGATGACTAAAAACATTATACTTTAATAATCTTTTGTTATTTTAATTATTTAACATTTAAATCGATATCCCAATATTCTACAAAATTATTTTTGCGTGATTAAAATATTTAATCTTGAATATAATATTGAGTTAAAATACAATTTTTTTTATTAGGTATAAAGACTTACTCAATTCCAAATTATAATTCAATATGAATATTGAATCCTTACTGAAAATGTATGTAATATTATTATATGATCTACGGAAAATTAGTTTATTAGACAATTTATTTTTATATCTGGTAAGATCCGAAATATTATTCCATAAAAGTTGTAAATATTATTTTTCATAAAGTTTTTCATTACTAATCTGTAATTTATGTTATTATTCGATATATGGCGCGTTTAGACTTATTTTCATCAGGAAAACATTTTCAATCGATTAATACCGCTTTTAGAATACCATCGATTTTAACGAAAGTTTCAGTTTTAGCTTACATGGTTTATCGAAGACAACATTCTCAAAAGTTGTTTCATTAGACTTCTTCCCTGATTTGTCTCATTTTCAAATCAAGGACTTCATAATTCAACCTCTTTGCTTCCTGTTCTGTAACTGCGGCACATGTTAGTATAAGCTATTTATTATAAAATAAAAGTTAGGACTACATTAATTTAGAATTAAGTTTGCGAAAGAAGACGTCGACCGTCCGCCGTGGGACATTTTCCTTTATTGATTTCAGTATAGACTCAAGAAAGAAGACAGCCGCTAAGGGATTAATATTTAATCCGATAGTTCTAAGTGCGATAATAATAAGATTTTGAATTAGAGAGAGAGGTCGATGGAATTCAGTTTCCATCCACCTCCCTGGGTCTCGTTCGCAGCAACCTCCACGTGGTGAGACCTGGAAACTAGCATTGTCGTCGATAGAGTAGTTCCTATCGAGGATCATGCTAGGCGAATCAGCTGTGAAATTATATGATGCATGTTACAGTATGCCCAGTAGTTATTATTTAGCTTCATTTATCTCCTTTTTAATCAGAGACTCTTCTCCGATTTCTTTCATTTTCGAATCAAGGACTTCTTTCTTGATTCAGTCATTTTTTTCTCTTAGATCGATAATTCTTCGACATATACAGCGTCTTTGTATATAGTTTAAGATAAAACTAAGTCTCTTTTAAGTTAGCTTTAAGCTTAAAAAAGAAAACATCGATCATCCGCCGTAGAAAATTTCTTTTTTCATTTCAGTATAGTATGTAATCTTTCTAATACAATAAATAATTCTCGCTGTTCTGTACATACCATATAATGCATATTACAGTAATAATTATGTATTGTATTGTATTTATTTAAAAAAGTACTGAGCATACTGCTCATGAATATATCTGGTGGGTATAGCAAATTGGTAACGTAATAGTGTAATACAGATTAGGTTATGCGCTACTTATGTCTAACCGCTATGTGGTAACTTGTAATATTCTACGGGGTACGTACTAATGACGGGTTTCGTAGAGTTAGGATGATTGTGGATTGTCTAGATGTTATATGAAGATATTGTTTTCACGTAGGAATCTAGTGATTATGGTGTGTTCTTTTATACGTGGCTTGGATAGGAGGCACTCAATACGCATGGGTAAATTGCCAACCGAAACAGTGTAGTTTGTGAATGGGAGTAGTTCCATATGACACCGTAAGAGGGCATTGCCAGACGACGTGTTGAGATTGTGTTTAGGGTATCCACAATTGCACGCAGGATTGTTTACAACTCTGATTTTGTGTAGTGATTTATTTAGGTTGAAATGACTCGATCGTGCTCTGGAGATCCATTAAGTGAAGAGCCTTGATAGCGGGAGATTATGAAACCAAGGTTTGGTGGTTCTTTAGAAGTAATGTTGGGAATATTTGATGATGCTGGTAGGGTTTGGATGTTTGACACTTGTTTCTTGCAGCCAGCTGTGAAAACAAGTATTCCATTGGTTTTTGGAAAAGTATTCGTTCTGGTCTTGAGGCAGAATTTTCCAATAGGGGTGAGGTGGTGTGGTGGTTACTTTCTTGGCTAGCGTGTCAAATGTCTCATTTCTCTCCAGCCCTCTGTATAAAGGCACCGATATGAACATGAATCTGGAGAGAGCATTGTTCGTTTTTATACATTTTATTCTATATATAATTTTGAACTGCAGCTGCCTGAGGATAGTGAGGTGTTTGATAAAATTGAGAATTTTGGTGGAGATGCAGAGTGAAGAGAGTTTGTGCAGGAGGATTTTGCATAATTCTCATGTTAGTGGTTGATTATAGCCTTTCTGGCTTGAGAGATGATTATGCCTAAGTTATCCTGGCAGTATCTGCCTTTTATGAAGCCAGTCTGTACCTTATTTAGTTTGTAGTGATGTTCGTATCACCAATGCAGCCTATTTAACATTCTCTCTAATAGTTTGCAGAGGCATGATATCAAGGTGATCAGTCTGAGATCTTTGCTATTGGATTTGGGTAGTAAAATTATTTGAAATGTTTTCCAGTTGTTTGGTAGATAGTTGTTAATATAGATAGGGTTTAGAATGTCAGTTACTATAAGTAATCTGATTTTTACAGACATTATCTTTTGCGTTAGATCATCTATTGCATAACTTAGCTCTAAGAGATTGAAGTTGCTGTCTAAAAAGGTATCATTGTAAATCTCCTTTGAGATTTTTGTTTGTTCTGGTACCCGAGGAGGGCAGAGTTTTTCTATTGCACTTTGAAATACCTCTGGTCTATCTGAGTCTTTATGAGGTGTGCTATTGGTATTTGTCCATCTTGACTAGAATGTCTTGATTTTTTGCCAGGTGTAACCAATACTGGTGTATAGATTTAGTATGGAGGTGAAATTTTCAAATGATTGTCTCTTTTTGGATTTAAGTAACTTCTTCGTGATTGCTACCTATTTTTTATGGGAGATCCAATCGATCATTATGAAGCTGTGTTTCCACTTAAGAAATGCAGTTACCCTTAATCTTATAGCTTTGAAGCATTCATGATCCCACCAAAGGGTTGGATTGTGTGGTAAGCAGTGTTCAGATGTTTTCCTGTTTGTTTTTGGGGTTGCTGAGTTAATACACTTTTTTAAAATTTGAGGTTTGCAGTAAAATCTCGATGAGGTAGTGTTCCAATCCTAAAGAGTCTTTTTGTTGAGTGGTGTTGATGATATGTGATATGTCTTGGGTTGACATGAACAAATCCAGGTTGCTATTGGGTGATGTTGAGGTATTAATTTTTTAGCATCCTTGATAGTTGTGGATGAAGATATCGTTTTCTTCTATAGCTTTGTCCAGGTTGGTTTCAGAGGGATCTGTGTTTTAGCCGTTCCAGAAAGTGTGGTTTACGTTGAAGTCTCCAATTATAAGACAGTTACCTTTATTACATAAGGTTTGAAGGAACCTGTTCCATATTTGAAATTTGAGATTTTGTGTCAGAAGTCTACGTTGCTACGATGGTTGGTGGTTGCTTAAATTCGTGAACTTTATTATTAAGGTGTTGGAGTGTGGAGCGACCAATCGACTGATTGTTTCTGAAAATCTGCGCTTGTAGTGTTGCCGATATGATAGAACACTTCTTAGCCAACCTTATTGATTTATTGTATTTAACGATTGTTATGTTTTTCGTTGCTAAGATTGTCAATTTTATAATATGCTTTTCAGTTGTAAACGTTCAGTTAATTCATTAAAAGTTCCTCAAAGAGGCAAGTGAAGTGTAAGACTGCTACGTAGGTATCGTGTACGTATGTGTCCGTGCCTAACTTCACTATATTAGCGAGTTCGCCTGATGCATTCATGATGTATATATGTTTGATGGCGCGTACGTAGGGTCCACGCTATATCAACGGCTAATGACAAAACAGAGTTGGCGCAAAAAAAGGACGAACGCCGTTAACCGAAAAACGGAGCAGATTATTAGTGGGATCGTGTCAGAGGACAACGCAGGCTGAGAGAGATTGTGTAATTCGTGTTGCATGCAATAAAGTCTGTATTATATGTGCGCAGAAGATCCTTTTCGAAGTCTCATATTAATCAAGTCTTATCAGCGATAAGACTAAATTCAGGTATACAATTCTCAATTTAGATTAGACAGTTCTATCATTTGCATCAGGCATTCTAAGTAATCCTCCAGAAAAAAGGAGAATAGGAAATATTAAAAACGAGAATCATTACCTCTTTTGATGAGTCAACTAAATTAAAGTTAAGAAGACTTTTGAGAAGAACCGAAATTGCTGATGAAAAACCATCAAATTTTCTATAACCTTCAAGGAATTTAGCAGAAGGACTTTGCAATGAAAGTGTATTGAGAACAATATTTTTGGAATAAATACCCAATCAAGTGAGAGGAATTCTGGCTATAAAAGAAGTTAAAGATCCATTCAAATTAGTTCTTCAAGTTGATAAAATTGTTGAAGTATTGAGACCAACAATTTTGGTGGTACACATGGTTCAAAGTTCTGATAAAAAAAATAAATTAAATAAATTTCACGAAGACCAATTAAATGAATTAAGACACATGATAGAACATCAAAGTCAAAAGGAATCAGTTTAGAGGGAGATCACAATCAAGATGCAATTTCAAAAGAAATAGATTCAGAAGTCGATTGATATTTCAAAAAGAAAATCCATCATTTTGTTTATACTATTGAAAGTTTGGAGGAAAATAATTTCAATGTAAACAATCATGTTGCTGGACTGAAAAAGATAGAAGAAAGGAGCAAACTGATTTGGAAAACTAAATGTGCTATCAGAAGTATAGGAGACTTACAATGGCATCAAATTCGATCATCTTCTAATCATTTTGGACAAAACAACAGGTATAAAATACTTAATTGATAATGGAGCTAATATTTTAATTATTTAGAGGAAATTCATTAAAGAAAATCATTTGCCATCAAATTTAATGTTATATGCAACAAATGGGTCGATTATTAAGACATACGACTAAAAATTAATAACAGCAAACCTAGAACTTCGATAATCCTTGAGTTGGAAATTTTTAATAGCTGATACAAATCATTCAATTATTGGTGCAGATTTTCTAAGCCGTTATAAACTTGTGGTAGATTTACGTGGCAGAAGAATTATTGATGGAAATACCAAATTAAATAGTTTCGGACATATTAAATATATAAATACAGTATCAGCAATTTCCATGGTAAATTCATCACATAAACATAATAAATTATTACAAGAATTTATAGATATTATAAAACCAGTTAGGAAAGAGTTTTTAAATAAAGTTGAAATTATATTATAACGACTGGTCAACCAATTGCCAAAAAAACTAGAAGATTAAGTCCTGAAAAATTTTAAATTGCCAAAGCAGAGTTTGAGGATATGATAAGAAAAGGGATTTGTAGACCTCTGAGTCAATGGGCAAGTCCATTGCACATGGTCCTGAAGAAGAATGGAGAATGGCGTCTATGTGGAGATTATAGAAGATTAAACTCAATCATTGTTCCAGAAAAGTATCCAGTTCCCCATATTCAAGATTTTGCTCGCAAACTATTAGATTTTAAAATCTTTGTTGGCGTTCCGAAGATAGCCGTTATTATCCTTTTTGGATTATTTGAATTTTCTACAATGCCATTTGGTCTTTATAATAGCATCGAAAGACGAAGAGAAACATAAGAAACATTTAAGAACCATTTATTCAGGAATAAAGTTTTTTAGATGTATGGTAGAAGGTCAAAATTTAATTATGAAAACAGATCATAAACCATTAACTTTTGCATTTAAACAAAAATTATCAAAAGCTTCGTCCAGATAACTTCGTTATTTAGATTTTATTGGACAATTCACTATAAATATAGTATTTGTTAAAGGAGAGAATAACATCGTTGCTAATTTCTTTTCAAGAATTGAATCAACAGATATACTAATTAACATTAATATTTAAGATTTAGCTTTAGGTCAACAAGAAGATGAAGAGTTAAAATAACTTATCGAGGACAAAAATTCTTCATTGTAATTATAGAAATTAAGAGTTGGGAATGAAAATCAAATTTTATATTGCAATATTGAAAATGAAAACATTAGACCTAATGTACCTAAAACTTGTAGGGAAAAGGTTTTAAAGATGATTTCGTTTGGCTATATACGGCAAAACAAGTTGCAGATTGGGTTCGAATATGCATATCCTCTCAAAAGAATAAAATACATCGACATAATAAAAGCATGCCGGAATGAATTCCTATGCGAAGAGGAAGATTTCGACATGTATATACTGATTTAGTGGGTTCATTGCCACTATCACATGGTTATCGTTATTGTTTAACAGTGACGTATCTGTTTTCTCGGTGGCCTGAAGCAATACCGATAGCAGATACTTCAGTAACTACTATTGCCATGAAATTTTACGAAACATGAATTTCAAAATTTGGTACACCATCAACGATAACGACAGATAGATGATTTCAATTTGAATTGCAAGCTTTTACAGCTTTAGCTTCTATTGTGAAATTTAAAAGAATAAGGACAACTGCATACCATTCAGCTTCCAATAGGTTAATTGAACGTTGACATCGATCAGTCAAGACTGTTATTAGATGTCAAGGAAATCAAAATTGGACAGAAACTCTACCAACAGTTTTATTAGGATTAAAAACTGCATACAAAGAAGATGTTGAAGCATCTACAGCAGAATTATTATATGGAGAAACTCTTCGTTTGCCAGGAGAACTCTTTATTGAGGAGGAGCATGCAGTTAACGACAATTTTTTTTTACAAAAATTACAAAAACACATGAAATTAATTAAACCGATACAAGCAATACGTCCCGGAACTTCCTCCCTAGGTGTTGAGTTTTTTTGCACTTGGGTGTTACCCACCTTACCTAGCTTTAGGTAAGCAGGTAACATACTTTCTGGAATGAATATTAGATTTAAGTAGGCAGGGGCCGGTGCTGGCCATCGTTTCTGCATGATGATCAGTTACCGGGAGACCTTGAAAAATCGATTCCATATTGATAGTAAAATGGAGCATGCCGTTTGTTAATCATCAATCTTGACTTCGGCTTTTCGAATTTTGGTTAGATACCGCGGTCGTGATCGGTACCTAGCGCGATTAGGCGAAATGTCTGAAATTATTCGATTACACTATCGAAAGGTCGATGACATTTTTCGACTTTCAAAAATGGCGGACTGTCGAAGAAAAGAAGAGGCATATGCTGAAGAGACTCCAACAAAATGTCGCTCAAGAGGGCAACTACTAATGGCGCTGCATCTTAGCATGAAGATGGAGTGTCATTTTATATTACTACTTCATCGCTGCACTCACTTTAGCTTCAGTAGACATAGTAGTGGTAGTAGCAGAAGTAGCTGTAGTTATATTGGGCTGGCCATAGCCACCTCAACGTTCAGAGCATTTCGTGATTTTTAATTAGCGTTACGAAACAAACATTACGGTTTGATTTAGAGTTGCGAATGATATAATCGTGATTTTAATTACAATTATTTTTTGTACTTGCCTTTGAAATTAAATCAATTAATTTCTTTTGATTTTGGGATAGTGTTGCAAATAATTGATATTAGATACAATTTTCATTTATTAAAGTAGCGTTGTGATATCAATCCATCGCATGTTTTTAGTGTCGTGACAATGATTTTTCGCGCTGTCTTAGAGTTGCGTGATATTCAAATGTTCAAAAATATACTGGAACTATAAGAACTGCAAAGCAGTTCGCATCACTGCGAACATTGGTTTTTCGCGGCTAAAATAGCTGCAAATTATTACCAACAGCCATAATGGTTAATCCATATTCTTAAGTGTAGTGCTACATATAATGAAACTAGTGCACGCGAGTTATTCATTCTGTATTACATAAATTGAAGTTGCGATCGATATTGAACTCCTCGGGTTTTTTGATTATTTTATTTATTTGATTTCATTAATTAATGTTACGAAAGAAATGGTCCATTTTCGGGATTTTGATCGCACATATAATATTCTAAGTGGACACTCCCATTTCTTAAAACATTTCTCCTTACATTTAGTTTCATGTAATTGAACATAATTAACTATATTATAAAGTAACTTTCTGTTTCGGGAAAACCTAAGACCTCTTTCTTTTTAACTTTATTTACTTTAGTTCGAGTCCCATTTTATTTTCAGTGTAATTTAATTGTACTTCTGATTTAAATAACTTTATCCTACTATGGCATCTCTTCATAATTTTAACTTTCTCTAATCTTAGATTCATCTGCTTTAACTTCATTTTCATTAAGACACAATCGCACTTTAATCATTTTTATCGCAGCTGGCAAAATGTGTTTTTTTAATAAATTTTTAATTAATGTTACTACAGCTCATTTACAATTACCATATAACTATTTTATAAATATGTTATTATTGTATTTCAGTATAGACTCAAGAAGGAAGACATCCGCCGAGGGATTAATATTCATCGCGATAATTCTAAGTGTGTTAATGATAAGATTTAGAATTAGAATGGGAGATCGATGGAATTTTGTTTCCATTCACCTCCTTGCATTATTGTCGATAGAGTAGTTCCTATCGAGGATCGTGCTAGGTTAAGCAGCTGCGAAATTGTGTGATGAGTGTTACAGTAGACCGAGTAGTTATTCTTTAGCTTCATTTATCTCTTTTTTAATTAGAGACTTCTTTCTTGACTCAGTCGTTTTGCTCTCGTTAGTCCGATAATTCTTCTGCATACGTGACATCTTCACGTGTAGTTTAAGATAAAACTATGTTTCTTTTAAATTAGCTTTAAGCTTAAAAAAGAAAACATCGATCATCCGCAGTGGAAAATTTCTTTTTTCATTTCAGTATAGTATGCGATCTTTCTAATACAATAAATAATTCTCACTATTCTGTGCATATCATATAATGCATATTACAGTAATAATTATGTATTGTATTGTATTTATTAAAAAAAGTACTGAGTATACCGCTCATTGTAATCTGTCGGATACAATAAATAATTCTTACTGTTCCGTGCATACTCCTCGTAAAGAGGTTTCTCGAGGTGGTTCGAGAAGTTTCTCGATGGGGCAGGATCGGTTTTTCAAGTTCGAGGGGGTTTGAGGGGTTTCTCGAGGAGGTTTGAGGGTTTCTCGAGGGGGCATGAAGCTGAAACAGTAGGAAATTAAAATTAAATTAAAATTGCCGTTAAGAGAATAATGGAAAAAAATTTTTAATCTCATTTCCATATGCTGTGGCGTATTTCTTTATTCGATATATTTATTTACAATATTCACTAAATTATAAAGTTGAAATATTTTTATCGACCAACTTCTATGACGGCTTGTTTATAACTGACTATTTACAAAAAGAATATTACGGATATTAAGAAAAGAATTTTTAAAATGTATAGTTAAACAGTTTCTAATAACAAACAGAAATTGACTTTATCTACAATCTACGTTACCGACACATTGGCACAACTATCTCTTTCCTTCTCACTCCCATGTATCTACTATTTGCCTCTCACGTTAATGCCGTCAGCCTTCTGTTTAACCCCTTCCGGTAAGATTTAACCCTTAGCACTCCAGGTTGTTTTGTAATCTATCAGCAACTGCAACTAATTTTTATAGTATTCCTAGCGAAAATTAGAAATGCTATAACATTTCTTCGATCTTTTATTTTCCTTCTTAGTACAAAATTCGGAAGTGTAGAAAATTTAATAATTTTAGGGTAGTTTCTTTAAGATTCATTAAAATATTTAATATTATAACTGGTGCAATATTGGAGCCTACAGAGTTCAAAGGGTTAATTATGAAAAATTGTACATGGAATAACCATCTAATTTTTATTTCAAAGAAACATGTTCTAGTTTATTTACTTTTACCTAGTAGTTCTAACGATAAACAATATGTGATAATAATCTGTGATGTTTACACAAATAATAAAAGAAGATACAATATTACTAGATTCAATGAACTAAAAATTTTAAACCAAATTGATTATTATAACATTCAACAGTGACTTTAGTCACATGGCGAGTATAGTTCGTCATCGTGCGGTATGCATGAAAACCCAATGACGAGCTATATTCGTCATTTTACCGGAAGGGGTTAAAAATTCACAAAGGCAATAGGAAACGTGCACTCGCTGCGTTTGACTCGATTGTTATGCTGGCTCAGTTTTGATATGTTCTTGTTATTGACCGTCTGCTTCTTTCATCCCACGGCTCGGTCAGGAAACAAAGACGTGCCAAATCTAAGCCGCCATAACAATCGGGTCGACGGCGGCGAATGGACGTCTTCCCTTTTCCTCCAAGCCGCATAGTCAACTGAGCGGGTTCTTGATAGTAAGAAGCGAATTGTACGCGACCTCCTTACCATTTTCGTGTCACATATAACGTTATCAACAGAGTACAAATAACACAGACTTAATCTTGTTTTTCGTTGGTAGTGTAATTTTATGCTACGTTCTGTCGGCATCATAGGAAGTGATACTACAATGGTAAAATGCGTTTTCGCAAAATTGAGTGCCTTGAATTTTTAATTGTCAAGAATCCTTCTCGTAAACATTTTTTCTATGCAAAATGAAGCTATTAGTAGAATATTAGAGCATCATCAATTATAATGTAAAAGTTTAAAAAATTACAGGAAGTGCCACTAAAGTAATGAAACATTTTTTCTTGAACCTTTGCATCTTAGTCTTCGGATCGCCAAAAATCCTTATTATTATCATTGTTTCTATGGAAACTGAAGTTATTTACGAAATTTCAGCTCCATCGGATCTGTCAGGTTTTCAGAAGTATTACCTGTTTATGTTTATACATTTGAATAGTTCTGTGTACAGATCAAAGTGAACTTTATGCAGTTGTGCAGCCGTGTGTGCAGGGAACACTTCTATAAGGCGTTCACATAGCAGTTGGGTCTGGAATAGTTGAAGTCACCAGTAGTGCACGCGCTGTGCTCCTCACAATTTCGATGGTCCGTTATACGTTTCTTTCACATGTTTCAGCATCTTCATTTTTTATTATAACAATACGTTATTTCGCTGAAAATAATATCTTAGGGTTTTTAAAGAAATACAGACAAGATTTTTTCATGGAGTATTCGATAACATCGTGATAATTCAGTGTGTTGTGTACATTATCAAGATACGTGAAATTTTTAATGTTCTATGACAATGTTCAACGATAATTGTGATAAATAAAATGTAATAATTGAAATTTGTGGTATTTCTTCAAGCCAACGTCAAACTGCAAGGTAATATAAATTTTCTTTAAAACATTCACCAAACAGTTATTAAGTGTATGTAAGTTTCATAAATACTTAATTTGAATAAAGATTATTTACTTGATTTAAACTTCGAAGTGCAATTGTTCAATCTCAGTACAATTAATGTTAAAACGAAGCATTTTAATCGCTGCCGGTTTGAATATTAAAGATTTCGTAAAGTAAAAGCGTCACGAGAGAAAGTGAAGGGAAACAAAAGTCGTCATGACGTTAGCCATAGCAAGTCGTTGCAGGATACTTTTGGAAGTACATGTGAAAAGGGCTTCGTTTTTTTGTTTTTGGTTGGACTTTTTTTAGGAGGGGGAACAGCCGTTACCTGGCCGCGAAGCCCGCATCTCTCATTGAACGCTGACTCGACCCATATGTCATTCTGTCAGTTACATACACATCGTTTCTTCGATTCGGTTGTCCATTTTTTCTCTACTTGCGTCACCTATAAAAATTCGATGGCAAAAATTTAAGCAGTGGCTGGTGTTATTTTTCCATACGTTGCTGATATTTTGAAATTCAAAATATCTTCAGGTTAAAGAATATCTTCTTGAAGTTCCAAATTGTACGCAAAAATAATTGTTGAATAAAAATACTAAATTTTGTACAACGATTCTTACCGTTAAGCTGCTGATTTTTAAATAGACTCGTTCCTTAACATACTAATCAATGAGAATGAAACTTATAAAAAAATATTATTTTTATACTAAATAATTTATTAATTTAAAAGTATGACGATACTCTACTTATAGCAGATTGTATCACTTACGCAGCTGAATAATGGAAATTGCAAATTCATATTTTGTAAACGAATTATTTATACAAAGCAGTTTACTATTTTTACACAATGAATAAGTCATGTTTCATTTTCGTTGTGTGCTGAACATTGTTAGATGAAAACGAACCTAGGTTATAATCAACCATCGTGATTTATCGTGAAGTTCATTTTATATTATACACGTAAGCAACTAAAAAACAAGGAATGATTAGGGATAATTACGTATAGTATGAATAACGATGACTACAAACACCTGTAATTATCTTTCCAGATCTGATTTACATAATTAAACTGAATACTGAATTCGAATGATCACTGTCATTAATTAATCAGCACTATGCCATCCTATAAAATTTATGTCTTCATTAGCATTACCATATTTCATTTTCTAAATAAGATGCAATATAAAATAAGAGTGACAAAATTCTTTAGAAACTATACTTCACTCATTCTAATAGGTTAACTGGTCATTACTACTACGGTTTAATTAAGATTAACGACTAGCTAATACAAACGCGAAATAGTAAAGTGTTTTACAAGTTTAAAGAATAATAATTCTGATTAGATAATATCCTGATAAAATGGATTTATTAAAGTTTTTACCGTTAAAAGCAAGAGAAGAGCAAATTCAGTTAATGGATTTGCTATAATACATTTGGCCAATAAATGATCAAAATATAATTTCTTTGTGAGGAGTTAAGTGAATCTTTAAAGTAATTAATTTTATCCAAACTGATTAGAAAGTAATGTGCAAATTAATTTTAAGTTAGTCTATATTTGGTAACAATTTCGTCTGTCACTTATTTTATTCGAAATATAGGCTAAACGTCACAGTAGTTTATAGATACATAACTGAACTATCCTAAGTCACATGAACTATTGAAGGTGGGAATATTTATATGCTAAACTGTATTCTTAATATTGAAATAATTTCCAAAGGTATGTGTAAATGTATATTGTTTGCAAATTAAATGTAATCACTTGTTTATCATTCGGTATTGCCAGTTAACGATGATCGTTGTGATCGTTGATTTATTAAAAGGTAAACGAAAGAAATTAAGAAAATGATTGAAATCAATAAGGGAAACACGTTGATTGACCTTTAAGTTGCACAATTCGTTTGTTTCTATTTATAGCAGATAGATATTTTAAGATATTTATTTTCCTTACCTTTGGTAGCTGTCACACGTGTATACTTTCTTCACGAGGGATCACCAAGAGTTTCTCTTTTGACATTCTCATTTAAATTTGCGAATGATACTGACCTATATTCCTTCATAGAATTTATTGTTGCCATTTATTCAACAAATACTTTTAATCATATATCAAGATTAAAAAGTGAGTCATAGTATAATAAAACTAAACAAAATTTTATATAGTTTGCTTAATTTAGATTAGTATCTTGAACGTGATTAACGGTTTCCAATGTCAATAAAGTATGTAATTTTCTTATGTTTCATTTAGTATCTTCAGTTAGAATGTTAAATTAATTAAATCCAATTGATTCAGCTGAACGCGCATAAATAAAATTGGTTCATTATTATATTATTTTGCAGAAAATTTCAGTAGTCATATCTTCGGCGAACGCTTCTCGTGCATTAATCGCGATTGTGTCATCAACAAGTGCTGTGCCTATGCAAAACAAGAGAAGGAACACTGATGACAAATGGTTTTACGTTATATAATTAACAGCTGTCTACATCCTCGTGTTATTTGTAGGTAAATTAAACTAAACTAAATTTTTCAAATACTATTACAAATATTTATTTTAGATTTGCTTAAAATGTGATGTATATGCTTAAATATTATATCAATCAAACTGAAGACCGACGAAATGGTAGGCTGAATTTTCTTTTAAATTATTAAAAGAAATTCTTCAAAGATTTTCTTCTTCTTAAATCAATTTGCAAATGTATACGTTTCTTGCACATACAGCTACTAATTAAAATTAGACAATTTATTAATCTAAATAGTAGGTGTAGATATTATTTGCTAATTTTATATTACCGAATTGAAATTATCTCAATTCTTCAAGTAATCGCCATTATTTTCAATTACTTTCTTTCATTTTTCATGAATAATAAACAATTCCAAAATGGCGATGGTATTATTTAAATTTCAAAAGGATTTGTAATTGATTAAATGTAAAGGCTCTGTATTAATCTCTATGCATAGTAAGTAAACAAAACTCATTGAATAAATAAAAAAATTAAAAAATAATTATAAATTAAATATTAGACAAAACAGTAATATCAATTAAATATAAAATTAAATATACAATTATAATGTAAATTAAACACACCGATCGAAAGTTGAAGACTTTCTTTAAAAATTGTTTACACAATGCTTAAGTACAAACAAAGTTACTTTACTTACAAATTTGTTAGTTGTTTCTGTTGGACAGTAAACTGGTAAACCTCTATATAGGTTGCCTGACATTTCTCTACCCAAAAGTTAAAGCTGTTTAATTAAAATGTTACGACCATAACGCACAGTCTTTCGTTATTTCGTAAGTAAGCTTGTTGACACGAATGAATACACTCAATAATTGATTAAAAGAACCATGGAAAATGTGTTAAATCGCGATTTCACTGTCTCACAATTTCCTTCACGGGCATTTTTAAGACTTTGCCAATTGCCCCAGCAAGCATGCTAACGAAGCAATTAGGAGTTACCTCTAATTATTTCACTTCTTACTTACATTCGTATAACTAAGTTCAATGATTGTCGGCCACTAACGAGAATCAGAATCAATTAGGAAGCCATTTAATTGAACGATAATTCACGTTGTCCTGCGATAAATATCTATTTGTAAATTGAATTTCATCATTTCGACATGCAGCGAAAGCAGAATTTTTGATTGTCATGTTTCTGGGACGCCACTCTGAATTTCGCAATTCGCAATGGTGTCGGATTTCAACGTTTACCAATTTTGGATTGTCAGCCAATTAACAACTGCCGTTAATTGAAACGGTGAGCACTTTTTCTGATCTCGCATTTGAATCACAAACGAAGGAGACTGTTTTTTGTTTTCAACTGAGACCAGCATACATTTTTACTCGCTTACATAACAATGAACAGGTTATTACAAACAGAAAAGAATGTCATGACAGCGGCACCTGTTTTTTCGACATTTTAACAGTCTCACTGAATACGTATAATCACCGATGAACTCCTTCAGATCTGATTTTGTACGAAATTCTGTTCACATATCTAATAACAATGAATCGTCATTCAACGTACCATCAGTAATGATATTTTATCATAAAAAATGTGCATATACAAGAGATATCAAATCACTTTTGAAATTATACAATGTAAATGACGCATAAAAAATGACTTCTAAAGTTAAGAGAGTGAAGAATGGAATTTATTTCGGATAAGGTGGAGTGGGGTAAGTGCATAAACGGGCTCTTATTAATACATTTATTCTGATTAATACATTTGTTCAATAATATCATTTTTTAACATTTAACATTGTACCATTACTATAAATAAATTTTAAATCTTTTTATATTAGGACTTTATTTCACTAATTCCTTTGTATTTATTATAAGTATTATAAAACAAATTAAAGATATATGGGTTGAAAGTCAAACTTACTAAAAACTGGGGTGCATTTACCCCCTCCACCATAGTACGTAAATTAACAGTTTTTAGAAAGTAACTAAAACCTGATTTTTATACAGGATTATGTTTACTTATATAATAACAATGAACCCTCATTCAATGCACCATTAGTGACCACATTATTTCGAATAAAATAGAGATAGTAAACTACTTTTCTGATACAAATAGGCTCGAAGCAAAGGTGTATTATTATATATGGCTGCTCATCACAGTCTTAATATTCTGTTAGATACTGAACTAGTAAAACAGTGTACATTATATTGTGCTTCGGGTTTGAAAAGATTAAATAAAAGTATGCCAAATAAGGACCGTTTACCTGCATTTCCTTCAAGGATATTTCTTTACCTTTTCTTGATGCTTGAAATGTTATTCATTGCTTGGAAGAATTATACAATAAATAGTTAATAAGTTAATATTGATAATTAATGGATTATAATTAATTATGTAATACTAAGTGTATGGATTATAATTAACTATGTAATAATAAGTGTATGGTAATAGGTGCTTAGGATAATTAGAAAATCATTGACATTTCAGACTTCAAAGTATTCAATTTGAGAAATACAAACGGATGATCGATTTTGTTTGTAAAATAAATTATGAAATTTAGTTTTATTACCAGTATAATACTCAGATGATTAGGCATAGTATAACTCCGAGTGATATGGCTCTGTAGATTAGATGGCCCGATCTTATTAAGATGGTCAAATATTTTCAATTTTTTATATAATTTTTTATCTTCTTATATAAGTATATTTATTCTTATACGCATATTTTATGTTTCGTTATATAATATTCATGATGTATTTGTTCTTTTTAAAAAAGTGATCCATCTCTCCCCGACTTACCCCAGCACGCAATCATATAATTACGAGCATTTGAATTTCAATAATACGTAACCAAAAATAATTTTTCATTCGGATTTTTTACTTCTCGAAGAACACAAAATATTCTTACATCTATCATACAAACATAGCAACAAAGTAATTTCAATGTTATTGTCTCTTTCTAATTGAAACTATTTTTGATCCGATTTTGTCCGATGCCAAGAATTAAATTACAGTTTAACAGTAGCTGTATTTGGGACTTAGAACAAATACGATACCTTTGTTATGTACATAAAACTGGTAACTGTATTAACACTAAAACTACCAAACGGGTCAAAATGACCCATTTCTGATTTCTTTCCCTCGCAATTATTAAAAAGGTAGCAGATGTTTCTTTGAAAAATTATTAAAGAAATTGATTTAGCAATAGGCGAACTGGATTGTAAATCAGTTAAAGCATCAATGAATGCACTCTTAGAGTTTCTATAAAGGAATTTCAAAAAGTCAGTTTAACTGCTCGGCAGTTTTAGCGTTACAAAGAAATCACGAAGAAAAAGTAACGCAAGAAATTAATGAATGGGATTACGAATTTCCCCACTTTCTCGTTTCTCCATGCACGTCCAACTTCGTCCAAGTTCGTGACGTATGAAGCCACCTGCATCAGACGTAAAAGTGCAAAAATGCGATGATGACGCGTGGTCTTATTATCAGCATCATTCCGGCGTGGAAATAAGCCTTGAAAAATGATAAAACAAACGATTTAACGCGCCGCTGCGCACACTCCTCGAACGATAATCGACCGGTCAGGCCTCACCGTTGATAAGCGATAATTCAACAAAAGTATATTACGCGTATAATGTACTATGTGGAACAAGTTACGCGACAGTGACTAATGAGACAGACGCGTGTTAATTACGATGAAGCCCGACTTTCGATTGGGAGTTCAGGAGGCAGTGACGCATTCATCGGTAAATTCATCTCGTTCTCTACGTGTCGATACGTTTCATTTTTAACCCCTTGCCTTAAAACAACGCGACAGACTCGCAGAGAAGATTTTAAACAAAATTTAACACTAGATCTACAGATATTTACTGTGCGGTTCGTTCTATAGTTCTTAGAAAAATTGATATTTGTTCATTTAACTTTTGGAAATTGGACGTTTAAATATAGACAATTAGAATACATATTTGTGTAACTGGATCAATTACAATTAATACAAACATTTAGTGAATAATATTTATAAAATTCAATGTGAGTAAAATTGACTCGTTTCGTAAATTTAGTGTTAATAAGCGTAAGTGTAACTCGATTCTTTTGAATGCAAATTAAACGTTATTCTTCTGTTATCAGTCATTATAATTTAGATCAAACGTAGACGTAGAATATACATGGAATTTTTCTTCTTTTCAATAAATTGTTCATAGCAAAGTAATTATATCGATCATAGTTGAGAAATAAATCGTAAGGCAAGGAGTTAACGCGTCCTCTCACAAGGTTTCTAGACATTCCACTGTTTAACCGCTTGTCTTATGAATTAATTTTGAAAATGTAATAAAAAATGTGATAATATTTTTATTCATACATTTTGATATTTGAATGTGTGACAATATATTGGCAGAAAAGAATAAAACCATCAAAAACACCCAAATTAATATCCCGAATTAACTCGGATTTTATTGTAAATGTTTTTAGTAGGAAATAAAACATTTAAATATTTTAATATTTGAATGTAAAAGTTAAATAAATTCAGTGCAAAATAAAATCTTGAGTATATTTGGAATAGAAAGGCAAGCGGTTAAAAAGTAGTGAAATCTTTGCTTCTATTCAACACGGTACTTTATAATAATATTTCTAATGTATTATAAATTTTTTTAATGTAAACAATGTAGTGAAATGAATATTTCATTGAAACATTTTTAAATTCAATATATTTTCAATTAGTTTCAAAACAATTTAGATAAATCAATTTACTAAGTAGCAAACTCATTTTATTGCCTTCGTCATTTTCACAAATATTTAAAAATAATTGCGAGTTTTATGAATGTTAATCATTAGGATAATATATGAAGGAGCATTTTTATAAACTTTTCTAAATAAGTTTCATTTTTTTAGTATGCTTCTCGCGATTAATTTTATATATCGGATTTAAAATCCTATACTCTACATTTTTCAATATCGTATCTATGAAATGAATATGACTGCTGAGATTAAAGGAAGACATTGAAACAAACCGGTTAGTTACATAGACTCTCAGACGATAATTGAGCAGTTGCTCAGCGTTGATAATTGATAATCAACCGACACTCGGAAGAAGCAACCGCAGACACTGAGTCATTAACTTTTTCCGCAATCAGTTTTAATTGACTAAACACTGTTTTTATAATGCTGAATGCTAAGTAAATTTAAATCAAAGAGCTTCGTAACTCATCGAATGCGTACGTTTTGTGAAAGACATTGAAAACTAATATACATTAAATCATTAAAACTCTTAATACTCAAGATTGAAACAAATTTGTGTACACTGTTAAATAATTGATAATAAATAGTGTGTTGAGCAATGCAAATATTTTGTAAAAACGAAAACTGTATACCTATGTATTCTATTTGACGTTTCATTAAATATTGTGAAATAGACAATATTCGCTATGTATTTGACGACTGTCGTGATGATACGATGATAAATAGTATCCTAATGTAAATGATCGTGTGTCTGTTGTATATTGTGACAAGTACAGCATATCAAAGTCTTAATTATGTATACTATAGTACAGGTTTTTTTTCATTTATAAAGTTTTAGTAATTTTTTCTACGCAATAATTATAACGATAATGGTAATGATGAAATTCTGTACATATTCAAACTACGTAACTATTAGTACAATGAAATGAATGAAACAGACATTTTTTAATTAAAAAAAATTAAGTAGTACTGGAAAATATATCTTTTGCATAGTCTATGGAAAAAAATTAAATATTATTTTAAAAACCTAGAAATATGATTTATACCAACTATTTAAATCTGCTAAACTAAAGGTATTAGGTAGATTTTAGACAAAAATAAATGACTTTACAATTTTATTTAATAAATAAAGATGTTTCGTTGCGATAAAATTATTAAATCTCGATGCAATAAATTCATAAAATTGTATCATAACTTTATATCTTAAATAATACATTTAAAAACGTAAAATGCAAAATGTAATAATAATCAAGCCATAAACAAATATTTATAAAAAAATATATAGACCAGAATTGTAGAAGGAAAGTGTGTCTTTAATTTCGTGCCTGATTGCCTTGTGTTAACGAAGTTATTAACACTTCGCGTATCGTGATTTTTTTAATTAGCACAGGTTGTTTTATTTTGGCAACGATACACGCGACGGTTAATCCCGCGAGTTTTAAGAGGGCAAACGACAGGATAGAGATAAGTAATACGCACACAATGGCTGTGTACATTCAGACGGCACAGAAAGCGCCGCGAAGCATGTTAAATAACAAGGGCTGAATAAGGCTTCCAGATAACAACAGCTGTGTCCGCGAATGGAATAATAATTACTCACAGTACCTGGTGTGAACGCACCGCGATCGGTGTGGTAGTAAGGACAGAAGATTCTGTCAACGTTCGCCTTCGTGAGCGTGTGCCCCGTGATTACCATAAAGGGACTTGGGATATTCACCGATGCCACTCGAGGCTCGCCTTGACTTCCAAGGAGAGATTCCTGAAGAATTTCATTGTTACCAATAAATGGACAATTTCATTGTTTTGCTTCTACAGTATAATATGATCATGCAGAAGAAAGTAGAATAAGCACTGTATTAACCAGTTAACTGCGGAATTTAGTTTGAAAAATCTCTTATTGTGCGCGATAAAGTCAAGCAACGAAGTATGTACTCGCCAAACGCAGTGCAAATGTACCTATAATATATTCTGACGAAAAACTAAAGCGAAACGAAGAATTACATGTGTATCTGGAAAAATCACTAATTCATCGTTGAAAAGATTAGTATCATTTCGAGTTTTAGGATGACGCGTATACTCGCCAAACGCAGGTAATTGGTTAAAATATCATAGTGCAGTGCAGTTCTTCGTAGTCGACGAAAATCCTTGACATTAAAAATATAAAACAGTAGATGTGAACTCTTGATTTTCAAGGAAAGATTCCTGAAGAATTTCATTGCCACCAGGAAATGGACAATTTCATTAACATATTTTCATTATTCATTCATGAATGATTAATAACCATTAATTTAATATATAATACTAATTAATTTAATTTTAAATGTATGTAAAATAGTTATTATTAGATTGTGAATGCTTATATAAACGCGTACTCTTAAGAAGCACATGTGTAGAAATAAAATCCTAACAGTAATTTGCTTTTTTCACTAGAAGTTTGTTGGAATATATTTTTCATTTAGCAAGTTTTACATAATGTATAATTTGCATACTGACTGATTTATGCACGTTGTATACACTTTACATGTTCTGTGCATATTTCTTACATGTACCATGCATAGATAGTCCAACAAAGCAATGGTGCATTATCAAGTAGTACTATTCAGAATTATTCATGTTATTCTTGGTTAAACACAAATAATATTATTTAAACGCAGTGTGAAAGGAACTTACATTTGAAAAGTGAGAACTTGCAAATGAAAAGAACTGTGGATACGCGATTTGATTTAAATGCACAAGACTTTAAGACCTTACAAATTTAAATAAGAATATCGAACGTTGAACAATCTTCCCTAACATACGACTTAAATTAAATCACAATAATTCAAATAATAAACTAAGGAATATTTAATAAACACATACCCACACTCTCACGCATAGTTTGCGTATTTATATACACTATGCTTGCATAACCGTTCGCAATTTAGTCGTATTAATCGCATCAGTTCTTGCATAAATCTTGTAACAGTTAACAAGATAAGGAGTGAATCGCGATGGTACGCGGGACATCGGTAAATACCATTAATCCTTTTTTCCTTGTAAATCCATGAGTTCCCAAGGAAAATACCGAGTACAAAAATTCCTGTTATTTTTATTGTTGTTCATTCAATATACTCTTATAGTACTCTTTCAAGTGGGAAGTTGTTTTTAAAGTACATTGAAATTCTTTAAGCCTGAGAAACCTGAATGGCAGGAACATATTGCGGAGGATTCTTCAATGTCTGGATTAGTCGGTACTCTACGCGGCTTGGAGGAGTTTTCCGGAAGCACGACGCAGTCTGGCCGAAGAGCTAGCCTCGCTTTATCTTTGCATTCGAATTTGGCTGGTTTCACGACACCTAACAATCCAGAGGTTTCGCCTTTCCATGTCGTCGATTCAGCGAGAAGAAGATTCAGCGACGTTGTCTCGAGGAAAATCTCTCACACGATACGATGGAGGACCGTGTCCGCTTCTGTTGAACTCACCGTGTCGCAGGTAAAGATCCACAATTTACATTCATTTGCAACACATATCTTTTACACGATAGTTGAATGATTGAAAAATAACACGATGCTTTTAACTTGTTGATTTGTGTAGTATTTCATTCCCAACGGTGGTTGAGTATTTAAACAGTTATAGAAATAACGTTATTATAATATTAAAGGAACGAATATTTGAAGGATTAATTAAAGATTGTTAAGTGTATTGGTGGAAATGAAAAATCTTCTAGTATTTATAAAAATATTTGAAACATTTCCGTTGAGAAACGAGGAGTATTAGAAAAATTTATTATTAAATATACTTACATTTAGTTAGGTTTTTAGCAGTAGATACAACATAAATGTTAATAATTTACTTATTATTCAGTAATTCTTTGCACTTGAAGACCCCGGAGCGGAGCCATTTAAAATTTTTCATTACAAATTGTAAAATTTTGTCATTAAATATATTATTACATTTATATCTATGATCGATAAAAAACAGATATGCTTTTTCTATTAAAATTACTTTGAATTACTCTAATGTCAGTGAGAAAAAGTTTCGAGTGCAAAGGGTTAAATATTTTATTTTTTAATTACATGAGGTTCGCCATTTTTATATATCAAAATAGAGCCCTTTTTGACCGATTTAAGGGAAATTGGATATTCACTGTCGTATTTTGTCTTCGCAATCGTCTAGCATTATCGTTTATATTAGTATATAAAATAGTATCATTGTTATTGTAAGTTGTTACTTACCAATATTTTGTACAAAAAGTTTTAATAGATGCATTCTTGGAGTTTCTATAGAGAACTTTCAAAAGGTCAATTTAGTTGCTCGGTAGTTTTAGTGTTAAAATTAATTTTAACGTCATCTTCCAATGTCCTCATATTTCTACCACACACGCAACGTGTTAATATTATTTAATATTATAATTATTGTGTTATAATATTGTAATAATATTATATAATATTATGTTTATAGGGTTCATCGTTATGCGGTCAGTACATACGAAACCGATTAAAACGGTCTGGGATCTTTCATCGGAAGCTTGGCTTGAAGAGGATGAGGAGCGCCATGTTGCTTCCTGGCGGTGCAGTTGTAGGAGAAGTGTATCCAGAATTGATATCGGTCGGGGCGGAATTAGAGAAAATGCATCCGAACGTGTTCAATCGCGTTGCTCGGCAAATCGGCTGCGGCAGTTTCTCCTCGGAACAATCCGTCAACGAGGCCATAGTCGACGTCTCTAGGGAGATGATCAGAAACGGCGAGATGACTTGGAGCAAAGTGATAGCCCTTTACGCCATCGCAGGTGGCATTGCTGTGGATTGCGTGCGCCAGGGCAAGCCTGAGTTTTTACCCGCCATACAGAGAGGTAATCAGTTTTTTTAAAATTATAATGTTGTTCTTTTACTTCAATTTTTTTTTTATTTTGGCAACACGACGTAACTAAGAAGTATTAAATGTGTACTCATCATGTAAAACAGCTAATATTATTAAAATGATGTGCACTATTCTTGCTGTTGTAGCTGTACGAATGATGATTTAAAAGCAAGGGTATTAAAAAGAATTCTGATAATTGACACTTTCTGTTTATTACTAAATGGTATGAATAAAAGCAATATAAAATACTATTGTTCGTAAAATTAAAATTACTTGAAGAATCATAATAGAAATATTTATTCCTGTTATTTTAAGAAATAAATATTATAGAAAAAGAAAAAAAATTAAATTATAGAATTTTATTATTATTAAAAAATTCTTGATGTGGTTTCAGGTATGACTGATGTTTTGGAAGATGATCTCGTTGCATGGATACAAGCCAATGGTGGATGGGTAGGTTGAAATATATAGCGTAGTTTAAATAAAGTAACTATGATAATTTCGTTATGTAAACGTGTCTTATTAATTTCAGTCCGCCTTGGTAACTCGTTATAGGCCAGTAACAAAAGAAACAACGTGGTACACGCATAAGGTTGTGTTATTATTTATATTTTCCATGTTAATCGTCTTTATATTTTTACTATTTTTAAAAGTTTTAATTTTTTAACGTGTACTAAATATATTCTTATAAACATTTATTTATCCAGTAATTTATTGTAATAAAAATTTTCACAGTATCCTTCTGCATAAATTTTTAATTATTCTCAAATTTTCATTAAATGTAAGTAATGTTCCTTGGTCTAATAACTTAGACGATCCTTTTCATTCAAATAAGGACTCATTATATTTAAATTTCAGATATTTTAATAAACAATTTGTATAAACGCTAGCCGTATTGCTTTTTCACATATGCATTTCTTGGTCCAATGTCTCATGTTTCGAAAATCCTTGTTCCGACAATTCAGGCTCCTCTCGACTTATTGTAAGAGATTTCTCAATAGTATCTCGAACGTGGCCTTTATTTGTTTCATTAATATCCTGGTAAAAACAGTTATTCTCACTGTTCAGAGAAAACAAATTATGTGCAACTGAAGACAATTGTGCAATTTAAAAAAATGACTAGCTTACTTGTACTTTTGCGATATTCGCAATATACGCAAGGAAACTTTGATTTGTTTCTTCCTTATTGATCACTTGAAGATATTTCTTTCTTGCGTTTAAAACTTCTTCTTGTTGCTTTTTGTGTCTAATAGCCAGCTCTAATGCTCTAAAACGTAAATGTAAATGCTACAAATAAATATACTTTTTAAATTCTACCTCTGACTAAAATGAAAAAAATACCTGTTCCAATTGTACACTTCGACGTTAATACGTATAGCTTCTGCAATTAATCCATTCTGCAGGAGTATGCCTTCTGCAGTCAACAAGTCACCCGATAGTAGCGCCATTTCTGCTAGTCTTTCAGTTTTATTCGTGAAACTCTTTTAACGTTTGATGTATAAATGTCATACAGGTTTAAAAAAGTAATTTCATTTTTCCTTTATACACTATCGTTACCTTTATGTATTGAATATAGTCGACTTTGTCGTATCTCGAAATAGCTGCATACGCTTCTTCCGCGGCATTCAGCTCCTTACTCTCAGTTGCCATTACTGCCATACACGTCCACAATATCTCATTCTGCGTAGAAGTTCCATGTTTCAATAAAAGTATTACACAATTACATTATTAAATAGAAGGATTCTAATTACTTGCGCAATTCGACAAAGAGATAACGCTTCTTTCCACCTCTTATTTAATATGTGTTGATGAAGACTAATGAAGAACGTGTAAAACGAAGACGCCACTAATGCTCCGTCTCCACGTCGTATCATTACCATACCATTATATACACTCGAAATACTTGGTTGTTTCCCAAATTCACTGAAAATTTTGTTAATAGTACATTCGAAAATAGATTTTTCGCAAATATAAGGAATAAATAAATTCAAACCTGCTTTCTTTGTCAATTCTTGTTTTCCTTATTATTTTCCTATCGCTATAATGTAAACAATTAGGACACAGCCATACAGACAACATTGCATCCAGCATCGCTGCCAGAACATTTGCATCTGTCGCCCATGCGATATCTTGCGCCATTGCAGCTGAAGGAAAAGCAATGTGTAAAAGTATAGTTTTAATGGACTGCAACGAGGTACTGTCTCTTTTAACGACCTGATCCAATTAATCAGGTATAATAATATAAAGGAACACTTGAAAACAATTTAATAATATTAAAGTAATTTAATACGATTAAATAATATTAAAATTATTAATACAATGTAATAACATTATTTTATATAGTATTTGTCTATAATCAATTAATGTTTAAAATGTTGAATTTACGTAATTGTTTACAGTCAAATTATGAATGCTAAATTGCTTACCTATTTTACATACTCTACCAAAGCCAGTAGTTCTGACAGAAACCAGAAACAAATCTTTATTTGCGTCAATTAATGCCACTTGTCGATCATTTGGCCCTCCTACCTGATTTAATGCTACCCTTGTGATATTTTGAAGATGCATGTAGGGTTGACTTTCTGTTATTGGCTTATTGTACGCGACTTCCAAGACATGAAGCACTAAAAGGAAAATTTCGTGACAATCTCGAAATAAAATAATTTTCTGATCTCCTGTTTCGTTATACATTTTTCGTTACTCTGCGATCTTATGATTAAAGTGTCCGAACATAATGATATGCAAGGAGGATGAAGTCGCTCCTGCGTCATTCCTTTCCATTTCGGTGTTCCTAATAAACGTCCTTGATAACTGTACAACGATATGCTGTTCCATTCCACTAATAAAAACTGTCTAAAAATAATCAATATTCATATACCATTCAGGATAATTATTTCTATTGTTACACTCGAATTAATGCAAAATAATTTATATAATTATTGTATACTTTTCTGCAAGAAGCACTGCCGATACACTGGTACTCTTTAAATCAAATATTGCCGGTGTATTCCAATTTACTACCGAATAAATGTGACATTGAGCTGGCGTGATGACAACCAAATGATCAAAACCGAATTCTAACTGGACCACGCGATCCGATATTTCTAATGTCTCTCGGATTTCGTTACCAATGTGCCTGACTTCGATCACTTTTCTTTTCATTAATGTAGCTTCGTAATTGTTCCATTCTAATCTCCTGCGGTACATTTATATGAATGTGTGCATGTAAAATTCATTTGCTGTTCTAAAATTGTCGGTACCTGTCTATTATGTGTCCAGTTAATACAGTTCCATTACTACAAGCCATAGCGACTTGAGTACTATCGCTAGACCAGGCAATACAATATATGCTTCCAGAATTAATTTTTTCCAATGAATAAGACCACTAGAAACATGAACATTCTTAAAAAATGCTATACATATATGATTATTTAATATTTTTTATAAGAATATATTTTTATATAAAATATAAATTTAAATAATATATTATAATGAAATATATTATAAAATAAACGAACCCCGGTTTTGTCGCAAAGTTTGATTGTATTAAACGATCCTACGGCAAAATGGTTCCCTGAGTAATTCCAACTCACTGATGTGATAGGATGATCCCCTATGTTACTAGAGAATAGTTGTGTGCCATTAGAGTCCCATACCTTTGCAAACAAATTGACTGCTTCAATGATTTTATTTGTTGTACAAAGTAATCTTTCATTTAACATTATTAATTTTATAATTATTGGTACGTACCTTATACCTGCAATCTTCTCCGCCGGAGATTATGAGTCCATTGGTGTGACTCCAACACAAAACTAAAATGAGTCCTTCATGTGCCAGTAACTAAAAGTTTTCTGTAAATGTTACATTATTCTTCATTTATTTAAATGGTATATACATGCATTATGTTGTCTAACCTTCCGTGGCTTGGAATTCGAGTTTAAAGACTGAAATATTATATGCGCTCCCTGGGAATATAGAACTGTTGTACAATCTGGACTCCAAGCAGCAGATAGAACAGGAAATGTACCTCTGACTACGACAGAGCGAAGCATACCACTTCGTGACCAGACTTTTATTAAACCATCCTCACCAGCTGAAATGGGATAAAACATTAGTTGAAAGATTAACTTTCGTTCAGCGCGTTTTGCTTACCCGTTAAGAGTGCAGAGCCATCGGTACTCCATCTGCCTACTGTAGTTGCTCCTTTATGAGCATCGACACTTTTTTCTATACGACCATTCTTATTAATTAAGTGGTATTTTCCTGTAATAATGTAATACTAATAAATATACTATATAATAAAAAATGGTTTTGCTACTTGAACTGTACGTTTCGAATCACTTTTTAATATACAAAAGAATATGTATAAATTTTTTAAACCTTATAGGATTTATATGATGAAAACAAAAATGTATACAGTACACAAACTGTGTAGAAAGCATAACATTGTAAACATAACAGAGTATTTATTTTAAATATTTAATGTTAATATGTTTTTATTCTTTTAATAAATATTTTTTATTTGTGTTTTATAAGTTTCTAGACTTTTATAACTTTTTCAACAGAATTTTGGAATCATACAATTTTTTAAATTAATAATTAAACAATTTTTACGGCTCTCGTAATAACGATACAATAAAGACTATTTTATTACTATTATGTCACCACGAAAATATGAACATGAAAGGTAAATAAATAATAAATAAAAATTTGTATAATTGTGACTATTAAAGTATCCAAATATTTTTATGATTAAAGTAGAAAATTTATATAAAGTAGAATACTTATATATTACAAACGAAATGTTGTTGCTTTGCTTTTAATAAAAAAAGAAAAAAGAAATTATCATGTAATATATCATGAGAAATTTATTGTTCATTACGGATTTAGTAGAAATGTGTAGCATAAATCATTAGTAATTTTATAATATTGTAAATTTTTATATTTCATTTGGCTTCTAAAACTTTATTATTTTTCACGAATAAATCATCCAAAGACCGTTAATCGGACATGCATTCAACTTAAATTCAAAAACAATAAATTAATAGAATAGAAATAAATAGAAACTACAACAAACAATAATACTTTGTGATAAACTCAATAAAATTATAATTTTCACTAGAACCCTTAAAGTGTAAACTAATTTGTAATAATAATTGAATTTATGCTGAAAATATCTTAAACAAAGAAATAGTATTTATACCATCTGCCGTAGTAATTAACAGAACATCTAACGTCTGTTTCTTGGAAATTAACGCTCCATAATTCAGCCGCGGATGCCATTGCATATCAGTCGGATAAAAATCATCGGGAAATTGCGTGATGATACTGGAATGCGCTAATCCACCTTCCAAATGCCATGATATTAATAAATGATCTTCTCTGTAGAACAATAGAATTCGTTACTTTGTAAACACAAGCTTTTACGAATGGCAATACATACCCGCAGGAAAAAATTTCATCCGCTGAGCCCCATGCTACACAAGTCACCAAACGTTTATGGCCATTACGATTTTGTACAGATATTTTAAACCTCATTTTACACTAACACGTGAACTTATGCCTTTAAATAAAATTCTAAATTCAACGTCACAGAACGTGAACATTCTATGTACAAATTCGATCGCGTGCTCCAAAGAACCTTGAACTGGCATATTTGTTGGTGCACAGTTACTATGGTGATAGGGTAGAACATGTCTATTCATATTATCTCACGCAAACTCTTATAAAATCTTCGCGTAAAGTAATTTTTATAAGTAAGGGATAGTAATTAAAAGGCAAAAACCTATTTAATAGGAAAATATTGAACATAGAAGAGGAACAATGATTTTATGAACAAAAGGATCAAGGATATCCTTGGATATATTGAATTAGAACATCGACGAACTATGTTAATTCGTGCAAGGCGTAATAAACACTAGAACTAACAAGCAGTCAAATTGACTTTTTGAAAGTTGTCTATAAAAACTGCAAGTGTGTCATCTATTGAGATTCCAATTGATTCACAATTTAGTTTGTGCATTGCTAAATCAATTTCTTTAGTAATTTCTCAGAAAAGCATCTATTACATTATCGATAATTACAAGAAAAAAAATCACGAATGGCTCATTTTGACTCGTCTGGTAGTTTTAGTGTTAAGTTATAACTGTAATTCCT
Organism: Nomia melanderi; assembly: GCF_051020985.1. Lineage (NCBI taxonomy): Eukaryota > Metazoa > Arthropoda > Insecta > Hymenoptera > Halictidae > Nomia > Nomia melanderi. Next base: position 3,782,452 of record NC_135009.1, read on the forward strand.
CAATTTCACCAAATTGAATAATGCTAAATATAATAATTTCATACACTTATAATTATCACTATGGCACGTGTGAGATGAAAAAGACCGAAAAACCCATATATGCGCAAATACACAGCGATGACTTTCGCCGGATGCATATATGTACCCATAGCGCTCAAAGAGTTAAATGGAGCGAATGATTTATTTACAGAAACTCGAGTGAAACCCAATTTTACACACGTTTATTAAAGCTTCCTCGATACAATTCATTAATCCTCATTAGCACAACCTCGTACTCTCTTCTTCCCACAGTAGAAATAAATCCATGAAGCTGGCGAACCTTAGTCGGGGTACCGGGACCATCGGGCCTCACAACCTTGTTTTCCCTCCTACACTTTACAAACGACCATGTCTCAGAAGTGTTACAAACATTTCTCAACGCGATGCAATGCCGGCATTGGAAGATATCGCTTACATTGAATGCAATGTAATAATTATATATAAAATAGAACATTTTGGAGATAACGCTCAGATCTGTACAACCGAGAAATTATACATTCATCGTGTATACATACTATGTATATGTATATATATATATTGTGTGTGTGTGTGTGTGTGTGTGTGTGTGTGCGCGCGCGCGCGCGCGCGTGTATATATGTCTTTCTATTTATGTAAATCTATTATAAATGTACATACACGTTAGTTTTTCTCCTTCTTCCTTCTTTTTTTCTTTTTCGTTTGTATTCTTAGTACATGATGTTTACAGACTTTCGCGCAAACCTCACGGATGAATAGTTAGGATAGTTAGTCACGTGAAGATAAACGAACATGTAACCGTGAACCACGATGATCGCATAAAAACTATGCTAGAGATAGATAGATAAACAGACAAAAATAGACAGAGAGAGAGAGGGGGGGTGGGAGACAGGAGAGAGAGAGAGAGAGAGAGAGAGAGAGAGAGAGAGAGAGAGAGAGAGAGAGAGAGAGAGAGATTCCAGAAGACGAGACTCATAAGAACGAAACAGGCTAAGATTCAACGGACAAAGACGTACTGCATTGTCATATGCACATTCAACAATTGTACAATGTGTTACAATTCCTAATTAAGGAACAACATTGTATTCTTCCAATATATTAGACGGCATACGTAGAATGCTTCCAAAAACAGTTTAACTATTTTTCACTGTATTTGGAAGATTTAACGAAATTAAATATATCGAAATTTTGTTTAAGTGATCTTATGTTAATTATGTTTTATGTCAATTACATGTTACAGCAAGAAAAATAATTCACGTTGAAGGTTTATATGGTTGTTGAAATTTCATAAGAAATTTCAGAAAAATACAGTGGAAAATATTCAAACTGTGTAACAATTATCCCAGAAAACATTCTGTACAGAATATATTAAACCTGTTTGGTACCGCGTAACATTATAGCAAAAAACACTCCTTTGTATTTACAACTGTTTCACTACATCGCTCACTGTTTCGATTAATTTGCTTACATTCCTCTTAATAGTACATATTAATATCATTACATCAACACCCTATCGTTTCTATACTTTTGATTAATACGTAACCTCGACTTAACATCTTAAATAGAAGATGTATTCCTCTTTCTGTTCCTCAACGGACTAAGCCCAATATCAGTGATGGTAAATAATATTTTACAATCAGGATATATTCGGTGTCGATAAACATTTGTAAATGTGTACCTCGCGTATTTACAATTTCTCTTTAATTTATATAACTTCTATCGTTTCTCTTTTGCCATAAATAATAATAATAATATTATTATGCTACAACGCTCGTTATTCCTCATCAGTTTTTGGCATAGGAACCTTTTCGACTCACGCATCATCAAGCTTCTTTCTAATCAACGATACTAATACTGTTTGTTTAAATTATGCAAATACAATTCGTTCCTCATGGCAGCATCTACGATACCCTGAAAATCAACATACATGTATACGTGCACGCGTTGTATTCTAATATCATTCTGTTTGCCAACAATCAGCAAGTTGAGCCTGTCGGCCGATTATTATTGCATTTCCATTACACTGAGAGTAATTGTTGGCGGTATTTACGCTGAAATACTATCACATCAAGCTTTATAATTTGTTCCACAGCTGACACCTCAATATTTACACTCACGATGATGAACGTCATCTGTTATTTTCGCTTGATCATAATTGAGAATTTTCGTTTCATTAAAAAATTTTGATTTTCGTTTAGAATTTCTATTGAAATATGAATCTGGTAATGAGAGTAATACTTGTAGTTGCTCTTCCCATTATTTTTTCCTTTTTACTTAAACCTTCGTAAAACGACTCAATAAAATCATCCACTTTCCATGGAAAATGGCCACGAAACGTTCCAAGACACAAAACCATGTCCGGTTCACATAAAATGCTTCTACAAAACTGTGTAAATTACAAATACATAATTACAGATTCTTATATACAAACATACAGTCTCGTCATGGAATGGTATGACAATATATATTATATATTATCACCTAGCTTAAATACCCTTATAATTGTTTTTTTCTTTTGTGTCTATAATACAATGTTAAACTAAAAGTACACATTAGTGGCGAATATTGAACAATGTCGACGATGGCAGAACAAATAATAAATCCTGTTAAAAAAGAAAACGTCATGGATGATTAGAAGTGAAATTTACACGAATTGGATAAATGTACATGGTATACCCGAATTAACAAATGATAACCTTTCCAATTCGTGTAACGAGCATGCATCAAACGACGCGAAAGGCCGAATAATTACAACGAGAGATGAGATCAACGAAACCGATTCGTGAGGGTAAAGAATAAAAATGGCTTTCTATATTTCTCTGCCTAAGCAGACTTAAGGATAACGGAAAGAAATTCCTGCCGATTGAAGTTCAGTTTAACGCGTGACTGTTTCTACGTCTTAGGAACACCCTACTATTCACCGGATAAACTCTGGTCAATAGTATCAATGAGCTGCCAAGAGCAAGTTTAACGGGTGCTTGTCGACCACCCGGTAATCTGATAAACACGGTAGCTACAGCCGCAACGCCATCGTCAGTTGGTTCAACTGCCACGGGTCTCACATCGTTATGAAAGCTAACTAATTTATTTCGCCTACTTTTCCGCTGTGGTGAACTTGGACTGCAGTCGGTACCATCACGATCATAAATAATTGTAGCAGACGCGAATGGTCTTTTGGCCATGTGTAACATTTCAACAACGTGTCTCCTTCGTGCTCTTCGAACATCGGCTGCCTGTTTCGTTTTCCAAGCGACCACGCAAGCAGCTAAGAATAAAAAGAAACAGGAGAAAAACACAGAGAAAAAAACGAAGAGATCAATATGAAGTTGATCTTGTCGGAAGAAAATCATTCCATAGGCAGCTCGACCATTTATTTCCGAATTGACGGGATCAATTGCTCTTAGAGCAATGTGAAATTTCGTTTGATGAAGTTCGTGTTTATCCTGTGGTAAGGTCAATACCAATCGGTTTGTGAGATTCCTGACGACTAAAATTGTATTCCTCTTCTCAATTGTTAGAAAAGTAGCGAGACTTTCTGCGTAACATTCCATTACGATGTATTGTGGACCAGTGTTCCAATTTTGTTCAGGAGTGGTGCCATTAGAATGATAGTCAACGACTCTCATTTTACTGCGAGTATGTTTGTCAATCCACGAATTTCGTGGATCTTTGCGCAATACAAATCTGTTATCAAGTTCAACCTAGTGATTTAAAAACTTCTATAAAATTGCACATTTCGTAACTAGTAAGTGGAAGAAATATTTAAGTAAACATACATCCTGGTACCCCGTTGTTGTATTTATATTAACAACGAAAGAATCGTCGCGAGGACTAAAAAACAAATCCAAACCTCCTTGAGTTACATCGACCATAACTCTGATGTCAACATTCATGAAACGAGGTTGTACCATATAAAATACTGTCTGACCAGGATTCAGTGGTTTTGGTTTCATTTTGCATTCATCTGTAATCGATTTGAATAACAAGTTATGAATAATAAATAAAAAGTGTTGTGAAACATGTAGTAATTCCTTATTGGAGGAATACAAACCATAAGATCCTCCAAATATAATAGAATGTTGCAATTTGAGAAAAGTATTACTTAATTAAAGTGCATAGTGCACGAATATATGAATTTTACATAGTGTAAAATGTGTAATGTGTGTTATGAGAATGACGAGGATTTATATTAACAGAATTTTTTAATGGAGAGACAAAACATAAAATAGTAACGAATAACAATTTACTAAAATTCATTACCTATTAGTTTGGAGTCAAAACACATTTTGTTATCAAGTAACACTGTTTTATAACATTGATGACCCATAGTTGGATTTCCCGCATAATTTTCTTTGCATTTACTACATTGTACCATCCAGCATGGTGGTGGACCACCAGTATTTGTACCCTTTATAGGGCCACTAGTACAAGATGAATTACTTTCAGTATTATTACCACAATTGCATTTTTCTCCAGTTACAGGATCACAAGTGAATCCATGACCATGACACTCGCAACTAAAGAAATATTTCGTCAATATACTTCCCAACATATTTAGATATAAAAACTTTAAAAAATACTAACGGTCGACACACATCACGAAGATCTTCCGTTCCTCTGAAATAACCTGTCATGCATTCTCCACATTTGTCACCCTTTGTATTATTTCCACAGTTTATACACTTTGCTTTAGCTACCGGACCTTCAACTAACTGCTTCTTTAATAATTCTATAGACATTTTATTTATAGAGTTTGGATCCTGTAAATATAAAATCCGTTACTACTGGGTGTTTACTATTGATATTATATAAATTTGAAAGAAACTGAAATTACCGGTACAGTCATACTCTCGTTAATGCAAATTTGAGTATGCCCATTGCAGTATTCTAGGCATGGTACACACTGCCCATTATCAGCTGGATTTCCAACAAATAAAGGTAAGCATTTATCGCATTGTGGCCCCATTGTATTATTATGGCACTCTAGGCAGACATCTAATTTATCTGGACCTGCGCAATTACTATGGCCATTGCACTGGCACTGAATTGAACAATTGGCACCTACATAACCAAAATCACAACGGCAAACATTTGGTTCTACACATGTTCCTCGAACACATCCTTGCGTACACATTGGTACACAGATTTTTCTAAAAAGAAAGTAAAGTAAGAATACTTCATCGCATAGATAAGAAATAAATTTATATACTTTCTTTGTGATTAAATTATATTAAAATTTTACCTTCCAAATTCATTGATTGACGCTGGACTGAAAAAATAGAAATAAATTAATAGACTCTGTATACCGCGTGGCCAGATCAGGGAAATTGAGGGGAATACAGTTTACCCTCTCCTTGGAGTTACCGTAGGGCTCTGTGATGTTGCAGGGGTTGTTGAGGGGTGCTCGCTGATGAGGAATAGGATAGTGGAAAGGGTAAAGCGGAGTGAAGGAAATAAGGTCGTTTCACCTCTTTCTGGCTTCACTGTCTATTATGACATAATCAATATTAGAAAAGGAAAATATATTACGTTTCAGTTTTGTATCCATCACCGCAGATACACTCAAATCCTTCTTCCAAATCGAAACATTTTTCACTTTTCGGTGAACATGTGTGGTGACCATTAGTACATTCATTTTCTGGAGGACACCGTACATAATGCCAAGAGAATACCGGTTTCGATGTTACACTTGGTATTAACATTGTTACATTGTCTGGATTTTCGTATGTCTCTACATAATGTGGAAATAATGTAGTTATGAGCGCTGAAATCATTTGTAAATAAACATGGTTAAATGGAGCAATAAAAACATTTAAATAATTATATTCTTCCTTGATTATCTTACGTGGTTCTGTCTGAGGAAATTGTTGATGGTAAAGCATGTCGCATGTACCACCAGCTGGATGATCTGTAGGTGCTTCGAGTGAGCCCTCTATACATATTCCTTGACCAGTTATATTAGCAGAATCTAAAGAACACCATCCACAGTGTGAATGTTTCAGACATATACTGCATTGTTTAAAAACTGCACATGGTTCCGGACAATGATCAATATCAGAGCTACGCAGTACTAAACCACATACGCCACCAGCACAATAAAGCGGTTGATACGAAGGAGAGATGCACTAAAATTAAATTTCAAATAGATTTGCATTGTATTCTATCACATGTTTTAATTGTCTGAAGACATTACTACATATTATAATTTACTTCGTTAAGTTGTGTTGACCATCTACATTCCCGCCATCCTCCTTCAGCTCCTGTACCCTTCAGACAGCTTTTACAATCTTTGTGTTCAGCACATCTTTTTTCACATTGTGTACTCCCCATTTTAATACTGGATCTCTCAAAAATATCATCCGGTACACAATTCCAATCGTACACAGGTACACCTGTTACTGTAACTCCCAACTCAGCTAACAACATTTATAAAAGACTATAAAATACTATGTTTTATAAATAATTTCTCTGTTTCAAATAATTTGTATAACTTACAAGTCTTTAAGACCTGTCTTGTCCATGCGCAACCTTCGAGACTGTTACATTTTTCGCAGTCGCTTGCTGGACATTGTCGTTCACCACATTGATTTACATCTGCTACTGATATTTGCCTGACATAGCACTTATTTAACTCATTACAAACTTTCTCGTATGGTATACACTTTCCATTTGGACAATTTGTACACCATTTACACACTGGTTTCTCATTTTTATAATATGGCCATTCTGCTAAACATTCTGTACATGTTTTAAAATTTTGACACTTTCTGCTTGCCATCCATTCTGCATTGCAAACGATTCCATTCGATAGTTGAGCTTGAGTAACATTAATATCACATCTAAAATAAAAGAACTTTTAACATTTTCTGAATGATACAGAAAATTCGTTTAAACGAACATATCGATATACCTGTTATCTTTATTATCGGATACATCATTAGAGAAACAGAAAGAAGCATTGTTTCCACTAATTGTGGTAACAGCACAGAAGGAGCATCCAAAGTATTTTCTACAAGTTATTTTGTCTGTCCAGAGATTGCATAAATCTTCGGGTATGTTTATAAGAGTTACATGACTTTTAATTCCACCATCAAAACCGCCAACAACGTATACAGCATTAGATTCTGGATCAGCATGAGTCATAGCATGAGCATATGCTGGTGGTGGGGGACTTCCAATAACTTCCATATCTTTCGTTATTAAACGAATCCATAAATTACATGAATATTTATAAGCAATTAGTGAATCAGATGTATTGTGAGGATTTTGGCGACCACCAAATATAACCATGTATTCATCAGTGGTAACAGCAGAGTGAAGAAATCTAGCTTGAGGCTGTAATAAAACATTATTATTACAATCACTCTTCTTTAGTAAGATAATAAATAAGCATTCTCATACCAAACTATTCCCATCAGTAAGATCATCATCAAATGGTGGAAGTACAGACCACGTGCGAGTTGTATAATTTAAAGCATATAATTTATTCGAAATAAATGTTCGATTTATTGCATACGTATATCCACCAAAAATGTAAAAGCTATCTGACTTGCTGTGGTATACTGTTGAGTGGCCATAAACTCCTAATGGTCCATTTCCAATTGTGTTTATAGTGTCCCAAGTTTCTGATTCTAAGTTGAACTCCCATACAGTGTCCAGATAACCATATTTAGGACTAAATCCTCCGATCAGTATTAGACTCTCCGATTCTCCATTTCTACGTAATGTCAATGTATGCCCAGCTAAAGGCGGTGGTTCTCTTTTAGATTCATCTTGCATAATTTGCATCCATCTCTGATTTTGCAAACTGAATTTCCAGAAATCGCTCAACGTATTGTTAGATAATCCTTGAACATCCTCTTCTTTCATCGACAAACCACCGTAAACGTATATCTGCTGCCTACTGTGGACTATTTCAGTCGCATGGAAATATCTACCTTGAGGCATAGAAGCTTCCGAAGTAGATTCTACAGTAATAGGCATCCAAGTGTTATTTTTAGTGTCAAAAAGTCTAATATCATTCAAAGGACCATGGCTAAGAGAATATCCACCAAACATCCAAAGACTGCCCCTTCTGTCTGCGACTAGTGTGTGGCCAAATCTTGGTAAAGTTTTTCGTAAATGGTCTAAGTGATCTGTTAAATACTCAGAATTAAATAACTCAGTAAAGATTAACTGATGGTCTTTAATTTTAATTGAGCAATCATGTCCTCCATAGCCAACTGCACATACACAGCGTCCGTAACCCTTATCACAAGTTCCTTGCTTTTTAGATGACGTACAGTTATTTGGACATATTTCAATATCACAATTGATTCCTATAAAACCAACTTTACATAAACAATTTCCGTTTCGACATTCCCGATTTCCAGGACAATTGTTACACGTTATTATTACGTAACTTGCATTGAACCCTTCCACCTCATCCAGTTGTTTATAGTGCACGGTAAGGAATCCAGACTTAGCTTCTACTGTTACCGGATAATCTGTACTTTCTGTACAATAAACACCTAAGAGTTGACTCTGATGACTAGTAGTTGAAGAAACAAATTCAGGAAGTCCGTCGTATACGTAAATACTATTCTCTTGACAACTAACATTAATATCATCGTGTATAGTAAATTGTATTACACTTTGTATTCCTGAAAGCATTGTATCCGATGAAAGATCCGTTTTCGGACTGACTATCCAGAGACATTCTCTTGTTGGCGATTCTCCGAAATGACTTTCCCATAAAGACAATTGCGAGTGTCTGCTTCCGAGACCTTGTTTACCAGTTCCTTCACCTCCTAACATACCCCGTGATATACAACCGTAATAACACATTCCACCATTTCTCGGATCACCATAATATCCTTTCTTACAGAACTGACACATATATCCTTGAGTATTATCGCGACAGAAACATATACCAGTCTGTCGGTCACAAATACCTAGATCCTTATCTCCGTGTTCATTGCAATTACATTTTTTGCATCCAAGTGGTGTTGTGGCATTACCGTAACTACCCGCTTTACATTCCTCACAATACCTGCCAGTCGTCCAATTTTGACACTCGTCGCAAATACCTGGACCTTGCACACAAGTAGAATGATTGTAACAACCACAATTTGTTCTACAGTCTGGTCCTGTCCAACCTAGATAACATTCGCATTTGTAATCCGGTGCTTCGCTACAATAACCATTAACACATTTTTCGAAGCATGTTTTTGTGCAATTTTCTTTGCCATCTCCGTTGAAACCTCTTTTACATTGGCAGCTGAAACTTCCATGAGTATTAGTGCATAATGCATCAGGATGACAGTCATGCAAACCTAAATCACATTCGTCGACATCTGGACACTGAGCATATGCCCATCCTGCTTCGTCAGCTTCTAACGTAGTGTTTTGATATTCATTAATGACTAAGCTACAATTAACATGCGGTTGATTGAAGTCTCCTTGCACACATGCTCCCAAAATAGGATTTTCCAGACTATAACACCAACCACAACTTAACGAATGCAGGCAGTTGGAACAGTTTGTATGTCGACTACAGCTTTTGCATTGGTCATTGCCTGTTAAAGATGATCCGGACCTTGAGGTTACTCCCATAAGACCGGCTTGATCCATCCATTCTCGACATAAACCAAACTGATATTCGGACGTATATATCGAAAAAGAAAAGCATTCTTGTGTAGCTTCGCACCATACACATCTTCCACGTTCATCTAAACACTGAGTGCAATTTGAACGCTGTCTGCATGGAATTGGACATTGGTCAAGACTAACAACGGCGTTAGGCAATCTACCTATTCTTGCGCACCGAGCTTCTTCTGTCCACCATTCGCATAAATTGCTACCAACGCAAGATTCACAGGAAATGTAATTAGAACAGTTAGCACAGGCAGAAGGTGTGATGGTTAGATAATGCCATTCACGAATCGGATTGCCATCTTCGTCCCATTCCATGTCAGCCACGCAACTTTCTGTTTCGTTGATTGATCTTGAGAGGCATTTATTAATAATATCGCACCAGCCACATGATGAATCAGTCAAGCAATGAAGACAATTTTTATACTGATGGCAGGATCCGTTTTGATATGGTTCAAGATATTCGAATGTAAAAACTTTTGGATTTTCAGTTTTCTTATTGTGAGTGATTTCCATTTTACTTGCATACGCATAACTTGTAGTAACCATTCTTTTTGATTCAAAGTCTAATAGATACCGACCTGGCAGTAACATCATCTGATGTCCATCAGGCCATTTTGTTGGTATACATTGTGATGTTTCAGCAGTTAAATTTGCAACTAATTCCTGAAAATGTGTGAAATAAAAGAATTTACATATTATACACATAGAACAATACAGTGGTTTAGATTAATAAAAAACGTGACGATAATTTACCAATTCTTGAGGATCGTCGCTTCGTGATACGTGTAGAGTTGCACTGTTATAACTGACACAAATCTTTAAGTGTTCCACTGCACTGTCCCAATAATATTGCGGTGGTCTTAAGAATCCAATTAACCTAGCTATCATTTCTCCGCCGAGGGCAGACTCAGTTTTTGCTCCTTGCATGGACGGAACATTAAAATCAACTGTTGTAGCATTGACTATTGTTACTGAGTCAGGTTGGCTAAAATTTACTGGAGGCTTGTATTTTAAAAATGTTAGTCCTGGCCTTTTATCCATTTCACGACATTCCTCTACTTTTATAATTTCAGTACCCTTAGGACCCCACCATCCAGGTATCTGAGATAGCGTATCATCTCGAAGACCACAGACCCCATAATTATCATCTTTGTGATGACATCGAGCGTTTTGAACACACCAAGTACAAGTTCCTAAATTTAACTTGTTGGAAATTGATTTCTTTCCACGAGCAGTTGTGCCCCATCCTCCACCAGGTTGACCATGTATTAAACAAGAATGACAATCTCCGAGTGCAGGACAAACGCCTGGGCAACGAGTTGTCTGAAGATTAGTCGTACAATTACTACCAATAGTTCTACCATAGCATATCTGGAATAAATAAAAAAATATTTGGAAGTTATTTATTTTTTGAAAAGGGATACAAAAATTATTTGGATATTTATTATATTACAAGATACCTCGTCCGCTGAGCACCAACCGCATTCAGGATTGGCTGAACATTCCATTAGACTTTTATGCCTTGAACATATTTGTTCAGGTTCTATGTAATCTTCATCTCCTGGCGCGAGCATCGGTGGTAATGTGTAAGCAAGTAAATCTGCATTTACATTTCCATGATAACCACCGACTAATAACAAAGTGTTTCCATTACGTACATCTGCTGCATGTGCAAAAACTCCTTGTTGTTTCGGATAACGCGAATCTAAAAATAATATTAGAAATAATGTTTGTAGTAAAAGTATTTGATATTTTTAGGATTTCTCAATAAACGTATCGAGATTTTAGCTTACCTTTGTCGTTTAAACCTAGTACGTCATGACTTACCCAGGCGTGACAGCCTAAGTGATAAAGATACATTTGATTATCATAACAAATTTCTTCTTTATTATGTCTGTGAGAATATCCACCAAACACAACTAAATAATTCCCTGCAAAATCAATTTAACTGAATTTGTATTGTATATTATTATAATCTAGTTGGAATGCAATTGAAATCCGTCAATGTAATTACCTATAATATTGCTAGTATGAAATGCCCGTTCTCTGGGAACATAAGTGTCTCTCAAATGTGCTCTTGGATAATGAATTTCAGACCAAACTTTTCTATCAAGTTGAAATACAAACATTCTATCTGATAATTTACTGAACCGTGCTACGCTAGCCACTACTCCCCCATAAACTAAAAGAGAGTTGGTAGCACGGTGGTACACAGTTGAATGTGCAACTACACGTACATCTAGTTCTTTACCTCCTCGAGGATGTACTTCTTTCCATCTTTCTGTAGTTGCAGTAGGATCAGCTAAAATTTAAAAAAATACGAATGAAACTTTTCTAAGATAGCACACGCATTTCTAAGATAGTCCAATATGAGCTTACATAAATTCAATTTAAGTTTATACAGACTAGATGAAAATTCACCATCGACTGTACTACCACCGAAAAGGTAAATATGATCGTTTGCTAAAGTAAGGGTATGTCTTGTTAATGGCGGTGGATAAAATGGAGAGTTTTTAGCTCTTAATGTCCAAATACGTGTATTAACGTTATAATGCCATAGTTCATTTGATAAAGAACCATCCTGCACCTTTCCTCCATAAATAACAAAACCATCTGAAAGTAGAAAGAATTATAAATTGTACAAATTTTCATTTTTTATTTGTAAATATGTGAATGTGCTATTGACCATCGTATCTACAAGCAGCGTGACCATATCGTGGACTTGGTTTAGGCAATTCATCAATAGGCGATTTAGTAGATTCTTCTTTGAATGATTCATCAGTTGCTGAATTAGGCTCTTGAATAAAAATATTCTCTTGAATAGGGTCTTCGACGCTCTGCTCTTCCCAATTTAATATATCGCTTTTTATATTCGGAGCATGAAGTTCTCGATATAAATCGAAATCTTCAAGGTTCCTTCGATGTCTGATATAGTAAACAATTAATAAATATTTTCAAGTAATAATTAATATTAAAACGATACTTACTAAATGTGAAATATACTACGTCCCTTACCTCGTAGTTTGTGCATATCGAGGTTTCGGATGCCTCGAATGTTTCTTTCGAAAATCATCGTTCCTTTCTATTTTAAGTATACCAACTTTTCTGTCATGTGCTTTATGTTCTGGTGTATTCCTAAATTCTGACCAACCATGCCCATTTTCTACATTTCCACGATTATGTAAGCTAAAAGTGTTATTGTCTTTAATACTGTAGAGTACCCTCCACATGAGGGATGTACGGCGAACACCATATAATTCTTTTGCACCAGCATCTATTCGCTCTAATTCAGTGCCAATGAGCATAGGATCTAAATATTCTGCAGATGAAGTGCGTTCTGTTTTGAAAGGACAATTATAACATGTTAGAGACATGATATAAAACATAATATAATATATTATAATATGTATTAATATATAATATGTTAATTCTTCTAACTATAATAAAAAACTTTAGATCTTACCTAATATATTACCAAACGCATCTTCCCACTGACTTGTACCAAATTGATACACTTCCAAATCACTGAGTATATTGTTGAGATCATAGCCACCAAAAACATAAAGAGAATCTGTTTCCTTTATGTAGACTGCAGTATGTGCTGCTCGTGGCCTTAATCCACCTTCAGAATGCGAAAGCCAGTGCCACCTATTTAATATAAATTATATTTAGAAGATAATATTCAATCATTTTTAATGAATTCAAAAGTTCAATGACATACTTATTCCCTTCTGGATGAGTTTTATGCAATGAACAAGACTGTCCTGAATATCCATCGTGACACTGACACCGTTTTGTATTACATTCACCACCATAACTACAATTGTTTGGACAAAGTGCTCTAGAGCAATCTCTCCCGCCCCAATCGTTCTCGCAGACGCATTTATTATTAATACATTTTCCATGATTTGTACAATTATTTGGACAATTTGTAACTGAGAATTCTGCATGAAAACCATCCAAGACGTAATTTGTATCACTATATAATAATATTAGCATCTGTAAAGGAAAAATAAAAGTATTATTTCTCCTTCTAGATTAAACTACTTGAATTATTCATAAGAATATAATTTGTATCATTTATTCTGCAAGATCGCATGTTCGCTTACATAACCAGATGATGATGTCACTTGCTGTGGTTCCGTTTTTCCACTGAAACTTCCTAAAAGAGGAGATCTAAAAGAATCTCCATCGTAAACGAAAACATAATCATAGCTACATTCTGTTCCCATGGTACGAAAACTTAAAGTAATAAATTGACGGCTGTTGTTCGCTGCAAAATAGTAAATGCATATTGAATAACTACAAATAAAACAAATAATTATGAAGAAGTTATAAAAGTTCAAGAAGATCTTTACCTTTTATGAGCCATTCACAGTGAGAATCTTGAGTATAATTTGAGCCTAAAGGTCCATCGCTAATGATTCCCCAAGAATCAGTAAAAACTTTCCTTGTTTTATCACATGGAATCTGTTTTGGAGATGTTTGTGGAGCTAGTTGTAAGCCCCGCAAAAAGCAACTCCACATTGCAATCCATACTGTGGTGGACAAGACCCACCCCATTACAGTATATTTGCCTCAATACTGCTGGATAAAAGAAAGCTCATCATCCACACTCATTGGAATGTTTCTTTGAGCAATTACGTTGCAAAGATCTCACGGAATAAGTTACATCTAAAAAAGATATTTTTACATTAATTCCATAATTTTATAATAATTTAGTTCTTATAAAAATTATTTTTCTTAAAGAAATTTAAAAAAATAGTTTTGTTTTAAATAATTTAAAAATAATTTAAGTATTTCATTGAAAACAAAATACATTAAAATCTTAGTGAAACCAAAATTGTTTTTATATAAAACAATCTATGCAATTAGTGTAAATGAAAACATTAGAATATTATTATCTACAAATAAAAATATTTGTATAATTGGAAAATAATTGATACAAGATATAATTGTCATTCAATAAGTAGTGTGCAATAAAATTTATATACTGGTGATTGTTTATAAAAATATTTATTAATTCGATACCATAAGAACAACTTCAATACACTGTAATAATTGTCGAAGTGCACGCTGTCACAATGACACTGTACAATAATAATGCAACGTTGAACATACTGTGTCCAGAATGTATACACTTATTCAATAAAAAATATTATACTATAATAAACATCAGCGCACAAGTAATATAACGCGAAACCTGTAGAGTTCAACGAAGAAAGAATTAAAAGTTGACTACACTGATGTTAGCAAAAACAAATCTGAAGAACATTCTTTATTGAAATAGATACAAGAGAATCTCAGCTGCGATTGAATCAAAACATTATGTACGTATACACACATACATGTCAGAAAAATCTGCACCGTGCTATGTTCTGGATAGTTGCATTCTCTAAACGCCAGTTATATCGAAACCATATACCGCCAATACCGAGGTTCAAATATTTAGTGCGATACGATAAGCATTGAAATAAATGTGTAAATACGAACAGATGAGAATTATCGCGTAAACTCTGTTCGGCCTCGCCTGTTGACACCTTAACTGTCTCTGCATACGAGGTCAGGGTGGGGGGTTCTTCGACCGCCATTAAATTCTCCTTGTTTCGAACGCGGTTTCGATATTCGAAAGTTTCCAGGGACACTTCGACTGAGAAACTGTCATACAAATACAGATAGATACAAAATATACACTTCATATTGTAAATAGTAAATAGGCAACTTTGTTTTACTTGCGTTATAGTAAAAATGAATTTTATTTCATAAGTTTTAATTACATAATAAGCAAAAATACTAGGAATACTGGACTGGAATTCGTGTGTTTTAATTCATTAATTGTTTTCTTCTTATCTATAGTATTTAATTATACTTTTAACATATTACATAAAACTGTTTTATGTTTTTACTAAGGAAAATAGAACCAATTGCATTTGAAAATTATAGGAAAATGAAAATATGTATAATGTAAGAATAAATGTATTATATTTATTAATTCTGTATAGTCTCATATGAGTTATTCGTAAAAATTGAAATCTGATGAAAAACTGAACTTCTTTGTGAAATTTATCCTATGCCAAGCTTATTATAATAAACTCAGCCTTAAAGTGCGGTATGCAAAAGATTTTCTTAAGAATGCACATTTTCAAAAGGTAATATTTTCCATAATCCCTAATATAGGTTTTTAATAGCTATTAATTTAATTTTTATTGCGCAAATAAATATTATTACAACAGTCGTTACACTTACATTTTAAATGACTGATGTCGTGAAGATAAGTTTTTAATTTGGAAACTGTTACTGTTATCACATTATGATCGCATTTTTTTATAAATTCTTTTGAATTAAAAAATTTCAAAATATCATGATCGAAATTACACATTTGTAGTATCGTGTAATTCTTTTATTAAGTTTTTATTATTCGTAACATTTTAATGGGATTTGGAAAAATTTAGAATACGTAGTAGTACTCATTCTCTTTCAAGTTAATATTACGAATAAAGTAGACATATAAAATTCTCAGTTGTTTATTGTATTGTAATGTAAACGACTCATAATGTGTTAACCATATATTACATTGAAAAACTACTTTTAAGTCAGGTACTCTCAGTAATTAAATTAAAAGCTTGAAATGCAAATGCAAAAATATTATTTCTTACTTAAATTGTCATATGTACGTCGATATATGTAGAATTTTTACAAAAAGTCGATTGATTATCGCATAATTTATAATTATGTACTTCTTGCACATTTAATTTATCATTATTAATAGGGAAAGATAAAAAGAGACACGTGATTATAAATCTGAAATATATATGATGTTTATCAGTATACATTTGGAGACTGTTAACGCATTAACCTATGTATCGGAATTTGCAAAATTCTACGAATGTATTAGTTGTAAACATACTGAACCAATTAATATCCGTCATTGGTTTATTATAATATATAGCTTCTATGACAATAGAAAAAATTAGCAATTGCTCTGTTTTAAGCACGTTAATCCGTGTAATTACATCACACATGATCCATTAACATATTCGTGGCATACTTTTTTAAACCATTAACAGATGCTTAATATATTGCCTGAATCTTAACGATTGATACAATCGCTCCCTTTTTTAATTATATAGCATACTACCAATGCGGTATAGTGATATAAATTATCTTCTCTGTTAAAAACTCTGAAAAGATATTTGCATGCTACTTGATTTTCCACTGATGCAGTTATTACAAGAATAATCGACATCGAAATTCAGGTCAGAATTTCACCTATAAAGTAAGTATGTATTTAAAAAATTTTATGGTTTTTCTTGCTTCACTAAAGATATCTGGTAAATATTTTAGAAACTTACTTCTGTATATAAATGAATTTTAACAATACCATATTATTTAATATGGACGAAAAGGCGATCCTTTTAGTAACGATCTTTCATTTAGCGATGAAACATTTTTCTATTCTTTTCGTGGTTTAGTTTTAAGAATATTATATTACAAAATAGTTTCAGACATAAATAAATAAACGTGAAATGTTTCATGTCTACTAAAAATAGTTACCCTGCAGCTTTGTCAATGTTTCATGCTGTTGAAGGTAATCCCTATTTTCTGTTTATTTTCTGAATAATTTATAAAAAAAAGATATATACTCATAATGTCATACATTTTTCTTTAATGTTGCTTCACTGTCAATTTGTTTCTTAAATTAATTTTCAAATTTTTAAGCAAGGAATACAGAACAGTGATACTTTTATAAATTAAATTAAAATATAAGGGTATTTGTACTAAAAACTTATAACTTCAATATTTACCTACCACAGGCAGAGTAACAGGAGTTAAAATCTTTTTTCATAATTAACATCAGAATCAATTAATATTTTAAGAAAAGGCCATTATATAAAGTTTTAAACAAGATGTAATTATAAAATGAACAATCAAGTCGATCGATCACAAGAATGATAAAATGATGTGAAATATGCAATCGTTCAACTTTTTTGTGCATTATATACAGGATGTAAGTATACAATTTAAGTAATGGCCGGTAAGACGATCCAATTTTGCGGATCCTAGGACTGTACAGAAATTTTAAATTATTTAACTCCTTTCATGTAAATATTGTAGTAATTTATGAATTACAAAAGGCTTATTTCCATTTTCTTCTCCCGTTTGTGATAGGTCCTTTCCTAGAGAATCTCTTCTGCATTAAAACCAAGACAGAAATGGCTTCTTAAAGGAGAAACATCAAAGACAGTCCTTTGCAGACTCATCCTCTTCGTAAATCTCGGTTATCGCAGCCGTTTGTCCATGAACTATGCTTTTAGCTTTCGACGAATGGCCGAAAGATTTCGCACAAATGCTAAAATCTTTTGCCACTTCACTGATCTCTTTGCTCTCCTGATGGTCACATGTACTTGGTAATTTAACAGTTGACATGGGATATATATTATCGCCACCATTAGTATTCTTACCAAAAGATGCAAGCGAAGTTGTACCCGATGAGGTTGTAATAATGTTTCGCGATTTATCGACGTCCATGTAGTAATCCTATAACAAAAATAATTCACTGGTTTAGTTTTATAACAATTTAATTTTTCAAAGGATATTAATAGGCATAGTAATTATATCGAATACCAGAAAATTATAGTGAAAGCTTTTAATATACAGTTACCTTTTCTGCATTGAGGGAATTAGTTATTTGAGGTTGAGGTGGACAAGATTGATTGCAATGTGCTAAAGCAATCAAGGCTTTCTGATTTTCTCTAGCATCAACCAAGAATATGCTCTCCTTGACTTCTTTTGCGTTATACTCATCAATTCTGTAATTAGTAGAAATTATCGGTATTATAATAATATTACTTAAATATGTTATAAATAAAAATTCTATATTTAAAGATTATTTACTTGTCATAAATGACTGCATGCAATCCGAGTTTCTTCAAATGTTGAATTGTAGCCTTATCATTATTATCATCTCCCCAGCAAAAAATGATCAATCCAGCATCCTTTACAAATTTAACTTGAGATGGATCCCTAAGAATATCTTCTGTATGGACATTAATTCCTAAGATATCAGCAGCCAATGCATGTCTAACAGCCATTGAAATTGTCTGACACCTCGGATCATGATAAGTAGGATATTTCGAGGTGATCCCTTGTGTTAAAAATACTACCGGGTATTTGTTTTGTTTCAGACGAATCATGGCACAAATATCTGGATTAAAAGATGAGAAAACAATTTTTCTGTTTCCTCCATATTCTAGCACAACTTTGAGTATTATGTCCAAATACATATTGAGATCAAAGGGATGGTTAAGTTCGAAGGTGCCATCCTGCGCATATACATCATGAATTTAATATGTAAGGTCTATTGAAACAAAGTATGCAGACCTAAGTCTATCATATTTACCTTCAATTGCATAGTCCATTTAATTTCGATGTTAAACCCGACGTGTTGTTCTAATTCTTGTAACGCGGTTTTCAGTGTAGGAAAAGGTTGGTGATCTTCTAAATCCTCATCGAAAAATCTTGGATTTTTTTCTCGACCTTCAGCCACATGATAAACCTGCGAAAAAATATTTATTCAATAAGGATGCATGAAATGACAAAACAGTTCAATATGATATATTTTTTTAAGCCAGATGAATTAAACACTCTGAAATCATGTGAACACGTTAAAAATAATATCATGCTCATCATGATATTATTCACATTCCGTGAAAATGTGATTTATACACTTTTCGATGAAGTATACCTTGCACTTTACCTTCTGCACGGTAACAGATACGTGAAAACAGAGGGTGTGAAATCGATGAAGATTACTCCAAAAAAAAGTTGATCCTAAAGGTGAGGATCAAGAGGTACTTTCATAAAAATGGATTTATGAGATCATATTTATACAACGTGATTATCAGTGGATTACCTCTAATACTTATAATACCAGGGTTACATCTTTTAGCCTTAAAATCGAAGCATAATGTGCATATTGTAGCACTATGATGTGATTTTTACAAGTCACATATTGCGGCAGTATGATATGATTTTTGAAAAACAATTTTAGTCAGTTTTAGAATGCATTTTGTATAAGCATGCATCAAGTTGTTTAAAAAACCAATTTGTTATAAATTTTGGCGACAAGTTAGGTGGCGCAAGCGATATGAAAGCTCACCAGTTGGGTAACCCCCTGTTCAGCTTTATCAACGAAATACAGCACCTTACCCAACGAGTCTCCCGGGTAATAAAAATCCTGTTGAATATTAAAAAGAGACAAATACGAATACGTATGCTACTCCTATAAGTTCATGATTTTATGTCATGTATTTCTACCTACGATAGAATTCCCTGTGGCTATCGATTTTTCCTTCAATACAAAAAAGGACATAAAAAGCGAAATATTAATACGCGTAGCAATATAGGGAAGCTGCATTCCTTAGTGGTTAATATCAGGCAAGAAAGATTGTTATTAGATGCACCTTAATATTGGAAAGAGTAAAGACTTATATACTCAAAAAGAAAGTTTAATGATTTCCATTTACATTCCCTGTTGTTGCAGAATGTAAATGACAGTGCAATTTTATGTTACTGATGCTGACCTATTTTATCATGTGCTGTTTCTATTCATACAACTCGTGAACAAATTGTTAAATTTAAAAGAATTATCCGTGTCTGAAAATGACAAACATTTAACAATAAAATAAAAAAATAAAATTCCACATTTCTACTCCAAGAATATTTTAAATACTGTAAAAAAAAACATATATATATATATATATATGATATTGATGATAATAATAATAATAATAATAAATTATTGCATGTTTCAATATAATATAAAATAGTATATATATTCTATAATATAGTATATATAAATTCTATTTTATAAATAAATAAAAAAATATATATACACATATATTTTTTTATTTTGCAATAATTATGCAAATGAGTATATGTATTTATACAAAATGTACCTTTAATAAATGTAACTGCTCCAATGTGAGATCCTTAACAGGTATTTCCAGCATGTCCATAGCTTCTATCTGCTTTTTACGTTTCAAAGAAATAGAAACATAAAAATCATGGTAAATAACAGGTATATGATCTTTAGACAATTGGACATCAAATTCGACCATATCAGCGCCGTGATACGATGCTGTTTTCAAAGAAGCTATTGTGTTTTCGCGTACATTAGCGCAACTGTAAACAATAGAACAATATGAATTTTCACTTTTAATAATTATGTAAAAATCTAACAGTTTTCTATGATTGGAAGCCTGATAATTTACTTTTTTGTATGAAAAGATGTACCCAGTCCTCTGTGTCCGACATCCAGGCCAGACCACCGTTGTTCCCAATGTTTCGCATATGAAATACTCATATCCCATGGATAATCGGGAATTGATTTTATTACAACATATTCCACCGTGAGTTGTCCTAAAATGTAAAAAAACTTATATATTCTTTCTTTCTAAAGTAGTAAGGAAAAATTATTAGAAAAATTTTAGTTGGTTGTCTTACCAATTGGTCTGTGTTTTGTACTTGTAATTGGTACTGTTAAGAGGCCAACACTAGATTGCAATGTGCTAGGCAAGATGTAGCTAAAACCGATATGACTTGGTGGTTCTCCTGGGAAACACCTTGAGCTGTACACGTAGTAGTCCACTAGGTATGCCTGAAAAAACGGTCTACTTAATATATATGGAAAAATACTTCTATTTACGACAACACCAAATGCTTGCATCAGTATTTTTTGTTTATCCATTACAGAGCTTGCTTCAATATTAATTGAATCCAATGATCAAGATCATTCATTTTGAAGAATCACTCTTTAAATTTCTCTAGACTAAGAAACAAGCAGAATTTATGGTATATTAATAATGATCCTTGATCACTAAAAATCGTAGGAATTAAACCATATTGTTCAAGACATTCGTACATCTTTTGTTTCTTTTTATCTACTAAATCTTTTAATCTTCTAGTAGTTTCAAATGTTCATCGGCAAGAGCAACAAATACTAGTGAACAATGAAACGAAATGAAGATAATTTATTTCCTACATAATCTAGCAATGAACCAGACCAATAATTGCCAAATGCTGTATTCTGCCTGGTGACGCGTATCCCGCAACACCTGCCGATCATTCATTATTAAATTTCGATATCAAGTCTGCAAAGCTTATAAATTCGGATTCAGAAGATTGACAGCTTAGTCTGACATTGGCCGCGCAGCGGTGCCACGTATGGTACAGTAGAGTTGGTCAGAGCTAAAAAATATTAGTAGTACACTAAAAGGATATAGGAGTGATGGGAGCCTCACCATTTTCGACGCACACAGATGGATATGAGGTGTGATAGCGTTGACATCTCTAAATTTTTAGGTTTGCTTAGGATAGCTGCGACTCACGTAAATCGACATGGATGTATATACATCACAAACAGGTCGTGTCTACGAAATAACTGCATTCAATTGAATCTTAATAAATTTCAATGATATCAAAATAATTTGTATCATAGGAATTTTATAGATTTACGAGAGGCTAGCCTCGGGATAGGTGCGGTAGGGCGAACGACAATCAAAACCATCATATCTCTGTGTGATGTCATGTGACACAGACGTAAAGTGGTAGACGATGCTTAGCATCGATACATCAGATTGCATGTTAGCATCATCATTTGCACCAGAGGTCTTGCTTTGTACAAAGCTGACGGTTGTCTTCATTCCAGGGCAGTGCGCGTGACATCGCTTCTGGTTTCCAAGGAGGGCAATAGCTGCTGAACAAGTTTAATTATCTTTTACCAAGTAATTTGAATAAGTCGCGAGAGAAGACGTGGCCAGCCTACTCGTGGTCTACTGAAAACTCACATGGTATGGTCAATGCGTATTTTTAGCGTGTCTAATTCTCTCATGAATTACCACCAATTTCTCATTTATTGCTCTGGCAAATTTATAATTTCGTAGTAAACTTTATTATTCATTTATATAATATACATATTAAACAAAGATGTACTTTTGTCATTTGTTTCAAGGTGAGAAATCAAAAGAAGACACCTTATTTTCTTGGTAGTAGTAATAAATACATTTTTGAAGATAGATGCATTTAATCTTTCCATTCGTAGAACTGTCTATATAAAATGTTAATTTTGGCAAGAATACTAAAGATCTATCATGCGTATGTAGTGCATATTATAAAAATTACAAGTGATGCAAGCAATAAATACCAACCAATGGTTATTCATCGAGTCGTGTATTTATTATGATTTTCCGGTGAATCGTCTTATTTGATTACTTACAACAGTTTCAGGATATCGAACAGCAACATTGAAAACAATGAAGTCATCTTCATTATAAGCTCGGCCGAATTGTTCTTGAATCTTGAAGCGGGCCTCTTCATCATTCATTACCTAACAATTATAATAAATTATACGAAAGACTTTCATTTAAAAAAAGAAAGAATATTTTACATACCGCGATTTCTGTAATACTAAAGGCAGGTTGATCAATAATATCTTGTGTATCCATAGAAAGACTATCGTCTACACAATCCCCTCCAAATTGTTGTAACTCTAAGGAATTATGTCTAACTAGATTTACAGGTGTCATCTAAAATATAAACGTATTTGATAAATTTGAATTAAACCTGTTATAAATCTATAATACAAAATTGATAATAAATTACTATTATTTATAAAGTAAATAACACAATTCGATAACATACTTTAATGTGAAGTTTCCTATTCTGTAATCGGTTTTTCCATAACTTAATTGGATTATCAAATAGCTTAAATTGTATCACAGTTTCATCTGTTAACCATCCCCGTTCAATTTTACAGTAACCATTGTAGCACCCAAACTTATCTGGATCTGGCAATGAGTCTTGAGTAAAATTACTGGGTACTGTAAGAATTAGTTTATTTAGGCATATTATTTTAATCGAAAATGTCATTTTGTCATATAATTTTCTGTATTTAATCACATACTGTTTTTCTTAATAAGACGAGGTATCATGTATGTTTCCCATCTGCGAATAATAAGAGTTTTGGCAGAATTCTTAGTACCATTAGATTGACAGATCACAGCAACAAAATATCGGAATTCTATGTCAGCATCAATGGGAAGCGAAACCTTTTGTGAAAATATTTGGCCTCCTCTGAAAGTTATAAATTTTAATATGTACATAATTATACACTATAAACAAATTAATGTATGCACTTAAAATAATAAGAAAATTTTATCCATTATTACTTACTCATTATCATCATCACGAAACATGTCCCCTGCGTCATCATTATAGAATTCTCTACTACCATTACCATCGAAAAACATTGGAGAATCTTGACTGCCATGTTCTTGCGACATCTGAATTGCTTGATTGTGATTCCAAGCACCCAACTCAGGTAAATTACCCACCACGTACAAAACTTCATTTTTTTCTAGCTTGCGCACCTAAATAATTAATAAATTCATATAAGGAAATATAAAATCAGTAATTTTAAGTCTTTGCACTCAAAGTAGTCTTTGCACTGTAAAGAGGAGTAATACGAAAATTAGAAAACAGAAATATTTTATTTCCATATTCCATGTATTTGTATGTTGTACAAAATTTTTAATATGGAATACTTTATATTTTTAATACATTGAATTGAATGGCAACTGAGAATCGCTTCTTGCATGCAAAGGATTAATTACATTCACTGAAAATATCATAGACGTAGAATCGAATAATTATGATTATATATGATTACCTGTACTCTAAAAATCCAGTCTCGTTTCGTTCCCCTCATGTCTGATGTCTCCTCAGTCGCCACCTCTACGAAGTTAGTCTCACGTGGTACCTCAAGCTGCTTGAATTGCTCCTCGTTTTTGTTCTCTATAAAGCACATCCGCTGCATATTACTAATATTTTCTTTTTCTCACTGTTTATCTCTTTCAATTTTCTGTATTTCAAGGTGTGTTCAATTCACATCAGCTAATTTTCTGTAATAATGGGCTTGTTGTAAGGAATGCCTTATTGTAAATAATTTCTTTAATTGAATTGTCAAGTTTATTAGACATAAAAAATTATTTTTCTTTAAATATATACTTGTTGTAGAACATACATTTGCAATGCTTTTTTCAAAAGCATTATATAATATAATATTATATAATAATATAATAAAATATATTTATTTGTATCATACGAAAATAAGATTATCTTTAACATGAATATATTTCAGATGTCATTATGTATTATAAATCAAAGTTTTAAACTTTATCAAGATTTTAAAACTATATTAAACATTAATTTTAATTTATATTTACATTTGTGTAAACGGATAAAACATGATTGAATAATTCATTGATTACTTTTGATACCAAATATATGTTGTCTGAGAGATTAAAGTATAAGTATTTATATATTTAAAACTTATGTCACAAAATATTAAATTAAAGAACAAAGCAAGGTGTATGTTACAAGATTGAACAAGTACACAGGCTAACATTGAAAAGAAATTTATTGATGATAATAGAACAACACATGTTTTAGTGTACCTACATTACATACTTTTATTAAACACCAGGGAAATTGATTTTAATAGGGCAACAAAAAATTCTTAAAAATAAAACAGTTCTTTGTATTCGTACTACAATATAAATTTTTATAACATGTATCAGCCAATATAGGTATAAAAACTAGATGAACAATAAATATCAATTATAATACAGTGAAGCAACCATTAAACAATTAGATCTTAATGCAAGATGTTAACAATACGTCTCTAGTTTTTCATTTAACATTATAAATAAAAAAAGGAGGAATTCATTGCGGTAAATAATAATCAGCTAACTAAAAATCTTATTGGTAATTACAATCATGCAATTCAGTAATTGCACAAGGTAAACTACATAAAAGGAGACCCTAACAATAGTTTGAAAACAACGTTCAAAAAAATTGTCGGGCATGGAAAACTAGAAAAAAATACTAAGTACATGTAATAAAATGAAAGAAAATATCATTTATTATCGTAAATTAATTTTATATACGTTATAACGTACTTTTTCTAAAAATGTGATATACCTACTTCAACAAGAAATCTCGGTGGGTTTTACTTTTAAAGTTTAGTTGGCAGGCTGGTCTTCACCTTGCGTAATAGTATACGTGTTATTTAACGAATGCACAAGGCAGTCGCTTCTTATTTTTTATCGTATTTGTCATAATTCTCCACTTCGCGACGCAACACAACTATTTTAACCGTCGCAAAACGACCCACTGGCACAACACTAACCGCAGAAGGGTTTGCTTCGTGAGAACGAAACAATGGTCGATTTGGCAACGCCGTGAACACGGAAGTGACGACATCGATGGCTCAATAGAACCACTAATTCAAACAGTCTGAATTTACTACTACTCGAAATCTGTCAATCTTATAGTTTTTATATAGATATACATATGTACCAGCTATTCACGAAATTAAAAATTGTACTTACTTAATCATTAAAGTATATAATCTAGCAAAACACCTACAAGTCCTTATTTTTTGTATGTTTTAATAATATTTCTCGAAGCAATTACTTCCTGTCCGCCATATTGCGATTCACACAATAATTTTATTACTAAAATCTAAATATATTTTCCAAAAATGTATTACATATAACAATGTTTCTCTAGATTCTTCATATGAATTTTATTTCTGTAAAAGAAATTTTATATTTACTTTTAACTTTGTTACACCTGAAGTTCTATTGCGCACTTTAAGTTAATGTTCAATTCGATAGTTGCAAAAATGCAACACACTCGAAGAATATTCATCAAATTTTTACATGATCTTTTAGTTTCAACAATAGATGAAAGTTGCTGTTG
This sequence comes from Nomia melanderi, assembly GCF_051020985.1. Classification (NCBI taxonomy): domain Eukaryota; kingdom Metazoa; phylum Arthropoda; class Insecta; order Hymenoptera; family Halictidae; genus Nomia; species Nomia melanderi. Next base: position 3,808,927 of record NC_135009.1, read on the forward strand.
TTCTATTTTGAAATATCAAACAAAGAAATAAATTCTTAATAATCTTTATTTTTTATATAAAAGTATGAAGGAGAATAAATTTTAATGTATTTCAATGGTAGGATGGTAATAACTGGCTACAGGAAAGCAGTCGTTAAAAAAATGTCCGCATCGATCACGGGGGGAGGTAGGCTCACGATAAAAGTCGTGACGCATTAAAGGAGGAAATTCTACTCATTGCAAGTTGATGATAGGTCTGAATTATGGTTGCACATTTTGCTACGATCAAATGCAATAGGACGTGTTCAACGAGTTTGAACTGAATAAAAGTGAACGTACTTGCATTTTATGAAAACAAATAATCATGTATTATAACAAAAAAAAAAAAAAATAATCATACGCATTTGTATGATTAAATAGAAATAATATTTTTTTAATCATGAAGACGTCTATTATTTTTTAAATTTCAACAATCATTAACACGTTGACTGCCACGAGAATTTTCAGCGTCTTCTATAGTGTTACTTTTATAGCAAAAATAAATAATATTAGAAATAATTATTAATGATTTGCTATTACAATTCATACGTTATACTACTGCCTAATTGCTTACGTCACTAAATATTTTTATTCGATATCAATTTTCTTGTTGGAATCGTTTTCAAGCTATTTTGAAGTCTCCTCAGCGGTGTCGACTGTCGCAGTTAACATATTAACAATGAACAGACATATACGTTTTTAGCTAGAAGCAATATAATAGAGAGGGAAGAAGAAAGAAGACTCGTCAGCTAATCAATCATTGTTCTCTACAATCATGTTACCAGTATTGAGCGGTTGGTTTGTTATACTCTGAACCATAATATAACAAAAATCTAATTGTAAGCTTCAATTGGTCTTCTGCGTTTAAGTTATATGGAAATATAAATTATGTGATTAGTAATAGATAAATAAATAGTGTTATTAAATCTGCAAACCAAAAAATACAAGAGTATAATATTATAAGTAATTTGAATATTTATTGTAATTTTTTGTCCATGTCTATAAAAGTATTATTGGAATTCTTGAATATGGTTTGTTTTTACCTATTCACATCTCAAACTTTTTCAACTGAAATATTGAGCAAGAAAATAGATAATAAATAAAAAATTTGAACCTTTAAATTTTTCATTATATTTTCATAAAGATGTTGTCAATAGATTATTGGAATTTCCCAATAAAAAATAGTTAAAAGACAAAAAAAAATAATGTGTATTATAAAGTAGTTGAAACATCTATACACGTGTCGCATACATATGTACATGCATATGTATGAGCATCGTACGTCGTTAAACTATATTTTTATCTCACTCTGAATAAGTCTCGCTTATACGTTGAGCAACTGACGGAACGTTATAGTTTCATGTGTACAATAGAATGGACCTTATTTTTCGACCATCATATTTTTGTCGGGGTATCCTTTAGAAGTTGTCAGACAGGATGAAAAAATAATAGGTGCAAAATTTGAAATCGATTGGACAACGGAAAATAGTGACACGTCGTGTTTGAAAATTTGTTATTCTTCTTTCGTTTTTCTCCATTACAGTATATCGTTAGCATACAAAATTATACATCGTTGAATTTGTCTTTGTATACTCTACAATAACATAGAAATAAAATATAATATTATCTTAAAAAAAAAAATCGTGACCTTGAAATCTGAAATACTAACATTCACACAAATTTATTCTCTTTGACGTTATGTTTATCTTATCAGACTACAATTTTCTTCTAAGACATTTTTTCGTATATTTACAAATAATTTATTTGTAACTATTATATAAGATATTCAAATTTCTTTCTTTAAACAAAAAAAGGTTAACTGAAAAAAGACCACTTTAAAAACTATAAAAAATAATATTTAGGGAAGTAAGAACTGAAGGTATTATTACGGATTTAAAATATTTTTTTATTCCTTAAAATATTTTACATCTTTTGTAAAAATATATTGTAATGGAGAAAAACAAAATACAAAAATAACACATTTTCAAACAATTCACAATTCTAAGGGGTGTCCCGAAAAAAATGCGGTGTTCGGAAAATAAGGTCCACCCCAATGTACATACACAGTTGCTGTTTCTTATTTAAGTAGTGCATGCACGTTATTGTCGCACGACCGGTCCTGCAACGAATTACAATAACGCGAGATAGGTTCACGGAAGATCATCGGGGACCAGAAAATTCTGTCTGTAAAAATTGTAGATTTGTACGATAGAAAAAATTGTTTTACTCCTTGCCCTCTAATTTATTTCTTAACTGTGATCGATACAACTACTTTGCCATTAATAATTTATTGAAAAAAGAAAGAAATTTTAATTATATTCTATATCTACATTCACTCTAAAGTATAATAATTGATATCAGAAGAATAATATTTAATTTATAAATATACTTTGTAAATATACTTTTGTTAATATACTTTTCTCGGTATGCAACGTTTTAAACATGAACTTCAAATCAACCATTACTTATGTTTCCATTTGATTATCAAAATAGAATTGTTACTATTTAATTTTGTTTAATAAAAGCTTTTCATTTATATAGAAGGAATAAATTGTGTATTAAAGAACTATGTGTTAAGCGGTTAAATTCTGTTTAAAATTTTGATCACGAATCTGACACGTCATTATAAAACAAGGGGTTAACAGTATATTTTTTAAAGTAACTTCAATCATCACTTTTATTATATATAAACAAGAAAAGTGGAAAGTTCATAAATTCTTTTGTAAACGGAAACTTTTAAAATAGACCATGTAATTTTTTTTAAAAACATTGCAACTTCAATTCATTAAGAGCAGTTAATGTTCATGTCAATAAAATTTTAGCAACGCTGCGATTCTTATATTACGTCTTAAATTACAACCGGTGTCCAATAACGTTACACCATATTAGAGCGGACCTATTGAAACGTGAAAGGTGCGCGAAACGGTTAACAGCCGTAGAAAATATAGCCTGCTATTATCAAGTTGTTGAGAATTGCAAATTGTCGAATTTAAATAATTTAGAACGTAGGTATGCGTTGTTAACGATAATAGTTTTGTATAAAATGTTTATCCTTAATATTTTTTTCAGTATCTCCGACAATGGTCAGAGTTTTACATTTTCAATTAATACCGTTTTAAGCTTAGTCAAACATTTAAGTTATAATTAACTTGATTAAGTTTAACTTAAAATAAATTATATTTACATTAAACATTTATATAGAAGTCTCATGCAAATGATTGCTATTTTGTTATTAAACACAATGAAAAGACTTAATTACAAACAAGATTAAAAATTACAGTAGTGATGCACGATTATTTTGTTCTTCCAGTTTATAGGTCTATTAATTTATCGAGTTTGAGTATACTATTAAAAATTATATTTTCTATTTTACATAGTATTATTGTATGTACATATAATATTTTCTTCTATACAGTAGTATTTTATATAAACATATACAATCTACCATATAGCAGTTAAGTAATAATATATTAGAAGTCAAATGATCTAAATAAAATTTCAGTTTCAAAGATATTGGCAATAGGTTTTAACGATCTTTCGAGTAAGACTGCGCTCACTGTCAACTGACAACGCACTATAAATTATTTTGTACAATAATGCCATCTTACAGTCGTTATAATTAAACACAACACAACACGTAATATTGCATGTACAGTTAAGCAATGAAAGGCAGTTACACAATGTTAAGCACACTTGTTGCATTCTGTTTATGCATTTTCGTTTTACTTGCTTCACGATAGAGAAATTTGTAATATATTGTATTTAAGTAATTAATTTGATACAGATCTATATTTATTAATTTATTTAATTTAACATTGCCTTATAATCATGTAACCTCTATTTGAAACTTAAAAATGCATTCACAATTTAATGTATCATATACTTTGTACTAATAAATTGTATTATTTTTATTGGCTACAGCTACGAGATTTACAGTTATTTACAACATTTCAGGTTCCACAACTCTTTCGAAATTTATTGTACATCGAAATGTCACGTTTATTTACCGAGCATCTGATAAAATTATCGATGATTACACGTGTGATAATAAAACGTTCAACTATTAGGATACAATTCAAAGAGAAAGATAACATTTTTTAATGATATAATTCGAATGATCGAATAATACAGTCTAATGCAACGTGTCTTACGGAATTTAAATGAGGTTCAACGTGTTGATCAGTGCACCTCAACCTGTATTGATTATGTTATTCCATCCACATTGAAATTGATATTTTAGCTGGTAATTAAATGACACAAACAATTTTTCTCTAACAAACTTATTTTTTTTCATGAAACTTTTATAAGAAATCGAACCATTTTAAATTGTTTATTATACCGTTTGAAAATAAAATAAATCAATATCAGTGACTAACGTTTATTTTGAAGCGAACATTGCAGCTGAATATTCGAGCGTATAGCGTTTCTTTCTTGCAATTACGTCTTGTAGACATCTATATTTACAAATTTATTCAATCTTTATAAACGAATTGCGTAACTTTTTCCACAAATTATTAGAGAAAACTTTCTTTGAGCATTTACAGAACTCGCTTTGTGTATACTATGTCGATTTCAATACAATTCCGTCATTATTCTTGCAACATCTGGAATCTATAACTGACAGGGGATATTATGTATTGTCTGCTGTATAGAAAGTTTGTATAGAATGAACGAAGAACCTTTGAATCATCAATATGATCCAAGCGGAAAATTGCGCCTACTTCTCTTTATAAACGTGTATTTGGTTTGAAAATATCGCAAACATTGTAATTGTTAACTTTACAAGAAATGTTGCAGTACAAAAAAAAAATACTAAATGCAATGTATTTCAATGTTTGTCAGAGGACAAGATGTTATGTCCGTGTATTTTATAGAAATAAGGATACAAAGGAATTTGACGACATTAAATAAAAATACTCTTCTCGCACCCGATATAGTACTCTTATCTATAAACATTTATTGGCACGTGTTCTTCCGCCTTGCAATATTTCACGCCGTAAACCCATGTATTAAGCAATCGGTTAAATATAACTTGCAGAATTACTTTTAGTTCCTTTAAGGTAGACAAAGATACGTGTACTACCGTTTGTCCGATGAACAATGAACTTGACTGCTGTAGTAAAAGAGAGGTAAATAGGTGTTTCACCACTTATGCAACTAAAGTTAGCACATGTGACTTAAGAAAAGTGATAACTCATCAATTATAAAGCAGACGGTGGTACTACTCTTTATAATTCCTTCTTGTCTAGTGAACACTATAAGTGATCAAGTGTTTTTTCACACGGTGGAAAAATAAAGGACCGTATTTGAAAAGCAAACGGGCAGAACGGATAATTATTATTTTTACATTCTAAATTCGATAGATTCTTTTATTTTCTTATTTTTATGATAGTTACTGCTGCTGCAAATATTTTCCTTTTATTTATCAGGAATGTTAGATATTTTGTTTGCGTTGCTCTAAGTAAAACTATAAAATTGTTCACCAATGTCGCATAATCTACTCCCTAAAAGCAAATTGTTATTTGGTATTATTTGGTATATAGATTTATGTGAATTATTCTAATATCCAATTAAATAATTTAACAAGTAAATTATTGATTCTACCAAACGTTTCCACGTTAATATCAACATATGTTTAAGCTGAATAAATCATTCTATGTCACGTATTTATGTTTACACGTAAAGTGAGCTAACATATGTAAGAATTGTATACTCATTAAATACATATTTTTCTAATAAGTTATGAGATAAACTTTCTTTCCGTGAATGGAAAGCTAACCAGTTTTGAAGTTGCTTGGTTACTAGAATTACTGAAGTATATTCGATTGCATTTAAGATATTCGTTATTTACTGATTACAATTTTGTATAATTTTCACTGTTCACGGAAAAATATCACGCGATCAGGTAAGTGAGCCATTACGTAATAAAATTTGTGTTTTAGAAAACGGTTCGAGCAGGGGAACTGCTCGGACTAGAGTGTCGCATAATAGTAAGCCGTGGTGGAAGTCGTACAGTATTACTTATCGATCTGTTCAGATTGTAGATACAGTGATGCAAAAGCGTGTTAAAAGTTTCTAAAACAAAACTATATGTAATCTAATATTATATTTTTATTAGTCCTTTTTTATTAACAAACGTCCCTTATACGTTTTTAACTACCACACTATTAATATTTTTAACATATAATCAAGGATTAATGTGTAAATTAGTATAATTAATTATCCTATTATAATAGTGTTATAGCTTAAAGTATAATTCCTGATTTTCGGTTTACTTGTGTGAATTAATTTGCTTCCAAAGTTAATCTTTGAGCTTTTGATTGAATTGAAATTAATAAATGTTCGAATGATTCTTGGTTATTAATTATTGATTGGAATGATTGTTTAATTAAAGGTAATAAATGTTTGAAATGTTAAGAAAACGATTGCTATACAATTACTTATAGCATCATTTAATTTTTCCCTCCTTAGTTAGGAGTTCTGTAAGCAGTCAAATATTCTTGAACGGCTGCGAATTTCAATTCGTCATCGATTTCAATGGATAATTTATGAAATTTGCTTCGTACCCTTGACACGATTCATTATTTTTTTATCCACTAACATCGATCAAAAGTACTTCCTCATTGCGACTGCTTAGCGTCATTGTACGAATACGTAAACTATGTTACTCAAAATTTGTAAGTATTATTTATAATTCATGTAACTGGTGATTTTTAACACGTTGAACGCCGCACGATTTCGCAGGGGAAAATACACAGAATGGAAAAAATATGATATTAAATCATTTGATTGAATTGCATTATCACTATTCCACGTTCATCTAGCTGAATGTCACTGTATTATGTAGCATCATTTACAATATAGACATGTTTTCATATAATTGTCGTTTCATTGAGTGAACTATACCAATTCGATTTAGTCGGGGGTCACTGGTGACCCCCATGGCATTCAACGTGTTAATTTAAATGGTACTGTTACGGACGTGAAACAAATAACGAATTTATTTTAATTTTTATTAAGAATATTACATGAAATTAATCAACTTTGTTTCATAAATGTGACACACATTGCTGTATTTAACAATAAAGCGGAACACGCAATATTTTTGACATTATTGTTCTTATGCAATACCTACACGTGACGAAAGCACACACATTCACGGCATGACGTGCGTTATTTTATGGCTGGCGAGATAATTACAAAAAATTGCTTTGCTTCAAAAGTATTCTTTTTTCACTATGTACTACTTCAGTAACACAGTATGTTATAACTTCATTGTAAATATAATATTGTTGATTGCATGTTGAATTTTATGAACATTATTTAGCAAATGTTTACGTCGATTTTGATTGATACAATTGCACGAATATGTATCCCAGTTGTCTGGTTTTAAACCTCTAATTTTCAAAATTTAAATGAACGAACATTCATTTTTCTGGGAACAATGGAATAAACAGTACAATAAATGTCCGTAAACGTAGTGTTAAGTAATTTAATGAAGTCTTAGATTGTGTGTTATTAATGCAATTTACAGTGCGTAACTATGTAGTATGTAACTGGAATATGTAAGTGCTCCTTTACGACTCTACTGTTAATGCGACCACTTTAATATAAATAAATAAATAAGTAAATAAATAAATATAGTTCAACTGTACCATTGTTCCAAATTCATTAATCCGGTTGGAACATAACATTTTCTAATAAGCATACATAAATTGTAAAGAAATGTTAGTCAACTAACAAAATTTTTCATTCGTTTATTTTAAAAAAAATTAAATAGAAATCAGACCGTTTCTAATTTCACACTTTAGCTCAACGTGTTCATTTTTCAGCCTTGAGACATTGACGGCCATTCTAATTTCCTCTGAGCGTTTCTAACTGAATGATTCGACGCGATCAGATGCCAGAGACATTTTACAATCGAGCAACAACTATGTAGTACATATTATAATGTTACTTGTTTAACGTAGGCAAATAGAATAATCAAATTATTTGACACATTGTGTTTTACATTTCTTTATTCTCCGTATGTTATCAAGAAACAAACTTGAAATATTGGTACATATCAATGATAAAATAGCAATAAATATTGTTGACAGTTGCTTATGACGTATATGGAATCAGAATGATAATAATTTTTCAGATTATCATTATTGTCAATAATAACTTGCTCAATTATGTAAAGAATAAAAAAATAGAAAAACAAGCGTTTATTTTGGTATTAAGACACTTATAGTTCAGCTTTTGAATAATTGCATGCGTATTATGGAAATCTATGAGTCCACTATAGTCAGCTGACGTAAAGCCAGGAAAAGTTGTTTGCCTTTATCAGCAGTGTTCGTTTATCAAGTATACCGCACATTCTATCGAATAAAGTGTGTAGTTCAAGTTCAAAGCCTGTGAAGAAGTTCGAGAGATTTTTGTCATGATTTTTTTTGTATTAATTTTATTGTCGTTAAGAAATTTTCACCCGAATCACGCGTCATCGTGAGTAATTTTTAGCTATGCAAATTAATAAAATAAAGTAAAATAAAGTAAAATAAAGTAAAATAAAGTAAAATAAAGTAAAATAAAGTAAAATAAAATAAAAATATTTCACATTTTTAAAAAAATGGGGTAAATTTCTAAAGTGGTTCTAAAACTTAAAGCGTTGACACTCGCTTTCTCAAATCGCAACAATCGACCGCGCAACAGACTATACAGCTTGCATGATTCTAAAAAAAAACTGCAACCTATATATTCTCTGACAGTATTACAAAAAATCCTTAGATAAAATAAATGTGAATTGAAACAATAATCACAGACATAAAATGATAAGAAATCGAGGAATAAATACGATATTGTGCTTAAACTTGATTTTTGCTGTGATAAATGTTAATACTATCAATCGAATGGGGAAATCTCCTCACTTTGAAGTCTTTGGCGCGCGCGCGGTTGTGAAATTATTAATAACAACAAATGTATTTTTATCCGTTTCATTCGAATACAATGTGGACGAAATTCTTAGCTGAAGAAACCATTCTGTGCAACGTTGGCTGAGTCAGCTGTGGACTTTCGGTTTAGTATAAAGTCATTTCATTTTGACTCGCATAGTTTCGTGCACGACTTTGTATATATAAATGTATAATATGATATAAAAAAGATCTAAATATACAAAAAAAATGAGATACTAAAAACACTGCCATATGTGAGAACAATAGATTGTTGAATTTATTTTTAACACTGAGCAAGCATGGAATTGCACATGTGTGTGTGTTGCATGGGTGAGTTTCATGTTACATCTGAATACCCGCGCTATGCATATTCATGTTAAAAGGTGTTGATGATTCTTCAAAATATTACAATACTCAGTGAAAAAAAAATCAATCAATCAAACGGTTACACTTGTTAAGAAATAGTCCTATTTCTATTGACTTTTGTTTTCAACGTATCGGATAGACAGCTTCACGAGAAATTCGATTTGAAACACACCTTGAAAAACAAATTGACGGAAACAGTCACGTATCGAAAATCAAATAATGTTTCTTGGCTTGTAGGTATGTTAGTGATAGCGATAATGCCTAATGTTACTCACTACGTCTTGACACGTGCACTCAAATCAAGCTCTTCTTCTAGTGGGTATCATAGCAGACGAACTAACTAAAAAACGCGGGACCGATGTGTTTCACCAACGAATGATAAACGCGGGCACGCATCGCAGTAAAAAAATATATTCTAGCAAATATTAGGAACACGAGTTACACACAAGTGAACGATTTAACAAAAGAGAGACAAAGGGAGAGTCGATGAAAGGGACAGAGAGAAATCGTCAAAACACAATAACGCAACCTCCGTCGGCGTCGAAATACTACTGACTGTGGAGTCGAGTTTCAATCGGGTTATACAAACCCCACCACTTTTCTGTTCCTCTTGTGTACACATGCACGTGACTGCCCGATACGTTCCACATTTATTCAAGGCTTGTGCATAATGCTAGATATGTCAACATAATTTGATTATCATACCACGTACAAACATATTGTAAAGGGACAAACATTTTATGTTACTTCTATCAAGTTAATTTTTTTCTGTTTGTACTTCCACGATGAAAACTGTAATAAAAAATTATTGCTGTTTTATGGGGAGATAAGGAAAATTGTTGCGTAGAAAAAAAAATGTTTTTCCAATCTTTATGTCTTACGTTGTTAACCATAGATAACTAAACATTCGTCCTAAATAATCTACCGACCTTTACCATTTTTGTGAATTTCAATTCGGGAGCACACTGTTAAGACATGTCAAAGCTGCAAACGTTACTTTCGAATGGTTTTCTGTTTTTTAATTAAAAATTAATAATACATATCCTAAGCTGTGCTACTTTTTTTGAAATAATAGATAAAAGAAATATAAAAATATGCATATCTTTAATTTGTAGTATGAGTTGAATGTTTACTTACGGAGTAACACTGATTTAAGTTTAGTTATCTAGGATTAAAATGATTGTATCTGAAGCTAAAGCGGCTAATGAGAGATACGTTATGGAATAGAATGGTTATAAAAATTGTATTATCGGAAATTTCAATGCTACAGTACCAGTGATTTTTGTTTGAATCATCTCAAAATCAAATGTGTGCCGATAGGCTAAATATTTGTAATGCACTATGATTTATATTAAAATGAAACAATTGTTGATTGTCAATTGCAATAAATATCTAATAAACAAACATTATATGCAATATAATTTCTAGATTAATTAAAAATAGTATTTTACGAATGGATATGGATTCTTGAATAAAGTGTTTTTAAAGATTTGTCCTGGATATGCAGCCTATACTTACCGAAAAAACTGATATCTTTCGGATTTGATTATTAGATCATTACGTAACATTAAGTATCTAGATTGGAAATTGTAATCAACTTTCGATTGTATCTTATTTTCACAAGTAAAGTATTGAAGAGTTATTATTATCTGACTAATGATTTTTGTTTTAAACGATTATTTCATGTGATCGAATAAAATTCTAGCTCTAACAGATATTTATGAAGAGGTATAAGTAATATATAAATATTGTCTTAGGTTTATAAAATAAAAAAATATTTTTATAATAAATACTATATAGTTAATGAACAATAGTACAACATTTTTTTCATTATAATTTTTTGGATGTTATCAGTTATTATTATATGTTATTTTTGGTTTAGTTAACAATATACATTTGTCAGCCTACAATGATAGCAGCGGCTAAAATAAATGCAATAACCACAGACACATTTTGTAGATATTGTTTTTCTAATTCTCGATAGCAACCGATATTTTTGATGACCGGATTTGTTGTCGACTCAGCCAAAAGAAAACAAAACCGTATCGCTCTTGCCGGCATACTTAACTTCCCTATAAATGAAGCGTAAGACTCTATTTGGCAATTAGTTCAAAATATCAATACATTTATTGTACTTCTCTTACTTCCAACTACCCGTGCAGTCTAAATGAATTACATACAATTTTTTTTGTCATTCAATCCAGCAAAATTCTTATGTAAACATATATCTATATTGTTTTAAGAGTGTTATTGTTATAAACAGTAACAATTTTGTTAAAAGAAATCTGATAAGGATAAGCGAAACATCGCACTTCGTTACATAATATTTAATTTTTTTATCGTCTTTGCAGTAATATAGATTTCCTGACCGACAAACTCTAAGTATCTTGTAATTGATCATTTGTTTTCAAAAACATCATAAATGTAAGAAAGATATTAATAATCTGCATTAAACACGAAAGGTAGTGGTTGGAGAGTCAGTGAATTATTCAATAGTCTATAAATATACTGGCAGCCTATTTTTCAAGCGCTGGGGGTGTGTCACAGGCAGTGAATTACTTTACATAATAAAGTCATTAATTTAATCTAATTATCTGTGTGGCGTGCATTACGCAACGCGCGTAATGCTTTTGTAGTAATTTTTAATTGCATAATAAGCAAATTTAAATAAATCATTTTTCCTCTGCTTACGGTTAATATTAATAATCGAAATTACACGTATAATATATTCATAAAATACTAATTAATGCATGGTATCTGTATATTTAAGTAATTACATATTTTCGTTTTAAATATTTTATTGTAGAAGAGGCTTACATTACAAATAAATAAATCTAAATCAATTTATTAACTTATAAAAGACATATACAATTTAATAAGTCAAAATATATATATATATACACGTTTCACTTATTAAAGGTAGTACTAATTTACAATTAAGAGTTATCAATTCACTGAGATCATCGGAGTAAGTTTATCTTCTGAATAAAGACTTGATCAAGTTTTTGTTTTAAGCTTTATGCTGAATTGTTTATTATTGATGTTAATGCGGAAAATTGTATTGCTCCGAACTTTATGTCGAAAAAAGAACAATTTACATCGTGTTATTTATAGACGTACAATAGTGATACAAACTAAAAGAAAGTACATATGTGTTTACTTTTCTTTGCAACCATATCTTTTAATCTGTTTCAACGACTCCGTAAAAAGTTCATTGCGGTAGACGGATAGTTTCATACTGGTCGACAAATAAGATAATGCTTATCAAGGTCACCATTAAGACATTAGATAGCGGAAAAACAGAGATAATGAATGATGTTTGGAAATTCATGTCTGTTAATTTATCACCCTAGATTCGAAAAATTTGCGAAACGATTATATGATTTACTTGCTTCGGGTCAATGAATCAGGATATCAATTCTCAATTTGTAATTTTATTTCACTGTAAAATGCAAAAGTTTTGTCGCTTCGATCGCTTATTTCGTAACTTCAGGTACAAAAGTCGCCACTTTGTTCCGGTACAAAAATATATTTACGTGAAATCAAGAATCTACTATTACACGATCCATGTATTTTTGTGTTATCATTTTAAGAAAGATTTATTTTAGTATTATTCTTAATTAATTTCTCCAACTTACTATACATAATCACGATTTCCGTATAAATACCGTGAGATCGTTTCATTCATTACTCGAACAGAATGATACATCATGAAAATGTTTAAATGTTTGTAGTTTGATTTTACGATAATATATCTTAACCAATTGTTTTCGACATATACGTATATATTTACATTTTAATCATATATATTCAAATGATTTACGCATAATCTTTAAGTACAATGTTTGTTAAAGCTTCCTCGTGTATAATTAATGTCGTTCCTAATTATAAAGATATTTATATTTATATACACTTACATGTTACATTTTATACTTAATAATTTGTTCAGTATAAAAGGTTGGCTTCTTACTTAAACAACAACCACTTATTCAATTACAATAGAAAAACAGTTTTTATCCCTTTCATTATTCAAATGATTAAATAATTTCATAAAAGTTTCGAACATGAAATTCATATCACTTTATAAATCTTACGATTAAAGATTCTAATGAAATTAATCGTTTCCATCTATTACAAAAAATTGTCGAGTAACATGAAAACTGATAATTGCTGTTACGCAACAATATTTTCATTCGATGAATTATAGTCTACTGATCTTTCAACCAATCACACGATTCATCTAGAAACTTATGTATTTCGTCTTAACGTACACCTCAATTTCGATTCCTCATTAAAAAATGTGATAAACACGTTGGTGTTTCGTATTGGCCATTAATACTGATAACGTACATCTTTCAACACCGTATCACAATTTCAAAACCGGAAGCGTATCGTTTCGCATCAGAGCTCGGTCGTGGCTACCCCCCAATATTGTTGCATCCGTGTGGTATCCTGTTCCAGGGAATCCAATCCGTTTCTTTCTTGAATGACGGCGAAATCGTATTCTAGATTATACGGCATCAACCTTTGCAGGCTGCCGAAGTAAGCCGCATTTGGTCCTCCATTCAGTAATCTCCTACCGCTGCCGAATCGTACGATAGGTGGCCGCGGAAGGGAAGGATTAAAGGATCTAGCGCTTCCGAATCTCTTCGATAGAAAAGGCAAATTGCCTCCTAATTGAGGGGTGGATCTCGATTGACCTCGGCGCAATGGGGTTCTCGATAAAGTGTCCAATTCCTTGTCGAATAAGAGCTGAGTATTCTGCTCGAGCATATATTCCCAGCAGCGAAACTGCTCCTCGCTCAAGGCGCCGGATCTCTCGGAGACGGTGTCCTCTTGTGCCCCGAAACTTGAAACCTATTAAAACGTTCCTTTCATTGGTATTTTACAAATATTTAGGGTAAGCGGAGGGAGATAGTTCATTTTTACAACACTAAAACTACCGAACAATTAAAGTGACTTATTTCCAATTTTTTATCAAAATTAAAACAATACGTTTCTTGAGATTCGAAGGGTATCTTAGTATTGCATTTATATAAATACACGAATTCAATTGAACATCTTTCGCTAAAACGTCTTCATAATTTAAATACTTTAAGAAAAAGGAATTCTGAAGAGAGTCAATTGGACCGGTCCAGTAGTTTTTGTGTTAAAAGGGCTGTTACATCATAAATATCATCATTACCTAACATAAAGAAGATGTATTTATGAAAGTAAATATATACAAAAAGGATAGTTAAATAGACTTCTGTGCAAGATTCAAAATGTCACTAAAAACAATTAAAAATATAAATATTTTACGATGTAAATGAGATCCGGAATTACCATAACTTTTAAGCAGTCGGGTGAAGTGTTTTATACTGTATAATGGGTCTTAAGACGTCTTGCACGTGTTTGGCTGTCTGAGTACTTTTATAAATAACATTAAATCACTTTTTAGTAAAACCACAAATTATTAAACATGCTGGCAATATTATAAATTACTCCGACTATTGACGCAAAAATTTCTCATTTCTCACACCTATAAATGTTTATTTATTATGGTGTGTTGTAAACACCTCACCCGGGCACTTACGTTAAAAAGTTTAACCTTACTTAAGGGCTAACACTAGAACAACCGTGCGATCAACATAATTAATATGTAACCCTTATAAAAATTGTAACAATACATTTTTATTCGGTTCCTTCATATATTAATTATTGTGTTGAAGTGAAACTATTTATTTTTCAAATCATTTCGGATATTTAACGCTTTCAAGATATCAACAATTGTTAAATAAGAAACTTGTAACCCGTAATTTTGATGGGTGTGTTTGTTCTAGTGTTAATAAATCATTTTATTTCAATTGTCTTCATTTACAGCGTGCCACGTTTCCTTGTTCGTTTTCATTTACCTTCCTTCCTCCGTTTTCGTGTACCAAGACGGTTTGTCTGGCTTTGTTCGTGGCCCTGGATGCCGCGCTTCCGGACCAGACCCTACCGGATGGATGTCTCGATTTAAAAGTGCTATCGCTGGCTTGATCGGATTGCCCGCTTGGCGAACTTCTGTCATCCTTGTACGGCGGGCTTTCGTTTTCTTGAGCAGGTCGACGGTTCTTGAAATACCTGCCGGATCCGTTATGAGCTTTGTTGGACCTGTATCGGAATATCGCGAATGTTTTCAGTTCTTGTCTTTGCATTAATAATGTGGCCTGGAAAGTTTTGAAGAAACTGAAACACAGTGCGTTGTTTAGGAGATGATCCCCGAGACGGCACGAGGGTAAGAGGGCTCTTTCACTAGGTGTATTGTTTATGGTTTTGATTGGTGACATGTAACCGTATTGACAAATATCAACTTAGTATCGAAAACGAGGAAAAGATAAAAGTTGACCGATTACATCCACATTCCTTCCAGGGTTCATCTCCTGAATACCGCACAGTAGGTGGAATAGTAGCGATGCGATCTTGTTCACCTGTTTACTATACTTTTCAATACGCCATTCAGGTAATAACCCTCATTCGCATGACAACAGCAAGGTCCCGGTGGCTTATGCGCAGCCGGCGGCACGCAACAAGGGCAAGGACAAACGCCGTCCGTTTGGTTTCTATTTTTTCCGACAGCGTGTCTGAGCTCTCTCATAACTTGATCCAAATCGCCCTGATTCGGCCCAGTTAATCGAACGACCACGATGCTCAAATTGTCTTCTGCACCGTAAGCCTGTGCCAGGTCCTGCAGTCTTTTAGCAGCTAACACCGGACTAGCTTCTGCCCTGGCTTCTCGCACGGCTTCCTGGATGCTTAACACTTCCCATAATCTTCGGTTCGCAATTATCACGAACTCGTCGTCATCCTCTAAATCGACCTCTTCGAATGTTGGGTCGGGAACTACTAAAGGGAACATGGCCGCGTTTCCTAGCTGATTTTTAACGGGAACTTTTTTGGGCGGGGCCAGACTTAATGGGCCAGCTGCTCTGCAAAGAACAGCTTTCGCGTCCCCGGAAGAAGCGACTTTCAAAGAATATCTCATTGGCGCTTTAGAGTAACCTTGTTGGGGATGAATTCTGACAATGTGAACCAGAGTCGTATCGATGCCATATTTCTGTCCTTTTTCCTTCAACTCTCTGTGAGCCGACAGCAGCGTATATTTTAAATATTCTTTCGATGTTTCCCGGACGGTTCGCTCCTCTAACAAGAGGCGCGGTATCATTTCTTGAAGCGCACTAGGCGCTTCTTGGTTGGAGCCGCCGTCGAATATACCGAACAACCCTTCCACGTTGCAGAACGATGGCATTCTGACTTGTGAAACGTATAATCTGCACATACGAATACATGAATATAATGGAAATAATATTTGTTTATGATTTACTTTATTTTTATCATTGCGTATTCATTTTGAGGAGCCTGAATTGCTTCAAGCATAATTATTTCTCTTTACTAAGTTTTATTTTATAAAATTTAACTATTCGTCGTTAGTAATATTTAAACAGACAAATTTTTAAATATAATATACTTTTGGACTCCATCTATATGTATAATACTATGCATATATATTCATTAATAAAACGGAAATTCAATTTCATCCTGCGTATTTTTTAAAATATTTTAAATTATTAAACTAAGTTAACGGTAAATGTGATCACAATAAAAAGTCTTATCTTACCCTCCATGCAATGGAACATAATTTTTACACGGATCATGTAATTTTAATATTTTTTTAAAATTATGTTTGATACGTTCTGTTTGATTAAAGATAGTACGCCGTTTTTTCTTTTAAAAGATTGAGATTTTTACCGTTCCCTGGAGCCCGCTGTTTCTGAAAATCCTAATCTCCACGGCTGTTCCGCACCCTTTTCCGTGGATACAATCTCCTGTTGATGAGGGTGAGAAGGTAGACTTGGTCTATTCTGTCCCGATACATCGACTAATGATATCGGTCGTTGGGATCTGTATACTTGGAATTGTCTAGGGTCCACATGGAGTCTTGAATTGCAGGATATATCCAAAAACTGTAGTTGGGGTGGCACTAAAGTAGCCAGATTTACTCTGTCCAATTGATTATGGGCTAAATCCAATACCTATATATCATTCATTTATTTAGCGTTTTTAGATTTTTTTTCGATTATTCTTTCAAGATTAATATTATTCAACTGTTGCTTTCATGACATTACCTTCAATGAAGTTGTTTTATTAAACGTTGGACAAGTTAAAAGTCTGTTAGAATGAACTCGTAACACACGCAAATGACGCAAATTGCCAACGTTGTCCGGCAGGTACTGAAGTCTATTTCCGGATAATACTAATTCCTCCAAGTCCCTCCATGAAGCTGTGCAACTAAAAATGGATTTTTATTTGTTATAAAATTTGAAAAAAAATGTGGAACATTTCTAAAAATTCATTATAAACTATATCTTATTACAAAATATATTGTAAAAATTTTATATTGAAAAAAAAAGAAATATATTGAAAATACTTTAAATCGGAATATTTTCTTATAGTTGGTGAAAGTTTTATATAAGGACAATTGATTTTTTATATCAAGGTGTTAATTAATCGTTTCCTTTTAAATATTTCCTGTAAAATATTCGCTGTAAATTGTAAGTTACTATAATTTAAAAGTTAATAAGCAGTTTAAAGGTGTTCTAAAGTACCTTTCAGGAAGGGTATCCAAAGTGTTGTATGCTATATGAAGAACCCTTAGGGAATTTAATTTGGCGAGAGTGTCCAAAGCGGTGTCCGTTAAACAATTTGCGGTAAGATACAATTTCTCTAAGCAATGGTTGGTCGATCGGTTTTTATTTCCATCCGCCAACGAAGGAAGTTCCGATAATCGATTGTTGGAGAGATTAAGAACCTTCATTCTGAGAAAAGAGTTACATAAGCACATTATCATTTTTGTCATCCCTAAATAGCAATCTATCAGAGAAGATATGTATTTTTTGTGTACTTTTCGGTATTGGCGAAAAAACTCGTCGGTAGAACCGTCAATGCATTGTCTTGCAATGTCAGGTGAACGATATTTAGGGGTTTCCTGGGCGGTGGTAAAGCCTGCAGCCTATTGTGAGGTAGATGAAGAACCTCTAGCCTGGACGGTTGGGTTAGCAGTCTGTCTGGGAGGGCTGTCAAAGCATTGTGAGAAGCAAAAAGGGCACGTAGCACTGGCAAATCCGGTGTCCATTCTGGAAGGGCATCTAAATTGTTACTGAAACAGATCCGATTTTGAAGATATGAGATGTTGCGACGTTAAAATTGCGGAAAATGTATGAATAAACAATTAGCTGTGGATCACGTGCATTTATGGCCAACATAACTTTGTAGAATGTAAGACATATTTATATTAATTAAAAAAGTGAAATAAATGTTTTATTTTTTTGTTTTAAACAATTGCTGACACCAATTTATGAAAATTAAAATTTCTTTAAATACCTACAATCCAATAATCAGTATCTTATCGTAATGTTTAAAAGAAATAGAAATAAAAATCAACTATAATATCTTTATAGTGCATTCTTTTTTTAATCTTTTTATCAGTATTACCGATAAAAAATTACTTTTCTACATTGTTTTACTATTATTGAAAGTATGGAAAATATTTGCATTGATAATTAATGCTTACAAAGTAATTAACAAGACGAATGAATGTTATGATTAAAAAATATTACATTTCTACATTATTTACGTTGATAGTTTCATTATTTTTACTTACTAAGAAACATCTAGGTGCTCGAGGTTTACTGGTATAGGTTCTATAGTCAATTTTTTTAATTCTGTAAAAAAGAAGTACTTTGAATTTTAAGTAAACTCTGAGTTCTTTTACAGTATACTGCTGATCGATGATACTCAGATTCAAGGAATACAAAAGAAGATCTTACTGTTATTTCCAGCAATAAGGGAAACAAGGTTTCTTCCACAGACTGTCAGTTCTGTTAAAATATTTCGTGCGCAACGAATGCTTCTTAATTCTTGAAGAGCACTGATGTTCAGTTTTTCAATGCTATTTTCACTGACGTCTAGATGCGTTAAATTCTTGATTAAAGCAGAAATAGAAACAGAGATGGTCAGTAATTGTTACTTTGAACAATTTAAATATAAATCTACATTTATTCCATTATTCGATACTTACTCCATAATTTCCTAAAATAATGTTTCCCTTCAACTGATTATTTCGTAAGTTGACTTTATACAAATTATTTTGATTGCTTCTTTCGTCTTTGTAAGTTTTATTATGATCGGCCTTTGGTAAAACATCCTAAAAACAATATCAACTTTATGTACGAAACAAATGTATTTAGTTATAAAATATTAAAAATTAAAAATTAATTGAATAGCTATATTACGAATGGTAATACTTCAAATAACAAAATAATTATTTAATTTTAAGAAATGCAAACAAATTTATAAAATTAATTCAATTGTATATAAATGTTAATTATTATTAAGAATTTATGAACATTATAAAATATTTTATGCACGTCGCAACTTGTTGTGTTAGTACGCTCCTGATGGTGCCCTGTTTTATAGTTTGACCGCTAGGTGGCTTCGGATATAATACTATTCTCGAAAGTATGATTACGTCGCAGACTTATATAGGCAAGTTCACAAGTTTGTATCGACACTCTGGTTTCCCTTCAAATCACGCATAAATCTTTCGCCTTTTACTAAAGATTTCCGTGGAGGGGAACAATTGATGAGTCTATGAACTAATTTTTTGTGAACCCGGCGCAAGCTGGGTCGTTATTACAATTCAAACAAAATTTTTCTAGAATTTTTAAAATGTACTTGTTGATTGCAACAACTTCAGTTGTCCCAACAATAACAAAATGTAGGGTATGAAATTACGTAACAGAGTTGTTATGAAAACGTGAAAGAATATTTCGAGAAGAAAAATACAAGTTTACATTACTAAGTTTAATGAATGATTTATTATTAATATCGAAATAATTATTGCATTGGTAATAATTATTTTGTTGAATATGTTTTTGTTTCTCTAATAAAAAAATATGATAAAAGAGTGTATAGTATTAATGCTGATTTAGAATTAGGACCTTTATATTTAACTATGAAAGCACTAGCATATTGCAGTTTTACAGAAAATTTCGTAATTTTTTGTCTTCAAAATAGACATTTAACTAACAGTTTGCCCCTGTAGTACTATAAAATTTAATTAAAACATGTATCTAGTGATTTCGATTTTCATCAAGACTTTATAGCAATATCTAAGAATTAGAAACTGTTTCTAAGTATTATTTACAAATAAAAAACATAAAGAAAGTCTCAATATTTTTTTTAGATATTTTACATTGAATACTCAGTGTTGTATGAATACTTTGTTATAATATGATAGTGCCTATCAAATAGTCGAAACCTTAGCATTATTATTTTCTTCTAATTTCAATAGGAACAAAATTATAATTTTTCGGTTACTAGATACACCTACAATTAGTACAACTTGTTCTCTAAAAAATAAAGACAGATAGTCGTACTACGTAAACATATGTAACGTTTATTTAACTCTATTTAAAACCATTTGTTATCGTTCCTTTCTTCAAAAGAATAATCAGTTTAACTACTTGCATATTTTCATACTTTTAGAAAGGATAACAATTTTTATTTTGGCGTAAGGTTGCATCAATTCTGTGAGTTACAAATATGAAACCAATCATAATGTTGACATATATGTTTCGAGTTTCGAAATTCGAATTTCAACAGTGCTTCGAAAACAATTTGAAATTAGAAAATACTATAACAAGATTCATTAAATGCATCGCAACATACCGTTAGCGTGAGGGCTCGCATGTTGAAGAAGGACGGCAGATTGCTGAGGTAATTTCCAGCTAAAGAAATATTTCTCAAATTCTTCAGCTCGCAGAGTTCGTGCGGCAGATGTTTGATTCCATTACGATCTAGGATTAACTCTTTCAGACTGTAAAAAAGGAAATTATGCATTTATATATTTGTTTTTGAATATCAAAACAAATTCGCATAAACGTTCCCATATTGCATGTTTGTCACTTAGACTCAAACTGTTTGTTGAAAATATAGTTAAATCAAATTAACGTGATGAGAAAGAAAAATTTAAAAGACGTTCCATATACTATGCCTAAGAATGTGTATACATTTTAAAACAAAAATTCCAATCATAAACTTATTTTCTTTTAATTTCTCTTAAATTAATATTCAAAGAAAATAGAAATAAACTGTTTGGCTTGTTTAAACGCTCACTTAGAACGAGACAGCAGATCTTTATGAAAAATAAAGCTTTTGCAGTTTAGAGGAACCCTGTTCAATTAGAAACTGATTTCTTTCTTTAAGAATTTCAATAAGTTGAAGTGAGTAGAAAGTGATTGTTTCATCTAAGAATTTTAATACGTTTGAAATAAGGTAACAATATTCGTAAATTGTTACGAACATTTCTGCACTTTATATTCCATGCACTCATATTTGTCTGTATAAATGCATAAAATCCGTTGTCTACTTACAATATTCATTTCTATTGTATAATATTTTCGTAGCTGAAGGAGTGATATAACTTTTCACGTGAACTACGAAGAATTTACAATAGCATATTTAACTGGATTATACATACAACGTGTTTAGGAGATTTGCACAATTTCATTTTCACTTCCGTTAAATAAATCGCGTGTGAATTCAGTTTCACCTCTCTGTAATTTATATCATCTGACGCAATTGTTGTTCATTAAGCTCTTTTCGAAAGTTCTTCGCCGATAATCAATAAAAGTCCCAACTTTTTCATTTGATTATTTGTTACAAATTGCGCGGCATTTCCGGCTTTGAACTCGATTGAATAAATCCTGTTAAATTAGCATTACAGTTATGGCGCAACGTGGTTTAACGTGAATGCACGTTGCACCCTCGTTGCACGGACAAACGAATCGGTGAACCTAAACGGACGTGCCGCCCACAGGATGTGCACTTGAGTAGAAAGTTTCAAATTATGGTGAAAACCTTCCTCTGGTCATAAGCATCTGTGTCATCGGACGAACTTTCAGTTTTTAAAGTAAGATCGAAAACATTGCGTAGTAAGGTAAATGGATTGAAAATGGAAGAAAACCTACAAAAGATATACCGGCGCGCAGGTTTCTCTCTTATAGTCTCTTGTAATTCACAATATAATGCACCAAATAAAAGTTATGTGACTATGAACGTCAAGTTATTTTAATTAAACTTATAAAGATGAAATTATAAAAGTTTAATATTATTCGAAACTTTTTATTTTCTAAAGAAAGTCTTTAAAGTGTAGAATTTTTACCATATAAAATTTGTTTCGTAGTAGAATATGTTTAAAATCAAATTTAGAGAATATAAAAAGTGGAAGAATTAGCAGTGTTTAGAAGTTTCTATACTGGTTTATTGAAAATGATGAAAATCAAGGAAAGCTGTAACTACGTTAACTATTCCACAGTAAATTACATCATTTTGGAAGAATCCATTTATCATGTTATTGTGTTCTATTTTAAGCAATGATGTACATTGCGATAACAAAATTTAAGAAAACTGTTTCAAAACATTTAATAATCAAAGATGATAGTTGGTTGTAAAACATTAGTAGCATTTCGATAATTTCGTAGTGTGTATCGAAACTATCAAACGATTTTCATATTATTTCACAATAAAGAAAATGTAAAAGGCAATTTCAATCTCTCACATTGATCGTGAGTTATAACTATACCCAAATTTGATCAAATAATACGACAACTGCATATGTAATCCCTTATTCTTCGAAAGTCCTCGATCTGGATCCTTTTCTTCACTTTGTAACTTCATGAAGTTGTTATTAGATTCTTTCATACGGGCAGAATCCTCAAGCACGCACTTGCTTCCACAACACGCAGCTACTTCTCACCTTCTGCACCATTCCTAGTCCTCCAGCCACTGGTGTTTAAAAAGCAAAGACGCCTCTGTAGATCTGGAGTGTCCTCTCAAGTATGCCGAGATGCTTTTTATCTGAGACACTGCATCTTCAAGGAAATTTCCTTCGCATTTTCCAGCCGTGCATAATGTATTAAAATATTCACCGATTTCTACGGAAATCCCCTTGTCCAGTCTGAGTGCACTCCTTGTTAAAGAATTCCTCCGCTGTTTCTAGGCTCCGTAGACAGTGGAAATACACAAACAGCAATAAATTTTCCACAGATCGTAACATCCGTTGCTATGTCGAAATTGGAATATTTAAATACAGTCTTCCATGGATCAAGCGAAGTAGTTTATTTCCTTTGATCCTCTAAGTTGCAAGTTTTCAGATGTCTCGAACACTTCAACGTAAGTATCTTGTATTGTGCTACCAAATGGTTTAGAGTTTTTCTTCGCAGACACGTCTAGTTTTACCACAATGAAAGTATGCTGAATTGCTTCAAGGAATAAGTCCGTAACGCGATAGTGCACACTCGCGCAAGTTCTTCGGGGGACTAAGAAGTCCGGCGTGAGGCGAACCATGTTCGAGGCAGTCCTGATACAAGGAAGAAAGAGGGAGGCTAAGGATGGCTGACCAGCCTGACGTAACAGAACAGTCGGATTAGTTTCTGGTTGTGGAGCGCGAATCGGGTCTATGCTAATTCCTTGCCTTGCGGTCTGGTTGTGTACCAACAACTAGCGACCAGTGGTCGGCAATTGGTTGTTCAGTAATGCATCGGCCCAGTTACATTACGGAACCTTGAAGATTCTTCACAGTGTACTACCAAAGAATTGGGTGTAAAAATTGGTCAATGAATAATTTAATGTTGGCACTGATTCGCGTTCAATGGTACTGCGGAACCTTACTTATCCGAACCTCGTTTATACGAACCAGTAAATGCTGAAGCTCTAATATATGAATTCTTAACTGAACCTCTTTTAACCGAACTATTGCCAAGCGTTATTCTTAGCTATGCGAACATGTAACATATTCTATGCAGGGATGGCTTGATGTCTAGCAGAACAGTATAGAGGCAAGAGGTGTCATTCTAATTTATAGTTTTGTACTTTTGATTGGTTACGTATAGTTGTACTGAGGAATAGTAAATTAGCGATTGAAAATATTAGGCATTAGGAAATAAAGCTAATAGGAAATTGAGTGAGAACAAATGATGACTGATCAATCAGCTGAATTTCAAAACCTAGCCATTAAGTGATCTCCTAGGAGTATGTGTAGTTAAAATATGTACGCGCTGATATAACTGAGAGTAAATGGGGTTGTATATATTAAAAACAAAAAAGAATCAAGTATGCAAATAAATTCTATTATCCGAACGTCACCAAGGATCGAGCTCTTTTATTGGAATAAATAAGATCAGGACGTAGGGATGGTAACATAACGTGGGCAATAGGACTTAAAGATATAACGAAAGGAATTGAAGTATAAAATGAGATTATATATAATTCACGTTTCGAAGAATAATAATGTTTAATACGTATAATGCGAAGCGTTGAATTGTTGAAAAATGAAGATAAGTAAATAACATAAATAGAAAATTACGTTTTTCCCAATAAATAATTCTAAAACTTTGTAAAAATTCTACAACTGGTTATAGACGTTAGTCACGAAAAATTGAATATGCATTAAAAATTGTTGAAGATATATACGAATTCAACATTTGAGCATTTAACGACCAAATAGAAAAATAAACATTTCTATTGTTTGAAAATACATATTCTACCAAACAATTGTTTACCGTCATCAACTAAAGCAGAGCTATTTCAATTATCCAAAACACAAACTATATTATCCAATGAAAGAATTACATTACAAAATTCGAGGTAATATGAGATAATCGGGTCTAAAAATACAACAAATAATAGGATCACTGAAACCAATTAGCATTAGGGTTTTTAATGTTTATAGCAACAGTGTTCTAGTTAGTAAAACGACGTTTAAAGCGTGTTCACGCTTTTGTGTAAAGGAGACCAGGGATACACGATCTTTCTGATCAGACTCTACGATCGGGAAGCGATTGCACGGTTTCACCGGTTGGTCTCTTGTATTGTTCCGCGAATGTGGAGCAACCGGCCTGTTTAAAGAAGAAATTCAATGATAAGAAGCTTCTAAATGACGCTTCTTCCGAAAGGATTTCGTTCCATAGTTGGGAAACTCGAGACTGTTAGATACTTCTTTAAAATTCCCTTGTATCTACAACTTCCAAGAGACACCGTTGAATATTTTAAATGGTTCTTCTGCCCTTTCAGGAAACCAAAGCTCCGGATCCTTTCGGGCATTTTCCAGTTATGATACAGCTCCACCTTTTTTTCTCAAGTTCGTATCATTGAATCGTCGTATACATTGTTAACATTAATTGGTTATAAGGACGAAAATCTTTCCACCTCTTGTAAATAATGGAGTTGCTAATGAATACCAGTCCTTTTTTTATGATTCGTTTCTGCATACCGCTCACCGGAGACCCCATTAATGTTTTAAACTATTCTTTTGTTTCGTTAGAAGAGCAGGAGGCCAAACAGTATGAAAGCAGCTGATCCTTTTGCGAGTCTTCGCTTTAAATTTCTTTGTGCAATGAAAAAATTCTGCCTTTGTGTACACACTGATATTAAACTTTTAAATCACATCCGAAGCTGCCTGACGTTTTCAATTATTTTAACGGAGAACGAACGTTTTGCTGTGAATATAAAGCAAATCATTAATTCGTAATACTTACGTAGTGAAATATAAAAACTTGACAGTATGTACTTATACAACTGTACTAGGAAGCAAAGGAATTAAAAGTAAATATGGCTACTGAAGTTTTTCTTCGATATAATTCTTAAATAGAAAGCTTTTGGATTTTGTTGCATAAAATATTTTATGTATTCTTTTTACCTGTAAATCTTGAATTATTTTTATATTTTCCATACAATAGTCTTTTAAAGATTGAATAATTTGTTTAATCAGTTTGAGATTGTTTCTTCCTTTTATAAATAACTTTATGTGCACGTAATGGAGAAAACATTGGTTACAAGAAATAATATTTTCTTACGCTTTTCAAAGGCATAACGTCTGCATATTTTCAAATGATTACTGTATTGTGAATGTAATCTGAATGATTAATGCTAACTAAAACCGATCTTCCGTATTTTCGAAACAGAAGAAAGTTGGTTATTCAATTCCTATTTTGATCGTTAACTAAACCGCGTTTACTGGAATACTTTAGTAACATAGAATTAAATATCCAGTTACGCTATTTGGAACAGTCGTTTCTCTCTTCAATCTTTGTTAAATATTTGAAACTCCTTAAGTTATTTCTATTAAAAGCGTTCAAAGTTAGAAAGTCTTACTAGTTCAAGATTGTTATGCAACTTTTCGAAAACTATTTTTCATTGATAGTACGAAGAAAAACTTATTGTCATTTAAAATTTTTTATAATAGATATTATAAATATATTGGCATATATTTTAATTCTAAAATTGGTGAAAAGTGTAGGAAAACATGAATTAATGTTTCTGAAATAGCACAGAATTGTAATAATTTAAATACTGATGATAGAATTCGAGTAGGAGTAGTAAATTGATTTATTGTTGCAACTAATATCATTGATACTGAATGTAGAACACTTAGAGAAAAACGTAGAGAAATGGAGCATTAATTCTTAGTGTTAATTACGAGAGGTCATGGCTAACAAAATTTTTATGCTATCATTAAACTAACTCGTAAAACGGCACGATCGAAATTATCGTAAAAAATAGAAATATAAGGTCAGATAAGAAAATGAGTATGTTCATCGTTAATCAGTAACATAATAACATGCTTTTTTAAAACGCGTTTTTCAATACCACACTATAAACGCCACTATTATTCACTTTTCAATTTATTCAACATGCATGTTGCGCATTTCATCTTTACCCACCAATTTGTTTGAGCACATCTGCGAGCTGGATTTCAATTTACAAATAAATTCAATGTTCTCCAAAAAGCATTGTTCCCTCAAACTCCGGAATTAAATTACTATAATGTTTCTGCTGGTATGCTACACATTCAGGAACTCCTTTTCTAAAATTATTATTATGCCAACGCGCCAGATAGGTTAGCTCGAGCAAGTTTTTCCTTTGAAAATAACATGTATTTTTAGGATTATGCGCAGGTTTAAAGACATTTTCAACGTATTTTTGTGAACATATATTTTATTTAACAACAATGGAATTTAACAAAAAATTTTAGAATACGTCTTTTAATTTTGACTTGACAATTTTAATTTGAGAAATTGTGTAATAATTCTAGGAATTGTTACTCGTTTTATTTCTTTATTTGAGAGTTTGTAAGATTGTCAATTCATATCCTAATGGAAAGGCTGCTATTTCCTGCTATTTTCTGCTGTTTCCAGGTTCAACTTCAACACTTTCTATTATTTATTGCTTAGCAGCGTATTCATATCTTTTTATTGCTTAACATTACAAAACAGTAGAGTTTTTCAATATTTCCAGACTCCATGCCCAACGGAGTCGTATTAGTTTGTAACTACTGTAAAAAGAATCTAAGATATAACAAATAAAAAGCTTTTCTACCTTCTTAAGGAAAAATAGATCATCTTCAAAATAACTGGTTCCACTGAAAATGATGTCAGGAATGTTTTATTATTACCTAACTAAAACATCGTTTAACCCTTAATAACCCAGTAAGTTTTTGTACTGTGATTAATTTGTAGAAAATTGTTCAATTAAAACGAACGTGTTTTCTTCGAAGAAGTTTTATGAAGAATTACATGTTTCTCTAAAAAAATAAATCGTCTATCGTTGAAAAAGTTAGCACCATTTAGAGTTTTAAGATGACGTGTTTATTCGTCAAATGCAGTTAACCCTTTGCCCTATGACTCATTTCGTAACTATGATCGATACAACTATTTTATTGTTAATAATTTATTAGGAAAAGGGGAAATGTTTATACTTATTCTACGTCTACGTGTACTCCAAAAGTTAACGATTGGTAATAGAAAGGTAATTTTTAATTTATATTTAAAAACAATAAATAACATTTAGATTTCTCAAATTGAGTTTGATATTTTGGTCACGAGCCTGACACGATATTGTATGTCAAGGGATTAATTGGTTAAAACTGATTGAAACCGAAATCCGAGCAGTGACGGCCACGCGATTATTGGAAAGTTTCGCATTAACTCGCGGTTAGGTCGTTCTAGCTCCGCAGTTTCTGCACCACTGCCCCCCGATGCATGACTTCTGCCGGGCGTGTTGCCCAACTCCATTCTACCGGCAAGCGGAGAGCTAGCTTAGCTTTTACAGTCGCAGCTGTGTGCATACGCTACGCCTCGTGCCGCGTTTTCTTTTTCCGCGGAGGCTTCGTTCGTGCACGCGCGTCTTCGATGTGTAACCGAGGCCCGTGTATCGGCGCGAGCTCGTGCTCACACCGTAGTTCCTTCTTCTCCGGGATCCTCATTTCCGTTCAGTGGAAAGCAGTTTTCGAGAGACTTTACGTAATTTCCGCTTTAATTACACCGGCCTCCGGCCATCGTCGGCCCAGATCAACCGAATCGGGGATTTTATTGGCGCGCGACGCATCGCGGATCGTCCGCGCGGAAAATAGACGCAAATGACAGTCGCGAAACCGGAGCACGTGTTCCAACAGCTGACCGTCGCACGGACTAACGAGCGCGAAACTTAAGAGGTTTCAGGTCACGGAAGCGTAATTAACACTGAAACGACTAGTCAAAATGACTGATTTCGGTTGTTTTGTTTTGCGAGTATTGATACCTCCAAAACATTGAATATTCAAAATGACCTTGAAAATAAATGGTTTCACTTGATGACTATAATGAATACCTGAAAAAATTGAAAATAATCTATGAAAATGCTCGGTAGTTCTAGTGTTAAACTGATGGTAACCGATACGTCCCAATGCATTTTAACCCCTTGTCCTATGAGTTATTCCACAACTGTGGTTGATACAAGTACTTTGTTATTAACACTACATAAGTTTACTGAACGCGTCAATCTGACGAATATTGAATTTTAAGAATATTATTTAATAAATGTTTCTGTTGATTTTGATTGATGCAATAGCATAAATGAGTACTTTAACTGTATAATCTTTAAAACTCTAATTTCCAAAATCTAAATAAATGAACATCAAGTCTTTTAAGACCAATAGAATAAACTGTACAATAAGAGTCCGTAAACCTAGTGTTAATAATTTAGTGGAAACAGAGAAGGATTTGATGATTATTCTATGTCGACGTTTGCTCTTGAAGTTGAAGATTGATACTAGTATTTAATTTGTATTAACCAGTTAACTGCATTTGGCAAGTATACGCGTCATCTCAAAACACAAAATGGCACTAATTTTTTTAATGATAAATTATTTATTTTTTCAGATGAACATGTAATTCTTCTTCGTTTTGTTTTAGCTTATCGTTAGAATATATTATAGATGTATTTGCCCTGCGTTTAACAAGTATACACCTTATTATTTGATTTTATTGCATGCACAATGAGAGATTTTTCAACCTAAATTTCATAGTTAATTGGTTAAAAATAAATAAATAACATTCAGATTTGTATCGAATTCGGTGTAATATTTTCATTACGATTTTGATACGATATTATAGGAGAAGGAGTTAAATGCGAGCGTGTTGTCTCGGTATTGATCTTTTCAGGACGAATGCTGTTATATTGGTTTTAATAAGTTGTGGAAAAGAAATTTAATTATTCGTACGATAAGAGATCAATTATAATCCTAATTATTGCAGGATAATAATGAAAAGTGGTTAAGGTTAATAATAAGTTAAAATTGTATATATAATTAATGAAAAATATGTAAATATAGATTAATAATTTTAATAATTTTTTAATAAATATTATTACTTTAAATCTTTTAATGTATAGTATTATTCAAATTTGCATTCATTTTTTTGGTATATCTATATTTTTCATGTTTCAGATAATAATATAAATTACTAGTATTGTGGTAAAGAAAAACCTTTCTCTACTGACGATTGTGTACGTTTCTATTCAGTAGAAAAATTATTCAAAGATTAAATTAATCAAAATAAAAGACTTTTTTAATTATTATTAGATTTCTTCTAAATCTAGTCCATTCGCATAAGTAAGTTTCTAGATGACATCGCGACCTTAGATTTCTCACATCAATTCTTGTTACACGTGAGTTCCAATTATTCATGGTGCAGGTGATTAATTCTAATTAGTACTCTGTTGAACAGATAAGAGCTTTACCGGTATAACAAAAATGGGCAAATAATATACTTGGTCTAGAGGTTTCTTCGTTCAATTAACGGATAACTTCTTGTTATCGTTGTTTGTAAGATCTCTTGATTTATCGATAGATCGACGATAAACCTGATTAAGCTTAATAAGTAAACTGAATCTTATGTATCAGTGAACGATGTGTTCTAAGAGTGCGATAGAATTTCCAGTGTACACTATGAATCAGAAAAATGAAATTTGAGATTAAAAATGTTTTTTTGAGCTTATGGTTCTATTATTATAAAATAATTATTTTAAAATATTATATTGATATAATATAATTATATTTAATTAACTGTATTATAATATTACTGTAGAATTATTATAAAATAATTTGCACGTATTAAAAAGAATATGATCTTGTGTTTCTATCGTTATAATGAAGTGTTTATAATTCTTTTAATTCTCATCTCTGCATGTTTTAATTTATATAATTTAAAAATATATGACAGTATTAGTAAGTAAATAACAACTACTTTATTTGCTTTTCTAAGGTGTACAGCAGTTTGATTTTATGGTTTGAATTTTTGAATATGGTCTGAAATGTTTTTATGTTATGAATTTTTGAACGAGAGTATTGAATATATTTTTCACTAACAAAAGAAGGAATTTAATTTGTTAAGATCATGTTTGGCGATCGATCTGCCAGTTGGATAAGTATTTAAAACTGAATAGTATCTATACATGTTTTTTTTCATCTTGTAAAAGAATATTAATATGCTTTCTGTTTGGAAATACTTACTGAAGTTTAATTATTTACATTCATAAACAAATGTTTCGTAATTTGAAACATTAAAGGTGTTTCCAATTCTTACAAATGTC
Organism: Nomia melanderi; assembly: GCF_051020985.1. Lineage (NCBI taxonomy): Eukaryota > Metazoa > Arthropoda > Insecta > Hymenoptera > Halictidae > Nomia > Nomia melanderi. Next base: position 3,840,234 of record NC_135009.1, read on the forward strand.
ACGATTACCGTACTATTTGTTATGTTATATTGATTGTAATAAGTAGCTTTAAATATTTTAGACAATACTGTATACGTACATAGTTTATGAACATACAACTTTATAACTTTTGTAAATAATACAATACTATATGATCGTGAATGATTGAAAAAAATCGTATGCTGACATTTAGTATTTCTGTTAAAGTTATAATAGAGAACATATGTAAATAATATATCATATTTTCATTCTTTCACACGACTGAAAACATTCCTTTAGACAGACATTCTCTATCAACAGACACACTACTTCAATGTTCTAGGCAAGATATAAAATAAATTAAAAACAGTATATGTTTGATTATTATGGTTTGTTATTTATAAACAACGTTTTTATTTATAATCAGAATTTGTATTGTAATATATACTGATTTAGACACCTGATTTTAATAAGTACATCTTCCAATGTTTAGTAACTTACTCTGACTTTGGCACATCGAAACTTAGTATTAAATGATCAGAGAATTACGATGACTTTGGAGAAGATAATTACATCTATTTTATCAAATCATAAACCACGTTGTGACTTCTAAAGTAATATCAACAAACATCTACCAGGAAATAATGCTTTGGGAATAAATAATAGAAATAAGTAAATAATAAATTTTCTTCAAGGGAAAAGGAATGATGCAAAATTTTATCCACGTCTGATTTTGTGCATTGATTTTTTGAGGAAAGAAATCATATATCATTTTAACTATTTATATAGAATTTAAAAATTTTATTTAAGAATTTTTATCTAAGTGTTTAAGCAATTGGGGTGAAATATTTCGAATTCTTTATAAACATTAAAAAAATACATTTCTCGATCTGTATCTATAAAAATACACTATATTTTATAATCTGTCGTAGAAGAGTCTTCTTAATATAAATACTTGAAAAATAAAAAGTCTGGAATGAATCAATTTATTCGGTCTGGTAGTTTTAATGTTAAGTATAGTGCATAATTGTAATAAGAAAAATTTCATTTGTTACTAAATTGATGAACTATCGGACAATTAGAAAGCAGTCCGGTATTAATTTGATTGTTCGAAGATGATGAGTTACGGACCTGAGACTTTAATTGATTTACAATTCAGTTTGCGTATTGCTAAATCAAATTATTTAATAATTTCTTGGAGAAACATCTGTCATCTTTTTAATAATTGTAAAAAGAAGAAATCAGGAATGGGTCATTTTAACCCGTCTGGTAGTTTTAGTGTTAAAAAAGTAGTTGATTAAATTTGGATTTAACTATTTAGTTCTCGGTGGCATCTCTTTGAAACCACATATTTCAATATCACTAAATTGCGAATCAGTAGTCTAATCACGAAGCTACCAGTATAAAATTGATATAGTAATAATCGCCTATTTTTTTAACAGTTAAAATAGCATTTTTTAGAAAAAAATTGTATTTCTATTAAAAATGATAAGTTAGTCAATGTATATTGTGAAAATAAATATATTCTTCCTAAAAAATTTTTATTTGGGACGTAAAGGATCAAATTGTAAATTAAAAATGGTTTTCTTAATGAAGAAAATGTAACATGAGTTTCTTGCAGCAGCTACTTGTGGAACGTTACTGCGAACGCAATTTAACAAAATTAGTTTTACATACTTGATAAGCTGGCTTATGTCAGCCGGAATCTTCTCGATTTTGTTGTCTGATACATTGAGGTAAGTTAGCCCCCTGAGCTCCAGTAATTCCCGTGGAATTCTCTTCAGTTCGTTGCTCTCCAGATGAAGGATATGAAGTTTCGGAAATCTTCGTTAACAGAGAATTTAATCAAGTTACTATCGCAATAGTTGTAAACAAAGTTTCTTTTATAAAATCTCATGGTTTATAAAAAAAAACTGAAAATGTGAATACATATAAATAATAAAATTCATACAGTTCTTATAATTCATGGAGAGTTGAAAGTTATTAATTGAAGTTGTTAATTGAAGACATTTCGTTACATGTTTAATGATTGTTGTTTTGCAAAAACTATAATTCTTTAACGATAATGATTTGAGGCTTTAATTATTTCATAAATGAATTACTATAATCTATTATAAGAATAAATATAAAAAAATAATAAAATACTGTTACAAGATTATTTAGGTGTCATTATATGTTTATTATTACTTTTTTGTACGATCTATGTAATTATACAAATTGTTTCGCGGTTGTTAATTAACTAAAGTATCAGTGATTGTTATTTAGAAAAGAAATTGAGATATTATAACAGTGTGTTTATATAAAAATTATTGCAATTTCTTATCATTTTCTTTGCAGAAATTAAGGTCATTATATTGTGTTTTGTTAAATTGATGAAGTAATTAGAAATAAGTGTCATTGTTTACAGATTATTTAAAACAATATACTGTACCTGTGTAGAAGTATTAAATTGTTGTTGGCGTTTGTAAGTTGATTTTGGCTTAATACTAGTTCTTCAATGGCGGGGAATGCTATAGCACTCTCAGGAATTCTCGACAGTCCTCCGTTGCTAAGATCCAGCTTCTTTGGGTACGATGACAATTGTATAGCCTATAATATCACGAAATCTCGTTAACCTAATAAACTGAATGAGAATAGAAGCAATTTATACTTGTTGTTTATCGTTTTAAAAACTGTTTAGTTTTAACAGTCAAGTATATCTACTATTTTTACTATTAGAATTTGTAAAAAATATTAAATAAAAATACTAAGAACAATTACTATTCAATTTTAGATCTTTATACGAATTGACTATTGTTGTTTTTACAAACGTTAATCGAATTGAATGATTTTATTGAATTAAGAATAAATTGAATGTCTTATTAAATTTCATTAATTATTTTTATATGTTAAATATTATACTTTACATATTGCATGTGTTAATAATTTGTAGTTTATTCATTTGAAGTAGCATGTAATATTGATAATAATCTATTAAGTTAATATATAATAGGTAAATATATAATATATACGTTAACAAATTAAGCATACGTATATAATATTCTGTGTTTGAAATTTGTAAAATTCAGTATATAGCTTAACCTTTTTTAATGGTTTACATTAGACTTATTATTGCAGTTTCCATTTGAAAATTTTATTTTAAACTTCTTTAACATATACAGGATAATTCTTTTAAAATGTCATATGTAATACTCCGCTATGTACTTTGTCTCATTTTAAATCACAGCATTTAATTACCTCGAACTCCAGAGAGTCTGTATCGATGGTGTCTCTATCAAAGTCTTGTTCCTCCATAATGGCGAGTAAATCCCCAATGTATACCATTTTTTGTACACAAATACACGCTCACACTCACACTCACACGTATATCACACTTGCGATGAAGAAATCATAGCTGATTAAGGAACTGTTAACTATACTGCAATAATACTTTTTTCTTTAATTTTTTTGTTATTTCAATAAATACTATAGTAAAGCATTGGACCAAACGGCTAAGTTTTATGAAGCTCGTGCACATTTCGTTTATTAAAGGCAACATTTTTATCTATGATCGATAGTCTTTCAAAACGTAATTATAATTCACAATAAAATAGCTCTCGTTTCAATACTATGGAAAGAAAGAAATATTCAAAAAGGAATACATATTATGAAATACTTATCACATTTTTATATATATATTTCATATTTTATAAAGTATTTATAAAAGTATAGAACAGTCATAGAACCTTTTTATAAATTTCTTTTATATAATTAAATTTTAGATTTTTTTAAGATCATATACTTTTATACACGTTGAGAATATTATAAGGAAAAAAGAGTAAAAGCACTTTATAACCCACGCAGCGTGTGTGTAAGTCTGAACGTAAGTATACCAGTTTTACCGGCGGTGTCGATAGTCGCGAAAAGTTTTATGAAATTGCGGAACACCAGTTTGTAACCATGAATTACGGACAATCAATGATATATGTAGCTCCGGCAGTTTGCGACGTACATATGTACCTCATGAAAAAGTAGTCGTGTTCATACGGAACTAAGGTTCCAGTGTCTTGCTCCACTTACAACTGACTTGAACAAACTTCTTTCTCTTCATCCCTTCCCCTGCGGATACTTTCTTGTCCAGTTTCTATTATTTCTTATTATTTGCGAAAATTATTGCATCTATTACTTTGTCTGTCTTACGAAAGGTTTAAAGGTTTAAAGTATATTTTATTGAATTATCTTATCTTTCTTAAAAGATAACTAATATATGTTTTAACAGTTACACTCGAATTACGAAGCTTTTAAATCAAACTGAATCGACGAGGAATGATTCGATACTTTATCACGATGAAATACTGTTAAACTTGAATCTGATACTTTGATTGGGATGCTAATAACTGAGGGAATTCGGATTATATGGTTTCGTTAAATTTTCTTAATTAAACGACGCGCAGAAAGTATACAAGTATTTGACGTATCCTATTATTGAAATATATTTTTTCTCGATTGTTTAATTGAGAGTCTTAGTTATACAAAATTAGAAACACTGACGGTAGATGTGGGTTATTCGAAACGTCGAAATTTCGAAATATCTAAAAATCTCAGAACGTTTCAAGTGTCGAAAATTGTAAAATTTACACCTTTTTTGTGATTGCTCTAAAACCAATGAATAAAGAATCATTCGCCGTGTAAGTGTTAATGCGAAAGGATTTCATATCTGGTCTTTTCAAAGGTGGTAACAAATCAAAAAAGATACATCATGAAAAATGTGAAAAAAGTTATCTTCCGGTCTTTATCGTTAGTAGCAATAATAATAAAATTGTATAAAAATGTGTAATGGGTTAACAGTTTTTTGTAGTATGATGTAACATCGATGTTGCATTTAAATTTTTCCATTTAAATCGGAAACTATTACACTAGGGATTTTTGACTTACTTTAACGGTAACATATACATTCCGGAAGATAACTATACCATCAGTACAGTTTTTAATAATTCTGGTATTTCCAGCAATAGCTTTAAGTGTTAATAATATCACAAACAAAGTATATTAAGATATTAAGAATTGAAAGTGGTGCTGTAGTTCTGCACCTCTTCGATTATATAACAATATATATATATATATATAACCGAATTCAATGATCTCCATTTAAATATGATTATTTGCAATGCTTTTCCATATAGTACAGTTAGTTTTGACGTGTTACTTCTTTAAAGTCTAATAATTGTGAAAATTTCAGTGGTGCTATAATTATGTTCCGCAGTGCAGATGAAAATACATTAGTAAGACTTTTTGTAAGTGTAATAAAAAAATCATGATACTAACGTTTAAAAGGACATGAGAGACTGAATTTCTGGAAACGGTTGTCGCCCGAAAAACAACTGGAAATGGCACACGTATCGGTTCGCAGACACACGTCTGGCTCACAGTGAAAACGTGAAGGGAACGAGACAAAATGACGTCTAACGGGAAGGAAAGACAAAAAGGACGAAGGACAAAGAGGCGAGGCTGTTCGCGCGTTTAATGCTTCTCGATGGGTCCTAACGAGCGAGCCGACTTTTTTCTGGCGACGTTCATGGGGAGCTCTGTTAGTGCTTTGATAAAGTGGCTCCTGATATACGTCGGGAACTTCTATGATTCGGGTCGACGCGACGCCGCCTCGCGGGAGACGCTCGCCTAATTAATTTGGTTAATGGGTAGCCGGGTTCGTTTTTCAGCGGGTTTTTCTATGGGGAAATTTCCATCGTGGAGCTAATGGCAACTTGTAATAGAAGACACTTTGAATATTCATTTCTGTGCATGTCTGTTGCCAACGAAACTAATGAGGTTATGATCACGGGAATATTCAGAAGTGTGAATTTGTTGGGACGATTTGGCGATTCCAAGATACTTTCAGATTCACAACGAAACAATTTCTTTATGAACTATATTTTTCATATGTATTGAGGATAAAGTATAAATACTGAAAATAACAATGAAATAGTACTTCCTTTCCTCTTAGTAAGGTATTTTTAGTGTAAAATGAGATACCCTGTTTCCCAATATCAATATGATAAGCTAGATTTACATGTAGATTCAATAAGGAACTAATTTTTTAAGAGTTTATCAACAGCATCTTGTTAGCGGAGGTAAACAAAGTCATTTGAATCGAAGATAATGGTGTCATGTAATATTATGAGAAAATATTGTATAGTATACTTAATAGCCTCTTCCATTAATATAGATTATGTTAATATACAGAAAATATTGATATGTAGCAATTCAGTGTTTTAAACTTTTGTTTGAAACGTTTCTTTATATATTAAACAATTTGCAAGTAATTCGAAGTGGTAAAGTCAAGTACATCACTCTCTACACCTTTGTACATTCGAGATCAGGATTATTTAAAAGATGGCCACCAAGGGTTAAAACTCTTTTTTAGTTTATATTGCAAATTTATAGATTTTCATTGTTTTAGTAAAATTCATTTTGAAATCTTACTTTGGAACCTACACAAGTTTTAATCCTCGCTTGCCTTTAATTTTTATTTCATTTCGGTGTGATTAGTTCTTTTATCTAACAAGGGAAGTTATCGAACCCAGAAATTCAAAAAAGTGTGAAATTTTGTGTGTGAGTAGAGTAAGTTAAGCCTAATACATTACAATTTTTTTGTGTCGAATTGTACTTTGAAGAGTTGACACCACCCCCTTGAAAAAAATATTGAGAAAATTATTCAAAAAGCGTAGATTGTGGGGGCATTTTGAAGAATTTGAACTCTTTATAAAATTTTATTTTGCAGTTTCATAGACGTGAAAGAACAATGTATTGAGGATATTGTATTATATCCTAACTATTTTTCAAGGAGTGATTTCATCCCTTCAAAGTGAAATACGACACGAAAAAAATTGCATTGTATTATGCCTGACTTACTCTACTTACACATGAAGTTTCACAATTTCTTAAATTTCCGAATTTTATAACTTCCCTTGTAAGTACTGCATTACGCGCCTGGTGTGCAATTGGTCTTAATTAGGTTAAAATCATATATTGGAAGCAAAAATAACACTCTCGAACCATATTTTTTCCCCTCGAACCATAATTTCTTAGCATCAACCTGACGATCGAAACAACGAACTTCATGAATACTTCATTTGGATGTCTTCATCTAATCGCTGGACCATTCGACGAGCAAACTGCGCGCAGGTACCTACGTCCGCCTATGTAAATAAGCTTGCGATAACAATCTTTACAACGAGCTGTCCAGGAAATTAGAGAGCTTCGAGGTTGTAGGAAGAAACAACCCCTTCACCCTATTCGCCGTAATTACAGTTATCTCTGTTCACCTACGTATTACGGTTATTGTTGTAATTACTAATCAAATTAATGTGGTTTGCGCGCGTTCGTCGGGCCGCCGAATATTATACGGCGATAAAATGCATTCGACCAGAGATTTTCGTGAACGAGCCGGCTAGAAGTAACGGGAAGATTAATCCCCAAGTCTTTCTCCTGTAATCCGTTACTGGTCCGACGTAACATTATCATTTTTAAGTATAAATAGGTTGTTGCATGCATGCCGGCTAGGTAATTAGCGGACGCTAATTAAGGATACTTTAATAAGTTTGTGGAGATCCTCGGCTGGAATATTCGAACGACTCGGTTCGTTAAAAAATATACCGCTCGCGACGGCGACGGTTTGAATACCGCGCGCTTTTTAACGTTCGTTTTTGAATTTCCCGTTTCTCGCGTAAAGCCGCTCTAATTAAGTAAGAAATATTTAGTAATGCGTCACTTTTTTATTCTATTTTATCAGTTTCGTAGGCGTTGTTTTAAAGAAAATCTACATTTTCACGTATGACAGACTAATTTATTTTCATATTGATTATAATGTGATCCATTTTTTCTTTTTCTTGTTATTATTATTATTATTATTATTCTCATTATATTGATTTTAATATATTGCGTAATAAATATAATAATATTTATATTCATATACTGTTAATATACAATTAAATCGCATATTACTAATTTCCTGTTTAATTTGATTTTAACCCATTTGAATTAAATTGAAGAGCGCATAGATGTTTACTCAATAAATCGAGTGAAGCGATTTATAAGTAGATATTCGAAATTACTAGAATTTTAGCTTATAATAAAGGTGCTTTAAAAGTTTGAATGATCATTTCTTCGTTTTCATCGTTCTAATATTTTCCAGCCGGTGTTCGGTCAGCAACCGAATAAATTCAAGAAACATGAATCGCGCTTTGAGAATCCTCTGCAATGTGCACATATTTCCTCACTTATAACAGTACCCTGGACCGTTAAAGACATCAACATTTTCACTTCACAGGCGAACTACGAGTGAATTCATTTAATCCGGACAATTTCTTTCACACGTGAACCGTGCACACGATTTCCGGCATCATCTTAAATTCGTTGATCTCTTTATTTTCCCCTGAAACTATCCACCGTGATATCGAACACGCGAATTAATGGTGCATCCATCCCGTTCCCCGTGTACTGCGCCTCCGCCGAACAGAATTTCGCAACTCCGGCGAAACACCGTGCCCGGACGCTGTTCGTCGCCGCGAAAGCGTTCCACTTGGTATTTCAGTGTCTTTGAACGCGTCCGCGAACCGTCTCGAACATTTGCCGGATACAGTACATTATTCATGACTGGCGACAGGATCGTCACTGAGGAGCCGTCGGGTTTGTCGCGTGTCTTGCCGGTACGCAAACCGGAAGAACACGCTCAGCTGACCACCATCGCGCAATATGTTCGTGTGTCTGGTGCCATTTCGCTGGCTAGAACAATTTCAACCGTTTTAACAGAGGCGCGTCGAAAAACGGTACTTTTAGTAATCGTCACATCACACTTGTTCGATTTGGCCGGCCAAAAGTTCATTTTCAAAATTTTACCTAATCTGTAACATTTTTACTGTTTGACACGTTGTTGACCGGTCACGAATGAACTCGTGTTTTCATGCCTAAACGTTGTTGACCGACCATGAGTTAACTCGTGTTTGCACTTGCATTAGTTATTTGAATTTTTGAAACGCAGGACAATATAGAATATGACGAAAACAAAATATTCAAAGTTGTACAAAAGATAAGTTCAAAATTTCATTTCAATTCATTATGTATAAATAAAGTATATTGAAGTTTATTTAGATTGATTCACTTTTATATTTAATTACGGAATAATAACTTGTGATAAGGGATAGCTTCTGCGTAAAATTGCCGGTCAACGATCTGTTAAGATAGCTCAATATGTGTGAATAATAATATCCTAATCATTTTCGTATCCTTGTAGCATTCGAAAAGTGCAGAGCTATCTCGAAAATTAAGTATTTTTCGACTACGCGTTTTATTCTTGAAATTCCTCCTAGCATTTCCCATACGTTTTGAAAATGTATGAATTTTTCTTCAGTATCAAAGGGTATAGCAGGATAAGGAGGTTAAAAGTGCTCTTACACCGTATTTTCTCGAGAAAGTTTCTTTCGATAGCTTACCCGTAGAAACATTGTACACCGATTTTCAGTAATCTATCTTAACTTTGGTGTTTATATAAAAACCATTATAGTAGTAGGAACTTACTAAATATTGTATTATACAAATTTTGTATAATCTTAGTAATTAGAACGTAAGTAAATATTACGTTAAGTATAAAAAAAACAGTAAAGATTTCCATTTGTTTCTCGAAAGTAAACCTCGCCAAATTATACATATTGAATATTGAATATAAAGATTGTTTTGTTTGAAACCTGTTGATTGCGGTATTCCGATTGTCGTAACCGAGAACGTAAGCTCGTAAATCTTCGAGACCTGAATCCTAGGGTCCCTTGATACATTGAAAACAGCTTTCCTGTTATCGTCATTTACAAGTTATTTATCATCATCTCTCACAAGAAATGTAAACAGAAATCCATAAGAAATTTAGAATTTCATGAAAAGTTCTTCCACGCTGTCAATCTAGTTTACCATTTTTATATCTCCATTTATAACCTCTGTTTCATCTAATCGTTGTTCTTAGCGGCAATCTCGATTTATAAGTCATTTAAGTGGAATAATAAAAGATTGAATACAATTTAATGAGATTTTTCTTTTAATTTATCTTTAATAAGATACTTATTAGAAAGTTCAATTTGTATAAATTAATATGTCAATATTAATAATAATGATTTAATAATATTCATATTAATATTATGTATATATTTATATTATTAGTGTTATTAATAATACTTAATAATAATAATAATAACTGAATACATGCTTGGAGGAAGAGAGTTCTTTAGGAAAAAAAGCTTTCTTGAAATGTTCTTGGATTAATTGAATACTAATATTACAATGTTATTAATAATACTGATTGTTATTAATTATTAATATTTTTAACTGTAATATTAGCATATATTTCACAAAAAGTTTTTTTCCCAAGAATTCAGAAGCAGTAGTTAAATCATTATTATTCCGAAGAAGTCATGTATGCTCTTTTTCCCCACTCCAACTCAATTACTTTCAAATTTCATGTTACAAAGGGTAACTTGATTCTCTTCAATTCTGATCGGTGTTTCAAGCAATTTTCGTGATCCGGGCAAGAGACTTCTTTGACGACCAATTTCAAGATCAATTTCGCGTAGTAGTGTACCGTTAAAATCCGCGTGACTAACGGTTGGTTTCTGAGTTTCTGCTCCCCCCTTCGTTCTTTTCTGCTGATGTGAAGCATCTTCTTCCTCTACATCGTTCAAAATCGTTCATCGTGAAGACGATTTCTTTTGCGACAATTTCCAGCTATGATCGATACAACCATTTTGTTATTAGTAATTTACTGGAAAAAGAGAAAATCCTAGGCACATTCTATATGTATGCTTACTTTAAAGTATAATAATTCATAACAGAAGAATAATATTTCATTTGAATTTTAAGAAATTGAATAATATTTATGTTTGTTCAATTCTGTTTGAAAACATTTGTCTTACACAATGTTATGAAGCAAGGAGTTAACTTTGAGGACTAATGTCGACATTTTAACGAGTTCAAACTTTAATATTTGGAATATTATGTTACGGATAAATTATTCAATTACTGAAACAACAGAAGATCAATATATAGTTTCTGCTTTTTTTATTATTTAAGCATTCGATACATAATTTGACTTTATCTATTGAACGTTTTGTATACTTTAACACTAAAACTACCGAGCAGTTAAAGTGACATTTTTAAATTTGTTTATAAAACCTCCATGAGTATATCTATTGAAAATTTAATTGATTTACAATTCTATTTGCGCATTGATAAACCAATTTCTTTAATACTTTCTTCGAGAAATATCTGTTATCTTTTTAATAATTGCAAAAAGAAGATATCAGGAATGGGTCATTTTTACCTATCTGGTAGTTTTAGTGTTTATGAATATTTGTTCGCAAAGGGGTAATGCGCCGGCGAAAGATTCACGTGAAGCTCTTTCGTTGCTCAGTGAATTGTGCTCCGTTTCTTCGCTGCTAAAGCATAACGGACGGGGAAAACAAAAATGGCCCCGAGTATCATCAAATTCCTGATTCAGTTACCTCGCAAATGGTGGTTTCATGGTAATGGAGGAAGATTAGCGGTCATTCTGCATTCACCTTTCTTGCTTCGTGGTTTGCCATAGTGAACCAAATATTGCCTTATAGAAGGCGATCGCAATTTGTATTTTGTAATTTTATCGAACACTCGGTGGCTGTGAACTTTTTAAATGCTTCAAGTTACAGGGTCGAGAAACATAGAGTATCTTATTAAGTTTTAAGTTTTCTCGATTTTTTACAGAATATGTTTAGATTTTCTGTTTGCAATTATTATATACGTATTTTAATATATAAACGTAATTACTTCTGGAACTATTCGTTATTTAGTAAATTTCTCAAATAGAATTTTTTGTTTTGATAGATTAAAAAAGATACAGGATTATACTTGAAAAAAATACTTTTAAGATATTTTTTAAATGTTATAAAGTTTTGGAAATAATTGCATTTAGAGGTTGAAATAAGATACTCTCTATACCAGGGAATACTTTAATATTTTCTTTTAAACTAATTATTTATTTCGAAGGTGTTCAAAACTTATTAATTGCATAGGTATTCATTGGGTGGTAATGGACTAATTGTAAGCTCAAACTGATTTACAAAAATAGACGTAACGTTTCTTATCGTTCTTTCTTTTCACATTTCCACTTCGCTTCTCCTCCATATTTCATATTCCGTTACAGCTGCCAAACGCTAGTTTCAATGATTCACATCTCTCTGAAATCCCTTCAAAATAGGCAGTAGATTGATTATACAGAAAAGAAAATTGTTGCAAAATATAACATGAACAGATTGATATTTATGAATAACGATGGTGGAAAACTTAATATAGCAGATATTGGACTTGGTATCCAAGAGCAATTAAAAATGATGACAAGAAGTTAAATCATTTAAAAACAGACGTTAAGTAGGCTCGTAGTCAAATTGAGTTTTAATTTTAAGAAAACTAATAAGAAAGAAGCAAATACGTCGTACACTTTAGGGAATAAAATATTTTCAGAATATATATTAACTTCTTACTTACTCTGTAGATAGTAATATAAATTAATCTTGTAAACATTACCTATAATCTTATTTATATTAAAATCGTTAAAAAAGAATAGAGTTACCCTAAAGAAGAAAATAGAAAGTATGTTACTCTTCTGTATTTTACACTAAGTGTAAAAATAATTGAGAATTGTTTTTATAATAAATATGGCGAAGATTTCAAGTAGAATTTAAGAAATATAAATATTATTCAATTCGTTCAGATTCAAATTAAATATTGTTCCTCTGTTATCAATGATTATAGTTTACAGCAAACGTTGGCATAGAATATGTCTAGAATATTTTTTTTTAATTTTTAATAAGTTATTAATAATAAACCAGTTAGATCGATTATGGTTCAAATAGAAATCATAGGACAAAGGGTTAAGTAACATTTAATCCAGTCACATCATTTCCGTATAGATATATCTCTAGGAATGTTCTTAGACTAGATGTTCTTATCATGTTCTTATCATGAATAGTTAATACAATATTACTGTATTATTACACTATTATTATTTTCTATTGTATTATTAGATGTTATATTACAATCTATATATTTGCATATTTCTATGCTTTAATCATTCAACTATGGGCAATTGCAAAAAAATTTGCTGATAACAGAATATTTTTCATTCTATCGTACGTTGCAAATAGGATGAAAAAATGAAACAGAAAGTACAAGCTAAGAAGGCTCGAACCACATTTTGGAAAATTTATCTTCACGAGCAAACGATGGTTACAAATTGTTTACTGCGGAAAACCGCGCGGAGACAGTTCGCCGAGCGGAAGATTCGGCGACAACGTGCCTTGGAACTTGAAGCGGGAGTTATGGAAGTTCGAGTGGCGTGGATTTTACATTTTAACTGCGAATTTCGCTGGATGTTTTGCGAAGTCACTGCTAGACGTTCTGCGCAAGGAAAACGGTCAGTGAATAAAGTTTAATTAAACTGGCTGAGCCGGACCTCTAATGAAGTTGTAGACTGCTAATAAAGACGATGAAAACAAGCCTTTCGTCGTTGAAAATGGGCAACTTTGTTATTCATTTTCCTGTCTTCTGATAACCGAGATAATGAAAATATTATTGTAAAGAATATAGGATGAATGAATACTGTAAATACTTTGGATTGCATTGTTGTTAACGGACATATCCATAGGTTTTAGTACCTCATAATATAATGGAAACATCGTAATAATTTTTAAGATTATTATAGCACAGTCTTTATAAGGTTTCTTTTACAAATTTTGAAGGGTTACTATCAGTTTTGAGTAAAATAAACTAATAAAATTATTAGATATTTTTTACAGTCATGTTCTAGTGAAAGTTTGCAATGCAGAGTAACTATAATTATTTAATATAAATATATATTATATTATACAAATATTTTTAAATATTGTAAATATTTCTAATATTATATAACATTATTGTAATGATATAAAAATATTTGTAATATTTATCGATAGTGTAAATATTTTTAATATTATGTATATTATTTAATATTATTATAATCAAATAATGTAAAATACTATTAAATAATAAATTTTAGATATTTATAACATTATATTAATCTATCTCACTGTGTAGGTACATCTTACAGTTTTTTAAATATAATAACTGGTATTTCTATTTGCATGAATGTTTTACAATTTATATAAATATATTTATATTTATATAATATATTTAAGTATATCTGTCGTCGATCACACATGTGGCTCGAACAATAAGTCTTATGAGAAATTCTGAATACAGAACGATAATAATCGCTAATAAATGACAAATAAATTGTCATTAACACATTGTTCACCGGCAATTTTGCGTAGAAGCTATCCCGTGTCACCGGTTATTACTCCGTAATTAAATATGAAAGTGGAACATTCTAAAGAAACTTCAATATACTTTATTTATACGTGATAAATTTAAATGAAACTTTGGACACACTTTGTATATAACTTTAAATATTTTGCTTTTGCAATATTCTATATTGCCCTGTGTTTGAAAAATTGAAATAGCTAATGCAAGTGCGAATACGAGTTAACCTATGACTGGTTGACAATATGTTAACACTAAACATACTGCGACCAGTTAAATAATCTGTCTTCAAGTTTCATTAAAAATTCTGTATTTATTGTCTATTTAACTTTATGTCAGTTCTTATATTGTCAGATTAATCAAGTTTTTTAATTTTTGTCTTTCCTTTTATCTCTGTTTTTACTAAACAAAATTGATCGTTTAATTTGATTACCTTTATTTTATAACTAGTTATTTGATCGATTATAATAGGAGTAGGTGTATGTAAAATTATTTAGTGTTAATATATAAGGATAGCACTGATATCCTCATTGATTTTTCGTATTTTTTTCTCTTCTGATCAGTCAAGTGTCCATTTGAGACAGTTCTTGCTCACACGTGCCATTCAATAACCGTCCATCCTTCTTCCCATCGGTCTAACGTATCCATCATCCTCTTCTCCACCTAACATATATCCTTCTGTATCATGCGGACTGGATTAAAGCGGTTCAATCCGCTGAAAAATGTGAAAACTCTTGTGTAACTCGTGGCCATGCTTTCTTGATGATACGCGACTCCTTTTTTAATCTCTCTCCGACGGAGTCATTGATTTATGGTTCAGCTTGACAGGAAGATTATTATTTATTCCGTAAAATTATTTCAATCATCCTTCCGGAGAGGTCGTTGTCGGATTGGCTTTCACTTAATCATAAATATTTAGGGGATGAAGAAAAATCTAAGTGAAAGTATGTACATACTGTGCAATGTGCATTTTCATTGTATTTTTTTGAAGAATTTTGAGCGCATTCCTTTTCTCACTAACGTTATTATTATTTTCAGATTGTTCATTTTATAAGCTCATGAATGTACGTGAGTAAACGCGATTAAATGGAAAACGATTAATAAGATTAAGAAAGTTTTTATAATACTTTTAAGGGAACAGGTATTCGACAGGATTTATATTGAAAGTTTTAACTGTTCAGGAATTTATGTAGGAAGACGTAATTATTACAAGAAAATGTAATTAAATTTTAATCATCGTTTTGTTGAAACATTTGATTTTAAAAATTCAGTTCTTGAACAATTATTACGTATTCTTGTGAATTCTAAATTTCGTAAGTTCTTGTCAAAAATCACTAAATAAAGATGTTGATTGATGAAAATACTTTACAATTTAAGAATTGAAGAACTTAATTCGTTAATTATGTAATTAGCTCGATTAAATGTAATATATTGATCAAAATTATTAATATTATATCTTGCTATGCTAAATTTTTATAATATCGAATAAAAAATTTGTGTTTGTGCTTATTTGAAAAATTCAATTTGATCAAAATTCTTTGTATTATTTCCTTTGTATTATTTGTCAAAAAATGTTTTAAGAAATACGTGTTACTTTACAAATTTTATGTAATAAATTTTACTTTAGTAAATAAATAATTTCATATAATTATATGTAATAACGTTACTTAAATGTCTAACGTTACTTAGTCATTTGCATGTATTTTAGGTTTTGTGCAAAACTGATGAAAAATGTTATGACAACGTCCGAATCTTTGATCGATCGGGAAAGAAATTGCTTGTGTTTGCCGATAAAAAGTTGCAAACAAACTTAGACTCGTGGGGACCGTTATGGTAAACTTTGAGTCTATCGAAAAGTTATCTCGTAAGAACACTGCATGCACGGAACGTCGGTTAAAATATTTATGGAAGTTTATATATTTATTTGCCCGACGGCTTATAAAATCCATTCGATAAATTTGGGAAAAGTACGGAGGAAATTCATGTACAAATTAAAAATTAAAATATACATCTTCTGATGGTGAACAATACTTTCTGTTAAAATGCCTGAATCAAAAGAAGCACAAGTATAGAAGGAATAAATGAATAAACTTTATGACTTTTCGCAGTTAATAGAATTTCATAGGTTTTACGAACTGTTTAATGCTTTCAGGCACGTAATTTCGTATTCTTTTTAAAAGAAAGGGTCAAAATCAAAAGATCTCCAAGGGTGCCGGGATAATGTAGCTACTACACGGGGCCATGCAGATTAGAATGAATATTCATAATGTATAACATGCAAATGTACTATTTTTTTCCTGTGTCTTCTGACACGCCCAAAAAATGTACTGAAAGATTCATTAAAAGTGTCGCACAATTACGTTTCCCTCTTTTTAGAATACCTGATGTATTCATTCAGATACTGGGACTACTTGTGACATTATTTTCCTCTTTTAATTAGTTTTTAAAGTCTCCCTTTATTAGACACGAGAATAAAAATGATATTTGTGAATTTGCTCCTTAATGTTGTTTGTTTAACATCAATTTTTCATTGTTAAGTTCGGTGTATGAATTCTTATCTTTAATCTCAAAACAGGAAAGAAAATACAAGAAAAACTGTATTTTGTATCAAAGTAAAATCAGATTTTTTTTATAATGATGTAAGTAAGTTAACCCTAGAAGCTATGATTTCTTTTTCAACTTTGATCGATCCAACTACTTTGTCATTAATAATTTACGTCAACATTTTTATTTACAACAAAACAATTTAAAACAAAAAACGGACAATTCCGTGACATACCCGGGCTCGAAGGATATACAAAGGACTATATTAAACTTTACAAATTTATTTAAATTTGAGATTATAATTTCTTTCTTCCATATAAACGAAAAGTTTTTGTTAGGAAAAATTGGATGGTAATAATTTTATATCGATAATCAAACGGAAACATCAGTAACGGTTGACTTGAAATTCATATATAACACTGCACACACAGAAAATTTGTAAATTAACATTAAAACTACTGAGTAGTTAAATTGACTTTTTGAAATTCCTGTATAGAAAATCCAAAAGTGCATCTATGGAAACTTTAATTGATTTGAAATTCAGTTTTCCTTTCTGATCTGTTGGGTAGTTTTAATGTAAAGGGTTAAAAAGATAATAGATGCTTTTCTAAGAATTACTGAAGAAATTGATTCAGTAGTACGTAAACTGAATTTCAAGTCAATTGAAACCGCAGTAGCAGCAATCTTGAAGTTCCTACAGAAAATTTGGAGAAGTCTATTCGATTGTTCGGTACTTCTCCTGTTTAAACAAGAAAATTTTTATTTGATGGCTGTTTTCGTTTCATGATGCGTGTCGAGCGATGCGGCAGGAAAAACGCGTCTGCATCCGCGCGGAGATCGTAATAAACGGGCGCAACGTAGTTGCGTATTGCTTGTTCTGGTACTTGTTCGAACAACTGGAGATTGGATCGACACGCTTCACTCAGCGTGAAATGCAAACTGGGAGAATATAAAACAACGAGGCGATCCGATATGTTCCGAGCGATGAAAAAAATCGAAAGGGAGAAAGGAAAATACGGGGTTTCGGCTGTGGGTCAACTATAAAAAAAACATGGCTTCCAAGGTTCGAATGCTGGATACAATCCGTAGCGAGTGGTTTACGATGAAATGTCTCGTGTTCTAAAAATCGGAGATACACTGATTGTTTCGTTGAAATAGATCGCATACAGCTACGGAATAAGAATAAGACATATAAGACACTTAGTGGTTTATAAATTTAGTTCTTATAGTCCTATCTGGGTCAGAATAGAAATATTTCTTTTATACTGAAACTACTAAATAGGACAAAGTGACCCATTCTTGATGTTTCTGTTTGATATTATTAAAAAGATAAGAAATGTTTGCCTGATAAATTATTAAACAAATTGATGTAGCACCGCGCAAATTCAATTGTAAATCAATTAAAGTCTTAACAGATGCACTCTTGGATTTGCCATAGAGAAATTTCAAAAACTTAATTTAACTGCTCGGTAGTTTTAGCGTTAAAAAAGTATAGGTATATACTATAAAGAGCAAACAGAAAAAAATTTTAACTTTGAAAAATCAGGTTTTTATTTAGATCAGTATTTAATTGTGTTAATGATAAACTCAAGTTTGAAATATTTACGTTGATTTGCCTTATTGATAAATTTTGTAAACCATTTATAATAATTCGAATGATAAGAGGTTAACTATAAAAGTGAAAAACTTTCAACTATTATGATTCCATTGTAGCATCATATGTATTAAGTGTATTAGTGAGCAATAATTTGTTTCTCGTCAAATGTAAAGCATAATTTTGAAGAAATCAAGAATTTCTGCTACTCCTATCATATTATGTTTCGTATTATATTCTCTTGTTTTCCGCTATCATGGCAATATTCACGGTTTTGTATTTCAGTAATACTGATTTCACCTATAAAACAATAGAGTATTAGCTAATAATGTAGAGAATATGTAGAGAAAACATTGACGGGACCCTTAATACAGCAGAATACAAAACATATTTCAAACTACAGTAAGTATAGTAAACAAAAATGAAAACAAAATTTTCTATATTTCGGTATAGTGTAATCTTTCGACGTTTAAGGATTAATTAATAATTTAATTATTGATGTATCTAATATAATAATAAATAGAGTCTGAACATATAAAACAAAACGAAATATTGCAAAGAAAGGCTGCTATAAGTTCTAGAAACACATATTCCTTTCACATAACCAATCAAAAGAAGTAATAGTAATGACATTTTAGAAAACAGAAGTACATTTTATTCAGTGTTACTGAATTCAGCTCACGCGTGAAAATTACAGCGTAAATAGCGTTCTAATTTACTGCGTGAAAAAGCAACTCGTGTAAAGAAGGTGCTGCATAAATGGGGGGACAAGTGTACATCTCTCAATTCATAAACATTCAACAATTTTACCTGACTACACGTAGCTCCTAAAAATATTGTCTGTACACAGGAAAAGTTTCCGGTGGCAAGGAGTAAGATAAGACCTTTCTCTGAAACGGTATCTAGCATATCACCGGTAATTTACGGGGTAAGTAACGCTGGGAGGGCGGGGGAATACGAATAGCGACCCAGAAATACAGTAGCACTCGCGAAAATATAGGAAGTGTCCTGGGGATACGAACTTCGTTTCGAAGAGGGTTTTCAAGGTAGCGAGAAGTCTTATCGAAGTGGTTCGCGAGAGTGGGAGGTGGGTGGGGGTGGAAAGACTTCCCGCCTCGTGAAAGGATTGTCGCTGGAACGTATGCGAGGAAGCGCGCATGCCGCGTAGATATTTGATACGCGCGTTTGAAGCTGAGTTTGGTATTCGAATATTGCGATGCACAGGCTTCCCGGGCCCGTTGATATAGTTATTCGCTAATTTTACGATCTGTCGAGGAATCCGCTAGGACGAACAGGATGTTCGTAAGATGGCGATTTATGGATGTTTCAGTATATTTAATGTTTATATTTTTAAATATTTTTGTTTTAGTATATTTAGTATATTTAGTTGGATTATTGGATTAAGAGATATATAACGTTGAATGAATTATGTATTTTGAATAGTGTAGATTGAAAATATGATTAATGAGATACTAGATCGTTTTACTATAATAAAACATGAAACATCCTGAAATTAATGACATAATAACTGATTTAATTATGTCGGATTATTAAACTGAGGGATATACAAAGTTGAGTAAATTATGTATTTTGTATAGAGCAGTTGCAAACATGGTTAATTAGATATACATGTATACAGATATACATGTATATCGTGAACATTGACATTTTATTCAATACATCATGATTTCAGTTACAGTTTAATCTTCAATTACTGAAACAAATAAATATATAACCAATTACAATAAACATTTGCAATCTATGAAATCGTTCATAGTAGTTAAGGTTCAAGTAAAGCAGTTTTAAGAAAGACACGATAATCGGAAATGTTATATAACTAGAAATCCCATCGTATAAAGGAAACCACGCAAAATCACGGAGAAAGAACCCAAAAGGGATGATGAAGACGTTTCTCCATTCCTCTATGTAACTCGTTATTTAATATTTTTATCGGTATAGGGAGTATCTTAGCGGAGTCGACCGATTCTAGACTGTCGGAGCAAGATTTTCGGCTCCGCGTTCCGGCGAGCGTCGACGGAAATCCGGGAAGAGCTTTCAAATCGATGAACCGCGCGATGAATTATGAAACCCGTAATTCAACAGAGGCTTTGCAGGAACGTAAAAAGGGATCGACGGTTTTCGTGGCCACTGGCCACCATTTTTGCAGGGTCAATCACTTCGATCAGGAACGACCGTAAATTTGAAAAGAAAATATGCTCCGTTTTGAGACATTCACGGAGCAAAGGTCAATTTCATATTTCCTAAGGATGAACGTGAAATTAGCAGAAACGGCGAATTATAGGAACGTCGTGTTCAATTTGCAATCTCGGTTTCGAAGTAATCGGTACAGTTTCAAGGTAGAACGCTCATCTTATCGTGCTCTTTATGTGAGTTTTCTCGTGAGAATTATATATCTTATCGAATATGTATTGGATTTCTTCTTTTCTTGTAATCAATTTAATAGCTTTCCTTTGAATCATTTTATTGGAAAACTAATTTTATTTTGTAATTGATATAACATGGCGTATTTCAGTAATTTATATTCAGTTGTACCGTTTATGTTAATATATGAATGATTGTGTTATTTTTTCGTGATTATACCGGAAATGAAAATTTCTATAACCTGAAATTAAGTATAATTTAAGTTTGAAAACAGTAGATAATGTAATTGATTACATTATTAACCAAAATTTTGATTATTCGCTTTTTGTTATTAAACCGAGAGAAAAAGTTTAATAATAATTTATTACAAAGTACGTTTCGAATTATTCAAGATAATTTGAAATATATGAAGTCTTCCTTCTATTTATAAAACACTGGGAGTCCGCGATCACAGATTATAACGTAAATGGAACGTGAACAGAGCACAAAAGTTATGGTAAGAAACTGCAGCGAACGGGAAATATTTTTCTAAAAGTCCCTGGAGTGAGAAAAAATATGTGAAACGTAAGCTTGGAAGAATTAGATCTCTGCAGAGCATCGAAGGAAATTACACGAAACATCGGATACGAAATATATAACCGGACGTGTTACACTGTATTATTCGAAACATTAAATTTTTATTATTTCATCAACAAATAATAGATAAAAACAAAATGGAGACCTATACGTTTGACTTATTCAGTTTGTAGCAATACAAATTTTCATTAATTTTATGAACTTATAAATTGTTTCTTTCTTTATTGTAAAAATGATATCAATCAGGAATACCAATATCTATTATTCATTTTTTAAATCAAACATTCAGATTTTGAATTTTTTTGGACTTTCATATTGAATATTTTTAAAGAAATTAATTCAAGAAATATTAACAATAATATTACAAATATCAATTAAATTAATTTGGTTAAGATCATTTTGAATTTTATTTTAATACAAAGATTTAAATTTTATTTAAAGTTGAATCTAGGAGTTAATGTCACTTCGAAATATTTGCAGATAAAGATATAAAAATTCTTTGTTAAAGAATGTATTAATCTATCTTAATGGTAGTTCTTCACTTATTGTTAAATCCCTTCTTCCAATCTTTATACAGATTGCTGCATGTACGACGTGAATAAGTTTTCTCGTTTTCGCTACTAACAGCAGATGGCACCACTCATCATAATTTTTTATTAAATTTTCATTGTATTTAGAGTTACATGATTTTCTATTTTTATTAATAATATTTTAAAGTAAAGTTTATGAAAAAATGGATAATACTCAATCCTGTAATGTTTTCAATATATTCAGAGTATAGAATATAAAAATAATGCTTTGTATGCTCAAGTTTACATAAATATTACATCTATTTCCAACATAAACGTAGAGTGTGAGATTTTTTATATTATCGTTTTGAATTAGGTTAATATTGTCATCTATAAAGAGAAAGTGGATTCAATTAAAATAATACAGCTTCATAGGGTACATAACAGTGCATTATTTTTTAAACAGATTATTTGCATTTTATTTAATTAGTAGACAGATTCTTCTGATAAACAAATATTAAGATATATATGCTAAGATGTATTAATATTCAAGAGATATTATAAATTTAACGTCGATTAAATTCTAACTTTCAAACTGAAGAACGTATTTCTGAATATCACCTTTGAGAGAGGTAACATTACAGGGCTAATATCACTTTATAATGTTAAAATTAAAATATCTTCTAAATTAATTACTTTTTTACACACATAGTTTGAATCTATTTCTTATAAAGAGTAATGACGTGCATCTATTAATACACAATTTCATTAAAAGAATATAAAAGTTAATTTTCATATATCTCCGCTAAACGTTCATCACAAAAATATTATTCATAGTTATGTACATATTATTTGTAATCAATGAACTTAATCAATAAAATTAAGATTAACGATATTACAAATTAAATTACTTCATTGCAGTAATCATAAATTACTGTCTAGATTCAGAATTACACACAATAAAGAAAAATATATTCATTAATAAATTTGCACTTTAAATCTTATATAATTGAACAACATCGCCGAGAAGAACTGGTAAAACTTTTTTTAATAACAAGATAATGATGTGGTTGTAATAAAAATGTTATAGTATAATTATGAAAAAAATATGTCATCTAATGTGTACATCCAAATGGACCAAACGTATAGAAACGTAACAAATAATTCGTCACTGTTTCTACAAAACACCAGGTATGTAGTGGCCGGATTTCCCTTAATGAGCGCATCATTATCGTGCTCGTCCTTGCACAACTTTTTTCTTTCCCTAGTTTTTCTCCCTGAAACAGTCCCCTTCCGCGCTGAGAAGCCTTGGGAAATCAGGTAGAACAGCAATAAGTATTTTTACGGGTTTTTCATTTGTTTCCGGTAAACAAGTATTTTCTAACTTCTTCACTTACTTTTTCTTCCCTTTTTTGGTACTTCCAATGAATAATAGAAATAGTTTAATCAGTGGTAGTAATAACAAATTTATTTAATTTTATTTATTTCATTTTATTTGGTACAGTAATTTAAGGTTAAAGGTAGCAGCTGCAATGCACGGTAAATCTTGATATTTACACTTGTTAATTTACTATTCCTTGATTGTAATTTATTTATAATTACAATCTTATTTTTTCTCTCCTTTATTTGATTTCTCTATAACCTATAAATCGTAACTCTCTGATTTATATTTTCTACTTTTTATTTGTACTGTATCTATACTGTAACAAAGAGTTTACGTCAGTATCAATATTTTAATATTTATAGCAAACATATTTATTGTTCAAAAACTACAAAAGAAACTATAGTTATTATAACAGTGAAACAAAACAATTGTTTGTGTTTATTATTTAAATTAGCATTACAACAATAATTTTAATTATTCTTTAAAAAAGGTACCGTTGACAATTTCTACAACAATACGAAACTTCTCGACTTAATGAAAACAGTATTAAGATAATAAGGATTCGGTACATGATGAGTTCACTTTATTTAATTTCGTACAAATTCGAGCGATCAAACTTTGATGTACCACTTGTAGAGCGATTTTATCGCCGCTCAAGGAGTCAATGGAATAACGAAGACCAGAAGAATATTAAAAAGATTATAACTAATTTCGCCGCGTGTAAAATTAGAAGTAAGTTCGCGTCCCGAGAAATTTAATGGCCACGTTACGTCCGAGATTCCGAGATGTTAAGACTTTTAAGGGTATCGAGTGTGCAACCGGGCGATGCGATGCGATAGTGTGGGGATCCGTGTGCGCGGGGCGGCCGTGCGAGGGAGGAAGTTGTAACCAGTAACTTTCGCGAAGTGCCTTTCAGCGATTAAGAAGAAACTTTCGCGATTTACAGTGAATTTCGCAGGGAGCCGCAGACTTCGACGATCCAATCGAAGATTTACGACTGAAATCGCCATTTGAACTTTATATCTTTTCGAACAACTTCAGAATTGCAGGGGCTTATAAGTATCGGCCGGATGAATCGTTATCCACGCTGTATGTAAGTAGCTCCCTTTACATTTAATTGCGCCGATGACGTAAAGTTTCCATTGTTCGAGTTGGTCGAATTATTTTTCGATATTGGGAACAATAACCCTGTATTGTATGAATTTTTATGAAAGTTAAAAACGAATATATGACTGTTATTCTTATGTTGATGTGGTGATGAAATAAATAAGAAAATATTAGTAAACAATGCTATTTATTGCATTTTAGGACTGTTCATATACAACAAAAAAATTAAGTTAAATTAATCCTTTGCATTCGTATGTCATGCTGGAGATGAAAATACAAATTTGTTAATGAACGTTGGGAATTGTATTAAAAAGCACCACACTTTGAAAGATTATAAAGATAAAATCTTATTACAATAATAATAAGTAAAATAAATATAAAACGTTAAATTCTACCGCTGTAAATTACTTTAATTCATTCCCTTAAAAATAAATACAAATTTACGCCCAATAACATTGAAGATAAATCGAATGCGAAGGGTTAAATTAAGTTTCTGATTGGAAACGCAGTGCAGTAGGGAGTCAATATACGAGGAAAATATATATTGAATATTTTGAGAAATATATGAAAACTTAGAATAGTTGCAATAAATCAAGGAAATTATAAATTATTTATGAAATTTTGGTTATTTCTATAACTAAGGTGTGTAAAAAAGAAATTTTTTTCTTAAATTGTTCGCCTCAAAATGAACAATTTAGATTTCTTTTCCGCGATCCCTAGTTTCAGGGATATTGTAAAAAATATATTTCCAATCCATAAATTTGAAGGATGTTTTCATCCGTTCAAAGTCGATGGTGGTCGATAAGAAAAAATACGTGTTAAGAATTTTCTTGAGAATTATATCTTACATAAGTTTCATCACAATCGGGTGTGCTGCTTGAAAAGGTTACCTTGTGTTTATTAAATAAAGTTACGTCATATTAATTCTGTGAAGTTTTCTCCCTCGAAGCGCTCTCTTCTCTTAAAAGTGTTCTCTTCTAGCCTTTTAACACTAAACCTACCGCGACTGGTCAAATGACGGGTTTTAAAATTTGATTAAAAATGTTGTATTTTCTTTCGTCCATTTAACTTTCTATCAATTCTCATATTGTCCGATTAATCAATTTGTCAGTTTTTGCCTTTTCTGTTGTTTAAGTTTCTACTAAAAAAAATGTTTGTTTAATTTACTTATCTTTATTGTATAACTAATTATTTAGCTGGTTAAATAGTTATGTATACAGTGCTGGTACGTTAAATATTTCTTTTTTGAAACGCGCTCTGCGGCATTTTCTCCGCGACAAACTATATTATTTATGAAATCACATAAATACAAAATTAACTATTTCTCCAACGATAATTGAACTATTAAATGAATCCACTATAAAGTGTTAAATAACTTCTTAGTTCGTGAGTCGGCTCTATAAAATCCAGCGTGATTTTACATTACGCAAGTAAGCGTATGAAACGTAGAATTCTGTAGGCACGGTGAAGCTAATCTACTTTATGCGCTCAAGGAATCTTACTTTTAATTTTACGTTCCATAAACTAACAATGCACGTAACATTTTATAGTTTAGATCTTAACGTGAAGCACGCGTGTATCACCCCCGCATGGCAACCGTTGGAGTGAAACGGTTTATAGTTCATTTTCAAGTGAAAAATAAACGAAAGAGAATATCGTTTGTTTTAATGAGATTCGCATAACCTCGCGTGTGTTGCCTTCTTTAAACTCAGAAATGTAACGATGTAATTTTCCTCTTAATACTTGTCCATGTGAGTGTAATATTCTTCTTCGTAATTAGCAACTGTATTTTTTTACATGTAATATTTGTATATGTGGAATTATATATATTAATATATAGTCTACATAAATGTCACGAAATATTATAAATGTCCTATTTTACAGTATAGAAAATGTTCACTTTGTCGATTTTTTTGCATACAGTCCTTGCTAATAAACGATTATGTCTCAAAGAACATATATATTTGTCAGATTTTTCCTCATTCTTAGTTAATGTACTTCGAAAATATAACTTACATTTCTATACAAATTTTATACAAATTTTTCTCTATCATAGTAATATTAATCGAATATTTAAAATTTATCGCTTTTAAAGTGATCGTGTGAATATATTTTTTCTGTAGGACCTGCATTTTTACAATTTATATGCAGCAATTGTACCTATTTTAATTCATTGCAATAAAATCTATTTTAAAAAGTACGGTAATCTCGTTAGAAAAAAATAAAGAGTACTGTCTACTTCGTTGGAGAACTTAAGGTAATATAAGAGTATTCTACAAAAATTTTATACTTGAGTATACTGTAATTTCTGTGAAAAACTTTGATAAGAGTTTTTAATTTTTTGTGATGCTATTTTTGTGTCACACATTTTACATTTACGATGTTAAAAGTTTCGATGTTGAAAATGTCTACGACCGGTGGAAATTAATTCGATATCTGGTAAACAATGATGTGTAGAATAAAATCCAAGTATCGGATAATATACAGGGTGTAATATTATACATGGAAAAATAAATGAAGAAGATAAAACAGAACGTACATGTACCGAGCATTATTAAAAAAAAATCAACTCTGAAAATTTATCGAACATTTTTTCCCTTGTAAGTTCCGATTTATAATTAATTAATTTAGTTATCCATTATTTGATCACTGTTTTTATAATACTTATATCAAAATGACACATCATTATATTGTAGTGACAATTACAGAGTAATATTTGTTCTTCAACAATCAAGTTATGTTTGTGAGAGTATAACATATTCTTTTAAAAGAAAAAGTGTACTACGCATTGGAAATTATCATACAAAATCTAAAAAATGGACATTCCCTAATAATAAAAATCTTCTACAAACAAGAAGACTGTCAGGAATAGGTATAATCAATTCACATTAATTAAATAATACTAATAATAATAATAATAATAATAGTAAAATTGCTTTACTTTACAACTTTCTATTAGTTGATGTACCTTAAATTACTGTAACTACTTATATATTTATAGATTATTCAAAAATATTAGTAATAGACATAAAAACAGCTATTCACCGATAAACATATAAACTAATCACAATTCTGTACGAACTTTATAAAATGAATTTTATAATTCAACTTCTTAAAAGATAAAGCTTCACACAAACAAAATATCATTTCTGTTCGTCAATAAATTCTTCTATTCTATTGTATCTAAAAAATTTTCGGTTTCTTCAGACATTCATTATAGTATTCAAGTGAAGCTATTTATTTGTAAGTTAATTTCAAATATTTAATGCTTGAAAGATATTAATACTTGCGAAACAGAAAATCGAAACCGGCCATTTTATAACTGGTATATACGGTAGTTCTAGTGTTAATAATTATGTAATTAATGAACGGTTAGTGCAATAAGAAAAACATTTCCCCGTTTTCATATCATATTTACGTAACGCTTTTCAAAGTAAAGTGTTTCTCATTAGTTGGTTGTGTCGTATAAGCGCATACATAAATCGCATTCAATTTCAACGTGATATCCGGTCAGATTCATTTCAGCGGGCTTGTGATTCCATTGTAACCAGGCCATAAAATTTTGCGGCTGTATAATTACAATTCGCGGTGCATCTCGACGACTAGTGTAAAACGGGGAACGCTGCTAAATATTTAATCTGCTTTTTACGCGTGGCCGCATATGAATCTATGCGGACGTCGGGTTCTCGTGCGCGGTCCACGGAACATGTAAGCGTTGAACGAGGTGTCGGCCACGCGAAAAAAGATCAGTCTTCGAGTTTCGCCCTAATTCCCGCCGCCCCAGAAAGGACGCACGCCTCCGGCCAGTAGGGACGGAACTAAACTATTAACGAGAACCTGGAAATTAGGTCCCGCCATTTTTGATATTTATTAGTGGAAGTTCCGGGCCACTAGGAAGCTTTTAACAATTTATGTCAGCGCATGTCGGTCATTTCTGATTCACTTGAACTTTACACGTAATAGATTGCTCAGAACATGATTTTTACCGATCCTTAAGCTTTACGAGATTTTTAGTCTTCAAGGCTTAAGAAGTGATGTTTTTTTATTGCGTGTAAGTACATGGTTTGTAGATTTTGTTCAGAATTTTATTATGGATCTTGTGAGAGTTTTTGATTTCAGCTTTAAGAGAATTTCAGTTTTCAGGAGTCAAAAGTTGATATTTTTTATTTTAGGAAATTACACAGTTTGTAGAATTTGTTCAGAATTTTATTTTGGATTTTCTAAGAACTGCTAAATCTACAAGTGCCCTGAATTACTAGTTTTTTTAGTTTATATCAGCTAAACTGTATCTTCGAACATTTAGTGCTCCAATATTGAAAACGAAACAAAATGATCTGTATAGGCGTAATATACATGGGTGTTACGTATACACTGTATGTATATATTGTGCATAGGTTCTGTTATAGGACATTGTTTACGATAAAGGGATATAAACTATGTCCAGAATAATTGACAGCTGCTTCAAACGAACCTAGCTTTGATGGACAAGGATTAAGGGTCATTTTCCTGACATCTTGAATGTAATAAAATTAAGAAAATGATTCATTATTCACATAAAAATTGAAAAAAGTTAGAACACAGAGAATTGATATTTTTTCTTATAAAACTTATTGTTAGCCAACTGCGCAGTTCACCCAATCCTTGCAATTAAATCAAATAATGGAGTATACTGGTCTAACGCAGGACAAATGCACCTATAATATATTCTAACGAAACGTTAAAACAGAAGGAAGAAGAATTAAATGTTTATCTCAAAAAATAAATAATTTATCCTTGAAAGAATTAGTACCATTTTGCGTTTTAAGATGACGTGTATATTCGTCGAACGCAGTTAACTGGTTAATTGATAAGAGATGCACTTTGAGGTCAAATGTATAATACACACGTGCTTTGTGGCAAGATATCGCTGCTGCGATTCTTTTAGAGGAATAAAGACGTGAAGTTCTCTTATCCTTCTTTTCGTGAAACAGAAGAGCTTTGTTCTAAAAAAGACATTTTGTCTTAAAAAATACCTTTGAAAAATACCTTTGAAAAAATAACTAATTTAAAAGGTAATGCTCTGTTAAGCTAAGAGGGAGATCTTTCTAATCGGTCAGCTAGCGACCTGCTTTAAAGAATTATATTCTCAGATTCTTTGTACTCCTCTTAACCCTTTATCCTAATGATTTCTCTCACAATTACGCGGAATTTTTATCAAATTGTTTATAAAGTACTTTTCTTTTATTAAATTATTTTGTTTATTATAGTTTTATTTGTATCATCTCTGTTAAATTTAATGTGTATCAATTAAAGAATTTTCAAATACGCAAGTTAAGAAAATAGAAAAAACACGCTTAGGAAAGTCTGATTTATATTTTCATAAATAATATTCAATATATCGACGGATATATTGGGTATACTTGTATTCAATTATAGTGAATTAATTCTTCCATGTGAGTGCACTATTACCGGTACAAAGCTTATGTTTGTTTCTGCATCGAATGCTGTGACTGCTTTACAAACTGGCTTCGATCAAGCACTATTTAGAATCAATACGAACAACAAATTAATTTCTCTATGAATACTTACAAGCAATTAATGCAATACTTTAAAAATTAAGAAAGACATTTTCAATGAAAACCTGGAAATTAATAAGAAGTATTGTAATTGATTAAGTTAAGTGTTTTAAATATAGGTTGTTGGATTTTAAATTAATTAGAGATCTGAACATCTTTATGCTTGCGAATGGTTAATAACGTTAGTTAATTAAGAATCGAAACTATTCGGATTAACAATTAATAATTTAATTGAAGTATATAATATGTTGATACTATTTTCGTTTTAGATTTTGCACAAATGTCACTTTTATTTAAATTTTACACTCTTTAAAGGGTGGATCGTACATTATATACAAAAAATAAGAAAGAAATATAAATTAAATCTTTTTATTCGATTTTCAAAAGAATCAAATTTAAATATTCACTCTGTGAGCGTATAGTTACGATTAATTATAAGATACGATTTTCTGTGCAATATACAACGGTTATTTTGTTTACAAATAATATCCACATGACATTTAAGAGCTATTACATTCAAGAAAGAACAGGAAAATACTTCATCAAATATATTTAAATAAATTGTTCGTCATAATAAAAATTCCAATCCTAACAAGTATCTTCTTAATTAAAGTGAAACCAACAACTAAAAAAGTCCTTTGGATTACACCTTAATTACTGATAATTTTTGTTATTTTTTCAAAATTTAGTACGAAAGTCATAAAAAGATTTAATACGAAATTATACGAAAAATCGTATCTTCACAATTAAGTTATAATTGCACGCGTACGTAGTGAATTTTCAAATTCGATTTCTTCGAAAATAGATCACTAAATAACAAAATTTTATTCTACATTTTTTTTATGATGAATTATCTTTCACTCGTTTGACATATTATTTGGACATACCCTGTATACTTTGTCACGGTGCTGGATAATCAGCATCGTGATTCATTTTCCGAAAATTCGAATACAGTTCTACGTTTGTCGTTAACAGCTGTCCGAGTTTAGCACGGTTGAACATATGGACTTCGGTTTTGGCACCGCACCCCGAATTCCCAGCGGCATGGAACGCAATGAATACGATTAATTAATGATGCAATGATACAGAAGCTGCAGACGATCGTAGTTTCCGTGTTTCTATACCCTATTGGACGGTGCTTGGGGACACTTTTCGGTAAACCTCTGATTGTCGCTGAATCTGTCACATTTGTTTATTTGGCATTTTCTAATTAATCAGAATTAACGTCTGTTGGAATGAAAATTCTCGAAATAAATATTGCGTATTTTATAATATTCTTTAAGGTTTATAACCTTTTCACATGAAATTTATTTTCAATTTCTACTGCTACTTTATTGCGATTAATTACTGCAATTAACTTAACGTGCCAGGTATTTTTTAGAAGAAGGAACTTTGGTAGCTGAAAAAATTCGGTATTTTTGAAACATTGTATATTTACTGAAAATTCTCAATGGAATTATTGGAAAGTTATCTTTTCTATCATTTTTTATTTTTATAGAAAAAATAAACTCTTTATGCTTTAAGAACTTCTTTTTAAAAAACCAATTTTTTAGAAAAATTTTTTATACTATTTTTTGTACAAAAGATATTTTATAAAGTTTAAAAGATCAGTAATGGTCATTAAATTTTCACGTGAAAACCTTTTTTATATTTACAATAGTTGTATATGTACATATATGTATATAGAGAAAAAGTACGAAAACATATTAATCATTAAGGATTGTTTTCGTCCAGCAGAATCGAAAAGAATAAAATACTGCCCAATACGCCAAAGAGTAAAAAAAATAGAATTTTCGGGTTACTGTAACCTACAGAACAATATACAATAAATTAAATCGATCCAAATAGATTGGACTTGTGTAAACGTTTTACCGACTCCATAAATAATTCAAACGCTTTATAAAAATAACGGAGAATTTGAAAAATATTTGACGCCCGGAAAAATATTAAATTTCATTCCAAAAAGAAACTATTTCACGAACATTGAACTATATTTCTACAGTGCAAACGTAATTGTGTTTAATCAAATTTCACCGATATCTTGTATACCTCTATCTTTCTTCAAAAATAGACTTATGAAAGAACTTCATTATTTGTAAATCAAATTATAGAATTACCCTTCCTCAGCAAGATAATAATGATACTATTCGATTGAATGATTTTATAACAATAAACAAATTTAAATAGGTAAGAAGAATATATTTTTCTCAGTGAAAGAAGAAACGAAAAAATAGAAAAAAATTGAGAAACTGATTAATTAACTCTATCGCATTCCGTTCCCGATCGAAAACTTAATAGAATTTAACTTCATTGTTTATGTTGTACCTGTATATGTATGAAATTTCCATAGGGGAACAATCGTAAAATACAATAAATAACATTAATAAATAATTTTATTAATTTCATTATCACGCCAATATTTAAATAGAATAACAGTGTTATATATTTTTTAACTCATCAAAATTGATGTAATAGAGTAAAATTTATGTAATAAACAACATAAGAATTGACATAAAGTTTAATAAACAAAACAGAAGACACAATTTAAAATAAAAGAAAACCAATCACTGTGGCATGTTCAATTTAAATTGTTGCCAATATGCAATATATTTCTTTTCTTCAATCTTCAATCTTTTCTTTCATCAACGAAAGAATCTCAGTTGTAAATCAGTTTCCAGAATTCCCTTTTCCAACCAGATAATGATGATACGCTGTTTGATTGGACGTTTCTTGTAGCAGCATTCCAAACAGAACTTTGTATTCTCACGATTGCGTCGTGCGATCACGGACCACAATGTGTCACGGGAATTCGTTACGAGGATATTGATTTCGGTTCCGGCGGCGATCCTGATCGAGCACCGACATCGACGGCCCCCGCGCGCCGCGCCGTTTTCACGGTGACCAACACGAACGTGACTTCGACCGAAATAGGAGATCATGATTCGGATAAATTCATTGCTAAATATTCAGCGATCGCCGATACAAATAGGAGAGGCACTCTGATTCACGTGTATCGCTGGAATGCTCTGAATAATTCAATGCTCGCGCCACGCGTTTTCCTGCTATCCCTAGTTCATGTTAAAGTGTCGAAATGTTGCTCTCAACAGATGTGTAGCACAGTTTTTCATTGGGATTCGTGTTCGTTTGTAATAATTATGCTGGTACATAACGCAACAAAAACGATTGATGTCTGAGTTGGACGAAATATAAGTTGATTATAGGTGAGTAGGGGAAAATAGAGTAAAACGAGACTAGTATTTTGTATTTTAATATGATTTTATGTGAGTGTTTCGTTTTACCGTACCATTTTTGCGAAGTCGATATTTCAATACCTGTAAAAAATCATATTTTCCTTCATAACTAAATGTTTTTATTAAAAAAATTTTTTACTTCCTTATAGCCGGAGGTCTACTTGAGATTTCTAAAAAAGGTCCAATTCGTTTCTTGCTTCAGATACTTTGTTATTACTATTAAAGAAAAAGCGTTCCATTTTACCCTACTTTTCCCTACGTTATTGATAATATTTGAACTGCGGATCTTTATGCATTTGTAAAAGATTTGGAATTACAAGATTGCACACGATGCGAAAATATATATGAAATATTAAAAGAGTAGTGGTTTTTGTAACATTATTGTAAGTAATACTACTGTAAAGATATATTATTAATTATATCCAGAAAAAGTTGAATTTGCATAAAGAACCACAGTCTAGCAATGACTAATATTAAAATTACTAAATCAATCGATGTGGTCCATTTCGAATATTCCTTTTCTACGGTTATTTAAGTTATATATATTATTTGTTTGAAAAATGTTTAAATAATTTATTGAATACATTGACTGTGTTTCAATAATTATACATAAATAATTTAAAAAATCTGAGTAGTTTTAAAATTTTGTAAGTGCAATGAAATTTCTATAAACATACTCTTATAATTTCTAAAGTCAATTGAAATTAACAAACATAATTTGTTTAAAAATCATAAACTAGTTAATTTTGTTTTTTAGCAGCTTTAAATGTTAGTTAGACTCTAATTATTACTAATCTGCCATTGAAGTTGAGACGATTCTAACAACTTAATAATCACAGATAACAGTAATTGCAATTGAATTTAAGGGTGCATTTTAATCGTCAATTAATACATTATCAGATTACATTTCATCTAATTCTGGGTATGATTTGCCTAATTATTCTGATGAAATGCCGCTCCTACACATAGCTTAATTTAGCGATTCACCTGGCTCGCAGATGAAAGGACTATCAACCAATTGGAAATGATTATTGTAGAACGGTACAAATTCTTTAAGCTGCTTAGAATCAATAAAAATTGCAAGTGGTAATTCATGTTGCGTCAATCATATTTTTTAATATAGTATCAATAAAAAAATCACACGTTTCAAACATAGCAGCATTCTTTGATTAATAAAAAGTTCGAGTGCTTAAATTCATGTCTGGGAAAATTGTCTTAAAAAAATTATTTAACTTAAATAACGTATTTCTCATTGTTGATAAATTGAATTTTCCTTAAATATAGAAATTGGAACAAGTATTTAAAGTATTACGGTGTAAGTGAGAATTTTACTAAATTTGTTATATTCAGTAGAATATTGTAGTTTAGACAATTATGTGTGTAATAAATGCATAATATTCAAGTTGTATTTTTACAAATTTATGTATTTAATCCTGCGAATGCAGGAATACAGCTTTATCCGTGAACACGGACAGAACGTTTCAATCGCAGAATAGTTTTCAGATACTTGAGTGTTCGGAATTAATTCATGTTATTTGGTCGTTTCGATTTAAATAATTGGCATTTATAGGCTGCAATGCGCGCCGCAACATAGATGCTTGAAGCCATCAGACTTGTTCAATGGAAGGAAAGGGATAAATTCTCCTCCATAATTCATGTTACATCCGGCATCTAATATCGTTAATGTCGAACGGTTCACTGGGGCACCTGTGCCCGAATACTTGCGGAATTCCACGCATTTACATTTACCGGCGACACACGGTCCACCATTTTCCCCGTTCCATCACTGTTTACACGCGCTAGTTTAATTTTGGACCGAGTTAATATTCGACCGGATTTAATATTCCATATTAACTTCTGCGCAATCCTAACAATAATAATTATGCAAAACTATGCATAATTATAATACTATTATCGTCATCATAACGATAAATAACAATTGTATAAAACATGTTTATAAAAGATTGTGTTATTATTCTTGTTATTATTATTAGTACAATAAAAGTAACAAGAATAATAACACTTACATAAAACTGTATAAGTAGTATTATTGTTATTATTACAACGGTAACGATCGTAATAATAATGATAATATTAGAAAATGGAATTGTTCTTTAATGCATGTATATTATGTACATACAAAGAAAAAATAAGGTCGCAATAATATTGAGCGACACGTTGTAATATACGAGTATATATTTATCAAGAAAAGAGGTGGTATAAAATAAGGGCGTAGTTTAGCTCCGTAGTTTATGCCTAGCCTATATTATCTAACGTATAATTATGAAGAAATATCTATTTGTAAAAATCGTTGTCCTGTTTTAAAAGTGAAGCTTGAACAGAAAAACCAGTTATGATTTTGTTATTCTATAATATACGTATTTTCTTTGGTATTTTGGTATTATTAATTTGATGATTTTCGAAATTTAAATCTCAACCTTCAAATTTTTGGAAACACTGGTTTGTACATTCTATAGAACTCTATAGAACCAATTTTTATTAACGTTTCAGTTCAACCTCCAGGAAAATAATATTTAGTTAATGAGATAGAAAATTTTTAAAATATACGTATTCATAAATTTTATTATTGATCAAGGTATAGATATATAACTATAGAAGGGACAGATCTATAATTATCGAAACTGTAAAAAAATATAAAAATATAAAATTCTATATTGAGAGTACATTTATAATATATTAAGAGTAAGACATAACACTGTCTAATGTCTTTTACACTTCTTTTAAGCACGTTATTACACGTACTCATTCAAACGATTTTTATTATATTACTTACTCTTCTTCTTATTATTATTACTATTTTAGAAGTAATAAAATCAAATATACATTTAAAAAATGTACGGCTCACGATATTATCGAAAACAAAAACTGTATAAATAATTTTGTTAATTCTATTGTTATGAAACTTGCACGTGCAATACTTATGCAATAAATATTTCCAGCGCAGCATATAACCATGAAATGTTAGATTCACGTGAGCATAAAGAACGTCAGGAATAATTACTGTTTACACGCGAACCATTATGTAGAGTCGAATTTTCTTTGCAATCAAGTTCCCGTGTGGTAACCTTATTTGCAGATACGTTTTCTTCTCGCGTGCGCACGATATAGAAGCAAGCAAGCAATAAATTAATATGGTATGCAAAGCTGTTTATCAAGGAAATTTCATAAAACGAGGTATGCTAGATGCGTTCGTGAGATAAGCCGACGCGTAGTTAAATTTGCCAACCGCGAATCAGGAAAAATTACGAAGTTGAAATCGTTGAACGTATCTGTGGTCGTTGAAAAATACTGTATTATAAAGTGTTTCGAATAGAGCAGTTGTTTGCTTTTAGTAACATTTCTGACACCTATCCATTTTCCCTAATACCCCACGATTGAAGTCTTTTTTAAGTATATTGCCGATCTGACACTTAACTCTTTCAGATCCGGCGCATATTATATGATTTAAAAAATGATGTGATGTCTCTTACATGTGCATGTTTCGTATGGCAAAATATTTTTATTATTCATAATTATGTGTATCACTTATTCGTGCCAGTAATTGAAAGTATTTTTCTTTTCGT
Source organism: Nomia melanderi (assembly GCF_051020985.1). Taxonomy (NCBI): domain Eukaryota; kingdom Metazoa; phylum Arthropoda; class Insecta; order Hymenoptera; family Halictidae; genus Nomia; species Nomia melanderi. The sequence goes on from NC_135009.1 coordinate 3,877,027, forward strand.
ATAGAACGTTTATTAAAGAACGATATATTGAAAATACATAGACAATTTTTGGAATTTTAGAAGTTGGTAATGTTTTAGACATTTTACACAATTGTGGATACTACAAATGCACGCAATCAGCAGTTTATTAGTCGTCTTGGGAAATGGATAAATTCTATACATCTTAATAAAAGCAACTTCACAAATCAATCTAGTAAGTGACGATGACAACAGTTAAAAAAATGTGAATATAAATATACAGTGTTTGCTATGTTCAAACATTACGCCCGATATGTAATATATAGATAGCGGATTTTTATACACTTATGAGAAATTAGAAAGTGAAAAATTGCATAAAATGCAGATACGAAAATATACACTAAATACCTAAACTATGGTGATTTTTATAATATTTGCTCTGAAAAATTATTTTCTATCGCAATTCTAAATATTTTTCGAAACATACTGTTAAAAATGTGAATGTACATAAACATCCGCAGTCTAGTAATATATAATACATAGCACAGCAGTACTTAATCGACATTGTTTTAGAAACAAAGTTTATTTACTTCGATCGTCTTCGTAGTTTGTCATTGCTGAATCGTTGTTCAATTGTGCCATAAAACATTACGTTCATTATGTTAACACTTAGACAACCGCTTAAAAAAGACCATGATTATACCATTTTATTAACGTCAATCGACTTTATTTAATTCATTCAATTAAAAACTCTGTTTTACAAAAGTAACAAAAGTATTTAACGTATTACAAGTAACCCTACTTCAAGACTCAATAATCTTATAACTTAAAATATCCTATTCAACCCTGAATTCGAGGCGAATCCGATGTTCCTCATTTCTCAATTTTTTGCTTATAAAACTTTATAACTTATAAACCTATAAGACTTCCAAGTTTTTAAACATTTCTTTTACTGATATTGAAGCTGAATATGTATTAATAAGAAATTTACGAGAAACACTGATGATTCTAAGTTTTAACTATTAGTCTCTGGCTGTTAAATCTAAACTGATCGCATCGGTACCTACTTCAAATGAGAAATAACCACGAAAAAGTAATTTCTCCACAGCTTTCCTCCGACTGCCGCGGTTCCTCCCGAAAACACACCCCTAAAACGGAAATAATAATAAAGTGCAGTAGACCGAACGTTGAGAGAGTCGCGTTATCAGTGAATCTTCCTCTCGCGCGGAAAAACCAAAGATTGATCGGCAGCATCATGAATAACTAGCAGCGCGCCAGGAGCAGAACCAATAACGCAGAATGCTCGCGTATTGCTCGACGGAGAATAAAAGGCGCCCCGGCCCGGCCGTTTCCTTATCTTTTCCTCGTCTGTCGCCAATAGCCCGGCGTTCCCCTCCGTGTGATCTACATTTGGATATTAAAGTTTGTTCATCGTGATTTCATATTCAGACTGTGCCTTTAGGCCAATGTTTGCATCATTCCGAATTCCTCCCGTCGCCGCCGCCGCCGCGCATTGCCAGGACTTCCTCCCTCATACCTCGAATCAGCCACATCAACTATCGCCTCTTCTCCTCTCAATCGTCGATCTTTTCGGCGTTATGGCTGGATTTGCCCTGGAGGATGGTAAATCTCCTTCCGATTTTGGCTGTGCATTTAAACGTCTCGGCGTGGTCCCCTCGCTAAATTACTTCTTTAAATGGAATATTAAGAGTTCGGGGTTTACACTACGTTAGGCAAGCTTTTCCTTTTTGCTTTTATTATTGAATATGTTATGTCATAGTTTCTGAAAACTATTCTGCGATTGAAGCGTTCTGCCTGTATTTGCAGATAAAGCTGTATGTCAACAGCTGTTTATCAACAATGAGACATACGTTATTAACACTACAACTACGGGACGCCTCAAAATAGCCCGTTCCTGACGTCTTCGTTTTGCAATTATTAAAAAGATAATAGACGTTTCTCTAAGTAATTATTAAAGAAATTGATTTAGCAATATGCAAACTGAATTGTAAATCGATTGAAGTCTCGATAGATGCACTCTTGAAGTTTCTATAAAGAAATTTTAAAAAGTCAATTTAATTACTCGGTAGTATTATTGTTAATGTTCGTTAAGAATTACAGTTACGCGTAAAAATATCTGGTAGTTTATGTATTTAATATATTGTGATACTTAACGAATGTTAGTACTCTATAGGCCAGTGTATACAATATACTGGGTTAAATTGGTTTATTTAATTTTTCTACCGCAAAATAACGAATGAAATTGAATAATTAATCCACATAAACTTTTATACACATATTACTACATTATCTCATTTTTAATTATTCACGCTTCGATTATAATTTTTTCTTAGATTTTAACGAGGTTAATAATTGTACTATAATAGTAGGTACACAAAAAGTTACAATAGAGTCAATTAAACAGTATAAAATTTATTTAAGCAATAGTTTTTAATATTTTCATTGATAACGATGAAGATAAAGTGAAATTATTATTAGTATTTTATCCAGGATCTTTGTTCATTTTCAAACTGCTAAACACGAAAATGAAACATTTGTCATTGTCAGACGTTGAAGGCAGTTTCCGACGATTTCTGTTATTTATCCTCATTTTCCAAAAAATCAAACATGTTTTAATCTTTCCAGATATTGTTCATGGAATATTTTATCAGTTTCACACCTAAATGAACGTTATTTTATTATAATTTTAACGAACAATGATCATTATTCTGGGACAAAAATGTATAAATATATATAAATATATACAAAGATATAAAATAAAAACAATAAACGTCTTTGAAGTTTCAAAATTACAAGGTATATTGGTTTTAATACAATTATGAAAACTACTGAATATTTTGTTAATTTGTATTTACAGATTTTTATAGTCACGGAAAATGGTTCGGCTTATAGAGGGTTAATTCTCATCAAAATTATAGTACGCATTTTTTTCTGAATGAAGCCAATATTTTTAATAACAACTATTAAACATCTCATTTTTTATAAATTCAGGCAATTCGAAGTTGTTAAACGTTGTTAGTTCAAAAAGCATATTTTTATTTTTATCAATTCAAGAAATTTAAATGTCCAATCTTTCAATTGATAATTCATTTTTATTCGTTCACTTACAATTACATTTTATATTTTTAATGTCCATGAACATTTCTCATTCTACCACTACCTACTACTTTCTCTGATTACTATCATTACCTACTATCGTATAACATTCTTATCTTTTAATTAACCATTGAAAATATATATTCTTATCATACTTCAAACAAATATTTTTACCCTCCTACAAACCTTCTAGAGGTAGTAAGATCAATTAATTTCTCCTGATAAAACGTTTTTGCCTCTAGTCACTTGAACGATACAAATTTCCCTGTAATATGGAGCACGGTATACGTGGAGTGTTGTACTTTGCGCTATAATCTAAACGATTTCACGTGATTTGCACGGTTTTTTTGTTAGTTGGTATTACTACGCTGCTGGTTATCACAACGAGCCGCGATCTCATTTCGACGAAAACGTGCAATTTTCCAGCAACACAACAACGCCGGTGCATAATCTAAACGCAATCAATTGCTCTATACACAGTGGTCCGCGATAACAGCTGGCGTTCCACCAAATCACCGGTTGCGTTTGCCGGACATCTCTTGTCCGATTGATACTTTGTCCACGGTTATTGCGATACGTGGATCGCATCCGAGCAATTTCATGCTTCCGCGATCCATTTTTCCGCGGACTTTTATACCCCCCTAAATAATTTCATCGCTGCCTCGCGAGAACGCTGTTGACCCGACATTATCCGGCTAAAAAATGTCAACTATTTGTAATTACGTGATCTCTACTGACACACCGTTTGTCTTCTGACACGTTCAGAATTTCAGAAATAGTTACCTCATCTCGGTTTCATTGAAATTAATGTAACATCGTAAATTCTAGATACTGCGTGTTTAATTAGCACGATTCGATTGGAAAACGTTGTTTGAATGTTATTGGAACTTTAAATAATAATTGGTAGGTTATAATAATATTCAATAGAGCATCTATGTATTTTACTAAGGAAATATAGTAATATTAAGGAATTATATAATAATAAGGAATATTGTAATAATGCTCATTATTAGTAATCTTATAGTGAAATGTTAATAATAAAGTAGCTCAGTGTAAATAAACTTAGTAAAGATAAATATTAAATATGACTCTGTAGAATGTTTTTGTAACTTTCTAATATATTACGTATAAGTTAATCTCTTTCAGAATATTATGTAGTAGATATTGTTAAAGTAGATAATAAATTTCCGACAGTAAAAATCTGGAAATTAAAAAAACCATATTTCCTGGACTTTTAATACCTAATAACAATAATAAAAAGGAATGTGTATCTATAATTAGACATAAAAGTGTTATATAGGTAAATACGATTATATCTGTGTATGTTTGAATGTAGTTAATAGTGAAGTAAATAGCAGTCTTTTTAAATTTGTCATTTTAATTACTCGAACATTTTAGTTACTTATTAAGGAACTTATGTTTTTAAACTGTACGAAAAAAATAGAAGTACATACTTAAGAATTGATCACTGGATTATAATTTCTTTATAAATATTAACTGAACATTAATATCTCATTAATAACACGAATCATTTGAATAAACAGTAGTTTCAGAAATCCGTTTCCGTATTTTAATTACACTTCGTTGTCAGCTACACCGTCGTAACGATTTTAAACAAGTTGCTTTCAATGAAGTTAAATAATGGCGCAGTCGTTTCAATGGTACTACAAAATTTGAACTACGTAGATGTAATTAATTCTTCGACAAATATTCAATATGTAAGCTAACACTGGGGAAAATGATACGTTGTTTATATAAACAGAGACTCATAATTATATGTAAATAATAAATGACTATAACACAATTTACTAGGAACTCTTAATATTATTGATTTATGATATTTTAGATGTTTCAATATATACATTAAACGTTGAAAAAATTAGAAAATGTCAGAACATTTTTCTATGATAATTACTATAGTGGTGTTTAACTATTAGATGATATTGAAAATGTGGATCTTCAGTAAAAAGAGAATTAGGAAAACAATAATATATTTAATAAGATAAAGAAAACAATACGGACAACACGTAAAAATACAACACACGACTCTTGCACCAAAAATGTTCTTCTCCGCTGTCGCTCACCAAAATGTCCCCATGCACGCATTTCCACTCGCTTTTAACACACACCCCCATTCGCTCTGTCTTTCTCACCCTTGCACCCTTCTCACTCGCATCTTTCGTCCATAGTCCAAATTCACGCAGTCACGTACACGCTTTTCTCACGGTTCAGTCGCTCAGTTTCAGACACTGTTCCTCGCATTCTTTCAGCCACTCGAGATTGTCTAAACGCAGTCACACTATTTCCCAAACATCCCGGCGCCGGTCCGTCGCAATACGACCTGGTCGCCCTTACGCACGCACAACAAACCATTCATCCTACAATAAATATTCTAGATACTACATTATTGATTAGATTACAGTTTTAAATTCCACAAACTAATCACATGTTTCGAGATGATCCTATGATACAAAAATTTATTGTGTTAACAGAACTCATTAAAAGCAAAAATTGTAAAAAATTGTAAAAAGATTTCTAAACTTAACTTTCCAAATTATACAAATTATAAAATGATAAATATTTCAAGTTTATTGGTAACTAAATAATATCTCCAAAACTATAATTATGGATTATTAACATGCACAGTTTTAGTTGTAATCAAGAATGATTTTCTAATAAATAATTATAAAATCCCAGCATAACAAAAAATATTTTGTTAAGAAATTTAATTTAAACTAGAGATGCATTGTCATTACCAATGTTGGGTAAAAGTTATTTAAAATAACGAATAAAGAATGGTGAATAAATTCAATCTGTTTGTTATTTTATAACTAATATATTCGCCATACACAATTAATAAATAAATAAAATTTATACATCGTTTTGTATTCGAATTCGTGAATGCCAACAAGAAATGTCGAACAGTAAATAACGAATAAAGCTTCGAAATAAATACGAATAGTGAAAACAGGAATATTGAATCACTTGAGTAACAAGTAACTGAATAATGATTAATTATTTATTCGTGATTGTTATTCAAATAAAGTTCTATTTGAATAATGCCCAACATTGGTCATAACGTTTATATTTCAAACCTAACAAATTAAGTGTTTCATCAAGTTTTGATATCCTAGTTTCATCTCAGCAGTCGTTCATCAATAATTATGACGCAGTTTCGGTTTAGTAGATGCGTAAATCGAATTGGTCTCGGTGAATTAGTGACCGCAACACCTAGCCGGCTATCCTCAACACAGACAAGGGAAGTGGCGCCGTTATTGGCGCCACGATTCGATTATGTTGCATCAAAACGCAGCGGACGAACGTGCTTGGCCTCATTTACGATACAGCCTTCTGATTCACTGGCCTGTCTGGACTGACTCGCTTAATTAAAGTTTAAAATTAAAATTTATCCTCCTTCGAACCCGGTTTCTTTAAGCCATTCGCACAGAATAACGAGTAAGTTTCGTGACGTATGTTTGCATTTTGTCGTGGTGTATTAACACTGTTACACTCGAGGTGTATTCACAAATAATCAGGCGACGAAGATACGCCCCAAAATATAATTTACAACCACGCAACTAGCGCGGAGAGAGTAAGGACGTTTCCCGAAATCTCCTTAATTTTTACGGTCTCCATACCTGGGTCATAAAACACCTGGTCACCGCATGCGATGCAACAGCTACTTGCGATTTACCACCATAAATCATCATAACGACGAGACGAGACGAAACCAGACGTTGACAATTTCCCACCCTAAGAAGTAAAATAGACACACCCACGACCAATTACAAAATGCAGCTTTTTTCCACCTAAAACTGCAACTGACTAATACGAAAAAACCCGAGGTTACATAAACTGAAACGCTACGAGGCGACTAAACGTTAAAGATCCACCTATTTCACCAGTATTTGTACCAACAAAGTTCAGTTTATACAAAATACAGTGATAGTCATTACCTCTTGCCTTGTCTTCTTCCTTCGATCGGGACAAGAACCTTTCCGTAAGTTGCGGCGACGTAACAAACACTAAAACTACCAGACGGGTCAAAATGATCCATTTCTGATGTCTTCTTCTTGCAATGATGAACAAGATAAACAAACCAAAACTACTTTTCAACGTTACCCTAAAAAGGCACCCTCAAAATTTCAACATAAATCAAAGAAAAACTTCTCCAGAGCGTCGTATTTCAAAGAATCCCCGATGCCGAACGGGTTCAACGATCTCACGTTAATTATATCGACTCGTGCCGAGAACACTCCTCCACCATAGCATCCATATTTTCGCCCTCTTCTAATCATCGATCGGTTGCCGTTATTGCCCTCAAGTCCCGAGCACTGGACGCGGAAACTACTCGTCGAGTTTCATGCCGCTAATATCGGGAAATATGAAATATTGGGCGGGCGATGCCGATTGAATTCTAGAGCGTTCTGCTTATTGAACCTGCGGAGCTTCTTTATTCTCGGCAGGATCGACGGTTCGGCAAGAATGCAGCCGGGAGTCGACGGTATCCTTTTAAGGGATGCAAGACGACGGCGGCGGCCTCTCTGGGTCAATGGCCTACCGATACAGGAAGGTATAATCCCATAAGTCAGACCAGTGACCCGCGTTCAAACAAATATCGACTGGCGTATGAACGACGCGGTCGTGGACCTTCCCGGGTAGCTAACTTTTCTCAGAGCCCACGAGAGGATGGATCCTACGCCGAGGATTCCCGCCATCGATTTATCCGCTCCCTGGTGGCCACCTTCGGCCGCGGTGACTTTATTAAATCTCGCCCGATGAAGTCGGGATGCGTCTTGGGAATCGTCGATTTTTAAATTGACTCCGGTAGATCTCGGAAATACCTGGCTGCGGTATCGAGGAAAATCATTCGGTTCCTGCGGCTGGGTTATTTGTGTTGTTAATGGGAATAGATATATTTTTATATCATCTTTGCAATTAGACAATATTTGTGCCGGTATAGACTATTGTAGACTGTTTTATGAAGTATTTATGATGCTAGTGGTTGTGAGTGGATAATGTTTTTTTAGTTTGGCTTTTGCGAGTGGTTTATTTCTGAAGTTAACGGAAATAAGTATATTTTTATGTTATTTTTGTAGCTGGTTTGTGAATTGTGAATTGCGTAAAGCGTTTACGATACTGAAAGTTGGGGATGGAGGATATTTTTTTATGTTATTAGGTCGTAGTACTTATACAAGGATTAAAATTATGTTATTTCTTATGCCTAAGTAGCGTCAGAATTATTTTAAAGTAATGCAATTTCCATAACTATTGCTATGTATTACAAAAAAGTTGAGGAATGATCTATAAGACTATTTATTATTCTCCATTAACATGTTAATTATACATTTTCTACGTTATTAACGAGATCAGTTTCCAATTTAATTATTCGTGTTATTTCGTTTCATAGTCTCGCATTCGAATTATTCACTGTTTATTCAAATCTCAAAACACTGTAACTACCATACGAAACAATTCACTATTTACAAACTAGCGTAATAGCTAAATGGATCGCACGGATTTAATCTATCGTCGAAGCTCTACAACAGCTCGCTATTTTCCTCTAGGACAATAGAGCTGACAGCGAAGACGACGGGCGGTTTGGAAAATTCTAGAGCAATATTGCAAGAGCGCAGTTCCTCATTTTGCCGTGATGAAGCTTTTAGCCTTGCGCTAGGCGAAGACAATCAAGCATCTTTCGAGACCAGGAAACGGGGGCGAGATATTGAACAACCGGTGGGTCGCGGGAGAGAAAAGGTACGCGGTAGAACGTTTGGCAGAGGGAAACCTCGAGTGCGTCTTTATCCGTGGTTCATTAGCCCCTCGTATTTGCTGAGAAAACGTCGCACTCTACGAGCTTTGCTACTCCTGCGCGGGGGAAACACTCGCTAATACGTCTGTCGAGTCTTTAAATGGATTACGTGGCTCGTTTAATCGCCCCGGTCTTTAAATTTTATCGCTGCGCGCGGCTGAACTTCTTACACGTTCAGTTTGAAATTGATGCTTGGCTCGTGTTAAACATTGTTTAGTAGAAACCTGTTCCTTTTTGCTGTCACTGGATTCGTATTTTCAGTTATAAATGCAGTAAGGACTTTTGTATTTGAACGACCATGAATATTGCAATATCTGAACGTTTTATTACTTGGACATTGTGTTTCTGGTAATATGTAAATGTTTCCATTGTATGGTCGAAGAAATTTTAATCGTTACTAGTTATGTTGCTATTGTTACTGATTAACTATACCAATTGTAATTTATAATTTATAAGTTTTTCTTTCAGCACGATTGGAATAACGTATTATAAGTAATAGATAAGGACAGTTTGAAGAGTTTCAGATTTACTTGAAGGAATTTTGTACAAGTACAGCAATACATGTACACTTATCAATTTATTTTCTTTTAAATATAATTTATAGTAATTAAATATAGTTTATAGTAATGGTTAATAGTGTTTTATATGACTTTGCTGCATTTTAAAATTTACAAATTCACTACCAGCGTACAGAATAGATGTCATACTGTTTTTAATCCAATGATGGCATTATATTTGAATAAAGATGAACAGCTTTTCAAGAAATATTTCAAAAAATTTAATGAATTTTCAAAATTTGTATCGCTAACGCGTAAATGGCAACTGCTTGAATCATATTGAACATAGGATAAACATATGAAAAACTGAAAGAAAAGAACTTTATATTTACGTTTTTATCTAACTTCACACTAGTTAACGTTATAATATTCTTTATGTTTTAAACACATTTGAACGTACTTTAATATTAGGACAACAAAATTTGTTATTCAAGTTTCTTGTTTCGGTCGTATTTTAGGTCCTTGAAACTAGAAAGCATGGTCTCTTATCACGAAAATAAACGGTTTTATAAATAGAATATAAAAACAACAGTAACTAGTACCATATCTCCAAAATCTTAACAGAAATAAACGGTTTTATAAATAGAATACAAAAATAACAATAACTACTGTAATATCTCTAAAATCGTAACAGAAATAAGAGGTTTGATAAGTAGAGTAAAAGAATTGCAATAACTACTGTAATATGTATCTCGCACAGAAAGTTTCCATTTGAATATCTGATATTTGTTATTACAATACAGTAGACTTTCACGTTGTAGGGGTAGATAACTAATAGCAATTTTTTCCTCGCGTTATACAGGAGTCCACTGCACTTACACACCTCCGTCATAACCGCATCTTTCGCACTCGCTGAATATTACAACCCGACCCCCGTGCGGTTCATCCGGTTTCGCGGGGTCGAATGAACGCTCATTTCCAGGATGTCATGCAAAATTCAGGCGGGCTGCTGCGAAGGATAAAGATCGCTCATTCTTCCAGGAGTTACCAAGCCAACTTCCCGGGAATTGCTTTCAGTCGCGGAGGCTTAAAGTTTAAGTCGCCAGCGATTGTCTGGCAAACATTGACTACCGCTCCTCGAAGATTGACTCCGACTCCGAATCTCTCGAAGGAAGTCACTTTTGACTCGTTCCCTCTACTTTTTCATTCACCCTTGCTTCTGTTTGACAGCACTACAGAACTTCGTACTCCGTATAAGGTTAAATTTAATTTTTCTTGGGGTAATTGTACTTTTCTTTAATCCTTAGAAGATCAGAAGGGTTCATTGTACTTATTTTGACATTTACGTTTATTGGAAAGTCTTTTATTAGCCATCAAAATTATTGTTTTACTTCTTTCATTGTCGTTTTATCGGAAAGACAATATTACGTATTAAATGTGAGAAAGTAACTAATGAATTAAATAAAATATGTATATAAATATTTTTGTTCTAACCATTTTTCATGTGTCGAACCATTGAATACTTTTATTTTGTCCTTTAAGGGCTAACTTGTCGACCTTCTAATTTTTTGATTCGGATACAGTATTATCTGTAAGTATATTTATTTATTATATCTGATTAATAAAATTGGAAGAATATATTCATATCTTTGTTGCAATATATTGAGTTGATGTATAAAAAAGTGTCAGTATAAGTGAACAATGAATCTTTGTTTCTGGGAGATTGGTTTCAACTTGTGGTATGTAGTTGTTAATTAAATAATTGGATCTTATTTACGTATCAACTCAATACATATATTAATGAAAAGAATGGATGTAATTTATATGATTGACATAAAGCAATTTTAGTACGTATTGCATGTTACAAATTTTATCAATGAGTAGATGAAAATGATTAAATACATTATTATTTAGTAATTTATTATTGGTTATTACTTTTTATTTATAATAGTTAATATTAAATATGTTTATGCATTATTTGTAAACATTATGAGTAAATAACAAAGATATACTATGCGATACTGTATTTATGTAATTTTTTATTAGCATTTCTAATTGGAAACATTGGAATTGTTCTGTGCAAGTATCCATAATCTTAAATCATATTATAAATTTCTATGCAAGTTTTTTTTTATCGTCACCGTATTTTATAAAACCAGAAATTAAATAGAATTCTATTAACAGCTTTGCATATTTAAAATGGAAATAAAAATTTCATTAAATTTCCTTTAAAAGATACATACATTCTATCATATTTTCTACATTTGCACACGCTGTAATTGTAAAATAATCGCTGTCTACTTGCAGGAAACGTATGAACTGAATTTTAATCGAGCAACCACGAATTTATGACTCGACTTCTACTTTGTTTAACATTATATTCCACTTTATATCGTCATCTATTTATGAACATTTTCATTTTGATTGCAATTGAATTAATAACAAAAATAGAAGATAAAAATGAATGAGACGAGTAATTAACCTGATCTTAGTTTCAAAACTCTTTCAAGTTAGTAAAAACATGCTTGCTTTATTTTAGGTAGCTTAAAGTTTTCCTAAACTACTTGCACAATGACCAATTTCAGCCGGTGAGGCAGCAAGGGCAGCCGAGTATTCCTGCGAGGAAGCGAGCGTTAAAAATTAGATTGAAAATTAAATTGACCGTGGGTGAATAGATTTTCTTCGGGGTAAGGCGTGGCGGCGGTTTCTTTGTTATCGTGTTCTTAATTGAAATTGGCAACTCGTTTAATCCTCCCTCTTCATCTGGTTAAACGCGTTCAGCGATTAAACGCTTCGTATTTAGGGCAAATAACCAAATAAGTTTTTAATTAATAATTACCGTTGTTTGAAACTGTGAATATTTCACGTTTAATTTTTTAATTAATTCATTGAAACCTATAATCGACATATTAATCGAATAATTATAACAGGCTTCATAAAACTTGTCGAATGAAATAAATTTGCCCTTTTCAGTGTTTAAACAGAATTGAAAATTACTTCTGAATTGTTTCTGAATAGTTCAATTTTCGATCCCAGTTCAACCCGAAGTTTCGCGGAATGCACTGTACAATGTTACCAATTAAAGCATAATTTCTATGACTAATGAAACGTTTCAAATTGTCATGATAGAAATATTCAAACATCAAAGCATTTCAAAATATAATATCTTTGACAAACTCACTCGATTATCTAATTAACTTCTTAATAGACAAAATTGACGAAATTGACAAAATTTGAACAAAAATTACAAATTCAACACAACAAATTTATATTATAATTCGTTAATATTTGTTACAGGTAAAAACTTCGAATTTTAATTTGTAATACTACAAAATTAAAAAAAAACTTAATTATGGAATTTTAAAACGAAAAAGACTACTATAAAATGTGAAATCAAACCCTTGCCTCATAATGACGTGTCAGATTCGTGGTTTTAAACAGAATTTAACAAGCATAAATATTACTCAATTCTTTCAACATCCAATTAAATATTACTCTTCTGTTATCGATTATTATAAACTTGACAGCAAATATCATAGACATGCCCAGAATTTTTCTCGTTTTTCAATAAATTATTCATGACAAGATAGCTGTATCGATAACAGTCGAGAAATAAATTTTATGGCAACGGGTTATCTCATTTGCGTCATTAGCGTATATATACGTTCAATTTTTCTGGTTACTATCGTCGGAGCCTATATATTCGCTGAATTTTGTTGGTCATTATCACAAGAGTATTGAATGTGATGTTATATTTTCCGTTAGCTACAAAATGAAAATGGAGGGTGTTATCGGAAATGAAAGTAGTAATTCTTTTTACTTGTAATTTTTCTACCTAAATAAAAGTAAACAAAAAAATGTTGATAAGGGCCTTCTTTTTCATACTTCCTTACGATGCAAATGGGTTAACGAATATCGAAATTTACACGTGAAAGCTGTGAAAGACACTTAGAACCAAGGAGAAATACACCTGTCCTCGTCGCGGTACAGTAAATCCGATTCTCCTTTTTTTTCTTGAGGAATAAGACAAGAGAGTGGGGAAACTGTATTCGAAGCTGAAAACAAAGTTTCTATTGTGCCTGCATTTGTTCCGACTTACCTGTTTAATCCAACTTTTCCACAGATCTCTGTCCCAGGGGTGATGAAAACCGAGGTACAAGTGTCTGGTCTCGCGATGCTGACTATCCTCTTGTTGCTGAGTTTGATGACACTGCTGAGTGACCCTTGGAAATCCAGTGATACGCAGCACCAGTTTACCTAGCCGTGACGGCGCATAACACACTGCACCCCCGCCGCCGCCCAATTCCATCCACTCCGGCCTCGAGTCCGGACAGGCTGAAATCAAGATGATTGATTCGGGGCTGGAGTTACGAACAGTTTGACTTGTATATTGCGACACTTATGAGTGGTTACTCGCATCATCGTCGGAAAACTCTGATTTTTTACTTCCACGATAAGTACGCTTCACGTATTTCAAGATTCGTTTAAAATTCTCTTAGTTGAATTTCTGTTTTATAACCCGGCTATGTGGTTTCTTTAGAAATTCAGCTCGAAGGCGTTAATTTATTGTTTATTTATTGTGATTTTAAATTTGTGTTTATTGTGCAAGTTCAGTATACTGATAATAACAGAAATGATATTTGATTTTTTGTTTGATTTCGTATCAAGGGAGTAATATTTATTCAATCCAAAATGTGAAGTATTACGGTAAGAAAATTGTAGGTATAGGTATAATTAAATAAAATGATAGTATTATTTCTTTTTTTCCTGGGTTCTAGAATCTACACATTTTTGCTATTAACGTTACTGACATTTGCCTTTCGTAGAAACTATAATCCATGATTGTATGAAGATAGATTATAAGAAATTATAAGAGAAAGTCATCTTCCCAATATTTGTTCTTCCTCTCAATTCCTGAGCAGTGATATTTTGTAATTTAATCAGAAGATGTTTAACAGTAGGTTTACAACGACGCTTAGTATGGAACACCATAATATTTTGGAAAATAAGTAACTTGACGTGTCTGTTACCATGCAAAATACTTCATTAGTAACAGAAAAAAGTGATGTTAATAGTTGGACAGCAATTAAGAATTTGTCGTTGAATGCGAAGCATTATTGTGCTTGGTAGTACGTAAAATTATATTTTGTCGTGGTTTGTCATTGAACACGTATTGTTTTTCACTATTCAAAAACAATTTGCTGCTCATTGATTTTCCTGGAATAGTTATTATTTTTCTATTGGAATACGTGGGTTTCTAATATAGAACACATTCAATATTGGCTGCACATTCTTTGTTAATGTTACATATTATTATATTATACTTTTATTTTAAGGTGGCAATTACAAAAATGATGACAATGCAAAAAAACATGTCCAATACATTCTGATGCAGAAAAATATAGTAGTCCCGATGTGTTATTCATATATTCGACGTATAAAAGGAAGAGAAGGAAAAAATTAACATAATATAAGCTGAAAAAAGTAGAAAATTCGTTTATTTATTTAGTTTAATTCCATAAATATTCATTTTTTAGCAACTATTTTTCAGATCACTGTTTTTGACTTTACTTATATTTTTTACGGTGGCTTGAAGGCATTTAAATTCTTGAATTGTTATCGACCCGTGTACGAATATTTATTAATTTCTTTATGTTTTGGTGCAGGTTTCATGGAAAGAAATTTCTCGTCTTGACAAGCTTTTGAAATTAGGTATTCCATGTAAGATGTAGTTACCCTATATGTTATGTCATCATAGCATTACATGTTATGATGCACACACGTTTTTTCATCGGTTAATCATTTACCTCAGTACAGTTTTTGTTAATGTCAAAATGCAGCTACGTTGTTTCAATCTTACATGAACACTACAGCATTCACACTCCGCGAAGGTGTTAACCGTCCATTTTTCGCAATGGCCGTCCATTCGTCGCGCGAACACGATGTATTAAGATTTACAGATCGTCTCGGCGGTAATCCGCATTTCAATTCTTACCGCGCTCGCGGCGCATGTTTATTCCGACGAGGATACCTCTGGGATGTTCCACGATTCTATAATTTCGACGATAGTCGCGCGGCGCGCTCCGCGATGAAATAAATTCCCGCTTTACATCGAATGTTTCCGCGAAAACCGTCCGGGGGAAACTCGATTACGCCGACAAGCACGTTGTCAAACTGCGGGCCTGTTAGCCCAGTGGTTCGCGTAGTCGTCGAACGAACGCAGTCGGATTTAAAACTCGCTCGTTGCCGTGCGAATATCAATGGACAGGTGGTTTTCCAGGTTGAAGATTTTTTTCGAACATTTTTCGCTCCTTTCAACCTTTTGCTGTGTAACGACGAGTGAAATTTTTAATCCCTCGCCTTATGATGTGTTTCATAACTATCACCGATATACAGTGACTCACGAAAGTATTTGAATACTTATCATCAAATACTTTATTAACTATAATAAGTATATTATACAACTCTTACCAAAATATTATGAACATTGTAAGGAGGCATAACTCTCTAGATTATATAGGTAAAGTTCGAAGAAAATAGAAAGATATATACAATAGTTATGAATCATTTCATATAAATATAAAGATTGCTGAAGCCACAAAAGTATTTGAACAGGTCCTTTTCAATCTTTAATATTTGGTAGGTCCACCTTTGACACAAATAACATCTTGTAAGCGATTATGCATACTGTTTACTAACTTTTCTGTAACACTCGGTGATACAGAAATCTATAGTTTCAGTATTTTTTCTTTTAAACTTGACTTGGATGTCCTAACAAATTTGACAAAAAATACTACATTTTGGGTATTACATATATCTTTTCGTATTGTATACATTATGTACAATTTTACACTGTAGGTATCCAATATTCAAACTAAAATACAATTTCTCTTGTCGATAATTACTACGAGCAACGATAGTTGTCAGCAGTGAAATCAAATTTGAGTTACTCATATGATTATCTGTGACTAAAAATATTTCAGTTGAAAATGTAATTATTACCCTATGCATATTTATTATATTAGATATAACAGTTATAGTCTCTACGAATATCAATGAGCAGGAGACATTTGTAGCCCACTATGTTATTAGATAGTCTGACCGAATAGAACCAGGTTGGAGAGAAAAATCCGTAGCACGGTTGATCCCGCAGAATTTACCGTTCGAGAGGTTGGCACTAATTGGTCGACTGATGTTTGCTGCCTTGTAACCCGATTCCCCGGCTCGTAGCCGCGATCTAGGACAATTGCCTCCGACCGAGCTCTCGATACTTTTCCAACCCTGTCTTTGCAGATGCTTGACAGGCATGATGTTGCCTTGATTTTTGTGCTCTTAAAAAGTTTCAGTAATTTTGTGGTATGGACGTGATTAGACAGAATGATTAATCCCTTCCTTTGTAATAACGTATCCGACTCGCGCTGAAGATTTTCAATATGATTTAACAAATATTACTCAGTCCATCCAAATTCAAAGTGAATATTATTCTTCTGTAATCAATTATTATATTTGAAAGGAAATATAGGCATGTCCTATGCCTAGAATTTTTCTCCTTTTCCAATAAATTATTAATAATAATGTAGTATCGATTAGACTCGAGAAAGAAATCATAGATCAAGGGGTTAATACGTTCACGGATGTTAATTCACATAGGGTATTGATATGAGAACTCTTCAAAATGTCAGGTAACAGCCTGAAAAGAAACTATAACCCTTTTCATTCACTTTAATGGAACTCATTTAACAGAGTTTATTAAGAATTGTGTTAAATAAAAGGAAGAAAGAATTTAATGATCTGCAAATATTACCAGTTCAAAGCTTACTAAATAATAAACAGAAAAATAAACAAAGCAAATGACAATGCATTGTTGACTGAAATGTGAGAGATTTATCCATTCAACTGCCTAACTGTTAATTTCGATGTTTGTTAGGCAAATTTTCAATTGTTCTTGACAATGGAAAAACCGGAATCGCATTCTATTACACATGCTGAACGTATATTAAACAGATAATTTCATTTGTAATTTTTTTCATTGTGTTAACTATGAAAATTAAAGGAGGATAATGTATTGCATATGCAATGACGATCCACCAGAAAGAAATTAAAATACTGCATATGTAATACCCGTCCACGAATGTGTTAAATTTGCTCGCTATTTTGTACGTGATAAAATGACAACAAATTTTTGGTAAATGCTACTTTCGAGGTTGTTTATGTACTTTTATATATTTCTTTACTTTTTCGTTTTTATGTTATTTGTTCATTTTTAGACGAGATTAATTTTCATTTGTACAGGACTTATTATTGTGAAGAGAATTTAACATTGCTTTATACTTTATACATGATTATTTATTTAAACTGAGTATATACATTAGGAAGTGAAACTTCAAAATTGATTGCAATGTTCATAGTTTACAAATAAGAATAAAGTAAGGAATAATATAATTCATTAATTATACTTTTTATTACATTTGCTTGTTTGTTTTTTATATCAGGAAATAGTAATACATGACATCTCGAAGACATTTTCCCCTCTAATATTATTTAAAATAAAAATTCTTCATTTATCGCACCATTCAATGGAATTCACAATGTTCAATACATCTGTATTGAAATTGCAATCATTCCTCTTTTCTTTAACACTAAAACTCCCGGACAGGTTAAATTTTTCCACTTCAGAACTGTTATTTTGCAAGTATTTAAATTATGAAGGCGTATTTGCGAAAGATTTTAATTTGTGCATTTGTACAGATACAAAACTAAGAGACCCTTCGAGTCTCAAGAAACGTATAGTTCCAATTTTTATAAAAAATTAGAAATTAATCACTTTAATGGCTCGGTAGTTTTAGTATTAATATTTGAGAACAGCTATTTGAAAGCGTTAATTCATCTAATGAAGCGATGGTATATGTCTATCCCTTTAACAAAATTAGTTTTATAATTTACTGGTACACTTATTAAGTATTATTGTTTTTGAATAATTTATTGTTTCTCGACTAGTTTCTCGTTTATTCTGAATGTATGTGCGTTATGCATTATCATGCTCGTCGCATCACGCTTCCAAGTCGAAATGACAATATTCGCTCGTGTGAATCGCAAATACACGGTGCAATAAATCCGAGAATGCAGTCTAATTTGAAATGTGCATACTCCACACATATATATTCATTATAATTTTCACCTGCACCATACGACAATATCGTGTTTTACGTGCCACCCTTGTGGGATCCTGTGTTTCGTGTATTCCGCTCGGTAGAAAATTAATAATTGTTTCGATTTGCTTCCACGAAAACAATTACAGGCCGAAGAGCACGTTCATTTTCACGAAATCATTTGGGGACAATTAATTCGAAATTTTTTCGAAAATTTGAACAATTCCCCACTGCTTCCATTTCAGTTTCCATTACAGTACCTTAATTTATGGCATTTTTACAGTAATGAAACATTCCCTTTATTTCGATGAAAGTACGAGCTTCATTTTTTTTATAACAGTAACGATATAAAAAGAAATTATTCGGAGTCGGAGTATATGATTTTTGTATATTTTTAATTATTGATTCCATACATGGAATTAATGATATTTACGAAAAAATTGTTGTTTAAAATAAGCAAGAAAGGTATTTGATTTCACTAAATTGGGCGAAATATGTGCGACGAATTATAAATTATGTTTTTAGAAGATTTTATATCATTTTTATATCATATAAATGGAGTAAAATTAATGAGTTAGTTAATAAATGAAGTGGACGAGAAGTAAATTCGAAGTGGGAATCAGTTAATTTGAGAAACAGCGTGAGGAAATGTCGAAGAAGAATTGAAAGTTAGCGGAAGGTTGGCTGAATGAAAGCTGTTCGATTGATTGGTAACCTCATCAAGGCGGCAAAATGTAACAGGCGCCCATACCAGGAATGCAGGCAATTAAAACTTTTCGAAAAGCTTGCCAGTACGGAGTTGGTCAACGCTTTGGCTCGTTATTAAGCAATCTCGACAACTTTTCCTTCGGCGCCCATCTACGCGATTGCAGACACAGTCGATCAGTAAAATGAATTCGTCGGGGAATGCTTCCCCTTTTGGAAATCTAGCGACTGGCTCTGCTGGTATTAACCTGTTAGCTGTGGAATTTAGTTTGAAAAATCTCGTGCGAGACATTTGAAAGATTCTAGAAACAGATGACATGTTATATAAAATCAATACTTTCGGAAATTAATAGTTTTAAAATGTTCCAAACGTAGCTGAAGTATGCAATGTATGAAATTTGTGAAAACGATGGAATGCTCTGGAAAGTGTACAAATGAGATGAGAATGTATTTCAATGTTTGTACGAGTAAGATGAACGAGTCCAAACGTATAAATAGAAAGCGTGAATTGATTTGGTTGTTCATTGTGTAATGAGTCAATAGAAGCGCTGCAATTTATATTATTCCTATAAAAATTGTAAGTTAATTTATCTATCACTAAGTAAATCTCATAATAGTTTAACCTGTTAACTGTGGAATTTAGTTTGAAAAATCTTTCGTTTGGTACACAATAAACTCAAAAAATGAAGTGTGTACTCGTTAAATGCAAGATGAATGCATTCATATATCCTAAGTATATGTGAATGAAAAGCCAAAGCAAAATAAAGAAAAATTACATATTTACCTGAAAAAATAAAGAATTCATCATTGAAAGAATTAGTATTTTTTCAAACTGTAAGATGACCTGTATATTCGTTAAATATAGTTAACTGGTTAAAATAATCAATGTAAAATAGTTCAAGGCCGTTAATTCTATTCTGTACACTTTTTCGTGAAAATTGTGAAAAAAATCCTTGATGGAGCTTGGAATCCATTAGTGGCACTTTCAAAGTCCCATTAGTTTATGAAGGGAATTAAGCAGTCTTTTGTCTTCAGAAATTGTGAACTGTGAAATTGTTAGAAGTTAATGTTCTGATTTCTATATTCTAAATGGAACAATTCTGCAGCTGTAGTTATGAACAAATTGAAAACAATTTTAACTCCGAGAAAAGATTATTATAGTTGACATCCTTTACAAAAATACTAATTTTATGGAGGAAGCCGTTGATAATTTTTGTTAATAATTTTAATAAACCTTTTATGGTTATACATACATTGTGTGTTAAAAGGATTTCATGAAAATGGTATCTGTAGAGTATCAAAAAATGTGTGCTGTTAAATATAGTATATTTAAATAATGCGACTTTGCAGGTAAAAATTTTTCATTTTTAACCACGAGTACTTTGAAATATGTCTGATTGATTTGTAACTAAATGTGAAATTTATTTTAAAGAGACATCAAATTAATTTGTACGCTTATTTAACAAATGATGAAAATACAAATTTTTTGTTTTTTGAAATTGTAATAATCAATTTTTTATCCATTGGAACAACAATTTCTCTTTTATGGGTTTTTAAAGATGTTATAAGGGTAGTAGGGTGTTTTTTGTAGGCAATGTTCTGTAGATATTGAAACAGCGCTATAGACTGCAGTCGTATTCAGTTTCAATTAGGAATTGCTCAAAGTCGATCAACTCTATTCATTAACGACTCTGAACCAAATTTTGCGGATTCGCCTCCGATAATGGCGACCACGTTCCGATTAATGACAGTTGGAGAAACTGTTTGACTTTAACGAGTTTCTCTAATCTAGACAGCAAACTACTAAATAGCTGCTAGATTCTCGAACGACAGTGCGTTAATGGCAGCTTTTAACTTAACTACTGATTTAATTTTACTGGTTACACAACATTTCTTATATGTGAAATTCTTAAACAATGTTAAATTATGAAATTTATGTTATTGACATTAATGAATATAAAACGTTTATCAATTTGCATTGGACAATGCATAATTATAAATTTACGTCAATTTTCTGATTATTTTTCAGATACTTTGCTCTTATTTTTATTGTACATTATATATATTATGTTTTGTTTATATTTATTATACACTATATTAGTACGTAAGATAAGTTTGTACAAATAATTCCATTAATTTACATAAAATACGAATTAAAATTTCAATACATGCTAAAAATATTAGTTTCTATTTCCATAAATGTTTACACAGTATAAACTTCTTGAAAGTCGACAAAAGATTCTAAGCTTTAGTTATCGAGAAAATATTTGACAATTTATGTACCCTGTTGGTAGAAAGTAATTAAGCTGATCTCAAAAAGGATATCAAGAATATTTTATCAATATTTCATATTAAAACATTCATTATAATTTTATCCTACAATTTCCAAAAACACGATCCGTCTAATGAACAAGAGTCACAGAACAGTGAACGAAATTCCTAGTAAACAGCGGCACGGCCACACATTCGCCGGACGATTAGAAAATTTCATTATCCCACTAGAATTCAATTGCTGTCTCGTTCGTCCGTTCTTCAGTCCAGACGAACGAAAAAAACGCGACTTTCCGTCGATTTGCGTGGGAGGTTATGAATGTGGAGCATTCGTTGAATATTTATACGGTTGCCCGAGTGTTTTCTATTATTTTCAAAGCCTTTGAGAACGAGTGTCGTCTGTATTGATGGCATTCATATGTAGAATTGAAAGTTGCAAAGCAGTAATTTAATTACTTAAACAATACAAGATCACTATATTTACTTTTCCATAAAAGAGATTTTTAATGTTTTGCGTTTCGATTCCGATTGTGACTCAACTTCGTTCTATCCTTCTTAAAAAAGTTGATATTCGTTCATTTAGATCTTGGAAATTGGAAGTTTAAAAGTATGTTTTTTTGTACCCAAAGTATTTGGGATACACATTCTCGAAACTGTATTAAGTAAAATCAACACAAACATTTACCAAATAATGTTTATAAAGTATCAGTCAAATTGATTCGTTCCGTAAATCTGGAGTTCACCAGTTAGTTGTCGCGATCTGTTCGAGAAGTATTTTATATACATCATCTTTAACTACCTCCGACCAACAATGACATGCCTTAATAATCGATTACTTGTTTCAGATTTTAAAATAAAATACTTCGTATCAATAATAAAGATGCACGCGTTATCTCGTCCATAGCATTGTACGTACATCATGATGACGAGATATCTCGTCGATAGTATCGTACGCGTATCATGGTGATGAGATATCTCGTCGATAGCATCGTTTCTTCAACATCGTGGAAGGGTTAAGAAAGTCGCGGTGCGAGTAACAACAGGCTCGGTCAGCTGGCATAACGTGCGTGTTTATCGGTGGATCGATCATCGTCGTTTTCGCGGAGGGTCGGTAAAAATCGGTCGTAACCTCCCCGAGGCGTTTGGTGGCAGTAAAAGTTTTAGGTGGCCCGTAAACCGCATTAACGGCGCGACGGCGGTCACTTTAAAGCGGCCCGAGGGCCAGACGAATTCACTCTACGCGGACAAAAAGACCCGTCCCCCGGTTGGTCCCGAGAGTGTTTTCCGCTTAAACGGCTCGAATTCCCGCTGTCATTGAAAAGTTTGATCCTCTAATGAGCGGCTCGCTTAAATTCATTTAACTGCGAGCAACAAATCCCCCGTGACTTTACCGCCGGGTCACCGCGGGTCGCTAGATTTAATACACCGTGGACGCGGTTGATAGCCGAAACCTAGCAACTTCGCGTCAATTAAACATTTACGCGTCGAAGAGTGAACGTGTTTTCGTTTTGCACTCGTTTTTGTAAGGGGGCCCTTGGCGCTGGGATTATTTTTATTTTTAGGCACTGCGTTTATATGGAATGTGAAGGTGAGCAGTAGAGTTTGCTGCAATTGCTATGCTCTTCTGTCGTTGCCTTTAACACTAAACATGCCCACACTTTGTACTAAAGGAAGGTAAGGTAAAATGGGACGCTGTTTTTTGAATCGTAATGATAAAGTATTTGGAGCTATAAACGCATGAAATCTTTTTTGGAGGCCTTAAGTAGACTTCTCGCTATAAGGAAATAAAAGATTCTTTTATTTAGTTACGAAGGAAAATACGATTTTCTGAAGGTATTCAAATATTTGATTCGCAGAAATGTTACAATAAAACGAGACACTCCTCTAAAAGCATATATAATTACAACATTTTTATTTATACTAAATCAAAATTGCTAGCTGAATGTATTTTATTGTTAACTGATATAAATAAATTATGAATATATATGTAGGGATGGAAAACACGATACGATGCCGGCAACGACCACCCGCAATTCGAAGGGTCTGTCGATCGGTCACGACGCAGTACCTACATTATAATGCATAGTTTTTAAGTAGTTTATATCATGTTGCGACGAGGTGGCGCCGATGTGTTTGGAGAAACTGTGACTGCAGACAGGATGATCTCGAGTGGCTGAAGGAAGAATGTTTGGAACTGAGCGACTGGATCGTGAGAATGACGTGATTTGGAAAGTGTATACGTGACTACGAAAATGGATACAAGGGATAAGGTGCAAGTGAGAAGGGATGCTTGTGAAGAAAAGGAAAGAATGGTTGGGGTGACTGTTAAAACTGCGTGCGAGTTCAGCGGAAGGGCAGTATGATAGAAGACAGTATGACAGGATAAGCGAAGAGAGTATCAGCGAAAATGGTATAACGTAGTTTAAAGTAGTCGTCGGCGAATATACAGTAGATGCACAGTTACTTTATTTATTGGTCATTTAATTAATAAATTTTTGGTAATATTAAAGCCAGCTACGGTGTCTCAATCCTACATATATGAATTTATGAACAAAAATCATAAATAAATTGTGTGTTCATCCGTTTCTGTACTGCTGCAACCTAATTGGTCAGTTTTTATCTCATCTTCGATTCTAATTTGCTATAGATCAATACGACTGCACGCAACTAATTACGCAACTAAAGACTATAAACAAAGCACATAGCAAGAGACTCCTGACAAATATTGATTATTCAACCGAATAGATTTAAAATTTTGCGTTTTCTTTCGTTCATTTAACTTTATATCGATTCCTACATTGTCCGATTAATTAGTTTTTCAATTCTTGTCTTTCCTTTTACTTCTGTTCCCATTAGAAGAAAATGTATCATCTAACTTGTTTATCTTTATTTTGTAGCCAGTTATTTGACTGGTTACGGTAGGGAAAGTGCCGGCACGGTTAGTGTTAACACATTGTTGACCGGAAATTTTACGCAGAAGCTATCCCATATCACTGCTTATTACTCCATAATTAAATATGGAAGTGAAACGATTTAAATAAACTTCAACTTATAGGAGTTTGTATTCGCATATTTTACGCCTTTTGTTTTAGGACATGCGCGTTCCGTGATTCCGGGCGATGCTCTGTTAGGTAGTTCTTCGTTAACATACATATTACGCAAATGCTCCAGACACCGAGGTTCCTTCATTACGTGTGATACATAACTTTTTTAAATATATCAATATTCTATTTTCACTTAACCTTTTCATTTACGTCTTCTACAAATATACTTTATTTTCATATAATGAATTGAAATGAAGGTTTGCACATATGCTTTATATAACTTCGAACATTTTGCTTCCGAAGTATTCTATGTTGCCCTGAGTTTCAGAAATTGAAATAAACTAATGCAAGTGCAAACATGAGTTAAGTCGCGACCTGACAAAAATGCGTTAACACACTGCGGTATGAACTTATGAGACGACCTAATACTCTCATAGACCAGTGCCTAACACCAAAAACAGGTTCGTCATTTCCTTATCAGTTCTCGAGTACTTAACCATGAAGCAGCGAATAATTCATGCTCATAAAACCAACACATGGGACCGCAAGCGCAGTTATTACTCGCCGAACCTTGAGCATGGCGAAAACCTCAAGAGTGGTTAATGGTAAACAGAAGGTTTCATTAGGGACGCTCGCAAAAGACTCAATCGGGGAATGGATCGTGCCCGCAGGTTACCAAGCCCACACTGAAATTTAGCTTTTCCGCGGTATCGCGTCATTTGAAGGAGGACACGCTTTGATGGCTGCTGCTTCTTCGGGACCGGGGGCTTGATTAAACTCAAGATAGCTGTCGGTAACAGGTGTTCGCCATCGGCGAGCGTACTGAATCAACAGCAAACAACCTCCAGAGGATGATCCCGTCTCTGTTCGAGCGACTTTCGCCGACGCCACTTTCGGCGGAACTTATTTGCTTTCTGGCTTTCACGGCCGCAACACTGGATGAAAGGGGATTCCTGAATTTTCCTCGGTGATTTACTGGCGCTCTGCGGTTGCTTGGCTGGTTCCTCGGCATAATTAGCAGACCACCAAGCCGATCTTCTTATTCCGACGGAACTTATGGCTTCGACTAAAATTCGTCGCTACCTTTTTGGGATTTTCGGTATACGTTTTTCGACTGGTTTCGTTATTATACTCTGGTTTTCACCGGGAATGGGTAATGGACGGAAAATTGATCTAGTGTAAATCCAGGTGAGGTGGCCTGATCTCATTTATTAGGTCGTTCTAGAAGTTCATGCCGTTCATTTTTCTATAAAACAATATTTTATTACAAAATTCCTATAACTTCAGAATCTGTCTTTGTTGAATACCTTTTACTGACTAAACGGAAGCTTACGTGAAAATTGTAATTATTTACAACACTGATTCCTCACCGACTTAGATGACCTTCAAACATGTTGTTAGGGTTATCATTTTGAACAACTTAGTTCTCCATTATTTGCAAAAATATGTTCAAGGAGTTTTCGTACTCATATACAAAAATCGTAATTCTTGTGTGACCTTGAGTTTATTGTTAAGGTCATTGATTTGTACATCCAGTACTTAAAAATTTTTGACAGTGAGTATTGGTTAAAAAGTTATGAAGCATTAAAGTTTCGCATTATGCTAGAAATTTTTGTCTTCATTTTCATTTATTGAAGTAGTTCCTTATGATATGTGCACTCGAACTTCATTTAGATAATAGGAATTGATATTAATCAATTACGGAACCTGTATCCGCGTCCCGGAGAAACTAGTCCCACTAATGCTAATCTCAATTACCTAAATGAAGTTCGAGTACACATATCATAAAGGACACAACTTCAATAAATGAAAATGGAGACGAAAATTTCTAGGGCAATGTGAAACTTTGACACAGCAAAATGCTAAAGTTTAATATTAAACTGTGTATAATGTAACGATACGTGCAATATTGAAAGAAAGTAATTTCGTTCCTCAATTTATATGCGATTTCTCGTTAAGATAGTTTGAAAAAATGTCATCGGTATCTCATTAGAAAAAGTTGAGTATTTTCAGTGAAAAACTTCTGGAGTGCAGAGTTAAGCCTCAACAGGGATAACATGTATGAAGAAAAGTTGTTCAGAATCTAGCCCCCACAATATATTTTAAGATCATCTAAATCGGAGAGAAATCAGTGTTGTAAGTAATTACCTGTTCATATATATAGAAAAAGTATGTCATCCAAATTTGACATGAAGATCAACATGTTAAAGTTTCGTTTTCGACAAAATTTGCCTTTAAATATTTGCTGGATATGTATTAATTTTCTATAACTTGGTTGAATCAGACTGCCTTACACATTGTGTCTTTGTGCTGTGTTATAAACTGCTGTCGTAGGTTTATGATTTCAATTATCAGTTCCTTTTACATTAACGAATAGCTAATAAGGTGAATCGTTTTTTTACTTATTTCGTCATTTAAAAGCACCCTTCGGCTACTTGCATCATGAAAACTGGAATCCCCTGTATAAGATAAGTTTAATATAGCTTGACCACATTAGCATAAAGTTTTAAATATGACTTATAACTTAATTACGGTTTTGAATTAATTGTCGATTCAAAGACTATAATACTGATTTGTTCCGTTTAAATGAGATACAGAGTCCCCTCAGTTTCAATTCATTTTAAAATACCAACTGTGGTGGATCGTTCTCCCTGGTCGGATTATCCTGGACTTACTTTACAATAAGACACAAAAGTGTTTCCACAGTGGGAGTTGGGAATTATTCTTATTAATCGTTAGACTATGTAAATTCTCATTTTTATACAGAGCTCTGTGACCATCAGGATTAAATAAAAATATGATTCGATAATAAAATAAATTTTTTAATTCAATTTTTTGAAATATTTTTTCTGATTACTCTTGTCTACAGTATAAATACAGCGAATTATTTTAATTATCGAAGGAGAAAAAACCGACATGATATTGTGTTCATTACGTTAATTCAATTTATAAAATCAGCTAATAATAACTTCTCGTTAATGAAAAAGATTAATTATGCTGAAATATATCTTCGACAGTAGCTGTATTTCACTTTTCGTGGAATAAAGCTTTATTCTTCGTAATACGATTACATTTCTCTCATTAATAAAAGTGTTCCAGTTCGTATTTTATCATGTAAATTTCGTACAGTCGATCTGCTTTGTGCTCCTCTACAACATCGAAAGGAAAAAAATGATATGATTATATTGAGACAAATAAACTCTATATTATTTCCTTAATAAAAAGAAATATTTTGCGCGTCTTAATTATTATTATTTATTGGTAAACAGAAACAGAGAAAAGAAGATCATAAATTCATATGAACTACAAAAAATGCTGTTAATTCATATATTTA
This sequence comes from Nomia melanderi, assembly GCF_051020985.1. NCBI lineage: Eukaryota > Metazoa > Arthropoda > Insecta > Hymenoptera > Halictidae > Nomia > Nomia melanderi. The sequence continues at coordinate 3,904,914 of NC_135009.1, forward strand.
TTGATAAAAGTTGTATCGATTAACAATTATGATTTATTAATAATTACTTCGAGCATAGAATTTTGTCACGTAAAACGATTGCATTCAAATAAACCAAAATATAAGAAAAAATTCTAACATCTACAACCTGTATTGAAAAGTAATTTAGTTCTTCTAGAAGATTATCAAATACCTTACATATACCTCCTAATATTTCAATTCTAAACTTTCGACGAACACTGTACCATACCTTTCATTATATTATGTGGCATTTTATTTCATTATAAATATTTGGTGAGCAATCGCTTATGCAAATAATTACCTATTTTTCTAACATGATACATTTGATTCTTCTTTCAATCAACTGTATCATGCATCACATAACCCACGCGATCCGTAGTATCATTTTTAAAACAATACAATTTATATTGCTGATATCGATGAAAATCTTTTGTATTATCCATAAAACAAACATTAAGCAGAATAACGTCTTCTGATCCACTTTGGTAGTTCTGGATCACGGTCAAGCGGCGCACACAAAGCGGGCTCGCCTTCCTTTGTCCCGTCGCAGCCATTTATCGGGTTATATCGGGCCACAAACGATACGATTAGCTTTGAACCCATATAAACGTCCATTGATTCAGACATTTTTATCAAATGACAACGAAGTTGAACGCAGCCTTGTCGCACGTGACTCGAATAGAATCGCCGGTTTTTCGTTTCTATAGGATGGCACGGTACTCTCCAAGCTATAAACGGCATACAAGGGAACGGAAAACACACAAGTTATAGCATCCCTCTTCTCATGGAGATCCTCGAAGCGATCGAAACCATTTCACCTCTTTGTTTCTTCGTTCTCTCTATCGTAATCGAAGAATATTTTTACTTTCATCGACATCACTACAGTTTCCTTTTATATTTTCGATCCCATTGGATCGCCAGTTTCGGAAACTATGCAGTACCTCCACTGTTCGTTTGCTTTAATCCTGTTTCTCTCTTTGATTTCGCGTCCAGCCGGATATACACGAAATACTGCCGATCGATTAATTCCGAACAAGACATTCCGCTTTTCGACAGACTCGTTTGACGAGTGTGCTTTTTTTCACGCAGTGTTTTTTTTTTTTACGGAATACAATATACGATCGATTGACGTTCTATGTTTCTGTACTACCGAGTTACAAATGACTCGGTGCTGTGATTAATTTTGGGTTTACGATGTCCAATAACTTGCGTGGTACATACGAGAAGTCGAAAATTTTGGAAATTATGGAACTATGGTGAATATGCTAGTTAAAGTTATAAAGTTAGAATATTTATATTTTAAATATTAGTATTTGATTAATATTTTAATCAAATTTAACAATTAAATCAATTAAATTAATAATATTACATAATTTATATATTTATTATAAAAAAGATATTTGGAAAATACAAAAAAATGTATATAATTAAATATAAATATGCTTGTATGTGAATATAGATACTTATATTGAATATTTTATTAAATGTTAAGTATTTATATTTATATAACGTTAACTGATTACTTATTAATGTATTTACCTTGTTTTTGTAAGTAAAAATACTTAACGTAATAGAAACGTAGTTGTTTGTTTTTTTCTTTCTCGTGGAATATTTCATAGTAAGCAGTAAAAAATGGTACATTTTTTATATATTTGTCAAACTGTGAAAAATAACTGTTGAAACATCCTCATTTTTATAATTAGTTTCATTCCGAAACCTTAAGAATAAGTTTGAATAATAAGTAATTATTGAAAAAAATTAGTTAAAAAATAATTCTCGTTTATTTGAAACGTGTGACTAATTTTAAAAGTTGATACAAGTTATTAGTTTGGTTATAAAGAACAGTGAAAACTTTTTATCTTTTAACTTTCTACATAGTCACTTTTCATGAAAAAATTGGTTAGTATTGCATGAGCACCCGGTATATTAGTTGAGAGATTCAAGTACTCTATTTTAAGAAAGGTATCGGTTTTCGAAATACGTTTATAACTGGTGAAGATATGACGGATAAGAAATAAACATTGCCGCTATGTCTGCCTATTACTCATTGTTTCTACTTGCAGTAAGTAGAAATACCAAGTAATGATCAGACCCAGGAGCAAAATGCCTCAAGAGTAATAGACAATTTTTCGAAATAAAAACCTGAAGTAAGAAAATTTTAAGTCTCACCGTGAATTTAATCTTAAATGTGAAATTAACTATTTCATGCTCCTTAAGTCATTTATGAAGCATCCTAGATTATTGGTACTGAGCTAAGTAAACACCAGCTAAATAATTCTTCCATAACTCGATTTTCGGTTACATTTAAAATAATACATACCCTGAAAGCAACGGGTGTTCGTAAAATGACATATACAAAATTGTAAACGTTATCACTTTTTAAAAAAACTGTGAACAAGTAAACTATTACATCAAATTTTAATATAAATACTGTGTATTACGATTGTGCCTCGTTTTCTAAAAATTGTTACCTATACCTTTTAACAGGTTGAATGCCATGTTTCGGTCACCGGTGATTCCCAAACCAAAACGAATTACTATAGTTACTATTCGATTAAACGATAATTATTTCGAAATATTTTTCTACTATAAATAATGCTACTTAATGCGGTGACATTCAGCTAAATGAACGTGCAATAATTATAATGTAATTCAATCAAATGGTTCAGTATCATATTTATTCCGTTTTGTGTATTCTGCTCGATGAAATCGTGCGGCATTCAACGTGTTTATTCTACATTTTTATTACTAAACATATAATAAAATCGTATTATTGTTATTCAGTTATCTAAAATTCCTCGAAACAGACCATACTCATATATAAACAATTTTGTGTAGAATATATCCAAGTACGGTAAAAGAAGAAATGGATCGATTTTTTGTTTTCAAATAGATATAAATTACTTTGCATTACATTAAATTACACTTGCATACTAAGTACCTGCACTTTAATTACTTTTCTCCAAATTCACATCTTCTAGTGTACACTGACCACAATAACTTTTTCCAGTGAGTCGAAATATTTAACTATTCGTAACCGTAATTGCATGTCAAGCCGATAAATCTCGGCGATAAAAGAAATTCCAGATCCGCGGCACGCATCCGCGATGGTGACAGGATCGTTCTACGAGAAGGATAAAGGACAGGACGTAGATAAATCATGGTGTTTCGTGGCAGTAGACGGAAGGGGTGTGGGCAAGCCGACGGTTGAACAGGATCAACCTATAGATGTTTTCGTTCCACCGTGGACTGACACGCTTTTATCTTCCGGAAAGGACTTTCAGGATCTTGAGGACATTCCCGCAAACTGTTCAAACACAGTAATTCTATAAGAAGTGCTGGCCACGTAGTAGAAACGATTTACACAGTGAGACACCAGGATTCGCGAGTGTCTGATAAATCAGAAATCTGATCAAGAAAGGATGAAAAATTTATTGGAACAAATATTTACCGCTGAGAGTTCTTATTAGATAGTCTATAATAGGCTTTTTATCGATTAAGTATTTCGAATGATGTTTATGTGACTTTTATTTTATAAGAAACATTAGTTGTATGCACTATTTGTATAGATATGAGAAAGTACATTTTTTTAAAGTCTGTGCTGAATATTTATTTTATTATGCGAATGAGAAACTTTTAATATTGCAATGATTGTTTTTCCGTTTATTTTTATCGATCGTTGAAAATCAATTTTATATTTATACGTATACTCTGTATATTTCTAGAAAGTATTAACTTTTTGTACTATTAACCCTTTTTACTTCCATATTTCATCTCTAATTTCATTAGATATAATTCACATGTTTTAAGATTAACTTGTCCACAAATCACACATAAATTAAAGAACAAGACTATTTCATTCCAATATTTCACGTATTATCATTGGAACTACCATACCTGTCAAAATGACGAGTTTCTGTTTATTTATTTCGCAATTATTGATATTTTAAAAACATTCTAAAAATATTCATTATCCGAAACGATTTTAAAGATATATAATTTTTATATAGTATTGTTACGATCTTTATAAGCTATTTTTACAATCTCCATATCAATGTAATTACATATTAATTTAACATATTAACACCTTGTCCTATGATTTCTTTCTGAACTGTGATCGATTTAAGTACTTTGTTATTAATAATTTATTGAAGACAAAAGAAAATTCCAATCTTATTCTATGTTAAAGTGTGCTTTAAAGTGTAATCATTGATAACAGAAGAATAATATGTAATTTGAATTCAAACAAATTAAATAATATTTATGTTATGTTATGTGTATATTATGTTTGTTAAATTCTATTTGAAATCTTCATCACGTGTCTAAGTGTCTGATAATGTGAGTCTGGATTGTAGAGATTAATTAAAGAGATTGCATATTGTACAAAGCTTCATATTAAGTATCAAACTTTCTAATCTCGATATATCAAATCATTTGGTAACTGTGAGTTGGTTACCCTGTTCAAACGGTTAATATTCCTTTCCGTATAACGGCGAATCCCTCGTCAGCATAAGATCCATTGGTTAGTTTCTTTTTCCGCAACTTTGCTGACCCCTACTTTTCATCCGGGGATAACCAAGCAAGCATACGCAAACAAGTATTCCCCATTCCCGTGGTAAATAAACAACGACCGAAAAGTTGGCCCGACGGTTGCAAGAACCGACAGTGTGCCGAACTGCGGAACATGGTTCCACCATTCGGTTTCCGTGAAGAAAATGAAGTGTTTTTATCCCATCTGACAGCTTCTTATCTAACGAAAACGCGTTCGATTGCGTCCGTGGGAAAGAAATCCAATTTAAAGTTCACTTATCAGTCACGGAGTTAGGTTGTATCGGTAATGTTCCTTCCTGTTCGACGAGTGGCTGCCGTCTGACAATTGATCGGCGTAGAAACTTCTTTCTTATTCTTCTTCCTGGCCGGAAGATGCATCAAAGTTGGAGATAAATCGCGTACAGCTCGGATAACGAACATCCGAAGAGAAAGATGTTCTCCATCGCGGATACACTTCCTATTCGCGGGCCGCGGTTCCAACGATTTTTCAAAGGCCTGGTGTATGTATGGAATGCTATTTATTACTCCGAAAGCGGGTTCATCGATATTCACTGTAATCGTTGCGGAAGACTTCCGTATTTGGAATTGCGTGGTAATTGGGGTATTACCCATCGCACTCGAAAGGTAACTCGTGATTGCCTTTTCGTTTGAGTAAAATTGTAACATTCAATATTTAATATCGTATATATTCTATAATGTACTCATATAATAGATATGAAATATTAAAGTATCGCAATAGAATATTTTTATCCATAGATTCGTTATTTCCATTTAATAGAATAAGTATTTTAATAAATGTTTGAATAGAACACATTTCAACAGTAGATCTTACTCAGGAGATTGTATTAGCATCATTTCTGTAATTTCTAGAATATAAATTGTTTGCAAATCGATGTTTCCTTCGTGTTTTTAATAAAAATCAGGTAATACGAGACTAACAGGCACTTTTTTTCAATAAAAATTAATGACTGATTTACAGTTGTTATACATTTGTATAATAGTTGGAATATTAATCCTCTTCTTAATGTTTTCTTACTCAGAAATCGATAAGTAGTTATTATATTTTCAAATACTCATGTTTATATGACTCCATATTTCCGTTCTTTTATTTAATAAATTGCACTAACGGATTTGTTTCAATCTCCCGATTACTTTTCCTAGATTGTTTCTCTATAAAACGAGGAATGGCCTCGACTGTTCTCGCGAGAAGTTGAAAGTATGAAAGTCGCGGAGAGTTGAATGAGGGAAACAATCGAAAGAAGCAGAGTCGATGAGTAGAAAGAACGAGATTTATAACTGGAAACTATCTAGAAACGAGTTTACCGAAGTTTCAATCATTAGACGAAAATTACAAAGTTACACTGCGATTTCAAAGCTACGCTTGCACAAATAATAGTAATGAAAATTCCACATTTATTTGATAATTAAAAGTAGCAGTTTGTACGTGGATCGAAAAATAATTTCTAATTTTCTATTCACTTATTAAAGTGATTAAATTCCTCTTAGTATGATAATTGAATTTGTATTTGTAATAATATTTTCTGTTTTTATATTCAATGTTAGGGTAACTTCATAATTCCATATACCTGTATCTAATTTTTTATCAATTACTTTTTGTTTCCTAAGTTTTCCTTTTGCTTTAACCCAAGCTCTTACTATACTAATGCTGTACTATATAAAAACCTATGGAACATTTTACATACATGAAAATATTAATTTTATATCTTCATTCATCCACTGATGTAAATAACAAAATCAATTCACCAAAATACGTTAATATGTACCTATTACGTTCTCATACATTGGATTGATTTTAATGTGCCGTTTATATTATTATACACAAATAAATGTTACTGATAAATATAATAGATTGAAAAATAGTAGAAACTTGTCGAATAAAATGGAGAGCGCGTGTATACTTAGTTTAGTATATCAAAGTGTTGTTAAATAAAATAAGATTTGTCTTAACTCTTAGCTAGAAAAATTTTTCCCTGGCTATGGCCGACAAATTTATTTTACTATTAATAACTTTTGAGATCACAAAGAAATTTTCTGTTAAGCGTACATTTACTTTAAGGTTATACATTGATGATAGCAAAATAATCTTTCACTTAGATTTTAAGCACTAACGAAAACAAGTTCGGTTACAAGTATAAAAACGTTTTAACTTTCAGAATTTAGTTACGACTCGCTCAAAATGCGCATATAACTAATGAATGAGGAGCTACTTTCGGACAATCTGAAAACAACATGGCTATTTCACAAATGCATGTAAATAGCAATAGAAAAAAGCATACAATATATCTGAATTTATTTATGTTACAATCAGAGATTGAAAAGATTAAAAAAGAATTGTTCGAAACTGTAATATAGATATACATATAATAATATAATAATATGGAGAACCAAAAAAAAGACAACTGTTATGAGGTATATCGGTTCTGAGTAATATCGGCTTCGATTCCGCTTCTCCAGAATCAATATTACATCAATTCTATAACGGTTGTATAACTGTTATTTTTCGGTTCTGTATCAGTTCTAGAACTGTTATTTTTCAGTTTTCTATCGGTTCTGAAAGAAATGAAAAACCAAAATCAGGCATTAAAAAGGTTTTAAAAATAACTGTTTGAAACTGTGATTTATAGGTTCTAGCCAATAGGTTCTCGCTGAGAGAGTTATTGAGAATCAAAATAGGATCGTCGAAAACAGTTAACTCGTTAAAAATATGTCAAAACATTTGCATCAACTAAATAATTCATGAATTCTATTCCTCGACTTTTACCACGATGATGCATGTTTCAATAATTGTGACTCAAAGAAATCTGGCCGCGGGATGAGGTAAAGCTGGCGTACGTTCTCGTTCCTTTTTTACTGATTCGACACGCTTTAGGGTCTATTCTTACCAACTGTTTCTTGCCTTAGGGGAGGCTGTGAGGATTGGCAGAATCTCGAATGGAACGCTTACCCGGGTAAAGGAAGAGCCTGGATCCGATGACAGCCAAGGGTCGCCTCTTCCACTGGGGAAAAACCAACCCCTTCAGCACGAGCGCGTACCCGCAACGACTGTATCCTGCCAGATCTGGTAATGGCGATGCGGGTCCTGCAAAAAAAAGAAAGAAATGAAGAGCTGCGGTTCTAATCAACGTAGAGGTGGAGGCTACGTTAGGTAAGTACGAAGTAGCCATGTGATTTATCGAAATTCGAACGTTCCAGTTTTCGGTGAATGGAACAGGGATGCAGTTCTTTTCATTTCCGATTCATACTTATTGTCCGTGTTGGACAAATAATAATTAATATTAAAACTACCAGATGGGTCCAAATGGCCCGTCCTTCTGATTTTTTCTTTTTCAAATATTGAAATGATAACAAATTATTCTCGGCGGAATTATGGAAGAAATTGTTTTCGTAATACGCAAACTGAATTATAAATTGGCCGAAATCTCAGTAGATGCACTTTTAGCGTTTCAATAAAAAAAATTAGGAAAAGATAATTTGATTGCCGACTTCCGAATTTTTATTTTGTAAGTATTTTATAAGATTATACGTATTATATTTTTTGTAAGATTATGGAGGCGTTTTTTTGAAAGATTTTTAATTAAATTTGTATGCTTGTACAGATATGAAACTTCGCACCTTTGAATCTAAAAAGACGTATTTGTTCTAATTTAAAAAAAAATTGGAAATAAGTCACTCCAATTATTCGGTGGTTTTAGTGTTAATATAATCGATGTGAAGTATTGCGAGTAAATTTAGTGTATACTTGAATTGCGTGTGTTTTTGTATCTTTTCGATGCATCATTGAATGTCGTATGTTATTCTTCTGTCAATCTGTACATTTATATACTTGTTTATTGAATGGTTCATATTACACTGCGTAATTCTATCAGTTAGTCGCTGTGTAATGAATATTTCATAATCAATCGCTTTCTATAATGAATATTTGTGAAAAATTTGTTATTTATTTATAATGTGTGTTTGTGGAATTTTTGTAAGTCATGTACAGCGAACAGTATTCTTTTAAAGTGACTTGCTTTACATATTCAACGACACCAAAATTTTAAGCGTTTTGTAGTATTACTTGTTCTTTTATATCAAAGGCAAATGGTATAAGAATTAATTATTAACGATTTAGTATTATAGCTTTGAATTTAAATTATTATTTAGTTACTTATGTAACTAAACGTTTTGATTTGACATCAGTTTTCTTCTTGTAATTGTTTTCAAGCAATTTGGGCGCTTCAGTCATTTGTTAGCACTGTGACGATCAACGTGTTAGTCAAATGAAAATAGATTAATATTGGATTAATTAAGCGATAAAATAATATTGTTTTTAATACAATGTTCTAAAAAAAGAAATCAATGCTAGAATTGATAGTGGGTTAAAAGTTACTTCTATTTCATTTGTTAGTTTTCTGGTAGTGGAATTTTATGAAAACTTACAAAAAATTAATTAAACAAATAGTATTTTTTTATTATTAATTAATACATATACCTATAACGATCTTTTAATTCAAATTTCTGAGATATTCAAACAAATATTATTCTCATCCTTAACTTTGAGGGTTGCTTTAACCCCTTGAATATGGATGGCGGCGGATATAAAAAGTCTGTTAACGTTATTTCACTGTGTATTCTTGCAAGCTTCATTTACAGTAAGCAAAGAGACTATTCAAAAGTTCATTGTATAAACATTGCACTGTAATCAAAGTTAGGGAGTAAAATTCATTAAACAATATTTAACACAAGTAAGTTTTCATTTCTATTATTTCTCTTAATACAAATTATCGTTTTGTAGCTATCGTTGTATACTTACATGGTATACTTTTAAGAAACAAACATTACAGAAACAAATAAATATAAAATAAATATAAAAATAAATGAAAAGTGTGAAGAAACAAATGGTATACTTTTAACAGAACTAAAATTCTTACAGGTACAACAAAAATTAATTAATACCAATTTAAAAATTAACCAAAAATAAAAAAGTTGATTTTAAAATTGAATTAAGATAAAACATGGGATATTATATGCACCGATACCATTCTACACTGAAAGAATGTGACACTACTCCCACCAAGTCGTTGTTATTTCGAGCAAACCGTTTCGAGCATTGAAAAATAGAATCCGAAATCCTTAGTAAAGTTTCCGGGAAGAAGTTGCCGGAACAGATTTCAAATTCATGAAATTGTAATTTTCCCGCTGCACGCCTCCTGGCGCGAAATATTATGTGCGTGAATTTAGTAACTTTGAGAAGTGCAGGGAACGTGGAAAATCAAGGGAGTAACCGATTTTATGAAACCGTGCATACCTAGATGCCATGGAAATTCTTGGGAAAAATATCAAAGGGTGCAATAACCGACGAATTTATTAAATTTCCCTTATTATATATGCATTAGAAAACGAAATTGCGAAGCGGTTACTCCGCGTCTAAACGTGCCTTTAACCCTTCGTCCTTGAATATGTATTTTTCCCCTAAATCAGAGAGGGCCAAGCTGCTTTCAAGTGAAATCGAAGGTTTTCAGTGGAAGAAATAAGATAACCACTAATAACAATAATGATGAGCATTTAACTTCTCAGCCATGAACAAAGATCCTCGTGTAGTACCATTTTCCTTTATCTTTAATCCTTTTAATACTATGGAGGTCACCAGTGACCCCCAACCGAATCGAATTACTATAGTTCATTCAATTAAACGATGATTATTTGAAAACATTTCTACATTATAAATAATGCCACCTAATGTGGTGACATTCAGCTAGATAAACGTGCAATAACAATAATGCAATTCAGTCAAATGATTGAATATTATATTTTTTCTATATTGTGTATTTTGCTCTATGAAATCGTGCGACATTCGGCGTTTTAATGCTAGATCTACCAGACGGTTCAAAATGGTCCATTTCTGATTCCTTATTTTTCAAATATTGAAATGATAACAAATTAATTTCTGAGGAATTATTGAGGAAATTGTTTTCGTAATACACGAACAAAACAAACATAAATTAGTCGACATCTCAGTAGATGCACTTTTAGCGTTTTTACAAAAGAATTAGAAAAAGACAATTCGATTGCTCGGTAATTTTAGTGTTAAGGTATTTCTTAGCTTTCCGGTAATTTAAAATGTTCGTGGTACCTATATGTACTATTCAGGACGATAGGGTTACAAAAATCTTTTTACGTAATATGATTCGTATCGAGCGAAATTTTGATAATCGATATAAATGAACGGTTGCATTAATGCACTTTCGTGTCGGTGTTCACAATTGCATTGATGTTTCTGAAACGCACCGTTAAATAACACTTCATGGTGCAAAGCATGCAAATCATCCCCCAGGGACTTTGTAGGCTACGTTCTCCTGACGTCATCATGTATATTTCATGGACGCGCACGAACGTTGATATCGTTCCCGAACAATTTTCGATCGTTCCACTTTTTCTTCGATGAACCTTTTCTTCTGTTGTATTTTAAAATTTGCCAATTTCGCTTTACGATGGAACTGAAATTGCAATAGGTGTTTTACGAGAATATTTTGTGGAAAATTAGATTATTGATGGAAACATTTAGTATCATAAAACTTGTTACACTTATTCATTTTTTATTATTATTATTCATATTGATGCTCTTTCTGTGATGGAAATGATTGTGCAATTAAAATTTATTGTTAATATAGATATTTGTTTACAATGATGTGTGAAGCAATTTTACATACGTGCATGCGTACAGAGTTGTAGGAAAGAGGAAAATAAAATTCTATTTTTTTCTTATTAATATTTAATAGTTAGAATAAATATTGATTTATTATGAATGTTGAAACTCTTGTTCTGTTTGATGGTTATTAAGAATGAAGTAGTTCTAGTAACTGCATCTTCAAAGGAAGTGCACGAGTCGTCTCTAATTAAAAGTGAAAATGAAGTGTGCCTCGGAACATTTTTTGAGATAAATTCAAATACGTCCACAAAGATTGATGCGTTTCGGGTGTAGTTTTGCCTTTGAACATTGTTCAAACGTATTTAAATACTAATAATATTATTATAATTTACATCATTGTGACGAGGAAGGTCTATAGAAGAATGCTGTGCAAGAAAACTTCGAGAAATTTTCGTAATTCAGACACGACAAATGTCCAACGTTGAAAATTTGGGTATTTCTTCAAAATTGATTTTTTAAAAAACTGAGGATGACGGAGAAAAACAAATTGCATGTTTACAATTCAAAATAAGAAATACTATGAGAATCATCTCTAAAATTTTCAAAACAAACAGAAAGGTAAATTTTAGACCAGTGTTATTAATAACAGAAATGAGAGAAAATTAATAATAACGTTGTTGATCAAATAACTTTGGTATTCTAACGTACCAGAAAGGTGCGTATTTGCTCGGTGAACGCTAAGCTGCAAGTAAATTAGGATATATTCTGTGGTATTCTATTAAATCAGAAGGTATTAAATAAATGTTGACATACGTACAGCCTGCTCTTAATGCGATTTCTTGTTTGCTCATAGATTAACGAAGGTTAATTATCGCGAATCACGGATAATATATTATGATCGGATATTATAATATTTGCGAATAAATTGTTTCTGTGTGCTCTTTGTTCTAAGAATTATTTACATTTATATCTATTTGTTGATGGTACATAAAATATATCTTGTAATTAATGGTACAATTGGATTTCGTCATTTTTTAAACAATTTTATGAATATCAGTGGTACAATCAACAAAATTGTATTATACGGGAAAAAATGATTCAACAATGTATAACGAAATTTTTTCATTTAAAATTCTATTTTTTAGGAAATCCAATTTAGAAACTCGAGCACTGACTATCTAGTGAACGACAGAATACGTTCAAATTCGATTATTTAGAAAACGAGGTCGCAATCGAAAAGATTATATTTCATATCTTTGAATTATATTCGTGTGTAGATTAATTCTTTATCAATTGAAGTATTTATGTAAGTTATAAATATATCAAATTGAAACTTTATTACATCTTTTTGATTGATTGTTTTACGCAGTGTGACACTTTTCTCGGTTTTTCAGTGAACGTTATCTATACATTCATTATTTTAATTTTTTTTTATAGAAAAAGTATAATTATTATTATTCATACGCAAACATAAAGTAAAAATTTAATTGCTTATTTAACGAGTACGTTCTACTTTTATTATTAATTACGAACATTGGTACTTGTAGGTTGTGTACCTACATAATTTATTTCATCTATGTTAAAAGTGTACCCAGTACTACATACGCATATATGTATATATATATATACATATTAATACAATTGAGTACGTATTACAAATTTTTACTTGCATTCTGCATAAAGTTTTTACTAATTATCATCTCCATCATTTTAAATATTCAATAATTAAATATTCAATTCCATTCAAGAAGATTAGAAAAAGATATTATATTAACACTACAACTACCGCATCAGTGAAGAAACAAATTAGAAATAAATGACTGGTTTCGATGTTTTTTTTCTCAATTATTGATATTTTAAAAGCATTGAATATACGAAATGATCTTGAAAATAAATGGTTTCACTTGAATAATAACACGAATGTCTGCTGAAGCTGAAAATAATCTATAGTTGCAATTTTTATAGGGACTGCATATTAATCGCATCAAATGCTCGGTAGTTCCAGTGTTAATATTATATTAATACTCCATTAATAGTTCATTAAAAAAGGAACCCTTGGATAATGTAGAACGGTAACTATTATAATCAGTAACTTGCTTAAAAAATAGACTTCATAATCTGAAGTTCAGTTCCTCTTAAAGTCAATAGCCCGTATAATTTTCATTTCAAAATAGGTCATTTGAACACTTGTACAGTTACTAAATTAAAAGTAGCTTTTAAATATTTCATCCTTTCCGGTTTCAATGCAACGTACACTGCAGGTCAAAAGTTCGGAACCACTTGATAGTAGCACATAGTATTAAAAGTTTTTCTTTTAACCAGTTAATTGTGTAAAATGGTACTAATTTTTTCAGCGATTAATTATTTATTTCTTCAGATAAACGTGTAATTCTTAGTTGTGCTTTAATTTTTCGTTGAAATATATTACAGATGAATTTGCTCCGTGTTTAATCAGTACGCACTTTATTATTTGATTTTATTGCGTGCAGAGTGAGAGATTTTTCAAACTAAATTCCACAGTTAACAGATTAACCGATGTATTATTAGTCCAAAACTTTTGACTGACAGGGTACTTAACTTCTTTCGATGTTACCAAAATGTGCATGTACCGGAATACAGATCATAAACATCATTAAGAGCGAAGTCGAATCGTGAATGGGCATGCGTAATCAGATTTCTCTAATTTTCACGGAATCGTCTACCGGAGACCTTTTACCAGTGCAGGTAATTATAGGATATGCTTGGATCTTATTACACGGTTACTATGCTTTTAATAGCTTACCAACCAGCCGCGCCGCCACCTTCAGCAGGTTAATTGCGTTAGTTGAGCACTTCGTCATCTCTCACCTCATTCGTCATCTTACCACCAAGTACTGCAACTTCGTTTCTGTATAGGGTGGACCATGCAAATAGGTTCACGTAAATACACTACCCTTCATAAGTAATTGCACACTTGCTGGAATCTGGTCAAGAGCTTCTTATAATTATCTGAATTTTCATGTGTAACAGAAGTGCACATTGCACGGTTAAAAGTGAATTTTTAACTGTTGTAAATGTTCAAATTTCACCTTTTGGAAAGCATGTTTTCAACGTTCTTATTTTGTTAGAAGTTCCAAGCACGTAACATTTTATTTACAGTAAAATAGTTGAAATTCATACAATTAATGATTCTAATTTAATTTTAAATACGATAATAAAAGTTTAGTTTATTTATAGACAAAAATGTAATACGCATATATTATGAGAATAATATGATATAATGTATAGAATTTGTGTAATACATATTATGATATAGTTTTTGTATTGAATAATTTGAAGAACATACACATTTCATAAATTACTTTTTGGAGTTTTGTGAATATAGAAAACGTGCAATTCCTATTTAACCTTTTTTAACAGTTCTCGAGATACTGTATGGGACAGAAAATTCTGTATTCTCTTTAAAAAATAATTTCACTCTCCAAAAACGTATCACATAACGAACGAAAGATAGTCGCGTGTTATGCATAAATCTTTTTACCCACATATAAAGTTTCATAATGTTCTTCATTTTTAGCTTCCGCAATTTTCTAAACATCCGTTGTTAAAGAAATATAATGGTATACACCTTTGTTAAATTCCATTTAAAATCCTTGTTATGACTCTGACACTACATTACAAGACAAAGGATTAATAGTAACAAAAACTGTTAGGACATTTATAAATAATATGGTTTCTTATGCTTTTTTCATTTTTACAAATTAATGTAAACAAAATTTTTGTTAATATAATATGTAGCTGTTATTAAAATTTTAAATAATAAACGAAAATACATTATAGATTGCAAAGGGGTTTGTTTATCGTAGTCTTTAAAAATAAAAGAAGCATTAACAAACCATGCTATTTATGAAATTAAGATAAACAAAACATTTGTTTAAATCTAAAATTATATTCTCCTTCATTGTCTACAGATTAACTAAGGAGAATATTAAAACAAAAGTTTAAAAACAAAGACGTATTTAACCCTTTCATTCTGAATGCTACACGTAGGTGCCACTAACATTAAAATGTATGAAGATTAAAGATAAAGAAAAATTACACCACATGGGGATCCTAGCTTATGGCTGACAGTTTAACTTATTTGCATCATACGAAAAAGTGGAAAAATTGGTCCTTATCACCAAAAATGTTTTTCATTGCATTAAAATAAAAATAATTCAAAACGTATAAAAAATTAAAAACAAAGTGTTGTAAATAAAGAATTCATAATTTTATTTAGCGCAATACAGTTAATACACATATTCTAATAGTTTTGAACGTTTGCGAGTTTTCTTCGATGTTTTAATGAATACTGAAAAATGTTGACCAGTAAATCTTGATAATAATGATGGACATGGCGTAACTTGTGTTCTTGTTCGTATGTGCTCTAGTTATAATGCCCCAAAAATTGGCGCACAAATACGTGCTCCGGTGATACAGACCAGGAAAAATCCGCGTGTATATATACTAGTGATACTAGTTATTCTAGTGACATTGCATAGTTTCCAAATTCCATATTCAGGGATGAAAGGGTTAAAAACGCATTATATATAGGGTGTCTCAATATTTACGTGAAACAGTGTACGTTTGCTTCGCAAGGAGTTTAGCGAGGAGTCAATTAAGCCGGATAAGATACGCGGCAAGCTGAATTTTCGCGCGAGGGACGCTCGGATGGTGTTTACCGGTCGTTACTTGAACCGGTTAAGGACCTTGCGAAATTTTCCACGACAGCTGGGAGCCTAGGCAAGCCGTTGAACGTAATTTTAGAAATGGACAAAGTATCGTTTGCGTCGAGACGCGTTAGTTCTGTTCCAACTTCCGCGTCGAGTTCCATTTGTCATTATACTAAACTTCTCCGCGGCAACTTTCCGCCGTCGAGCCCCGAAATTTCCCTGTACTAGGCGGGCGCGGCCTGGAACGCGCTAGTTTGCGCTCCCCGTTCACTAAATATTTATACATCTCGTTAACAATTTAAGCTAGCTGACTGAAAGTGGCACCCGCCTAAGTTTCGATTAATATTTCACCCATATGCGATCGTTTCGATAATCATCTTATAGCTACGACGGCGTTTCTTTGAGATCAAATCTCAGTTATAAATACCTGTGATATGGGGAATCAGCAAACCGATAAATCGAAACGATTTTTCCTTTCTGAACAGGTATTATTAACCAGTTAACTGTGTTTGACGAGTATATACGTTATTTTAAAGCTTGAAATGATACTGACTCTTTCAACGATAAATCATTAATCTTTGTAGAGAAATATTCTTTTTCGTTTTGTTATAGATTTTCATTAAAATATATTGTAAGTGCATTTGGCCTGCATTTGACGAGTATACACTTCATTATTTGACTTTTTAAAATTCACGGTACTTCATATAGAAGCCTGTGAGTCTATACTTAAAGGTTAAATATATCTTACAGGTGTAACATTGTTGTAAGCAAATCCATTGAGTCTATACAGCATGTCAGATTACGTGTAATGAGCATTTTAGAAGGTGACTTTTTTTAAACAATTGAAATAAAATATTCAAATTTAATAACGATTATTGCTTTTTTATTAAAATTTAATTTTTGATTAAATTATACTACAGTCAGTCATTGATATTGTTTTTTTATTTTTTTGTGTTTCGTTTAAAATTATTTGCAATATTACGAGTCAAAATAAGATGAAAATTAAAAATAAAGTTACAAGACAGATCTCTATCTTTGTCTACCTTACGCTGCATCGATGCTTGCGCCTGTACTGACCTACCTCACGCGCGGCAATATTGGCGAATCTATTTTATCATTGAAGAAGAAAGAAATTCAATGAAATTTTTAATCGTTAATAACTACGTCACTTTTGGTTTTCGCCTTACCTTGACATGTGAAATCATGGGTAAATTATTTACTATACGTAGTCGAATACTGTATATATTACCGGCGTAAGCTTTCGAGGGATAAGAGAGAACTGCCGGAAGTAAGACGGTAAGAAATAAGCAAGACGAGACAAGTAGAGTGAAGGAAACGGAAGACAAGACAAGTAAAGGCACGGAAGACAAGCCAGGTAAACAGAAGGTACACGTAGAAGACAAGATTCATGCGAGTTTGTAGTACACGCGCAAAACAAGTTCAATGTTGAATAGGGTTAAGTTAGGGAAGCACAGCCGCTGCTAAATTATTTCGTTTTCGTACGAACCCTACTGCGGAACGACAGTTTACTTACACTGTTTGAGCTAATAATTCTATTATTTGTTATTTAAATGTGTTTAAATATGTCGGATTATTTATTTATCGATTATTCATGTCGGAACATTTATTTATTATTCGCTATACATTTTTTTATTGAACCCCCGAGAATGCACATATTGAGATTTCAATTAATTTACAATACAATTTGCGTGTGATTAAATCAATTTCTCTAGTATTGTCTCAGATAAGCATCTGTTATTTTTTCAATAATTGCTTTAGTGTTAAGTTAAATGTGTTACTGTTAATTGAGCAATATACAGATTTGAACAAATTATATATGTAGGTATTTTAAATGGTATTGACTGCAGATATGATTAATATGATGCTAAATCGCTTTATTATAGTATACGTATAAAATATTTAAAAATCAATCATTTATTGTAAACGAAGTCAAATTCATACTGAATATATGCATTGATTAAGTAAGTTTATATTTTGGGATTCTAATATAATATTGTAGAATATATAATTGATTTTGTTTCTGCATTAATTATCGTTTGGCATTGGATATAAGTAATACAGGTACAGAATTATTTTTTAACAAAACATTTCCCAGTTAACAGTGTTGCTATTAACGATGTTGCGAATATTTTATTGATCATGTACAAACAGGCGGATGTGAAATTTTGTTGTAACCTGTATAAAATAATTTTAATAAAGATATATAATTTCTACAAAATTTGTACCATCAATATGTTATGACGAATATATCATTCAAATTGAATGCATATTTTTAAAATAAAAAGGTAATAAAGAGTGAATAGTCTTTGTCTTAATTTTTAGTGAATATTCCAATAAAAACTTTTTTATTGCAAAATGAACAAGTAGATATTATAGGATCAATTGTATTCTATGTATTAAGATTTAATAACAATTTTTATTCTTCCTTTGCTTGCTGTAAATGAGACTGCTTTGCGGTGGATTCATTTTGAATATTAAGCTAGTAAATTACATAAAATAACTTAATATTCTTTCAGCAGAGAACCGACACGACATATCCAATAATCTCGAGGCCGGGGATTAAGAGCGTAAGTCAGGTAACAGAAGTTTTTAACAGGCCTGCTGGAAGTTTCAGAAATATTACTTTAAAACGTTTCGCGTTGCGCTATTACCTGCAAAATCGATTTCAAGTTTCCCGAGGTTAATGCGCGGCCATGCTGTAAATTCAACTGTGGCGAGAATAATTTCAAATTTGAACGAGACAGTCTAAGCGGAAAGTAATTTCGGACAAGTTACAACTTCGATATTTAGTTTCTTCGTGTATACAAATTGCACGCGAATCTACACGAATACCTGTTCAGGACAACAGAATCTTCTGCTTTTGAATTTAAGTACGCAACAATAAACGTGCAATATTACATAAGCTTGATATCGCAATTATCGTTTTATCTCTTTATCACTCAATCTATTAAAACTATGTAAAACTATGAAAAACTATGTAAAACTATGTAAAACTATGTAAAACTATGTAAAACTATGTAAAACTATATAAAACTATATAAAACTATATAAAACTACATAAAGCTATATGAAACTATATAGAAGTATATATTGCACTTTCTGTCGTGGATCTCTTTAAATTTGTTGGATAATGTATTTAACATTAGAAGTACCGTACTACTAAAAATATCTGCTTTTTAATTTCCTATCGTGTGATTACTGGTATCATAAAAGCGGTAAATATTTCAGATTACTTAAAAAATTAATGATTTCATTAATTTATCCATTACAATTACATTTCACACTTACAATCACATTTCATAATTACAATTACATTTACAATTACATTTACAATTACATTTACAATTACATTTACAATTACATTTACAATTACATTTACAATTACATTTACAATTACATTTACAATTACATTTACAATTACATTTACAATTACATTTACAATTACATTTACAATTACATTTACAATTATATTTACAATTACATAATATTATGAATACCAATGGAAATTTTAAGAAATGTTCCTACTTGTACAATTGTTGAAAAGAGTATATATAAATCACATTAAATACTTGATAGTTTAGTGTTAAAAATACGATATCACTGAATTCTGCAATCTGCGCCTGTTTACGATAAGCGGAAATGATAATCGGTTTAAGATACATTTTTTTGTGTTTACAATTTAGTGGATGGAATGAATTTAATTGAATGCTGGAACATATCGACGAAGATATTGTTTCATAAACAGAGAAGAAAACTGATATAACAACTTGTCCGAGATTTCTAACAGTTCCAAGAAGTTCTTCATAGTATCTTAATTAAACTTTCTGGTTCCTGGACGCCCTTTCAAAGCCTCTGGTTCGTTATTTTCCACTACAGTAAACTTTACGATAAGAAAAATAATATTTCTACTACATCATAGCAATGAAAATATTTAAATTGTGACGATTATTAAAAGATGTATAAATGTATATTATTAGAGTTTCTATGATTAGTATTATCTAAAGATATTAAAAATTAAACAATATTAAACATTTTTATAAAACTTCATTAAAAAATATCATACAATATTATTTAAGCTTTAATTATATAAATTACTAATATAGATTTAAATTTACCAAAGCATTTGTACCTTAGTAATTATCCATGTGAAGGCACACATAAAATTTATATTGAATTAGAGAAATTATATCGGGTTTGAGAATGCATAAATATCTAATTCAATCTACTATGGTGTTATTGTTTGATTTAATCTATTAGTTCAGTTTCAGTAGTTGTAGTCATTTCATCGTATCGTTCTGAATATTGTTTTATTAAATATTATATCAACATAGAATACATGAAAATCATATGTATAGAATAATCATTAAAATTTAAATGAAAATAACGAATATTCTTTCCCCCGTGACAAAAAGATAAAATATATTGATTTCTTGCAACAGAGAAATTGTACAAAACTGTATAAATGACAAACATATTTAATATTTTTAACAAAAGAGGTAATAATAAAAATTATCAGAAAATTTCTTCAACGCTTTAACTATTTTTATAAGAAACACTGTTTTACTCTATTTTCGTTAGGAAATAAAAGAAGTTTATTAGACTTAAATAAGTATGTTATAATTATGTATATTATAATGTATCGTAATTAAAATAAATTACATACATAATATGATTTATAAAACAGATAAAATTAACTCGCAAGTTCAAAAACTTTCCGCTAAAAAGTGCAATATTATTCCATTATACCTTAAATTTATTATTCCTCCGACGAATAATTTCATCTGTCATTCTCGCGATGCCACGAGATAAGTAATACAACCCAGCAAACCAATTTACTTGATAAGCTGACGATCGGATATCTCCGTCCTTGACCAGTGAGTTGTGTTTGATGAGTATACTTGTCACAAAGAAATGGCAAGGTTTTGTGTTATGACGAGTATACTCGTTCAAAAGCAGCTAATTGCTTAGAGGAATATTTCTTTTCGAAATAACCGAATTTACAAGTATACATTACTTGACTGAAAATTTTTGAAAATTTTATTTATAGCATGAACACGTACACATATCAGAATAAGATACACACTTTTCAGAGAGGTCACAACAGCTAACAATTAACCCTTTTGCTATAATGGATAAGATATCTCGTGGTCATGATATTGTCGTACAATGCTATGGATGAGATATTTCCTGCAGCTTCATTATTGATATAAAATATTTTATTTGACAATCTGAAACAAATAATCGATTTTTAAGACATGTCATCATTGGTGGAAGGTGCTTAATGATGATAAATACAAAATACTTTATATGTTACGCAATTATAGTTTTTATGGTTTATTTGGTATGAAATGCTTAAAAGCATGGTGAAATGTATAATGCGACGGAAAAATTTATATAAAAAATATCTGATTTTCTTCCGCTGATCATTGTTCTTATAAACTATACATTCTATTGTTGGATGAGATGTTTTTCTGTGGATTGTATTTTTTTACATTAAATCTTCTACATCGATTACAATTGTCCATCTTACAGTACACGAATGATATAGGTACTGTAATATAGAAGTAATGTTAATAGGCGAGCTATTGACGCAATGAAAATATTTTGCAAGTCTCCTATAGTGTTTACAGTTCTTGTCATTCGTCAGACTCTAACTGTGTAAAAATAAAAATTCGAATTATGTAAGACATGGAGTATTTTATATTTATCATCTTTAAACACCGTTCACCAACGATATGTCTTAAAAATCGATTATTTGTTTCAGATTGTCAAATAAAATAGTTTATATCAATAATAAAGTTGCACGAGATATCTCGTTTATAGCATTGTACGATGACATCGTGGTGACGAGATATCTCGTCCGTGGCATCATTTCTTCGACATTATGGAACCAAGATATCTCGTCCATTGTAGCGAAAGGGTTAATAAAACAACTATCAATTTCGTTCGGCAGGGAGCACGTTGTCGTCGCTTTTCGAAAATTTAATGCCGCGTTCCACGCCTACGCCTCGGAAATACGAATACGACGGCCCAGTTCACGCGTGCCACGGTAATTATAACGTTATTGCCGCTATTAATGAGCAATTTCAGGGCTTCTGTGCCGTCGCGCAAAGCCGCCGTAAACTCCAAGTACATTATACAAAGTTGCCTTATACAATTTGCCGGGCTAATTAAGTTAAAGTGTTATGCCGCGCGTGGCTACGCGATACTCCCGGCTGTCGGCCCGGCCCGTCAGACCTTTCCGATCCCCCTAACTGCCTTTTTTCCCTGTCCGGCTCTGAAAAACCACCAAGAAAGCGCGTCGGCGAAGTATTTCATGAAAACCCCGTGCATAACAACCGGTAAACCGGAGTCTTCAACTTCGCCAAAGTTGCGCGAAGTCTTTTAGGATTTTGTAGATTTCTTCGGCGAAACGTTTCCTCGTGATTTGAGGCCGGGGACTCGTGAATTCCAAGCGGAGAATTACCGGTTTAATTAGCGGACCACGTGTTTTATGTAATTTGTTGAGTGAGCGAGTGTAAGAACGACGAGAGAAAAAATGTTTTAATCTTTTAGCCGCGGATCAAGCTGCAATAGCGTTCTGCTTCTCCCATTAACTCTTTCAGACTTGACGCATATTATAATGTATATTGTTTTACTGCTTTCAACATCTGGTAAAAAATTTAACCTTTTAGCTACTATTCGCCACTATAGTGGTTTTCGTGTGTATCATGTTTTTGTGCGGTCACTATAGCGGCACAATTCTTATGTCTATAACTGTGCACGTTATAGTGTAATCTAACGTAATTATACAGTAGAAAAATCTATCAGTCTCAAATCGCAGTACTACATTTATGATATGCAGACCGTGTCAAAGCATGCCATACAGAGGTGTAGCTTCGTGGCTAGTCCCGTAATAGCTAAAAGGTTAACTCTTTGCACTCCAGAGGTGCCTCTCAATCATAAATTGATTTGACATGGCAAAATTGTAAAGTTTGATATTTAGTATTAAAGTGTGTATAATGCATCAATATTTGAAATATTGAAAGAAAATAGTGTCCTTCTTCAATGTATGTGCGATTTCTGGCCAACTCAATTTTAGATGTCGTCTGCATCTCAACAGAAAATATTGAGTATTTTTAGTGAAAAACTTTTGGAGTGCAAGGGGTTAAACTATGACAGGTAGCCGTATATACACCGTGTATTCGAACCTGTTTCTATTATAAAAGTACTGTCCTCCAATGACGCTTGGTGTTCCGGCACGGTTTATTTAGTTTAGACGAAGAAGTAAATTTTGGAAGCATTTTATTGCTAGCTGCAATCCTTAAATCCGATATCATAAATGACCAGCTGTCGAAACTAACATGTCATAAAAAAGCGGCAGCTCAACCACCTAAACCCCCAAGCGCACAGCCACCGGTACCTTTGCAGGTCAGAAGGGACAACGTACCCTCTACCTCCACTACTAGTAATGTGAGCGTAGGTTAAAAAACTATAACTAGCAACACCCCGAGCGTTTTAGCTTCTGATTTGTCACTAAGGACACCGCCCTATCTCTGTATTTTTATATATATATAGAGAGACATTGAGACAGATAGACAGACAGACAAACATCACAAGTTCATAACAATCACGCTGTACTCACTGGACAACACACACACTTTAACCTTGTAAACACATACACGTTCCTTTCACTCAATATTCAATAAATACAGTCCACTTTCGAACAAGAAAAGGAGAAGCCTTTTTTCATCACATCCATTTCACACAAGGTTAATTCGGCGTGTGAAAGTGTTACGCCAAGTCCACTATTACTGCCTGGACAGCGTGCACGACCACTTGGTATCTTGTCCGTCGGATTGAAGGGGAAAGTGCGGCAAGGAGACACGTCCATTTATAAATACAATCGTGTTTGTTAGAGTGGCTGATTCGCGTAAACGAAGAACAAAGTCGAAGAATGAGTATAACGAAAAGAAGCGAGATAAATAGCATAGAGAGTCGAAACGCGGGACTTCAAAGCGATGCCGCACGCGTTAAATATAAACATACAATAAAGGAAATATCAATTTCATTCATTTCAATCTTACTTTCTCAAAAGCAGTGTCAGTGGATTGTTGAGATTGTCGTGATTAAAATAAGTCTAAACACCATGTACATCGGACTAGTTTTTCCGACTTACTCTAATTAACAAAATTGAAAGTTCATGTCTTTAAAATCGATATTCGGTTGCAATGGGTTAATATTACCGGCACTTTGTATAGATATTCCTATTCTCATAATACCCAGTTCAATAACTGGCTACAAAATGAAGGTAAGTAAGATAGAAGACATATTTTTCTAAGTGAAAACAGAAATAGAAAGGAAAGACAAAAATGGAAAAATTGATTAATCGGACAATATAGGAATTGATATAAAGTTAAATAAACGAAACGTATAATACTATCATTGTATAATCAACCAAATGAAAGATGAAGTAATAGAATGTATGAAAAATTTGATAGGATAATTTCGCATTTTATTTTTCTTATAAAAAATTGTGTGCTATTCCGTAACAAGTATGATATCACCTATAAGTGTTCATTCACTCAAATGTGTATAACGATATTAATAAATCAACGAATTTTATTTAAACTCATCCCACAAGAAAAACGTAGAAAACGAAGTTAGTTCGTAATTGGTCATCGAAAATTCTCCAAGAGAGAATTAATCTAATAAACCGAACCTTTCTTCGACGATGGGGCAAATACTTGAAACTAAGTGTGCAAGTAATTTCAAACTTCTGAATGATTGTATATAAAGCCATCCAAATTAATCACCATTATTTTCAATCCACGCATCACTTTTAAATTATAGTGTTTCACTGTTCTTTTTCAAAGTTTACAAAGATAATTCATATCGTAACATAACAATGGCACAATTAAAAGTTTCGTGTGACTAGAGATGTATTTTAGAATGTGAGATTATCCTCTAGGCTTTATTGTGTACCAGCTTCCGTCACAAAATTTGTTATAGAAATTTGCAAACCAGTCGGTAATAAGCAGCCTCTAGTTGGCAATAACTTTGTCAAGGTTTCTCTGGTTGCCGATCGATCCTTAAGTTACATAGAAACGCCGGAGTTGCACTGAATGCGCAACTGTCTTCTTCGAGGCGTGCCTTCAATCATATACAGCCGTGGAACACAGTGTGGTAGTCCGTGAAACTTCGCCCGAAAGTTCCTAATTTCACATGGACAGTCCCGACCAGAAACGGACTCTTTGAAGTGAACGCTGCGTGAAGGAACGCTTTGGCTTCGATCCGATCACGTAGATCGTTCAAATCCACGCTTTTGTCCCGCTTGCTCTGTGTTAGCCTTTGTGCAGCCACGACCACACTGTACATTTTATGCTGTTTTAACGGATGTAATTGTACCACATAAACAATCAGACAGACATTTTAACTTGTTAATTGTGGAACTTAGTTTGAGAAAACGTAGAACAAATGCACCCGGAGTATATTTTAATGAAAAACCACAGCAAAACAAAGAAGAATTACATGTTTATCTGAGAAATAAAGAATTCATCGTTGAAAAAATTAGTATCATTTCTGTCTTTAAGATGACATGTATACTCGTTAAACGCAGTTAACAGGTAAATTAAATTTCGGTAGTTCCGCGTAAGATGGCCATATTTTCTTTGAAACTAAAAGATTCGAATGAAAATTAAAAGAATTATGTTAGGAATATTCAAAACGCGCACCAAATCTCAAAGCATTTATTCTCTATCTAATCTTGTAAGCTTTTAATCTTGTTAGAAATGAAATCTATTTTGTTTCAAACAGTTCTTTCTTTTTTTAAATAAAGTTTATTTAAAATATACTTCGTTTTATCAAATTGAAACGCCAGATTTGATTTCTAAGTATAAACTTTAATTACTTTCATACAAAATAGTCGATAGGAATTAAAATCAAAACTGAAAAAATATTAATTGGTAATTGTAACTGCGTAAGCTGTTTGTGCAAGATAATTAATGTGAATATCTCTTATGAAATAATCCTAATGCATATCATTTCCTAAATGATTTTTAAAAATTTTCTTCAATTTCTTCCTTATTTACGGAAAGAATGTATTGGAACCGTATGAATTTACTTAGTTATTGTTTACTTAGTCATTGGTATGTACAAGATTTTATGTGATATTTATGAGGAAAATAATAAAATAATACGGGCTAATTCATTTTTTATGGTACCACATAATACTACTATACTACATATAATATAATAATACTAAGTTCACTGAACTCATTCGTCGCCAAGAACAGAAAGCTGTAATCATTATGAAAAGATATGACAATGCAATAACAAAAGTATTTATACCAAAGAAAGACTACCAAACATACAACAATTTTGCGGACACTATACAGATTACTTTAGAAATATAGTTTTATTAATTCATACTTCATTTACATACTCTTTATTTCTGCGTTTGTTGTCGCACATTCAATTAACCGCACAGTGTTATAATTTTAATCTTGCATTTGTTTTAACAGTCAGGTAATTCATATTCCAATTTCATTATATACACTAATTTTCATTTACCCTGTACAAACTTCATACGCGCAGTTCACTGCATTACATCACGGATAATAAAAAGTTTATCCTTGGTCTACATAGCGGACAAATAACGGTTATCTTTTTATTGTTATTGCGAACGTTACATTCAGAGGCTGTTAAACATTAAGCAACATCCTTTGTTACATCTGGTGATGGGTATTCACCGCGACGCGATGCATCACGCGAGGATCGTAAACGCGTCCATTACGCTCGCGTTCCGTACACAAGAATTCATCGATAACAAGCAAATGAGCGACACCGAAATTCTCGCGGTTAATGAATTCTATTTCGTCCGGCGACACATTAATCAGGGTAATGGAGGCGGGATCTTCGGCCGGGGCCCAACGCGTTGCAAAACGCCGACCGGTTGTCATGATACCGGCGCACAGCTCATTTGTTGTTTGACGTTTCCGGTGACGCGAAGTTGATAAACCAGAGAACAATTGACAGTCCGCATGAATATTACAACGGATGCGTACGAGCCGTAGCTAGTCGTCAATCTGCCAACGTCCGTTTAAATTATGTCAAGAGTAGGAGCATCCTGGATTCATCGATCGGATGGGACAGTTTCTCGATCTTCAAACACAATTATCGATGAAAATTGTAAACTCATCGTGGTCCGCGTAATTTTGTAGGACTGATCAGAATCTGATCGAGAAATGTGATTGTAAAATTTGCAGGTGTAAAAGAAAATAAGGTAAAGGCATCAGTATTTGACTATTTATCTGAGAAACATAAAAAATAAGGTTTGAAAAGTAATAATTTTTCGGTAAAGGCTCGATAGATATGCTGCAGCAATCGATTCAAATACGAAACACTTTTACTTGAATTAAATTGTTTATCATAAAAACTAACAATTTATTTCATTGACGTTGGTTTGTTTCATAATCGTTGCAAATAAACAATATTAAAGTAAACATCTTTAGTGTTCTTGGTTTTACTATAAGTGGTCAACTGCTAACTAGCGTGTGATCAATTACTAGTTTTCTCGTTTTAAAGGATGAATAACTTCTGATATTGTTAGTAAAAATTGACAATTATTCTGTAGTATGCGGAATTCAATAATAAAGTAATTGTTTATGAGAGCAACTGGTGATGCAGTAATAGAAACATTTATATTTAAATCATTCACTTTTATGTATTGAAAATGATTTCATAACACTAAAACTACCAAGCAATTAGAGTGACTTATTTACTATTTTTTATAAAAATTACAACACTACGTTCCATGAGATTCGAAGGGTCTCCTAGTCTTGCATCTGTGCAAAAACATAAATGCAATTGAGAATCTCTTGCAGAAACGGCTACATAATTTAAATACCTGCAAAATAAAAATTCTGAACTGGGTCGATTTGACTCGTCTGGTAGTTTTAGTAGTAAAACAATAGAAATAGTGATCTATATTATATTTATTGTATAAATTTGCTTTGGAAGCTTGTTGAAATATTACATAATCGAAGGAGTAGTTTCGGATTACTTGGTAAAATAGCCGAACTGCTGGAAGAAAGCTCTATTTCCTCTTTAAAAGTCACAATATCTCTTACTCTCTATTGAAACGAAGTCTAACGTAATATCCTAAGTTCCACTCCATTATTTTCTTCTACGAAGATCTTATCCGTGACAAAATTCTTCTCTTCTCGCGCGGAGACACGCCTTTTAAAAGAAAAAAGGCTTATTACTTCTCGCACTGTGAAATTCGCCATCTGTCTTTAATAAATCCACAGGTATTCGCCGGGAATGGACAATGAGTAATTCGGTCACAAAGAATGCTTATTTTGTGGATTAAGTTTTCCTCGAATAGAATGAAATGAAACAAAATGGGACAACGGCAAATTGGATCAATTTCTCTCCGGGTTTCAAAGAATCCATGTTTTTCTGCATATTCCAATCTTATTTATAAAATTGTTAGGTAGAATTTAATATTCGAAATGTGTACCTGAGTATTTAATACAATTGATGTACAATTCTTATAAAATGTATAACAAAAGTTTTTTAAATTTCTGTTGATATTCGTTATAGTGTTTAAGTGAAACTATTACTTATTCATATAATTTTTGATATTTAACACCTTTATGATATTAACAATTGCAAAATGAGAAAGCTGGAACTAGTTATTTTAATTCAAAATAAAAATAATTAACTTAATTTTAAATAAAAATATGAAGATACAAACTTGTTCTCGTGACGAAGATTTTACTATTACTAATACAGTAATTACCAATACAATAAATGAAAATAAAATTTCGTTCAAACCAATACTTGATTGAATGAATTATTAGTTAAATACAGGAGATAATGAAAAAGCTACTGTAAATGATTGTGCATCAATATTGAATTCATATGGGCAAATGATAAATGCGTTACCTGATAATAAATTCTTGTTAATTTTATTATCACGACAAAAAGTTGCACGATACTTATCGTTAGTAGTTAAAGTAATAATTAAACCAATTACCAAACATACTTATAGCAAATCATTATAAGTTTTTTCAATTTCAAATTATTTTCTTAATGATCACTTGAATACTGACATAAATTTAATATCCGTCGATCGTTCAAATAAAGTAACTAACATTAATTGTTAAGTAGTGATTAGCGTTATGCAAGATATTTGCGAAAATGTTATGTACTTTGATAAGTTTCATTCGAGTCTCGTCAAAAACATTACGTTTCGGTCATCAAACCTTCATTTAACACTACAACTACCGGGCGGGTCAAAATGACTCACTCCTGATTTCTTCTTTTGCAATTATTAAATAGATAACAGATGTTTCTCTGAGAAATTATTAAAAAAATTGATTTAGTAATACGCAAATTGAATTGTAAATGAATTAAAGTCTCAATATATGCACTCTTGGAGTTTCTGTAGAGAAATTTAAGAAAATCAATTTAACTGCTCGGTAATTTTAATGTTAAAGCTTTATTTACATTTTCAAAATTATTTTCAGAGTGAAGGAGATATATTGAATTAATTGTCGATACGCGAGTGTATTTGTGTTTTCGTACGGTCTCGATATACGGTAATTCGCTGTGGGGGCAGCAGCGTGGCTGGCAAAAGTTTATGACGCGTCAGTCGCTAATGAGTTTGAGAACCGGGAGGCTAGGAGCTCACATGTTTGCCAAGAATGCGCAGTAATAAATTTGCTCTTAGAAGTCTAATTTCAATGCTAATTTCTCGGTTGTTGGAAAGAAATAGAGATAAAAAATTGCGTGAAAATTTAGTTCACTCCTTAGTTCTTGCGCGACCTTCTTTAATACTTTATCATGGGTGTATTGCGAATAGCAGGGCGCAAAGGAAGAAATGAAAGGAGTGATGAGTTGTGTAGGAATATTCTACGAGAAATTAAATATGCAAATATATATTAATAAAAATAGACGTTTTAAAGATATCTTTTAACATTAAACGTACCGACACTTTATATATATTTATTCCTACTGTAAACAGTCAAATAACTTTTTATAAAATAAAAGTATACAAATTCGGAAATAAATTTTTCTTAGTGTAAACAGGAACAAAGGGATATATAGAAATTGTTAAACTGATTAATCAGATTATATAAGAATTAATATAAGGTTCAATGAACGAAAGAAAACGCAAAATTTTTAATTAAATTTAAAAAGTGGTTATTTGACCGGTCGCGGTACGTTTAGTGTTAATAATGAATATTATATCTATGATATGTTGTTATTTTGATGTATTAAATATGGTTACTTCTTTCTTTGTAGATTCTTGAAAAAATTTTATTCGTATCTACTTATGTATTCAAGAATCATTTTTTAATAAAACTACTTATATTTAAAAAAAATTTTATTATAATAAAATTTGATATCAATTTAACACAATTTTTACTGAAGATATCAAAAGGAATTTGGTTTAATGTTGAATATTCAAAATTACAATTCAAAATTATTTCTTAAGTTTAATTAATATCCCTGCAAGAATTTTCATTCAAGGCGAGAAAATTGAACTCAAATGTTTGAACGATTTTTCACAGTTAACAATTTGCACTCAAGAGGAGAGTCAGTCGATATTTGATTCAACATAGTAAAATTATAAACGTTAAAATTCAATATTACATTTTGTATAAGGTATTAACATATGAAACGTAGAAATAAAATAACTCTCACCCTTAATTTATGCAAGATTTTTCTTTATGTTAGTTACAAATAGTATCATCTATATTTATTAATAAATAATGAATATTTATAATGAAAGATATTGTCGAATGCAAAGGGTTAAAGAATTTTGTATCAGTTATTGTTTCATATTTGAAATTATAAATTAATATTGAATAATGTATTTTTATTCTTTTTGCTGTAAAGAATGCAATACTGATGGGTCTTTGATTTTGATAGAATTTTTCGAGCATAAAGAATAATGAACAATAAAGGACACATTGTTTTGCACGATATTACCAGACGTATTTTAAAATGAGTACATGAAATGGTTGGAATGCATTCGATTGATAATGAAAATTGTTGTCACATGTGCATTGCATTCGACGACCCGCAAGATACTAAATTTATCTAGTCGTCGACAAACAGCTACCGGAGCCAACCATGTTTAACCATAATAACCACTAACGACTGAGAGTTTCTACGATGGGAACTGCAGGAAACGGGGCGTTCGTCTTGCCATGGAAAACGACCTAAGGGCTGGCGAAGCTGAAACGTTAAATGTCGATTACAGGCTGGTCGACAGCTCGGAATTTCGCTTAGAAAGTTTCGCCAGTTACGCCAAGTTAACTAGTCAGCCTTATTGTTAGGTCCACGCTGATCAATGACGCTTTCCCTTAACGAAGGAAACGCGATGACAAGAAAGTCCAAGATCGAAAATATTTCATCCTTTAACTGCTTATACCTGTTCAAACTTTAGAGTAGTAAATATACTTTTAGGATGTTCTATATAACACATACATATTTTTAGTTCTGTCACTGCATTAATGAAATATTCTGAAGTACGAAAATAATAAGTTTGAATATCTTACACTCAAACTTATTTAATTTTAGACGGTTGCACAGTCAGACAGAAAAGATAAAATTTAATTTCATTAATTATATTACTAGATATTTTTCAACTTTCCTTTGAAACTTTTTTTAAATTTCAAAAAATAAGTGATTAATATGAAGTAATAAATAAAGGAATATAAAGACTAAGTTACGATTTCGGAAAACACAGATTTCGATTGTGTTTTTAGAATTGAGAAATAGAACATTGAATTTAAAAAAAAACTTGCAATTACTCTCGATGAACGTCATACGAAAGCTATACTATATTTCACTGTCTGAAAAAATAAGCAAATAGAAATGGATAGGTATAATAATTTTTTTTGAATTTCGTTTCATTCTCTTAGATAGTTCTTTAAATTTAAGAGTAAATATCACTTAATTCATAGAATTGTAATGTTAAACTTTATAATGTTTCTTAAATTAACGATCATTTTTACGGAAACGAACTTGTTAAAATATTGAATACCGTTTATGAGATACGAAAGAATGAAAAAATTGATGTATGAAATTGTATTAGTTTGGCAAGAACATCTTGTCGTTTTACTTTTTAATGTGGGGTTTTCATTGTAATGTACTAATGAATATTGCAAATAAGCTAGTAAATTTAGTAAAATGCTGAAAGTTTTCTTTAAACCTCATTTAAAAATGCAAACGAATTATTTGTCAGGTAAAAATTATTTATTTAAAGAAATTATTTAAATAAATAAATAAATATTAAAAAACTAATAATAATAATCAAGAATAATAGATATTAAAGAATGAGTAATATTATTAATAATCAAGAATAATAGATATCAAAGAATGAATAATATTATTAATAATCAAGAATAATAAATATTAAAAACAAATATTAATTAAATAAATATGAATGATTCTAAAGTAACAAAGCGTGGTTGTGAGTCAAACTACATAGAATTGTCTTTTTCAATATAACCGTTAGACTATTGTAATCCGCGTTTGATTCCGAATATTGTTCGACAAATTAATTTTGGGCAACTGTTTGAAATCCAACAGACCTGGCGGTTACGGGCTGTGACTTTATCACAGTGCTTGCGAACTTTATTTTACTATCGTCTAACACAATCGACGATTTCCGTATTAACGTTCGATCGGACTGTTCGAACAAGATTATTAATTACGACATTCCGAACGGAATTTCGAAGCTTTGGAAACAAGAATAGATGTTTCAGACCGAGTTTGACGATGTTTGTAACAGAGGTGTCGAGTGTTTGAGTGCTCGCTAACGTTTAAAATTAATCGGGCGTTCAATGAAAACTTTCTTCAATAAATCGTAATTCTAAATTTGCAGTTATCATATATTTACTGTATACTGTGTAGTCACTTGATTGTTTTCTAGCGGTTTTTTTAGAAAGGAACATGTAAACAAAAAAGGGAAAACCAAAAAGTTGCATTTTTATACTACCTACAAAATATAAATTATTATTTTATTTATATTATTAATCCATAAAAAACATTATTACTATATTATTTTAAGTACTATACATTATTTAAAAGTGTATGTACTATAACCATAGCATTGTACTTCATTTAAAAAATTGAGGGTGGCTTTTATTTCTCAATAAATATTTTAAACATAAAGGACTGAAATATTTTACTGCATTCGTAACTAAAAATCGTTCAACACGTTTCTTTTTCACTTTATTTTTAATTTATCTCTTTCAGAAAAATTCTACATTAATAATAAAACTTACATACTCTACACATATGTATTGTTACATCAAATAAAGAGAACATAGATTGCTAAAAAATAATATTTATAATACCTATTGACTTCAAACATAATCTTTTACATTCACAAATTGACAAGTTCTATAAATTTCATTTTATCACAATGTATTACATTGAGGAAAAGTTTAATAGTTTTCTTCTAAAGAAATTTTTATTTTATTTTATTTAAAAAATTTGTGGAATCGTTTATTCTTTCACGATTGTAATTACTATTGCTGTCGAAAAATTAGGTAGATCTACAGTTCTTAATCGTTGATTCTTAACGGAACAATGAACAACTTCGAGTATATAATGTTAATAAATTTATGATTAATAAATTTTTATTAGAGTCGACTTCATTAATTTCTACATTCTAATTAGTTAAGACTTTGCAAGTAGAAGTAAGTTTTTCTGTATTTCGTGTTAACGGTCGCGTAGGAAAGCTCTCTTCTGGAGTGAAGCGCACGTAAAAAATTAATTAATAAAGTGTTTGATTTGACTGCGACGAGTTTGCGAGCGTCTCCCAAGGGCGAGAGTCAGTACGACCACATTGTTCCGCGAGTCGGAGGTACATAGGGATCCGAGCATACGGGACCCGGCTGTATTGTATTTACTCCGGTCTAATATGTTCCTGCACTGCTGTCTATTGTTGTATAAATATTCAGCAGATATATCTAAAAATACTTTGAATGATTGGAATTTTAACTACTCATTATTCGTACGTGATATTGTTGGATGTTATGGAAAAGAGGAAGCTTTTGATATGCAATCAAATCAATATTTACTTTTTCAGTATAGTTTGCCTTACACTTAACTTACTTTACAACGTGGTTTTGGTAAAAACTCTAGAAGAACATAAGAAGGCAGAAAGAGGAAATAAAAAATAGTGTTGATAAATAAAATCTTCCTGCAAGAATTTCCTTTCAAAGTGAAAAGATTGAACTTAAATGTTTGAACGATTGTTTACAGTTAACTCTTTGCGCTCTAGAGCTGACTATCAATCAACATTTGATTCAAAATACAGCAAAATTATAAACATTGAAATTCAATATTAAATTTTGTATTATGTATCAATATATGAATTACAGAAATAAAATAGTTCTCAACCTTAATTTATGCAAGATTTTCCTTTATGCTATTGGTAAACAGTAGTATCAATATTTCGATAGAAAATAACGAATATTGATAATGAAAGATATTGTCGAGTATAAAGGGTTCTTCCTTCATATTTGAAATTAAAGAATGGATTTTTATACTTTTTGTTGTAAATAATGCAATACTGATTGGTCTTTGATTTTGATAGAATTTTGCGAGCATAAAGAATAATGTACGATAAAGGACACATGGCTTTGTACAATATTACAAAACATATTTCAAATGAGTACATGAAAAATATAGTTTTGTATATATTTTGTGCAATTGAATCTAGAATCAAATGCATAATTTTTAATCATTATTATCGGAAAAATTGATTATTATTAGAGTTTGAGCTAAGGGTGGGATATTTCTTGATTTAAATTTATATCCTTATCTTTAATAGTTTCCGAGACAGTTTCGGGGGTGCCAATTTTCGAAGGGTAGTTTTATCCCTTAAGCTTGAGTCTCCATCGATAAGAAAGTTTTTTACTCTCGGTTGTTCTATATGCCTGTATAGTCTTATTAAAATCGAAAGGGAACGGCTGAGAAATGTTTTGTTAGAGTAAAACTAACAATGAGTTTCGGAACTGTATTAAAGGTTTCAAGACATTGTTTACAATATATTGTAATATAATGTATATATTTGTACAATGTATTTTTTTATGAAATAGTACTTCTATATAAATCTGAACAATCATTTGAATAGAATGTTAATATTCTTTTAAACGTGTTACAAATGTTAAAAATTAATTTATTTTTTGTTACACACAGCTATCGAATTATTTTATTAGCCTATTCAGTTATCAATATTAAAATACATTATTCATTTATTAATTCCGAACCATTACCAGATATTTTCTTTTATTTGTTTCTTGCAGTTCTAATGTACAATAATTGCAAGTAATAAAGTAAGTATTGCTATTTAAGTATAAAAATATATTTGAGAACATCACAGGTTCTCATAGAACTCATAGAATTTAACATTCATAAGGAAATTGAAATTAATTTAATTTTTCAACACATTATTTTGCTTCCTCTGTATATTAGCAATACAATCTAAAATATACTGGTTTTCTTTTATACTTTACAAAGGTTATTATTATTATATCCTCACCTTATAATAACAGTCATCAATTTTTAATAAAAGCAACTCGAAACAGAAATTGGCACACAAAATTAATGTCTGCAGGTAGTATTATTCAATTTTCCAAAAGAATAATTTTATTTACTGTACATATGTTGATCTTAATTCTTCAAAATACAATTTTGTCAATGACGGAGTTCCGCGTTAATCGTTTTAACCCTTTGCCTTATAATAACGTGTCAGATTCGGGAGCGAAGATTTTAATGAGAATTTAACAAGATTGAATATTACTCGATCCTTTCGAATTCAAATTAAACATTATTTTATTGTAATAAGTAACTATATTTTAGAACATAGACGTAGAATGTACACTAAATTTTTCTATTTTCTGAAAAAAACTGTTAACGGCACAATAGTTGTATTGCAAACCAATAAGTCATACGGCAACGGATTAATTCCTTGCCCTACAATATCGTGTCAAATTCGTAGTGAAGTTTTCATATAGAATTTAACGAACATAAATATTATTCAATTTGTTTGAATGCAACTTAAGTATTATTCTTCTGTCATCAATGATTGTACCTTAGAGCATACGTTGGCATAAAGTAAAACTGAAGTTTTCTTTTTATCTTTTATTTTTAACCCTTTGAACTCGGAAGTTTCTCATTAGAAATATTTAACACATTTTCACGAGACAAAGACAATATTCTTTGAAACTAACTCGGAGAGATATGACAAGTACATTGAGGGACAAAGCTATTTTATTCCAATATTTCACGCATCGAGGTGTTATATAAGTTCAATTTTAAATATCAGATTTTATAGTTTTACTGCGTCAAATCAAGTAGCGTCTGAGAGTCACCTCCCGAGTGCAAAGGGTTAATAAATTATTGATAACAAGGTACAGTGTATTACTCACGTGAGTCAAGTCGGCCTGAGGCACGAAAGTGAAGAGGGGCAAGGGCATTCGGCCGAACGCTCCACCTCAGCTCGTGGCTCAGTCAGTAACAAAGACGTGGCGAAACTAATTCCGCCATTACTATCGGACCGAGCGCCGCGAGCGGACCTTGCCTCTCTTCACTTTTAAGCCACAGGCCGACTTGGATTACGCGAGTAACGCACTGTGGTTAGATCGATTACAGTTTAGAAAGAAATCATAGGACAAGGAGTTAACCAACTTATTCTTAAATTTCGCTTTTACTAGCAAATTTTCATTTGACGACCGTTAGTTTTGTATTTATAAATTTTCGTAAGCAACAGTGATTTTGTTGGCAATGGTCATTTAATTACCATGTCTAAAGCTGTCGATATCCTTTCCTTTAACAACACGCTGGACCTCCTGAGGGCAGAGGATGTTTCGAGTCGCCCGAGTGAGCGTACATCTAAGGTGGCAGGCAATTAGTAACATTATTTGATGGGCAAACAGCGATTAACCATTCCGAAGTGCCAGAGGGATGGCGGAGCGCAGGTAGATAGTAACCGAGACTTTGTTAAGGTTACAGTCTGGACCGGAGATTGTGCAGAGCTACCGTGGACTCCTCGCAGACTTGGTGGAAATGAGATATTCAGTTACCTCGTGGAATTGTTCGGAATTTACTGTCGATTTTCCATTCAGGAAAGAGACGTATAATCGTTGCCTTTTGATGAAATATTCCCTTCACTTTTGGACAATGTACGCAGTTGCAAAACTGCATTGTATTCGATAAAGGAATCGCGCATTGTGTAGAATAAATATTTTCCAGCTGTAAATAGAATAAGATCTTTTCCAATTATTATTGTATTGAGAAAAGAAACTGTGACAATAACATTTGTTGTATTTAATGGAGCACTTTGAATTGTCGAAAGTAATTTTATATATGAGATGTTTTTTTACTTAAAATGGAATTTAGTTTCATTTAGTATGTAATTACAAGTCGAAATAGATAAAAACACACGTACACACACGCGCGCGAATATTTTTAATGATTTAGGATTATTATCTAAATATTATAAATTAGTGAAATTATTTATTATGAAGATGCATTCACGAATCTAAAAATCTATTAAATTTGTTTATAATTATATAACATACAATTTGCGTTACACGTATAATAAATAATTATTGCTATTTTAAAATATCACACAGTAATCATAAAAATTTGGTTGTCAGAATATTATTTTGTCCAAGCAATTGTTACAACTATTTTGTTTACACCGAAACTTGTCGATTTTTAGATTAAAACATACTTTCAAAATATTCGAATTACTTGGATTAGAGCGTCGTTTTATAGAAATCATATTTGTGCGCGCAATCGTGTGGACAAATGTGTAAACGAGCAGATTAAAATTGGATATTTTACCATTCGATCGGTGACTGAATTTATGAGTCACCAGATAAGATCGACAAGATTAAATCAAGTAGTCAACTATAACACAGTAATAAGTCATTACATTGCGCCGATGGTGGAGCCATTGTCGCACGTTAATCGGTCGATCGATTAACCGTACGGTTTAATGCGACCGAATTCCTCGCGTTGAATGGTGGTTACCGGAAATCGGATGTGTATTGTTCAAGATAACTACGCCATCACGGCGAGGCCTCGCCGGCTATGCAAGCTTTCACGTATCGCCTGTAAATCATAGAAAAATGTTTGCCGCGAAGAACTATACATTGCACTGCGAAGTGGAGAACTTTTGTGATGAAGAATATATACCTACGTAATTCTGAGAAAGCGGAAGTAGAATTTTTTCAGGTTAACTTGACTATTGACTTTCCTATGGCATGAGTGATTTTAAACTCTTATCTGCACGTATAATTTACATAATTCGAATTTTGTAGAGTATTTAATTGTAAAGTTTACAATAGAAATGCTTGCAATAATGATTTCCGTTCACGTTATATTTACAGTTTTATAGTGAAATATGTATTTTAACATAAAATTGTTAATGAATTACAACTTTTTATGTTGTATGTTATGGATGTGACGTTTTTCATGTTACGTTTATAAAACAAGTTCAAATGTTACATTACTAATATTTACTATTACCTTTAACTGTCACTGTAAATTTTTAAATTCATTTAACTTATCTTGTTATTTATTAGATTACAGGTTATTATGGAATGTATTGTATAAATTTTTTCTTTACTTTGCTATATAAGTTAGGTTTTGATCATTTTTATAGGATCAATTGAATTTAGAATATCGTACATTTTTCGGGTCAAACAGTGGATCACAATCGAAAACTCAGCTTGTATTTCCTAGAATAATCTCGGCTAATCCTAGAGGTATTAAATGATTCTAGCCGATTTACTTTTTGAAATAAAACTGATTTATTACTTTTACTGAGATATTTTATGAATAAACTGCAGCTGTTCGCGTGCATATAAATTTTATACATTGATTTATAGAAACCAATAACAAAAAGAACTTTGTATATTCTATTAAAAGTTTTATTAAGCACGAAATGAAATAAAAACCTTAATCTTCTCCATTTTTAATTATGTTAGACTTCAATGTAAACTTTTGTAATCTTTATACAAAGTTTAAAAAGTTTAAAAAAATCGATGGCGCAAATTAAATTTAAGAAATTTCGTTCTTACCAAACGTTTCATATTTGCCACTATATATAAAAGGAAATTTCCTTATTTATGGAGTTCGATGAATTTATATTTAACATATAGATAATAATAGTTATGAGAAAGTAGTAAATATTCTAATTGTTATAAAATTTTATATTCTATAATTTTATATTATATTTATATTATATTTATATAAAGGCTCCAATGAGAGTCCCATAGAAAAAAATTCAGCATTAATATCGGAATGCTCTGCAAGCGTGTCTGGGTAAAACTATAGAGATCGATTAAGTAAATTAATCTGATTAAATTCCCGTCACAGTTTACTGTTCCGTTTGAATTATACACTTATCGGCATTTTCCAATGCGCATGTAATTAGCTCGATTAACGCACCTAATTATACGCTCGCAAATGATCGACCGATGACCCTGTTTTAATGGACTCTGTAATTAGAATTCACCATAAAGGTGCCACGCTCTCTTAGTAATGGTAATCCTATGGAGTTTACGCACCAACTTTCTTGATGGAAAATATTTTTAACTTATTGTTTTATTACATTTTTGGTATCTTGAAATTAATCTTCTTTTCTTCTTTTTCCTTTTTTGATTAAAATTCGTAATTTTTTTATTTGTAAATTGTAATTAATATTGTTGTTCACATCAAAATAATTTATTCGTTCAACAATAGGAAATTTCTAATTTTGACAATTGGAGTTTTACCCTTTGAAATTAGGTTGAAATTTATTTATCTTTCTGAATTTATACAACCATTTGTGTACATTTAATACAGCTAGCTTGTTCATTGAGTTTTGCTCGACCTATCCTGTCTTAATGTAAATAATGTATGAGAATCTGTAATTAATAACTTCACTTTTCTCTTGGAATGGATACTACATATATTTAAGTATATCAAATATCATCAGAGAAAAAAAATCAAATAAATATTGATTACTATTAAGATTTATATAGTGAATAATGAACAATAAATAATTATGCAACAAATAAGAATTATTTCATAAAAATCAAGATTAAAATTTATGTAACGAATACTAAGTTTAATAAATTAAACGTTCATTAACTACCAACACTGCAACACATTAAATACTATGCACTAACAGGAATAATACAAAATTTTACTTACATGAAATTAGTAATTTCATAAATTTAATATGTAGATTTAGAGTAAACTGCCGCCCTCAGAATGTTATGTCTGTAATCTATGACGTTATACATGTGTCCCTCTCTTTAGCATTAATGGATAAAAAATATTGGACCCGAGAAAAGCTAATATTATTTCATTTACCTTAATCCCGTCAGTGTTCAGTCACTCTTGGGTTATTTTATCTCATTTATATCATTAGACTAGATTGCCAATAAATAATCAAAACTTTTAAGAGTATATTTATTACTTACATATTTTTATATTACATTCATCCGAATATAATTTTGAAAAAAGGCAGTAAGAGAATACTCTTCAGTTTTCCAGATGGTGAAAATTTGTTAAATTACTACAGAATATGGATTTTTCATTTTATTAATGTTTAAGAAAGTTATTACATCATGAACACCTGAGAGGCAGATGTTTTCGATAACTTTATATACAACGTTGTCTTGATTTATTCAAAGTCTTACGTGTTAATTTTTCTAAATTTATTTTTAAACTTATGCCTTTGAGGTACATCGATTTCTTTGCTAGAATCGGTATTAATAACTAACGTCTTAAGAGAGCCGGCAGATACTGAGAAGATAGATGAAGCCCTTGAAAAACTGGGATAAAATAAATGCAGTCATCGCCGTTCTAGGCTTGACGTATTTGTTACCCGTTGTAGCATTCTTGTTTGAACTTCAAGTCTATAATATGCCTAAAAAGTATAAAAGTAATATAAAAGTCTCAGTAATCCACAGCTTTCCTGTGTACACTCTAGAAACAGCTTAGAAAACACGTACATTTGAAGATATTTATTAAAATTAGAATATTTTTTAATATTTTGTTTACCAGTATTTTCTTGTCTAAAAGCATGTACGAACAATATTGATTAATTACACATATTATATACTGCTGCTGTGATATTATGGTGACATAATATGTATTATATTATTACTACACATTATTACAATATTATATTACTCTCTATGTACTTATTTGAATACCCTAATCTTGCAAATATAATAAAAAAGTAAAATACTCGCTGATGATAAAACATATTAAATTCTATACAATCTCTGAACAACTACAAAAGTAGACCAAGTCTGTTGCCAGCGTAGCTAGAAAACATCCTTTTCAATAAAGGAACAAACATGCACCCTTTCAGAGTTTATATACCATATTATTTTGCTTTATTTATCACGATAATAGATTATCATATATATATTCTCATTTTAATACTTTGACCTACCAAATATCATAAAAAATAAAAGACTTATCAATAACAAAATATCTTCCATTTTGCCATATGATGCACATGGGTTAAATGGGTTAAACAATACAATCTCTGAACAACTCCGTAAGCGGAACAGATTCGTTGCTAACGTAACTAGGAAACATCCTCTTCAATAAAGGGACAAGCCTACACACTTTCGGAAACATCACCGTGCACGCGAAATTTCGTTATACGGCCACTGTTTCCATGTCGCGGCCGAGGGTTTGAAAATTTAAAAGGGCGCAAATGAGAACTGGCGCGAACCATCCGCCCAGTTCGACGCGAGCGCAGCGCTCCGCTGAGACAACAGATATTTTTTCTTCTCAATTTTTTTGTTCCTCCATTTTTTGCACATCACAATGTTTCAGAAGACCGAGTCATTTGTGATACTCCTTTTTCACCTCTCTCACCTTGCAACCCCTTAGCTCCGCAAATAGCGAATGACGAAAGGTATTTTCAACATGTTTTTATTTCCTTTCTCTAGTTTGATGATGTCACTTTGCTGGATTACTATTTGTCGAAAGCTCGTTTCTCCCTTGACTGGTAAAACAATTTCACCGTATCGCGAACTTTCAGATTTACCGAGATTTTTGTGAAAGCGTGGACGACGGAATTTGAAACATTTCTCGCTTGTTCGACCACCGTTCTTGTTGCATTTGAAGAACATCCTGTCATGTGTCCCTTTAATTAATTAAATTTACGTCGTCTAATTTGATACTAATTTTAATGCAGTTTTCCGTTTGAAATTTATTCTTCAATTGATTAAGTTTGTTAAAGGGAATCATTTTTTTATGATGATAAATATTGCTTTCAAAGTTCTATGGTAGCAGATTACGATTTGAAAAAATTGAATGTTGAAATTCTGTCTTCTTACATATTTATTAAGTAAGTAAAATATTATTATTTAAATATTATTAAAATATTTATTAAGTAAGTAAATATTAGGACAGTTTTCTTGTTATACATTCATTCTGCGATTTGTAAAGTTTCTTCAAGTGGGTAATTTTTATTTTTGATAAAATACATTATTTCTCTAAATTCATTTCAAGTGTTTCTAGTAAAAGATATAATTTATTGCAGCTCCATAACAGACTTGGGAAAATCTAATATTTTTTTATCTTTTTAAATATTTCTGAAATAACCCTTCGTTTCAGCAAATTACCATTTGCAGTAACTGTTTCAAATGCTTCCTCGTAATACGATGCTATTTTGAAATGGATCTGCAATGGGAAAGATTGCTTCGTAACGGGAGGAACAAGCATAGTAGAAAAGAGAAACAATCTACACTACAGCTGAATGTTGTCGTAAGTACATTGCGACTCAAAAGTATAGAGCGCAATACAATTTTAAAACGAATTCTGTGTTCTTGAAGTAAATGAATCTTTGAAAGAAAAGGATAAAGATAAAATAAATTGTTTCCGCAAAACAAATACATTCATAAATAATTAAAAAATAATAAAAGTTCTATTTTTCATATCAATAGGTTCCATAAACTAAATATCACATAAATTT
This sequence comes from Nomia melanderi, assembly GCF_051020985.1. Classification (NCBI taxonomy): domain Eukaryota; kingdom Metazoa; phylum Arthropoda; class Insecta; order Hymenoptera; family Halictidae; genus Nomia; species Nomia melanderi. Next base: position 3,947,839 of record NC_135009.1, read on the forward strand.
GTAATTAATTATTTCCACAGAAGTATTTTGTTATCTATTTCTAAACGCCCTTTATAAATTCTAGCATAACAATCACAGTCTAACTATTATATTCAAGAAGAATGAAAATTGGCAAAACAATCATTTTAACATAAGAAACAGTTGACGAGTTAATATTGTGGAATCAATTAAGAATAAAAGTAAAAATTGTAGAAACAATAAACAATAAAAATAAAAATGATAGACACTGTTTTCTCGGGTACTCTTTCAAGGGCAATTTCAACGTCGCGACAAAACCACTCCATCAATAAAATTCCAAATGGAGAACGTCTGCCACAATTCAGCAGATTTCCCTGTTTTTCTACCATTCTACGGTTCTATTTTTTGGCTCCAGGGCACGGGTGAAAAGAGATCGATTCTGGAGCGCATTCTCTGATGCTAAAACAACGTTCCTAGAATCAAATAAATCGCACTCACCCACGTGGAAAGCAACGAGGTGTCGTAATTCAGGATCGACTCCCAGTCGGGACCGTCTTGATACGTCCTGGTATCCGAGCTTTTGGAGAAATTGGTCCTGTATCTCGAGTGGCTTCTCCTGCGAAGCCAATCTCCTCCCTGCCTCCCCGCCGTACTGAAAAAAGGTCCGTAATCTCTTAATGGATCTTGTTAACACTTTACTAACGGATGCTGTCGCACAGTGGCAAACGAAACAACTAGGTTTCTGATAAATGACTCTAAACGCCACCAATTAACGCGTTCGAGTGTGATAATCCATTCTTGCTGTTCTAATATCGAATATTGTATCGAACAAATAAGTGTAGTTTGCTGTTCGGAGATTTTATTATATAAATATATGTAGACGAAAGCTGCAGAATTTATTGTAGAATATTGTGTTTGTAAACATATATTATTTAACACTAGAACTATTTCACCCATAAAAATAACGGACTACAGTTTTTCTTCCTTCGCAGGTATTGATACATATATTAAAAACGTTGAATATCCAAAATGATTTAAAAAATAAATAGTTTCATTTGAATATTACAATGAATATATAAGGAAACCGAATTACAATTTTTATAAGGATTACATATTAATCGTATTAATCGTTTGGTAGTTCTACCATTAAATTATTGATTAAAAGTTCTGTTTATATAAATTCAGCTATAATGATATTTGTTTTTCTAGTTTTTACTAGTTATTGATATTTTGTGATCTTTATATAGTTGAGAATGGAAAATGTAATAAATCAAATAAAATAATGAAAAAATAAAAAATAAGTAAAGGTAGTGAAAGAAGAATATTTTTTAATACGTAATATTATAATGTTTGACTTTTACAACTGAAAGAAAATAATTATTATAATCAGTGAGCATGTATCATGTAATTCAATGGTTTAAGACTGAACTTTTTTAAACTGATCAGATATTCGAATTATTTGTTTTACTCATTTCTGTGTCTTTAGTATCATCTAGTTTTATTTACATTATTTGTTTCTAACATTAAGCCAAATTCAATAATATACTAGAATATGACCGTCAACATTTCGCGTTTGATCGAATCTTCGTGTGTATGAAACTGATCGAAAAACTTTGATACCTTCAATATTTTTTTTTCCTTCCCATGTAGTACAAATTTTACTTCCAAGTTTTTCTTATCAAAAATTAGATCACCAAACGTTACAGAAACGCTTGGTATCGAAACTATATAGATTATTCTGTATAAGTAGATTGTATAGTAAGTTATTATTAAGTAATCTTATTATCGCATAAGTTCTCGTTTATAAGAAAAAGAAAGTGAAAAATTGCATAGAATCCAAATAGTACAAAAAGAATATAAAGCATCTAAAGTGTAACATTTCATAGAGTATTTGTTTAGAAAAATTATTTTCCATCATATTACGTTTATAACACATTTGCTACAAACGTCACAGATTTGTAACAACCACAGTCTTATACTTTATATAAAAAAAATGAAATTCATATTATAGACATTATTTAAAGTTATAAGATATGACCTTGTACCTAAGAACTAAATAACTCTATTTAGTTTTATTTTTCCAATATTTTCTGTAAAAGATTTGTTGGTTTTAAAAGAATATTGCAACTGAGCAGATCGTATCTTGTTAAATATTGATATCGAACCTGTAAATTGCATAAAGATCCTCAGTACAATAATAAGCTAAAGTTTCGATACATACCTCTTAACCTGTTAACTGTGAAAATTAGTTTCAAAATTCGCTTATTTTGTGCGTAATAAAATCAAACAATTAAGCATATACTCGTCAAACGCAGAACAGATGCACCTAGAATGTATTTCAATGAAAAACCAAAGCAAACCGAAGAAGAATTACATGTTTATCTGAAAACATAAATAATTGATCGTTCAAAGAATTAGTATTATTTTAATCGCAGTTAACTGGTTGACCGCTTAATATACAGTTCCCTGACATACTCGGGCACGAAAAATTTACGAAGGGCCACATTAAACTTTACTAATTTATTTAAAAGTACAACTTATTTTTTCTATATAAACGAAAGCTTTTGTTAAGAAAAATTGTATAGTAACAATTCTGTATTGATAATCAAATGAAAACATGAGTAATGCTTGACTTGAAGTTCATATATAACGTTGTACGCCCAGGAAATTTGTGAGTTAACACGTTGGGATTAAGTGGGTTTAAAATTGACCTACTTTTTTTTGACAGTTAATGCATGGCGGGATATTTTTTAATTCCTTGCGCTATGACTTCTTCCTGAACTGTGATCAATTTAACTACTTTGTTATTAATGATTTATTGAAAATAAGAGAAAAATTTTAGGCATATTCTACGTCAATATTTACTCTACAGTATAATCATTGATAACAAAGAAACAATACATAGTTTGAATTACAAAAAATTAAATAATATTTATGTTTGTTAAATTCTATTTGAAATTTTCACCACGGATCTGACACGATATTGTAGGGCAGGAGGCTAATCCACCAAACTTCACAGAAATTACTTATACTCCTATATTATTATCGTGCAGTTCGAGTTTCTTGTTTCTTTAAAATCGCGTGCTCCTAAGTATTAAAGGGTTAATTGGGAAGTCGTAGAAATAAGAAATTTCGCTACGGATCGATTAATAAACGGCCGCGTCGAAAAGAAAAGTGGCCCGATATGTTGTAATTAATGTTTTAAAATGTAAAAATATTCCGACGATGAAAGAATGACGCGAGTTCTCAGAAGCTTTTACCGGGAAAGTGAGAAAAGTCCATTCCGGGGACTAAAATCGAACGTATGGAAATCCACTGAGATCGAAGGAGACAGGGAGGTGGGAGGAAGGGGATGGATGTTCGAGAAAAAAAGGAAACGAATTTGCCTCGCTACGTGATGCCGGAAGTTCAAAGTTCCACGGACTTCGGCTGATTGCACCTAAAAAGGGTGTTTGACCAAACTACGAGTTTTTCCTTGAAACTTTTCGATTGACGTGACGCTGAAAGCTCTACTTGACGATCCGGGTGGGCAGCTTCTTATGGGAGACCTGTCTTACAACGAAGCTGGATCTTAAACTTTGAAACTCACTGAGCCTGAAGACACAGCAAAGTCGGGGGACAGTTTTATGGTCGGCGATATTAAAATTTCGTTACTTCCGGGAACAAGAACGTGGTTACTGCGAATTCGAACTGCGCTTTCGATTGACTCCGGCGATTAACGATCCGCTGATTGGCAGTTGTTTTGACCCTGTTTAATAAAATGTCATTTATTTGAAATTATTGTGTCTGATTTTATTATACATTATTCCTGATATTACATATTTATAATTATTATTTATATTATTAAATTCAGTTTATTATATTTTTAGTATTTTGTAGATAATATAATATATTAATATATTGTAACTATATAATATAGTATATTGAATCATTTCCTTCGTGTAAGACTACTTTTAACTAGGTAATATGTATGTATATATATGTGAGTTTGTAAATATTTCAATGTGAAAATTGGTTCGTAACACTAGAAATAAAAAAATTAACGAATTGGAAGCAATCGAATCGCCAAATCATAGGATGACGCAAATATTTGCTCATTGACACAGAAATGAATCTCGCAGCGCCTGTTAAAAATTTATATCTCGAATTATTAAAAATAATCGGTTTGTGAAGAGTCCATGAGTTTATACCGTACTGCCCACCTTTCATTCGTCCTAATTAAAATATGTTGTTTTTGTTCACAACAAACGTATAATTCATGCAACATTTTTCGAGTTAAATATTTAACACTTTTTATGACGTGTGCATTAAAATGGGGCTTGTGAATTATATTGCACTTGCCGGTTATTTTGGATACGATACAAAAGTCAGCATTTTGTTTGTTTGGAATTGGAATTATCGTGAATACTATTGTATAATGTTTAATAATATTTTAGAAAAATTAGTTAGATGCTCACATATATAATTAATCACAATGAAAATTCTAAATACTTTTATTTCGTTTAATATTCCTGATGAGAATATGAATCTTGAAATTTCTGAAATTTAGATTTTTTAAACTTTCATTGGACAATGTTTTTATGAATTTATAGTTTTTGGATGCAGCTCTCCCTTAAAAATTAATGCATGTTTTCCATTCGCTTGGATATTATAAAAAGATATGTTTTTAAAAAATCTTATATTTTATATTTTGTATTTCTTATAACATGAAACTATGTATTACCTCATTGCATATTTTTTCTTTCCGAATACGGTTCGACAACTTTTTCCGAATAAACTTTCTATTGGGTAATTTAAAATGCAATGCGTAGGGATATCAGAATAATCAAATATTGTTGTCGCAGAGTGAAACGAACTGTCAAGGCAAAAAATCCTCAAAAATGTCATAGTCGTATTCTATCAACTTTTTCCGGATTAGCCGCGCTAATGGGTGAAGTTTTAAAAGAATGCTGAGGTTTCATATAAAAATTTTAAAATACGAGTATGTAGTGGACTGTAATCCTTCGAGGTCGCTTTTGTGAATACTGGTTTTTTTATCTCAAGGGTATTAATACAAAGACAGAAAATTCCAGAATGATCGATATACAGTGTGAAACACTGTTATTATAATCACAGAAAATATTATTAATCAGTTATTTTTATTAAAATCAGTCAGGCTCAAAACATTCTATACAAAATTAAATAAAAAATATATTTACCTTTTCATTACTAATGTTATAATACACTACTGTACAAATTAAAGAATTGCAAAATCTTCGTTGTAAGTTGGCTGTGTTCGAAGACATGACCTCAATTTAAAAATTAACATGAACAAAACTTCTTTTTATCTAAAATATATTCTCGTTCATTGTCTATCGATCGTAAAATAGAATATATTTTAGATTTAAAAAAGGTTTGTTTACCTTAATTTAAAAAAATGAAATACATATAAAGGAAACTCAGTATTTATGGAATGACCCAATATAAATGCACAATATTCAGTATCTAATTATTATGGATATGTTAGTATATCTGCTTGGCAAAGCTTCCGGTCTGATTTTCATTACACTGTACATTGAATGCAACGAGGACAATTGGTTGTCTTCAACGGGCACGCTCTTTTATGGTAATGTGAGAATGCGATTAGCCCAGCTTCGCCCGGCGACGATAGCGGTTCTGAAGAAAGTTATGCAGAATCGCTGAACTTACGAGAAACAGAGATCTGCGCCTGCGCCATGGAAGTCTTGTATGTTGTTCACACACGTTTTGTATGTGCACATAGTGATTCATGAATTTGCAGCAGAAAGGCTACCACATTTATTTGAATAAATAGCTGAACTAAATTTAATTATCGGTGAATTTTCAAAAATTGTAGTATGTGATATATTTAACATTAAAACTACCAGACGGCTCAAAATGACCCATTCCTGATTTTATCACTTTGAAATTATTAAAATGATAACAGATGTTTCTCTGAGAAATTATTGAAGAAATTGATTTAGCAATACGCAAACTGAATTATAAATCAATTAGAATCTCGATAGATGTACTCTTGAAGTTTCTATAGAGGAATTTCGAAAAGTCAATTTAATTGCTCGGTAGTTTTAGTGTTAACAATAGTTTAATAAATCTTACAACCGTTTTTAAGGAATGAATAGTTAACAGCAGGAAAAATTATGTATTTAACATTTGGGTAATCATTCAAAAAGAAACTATAACTGAAATCTTTTTCATTAATTTTAATTTAACTCATTTAATAGATTTCTTTAAAATTTGTATTTCATAAAAGCAGGAAAAGTATTTGATGAGTTGCAAATAATTCCGGTTCAAAACTTACTGAATAACAAAAAAAAGCGAAATGAATGGCATTGCGTTGTCAAGGGAAAAGTAGGCGATCTCCCCATTCGATTGGTTAAGCGTTAAAAACTCACGACTCACACAATAATCCAAAATCAATTGACGCTCTCTATTAGACTCGGTTATCTCACTAACTTGTCTACCGTTTTGTGGCGTGCCATCTTTAATTTCTCGCGTTATAATTATGGTACAGGAAACGTGCAAATAATACATAAAGACTACCTTCTACTAATATGTAAACACTACCTATATTGGAATTTCTACAGGATATTCTCTTAGGAGGAATATAAACATACAAAAAGACAGAGACAAAACTATAGCACATTCAAGGATTATTTTGATTTTCTTCAATATGTCGCGAGGTTTAAGGAAATTAAAGTGGTCAGTCAATGTTCAGTGCTTCTTGATATTGGCATCTGTTGCATTTCGTGATGAGTTGTGGTAAAAGATTGTCTGACAGTGAAATAAACGCAATTCTTATGTTAAGAAAATGGAAAGTAACCATTATAGAAATTCCGAAAGAAATTAAATGACAGGAAAGAGCTTAATATAACGTATTAAAAGATGCGAATAACTACAGTGAAAGGAAAATCATTGGAAGGCCAGCAGTCCTATCACACCGTGACACAATAACAATACTTAGTGCTGCATCCAACTTTTGTGCTACTACAAGAGAAATTGCTTGCAAGGTTGGTGTACATACTAATATTCAAAATGTTCAATGTGTGCTGCAAATCAGTAATATTATAAACCGATCAAAAATAAAAGCCAAGCTACGATTAACAAAGAAGCATAAGGAAGCATGCCTTAAATTTGTGAAAAAACACATACACTGGAGGAAAATCTGGAGGAATGTAATCTTTACAGATGAAAAACGGTGTTGCTTGAATGCTTCAGATAGTAGTGCATACTATTATCATGACATTCGAAAGGGATACATAACAAAAATTAGACGATAAATGAAAGATGGCGGAATAATGGTTTGGGCCAGCATATGTTACAAAGAGAAAACAGATATTAATTTTATACAAGAAAAAAAGAATAGTGCAATTTATTTGAAATTAATTAAAAACCAAATTGATAAGTATGCACAATGCATTGTAAAAATTTATCACAAACTTCAATTAAAGTATTGTATAAATCCTTAACAAAAAGGATGATAGAAGTAATTGAGAATCACGAAGGTCCTACACATTATTAAACACAGGTAGAGTTATATCATTTTCACATTTGTATATATTAAATTTATATAATATGGAATATTTTTTAGACGTGCTACTATTTTGTCTGTATTCATTTGTATTTTTACTAAGAGAATTTGTCGAAGAAAAATTAATAAAAGTTATGTTTACATATTAGTAGACAGTAGTCTTTATGTATCATTTACACCTTCCCTATGTCATAATTATAACACGTGAAATTAAAGCTAGTACGTGTGTTCTTTATTTTCTTCTTTGGGAGTGTAACATGCTTCCAAAGTACTCCAAACGTTTCATACATGATACACATACACTCATTCATCTATTCATTCGCATTGAGAATTATTGTCATTACAATATTAGAAGTAACAAATATATTACAAAATATTTAAGTCATTACATTTAAATTAGGAAAATATATTGCAGAGACATTTTCTAAGTAATAATATTAAAAAGATGTAAATAAGAATTACCCATATCAATGTCATCGAATTGTTCCTTGGAAAGTATATAGACAAGTGGATGCGGATACTATTTTCTAAGTTCTGGAATTTGTTGCAATGATATTTAAAATTTTTGATTTTTGAGTTATCAAGTATATCAAACATAAGGATGCATATAATTATTTTTATGGTTTATTGAATACTATTTAATTCTGATTTTTAATTTTTGTATTCTATTTCTAATCGTCTGGAATATTGGTCTAGTTGCATGGGTTATACTATATAGACAGAAGTAGAACTTCATAACAATGAACGCTAATTCAGTTGCAATTAACGTCAACCACTATCATTAATAACAACGCACAAACAATTCGATATTTCTAACTAATAAACTGTTGCTATTAAATACAATTGTCTCTATTAATTATAAGTGAAAAATAATTAACGTTTTCACAAAATCGTTAATGTTTCTAACGATCGCAATTCGCAATTAATTATCGCCTATTACTTTGTAATTGATGTCTACATACACTATTTGTTACTGATATTTCCAATTCAATTACTTCAAATATAAATTGCTTACCTGTACAAACTTTATTTATGATATCGCAATCTACCTCGTTTCGTGTAATTTTCTGTATTCAGTATAAATTGCTGTAACTAAATCTTTAATCTAAAATGTGACAATATTCTTTATGGTTATAATGTGGTAGTCTAGAAATAAAAAACTCTACAGTATGATTTAGTAGCGAGATAAGTGTGAATATATATCGCCGCGCAAATGTGAGGAAGTAAATACATGTTTTAGTCAAAGAAATAATATGCAGTTAATATATTGAAAATAATTACCGATAAAGAAGTTTTATGGTATATTTTGACTAGTTTGTAGAAATAACTTTCTTTCCTAAGCATATTAAAAAAAACTTTTTACTTTTATTTGTTACACGTTTATTTACACGTTTTGTTGTATTACTTGTTATTGTTAGACAAAAAGAATTTATTTCGAACGGAATAGAAAAGTTCAAATTACAAATATTTTAAGAAATTAATAAAGGAAATACCTAAAACTTATTTGTACTTTGTTACAAATAAAAGCGGTTACTGTGATAAGATTTCATTTTTTTTTAGCACGATATTTATTCTGTCACGTAGGAAAAGATTATTATAAAATTCATTCAAACTTCTTTTGCTTAATAATACATATGTACACATGTAAGTATTTTAATATTTAATAACAAACATAATTCATGTTTCATCACAACGATCTATTTTATTTTTAATAACATTGAAACTAACCTTGGGTATTTTATTTATCGATTTATTAAAATACTTCCTACCTTCCACTGTTAAACGATAGTATACACATTAAACTCGTAAATACACATAGAACATAAACTCAAATATAAATATATACAAAAGTAAAATTATACAAAATTATACATCATTACACAAAAGTAAAAAGAAAATGTACCTGTTAGCAGAAAAAAAGTCTCGTATATGTATGTGCAAGAAGAAGATCTTGTAATACCAAGAATCTTCAATTTTCTGGAAAATCATTCCCACCTAAGTTCGCCATTTATCGCGGAAATGCTACTCAGGAAAAGAAATTGAGTGATCGACCGACGAAGAGAAAAGAAATGGCGTGAATAAGTCGGCGTGTTAGCCATTGAGCGGCCGGTCGAAGAAAAGAGCGGTAAAGAGCGAATATGAAAGGAGTGAAAAGAAGGGGTCTAACAATCCTCGCAGCTTTAGGTTTAAAATTCTCGTTAACGTCGTGAAAGCCTTATTTTCATTCGATAGAAACGACACTATCGATCCGACGGACCACGCAAGAGAAACTAGGCTGCCCAGGTCCCTACGGAGACTCGTACGTAATTAACAAAACTCATTATAAACGTCGTGCACACAGTGATATCCTCGGTTCGCCGCTGTGATTTCGTTTGTGTTGAAGATATCTGGAAATTAGCGCCACGAAGATGACGTCGTTAATCAGTTCTGCGACACGTTCAATATAATCTTGGCTACAGCCTTCGACTATTCCGTAATGTGCATACTAGAACTCTTTTGTTTTTAATTTTATGTTTGCCGGATTTTTCGATTATAATTATACAATTATTTCTTTAACGTTTTATAGTTTATTATTGCGTTTGTTCCTTATCACTAAAACTATCGGACGTGTCAAATTGACGTACTTCAAAATTTATATTTTGCAAGTATTTAAATTATGAAGGCGTTTTTGTAAAAAATTTTCAATTAAATTTGTGTATTTGCACAGATTCAAGACTAGGACTGCCTCGGTAGTTTTAGTATTAATAATGATCATGTAACAACACTGTTTCAATATTGATTATGAGACAATATTTTGTACCATGAAAACGTAGATTATTGTATGTACAGATTCATACTTAATAAGCATAATATAATAAATATAAGAATATAACAGCCTGTAATATATAATATTTGTTTGTTGTAAATGTTTTGTTTTAGTATCGAAAAAGGTATTCGTTATAGCGTTTGTTCGTTGCAAAGGTTTATTATTGTAGGATACGCAACAAGAAAAAGCAAATATTAATCGTCGCAAATGTGTTAATAATTAATTCATAAATTTAAAGTATATTATTAGGGGAGAACTGAATTAAAACTTTGACGTTACAATGGGCTATATTTGTATATAAAAGTATTTGTATATAATTAAATGTTTGTATATAATTATATATCACTAGTAATTAAGGAGTAACATAATATTAATTGATTACTCTCTGTCTTCGAATATTTTTTTATTATTACGTAATCGTTTTGTATTCACAGATGTTGAGTGATATCAATGACTAAGGTTAATAATAATTTGTTTTATTTTCTAATGAAGAAATAAAGTTAGCAATTTCGCAAGTAAGAATAAAAGAGTACTCTAATTTCTTTGTGTGCACAAATTAAATATCACCTTCTTCATGTATACTATTTGAACGACTAATTATACTAATACTTTCACAAAAATTTGTCTACATCTAAGTACTACATTTCTACGAGAAATACATTGGAAAATTAACGTCGAAAGGCTTAGTATTGAGAAGTAAAGCCTCCTAACTTGGGAAACTTTCAAATTTTCCCATTTCTAGAAGGTCTTTGTTTGTTTCATTTTAAAGAAAAATGTAATTTATTAGAATTAACAAACTCGATTTAATCTGGCATCGTTAACAAGTTCCCCTTAACGAGTGGCGTTCTTCAATTTAAGTGAGAAACTTCGTGAATGTAGCTTTTGTCGATGGGAATATTGTGAAAGGGAGTGATAAAACTGTTCTGGTTTAGTTGCTATTGCCACTTTATACGTAATATAAAACATAATGTTACCGATGGAGAGAGTATAATAATCTTACGAATTTGATTACGATTAGTAAATAAAATTTATTTTTATTTAAACAATTCCAATTGGTTGTTCCAGTATGTATAATAATACATTCTAAATGTGAAAAAGTTTATGAATATAAAAATGTTTTGACATTATTCTAATAACATTAATATTCTATAGATAAATAATATTATTTTATTATTATTATTTACTATTATTTTCCATATTAGGGCTGCAAGTAAATATCTAGATGGTATTATATTTATTTCATTTCTTAGTGTCTTTTAGTTAGATTGTCAAGAACTGACATTCAAAGTTGAAATAAAAATCTATTCTCTTTAAGTTGGTTTATATAATTTTTATGAAATTTCTTTCGTAACATTTTCTTCTGTAACTTGTCTCTCTCTGAAAAGATCCTTGCCTTTTGACTTCAAAGTTCAATCACGTGGAAAAAAGTTTTTTTCCGAAGAATGAAAATTTTGTTCACTAGTTTGTCAATTTACGAGCTGTCGCGTTTAATGGGCTTCTTTTTACGCGGAAACGTTGTTTAACGATGGTTGTTTTACGATGGGCCACGTTACTGCACAATTGTTCCCTTTTTTACAGGCCATCCTTTTTTATATTGTTACATTCGAAGGAGTGCGGCAAGGTGTAATATTTCATTTAATGGCGGCGATAACGCTGTCATCGTACTGTCAAAAAAACACTTTACGTCTGGCCAGCAACTTTTCGATTTTTATGGAAGCTATGGCTTCAACGAGGTTGTTTATATTTGTTTCTGATATACGTATACAATTTGTATTAGAATTCTATTTGAAGATGGCCTGATAAATAAATATCTTGTTTATTTGAAAAAGACTATTATAAATAAATGACAAGTATTTTTCAAGCTAGAAAGTAGAAAATGTTGAGATTATAATATTCTTTTTCGAAGAAAAATATCATTTACTGTATTGTATTTTATAACGAATGAAAAAATATGTTTAACCCCTTGCCATACGATGATGAGAGAGACTGGTGATGAATACTTATAGATTAATTTAATAAAAATCAATGTTGTTCGCTGTCTATGGATCAAAAAAAAAAAAAAAATTGCCACTATAAATTTATTATTTTCAAAGTAAATTTGCATTTACAGTGGAATCAAAAATTTTGTTATGTTTCTTTTAAATTGTTGATAGTAAAATGTTACATGAATTTAGTAGCAGAAGTAAATAATATGCTAAGGGGTTAGGAATAGAAAAGAAATATTAGAATTACTGTTTATGTTACACTTGTTCGAAATAATATTCATTTGCAACGATGCAGTTTCTATAATGATGAATAATAAATTACTTTCAATTGTTCAGATGTTCTGTAACATACATATGTATATGACGAACAACATATTCCATTCCCTCTACATTTTCCAATGATTTCTAAATGAACTATACATTTCGCCATATCTCATGGACTACGTAGAACATAAGCAAATATTTCGAACAAATATTCACTTCTTCATGTAGATATTTATATCCGAATACAAGAAAGTAAAGAAACGATGTTGTCGTTATACATAATGATGTACATAATTATTATATATATATATATATATATATATATATATATATATATATATATAATGATGTATAGGTAAAAAATATAACTTGGTCACAGAAGTGAAATCAATATATTTATAACAGAAATAGACATCTCAGACATGTGTTATTCGATTTCAATGAAATGTACACATTATTCTCACATGTACTTCAAGCATCGTACACACGGAAATTGGAAAGTATCAATATCTGGAGAGTGCAACATTTTCATTATAAACATATCGAAATATAATGAAATATATTATTATATATATATCATTTAATAATGCATTAATAATATATTTAATAATAATATATTTAAACAATCTTCAAGGATACTGATACATACACTGCCGGTCAAAAGTTTGAAACCACTACGTCGGTTAAGAGAAAAACTTCCAGTTTTAAAAATAACCCTTACTTGAGAATATCTGTACTTGATGAATACTAAATTACTAGCTGATATTAATAATAACCGTGTCTTATGGTCAGTGTTCTTAACAACACCTAATCATAATATATTCATATTTGTCGATAAATATTAATAATTAGGATTGAAGTATACACATCGACTTTAAAGTAACCTAAACCCACTTAATTCTTATAAATATTGAAATTTTCTTATGCTTATTTATTTTTTCATTTATTTATTTTTAATTCACGTACTCTTCAAAGACTAGGCTGACATAGTTTTTAAATTGTGTTTTCACAAATATTTTCGGTCACAGACGTAATATTTCATGAAAATTATTATATATTCTGTTTATAAACATAAATCATTATTATTTACCAGTTTTAGCACTACTAACTTCACTTTAATCTTTTAATCCGGTTATTATTAATATAAACTGACTAATTACTCTAATTGTGCAATATATATAAATAAATATATATATATATTTATGTTTATATTTATTTATATGTATGTATGTATGTATATATAAGTAATTTTCGACATCTATGATCAAGCAGTCCCAAATTTTTAACTGGCAGTGTATGTGTATATTTGATTCAACATTAACGTCCATCCTGTCTTCGTCCACCTTCATATTGTTCAATTTGTATCAATTTGAACAAAATAAATCGCAGTCAAACAGAAACCAAAATCATCGTTGTCTCTTTTACAAAAAATTCGGCCCTGAAGACATTAATAAAAAGAGCAATATCATACAAAGGACAGTGTAAAAATAAAACATAATAGCTATGGTCACGAAAAATAAAAAAAGACGTCTCCAGATCCTTATTACTAAATTTACATATATTTATACAAAAAATGGGACTTTTAACTTCACCGTAACCTACTTCTATGGGACATTGTAGTTACACAGAGTTTGTAGGTTGTTTGGTTTACAATTAGTTGTTTCGAAGCAATCGTCAATCACAGTGTCAGCAGTATAAGCGATTTTCCGCGCGTCGTAATTGAAATCAGGACTCGGGGTTGCATGGAAAGATGAGAACTCGGTAAGTAAACAATACTCGTAAGTTGCGCGGCAAATTTCTCAGGATCGGCTATGGCAACAAATTTACTATGGGGCAGCTGTCGTGTTTGAGAACGTCGTTGAAACAGGTGTCTTCGACCTGGGAAACTGTTACGAAGAGGTCAGGTAGTTTGTAACACGTGACTGACCGGTTCGAGCCACGAAGCAGGTGTTTAATTACGTAAGACAGGGAGAAATTTACGCGGGGTTTCTCGAGCATCTCACATATTTTTAACGCTAAAACTACCATACGGGTCAAAATGACACATTCCTGATATCTTCTTCTTTTAATTATTAAAATTATAACAAATATTTCTCTGAAAAATGATTAAAGAAATCGATTTAGCAATACGAAAACTGAATTGTAAATTAATTACAATCTGAATAGATGCACTCTTGAAGTTTCTATAAAGGAATTTCAAAAAGTCAGTTTAACTGCTCAATAGCTTTAATGTTAAGTTACAAGGAACTTCTTACGAGATACTGTTATGTTGCCACAACACACGGGAGGAATACTCCTGAAAAAAAGAGGTTAAGATCTTATTCGGATCCAAAGGAAAACCAAACTTACTTAGGTTTTGTGTGTTTTATTGTCTCACACGGTGGCGAGTCTGAGTTGGAAAGATGTGATAGAGGTTTTGACCCGTTCTTAGTGGTTGTGTGGTTAGGATAATTGTGCTTTCCTTCTTGGTTGATGGAATCCAGGAAAACTCGGAGAAGGGAGAATTTGGTAGTAGAGAGAGGGAAACATTTGGGCTTTGATGATTCACGTTGAGACTTAGAGTAACTAAGAATCTGGACGTAGGGTTGTCAGCTATGTCTAGGCTTCGTCAGATGTGCAAGATATTTATAGAGTAAAGGACCCCATAAACTTTGAAATTTGCGGTGATGCAGGCACCGCTACAAGTGATGGCTTTAAGTTTTTTAAAGTTTTATGGTACATGTTGCACTCAAACGAAAAGTAAAAAAGCTTCAAACCCATCACTTGTAGAAATACCTGCATCGCTGCATGTTTTAGCGTGTAATGGGGGCTTTTAGGTTTACAAGTAAACACAGTTATAATGCTAACGCCGCATTTCAGTATGAATAATCGTTGTCTTTAGATAGAGATGATGAACACGTTTTCAGATGGATACAGGCTTGGTATGATGTCGTGATGGGTGTGATATTAATAGTAATAGTAATAATAATAATAGTTATCATGAATATATAGGGTGTTTAATGGTGTAGGATGTAACAGATACCTAAAATTCCGTCATTTCGCGTTCATTGAATTCTCAAGTTCACAAGCGACCCTGCGAATACTTGTCTGCCCTGTACATATTTTGAACAAGTATGTGCAAAATTCTATAGAATTTCTGTAATCCCCACTAGAATATTCAAATCTGCATGTTTGAAGCAGTATATCTGAAATAAAACATTCATGTAGGTAGATGTACAGTTTTCTATCGAAGTGTCTTTTGTCTTTATAAATTTGTCTTTTGTAACAGATAATTTTGTTTTGAACATTTACATTTAAATATTTATTTTGAAATTTTCAATTTATAAAGAATTCTTCGACGATATGTTATTTTAAAGGATATGTAACTTTGAAAAAATAATAATATGAAAAATTGCTTATATGTAGGTAGAAATAGCGAAGAGGAGATAAATTAAATAATTATTCATTGGGTTAAGTAAAGAGTTGACTTTAAAAGTGACAGAAAAAAATTATATGTGAATGAAGAAAATGTAAGTAGGAAATAAATGAAATACTACATAAACAAATTCACTAAGCGAACAAATGTTGATATAACGTTATTTATTCTATCTATTATTTGAGTACTATTTTTAAGATTTACCTCTAATATATTTTAAATATTAACATAATATTCAAAACTTGGTACGAAGTTTTGTACAATAATTGTGATAGCTTTCTCAAACAAATTGTCAGTTATTATACATATTAACACTAAACCTATCAAACAATTAGAGCCACTTGTTTTTAATTCTTTTTATAAAAATTAGAACAATATGTTTCTTGAGATTCGAAGGATCTCCTAATCTTGTATCTAATTTTAAAATTCTCTGTAACAAATTCTAAAATGGATCAATTTTACTCGTTCGGTAGTTTTAGTGTTAATTACACAGAAACTCAGACTAAATAAATTTAAAAAAACAATCGAGCTCACCTCATGACACAACCTAATGTGCGACCCATCATTTTACCGCTTTTAACTCTTTCCCGTCAACGATCCGTCTAGTAAGCATGCCCCGCCTCACACTTGAGCGTCGGCGGTTGCTCAAATATAAAGTTAACATTACCCGAGCAAACGAGATGGCCAGCGATGGAAATAATGGATTATTTCAATTTCATCGAATGATTTCTCGCATGAAGGGGTACAGTTAAATCTCCCGTATAAATTTCATTCCCGACGAGAAAACTGTTCTGCATTTACGCGCTCGCGTTCGTAAAATAAATCTTTTTTTTGTCGATCTCTGTTTCTTTTTTTTTCGTTTTGTTTTTCATCACGGTCATAATATTTCAATGGACAACGCGGCGATTTTATTTAATTTACGCCCGTTGATGTTACCGACAAACGTGTAATCAATGCAGACGATGCGCGATTAAACAGGAATCGTGATTTATTGCAGTCGCGCACCCGCGATTCACCACCCTCCCTCCCCCCGTGAGCGAAAAATCACTTTCTCGTCAAAAACTGTTAATCTGACTTATTGGTTTAATTGATTGAAAAACTCGTTATTTTTAATTCATTCTTCCGGTGCCGTCGGTTTTATCGAGCAACTAGTAGGGAGGGAAGTAACGAAAATTTTTCAAAGGTTAGATCTTCCTCTCTCGCCGGCAAATTGGGTCGGAAGTCGAGAAACTCTTTTTCACCCATTCTTCTAGTCGAAACAATTTCCTTAATACTTGATAAATGCTTCGTTTCTCGTCGATTCGCCGGCACTGTTTACTACAATCGCTTTCTATTCCCTTTGTCGATCGAATTTTATCGTCGGGAACGGTGTGGTTTTACGTTCAAGATCTTTAGCAGCTGCCAGGTAAAATTTATACCGTGAATTTTTAATTGAAAGATGTACGAATGAATATTCAAACTTTTTAGCTATCGCAGGAGAATAATAAGATTCCAATTATTAATTTTATTTCATTGGAATTATCATTTTTGGCTGTTAACGTATCGTGGTCTATTAAATGGCCAATTTGAAAATTTGATTTAATATTTTGAATTTTCTTCCGTCCATTTAACTTTATATTAGTTTTTATATTATGCGATTAACCAGTTTTTCAATTGTTCCTTTTTTTCTGTTTCCACTATAAATTATTTACCGACAGACTTGTTTACTTTCATTTTATAGCCAGTTATTCGACTGGTTACGATAGGAACAAGTATATATAAAATTATGCGTTTAGAGTTAAGTACTTTTGGATTAAATTACTTTTTTTATTACATAATAAACCAATTAAAATGAATTCAAATATTAGTTTTCCAGAATCTATGAAATTCGAGATGTATAAATTAGAATAATAAAATATTGCTTGATGAAAGTATTTCTTAAGTACTAAAATGTTCGAAAAATTTATATTTCTCATGTAAAAAATTAATGTGTAGTTTTCAATGATAAAACATATTCTATTGGTCTATTTTTATGTTTAAAATAGCATTAATTATGCCAATTTTATAACAACGGATTAATAACTGTTGGCCTAATTCATCTTTCACTATCTAAACGAAGGACGGATCAATGAACCGAAATGTAACTTTACAAATTTTAGACTGATGTAGGCTTTTTCAAAACATTATTAATTATGTCAAATTTATGACAACAGATTAATGACTATTGGTCTAATTCATCTTCCATTATCTAAGGGAAGGGTGGATTAATGGATCAAAATGTAACTTTACAAGACTTACACTGGCGCACGCAGTGCCTAGAGGCTTGACGGGTAAGACTGATGTGTCATACCCATCAAGAACTCGAAATACTGTCACTGCATGGTACGGAAATGCTTGGAACTTCGAGAATATCAGACAAGATGTGCGGCTGAATACTGAATTAATTTTGTTCGGTGTTCCGAGGATCTCTGCGCTTTCAGTGTAATAAATGATATTATAACAGTAAATAAATGTAGGATTTTTATTGCAAATAATACAGATTATTTTATCGTAATAAATTTATAATATTTTCATAAAATTTGATTAAATTAATTAAATGCTATTATGTATATATTGAATATTAATGAATTAATATTAGCATTTATTATTTTGGTTAAAAAGTAAACTAATGGTATTTACATTGATATTGAGTAACCATATTTGATAAAAAGATGAACTAATGCTATTTAATTAAAAAGAAGGGAAAACAAGCAACTAGAAAACAAAAAAATTGTTGTTACCCATCGATTTTTCGCACGTTGCAAGAGACTAGTGAAAGGACAGAGACAGTTAAAGTAATTTTGTTTCAGTTTTTTTTGTACATAAAAACACCCATGATTTTATTACTACTTTGATTCAAACACATTCGATTGAAAAAAATTCTAGGAAACTCTTTATTTTATTTAATTAAACGGATCGAGAACTATAGCGTTACTGACGCATTTTATACTGTAGTGTGACATTTTTCATAATAAGTGTTCATCAGATTATTTGGAACTGTGTCTGTATTTATCGTACATATAGCTTCGGTATTAGGGGAAAAATTTATTTTTTATATTCTGAACTGAATTGGAACTCGTGCGAGATATATGGTATTGCACCCGGGAGTGTAAAAAATTATACTCCATTAGATTTAAAAAATGGAGGGATGCTACCTTCACCATCAGTAGATATTGTAACGCACCGACTGTTGTACGCATTTTTTATAATGGATGTCATACAAATAATACGTCGAGACTATTTACTTTTACAGCATGTAAACAATTTCAATACTATTATTATCATCATATTTCCCTTCAATGCGTATCCAAATGTCTCACATATCTAACAAACTTGACTGTTATTCTGTTTCCTTTCAATACATATAATTAGTAAAACTCTATTTATATCGAAGTTCTCAATTAATTTTCAGTAATATATCTGTATATTCTTTCAAGCTATTACTTTCGCATAATATAAAAAAGGTAATTTCGATAATACAAGTTAAACGATAATTTTTATAATCACTACTAACAACCTTTATTAATAATTTCTAATAATATCCACCAACCATACTGTCATCACTACAAGTAAATTCAATTAATCTCAGCTGCAATGAAATAAAATTATTAAAATAAAATTAATATCGTTTAATAATAATATCCAAAGTCCGAAATAAAAGATTTGAATCGTTACACTAAAATTCCGCCCGCAACGTTGCGCGTCTTCAGAAATCCGTTAAAATTAAAAAGAATCTTTTCGCCAACGCGGAAAGGAATATCCACTAAAAAAGAGAAATTCTTTCAATTCCTGGGAAAAGACTTTCTTAATTCCGCGGCGCCTCGCCACTTAGCAGAAATAGTCCGCCACAATTTTCCAGCATCACGAGAACGCCGCGGCGCTGCCCTTTGAATGCATTTAGACGAGCGTAAAAACGTCAGCATTTCGCCGGCTTAATCCGGGTAATAAATGATCTTAAAAATATCCGTCACGTCGCGCCCTTTTAAATCGGTGAAACGGGCGGTCGGGTGTTTGAATCGAGGGCAAAACGAACAACGAACGCGACGAGGCCTGAAACCCGTCCCCGCCCCGATTTACTTTGCCCGCACGCGAAACGGTTCATTTAGATATCAGCCGCACGAATAATACAGATAAATGGTAAGCCACGTCGCGTTTTATTCCCTCGTTCTCGCAGATGGAATTCCAATAATTATTGAATCTTTCCCCTCCGCGGCCGCCAGCCGCGCAGCTCGTGCAATTCAAGAGATGCCAGAATTAAAAACGCGAAATCTCGAAACGAAATGTGGATGCTGATATTAAATCAAGACAAACGAGCGTTTAATTATTATTTTTCCGAGTAATTTGTAGTCTCGGAGGCAGTATATTTTAATAACTTTTTGAGGAGAACCGTAATGCGACGAGTTTTCGAATGATGCTTGGTTTTATGAAATACTAATGGTTTTTATCATTTTGTGTGTTTGTGGATTTAATTAAAATTTAGGTATGAATAATACAATATTGCATTAGGGTGAGTTTTCGTGCAGATTAAGAATAATTAATTATTGTTAAATATTATTATTATGGATTTTTGGTAAGGCAGGTATATTTACAGTAATTTAATTTTTTTACTAGATATATAATTTTTGAATAAGGATAATTCTGGAGAAGATGAATGTGGTTTCTGAAAATTTAGGTCAGAATAATCCCAGGTACCATCGTCGAAGGGTTAGGCGAATAAGGGAGTGCTGGTTCATAGTTTCAACAAGTATATTCATCCTACAAAGGATGATAAATCCTCTCTACTCAGAAAGATTTTATTTTACTCATCTCATATTCCTTTTGACATCATATAATTTTAATCTCTTTCGCGCTACAGATAAAACTACTAATGCAAATTCGAATGATTTGATCACCTGTTTCATCATGTATTAAATACACGTATGTACATAAAATCTTATTTATTTCGATCTCTTTAAATATTTTGGTTATTTCTTATAATGTAGAAAAGAGTTTTCGATTAAGTTTATAAAATTTCAAGGGAAAAATTTGACAAATGTCAGAAAAATATAATTCTATGTAAAAGAAAGAATAATTTTGAAAGTTCCAAATGTGTGATCTTCACAGTTTAGACCACGTTATAATTAACATTTGGACAAAATGAAAAATCTAAGTGGTAGTACAAACGCAGTGTCTGATATACAAATAAATTTTGCACATAAAACTCACTAAAAGATCAAATAAAAAAGTATTATATTGGAAAATTGTGATAACTAACCAACTATAATGTCCAAAAATATATTTCAGAAAGGAAGAGTTTTAATATGTATTGATTACACGTCATTGCAGCAAGGAGACCTTCGAACTATCTGTTGCTCACTTGCAGCCCAAAGGTCTTCTAGCCATAAATACTGACGATCGTTACGAAAGTGCGGGACTCTACTGCATGCTTTTTCTCAAAAAATAGCAGAAATCACGTCCGCATCGTAAATCCAACCTAGCATCAATCTCTATACCTAAACATCCGTCTCACTCCGTCGGTCTCGTTTAGATTCTTTGTTATCGTCGCGCACCAGTAATGACTATCTGTGAAAAGCCAGGCGGCCCGAGCATCGTGAGTGGAAGAGTCCCCTTGCCGCTGTGCACTTTTAGTTTGGTTGTTGCTGAAGCTAACATGAGAGCTACACTGCACTGTCCCCAGACGGCGTTTGTTCACATGTCCTCCAAACTGAAGGGGTAAATGTGGCAAGGACTAGTTTTACCGACTTAATGTAATTAATAAAATTAAAGGTTTATTCCCTTAAAATCGATAGAACTACATATGTAGTCTGATTTACATCGTGTTTGAACTTATTTTAGCCACGACTATCTTCACAATTCACTGGCACTACATTTGAGAAAGTAAGATTGAAATTAATGAAATTGATATTTCCTTTATTGCATGTTTATATTTGACGCGTACGGCATTGCTTTCAAGTTCCGTGTCTTGACCCTTGATGCTCGGTGGACTGTGTCTATCTCGCTTTTTCTCATTATACTCATTCTCCGACTTTGTCAAACTGTGCTCGAAGAAGAGTAACGAAGGACGCAAATGAATGCGACAAAGTGAGATACGACGATAGGGAATGCATATAGGCGTCAACTCCTTATTTCTACCTTACTCCGTTATCGTATCCTGTTTCATTTGCGGTCTTCGTTTATGCTAATCAGCCAATAACAAAATCTCCTTTCCACACTTGCATCTTTATTTCGAGGGATAAGTTACTAAACGTTATTGGAGGATAGTAGTTATTTCACTACACAAAAGTCTGAAGTGATGAAAAATTCTCTGCTAGCTTTCATTACTTTGTACAAAATTACACTGCATATGAGAGAAATTCAAGTTCACGAATTTAGAGCCATCAGGCCGCCTCATTTGGGCTGCCGCGAAGTCCATCGGTGTCATTGTAACTGTCGGTACAAAGTATGCAAGCTCACTCGAGTGGCCCGGCAGAAGTAGTTGCAACCAGTTGGAGCTTCTTTTAAGAGACTGGTTGCTATTTAAGGTCTTAGCCTCCTTTGATTACTGGCGCGTACCTCGTTATCTTTGAGAAGGCAGGCCACGTCGTACTCATTATGCAACGTCGCTCTTCATCTCTCACCGGTGAGGGGGCGGGAATGTTTCGGGGCTGGTACAGCGAATTCGGTTTGCCGAGAGATGAGAAAAGCAAGCAACCCTCGGAAGCAAATCTCGATGCCTGGGATATCTCTTCTTTTTGCTCTGTTTCGTTTCTACCTAGATACAAAGCTGTGCTCTGCGACGCGGAATGAAGGAAACGGGAACGACGGTCATCGGACCTGACAAAGATTGAAAGCGCGAAACGCTTCGATCGCCCGCACCATTGTTGCAGGTCTCCTAGAAATAATGAGTGGAATGGTTTGATTGATGAAGTTGTCGAAAACAATTCGAGACAGTTTTTATGAACACAGAGGTTTTTACTTTTTGTGGGAAATGTGGAGGTCGTTCATGTTGAAAAATTGAAGTTTAATCTTCATGGAAAGATACAAAATTATGATCAATGAAGGATATTTATTTTGTTCAATATGTTGAGTGCCATCGTCACAGATGATCCTCGAATTGAATTATTATAATTTATAATAATTCTTCGAAAATGTAATTTATCGTTTATTATTTTTTAAAGAAAATTAATTTGAGGAGGTTGAATCCGAATGTAATAGTTTTTGTTGCAACTTCGTATTGGACTGTTAACAATCAAAATATCCTCGTATTTAATCAGTTCAGAACTGGAATAATTATTATTGAAAAGCTGGAAAATACTTTCTATGGTATTACTTCTTAACAAACTTAACCAAATTAACGTTTCAAACAGGTTATTAACTCTTGAACTTTAAAAGTGACTCTCATTAGTCATTTGATTTGATGCAGTAAAATTATGAAATTCAATACTCGATATCTATTAATTTAAACATTGAAACAAGAGAGTATCATTCCTCAATTTATATAAAATTTTCCTTCATATTACATATAAAAAGTATTCCTAATATTTTTATTCTATTGACTATACATATAGTACATTTATGTCTGAGTTTAAAGTATTTATTTCATTTCTGTTAACTGTGAAATTTAGATTGAAAAATCTTTCGTTTTGTGCGCAAGAAAATAAAAAAATGAAGTGTGTACTTATCAAACGCAGGACGACTGCATCTAGGGTATATTCAAATGAAAAACCAAAGTGAAGCAAAGAAGAATTACATGTTTGTTTAAAAGACTAAAGAATTCATCGTTCAAAGAATTAGTATCATTTTAAGCTTTAAAATGACGTGTATACTCATTAAATGCAATTAACTGATTAAACTATAAAGTTGAATAGCAGTAATAAAGTTGAAGTTACAGAAACATTTGCAGAGACTGATTATAATACAAGAATTAGAAGAATAACGTAGCAATGCAGGTATTGAGTAATGTGGTAGCCTGTAGAAAATTTTTCTTCCAACAAATGTTATTTCATCTCGAATATCAATTCATATTTCTGCGTCTGTAGAGAGTTATCACGAAAGATTAAGAATCGTAGATTCATTTTACATCATGACCCAGAACCGGTGAAACGCGGCCATCTTCTATAACCGCTATGTAGCTTTGTTGAATATCTGCTTTAGCGTGGCCCGAAATATAGGAGGATGTTATTGGTTATCGGAGATTCAGAGCAATCACGTTTTCAATATACATATTACCCGGCGATTGTATAAAGAGAAAGTTAATAAAAGTATCTCGAGTCGGCATCGGTTTACAAATATCGCCACTGTTCCATGAACATCGGGATTCCTGAACGAAGAACCTGCGGGAACATTGGTGTATAAACTTTCCTCCATTCCTGTCGTTTTGTTCAAGGAATCCGAGCTATCGGGTGTATCGAATCTTCGATAGTTTCAATAACATAAACTATTTCAAAGGACAAAGTTCCGAAGAGAAGAGTTTCGTTCGACCCAGCAATCGTTTCCTTTGTAAGATAAACTTAATTTCAGTTCATTCACCTCGAAATATTTTAGTTACTCGTAATTAAGTTTACTTACTTGAAAATATTATAATTAATTTTACTCCTGTTTATCTTTTAAAAGACTGATTTTAAACATTTGTATTGACTTAGGAAAAATTGATTACTTACGAAGTATAAGGTATTTCATCAAGTCAGCGACAAACAGATATTTAATGATAAAGCCTAATATACTTTTAGTTGTTCTGAAATAAAAATTTTAACTTACGTATTATATACTCCATTTCATTTTCTTATTAATATATAATAGTATGTTTAAAACATAAATCACTTTCCTATTTGCTTTTTTCACTCAATCCATTATTGCTCGTATTGATTTCACTTTATGCAGTTAAGCTTCTTAAAATATAATGCACCTCAATTTCTAATTACTTTCATTATCAACAGATCAGAAAATCCAAACAGCAAATTATTAACTACGTACGTATAATTATGTATTCACATTAATGTTTATTTATCATAAATTTAAGATTCTCGAACTATACTTAATGAACAAAATACGAAAAGATATACACGAATCATTCATACTAAAATTACCGAGTAATTAAATTGACTTTTTGAAATTCCTCTATAGAAACTCCAACAGTGCATCTATCAAGACTTTTATTGATTTACAATTCAATTTGCGTATTGCTAAATCAATTTCTTTAATAACTTCTCGGAGAAACACCTGTTATCTTTTTAACAATTGCAAAAAGAAAACATCAGGAATGGGTCATAAATGGTTTGACTTGTCTCGTAGTTTTAGTGTTAAAGCTACAGTACTTTTCCTAACATTTGTTAAAAAGTACCATTTCCTACCGTAACTCTATTCATCGAAGTATACTCTCGAAAATTGAAATTTACATAAAGATTCGCAGTCTAATAACTCTCAAACCATTTTGTATGCCTCGTTTCAGCGTGACACAGGCGCAGATCCAATCCAGACTTCCTTTCAGCGTGGGATGACGGTGAATGTAAATGACATTTATCCTTTGTTCGCCGAGAAAATGATAGCCCGTCCTTTCTGCACGGCCCCGCGAAAATGACGAAACGAAATCGCGCGACTTATCCCATCACTGAGGGAATCCCTGCGGTTCGCCGGGATTTCCGGTTTGCACTGTCGCAGACGTCGTTAATGCTCGGGCACGCGATAAAGCCCGAGGGGATATTCCGTTGAAACCCTTCGCATTTTTTTCCACCGCAGCGCCGTTCCTCTCATCTCTCTCCCCCAGGATCATCGTCGATTTCACCTCCCACCGTTCTCTACTCTATTACATTTCCCTCCACCCTTAAATCGAGCTTTCTTATCACGTCCTGCTTCGTTTCGTGATCATCGAGAAATTTTAGAGTCTCACGCCCCGCACGGAACCCCGTCGCACGCCTTTGTTTGGAGGGACGGTTATCGATACAATCTCGAAAACTGGGTCCTCGTCGATGGAAAACGAATCCGATCAACGACCTCCTTTTAGTTTAATGCTGGGAATTATTGAAACTTGAAATTGGAGCGAATCAATTACTAAGCTGACCAAACGGCCACATTTTTCGGGATTTGTCTGTATTCTTGCATCGATGTCTTGGAACTATTGTAATTTCCTGATTTTCGTAATGTAATATTAGACTCGTTACTCATTTTACGCGGAACATTGTTTACGCGGTAGTTTTTATGCGCAATCTTAATTTAGATTTTAATTCAGTAATACCGAATAAAATGTACTTTTGTTCTCTGATATTTTATTATTATTATTTTGTCGTTAAGCTATGTGGAATGTATATGTATTTCTGAAAGTTATACCAGCTTTTTTTCAATACTTTGTTTTCTCTTATACCAACAGAATCTATTTACGCGATTTTCATTCGAATCGAATCCACGTGGAACGAATTTTCGAGTAAATCGGGGATCAAGTGTAAATAGGTAATTGTTTCGAATCACGGTTACATTTACAAGTAAGGTGTAATATTTTTTAGCACGTATGATCGATGCCACTACTTTACCATTAATATTGAAATAATAATTTATTGAAAACAGAGAAAAATTCTAGGCTTATTCTATGCCTTAAATTTTTTTTATTCATGACCCCTTTTTATTATCAACATAATTTCACGATCCCAGATTTAAATATAAAATAGTATTACGATTTTATAATCGCGTTTTACAGAAAATGTTGTATATTAAATTAAAAATAATGAAAAGATTATAACTAATGTTTCTTTAAATTCATGTATCCGAATTAAATTTACGCGACCCCAACATTTCGCTTTACGATCCCATTTGGGGTCGCGCCCCATAGTTTAAGAAACGCTGTTCTAAAGTATA
Organism: Nomia melanderi; assembly: GCF_051020985.1. Lineage (NCBI taxonomy): Eukaryota > Metazoa > Arthropoda > Insecta > Hymenoptera > Halictidae > Nomia > Nomia melanderi. The sequence continues at coordinate 3,974,655 of NC_135009.1, forward strand.
ATCATTGGTAACAAAAGAATAATATTTAATTTGAATTCGAAAGAAAATAATATTTATGCTTGTTTAATTTTGTTTAAAATCTTCACCGCGAGTCTGACACGTTATAAGGCAATGAGTTAAACAACAATTATAAGATTTGTTACGAGTATACCTGTAAGTAAACTGTAGATCTTCATGCAAGTTCAAATTTTTAAGAACGTAATTAGAAAAGTATAATTACGGTCGAAAAATTTTTTTCTTAGAAAATATTGCAAAAAGTACTACATTTTGGATATTTCATACACTTTTTATATTGCATGCGTTACATCCAATTCTGTATTTTCAAATTTTCCATAAATGCATAAAAATCTGCAGTCTTATAGGTATAAAACACTTAAATATAAAATTTAATTATATTTAACTAAGTTTATCTTAAAGTGTTTTGTATTCTTAAAATGGTTTATTGCACCTAATAATGCATGCGTGCATTCTGTATGATGCAAGAACTGACGTGAAATAAAAATTCCACGATATGACCTCTCGTTTGGTAATCTCGCCTCATAAAAGAATTTATTATACAACGTGTTTGGAGATGAAGCCGTGGTTCGAAACAATTACCATTAAATGTCTATAATTTTTACCTTTCACTTAATATTTTATGCGATTGTTACGGGCAAATGTCGAAAGATATGAGAGCTATATAACAGTATTTTTGTAAGAAACGATTCTATAAACTTATAGACTTTCAGGCATAAAATGATATAGGTTTTAAAATGTTCAAGATACATGAAAATATTAAAATCATTTTCAAAATTAGTGAGATACGTCTATCTACTTTGATTACTAAAGGATCCAGCTTAAATTTATCTTCTCCACACAGTGGAACGACTCTTTTCACTGCAGAAACCATCACAGAAAGCTATAACAGAGATTTTACTTTCGATTGAGAAAATAAAATGACTCTGCAATGCGTGAGGTGCGGCATCAGGTTGATGATTAATCGCGAATTTTCTTTGTCCAAGTAAAAAAGAGATGGCGTCTCCGAAACACATTATTAAAATGTACACTTTGTTGTTACTTATGTCACTAATGTCTAAAAATAGCAATTTAATCATTCATTATTATTGTATGTGTTTGTATTGTTTTATGTCTCTGTTCAAAAAAATTCATGATTGTAATGGAGCTTACACCACTGCAGTTTTCGTGTTTTGAAAAAAGGGTATCTAAACGTGTACTAACGTTGCAACTAGTTCCATCAGAGGATTGAGTGACATGCTGATACGGTTGTACCGTATTTCACTTTCAAAGTACACGCTGTTCACGTCCCGGATCAATGGTCACCGACCAGAGATTTTAATTGGTTGGTTGACAATTATAAATTTGGGAATAGGGGACTGGAGATCGAGTGCTGGTGACAATCTATACTCCTGTCGATGTTATTAGAGTTTCCCGTAATCTCTAATGTTTTTTCATTGTTTGACTGACTAATCGAAGTCTCTGATTGACGATTATTCCTCCAAATGTCGAACTACGTGTATTTTAACCAGTTAACTGTATACAAGTATACATGTCATTATAAAGGGTAAAATGGTACTAATATTTTCAACAATAAATTACTTATTTTTTTCAGATAAATGTGTAATTCTTCTTCGTTTTACTTTAGTTTTTCGTTAGAAATATATTATAGATGCATTTGCTCTGTGTTTGACAAGTATATACTTTATTATTTAGTTTTATAGTGCGTACAGTGAGAGATTTTTCAAACAAAATTCCACAGATAACTGATTCAAATCGAACCACAATGTGAAAACTATAAATTAATATATCCTTCCACCTTTTGATTAACCCCTTTCCTGTAATGTTAACACAAACTTGCGACAAAGATTTCAAACTGAATTGAATAAACATATAATGAATATAAATATTACTTTTTCTTTTAAACATAAGTGAACATTTTTTGTTGTTATAATTGCTTATATGCGTCAGAGTGGGCGAAGATTTACATTGAATATAAAATTTCTTTCATTTTTTGCAAGTTATTAAGGCCCGAATTTTTAGCTGCGGTGAATGGAAAAGAAATTGATTTAGTATACGCAACCTGAATTATAAATCAATTAAAGTCTCAATACATGCACTTCTCGAGTTTCTATAGAGATATTTTAAAAGGTCGATTTAACTGCTCGATAGTTATAGCGTTAATAAAATTGAATTAGATAAATAGAGTCACCGATACATATTTTATAATTTAACATGACGATTTTGGGAGGAAATATTCATACATAGGAGTGAAAAGATTAATTCAATTAACATTTAAGTTGACGTATTAAGAGATAGAATCAGAAATATCAGGGACTATCTCTTGTCCTCTAACGCATTACCTTGTTCTGGTAAAAGGACACAATTTCGCCATTACACCGAGACATATCCCAGTAATGGATATTTCGGCCAGGTGGAAAAGCGCACCTACAATTTCCCACCCGAAATAGCCAACGAAGTTAGAAGACAAACTACCGATGCGCTAAAAACAGCGAAGGCACCGAAGTCCAATATCATCGGGCAGAGAAAAATGCATCGAAGGGATTGAAACGGTGGAAAAATATTCTGATTGTAAAGTCCGGGACAGAAAGATGGCAGTCATAAAAACGATTTAACCTCTTGACTGCCCACATCATAAATATTTTGCATAAGAAATATGAAAATCTCTGGATGGCATTATTAAATATGTACAAGAATAGCGTTTCCTATGTTTAAATATCACCCAATATATTATGTAATTAATACAGCAAGACACTCGATCTGATACCCACTTCATTTGAAACAGATTATGTTTTGCTCGGTCGTTGCTCATTATACAATATATTATAATTGCGTTTTATACATTAAATCAATATTGTTTATATAAAATACCAAATATATATGTTCACATTATTTCCTAACGCTACTTATATTTGAAATAATCACAGGTATTTTATGTATTTTGAGAGAACTAACTTAATATTAAAACTATCGAGCGTTTTACATGATGAATGTAAATTGTAACAATATACCTTTTTCGGTTTTTTCATATGTCGATTATGGTACTGAAATGAAATTATTTATTTTTCAAATAATTTCAGGTATTTAATACTTTTGAGATATCAATAATTGGGAGATATGAAAACTGAAACACGTCGTTTTGATGGATGCAATTGTTCTAGTATTGACATTTTGTTTAGAAATGTTTATCGCAATACACAATAAAATAAAAAAGTCGAAAATGTCATTTGGATTTGACAACTTTATCTATTATTTATGACAAGACCTCAAGAGTGGCAAGACATGATCAATTAAAAAAAATCTCTGGCAGTCAAGGAGATAATCGCAACTAAGTAAAGATTATTAATTATATTCCTTATGCATTCGTTTGTGTCAAATTATTTTTATGTATAGATAAATTATTGGACTTACATTTTATCAATACATTCATTTAGAAATGTACGAATGTTAGAAAAAGCTAATAGGTAAATTGATAGCGCAATTGTTTAAAAATTGTAAAAGTATACAATTTAATTAATCGTACTCAATGTTTACTGAAATTTCTTTTACAGCTACAACTGTCCTAAATAATCTTTTAGCGAAAATTTATAGAGGTTTCTATGAATATAAGATAGATATGCGATGAGATGATTAGAAAAATTATCTGTATAATGAATTTAAGTTTCATTATTTAATGAATACAATTGAATCATTTTTAGGGACTTGGCCTTTGTCTTAGATTGTACCTACTAATAAAAGTACTGCGGCAGTAGCAGTTACCAAACTACAAAACGCTGAAAGTCTGAATAATAACAAAACTGCATTTTTCCTGTTATTTTCAACTATGCTACATTTCTACGAATCGAACAGACGGTCAGATTTTATACACTGCATTATGCACATATTTTTGGAGTCTCATTGAAATTGTAATTTAATTTCTTTAAAAGGAAATAAGTAAACACTGTACATAATACACAATAATATTTATACATCAAGATATGTACCATCCAAGAGATAGCTAGGTTTTCTTATTCGTAGGACACGTTTTGGTATGATATTAAACACATCGGATATTATAACATAAGTAGACAAAGTACAATAATATTTAACGATTATAAAAGCAAAATTTAAGTGTTGAATTTAATTTGAATATTAACTTATTTGATTTTACTTTAAATACTTTGAAGTGCCCATTGAACAAGTTTACAAAGTTGAAGAAATTGTGTTTTCAAGTTCTAGATACAACATTATATCATACGAAAATCAAAATAACTAACTTAAAGTTTGGAAAATTGATATTATCTGTATCTTTTTAAGATGCTAGTTATAAAATACTATATCATAGGAACATGTATCAAATATATTAAATTATCAATACATTTTCCTTTATATTTCATATTTCTGTTACTTTAATACTGCATTTAATATTAATCCTATTAATATATCAAACCCAGTACCAGTCATATTAAAAATTATAATTATTTATTAAAAGAATGAAATAACATTATAATAGAATGAAATAAAAGTGTACATTTCTAAAAATTATCATAGAACAGAAGCTTTCTAATTTCCTGTCGAATCCCACCCCCAAACTTGCAACATACCACGCAGTTAATTCGTGGCGAATAACATTCCTTGTTGCAGTCCCCAGCATTCCTCCTTGACATATTCCTGAACCGCCCAAGCCAACCGAGTCACGCATCCTTTGCGCCGCAAATGAAACGGCTAATTCAGCGTCGGAAATTCCGCAGCCCGCTTACCTGAATAAACAGAGACAAGTCGTCGCCTAACAGCATGTCCCTGCAGACGTCTTTCGCGGTGGTATCTAGAGTAAGATAGACGAGACTGCTCTCGATCCCCGTGTGGATCCTAACCCATCCGCTTCCGGTGCCGACGTCCGCGCCAACTCCGGAATCCCACGAGGAATTGAAGGTCTCCTGAAGCCTAGCCACTTTCGAGCAGCCGCTATTGTTTAAAGGCCCATCTATCTCGATAGAATCGCTGCTGAAGCTGTCGATCTTCTTATCGTCAACCTGCTCCTCGGCAGCCTGTTCCGTAGCATGCGGTCGTTCGTTATCGAATCTGTCGATGGTCTCGTCGAGATTCTCCAGGATCTCGTGCTCCAGGGCTTCCTGATCGATCTGGCCCTCCACGGACGGTCCCGCGTCACGCTGGTCGATCCCGGTCGCGTTACGTGTTTCTCTTTCCTTGGTATCACCTGGCCGTTCCATCGCGGCCCCATCCGCGTCATCGATTTTCACTTCGTTAGACCGATTGGTGTAGCTCTCTGGGTACAAACCGGAGCTCCCCAGACAATCGGTGTCCTCACTGATCGTGCTGGCGTCTACGTGCCTCCCAGAGAAATCGTTCGCGTAAAAAACCGAAGATTCGCCACGCGTTTCCTCGTTCCTCCTCGATCGCGGGCACCATTCCTTCCTCGGGTTGATTCTTTGGGTTTTATCGTCTCCGTAAAACCCTGGCTTCGCAGCCATGATGAAGTTCTCATTATCACAGGGAACTCTGGGTCTCGACAAGGTCTTCGTTCGTCGCTTGTCAGTGTCCTTCGAACTGATCAGCTTCTCGCAGTGGTCTTTGGAGAATGTGAATTTGTTGATGTCCAGTCCCTTTTGTATCATGCAGTCTTCGCCATTATCTACCACACATTCCGATTTTGCTCGGTTCTTACGTTTCACTTCTGCATACTGACGATCTTCTATCCTTTCTTTATCATCGTTCAAGATCACCCGACTCCTTCCAGTGTCCTTTGTGTCCGGCGCGTCTTTCGAATGATTCCTTTTCGACTTCTGTTGGAATCTTTCATAGTTAGCCAAGATCTTCTGATTCAGTTCGTGAATCAGCTCCAGTCTCTTGGAAATCGAGTCGTTCGTTTTGTCAACCTTTTTTCTACCCCATCTGCCGTTAGCTGCTTCCTCGTCCTCATTCCTAGCTGACTTCTGAGCTTTAGTGGACACAGCCGAACGACGCTGCTTAGACTTTCTAGACGCTGATGAACCTTCACTAGGAATCCCGATTTCGTATTTCGAGTCGCTTTTGATGACGTTCTCTTCATCTGGCCGGCTGATCACGTCGATGTCGATCGTCCAGGAGCCGCGTCGTTTCTTTTCGACGTCTTGGTTGAAGCCGGACACGTTCATCAGCTCCAGACTAGCTTTGCCGTTTCGATTCTCGCGGCGATCGTTGACATTCCCGTTGACTGGCGGCGGGCAGACATCGATTTCCGGCTTCTTGCGGTTCCCGCTGAACTCGATCCCCTTCCTGGCGTCCGGTCGTACCGCCAGACCGGGACTGGAGCCGCTGCTCAGGCTGATTCTTTCGTTCAATTCCCAATTGATTACCGGCCGGCCGTTTGTATCGGCCACGTTCCCGCTCGCTATGGGACATAGACCGAGTTTTTGATTGAGATCTTGCCGGGGGATCGCTTGCCCAGCTGTGTTTGCGCTCGGGCGCGCCTTCAAACCCCTGGTCGAAGACAATCTGCGAGATCTTCTCAGTTTACCGCTCGTGTTGGACATGGTCTCGCCGGGAGATACGCCCGGGATCACCATCCTGATTGAGGATCTCTCGTCGAACCTGATGCGCTTGCTTCTTCTGACGGCTTAAGAAGGACTTCTTTGATCATTGTTTGCGCGTTGGAGATTGTTCCAATGGGTTGTCGGGTCCGGAAGGACTGGCGTGTAGAATTTTTTTGGTAGTTTTATGACGACGGGAGAAATCTTCTGATGTGGACTGTGGTTTTCGTGACACACCTGCGAACATGTAGTGAATATGTTAAAGGAAAATTGATTCTTGGATTAAATATTGTTGAATGCTGTTATATCTCATCATATATTGTTAACATTGTCGACAGCTTCTCGAAATTTTGTGAAAATTTTTATTTTTTGTTATATTTAGTAATATAATATTAGAGTCATTTTATTGTAGAAAAAAGCTTCGTTTTCTGTTTTTTATTTTAATAATTGATTATTTAAAAATCAACAAAATGGATTTGAAAGAATTTTTAGGTATATTCTAATAAGAACTTTATTAATAGAAGTAATCATAAACATATTCTCGTATTGAAAGTTTGAATCGTGAAGTATTAAAATTTTATTAATAGAAGTATTGAATTGTGAAGCATTGAATCGTGTAAACAAAAATCTGTGAACGTCTGAGAGGAAACTCCGGTCAGAATATTCTATATTTTATTTCGAAGATGCAAAAAGAAACGAATGTCCTTCAAGTTGATATAAATTTTGCGGATACGGCGATAAACGAAATCTTTCCGACGCTCTGCCGATAGATAAATAGAAAGCAAGATACGTGCTCTGAACGACTAAGCTTGACGCATTTCTTCTTTCTTACGTTTTTGTTCACCATAGGTTATTCTTCTCGGATATGTGAGATATCATATCGTAGTTAGTTTATTTTCCCTTAGAAGTGACAAAAATATTAAATTCTTAAATGGAAAAATTAAAATGTTATTTTTAAGTTCTCATAAAACAATGAATTACGATATTAATATTGATAATTACAATATACATTTTATGCATTAATAATATTTCGAGATATACAATGCATAATAAAGTAAAAAATTGTTTCCAATATAAAATAGATTTTGCGTTCAGCAAAAATTTATAATAAAAGGAACGTATTTTCTATTCTATTTATTTGTATTATATTTCATTTTTAAAGATTTTTAGAAAATTATAATATACAAAGTTGAATAGAATTTAACATATTTTTCGTTTATGTTGTATCAATTGGATGTATTACTATCAGAAATTACATAGTTTTTGTTACCACTTCCTTAAAATTGATGTATAAGAATGTGAATATACTTGAATGTTGACTATTTTGATTATCGATCTCCTGCTTCCGTTTGTAACAAACTCTGTATTAGAATTACCTTTAATTTACTCAATATTAGAATTACCTTTACTTTACTCAATATTACAATTACCTTTAATTTACGCAGAATTAGAATTATCTTTAATTTACTCGGGATTAGAATTATCTTCTTACTTGGACAAGGAAACAGAATAGTTTAGTTTCCATTCGTGAGAAAAAGCACAGTTCACTTAATTTCAACCTCAAATCAATAATTGTAGGACTTCTCATTTAAATCCTTTAATGTTATTAATCATGCAGATGCATAGCGCTATTTCTACTTCGACAAATACGAAAGATCACGCTAATTCCCGGTCGGCACATTTGTATAATACGTGTTTAGAGAGTAGCCGCAATGTCATGTCAAATATAATCCAACAAATATTCTCTCTGGTGGGTTTCTGATATGCATACCATTTACTGTCATCTTATTATTGTTAATATTGATTGTTTCGACGTAATCTTCGTTCTAATTCGAAAAAAATTGACGATGTAATACAAATTAAGTACTAGATTGGCTACAAAGTTTCGCCACATTTCTAAACGAAATTTTATGCTCGATTTAGTATTGACGACGATACGAAATTATCCACGTTTTAAATATCACGCCATCTTTCAATTACGAATTTATTGCTAAAAATAATAATACCGTGCTACTGACAACGCTAATCTTTGTGAATATTAACATAGATCGAAATAATCAATAAGGATCACGTAATCTAAGTAATGCCAGAGTTTACAATAAGTTGATCTAATAAAGAATGAAATTTGCAAAATGTTATTACATATTTTGCACATTTAACACTAGGTTTACGGAATGCGCCAATTTGACGCATGTTGAATTTTATGAACAATACTTGGTCAAATAATAAAATCAATCAATAAATCGTACAATAAACGTCCGTAAACCCAGTGTTAAAAAACAAATTCACTCCATTGAAGTAAGATTTATTGAATTATGCATTGTATATTTTATTTGGAAGCTTCTTATTGTTTTTTAATTTCTTTATTTGTAACACTTATTCATAAATTATAATATAAACTTTACATTGGAAAGTAAAATGACAAAAATTTTCAGCGAATCTGGTACATTAAGTAGAAGCCACCGAAAATGAACAGTACAATATTTTCTTGAATGCTTGAGAAAATGGATGAAAAAAAAATATTTTTAACAATTATACGCTTGAAAGAGAACCTGAATATCATAAAAAATGAAGAAAGTACGTTAATTTGAAAGTACATTAGATTGCGTGATGAAATTTGAAAAGAATTTTCGAGAAGTTGTGTTTGTATAATCAAATTGTACTCGTTTCGAATTTTTATTTAGTATTTAATGGAAAAGTAAAGTCGGTTTATGAAGGCGTACATAAATTTACTATGATGTTTGTTTTACTGAATTTATGAACATTTATAGTTTTCTATAATTGTATCAGTATTGTATAGTGTTACGAGTTTCCTAATTTAAATACACGTTTACGGTAATAAATAATTCTTGGCGAATATTTTTTATCGCAATTTTAGAACTGATGTTTTGGTATTTCGCAATTCAGAATTAAAATATTTTAGATTTTTAAATTAGACGAGGGAGATGAATCAGAATTCGTATTCACATTATTAAATCAATCAAGGAAAATAAGTAAGTTTATCAAACCTTAATATTTATGGTTTTCATAACTTTAAGCATGAAATCCTTTTAATATTTACGTAAATATTTAGGTTCTTCCATATTCTTATTTTTCATGTACACTTTATTCTATGTCTCATAGAAGATTTTAAAGTACATGTCATTTACAATCAATAGCATGGTAACTAAGAAGTTATCAAAATTTCCAAAATCGGACAAACATATTAATGTTATTAAATACATAACATTACTTTCATATCCCGATGTAATTTTATATAAAACTGAAAACGTGCTTAATGTTCAGAAAGTAGTAATAATGACATAAGATAATGTTTAGAAATAAAAATTTTATTTGCGCCATTTTTAACTTGAATCATTGAAAAACATTCGAAACAATACTAGAATTCTGTTAATGAAATATGGAAATGCTAATTAGTACACCTAATAATAAGGAAATGAAACAAAAAGGAAATGGTTGCATGAAGGTACTTTTAATTTTTTTAACCTCGTTAACTCTGGAATCGATATTCATAAAACTCGCCAACAAATTGTACTTTGTTTTAAGCTGAATAGAAAATACGCTAATCGAATTTCTCAGTATCCTTTCGTCGGTTCTATAGAATTCAATGAACTCAAATCTCAATATCTCGTGCCAGGAATTAATATTGAGCGCTGAATACGAAATTATATTGTTCAGTTTCAAATAAGTAATGGCTGTTGCGTGACGTTAATTAAATAACCAATATATCCTCCATGTATTAATTAATAATAATTACCTTTCGTTACAGATTGTTCTGTCATGACTTTGTAATTTTAACGTGTTTATACGTACGTTCGTGTTTATGTAACGTTAAAACAGCTTTCCAAGATAAGAATATCTATTGTTATTGCACATACAAAATACGGTTCCTATACTGTTTAATATTCGTACCGTAATATTGTATGTTTTAATAATATTTAATTCTGAATTTTGTTATGTTTTGTTATTATTAAGACACAATAAACACATTATTATATCTTATTATTATAATGTTTTTCATTGCAATCCGTCCAAACTATCACTAACACAGCTATTGTTATTCATTAACACAGCATTCGTTATCAAAATTAATATATCTGATACAATGAATTCAGTGATTTCCTAATGAAGAATGACCAACAATTTTACTATAATATTTCAACTATCATTTCATAAAATAGATGATCAAGTAGATTCCATTTTTTCTGAAGTCTTGTTCTTCTATATTATCTTGTATTTCGACAATTGCGTTGTTGCAACGTATTATACCGAACACTGATAAATTCCTTTGATAGCAATTTTCCAGAGTTTTAAATGCTGTGCAACGCACGGACTCAGCCATAGAATTTAAAATGGATGTCTATGGTGATCAAGCATCAGAACCAGGAATCCAATAGGAGTTCACGATGTACTTAGTCGCAAGGACACAGGTCTTTGTACACATGTAGACCGAAGACACTTGACATAAATATCGACTAACACTTACTTCTTCCGTCCTCGATAAAACAAAGGAATGCAATCTTCCAGCCTATGCTTTTCCAGTAACAAAGGCCCTTGAACGCACTTTGTTCCACTTTCACGGTTATCAAGGATGCTTCAAAAATTTTTCTCCCGCTATTGAATCCTTAGTCGACACTAATCGAGTCTAACGTCGTGATAGAATCACACAACGTTATTCGTTAAGAATACCGAATTCTCGATTATTATGGAGTCATTTGTCACACGAATAAGTTTACACGAATTTTCGATCGCGATATTAGGTTTCAATTATTGTCCTTGCAACTGTTTTAAAATTTGACTGTAATAGTTAATGGTGGTTCAAACTCACTGCTACACTAAACATTTCACAGGAAAGGGTAATAAATATTTGATTTGTTTACTTTTTTGTTTTCAACGTTCCAGAGTCTTCGAGGAAAATTATTATCTTTTGCCTTAATGTTCAACCCATTGCCATCAGCTGTGATTTGATTTATTTTCGCGAGTGGAGCGGAGGCAGTATGATTTTACATTGATTGTAAACCAAATCTATAATGTTTAATTGAGTGTTGGATCAAATATTATATGAAGTAACGTGATGAAGATAATGTATTTTGTATTGAAACTTTTGTATTATAGTATAGTACGCGTGTATTAAATATTAAACAGGAAAAGCTGATTGATTATTTAGTATTTTTTTAGTTATAATAAACAGAAAATCGTTATTATTCTTTCATTTATTTCAATAAAACGAAGCCATTCTATTAACCCCTTATATGTACAGGAATAATTAATTTGTGTTAAATATAAACGACGCAAGTGCAACATTACTTTTTCACTAATAAATTATACAATTTATTTTGTTGCGATCTTAAGTGTTTTATATAATTATATTTTTTGTTTCAGTCGTTTTAGACAAAAACTTTAGTAATACAAATTCTTTTTAATATACCTAAAAAATTAATAAGCTTCCAAAAATTGAACAAAGGACTTTTTATCTATTTTCTCTTATATTTTAATATTTTTTACTGAACGCATCTTTTCTTCTTTGCAAAATAAAAAGTTCTGCATTGCGGAAATAATACTATTAAAACCTTTCAGTCCCCAATCGAAACCCAAGCACAACAGAAACTATGTAACACGAGAGTTACGCATCACCGACATCAAAAGCAGTTACCCGCTCAGTTTCAAAGACTTTCATCAACCTTCCAATATATACACTTCTAACGACTATATAATTCTCCGTAACAAACACTTTTTTCGAGTGCGAAGGGTTAATTCTCATTGAAAAAAATAAAAATAACCATAGCACGTACCCAAAAAAAAGTCCAAGCCTCCACAGTACCAATTCAGCGTATAATTAAATTCCTCAGAATCTTCTTTCTCCCAAAACACCTTACACCAGCACTAACCACCAATTATATCACTCGATCTTAATGAACACGTCCGAAAATATATTTTTCCGTTTGGTACACGAAACCAGCGTAACCGTAATGAAATGATATAAAGAAACACAAAAATGGCCAGAAAATTACAAAATATATTTTAAAAATTCACAAAAAAAGTAATCAGTCAATACACTTTGCCAATGATCAGCGTAAACGTAATGAAACGATACAGAGAAACACAAAGATCACCAGAAAATTACAAAATACAGCTGAATATTTGACGAAGAAAGTCATTGTTCAGATTATGTGCATTAGTCGATACACTGTGCCAGTAAAACGCAACCGAATTCTCTCGCGGCGCTCAAGGTGTTGACCCAGAGCCCGTCAAGGTGAAAGAGAGAGTAGTTCACGTGACTTTATTATTCCCAGCTCCGTTATCGCGAGAAATACTGCCAGTTAATTGCGTTAACGAACGATAATAACTCTCCTACACCAATACCGAAGCCCATAATCGCGCGCACTTCGTGTTTCGAGACATCGCGAACACTGACCCGGCACCGGGGATTGTCGCGTAGCTGCCGACATCATGAATATATCGTCCGGCCACCTGTCTGTCTCCTCTACCTGTTGACCATGCCGTAGTGAGCACACGCCACCGTGCATCGGAGAAAGACAGCTAAAAGTACAATGAGGGACGACGAGGAGGGGACGAGTAGACGGATGAAGAGGGAGGACGATGAAATAAGGGAGTAGGAGATGAAAAAAGAGACAGTAACGACGGGAGGGGAGAGTTCGAAAATTTAGGGGAAGGGGTTGGATGGGGATGAGAAGGGAGAAAGGGTCGAGGGAAAGGATGGCGTCTCTTTTTCACGTGTTCATTTCACGTGGCTACTGTGTTGGATAGGAGGAAGAAAGGGAAAGGTGTATACAGGGTGTCGCAAAGAAATGTTACCATAGTTCGAAAATGGAAAAAAAATTAAAATAAGATTGAGCGGTTTACCAATTAATATGAGTTGTTCAAAAGACAATACAATTAAGTCCAGAAAACAAAAATTGAGAAAATGAATAGTTTGGTTTCTGAAATTATTATATAACATGTTCAGAAGCTATAAAAAGAAGGGATTTCTAACCTAGAAAACAAGAAGAACCGTGCAACTTCTTTCATAACTGAAAAAAATTAACAAAAATCAGAAAATTTCAAAAAATGAACAACCTCATTGACTTCTGAGCGAATCATATAATATTAAATTATTTAATTGGATTGCGTGTTACTATTATTGCCCGTTTGTTTTGCTGCATATCGTGAAAGTAACGCTATTTATAATATGGCAAAGTTTTTAAATAATCATTGCTTAATTGAGTAAATTATAGTAATTCAATTTAGCAAGGATCACCGATGATCCGAATAACATTCAACATGTTAAATAGTTCGTATAGTCGAACAATAAGATAATTAATCTCTGAAACTGTTTCGATATAACAATACGCATGTATTATATATCTCGATGTATATATAAATAGAAAGGGAACAAGTAAAATTAAGAAAGCTTATTTTTCTGAAAAATAATATTTGGTTTTCGTTGCATCAATCATTGATAAACAAACGAAAAACAGTACATCATTAGTTTAGTTAACTGAGGGTTCAGATAACCAAGATTCCAATAATGGAAGTATCACTGTATCTTTGGAACTATTGGGTATTTAAAAAATGTCTGTGCAATCTTCTCTGTTTTGAAAGAACAACAATTTAATATCCTTGTGGAGGTATAGGAGATACGAAGGTCACTACTATTTTTTTATCCAAGTATAATAGTGTAATTTTATTTTGCATCAATCAAACTAGTACGTTAGTAGGTCATTATTTACAAAAGTGTTTCTACTATCTACGTGGTCTACTATTACTATCAAGTATGTTCCACATATCTACGTGGGTAACCTCCAAAACAGAACAACTTGCATTCCAGACATGTTTTTAAACAACGAATAATTCCGGAAACAATTGAATTTGCAGATTAAAGTGGGACTCCCTGTGTATGCTCGCTGGCTCGTTCTTTCTCACTTTTTTCAGCTGTCGACCCTCGCCCGGGGAACCATTGCAGGAGAATGATGCACTTCCGCTCCCTAATACTCTCTTCTTTCCGTCCCAATGACTCGAATTAATTTCGGTACGCGTTACGAGAGCACACCCACCCGGTATTATCTTTTCTTGAAGAACATGGATTTTTTTATGCCGGTGATATGTGACTTAACTCCTTGCTTTACGATTTATTTCTCAACCGTGATCGATATAACTACTTTATTAGTAATAAATCATTGAAAAAAAAAATTCCAGGTATATTATGTATCAATGATTGGTGCAAAGTATTATAATTGATAACAAAAAAATAATATTTAATTTGAATTCACAAGAATTTGGTGATAATAGTGTTTGTTAAATTTTGTTTAAAATCTTCACTACGAGTTTGACTCGTTATTGTAAGGCAAGAGGTGGAGGGTTATTAATGCTGGGTTTTGATTGCATTGGAAATGGTGTGTGAGTGTTTGAGACGAATTCGCGATTCGTTAATGTAATGTAAACTTAAGTTATAAAGTTGAAGATGAAGTGAAGTTGGTAATTGTATGTTTTGTGCAATCAATTTTGAGTGAAGTGGTAAAAATATAATAACGAACTTCTTTCTTATTATAAATAATGAAGTATTCAATAATTTAATAACTTCATGTGGATTTTGTTCTATTTTGATTTTGAGTTGTGAAAGTTATTACATTCAAATTTAAGATTTAAATAGATATATGTATGAATTTAGTATACTTCAAGACCATTGTATATTATAGTTTTATAGTATCATTAATTAAATGAATATTATTCCTCACAGTTTTTCAAAAGCAAATTCAAAACAGAGGAATTAACTTCTTTTGGTGTTTTGGACAAAACTTGAAAGATAGAAAAGATAGAAAGATTACGATTTATATCTTCATATATATGGAAAGTATTACTTTACACAGGGCGTGATTAATGAACTTTCCGTTAATGAATCAAATAACTAACGACCACAATAAATTTCAATTTTCATGACAACGGCAATTCTAAAATCATGAGTCCGTTTCTTAACGAATATTGATGAATGGAACTCTAATGATTTCTAACTGACAGAAAAAGGGTAATTAAAATTTACGAACGTTTGATACTAGAAAGATTGTCTATTCTTTTTCATTTTGTTACAGTGCTTATCACAAAATTGTGATAAAAAATTTGAATTCTAATCCGGAGCTGTTATTATGTATCTTCCTGCGTCACTAATAGTTTATTATAATGAGTTTACTTTTAATACGAATTTAAATTAACAATAAACGTATATCTAAACTGGTTCACAGAAGCATTTAAAATCGATATATTTATAATAGAAATAAATAGTTCAAACGTGGATTATTCGATTACAATGAAAAATCTACATTTATTATTCTCACATATTCACCAGGTATCACACATATCATACGGAAATTTCAAAATATATACTATCTTTATATTTAACTCTTATCTTACATTTCAGATATAATATATTAATAATAATAGTAATAATAATGATAACAATAATAATAAAATATTAATAATGTGTTACAATATTAAACAAATACTAACCCTGGCCTAACCCAAATGATAAACCAGCGCGATCTTCAGTTAGTAAATAAAGGTGGTCCGTATAATATGTAAGTACCCATTCAGATTACAAATACATCGATTTCAAATACTTTCATGTAGCAATCAATCTACATAAAAAAATGTGAACACAAAAATTACTAATACTAAAACTACTACACAGATTAAATTGACCCACTTCAGAATTTTTATTTTGCAGATATTAAAGTTGTGAAGACGTTTTTGAGAGAGACTTTAAATTTTTATGTATTTGTACAGATACAAGATTAGGGGGCTCCTTGAGTCTCAAGAAACGTATTGTTTCAATGTTTATAAAAAATTGGAAATATATCACTAGCCATTTAAAATTTTAAAACGCAAGTCAATATAGAATGTTGCAAAAGCAAAATATTCAGAGTTATATAAAAAGTATGTCTAATACGTTGTCGTAACACACGGAAAGGTTTCTGTGAAAACGATTGGGTTCTTGTCTCCATTGGAGAATGACACATGGCTAGATGTTAATGTAAAAGAAACACTTTATTGTAACCACAGATTTTTCAGAACTTTCGTACGAAGTTCGGTTCCTCGACGTTTGTGAAAGCTGCGCGTTTGTGGAGTTGTGTCTTTCGAAAGGTTTCGTAACGTTTTGTTCGGTTCTCGTAGTGTCATATTTTATATAAACTTGGGTTTTTTAGGATTGGTCAGTTGCATTTTTGGGTGGAGAAAAGTTGCATTTTAAAGCTGTGTTCTTTTCGGTTACGCGTTTTTATAGTTGCAGCTTGTCGCTGCGTCATACGTGATGTCCAATTGTTGTATGATGGCCATCATAAAAATTAGCAAGATTTCCGAGTGCTCGCGCACCTAGTTTGTAATTATGGGATTATCCTATGTCGCTTCGCTGTCGATTACTTTATGATTCGAGACGAGTAAGTCGAACGTAACAATGTCCAAAGGTTCATTTAAATTCATTACGTATAAATAAAGTATATTGAAGTTTACTTAAATTGTTTCACTTTCATATTTAATTATGGAACAATAACCAGTGACATAGAATAGCTTCTGCGTAAAATTGCCGGTCAACAATGCGTTAACATCCAATTTAATGCAAGTGTATAAAATTCGATAACCTTGACGAATAAACAATATGTTTCAAGGACGTTCAATTTCTTAAGACCACTTCGTTCTCTACTTTTGCTCTCTCCAACTTAAATTACAGCTCCTTGAAAACGGAGTTTTTCCCGTTCGGTACGCCTTGGCACTCAACCAAATAAAATGATATCGATCCGAGGATTTTGTATTCGGAACATAGTCGTTTCACCGAGCTCCGCTCCATCGCCGAGATTAATGAAATCTAAACAAAATACAAATATTCTAACGGCAATTATAACTCGTCAATTGAACAAGTTTTCTCTATGCCATTAATTTCTTTGTTCTCTTTCCTCTTTTTCTTTTTTTAAAATATCGGATTGAACAGAAAGTTTCTTCAGCAAAATTCTCATGAATTTGTGAAATTTTTTCAAGGACTTCATCCTTTTTGACCTGCCACCAGAAAAGTGGAAAACAGTTGTATCAAACTGTGGAACGCGTATTTTAAATTGATGAATAAGTTATTCTTTGTTTAATAAATACATCATTTTTTCTTTTTACCGACGAAACTTCCTGTTCAATCGAATATTGCCGAATTACAGTCGGCTGATCGGCGGATCTAACATTTCGACCGATTAAAGTAAACCGAAACTTTTATTCGCGCGCCAATTAAATCGAAAGCCATCCTCGCGAGTAACCCACATTTCAATTTACTTTCTCTTCCATTCCTATTACAGTTACTATAGAAAAATTTCCACGCGAGGATTATTCCACCTCGATATTCTCTCCGGCCGTTTCGACTCCACTACAAATGTAATATTTTTCTTTTTTTTTTTATTGTGAACGCTCTGATACGCAGATGTACGCGGAGTTAATATTACTTGGAAATTAAAAGTTCTAAGGGAATTATAAGTCTTTCAATATTCTTGAACTATTTTTGGAATAAAAAGATTTCAGTCTATCAAGTAATGTTTCAGATTGAACGTTTTTTTATGTTAGTTGGAATATTAAAATGTATATATAGTAGATGTGTGTGTACCTGTGGCTAGTGTTTTAAGAAACACAGAGTTTAAAAATATGAAAATATTAGTTTCATGCGTGTAGAATAGATAATTCTTTCAGTTTATACATGAGGTAAATACGTACTGTTAGTATTGCGTATATTTCAATATTTCTGAAAAATTTCTATTTAAACCAAAACATTGAGGAAACTTGAAATTTAGAACTAAAAAGAGAACATGTAAAAAGAATGAAAAAAATTACTTAAATATTTGTAGATTATATAATAAATTAGGTTCATTATATTTAATTTGATTAAAAATAAAGATTATCTTCAGTGCGATACAATTATTATTAGAAGAAACAATAAGTTTGGAACTGAAATTGAATATTTTTCTGGTAACTTGATAAGAGCATTAAACTGATAATTTACATTTTCTCTGTATAATCAGTAATACTATAAAACGTACTATATGCCATTATATTAAGCATACAATAATTTATTATCTGCTAACAATGAGATTCGAACAATTTCTGAAATATCCCCAAATATCTGATTATTCGAAGGATAGTAATTCCATGTTTTAAATAGGTTCTATTAAAATAATTAATACACTTTCTTCGCTATTGTAATTAAAACTTATGTTATCTTCATAACTATTGTAATTATTATTGTAACTATTATTGTAATTAGTTATTGTAGCTACACATAGTTTAAATTACAGCTGCTGAATTTTTCTTTTATTAAAACCTTACGGAACAAGTAAAATAACATGTCAATAATTATTATCCCTATAAGAATATTCAAAACCCAATAAAATTCCAACCCGAAACGTTAAGAAGATTTGTTCAATGAATACAAAAAAATACTTCAAGCAATAATCAAAAAATATAATACATTTCATCCGGCATTTAAATGAAAATGTTAAAAAAAATGATTTCCTTTAAAAAATGTTATTACTAAAAATTGATTAGTAAAACGTAACATTCTTTTTTCAAAACGATTAAAGTCGCTCCAATTATTATATGCAAAATAATGTAAACTATTTTCACTATACGATGCTCGATAGGTAACAATGAAAATATTATATTTTAAGTGAAAAGATTAATTCGTTGGAAATAAAAATAAAGCATTCTTGAAAAATGAACTCACGAATTTTTCTGTTACCGGAAACCAACTTCAGTGGCCAGTCACGAGCACCAGCAAAAACTTATTCAGACTGCAAATTACACAGTCCAAGAATTACCATGTATCTTCCAGAAATCCACAATACACGTTCCTTCAAGGTGAATCCTAACCGCCACGCTTGCTCGACTTTTCCCACGTATCCCGTCTACCGATTCAATATGCGTATGCAACTTTTCAGGCAGGAAGCGAGCGAAGGTGTGTCGCGGTCACACACGGGACCATGTGGTTCTCCGAAAAGGTGCCCTCGGGGCGTGTAATTATTCCGACGTCGGCTGGTATTAACTTGCTGACGACCAGAGATGTTTTTCACGGTGTGTCTCTCATTTGAATAAAGAGTAATTACGACTTTGTTGCCTGAAAGATCGATATGCTTTCAATTATTTGCCGAAGAGAATCTTTTTAAACCCTTGCCATACGATACCGAGTCAGACTTACGAGGAAATTCTCCAAAGGAGGTTATACAAAATTAAATCTCACTCGATTATTGTGAGCTAACACGAAATATTATTTTTCAATTATTAATTATTACGTTCCGAAGTAAAGATGGGTACAGGTAAATTGGGAATTCTTCTTTGTTTTCCGGTAAATTATTAACTCTTAAAAAGTATCATCTAAACAAATAATATTAACGGTATCATGAGTGCAATTTTATCGCAGTAAATATATTTTATTTTATAAATTCAATGAAAACATATTAATGAAATTAAATATATTATAATGTTAATCTTTTTACAGGTATTTCAAATGATATTGCTGTGTCTATTACAAATGAAGTTGGTACATATTGTATATTTCGCAATTAAAAGGACAATTTACCTGATACCTTACATAATACTTTTTAGAAGAGTTAAGGACAAAGTTATCTCAGGGCGTGCAGTTATCAAAGAAATCTTAAGATAAGGGGTTAAATGTCACTGATATTCTTCGATGTAATTTATTCATGTCATCTTCACGTACAGACATACAAATAAGTTCATGCTGTATTTTTTTTCGTAATATCAAACTTTATATTTGAAAGCATGAAATCAATAATGGTTATAATGATAAAAAATAATGATAAAAGAATAATGTTTGAAACTCTAAATTCAATTGTAGTTACTTCCTATGATTATTAATTAGGACTTACTACAATTATTTGAAATTTAGTTTAAATAATCTCTCATTGTTAGCGTAATAAAATCTAAGAATAAAACATGCACTCGTCAAATGCGAGGCAAATGCACCTATAATATATTTTAACGATAGACTAAAACAAAACGAAGAAGAATTATATGTTTATCTGAAAAAATAAATAATTCATCGTTGAAAAAATGAGTACCATTTTGCATTTTAACATTAAAACTACTGACGGGTCAAATTGACCCACTTAAGAATGTTTATTTTGCAAGTATTTAAATTATGAAGGCGTTTTTGCGAAAGATTTTTAATTAAATTTGTGTATCTGTACAGATACAAGACTAGGGGAGACCTTTCGAATCTCTGGAAGCGTACTGTTCTAATTTTTATAAAACATTGAAAATAAGTCACTGTAATTGCTCGGTAGTTCTAGTGTTAATACTAGAACTACCAAACAAGTCAAAATGACCCATTCCTAATTTCTTCTTTTTGTAATTATTAAAAAGGTAATATGACTCCCAGAGGAATTACCAAAGAAATTGCTTAAACGATGCACACATGTAGTTATAAATTAATAGAAATCTCAATAGATGCACTCTCAGATTTTCTATAAGAAATTTCAAAAAGTCAATTTGTCTGCTCGGTAACTTCAGTATTCAGATGACGTGTATACTCGTCAAACGCAGTTAACTGGTTAACACGTTGAATACCGCACGATTTCCCGTAGCAAAATACAAGAAACGAAAAAAATATATCAAATTACTTCATCGCATCGTTTCATTATTACTGTACGTTTATCTTGTTGAATGTCATCGCAGTAGGTAGCATTATATATAATATAAAGATTTTTGCTAATAGTCATCATTTAATTGACTGAATTATAGTAATTCGATTTAGTCGGAGACCACCGGTGACCCCTATGGCATTTTACATGTTAATAAACCAAAGCAATCCAATATTTCACTATCCTCCAACTCGCTACGCATTCCCAGCCACTCACACTCGTCCATTTCACGTAACCATGAACACTTTCATTACATAACCGTGGAATCCACGGGGTGCTTCTCGCGTTTAATCTAGCAACATTGAAACTGTTCAAACCGTCTCCGACTACCATCTCCGTACAAATTCAACCTGCTCCTAGCGGATGCTAGCTAGGGTTATTCATACAAAGGGGGTGCTGCGTCGGTCGTTGCGTAAAGACTCCTGACACACGGTGTAACCAGCGTCCATAATGTGCACGGAATTTCGATGTCACAGGTACGCGGGGAGAGGGTTGCCGCCGGTGACGAGTTAATACCGACCGCTTCGAAACTTGTTGCGCAGATCGTACCATGTTCCTCTCTCTGTTTATGTGTGTGTACGTCCCGCAGGATCGCAAGGGAAATGGGTGGATCGGTTCTTGGGCACGGGGCGGGCCATGAATGCAAAGCGGCGAATTCTGCTCCGCAGGAAACGTCGTTGATACGGGTCCCTAGCAAGCGAAGGGGGCCAGAGGGTCCTCAACGAGGCTGTTGAAATTTCGCCCGAGTTTCGCCCGGAATCGGATCGAAAGCTGCCGGGATTGCCGGACTGATTGAAGGGGCGATGCAATGCGGTTTCTGAGACGTGCGGGTTTGCCCGTTTCGGTTCACGCCTAGACGTGTTCCTGCGGACGACCGGAAGCTTAGCGCCCCGGTGTCAGGTCCCCGCGAAATTGGTTCGTAACGGACTATTCACCGTGCAGCGTCGTCGCCGCCATTGATCGCAGTTGCAGCCAGGTGTCTAATAACCTTGCGATGAGTTTCGCAATTGGCTGGTTGATTGGAAAGAAAGCGCTGGTATTGTTCTGGGAGCTGTTTTGTGATTTTCTTGGGACATTGTAGTGATTGGTGGGATGGGAACGTGGATTGGATTGAAGAATGGTGTTGGGGTGCGTAGAGGATAAATATTGGATTTGTGTTAACCTTTTAACCCTCTATGGGCCGAATTTTTGTTCATGATTATAATAAAATCTATGCAGTACAAAAGTAATAAATATCCACATATGAATACGAATTAAGAATGCATTCAATAATTTCAATAATTTCATCAAACGAATATATTCTGCAACTTTCAAGTTGCAATGACATTAAACTTTCTCGCCTGAGCGTAAGTTACATGAGCCTACAGAGGGTTAATTGGGTATTTTTCAAATTACTTAAGACGAATTAACGCTTTGCACTTACGGGCTCCGGGACAGAGCCATTTAAAATTTGTCATTCCAAACTGTAAAATTTTGTTATTAAATATATTATAACATTTATATCTATAATCAATGAAAAACAGTAAAATACATCTATGACTTTTCTTTTCTTCATGCACGTATCCTTTATTTATAAGTTAATATGCTTTTTCTATTAAAATTAATAGAATTCTTCTTTCGAGTACAAAGGATTAATATAGTGAACACTGAACGGCTATATACTTTAATATTGCGTGGTTTATATTTGTATGGATATTGTGGTTTGATGAAACCACTATAACCACTACTGTTTACCGATGAACTCGAAAAGAAGGAATATTTGCAGTGGAATTGAACTTGAATGATGAGTTAAGTCGTCATCCCCGGTTAGAAGATTAAAGGAATGTTCATGGGATGATGTAGTTTGAAAGAATTTGTGGAATAAGTTTGTATGTATGAACTGTTTATTGAATGTTTTCCCTTGCGTTGGGGTTTGTAAGGATATGTAGGTTGCCTGATTTAAAAATACTAATACTGTTCTGTAACAATTCTTACTGTTTGAATTGTTAATATAATTTTATTAGTAAAACTAATACTGTCAAACACTATCGAGATATAAGGGGTTAAACTGCGATAACTAACTATGGACAGACTAAGCATAGGACATATGTTAATTATTTTCTTAGTTTATTGTGTATATTAAATTAGGTTTCATATTTGTTTTAATTTTGTAAATTAATGGAGACAAAAGAGTATTTTAAGTAATGTGCACTATTAAATGTAAATGTTAATAATTCTAGTAAGTTACGCCATCTATGCACTCAATTATCTTCTATGCCAATTGCCAAGGAATTATTCAAGCCACCACATCCATACAAGAGGCGTCTCAAAGACAAAAACCAAGAGCTGGGTAAGATAACTGTAGCATGTATTGTATTGTTGCGATATATCGAACTGACGAGGTTGCGATGTATAGAACTCGTCCCTCCAGCACGCACGGCTGAACCACCCCTTAGGATCTGAAGACGGTTGAAATAAACTGGTCGCTAAGGAGTTGGTCAGAGTAAACGAAGACAAGCGAGTAGTCTTCAAGCGAACGTGAACAAGAAAGGACGTATCGAACCAAGGATTACATTGTACAACATTTGTATATAATTGTAAATAGAACTGTAAAAAGAACGTTGTGTAAATAATTATGTCGCGGGCGAGTACCCCTGGACCCACCCAGCGCAACAGTATGTATATTAAATTGTTGGATTATTGGATTATTGCTAATTAACGCTATAAAGACAACATATTTCTATTATAAATATAAATATGGTCGCATAAAAATATAAATATAAACATTTACATTAAGTATTTGATATGAAACATTTATATTCATATAACATTAATTGGTTATACAAAGATTGGCACATTTACCTTACTCCTAATCAAGTTTCATCACAGAACAAAATTACTTTATTCATCCTGCACTTCGCAGACACAACGACAAGTATCCAAAGGATGGAGCTCCAATCCCCGAAAACTTACCGATCCGCGGAACCGAAGGAACCAAAGGGGTGTGAGTAGGAGGGTTAATGGAACAAATTGGCGCGAAAGGAGAAATGAGGCCGGAAGTGACACGATCGTTGTCAAACCCATTGTCTCGGCTTTTAACGGATGCAGTCAAACGTCGGGGCCAGGCCATTTAGGCTCATCCGCTTTAATTGGCTTCGTTTGTAATTACGGCAGAGGTGGCTCGCTGCTGTACAGGGGGCAGCACCACTGCCGGAGACAATAAGAAGATGAGAAACACGCGCGGGGATGGCTTCGCGACTCGAAATACCTCGAATACTGCGAGTTGACGTGGATTGCGGGCTGAAGAGATCGTGGAAGTGGGTTAGAGGAGCGCAGCTATTGCCGAGGAGTCCGCCTAGTCCCCGGAAAGTCACGGCAAAAGTTCGCCGGCTGAAACAAAAGACCGACCACGCGTTTCACTTTTTCTTTTATCACAGCCTGGATATTCGATACCTGATCATCGTACCCCCGCATGAGCACGGTTGAAACATTAACTCCTTGCGGTTTTAACCGTTCGAGCGCAAAGTAGCGTGATTGCGATGCTGCGTATAACCAATTCTGTTCTTACACGATTTTACTTCAATCATTAACCAGTTAACTTCGTTTGATGAGTATACATGTCATCTTAGAGCTTGAAATGATAGTAATTTTTTCAACAATGGCTTTTTCATTTCTTCAGGTAAACATGTAATTCTTCTTTGTTTTGCTTTTTTTCGTGTATTTAATACTACAAATATGACATAGGTTAAAATGATATATTATTCAGATATTTTATTTTATGATCACTGAAATCATGAAGTCATAAAGTATTCTAGAATCCTTGAAGAATTATGGTGACGCGAACACTAGTAATGCTTGATGGTGATGATGGAACTTATTATTTCGTAACGTAAAATACTTCTAATTTTTTAAATTTGAGTACTGTAGCATAATATTAAAACGTTTATATCGTTATTAAATTATAACCCTTACTTCGGAAATTATTGTAATCCAAATCTTCGAAATATATCTTCTTTTTCAATGAATTGATAAATTTATCGTGAAATTTTCGTGATTTCCTGTAAAGTATTAAACAAAGTCTTATCAATTATTTAGTTCTTATAAAAAATTACTGTTTTCGGTAAAAATGAAATATGTTTACAAAACTGACTATTAATTCGAATAAAGTACAAAATATCCTCATGCATATTGTATATTATAATAATAATTGCTTTTAAATTTTAATCATTAGCAATTTCAACTCTGAGTATATTATTTATTTTGCGATACGTGTCATACTATGTTATATCAATCGTCATTGATTTTATGAATTGTTCTTAATTAAATTGGTTACATAATTGAGTTCGTTGCATTCGATGTGACTCCACATATGTTTATTAGTGTATTTGGTAACGGATATTATTATTTTAAAAATATTAAAACTCAAAATATTATATCAAAACATCAAACCATAACAGAGAAGTAAAATTTTGTCATGATTGGATGAACCAAAGTTTTCTTTAGGGAATGATAAAGACAGAAAAATCGGTTTTGAAATGGCTAGATACCACGCATCAAAGTACAGTGAAATTGAGCATGTTTACAGTACGTTAATTCTTGTGACCATTCTGGATTACCTTGGTCTTGTAATGTTTCGCTGAGCACGCAAGCCTCGCTTTGTGAATTTCTTATTTAATGGCCCGTATTATGGAGACATTCGCGGCGCAGTTTTGTCTACTTTCAATCTGCCATTCCCTGTTAAATCCGTGTAATTATGGTAACCAGCTGAATGCATGTACATGTGTGCATGTATGGACGAGCACTATGCAGAAAGATTAATTTACTGGAAACGTTTGAAAACTGAGAGTCAAAGGTAAGGGACCCTTTAATGTTGATTATACTTCAATGTGTAGCACGTTCTGTTGTTTAATCGTGAAAAATGGTACTGTGCACCTACAAACGATTGTAAAATGACAAAGGAATATGATCTAGAAAACGAAACTCATTTTAAATTCATTACCTGATACCTTAGTCACAAAACAACTTAGGTAAATTATTTTCGAAAACAGAGACAAAACGTACTAAACATATTACAATCGTATGCTCGATGAAACTGACAAAAACGAACTACCCTTAAAAAATCGTGGATATTTGTTTTTAATGAAGATTTTTAATTTCGCCTCAGTCGAAAACAAATTGAAAATTTATTTCATTGTAAACTGGAAACTTAAATTTAGCTTTACAATTTTATTTTCAATCAGTAACTTAAGCGAAAACGATTTGAAAGAAAAATAATTAAAATTGTAAAATTTTTCTACAAATTATAGTCAATAGTTAATTGTAATTTAGTAATTTTTAATTAATTATAAGTTAATAGTAATTATAGTATAATACAATAGTCCTATAGTGTAAACATTTTGTGTTTCCAATTGATATTCTTCCAATTATAATCAATAATTAATGTACAATAAAATTGAAGGAATTTAAGTTCTGTAGGTGTGAACTCTTTGTATTCCGATAATCGACACCAATGTCATCTAATTGTCCCATTGTCTCTCCTGTCCTCTCCCTCGCTTGTACTGTGTTGACCCTCTTCCGGTGAGGCCTTGTAATCCAGTGAAGTTCACAGGCAGATATCTAATCGATCGTGGCACTTAACAACGGCCTCAAGACCTCGCAATTCCACAGTCTGTCTGATTTACCTGCTACCAGCGTGAAATATTGAAAAACTTCCGGGAAAGATTGCTGATGCTGGTAATTTATTGGACTCGCTATTGTAGAAGCTCTGTTTAGCTTACTGCCGCAAATGACCAACAATGAAAATATTAGATAACCAAAAACTTCGTTTGGTCCTCGGTAGATTTGAAGAAAGACAGAGACTTTTGTAAAAATAGCATATACAAACTTATTGTTAGGAAAAGATGGTAGATTTACCCAGTTAATTGCGTTCGACGAGTAGATGCATAACATTTTTTCTGTCGATTATTATGATTATTTCAATGAACGAAACTTTCTTCTAATAAACTTGTTATGACTATTTCAACTAATAAAATCTTTTTTCTAATAAAAATTCTTGTATCTTTTTAATACTTTTTCTGAAAAAGCAAATGAACTTTTTCGTTATTTAATAATATATTTTACTAATATTGAACTACTTTTAGGAGAACTTATTGACGTATTTATATTTTACTTTATAATTCCATCTTTAATTTCTCTTACAGAACTATTTTATCGTTAATACGTTGATTGCCGCATTAATTATACACGGTTGATATGACTTTTTGTCTACAAATTGCTTTCTACTAGAAATTAATATTTGTGACAATATATTAGAAAAGCCTTTTAACTAAATTAATTATAATAAATTAAAATATTAATATTGGTAGGATTTATGGGATACAAGAAAATTTAAAGATTAGTTACTACAAAATTTGAACTCACAGAGTTACATAAAATACACTAAAATAAAAACTTGGAAAAAATATAATGGCACACTTCATTCATTTTAAATGTGGAACATTTTTAAAGATGAGATATAAATGTTAATTTTATTTTCATCCTTACAAATTATACTTTAAATATATGAATTTATAAGAACATTAACTGTACACTTTCTAACCAATTCGTAAGGATAGTCCCTTTAACCTCTTGCCTGCAGTGTGGTATCAGGCTCGTGTCGAAGATTTCAAATAGAATTTAATAAATATAAATATCACTTAATTCTTTCAAGTTCGAATTAAATATTACTTTTCTATTAGTAATGCCTACGCTTCCGAGCAAATGTAGACATAGAATAAACGTAGAATTTTCCTGTTTTTCTAATGAATTATAAACAATGAAATACCTTTTTTGACCACAACTAGAAAAGAAATCATAAGGCAAGGGGTTAATAATGTGTAGTAGTAACTTTCAGGAAAACAAATGCTTCAATTTGTATCTACACGCAAAAAGAGCATAAATTATACGGTTACTGAATTTATTTCCATAAATTTCCATTATGTAATATCCTCAGTCGTTAGAAATTATTACCATGTCAACACTTTCACCATAACTCTGAATTTCATCTTTGTTTCAATAAATCTAAAATGGTTCTTTGAATATTACAAAAACATTTATTCTCGTTATTATCAAACTTCCAAGAGATCAACAGAACAAATATACAAAACAAAGAAAAACGAAAGTATTTCTCTTTTCGATAGATTTATTGAGTTTCATTCACCAGTAAACAAATAATCAACACATTCATGGAACCTTCATAAATCTAACGATTTTTGTCAATTTGTCTGTACACGAAACTCTCATTTCACTGGTGGCTTCAACGTCACCGAGATCAGCGTGAATTACGTCGTTGAATGGAATGAGACGCTTTCTTCGAGCCTGTGATTTATTAATCCTCGGTTTGTTGTTCGGGTGACAATTAGTTATTACGAATCCTGATTTATATCCAATTTTTTTTCTTCGACACTGCATCTATTGCGTTTGTTTTTATATTTTAGCTTTCATGTTTATTTTATTATATTATATTTTATTATATTATGTTATTTATTATATGATATTGTATTATGTTACAGGTGTTATAACCGTATTTTATACAACATTTGTAACTGAATGAACTACGGGTACAACGAAAAGATCTACGATACGAAAATATAATATATGGGATTTTATTATTATACTACAGGTAGCGTAAACATTTTTATACATTTTTTTGGGTTATTTTGGCGAGATAAATTCGCCACTAATGTTACGTCCACAGTTAATGCAGAACAGTCCACAGAATTCGTTGAACGTTGTTTAAATATTAGTGACAATAATGTCGAGTACATTAATGAATGCCTTCGAAGATAAAGAAAATACTAACTTAAAAATAACAGATTTCAAAACTATTTTTTCTGATAAAAATGAATGTGTTCCTAAAATAAAATTTTATTTTCCTAAAATAATATTCAATGTCAAATGCAAATGATTTCTCAAATTTCTATAAATATGTAACATCAATTATATACACATATATTCTATAATAAGAAATAATTGTATAATAAAAACTAAAAATTATATTGAAAAAATAATATAAATTTAAAAAAAAACAATTACATTCAAATATTCTGTTCAATTAGAATTTCAAATTTAAAAATCATTGTTTCCTCACACAGTCAAATATTTGAATGTTATAAATTCATCAGATTTAAAGGTTACTAGATTAACGTTGTATAATCCTTGTTTTCGCACGTAATAAAATTGGATTAGAAAAAAAACGAAAACTGAACAAGGTATTTTGTTATTGTCGAATTTGTCGAGTGGGATTAACATTCAACGTCAATAAATAAAGATAAATTCCTGTCGATAACAATTTTCAAATCGTCGATGGGACATTACTCTAGACGGGTGAGGGGTGTGGGGTGTCCGAATTCAAGGGTCGAAATGGGTTGACAGAGATGGCCACAATGGCCGTTTTCGTTTCATTATACGCGTCTATACGGCAATGTTCGTTCGGCGATACCGGAACTCGATACAGCCATTACGAGCGGACCAATATTCGACGGCCACTCGAAAACAGAACTTTTTGAAAACAGTTGACCGCGACGGATGCTTGAAAAATTCTATTTCGTTGGTTCGATGCACGTACAAGCGTTATATAAACGGTGCTATATGTGTCCCGATGTATATTGGGTGTAGCGAAAATATGAAACTAACCGGAATATAAATATTCCTCGAGCAAATAAAAATCGGAGAGTCCTTTGATGCTTCGTAGGCTGAGACTCTTTTTCCGGGATATTAAAATATTTTGACCGATATTTTGGAAACATGAATACCTTTATGTATGTATATTCGTGTTTACTTACGATTAATTTGAAAAGTGATAAATGTATGAAATTGCAAAAATTGTTATTGCAATATTTTGTATTGTGTTCGATAACACGTGCTTAATT
Organism: Nomia melanderi; assembly: GCF_051020985.1. Taxonomy (NCBI): domain Eukaryota; kingdom Metazoa; phylum Arthropoda; class Insecta; order Hymenoptera; family Halictidae; genus Nomia; species Nomia melanderi. The sequence goes on from NC_135009.1 coordinate 4,004,742, forward strand.
AGTTTCTGGGTTGGTAACATTTTAGTTGTAATTTGGTCATTGAGATTTTGATATTTCATAATTAAGGCATGACAGTAGCCCCGAGTATATATTAATTAGATGCTTAATAATATATTACGAATACAAAATTCAATTAGTGGCTAGAAACTCGAGATTGATAACAATCAACCTATAACGGTATGTAGTAGAACTGTATATTTCTTAATTGAACAAATGCTGTACAAGCAAATTTCAGAAAACTGTACTTGTACAAATAATACATTAAAAGCAACATCGTCTTCTATAATCATGTGGTCAAATATTAATCTACTTTTATATTTAACAATAAATTACGCATGAACTATAGCTTCAAGTTTTGTGTTATGAAAAGTGTTATTGCACTGTATTAATTACTATTGTATTAAATGTATTAATTAATTAAGATTTTTGCCTTAAACTAAGTTCAAAACAACGATAACTACCTCCTTCCTTTTACTGTGAACAATAATAAAAGGAAAGAAGAAATTACAATAAAAGATATTTTCGTTCGTGTCATAGATTATTTATTACCAGCTTTCGATAAAATATTTTTATTTGTGAACTTAACGCATGAAATTAACAAAACGAATTAAGATTGTTTATTTGTTAGGGATATACATCATTCCATAATTATCTAAGAAATTAAATTCTCCGAATATTGCGTCATTCAATACAGATCTGCTCGTGTAATTGAGTTATCATCGTATTTATTTCTGTGTCAAACCGTCACTGCTCGATTATCCGACAAACCCGATTATTTGTGAGCCGTGACTGATGAACGTTTCACGTAATTGAAGTTCCTGTGTAATTACTAATTACTAATTATGTGTTAATAGACATACAGAGAGAACGATCTGTGTTTAAATGGTGCATAAATATAATAATGATTGTTCTTATGTTAAATAATCATATCAATCGCTTTCCAAAGACATAATTAAATCAATTGTAAATTTAATGTTACTGTTTATGAAGTATCATAAATACATTTAAAATGTATTTGAAGATAAGGTAAAATGAATAAGAAAACATTAATATCAATTTCAAGGCGAACAGTGTATTTATTAAATAATTTGTGACAGTGGAATAACCTTAATTACACAATATTCATTAGCAATACAACCTTAAATTCAAGAAACACATATAAACATTCACATCTTTAAAAATAATAAATTTACCAATAATACTTTAAATAATCACAAACGAACTTCAAAACCATTGAACACTTAAACGAAGTGTTAGAAAAGTATATACGAATTGATATATATCCACGTATTTAACATATTGTATTTTGTTTCTTGTTCGGGTAACGATTTTGTTATTCAGTTCCATTCATATTTTACATATTTTTGGTGTCTTACGGTCTGTGTTATTTGCATTTTGTGTATTTAATACTAGAACTACCAGACGGGTCAAAATGATCCATTCCTGATTTATTCTTTTTGCTACTACTAAAAAGGTAACAGATGTTTCCCCGAGAAATTATTAAACAAATTGATTTAGCAATACGCAAACTGAATTTTAAATTAATTAAAGTATCAATAGTTGCACTGTTGGAGTTTCTGTAAAGTAATTTCAAAAAGTCAATTTAACTGCTTGGTAGTTTTAGCGTTAATAAAAGTATTTTCCTTTATTGCAAACCCAACAGGAAGATCCTGAATACGGAACCTTATTCTTTCCTCTTTTATTGAATTTTATCGAATATAGGTCAACGACAACAGGAACATATCATAAACAAAAGCTAGTCAGTTCCACCGAATAAACGCCTAGGGAACTAATCGTCCCATTCTGAAATCTCCCCTTTCGAAATTATCGTCCCACGATTTTCCTTTCGTGATTGTCACAATCCAAGCTGCGCCTCCCTTTCCGTTTTAGTTCCCCGTTTCCTACGTCCTCCGTTCCAGTCTGCTGAAAGCTGACTCGCCACCTCCCTTCGCGGGTGGTTCTTAATAAAATCGGAATTGTTAAGCGGCTCATTATAATTTGAAAAGGAAACTTCTAGCGCCGAGGAGCCGCCGACTCGACGACAACGGGGGAAGGGGAGGATTTCTAAAAATTTGGTTCCGTAATTCGCTTCGTACTCTGTCGGGTCTTCCCAATCTTGATTTTGCCACCGGCATTCTAATTCACGGATTTGAGGCATATATATTCGAATGTGATATTTTTAAATTGGTTTATACAATTGAGTTTATTTGAACGTCCGTAATCTACTTGTACAAACACATGTGTGTACATATTTACCTAGCTATACATTGTATTTAGAAAAATTAGTTTCAAAGTAACATAAGAGATTATCCTTATGACAATTTCATCTCCATCAAAGTGATAACCTTCATTCTTATTAAACTTAAATAAATTTTTAGTATACTGTTTAATATTTTTTGAAAATATTTGTTACCCAAACATTCTTATTTTGATTTTAAAAAATTAATTTTTCCCTAGGAGATTAAAAAATAAACATGCACACTGAAAGTTTGTAAATTAAACAAAGCAAACGCTTGCACAAAGTTAAAAGAATGTAGAATTTTTTAAAAGTCTGCACAAAAGGGAAATTCTTTTTTGCAAGTTAAAATACCGTGACAACTTTCGTTTGTGCAAGTAAATTACTTTCAACGTATTGAAAGGTATTATTATTTAACTAAGAAACATAATTATCTACAAATATTTTTAGTATTCTTATTATCGATAAAATTACAAGACCAGATATGCTACAATATTCTGTTCAAAAGTTGAACATTTCATTTTTGGTTTTATCTAAAGTAAAAAGGATTATTGACAGCATTTTAAAAACTGAAAATTTATTCTTTTCATCAAACCTTGGAAAGTTCAAAGTTTGAGCGAAATTTAATTTTCAAAGATTTAATCCCACCTTCACTTTACTGCTTTTCGTGTTTACGAAGATCGTGGATTTTTTAATAGATTGAAAAATTGTTTAAAGAAATTTACGCAAAAGAGAATTAATGCACCTCCTGTTATAAAGACGTATGCAACGTAAGTTGAAAATTCATTTTAGATCGTCAATATATACATTGTTAAATGTAAGAAAATAATATTATTTTGTATAAAATCGTTAATTGATATGCTGTATTCTGTTTTAAATATTTATTAAAAAATCTCTGATGTTTCCATAGCATCATAGTCCTCTGGTAAAAATGACTTTATATATAATTATAAATTCAAGAAGTTTTACATGAACCTTTCATTAATTAAAAGTTGAAACTAATTACTCAGCATGACACTATTATTGCGGCATTTTATCCACAGAAGAAAATAATATGCTCAATTAGAAATTAATAAGAGTAAGAATAAATATATTTGTATAAAATTAACCAAGCTTTTATTACCTTACATTTACTTTATTTACACTTACCCTAAGTGCATAGCAATTGAATTCTATTCATAATCAGCAGAACTAATAATTGAATAACTTAATAGAAATGTTGTAATTAAACGAAAGTAATTTACTTTTTTGAATTCCAAGCTTAATTTTGTATAGAAAATCAGTTAAGGGATTTTACAATATTGGCACAAAAATTTGATTGCTAATGTTACAGTTGAATTTGTCATTAATTTATAATTCATTAATTCATGTAATTAACAGAGGGAATGTTTTCTTTCCTCTGTTTAAAGAAAAAGTTAATTTCTAAAACGATACACCTTATTCATATTCATCATTATTTATCATCAATAGTATTCTCTCCAAGATAGGAAGGTTTTAAAATTACTATATTTTCGTCGCAGTTAACATTATTATAAATCCATCTTCCACGAAACAGTAATTATCAAATGTTTTTTCTAGGAAAAAAATATAACAAAGGAAATGGAAAAGATAAAAATTTATTTCACTGAAGGCAAAATTTATTTCACTGAACGCAAATTATGGTCTTTCAATTTTTCCAGTTAAAACGAATGATATTTTATCCAGTTCACAGTAATAATTATTTTTCATTTCTGCTTGGTTTACTTTCCAGCTGAACCTTCCAAGAATCGGGGTATCAAACGTCTCGTTGACTTTCAGGCATAGAACAACAAGAATCGTTTCTTCCACTTCGATTTAACAGCCGTTTATTCTGTGCTGGACCAACTATCGATTAAATCGCGAAACGGTGGTTTTCGGCCGCGCGACGCGACGCGATGTGAAAAGAAAAACCGAGAAAGCCTCGACATTTGGATGGAGTTCGGCCATCGAAATTCTCCGATTCTTTTATTCTTCAGTCTGGTTTCCATCGTGCTTTCTTTTCTCCGTTCGGTTACCGGAATAATTTCAAAAGATTTTCGACCCCCCGCCGCCCCACCAGTTCACGTTCGCAGTTTAATTAACTCTCGTGACTTCCTATTCGAGCGAGGTAATAATAAGTTCTTGTTCGTTCATTGATTCACTATTTATTAAACAGCGTGTTTGGAATTTGTACGATTTATTTCGAATATTGTTTCTGTCAACAATATCTGGAGGGAAATGGAATATTGTACAATGTTGGTAAGTAAATGCTATTTAAACTAATACTGACTCCAAGAGATAGTGGCTGAACAGATGTTATTTGTAGCCTTTTGAAGATAGATTTTAAAGGTTGTTAAATTTCATTTTTTATAGCTATGTTTTATAATGTTACTGATAGGATTCTATTTAATACAATTGTTATAATAATAATAATAATATAAATAACGTTAAAAAGTTGTTTACTTAAAATATTATTGTTGTTATTGTTGTTGTTGCTGTTGTTGTTGTTTATAACGTTCCATAATTCAAATACAGTGCGTTACTAACATGAATCCAGTAGACCTGCGGCTTAACCCTTTGCAGTTAAGAAGCGGCTCTCAATCGCTATCTGATTAAACGCAGCAAAATTGTAAAATGAAAAATTCAAAATAAAATATTGATGAAAGTATTAACACACGAAACGTAGAAATAAAACAATTCTGCTCCATAATTTATGCAAGATGTTCCTTTATATAAGTTGCAAATAATATTGTTAATATTTCGTCAAAAAATAATGAATGTCTGTAATGAAAAATATTGTCCAGTGCAAAGGGTTAAAAGTGAAAAGAGGCAAGGAGAGACATTCACTCGCGGAGCTCGGCTTAATAGTAATGGCGGAATTTCGGCATATCTTTGTTACTGTTCGAGCTTCGAACTGAAGTGGAGCTTGTAGACGAATCCCCTTTCTCCTCTTCACTTTTGAGCCACAGGCCGGCTGCATTCACGTCAGTAACGCACTGTATCTATAGTCTAATATGTTACTTTGTTTATTTATATATTTGAAAACATTTCAGAAGCATTTAAGTACACGTGACTTTATAAATATTAGCAGAAAAATATACGTATTCTAAATACTATTCAGTGGTGTCTTCTCAGCACACAGCAGTATTTCTTATAACATGTTTTAAATATGTAAAAATTATACGAATAACATACCACGTGAAACAATTGCAAGAAAGGCACGCTCCATAATGAGGGTATTTCAAATTTGATCATGAACGCGCGCATTATTCCCTTGCTCTATGATTTATTTCTTAGCTATGGTCGATGCAACTACTTGATCATTAATAATAATTTATTAGGAAAACTCACATTTTTTACGTTTATTCTATGTTCACGTTTACTTCAAAGAATAATGATTAATACTAGAAAAGTAATATTTAATTTATATTAACAAAATATAAATAACACTTGGATTTCTTAAATTCAGTTTGAAAGTTTCGTCACGTGTCTGAAACGATATTGTAGGTGAGGGGGTTAAGCCACGAAATTTTTAGGTGGCAAAGAAGGTGTGCAAATAAAGACTGCCGGATGCCAGGCTCGAAATGTCGATCAATTCGAGCGACTGCTCGAAACGGTGAACGTATCGATCCTCGTTGGTTTCTCGAGCGAGTCGTCACGTACGGTAACGAAGACACGCAATAACACCTGTCGCTTGTTCGAACAGCAACGGCTACGACAACGACGGGGTTCAAGTACACAGGAACGCCGGGGCAATACCTTTTCACTCTCGACATCAGTGCAAACCAGTTTAAGGATTCTATTCGGCGCGTCCATGGTATTGCTTTTCGTAGTCCGTCATCCGTTACGCCCGGCGCATAGTAATCACCGCCGGTCATGAATACCTGAACGAACGAACGAACGAACGAACGAACGCCACGGAAAGAAATGTTAACCGTCTACGAATGGAAAGGGGGAGGGGCCGTCTGGCGAGGACAATCTGATCCCGAGGAACGATCGATCGGGGAAACGGAAACGCGAACGAAACTGCCGAGAATATAGTGTTTCATTTCTACCCAGCTTCTTCTGATCATTCTTGTGTCAGTATCTGTACACCTGTCCATCAATTTACGCGGAAGACATTAGAGGACAACGCAGGACTTTCCACGTGGATTTGTTTTATGCGATTGAAAATCGGGTAGGTAGAATCAGTATGAAAGGAAATAAAATATTGGGAAGGAAAGGTGAACTACGTTTTAGAAATACATGGTTATTTCACATAGCTAATGCTGAGCTGTGAAACTGTGAGAACGTAAATTTGTTAAGAATTTATTCCTTTAAAATTGTTATAACATTTAATTAAGCTATTGTTAAATAAATTCCATTTAATCAAATTTCAGGAAACAAAAGTAAATTTTATTTGGCGTTTAAATTCGGATCGCGTGTAAAGAATACTGATTAAATAGCGTTAAATTTACAGTGTAAACGGAGGAACGGATGTACGGTACTAACCATAACAGAATGTTATTAAAGGTATATAAAAGGAAGGTATTTTATGTGGAACAAGGATTTAAAAGTGGTTCAAAACAACGATTTTATATAGAATTTTTGTGTTTGCACTTAAAGAAAATTATTTTAACATTAGTGTTTATACAGAGTTTATCTAATAACGGGATATAAGTCTGTTATTAGTGAAGTTAGAAAGAAATTGTAAAGACAAAGTTTGTATTATTTGATACTCCACCATATTGTAATAATTAATTTTTCCATTTTTTCAGTTGCACTTTGAACCAATGCATTAGAAAAGGAACTGGTACTGTAATGCGATAAAACCTGTCAAATAGTGTATTTCCTTTACGATTTTCTTCTAACTTCACCAGGAACGTAATTGTATTTTTGTGCTGTATCGAATGTATACTCAGTATACTCACGCGTGTCGGTCATTGTATACGTGGTTTGCCTGAAAAGGTCTTGAATTCTTTGAATAAAAATTTAGAAGTTATTCTACCTTATCGCTTCTAAAGTTCACACTACTTTCTACTTCGAGCAAACCATTGCCAATATTTCTTTCATTCTTTGAAATCTTTGTTGCACGTTTCTTTTGAGATTCGAACAGTTTCGCTGGACGATTTTTCTTAGTCAAGTTAACCGATTTAAAACGTCGACTGTAGAACCGTTATTGTTACGTGTTTCGTAAAAGAACTGCCGAAATAGTAAAGATCTGAGCTGAAACGCTTTGCCAGCATAATACTGGTAAGATGTAATATATAATGAAAGGTATATTTATTATATCAAGGCTATTATATTATAATATTTTTTATATTAAGTTTATTAAGTGTGAATCTGTACATACAATAATCTACATTTTTATGGTACAAAATATTGTCTCATAATCAAAATTGAAACAGTCTTGATCATTATTAATACTAAAACTACCGAGCATTTAGAGTGTCGTATTCCTATTTTTTATAAAAATCAAAACAACACGTTTCTTGAGATTCAAATTATCTGCCAGTCTCGTATTTATGTAAATACACACATTTAATTACTAATCTTTCCCAAAGGTACCATCATAATTTAAATATATGCAAAATAAAACTTCTGAAGTAGGTCAATTTGACCCATCTGATAGTTTCAGTGTTAAGGAAACATTTATTTATTATTATGAATAATCTTGCATTTATAAATTGAGTAGCATGTCGGTAAATAATATTTATTAAGTGGTAGACCCATATTTTGTTGAAAGTAAATTTCATTAGAACGTTAGTCAAACAGATACAACGAACAATTTCACTAACTTCAGCAAAAATTTCATTAGTTGCGGTATTAGTCTCCTTGCGCGAGGATTATTATTAACGTATTATTATCGTATTAACACGTTGACGATCAGCAAGCTTTAAAACTCCTATATAGTCCAAATAGTTTTCTTAATGAAGTAGAAATTAAAAAAAAAATTTTTTTTAATTTTAAAACTAGAAAATCGAGATTCTATATAGCGATTGTTTCACTGTCCTTCTTATATCTCATACATTTAACGAAATTCGGTTCGTTTGATACATCACCAGGAAAAATTGTTTTTAAATTTATATGAAACAGTAGTGGCATCCGCATTCGGACAACGTGGCAGTCAAAATATTAATATCATTTGGTGACACAAATATTCAAAAGTTTTCGACTTCGTAGACACACAAAACAAATTTTAAAAATTATATTCCTAAAAATTATAAAAATTAAAACGCGAATACCTTAACCTCTTTTCTTATAACAATGTGTTAAACTCACGGTGAAGATTTTATGAAAATTTATCAAAAATACGTATTACTTGATTCTTTTGAATTCAAATTAAACGTTATTCTTTTGTTATTAATTATTATACTTTAGAGCAAACGTGAGTATATAATATGCCTAAAATTTTTCTCATTTTTCCATAATGACGAAGTAGTTATATCAACCACAGTTGAGAATGAATCGTAGGGCAAGGGATTAATGGAAAAGTAGTCGTGTCGATCATAATTGAGAAGTAATACATAAGACAACGAGTTAATTACGTATATCTACGTATTCCATTGTTCGTGAAGCGGAAACTTCTACCATATTCGGAACATATAGAAGATATTACCTTAATGATCATCCCGATATTACTTTAAGATCTAAAACCACACAATCCACTATCGTCAAAGTACAACTTCCGCGGAACAAAGCAACACACGGACTAATCGATGTCTCCAATAGTCGTTACTAATGGAGGATAATCGATGCAATTGTCGACTAATACCGTTTTCAGTAGATTTCTATCGATGCAAACGCTCCGGATGAGAAGCCGTCTCCGCGATTTCGATTTAATCCTATTCCCTGAGATCAAAGTATCGAAGATTAAGTGATAACTCATTGTTATTTCGTGTTCCAGAATGCAGGGCAAAAAGTTGACCCAGAAAGTATCGTGCCCACCGACTTTGGCAAGTGGACGGTGCTACCAAAGTTCTTATATCCATTCGAATAATTAAATAATGCGGATAATCGGACAGTCAAATAATTATTTCCTGAAATTGCCTTGAAATACCAAAATACCAATTCTGCAGATCTATACATATATAAATAGTAAGAAAAAAATTGAAATTAGGAAAGTGTATTTTCCGAAAAAACAATCTTTACATCTTTAAACATTGAAGCTTGATAAACAAGAAGAAAACTATGCATCGCTAGTTTGATTAATCGAGAGATTTTGATAATCTTTCCATTGTATGAGCTACTCATTGGGCAAATCGATTAATTCAACAGAACAAAAAGTAGAGGCAAATGATGCAACAATTATATATTGATATTTAAAATTTCAGTTTAAATGGAAAATCAAATAATCATGATGGACTGTATTTTAGTTTATTATGACAAGTAGAGGTACAATTTAACGAATATGTAAAATGTATAAAATAATACGCATACCGTTTCAGTAATTTTTATGATTGCATATTTACATGGCCAAAGGACTTTTTATTATTTCACGGCATCAAACACAGTCATAATGAAATTTATTGTAAATATAAAAGGTTCAAAGCCAATGGCGTGCGTTAATGATAAAATTTTTAAAAATTAAAAAAATCAATGGCTCATACGTTCTTTAAAAATATCAAATATTTTAAGTTAATTCCATTCGTCGATATCAAAGTATCGAAAATTACGCGATAACTCGTCGTTATTCCGTGTTTGAGAAGGCGCAGCAAAAAGTTGGCCCAGCAAGTATCGAGCCCGCCGACACCGGTAAGTGGACAGGACTACCAAAGTTCACGTGATACCGTCTAATAATACCCGTGGGTCGACGTTCAATTCTATCCACTGCCACCGAATAGAAAGCCCTTCACCGGCCGCGTCGCGACGCGGCGTGTTCGTGCGGAACTAGATGCGGATTAAATTCGACTCGCCACCGTGTAAACCAAGTAGGATCGGATTAGAATGACGCTATCAGAGTAGCCATCGAATGCACAAGGAATTATAGGAAGGATGAACGCGAAGAGGCCGGGCGAATTGATTTCCATCTGATAGAATTACGCAGTGTAATGTGAATTCTAGAGTCAGTATAAGTTTTCATCTTTCCGCCATCCTTTCTAATTTGTACTTTAATATTCCCTTCAAGTATCTTAGAACTTTCTTCGCCAAATTCCAATGTTCTTTTTCTGGATCCCAAGAAAATCTACTCAATGTACCTGCTGTAAATGCAAGTGAACTTGGCGTGTGCGTGATTTATGTGTGTTTTGTATTTTGTATTATAGCGTAAAATATGTAGATTGGAAACAATATAAATTAGAATATGAAAACCAACAAATAACTATGTGTAAGAAATCAGTCTTCTTATATTATTGAGAAAACACGTGGCGTTTTACTACGCTGTTATTTAGTTTATTATTTACCGAAATTACAGGAACAAATAGAAACCTATTATAATTCGCAATCTGACAGTTTCTATCTGTCTTTACATTTCTGGCAACGTGACTTGCTTATTTTCTCCCAATAGATAACGCATACTGAATAGCCGTAATACACATGCTTACATATGTTCATTAATAATAAAACAAGAAACTATATACTAACGACGTGCAACTGAAACAACACACAACTTGCTACCACGAAGGCCAACTCACGATTCTCTCGACACAGACACTCTTTCGAACATTCGCACTCAAAAATCATTCTCCCCCCATATTGAACACGCTCGCATTCTCAATAAATTCTCAAACACACACCCCTTCGAAGCCTAACGAGAAAACCTCAGACTTTTCTTCTGCCAGATTTCTCTCCTCTACGGGTCTCCGTTCACACTAAAAATATCCTGAAACTACCCTGGAAAATGCTAGATACTACAGTATGTTGTATATTATTCCATCAACTGGATTTGTGGATGTTATATTTGGTTTACTAAATGCTTTATAATTCACATTGCACTATGTAATTCTGTTACCATCGCGGCGAATGGAAACACCATTTTCTTGACGAATTAAATTTTCCAACCGTTCTCGCAGGATAAAAAGACTTTTGATTGATATTTCTAGCTATTCTGCTCGACGATCCAAGCCCAACCGCGCTAATAATAACCACGTTGGTACGATTATACCTTGGATAATTTAGAGACGCGATACTGGCGTAGACACTTCGATAATATTCCATTATCCGTGGTATTTGGACCGTTGCTGAAGGTGTTCCACAATCGTTCGAAATATCGTCTGTGTGAACATTAAAACTACCGAGCAATCAAATTGCCTTTTTCTGGTTTTTTATTGAAACGCTAAAAGTGCATTTTTTGAGATTTCAACTGACTTATAATTCAGTTTGCATATTACGGAAATATTTTCTTCGATAATGCCTTGGAGAATAATTTATTATTTCAATATTTGAAAATGAAGAAATCGGGAACGGGTCATTTCGACCTGCCTGATGGTTCTGATGTTAATGATTTTAGCGGAAAGTATTCTGTGGAGAATTTTAGTTTTTTTTTATTGGAGAGGCGTTGATGTGTTGAGAATATTTTTCATTTTTTCAGAGGAAGTTGAGCTGAGCTGTGTGATTGTAATTAATAGATCAGAATAGTTTTACTTCTTTAATTTGAATTATTAATTTAAATGATGTTATTTAAAGATTTCATTAGCGTAATAAATATTTTTTAGTAGTAGTAGCAGAACTTAAATTGTATGTTGTATTTGATGGTGTTATGTCGTGTACAATATTAATTATGCATTAAGTTTCATTTTATCACTGCTAAACGTATAAATGTAAATGTATGGTACAGAATGCTTCAATTCGATAATCATTTTTAAATGGCTTCTTTTTCAGTAACTAAACTAAGGATAGTTCTGTGTTTATATCAATCATGAGCTACGTTGATATATTATAATTAGTTTAACATGGGAAATCAGTTTTTACTTCATTTCAATCTATGCATATTACATCAAGGAAATATTTTTTACGGTTCGACGTAGGTATGTATATTAAAAACATTTATCGATGCCATCAAATATTTTACACTCTTCTTCTACAATCCTTATTTTCCATATTATGGGATCTTCAGAATAATTTATTCCAAAATGATAAAATAAGTATAGTATGTATGACACTCAATTAACCAGTTAACTGCGTTCGACGAGTATACACGTCATCTTAAAATCAAAACGATACTAATTTTTTCAAGGACAAATTATTTATTTTTTCAGATAAACATGTTATTCTTCTTCGTTTTGTTTTATCTTTTCGTGAAATAAATTATACGTGAATTTGGTTCGAGTTAGACGAGTATACACTTCATTATTTGATTTTATCATGAGCATCAACAGCGATTTCTGAACTTAAATTCCACAGTTAACAGGTTAAGCAAAATAGCATAGTAATGTTCACCTACTTCTTCCAAACATAATAATTTAACAACACAATCGTTACACAGCAAGGAAATAACAATCGAACAGCATATAACATTCAACTCGAGCACAATGGTGTCGTAAAGGGATTTGATTTCGTTTTATTTCGCACTTACAACGAAACGTAACACTATCAACACGTCGTCCACCCCTTATCAATTTATGTTTTCCGATCAATACGCACAGGTACGTTCCCGTCTAGCAATAAATAAACGCTGAAATCCTGTCAGCGCAGACCCGGGGCCCAGCCGATATTTTTCGCGGAAATAAAACGATTTCACGCATCGATGTGGAATTTCTCACCTGGCCGGGAATCCCGGGCTCTCTCGGTGGCGCCATATGGGAAATCAGTTGGGGTATTACCGGCAAACGTTATAACTGTACGGTTGCAGGTTGCACACCCGAGGATCGCCTTCACGGAGTACCCAGCCATGCTTACTTCCTACATTGGATATATAGGGTGTTTCCGAAATTATGTTGCAACCAGAAAGGAAATCGTATTATAAAAAAAATTGATTGGAAGACACAACATTTTCTTCTTATAACGCATTGTTTTCGAGGTAATCACATTTGATGGTACGTCTAGCACGCGTGCTATCGAACAGGAATTGATTGACATGTTTGAAACCGGTATTCAGAGTTTTTAATTTTTATACCAGAATGCTGGTAGTTCTACGAGCTTTTACAATCTTTAGAAGAATGCCGGTCATTTAATCCTACGTCTTTTCAAAATTGGTTGTAAAGTATTGATAACGTAGTTCTATCACATATTCTTTATCAAAATTGGTTGTTAAGTGTTGATAACATAGTTCTACCATATAGTTCTTACGTTCATATAGATTAGAATAGTAGACTCTTGCAGTATTTATCTATAGACTACGAAATTATGGGAATATGTTAATATGTCTGTTCATAACTTACCATTTCCATTTCTCGAAAATATGAATGCGTTCGTTTCAGACATACCTTAAAGTTGATTATCTTCGGAATGAAAATTCCATTTCATATTTTTGATTTACTTGTTCACATTGATTCATTCTCTTCGCAGTTGTAGGTACCTACTACAACTTCGGAAACACCCTGTACATATACGACCCAGCGGGACCACCTTCTGCGTTCGTAGAAAAAAAAGTGAGAAAGGAAGAGGGAGAAAAGGGACAGGCGCAAAGAGAACGATAGGTGGAGATAGGGTGAAAGCGAGCCGGAGAAGCACAGTAGCTTCCCACACGCGAAAAAGAAGTGCCATAAGGCGGTCGGGCCAGGAGGTCCCTTTTTTCCGCGCCACTGACGCGAACTGTCACCCCGGTTAAATTAAAAATTCCTCCCACGATGCTAACTGGCGCATTCTAGTTTTCAGATCGCCGGAAAAAAGTGGTTCACGAAATATACGACGCAACGCGGTAACCAGAGAGCATGTGAAGTGTTGACGCGGGAGGGTTGATTTTAACACTCTTGAGCGGTGAGGGACGATTTGTAGATTGTATCCCACTGTAATATAATACCTTCAATCAGCATCATTTTCTTCTGCATTTTCTTTATATAATTATCATTATTGTCATTATCGTTTTTGTACTTATTATTATTATCATTGTCGTTATTGTAAGTACCATTATTATTATTATCGTTCTTTTAATGATCATTATTGTCATTGTAATTATTATTACTATTATTAATAATTATTCTAGTAGTTATTCTGTTATCGATATTCCACATATCTTTGTTAATACTTTGTCTACGTCTTTATCGAATTATAATATAAGCAACTATGTTATTTTTGTATATATAAAACCAGCTGAAGTCTTAACTTCCCAACCGGAAACTAAATCACTGCAGGCTCCAAATGTTTCTCTTTCCAGCCTTGAAATTGGAATTCCATTTAGCTCCAAAATAAAAGTATTACTAAAAATCTATTAATGCATTATACAAAGCTTAAATTAATAGTTTTACTGTATCAAATCAAGTGGCGATTTAGAGTCACTCCTCAAGTGTAAAAGATTAAAACTTTCATGTATTTCATGCTTCTCAGAAATGGGAGATGCAGAGATGCATCAGGAGGGCCTATTCAAGGTTAATATACATACTTTATTCACATGCAATATGGTTGAATGATTTAACTAAATCAATACAATCTAAAATGCTCTTATGAAGATATATATTGCTTTCAGGTATAAATTAATGTAAGTGCAAATACTATGAAACTCATAAATAATTTGGACCGATAAATACGAGCATACCGTAACCGATCAGCAAGATGTCGAGGTATTAAAAATCACTATACTGTAATCGAAAAAGTATCGATCTTTGAATTTTAATAACCTTGCAGAAAGTAAACATAACTATTTCATTTCCAAAATTTTGCGCTGAGCACTCGAACTATTAACGAAGTTCTACGTCATTTCAAAGTTTCTAAGCGATTAGAGTTGATGTAGTTTGAAATTTTGTATCTAATAGTACATATCTGTAATTTATATTTAATGTAAATCTGCAGGTAACATGAATTAATGTAGCTGTATGCATCTCAACACGTGTATATTGTTAAATCGATTATTAAATTTTGTCGGTGATCGTTAATACACTATTACTCTTTATATTTAAATATATTTAAATGCATACAAATTCATTCAAATTTATTGAAATTTAGAGATTGAAATATTTGAATTAACATATAAAGTTATTATTAAAATACATTTTCATGTAAAATTCGTTTTTCATACATTTACTAAATTTATTATGTTCTTCAAATTTTAATATTTGCATATTTATAAATTTGTTACATTTATAATTTATACTTCTTAATATAATCATTTTCGCTTGACATATAAATAAATGGCGAAAGCATAAAGAAACTGAAATGAGTGAAGTCTGGAAAGGATATTTCATATTTCATCATTCAATATTTCAATAACGTTGATATGAAATAAGAATGAAAATTGGAGAAATCGAATGACCCGAGATTTAGAAAGTTCATTATATTTAAAACGACTATTCGTTACATTGTCACGTGCCGATGGCCGCAAAAGATAGACTATTTTCAGTATCTCGAAGTTTAACCATAGTCCATTTTCCAAAAGGTTAAGACGACATTTGTTCGAATTAGGTCTGAAATATCGATGTTTCTCGATTGTTTGAACTGTTTGAGACCAAGACAAATTATCCATACGAACAATTAAGTAATACGGATAATCGAACAGTAAAATAATGAATTCCTGAAACTGCTTTGAAATAACAATATGCATTCATTACACAAATCTATAAATATGTAAATAAAAACAGACAATTGAAACTAAAGAAGTGTATTTTTTGAAAAAGTAATCTTAATTTCTTTAAGCATTAAAGCTTGATAAACAAGTAAAAAACTATGCATCACTGGTTTGATTAATCGAAAGTTCGAATAACCAAGATTTTGATAATCATTCCATTGCATGCATTTTAAAAATATCAAATATTTTAAGTTACACACAGGACTCAAATTAAAATTTATATGCTTAACACTAGAACTACAGCATTCGTTAAAATGACAGGTTTCAGAGTTCTGATTTCGCAATTATTCAGATTTTAAAAGTGTTAAATATCCGAAATGATTTTAAAAATAAATAGTTTCACTCGAATGCTATAATAGACATATAAAGGAATCGAAAAATATTTATTATCACAATTTTTGTAAGGACTACATATTAATCGTATTAAAAGCTCGGAAATTTTCTAATCCTTTAATTTTGCTCACTGGTATAGAAAATTGACAGAAAATCAATAAATTAAGCAATTGTATATTACTTACGATGTATTATTATGTATTATATATTATATTATTGTATATGACATCATACAATATATGATATATAAATATATAATTTTTTATATAAATATATGAAATTATATATAATTTATATTAATAAATTTATTGTTATTTGTCATATAATTGCATATCATTGTATATTATTATATCACCTTCCCATATTAGCTTGTACAAACTTGATATAAACCTGTCTTTAGTTTTGGCCGCTCAAATATCCTGCTGTGCGTCGTTAGCAATTTTGGAACAAAAGCATCTCGATATGCGTGACACGTCTCTCCAGCGCAAGAGGTTGACACTAAAACTACCGAGCAGTTAAATTGACTTTTTGAAATTCCTCTATAGAAACTCCAACGGTGCATCTATTGAGACTTTAATCGATTTAAAATTCAGTTTGCGTATTGCTAAATTAATTTCTTTGATAATTTCTCAGAGAAACATATGTTATCTTTTTAGTGATTGCAGAAAGAAGACATCACGAATGAGTCATTTTGACCCGTCTGGTAGTTTTAGTATTAATCTTTACTGAACAATATAATTGCCATCGTTACTAATGATTTTCCCAGCGGGATGGTAATTTGTGGACTGCATTTCTGTAGAACAACTCATCTTTGGAAACTTGAGATGACATTATCAGACAGAACTTTCCAGTAGACCTAATGCATCGAGGAACTACTTACTTACTTCGACAGATTTTTTTGTCCTCGATCTCGATCTCGATCGTCGCGTCATTCTGCGGGACATACACTTTGTCCTTCTCTCAGAAAAGCGGATTGTTCATCCCGAAACTTTAGAAGTAACTCCACGTTTGCTCCAAGGGGACTGGCTACACCGAGGGACCTCGGTGTTCCTCATAAAAATGGTAAAACCGGGAAACGCTTTCTCGTTCGGCCTACGGCGGACAATTATTTCCTTTGCAGGACTCTAACAGTTACCTAGACAAAAGCTATTATGGGGAAAGAATGTCCGTTAAACGGAAGTTCATTGTTTTTTCAGAAATGGTAATGGCCGGTATTTGCAGTGAATGAATTATGCACGTGAATTGAGGATTTCTTCGAATGTTCGTGTTTAATTTGATATTTTATGTAATTCGAGGAAATTGGAAGTTACTGGAGTGTGGATTTTACACATTGGATATTGGAGAGCGTAATTCGCAATACGGTAAACACTTGAAGCATATTTAATGTATGTTAATATTTCATTAGGGAAACCGTAACACTAATTACATCTGAATTAATATACAACAGCGAGGAGACTTTATTGTTCCATTTTCAAAATTGTTTGTGTTTCTGTTATTAAATTATAAAGTAGCGAAGTTCGAGTCGTTAAATCGCAACTGAAATGATATTGAAGCAAAAAGAAATTAAAGAGGTACTATGGTACATAATAAAGAATATTTTAATCGCAATTTATATAGTCTTGTACTCCAAGAATTGGTAATTAGATTTGAATGTTGTTCAGATCTATTGTTCTTGTATTATTAATAGAAATGTAGAATTAAAGAAATAGTCTTTACAAAATTTTCCAAAAGTTGACTGATCCGAATGAATACATTGGAGAAACATTAGATTAAGTAATTATTATTTTTTTAATTTATATATCACGATGGTTATTTGTTTGTAAATATGTCGTTTTGTAACTAAAATATGGGGAGTTTAATCAAACTTGGCGGATGTGTAGGATATTGAAAAATATTCGACGTATTTTCTTTTATAACTATCCATATTTATATTTACTGGGAGAAAATAGTACCTGAAGTCGAGGATGAATTTATTTAGTGAAATATTCAACATATTAATACAGATGGAAAGAGACATTCGATATAAAAATCATTCACCCTATTAACAAAAATGAACTGATATAAATATTCTTATTCTGATATAAATATCCTCCTTTATCAATATATTTCGAATTATTTAATTTTTATCAAAAATTTGTCAATACAGAAATTCTACATACCAAAGTAACAAACTGTATACGTTTCTCAAATTTGGCAAGTTGGTTACAAACGGCGGCAAGCCAAAGATTATTTAAGTTAATATGTTACAAATTATAATTAACTTTAATATTGCTTCTTCTTAAGAATTGACATGATAAAATCATTCATAAAAGTATTGGATTCCAAGAAAATTATACAGTCAAGTGTTTATCAATACTTCCCCAATCTTATCCTCAGAACAATACAAAAAGCACAATAGATTAGAGACGATCAATTTCAATAACAAAACTTAAAACATTTTACAACGTTAGAAATTCAAATGAAAACTACCAATAACATAATATCACCACTCACTTGCAGCAATTACGATACGATATAACTCAATTCCACTGAACAGCAATAAAGCTTAATCCAGCGTAAAAGTGGCCGAGTGAACAAGTTAAAAAAAAACGAAAAAAGAGAAAAGAAACTGGCAACTTAGCCATCACCGTATGCGTTCAACCGACACGATACGCTGCACGACGTGTTCGCTCGAATTTGCGTCCGACTCGTGTGACGACGACAAAAAGAAATGCAAGGAAAAAAAAGGAAAAAGGAAATGAAGGAAACGGCTTCGTTGCCGATCGAGAGATCGTTAGAAACTAATTGGAACCCCACCACGTGTCTCCTCCTCGACGTTCCAGCGGAACGCTTTAATTTCGCGTGGTTTTCAGCCGGAAATCCACCGGTAACCGGTTCGCTCGAGTGTGTCGATCGTGGCCCATTATTGCTAACAAATGCGCGACGGAATTGAAATCAATGGCCGACCGATCGCTTCGTCCTGCTCACCGTTCCCTCCCAGCCTACCTTCGGGTTTCAGCGTGGAGCTCACGAAAGGGGAGGAAAAAAAAGAGAGGAATCGAAATTATATCGCGTGATTTCAATTAAGGCTGTCGACCAAGCGTAAGCAATTAGAATGTCCATTCTACCGCGTGTTCTCCGTCACTGTTTAAGCCGAGACTGCGAGCCACTCGTTCGGTAATTGAGAAACGGAAAAGTTGTACTTAATGGGTAATCTTGAATTTCGTTGGGTAAGCACGGATCGGGCCTATCAACACTTACACAACTGCACGGGCTTGTAGAGTTTATTTCTGTCTGTTCGCCGAGTGATTTTTTCGTGATTGATGTACAGGGTGTACTGTTTTAACCAGTCATCTGTTTTTGAAGAGTATACTTGTTATGAAGAAATGGCAAGGTTTCGTGGTATGACGAGTATACTTGTTCAAAGACAGCTAACTGGTTATCTCGTACATCCTTATTATTGATATGAAGGGTTTTATTTGAAAATCTAACACAAGTAATCAATTTTTAAGACATGTTGTTAGTGGAAGGTGCTTAAAGATGATAAATATAAAATATTCCATATTTTAAAGTTAATACTGTCTATTTTCGTTCTGCAAATTATTTTACATTATTATTTTACATACATATAAATTACAAAAATGTTCAGGTATTCATGTTCAAATATTCTACCCTGTACACGACAGCAAAGTGGATAATTTTATTAATTCCATCGTAATTCCGTTTTCAACAAGGAGAACTCGGTGAAACTAAATCTATACCGTTGGTCTGTGTAGAATTTATCCAAGAATGCAACCGCCATATATAACCTTGAACTCATAAGCACTCCCACACACTAGTTTATAGTCAGTGTTAGTCAGAATGTCGTAGTTCTCGAGTGTTGCGGTAAATAATTTATTGCTATGGTGTTTCTGAGTAGTTGAAAACATTTCTCAAATTGAGATTTTTTGTAAGAGATGAAAATACAATTTGACGGTTATTAAAAAAAGTTTGTTAAAATCATTATTTCAGTTGTATTGCTATTTTATTAAAATTATTATGATAACTTATCCAACGTTTATGTCCAAGAGTGTAATAAAAAATAATTAACATATTGAAATTTATGCTTAGTTTTAAAAACAATTATAAACAAATGGTTTAATATTTTATTATTATTCTATTAATATCTTCGTGAGTGTATGTATATGTTATAACCGCAATATGAATGGTCATCAATTTAGAATATTTATAGAAAAGGTAGTAAGTGTCAAACTTCAATTTTTTTCAGAAGGAAGAGAAAGCACCTAATATTATGTAAAATATATTATATCGTTGTATCATAATAATATCATCTTTCAGTATTGCCATTATTGATGACTACTTACAAAAAGGAAACCTATCTTTAAATTCTATACTATAGAGTAATAAAAAAACAAACTCTTCCAATTTCAGCACTCACAGTGCTTTCTACAAAACCTTTTCAATTGTAGAAAAAAACATCGCTCGTTTACAACGCTAAAATCATTGCATCGTTTATTACATTTCATGTCCACCATTTATCAAAATATTTCACCTCCTCCTTCTAATAAAAAAATACAACAGATATGTTCTGCTTCCTACAAAGGTCTAGTACAAAATAGAAGAAAAAACAAGGAAGAGATTACTTCCGGCACTAATGAAAAATCATTTCACGCGTGCAAACCGTAGCTTCGATATTGATTAATGAATACTCTCTCTATTTATCCGTGTCGTACACCTTTGTCGAACATCTCTGTGAACGAGTAACTGGTATTTACACGATGTGTGAATTGAAGCCACGCACTCGGGGGTCGCATCCCTCTATGACAGTAAAATGTGCAGTGACACGTCGCCGGCCTACGGAACACCGAGACTAAACATTAAATATTCATCCGGATGGCCGAAGCCGCTGGCAGCGAGCCAGTCGATGACAGTTTGGCATCTGTTACTGGAGAATAAATCCTGGCCGGGAGTGAAGAACTTCATTAGGCATGACAACAACGTAGCCGAACTGATGGACTATTAATTGATTCTCATCGCTGATGGCATCCCGTGGCATCTGCAGCTCACTGCAAAAGTAATGCTGTAAAACTTGCGAGGTTGATGTTGCTCGCTCCATTTTAACTTTCTTTTCGCTTTCATTAACTATATTTTCGCAGTACTCTTTTTTTTAGATATTATTAGTATATTAATTAATAAATAATTGTGAAAATAATTATTAATAATATTAATAATAATATAAAGGTAAATAGACAATATATAAATCAACTAATAATCGTTATTATTTTAGAATACTATTTTAGAATATTATTTTAGAATATTGGTGAACGAGTTTAAATTAGAGTGTAATTAAATTTAAAGATTAAAAGTGTTTTTTAAATAATGTTTGAATGAATAAAATATACTTGTAAGTGATCTTTGTTTCTATAACATAATTTATCATTGCAATTTATAGATGACTAGGGCCACTATCACGTCATTGTGTATGTTTATTAATTTTGACACGAACTGAGATGATCTGTAATGTACAGACACGCAAACCAATAATTAAAGATACTCAGTTGCCCAAGCATCTGCTAAACATTCATCGGTTTCTATTGAAAATACAATCTCACTTCAAAGAATTGTATTCTAAATTTTTTCATTCGTCTCTTTCTTTTTATTCATTCATCTTTAAATTAAGGTAGAATTTTATTCCATCAAAAATTTCAATTTTAACCACACTGCCAGATTTCCATACCGAAAATTAAAAATGTCCAAAAAATCTTTTAATTACTTAAACAATAAAAGATCCGTACACAGTTTTCTTCTTTCTTAGTACCAAACCGTAATATACAATATACATTCAATATACAACATACAAAAAAGTCTTTATCACCTCAAAACATCTTGTAATAAACAACAATATACATAATTAATTACCCACCATCTTCCAAACAATCATTAATTCACCCCCAAAAAGCCTTCTCTCACCCCGACAAAAAGAACTCTTCCAAAAAAAACACAAAGACAGCTCAACATTATCTCCAACGTCAGAAAACGAACAAAAAGAGAAAAAGAATTACCACTCGAACGACGAGCGAACTCACGTCAGCCAAAGAGTATTTTCGTCGAGTAAGATTAATTAAATAACCTAAAAGCTTCCGCAGCAGTTCCCGGCTCACCGGTAGATCATACCTAATCCCGACGGAATTCGCAGGCGTATCGTTAGAAAAAGGCGGAAAAAAACCAGTACAAAGCGGGCCGTGCGTCGTATCGCGCGTTTCAACCCCCATTTCCCCCCCTCTACCAACGATCGAAGGGAGCAATTAAGTGCGCGCGGCAGCGTCGAGCGCGAGATACGCTCGCGCGTATTGCAATTTGTATGGAAATATGAGCTGGTTTCGAGTTTCGTAGGCAGTGGCTGCGTTCAGATATATACTAGCCGCGCAGAGTGCATTTCCTGTATGGTATCGTGGCCTCTCCCCCTTCAGCTACCCTTCCACCGCCTCTCTTCCTCGTTATCATGCGGAGACGGGCCGCCATTGCCTCTCCTCTCGACCTCCGCCCGTCTCGCCACGCTTACATCGTCCTAACACACGAATGCTAGGGGGATGACGAATACCTTCCCGTACCCGGTACCTCTATTCTTGATGCAAATGGCCCTTTTCACGCAGAACCACGTCAATACCTAATGTATTTACCATGGCGCTCGCGGATACACGCAGGAAAACGCTCCGGCGCTGTTTGGCCCTTCCCCATCGACCACCGGCACCCGCTGTGTGCGGCCGTTCTGGGAAACCAGGGCATCGAAAAGTGGGAATTTGATGGAAATTTGCGGCGGAGTGCCGGCGTTTAAGTGTCAATCGAGCTTTCCAGTTTATAGAAACGTGTACGGTGGTCTTAATGCCGGCACTTTACTGCGTGGATATAAATATATTGTCTAACTTTTGTGTAACTTTGAAGACTGGCTGCTTTTTGTGTGCGGGTGTGTTTGGTTGAATTATTTTATTCTCATATTTTATGTATTGTATGTGTTTATTTGGTGTTTCTAAGATTGCTCGAAGTTTTTTATTGTTTTCTGTAGTATTTTATTTTGGTGAAGATACATAAAATATGTGGGTGTTAGTATTAATTATATTTATATGGTTTCAATTGATTGATGTTGATTCTTCTATGGTCAGGATCTGGAGGTAAGGAGAATGAGTAATTATGTGTTCAATATTGCCTTATGGTTTCTATTTCTAATTTTTTTTATCAATATTTTAGTTTCCACGTTTCAAATATAGATTAATATAAAATAAATGCGAAATAGAATTCTATTGCAAGTAGTGAAGTTGTAAAAGATTCAAGTCGAAGGAGAACAAAATAACTATCTTTCTATAAACAATAAAACTGAGCAATGACTTACTTGTTACAAACATTACTTTAAATGACCTTCCATTACTGTAGGCGTTGATGTAACTCTTTGGGCGTGAAATTAAATTCCCTTCCAATTTTAAAAATTAATTTTTATGATGATGCGTAATTTATTTAACTAAATCTTGATAGAATCAATGAATGGCGAGAAAGATAAGAAAGCAGTTATGTCTATTTTGTGAGACTTTTATTTTAACACAATTTTACAGAAAAAAAATGTTTGTAACTATTATATGGATAGAACATGAGGGTTAATAATACAATATCATGAATAAATAAGTCCTACACGCTTTCTACTTTTAAAAAATTAAAAAAAATGGATTGTATCCCTTAGGGATGTTTACAGATCGACGCCTTCCTTCTTGGTCGTTTTTCATCATCTGTCTACATCCCCTGCTTGGTCGTTGAACGCGGCCGGGATAATGTATCGCCGACACGGTCCCTCCACCGAGAAGTTCGTTGTTATTGCATTTTTAGGTTGTTGCATGCCGTTACACGGCTAATCTCGTTACATGCCTCCGACTGTGTTACCGGGGTATATCGGGACGTCAACCGGAATTTGATTGTGAATGTAGAGCGGAATGCACAACGGCTTGTCATCTCGAAGCACGTGAAGAAAACTGAAATGCTGTTCGAAAAAATGAGTCATTTATTTTGAAAGTGGTTGAATTCATTATTTTTCAATTAAACGTGTAATTCTTCTTTGTTCTGCTTTGATTTTTCATTAAAATATACCCTAGGTGCATTCGTCCTGTATTTGGCTAGTGCACACTTCATTTTTTGATTTTATTGCGCGCGAAACGAGAGGTTTTTCAAACTAAATTCTACAGTTAACTGGTTAAGTACAATTAATATTTAACTCTCATGGTGGTCATTGATGGTCGGAAGTTGCACATTGAAAACAATTATGATAAGAAAATTGATGTCGATCAAAAAATAAAAATATTTAATATCATAAATGACTAGATAATAATGTAACTTAAGAATTGTGATGGCAAATCATTTATAATAAATTTTAATACGATTAATCTTTGTTATGAAACAGTAAGTAATATCATACAACATGCTCAATATTCTCATGCATGTCAACGTGTTACAAGAAACTGCAGAAATGATATGATAATGTAGGATTGTAACTATCATAACCGTTAACTTATTTCTTTTTTAAAAACAGACTTAAGTCACTTTAAAAATAAATTGCTCAAATATTTTTTTTAAATATACTATTAGTAAAATATACTTTTAAATACGTTCTTAATCTTTAATTTTATATCATGCTTGTTGCTTGAATTTCCTTTTAACTTCACTGTTTTTAATTACAATCATTGTCACTTTAAAACCAATAAATCCGATTGCATTGAAAGAAATAAACGAAACTTACGAATACTGCTCAACGAATAGTAGTTAATATAGTCGACGTAAGGTGTTGCGAGTTATTCTTCCAATGATCTGTGAACCCGATTGTTACATTTATATAATTGTTTATTAAATAATTTATTACTTTAATACTTGTACAATCTCATAAAAATATCAACTTAACCAGTTAACTGTAGAATTTAGTTTGAAAAATCTCTTATTGTGAGTGCAGTAAAATCAAATAATAAAGTGTATACTTGTCAAACGTAAGGCAAATGCATCTATAATATATTCTAACGGAAAACTAAAGCTAAATAACGAAGAATTATACATTTATCTAAAAAAAATAAATAATTTATAGTTGAAAAAGTTAGTACCATTTTGTGTTTTAAGACGACGTGTATGCTGATCGAACGCAGTTAACTGGTTAAGTATAAATTTTCGTCTTAAGCAGTGAATCAAATCTATTATTTTTATTCAAATTTCACTTTTGTTACAATTTAGATACCAAGAACATTGTTTCTCTCGTTCGAGATGCTTTTCTTCCATGTTGTTTCTCTATCGGTTGTACTGATCGGGTCATCGCAAGTTATGTTTCCAGGGTTTAACTGCTATTCGCGTGTACTCTACATACTATACGGTATACATATTCTGCTCGACCGAAACTTTCTTTCTGACGTTCAGAAACTCTCGGTGGCAACGTAAAGTGTACTGAAGGAGCCACGGAACTTCTTTTAGGTGAGTTTCGCATGAAAAGCTATTGTTCTAAGCAGAACTATTGTTCCGTGGCGAAGCTATCCTCCGGAAGATTTTACGGATTCGCTTATCGCGTATAGTTCTCCGACTTCAAACCATGAACAGTTAAGCTCGTATTGTTTTGATAATCCTTTTAGTAAACCGTTTATAGTAAGCATGATACTTGTTATCGCTTTGAATGACCATTGTTTCAGAAAGAAATCCGATCTAAATGGTTTATATCAGTTTCACTCTTAAACTACCAGTAGGATAATACACCCCAAAGAATAATTAACTTTTTTAAAAATTCTAGTGTTCATTTACGTATAGCACTATAGTTTTAAGTGCATCACAGTCAAAAATACATTCAAAGACAAATTTGTTCTCTTTATCTTTAATTACTTTTATTACTCTTTTTCCTGCATGTCACTAAACTATAAATTTTGTTTGCGTTTCTGAAAAATCAAAAAATTATCTTCTACTGGAGAGTGAAAATTTCAAATGAATTTTGATTTGCACCATTGCTCATTCCAATGGCAGTTTGAGCTCTATTTTATCAAATAAATTACTGGATTTAGGGGTGGGAATTATCTTATCATTTGTTTATTCAGTTTAATTTAATTCGATCTCAAAGTGAAACAAAAAAAGATTCGGTGGTCTATAGAATAAAATTTTGAATAAAATATATTCCAGTGTTAATTCTGATAAAACAAAATTTAATTTTATTCGAATAATTGTTAATTTCAGTGATTTTAAAAAATTAGCATTTTAAACTTTGATTCGGTACTTTTAGACACATCGTTTTTTGTTTAAAGAATTTTCAATATTCGACAATTCTTTATAAGTTTCGAATAATCATTTAAAATGGTAAAACAAAAAATCTTATTTGAAATTTAATATGTATAGGTATATAGTATATGTAGTATATAAATATGTAATATACAAATAAATAATAAATACATTAAAAAATATATAGCAGAAATTATCAAATAAAATTGACAATAAACAATCGAACATTCTGTTTAAAAACAAGGTGTTTTCTAATTGGTTATATACGCCAAAACGATGTAATTGTACACGAAAAAGTAAACTGAAAATATAGAATATTTGTCCCCTTTGAGTTTCCGTTTTCAAAAAATTCGAGTTTGAACACGTTCCATCAGCAGTTAGACGAATCATAGCTATGAATGTGAAATTTCCAAAACTACCGTCGACTATTCTTCAAAACGAGATTTCATCTGGCAAAACATTTTATTCTATATTTTTTATATGATTTTTCACATTCAATTATCTATTGACGATTACACGCGTGTTCATTTGAATCAGTGAAAGGTTCAAATTTCATTTTCTCGAGGACAAGTTCACAAATAAAAAAATTTTATTGCACAACCCGCGCAAAAGTGTTTGAAATCAATTGAAAAAATACGGAACTAACGAAAAATACCACAGTTTTTATAGGTATTTTTCGACTGATTTTTTCATGCAGAATCATCCCTGTAATGCCTGTTCCATAGTCGCAGGACATCCTGTGTATGTAACAGTGCTAAATTGATTATTACTTGAAAGTAGTTCAATGAACAATAATTTCACGTTTCAAAGTAACCACAATGGAGCGATAGCTGCGGTCACTGAATCGATGCCAACTTGCACCAAGGTTACAGGCAGGAATAGCTCGGAGGAAAAATCGTTATGCATGATCGACAAGCTGCGAGTCGCGCTTTTGGCTTGTCGTTGACCGCTAATTATAGGGTCATATCCAAATGGAGGCCATTTGGGTACTCTCAATAAAATGTTATCGCTAACACATATGTGCTGGTGAAATCAATGAAATTCATATTACAGATAATACAATTTCTCATTAACAAATTGAAACCCTATCATGATAATGGATTTAGATATGCGACGGCACCTTTCCTACTCTGCCAATGGAGCCTACCGACTCCTAAAGAGTCTTCCTCGCTCCTGTTCAGCTTTTTACTTATTTGTGTATATGTTACGATTGATATAATAAATCCGATTTGTATTAACACTAGAACTACCGAGCATTTAATATAATTTATATGTAATCCGTATAACAATAGATCATTTGCGGTTTCTTCAGACATTCATTATAATATTCAAGTGAAACTATTCATTTTCAAAATCATTTCGAGTATTCAATGCTTTTAAGATATCAATAATTGCGAAACGAAAGGACCGGAACCAGTTATTTTGATTGATATGATAGTTCTAATGTTAATAATAATCAGCCATTATTAATAATATCCATGTCTTTTGGTTGTTAGATCAGATAATATTGTATACTGTATTATAATACTCTACTTATAGAAAATATCTGTATTTCTAATACAGCGTAAAAGAGCTGCAAAAATGTTTATAAAAACTAAACAGGCAATTACAAGTATCTAATTGTGTGATCCTTTTCACCATATCTCAACAGAAATTTTTACCAAAAATCACAGAGGAGTTTTGAGGATTATTTTACAAAAATTTAGTTAACCAGTTAACTATGAAATTTAGTTTGAAAAATCTCTCATTGTGCGCACAATAAAATGAAATAATAAAGTATATATTCATCAAACGCAGGGCAAATGCACTTATAATATATTTTAACGAAAAATTACAGCGAAATTAAGAAGAATTATGTTTATCTGAAGAAATAAAGTACCATTTTAGTACCATTTTACATTTTAAGAGAAAAATTAAAATTTTATATATGAGAAAAAAACAGTAAAAGAAATAAAAAGTACTTACCTACACCATTTACCATTGGGACTGGCAAAACAGCATCACTAATATAACGTAAAAAATTCAATCAATCTTCAAAGATGCGTTTCAATCACAATAATTAATGTTCTACAATCGATGTGATTCGATATTTGATACTATTTTTTCTTCTTTACTTTCTCGCTATTTCCTAATTTACCAAAACACGCTTACAAAAATTCATTTTTATCAATTAAAAAGAATCTTCTACTTTTGTCCATTGGACGATGCACTTTGCACTGTACCGATGTTGAATCGGAAAGGTTAAACGTAAAATCTCTCTATTTCCCTACACAATTATATTTGCTTCATTTCGACCGCGGCTTCGTCGTTTCTCTTTAACGAAATTACACGCACTCGGGGAAAGAGTAATGCGACCAGTGGGTCCAGCGGTAATAGGTACCAAGAAAGGAGGGTCTCGGAAGGGGTAGCCCTAACGTTACTGAAAAACAACGGACACTCTAAGCGAATCGACACTGTTGAAAAACGAAACCCTCCCAGGCGGCAGCAGCTCGGGAATGGGAATTGAATTATGCAGAGGGGCGGAGGAACACGTAAGGGTCGCGAACAAGTGGGAAGAGGGTGGCTCGAGAGGGTTGAAAAAAATTGGACGATGCGAGATTAAAGCGGAGCGAAGTCGAAGATTTTGACAGAGGCGATGGGGAAACGAAAGGAAGGTAGATAAAGCAGGAAATTCGAGTGAACTGATC
The DNA here is from genome assembly GCF_051020985.1 of Nomia melanderi. Classification (NCBI taxonomy): domain Eukaryota; kingdom Metazoa; phylum Arthropoda; class Insecta; order Hymenoptera; family Halictidae; genus Nomia; species Nomia melanderi. The sequence goes on from NC_135009.1 coordinate 4,033,885, forward strand.
CGCTGAATCTCCTGGAGAGATGGACGTGGAACTGAATGACTGTGGAAATTAAGAGATAAAATAAGTTGGGAAAAGATTGGAGAGGAGTTTCTTCATTGACAGATGCTGAGATGAAGTCATACTGAAGTTCTTAAATTTTAAATGAAAGGAAATCATATTGCAATATTTTATTTTTAAACAAAGTAAGGTCTTATTAAAATAGAATGGCTCTTTCCTTAATTTGGGCGTCTTTATTAATACGTAATAGTATCGAAGTAATAGTTAACGATGATAACAGTGGGTTAAGATTGTTTTCAATACAAATGAGATGAACTAGTGATTATTAAGTTATTATAGTAAGAATATACACAATTGTAAGGAAGTTCTTTACTGTAAATTAATTACATTTTTTCAGCGGAAAGGTTTAAATAACAATAAATACCACTGGCCAACGTTTAAATGCTTCCACATTTCTTTGGAAACTATTGAAAACCAACGTTTGCAATTGTTAGTGTTCTTTAGAAAAAGAGCTATAGATTAGGGATCTCCTCAATTACCTATAAAAATTGTGTTATTTAAAGCATGTAAAAGGAAGTTAATAGTTTTATTTTAATGAATCAATATTATTAAATATTCTACGTCAATCAAATTAAATATTATTCAGTTTATTTGTTAAATTTTTTATAATACCACGCGGATTTCAAAATTATCGATTTTCCCAGGACTCTAGATAATTATCGTAAAAAGTTATCGCCATTTCGTGGAGTTACCAAGAAGTATTTCACCTTGGTCATTAATGAACAGATTTTAATATAAAAACTTAGATAAGCTTTAACGTTTCGCCCGGTTACCTGTCTTAAAAAATGACTTGACCAGAAGTCGAGAAAGATTGAATGGCGTCAGGAGATGGTGCTTGCCATTACTTACACGTATGAAGTTTTATATGATGTTATCAAAAAGATCGTAGATAAATGTTCAGCCGAGTCGCAAATGGATTTATATACTTGGGCACATTCAGAATTTGAAATAAACCTCATAATTTCAAACTTACTTTTTAAACAAAAGTGATATAATATTATTTTTCGACGATAATTTCACATAAATTTTCATATAGTTTATTATGAAATCAATATGGTATATTATGACAGTAGTTTATATTCAGTTTAAATTGAAATTGTAAATTCTCGATAATAAAATAGGTTATATAATAGAAAAGTAATCACAATTAATTACAATGAAAGAAATGACTAACGATAAAAATAGGGGTGCCATAAAAATCATTGAAAAAAAAGAATCTCGTTATAAATAATACTTACATTTCATATGAACTAAGAAACAATAACAAACAGTCAGGAAATCAAATAATTATTGTTTAAATAAATACAGTGACAAAAATTAAATAAACAGCAATTAGTCTCATAAATTATTCTAATAATTAAACACGGATTTTGAATAAATACAGTACCTACGTAAAATTTAACAAGTAAAAATGTACACATACATAAAAATATCTGTTCACACTGTGTTACTTCTTTCCAGTGAAACTAAAAGGCCTCAAAATACCACCCCTGTATTCAACGGGTGCGACGCACTTTCGTTCTCGTTATACACGGATGTAACACGGTGTAACACACTTTGTTTTTTCACCGAGCCGCTTCCAGCAGGTGCACAAGGCGCTCAAATGCGGCGTAAAAGCAGCAACGTCCGGTGACTGCGGCTACACACCGTCGCGCTAGACCGTGTCGCAGGTCGATATGGATCGATGAAACGCGATAAAACGAAACTTCTGAAATGGCCCAAGGAAGTTCGACATTAACCTAAAAGCTTTACGCGGAACAGTTGCCCCGATTAAGTCAGCCTTTATAAAGTGACACTCGAGCAGTCGGGCTGATCGAATTAGTCCCCAGATATCTGCCCCCCCTAGCCGCCCGTACTGGCACCCGAGTCGATCGTAAACAGCGAGTACGATCCAGGGAAATTCCTGGCTACGCGATAAACGGTCCGATGTTAATCGTATCAGGTGTGAAATCAGACGAGGATGGGACCGTGCGAACTTTCGGAGACTCAAATTTATGCATGACTGATTCAGCAAATGAGAAGGAGTTGTTACACTAAGGCAGGAAGGTATTCGAACAAACAGATCTAGCCGTTTCTTTTGGTTAGGAATTTGGAGTTGAATCGACTGGCGAAGTTGTTATTGTTATGCATGATAATATTAATTATATCGTAAATTATGCGTGATTGATTTTACGAACGAGAAAGAGGAGCTACTCCCAGTGGTGAAAGATATTCGAACAAACAGAACGAGCTTTTTCCTTTATTTATGAGCTTAATATCGAATCATATATTCTATACATTTATTGGAAATTTCGAAAGGTAAACTTGTATAAAATGCTCGCGATACAAAGAATTTTTAACATTATATATACAAAGTGATGTATATTTTATAACATATATTTCATGGTAATTCTATTTACCTAAGTACATTCTTAAAAATTTGAATTTGTATGAAGTTCGTCACAAGGGATAAGTAACTGTTAAGGGACACTAAGAAAATGTGCATTTCGTTTGTTGGTAGTTTATTAAACATGGTTCAATAAAACTAGCTTAAAAAATATATAAGTGAGTGAATGAATTGTTCTATGACAATGATAATATAAATATATAAGAACGTTAGATAATAATAATATTAAAGACTAGCTAGAATCTCATTCTTCACTTCTTATAAATATCATTTCACCAGAAATGGAAGAATTGGGGGACTCAAGTGTTCATTAAGATACAAATACAAACTTTCCTTCTTGATTATAATTTTGATATTCATGAGTAATGAAATTATAATAAATAACAATTAATATACAGGGTGGAAGTTATAAAGCGTTACAGTCAAATATCTCCGAAAATTTTGATTATACGCAAAAATATTTCAGACGAAAGTTGTTTAATACCGAGGGGGACATCATGTGGTGGAACTTGTGGAGTCATAGGTCGTTGAATTCGTCTTAAAACGCACTATTTGATGGTGGATAAAAAACGTATCATTCCATTTAAAAAAAAGAAAGTTGACCTTCACCTCACCTTAGGGTGTCCACCAGGAAAAATAAAAGTTCTACCACGAAATGATGTCCCCTTCGGTATTGAACAACTTTCGTCTGAACATTTGTGCATATAATCAATATTTTCGGAGATATTCGACTGTAACCCTTTATAATTTCCACACTGTATATAAAGTTCTGATTCGTATTATTGTCAATTGCTGTTCGAAATTCTCATAAAAAATTTGTCCTGAGTGTATATTTCTATACGTTTGAAATGAGTATAAAATGAAACATCTTATATGTACTATGAATTGTATAATAATGTACAGATAATAAAGAAAAAGTGCAAGGAAAGTATACGTCGTGCAAAATCTCTTAAGACAGTGTTTCCTGAGCTAAGCTTCATATTCTAGGAATCTTCCACACTTTATACAATTAACAATATATATTTATTGGTTCCCCTACTCTACTCCTGTTTGTTTGTTTCTGACCCGTAGCACCGTTAGTTTTCCAATTCCAGCTGTGTTTTCTCACTTTAGCTTCATTACTCCCTTTGCTCTAGACCATTAATCCCGCCAGTCTACCTTCATTGGTACCCCACTCTAGCCCCATTAATTCCCTCAGTTCAAACGTGTTAATTCTCCTACTCTACTATCCCCAGGTTACTCCTTGTTTTTAAGAATACCATGCTACATGTGCATACCTTTGCAAAGTACCGTTACTGGATCATCTCATAAACTTAATGCAACTCTCTCGGTACATATAGCTACCAATAAAAGTCTATATAGACTTGTCGATTTTCAAGGACTTAAAAGAAGACATTATGGGATTTTCAAATTTTGTGGGCATTCGTTCATTTCACAGTTAACATTAGATCGATTTGAATAAAATTACAACGCTTTCTTTATCTTTGTTTCTGAGAACATGTATAAATCAAAAACACAATCTTATGGAAATTGGTGAATTCCTATTGACACCTATGTTAAAACGAATGAAATTTATAACTGTACTAAATGAACATAATAATCACAATAATATACTTTGTTATATATTTTAGCATGCCTTTAATAAGTGCATAGTAAACTTTAAGTTTTATAATTCCATTGTAAATAAATAATGTTTATAAAATTTTACGTCTTTTTCCATGAATATTTGAAAATTATCAGTATATGTAAAATTATAATATTTCAAAACATAAATAATGTCAACTAAACATAAAATTCTTTAAAATCAATATTCTCCAATAAAGTATCTTCCTTGGCATTAGATTAAGAGTAACATTATATTTTACTATTTCAACAACTACACTCCGCGTTATCCTTCTCAAAAATTAAAAACGAATAAACACTTATTATTTAAAATCGCCATTCCATAGGACCATAATAATGCCCAAAACGCAGTCTATTTCTCCAACATGAACAATTTCTTCAGTTACTCCATGAAATTCATTTTTTCGTCGAGCTAACATTCCTAGACTATTAACGTGTTTCTCCACCGTAAACAAAGCAACATTTCCAGTTGTTCCACAATTCATTCTCGCGACATCGTCCAAACATTTACCACATAATTCCGAATGAATTACCTTACGATTATTACCCGCTCATAAATGGGACACCTAGCCACAGGGAATTCGTGGCTGCGTCTGTTGCCCGCGACACGAGCAGGAATTCCCGAAAATCCGAATACCTTACGGCGGAGGAACAGTACCCGCGAGAGTCGTTGTTACCCCAGCCCGGGATCTGTTCGTTAGAATCCATTCGAGATGAGACTTGTAACGGCGAAACATCGCTGGATGTGGTTATGATACCTCGTCAACTCTGTCTGGTCCACATTAATCGTGCCTAAGACGTTCGCCGCATGCGGAAACAGTTCCAAATCGAGTTCCACGTGAATGGAGATCCCAGGATAACTTAGGCTGCTTTCACACTACGGTTCTTGAATCGCGATTCACGCCGCTCGATAGGTATTTATCGCGCTACTCACTTCATGTATCGTAGAGCGGTGGGTGCTAGCGCTAAATACGCTCGAAAAATGTAGAGCTTCTTTACAACCGAACCGCTCGCGATAGTACTGCAGTAAAGTGAAAGCTCCAATAGTTGACCAGTTAAGAAAAATTTAATAAAATAGTAAACGCTTGATCCTTTATTAAATAGAGAGACTCTTTGCGTAAAAATGCTGTTTAACACGTTTCTTGCCAGACCGTTTTTTGAAGACTTTCCGTTCAAGCCGCGTGGGGCGTATACGCAATACAATATATAATTGTATTGTTTTATTTCTGGAGTATGCCTTACAATGATTAAAATAATGCAAAAATCATAACTATCAAAGAAAGGGTGTATAGTTTAAGATGCATAACACAACAAAGCAATAAATTAATTTTTTTAGGAATTAGTTTAACAAATACCTGGCTGAACATTACTCTACAGAGCGAGTCGCATCCTCGCGCATAATATTTGTTTATGATGTCTATATTAGTTTAAAATAAAATATTTTAGTTGAAATATATTTAATATTATATTTATGTGACAAGTTTGTATATAATCAGGAAGGGATGTTACGGTGAACTTTGTTAAAACATGGCAAACATAAATGTGGTTTATTCACATAACTATTACAGAATGTTGCAACTTTTACAGTACAGTTTCTTGCCAATTGGGAACCGAATTTTTTAACGTTAAAACAAATCGCAGTAAAAAAAATGACTACCACGCCGCGTGGGGCGTATACACCCCACGATCAAATCGACGCCGCGGCAATAGTATTAAGATGCCCATAATTGACTACATAATACATTTTTAATAAATTCTTCATTTTACAATGACATTACCCAATGGCTTGAACGGAAAGTTCGAAGTAGTTATATTGTCCAAATTTTTTAGACATTTTTAATAATTCAATACTTGCGTCAGAAGTTGACCATCCTTTAAAACAGGGAAACTAGTAACTGATCATATATTAGTTGGCAGTTGACCACTTATAGTAGAACCAAAAGCACTAAAGGTTATTGCTTTAATATTGTTTCTTTGCAACGATTATGAAGCAAATCAACGTCAATGAAATAAATTGTTAGTTTGTACGATAAAGTAAAAGTGTTTCGGAGCTGGGTCAGTAGATGCCGCAGTATATTTATTGTGCCTTTATCGAAAGATTATTACGTTCAAAGTCCCTATTTTTGACGTTCTCCTGAAGAATGGTCAACTACTAGTGCAGGTAAATTACTGGTGACTTTACTTTATTAGTAGTAGAATTTTGGAATGTCACGGATTTTTTTCTAGGAGTGCGTGGGTTTATGATGAATAAAACAGTACCAAGAGCTCGACTGATCTCGAGCTGGACGTGACCTGAGACTCGAAAATCTTTTCAGTTCAAGTGTCCTGTACCCTGCGCCCGAAAAAATGTTGGAGTTTTTAAAAATTCCTCGAATCGTGTCGAGCTCAAGATCGGTCGAGCTCTCAGGACTTTTACTCTTCATAAACCCACAAACTCCCAAGAAAGAATCCGTAACTTTTTGAAATTCCACTACTACTACTGCAGCTCTTATCGCAGACGGTTCGCTGGAAAAGAAACTCTATAGTTTTCGAGCATGTCTAGCGGTAACACCCCCCGCTGTATCTAGTATGAAGTGCGTAACACGATAGTACAATGGGGCTCCGAGTTACGTCCTTCTGACTTACGTCGCTTCGCCATTATGTTTAACGTAATAATAATAATTACGTACATAACGCGGTAGTCAATAGTTTATAATCAATACTTCTCGCTCCACGTTTTGGCAAAAACAACTGTGGGGATATTATAAGTAATGTTGCCTAATGTGGTGACATTCAGCAAGATAAATGTGCAATAAGAATAAAACGATTCAATGGGATAATTTCATATTATATTTTTTTCAGTTCATGTAGTTCGCTACGTGAAATCATGTGGCATTCAACGTTTTAAGTACAAAGAAGGCCATCCGGTACGTTCCAGTATTATTTGTGAAATATAATTTTGTTACATATATATATATATAGTGGTGGTGGTTTACTATTTGATGATGATATTGAAAATGTGGATCTTCAGTAAAAAGAGAATTAGGAAAACAATGTATATTTAATAAGATAAAGAAAACAATACGGACAACACGTAAAAAATACAACACACGACTCTCGCACCAAAAATGTTCTTCTCCGCTGTCGCTCACCAAAATGTCCCCATGCACGCATTTCCACTCGCTTTTATCACACACCCCCATTCGCTCTGTCTTTCTCACCCTTGCACCCTTCTCACTCGCATCTTCCGTCCATAGTCAAAATTCACGCAGTCACGTACACACTTTTCTCACGGTTCAGTCGCTCAGTTCCAGACACTCTTCCTCGCATTCTTTCAGCCACTCGAAATTGCCTAAACGCAGTCACACTATTTCCCAAACATCCCGGCGCCGGTCCGTCGCAATACGACCTAGTCGCCCTCACGCACGCACAACAAACCATTCATCCTACAATATTTTAATCTACCCTAAATATTCTAGATACTACATATATTATTACATTTAAGAAATAAAATATATATTATTCTTAAATGTAACCTCTTCTAACGTTTTGATATATTTAAAAGAAAACGTATCTCCTAATCTATTAAATACACGTACAAATATGTACATTCACATATGCATACCTACATGTCTATCCTGTGTACCCCGACTTACGTCCTGTTCGATTTCCGTCACCCGCTCTGAAACCTATTAGGACCAATATCTTAATGACCAATAGCACTAGAAGAAACCGTGGCCTTACTGGATCGGGCGACGTGAATCGCGATTCAAGGATCGTAGTGTGAAAGCAACCTTACAGGCGGGATCCTGTACGAAGTTGATCGAGAATCGTCCGCCGCGAACACGTTACGGGAAAGAAAAGCAATATCGCCGTTTCAGCTGGAATGATCCAGATAACTGCCGCGGTTTTTGAACGGCCGTCTGCGCATCCCGAAATCGATTCGCGATACCACCGTCTCGATGGAACGAAACCATCCGGCACAGGGACCATCTGTATTCATTCCTGATGCTGCATCGATTTCCTAACCGACGCGATGGAAGGAAGCGGAACCTGCTGGCTCATTGCGACGGTTGTCATTGGATATTTACTGATAGACGCGGATTGCGCGAAAAAGTACAGGTGGATTTCGATCAACACTGGATTCATGAAACATGCCAATTTGACACATTAAATTTTATAAACGTTATTTGGTAAATGTTTGGGTCGATTGTGATTCACGCTATTAATCGAATATGTTTCCTAATACAGTATTCTCGCGATTTATTAGAGATTCAAAACCATGAGCAGCGGCGATTTCCAGATGAATCTTTCATTTCTACAATGCACCATGAAGAGTCATATCCTATATAAAGTCTTTTAAATTTGAATGTATGCTTGTACCGACAGGAACTGTTTCATTGTTTATACTCGCGACTTTATGTTTATTACTTCTAGAAGAATAGGTTTTGGCTTTTCGTAAGTCATCTAACATGTGCTGGCAAGTTCCGAACGACCATCTAAGACCTTTTTTACACGTCAAAATAACGTCTGTACGCGCGGATCCCATTTGTGCAATGACAAATTCGTTCAGTTCAACCGCCAATAGGAAAATTACTCAGTTCTAAGATTTCCGGGAGTCTCCGAAGACGCGTCCACCTATCTTTTTGTCAACGACGAGACTTTTCTACAAATTAGCCAGTGAGTCAGCAACGAGATTTCGTATGCTCAGGAACATTCCTAATTTACATTTATACATTTTCTGTGCTCGATTTTAGCGGCTAAGGTCGCTACATAATTCAATCTCTAAGAATCAGCTGTCTATACAGTCTATTGTAATTTTAATAAATAATCAAGTTGCTGCATCCGGGCTAGTGTGACCAGATCGGGGAAATCTCTCTCTCTCTCTCTCTCTCTCTCTCTCTCTCTCTCTCTCTCTCTCTCTCTCTCTCTCGGTTGTTAGGGGATGCTCGCTGATGAGGTATGAGATAGTGGAATATGCAACCATTTGGTTGCTTTCTGGCTTCACTGAATCGGGCACTAATCGTACAGTGGTGTTGATTCCAGGTCAAGGTAAGGTCCAAACCGAGCTTCTTTATTTGTCCTCTGTAGAAAAGCACAGTACAAATGAAAAATCTGGATTCGAACTTCGCAACGGTCAAAACAAACAAACAAATGAAGGGACATAAATGCAATGTTACACTTTTTTATTTTTCACTTTTATTGACTGAAACTTTTATCAATGAAATTGTGAGGTTCCTTTGATTAAAATAAGACCAAACACGATATATTTTGGAACATGTTTACTTATTTAATAATTACAATAATCTGTTTTCTTTTAGTACATTGTGATTTAAAGTATGTTATGTTTGGTCTTCTTTTAATTAAAAGTATCTCACAAATCGTTAACAAACGTTTTATTTATAAGAAAACCCTTATAAAAAAGTTTTATCATTATATCTATTATATATATATATATATAAGTATATAGTTTAATAGTTGATAAAAATGATTATTAAATTACGTTTTAATCTTCTAATTCAAGATTATCACGAAAAATGTTGAAAAATACGGATGGTCCTAATTTTTTTATTGAGGACTGTACAAGATGTTACCAGGTCGCGTTCAACTTTTACTATCGTGATCTTTTTGTCGTACGTACAAAAATTCCTATGAGTATATTTTTATCTTTATGTTACTGTAAAAATAAACGAAAAATTCTTAATTCAACAATTTTTTATTTCAATAGAAAAACTGAAAAATATCGTCGAAAAATATCGACGCCATGCAGAAAATATGATATAATGTTAAGTCTTAATAATATTAAGTATTATAGATTATTTATTATTATATATATATAGTAATCGCAAATTACTTTCAGTATTTCTAACGAAACCACATATTCCATTTAGAAATGTGATACATTGTACTAGAGGAAGCTTTATATTTACCTGTATTTACCAGAGGACAATTTACAGAGCATTATTACAACAATGTAATTACTTATATTTCATATAAGAATCAATAGATAAAAATAAAGTTAATACGAAGTTCGCAAGACTTCTTTTATCGATGTGGTTTTTTGTAAAAATATCAATTTATTAAAATATGGACGATCCATTGAAGTATTTTGTAAAATAATAAATAAGTTTATTTTATTATAAATTAATTAAGTACTTATAATAAGGTACATTCAAAAATGTGTTTTTCTTTTACTATTTTACTACTCAGGTGACTTTTTGCTTGCAATAATTGGTCTCCAGTTAAAAAAATTTGTAATGTGAAAAGATATAAGTGAGCAAAGTGGTATTGTATCAAACGAGAAGTTTTATCCAAAAATTCGAAACTTACATTAAAAATTTATAAAACCGTTTTATCAACTTACGTTTAAATCTTCAGTTTAAATTTAAAATCGATTATTTAAACATAATCTGAGTTTTGAGCTTCAACACAAAAAATAAGTAAGTTTTAAAATAATGTACTTAAAGAAAATTTTTTCGAAATTCGATACTACTGTTTATTAGAAAAATGATTGACAAATAATTTTTGTGCGTGGAAGACGTTCTGAAAATTCGAGAACCATGATTCTAGTCTCTTCTCGTCATAAAATTCAATTTATTCAAAGACCACAGTTATTATTCCCTTTATAAACTGAGGTATGAATGGAAATTTATGAGCAGTTCTGTTTATCTTTAACCCCTTAGCCTATGATATATTTCCGAACTCTGGTCGATACGACTGCTTTGTCATTAATAATTTATTGGAAAAAGAGAAAAATTCTAAGCATATGTTATGCCTACATTTCCTTTTAAGTATAATAGTTGATTACAGAGGAATAATATTCACTTTGATTTCGAATCAACTAAATAATACATATATTTGTTGAATCATGTTGAAAATCTTCACCACGAGTCTAACTCGTTGTTATAGGTCAAGGGGTTAAGTCGCGAAATATGGAATTAACACTTGCCATTGGAACAATTGAGTTGCATGCAACGTACGTTGATATTTGTCAATGAGATAATGGCAGTGCTTGTATATATCGTCCTATGAACATTTGCAAACAAGATAATTGTAATACCCGATAGACATGGACGCTTGTTAACTAGATAACAATCGGAATTTGTATGTATACGCATATAGGCAATTGTTTGCAATATTTTATGAGATGCTCTTACCTTGTTCACTTGCAAATTCAGTGCGAAAGACATAATTCAATTGAAGAGTTATGTAAAACAGGAACATACATGTAAAAATGTATAATAATTGAGTTTTAGGTTAATTTTAACATAATCCTTCTTACAACAGTGTAATATAATTTATTAACATTTAAAAATATACTATTAGGATCTTCTTATAAGTCTTTTAAAAATCTACAAAGATTATTCTAGTCACACATGATAACAAAAATGAAATCCAGATCAAATAAATAGCAAAAGCAACATCATATATGTACAATTGACTATTTGTATAATTAATAAAAGTATATACTGAAACAAAAAATGTTATTTCATAGTAAAAATATTAATATATTCATAATTGGTAGATATTGCAACCTTTCATTGTACTAACTACATTTCACTGAGTTATGCCAATCCTTCGAGGCATATGATCAATTTTACTACCCTCGATTTTGAAACGAATGCACAATTCATTTCAATGTAGACATTCCTGATCCTCGATTGACGCCGACTTTTTTTTATTCGAGTCTCTTTTTTACACAGTAAATTAGAACACTATTTACGCGGTGGTTTATCAATCTTAATTTACGTGGTATAAATTTAGTAACACCGAATAAAATGTACTTTTGTTTTCTGTAATGTCATTATTATTATTTCTTTTCTTTGGATATGTAAAATAAATATGTATTTCTAAAAGTTATTCCAACTTTTTTTTCAATATTTTGTTTTTTCTTGTACCAACAGACTTTATTTGCGCGATTTTGCGTGAAACAAATCCAGGCGGAATGGATTTTCGAGTAAATCGATGGTCAGGTGTAGTAATGCAGATTCTACTATGATGGAAAGGGGTAGAAAGCTGTGGGACAAGACAAGACGGGGCGGGTACCGGTCAATATCATAGCCCCGTACCATTCACGATTATTCCATCATTGTGGAGGAAATGAAGCCCGGGTGTTCTACTTAATAGCAGATGCGCCCCCGCCATGTTCCCGACGCGCAGGAGATGGTAAAGCGAAGTCGAAAATAACTGCTGATGATGATGGTGATGATGATGAGCCCGCAGGTATCTACGCCCCGATTTAGAAACCATAATCGTTATAACCAAAACGAAAGAGTCACAGGATAATAATTACTGTTTCGATTAAAATGTTTGTGATTGTAATACTAATAATTACTATAAATATTATTTCTTAATTGAAACTCGTTTATTGTTGAATTTAAGGATATTAATCACGAAATATGAACACTGTTTTTCAAGAAGATAGATAATTAAAAAATTGAACGTTTTTATTATAAATAACAAGTAAAAGTGATCGAAAATCTTTTTTATTGCCGGTAATTAATTTTGAAGAAAAAAATTTGTTTGGGATGTTCATATCAGTTGTGGACAAGGAAAGTTTATTTCGGCCTTGTATAACAATTATTCATAAGAGAAATTATGTTTTAGTTTAGTTATTAAGCAGTAGGATGTATATGATTATTGTTATAATTATATTACTATATTCAACATACAATATCTATATTCAAATACAATTGACTATTTGTGTAATTTGTTTATTGTTACGAACGTTGTGGTTCCTGCTTCATACTGTTATAAGTAACAAAAATGAATTTCTTTAATTAATAGTAGTTATCTTCAATAAAAACAATTTTCCATCATTTATAATTGTTATTCGTAGCAAAAATTTTCAATTTTTTAATTATGTAATTTCTTGAAAAATTGTTTCTACATATTGCGATTATTATCCACTACATCAATAATAAACGAGTCACGATTATTGAATTTTTCAGAAAGACTTTTGCGATGACTATACTTTTAATTCCTAATCGATTTTGCTTAATTCCATGCAGAGATTAATAAAGCTGGCACAGCGAGGAGACCGTTTTAAGTATTTAGCAGCTAGATGATACTTTCATTTCGCACAGCACACATCTTTGACGGAATATGAAATTTATTAATGCTTAAGCCTTTCTTCCCCTTTTGTGTTTTTAATCCTGGGGAAGGATTCTTCCATGAAATTGCATAACAGTATAATCAGTATTGGATTACTGGTTAAGTATTATTGTTAGTATGATGAGATTCTTGTACGGATGAATACATAAGTATCTTTTAAAGAGGATGCTCATGTTATTGTACATATTGGGTAATACTGTTCATGTTAATATGAATTATTTAAAATTAATTCAGAGCGTTTCATAGATGAAGGACATAAAGTGCACATTTTAATATGAAATGTTAAATCAAAGAACTAAAAATCTTATACATTAGTTTAATAGAATTCATTTTTAACTAATGTATAAGATTTTTAGTTCTTTGATTCCATCTTTAATTTGCCGATGAAAGATACTAAAATATTGTATTATTACACAGGAGTATAATAATAAGGAGGCTATATATTAATATAGAGTAGATCAATTTAGACAATTTTTACATAACTAATTCCCAAAACAAAATATTTTAACAAGAAAAATAATGAAGGAGTGTTAAATATGTATATGGTGATCAGTGCTATAAACAATACATTTTCGACATGACTTTCAAATCAGACTACATTGTTCGTTTCGGTCACTGAAGTTTTCGCGGTTAAAACATTTCAAAAATCGGGGGGAAACAAAAAAGAAATTTCAATGTCTTTATTGACGTCCACAGAAATATCGAAACGTAATTGTCAGCATGACGAATGAACTTGGGAAATATAGTAAAAGCTTTTACATGAGACAACCCTGATAAATTGTTTTCAGGAAGATTGAATTTTTGAAGTGGCTTTTATGAAGAATTTTTTGGCGTAGAACACTGTTAATCCCGACGTCACGTCCCTCCCTCCGAGACCTTTTTACACGTTATTCTTCTTGCTGTCTTTTTGGAACGGTGAATTGGACTAATTACAAGAACTTGTAATTAGGAAGAACATTAGCTGCACATTTTGTTCTGGATTCATTTAAATTCCAGGCTCCGGTTAATATAATCGTTCTTGTAACGGAAAGAAACGGAACGCTTTGAAATACAACCGAGAGTAACGATAACGATCGTTTGGTTTAATCAGTGTATTTTTTGCAACCGAATCGAATCAAGATTAATATTTCAACGATACAAGCATCATTTAATATTACATATTGGATTTCTGTACGGTATATTGCTTTGAATTGTATTTATTCATTGTAGTTTCAATTTTACTGCATTAGAGGCCGTACAAAATCTTTCATTTTCCATTGAATTAAAATAGATTACGAATACCGTAATATGAATTGCAGTGGAAGTAACTAAGTCCTACAGATTGGTTGTCTTACAAATTGATTTCAGGTTTTATTTGTTCTCTAATGAATTAGAGTTAATACGCAACTGAGATTAATTGAGAGCGAACGGAAATATTAATAGCCATTACTTTTCAATGTTACCAAGTACAAAATGTATAATAATTAATAAAGGAGATGGTTAAAGTAAAAGTAGACAAAATAACCAGCAAACTCTTTTCTTCCTCTACTAAACTATTAACGGTAAAACAGTTTTTCCAAGCATGTATGAGTATCCAATGCTCACATAAAAAATCAACAAAGCAGATAACGGACGAATGAGCAAAGATGAAAAGAAAGCGCGATTTTCTCGAAACGTTGATTGGTTGACCTGTACTGTTTCGGAATTCATAACTTGAATTGACATAACGAAGGAACAATTATTATCTATTTCGTCAAATGAAAATTCATTTTGGTGAAGTTAACATTACATTAGGAAATCCAAGTGACTGTGTCACTCACTTTAACTTCCATTGCGGTCGCAAGAAACTTTCCACTTCGCCTGTAGGAGGCTAATGTTATTAAGTCGTCAAAGTCCTTCTGTGACGTTTTTATTCTTGGCCACGGTGACAAAGAATGCCTCGATAATTACAAAATCGTTGAGCAAAAAGATTCCTCGGGATTGCGAATCGGCCGGTTATTTTTGCCGGAATATTTCCGGGCAGCCTCACAGCCCGATCGAAAACAGTCCGCCTCCACTTCTCGAGCACCAATGTATTTCTTGCTCGTTAATCACACTTTTCTTACGGCCGTTACGTTTTGCTTTACAAGTCTGGCAAGCTCATCCCTCGGCGGGCAATGTAATTTACAATGGGAATCACGGCGTTCCGATGCTTTTTACCGATTTTAATTCCGAGACACACGACAAATTTAATTAACCGTTGGTAGTCATTATTTTCGTGAATTTAAATGGCTGAAGAGAATTTAAGGAGCTCGTGAATACTAATACAAATTGAAGAGTATACTTTCAACCTGTTAACTGTGGGATTTAATTTGAAAAATTTCTCGTCTTGCGCGTAATAAAATCAAACGATGAAGCGTGTACTCGTTAAACGCAGAATGTACCTAGGTTATATTTTTATGAAAGAGCAAAGCAGAGAAAAATTATATGTTTGTCTGAAAAAATAAAGAATTCATCGTGAAAAGAATTAGTATCATTTCAAGCTTTAAGATGATGTGTATACTCGCCAAACGCAGTTAACTGGTTAAGCAATATTAGTTAGGACGTTTATTCGCATTTAAAACTAGGTTTATGGAATGTGTCAATATCATGCTTATTGAATTTTATACACATTATTTTGTCAATGTTTGTATTAGTTTTAATTGATGCAATTACGCGAATATATTGGGTAGGGTAAGTTTGCTTAAGTCGTACCATGGCTTAAATCGTACCTCTTAATTTTGAATTTAATACCATATAACAACAACGCTTCTCATAAAACCAGGATGTACATGATTAGAGTAAATAATATTGGTTCGTGTAGTCAACCATACAGAACTACCTGAAAAAATGTTAACAGGAACTAGAACTCCTCTAATTAACTCCTCTACCCAAGAAAATCTTATTACAACCTTATTACACAATCCACACAAAATAAGGATGGGATTGAATAATTTATCTCCAATTCCAAGTTCAATAAATACCAATCACCAAATCCGTAGTGGCACGCCCTTATCTGTAGAAAATTACATCTGCTGTATATAAAAAAGAAATGAAAAAAGTACAAATTAGAAAAAGTAAATTGAAAGGAGAAATGGAAAAAATATAAAAGAAAAGGAAAGAAATTAAAAAGGTTTTAGTTTTCTAACTTTAGTTGTTAATTGTGGATTAATGTTAATAAATAGTGTGATGAATCACTTATTTATTAATTTATTTCAATGTTATAAATTAGCTGTACATCAGTGGTAGTCCATTCCAGCGTGAACGTATCAGCGTGGCTGTGAGACAGACAAAAATCAAAATAGATTGGTAATTAATAAAATTTCTAACTACGTAAAGAACATATAACGATATTAGTATAAATTGTACTGTGACATTATACAGCTACCTTACATTTAGATTTACAATTTCATTTTTGTTTCATACAATGATTTAAGAACACTAAACGCTATTATTTTTTTATTTCGATGTCGTTATACATTTAATGAATATTTTACTATTTCATTGTATAAGTAAAACAATATATAAAGTAAATGACAACAAACTCGTATATTAAACGAATAATAACAAAATTAAAAAATCGGAAAATATTTTTTCATTGCTATTTCATTGTATTATTTAAACAATACCTACAGTAATTATTTGATCGTCATTATTTGGAAATAAGCAAACTTGAAAATGCAGCTGAAGAAATAAACATTTTTAAAAGCATTCGTTTCATTAAAAGAACTGAGTAACGACGACTTCTTTTTTAAATTTGCGATCACAAGACAAACATCATTCTTAGAAGTAAACAAGTCGTTATTAGGAAACCGTGAGGTCACTAGGAATATAACATTTTTACGGATTCAACGTACACATTTCGGTTAAACACGCGTTCATTTAATTTTCAGTACAGCGCCGGCCGCAGTTTCGTTCTTACCTATTCCGGTGAAGTAGTAGCGCCGACTGTTTTGTCGCATCCACGGACGTTGTTTCATTCATGAACGCGAGTTTCGACTTCTATTCCGGCCGCGTGTAAATAAAGTTTAAGTGAAAAAGTTTGGCAATAAATTTTTACGCGAACGATACCGTGAAATCCCTCTGTCTACTGCACAATTTTCATCTCGCTAACGGAGCTGTCCGTTGACTTTTAAAATTTATGAACTTTAATTCGTTACGCGGCGTATTAAACTTCCACCGGAAGTGATACCTTGAGGAGACGAGCTACGTTAATACGTTCACGCTGGCGCGTACCACCAGTGGCTTACACGTCGATTGCAACATTGACTAAACAAATCAAAGAAACATTATTGTTATTTTTTACTATCTTATTTTATTTGAGCACAGTAATGAATCTTCCAATACAGTTACGTAGTTACATTTCTTCAAAAAGTTATATACAAAAGAACATGTTCCAATGTTTGGTTACGTTCTGTTCTTACATAATGTAACCATATTTGTTCACGCGAGAAAATGGTTATGGGTAGAAAACCGTCTACGAAATCTAAAAGACGTAATCTATGAATATATTTGTCACGCCTTAAACCGAGGATATCTGTAGCTTGGTGAAATATTACTTTCTCCAAGGAGCACGAATCTTGCAGCAAAAACAAAATAATCACGATCAGAAGAACTATGCTCGCGTGCACCTGCTGAGCTAACCACGGCCGTCGCGGTTTTTCTCTTTCCCCATTCTTCCTTTTTTATTGCAAGGCGGTTTGTTTGTCGACCTAAGAGCACGTGGAGATTACCGACGATATGTAAGTTCATTTTCTGCGATCAATAACTGTACTACAGTGCAAATTATGGTAAAAACTACTCGCTATTGCTAGAAATAATGTTCGACGAGTAAAAAGCGAGAAGTGTAACATGTTGAATGCTGATTTCATAAAGCAATATGCACAAAATGGAAAAATTATAATATCAAATTATTGGATGGAAACATAACATTAAATCATTTGATTAAATTGCATTATTATTATTGCATTTTAATATATTGATACATTTTGCAATGCAGTACGTTAACCCTACAAATGTAAAACACTATCTGCTTTATACAATATTTATCCTTATCCTTATTTAGTGACAGTTTCACACAATTTTCGATATGCTGAAGTACCTAATATAAAGTCTAGACATTAATTAGTCCATATTTAAACTCCAACTCTTATTTTGACCTTCCTCTCCAGTATTTATACTCATGTTAAGACATCAGTTAAAGTTCTAATAAAATTTGGAGGATATCCAAATTATTTCATATAGTTGTCTTGATTTAAATCCACCGAGTGAAATTAGCCTCCACAGTTGGAAACGAAAGATCTATTTTACAAAATAGCTTAACTTATTATAATTGATGATTTTAGCTGCCGTTAAATTGCAGTTTATATTGTTGAAATTGATAAGAAATGAACAATGTGAAGACGGACAGCGACAAATAGATTGGTTGGTTACTCACATTATCCGAACCGGCCAGCGTCTAAAACTGGTAGAGAGGCAAGAGAGGACGTCCACTCATGGCGCTTGGTTCGATAGTAATGGCGGAATTAGTTTCGGCACGTCTTTGTTACTGGCTGAGCCGCTAGCTGAGGTGAAGCGCGCGGGCGAATCCCCTTACCCCTTTTCACTTTTGAGCCATAGACCGGCTGGGATAAAGCCAGTAACCAACTATATCTACTTACAAATATGTATGTGCCAATATCCTTGACACTTTGAACGCCGCGCGATTTCATATAGCAAAATACACAAAATGGAAAAAATATAATATCAAACAATTTCATCGAATTACATTATTATTATTACATGTTCATCTAGCTGAATGTCACCGCATTATGTAGTATTATTTATAATATAGAAATGTTTCCAAATAATCAACGTTTAATTGAATAAACTATAGTAATTCGATTTAGTTGAGGGTCACTGGTAACCCCCACGACATTTAACGCGATAAAGAGGTTGAATATTAATAAAAATGAAGGAAAATAGTGAATACAATAATTAGTGAGAAATCTCATCACGTAAAAGATAATGTAATGTAAGTATAATGTTTATACATGTATAGATCCCAATAGTGTAATTTAATTCATTCAATTTTTTATTAATAACTAACTAAAGGAAAAGGAAGTTTACGTCATTGTAGTCTATATTTACTGTAAAAAATAAATATTCAGAGAAGAAAATAATGCCAACATTTATTAAATTCAGTTTTCAAACTTCATAAAAAATCTCACTTGGTACTAGAAGATAAGGGATTATATTTTTTAAAAATTAACAATTTCTACTGAAAATTTCTAAATATTTGGACCATGTACCAAAAAAATAAGTATATTTTCTAAAGTTTGCTAAATTACGAGTGAAAAAATAAATATTATCTCAGTATAGCTACTTACTGATATACAAACTTCAATCATTTTTAATAAAATCGTACGTCAGAACCATTATTGAACAGATGTCTCAATATTATTTCGAAAGATGTCAAACGTTCGCAAACAAAGCTAATACTAAACGGAAGAAATTGTTAAAAACAGAGTTAATAAAATTAAAAACTAGTTCTTACTTCACTAACTCAAACCGTTCTAAATATTTTGTTCACTTTCAGTAAATGAAAACTAAAATACGGAAATGACGTTTCTTAATTACTGTACTCGACTCGCCATTATATACCTCCGTTTTTCCCAGGGACGTTACACAAGTAATAAAGCGCAACTTCAAAAGCTTGATTAATTTAGCCTCCACTTGAAGTTTATATTGCCTTAATTGAATTAACTTTCTCAAAAATCGAGCTGACTAGGTCAGAAGTTTAATACTAATATCAAGAAGCTACGACCCCGTAAGCGACTCTCATGATGTTTAAATTAAACACCTTCTGGCTGACACGTTGCGCCCATTCCCGGCAACTTTCTGAATTTCGCGCGGTAGCTTCCACTAAATACGACTTTGGTAAACTGAAATATTCTGTTAAACGGGATTCCAACCATTTTGCACGCCGGATACGTTCTCACTGGAAGAGGAAGAGAGCCAAAGGACTGGTGGATGTTCAGGGTTGGAGGGTTGTTTCGCGAATACGCCGAACAGGATACTTTGTTAAAGCAAGGTTAACATTTCCATGAACCGATTATTACTATCTTGCGTCAAAAGTTTACGTGACGATGCACTTTCCCTTAGTTCCATCTCCGGATCATTAATCTGAAGCAGAACTGGATGTGACGAACATCAAAGTCCCTTGATTGGATTTACCCCTCATTTAACGCCATTTTGGATGCTCGGCTGAAATCTGCGGCAAGCTCATCGCGCTTATTTCCCTGGATACTCTAGATGAGTGAGTACAAGAAGATTCTTACCACAAATTTAAGCTGACTTTATGCACATCTTTGCCCTGTTACTTTTTAATAAATATTTGTGATGTGGGCTTGATAATTGATAGGTTGATTGCGGACCTTCATGCTGATTCGAATCTTTAAGAATGCTGTTAGGAAAGCGGAATTACCAAGGAAAATTGTTTTTCTAATAAATATTAATATTATTCACTACTGCACTTTGGATATGTCACCAATTCTTTTTGCGTTGTGTGCATTCTATGCAATTTTAAACTTTCAAATGTTCCATAAATGTACAGGAATTCATAGTCTAGTGATCAGAGTTCTGAATCAAACTATAAAGAAGGAAATATTTAGAAAAGAAGCGAATTAATTCATAAATGTATGAAAAATGTCGCTATGTGATACTCATAGATATTACCATTATAATATAATACAGAGGGTGTCCTGAAGTTAAGTACTTGAATTTTTGCAGTGTGTTTTAGAGGTAAAACCAAAATAAGTCTTATGTAATGGAAAACTCATAAGTGTTGAATATTTATTTCATAAATTTTTACATAATATTATCCTTATTAATGAATTATCATTACTTAGACTAGAACTACCAAACGAGTTAAAATGAATCGATCCTGATTTCTTCTTTTTCAAGTATTGAAAAATAAATTATTCTTTGAGGAATTATTGAAGAAATTGTCTTCGTAATAGACAAACTGAATTATAAGTGAGCCGAAATTTCAGTAGATGCACGTTTAGCTTTTCTATTTGAAAATTAGAAAAAGGCAATTCCGTTGTTTGGTAATTTTAATGTTAACATATCCGATCTTATCCCAAATTGAAATAAACGAAGGAAAATTAACGTAAATATATTTGTTACATCTCTCTACATTTTTGGTCTATCTTGTTACTGAAGCATTTGCCGTCTTTTTCTACATAACATTCTAGTTTTACTTTTAAGTGTGAAATACATTTACAAATTCTGATTAAGTTTAACTAAACTTTGTAATACCCTCTATAACTTTCTGACAATATTATTTCTTGTATTCTTTTGAAATTTTTTGGTTCACTCAATCTGGTTCATTTTACAAAGCTTTTAAGAAGGCTTATAATAATGAAGCTTATGATTACTTGAAATTAAAAACAAGAGATAAATTTTTGGATTCTATTCACAGGCAAAGTCATATTATTCTTTTACTGTGTTAATACAATACGGTGGAATATTCTAATGAGTTTAAACAGTGTTTTATTCGACAAGTACATGTGCATTTCTAAAGTACGTTTAATTTTAGATGATTGCAGTGTGCACAGGAAAATTATGTTAGTGGTTACCTGTTTTTCAAACTTTCGAAAAACATGAGAATAACAGTATGTGAAGTAGAAAGTTACGTTTTAGTTTAGAAAATCTATTTTCATTCATTACAACTGGAAAATGGGGATATGAGCGTCAGAAAGACTGTGGTAATGGGCGCAGAATCTGATTAAAAGAACTACAGAGAAAAATACATTTTAGAAAATCCCCTTCAAAATGTTTCGACTCGTGAATTCTTCGAGTATCTATAACGAACTTGTTTTATGACAAAACAGTTTTAGATAAAAAATAGTTGCATTAGAGCTGTACAATTTTAATCATTCATTAAAAATTCTCAAATTAAAATGCTACATGAGAATTTTAATTTTGATAAAAATATCATTAAAAATATTATTTTCTAAACGACATATTGCTTGCAGAAAAGAATATTGTAATTGGAATTCTAAACACGCAATGAAGAATAAAATTTTGTTTCCAATAATATTAACAAAATTGATCTAGAAAAGAATTTAGAAAATCTAGAAGATGCTATATATATTTAAAACCACGAATATTTGAAAAATAAGTGTAACTTTTATTTCTCACTAACGATATTTAAAGAAAACATGTGTCAATTATAATATCAAATGATTTTCTGAATTATATTTCTCTAAACCTAAGTATCTATTAATGTATAGAAAATTGCTTGTACACGTGTACTATGCTACATGAAATCGCGGAGAACAATTTTTTTACGTAGACGAGTTTCTCGGTAGTGAATAAACATGGATTTTCACCCTAGCAACGTTACCGTTCCATCACTCCTTTTATGAGAACTAGCATAAAGGAAACGTAAATGGTACGATCGCATAAAGCAAAGTCCTGTCTTAAAATAGAATATCGAGAGTTGCGAGTAAACTGGAAACCTTTTATGAAAAATCATATTCTCACATGGTTATTCTCACTGACACGTGTCACACAGAAAGCTATTATGAACCTTATGGATCGAAAAATAACTTGGAAGCTCCATCATATTTCAATAAAAATTTTATTCTATTTTATTTTATTGTTATTCTATTGTATTTTATTTGATAAAGAATTTATTCTATTGCATTTACGTTTCACTTACATAGTTATATATTAACTACTATTTCAGGAAACATACGATCTAATTGTAACGAGCAAAATGATGAACAAATGTAAATTTGCTTATAATGCATAAAATATTCTGCCATTCTTTTCATTTTATTATCTCGTTCATTTCGTAAATTGGTAGGCAATTGTTAAATCATAAATTAAATGAATTTCCAAGATATTGTATAGTCAATTTAATTAGCATCAGATTATAAATGACTACTGAGTGCAAACGTGATTAACTTGATATTCAATAATTCACTTCAACGTTTTAATCGGTTGGATTATATAATTAAATTTCATTAAAATAAAGGGTTTTAAAGCATTTTGTTTCACTATTTATTAATTTTATTATACCATTTATGTTGGATGACCAACCTAATGACGCATCATAGATAAGCGTCCTAAACCCGCCGCGTCCAAAATATCTTACTCAGCATGTTTTTCACAAGTCCAAAATCCTAGATAAAATACACAAATGTCTCATCCAGGACTAGTCATTTATAACGAGTCATCAGGTACTAAGGGTCACCAACATCCCCTCCTTAGCGAAAAGCTTAGTATATAAGAATTGGAATCTCTAGGATAATATATAGTTATTCTTTCAACCCTGTTGGTTAATGTTCTGTCCGAAATTGTCTGTTTCCGCGTCGTTCGATGTGTTATATCTGGAGAATACGTTGAAACGCCGAAATATAATTATTATTAACGAATCGGACTTCACGTCATTCACCCAGATCCCAACATTTATTACTTTTCTTAGATAGATAATGTTTAATTAATATTTAGTACATATTATTCGCTAGTTTTTCAAATATTATATTCGTGGAATTATATAATAAAAATATTCCTCTTCCATCATATTGGATATTAATTTTAACAAGATATTTTGTAACTCCAAGAGAAAACATAAACAAGGAGTTGGGTAATAAACTTCTGAAAAAACGAAGTCAAGAGTAGTTGAAGTCGAAACACATGAAACTTTATGAACCATATATATAAAAGATAGTGTTTTCATAGAAAATACCGAGGAATACCTATAAACATATAACAAAGGAGTATTTTCTTTATAAAGGCACAGTTGACTGCGTTCAACGAGTGCACACGTCACCTTAAAACCCAAAATGGTAGGTATTAATTTTTCCAACAATAAATTATTTATTTTTTTAGATAAACGTGTAATTCTCCTTCGTTTTGTTTTAGCTTTTGGTTAGAATATACTATAGGTGCGTTTGCTCTGAGGTTTACGAGTATGTACTTTACTATTTCATTTTATTGCGCGCATAGTGAGAGATTTCTGGAACTAAATTTCACGATTAACAGATTAAAAGATTGAAGGTTACCAAAGACTTTTAAGAAGTACGGAGAATACTAGTTTCTAATAACTATAACTATAATTCGTTGCCAGTATGATATCCCATTAAATAAATAAATAAATGAAAATAATTTTTGTAAGAAAACTGTAGACTAACTCATTTGTATTCACAATAAAATTTCCTCTTCAAAATGCTACGAAAAGTTTTTTTTCAATGATGCAATAGGCTTTTTTAACAGTTCATTATTTTTTTCTGTCCTCAGGAGAAAAACTCGACGAAAAACCCCTAATTACGTTGATTAAACATTCATCAGCGGGTGTTATCCAATCGGGCATAAATTGTTTTTAAAACGGGTCATTTTACTGGGGCCGTGGTTTTACGTAACGTTTTTCAGTTCTCAAAGGCCGCCTTGTTTCCTTTTCATCATGGAGGACATTCACATCGAGGCAGGGGAACGGTATCTGAAGCTTTCCTAACCCACCTTCCGAGCTTTTACTCGCGTAACAAGATCACCGCAGCCCCTCTGGCCCGACTAAAACTTATCTCTTTCTACTTCGTCACCTTTTCCTTTTAACCCCTATATCACCACTGGTGTACAACTCGTCGATAATCTACCTGCATCATCTTCATGAATACGAAATAATCTGATATAGAATGAAATTCTTGGTATAGAAAGGAGATGTACTCTCAAAAGTTACCCTCAATATTGACAAATAAACGATAGTGAATGCTTCCATTTCATGTAAAAGAGAAAATTAAAGACATTTATTTGGAAATGCTTCTTGAATGTAATAAGAAATGGGATTAATAGTACACCACTTCATATATTGGATCATTATTATATTATATTGAAATTTATATTATATTATACCATATAGAAATTCCATGTCGGTTTATTATTATAACGTGGAATATTTTACTTCTTTATTGAATTTGATAAATTTCCTCAACAAAATTTTATAACAACTGTTTCTGAAAAAGTCAACTATTCAATTGAAACTTTAATATCTATACTAGTAATAAGTATATATTCAGTTAATAGCAAAATCATTTCAATTTGGTTTCTGAAATGTCGATAATATCTATAAGAATGTAAAATAATTCTTTAAGGTCATGTTGATTAACCAGTTAACTGCGTTTGACGAGTGCACACATCTTACAGCTTGAAATGATATTAATTCTTTCAACGATGAATTCTTTATTTTTTCAAATAAACATGTAATTCTTCTTTATTTCGCTTCGATTTTTCATTAAAATATATCCTAGATAAAAAACGAGAAATTTTTTAAACTAAATTCCACAGTTAACAGATTAAATAAATTCATATATCAAATTTCTAACAATATAGCTGCAGATTAATTACAATTGTTATGTTCCGAGGATAGTAACGCAGCTACTGTAAGAACATTGTTCTCAGATAATGCCACTGATGGTCAATGCTCGTGTCGGTCAAATTTGGTTCCGTTGAATGCTTGTCGGTCGAAATGGCCTCGGTGAAACGTGTGTCGGTGATTTCAATGTAATCCTGACACGTGAGACGTCATAATAGAAGGGCTGCCTGTATTACGCGATGCGACGCAGCGCAACACGCCGAGGAAACAAAAGACCGGCGTTGTCTTGGAAAGGGCGATGCGAACTTACAATCAGTCAAAACGCTCGAAACTCGCCGCTGCTTCTGGTGCCGTGTTATTGTCCATTTCTCATACTTGTTATGAAAGTCAACGGACTTAACTCTTTCATCTCGAATGGCACGCATAGGATCACGGACATTTTAAATTACCGGACAGCTAAAAACCACCTAGATAAAGAAAATTTTGTCACACGAGGACCTTTGCTTATGGCTGACAACTTGAGTGTTAATCAGCTGTCAGTAAGGTAAAAGCACCAATAATTGATCTGGTATCAGTAGTTGACCATTTTTGAGGAAAACGTAAAAAATAAGGTTTTTAAAGGTAATAATCTTTCGATAAAGGCACGACAGTTATGCTGCAACATCTACCGATCCAACTCCGAAACATTTTTACCTGAATTAAATTGTTTATCGCAAAAACTAACAACATTTTTTATCAACATTGGCTGTATTCCTCCAATTTCCAACATGGAATTAATTTATTTTCATGCATATTTGCCCCTTTATTTGTAACTTGGCAAAATTGCTGCAAATAAACAATATTAAAGTAATCAATTTCTTTTTCGCAAAATTCATATTTTAAAAAATACGTATTCAGAGACGAACTATCGACGTCGTAAACATAGGTAAACTTTAGGAATTTTTTTGTTACGTAAAAACTTTTGATTTTATCTGAACGTGTAACTGTGACCTTCTGCTTTATATTTATATTTTTTCCAAGCTAAAGTGTTACAAAATGACGCTGTTATTCACTATCTTCAGAATTCCCTTTTATAAAACATTCATTCTTGGCGGACTTGATTGCGAACAAGTGAAACGTCCCAAGACAAAAATTTGTGTGGATTTATAAATAAAAATATATTATATAAAGTGCAGCGTACGGATGTTTAGAAATTTTAATTATTACAGAAATAGAATGCATTTAAAGTGCAAACACCTGTCTTTACCCCAACAAAATTAGTTTCATGTGTTTATAAAAAATTAACCAATTGAGATATCGAAAGAATCGTACGCTACATTTTAAATAATATATTTTTATTTACAAATTCACAACAATTTTTGTATCGCATATTCGTAAAGCACTAAAAATTTGTGCTATTTTGAAAAATATTTTCAACCCTGACCCTTGAGGGCAGTTCCCCTTCCCCCCTTTCGATATGAATCATAGCAGGAAGAAGAAAACAGGGTTCAAATATTTTTCCGGAAGCTATTTTTGAGGTGAATTTCAGCAAGATTAGTATGTACAAATTCGGTATATTCGCCTGTTAATTTTCCGTGAATTAATTAAAAAATTATCTTGTATTTCCAATTCTTGTTTTTCCACTTTGTTAGATATTTCTTTGCTTTACAACTAACTTTATTTCTAATATACTAATTCTCTCTGAATAGTGTGAGAATAGAACCACCATTAAAGTTTTATTCCATATTAACTTCTTTTTCTAATTTTTCTATATAATAAATTCCTTTTCTGTAGAAGAGTAGATCTAAATTTTTACTCTTATTAGAGTGAAAAGAAACAGAAATATCTACATTGTGATAAAAATTCTCACGATATTATTTTGAATTAAATTATTCATTTTAAGGTAATTGACATTCCTGCGCAATAATATTCATCTTTCATAATGGGAATTTGTAATCAATTATAATATTTTAATTTTTAAATAATCCAAAACAGTAAAATATTATTAAACACAATGATATTTTGTTTATTCTTTATTAATGTTATTAAAGAGAAAAACGGCGACTAAATTAAAGTAGCATTCAAAATAACCTTAGCAGATCAGTAATTCCTAATATCAACGATTTTAATTTAAACGTTTTAATGATGTGTAGTGTTCTATGGATTTTTCTTGAATTACTTGAAAAAAATTAGTTTAATATTCTGTGAATTTTAATTCGTATTACTAAAACAAAGGATAAATTTAAAATTCTATAGATTTTGGCCTAAATTAATCAAGAAAAAGTAAATTTAGTATATCGAGTAGCTCATTTACATTAAAGCTTCTTCCGTTGTTGACTTCCATGTCTTCAACGCGTCTTGTAAAGGATTAGAGACACCCATTATCTTTCCTAATAAATTATCATACTTACGTAGTTACTATATTAATGAAGCTATTAATTTACATGAAAAGTTATGGTTTAGTTACAGACATTTACGAAGACCACACTGTATAACTTATTGTGGCCGCACAGTTCTGGTAGGTTTTAAAAGACGAACATCAACGCCCAATGGCGTGGATTTATGATCCAGGAAAGCGAGACGTTCCTGACAGTTTCATTGTGCGGAAAATTTAACGCGGATATGCAAGATGAAATTATCCTCGAAGCTGCCTCGACTGCGTATTTCATATGCCCGAGCGATTTATTTCGCAGCGATACCTCGGGATCTTTTAATTTAGATTTAATTTTAATTTACTGAGTGTCGCCGAACTGGAAAATTACGTATGCATTCCATAACGATTTTAACACTAGGACTACCGCACCCGTCCAAACGATGGGTTTCAATTTTCTTATTTCGTAATTACTGATATCTTGAAAGTGTTTACACCAAACGTACCGACACTTTACATATACCTATATCTACTGTAACTAATCAAATACTTAATAACAAAATAAAGGTAAGCAAGTTAAACGATGAATATTTCTTATTAGAAACAGAAACAGAAGGGAAGATAAAAATCAAAGAGCTAATTGCTCGGATGATATAGGAATTGATTTAATGTTAAATGAACAAAGGAATTCGGAAAATTTGTAATTAAATTTTAAAACCCATCATTTGGCTGTTTGCGGTGGGTTTAGTGTTAAATGTCAGAAATAATTTCAAAAATAAGTACTTTTACTCGAGTAGTTTTACTGTCATGAATATGTGAAGAAATAAAAAAAAATCTATTGCCATAACTTTTAGAAGAATTACACATTAATCGTGTTAAATGCTTGGCTGTTCTAGTGTTAAATTACAAACAAATGGACTTCATTAGTTTTTACGTTATTTTAAATATTACACGTTATTTAAGTATTTTTATTTTCTTGTACTCCCAAATGATGAATATATTCTTCATTAATATCTTCGTATTACCTATAAAACTGCATACTGCTCCATGAATAAATAATTTATTTATTTTAAGTATAAACAATGTACATATAACACGATTTTCTAGTTTATAAGTTTTATAGATGATGATGGTGTTTTGGGAAAGTATATTACGTGATTTCACTCTGTTCCTAATTGTAAGCCAAATATTAGTTCAGTTAGCACTGTTTATAATTACCCCAAATAGTTAACTTTTTGCACTTAAACTTAAATGATAACAATGATTTAAATATATATGATAGAAACTAATAAATTCTAACAGTTTCTATTGTTAATGCATAGGGGTGTATGTTGAACATACGATAAAAAATACGACAAAATGAAAAAGTAATTTTGTGTTATTTCTTCTTTAAATTTGAGTTTCTTAGAGCTTTGAAAGAACATATGAAGTACTTACAATAAATTATTTCATTTGTTTAATCAATTTATCGTTACCCGGTTTAACGACACATTTTATATAACTTTTCAAAAATTCCTAAAAACGGTATTTCATGTTTATAATTAATGAAACAGTTGTTTAAGTTTTATTCTCCTGTGAAATGTAATGAAAATACATGTTTCTCTCTTGTTGTCTTGAAATTCTTGCTTGGTCTTCGAGAAAGTCGAATAAAATAAAAATCTTCTTCCAACATCCGGAAGATGTTCAAAGGATAACGAAAAATAAAACCTGTGTTACTGTCCTTTAAAACTTCTGGCTACAAAGTGAAATATCTCAATAATACAGCTTCGGAGATTGTTAGTAAACAGAGACGTAAGAAATTCCGTTTAATTTTCTTCCTGCTATGATCGTAAAGAGAATCTATCTATCCAACCTAAAATTAAATAATTCTGGTACCAATAATTATAAATTGATTATACTTGCTAATAAATAAATTCAATCATATCTTTTCAATTAATGCATGTGAAAAATTATTTTATTTACAACAAATCAATCTAATTTCATGTATTCAATGGTGTTGCAGCGCAAGTACACATTTCTTTGGAGACAATTGTAGAATTAATAAAAATCAATTCATAAAACTTGAAGCTTTCCTATGTATAACTTTTATTATTCGTATATGTACCCATAAATGTTAAAATTTAAAATCTTTTCACCCCTTACATTCACCCCTATCTAACATCCATTTGTTACTGTAATTCAATTCCAACGTTCATTAATTATAATTAAATTATATTTAAATAATATAATTATATTTAAATAATTATATTTATTGCCAAAACTTGAAAACAAATAGTGTAAAGAATAATAAGTACTTACAATACCTTCCAGTCGTAAAATAGTACCGTGTTCAGGAAAAAAGATAATGCAGCCATATTGACGACACCGATTTTGAAAACAAATGTTAAATGTCGCCACTGTATCAGCACCGATCACAAAAGGTTAAACCTCAACTAATAACAGAATTACTAAAATTGAATCAATATTTAGTGTCACAAAAATGAAGAAAAACCATCTCCGGTCACTTAGCAATTTCAAAAGCGAAGATCAAACGTTCCTCCGAGTTTCCATGCGTTTCGATGGCGAAGAACAATAGAAGTTCGCGAAAAAATGCTCGTTAACGGAAAAAAGGATCGCGAAAAAAAATAACGCGCGGTTTCTGCGTGGTCGTTAATCTAGCTAGTAATTGCAAGGCGACTAATTAGCGCGTGATTTCCAGTTCCTTCTACATCGGGATATGCTAACGATGGGGCCAACCCTGTGATCTTTTATATTTCAAACACTTTAATAATCGTGCAACTACGAACAAGTTCTACCGGCGCGGCGCTCGCCGTTCCCTAAAACGACGGAATTATCATAAACCCGCCGGTGGTAACCATTAAATGGAATTCAAAGCGAGATCGTAATACCGAAACCCAGTTTTCTGATCGTTACGTTAACCTTTGACCTGTAGTAGAAATTCCATTAAGCGCAGGTTTTAACTACATCTCGTACGCGCCACTACGGCGCGCGCACTGCTTCACTGTAAACCATGTTTTGAAACAAAATGTTACCGTACCGGTTTTCTGCTTTATTTAGCACAGAAAGCCATCGGTTTCATTAGTACTGTGAGAATGTCTTCGTATGCTTCTAATGGAATTTGTTTAACGTGTTTCGGTACCGTGAGAATCATCGGTGAACTCGGATCTGCTTAACAATGGCGCCTCGAGGGTGCAACGATGAAAGCGATTGCAGCGGGTAATTCGATTAAACAACGACTTTATTAGGGATCTTATAATTAGAAAAATAATTTTATTCATGTAGACAATATTTTAAGACTGGCCTAGAATGTTATGAAAAAGAGGAAGAGGTTGGAAACGGTTAGAACTGAGGGTGAGACCATTTCGTCCGAGATCTATCAGTAAGGCTTTTTGGTAGACTCGATCTAGTACACAGGGGATGACTGTAGGATGTTTACGCACAGTATATATGTTACAGTTAAAGTAATTAAACGGTTTACATTAATAATAACCAGTCATTATTAATACTAACCAAATAAAATAATCAAAGTGATTAATTTGTAAGAATTTATAATATAAGTCGGTAATTATTAATAATTCACAACTGTTTTCAGTAAATATAAGGAAAGGAGTGGAAAAATATCATGCATATTCAATTTGTGTTTTGTACTAATTTATATAAAATTGTCATAATTTGTATAGTATAATTTTATTAATAAATATTATTTTGCCAAAACTTCTTTCTATACAAAAATAATGAAATAATTTATAATAACGTTAAAAAATATAGTATAAATTTGTTTATAAATAGTAGAAAATAATACAAAAAAATGTTTTCATTGTATGTACCAAGCTACACAAGTAGTTATTCATATAATTTTTACACATTTAAAACATAAAGCACATTGCAGCCGTCATTATCAGGGAGTTTGAAAGCTCACTGATACTGGTTAGACAGAATCAATGGTGCCTATTTAAGCATACCTTGCTCGGAGTTGTGGATGGATGATCATTAATCCAGTGTTTTTAATAGGTCAGCTGATCAATCATCGTTATTTGCAACAGCATTCACTGTTTGTAGCAACAGCTGCAATCGCATGATAAAAAATTTGGAAGTCCTGCATAAGAATAAAGAATTACTGTTTCTTTAAAAAATGAATGTCTCAATAGTTACAGTAAAATGTAACCTAATATTCATCGAAGGTTAATAGATTACGCCACAGTTTAATTAATATAAATTGTACATGGTGAAATAGCTAGAGAACATAACTTGTTGATTTTATTAAAACATGTTCACAAATGTAGAATGCAGCTCAAAACTATTTGCACTGAAAGAGTTAATACCGAGAATGAGGTCACACTGTTTGGTGATAAAAATTTATTCAGGTTTTGTTCTTTGCTACCATAAAAACTGTCCATAAAACTGTTACAATGTTAACCCTTAATTACGTGCGCCCTATTTTAAGATAATGTTCGTTTGTTAACGGTACTCCGTTTTGGAGTGCAGTTTGTCTGTTCTCATTTATATCTTGTAAAATAATAAAATTCAGTCGAGCTGCTGTTTCTTCTTAAAAATACATCTGATGTAAATTATAATTTAATAAAATTTTAAACATAGTATATTATGATGTATAAAAATTATGGATGTATTGACATCTTTGATATATGTCAAATATTGTTATTAATTATTATTATTCAATACATTTACCTGCTGATTATCTGTTGTAATTATATTTTGTCATAAAAATTAAAAATCTTCTATATTACAGGTAAGGAATTTGAAAACACTAAAATAAATTTGCCAAAAAAGAGATTGTTTGTTTCATGATATTCTCCCTTCGAAACTATTTAACACTAAAACTACCGAGCCGTCAAACTGACTTTTTGAAATTCTCTTATAGAAACTTCAAAAGTGCATCTATTGAAATTTCTATGAATTAGCAATTAAGTTTACATGTTGCTAAAAATCTTTTCAATAGAAATCGTAAAAGGGAGGAATCAGGTATGGGTCATTTTGACCTGTGTGGTAGTTATGTAGTTTTAGTGTTAATTGAAGCTATAACGATTTTTCATAATACAGAAAATAATATTAAGTGACTTTTTTCAGCTGAAACACACTGTACAAAATCACAGGTGAACAACTATATATTATTTATAAATAAAGAATTACTACTTTGAAAAATCCAGACTAACAATATCAAAATCAAAATGTAGTTAACCCATCTGCATGCTCGCTCTTAATATGAAGTTTACTTTATAAATCAGAGATGCTCAACTGAAAGTCTCCACTAATTGTATGGGGAACATCACACTCTTGGTGATAAGCAACAGTTATTACGTGCGGATTATTCCGCTTAATGATGCAATTGGGTTAAATGTTTAACACTAAAACTACCAAGCGGGTCGAATTGATTCATTCCTGATTTCTTACTTCTGCGGTTATTAAAAAGATAACACATGTTTCTCTGAGCAATGATTAACAAAATTAATTTAGTACTACGCAAACTGAATTGTAAATCAATTAAAGTTTCAATAGATGCACTCCTGGAGTTTCTATAGAGAAATTTCAAAAAGGTAGTTGTACTTCTCGGTAGTTTTAGAGTTACATTTTCTTAGTAATTAAATTTAATAGGATAAAAACTTTTTATTATTTCTTCATTGGTGAAAGATATTGAGAAAATAAATTGATTTTTAAAGTTTGGCAAAAGTTATAAATGTAAAATAAATTAGAGCACACAGAAGTAACATAAACATTCATGTAGTCTGTTTAATACTCTCAGCTTAATGAGATTTTTAATGAAACGATTTTTAATGAAATATATGTTTAACGCTTGGCTTTATAAATTATAGCATACATATATCGGTTTTCATGTACCGCCTACACGAAAATCATTTTCTCGAAAGCTATTACGCATATTTAATCTTCCTCATTGATGAATGGGCTCCTTAATTGTCAATAAAACTGTAATCAAAGGCTCGATTTTTAGCCTCCTAGTCGAGGTGCTGATTAACGACGTTATTATTCCAATCTTACGGTCCTTTGGCCGGTGCTATTACGTGGTTAACGAAAATTGGCAGTAACTGCAGAACACTTTCAGCCTTGACTCCCT
The DNA here is from genome assembly GCF_051020985.1 of Nomia melanderi. Lineage (NCBI taxonomy): Eukaryota > Metazoa > Arthropoda > Insecta > Hymenoptera > Halictidae > Nomia > Nomia melanderi. Next base: position 4,067,840 of record NC_135009.1, read on the forward strand.
GCTAAAGCACTCTATCGAGCCTAGCAATTCACTGTTTCAGAATTGCTTCATGCATGCGCAACGGCGATTTCCTTCGGCAATTTCATAACGACAATTGCCCGAGTAAATTATAAACGATCATACACTGTTATTTTAATTTAACAGAAGAAGTAATGCTTCCGTTGTTACGTATGAATTAAGAGTACTGCGTCTGTTACGTTACTTTTACTTTCCTCTTTAGAATATTTTCCAGAGTTATCATATAAAGTAAATATAAATTTCGCTTATTTCTGAAAAATCCATACAGCAATTTGAATGTTAAAACTTAATTATATTAACATTAATGGTAATATTAGGATGTTATGTTACAATATTAACTCAATATTAATATTAAAAAGTTAATAATATAATTAATAGTTGTATTTAGTAACTTCTACACAATGTGCTTAAAGTTTCACAATATTTTTTATTTTGTTTAATATAAATAACTAATTAACTATATTTACACAATACGATATTTATTTTTTATTCAGGTTTCTTGAACAAATTATATTTGGACAAAATCAGTATATAAGATATTATAATGAATAATATCTATATATTCTAGCCGGAATATGCAGATAGAACTAATTATATTTTTATTATCAAGCACAATTCCAGATTTAATTTCAATTGATACTTTAATAATTAAGTGGCTACTGAACTATTAACCAATTTAATTTTCGAAACAAATTGGACACCAAGTTAGTAAAGATAACCTTTCAATACGTAAAATTTGTATATAGGGAAAATCGCTTTTCATCGTAAATGCAAACGCTAGCACTTAATAATTAAAATCGTATGCATCGATTGAAATTCAATTCCAAATGAAAGGATCGCTAATGGGATATAAGATTAATAAAGTAAACGCGATTTGCCGTATCAAACGTATTATCGGTTTATTTTGCGAATATTTACATATTCGATACGAATAAATTTTCCATAAAGAAAATATTATTGATTCAAGCAACATTTTGTTCTATAGAAAACATTAGTTTTCATTATTATTTTAACTTATGATAAAATTAATTTACTAATTTTCAATTATAATCGTAACAATCTGAAAAAATGTAAAAAATCAGTTAAAATAAAGCATTTATCGATATTAAAAACTCCTGTATTTATATTTGTTATTGTTTATGCTAATCAGAATGTTCAATGCATATATTCTTTCTTCCATCGAATATCTTGAATCTGAGGAAATTTTTATCACCAAAGTTAACAGTATCATTAGAAATATTTATCTAAGTTGCAGTTAGAATAGAAAAAGACATCAGTATCACAAAATAATTCTGAAATAAAACAGTTTTCGCAGCTAGAATAAACAATTATGATACTTATTTTGCATCTTGTATACAGTAATATTTTAGTAAAAGGAAATTATATATCTCCATTTATGTGCCAGTCTTTTTTTACTTGAGTTACGATTCTACAGAATTCCTCGCTAAATTAGAAAACCATATTGTATTTTACTAAAAATGACAGAAAATATGGGCAACGGTTATTTCCGCTAAGAAAGGGCATTCAAAATTACATTATTTATAAGATGACCCAATATCTCGGACAGTTCACGAAGGAATAAAACAGTCTCCATACTTGAGGAAGCGGGTAAAAGAGTTCGTCGTCGACGGAGAACTAAAACAGAACCGTGAAACCTGAGATTTCCATTAACGTTGATGAGTCGAAAATATTTTATGCAATAGGATAGCTCTGCAAAATATGGGTAATTGCATTAAAGCTGATCCTCATTAGTGGTGATTGTAGTTTCATGACAAAATGCTTCTCTTAAGCCTCCCTTTTCCTTTGCGTTCTAACGGTGTATCGTTTCTACCGTTTACGCCATTGGCCGCCATTTATTTGTCACGTATAGTCATGAAAGCACCTTTTTAAATTCCTGTAAATACTTGATAATCGATCCATCACTTTTAACCGTGATTACCGCCGATGATTGATTCGTTGTGATCCTGATTAACGATCATCGATTCGTTCGTTAATCAACGTCGTTGAACATTTTGTTTTCTGGTGGTGGAGATGAACGATTTCAGAAAGTAGAACAGTTGTACGTTGACAATAACAGTTAGTAACAGTTTGATTTACGTAATTAAAAGCTACTGTGTTTTGTTGTTTATAATACATATGTAATTATTTATTTGTATTTCTTACTATCACTTATTATTTTGTAATGTTCTTTCCTTTTGTTTGGTTTCCTTTTGCATGTTTCATCCTTTTTACTTCTTGTTATTTTAATGTTTTATTTTATTCTTTTACCAAAAGTATCTTCTGCTAGGTAAAAGAATTTTTATCGTTATTCTAAACAATTTGTATTAAATAACCTATGAGCTTAGGAATTTGCATAAACATCTCCAGTGTACTTATAAAATTAATTATAAGCTTTAAATGACTTGTATCATAACCTTTTTATAAAATACATACCGGCATATTTTTGTGGCTCATTACTTTAAATAAATGCATGCAATATTAAGTACTTATTTATATGTATAATACTTTGAAACCTATTTCATTAATGTCACACCCTTCTTAATTCTGAATACGTACAACATCCAACTGTGAATTTTAATTTACTACAGTAATTACTTCGAGAACAGTGAAACATGTCATTCCTAAATGTGTTAAGAAGATTAATTTCCCCTAAACATGTGATTCCATTAAAGCGTCATCGCAACCTGTTACCACAATCATTAGAAAATAAACAAGCAGTACACTGATAGCAATCCAGCGATTAGAACCAGCATCGTTCAATGCTCCGTGCAAACATTCCTATGCCCGAAACGATTAATCGTTATCGCTAGATCGACGAATATCTGTTACTATTCCCGTATCACGTTTAATCAACGACGTTATCGCTTCTGTCTATCTGCAGTACACGTTCATAATTATTTCTACAATTCGGCGGCCGGAAATTAGGGAAACAATAACTAGTTACGTAACCAGCATGTTACGATTCTGATGAAATGATTTAATTGTCGCAACACAACCCTGCGAACGGTAAGTATATCATTTATTAATTTAGTTACATGTTGTTACTGATAGCTTGCAAAACGGACCGTCTTTCTCAAAACACACAAAACAAAAAGTACTAAAGGATTTTATTATTAATAAATTTTACTACTCTCTTTTCCTTTATCTTATTTTTTTTCATGAATTATGAACATTAAAAGTAATTATCTTTATAAATTATTTATGTATTTCATATTGTTTATATACTCATGAGTATTTCGTAATCATAACTCGTTATTATGTGACATGACATCAAATAAATTTTGCTAATACCGATGATACGTTATTTCGATACGCATTTGATATTACTGCGCATGAACTACGGATTGGATATGCACTGATGTTAATTAGTGTATCATTGAATTTATCACGCCATCAGCTCAAACATTTAAAGTTATTGAATAATTCCATATTGCATTCGCTAATAGCATTAAGGAAATGCCTTGTATCAAACGGTAGTTTACGAATTGAGACACACTTATATAATTTTAACTATTGTAGTATCTAGAATTTTTAGCGTAGGTTAAGGTATTTTTAAGAAGAGTGAATGTAAGAATGAGTGTGAGTGAAGGCCAGGTTGTAAAACGGTCGAGGGAAAGTGGCCTGCACAACGTTGGGGACCCAAGATTGCAGGGCCAGCTTTCCATGGGTGCATCCGAGTGTTTGTGATGAGTACGAATGAGAAGAATGCTTGTGGGGGAGAGAATGATTTTTGGGAGAGAATGCCTGTGTTCGTGCACGCTGTCCAGGCAGTATTAGTGGATGTGGCGTAACACTTTCACACGCCGAATTAACCTTGTGTGAAATAGTTGTGATGAAAAAAGGCTTCTCCTTTTCTCGTTCGAAAGTGGACTGTATTTGTTGAATATTGAGTGAAAGGAATGTGTATGTGTTTACAAAGTTAAAGTGTATGTGTATTGTCTAGTGAGTACAGCGTGATTAGTAATGAACTTGTGATGTATGTCTGTCTGTCTTGTCTCTCAATGTCTCTCTATATATATAAAAATACTGAGATAGGGTGGTGTCCTTAGTGACAAATCAGAAGGCTAAACTATCGGGGTGTTGCTAGTTATAGTTTTTTAACCTACGCCCACATTGCTTGTAGTGAAGGTAGGGGGTACGTCGTCCCTTCTGACTTGCAAAGGTACCGGTGGCTGTGCGCTCGGGGTTTAGGTGGTTGAGTTGCCGTTTTTTTATGATATGTATCTTAACCAAATAAACCGTGCCGAAACAGCCTGTAAGAGAGTTGCGGGAGCAGAGTCGTGTGTTGGCTTCCGTGGCATTGAGTTGTACTTTTTACGTGTTGTCCGTGTTGTTTTCATATTTTAATAAATACATGTATTTATTCCTAGCTCTCGATTACTCAAGATCCACCCTTTCATTATCTATACTATAGTAATACAATACTATTTATATTCTGAAAAATTTAATTATATAAGCTAACGCGGAAGTTATTAACCTGTTAATTGTGAAATTTAATTTCAAAAATCTGTGATAATGCTTGCAATGAAATCAAATAATGAAGTGTATACTCATCAACGCATGCCAAAAGCACTTATAATATATTCTAACGAAAAGCTAAAACAAAAGGAAGAAAAATTACATGTTTATCTGAAAAATAAATAATTTATTGTTGAAAGAATTAGTATCATTTTGACCGACGATTCTGAATTGCTTAAAAGGAATTACAATATTTAGTAACATAAATAATTAATAATTGTTCCTATTTATCTATGCTACAAACGAACAAAGCATGTATAAAACATTCAAGATTCTCGTGGCGCTTAACGTGTTAAGAACACATTATTTTATATGGTAGAAAAATAAATGGCACAAACTTATGGGACGATCTACATAATTTAATATACACGACTGCGGCGGTTACAAATATATGACGTTAATAGCGAATGTGTTAAACGCCATCTACAAAATGGCGACAGATTCTGATTCTTCCGAAGGAATTTAATTATCATCGTACAGTGCTCTGTTTGTCCTCTGTCTAAATTTCAATTCACTCACATATTGTTCCGTTACGTAATCCAAGCGTATTAAGATTCGGAATTAAACGTATACCGTGTTCCCTTTATTGTCGTCGAACGAGCACGTGTTACGAGGATTATTCGCCAGGATTACAGGCGAACACGTTACTAAATTACACGACTGCATTAATTGCGATATAGCTAGCAGGGGAGAAAGCGAGGCGGCAGTTTTGACCTGCCCGTTGTAAAATTTTGCACCGCCAGAATTTCATAAGTTGTCTACTCCCCCACCATTGCGTAATTTCAAAACTTTCGTATCGCCCAGCCCTCAGTGACACTGTCACCTTAATTAACTAGATCTTTATGAAGAAGCGACATAATTATATGAAGATCAAGCCTCATGACGATCCAACCAACCAAAATTGACGCTCTGGTTACCTGTTAATAAGTAACTGTTGATTGTTGTTTATTCTTTGTCGTGAAATATTTGGAAAAGATGGTGGAGAGGTACTTAATAATTTTAATGATACTTTGGTGATTAAGATTAATATTCGTTAACGTTGAAATGATATTAAAGTATTTTTGGTTATTTTCTTCTAATAATAAAAGTAATTATTTCCTCGTTTGTAAATGAAGATTAGATAATGTAATACAAAATTAATAACTTTATTGAATATACCAGTTATAGTTCATTTATTGGTTGTCAGTAATATTTAGGTGTAACTCTAATAATTTTGTTTTAATTACTTTAATTATTTTGTAACTATCTATTGAAGAATGATAAAAATGAAATATTTCCTAAGCGGTTTTTAACATATTAATTTGAATAATCTTTTGTTATTAAATGAGATATTAATACGGTTAGTTTCTTAGTTATACTGTATAAAATAATTTAACAATGTACATAATAGCACGCAAGCCTTGATTGGACCGATATTCGAATTCCATTATGTGTATTTGATAATTATTATGACCTTGTATTATGTACAATAGATTTCTATTCGGGGCAATTTAATATTATTTAATATTATATTAATTGAATACTGTTAGTGAGACAATTTAATTAACACTGAATACATTATTTCGACATTTAGTATTCCTTATATTGTTCCAATACAGTTGTCATATTTATAATTATTTATTTATTCATATATATATATAAACAAACTGTTCGTTTCAAATATATTATTTAAATCGTATGAATAAAGAAGATTACAAGTTATTGGACTAAGCTTCGTTATTAACAGATTCTGCCATTTTCGTATACTATAGTGTAGATAATATACCTCCAACTAACTCTAATTGATCAATTGAAATTGCTCGCCGCTCCCTGTCTCGTTGTTAAGTGCGAAGCTAAATGCAAAAGTGATCACGATTTTTTAAATAAAATATTTCCAATCTCCGGCGAGGCAATTTGAGGGGGCAGGATAGCTTTTCACAGATATTGCGAGAGTTCCAATTTGACAACGTCGAAATTAATACGGACAAGCATCGTCATAGGTTTCTACGGTAACAATTACTTTTTGCCGTCAACTGAGCCGCAATAATTGATTGGCGTATTTCGCGTGCAAACAAATATGGACAATTTTACGCGGTGCTTTTCATTTTTCTTCCTGTAGCTCTTCCAATACTTGCCCGCGCGCGATCCGGCCTTTTCAAACACCGGGGACAGAATTAATTACAGTTCTTTATCGACGCGCATGAAATCGTACTAGAGGAGCAATCAAATTGCGATAACAGCGGGCTCGGATAAAGTGCAATTAAACGATTGAAAATTATCACCGATATCAAAACACCGCGTTGGAAATTATTAGGGGACATAGATAATTGGAGAGATAAAAGACAAGCCTGCGAGGCATTTGCTAATTCAGTATAGTTAAGTGTGGTACACTCGAATGCGATTTCACTGTTTGATTAACTGAGCTGGGTCGCCGATTCATTTATATTACTGCTTCGAAAGAAAATATAACTGAAAGATTAAGTCTAAAATTTCATCTATCAAGTCTATGTAATACAGGCGAGTAAATTACATTAGAATTTCCTCATCTAGCAATTAATTTATTTTTAATAGTAATTCTGACGTTTCTGTATGAATAATGTTATTGTTTCCTAATTGCAAATTTAGTTTGACATTTTAGTTTGACTTTATGACATTTAACTTAATAACAGACATTTCTTTAAGTGGATATATACCTCAGTTTTCGTATGATTTCGTATCAATCAATGACAAGAACATATTGAATTTTTAATAGGAATTTAGATGCTACCGTGTTAGTATTAGTATTGTTATTTGATTGCAGAAATTCATATTTATTTGAGATAGCGCACGAAAGTGGTTTTTATCTTGTTAACACAATTTCTTTTTAAGTGGATTAAACTCAATTTTCGTATCGTTTCGTATCGATCGATAACAGGAACACACTTCAAGCTTATGTGTAGCTATTAATTAAAGGAGAAAATAGACATGTGAGCATGTCTATATACACTATGCATTCAACAATGTGTGAGAAGATACATGGCAAACTTCAAACCTATAGATAGAGGAAAACAAGCACCATCTATATACACAATCGATTCTTGCAAAATTCCCGTATAATTTCCGTATAATATTCCCATACTTCTTCTATAATTTTTATACACATCGATCATATTTTAACACTTGACACATTTACTAATCCAATATTAATTACAAATCAGTTCCAGGAAATTTACTTCCTTAAACGCTGCGTCATTTAATTTCAATCCTGTTTATTTTTGATACTATCAAATAATGCGCCGATTACCCAAGATACAAGTGATAACATCAAATGTTGCACATTTCTTTTTAGTTATTGAATAATGTAAACTAAATAGTGCTCTTCTCAGGGCACTCGTTTCATATCTATCGATGCGGCAACACTGAATTAAAACAGTTTCTAATCTACACAGTTTCCACTTTTTTTATGCCCACGATTTCACAGTCCGTTGTTCAATGGTTAACAATAATTCTGATCCTACTTCTTCCAAATGACTGAAAGTACATAGCTTGACTTGAATACTATAATGAATATCTGAAGAAACTAAAAATAATCTATTGTTACAATTTTTATAGAGATTAGATAACAATCGTATTAAATGCTCGGTGGTTCTAGTGTTAACTCATTGTTGACCGGCAATTTTACGCAAAAGCCACTCCATGTAATCGGTTACTATTCCGCTTTTGCAATATATTGATGTGCATTTCAAAAATTGAAATAGCTAATGCAAGTGCAAACACGAGTAAACTCGTGATCGGTCAACAATGTATTAATCTCATCACCTATAATATCGTGCCAGACCAGTGACTAAAATTTCAGACTGAATTTGCGAGGTCTAAGTGTTATTAATATTTCTAAAATATAAATTAAATATTACTTGTCTATTATTAATCATTAACCCTTGAAGTAAACGTGGACATAGAATAAACATCAAAGTTGTGCCTTCCCCTAATAAATTATTAACGATGAAGTAGTTGCACCAATCATAACTAAGAAATAAATCATAGAACAAAGAGTCAAGAAGGCACGCTTGGTCGAAACGCAAACGACCAGCGTTCAACTTTCCCCTCCTTTACACTTTCTTAGAGTATATTAAAATAAGTATTCACAGTTTATTAATATATTTCCGTTTGTTGTCAGCAACGGGTTACAACGCCGTAAGTTTCATTGATACAACCTGCGCTAATCCTGCAACATTCCCCGAACCAACGTAATCCTGTATCCCTTTATCCGTGGTTTCCGTATAACTTCGGGGAAGAAATCAACGCAGGCTTCATCAGTCGATATTCGTAGTAGCCTCACGTTTGCGCGGGGGAAGAGCGGGTAACTCGCTCTCTCCCCTAGCGGAACTGTGTCAACTGAATTCCGACGATTCCTGGAGCTCGGCAAGACTGGACCAATATGAAACACTGGAATGCAGTTTTTCGATCCGTTGGAACGCGATTTGCTATTGGCTTCAGTGATTCGATAATGAAGTTCTTCCTTCTTATTATCGGAGAATTCATTTCCTGTACGCTTGCTACAAAACATGTTTGCGAAATAACGATAACTACAACGCTGAACACGATACTGAAAATTCTTGTTTCAATTATAAATAACGTATACATATTATATTTTATAAATATTCTTATGAATTGTAATATATACTGCTGAATACAACGAAACATTGTAGATATAGTAAAAAATAGAAATTATATTTTTGACTGTGATTTTGAAATTTTCTGGATTGATGATTTTAGAAAGAAGTTAATTAGAAATGTTTGTTATCTTATATTGTTCAATATTTCTATATTTACGATATTATTTATAATTATTGCAAAGGGTATAGGTTATGGCACAAGTTCATCGTAAAAATCTGACACAAGACTATGCGTAGCTGAAAGATTGTAATTTCAATGAAACAGCTAGTTATCTGCCATCCCTTATATTCTTTAGAAGTATGTAAATGATCAAACACATTATACAGAGAATTTGCATACAAATTAATTAATGCAAATATGTTAGTGACTAGTTTATATACTATAAGTATCTTATATCAGTGACAAGGAATAATAATTTTACTATATAATTTACATGAAAAACATTTGAGACAACAAAACAAGACGAAGGTTGAATATGTAGAATAAGGAACTAAAAATTAGCCAGAACTTTAAATATCGCTTAGCCGCAAAATTTTTAATTTGCAAATGAAATTCCAATATTCCCTGGGAGCCTGGAACATTATACGAGAAATTATGAAGTAATTTAAATCTCGAACTTCCACTTTGAGGTTTTAAAGAGAAAATAATTATGTCCCGAAGCAATTCAATCTTAAGACCGCAAACACGGCATCAGCGGAAAGAAACGGACGTAGCTCGCATCAACGAGGATTTTCTGTGTTTTTTGCCATTTTCCTTTTCCAACCGAAATAATTCCGTCCTTTTTATCTGTCGTTATAGCATAAATACGGATAGACATTTAAAGCGTAAGTATACACTTAATGAAATGCAAGGAACTTCAGAGACATAGCTACCTTGGTCAATTCATTTCACCGTACCACCTTATTTACGATCCAATTTCAGGCTAATTTCCAAATTTACGGACGTGTTATTGTCTAACTCGGAGTCTGTTTATCTACTCTGTTAATGTTATTTATTCTATTATCTAAAAAAGAATTCAGTTACTTCGGGGGCTTATCTGTACAAGTTACTTATCACTGGTAGCAACAGAGAAGAAGGTTCGCTATATTAAACCACTTAACGAAATGCTCCTATAAATCGAAAACGTGTTGGTATTTTCAAGCAGAAAAAATTAAGAACAATCTTAGTATTATGGCTGATATTCACCTGTGAAAAAGCTAACTAATACATTATGTGCTTATTATAAAAAATATTTTCAAAATAGCGTCAACTCTCCAGCTTAGGAAACCGATTTTCTAATTTGGACCACAAGTAACATTTATGTGGTATAAAAGTATAAAAATCAATTCTGATAATATTAAATCTGATTGAATTATTTTGGAAAAACGAAATAAAACTTTCATTTGAAACTATAGTAATAAATTATATAATAATGAAAATAACGCGAATTGCACGTGAATACTTATAAAATAAAGTTATATTAGCCAGCGTAGAAATATAAAATGCATTAGATTAAAATTATTATTTATTGTATTATTTTTTATTTCAGTGTCTTCATTAAACGACATAGAAACTATAATTTCATGCTAAAAGGCTTCGTAAAAATCGATTTAGATTTGAAAAACAGCTGTGAGGATTGCATAATGTATATCACTAAAGAATGAGAATATAAATATTAAGTAAAAACATTGGTTATTAATAGACTGATGACCTATGTGAAAATTCCCATTTTCATAGACCGTTTCATGAAAACCAAGGTTAAAGTAAAAATTGATCTCGTTGATTAAGTGATTCTTTATGGTAAAAATAAAGCAAAAATGTAATTGAAATCTGTTATTGTAAACATTTTTTTATATTTTATGTATATAACTAAATTATGTCGATGACTATTAATAACTAAATTACTTTATATAAGTACTTATTACTAATATATATGGACATTAACGATATAAAATAATAATTATTTGTATCTCCCTAATTGTATGCTTCTTTGTTTCGATTTAATGAATTCTTCAATTGTTGGCATAAAGTTTCCTTTCTATTCGAATATATTAAATGCCTAATAAAAATTCGATATTTCAATGTTGAGTTTTATCAATATGATTATGTGTTTCAACAAACATTAATTTAGTCAAATTTTTAGATACTAATTGTGTTAAACTCGGCGCGAAACCGATTAGTGAACAACCATCCCATTAGAATATTTTAATCGACACCCTGAGTACACACGATTAGCCGACCAATTAGCTATAGTTCCACGTACGGAGTAATGATTGGTTGCGTGTAATGCAGATTAAGCAGTGTTTACATGCTTCGGACGTAGCCTACATCCTAAACTTTGTTGTGTTAACTTTATTGGTGACGGACAATCGGTTGAAACAACAATCACTTAGGCGAGAATGTATTTATGCATTAATTGTGCTGTTTATTTTGTAAGTAGATTAGGTCTGTTTCCCAACAAAATCAAACGAATCATTATGATAATTGCAATTCGGCATTATTCTTTTATTTTTAAACTTTTTTTTAAGGAACTTAAGCAACTTTCAAAATAAACAGCTCTATTATATTTAATTACTGTGATAAATATTCTTTATACAGTGTCACCTAATAAATAGATATTAATAAATTCCAATTTAGTTTTTGTTTTTAGTATTTTAAGCAATTTTTCCATTATAATATTAATTACAATACATTAAAATATTATTGATATGGGATTCATGAAAACTGCAAGTCCTTATGTGAGATTACGTAATTCAATTAAGTAATAATGACATTATATTCTTCACATTTTATACAATATCTAAAATGAACATAACGAATATTTGATATGTATTCGGTATTTGAGTTAATTCTTCCATTTCCTTATGTGCCTGCTACAAAACTACGGTAGTTAATGTGTACTTTATACCCGTGTACGCTTTATTCTTGAGTATATTTCTAGAGGATAATTTCATTCGTTAATTTAATTCCAAATGAAACACGCGTCCCTGCAGGGGGCTTGTATTCTCATCGCAGCCACTAATTATTACTTTTACCGAGCGTAATAATCGTAATTATTTTAATATCAATTGAAAATGCAGATACTCGTGTATCTTCCGAGCCACGTAATTATTGTCATTATCATTTCAAAGAAACTGTTTATTAATGAATCGTATCACGGTTCCATTGGTGCGTTCCTCGTTTAATCTTCTTATGTTAAATGAGAAGAGAAAATCCTGAAGAAAATGAGGGAAATAATAGGATAAAAGACACCGCTGAGTCTGCATTTCGATTTCCAGTTACGTTGTCTTTTCCCGAGAGATTGCCAGTGTTAAAAAATTAGAGAAACAGTTGACAATTTTATCATGATTTACATTTTTTTTCAAAGCAACTGTTCATTGTAACAAATACAATCATATAAATTAGAAAGTATTTCTTATTATTATTTTTCATTAGAACAAATGATTATAAAGAAACTGAACTGCTTGTTCACTTTCGATTTTAACGAAGACTTTAGAACAATAAATATTTTCACAATTAATTTATCTATTGTATATTATATTCCTAATCTTTTTAAGTTGACAGTAATTGACAGTATTTATTGAAAAAAAATTAAAGACACAATTTCAAACATATTCAATGTTCTCAGCAATAAATATAGAATAATACTACATTTAAGGGAAGACAATAAATAAATAATGAGTTAATATACTCTTTTAAATCTTTTACTAATACAACTACTTTCACGTAAATTTTGGGCATTTCATGTTTAAGTACCATTTATTTCATTTGGAAAAAATATAAAAATTATTTGACAATATTTATTACATAATTATTTAATACTGTATTTTCAACTTTGTACCCTTGTACAGTTATTGGGTCTACCGGAAAGTTCTACTGAATAATGCCATCTCAAGTTTCGAAAGCTCAGTCAATCTATAAAAATGGAACTCACAAATTACCATCACAGTAGGAAAAGGTCATTAGTAACGATGTAATTACATTGTTCGGTAAATATTAATAAATGTATTGAAAATGTATTATTTTTTTCAATGAGACAATAGACAAAACTTTCCGGTAAACCTAACATTTACGATGACAACAAATATTATTCGATTGGATTCGCTTTGTCGTATGCGTTTCTAAACAGTGTGGAAGTAGGGGTCATCGGTGACCACCATGACAGTAGAGCGTGTTTGCATTCCAAGAACAAATTGATTCACCATTAGTTGCAGAACTGGTATTTGATGCACTATCCGTCTAAAAATATTTCAAATGATTCTCTAAAGCTGCGTTTACATCTAGCGAGCATACATGAACAAATATTGGCAATCGAATACGCGTGAACAGCATTGGGAGTACCAATGAATACGAACAAACGAAAATCAACACTATTTACTGTCTAGAAAAAAATATTGTTTAACAGTACACGTACTGACACTTACACATATTTATTCCTACCGTAACGAGTCAAATAATTGATTATAAAATAATTAAAATAATTAATTGACCGATTAATCAGTTTTTCAATGTGTCTGTACCTTCATTTCATATTTAATTTTATAGTGATAGACATTTATTCCTACCGTAACGAGTCAAATAATTGATTATAAAATGTCTATCACTATAAAATTAAATATGAAATGAAGGTACAGACACATTGAAAAACTGATTAATCGGTCAATGCAAGGATTGATGTTGTGGATTAACAGTTAAGTGGATGAAAGAAAATGCAAAATTTTAAGTCGTATTTTAAAACCGGTCATTTGACCAGTCGCGATATGTTTAGTATTAATGGTATGAATTTGAAAAAACACAGTGAAACATTAAACAATGAAATATTTGATGCAAGAGAGCAACACAATTTTTTAAGTATACGCGACCAGTGGTGATTGTTTCGCAATAGAATATTCATGTTCCAATACCCACAGAAAATTAAAAAGTGAATATTGAATGAAATGTTAGATAATATCTGCGAATTGGACCGTAGAAAATTGGACAGCAGCTTGTTATTTCGTTTATGCTTGTATACGCTGCAGTCGAAAAATATTAAATCGTACATGCAGAAGAGAAGAATATAAGATTGTGTATTTTGAACTTGGCTTTATTGTTTCTCTTTAATTATTAAATTTAAATTAAATTAAATTAAATTAAATTAAATTAAATTAAATTAAATTAAATTAATATAATTAAATCATTAAATTTAATGTTAAATTTCAAGTACATTAATGGCCATCGAATTAACAATGATTCTATGAATGGTTAATTCACATTTGACTTTCATTTTATAAATATAACATGAAACGTGTAAAATGTTTCAGATAAGTATATCAACAATACAGTTATAATAATAGTTAGTAATATAACAACATATTAGTGCATGTGCTTTATATATGCAAATATAGAAAAGTACAGCACAGCCTGTACCTGTAGTTTTGAATCCATTATTCAAAAGATAGTGAATGTCAAGCTTCAAATATTCCAGAAGACAGAAGAAAGATATCGTACGTTGACTGCTCTGCATTGATATATTATAATAATGCCACCTTTCAGTATTATCAATATTTTCAATGATTACTTATTATCAATATTATCGATAATAATTTATTATCAGTATTATCGATGAATTTGTTTACAGAAAACATTTTTCATTTTTAATATACATACTTTATTAACATATAATACACTAAAATGATATAAATGATTTAATCTAATGAATACAATCTAAAACGCTTTTATAAAAATCTATATTACTTTCATAAATGAATGTAAGTGCAAACATAATGAAACTCATGAACAACTCGAGTACTATCGGTACTCGATAGTATCGATACTTGGACCGATAAGCACAAGTATACTCGTAACTGGTCAGCAAGTTGATAGATTACAGCAATATTACAGAACAATAAAAAAAAATTTCTCAATTTCTTCACTTACAAGGAAAGGTACCGAAACTGGAAATTCAAAAGATTATGAAATTTTGTACGTAAGTAGAATAAGTCAAGCGTAATACTTTACAATCTTTTTCGTAACAAATTTCACTGCGAGGGGCTAAAACCACCCGTTGAAAAATGCAAATTTTTTTTTCCGTGGATTATCTTGAGAACGTTAAGATATAACGAAAAAGAGTTTAAACAAAAATACATTATTCTTTCACATCTGTAAAATTGTAAAATAAAATTTTTCAAAGTATTTCAATTTTTCAAAATTTTAAAAATAACCTAACTTTTTGAATAATTTTATATTACAGTTTTATAGACATGAAGGAACAATGTATTTAAACTTTGTCTCTCTATCTCTTACTATTCTCAACATAATCTACGGGAAAAAAAATTTGCATTTTTTTCAAGCGGTGGTTTCACCCTTTCAAAGTGAAATTAGGCACGAAAAAAATTGCAATGCATTAGGCTTGACTTACTGTACTTGCACACGAAGTTTCATAATTTTCTGAATTTCCGAGTTTGATACCTTTCCTTGTTAGTGTTCTCTAGTAGGACTTAATGGATCTGTTTAAGGGTTAATTATTGTTTAACAATGCGGTACGTTCGTTGATTCTCGTTTGATACGTGCATGCAAGTACTTATATAGATGTAGCTTTAGGTGTCGAGATGGGTTAAGGCGTACCAACGGCGTATATGGATGACTGGTTACGCAGCGGCAACAAAGCACAATCACGATCCCGTCACGAAACGGGCGCCGCTCGTCTTCGCTGCACTAAAATATCACAATGCTGTGCTGTGTTCCGTTCGCGATAGGAATAACACGACGAAGGAACATGCTACGACAACGAAAGCTAAGACACGACTAACAATACGCACCACGCGAAACACGACCAAGTATATACAATTATATTGCGCGTTGAATGGAATGACATTTCGAATAGGGATGGTGCGTTTTCTCCTATGACAGAGGTAAACAACCTTACTTTTCACTACTAACGACGTCTTTATCTTCGTTTCTTATGTCTAAGATTTCGAAGTGGTGAATAGATTTTTAATTTCCTTTTTCTTCAACTTTTGATGTTTAATTTTTTAAATGACTGTTCTTACAGACTTTTAAATATTTATAATACTTAGGAATATATCATACGATATTATCATTATTATAGGTACTATGCCATGGTATAATATAATTATTCACATATTAATGTTGCACGTTATATTTTTTGATACGTTAATTTTATTTATATTTTATATTGCTTTTTAATATTACATTATCACGCCATCGTATTATTATAACAGAGTCATGTTAATATATTAACACTACTTTCTAAAAACTTTAAAAAATCAGAGAACAGAACTTAACTTAAAAATAAAAAACTTTGTATAGTAAATATAGATTTTCGTGAAACTGTTTTTAGATAAAAAGTATTGGAGAGGTACTCGATGCGCATGAAGTACCACTTACCACATGTGAACCATAGCCTTTTTTAATTAAAAACGTTACAGGTATCAGATAACCTATTGTATTTGATTCAAGAGTACCCTCCATCGACAAACGTAATACAAAAGCTTCTATAATTCCGATTCTATTCCATATCGACTTTTACCATCACTAGAAGTTCGTGCTTTAACTTCCCTCGTGATATTTGGATTTTCAAAAATTTTCATCTCGACAGAAATTCTGTTCCAAACTATGCTTTATTTCAAAAACCCAGTCGGAAAGATTTAATGAAGATTGGAAGATTTTCAGTAATTAATATTATTGATTGCAAAAAAGAACTATATCATTGAATTTTGGAATAAAAAGTAGAAACAAAAATTTACTTTTTCTTGAAGTTTCGTTTATCATTATGTTACTTCTTATTTGAGCCTCTATAAATTTATCAAATTTACGTATTTATGTATCAACAATACATATAAATTAAATTTAAGAAATATAAGTAACGAGAATTTTTCTAACTTGTGAAGTGCAATTTTTATATACGTTAACCTCTTGCCATATGATTTTCTTTGTGACTAAGCTCGACCAACTAATGTTAAGAAATGTTTCGTCTATTGTAAGTGCATATTAAATGTGAAGGTGAAATGTTGAAAATAGCAAAACAGTTTTCATTTTGATCCATGTACTATGAGGAACATTAAGGAACAACGAGGAACATTAAATTAATCCGAAAATCTTCGCCGCGAGGGTGACTCATCATTAAAGGGGAAGAGGTTAATCATGCTACCGAGATTTATTATCATTGGAATTTAAAATGTCTGCAAGAAAGCTTTATGGAAGCTGTAATGGCAAAAAACTGTTTCTTTAAAGCACAGTAGGAGTCAGGGGTACTAGAAAACGTTCTCTAAACGGGTACGACATTCTCTTGGCTTTTACGAAATGATCAGACGCACTACAATGGAAAAGCGAAAACATAATCTATGTTGAAAATGAAAAACGCTACATGGTATAAAGTGCGTAACTCTCGGACAACCAGGTAACTTTTACTTTACTCCAGCTTTAATTAAACTCGGAAAGTGGCCATTGGAAATGGAGCAGAAGGTCATAATTTTATTAAAAGTACAAGAAATACTGCCGTTAATTGGTTCAGTTTCATGGTTTCTGTTACTTATAGAGGCAGAAGTAATCCTTCTTCTCATAAGGATTCAACCAACCTTTATTATAAAAGAAATTATCATGAAAGTAAATTTGAGGAAATTTAATCTTCAAAATTAAAAATAAATTCTCGATATTGTTCTTATTATATCAAGATATAGGGAATATTCATGTATTACGATATACAATATATTATATGCAACATATATTTATAAATACGTATATTACAATATTGGATAATTTAGTTAGACTAAAAGAAATATAATATGATACCTATCGCAACTATATCATAACTATATATTATAATTAAGTAGAAAATAAAACTAAGTAAAAGTCGATTACAAAATGTAACAAAAATACTTTCACAAACATCAAGACAACGTATAAAACTATCGTATACAATAAACTATTCAAATCGTTCTAAATATTCTAACCAATAAATATATTCCCAAAAATTAACAAAAATTAAACATAATATAATATATTCAGAAAAATCAACGATCTAAATGTAACTAAAAAGTTTTTATTATTTCACTAAAATTTCCAACAATATTTTTTCTCTAATTCATTGTATTCGACGTTACTAATTCCTCCTCAAAATCCTCTTTTAATACGCAAAAGAATTCAATTTAAAATTATATGTATGACAAATTGTAGCAACGAATATCGAAACAAATTTGTTATAGGAGCAGAACGAGCGAATTGGAAGCCTTAGAGCGGTCGCACGACTCGTGTTTACAGACGAGCTAGCAATTATCATTCAACTCAGGCGAATTATACGTCTGCAAGTTCTAAGGAGACGAAAACGGGAGACAAGCTCTGCTTATCCGATTACCAAGCGGCTTGTTTCGGCGCAATCAAACTCCTAACCAGCCACAACCGCGATACGATCTTCGATGCGTCTTAAAAGTGCCATTCGCATAAGAACTAAGCGGGAATCTCACCGGGCACGGAGATTTTCCCGCGAATGGGTGAATAAACGAGCTTCGTTTCCTGTGTTCGAGCGGTTCGGAAGGCATTCCCGTCGCCAAACTGTGGAACTTCGATGCCTGCGAACGTAGTTTGCATGCATTTACGGTTATGCAATATATTCTGGCCTTCCGGTTTGTTATGCGCAACTGTACCCAACACCTACCCCCCGGATTGTCTGCTTAAGCAGGAAACATCGGGTGTCTTCATATATCGCGGTGACAGGGAACATTCGGGAAATATTAATTCTACCGCAGTAAACCATTTTCTTATTTCTGTGTCGCGAAATAACAACTGTGTAAAATATAGTGAATCACAAGAGTATTCGTACGCCGTGAACTGTCAAATTTAACAGTACAACTACCGAGCAGTTATTTGACTTTGTGACATTTCTGTATAGAAACCCCAAGAGTGCTTCGGTTGAGACTTTAATGAGTTACAATTCAGTTTGCGTATTATGAAATCGATTTCTTTAACAATTTCTCAGAGAAATGTCTGTTATATATTTAACCACTTGCCCTATGATTTACTTCTTAACTATGATCGATACAATTAGTTTATCATTAATAATTTATTAGTAAAGGAAAAAATGTTAATGCTTATTTTCAGATTCGTCAAGTTCTAGTTAAAAAATTTCATCACGAGTCTAACACAATATTATGTTCAAGGGGTTAATAATTGCAAAAGGAAGAAATTAGGAATGAGTTATTTTGATCCGTCTGGTAGTTTCAGTGTTAAACGGTTGATATCTGTTCACAGTGCAAGTATTACATTTCTTATCAACATAGACTACAAAGTTTACAAACTTATATGAATTTTATTGCAAAACAACACATCAATATAAGGAAATGTAATTTTACGTAAATCGGAACAAAATTGGTCTCACGAGAGTTTTCCTACCTATACCAGTTACAGTAGAAATACAATTAATGTATTAGTAATTAATATTTGGTTTGGCCTCCTTTGTATTTTATAATACTTTTGGGACAATCTAAATCATTAGGCTTGTGAGACTAATTATGTTCTTGTTCACGTAAAATCACATTTTTATTATATTGACATTTATTGATTCAATTCAATTGATTCAATTGATTCAATTCAAACTAAACACGTAGGGCGAGAAATATTGGTTAAAAACAATGAACTACAACATTACGTGCCGACAACGTAACTGCGAAACGACGTAACTCGGAATAGCACTGTATATTAATCCCATATACTTATAATCGTAATCACGGCACCTATGAGATCAAAAAGATCGAAAAATGCATACATGTGTCCATAGTCCACAATGATAACTTTCGCAGGACGTATATATGCGCCAACAGCACTTAAAGGGTTAAATTTACTGAAACTGGGTCAAGAAGGGCGACATATTCGATTATAAAGGAACCGATTCTACGCGAATGACCAGCTGATCCGGTCGTTCTCCAGTAGGGCATCCGAAAACTCTTAAAACTGTGATTCGCATAAGGATATGCGCGTGTTTTCCGCGCGAGAAACGCATCCCAGATGAGCCCGCGTCAGCTTCTCGGCCCGGTAAATAAGGGAAACCCGGCCGTTCCGGAAACTTCATTGACCATGGAAAGAGAAACGGCCCCGGGACTGGACAGCGGTCACGTTCAGCGTTCGCGGTTATAAAATCCACCCTTTCCCAACCTCGTTCCTAGGTAAATCGTCTGTTCGAGCTTTCGGGCTGTGGCTTATGGGCGATTTCTATTCCGGGCTCCACGGATCTGGAAATTTATCGGCAGGGAAACAAGAGGATCAGAAAGCGTGTCTCTTCGCGTGGAACAGCCCAAAGTATAATCGAAGGCCATCGCGATTCTTAAATCGCGATTCAACGTCGCAACTTAGACGAAGAGAAGCCTTAACGATGCTATTCGATTGGATGTTGCGTCGAGTGGTCGGGGAAGAAGTCCAAGAGCCGAGTTAAAAGGAAAACGATACGCGGGAAACCGCATTCCACATTTCCCGTCGAACTTTCTGAGAAATCGCTTGCCAGTTTTAAGAGCCAGTGAACGAATAATGTCGGCTATTAAGGCGCCGGCAAGTGTAAATTCTTCAGTTGCGCTAGATAATTCAGGCAGTTTGAGTGATATAGAACTAAATTATTGTCTTGAAGCGTGTAACGCGGAAGGCTTGTAATATTCTTCAGTGTTTGATCAATTTACTTCTTTGCTCGGGATCTTTCCTTTGTATACATACGTGTTTTACGTTTTTGTTAATTGCGATAATTATTGTATTCCTTTTTGTTTGGAATTTGTATCAAATTGCTAATTTTATGTTAATGCAAATTCTTTTCATTATGTATTGATACTTTTCATATTGTTAATATTAAATTTTACACTGAATTTTCATATTTTATAACAATATAAAATATTTATATTGAAACGATTAAATATTGTATTTTGCAAGCATTCCATAAAATTAACACATTGGTGATTGGCAATTTTACGCAGAAGCTATCCGGTGTCACCGGTTATTATTCCGTAATTGAATATGAAAACGAGACAATCTACATAAACTTCAATATTCTTTATTTATACACAATAAATTGAAATAAAACTTTGGACCATATCTTTTATAGAACTTTGAATATTTTGCTTTTGCAATATTCTATGTTGCCCTGGGTTTCAAAAATTGAAATAGCTAATGCAAGTGCAAACACAAGTTAACTCGTAACAATGTGTTAATATAATCAAACTGACTATACGCAGTTCATATGAATATTAAGTCTATAATATTCACCAACTCTACGGTTACGCAAAAAAATATCATTAGTTGCTTCTTTGAAAAGTTTGAAGCCAGATCTTAAGGAATCTGTTTAGCTCTCATTGTTTTGCAAATTTGATTTCTCGCAATTTTGTATTTTTGAAAGACAGTACGTATGAAATCAAAAAGGTCAAATTAGTGAAGATTTAGCTGGGAAGGCAATGAATTTAGAAAAGCACATGATAATAAAATATTATGAAATTTCGACGATTTAAAACCATTCAACTTTGTTGTAATATTCTTTTCTCTTTCATTCATCCTAGAATTTCAATGATATAGCACGACCCAGTTTTGTAAGACACTTCGCACTATACTATTTATACCATACCTTGCCTTCTCTTTTTAAAACGCCTACTCTTCTTCGTTTTCTGATTGTGTCTTTGTATTTTCAAAATTCCTTCTTTATATTCCTTCCTGTTCCTCGTTTTGATGTATAACTATATATAAAATTGAATGTATTACTATTTTATTCCAGACCATTCTTATTACCAGTTTCTATCATTCGCTTTTTTACAATTCACTCTGTGTAAATTCTTCTTCCTTTCCGGAAAGTTTATCTTTTTATATTCCTTCATATTTCTCACATTTTCAAAAATGTTGAACATTGTCGCAAAAATAACATTAATAAAAATTTATTATTCTGTGTTTTACACAATGTCAATCTTCAGCAAAACGTATTTTAACGAATAAACATCTGTATACGAATACTGCTTACATACTGTATATAAGAAATGTTTCAACATTCAAAACATAAGAGATTTGATAAATAAAAGCATATTTCATATTTAATTGCCACAATTTAAGCAAACAAATGAAGAAGGATTTAAATACTGTTTAATATTATCTTGTAAGCGTGTTAACTTTCCCCAAGCATAAAAAACATAATATGTGCGTAACCATACATGGTGACGTATTTATCATCTTGAATGCATATATGTAAATTACTTTTCGAATGCTCTTCCTAAAATAATAGTACTTAATATCCTCATGCGTAATACTATACTATAATATCTATAATATAATTTTTAACTTTAAACGTACCAACATTTTGTATATACCTATTTCACAGTAACCAGTTAAATAATTGGTTATAAAATAAAAGTAGACAAGTCGGACGATCAATTTTTCCTATTGGAAACAGAAACACAACGAAGGATAATAATTGAAACACCAATTAATCGGACTATAGGAATATAGGAATTGATATAAAGCGAACAAAGAAAAATGCAGAATCTTAAATCAGATTTTAAAACCGGTCATTTGATCGATCGTGGTACCTTTCATTTTAAATAATATACGTCCATATACAATAATTTCAATTTTGTAACCCTAAAAATATTTACTGTGAAACCTCGATATCAATTATACCAACTTCCTCACAATTTCATTATACGTACCTACAGACAGACTAAATTATTCTCTGAATTTTCGAGTTCGTCGCCGAAAACCGTATTCTTTCCATCGATGTGTACGTGTGTATGTACGCGTGTCTTTATCATTTCCAAAAAAAAGGTACATTCCATTCCGCTATCGTCGTTTTCTTTCCCCCTGTTGTCCCTGTCCTTTATCCAGCACACACATCGACGAGGGGACACATCGAATAAAGGAAAGTTCCGTAGACGCCGGAGATCTTTCTTCGATTCGACTTTCTTCGTCCGCCGGATTTTTCTGACCCCTTTCAATCTTCTTCCGCGCTTCCTCCTTTTTCTCCACTGCTTCCCTCCCAATCCCCTCACCATCTCTTCCGAACCGCAGATTTACGAGGGGCAAGTACGTACTTTGGAACCGTAATTCCAAAAAAGTTTTCTTCGCACGCTGAGTCGGTTTAGGGATGTGCCTAGAAAAAAAAAAACGAAGACTCGGCACTTCGCGGGAATCCAATTCTTTAAATTATTTCCTTGCCTAGAAACCCGTCGTGCGCGCGTACCGCGTCTAACTCGGAGACAGAACGTTCGCCCTCGCGATAGCTTTTTTCTTTATCGAGTTTTATTAAGTACACTGCACTGGGATTCTAAGGGGCAAACAAGTTTATGCTGAGTGATTCATACATACTTGTTGCAGGATTCTGTTTGCCGTTGATCAGTTAGGAATGTTTTTCAACGAAGTATTTAACCCTTTGCATTTGGAAGTTTCTTCGCTAGATATATTCGATTGTTTCTAGTGAAATATTAATGATGTCTTTTTTACAACCAACATAAATTTGAGTAATGCAGTAATCGAGAAGCATAACTATAACATGTCAACGGTTTATTTATAATTTTATTTATAAAATATTTATGAATGTTTATAATTGCACCGTATGAACTTTGAATATCACTATTGAATATCAATGTCATATAATTAATATCATTACTGAACAACTATTGAATATCAAACTTTATTATTTTGCTATATCAGGTCAAATGGTGACTGTGAATTCCCTCTTGAGTGCAAAGGATTAATCGATTATATTAACATTATTTTTAGCGAGGGTGTCAAGAAAGTTTTTGAAATTTTAACTTGAAATTATTTTATATGTTTAATCATTTATTCACAATTAATATCTTTATCTTATCTTTTCGACTTTTCCTATGATTGTAAGTGAAATACTGATTAAAGAATGGAAATGATAAATGGAAAGTGAAGAAAGTGAGATACTAAATGGAGGCTGTTAGGCTGGAATAATTAGTATATTCTTCTGACTATGTCATTGATTTAAAAATATTTAATATATGGTACTAAGAATTGAATATTAGTACAATGAGTTGTATTGTAGGAAGCAATTAATAAAACGTTGTTGCTTGTTGAAATAAGGGATAGACGGAAGAATAGAATAAAAATAACTCTATTGAAATTAAAGATATTGAAGAATTTCAAATGTTACATTAGATGTAACTGTAACTTTTCACTCAAAGATTTTGTGTGTAATGTCATATATCACATACTATTTTTATGATTTTCAACTATGCCATATTTATTTATATAAACAATTTTCATTGATTCCAATTCAATAATACTGGTATAGTAAATATTTATTGCAATTTATTGCGCCATATTGCACTGTTTATTTTGGCAAAAGTCGAGAATATTATGTAATTTTTTTATTTTCAAATTGAACTAGGGGACTAAATAGAAAATCTTATTACCTACTAATATTTTAAAATTCACTTCGTTTAATGTACTTGCTATTTCTTTCTCTGTTCTTAAATTTTAAGACTGAGGTAAATACGATAAAGGCAAAGAAAGAAAGTAATAGAACGAAAGCATTCAAACGTTGAAGTGAAAACGAAAAGTAGGGGATAGTGATCCCTGACGTTGCCTGATGTTCCCACGACGCAGTGGAACATAAAAAGGGCAGATAAGGGAAACGAAATGGAAGAAGTTTTTACGGGTCATTAACGTATTCACACATATCGATATAAAAGTAATATATCGTAAAATGCAAGGTAAAAACAAGGATAGAATGAAAAACAGAAGTACAGAAGAAATAGAAGCATATATTCTTTTATGCAAAGAAGAAAAAGCTGAAATAGTATTGATTGCACCAAAACAGGAAAACGAACAAGACTTACTATTAAAGTATCAAAAAATATTACGATTTATTTCTATATTCTCGGATTTAAATATTATAATAATAATAATATATAAATTAAATATTAAATACTATATTACAAGAATAATATTTGAATTAAATATTATATTATTTTACAACACAATATTGTACAATGTTTAAGTTTATATAGGAAACAGAAAAACATAAGGAGTAAAATAAAATATAACTTGGATGATTCAACTATACTACTCTTTAACACGTTGAATACCACAAGGGTCACTGATGACCCCCAACCAAATCGAATTACTATAGTTCACTCAATTAAATGGTGATTATTTGAAAACATTTCTATATTATAAATAATGTTACCTAATACGGTGACATTCAGCTAGATCAACGTGCAATAATAATAAAACGATTCCGTAAAATGAATTGATATTATATTTTTTTCATTTCGTGTATTTTGCTTTATGAAATCGCTGCATTTAACGTGTTACATAAATATAGAAGAAACTGTATTAAATAATACTTTAATTAATAAAATACATAGAAGGTAAGAACGACTACATAATTATTCGGAAAACAACTATAATTAATTATTGTAATTTATGTACTTCTATCATAAACGTATTCTGTATGAACTAATAAAAATGGTAGATATCTACAAATTTTCTAGTGTATTCTTTATAACCACAAAAATACTGAACGCTACTAAAGACAACCTCGATGATCGCAGTACAACATTCGCTATGATCTCAACTCAGAATTTCTCTGCATACTTAACAAATTCCAACATTCCTCTGAAAGATCCATTTTATCTCCATTAACAACAAAGAAATCCTCTTCTCTTCGTCGCTTCACTTTGTATATTTATGGTCGAATGCAAAGTGCAATGACACCGTAAAGCCGAAAACAAAAGAACCAAAAGGAAACGCAAGAACTGGAAACCTACATGTATACCTGCGAGGCAGACAGGAAGGCACGGGTCAATATTTGATTTAGCAAAGCAGGAGGAAAGCAGGGAAGAGAAGAGATGAGCCGGAAGGAGCTCGTAAAATTTGTCGGGGTCGAAGACGGAACGCGTCTCGCGTCGGTGTGAACGGAAAGTGGAAAAGTAAGGGGCAGAAGAGAAACGGAGGAGAAAGGTCGACGAAGTCTCGAGCGAAACAGAGAGATTAAGGCGCGAGGATGAAGTCTAGGCGCAGATAAATGCGGTAATCTAAGTTTTTCCATCTTGAGGCGACCTGCGGCGGGACAGAGGGGAGACACGGCCGTCTGAGAGGAACTGTCCCGAATCTTTTAGCGCACAGCTGCGTATGTGGAATGGAAATCGTTACAAGTTCCTGTTACCACTCCTGCAAGACGGGCGAAACAAGACTCACGGTTAGCGAATTAAACAGATTTCGAATAACCTAAGGGGACGTGTTTGCATGTTGCGATACAACGAGATGTACATTTGAAAATTAATTCTAATATTTGATTGTTTTTGTCATAAGGAGAAATGTTTAGTAAGGTAGCACCAATAGTTGACCAGTTAAGAAAAATTTTCTTCGTGTTTAAATTTATTGTATTTAATAATTCTTACATTCGATAATACTTTATTGTGGGTGATTTATTGGGAAAGAAACAATTCTTATACTTATTCTATGCTTACGGTTATTCCAAAGGTTGATGACTGGTAATAGAAAAGTAACATTTAAATTATACTTTTAAAAAATTGCACTTACATTTGTCAAATTCAATTTAGAATTTTCGTCAGTCTGATACGATATTGTAGGTCAAGGGGTTAATATGAATTGTGGAGAATTTATTTTCTTTTTATACGATTTGGTTTGGTTTAATGTATTCACCGAAACTCTGACATGAATTTTTGCACGGTTTATTGTATTATTTTATTGAGCATTTAGGTGTAAAATTAGCCTTTCCTTCTTATATATATTAAACAAATAATTCGTATTATATGAAACAAGTAAAGACTATAATAAAAACTAGTATAAATTTGTAAAAGTTAATAAAACCATAATGTTTTGCTTGCTCAGCTACAGGAGGTACGTTCATTAAAAATATGGACAATTATCCAAAAGTGCCATATATTAATCTTAAATAATACACGGTACTCCTTTTCTCCCTCATTCTTGCAAAGTACTGTTACACGAGACTCATTTTTTAGTTGCAAAATACCTTCATCTCCTGGGTTTTGTTCAGCATTTTTATTTCTATGCTCTGCTTGTTCTCAAGAAATCTGTTACTTTTGCTCGTTTACGTTTTTCCCAAGAAGCCTGACGCATCTTTCCTTTGAATTTTATATCTCTTTCAATGGAAATGCTGTGTTATTCCCCGAATTTTCTAGCCATATTAAAGCGAAACTGTACTATAAGATTCCCGTAACATTCGTGGGTTGCCTGTATATTCGTACGTAAGAATAAATCCTGAGACATGAAGCTTTCATAGTTTCACGTTACACAGTTTTCACCGTTGAGTCCTCAAGAATGAAATAAAAACGTTAAGCTTCAAGAATAATGCTAAGAATAAAATGAATAAATCTCTTAATTCTTTTATTAGCATAAAATTTTAGTAGGTCGATTTGTGTTATATTATCAAACAATTGTATCATTTAAATGTTTCTAATTTTTTATTGGAATAAAATTTTAGTAGCCGATGTATGTTATATTACTAATGTAGCAATTCAATCACATAAATGTTATAAGAACTTATATCTTTTTTTTTTTTAGAGAGAAACGCTTTATCGAAGCATAGTTCTATATACGCCATGACATTCGACGAGCTGTTGGTTCTGTGGAAAACCTTCGAACGGGACTCTTGGGAGCACGGGAAAACAAGCAAATTGTTGAGTTCAAACCGAATGTTCTTTTATCGAGGACGTGTTACTCGGAACTGTTGAAATCACAATTTCGCATCTGTTTTATTCCTTTCATTTTTCCATTCTAACAAAATAATGTTGCATAATATTTGTTGTATTTTAAAATTATATTTCTATAGCTGATTATAAATTTCTAATTGTAAGGTATATAAATTTGATTCTATTGTGCAAATAATAAATGTACATGGTTTGTCCAATAAGTATCGGGACTGTAATCATCAAAAAAAATTTAGTGAAAATATCTGTACATGGATTTAAAAAACTTCAAAATATGACCCATTTGAATCAATACACCGTTGCCAGCGCTTTTCCCATTGTTTATAGGCCTTCTGGAACTCTGTAACTGCAAGGCTATTTAGGTATTCGGTCGAAGCTGCTTCGCCCGCCTCAATCGTTTCGAAACGATGACCTTTCAGACTCTTTTTGATCCGAGGGAACAAAAAGAAGTCGGGGGCAGCCAAATCTGGACTGTAGGGTAGTTGTGGTAACGATGCTACGTTGTGTTTGGCCAGTACCTCCCTTGCAATTAGTGACGTGTGGCTCGCTGCATTGTCGTGATGGAGCATCCAGGTATTGGCGATCTCGTTTATTCATTTACTGTTTGTGCGGCAGGCACAAACTCCTTGTGAACCACACCTTTTGCGTCGATGAAAACAATAAGCGGCCATCTTTGAATTTTTTATGCCACTCAAAAACACGCGTTCTGGACATGGCGTCGCCCTTATAAGCCGCACGGATCATATCAAAAGTCTCCGTAGCAGATTTGTTAAGTTTAACGCAAAATTTGATGGCACAACTGTGCTCGATTATTCGCTGTATCTTGAATCTCGATGCATGCACCAAACACGCTTCCACTTCTGTCGCGATCTTCACACTCCAAAAGCTCGGAAACAAATGAACTTGTCATTCTAGCATATCTGACATCACCCCCCATCAATTTAGCCCCTTGAAACCGCCCGTCATCCTTTGCCGCTGGATGGAAAAAGTCAGTCCCGATACTTATTGGACAAACCATGTATTTAAACATATTTTATATGTCTACAGTATATGTATCCAATACTTGTATAATATACATTTAACAGGTAAACAAATTATTACACTGACTAGTTATCTTCTTATTTTTGACCAAATAAGCTAAAAATACAATATATACCATAATTCTTACGATAAAAGAACCCAAGAATTTTCCTGCAATTTTTACTTATTAAATAAATAATTTCGTATCACAACTAAAATTCTTTCAAGATCAAAAGACTATAACTCTATTTATCTTCTAGAAGTCTCATCTCAATTCTACTTCACGCGCACATAATTTCTCAATGTTTTTCCATGCATTACAAAATAACAAACTTTCCACTTCCCCAAACCAAACAGTGCAAACCAGAGCACGTATAATTACCGGGAACAACATTCACGTCCACGATTAAATTCTAACCCTTCCTGTCCAGAGTTTCTCCCTGAATCCAACTCACAAACTTTTTTCGAGAAACACAAAAACAGATGTAAGAAAAAACTAAAAGTAGGAGAAAGACAAACAAACGAAATGCAGAGAAAGATTCTAAATCTCTAAAAGAACACCGAAGTCACTCGTCCGAGACAAAACAGCCGGCTTTTACTATCTTCGTCGTGTTCTTTGATATAGAGAAGCGGCCGTGGACGCGTCCCCCGTAACTCATTACGATAAATTACTCCAATGGAGGAGTCGTAGAGGGAGCGAACAATGCAATTGCGAGAGCAGCGCGTCTCGCGCTCGCCCGTGGAACGACGTAAAGGGGTTGCATTCGAGACGTAGCGTCTTTTTAACAACGTCTCGCGAGCTGCTCGCCCCCGCTGGAATCGCGTTTTGTCGTTTAGCGCAAATGCTCGTAAAATCGCGTGCTTTTTTACGGCCGGGCCGACGTTGCATCGCCGCGGCTTTACAACTACCAACCCCTTCTACTTTTATTCCTCGTTTAGTTCACGCTCTTTCAGCCTTCCTCTCCCTTCGTCCGTCGTATTTATCCCTGCAGACACCGCCGACAGTCCATAACGCGGCTGCAATCTTGGCAGATGCGTTGACTTACGGAGCGGGATTAACAAATTGACTGGCATGCTGATATTTGCGTTTATTTTTCAAATATTGTTCCCCTGGCTTTGCAATATTCGACCGGGGGTGGGTATAACAAAATGCCTTTGCGGCGAGGTCTAACATAGTATATAAAGGACGTGTTACAGATAATTTGATAGGCAGATGAGGGCAAGGGCACTTTTCCTCTCGACGTTCCCAGGCAAAGCTAGCGATCTTGCGAGAGTGGGAATCGGTACGTAATTGATCGATTCTCTTAAAAAAAGGCAACGGAAAGGACTCGCAGGCATTTTTAAGGCCCCCTCATACACGCTGAAACATGCAATGATGTAAGCATCACTAAAACCGATGGGTTTGAATTTTTGTCGCTTTTTGTTTGAGTACAACATGTATCATGAAACTTTGGAAGACTCAAACCCATCACTTGTAGTAATGCCTACATCACCGCAGGTTTCAACGTGTACAGGGACCTTCATAATAATACTCGTATGAACGAGTTCTTGTCTCAGTACACGGAACACGCGACTTTGTAAAGACTAACACAAAAATATGTCTTATAAATGATATTCAGTGGTGTCTTCTTAGCACCCTGTAATATTTCTTACAAGATCAATGTCAAATAAAAATATCTAATACTGCAAGGAATAAGATAATAGTGTAACCTAAAAATTCTGATGCTTCAATGTAATTATCATACAGACTCTATTAACGGCTGTTTCTATTTATCTTTATTATGCAAAAATAATTGATGCACATAACGCTCAAGGTTCTCGTAGCAATCAATGTCTTAACAGGATATTAACGCAGAAACGTTGCTGCGCGACACACAAATTTTCCACGAGAACCGCATTTCGAAACGACGACGGGTGTTAATATTGTTACCCAGTTACACGTGGTTAGTCGACCGAGTGACAGCCGAGTTCGTGGACTGAAATATCACGCGATGTCAGTAATAGAAGCCTTCTTCGCTGTTACCGACGAAATTGAAGTTTTAACGGCTTATACGGTTAAACTTTTTTACGTTATTTTCTTAGCGGTGTTTCGAAACGTACTTGTATTATAGTGGGGTTATTATTATAGATATTGAAAAGGTGGATCCTCAGTAATCGAGAATTAGGAATAAATATGTGTATTTAATAAAATATAGAAACAACAAGGACAATACGTAAAAAGTACAACTCAATGCCACGGAGGCCAACACACGACTCCCTCTCGCCACGCTCTTACCACTCTTTTACAGACATTCTCTCCCAAAAATCATTCTCTCCCCCACAAGCATTCTTCTCACTCGCACTCATCGCAAACACTCAGATGCACCCATGGGAAGCGGGCCCTGCAGTCTTGGGTCCGTGATGTTGTGCAGGTCACTTTCCCTCAACCGTTTTATAGCCTGTCCTTCACTCACACTCATTCTTACATTCACTCTTCTTAAAAATACTTTAATCTACGCAAAAGATTCTAGATACTACAGTATTAAATATACATATTCCCGGGCTTATATTATGCTAAATATAAATTTAGCGTCATCCCATAAATAATGCAATATTTTAACATTTAATCTACCACTCCCGATCAAAGCAACCACTTATTAACACTAAAAATATCAAACGGGTAAAAAAAAACCGTTCCGGATTCCCCTTTTTGCAATTATTAAAAAGATAATAGATGTTTCTTTGAATAATTATTCAAAACATTGATTTAACAATACGCAAACTGAATTGTAAATCAGTTAAAGTCTCAATAGATACACTCTTGAAGTTTTTATTAGAGGAATTCCAAAAAGTCGATTTAATTGCTCAGCAATTTTAGTGTTAACTATCAATACGGTTTTCGTCATCGGATAGAAGTGAATGTTTTCACTTGCAAAGCTTTGTAATTTTACAAAGTATAAGGGAATCTCGTAATGTTGTTCGGATTAGTTGTGTTGTAAACCAGCATAATTTTAATAAATTACCTATCGTTAAATATTCGAAATGGAAAAGCCAATTCATAGGCTTGCGGTAGATAAAGCGTTAATATTTCTTTCATATTTGAAAGTTAAGATGGAGAAAACTTTTTTTAATTTAATGGTAATGTGCAGATAGATGTTTTAGATATTCTATATTGAAAGTGTTCTATTCATCTTAATTTCTAAAAATAAAGGAAATATACGATGGTATACAAAAATTTTATACAATTACGTAAACGTCATACCAGTATCTATAAGCGTTTCTTGGAATCGTTGAAATATGAATATTTGTTGTACTTCACCCACGTAATGATAGTTTACTATATAATAAAATATATTATCATTAGACGACCATTAGCAAAATTGCCATCAGAATCATTAGATTTTACTTATTATTTTTTATTCTTTAAAATCATTAGTTAGTCTAATCTGCTGTAAAAGTACTATTTTAAACATCTAGTGGAAACTTGATTACAATTTGTTGATTGCTGACAAAGACATTTACACTCATCACCATTTTCATTAGTATTCATAAATGTGTGCGCGGAATTCATGTGCATAATTGTGCATAGTGAACTCGCAGAGATTACAGAAAAGTTCGTAAAATGCAGAGAGTTGTATAATCAGTAGTGTAATCTGAAAGCGTTTAATTCTACATGAAAAGATAAGTCGAGTGCATAGAATAACTGTTTTTATGTGTACTGTGGTTCTCGATAAAATCAGGTTTAAAGATACGCTGAGCACGCGTGCTTTTGAATGCAGTTGATATTGTCCGAATATTATTCATTATTACCACATTCGAAGGAGGACATTGATTCCGATACGGAATTATCCACATTTTAAATATCCCGCTATCTTCCAATTACGAATTTATTGCCAAAAGTAATAATACCGTGCTACTGATGACGTTAATCTTTATGAATATTAACTTAACTCGAAATAATCGGCAAGACTCACATGATCTAAATAATGGAAGAGTTTACAATAAGTTGATCAAATGAAGAATGTAATTTACAAAATTTTATTATAAATTCTGCATATTTAACACTAGATTTACGAAACGCGTCAGTTTGTCGAGCATTGAATTTTATGAATATTATTTGGTAAACGTTTACGTTCATTTTGATCGTTGCAATTACATATTTACCCTAATTGTCTATTTTTTAATTCCTAATTCCGAAGATCTAAATGGATAAACAACAATTTTTCTAGGAACAATAAAATAAACTGCACAATAAATGACCGTAAACCTAGTGTTAAAATTACGGAAAAAAGCTAACAGAGGAAAATTAGTTAAAGAGTAATTTGGTTTAAATATCGTATTTTATAGATTTTAAAATGATTTATTGCACATTGTACTTTATTTTATGTACCTTTAATTATTAATTAGTACTGTCAAAGATTAACTTAAAGGTTGCAAATGATTCTTATATTTTTTATAGAAGCCTGTGGTTAAATTAATTTTTTACATACTCCTAAAAAGTGTAGAACATTGTGTTATTTCCATATTCTTGTTCTTTAAGTCAGTTTTTTTTTGTACCGGTTCTGTGTATTAGTAATATTCACATGATACATTTTTTAAATATTTAAGATATATTAAAGAAAAATAATATATTAAAAATGTGTAAATAATTAAACACGATACCATATTAAGAATATTTAAATTTCAATGTCTCACGTAAGTTTCATATATATATTTCACATTGTTGACATATTTACGTTTGCGAATATATAAATTGCAAAAGAAGCAAACATAAAACAAGGAAAATAATAATTAGTCGGATTAAACCCGGTATATATGAAATTTACTTAATGATAATATAAAATGAGTAAATTTGATAATATATAATTAAACAATACCTTGATAATAATAATTAATAAATAATAATGGTAATAATCGCTACTAGCTCAGATAACTAATAATAACTTGTTCCTCCTTCCAATCACTTTAAATATATCTGCAAAACTGTGTGCATAATTTTTTGCGATCTTTTCTATTTAAAACAATTCAGGATTTGTTCATTGTGTTACTTTTGTGCCATGTGTCGTCCAATAGTACGAACGAATCCGTGGAATACTAGAGAATAAAAATATTCTCCTTTTCAGCAAGTTTTCATGAACTAAGTATGCTTAAGAAACAGAAAAAGAAAGGTCGTGTGCGGAGTCATAAGAGAAATTAGAACGAAGTGAAATTTCTCGTATTTGAAAAAAGAAATCAGCCAACAGAAAGACACCCGGTGGAATGTAAGTAAAATGTACCACGGTAAACCGTGAAGTTTTTCAGAGAGTTCACTGTAAAGAACGCGGAATAACTAACTGGGGAGAAAGGAAGGGGGTATACGATGGAACAATCGTGACAACTTATATCGTAAGGAACAAGCTTCGTTCTAACTGGTTTTGTAGAAATGAGTTCTGAGTTTCGAGTCTTGAAAACTATAGTTGCAACTCAAGTTTTAAAAGCTTGAGGTGTAAAATTTGACGTTTTCAACGCTTGAATCTTTATGCTCGAAAACTCAAATCGTTGGCTGCTATATCAACACGATAAAGTGTTATAAGATTATTATTACTATTACTGTTAGTATAATATTATATTATTACTAATGTTATTAGTACAATATGATATTATTACTAATAACAGTAGTACAATATCGTATTACTACTAATACTATTAGTACAATGTCTTATTATTAATATATTATTATAATATTAACATTCTACGGAGTTAATGAAGCAACAGGTAACACGATTTTCGTGCATACAGGTTTGAGTGTTGAAGGCTCAGATTATGCTTTTAGAACTTCAAGGCTGAAGTCCAAACTGAGCCTTTACGGTTGAACTTTGAAGCTTCGAAGATTCGAGTTTTTTACAACACTATTTTTAATACTCGACTTGAAAACATATATAGTGCCGGCCGCAGAATCACAGAATCTATTATGCTGAAATGCTCAATCACGATTAAAAATGTTATCCAGGCATTTACATTCAACGATCAGAAACAATCTGTGAATATATCTTTCATATCTGTTCGTTGGAGAAGGAAACAATGTTTCCTAAACATAATTTTATAAAAAGTTTTTTATAACAACTGATCGTGATTTGACTTCACTGTGGGCCAGCCAATTCGAAACTAGAAGACGCAGTGCAAAAAGTGGCACGAGAGAACAGGAATGTAATATTCATAACAACATATATAAATAAAAAATTTCATAACATACCATTAGATTTCATAACCTATTTGTTGAAGCTGAAGCGAATCTAAAGAAAGAAGTAGTAACATAAAGTTTGAAAACCATCGTCGTAGACTGTTATTGTGAATCAAGCTATACACGATTCCACGTATGCAAGTTCCTGTGCTTACATTTATAGCCGTGATGTTCAATCGAACGAACAAGAAGTTCTATAAATCTGCTTTTCCACGGTAACTAAAACGAAAGCTTTTCTTCCGAAAATATTCGAATCTGGTCGTTTTCATCTAAAGAGGATTATTTCGTCTCACGGCGCCAGCAATTTCTCATTAAACCCTGGAAATAGTTAGCGAAGAAAATTTAAACGTCGGGAATATTTAGAATGTGAGATTCACTGGAGACGCAATAATGAGATTTCAGTTTTATTTGACTTGTGAATGTATATTACATGCAGAAGTGTGAAATGATTAAAATATGAATTATTATATTTAACAATGCTTTTGTATTATTTTATTATTGACTGTAAATGTTATAAATGTAATATTTTTATTTTATTTTATATTAAAATTCTTATAAATTTAACAACATTTTATTTTGTTTTGTATTGAAATTATTCATTACGAAGTTGTTCTCTTTTGGTTTCTGTATTTGAACATGATATCAAAAGTGTCGATTATTTTGTTTTGGAGAATTGGAATAACGTAAAGGAAAGATTACTTAATAATAACTATTACAAATTATATTTATGTGAAATATAAGTACCGACTGCAAGTATTTCGTGAAATAATTTCCTCCTATTCTTCTATCCTTCGGATTTACTCTAAGCGCATCAAACTAAGGTGAAACGAAGGAGGAACGAAATTTCTTACTTTACACGGTGGAAAATGGAGGATCGACAGTTATTTCAAGTAGGACAGCGATTTCAAGGTATCAGAGTCTTTTTCGAACTGGAACAGAATCCCACGTCGCTAGATCAAAAGACAAACCGTTATTCGAAATCCCAACATCCGATTCTCAATGAACCAGTACACTGAAATAAGATTTAGCGTAATAAAAGTAAAAATCCCGTACCTCCTACAATTGCCAATGTAAACGTGAATTTAGGAACTTTTTATCTGAACATTGTTCCATCATGATTAGTATTTTTATGCACTTTTAGTATTAAAAGAAAATTGTCTTTTAAAAACAATTATTATCTACTTGTTATATAGAATTTTATGCCCATACAAATTTCACAAGATCAAGCGATTTAATACAATAAAAATTTTAAAGTAAAGATTTATATAGTGATTACTGGATTGTAGACCATTATGCAAATTCTCAATTCGACAGGTCATTTTATGAAAATCATAATCAGGGAAAGAATTTATTTTGCCAATTAGTAGATTATCTATAGTAAAACTACAGTAAGAATATCATCAATGTTTATTAACGTAAACGTTTTATTATACATATTCTGCAAATACTATAATATAAATGCATAAAAATCCACAATTTATATTTGTAACTAACATAACAATACAATAATTACATTATTTATAGTATTTACATAATTGTATGTTTTAAATAAACATCATAAATAAATTTGTGAAATAATATATTGAGTTGCAGTCGAATTAAGCTGATGATGACCCATTCCTGATTTCTTCATTTTACAATTATTAAAAAGGTAATAGATGTTTCTCTGAGAAATTGTTAAAGAAATTGATTTAGCAATACGCAAACTGAATGGTAAATCAATTCAAGTTTCAATAGATGCATTCTTAGAGTTCCTATAGAGAAAAAGGTCTATTTAACTGCTCGGTAGATTTAGTGTTAAACTATGACACTGTGTCAACTAGATCACCGCATAAAGTTGGTAATGTAATAATTATCTTTTAAAGTTTCTTATTTTTAGGGTGCAGTAAAGTTTCTTCTAACGTCAGAGGTTTCAGCGTCATGTGTAACTGGAGATCCTAAACCCCGATTCTCACTAAACGAACTCGCCAAACAGAAGCGCAACTCCAATCTCGGGAGAAACGCAATCTCGAGGGACAGATCGTCAATTACTACAATGGAGGCAGATTTTAAGGTACCACGGCGTCTCCTCCTGGAATTCGACCCTAAATCTCCAGAACAAAATGGCTGCGGTGCATCCACCTCCAGTCATGCTGCGGTTTAAATCATAAGTTCACCTGTTACCCAGCAACGGAAATCACCAAGACAGTTTATACGGGCACCATTCGAGAAATTCTTGTCTTATACATATGTACGCTATACAGGGTGTCCTAAAATAAGTAAAAACATTTTAGAAATGATTTCAGGTGATCTATAAACAGTTAACTCTTTTCTTTATAAGTAAGAAATGAGACTCGTGAAGATTTATGCAGTTTTGAAAATGAATTTAATGAATGGAATTATTACTTTTTTCTTTTAAATACAAATTAAATGTTATTTTCGTTTTGTGAATATTTAATCTTTAGAATAAACGTATATTTACAATGAATGAAAATTCTTGTTTTTTTAGTTAATTATTAAGGATAAAAAAGTTTTTTAACACTAGAACCACCAAATGGGTCAGTATGGCCCGTTCCTGATTTCTTTTTTTATAATTACTAGGAAGGTACAAATTAAGTATAAGCCAATTGAAATTTTAATAAATACACAGTTATACATTTTGTGAAGAAATTTGGAAGAGTCAGTTCAAGTGCTTGATAGTTTTAGTGTTAAGGAGATGTGAAAGATTTGTAAAGCAAGGGGTTAAAAAAATTCATATAAATATACACTAATATGCGTAAGTATTTGGACTTTTGATGTAACTTTAAAGTATTTTTTTGTACTGCAGTTCAACATTATTACGTATAATTAAAGTAGACGTAATGTTATATTTTTCAATTATTCCTAATCCATTGGCTAGCAAAATTTAATATCATCTGTACAACATTATAGTATATATAAATCCGTAAGTATTTTCTTTCAGTATCTTATGTACGAGTTACCAGAAATGCAAAGGAATCATTTCGAAACTTTGTTTTTGAGATATGAAAAATTCAATTTCTAATAAACTTTGTTTTTGAGGTACATATAAAAAGTTCAATGTTTACCTAATTATAAGACAAATAGGAAACGTGTTTATATTGAAATACGTTTATTAACGTTTAATGTGCAGAAACCATTCTTAAAATATTTACTATTTATTCTGGGATACTGTGTATACGTGGTTGCAAGGTAAAACGCCCCAAGCGACATGTTTCCCATTTCAAGATATCGCAGTTGAAAGTTTCATTCATCGATAACTTAGAGTAAATTTCGACATTTTTCAATTCTTTTCTTTGCATTCCTTGTTAAATTTTTATTTAATAATTTCATAGTTAATATTATATCGCTGAATTTTTTGTTCAATTGTAGGTAACTTTAACTCTCTGTTGATGGAATGCATAGAATCATTTGTTTTGCCAATACAATGTATTTTTCTTATAGGAAATAGAAACTGCTTCAATATATTTTTTTCTTCGGAAAATATAGATTGCATTTCGTAGATGTCAAACATTAAATATTTAAATGGAAATTTTTCAAAAATACGTCTTATGTTATTTTATAACCGTAAATATACGGATTGCCTATAAATTTATTGAATTATTTGATTAAACCTACAGTGTATACAGTTGAATTGAAAATCAGTATGAAATATGTTAAATCTGGATTTGATATAAATAAGTAAGGAAGAGAAAGATTTCATAAAAATTCAGACAAGGAATCAATTGTCGTATTGATATTACATTTAATTGAAAATTTATAAATAGTTCGTTGTTAAGAAATTCCGTAGACAAAGTTTTAGGGAAAAATAAATGATAATCGTTTAATCAGACTAATAAAGAACATAAAAAATTAATTTCATGAATTTATTTTTATGTTTATTATATGTACTCTCGTATTATCTCAAGACCTTAACTAAACTCATCGTGTTATTTTAATTATTATTGAATCAGATTTTTCTTTAAAAATCATAGACTGATATCGTATACTTTGCAAATACTAGTATACACATTCAAAGCTTTTCTCCAATACATAAATATAGAAATTTCTAAAGCATAAAATGTTATAGGATTTTGCACTCTTCCTAAATATTTTCGTTGTATTTTGTACATTCGAAATTTTATTGTGTTATTTGTTTCATTTGTTTCATTTACTACACTGCACAAACATTCGTAATCCACCCGTCACTATTGACCACCCTTGTTACTCTGACTACGTACGCTGGCATTGATTGACGGGCGCGCGTGACAAACCTTGTCCTCCTATGACACAATAGAGTACTACTTGCTAACTGAACTGCGAACTTGTAAGGTCCTCATGCGTCGAGAGCTTTTAGTAAAGCCACTTCTGAACAGCAATATTAGACGACAAAAATCAACCTGAACAACGTGTCACTCCAGCACGAGTGATTAATCACCACGGCTACAGTACCGTCCTGACTTTGCTCATAATGGAGTTACGGGAGTCTTTTGGCCTAAAAGCACCTTTTTAGCGTACTCTATGGAACTTTTTCTTAACCCTTAACAACTGAACAGTCTCCGACGGACACATTTTTCAGTTGATTTTTGTTGATTTTTATGCGACATTACTTGGCTCACCTTAACCGTTTGAGCGTTACACTGTCTAAAAGTGTCACTCTATCGGTTCGTAGAATCAAATTAACTTTATTTATTTGACTTCCTTTTAATTATTTATTTTTATTTTTGTTATTACCTGCTTAGAAATGGAAAAACGAAACGATTGTGCTATTTATAATTTTTTCATGTAAAAATAGAACTATTCGAACTGGTTTTTGCAAAGATCCGTGCATTCAAACGGTTAACACTAAAACTACCAGACGGGTCAAATTGACTCATTCTTGATTTCTTACTTCTGCAGTTATTAAAAAGATAACAGATGTTTCTCTGAAAGATTATTAAAGAAATTGATTTAACAATACTCAAACTGAATTGTAAATCAATTAAAGTCTCAATAGATGCATTCTTGGAGTTTCTATAGAGGAATTTCAGAAACTCAATTTAACTGTAGGGTAGTTTATATACAAATATTATATAAAATCATTAAGCAAGGGGTCAATATTATGACTGACCTGCGCGAACGTCAGTTAAGAACCCGACGTAGGAGCTCAAAATATTAACCTGGAAAAGAAAGAAACATTCACATTCCCTCAATTCAGTTGAAAATTCTCAGTATACAACTAACTCGCAGGAGATTAAGACGAACATGAATCAACTTCGCGTTTTCGAGAGTAACACTTTTCGCCAAGGAGTCAGGTGAAGGACTTCCTCTCTCCAAATGAGCATATCAGTGAAGAGTACGAAAAATCGTAACGTGTTCACTGAATCCGAATAGAAGTAGTAGAAACACGAGAATAGGTGGTTAAAATGGCCGTTCGTCGCTGTCTTAGATCTACTCAAAGCTTTGACGAAAATTCATCCTGCAAAGAGCATCGACTTTGGAATGCAAGCTTCATGTTGCACCGCAGTTCCTTTATACCGTGTACTGTCGGTACTTATTTTGCATCGGACAGAGTGATTCGCCTTTCACCTTATATCAGGCTCACCTTCATTTACAACCTTCTGCGACTAACACGAAATTAATCGTGCTTTTCAGTTTTTCAGTGAAAAGAAAATTATACGTTTAAGGGTAAATTTCCGTTCAAATTTTATTGAAAATGGAAAATGTAATAAGCTGTTAAAAATTATTTTCCTTTTTGCAATACTTCGAGGTCTCTTTGAAAAATGATTATGTTTCAATTGGTGTAATTTTTTGTGTGCGTTCAATCTCTGATATACAATGACAATTTTGTTATTATTATATACTTTTGAAATGATAATGTTTAGTTTCAAACAATTATTTCATTTTTAAGTGGAAATTATTTTAAAATCAACCAAATAAAAAGAGATAGACAGGAATTTACTTTTTTGGAGAAAACTTTAATAAATTACAAATATTATATGGACATTTTTAATCTTTTGGAAAATGTTTTTTACGTATTCATAATTTGTCACTGACGTATATAAATTGCAATTAAAAGTTAAATATTAAATAGCATAGAATAATAATATTTTGTGTATTTCTATAAGTGAAAGTAAATCAATAATTTACATATACTACTCTACACAATATTATATTAATATTGACACCGGTAATGTATATTTTCTCTTCTTAAAATATTTTTAGTGAATTTCAAATATCATCATTATAAGTGGTGGTCATGTTAGTAAGAAAAATATTAGAACAAATAATTCTGAATCAACTTAAAGATTAATGCGTTACTCGAGATTGCGGGTTGCAAGCTTGTCACTACTTTTACTTAAATTTAGGAAATACGTCAATCTTCAAACGTAAATCTCGCTTCGACTAGTTCGTCCCCTCTCCTCCGTTTTTCTTGCTTTGCTGTAAAGTGATTTCGGATTTTTTACTACAGGAAAGATTTATGTTCATGGCCGTACTTGTTTCCTGCGGTTGGCAAAAAAGTTCACGAAAATATAAGACAACATTAACACTCTTATATTTCATTCATATACGAAAACATATTAACAATGTTAGAATCGAAATTTGAAAATGTAAATTTCTAAGAAAGTTCTCTTCTAAACTTTCTACATAATAAACACACAAAACAATATAAGAACAAATATTCTAATATCTCTACTTACGAAAAATAATTTATTAAAAGTTATTAACTATTCAGTTATATTGTTATAATCTATCTTTTCAGTGACTGCGATAATATAATAATGGAAATATATTATTTTGTTAGAAAAAAATTTGGATCACCTTCAAATATCAAAATCATCACAACATTAGTCTCTTTGAACTATGTAAATATGTTTTTCCATATAAATTCTTATGGTCAAATTAAATTCAATTAAAATACATTCCTGTAACTTTAGGTGACTCATTCTGTATACAGTATAATAATAATTAATTACCAGGTAATAATATACAATTATTTCTTACAAAAACTGTTTTA
Source organism: Nomia melanderi (assembly GCF_051020985.1). Taxonomy (NCBI): domain Eukaryota; kingdom Metazoa; phylum Arthropoda; class Insecta; order Hymenoptera; family Halictidae; genus Nomia; species Nomia melanderi. The sequence goes on from NC_135009.1 coordinate 4,109,853, forward strand.
CATTGATTACTTTAACATGCAAACACATAAACATTCTCATCGCTTTTTCGTATGTAAGTAGGTATATAGGTAAATACATATTATATGAATTCGCTTACACGGTTTACTGGTTCGTCGGCTCTTTTAGTGCCTATCGCTTCGTAAAATCAATGCTTTCACACACATAATCCAAGCCTAATAGAAGAGACAGCTTTCTTTTTGGTCTCTATATTTCAAAATGAATTTAGAAAAGTTTCAGTAGTGTATACTTAATAAATGCAGTAAAATTTAGAAAAATTTTAATAACGTGCATCATGAATCATGCAGTAGCGAAGAATGTCAATATATTCTAATAAATTCCTTATTGTACCGATTATTAAACAATTGAGTTTCTTATAAAATGATAAAATAAATAAAATATATATTTTTATTATCATTCTTCATAAATTAGTTTCTGTAATTTTCAGACTTACTTTCTTCACATTAATTACACGTAAAACGAGAGTGGAATCACATACACAATAAATTCCTTAGCGGCAGAGTGCTACACTAGCATAACTAAAAGCCTAAAACATAAACATCCGTTAGAGTTAATGTAAATTAGTACTTGCCGTTTAATGTAACGAAAGACAAATGCTATTTTTTATTATATAACTATTTGTAAATATTATGTACAGTAGACACAAACAAATACAATATAAACCATTAGTATCCATAATGTGCTTAAGTTTTCCAGACAAATTAGTCTTCTCAATTCGTTGTAATTAAAATATATCTATTCCGTAAATCTTGTATTATTATTCACATAACCAGTATATTATTATGCAATAGGTATTATTAAGTAATAAGTAATGCATCCAAATGTTGGCGGTTACTAATGACTTGACTGTTAACCCCTTGCCCTAAGATTTATTTCTCAATTATCATCGATACAAGTACTTTGTCATTAATAATTTATTAAGAAAGAGAATAAAATGATAAGCGCATTATATATCAATCTTTACTCCAAAGAATAATAATTGATAACAGAGAAATAATATTTAATTTGTATATTTGTTCGTATGTGAACTGAACAGCATGAGTTTTCAGCGCAATCACGGCAATAGTAGGCCAGATCAACTGAGGGCGTAAATCACCGTTTTGATCATTGTCGACGCCGAAGATGTTCTCACGCGCCCCTGCAATCTTTTACAGCGACAGGAATAGTTCGAATGAAACACTGTGTTTGAGGAATGTGTGAATTTGTATTTATTAGTGTGTGGAATAGTTGATTGTGTAGTATGAGTTGCGACTGTCGATTGACGACTGAGAGTGTCCACCGGAGACTGATCAGTTGTGAGTGGTTGTCGAAAGACGACTGAGAATGCTGAAGACTGAAAGTGTCTACTGAAGATTGATGAGTTGCGATTGTTATCTGATGACTGTTGACGATTGTCCGAAAACTGATGTTTAAAGACTGACTGTCCGCCCAGAGGGAGGATGTCCAAAAAGTAGATTCGCGGCAACTTCCAGAACTAAGTGGTGAGTTTGAGGGAATGTCATTGGACGATGACATTGTGGAGGAAATGTGGTATGAGTACGTGCAACAGTTGACTACCTGGTATTAATGATTATCCGTTCTTTATCGAAATAATAATAGTTATGACCACGAGACACAACTTCGTGAGCTGGATGATTCTGTGCTAAGAACAGTATGTGAATTGGAGATGGAAGTCCCTTATGATACAGGGACGATTGACTTGCAGGAAATTTCCAACTCAGGTTGTGCTCCGTCGCATTGAAAATTGAAAGTTTCAATAATGAGTTTATCGCAATGACTACTGAAGAATTAATAGCATTGAGATGCCGTTCCGGAAGTTGCACCGCGAAACAATTTGAATTCAAAAGAATCGAGTAATATTCGTGATTGTTGTTGACACGTTATTGTAAGACAAGGGGTTAATGTGCCCACCTTAAAATAAACTCAAATAAAAAAAAGCAAAAAATACAGGATAAAAAAAAACAAGGCCGTTTAACCCGAATAAGATAAATCCTCGACAAACATATTTCCTGGCATTCTAAATATTATATTTTAAGATTTCTCTGTACGAAGGTCCACGGCAATTCATTTGAGGAGGTCGCACGCCGCAGCCGCTTTAGAATTTCAGCTCAGCACAAAAGTGACGGTGGCGTCCTTCCTCGTATCAGGAATCGCATTGTTTTCTACCTTTTGTTTCTCACTGACTTGACGATCCCGTTTCCCGGCTATGCTTTTACGTTTCTGCCTTCTTACGGGTGCTACGAAGACGCGGGTTTCCGTTCTTTTCGTTGGAACCTCAGTCTTTCTCATTTTCATATTCTCCTCCCAAGAATCGAAATACTCTCACTTGACAGACATAGAGGTACGAGTATCCCTTTGTACTGTAAAATTAAATGTCACCGCGAATTACATTAGAGTACACGTAGCTTTTAATGAAATTTCAAAAATTCTCATGCATACTAGAGCAAAATTCAGATTGAAATTTCATTTCGTCCTTTGCGAACTTTTATTAGGAGTTTAAACTGCTGAACAGAGTAATTAGTGATTACCATTTCATTCTTTAGCTATTGTTTAATCTACCATTTCAGAAAATTAAATAAATTTGTTCCTAGTTGCTCTTTATAAATAGCAAAAATAAAATAAATCCGAAATTTGCAGAAATTACGTACCTTCTTCTATGTCGTTAATTTTAGATTCGTTTTTTGAAGTCTCAGGTAATATTTACGTGAATTCATGTACAAAGTTTCCGTATATAATAATACACACTAGTAGAGGATTTGATTAACTTTTTGCTGTAAAATCGTTAAGCTGTTGCGCTAGAAATTAGTTCAGAGATTTGGGCAAATCTTGTGAGAAGAATTTTCTATTTATCTATTTCACGCAAGTATGTACACTAATTTTCTTTATTAATCATTTTGTATCGAGTATTACATTTTAAAACAATGTAGTATCTGTAGAGCAATAACACTATCCATGTTTATAAGGCGTCACCGGCAATTTTGGAACAAAAACATCTCAACGTGAGCGTTGATCGATTGAAATAGTTTGAAAAGTCTCTCGTTTTGCGAACAATAAAATAAAAAAATTAAGTGTGTACTTGTCGAATGCGGAACGAATACATCTAGGGTATATTTTAACCAGTTAACTGTGGACTTTAGTTTGAAGAATCTCTCATTGCGCGCGCAATCAAATCAAATAATAAAGTGAATACTCGTTAAAGGCAGGGCAAATGAATCTATAATACATTCTAACAAAAAATTATAGCGAAACGAAGAAGAATTACATGTTTATCTGAAAAAATAAATGATTCGTCGTTGAAAGAATTAATATCATTTCAAGCTTTAAGATGACCTGTGTACTCGTCAAACGCAGTTAAGTGGTTATATACGAAACCTTTGTACATGAATTCACGTAAATATTATCTAAGAATCAAAAAGACGAATCTAAAATCAACAACATAGAAGAAGAAATTTAATTTTGCAAATTTGAAAATTATATTATTCCTACTAGCTATAAAGAGCAACTAGCAGAGAATCTTTTTAATTTTCTTTTATATTATAACCAGCCATCCTCTACGTGAAACCTTTTCAAAGTGATTGCGTTTAGTTATAAGTTTACTACTAGGTAGAAATTTCTACGATAGAACTAAATGCACTCGACAGTGCATAAATCATTTGGCGTCTCCATTCCCAAAAAAGGACTTTTATTATTTCATTCCCTATGAATCTCTTTGTTCTCCGCCCTCGTTCGACACTGCGACGTCGCTTGACAAATGTATGTCGCCCCCCTACGCTTTTACCTCTAATAAAAATTTATGACCGTCACTCGCAAAACATTTTTCGCGCTCCAGCGATACGCGTTACGTTTCCGGCGGCTGTTGTACTTGGAATTCTTGTCTTCGAACCGACGTCAGTAAACCAGTTCAATCTTTTCTGGACAACCCCTCGTTTATGCCACTCGGTATCACGAGAATTCATGCAATTCAAGATGGCTGGTAGCAAAGAGAATTTAATTTACAACGTAGATCGATACAATTTTTACCGTTTAAAACTCTTATCAGAATATTGGACAGTAATTTTGCATGGTGCGGTAAAACTGCGCGAAAATAGAAACTACGAAAACACAAATTTTATAAATCACAATAATAATAAAGTATAATAATAGTAGTACTAAGTTCATAAATCCTAATGTTAATAGTAGTTTTATGAATCATTATGATAATAATAGTAACGATAATTTTATTTTAATAATAATTTTAATAAATGGGCAAATTGATCTATATTTTGGTTAGTAGAAATTTTACCAGGTATTTTTGCGTAGTTTAAGTTGTAGTTTAAGAATAGGAAGCAATATTCTTCTAAGAATATCATTTTATCGAATACTATATTTCTATGGCTATTTTAATGTAAAACCAAAGCAACACAAAGAAGAATCACATGTTTCTGTGAAAAAATAAAGAATTCATCGTTGAAATAATTAGTATCATTTCAAGCTCTAAGATAATTCGTGTACTCACCAAACGCAGTAAGTCGGTTGATCAACGACATTATTATAATCGATGCGATAACAACAAAAACAGACGACTAACGATCAGACTAAATCAGAAATTTAATAAAGTTCTCGAAGTAAAGGTCATCTACGGCGAAAGAAAAGGGATTTCGACGACGGTCGGCGAAGATAATTAAACCGCAAGTAAAAAATTCGATATCGAGGGCGGTCTGTCGTACACTTTTTATTTCCTCTTCGGTATCCAAAAGAAGAAAGACGAAGAATAAGGAAAATAGACTGAAGAGTTCTCGAATTTCCGATACACCGTGCTTGTTATCGTAACCACCAGCGTCATAAAAACCGACAGGATCGATAAAAGATTACACACCGGCCCGAAAGCGGTGTACAAAGTGTAAAATGTAGCCGTGGCGAGGGGACCAGGGGTTGCGTGCTAGGAAGGGGTGGACGGGGGTGGTCGGCAGGAGATTATTATCGGACCACGGTATCGATGTTCAGCATGTGGAAAATTACAGTGAATATTATCTGCGGCCGTGGGAGAGACCGGTTCGCACAAAAGGATTCAATTTTCTTGGGAAATAAAGACGAAACGATAACAACGCGGAGCAGAAGGATAAGGAAAATAAATTCGCGAGGGTAGGAAGACAAGAGAGAGAAAGATGTGCATCGCCAGTCGGTGTCTCTTCGATCGTTCATGCTTTTTTTTTCTTTTTCTTTGCCTAGCCATCAGATCGTTTCGCGGAGTTACTTTCTCTGAAGAAAAATATAGGGGGATAGTAATTCTCGACGATAAAGCAGGAATCATTTGGGAGCGAGCAGTAAAACTGTCCTGTAGATCAGCGACAAACACCGGCCGGTCGGTTGGTCTTTCATGCCATTATTCAGCCCGTGTAGTTTTCGTGTTACTAGAAAAATTGAAGAAGCATTGGGTTCAACACCGATTGATTTGGTTTGGCAGATATGTGAGGTTTTCTGATGCTTTCTTTGTTTTTAGTTTTGGTAGATTGTATTTTTGTTCTGTTTTATGGTAATGTTGGTTTAAAATTGACGTTCTTGTTTATTTATTTTATTTTGCTTGGTTTCAGAGGATTTTTGGGACTTTATGTAGGTAAGGAAATGTGGTTGTCGGTGTAATTTTGAAGGTTTATGGGATAATAAGAAATAATGGACTATTATTTTTTCATTTGTAAATGGTTAAATTTAAGAGTTGATACCACATTGTTAAAATTGTGAGCGATGACACTGAAACATATTTCCTCCAATTCAATATCTTACATTTAGTGTTTTGGTTTTTACATGGATTGTAAATAGATTTATAGGTAGATCTGTAGATAAATTTGTAGATAGATTTGTAGGTAGATTTATAGATAGATTTGTAGGTAGATTTGTAGGTAGATTTGTAGATAGATTTGTAAATAGATTTATAGATAGATATATAAATGGATTTATAGTTACATTTATAGATAGATATATAAATGGATTTATAGTTACATTTATAGATAGATATATAAATGGATTTATAAATACATTTATAGATAGATATATAGATGGATTTATAGATACATTTATAGATAGATATATAAATGGATTTATAGTTACATTTATAGATAGATATATAAATGGATTTATAAATACATTTATAGATAGATATATAGATGGATTTATAGATACATTTATAGATAGATATATAAATGGATTTATAGATACATTTATACATAAATTTATACATAATTGTACCAACCACCTTGTTGATGTTGGCGAACGATCTTATTGAAGTCTATAAGGTACTTGGTTCAGCCATTTCAACATGAAAAGTTTTATTTACATTTTTCATCGCATGTATTTGAAATTGGCGCAAGTGTATACCTACTTATATATACCTAATCAAAATTCACTCGATTCGCAGACTGCGGCGATGATTTCTGTTTTACTACCTCGAAACACTTCGTCAGCTAGTCGCCGCTCTGCTACGTTCTAACGTATTAGGATTAAGGTGGTAAAATCTTCGACTGGTCTGAATTCCGACGCGGAGGTGTCACCATTAAGTCTTATATTACCGACAGAGCTCACGATTAAACCGGGTTCAGTTTAGGACGATATAAAACACACGCCGAGGAAGCCGTACTGGGTTCTATCTTTAAGAGCAACGAAATCCTACCATTTTGTCCACACGTGGAAGCTGTAAATCGCGGTTTCCTTTTTAATTCTGCTGACGATGCGGTCGTTCACCACGCGTTAAATTTCATTGAATCCAAATCCAAGGATGCCCAATTATTTCAATTTGCTGTGTTGAATGAGTCGTCGACAAGAAAAAATTAAATCTGAATCGAGTAATTTTGAAGTCACTTTTTCTGTCGGTTTTCGAAATACCTAATGTTGCAGCTTAACACTAAAAGTACAAAGCAGTTGAATTCATTTTTTGAAATTCCTCTATAGAAACTCTAAGGGTGCGTGTATTGAGACTTCAATTGATTTAAAATTCAGTTTGCGTATTGTTAAATCAATTTCTTTAATTATTTTTCAGAGAAACATCTATTGCCTTTTTAATAATTTCAAAAAGAAGAAATTAGGAAAACAAGAAATCATTTTGTCCCGTCTGGTAGTTTTAGTGCTAATTTGAAATTCAATTTTTAGGCAATACAGCGGGGGAAGTTTAGAATGAAAAAACAGAAATGTTGCATAGAGACTAATTTAAGACTAATCGTACCGGCACAATGTATACACTTATTCTTATGGTAATTAATAAAGTAAGTGGCTACAGAAGAAAGATAGATAAGATAGATAGACATCTTTTTCATGACAATAGAAACAAACGAAAAGATAACAATTAAAAAACTAACTAAAAATTAAGATTCAAAATTTTGCATTTTCTTCCGTTCATTTAATTTTATATCAATTTCTATATTATCCGATTAATCATTTTTTTAATTATTGTCGTTCCGTTTGTTTCTGTTTCCACGAAGAAACATTTATCTTCTAACTTGTTTAACTTTCTTTTGCAGTCACTTATTTTACTTATTTTAGTGTTAAAATTCGTGGTTCTATATTTTTGAAATTATCAAAATGTAACAAAGAAAGGCTTTATTTTGTGTTTTCGACTTATTTCTTTGCATATAATACCTATATATGCATGTTTCTTAACTCCAAGCCGTACAATAACGTGTGAAAATAGTGGCAAAGATTTTCGGCAGAATTCAATTTAAATATTATTCTCCTGTTATTAATTATTATATCTTAGAGCAGATATGGACATAGAGATGCCTAAACTTTTCCTCTTTTTTCATTAAACTATTAATTACAAAGTTATTGTATCGATTATAGTTAAGAAATAAGTCGTAGGTCAGGGAGTTAATTAAAATTTCTTAATTAAAGCATATCCTTAAGAGGACTTATTTTTAAATAAAAATTTATATTACAACAAAAAACGTAAAGCTGATCTAATACGATAATTTCGTGTTCATGTTTCTTCGTTCAGATGCATTCGAGCATTTGCATAGCAAATCGACACGAGTTTCCACAGAGACTTACTGCGTCGGCTGCTCGCAATTTTCGCATCGTTCGACGTCGACACGCGATCGCCCAGCTGCTGATGTTCAGAAATTCGTTTTCCTAACGATCGTGCTAAATCAAAGACGAATATTGGAGTTGATTCATTAGATTGCTGCACACGGCTTAGATGGTTTGAAATAGATTCCCAGGGATTGATGACGAAGTCAAAACGTTGGTTGCGGCGAGAAAAATACTGTTGATATAGATATAATAAGTCCAAAAAACATATTAGGTATACAATAAATAAACAATATTTTCTATCAAATTTAACTAAGATTTATATTTGACTGACGAAAAAGTCTGTATTCTTTCTGTAATATGTATTGTCCTCTTTATCCAATATCTTTCGCCATTTTTAAACTAAGAAACAGAATAACTGAATGTAAAAATTGTTGTATTTGCTTATCTGTACAATTTATATTCCTCGCATGTTTCTCTAACAAATATTCTTAAATTTTTATTTCTGCAAACTATCTATAAAGGAATTAATGTGTTAATAACATCACGAATGCAATTTAACCTCAGTTTTGATCTTAGAAATCAACTACACAAATTTAAATAAACGAAATTAAATATTTCTCTATGACAGAAATAAATACTACAAATCGTTTCCCAATAATATTAAAAATATCTCTATAGACGAAAGTTTGTTGTGATAATATTTATGGACTAATATAAAGTTCGCTACTAATGTATTAGTAACTAATAAAAACGGCATCAACCGTTTTTTAATAATATTAGGAAACATTCATGTAGGCGAAATTTTGTAGCTATAACATTTATTAATTAATATAAAGTTTACATCTTTTGATCAAATAATATAAAAACATTTCGTGAGTAAATATGGAAGTCTCTGAATTTTCGAAAGCATCTGGTAGCAGAGATTTATGACCGATGCTGCAAAATATTCAAGCGGAGGTCTGTGCTGCTTGAAATAAACTGCATGAGGATATTTAAATAGTATTTGAATGGAATTTGATTTATGTTTCGCTGTTCCTTCACTATCTCTGGATTTCTTTGTTCGAACCCCTTTGTAGAAATACCGCATGCATTGCATTGCTCTCTTACTTCGCTGTGTGTTCTAGCTTTGGCAATACGAGAAAATGAAGTTTTCCACGAACCAATAAATTTACTTTAGAATCACTGTTTTTTAATCTGTGATAAAAGAATCTTGCAATTTTTGCGTTCTTCATTTTGGATTTAATTAATTGATGATTAACCAATTAACTACGTTCGACGAGTATATACGTCATCTTAAAACGTAAAATAGTACTAATTTTTCTAACGATCCATTCTTTATTTTTTCAGATAAACATGTAATTCTTCATTTCGCTGTACTTTTTAGAAAATACAAATCTCTGCATTTCCTAAACGTTTGAATGAAACACTAATTTATAAAATACCATAAATTGAAATTCGTCTGCATATTTTTCACTTGTAAAGAAAGGAGATATATTTCATTAATTCACGTACGTATATTTTTATAACACAAACAAGAGAGAGAAATTATAAGTTAAACAGAATATCTCTACTTCAGCATCATGTCTTTAAAAAAATAGATACATAAATATATAAATATATATATATATATATATAAATATATAAATATATAAATACATATAAATATATATATATACAATTACTTAAAATTATTTATGCGACCTTGCCTTCCTTACACAAAGTCAGAGAATAACGAGTAGCATCATTGTTACGTAAATCTTATTGCACAAAATTGATGAAGAATATTAGTTATCTTAAATTACCTTAAATTACTCGTACAATTTTGTATGCATAGTAAGTAATTACTGTAATTTTTCTTGGACGTCTTCATAAATAACAGGATAACGCTGCGAGAATAAAGTACACGTTCCGAAGTGATAATCTCCTGATGTGTCTTTCGACGTGTGCTGGATCGATCGGCAGTCAAAAGAGATACAAAACGAGAGAACAAAGAATAACTCGATATACGACCGGAATCCGTATGAAATTACTCGGAGCTTCCGTAACGAGCCTTGTAATTAGCTACACCCGCAAATTACCCTCTTGCATCTCTGCCATCGTCGCCACCCTCCGCCCACCACCCCGGCAGCCGTCCCTCTACCGACCATTTTAAAGCTGTAGCGCACCGCCGTCACGGCGGAGCACGGTCTAAAGTGACCAGGATGAAGTACTAACGAATTCATGAAGTGCTTTCGAGTGCACGGATTTATTATTTCGTACGCGAGCTAGATGTTCGCAGCTTTGTACGTTAGGTATACGACCAAGGGGATGAAAATTATGAACGAATGCTCAGAAACCAATTGTTACTTCATTCGAAGCACGAATGTTTGGGTTTGTTTTTTAGTTGTCAGTAATGTCAGTAATTATATATACAACAAAGAGAACGTTGATGATTATGTGGAAAAATGGCCTATGTTATGGTCGTTATCTCAGAATTTATCACGTTGAATGCCATGGAAGTCACTGGTGACTCCCGACCAAATCAAATTACTATAATTCAGTCAATTGAACGATGATTATTTGCAAACATTTTTATTTTATAAATAACGCTACCTAATGCGGCAACATTCGACAAGATAAACGTGCAATAATAATAAAACGATTCAATGAAATAATTTGATATTACCGTGTTTTCATTTTGTGTATTTTGTTTACGTGAAATCGTGCGGCATTCAAAGTGTTAATAATGTCGTATAATGAACGTTTCTACAAGGTTTTGTTTCTTAAGTATTACTTTAGATATCAGAAATTGGGCATAGAAAAGAGAGAACGACGATAACTATGTGAGAAAATAGCTTATGTTACAGTTGACAGATCAGAATTTAATAATTTACTGATTCTGTACAAAACTGTATTGCCTATTAGCAGAAAGAGCAAAAGAACTTCCTTAAATTTTACATTTTTAAAAAATAATAAATTATTTTGTAATTATTAAATTAATATTCTCCATTTTTAATTTGGGAGAAATTGTGAGCAGCAATTTGTTTTTCCGGTGTCTCCTAAAATTTATGAAATGCAATACATGCCCCTTTTGTGAACACCCATTCAATTAATTACTGCTCGACGAATTTCGAGTTTAATTTGAATATTTATCATAATAATGAACAATTTGACAAAACTGAACATTATTTGTTTATTTTTCTCTCAAATGAAATATTAATTGTCTATTATCAATCTTCAACCTTTAAAGTAAACGTAGACACAGAATAAGCATCAAAGTTTTCTCCTTTTCTACTAAATTATTAACGATAAAGTACTCCTACCGAGCACAATTCTGAAATAAAAAGTAGGACAACGGGTTAAATTACCCTTTTGGACGTCCAATACTATGATTACTGCAAGAAACGTGGCGTAAAAACCAAGGTGGCCTCAATTTTTTGATCAAGGATTGTATATCCTGTTTGAAGTGTACGTTTTCTACGGGGTAGTAGCGACGGCGCTGCGCGGTGCGCATTTCTCATTCCTCTGCGTCCCGGGTTGCTTTACGTCCTTGGAAAAATCCCGCTGTCAGCGTGTTACACGGCGCAGTGGCAGTTACAGCGACACGGATGAGAACGCAATTTGTACGCAAAACCGGGACCACGCCCGGTGAAATATTTAACCACTGCCTGGGACTGCTGAAGAAGGAAGAAAATGAAAACGCGAACGAGGTACAATAATCGTTAATTACGGGGGCTGCCAGTCTTTGCGGAAGATCTTTACGGGAGTCCGCACACGAACGCTGCTGTCTAATTCTTGGCATTCAGGGATGAAGAAAGTAGCACTTCCACGGATGAAAGAGGGTAATTGGTTCTATAACGATAACCGTGTTCCGTCGAGTTTCGAGTGCGAAAAGAAATTCGAGGGGAGATCGAAGTTAACACATTGCCGACCGATAATGTTTTGCTAAAATTTTCTACAAGATCGGCGGTTGTAAATATACAGAGCGGATCACGAAGTGTGAGCAGCTTAGATTATTCTGCTGATAGTGGTCCAATCAGAAATTTTTTCAACTAAAATAACATGGTTCATAAAATTTTTGTGGATCTTTTTTCTTCAGAGTTATTAATTTCTTCGTCGAAGTATTAACCCTGCGTTCACCAGAAGTGTTTAACTGGAAATACTCAACATCTAATGAGATACAGATATTTTCTGAAATCGACTTGACGAAAAATCGCGTAAAAACTGCGAAACAAAACTATTTTATTTCAAATTTCACATATTGGTGCATTATACAAAGTTTAATATCAAATATCGAACTATATAGTTTTGCTTTCTTAATTAAATTGGCGACTGAGTGGCGCTTTTGAAGGGCAAAAGACTAAGTGAGAAGTTAAGCAAAGAAATTAAGCCTAAGTTATAGATAATTAATTTGAGAAAACGACCAGGCAAGAATCAGATTGTTGATTCATTGCTGATGTTTTTAAAGATGACATTACTGGTGGCCCCAAATTTTTAATCAGGGATTATATGTCGTGGAGTTTTCAATCTACTGGAATCCTTTCTGCTGTTTCATTTGAGCAGTAAATTATATTTATTCAGCTAATCGAATATTATTTTGCAGACCGCCCGGGAAATGAAAATAAAAAATTCCGTTAGAGCTCGGGGATTTTTATGTTGATAAAAAATGAAACAAAGTGGAACGAAGGGGAAAGAATATTTTTCAAATTTTTTTGTAATTTGCACAACAACAATGTTTATGTTGAAATATTTGTTTTCGCTTTTCTTTTGCTACGAATTTATTAATTGAATGTGTGTGATATTGGTAGAATGTGAGTAATTGTGTGAAAGGGAAAGGGGGTGCTTTTAGATCTCCCTTTTATTAAGCCCAATACTGTCATTATTAGGGGAACTATACTGTGTAATTTCATAGTACCTAGGTTACTGTTATGGTTCTCCTTATTACACTTTCTGTGCAGAGTGATATTAGCGTATATTATCAGCAAGATCATAATAATATGTTATATATTATAATTGATACAACGCTTGTTGAAATTAATGCTATAATAAATTAGTAATTTTTATGAGAAGTGTAAACCTAGTGAAGAAATACTATTAAAGTTTATTTTTGTAATAGTTTGAAGTATTTCATTCAACATTGTTAACGTTATTACCAATATTATAATTATTTAATTATTAAGTTTAAGTTAAATAATGTGAAATATTTGTAAATTTCATATGATATGCTCAGTAAACATTTATGACTGCATTTTGTTGGCTGAGGTCTCCACGTATGAGTATTATATTAAAAAAGTGAAATGATTAAAGTAAAAAGTAAAATTAGAATTTTCCAATTCTTTCTCACCGATGAACAAAAAATCATTGAATGTAATGTTAAATATTTCGAGAATTGAAAAGTGTCTGGCATTTCGTAAATAGACGATAAATATGTTTCAAAAATGTGTTATACTATTTTCAATATTTCATAAATTGGTAACTAATAAGACAGTATCTTTCTTTAGAAAAGAAACAAGCAGCTGTTGTTCGTATAATAACTTTGGACACCTAGACATTTTTCTGGCATCATCAAACTTCAGCATTGTCATGAGAAAATTTACATACATACACATGTAATATAGACGAGCATAGTACGCATGTGATATAGATGAATACACATCGTTCCTCGCGTGTACGACTGTCGGGTTCAGCTGCTAGCTCAGCTGGCTAAGGAGGACTGCAGCTGATAAAACAAAAGAACGGGGTGGAAGATGAGGCAAACAAAACAAGACAATCTTGGCAATGGTTCTAATCGAGTTGTCTTGTTATCGGGAGCCATGGTAACGCAGAATCATGGAATCAGTCGTGCCATCAAGACAATTGCAATTGTCACACAGAAATATATGCAACTTACAGACTTTTCTTCTTTACCTACAAATGTATGAGTCAAATTTTTATTCTATAACTGCTATGATACAAAAATATGAGAATATTCATTGTTACAATATAAAAATGTACATAAACATGTATGGAACAATAATGTGCCATTTTTAAAGGTATATTACTTGTAACTTTTATACCTAAAAATAATAAATACTTTCTGATATTTATTACGAAGTAATTGAAATATATGTAGTTAATTACTTTCCTAAATATGATACTAAAAACTCAATTTACAGATGTTCTGTGGTAATCGGAGGAACCACCACATTCCAATAATAATATTTTTATAGATGGATTTCTAGGAAATTTCAAGATCATCTTTGTAGAGATAAATTATGATTTAATTAGTATTTATAAATATTCATTCTAAATAGTAATAGAAATACTTGTTAATTCTAATTACACGCTGACTATGAAAATAATATTTAATCTTTGAAGTTGAACATTACATTATAACAAAGTAGAATGTTTTAGAAAGTTTTTTAATAAGTATTAGAAACTTTACTAATATAATCAATTAATTAATCTATTTTTTTGTTTAATTACCACAAAATATCTGTGAGAAAGCACGTTCGCAGAATATTTCTTAATAAGTATTACACTGAACATACGACGTCCATATTGTATTATTAGTTTATTATTTATAATGTATTTGTCTTAATTTGTCAGTATATATTTTATTTTTATGTTTTCTGTATTGTTATATATTATACTAAAATTCGTAACGGCAAAGATTTTTTTATTTATGTGCTCGCTACTAAATGACAGAACTTTTATCTTATTTTGTGAGATAATAGGTGAAAATGACAATTTACATCGATATCCAGCTTACTGATTCCGTACACCAGTATCACGTGAAACTAATAATAAATGCATTCACGTGTAAAATCTGGTTAATCACAAACTATGTTACTTTACTGTTAAAATAAAATAGGGATGTGGTGGCGGTGTAATCAAATTTCACAAGTTATCTTTACCATTACCATTACCATTACATTATTACCCTTATATTATAATGTTTATATATTGTATTTACATGTCATATTAGTTAATTAGTTATTATATTTATTATATTATTATGTAGTAGTTATTGTACTTATCAGTTATTATGAATTTTAAAATTAAAAACAAATCATTTTCTTGTAGCTATTAAGTATTTGTTCCTGTTAATTATCCAAAAAAGGAAGTGTTTATTATTTTCAAACTAATGTTTCCTTTTAATTGCGAATTATTATGCAGTTTTATTAGATGTTAATAATAATTTGAGATGAAAGAGGTAAATGAAGTTGAGTCTTTCCTCAAATAAATTTATTTTATCCGTTAATTTTCAAACTTCTTTCCCCGAAAGAAATTATTTCCCAAATGTGTGGAAGCTTCTGTTCGCTTCGTTAAACTTTCTGAAGTTGGGGAAAACGTAGAATACTTACACGAGAACTTATAAAACATTCTAAGCGTATGCAACTTACAGATTTCCATAACTTTGCAAAAAGTTTGGAAAATCTTTGTCGGCATAATTAAATCTTTGAAATTCTTTACAGAAAAGGAACTCTTTATAAAAATATAAAATAAATTATATATTTACAATTTCTGCTGACATATAGAACATAGAGAAGTAAATATTTTATTAAACTTTAACAATTTACATTTCAGAAAGAAAAAATTAAAATCCCCAATACATAAAAAAATTGTACTATATTCTCATTTCCATAACAAATTTTTAAATCGTAGATTATTCCCTAAAATTGTGAATTTTCAGAAACATCTATGGTATAATCATTACGAACAATATAAAATTCATTGCACAGAAAATAAAATCGTGCCTAATAACTTCCTTTTAAATTATTTTCTCAAATTATAAGTCTCCAGAAAAATTTACACTCTGTACATTATAAAAAAAGTTAAAACTGTTAATGAAGGAAATAAAATATTACCTAAAATTTCCATCTTTAAATTATTCTTAAAAATTGTTTAACTTATGAAGCATCACAAACATTTGCAGTCTATTTATTCTAAAGAGAAATAAATAAAACCCTTAATAAGGAAACCAACATTTTGCCTAATATTTTTATGCCCCAAAATTTTTCTCTAAAATTTCTGAAATTATGAATTTTCAGAAATACTGTTAATTTAAATACATGTAGAGTGTTTGCTATGTTAAAAGATTACACTTGATTTATAATGACAGTATAGCAGTATATAATTAATATTATATTAGAAACAATTTTCGTTTTTTGTCATTCGTTGTCCTGTGGTTCTAGCATGTTACAACAATTTGTTTTAAATAGACTTTATTTAATTAACACATTTTATCCGAATAATATTAATTTAATCAATTATGTTCGAAGAAGAAAATACAATTTTAATCAGCCTAGATTTCAGTTTAACCAAATTCACAGCGGTTGAAAAAGATCAATATAAATAAGAAAATGTTATCGATTACAAACGAAAATGCTTTGAAGTTTGACGTGCGTATTGAATATTTTTAACAGTATACATTAAATATATATACTGTCAGTCAAAAGTTTGGGACCAATACATCGGTTAAAAGAAAAACTTCCATTCGTTGTAAACAACATTTATCGGGGAATTGTTTATTAGTCAATTAATATGTGCATTAGTCAAATATAAAGATATGTAATTTTGTTGTTTTATTTTATATATATATAAGATATATAACTTGTAATTTGTAACGTTACGTATCAAGTGGTTCCAGATTTTTCACCGTCAGTGAATATTAATATAATTTCATATATTACTAGATATATTATTAAATGCATATATAAGCCGTTTATTTTGAAAGTGGCTTAAGTCCATTAAAAAAAGGAAAACCTATTAAGAAATAAAACCATAATATACAATTACATTTGTTGTAACCATTAACTTGATTTCTTGGGGAAATGTACTTAAACCACTTTCAAATAAACAACTTATATATTTTTAAAATATAGAACATATATTCACGTTATTTTTAAACACTAAGAATTCCTTATTAAAAATAAACAAATACCTGCAGTTTAATAATAACAAGACGTCATTTTTTAATCCGTGCTCGAATCTTATCAAGGCTTTGTCGCGGTGGGAAATCTCCAGGCAGAAAGGAAACAAACCTGCTAAGTGTTTCAGTCGTTTCCGGCGTTCGGAGGCGTTACCCCTGGAATTATTTCATTGTAACTGAAACAACCGAATGGAAGGTGTGCTTGGTTGAAATTGTAGCAACGGCCGTCCGTTTCCAAGTGATCCCATTCTAAATGTGGTAGCAGATAAAATAATGCTCGCGACGCGGGCCAAGGGACCGCTGCGAGAGTAAACGAACCAAAGGGAAGCGCCTCTGAAAACCGCCGGCGGGTTTCCGGTCCCGGTGAAATTTTTTCTCCCCTTTCTGTCTCTTATGGACTTTTCATCCCACTTGCGCGTTTAACTCACGCGAAATTTTATTCGGAACTTGAGATATTTTGGATTTTTTTAATGGTTTAAATAAACAGCTAGAATGTTTCGCCCGATTAACGTGGAATTTATATTATACACGGGTGAGTGTAAGTGGAATAAGAATTTGAATTGGGCGTGTTCAATGCAGGGACAAATTGCAAGAAGTTAATCATTAAAAATTTCAATTCATTCTTAACTGATATCGATTAAAGAACACCAATAGATTCTGTCTTTTTTTGAAAGTAAAATGTAAGATTTTAATACTGAAATTAATTACTAAAAACAACAATACAATATATATTATACAAAATATATATATATATTTTTTTTATTCCGCATATAATAATAGAAGCTAAATTGATTTCATACAATAGATTCACAACAATAATATTATGAAATAAATATTATATATTTCTTAAAAAATGGATGCGAATCCTTCTTCCTCCATTTTTGTATAATAACATCATTTACGAATAAAGAAATATATTTTGAACAGAATACTAACATAAAAACATATGATTAATTTACGCACAGTTCATCAATGACCCAACCACAGGGCTCCACCACTATTTCGCGCGTTGATTACAACGAACAGCGAATCGTCCAACGAACAGATTATAGTTTTTTCGTTGAATTGTAACATGACTGTGCGAGCCGCTTAGCATGAAGCGATCTCAATATCGTCATCTTATTAATGCTCTTTCGTTAGTCCCCTTCCACGATATTACTTGTATGTATCTGTTGAACTGAAGCGCCGTCGACATTCAATCACCTGATTTTTTCCTTATAATTCAGTGTAACTCGACGCGGGCACGTCCCAACGAATCGTGAATTTCATCCGAATTTAACAAGTATCGTTGTACATTCTATCGTCGGGGAACATCATTTTTGACGAGTGCGTCGGGCAGTTTAAATAGCTTAGTTTCCGAAATCAACATAAACGGGGATATCCAATTGAAAACGTACAGTGGATAATATCGTTTTGTGGTGAAATTGGAATGTCCCTCATACGTGAAATCCATGAAAACTTGTGGTCGCCACGTCACAAATTTTGAACGCATTTGTACATCGTATTTTACTATCTGGAACTTATTTAATATAAATATCATTCTGTTAAAGTACTTTCCTAAAAAGGAAATACTAAGCTTATCGTTCCGAGCTTCAAATTTGGTTAATGTGCATATTATTATGGGGAGAATGTGGTAAATTGTTTAAGTCAATCCTCCAATTTTATCAGAAATTATTTCTCCCGTTTCTCAATTTCTCTAAATACGACCAACCAAAGTAAATGAAATATTAGCAAATAAGAGTTGTAAAGCTCGAAACAAATATTTTCCATTTATGAGAAATGAATACTAATTTGTATTTTAAATAGCAAAATTGAAATTTTGCAAATTTTAATCTGCTAGTTTCAATTTAAATAACAAACAGACATTTAAATGACAAATAGATAAATTTTAAAACAAATAAGAGCATAAATGGTTGAAAAATATGGCTTTGAAAAGAAACACATAATTCTCTATTTTATATAAATTTATCACGCAGATGTTTTACGTAAATTTAAAGTTACTCTATGCATAAAAATACAATTAAATAATATTGCACTATATAAAATGTGAAATTCAATTTAAATTTGAAGTTATCGTATACGAAAAAATACAATTACATAACATTTACATATATACAATTATATTACATTACATTATATTACATTATATAAGATAAAAATCTGATTAAGTATTTTGTTTTTAGACTAACCACGTGTCCGACGACTTAAAGACGAAAGTGCATATAGGTATAAGCATAATATCTTCCTTCACCATATAACCTTTAACACAGTTTCATAATCATTAAACTAGTGGGATAGGGGGGGGGGGGGAGACAGAGGTGAAAGTTGATGATCAGGATGGAAAATTCGCGTCTAACGTCAGAAACCTTATTCCCGGACGAAGATATAGCCGAAGAACATAATTCTCTACGGTGTGCTGCAGCTCTCGCGATTGCAGCCGCTCCCGACACAGAACAGTTTGCCCGAAGAAAAGACCGGTGGAAAGAAAAGCGTCTGAAAGAGATAAATAAACAAAACGGCGAACGCGCAAGAGCTGTGCAAAGCTTGCAGAAATTCTTGGGACACGGCACGGTCGAGTCGCTGCTCGAGGGCGTCCTCGTTGCTTCGTTTTCGCTTAAAATTGATCGGTTCTAATCTCACAGCAACGTCCGACAGAGTAGTTATTCGAAAATCCTCTGAGAAACTTAACAAATTTTAACCTTTTACACTTGAGAAGCCCTTTCCAGTCGCCATTTGATTTGACAACAAAATTATTAAATTTAAAGTTCGATATTAAATTTTATATTATGTATCAACGCATGAAACATTGTAATAAAATAGTTACTGTATCAGTGATATACTGTATCTTGTACAAAAGCATATTTAATTATTCTTTTTATATAGGTATATTTATTTTCAGAAATATATTTTAGCGTTTGTTAGCTATCAATAATATCTATAATGTAGTAGTTCTTTTTAAAAAAGTGAGCTTTTTTAACAACTTACCGCATTCCTTTCGTAGCAAAGATAAAAGGAAACAATTAATTATGAAATTTAATTATTAAATTTGATTATGGAATTTAATTATTAAATTTAATTTTTAAATTAATTTTAATTTTACTTATTAAATTTATTAATAATATATCAATTATTTGACACCAGAATTGTTAGGTTACTCTATTATCAAGTCATTTACGATGCTGAACATTTACATTCGACATCCGTTAGGTCATGAATTATAATTGCTTTCAAAAAATTTGGAAACTCCGACCACCGATGACCGCCATGGTAGTCAACGTGTTGGCAATAAAAAAACGCTAACGAAGTGGATAAGACACGAAGTTCGGTAAACATTGGCGTGTTTCATGAATTCACGGAGCTTCTTGTAACGGTGCCCGCGCTTATTATGCAAATCCTTTGGTACATCAATTACAGCAGGCAAGTCTAGGGCAGAATGTATCGTCTCCAATCCAAACTGGCTGGATCGTTTTTCCCGGCTGTCTGGGATTGTAAATTCTGGGTTTTATCTGAATGTCAGAAATCCTTATCATCTGTTGTGTTTAACTTTCAATGTCGTAATCATATTTTAAGGAGACATAAAGATGACAATCTTCAGAAAGTTGATACACATTCTGGGCTTTTATATAATGCGATAGTTTTGAAAAATGAAAATTTTATTACTTTTTCGATGATGTGAATTCAGCTTTAAACACTCATTAATGTAATATTAGGACGAATCAAAATTTTCAAGTGTTTCGAAATATATTGAGATACTTTCAATAAAAGCAGAAGTAAAACATACAAGTAATGACTCAGAACATGAACTCAATTTGATTATACCATACGAGTTATCTAGAAGTTAGTATTACCATCAAACAAATTAAGTTTCTGTTTCTTTAAAATTTTTAAATAACACCATAAAAACTTATTTATGCAGAATCATTTGCAATTTAATCATACATCTTCAACACTGTAGTTTTTTATTTGCAATGGTTCATTATTTTGCAAAATTAATGTAAAGAGTAACATATGAATATAATAATTTCAGATTTCTATTCATATAAGCTTGCTCCATAATTTCAATGTTTTCAGATTTACGCCTTGAATTGAATTTAATTTATATCATTATACTTACATAACTATGTTCTTATAATTTATGTCAAATATGTCATTTAACTGCCTTCAACTATATCGAAGAGAAATAACACTGCTCTCAAGATAAAAATTACAAAATTTAATCCACAAAGACTCTAAACCTAATCCCTTTCCTTCACAGAAATCACACGTATATCCAGAGGAAAAACTAAAAATACACACTTGCAAAAATAATCCGAACACGAGCATCTCAGGCAAGTCTTTTGTTCCCACGTCTCTGTTACCCAGTTCCCTCCATAAAAACCTTAAAAATACTACCCCGTTTCCCCCAATTCTTCCCGAAAGACTTTCACCCTTCGAAAAACAGAAAAAACATTACTTCCAAGCAATTGCATACGCCGTCTCCCCCAAAAAGAAGAGGGGAAAAGCAAAATAAAAGCGCACAAATATTTCAAAACAGTCGGACACGGCGACGATAACCCTGGCAAGAAATACGGCGACAGACATTGTCAAATAACTCGTGCGTCGCGTGGGTGGCGAAGGACAGGGGAGGAGAAAATGATCTCGCGCGCGAGCGAGAGCGGGTGGGACGCGCAAACAGGAAGCTTCTGCGAAAGAATTATTTCGGGGGCGTGAGGGAAAAGCGTAATTACAACGAAAATTGCTTCCTCGATTTATATTCTCGTCGGAAGGAGTGGGCGGCGGTGGGTGCGGCCGAGAAATGAAAAATGAAAACCCGACGAATCCAGCGAAAATATCACCGGCGCCGGTTAGCAGGCGCACTTCGACCCCCGGTCGGAGAACAGCGGCAGAATCGGGGGTCGCAGGTGTTAGGAAAATTTCTCGCGAAGCAACTTAACGACTCCGGTAACCCAATTCTAGTCGAATTTCGCCAATTTGCAGCTCACCTCTCATTTAACTTTCGGGACCAGACCACCGAGCAGCCACCACGAATCAAGCGACTCTTTCGGTCTTCTGCACACGTGCGGCGACAAAATACGATTGGTGTATAGTGCAGCTCTGACGAGATGGCAGCATTACAACAGAGTCGAAGTAAGGACTGACCACGTTGTGCATGAGGTATAATTTTTTTGCGTAAGATTTATGGCGATGAACCTTTCCCCTAATTCTTCTTCTTCATTGTTACGTACGGAGTTTTCCTGGCACTTTTCCTTCTTCTGGAAGCTGCATGCTGCTCCAGGAGAACTCGTTTGTACATACAAAAACCCTAACTTCCTCGCAGGAGTCCGCCGGCTGGAAAATCTAGCCTGTGCATACTCGTACCCCCCACCACCATTCTTTCTCCCGTTTTTAGTATACAAGGGCCACCGACTTGCACATCATCGGATACATTTCGAGTCACGCAAGGCGAGAGATACATAGCAAGATCGGGTTCCTAGTCCCTTTCAAACATAACGTAACAGTATATATAATTACTGCTGGAACCACTTCCGCAGTTCTCAATGCGTCAAAAACCGAGAGAACACAACTTAGAGTCCGCGACATAATACAGGTTGATAATTGTACTAGATAATTTTCATTTCGCATATATTTAAGTGGTTTCTTCTATTTTGACTTCAACCTTATTTAATGATCACATCCTTTTGAAATTCCATATTAGTACATTCCTACAACATGACACTTTTGTCGCTCAAAGTGTAGTTCATTCATTTTTAAAGAGTTACGGGGCAAAATCATTCCCTACTTCCAATCGTAGCACCCAGTAGTGAAAGAGACACTGGCTCAACTTTGATTTGCTACTTCCAATCGTAGCACCAAGTGGCAAAAGAGATGTTGGCTTATCTACGATTTTCCTCCTGTTAACAATCCTTGGTCACGCAATTACATCGCCAGTCCTCGACTCGTAACCCCATTTTCTCTTAGTAGGCTTACTGGTTAGAACACACCGACGAAAAACTGTTTCGCAGCGTTTCAATCTGGTAGGTAACCCAGATTATGGATAAGGAATAGATAGTAAAGGATGTTGCAAGAATTATTAAACCTCATATTATCCACGCGCGGAAAAGTCCGAGCGGCAAGACAACTCTTCCACTTATAATGTTCGAGCCGCTTCAGTCTTATATGGTTATTATTGGCGGGCGGGAAAAACAGAAAATGGAAACGAGATTGAGTGCAACAAAGTAAGATGTAACGATAGATCGAAATTTATAGTGCCACCCATTTCATTTTCTATCGTTACATGACACTCAGTCGCACTGAATCTCACTTCTGTTCTTTGTTGTTGCCGTATAGCCAGTAACGATCATGCGTCGAAGACTAAGGAGACTCGTGAATGGAAGAGTTCCTCTGCCCTTCTGACTTTTCAGCTTGTGGGTAGTTTGCCGACTCGTCGCAGCTGATCTACATAATTCATAGTGTACGCATGACGATAAAGTGATAAATTCATTTAGGTATATCGATAGATGACTGCATTGAATTAATAACTTTCTATGCCAATATTCTATGTCAAAGAATAAGTCGAAAATATAGGATAAACGTTTTTCATTTAAGACTTCGTTTCTGAGAAAGTCGACTTCAAAAGTCTATTCCGTACACGTAAGTACACTCGACCAAGTTTTCATGATAGTAATAGACTGAAAGTAAAGGTGTATACACGGTTGCCTATCACAATTGTAATATTTTATCAGATATTGAAGCAATAAAACTGTGCATTATAATGTATACCGGGTCTGAAGGGGTTAAACAGTTAACTGTGTTTCACGAGTGCACACGTCATCTAAAAGCTTGAAATGATACTAATTCTATCAACGATGAATACTTTATTTTTTCAGATGAACATGTAATTCTTCTTTTTTTTGGTTTTTTATTAAAATATATCCTAGATGCATTCATTCTGCGTGTGACAAATACACACTTCATTTTTTAATTTTATTGCACACAAAACGAAACATTTTCTAACTAAATTCCACGGTGAAAAATTCAATATAAAATGTTGAATAGGGTATTAACACATGAAACATAGAAATAAAACAACTCAGCTCTATAGTTTGTGCAAGATCTTTCTTTATGTAAGTTGAAAATAATGTTGTTAATATTTCGTCATAAAATAATGAATGTTTCTAATGGAAAACATTGCCGAGTGAATTGTCGAAATAACGCAATGCAACGATTCGTACGCGGAAGGCCTAACTTTCGGGGCCAGACCACCGAGCAGCTGCGGCGAATCAAGCGATTCCTTCATCTCCCGAAATTTTGTCGTGTCTTGAGCGGTTCGCTGCGTAATTGTGTCACTCTTAAGTGGAAAGAAAAGTTGCGTTTCGATTTTGTCGATTAGCGGGTGGAGGACGCGTTCCATCGTACCGGAAAGGAGCAAAAAATGGGCGACATTTGGGGACGAGGGATGAGGTGGTAGTTCAGAGGGAACTTCTTTCCTTTCGACCCAAAGGATCAAACGGGTTTTCGGGGAAGCTGAAGTTTCAGGACGATTAAATTAGAGAACTGTGTAATGCAGGATGCGGCGATGGCGTTTATTAAAGAGCAGGATATTGAAAGGAAAAAACGGTTAGGTTGGAACATTAGGCATTTACACGACGTCACGTTTGATTGTAATAATTGGATTGAGGAATTTGTTGAGTTTACGGGGAATTTGCGGGTATAACCATCTATTGAATGTGTACAATACGATTATGCATGTAGAATATTCAAAATATAATTATTTTTAGAATATTTGTTATGGAAAATCATTTTCGATATTAACACATTATTGACCGGTGACGAGTTAGCTCGTGTTTGCACTTGTATTAGCTATTTCAATTTTTGAAACGCAGGGCAATATAAAATACTGCAAAAGCAAAACATTCGAAGTTGTATAAAAGACATGTCAAAAATTTCAATTCATTATGTATAAACAAAATATATCGAAGTTTATTTAGATTGTTTCACTTTCATATTTATTTACGGAATAATAACCGGTGATATGGGATAGCTTCTACGTACAATTGCCAGCCAACACAGTGTTAATTATATTCTTCTAATGTTATTCTTAAGCTTCAAATTTGCATGATGATTCGTTGTCTAATAATAATGGTTGATTTTTTATGATCAGTAGACTGTGAATTTTTGTGAATTAATGGGAAATTTAGAAGTACAAAGTTGCATACAAATATGGTGTAAAAATATAGATATATAAAGTTTCCAAAATGTAGTGCCCTTTGTAATGTTTTTTAAGAGAAAATTATTTTTTATTTTAATAGTATTTAATTAATTGTGTTCTTAGAAATTTTAATTTGCATTAAAGTTGGCACTTTAATGATCAGTATTGGAATATATTTTAAACGAGATTGAATGCATTAATTTTATAAAAACATGTATAGGTTACATTACCTCTTAGAATACTTATGAATATATGCACGTTTTATTAAATATTAATTTTTTCATACGTAAATATTCCTTCTTTGACGTTTTAATAATTATTTCAATTATTTAAATGAATAAGAGAACACAACAGGCAAAGCCAAGCACATATCCATTTATATGATTATATTCACCTTTTAATTCAATATTCATTTTAATGTGCCATGCTTTGTCATTTATTACGGCTTTTTCGGAATACT
Organism: Nomia melanderi; assembly: GCF_051020985.1. Taxonomy (NCBI): domain Eukaryota; kingdom Metazoa; phylum Arthropoda; class Insecta; order Hymenoptera; family Halictidae; genus Nomia; species Nomia melanderi. The sequence goes on from NC_135009.1 coordinate 4,135,408, forward strand.
GCCAACTAATTTAGTAGTATACTTATTATAGGAGCATATCACTTTTATTCTTCCACTTCCTGAAATGAGTTTTTGTTACCATGAGAACTTAAAGGAGCAAGCTCTCGTAAAACAGTCCAGAGATCCTCGACGGGATTAAAATCTTACGATTACAGTGGCCACTAGATTTTTCCTATCTTTTTTCGACAAAGAATGAAAAAGCAATTTTTTAAATGTGTTTGACGACGTTATCCTGCTGAAAAATTAATTATCCTTAATAGATTTCTTCTGCCGATTGCAATAATGCCCTAACTAAGGTATTAACATTACGAATGTTAATCTTCCTTCGTCATAATAATTAACTTTAATAATAATAAAACCATAATAATTAACAATAATAATCAATCAATATTTTTCTTTGAGAAACGGCATTACTTAGAGAAAGACATTATTCTGTCACTATGTTTAAATGTTAATTTAATTCCTTTTATTTCTTTTATCAATTTTTAATTATCAATTTTATTCATCAAAACGATTGCAAACTTCGCGCCTCAATTCTCTCTTTATTCATTGTTCACAATTAAAAACTGATTTAGCAGTACATACTTCAGCTTTCTAAGATAGTAATAAATTATTCATAAATTGATCAACAAACAACAAATGCTTCTTCTGAAGAACAATATCTGTTTTAATGAAAAATATTTTTTTCACCTGTTTTCTATTACCAGTCCTTTACACGCACAAATTCTATCCTATTTAAAAATGCAATCACTGCGATAAATTTAAATTTTTTATATAATATCATTGATGTAAACAAAAGATAACAGATGATAATACAGAAGTCATCGGCATCTTTGTTCAAAGTATCTGTTAAGAAAGTTTTACGAATCAATTAACTATTTCTATTGAATTGATGTAAAAGTTTTGACGTTTTTTTTATAAGAAGTAAAAGCAATAGTTCTCAACTGTTCTCTAGCTAAACCAAAACAGTAAAAACGAAGAAAGAAATATCCCTTATTCACGTTATAATAATTTGAAAGAAGATGTTATTTGTCCCAAAGAGAAAAATTTCTTGTTAACCACGTTCAAAAAACGTCAAAATTTTTGCATCAACCCAATACATTTAATACGATTCAAAAATATACAGAAATATTTTGTTCATATTACATATGAATAAGGAATTATTTTTGTGTTATTAGTAGTTTTATTTTAATGAAAATGCTAGATGCAGGATTAACGTCTCCCACGATACTTTTTGAAATATTTCCACCACAATGGTGGCAACTTCTAGCACCCAAGCTATTTTACAACGCCGTCTTCATCAAGCTCCTATCCACGAACTAGTTAAAAATGAACGGATGAAAGCGTTAAGCTCCGTTGCAATATTTTTCAGACAACCCGGCAGGAGCTACGGAGTGAGTAGCAAGCTTCTTTACGAGACCTGAAACCAGGAAGCGCGTTTACGCAGTTCCGAGTTTCAGGTTCTCAATTTTTCATGCGTGCAACATTGACCGAGTCATTTCTCTTGTGATATATTATACGTTCGAGGGTTCAATAAACCCTGGAAAGCTCGGTAAATTATACAGATGCTAGGAACCTCGATCAAACGCTATGTATATTTTCATTTTTCAAACTGTAATTAACGCTTATTTATTACGTACGTTTATTGCAAATTAATAAATTGGAAAATTGTTATTTACTTTGAACATTTTTATCGTTATACATGTCATTCATTATTAATTAAACATTTTTCAATGCCTGTAGCGGAAGATTTTTGTAATTCATTTAATTAAAATTTAATTATTACTGCATTTATCGAACATTTTAGAATTTCATTTTTAAGGTATTTTTTAAATATACATTGAGCTTTTTTGACATCGATATTTGCACATCTATCTTGAAGGGTTTCAATTACAAATGAAGTAAAGTTTAATTAAATTAAATGAATTAAGATATTCTTAATTTTAGTAATATTATAACATGTAGATGGAGATCTTACAAACTTTGGGAACCTTGCGTTTAGCGGATACTTTTTATTAAGCAATTAGCTTTTATTTCTAATCTTAGAATTAAAGAGATTTAATACCAAGTATTTATACACGAGTTATCTTTATGACAAATATTATGAATATTGATTTTTCATTGCTATAGAGATAATATTAAAGCTTGGGAAGATTTATTATTATCCTTATTTTGAACATAATATTACTTGTAATTATTGACGCAGGCGTAGAAAACATTTAAGAATTTCTGTAACTGTATATGGAATATATTATTACCTCATTTGCCAAATTTCAAAAAGAAATTAAATATATCACAGTTTTGTTATTCTCATTGCTCTTACATGCCTAACAATTGATAAATACAATACAAACATACAAATCATTACTTGAATACAGATATTCGTATAAAACCATATTTTTTGAGATTAATTTATAAAGTTAAATAATGAACAGTAATTTCATTTTCTTCCAAGGGATGATAAGAAATTAAAAATAAAATAGAATTATTGTTCTCGATTCTAGTTTCAAATATTTCGTATTCCAAACATTCGTAAATACTGGCAACTCAAGAATATCCTTAGTTGTTCATTAAAGAAAATAAAAATTTTAAGTATTCAACTATTGTACTTTAACAATCTCTACTGGATCCCAATTGTGACAGGAATATCGAAGAAACCAGCACCCTTTCCCACGAAAAAACAGAAATCTCGTTTAATAGTTTCAAACGAGTTTACAATACGGTCTAGCCGTATTGTCTTTAGGAAGTTTGCAGCTTGCTTCATTTCAGCGCCGAAGGCAATTAATTTTCTGTTCGTTCTTGTGTGCGTGAAACAGCGTAGTTCTGTCGTAAACCGGAGAACAGCAGAAACCTTAACACGGTTTCGAAAATACCCTCTACTACCGAGCTACATTCTCGGCTTGAAAACATCTACATCGCGGTAACAGCGCCATTATTCTTCCCCTAGGCGGCTAGAAAAGGATGTATAGCGACTCAGATTTCTCAGTTATGAAAAATGAATTTTCAAAATCTAACGGAATAGTCTTTTGCTGTTTATTGCGTTGTTTAAGTTTTTATGGGGAAAATTCCTGAAAGTTGGAAGCACTTTCTTTTCTATGGAATATTGTTAATTAATTAAAAAATATTAAAAAATATATTAAATGACTACATGTTGCTTTGTACAATTTCTTTCATTATTTTATTCTTTTATCTTCATTTACTGATAATATGTAATAATTGGAGCTGTTCCGTCCGATATGGAACACCCTTACAAATATTCTCGAAGGTTCGTTATGACATGGACGGGACAGACAGTTTCGTTTAGTGTTCATTCTTTTTTACTACTCTTGAGTCGTATTTACTTTAACCGACATATTTATCGTCGCGCCAGAAAGCATTTCTTTTAGTTCACGTGCAGTGCATACAATAGGCATAGAATTTTGTCTCGGTCGTCTTACTAACCGACCAGGTCATAAATTCGGGATTTCCTAACGGTCGTCCAAACATATGGACACCAGTGCTGATAGACAAGTTTCGACCTGCAGGAAATCTCTGCAAGCCAGCGAACCCTCGAGACCCCCCCCCGGACACACACACACACGTACACATACCCATTGCTATCAGCCCCGCTCGAAAATGGGCTGAGCAAAGGGCGTTAGCCAAAAAATGGAAAAGCTGCGCCGATTGGCTTAAAACAAGGAAGACAACATATTCTGAGACTGACACGAGGTGTCGACGTCGGTGACGAGACGAAACTTCGTCACTTCTCACGATTCATCGAGTCAGTAAAGTTATATTCAAAAGGACGTCGTTCCTTACATACACACCACACACTAAAAATACTGTTTCACATTTTTATAATAAATTAAAGTATTGGTTAAAGTAGCAATTCTAAAAGCATTCACCTTAAACATCTCACTATCCACTGGCCGTTAAGTCAGCGAGTGGAGCGGGGCATATAATGAAAGTTTCTTTCAAAAATCTTTAAATAAACCCTTTGCTCCCGCATCAACAGGAGCTATTAGTTATAATAAATAAAACTTTTAGTCGTTAGCATCCTGTCACTGATTAGTCGTAAAACATATGTATATCTCAAACTGTCAACTGTGCTGAAAAGATTAATATTCCAGGTAATTTATTTTCATAATGCAAATATAGGCTTTGCAGTATTATTTATTCATTTATTATTCAGCAAACGTGAGAAGGTGTTTCACAAATATGCTCTAACATGCGAACGAAAAAATAAGATGAAATATTAATAATCATGGAATTACTTTGAATATATACGTGTCTTGTTATAATTCAGTACTCTTTTCATCTCAGTGTAACTATTTTTATTATTTAATTATCAATTATATAATACACAACAAAATGTATATAGGTTTTAGAGGATTTAAAATTTATAATACATTTATAAACCGAATAACATACCTTAGGGGATATTGCAGAAACGAAAAGTAATGTAAATTGAGACAGCACAATTATCTAAAAGACTCAGTATATTGTTATTTTAAATTTAACATCCAATTCGACTGTTAGCAGAGTTTCTTGTTGATACACTGGATAAGCATGCACGTACGTATATCATAAATCAATAGATGTTTATTAATTAAAACAATTTGATTATTGGATATAAGAGGATTCCATTAATTGCATTTTTACATGGTCACCTGGAAGTTCTCGTCGCCACCTGGTGCATTAATTAAAATTATAGTACTCAGCGCAATACTGCTCGAATATTAATTAGTTTTCCGCATACTCGACTACAAATCTTTATGGCAATAATACTCAATAATGCCATTTGTTTCGTATTTACAATTGTTTACTATAAAATTTTGCCGTGGTAATAACAAACCCGTATTAATGTCGCTCGTTTCCAATTTTCTTTAATTAAAATTGTAATTAAAGTATCGAAACATCCATGTCAGGTGAAACATTGTCTATGGTCAATGTTATCATAGGTATGGAATACTATTTTAGAACTATCTTTATGATCTCAATATAATTTTGATAATTTATTTTATTAAATAACAAAAGCCGCAGACTAAATTAAATAAACAGATATAGATTTACAACAGGGACTACTGATTACAGTAAATAAATATTATAAGTTTAGATTTGCAATGTAAGTAGAATTCCTGTTTTCCTAATGAATTATTTATTGAGATAAAACAATATTTTAATGAGTGCAGTTATGTAAAAAATCATTACAATTCTTAACATACAAAGTTATGGTCGTTATGGGACTACAATACATATATAAGTTTTATGCTATTAGTAACCACTGCAAATACACTACTTTGCATTATTCATGTATCTTATTACCACTTCCGGTCAATAAAAACAAAGAAAGAAAAGTGAATTAATTCTTAAAATTCCAGAAACGTTCACTGAACCTATTTTGATGTTTACGTGCGTTCACAAATTTTTTACTGGCCATCAAAATTACAATTTACCGGCAAATACAAAGCGTTAAAATACAGTAGTACCTATTAAATACGTAAAATAAATTGATGAATTACTTAAAAAGATATATAAACACTGTTTTCGTCCTAACCATTTTTCATTTATAAATCCATCAGATATTATCGATTTTTTACGTTACCCTCCGTCGTGGTCCGTAAAGGGATAAAATAATTTTTATTAATCCCTTGTATTATAACAGCGTGTCAGGCTTGTGGTGAAGATTTTCGACATGATTTAATAGACATAAATATTTCTCGATTCATTCGATTTCAAAGTAATTGTTCTTTTGTAATCACGGGAGGTAATTACATTACAGCATTACATCACGGGAGGTAATTAGTAAAACATTCTCTGTACTGCGAACATTACTTATTGCATGCGCATAGTAGCATCGCTTATAATCTATAAATATATTAAAAAGAAGAGAAACAAAATCGCGATAGCCGTAAATATTCAAGAATGGAGGCCCTTCCCTAGCGGCCAATAGCCAAGAAAGCAATTTCCACGAAAAGCCTTGAGGAAAATATTGAAAACTGCCAGGCATCTAACTACGACGAACCGGCAGACTCTCGTTCCGCGTATAACAAGGAACGAAACCATACACATTTCACCATAACCAGCCGGCGTGGTAGTCCTGTGCATGGTATTACAGGACCAAAAGGAAACTGGTGGAAAACAAGACGCGCGACCTCTCATCTTCCAACGAGCTTAGCATTTTTACCGTACCTGTGCTTATACGCCAAACAAGAATTCGTGATATCGAAAGAGATAGGGCCCAGAGCTTCCCAGTTAACCGTTCCACAAGGCCATACATTTATTTTCTGCATTCGAATCACTGGAATTTTCCTACTCGCACATCGATTCAGCGAACGTTTGTTTCCCCGGAGACTCGAAGACACGAATTTTTCAGACATTTCATCTTTTCCTCCAGTTTTTTGCATAATTTATAAATAGAAATTTTGTTATTACGCTGTGAGAGATTCAAAAATTCATGTTTTGTATTGCAGTCTTTAGTTCATGCCGATAAATCTATGGAAAAATGCAGCAGGATTTTTTGCTATTTCTAATTTTTCTTTGCAATTCGCCCGCCTGGGGATTTGGTAAATTTTTATAATATTTATGTATGTGTTGGTAATTATGAAAGTGGCGTGATGAAACTTCTCGTTTCGTGATATTTAAAGGTTTGCGTTTGAATAAATTAAAAAATATTTGTATATGAAAGAAAATATTTCAGGAAATGTTTGATTTTGTAAGGTAAAAATTTATTATGATTGTGATTTGTGGGCAGCTGGTAAGGAAATATAATTTTTGAAGCTTAAAATGACTTAGACCATTTTCAAAATTGGCTATTTGGTCTACTGGTCAAGGTGTGTTTCTATCGAGTCATCCTATAGATAATTCGATATTTATATACTATTTTTATTTCTAAAAATAAAGATAAACAACACTTTTAAAAATCTAAAATATATTTCTCTTACTTATTTATAAATTATTTATTTATATTGGATAATTAGATTTAAAGGGTTTCGTTTGTCTTAATTATTAAAAACGTGAGAAGCAAACAAACATTTGTTCTTATTATATTCTTAAATACATAAACTGTTTATTTCTTCTGTTGTTACTTAGAACTTTTACCTTCACCCTATCTCCTTATTTATGAGAGCATTACGTAATTAATTGAGAAACATAATATTATTCGTCATATTTATCGTAATACATAATTTATTATAATCTTTCAGAGAATATACTTATTTGTTTTCCACAAAAATATAATGTAGTCACAACGGAGATAAAAATTAGTAATACCTAATAAATCACTGAATTTCAAATAATAACAAATTATAATTCACTGCTAAGTTATTATTTGTACATTGTTTTATTCATAATATAATAATACTTTCAATCGTTGCAAATCTGAATACAAATAAAAATCAGATTTTCAATTAAATAATCAACTCAACACCAGATATTATTTACGTATCGAAGTGTTTATTATTTACTTTTTCAATATTATGATGTGCGTTGAGAATCGCGTTACACATATTTGGGATAACGGCGTCATTGAATAGGAAACAAGTTCGTGTAATTTCCATTGTTTGTACGCATCGTTCAAAGCACATTGTCGCGGGATTACCAGCGCATACATGTTGTCAGATGCACCAAATACTCCGCGCTGATACAATATCTATATTAACAATCATCCAGCAGATTTCAAAGGATGCAGATGCACGTGTTCCCAAACACGTAATAGTGCAGTGTGATCGGGTATATGCTTCATAACCCGTCGCATAAGCAAAGGGGCACTGATTCTGCGTAAAAGGATAAATTTAGGTCGAACGTATAAAATAATTTTTCTTCTCCGATATCGACTTCGTTATCGGAAAAATTTATTCGAATGTCGTTCGGCTAGCGTACATCAAAGTGTGACTAATGGTGTAGTTAATGCTCAAGGAAACGTAATTTTTATAGCTGTTGAGAAAAAAGTCTCTTCGAGTGGGAAATTCTTTTTGAAAACTTCAAATTTTTGGAATTTCCATTTTTTAAATAGCATCTTTTATATTTTAGGTATCCGATTTTTACAAGAATCATAATACACTTCGTTTTAAAGAAAAAGTCCAAGGTAGAATATACGAGTGATGCATTTATCGTGATCGTTTAGAGCTGTGCCTGACTATTGTTCGTTATTTCTACTTATTAAAGGGGAATCTCATTTTATCTACGAAAAATATGGAATCTCACGAATCGAAGTCACAAAATAATTATATTTTTTTAAGTGCTGGCAAATCTCTTCATATTTTTTCGAAAGGTCATAGTCTTATGAGTAAAAGTCTACAATATCATTCTTTAACATTGGTTATTATGAAATCATGCACCTTTTAAAAGAATCTCATTTTTTCATAACCACACCACGACTTTTAATTTCTGTTGAAAAATAAAATGAACATTCGGCTAATGTGTCATTTGTATATTAAATCGGAGACTATAATAAGTATCTCAGAATACTTTCAGATTTTTACAACGCTCGAAATAATAAAAAATCAAGCTCACAACAGGTTCATATTGCTGGCTACGTTGGTAAAATTCCATATTGTAGTATATAGGTTGCTGCAAAAGTTTCGGAAATCTGGCATTTTTTATTATTTCCTCACAGCTTCACATTTTTACATCTAAGAAGTACTGACACAGCACAATGGAAATATATATTAACATGTTAAGTGCCACGGGGGTCATCAATGACCCCCATCCAAGTTAAATTACTATAATTCTGTGAATTAAACCATGATTATTTTTAAACATTTTGATATGATAAATAATGCTACCTAATGCAGTGAAATTTAGCAGGATAAACGTGCGGTAATAACAAAAGGATTCTTTCATACTTTCCCGAAACTTTCGCAGCAATCCACGTAACATACCAATAACATACCAAACATACATTTGAAAACCACTGGCATACCGTAATCACTGCCAACGCCATAGTCGCTGGCAGCCTTAAAATAAGAAATAACCTTACAAGTATTATTCCTCCGAGATTAAAAGAGAAGACTCGTGTATACCTTAAAACGGCCGGTATTTAGAAAGTTTTCGACGGTCAATTCGGAAGAAACTGAACTTGGTCTCGCGTAGTTAGTCGCGACGATACAATCCACTCCCGTTGATACTCGGTTAAGCACGTGCCCCGAATGCGAGGTATGAACGTAACGCGGCAGAACTTTAAGCACCGAAAGCGGAAACTCTCGGTTTTCGAATGAAAACTTCTCTGACTGGCCGAAAGAAAGTTCCTTTTTCCAGGCCGTAAGCGAATTGTTACCTGCACTTCGCCACATTTACCACTGATTGCCGGCCATTATCCGACTTCTCCTCTTTTGTTTGCGTAGACGCGACCACGCGCTCCTCCCCTGGACGTAAGTACTTTGTGGGACGGTTTGCATGGAGACAACGTTCAAATCCAGGGGAAATTCTCGGCGACTATTAGCATGCGCGCACGCAATCGCGAACCGAACCGATAAAACGCAAGCAAACACAATCGGGTACATATTGCAGCGCTTTTCAAACGCTTTGCTGGCTGAAAGAAAAGGCCAGCTCGCGCAAATATCGAGTGCAAGCGTGTGGGTGCGCGCTGGCTTACAGAGCTTCCACGTTGCAATATTTTGTACATCGGGAACGACGTTTTTTTCCTTTAATTGCGGAGGTGGTGATGCTTTGCGATTCTACGCCGAGGTGAGATGCTTCATTTTGTTCGAACAGCTATGAGTTTTATCAGGTGTTGAGTATAATTGAGCCGTTTCTTTTTTAATTGATATGAGTCCATTTTTGGAAGCAAATGAGTTAACCCTTTTACTTACGACATCGTGTCAGACTGGTGAAAATTTCAAACCAAATTAGAGGAATCTAAGTGTCATTTACATTTTTTAAATATAAATTAAATATTATTTTTCTGTTATTAATAATTAACCTTTGAAATGAACGCAGATATGGAATGAACATAAAAACTGTATCTTTTGCTAATAAATTATTAACGATAGAGTAGTTGCATAGATCATAGTTAAGAAATAAATGATAGAACAAAGGACTAATGATAGTTTTAGTGAGATATGGATATTCCCTTTTTATATTTACAATCACACAATAAATTAATCGAAAGAAATTTAACTGTAAAACGTTATCTCAAAAATGTTTTCTTTCAAAATTCACATTAACATTCGGCAAATTGATAAGGTTTTTTAAATTTACATTTTATAAAAAAAAACATAGCGTAAATTAGAATAATTCACTGTTTTTTTTAGTAGGTTTATTCGAGGTTTATTCGATAGGTTTATTCGAGGTATATAATACTTTATTATTTGTCCTTTGTATGAGCAAGTAGTTTTGAGAAGAACAAATATTTTATTTTCATTTGTTGTTAATACAATAGAAAAATAGAAAACTCTCACTTAATTACAAACTTCCATTATTCAAAACTTTTCCTATAGTATTATATTGTTTGTCTTCTATTTCGATAAACGATTTTTTGAAAAGAAATTATTTATTTTTATTTGTTATTATCACAATAAAAACAGAAACTCTCGTCGAGTTGCGAAGTATGAAACACTGTGTAAATTCTACTAGCCGTATGCAAATTGTGCCAGTTTTTTCGGTGAAACTTCGCCAGTGTGTTCTATATGTATAAATAAGAAAAAAAGTGTTACATAGCCATAGTAATACAATTATATGTCGTTCGAAATTTTATTAAAAAAGTTATGAGAAAAATGTGGAATATGAAGGGAATGCTAACGAAGTTTATTATAATAAACAACAATAAATCAGATTTATAGGAATTGAACTTAATCATGTAAGTTATTTTTATTATTTGAGATAGTTTAATATATTTAATGCGATCGCTAGACTGTAGATTTTATGTCTTTACAATAGAATCCTTCTGTGAAGATCAGAATGGTGGAAAGGTTAATACAGGGCAATAAGATTTTCATTTTATTTAAACCTTAACACCGTTAAGAGTAGGATCAAATTTTTTTCTAACTCCTGTTAATAAAGTTACAAAAATCAATGTTTCTGTATTGAGTGTAAACATTTAAAAATATATATATATATATCAATTACAATAAATTCACCTCAATTACAACAAATCAGTAACGTTTAATTAACCCCCTGTGGCCGTGAGGCGAATTATGCTCGACAGAACACTTTGACCGTTCTGGCTGTTTAAAATGACAGTAATTGAAGTATAAAATTATAAATTATTAATAAGAAGTAAATAATTAAAATATTTATGATTAAAGTGATTTATATAAACTATATAACTATTACTGTATTGAATTTGTCTAAAATAAAAAATTGTAAAACAAACCATAAACTTCTTTTATATACAAAATTAGTATAGCCATAAAGGGTTAACATGACATACAGTGTACGGCATAATATTGTCGTTCAACGCAATTGGTCTCACAACTCGATAAACTTAGCGAAACATGCGATATCATAACAATTTATAAAAACTTTATAAGATCAGATCATAAAATTGGACAATCTATTAATATTCTAACATAGTAGAACTAAAGTTAAAAAATGTGGCCCCCTAACGCCCTTATCTTCGTCTGAGATGATAAACGTAAGGCATTCTTAACTAGTTCACGTTTCATTTCATATAATATTCTATCGCGTAAGAAGGGGTGATAAGCCGTTACTTTGGGGCACACATGAATGCGCAACTTTATCAATAAATCAGATTTACTGTTACAGAAGGTTCGGTTGGGAATTAATATACGTGAGCTGCTATCTTTGCGACGTGCTTAACGGTTCACTGCTATTTATCCGGTTTAATGAAAGGGAAGGGGGTTGAAAGGGTTAAGCAGAATTTCAGACAATATAAATCGATCGTTCTATGAACAGCATGGGAGAAGATAAATGTCAATTATCCAAATAAGTCAAGATCGTTTATTAATTTCCGTTTATCATTTATAAAATTAAAATTACTGACTTGGATTGCAATTAAACTGCAAATTCTTACGCATTTGCATTGTATTTATCGAACGTGAAATGTAATTGAAATCGATATTAAATAATGTACAATCATAAAAATTATTTTGCATTATGATTTTGTCTTTGTCTGTAATGTAATCGTACAAGTGCAATCAATATTCCGATAGTACGTTGATTAATTTAATTAAATTATCAAATGCAAAAGAAATTTATTTCATGAAACATTATTATGACATAAACTAATAACATTATTTCAGATAAAGTAGATTAAATAAAAACTCAGATAAAAATTTTATTTGAATAACTGTTTGATTCAAACTTCATTTTGATAATAGTAACTTCCAACTTAGACCTATAGCGAAATGTTCTTTCTTACGTTTCTCTGTATAGAATATCTAAGTTACAATTTGATTTTATTATACATTATATATGTATATATTTCTTATATACTTCTTCTTAAATTTAACATTATTATTATTATCATTAATTCATTATTATTAAAACATTCAGGAAAGTAATAACAATATTTATACTGTTTCAAAAAATTTATTTACTAGGTATATTATAGTTCAATGATGATGTGATGTAACATGGAATTCTGAATCTGCATATTAATAGTTCAGAACAATAATGGTCTAATTGCTATTTCTGAGTTCTCGAGAAAAAAAAAACTTCTATGAAATATTCTTGAATTAATTAAACAATAATTTTACACTGTAATCAACAATATTAACTATTATTAACTGTTAATATTAATAATTGCAATCAATTATTTATTAATATTTAATTAATCCGGGAATATTTCTCAAAAGCTTTTAGTTCTTGAAAACTCAGAAATAGTTAGACCACTATTAATCAGAGCCACTCATGTATCCACTGTCCAACGCCGAAAGCAAATCGTCCTAACGTTGACCCAATTATGCACGGATTACAACGTTAATTTCCCGAAATTTCAATTCACCGACGGTCGAATTAAAAGGCCGAGGTAGGGGTGCGCATGATAACCCGTGCAAAGATCACCCAGATACCAGGATGAGAGCCGGAAATCCAGACAATAAATCAGCTGTCCGGCCACTTCACTTTGTTTGAGCGTTTAAAACGTAGTGGAATCTTGTTTGCGAATCAACTGCGAATCCCATTCACTCGGACGAAGATTGACGCCACTTTCGCAACGGACCAATCGATAGTATCGATGCTGCATTCCAGTTAGGGATAAATTCGGTTCAAATGTGGATTGCGTGTCTGTCTTTCGGCGTGCAATGATATTTGTTAATTACTATGTTCATCGATTTTAAGCAGGCTGTTTATTCACGAATACCTAATGATTTAACCTATTCCATGCCACGGACAATTTCGGTTATATCTTGCTTACAAAGTGCACTGATTTTTTAACATTTTGTACTGGTATGTCATGCTGCAGATGACAACACTAATTTATTCTAAAACGTTCGTCACGTTGAAAATTGTTTGAAAAAGTATCACACTTTAAAAGTTTATAAAAATTAAATCTTATGATAATGATAATAAATAAAATAAATATACAACGTTGAATTCTACCGCTGTAAATTACTTTAATTCATTTCCCTAAAAATAAATACAAGTTTACAGGCAATAACATTGAAAATACGTCAAATGTAAAGGGTTAAATGAAATATTGAGTCACATTTAAGTTTTTGGTAACTTTTATATATATGTATTTTGATATTATTTCTTTACGTCTTCGCTGCTTCGCGACGTATACCGCTATTCGTTGCCACAATATATTAGTATCATTGTATCGTTGCAGTCTTCTAATCGGCGATATGAATTATATATATACACGTATTATGAGTTTATGCATTTATATCTTGTTTCTAAGACGCCACAATGGAATAAACTTAACATTGTTCAAAAATATTTTGACATAGTGTTCATTTAATGCAGACGACAACTAGAAAAATAAATTTATAATAAAAGTATGTATAACACTTGATGTTTATTATACATCTGCAAAAGTATGAATTTGAGTGAAAATTCATAAATAGTATTTGCTAATCTAATATTCGGTATAAGAAAATTATGAGAAAGTTTAATGAGATTTTGATGTTATTTAGAAAATAACAAGATTTCTAAAAAAAAATAAAGAATTCTTTATTTATTTTAACTTTCATGAATTGGTCCATTAAAATCTATATGGAGATCCCTAATTTATTCATTTTACAGAGATGTCTCTAATTACTGATATTACTTGAAGGAAATGATATTTTAAGGCATGTTGAAGTCTGTTGAAAATATACAATAGTGTTTCTAGTTATTACTGCTTGTTTATTGATTTGTAATGAATGATGCACTGGCATGCTATACGTAGAATCCACATTTCAGTGATCCTTTGAAATGCCATACATCGTTCTACAGTCACGATGTACGCTCGAATATTCCAATCCAAAGTATACATCATATAGGAGATTCAATACTAAGTGTCATCACTATGGTATGGTTTTATAGGTATACAGCAATGTTGATAGCAAACATTAAGCGTTGCATCGTACCACGTTTGCATCGAGTAATTAAATCGCATGGAGAGATACCGATATATTTTCTGTTAATAGATTATGAATCTTCATGTAAATTCATATTTTACTGATTGCTATTAAAGAATATAATTACGACGGAAAATAATTTTTCGTAACGAAGATTGGAAAAAACAATACAGTTTGGATATTTCATATATTTTCTTCTATCGAATGCATTCCGTTTAATTTTTCAGTTTCAAATTTTTTATAAATGCATAAAAATAAAAATATTATAATTGGGATACCGGTCCTATTTTTCCACAGGGAAAGATTGCTTTCATTAAACGTAATATTTATTAAAATTTGATGTGATTTTTACATATTTAAAGTGAGTAATATTATTATTAAATATAACATTAATCGTGGAAAACCAAGTGCACGAATACTGTATAAAATCAACTTCCTCTTCATTATTCTTGTGAAATATATTTAGTTTGTAGCTACAATTCATCCTATTTATCTCCTTGGAATTTTTGTCTTCGTAACCAATGGTGCATACTTTGAACATAATTTATATCATTATAATCTCTTAACATTAATTTTTTTATTTCGTTTTGTAAGTGTGAAAATATAAAAAAATTCTATTTTGAAGTGGTTAATCATTGTTTTGATTTTTGTAACTTCGCACTCGCTTTCTTGGAAGAAAAACTTATCACGAAATATATCATCTTAAGTAATATACGAGGGGCTCAGTAGAGAAATGCTGCAAGTGCATTTTCCCAAACATGAAATAGTGCAGGAAACGATGTATAAGGTCTATATATATATATATATATATATATATATATATATATATATATATATATATATATATATATATATATACATATAACAGAAGAAGAAATAATGCAGAATTGCAAATTTGTAAATATGTAAATAATGTTTCAATATTCGCGATCGTATAGATTATTTTGTTAATTTCTTATCATAAGATTGTTTCATTAGCTGTACTAATTAAAATCATTTTAACCTTAATAATTTATCAGAAAAAATGTCTATTATGAGTTAATTAATAACAATTAATAATGATTAAGTGTGTGTTAAGAGTATGAAAAATTTGTCTTATGTCTACGTTAATTTTAAAAATTAATAATTGATAATAAAATATATCTTTTAATTTTAATTCAGAAAAATATAATGATATTTATGTTTGCTAACTTACGTTAGTTACTTACTTACGTTCATTAGGTATCTAACACGATGTTATAAGAAAAAGGATTAATATTTTACGCCATAAATTATCTATGGTTAATTCGAATATTGATTTTGTAGAGTTAGGAAACAACGTGACCATACATTCTGTACTTTGTATCAACGTATTTATTTTACATAAGAAACGCAATTTTATAACATCTTTGTATAACGATGACTGAGCCATTGCATGAATAAAACAAAAGTTGTTTCTAATGATGTAGGTATTGATTGAGTTGCTATGTTATTTATATAACATATTAATTTTTAATCACAGCAAACTATACTCACATGTATTTACATTAACATTATTATTCCCGTAAACAATATTTTTAAGAATAGAAAGTAATTCTGCATATAACTCAGCTACCAAACTAAGCATAAACAATTTAAGATACTAATATGTACTATATCGGTACAAGAAGACATTGTTAGCAGATGACCTAATAAGGTACTGAAAAGATCGAAATAAATATTCACACGAGTTCACGAGCTCGTATAAGTGCCTCATTTCGAATGGACAACTGAGTGATAAATTTCAAGAGTACCAGTATAAACCAAACATCAGAAAATTTGTCCGATAAATAACAACAGAGCAAACATTTTTAACTCCTTGCCCTATGATTTTTTCCCAATTACGCTCAACAGAGATATTTTATTGTTCATATTTCATTATAGAAAGAGGAAAACTCTACACTTATTCTATGTCTACGTTTACGTAAAAACATTAAAACTAATAATAGAAGAATAATATTCAATTCGGACTTGAAAAAATTAAGTGATATTTATATTTCTTAAATCCTATTTATAATCACCACGAGTCTGGCACGGTAGTGTAAGGCAGGGGGTTAAGTTCCATGAAATAAGAGGATTAATGTAAGTTATCTCCCAGGAAACTGTTCGTAAAATCAAGAATATTTCCACGAATCATTCAATACCAAAATTCAATTATTTGTGATATTGATTTATTGATGACATCAATTTACTCACGTAAAAGAAGCTGCGGTACGTTATAATTAGCAGACTCTTGTTATAGAGAAACTATACAAAATAATACTGAAAGCAACGAATAAATAGATTGAGATAATTACCACACGATATCATGACAAACTCGTGATAAGGGTTTCAAATGAAAATTAACAAAAACAAATGTCACTCAATTCTTCTTGAATTCAAATTACCAGTTAACTAGGTGTATACACTCAATGATTGTACACGTCATTTTGAAACACAAAATTATACTACAAAACTACTTCAAGAATGAATTATTAGTTTTTCTAGTAAACAAGCCAGATAACAAATGAGTGTATTTTTCACACAAATAGCACATTCTCCATCAGAATTTTCGTACATGTGCAAAAATTAATCCACATTGCATTCAAGAAAGTAACATGCAATACGATGCGTTCACGCGCAATACGCAATGACGTCGTCTCCGATCATTCTAATTTATTATTTAGTACACGAAATAATATAACGTTGCACATTGTTAGATTCGTCTCGAAACCCTATTAAAAACTATTACATTATAGAAAAAAGGACATACGATTTTACTTAAAAAAATTAACTTGCCCTTGATATCTCCTCCAGCTATCTAGCTATGAAAATAATATTAATACTGCATAATGTGTCCCTTCATATCAAACAACTCTTATCAGAACATTTATTTTTTAACTTCAATACGTTACGAGATATTCCACTGTACACACTCAAACGACACACCCTGTATATATAAACGTATGAAAAATAAATGGCACGAACTTCTAGGACGACGTAATAGTCATATGTAATAATACACAAAACGCTGTGGCAGTGAATGTGTTCAGGGACAAAAAGCATAATCGTTTTGAAGGTTATTCCGTTCGACAGGAAATTACAAGCACGCCGAATTTTCAGTTTCAATCGAGCGCGTTACCATTGTCGCTGAAGGTATATACACGAACTCGATCGTTCGGACTGTGACTTTAGATCTCAAAGGATTCGATGTGTGGCGCAACTTCACCTTTCCCGTCGTCTTTGCGAGTTCGTTTTCTTTGACGTTGAAAGAGGCTCTCCACGACCCCGTTCTCTTTGCAGACGTGCGTTCTTCCTCTTGAAGTATAGCACGCTTGTGGTAAGAAAATTCACTTCTTGTTATTGTTGTTTTCAACAAGACAGAAGGCCATAGAAGTCTTCTGGAATGAGCTGCGGTTACATGTCTCCATAGCTTTTATCTTCGTGGTATACTTTAAAGTTATTCGAATCAACAAGATGAATGCTATTTTAGGTATACGATTATTAACGTTGATAACTTCGTTTGCGTGATTAAATATAATTTAAATATAAATAAATATTGCAATAATAATAATAGCATAAAGATAGTTTAAATATAGATAAATATAATAATAATATATAGGTATAATTTAACTGTTAATGAATACGATAATAGCAATATTAATATGTAAGTAATAATAATAATATACATATATTATAATTTAAATATAATTGAAATAAATATCAAAGAATATGTCAAACAGGTAATTTTAACGTATTTACTCGGTACAAGTGACGCGAAAAAAGAAACTCGTGATATTAAAAGTTTCAGAAATAAAAATTATTTACGTATTCAGTGGCTGCGATAACAATTGACACTATAAAATTTTAACTTATTGTACCTGCTAAAACGTGTAAAACAATAAAAACTGAACAATTTTACTTTAGTTTTACGAAAAATCTTTCAGTGTTTATGGTTCTATAACTTCAATTTATAACCATGTAATGTGTACACGAATTCCAAGTTTTCATTAATTTCACATAATAAATTTAATAATATTCATACGATATTAAAAACTAATATTAAGAAAACTGTAATACCGTAATAAATAAAATTTGCATAATTACAGTATAGTGTTAAAAACATGTCATCACTGTAATAGATAAAATTAGCATACGCTTAATAATCCTAATATAATGTATGCTAAAAAAGGAACCATTGAAAGGTCCCTCAAAAAATTACCTGCCACCATTTTCAAAGGTGTAACGTATTCATTGTGGAATGATCCATTGATGATTTTACCCTTCACCTATTCAATGATCGACACGTTTACGTCGAGTTCAATTGCCAATGGCAGGCCTTTCAAGCGGATTCAAAGAACAGTCGCTACGTAGTATCAGCGCGCTAAACGTGAACAAATTTATCAGCTTTCAGCGCGGGGATCGTTCTGCCATGGACAAACATTATTCCGCTTGGTCAAAGTTGTATCGCGCTCGTGGAATTGAATTTCGGTCTGGTTACCCTCTCGCCGAAGAAGCGTATTAATGGAGAAGAAAGCCGGCGTTCGCTCGTTCTACGTGTAATTACAACCAACGTCCGTCTAACTAGATATTATCAATTACAGTTGCTTTCCATTTTGTCCCCTCTAATTTTCGTGCAGTTTGTTAGATCGTTTGCGAAACGTTGTTCTCGACGTGAAAGAGGTAAGCGGACGCGCCTCTATTTCAGAATAGGTAGTGCTCTCCTTTGAAAATCACGTTCACTTCAGTAGACCGTGTTCTGTTTCGATAATCACATCTATTTCGCTATGTTCTTCTCTTCTCTTCTTAATAGATTGGTGAAAATGACCTGAGTTTCGTGTAACTACACAGTCCATATGGTTAGTTGATAACGTTCATCTTGTAGATGGTGGTAGAGGAAAAAATGAAAGAGGTTTGCAGTGTTTTCGGAGGAATTACGATGAAACTTAATTTTTTATGTAGAATAGTAAATAATTATTTGCAATGTACGAAAATTGGTACAGAAGTTAATTTAATTATGTAAATTGAATTGATTAAATGTACTTTTAACGAGGAGCAGTTGGAAGCTGTATGAAATACAAATAATTACAATGTCTATAGAACACAAGAATGTATAGAATATAAACGAAGTTATTTAACAGTTATGAAATACGATTTTATGTGTATGATTTGTTGAAGATCTACTAAAAAAGCGTATTTGTAAACGTAATCACTAATCAGACACTTGAAAATTAATTTAAAAAATTGAGACATAAAAGTTTAAAGTCCTATAAAATATTAGATAACTACAAAAGTCAAAAGGAAATACTTTTTCACGTTATTGTTATTATATTTTGCAATATCATCATTATAATTCGCTTTCAATACTGTAGCCATTTTGTGAAAGGTGAAAAAGGGTAATAGAGGAGTACAACCTTTGCCCGACTACCTACATTAGTCATAAACTAGGGTCTGCGTAGAGAGTGAAACCGTTGCAGTTTTAACGGAAAATGTAGAGGAGAAGACCTGCTGTTTTAACGCGAGACCCAAGGCGTTTTCCTCGACTCGAGGAGTCGACGAGCGAACGCCTAAAACAGCGTTCCCGAGTCTCAATAAATTGCATATATAGCATAACGTTTTAATAATCTCTGAGTTTAGCGCCATGCTCGCCATTCCTTGTGCTCCATCCTACAATACAAAGATTTGTTAGATAATTCTTTCTGCAATCTATAATACATTCTCCAGGCTCCTTAGGTCCTTCATCATTTGATCACTACTTATTTCTTCAAATATGAAATCATTTATGCAACAAGGTAACATTTATGTTAATATAACAACTTAAAAAAAAACAGTATTAAACTAAATGTTTGCAAAAATGAAATGCGAAAGTAACGCGCGACATTAAGAAATTGATTAAAATGATAACAAAACGAAATGGAAGCGATTCAAACTTATTTGATCACCTATTATTTATGTTCAATCAAAATGTTTACCATTGAGGTAATACTTATTGTTCATGTTTCCAACGGGTCAGTATATTTTTAACGTTGACAGAGTATCCAGAAATTTTCGATCGATGGTTACACAGCTGTGCACGAACACGGGGCAGGGAGGCAGAGGGACAAAGCTGACGCAGGTCCCCCGATTCGACAAGCTTTGGCCATCCTGCGGAATTTCGGTCATCTTAGAGGCGCCGACGTAACGTAAGTTTTCTCTCATGCAGGTCTGCAACATCAGCAAGATTCCGGACGACGACGGTTCCGTGGTTGTAAATCAATGTACACCCGTTTGCATAAATGCTGCCTGGGCTACTTCATTTTTAGAGACCACCCCTACTATCTTGATCTTGATAGCGCTACGAGATTGCTTGGGCGATAAAAATAAAAACGATTGAAACATAAAACCACGTCCACAATCTTGTTCGGGATAAATGAACTTTAGACTTTATTCGGTGAAAATAAAAGTTTATTTTGTAATACTATCTTTATATGTAGTAAATATATATAATACGTTATGTATATAGATATATAGAGATATTGATATATAGAGATATAGTGATATAGTGATATAGTGATATAGTGATATAGTGATATAGTGATATAGTGATATAGTGATGCAGTGATATAGTGATATAGTGATATAGTGATGCAGTGATATAGTGATATAGTGATATAGTAATATAAAAATATAGAAACATAGAGACATAGAGATACATTGACATATCGATGTATTGTATATTTGATATATAGTAAAAACAGCAATATAGTACTTAGCGATAGATATAGAAATGTAGCATAGATAAATGGTGAAATATTATTAAGAAAAAGTGTCTGTTCATAACATTATAAAACAAGAATTACATATAAAAAATTAATTATTTTTTTTATTAAATTTAAAGATATTAAAGTATTTTTTTCTTGAACGTTCGTTCCTGAAAAAATAAAACTTGAAAATTCATGTAAAACGTGTGCACTAATATTTACTAGTATTAGAAACGGAAAGTTATGAATAGACATTTTACCCAATTTATATTCAGCGACACGCGTACTCGGCCAACTTTCGAGCTCGATTTTTCAAATTCTGTTTTAAAGGAAAAAATTTTATTACGCATATTTTATTCCTCTTTGCATGTAGAATAACCGTTGAACCGGTTATATCGTTGTAATATACTATGTGTAATTAAATTTCAGATTTTCTGTATTTATTATATTCTAGTTAATTTGAAACGAATTGTATTAAAAAAATAAATAAAATACAATGAAGTTTTTGTTTTATTTTAGCACTTGTAAAAGATGAAATGGAAAACCTGAATTCTTATTGGCTTTAAATGTCTGAAAACGTATTAACTGTTTAAATGTTAACTATTTTCTCAAAATTAATAAAAAAATTTTAACTTAACCTCTTGTCCTATGATCTATTTCTTAATTACAATCGACATAACGACCTTATCGTTAATAATTTATTAGTGACAGCAAAAATTTGGTGCTTATTCTATGTCTACGTTTACTCCAAAAGTTGAGGATTGATACTAGAAAAGTAAAATTTAAATTATATTAAAAAATATAAATAACACTCAGATTTTTCAAATTCGGTTAATAATTCTCGTCACGACGTCTAACATGATATTGCAGATTAAGTGGTTGAAATTCTAAAAGTTAATTGTCAACCGTGTTATTTTTTGAGAGAAAAAGGTAATATTGTAAAATAACATCACAACATTGATCACAGAAAAATTACGGTGTACGCATTGAAAACAACAATCAATATTTACAGGATCTTTATTTTTGTAAGTGAACAAAGTACGACAGCTTACAACGCTTCACTTGAAATTGTGTAACTCCGCATTACATGGTTACGTATAACATTAACCTCTTAACTAGTACTTAACACGATTAAGTGTGTTCTATTATCCACAGCTTTACGTTTCATCTTGCATATATTGTTCTTATTTAACAGCATTCGTTATATGTATACCTTACCAGCTACTCTACACAATATACACGGTGAATCGTGCCCCGTGAAACAAGCTTTATTATTTTCGTTCTCTGCGAACCAATTAAAATTTCGTTTCGAATAAATATTTCATTTCCAGCAATATTTCAAACATAAAACATAATTTTTTAATATGCAACTTTTTAAAAAATCATAAATATTCTAGTTTATTTTCAAATTTTTTCATGTGCAAGCCTGTAGGCGTTTTTATTTATGTACTGACAAATGATGAGGGACACGAAGCGAGATTAATAGAAAATTTTTCGTTATTTAATTAATCATAGCAGTAAACAATGAAGAACATTTTATTTTCAAGTCAACGGCATTATCAATCGTTCAAATTTGTTTATAATAATTCAGTATTTCATTCTTAAGGTTCAGGACTGTAAGAAAATGCAGAAGAAAAAATTGGATTTTTAAAGCCGCCAAGACAACGTGAATTTGTAAATTTACAATTAGTAATTATCCAATTCATCGGGTGCATTTAGAATATGAATTTCTATGGGCTTGTATAAACAAAGAAAAAATGGATAAATAGACTTATCAATTACACAATTACCCCATTAAACACTAAATGCACGTAATTTTTGCATAAAATCATTTGTAGTTTAAGATTTACATCGTTGAATCATTTTAATAAATAAAACAGTACTTTTAATTGTTCTCTCTAAATTTGTTCTTAATTTCTATTTATTAATAGATACTATACAATTGTATATAAATAAAACTTTTGAGTATGAAAACTTTTTTAAAAAAGTCACAGAAAAATGGAACAATGTTAGCATTTTGAGAAATTTCGATCGATTCGTTAAGATACAAAAAAACAACGAGACACGTTATGCGGTCCACCCTGTATATTATTCACACCCTGTTCTCGCAGATGATTCGGTACCATTTTTATCCCTTCATTCCTATAATATGACTCTTAAAAGCCGAATACTACTTGTTACTCCATTCACACTTTACACTGGTCTCTGATGTCTGGCTCGCAGCACGCGCACACAAATTACAAGTACGAATCAAAACACCGTAAAATGCGATGAAAAATATTACCTCTGGAACGCGCTGAATAGTAAATAAATCCTACGAGGATACAGAATACATTTCCGGGACTTTCGATGATATATTAATTATGACCTCACACTAGACGATATTACAAACAATGTTTCATTCGGTAATCTTCTGCTTATGCTCGATCTTGTCGAACACTTACGAATGCACTGAGATTTTAGAGTATTATTGTATTCGTCGGCATTCCTTTTTTACACAGGAGTGTTCATATTCGTCCACACTCGGAACTGTTGACAATCGTTGATATAAATTAGAAATTAACAGTGAAAAAGTCTTTGAAAGAAGTAATTCTGAAATATGTTCATCAATATTTAAAATAAAATTTATAAAATTCAATTCAGTTAAAATGGATGTAAATCTTAGTAATTTTTATAAATATGGAATTTTATGAAACAGTGACGTAAGAAAATTAAAATCTGAAATTACATACAATTAGACAAAATTGGTAAGAGAGAAATGAAAGGGTTTTACTTATCGATAAATATAATTAATTAAGATTCCCATATGAATAAAAAAAGAAGGTGATATACTTTAAATATGGTACCTGTTTCGTTATAGCATTACCATTTAGAGATATTTTTACACATATTAAATATAATCTTTGAAAATTGAAGTTTGCGCAACAAAAACTGGAGGAACTGAATTCTTTATATGTATCGATTCATTCTAAAAACATGTTAATAAAGACTGTAAGACACATTTATTTCTAATTATCAAATAAATACTGATAGTGCCATGGGAATATATTAAATATCGTTTTATCATTTTAGTATAACTATATATGCTATACAAATATAGTCAACCATTTACATTTATCAGTAGAAGTGGCTGCGAATTCACTTAAAATGTAGAATACAATAATGAAGTGAACAATAAAAAGTGTGTAGTTTACTATCATGTTGTTAATGCTAAAATTTATATTTGTCGGTAATTCTCTTTCTCGATATGTAGCAATTTATTAATATATTTAAATTTTGTATTCGCTTAGAGTATCTTAAATATTCTTTTGCCATAAAAAAGGAATTGCTTCCTGTGTTTGTATTCGATCGATATGCATTCGTAACTGCTCAAACAATTTCAGGTGACATCACGAGTTCAGCAACGTGATTGTTGTGCATACATTAACTATCGTAAAACTTACATCACTAAACACGTTTTAGATAGAGCATCCTCTTACGTTTATACATTTTAGTCCCAGGTTTAGGCAACACACGATACCGCCAATAAAATCTGGATCACCTATGTGTTAAATAAAAAATTATTCTTTTCTTTTCAAAATTCGAAATCAGCATGTACGTTTATATTTTTGTCGTGGAAACTCAATTTTATCTTATTTAATTGCGATTTCGAACAATTAATGTATTTACAAGGGATTATTTCGATCTTCTTGGATTGTTAATAATACAAAGTAACGTTATGCTTCTGTCATGAAGCATTTTTAAGAAAAAATGTTCTTCTGCTGCAGATACATTAAATATAGAATGAAATATTTTTGAAATAAAATGTTGCAAATGCTTTTGAAAAAAATGAAACGTTGCTCATTTTACAGAACGCAATGTCTAACAAATAAAATATTTTCTTTTAATACTATGAAGTCTAAATTAGAATATCTAATCTTCTATGATCTCTACAAACAAATTAAAAGATTAGTCTTTAAAAATTCATAGACTATAATAGATACGAGGGTTAGCTGAAACATAATGAACTATTCGTTTTTTAAAATAAATACAACTATTGAAATGCGACAATAAGAAATGAAAATACGATTCATTACACTCTCGTAATTAGAAATATTAAAAAATAAATAATTATTTGCTAGTAAGAGAGTTATTTATTAACTGTGAACGCAGAATTGAATATAAAAATGAACGTTTCGGACGATTTTCAAACCCTCTTTGCCAAGAAATATTTCTTAAAAAAAAGTTTGTCCCATACGCCCTTCTTCTAGACATCTATTCATTTATTTTTTTACATAATTATCGTTACATTTAATACATTTTTGCCAACGTGAGATAAATTTCTTCAATTCGCGAACTAAACATTCTCGAGGTTTACTTCCGATAGTGGAAATTACTACTGTCTTGAATTCATTGTCCGATTTGAAATAAATACCATTTTTACAATTAGCCTAATTTTAGGTTACAATTTTTATAAGGATTGCATGTCAAGTACATTAAATGTTCGGTATTTCCAGCATTAATATTTTACGTTAGGTTTTCGAACATTTATTGTATTTTATTTTATCGGGCCCAGATAAATTTATGTTCATTCATTTAAATCTTGGAAATTAAGGATAGAAAAATATATGATTAGGATACATACTCATGCAACTGCATCAGTCAAAATAGACGTAACCATTTAGCAAATAATGTTTACAAAATTTAATATACGTTAAATTTACGCGTCTCGTGAACCTAGGGTTAACCTTGTAAAAGTATCTCATTCCTACTGCATTCATGTCGAACCTTGATCTAAATAATGCTGTTCATGACTATATCAAGTAAATTTATCAAGATTCAGCATGTTTATAGAGGATGGTTGTAGTTACAAACTGAATCCTCGCATAAACCCGCATCGTATTTTGTTTTCAAGGTATAGACGAAAGTTCATTAATTTTCAGCTGATCCCAATACATGGATTACTGAATTTATTTCGAAGAAGCTAGATCTTGCTCAACCCCTTACCCTATGATTTCTTTCACAACTATACTTAGTAAAGCTACTTTACCGTTAATAATTAATTATAAGATCGTCAAACGCAGTTAACTGGTTAAAATCGGTTATTTGACCAGTCACAATACGTTTAATGTTACCTCATCTTCAAGAGAAGTAACATTTAAATTTGTCAAATTCACTTCAAAATTTTCACCACGAATCTAACACGATATCATAGTACAAGAGGTTAAGATTTGTTAAAAATCAAACATTTAATACAAAATATTGCACTTCTTTAGATCACTTCTACATTTATTGCCCAATTTTCAATTTCGTTTCCAAAGGCAGAGTTTCAAATGATTCATCTAACGTGAAACAGGCTAGACAAGCGAGGTAGAAATAATTCAATCGGTATCTGTACAATTTCACCGCAGGTTAAGAGTGACCCGGTCACCGAGCAATTCAAAGGTTAATCATCTTTATTGACGGTTCGTGGGCGTCCAGAATGAAACGGCGATGAATACAGCACCGAGAAACACTCCGTCTACATACCCATCTCTTACTTATATGTATGTACACACTGCATGCACATTTACATAGACACCCTTATCGTTTACAAATATCAAAAGGATTCGCCCGAGGCTTCGTTTCATTCACCGCCTTCCTTCGAGCCGTTCACCAGCCCAGGTTCGCTTTCAGGCAACCGCGGGCTTTTTTTTCACCACCGAAAAACAGAGGTTGAAAGGCGAACCACGAGGACGCTCGCGAAAAAATAGAATCAATTTCCGGGGCGACGTTGTTGAAAACAACCATTGAGCAAAGGGAAATCATCTTCCAGCCACTCGGCCGACCACGAGAGCCACTGTTCAAGTTCACGATACGTTATTGTTCGGTTGAAAACATATTATTCTACGAAATACATAATTGTACTATGACTATTTATCAAATGATCAGTTTCTTTCCACGAGCGTTCAAACGAAATTATACGGTTCGATTATCTGCATTCACAAAAATCGTTATATAATCGTTGAAAACTTGTGACATGTGGAACTATACGAAATGTACGAATAAAAGAAATACATATCGTTGATAATGTTAACTCATTCTTGTGTCACGTGTAATTTAAGGAATCAATTAATTTCCGGTTTGGTCGAAATATGAGCTTCGAATGTATGAATATTAATAACCTACGAATTATATTTAACCCTTTCATTACCAAGGTTTCATGAACAAGATATTTCGGTTCTACGATGTCGAAGAAATGATGTTATGGACGAGATATCTCGTGTATCTTTATTATTCATATGAAGTGTTTTATTTTAAAATTTAACACAAGTAACCGATTTTTAAGATATGTCATCGTTGGTGGGAGAAGGAATTTTTATTTTTACACAATTAGAGTCTGGTGGATGACAAGAACTATAAATACTACAGGAGAATCGCAAAATATTTCCACTGAGTCAAATAGCTCGCCAATCAACAATACGTGTATCTTAGAGCACCAATATCATTCGAGTATTGCAAGAGGGATAATTGTAATTGATGTAAAAGATCTAATATACAAAAATACAATACAGAGAAAAATCTTATTCAACAATAGAATAAATAGATTGCGAAAGCAATGGCCAATGAAAAAAAACCAGATATTTTTGTAAAAACTGTTCTGTCGAATTATACATTTCACTATGCTTTTAAGCATTCCATATAAAATAAACTATAAAAACCCTAATTGTGTAAAGTACAGAGTATTTTATATTTATCATCTTTAAGCACCTTTCACCAACGATGACATGTCTTAAAAATCGATTACTTATATCAAATTTTCAAATAAAACACTTCATATCAATAATAAAGATACACGAGATGTCTCGTCTATCGTTTCTTCGACACCATGGAACCGAGATACCTCGTCCATTGTAACAAAAGGGTTAATAATACCTTCTTCATGAAACCGAATAAAATAAATTACACCAACAAAAGTAACTGAAAAGCTGCGATTTCCTAACAAATAAATTCGATAACCATATAAACTGTCGCAATAAATTCAATGCAAGTAAGGCCGTCGTAGATAATAAATCCATCTCTAATCCAGACAAACGGTACAAGGAAGCTACGTCAGCGAAGAGATCATCAATAACAGTGTTCACCGAAAAAGAAATTTCCCTTTGTTCACCAATGGATCTAGAAAACGCGAGCTATGATAGGATAACGATCGGCGAGAAGCCCAGAAGTTCTCGACACCGCGTGTACTGTGGTGTAGCCTTTTTAAAAAGCATTTCGTACCTTCTAGGCTCGCTGATGGTCGGCCACGTGGTAGCCGCGGATCCCACGTAGTTGCTGATAGGTCAACGAAGAAACGTCGGTACTGTCTACAGACCGTTGGTCGTTCACTACCCGTGATGGTAGTAGATCTTGTCCTTGCAGTTGCAGGTGGCGCCGCAGAACTTCCGTCGTTCCCGACCTTCTTTCGTGTTCGTATCACAGACCCAGGAACGAAATGTCCTGACCAGTTCGGCGCAGTTCGACCATAGATCGTTGTAGTAGCAGGCGTTCGTGCAGAGCTTGTTGCGCGAGCAATGGTCCTTGCACATGCTGCACGGCTTCCCGGCCACGTACGGGTGACCCAAGCGATCCATATAATTGCCGCTGCAAAAATTCGTTAATGATTAAAACTTTTCCTTCCCTTCCTCTCATTTCTTTTTATAGTTATATAGGTACTCTTTTTGCTCTTCCATTTACTCTTTGCCTCACGGTTTCTTTTATTTCGTTCAATGTTTTTTTTTACGTACTATTTCATATTCTTGTTTTCCTTTATTTTTTATTTTATTACTTTTGTTAACACTAAAACTACCGAGGAATCGGAGTGATTTATTTCCAGTTTCTTTTATCAGAATTAGAGCAACGCGTTTGTTGAGATTCGGAGGGTTTCCTAGGCTTGTATCTGTGCACACGGATTTAATTGAAAATCTTTGGTCAACGAGTTTTCATCATTCATATACTTGCAAAATAAAAATTCTAAGGTGGGTCAATTTGATCTGTCCGGCAGTTTTAGTGTTAAGCTTGTTATGTAAATACTTAACACTTTCAGTATTAGTGTAGTTATATTTTGTAGGCGTGGTAGTTATGCTGAAATTATTTTTTTGAGTTTAACATTAAAACTACGGAATAGTTAAATAGACTTTTTGAAATGCCTCTATAGAAACTTCAAGAGTACATATATTGAGACTTCAATTGATTTACAATTCAGTTTTCGTATTTCTAAATTAGTTTTTTTAATAATTCTTAGGAGAAACGCCTGTTACCTTTTTAGTAATTGCAAAAAGAACACATCAGGAATAGATCATTTAGACTCGTCTGGTAACTTTAGTGTTAATAAACTTACACAAAATATTAATTCTAACAGCCGCCATTACGTCACTTTTAAACGCGCGCTAGTTACACAAAATTAACCGAAATCCCAGAAGCTAAAGGAACTTCGTTCGAACTTATACAGAATCTCCTAATTAACTTTATGCTTGGCAATCAGGGCGAGGCTCTCGTCGTTAGAAGAGTAACAAAAGTTACAGCGGG
Source organism: Nomia melanderi (assembly GCF_051020985.1). Lineage (NCBI taxonomy): Eukaryota > Metazoa > Arthropoda > Insecta > Hymenoptera > Halictidae > Nomia > Nomia melanderi. The sequence continues at coordinate 4,165,115 of NC_135009.1, forward strand.
TCCACTCGTAACTATTAATTCAAGCACGACTTGTTGCGAATCCCTTACTAATAATCTCGTATTTATCTAGCTACTTCCGTTCGTTCCAGTTCGGGATAAGCTTCGCCTGATCTTCGTGACAATTAAGTCCTGCGATTCAGCTCGAGGAAAATGCCCAAGTTTTACCGATCCCATGATGTTCCTTTTTTTCTGCGTCTCCGAAGCGGCTAGGAATGATCTTAAGCCAATTTCCAAACGGACCTGAGGCTACAATTAATTTACATTTAGAGTATTTCCCGTGGACTCGGCTATTCCGGTCGCAATCATCGCGCAGTGTTTTGAATTCAAATGCCCGCCACCGTTATCCGGCTTGTATTTGTGAAATTAATTACGAGGATCGCGCCATCGTGGCGTGAAACGGAAAATATCGCCAAAGGCTGCCACGTGATGCGGTTTATTTATTAGTCACGGAGGGAAAATTGTGATTTGAATCTGATTAAACGCTCCTAGGAGGAAATACTGGGTTAACGCGTAAAAAAGATCCACTATAAGTAGGACATAAGGTATTTATGTATTATACCGACTGCCTTTGCTTTTAAGAAATCAGATATTAATGATAATAGTAATAATAATGATAATGATAATAATAGAATATCGGCACATTGTTGACCGGTCACGAGAGTTAACTGATGTTTGCACCTGCATCAACTATTCCAGTTTTTGAAAAACAAGGCAATATAGAATATTGCACAAGTAAGATATTCAAAGTTATATAAAAGATATGTCCAAAGTTTCATTTCAATTCATCATGTATAAATAAAGTATATCAAAATTTATTTAGATTACTTCACTTTCATATTTAATTACGGGATAATAACCTGTAATATGGGATAGCTTCTGCGTAAAATTGCCGCCCAACAATGTGTCAGAAAATCAGATATTAACCAGTTAACAGTGGAATTCTGTTTGAAAAATTACTCATTGTGCGCGAAATTAAATTAAGTAATAAAGTGCATACTCGTTAAACGTAGAGCAAATGTTTCTATAATATATTCTAACGAAGTATCAAAGCAAAACGAAGAATAATTATATACACATTTATCTGAAAAAATCAATAATTGATTGTTGAAAAAATTAGTACCATTTTGCGTTTTAAAACGACGTGTGTATTGGTCGAACGCAGTTATCTGGTCAATGATAACAGTAATAATAATGATAATAACAATTAAAATAAATAATTAAAATATTAACTCTTTGCACGCGAAGCAATTTCAACAGAAACATATTCCCGTGTAAATACATGATACGTGTATAAAAAGAAAAGTTACAGATGTATTTTATTGTCATTGTAATGAAAACGGTTAAATAAATCTCACTAACAGGTTACAGATACACATGTTATAACACATTTAATGACAAAGCTTTACAGTTTACAATGACTCCGCTCCGAAGCTCTCGAGTGCTAAAGGTTAATATTGTGTTGTAATATTAAATATTCGGTCATGTAATATGAAATATCGGATTTTGCGGAGAAAAGGGAATTTTATCTGATGTTCTAAAAGATGTTTATTCAATGAAAATATGGTCTATTCGATTCGATACACTTCTGCCAGAGTGTTTTTAATGAATATATCCCTTTTTCGAAAAATTCAGAATGTTTAGAATGAATAAAGTCGAAAGATATCGTTATAAATTATTGTTTCGGGTTTACCATGCGGCTAATTTTGCAAAGAATCACCGAAACAAAATTTTGCAAATCAACGCTGCACAGTTTTTTCAGTCACAGCATTGTCCTCAAATGCTTTGTTCAAATTTTCAGTGGTTTTCGCAGCATTATTTCTAAGTTTGAATTCATATAAAAAAATTACATAACTTGGTGGTATCCATGTTTTCAAAAACGGCACAAGAAACAGTTATTATGGACAATGCGGAAGAACTCTTTTGCAAAAAATTACTCTGATAATCGACGATAAAACTGTTTAAGAGGTTATATGAGAAACAAACGAATAACAATAACAAGAGTACAAACATTTATGAGTAAGAAAAATCCAATATTTCATATTACACGACCTAATAAATTCAAGATGGTCTGTATAATATGCGTAAGTACGGTGTCATATTTCTGTGAACAAAACTTATAAAAGAGAGTTCAATTAATTTGATCAAGATAATAAATACTGCTTAAATTACCTTATGAAAGAGATTTTTTGCACACTGTAACGAGAAAGAAATTGCATCCTGTTTCGCTTGAATATTCAGTAAAACTATTGCTTGATTAAATGAAATATGCAGAAATGAATATGTTCTCAGATACATTCAACTAGTAACACTAAAACTACTGAGCAGTTAGAGTGACTTACTTCGAAGTTTTTATTAAAATTAGAACAACACGTTTCTTGAAATTTTAAGATTCTTTAATCTCGTATCTGTATAAATAGACAAATTTAATTTAAAATTGTTTCCAAAATTGCCTTCGTAATTTAAATAATTGCAAAATAAAAATTCTGAAGTTCTGAACTCACTTCATACCAATTATGTCATTATAATAACGTTTCTTTTTCAATTATATTTAATAATAACGTACCGGAGTATTCTATATTCATCTAAAAATAGTAGATAAACTCCTTTATTTCTTAATTTATTCAACAGTTAATGAAACTATCCATTCAGAAGACCTTCAGCTACTTTTAGATGAACTTAAAATTGTTTTCTGTAGATTTTGTTTTTTTTCATCCGACAGGAACCGTGATATACGGTTTCTACAAAATCCATTTCTATGCTAAAAGCACTTCGAGTCGCTTGAAACTGTGGGCAACTTTTTAATCGGAAAACTTCTTAATTACGGCAACAATGAAATCATTAATGCGCAGCTAGCCTAAGGTAAAATCATACAAGTTCTAATTAGGTATCTAGCTAAGGAAAGAAGGAAAAATATTCACACCGCTAAGAGAACAGTTATAAAAGCGTTTTCGAGTTATTAGAATCATTCTAAACTTAAAAAATTATTTGAAAAATATGAAATGTTTTTCAATGATAGTAAAATTAATATACTATTTTTGCATTGACAGAATCTTGCAAAACATGTTTTACCGTATTTTGTTCAAAACAAGTTTTATATATTACGTACAATATATAAAAAAAATATAATATAATCTTAAAGATGTAGAATTGTTTTTAATTCCTAATATTAAATATTAATAAAATTTTTACTATTCCCTATATTCTTATATTTTACTAATTGTGGAATTTAGTTTCATAAATCTCTCGTTCTGTACGCAATAAAATGCAATATGGTAATGGAAATTGGTTGGTTAATGGAAAATTAAAAACAAACACAGAAGAATAACATGTTTATCTGAAAAAAATAAAAAATTCATGGTTGTAAGAAGTAGTATTATTTCAAGCTTTAAGATGACGTGTATACTTGTCAAACGCAGTTAACTGGATAGTATCCTACAAGTACAAACGTAAGTCAATTGAAGTTTGCTTAAACAATTAAAAGTGCAAGACAGGAATTGTGATTATCAAAAAGCACAATAGGACAAAATAAACGATATTTGCATCAACTCTGTTTATGTGAGCTGTTTACAATGAATATAGATGCATGCTAGTATAAACCTATGTAGGTTTGCATGCTAGTATAAACCTATGTAGGAATAGCCTATGTATTCCAAAAGCGTACAAACCTGTATTCAAATGCAATGTACATTACATTATACTAAATAAACTGTTTTAATTTTCGTAAATTAGCATTATTAGAAATTTGTTTATCAGATATTTGTTCAATTGACATTATAAAATTAAATAAACTACATGATCTATTTCAACTATAATTATATCTATCATTGTTCTTAAAACTTTGTGTTTTTTATTGTTTGCCACTCTTTTTAAACGACAGTTTCGATATTTACATAGTTATGAAAGAAAATATTCAATAATATTTTATTATTATAAAAATTGTCCAATTCGTCGACTGTTTGTTACATAAACTTTATATTAATTTGTTGTTTATATCCATATTAATTGCTTGTGTACACTGGGTTTATTATTTTCTTCTTAACAGATGAAGGCTTGATATGTTTCTTCTTTTAATAAACACTGAAAATTGATGATTTTTATACGGTAATATAGCATAATTTTACGATCTAATGTTTTAATATTTTTTTACTAATACTTATCATTATATCTTAATAATCAGAATCAAGAATATTAAAAAATCAATTATGCGCTTGATATTTTGGAAACATTACTTGTTTTATAATTATTAAACGTAGATATTTATTAGAGTTTTCTATATTTCCGTATATTATTTCCGATCCATACATACATACACTATAATATTATCAATCCATTGTGTATTAATACTAAAACTACCGAGCGATTGAATTGACTTCCTGAAATTCCTCTGTGGAAACTCCAAGGATGCATCTATTAAGACTTTAATTGATTTACAATATAGTTTGTTCAATCATACGTACAGTTTAATCATTTCTCAGAGAAACATCCGTCATCTTTTTAATAATTGCAAAAAGAATAAATCAGGAAAGACTCACTTTTATATTTAATTACGGAATAATAACCAGTGACATGGGATAGCTTCTGCGTAAAATTTCCAGTCAACAATGTGTTAACAAAACAAAAGAAACTTTTGAAACAATCTAATAGAACCCATTACACACGAAAATGCAGAACGTGAAAAAAATTCGCATGACTTGATACGAGGAGACTCGTGAAACAATAATGTGAAAACAAGTAATTGATAATACCGTGGAATGATGTCATCAAACAACTCGAAAACGTAAGGACACTTCGTTCCTTCATTTTTATCTACCCGTTAAGAACTTCTGTAAACTTGAAGAATTCTCCTGGCGATTAAAGCTCGCGATATATCAACATTGACCTCGAAACTGTACGAGGGATCCTGTAACGCTCGAAAATTCCCCACAAAATATACTTGACGTACGACCTCTTCGGTTCACTGTGGCGACTATACGATTTTATGGAACCGGCAGTCGAGGCACCTTTGAATCGAGTATTAAATCCATTCGAAAAGATCCATTGTCCTCGATCAGATATCCTCTGCGACTTGTTCTGCCGTTTTATCGAAGCTTTCTTCTCTTCCTTCAGCCACCAGGATTTCCACATTTTTCTTCTAAATTTTCATTACGCAGAGCATCGCTATGAAGGGTATAAAGGTGATCGTGTAAAAAATCTGGATAATTCTTTATGTAAAAACAGGAAGGAAATATAGAATCGTGATATTTCATAGACGGAGATTACACCTGACCCTCCATTTACGCGAACGAGAGTGGTGTAAATAGAGTCTGTCGGTACAAAGGAAATCAAAATATTGGAAGGGAAATCTATTATGAGTTTCATAAATAAGGGAAAGTAGAGTAAAACAGTAAAACATGATTTTGAAATTAAATAGTTTGAATCAAATGAATTGACTGAATTCAAAGAAATTGAAAAAAATGTGTTGTTACAATCTTTATAAAGATTACATATGCAACCCAATGAATGCTCGGCAGTTCTAGTGTCAATTTCTAAATCTTCCTTTGGCAAATAAGAAACATAAATTCCGATTCGCCTTGGTGTAGGACAAAGTGGGGTAAAAAGGTCATGTAAAACGGGGCAGCAATGTTTTTCATAGGTAAGAGCTCGTATCGAGTTGATATCGCACAACATGGTTCTAATAAGTCCTCGATGTAATTTGAAAACGACAACAGAGCATTGCATGAGTTATTTTTCGGTTAAAAGCATTGGAAAGATATTCAACGAAAAAGTTTTAATGTTACATAGATGTTTGAAGCATTTTGTTAAATTTTTTGATTAAAAAATTGAACAAGATAATTACAGTACTGGATTCTACGTTCATTAAGTTGTACTTTTGACGCTTAAGTTGTTTTTTCATGTCATGGCAAAGTGTAAATTCTAAACAAAACATTTTAGCGCAGAGTGCCACAGGAGTTCTTTATTATGTGCTTCGTTTATAGTTTTAATTGGTTACGTGTAATCGTATTGATTTGTAACAAATTAGAATCGAAGATGAAACAGAAACTGACCAATTAGATTGCACTAGTGCAAAAAAAACAAGGTGACACATTTATTTGTGATTTTTTTATCATAAAATTAAATATATTTATAGATTATTTATATGAGATAACCATTAAATATATTCACTTGTTTGTATTTAAAATTATACAAAGAACACATTTTCTTATATACCTACTATGAAATACGATACAAAAATTTAAATGCTTTCTTAGAAAATATTGTAATATTATAATTTTGAAATTCTTTACCTTCAACCTTAAAAGAAAGTTATAAATTAAATCATGGTAATACATGCAAAAGATGGAAAGAAAATTAATGGAAACGATTTAAAATTCGTAATGCTAAGGAGAAAATATTAGAAAAAGATGTTTGTTGTTTGTTAAGTAATTTATAAATAAGCCATTAGATGTTATTTGGAGCTGGTGAGGCATATTCTAATCAAAATTCGAATTATAAACAGTACGAAATGAAGACAGTATGATGCAAAGTATTATATTATTTTTATGCACTAAATATTCAATCAATCTTCAAGCACGGTGGAAGCGCTACAATGTCGTTTGGATTTGCTTCTCTGAGAAACGTGTTTAAAATTTAGTTAGCACTGATGGAAGAATCACTGGTGTTTGCTATGGTAACACCTTAACTAGGAATTTATTGCAATCGCCAGAAAAAGTGCGCTTTGAAAAGTTTATCTTTCAGCAGGATAACGACTCTGAACACACTTTAAAAGTCCCATCTTCCTTTTTTATCGGAAAGAAAGTTGAAAAACTCGAGTACCTATCGTAATCAGCAGATCGCAATCCCACTGAGAATTTTCCATTACCATATCCTTTTGAGTTTCCGTACAAAAGACACATTTTGCAAAGCAGTATAACGAAAGTAATATGCTTTTCCAATAAATGTATTGCAAAGTTTAACTTATTCTATACTAAGGAAGCTACGCGCTTTATTAAAATATAAGTATTCAAGTATATGTAGAAACGTGACGAATATAATCACAGAAATATGTAATTAACCTTTTACAGTCCGAATTATTTAAATGATTTATAAAATTTTTCAGAAAGACGAATCAACATAAATACTTAAAACTTGAGTTTATTGAATATTAACACAAGTAAATATTGATCTAAACGAAATTTAATTTTTTACTTTTTTAATTTCTTTGTTCAATCTGCTCTTTATGATGTACATATTTTTTATGGAATGTTGATTTTTCAATCCATGGCGTTATAAGACCACTGGCATATAATAAAGAACGAAGTTCCTGGAGTTATTAACAGTTTTAGAACTATCACTATCATTCGTTCTTAATAAACGCAAGTGAGAAACTATTTCACTGTGAATTCTAAAATAAATCTACAATTCATAGTGAACATAAAATCCTTATTGCCTCTTCAGAATTCATTAAAAATTAAGAAACTCTGACAATCAGAATTAGAGAGAAGAACGTAAAACAATATTAGTTTTGTTGGAAAGTTAAACTTACAAATAAATGAATACTGGAACTACCGACCAGTAAAATTGATTATTCTATATTTCCTTATAAAACTTATAAAAATACATGTATTGAGATTTTAATTTCCTTGTATTCTAGTTTGTATTTATCTACATCAATTTATTGAGGAATTTCTGAGAAAATCATCTGTGTCTTTCCCATAATTGCGAAAGAAGAGTTCCAAAATACGTTAGTTTGACCCATTTGGTAGTTTTAGTGTTAAACTTACTGTCAGTACTAATTTCTTCATTCGTTTCATTATACTAAATAAGAACATACAATCTTTTGTTTTTCTGCATGATATATACATATTTATGAAAAATTCAGTAAGCTATAGCTCCAAACCAAGAAACAATGATATTTTCTGCATCATTTGTCTTCTAAAGCAGAAATATACACATTATTTGCAGAACCAGAACAGTTAGGGATCCATAAACCTTTTAAAAGTGATTTTCTACATTTTCATTTGTTATTCATTTATTCTACAACTTTGTACACCATCGTTTCATCTCTTTGTCCATTTTTTACGGCCACTTCAATTCTCTGATCCTCAGTTTTATTTGCCATCTACTAATTGTCTGTTTCCACTCGCTCGTCCTTTCATCCTCGGATTCTCTGTCTAAATGTGCTCATTCTTGCATGCATTATCGTCGTTTCACTCTCTTGCTTCCTTTGTAACACACTCGTCTTTCCAGACCGATTCCAATTACATCTCCCTTTTCCATATTCAACTTCCATTTTCGTCTTGCCAGTCTTTCCGCATGGGATTTTTTTACTTTTAATTTCGCGAGTTTTAGTGCTCCCACGCTTTCATTCGTCCCATCGATTCTGAGAACACGGGCAATCCTCTTTCACCGCTTTTGGGAACGGTCCTTTTTTTTGAAAAACTTTTTTCCTCGGGAGTTCTCTCTATCCTGTCCAGGTTTTATGATTAACATCGTTCCTCTTCAGCTGGCGCCTAGTCCACTTCGTTTTCATATAGTCGGTCTTTTTTTCCATCTTTTAATCAATTAACTGCGTGCGACAAATATATACACCATCTTAAAGCTTGAAATGATACTAATTCTTTCAACCGCCGATGCTTCATTTTTTCAGATGAACATGTAATTCTTCTTGGCTTTTCATTAAAATATATCCTAGGTGCATTTGTCCTACTTTTGACGAGTACACATGTGATTGTTAAATTTTATTGTGTGCACAATGAGAGATTTTTAAAACTAAATTCTATAATTAACGGATTAACCAGTTGGCTGTGTTTGACAAGTATGCATGTCATCTTATAATCCAAATGCTATTAATTTTTTCAACGCTAAATTCTTTATTTTTCAAATAAACATGTTCTTCTTTGTTTTGCTTTGGTTTCTCGCTGAAAAATATCCTAGGTGCATCCATCCTGCGTTTGACAAGTGCACACTTCATTTTTTTATTTTACTGCGCGCAAAACGAGAGATTTTTTAAACGATATTCCACAGTTAATAGGTTAACGCGTTCGCGGACGTGAATGCTATATCGTTGATTTTCATTGTGACGAAAAATGACATGCACGCTGTAACGTTCAAATTTATAAGACACATTATCATGTATTTAATTCTACATAGCCTTTATTTCTTGAAATTATTATGCACTTTAATCGTCGGAGTACTAAAAAAATCGCCTGTCTATTTTTGTAGCTCATTAAGGTTTTCACTGTCGGCGAACGTGTTAAGCTCATTATATAAGGTATCCTGCTTTAATTTTCGTGTAAAGACTTTGAAAAATACGGCGGAAAGAATAAATATTTTTGAAGCATTACTAAATTTTAAGACATTTATCCCTTTCGTCCCTGAATATGTATTATTTCATAGAAATTTTGCGAAGAAAAACATACGGTTGCGCACTAATCAGCCAAAACACGTACTGACAGCTGATTAACAGTTAAGCGACCAGCCATAAACAAAGGGCTCCGCCTGGTACAGTTTTCCTTTTATCTTTAAGGCGTTTCCTAACTCTCCGGTAATTTAATCCCTTGCCCTATGATTTATTTCTTAACCATGATCATTACAACTACTTTATTGTTAACAATTGATTGGAAACAGAAAAATTTTTTTGTTAATTCTACGTCTACGTTTACTTCAAAGGTTGACGAGTGATAATAGAAGATGAATATTTAATTTATATTTAAAAAATAAATCACACTTGAATCTTTAAATTCGGTTTAAAATTTTTTTCACGAGTCTGACACAATATTGTAGATCAGAAGGTTAACCCGTTAAGTGTCGGATTTAGTTTAAGAAATCTCTTATTGTGTGCGCAATAAAATCAAATAATGAAGTATATACTCGTAAAATACAGGCCAAACGCAATTATAATATATATTAACAAAAAACTAAAGCGAAACGAAGAAAAAATACATGTTTGTCTAAAAAAATAAATAATCCATCGTTGATAAAATTAACACCATTCAGTGTTTTAAGACGACGTGTATACTCGTCAAATCCAGTTAACTGGTTAAAATGTTCGTGGTACCTATGTGTACCATGCGGAAGAAAGGATTAAATTTATATTACTGATTTAATCCCTCTATGGTGGGAGTAGGGTCCTTCTAACTTAACTATAGGAATTGTTCGGTGATCGGGTCACTTTTGACCTGCGGTAAAATTATACAGATACCAATTGAATTTTTTCTACTTCGTTTCTTCAACCTGTCTCATGGTAGATGGATAATTTCGAATTCTACCTTTGCAAGCGGAATTAGAAATCGAATAACGAATGTTAGAATAGTTCGAAAAATTACGTTGTTTCATGTTAAATGTTTTATTTTTAATGATATCTTATTTTTAACGGTCTCACAGATAGTTGATATGATTACAGAATATAAACTATTCATAATTTCAATAATTGAACATTATAATGTCACTAAAACGCAGCTGCTAAACCGAGGGGAGGAATATTATCTATTAATTACTGTTCATTTATAATGTTAATAGTAGTTAATACTTATTTTATGGTCTGTCTACTTACTTTTGTCCCACTGTCACTAACTAATTTATTAATAACGTGCAATTCATTATAACTTAAATATAAATATTAATTTCAAGTGTTAACTAAATAATGTATATATTTTGAAAATAAATACCTAATAACCCTCATTTTCATGACACAGTTATTTTTTACTTTCCTCCATTATTATATATGTAAGCGTAATATTAACAATTAACCCTTTGCACTCGGAAGCTTTTCACTAGAAACATTCGACACTTTCCGATAAAACGTAGATGACATTATTTGAAACGAACTAGTGAGAAAACATACGTAAATTAAGAAACAAAGCTATTTTATATAAATACTTCACATATTGATGCATTGTACAAAACTTAATGTTATATATAACACTTTGTAATTTTGTTATATCAAATCAAATGGTGATTGGAAGTTACCTTTCGAGTTCAAAGGGTTAAAGGTATACATAAGATTTGATGCATAATTCTGTGTATGTGTATAATGTATTCTATGTAACGTATATTTATTTGACGTATAATTGTATCGCTTTCGGTGATTTTAAAAGAATTGCAGTACATGCACAAAAATCGAAAAACTGTGACAGCGTTGCACAATATGGAAGTAAAAAATTCAATAATCTATAGTATCATAAAAATGATGGCAATATTCAGAAGATTTTCCCTTGAAAATCGAAATGAAAATTGAAAAAGGGAAGAATTCCCTTGCACGCCAGCATCAAAGGAAATTGAAGAATACTCGGGTAAAGAACTAGTTTCTGCTTGAATGGAAAGCGAATTCTATGCTTCTGTATTATAAGGATCTTCAAGAACTCTTCTTGAAGATAGCAGTTGAACTACTGAATAATGAGTAGAAAAATGTTAGACACGCTATTACATGTAAATTAGTTATAACATTACAATAAACGCATGTGTTTTCAACCCAGCTTTAACAATGCTCATTCAGCTCAAAATCAGAATTTAATTTTTAAATTTTTAAATGCTCTTTAAATGCAATATATCCTTTGACAGAAATTACTGAAATATTAAAAAATAGATATATAAATAGATATATAAATATAAATATAAATGTAAATACAAGTACAAGTACAAGTACAAGTACAAGTGCGAGTGCAAGTGCGAGTGCAAGTGCGAGTGCGAGTGCGAGTGCGAGTGCGAGTGCGAGTGCGAGTGCGAGTGCGAGTGTGAGTATAAGTGCAAGTACAAGTGCAAGTGCAAGTACAAGTACAAGTACAAGTACAAGTACAAGTACAAGTACAAGTACAAGTACAAGTACAAGTACAAGTACAAGTACAAGTACAAATACAAGTACAAGTACAAATACAAATATAAATATAAATATAAATACAAATATAAATATAAATATAAATATAAATATAAATATAAATATAAATATAAATATAAATATAAATATAAATATAAATATAAATATAAATATAAATATAAATATATCAACATATTTATATTCATATATTATATAAAATTATATTCATATAGACAGATTTATATTCTTCATCTTCAGAGCATCATCTTATGCGATATAATTTCCAATCAAAATTTGGACAATATCAACTTTACTTTTTCTATGTTTCAGAATACAAAACTGGGATTGTTACAAATGTGTGGCTTTTGTAGCACACATGTTAAAGGACCAACCAAATGGAAATCTAACCGTGTTGTGTCGGTACTCTGAGAAGGATGTGGAAGGATTTCTGTAGGTGTAGAATGCTTGCAGTTTCTTTTTGGTTTTGTGGTTCCTGTTCGACTCTGCATTATCGTACTGGGAAAACACTCCTTTGGACAACAAACCGCGTCGTTTGTTGCGAATTGCTGACCGAACAGGATCCAAAACATGAAGATAGTAGTCACTTGTTACTATTTTCTTTCCTTTGCGACTACATGGGTGACCCTCACAATTTTGCACTGCGATAATACAATAACACTAATAGTAATAATAATCGTAATATTAATACGCACGTCCGTACTCATTTTGTAATTTATTAAAGTACTTTGAGTATGATCAAATGGATTGGATAATCAGATTTACATAAAAGTATTTTTCATATAATACCTTGGTGTTTCAAACTTATTTAATTGGAACTTACTGACAAGTTTCTCAAAAGAAAGATAATATTAAGATTTTGTTTTTACTTGCGAACTTTTCTACAACTTAACAGAATTTCAATTTCTTTCAAAAACCGAGTAAAATTAAAATATTGATTTTTATTAATATGACGTAGATCTTGTAATCTCTCGTATTATAACATCGCAATAATCTCGCAGAGCATGTTCTAAACTAATCTTAATAAACCTGAATATTTGCTATCAGATTTTTATCTCACAACTATGCGTTATTCTATATTCTGTAGTTAAAAAGGGAGAAACAAATAATTCAATGGTTATTTGTTAGAGTAAATGTTATTTTGCCATAAATATAGAATTCCCTGTCCTTCAAACAAATGAGTAACAAGAAGGTATCTCTAATCAGTAGAACTTTAAATGATACAAGATAAGGTATAATTTATTATCTTACTTGATAAGCTTTCCTTTTCTTGCTTGCATAAGTTAAATTTCAGCTTTGATGTAAACAAGTCTTGCATTGTATGTGTAAGTAAAGAAAAACGTAACATTAAAATAGATAAACATAGTAAACGAAATGCAATGATTAGAATAAAAGAATAATAACGGAGTTTATTGCAATTAACAAATAATTATTATTCAAACCAGGATTTCATATAATAAGAATTTATCCACTCAATAACACAAATATTTATAAAACAATCATTCCTGACATCGAAACAAATCTTGACATCGGTTCAGAGATTGCACACTTCTAAAGCCCCTAATTATCAGTTTTAACGGTAAAGAACGACGTGCGAATTGCAAGTCGCCAACTCGTTTCACACCTCGTTTCCTCTCGATCGCAATTTTTTCTGTCCGTTCTAATTCCTCGGCAAATTCATTCTCGTTTCTGTTCTAACCGGAACCATATATCTTCAGGCGAGTCGCACACGCGCGCGCGCGCGTACGCGTGTCTAATATTTCCTCGGCTCGATACCGGCGGGTAAAAAAGACGAACGGAGAGAATTTAAATTACGCAGCCGCTTCCTTTTTCTCCCCCCTCGCGGCAAGTGCCGTCATAAATTTGTTTCTCCGCCGCAATTTTCCAGATTATGCTTTTCCCGTGGCCTCTCGGAATCTCCGTGATTCGCAGAAGAAACTTCTCGATTGCAATGATCCACTTGTATACATTTTCATCCGCCATAGAGCGAGTTTCCAGCGGAACGAACATCGAGCCGGCAATAATCACGTCATTACCTCGAATGAACGATATGAACCAGCTTAACGGTGCACGTTGGCGATAAATTGTGCGAGACACTTTTGTTAGACGGTTTTCACGAGGGATGTTGACGATAAGATAGGTAATTAACTTTGTATTTGTACTTTTAGAGCCTTTAACCCATTGGTTTGTAATATGGTGACTCATAATGAAGATTTGAAACTGAATCCGACAAATCTGAATGTTATTTACTTTAGTTTTAAATATAAATTAAATAGGTTAATTAAAATCGATAAAAGTAATCGGAAATAGCAATAAATACGTGTGAAATTGTAACATTTTATATTTAATCAGGTAACAGCGGAATTATTGTAATAAAATACTAAAGAAAAATAAAAAATCTCTACTTGAGAAAACAAGTAACTAGTTGTTGAAAAATTAGTATCATTTTGGGTGTCAAGGTAACAGGTATATTCGTCAGACAGTTGTTAACTGGTTAACTGATTTATCACTAAAGCTTTCCATTTAATGGGGATTATAGTGTCCTTGATTGACGTTGATCGCTATGAGTATTTAGAACGATTCGTGTAACATTAGTTACCGTATCATAATAACGGCAAATGGTATTAGAATTAGTTATTAATAGTTTGGTATTGTAGTTTTTAAGTTATACTATTATTTAGTTACTCGTGTTACTAAATATTTTGATTCGATATCAGTTTTATTCTTGTAGTTTTTTCCTAGTATTTTGGACGCTCCGGTCATCGGTGACCATCGTGGTGGTTTATATGTCAAAAATTAACGTAGTTAAAAAAAATTGAATAACTGAGTAAATTATTGGATTAAAGTATATGTACACTTCGTTTGATCAATCAGAAACATAAATGTATCGTTTGAACGCGGAATGATGCCGAACGTTTGTTGAGTTTTTAATAATTTAATACTTTTATTAAATACACAAATTGCAAGATACCACAAACATGTAAAATATAAATATAACTCGATAAAAAAACCATTATCCGAGCAATAAACAAAATATAATATGTTAAATACGTAGATATATATCAATTCATATACACACTTGTATAACAACAATTAATTACTGAAAAACAAGTAAAAGTTCCAAGTAACGTTTAACATATCTTCGTCAATTTAATTTTATTAAATCTGGTACAACATTAACCCATAAAATTTTCATGTAAATAAAACTTCAAATTAATAACAAATTTAACACTATTTCATAAGTTAATAAAGGATTTATCACATTAGATCTTGAATGTTAGAGGTTGAAAACAAACAATTAGGATAAACCTTGTAATCGTATCAATCGAAATCGACGTAAGCGTTTACCAAATAATATTTATAAAATTCAATATGTGTCAAATTAACGTGTTCCATAAACCCAGTATTAACGTGTTGACTGTCATGCCGGTCACTGATGAATCGAAATGACTTCAAAAAGAAATATAATATCGAATGAAAGTATTTAGTAACATAAGAAGTTGTATAATAGTATAACTTAAGAATCACGATATCAAATCATTAATAATCAATTTTATTTCCATTTGCCTTTGTTATGAAAGAATAAGTATTATACGAAATGCTTTAAAATTCTCGTGATAGTCAACATGTTAAGAAATCATTCTGTTGTTTCACGTTACCATCGAATATTTATAATTCCAATAAATCTATTAACACTTCATTAATAAGTCAACATTTTCCTGATACTCCTGAAGATAATACACAAAAGTTTAAATATTGTTCAATTACTATTAATGTTTCATTTGTGTCTACAAAGTCCTACTAGTTCTCCGTGTTTAACTTGAAACCCGGCCAAATTAAACGAGCATTCGCGGTTCCTCAGAGCAAAATAAAAACAACGGAGCCCGACTGGATGTTTCTGAAATAACTAAGCCACGAAAACCTCTGAAAATAACAGAAATTTCGAAATGAAAGTGCTCGGTAGGTGTACCAGTGCCCTGAAGAGAACGCGGACAAGGTGCTCCAACTCATAGACGAGTGTATTATTGCCGCCCTACATTGTATCGCGCCTGCTTTACTGGCATGCTTTGTGCAATTTCCTTGTTCCCTGACAAGTGGTATTTTCACAGTCGCTTCTACATAATACGGTTTCTCATTGTAACAAATGTTAAGAAAATCGATAAACTTCTGTGCCATTCGACAGCGATAGAAACAAATAGGTTTCAGATAATAAAGTAGATAATAATAGGCTTTAGATAACAGATCAGATAATAAACTAGATAATGATAGGTTTAGACAAAAGATTATACGATGCTAGGTCCTAGATCATTTAGATAATAATAGATAAAGAATGAGATAATAGACTCTATTTAGATATGATTATTCCCATGACCTATATTAGCGTATCAGACTCGTGATTATGATTCACCCCCAAATTCCGGGCGAATCGGATATTTCTCACTTTTCCGTTTTTTACTTATAACAGGAAGATTTTTAAGTTTATAAAAATTTGTCTTCTGTGATATTGAAACTGAATATTTATTAATAAGAAATTTATGAACAGGGATATGTTGATTCCAGTTTTTAACTATTAGTTTTTCGTTGTTAAACCTGAACTGATACAATTCGCCGACTGATACAAGTCTACTCTATACTCTTTAATATTAGATGATTTTCTAATCATACATTACAATTTTTTTATTTAAATTTATAAAATACTATTTCGTTTGTACTCATAATAAAATCTAATATATTTCGGCAGAAAATCATTATTTTATATAAAATCTGATTGGGTGAACCGATTCGGCTACCCCGGTACACGGTTGTCAAACAACCTGGTTATTATGGTTGTACACATAAGGGTGAAATAAATTCGGTATATGTACATTCCCCGATTAAATAAACCAACGCTTTCTAAAAGGCAGGAACGCCGAGAGACCAGTCGCTATGATAAATCTTAATCTACGAACAAAATAAGCGAATTCGAATTTACGACCCAAGGTCCTTCAGACCAAAAATCTAGAAAGCATTCAGACTTCCAAGAACGCAAAACTGCATAGCGCGGGATTAAAGCGGCACTCGCAGGGAATATCTACTACCAGTCGTCCAGAAAACCCTTTTAACCATTCGAAGCGGGCGTAGACCATCCTCTGCTGTATCTTTCAATAGCTCGGTAATCTTATAAAAGCTCGCGTCGCGATTGTTATTCTCCAAGCGAACTACTTTCTCCCGAAGATATCGCTTAACCGCTATAAAATGAAGTTTCCAACCGTCAGGAAACAAACGGCGATATAATGGCGGGGGCGAGGGGAATGACGCCGGAGTTCCTTCGCAACTCGTAATATTTCTACTTTTCCTTTTATTTCTTTCTTTTCTTTCTTCCTTTTTCCCTTTTCTTTCTCTTTTGTTTCTTTTCCGTTTGTTTTCGGTTTAGGAAAAGTTAATTCACAAGAATGCACAAATAATAAAATAAAATATTTGTATTTCTATGTTTTTGGTTTACTCACCTCGGAGCGTAGTTGCAAACATACATGAAGAAGTCTTTGCCGAGCGGACCTTTACTGCCGGTGCAATGGCTGACGCCGCAGCCGACGAGATGCGTCGAGGCCCACGCGATTTGGGTGTAATGGCCGATCTCGTGGAGATCGTTCGCTTGGTCGTCGCCGTACTTGTAGTCTTTGTACTCCATGTACCACATTCTAATGGGGAAGTTCCTGGAAATGAAACAGGCTCGTCTGTTTATTGAATTCATCGGTGTATTAATGTGAGGTAAATGTACGAATAATTAATACGTTAAGATTATAAGAACAGTTCTTTTGTATTATAAATATAAATATGCAATATGAATATAACATTTATATTTGTATTTGTATTTGTATTTGTATTCGTATTTGTATTTGTATTTGTATTTGTATTTGTATTTGTATTTGTATTTGTATTTGTATTTGTATTTGTATGATGTAATCTGTCTTGTTTAGTTTTGGATAATCAGATTTACATAAAAGTATTTTTCATATAATACCTTGGTGTTTCAAACTTATTTAATTGGAACTTACTGACAAGTTTCTCAAAAGAAAGATAATATTAAGATTTTGTTTTTACTTGCGAACTTTTCTACAACTTAACAGAATTTCAATTTCTTTCAAAAACCGAGTAAAATTAAAATATTGATTTTCATTAGTATGACGTAGATCTTGTAATCTCTCGTCCTATAATATCGCAATAATCTCGCAGAGCACGTTTTAAACTAATCTTAATAAACTTGAATATTTACTATTAGATTTTTGTCTCACAACTATGTGTTATTTTATATTCTGCAGTTAAAAAGGGGGAAACAAATAATTCAATGGTTATTTGTTAGAGTAAATGTTATTTTGCCATAAATATAGAATACCCTGTCCTTCAAACAAATGATTAACAAGATAGTATTTCTAATCAGTGGAACTTTAAATGATAAAAGATAAGATATAAACTATTATCTTACTTAATAAACTCTCTGTTTGTCTTACAAGAGACAGAATTTTATAGATCTGACAATTTCGTATATACAACAAATTTTCCCAAACTATGAATAATTGCGATTCATATACCTGCTCCTTGAGAAAATATTAGATGCTAAGACAAACACCACGAAGGCTACAAGTGTTAAATAATCCAACAGATGTGAAGGAGAATATTGTCGAGTCTCGCAAACAAAGAGAATAAAGTCTGACACTATCGTCGACCAAAGTTCAGTATCGCAAAAGATAAGTACATACAATGGCGTCTGACAACAGCCGAATTTTGGAGCAAAGGACTGATACTATATCGCATCATTAAGTAGCACATTTCATTTGAAATTATTTAGGATCCTAACAGTGAATGATTTTTAATTTTCTGCTACTACTTATGGATAAAAGATACTTTTATATGACATAAAATAATTTATAAATATAGAAAGGTGTAACAGAATTTTTCTTTTCCATCTTTAATTTTACAAACGTGGTACTATAAAATGAACGATTTCTTTCGAAAATAATGCAAAAAAATCAGTCATGGTTTGTAATATTTGGGATTTTTCATTTGGATCTGTACAGACTCATAGTTGTATAGAAATTTTCAAAAAATGGTAATATACGTTCGGGCAGTTCCGACAAAACAATAATTTTATCATTTCAAAAGCTTTCCATATTTACTTTCGCAAGCTGTAATTAAATATAATAATTTACATATAACAATCGCTTTTTAATGAAGATAATTTCTTATTCCTGAAATTAACATTTTAATCAGTTAACTGTGTTCGACGAGTATACATGTCATCTTGAAACGCGAACTGGTACTAATTTTTTCAACAATAAATTACTTATTTCTTCAGATGAATGTGTAATTCTTCTTTATTTTGCTGTAATTTTTCGTTAGAATATATTATTATTATGATCTGATTTTATTGCACGCACGATGAGAGATTTTTCAATCTAAATTCCATAGTTAACTGGTTAAACAATCTGCGACAAAAAGTTGTAGAATCATAAACAACGGGTTAAAAAATATCTGGCAAGAAAAATGCTCGAACAAGTAATGAATTAAAGTGACAAATTTCAATTATCCGATTTCATTTACGAAGATCGATATTTGAATAATCGGTCGGATTCCGAAAGAATCGCGCGGAACGCATTGAAAACGAGACGCGGTTGCCTGCACAGTTCCATCGGCATTGTTTGCGTCGCAAGAAGACATGAAAGTAACATCAGCGACAATTGTTCATTGAACATCAACAGGTGGCTCCCGAAGGAGAGCAATGAATGTGATGGCAACTTATCGTTAGACAGAAATAGAACAATACCTGCGGATTCTAACTTCCAGCGAGTCAGAACTTTCGTGGCTGAGCAAAAATTGTTTTTTCTACTTACGGTCTGCGAAGTTGGAACAACTCTTACACCTTCAATTACTCTAAGTGCTAGACGAATGATAATATAATCGATGTGAAATGTTGCGAGTAAATTTGATGTGATTTGATTTTCGGTTCAAATTTTTCGAAATATCTCCGCCGCTAAAACTTTCTGAAAAACTTTACTTCGCAATTGTATAGATGCGAAAGAACAATGTATCTTTTGTTTAAACTTGTGTTCGCTATCTCTTACCGTTCCCAAGATAATTCATGGGAACAAGAATTTGCATTTCTTCAAGGGGTGGTCTCAGTCCTTCAAAGTGAAATTGGGCACGAAACAAAAATTCCAATGTATTAGGCTTGACTTACTCTACTTACGCATAGTTTCATAATTCTTTGAATTTTCGAGTTCGATAACTTTCCTCGTAAGAAAAAAAGTAATATTGTTCCTTAAACAGCCACAATACTTAACAAAATAAGTTTAGCTGAACTTTAAACACTAGTTTTACTTACAAAAGGATATCTCTTAACATTCTCATCATTTAAGCTACTACTATTCTTATAAATGCGAGAAACGTCAAACCCCTACCAATCAAGGAACAATTAAAAAGCAAATAAATTCACGTTTACCTTAACCCATTGATACTAACGGTGACTATAGTCATCCACTGATATTTTTGTAAATAACCCATTATAAATCATGTGATGTAGGTTTATGTGCGTATCCTTGTTTCTAAATTTATCACACGGAATTAAACTATTTAACAATTTTTAAAATTTAAATATTTATAATGCATTACATTCCTCGATAAAATACATATTCGTGTTTTAACTGACCGTCCAGTAAAACAATATACGCGGAAAACATAGCCGTATCGAAAGGGTTAAATACCTTTGACCTAACAAAAAAAAATGCATCCCAAAGTTCTTACTATTTAAGCCTATTCTCTTTAGAAACGCGAAAAACGCCAAGCCCCTAGAAATCAAAGAACATTTCACCGTTCCGTTTTAAACTTATTTCAACTTCGATTTGAACTATCCACTGCCCAGGATTTGAAATAATATTTCATCTAGCTCTCTCGGACAGTTCCCCACCCCTGAACGCGTATGTTGCTGAGCGAATGAAAGTGCACGGCGCATTCAATAATAAAATTATTTAAAACGTCCGGAATGGTCGATGTGAAAATGGATCCCTCTGAACTTTTTAACGGGCGCCCGCAGGACCGCGGGAAGATGAAAAATTCGATTAATTGAAACACGCAGCCGGATGAATTCGACAGAAATCCAGTTCCTCGTCGGCATTCCGCGATACCTGCCAATCGGAATTCACCGCTGCATGCGACGGAATTCCACGACTGGCTCGAACACCGCGAAACAATAATCCGCGGTGGTTGAAAGAGATACTTTGCTGGTATGTACATGGGCAGGTGTATTGCGCCGCGGAAAAGAGATCCACAGACACGGATTGAAACGTAACATGATTACCAAGCGGCGCGCGCCTTAACAAAAAAACCAAGGAATGCAAGCATTACTTACCGCGGAATGTTCTCTCGGCAGTTTCCAATAGATTCCGCTGGAATTTAATATCTAAGATACAGCGAATACCGACGTCACAACTGTGCGATGGGAAAGAAAATATGAAAAACGTTGAATGACATGATGTACAAGGTGATTCATAAATGCACGTGTCTACTTCTGGTGGATTTACATGGGAACTTGGGTAAGGAACATTTTATGAACTTATATGGTATACAGGGTGTCCCATTTTAATGTGTAACAGCAATCACGATTACCACAAGTACCACAATTTAAAAGAGTATAAAATTTAAATCTTATTATAATAATAATAAATAAAATGAATATAAAACGTTGAACTGTACCTCTGTGAATTACGTTAATTTATTTCCGTAAAAATAAATACAAGTTTACGTTTACACTCAACAACATTGAAAAAAAATTGAGTACAAAGCGTTAACACGTTGAATGTCATGGGGGTCACCGATGACCCCTAACCAAATTGATTTATTATAATTCACTGAATTAAACGACGATTATTTGAAAACATTGTCTTATTATAACTATGTTACAAATAATGCTACCTAATAAGTGCAATACTAATAATGTAGTTCAATCAAATGATTTAATATCATATTTTTTCTATATTGTGTATTTTGCTCTATGGAATCGTGTGGAATTTAATGTGTTGAGAAATATATCAAATGCAAATTTTTCAAAACAGAAGAAATTGCATATAAACATTTTCTAAATAACGAATACTTTTGAAAATTATTACATTTATAGATTAAAATGGAATACCCTGCATATCTTAGTTTACGAGTTGTAAGTAATTAAATAAAATTTTAACATTTCTCTAGATTTGAGAATATTCGAGGAACATCTAGTATTTGTATATAGTATGACGAGGCACAGGGCAGACATTTTGAATATTTTCTTTAACAACGTTTTACTTATTTTCATGTGTAAACCAATCATCTAAACTATGAACATGCATTTATGAATCACCTTGTATAAAACACATAATATAATTGTATTGCTTCCGTTATTTTTCACATCAATACAACGATTAAAAATATTTTTCTTATATAAATTCAGTATTAATTACAAATTATAGTAAATATTTTAATTACATCGGAATTTTCCAAATATTTAACATTATCGTTGATCCTATAACATTACTTCTTTATAATATCGTATATACTTAGGCAATAAGTTTTGTATATTTAGAAGAAATTTGGTTCCGGAGAATATAAAGTAGGGAAATATTTATAAGAATTTAAGAATGCCATTACTTTATCTTCAACTTATTAAAATTCTTAAGAGATAAGATCAGTGTCCATTGAATTCTTGTTTCTTTAAACCACTTCGGGAAATTTTGATCATATGTAAAGATTCCTCGTTTACTCATGTGTCTATATGGTTCAAAATGATTTTAATCAAGATGCTAATCAGTTGCACGTGGCTGAGAGTAATAAATACAATGAGTATAATTAACCTGGAAACCATTATGAAACTAGTGGAATCGTATCGTGGAAACCAATTTTCTGTAGCAAATTTAAAAGAACAGTAAATGGAAGAAAACATAAGGTCATATCAGGCATATGTTTATACATGTACTATTTTCCATTGTGTATTATTATATATTTTTCTATTTTAATGCGTAGCACCCTGTACTGTATATTGCGTAATTTATGAGTAAAATGCAGTATAAGTATATACGTAAATTGTTCAGTTTATTATTTCCGTAAAGCTTCACATTTTTAGGTTCAGGCCGTGCTAACACAACGCAAAAGAATTAACATTTCACTATTGCGTAGGAGCATATGATTTTACTTGCAAAGTTCTATAATTTTAAAATTAAAGTATAACAAAATTTCATTATATCGTTTTAGTTTCTTTTATTTTATAGCAGCGTAATTTTAACACTAAAACTACCAGACAGGTGAAATTGGTCCATTTTAAAATCTATCTTATTGTTATATAATAATAATAATTACCTACTGTTACTTACTATTAATTTAAAAATCATTTAAAATTAATTCAAACGTATTTGTGACATTTCTCGTTTTTCCCTGAAACTTTTACTGCCGTCCACATATTATGCCGTGAATGCAAGTTAAATGCTTTATGAACCCTGAAACGCATGAACGATAAAACAATTTTATAATTACCAGAGTGTTCGTCCCGTGGTAATGAAGATGTTCTGTCCACTCTGACCAAAGCCATCTAAGTACAGTCCTGTCGCGTTATCGTGAACCAGACCGAGACACTTATTGGCCCATCTCTGCGCCGCTTTGGCTAGGCCAGGGTGCCATTTCTGAAACCACAATTTTGTTATAATTAGTTAAGTCACTTACCGAAAGCAAATTTCGAGGCAACGGAGGATACGATTGCCATTTATGGTTGCCTCGAGATGTCCGCGGAAAATTAAGGAAGAATGTGTTTGATAACAGGAAAAAATTGTAGTCTATAATATAAATATACAAGGTGAATAAATGAAATCTGTTTGTTAAAATCACTCTTTATTTTAGATTTGTTTATTAATTTAATGATAAAATATTTTATATGAAATACATTATACTCAAAGAGAAAAGGATTTTTATATTTTTGCATCTTAAATCGAAGATATTACAGAAAAATCGTATATTGCTTTTTTAGTATCCCGTTTAAAATATTAAATTCTACAATAAATTTTGTAGCTATTATTAACACCTTCATTTACAATATCGTGTCGGAGTCGTGACAAAAATTTTAAACTGAATTTAGGAAATCTAAGTGGTATTTATTTTTTACATATAAATTATATATTACTTGTCTATTATCAATCGTTAAGCCTCGAAATACACGCAGATATAGAATAAGTATCAATATTTTTTCATTTCTTAATAAATTAGGAACGATAAAGTAATTGTATCGATCATAGTTAAGAAATAAATCACAGAGCAGGGGGTTAAAATTCATTTGTTATATTAAATACATGGATAATTTTAATTACGATTGTTATATTTCTTTTATTGAACACTTTCTGTTAGCATTAATATTTTAAATTTGTTGCTAAGCTCTGTATGTATAAGCATTCTTCAAAAACAAATTTCCTAATACCATTGTCAAATAAAAATTTTGTTTCTAAAACAATATGGATTATTTTATTGTAATATTTATACAATTAAACATTTGACATATGATAAAATATCAAGAGATATATCTCTTACGTTTATATGGGAAATATTCAAAGGCGTGCGCCGAACTTCAGAACATTCATTATTTCCTTTATGGAGGAAATCGTTTGATATTATTTTCGTGTCTCCCTGAATTTGTTAAAATGAAATTTATTGGTTTGGCACTAAAACTACTCACCAGTTAAATTGACTTTTTGGGATTCCTGTATAGAAGCTTCAGAACAGTTCTCGAGGAAACAACGGGCGAAAAATTATTTGAATTACATTCGGAAAGAAGGAAGCCGATGAAACGGAGGAACGGACGCTTAACTGGATGCAATTAGTCTAATTGTCTCGAGGTCGTTTAACTGAAATAATTACATCGTATTGCGAGTAGAACCCGTTAACAGAAACACCGACGCAATTAATAATCAGGAGAGAAATCTAATTCTGCAGCGAAATAGTCCACTTAGTACGTATTAAGCAGAAATTTCGGACAGGAGTCCCATTAAAGTCGCCTTTTACCATAGTGACGAGAATTATTCGCAATTTCACTTTCGACGTTATGATCGTCCACGAAAGTGCCTGAGAACAAAAGGAAGAAAGCGGAAGTAAGTTGGGTAAGGACAGAAAGAAGGAAGAAAACGAGAACGGATGGAAAAAGAACGAATTGGACAAAAATGGGGCCAAGAAATGAAAAGGAAGTGCAACATTTAATCTGTTAACCAGAAAAACCTCTTCTCTTGGGAATGTTGAAAATATATTTCTTAACACTAAAACTACTAAGCAGTTAACTGACTTTTTGAAATCCCCATATAGAAACTTCAAGAGTGCATCTATTGAGACTTTAATCGATTTATGATTCAGTTTGCGTATTGCCAAATCAATTTCTTTAATAATTTCTCAGGGAAACATCTGTTATTTGTTTAATAATTGGAAAAAGAAGAAATCAGGAGTGGGTCATTTTGACCAGTCTGGTAGTTTTAGTGTTAATCCTAGATCACAAATTTCCATCAAAATAAATACTTTATCTATTATTTATGTAATTTAATTTATTATATTGTTAAGCAGTCTAATGTATTTATGATTGTTTATATCGCTATTCTGAAAAGATGTGCAAGAGTTTATGTCCTTTTTATAATATTGATGTGATATTAAAAAATATTACAGAAAAGAATATAATTTAGTGATTCAGGGTTAATATCATTTTTGATGATATTTCGATATTATGAGGAAATATCAATAATATAGAAGTTTGATACTTAAATATTAAATAATATATTATAATGTTCTGTAATATAATATAAAAATAAAATTGTTTTACAGTTCCAACTAATAGTTTAAAAAATGATAATACACAAATGTGAATAAAACTTAAAATTCGATTCAAATATTCGTTGCAAGTAGGTTATTACGTGTGGTTGACTAATGAGTCTGTCGATCAGTTATTACATTTACGCATAACGAATACAGATTATCTTACACACCTCTCAATAATTTTACAACACTTTTAGCATTGTAATTCATTTATTTACTGTATGCAATAATAAATGATGCTTGAATAATTAGTGAGTCGATAAATATAAGTAGAAATAACTAGCAATGGTCAGACACGCGTTTTAAGATTTGTTCGAATGTATATTTTTGTATAGTTTTTTACTATTAAAAAGCAGACTATTAATTTTCTTTGAACAATAGTTTTTAAACAATACTTACATTATATTACCCAATATAATTTACTGTTTCAAAATTGTAATTGCCAGTACTATTAAAAGTTTCAATAAGAAATCTCTCAGCATTGATTAGAAATCTTCAAAAAACTTTCCAATAACCGGAAGTAGATGATGTGTTAATTATGAAGCACAAAACGACATTTTTGCGATAAGTTATTTATGAAACGTCGAAGACCGAGAAATACAAAAACCAGCTTCGACAGCGTCAGCGGGAGGCTGCATTCTAAACGGTCTCATAAAAATGTATTCTAGCATCGCTGAGCGCACACAGAATCCATCCATTAAATTCATCCTGTGTGGAGATGTACCCGCGCATCGAAATTTTGTAACCTCAAAGAGCGGAGAGTAAAATTATGCCGGCGTCAGATATTCAGACGAATACCTCCGAAAGCGAAAGAATTCTCGCGGAAAAAATTTGGTGGGAATATGGACATTCCGTGCAGAGCTGTGTAAATACCTGAGACGTATCATTTTGAAAAGAAGTGCGCCGCGCATTTTTATAAATGGTGTCTCATTAAAACATACGTGTGTTGTGTTAAATGTGTCCACTACATTATATATAATAGTACACTTCTTTCTCTTCATTACAGAAAGCTCAATGTGTCTTTTTTATTACATACTGACAACATATATTAAATTCATAAATTTCAACGTTAGCGGTATTGTTATTCGAAATGTAAAAATATAAGGCAAATTGATTTATTATTTTTTCTAAATATGTAAAAATATCACACAGTCTCTTTTCATGAACAGAGGAGTGTAAATAGAAAATTTGTCTTTTTATTACCTTTATATCATAATTATTCATACTTATAATTATGAAGAAAGATTAATTTGATGATAAGAACTCGATACAAAACTGTCTATGATACTCATTTTATGAATATACCCTTATTTCCTAATTAATTTAATTTGTAATTTTGCATAATTTAAAAATTTGTAATTTTTCATAAAACATTTCGAATATTAATGAAATCGTTTGAAATGAATGAAATATGTGCGAAATTTAACAAATACTTTTGCGAACAAATTAAATGCATATTAGAACCTGTGTAAATATTTAAAAAACGTGTAACAAAACATTTATTTTCATGTTTGCACACATTTCGATACTTCCGCGTGGCTTATTGTACGTTTATTCGTATTTTATTATGGTCGGTAAAAGCTTCGGTTTTATTTTACAAACAGTATGTTTTTCAATATATTCATCATATGGTTTCAAAGTTACATCCGAAAAAGAGAAACCATGAAGCCCTTGAGAGTTGATTTCACGTTTTCAGAGTGAATTTCCGGTGAAAAAGAAAACTCTTTTTGTATGGTCCAACATACTGTACAATCTCGCAAAGTTTCATCAAAATTGCTTTCACGTTGGGAGTTTTTTCATGTGTACGTACACCAGTGAATCGCACGCGTGCTCTATAGCTGTCCAGCATAGATTTACTTCAAAATATTAGAAGAAATCTTACTGTACATTTTTTAATTATCTTCCCTTGTCTTGCGCCATTAGTTTCTCATCATGTATACATCTAACCATGCGATTAACAAAAATGAGTCAATTCTTACTAATACTACATTGCGTTGTAACCAAAATAGCTTAGGGTTTTGTGAAAATGAATATTATATATTATATATTCTGCCAAAGACAATTATCTTTCATAATAAAGAATATACGCCTAATAAATAAATCTCAATTAATATATTTATATTTATCTAATATATTGAAATATATTGTTTCCATGAACGGACGGTTATCATAGCTAATAATTATACAAAAATATAATTAAATAATTAATACAAGGAAATTACACAAAATTTTTATATTAATTTTTTTTTAATTCTATGTAAAAACTGTAAATTTGTAAATGACATTACATTTTCAAAAGTCCATGAAAACTACGAAATGTTATATAGTGGATCGCAATAGATTCTATATCTATTATATTTTTATAACAACAAAGCAGAATGGACAATATTAAATACAGACAAGTTTCAATTAATATATTACGGATTTTTACGCATTTCTGGAAAATTCGAAAAAATAAAAATGCACTACAATTAAAAAGTGTACTGTTCCCTATAGTATTTGTCAGGAAAGAAAAGCTATTTCCCATTGTATTTCTATTCATATAATTATGTCCTTAAAAATCCCATTCCGCGTGAAGGTCTGCAACATATTCATTACCATTCACCTTCCTTAACCTACTTCCAAAATTCAACTCGACACTGTCAGAAAGTTTGTTATGTTTCTATAACAAAGGTCACATAAATTTCCTACAATATTTTCGCTGATAACGTTCACTTGCATATTCGCTGTTAGCTCAAATCGTATCCCCAGAATGCTGGCTGCCACGGCCAGATTCCGCGAAACGTAGCCACGGATAACAAACTTCCGCATTTTTGCCCGTGTAATTTTAATCAAAGTCAGATTACCGACACGCGGCAGCGAGAGAAGTTTTTGCAACTGCCGGATTAAATACACGTTACTCTGTTTTCCGGTGACCCAAGAATTAAATTCTATTACTGTTATCATTATTGCAAACAACATCGCGTTTCCGATTTTCCGGGCTGCTTATTTGTTATCGAGTTGCACAGTGGTCAATTAATCTAAAAAGTCGGACAAAAATTAATATTACGTGAAAACTTACTTTTTTGAGTAAATCATAAAAAAATGTAAACACTAACAACGGGGAATTCACGCCGGTTTTTTTTCATTTACAACAATGATCGGAGTCATGTAAACCGTCAAGTCATGATCTTTGAAGACTTCTTTAACATTAAACTTACCAGACTGATCAAAATGACCCATTCCTGATTTCTTCATTTTGGAATTATGAAAAGGATAACAAATATTTCTCTGAGAAATTATTAAAAACTTGATTTAGTGGTACGCAAACTTAATTGTAAATCAATTAAAGTCTCTATACATGCATTCTTGGAGTTTTTATAGAGGAATCTCAAAAAGTCAATTTAACTGCTGGGTAGTGTTATCGTTAACAACGTGTAGCTCATGAACTTTTACTTATTTTTGCTTCAAAATAATTCGTTAATATAGTTCAAATATTAGTAAATACATTCTACAAAATCATCAAAAATTAACGTTCAGATTTAAAAAAAAAATCGTGATCGGAAATGAAATTCATTCTCAATAAGATTTCCATATTAGTGACGTTATCCCTGATTACGCTCTGACGCGTATTTTGAATATTGTTAACAGTCGGAAATGTACGGAATATCTTTGTTAAGCTTTACGACTACATTGAATTTAAATGCAATTTTATGCTACATGAATATGATAAACGATTTATTAAATGAATATATTAAAATATGATTAAAACACACGATCAAATGATAATTTACTTTTATCAAAATAAATGATTTTGAAGGGGATTATTAAAAATTCATAGTAACCTTTTACATTATTTTCTCTTACTCCGTGGACAATATTATGAACGCTTAAAATCTCCGCTTTAATCAATTCAATTGATCGTCCATATTTGTGAATAGACTTTCACCAGTCTTTGTACGTTTCATTAAATGCAGTTTTATTGTACGCAATATAACATAATTTTAGCATTTATTAAATATTAAAATGAACATTATAATAGATCAAATTTAAGAAGTAAATCTATACCTAACTTGTGTTGACGATACGAGGTAAAACGATGACATTTGATAAGATTAAATAACTTTAGTTTTCAGTCATTTTAATCAAACTATAATTATCATTCAAGTTAAAGACGTCGTGTGATATTATTTTATTCAATTTACAACGTCCGAGCATTATATATAATACTTAAATGTTCCGTCCGATGCGGAACACAATGGGACAAAATTTCTAGGAGGTTAGTTTATGACATGGACGTGACAAAAAGATTATTACCGCGTTTAATTTTTTCGAACATTTTTTAAAATTTATTTCTATTACCAGCAATTTCATGTTCGCGAAAATAAAGTTTATTTTTCGAGTCATTTCCTTTTTTGTACAATAGCTTTAGATTTTTCGTTTCGTCCATCTTACAGATTAGCCATGTCATAAACCCGGAATTTCCGAAGGGTTGACCGAAACACGTGCGTAACGATCCTTGTAGTCAAAAGTCAGCCTGGATGAAATTTCCGCGTCATCGTCGAACCTTTGAGCAACCCCCAAGCGTCGACATTGACACCACCCCTGCTAGGAAGGGGACTGGCTGAAAGGCCTTCCAAAACATCGAATTTTTAAATGTGCGCTGATTGGAAAATCGGGAAACCCAATCGACGCAGTTGAAACGATCTCGAGGTGCCTCGATCGGGCACCAAAAATTATAAAAACGTGAGTACTCGTCCAGATGAGATCAGACCATCAAACAACGAGAGTACCAAGAGAGTACGAAAGAAGAAAAGACTAACACTAAACAAGTCCACCGTTTGGGACAACGCGAGTACTCCTCCAAACTTCATTCGAAATAACGCTAATAACGTTATAATAACTCTTCCAAATTTCGGGAACAACGCTAAGACAATAAGCGAGTCCATTGTTCGGGATAACGCGAGTTCGAAAAGCAATACAGTTAAAATAACGAGTCCATCAGTCGGGATCTAACGCCGTCGATTAAATTGTCCAATATTAATTTGGCGAATAAGTATCACAAAGTACCGCGTACCGAAAAGTCACTTCGGGATTTACGACCTCGAATAGAATCGAAAATTCGCGCGGTAAATCGCGACACAAACGAACATAAATATCTTAAAAATAAAGGAAACGTTGTGTGCAAAGCATAAAAATTAAATAGCACTCACTATGTTAATCACTGAGTTGAAAATATGTATTAATCCACTAAGATAGATGATATCAGTTGCGAATACCAATGACTCGAGCAAAATTCGATGATTGTCTCGTACTTAACGAACTGCGACAGCTACTAAATTGGAACGTTTCTTCCGCCTCTGGCGGAGCCGTCAAACAGATTTCAACCTGTTAACTGGGAACTAGGAATTAACTTGATAATTATGTTCACAGTATCGTTTACCGAGATATCCTTGTGTTGTTTATTTACGGAAAGACTATTGAATTTAATAATGTTATATTTATAATCGAAAAACATAATTCCATCGAATTTATATTCATTGCAAAGTAATGTGATGAAGATTAGTATTATTTAATATATAATTATAAGCTTTATAATTTATCTTGATGGTTATTATTCATTTATGATTGAATTCGTATGAGTTTCATATATGTGTTACATATATTTCCCAAGAAAAAATGAAGACAAGATTTCACTAATTATGTAGTCCAAAAAACAAAATATTTAATAAAGTAAATGAATAAAAGTAACAATTTTCATAACCGATTTTTATCCTAAAGATCCTGCATCTTTTTTTCTAAAATATTTATTATATAACGGATATCAAAAAATTCTATGAGAAGTATTAGATAATTGTACTGTAAATAATTGTATAAAAATTCAGCTACATTGGTTCATTATTGAATGAACTGCTCCTAGTATTAAAGAGTTTTAAATTTCGAATGTTGTTTATATATACACACAATAGTTTTTTTATATTATACGAACTCGCCACTTTTATGAATTTACTGTTTTATACTGTTTTGTAGCTGACAACACAGTAAACATTAAATATGTGAGCAATGACCAGGTTACAACGACGGTATGACATTATAAACAATATAAACATAGGCTAATGGAATTTTCAGCGAGTATCGGCAGATACACGTCGCTTTTATCTGTTAAGCGTTTAATTCAATAAAACTTTGTTAATATTAAAGTACCACTACGTTGTCCCAATCCTACATATATGTTCATGTTATACTTTCTAATGCTAAGAAATTCATATTAGAAGCAAACACAAATTTATTTCTCTTTTTTTACTCAAAATACGAAATAGTGATTGTCGCAAATATGTGATGCTGGCAGCGAACACGTTAAGCAGGGTCCCAACGGATCGTTGCTCGTTTGAGCGTGCAAAAATATTTGTAACGCCGAGGCACCTAATGACGGTGTTCTCTTCAACGGACAAATCCCTTCTCAGCGAAGCAATGAGCCGCACACCCCGACTTACCACCCTAAAAAACAAACCGACCAGCTGCTTTTGTCGCGCCAGCTAACGAACCGCGGGAAAGATACAAAGGAATACAGCGTTCCACCGAGTTAACCCTTTATTTGATAACGTCGCTGCACCAAGGAACATCATTCTCACGTGGCTTACGTGCGGTTTAATTGGAATTTCCGCGTCGGTGAACATCCCTATCCCAATTTTTGTTGGTTTTTCATCTGTCGTTAACTACGGGCAGAACTTGCTCTGCTTATAAACAGGTGTCACGCATAGGTAACGTGTTCTTATGAAATTTATGATTAGTAGAGGCTCTTTATAGAGGCAAATTATAGTTTTCTTCGACCAGATTTGGAAATTATTCGAATTACTTCTAATCAACATCTTGTTGACATAATTTATAATGAACTTTTGTTATTCGGATATTTGATTCAGGTTAATAGACACTTACTACTTGGAACAAATAATTTTATCGGATTATATGAATAATTTATGATTAGTTATTTTATCTACTTGATTCTATAACTTGTTCTTAGTTATTTTAGCTATTCATTCGAATAGTTTACTTTTATATGTTTGGATAGTTGATCGTCATTTTTTAAAACTGTTTAATCGAATGATTCATCTATATTGATTTAAATCATTTATTAGGATAATAATAAGTACGTATAATTCCGAACGAATATCCACGGTAATGACTCAAAGAAATAATGAGATAGATAAATTAGCAAACACAAATTCTTCAAATGACGAAAATGCAATTATATTTTAATTATAATGACAACGTATTCGTTAGTGTTACCTCTGATCCAGAATTTAAATATTTAATCCAACATTAATTTGGTCACACATAGATAATTATAAAAATCCATTTCTGCTTCAATAAAACTATATATAATGTTTCAGTAATGTTTATACATTTGGAAAGCAAGTGATTATTCATGGTAAACCAGTTACTTTATAAGAAATAATAATATAAGAACATTCTTTATACATGTTTCATATTTTAGCAAAGTTAAGTAGACATCTGAAACTCACTATTTCTGAGATAATGCGAGCAGTATTTTCAACTGTTCATACATTATTATTGAGGTCAAAGCCGTAGAAGTTCGTATATTAATACACGTTTTTGGCAAGCACACGCTGTTCTAGAGCCCTGGTTCCGAAATCAATAGTGGATAACGTATCACAATCTTCAAGATATGACAGTAGTCAACAGGTTCGCTAAGTGCTAACTCTTCTGAACGTCAGTAACCTTATACCTTGTAGAGAAATTTCACTTACAAACGGTTGGATCAGCGTTAGTGATTAACTTTTTTGGGTTTAGGTTTATGGATTAACGCTAGGCTGGATTTACAATGCGGACTTTTTTTTGAGAAATTTAACCCTTTGCCATACAATATCGTGTTGTTTTCTCGTAGCGAAAATTTCTAATATGGTTTAACAAATATAAATATCATTCACTTCTTTGAGTTCAAATGAAACATTATTTCTTTGTTAGCAATTTGTATGATTTAGAGTAAATCTATACCACTCTTTTTGTATACGTTGAAAAATTTTTCTTTCAATTTCTCCACTAGTATATTTTTTTCAGCACTTGTTTGTGTTGTTTCACATAATTGTATTTGCTTCGATAAATGACGTTCCACTATATTTCTATATACATATTAATTATAAATGGATTACGCGTTAACTTGTTACATGGAAGACATTGAAGTGTGGTTTGTTAAATCTGTTCAAGCATGTCATATTTCAATACCTGATCTTTAAAAATAATAGAACAGTGCTGAAAATATTCAAGATAGTCAGAGTACTGAAGATGTTCGACAAAATTGGAAATATTTCAAAATATTAAAGATATCGAAGATATTGATCACTATTAAAAGCTGTTGGGAGCTATCGGAAGTTATTGAAGATATTGAAAGCTATTAAAACAATTGAAGATATTGAAGGTACTATATAAAGGTATCGAAGATCATAAAGGAAAGTACTCTGAAGTACCAACTGAAGGTATTAAGTTATTGGAAGTGCTTAAGATATCGATGGCATTGATGTTATTGAAAGTATTGAATGCATTGAAAGCATTAGAAGCCTTTAAAGAATTCAAATTCAATTCAAATTTCAAAAAGTATATAGAGTACTGAAAGTACTAATTCGATTAAATGATTTTTAACAAAGCTTTAAATACATTTTAAATTCAAGAAAGCAATAAGATTGTTACATAAATTTGCTTCTTCATTACATTTTCTGAATTCATTTTATTTAACACTAAAACTACCAGACGAGTCAAATTGACCCATTATAGAATTTTTGCTTTGCACGTGTTTAAATTATGAAGGCGATTTTGCGAAAAATGATAAATTAAGTTTGTATATTTCTACAGATACAAAACTACGAGACACTTTGAATCTCAAAAAACATATTGTTCTAATTGGTATAAAAGATTGGAAATAAATCACTCTAATTGCTCGGTAGTTTTAGTGTCAATATCGTATTATAAATATAACGTTCAATATCAGAATAAACGTATGTTACCAGAATGCAAATAGCACGGTCCTCAACACTGAACGTATCGCAACCGGTAAAATTTTCAGTTTCAAAATATTTAAATTTCTGTATTTTCCTTTGTTCAGTTAACTTCATATCAATTCCTATATTCTTCAATTGATCAGTTTCTTCATCATTGTCCCTTCCTTTTGTTTTTGTTTCCACTAAGAAAAATGTATCGTCCAACTTGTTTACCTTTATCTTATAACCAGTTATATGAGTTTATTTGAAAATATGAAAACATCCGTACATTCAATGATTTCAAGAATGAGTCGATCCGATTAATCTATAAGAGAAATGATTCAGCAACAATACTATTCTAAAACACTCAGAAAAACGTATTTCAAAGTACCTATACACGTATGTCGTTCGATAAATGGTTAAAAAACCGAAGCTAGGAAATTCAGTTGAATGGAAACCAGAAATGGAAAGCCGGAATTCGTAGCCAGTGTGATAAGAGTTATATGAGGGATGTTCAAAGTTGCGATGTATTAAATCACGTAGATAAGAATGAGAACATGACGCGAGGATTTTATACATTAAGTAACACAAGCGACGGATCCATCTCTGAGACATGTGAAGCCATCTAAATTCGGCGAAGAGTAATGTGATCGTACTCGTACCCGGAGGAGGAGGAGTAATGGATATTGAAGATACAACACATGGAAATAACCGAGTTGAACAGCACAGAATCTCACGCGGAACATGTGAACAATAATGGATGTAACACACAGAGGATCTCGTAAATACGTGAATCGCTCGATAAGGGAACCATCCAACCTCTACCTACAGAAATCTCTTTTACTTTCAATATATAGGCCGTCTTATCAAAACTTACTACGAAGTTAAATCTATTCATATAATTATTTGAATTTATTTTAAGGTGGAAGTGTTAATGATAATGAGATCAGTAACTATTAAAATTGGATATGTAATTAGTTATTATATAATAATGTATAGGATCATTATTAAAATTGCTGTTAGAATTACTACTAGAATTACTAGTATAATTACTGTTAGAAGTTTAAATGATGCAATAGATAATATACAATAAGCAGTATGAGTTTATCTGAGACAAAAGTGTGAATGATTAAGATAGAGGTATGTAGCACAAGGTATCGTAAATCAAGCTCTTATTCTTAGCTGTTAAGACTGAATATTTGTATAATCTGATAATTTTTAAAATACTTGAAAACTTTATTAAATTAAATAACTTTTATCTGATACGTTTCTTTTCTAATTTTCAACGCATTATATGTTGAAATAGTTTGAATTGTCTATATTAGAACAGAATAGACAGACATATGTAACCTACATTTAAAATTATTTGAATTAGATTGAAATATTCAAACCAAGTACATCATCGAACATGTAAAATTCATTGAATATTTCAGTCTGACCTAATTGGATTTAAAGTTTCCGCATTTCTATCAACGTTATATTTGGACTTCTATGTACTATTCTATATATATATATATTTTAGACTTCTTCAGAGTACAGAGTTTCCATATATACTATGTTATTTAAAGGATTCGGATTTTTGTTTCGAGAATGTATTGTTAATTAGTTCTAATATAAATAAATTCTTTTTGTGCTTGCAAGCAAAATATTTGTATTTGTTATGTGATACAACTCAAGAAGCAGAATTAACATCATCATAACGATTATCAAGTAAACTATTAGAATACGTTATGTACATTAATTTCAAAATACATAATTATGAATTTCTAATTTAAACATACCATATATACATTAATTTTCAAAAAAATTAAACCAGTTTAAAGTCAAACCATTTCCGAACTTTGTGTATTCAAAATCATTACTCTTACTTTTTATCATTCGCTTTATTCAGTATATAAAAGACAAAATGATCCTTTACACTAAATTAAAATATATTAAATCAAAATGTATTCAGTTCATTTCACTCAAAGAAAAGAGCACTTTAAAGTACCTACAAATTATAAAACATTAAATTACACACGTAATACTCATAAAGATGTATATGAAAATGGAAAATATTAAAATATATGTGCAAGAAGAGTATATATATATTTTAAAATTAGTAAACTTGAATTTACTATTTTCTACACGCATAAATAAAATAAATGAGGCAATTGTTAGATCATATAATGTTAAGAATTGTGTTACAAATGTCTAAAACTACGAATTCTGCTCGAAACAGATGATACCAAAGATATCTAGCGAAACTTCCGTCGCATTACCGAAACTTAGCTATAAAATCGAAAGGGGAACGACATTGTTTATAGAGAAAGTAGTTCCGGAGTCCTGATTATGTAAACTGCAGTTCGTGCGTAAAGTTTAATGCCGGTTTCACGGGGATAAACATGATCCGAAAGTAATTTCCATTCTCGCGATAAAACCCACCAATTCCTTAGTTCCCTTTTGCTGAACGGTCCGTACAAATGATGTAACCAATAGTACTCTTTGCACAGGATAATTCTAAACACATTGAGATTATTAATGAAGCTTGGTAACAAGTATTTCTCAAGATCGACACCAACGACAAAGGAACTAATATACCCCGATATACTGTGTTAAGAATTTTACCAATGTGAATTCGAATGCACATTCAATTGTTTTAGTATATACCACAATTATAATAATTAATAATAGTAATTACTAACACAAGAATTAAAATAGTATATTAAAAAGCTATTAATTCTGAATTAGTACTTTTATTATTTTTTTTTCAGAAATTCAGCGATAGTTATATAATTTCCTCGTCTTCGAAACTTCAGCTTGAAACTCCTTTCAGCGACGCTAGTATGACTTTTTAAAGATAAAATTTCCGTCTCGAAGCAGTATAAGTTTTATTTGCACGTTGACTGTAATATGATTAAAGTAAACTTCATACTTGCTCAGATTTTTACCATCCATATTTTTCACAGAAGTAAAAAAAAAACGACATCGATCATAGATAAAGCAGGCACGCGAAACGTGCTCACTGCTTTCACTGCACGCTCACCAAGTCAAACGAAATTTTATTTCTAAAGAGTAAAAGATGATAAAGACATTGCGTAGGAAACGACGCAATTTTCTTGGATGACCTAACGTACAGACTATCTTCCAACTAACACACTCAATTCTGTTTTTACAGCATAGATACCTTGATCTACAAAATTTTGTCCACAAGAAATAGAGATTAACTACAGACCTAAGAAATCGACAAAATAATATAATAAACCATAGGAAAATTCATGGTAGCACTTGAATCGTTGTGTTAAACTGAAGTAAATAAGATACAAAGCAAATAAACTTTTCTCTAATTCGTAATTTTCTCATCTTAAATCGAAAAAAATCATATGAATAGTTAAATCACAATCCTGGAAAATGGAGTCCGTGTAAAAACAGAATTGAGCGCAGTTCAACCAAAAAACATACACTCTTTTATTAAAAAAATTAATTTAAAGTGTAAATTAAAAGTTTTTATTTCAAGTCTCATTTTTTAAGAGACCGAGATTAAACATGTTCTGTTGATGATTAATTAAATTTAAATATGCTTGGCTATACTTTTTCACGATTTTCTTGCAAATAAGATTCGTAAGAAAAAAACATTATTCGACATTTTTTAATTATTTTTTAAAGTAGAACAAACACCTGTTGATTACACCAGTCACATTCAAACGAGTTAAGCAATTGTGCGTGCACTGTACAAACTTTAATCCCTCTTTTCTCAAAAGGGAGCGCATAAAAAAAATTCTATTCCACGTTTTCAACTTATTGCATCTTCGATTAGGATTGTTTCAATAGATAGGTAATCCTTACCCATAATAAAACTCCCATTTTTAAAGGTATTGAACAGAAATTTTATAGCTGCACATGCTAAAATTATATGCACCATATAATCGTACCATGCAAATAAGAAAAAGGCAAGTATATAATAATAAGCCTATGTACAATACATAATCAATTAAATTGCACTCTTATATATCCAAAACCATGCTGTTATTAAAATGTATATCATTTACAAAATCTGTTCTATTATTTTAGAAACAATCTCCATTCTTATCACAGACATTTAATTGCTACGAACCTTGCTTTATATTTAATTCATAATTCATAATTAATGTTCATAAGTCTTAGTAACAATACATTGTTAACAATTCAATCGAAACAAAACTAAAAAAGACTATCTGTTCATTTAAGCGAGCGAGTAGAGTGACTCATTTCCAATTTTTTGTATAAATTAGAACAATACGTTTCTTGAGATTCGAAGGATCTTCTAATCTTATGTCTGTGCAGATACACGAGTTTAATTGAAAATCTTTCGCGAAAACTCTTTCGCAATTTAAATACTTGCAAAATAAGAATTTTTGATTGGATCATAGTTTAGTAGTATTAAAATTGGTTTGATAGTTTTAGTATTAAAATTTTCTTCACATTATAAATCCGTTTGCTTTTTACTATTATCACTTTCGCTGTTACAGTTGTCCCATGGGACAGAAGCTTCGGAATTACTTGAAAACAATTATAATTTATAAGATTGCTGACGTCGAATAAAAATATTCAATAAGGTAAATAACTAGATAACAGTGTAACGTACGAATTGTGGTAGCAAATAAATAATAATTATTCCTTTTTATCTTTACTACAGAGGAATACGTGATACATAAAACGCTGATGCTTTCCGTGTCAATCAACGTGTTAATGGATTATGTACACGTTCCTCTGGAATTACGGAAAAATCGTGTCAAGCTCTATAAATGCTTAACGTACAAATTTATGAGTGTTCAAATAGATGAACTGATTTTTCCACTATCAAGGAAAAAAAATTATTAATATGCTTGACATATTTCCCAAAGGTGGAAATCACCAATCTTCCTCAAGACGAATCGCTCGTAGCGCTGTTAGACCTCGTTATGGGAACGATTCCATAAACCGGTCGCGTTTATCGTGAAGGGTGTCGGTTGGGTTCGCGGTTCCTGACGGTATTGTTCCTCGACCCGCAAAGTGCCTACCTATAATCGAAACTCGTGCACGCGGTAATTACTCTCTGCTTGAGTCTTTTGCGTCTGGAACAACATATAGGTTTTTTCGAAACGAAATACGAATTGCTGGAAATATGCCAGATGTTCTTTGGATCGGATCACAACATCATCATCGAATGAATAGAATGCATATTATGAGGTCGTGTAATATGAAATCTCGGATTTCGTGGAAAAAAGGAAACCTTATTTGATGTTCTAAAAGACGTTTATTCAATGAAAATATACTCTATTTGATTCTATATACTTCTGCCAACATGATTTTAACACTAAAAGTACCGAGCAATTGGTGTGTCTTATTTCTAAGTTTTTATATAAATTAGAGCAATATATTTCTCAAGATTTGATAGATCCCTTACTGTTGTATCTGTACAAATACACAAATTTATTTTATAGTTTTTCGCAAAAGCCTTGCCATAATTTAAATACTCACAAACTAAAAATTTAAAAATGAACCAGTTTCACCTGTCTGATAGTTTTAGTGTTAATTACCGTGATAAATCTTCCTGGTCATCTAAAAAGTGTCATCTACTCTACCCACATAGTCATTCCACAACAATCTCGCATCTATCTTTCTTAAATATTCACCAACTGATTAAACTAATTTACTCAAAGAAAAAGGTTGGTATGATAGTATCAGCAGAAAGAATAGAATCTCCCGTGAAAATCGATAGCGCTAAACGCAGTCGAACGTAATTTCTATAGAAAGGAAGACCAAGGGATTCCGGATTCGGCGAAGACGATTCCATCTGGAGGAGTGCTCGAAAATTACCGGCGGTATCTGCGTCGTGGGATTTCACCCAGGAATCCGACGAAATCGATGGAACTTCAAAGCCGATGAAAAAGGCTCGAGTAAAGGTTGAACCGGCGCATGGACGATCCGCATCATCCACCTTTCAGGGTTATGAACCCGTGACGCATTCATAGCACGCGAACAGTTGGGGAAACTATTTCCCCGGACCGGAAGGTCGTGTTCGATTGTTAGAGATCGCATTCCGGATCGACGGACCGCACCGCTGGAATATGGTTTTCAGTTCATTTTCAATCTATGCGTACAAATGCCGCTAAGTACGTGGCGTCTGATTCCTGAGACCAATGTTCACTGGCACAACGATAAAGAAATGATTTTAAAATTGATATCCTATTTAATAAAGCAATATTGGACCAGTCTATAAATAATGTATTTCTATACTTCTTTTATTTTTTAAAATAACGAAACTTTTTTTTAATCTAAAATATATTTTCTTTCGTTATTTGTAGATTAGTTGTAGATAATATGTCTATAATATCTCTATAAATGATTTATAAATTATCTATGTATAGAATAGAATTAGATTTAAAAAGCTTTTGTCCGTGTTAATTTTTAAAACTAAGAAAGATATTAAAAATCACTTTATTTATGGGATGACTTAATGTATTTTTTGTTTCTGTTCTGAAAATAGTTTTGCTAATTAAATGCTACTCAGCGCACTGTATGCGTATCAAAATTTTATATAGTATTTAATTCTTTGCGAAAAAGGCAGTGAAAAGTTAGTTTTTAATGGTTTTAATGAATTTTTAATTAGTTTTTAGTTCTTCAATCTTCAACAATAAGGTGTTTTTGTTGTGTGTTTGTTAGTGGGGAAATATCGTTGTTCTTCTTGTTGGAAAACGTTAACTACAATTAAATGAGAAGTTTTGCTTAATATTTAGTATCTTAAATGTTTAATATGGTAAATTAAAAATGTTAATAAATACTTATGTAATAGGAAACATTTTCGTGATTAAGGTTAAAAAATTGATAAGAGCATCAGAAATGATTTTTTAAATCATTCTTCTGAAAATGAGAGAACGTTGGAATTTGGAAGAGCATTAGATAAAATAGAACGACATAAATCACGCACTTCAGAAATACTTTGCATGAAAATTAATCGATATTTTTAGGTCAATAATATTGATTTAATATAGGAAAAACATTTTCAAAAAGTTTCAATAAATTTTAACTGCGAAAAGAGTAAAAGAAATAGAATAAAAAGAAACGTAGTTAACGATTACGTATTTTGTGACGACCACTGCAGGTGGGAGCCGGATTATCCGAAATAAAAAATTCGGCAACTTTTAGATTGCCCAATACATTGTTTAAGATCCACCAATGGATTTTTAAACAGTGGAACTATGAAAAAGTAGCAAAAACCTGTCAAAGCATCGAAACAATTTGCGTAATTTAAATTTATAATAAAAGAAAGCAAATAGAAATATATATTTCGTAAAAAGGAAAGATAAATAAAAAAGAAGTAGGAAATATTTATTTCTTTTTGTCACATTTAATGTGACTATCATGTAAGAAATATGGTATAAAAAACTTCGAACAAAAGAAAATTTGTGAAATATATGTAGGCACATGAAAAGCAATTAAGGAGCATTACTTGAATATTTATTGTTATTGCTTGTTTCCATTGTTTTTGCTATTTTCGTTGCATGCTGTAATTTCTTGTACTCTCTTCTAAAATGACGTCTTAGGATTGAAATCCCAAGAAGATTTAAATGAATTAGAAAATCTGACACAGGTACAGACCTTTCAAACAGAGCAGCGTGCTCCGAGAAGAGAGTAAATTATTGAACTATGAAAAGTCTGCACACAGTATCAGGATCTATTTATAAATTACTTATTAAGCATTCTGGAAATGAAGGAACAGAGAGAACTTTTGAAAAAAGGCCGATCTAAAGTAAACTGAACTGTGTCAGAAGATGAATCTTGAGAGAAACGGGGATATTCTCAGTTGTTCAGCGTAACGATGCTAATTAAAACACAAACGAGTAAAACGAATAAGTCAATTGCAAAATACGTAAAGCGCGGAGAAAGAAAATAAACGAGTCAGGCGAGTTTGAGCAATCGTAAGAAAGAGTTGAAGAATCTGCGGGGAAAATAGAGATGGAAAAAGAGTTCAACGCGATACTCCGCTTAATGAGTTTGTGCAAAAAGGCATTAATGCAAGCACAAGAAGTCGTTAAGCCAATCTATGAGGATTTACCAACGACTGATTCGTTAGAGCGATGTTTAGAATAGTATTAGGTACAGTAAACAGATTTCTCTAGCTACCTTCAGTTGACAAGATGAATTCATTTCATGAAAACCACTGCATTTTGATAGTATTTATACCATTTATATTTATGATATTTATAGTATTTGTAGTATTTATAGTCTTTATTGTAATATTTATAGTATTTATAGTATTTATAGTATTTATAGTATTTACTGTATTTACAGTATTTACAGTATTTACAGTATTTACAGTATTTACAGTATTTACATTATTTACATTATTTACATTATTTACATTATTTAAATTATTTACATTATTTACATTATTTACATTATTTACAGTATTTACAGTATTTACAGTATTTACAGTATTTACAGTATTTACAGTATTTACAGTATTTACAGTATTTACAGTATTTACAGTATTTACAGTATTTACAGTATTTACACGTCAAAGTTGGCTCACAATCAAACAGTATAAATGTAGTTATTCCAGGTAAGTACCAAATAGAAACAAGTATTACATATTGTAGACGCGTAGGTCTATTGATGTAAAACTTCATGGATGTGCGTGTGTACGTATGGGTGTAGCGTGTGTGCATGCGTTGTTTTGAATAAACGCGAAAAAGAAAAAAAAACAACGAAGTTTGTGTTGACAACAAAAATTAATATATTATCATCATTCAAATAAACGTCTATAAAATTCAGAAGTGGGATAAAAAAAACTGGATTTTTTCACTCCGGACAAGGTACGGCCGTGAGTGATGGCAATCAATTCGTAACATGCAGTTTCGAGAAAAATGCATTTAAAATTGTGAGGTCTTGTAGTTGGACTTTGGCAGTGCAACACAAAAGAATTTTTAACTTCGTTATTTTTTCGAATATCATTAAAAGGTATGAAAAGCACTTTTTCAATAGTTATACTTTCGATATATCAAATTAAAAAGAATCGACTTTTTTACGAACCACAGTATAACTGTGAAAAATCAGAAAAAACTTTTTACTAATTTTATTTACAACACTCAATAATTTGGAATGGTAATGAAAATTTTATCAGTATATTATCCCGAGACTGCTAATTTTTATACAAATTTGCGTTTTTATAACAGATAATTGTGAAATTAAAGTAAAATAGAATTTTATTTTAATAGGTTAAACATAATATAAGAAAGAATGCAATTATATG
Source organism: Nomia melanderi (assembly GCF_051020985.1). Taxonomy (NCBI): domain Eukaryota; kingdom Metazoa; phylum Arthropoda; class Insecta; order Hymenoptera; family Halictidae; genus Nomia; species Nomia melanderi. The sequence continues at coordinate 4,208,988 of NC_135009.1, forward strand.
GAAAATTCTACCTTATTTTTTTAAATAGATTTATTACCTATAAATTCATAAAAATCTGAAGGTTAATTGTGATATTTCACGGCAAGACATTCATCCTGCAGCGTTGAAACTGTTTGTATTGATATTTACTTAGAGATAATAATTTTCAATGGAGACCGTTCACCTGTTCTTAAGATATTGGAAACAATGGGAATGATAATTGCACCAGACAGCTTCAAGTTTTGCTGCCGAACGCGACGCCAAGAGAATTACATTTAAAAGTCGATAGAGACACCGACAGGTGACAAATTGCTCGTAGGAAAGGCAATACATTTTTAAGAACTTCTACCGAAGAACGGAGAAATAAGCTATGTATCTCTGGAATAGTAGATTGTTTTAAAGCAGCGGTTCTTAAACTTTTTTCATTTATGACCCCTTTTTATCATCGAGATTATTTCGCGACTCCAGATTTAAATAGACTTAGTGGCATTTTTTAATATGTAAATATAATTTACAGCTCAACTTGGCCAGCATTTCGATTTTATAACTGCACTGTACAAAAGATGTGATATATTGAATTAAAGATAGTAAAGGGACTAATGTTTCTTTAAACTCATGTATCTGAATTAAATTTTCGCAACCCCAACATGTCGCTTTACGACCCACTTGGTGTCGCGCCCCATAGTTTAAGAAACGCTGTTTTAAAGGGTTACATTTGACTTTGTATACCTTAATTTATATAGAACAAAACATACTACATGTAAAACTTCAAGCAAGGTTTCCTTCAAAGGACATTTTGTATTTTTCGCGAATTAGTTAACATTATGTACAAGTGTACAAGAATTCGAACATATTGCGTCGAGTTCCCTAACATGTTCAGGACTTCTGAAAAAGAGAGATTTCCTGAGGCTCCTAAAACTATAATTTTATTACAATTCTATCTTTTACAATGTCAGAAGCCTAAGAAAACACAACCCTTTCGACAAAATGGAACATTTATATTAATATTGAAATGAATTTTTAGCAACTATAAAATAAATGCCTCCCTCCTCCCCCAAACTAAACTAGCCCCCACTTATACTAATATCTATTATTTGAGAGAAACTCATTTATATATGCATATTTTTATCAAGCAAGGTATGAAATTGTCACACTTGAGTCAAAACTGTTTTAAAAAAGCGTCCCCATACGGCTATATTCCTGGTCGTCTCACGAGCGCGCCCATGTACATAAAATTCAATGTAGTAGTAACAAAAGTTTTTCGCGATAATCTCGGAAACTAAATGTCAGCGACATTTTGTGTCAAAGCAAAAGTTTGTTCAAAATCATGCTTGCAACAACATATGCAAAAATCTTCCATATCGGTGTGGACGTGATACATCGACACTTTTACCAATAATTTCTCAGAGGAACATCTGTTACCTTTTTAATAATTGTAAAAATAAGAAATCAGGAATGGGTAATTTTGACCCGTCCGGTAGTTTCAGTGTTAACCCCTTGCCTTATAACAATGTATCAGACTCGTAGTGAAGATTTTACACATAATCACTTTCTCAGAGATTAAACAGAATTTAATAAGTAAAAATATTACTCTATTCTCTTGAATTTAAATTAAGTATTATTCTTCTATTATTAATTATTATACCTTAAAGGAGACATGAACAAAGAATATGCGTAGATATTTTTTATTTTTCTCAATTATTAATGAGAAAGTAGGCGTATCGATCATAGTTGGGAAATAAATCGTAGAGCAAGCGGATAAAGGTTAAAAAGTCAATAGTCGAATTAGTATCATTCAAATTCAGTTAAATAATATACTTTATAAGCAAAATATAATTGAAATTAACGATGTCATAGGACCTGTTAAAGACTCACCATTCCGAGCATGTTAGCAGCAGGCGGTTTGACCTGAGTGCGAAAGTAATTGTGGGTGTCGACGATCTTCTGCTGAACCTTGCTGCTGCTCGTCCTGATTAACTTGACAGGTACCCTGTCGCCATAGAGCCGCGGCGCTGAAAGCAGAGACAAACGTTCCTCTCAACAACATCTCGATAACCGATATTCGTTGTCAATAAAAGCCCTCTCTACGCGTTGCTCCATTTCCTTCCCTTTCTTGGCTGGGACAAGTGCCCGCTTTAAACGAGAATATCGACTGCACGGCTACGTCCAAACGGGCAATAACATTCTATTTTCATACCCTTTACCCTTCTAGCCATCTCAGAGATCAAAAAGGGAGAGGGGAGGAGAGAGAGACAGGGAGAGGGAAAAAGAGTCAGAGAGAATCCCGTAGTCCCGAATACGCCGCTGGAAAATGTGTTTTCCTTAATCTTGTATGCGGAAGCGTTCCGAGGTAACGGGGGTAGGTTCGTTTCTTTCGATGCCACGGATGAAAAGGAATGCGTAAAAGCGAACGTTTGAATTGGCTCCATTACAAGATTTCCCACTGAAACTTCTTTTTTTCCTTTTTCTTTTTATTTCTTTCCCTTTTTCCCGGAGACGAGTGTGTAAGAGAGTGGGATTATGAATTATGAGGAGAAACTAATGCGCGAGTACAGTGGCGGATGAAGGTGTGTTCGTGGTAGAAAATATTTGATGAAAGTAGTTTTACTTTGAACCCCTTGCCCTATGATTTATTTCTTAACTATGATCAATACAACTACCGTATCGTTAATAATATATTAGGAAAAGAAAGCATTTTGATGCTTATTCTGTGTCTACGTTTACTCCGAAGGTTAACGATAGATAATAGAAAAGTAATTTTTAACTTATATTTAAAAAAAATAAATAATACGTAGATTTCTCGAAGTCAGATAGAAATTTTCTTTACGAGTCTGACACAACTTTGTAGGTCGGGAGGTTAATGTTCTTCCAACTCTTTACACTTGAGAGGAAACCTTCGGTCAAATCAAATATGACTTTATAAAGTAAAATTATAAAGTCTATTATTTAACCATGGAGCAATAAATTATATTCCTTTCGCTCATATATTTTTAATACCATGTCAAAATTGTGAAAAAAATATACACTTTCCTACTAATGACACACAAATTCATAAGTTGAACTACATAATAATATTATAGATCAAATCACGTAAATAACAGATATGATTTTTATTCTGATGGAAGATTTATATATCGTATCAATATAATAAATATTTTAATTAAATAGCATTGTTGCTCAATCTGGGTGTGATCTCTCGATAATTTTAGAAGCTGTTGTTTATATTTCATCAAAAAACGTACAATATTTCCAGCAAAAAACTTTTTAATTCAAAGGGTCAATAATGATTGTTAATTTAGCTTGAACAGAGACGTGATTTCGTCGACTTGTGCAAATCGCCGATAATACATTACTAATGTGAATAACTTGAGTGAATAGTTTATAATGTTGTGATACTCTAGCTAATGAAAATATTCATACACTACTTAACGAATAAAGAAACTATTACATAATAATCGAGAAAGTTTCGAATAATTTATTCAAATACATCATTATCAGTTCTGCAGATAATATATTTTTATATGTATGAAAAACTATTTTCATAGATTGAAGTAACAAATAATTCTTCTGAAGTATTCACTGGTACAGGTCGCAGATAGTATAAGATACGCAAAAGAAATAATTATATGAATAAAATTTTCATTTCTTTAAATTCTTATTCGACTGGCTACTTATTCATCAGCATCGAACAAAAGTGTTGGTTGTTATTTCTATCTTTATTTACTTTTGTGTTTTAAATATTGCCGAATCCCGTGAAACGTACGCAGAACAAGATTCAACGTTCGATTTTCCTAAGCGTTCCATTTCATGGTCTCAGCATAGACCTCGTATTTTGCATACTATACCATGGAAATCCGCCCGTAATCTCCATTAGGAGGTTTGAATCATTGGTAGATAATTCCCGATGCCCACAAATCGAACATCTAATCATAGAGTTCTAATAGAGGAATCACCTCGTACCGAGCGTTTCGTGTTCTTCAAAAATAAGTCAAACACACATAAGACAAAAAAATTATGAACATTAAAAATATGAAATTCAAATGTACCGATGTAATACTAACAGAAATCGAAATTAAGAATGAAGAAAATGAAGAATTAAGAATTGTATAATTTAAATTTATAATAGCTAATTTCTTTTCTAGTGCTAAATATAATTATATAAATGCTACAAGTAAATAAAATTAAATATATAAGAACAAATAGAAATCAATAATATAATTTCAGCCAGAAGTTTCGAAATATGAAAGATATATGCCAGTCGAAGGACATAATAAAAACTACAATATGTAGTATTAATCTTGGTACAAAATGAATTATATTTTATTATATTATGTAATTTAACATTTTTTAAACACTTTAAAAAATATATCGAATAAAAACAATAGAAAACGCAAATAATAATTTAAGACACAAAAGCTTAAAATAGAAGAAAGAAAAATAAATATATTTTAAAAATAAAAATTCTGAGATTTACTTTTGTATTATTATAAAAAAACTTCTTAATAATAAAATTTCGATAATTGTATTGGATTAAATTGTTACTGTTATAAATGCGAGAAAAACGCAAATGAAATATATAGATAATACAAGCACAAACTAACATACTACATAGTTCAAGTGATGTATCTCGTCAAAGAAGAAAGACTACCTTCGATATTTCCACTGAGTATGGACAGAAATTTAACGCGGAACATGTGCCAGTGACTTGTTACGAAACTCTAACAGAACAAGTTACACAACATATGCATTGGCGTGTACATAACTGGAGACTATACCTTACATCATTTAATATTCATAGATCCGAGATGTGAATTTCCCAGAAAAATGCGAACACTTCTGTTAACACCAGAACTGCTGTGCGGATTAAAATAACGTACTTCATACCTTTTCTTCCACAATTATTATAAAAGTACAAGTATTTTCTCGAGGAATTATTAACCCTTTGTGGACGAAAATTTCTTAAACTTTCTAGGAAGTCTTTCCATAAAGTACTGAATTATGCATCGAGATTTAAAGTACTAAAAGAGGAACAGTTACGTATCAATCTCTGATTTGTTGACTAATTAAATTATGCACGTGCATCTTTCAATTTTAAATATCAAGCAAATTTCAAAGGTTCTTGAAAAATCCAAGCACACTGATATTTTTATAGACAAACCGTCTAGTTTCAATTCTTTTATACGGATTATAAGAGCCTTTGAAATTTGCATTGTCTTCTATTATATTATAGATAACGCATTTAGTAAATACATTTTCGAACTGGATATTTTATATTTAGATACGTGTAAATCGATGTTCAAAAACTTTCGAGATCTCGACCTGAATTCGATAAGGATTCTCAGTTCTAGTCTCGATGGTTTCAGATACCCACATATCCTGATGATCTAGATTTCTTATGTGAAATCACCTATTTGCTTTCGAACCTTCTCTCGACAGCCATTTCCTTTCTCACATTCTAAATCTCCATTACTGCGCCCAGATATTGTTAGCTAGCACTTCTCCACTTGGCAGACGAAAGATCATGCATTAATTTTATCACTGTTATGAATAGCAACACACAAATTTTGGAGCTATAGAAAATTCGTTAATAAGGAATTTGGACTAGCACTTAGAAGCCGATGTCAATAGAACTTCATTTTAACACCTTCAGACCCGACATACATTATAATGTAAATACTACAGTGTCTTACTACTTCAACATATGACAAAATATTAAAACTGTAACAGATATATATTACAGTTAATATAATAAATCCGGTCATTATTAATAATATCCGTGTCTTTGGTAAATATAAGTAATAAATTGTAATGATTATATTTGCCGGTAATTATTAATAATTACTTGTGTAGTTTGATACATTTAATAAAAACATTTTTTGCATTATTCTCTATTATTTATAAACAAATGTATACTACATTTTTTAACGTGGTTATAAATTATTTCTTTATTATTGTATAGAAAAAAGTTTTGACAAAATCATCTTTATTGCCAGATCTGTACTATAGAAAGTGAGACATTTTTTTATAAATTACTACGGAACAAAAATTGCACATTTATTTGGTTATAAATTACTTATTAATTTCTGTAGAAAAAACTTTTGATAAAATAGTATTTATTGATAAAATTATACTATATAAATTGTGATAATTTTACATAAATTAATACAAAACACTGTATTATAAGCAGTTCTATGTAGTGTTCAATACAAACAGATAAAAGTAGATACGGAGATGCTAACTTTTCGGGAGGGAAGTGTCACTAGAGTGCTCGCGGGCATCGAATTAAACACCTTGTTATACGGTATTCCCACGATTAGTGCCCGAAAATCGGGACTGCAATCGAGCATTAACCGTGCAGTGGTGTTGATTCGAAGTTGAGATAAGATGCGAGCCAGGCTCCCCTGTTCGTCCGCTGTAGAGAAGAACAGCGCGAACGAAAGAGCGAGACACCTTACTTTCAGAACAATCGAAACACACAGATGACTGAGGGCATATTAAAGTAATGTTAAACTTTTCTATTTTTTACTTTTACTAATTGAAACTTTTACCAACTGAATTGTACGATTTTTTAAATTAAAACGAGATCAAACACGATATATTTTAGAAGGTATTTACTTATTTCATAAATTATAATAACCTATTTCCTTCTAGTAAATTGACTTAACTGTTTCGTCTCCGAATATGTATTTTATTTTAATATGCATTTTGTAAAAAAAAAACTTACAGCTGCGCATTAATCAACCAAAACATACGTACATAAGCAAAGATACTTGTATGGTACAATTTCCCTTTATCTAACTGTTTTTTAGCTTTTCAGTAATTTCAAATGTTCGTGATACTTATGTGTACCATTCAGTTTTATTCAGAAGTATCTCACAAACGCCTTAGTAAAAGTTTCACTTACAAAAAAACCTGTATAAAAAAATTTTACCTTTGCATTAACATTGTTTCACCCATATCCATCACCATAGAACGGAGTATCATGTTAGAACTGTTTGACCGTCGAACTTCTTGGCTTTCCGAGGGGACTCGTCTCTCGGTGGTGGGGATGATTACAAGGCACTACTACTCATATGCTTCTCACGTTATCTCTATCCGCTATAAATTTAAAAGACACAGGGACAAGGGACTCTTCCACTCACGACGCTTGGGCTTCGACGCGCAGCAATAATGACCATGCGTCGATAGACAAACGTCGTGAGTGGAAGAGTCCCCTTACCCCTGTGCACTTTTAAACCTATGACCGATGGAGCTGACGTGATAGGTGAACCGTGTGTAATTCTACAGACCGAACTCAATATTAATCGTGGAAATATTGTATTCTAACAAAAACAGTAGTCGCAAAATTTTCGGTGCATTATAAGAATTTATGTCATGGACACTTGTATTACATGAGTCTACTGCACTTTTTACGAAACGTTAACACCAAAAAAATGTCTGCATTTAACGCATTCAATTTCGAGCATCATAATCTCTTAAATGAATTTGAAGCGTGTGCAATTTTCCCACTCACAGAATCCCAACGAATTTCTTACAAAATGTTAATCCAATTTCGTCTAATGGAACTACAATTTCCCGACACGAAAAGTGTACGGAGCACATGTGCACGTGTATTTATAACCGACGGGATTCAATATAAACCTGGCCTCATAATTTCCTGCGAACTTTTTGCCTGTGAATCTGGACGGATTCGTAGAGTAGTTCGTCCGTACATTCGCCGAAAAATGTTTCTACGTTGTCGGTGGGGAGAAAAAAGAGGACTTGTCGTTCATTTTGTCGGACGGTGAATTTTCCGACAGCTCGCAGCGGTCGTCGAATTCGTGCCGGAAAGAACTGTGCGGTTCACATTTGTTTAATCAATTAGCTGTTTTTAGCAAGTATACTCATTGCGAAGAAAGAACAAGGTTTTGTGTTATGACGAGTATACTCGTCACGCGTAAAAAGTAGTTACAATTTGCTGTTTAACACGTTCAGTGCCACGTGTACCATACATGGCACTTGCTAATTTTTGTAAGAAAATTTTTAAATTATTTAATTTATAAATTATTTTTAAGGGATTCATGGTCACGGATAACGGTATACACAGCAGCGAAAACATGAAGAAACAATATCAAAATATATAAAAATTACCAGAAACTTGAATATAACTAAATATTTTATTTTAAAAATCAATACAGTTTATAAGTAAAATATAACCAAAATATCCGATGGCACGGAACGTGTTAAATTGTAATTTTCGTGAACACGAAAATATATTCAAGATGTTCTAAATATTTGGAGGCCAAAACGAAATAAAATGGATAAATAAAAGAATATAAATAATTATTATGAAAAACTGCGTATAGTATGAACAAAGTAGTTATTCCTATGCTTTGTAAATGTATCATACATTAATGATATTAGATGGTACTACTCAATATCATTCTACAACAAATTGAACTAACAAATCACTTTTCCTTGTATTTGATTTTTCAAAAAATTACTCAAACAAATTTGTCAAAAAATTACAATTTAAGGTACATACTTTTTAAAGAAGTTGCAATAGGTAACTGGTTGAAAGTGAAATTTGCTAACTTCGACATCTGTGATGAAGTAAATGCGTGGCAAGCTCGTAAGACAATTTTTCAGATGCATTCTTAGAGTTTCTGTAAAGGAATTTCAAAAATTCAACTTAACTGCTCGGTAGTTCTAGCGTTACATAGAAATCTATTTTATTTTTCAAGGATTCAAAACTATATTCAACACTAAAAAGAAACATGCTAAAAATATGAGTGAATAATAAATAAATAAAAAGTCCTGTGTTTGTACAACGAAATTGTCTTTAATAGTTCCCGTGAAAGATAAGCACGCTTACACAGTGAATAATTCTCTGAACTTTGTTTCGTTCCCTAAGCAAGATCAAGCATTTGACCCTAAGTCGCGAGCAGAGCTATTCACTTTGGCTCGAAGCTGAGACCGGGATGGTCCAAATGTTAAATTAGGGTCAGAGATTGTTCACGTCAAGATTTTATCAAGACACAAGTGGATAACATCTGATCCCACGAATTCGCAGGGTTGTCCAATAAATTACGGTTGCGACTAATTTACAAGGAGATCAAGTTATCGTTGCTCACGTCCGACCGCTTAACCGCCGGATGACAATCTAGATGCGTTAAGTGCTAGACAGTTTAAATACCGAATGATTTCTAGTTTCCCCTACACCGTTCGTACAATTTATTACTTTTATATACGAGTATTGAAATACCATCGAGCAATTCATTATACAATCTACACTAACAATAAGGTTTGTTAGAAATTAATATAAGTTTTTTTCATTTATTCAAGTATTGAGTCACCTCATTAATAATGTGATTGTTTCATATTTCTTATATTTTAAAAAATTCAGATAAACAAACTCTTTTCAATTCAACTCAGTTGTGATGTATAATTAGATAACATATACATAATGTACGAAAATATATTTTAGATGAGAAAGAGTTTAAAATTTTTTACAAAGTACTTTTTAAAATATTCATTTTTTTTTTAAATAAAAGAAAGATAAAGATATAATGTTTTAACAGTATCAGGAACCAGACGAATTTTAATAAACTTTTCTGTTTAAAGAAAGAACACTACTTATTTTATTAATAAAGTAATAAATCATGGTTAAACATACTACATGTAGAAATTTATAATTGTTCCAATTTTGTTATTAATTTTGTGGATTAGGGAAAATAAAACAGAAGTGATTGGAAAATGATTGACTTATCACGAATTTATCTTCTAATAAAAATAATACAAGAATAACAAGTTTTCCTAAAATATTGGATTTATATTACTTTATTTCCTCATTTTTAACATTCCAATGTAAACAGTCTTTAAAATCGAGAAACCTGTAAGAAAGAATTGAGAAGCAAGACGTCGCCTTTATGTAACGTTCCGGTATATTAAACTGTATTTTTGAAAGACATGGTGAGTGACTGGAAACTTCCCTATTGTTTTGAATAAGTAGTTACCGTGAAATTTCTTATTTCATTATATTACGTAATTATATAAACTATATGGAAGTAGATAAGTATATTTAATTGCATAATTACATTTAAAGTATTATACACAAAATGTTTCAAAACTAAGGGTGCAACCAAAAAAGGTATAAATATACAAAAAAATAAGTAGGCTCAAAATACAGAGTAACATCTTTTTAGAAGAAGTCACATTTGTAATTAAATCGATGTTAAAATTTTCTGCTCTTTGTTAAAAACTCTTTTACGATCACTTTCGGTCAAATCATTTTGTTGTTAATAATTTTTCAGGAAAAAAAATGTTAGCAGTTGCTCTGAAATGTAACAACTAGTAACAAAAAAATATAGTAATATTTCATTTGACCTCAAAAAACTTGAAAGACATTTATATTTAAAACACTGTTTGAAATGTTTACTATGAACCTAACACAATTTTGTAAGCCATTATTCGGATTTGAAAATATATATTTATTTGTTGCATTATTGGAAAAAATTGAGTTTGAATTTCGATCAAGAATAATACGTGTTATCGAATAGTTCTAGACTAATGTATCTCTGGATTATTTACGAATTCAGCATTGAGCACAAATGAATGAGCAACGTTGTCAAATTTTAACACTGATCTATTTAGAAAGGAAACTTTATATAAGAAAAATAATATTCTACATTTTTTACTTAATCTTTCCACACAGATTCATTTTTTTCGCTTGTTTTACAAGTTCAAAAACAACATGTATATATTTGAAGTCATTTTAAAATATAAAACCGTTTGAAATACGTATTTCTTACACAAATGTAACTACAAAAGTCCCTTCTATGAGAACCAATAATATTCCAATGGTATAATACGATGAAATCAGATTCAAACGATAACTCGGTGATACATTAATGCTCAACCAATAACTAGAATATCAATAAACCTATCTTACTGACGATAATAAGGATTTTGATCGACAGCTACACACCACATAACAATGCTTTGGAATTGATGCAATAATGATTCGGTATCAATGAATATTCCATTGATTTGATCTCCTCACTAACAATTTCTATTCAACAGGAAACAGGTCTACTAAATATTCAAATCCGATTGTCTATAGATTGAAGCGTCACACAAAAATATGTTATTTTGCATTTTAATTGGTTTTTCTACATAGAATCATTTTATATTACATAGATTCTGTGCACTATGGAATATTCTATGTTATTTGTTTCTAGCTGAATCGATATTCTCGTATTATGACTACACTAACTACGTATAACTCAAATATTTGTTAGAGATTATCTAACAAACGCTTGATTTGCTGAAATTGATAACTTCACTTAAGATTACACTTGGGTCAAAATTATAGTTGCAAGTAACTAGCACGGATGAACATAGTTTAATGGTATCTTCTTGACTGTTTATTGAATTCTGAAGTTAGAAATTTGCTCCTCCTTTGTCGGTGGTTTGCGTTTCCTATCCAAGTGGCTGATGATTAGAATATTGTGTTTCTGAATTTTGGTAGCAGAACCAAGAGAAGCAGAAAACGATCAAGAATACACCCCTGCAATTTTCTGTCAGCTTTGACGATATGTCTCAGAAGTTCTCCAACTAATAAATGAACATAAGTGATGTACGTATTGCGTGTTGAGAAATCTTAATCTGGAAATGTAACTAAGAAATTATGACCACATCATAAATACTGTATAACCTTATTTAATTCTAATCTTAATTACAGGTATAGATTAACCTGTTAACTGAATAATTTATGAGTCATCAATATATGTGCATGCGAGCGCAATTAAAAGCCGATAAAAACAAATCTGCAAATAAGTTTTATCATAAAGTAGCAAAACAGAAAATTTGACACTTCTAATGAAATTATCTACAAATTTATAAAGTTAAAAATAAATAAAAGTTCATAGATTACAAAAAAATACAATGTACGAGAAATTATAAAAATTAATTACTTTTCGTTATTATACGCATAGTTCGTTAATCCCTTATAGTTCAAATAAAAATTACTTTTTGTAAGGAAATATAAACAATACTCATATTTTTTAAATCTAAATGAGATATTATTTGTTTGATATTAATATTTAATCTTTACAGTACATATACAGTTATAAATAATGCAGATTTAATTCTTCTACTAGGAGATTATTATTAATAGTAGAGTAATTTTCTTTAACTTTCTAATAAATTGAAAAAATTATGAAGCAGGGGATTAATGCTTGGAAAAGGAGACTTTTAACAAATTGTGCAAATATAAATATACACATTTAGTTCAACTATCCAGTCAACCATTTAAATAGTCAACCAAAATTTTTCAGTACGTTTCTGAAGCTATTTCTTTGAAACACGCCAAATTACATGTTGCATCTACTGAAAATAACAAATAATTTAAATTAGCTACCATGAGCTTGGTAATTAAATAAAGTTTTAAAGGTAATTAACAAAATTGATAAAGTAATTGAATAAATTAAGCAATGGGTCACAATAGATCCAGCCACAAGCCATTTAAAGATTAACGGTTGTAAGCACGCAGCTGCTGCAAGTAGTCATTTGCTCCTTGACGTCTTCACTATGCGTTTAGTGAATGCAATGCGGTTGTGCGAAGAGATTTCGCGGTTTAAGCAACAACGTGGCGAGATCGAATTTCTCGCTGTGAAAAGCACTCCTCCAAACAGTTTCGAGACCACTGTGCGGAAGTGTTCAATAACAAGTTTCAAAAAGTTTTTCATCAGTAAGAGAGATATGTGATGATGGGAGGCGACTATACAGTGAAGTAAACACGGTAAATAGAATGGCAACTTTAAAGCATCGTATTTTATTTTCCTTCTGTATCAATTAAAATAGCACGATTTTAGTAAAAGTTAGAAAGTCAGCAGCTTTACCTTCCATCCAATTCTCGAAGTTGTTATAATCAAGAGCGAACTTTCACGGCGGACTTTCGAAGTGAAATATGTCATTGTTAGAAACGATGTACCGTGACAGGAAATTATATTCTGTACCGTGAACTTGTTATTGCATGTACAATAAGTGCATTATATGTTTAGTTACATAGAAAATTTTGCAGCTGCATGTAATTTAATTATGTTATTCACGTTAGGACGATTATATATTACTCATGTGTACGTAATGTATAACTGGCTTAAGAAAAATTAACTTTTCAAGATACCTAGCGAATGTATCTTGTAGGAAATTCAATTTAATCCACTTAACACTAAAACTATCGGACGGATCAAATTGACCCATTTCAGAGTTCTTATTTTGCAAGTATGGGAAAATGAAAAACAAATAGAAATAACATTTCAAGCAAAGAGTAAATCACATTTTCACATCTCAATCATGATATACAACAGAAAAACGATATTTTCAGATAAGAAAAGTGTATTAAAACAAATTCTTCTTTACAAAAAGATACATAAGGATATCGAAATTGATTTTATAAAATTATACAATGTGATTTTGACAAGCATATTTCCTAAAAATCCATAGAGCAACAATTTAAGAAATATTTCATGAAGTTTTATGAGAAATAAAATATCATTTAATTTTTATTACAGCAGTTCTCTTATACGAGGAGACACCAAAATAATAATATGAATGAGTGAATTTACACAAAAATATAAATCAAAAGTACACGAAAAAATTTATTCATTTCAGATCAGGAGGCACGCGTATTCTTGGCTGATGCTCCTGAATATGGATGGTACAATCAAAAAATTCGGTTTGAAAATTTGTGAAGCACATCTGCATCTCATTAACTGCCGACATATGTTCAAAACTCGAGTTTCCTGAAAACAGGGTGCCAAATAGAAAATTTGATTCTACATTTCTAATTTATTTTTTAATGTAAAATAATACACTGTCAAGTATGTTGCATGTACTTATTATTGGTTAAGCGTTCGAAAATAATTATTTAGTCTTCATTATTTTAAAAATGAACTGACAGCCACGAAAAACGTCAGCATTTTATGTATCACTTTATTGTTTTGCAGCAAAGATAAAACAGATGAATTTTCAATTATTTGGTACCATAATTTTTACATTAACGTTAGTGAGTTGTCTTACGAATTACACTGGTCTACAAAATTTCACTTTTCTTTTGTTACAGAAGGTTTAATGGGTGATCTTAACAGTATTTCTCGTGTTGAATTCGAGTATGCAATCCGTTATTTTCCATTATTCATAGCTTTTGAGAAAATCGATTTTGGAAAAAGACTCAATTCTTCAACTTTGAACATTTGTTGTGTCTTAATTATGACAATTTTTCGAACTTTCCTTACATAATATTATTCTATGGACCTTCGTGAACACAATGATGTTAATTTTAATGACATTATAAACATTTGAATATGTTTAAGGTCACCCATTAAACCATCTATAACAAAAATCATGTTAATCAGTGTTATAATTGTTTTCAAGTAATTTGGAAACATCGATCATTGGTATCCACCGTGGCAGCCATGTTAAAATTTCAAACATTTTTTTATTAACATTAAAATTTATTTTATGTTAAAAATGTTTAATTATTAAGTTATTGGTAATAATTTTAATTATTCAATTTTCGATAAGTTTTTAATTAGCCTTAAAACTTCAAATGATACGCAATTGTATCGTACGATAAATATTTGAAACATGTTTCTATATCATTAGAAACGCATTTCTACGCATAAATTTTACTGATTTTCGGCGATTATGGAATTCCCGCAGCACTGCTTGGAGAAGTTTCGCCATTGTTTATAGCAACTGTATATCGGTGCTTTTTTCTCGGCTCCAAAATTAGAGGCAATGAAGTTTAGAGTCTACGTAGCAGGTGCAAGTAATGAATATTCCGGCGAGCAAGGAAACCTGTTCCGGCGTTCTATCGTATTCACTTAAAAACTAAATAATTTTACTTTTACTCAACCCATTGAAGACGGGTTACACGCCAGGTGTATAATTTATAACTTGTAGCCAAAAAGACCAATTACATACAAATAAAGTAAAAATTAAAGGTGTATAAAGATTGAAACTTATACAATTTTCAAGCTAAGAACTTAAGATGAATTGTGATAAGATAACAAAAATCTATCTAAATATAGAAATCTAATCTAAGAGCTAAAAAAAGTTCTACCTTTTTAGGACAGTCTTTTTAAAGGATCCTGGTCTAGAATATGTTAAACATCACGGTAAATCGTATTTAACGCCTTGACCTACAATATCGTGGCAAACACGCGACGAAAATTTTAAACTGAATTTTAGAAATCTAAGAATCTTATTGTTTTTAAATATAAATTAAATATTACTTTTCTATTACCATTCGTTAACCTTAGAGTAAACTTAGATGTAGAATAAGAACAAACATTTTTTCATTTCCTAATAAATTATTAACGATGAGATACATAGTTGTGTTAATTATAGTTACGAAATAAATCATAGAACAAGGGATTAATACGTTGACCACGAGAATTTTTAACGTTTCGTATAACGTTACTTATCGTATCATAACAGACGCAAATGATATTAGAATTAATTATTAACGATTTGGTATCATAACTCTTAACCATTTAACAGTAAGCATACCGACACTGTGCACACACCGATTTCTAAAGTAACCAATCGAATCACTGATTACAAAATAAAAGTAAACAAGTTACATGATCGATTTTTCTTAGCGGAAATATAAGTAGAAGGAAAGACGAAAATTGAAAAATTGATTAATCGGACAATATGGGAATTGGCGTAAAATTAAATGAACAAAATAACACAGAATTTAAAATGAAATTTTAAATTAATGTTCAAACCCGGTCATTTGACCAACCGCGATACGTTTAGTGCTAAGTTTTAAGCAGCGTGATCACGTTTGTCTACTACATTGCTTAAAAGTGATTAATTCGATAAAAGTGATTAATTTAGTGCATATCGATTCGTAGAACAAAATTAAGTTTATTTATTTTTTTTCTAATTATTTATTTTTGTTATTATCTGCTTAAAAGTGACAAAACTGAATGCTCGCTTTATTCAGAATTTTGTACGTAAAAACAGAAAAGTGTAATTTAGTTTCTGTGCTGAAACGAGAAATGCGCGAACGCACCGCTTATCACTTTTCGACCTAGTTATTATATGGCTACATTATTATTTAGTTACCTATGTAACTAAACATTTTGATTCCACTTCAGCTTTTTTCTTGTAATTGTTTTCAAGTACTTTGGAATAGTCATCGGTGACCACTATGGCAGTCAACGTGTTTAAATAAATCACATTCGTAAAACTTCGTATAGGAAAAAGTTTATACGTCATTTTCGATTTATTTTCTAGTGCAAAATCTTTAACAGCTCTTCGATTTGTACACCCCGCATAATTTTTCTCTTCCAACGCCCTGAACAATTCCTCTTTCGCGATATTCTGCATAATCCTTTTCCAACAACCTACACTGAAACGAATGGAGTCTTTGATCCTACGTCTAGTAACCTGAATGGAGTTTTAACGCGAACACGAACTGTTTTCCTATATACAATACAGTCCTCGATATGAACTGTGTATATACCTACACAGCACTGTATTCAAGCAGCTAAACATTCCGAAACAATTGTCTTTGTACCCAACAATGAGTTCGTTGGACCTAATTCCACGTTGATTGTATACTGAGATGTGACATAAAATCGGTTATATTGAATACCCTTTTTTTTATTTTGTACGAAAATACAGAATTGCATTGCTGCTCGTGTAATGAATCATACGATTTCCATTATTATTTATGACATTTCCTCACTTTAAACTACCCATTGGCAACGAGCCACAATTAAATCCTTAGAATTACAATTAAAGTTCGAATTACAATTCTTAGAATGAAATTATGTTCGTACTTGCAATTGCATTTATTCATTTCTATTTATTTGTTACTAAAAATTGTTATAAGCAATAAAATTGTTACACTTTGTTATCATCATTATACTATGAATTTTTATACAGTTACTATAATGTATATCAGATATGAATAAAAGAAGCTTGAAAAAATGACGAATAATAACTTATAGACGAATTCAATAATGTCCCTGTGTCAATATTGACGTCTTAAGATTATAGAAGGAAACAGTAAACTTGTTTAACTGCAAACGTAAATTACACTAAAAAAGTGTATTTCACTTGTATCTTTAAAGATCCATAATTTACTTATTAATATTAAAATCGAGACAAGTGTAGAATGTTTTTCAGTACAGAAAAGGACGCAGTGTTTAAAAAAGGTCATCTGTTCAGTCACAGTGACTTCGCATTAATGCACCCCATGATCGATAACATGGTTCCACATGTTTAGTTTGTAAAGTTAATACTACGACGTAGTACTAATAATGCGACGTTTGATACAATCTCCGCGAAAGTGAAAAGAAAGTACTTTTGATGGATTGCTGGACCTCTCCTCGTACGTTTTATCTTGAAAGAGGAAGCCAAATAGAAAAATATTTATCACGCACGCTTTTCTCTGTTTCCTTTGTTCATTTATTTTACAATTTTAATATTCTATAATACCATGTGATTCATTATTATGGTGACAATTTTTACCGTCGTCTTATCCTTGGGTCGTTTCTTCGATGCTCGTTTGTCACTGCTGCAATTCTGCGCGTTTCTACTTCACATTAACACTAGAACTACCGAGCGGTTAATATGATTGATATGTAATCTCTATAAAAATTATAACAATAGATTATTTTCGGTTTCTTCGGATATTCAATATAGTATTCAAGTAAACCTATTTATTTTCAAGATCATTTCGAATATTCAATGCTTTTAAGATATCAATAATTGAGAAACAAAGAAATTGAAACCAGTCGTTTTGACTTTTATAAGAGTTCTAGTGTTAATTTGTAGCCATGGTCGGGCGTGATTGATCTTTGCTGGCGGACCGTGAGTTAATCGTTACTCATGGCTTGATCGTTTTGTTATTGTTTGATAGCGCAGAGGACTCACGCGAAACATTTCCTCTTTGATACATGCCGGCTTCATGCGCTGGTAGTTAGATATGGTACTCGGACAAGTGTTTGATAAGCAACTTCCTTTAGATCAGCAAACTTTTATATTGAACAAGTGAAAATATTCGTAAAAGTTTCAGTTGAAAATATTGTCGTCATCTCATAAATAATGCGGTTCTTTATATAACGTTCAAAATTTTAAAACCTCACGAATTCTAGAAATTTCCATATAAAACGTGCTTCATAATATTTTAAAAATATAAAGCTATTAAAATAGTTTCGTTGAAAATATTCTAACTTCCTTAAGTCGTCGAATTTTTGCAACGACATTGCTTCGCGATACTTTTATATTATCATTCTACATACATTTATTACAAAATTGAAGTTATAAATGTCTCAGACAGTTAAACGGCCTTAATTGATATTTTTATCTAAAACCACAAAAAGTTTATTCAAATCAATTATCTATAAGAATTTTTGAATTTAATCTCTTCGGTACGCTGTATGTCTGCTGTGTAGTGTTATTGATGGCTCTGATGCGGTATACTTTCGTGCACCGTACACCTGACCCTTGATTTACGCGAAAATCCGTTCCACGTGAATTTGTTTTACGCGATTTAAAATCGCGTAAATAAAGTCTGTCAGTACAAAAGGAAAAATATTAAAACTAAAAGCTAGTACATATAAGTATTAAAAATACATATTTGTTTCAAAAAAATTATTTTAGAAAATATTTTATTTATTTCAAATAGATTAACAAACAAAAATAATGAAATATTAAAAGTACATAAGGAAAAGTAGAGTCGGTCGCACGCTCCCCCTCAGTCCTTGCACGAAAACTTCCAGGAAAATAAATTTTTTGGCTGCGTAAATTAAGGACGCGCGTAAAAGCTACTGTGTAAATAGTGTTCTAACATGTAAATATGAAATATGTATTAAGATAAGAGAATTTTATAAATCAAGTTTGTAATTCCTGATTCAGGAATATATACGTTCTGTATAAATCAGGGCAGAATTATTCTGGACCTTCTGCATTTATGACACACTAAAAAATTTAATTACACGTATAAGAATTTACCATTAAAAGATACATAATTTTTACTTCTGCATGGAAAAAAATCGATTGTCTTTATTAAATTTATTATCAATCCTAATAGTTTGTAATAATATTAATGTGTAGTGAAAACATATTTTATATCGTATTAATTAAAAAGACAGTTCCTGAGGTCGTATTGCAGGATTGTCCAAAATTAATAATAAATTTATAAAATAATCGATAAAATAATTTATAAAATAATCAAAGGTAAAGTGTATGCCTTTTAACAGTATTTTTATAGAAAAGTATCCTTTGACACCTTCTAAAATTTTAAGATAAAATTATTTTCTAAGTATACATTCAGAGGGATCATGAATTAATGTTATTAATAATTATTAGAGTTAAATTAAGAGTTCTTAATAATTATAATTAAACTAAGGATGCTTAATTATTAGAATGAATTTTATAATCATTATAATAAAAGTTGAAAAATCGATGGAGAAAAAGTTAAACATAGAAAATAATTTCACAATTGTAAGGGATGTTTTTCGACACCTTCGGTGAAAATAGTGTTAAATACAATATTAAGAATACTTCCAATTTATTTCCACTGAAATAAAGAAAAATTTAAGAAGCTCATTCGAAAACAATTGTTTTATTTATATAACAATGTCTTAAAAGTGTTAAATATTCGAAATGATTTGAAAAATAAATAGTTTCACTTGAATAGTGTAATCAATATATGAAGAAATTGAAAAATATTGTTACAATCTTTATAATTACGATCTCTTAATTCAAAGAATTAAATTAAATTAAATATTAATCATCTTAAATGTTCGGTAGTTCTATCGTTAAAACTTATGTTTAACTATTTTTTGTTGTTTTAGATTATCTGAATTTAAGTAACGAGACTTGGCGCAAGATATAATCCAAACCTAATCCAAAGCAAGTTAATCCTCACGCACATTCGACGATCTAGCTCTCATGAATGTTCGCACGCGGATCTGTAGATTTATTGCTTCTCCATCCCTTTGAGATTTCCTGGGATCTCATCACTTCTTCGTTTGCTACCTATCTTTTCCATTTTTCATTTACCTTCGTTCTTTTTCTCTTATTTCGAAGCTCACGCAAACTTTCGCGAACGATCCGTCATCAGCTCTCAGTCTTCAATACTCCACACTACTTCGTGTATACATAGACGCGCAGAAAAAAACACCTTATTATACAGGCTGTCAGTACAAATTTCGTCATGTTTTACACGTAAAAATCGTACGAAAATTTCATGTGACAAGTAATCCATAAATCCGCGAAAGAAACCTAACACGAGAAATAAGTTCTGTCCACATCTTTTGCATTTTAACCCATTGTATTATGATATCGTGTTAGACTTGTGGCGGATTTCAAATGGAATTTATTAACAGATTGTTGACCGGAAATTTATTCGGAACCTATCACATGTTACTCATTATTATTCCATAATTAAATATGAAAATGAAACAACCTAAATAAACTTCAGTATACTTTATTTATACATAATGAATTGAAATGAAATTTTGAAAACATGAGTCAACTCGTGACCCGTCAATAATGTGTTAACAATTAATTGACCGGTTGTTAAGAGGATTGTCGTTGACGGCCAGTGACATTTTGTAAATTTGCAGAAAAAAGAGGTGAACTGTGAATACTGCTAGCATATGATCCTTTCCAGAGAAAAATATAAAATTACAGATCCGAGAAAGCAAATACTACGTTCATCAATTATATTCATGAAAGTTTCAATAATTTATATTTTTCTATAAAATAATTTCCATCGCGATTAATATCGACACTCTTACAGAGATTACAATAGTATCTCTTTAAACAAAAGGCGCAATATTTTCCCGTAAATAGATTCTTTGAATTGCCTTGTGTAGAAAATTGCACAAAAAAAGTTAACGAGAACTTAATAGCCTTGCGCGATTATCGTTAGTTTAGCAAGAAAAGGAAAGAAAGTGAAAACGAAGAGTGATTAAAATAAATGATACTTTACTGGGTTTACTGCGATGCGTCTTCCGCGGCACGGCCGCCGGCAGCGCCAAAGCTATCAGGATGATAATCCACAGCCACCTCATAATTTCCGATTACGACCTGCAACATAGTAACGAACATGTTATTCCATAAAGCTGATAAACGCCTGGGCACGATTTAAAACTTGCATGAAGTCGCGTAATCTTGATGGATAGAGAAATAAGTCATCTTTGAGAATAATGAAAAATACCCAAAGTTATATTGCATTATATAATGCAAATGAGAGTACTTACCTATTATACGGACTATCCTCGTTTTTAACTTGTATTTTTTAACTGTGGAATTTATTTTCGAAAATCAAATAAAGTGTATATTTATCAAACGCAGGGCACATGAATCTATAATCTATACTAATGAAAAACTAAAGTAAAATGAAGAAGAATTACATGTATACCTGAAAAAATAAAGAATTCGTAGTTTTGAAAGAATTAGTATCATTTTGACTATAAAAGTGACATGTATACTCGTCGAATGCAATGAACTCGTTAAGAAATAAAATAAAAATAATAAAATATTAACACGTTGACCGCCACGAGAATTTAGAGCAGCTCATATAATATTACTTGTCGTATCATAACAAAGACAAATGGTGTTAGAATTAGTTATTGCTGGTTTGGTATAATAATTCTAAAGTTATATTATTATATAGTTACTAAACATTTTAATTCGTCATCGGTTTTCTTCTTGTAAGTGTTTTTCAAGTAGTTTGGACACTCTGGTCATCGATGACCACCGTGGCGATCAACATGTTCACCAGTTAACTGCGTTTGACGAGTATACGCGTCATCTTAAAGCTTGAAACGATACTAATTCTTTCAACGATGAATTCTGTATTTTTTCAGATAAACACGTAATTCTTCTTTGTTTTGCTTTGGTTTTTCATTCAAATACACCCTAGGGGCATTCGTACTGCGTTTGAAGAATGCACACCTTACTTTTTATTCTAATATGCGCAAGACGAGAGACTTTACAAACTAAATCCCACACTTAGCAAGTTAACCCCTGAATCTACGATATTATGTCAGACTCGTGACGAAAATTTCAATTGAATTTGAAAAATCTAAGTACTATTGATGCTTTATAAATATAAATTAAATATTACTTTTCTATTATCAATTGTTAACCTTCGGAGTGAACGTAGACGTAGAATAAGAACAAATATTTTTTATTTCCTAATAAATTATTAACGATGAGATACATAGTTGCATTGATCATAGTTAAGAAAGAAGTCATAGAGCAATGGATTAAATAAATACTATCTAAAACTTAACCCAAATGACTAACCAGTGTAATCTTTAGTTAGGAAATAAAGGTGGTCCGCGTAATATGTAAGTACCCAAATGAGTAGTTGTTCAACTGCTTATGTTGTGGAATTAATGATTCATAGAATCTTGACAGATTTCACGTTTGTGGTGATTTTAAGTATAAATGCGTTTTTCTCAACACATTCGCGAATGGGAATGCTATACCATTTATTTTCAGTGTGATGCAAAATTGTATGAATAATATAACATGCAAATTTATAAGTCACATTATCATGCATTTAAACTATATAGCCATAATTTTTTGAAATTATTACGCACTTTAATTTTCGGAGTACTGCATCTGTATTTTTTCTATTTTTGTAGCTCATTTAAATTTTTACTGTCTGCGAGCGTGTTTAAAATTATATAAGTTTCTATTAAATAGATATAATATATAAGATTTACATATTTATAAAACACAACACATAAAATTATGCATTTAGATTTATGCACTTTGTATATTTTATTTGATTAATTTATTATTTGATTTATAAATCTTGTTATCGCATAAAGAATATAAAATTTCATATTGGAACATTTCAACTTTCATCCATAAAGTTGCCAATCTCTTAAAAAGAAATGTCCGAAAAAATTGATCGTTTCAATGTAATATTAAAACTCCCGAGATAATAAATGAATAAACTGTTTCTCGATGAATCAATATTTAATATATTTTAGGGAATTAATTTGTACTTTACTTTTTGAGGAAACCTGTGTACACTGAAGTGAAAACTGTAAATTAGTATATCGCATGACTTTAGAATCAATTCCAGTAATTGTAATACACCACTCATGCTTTTATCTAAAACAAGTTAATCATTATTTCCGAAGCTACATTTGAACAAACTGGATAAGTTACAGGTGATTTAGCAAATCATTGTGAGTAGAAATGAAAAAGGAATTCCAAAAGAATGTTACTCTTTAGACGCTTCCAAATGCGGTCACGAGTTTATCCTTCACCAACCAAAAAATACTAACGAACACAATAACGCAAAAAATCCTAAAATAACGTTCCAAGCAAAAACTTCAAATTCCGTCCACGATGAGCACAACTCTTTAAAAATCTTGCACACGAAAAGAGAGAAAGGAAGACACAAATGAAAGTAACATGATCAAAACGATTTGAACGATTTCTCGGATGAAACAATTTCATTCGTTTAACAGAATCGATGAGCGTCAAATGAATCGCAATCACCCATCGCAATGGTTCGATTTGCAGTGTTTTGTTTTATTTAACTAGAAAAAATCTGCCCTCATTTCAACGAGTGAAATCCGGTCGAGGAAATTTCGAGTTGCGAATTTAAATTTAACGCGAGGCTCACGATCACGCTGCTATAGCTCGCGAAGCACTTTCAAAGCATACACCTGCGTTTTTCTGCTGCAGTAGTATTGTATACACTTCAGTGCATCTAATATGGTTTAAAATTTTTAAATATATTGATTGGTTACTGACATATGGTCTGTCAAAGTTGATGAAATTTCAAGGCTCTTAACTTCTTGACTTATAATAACATGTAAGGCTCGTAGTGAAACTTTCAAATAGAATTTAATAAGCATAAATATTAATCCGCTTTATAAATGCAAATTAAATATTATTCTTCTGTTATGAATTATTATATTTTAGAGCAAACATACACATAGAATATGCCCAGAATTTTTCTTTCCTTTTAATAAATTATTAATAGTAAAGTAGTAGTACCAATCATAGCTGAGAAATAAATCATGGGGCAAGGGATTAATATCACGAAAATTAGAGTCCTTTCAATGTGCCAGGGAAAATGTTTCTTAACAAATTTCTTATTTAAAACACTTGACTATTAAAATAGATCATATAAGCATATATCAGCCATACAGATAAAATAAATAAATTATCCTGGATAAAAAGATGGTTGTGGTGTTTGATTTTCTTGAACGTTTTTTTGAATCTATCTCTATTACCAGCAATTTCATGTTCGCGACAGTAAAGTTTATTTTTCGAGTCATTTCCATTTTTGTATAATAACTTTAGATTTTTCGTTTCATCCGTCTTAAGGATTAGCCATGTCATAAACCCGGAATTTCCGAAGGGTCGACTGAAACACGTGCGTAACAGTCCTTATAGTCAACAGTCGACCTGGAGGAAATTTCCGTGTCATCGTCGAACCTTGGAGAAATCCCCCAAGCATCGACATTGCCACCACCGTTGTGAAGAAAGGGGCTGGCTAAGAGGTATTCCAAAACTTCGAATTTTTAAATGTGCGCTGATTGGAAAATCGGAAAACTCAATCAGCACACTTGGAACGACCTCACATCATTACAACAGAATCCAGTCATTCATACGACAAGTTCAACCGAGTCAATCACACGAAACTCATCACAAGTCCATCGTTCGGGACAATACAAGTTTAACCGAGTCAATCATATGAGACTCACAATCGTAAGCTCATAATAATCACGAGTCCATCGTTCGGAACAACGAGAATACTCCTCTAAGTTTTGGGAACTACAATCGAAATAACTAGTCCATCAGTCGGAATTTAACGCTATCGATTAAATTGTCCAAGATTAATTTGTCAAGAAAGGTTACTTCGGGATTTACGACCCTCAACAGAATCAAAATTCGCGCAGTAAATCGCGACACAAACGAACACAATTCGTTTCATAAGTCATGTTTTAATAAAGCGGAAGAAAAACCAACGTGGATGTCACTGAGTGTCACTCTAGGACATGTTTCCTGATATCAAGTAACATGTTTAGTATGATGTACCGATGAAAAAATTTGCACAAATTTGCACAAATATATATATAGTGTGTCGCATTAAATCATATTAACGATATCTCTGACATTAGTAAGGTTAATATATTTGTAAAAATGGAATGTAAAATAAGGGAATTTTTCTAAACCATTGATACAATCTTACTTAACAGTATTTTCGAAATTATAATTTGACAAAACTTCAGTTTAGAGTGGTCGATGCAATAATTCTTTTAAATGTAAAAAGTCACTGCAAAAACGTTTCGAAATTACCACCATTCTACTAAATTCGATGTTTTAACCAGTTAACTGTGGAATTTAGTTTCAAAAATCTCTCATTATGCGCGCCATAAAATCAAGCAACAAAGTGTATACTCATTAAACGCCGGGCGAATGCATCTATAATATATTTTAACGAAAAACTAAAGCAAAACGAAGAAAAATTACACATGTATCTGAAAAAATTATTACCATTTTGCGTTTTCAGATGACATGTATATTCGCCGAACGCAGTTATCTGGTTAATGGCATCAATTTTGTGAAAAGTTAAAAAACAATAAATATTTACAAAAATTTATTTTAAAATTATTTTCTGAATACCGCCATTTTATATTTAAAATTTTTCATAAAATATTCAGATTTAACAACTCCAAAAGTATGAATATAACAATTTTTACAAAAATCCTATGAAATTATGAATATTGGCCAGCTTTTCGTCGGAAGGCATCACTGTGCAGCGTGAACGATATTTCCCGTGTCCAACAAGATGTGAGATTTTCGTTGGAAGAAGAGAGATAGCACGCGTTTCGTGTTTCGTCCCGTGATGGTGCCCCGGGAAAATTTTTTATCCACGTCGAAATCGGTGTACCGGCAGTCCATCCGGAGCTTTTGTTATCGGATAGGTCAACGCGCAGAGTCTACAGTATATCTGGCTCCGGCTAGCCTAAAATGTTTGCGTACCAGCCTGCGGGAGATCCATGACCTCATAAACAAGATCTTCGCGTTTTCAAAGGGGAACGAAATGTCAAGAAGCCACTCATTTCCACGGATCGTATAGCGATGCCCGCTTAAATTTCACAAAACTCAAGAACCAATAGTGAAATTCCCGCGGACAGAATACCGTTTGTGTCGAGCTCATTCGAATCAATTAATTTTTTTTGCGCAATCTCTGTATATTGCACGATATGCCGTCTATTAAACCTGAAAGACCATCCACTGGTCTAGGAACGAAAAATAGTTCTACTGATGTTCAAAAGTCTTTATTCTGTGATACTGTTCCTCTGGTGATCTTATTGTTCACTTCGTCTGTAAAACTGTCACTTGATGATTACGTCTAGATTGTTGATATTTCGCTGCTTATGCCAGATTGCCCTAAAAATTCTCTATACAAAACTACAAAGCAATTAAAATGACTTATTTCTAATTTTTTATAAAAATTATAACAATACGTTTCTTAATATTTGGAGAGTCTAGCCTTGTATCTGTACAAATACAAACATTCAATTTAAAGTCTCCCGCAAAAACGCCTTCATAATTGAAATACTTATAAAATAAAAATTCTGAAGTGGGTCAATTTAACCCGTCCGGTAGTTTCAGTTTTAAGTTGGTCCTGAAGTTTCGAAATTTCCTCTTTCATTATAGATATTTTGAGGTCTCAGTCTATCATCTATTTTTAAGTAACAATAGAATTGTAGCTGAAAAATATCGAGGAGCATATATTTCTAGAATTTTACTTTCTAATGAACTGCTTCTTTACGTATTCAAACGTTAGAAAGTCTTAATAAAATATACTCGTCCGCTGTAAAAAGTTCTCTACACGAGATACGTATCTTGAAAAAAGTGAAGCGACTTTGAGCACACCAGGAAGAGAAAAAATGAAAGTGGGACTTCGACCGACGAAGTGCACTCAAGCGTCACTGATCCCCAATGTTAAATATACCGCTTTTTTAAACACTTTTTATAGTACGGTATCACAAACTAAAACGGAAAACAAACAGACACTTAAAACAAAATAATTGTAAATTCTAAAGAAATAACATTTCCAAATTTCTTAATGAAGCAAAGAAATTACTTTCCTAAATTTCTTAATAAATTGAAGAAATTATGTAGTTTCCTAAATTTCTTAATAAAGTAAAGAAATTAATTTCATAAATCCCATTAAACAAATATAATTCCTGAAGAAATTCATTTCGTTCTCTCAAACAATTTCATAATAAAATCAAACAAGCCGTACGTTCCATGCAAACGTAAAAATTCACAATCCTAAAATCAGCAGTTAAAAATTGAGGAAACAAATTCAAAGTAAAATGCGTGCGAGTTTCTTAAAAATCTGAACAACTTTGACATATTTATAAATGTTCAGAATCACAGTATTTAAATCTCGCCAAGCCAATCGATTGTATTGTAAACGTGCAAATAATAAATATGTTTCCGTATCGATGAATACATGAAACATCTTTGAAAAATATATCGAATAAATGGGAACAATGTTCTGTATTGACTACCGCAAAAGCGGATTTAAAAACGATTGCAAGGTTTTCCTTGTATTATTTAACAATAATTTTACTAGTCGACATGAGCTTCGTCATTCTTTATCACGCTGTATTGTTTATTTCTTTCTAATCCGTTTCACACTCTATATATAAGCCGCTCATTGATCAAATCTATTAACTTCACTTTTTTAATTTTTTAAGTCCTTATTGTCAAAACGTTTCATTGGCTTATAACTTTTCAGATTTAAAATAAATTTCGTTCTTATCGAGTGTGGTACAATGCAAGAACAAATATTCTTTTGACCATGCGAAGCTTGCAATAATAATAAAAGTTACTTCGAATTTATACTATTTTATAGATTTTACATATTCTTTAAACTAAATCTTCACTTGCAATAATGAACTAAAATACGTTCTACAATGATTATTTGATTTTCTGTTTAACAGGAAATTTTCAAAATCTGCGTATACCTATTGCATTACTTTTCTCTAGTTTTTGTTTTATGAAATTAACCGATTTCGTTAATGAGTGGCTCATATACAGTAAACATTTGATAATTGCCACATCGAGGTTCATGATTGCAACATCGTCATCCCCACCACATTCCCAGCAGATATCATTTAACATACCATAACGTTCGATAAATCGTCTTCTAATTTCCAAGATTGAAATAAACGAATATCAATTTTTCCGAAAATGATAGAGCAAACTATACAGTAAATTTTCATAAAGCTAGTGTCAATAAACTGTTTTCATTAACCAAAATTCTGCAAGGCTACAGTGAACATTGGATACTTGCAGCTTGCAGGACCTCTTCATAATTGTAACATCGTCCCTACCATATCTCCACCAAGTTCCTTTTAATAACCGGTCACGGTTGAAGGGTGTAACATGGTCCGACTATTGTCGAACTCGACAATTTTAACGTCTCTTTTTTTCCTATTCGCAGTCCTTTTCTATATCCGAAACTTCAATCGCTTATTACACGAGTAATTCTGACTGTAATTCTATCGTGTTTGGTGTCATTTTAATCAGAAAAGCATAACAAACATAATGGTGAAAGCTACATTCATCAAAAATCAAAAATAAAAAAGTTTGATTTTTGAGTGAAAGGTCTCAAGCTTAATGCGAGTCTTCAATGTTGCCGAACGCTTCGACTCTCTCTTTCTTTTTCCTTCACTCGCGTTGTTCTTTTCTATGTCCACCATGCTTGAATCTTTGTTTTTTGGTATCGAATCGATTCTACCTTTTTATAATTGCAACATTCAGGTCCCTATGGGTGTTACAATTATCCAGTGTTCACTGTATGTACAAATGAAAAAAGAACTGAAATCTTTAACTTCTACAAACTCATTCTGTCTTTTTACTAGTAGTACATATAACTTGTACGCGAATCTACACGACAAAGTAGATAAAAGAATGATAAATATGAGAGATAGTAATACAGCTTTCAGTTTAAATTCCCATTTTCCCAAAATCGAGTTCGAAAGTCTGTTGATTACGTGTGCATTGGTATCTACGAATAGTAGAAAGTGTGAATTTTATTCAGTTGTAAGCAACGAATTTTCAAATTCGACTTTCTCGAAAATAAAACCTCAAATGAAACAATTGCATTTATTTGACTATACTTTCTCCATTTATTTTTGTATACGGCATACAAATTCTTACATGTTTATGCCACTTGTTCTGATATTCCTTGCAAACTAACATAAGATTCTAATTTTTTTTTATTAAGAGAATCAAATATGAAAGGGAATATAAATTATAGTAAAATGGATAATAATAGGGATCTCTATGTATAATATAATAAAATATAGTAGTATATAATGATTATAGTATAGTGGTGGTTTACTATTAGATATATTTGAAAATGTGGATCTTCAGTAAAAAGAGAATTAGGAAAACAACAATATATTTAATAAGATAAAGAAAACAATACGGACAACTCGTAAAAATACAACACACGACTCTCGCACCAAAAATGTTCTTCTCCGCTGTCGCTCACCAAAATGTCCTATGCACGCATTTCCACTCGCTTTTATCACACACCCCCATTCGCTCTGTCTTTCTCACCCTTGCACCCTTCTCACTCGCATCTTTCGTCCATAGTCAAAATTCACGCAGTCACGTACACGCTTTTCTCACGGTTCAGTCGCTCAGTTCCAGACAGTCTTCCTCGCATTCTTTCAGCCACTCGAGATTGTCTAAACGCAGTCACACTATTTTCCAAACATCCTGGCGCCGGTCCGTCGCAATACGACCTGGTCGCCCTCACGCACGCACAACAAACCATTCATCCTACAATGAATATTCTCGATACTACAATAGTTGAGTAATACAGTGATAACATTCTTCTATTATATATAAAACTGTAATAAAAGAAGAGAAATATGAAGAGATTACAAAAATAAGGACGAGTTTTACTGCCAAACACATAAAAGTGATATCGATCACCAAGAATTTTCTAATCATGCATAATGACTATCACAATTGATTTTAAAAACTGTAAAGAAACAATAATTCCAAAGAGAGTAGACTCCCTAGTGAAGTACCCATAAAAATTGCGAACCTGTTCAATACTGTTCGAGTCCGTTTAAAAGTGTTTTCATTTCTCAAAGTACTCATAAAATGTTCGAAACTATCTCATTTATACGATTCGATTATACTCGAATGAACTATTTCCTATTTTCCGAAATGGTCGTCAAATTTAAGAACAACGAATAAAAGTTCCATTTTACGTAAGAGATTCTTCACTTCAACTTTAATTGCAACACAGTATTTAGTATGTGATAATGGATTTGTGGATATATTATTTATATAATATATTTTCAAAATTATTAAAATTGAGGAAATAATCTGACGAAACCAATTGTATTATTTATAAAATAGTATGATAAATATACATAGTGTAGTAGAATCAAAAACCGATGAACCCTTTCGGCTCCGAAGCTTTTCACTAAAAATATTTAACAGCTTTTGATTGGATTAACCTATATTTTGAAACTAAATTAACGATAAACGACACAAATTACGGAGCAAAGGGATTTTATTTCAATACTTTACATATTGATACACTACACAAAGTT
This sequence comes from Nomia melanderi, assembly GCF_051020985.1. NCBI lineage: Eukaryota > Metazoa > Arthropoda > Insecta > Hymenoptera > Halictidae > Nomia > Nomia melanderi. The sequence continues at coordinate 4,239,626 of NC_135009.1, forward strand.
TAAACTCTCGAGTGCAAAGGCCCAACAATTCCTGCAGAACTATCAACACTAGAATTACGTACCAGTCAAAATGACTTGTTTCAGTTTCCTTGTTTCGTAATTATTCATACCTTAAAAGCATCAAATATTCGAAACAATTTCAAAAATAAATAGTTTCCCTTGAATACCATAACGAATATCCGAAGGGACTGAAAATAATCTATTCTTACAATTTTTATACGGATTACATATCAATCATATCAAATAGCTCGGTAGCTCCAATGTTAAAGTATTACATCATAGATTCGATATATGGTATTATACTATGATAAATAGTAAAATAAGATACTCATATAATTATATTATAATAATATATCATATTGTCAATGTAGAACTGAAGCGCAAACAAGTAATTGTACCTTACTAATAACCCAAGAAGTCTAGCCAACATTAAAATCCAATTAACAAGAAAAAAAGCATGTTAAAAAGAAGTCAAATGACAGAAGTCATAAACAACGATTTATCATCGGCTGCATTTATACTACTTCGGAGAAGAAGCAAAAGAAGAAGCAGAAGAAGAAGAAAAGTCGTTCAATAGAGAACGATCTCAAGAAGCATAAGAGCTTCGCCGCAGGAATATTCAATTTTTATCGAGAAAGCGATCGAGCAATTACATCCAGATCCCCGCCTCTCCTTCCCCGGATCTCTTCTTCGACGTCGCCGTCGCCTCAGGTCTTCTATATTTTCATTTCCTGCTCTTTTCTGGCCGACTGCTTTACTTTTCGTCCCAGACATTCCGTTTTCCCGCACGTACGGCCGCCTATCTGAAGCGGATACGAGCACGCGACGTCGTTTCGTCGCGAAAGGAGTGGAGATAAGAAGCGCCCGTAAGAGGCTTTCTTTAATGAATATTTCGCCACTCTCGAAAATATAAGCTTACTTACGCGAAACGGTATGTGGAAATTACTAGATGCGACAAATTTCTGGCTAATCTGAATATTAATTGTAAATTCCTCGTTATTGTTAGATATTTACAATTCAACTCTAAATTGTTTGTGGAAATTCATTTTTATCTAACCACTGCAACACCCACGCGTTAGCGCGTTCTTGTTCTGTACAGTTAAACAGAGAAAAGTTTCCTTTTGTCGTTAAATTTGGATCATTTACAACCAGTGAAATAAAATATTTTTAATTTAATAACGTTGCGTACACTTCTTTAATGATTTGTTTTTCAACGTATTAAAACAGAATTCATTTTCGCTAGAAATTAAGTTGAGCAAAATATTGTTTAATCTAAAATACATTCTGCTCCGTTATTTATAGATTGCCTATTTATAATTTATAATTAGATTTAAAAAAGTTTTGTTTATTTTAATTTTTAAAAAGAAGGAAAATATAAAAAATTGTAATGTGTACGTGAAATAGTATAAGATAAAAATATTTTTGCAAATCACTTTTCTTTTTTACCTTTACAGAATGTTTGATGCATGATACATATTACTTGTTAATCTTCGTTCTGCTGAAATTCGCAGTGTGAATTTATTTCAACGTCTACAGTGTACTCATTTAATTGAAAATTTATTATTATTAAAATATGAAGTCGTTATTAAACTTGTTTCAGAGACTCGAATTGAATACAGATATTAACATCAAGGTTTGTATTGTATTACTATTAAATATTCATTTATTAATCTGCAGATGTTCGTGTGAATTCATACTTCCGTCGACAAATTTCACAAAATGTAGAAGTAAATTTCAAATTTATTCTCTGCCTCTAGTATTTTATTATGTAAATACGGACTTTATGGATTTACAACGTCTGTACATGCTTAAAATTAATTAAAATTACAAAATTGTTAAGAATCAGTCCTTCCTCCAACACTAACAAGAAATGGTTAAAAGACATAAATTTTAAAAACATTTTATTTCGCAATTTTATAAGTGTGAAAGAACAATGTATTTTTTGTTGAAACTTCTTTTCGTCATCTCTTACCGTTTTCAAGATAATCCACGGAAAAGAAAAATTTGCATCTTTTCAAAGGGTGGTTTCACCCTTGCAAAGTGAAATTCGCCACGAAAAAGTTACAATGCACTTATTAAGCTTGACTTACTCTACTTACACACAAAATTTAATTTTTTTTTTAATTTTCAAGTTTGATACCTTTTCTTATCGATGTTTTCTAGAAGCTCCTTATTTAGGGTGATAACGGAGTGCGAAAATCGCAGTGTGGCGGTCAGTTTCCGCATGAATATCCTCGAGAACGACGAGTGAAAGTTATCGGATTCATTAAAACGGGAGACAGACTAATCGATAACAACCCGTATTCATAATCAGCTCATTTTCTGCGCGGGTTGGCAAGCGAGGAAAGACCTCCGTTGGAAACTTCGACTCCTCGTGCTCCCTACGATAATGTTTTAACACTATCTGTCTTCGTTTGTGCCGTCCGTCTTTGATGTCATTTCGTGGCCATTGACGACGACCGCCGCTGTTAATACGACGGTGGACATTCCTCGGGACTGCGTTCGAGAAATAATGAATTTTCCCGGTGAAGCGGAGAATTGTGATTAATGAGACGTGAGAGCTGGCCTGTAAAAACACCGAGCACGAGCCCACGCATGTAATTTTCCGCGCTAACGCGCGGTCATCTCGGTTTCCAACAACATGCGAACTCCTTGCGCATCTGTTTAACGCTTTCGACGTTGTAAGATGTTTTTAACATTATCGTCGAGATAACTCTGGGAGAGCGCTTCGAGAGAGATAACTTTACAGAATTGATTTAACTTATGTAACTTTATTTAACAAAACTTATATCTTTATATAGGTTTCTTAACCTTTCCAATCAGTACACGCCGATTTTGATGAAACTTATACGAGGCATAGTTCTCAAGAAAATATTTGACAAGTATTCTTTCTCTACCACGAAGATTTTAAATTATTGGAAAGCTAGAAAACGCTTAGATAAAGGAAAATTCTACCTCACAGTGACTATTGCTTATGGCTGACAGCTCAAGTGTTAATCAGCTGTCGGTACGTATATTTTGGTTGTTTAGTGCGCAGCCGTAAGTTTGTTCTCATAAAATTCATATTAACATTAAAACTATTGGACAGTTCAAATCAACCCACTTCAGACTGTTGATTTTGCAAGTATTTAATTTATGAAGGCGTTTTTGCGAAAGATTTTCAATTAAATTCGTGTATTTTCACAAACACAAGACTAGGAGACCCTTCGAATCTCAAGAAACGTATTGTTCTAATTTTTATAAGAAATTGAAAATAAGTCACTCTAATTTCTCGGTAGTTTTAGTATTAACACTAATCGTACCGGGTACCGGTCAAATGACCGGACTTAAGACCTAATGTGTTCTTTCGTTTATTTAACTTTATATCAATTCCTATATCGTCCGATTAATAAATTTTTCAATTTTTGACTTTCCCTTTGTTCCTGTTACTACTAAAAAAAATGTATCTTCTAACTTGTTTACTTTTATTTTGTATCCAGCTATTTGAATGGTTACGCTAGGAAAAGTGCCGGTACGGTTAGTGTTAAAAAGAAATACATATTCAGGGGCGGCAGGGTGATGGTTTCGTCACACGTTTGGCCTCGATACCTGAGTAAATGGTTCATGAGTTCGTATCTTGTCTCGATTTCAAGCCCGACTGATCAGAAGCCGATAAGAACCCCGAGAAAAGGGTGAAACGACGCAACGGAGAGAACAGGGTCGGCGAACGCGTATATCTGCTCCATATCTTAAACCACTTTGCATGCGCTCCCGTGAACCGTCTCGTTCGATTCGTGAAAGGTCAAATTCCGCCAGGGGAAAATAAAAACGCGAGACATAAAGGCGTCTACGTGGTCGATGGGACAGGAGGGGCAGAAACATATCTTCGACGTTCGATTTTGAGCGCCTCTCCGACCGGCGAACTTTATTGCAACGAGAATTTCATATATGCATGGAGGACCCTGCTTAAGGATACTGTCTATGTGAGATTGGTCTGTGTTTACCTCGTGCCCGAAGAGGAACGCCTTTGTTCCTCCGCGTTTTGGCTCATGAAGCTTTCACGGAGTCACTGGCGCAACGGCCGTCCGTGGTTTTCGCGGAAATTTTCATTCGCGAAACGTCGTATTTGGAATTTTTATGGGGTTGCGCAGCACAGATATACAGGGTGTTTGGGAAGAATATGTATATACCTCTCCCTCCATTTACACGGTGTACCCGCTCCACGTGGATACGTTTTGCGCGAATGAAAATCACATAGCCTGTCGGTACGAAAGAAAGTAAAACTATCATTATTATTATTATTATTATTATTATTATTGTTATTGTTATTGTTATTGTTGTTATTGTTGTTATTATTGTTATTATTATTATTATTGATATCACACCCATTATAACTTGATACCATGCTTGTGTTCATCTGAAAACGCGTTGATCATCATTTTTATCTAAGGACAGCGATTATTCATACCGAAATGCTCTGTTAGCATTGTATTGGATATCGGTTCTGATAAATGTGCGCGAAAAATATTTTTAATACTTTAATGAAATTTATATCAAGATATAAATTTGAAAACGAGTTTTGTTTTGATAAAATTTATATTACGTTCTTCTTTAATAAAATTTGTATCTTGTTTTATTTTAATAAAACTTGTCTTGATTTGATTTAATAAAATTTATATCTTGTTCTGTTTTGATAAAATTTGTATCTTGTTTTGTAAAACTGACGTTGTACAGTTTGGTAGAGGTTTATGCAGTTTTTAGCACACTTTGAATAGTTTTTTTATACATTCAGGTTTAATGCGGATTTCTAAATGTATACAATTTTCGAACTGTTTCCCTGTATAGGCATACTTTCCTTTTTCTTATTTTCTTCCTATTTTTTCGTAATATTTTTGGTTCATGATAGAATTAGGAAATAAGGCTAGTTACTCTGAAATATTTGTTTCTTTTAATTGATTTAAATTTTTACATACTTCGCTGTACTTATGTTTACATTATCCCGTTAACCCCTTGCCCTATGATTTATTTCTCAACTATGATCGATACAGCTAATTATCATTAACAATTTATTAGGGAAAGACATAATTTGGATGCTTATTCTATGTTTACGTTTACTCAAAAGGTTATCGATTAATAATTGAAAAGTAATATTTAATTTATATTTTTTAAAGACAAATAACACTTAAATTTGTCAAATGTAGTTTAACATTTTCGTCGCGAATCTGGCACGACATTGTAGGTCAAAATGTTTATCGAAATTTACTTATATGGTTATTTAATTACTGAATATACTTTAAAATATTTGTATATAGTACAATATTTATTTTTTTGTACATAAATTGTAAAAATAAACGAACTTTTTTATATTTTACGATTATACGAGTTCTGTAAATATATTCACTTAATAATTATTTCTATATAATTCATAAAATATGAATTTAAATTGAAACAATGTAAAAATAAAGAATACAATCGTTCAACTTACCCGATATAATTAATACATGGTAAACAGGTCAAAACCGTAATATTAAAAATTAATTGCAATAAAATTGAATTATTCCGTCACAAATAAGTTGTGAAAAACTTCTAAAAAACGTATACCATTCCAAAAAAAAATTTTTTTAAAATACAAAAATTGGGAGAAATTTTTAATTTTTCCGGCAACGAATTCAATGAATATAAAGTTTCAGAGATATTCATACGCCATAAATATATGTATAAAAATCCGCGGTCAAGCCATAAATAACAAACGTTGGCAGTGTCCATTTAAAACTCATACGCGAAACAAAAATATGTAATTTCTACGAATTCTAGAACAAACGTTCGACCGATTGCATTTCGTGTACGCCTTGCTTACAAATATATCATTAATGCCGCGCGCATTTGTTTCGATAATAAAAACATTTATTCCAGCCTCTTAAAATGTAGTCGGAATATTTAAAATACATTTGTTCCAGATAAAATCATATATGAGGTAAAGCAACATTGATGTGGAAATGCAAATTCTTAATGCAAGATCATTGTACATCGCGATACGGAAAAAATTACTGTAACAGCGGGGGCCATAATTCAAACGAAAATTAATTTCGCCCGCGTACCAAATACTATTGCGAACCGCCGCTATATTTTTTTGCTCACAATATAAATACGCGTATATCCACAGCCCGGTTTTACTTGATGCCTTCATATCGTAGATTATTTACCGGCATCGCCATCCAATTAGGGAAAAGAGGCAGCGATGAATTCCACCGGGTTACCAGTGGAAGCTGTCAGGATCAGACGGAATGCGGAAACAACTAGTTATTTATGAACTCGCGATGATATTTACCATGTCCCCGTTTAAAACACAACGAATTCGGTGCACGAAATTTGGGCGTCTCGTGTTTCATCTTTTCTGGGAAATTTCGGTACCTCGTCAATTTAAATTTAACTGCTCGCCCTACGGTTTAATAAAATTAAATAATAAAACAAAAGGTGGAGAAAAGTGAGGCAATAGCTATACAATGATTTTCAAAATTTTCCTTTAAATAGGAAATTAAATAATTATTATAGAACGTACTTCATTATTACAGCTGTAGCTTTAATCTAAAGAATACGTAACATAAGTATAACTTCGAAGTAATTTTTATTATTACTGTAAACTTTGCATAGGCAATAGGATTTTTGTTATTTTGTGGTATCACATCCAGGATTAAGGAAATTTATTTTTAATATTACAAAAGCCAATGACGCCTTTTAACGATGAAATCTTAAAAAATTCATAAAGTGGAATTAATCGATTTGGCAAGTGAGCTATTCGTTTATCGTTAGTAATGCATTAGTAAAACAAAAATTTCTATATTCTTTCCACGTTTAAAATTACTCTAAACCATACAAATTTCTGACAAGAAAAATAATCTTTCATTTGAACTCAAAAGAACTGAATGACATTTATCTGTGTGAAACCATATTAGAAATCTTCGCCATGAATCTGACGCGATATTGTAAGGCAAAGGGTTAAGCCGGTGACAAATCTATACGAGGAACTTTGATCATGTAATGTGACGCCTGCGAATGATTTCAAATATCTCAAGTTTGTTTAACACGTTCAATGCCTCGTGCACCACATATGGTACAATTTTTTTAAGAAAATACTTTTAACCTGTTAACTCTGGAATTTAATTTGAAAAATCTCTCGTTTTGCACGCAATAAAATCAAAAACTGAAGTGTGTACTCATCAAATGCAATACGAATGTACCTAGTATATATTTTAATGAAAAGCCAAAGGAAAACAAAGAAGAATTACAGGATTTATCTGAAAATATATATAATTCTACGTTGAAAGAATTAGTATCATTCCAAGCTTTAAAATGACATCTGCACACATAAAACATAATTAACTAGTCAACCGTAAAGAAGTGATATAAAAATATACGCTAGTCACCAAAAACTTAAATATAATTTAATAGTTTATTTAAAAAATCATAACATTTTATAAAAAAATATAACTGAAATTTATGGTGGCATGTAACGTGTTAAAAAAGTGCAAAAGATTCTCGACGGGAAGAATTATATTTTAGAACATTAAAAGATATTCTACTATACGAACTTTGTGTAAATGCCTGTCCCATATATCGTTTTGTGCATATACTTCATTTATTAGAGAAGAAATACATGATTTTGTAAATTAGTCATACAACAAAATATACAATAGAAAAAAATGTATAACACAGTATATAGAACAGAATGCATGTAAAATACAACATAAAATAGAATATAGAATAAGGTATACAATAAAGTATAGAAAATAAAATAAAATAAACAAATGAAGATAAAATCACTTCATAAAAGGAATAGGAAATGCTTACAAAATTATTATAAAACAATTGAACACTTTTCTTGAATTTACAACGATACAGAATGTACTCTCAAAGATGAAAAACATGTTACTGTTTCAACGACAGTAGTTAGGACAAGATAAGGTCGGCTACGTCTGACGAAACCCCACCTTTACTACTGAAGTCATCTGCATTTCCCCTTGCCGCTGTGCACTTTTGGCTCCACGGTAATCGGCACAAATACAGGAGGCGTATTATACACATTGCACCCACCATTGGGTAGAACTGCATACAATACTAACAAAATATGGAATAGTAATGTCGAGAATGTCATTATTAAATTTAAATGATATTATTATTATATTTAATTTAATTATTTTTTATCAATATTTGTATTAAAAAATAACAATAAATATAATGATAAATTTCTTGTACATACTTCAATATAATTTTTATGAATGTACTGTTTCGGAAATATAATTTTACAATTATTAATCTGATACTTCATGAACTTAATCCTTAGACTTTTTTGATTTACATAATCTCTTACGTTATATTTAATTAGCGTTCGGAGTTTTTACAATTATGTTATTTTATTTAAATGTAAAGCTGTAATACTAATCACCAAATAAAATTGAAATACAGAATTTTATTAAGAAAAAATACAATGACACTAATTCCATTAAATTTTGAACTGAAGAAGTAGAATACAAAAATCGAACAATTGAAAATATGATCTGTTATTTTTTTATTTATAAAACTTAACGAAAACAGTTGTGTAAAATTGATACATCTATGAAATCTCAACTTAATCATAAATGGTATCTATTAATTATCATTCTTATTTCCAGGAAAGAAAACGTTCAAACTATTTCCTAAGAAATTTAATTACGTTTCACCAGCTATACGGGTGAATCTGATATAGACCGACAATCTTCTTTAAACTAATCTACAAATTTATTAATGCATAATCACACATATTCTTCTAATGAAATTTTCATAGTAAACTCAGCGCGAATCAGAAAACGTTAAACTAACAATCACTTAACCAGCCCACGAAGCACGAACAAGTCAATAACTAGAAATGTAGTTCGAAGTAACAATCGTGAGCCACAAATAATTTTGAAAATCACCGTTCTACCTTTGCGAAAACGAAACATTTAATTTCATCTCTATTCCAGCAACTTCCATTAAGCCGGCCGGTTCGATCGAGCCGCCGCCATTTCCATCGATGCTCGAATGGCGAGATCAAAGAGTAGGCAGTGCTTTGCAGTTCCTCTCGGAATGAGAAAAAAAAAGGAAAAAATATTAAAGTAGATATTTAATTACACCGTTACGCTCGATTCGCCCACGAGTCGTCTTTGTGGTCGGCTTACCGTCAAAGGGTCATGTAATTAAGAGAATCGCGGACTTCAACGATAAAGCCACGCCGGAAGTTCGAAAATTTTCTCATTGGATACCGTCAATGAATTTCTAATTGCTCCGCGGTCCATGTAAACCAATGACGGATTTAATGCTTTAGTTTTTCATGAGTTTTAACACTAGAACTACCGAGCAGTTAAATTGACTTTTTGAAATTGCTCTATAGAAACTCCAAGAATGCATCTATTGACACTTTAATTGATTTACAATTTAGCTTGCATATTGATAAATCAGTTTCTTTAATAATTTCTTAGAAACACATCTGTTGTCATTTTAATGATTGCAGAAAGAGGAAATCAGGAATGGATTATTTTGACCCATCTGGTAGTATTAGTGTTAACACTAGAACTTCTAAAAAAGGTTCCACGCGTTTACTGCTCCAGATACTTTGTTATTAGGATTCAAAAGGAACGTCCCATTTTACCCTATTTTCTCCTACCCTATTTAATATCGTTAAAATGAATATTAACTGACATTGGCGCCATATAAAGTGAAATATAAATATATTTGTTATGACGTTATATGTGTTATGACGCAGCATTAAGGAAAGTGATGTATGGGTCAGTGAAAAAGACGAAGGGTGATATGTATTATAACAAAAAGGTTAATATGTATTGCCAGTGTATGAGTAAAATTGCAAATGTATTGATATTTCTTATCCAAAATGTATATTTCGTCTTTGAATTCACGTGTACGAAGGAAAGCCAAATAAAAATTTTAAATTTTGGCGACACATAAAGGGATCATCAAATTGCACCTACAATTCCTAAAGTGCACATCTACAGACTGCATGGTCGTTTCAAAATTTTATGGTTCCAGGAAATACCCGTGTGATGCGCTCGAAATTCACCGATAGGACGACCTAGCCAAATTCCCCACCATACCTCCGACGAAGTGTACTCGACACCAATTGGTCATTGAATGCATTCATTTTCCGTATACAAGGTGACAATTTTTTGTATAGTTGGATGGAATAGTAACAATCATTGGATAGTAATTTTATTCTTTGAAATTATCAACAATCATTTAATAAACGATGAATTGTAAATCAATAGAAATCTCAATAGATGCGCTGTTGGAGTTTCTATAGAAATATTTGGAAAAGTCAATTTGCCTGCTGGGTTAGGTGAATTGCCTCAGTTTCACTGTTGAATCAAAATCAAGATACCCAAGCTGACACCTAACTCCTTTTAATGAAACTTACGTGAGACATGGGTCTCAAGAAAATATTTGACACGCATTTTTTCTTATTAGCCAACATCCACTTTGAGAGGCTAAACCCCTCAAAGTTAAGGGTTGAAAGTATATTTTTCACAATATCTCCGAAACTAGAGGGTGTAAAAAAGAAACCTAAATTGTTCATTTCAAGGCGAATAATTTAAAAATAAAATTTCTTTTCTCTATCTCCTAGTCTCAAAAATATTTAAAAAAATATACTTTCAACCCTCAACTTTGAAAGGTGTTTTCAACCCCTCAAAGTGGATGTTGGCCGACAAGAAAGAATACTTGTCAAATATTTTCCTGAGAACTATATCTCTCATAAATTTCATCAAAATCGGCATGTGCTGGTTGAAAACATCCCTTCTCAGTGTCAATACGACTTAAGCCGTATCAGTTCCCATCACTAGACGCCGCCAATGAATTTCTGATTGCTCCATGGCCCGTGTAAGTGATCGCGTTCCGACGGATTACAGGGCCGCGTGTAACGCTGCGACGTGATGCGTTGGACCTGTTTTACGAATCGGGAACGCGACATTCTCGATCGAGTTAGATATCGGCGCAGCCGCAGCTTCATTCACGAAATGGAATGAAAATATTTACCGGCCATTCGAGACCGGCCAACGCTGTCGCTTGGAAATTCTACGCGAAAATATTTGTCGTTTCGTGATTGTTGTTCGAAGATCCACAATCTCACCACCGCTGCTATTATAAATTTTTGTTATTTATCGGTTATTAAATTTCATAGCATTAACTTGGACTTGATTGGGTAATAATATTTAATGTCCGATAGAATAGCTGTTACACATCTGTTTTGTTTTCTTTGGGAGATTTTGAGTGAATTTAATTTCAATCTTGATTTTCTCTTTTTGTTAACTATTATTGGTGTATTGTTTCTACTGACGTGTCTTGTGTTTTACATTAATTCTTTGTTTCTTTCATTGCAATTTTTTACGTCATCTATGGACTTTATAGAATGTTAAAAGATATAAACAACCGACAGAAATATACTTCCGTTGACAAATTTTGGATGGTTTCATTCATGAGAAGAAAGAATGAATTTCTAACAGAAAAATAATGAACAGTATATTTAATTAATCAACACATTTTAAAAATCACCGAGTTACAGAATGAGACATTGCACTACTAAAGAGGATAAAACGAAGTAAAAATAAACACGTAACAAATGAAACGTCGGCTTCATGCAGAACATTTTTAAAAAGCTTTAATTATAGTGGAAACATTTCAAACAATAAAATTGCATACTATATCTTGCGAAAAGAACATTTTCCATACATTTATCTAAGTCTGTTACATATTAAGTTCAAAAATTAATTCAATGCTAATTTCATTTAATCAACGATAATCTGTCTTACATTCCAACATTTCTCCATTTTGATATTATCCACTGTTCCCTCGCGAAAATGGAACAGAATCATTGAAAGTAACAATGAAAACTCGAAGATTGAAAGGTGTGCAATTTTTTTGTAAGTAGACGGTAAATTTATTTTGAAAAAACACCGAATTAATATATACAACGTTGCGTTCCATTTAATTGCACTCTCTCGCCCCGGCCATCAGAAACGCACATGGAGCCGTGGGCACAGAAATCCCAGACACTGAAACACCTCGCGTATCGTTACCTCTTTAACACAGATCCCCGGGGGACATTATAAAAATCCTGTCTCTAAATCACAGCGGAGAGGAACTCGCAGGATCGCGCGAACATCCCCTAGGAAATCCGACGTCGTCAAACTGTCCCGTCACTTAGTAGCCTTCGCCAAGATCTCTGCCGCGTTACTCGCATTTTCGTAGCCGAATTGGTGTTTCCATGACGCGATTTCACACTTTGTTAACCAGTGAGACCTCTCCTCTGTGAGAAGGAGACAGAGGAACTGAAATACGTCCATTGGAAAAGGTCACCTTTGACGCAGTGATTATGAACGTCACATATGTAAAGATTCAATTCAGATAGAACTAAATATGCACAATGTACTCTAAACTATTATTAGATTTATTTAATAATAGATAAATTAAGTAATAATTTTTAAGAGAATAATATAAATTGCAGCTTCGCGATTGACTCGACACACAATGAACATCGAAATTAATTCACGCTCTTGTGTTTGGACTTATTTTAATCGTAACAACCTCAGCAATATAGTGGTACTACGTTTGAGAAAGAAATATTAAAATTAATAAAATTGATGTTTCCTTCATTGCATGTTCATATTTATTTAAATTAACGCGTGCAACTTCGCTTTGAAGTTCTGCGTCTCGGCCATTGATGTCTCGACCCTTGTTTGTAACTCACTTCGTCGCATTCTGTTCTCTGAAATATCGATTATCTTTTTAATAATTGCAAAAAGAATAAATCAGGAATGGATCATTTTTACCTGTCTGGTAGGTTTAATGTTAATTTGCGATCTTCGTTTACGCGAATCCACCAATAACAAATGCGGTCCAAACCGAGGCGTCAACGTTCATCAGGAGTGTGGACTATGGACCACCATCCATCAAAAATTTCTACTAAACTAAATATTGCGACTAGCACGAAAGACACTTTCCAGACAACTTAATATTATACATATTTATATCCTATATAGTAGAACCCCCTGCAACGTGATAAATAATTCCGTCACAGAGTTTCATGTTTACGAATTTCGTGTAAAATTCTCCTTTTTGATGTTGATCGAAATTGTATTAACATTAAACGTACCGAGCAATTAAAGTGACCAATTTTTTTATAAAAATTAGATCAATACGCGTCTTGAGATTCGAAGTGTCCTAGCTTTGTAGCTGTGCAAATACACGAATTTAAATACTTGCAAAATAAAAATTCTGAAATAGGTCAATTTAACCCATTCAGTAATTTTAGCGTCAAGATGGTCCTCCCTTTGTATCAGTTTCTTACAGAAAATCTCATTTGTATAGTGATTTTTCAACAATTGTTAGTCGCCTTACAATGTCCTACTATACTTTAACAATAGATTTTTCTATGCAAAAAATGCATATATCGAGCAAATATTCTTCTACGCATGATTGCATGTGTACATGCAATTCTGTATTCAAATGTTGCAAATGTATTCTTGTACATGATATTGTGTCACGGAAGATGTCCTCGAGAAAATATTTACAATTTGAAAGTGTCGGTGTGCAGCTATCGCCACCGAAATATCGGTAAAATCGTGTCGATGAAAACATCGCTGTTGAAATGATCGCCGCTGGTTTCAAGGTAACCCGTTGATACGGCCGAACAACGGAGAGCAGCGCTACAGTGAAAGAGTTCGCAAACGGAGACGATGAAGAGAAGAGACAACGAAAAGAGAAAACGAAGAGAAAGTAGAAATATAGTAAGCACGGGTCCGACGGAAACCGGGAACAATGAAAGAGTACCAGGGACACTCGTTGACGGCTTCCCTTTGCCGCTTTCGGGGAGTCCGAAACCGGGCCACCTAAACTTTTTCCGATGCGCGTTCGTTCGAGTAAAATATCGGCCAAATAACGTCCCCGGTAGCAAATGGCCATTAATTCGCGGGGAGAAGCCGGTCACGGACCGAGTCCGAGGAACTTCACCCTGTTTTCCGATACTGGCCCTCTGGTAACCGTGGTTCGCCTCTTTCTCCTCTCAATCGGGTCCGGAACCTCTCTTCCCCCTCGCTGCCGATGTCCACTCTATTCGAACACCGAACTTCTATCCGCGGGACCCGGTCGAACGAATACCCAGACCGCTATGAATATGGAAGGGGTGAAATATCGCCGTGAACGGACGCTTTACACCAGTGACCATCAACCGATGACCCGCATGACCGGCCTATTACAGTGAGCTGGATCGGCAAAGTAGGTGAGATTTTGCAAAAAGTCAACTTTCTGGAATCGATATCTGCTGAATGTATTTTAGTTCTTAAATGTCTATAAACCTCGAAAACGAAGACATTAATATAATTTAGTAAACATTATAATTGCAATAAATATCAAAAGTTAGGTATTTAAGGAGTATCATTCCTTACAAATGAAATTGCTTCTCTTCTACATGATGCTATAACAATTGTATCCAATATTCTTGCTTAGTTTTGGTCTTACAATGTTTGGTATACTTTTCTGTTTAAAATTACACTTGTACTAAACAGTACCGTTTGTTACTTATTAGGACAATCACGTTTAATAAACTTATGAAAATTGTTAAAATTCTTTACATTTACCCAAATACACCCAATAAATATGCATTTCTTTTAATAATGTTAGAATTAATGAATACAATTCTATCTACATTGATTTTTATTTCTGGCTGATGTAATATCGTAAAATATTTCTGCTATTTTCGCTGGGCCGCGGGTAGAAGAAAGTTGAGGAACACTGCTTTGCACGACACCGCGCCGAAATTCAGCTGTTCGCCGCGTTGTGCAGCGGCATGAAAGTATTTTCATTAAAAATTGGAGAATATTCCGAAGACTGGGTACGGGCTATTAAACATTGTCGACGGTAGTTGTCTTTTTGAAGTGCGAATGAATTGTAGCTGTAGACAAATTAATTTGGGAATTTGGGATTTGGATGTCGATTTATTGCGGATGTTTGGGAAACTTTGAAGTTTATGAAGTTTGTAGTGTTCAATGGTTGATCTAATGTGAATAGGGAAATGTGA
This sequence comes from Nomia melanderi, assembly GCF_051020985.1. NCBI lineage: Eukaryota > Metazoa > Arthropoda > Insecta > Hymenoptera > Halictidae > Nomia > Nomia melanderi. The sequence continues at coordinate 4,254,705 of NC_135009.1, forward strand.
TGCACCAATCGATCATTCTGACTCATTTTGTACCGAGAATTTTGAATTTAAGATTATCATATGTAAATACTAATGTTACAGTAGATAATAATGTTATACCTCAATTTATGTACTACTGCTTAAATTATAAAATTAGTACTTTAATTAGTATTATTTAATTACTATTACTTTGCTATATATTATTATTATACGAAAATATTATACTTTATATAAAATTGAACTATTATATAAAACATGATAATATTGAAATGAAGTAACCAGGAACAAAAATTGGTTTTTATTCGTTAAAATTACTGTACAAATATACGTATACAAATGCTGATTTCTTAGAACATAGTTTGTAAATTTTGATGTTCTTCTTTAGCTGTTATTTACAGACTTCTTAGGGTTATGATGATAAGTTATTTATAATTTTTGTCTTTTTAGGAACCTTTAATTTATGTGTTGATAAGAAGTAAAATACTCAAAATTTAAATTTCACTTATATTAATTTTAACCATTTGTGATTCTATGCCAAATAGACTCGATATTCAATTACCTTCGAATTTTCATTACAATTATTCGTAATATGACAACTATATCATATCTGTGACTCTGTTTTGCAACTAAATATATACGTATAAAATGTTAATTATTATTATTATAAAAATGATATATATATATATATAAATTTCTTTGAACTACGAATATAATTATCACTTTTGTTGCTGTACGGTTTACAGAAATTTCAATTCCGCGTAACCCTGCGGCTCCGAAAACATCGGAAATAGTTTGGGCTACACAATATTAATAAACTTCCGGTTGCTACGGAAAATCGACATGTTGAATGGAATAGGAAATTCACAGAGCTATTGTGATTAAGTCGATTCCATGTAGCTGGAAATAAGAGCATTGTACTTCTGACAACAATCTAAATGATTAAAAAATGGAAATTGTAAGTAAATTAAAATACAGAATTTTTGCTTCAATTATATTTGAAGATTATTATCAAGCAATATTTGATTCATGAACATCTGATATTTTTCATCTGTGTATTTGTCCACAAGGAATATGATTCACAAGAATTTTCGAACGAAACGAAGTAAAATAATAGATTCAATAGTATCGTATAAAAATCAAAACTATCCTTGTCGGATTATAATCAATGAAAATTTCGATTATTAACACGTTCAGTGCTACGTGTGCCACATATGGTACACGCTAATTTTTATAAGAAAATATTTTTAAGGGATACATGGTCACCGATAGCGGTATATGTTACAAAGTACCGAAAACATAAAGAAACAATATCAAAATATACAAAAATTAACAAAAACTTGAATATGACTTAATATTTGATTAAAAATATCAATACAGTTCATGAACAAAATATAATCAAAATTTCAGTGGCACTGAACGTGTTCAGTAGTTCCTACGGAGTGTCCATAAAATGAGATTAAATTTTTGTGGTCCAAATGTTTTTGTAACACAGAAAAGTTGGGTTTTCGGAGACATCTGAAATTACAAAGGATAGTGCGTGGAACAAAATTAGAATTTAAAAAGGCTCAGAAAACCCAATTCTTTCGGAAACTCATCTCGACACGACCCCTTATCGGGTTCCTGAAATTTTCTGGTTCTCGCGCACTCCTATCAGCCACAGAAACATTTGTTATACTGTTTGATATGACATTAAATAATTCAATCCACGTTTCAAATACAAGCCGCAAGATTTTGCAAAAATATGTATGAAATTATGTATGTGATTTGGAAATACAATTTGGACCTTAATGTTTAGGAAAATCCATAAAATAAAAACCAACAATGTTGTAATATATAATAATATATAATAGCATACAATAATAATAACAGCTTATCCCAATACGCTACTGCGTTTAGTTATAAAGTTAGTATTTTAATTAATATTATGCGATTAATATTATCTTTCTATACACTATCATTATATGAAATTATTACATATTATATAGAATTGAACCATTATATAAAATATGCTAATATTGAAACGAAATAACTGGAAACGAAAATAGGCTTTGAATCGTTAAGGCTATTATATACAAATACCAATGTTGTAGTATACAATGATAATATTATTTTACCTTAATATACTAATATTTTAATTAATATTATTCGGTTACTATACTATACTATTACTTCGCTATATAAAATATTATTACGTAAAATTATTATATATCATATAAAATATATAATAATATCGAAACGAAGTAACTGGAAACGAAAATGGCCCTTAATCGCCAAGTAATAGTGTCGTATTTCATTTCGCATTACAATTACTTAAGAGAACTAAATGAGAAACGCAGACCCAGCTTCACAGTTCGGCCCAGCACATAAATCTTCCGCGAAGAAACTAGACTGCGCGTTCGTTCGTCCCAAAAACCCGTGGAGCTACGAACAACCCCAGTCGTCGGACGTTTTGTGTTTCTTCTCGACAATAATTTCATAAAGTATTCCGACCAAGAAGTTGACAGAGCGGAACCGTTCTAAAATTATACGAACACACGTCACAGACTCCGTTCTTAATTTTTCTGACCTATATATCTATGAAGCTGAACCCGTGTTCCGTCTCTTTCGGACGCACAAAGTAAAAGTGCACGGAATAAAACATACGGGAGTGGAAAAAGTCATTTCGCGTAGGTAGACTTCGGATACTCATATAAATCTTTATTTATTATATTTTCATGTGAACCAAAAGCGAAATTGAACAGAGCATAATCTTATCGCATTTCATGCATTTGTGAATATTGAAAGCAAATAAATTTCGTGATTTATTTGGATCTAACAAGAGTCAATTTAAACTTGAGGATCAGTGGACCATTTTCGATAAACTTTCAATTAATACTGTTCTCGAAATTAAAAGAGCACTTTCTTTAACGTGCAAATATTTTTCTATGCGAGAGTACTGTTATCTGTAGAAACTGAAGCTTCTACTAACCGGATATCAGCATACTTGAAATATTTATAAGAACTCGAGCATAATTTCTAATACTGCACTCTAACACTGTTTGTCAATTTCCTTGAATGATTGCACGGTAATTTCGATAACAACGCAAAACTTCATTACTACGCTATGTTAAGAAGAAACTTGACGCTAATTTGACGAAAAATGACATTATCGTGGAACAAATGATATAAAAATTTTGATAAATAATCAATGCTGGAAAATGTGAAAATTAATACTTGTGATAGTACTTTCATCGATTAAAATAGCTTTCAAAAACGTAGAATGACAGTCATACACGCAGAATTTATAATTTTTTTTATAAATTCAATGTACTTATATTAAAAAGTAACAAACATTCTATTTCATTATTTAGAAATGACAGGTCCATTACTAAAAAGCTTTAAAGACTTAAAACGGTGATATTGGTCATGTCTTGTAATATATTTTATACTAAATGGACTCAGAAATGCTCGAAATCAATGAAAAATTTTGAACTCCATCTTACTATTCTTCTATCTGCTCGTTGCTTACAACACTTTCACACACATTTAAAAAGCTTTTGATTTATAAATCGTAGTCGAAAACGTGGAAATACAAGAAAATTTCAAACGTGATTTGTGGACTCGAACTGTACGGTTTCAATTTATACGACATTTTTGGGGTACCAATCTACCGCATAGATCAAGGATTAGATGTAATTATGTTTTACTTGGAAAGCACAACCAACAGAAATAAATATATTTCTATTCTTTTCAACATTCAGAAATTCGTTCATAAATATCCGTAATTGGATGAAGAACTTTGGATAACTAAAGAAGGAAAGGCTGTTTGCTTTCTCAGTAACAAACAAACTTCGTGATACGGAGCGTTGAATTACCCCGGTATATGATCTGTATTGCGCGTAATCTGGTAGTATGGCAACAATGGCACAATACACGGCCGTTGATCTAGTTCCGCGACAGAACTTATTTAACGGAGTAACTTTCGGCCATAAATTTGACTACAACTTTTGGTTTCTTGGACGGAATGTAACTGTCGACCGCGAAGTTTCGATGGCAACTATCGGTTTCTTGGTTTAATCACAACCAACTGTGATGTGAATAATCGTTCCTGGCAAAACTTCGACGAGAACTATCCAATGCAAGATCAATGCACGGGGATTGAGAAATTCGAGATTCTACTAAAATTTGAATACACGTGTCGGCATTGCATATATTCATCGATGAATAGTGGTTGAACAGGACAGCGTAGCTGTAACGTTAGAACTGCCATACAGATTAAAATGGCACATTTCAGGTTTTTTGTTTCATAGTTACTAAAGTTCTAAAGATGTCCCTGTGAAAATTTGTTAAACATATTTATCGATATTCGTATATCATAATTTCAACAGATTTTCAGAAATTTTAATAAATTCTTATAACTTTTGCAAGAAATAAATGAGTAACTTTCATTGTCAGTAAACTTAGTGCTAATAATGAACAAAAATTACACTCGTCAACATACAGAAATCTTTAGTTTTCTGAAATTTGTTTTGCTAAAATAGTGTATGCGTCTTATGATCGGACGTATTTCAGAGTGACAATAACATAAAAATAGCCAATGAAATGGTTAGTGCTGTTAATATCCACAATATAGATGTGTTTACAGTTTAGAATATTCAAGAATTTTAAAAACGATTTCTTCATGTCCTTAATTGCTTTTTCAACACTTGGACAACAGAAGAGAATAAGAAAAATTCAAATATAAAGATAACCAGAAACAAAAACTAAAAAAGGTGAATTATTCCCAGATCAACAATCAGTAGTCCAACAGATCAGTTTGCTAGTGAAACTGCGACTATAGTAATAAAAACATAACAGATATACTTACTACTGTAAGCTTGGGGCTCCCTTAAGAAGCGTTAGGAGACTGGAAAAGGTAGGAAAAACACTGCACATAGAATTGATGTCCACGGAAAAAGCGATACGGACGAAAATTGACATTACTATTTTTTTCATTCCTTTATCTGCATCAACACCTTTTTTATCGCTACAACTACCGAGTAGTTAAATTAACTTTTTGAAATTCTTTTATAGAAACTTCGAAACTTTAATTGATTCAAAATTCAGTTTGGGTATTGTTAAATCAATTTCTTTAATAATTTCTCAGAGAAACACCTACCATCTTTTTAATAATTACAAAAAAGAGACATTAGGAATGTGCCATTTTCACTTGTATTGTAGTTTTTGTATTAATACTAACGTGATTATTAAATAAAATTTCTGTTATTCCACTATTTCATTAACACTGGAACTAACCAAATTGATTATCTTGTATTTAGTTATACCAATTACAAGAGCGCATCTGTTAAGATCTTGATTCGCTCATGTCTTAAATCGTATACGACTAAATAAATTTATTTAATAATTCTTCAAACAGTATTTGTATCTCTTCAATAAGTATAAAATAAACAAACTTATAATAATTATTTATATCAATTAATTATAGAAATTAATATAAAACAATTGTTATAAAATATATGTCGTTAATCGTAACAATAATTACAAACTAACAAATTAAGATTCTGCTTAGTTGAAAACATTGCAACTCAAGTTAATTGTACTACTCAACAAAGAAGTCGATGGTGAAATGTAGGAACACAATCCATTGTCTTCAACAATTGTTAAAAAATAAACAAAATTCTTTAAAGAAACGATAAAATAACATCATTAAAAGAATGATAATACTACGTATTGAAATGAAGAACAAATACCCAAATCAATATAAATGTATGAAAAGGTGTTACAACGTATAAATGAAGATAAGAATTTACATTTTACTATTTTCTGTTAAATCATAATGGCAATTTATGTTTACTATCTACTTCGACACACAAAATGATTTCGTACGACGTTCTGCACAAGATCCATTAATATCCGAGAAATTTCACTTTATAAGTAACCTGCTACTAGGAACAGTAAGTAAATGTCAGTTTACGAATAATTTATGACCAATATTGTGGAGCGGAATATTAAACGTATTCTATTCATGTCCGTGAAAAAGTTTGCGGAACACTTTCGAAAGCATCGTACCGCATAAAGAACGCCGGCTAGTAAATGAAGTACGTGTCACAGTCTTTTGCATTCGATCGACACCTTTTGAAAGTTAATGATCAGCCCAGTTCCCGATTCGCTGCATTGTTATTACCGGCCGAGGGACTTCTCCGTTTGACATTTTTGTCCTATTCCAGCCAGTGAGGGTGTAGCTTGGAATTGCAAAGTTTATATCAGTGATCAATTGTATTCGACCAACTATGCAAAGGGTGTCCCAAGAACAGTGGTATTTTATTAGAGTTAAACGGTATTAACACTAAAACTATCAAGCAGTTAAATTGACTTTTTGAAATTTCTCTACAGAAACTCTAAGAGTGCATCTATTGAAGTGTTAACTCATTTCCAGTTCAGTTTGCATATTGCTAAATCAATTTTCTTAATCATTTGTCACAAAAGCATCTGTTATCTTTTTAATAATTACAACAACAAGAAATCAGAAATGGGTCATTTTGACCCGTTTGGTAGTTTTAGTATTATAACTAAATACACTGGCACTCTATATGCACCTATTCCTATCGTAACCAGTCAAATAACTGATTATAAAGTAACGAATTAAAAGATAAATTTTTCTTAGTGAAAACAAAAACGAAAGGAAAAACAAAAATGAAGAAACTGATTAATCGGACAGTATGAAAACTGATATAAAGATAAATAGTCAAAAAAATGCAAAATTTTTAATGTAATTTGAAAGCCCTTAAATTATTCTATATTAATCTTAAATTTCTAATATAATATTAAATTAAAAATTATTAAATTTAATTTGTAATTTTAAATTTCATAAAAACTTTCACAACAAATGTTTCTGAATTTTTAACAAATAACTGATAACAAACTTTATTCGATAATTCGAAAGTATTAGTTTTCAAATTGAACACATGATTACTATTTCTGATGTAAGCATACCGAAAATCTCATCAAAATTTCATTAAAAAATTCTCGGAAATTCTTGGCGCAAAACAAAAACATAAAATTCAATACTTTCATTGCATCGCATCGCGCGTCGACCTACAGTGTTTCGAAGAGGAAGCACGCCGATTGCAACGAAAAGTGATAAAGACCGGGTGAAACGGTAGCGCACAGAGGTTAGTTTGTTCGGTGCTCAATTTTCGCGCTTGATACCAAACAGTGGAACCCTGTCCCGCAGCCCCTTTCTCTAGTAAAGTACTACTAGAGCGCAATAAAAGAGAAGGTCATGTGTACTTGAAAAGTCAAATATTAGATCGCAACATAAATAAATTCGGTTTCACAGATAAATTTGTTCTAATTCTGCGAACTTAATTATCGAAAAAAAGAAATTTTTATTCAAGTACTATTTCTTCGCATCGCTTCGAGAGGTTCTGTTTTTGTATAAAAATCCGCAGCTTACTAATAATAAACCGATTTCATAAATTATCTTTCTAACATTTTCAATTCAATTCAAATCTTCTTTTTCACTGTATACAAATACCAATATTACCATAGATATAAAACGTAAAATTAAAGACTATGTTTGAGAGTTCAATAAATAAAAATTGTGAAAAGACTAAAAAATGTGATGATAAAAAATCAATATTATAGCAATAATAAAGTAAATGGTGAGGAAGACACGAAAAGAAAGGAATTTACAAATAATTTTAATCTGTCCCTGTACAACAATAAAATTAAAAAGGATGTACTGGATGAATAATTCTAATAATTGAGGATCAATTGCATATATTATTAAAATAAAAAATAAAATAATATAAGATATAATAAAAGTTTCTAATTATTTAGAACAAAGGTTTCTAGGCTATTGAAATTTATTCATTTCACAAAATCGACCTCTTTTATATTTCCATTTCTCAAAGGTCACCACTTCAAGACACCCTGTATAAGGAGAAAAACTCTTGGAAACATGCACTTGTTATGCAAACACTCACGACCACGTCGAAACAAACCGTGCTGGATTGTTACGCGGCATAATAATAACGGTAGCTGAAATTCTTTCACAACGGTGGAAACATTAAATCACATCAAAGAAACAATAAATCTTGAAGCAAGGAAGAACTCCGTTTCTTCTGCGCCGAAGTTGCTTGGAGTTTTTGATAAATTTCAGGTGAATTATAGTCATGTTACTCAGCATAATAATGGAGACATTTGAATTCATTGAAAACAGTCGCATCGATGAGACAAAAAGTTTGGATAGAATGAAATGTCAATCTCATGGAAATATCGATGACGCACTAAATTTGAAAACTTTAAATTACTTTTACCAGTAGGAGTAACGGATGAATAAAAATATTTTATTTATGAATGCTTGTTTAACATTTACTAAAATCTTTAAAGATTTCTCATGTGGGAATCATTAAATTAAACTTTTCTGTAGAAACATCCAGAGAAAATTTGTCACAAATTTTAACTTTTAACTTTGAGGGGTGTTATCAGCTCTCCAAAGGGCTGATAACAGGGCTTTTCTCTCACTTCTGAGTAAAGCAGTTATAAATATGAGGTATAAAATTAAAATAAAAAATCTTCCTTGAACCGCAATCAGTTACTTGTTCTTATTACCTTCGCCTACTACGATAGTGAAGTAGGGTAGAAGGGTTTTGTTTCATCCAAAATTATACCAATATGATATTATACCATAAGTATGTCATGCTGGATATGATAATATAAATTTGTTAAAGTATTATAAAAATTAAAACTTATAATAATAATAATAAATAAAATAAATATAAAACGTTGAATTCAACCGCTGTAAATTACTATAATTGATTTTTCTAAGAATAAATACAAGTTTACTGCCAACAACTCTAAAAATAAATCAAATGCAAAGGGTTAAAACTGGGATTGCAGACTGTCGAGGAGACATAAAACTCCTTGAACTCCTATTTTTGACTGTTTGACAATATTTGTCCTGTCGCATATTGTTAGATTGAAAATTAGTCGGCGCACGACATGCAAATTCATGAGGAGCTGGAACGATCCATTGATCGATCGCGAGTAATCCCCGCAACCTTGATTTTTTATTCTGGAAGAGCTGCAGCCACGCTATGCACGAGTCGTCTCTGACATCCATGTCAGCATTTCCGATTTGTCTTCAATTCGAAGTCGGCGTTCGATCGATAAGTTGAAGGAACAATTTGCTCTTTCAGAAAGTTAATATTTTCTGCACCGTCGACGTCACTCGGCAGGAATATCCAAGACAACGCTGCGCGAATGCTACACAGGATACCTCTTCCCCTTTGTTTCCCCGCCATGTTCTCTGTCTCCGGCTTCCGCGTTAGGGAACCATAATACCTCATCCCATTTACGTTACTGTGGGGAACCCACGGGATTTCGGTGTTGTATATGGAGCTTACGGGCTGCCGGGTCCCCGTTCAACAACAGTTTCACGTGCGTGCGCACTGTTCGTGGAACATCATTTAAGCGGCAGCATCTCCGCGAAACTTACCTCTTGCGCCTTTAAGTTTCGCCGCATTTTACTATAGACGAAACGCGAGCTAATAAGTCGAGATAGACCGAGGACTCGCGAGATTTCGCGGAATATCAGAATTTATTCCAGCCCGCCGGCTTCACCGATTACACCTATACGAAACGTTGGAAATCTGGCTAAGAATCGAGGGATCAACGATTAGACTCAAAACTTACATGGAAACATCACATAAAGGCAATCTGCGAAAACATACGAAACAAGAGGAAACAAATACACTGGATAACGAGCAGAAATACCAAACTCAGCCCTGAAAATAAAATACAAATCTACAAAATAATAATAAATCCCATTTGGGCCTATGGTGTAGTATTCCGGGGAATGGACGCCAAAAGCAACATAGAAAAAATAAAAACACTACCATCCATAATACTTGGAACAATCATAAACGCAACATGGTATATCAAAACCGGAGATATTCGAAAAGATTTATCCGTTCATATGATAAAAGAAGAAATAACAACATTCGTCAAAAAGCAGTCAGAAAAAATCTGCAACCAACTCAACTCTATCATCGAGGAAGCACACAGAACAACACTCGAAAAGCGACTAAAAAGAAAACATCCAAACGACTTACTAAATGAGGAATTATAAAAAACAAACCTCGCTGGAGGTTGCACCAACATGCTGACAACATCCTGATATACAAATTTGCTAAATAATCAAGCGAACAAATTGCAAAGCACAATTGAAAATAAAAAAAAAATAGAATCGAAAGGGTCCCAGGCAATAAACAAACGCAAGAATATACGTATTGTAAAGAAATACCCTTCAGTGGTATCTGCTTAGCACACTATAGTATTTCTTATCCAATGATCGTGTTATATATCCTGTTTAAATAATTAATTTACTATATTAGAGTTTATATATGAAATGAAAAGAAATTTTATTATTTCCTTCGAGATAAATGCGATTTTTAACGAAAATGCGCAATCAATTTTTAGTTATGCAAAGTACACTAATCAATCCTAACAAGACCGAACGTGAAGCATAGTTCTCATGACGGGTCAAATTGTTTCATAATGGTTGCTCGTCAAAACTCGAAATTGCACAGCCGAATGCCGCATACGCTCGGTTTGGCTGAAAAAAGTGAACTTTCCCAACTATAAATCAACAACATACTTCGACATCCGTGACTGAGAACAATGGGGTCAATTTTTAGCAACAAACACTCATTACAACAACTGCAAATCAGTAAACACACCTATGCTTCATAATCTGCGAAACCACACAAACTCAATTGAATCAAACTAATAAATTCGAGAGAACAGGCGGTAATGAGAACGGTTATTGTAAGAACACGGCTAAAAAGTCACGATATGAATCTGTACACGAATACAACTGAACATATATTAACCCTTAGTATCATCGTGCAACATCTATGTAGAGTAAATACAGCTAATAACGTCGTCGATCAATTCTAATATGAAATATAAGTACAGTGAGTCACAAGAGTATTCGACCTTCTGAACTGTCGAATTTAAACGATTTATATTTGTTTACAATGCAGGTTTCAGAGTTCTTATCAACAAGAATATATGTTGGAATTACGAAGCTTTCAAACTTATGTAAAGTTTATTGCAGAACAACATGTCAATATAACAAAAATGTAATTTTACGTAAACAGGAACAAAAATTGGTCTCACAAGCCTAATTTACATCGTCTCAAATGTATTATAAAATGCTAAGAAGGCGCAACTAATTATTATTTATAAATACATTCATTATATTTTCATTATAACTTGTATAGGTATGAAAACTTTTGTAAGGCCAATTTTGTTCCAGTTTGCGTAAAATTACATTTTTCTAAAAAAGTATAATAAATAGTTTCTCACATAATATAAAATAAAATTTAAATATTTTCCACTCATTTTGGACTTTCTACTTTTGCTGTGAGAATAAAATAAAGTCATCATCGAAAACAATGAGGAATATTTCGAGATATGGAATATGTATAAATTTTCATAAATATTAGATAAACTTATTTTGAAAATGGCATCACATTAATGTTTCCGCCTAATGAAACGTGACTACACAATCTATGCGACGTATACACAAACACATACACCTAGCTATACCTGATCCAGTAAATCTCATAATACGTATCTTTGTTGTCTAGTTAAGCTTAATGAAATATACAATATTGTTGATGAAAACTAGTAGTATGTCTCCCTCACTTTTAATCAAACGTGATGTCGTTTCCAAGATAGAATCCCAAAATCATCGTCGCAAACAGCACAGCAAGATTTACGACCCCGTGAAATTCGACGTGAAAATGACAGTGTTTTATAACGTAATATACAGTACCGCTAAAAAATTTAAGATCACTTCTAATATTCGCAGTTAATGAAAAGAGATAACTTCAAACATTAAATAGTTCTAACATGAACTAGTATTAAAACAAAGTATTCTGTAACTTTAATAGCGTCATTAGAGATTCCTTACAGCGTATGTTTTTGTCCAATCTTTATTTCCAAAAACAATAACGTTTTATTTGATTTTTCTTTGTAATTCATACATCTTGAAAGACTTCACAGATCCTAAATAAAATACTAAAATCTACATGTAGTAATTCATAATGTTTGGCACCTTGAAATTCTGTTGTTATAATAATTTTTCTCTTGATACATTTTCCTAAAACTGGAAAATACATTTTTAGATTTGTGCAGCTGCTTGACTCTAAATAACTAAACATAAATTAGTGTTACTATTTAAATTAAAGGCATAAATATTTTTATATTTCTTCTATTTGTTTCAAACAAAGTAGGGCAACTTAAGAGATATTGTTCGTTTCAATCATGGCCTATAAGTTCAATTTTGAGAAACATTTTGTGCTTACTTCAAAGTATATATTTTTCATCCCTATTTGTAGTAGTTTCCGATTTCTGTGGTAGTTCTATACTATTCCTTTTTTATAAAAATCTCTAGATTTATTGTTAAAAAATAATTGTATTACACTTTCCACTTCTTCGAAATTTAATAAATTTCTTTCATTTAAATTGTTCGCCCCGAAATGAAGATTTCCTTTCTACACCCCCTAGTTTGAGAGATGTTAAGAAGAAAACCGAATTTAAATGACTGACCAGCACGACCTTCAGTTAGGCAACAAAAATGGTCCTCCTTAATACGTAAGTATTATTTATAATGTGTTGCGTACCAACAGATTGAATCACTCTGCCTAGCATCATCCTAAGTGAACACTAAATTTACAGAACCCAACAATTTGACGGATATTGAATTCTTTAAACATTACTTAATTACAGTTTAAGCCGATTTTGATTCGTTCAATTATGCGAATACGCATTGCAATGCTCTGGCTCTGAAACTACAGTTTTCACGATTTATAAAGATGAACACGTAGTTTTCTACGAACAATAGAATAAAGTGTAGAATAAACATCTGTAAATCTAGTGTTAAATATTAGACATAGAGCGAATTTCTACAGACAACTACCAAGTCTGATCGATATCACTTCACCCTTTATCTACTCAGACCTCCAAACCCAGTTATTAACAGGAAAAAATTTTTTTTAAATTGTTCGCCTCTAAATAAACAATTTAAATTTATTTTCTACACTCTCTAGTTTCAGAGATATTGTGAAAAATATACTTTCAACCCTCAATTTTGAGAGGTTTTTCGCCCCCTCACAGTGGATGTTAAGCGATCAGAAAAAATACCTGTCAAATATTTTTTTGAGAACTATACCTCGCATAAGTTTCATCGAAATCGGCGTGCCTTGGTTGAAAAGGTTCCTTTGTTAGACGAATGTTTAGTTATCTACGGTTAAGGTATGCTTCGTTGACAATGATTGTTATTTACTGTCCCAACTTACTTTCATACTTTCATAAACCTCGCGACGCAATATTTAATTCGCCGGTCCTTCTGGGAAGTTCGCTGTTCTTGTTCTCAAAATTTGCATGGAACGTGCCGCCGCGACAGAAATCCAAAGGACGAAAGTCGCGTCACGTATCTGTCGCGCCCGGTGTAGTTACGTTTTCTAATTTTCATCGACTCACGTAACTGTAATATTATCATCGCGTATCACTAGTGTTTTAATTAAACACGGTAAACTTTCGGGAAGCCTGTTATAACAATGTGTAATTATGAACTGCTACGTAGACGTATTCATTTAGAGTTTAGATTTATGCCCATATGGCATACACATTTTTGAGATGTGAAAAAAAGCACGAAACACGCGAAACAAAAATTAATAGTCTTCAATTACACTATGATTAATATTATAACGTTAACATCGAATGATAAGCGAAACAAAATGAAGGTTCTTCCTTTAACTTGTCAACTGTGGAATTTAGTTTAAAAAATCTTTCGTTCTAAAATACACCTAGAGTGCATTATAATGAGAAACCAAAGTACAACAAAAAAAAATTACATGTTTATCGGAAAGGATAAAGAATTTGTTCCGTCCGATGCGGAACAAAACGGCGAAAATTCTCGAAGGTTCGTTTATGATATGGACGTACCAACAAATTTATTTTCGGGATTAGCTTTTTTCAAACTCAGTTTATTTATTTTAGTTACAAGGGGGCAATTTCACCCTAAACCATGATAAAATCATTTAGTTAATCCGCGCATGTCCAGACAACAGTTTGGACTTTTTACTTCGTTCGTACAGACAACCGACCATATCATAAACCGGGAATTTTCGAAGGGTCGACTCGAACCTCGTCCATAACGGTTCCGCCAGACATGAGTCAACTTGGAGGAAATTTCCAAGGCATCGGCAAATCTTCGAGGATCTCTCGCACGTGGCTACTGCCCTCACCCTTGCACCAAGAGGGCTGGCCCCCGATTTTTGGAATTATGCGCCGATTGGGTATTTTCGACTCTCCAATCAGCGCACTCGACACAAAACCTGTAGGTGTTGTACAAAAACACCTACAGGATCGCACTCGCATGAGTGTTTTACGCAGGAACAAGTTAGAACCGAATCAGAATCACTCAACCGTTCGGAGTGACGATATTCTCAGATACTCAACCGTTCGGAGTAACGAGATATTCATTCATTTGCACATTCAGTCAGTCCATCGTTCGGGACAATCAGTTAATGAGTTTTTACGCAGAATCAGTTATCAGAATATCAGTTACGCAGTTAACATCCGAATAGTTCACATTCTACACTCAACCGTTCGAAGTGACAAGATACCGATCAGACTCTCAGACACTCAACCGTTCGGAGTAACTAGATTCTATCAGATTCTACAAGTCCATCGTTCGGGACAACTACACTCTAGCTTCACACTCCGAAGAAGCATTTACTTCGAAATTCGAGAATTCGTTCGTCTCGAAAAGCGCAACATCAAACGGGTTCTCAGTATCGTGAGAAACCGGTGGTCTGATCTCAATCATTCGGAGATCAGAATCGAATCAGTCGATTTCTGAAGAAATTTGGAAATCGAAGCGTCGCGAGTATTAACGAAACCTAAAGTTAAAGCTGGGATTTACAACCCCAGCCGAGGTATTAAATCCGCGTTAATAATCGTGTACGGGCGTGCAACTATCGAGGTTGCCACGCTGCGACGTCACATTTTTGGTCCTTCGAGCCGGATCTGTGACGTACAGAATTCATCATTGAAAGAACTAGTATCATTTCAAACTTTAAGATGACGCGTATCCTCGTAAAATGCAGTTAACTGGTTAATACAGTTTCTAATCAAATCGATTACGTTAAAGGATAGTAGTTTCTGAAACAAACATTTAAATAAAGAAGTTTGATTTTACATTTCATATACTAATGGTAAAAAGGGTTTCATTAAAATTTTGATTTGAAACAAAGCTCTACGTTATGTCTGCAGAACAAAGGATCAGCTGGATATTATCTATTTAAACAGTACTGTGTTTTCTCAAATAAAAAGTAATGAAACGGTTATGGCTGTACAATACTGCGTGTATTCTTGCCATAACAGTTTTTTCCAACTGCAGAACAATTCCTGCGTGACACAATGTAAACCGAACTGAACGAACCATGTGCAAAGCTGAAATAACGATTGCTACCCCTTGACGTCGGAAAAAAATATTTCCGTAGGAATATTTTCATTTAATATCGGTAAATGTTCTCGCAGGGCTTTGACTCGTTCTGACAGACGATATTTAATTCGACCTCGAGCTTTGTGAGCCTCGTAGTTGCCGGAATTTCCATGCAAACGGCGAGCAGCAGCGAGCTCGATAGTTTAAACACCCAGCTCGAATGCAAATGCATTTTTGCCCGATAGAGCTACCTAAACGGAAGTGTCTTCGTCCGTTTCGTGATTTCCGGCCGTCAAAGCGCAAACGAACGAGCTACAGCGGCGGTTTCACCGGTACGCTCGAAATTATAATCGGCTCGGGGTATCGATTCTCGAATCCGCGTGAAATTAGTCCACTCAACCGGCTTTCAATCCTCATATTCTGAACCATGTTAGCCTATTTTTCCAGTTCTATCTTTCTATTAGATATAGGTGAACTCTTGTGTACATATAATGTAACTTTTGGAATCGTTCCGTATATTCTTATATAATGTATAAGTAATAAACTTATGAGTAATTAAGTCCTTGCATTATGATTTATTTCTTAACTATGATCGGTACAACCACTTTATCGTTAATAATTTATTGGGAAAAGAAACAATCTTGATGAATATTCTATGTCTACGTTCACTCAAAAGGTTAACGACTGATAACGGAAAAATAATATTTATATGTTTATAACATTTAAAATATTTATAATATTAATTTACATTTAAAAAATACATAACACTTAGATTTATCACGATCAGTTTATAATTTCCATCACGAGCCTGACACGATATTGTAGGTCAAGAAGTTATTAAGTACGTTACAAAGTAATTCGATCGAAGATGAAGATGTTAAGATCGTTATATTTCGAAACATTTCAATTTGAGATTCTGAATCATTCTCTAGTCATGAAATTATCATATTAGGACATCAACATTTACTAACAACCAGCAATCACTTAATTCCATTTATAAATTTCTAATGCCAAAATGACGATCTGGAGTAAATAAAAACAAAATAAGAACTGTTTCAGTATCACTATATATTGTAATTAATGTAATACCAAATTATGGTCCATCTTTACAAATAAAGATTAGCTTTCTTAGTATTTAATCCTCATCTTATTGATTTATTTAATTTTTCACCACAAACTGGCGAATGAAGTTATGTAATTACATAGTCAACTTAAACTTTTGTACGTGTAAACGTTTTACGCCGTTGTAACTCCAAAGTTACAAAATATATTCGTTTCAATAAAATTATTAGAACTATTGAATACACTGTTAATTTGTATATATAGATTAATTTTTATTAATTTCATACGGCATAAATTTTTGTAGACATTGATTGATTTATAATTCAGTTTGCCCATTACTAAATCTATTTGTTGAATAATTTCTCAAAGAAACATCTGTTATCTTTTTAGTAATTGCAAAATGAAGCAATCAGGAATAGCTCATTTTGACCTGTCTGGTAGTTTGAGTATTTAATTCATTCATTTAGTAAGAGATGATACACGTTGCTGCATTTAATTGTACAATCCGCGTAGTTTTATTAACACTTCCATCTTGTCAGTACACAGACGCGCTGATACTTATTAGGAAGAGTATACCTCGTGTGGACTTTATAAAACCATAAATATTCGCTGACCGTGCGAAGAGGAATATTTGCCTCTTACTATTGACGAAACTGTTCTAGGAAGGATCACGAATTTATCAGTGATCGCAAACAGCTCTCGTGACGGAAGTCTGTTAAAAATATTGGAGCTTTCAGCGAGAAAGAGAGGGAGAAGGAGGAAAGCTTTATCTTTTGAAACATGCACGGTGAAATGTGCGCTGCAGGATATTTATGGATTGTCGAAATCGTATTCTTCGCTGGCATATTGTTTTGATTTATTTTATTCTGAATACTGACTATTCCATTTTATCCCATTTAATCTATTAAAAAATGGAGCTTTTCTATTTTGTGGAAATATATGAATACATTAACTTTTATATATATGACAATAATTGTAAATATGAAAACATTTACTTTTTTTATTTGATTTAAAAGAATATGATTAAATAAGAGTTAATATTTTCTTTCGGGAATTTTGAAGTGGCTTAAAGAAAAGAAATATTTTGCTAAATAGTTTATTTTATCGACATTTCTTTATAGATATTGTTAAACAAAAGGTACAAACATATTTATGGTTTCAAATATTATATTGTACTTTAACACTAAAACTACCAGACGGGTAAATTCCTGATTTCTTTTTTCTGCGATTATTAAAACTAAAACAATTGTTTCTCTAAGAAATTATTAAAAAATTTATTTAGCAATACGCACACTGTATTGTAAATAAAGTAAAGTCTCAATAGATGCACTCTTAGAGTTTTTGTAGAGGAATTTCAAAAAGTAGATTTAACTGCTCAGTACTTTTAATGTTAAGAAGAGACGTCCATGAGAAGATGGTTAATAAACCTTTTCATTCATTTGGAACCTATACGATCAAAATTATATTCCAATAAATATCTTGTCCTTGATTCAAAAGATTTGCAAAGTAATATGGGCAATCCTGAATGTGTATTGTATAAAGATTACCTTAATCCCTTACCATACAATATCAAGTCAGGCTAGTGAGATCGTTGTTAAACGGAAGTTATACAAATTAAATGTTACTTAATTATTTTGGGTTCAAATTACATATTTCTTCTTATTGTTAATTGGTATATCCTGAAGTGAAGGTAGATACAGATGAATTGGGAATTTTTCTGTTTTTTGGGGAAATTTTTCGAGTGCAGTTAGGAAAGAAATCATAGGGCAAGGGTCATTTCCCTGAATTTGTTTCTTTACAGAAGATCATATTAATATATTAAATTCAGAATACTTATAATAATGCTCTATCGTTTTATGTGGTTCATGGTAATCAGGTCACTGAATATCGAACTGCATTAAAGTTCCCATTCCTTGGCACGACAAATACATCGAACAAGAGGTATAACCACTTAATTTCACTCTAATTGGAGGTTTTCGTGTTACTTAATTTTAGCTCGTTGTTTCAATTATTCCTGTCGCTGGATTTTAAAGTAAAATAAATACACTTGTAACCTGGAAAGTGTACGGTCTCGGAAGACGAACACTTTTTATACAATGTAAAGATTTATGCAGAGAAGAAATTTATGAAGTTACCGTTTCCCAACGAATCAGAAAATGAATCACTGTGAACGAACGAACGAACCACCAGATAATACCTGACACAGAAAAAAAGAGCTGGAAAGTTGCTGCTTCATCGGCAAATGGGTAATTCACCTCTCGATTTATCAAACTTACCTTATACCTTTATCGTTGCTGGTAAAATCGTTTCTATAGATTTAACTACTTGCTCTCTTACATTTCGTGAAGAGTAACTACTCAAAGGACTATTACGGTTGATATAATAAATCCGGTTGGTATTAATAATAACCGATCATTATTAATAATATCCGGGTCCTTTTGGTACATATAAATAATAAATTGTAATAATTATTTTGTATATTTTTTTGTATTATTTTCTACTATTTATGAACTTTATACTATATTTTTTAACGTGGTTATAACTTATTTCTTTATTCTTGTATAGAAAGAAGTTTTGACAAAATCATTTTTATTTGCAAAACTAGACTACAGAAAATAGGACATTTTTTTATAAATTACTACAGAACAAAAATTTTACATTTATCTGAGTATAAATTACTTATTTATTTCTATAAAAAAAGTATTGACAAATTAACAAATCTATACTAGGTAACGGTAACGTATAATCACTAAATTTAATCAATAAATTTTACAATAACTTTAAAAGGCACGAAGTGTTCTTCCTGCCAATGTTACAACACGACTGACTCTCTCTACCCTCACGTTGACGTCGTTCGTCTTTTTGTTTCGTTGTGAACGCACCGAAGCCTGCCCGTCGCCCTCCGATCTCGATACATTGTATCTACCGCTATTCGCGCGCTACATCCTTCATACATTTATTTTATTTCTATGCAAAGAATTTTCGAGAAAATAATATTTATTGACAACGTTATACTACAAATGATAACTTTTATAAAACACTCCTTTCCTTACATTTACCGAAGATAGTTGTGAATTATTAATAATTACCGGTTTATGTGATAAATTCTTACAGATTAATCATATTGATTTTTTTATTTGGTTAGTATTAATAATGGCCGATTATCATTAATATAAACCCATTAATTACCTGTGTCGTAACATATATACCAATAAACGTACATCTACAATTCTATTACAACTATACGTTAAGCTTGTAATTAACAGATCCCGTATAATTTTACTGATTTCGTTTCAAATAATTTTAAAATTATACTTAGAATTATTTAGAAACTTTAGGATTAAGATTTAACGTAGTAAAGCGAAAATTAGACAGAAATTTAACGAGGATTCGGAAATTAAATATATAGTACGTAATTTCTTCTAATTTTAATAATTATGAATTGTGTTCATATTTTTTTGCTTATTTCAAGGCACGTTTCTAATATTTTTGGAATAAATATCTAAACTTCCTTACAGAACTAAAGTCGATTAATTATACAAATTGAACCATAATGTATATATACCTACTTGTACTTGATTTCTGCTATCTAAGCTCTTTTTATTCAAATAATTCTTGAACACGCTCACGTTGCAATTTGTGAGCCAGATAATCGCGGGTCTTGTGGCTCACCGACGGTTCACGCCGCGCGGCGTGAACGTGTTAAAGAGTTTGATTAATATTTCGTGCTAGAATCTCACATAAAAACGAGAGAAGGTGCAATGCGGATTTTATACATTTATTTTATGCGCGATCACTTGTATCTTATTGTAATAAAAAGCATGGTAAAGTTCAATTTCGTTTCAATTTTATTTAAAATCTGCTCGATTACATGGCAGACTCGACAAATTACCAAATTTCAGTTTTTAAAAATTAATCCATAAAAATTTATCTTCGTAATAGACTTCCTCGACGTGGTTACAACTCATCTTAAAGAACTGATATATATATCATACTTTTCTTGTTCGTAAGTCTAGTTAAACCATCGACGACTAATCAATAATGCTGTAGCGTACTTAGGTACTTAAGTAAAGGTACTTTCACACAGTGTACAAAGTACTCGCGCGATTATTAACTAGCCTTTTACTTATAAATTCTAAATATGGAATAAAATGGAAAAGGAAAAAGTAATTTAATTTGTATAACTGACACAATATTGTACATAAATATATTACGTTTGTAACATCTTTAGAAAGAAAATTTAATTTTCTACTCAATTTTTTAAGCGGAAATAAAAGAAATAATTTAAATATATCATACTATGAAAGCTTTATTGAGGATTTGCTAGAATTTTTCAGATTTATGATTTATACTTTTATGGTTCTTTTATAAAAACTTAATTCATCAGTTTAAAGAATTTTTATATAAAAATTAACACCTATTTATTATTTACAAATAACCAATTGTAAAATTCGATACGTCATGACAAATTATCCTCTTGTAATTATGATAACTGTGTAATAATTATTTACACTTTATACTTTATATTTCTTCCACTTATTACCAAACACCCTCTACATTAAAAACAACTTACACAAATATAATTCGAATCAGAATTGGAATTATAATATACGTATTTTGCAATAAAAAATTCCAAATGTACAAAATATACTTTCTCGTAAAAGCCAGACACATTATATTTAACAAGGTCCAAACTTCCAAATAATACCTAATATGTATCGAATAAAAATTATGTAATAAATGTGTGAAAACAATTACAGTGGAACATTTACTTCCTCATCGCAACAAATGTAAAAATACTAACTACTAATAATACTAAAAATACGAATATACTAATAATAAAAATACTAAAGAAAAACCTCAAGAAAGATAAAGCAGGAAATCTTATCAAATTATTAAAAGACGTACACCCAATGAAGAAAATAGTATAATAGAAAGGATGGTCGCTAATAATCACAACAGTTGATGCGACCATAAATATAATTTAAACAAAAAAAGAAATTGGTTCATTAAACTGTTTAGACAACAGGGAGACTAAAAGATTCAACTACACTACTAAATTCCAATGTTGAACCATTTAAAGAACAATTAAGCGACACATCTGAAAGTAAAACTGCCACACGTATTTGCTAAAACAGGCGGGGAATAGCTAAAACTGTGGTCACATTCCATCGGAATCGTGCAATAAACAAATCCGAAATACGTAATCCGATGGACCAACTAAAATAAACCAGTAAGGTTCCTTTAATGCAACAAGCACCAATACAGACTTGCTTGTCTGCATTCTTCCAAGCATTCTTCGACAAAAGCGAACCGCGCGACGTCCCAGAACGAAGGACATTCCTCGAAGGCAACACCGGGGATAAAGGAACTTGAAATTCATGGAAATCTTTCTCCTACGATTCCGGTAATCCTGTCCTTTAATTAAATTTACTAATTCCATTAGGTGACGTTTCTATCCACATTTCCTGAAGAATATTGTCCTTGATATATTAACTTCCTGCTGTGTAGTGACGAATAAAATTCTTGGTGAAGATTTTTAATTTAATTTAATATAATAAAAAATACAATGAATTCGATTCAATTTAATGTGATATAATTTTAATATAATAATGCAGTATAATATAATTTTAATATAATAAAATTCAATTAAAAATAATGTAACAGAAGTCGAAAATAAAAATTATTTTCCTATTATTAGTACTTTAATTTGAAAGTGTGTACCTACAGTAATAAGGAAATTTCTTTGTGTTCTCTAAAATTATTACTAATAAAATATATCCGACAACCGTAGTCGCAAAGAAAATCGTACGGTAAGCAATGAATGCTCTTTCTTGACTATGAAATATAATACTTCCAGCAATTTTTAAATTAAGTAGCAAGTGGTTGATCTATTAATTGAAACATAATTTTATTAATGCCTCCTGTTCGTAAGTGTATCAACATGACGCAATAGTTTGAATTTCACGTTTCGTATGATTTATAAAATTTCACTTCTTCCTCTCGTATAGTCTGTTAATACAAAGAATGCACTACAAATTAATGTATACACTTTGTTAATGTGTTTCACTGAGAAAAATAATGCTTGATTATCATATAAGTTAATAAATACTTTATTAAAGGAATAAGAACAAAAGTCATAATTGAATGAAACCCACCAAGAAAGAAATTATCTACTTTTTAATCGACTTCAAAAAATGTGTTAAGAGCTACCGTACCCATCATAACGATGAGTTTTAGTTTTCTTATTTTCCAATTATTGATGTTTTCAAAGTATTAAATATCCCAAATGATTTTAAAGACAAATATTTTCGTTTAATCACAAGGAATATCTAAAGAAATGAAAAAAGTATGTATTATCACAAACTATATAAGGATTATATCAACCCTAATAAATGCTCGATAGAGATACTCTGACGGTAATAATTACTTATAAAAAGAAAAAAAAACTGTATGCTTATTCTATATTTACATCTACTCCAGAGGTTAACTGTTAACACTAAAAAAGTAATGTTTCATTAACATTCAAAAACAGTAAATAGCATTTAGATTTGTCAAATTCAATTGAAAATTTTTATCGCGAGTCTGATATGATATCGTAGGACAAGGGAATAATGCAGTTTTCAACAGGATCATTTCGGAAGAAATCATAAGGTAAGAGGTTAATCCATGAGACTTTTCACATGATGCCATCGGTCGTCTTTACGAAACTATTATTATAAGAGTGGGAACGAGAGAGACGGTTCTTCCCTGCAACGTTGCATCGTACGCCTGTGCAATTTGCCATTCAAGCCAGCACCACTGTTTGCCGTATAGTTCGGTGAATACGGGTACAGTCACGGGCGGAACCTGATTGGGTGCATGTGGAATTCCATCAGCCACTGACTACACTGAAGACGCGACTCAAACCTTGTTCTCAGTGTGAATTGAACCAGCGGCTCCTTCGATCCATACAAAAGAAAAATATCACGATCCATGCTGTGAACTTCGGTGCGAAATAAGCCCTTTCTTTGTGTATAACTTACAACGGATTCGCGTGATCCAATATTAGATGTAATAATCTGGGGGAACAGTGAGGCGACATAACGATAACAATCGTTTCCATAACGTAAAAGAAAACATTTAGATTTTCAAGCGGAAAAGAATCTATTGTGAACTACAGATATTTATGCAATTATATGAAATTTAAATTTTGCATATAAGATTCTTATATTTAATATTTTAAATAATTATATATAAATTTTGTATAATAATTCTTTTTTAAAGCAAAAATTATAATTGCAGTTTATTTATAATTTAAACTTAGGTATATATTTTTCGCAAATAATTATACGGTAAAGTAGATTAACATTTAATTAAAAATGGAATTAAAAATATTGGATTTGTCAATATATTGTTAAAGAAATACAATTTTCTACTATATTATTATTAATGTATATTATTAATGTTATTATATATATACATATATAATTAAACAATATTAGTAGAAGTATCTCTTACCTATAACAGAAAGATTAATTTGATACCTCCAAATATGAATCACCAATAAAAGATAACAGTTGTCCAATATTTCTGTAATAACTATATCCTACCAAAACACGTCCTATATACTTCTTTGATGCCTAAATAAATAAATAAAACATAAAAATGAGAGACATCTCCAATTGCCGTAAATTCGAGTAATGCTGGGTGTTACTGGCAACCAACCTTTTAATGAAGTTTCAAAGAAGAAGGAAAAAAAAGGTATCAAGCAGTTATGTCAGAACAGAATTAAAGTCTCGGCTCGGTCGTTGGAAAATGGCACCGAGCACAGAAGCAAAGTTGCCTAGAGACTGCAGTAACCGGAACGACTGTAAACAGTTGTAGATAGAGTTATATTCGATGATGGGATCCGGGTGGGAACATCTTCGCCCGGGTTCCAGGCGGTGGCGGTATCGATTGCGGAACTCAGCTGAACTACTTAAAAGTTTCCCCGCGGTACTCTTTTACGCGACTCAACTCGTTTACAGTCACACCGTCTCTTTCGCTAGAATCCGTTGCTCGCGACCGCCATCGAATCTTTTCCACTCTTTGTACAGAGTGTTTAAAAAAGTTTATGGTAAATTTCAGAAGCGTATATACTCCAGCAAAGCAAGCAAATAAGTCTGAATCCTTAGGCGTTGGTAAGTTTTTAGTATCACCACCGATGAGGGTGGTATAGACTGGACATCAAAAACAAATTCTTTATCCTGTGTTACTTATAACACTATCAACAAGCTATAAGCAAATGCGAAGAAATATATATGTAAATAAAGATAACCTACTCTTTTTGTCGTCTTTTTTTACTTTTCATACGTAATTGGGAATGGGTACAAAAATAAAACACTTAAAAATAACTTTGCACCTTAGTTTCTGTTAGTAATTAATAAAATAACAATTTGCATGAGAAAACAACCCTGTAATATGTAATAATATTTCATGGAAAAGTAACTGTTATAACTATTAAACAGTTTAAAATGACAAATTTATTGATAAATATACATAGTCCCCACGCAATTGTAAAGTGGGAAGAATGAATACGAGTGAACGATGTCGAGCAGTGCCGAAGGATGCTGAACAATGCCGAAAAGTCGAGAGCGACAGCGAGCATCAGCAAGTCACAGCAAACAAGGCCCATAACCTGGATAGTAGCGCAGAGTAGAGACAGCGAACAGCAGCGAACAGCGACGAACTGTGATGAACTCTGGAGACAGCAACAGAGAGTGGGGGACACTAGCTCGTAGCCACAGTGTAGGAGATACAGGAGCTCGGCCTTTCGTGAATTTCTAAATTGTGAGGATCGGTTCCCTCCTTCGCATATTAGAAGCCGCTCTTAAAATTCCTGAACCCCTCTGGATCACTTTAGCTGTCAGTAGTCTCTTACTATTCCAATCCCTGATCACCGCTCAGCATTCCTGACCACTATTGACAACTATTGACCACTATTGACCACTACTAACCACTACTAATCATTGCTGACTACTACTGATAAATACCGATAAATACTGATAACTGTTTGATAAATAATAATCAATGTTGATCAATGCTGACCAATGCTGATTAGTGCTGATCAGTGCTGGTGAATGATCATCAATGATTAAAAACGCCACCATGCCCATCCCAGGTTATAAATCCTTTGCGAACAACGATCGGTGAGTTGCATGTTTTTCTTTTATAATATTCTGGTTATCGATTCCAGTAGGCTGGAAGACACAAAACAACACCAGTGACTGGTAGTACCACTGTAATCATTTTCGAATTATTAAATATAAAATGCATTGATAATATCTAGAAGAGTAGTCTTTTCGATTTCAACATAACCTTGTGAATGAAATAATAATCGCGTTTGATTTTATCTAGTATTGCGATACTGAAAAAATGCGACTTATTGTGACTCTGTTTCTTGAATTAGAGTTGCAATCCTTCGAATTGCGAAACATAAAATGCTCGAAACATGCTGGAACTGTTCCTGGGACCACGTGTTGGTTCTTGGCAACCGAAATGGCTGCATATGATCGAGTATCACTACATTAAAAGAAGAAAAGTGCACAGAAGTTTTCGTATATTTAATAAATTAGAGTTACGATTAGTAAGTCATCATTCGGATTTACTTTTAATATATTCATGTAATTATAAGTAGAACCTTGCACTCAATAAAAGCAAACTTGAAATTTGTTTAGTTTTACGACTATTAATACCAGACAGTAACACGGTCAATTTGCTCCATGTCCATTAGAGTACACGATCCAACACACGTTTTCTTAAGCTCACGCACGTATTAAACAATCCTTGAAAACCAGTTAACTGGGTTTGACGAGTATACATGTCATTTTAAAGCTTGAAACGATACTAATCTTTTCAACGATGAATTATTTATTTTTTCACATAAACATGTAATTCTTCTTTGGTTTGTTTATTTTTCGATTTCATTGCGAACAAAACGAGAGGTTTTTTAAACTAAAATCCACAGTTAACAGATTAACAAAGATTAATACAATTGAGTTTGCATTTCCTTCATTTGGTTTTAAGCACCAATAGAACAGAGTCTACTTTGCCATTCTTACAAGTTTAAAAGTACATACAAATATTTAATACTTTTAAAACTAATGGTGTTTAATCCGATGCTTATTAACCCCTTGCCTTATAATTTTGTTCACAACTGTATTTGTTAAAACTACTTTATCGTTAATAATTCAATAGAAACAGAAAAGAATTTGATGCATATTTTCTGTCTACGATTATTTCAAAGGTTGAAAATTGATAATAGATGAATAATATTTCATTTATACGAAAAAGTAAATAAATAACATTTAGATTTGTCTAATTCGGTTGAAAATTTTCATCGCGAGGCTGACTCAATATTATAGGAAAACGGATTCATATTTTTTCATTTGTTTTGATGAGTACTGCACGCTCCTGAAATTTGACAGTTCTTTTAAACATCCTGTATATAAACGGAGACAGAGATTACGATTCGCTCCGAACTCTTTTCTTGTTAGCTGGAAGCTTAAACTGCCTTAAATCCAACTGGGCATCGCGTCCACGAAATAAAACACTAATGAAACGGCAATTAAACGGCTTTCTTGGTTTGATGAAAGGACGCGAAATAGGACAATGGACTTTTGTGGTTTACACTATAACACGTTAATTGAGCTATGAGACTGAAATCCGTCCACGTCGGACAGAATGGATGCAGTGTAGCTTAGGTCTTAATGAAAGATCAACATTTCTTTAATAGCAGAAACCATGTACTACGAGATCACGTAGACTATTCAGGGGTAATTAAGACTGTTTAGATGGTTTTCAAGAAGCATGGAGTCCTTTTGTAGACTTCTAAGAACAAAGGTCCAAAGTTATGGAGGAAGATAGAAGTTGAGGAGTCCAAAAAGCAGTGCGTCTTAAACATCTAAGGTTAAAGATATGGATAGGGTTGAATATTCTTAAGTTTTAATGTCTGAAATAAAAATTCTAATCTTTTCCATAAAATAAGAAGAAATTATTGTCGTTTGTAATCTCAGCCATTGGTAGATCTCAAAACTTGTAGATAAAAAAATAACTTTCCTGAATGGTTTAAGATCATCAAATAATTTTTGCAACTCATAATTATTAGATTTTTTATATGGATCGATTAAATTTCAAAATAGTTTTTTATGAGTATGAGATTTGCACACCTAATCAGTTGATAACAGAATTCGAATGCCTAATAAGGTGTTTGAGAGTTTGTGTATCGATTTCACGTAACACAACTGTGGTACCTGTATATTACACGTGCAGTATTGTCTAATACATGTCCTTACACAAATATATGCAAAATATATTCATTATGCAAACTATGCAAAGTCTCTTCTAGAAAACTACATTTGCATGAACACCAGCAGTCTAATAATAATAGATTCATGTAAATACATACAATAAGTAAATAATGGTTATGTCTTATACAACAAAGTAATCTATCGTTACTTAAAAATTACTGAAATCGGAGAGAAAGTAGCTTTACTGCGATTTCCTCAAAATAATTTGCATTTTATTGATTCCTGATGAACAGAATACTTAGAAAATATTCCAATAAAAGTTTCGAATACCTTCCTAACGATAAGGAACTCCAGATCTACTACAACAGACAACAATGAGTAACAAGTTTAAAAAAATGTTTATAATATTAAAAATACACAAAAATTTATACAAAAGGTTCAAGTATATCCGTTCATTAAATAATGTTACATCTTTACAAATAAATTTGCAACGTTCACAAAAAGATTTTGAGTTCAAACAGTCTAACAAGTAAATATATCATAACATTGTTTCAATAAATTTATTAATGTTTCATAACTACATTAATAAATATTAGAAATCAGTACTGTATACGATTCATAATTCGAATAATGATAACTAGAAGGACATACGCGTAATGTCTACAGGCAGATGATTTATGATCTACTCATTAACACTTGTTCGTTTCTCTTAGTTTCCTTTTTAGTTATCGATTCACTCTTCATTGAACAATCACAAATGTATAAATATGTTATTAATTTAGCAATGTGTTAACACGTTTGCGTTACCACGTTATATCTTATTTATAAAATATATCGTTATATTTTATTAAGTCCAGCAAATCGATTTTATAAAAGGAAAATAAAATTCATCAATTCAATCTTTTATTTCCATTTAACCAAAGGTCTCTTTAAGACTTCCAAAAAAAAGTTTTTATTGCGGTTGAAAAAAAGCGTCCCATTTACCATATTTTTTCCTACATCACTACGCCTTTTTACTGTATGTACTTCAAATTGTACAGTATGTACAATTATAATAATGAATAAATATATAAATATCTAAAATATAGCTAAAAGAGTAGAAGCATTGCATAGGAGAGCAACTGTGCACAGTAAAATAATCAAATCAAAAATAAATAAAATTAATAAAAAATTAATTAGTTTTTGAAATTAATTAATTAATTCTTTGGTTTGCTTTGGTTTTTCATTATAATATACCTTAGGTGCATTCATTCTACGTTGGGCGAGTACACACTTCATTTTTCCATTTTATTGCGCAGAACACGAGAGATCTTTGAGACTAAATTGCACAATTAACAGGTTAAAGTTCCAAACGTTTTCGCAACGATCGTCTTCCCCAACGAAGCTGGCCAAGCGAAATTTATTCGAAACCCGTGTGTTTGACGCGACTCACGCTCGCTGCTATTCTGCATTGCGATTAGGTCGGTAACAACGAGGGTACAACGTCCGTCTTGTCACGGTAGTGCGGCGAGCGAGGCAACGCGGCGGTCAGTGTTGAACTATGAAACACCCCTGTCGGTCCGCGCCCTTTGGCGCAAGGAATTCACTTGGAATGGATAAAATCTCTTATAAAATCCCGCCTGGCGTGTCCCAAGGCATGCATACATGTATGAAAGTGGTTTCCTCTCTCGGCCAACAGGCGTACTCGTGAACATCAGAATGTGAGCATAGCTCCGGGCCGCGAGATACCACTTCAAATTGCTCGCGCGCCGCATCTCAAACGAGCCTGCGGGCTCCGTGAATCTCCGGGGAGTAAACGTTTTCGTTTCCTTCATTTGTGCGAAAATATATCCAGCTGCGGGATCTCTGGCTTTTACGCGGGCCGCAACTGTCCCTACGTGGAACAATTTTTCGGAGGAATTTTTCATGCTCCCGCTCGTCGAAACGATCCTTCGTCTTTCAACCCCCGCGCAACCCCTTGCAAGGAGCGGTTGCATTGTTTCACGCGGGATGAAGTCGGAGAAATGTTCCTGCCGAATTTCTGCCGGCATGCAAAACCTTTTCAAAGAACGTACGTATGCGAAACGTTCGCTGTTTATGTCGCCAGCAGAAGAATTCGGTCAGATTTTCGTGATAACGCGTGATTCGTACTCGTTACGATTCGACTGCGAAACTTTATGCAAATTCTAAAAGGGCAATATTGGTATCTATTTTGAATTTGAACGTTTGCATTGTATTTTGGAAATTGTAAAACTGTGAATATATTGTACAATGGTACGTAGTTTTCATAGAGATTTTTTTATCTAATTGTTGTTTTAACACCACAATAGTCGTTTATGGAAATATTGAATTGTTAATTTATATAATACTTGATATTAAATATTTAATATTTATATACGAATATTAAAATATTGTTATATACTGTTACAATATTATGTAATATTAATGGTAATATTATATTGTTCATCTACCTCTAATATTTTCTGAAAAATTTTGTATGCGTTATCCATGGAAGCAAAAGAATTTATTCATTGCTTGGGAATTAAAACCATAGTTATTTGAAATACCATATTTATTTAACGTTAATATTTCGAAATATGTTTAGTTAAGTAAAGAATATTAAAAATGAATTATTTAATTTAAGGATACTTTAAACATTTATTGTTTTTCCTCTCATTCTTTGGTCTATAATGCTTATGTAGTCATACGTAATTCATGTGATTTGCAATTATTTTTGTTACAATTGTATATTTATAAAGCTTTGTAATATCATAAATAGATGTGAATGTGCTGAAACCTGTGTCTGCAAAATTTAGTGGTTATTTAGTAGTCTTTTAAAGTGTTGTCCCACTTTCTCAGTCAACCCTTACGCGAAAAGTGGAGCATTTTGACCTGAAATTGAGTCAAGAATATTCTTCTCTTGAGTATAAATGCATTACAATCCACTTTCATTTCTTTTAACTTTTCCCTTGAGTTCTGATGACATTTTGAGCTAAGCGAAACAAGAAAATATCTATTTATTCCTAGCAATCAGCAAACAAGAATCTGTTTGAAACTTTCATAATATATTTATTACTATTGTCCATGCTAATATATTCCAGAAACCACATATTCTATTAATAAATTATTATTAATAAAGGTCAAAATTGTGTCTTATAATTTAATACGATTGAATTATATTAACCTCATATGTTACATATATTTTTATGTGAACTCAACTTACAATAAAGAAACGTTGCTGTATAGTATTGGAAATTTGAACACTGCGTTCTATGAAACAATAAAACTTTACACTTTTTCTCAAAGAAAAGAAATAAACTTGATGTACATTTATATAATTTACGAATGAATTTAACATAATCTAGACAATTTCAAATTTGACCTTTGTAATTTAAACTTTGACAAAATTGTGGCAAAAGTGCATTCACATTCTTGTAACACAAAAACAAAGTAATTCTTGGAAAACTGTTAAGTAGTATAATTTTGGAAATAATTATTCATTCCCATGAATCTTCTACTTCCTTAAACTAGATTTCATACTTTTCCTAATCATTAGAAAGATAATGTTACTTCAAATTACTGATTTATTGTTTTCTGTTATATATTTCAACAATGTTGTGCGTTGCAATATCCACTGCGCAACTCAAACACGTTATTATTCGCTTTACACGGTACTGCCGTTTTTATAAAAATCCACAATAAACACTCGCAAACATTCCACATCTTGAAAACAAACATTCATTCATACTTCAACTTAGAATAATTGTTGTTCATTACGTGCACCGAGGAAATTGAATACAATATACAGATAAAAATTCATAACAACTAAAAAATTTGTTTCTTGAATGATTTATTTTGATTACATTTCTGTCGTGAAAAGCATGAAAATTTTGTTAATTATGTCGAAAACAGTTATTAAATTAAACGCTCCATTACCGAAAATAACAAATACTCGTAACTTTTTAAAATTCGTATTATTATTCATATTTTAATTTCAGTTTTCACGCTAATAAATTAAATTCTTTATCAATGATCATTTCTAACAGCTAATTTTTATTCAAGAACATTTGTTGTGAGAATAAAAATGTAAAAATTCGAGGCTTCATTTAATGTCCGCATTACCCCGGGAATTAAAAGCAAGATAGTCATGGAATGGAAAGCAGACCGTGGATTTGGAAAATGCATTAATTACGAGAACGCACACGAATACCTTACTTTTAGAAGTAAAATATTTCCAGAGCATTTTATCCATTTTTAAACGTTTAACCCTATGTAAACCATTAAGAGAATCTACTGCTTGACCATTCACTGCACCTTAAATCTTTTCAAATCAAAATACAAATTTCTTGTTAAATGGAAGTATTTTTATTGATAAAGCTACTATTATATTTAAGTAAAAATATGTATAAAAGTGAAAATTTATTATTAATAGGGCACTTATCAAATAAACATTGGTTACGCCATTTTATAAGTTTTAATGAAAATGACAATTGCAGATGTTCGTATGTTTTAGGAGGTAGAAATTTATTTGCAGAAGAAACCAATGTTAAATTGAATTGAACTCCCGCAGAAAAAAGACATTTTTATATGGAACATATTAAATCCACAAATTGCAATTTCTATTAATTGAAAAATATTTGGAAATTTTCAAATTCCATCTATGTGTTTTGTTACCTAAGCTTTCAATACTAAATACTTACAAAATGAACTGGATTAAAACCATCAATTGTGTTTAATGAAATACTATAAACAATAATAACATTGAACACAATATGTTTTAACAAAGAAAATAATATTTTCTTGGCAATTATGCAGTACATAGAGGGATTGAGAAAAAATTTTGCAATTTTTAATTAATAATATTAATAATATTTAGTTGCTAATTTTCGAATATATATGTTGACCTAAGAACGTTACCTATTTGAAACAACATCGTTTTCTCAAGAAAATTAAGAAATGAATAAAAAATATGAAATACGATATTTTACGTTACAATGGATATAAATTTCAGAGTTCTGTCAACTCTTGTTTCTTATAATTTAATACCGAAAATTCTGAATCTCCATAAAAATCTGGAAATTAATTTACTATTTATGACAGAATGGTTAATCTTCTTATATTCAATGTCAAATATTTCTTATATTCAATATCAAATCTCGTATTATAGGTCATTAAAATCGTCTGAACATCCGCTATTCCAGCAGAGATAAAATGTATAGTGCATCGTATAAACCTTAATTGCGAGAGGAATTCCGACCTAACCTAGTCTTGCTTGTGTACAGAGTAAAATTTTAATATTTTCCTCGAGTCAAGTATTCTATCCACATGACGTTAAACAAATGGGATCACTTAAATTGTATTTTTAATATCCACATTTAAATTACTAATGTTTTGAACCTATCTTATAATATCGAATGAGATTCCAGCTGAAGATTACAAATTAAATTTAACCCCTTGCCCTGAGATTTATTTTTTAACTGTGATGGTAGAAGAATAATATTTAATTCGAATTTAAAGGGATTGAGCAATATTTATGTTGGTTAAAATCTATGTAAAATGTTCATCGCATGTTTCACACGTTATTATAAAGCAAGAGGTTAATAAATAAAAACACCACTCACCTGTTAACAACAAATAAACTTTAGAACTAGCACAAATACTCTCAATAAACATACTCTCCCAGCAAAGCATCAAGGGCAAAGTAAAGAACAAATGTTTTCAAGCCAAGTTCCATTCAATCAAATAATTTCACAGAAACAGATGTTCAATGAAAATTGTCATTTTCAGACAGTAGATAGATATCTGCTACAATCAAAATTCATCCCCCCCCCCCCCCCACTCGAAAAAGGCATGAATACATAAAACAATCGAGCACGTTTTATCGACAGAAAATGGAAATTGTTGGAAACATCACTGTTATTTCATAATTAAAGCGAACATTGCGCAACAGTTCTCTTTATGCTCCAGTAAAAGGTAAAATTGCTTCGAAACGCGATGCATGCTATCTTCCCATTGCAGCGCACGGATCATCGTTGAAATGCAATATCGCTTAAAACGGACGTTGTAAACATTGCGTTTCTTCTGTCCGTCCCCGTATAATCATAAAACATTTCATCATTCCCTCTGTTGTTTTCAGGCAATTCTCGGCGCGCCCTATTATTCTTCCGCGTATAATTTAAACATGTTATCGCCATTGCTCCCCGAATGAGCTCGCGGAGTACCATCGAAGCGAATGAAAAGGACCGCGGCTGAATTCGAATGCGTTTCCCAAAAACGATCTGTTGTAACGAAGTGAACACGCCGCTTTAATCTCGCGAACGCAATACAGGGTTACGGGATCACGATCCTCATTATTGACGAGTAAACAGCAAAATATACGATCCCTGTGGACCGCATCAAATATTCTCAATTAACGAGCGGCGAGGATTCGAAAGTGACGCCTTTTTATTAGACTTCTGCGTAAGTTCTGTCCGTTTTAATGTATCGCCTGCAAATTCGATTTTTCAAAATATTTCATGTTTTCGGTTATTTAAAGCCGTGTATTGACAGTTTCCCACCTTTGCTTGAGATATTCTTCAACGTTTCAAGTAACACTTATTCTTGTAGCAAAGATAAGTAGAAACAGTTATTAATTATTTCACATCGCAATCTTTGCATTACACTATTATCACTTCACTTACGTTATTAAGCATTCTTATTCAACAACAGTGACCCTGCATATTATATTTCAAGGCTTCACTTTTCTTATTTCTCAATTATTTATATTTTAAAAGCGTTAAATAATCTAAATAATTTGAAAAATAAATAGATTTACTGCAATACTATAATCAGTATATCGAAAGACCGATGAGAAATCTATTGTTACAATTTTTATAAGAATTACATATTAACTTATTTGATTTTTCCTGGACTGTATCACCGGAGCACATATAGGTGCGCTACCTTTTGGCGCATTATAACTAGAGCGCATATGAACAAAAACACGAACAGTTACACTATGTTTATCATTACCATAAAGATTTACTGGTCAACATTTTCCAATATTAATTGAAACAACTTCATCAAAGAAAGTATATTTATGTGTGCATTAACTTCATTGCGCTAAATAAAATTATGAATTCTTTCTTTATGCCACTCTGTTTTTAATTTTCTATACGTTTTGAACCATTTTTATTTTTATGCAATAAAAAACATTTTTGATAATAAGGACCAATTTTTCACTTTTCCGTATGACGCAAATAGGTAATCATTTTAAATGTTCGATTGTTCTAACGTTAAAGATTTCTAGAAGCGAAAAAAGGGTCGGATTGTTTATACGAACGAGTGGCGGATAGAACTTATGCAGCAATCTAATATTTTCCTCGCAAAATTGTCACTCACGAAGGGAGAAGAAAAATAGATCGGAACTTACCGGTGAATTATCGGACGCAACCAATTCGTTTCCCGTTGCTCTTTCGCCGAGAGTTCGGAAAGGTGAAGCTGAAGCAGGGAACAGAGAAAAAAAATGGTCAGTAAAGATTCATTCGTTTCGAAATGCGTTTTGCGCGATCGTTACGTCGGTGTCATGCGGCGCTGAATCTCGAAGTATTTATGAGCAAATAAAAATTGGAGCGCTAGTTTAAAATATGGTACAATATTTTCCAGAAGAAACGAATAAAATAGTTTCAGATAACAATTGAATTTTTCATTATCAACCGAATAAACCAGTGTTTCGTTGTTAGAGCGATTTTTAACAAATTCGAATATTTTTTTAGGAAACAATAAATGGTTTATTCAACAAGTAGGTTCACGTAATAGTTGAAAAACCGTACGCAGAGTTACGCTTTTGTCAAAATATTTTATTATTTTGCTAAAAAAATGAAATAATGATATATTTATGTTTGTAATTCAAATAAATTGTCTTTAATTAATATTTTAATACAGTTTAGGTATCCGTTAAATCTGAATCGATTAAATTCTGACTTACATGAAATTTTTGGCTCTAATTTTCTTCTCGATATTCATTAGGTAAGTACTTTTAAAGTTTAATTGCACTTCTTAACTTTTAGTGCAGAAATGTTTCCCAGTGGAATTATTTATTATTAGCCCTATAGAGGTAAATTTTGCACCCACTATTTAAATACTATAAAAAAAGAAAGGTGTATAATTATTTAATCCTTTATTTACATAATTAAATTACTCATTTATAAATTTAAATTCCGAATATGTAATGTTGATACTAATTGTCTCATATACATAAAGTTGATTATAGCATTTACATCGCTTTTTTGTGATTTGTCAATTATACCATGCAACAAATTGGCACCTGACGTTAATTACATCTTCAGAATTGCGGAAAACTAATTAAGCTAAACGACATTCATTTCTTTGTGCGTCCCGCTGATGTCACCGAGCAGGTATGTAAACAGCCGTGTTATATACATATTGACATCATTGCAATGTATTCGGCACATGAGACATCGTGGCTCGAACTTGCTGTAATTAATTAGTGTAGCAATTATAACGCGTAATGATGCCACGCGAACAAATTCGTATACGCGACGGATGTCCAATTGGAGT
This sequence comes from Nomia melanderi, assembly GCF_051020985.1. Lineage (NCBI taxonomy): Eukaryota > Metazoa > Arthropoda > Insecta > Hymenoptera > Halictidae > Nomia > Nomia melanderi. The sequence continues at coordinate 4,291,059 of NC_135009.1, forward strand.
CTCACGATTCTGATAGTAATACGGATGATGCTTCTGGTAACAGATTTCTCTAGTCTTTGGTACATTTATTTATACGTAATAGATATACACTACGTACTAAAAGTTTAGACGCGCCTAATAGAATACCTTTAAAATACCTTAAAAAATTACGATTAGCACTAAAACCATTCATATGTACAACTACGGGGAAGAATTTTTAGCCAAAATATGAAAAAGGACCATATTAAAAATTTAGACGCACTTGCTTTTTCTGTTGTTTACAACTTCATATTATAAACTAATGGTTATATTTATTATAGGAATAAATTTCGTAAAGTAATAAAAGAGTCAGCATGAAGATAACCATAAAATTGCTTCCTAGGAAACGAAAACGGAAGAGAAGTAAATAAAATACGATTAACTAACAAAAACTTAGAGATTGACGTGTGTAATTATTTGTTCCTTATTATTTACTGTTATTGTTAGTGTATTGTTAGATCTATTAGTACTGCTATTGTTATTACTGTTATCTACGACTGTTATTATTGTTACTGTGCATATTGGTTGCTATCGCGATGACGAGAAACTCAAATAAATTGACTGACTTTTAGAAAAGCCAAATAATGACACTTTTCTCAGTAAGAAAATGTAAAAGGGAAAGGGACTTCAAAGCGATCGGATCACGTTATTCAAAATGTTTTGTCGAATCCAGAAACGTATGGCAAGACGCTAAAAGCGATTGATTATTAAAGAGTCTTCAAACTCTACGGCAAGTATAAATAAAATTAATGATACTTTGGGCAAGAACATCTTAAGTTTTGATACGCATTCTGAATCATTTTGTCCCTTTACAGCTCAATTTTTACGGGCATTTCGTAGTCGTTAAAAGTTTTGTTCAACTTCATTCTCCCTCTTTAGGGTTAAATGCATTAAAAATAACAATTTCGAAAGTTCTCAACCAGAAGTCCAATATTGTCCTTACAGTAGTGGTGAATTGTTCAAATTTGAAGCAGGATCATAAGAATTGTCCCCTTGTTTTCGCGAAGAATCATATAACGTGGACTTCCGAATGGGACAATGTAATATTACAAGATACACTTTCCATTTGAGTAAAAAGTGTATAGACGTACGTACGTTTTAGGTAATTTGGAGTGACAAAAAAAAATTTAATCTCGACAGACCAGATGGATTCAGTTCATACTGACAGAATTTGAGAAAGGACCCGAACTATTTTCCGAAACGAAATTTTGGAAGACTTTCTTGTATGATTTGAACTGGCTTTAGTACGTTCGGTACCACAATCGCGTTCGTCCCATTAAAAATGAACATCATTGGATACCAGACTGTTCTTAAGGACAATTTCCTGCCTTATATTTGCCGTTTTCCAAGCATTAAATTCACATTTCAGCAAGATATGCTTCTATACACACGAGTAGAAGCATAAAGAAGTGGCTTCAAGAGCAAAGTTTGAATATTATGAATTGGCCGTCTCGTTCACCGGATTTAAATCCAATAAAAATATTTTTGGGAAATTCTCGTTCGAGATATTTCTTCAGATTGTCGTCAATACAATTCTGTTGATGAGCTTAAAAATCGCTTTTGGCAGCATGGGCGAGAATCTAGCTTGAAACAATAAAAAATTTAATTTCGTGTATGTCAAATCAAATTTTTTTAACCGTGCAGGGTTCCAGTGGCTATACAAAATATTAATTATATATTTTTTCTCCGTTTTGTAAAATTAATAAATTTTTATTAAGGCGTCTAAACTTTTAAAACGTAATGTATATCGTTTATTTGATATATATTGTACATTATATATATAAATTAGGTCGATATCGTCTGGTGTTAATAAGGATAATGTATTTAACAATAAATATAGGGTTAATTAGAGACGAATAAAATGTATAAAACTCCCCTAATACAGACCAATTTAAACACCAAACAAATATTTGCGTGTTTTTCTCAATAAAATTTTGATTAAAATAAAAGTAAAATAAAAATGTGATTAAGTATGTATATGTACCTCTGAAGTTTTACTTTCTCATTATTTGACTTTGCAATAACATGTCCAATATTCTTTCTCTTATTTACAGAATTTATTATTCCATCAACCATTACATAATTTCGTAACAAAATTTTAAACAAGCCTTAAATTATTTAAAAAACGCTAAGAGCTTGATACAGTCTCGATCAAAGATTATTATTGCTCCTTTTTTAAATTTCTAAATTTTAAGAACCATTACTATGAGTCACGTAAGAAAGTAAACATTTCTATGAGTCACGTAAGAAAGTAAATGAGTTTTTGCCCCACATCTCGTCATAAATCAGCAGTGCGTCATGTACGCTGTAAATCCAATCTCGAAAGGGTACTATAATATTTATTGAGTACGAATCGACATTTTATTGGAAGGATTTCCATCGTTACTGCGAAATCAGCAGAAAATAATGATGCCGAAGATGCGCGGGAGTAGGTCAGAGTGGCTGAACCACTATCAAAAGTGCCGCCCCTTAAGTTTTTTAATATCGAAGAGAGTTGTTTGCATTCTCCATTCTCCAATTTCAATAAAAGTTATCCGGTTGTTAATCTTCGAAACTTGCGAATGCATATTTTGACCAGTTTATCAAATCCGTGAGAAACAAGAGCACGGAAAATATGAACCAACCAATCTACAGTTTAATTAGAAAGCATTAATATGGATAAACTCTGGTAGCACAACCCTAGGGATTTGCATATTGGCCAGTTGCCGATGGAGACACCTTCAGATTGTCAGCCGTTTTCTCTTCCTTTTCGACAACCCCAGGATTTGGTTTAAGACCCCAAGGATTATGGACCAGGAACCACGGATTCCGAGACAGACACACAACTACCCGACAAGAACATTGGAAAGAATGTTTCACTCAAAAATACTATTGAATAATATGTGAAAATAAAAAAGAAATGTTGTTCCATTTCCAAATCAACACCTAATCAATGAATGTTTGGGTAACGAGGCGAGGAAATTAAAGTAATAGGAACAGGAATAGTGTTTATTAACTCCTTGCCTTACAATACCGTGTCAGGCTCATGGTGAAGATTTTAAACATAATTTAACAAACATAAATAGTTTGTGGTATTATTCATTTGGGCGAATGAATAGCTCGTATATCGATTCTGATCGAAACAGTTATGAGAATCAACAAAGTGTAAGTGTTATTCTACGATTCTGTATCGATTATATATTCTGTAACTGCCATTTTCGGTTGTGTATAGATTGTGGTTCCGTTTCTATTGTATTCCGTAACTATTGTATCTAATAACCAATATAGACCCGAAAACACCCGTTATGGACCCAATACAATATTGGTTTTAAAAAGTCAAAACCAAAACCAATTTAAATTAGAACGATAGCCTTCATAACGGTTGTGGATATTTTTGTCACTTCCCGTATGTGCCTGCCGTAGTCATCGAAACTGAGATCATAACTATTTTCAGTCACTAATGTCAAGATATAGTATTATAAAGATTAATTTCGATTACTGATCATTCGTGGCAATTGTCAGACGCAATAGAAACAATTCATCGATCTCCTCTATGCAAATTGCAGGCTTCCCAGAGGAACAACCATCTCGGGGAAACTTAATGTGCTTCTATACATAGCTCAATATACTAAAGTTATTATGTATAGATATAGCAAAATTACCATGCAAGATGAGTCTCAAAAGAGTTAACCTTTAAATATGAACATGAACTTAACCTTTAGGTATGAAAGTCTAAAAATTACCAATTAACATTGAATATTCGTTTGTAACAACTGATAAAAAAATGTATTGTATTTATTTGTTTTTACGTATTCAAATATCTCTACAAAGCAATAGTATGAACTACACGAAAATTTCACTGATTTCAAAATTCACAATATTTTATATAAAGGTCTGCGAGACCACATGACCATACTTACAGATTAAACTGCTAATAACGTTTGTAAAGAAAGTAGTTATTGCAACTATTAACAGTAGGTTTACGAACATTTATTGAAGAATTTATTCTACTGTTTCGAAAAAAATTGATGTTCGTTAATTTCGATTTTAGAAATTAGAGGTTTGAAAACAGACGATTAAAATACATATTTGTGGAATTGCACCGATCAAAATTGATGGAAACATTTACCAAATAATGCTTACAAAATTCAATGTACATCAAATTGATTCACTCTATATACCTAATGTTGAGGTCAATGTATCCATCGAGGAATTTGCAAGTATAAATCCTTCTCGGCATGTTATGTTAAATTTATTTATATAAATATTATTTATATCATACAAAAGAAAAAAATGTGGTGAAAATATAATGAACCAAAACTTCATTAAACAGTTACCACTAAAGGAGAATTTTAAGACAAATTTATATCAACATTCAAAAAATGGAAGCTTCATTAGTGATGGAAATAGCAAAATCAACAATTCATAGACCAATGACATCAATATCTCAATTTGAATATAAGCAAATGAAAAAACAGACACCTCTAAACCAGATAAATAAGTTAAAACAGATTAAATAAGCCTGATTGCATATGACATAACAGACTGAGTGGAAAAACATCGTTTGGAGCGATGAAAAAAAGCTAAATCTGTTTAGTCTGGAAAGCTGGAGAGGTTACTCGCACGATATTCATAAAGAAACACTTTAATTTTCAAAATGTGAAAAGGTAATAAAAATATGATGGTTTAAAATGTATTCTATTCATACTTTAAAACAAGTACTGATTATTATTGGAGGTGTGTATTAAAAGCGAGTGGGAATGCGTGGCTGGGTGATAGTGGAGAGAGACATTTTGGTGCGTGATGTACGAGCAAGACTTTTGAGCGAGACGTTAGTGAGAGACTTTTGGGGCGAAACTCTGCGTAATCGGCGAGTGAGCGTGTAGTACTCTAAGATCTTGCGACTTGTAAGGGAATATCCTACGAGATTGAGGACTCGTACGGGATAATTCCTACATTATTTTGCTGCGAATGTAAACTAGAATCTAATAGAATGTATTTGAAAATAATTTTTTATCATTTCTAAAACAATTTAAGATAAATTGCACTTCTTCAAAAATCAATACTAAATTTTAAGTGAAAAATAATATTCAAAATAAAAGATAAAATGTTAAAATGTAAAAATTTAAAATCAGTTTGATAACTATTTCAGTTAATATTTCATTCTCAAAATTCACAAATCCTTCGTAGTAAAAAGTGCATAACAGGAAATAGTTTTATAAACCTATCTTCAATTTCTTGGTAGACATTCCAGCATTCTCAGTTAAATCGAATAAATAATTAACTGTATACAAAAATAATACACTTAAACCAATTATATTATAGTGTGGTTACTATTATTATAGATAATGAAAAGGTGGATCTTCAGTAATCGAGAACTAGGAATAAATATATGTATTTAATGACATATGGAAACAACACGGACAACACGTAAAAAGTACAACTCAATGTCACGGAGGGCAACACACGACTCTTCCCTCGCCACTCTCTTACCACTCTTTTAGAGACATTCTCTCCCAAAAATCATTCTCTCCCCCACAAGCATTCTTCTTACTCGCACTCATCATAAACACTCAGATGCACCCCTGGAAAGCTGGCCCTGCAGTCTTGGGTCCGTGACGTTGTGCAGGCCACTTTCCCTCGATCGTTTTACAGCCTGTCCTTCACTCACACTCATTCTTACATTCACTCTTCTTAAAAATACCTTAACCTACACTAAAAATTCTAGATACTACAATATACTTCCATAATTGCCATATAATGAATTATTCCACTTTAAACTACATATACTTGTAACACATACAAATACGTATACAGAATTATGAAAAATTAAAAAGCTGTATCCCGAACGTTTCATTAAATTAAGACCAATATACCAAACAGTAAACATACGTTATATACATAATCTGAATAATATTATAAATACATACACCCTATTATTTTATCACGCTGATATTTTATTTTCTTATAGAGATATTTAAAAGACATCTTTCTGCTAATTTTTTTATCAACACGTTGTATCATATAAACAACAAAAAATATATTCTCGTTGAATGTACGTTAAATAATAACGCGCCTTGCATTCGATTAATTTCGGTCTTAATCTGTTTGAAGATTGTACTTCCCAAGAAATCCGCCAGCATCATTTGTTTTCCTTCAAAGTCACGCGGTACGATATTTCCGAGGCGATCAAAATTACACTTATTAAACCGCACAGACGCAGCGAGCACCTGAGACTCCAACCAATCCAATATCTCAAGAAAATCGATCGTTCCAGATCTCCCGATGAACCGTACCTTCAGGTACAGTTCCAGTCACAGCCAGGTGACGTCTAATTGATCCCGAGGGAACGAAGTCCAGGCTCCGTAGACGCATCTAGGCTACGATCTACGTAGCCAATTAACTAAGTCGTCGAACTGTGCCGTAAATACGTACAAATGGACCGTCCCCGATTGAACGTCAAATTCAGGATAAACGACCCGTCAGAATTTGTTCCCTTCCTTCGGAGTCTATCACTACGGACGACAATCTAAGCGATTGGAAAACCTCCCGGCGATATACTGTTCGAAATATGGAATGAGAATGGAGAACTGCTTTTCTTTGCGACGAAAAAATATCTCCGACTTCTGATCGTTAACCTTCTGTCTACTATAAGTGTTAGAAATTCAAAACCACGAGCAGCGGCGATTTCCAGAAGATCCTTTAACCCCTTGGCTTATAATAATGTGTCAAACTCGCGATGAAAACTTTAAATTGAATTTGACAAATCTAAATGCCATATATTTATTTTCAACATAAATTAAATATTACTTGTCTATTATGAATCGTTAACAGATATAGCATACAGAAACTTAAAGAATCAGATGTCTATACAGTCCACTGTAATTTTAATAGATAAGCAAGTTAGTCGTAGTTTACAATACTGCATTATAGTGGCTTTCGTGTGTATCATCTTTTTGAACGGTATGCCACTATAGCGACTCAATTTTTTTCCCTGGCATTGATAGCTGTGCACATTATAGTCTTGTCTATCGTAATTACACTGTGAAAAATTCGTTAATCATTTACAACACTGATTCCTCACCGATTTGGATGTCCTTGAAATATGTTGTGAAAGACTTGATTCTAAATAACTTTTTCCTATACATGTTACCGCCGCTCAGTCTTAGTTTTCTAGATATTTGTAAAAATATGTTCGGGAGTTTCTTATTACTCTATACGTAATGTATTACGTAATGAGTATTGGTTAAAAAGTTATGAAGCAAATACTAATACCAATCTCTATTATCTAAATGAAGTTCAAGCACACAGATTATAAGAAACACAATCTCAATAAATGAGAATGAAGACGAACAGTTTTAGTGCAATGCGAAACTTTAACGCTTAAAGTTGACAGGTCGTGAAGTTATAAGAATTTTATATAAAATTTTTTAAATGAATGTTATACAAATTTTATCTGTTTTTATGTGTCGTTTACATTTTGTACAATTTCTCATTCTCGAATTTTCCATAAATGGATGAAAATCCGCAGTCCGATAGTCAATGATGCAGATTATTAGTAAACGGTTTTTATTCTGGACGCAAAAGAAGTGTTTTACATCAATACCGTGTACGTATAAACAAATACAAAACAAAGAGTGAAAAAGACTGATTCTTTATATATTTTTGCAATAACAGTTTTGTGAAATTTTCCAGAATCTACCGTCAATACAATATCATGTAATTTACAAGATTAAGAAGTTATGGAGTGGTAAGTATTAATAATTACATTTTTATCGCTTCTACTCAGAAATTTATTAGCTTATTTTGACTATCTTTAAAGCAGCACTTTTTTAAATAGTAACGCATTCTTGAACTTGTAAATGTTAATTTTTTCTCTGAAATATTAATATTCTGACAAAAAGGACAGTCAACATATTTGGCAATATCAATATTCAACACGTTCGCTAACAGCGTCACATATTTGTGCACCCGCAATACTATACTTCACAAAAAGAAAATGAAACTAAACCTATAGCTATTGTTATTTAAAGTTGTAAGATACGGTATTGTATTTAGGAACTCAATGACTTGGTTGGATTCAATAAAATAATACAATTGAGAAGATCGCAATCGAAACAAACGTTGGTGGTAAACGTGTTAATGAAAGGTATATTTCAATAGTAAAAATTATGTAATTAATGAGAGATAATTAAAGATAAGAGAAAATGCAGAATTTACCAATCGTCGAGAGTACTCTTGAGCTTTGACCGCTCCACACGTTGATAGTTGGGAACTACGGAAACCGCAGAAATTTTCCCAGCGAAAAAAAGATAGTATATGATTTTTTTATGAAAGAAATCTCCTTCTCGTTCTGATGTAATGAGTGATAGAAATTATTACTATCCAACTACTTATCTTTAAGTGATTTGTAAAAACGTAGAAGTGGTTTTGTCGAAACACTTAGCATAAAAAGTTAGTTTAATTTTGATTTAAAATCTTATTATAATATTTGCGTATATGAAATGTTATGTTTGACGCATAATGCGTTTCAATTCAGTGTATGGAATTCAGGAATAATTGAAATAGTGACCAGCATAACGCACAGCAAACTCTATTGTAATCTATACCTAATTCGGTCATAATTCAACGTAAAACCAAGCTTAACTTAGCCCTAATGTCTGCTGTGAATTAGTAGAATCATATTTCATGTATGTAGAACCATTGCAAATATGATCTTATATGACTTAGGTAGAATTGAATTATAACACAGTGCCAGATTAAAGCAGGCGGAATGCTGATTTCTCAAATAAAATTTTAATTAGATGTAATTCCTTCAAAATATCTTATATTTCACAATTACCGTAATCATTTTATATTTACAGAAGATAACAATTGTAAAACTGAAACTTCTTTCAAATATAGTTTTCACAGTCGCATCAAAATCAATTTTCGTTGATAGAATTTCGAGGCATAGTTTTCAAGAAAATAGTTGACACGTAGTTTTTCTTATTGGCCAGCATCTATTTTGAACGAATGAAAACACCCCTCAAAGTTGTAGGTTAAAGGTATGTTTTACAATATCTCTGAAACTAGGAAATGGAGAAAAAAAATTATTTTTTAAAATGGTTCGCCTCAGATTTAACAATTTAGATTTCTTTTTTGCGCCCCCTAGTTTCAGAAATATTGCAAAAAATATATTTTTAACCCTCAACATTGAAAGGTATTTTCACTCTGGATGTTGTTCACTTTTTCAAAACAGATGTTGGTCAATAAGAAAAAATACGTGTCAAATATTTTCATGAGAACTATGTCTCTATGAAACGATTTCCTTGTCAGTTCAATAATTACCAATGTTCACCAACGTCCAATTTCCAAAAACCAAAAAACGAACAAATTTCTCAACACGGCTCGCACTCCATCAAATTCCAAACAAAAAGGAAACCTCATTAAACTCTATCAAAACCAGCATTATACCGAACTTCAAAATAATCGGGTATAAATGCGTGAATTTCGTATTCCAATTATCAGGTCTCTCGGGGCGCTCCCGATCATTCCGAACAAAGTTCTCGGCGAAACCGCATGGTATTACCATCAAAGGCGAACTTTATTTCCGCGCTTATAATTAAGTACGAATCAATCATTCGAATGCTGTTTACCCGCACTGGTCGCAATATGAATCCAATCCTCGTAACGCAATATATTTAGAGATCCTCAGCCACGTTGTTCACGAGAAGAGCCCTAAAAGGAATACGGGTCGCATTGGTCAGCTTTCATCTTTTCTCATATCACTTTTGATACTAATTTGTTATTCGTCAAAACGAGTACACATAACCAATCAAAACCATAAACAAAATCCCTAGCGAGAGACCCGTCTTACCCCTGTGTCGTGGTGTTACATTGGCGTGCGGTAATGACACAGGACGGAAGCGAGACTCGAGTGGAAGAGTCCTTTTGCCTCCCTGATTCCCGCCACGAGGAATAATTTCTTATTTCTATCTCACTTTGTCATATTCTGTTTCATTTGCGATCTTCGTTTACGCGAATCAGCCAATAACAGAAGTGAACGAAACCGAGGCGTCAACGTTCATCGCGAGTATACATGTTCCCTTGCCGCACTTTCCCCTTCAATTCGAGGGGCCAGTTACTAAACGTCGTTGCAGGCCAGTATGTACTTTGGGTCTCGATTTCGCTCGCAATCAGCTGAAGCCAAGACCGACAATGCCGGTCCTATTCCGGCTGTCCATTTCGAAAGTTAAAGAAACTGCGAGCACTCCAGCGATCTTGGTTATCGGCGGACATTGAACTATCAAAAACATCGTACCGGCCTTAATGTTACGCTCACCGAGACTCGGGCTGATAAAAGAGCACGATAACAGGGTAAAGAAACAGTGAAACGCGGAACGAGACCGGCGGAAGCTCGCGATTGCTCCTGGAATCGATATGACACCGAGGGATGCTTCGGATTTATCGAAAGAACCGGCCGTGAAGTCAAGCGGACCGATAACGACGACTCGACGAGCCTCGAGATAACAACACTCGGAGGAGATATCTATACCATAGTCTCTCGCCTAATGATGGGCCCTAGCTGTGTCCTCTTGTCCCGTTCTATCTGCTTCGTCACAGCATAACTGCATCTTATTCCCCTTTAGCGGAACGAGAAGCGAAAAATCTCGAGCGCTCCTCAAGATCGCGACCGGTCAATCGAATTGCCTCACTTCTGGTACTTTGTACAATCACTCAGCGAAGAGGCGTGCTTCGTCTCTTTTTTCATCGGGCCGGTTTGTCCCCCATTGTCAAAGGAACCGCCTTTGTGCTAAAGAAGAAGTTTTTATTGACAAATCGGACAAATCGGACAAATCGAACCAGTAGGCGGCAGCTGGCGAATTGCTTTCTGGGGATTGTTAGATATAATCCGTTTATGGCAAGTGAAACGATTGAGATGGAATGTTTGCGTTTGAGTTAGATGTTCGTTTGATAGACGGTTAATTGGCTGTTGTTTGTTATTGACAGATAGAGACGTTTTAACGCTAGATTTACGGACATTTGATGTACAGTTTATTCTATTCGTTTTAGAGAAATTGATGTTCGTTTATTTAGATTTTGGAAATTAGAAGTTTAGAAGCAGATAATTAAGATACGTATTTGCGCAGCTATATTAAAAAGCGACCCAAACATTTACCAAATAATATTTGTGACAGTCCGTATGAATGACATTGGCTGGTTACGTAAATCTAGTGTTAATCAATTTTTCAATGGGGATGTTAGTTGCGATTGTGAATCGAAGAGGTATACTGTTTAACATAAAACATATTATTAGTTAAAAAAGATTTATTTATTTATTTTTGTTGTGAAAGCATTGAGATATCTGTTAATGAATCTGATGTTTAACCAGTTAACTGCGTTTGACGAGTATACACGTCATCTTAAAACTCGAAATAATTTTAATTTTTTCAACAATAGGCTATTTATTATTTTAGACAAACATATAACTTTTCTTGGTTTCGTTTTAGTTTTTCGTTACATTATAACTGCATTTTGCCTGCATTTGACGAGTATACACTTCCTTACTCGATTTTATTACACGCACAATAAGAGATTTTTTAACTTCTACACTCAATGGCTTCAGAGTCATCGTTACAATTCAGTGAAGTGATTGAAATGTTATTGACACTATGTGAGTGTATAACACCAAATATGATACGTGAAAGTTGTTATCAAATATAAACTAAATATAGATTATAATCATTACGATTTATTTTGATTATGAACATAACGCTTTAAAACAGAAAATATAATAAGTAACGTATAAATATATATACTTCTATTTTTAATACTTCAGTTATAGAGAACAGGTTTTATCAGTAAACTTAAATATACACAATTATTTCCAAATTATTTTTAAATTATTTTACAAACATGGAAACATTCATATAGTGACAACATTTCACAGAAATTAATTTCTACCAGTATTTATTACGGTATTGAACGGATAAAACCTACTCGCGCAATAACTCAAATTAATCTATCAAATGAATCAGGATCACATGAAACATACATCATTTGAAAATACAAAAGTTAATTTACTATACATAAATAAACATTCGAAACCTAATACACGTAATTGATTTGTGCGTTATTTATGCTTTTTTATACCTGCCTCCACTAACGAATTCCGCAAATAATCTCATCTTTAAGGAAAAAAATGTACAAATATAATAAAATTTAAATTTACAACCAATACATTAAATATTATAAACTTATATCATAACATTTCAAACGAAAACACAAAAGAACATAATTACTGTTACGAGTTTATTTGAATCCACGATCAGCTTCCCATAATATGAAAGCCATTTCCAAAGTAAAAACGAATATTTTATGGACACTAACGAAAATCATGTCTGACAACCCTGCCAGCGGACAAATCGAATGCCTCGTTGTTCGAAACCGAAATCAACGGATCGTTTATTAAATTCTACACCGGCAATCTGCACGGCTCAACGAGAACACTGCAAATCCATTTAACAATTAACTCTGTCTAATTGCCTCACCTTGTTTTCACGAGCGATTTGTCTATATTCAGCGTGACGAACATCGAGCCGGAACGAGAAAAAATGGTGAACAATCGTCCGGGCCCGGCAAATAAAGCAAAACCAGAAAAAACGTGTCAATCAATCACATCACTGTTTAAGTAACCTTTTTCCTCTTCCCAAGCCGATTCTCGACTGCGAGAACTGTGCTCCGTCAGCTGCGTTTCATTACTCGTTGAATGTGAAACGCTTCTCTCGAGAGACCTCCCTACGGGGATTTCAAAAATTCAATTTCTTTTTTCTTTGTATTCTCTTACAGTGCTACGTCTTAAACTTGGAATCTCAAAGGGATTTCGACGAATTGGTAACAATACGAACTGTTACGTTGCGTAACAATAGCCGGCTACATAGAATTATACCGTTGAGAGACAATTAAAACCCAACGCGGTCAACCGCGGTCCTAACTAAAAATAGGTAAATATTTTTAACTTTGTACTGTCAGTTGCTGGAAACCTGGCACTCTTGACGTCATAGGGGCAGAAACAGTCGCTCCGGGAAATAAAATTCTGTATACGGAAACGGCTCTTCGCGACCCGATTAGTGTGCGTGAGCATATATCAGAACTGAAAATCCGGCTAGGTAAAGCATGCGCCTTCGAATCTGACTACTTAGATGAGAGTGCCAGGACGTCAGCAACTGAAGATGCAATCCTTCCAAAGCAATTGACGAAACACAAGACGAGAAAGCATAGCGTAATGTAAAGTTTCTAAGTTTCTATGCTATCTGCACCGGCAGGTAGCTGCTCAATCTATTTATAAACTCGAATTAACTTGAATTATTTATTACAATTGAAGTGGACTATATAGTTAACTAATTCTTGGAGTTTGATTATGCAGCGACCTTAGTCGCTAAAATTAATACACAGAAAAATGTATAAACGTAAATTAGAAATGTTCTTGAGTACATAGAGTCTCTTTGCTGACTGGCTAGCTAGTTCCTAGAAAACTCTGGTCATTGACAAAAGAAAAGGTGGAGATGTCTTCGACGGCTTCCAGAAATCTTGGAACTGAGTAATTTTCCTCGTGGCAGTTGAATTGCACGGATTTGTCATTGGTCAACTGAGATACGCGCGTAAGTACATTATTTTGTCGCGAAAGCCTCTTATTTGGGCGCGTGAGTGACCATGCACCTGGCGAAAAAGGGCCCGCAGGTAAAAAAGATCTTAGCTGACCGTACGAAACTTCCCGGACGAGGATTTTTCAAGTATACCGAACCATTCGCAGAAAAAGTTAAATTGTACATCGAACTCTGAAGTTCCCGCGAAAAAATAACTATCGTCACTAACTACTGTCACAAGTGACAGTCCTCATTTTCATTCGACTATTAACCACTATCATTTCAACCAGCAGTCTCATTGCCAAGCACGGATACAACAACCACAATTGCAACAGTAAAATATGTCTGAATTAATTTCCTGTTCTTTTTTTATATTATTTTATGCATATCCAACATTCATAATTGAATTTCCTCTTTGAAATTACGAAATTTATTTGGAGCAATCATTTTATGATATTCTTGGCGCGATGAGGCTTCCGGTAGATAAAATGTTGCAGTCTTATAAATCGTTGAGATGCCGTGATTCCCTCCTCAGATAGCCCCTTCAACCCTTCCGCTCGCATCGTCGACGGATCCCGTTTCTCTTGTTCCGTTCCAAGGAAACATGGATATCGAACAACGAACAGAACACGAACGCGTCGGCTATATTCGAACGGATATCACCGGTGGTGATATCCCGAGCGGTACACGCTGAAGGGAAGAAAAATTCAACGCCGGAAAATTAAAGTCCTTTCGTTTACCGGTTTCATCCGCCGGAATGAAGCACGGCCGAACGTTGGAAGCGTCTAATTGGACCGATGGACGCGGGGTTGGTCAATAAATCGAACACGCCGGCGTACTTTCCACGCTCAGTTTATTAAAAATAATGACCCCACGAGAAATTGGTACTTTGCATCTTCCTGGGGTGAATCGAAAGTCACGGTCTGCTGGGACTCGAGGGACGCTGCGAGAATTGCCAATCAGTGTCAAACTGATTTTTATGAAATTTGTCGTGTTTTCGAGAAGGCCGATACCGACCTGGAGACGTTTATTGATTTTAGTCGCGATCTCGCAAACCGAAAGTCACGTTGAAACGTATTCGTGTCTTTACAAGTATGTACACCTGACCTTCAATTTACGCCAAAATCCGTTCCATGTGGATTCGTTTTACGCGAATTATGATCGCGTAAATAGAGTCTGTCTGTACTAGGAAAACAAAATATTGGAAAGAAAAGCTAGTATAAGTTTTAGAAATGTATACTTGTTTCACATAGCCAAACAAAAGAAATAATAGTAATGACATTTCAGAAGACAGAAGTACATTTTACTCCATGTTGATAAATTCAGATCGCGTAAATTAAAATCACGCATAAAAACTACCGCGTAAATAGTGTTCTAATTTACCGCATAAAAAGGTAGTGAAAATAGTAATTATTACTATTCCTAAGTAGTAAAAGTAAATAATTCAGAGATACAGACTATTATCTGTAAAAGTAAATTTATAATTTATAATTATTTTGAAACAACAGAAATTGAAATCGATCAGTTTTATTAATTTGTTAATTCTAATGTTACAAAGTATATCCAAAATCTAGATATCATTCTAAATTACTTAGCTAAGTTATTTCTTATTCATGCTATGAGTAATAACTTGACTATATTGAATATAAAAAGCAACAGTGACACACTGTCACACAATTTACTAAATATTTAGAAAAATTAAACACAGACTATAACTGTTTCCGCTATGTCCAAGCGACAATATCCTAACCTCTTCAAAGCACTATAATCCAACTTACTGCAAAGCTGATCCACTCTAATGATATTCTAACCATCAAAATCTTGTCAAGGGGATCAAAGCGCGGCCAGATGATCACTACTATGAAAAAGAATTTTTGGGGCAACCATGATCATACCAATCAATCAGATTGCCTCCCGACAAGACTCTTTGTAAAATCAGGAGATGCTCAGTCCTCCCCATCCCATCTAGTCCCTCCCAGTATCTCTATCTCCGTACGTCTCCTGGAGGATCGAAGAATCCCAACTAGGATATCTGGAGTTATACATACTTGGTCGTTAGATCGTGTCAAAACTGTCCAACGTGTCCGAATTATAAATCACGCGGTCAAGAAAATATCTTAGTTGACAAACAGGCAGCAAATTCCGAAATGTTAGGCCAAATCATAAGTTCGTGTGCTTTTTTATTAAAATTTTATGTAAGACGAGTAGAAATTCTAATTAGAAATTCATCGAAAACTACTTGCGTCTTTGTCCGATCATCTGCTGTTTTTTTTTCAACCTCCATCCTATATTGATGGAAGAACGGGTTCGAGATAAATATATGAAACCCTTCACTTAACGAAAACGAATTATTATCACGTGCACGTGCCGCGTATATCATTCCATAAACTCAATCGCTCGCTTCCCACTCTTCTGCCGGCAAATTGCCTAATTCACGCGGTCCTCGAATAGCCACACGCAAGTGGCGCGCACTTTAACAGCCTGAGTCTTAAGAACTTGGAGTTGAATAAAGCTCCAGTCTTTGAAGCTTAAAGACTCAAACTGAGAGACTGAGTTCTCGAAGCTTCGAGGCTGAGTCTTTGAAAGCTCGAACTGAGCATTAAGAGCCTGCAACGATCAAGTCTTTATCCTTAAAAGCAGTCGAAAACTCAAATTGCATGTTGCTGTATCAATACGCCGTTAAGCATTTTCAACTTAAGTGTAATCTTTAAGACATTTCAAATTTTCTAGGCTTCCGCTTCACGGTGTTAATGTAGCATCAGACGAATCGAGAAACAAGAATTGAAACGTCAAGATTTCTCAGGATAATTGCTCTTTTAATCTTATTGCACCTCATACAACCAAGAAAATTCAGTTTGTTTCATATGTCACTAAGAAAATTACCTTTTAAGTCCGTACAAAAAGTTGAATAACATAGCGGTCAAAGTGTTAAAATATAATATGAAAGTACTATGGCATTTAAAAAAAATGCACAATTTCATGGCTTTTTTCTACTCGGCGATTATTTAAAACGACTTGTAAACAGGAATCACGGATATTGTTTGCTCCTGTGTTTCAAATCGCTTCTGCGCTACAGACCATTTGATTTGTTTGATCATTTGAGCGCGTAACGTGTCGCGTACAGCCGGTGCAAACACGCGGCATGAATTTCGTTAAAAAATTAGAAACAAATGGTATATCACGAGCCACTCGGAATTAAATGGTTAAGCGGAATTTTTAGGTGGAAACATTCATTTCAATTCATCATTCAATATATCTGTTAATATAAATGTAAAATGTCCGATACATTAAAACGTTTCACCCGATGTATAATATAGATAGCATAGTAACACTTAATCGGTTAGCTATGGTGATCTCTGTGAAAATTGTGCATCTAAATTCATACTGTATATCGTTTTTCATAATATATTTCTTTATTTCTTCGTTTTATTTCGTCTTTTTTTCTCAGTACTCTAAACATCTTGAAATTTACGAATATAGTTTAGTATTCACTAAAATTGCGATTTAAGTAACAACTACTTACAGGTAACTACTTTTTCCGCGTGACAAGTATGCTCGTAGTAACACAAAATATTGCTATTTCTTTATAAGTATACTCGTCGATCACATAACTGTTTAATCAACATTACTTTGGAAACAAGGTTTGTTTATTTCAATCCTCTTTGTAATTTTGTACTTGCTCAGTTGTTCGAACATGCCATGACTATTGCATTTGTTATATTAATTAAACATATTTAAATTTCAATTACAAAATATATGTTCACATTATTTTCTTACTCTAAGTAATCTAAATTGGAAATAAGTACAAAATTCTTTTCTCTTTTTTAATGAGATGGACACTTTATAATTGTTATAAAGAATATAATTAGTCTCGTAAAAACTAATCATCAACTTCAAAATATATGATCTTATCAACAATACAGCTTAGTTATATTTGGATATTCGTGGAAAATTAAGTAAAATTAAAAGAGTGACAATTTGCTTAAAAATTATTAACGTTATCTGTTTTACTTGTTTTACGTACATTTATATGACGGAATTTATTATGTGCATATATATAATGTTTAACGTAGTTTCCTTATATTTTTAATTTACTAAAATAATTCATGAACAAGTCAGAATTTATTTAATTTCATTCTTCAATTTAAGAGTCCCTGCTTCAGCTTCAGTAGTATAATTACAAATTAAGCGAACGTCCGTGAGAGAATCTTGGTTTCTACCTCTTCTCATCATTGTATTTATTTTGAAAATAACGAATAGTTGAAAGTGATGAAAAGTACTATGTTAAAAATTTCCATTTATAATACCTAACCTTTACAATGTTTTAAAATATAAACTATGCTCGAAGCATTTCACAGATGATTCAAAATGAAAGAGACTTTTAAGTACATGATGTTAGGTATACCACCCTATATATTTTCAGAAAACAAGCTACCACAATCTCACAATGTAATCTTTCAAAGGACAGGAAAGCTGAACTCTACGAGTCCATTCCTCAAATTAAACAATACAATGCCACCTCAACTAGAATCCAGCAAAATTAAAACTTCCTAAAATGAATTCATCCAAACGTAAAATAAGAGCAAATTTTCTTATCAAATTGAAAATCATGTAATTAAATGCAGTCCAATTTAACCACGAAATCGTGTGAAACAAATGAAGGGTAACACCGCACATCCGTAGATCCACCGAAGGGCGAATCGGACCCTCGATTGAATTCGAATCGTGTCACGCCGCAATCCCGCGCGTTACGTTCCAATTAAAAATCGTCGAAAATAATTCCGTACGTGACGGTGGCCTCCAATTAGAAACGCTCGGGAATTATTTCGAAATAATCGAGCAAACTCCCTCGCAGACCGCGATACTTATCGGGCTCGACCGACGAAAACGGATCGGGAACATTTAATTACGGGCAGAGGCTCGACATTTCGCTGCGACCGAAGCCTGTCCGGTTCGATGCCGGGGTAGAAAAGAAACCGAGGGAAGTGTTATTAAAATCTTCATCGTCCAGCTACATCGATAGAATTTCATTAACGAGTTTCAAAGCAGACACCGCCAAGTGGATTAATTCCGTCGGGCTCTCCGGAAACTTTTGCATCCCTCCTAGTGATATTAAGGAAAGAAAAAAATAGAAGAAGGTAGAAAAAAATGGAAAAAAAGAGGAGCACGGGGGATCGATGTGAATACAAATTGACGTTTCGATGGAAATCCTAGGCTGATACTGCTATAATGAGTTCCCCCGGGGACCGACGGCCTTTTTCGCCGGCCGGAATGAAGCAAATAATCATAATAATAACGGAAATAAAGCACGGCTCTGACGATAATGACTTTGAAGCCGCAAAGAATGTAACGGTGGAACACGAGGAAAAAAGGAGCCGACGGAGAAGCGAAAGGGGATGACGACGACGAATCCGGTGGTCTGACACTGCTTTAATTTTCATTATTCACGTTCAGACAGCCGGAGCTCGACGCTCGCGAAACAACGAGCTGCGAGCGAAGGAACGGCAACGAGGGTTGGTGATCACGATGCCAGCGTTACATCGTGGACAGTCTCCTTTCTTCCCTTTTTCTCTCCCTTCAGAGCATTAATTATTATTTCTGTTCCGCTCTTGAACCGGATTCCTAGAAAATGGAGTTGGAATTTTATATTCTCTAATTACGCCCGTTCAGTGGGGCAAAAACATCTTCACAAGGAATCTCTGAAGAGGACACCCCCGGACAGACCCGAAAATTTTTCACCTCTCCGAACAGAGTTTCTACCCAAAGGGGAAATTCTATCTTTTACTGCTCGATATGTTCTGCAATCGGCAAGTTTCCTTGGTTATTTTCGGTGAATTTTCTTGGAAAATCGAGTACATAGTTTCGCAACGAGTGTGTGTTTGGTATATTTGAAAATGAAGGTGGTTTTTATTGTATATGGTTTGATTGGGTAATTAAAACACGGAACGGTACGATCAGTTTGATAGAAACGTTTGATTTGAATAGAACTGTACTCTTCGATCGTTGAATTGCCATTGTAACTATGTTTGTAGACGTAGTAAATAGGAACTTGTAAGAATTAGAAGGAATAGAAAGGAAATTAAAAGAATCATTTACTGTATTACGCTTTTCTTCTCATAAATATACCTTTTTTCTCCATTATATATTTGTTCGTACACTCTTGAGGTGCATTAATCTTTATCATTTATTATTAATTACACAAATTCTGCATAATTTAAGGACAACTTTTATTGCAGTGTTTTCTAACTGTAAACATTATGATTGTAATTCCTTCGAGATTAGAAACTTCTCAATTAACAAGATAGCCTCTCTAAATTAAAGGTTAATTATAATTTATTTATAACTTAAAAATAATGTTATTCTATATTGATTAAATAAGATGTACATAAAAATTATGTATAAAATTGATGACAAATTGATTATATTAATCTATGATAAAATCATTGCTGGACTTTCTATCCAACAGTTGAAGGGTGCTCTGTCAATAGCGCACATGTACCTGAATATTTTTGAATGACAGCGTACATGTTACAATAGATTTCTATTTTTAAAAGACCATACCAATAGATATTTACATCAATATACAAATCATGAAATCGTAAGTCTTTGCATCGAGTTGTCTGTAACGGAAACTGGTTAACCAACAATATCACGGATAGTTCGACAGTCAACCACCCAAAACGATCAATAGACCAATATGGTTAACCGGACAGTAAAGTTAATCGAATCGGTCAAGGTGCCAATATTCCGTTTCGGAAACTGCAAGGCGAGTTAACACGGCTAGCATGCTAACAGCAGCACGCGATGAAAATTTTAATTACAGTGAAGCCATCACTGTGTAATTATTTTAGACTACGCGATGTATTAATGCAGAAATGAATATTAATTAAACAATAACTGTGTATAAGTAATATGCTATTGCTAATTCAATTATTTAATTCGGTCTCTATTGTGTGATCCAATATATTTACAGAATTTCCAATTTAAAATCTGTTATGCTTTTTTATGCTACGCGTTGTTTGAAATTAGAATTACGACAATTTACAGCACGCAGTTTGATATAAAAAATATGTTTACATTAAACTCTGCGTAGATTTTAATATTAAATTGCAATAGTTTTTATAGGAAACATTCATAAATTTTGTATTAAAAATTATTTATATTGTTATTAATGTAGCCACCTTTAATAGATACATATCGTGTTATAAAATTTACCAAAATAGACAATTGAGCATTGAATAGACGGGCAAAACAAGTCTAAAGAAAAATACGTAAAGTTATTATTAAAATAATGAAAGAAAGATTAAACCAACGAATGTTCTAATATCATTGTTTAACTAAATTCATCCTTATGTTCTGTCTTTTCTTCGACGCTGAGTTAACAACTTTTTCTCTTTATCTTATCAGCGCATAGTGTACAAATATTAACTTAATGAATGCATGGAAAATGTTCATCCATCACTCCCCGGTGAAATGCCGCTAAACACATGTTTTAAGTCTCTCAGTTGGGAGATACTCGAACACTCGACTCTAGAGACACGAGAAAGACCGATCAATAAAGTTCTCGAAGGACTCAGTTAGACATTTAATATCCTAAATGACTTGTTTCCCCTTTATCAAAATAAACTTTCCATTAAAGGTAATTGCGTTTGTTAACTGGAAACGAACGAACAATCCTAAACAATTTATCAATAACGTAAATATATATAAACTCATTTTACTAATGAGTATTTGAGGCCTTTGCGTTGGAAATGTAAATGTAAATAATAAAATTATTTTACATATGTTATTAATTTATTCTTATTAAATTATTTCATTGTTGAGTATTGTCAAATGAAAGAAGAACAATGAAGCAACAAATTCTTTTTCGATTTTCTGTATTTAAATGTTTGCTGCATCATTTTTTATTTTCTAAAGAATTTTGTATTTATTCGAAAATATTCAATGAATTATAAATATATAATGAGGAATAGCTATATAACTGGTAAATAATTGATAATCATATGATGATGATTTTCTTAATTAATAAAAAATGCCTGGAACAATAAAATCAATAATGAATTCATAAACACATAACTTAAAATACATTTATAAGGTAAAAATCAAGCTATTAAACATATATAATCATCTCGATGAAACAGATGAATAAATATGTGTATATTAACTCCATGACAAATATTTGCCGAAGGATTTGTTTACTGTTGAATAGACAAATTCTGAATGAACGAATAGATATGAAAGCATTAATTCAATTATGCGATCGGTCGCACTGTCCGACAGAGGTAGCAAAATAGTTCTATGCGGAGCATTTGACTCACAAAGTGTTAATATATTCATATAACCATTTGATTTCCTATTAATTATTTGCCACGCATATTATTACTAATTATTATCATCTACTTGTATAGCTGAAATCATATTATAACAACGGTGCTTTGTTATAATTATCATTCAGTTTTCTACTACGGGCAATATTCAAATTTTCAAGACGTTTCGCATGGTTTCGAAAGATAGTGACATTTTTGTAATTACAATAATGTATTAATAATGAACTGTTAATATTTATTTATTTATAAGATTTATCTGTTTGTCATTCGATTAACTATAACTTGTAGTGGCAGTAATACACTGGATCATAAAGAGAAAAAATGTTTCGTGCATTTGTATTTCATTTACGTAAAATTTTGAATACTTTTATTTTATAAATACTGAGGAAGGTCAGATCTTTTGAAATTATTTTATAATTGAAAGCTTATTTAGAATGGAGTAACCAGTAAGGTATGAATATTTCTGCAATAAAATACATTTTCAATAACTGATGAAGAACAATAATAGTTGAACAGAAATTTACTTCTGTTGTCTTCATTTTTTTTTAATTTCATTGAAAAATGACACCATTTAACTAAAAATAATGTATGCGAAGCTTCAAGGGAAAGAAATTCTCTTCTACAACTAAATAATTTCAATGTTTCCGACATTTTTTATTAAAGATTTTATTCAGTATTTTTCATATATTATTTTACTGGAATTAAACAAACTTCTCTTGGATTTATCTGTTAGCAAAGCGAAGTAAAACTGAAATACTGTGTTTAAGATGAAATAAGCAAGTAATTTAGAGTAATTCTTTGGAATCTCCATTTAGCTTCCTTTTCATTAAATGTGTACGGGACGGAAAGCAAGTAAATATGTTTCAGTTATTCTGGAGTTGAAATTTTCATGCACAATAGTACTTTTGAAATATACTGTACCACTTCTGAATAGACTCCTCTAATATCCAACCAAACTGATTAATTGTTAATAAAATTATGCATCGCGTACCGGATAGATCTTATTCCTTCAGTTGCATATATCACAGAAAATACTCGCTTGGGAACAGGACTGCCTCGAGACATGTCTCTATCTCCTTTGTAGCCCGTACATTATTAATTAAATCAGCCACCCTACTCAATTAACTTCCAGTGCGTGTTTGAGGAAATAAGTTTAGGATAAACTCTGCAACGCCGGCAGTGAAACTAGGTTACCGAAGCCAACGTGACCTAAATGTGTCATAATTCATCGAGGCTAAATATTATGTTAGACATAATCTAATGTCAATGTATAGAAATATTAAGATACTTAATGAGACGATAAGTTGTTATTTGACGTCGCAAACTTCTGACGCTGTTTCTGCGAAATTGTCAAATCTTATCATTACCGAAAGTAAATATATCAATAACTAACCAGTTAAAGCTATAAGGACAGCATATTTATATCATAAATACTTATATTAAATACTTGTATTAATACTTATATTAAACGTTAAATATTCATATTTATATAACCTTCACTGGTTAGTTATTATATTTAGCATAGTAATGAATAATGAACGCACTTTCAACAACTTATACATTTTTAAGAAGTCACAGAAAGACATTACGTACCTAAGTACTCGTCGCGATTGTGCTAATCATAAAAAATACAACAGTACCATTTGGATCTGCATCTCTTACTTAAGAGGATATAATTCTTTGAAACTTCAAACATCGTTTTTCGAAGATTTTATATTAGCACACTGGCTTCATGAAAAGTTATTACCTTTCACTGCATTAATCAAATACTACTAAGTAATGAAATAAAAAATTTGAAACAAATTTAAGAGATACATTTATTTTCATTGACACTAGAACTATCGCACTATTCAAAATGATCCTATTCAAATGGTTTAGAATTTATATTCCGTTAAGTATCTAAAATTATTTTAAAAATTAATACATTTCACTTACATGTGTATAATGAATATCAGCAGAAATTTAAAACAACATACTCTTATAATTTTCATAAGAATTACGTATTAGTCATATTAAATACTCAATAAGTCTAGCAAGTATCACGTCAATAGCTACATGCTGATCTTTAAAATCTTGAAAAATAAAAAACTGTCGTAGAGAAGGAACCTGCTGTACACAAATTCAGATTTTTTAATTACAATTAAGTAATAAATTACTTTCAAAGTAACTAAAATAATTTTAAGTCATTTTAGCCTAAACTATAATTCAGTAATTTAAATAGATTAATGTAATCTTCTAAGTTAAACCATTTACGGTAATGCATTATTATCGGAATAATTTAGTCGTATTTTGGTTTAATATTCAACACTTTATTAATTATGCTTTAAAATATCTATATCTATTAATAATAATCAACTATGATTACTAATCATACACGAGTAACATGGCACTCTGGGAACTTTATATGTCATTCAAATGCAAGTGATGTGACAGTCAACATGTTAAGGTTCAAATTACAACCTCTATTCACGTAAATTGGCTTGTAATCAGTTCACTGAAGTACACTATGTAAAAAGGAAAAATGGTTTGAGCTTTATGGTTGCAAAGAAATTTTTCCTATGCATCTTTTTTAGGTAAATTGATTGAGCGGAAATTGTCTACCGTTCGAAACTCGGTCGAAATTAGAAAAAATGTTTGTATCGTAAATTATATCCATCTGAAGATCATACGATATAATTTCTATGCCAAATTGTCGAAATTTCATGGAGCGTGAAATTGTATATTCATCAGCATAATACTAAAGCAGTGGTGGGTGAAATTTCAATTGAATAACGGGAAACTAATAATAATAACGAAGAAAAATGTATGCGAATGAATTTGTATTTCTTATCATTGTATAAATTGGATGAAAATATATTAAAATAATTATTAATGTTTTTAAAGTTTTTCGAAGAATTTTTATTTTGAAATTATTGATTCAGAAGTGTAGCCATGATTATTACAATTCTTTACATAATAATCTACACCTGTTCATTATGTACAATGTAACTAATACAGTCACAAAACATTCCTTGTCCGTGATTGATCTCTTATGTAATGATTCCGTCGACATCTTCAAATAATCAGAATTAATTCATTCATTCATCAGATTTCATTTTCATAATGTTTGTTAAATGTTAAATGTTCATTAAATGAACTAAATTAAGCCCTGGCTAATTCTTTATTTATTGTTTCATTGAGTCGTGTAGTTTCCTACAAGAATCATGAGTAGTACAGCTAGTAGTTACAGCTCCTAGGTTCATAGATAATTAAAAAGACGAAACAGCACGTTCCAGGTCACGGAAGTGTTAACAGACGATGAAAGTAGAGTATCAAATTTTATTCTTTTCATTAAAAACTTAGACGGTTTACGACACGATAAATCATTCGAAATGTTCCGACGTATGGTCAATAACGCTAGGCGTATATGACGCTAATACATAGATGTCGGGGCTTAACCCTCCTGTTAGCGAACGATGGGTCACCTGTGACTCGTGTCTTGTGTCTGTTTTATGTCGCAATTCCGATTTAGTGACGCTGTAAATTGACAGAACTCAACGGGCTCGTGAAACTGTATGAAATGCTATATGTATATGCGCAGCAACGATAATAAATACAAAATTATATCGGCAACTTGTTTGAAGTATGTATAACATTTAAGAATGGACGTAAATTTAACCTTTAAATATGGAAATTGAACATTACCAATTAATGTTAAATATCCTCGTTTGTGGCAATTAATAAAACAATTCATTGTATCTATTTGTTTTTACTTATTTAAATATCTTTATATAGCTATAGTATCTACTATATGAAAATTTCACTGGTTTCAAAATTAACGATATTTCAAGAATATTAATAATAATGTGGTATTAAAGAAATTTAAATATGTTTTATTTTTAAAAAAACATAAGAATAGATAATTGAATAAAATACAAATAAGTAGAAACGATATAGCTCGCAGTGTACAGGTCTTTTCTCTTCTCAGATCAACGCAACTCTCTTCAAAATCTCTCGCCATCCGCACTTAAAAATCATTCTCTCCTAAGCATTCTTCTTACTCACACTTCCAACAAATTCTCAAACACACCCCACTCTCACCACCAGGCACTCATCATCCTCGCGTACGCATCCGTCGGAAAAACCCACCAACCCTTGGGCTTGGTCTCCATGAGTCCCTTTCTCTTTTGTCAGTAACTACTCTTAAAAACATATTCAATGTTACATACTTTGTGTAACAATACATAAAAATTTGCTTTTTATAATAATTAACACTAATTTAACAACTGTTGAAATATATGTCTTCCAAGAGTTAATAAATACTGTAGCGACTTCGTCACCACGTTTTTGATTGATTTGTCCGTCCGCGGGTCTCTGTCTTGGATCGGGTATATAACCCCGGTAAAACAGAGGAACGTGGCGGACGGCATTTAAGCATATTTGGAGCATTTTCGGCGCGCGGCATACAACAGTAGACGAGCGACATCCGACTTTCAATTGGAACAGTAGAAAAACGGCATCTAGAGATTCCACTATTAACTGGAGCATCGTCCCGCCGACGCGTTACTCCAAAAAGTACATCGTACAACCGCGCTGTATAAAGATACGAATAAATACCAGATTTTTGATACTTCCGCGAACGCAAAACGTGAGTGTGAATTGTGTTTTACTGTCTCCTCATTACCCTACACTCCACTCCCACAATACATTTGAAACGTACCAAATGCTAGAATTTCATAAGCGGAAGTTAATTACAGCTATTGAATTGAATTAAAATATTATAATTGATTAAATTAAACAGAATACATATAAAATTAAAATATTATAATCGCAATTGATAAATATCAGTAATTAACTGCACCGAATAAAGAGTAAATGTTTCTAACTTATTATAATTTACATTGTTGTCAAAACTAAAAATAATATCATACAAATATAAATGAAAAATAAATAATACAAATTACATTTTGTATTCTTGTGATATATTTTTAATGTACTACATATATTGATGTAATTCTACATGTCTTCACATTTTACATTTTTATCGTTATCATTACAAACAAAGAATAACAGTTTGTTATGCCGATCAAAATCTTCAATGCGAAATTAGAACGATGATCGACATATATAGGTCAAGACACCATAATCTTGGCTTTTCATTTGCTCGAATAGACTTAACAAGTGACTCACAGTGTCAACGCGGCTACGAACTTCGATACATTAAGCACGCGCTATGGCAATGTCCTATATTCGAAGAGCAGGGATCAAAGTTTATGAAGCGACTGCAGAAACCGAATCTTCTTCCTCCATTTTCATAGAATATCTTATACAATTTCGAATCTACTATTATCTCTATATTGGTCTTTAAAAGGCTGTAATTCAACAGTAGAACAAGATATGTATATATTTGAGTTATTTAGCGTTTTGTGCATTTTGTAATATGTAATTTTCTTCCAAGATGATCCCCCATAGAGATGTAAACTTTTTTAAAAAGAAACAATACATGTATATAGGTGGCTTTACCAAAGTAAATTATATGTGGTACACGTCTATAAATTAGATAATTCTATTATCCTCTGAATTATAACATTAAAATAAATCATCATTAACAAATCAATTATTTACGGAAGATTTGAGGACTGCAATTAAAACCAATTCGCAGTTAACTTGTGCAGAAGTTACGTTACTTTTAACCAGTTAATTGCATTCGACGATTATACACGTCATCATAAAAGGCAAAACAGTACGAATTCTTTCAACGATCAATTCTTTATTTTTTTATATAAACGTTCAATTATTCTTCATTTCGCTGTAGTTTTTCATTAGAATGTATTATAGATTCATTTGCCCTTCTCCTGACGAGTATATACTTTATTATTTGATGTTATTGCATGCATAATGAGAACTTTTTCAAGCTAAATTCCACAGTTAACTGGTTAATAGGTCAGGTTGGTTACTGTTCACAGTCGCCAGATAGTCATTATAACAATGCCGGAAATTCCGCTTAACCAAAAACGGCAATAACTTTTCGGGGAAAATTGGATATTGTCTTCGAGCAATAAAGAAGCTGAATATTGCAGTGGAACGATTTTTCATTGCACCGAGAGTCTCTATCTCAACGAAACGGTATCCACTTTCTGATCGAAGTTGAAAACGTAATGTTTTACTGCGTTTTACTGCAGCAAGCGATGGTGAGAGCCACCCTAGTTAGAATTCGACGGAAGTTCCAGGCGAGAGATGCGACTACTAAAGAAAATCGCCGTAACACCGATAATCTAATCAGTCCCGGGAAAGTAACGATCACTTTCAGGGCAATTAACACGTTTGCTACCAATATCATATATTTATTACGATCAGAATTTTACAGTTTGCATGAAAAACTGAAATTAAACAGTTAACGATGAATTATTTATTTTCTCAGATGAACATGTAATTCTTCTTTGTTTCGTTTTGGTTTTTCGTTAAAATATGCGCTAGGTGCATTCGTTCTGTGTTTGACGAATGCACAGTTTATTTTTTGATTTTATTGTGCGCAAAGCGATATTTTTCAAACTAAATTCCACAGTTCACAGGTTAACACGTTGACTATAATGAGAATTTTGAACGTTTCATCTGCTATCTACTTAATTTTTCGTAATGCATTCGTATAATAAATAAGTACCAGAACTGTTTGTAAAATTCTCAACAGAATAGCGTATATATGCCACACGCGTAGCACTCAATTTACTAATACACACCGATAGCGCACAAATGTGCCAATTATTAGCTGTTAAAGTCAGAGCTTTTCCTACACGTAGCCTTCCGATTTATCGTTTCCCGTCGGCGAAGAATTCAGAACGCATGTCGATGTGCCAACAACAGTTACAGAAAGAGATTTTCGAACGTTGAATGCGAATAATATGCAGTTAGGCCGGGTCGGAACAGTTTCGCGTGACTGTTTAGAATGGATTTCAGGTGATTGCGATTCGGGAAATGTACCCGCTGCGTGAAAGCGAGGAATGCGAGATACGAGCGTGTTTGTTCGTGCAAGAGTGTGTGCATGTGTATGTGCGAATGGTTATAAGGATAAAATTGCACGGCGTAGAGCTAGTCGCCAACAGTACTCGTTAGCAACGTGTCGTTAGTCGCTGGTCGTCGCTGAGCATTCCTGTTATTTCGTCCTCGTATTCTTACATTGGCGTTAAATATGGTTCAATTACATTTCAATTAAATAGCATTCGCTTAGTATCTTGTACTTACTTTCTAGACAACGATTTTTAGTTGTCTGCTACGGGGAAACGTTGGAAAATGTATAGAGCGTTGTTCATGAGAGGAGCCCCGGCACGGCACAGGGGTAAGAGGGGTCTCTCGCTAGGGATTTTGTACATGGTTTTCATTGATTATGTGTAACCCTATTGACAAACAGCAAATTAGTATCGAAAATGAAATGAGAAGAGACGAAATCTGACCAATGCGACCCGCATTTCTTTCCGGGCTTTTCTCGTGAACAACGCGGAGTACATACTATGCGCCCCTCACGTTAACACCATCGACCACCAAGCTAAAAGTGTACAGGAGCAAGGGGATTCTTCCACTCAAGATGTTTGGGCTGCTTTGACTTTCGACGCATAGTCATTATTGCCACGCGGCAATAATAACGAAAGTGAGACCGAATTCGACGGAACGAGATGGAACTATAGAGAATTCTGTTTTCTATCGTTACGTCTTACTTTATCGTATTAAATTACCACAAATCATTATGCCTCATCAGTTCGCTATTCTTGTAACTTAGTAAGTTCTTTGTGTGTCAAATTAACGCAATAGTAAAATACTTAATGAGAAATTTATGTACTAACATACTATTTAATTATCTTACAGAAATGTATATTTCTACAGTAAATTTGCTCTACGTGTATAGTAATAATTATTATTTAACGGTAACGATCATTACTCAATAAAAATAATATGTACATATAGAGAGGAAATATTCAACAATTTTTAATTACTATAACTGACAGTAACCCTTATAATTCCCTAATGTCAACGAAATGTTATTTTGGTATTTGCCAAAATATTGATCTGTAATTTTGTAACTTTCATTCTTTTAATCTCAAATATTTATACTTATTATTAGCTATGGAAAAGCGTTCAATAAAAGGGTGAAAAAGTATTTGTTACAAAAAGTGTCCTCGTGTGTCAATTTGTCGCTTATAAATCTTAAATTTTATCAAATTCTTTTGTGACTAACCCAGTGTTTTATGATTGTTATACGACAGTTAGGCATTCGTTAGATAACTCTTCCATGATATAGCTAGACATGTATAGTTTTGAATGTCAAGGAGAAAAGTTGAGAAAAGAAAGAAGAGGTAAACGTATGAAAAATGCAACCAATTACATTACAACAAATTTGCTGCAGAAATATACATTTGAGTAAAATAATTAAATAGTATATTAATATATATTTCGCATTAAGTATTTTACTATTATAACAAAGCACACACGAAAAACTTATTATGTTACGAAAATAGAAATTGATTCGAGGTAATTCAACAACGAATTTTCTTGAATATTTTTTCCTGAGTTTATCCCTAATTTGTTAGAAAAGTCGAATGCTTTTGTTGAGACAATTTGTAATGTACTACATTAGTACATAATTTATGCTCTCCTTGTTTTAAATAAAGAATAACATAAATAAAATCTAGTCTAGTTCTGGTGGAAGCTTCGACATAATACTAAATGAGCACAGTATGCCCATAATCTAATTTACGTAATTTACCCTGTGTAATTAATCGAATATTCTGTAAATTAATCACTAACAGCGTAAATTCACATGAAAATCCGCTGCTTGGACGAATTTTTGTTCAACTTTTGTTATTATCTTTTTATTTATCTAATAATTGGCGTTCAATATTATTGTGCCATTAATTACTGGCTTTACATAAATGTACGAATTAAATACGCTGACAGAATTTACATTGGAAGGTTTCACCTCGAATATATTTTGTGCATTTCCGATAAAGTGAAGGGTATCAAATGAAAATGGCCGGTAGTGTAGGTGAAAAGTGAACCTCGTAAACGCGATCACCTAGATATTTCTGTTATTTATGTGTATATGAAAGATATTTTTTAGTGCTGTCTAAAATAAACAAACAAACGATAAAAAATTCGCTGCAATTCTATATTATTTTTCTATGTTTCTATAAAAAATGGAGAAATGAATTTTAAAAATACATGATGTACATAAATAAAGAATTTTACATATTATTCTAAAATATTTATTTTGCTACTTGAAAATACTTCTCAAATAAATGATATAAGAATGATAACAAGAAATATAATAATAATAATTAAATAAATAATTCATAGAAATATTGCGTTCTCCTACATTAACCTTTTTAAACGTGATTTTGTACAAAATTATGTTCATTTAATAACAATAAAAAATTGACATTCAATGCATCACAAGCAATGACATTGTTTCGAATAAAATGATGATACACAATATGAATATCTATCATAGTTTGAACATTTCGCCAGATATTGAAGTAATAAAACAGTGAACATTACAATATACGCCACATTTCAAAGAAAAATTTACGTTCTAAACTCGCCAATATTGTACAGATAAAAATCAAAGGGTAAACTTAATTTTCCAACTTCGAAGGACTACAAAATCAAAAATGCAAATACTGTGTACTTCTTCTAGAACACGACCCGTATCTGCATTAACGCCGTGAATGAAAGGAATTAGTTTCTTTTCAGCGGAAACGCAGTTCCAAGAAAATTTCATTACAGGAAGGTAAGATAACGAATCCCTTTTAATTACAAGCTGCCCGATACGAAAGAAATTAACTCCCTGTAAAATCCAGTTCTGCAGGATTCTCGGCTTCGACTGGTCTGTAAAGACGACCAATAGGGACACAGGAAGGGAGCACGTTGAAATATCGAGGAATTAAAAGCGGAATTAATTCGCCGCGTCCTCGCCATTACGTTTCCGGCGTGATGTGCAGTATCCACAAAAAAGAGTTAATCCTCGAATGGCGAAAACAGGACGCTAAAGGAACGGATGAAATATTTTAAGGGTTGCAGACCTGATGCTATCACTTTCTAGAAGGTTGTAATTATTCAAGGCTTTTAAAAGTAAGCCATGTACGATAGGAAAGTTTCTTCAACGTTTCGCCATCGTTGCAGTTGGTTTCATCAAGGATCAAACACACGCTGATGATTTTAAGGATATATAATTGTTACTTCCTACGCCACTGCAATAACTATTTACATATATTATTACAGAGAATTCGTCAGCTTCTTTTTCTTTTTTATTATTATTAATTTTATTATTAATTTATTATTAATTTGTTATTAATTATATCAATAATAATGATAATATCAACATTCCTTTTCAGTTTTCCAGATTCCCCATTTCCTGAGGTTATTTTATTCCAGAAATGAAAAACACAGTAAGAACTATTTTCAACCAGGGCCCATCTAGATGTAACTCAGCTTTAAAATAGAGGTATTTATCGGAATCCAATGTAAACGTAACGCGACATAACAATAGTACTCATAAAATAGTAAAGAAAGATCTAATGGACATGAGTGGAATAATTCATATTTTTAAAGTTATAAACAACTTTTTGCTCTGGTTCTATCTATTTTTTCACTGTACGCATGTATCATAATACAAGATTATTGTAATCATGATTTCGTTGTAATCAGGACGAGAAAGAATGATAAAGTGATTTATTGTTTCCATACTTTCTATAAAAATTGTTTGCAATTTTGAAAATGTTTCGTTAGAACTGTGCATATATCTTGCAAAGAACATATATATGAATGAACACCTAGTTTTCTAAGAACAATGCGATGAAGTCTACAATAAACGCCCGTAAATCTACTGTTAAGTTGGCCCATAAGTTTCTTCCACGCTCTACCCGCAATGTTCAGTCTGGCAAAGTTTTCGAGGGATAGGATTATGAGGCTTCCAGAGACGTAGAAGAAGAAAATAAATCAAAATGGATCGTACATAATTCAATAACATGACATAAAACATAATATTCTGTGTATCCATTATGTATTAACCCCCTGTCTTATAATATCGTGTCAGACCCGTGAAAAAAATTTCGAACAAGAATTGGCAATCGTGAACCTTAGTATATTTCTTTGAGTTCAAATTAAATGTTACTTTTCTTAGAACAACATTTTTTATACAAATATTTATTTTTGTTGAAAGTGATAAGTTAGTTAACATGTAGTGTGAAAATATTTAAATGTATTTTATCTGAAAATTTTTATTTCAGTCCTAACAGGTTAAGGAACACAATTAGGATACATACACACCTAAACCTCTTTTTACGCGACAGATACGTTCTCAAAAATTACGCGTAAACAAAATTTGTATAAAAAAACTACAGATTCCAAAAAAAAGCGAAAATTAGTTACAAACTTTCTCGATACCTCACATCTACGGTTAATGTAACGAAAGTCTGTAAATCACATATAGTTTACCATTTATTATTTCTTGACAAAATTATGAATTTTATAATGCGATTCTTATTCTTATTTCAGTTACAAAATACAAATGTAAAAAAATGTAATATTCAGTATTTGTGTGTAAAATTCAGTATTTTCAGAACAATCTCAAAAAGTAAAATTACAAATTTCACAGATAATTTGTGAAAAGTAGTTAATATTTTCAGTACTTCCCGATCACAAAATAACACGTGAACTCAAAAAAAATCAGGGCCACATATTGTCGACGCCTACTTTGAAGACAGATTTTAAATGTCTCAATTGTTAGCCGCGCGAATCCAAACACGACGTAAATCGGTCTAGTTGCATCGATTTGGGGCAAATGAATTTTTTATTTCGTTAATTATATTAAGTCGATAAGAGGTTAAAATAGAAGTTAAGGTTAAAATTATTGCAATTGAAATTTTCTTCATTCCATATTTATATTTAACGCGTACGTTCGATGCCTGACGGACATTGTTTATCCAGTTTCCGTTCATTATATCGATTCTTTGCCTTTGTCAGGCTACGTTCGTGTCAATTCTTGAAAACAAATAGCTTCCTCCTGTTTTCTCTGCTCGATTAAATTCCACTGCTGTATCCCGAAATTGTGGAATTTAAGCGAGCATTACTGTAAGTGAAAGTGGACATCGGCCACGCGAGGGTGGAAAGTAATAGGCTATGTATAAATCAAGGGAGAACGCGTTTCAATCACCGTCAATAGACTTTGGACAAGAGTCTGCCGCTATTTGTTTCTGCGGATATTAGAGAACGAACTCTCGCTGCTTTTAATTAAAAGTGCATTCCTCGAAAGGCCAAACTCTCCGTCGAACGAACGTCTCGAACTCGATCTGAGGGACCTTAGACTTCGCGGGGGCCAAGCCTTTCCTGTTTGCAATTTCTTTTCGATCACCACTTGAACTACTTGGCTTCCTGTAATTAGAATTCTTGACTGAAAGTAGTACGTATAAATCCCTTTTGAGAGTTTGGAAGTAGTTATGAATCGAGAAACGTAAAACAGCCAATTTCACAAATGATTATTGGCTGTTCGGGTAATTTAAACGTGCGTTGCTTGTTTTTTTCATGAAATCACAAAAAATGTACGATTTCATGTTCGTATTGAGTATTTTAAAATTCAACAGGGATTCGTAAATTAAATTAATTAAACTTTCAAATATTGTATAATCATACACGATCTAACTTTCATGTACTAAAAACTTCCATTATTATTTTCCAACAATTCATATCATTTATATCAAGTATGTTAAACATGTTGACTGCCATGATGATCATCGATGAGAGAAACTTCCAAATTACTCGAAAATAATTGCAATAAGAAAATTCACGCCAAATAAATATATTTAGTAACATAAATAAATAAGAAGAAAGAGTATAACACAAATACTATGATACCAAATCGTTAAAAATGATATATAATACCTTATTCCTTTGTTATGATAGAATAAACATTATTATACAAAACGATAAAAATTTTCGATCCGTCAAAATGGTGGATTTCAGTTTTCTTACTTCGCAATTATTGATATCTTAGTACATTCCCGACGGGTGATAACCCGACAAAACGTTTAGCTGAAAACTAGCATACAATTTAGAGTCTGTAGCTGAGTTAAATGTGTATAGGAAACATATTTTTTTGTAATAAAATGTAATCGGTTAAAGAATTTCAAATGACGTAAAGCTACGTTGCCCGTCTGCAAAGGGTTTTAAAACCGTTAAATATCCGAAATGATTAGAAAAAGAAAAGGTTTTACGTCAATACTGCAATCAATATATAAAGAATCCGGGAAAAAATCTACTGTTACCATTTTTATGGGGATTACGTATTAATCATATTAAACGTTCGGTTGTTTCAGTGTTAATATTATATTAAGTTTAACATCAAAACTACCAGACCGATCAAATTAACCCACTTTAGAATTTTTATTTTGCAAGTATTTAAATTATAAAGGTGTTTTTGCCAAAGTTTTTCAATTAAATTCATGTATTTGCACAGATACAAGACTAAGAGACTCTTAGAATCTCAAGAAACGTATTGTTTTAATTTTTATAAAGAATTGAAGACAAGTCGCTCTAATTGCTCGGTAGTTTTAGTGTTAAATTATACATTTTATTGAAACGAATAGTGAATGGCTGATTGTACCCGAAAATTACAACACGAAATGCATGGTAATTCTACATTCGTTAAAATATAACTGATAATTTCGCCATTCGCAATCCCTTGAATTCTACCATCGCCGTAGGAAGGAATCGACTATGCGCGAAACACTAAATACCCAGTTGTGAAAATGCGTTTGAATATTCACGAGTTAATTACGCGATGTGCCTTAATGCGCTGAAAACGTCGAAGTTTAAGGAACGCAGGTTACAGGGAACAGAAGGAAATCCTTTAAAGAACTAATCCGACTACGTGTAAGTGTGTTAACGACGGTAAGAAACGACGGTGTGGAATAGCTGGAGAAACGGGGCACGTTTTTCCGTAACGAACCGGCGGCCCAGAATTTAATTTTGAAAGGACTCTCTGCTACGAGACTCCCCCTCCGCTTGGCTTTATATAATCTGCGTTGTTGTGCATTAGCATTCAGGAGTTCAGATCTTTGGTGAATGATAATGAAATCAACTTATCAAAGGCTCAATGTTTTAAGTGTGATGTCACTTGGAACATTTTCAATCCTTAACATGTTAACTCCTTCTCCTATAATATCGAGTCGGACGAACAGACGAGATAAACATTTTCAACCAAATTCAACGAATCTAAATGTTATTTTTGTTAGAAATGAAACATCATTTGTCTAATATCAAACTTACAAGGAAAGGTATCGAACCCGGAAATTTAAAAAATTATGAAATGTTGTGTGTAAGCAGAGTAAGTCAATCCTAATACATTGTAATTGTTTTCGTATCGAATTTCACTTTGAAGGGGTGAAGCCACCCTTCGAAAAAATGAAAATCCCGTAGATTAACTTAAGAACAATAAGAGATAGCGAAAAGAAATTTAAACGAAAAGTACATTGCTCTTTCACGTCTATGAAATTGTAAAATTAAATTTTCCAAAAAGGTTTGGTGGTGGAGGTATTTTGAAAAATTGTTAATCTATACCTACTCATTCTTAAATCCAACCGTTTGGTGAACAGTTATTCTATCCTTTACAGTCTTCTCAATCAATCAATTACTGAGATTATATATGGCACTATTTCTAGAATCAGTTTTATCTTACAATTTAGTATGGTATAACAGAACATATATGCAACGATATGTATGAATATAATTTTTTTTCATTTTACGATGAAACACAGAATGATTTTTATACCTAGAACTTAACCGACAATGAAAATATTTAAAACGCCCATTTCCTTTGTAAAAATGATATAATTTGTTTTCCATGGTAACAACGTCCTAAAAAAAAGCAAATACATAGAAAAGCTTGTTTGGCAGTGTTCACGCGAGGAAGGTTAAACAAAAATCCCCAGATTAATCCCTGGACTTAATTAAACCATAATTCTGCAGATTTTCCGCCCTCGTGGGATTCGTGGCGCAAAGACCAGGAAATATAACGCTAATTTAAACTAAGGATCCAGGAGGACATTTTTTGGCGCGGCGTAATCCTTGCAATTTCGTCTTAAAAAAGAAAACGGCGGCACGGTGTGTAGAGTCGGGCGGAGAAAAAAACTGGACATGCAGAAGAAATGATTCGCGGATTAGTTAGGGGCGCGTATTGCGAACAGAGCGCGGAACAATGAGACCGCCGCCACGGAATTATAAAAGTCACTGTGAAAAATCGCGGCTCCTTTTGCCCGACCAAGTTTAAACAACAGCAAACGACATAATCCAAGATCTATGAACAATGGATTATATGATTATGCAGTCCAATAAAAGATAAAAACATGGTATGATATTACTCAAAATTACTCGAAAACACATTTGTCCATCCATATGTATGCAGGATGTGACTATGTAGGGAATGGTAGGAATTTGCGTATTTTAATAAATCTAGAGAATTGTTTATTAAAATTAAATGATTAATAATCAGCATATAATATGGTAGATCGCTCGCAATAGACTCCCGTATAACTCTCTTAGACTATCTTCTATCATACTGCCTTGTCACTGAACTCTCACACACTTTTAACAGTCATCCTCAATCACTCTTTCCTTCTCTTCACAAACATGCCTTCTCACTTGCACCCTGTCTTTTATATCCATAGCTAGCATTCTCGCAGTCACGTATACACTTTGCAAATTATGTAATTCTCACAGTTCAGTCGCTCGGTTCCAAACGTTCTTCCTTCAATCACTCGAGATTGTCCTGTCCGCAATCATACTTTCTCTAAATATATCTGCGCCACCCCGTCGCAAGAAACTACCAGCTCACATACCTAAACAGTCGTCCTTAAGAACTAAGAACTGCAATGTAACACACTAAGCATTACAATGTAGTTACTGCGTAGCGACCGATCGACAGACCCTTTGAACTACGGGTGGTCGTTGTCTGCGTCGTCGAGCGCGTTTTCCATCTCTACATATATGATACCCATATTTTACCAAATTAACACGTTGAATACCGATGACCTCCAAACAAATCGAATTATTATAGTTCATTCAAGTAAACGATGATTATTTGAAGACATTTCTATATTATAAGTAATGCTACCTAATGCGGTGACATACAGCTAGAAGGACGTGCAATAATAATAATGCAATTCAATCAAACAATTGAAGAAGAATTCCGAAATATGTTATTTTGAACCACTCGGCAGTTTTACTGCTAAATTTCAATATTTATTTAATCAAATAAATTACAACTACAAGCTTGATATTTTTTTGCCAGACCTCGTAAAGCCGCGGATGCGCGGAGGCATTCCTGTGAGACAAGCCCCGCAGAATTAAATTTCGCGTTCACCGCCACGGGAGCGGTTTCGTTTGCTCGTCCGTATCCTACTTACTTCCGTTCTCTCTCCGCCATTTCCATCACGATCCCTTCGACTCGTATTTCACTTCATTTCGCTAAGAAGTAAACTGAAACTCTACAATAATGTAGACAATTATTCGGAATGATGTAAAAAATTTCATGTTCCACCGTTGTCGGTGGTAAATTATGGTAAATAGGGAAGGAGGATTAACCCTTTACTGGAAAGGCAGCCTCAGGGTATGTAAATCAGAATAAATCAGAGTTTCAATGAAAAAGACGATCGAACGTATTACAATTATTTTAACTTGGGAAATTTATATTCAAATATATAAGGGGAAAGAAATTAATTTCTTAGAAAATTCCAAAGTAAGATAATAAAGTGTAATACTTCATCAATGACTACTAACGAAATTTAATAAAAGAAGAATGAGAAGGATATTTTTAGTATTTTATTGTTTAGATTGATATCAATAAATATAAGATAAACTCATGATTGTATGAAATATAGTTAGTAATTATAAGTTTATAACGTGAATCATAATTATACAAAAATTTTATTGTACACATAACTGTGTACAAAAATTCATTTCGTTTTATGTAGGAGTAAATAAAACGTAAGAAATGAAAACTTGTATACGTGTCCCTGAAATATTTAAATACATATCTACAGAACGTGAACGTTTAAATGGATAAAAAAAGATAAAATATTGTATATATCAAACGTTTAGTGGAGTAAATAAACCAAAATAAATCATTATTTTATTTCAAAAACTACTTTTTAAAGTGTAAATATTTTAAAAGGACATATATTATTTTCACATGATATTAGGTGGTCTCATAATACATGCCGTTCATTTTTCATCCGTATAAAATAATATTTTATTAAAGCAAGAAACATAAACACACCGTGGAACGAACTTATG
The DNA here is from genome assembly GCF_051020985.1 of Nomia melanderi. Classification (NCBI taxonomy): domain Eukaryota; kingdom Metazoa; phylum Arthropoda; class Insecta; order Hymenoptera; family Halictidae; genus Nomia; species Nomia melanderi. Next base: position 4,330,327 of record NC_135009.1, read on the forward strand.
GAATAATCCAATATTAAATATTGTAATATCTTCAATCAATGTTCCTTATGATTTCAATCCATACTCCTCATCATCCTGCGTTCCGCGATGCAAAATTTCCTCAACCTTACACGCTCGGAACACGCGGAAGGAGTAGCTGTGAGAAAACAAGCGTAAGAACAATGTATGAATATACCTCAGCTGCAGTTGTAAATTTATTTTTCTATTTTTTTTTACGACTACCCGTTTCGTAAGCACGTGAGTATGTAGATACACATCGACTCAACGAGTGTAAACTTTTCGTCCTTTATAACACAATGCGTACTTCCCTCGTTGCCGGCTAAGAAATAACCTCGGTTATAAAATAAATACCGTCGCATAACCGTTTTTACCTTATGTAAAATGCATTCGTGGAATTTCGCAGTCCGTTGAACAACCTGTAGCTAATGACTTGTCTAAAAGGAATAAACATGTTGGAATATACGTACACCTAACTCTCGATTTGGAAGAACTCACATCTTACATATGATTCGCTCAGAAGCCAATGCGGTTAAGTGCAGAAAACGAAAATTAATATTTTTCAATACAGAATTATTATAGAACATATTCAGAAACTATAAAAAGAAGGGCTTTCTAAGCTACAAAAAACGAAAAAACGAGTAGATCCTTTAATAATCAAAGAGAATATTATTTGTATAGAAACTTTAATAGTGCATCTATTAAAACTTCAATTGATTTTAAATTCCGTTTACGTATTGCTAAATCAATTTCTTTAGTAATTTCTCAGAGAAACATCTGTTACCTTTTTCATAATTGCAAAAAGAAGAAACCAGTTAATTATAAAATAGATAAAATACAAAAAATCTCGGCGAAAAATTCTGATCCTTTTTGCCAGGTCGATGTGATGGAGCCGCGGCTGTTTCTCCAGGACAATGACCAATAATCTCCAATAATCGGGATGATAAATGGACCTGCAAGTTCTTTCGGTAATTTTTTCCATGTCCAATAACTGTCTGCAACAAATGCCAAGTATCGGGAAAGTTTGATCGCGTTACAGGCGAAAAGCTGCACGCACTGGATTACTTCCGATATTTGGTTCATCGACGAAATTAAATTCTGCTGGTCGACGTGTGCACTTTACGTTGCGCAGTTCCCTGCGTGGAATTGGATTAATGAGAAGTAATGTCGGCTGTTCTGACGTGTGGCAGCCATTCGCGCACTTCTTGAAATTATATTAAAGCTAGAAGTAGCAAACGTTCCGAGCAACTGGCTTGTATTTTCTAATACGTGTTGCGAGAATATGTATTTATTGAGATTTTTATTGGTACGTACAGCGGTACATGTATGAATAAATGAATTTATTTCGAAATTCGACGGACAAACGTCTTTGTGCTCCGAATTATTGTAAAACGTGAAATGTAATTTTGAATTATATTATTCTCTCTTCTATATTGTATGGTACCTTATTTCAAATAATTCAAGACTAAATACGATTAAATATAAATATAATTAAGTACCAAGGAAAGGTATTAAGGAAAAATAATAACTATTCCAGGAAGAAAATAAGTTTACAGCAAATTGCTTTCAAATATTGAAAAACAAATATGTTTAATGATAAATCATAGAAAAGTAATATTTTGTAACCTACTTATATTAAGGAATTTAATTATTTAATTCGTCTCTTTAAAACATTCACTAATTACTAAACATACTAATGCTTCGTATTAAGTGGCTTCTAATTAATATCCAAATATTGGTATGATTGTTTTCAGTTACTAATGAAGTGTTTCGAATCATAACTGATCCATTAAGCTGTTTATTTACCGAAATATTGTAGTGTTCCATATTAGGTACACTACAATATCGTTACTTTATGTGATTGAATTTTATGATCTTTTACAGATTACATACATAATTAACACATGAGTGCAGTAGCTACTATGTAATCCATTAAAGCTGATAATAAACTTATATATAGTAAATGACTTTATTATAATTTTATTGTTTTATTTAGGTAATTATACAATCCATATTGTTGTATATAACTATACTCCATCATTATGCGAACTTAATATTTAATTACTTAAAAAATAAAAACACATTAATTAACCCCATTAAGCTTGTACGAAAACTGACATTGGTTTCTCAGCAACACATACAACAGATAAAAATTAAATTACATAACCTCTTGCAATAAAATATTGTGAGAAAGTTAATTGTGTCACAGAAACTATATTTCATTTGCATGACGATCAGATAAAATTATATTTTCATTACGCTGTAATTTCGATGTTCCTTAATTTCTCGAAACGGGAATTTCTCGGGACTACTTGTCTCGACAATAACGTTTTAGTTAGCAAAATCACAGAAATTGCGTTCAGGTCGACAAAATTTTGTCTGAAGCAAAGGGAACAATGAATATCCCTAAAAGTTAATTAACTTCTCGCGTGCGCTGCTACAACATCTGTTTCTGTAGCGAAAGAAGTTTCAGAATTAATGTGACAGAGGACTAGAGTATCGTTCGTAATACCAAAAATCTTCTATTACGTTACAACTGAAAGTTCCTTGAATTCCTACAACACAGAGAAAATTATATAAACAAAGCATATACCATTAAAATTGTAACTTGCACTCAATTTCTTTTGAGTTCCGAACTTGAATGTACACATGGGTAAAGAGTGCTGTTCTGTCAGCCATTATAATATTAACAACAATAAACTGTCAAAATTTTTTCTAAGTAGTAATAATCATCCGAGTTATAAATATAAATATTTATATCCGAAATATAAATGTAAATCTAAAAAATATACAAGATATAAATAGTTTTCGTGTTAACATAAAATGTATTGCTAGCGAATTGAAAACGCTAAAAGTTATTATAGACTTTTTCTGTTTCTTCCTGTATTCACTGTAGTTTTAAAATGAAATTATTTATTCTTTTAATCATTTCGGATATTCAACACATTTCAAATATCACTAATTACAAAATACAAAAACCAAAACTCTTTTGACAAGTGCGATAGTTCTAGTGTTAAACTGTATTTCTATATATAGAAGAACGTCGATTATCAAAATTAATGTGTAACAAATCCGTCCAAATAAACGATTTTTCGATTTTATGAACATAGATTCATCACAAATGAAAGCTTTCAAATGTACGTTCATCCTTTCTGTATGCGTTTAGTAATATTTACAAATACAAATGAAATCCAATCACACGCATTAATCCCTTAACCTATGATTTATTTTACAACTGCACCAGAAAGAATTACTTTGTTATTAATAATTTACTAGAAACAAAGGAGAATTCCATATTCATCTATATTCACGTTTACTTTAAAGTGTACAAGTTGATAACAGAAATATAATATTTAATTTACACTCAAGAAAATTCAAATTTATGTATTCTTGTTCATTTCAATTTGAAACCTTCTAAGTAATTCTAGTGTTAAAACATACTGTATATCAGGTAATATAAAATTCTACAAACGGAACACCTTATACTCTACAGTCGCACGAACAGGACACAGTAACTCTGTATTTTCATGTGTATTTAAAAATGGCGCAGACAGTTCGCAAATTTCTGTCTCGAAAGCAGCACCCCAAACTATCCGTGCGCATGACGGGAATTGTAAACCGCTGTGCGGTAACAATATTCATAAAATTCAATGCGCCCACATGCAAGCATGCCGCGACCAATTTACAGGATCGCAAAACAGAGGAAGAAAACCGGAAATGCGGCTCGGAACCTCGAACGCAACATTTTACAACAATAGGATTGTTTGAATGGCAACATGCTAAAAACAGAGAATACTCATGGAATAATAAAAGTAAATTTGAAAACGTTACTCAGATTTTAATTAAACAGATTTTTATTTAGCTTCAATGTGATTAATAAATTTCCTTGGATTTACGAAAATGTTACACACATGCGATTATATATTTAACATTGTTTGCTTTAATTAATATAATCATACAATATAATACAATGAAAAAATGTATGTAATTTTATCATGAATAAATATATCTAAACGTATAACGAACTTACACAATCCATTCTTTTGTGCTGCAAATGCCATCAACAACTTTTTAGCCACACAATTTTTTATTAATCATAAAATTTCTAAATTTAACCCTTCACACTCGTATGTCATGCCAGAAATGACAATACAAATTTCTTATAAAACGTTGAAAATTGTTTAAACAGGTACCACACTTTAGAAAATTATAAAGATTAAAACTTATTATAATAATACTAAATAAAATAAATATAAAACGTTGAATTCTATTTACCACTGTAAATTACTCTAAATCATTTCCCTAAAAATAAATACAAGTTTATGCCCAACAACATTAAAAATAAATCAAGTGCAAAGGGTTAATACTAGAACTACCGAGTGCTTAGGTTGTCTTTTCAAATTTCTTTATGAAAGCTAAAAGCGTGAAATTATTAAAATTTCAATTGGTCTATATTTCAATTTAGGTATTAGCTTTAATTATTTCTTAAAGAAGTGTTTATACGCTTGCAGTAATTGTAAAAGAAGAAATTAGGAATTGGTCATTTTGACCCATTTGGTAGTATTAATAATCACTAATGAATTTCATAATTTCTCCACCAAATTCTCGCTATCCAATGAAATATTGTGTACAAAATTTTCAAAATTTCTAAATTCAATAATCACTCATCCATTTTCTAATCTCCATTCGCATTTCATCCAAACAACGTTCGTTATCCGATAAAATTATGTGTGCAGGGAATTCAGTTCACCGTACAACGAAAAACAGAAATTCCACTGTTGCAGGGCCATGTTTATGTTAGTCCGATCGTCGGTGAAAAATCAAAAGGTACGCTCGAAACCGCAGGCAATAAAAGCGCCTCGCTTATTACCATTGCAAACGCAAACCGCACACAGCCGAAAACATTACGGACAAAACGCGCTGGTTCATTCGGTGTGGCATGGCGCGCACGCGAAGAAATTTATCGTTCGAGCATCGCGTAACGTGATCCAAAAACGCCGGTCTAATCCCTCCTCTAAACGTGTCCGTTTTCAAGCCGATACAAACAAATAAAAATTTAACAGCCAGGTTTTAAACCGACCATTTTTTTTCCCGCCGAGCATTCGACGCAGATTTAATGTGGATTTAAACTGACCGGAATATCACACTGACGAAAATTCGGCCTTTGCACTCGGAAATTTCCTCTTTATATACTTTCAATCGGAATTTCGACCTTCGCGTTTTCTACCGGAGAATTTCGACGAATTTAATGTATTACATCGTATAATATAAAATGTCGGATTTTTCTTACTCATAAATGTTTACACTCATATTATTCTTATTCTTTTGTTTTTCTTATAACCTCTTAACCCCTTGCCTTATAATAACGTATCGGACTCGTAGTGAAGATTTTAATAGAATTTAATAAATACAAATGTTATTCAATTTTTTTTATTGTAAATTGAATATTATTCTTCTATTGTCAATTATTATTGTTTAGAGCAAACTTATACATAGAATATGCTCAGAATTTTTGTCTCTTTTAAATAAATTATTAATAAACGAGTAGGCTCGTCTAATAAACAGCAACAGCATATATATACAGCAACAGTATCAACTATATAACGAAAATTTCACTAGTTTCAAAATGCACAATATTTCATGTAAAGCTCTATAAGACCGCACCTTCATACTTAAAGGTTAAAGCAAGGGTTGGTTCCTCGGAGCCAGCCTTACACTCTAAAGACATGTCCCGGAAAACTTGCACGAAATCCGTGCAATGAATAAGTATAGTTTGGAGATGATTTGATATCTAGCAAAACCGCACAAGAGCAAGATGTGTCTTATTAATATACAGTTTTATCATTTTGATTGGTTACATATAACTGTAATGGCGAACAGTAAATAGATATTATGTACTTATTACTAAACAACAATTTCTGTCAAAAATGTAAACCTAAAGCACAGATGTATAACGAATTATACTCACTTATATGAAAATCACTTATCATTAATCTATTGCATTTCAAGTTTCGGTAAACTAGTCGAAAGTTAAAATTGTAAATCGCGGCTTATGCGACGTAAAGCGATTAGTGGTAAGCCCATTTCAGCGAATAGGGTTAAGAAAATGAAGGAGTAGAAACGATTGGTGTATCCGAGGAAAAGACAACACGAGGACAGCAGAAATCTGAAATAATTTGGACCAACTCACGGACACTCAACCCGCATTGGCATTTTCCCCGAAAGTCAATAAAGACGCGTACGAACACGGCGTGGAAACCAGTCCAGAAGAGTACGAGGATGGAAGTACGGTTGTAGCTGGAGGTCCTTTCACAGCCCCTAACACGAAACCGCACTCCGGCGGCATTTGCGTTTTAACGTGCAACGCTTTTACTCCGGCCAAATCGCCCCCTTTCTCGTTCCATCCCGCCATTGCTGGCTGATCCTCCGATTATTCGATTTATTTTAACTTGTTTTCAACTGGTTTCCAGCCTGCACCGTTTTTCACCTACAAAACGCAACATCAAACAGCCACTCGTTACGTCCACCGAACGCGAACCCTCGAGAAACGATCATTTAAAGGGTTGCATTATCTTTAAACGGTTAAAGAAAATATATATAATTAATTATACTAATATTCGAGGGGATTGAGAAGAAATTAATTAACATAGGTCCTAAAATCAATTCTTTCAATGAAAAACACTGATGTTTCCCTTCAGATTTGTAAAAAATGTGCATTCTTTTTTGTTTGAATATAAAAATAGATAAAATATATAAAGAGAAATAATTTTGATAATACATACATTTACATATGTATATTAATATAAAATAATAGCAATGTAAAATTGTCAGATACAAATATACTGTTAACACGTCAATGTACAATTTGTTCCCATAACAGTGCTCATCAAAATGATATTATTATTAATTATTAGCGGGAACGTAAAGAAATTTTACGTTCATTGTAAGTATATTTCCAATTTGCATGTAATATTAACCCCTTGTCCTATGATTTCTTTTCGTACATTGAGAAAATAAGAGAAAAACTCTAGGCATGTTGTGTCAACGTTTACTCCAAAATATAGTTAGTAATAAAACAGGAATAATATTTCATTTGAATTCAAACAAATTGAATAATATTTATGTTTGTTAAATTCTATTTAAAATCTTCATTACGAGTCTGATATGATATTATAAGGTAAGGGGTTAAAACATAATAAAATAATGTTCCTTTTTAATCCATGTGCATTGAATAATGCTAGTTTGCACTAAATTAAGTTAAAAATTTTCACTATTAGTCTTATTCATCATAAAAATTCAAGTGATTAATATACATTTTCTGTGAATTTACATTGTTAATAACATTTAGGCGAATTAAAAAACGCCAGGAGTAATTTAGATTCGCTAACAATCCTCTTCAATACGCTGCACGAGTTTGTCAACATTATCTACTGCAGTATTATAAGCAAAAAACTTTACAAAAAAAGCTAGTACAGCACAAAAACTGCTGTAACTTGGAAATAAGGTCAGGGAGGCCAAACGTTAAATAAACTTTTATTATTTCCGCGTGCAGAATTCACTACTGTCATTCTGCCCACATTTTATAGCACACACTGCGCCAAAAATAGAAACATTATACAAAAATGTTACTTTACAGGATTTAACATTTCAAATAAATAAATAAGTACTAATAATGAAATAAATAAATAAAATCAAACTTTTAAATAGTTCATAATTAAATTGCTCACATCTCCAATGGCAAAAATCATTATCACCAAATTGTTCTAAACAAAATCGAAATTACGGAGCAATTAATTGTACTTATAATTATTTAGTTTCTTTTTCAACAAATATTCATTGACAATGAGAAATTATCAGAAAAAGTGTTGTTGAAGAATTATATTAAAAGAAATTATACTGTTTGTTCAATCATGTAAAGCACAATAAAATAATGTTCGCAATAAAATATCTTATAGTCACTAGATTATTTTAAATATAGATACTAACAATATTTATAAACGAAATATATTTTCATTAAACTACATTTTAACAACTGAAAGTGGTTGATTAGTCGTATACTTACTTAAACTTCTATATAAAACGTCTAATAACGTAAGAAAAGTTTGGTTACATCGCTTGTCACAGTTTCTAACATCATTCCAGTAATTAATGTACGACTCAACTATGATTAATGTCTCTTCATCGTCGTAGGAAAGCCTGTTGTTCAATATTCTGAGAGAGGTGGAAATAAATTATCCGACGAACCCGGTGTGTATCACAACTAGCACGGGAATAACTAATAAGAAGTGGTGGACCCTAATGAATTCACTGTTGTTCCTCTGTTCTGTTTTCATACGGCAGGCGTTAGTGAGTTATACAACTTAAATAAAATGAAACGAGTACCACGTGAAGTTTTTATTCGCCGAGGTCACTCCCGTAACAAGAAAATGAAATTTAAGAGAATTTAGTAACGCTAGGCGCATCTCTCGATCCGGCGAAAATGATTTTTCAGCGAATCTACTGTTTCAGAGCGCTCGTATCTAATTTCGAGGTAAACACGCTCCCCTGAGTTTATTCATAAACGTGTAACTGATATACGTATCTAAGTACATATTAGCCTATTACGCATAATTACCAATATATACCCATTGTCAGAATAATTTGAAACTTATCAATTAGTTCACTTTCGAAATTTAATTAACATCAGATGAACTTATACCTTCGTCAATCATTATTTACTAATTTGCTGTTATTTAGTGTTCTAACAAAACATTGCATCTAATAAACAAATTCCCTCGGTACAAAACGTAACTTCTTTTTTTTAACGAAATTTTATTTTTTAAAGGAGAAATGAACTTTTCAATGCAGTAACTTAAAATTTGTAACTTTGTTGATTGATTGTTACTGGAAGACATATTTTTTCTATAAATAAGAAATTTGAGACAATTATATTCCTTTATACCTTGAAAACATAAAAAAGATGTACAAGAAACATCTTCATACGTTTTACATCTATAATTTAATTTTCAAGATCGATAACAGCTCCAATAAAAATCAATTACACTGAAACTGCTTTTCCGTTGCATGCTATTGGAAACGAACCATTTGTATAAATTTAAAAGGGTAGCAAAATATTGAAATTATTGATAATATATTTGTTTGAATGAAATGTTGTACCTAGTTTCAAAATTATTTTCGAAAAATATCCTCAAATTTCATTGAGCATCAGTAAAGAATATACAGTAAAGTAAACAATATAAACGATACTTATTTTACAAAAAATTGAAATTCATACATACGCGACTTTTTTTAATAAATTTGCTACGTTTGAAATATTAAAGAAGAAATTTATAAACTGATACAAAATATAATGATTTATTTTCTACATAGAAAAATTTATATCACAGTTAAATATAATTCGTTCGTTTCAACAAGTTAGCTTATTTGCAGATTTTTCAAAGCATAGTTATTAAAAAATATAGAACTGTCTAATCAATATATTTTTAGAGATAAACAACTTCTATTATAAAAATTTAATTAATATTACTAATAAATAGGTAATAATTACCAGCATTTTCCCTTATATCCTTATAATTAATAATAACATTAATAATCACAGATTTTACTCAAATAAATATTATGTTGCCCTATGAATCTACGTAATTTCTTACGAACCATAAACTGTTTATTTTCAAAAGTATTTAGTACCATTTTATTCATTGTGTCTTCGATATTAAAGTTTGCGACCTTTTCCCATTACTTTGACAATTTCCTAAGCCGAAGTCTGAACCGACAGTTTCTAACACAAATCAATTTCAAAATCAGTTTTGTAATCCGGTATTATTGGAAAAGGAAATTCTGAGCGAAGCGTTTTGCAGCGCACGAAAAAGGTGGTAATCCAGAGGAAAGTCCAGCGAGTAGGAAGAATGCTGGAAAACCTCCATCCAAGGTCTTGAAGAACCATTTTTATTAAGTTTGATACGTGGATTGAAGTGCTGTCCGAGATGCTCGTTTTTATTTATCTGCGATTCTATAGTTTTCAACTGAATGCTGTCTTGTCAGTACAACAAAATGGAGACATTAACACTACGTTTACGGACGTTTGTTATACAATTTTTCTTATTGTTCCTAGAAAAATTGATATTCGTTCGCTTAGTTGTTGGGAATTAGGGATTTAAAAACAAACTATTAGGAGACATATTCGCGTACACCTGACTCTCGGTATACACGAAAATCCAATCCACGTGAATTCGTTTTACACGAATGAACATTGCGTATAATGTTACGTGGCAAAATAGTAAAATTCAAAACTCAACATCAAAGTGTTGAAATGGAATATCTCTGTTCTTTGATTCATATATAATATATAATAACTATACATGATACGTTGAAATAGAATATCTCTATCCTTTGATTCATATATTATTTATATTTATGTTAATCGTAAAAAATTTCAACAATATTTCGTTAGAACATAATAAATACATGTAACAAAGCTACTATTCGAGTACAAAGGGTCGACTTATTACGTGCATCAAGATGAACTATAGCAACTATGATATTTATCACTCCACCTGCTGAATGCACCGAATCGGTATAGTCTGGTCAATTGTGATCGAAACACGATTGACAACAATACTAGTTCCTATTTTTATAAAAAAAATTTCAAGAAACAGTGTTTAAACTGGATTTTCTTCTGTATAGTAAATTAAAAATAATTTTATTTTCATATTCCTTTTTTCAATTTAATGATACAGTTTCCAACTTTCATTTTAACATAGTTCAAAATCTTTTACAACCTCTGAAGAAAAAAATCGTCGTCGTCGTCAAAAAAAAAAAAAAACAAAAAGAAAGTAAAGAAATGATTTATTCCAGCGAACAATTGAAATGAATTTAATAAGTTACTGTTCGCATGCGAATTATATTTACGAATCATGTTTAAATAGCTCGTTACATATTTCACGCAAGCTGGACTGTCCGACCACTCCACTTTCATCGTCGCATACGAAATTCTTCGGTAACGGTTTGCGGAATGATGCGTTACTTAATTTATTGAACGGGAGTCGAATAGAAACAACTGGTTATCGATGAAAATTGATGTTCGTTTGCCATGCATTTTATTCGCTGTGTATGGCTTAACGGGCAACGATTACAGTGATTTATCGCAGTGAGTACGCTCCTCCACCGTTTGAAATCCATTTCTGCTTGTCTAACCGACATATAAATTCCGATATGATGCTTACACAATTATTTGCAATACCTGCGAATGCGTAAATGACTATTCCGTTTAATCTGATACAGGTGAGGATGAAGGATTTTATTTTTATCGTTGCTGAATTTCATGATATAACATTGATATGCAATTAGTGATGCCTGTAATTGTACGATTTAATGTTCGCTGGAGATTTATTTATACATGAGTTTTATTCTGTGGTTAAAATTCCTTGGTATTTCAATATTGTTACTTAATCATTTTGCTCCAGTATCTTTTTATTGTGCTATCTCGAATGTCTTTAACACTAAAACTACGGAGCAATTATAGTGACTTATTTCCAATTTTTTATAAAAATTGGGACAATACGTTTCTTAGGATCCGAGGGGTCTGTTAGTCTTGTATCTGTACGAGTATACCAATTTAATAAAAAATCTTTCGCAAAAACGCCTTCATAAAAAGTACTTGCAAAATAAAAATCCTGAAGTGGGACAATCTAACCAGTCTTGTAGTTTTAATGTTAGTCTCAACAAAAAAGTATGTTTTATTGAACTTTTTTTCTAATTTATATAACTTCAGTGGAATCACTGTATGCCTGAAATATCGCGTTTTGAAATTATTTCCTCGAACTCTTAAGATCATTGTATTCTGACTTCTACTAGGTAATTAGCCATATTAATAAAAAACTGTAAAATGTTTACAAAATCGAGCGATGAACTTCGAAACATTCATTGTTTGTTTTATTAAACGATAACATTTTTTTTTTATTTGGTATCGTTGTAATGTCTCTTTGGATTGGTTGAAATGAAATTTATCTGTTTCAAAATATTTATTTTCATTGATATAATTTATTAAATGATTATCCAATTGTAACAATTATATAAAGTTTATTTCAGAAAATACTTCGTTTCATCACATATATAGTACATTCAAGAAAATAGAACAATCCAAAATAATAATTTAATATCAATATAAATTAATAATTGTAGTCTTAACACGTTTCTGTAATCATACTTATCAATTCGGAATATTTTATATCAACTTGAATCTTTATATACGTGTTTCCCATTACAAAAACCAAGTCCTGATGAAATAAGCATTGCGCCGACAGCGCATGTACAATGTAAAATCCGACAATCCAGAGCATCTTCCACCTTCGTAGTTTCCTATTTGTACATTTCACGGTGTACTTGCGCGGTTCGTTTACGAATATCAGTATGACGATGCGGTAACGCGAATAAAATGGTATACACGGGAACGACGAAACACGGTGAACGTTATCGAAGAATTTCCACAGGCATCAGGTTGAGGCGAAACTGTGGCAACACGTATTTATAAGTTTCAAAAGTACCACAGTGCGCCGTGTGATTAGAGAAAATCGGTACACGTCTGGCACGATCGTAACGCGTTATATTCAGAACTTTTGGAAAACGATTTTAATCGGTGTACTCTGAAATACGGGCGAGCAGCAAAGTTTTACGTTTCTTTCCGCTCGTTTGATTCCTTCCTAGACTGGTCGACACGTTTTTGCACTGTAAGACGTTAGCGAGAAGCCGTTAAAATAATTCCTTTAACTGTGACACATGTTACTCCACACACACATATATATATATATAAATTTAAACTAAAAAATATATGTTCACATTAAGTATTTTCTTAAATTAAATAATCTAAATTAGAAATAACTACACTTTTAATTGCCCTATTTTAGAACTATTCGAGTGATTTTATTTTCTCTTTTACTAGACTGAGGTTAATTCAACTTATTAAACATTTAAAAGTTTTAATTTAACACTTGAATGAATGTTAAGTACTTACACTGTAAATTTTAGCGATTTATTGATCATGAATAAGTAAGCCATACTAAAGTGGAAACTGAGTAAGGAATAATGAAGTCTCTGTGTTATTCTTAATCCCATTGATCGTGGACGATTGAAATAATCTTTTCTTCAGTTCCGGTTTTCCCTAAAAACTCTGTGAAAACTGCGAAGTATAGATATTGTTTCGTACAAGTTGATAAAATAATAATAATAGTAATAAATAAATAAGTTAATTAATATCTCGAAAGTGTTAAATATACGAAATGATTTTAGAAATTCATAGCTTCACTTGAATACTACAGTGGATATATGAAGAAATCAAACAAAAATATATTGTTACAATTTTTATAAGGATTACATATGAATCAAATTAAACGCTCAGTAGTTGTAACGTTAATTTGGAAATTAATCTCTTAAATGAAACACATGTGGCTTTAAAATTAATTTACTATCAACGAAAAATTACCTGGATCTACAGCTTTCTCATTGACATTACATAGTGTGTTCAACTGCTGCAAAAATGATGTAAATTGTACATAAAAAAAAAGGCAACGGGAATATACTGCAAGTACATATATGGATGTCGCGTGACCCATTTTTTCAAACGCATTCAAAATTCAAATGGGCCGAAACCATTTCATAGGTCGATTAAAATAACGTTCACATATTCATAAATCCAAATGAATAGCAAATTCCGATACTGAGAGAAGGGCGAATAACTCTCTAACGAGGCAAATATTGAAATGGACGAATTATCAGTGATTAAATCGTACACGTTAAGAACCCGCAATTTCATTCAGTATAATGAATTCGCATTAACACTTTAACTGGCAAAATTTCACTTGAAAAAAATTAAATTCGTCCGAATGCGCCTTTTTCGAAATTCTTTTCCCTCTATCACTCTTGAACCGTGTACTTTTCAAGATAAATTTAATCTCGCACTTTATCAAAGGCATACATTACAGAACCATAAAATTGGGATTGGAAAAGCTCAAGACTATTCAAATATTCAAGTACATACTTATGGAATAATTGTAATTTTATGATTATTACTTTTTATGCTCTGAGAAAACTGGTGCAAAATGCAACGTATTAACTGAAGCTTCCACTTTATTCATTTTTGTGTAAACGAAAGTAGGAGAAAGTCCTAATTAAAGTAGAAAATGTTGAAGGATAGGTGGATCTGAAGCTGAAACCTTAAATCGTTCAGAAAAGTTATGTTATACAAAAATCACAATGTGTTTTCTTCTGCACAGAGTGTTCTATTTTAGTATATTAATGCTATTATTTCTGGAACTATTTGTTATTTAAAAAATGTCTCTAATGCAATTTTTTTCTGTTTTGATGGATTTTTGCCGTAGATAGGTTATCACTGTTTTCTAAAGAATAATCTATTGCACCGATTGATAGAAAAATATTTATTGAGAATGTAGTAATAAATAAATATTTCTTACACACGTCCATATAAAGACAAGCTAATAATAAATGTATTAAACTATTACTCTCTCAAAATAGACAGAATTACACTTAGGATATTTGCTAGATAACGAATAGTTTTGCACACAATTACATGTATAGATTAAAATAATATACCCTGTATTATTATACATAAAACTTTTTAAATAATGCTAGTTAAAGAAATGTGTATAACTTTTCTATTTTACTCTGAAATATTTATGTCAATATATACAATCCTGTAAAACATTTATTAATCAGGTATAAAATCACTGTTGAAACTGAACTCGTACAATAGATTAAAGTGCTAATGTACAAAGTTAACTTAGAACAAGAAGGAAATGATTTAAGTTGAAAGTTCAATAAATAACTTTTATTTAGGAAAGTTAACAGTTTCATTCAGCCTCCGCTCAAGACCTACTACTGCTCTACATAAAGTTCGTGAGAAAATATATGATTCTAGCCCCGCAATTTATATGAACTGAAAACACCCAAGTAAGTATAGATTAAGAGTAGGCCATGTTAACCTAACACATTCGTTCCTTATCATCAAATCAAATCCAACTATGTATGTACATACCTATACTTATTGTACATATAAGATATGATTAACCCCTTACCGCATAATATCGAGTCAGACTCGTAAGGAAGTTCCCAAACGGAAGTTACAAAAATGAAATATCACTCAATTATGTTGGGTTCAAATTAAACACTATTTTTCATTAAATACTATTATTATTTAATGGAATTTTTCATGAAATACGACAATTTTTTAACACTATTAATTATTGTTTTAAAATATTATTGTTAAATATGTTTTTAAATATTATTACTTGTGTTATGAAATAAAAATGGACATAGATGAATTGAGAATTTTTCTTTGTTTTATGATAAATTATTAACGACAAAATTATTCTAGTGAGCACAGTTATGAAAGAAATCATACGACAAAGGGATAAAATGTTCAGAGACATAATTTGCAAAATGTGATACATGAAACTTTAGAATCTGAAACATGAGAATATCGTTCTCTGTTGCTTATTCTACAAATCCACCGAGTTTCACTATTGAATCGAGTTAGCGTTTATTTGACGAGGACGTGCAATCTGCAAGTTTTATTAATAAATAATTCTCATGAAAATTCTCGTGAAAAATCTCCCTTTTACATTAACCCCTTAAAACTTGCAGTACGATTTTTTTCGTTGTTTTGAAAATGTGTTTACTAGTAACTTAACACCAGGTTTAGGGACATTTATTGTACAGTTTATTTTAGTTTTCCTAGAACAATTGATGTTTGTTCATTTAAATCTCAGAAATTAGAGATATAAGAATAGACGATTATAATTCGTGCAATCGTACCAATCAACATCGACGTAAACATTTCATAAATAATGTTTACAAAATCCAATAAGTGTCAAATCGACGCGTTCTGTAAGCCTAGTGTTAACCAGTTAACTGTGCTTGACGAGTATACACGTGAGCTTAAAGCTTAAGTATTATTCATGTTTGTTAAATCTAGATGAAATATTAATCTGTTATCATCAATTGTTACCATTCGAAGCAAAAGTAGACATTGAATAAGCATCAGAATTTTTTCTGTTCCTATTAAATTACTAACGATAAAGTAGCTGCGTCGATCATAGTTAAGAAATAAATCTTAGAGCAAGTGGTTAAAGCTTAATTAAAAAAAGAAAAGCACAGACTATCAGTTTCGAAATCGAACGAATACATCGTTCACATGCCTGACTGACTTGTCAGCGACAAGTGTTAATAACAGGATGAAACGCGAAAGGCGCGAAACTATGACGATGCTGTACGCGCAGGTAAATTTGACAGGTAATACGAGGAGAAACGGACTTATCTTGTACACGCCTCTTCCTTGCATATAAACGCGAACGCGGATGCAAAACGCGGTTTCCAGCAGTCATGGTCGCTCGATTTGAACACCAGATGCAGGTCATAGACTGAGTAGTTAGCTACTGAATTGCAATAGGAGCTTTTTACATTTGACCCGAATCGAGGTCGGCATACAAATACGAAACGGCGCACATAATATTTTCATGAAACATCTAATACGACCCACCTCAAATATGTTATACCTTTCACCTTTCGCGTTTCTACGTCACTGTTTGTGGTCCTTTGCTTAAATTTCAATTTAGTTCTCTTAAACAGTTGTACTTAACGCCATAAAGGATATTTATTCGTGACGATAAAGAATTCTGTGTGTGAATGTCAATTCCTAATGATTGCAAACTTGTTATTAGCATCTGTAGAATGTTTCATGAACAATTACCGATTCGTAGATAAACATTTGGTGTTTGCATTCCCTTCTCTTAATACTGAAACTACCAGACGGGTCCAAATGAGCCATTACTGATTTCATCTTTTTACAATTATTAAAAACGTAACAAATATTTCTTTGAGAAATTATTAAAGAAATAGATTTAGCAATACGCAAACTGAACTGTAAATAAATTAAAGTCTCAATAGATGCATTATTGGAGTTTCTATAGAGGAATTTCAAAAAGTCAATTTAACTGCTCGATATTTTAGTGTTACATTCGCGATCACGATGAAATTTTAAATACTCTTATTGTGGACCATTCCTTCCTTGCAATTGTTTCGCGTAATATATTACTCATGTAATTTTTTCACATTTAAGACATAGTGAATAAACCAAACGAAGCATTTTACATAAATGTCATATACACTGTCGGTCGAAAGCTTGAAACCAATACGTCGGATAAATGAGAACCTTGCATTTTTTGTAAACAACATTTATGGCGAATTTTTGTGTATGATAAAGGAATATGTACATATGTGATTAGTAAAATATAAAGATATATAATGTTTCTCATTTAATTTTATATATTAATAAGACATATAATTTTTAATTTGTAACGTTACATGTCAAGTGATTTCAAACTTTCGACCAGCAGTATATGTATGATATTTTTATATTACCAAAGCGACAATAGGATATGCCATTCGCCAAATATATGTCAAAGAGTTAACAGTTAACCCTTTGACCTACAATATCGTGTCGCATTCGCACAGAAAATTTTAAACTGAATTTGAGAAATCTAAATGTTATTTATGTTCTTTAAATATAAATTAAATATTGCTTCTCTATTGTCGATCGTTAAGAGTTGAAGCAAACGTAAACATAAAATAAGTATCAACATTTTTTCTTTTCCTAATAAACTATGATCAATAAAGTAGTTGTGTCAATTATACTTAAGAAATAAATCATAGGACCAGAGGTTAATATCATAGCAACGGTAATCAACAGCGTGACACGTATCTAACTGTATATAACACGTGTGACACATATGTAATGTCAGATTGCGAACATGCAATGATCGATGTGCGTTCTTTTAAATTAAACTTAATGAAATATACCGGAAGAAAAGAAAAATATATACAAAAGAAAATTTCACAGACTTACTTTTCGTGCCAACTTTTTTAGTTAATAATATTATTAAAAATGAAATTAGAGAACAAACAATAATTGGTCTATAATAAAGTTAGAACCGAAAGAAGAAAATTTGAAACGCGAAATAAATAATATACTTACTATATTAATCATTTATTATGGATAGCATCTATAAGTAAATATCCAACTTAAAATATTATATGTTAAGTACTTGTTATATAAAATAAACACATCCTTTATGATAACCTGAAATGAATTTTAAATAGTTTGGTACTGTACATTTTATGCAAAACTTGTGTTTTTCCTATTGTGTTACAATAGAAAATAATAATAATTGAAAAAAAATCAATTTAAATACTATTTTATAACGTTATTTTCAGTGTTCTACATTTAAATCTACTAATTGAATCAAAGTTTATTTTATGTCACTGTCAGTATTCTACTACGAAACTTTACTACTGGATCCAAATTACCGTTCTTGTCATTTAAAGTATTTAACATGGAACTGCAGTTTGTTCTATTTACTTTGATCGCAAAAATATTTCCGCTGTTTCTGATAATATGAAGAAAAATTAGAAATAAAACTTATAGAGTTTAAGAGAGAAAATTTTGTTAGTGATACCTAGCTTTCATATTATATGTATAAATGATCAAAATTTCATAAATATGGACATTAGCAACAATACAAATAGGGGGATGCTGGTTCTTAACACTAAAACTGCTAAGTAGTTCAATTGAATTTTTGAAATTCCTTTATAGAAACTCCAAGAGTGCATCTATTGAAACTTTAATTGATTTACTATTCAGTTTTCGCATTGCTAACTTTCTTTAATCATTTTTCAGAGCAACTTCTGTTATCTTTTTAATCGTTTGAATGCCACGGGTTCTTGCGGAAACCCGGTCAAAAAGTGCTAAGCGGCGTGATCGCGCTTCTTTGGTTTCAATTCAGAAACTGAATTACGGTTTTGTATTCTTACCCAAAAAAATTCTAAATAGTGCGAACGTTTCGTTTTTTTATTTCCTAGTTGATAATAATATAAATAAAAATAATTAAGTAGAAGGAAAATAAGTAAATAAATTTAATTTAATTCATCTAACCGATAGACTGGCACTTTTAGACAGTGTAACGTAGAAGTGCGATCGCGCTGCTTGACACTCAAACAGTTAATAATTGTAAAAAGAAGATATCAGGAATGGGCCATCTTAATCTAAAGTAGTTTTAGTGTTAAAAATATATAGATCTGCTGAGTGTGTAATATGATTAATATCTAACCCAATGAAAATTGTAACAATACATTCTTCCCAGTTTCTTACATTCATTATAGTATTCGATTAATAATCGCGAAATAAGAAAACTGAAACGTGTCATTTTGACTGGTCTGCTAATTCTAATATTAAATTATATTTCTATGTATACTAGAACGCCGAATATCCAAACCAATCTAAGAATAATAACAAATCCGTCCACATAAACGATTTTTCGATTTTATGAACATAACTCAATCACAAATGAAAGTTTTCAAATGTACGTTCATTTTTTTTGTATGCAATCAGTAATAATTACAAATACAAATGAAATCCAATCGCACGCATTAATCCTTTAACACATTGCGTACCGGTAACGAGAAATCTCGTTTTTATATAAAGACACTTAGCTATGCAACTTCGCTAAATACCGCAGCATTGAAAGAAATATAAAATTTAATTCGAATTGATTATCTGTTTAGAATATATTACATAACAATATGACATCTGAGTTTTTCTATGTATAGTGATATAAGTTGACAGTGAAAATTGCCATCAAAATTCAGTTTCCTGAAAATTAGGCGGTACGCAATGTGTTAACTTATGATTTATTGTACAACTACACCAGAAAGAAATACTTTGTTATTAGTAGTTTACTAGAAACAAAGGAGAACTCCATATTCATCTATACCCACGTTTACTTCAAAATATACAAGTTGATAATGGAAATATAATATTTAATTCAGACTCACGAAAATTCAAATTTATTTATTCTTGTTAATTTCAGTTTGAGATCGTCCTCTCGAGTCTGACATGGTGTTGTACGACAAACGGTTAAACTTAGACAAGACACTAAAATGAAACACTTGAAGAAGAAAGTATACGTATTTTAAAATGTAAACATTGGCGAATGCGTACTTTCATTCTAAATTTGAATATTTCGTTTCAACAGGATCATAAAATCAGCAAACATCACCCAGAATTGAAAATACGTTCCATCTTTTGTATGTTATTTACCATTGCGTAAAAGTGTTGACTTTGCCGTCGAATTTTGAATTTCACTCGTATAACGCTTTACCACAGTAACAATATAAAGAGAAATGTCCGAACGAGAAATGCACGAGTATGTCGTTAGATGTGACGAGAATGAGAATGGGAAATTGCTTGTATAATCCATATTTACAGTGGAAACTCTAACGCAACAGAGAGGGAAAGAATATAAACTTTTTGCAAAACCATTTTGTATGCAAACATTTATAGCATGTGACAAAATAGTATTTTCTTTTTATTTTATTTTACGTGAAAAAAACGTGACAATGTGACAAAATAATATTTTCTTTTTATTTTATTTTACGTGAAAAAAAACAAATGAAGAAATTTTTAGAATAAAATGACAAACTTTTTTTCAACATAGCGAGCGGTGAAGAAAATTAAAGTTATACAGTTTGTAACTAATCTCATAGAAAATTTCATTGAAAATAAAAGAAATATACATAGCTGAGGATCAAGTTTAGATAATAACAGTCTCATATTGTTGACATAACATGATATAGATGTAGACAATAATAAAAATAATAATACAGTCAGTAAATCGTTAAAATATTTATCACTTATTTATTAATGTAATAAGGAAACATATTTTATGTATAAAAACATAATCGAGGTAAATTAAATGTTTTTTGCATTAACTTTTGTTTTCAGAAAAATTGTATTCGAGAATTCCTTGGATACACGTGCTTGCGTTATGAATACGGATTTGATGCGTTCATTATCTATATGTACGTTCAAACAGAACAGAGTAGAACCCAATAAACATCAATAAAAATCGCAATTCATTCTGAGCAAAAATGAAATGGAACAGAATTTGTTAATCCAATAACTTACGTGAAACGACATTTAATTATCTTTTCCTTTGAATAGCGTTCGAAAGAAAGAATGCTTCGTAATAAATGTGATTAAAGTTCATAGGAAAAACAATTCAGAGAACGATTGATTAAAAGTTGATTACGATGCGTTATGATTTAAATTTGTATGCGTCTAAAATGATGATAAAAGAATTGGATAAAACAATTGTAATTTTTAAAACAATTGATTTTCTAAATCCTAATATTCGTTAAATACTTCGGCAGTGTTCTCATGTAGTCATTCTCTTCTTCCTAATCCGCTTCAATTTCGCAAAAAGGGAAAATACTTCGAAATCAATACAACTTCTTATTTCTTTTTAATTGCGTATTCTACACCGTGAATTTATGTTATTTTATTTTACGTGTAAGGAACATTATTTTTATTAAACTATAAATACACATTTTAACATGCTTAATAAACTCGAACTTGTAGATGCATAAAATCCGCAAAAGAATGACTATCTTGATCACTATCATTAGAAAATCAAGTTAGCGTTACGCTGGTAAACAATTAATAATTACTGATAAAAAAGTGAAGAAACGTTTATGAGTACTATTACAGCTCCATCAAAAAATATCCTCCATTGTACATTTCCAAAGCTTAATCATAAAAGAAAGACATTCAGTAATTATAAATACAACATGGCCGATCTTCATTCCGTACTTCATCAACGTTCGTTTCAATTGATATTTACGATCCTACTTTACAACTGTCCTCAATAGCACAGTACTATGAATAAACATATCGTTATTAACATTCGAAGATTCCTGAGAAACTAATATTTCGAAGATCGAATAAAAATTCGCCCGCGTCGCTCCGAGCTGGTGGAATGAGACTCACCGTAATCTCCGTGGAAAACGTTGGAACTTGACTGACAGTCGCGAAACCAAGCGGTCACAGTCAATAATTAGGAACAATCGTCGCGGCTTCCAGACAATTACTGTTTAGCCGCGCATTAATATGCCCGACTGCCTGGTCACCAAGTCCAGAATTGTTTCCCGTGAGCACAAAGCGAACTCCGTTTTCACATCAGCCCAATTCTCCAAACCGTCGACCTTAGTCAACAGTTCCCGACAGAACAATCCTCCGTTTACAATCGCCAAGGTCCACTGTGTCAAACACTAAACAATCAACACCAGAAGACTTTCACTTCACTCGAAATCGAATATTCATCGTCAAACTGGCAACACGTACTCCATATAAAAAAGAAACCTCAATGAAACATTACTGTCCCGCATTCGTCAAAGGACATCAGCATTCAGTCATGTTATCAACAGCTCCCTGGACACTCGAAACTCGACGAGAATCCTCAAGAAATGAAACTAGTAACACTACGGGATGATGACATGACCAGCACAAGTCTCCAAATGAACATTAATCTCGACTCTGTCACGCAGCACATAAAATCCTCATTGCACTGTTTCTTCTCCGGCGTCATACACGATCAGTACTACACATGTACCAATGGAATTCAACAGATATTATTGAACGTATCTTTATAATCCTTGAAGAAGAAGCGGCAACTTCGAGAGTGTTAGGGTGCTAATTAGAGGATCTTTCACATGTTTCGTTCGATCATTTCAGGGATTTTTTTTAACGCCGCGCACTGTGTAGTTCCCGATTGATCGCGGCGAAAATTGATCGCGTCGAATCGATTGTCAAGCGAGGCAACTGCGTGCTCGCAGCGGACGATCGGTCATCACGAGCCACGGAGATGATTCTTCTTCGAACAGTTGAACGAAACTGGCACCGGGTGCTCGCGTGCCACCACGAAAAGGGTCACCTGGCCTGAGGAGCGTTCCGTGGCGCGTCGCGTCGCGGCGCGCGTCTCTCTGTGCGACGCGAGCCAAACTGGCGCAAGCTCTTCCGCCGACGGGGAGAAAGCAACGGGGGTGAAGCTACCCTCGTGCCGTCGCGAGCGCGCGAAAACTGACGCCCACGGTGTCACTGGTCTCTCTCGCCGGGTAGCCACGGTTCAAAGAAGTTCAAACGAGCTAGAGGAACACGTACTCCGTACTGTTACGACCTTTATCCTTGCGAGATGCACCCTCGGAGTGTACTGCAAGGATTGTGTCTCAGGGAAATCCCACGCGGCGCATAAGTAAAGGGTAATGGGGTGACAAGACTCACAGGTTTAACACTAACCGTATTAACCCTTTGCACTCGATTTATTTTCAACGTTTGTTGGGTATAAACCTGTATTTATTTCTAGGAAAATAAATTAAACTAATTTACAATAGTAGAATTCAACGTTTTATATTTATTTTATTTATTTATTATTATTATAAGATTTAATGTTTACAATCTTTTAGAGCGTGGTACTTTTTAAGATAACTTTCAACGTTCTATAACAAATTTGTATTGCCATCTCCAGTATGACATACGAGCTTTTGTAGCAAAGAAAAACAGGAACAATTATTAATTATTTGGCATTACAATACTTGCATTTCACTATTATCAGCTTAGTCACGTTATTAAACATTTCCATACGACATCGGTTATCTAGCATGTTACGATTGTTTTCAGGTAATTCAGAAGCGTCAGTCATTGGTGATTGACATGGCGCTTAACATGTTAACGTGTTAGTTTTCTTACTCAAGTGGAAACTAAAAAATCTGGATTTTTCATACCGATTGCTTTGCTGATATTCTTATACCTCATATGTCCAATAGAATTCGGTTCGTTCGATATGTCACCGAGAAAATTAATTTTTAAGTTTATGTAGAAAGTGATGTTACCTGAATTCGGATGACATGGCAGCTGAAGTGTTAGGAGAGTAAAATAGAAAATATAATAAGTGAACCGCGGACCTTTGTACAAATTCGAATTTTTAAACTTAGAGAAAATAGTTTTTCATAAGAAATGTTCTAAAAAGCAGTACGCTATGAATATTTTCTACATACTTCTTGCATTGTATGAATACATTGCATTTTGTGCAAGTTTCTGCAGTCTCAGATGTCCCTTAATTGCATAAAAATCCGCAGTCTAATAGTAAGAATATTCCTTAACCCCTTGATCTACAATATCGTGTCAATGATTTTGACAAATCTAAATGTTATTTAGTTCTTTTTAAATATAAATTAAATATTACTTATCTATTATCAATCGTTAACCTTCTGTGCAAACGTAGACATAGAATAAGTATCGTAATTTGATCTTTCCCTAATAAATTATTAATGATAAAGTATTCATCATTAACTCTCATATTATGTCCTCTTCCAATTTTGTTAGCTATTCACACACATACACACGCGCGCGCATGCGCACACATTCCTCGACCATCAAAATCTCACGCAAACCCTTGGCAATGCACACAGGTGCATGCATACAGAACCGTCCACTCAGTCTTAAATACTCTTAATTCACGCTCAAAGTTTTCCAAGCACCCATCTACATTCACTCTGACTTATTACATCTCCACCGAAACACTTACATCCTGTGAAAAAATCTTATATTACCTTTAGGGGTGCTTTCCGTTTGTAAATTTGAAAATAACGTTTTTTTTTAATTTGATAGGTGATGGATCAGACTGATTTGTTAAAAAAAGTTATTATGTATTCTTGTAATGCTGCCAATATTATATTCGTCAAAACTGCTTAAATCTACCATATCTAAGAATTTTATGAAATTCTTAGAAAATATTAAAAATTTTATGAATATCATGAAATAGAAATGATGAGATTCGATAATATTACATGAATATTCTATTTAAGATCAGGAATTTAGATTTGGAAATCTTATATGAAAAATTTATTTACATTGTAACTGTCTTCTCTGGAAGTTTAATTTGAATTTTTCTAATAATGGTCAAGTTATAACCGACTACGACTAATCTTCCCAAGGCAAACAATACTTTAGGTAACTACATATAAAATTGTAATGCATTGTCTGCAGGGGGTTACATTGAGATGTTGCACAAAAGAATACACACAAAATAATAATAAATGTTTTCATACCATAATCTAGCGAAACTCTCTTAGAACAATAAATATCAATGAAATCATAAATTTGTATTTTTGATAAATATATTTATAAATATATTGTATTATGAAATTACTAATGTAATTACCATTGCAATGGAAGCATACTATCAATTCTAGAAATACTGCAAGTTATAGAGACTTCGACTGACCTGAATACTGATCCATGGGGATTGTCAGAAAACGAGAGGTGCACAATTGTGCTGACTACGCAGAAACACGAATGCAAGCGTACAAACTAAAATTAAACAAGATAGAAAAACAATGAACCAATAATTCATGGAAGTTAAGACGCCGAAAGAAGATAAATTATGATCTGAAAATTGGTAATTCTATTTAAATATGAAAACAAAATTTTTCATGTCATATCATTGTTTATTCCTTGTCGTAAAATTTATCGATATGCCACATAATGTTTTTTTTAATTACCAAAAATATAAAAAGTAATATAAAAGAATTATATTTTCACTCAAAAGTTTAATAATTCTTCTACACAAAAGTTCTAAATAAAAATGTTAAAAGATCAGCTATATCAATGACTAATTTTATTCATCGACAATTAGGAATTCCTTATATTTTCTTATCTTAAGTAAAATCCTTTGTCACATTCATTAAGTTTTAACGTACCACAAACGTACCGCGCTTTGTTAAATGACCGATGTTTCCAACTGAAAAAATTCATCTGTCATATTCTGTTCTCGTTAAAGAAAGACGAAAATTTGTACTTTTTTTCTTATTATTTAATTTTTATTTTGTGCTTTGTTTACTATATTAACCTTTAAGTATGGACACACTGTCTAACAGACCTCTATATAAAATACTGTGAATTATGAAATCAATAAAATGTTCGTTATATAGTTGATACCATTTCTATCTAGAGGTATTTAAGTAAATAAAAACAAATATATACAATAAACTTGTTTATCACTTGCTACAAACGAGAATATTTAATATTAATCGATCATTTTCAGACTTCCATGCGTAAAAGTTAAATTCACGTCCATACTTACAGGTTAACACTAAAACTACCGAGCAATTAAATTGACTCTTTGAAATTTCTCTATAGCAACTCCAAGAACGCATCTATTCTGACTTTAATTGTTTTACAATTCAGTTTGCGTATTGCTAAATCATAGTCTTTAATAATTTCTCACAGGAATATCTGTCATTTTTTTAATAATTGTAAAAGATGAAACCAGGAATGCATCATTTTGACCCGTCTGGTAGTGTTAGTGTTAAATCAACAATTACCTATATTCCTTTGACAAAAATATAATCAGTAATTAAAGTGCCGGTATGCTTAGCGTTAAATTGTTATCCAAATAAAATGACAGACATCGTGAGTTATTTTTAAAATTACACATTTCGTACATTACACGTTTTCATTAGAGAAATTAATTATACAAAAACAACTCCTGAGGATGTCCCTTCCCTCGTGAATCCCAAGTGTGTGCAGCCCCTTGGCTAATCACTGCGATGTACGCGTGTTCATGTGAACCCGAAGAAGAACGCACAACATCGTGCACTGGTTCCCTGATCCTATCATCAGAAATTCAATTACAGTTAGACAGAGAAGCTTCAACTTCAATCTAGCCGAAACGTATGCGGGATCTTGTACACAATACCGAGCATTATGTATACGGTTCGAGCCGTATCGTCATCCAAGACAGTGAAATTATAAAGTTATATACGAGTGGATACGTAAGTTTGTAAGAAGATGTTCGTCGCGACGCGGCATAGTCGTTGCGCACCACGCGAGTAAATGAAGTACCACTATCAAACTGCGCACAAAGTGAAATAAAAGTATCTGTGAATATACAGGGTACAAGGTGTCCGCGCAATACGAAACAGTACTGTAACAGTAGTTCCAGTCGCAAGTTAGGCAGGAATAAATTGAAAGAAGCACATTGCGCGAAAGATAAGAGCTTTGACTGTGGTGCTTTAAACTTTTGCCACCTAACCGCGGGAAAAGTCTTAAATGGCTATTTCTGTCACGATACCGGGACGTTTATGCGAATGAAATGAGACAGACCTCTCACTGGTGTTCCTAAAATTATTTCATTGAGTACTTAGCACTGAACTTAACTGGCACTTTATATATACTGCCCCCAGACGACGTTTATTCACATGTCCTACGAACTGAAGGAACAAGTGCAACAAGGACTAGTTTTACCCATTTAATGCAATTAACAGAATTAAAGGTTTATTTCCTTAAAATTGATAAAAGTAGTCCGATGTACATCGTATTTGAACTTATTTTCATCACAGCAATCTCAACAATCCACTGCTATTATGTTTGAAAAAGTAAAATTGAAATTAATGAAATTGACATTTCCTTTATTACATGTTTAATTTGACGCGTGCGGCATCGCTTTGAAGTGCCGCGTCTCGATCCTCGAAGTATCGCCTTCATTTGTATCTTACTTTGCCATATTTTGTTTCACTTGCGATCTTCGTTTGCGCGAATCAGTCAATAACAAAAACGGTCGAAACCGAAACGTCAACGTTTGTCGCGAGCAACCATATTCCCTTGCCGCGCTTGTCCCTTCAGTTCGCTGAACGTGTGAACAAACGTCGTCTGTGGACAGTACCTATCACTGCAGTAACCAGACAAATAACTGATTGCAAAATAAAGATAAACAAGTTAGATGATACATTTTTCTTGGTGGAAAAAGAAGCAATAGGGAAAACGAAAATTCAGACACTGATTTATCGAGCAATGTAGAGATTCATATAAAGTTAAGTAAAAGAAAATGTAGAAATTTAAATGAAATTTTAAAACCCGTCATTTGACTAGTCGTTGTAGGGTTAGTGTTAGTATGAAAGCAGATTAGAATGAATAAATGAAGTTAAGACTAAGTTGGGAGTAAAATTGTTTTAACGAATACTTATTATTAGTGCGAAAGTGAATTTTTCTTCATTAATCACATAATAAAATCTTCAAGCACCGTAGTTGTTTTAATTAATTACTAAATTAAATAACATACTTTCATAATTCATCGAAAATAATTTTCAATTCATTGTATATGTATCTACTTGAAAAAAAAGTTTTGTTTACTATATTTTATTTATCATGATTCGAAATTTTTGAACGTCGATGAATGTTTCCTAATATGATTTCGTGATTAATCTTTAGATTACGAATTTTTATGTAAAAATCAATATTTATGAATTAATTTGCAAGAAACATATTCTTAGATTTACAACAAACAATTGTGTTTAAATGTATTTGGCTACTCTTGCAAGGACCAATAAGTACTTCAGTGAAACGAAGTGTTGGTTGGTGTTTAAGTTTTAATATACTCAAAGTTAATACATGTAACTGCAAAATGATAATATGATGGATAATGATATTATAAATAACAAAATAACTGAAAGAAAATGATAAAACTACAGTCGTGATACAACAAATCTTTTCTTTCTTCAAGTTGCATAATTATCTTCAAGACTGTCCCAAGGAGTAACACAAAAACAATTCTTCACAATACTTTAAAACTCAATTTTCTTAAAGTTATAGATGTAACAGAAAGCACAAGACGATACAGAAACAATTAAACACTGTATATCAATTCTGAACGGTGTTCAATTATTTTGCAATCGCCGTATACGTCCGGATGATGAATCATCGAACCTCAAAAAATAGAATCTGCCGTTCCATCAATCGAATCCCTTAAAAATTGAACGACGAAGCGTCAATCCTATTTTTCGCTTAATCCATGAACGCAAATCGATTATCCTCGATTATCCGATTTAATTGGGTGACCAACAGTTCGGATACGTGAAAACCCAAGAAGAAATGATCCAAAGCATGTTTGCAAATTTCGAATCCCGAGAAACGTATTATTTTAATTTTCAGTAAAAATTAATAATAAATTACTTTAACTGCTCGATAGTTTTAGTGTTAACTAAAAACGAGATTTCTCCTTTCCAATATGAAATGTGTCAACTTCTTATTCAAGTGTCGTGCGAAGGTGACGAAATTTTCTGAGTTTCATGTTATAATGCATCGCGAAAATGTTCCTCGAACAAAAAATCACTGTCGATCGTAACAACAGAACGCCGAAAATGACAGTCGTCAGCACGTCGACTCAACTAACACACTCCGATCTGTTCAACGTTACAAACCCGATATGCCCGCGAGGTATACATACGACCGATATACGCGCGGCTATCAACGTCATCGAATCACACGAACGTATTGCTCGCTTTTGTATCTCCACCCCCTATCGCACTGATGCAGTACTTTCACGAGAGGAACTTTCAATCGATCACCTTCCTTAGTATTCGACTTAAATTATGTGAGAATCTTATACAAAAATATTGGATTTTCAAGCTTGTGAAATGTTGTATATTGATGACCATACGCAAGATTTGTGTCATTAACGCTAAACATACCAGCATTTTATACACAGCTATTCCTATCGTAACTGATCAAATAATTGGTTATAAAATAAAGGTATACGAGTTAAATGATAAACTTTTCTTAACGAAACCAAAAACCAAAGGAAAGGCAAACATTGAGAAACTAATTAATCGAACAATATAAGAACTGATATTATGTTAAATGGAAAAAAAATGCAGAATTTTTTGCCGAAATCGGTCATCTGACCGGTCACGGTACGTTTAGTGTTAAGTATGTAAATTTAAGTATAAACAAGGAACCAACCGGAACAGTAGAATGCAAATATTTGAAAGATTGATATTGTTTTTTATTTATCTTTTGTCTTAATTAACTAATACCTCGAAATACTTAAAAGGTTATTAAATATTAAATTAGTTTTCCTTCTTTAGATTTTCTAAACAATTAAACAAGTGTCATTAGTTCGGATATTACAAGATCCGTTAGAAACATAGATTATAATTAAAATTATAAATCCCAAGAATAAACAAGATATAAATTTTAATAAATAATATGTTAAAAGAATTCAAACGTAAAACGTTCTAACAGTACATTAGTTTTCCTAGGTTCAATTAACTTTGTTAGAATTTTGCCATAGGAGATTTGTTAGAAATTAATTAAAAGGAAAAGTATATTCTTAAAAAAATTTATCAAGACGAAAATACATTAGATTTTTATTAAGCAATTTTTTGTATGTACAAAATGTTAAAGAACCTTATGTTAAATTTATGAAAATTATTCGAAACAAATTCATTTTTTGTTTATTACAAATTTTACTAATAGCTCCTGCAAAATCTCCTCAATTTTAGTAAGAAATCAGACTTTAATTAAGGTGCTTACATTTAAAATACTTGCGAATGTTCACGGATATATAAGATGGGGCACCTAATCTCGAATAATTATTTAACGATACAGTTTATGAAAACGTTAAAACATGGGATTTAAATAGCATCAGAGAACACATTTTATAAGGTGCATGCTTTTTTTGTGGGTGGAGGTGTTTCAGAGATTTCAAGTTCATCTTGATTTTTTAAAATGAAATGACCTAAAATACTTTTTTACCATAGATCGATAGAGTATCAAATTCTGAATATAAAAGTGTTGACCTTCATACATCCTATACCTGATAGTTAATGAGATATTAGCAATAGTTTGATCCGCGTAAAGTAAATGTCTCAGAGTGTCCATTCGCTCAGATGCCAGTGTTTGTTTAACAATGTTTATCAATATGTCACGTACTCTTACTTTGATGGAGTCGTCTACGATTCCCGTGATAGAGTTATGGATATATAAGGAGTAAACGTGCAATAATAACTAAATTGCGTGTGTTAAACATTTTAATCTTTATCAAGTGTTTAGATACTCAAAATAATGCCCGTTAACACGAATGCAGTAATGCAACCTATTAATTAATGAAGAAATGCAATTTTGAATTGTCTCCATAGCAAGTGCAGCATACGCTTCATGAATTCGTTTTTGCATATCCTCTACCGTTGTTGGTGGTTCATAATACACTTTATCTTTCAATGTACCCCAGAGAAAATAATTTAATGTTGACAGGTCTGGTGAAAGAGGCGGTCACGGAAGTACTCCATAGCCGTGGCGGAGTACTACCAAGTTGCCACTTCCTCATTACTGTTTATTACAGCGATGGAGTCGATGATGCAAACTCGATTAAGGAAATATGTTCTTGAAGGCGATAATCCACAAATAATCATGATGACCATAATGACTTCTACAGAAATTTAGTTGAAAAGAGAAAGATATTTTTAATAATTAGAATAACATTTATTTCATTTCTTACATGATCAAGTCTTCAAACTATCATTGGTTTAAAACCAACTTATTATCTGGCGAATTTTCTTTGTTAATATTTAATATAATAGAATCTTCATTGCACATTTAATTATACATTTATAAATATAAATCAAGACAACAAAAAACATTAACACCAAATAAAAGTACAAAAATGCAAAATATTAACAAATCGATAACAATTATATATTAAAAATAAAAATAAAAGGAAATCCGTAGTGAAGAAACAAAGTAGAAAATGTCAAAAGCAAGATTTAGCAAATACAAAGCACTGTTATTGAATCTGACTCAATAATTAAGTACCCGAAGTTTAGTTCTGAAATTTCTTTGTTCAAATAGATTTCAGTTATCTATATACGCATACCATGTAAATATGGAATTATTAATAAGCTTTGGCATCTATTTATCCTGACTATGAAACTCGCTGGCACCATTTGTGGACGGTTTGAGAAGCCCAATAAGCAAATCTTGAAGCTCTTGGCCTCAAGTCTAACGAAACTAAGCAGCTACCTAATTAGCACAAATATATATGTATATATTTTATATACACACACAAATATGTTTCGTCTCCGAATGCCCGTCACGTGAAATGAACGTTATACTCAAACTTATGACGAAACTTCAACTCTTTCCGCCAATTGTAGTTTGTAAATATTATTATTCAGATACAAAAGAGTAAAATTATATTATCTATTAACTTAAAGATATTATAAATTGAAAAATTATTGACAAAATACAAATTATTATAAAAATTTTTAATTTAAAATTAATTCACCAAAAAAAAAATGAAATCCAACTTTCATTTCGATGAACAAGGAATAATCTTTACTTTCGAGAACTTTCAATACTTTTTCACAGCTGTTGAAAAACTTTTCGTTTGGAGAACTTCAAGTGTTTTCCGCATAGCTTGCTGAAGCCCAAGCATAGACTCGAGTGCTTTATATCTTTCGTACGATCTTTGGCAGCAATGTATACGCACCCTTGTGCATGAAACGCTTTTTTTCAATGGAACATTGGGTTTCCCGATGTTAGACAACATTTAATGATCGTAATGAAGCATTCTGACATATTAGTATCGTTCCTTTTCAGTTTCTATGTCTTTATTGGAACGTTAATCTTAGAATTATTGGTTGTTATTCTTTTTACTACCCTATTGAGTCCCCTAATTTCTACAAAAATATCAGTTGCATAAAAGTCACCCTTTTTCATTGAAACGTTGAAAATACATTAATCAAACATGTCTTTTACCCCATATCAAATGTTATTTGTTTCAAAATAATGAAACTTAAATAGTCGAAGGGATTTTTTAAATTTGTTTACAGCTTGTGCATATAAATCAATAAAAAACAATTTTGTTATAAAGATGTGCAATGTGACATAAATAGGTTTAAGATAATATGACTTTAAATAAACATTTGTTTAGTCATAATTAAGGGATTTATGGAATTAAAAATAAAGGTATAAACATAATATCCACTAATGAATATAATGAGTATAATCATATTATGACAAGTATAATATTATAGCAAACGTATATTCCCAGTATTGTTTATTGAAAATTTTACTCTAAAAACTTTTATTTAGAAATGCAATATAACAGTTAACAGAATATACGGGAAATATTTTCTTTTATTCGAATTTTCATTAAATAATCTATAAAATCTTAAACTTGTACAAATAAGACATAGTTTAGTGATAACGAATACTACATTTTTATAAATACCTTTTCGTAATTAACTTACGAAACTATATGAGAAATATTGAAATCTCTGTGCTTCAATTTTATTGAAGATATGTATTCGTTTACCTTCTACGTGAATTTTTAGACGAGAAAGCAAAAACTACATTCTGCATTTCGCATTTCTTTTTCTATGTAGGTAGAACTACCTACTTGTTTCTTCTTTTGCCACTTATTACGAGGCACAATACACAGAGACGACAAAAAATATCTGACCGTGTACCCTTCCTTCATAAATACGATGAAATGCAGTAGAACGTTCTGCAAATTCTAAATATTCGTTTTGTATTTCTTTTTTATATTTTCCTCTGTCTAAAATCCTCTTGATGTTATTAGTAAATTACATAGTGGCTTTGGAATTACCCTGACATGGAATTTGAAGAATATTATTTAAATTCTAAAATATAACAAGAGGTGCTATGTAAAAGATTGAAAGAATAATTTGAGTATAACATAGAACGAATTAATTCAGGTGATGTCTGTTAGAACCAGAATTATTTTATTATAACGAAAATTTCTATTCTTTCCGACTTTTGTTTAGTTACTTGTAATTTAAATAAATTTCTTTAGAAATATAATTCTATGTAAATAGCTCTTATAACCATCTTTTCATAACAAGTAATATCATCATTTATTAATTAACTGTTAGCAAACAAAAGAGTATCTAATAAAATCTATAGAAAATCTCAAACAAATTTCTAATTACGGTGAACTCTATGGTGACGATATGTATTTTCGAAATACCTCATAGGTATATACTCCTAAGAGATCACTTGACTAGACTGAGGAATTCGACTGATCGATCAGTTTTCATCCGATGATCCCAATTTTCCGTTGATTTTATTTCTTAATTCCTCATATTTTTTATCACTAATTTACTGTTCGTCGATACCACTCCAGAGGCCACCTGTAGATGGCGGTAGGGGAATTGGCGATCCAGAGGGAGCCCTAGTTTCTCCTCCGAGTACCTATACGCCTTTCACGTTAGCCCTATCGACCACCAAGCTAAAAGTGCACAGGGGCAAGGGGACTCCTCCACTCAGGAAGCTCAGGCCGCCTCGGCTTTCGACGCTTGGTCATTACTAGCACGCGGCAATAACAAAGGACGGAAAGGAGACCAAAAGCGATGAAGTGAGACGTAACGATAGAAAACAAAATTCTCTATAGTTCGTCTCACTCCATCGCATTTTATCTCACTTTCGTCCTTTGTTATTACCGCCAACAATGGCCATGCGTCGAAACCGGAGGCAGTCTGAGTATCTTGAGTGGAAAAGTCCCCTTGCACCTGCCCCCTTGTTGCTTGGTGATTGATGGACCTAAAGTGAAAGGCGAATAGTAGACTGTTGATACTGCTGAGCTTCTTTCCAAAGCTGTACTAGCTCTCCAGGCTAGTGCTGAAGCAGGTGGGACGCTGCTCGCATACTGTGATTCTCGATATATTCCTGGCCCAGCATGCAGGCTTTCAACCACTGCCACTACGAAACCAACCAATGTCTGGCACGATCGAAGCCGCTGGATGTCCAGACCCAGTAGTACCAAATATCGGAGGTTTATTTGCAGGACCTGTTTCATTTCTTATATAAAGATAAGCTGCATCTCCCATATCTAGTCATCTGGTCCATACCAGACGCCAATTCCTACACCGCAATTGCCATGCGGCCCTGAGGGAAAACTGACGATTCCGAGGTACTCGAGCTGGGCCAACCAAGCCATGATAAAGACGACCTTAATCTGAAAGACAAGACCTAAAAGCCCTGTCTTAGCAGTTTCACCAATCGACCTTTATAACTGGTACTGCGGGGACTGTTGCCCAGTGGCAGTGCCGCCCCGATCATTGGATTGCACTCGCAAGAACAGTGGGGACAGCTCAGGCACCAGTCTGTTACAGAGTACAGTTGAGAGATGATTAATATCTAGCCGAACAGCACAGATGCAAAAATTTTCCTAATTTAGAGTTTTATAGTTTTGTTTGACTATGTGTGACTGTATTGGTGAATAGTTAATTAAAGATCGAGAATATCAAGAACTAGAAAATAAAACCAGCAGAAAACTGGCTGAGAATAAATGGAAACTGATCGTTAGCTGAATTCCTCAGCCTAGGCGTCAGGTGACCTACCAGCAATCCTCATGTCTTGAGTCAGTCCGCCAAATTAAACAGTTACAAAGGCAAGAAGAATCGGCTGCACGTTTCAACTCAGTACTCCTAGGACACATAGTAGCCCAGCCTCCGTGTCTTCGGACTTCGGTAAGCGTAAAAAGCCGTCGCCGCGCAAGAACAAACCCGACGCCAATGTGTATACGTCTAGTTTAATTGCATTTCTTTTCGCTTGCGTTCTTTGTTGCGCAACTCGGCCAATAACAAGGACGTACCGAAACTGAGCCATCATAACTACTGGGTCAAGCGCCGCGAGTGGATGTCTCCTCTTGACCCTGTGTCTTTAGCTTGGTGGATTGACTCAAAGCGTGATAGCTGCACTCTAAGCTGGTACAGTTTTGGAAAGTGAACTATGCGCCACCAACAGTCTAACTCCATGGGACCTGTCACCTCGAGAAGTCTATGTTGGAGGACCTTTGGCTCCAGCCTGTATGGTGAAAGCTTCGCTGCTATGTACTGCACGTAAAATTAAACCTCCATTTGTTCGTTAATACAGTTACAAGTAACCAATGAAAACTATAAAACTGTAAACTATAAAGACACCTCTTGCCTCTATACCGTTCTGCTAGAGACCGAGTTATCTCTCAACTGCACATGCATCACAAACCGCTATCGCGGCCAGTAAATGATGGACCAAATGCCACTATAATTTTTGCACGGTATCAGCGGTCGCGGAAATTTGCTGCGGAACGCAGAGAGACACGTTTCCCTTGTCGCAGCTTCGACAGAAACTCCATCAGTTCACCGCGTGCTATTTAGGAGTGGTACGCCACCTTTGAGGCTCATGGGGAACGATTTCGTCTCGGTTATATCATTCTATTCAAAAAGTTCGCAGATCTATACCATCAAAATTCGGCGTTTCAGTTTGTAAAATCGAATACAAAAGTTTTTAGCCATCATCCGGACAGATATATCTATTTGACGATACAAACTGGTAAACATGCTCGATATTCTCATTGATAAATAGCTATCTCCCACGCCCTCCCAGTCTTCTTAAAATCTATACACATATTTGTAAATGGTCTTAAACATTAATTTTCTTGGTGAGGTATCGAACGAATCGAATTTTGTTCGATGTATTAGAATTACATATTTTTATAAAGGACAGTAAATCAATCATTATGAAGGATCTTAACTTTTTAGATCCTGCTTGATTAAGAAAACTTAATGTAAAATAATAAAACGTTTTGATAAGTGCTTATTTTCCAGTCAACATGTTAATTACCGGAAACCTATTAGTAAGCTTTTCGATACCAGTGCTTATTGAACGAAAAGGTATTAATCGGCTTTTCAGTTGCCACCGCTTATTGACCGATAGCTTATTAAAGCTACACTATTTTGGAGCAAAAGAAATCAGAACATTATAATGAGTATTTCCTTATATTATAACTTTAACACATTCACGTCAGAACATGTTTGTATGTGTTTAATCGTAAGTTGTAATAATAACAATGTTTGCAAAAATTCTGTTAGAGTGCACTCTTTTGTTACGTGTCCAGTTCTCTGACTTCAGTTGCCAATTGTAGATACACGTTAATAGACAACTTAGTTAAAAACTTAATAAGTAATAATTCACATATTCACATATTAACCTAGGTTTACAAAACGCGGCAATTTGACACATACTGAATTTTCTAAACACTATTTGGTAAATACTTACGTCAACTTCGATTAATGCAATTATACCAGTATATACCTCACAATTATCTATCTTTAAACCTCTAACTTCCAAAATCCGAATGAACGAACATGAATGTTTCTAGCAACAGTAGAATAAACCATACAATGAATGTTTGTAAACGTAGTGATCATGTCTAGCGGAACGGCATAGGAGCAAGAGGTGTTTTCTCTAGTTTTCAGTTTTACAATTTCAATTTCCTGCGTATAACCATAATTGACGAATAATAAGTTAGTGTTTGAAAATATCAGAAATTAGGAAGTAAAACTAATAGAAAATTGGATGAAAACAAATGAAAACTTATCGATCAACCGAATTCTTCAGTCTAGTCACCAAGCAATTTACTAGCAGTTTATACTATATTAATGGAGATATGTTAATACTAAAACTACCAGACGGTTCAAAATGACCCATTCCTCGTGTCTTGTTTTAGCAATTATAAATCAATTAAAATCTTAATAAATGCACTCTTGAAGTATCTATAAAAGAATTTA
Source organism: Nomia melanderi (assembly GCF_051020985.1). Taxonomy (NCBI): domain Eukaryota; kingdom Metazoa; phylum Arthropoda; class Insecta; order Hymenoptera; family Halictidae; genus Nomia; species Nomia melanderi. The sequence goes on from NC_135009.1 coordinate 4,367,635, forward strand.
AAAAGGCAATTTAACTGCTCGGTAGTTTTCGTGTTAATGTAGAGTTAGTACCTAGGCCGCCACAGGACAATGGCAGTCTTTTGTTGTATGTTTTGTTTACTGTATTGATTAATTATCTCATGACTGCATTGACGAATAGCACGTACTGCCGATAATGCATGTGAGAAGAACAGGAATGGTCCCTCCCACTCTAACCAATTAGACCCGCATTCCTTCTAAATGCCGACTCTCCATCAACGCACCGTACACACCAGTGCGATAACCAAAATCAGACCAATAGTGGCGATGAATTCGCACTCAACTGAGTGGGTCGTTATCACATTCTGTGCCACCGAATATTTCGGTTATATTTTGCTTATAAAATCTATTGATTTTTTAAATAAAATATGTTGTACGCTAAGTTATATTTAATGTTTTAATGATTTTTATATATTCTCATATCATTTCTCAATTTTTTCACTACTTTGTAATATATACTTAGCCATGTCGTACAAAAAATATTTTCTTACAAAAATCAGCCTATACTAAAAATAATATAAGTGGCACTTAAACGGTAAATAAAGTGTTAATATATCAACTACCTCAATCCTTCTTTTCCTAAATTTCACAAGAAATTTCGCATTAATTCATTATTCTTCAACCCCTTGCATGGAAATGACGAATTTCGCTTGCATGCGTTCTCTATGCGTGACTTGATTTCCTAACTTATTTTATAAATGTGGCGTATCGTAGACAAAATAATTTCCTTATTTTCATAAGTTAATTTCATTGAATCTGTAATATTTCAGTGTTTTAACAACAGTTGTGCCTATAAAGTTGCGACAAGATTAAATTTTGTAAGCAAGAATGTTCGGGATAAAATAAATCATAAGGAAATAGGTTCAATAGATTACTAGATATATTTCTAAAATGTTTAACACCGGAAAGAATCATAGACGTTCCGAAGATACTATAACAAGAGAACAGCTCATCATAGCCTCACAAAACTTAATCTGTTTATAGGTAAGTTTATAAACAATACTCTTCAGTCAGATCACAACAGTGTTGGTGAAATGATAGTAAAAAAATCATTCTACTATAGACAAAAAGAGAAAAAATACAAACATCTCATTATACTTTAATCAATCGAACTATTCATTTGTCAAATCTATTAAGTCCACGAAGCAAAAAGTAGAGAAATCAGCGAAAGAAATTTCTTTGTCGCGTATCTTTGTTACAATCGCTGACACGAATCATTGGATAAACTATAGCATAACGATAAACAATAATACAAGCTAAGTTTACTTAAACTCGGCTTGTGCTCATCTCGTTATGCACTTTAACACTAAAACTATCGAGCGTATAAATTGAGCTTTTGAAATTCCTCTATAGAAATTCCAATAGTGCATCTATTGAAACTTTAATTGGTTTACAATTCAGTTTGCGTATTACTAAATCAATTTCTTTAATCATTTCTCACATTTGTTATGTTTTTAATAATTGTAAAAAGAAAAAATCTGGAATAGATAATTTTCACCCATCTAATAGTTTTAGTGTTAAAGCAATGAATTAGCTACGAAAGAATTTGATAGAATATAAGAACCATTTTCGGAAGGAGACTGCCTTTCGAACCGGTCATCTAGCTCAAATTAAAACCGGATATCTATCTTTCCGCTATTCCAATGTGCAATGTCGGTGCCTTGCTGTATTGTTAATTTCATTGCGATTACAAAGTTTCCACAAGCTAACGGACGGGATCGAGACACGGGCGTTTCAATGAAACCGCGCTCTTTGTAAAACGTGAAACGGTGAATACAGTTGAAACTGTGTTATTCAATGCTCCGTTAAGCGAACACGTTTCGCTAACTTTTTGCCATTTGAACTTTACATTTCCTGGATGCTGTACAGATTGAATGGTCTTTAATTGAGTAGATCTGTAAGTGGTGAATTGATTGGGAATAGTAAATACACTCGTCCCTCCATTTACGCGGGGTATCCGTTGCACGGGGATTCGTTTTACGCTAATGAGAATCGCGAAAATAGAGTCTGCCGGTGAAAAAAAACGAAATATTGGAAAAAAAGCTGGTATAAGTTTTAAGTTTCCAAAAGGATCACGAGGAAGTACAGTGAGGCCCCCGACTTACGTCCTAATCGGTTTCGGAGTGGGTAACGTGAGTCGAAAAGGACGTAAGTTGGGGTGCAGAGAGTAGACCTGTATGCATGTATGCAAACATACATATTTATACAGATATTTATCAAATTAGGAGATACATTTTCTCTTAAATGTATAAAAATGATAGAAGAGATTACATTTAATGCTGGAAATTACATTTAATAGAGAACTGATAATATTGGAAATAATATTGAAACATACTGGATGGTTTTATTCCCAATAAAAGACGTTCTTTATTTTTTAGAAACGCCCTCACAGTTACTTCTGGAATATTTATCTTTTAGTTTATCTCAAAACCTTGTATTCCACTATCGAAAGGTTTAATTATCTCTAATTTAGTTTTTAAACTTATAGTATTTCTTTTCTTAACAACATAATTTAAAGATGATATTTGACGCTGTGGTACCATTACACATACGTAAATAATGACCTTAACACTCGGTTAATTACTCTTGTGTACTTATGTTTACTATAAATATATTTTTATAAATTCTCAAATAGTATATAAACTATATATATATTTTAATATAACAATATTTATACCAGAAGGATGATCCGACTATTACTCTTATTGCCTTTTATTTAATTATAAAATGAATATTGTTTTCAGTAACGGAGTTTAAAGTCATTCCGTTTATTTTTATAATAACGTTATTCGAACGTGGTAAAAATGCGAGTGTTACTTGTTGCAGTATTGTATTTAAGTTTTATTTTCGTTATATCAAAGTATAAATGTATCTCATATTCGCATCGAATATAAAACGATTTATTTAAACGAAGAGATATGTACAAATAACACATATTAGTTATTTTTAGTTTGTGATATAAAGTAACATTCATTTTGTTTAACGATTAATTTTATGCTGATCATTTTTTATTTATTCGGATTAACGAGTTGTAATGAGTGATGCTTAAGAACTGCTCGACGTATGAAATTCATTCAAACACTGACCAATTTTTCGTTTTTTAATTCTGAGATTAGCAAACAATGTTATTTTTAAAGCTAAAGTGAGAAATATTGGTTAAAAACGTAACGTAACTTGAAGCCTCACTGTACTTACATAAGCATACACTTATGTATTCTACATCTCTCACGTTAGCTCCATTGACTGTCAAGGCAAAAGTACACAGGAGCAAGGGGATTCTTCCACTCACGATGCTCGGGCTGCCTCCGCTTTCAACACGTTTTCATTATTGGCGCGCGGCAATAACAAAGGATGGAAGCGAGACCGTGACGAAGTGAGACGAAGCTATAGAGAATTTTGTTTTCAATGTCATCACCGTAAGAGTCCACGCACATGAGCGATGCGACCCCCCTACTGCGCCGTAACGATGGCGGTGTGCAATTTTGAAAAAACAAAGGTCTAAAGTTCTTTTATCCTTATTTTGTGAGAGAGAAGAACTTTGTTTCTCTGTTACTTCAAAACAATCGCTGCGGCACTGCAGCGGGATCGCGTGGCTCGTGTGCATAGGCTCTTAAACCGCATACTCTAATATCAGCACAGCAAAGCCACCAGTATAAAATTTACATAGGAATAACCATCTATTTTTTGACAGTTTGAAATGCATATTTCAAAGAAATATTTATTTTTGGTAAAAATGATAAGTTAGTTGACTTATACTGTGGAAATAAATGTATTTTTTCTAAAAGTTTTTATTTGGGACCTAAACGGATGAACAATACCATGTAAATGATATTATAATTTACCGCGTGAAGAAGAGACTAGCGTGACAGAAGTACGCGTATATAGAGGGTTGGTTGAAAATCAATGAACTTTTGTTCATATTTCAAGAAAGAAATAAATGCCAGATTTGTTGTTAGGACTCAATTTATAACTACGTTCCTGTTCTATGAAGACATTGATTTTCGATAAATTTGTTTGAGAAAGTCATGAACAATATCAATTAGAGCTAGGTTCGATACAGAGGTGACGTTAACAAGATACTGCTGCCATTGAAATTTCAGGTAATTCTGCATCCATTTTACAATCTAAATCTATTTTTTCCTATTTTAATTTAAATTTTAGACTAAAATTTAATTGAAAAAGAAGAGGGAAAAACCAAAATTAGCAAGGACATTGACAGTCAAAAGCATTCATTTCGTATTGGACAATGTATTCAAAGCTGCAGTGAGTTCCTCTATCGGAAATAGACCAAAACTTTTCATTTATACAATAAAGAAACTTGTTCAGAACTGGCAATTAAATGTAATCGCGATTATGTAGAAAACTGAATATAAATTTTGTAGCTAATGAATTGTACTCTCATTCCCTTTTTATCTGATATAAACAGCTCCATTCGTTTTCCAGATACAGACAAAATTTACATTATTTTGTAACCTAGACCCCTATACTAACATCGTGAGCTGCAATAAAGTGTGAACATAGAACGAATAATTTACATACACAAGGTGATCAAGTGATCAATCATTGACAGTATTCTTCTTTAAATGGGTGATACACGGAAAGAATAGAAAAAGAAGAAGGTTTAGTATGTTGTAGCAAATATAATACTGTATGCGTATTTTTTATATTTATAATGTTTATGAAAAAACGATCTTTTTTTAAATAAGTATTGTATACTATCTTGTGTTATATAGAATACGAATCATCTATTAAGACGAGTACAATGATACAATTAGTTTTAAGATCATAAAATATGTAGATTAAAGAAAATATTTCAAATATTTCACACTGTTCTACTTAGAAGTATCTTTTGTTAATAAGATTATGGTAGATCCTCACATTATTATTAAATTTTAACTCATTAATCTAAAGAACTTCTTTGGAAAAATTATGATTTCTCCTGTTACTTCTGAATATAAAAAAAGAACAAAACATTGAAAATAAAATACATTTATATACGCTATAATTTATATTGATTTAAAAAACAATAAAGTTTTGATCTTCTGAACTTTTCCTGTATATTTACTAGGTAGGTGCTTACAACACAAAGACTACTTACTTTTTTAATATAATTAATCTCTTAGCGTCAGTTTGGCTGAATGATAAAACACCAGCATAACACCAACTTCACAAATTCTGTTTTTGAAAATAAACGAAACAAAATTCAAATGAAATGTTTGAATTGGTGAAAAATTATTAGTATACAGACTTTATCATTATTATTGCATATTGCGTATACATGTGCCTTTGTCAGTTTACTACACGTTTCAAGACACGTTCAGCAATTTCCATTGAAGTGCACGTTTAGCAAAGAACAATGGAATTGAGCCATATCAATGTGCTTTTGTTTCTCGACGTGGTTATATTTGAAAAAATGGATTTACCATATGGCGGTTTTTGTAGTTAAAAAGAAAAGAGTCCATCCTTAACAAGTTCAACACAACTAAATCCATACGTCTGTGTAACGATGTATAACCATGCCCAGGAACAAAACCAAGTCAACATGGCTGAATTTCATTGTTCTTTATTAAACCTACAATTTAGGCACAAAAAGGGTAAGCGCGTCTTGGAATGTATTATAAAGTGTCAATAATAACAGTACAGAATTTAATTTAATAAAAGGTCGTTTATATAAGAAAACTCAGTAGATAAAAGATTGATAAAAATTCAGATACTTTTTTATAAATAAACTTTTATATGAAAAACTGAAAAATTCTAGAAAAATTAAAGTTCTCAATTTCACTTCAACTTCGTAATGTTTATACCTTATTGCTTCTTTTGCTATTAAAGAGCAGAAAAAGATTTTTATATGACAAAAACTTCTCTACTTTTGAATCGCAAAATAAATAATAACGTATGTGCATTACGAAGTTGAAGTGAAATTAATAACTTGAATTTTCTAATGAAAATAATAATACAGCTGGATTTTACCCTTATATGACGATAAAGATTAATCCACACAGTTATAGAAAACTTAGAAGATTGCAATCATTAATCTACGTTTATTTAAAAATTATAACTTCGTACCAATTTATTAGTTTTTAGTCGATATAATTCTCCATTTTTTTAATTAGTAGAATAATAACCTAATAACCTAAACGAGGAGAGGAAATAGTACAGCTTTCACAGTATGGTAAAATAATTTCGATGTGGAAAATCAATAAAAATGCTCCAAATATATAAACCGAGCACAAAAGAACAAATTATTATTGTTTCTTGAAACCAAGAATAAAGAATACAGTACTGTAGAAAAAGCATACAACAAATCTATCAGTCAGTTTATCTTAACAGATAAACTATATCTTTTTATTTCTTTACTTCATTTTCTTTTCGTGAATGTTATGAGTAATACATAGGGTAAGTTGGGAAGAGAGGGCCCACTTTTTAAAACAGAACTGATACATCATAAATACTATTGATACCTAACAAAAAATAAAATATATTTATGAAAATACATATAATTATATAAGAAGGATAGTTCAATAGATTTTTGTACAAGATTCAAGAAAGGTTAAGAACCTTAACATTGTAAAAAGTGCAATAAAATTAATATACAATAGAAATCAAATAACCTTGATTCATTACTGCAAAAATAACATACATAATCCAAATATTGACTGCACCATATTCATTTAATACGGAATACGTATTTACTTCAATCGAGTTTGAAAAACAATATATTGATTATGGGTAAAATGCATAACATATCATGAATGACAGATATGAAAACCTTTTCAATATTTTCCTACGTATGATTGAAGTCAAATATGTTTCCAATATTCATTAATACTTCGTGTATTTAACGGACAAGAAATGAAAATATATAGAGAGAAATAACAGTAACGTCACAGCAGTTTTCTATCTAGAAAATAAAAATAAAAATAAAACGATCGAATATTCACCTGAAAGGTGCAGGAACTTCAAACGATGTTCTACCGTACACTTCAATTCTCTTCCTCCTATTTCTGAAAGAAATTCCATACAGTCATTTTAGTTAAATTTCAGATTTAAAACATATTTCATGCAAGAAATCAATTGTTTAAACTAAACATAAAATTACACAAACAGTTATTAATTCGTTTAATTAGGATTATAAATTTGTATCAAACTAAGTAGAACATAGTACAATAAAAATTTGAATTAAATTTAGTGAGTTACTAGAAATTTAGTTTCCATTTCAAAATAGATTATAATTGCTTCACGCAACTTTAAACAGACTATACAACAATTTCCATTTGAAGTTGCATTGAAAAATACGTTATCATCTCCACAAAACTGTTCTTAAACACATAATCAATTGCAAAAGTATATGTCTTAAAACAAAAAACGAACGTTCAAAATGTTCAGTGGTAACAGATTTGTAACATATTTAAAGAACCATTATATGACTGTCTAAGGTCACTATATATCTCTTTCAGTAACTTATTGCGAAACAAATAATTCATTATAAAATGCAATTTGTAAGATTATTGTATTAATCTTTGTTGTATTAAACAATGCATACACAATCAAATTAATTCAGCAACGCAGTTTCCAAGTGAGTTGCTTCAAGTTCCAATGCACCGAGCAAACAAAAGAACAATGAGGAAGCACATAAACACGGAAAACGTATGGCAACTAAGACAAGTAGTAGAATATCTAGGAAGTCCGTAGAACACTGACAATTGACCGAGTCTATCGTATCTTTTATAGCCTTTGGAAACGTTCGTAATTCTCTCTACTGATGACCAATAATCAGTCAGGAACCTTGGGCTAATAATGCCTTGGTTAAATGCCCGATACAATGCGTTTAAATCATCGCGCATGAAGAAAAAGATATCCTCCGGTGCGATCTGCGATGTGGCGATCGGTTGATTGGAAATGGACGTTTGTTTGCGAGAGGCGTGTGATAAATTGCGTATAATTGGTTGATATTTTTTCTATTCACGTGCACAATACCGTGCGAACCATCAGCGCACATCCTTGGGGACAAGTTTTATGAATTTTAATTTGTATCTAGTTCTTCGCAACACCTTTCACTCAACTTCGTAATGACTTTATGGATTGATGGTAAATTGAATGATGGATTGACGAATCATTTAAGCGTGTAAACTTCTAGATTAATAGCTACCCCAACGAAAAATCCGGAATTTTTTGATAAATCAATATTCACTTCTAAGCTTACTTGCATCATTAATGTAGATGTTTACTCTACGTTAATTTACTTATGCTCGATTTATTTGGACATAGTAACCGGAAGGCATATGCGTGTGCGCTTTTGAAGTATAGATAAACTGTTAGTACCTAGCATAGTTGGTATAAATGCATTAATGTTGTAATAGTATTTGGAATATTAGTAGATTATATCTATTACATAATATTATATTATTTTATATTATATTATATCATCATATCAACATAGTATCGTACTACTACATTATTAAATTATATTATGCGCTATTTACATTTTTCTTCACTCCTATTATTAAAAAATCACTAAAACATTATATTTGCCAAATATTTGTTCCACACTTAATATGTAGAAATTTGATGACAGAGACATCTTTTCATTCTTTCTTTGACACAAGAAACTTAAAGTATTCAAATATTCACTTTTCTAATCACACGAATTTTAAACAAAGTAAATGTTAAAAAGATCTTTTAAATTTAAACAAAGTTACTACATAAAGTGACAATTAGGAAATTAATCGTTTACAAAAGATATACTAAACTTATAATTCTATTTAAAAAAATCTAAATCTAATTTACAAGAAAAAATGCAAAGAAGGAAATATACAAGAAATAAAGAAGACTATTTTGAGATTAGCATTCGAGTCATCAAACTATTCATTACAATGGTAAGCATGACCAATTAGCCGATCTATTGATAACTTTAGGAATGTATTTAAATTATAAGCGATGCTCATTGTTAGTGGTGATGACAGTGTTCTCAGGTCAATGGCCATCATCCAAAAATAAAATCCTGTACGTGTACACACTAATGTTAGACAAGAAATATATTTCACTTTCAACAAAAATATAAACACTGCTATAATTGTTAAAGAAGAAGATGGAAAAGATCAAATAAGAAATTATGCAGTTAAAAATACGACACAAGCATATACGGTCATAAATATAAAACTAATTATCTCTGAAGGTCCATGAATATTAATAGTTATCGATCAATTACCTAATTAGATCATGTTCGCATGACATATTTAAATAATTTTCTTCTTTGGATAATCAAAATAATATGAGATTAAAGAGTCGTGTCACCGATTATTTCATCTGTCTGACTATAATCGAGTCTTTCTACTATCTTTCTATTAAACGTTAGCGTTCAACCATTATTCGTCTCCTATTTTTGCATCTTAAAAAGTGCTTTGTCTGTCAAATTAAAACAGTGGTAAAATACTTGATAAAAAATAAATACTTAGTGTAATTTTCAATTATATTATAAAAAATATATTTACACAGCAAATCGCTCGCATTTTTTATACAAAATCAAATAATGTACTAGGCTCATCTTTATTTATCGTAGCGTACACTATTAATATATTCTGCCGATCAAAAGTATTTAGACACTCTATGAAAGGTCACCGACTTTTCATACTTTTCACAGTGCACTTGGGCTCATTTTAAAGCGCGATATGTTTACTTTAACATTATAGAGCGTCTCTTCTGAAGAAATATAGTTTAAAAAGATATATTGAAAGAAAAGGTACAGATATATTTTTCCGAAACGCTTCTGTAATTCGAACGTCTGCAAAAACTTTGAACATTTTTTTCTGATTCTTTCCACCACAGTTTTATAAATTGATGTTTTTCCTTTCCAACAATATCCCAAATTATGTTGTACGATTTTTTTCACGAAATTGTGGCAATTTTTGGGTATCAATAATTTTTGGCCACTGCTAACAGATTGATGTGAGTGTATCTTAAAGATATCCATAACTTTTGACATTCGAGACTGTTTATGTCTACCTATATTTCAAAAGAGTTGTATAATGAATGCATAACTGTCGTAGATTAAATGCAAAGCAATGAATTACATAACTATGAAATAATTTGGTAAAATGTAAGTATTGTGTGTATCAACTTGACGCACAATGGTCCTTTTTATAATAAATATTATTTCAGCGTTCTATCGTATATTTAGCCAATAGCAATGATAAATAAATATATACTTACTTATTTATTATTTATTATATTACTAAATATTAAAATAAATATATACGTACCTATTTATTAATAATAAATTAACAATAAATTTATTATTGTTAATAACTAAACGTACAATTAAATTAACACATACATTGTACATTTCATTAAAAGAATAAACTCAGACCCTCTGAAATCAATCTTTTCACAAATGATGAAATAATATTATCATTCACCGAAAAAAAGCGTGTCAAATTGACACAAGGGGCAGGCAAAGGTTAAGTTATGTTATAGTTAACAGTTCAAGTACTTAACAGACACTACAGCATATCCGAGTCCACTAATTTCCGGGAACTAACATTGAAACTTGTAAATACATTGTGGACACCATCGACCCAGGAACGTAGTTGCCAATTACAACCTTGTTCGCTATCCTAAGACAGGGATGAAAAGACGATGGAAACAAAAAAAGGGAACAAAAATGGGAAACACGGTACACGTCCGTAGAAGCTTGGAAGCAGAAGGTCCCGATACCTGCTATCTTAACTAATCTTAACTTAGCGGAAACTTCGTAACCAATCCCATAGGAACTCCGAACCCGACTTCGCTAACATGGGAACCGTTACGGGCCGGTACAGGACTTCAAATTCAATCAGTAATCAAACTACTGGCCAATACAATAATCTGCCACACGATAAAGTGAACCAATGGAACGTGGCCTCAATTCAAACTCGAATTTGATCGTCCGTGGGTATTGATTATTTTTGAGTAAATTAAACATTTCGATGAAATAGCACGGAAACTTGCTGAGCAATACCGAAACATATTAAATGATGATATCCTACCGGTGCGATATCTGCTAAAAGAATTAATTTCCTTGTGTAACATTTAATAAAAGCGTAGTAGCATTTATGAGTTATAATTAATTGTAGTTTAATTTTAATGTAATTTACGAAACATAATTTCAAAGTTTTAATTTTATCAACGTTAGAACAGCTTACAATTAGTAATTTGCGTTTTATTCTGTTTAAATGGTTTAGTATTCTGGAAAAATTATTTTTGCAGTTTTCCTTGCCATTCTGATTTTGTCAGTGCAGTTGTTCAAAATGAATTAATATGTTGCATTCAAATATTTTCTCTCGGGTATTGTTTTTTATTTCTTAAAATATTTGTGTACTGTTTCTTTCATTTACCATGCATGTTTCGAGAATTTCGATAAATTCGTGAGAGAGGGTTACGAACATCGGAGGTAGGAAACATTCCTTGTCGAAAATTGTGAAATTTTTTGAAAAAACAAGGAGGATTCAAAATTTCCGAGATTAGGAATTATATCTGAAACTTATCATTTATAATAAAAATGAAGTAAAATAAAATGTTAAATACCTCTTAATACTTAATCTTTAATTACAATTACATTTAGTAAACAATATGTTTATTATTATTTATTAGACACATATTTATATATCTTTTCTTGTTTTTTCTTTTAAATAGTAATTAGTACTCTTTTCTCTAATCTTCGCTCTTTTCTATCGTACAAAAGAACAGAAAATCTGTTTTATACGAAATTATTGTTTTCCAAAATAATTGATTTCAAAGACTAGTTTAATACGCGTGTTAATGAATAGGAGTCAATTAAAGGATTCATTCGTAATATATTGTAATATATACTCCTTCATTCATTTTGTGTCATAAAAATCAGAATTTTCGGGTAACACGGCTATCCTTCTCAATTCTCTAAAAACATCACGCTTTTCAGGATGTGCGGTTGAAACAATACACCGTTATCGATATTCCGACTACTAAAAGCGTTCCTCCCATAAACATCCACCCTCGACTGTAAACTGCATATCGGTTGTATATCATACATACGTGCACATTGTAAAATATAGATAGGTTTAACACTGATGCTGTTATAAAAGCTAATCTTGCAAGTATACAGTGAAAATGAAAAACTAAGAGTAAAAAAAACAATACGAATATAAAGGTCAAATTAAAAAAGGTAAGTTAAAAAGGTGACAAAAAGATGCAATTAAGGAAACCTATAACAAACAGATTTCAAGTAATCAATGAATAAGAATGATAGATGAACGAGTCAACGTACATTATTCTACACGCAAATTGCAATACAATTAAAATTTCAAATACATTGAATTTTTATACGTCTGTATAATAACTGGAGAACTGTAATAATGATCACGACATTTTTTTGTAGAAGCTAGTTAATAAATACTTAATATAAAGTTTGTGTTTCATTATCAAGAATAACAACTTCGTTCTCATTAATTTCAGTTTCTTTGACGTTGCAAATTTGTATACAGACCATTAAAAGTTTTAAAAAGAAACTTATGCAAATTCAAATTTTTGAAGACTAATTGACGAAAATGGAAGTTATATTTAAACATTATTATAGTAAATATTTCTAATTAAATAAAAATTTTCAATTGTATCCATGTTCGAGTTTGTTACAATCTTTTTTCCAGAATTTTCTTCAGAAATGTAATTATACATACGGAACCTCGGGCCAATTACGTAATCAGGTATTAAAAGTACTTTTGCTGGTTTTCAATGCAACCTTTTCTAGAAAAAGGGTGAAGCATTCGAAAATACTTTAATCGAAGTAAAATCAGCTCCTCTAATAAATTTGGGTATGTCGATCTTAATTTAAGAGGGTGATTATCTGCGATGTACATTGAAAATGCCCATTTGCTCATTTACCTACGTATATTTATCGCAAATACGAAACTCGATAGAAATATATTTGGATCAACTCATCGGGGATACATAAATCAACGTGTACATTGGTTACAAGCACCAAAGCCGACTGGCAAAAGTTTGAAACACGAGCCAGACGGGTCCGGTGATATCGACTTTATGTCTTCGTGCATTTTTCGTACGAAATATATCGTCACAGGAGTCAATAAACTGACTTATTTCGTAATTTCTTAAATAAATTATATCTTTAATTGAAGAGAATTAGGAAAGTTTCGCATTATTAAATTATTTAATGAGTTAACGATTTACTGGAACTCATTATAATGTTTGCCTGAGTTGCTAAGAATGGAATTGCATATTTTGGATAATTGCAAAATATGAAAGAACTATTTCTATAAATATTTTCCTCTTTCGGAAGAGAACTTTAGAGAGTATGTACCTATACATAGCTTTTTCGTAAACCTGTCATGAAATATTTTCCATTTTTGTTTAAAATTTATTACATAGAAATAAGATACTTGAATATTTTACATATAGCGAAATAAGTTAATCTTATTGAAAATCATCGGCTACGCAGCCCAGTTTTTTGAGAACCGGTAGGCGATGTGTTAACATTTCAAAAGTAATTTATTAACCTAGCATGTCTTGAAGATTGAACTTGAGTTTTAACCTTTAACAGACCAATGCCACTATATAAACGGCATGGCACTTTTACTGATTGAATCCAATATCGCAAAAATCATTTTATTATTTTTATCACTGTTATTGTTGTAATATTTACAATTAACACATTAAGTATTGTGCTAGGTCACTTCTGTAAATTTATTCTCGCTTGTAATCTATGTTATGATATTTTTTGGCGGTAAGTAAACTTGAAATACTTCCAGTCTGTTAAGTCTTTATCTTCGATGCGGTGATAATATAGCAACAGAGGGCTCAAGTCTTTGACTGCCTTCGAGCATAAAGAGTCAAATGTTAACCTCTTGACCTACAATATCATGTCAGACTCGTGATGACAATTTTAAACTAAATTTGACAAATCTAAAGTTAACAAATAAATCATAAGGCAAGGGATTAAAGACGCCCAAGACTCAGACCGAGCGTACAAAACTTCAAAGTTGAGTCTTGAGTCTTTATAAAACTCTACACCTTCAAGACTCAATCTTTAATGCTTACTTATTACACGGACCATCTTCATTTCTTAATATTATTAATATTTGATTATTATTATTATCATTATTATTAGTATTGTCATTAATATTTAATTATTATTATTACCATTATTATTACTATTATTATTATTATTAATATTTAATTTTTTAAAAACAAGGGTAGTCCGTATAATACATAAGTATTCAGCCTTTACTCGAACATTTTACGGCCTTAATTCACACTATGAATCTTAGTCCGATTTTGATTCGATTTTCATCTTCTTTCATCGAAAACAATAGACAAACACATAGATAGTGTCTATCGACCCTATAGATTCTTCTTTTACCCCCTATTAAACGTACTACGACCGGTCAAATGACCGGTATTCAAATTTAATTTAAAATTCTGCATTTTCTTTCGTCCATTTCACTTCACATCAATTCTCATAATGTCCGATTATTAGGTTTCTAATTTTGTTCTTTCCTTTTGTGTCTGTGTCCACTAAGAGAAATTTATCGTAATACTTGTTTACCTTTATTTCGTACTTAATTATTTGACTGGCCACAGTGGAAATAGGTATACACGGGGTGTTAATTTTAACTCGACCACCTCAATTATTTCCACTATTATTGAAAGTGAGAAATAATGACTAAATAGGATGTACATTATTTTAAGGCGTGCATCTGATGGTGATAAAATAAATCCTGTGAACGTCATTTTATTGAGTCATTTTCTTATCACTTTCAATAATTTAGGTGCTCAAGTTAAAATTAACACCCTGTATAAAGTGCCGGTATGTGTAGTGGTAACAGTGCTGCTTCCATAATATTATTTCCGTGGTATTCAGATCTAAGAATGCAAAAAATATACTGGAAAATTTCTGTACGGAACCGTTCGTCACTAGACCGTCGAACCTTTCAGTGATCGACGGTTAAAAAGGAAGACGTTCTGCAATATAAAGATTTAGAAAA
Source organism: Nomia melanderi (assembly GCF_051020985.1). Lineage (NCBI taxonomy): Eukaryota > Metazoa > Arthropoda > Insecta > Hymenoptera > Halictidae > Nomia > Nomia melanderi. The sequence continues at coordinate 4,382,667 of NC_135009.1, forward strand.
TTACAATAGATTCGGACGTACACAGACATTCATCGACGGATCACGTACGGAAAAAGGTGAAGTGCATATCCGACGAGGAAGTGAGTATGTGTGTATGTAAATTGGGGGTGGCCGTTACTCCCGGTTCCATGTGTACGTGCGACGTATATAAATGCATAATATATCAAAGCGTACATGCTTCACGATAAGATAGCTAATTGAACAATAAAGAAGAAGATCATGTCGTAAAAAGAAATTTACGTTACAGCGAATCACTCAGAAAGGGGATTAAAGAATTTAATGAACCTGTATGAATTCTATGGGAATTCTAATACAGTATTCAATATGCATTGTACATATGAAGTTTCTTGGAATAGATTATTATATCATCAATTATCGTATCCCATGCGAAATTTGTCAATCAAATGATTATATGTTGCATTCGTCGATACAAATGATTATAAATACGTCATTATTTAATTTTTATTTAAATGTTCCCTTGAAGCAAATTATTATTTTGTAAAATATTTCTGTGATAATTTCTAATATTCTTCTTGTAGTTATATAGAAATTTCTGTACACGTACTCACACCAGGTGTGCAACTGTAGAATATAATTTTAATTTCACATCAGACATACCAGTTTACTTATTTTATTCTTGGGAGCTAGAAAATGAAACTTGTTTAAAATAAATTATTTCGTGCTGACGCAAAGAAAACCTACAAGTTATATGTAACGAGAATAATATAAAAAATAATATAATTGTGTTTTTATCATTTATGTATAAATTATATTATTTATGTATATATGTCCAAATACTTTGTTCATACCTTTCTCAATTTTAATCCACGACATCCATATTTATTTAACATATTTATTTTTCTTTGAAATTACATATGTATATTAATATATGTATATATTATATGAAACTATAAACTCTATAGAATAAATGTTTAATTTTCAATCTATATCCTGCAGCGGATTAAGTGGCGTTTCATTAATAAAATACAACAAAGTGTTTCACCTTGACGAACTGTTAATTTGACTGACTAACAACGATTTCCCGGTGTATTCACGCCACAATACTCGTATTTACTTTTACATCTCTGATTACACTTGATAGTACTTCGTAGTTACATAAGAGGATCTCAAGTTTAACATAACAAAAGCTATGTGCGCTGTGTTACCTCGCCACGGTAATTAAGTAATCAATATACCACTTGATTACTCCAGAAAGAAAAAAATAGCAAACAAAGTGATTAATAGCACGACACGCATGAAGAAACATAGAATTCCCACCCCCACGTGCCGTTGAATAAACCATAAATAATAATTATTCCCGTTATGTACGTGACTTAAGACGAATCCCACGATTTCAATGTAAGTATTTTATGCCTTCGCTATTAATATTCATATACTAATTGCAAACTTCGGTAAACACATCAATAAATCATTAAATTCAATCTTCTGGAATTGCTTGATTATTTTGATGAAAGTATTTCAATGTTATTGAAACGTCATCAGCTTTTACGAAATGCTGTTCATTTATACTGATTAATGTACAAAATGAAAATGAAATTAAATAAATACATTTATATATAATTACGATGAATGTAAATAATTATAGTAACTTAATGGTGAAATGAAATATCTAAAAGATGTATGCTAAAAATTCTTCTAAAAGTATTCCCCTATGAATGAAATTTTAATAATCATTTAATACAACAATTTTTATACTCATATTTGTGTTTTCTACAATGCAACATGAGGAGTCACGCCTATCTAAAGCCGTTTAACTTTCTATGCACCCTTCTACCGACATGGATTGTTTCATTGTTTGTATTCGTAACTTTATGTTTATTATTTCGAGGAGAATAGACTTTGGCTTCCCTAAAGTCATTTAACACGTGCCAGAAAGTTCCAAACGACTAGCTAAGACCTTTACCTGCGGGCCTCTTTTCGTCAGGGGCATGGTCACTAGCGCACCTAAATAAGAGGCTCATGACTCGAGATGCTTTTCTTTTGACAACGACGAGAGTTTTGTAGGAATTAACCAGTCAATCAACAACGAGACTCCATAAGCTCAGGAGCACTTCTAATTTATTATTTAATAATAATATAATTTTCCGTACACATAATTCAAACTCCAAGAATCAGCTGTCTATACAGTCCACCGCAATTTCAACAAAGACTTCAAGTTATTTGAAGTTTACAGACATAAATTTTTAAAAAAACATCCCCTATAATTGAGAATGAAAATCGCATTTAGCTGAGAGTCTAAGAAACTCTTAAATCCAGCAGCTAAATAACAAATTTCAATTTCAAAGAAAATGTAAATTGCAGGACGCTGTGCCGTGCAGTTCTTGATTTTCATTACGCATCGCGGTAGTATGTAACGCGATTCGGTGCCCGTACGTGTGACACCATCGGATCCGGCTAAACCGTTTCTGCATAGAAAGCGGCATGGCGTGTTCGTACTGATCCATAGTCGACGCAGTGGAACGGTCTATCTGGGACGAGGATCGCGTGGAAGAAGCTGCAAGAATGGGACAGAGGTCCTAGATCACTTCTGGTGCACGGCACCATAGAAGAAGGCATCCGTTAAAGTTTATATTCCACACTCGACGCTTCCTACGCCACCGGAACTGCAGTGTTCTTGACGATATACGTACAGCTACCGTAAGTCACGTGCCGCGCGCGACTACCATTTTCCGCCCGCCTTTCCGCGTATTTCAACGGGCGGCCGAGCTCTTCGCGCAAGAAACGAACGTAGTTAATATACATTAACTCCTCGCGCCGCCACCCCTCCGACGATTGTAAATTAATCACCGCGCCTGGATGATTTATCACCACCGCGAATATCAATTCCACTGAACGAAATTTCTATAACACGATTATACGATGGAACAATAGAACGTATTCTGACTTTCTTCTTTATGGTCTCACAAGGACAGGGCCAGACATAAAAGTCAGTTTTTGAATGAAACCCTATGCATGTTATAGTACATGAAAAATCTTCATGACTGTTTTGACAATGATCCTCCATTTTCGAAAAGAATGAGTTTTAAGTTTGTATGTTACTGTAATAAGATGATTAGAAGAAACGTACTACAACAAGGTGTAGCAGTAGTGGTAGCATCTCCGGTTATGACGCTGGAGATCGTAGTCCCGAATCTCCATGCTTGGAGTTCTTTTTTCCTTCGTTTTTCTTTGTTTTTTCTTGAATTATAATCTCTAAGTAACTTATATTTTATTACTGTAATATTATTTATCGTCTTATTAGAGTAACATACAAACTTGAAACTCATTTTCTTCGAAAACGGAAAATCATTGTCAAAACTGTCATTAGAGCTTTTCATTTCTAGCTATGTACTGTAACATACATAGGGCTTCATTCAAAAACAGATTTTTATATCTGGTCCTCTCCCTGTCAAAGGTTATGTAAGCTTTCTATTTATACTTTCTAGTAATCAACGAAGTCACATGTACTGACAGCTGATTACCACTTAAAGTGTCAGCCATGCTAAAAAATTCTCGTGCGGTACCACTGTCCTTTATTTTTAACACTAAAAATGCACAGCAATTAGAATTACTTATTTCCAATCTGTTATGAAAATTAAAACAATACATTTCGTGAAATTCGAAGGGTCTTGTAGTCTTGTATCTGTACAAATGCACAAATTTAATTAGAAACCTCTCCCAAAAATGTCTTCATAATTTACTAAATACATACTTGCAAAATAAAAATGTTGAAGTGGGTTAATTTGACCTGTCTAGTAGTTTTAATATTAAAACGTATTTTAGCTTTCCGATAATTTAAAACATTCGTGGTACCTATGCGTACCATTCGGGATGAAAGGGTTAAGTCGAATCGCAAGGGAAGGTGTAAGATCTGTGAGCTACAGAAGCTTCGTCTTATCGAGTGTAAGTAAAAGTAGTTTCACACTGAATGTGTCGTGTTTGGTCAAATGACTGATTTTAACATTTGATTTCCATTTATGTCAATTCTTATGTTATCGGATTATCAGATTTTCTATTTTTGTCTTTCCATTTGTTTCTGTTTCTGCAACGAAAAATTGAATGTCTAACTTATTTACCTTCATTTAGCAACCAGCCATTGGACTTGTTACCGCAGGAATAGGTACATATAAATGCTGGTACGTTTAGTATTAACAAACGAAAATTCCACTTATAGAAGTTTTGCCAAGGTTTTGACTAATATGTAACTGCAATTTCGGTTTGTAAAGATTAGTTTTCTTCCGAATTTGAATTGTAGAGTATATATACTAAATACGAGGCAAATAATTCGAGTTGAAGAGGTTTTGTGTTTCGAGTGGCAGAGTTTTTTATAGGACAGTGGAAGGGAATAAAGGGACTTCACGAGTTATAGAGGTTTGAGTTATTGAGGTTCCACTGTAATTGAATAGGCACTCTGAATGATTTATCACCTCCGTATATGTATATCAATTCATTTCGCCGAAATTCTGAAACACAATTCAACAATCGAACAATAGAACATTTTTTGAGTTTCTTCTATGTAGTCTCAGAATGCTAAAGTTTATATAATATTTATGTATTATTCGTTCATACAAAAAGGATATTAAACATTCCTTTAAATATGGTTCATTTAGAGAAATAACAAACTGTAGTGTGCCATTGCATAATCTTAATATTATAATTAATATTATAATTGTACAAGGTGTCACGTAAGTTTCGCAGGTTACGCAATCTGAATATTTAAACTTTCATATATTTTAAGTTAATATATACAGTTGTAGAAAAGCGATAAGGTTACAGGCATTAATTTATATTATGCTCTAACGTCTTCATATTCTAACGTCTTGCATCATATCATTATCGTAATGAAGATTATAATACTACGAAAGTTTAATTACCTATTAAAAAGTCGGTATATCTTGCCAGTGCAATGAAATCATTTCAAACTTTTAATCGTCAGTTGCGTATATACATACAGAGCCAGTGATAGAAATCTATAAATTAGAAACATACTCGTCATGAAGAAATAGCAATATTTTGTATTATACTACGAGTATACTCGCCACGCGGGAATGTTAGTTACCTAAAAGTAGAATATCACCTAAATATAGAATATTAAACTATATTGGTAAATTTCAAAATGTTTAAAATATTCAGAGAATAAGACGAAATAAAATGAACAAATAAAAAGGTGTACTATAAAAAGGCAACATTCAGTGCGAATCTAGGTGCACAATTGAAGTGGACTCTTTTCACATAGGTCGCCACAGCTAACCCGTTAAAATCGTTGTTAGCCTATGCATATTTAAAATTTTTTAAATTTCGAAAGAAATCGTAACATTTAAGAAGTACATGGCAAATTCTGATTTATCAGCTAAATTTAATCCTAAAGAACCCTTGCCAATGACAGCAAATGAGCAACACGCGAGACGATTTAATTGGAATTACAACATCAAAGGATGAGAATCTCATCCGTGCTCATCCTAGCGATAAAGAAAGAACAAGGAACTCGACGGAGAAACATTCATACAGAAAAAGCAATTATTATCTGCCGGATCTCTCTTTCTGCAGCAGACAACTGCTGTTCCGTGCACGCTGCCTCCAGATTACACAGACAAATTACAATCGATATAAAGTCCTCGGCCGACAGGTACACCATAAAACTTTTCTACAAGTCGAGCAAGTCCGAAGGTATATTGAAAATGAAAATTTCGATGGTCAATCATCGAGTAATTCTTTCATTCGCATAATTGATACGGTGACAATGTTTTTTCCCCTGCTTCTTCGCAGTATCTGAAAATATTTTTGCATGCAAGTATTTCAGAAGTTGATGTTACAATATTTTTATACATATTTAATGTTTACTGGGAGCTTCAAGAAAATTTGAAATACTTGATTATTTTCGATTTCCATTTTTTGAATTTGACGTGTATTGTGCTGGATTAACACTAAAACCACGAGATGATTTAAAATAACCGACTTCAATTTTTTTATTTGGTTATCATTCAGATTGTAAATATACTTTTAGAATGAATTATTAAATGAATTGGTTTGTTCATGCACATGCTCAACTAAAAGAAATTGTAAACCTAAAAAAATTGTACGATTGAAGTGAAAAAATATAGGTTAAATAATTATAGTATTAATTAAACCTCCAGAAATCTATCATATACGATAAAGATTAAAAATTAATGTGAATTGAATGAAAATATTTTCCAGTGTAAATTAAATTTAAATACTTTACAGTGTATATATTATTCAAATATAATCATTTTATACTTTGTAAGATGTTTTAAATATTGATGATGTACACTAATATTTAAATTTCCTAGATTATTTTTTTTGCCTAGAAATTTTTATTTATACTTTGCCAGATTTCCTTCTATTAAGAATTCGGTTTTCTAATCAATTAGAAAGAACTTTATATCTTTTCAGTTCAATATATCGAAATGTTTTAGTTATAATACTTTTCTAGACACTAGCTTACGGATGTCTTCAAAAGTTAATGATAAAGAATTGACCGGATCAATAGATTTCAAATGAAATGAAATCGGAAACAATACTGTAAAACTAATAACACAAATTTATTCAGTGAAAGAGAAAAAGGAACAGTGAAATAGAAATAATAATAATTGTACTAGAAAATTTTGAAGCATTCAAGGATGCATATAATTACATTGCATTGTCGCATCCTATTGTATTTTAATTTCAAACGTTCCGTCTAAATCAGACAATACATCATCGCCTGTTTTCGTAATCAATCTTAATTTTCAACAAACCTGTATCTACAGAATTTTTTTCGAAAACTTTCCTTAATCCATATAAAATTTTATGATCTAAAAGATTCCAAACGAATGATAGCTTTAAATTAACACTAGAACTACAAGATGGGTCAAAATGACCCATTCTTAATTTCTTCTTTTGACAATTATTAAAAAGATGACATGTTTCTCTGAGAAATTATTAAAGAATTTGATTTAGCAATACGCAATCTGAATTGTAAATTAATTAAAGTCTCAATAGATGCACTTTCGAAGTTTCTATAGAGGAATTTCGAAAAGTAAATTTAATTACTCCGTAGTTTCAATGTAAACCCCTTGGTTTACAATATCGAGTTAGACTCGTAGCGAAGATTTGTAATGCGGTTTAACAAATATAAATGTTATTTAATTGTTTTGAATTGAAATGAAACATTATTTTTCTTGTTAGCAACTTCTATAGTTCAGAGTAAACCCAGACACAGAAAGAGCATGGAATTTTTTGTTTTACTAATTATTAACGATAAATAGTCCTAACAAGTGCAGCTGTGAAATTAAATCGTAGGGCAAGAGGTTAAACTCATTAAAATCCACCGAGTTATTCCTGATTTACGTACCAACCTACATATTCACAGTGTTAGTTCCTAAACACTTGAAAACTGAAAAAAATTTCGAAAGAGATCCTCGTTGACTACTCCCAACACGAACACTTTTATCCGCTCCTCAAACCGAATAATACGATACGTTTACGTGCAACAAACTGAACGTCGCAACGAGGAAAAAACAGATTACTAAACGGTTCTAAACTTCGATTTACCATTTCCAAGAGAATTCAGGATACCAGGTAGTTACGAGAAAACATCGATGCCCAGCTAGAGATCGCCGGTGGCCCGATAATCCGAACAGGCGAAGTTACATGCACGAAATAGCTGGGCAGGCGGTCGGCAGGACAAGGAAATTCCCGCAGCAGTTCTGTGTGCGGTGTCTCGACCGATAATTAGGTATCGATTTCCACGTGCCCGGAGAATGCCTGCAATAATCGACTTCGCACGTTCCACTATCTTTGCTGTTGACCGTGCTACTCGGGGATCGAGCTATTTGCCGCATTTTTCGATGCACTCAGCCCGCCACTCGTGGAACTTGCCCTATCCTACATCCATTAATCATGAAACACGGGGTCCCGGGATTGGGGAGGATCACGGAAATGAGGCAAAAATACCGTGAAAGAGGCCGCGCATAATTCATCGCGTCGAATTCTCATCCGGAAAATATCCTCCAAGGAACGATTTGTAGCGCAATCACGGATTATCGCGGCGCTGCGCCGCGGCATCCGATCGGACGTCGAATTAACGTCAATTTCCTCTGATTATCCCTAACATTGCGCCGATTATCGACAACTCACTTTCATCCATTTCTTTCGGTTCGATTGACGGGATAATATAATTAACAGTGGAACTACCGGATGCATTGAAATGACAGATTTCAGGTATCTTCTTATGAATTTATTGAAATTGATAGGTTAATGTATACAGTGACATGTGTGTCAATAAATGCATTTTCGTGGTTTTTATAACGACATATGATTGTTTGATAATTCCAGTATTAACTTTTTTGAGTATAGGTACCTTCTTAACTTGTTAACTCTGGAGTTTAGTTTCAAAAGTTTTCCATTGTGCACGCAATAAAATCAGACAATGGACTGTATACTGGTCACACACAGCTCAAATGTATCTACAATATATTTTAACGAATAATTAAAGCAGAAGGAAAAAGAATTACACGTTTATTTGAAAAAATTAATAATTCATCGTTGAAAGAGTTAGTATCATTTTGACTTTTAAGATGACATGTATACTCCTCAAATACAGTTAACTGGTAACGTGGAACAACCATTTGAAATTCTTAGAAATAAATGCTTATGAAGTAGAATAAATTAAAAATAAAATAGTTCTCACGTTTATTATTACCTTATAATATACTTATAACTTATTATTAAGTATTGTTAGTACCAAATTAAAAGACTCGAGTTTAGATGATTTATATTGCAAGTATCTTTAATAATAATCATTTTAAAAAATATTGTACATCTTTTAATTGAAATACGTCGTCTCTGAAATTCAAATATAAAATTAATTTCTATTAACAGTATTCATAGATATCTGCTATGCAAATCATTTTTCAAAATTTTAAGAAGTGAAACAATCATAACATAGTATTTATATTGTCAATAATATACAAAGAAACAAATTAATGACATAAACATGTTTTACTATTCTACAAAATAACTACTTTGTAATAACAAGATTCATAATAAATGAAAGATCAATTTCATTTATTAAAAAATTCGCTGAAGTAAATGCCGTCAATAAAAAATAATGATCATACCTCGCATTTTTTGTTTGTATTTGTAATTATGTTCCTCACTACTCACTAACATAATTCATAAATATGTATATGGAAGTATTAAATGCTGTAATCATATAATGTCACGACAAAACATTTTTAAACTAAATTTTATACAACTTTTTAATCAACCTTTAATCATTGTACACACTGTTCAATTTCGAATGTTTAATTTACCTTTAACTTGGTTGATTTCGAACCTCACAAACAGATTAATTTTTCATAAGGACTGTAATCTTCCATAATGGAATGAAAGAAATCGCACATTGATCCTATCGGTTCTTCTTCCCGTTACAAGCAGTCAATGATTCGCAATTATGTAACTCAGCAACACAGTTGTTAGTTTCGATCCTGTGATCTGTTTCGTGAGGCTACAGAACATGCTTGTTACGCATGTAACGGCAAACACACTTGACCATGCAATTAATCCAAACTGTTATTGTCATCTACCGCGTTGTATGACACATTCCAATCCTCGCTGTGTCGATTAAGGTCCCGCAATCGCGTAAATGCATGGCACTGGAGGATGTATCAAGTCGATCGTTTAATTTACACTAGAATTAATTTGACAGTGGTTATAGCACTTGCTCGAATAGGCAACCAAGATTCAAACTAGTTTCATTCGGCAGAGATGATTCGCTGTCAACTAGAAGCTTCCGTTTGCGTTTCTTTCTATTTTTTTTTTGCAAATGTATAAGACGCACCGTTTAATCGTACCACCAAAATTTATTTGTTGAATAAAACAATGGTCGAGGCAGACGTCGTTTGATGTCAAGGGTTGAAATTACCGTTGACGAAAACACGGTTCGTTTGATTTATACCGAATAACTCTCCTTTGGAAAATTGTTTTTATACGGTAAATGGTTTACAAGTAAATTTTAACAAAATATTGGATATACAGGGTGTTCGGTAACTGGTGGTACCTTCTGCTCTTTGAATAACTTGTCTGTCAGGATGTCGACGATTGGGTTACCGGTTGTAATAATTAGCTGCGTTTTGATGGGTTTCCACCACACGCACCTAACGAAAGTATCATGTCCGTATATTCCTAATTGTTGTATGTAGACATGATGGCAGACTGATATTGTTTTGAAATTGATTTTGACTAATAACTATTTAGCAAATGCGTAGAATAATTAAAAAACTGAATGAAGTTTGAAGACTTATTTTTTGTGAAAACATATGTACAAAATTATTGTTCTTGAATTATTCTCACCAAAAACATCGTTGCTGAAATATTCCTGTAATCTTTCAAAATTTTAATAGATGAAATTACGTTTGTATAAAGAAACAATCTTGTCTCTATATTACACATAACTCAAATAGTATCGAATACTGTTAACATTTAAAAATTGTAAACGAACTTAGAGCATTAAATGTTTCATGTCTATGAAACTCGAAAATATTTTATTTCCTGAAAATTATCATAAAATATAATATTCTGAGAATTCAATAATTTTTTAATAAATACGAATGTTAAAAAATCGAAGTGGGTCCTAGCTATAAATAAATTCATGAAACAGTCAAGCAAAAAATCGTGCAGCTGCGTACAATAGACTAATCTAGGATTAATGTAATACTAATTAGCCTACGATCGTGCATTCTACATGCAGTGGGAAAGGCTTTTAAGCTGGAAGTGATAAAAGAGAAAAGATAAAAAGGAGAATAAATTGACATGACGTTCAATCATTTTTCCATCTCGGAAAGTTCTGCACCTAATGAGCTGCATATTCGGAGAATTATTCTTATCACGGCTCCACTTAAACGTAACTGATTCTCCTTAAATCTTATTTATGGCTTCCTAAAGAAACAGAAGCAGTGGAACAGACAATTATACAATGAAGGCAGTATAAATTCTTTATTGCTGCAGCCATTCTCATGGAAAATAGTTAAATTGTAACATTCATGAAAATGATATAACAGAGTTGGTAAAATCGTTAACAATTCAAAATTTTATGAAATAATTTTACGAATACCTTTTCAAAGGATAAATAGTATTACGTGTGCGGTTTTCAATGTATAAACATTTCCTATTTCTTTTCCTATGTATTTTGATGAATAATGCTTTCCTTATTTTAAGCTTCAGGTGTAAATTTATTAATAAAAGCTAATCATCGTAATAATATTACTCGTATATGTGTATTCACATATTAAACAGCAAATTATTTAAAACAGGACGATCGTGAAAAACTTTCTCATAATTATTATGAAAATTTATAAAATAATTAAACATTATATATACGTATAAGAAGTGACAAGGGTCCAGGTCTATACAACGCGTAGTGACGGCCCTGACTAGCTGTGGCCGTCGAGCGATGGCCGTGTGGCACCAAAGCTCTGTATATACGCTCTTGACGAATATTTTCTTAACCTGTCCAAAAGGAAAACCGTTCTCGCGCTTTCTGCATGGGGTTCCTCTTCAGAAATGTCTACAGAATCTAATGATGTATAGCAAATTTGAGCTAGCCAACTCACTTTTCGTAGAAATGTAACAGAAGTGCGTACAATGTACGCGTATCTATGCTTTCTTAAATTTTGATCATCATTTACAAGTATTTAATGAAACGCAATGTTTAAAAATTGTATAACTACATATTCGGGCAACTCTCCTCTATTTTTCACAATAAATTTTAACTGCATATCGTTTTTAGTTTTCACGCAACATTTGTTTTTCTGAAAAATTCAACCGTCTTTACAAAAACCCATGTTTTTTGAAAACTGGAAGTGATCCAGCAATTTGGTTTTCGGATTCGTATTTAGGACAAGGAACTCTATAAGAATCACCTGGTGGTTATTGCAAAACATAAAAAAAATTACCGAAAAATGCAAAGATATATAAACACCAAGTACTTCAAATATTCACAACAAATTTTTTTACAATTTTGAAAATTATATATACTTCTATTCAAGATATACAGATTGAATAAATGTAAAACAAATAGATTTTTGGTACACTAAAATAACTGTAGCGACTAACAGATGTAACATGTGCCCCTCTTCCAAGTTGTACACTAAAAGTAATAATTCCATAAATAAAAAGTATAATTCACGTAATTATAATCTACTTAGTAGAAATAAAAAATTGTCGTTCTATTAACAGAATATTATTGTTAATTACTTATATTTGAAAATAATGGGATAATCATACGATATAATGATAAGTTGACTGTGCCATATAGTCAACAATATTTATGCTTCTGTTACACGCAAGAAACAACTTTCGAAGAATTTCTACCATAGATCGTTCTTCTGAACAACCATCCAAACAACTTCGTTTCCATTATGAGACTGTTGAAACATGCAACACGCAAACATATTTTCACGGCGAAGCAGATATCCACTCCACAGGAGCGATTCTCAAACAGCTATCCTCGATATTATGGGTCTTCTTTTTCGTAATTATCTTTTAACGCCAACAATTCAGTTGGAAACTTCACCGAATTCCTATTATTTATGCTGAAACTGCGGAACTTTCGTATCCGTAGCACGCCTAGAAACGAGAATTTACATTCGAAACATCTGCGGCCAGTTTTTCTGGAGATCGTTACAATTAACTTCTAATTGTAAGACCGGGCTCCAGCTGTCTGTTCCGCGATGCGGAAGAAGCCAGACGGGACTCACAAACGCCGATTAGCAGCAGGAATTTCGAGGAAAAGGGGGACCGTTTCACGCATAATTTCTCTACGATATCTGGCCGCGCTACCACGACTATCTCGCGAACCAATGCCACGGAAACTGGATTAACCACAATAGTCGGTGGTTTGAGCGCTTTCTCCTCTCAGAACATCTGCATTCTGGTTGGTCCATACTTTTGAGGAAAAATAAGTAAGTACACGTAACCCTCGATTTACACGGTAAATTGGTTCCCTGAAAATGCCGTGTAAATTGAGATTATACAATTCAAGTCCACAATTCACATTGAAAAAAATACACATGTAATCAATTTAACAAATCCATATGAAACAGTACTGTTTATTTTTTTGGTAAAACGTAAAATTATGTACATATTTTTAAATAAAAATACATTAATCCAACAAGATTGCATAATTTTTGCATTTGGTCTGACCTAACCGTGTAAAGTGAAGTACAAGTGACGTGTAAATCGAGGGCTAAGTGTATTTGGGAAAAAAATATTTGTAGTTAGGAACACACGGACTGAAATTTAATGAAGTTGCTGAATTTGATTTTTAAAAAATTAAGTTGTAATGAAAATTGTGGGTAATGTATAGTAAAAATTGTGAAGTAATGTTTTATTGTCATTTTTTAATTCTTCATGAAGAAAATACTTAGACGTCAATGCTTCTCTTCTATTTTTGGGTATATCTTATCAACTATATGAAATTGTTTGTTTCAAACTTTTATCAATATTTTTGTTTTTGACAATTAAAGGAAAATCAACTTTATTTTAAAAATATTGTTGTATGTGCTATAATCTTTGAACCTTATAGGAAAATAGGGAAATACACGTTATTCTCTAGGGATTATATTAAACCTCAATGAACGAACCATAACGAAGAAAATTGCTAGATACTTCTGTTGACGACTTATGTAAACTTGTAAAGTTTTAAACAAATCGAAATTTTCTAATTACCGAAATTCCTTTGTGAGATAGCTTACAAAAATATCAACTATGTACAACACAGAAATTATTTTTATTTTACGAATTTGCGTTTTCGTAGTTGATTTCGAACAACAAGAATTAAAGTATTTGCTCTCATAGATTTACAGAATACAAAATACTACAAATCTTATTCTATATCTTTTAAATTTGCAAGTGCACATTATAATAATTAAAAAACTTAAGTAGGATATACTGGTATATCATTTTGTAATGCACTTATATTAATTGATTTACACTAGTTGTAATAAATACTCATTCCACTTCACTTTCTTCCAAAGCTTCTTACTTACATAAATTCGTGTAATAAATTGAAATAGTAAACTAAAACAGCTGACTTGACATAAATCGACAGATTAACTATTTGTTGTAAAATACATTTATATAAATCTACAAACTCGACAATAATTATTTTTCATAATGAATAGAAGGCGATCTCTCCAAATTTGTAATAGGAGATTTGGTCCCATCGCTGGCTGCAATCCGTCACAGCCGAACCATCGCGTAAAATAGATCTTGTACTTTAAACCATATCTCAATAAACGTACTCTTTATTTTCCTATAGCAGTTAAAGAGTACGTAACAGTAAATTTTCCTATAGCAGTTTTACTGTTTCTGCCCACTGCACCTCTGATACAAACCTCAAAATTACTACAATTATGATTTGTTACATATTAAGGAACACAATATTCACTATACGTATGATATGATAAAACAAAGTATGCTTTAAATAAATTTTTCTGAATTATCTGATTGTTATAACTGGATGATATTTATTTACCAAACGATATCAAAAGAAGTAAATATTTTAAACAAATAAATTTAATTTTTAACCGGATTCGTAGAGGAAAATACTGTTGGGATCCGGGTGAATGACTCGAAGTCCGATTCGTTAATAATAATTATATTTCGGCGTTTCAACGTATTCTCCAGATATAACACATTGAACGACGCGGAAACAGACAATTTCGGACAGACCGTTAACCAACAGGGTTGAAAGAATAATTAATTATCCTAGAGATTCCAATTCTTATATACTAAGCTTTTCGCTAAGGAGGGGATGTCGGTGACCCTTGGTACCTGATGACTCGTTATAGATGACTAGTCCTGGATGAGACATTTGTGTATTTTATCTAGGATTTTGGGTCTAGGACGCTTATCTATGGTGCGTCATTAGATTGGTCATCCAACAATACAGATCGATATAAACAAAAAAATGTTATCGGTTATAAAACAAAGAACAAATGTTTTGAACTTTGGCCCGTTTTGTGAATATTTCTGATATGATCTCTTATCATGAAAACAATAATAGCCTCGTAGATCCTACTAATTGAAAAAATCCGAAACTTGGTGCCACATGTCTTCTGCGAAATTTTGTTAGCGTCGTAAAGCATGAAAATAGTACAATTGAATCGAAAAAACTGAAATCTCTGCACCACACGGAACATCAACAAAAAGTATGGAGATTTCCATTTACAATTTCTTATGCGTGACAGTGAGTTGGGGTAACGGACTATTTTGCATAAGAGGTTCCTTTCATTATGCTTTTAAAGCCAGTAAAAGAATAATCCTCTTATTTCAAAGATTTGTTTTTTTAACTAACCGATAAAAGGATTGAATTTAATAACTTCAGTACTACAAAAAATCAGACGGCCTATACTAGATAAAACTTCCATAAATTGTACACAGATAAAAGAGACATTAATCGAATTGTTCTCAATAAAAACATATAGTACGTAGAAATAATTGTTCTATATACACTAATCATAATGAAAAGTGTCATAAACTGACGTTTCTAGTATTGAATTATAACACATCTCAAATTCTTATTTATGAAGATACATATTTAATTCCAACATTAATATTTTGATAGGAAGGATTAACTACATTACTATTTTGAATCGATCAAATCAAAAGGATTCATTTGAAATTAGTTTCAAGTCGAATGAATGAATGAAAATTCATTTGGCAGTATTGAAAATCAATGAGAGGTCGGAATGTAAGCTGCTGGTACAGGTTTCTGAGTAAAACAAATACACTGTTATGCAGGAAAGTTAAGCAACCAAGAGGCCGGATAGATCCGGACGTGCAGAAGAAAAAAAAACTTCAACAGCCTCCATAGCTCAGGGGTTAGAGCACTGGTCTTGTAAACCGGGGGTCGAGAGTTCAAATCTCTCTGGAGGCAAATTTTTTTCACGACCATGCCTTTTCATACTTTTGATGATACTATCAACCAGATACGCCTCGCGATAAAGAAACCATGTAAACTGAAATTGTAGACGGAAGTACTGAATAAAAATGTACATTCGTAGCTGGTAGGTCGTTCTCGTAAGTTTTGTTTTATGCCTTACATCTCTGACATGTAATTTCGAAAACTTAAATAATTCGTATTAATTGAAATTCTAAGACTTCTAAACTCAATTATCAAACATAAGAATGAAATATTTATAAGGAAATTCCAATTAATAATGTTAAACATTTTAATAATAGCAATTTGAATTTTTTTATTTGGCAATTTTAGAAATATTGTCGATCAAAGCAATTAATATGTTTGAAGAATTATAATTATCGTTAATTTTACATTTACTGATATATGTAATTCTTAATTTTTAATTTACGTTTATATAAAGTAATTTAACAAAAATTGAATAGAATTAAATATTGCATTAAATATTACTACATAAAGTACTCAATTCATTTATTACTATTCCAGACAGTATTTATAAAAATAAAATTATAGAAGGTATTTATCATTATATCGTTTCACTTTGTTGTAGTGTATGACAATTTTAGTAAATGAAGTAAACACTATATAATATACAGGTGAATGAACGTCATTGCAACTAATTATTTAGGTTTTAAGTTGAAAAGGTACGAAGTGAGTACCGTAATGTATAAAGAGAAGGTTCAATAAAATACATGTAACAAAAGGGGTGCAAATTGAATTGCAAGTCATTTTGGATGCTAAGTGGATCAGTATTGTTAGAAGATTCTTATCCGAGTTCCGTATGTTCGGTAATATAGAGGTTCCTTGTATTCAACGATACGTATCAGAAATTATTGAGAATTTCGAAACACATTGTTCTGTTCAGAGTCAAACAGGATCGCACACGATATGCCCATGTTATTACTACCTTGCAAATTTAACAAGAAATAATATATTCGTTTCCGTTCATTGTAAAATAGTACTTAAACGAAGAGTTTTACGTACTGATCACACGTTTCAGAGACGTAGATAAAAATATTACTATTTATTTATATTAGCAACTAACAGTGTATATACAAATTTATCATTTTCTTCTGTTGTTAAATAAAACTGTTATTTTATGTAATATTTTCATTTGTTTCAAACATTCAACTTTTGTCTTCTGTATAATAAAGACGTATTTCTTTTAGAAATAATTTCATTACTTTTGAAAATAAAATAAAAACCTTATTACAGTTTCTTATAGTTCCTATGGTAAATAATTAATTAACTTTAATATTTAGTGAAGATATAGGTATTTATGTAAATTAATGAATATTGAAAAATATTTGTAAGATTTATTATTATATCAAAGCAGAATATTAATATTATTTTATTTAATTTATAACATTTAAGTAATACTGTTTCTTTAGATTAATTGTTTCCTTGAATAAATGTACTTATCTATTAGAATTAAGAATTTATATTTATTTCCACGAATTAATATTAAATTCACGATGCAAAATTTCAAGCATTATCCCTTCTCTGGAACTAACAATGAGGACAAATTTTATTAAATTGAACATAATATTTCGACTTTTCCAGCTTTAGAGGTATTATTTCATTAGCAAATGGTTTCCATTAAATCTGACGCATATGAATGCTCCTGGCTAGATTTTTTTAATATTCCAAATGCTTTGCAAAAAAAACTTATCACAATATAATAGACTATAACGTAAATTGTAAATAATTCTATGTTATTATTATTATCCTCTCCACTTGTAATGTAATTTATGCAATCTTAAAATAAGAATTAATTTTAACCAGCAAACAATTTTAAACCTAATATTTCATAGAAGTTTATATCAGAAGAACTCCTCGATAATTATATTTGTAAAAATGTCAACTTCTATTTATCTTCTAAATATAAAAGTAAAAACTTCATTTCATTAAATAATAAGTTCATTTAATGAAGAATAAAATTAAATTTTTCTTAACGATGTTAAAAGTTCTATCTCATTAGAATTTTCACACTTACATAGGTAAGTAACACTTACGTAAAATATGTAATGTATTGTTCTCTTGAATTCGACTATTTAAAACGTTGACCACCTAATTAGCAACCATTAAATTACTTATACAGCCAAGGAAATTTTCCTAAAGAAACAGAATCTAAAAAGTCAACATTTTTCACAGAAATTGCTCACTCAACTTTCCTGCATCTCATAGATTCAACAGAATGTGGTTCATTTCATATATTATCAAGTGGTATATATACAGTGGTCTATGTGTTAATACTAAGTTTAGGGAACGCCTCAATTTAACACATATTGAATTTTATTAACACTATTTGGTAAATGTTTACGTCGACTTTGATAAATGCAATTACACCAGTATGTATACCTCAATCACTTATTTTTAAACTTCTAACTTCCAAAATCCAAATGAATGAACATAATTTTTCCTAAGAGCAACAGAATGAACTATACAATAAATATCCGTGAATCTAGTGTTAACACCAAAACCAGAGGACGAGTCAAATTGACCCACTTCAGAATGTTTATTTTGCAAGTATTTAAATTATGAAGATCTTTTTGCGAAAGATTTTCAATAAAATCCGTGTATTTGTACAAACACAAGACTAAGAAACTCTTCGAACCTCAAAAAACGTATTGTTCTAATTTTTATAAAAAGTTGGAAATAAGTCACTCAGCTTGCTCGGTAGTTTTAATGTTAATTACTGTTAAACTTTCAATGAAAGGAATGATCAAATTTCAATATCAAGAAGTTTTGCAGAAAATAAATGATTATTTATATCCGAGGAAAATGTTTGAACTTTCGTTTATGGAGTGGGAGATGAAAATTCTCGATCTGTTAGGGTTAATTTAATACGAAGTATGTAACGCAGTTTCGAGAGAATCCAGCAGGTTCGGTCGAGTTTCTACCAGTGACCCGCATGCCGCGGTCTCTGATACGTGGTTAGAAATTAAAGTGAAATCCACATTAGTTTGCTTTCCACGCCGCCGAAAACGAAAGATTCCCCGACTTCATCCTATGATATTAGTCTAACGAAGCTGTAGTCACCCAACTTGAGAATTTCCGATGACGACATCTACTGAGAAAACCGACTGTTCATGATCCTCGGTGAACCACTTAATTCGGATCTCCAAAGTTCCGAAGAATTAATTAAATATATATGTTGAAACGATAACAAAATCGCATCAGTACTTCTCAGTGTACTTCGAATAATAGGACTTTTTGGTACGTATAAAAGATTGGATTAACAATTATATGCTAATTAATATCAGTACGATATTTTATTATTGCACGAATGAATAATAATAAAGATAAACGACAAAATTGTTGAAAGAAAATTACACTTCTTAGAAAATATAAAATCTCAATGGAAACGTATGTTTACATGTATCACCCATGCTACTTATTTTATATTTTAAGGTACTTGGTGCATTAATTGATGTACTTTCTAAATCGCGAGACTAAGAAACTAAGCTACTTACAGTGAAAAACTATTAATTCGAAGAGCATTTTCATTTTCTTAATATTGTAACAAATGATTGTGATACTGAATCAAAATTGTATTATATTCAATGCACAATGTATTATTTGTCTATAAATTTCACAGAATTTTTTCTAGCAATCTGAGAAAGTTTTAAACGATGTTAAATAATATTGAACATTTTCTTATTTTTCATTACTTTTCATTATTTTTTATTATTTTTATTTTACTAGAAATACAATATTTGCACGTATATATGTAAATAAATATTTAAATACAACAAGGACAAAATATTACTTTATTGGAAAGAATAAAATACGTAGATAAATAAAAATGAAGTGACGCGTGACTAATAAGATAACGTCTCACTGAACTTGTAAAGCCATTAGATGAATTACAATAAGATAAATCGCTTGAAATAAACCGTATGGTTACTACCTAACAAGCCAGTATATCTATTCTTTATTTTACTGAATGCAGGACTCGTCAATAGTTTTACAATCTGATTAATCATAAAGTGTCATAAAATGGTCGATCCCAAAGTTTGTATAATGGTAATGGTATATGAGTTAATAGTAGGGTGTGATAATGATTAATAATGTTAACAATGACAGTGAGTCAGTACTATATAATTATCATTAACACTCCAATCTCTTATTTCAACAAGTATCAATATTTTATCGTCTTATTATATTTGAAACTATTTTATTGCACCATAGAAGTTTCAATGCTTTGTTCTCTAATATAAACAATTACTTTTCCATAAAATTCTCATTAAAGAATAAAAAAATATTTCGATAAATAGTGTACCGAAAATATAATGAATAAAATGTATTGAAAATATAATATTAAATCAATACAAATTAATAATGATCACACCATTCTCCGACAACAGTACCTATTAATTTTACATACATCTATCTATATGAAAGATCAAACATTTTTCATCTTTCGTCCAAAACTAATCCAAGTAATCTTCTTACCAAATAATCCCAAACTTCCTATGTACTAGCGACCTAACTTCATCAAGCAAAAATATTAATTATATAATATGTAATATTATGTTAATCAATATATATACATAATAAAATAATAATCTTGATTACCATAATATCAGAAAATCAGTTAAATCCTCATCTTTATCACGCCAAACAACCCGTCCCGCCATTCACACGGAGAATTCGCGCGAATGAAAATTGCTTGGACAGTCCATAAATACAAAAGAAAATAAAACAAACAAAAACGGTGCAAATAAACACTGCTATAAATTTTAGAAATACATATTTACTTCACATAACTTAACACCAGACTTACCGTATCTGTCAGTGACGGGCTTCATTTTTCTCATTTCGCAGTTAACATTTTAAAAGTACTCAACATCCAAAATAATTTTAAAAGTAAATAGTTTCACCTACACCTTCACAACATATCATAACAAATATCTAAAGAAATCGTAAAAAGAATGTATTGTTAATACAATCTTTATAAGGATTATATATGAACCCTAACAAATGCTTTATAGTTCTAGCATTGACAAAAAACCAATGAATTCGTATTGTGTATAAACTATACCGCCTAAGTAATTTTATAATATACCGTGTAAAAAAGAGGCTCGACGCATCTTTAAACTTTTTTCTACGGTCAAATGTAATAAACCTGTAAGTAGAAATATATACATAGTAATTAATTAGATATATGGGTATAGAACCCATGTTTGTGGCTAAATAATCTAAAATATACTAAATAAATACCGGATACTACGCTATATTTATATAAAATTGGAAGTACAGTAAAACTCCGTTTAACCTGTTAATCCTTTGCACTCGGTAATATTTCACTAGAAATATTCAATACGTTAAGATCGCGTATAAAAACTACCGCGTAAATAATGTTCTAATCAATCGCGTAAAAAAAATACCGCATGGATAGAGGAACGGGCATACAATAAAGCCACAGGGAGGAATGAACGCGTTTCGTGTTCTTGGACACATTCAGACAATGTTCCTAGACGCCACATTGTCGAGAGTAGATCGTGTCGGGCGCGCAGAACGATTTTCATCGTTCGGCTTCGGATTAGGACCGAACCAGAACGGTTTGTTGATTTTCCCCCCGTCGAAAACGACGGCGATTTGTCCGCAAACATTTGGCTTCCGAGGCTATGGTACTCCACAGATCCGTCCGTTCCCATTTTTCCTTCCGCACACCCTACTCCCTAGTCGGCAGTGGCTCGCTGCCTTTTCCCCGTCCTTCGGCAACGCGTATATACCCCGATGCCCTGTACGCGGCGATTAAACACGGCAAAAATGGAGCACAGGGGTGCGCTTCGAGTCCTTCCCGATTTACAGACATTGCGCAACGCGGCCGCTGTTTGCACGGAAACCGGCACTTGCAGTCTGCCCCACGAAGAACGTGCTGGTCATACATCTGTAAAAATTACTACTATTGCACAAAAATATATCTAGTATCCAGGATTTTTAGCTTAGGATATTTTTAAGAAGTGTGAATGCGAGAATGAGTGTGAGCGAAGGGCCATAAAAGAGGAAAGCCTAACAGTTGAGGAACAGTGCCATGAGCAACGTCTCAGTCCCAAGGTTTCCGGTTAGATTTTGAAGAGGTGTGTTTGAGAGTTTGTGGAGAGTGTGAGTGAGAAAAATGATTGTAGGGGATAGAATGATTTTTCAGTGCGAATGTTCGAAAGAGAGTCTGCAGCAATTTGTGTTATTTAAGTTACGCGTCGTTAGTATATAGCTTTTTTTATTGTTAATAAACATAGTTATTTGTTAGTTTTTTATGTTCCCGATATTTTTACTGTATATATAAAGAAACAACCTACATCTGACCCTCAATTTGCGCGGCACTCTTTTACGCGAGTTTCTTTTCTTTTCGGTAAATTAGAA
This sequence comes from Nomia melanderi, assembly GCF_051020985.1. Classification (NCBI taxonomy): domain Eukaryota; kingdom Metazoa; phylum Arthropoda; class Insecta; order Hymenoptera; family Halictidae; genus Nomia; species Nomia melanderi. The sequence goes on from NC_135009.1 coordinate 4,405,021, forward strand.
CTGTATTTACGCGTAGTCTTTATTCGCGATTTTAACACATTGTTGACCGGTAATTTTACACAGGAACTATCTTATATCACCGGTTATTATTCCACAATTAAATATGAAAGTGAAACAATCATAAATAAATTTCAATATATTTTTGTGCATAATGAATTAAAATGAATCTTTGGACGTATCTTTCATACAACTTTGAATATTTTGCTTTTGCAATATTCTACATTGCTCTTTGTTTTAAAAATTGAAATAACTAATGCAAGTGCAAACACGAGTTAACTTCCTGTTTTGCAATATCGTATCAGACGAAGATTTCTAATGTTGTTGAACTAATATAAATGTCATTCAGTTCTTCTGAGTTCAAATAAAACTAAATTACTTTTCTTGTTAGCAATTTGTATCGTTTAGAAAAATACTAGACATAGAAAGAGCATGGAATTTTTTGTTTCGAAGTTGAATCAAGCGTTAAATGAAACAACATTAAACTAGGTCATCTTAACATCGAAGTAATGAAGTAGCTGGAACAAGACAGTGAATAAAAAATGTGTAATTTCTCTTGTTTTATTTTGTAACATGTATTATTTGAATATAACGATTTAAAAACCGAGCTAAATTAAATCAACGGAAAACGTAGAATTCGGAAAAACCACGTTATATAGAAACAACATTAAACGGAGCAGCGGGATTTTACTGCAAATGTACAGTTCAGCGATTTTTTGCAGTTTTAGACTATTTCACTAGTCTTTTTTTTGAAAGCTTCAGTTTATCAGTAATGCAGACCTAACCCAGATCCAGTTTCAAATGTTTATATGAAACCGAGCAAATCACAGAAATTTGAAAAAGCCGTCAAACTGCACATTTACCAAAATCCAATATTATTTTCTCTAGTTTGCTTTTGCTGAATTATAAATCCAATTCTCGTTATCCTTTATTCTTTGACAGTAATGTACATTTATGTAGATATATTTATTATCAGCTAGACATACGATACTATTAGTACTCTTCATATTTTCCAAATAAAGCCTCCTAATACGTTTACCCTTCGGTTCTGACAGAAATGCAGAACCAAAAAATACCAATTATAAAACCGATATAGAAGTGATACCATATCAGTTCTAAAAAAAACCGCAACCGAAACCAATATAGCTCAGAACCGATATGCTCTATAGAAATTCTAAGAGTGCATTTATTGAGACTTTAATTGGTTTAGAATTCAGTTCGCATACTGCTAAATCAATTTCTTTAATAAATTCTCCGAGAATCATCTGTTCTTTTTAATAACTGCAAAAAGAAGAAATCAGAAATGAGACCATTTCGACCCGTCTGGTAGTTTTAGTGTTAAATTGTTCTAAAAATTTTTACCACGAGTCTAACGCGTTATTATACGACAAGGGATTAAAAGATACAGCAAAAATGCAGCAATTATAAGGAATTCGGCGTTTAATGTTGTTAAATTACCACGATCTCTCGCTCATTAGGCATCAGGTTTCGCAAATAACGCCAGTACCTTGCGAAATAGACTATATTTCACCAATGCACCCTCCCCAGCCGCACCCTTCTACATTTCTCAGATTAAAGATTCACGGGTAGCAGCTACCCTGCGCTCTTTCTCCTTGAAAAATCATCCGTTTAACCTGACCATACCATCCTTTTTTAAGAAATAATTGAATCTCGTGGCTAGGGAACACCGAACTTCTTTTACACGGCCTTTGTTATATTTATGACGGAATTTTCTTTGTAATTTCTTGCGCGCCTGTTGGGGAGTTGCATCGCGCTATGTTGTTATATACGAGATAAAGGTTTTAGATATATACTGGTAGTACTTACGTGTGAATTTGTTTTTTTGGATGAATATTGCATTAACTAACGCGTATCAACTTTATTTATATAATTTAACATGTAATGGATGATTGTTGTATTTTGAGTGTGCTTAATACAAATTTGGAAATCAATTTTCTTTACCATCTTTGGTTTTTTAGAAGCGTTTTCTGGAAAATATCAAATTTTCAAGAATTTTTTGTTTATTGATTGACTTTTTGTTGATTTTGTGATTTTTGTGATTGATGACGATACTGATCATTTAATAACATTGTAAACATTTAAATATGTTTGAAGAATAGTTATAGTAAGCGAGACAATTGTCATATAATAATTTTGTCAGATATTTTGCAGTTTATTTAAAAAATTAAGGATTCGGGGAAACATTTAGGACTTCGTTTTTGATTGGAAAAATAAAATACTGCGAAACGTGGGATATCAACAGTGATCCTCAGCGTCAATATTTATGTTTCGTTGACATACATGAAGATTAATTTGAGTGATGAAATTCATGTAGTTATTAAAATGAATTTCAAAATTTTACTAAAAATTCTGCAACGACTGGATGAATCGTTTCATCTTGCGTACACTACGAAAACAATTAAAATTTGAATATATTCACTTTATTTAAATTGTCAACGATGGCCCTTTTATTAGAAAAATATTGTTTTCATATTACAGAAATATGTATCTACTTTCTTATGTTTGTAGTCTATTAGTCTGTTAGTAAACTTTAAATTCTCACAGATACATGAAAAATATATTTGATAAAATTTATGTTTCTTAAATAATGCTTATATTTAACAAGTTCTTTCAAATAAGATTATGAATTTTGACTGACTTCACTGACTTATATTTCCCAATACTGAAACGAATAAATCTTTATAAATTTGTACTATCTTTTCATAGTAATATAATACAGTATTTAAAATGTTTCTACGCATACAACAGATTAGAAGAAAATATGAAATAAAATTGGTTTTACTGATAAATATTGTATAAATATCCTTCACTTCAAACAACCATTACCTCATAATTTTGAATATATTGTTGTTTGTATATTAACACCATTTTTAATGAACATCCTAAAATGTAAGCACTAATTACACTTTAAAATTGTACATAACCAATTATTTTATTTTGTTCGATTAATTATATTAAAAATATTGTAATTAATGAATGAAAAAGATATTTTTATTTCTGTACTTACATTAACATTTGATTGAAAAATATAAGTACCATCTTCATTCGATTTGACTTCGAATATTACCGAGAAAGGTAGCGAGCGTTATAAATGACAGCTAGCTGCATCACGGATTGGAATTTTGAAAAATTGAGCAGAGGAAATTGTGGATGACGGGTAGTGTATGCATAATAAATCAGACACGACGCCGGAATTTGCTTAGATAACATTATCATCACCGGGTGCTGGTAGTAATTACTGTGTAATAATGTAATTAGGTAATCGCTAACAAGATCGATGCACAATTTACCAAGCGTGATTGCCATCAGTCCAACTTACAAATTAATTATTATGATTTGTTGGTGAATTTATCCAACAATATCACATTCAGGATTTAATTATTTTTACTTTTTCGTATTTAACAGTTTGTAGAAATGTTGATAACAATGACACTGAAATTAAATAATATTAAGATAGAATAACATAGTTTTAGAAAATTATATTTATATATAAATGCTAATTATTATAAAACTGAGAAGAATTTTCTTCATTTAAAGCCAATAATTATTATCCAAAAGTTTCTGAAATAATTACGATCATTATACTATCCATACAAATAATCATACACTAAATAATTTGCAACATAAGGAATAATATTTAATATTTGCACTGAGAAATAAAATTTTTGGAATGATTGTAAATAGATTACACTTAATAACGAAATTCAATATAAATAAAAAATTACAATAAAAAATTCTGTAACTAGAGAATAATTGTTTATTTACAAATTTTCTGAAATTGAAAAATATTATTTAACAAACATATTATTGAAAGGATTATAAAAATTAAATGTGTTGTTTAAATTCATTGACGGATTATGAAATAGTATAAATTCATAGCTTTAAAAAATTTATATACAAATTTCAGTCTCTTAGAAGTTAAGTAACTAAGAAAAATAAATGTATTTATCACAATTACATATTTTAACATCATAGGTAAATATTATCAAATTTATAATATAATTTATAAGCAATTAAATAAGATTGAATATTATTATATAGTAATATATAGTCTCAAAGAAAAGGAAAACCGTGAGCCTCCATAGCTCAGGGGTTAGAGCATTGGTCTTGTAAACCAGGGGTCGAGAGTTCGAATCTCTCTGGGGGCAACAATATTTTTTCTTGTTTTACTATTTTTTAAATAATCATTTCTATCTAATATAGCAAAGTGACGATAATAAAAATAATGGGACAACAATTTTACATCGCAAAATGAACAATTTTCTATGAAACAAATGCACCTCATAAATATAAGCATTCCACTGACAAATTGTTCCGATTCATACTTTGCATTTTGCAAGTTACAATATTCTCTCTGAAATAATGAATGAAGTATGAAGCTGAAATTAATATATGAAACATATTAACAGAAATTCCACGCGGCAATATCTAGTTGTTACGACTACACATTTATGAGTTCGAAACTGAATCGTAATACATTGAAATTCACGCGGCGATTCTGTATGCAATTAATGAATCCTGCGTAAGAACAATCCTACGTGCAAATATTTACAACATGTTACTGAATTTCGCACTGTCCCCACAGAAATTCTTCTACCTAAATCAGCCGTGCCTCGCTATCGATCACCGGGATAAAACGTGGTCCAATCCATGCGCGAACAATACTTTCCCCGGCATGGCCGCTTTACCACCGTCACAAATACACGAAGGAATGGATGCATAGCTGGAAAAATATTTGTCTCTCTTCGACAAAGCAAAAGCGAAACTATCACATCTCACGGTGGAATCGTTTCGTAATTTACGGGAAAAATATGTATCTTTCCAAACTCTCGGATATCTATGTGCTGTATGAGTTATTTGCATGTAAATTGACATTAAAAAGTAATATCAATGTACGCAGAATGTACCGCAAGGAGATGCCAAATTTGACCAGATTTTCAAATTTGCTGCTACACATGCATTATTATTTATTGTTTACTCTTAGAGTAGATATCAATGATTGCGAAATAAGAAAACTGAAGCCCGTTATTTTGATGGGTGCGATAGTTCTAGCGTTAAGGAAATTTGTGTTAAAACTATTATTAAACTGTGAATGAAAGAAAAATTTTATTAAACCTAAATTTAGAAACATAACATTGTTCTTTCGTTATACCTTATCTACTTACATTTTGGATAAATGAACAATACCTAACACATAAAATCTAGTAAGTGCAAAAGTAATCTTTCAAAGCAATTGTGATAATACTCTAGTAATTCTGTATCCATCTTAATGTCACTATTTTTATACATAAAAGTATATATTTTATTTTGTCATATATTCATTTTAATTTTGGTTTCCCTTGAATACACATAAAAACATATTTAAGATAAGCATACAGAAGAACCATTATCTAATCGTCGCAACTCTCTGGCGAACGAAAATATCTACTTCACAAATGAATGATTAACAAAATTTGATTACGATTTTCTTGTCTTAATTTTACAGACACTGACAGAAAAAATCACACGAATACGTATACTAACATACCAAACAATCATAAAAGAATTTACTCCTACCAAATTCAGTTATATTAGATTTATTATTAAATTCACATTCTATTGAAACCTTTACATGTTAGTTAACAATGAAAAAATTCAAATCAGTAGTACACGAATGCCTTTCACAGTCATTGCGTTTCCACCTCATAAAACACATTTTTATCCCCTTCGAGGAATTTCCATATCGCTTTTAATTAAATAAATCAACTAATAGTCAAAGTGAATGCCGTATTTAATTCAAAAATTTTTATAATTCAAAGATAAAATAAAATTCTCTGAATATTCGTTGTCCAATTAGCACACAGAGTTCATCCTTTTCGTTTCGTTCTACATCATTTAATTAACACATTCTCCGTTAGTGTCTTCCTTTGATCGTCAACTGTCGGTCGAAAAAAAGGGAAGAAAAATAAAAATCGCTGAACTAATTTTTGAACGCTTTCAAGTCCGTTCCCGTTTCACCCTGAAAGCGCACCGCTTGAAAAACTGAGCGGCAAGGTAGTATCCAGTTGAAAAGTTCACCAAGGCAATGCACTTCCATAAATCTAAATAAGCACTGACAAGAAGAACGAAATTGACGCGTGACTTCGTCGCGTTTCAATTTCACGTGCGCGTCGTCGCAACGTGGTGTTTTCGTTCGGCTCCTATAAAACACTTGCGATGATGTGATCCTGGTTAAATGCATGCAAGAGGGGAATAAACGAGGACCAACGGGTTCTCTGGTACGCGCATCATCGTCTATTTCTCGATGAACCCAGTCTTTGATCTGTCTCTCTAGATCAGTGGTTCTTAACACTTAACGGAGAGGCCATGTAAATATACGTTTTTCCATTCTGACTCTCTAAGACGGGTCACGTTAATTTACGTTTTTGCTTGAATTTTTATTACGCTGCGTTAATTTTTCATTTTTATGCACATTGAGTTTTTCTTTTATTACCATTAGTACTATCTATCTGTTGAACGTAATAAAACAGTTGAACATAAGTGTTTATTTAATTTTCTTAAAAAATGCCCGGAAACCGAAAAAGATAGACAAAAAACAACATGTCTGTTAAGTGTTAATCTGGGGTGCGTGCACCCCTATGGGTGCGAGAAAGTATTTCCAGAAGTGCAAGAAAAGTTTAAAAATTTTTCATTGAAATGAAAACAAAAACCAGAAATTGCTTAACTCTAAAACTACCAGACTGGTCATAATGATCGATTTCTGAGTTCTTCTTTTTACAATTATTAAAAAGAGAACAAATGTTTCTCTAATTTCTCTATTGTTTATATAAATAAACAACACCAACATAGCCATTAAAAATTAATATACTGTTTTGTGTGTATATGTAAATATACGTGTTTATTTTTCAATTATCTTGCGATAAACATAATTGCCTAAATAAAGAAATAGAAACACATTCTTCAAGAAGGTGCGAAAACTTATTTTCAGACTCAACGAGGTGCCAATCACTACAAAGGTTAAGAACCACTGGTCTACTTAGATAATTACGAAATAAGAAAACTGAATGGCGCCAGCCATGATGTCATCGAGCGATGATGAGTTTCTACTACTTGGTTGCACAATTGTTAGGTCGCTGATCTACTTTTATAAGAGACATAAAGCGTGCACGATTTGACAAGTGCTGATCGTGACATAAATTCGTTTGAGACTATGGAGCACTTTTCTTGTATACTGAGATTCATACGTCAGTGAAATAATGATATCGAGTTTTTAAATTGATCAGGAATGTCTTCCTATTCGTCGTATTATGAGCATTTTCAATAAATGTGCATAGTATTACGTGCAGCGAAATTTGATGTTATAGGAAACATTAAAGCTGATATCGATTGAACTTATTCATAGCAATAAGTTAAAGCACAAACTGTTTTGACTTTCACCCCTTTTATGAGTATCACAAAAGAATTTGCACATGGTCTTCATAATAAATTCCCATAATGAACATTACCTATTTAAAGACTAATCATACGAAGTTGGCAGAGGATTAACGTAGATGAATTACCGACCAGGAGCAACGAATGGAGTTGACGAACAACGCTAGCACGCGTTATGTCTGTCCGTATGTATTATCTATCGGTTAATTTATCGATTCGTAGCACACAGGAGACTCCAGGCAAATGATAGGAAATGTGTCAAAGCAATTTCAGAATATCCCACGCGGCTGTCCGACAATTTATCGAAATGTTCAGTCGTGAATTGATCATACCCGCCGTTGATTTATCTTTCACCGATCTAATGCACCATTCCGGCTGTTCAATGTTAAAACAGTAATTATCGAGCGCAAATAAGAACTATTTAGTTGTGCAATCAAGCTTTTGGAATTCCATTCAATTCACTGAATCGCGAGTGTTTATGCGAATTCTCATTTCTATAAATCTTTTTATTTACGACAATTAGAGTAAATGATAAATTAATTTCGTGATTTAAGGAATTTTTTACGTTTAAAATAAAATGAATTTACTTTATACTACAAAAATTTAATTCTAATTTTAACATATATCTTATCATATTGATCTTATCATATGTATATATAGTGTTTTACATATTACATGTCATAAGGTATGGTTATAAAATATATTTATATAAATGTACAGAACTTATAGTAAATATATGTAAAACGTATAATCCTACTTCTGGAAGATAAAAGAAGTATTAAAAAATTACATTATTTATGAGATGACTCGATAAAACTATAATATACGCACATATTAGAACAATTATTATGAACCAGGGCCGTGAGCAACGCGAGAGGCCGGGTGGAGTTTTCATACCGTGGTAATATAGAGTCAGTTTGTTAACACACTGTACGTCGGCTAAATTTCAGCTACTAGAAACGTGAGCGTCGGTGATTATATTAATATATTTTTACACATCAATCAAACTGAAATTTGTAACTTACGAAAAAGAATAAGGAATTCGAGTTTGTAATTTTATTTTGGATTTGCGTTATACATATCGAAAATGTAGGACTAATAATTAAACGATAGACTAAAAATCCCGCATTATCACGGGCCGGCGTGCATTGTATTAATAAGGTGCACGGACGAACCTAATGTGAAATGGGGGAACCGCTAGGATTATAGTCAGCGAGAACGAACCCAATGCGAAATTGGGAATGCTCTAGGAATGGAGTCACGCGCAGCCGAGCTTGATGCGAAATCAGAGAGCTGCAGGAGGGTGAAACTTCGTGGATGAACCCAATGTGAGGAGCTGCTGGGAACTTGGAAAATAACACAGACGAACCCAATGCGAAATTGGGGAGCTGCTGAGTACTTGAAGAATAGCGCGGACAAACCCAATGCGAACTAAGGCAGCCGCTGGAAGATCGAATAAACACAAATGAACCTGATACGAAATCAGAGAGCTGTATGATGTGAGCAAACCCAATGCGAAATTTGGGAGCTACTAGGTTGACGAAATCTTTTGTTTTTGGGTAAGTATTATCATGAACGAATCTGATGCGAAATCAGGGAGTCCATAGGATTGTTAGTAAGCCTCGTAACACTATGCAATTGTAGCTATATGATAAAATCCGAACGGTAAGATTGTATCTATGGGGGAACATTCAATCGCTGGATTGGGATTTTGGATGATAATTAAGGGTCTTAGAGAATCATGATGTCTTTTAATATAACTCAATTATATTCTGAATAATTATGGTTACAAGAATGTTTAATGTCGCGATGAGTTTAAACCATTATAAAATTATTGCCTACGTTGCTCGGTGTTGCACTGGCAATGCGGGGTCTGAGAACGGTTGACAAGAATTGCCAAATAGAACTTTACCGGATTCTATAAGGTAACTAAATTCACAAGAGAACTTTAACCCGATCTCACTGGAATCAACTTGACCGATTTCTAACTGACGTGGACCAACATAACGATACGGGAGTCTTTCTCAGATTGAACCAATGATAGTAAAAATTAGTGGGTTTCTATTTCAAAGGGTGCAATTGTTTAGATGAAGGGTTAAGAGGTTATGCCGCTTCCTGCCACAGACCGAAGAGTCGTACGAAAACCATTCTCTATACGTAACACAATACGTTGTTTGTAAATTATTTAATATTAGTGATACGAAACTAATTAAAGAAGTATTCATACACAGAATGAAATATGTATTTAGGTTGATAATACGTATCTATACAAGGTATTTCTAAACTTATGTAAAATAATTGCTTATGGATATTGATATCATAATTCATATTTATATTTATATTCATAACTAAGCTCATATTTATATTGATCATTCATGTAAGTACTTTAAAGTATGATATTAACGTTTATTTAACAACGTATTATATACCCCGTAATTTCCTAAAATATAAGTAAATTAAATCTATTAAACTATCTAAAGATACCACTCATCAATTTCCAGCAATACCCGTTATATTTTCAAAGAAGGCAACAATGAAGGTAACTAAAAGTCAATCTGCATCGTTACCTTATTAAGACAATAGTAGGTCACTTATTACAGTATCATGAATCACTGTCAAATAACAAAAATGACTGATTGTAAAATGGAACACAACGAAGCAAAACCTTTAATAGATCTCGATTATTCCTTTACCATTTAAAACTAAAGAATTCCCTTCAAAAAGAGACAAATAGGTATTCTACTTTTATCCGTACAAATTAATCTACCAACAAAAAAACTACCGAGCCATTAGATTGACTTATTTTCAATTTTTGTATAAAAATTAGAACAACACGTTTCTTGAGATTCGAAGAGTCTCCTAGTCCTGTATCTATACAGATAGACAAATTTAATTGAAAATCTTTCGTGAAAATGCCTTCATACTTTAAATACTTGTAAAACAAAAATTCTGAAATGGGTCAATTTAACCCGTCCAGTGGTTTTAGTGTTAAACGACGAGTTTGTATAAACGTCTGCACTGTAATTGCGCATTAGAGTTTAGTGAATTAAACATTACTCGTTGGAATTCATCTAGATCGCCTGTCGGTGTTGTGATATGCAAAAAGATGAATATTTCATTTATAACCGAGCTTCGCAAAGCTACGTTGAAAGCCTTCATTAAAAGGCAACCGCAACATTATTAATTTCCCAAGACAAGTTACGCCCACCATACCGCTGGCGCCGTTAAATTTGTCGTCGCGACTTTCCAGGTTCTATTACGCGGGGCCAGTTTCCAGCCTCGTAACCAGATTTATAATTACCCGAATGCCACGCATCGTTGCACATTATCGGCGTACATCAAACACGATCGTCGGCTAGGTATTGCCGGTAAACACTATCACTAGAAACATCGTGTTATCAAACACGTTATCGTGCCGGTAATAGTCAAGGCAACGCGGCCTTAATGACAATGTCAATAGGCCCTTATTAAAAAGATATTTGACGGCCATATTTCACCGAAGGAATTTTATTTCTCGAATAAATCACGTTTCCGTTTATTATTTCGAACGTGAGCAAAGATAACGTCAAGGTTTGGAAACAATTATATCGGTTTCGGTTCTTGAAACAGTTATGAAGAATTGAAATGAAGAACCAAATAATAGTTCTATAAATGATATTTCAAAAGTTAGTATTTAGAAATTTAGTACTTGGAAATTTAGTATTTAGAAATTTATTAATTAAAGATGTAGTACTTAATAATTTAATATCTAGAAATTTAATTTTTGGAAATTTAGTATTTAGAAATCTATTATTTAGAAAGTTACTGTTTAGAAATTTAGTATTTAGAATTTTAATATTTAACATTTTGCATTTAGCATTTGGCATTAAGTTGTCATGTTATTTTTCGATTTTTCATAACGAGACTGCGGATTTTTATGCATTTATGGGGAATCTGGAAATGCAAAACTGCACGGAATGCGTGCAAAACGAAAAAATTTATAAAATGTCTCAAATTTAGTGCTTTCTATAATATTTGTTAGAGATAATCACTTTCCACGGTGCTTCTATTTTTCTAATTATATTTTTGAAAATTTGAATTTGCATAAAGATCCGCTGTCTATTCATAACTGTTTCAAGAACTGGAAAATAACACTTATAGAACTATTATTCAGTTCTTTATAACTGTTTCAAGAACCGAAAAATAATTATACAACCATTTTAGAACTGATATTATATCGGTCTGATGTTTGACGAAATTTCACGAAGGTAAACAAATTTATTTCGGTGAAAAAAACATAAAATGGTTCGAAGTGATAATTAAAAAGAATATAAATTAATAATTGTGATGTTATTATTTTTCTATTATAGTATCTACACAATATAAACTTGTAACATAGAATAAGTGTCCAAAAATTTATTTATACATTTTCTATTAAAAAATCGTACAAGCAGGATAAAATAAATAAAAACAAGTCAATGTAACAAAATAACAAATAACAGTCTTTCGAACACATATAATACACATACGGTTTAGATATCAGTATCAAAGGCACTGTTATATTTCTGCTAAAATTAAGTAAATACTTAAATTCCAACTAAAACAAACATTAACATAATATATTTTTCTCATTTTCTTCCCTAGATATAAACAAAATATATTTTTAAACTTACCTCGATTATTAAATAAAGTTTGAAAGAAATCGCAGTCGATTTCCCGCGCGACCACCAATTAATAAAGCTGAGGATGCGGGAAACCAAGGAAATAGGACAGAAAAAAAGACATTTTACTTTGTCAGTGAAATTTCAGGAAGTACGTACAACGCTTTTGTTCCTTTTAAACATTTCCATCCGCGTTACAAAGACCTTTCTGATCTCGTACTGCAATTTTACCTGACGTATTACAGAGATGCATTCTAAGAGCCGTCTGTCCAATTATTTTCGTATTTCCAGCAACTATGACTACGATCCATCCGCCAACCTAGGCGCAGATGTATTCTTTTCCCTTTCCTATCTCCCTTTCACGCGGATATCATTCAGGAAATGGGAAAACCATAATGGCTCCTGAAACGTTGCCTCAGAAAATTTCAACGGCTCCGTGTACGCTTCGTCCCACGTTCTCACACGGTCACACGCGTATTCTAACCCTCGATGAGATCGGAATTGAAAAATCTATGAACTCTTCGAGTAGACGGTAGTACAAATGAAATTTGACGCTTGGATATTTAAGTCAAAATATTTTTACATTATTAGGTATTCTCAGCTGACATCTGTTAAAAATCCACGTTATTAAGGAAACTAACGTTCAAAAAATTTATATTTTTGTTTTGTAAGAAAAAAATATGTACAATTAATATATTATTATAAACGTGAGTAATGAACACGACATTTGTTAATATTATTTAGAAATTTGGTATTGAAAAATTTAGTATTTAGCATTTAGCTTTTGGCATTAATATAAATTAAGAAGGCATGAGTTTTAAAATGCATAAAAAAATTCTTGTGTTTTTTCATGTTGAAAAACTAGCAACCCTAATCGGAAAATGCGTACGAAAGCACGGACTTGCATTCTCGGATGCAGTTTCTATGATCGATTCACACGTAAAAATCGTTTCCACTGTATCGAGGACACACTGGGCGGCCCCGCAGCGTTGTGCATCTCTCTTCATGCATTGCAATGTGTTGCTGGACTGCATTACGCAATATGTCACCGTCGGATCATTCGGGTCGACACGCTGAGGGAGGTTCTGTACCGAAGTTCCCGAAACGTTCAAATTTCCGGGGGAAATTGACTGGACACGCGATGGACGTTCCCGTTTCACAAGTAACAATTACGCTTTGAAACGAAAGCTTAAAACCCGATCATTTCAACCGATTTTATAATGAAAATTAACATTGCGGGAACGAGGTGAAATTAAATGCGTTCATGCAATGCCTCGTTGATAAAATAATATTGCACATATTATTGAAAAACGAAGCAACGAACGAGGCAACGAAAATGTGAAAGAAATCGATGAAAAATTGTTCAATGTAAACTTTTCGATGTGTAAATCTCGATTGTGTCAAGTGAATTTATTAATGAAAATTAACAATGCTAATAAAAGAGATAGTTAAATATTCGCCGTTCTAACTTGTTATTGATAATGAAATATTGTATATATGAGCATTAATGAAAACGAACGAAGTAACGAGAAAGACAAGGAAAGTGTAGAAGAAATTGATGAAAAATTTTTTAGTACACATACCTATTTCATTTTTTAATAGATGTTATACAATAGAGTTCAACAATTTTCAATATGTTCTTATATTTAGCATAAATTACCATAATAAGAACACAAAGCAAATATAATGAAGGTAATGAAAATGAATCGCTATAACGGTATGTGTAAATGAATAAAGCTACAAACTCAATATGTTACTTATTAATTCATCTGACATGGCAGTTTCTTCGGAAAGTAAATTAACTCCGTTCCAAACGTATTGTCATCAATTATTATTGAATCATTTCGAAACTTTACCACTTAGCTTATATGTCCATATACGTTCCTGTGGATTAACTTTTGCAATTAACCATCTCACCGAAACGGTAGTTTATATTTCCGAGCAACCATACACAACAAAGTATTAATATTCAGATTAAAAATTTAGATATTGTTGAACATATAGGTTTACGTTTTTTCTAAACAAAAATTCTTGAATTTGTATTTTTTAAAAGATAATGTGATACATAAAAAATGTATATTATAAATGAATAGAAAAATTAAATAAAATGTTATCACACCTTTTAAATATTTCTTTTACCTCTTTTAATACTAAAGGATAAATAAAACACCAGAACTGTAACTAGAACCATAACTAGTTTTTTATAAAATTTAATTCGCTTATTTGTAGTTGAAGCACAATGAAAATAACAATACGAAAAAATATATTTTTGACACTTATTATGGAATTGATGGTAATACTTTGTTTTACCTCATTACAAAGTACTAACAGTACGTGATTAAATATGTAAGGCCACTCGTATGGTTAACAGTTACGTTTTCTCAATGCAAAATTAATATATTACATGCATATCTAACGTATAATATGAAAATAGTGTATACATATATATGCAAACACACATCCCTTTTCTTCGATTCGAACTTACATACGTATCCTTATACCAAGCTATTCAAATGAACAGGACTGTAGATCGTTACTAAAAGCCTTGAAGCACAATTAACGATTTCGTCAAAAGATGGTCGACGAAACGAACGTAAAATTTGAGATTCTACCCTTATTTCCATTCTCCATGATTTTCGTCGAAAGCGATTGAAAATCGAGTCGATCCATCGAGAATAGGATAATTTAATCAAGCACATATTGCAACAGATTTCTTTCATTATTCTTGGTTCCTTGTGCTCGTAGCGTTTTCTTGCGAGAAATCATTACAAGTTTCACGATTCTATATCAACGTCACGAACAATAACATGTTCGATTTCTTTTTATACTGATTGCTTGAGAATTTTTTGTATATATCCAATGCGTCTGTAGCTTAAAATGGAAAATATTTCTATGTGCTGAATCTAACAGCTACTTAAATAATACAGAAAAATGTGAATTGAATGGATTGATCAAGCAAGGTAATGTTAATGAAAATTTGTTGAGAATAATTTATTGCTTGAAAGATTCATTCAGTTTATATTACATGTTAAGCTTGTAAATAGGTTTTCGATAGATAAAGTTTCAACACATTGAATGCCGTTACAAAATCAAATTACAGTAATCCACTCAAGTAAACGATGATTGTTTGAAAACCTTTCTATATCACAAATATCCAACCTAAATCGAAAACAATCACCAAGAATAAACGTGTAAAAATGATAAAATGGCTGAACGAAATAATTCAGTATTACTCTGTGTATTCTGTTCCCTGAAATCGTCCGGCATTCAACGGGTTAACTGAAATAACTCGCATCTCCTCACGTACATAAACGTCTAGCGTCTCGTCTGTGTGTGCATGTATGTACACAGAGATCGTACAAGGGGAAACGGAATGGCCAATTAAAAATTTACATCGTCCAGTTCGCGCACGAGTTTCAGCGTAACTTCCAAGGTGGAAGTGTCGGTGTGCCATTTGGCGGAGGAGGTGCAAGGATCAACCGGATGCGGCGTCGCAAGGTGCAGCCGATATCTGGAAAATCGTGACTGGCTTTACACCCCGGCAGATTTACAGCCTCGTAAAATTGTCAAAGAAATTCCGGCGCGTCCCGAAGTCAAAGCAATGAAACTTGGCGGAATCGCCGATAAATTCTCGCCTCCACGGTTCTCTCACCTTGGGCTGCGCACGTCGATCGCCTCAGACTCCACAGTAAGCTCGACTTTGTCCCGCGACTCGTGCGACATCTTCACAAACACGGACAACCATTCGCAGGACGCTGTGCCTGGCGTTTTGAAACCGATCTAATTTGACACATTAAACATTTACAACCCATTCACGATTTCATGAATGATAATGTATTAGGGGTTGAAAACAGTTATAACATCGGTTCCGGTTCTTGAAACAATTATGGAGAACCGAAATGAAGTCATAACTGTTATCATAGATTATATCAGTTCTCAGGGCCATGTTAATGCAAGAGTGCAAGGGGTGCATTGCATCCGGACAGCAACGTTAACACGTTGAATGCCGCACGATTTTATAGAGCAAAATGCACAAAATGGAAAAAACATAATATTCAATCATTTGCTTGAATTGCGTTGTTATTATTATTGCATGTTCATCTAACTGAATATCACCGCATCAGGTAGCATTATTTGTAATATAGAAATGTTTTCAAATAATCGTCGTTTAATTGAGTGAATTATAGCAATTCAATTTGGTTGGAAGTCAACTGTAACCGCCATGGTATTCAACATATTAATATAGCGACAAAACACAAATATCTAATATTTATTATTGGTTCTATAATTGTTATTTTTCTGTTCTCTATTAGTTCTATAACTATTAGGTTTCGGTTCTGAAAGAAATGCAGAACCGATCTGAAAAACCGAAAAATAATAGTTATAAAACTGATATAATATCAGTTCTGAAGAATCGGAACCGAAATCGATATACCGAATAACAGTCATGACTTTATTTTGGTCCTCTAAAACTACAATCCTCCAAACTTACAATCGAATCAATATATAACAGTTTCAGTTATTTCCGAAATCTTTTCAATCCCTGTAATATAAAAGATTGAAATAAATGAATAACCATGATTATTATTAAAATTATAAACAATCATAGGCATCAAAATGTTAAAGCTATCAAATCTCAGACTATTCATGTGGTATGGTGACTCAAATGTTATGTAATTATTTATTTTTCCGAATAAATTGATATTTTTCACCAAATATATCTGAAAATTCGATGGAAAAGCATGCGAACATTAATCGACAATTAATACTAATAACGTCTTTTCAAATAAAAAATTAAAACAACACTACATATTTATTTATTATTTTAATATGTACAGTTGATGTACAATTACTCAGCAATTATTTTTTGTAATTATTTGAATAATAATTTTAGTTTGTAAATGTTAAACAATGGTCCTAAATATAGCTGGATCCAGAAACTGTTGATCGCAAACGCGTTAAAAGCGAGTATTCGAATATAAAATACGAACTGGAGTGTTCTTTAAATTGAGAACTCCAAATTCAAATTAACGTGGAAATGAATGTATTCATAAGGAATAGAAACAACGTTCAATTGCCTGTCGTTCGAGGAAAAAGCTGTTATACGCGGAATTGAAATTCCCAAGGAGCAAGGTAATATTACGACCACCGATTATTAATAAACCGTAGATTATCACCAGGTACTAGAAAACGATGAATAATATTCTATGCTGTAATATGTCATGCATGGACATTGCATTTTAATTGCTAATGATTTACGACCATCTAACGGTATTAATCGAACGGATTCATTATCAAGGCCAAACTTTAAATACTACAGCTGAAATACATTTTCCTTTTATCATTATGATCTGTACAGTCATTAAATGATTGGCGCATTAATTATTCATCGAAATATCTCGGGCTACAAATATGTTTGATTAAAGCCGATAATTTTGTGCAAATAAGCAGCAACCTTTCTTGCGAAATGTGTACATAATACCAACCTAACATGCAATTACACAGGTAAAATGTTTATACTATTAGTTTATCAGGTTCACCTTATTTTTATTTAGAAAATAAGATACACATTCTCGGTGGGACAAATTTAGAGGCTTCGTAAAACCTCGAAAGGTTCCAGATCGCAAAGGTTTTAAATATTAAATGTGAACGCTTCAAATATAGATCCTGATTGATCCTTCTAGAGTCGGGATTTGAATATAAATAAAAGTCACTACTGAAGTTTCCGGATGAAATATTATTATTTAATTTTAAAAATGTGTAATAATTCTGTAAATACTATTAAGGGTTGTTGGTCGGAGCTTCTAAATTACTTGAAAACAGTTACAATTCGTAAGATAACTGACGTCGAATACAAATGTTCAATAGCGTGAACAACTAGATAATAGTGTAACGTAAAAATTGTGATACTAAATAATTGATAATTGTTCTTTTTTATCTTTGCTACAAAACATAAGTGATACATAAAACACTGAAGTTTTTCGTAGCAGTGTTAATTTCGGTTTATATCATCAGTTACATTTGTAATCACTCTTGAACAATGTTAATACTAATTTTATACATATTTATTATTAACATGTAAGCACAAGTATCTTAACAACAATTGAAGAAAAGTACACTTGAAAATAACTTTAAACTGTAAAGTACGTTTTGATACTGTTTTCCATAAGATAATCCCGTTTCCATAAATGTAACCGTAAAAATCAGTCACCCTATATTTATTGTGTGGTTTAACACAATAAAGCTACTCATAGAGGCGATTAAACTATAGTTCCAGCAAAAAATCGATTAATAGGATAAATTGCAGTGTCACCTTTCAATCTATCGATTGTACTGGAATATTTGAAAATCCGTTTGACCTTTTTGATCACAAGGAATTTTTATTTTAAATATTTTGTTTTAATTCCGTTCTAATTAAAGGAATGTTAAATAGGACATTTCCATAGCAAGTGTCCAACATGCATATATTCATTATTTTATGTAAATTTGTTTTATAAAATCTCTGAAATGCTAATTAAAGCAATTTTTTGATTGTAGAAATGTTTCTCGATAAGTTATTAATATTTAATTGCTATTAAAGCAAATTTACCGATTTCACTGAACAATCTCAAAGTACTTGTCCTGTGGCGTATATCCGTTCCTGAGAGGTTTCGACCGAAAAGGGTTAACTAAATGGATTATCGGAACTGAAGGGTAGGACTTGCCCGTTTAGCCTTCCTATAATGGAATGTAATCTATGGGCCTAACAAGAGACTTGCCTAAGTTCAATATACATCCTTAGACTTCGATCCATCAAACAATTTGATTAGTCGATGAGTTCCGACACTAACAGAGATCTTTTGGTCTTCGAGTAAAAAAATGGATTTCTTCAAATTTGTTTATATACTAAGAGTACAAGTTATATATCTTTATTTCTTTGGCTTGCAATTTTCTATACTTCCATATTTCGTCCCCTGCATTCACACCTCCATTAATAGTTATATAACTAGCTTATCCTAGCTAACCTACTATAATAACCTCCCTAACACTATATAAACATTGTAAAATATATAACATTTAACCTAGATTCCTCAGTCTTTTTTCCTTTTTAATCACAAAACTATAAACTTGTTATATCAATAAAGAGGAATAAAAGAAAATTAATTTATGTATTTGCTCCACCAAAAACGCAAGCAGATTTACGCAAAAAAATAAAAAGAAGAGTATCTAGTGCTGACTAATGGAGCTTAAATTGAATAATGAAATAAACAGGATCAGTTAATATGGATATTAAATATTTTACATAAGAGTATTGGAATATTAAGTTGTATACTAATTCTATAGTGTTTGTCCGAGATAAATTTTGTATGCTCTATTAGTGAATTTATATTAAATGTTATATATATATATATATATTACTTGATAGTTCCTTAGTTTCTCCGCAAGATCATTTTATTAACCAAAAATCAAAAGAATTTGGTAACACTTCTTGTAAAGAATATAAGGAAATATTAAACAATCTGTAACATTAATACTTTATTTCGAAGAATAAAGGATTATAATACTTATAACACGTACATAATATATGTACAATAACTCAAATGACGGAATACGTTAAGTACTTGCAAAATAACTAGAAATCAAATGATTTGACCAGGAAGATCAACCGTTATATTAGATCGCCCCATAAGTTCGTGCCGTTTATTTTTCTGCCGTATATATATACAAAATAATATTTCATTAAATATAAAATTCTTATAACCTCACAGCCTGTCGCTCTCGTATAACTTCTACCGACTAAACTGAAGCATAACAATTTAGTCACCAAAGTCATCGTATCACTTTATGATTACAAAACGTAATGCGAGAAGTATAAACTCACCACGGCACGATCTTATAATAGAAAAATTCAATAATTGGCAAAATCGAATGAAACACGATGGAAGGAAGCACTTTGATGATCCTACACAGTAAACGAATTTGATTGTAACAATGATACATGTCAATGTAATACTAACACCCAAGAATACATCCTCCGCCGTAACCGCCTGCTTAAATTTCATCTCATATTCCGGTACCTCTCTCGGATCATAGGTTTCGGTATTCTGACTGGCATCTGCTTCAGACGAATGCCAAATATCATCAGTCTTTCCCTTCAGCGGTGCATGCGGCCCGGCATGTTGCCCAGACGTCACATTTTGAGTTCCGATATCGCCAGGCCCTTAAAAACATCTACTATCCGTAACACGTATTACCTCTCCTTTATACGCATGAAATCTAACATGAAATTTAGCATAAAATCTTGAAACGTGAAAAGTAAAACTGACTTATGAATGGATGCCTAGAAGAAGGATCTTTGTTGCGCATTTTTCAAAAGTTGTTTTTTGAAAGGAGGGGACAAAATATGATGTAACGAACATTTCTACAAAGTTCTGTCCTTTGATTATTGCTTCAGGTGCCGGAAATTAAGCTTAAAATAAAAATGAACATTGGTGATTATATAGGAAAACCGACATACGTACGTTACAAATTCCAATCGACATACCAGAATCTGATGTTTTACCGATTCTGTAGGAAAATTTATTGCTCATTCGCAAAGAGAAAGGAAAGATTTACTTGAATTTTGTATTTTTCAAAAATAATAAATTACATTTTAATTATTGAATTATTGTTTTCATTTTTCAATTTGGAAGAAGAGACTATGTTACATTAACCGTTTGTACAGTCGCTACAGCGATCAATAATTTGTTTTTCTGCCGTCCTCTAAATTTATGAAATATAACACAGGTCCTTCTTCTAGACACATATTCATATAATCCTAAATAAAACTCACTGAACTCTTGAAAAATGAATAATTTTACTGCTGTACAAAGTGGATACTAGGTCGGGACCGATTTATAAGGAAATTACTATTTATACCTTTCCAAATTTGAAATATATACTAATTAGGATTTTGTATAATTTTAATACAATCACATTTAGATATTTTTTTACTAAAAATCGTAAATTCGTTATTGATAATAGTAACAAAAGAATATAAGCAACATATGGATGAATAATATTTATTCTATTTGTGAACATTTACTTATTTATGATATAAGTATCATATTTCAGGTCCGAATGAACTTCATCTTTTTTTTCTGTTAAGTATTTCGCGAATGTAAGTATTTCTGTTATGTATAATTACAATCGAATAAAATTAAGGATTTTTATTAAAAAATTGAGTGCCGCGCTAAATTCATATAATTTTCTATGTGTGGAATACGTTACTGTATTTATTAAATATTTATAAGATCACACAAATATTTATTTGCTACATTAAAAGAAGAACGTATAATTAACAAAGGATTTAACGTTTCTTCTTGCTGCAAGATATTAAAACAGCATGAACAAAAAGACTCAACGTGTTAATGGTGATAATATAAATTTTCAAGTACTTGCTTAAATTTGTTTAATATTTAACTATATCCGTGGGTTACAACGGTTTACAGTGCTTTGAAGATTCGGTTAATTAATTACTATAAAGAAATAGAAGATTTTTATTTGTTAAAAACAAAAATTGTTAAAAATATTAAAATCCATCTTGATCTGGTTCGTAGAAATATTCTTGAAATTTTGTTACAACAACTTATAGATCTTTAATATTATCACTATTAATTTTAGCTATATCAATGTAATAATTCAATTCTTAACAAATACTGACTTTCATTAATTACAACAATAATAATTGTGGTATATCGTTTTAATCTTAATAGAAAACATTATACATAACTTATCCTTGTAAAAAATACGGGTTGTTAAATCGGTACTTTCGGTATTCAACGTGCGAGTAACAAATTGCCAGTACCTGCCCGTCCAATTCAACGCTCTGGAAAATTTTCATCGCCGTGAACTCTCACAAAAGTGGCAATAAAACCTCAAAAGTATTCCTACGAACCAGTTCAAGGTGCACTTCAATATCTTCAGCAGTTCTTTCTTTGCACAATGTTGAAGGTGTCCGTTTTTCTGTAATAACCTTACATCTGCATACCATACATATATCGTTGCATGATTTGTCGATGTAATTGTAAAATTATTGTATTGATAAATAAGTTATTTACTTATTAATACATAAATTATAATAAACAATTAATAAATAAAATTAAAAACGTATTAATGAAAAATTTAAGTTCTACAGGTATATATATAACACTTATGTTTAACAATCGATCAATTAACTTCTTCCGATACTAATTAATTCTCTTTAATCATAAACAAATATATATAACGTTCATTTTAGAGTAGAATAATAAAACAAATGATAAGGTGAATAAAGAGAAGTACCAAAAATCTAGAATAAAATATCTTTACGAAATATAAGTATCGTGGAATAATATTTCTAAATAATTTTACCAATTTTTGATATGTTTTGTAACAATATACACATATCGCATATATACATCAGATAATACACAAATGATACAGTTTGAATATTTGTCAATTTACCGAATTTTTGTGCACCAGCTTGTGGTAAATCGTCTTCGCTGTCTGAGTTATTTTGCGGTGGATTAATTAAATCTTGGAGTGCCTTTAATTCTTGGATTCCAAAGCAACTATCCATTTTTCTTTAAATTATGAAACACCTTTAACTGAGGTGATAGTTTTCGACAATATCAATAGGTATGGTTGCCAAGGTTTCGCATTTTAATTATCGTTTATGACAACAGTTACAAGACCACACCAAATTAGAAGGAAATAATTACTCTTACATACACTTTAATACACGTATAATAATAAAAATAATAGAAATAAAGATGTTTGAACAGAATTGTTAAATCGATTATTTAATGTGAAATTAAAATGACCCGCGAAAGAGAAGGAAATCATATAGTTTGGCACATAAAAGTACTCACATTGCAGGTTTGCCAACCAACTCCTAATAATCCTTTCTACGGAAGTTTACCAACATGGCGGACTCAACGGGTAAAACAATATCGAAAAAGTGAGTAAAATAACATTACGCGAGTAAAATCAAATGAACGTGTTCATTTTATTTAAATCTATATCAAATTATCTCTTATCTATGTCTATAGTTTTAACATAACCTACGTAGGACAATAACTGATGTGCTCTCACCATCCACGTTGTTTCATGGACAATTGCCTGCGTTTATATAGATTTCTTCAAATGTAAAATAAAAAATTCTTATAAAAATATGATTATAACTAATTATAAATAATTTAAGTACATTACTAGCTGACGTAATAAAAACATTATTCTTGATTAACTATGCTGCGTAACATAACCAAAACTGTTGTTGATGTGGTACAGCCAATACTCTTAAAATCAACAAAATTGCATCAGATAAATGCAGGTCGTTTTTACGTGAAGTGGGTACAACTTAAGTGGGATTATAGTTGTTTGAGTGGAATACGAAACTATTTCCATATTTCTATCATGATTGCAGTGAACAAAAAAGGCAATTAAAGGCGCTACAGAAATTAAAAGAACAAGCAGAAAAAAAACGAAATGCAAATACTGTAGCAGCAACAGAAGGCAAACCTAAAGTTTTGGAAAATGATATTAAGGAAGAAGAAATTAGCCCACACGTAAATGATTATATTTTAGAATAAAACTTATCAAATACTCATAATATTCTTACTTTAAATTAAAATTATACTGTTTATTTTATAGGAGTACGTTAGACTTAGAGTCAATGCAATTAACCAACTTAAAAGTAATAACGATGATCCATATCCACACAAATTTCATGTATCAGTATCACTGGAAACTTTTGTTGAAAAGTTTAGCGATAACATAAAGGAAGGAGAAATAATAGAAAGTGAAATACATAGCATTGCTGGTCGCGTACATGCAATTAGAGAAGCTGGTGCTAAACTTATTTTCTTTGACCTTAGAGGAGAAGGTGTTAAAGTACAAGTCATGGCTAATGCAAAGCATTATGCTGATCGAGACAAATTTGTAACTGATATTTCTAAAATTAGAAGAGGTGATATCATTGGTATAATTGGCAATCCTGGAAAAACCAAAAAAGGTGAACTTTCTATAGTGCCATACACTATTACACTTTTAAGTCCTTGCCTACACATGTTACCAAACCTTTACTTTGGATTGAAAGATAAGGTATAAATGAGTCACTAAATTTTATTTAAGATTATGTACAAATCAAAAGTAATAATAACTTAATATCTAATTGATTAGGAGACAAGGTTTCGACAGCGATATTTAGATCTGATATTAAATGATAAAGTAAGGAAAACATTCCTTGTGCGAGCAAAAATTGTTGCATATATTCGTAAATTTCTTGACGAGCTTGGATTTTTGGAAGTTGAAACACCAATGATGAATATGATTGCTGGTGGAGCTACAGCTAAACCATTTGTTACACATCACAATGAATTAAATATGGATTTATATATGCGCATTGCTCCAGAACTATATCTTAAGGTAATAAATATTTATATATAATCATGATCAGTTATTACACATTAGATCTATATTAATGAGATATCATTTACACTTTTAGATGTTAGTTGTTGGTGGATTGGATAGAGTGTATGAAATTGGAAGACAATTCAGAAATGAAGGAATAGATTTAACACATAATCCAGAATTTACTACTTGTGAATTTTATATGGCATATGCAGATTATAATGATCTAATGTCCATTACAGAAGATATGATATCTGGGATAGTAAAAACCATACATGGCAGTTATAAAATAACATACCATCCAGATGGACGAGAGGGAGAATCAGTGGAAATCGACTTTACTCCACCTTTTAAGCGTATTTCTATGATTAAGACTCTGGAAAATGCTTTAAAGGTTAAGTTACCTCCTGCAGAAGAATTGAATACTCCAGAAGCAAATCAGATGCTTAGTGAACTTTGTAACAAACATGAAATTGAATGTCCTGCACCTAGGACAACTGCTAGATTGTTAGATAAAGTATGTATTTAGCTTAAAAATTTTGGATTAATATATTTACTAAACGTGTATATTTGTAACAGCTCGTTGGTGAATTAATAGAGGAAACTTGTATCAACCCCACATTCATCTTAGATCATCCTCAAATCATGTCTCCTCTAGCCAAGTGGCATCGTTCCGAGAAGGGTCTTACAGAACGATTTGAATTGTTTATTATGAAGAAAGAAATCTGTAATGCGTATACAGAATTAAATGACCCTATAGTGCAAAGAGAAAGGTACTGCTAATACTTTTGTCATTTAAGTAAGTAATTTTTATTAACTTTACTTCGATTTTTGAAATTAATGCAACTTCTTTTATATCTATACAGATTTGAACAACAAGCCAAAGATAAAGCAGCTGGAGATGATGAAGCACAATTAGTTGATGAAAACTTTTGTACTGCCTTAGAATATGGTTTGCCACCAACTGCTGGTTGGGGAATAGGCATTGACCGATTAACTATGTTCTTGACGGATTCTAATAATATCAAGGTAATTATTTCTATATACCGAATAAGAGTGAAAAGATTAGTAATAATAAATCTACAATCTAATTTCAGGAAGTATTGCTATTTCCACAAATGAAACCAGATGACCCAAATAAGAATAAAGGTATTCCTGAAGATGATAAAACAAATGAAAATAACAAAAGTAACATAGACAAATAAAACAAGATCTTATACTTGTGGTCTAAATTTATGTATGTCTTTTACTAATGAATATGAATTTTAAAAAATAAATAAATTATACTTCTAAAATTTAGTCTCTTTTATGTTTCACAGTCTTTATTTCATACTTTGTATATATTAATCACCATCAAAATAGTATAAATCTAGTAAGAACACACATGAAAAGTATTAATACATATTCACACACGTAATTTTAACATTTCAGCTGTAGTAAGTTTTCTTAAAATATTTATTAAAGTTCAGTGTAAAATTAAACATTTATTATAAAATATGTAAATCATAATTAAAAATTAATAGATATTTACAGTACAACTTTGGAATAAGCAAGTACTAAACCATGCGTACTTGCAATTCACTGGCAGCTTCTTTATATTGTCAAACATTTAAGTAATAAATAAATAGAATTCTTTCAAGAATCTTATAACCATGTACAAAAAGAACTTAAAGGAAGACCTATTATATTGTGTTACCTTAATAAATACCATTTACTGTAACAGTTTATATTAATTTTTAAATAGTAATCAATAGATGAGTTACCAGAGAAACGTTGAAATATTAATTTAAATTTGATATGTTTCCTGGACTCTTGAATTGTGGCAGCTCTTTTAATGGTTCATTTATTTTATCTTGGTAAAATGTATTAAGAAATGAGATACTTCATTTTCTCATTACAGGAAGTACAGAAGAAAGCTATTTGTCTTCATCAACTTTCTTCTTCTTGAACATATTTTGTAACAGAATTATAATGTGCACCTAGTTCATACATATGGCGATGATAAGTCAATATCATCTTTTTGTCATTATTGTAATCATCTCCAATAATATATGGTACACCTGATGCTTGAATGACTTCAATTGGACATTTAAATATATGTGAAAGAACTTGTAACTACATTAAATAAAAGTAATTATATAACTATTACTCTTAAGAATTATATTATGTGTATGTATACATTCAGATATTAATTTTAACCAACCTCAACTGCACCGCCCCAAGCACTCGTGTCAGCCACATCGTTGCAATATTTCTCATATTGTTCTGGTGACAGAAAATCATCAGAATTTGGGTTAGAAATGAATGGCAAAAATTCATTCATATTTTCCCTTAAATATGTAGCAGTTTTTGATCTTAATTCACGAAAATTTAATGGAACCTCTCCTACAATTTTCAGTTGATGCGCAACAGCATTATACAAACTGTAAAAAATTTATAATATAAAAATCATAAATGTTTATAATTAATAAAACAGAAATAGATTATAAATAAATATATTACCAATGACCATCGCTTGGAATTTCATAAATCGTTAGACCACGTTCATACAGAATTTTTTTTATGGTTTGTAATTCCATATTTCTTTTACCAAATACATTTAAAGCTTCCTGCTCTATGATTCTTTGATTACGTTCTTTTTCTGCATTTGCCTTTTTATCCCTTCTTTTTTGTGCTTTTGAAATTCGGTGCATTGGTTGTTCATTATGTTTGTCATCTGTTTCTTTATTACTATTATTTTCTGCATTTTCATCTTCTGTATTATTAATATTAAAGTGTGCAACTTTCCATCCAGTCAGTTCCTCTTCTTGTTTTTTCTCTAAAGTTTCTTCCAGGTGATTGATTTCTTCAGTGACTTCCTTCTTTTTTTTCTTATCACCCTTACAAATAGACTTTTTCAAATTTTGTATTTGCGCTGAGATTTAAAATGGCATCGCTAAGTAAGTTCATATTACTAATGTAATAAAATACTAATAACAGAAACTCACAGTAAAAGTAACATTTGAAATGACATAACATAAATTAAATCGAAAGTGTAAGAATCAATAATTGTTTAATTTAATTACCTTGCAATTCTTTTCGTTCTTTTTTATGTTTCTGTATTAAATCTTCCTGTGTTAACATTAACTCTGCCATTTTGAATTTAGAAGTTATTTAAAACGTACACATTTATTTTAAGGTTAAGAAGAAGAATATCAGGCATGATGATCAGCGAATAGTACCACAGCATTTTCATGAATCAATTTTCCGTTTTGATGCGATATTAGGTAAAGCAAAGATGTTAAATCGGTATCCGCGGGCACTCTAGTGATACTCCCCTCACCAGAAGTTACCCTCTCCATACTTACTGTTATCTGGATTGAACACTATATAGAACTGCTCATATACTAACAGGTAACAGGTACACAATCTCGGGTAGCTCTTTGAATAGAGGTAGTGGGGAACACTGTTCTGAGTTACTAGCGTAAGGGGAGTAAGTTAGACACCTTCGAGGTAAACTTAAATTTTCTACTCTTGACTTAAGCCGAATATCTAAGAATTATTGACTGTCCCTTGTAGTGTAGTCATGTTTTTTAAAATAAATATAATTAATTAATTCAATGTTCTTATCATTATAAGTTTCTTTTTCACGTTTTTATGGAGTATGTTCAACAGTGTAATTATTTGTAACGTTTATTGTGCTATAAACAATATCTACGCAGCTATATAAACGAAATAGTGTGCCTATCGGACTCATAGAAACGTGATTATAGAGGCCATTTACAAATGCCTTTATGTTCCAAAACTATGCTTCGAAAAGCGGACTTATAGTTTACTATATAGACGTTTAGTCGTTAAGTTGTTTCGGTAAAAGAAAGTTGGGTGATCGTGTTAATTGTTTAGTTAATTATTAAATAGCAAAAATGGCAACAGACGAAAATTCTTGGAGAACGCAAAATTTTCGTCAAAGTGTAATAGCGAAAATGTAAGTTGATTTACATTTAAAAATCTTAAACAGTGAAATATTTTTATTAACATGATTCGAAAGTGTACAATAAAGAATAAAACGGCAAAAAATCATGCAATGTATAATTTTTCTACAAAATATAAAAAAATATATTCGTGTGCGTAAATAAATAAACTAATAAAATTCTATTTAGTGAATATTTTCTACACAGAGATGAAGCTGTACAGTCATCTGGAATGCCCATTACCAGAAATAGTATTGATATGGAAAATCATGTTTTTCAAAAGGCAAAAACCAGGGTTTGTTATCATTTTTATTTTTCTTTATATGTATATTGGTATATTAACATTATATTTAATTTTATGGACACAAGTTTTTATAATTCTTCCTACATAGTAATAAATATTAAAATATTACTTTTATTCTTATATTTAAAACATTAAATTAAATGCAAATGATGAAATCTTTTTATTGCAGGAAGAATACTTAAGTTTCGTAGCCAGACTAATCCTACATGTCAGAGAACTAAGTAATATATATATATATATATATATATAAAATTATGTGTATATGAATATTTATATATATACATACATACAATTTAAATGTTATCAGCTAAGTTTATTTAGTATATGTTACTATTTTATTTAGATTCTAAAAAAGCTGGAGCTACTCCACCAGGTACGGCTGGTTCAGGAAATCAAGGAATGCCAGATCCAATTGGAGCATTACAAACGTTGGCACGTCAAGGAACTGGTAATAATCAAATGATGAATATTAGCGGACCAGGACCAAATCCTCAGGGAATAATACCCCAACAACCTGCAAATACAGCTACAAATTGTAAGTTTATACAACAATAAAGTTACATATATTATTTCATTTTTAAATATGTAAAACTATCTTCGAATGAAATTATTTTACTATTTAGTTTAATAAACAGGAAAACTAATATATAATATATTTCTCTCAGTCTGTACAGTAATAAAGATTATTTATTTTCTTATTAATATTTCGCAGATGTTAGTCTTCTTTGATGAAAGTAGCAATTAAATTTATATATCATTAGACAATCTTTTATTTACAATATTAAGTTCCTTCAAATAAATAATATTCGTAAATTATTAAGTTATTACATATGCACAATAATTGAATTTGTCTGTTATACAGTCAAAAATATGGAAAATGATGCCTATTTACAAAGCATTAATGTATCCACAATATATATTGTTATATTATTTATATAATGTTACAACATTTGTTTTAATATTTAATACTATCAGTATTAAATATTTAAGTCATATAAAAGTGCTTGCTGATTACAAGAATTGTGTCATTAAGGTTGTTAAATTTAAGCACCTATAAAGAATTTCAACTAATAAAATAATAATTATTTTATATTTCATATGACTTACACCAAATCCATAAATGTTGTATTAAAAGAATGAAGATAAAATATATAATACAGTTTATAAGTAAATTTTATGTGTCCTCTATGTATTATTTATTTTCTGTCATACATAAATACATAATATATGTTTTACTAATAAATTTAATGGATTCATTAGTTTATACACATAAACATAAAGTTACAATTTTTAAACATATATAAATTTTGTGGTAAATAAGTTTTAAAAGAATGCGATTATAAATTTATTTATAACAATTTCTTTTGTATTATTTATTTTTTTCAGTATTGCAAAGCTTAAATCAACGTCCTGGACAACCTATGACCATGCAAAGTATGCAGAATAAAATGCCAGGTATAGGTATGATGTCTGCTCAAACTAGTGGTCCAATGAACCACATGGGTCCAATTCAAACTATGCAGAATAATTCAATGTTGACACAAATGAATCCAATGGCGCAAGGAAACATGCCCCAACAAATGAATCAAGTTGTTCCCAATCAAATGGGACCAATTACTACTGGACAAATGCAACAAAATATGCAAGTATGTAGATACTATGTTATTTTATATGTGTATAAAAGGAACTTACTTTAGCAATAAATGAAAGATTCAAAGACAATTTAAAAGGAAGTTATATGAAATAAATTAATATCTCTAATACATTGCTTGAAATAACATCTATTTGTATATAATAATTTCTGCATATACATATATACAGGGTGTCCTGTAACTGGTGGTACAAACGAACAGGAGGTGATTCTACATGAAAAACTGAATAAAAAATTTATAATAATATATTTCCATATGAACCTTTAAATTTTGAAACTTATTTTGCTCGAAAACAAAGCTTCATATTGTAAGAAGGCAGGTGTGAACGTAGTGAGAAGATGGCAAGTATGAATAGAGTGAAGATGACTAATGATCACGACGTGCTGTATTGACGCTCGAGAGCGGTAAGTTCGAATAGGAAACTGTCAAAAAGGGATATTGCGAAAAAGGTCTGGAATGGAGGAGAATGTTCAAGAAGGTTCAGTTGAATCAGCTTCCGGTTCGGAAGTGATAAAAGAACGAGCGGCAATTCCGTGGCATCAGTCAATTATGAAATGCCGAATGCTAATGTAACCGCGTCCATTTAAAATTAAAAAAATCCTTACAATATGACAAAATTTTATTCTACATTTTGGATTCAGTTTTTCACATAGAATCTCTCCGTGCTCTCTTATGCCACCAATTACAAGACACCCAATATACATATGCATTTTCGTTCGCTCAATATGATCTTTCTAAATTTCTGTTACTTATACCATTTAATAATAGTTTAGTAGAATTTGTATATTATCTTAGTTTATTATTAACCCTTTACCTACTGGTATATATTCACAAATGTGTCTGTCTAAACGCAAAACAAAAAAAAAGTTGTACAAATGCTGATACATTCATTTCTTATCTATATGTGATGATTTATGTACATAAGACATAAACATAAACACTCTACGCACTTGTTTCATTGACGTAATCTCGATAAAATAAATAAAAGTCAATAAGTGACCCCCGTTTCCGGCATAATTTATCAAATCGCTTATTAACGACGGCCGTATCTTACGAAAATTTTGTACCGTCGTCTATTGACGACAACCGTAGTTAAAGGGTTAACCATTGGGAAAGGCTAAAAGTGATTACAATTTACATTGCTGAAGTAGGTCCTACAAATTATAAAATATCTTGTATAATTTATTTTTTGCAGTAATTGTACAAACAAGTAACAAAGTTTTTTTTTAGACACAAATGCAAAATCAGTTATCCAATCAAATTAGTAATCAAATTGGTGCATCTATAAGTGGAATTCAAACTAGTATGTCTCAACAAATGAATCAAATTGCGCCAGGGCAGTTAGGTCCTGGTCAAATGCAACAACAATTAAATCACATGCAGAGGAAGGTAATTAAACGAAGGATTAATTAATTGATGATGTAAAAAACTGAAAAGAGTAATTACTATACAAAATATATCTGATATATATTAAAGTACCTATGGGAACTAAAAGAGAACAAAAAATTTACTACAATGCTCAGCTCATGTCCACAGGATGTTACCTCTAACACTACGCACGATGTTTCACCCACTTGCAGTAATGTTACGAAAAAAAAGGTTTAAAACAAGAGTTGCAGGGTATGGACTGTATAATAGATATCAGTAAAAAAAATTTCAAAAACAGTTTGTTTTCATATTGAAATCAAGATCACCTTGTGTTTTGCAAATTGGAACACATATTTTTTTTACATAGTGGAAAAGTGAAATATTTAGCTTTCCGTCGTATTTGACCTGAAAACACTGTAAACATTATATGACACCGAAGTGGTCAGCACAGAATATTGCTTGGACGAAAATGATAATTCGTCGTTGCGGTTCCTTTTTTAGTCTTTGTTATTACGCAAGAACGTACTTCCAATATTTGGTGCAAAGTAATCGTTTATTACAATGTGACTTCTTCAGTGTCAAATAACGTAAAAATATCATATAATATGTGTTTTGAATTCGTCTCGATGTCCTCTATAATATGGTAAAAAAAATATGTGTTCCTATTTGCAAAACACAAGGTGACCTTGGTTTCGACATGAAAACAAACTGCTTTCGAAATTTCTTTTACTGATATCTATTATACAATCCATACTCTGTAACTCCTGTCTGAAACCTTTTTTTTCGTAAGATTGCTGCAAGTCGGTGAAACATCGTGCGTCGCGTTAAAGGTAACACCCTGTATATCTTGCTTTTATTTTATGGTAATATTACTTCAAAATTAAAGTATATTCATAATATACTAATAATTTAAAAAGTTTTAATGTATATTATTCTACTTTTTACAAATTAAATTTTTATGAAAGTTTAAAGCAGAACGTTTATCGATTTTATTTGAATTCTTCTGCTACGTCCATAAGGATTTATTATGATATAAATAATGTATAAGTTTCATATTATATATCTTCATTTGTTAGAATTGTCTCTTTGAAGTTCCCATTACACAAACTAATATTAGCTATTTTGGTGTTTATTCTGTACATTATGAGATTGTGAATTCTATTATAATACGTAGTCTGCATATCATATAGACTTCCAAAATATTTTATAGAAATTTTAATGATATTGAAAGATATTTTATAAAAATTTTATTGCAAATTGAAACAAAGTGATTCTTGTAAGAAAAATACTCTCTTACTGCAGTAAACTCTGGAAGGGTTAATGTCTTCTAGAAAATTAAACTTTACAAACTAGTTAAATGTAATTACTTTATAATATAATCATTTCGAGTCATTTATGTGTATTCATTACTTTTAGCCTGGTGAAATGATAAATACTGGATATCCAGGCCCTAGAAATGTTGCAGCAAATCAGTTTTTACGACAAAGTCCATCCCCATCAGCTCCAAGTCCAGCTGGTTTAGGTGCACCATCAAGGTCATTTACACTTTATGAATATATAAATAGATATATACATGTTTAGAACATGCAACATTAAAATATATGTGTTTTAGTAATCAGATGGTAGCATCTCCAGCATTAGTTCCATCACCAAGTCCACAACATGCTATAATGGCAGGTCCACAACGATCTGTTGGTATGTTAAAATCAGTTTTTATTAATTTGTTAATTTAAAAACATCGTAAATACAAACAATTACGAGTAAAATTAATGCATAATATATATTCATATAGGTATGGCACCATCACCTAGCAGTTCTTTGAACACTCCTGGAGGTGTGGGTGCTACTCCAAGTCCACAACAAGAAGACCAAGCATACAGAGATAAAGTTAGACAATTGAGTAAATACATTGATCCTTTACGAAGAATGATTGCTAAAATGGGCAATGAAGGAAGTAAGTAATACGCATATTCCACTGATAATACGAAAATATCAATCTTTGCATATATATTATTACACAATACATGTATTTTGCAGATGTCGATAAATTAAGTAAGATGAAAAAGCTTTTGGAAATTTTATCAAATCCCAGCAAACGCATGCCAATGGACACATTATTAAAATGTGAGGCAGTCCTTGAAAAAGTTGACTTTAAGCGAAGCGATGCAAGTGTTGGTCCTCCTGTAACAACGCTTAAAGAACATCATTTCTTTAGTCCACTTTTGGAAGCAGTAAGCACACATCTTCAAAGTCCAGTGGTAAATCATACGTTACAACGAACCTTTGGTCCATGTCTAGAAGCATTATTTGGTCCAGAAATAAAGTATGTAATATTTAAAACTGTGTTATGAATAATTTTGTTTTAAAATACTACTAACAAAATTATTTTCGTGAAAATAGAAATCTACCACCACCACTAAAGAAACAAAAAATAGAAGAATCCCCTAGTGAAATACCAGATGTATTGCAAGGTGAAATAGCTCGATTGGATCAACGATTTAAGGTAGTCTAATTACGTTGGTGTTACACTTTGTAATCTAAATATATTTATATCACCCTTTTGTGAATGTTTGTAGGTCAGCCTTGACCCTGCGCAACAAACAGGATCCAAATGTATTCAGTTAATATGTTGGTTGGATGATCGTCATCTTCCATGTGTACCACCAGTATCAGTTACGGTTCCCGCAGATTATCCTTTAACACCACCGCGTTGCGTGATGGCATCTCACGAATATGCTACAACATTTCTTTGTGCTGTGCAGAAGGCTTTGAATGCACGTATTACGAAACTTCCTCGCCGCTTTTCTGTATCACAGCTATTAGATACATGGGAAATGAGTGTAAGACAAGCAAGTGCGCCTTCGCAAGTACCTGTTACTGCCAGCACTGTATTAATGGGCTTCTAATAAAATTTACGTGTAAACTACTTTATAATTTGATATACATATAGATTGAAATGTTACTTTCAGTTTATTACAAATTTTTTTATTTCATTTGAGTAAATATTGGTCATGAAAAAATTTAATATAATAAATAAAAATTAATATAATAAATTCCAGCAAAAAGCCATGCACTGTTCTTATTTAACTTTTTATATTTGAAACAAAAAATCTTTTTTAAGTAAACTACTTAAGCTAGATGCTTGGAGCATGTAAGCATGTATTCAACTGTCAGGTGCTAGCTATTTCCTGGAGTATGTATACATGCAGCTTTAAGGGGCAAGTTGCTTGGAATGTATAAGTATGCAGGTGTGCGTGGAAATCAATGTACGCCCGGTTCTAGATGCATATGAGCGCGATCTTCTTTTGCATAAAAATTATATTTTTGTTGATTGACCCGTAACTGACCGTGGTTGGCCTCGGAAAACAAGATAGATTGCAGAAATAGTCGATTTTGTACGGGCGAATTGTACATGAGATACATAAAGAGTGAGAACGAAAGGGAGTGTGTACTTAGTTTTTCTTTCCTGTATTCAGACGTTTGTTATATTATTTTTTGTGACAATAAAATCCTGTTTGTATGAGAACATCAATTATCTTACACTTTGAACACCTTTGTATACATGTATATAGATAATTACAGATATGCAAGTACTCAACATTTCGAATTCGAGTCGGGCAGGTAAAGATTGGACAAACGAAGCATATTTCGAAATCATCAAAATTTATTAGAGCTAACAGTGTCAGCGTTAAAATGAGTATTAGAGTTAACAATAATATATTATTGATCATAGTATCCACTTATGTACACAATTTTGTTGTTGAATTGTATCCTATGATATACATAATCTGCAATTGTTCATTCTGTGTGAGGTACGAATCTACTAACAATAAGTATCATCAAAGAGTGCAAAGTATTTCTAGAATTGATGCAAATACAAAGTTATTGGCACTGAATTCTGAAAAATATAAGAATCCGTTGTATGAAACTATGTAGAGTAGGTACAGCTACATCAACAATTTCATTAATTTATTTTACAAAAATGTTTTAATTCGCGCTTATTTATATACCTATATATAATTTGGTATGGGTATTTGTTGATGTATTTTTACATACCTATTAAGAATTATTTAAATTCTTTACTCTAAACATTTTACCTATTTATAGTATTAATTAGCTTTAAAAGAATTTATGTGTTCGCCTAGAATTTCCTGCGACGTTTTAATAAATTCACTGTTCATACATTCATATACTTTTTCCACTAATAGTGGAAGATCGTCCTTGTTTAAACCTTCAGTAGGAATGGGAGGTAAAATCGTAACGCAACTTATACCTAAAAAATAATATAAAACATTAAATAAAACAGTCTTGTTTACTTCATATTTAAATAAAAAAAAACCTGATTTCCAAACCTGAATTAAATATTTTCCATTTAGAATTCAAAAAATAGTATTTAGAAACCACTACTGGTTGAATTGGGAACTGCGTTGCGATTGCAATATGAAAAGCTCCTTTTTTAAAAGGTAACAACTTGGGATTTGAATGTCGAGAGCCCTCCGGAAATATGAAAAGGTTTGTCTATAAAATTTTTAAAACTAATAATCAATTGATTATCGTAAATATTTGTAAATATCTTTACTTTGTATTACCTTTGTATCTTTTATAATTTGTGCTGTATTATTCATAATGTTATGAGCTTCCTTGCTTTTCTGTCTACTAATAAAAATAGTTCCCCAAAGCCAGGCTGCAATGCCAAATGATCCAAAAAATAGTATCTCTTTCTTGGCAATAACAGCACATCTTCTATTCATTAACCACAGATCAGATACAACTACAATTTTAATTTTGATCATAATCTGTATAATATATTTATTTTTTGAAATAAAGAAATTATTATATCTGTTCAACCTAGATCCATATGTGTTGTATATTTACCAGCTATGTCTAATATACTCTGATGGTTGATTAAAATAATACTGCCAGAATCTTGAACAAGGTTTTCTTTTCCGCGTATATGAAATGTTACTCCCATTAATTTCGCACATAATTTTATAGTCCATACGACTGGACTGAAAAATGTTTGCGAATATGCTATTACATAAATATATGGAACATTTTAACTTTAGTCGAATTTGTTCTGTGAATTTTAAACTTACATTGCATTTCTCCAGTCTTTCACTCTTAGCAACATAAACGGTATATATAAAGACGGTAGTGTACCAAGAATTGCAATAAAGAAGGAAAATTTGATATGATATCTTACTCTTTCACAAGAGACAATAAATGCCAAGACAGTGAGGCCTCCTATTAATGCAATACTATAATAGGTAACAGTTTGCAACCTGAAATATAAATAGAAACTTAACAGTTTAAAAATCCAGTTAATTTATATTTATATATATATTATCTAATTGTTTTTTTATTATCAAAGGAGCGCTGCGAACTGTTCATATTTTTGTTAAGTGCAATAATTTAAGTTTAAATGGTGAAGCTATTCTCTAAAGTTCGACTGTTTGAGAGCTATTTCGAAAACGATTACAGATAAAAAATTGTTTTAAACGAAAATTGAATGGTTTTTAATTTATTAAACACAAATGCGACAGCAAACAAAAAATGTTTTAATATGTATAAAAAATTATCTTATCTATGTTCGTTTTAAAAATCACAACGACTATGTATATAATAAGACATACTTTATTTTTTATTGCAAAAACAATAATGTACGTGTTGCTTCATCTTTTATACAAAAATTCTACGTTTTGCGCTCGAAATGGATCACTCGTCACATTCGTGCCACTACTATCGTTCGCAATAATGTATCAAAGTTAATTTGGTTCATATTTTTATAAGCATAACTCGAATATAAAATATTTAAATATGAATCTGATGTAATGGTAATTAAATGCGGTTGATGTAACAACTCTTTATGTTCCAAATATTTCATCGACAAGTATAATTATTAAAGAAACCATATAAAATAATTATAAGATTACGAATATTTATAGTCGTGAACAAAGTTAAGTGGACACATCCAGTAAGCGACGAAAACCTAATTTATTTGAACTCGTGATCTAAATTTCATTGAACACAGAAGTTAACAAAATATAATATAAAAAACAAACCGGAAAACATTAAAATTCAAATATAATGCAAAAACATATTAGAACTTGTATCATTTATACAAAACCACGCGAAATTGCATGTAGACAAAATTAAGTGGACACTTTATACATACATAAAGACTCGGTAATTAGTATCTGGTATTGGAACCTTTGGCTTTTATAACGGTCTTTAACCGTCATGATATGCTTTTAATAAGCTTTTCTAAGTAGTTTTTGTCAATTTGTTGAACTTTCAGTTGTAGTTCTTTTAAAAGGATTTGTTTATTATTAAATTTTTCTAAAAGACTTTCTGCATCTAAAATACTCCACAAATTTTCTATCACATTATGGTTTGGGTTTTGTGGAGGTCATTCCAGAACCTTTATTTTACAGTTTTGAAAAAATTGCTTTATTTTCTTAGCGGTATGTTTTGAATCGTTATCTTGTTGTAGCGTCCATTTTTCATTTGAGGCCAATTCTTAAAATTGATTCCTTTAAACTTTCATTTATAGTATCAACATATTTATATGCATTCATAATGCCATCTATACATACTAAACGCAAAATTTTGAAATGAAACGCGATAATATTCTCACGACTATTTTGAAGAATCCTTCTCATAATAATCACGTACTGCACCGTACTATTCTGTGTACAAAATTAGTCGGATCTACAAAGAAAACTTAACATCTGTTTCGATTTTGTGCAAGAAGAGAACGACTTGTCAACTTTTATAAGTTATATATGTAGATACAATCGCTCACAAAAAAATCCACTTATCCATATACATATATGATATATTTTACCAAATAAAGTAATATTTTTTTAATATATTGCATATATCATTTTTTAATTGAATATAGTCAAGTTTAAAGTATATAAATCAAGGGTTATAATATGAATCATACCGATTAACTCCAACCTTAATATTCATTAATTATACAATATATGTAAGTAGGTAGATACTTTTATGAGTGACTGTGTCTCTATACTTTTTGCGTGACTTTCATTTTCCACATCGGAATGAAAAACATTAAGTTATAATTATTTCTCTAAAACCTTGTCACGTTCACAATTTTTATTACGCATCTTGTAGTAATTTAAATATCAGTAAATATTCTTGCATAACCATGCATAACTGTATTATGAATTTACATGTATCGAAAACGTTATGTTGTACTTTCCAGATTGCCGCAAACTATACATATATTTGATTATATAAATTTGTTTCGGTTTTGTAACTGGACCGGTAAAAGTATGTAGGGTTCTATTACAACTTTTATTAATTATTTAAGATTCTGCTTTGTTTCAATGTCCTCTTTGTAGTAATTAGAAATGTTAATCTCTGTAGGTGTATTCAATTTCTTAATAGCTATATTCATTTATAAATATTTTATCACAGTTCACGAATCGTTGACTGAAGTGCTTCAAAGATCACGGCCATCATGTTTTTCAAGGTCTTTTCTTCTCTGAATTTCATAATCATTGAATTCCACTCTAAATATGACGCGCAAAACTGATTTCTGACTAAACCCGAATATGGCGTTATTCATTAGAATCATTTATATTCTTCATTAAAATAATCTATATTGATTAGAATTCATATACATTGAGATTTCTAAAATCGTTTGTTTTATTATAAATAGAATCAAAATTTTTAATTTTTCATTTGTATTTTTTTCAGGAGCAAATAATAATATAAAAGTACTTTTACAGTAAAATATGATTTAGTTAAAAATGAAACAGGAAAATTAAATAAATTTCATTATTTGTTCTGTTTTATTATTTGTTTTTCTTCTCTACATCAATAATAATGTGCTGTGTTCGCAATACATTACAATAGAAATTATGTAATCAATATTATTAAATTATGTAATTAATATTAATAAATATTATTTTTTTATTCAAACTTATTAGTATTATAGTAATGTATGTGGCAAAATTTCTTATTTTATATTTTATTCCCTATATATATATATGTTTAACATTTTGTAGCTTAGTTTTGTGGCTTAGTTTATCGACATAAACAAGATATTTGCGTTTACCTGTTGTCCCTTTTCTTTATTGTTTCGATATGAATTTGGAAAATTCTATTGCTTTGGTCGAAAGCAAAACAATACTTCTACAATAATAGTATGAGTAATCATAATATAATATTTCTGATCGATAACTATTAGGCTGAAAAAAACTTCAGATCATTTATAACTGTTATTTGCAATAAAGATATTCAATTTTTTTATCGTGCAATTTTCTTAAAAATTTTCTTTAAATTTCGCAATTAACATCTTCAACTGTAATAATAAACAAGTTTCAATTACTAATTTTTTGTTATATAAAATTTTAAGATAACTATTACCTTTGGTGCACGTGCAAAAAAGATTCAAAATTTTACAGTTTTCCAATGTTCTATAAGTTGTGTAAACATTCTTTATATGAACGTAAATATTTAACATTCAAAGTGGTAATTAAACATTTTCCTGTGATATAATTAATCTTTTGAGAATGCAAACGTTTTCAAGTATTAGATAATGTTTGCCATAAAAAGTTTTATATATTATATAGAAAATTTATATATCGTACTCTTTGGTAATAATTAACAGTTTTTCTTTAATTAACAGATTTCTTTAATGCTTTTGATGCAAACCATTTATTTTATTACGCATGTTATTACATTTTACGTCAGAATTTTTAATTTTAAAAATAAATTACAAAACATTTGTAAAAATTGTTGCACTGTAGATGTCTCGGTCACTCTCAAGATTGTTTAAACTTGTTGGTATCTTTATAACATTTTAACATAACATTAACATTTAACATAACATTATAACATAATAACTCTACCGAATAATTTTTTACAAGAAACGTTTTTATATAGTTATAATGGATTATATTTGTAAGTGACATATATATCGCACTCTAGCACCGTTAAATCCAACAATTTAAAATATTTAAGCAACCTAGTATATATTATCCGAATGCTTTATCAAAGAATCGATTAGATTCTGCTATTATACATTACTGACTAGATATGATATCAGTATATATAAGATTTTAACTTTGCATTAGGAAACTTCTTGTCGTCAGAAAAAGAAAAATTTATCTTTATAAACCTTTTTCGTAAAAAATGTGTACTGATTTAGCAATATTACAGTTTGCATAAAAATCTACCTTTGAAGATCATGGTAGTATTCAATTTTTAATCGAGCATTTCTGCAATGTATTCAAATGTGTATATTTCTAATTAAAAAATTGTCAATTCTTATCAGATTTAGTTTTACACTTTTATAAATCTGGATATTGGAACTATTGCAAAAAAATGCTGTAAGTTTGTGTGTTTGTTTCATATTTCTATGAAACATGTACTAACATTTTAAAAACTTGTTGTTAAAATAGAAAAGCTTCTTAAATTACTTTCTGTTTAATTATATCTTTATTAAACGTCAACTTTAAATATACTATAAAAAGTTGCATGAATTTATAGAACGTTCCTACATCTAATTAATATGTGTATTAATATGTTGAATATGTGATAATTTAAATACGCCCATTGCGATTATGTATTCGTTAATTATATTTTTTACTAATAGTTTTATTATTGTTACATTAAAAAATTTGGTTTAATACTAAAGTACTTACACATCACACGTATTAAGGTGAGTTGGTAATAAAGTCAACATGATTCACAAAATGTAATTGACAAACTGTCGAACACAACCGTCACTCTTTCAACAACGTAATGTTCTGGTAAATAAACAAATATTTGGAGCAATTGAGGTAAAGACCTAGCGAAGACGCGCTTTGTCTTTCCACGCTTTTCGTCACGCATATCTACTTATGTACGTTCTCTGGGCAACCACCTCCTTCGGTTTATGTATTTACGTACATGAAGAAGCAGTTGTATTCCGTGCATACAATCGTTGAGTTGATGTACACGTACTTATGGATTCTAATAGTTAAAAGTCATATAAAAGTAAAGTTTTTCATTGATAGGATAATTGTAATTAATACGAAACACCTGATTTTAAAAGTATGCCAAAAATCGAGATGTGTTCATTTTCTAATGAAACTGATGTCAACACGCATCAAAATTAATAGATATTCAGTATGTGAATAGTTAACTATTTCTAAGTAATACATGTAAAAAAAAGTAAACAACGGTTAGTTAAAGAAATGACAAGTATCCGATATGGAACATTTAGGAAATGTACAAAGAAAATTCATTGTTAGCGCAAAAAATCAATATTTACTGATTTAAAAAGAATAAATGAACAAATCTCACGCTTTTCGGCATTCGTATTATATTAATTTTGTTCCTTTTTTTTCACGCAAAATTCTTCGTTAATCCAAAGCATTGGACCACCACTTTTCTCTTCATGTTTTCTTCTCATTAATATGATTTTTGTCATTGCCTGATGTAAATTTTAGTATGAATCTGTAACTTTATGGAAAGTAACAAGTCTTTTTCCAGCGTTTGAATTAATTTTATCAGACAAGAAACATCAGTTTAACATTATTTTTATTAATCTTCTGTACACATTTCTCTTTACCAAAGGGTAATTTAATAAAATCTATAAAATTATAATCATTATAGGAAAAGTCGAAATGTCAGTTAAAGAAAAATGAGGAAACTTTAGAAAATAATTTTATATTCAAAAAGATGTCTTTCGACGCCGTCAATAAAAATAATGTTAATATAGACTATATAGAAAAAACTATTGTATTTTGTAATAAATAAAACAACAAAATAAGCAACATTTTGTATTGTTTAATATGAATATATTTTATGTATTTTGAATATTTGTATATAATCTGTTGATTATATCGTAGTATTATATCTTGGTGTATTACTTTTATCTACTTAAAATTACAGTGACTACATACTGATAGTCATGAACGATGTAGAAATTAATCAATCATTAATAAATTCACATGGAACAGATTTTAGCATAAATCAAGGAATTATGGAATTGTTTGTCATCAATACAAGAAGTAATAGTATATAAATTAATAGGTAGAAGAATCGCTGCGGAAAATAT
Organism: Nomia melanderi; assembly: GCF_051020985.1. Classification (NCBI taxonomy): domain Eukaryota; kingdom Metazoa; phylum Arthropoda; class Insecta; order Hymenoptera; family Halictidae; genus Nomia; species Nomia melanderi. Next base: position 4,447,851 of record NC_135009.1, read on the forward strand.
GTTGACACGCTTCAAAAATATGTATTTTATCGTGAAAAGCAATCTGTTTACATTTTTTTTGCAGTTTTGGTTCACGTACTGCTTATTGTTTACATTTGTCACCTTACTATGTAGTTTGAATCAGACAATTGTGAAATGCAGACGTATAATTCTAAGTTTACGTAAGAAATTACACTCTGTTTTCAATTAAGCGATTCAAGAAACTCAAATTCGAGCACGAATAGAAGAAGCAGAATTGCACAGGCGAATATCGAGAAAACAACCCTACATAAGTAAAACCAATGCTCGAAAACATTTAATATTCGCAAAAGAATGTATAAACAAGCCATTGAATTTTTGAAAAAGCATTATATTTAGTGACAACTCCAAATTTTAACTTCGTTGCCCTAAAAGAAGGAAATATGTATGGAGAAAACATAGCGAATGCTTTAAACCTACAACAATAACACCTACAGTTAAACACGGCGGGGCCCGCTGTGTGTTTGATGTTTTTTCTCCTCAAACGGTGTTGGTTTGCATTTCATAGACGGCATATTGACAGATGAAGAATCTATAAATATTTTACGAATAAATAAATAATAAAAATAAATAATAAAATAAATAATAAAATAAATAATAAAATAAATAATAAAAATAAAAATAAATAATAAAAATGAACATTCAGGATAATTATGTTCTGCAACAAAATAACGGTCGCAAACACACATGCAAAGTAGCAACACGATATTTTACAGAAAATAACATTCAATTATTACCACCGCCACCATAAAGCCGTGATCTAAACCCAATCGAGCAATTGTGTGATCACTTAGACAGAAATATTAATGAAACTTGTCGTAACAATAAAGCAGCATTCAAGCAAACGCTATTGCAAGCTTGATCTAATATTGATCAAAATACCATAAATAAACTTATCGAAAGTATGCCAGAAAGACTTGAACAAGTTATTAAAAATAGGAGATATCAAACTTCATATTAATTATGTTTCTTCTATTATTTAATTTATTGTTAACTATGTTTTCTTATTGCTGTTAACATACTTTTCGCAAACAAAGAAAGGGAATAGTTTAATTGTTTCTATAATTGTTAGAAAAAAAAGAAAATATCTATTTTTGCGGTGTGCCAACATACTTTCCGCGGTGACTGTACATACTTTATTTTAACATTTCATATATTGAATACGGAACATATTATGCAAAATTAAATTTCATAATTTTTCTTCGTGTATTTCACGTGGTATTCACATTGAAAATCCAAAATAAATAAACTAAAACGTACTTTTAATTACCAGAATAATTGTTGTAAAAATATATTGTTTCTTACCTTTCGCCAGGTTTATTTCTGTAAGAGCAGAAATTAATGCAATATCGCTATCCGTGATAGTGGAAGTAGATCTCCGGCCATGTAAGTATGTAACGGAAATCATCTCTTACAATTAGTTGATCTATCATTAATTTAATGTATTTTGAATGACTAAGCGAACATGCATTTCTTTACCGTTTATAAACATATGTAAAACTGTGCGTGTAGGAATTAATTATGGATGTGTCTACTCCAGAAAAAGAATGGCTTATGCCATCACTTGAGAGTTTTCCTTATAAAGTAATACATCGATGCCTATTGATTTTTCAGATTATTGCCATCCAGAAAAAACAAAGAATTATATTTTCGATACACACATTAACCCCTTGCCCTATGATTTCTTTGAATTTATTGGAAAAAGAGAAAAACTGTAGGTATATTCTATGTTTATGTTTGCTTTTAAGTATAATAATTAATTACAGAAGGGTAAAATTTACTTTGAATTCGAATGAATTGAGTAATATTCATGTTTGTTAAATCATATTGAAAATCTTCACCACGAGTCTGACACGTTGTTATAAGACAAAGGATTAACGAAAATTTTTTAAGACATTTTGATGGTTTTATGTCGTGTGGTAATTCGCGAGGTAATTCTAGTAATAGAGGTATTAACTTTCAATGAACGAGGTTTGACCAAGGAAACTAGAGTATTATAGGATTTAATTCCTCAAAAACGTAACAAATTCTACAAACATAAAAAAAATGTGCGCTTTTATGAAGAATTTTATGCAACATAACATGACTTGTATAATACCTGCTTCAGGGTCAGTATAGATACATATGCAATTGTTAGTTAAAGAACAAATGATTCCAAATAAACATAAAACAAGTTTGTAAAAGAAATTTAATTTAAAAATAAGAGGACGGTGCACAATCACAATAATTACGACATACATTTTTTATTCTCTTCCGTTTCATAAAAATATACGCGAAGAAAAACAAAAGCAAAAAGATAGTAACAACCTTAATTTAATACTCAGAAATAATAATAAGTTTATGCATTCATTTTTACATAAACTTTAGGCTTTGAGAAAACTTTAATGCCTTCTTCTAATTTATTTAATTGCTTTTCTATTTCGGCTTTTCGCTGTTGCGATCTAAGTGTATCTGACTTTATAGGCATCATGTTTAATTCGTTTACATAATCTTGATAATCTGAAATATTGAAATGAAACAGTAATTCATAATACTGTATAAAGGGCAATAAATTTTAATGAAGTTTTATTTCAGTACTTTTCTTTAATATGTTCAACGTTTCCTTGCGTTCATGTTCAGGTAAAGAAACATGACCACTTGGACAATCAGGATCCGATGCTTCTGCTTTAGCTTTTTCTTCTCTTATTTGAGCTTCCTTCTTGGCTTTAATATACCTACCAAATAAAATATTTTCCAATGATAAAACACAAATCTTTCGTCTTTAATAACTACAATAATCCCCTCTTAAATTTCACTAAAATCCGTACAATTAAATTTCTAAAACGCATCCCTACTCTTCGCCCATTAGTCAGTGCCACAAGCTCAAAAAAGTCTCGTCTGAGTAGACGGAGATAGAAATTAAATATAATGAAAAAAAAGAAACAAATATACATTAATAGGATATTGTGACTAAGAAAAATAAACATCCAATAAAGAAAATTTTATTTTCGCTAATTTTCATCTTACTTCTATCAGTGTAGCAGCAATGGACAATTGAGATTCTTTCTATTACAACGAGCATAAACAAGACGTGAACAGAACTTTACCGGTTTAATATAAACAGCAAAATTAAATATACAGTGTGTCCCACGCAACTGGAACTGGTTATAGCTCCTAAACGACTGGAAATAAAAGAAAATGTTATGGATGGAAATTAAATGATATCAGATGGATGCGTGGTATTCAATGCAGTATGCATGTAAAATAGTATACAACGTACAGTTGCATTTTTCCGATGCATCAATGCAGAAGAATGCATACAATTGTTTGTATACCACGCATCATCTGTTACCATTTAACTTTCATCCATAACATTTTCTTCTATTTCTAACCATTCAGGAAATATGTTGGTAGTTGCGTACTACATTTTCCAGTTGCGTAAAACACCCTGCATGCGCGAAAGCTCCAAATCGATAAAACTACTAGTCCAATTTGTGCCATGTTTGGACTCATTTTAATCGGAGGAATATCAAGATTTATTTCAGATGAATATGTAATTCTTCTTCGTTTTGTTTTAGTTTATCGTTAGAATATATCATAAGTCCATTTGTCCTGCCTTTAACGAGCATACATTTTAATGTTTGATTTTATTGCACGCACAATGGGAGATTTTTAAAACTAAATTCCACAGTTAACAGGTTTAAGTATCGAGTCCCAACCGTCACTGCTCGACAGCACTGTGTCTATCTCGCTTTCACTCGTTATGTCTATTCTCTCATTTTGTTGAATTGCTCTCAAATCAATTCTCGAAAGAAAAACGCCACGTTGCACGTGAGAATTGCAGTACTGACTCCTGAATTTAGTGAAATTTAAGCGAGCATTATTGTATTACTAATAATTATTCAACGATGCCAAAGCATAATAAAAACTATAGACAAATGTAGAATATAAATATTGTTTCAATATCATACTTGGGAACAACACCCTTCCGATAATTAGATGGTGGAGCATTCTTCTTATTATAGTTGCTATTATTATTATTATTATTATTTTTATTGTTGTTGTTGTTATTTATCCGGTCAATTGTTTTATTATTCTCAAACGTACAATCCTTATTTAATTTACTAAAATTCAATTGTTCTTTAGGCGGATGTAATTCAGAATTTTCTGAATGATCTTGATTAGATGATGTGTTTATTGCACTTTTTAAAATATTATCATTTTCTTCATTGATTTCAGTCTCCTTATTTGATTCATTGTTATTTAAATATTTCTTTGAAGGATATCTATTGGAAAAATGTCATTAACATGAAATACAGAATGTTAAAATTATACTTGATCCTTGCAATACCGGCGATTTCAACGACCCTGCAAAGAACCACGCCTGAGTTCATAGGGACCCATAATCACCTAACACAAACAGTTCGAAACTTCTTGTTATGTTATTGCTCTTTTTTTATTATTACGGAATTTTATGTTAACTAAACAATTAAACGATGCAATTGCAGATTGTAAAAAATAATAACAGTCATTTCAGGGTCCGAACGGACCCAGACACGGTACAGCGAGGGAATACATATACCTTATCATTCCTTCAGAGTACAAATTATCCATTTGATCCGCATCCAATGTTTGAATACCTTTATTTTTAAATTTAGTTTTTGTGTTTTTATCATTACCAACATCTTTCGTGGATTCACATAATAAAACAGGATCCGATGAAACATTTTCATGTAATCTTCCTACAAATTTATGTGGGTTTCTACACTCTTTTCCTTTTTGCTTCATTGGTGAATTGTTGCTAATAGTTGAATGTAACGTCTTTTTGATATTATCATTGTTTTTGTTTATCTCTGGCATGCTAGACTTCTTAGATAATTTTTGTTGGTTTTCTATGGAATGTTTGTTTACTTTATTATGCAGACTTAAATTGACAATGTGTCTATCATGTTTCTTTGTACAAAGATTTGAAGTTAACTTCGGCAAATCACTTTGTTGCTTACTATTAATCTTTTTTCGTTCATATAATCGTAAATTCTGTGTTTCTTTCAATTCTTTATTTATGTGAAAGTTTTGTTCCATGTGACGAAGATTCTTCATATTTTCATATATAAAATTTTTTCGTCTTGCTGGTTCTAATAAAAATATTATCTTGATTATTAAAAGCAATTTACTCGGGTCTGTATAGAATATAAAATGTTTATTACACAGTGGTACATTTACTAAGTTGTTTTATACGAAAATTATAGCGTCAACTTATAATCTTAAATAATATAGTATGAATGATAATATAGTAACCACGAAATATGAAAATACACATGTATAAACTAATAAAACGAATACATGAAAGTACACACGAATAACTAAAACATATTATTAGCACAATTGTTACCATATTCATATAATCATTAGCTTTAATAAATTTGCAGTGGCTAACATTAAAAATCCACCACTGCTCTTGCTTATCAAATAATCATGAAATATCTCTTAACAATATATAATTTTATAGTGAAATAATAAAAGTATTAGAAAAATATATACCTATAGAATAGGCAGTTTCACATTACATGTTATCCATGTACTTTATATTTATTTCAGTACTATTTGAAAAGTACACGAACTTAACGAATAGATAGTTACAGAATTTAAAAATTGTAATTAAATTCTTCAAGTGGCAGATAATTATAATGAAACAAGTTATTTTATATGAAGAATACCCATTAGCTATGTTTGATGGGAAGATTTAGTCAAATTAAATTTTTCCAAGTTTATGCAAATTATTTAAATCTAGAAAACTGAGAAGGAAAATATGTATGCAAGAAAATTAACAAGCTGAGAACAGCTCGAACGATTCATAATCAACGTTACACCTACATATTTACTAACCGTCGTGAAAAAATTATTAATTATATCGAGAGAAACGGTAAAAGAATGCAATAGAAAACTGCAGTATAAGGTCATTCTTAACTTCTTCTCTACGTAACATGGATGAAATAAAACTAGCTGAACATACCAATGTTCGATGGTACATTAAAGAATTGGTTAGTTTTTAAGGATCAATTCAGATCGATGATCGACAGATAGGTATTAATGTAATTAACAAAATTAAAGGTTCATTTCCTTAAAACTGATAAAACTGTGTAGTTCGATTTACATCGTGTTTGGACTAATTTTAATCCCAACAATCTCAGCAATTCACTGGCACTACGTTTAAGAAAATAAGATTAAAATTAATGAAATTGATATTTCCTTTATTGCATGTTTATATTTGACGGCATCGCTTTGAAGTCCTGCGTCTCGAGCCTCAATGTTCGACGTACTCTGTTTATCTCGCTTTTTCTCAGTATACTCATTCTTCAACTTTGTCAAAGTGTGCTCAAAGAGAACTAACGAACAATGCAAATGAAACAAAATACGACAAAGTGAGATACAACAATAGGGCATGAATATAGGCATCAACTTGTTTCATATGTGATTTTCATTTACGTAAATCAGCTAATAACAAAGGCGACCGAAATCGAAGCATCAATGTTCATCGCGAGTGGACATGACCCCTTATCGCACTTGCCTCTTCAGTTCGTAGGACAAGTTACACCTGACCCTTGATTTACGTGAACTTTTTCCACGCGAGCATCTTTTTTACACGGTAAATTGGAACACCATATACGCGGTAGTTTTTACGCGCGATCTCAATTTACCCGATCTAAATTTCGCAACAACGAATAAAATATACTTTTGTTTTCTAAAATGTCATTATTATTATCTCATTTGTTAAGCTATGTGAAATAAATATGTATGTATTTATAAAATTTATACCAGCTTTTCTCTTCAATATTTTGGTTTCTCTTGTACCGACAGGCTTTATTTACGCGATTTTCGTTCACGTAAAACGAACCCACGTGGAACGGATTTTCGCGTAAATCGAAGATCAGGTGTATATACCAAATGTAGTTGAAGTACAGTAATCTTCAGAAGCAGTTATTGGCGTTTGAAATCAGGGAAGTCTTCTTGCCAGACTCTGTATATTCTTTGAGTGATAACTGTTAAATTTTAAAGATTTACCCATCGTAGAAATATTAATTAACTTTATGAACGAAAATACCTGGTGCGTAAATACAGCAATCTGACATTCAAGTCACCAGAACAAGCTGCTAAAGCTTGTAGCAAAAGCAAATAGTCCGGATGCAATTAGACATCATAGTACTCTTGTTCGTAAGAAAAACGGCAGATATAAGATATGCGGGTGTGAAAGCGACCTTCCCCCTACCCCGTTTATGCTTTTACTTAATAATTTCTGAACTAAGTACTTTTGTGGAAGAGAGTACTTAAGTAAAATTTGAGAGGGTCGAAGGGCAAAGCCATGAACGTGCGGTTATGCTTGTAGGATCTCACAGTCTCATTCACGGATATAGAATTGAATGTGTAGTAATGAAAGTTTTTCGCGATTATCTCGGAGACTAGAAGTTTCTGTGCATTATATGTAAGGCAAAAGTTGTCCAAAATCATGCCCTTGACGACATATTAAAAAATCATTGAAATCAAAGGATGTTGATATATTAGAAATTATCTCTGAGAACAATAACCATCACTTTTGCTATACCCTCTAAGTAGAATCTAAATAATCACAACTTTGATACTTTTCAGTAAATTTAATAAATCTCCATTGTTGTGTTTTGTTAGTTGGAAAGGTGATCAATGGTAGTGGAGGACCAGGGGTACTATGCAAATACACATGCACTCCTCTAACATGAAGAAAGCTATAGCATAACCCAGATGGAAAGGACTTCATGAAGAATTTGCAAGAGCATCCAAAATCCCTTCTACATGCAAAATGCAAAGAAAAATGGATAAAATCCGAAAGCTACAGCAGTTATCAACTTACTTTTTTCTAAATTTCAATGGTACAAGAAGGCTAATCACTCAGGCAATTGCAGACTTTTCTAAGATAATTATTAGAGGGTCAAAGTAGACTTAGCACATTTGTTTTTAATGAAATGACATATTATTATGCAATTAGATATCTTTTACAAAACTGCATAACTTTTACTGAAATTATTCTTTTATTATTTATAGTTACAGAGTTATACAAAAAATTTGTTCTAAAGAGGAATTATCAGGAAAAACAATAACTATCCTAATACCTAAATGTATTGTAACTATAACAAACGATTTTATGATGAACAAACACGCAAATATATGAGAACTGATGACTCCTACTCCTTTGGTTCGGACTAATTCTTTTTATAAATTTGTTATAAATGCGTGCAATGTATAAAATTTAAATATAATAAATTAAATTCAAAGTATTTGTATATTTTTATTATATATAGTGCATATTCAAAATATATGCAATATCCTTAAATACATAGTCTATATACACATATCCAGATACATACATCTTATAAGAAACAAATGCTGTAACGCACAATGTTCTAGAATTAACTCATTTATTGTAACATACTCCACAACTGCTACAAAGATTTCCAAATATTGAAACTATTACTCTGTCTCCTCCGATAATGTAAATGACATGTCCCAAGAACTAAGCTTCGCATTACTAAGCACATATGTAGAAGTTCATAAACAGAATCAAAATAGTTTGCAATATATGACTTTAAACATATTTATGGAATCTATTTTAATTTTTCACCATGACATTGTAACTATGAAAAATAAAAAAAATGGTTCAAATGAAAAATTATACAGTTTTGTAAAAGCTACTGCACAAAATTTAGTATTTTAAGTTATTTTTATTTTCGAATAATTAAAAAGCATTATTATATAAATATGTTACATTGAACAAAATATACTACATAGATAAAATTATCTTTTTGCAATTCATATTTTTCTATTATTGAAAATGACTTTCAAATCTAATAAATATATAACATCTTCCTAATACTATTTTTAAATCAACTACTGTAAGGAACCTTTGCTAGCTTAAATTGTTTCGCAAATGAATAATAATATTAAATCTGAATATTTAAACTGAAAATATAAACATCTCAATACTATCATAATTTAAAAAAAACTATAACAGCTTCAATAGTTCTATATAGTAAATGCCTAATAAAAGATCATGATGTATTACTAAAAACTCATATGTAATTTTATGCATCAATGAAATTTTGTACTTAAAAATATTTAAGTATAATTATATTATCAACAATTATTATAAACTTTTACAGAAAGAATTCGTATAACTTACTTGGATCAGGGAAAATGCCTTTCAGTGTTGTCATACTTGTAAAAACTAGTTAATATTAACGGAAAAAAATTGTTATTTTCTCAGTTAATAGATCAAGAGAGAGTCAGATTTACATCTCTATATAAAAATTAAGACTCACGGTTACATGAAATAAGTAAAATAATTTATAATCGAGTAATTTTTAATATGTAATTTGAATTTTCTTGTAATCATTCTAACCAAATAAATAATGTTGTTTACAAATCACAACTTGTAACCAAACACTATTATGATAATATACCGTCGCAGGCAAGGTTGCCCCAGCATATTTTCATACTACACCACAGATTGTAAAGTTCACCTGTGAAACTCTTTCTTATATTGTGTTATTCTATGGTCAATTGTAGCATGTGCAGAAACATCTTGTTGTAATCTGATTAAGTATGTGGATGCTCGTATGCAAAGCAGAGAAGTTGATATGTGGAATGATAGAGGAACAAGTAGAGTATTTTCCCTAGTTTGTCCGAATCTGTTCCTTACATGATCTGATTCGTTCCTATTCATATTTTAGCCAATATTGAAACATATGTCTCCAACAACCTATTAAACTTATTTTTTTCTGCATACAAACTTTTCAATTCTATATATTACGTATTCCAAGTTAGTATCCGAAATAAGACATTTTTTTTACGTTGTGATATTTAATGTTCTATTCGCATTCGCAGCGCTAGGTTTGTGCGGCACTGGCAGTAATCAATTCATTAAAGTATGTGTATGCGAGACTCTTTCGTTCTTGGTAGTTTATGCCAAGGCTGTAGCAGTAAATTTCTTGCAATATCTAAAAAATAGAAATTAATACAGAAATCACGAAATGTCAACCATGGACGACGTTCTTGAAAGCTGGGAAGAAATTGACGAATCAGGAGTAAGTTTTGTTTCTTATATAATGAAAATAATATTGTTTTAAGTAGAATTAATAAAAGAATAATTTTAATAACCTGTATGAGGAAGAATGTTCGTAAAGTGTTAATTATTGCTGATGTGCTTATTAAGTAAAATATTTATAAGCATAAGGTCATTTAAAAAATTATTTATACTATAAGTATTTTTATACGATCTAGTTTTTATGTATAAATATATTTTTACATTCCTTTCATTACATAGGTTGAAATCCATGTGACTATTGGTACTAGTAATAATAAGAAAATTCATTCTTTTTCGTAAGGTTAATTCTTTCTGTAATCAAACAATACTTTAATTGATTGATCATAAAATATTTTTATTGTATGTATTACACAATAAATAATGGTAAATGCTTAATGCAGTTACAAAAGTTTATAGTATTAGACACTTTGAACATTTCAGAGATACTGGGTCTTTAAATGAGTACTGAATAATTCTAATAGAAATTTTCCAGTTATTGATAAATGTAGAAACTAATGAAAAATTATAATTCAAAGTAAATATAATATGCTATAGAACTATGATAATATAATATTAGACTACAATCGATTTTAGGCTCTCGACAAAAAGTTGGATGCCCTCCAGTTAAATGCAGTAGAAGCATTAGAAGAAATAGAATCTTCTAGGTAGGTTCAAGGAGGTGGACATTGTAATGGTTTGTAAAATTTTTAAAAGTGTATAATTCAAGAAATCTTAATAAATTATAAACATAAACTTCTTCAATCAAAAAACAATTATAAACTTTATATTAAAAGGATATATGAACAATTTTTAATTTAAAATTAATATTATACTATTTAAAATAAAATGTTGCTATAATAATTACAATTAATTACAATAAGTATTTAATTGAATTAAGCTTCCATATTAAATAGTTCCTTTATTTTTTGGAATATTACTATTGTGTGTAACATATTAGAGCCTGACTATTGTATATTTATATTGTTCTAGCTTCAAAACCAATCAAAGTACAAATACAAGAATGATAATATTGGGTGAAGATGGCATGAGATCTCAATATGTTCCACCAAAACCAACAGTAAAAATATTAAAAAGACCATCAAGAGATTCCCAGGGTAGTGGTGATGGTCCTTTAATAAATGGAGATAAACCAAAACATCCTATTAAAACTCTAAAACAGGTAAACATCCAAATCTTAAAATAAAACATGAGGAAAAGAGGATATGTAAAAAATAATGTTTGTAGAGGGAGCAAGAATATGCGGAAGCAAGAAAAAGAATTTTAGGTGAAGAAAAAAGTCCAGAAGAAAAATTAGAGCAAGAAATAAATAGAATACAACCAAAGACAATAACTGCTAGTAGTAGTGGTTTACCATGTAATGTCCTTCGCATGCCTATTGGACCAGATGGAACACGAGGGTTTAATGTACGCAGGTAGCGCGTCTTCCAGAGGTCAACTTTTTCCACCTATCTTTTTCCTCTTCTTCCTTCTTGTTGGCATGAGGAAGAGAGGCAGCTATGAGGCTGATAGCAGACAACAGCATACTGTTTCTGCTCAATTGCAAGCATTATGCTCCTGTCATTTTGAAAGGAGCATGGTAAGAGCTATGCCCTACAGGCACTGCTTTACATAGACTATACTTACAAAAGGATCAAGACTAATAAATCGGCAAAGATAAGTTGCTATAGAAATGGTAATATTTCTTACCTACATAATACTATGTTTTGTTGATGTTTGTCATATTTTAAACACTTTTGAATAACGAAATTAAAATCTACAATTATTGTATGAAAATGTTAAAATGAAATATTTGACTTATAATATGATATAAAGTGGGAAACTGTTTTACTTTCTACACTTGTATCTGCTATTCAAGTCTTTAAAACAAATTGTCTAATAAAAAAATTTCTCTTACATGAGTCTGTCATGTATTTTAATAATGATCTATTGTCATATTAATTTGACTTTTCCATATTGTTTAAATTGAAAACTTATAGAAAGATTTATTATACTTTTTTAATTAAATATAGGGTGGACCATGCAAAGATTTTTCCCTAACATATTCAGGATAATAGTAAATGTTCGATATCTCGTGCTATTAGCATTTATTATGTTCAAATAATTTAACTTTATCAAAGCGATTTCTATAATTAATATTTACTTTAGGTATGTGCATGTAATTTCCTTATTCTAATATTGAAATTGTTCAAAAGAATAAAATTCGTGTTATCCTTTTAAATTGATCCGCGAATCATGTCTTTAGACATGTACACTGGGTGATGAAACGAGAACATGCATTAATCTAATAGAAGATAATGCAATCCTGAATGTGTTAAGAACTTGTAGATATAGAGAATGAAAATTTTTTACTGCTTTGAGGTATATATGAAGTGTTTTATACAGTATTGGAGATACTCTTGTCACTTTCACTCAATGGACCATGATAAGAATATTCTTCATTGAAAAAACTTTATTCTCTAAAAAATATTTTATTCTCTTTTACTTTTTCCTAATTTTTTTCATATACGAATTAGGTATTATTATTTGGTGCTTCTTAATATACCTATAATTATACAACTAACATTCTGACTATTTAGTCTTATATCTGCGAATACGTTAAGTTTGATGTTACATTTGATTGGCTGAAAAAATAATATAGTGTGATACTTGGTTGCGCTAGAATGTTTTGTGATCAGTGTAAAAAATTAATCATGGGTCAATAAAAATTAAAATATTCAGTTTGCATTATATTTCTATGAAAATTTTAGGAACAGATTTCTAACATTTTCTTGTCCTTTTGAATTAATTTTAAATATATATTATTGAAATCATTATAAAATAGTCATACATCATGTGTGAGAAAAAATTATTCAATGAATGTCATCTTCAGATATATCTTCATTAGAAAGTAAAGTAAGTGAATATTTATTTTATGATGTACACCAGGTATGTTTGAAGTGTCAGACTTAATGAGAATTGTGCCTCTATTTTGTTTACATACAGAATGAAATACAGAAAATTCAAACTGTATGTATTATTGTGCGTTTTTATTTATATACATTTAATTGATAATGTGAAATAAAGAAAATTTTAAAGAAACATTATGTTTTGAAAGAGATATCTACATTTGTATGAATTTATATTTCATGCAAAAGTAAAAGTCATTTACTCATTGTCCATTGAGTGGATACAAAATCAGTATGATTTATCTATGTTAGAATATTTTACCCCTGTGTTTAATAAATAAACACATAGAAAATACCAGCTATCAATAAATAAGTTAATTTTTAAAGATTTTGAATACACTTACGAAAATTTTGATCTGTTGAAGAGATTTTTCATATAAAAATGAGTTGAAATAACTTTAATGAAACAATTTGTAATCATTTTTTATTTCAATTGCTGTAAATTGTATATAGCCTAAAATGCTTCAAATAAGTTCATGTTTGATTTTATTTTTATTAACCAAGTAAAATATAATGGAATGTATGAAAATGTTTATATTATGTTAATAGCTTGCTAACTATTTGTTACACGCTTAGAGGATTCATTATTATTTCAAATGTAACACTACATAATAATAATTAACTTTTATCGTCCAGAAAATAAATGTAATTTGAAACTGGTTTCCATTTTTCTAACTTCACACTTTTTTTTATATACAGTGCGACAATATGAACATTTTAAATTTGCAACAGTTACTAACAAGCATTTCCTTTGGCTATCAAGAGTTAGGTAAATAACAACCTCTTTTATAATGTTAGGATATTTGAAGTAAAAAATCTTCAACGTTCGATGAACAAATAAATGAATTTTATTTAAACCTTATTTTATTATTACTTACATTTTTTATAACTGATTTACGTAGCCACGTGTAGTGAATTAAACGTAAGAAAATAAGTACTTAAAAATCCGTATGTCATATGCATAAAATACAGAAAAGAATTAATAAAGGTAAATACTAAATTTTCATTTAAATGCCGTACTGGTAATTTTTATCTAATTCAGGGGTGTCTAACTGGGTGCCCACGGATACCATAGTGTTATTCTCCTCACGAAAAGTTACCCTCTCCATACCTACAATTCGCCTCTGCAACAGGAATCAACACGGCCGGCTATCAGGGTCGGGGGGCAAGGAAAGACATCCACTCGCCGCGCTCAATCAGATTGTTCTGGCGGCTCAGTTACGGCACGTCTTTGTTACTGACGCAACCGTGAGACAGAGAAAGCAGATGGCTAACACAAGGGCGTACCAAACTGAGTCACCATACAATTGGCCGAGCATGGCAAGAGGACGTTTTCTTTTGCCCCTGTCCACTATTAAGTAATAGGCCGACGGCACAAACGGGAGAGGCTAATAATAGATATATGGGAGTAAGAAGGACAGAAATAGTGGATTTGATCGCATCTTCTAGCGGTACATTTTGGTACTATTCGGCTAGAAGTTTAAGCAGTCTCCCATTATGTGGCGCCACCAATCCAGGATTGTGGCATGTTTCTTTATTCAATATATTATTTACATATTTACAATGTTCACTAAATTGTAATGTTGAAATATTTTATCGACCAACTTCTATGACGGCTTGTTCCTAACTGAATATTTACAAAAAGAATATCACGGATATTAATAAAAAAATTTTAAATCTATAGTTAAACGATTTCTAATATCAAACAAAAATTGACTTTATCTACAAGTAAAAACCGACATTACCGACACATTGACTACAGGATACAGAAGTGAAACTTAGACATTTTTTTTGTCCCCCTTGCCCCTCAATCCGGAAAGCCATTCTTGGTGGGTTCCTGATGGATATAAGCGAACTGTAAAAGTATCTAGGTCTGGAGGGGGTAACTCTTCATGAGGGGAAAGTCACTATGGAACTCGCAAGCTCCCAGTTAAATAGTAGCCCTGAATTTCATATAACTGTATTGACGAATAGCAAATTAATATTGAAAATAAGATAGGAAAAGATTAAAACTGACCAATTACACTTGCATTACTTTTAGAGCTAACTCCTATATAATGAAGTGTGTCCGATTTTATCTTGACTTCGAGGTAGTTATTGGAAACCGGATCTATAGGAATATGTAGTCGAAGGTCTAAGTAGTTTATAGTAAACATAACCTAGGAAGCCTAACCTTTGTGTATGTTTACAAATTTACAAAAATTATACGTTACTGAACTGAATATTTGTACAGAAATGTTAAAATATATATTTAATGATCGCATTTTAATTTGATTAATCTTCACATGTTTTTATACTGTTTCTGTAATACCTCACTTTTATCGATACCTTTGAACGTATGACAGTTTATTTTCTGTAAATTTTTATTAGTAAGTAGACAAACTCGATGTATAGAGTACATAGAACAGGAACTTTTGTTCATATACATATTTACTGACTATGTGATTAAAGAAGTTGCAAAGTTAATTAAAATCGTGTTACTTCATTTACATGATAATATTTAGTCATATTCAAATCAATAAATTGATATATTTATTTAAATGTTTGCATAGATTATAACGTTCCCTATTAAAGAATTAATATATTTTAATTCTCATAAGTGGAGGATTTTTACTTTTTATGACATTTAATTAACTTCTATTACACTTTTTTAATAAACATTTAAGTCTTTAAATTGACTTTGTTAATATTAAAATACTCAAGAAATAAAGTTTGAATGAACTTATTTACAATGAGTTATTTATAATTTGACCAATTATTCGTAACTTTTATAAGAAATATTTATAAAATTTTATAATTACATTAATTATTAGTATATAATATTTACATATTTAACATCAATTAGAAGTACCAATATAGTATATAATTTAGAACATAAATATTTCTAGCTATTAAAAAATTACTCATGTCTATTTGTTTCCTCACTAAACTATAAGATCAAATAAAAATAAATTTTTGTATTATTAGCTTTTGATTAAATGTATTTAAAGGTTTTAACTACTCTTAATAGTAAAAGATAATTAAAAACTTTGTAGTAACTCCTTTTTATATTATTATTATCAATGTTGAATAAATATTTTCTTATTAATTTTTATTGATTTTCGTTTATTCTTTTTGGCAAGTATTTCTAATTGGATTTAATTTACAACTCTATGATGAAGTGTTTAAAAGTGTAAACAGCAATATATTTAAACATGTATTACAATTTGTCCATTATTCTATGATTATTATTTTCAAAAAGAAAATATTACTTATTCAATTTCAGTTTAATAAAGTTTCAAAATACAATTAATGAAATACATAATAAGTATTTTGTATTTTTTTTGAGTTGTTAAATTATTTAATAACTCAAGTTTATATTATAACTAAATATTGGAGATTAATTGCTTTTTTAAACTTATTAACAAATATATTTAAATAAAGTGAAGTAAAATTATGTAAATATCCTATATTTGTGGTTCAGATAATAACAATTTAAAAAAAGGAATAATATATTGTGATTTATTTTTTGTAATAACTTCTTACAGTACATAAATATTATTTTTCCTATGCATGCATGTAATTGCAATTTTTCCGTTAAATTAGGAGTAAATAATGTAATATTTTTTAAAAAGAAATGCACAGCTATTAATAAAATTGTTTAACCAATGGAAAATTTAGTTTTAGTTTGTTTAGTTAATTTTCGGTTGTCTTTTGGAACGGTGTCCATGGTAGCACAGTGACTTTAGTCGTTTGAAAATGGGTAGTTTGTATCACTACTGTATAGGCAGCATCGGTCGAAGTGTTGAACAAGAAATATACTTTTTGTCTCGAATCAGTTGTTTAATTACCAGTTGCCACTTAAAAAAGTAATACAGTGTGTATGATAATTAATTTTAATTATATATTGACTGTGGTACGCCACTTTACAACCTCAATTCGAGTTGAGATACGATAGCTACAAAAATTTCAGTTGCCGACGCTACTCAGTATTTTTATCCCTATTCTACTAAAGGTGGTCTGTAAGTACAGTTTTATAATTTAGTTTTTATCTTAGATTTCCGTATTTTTGTTATATTTCGAAAAATAAGTTGAGGATCCATACATAGATTTATAATCTTCGAAAAGTAAATGTTTATACTAATCTGGCGTCTTCTTCCGTACTGGCCAATTACACAGAGGATGTTTTCCCGCCATATTAGCAAATCTTATTTCGGGTATGAAAATGTTTTAATAAATTTTGCTTTCACTTTTAAGTATAAAACGAAAATTTTTTACCTGTTCTTAACATCTTTTTTTTTTATATAATACTTATTGTATCTCAAGTCAATAGAATATAATTGTATTTTATGTTTTTGAGAAATTGACTTCTAAAGGTAGCATCAAAATTTATAATAATGAAGTAAAATAATATCTGTATTAATTGTTTTACAATTGTATACCCTCTTATAATGAAAGATTTATATATTCTAATCTATAAAGATTAATAATAGAATTTTAAAAGAAATGTTCTAAGTATTTTAATAATTTTAAGTCTCTAAAATATTTTATTAAACCGTAATGGAAGAAGATAAGTACAGATTGCAATGGTGTATTTATATATGTAATTGTAGTTATCAAATTTTAATTAAATATGTAAGCATGAAAAATATATTAAAGTTGATGTCTTTAATTTTACTTATTGTTATGATAAATCATAATTTAGAAAATGAATTTTATAATATGACAATGTAATCTATAGTATTGTTTTTAATATCATATATACACATTTTTATATTTCCATTATAAATACCAATAATTTTATTCAATACAAAGGTAACTTTAACTTTGGATTTGTATTTTAATTTGTTTATATTTACAATACATGCATATTTATACATTCTATGTTGAATTATTATATTCTTACCTGTTATAGTTTCATAAAGACTAAGATCTATAACAATATGAGTACTACAGTAGAAAATGGAGGCGGTGATAATGCTGCAAAGAAGAAAACGATTGAGGGCATATATCAAAAGAAGTCTCAGTTGGAGCATATTTTATTACGTCCGGACACTTATATTGGTTCCGTTGAACCAGTGACAGAATTAATGTGGGTTTATGATAAAGAAAAAGAAGTGATGACGCAAAGGGAAATCAAATATGTTCCTGGACTATACAAAATATTTGATGAGATTTTAGTTAATGCTGCAGATAATAAACAAAGAGATCCTAAAATGGATACAATTAAAATTGAGATAGATCAGTATGTACAGTGTAAATACTTATTATGTATTATTTAATCTGCAGAAAATGGAAATAATACTATACAATAGTTATAAGATTAATAATAAATAATTTTAATTTGTAGAGAAAATAACCTTGTTTCTGTATGGAATAATGGTAAGGGTATTCCAGTAGTAATTCATAAAGAAGAAAATATGTATGTTCCGACAATGATATTTGGACATTTATTGACATCATCCAATTACGATGACGAAGAGGAAAAAGTAACTGGTGGTAGAAATGGCTATGGTGCCAAATTGTGTAATATTTTCAGTCACCGTTTTACAGTGGAAACGGCATCGAAGGAATATAAGCGATGTTTGAAACAAGTAATTATATTACAAAAATATGTTTTAAAAAGATCCTTTTATTTGGTTTGTAACATAATTATATTTATAGACATGGAGCAATAATATGGGATTTGCAAGTGAGCCCAGAATTAAAGAATTTGCTGGAGAAGATTTTACGAAAGTCATATTTTCACCAGATTTATCAAAATTTAAAATGCAATCTCTAGACAATGACATAGTTGCCCTTATGTCTCGAAGGGCTTATGATATAGCAGCTTCTACTAGAGGTGTTAAAGTGTATCTCAATGGAACAAGAATTCCTGTGAAAAACTTTAAGGATTATGTTGATTTATATATTAAAGGCAAAGAAGACGATGTCGGTAATCCTTTAAAAATTGTATATGAAAATTGTGGACCTCGTTGGGAAGTAGCTATTGCTTTATCTGATAAAGGATTTCAACAAATGTCTTTTGTAAACAGTATTGCAACTATAAAGGTAAAACTTGAAAAAAATTAGTAAAAATTATACTAATGCGGTACTCTAAAAAAAAAATTACAGAAATACTTTTTTTATAAAATAGGGTGGACGTCATGTAGATCATGTTACCGAATTAATAGTGAAGCAATTAACAGAAACATTAAAAAAGAAGAACAAAGCAGGAGTAGCAATCAAACCATTTCAAATAAAAAATCATTTATGGATGTTTATTAATTGTCTCATTAACAATCCTACATTTGATTCACAAACTAAGGAAAATATGACATTACAAGCTAAAAGTTTCGGGTCAAAATGCTCATTTAGCGATAAATTTATTACGGCGGTAAAATTTAGAATAGTTAATTTTCTACATACAAGATTTTTAAATATTTCTGTATAAGTTTATTTCCAATTCTAATTCATTTGTAGGTAACAAAAATGGGTATTGTTGAAGCAGTTTTAACTTGGGCAAAGTTTAAGGCTGACAGTCAACTTCAAAAATTAGGACCTAAATCGAAACAAAGAAAATTACAAGGTAATTTTAAAACTGTGTAACCAGTATATAAGTATTAAGAATAATAAATCAAATATGTTAAACATTATGTATAAGAATAATTTTAATTAATATATTATAAATTAATTTCATGTAACATAATATTTTGTGTTAGGAATACCAAAATTGGAAGATGCTAATGATGCTGGTACTGGTAAATCGTTGGAATGTACACTTATATTGACTGAGGGAGATTCAGCTAAAACTATGGCTGTGTCTGGACTATCCTCAATAGGTAGAGACAAATATGGTATATTCCCTCTAAGAGGTAAATTCATATAAAATTTAAACATGTTAATAGCTGTATTAAAAATTGGTATATCTGTATTAATAATATATAAAATGTAATTTTAGGTAAAATTTTAAATGTAAGAGAAGCTACACATAAACAAATTTTGGAAAATGCAGAAATTAATAATTTAATAAAAATCCTCGGTCTTCAGTATAAGAAAAAGTATGAATCTCGAGAAGATTTAAAAACATTACGTTATGGAAAGTTAATGATAATGACAGATCAGGACCAGGTTAATTACTCAATGCATTTAATATATCAGTAAATGCATTATGCTTTGTAATAAATATTATTTGTCTATTTATAGGATGGTTCTCACATTAAAGGGTTGTTAATCAATTTTATTCATCATAATTGGCCATCACTTTTAAAACTGAACTTTGTGGAAGAATTTATTACACCAATTGTGAAAGCATCAAAAGGGAGTGAAGTATTAAGTTTTTTTTCATTACCTGAATTTGAAAAATGGAAGGCAGAAACAAATAATTTTCATACTTACAGAATCAAGTACTACAAAGGTTTTTAATTTTTTACTTTTTGCAACAATTTTTAATGTGAAATTTATTTTGAACAATATTATAATGTTATTCCTTTCTCATATAGGTTTGGGTACTTCCACTGCTAAGGAAGCAAAAGAGTATTTTCAAAACATGACTAGACATAGAATTCAATTTAAATATCAAGGAGATCAAGATGATCAGAATATTATTATGGCTTTTAGTAAAAAATGTATTGAGCAGCGTAAGGATTGGTTAACAAATTATATGGATGAAACAAAGAGGAGGAAAGAAATTGGACTCGGAGAGCGTTATCTTTATGAAAAAGATACACGTACTGTGTCATACTCTGATTTTATTAATGTTGAATTGGTTTTATACAGTAATTATGATAATGTACGTTCTATACCTAATATGATTGATGGTTTCAAACCTGGACAAAGAAAAGTTTTGTACACATGC
The DNA here is from genome assembly GCF_051020985.1 of Nomia melanderi. Classification (NCBI taxonomy): domain Eukaryota; kingdom Metazoa; phylum Arthropoda; class Insecta; order Hymenoptera; family Halictidae; genus Nomia; species Nomia melanderi. The sequence continues at coordinate 4,468,741 of NC_135009.1, forward strand.
TTAAAACGTAATGATAAACGTGAAGTGAAAGTTGCTCAATTAGCTGGTTCTGTAGCTGAACATTCAGCATATCACCATGGTGAAATGTCACTTATGGCAACAATTATTAACCTTGCACAAAATTTCGTAGGAAGCAATAATATTAATTTACTCCAGCCAATTGGTCAGTTTGGTACGAGATTGACAGGAGGAAAAGATGCCGCGAGCCCACGTTATATTTTCACAATGCTTAGGTATATATACAAGTTTTTCCACGTAATAATTTCTATGTATTAATATTAATGTAATATTAATGAAGATTGATAAGGTATTTCTTCTCCTTGCTATCATTACAGTCCGTTAACGAGATTCATATTTCACAAACATGATGATGCTTTACTCAAACACGAGTACGATGATAATCAAAAAATTGAACCTGTTCACTATATACCAACTATTCCAATGGTGTTGGTAAACGGTGCTGATGGCATTGGTACTGGTTGGATGACAAAGATACCCAACTATAATCCTAGAGAAATTATTGAAAACTTATTTAGAATGATGGATGGTGCTGATCCAAAACCAATGGTAATATTTATTAAAAATATCAAATTTATATTTACTTTCTGTATCTATTTCTTACCTTTTTTCATATTTTATTCAGATACCATATTACAAAAACTTTAAAGGAGTAATAGAAAGTTGCGGAGATTATAGATATGTCGTTAATGGAGAAATTTCAGTAATTGGACCAGATAAAGTTGAAATTACTGAACTTCCAGTTGGAAATTGGACTCAAACATACAAAGAAACCGTTTTAGAACCAATGTTACATGGAACTGATAAAACGCCTGCCATTATTACGTAAATATTCTTATTAATATTAGTAAACAAACTTCTAAAATAAATAAATGTGAAACATTCGTTTGTTTATTATATTTTAAATATTATTTTAGAGATTACAAGGAATATAATACAGATACATCAGTACATTTTGTGGTCATTCTAAACCGTGATAAGTTAGTGGAATTAGAAAGGGATGGTCTTCACAAAGCATTCAAATTACAAACAACGATGACAATTACATCCATGGTAAAGAACAAGAAATTTTATTTTTAGCGTAAAGCAAAAATCGAGATATTTCAACTTTGTAATGCATGTATTTTCATTTAGTGCGCATTTGACGAAAATCTCTGTCTGAAAAAATATGATAGCGTCCTTCAAATTATGAAAGGCTTTTATAAAGTAAGATTAGAAACGTACCATAAAAGGAAGGATTATTTGGAAGGTATTCTGAACGCGGAGGCATCTAAACTTTCAAATCAAGCACGATTTATTGTAGAAAAATGCGATGGCACTATTGTAATAGAAAATAAAAAGAAAAAAGATATGATAGCTGAGTTAATTAAACGAGGATATGAGTCTGATCCTGTAGTCGCTTGGAAATTATTACAAAACAGGGAAGAAGTTTTGGTAAGTACTATAAAACTTTCTGTTTTAATAATATCTATAGGAATATACCTGGAAAATATAATTTATAAAAATTTAACTATCATGCCACGTTAGGAAGATCAAGTAAGTTGTAAAAAGAAACGCTATGCATTTAGAAGTTAGTTAGTTACTTTTATTTAAAGTTACACATTTATGTACGATTAAATGTAATGTTTTGTTAGGAAGAGGTTGGTGAAACCGCCGAAGATGAAGCAGCCGTGGCACCTGTTGCTTTGGCAAGTGAAAATTTCGATTATCTATTAGGAATGACTTTGTGGAGCTTGACAAAAGAAAGAAAAGAAGATTTATTGCGCCAGAGAGATGATAAATTAGGAGAATTGAAGAGATTACAAAGTCGAACACCTATTTCTTTATGGAGAGAAGATTTAGAGTGTTTATTAACTGAATTGAACAAAGTAACTATATTTTTTAAACAATAATGAATTTTTAAGTTGATTTAATTTTTATATGTTATATTTTATTAGTTTGAGGAAAAGGAACGGAAAGAAGAACAAAAAATGAATAAAGCTATTAAGAAGCCACCAACAAAATTCTATTCATCGGATACTATTCGTCGAATAGTTCCTGTAATTGATACGGAATTAAAGAAGAAAATTGAGAAAGCGGAAATTGTTTCTAAAGATAAGAAGGAAGGAATTAAAAAGACAAGGGTAAATTTAACAGAATATTTAATTCATATGTAATCAATAATATAGTATTTTAATTTATAAATTTAATGTAAAATGTTAGATAAAGAAGGAATTCACAGAAGATAAAGATGAATTTGATGCTTTGGTTGATGCGAATGCAAAATCTTTGGAAGACCGACTGGGCTCTTCTCCAGAAAAAACAGAAAAGAAAACAGGTGGTAAAAAAGGTATCTATTTGTATGATTGTACTTAAATGAATATGGAAAGTTCCTATAAAACTTATTAAATATTCTTTCTCACTATTAGGATTGAAACAAACAACTTTACCCTTTAAACCAAAAGTGAAGAAAGAAAAATCTGATAAAAAGAAAGATAAAGATAGTGGTAGTAATGATGACATTGATTTCGGTAGTATCTCCCCTCCTCCGGAGCCTCGAAAAACGTCTCGTAGGAATGCAGGTATCAGTTTTTATACTTTTTTATACATAAAATACAGTGCGTATTTTTGCGTCTTTATATCGAAACAATGTTTTACGTATAAAATGATTTTGTTTGATTTTTGAAATGTTTTAGTTAAGAAAAATTATAATTTAAGCGAAGAGTCTTCGTCCGATCTTGAGCTCACTAATCTGTCGTCAGATTCTGAACAGTGAGTACCATACATAATTACATGCCTGCACAAAAGTAAAAGATTTTCATTATTTTCTGTTACTTTCTCAGAAAAACAAAGCCACCTGTGATTGTAAATAGTGATTCGGATGACAGCTTTAAAATAGACAGGAAATCTTTGCCACCACAACGTGAGTAAATAAAAGAATTTTAAGTGTATTAGTTATAAAAACTACATTTATATATATTTATCTTTAAATTATTTTTTTGTATAACAGCAAGCTCAGAAGAATTATTTGATTCTTTAATTGGTAACTCTTCTCGAGAAAAACAACAAAAAAGTACAGTGTCATCTAGTGAAGATTCAATATTCTCATCTCCACCAAAAGGTAAGATTATTAATAATATACCAATTTCTTTTTCTATGTTCATTCATGTTTATTATATTATTTACGGTTTAGCATCCTCTAAAAAAAAGACTGAAAATGGCGGAGGAAAAGGAGTGAAAAGACAGTTGAAAACAAAGACGGGTTCCTCTGATTCAGAATCTGAAGAAGCTACAGTTTTCAATAAACAACAAAAAGCTGTTATATCTTCTAGCGAAGATTCATTTTCGATGTTTTCACCGCCAGGAAAGGGTAAGGTTATTTGTAATATTTCAGTAATCATATATTAGTGTTACATATATACACAACAGAGCGTATGATTTATCTGAAAGTGTGTAAATATCATGCAAAATATGAATGGCACTTGGAAATTGTTCAGACAAAAAGTGTAAGGTAGAAAGTGCAAGGAAATTCAGAAAATCCAGATATGTCGCATAGACTGTATGTGTTATATTATTTATTTATGTCATCCATCTAATTTCATTATTTATGTATTAGCGCCTGTCAAAAAGAAGACAGAAAATGGTGGAGGAAAGGGCGTGAAAAGACAATTAAAGAAAAAAGTAGTTGAGTCGGATTCAGACTCAGAAGAATTTACATTTTCCAACAAACAAAATGTGAGTATAATGACGGATGCAATAATTAAAAATATTTGGCAAATTAATTTAGTAAATTAGAGGTCATTAGTAATACCTGATTTGATAAATAATATGAATAATATTTATACTTAGGTTTTAATCTATATATTTGATCTTCATTTAATGATTCAGGTAAAAAAAAGGAAGAAGAAAACTGAGGCACAGCAAGATAATGATGACAGTGAAACGTCTCCACTTCCACCACCGAGAGCCACAGGAGGTCGTGTCCGTAAGCCTGTTTCATACGCTGTAAAATCAGATGATGAAGATGATTCGAATTGAACAACTTTGTCCAAGCAAGTGTTCGGTTGAAGCATTATTCAAATTGTCATTAACACACCTTGTGATCGTATTTGATATAAATTTTAAGAAAATTTTGCCTTGGTTCTTATCAGGGCATTAGTAATTTTATATAACACTGTACATACATGCACTAGAAATTGATTTACTTTCATTATTGTAATAATTAAAATGTAAGGTAAAAGTTTGAGTTTATGTACATATTATAAGTGTTTAAAACACGTCAAATGAGTTATACTCGAATCGAAGAAAGAATCGACAAGGCTAATAAGAAAGATTTTACAAGTGAATATCATTCGTAAACTCATTTATATGTCACTATGTTTTAGTGTTAACGTCCAAGACGTTTCGAACAGAGTGATGCAAATTTGTATCTTTTCTAATTACATGGAAAATATTGAAATAATTGATGTATTATACAAATTTATTTGATATTGTTCTTCTCCTGTTATTAAACTGAGACCAATTTAACATTCTCATACAAACGTGTAACTAAATACTCCACCAAATTTTTATAATATTTTTATCACATTTGATCTTGTCAATTATTCTCACTTATCAAAACAAAAATACAGAATTGTCCTGTTAGAATTAATGGTCAGAGACTTTAAAATCGATCCATTCTTCACTATAACTATAATTATGGTACAATTTTAATTTTTTGTTAATAGTATTAATTAATACAAGATATATTCTTCAAAATATCTAATAAAATATGTATGTGTAGTAACAGTACGTAGAAATTGCCTGTATAATTTTTATTTATCTTTAGTTTTCTACCTTTGTAATTTTGTAGGTGTAATTATAACAAAGTTTATAGATTCACCAGCAATTGGATAGTGTGCAATGTTAAACTGCATCTTGTACATTGTTTATAAATTCGATTATAATTTTAGTTCGCCAACAAATTTTAATGACTTTATTATGTATTGAAACAATTATTTTTTATATATGCGTTTATCTAGATATTGGCCTTAGTATCTCTAATAAAAAGTGTATCTTGAATATACGAGATACCGGTAACATACGAAAAGAATTGTATCAATTAACAAGATTATCAATATCATTTGACATTAAAATTAAATAAAGTATAAATAAAATAACATTGCAAAGAATTCAGCACGGTCGATATTTTCTTATCGTTAAATAGTGTAATTTTCGGATATGTTTCTACTACGATTTTACCGAAACTTAGTTTCGCATGACATTGTTCACATGTAAGCATATCAGTTTATATAGATCTATATACTTGTATGTATATAAATTCCTTTTTCAATGTACGAGCGATAAGTTTATCTGTGCAAAACCATCAATACATGATTGATAATATACATTATATATTATAAGAGAAAGAAAGGATTGGGTGGGGGCGAGAGAGAGAGAGAGAGAGAGAGAGAGAGAGAGAGAGAGAGAGAGAGAGAGAGAGAGAGAGAGAGAGAGAGAGAAATAACAAATTCGTACTTTTTTTTAAAGCCTCATCTTCTTCATACTCTATGATCTACCGTCGAAAAAAAAGTATTTTAAAAAGTATTATTTACTATTATATTATTAAGAATAATATATTAACGTTTATAAACTGAGGGTACTCTACACGGACCTGAGCCTAATTCAGATTCAGTATAAAGCCTGATTAAATCCCACTTCAATGATGTTGAGCCTTAAGGGGTTAATATAAAGAGTCCACTAATCATCCATGTACTGGTGAAGCACTCAAAAAGAAACACCAGTTATCTCTGTTATATATGGTTGTGCAAAAAATTTCTCAAGACAAGTTATACTATTTTAATCGGTTCACTGCGTATGATGAGCATACATGTCATCTTAAAAACCAAAGTAATACTAATTTTTCCAGCAATGGAAATTATTCATTTTTTCAAATAAAACAATTCTTCTTCATTTTGCTTTAGTTTTCCATTATTCATTTGTCCTATGTTTGAGGTATACACCCATCACTGTATGATTTTATTAAGCACCACTTGCGTGATTTTTATAACTAAGTTTCACAGTTAAGGGGTTAAAGGGTACTTTTAATGGTAGAAAAAGCATTTTCTTGTTATTATTGTTTTAATAAAATTTTAAGGTGACAAATATTTTTGTAACTGGAACCATGTAATTTTTAATGTATTAATAGATTCAGCTTGTTGTTTCTATAAAAAAATGTTAAGCTGTTCATGTCCAACAATCATTAATGTAGACGTTTTAATTTTAACATGAAGTAAATTTCTGTATTGAGGCTGAAGGATGTACTGTTGCATATTAACTGAAGCATTGAATGTAATATTCTAGTTATACTCGGAATGTAGAATTATGAATGGAGTTAGAAAACAAGATGAATTGGAAATCTTTCGCTGCGTACACGCATTACTTGTCTAAAGTCTGACACATCATTTATTGTATGAATGAAAACCATCCAGATTTACTTTTGTATGGTACAATACATCGTAATCGCTTTAAACTGTCGACTGGGAATGCTGAAGAAGAAATCACGTATTTTCTGATGTTCTTATATGCCTCTGGTTGTCACTCTTAATAATGTGTATCATAATAAATATACTAGAGTATGCATTTGTAAACCAGTAATTGTTTAATAATGTTAAAAAATGTAAAAATTTTGAAATTAGAGAAGCGAAATAATAGGAACATATTATTGAAAGTGGTTGAACTGCTTATTTAAAACTTTACAAAAATATAAGCAAAAATTATATGATTTAATTTGCAATAAACATCAATGTTCAAAACATCTTTATTTGACATCACAATCTTTTTAAATGACTCTGAGGTACTGACTTTTCTGTCGTTACACATGCCCTTCAGAATAAGGAAATTTATTCTGAAAAAAATTTGTTACGCAACGATAAATAACGGAGATACTTAGACGGCCGTTTAAATGTTTCATTTGAGTGGAGAATAGTATAGAACGGATAAATTAACTTTTTTCGTACGATGCTTCTTTTCCGAGATAATCGAAATTTAAAGATTTTTTAGATATTGGTAATTGAACGCCTAATTCATCACTTTTGTACACAATGCCTGGAATTTCAATCAAATTCAAATATATTGTAATTAATGGAAAAATATTTTTTGGCCTATTTTGCTTTAAAATTTTGAAGGAAGAGCTGATAATATGGCCTTCTAATGTGAATGTGGATTCGTCGTAATTTTTTATATCAGAGGCGTCAAACTGCATTTACTCAAAATAATTACTCTCGATCAGTAGTTTCGATCACTTGGCTTCCACGGATATCATAGGTGTTTACTCTCCTCTACGAAAGTTCCAATAATTCCATTTAATCGCAGTAGTTTCGTATACACAGGGAAATGAATTTAATTTAGGTAATAAAGATTGTGTAAGAAACGACGGAAAATTGGCTAGGAATTGAGAGAATCCCAGGCAATAAACAACATCTTGAGGGTTGGTGAAAATACGAGCGGCCGATCTGCGTGAGCGATGACAGTGTCCAGATGCAGTGTCCTTCGTCAACGCTGTCGATGCTTGTGAAGGGCCTGCAAATGTTGGAGTTGCAATGAAGGATAAACAGTTGACGATAAGAACTCTTTTCCTGTCGACGTTCCCATGGAAAGCTAATGGTCTTGCGAGGGTGGGGATCAATACGAGGGATTGATCTTCCTCAAAAACGGCATCGTGGATGCCTTGCAGTATAGTCTTGAGCCCGTCTTGCAACGTTCTTACAAACAGACTCGTAACAGTTTTGCAACGGCCTTACAAACAGTCTTGTAATAGTCTTGTAGTAATCCTAACATGACGCACTTGCGTGATTCAGTGCTATAGAAATTGTATTTGCATGAAGAAGACATTGTCTTCTCGAGGCAAAATACTCTATCTGTGTAAAAGTTAGTAAGAATTATACGTATTTGATAATACAACTTTCGAAATGTCGTTTACTGTTCCGTATCATTTCTTACAATCGGTATGAGTAGAGCTATATAGTTGTTCACAGGATAGAAGTGCAGCAGAAGGAACAGAGCCTTCCTTAGTGATGGACAATCGAATCCCGATATTCGAAGTGATTCGACGCGTTTCAAAACTATGAATATTCGAAGCACTTCGAATATAATTCGATTCCATAACGGTTTTGAAGTATTAATAAATGTTAAGCCTTGAATTATTCATTAAAACTGAAAAATATTAAAAGTCTTGATAGATATCGGACACTTGATGATGATCAGATATTCGTTCGTTTACCATCCCCTTTACTCTTCAACATACATTCCGTCCTTCACTTTTTCACACACTCACACGTCGCGAAAAAGAGAATACAACTGTTTTCCATGCTCAACGAAATTGAACCTATTTATTTTCCCTAACATCTTCATTTGGCAGTGAATTCGAGGTGAACAAAACAGGGTAGGATGCAATGGGGTTGGTGTAGGTTGATGCTCATCAGGGATGACGGAGTGGAACAGGGTTCGCTAAGGATGACGAAGATCGACAAGGATCATGGATTTGTCGCTGACTCTGATTCACTACAAATAACTGGTATCACAACTCTCTCCTTAGATCATATTTAGTCTCTAGCTTGTTTTAATAAGCAAGGGAGGTAAAACGGTGATTGTCGGTCGAGTAGCGGAGATGTGTTATCGGATAGCATCTGACATTCTTCAACATTAGTTTTGACACAGGTATGTGGACAGCATAGGTGAGCGTATTGAACAGCAGCGTGAACAGAGGAAACATCCTGATAGAATTAACGAAGGTACGGTTTGATTCTGTTGCCGTGTACGACTTGTTCTTTTCCGTCGAAAAGACTACAATTGGGCGACTTGATTTCTAGCAAGATGGCTGGTTCGAGCCATTGCACGTCTAGTTTTGATCAACTATGACCATTGTGGATTTGCACTTTATCCCTGACGCGGAATGGCGTTTGCAGTTTCAAGATGATTTTAACCTGCACATCCTAGTGCTTCCTCTTCTACTCCTCTAATCGGTTACTTGCTAATTGACGTATCGTTCATGCCGTTTCCTCCAATTCCTCATCAGGCGCCCTTTCATTGTGACTGGCATAAGACTGATTGTCTGCAGTAGTATGGCTTCTCTGCTGAAGGTGACTTCGAACGGTAGCATACCTATTACTTGGTGGTACGAGGTGTTGTACCCAAAATATACCTTCTCGGGTACTTGGTCCTAATCGTTAGTTTTCTCCTCGACGTGTTTTACACCGATAGCTTTCAAAGTCTTGGGTGAGCCAGAATATCAGGTTCAAGCCCTGGTCCGCCAGGAGCGTTTGGGTGATCCAAATAGGTATGTCCAGTGCTTCAAGAGTTGCCGTATGATGTTGGTAAATTGCATTCCTTTTAGCAGCAAAAGAACGAGGTATTTTAATCAAGCAGTCCTGGATGGAGAGAATGTATTGATTGCCTTGGCAGATAGTTGTTAGTGGCCCAACGAGATCGATTGCGATTTTCTTGCTCAACTCGGAAGGAGTGTCAGCCTGTTTCCGGTTTTGGATATAGGTTAACTTGAACGGTTGACAGGTATCGCACTTCTTGATGTACTCTTTGACAACGTGTCTAGATTAGACGATCTGGTTATTTGGTGTATCCTTTCAATGGCCTTGTTTTCTCCAAAATGTTGAGCGACATAACCGTTGTCGTTGTTCTGGATAACTCAAAGTTTCTCTTTTTCTGACAATGGTCTAGTGTTAGGGTTGCAGTAGATAATTCTGTAACTATCTGTGTGTCCGTTGATGCATCATAGTATGCCAAACCGCTTGAAATTTGATGATGTTCGGGTTCGTAACCTGGAAACGCACACGTTGTTCCTGAATTACACTTTTCTATTTTTATATAAAAACATTTTAAATAGTGCGATCGTTCCATTTTTCCATTTGTAAGCGGGTAATAACAAAAATAAAAATAAATAAGTAGAAGGAAAACAAATAAATAAGTTTAATCTAATTCTACTAACCGATAGGTTAGCACTTTTAGACAGTGTATGGGAGAAGTGCGATCGCGCCGCTTGGGACTCAAACAGTTAACGTACTGATATGCGTGTTACGGCGATTCAATGTTGTTTGAGAACAAAAATTATATTTTATGTATTTATGGTAATTACTTGCATCAGCGATTCCTCACCGAGTTAGATGACCTCGAAATACGTTCTTGGGGACATGATCCTAAACATCTTTTTTTATATATATGACCACCGCTCGGCTTTAAATATCTCCGTTTTTAAAGGAACGTAAGTCACCTATAAAAATGCGTATAAAAAGTAAACCTGCAGCAACGGACACCTAACTTCTGCTTGCTCTTTTTCACGATATAAACAAAAATATTCAGAAAAAATCACGGAAGGGTTTTGAGGAGCATTTCAGAAAAACTTAGAGAAAGTTAATAAGAATTTACTATTTAGAATTACAAGTATCACTTTGAATACATGGGAAAAAGCAACAGAAGTAAACAAAATAAAGAATGCTTACTTGCGACATTTTTCATTGAAACAACAAAACAAATATTGGTAGTACAATGTAAAAATTTCGATTTTCTTGGAAGACGCGCTACAATTGCTATGATTAGTACTGTATAGTCAAAGTGATTCGACATGTTTATTACTCTTTTCTTTCTCTTTTACCGTTATTACCTAGTTTATTATTGATTTCTAAATATGCCTATATAATTCTTTTTTATCAGTAAAAACTTAGTTCTTCTAATTTTGTCCCTTGGACGACGCACTGTGCGATGTGGAATTTTCGTTCGCATTCGGACAACGATGAGTTGTATTCAACGGTCACAGAGATTCGGTTATAGGGTCGTTATTGTTTTGTGTCCCATCGTGCTCGGTGTTCATCAGGTCGTCGGTATTTATTGGCCGTATGATGTGGACACGATAGAGGACATCTGTGGTGGCATTGTCCCTTCACGTTTTCGATGTCGTATTCAGAGTCTTTTAGTCGCGATCTCTATCGGACTAGTCGATTGACTGGGTTCTTGATGTTAAAGAGTCAAGTATGGAATTGATGGTCGGTGCGAATGATGAACCGTCTACGCCATAGATATTGTCTGAGCCTTCGCTTTGCTCAAACAATATTTAAGGGGGGATTGTATTTTTTTTGGTCAAAAAATCGATTTTTTGTGTTTTGCAAAATCTTGTAGTTTAACTCTTTAAGAATATCTCTGCAAAATTTTAAGTTAAAGTTCTTAATATTTTCAAAGTTATGGACTTTAGAAGCAAGGTATGTACTTGGCGGCAGTGATCGAGCGATCGATACTCACAGAATCCATGGCACTGTTGTAAAACGTGTATGTTATTGGAGTCGTAGTTTTTTGATAGTAAAGTTCAAATTTATTTACAGTGACATTAGCATAATTAGATTTTATATTCAAGAAAAAAGAATGTGTAGGCACTGTAGAAAAACGTATGGGATCGCAACTAAGAAACATAAAGAAAACCAAAGAACTCAGAGGAAAAAAATTAGCTGATAAATTAATTAAACAATTAACATTGTACTATGGTTTTGCTATCAGAGGATATTCATATTCTATTACATATTATCATATTGTCTGATAGTTGGTGTAAGTTGCGTAAAGCTGAAGCTGAGGGTATTTTTAAAGATTTTAACCGCGTACCATTACTTCATGAAGATGTTGCAAAAGAAGTAAAATCACTTTATGAAGATTTATCTTCAATACAATTATTAAAAAGTTGTTCGGATGGTGAAACTCAAAATAACAGTGAGAGTTTCAATTCGACGCTCTGGCGACTTGCCCCGAGACACTTTCATTGTGGACTAAAAACAATTGAAATTTCATCATTTATAACAGCAGGCATTCTTATTGAAGGCTGTAATGCAATTTTAAAAATTATAGACGATACTGGTATTGTTATTGAAGATCAATATAAAGGTTCGCCACAACTAGGGATGAGTGGCGATTAAGAAGATCGGCGAGACGAAGCCGTGAAACAACAAAAAAAGGCCCTACAAAGGCTAGAATGGCAAATTTATAAAAAAAATCTATTCGACAAGCAAGAGGAAGGAATAATATACGGACCTGGAATAGCTTATTAGTTGTAAATATCTGATATTTTTTCAGTAACTGCACTACAAACTTTAAACGCGTTTTTCTCGAAACCACTTTTTCGTAGCTGGTTGATATGATTTAGAAAAAAGTATTGGATCAATCAACTTGTATATTTTTCTTTTAATTACCCAAAGTTTGGGTACTTTTTTTGCGAAAAACCGAGCATCTAAGTTTAAACTGTTACCATTTCTCGAAAAATAATTTTTTTTTATTCATTGTAGATCAAACGATAACTATATGTGTATAAAATAAGATCTCATCAGAATTTTTGAATTCTTATGAATTGGAGGGCAGATATCATGTCAACCGTTAATGAAGCAATTAAGCGGAGTGTCCTACTTCCTGGGTAATACAAACTGTATTTTTAGGTGAACTGAACTGAAAAAATTCACGTAACACAACGAAAGTACAATAAACACATACACAAAGTTTCAAATTAATCAAAGTTACACTTTTGCTAATAAAAAATCCTGAAGTATCGCTACTTTTGACCAAGAAAAAAGACAATCCCTCCTTAATCATTTCTTTTCGGTCGTGCTGTAATTCCTTTCTGCTGCGTTTAGTTTTCGGAACACGTAGCAGCTGGGGTGACCGTCTTGCGAGAATACAACATCAAAAGTTTATCATTGGAGACATCGGTAGTTAGGGCAAAGGGTTTAGAGGAGGTTGGAATTTAACACGTTGAATGCTGTACGATTTCACGTAGCAAAATACACAAAATGGAAGCAATGTAATATTAAATAATTTCATTGAGTCGTTTTATTATTATTGCACGTTTCTCCTGCCGAATGTTACCGCATTAGGTAACATTATTTGTAATATAGAAATATTTGCGAATAATGATCGTTTAATTGACTGAATTAGAATAATTCGATTTGGTCGGGGGTCACCGGTGACCCCCATGGCAATCAACGTGTTAAGGATAGGTTCTTCACAAAGTTCGGAGCAGAGGATATCAAAAACTACCTGTTGCTCGTCAGTCCAAATAAACGGTACGTCCTTTCAAGTCAATTCAGTCAGGGATATTTCAATTTTCACAAAATTGTGTATGAACTCGCGATAGTACCGTACGAGACTGAGGAACGATTTTTGGTAAAGTTTCGAAGTTGATTAAAATTTTTCACTGTGTCGATCTTTTCGTCATTCAGTTTCACGCTCCCTTGTGTAATTTTCGGTCTAACGTATCCTAATTCTGGTATAAAAAATTGACAACTGTCTGGTTGAATTTTGAGTATCAACTTGTGGAGTCTTTGACATATCATGACTAAATTTCCATTATGTTCTGTGATCGTCGACCCAAAGATGGTACATCTGATCCTCGATTTACGCGAAAATCGGTTTCACGTGTGTTCGTTTTACGCGAACGAAAATCACGTAAATAGAGCCTGTTGGTACAAGAGAAAACAAAATATTGAAAAGAAAAGCTGGTATAAGTTTTAGAAATACATATTTATTCCACATAGCTTAACAAAAGAAATAATAATAATGACATTTTATAAAACAAAAGTATATTTTATTCGCTGTTACTAAATTCAGGTCACGTAAATTGAGATCGCGCTTAAAAACTACCGCGTAAAAAAGAGGCTCGCGTGAAAAAAGTTTGCGTAAATCGAGGGTCAGATGTAATATCATTCATCTGAAGAAAGATGGCTGGAGCGTTTTTTCAGACCGAACGGCATTTTATTATATTGGAAATGACCGTCGAAGGTAGAGGATACAGCATATTTTTTCGAATCCATCGAATTTTATTAAAAAAGCATTCATTTTTTTACGTCCATCGGAACCTGATGGAATCCTGAATTTAATCTAGAACTGAAAAAAATGTTGCGTTACCTAACCGAGCTACAATGTCCTCTATAAGAGGCAGTGGATACGCATCGTGATCTGTCAGTTTATTGGTTTCTCTGAAATCTACTACTACCCGCCATTTTCGCTTTCCGCTGGAATCTTCACTTTTGGGCACAATTCAAAGCGGTGAGTTATATAGCGGTTCGCTTGGTTCGATAACACCTTTCTCCAATACGTTGATCATGTGCTTTTTAATCTTTTCGCAATGGCAGTTAGAGGATTGGTATGACTTTGCGTCGAGCACTCGATCTTGCGTAAGCACAATGTTGTGGTTCGTGAGATCGATGGAAGATAGCGGATCCAGGTCTAACTGGAATACATTGAAGTAACCAAAAACGACGGTTTGAACAACTTAGCGATGCGGGATCGACATTTCCTCTATTTCTATGTTATGGCAAAATATTTCTTTATCTTCCGGAAGCATGTGCACTACATCAGTTCGTTATTAACCCATCGGACTACGATGTGACTCTGAGTCACATTTGAACTTTTTACTTTTTAAGTTTTCTTGGGCTTTTAAAATTTGGGCCCTATAAACAATAACACTTTAATCATTCCTTTTATTCTCATAAGTGACTGAGAGTCATATCGCGGTATGATTCGTTATAAAAACACGTGGTACGATTAGGGTTATATTTGGTAGTGGCGTTACCTATTTGTCGCGGGGGTATTAGAATTTCGCTGTAAAGAGGTAATTTTTGGTTCTCAAGCGTCAGTCTGTTGTTCGTAATAGGGAAATTGTCTTGGTTTAGGTAAGGTTGTCCGATAATACCATCTTCTCTGACGTGGAAGTCATTGGGTATGATATAGAAGACTGTAAATTAATAGATTTGGTGCTTACGTACTCGTCGTGTCCCATTTGAAAACGTAGGTTAATCACCTGGCGTGGATTGTTCGGGTGCACTATGCTCCTTAACACGTTCGCTACCAGCGTTTATTTCGGCGAGGACCTCCCCAATTGTAATATTTTATTCTAACCAATAAATCTTCTAAACAAAATATCGAAAAAATGAAACAGGAACAAGTTATCGATTTCCTAAATACAATGCCGTAGCTTATAATTTGAAATAACAATATCTATAAGATTAATTTCATTTGCTTTATGTAAAATATAAAATTGCACCTGTAACAAATATGTGACGCTGCAAAACAAACAGAAAACATAATCAAATATTATATTAAGGTATATGTCTAGTAAACAATGAACGTGAAAATGTAACATGAAAATCGGACAGAGTTTTATTTAAATCGTGTTATTTAACAACCATTATAAATTATGTAAATAAAATTTATACTATTGTTTAATAGACACATACCTTAACATAATACTTGATTACGTTTTTTGTTTATTTTGTTAGAAACGAAGTTATGATCTAACAAAGTAAAAATCTCATAGTGTCTCATATTATGTTTTTTGTTTATTTTGTTAGAAACAAAGTTATGATCTAACAAAGTAAAAATCTCATAGTGTCCGAATATTAAAGTTATTCACTGTATTCTGGTGATGCGTTGATCATGTTTACTTGATAGATATAGTTTGTCCTTTTTCTCCGAGTAGTGAAAACCAAGCTAAAAATGCAGAGGGGCAAGGGGAATCGATCGCACGCTCCACCTCGTTCCTGCCAAGAAACATAACAGCCAAGCCTCTGTGTTCCTGGATTCAGCAAACCTAAAAAGCTGCCACCACGCCGAAATGAAATCCGACGCCAATGTTCGTGCATTTCACTTCATCGCGTTCCGATTCGCTTGCATCCTTTTTTGTGCAACTTGCCCAATAACAAAGTGTGTCGAAACGAAGTCGCCATAACTACCGGCCGAGCGCCACGAGTGGACGTCTCCCCTTGCCCCTGTACACTTTTAGCTTACTAATCGCTACTACAAAGAAAAGAGATGAATAGTAGATGGTACTTTACCTACCTGGCCGAGCGGAAAATTTGTGTTGGGGCCATTAATTTTATGATGCCCCGGTCTTCCGTGTTCGGTGCACGTCGCTGCATTATCCGGCGGTCTCCTATGGTCGGTACGATTGCTACTGTATGATACGATTGCGCTATGTTGCGATGAATCAAGTCGGCGTCGATTGTCTTATTGATACGTCTGGGAGGTTTCCTTAGTCAGAAACTTCACTTCTTATGCCTTCTTTTACACCTCAACCCACGTTCGAGGCTTGCTGATGTACAGAGTAGAAAGGAATAATTGTACTTCTTTGTCGTAGCGTGATTCTATACCTTTGATTTGATGGAGATTGAGGTAAAGAAGCTGCTGCAAAATTCTCTTTGATCTTCCAAGAAAGGGTTAACATTTTTCAATGATCCATCGTATTCTACTCATCGCGGAGGAAAATAATCTCACAGGATCCATGGGTAAAAAATGAATACAGGTAACCCTCCTATAACACGGTAGATAGGTTCCTAGAAAATGCCGTGTTGTGTGAAACCTTGTTATATGAGCCTCATCACCCTTCCCGTCATTATTCTAAGGTAATTTAGTTTTTTACCTCTTGGCGTACTATTTACTTTCGCTACTAAGCTCGTGTAACATTTTACTATCGACAATTTGGAAGAAATGCAACAAATTTGTCCATTCTACTTGAAGTGGAAATTTCATTTGAACATAATACATTGATAATAGCAAAATAGTTCTTTGCTTTGATCCGTGGGTAATGAACAACATTGATTGTTGTTAAATTAATCTAGAAATCTTTATCACGAATCTCACTCGTTATTGCACGGCAAGGGGTTAAGTATGTTAAACAAAAATCATGTTATCTAGTGTTGTAGAAGTACAGTATTATACAAAGGTTTTCGCAATTTTCTTATCGTGTTGGAGCGAAACTGTGTTGTAAGTTGCAGTGTTATACGAGGGTTTCCGCAATTTATCTCATCGTATTAGAGCGAAACGGAGATTGACGGAGATTGAGGTAAAGAAGCTGCTCCATCGTATTCTATTCATCGCGAAGGTAAATAGCTTTAGAGGAACCATGGGTTAAAAATGAACAGAGTATGATTCTTATAAATCGCTGTTGAATTTTGCATCAGAAAGTAAAGGAACGCAATATCGATTGTTCTTTTCTGATGCACTCCGTTCTTAATCACTTGCGCTGGCAACGAATTGAGAAACTCGACAGGATCTCGTGCGAAAAATGTTATCTTCGCATATTATATACAGATATGTACAAAAATGTCGTTTACCAATAATTTTGTACGAAATAGTAGATTCCAGAACAATCTGAAATATGTAATCCAATAAGACTATCAACGTGTACAATATGTCATTGGTAATTTTCGGACAAAAACATCACGATATGCGTAACACGTCTTTCCAGCGCAAGTGGTTAAGGAGAATGGGATCGACGTTGTTTATCGATCGGACCGTCGGCGAGTGGTATGGCCGTTCTCAGTTGGGCAACGGCGCGGCGACAGCCCGATCGGTAAACAACGTCGATCCCATTCACCTTAAAGACGGAGTGTATCGGAAAAGGACAATCGATATTGCGTTCCTTTACTTTCTGATGCAAAATTCAACAGCGATTTATAAGAATCATACTCTGTTCATTTTTAACCCATGGTTCCTCTAAAACTATTCACCTTCGCGATGAATAGAATACGATGGAGCAGCTTCTTTACCTCAATCTCCGTCAAATCGAAGGTGTAGAATCACGCTACAAGGTGCTACAATCATTTCTTTCCACCGTGTACATACAGTGAGTTTCCCTGATTAATTTTTGTATGTTAAAGTTAGGACTGCTATTCTAAATCTTACCTGTATTGTGAACTCTATATGTAGCAAGTCGTTGAGATACAAAAGTGGTTGTATAACTTAACGAATCACCTTGACTATGTTAGACGAATTCACAAATGTAAAGTCTTAATTAAAAATGTAAATCTGTTAAACCAGAATCACTTTAAATTTCAACCGAGTGTAACTTTTTGGGTGATCCTTTCCTTATATGTGGTAAGATTGTGTGTTCTGTTCTGAAAAGAGTTGTCTTTATTATCGGATTCTGTTCTTTTCATAATGAACAATGAAAAGGAAATTCGAATAATGACCGCTTAAATTTTACCAAATTTGTGAGCAAGCAATGAAATTCTTTGATGCAAGGTAGCGTTTTTTTCGGAGAATTAACTCGAGCACAGCTCGATAAAATAACAGAATAGATATAACGAGCGAAAATGAGATAGGCGCAGTACGTTAAGCAAGGATGATAAAGATTCGATACAGAAAATTTCATTTTCAAACATTGTTACCTTACCTGTTAAACGTAACACTAGCGGATTGTTTATATTCTTCCGAATTAAAACGAGACCAGGCATAACGCAAATTGGACTAGTTTTTATCGATTCGAAGCATTCATATATTTGATTTTGTTATTTATGTTAAATCGGTAAAATTAGTCCGATTCACATCTTGTTTGGGCTCGCTTTAATCGAAAGAATCTCAGCTATCCATTGGTGCTACGATAATAAAACGAAATATACTGAAAGTTCAATTTTCTTTATTTGATGTTTACTTTTTTCAGTTACGGCATCCTATTGATATATATCCGCCGTTTCCTTTCTTTTCATTGTATTATATTTCTATCCTTGTCTACTGACAATATGATGAGGTTTCGTCGAACTCGAGACATTAGGAAATTTAAATTGGTATTGCTGTATATAAAAAAAATTATTTGTTATAAAATTATGAAAATTATGAGAATCAATGATGTTTCTATCTACAATAGATTTCAAAATATTTGTTAAAACCCCTTACCCCTTTAACTCGAATGTTAACATAGTTGTAAAAATACTTCACAATATTATAACCCTTAAATAGACGGGTGAAATTTGTTAACGTTAGTACTCGGCTGAGATTTTTATGACACTTTATGATAAAGAAAAATTTGTAAGCGTAAGAAATAAAAATTTTTTGCCAAATTAACAATCTGTGATTTTACTAAACTTATGGTCGTTGGTTCCAAATATTTTTGTCTAAGCAGTTTAGTGTCACGATCATTTGCAAAGAATATAACTTGTGTATTTATCTCTGCAATACTCAGTGTTTGATAATGCATGACTGGGTATTAAAGTGTTAAGAAAATGAAAAGGACATGCAGATATGTCAACAGAGGGCAGTTTAGTAAATAAATATGCGAGCGTTACAGGTACGAAAATCCGAATGTTCCGTGACGAACATTTGAAAAATATTGAAAAACAGTAAAAGTTCTTTTGCGAGATGAAATTATGACAGAAAAATTTAATATTATTTAAAGAGATACTAAGACGGCCAGACGCGTGCAAGCATCTTAAGGCCCATTATACTTAACATTAGAACTACCGAGCATTTAATACGATTGACATGTAATCTTTATGAAAATAGCGGCAATAGATTTTTTCGGTTTCTTCGGATATTCATTATAGTATTCGAGTGAAACTATTTATTTTCCAAATCATTTAGGATATTTAATATTTTTAAGGTACCAATATTTACGAAATAAGAAAACTGAAACCAGCCATTTCGACTGGCACGGTAGTTCTAGTGTTAAAAAAGTATGCGTGTGGTGTCAGAAACACCCCACCCGCCTACTTAAGGGTTAAATATCTATAACCGTTACTTTAATGTTCGCTTGTGATACTTATTCGCTAGGTAGTTAAATGAATGTCATAATACCTTCTTTCTGCCACAATATTTGCTATTTTTCTATGCTTTATCAAATTGTTCAACCAATCAGCACCCATCAATCTTAAGCTTTGAAATGGCTATAACATCTATATGAAATCTTCTGCAACTTCCTTTTGTAGCAGACTCATTACAATACAGTAAAATGTGTACATACATAAATAGAGAACATTTTTTATAACAACGAATGAACTATATACAGTAGTGCACAAATATTTACTGTAAAATGTCTCCTTTTAAAAATGATAATGTATGTGTCTTACATTATTTTAAAATACTTATATTTTTTTTTGTACGTGTGAAAGTGAGAATCGTGATTCTATTGAACTGAGTAAAAATTTCAATTATTTAATACAGTTGAAGTGTAGTATCATCTGATAGTAATCATCTGATTAATGGGATTATATTTAATATGTTATATTCAAAATAACAAAGACGCATTGGAATATTTTCTGTAACGGTTAATAAATTAAAGACGTGCATAAATAAATGTATACTGTTTAACCCGAAAGCTATATCTTTAATTTTCAACTATCGATATCTCGAAAACGAAATCTCATGTTGTAAAATAGTACAGGATCTTTTGATTTCCTTACGTGTGAGAAATACGCGTGTTTCGAAAGATCTCATATTTTTGAGATGCCTTGTATATACAGATTCGTCTCGTTAGTATACATGTAGAGTGTTTCATAAAACATAAGACATGTTTGGGGAGTTAGTTGTAAGCATTAAAATAGTAAAAAGAAATTGTTATACATACTGAAAAAATCTTGTAACTAGTGAAGTAACTAGGAAAGGTGTGATTCTATATGAAAAAATAAGTCGAAAATGTAAATTAAAATTTTTCATTTGAAACTTGTTATTGAAAACATTGGTTTCGAAAATTTGTCGAACAAAATTGCATTTTGCAATTGTTACAGAAAAATACAATATAATTTTTGCGGTAATAAGGTTTTAAATAAAAAAAAATTTTTTTAGTTTTACTAAGGTTTCTTACTTATTTTTACATACAACCCGCTGTGTTCAGTTAGAAGTTAGTCAAGTTCAAGAGTGCGATAAGTAAATACCTACTTATGTACTTACTTAGGCATGATCTTTTCGAAAAATTAGGTCTCAAATGAAAAAATGTTATTGTATATTTTCAAGTTATTTAGTTTCGTAGAATCATATTCTTCCTAATTGAACAACCTTCCCAGTTGCAGAATACATTGTACATTGACTTAGTTTTATAGACATAAAGTATTGTTTATATTGTGAATAAAGTATTAGAAATATCCGTAGAAGGACAACAACCCAAAAGCATTGTACATTCCAAAACTGCTACCTTAATTTGACTTATCGCTTTACTATTATTTTGTTACCTAATGAACAGTACATAAAAATGCACTCTGCTCGCACATAAAAAATTATGCATTTGAAAAACTTACCTTTCCTACTATGTGATTTTCATTTCAGCCTCTTTATCTTTATGTTTTGCTTCGTCATTCATGATAGTCAATAATAAAATGTAACAAAATAGGCTAAGAAAGACAACATGATGTCACGATTACCAAATAGTGCTACAGTAATTCAAAATTGAAGGAAAGGGTACACTTTTTGAGAACTAGCTAGCACTTATACAGAAAATGTAAAATGTTGGTATATGTTTTTATGTGTTGGCTGAATATATCTTTGTATGTACGTCGGTAACAAAATAATAGTAGAAAAGTAGATTACAGTAGTATAATAAATGAGAATATTTACCCTGCCGTTAGATTGTTGCCTTACTATAGATGCTTCTCGTGGTACTTATGTCGCGGTACAAAAAAAAAGTTTAGTCTGTAAGATCAATTCTCCAAAAGTGTCCAACATATTACGAAACACCTTGCATAGATATACACATATATAGATATGTATATAAAATATAGTACAATCACTATATGACATATATGTATATGTATGTTACATACTTCTTTATAAATGTTTCCTGAAAACACATTTGTTTGTTTCACATTTACACAGTACATAATAAATAAAATACATTTTGAATTTATATAAATTATTTCTGAAGACTGAAGAAGCGTTTTCATGAATAAAGTTTATTCTATAACTTGTAGCCCAAATTTTAAGCAACAAAGTAAAAACAATTTTTCGATGTTCACATGGGGGTGTAATTTTCTTGGCCGTCAGAATATTCGAATATAATTCGAGAAAGATGATATTTATAAATTATAGTTTTTATATCTACGTATTTACTTTGAGATTGTTTTCTTAAAAAAGAAAAAAAATACATATATACACATGATATAATAGGGAAAATATACAACGTTATGCGTGATTTATATTTAATTAATAAGTTTACTAACTTTAAATTATACACAAATACGTAAATTTATTGCTATAACGTTTCATACACCATCCTCGACGCAATTCCTGTTGTTTATGAGGAAGATCGTGACTATGCTGATACGCAGGGGCAATAAAAAAAGGTGTACTGTTTGTTCAAAATGTAACTCCCTAATTCTTAGAATGACTTCTCTGTCGACATGCATAATAATATTCCGAACTGTATCATGTACAATTACAAGTACATGTAGAGCTGAAAATATTATTATGTAATACTTTTGGCCATTAAGAAAACCCATACCCTTTAAACAATACCTTCGACCGGATAATTATCAGGATCTTTGTGCAATGAATCCTCTGTGAAAAAATCTTAAATCTTCGAATTAAAAATTTGTTTCCTAATACATGCATTTGATAATTTTATTAACGATACGTTTTCAAGGAATTTTCATTATATACAAATGCAAAATTGTTTGTATCGCAAAAACATATAAAGACTAATCGGTGTAGTTTCATTATTTTTTTCCCTTTATCGTTACAAATAATCTCAGATGAGACTTTATGGAGTAAATGCTTGTTAAATGATTTTTTCATCGTTTTATCTTCCTTTATTGAATTATTTAATTTTCTAACGTTTTAACCCTCGTCATCTAAAAACGATACTTTTCTTTTTGTCTAAAAGAAGTGGTTTTCGTAAAATCTACTGGCCAAAGTATACTTACTCTTTTATCCAAAAGTAGTATGCACATCTGTCACTTTTAACTACGATAAAATAGGCGTAAATATTATAAATAAATTTTAATGGTTACTCTAAACCGGAACCCTTCGTGCGAACTAAAAAATCTTTGCTTGGTTGTAATGAATGCTTAAGTTGTACAAAAAAGTAATTATAAATAAATCTTTATACTAAAATGAAATGAATGAACTCAGCCTCTGACTAGCATATATCTTTCAATTTAGTTTACAAAAAGCACTTCCTCACAAAGGGATTAAAAAGTATACGTTTTCTCGAGACGCGGATAAATTTAAAAAATAAGAGAAATAGGAGAGGGAAGCAGGAACGGTTGGCTTTTAGAATAGAAGCGATGTATCTAGTAGTAGACTCTGTTCAGACTTGTAATGTATTCTCCTCCGATCATACTTTGCCAATCACGTTGGTACTGAATTTTCATCAATACCGTGCCCACATTGTACCAACAACTTACAACATTTTAACAACTCTCTATTACTCCCAAAAGCTGCAGTTTGTCGACAGACGCGACTATAATACAAAGCAAGGGCACTTGATAAAATAACTTAGTCTTCTATTCCATAATTATCTATATATAACGTACATATATAAAACAAATTATGAATAAAGAAATAATAATCAGGTCGGTACAGTATTATGACTTTTACCTTAAAATTTTTTAACGCCTGATTATACAAATTGATATATATCACGAAAATGTAAGATCATAATCAATGCGCCGAAGTCCACTCTCGGAAAAAAAGAAAAGGAGCCACTCTATCAGGAAATTCTGGATTAAAAATGTACTCGTGCACAAGGGCGTATAATAAGCAGTGGACTACGATTCTATAAGTTTCTTTTTCATTTGGGAGCATCGTGATTCTTTTACGTTCTTTACATTCAAACCTTAGATCAATCAATCCAGTATAGATAAAGCCCACTCGTTTCAGAATAGGAACAACCAACCAAATCTCCTCGTGTATGTTAATCGTTATTAGTCATGATATAAGTAATAATGTTAATATTTGAATAAAGTAACATGATGTGCAGTCAAATATTCATGGAATACTTGGCTGCACGGAGGTCATGCGAGGATCCAACACAGTTATTTTTTCACTGTCAATGCTGTCCTTTTCTTTACACCATATATATATATTATATCGAATTTATTAGTATATATATATAGTATAAATATATACACGCACGCTAGTTTTAACAATCTTTCGTCACATTCATTCATGCATACGTAACTTCAGAAGAGAGGAACGTCTCCGCGAAAGCAAAGTCCCTCTAACTGCTTTAACGCGCTTTACTTCGGATATTTAATCTTCCATTGCTCTCTTTGTTCACCGAGTAATTCACTTCCAATGACTCCCGTTGCCGTACTCCTTTGTTTCCTTTTCTTCTTAATTTGAACTTCACTTCAATTCACAATGACTTATCACATGTTTTTTCTGTTTCTCTTATTTCTTTTTAAACACTATTATCAAGTCAGCTCACTGTTTGATACAAGGAACGATAATACAATTGAATATTTACGAACACAACATTTTTTTGTCATGCTGAATAACGTAGCTTGTCTTGTAGAAAGACGCAAGCTCCTGGACTTGCGGCGACCAGTCTCGCATCTCTCGCAATATTTTATATAGTCGGCCTGTAAGTATAGTTGTAGAAGTGGTGGAGGTGGTGGTGATAATGGTAGTGGAGTGGTAGTGGTAATCGTGGTATTGGTGATGGTGATACTATCCGGGTTTTTAGTATTTACAGTTCATTATAGCAGTTGCTATTTTCCTAAGATGAGATGGTGTGCAATTCAGTGTTCAAGATTTGGCATGTATTAGCATATCAAAGATTTTGTCTTTAGTTCCTTTCCACTACGAACTGCTGGACGCGTTCATTCCACTAAACATGCCAATGCTAAATGAAGTTTGTTGTTGTTGTTGAATCTGTTGTTGCTGTTGCTGCTGCTGATTATTCGCTTGACGGCCATGTTTTGGCACTGGAGGTTGAAGATATTCGTGTTTAGCTAATGTCAATACATCTATACGTTCTTCTTTCCTATACGCTAGGCAACTTCTTATGAAACTCTGAAACGTCGCAATATGTTAATGTTTTCCTTCAAATTTTTTACTCGATTAAAACATATTTAAATTCAACTAAATAAATAATAAGTTGTGTACCTTTGCTTCGTTGCTAACAGTTGGTTTATTTGCAAATTGAACTTCTGTAGCTTTCAGAATTGTGTTTTCCTCTAAAATTGTAGCTTGTGACTGATTATGTCCAAAAGGCTGAAAGAATGCCAGGTTCAGAGTTTAAAATTAAAATTCGTTCGATTAATATCATAAAAGAAATAAAAGACATTGAAATAATAATATAATCATCAATCATACCTTTTTACCATATAGACATTGGTAGAATATAACACCTACACTCCATACATCAACTTTTGACGATATTTTAGGAGGATTTTTGCCAATGACAAAACACTCTGGTGGAAGATACCTAAAAAATCACACAAAACATTTGTATTCTTTTACTTTGGAGAACTATCGATACATTTAAGTACATACAATGCTGTTTATTAGCTGGCATTTGTTATATCTAATTAGTTACAATACAATTTTATTGTAGTAATCTTTACTGGTAAAATTTTATAATGATCTTCTACTAATTATATCATGACGATCAACTAACTGGTGAGTCATTATATTCGATTGTCCGGAAAGTTCGTGCCGATTTTGAAGGAAAATTGAAACGCAGCTCATTTAAATTTTGGTATACACGTATTAAATTATATAGGTGCCATTCTATTTCACAACCTTTCTCCATCTTTCAGGCAACTTGAAAATTTCTTCCTTCCAGAACCTCTCAGGTTTTTCGGCGAAAAACTTTTCTACATGATTTTTTATCTCGACCACAGAATTGAATTATCTCGACGCCCTTCCGATTCGCTATTTCTAGACGTTTTTGTTCAATTGCTGTCTTTAATACGTCTAATTGGGAGCAACACTTTTCTGAATTCATCGTTTCGTTGTTTGGTAAAAGCTCATAATGCAGGATTCCTTTCCAATCCCACCAGGCACAGAGCATGACCTTCTTAGGATGAAGACCGATTTTTGGGGTGGCTAAAGGTGGTTCATTCCGCTTTCCCCAACACCTTTTTCGCTTAATATTATTATAAATGATGCATTTTTCATCCCCCGTCACTACTTGCTTCAAAAATGGTATCTTCTCGTTGCGTTTGTAGAGCGAGTCGCAAATGGAAATGCAATCCATCAGATTTTTCTCCGTTAAATCGTGGGAAACCTATACATCAAAACGGTTTGTGTAGCCAAGCTTCACAAAATGCTCGTGGATGATGGATTTTAATATTTTTAACATTTCTGCTATTATTTAACAATTCACGTGTCGATAACGTGGGTTATTCTCGATCAGTGTTTTAATCTGATCTTCATCTGTGGTGGACGGCCTACCCAGGCGTTCTTGATCTTCAAAGTTGAAATCACCAGCTTTAAACCTAGCAAACCACTTCTGCACAGTTCTTTCAGCTACAGCATCTTCGCCATAAACAGCGCATATCTTGTTTGCCGCTTATGTGGCATTTTTGCCTTTCCGGTAAAAGAAAAGCATTAAATGCCTATAATGCACTTTGCTTCCATTTTCAAAGGCGTATACAACTGACAAAAATTAACGTATCGTAACCAAACTTTTTCCAAATATGCCTGAAGTACCGTCTTTTAGAATATGTACGCATTTATTTTTAATCATACTAATATATTTAGATCTTTCCTTATGCCAACTACCGAAACTCGGCACGAACTTTCCAGACGACCCGATATTTATATTTCAAGTAGGAGGTGAATGTTACATAGAATATAATAAAACTAAATACAACAAAACAGCACAACAGTGTTGTATCTTATAAATTTTTTGTGTATGTTCTTTTGAAATTATATTTATAACATTTTATCCAGGTGACAAAAACAGCATTGGATTTTTATATAAGAGATATAAATTTATAATAATCTTATTACATTAAGTTATTTTACGTTATTCAAAAAGACATTCTTCCAAGAAAGACATGTAAGTCAACATTATCATTGGACTGCGGATCTTTATGACATTCACAAATTTTTAAAAGAGTAATTAGCAAAATAAAATAATAGATAATGCTTTTTACTGACAAATATTATAAAAAGCTTTACACTTTGGGTATTTTATAGTTTTTCGTATCGCATACATTCTATGGAATTAAAGACTTTTAAATTTCTCACGAATATATAAAAATCCGTACATGATCCAACGACGGATTGCTTTAGCAAACAAGATTATTATCCAATGACCCATCGTTGGATCCATCCATTCTAAATAGATTCATATGATATTTAAACATACACATACCAATAGGTACCAGCGCCTTGAGACGTTAAATCCATCCCATGATCTGGATTATAATTCTCTTCGTCCATTACTTTACTTAATCCAAAGTCTGTAATTTTTATCTCTCCACAAACATTGCCTTCAGTTAATAATATATTACCTACAAAACCATTAAATTGATGAAACAATTTATTACATATTATTAAGTAAAAAAGTTCAATTTTTATTTTTATATTGATTATAAAATGCAGTTTTTGAATATTTTCACCTGGTTTTAAATCATAATGTATAACCGGTGGCTTTATTTCATTGAGGTATTTCAATGCAGACACAACTTGCATAACAATAGATCTTGCTTCCCTCTCAGGTATAGTTTTATGCTAGATATATAAAATATTTCATAAAAAATTGTCCTAATATAGTAAATAGAATTGTCTACATAAATAATAATAGAATTATGCTTATATACACACCTGTTTGAGGTAAAAATCTAAATCATGGCCGTCACAATACTCCAACACAGTACAAAAGGAATTGGCATCAATTTCAAACACATCATATAACTTCACAACGCGAGGATGATCAAGAGCTTTATGAATATTATATTCTCGTAACGCATGTCTGTGTAAACAAATGTCAACATAATTTATCAGATAGTCATATTTAAAAAATTTAATATAATATTATACATAGTCTAAATAAACAATCCATGAAAACAAATCTATTGCATGTTTATAACCACTAATTTTCTAGATTCGAATAAATTGCTTCATACAGTGAAATCTGTTCATGATACTCACTTAATATAATTAGCTTTCTTGTCCTCTTTCCAGTCTTTATTCAATTGATGCACTTTACAAGCAACGTACCGTTGCTCTTTTAAGTCAAATGCCTATAAAAAAATCATAGAAACTAATTAAATAACTATCTACTCTCAATAAATCTGATTTTAAATAATATAATTTCTATACCTTATGCACTTCACTGAAGCCACCTTTCCCTAATAACATTAATAGAAGGTAACGTTCATTCAACACAGGATGTGAGTTGAATCTCGATTGGTCCTCGTTATGAATACGTTTCAATTCTCTGATGTGTAAGTTTCTTTCTCTTTCGAGTTTTTCCATTTCTAGTTGCAGATCTGCATCTTCTTTTTTCAACGCGCTTTGTCTTAACTAAAAATTGAGTACATAGATGAATACATGAAAAATAGATATATTCATAATGAAAAAATTCTTAGAATAATAATTAAATAAGAAACATGAATATTTGAAGTAGTACAATATTGACATTACCTTGAGTATTTCATCAGCTTCATAATACTCCTGCCATGTGTACGATCCAGGTACTGCATCTGGTTTTAAGAATGTAGCTTCTGTACCATTATGCAAGGATGGTTGTGGCTGACTACGTTTCCTACCAGTTTCACTATTCGATGGCCTCTTTTTGAGTAGCAACTTTTTTTGCTTATCAATTTCTTCTCGTTCAGTCGCAATTTCTTCCTGCCGTCGTGCTAATTCTTGAAACGCGTAACCATCTGTCCAATTTTCTTGAAATGTTGCACCCACCCTCTGAGTCACAAATTGACCCAATCTCAGTCTATTTTGCATACACTTTTGCCTAGCCTCCTTTTTTTCTATGTTTGATTTTTCTTTCAGTAGTTTCTTTACAACGTCTATACACTTATTTATATGGGATTTATGCTGCTCAATAAGTTTTTGTTGAGAAGCCATTTGATGCCTAAGTTCATCTGTTGTCTGAAAATAAAATATATAATATTAAATTAGATACATCCAAATATAGAATATAAATGTTTTACAATAATAACTTATAATATTTAACTTACACATAAACTTATTCTATTTGCTAAATGATGTTCATAGTAGATAAATGAATATTTTTTATTTTACTTACTCTATTCAATTCATCAATTTTGTTGTTACGTAATTCTAAATCTGAAGAGGCTTGGGTTTCGAATTCCTGTATCCTCTGGCAAGTAAGTTCTGTCTGAAATATAATTAATATATTTTGTAGTAAGTATCGACAAATCACTGTAACATCTGATACATTTGTCAGCATAGTTCATAAATACCAGATACCTTGCTGCAGCCAGATAAAGACAACATAGATATTAAGTTGCTTACTTGATACATAGTTCTAATCTTAATTTACATTTGTAAGAAAGTAAGTCTTAATAATATTCAATTACAATAGGCTGACTCTTTTGTTATTAAAAGTAAAACTACAGGACAAAACCCAAACATATTTATAGAACATAACTATTATACAGGCAGCAAGGAAAACACCAAAAATGTATGCATGTAAATATAAAAAACTGTAGAACACTGCGCATTTTATATTTTTTTTCCCTAAAAATAGACAATGCCTTCTATGTTAAATTGAATTTATTGTTTCTGTAATCAAACAAAATTATAATGAAATACAAGAGTGATGAACATGCACACCTGTTTTTATTCTGACAAGTAACACAAACATAAAACAACTTAAAAAACTTAAATAACTTAAAAACAACACAAGAATTTTGGATTGAGGAGTGATATTACAAGGTAGCCTACACTCCTATGATAACAAATGGATACAGTGCTACAGTTCAGTCAAAAATTAACTGAATTTACTGCAAACATCTGACAAGAAATTCCCATTATAAAATTAATTACAGAAAATTAAATATATAAAGTAAATGTATAATTTATTTCTTAAGCAAAAAACTAAAGTAATTAGACTACTAGTGAATAAAATGGAAAGGATAAGTACACAATGTTCATAAATTGTGTAATTTTTATGTTCGAATATAGTACAAAAAATAAATGTTCACCATTTTTAATACAAGAATAAAAATTTATTTTAAATACTGTATTCTCTGAGCACAAAACTTCTTACATGTATAATATGTGTTTAGTTTTGATACCCATATTGTAACTCACTAATTATTTAATTAAATATAAAATGTAGAAATTCATTTTAGACTATTTAACGTATCTTTTACAATGCAGGAAAATTTATGAGTAGTTTAAAATGGGAAATTGTATGTAAGTGAAACTACAATACGTGCTTCACAAGTAGAACTTTTATGGGACGTTTCTTATAAAATGCTTGCAAGAATTATCGAATTTTGCTTACATTTGGGGTGTTAGTCTTCGCTTGCCTGACCTGGCTTGTCCTATTGAGGTTGGTAGGCCTTACCTGCACCTGCTTGCTGACCATCGAGCCTGCAGGTTGTGACGAGGCTGGTGGAGGAGGAGGTGGAGGTTGAGGATGAGGTCTTGGCGGCTGCATCAGTGAAGAAAATTCTGCCACTGAAGAATTGGGTGTTGTTACTTGCGGTGAAAGGAGTTGTTGAGGCGATGGTGGATACTGTAGAAAAATAATTACAACAAATGTCAAAAGGGACATAAAGGAACAAATTGTGTATATGTACATATGTATGTAGATATATGTGTGTTGTACTGAACCATGTAAATACATTTAAAATAGAGAATAATTTTGATATTTTATATTTACCATAGGGTAACCCTGTTGAGGGGAGGGACTCTTAGCACCACCATGCCGAATAGGGCTATTGCCCATATGATGCTTTGGAAAATACTCATTGATTTTTTTATTTTCAAGGGCAGCAACGGATCTAGACCCTTTACTCCCTACGGGTACCCCTGTAACTCCTCCACCTCCGTCATCAGCTTTACGCTTTCTTTTTCTTTCCGAAGGAGTCCTTGGTACCTTTTCTGGAGTATTTGGATCTACCTCCTTATCACTATGCGATGAGCCTACAGTTATATTGAAATGATCAAAATTATGCAATAACACTTTAATGATTTATATACTAATTAAACTATATATATATTTTCTATATTATAACAGCGAAGACATGCAACTCACCAGTGCTCATGTTCGAATCTTGACTATGAACCGACTGACCAGAGTTTACAGTTGATTGGGGTGCCATCTGAATTTGTGACCCAGCAGACATCTGAAATAAAAAAATACTGATGTAAAATAATGCATTCATGTATACCATTATGCAGAAATATTACAACAAAATAGAAACAAAATCGATATCTTGCTAATGGAATTAGACATATATTGGTTAAAATACCGCAACGAAGGACATAGAACATATTAATATACGTTTATTTTATGCATTTGCCAATCTGAAAAATTTAATACAAGCCTGTTTAGAGAAACAACATGGAGAAAAGTATCGTATCACGAATCAAGATTCGATATTCGTAGAAGAGGTTACACTTCGAAAATCATACCGGCGCATAAAATATTGGCCAAAGAAGATCGCATATTATTAAAAGATACGGTATACTGCAAAAAGAAACTTAAACGGATAGAGAAAGACTTAGGAGAAAAACAGGAGAGTGAAGACGTACAATGTGTGAGTGAGAAAGAAGTAGGTTTAATAAGAAATTGTAAGACAGTATCAGAGAGAGTGAAAGAGGAAGAGAGGAAGAGCGAGAGGAAAAGAGAGAGAGAGAAGTGACACCTTCCAGGATAGCCTATGGTGGAGCCCCATAGTCGTATTTGCTACTTGGGTTAACAGACAGTATGTCAACCATAGACACGGTTTCGCGCACAATTTGTAGGTAAATGTCAATAGGACCGTATGAAGAAAATGTGCGATATATGTTTAGAGCTAGAGGAATCACGACAAAATGGAGGAGTGTAGCAGAGGGGGGCGGCGGAAGGGCAGGGAGTTTACGGGGCTAGAGAAGATGGAAGAAGGAAGGCGACGTAAAACAGAGAGGGGGTGGAAGTAGAGGAACAGAGAGAATGAGAGATAGAGTAGGGGGGTAGGAGGTAAGAACTCGATGGCAGAGGAGTGGTTGGATCGGGAACCACGAACGCATACCGCAAGGGGGCAGTTTTACTCACTGCTTCACTTCTGAACTCTGGTCAGGCCGGCTAGTTAACTGGCTTTCCTATCTTACATATTTTTTTACATACGCACCAAATACAGCCACTAAGCAAGTTGGCTTCGATTAACAGCAACGATAACCGCGGCGACACACTACGTCACTAAGTTTGTGACGTCGACACTCCGATAAATTACGCACTCTTATTATTATTATCGGCGGCGTGTCAGCCACGTTTACTCTGCGCGCGGTTAAGAACCCGGATTAATGGTAAGTCCTCATGGACGCGGTCACGCGTTTGCGCGTTTGCCAGGCGGAACGCACACGTTCGAATTCCACGCTCTGTCACTGACGTGCACACGCTACTTGCTTACAATTAAAAGATTGCTACCGTAAACCACCTCAAATATGGATGAATCCATACAAAAATTCACTCACTCGGACTTGCTTATCCCTTTAACACAATTCCTTCCCCTGTTTTCTTGTATCCTCCAACCCTCTTAATCGTTATAATTTATGAGTAATTGCCAAATTAATAACCCTTCAGCACATAGAATTCACGTATGTTTACGTATGGTTCATTATAGTCAAACACTGTGCTAATAAACGATAGACAACTTTTACAGTGATTACTTGATTACATTCATATTTACGTTCATGAAAAGCATTTTAAAACGTAATCATCAAGAAATGGAAGGTTTATATTTTTCTTATTTATAAAAAATAAGTTTTTCTGTTTCACGATCAATTCATCGTTTTCCCGGTTGATAAAGTGACATATTCAAGTTACGCACTATGTGAACGAACGATAAAATGACAAGAAACGATAAAAAATTTTCGTAACATTTCGTATTTTAATTACAGTCCTGTCAGTAGTTGGACGATGATTTTATTATCCCTTATATGACAGAACTTGCATTGTAGAACTTGCGATACATGTTAAAAATAGCTTTAGGGTCAATATTCTTTTAAATTAGAGTACTATGTGTGTTGCACGTTTAAATACTTTCACTTTAATATGATTACCAAATTTTTAGTTGAAATCTCACGATCGTTCATGAAAACAAACACAATGTTTACAACAGCACAACGCGACAATACAATGTATACATTGAAATTTCATTGGAGAACTGATTAATAACTGCGTAAGTGTGCTTCATTTCGCGGAAGAAATAACCTAAAGAATCATCAATCGCGACATGTGGAATAAACGTAATATCGAAGTGACGAGATTTTAAATTCAGATATTTCGCAAATCATGTATAGGTTTGCTTCGGCAACAGTAACATACGTCATACGTATATATTCTTAAACTAGTATACGCATTAGAACCATGAAATGAAAATTCGATTACTCTACTAGATAGTAGTAACAAGTTGTATACTGAAAATATCCATTGTCATGTAGAAAATTCACGTGATCACAAGTCACCGGAAACAACGTCGAATTTCGAATGTGAAATTCGATAGTCTGCGAATATTTAATTTCACTGGTTCGTACTTTGCGAAACATGCCAAAAATCCAACAGGGGATAGGAAACTTCCTTATCGATGAATCAATGGCCGTGCCCGGAACTGGGCTAGAGGGCCGGGAAATCGTTCCTCCGGCAGCGATTTGCTTTTAAGACGGGCGGTCTGTATTCGTGCGGTTAAGCGAGTGTGCGAAACACTGGCGGAGAGTTACATACGAGAGAAGTGGTGACAAATACGAACCCAGTGAATCGGGACATGCGGATTTTACAGTGCACTCCTCTAACCCTGATGATCTGGCTTCGGTATGGTCATAACCACGAAGTCGTATCGAACGATTTAAACGCCACGCATAAGCTATCTTTTTGAACACTGACGAAGTCAGCTCACTTCGTGTCTTCCTCCACGGTGCAGTTCCACTTGTAAAAGTGGCGTGCAGATAGCACGCCGGGTAAACAGCAATAGTAACAGCACCAACAGCACCGAGTGCCGTCAATGGCCACGATAAACGGCATTACGCGTACGTTTCACGGGCCACAAGCGAGCCAAAATCCCCGGCGTGGACTCGCCTAATCGAAACGGAACTGGAACTGTCCGACCACCGTGCCCCGCTCGCATACTACTATCTAGCGGAGGTTTCTCTCTTTCTCCCTTTCTCGCTTGCTCGCTTGCTCGTTCTCGCGCTCCCTCTTTCCTTTCCTCTCTACTCCGCTCCTATGTACGGCAAATGAGCAACGCGCGAGATTCCGAGATGCGGCAAAAGGTGCAACCTCCACCTCCCCGCGACGCCACTACCGCCCTGCGATCACAGCAGACAGAGAAGAGAAAGAGAGAAATTTGGAGAGAGCGAGAGAGAAACACAGAGAGATCGAGAGGCCTATGAGAGGAAGTAGAGAGACAAAGAGAGGAAGAGAGATGAGGAGACGGAGGAGGAAGAGAAAAGAGTGAGAGAGAGAGAGAATGACAGGGAGAGGAAGAGGAGGGCAAACAGAGGTTGGCAAGTTGGTGGAGAGGGATGGACGGCGTGTCAGTTAGAAAGAGAACTAGCTGACTGAGGGAGAGGTTTCGCAGAGGGAGGGTCAGGAGCGGTGAAGGGAGAGGAAAAGGGAGCCGGAGGGAGGCATATGAGACATTCCTTCAGTGAACGGGTCGACCGAGTGTGAGTGCAAGCGAGCCGGTAAAATCGATGTGGCGAAGTGTGGCTCTGCCACTACGGTGTGCAAAGGGTGTGTTGTACCCTGTATGTGATCGGTGCTCTGCCTTGTGGCGTTATTTTGTAGATACAGAAATAAGTAGTACGATTCGTCGCATTTGTCTCTAAACCGATTCGTTCGGAGGAATTATGTGGAATATTTTACGCATGACAGCATTTTGATGCCAATGTCACATTATTTGTATAGTCTTTAATATCACTGAACTTACAGTATATTTTGAACACAGTTCACGCAATAATTTCGACATTAAGCTTCCGCTTAAATTATTTTTTCGTTTCTACGCCTACAATTATTATACGTAGGTATCATTGCTCTTTCGTATCACCATCCTCTCCACTTTTTTCCATGAGAAGTCATCACGGTCATTCAAAACACATCGTCTATCAAATTTGTTACGATACAATATTATATTTGAATGAATTATGCTGAGACGTCATGTTTCAAGAAACACTGAATTCTTGTTATTGGCAATCATTTGAAAGGGAAAAAACAAATATTCATACAATCCGATTGTCGGCATTTGATCGGTAATATCGAATTAAACAAGCTAACAATAGTAATAGGAAAAGTACATACCCGGTGAGAATACACGAGGTTGTCTAGGAGTATGCTCGGATTCGTTTGCAACACTATTTTAATTCGACGAATCTTGTACTGATTTGCACGATCGTGTAAGGCATCGTGTACATAGGATGGCACCTGCCTCAGAGTTGAACATAGAGCGCCCTCGCAGTGGTTTCACTAGTTACGCTCCTGCAATACGCCGTGCCGACGCGTGCTTCAGCCTGTGCGAGGGCGTATTGGCGAGATGTAGTTCCAGCGGAGGGGATTGAAAGAACCAAACGTACGTACGAGATGACGGCTCGACGGACGAACATAACCGGTCGGGCGGGAGGGCAGGCGGGAGAGTATGTCAGGTTTAGGTCGACCAGCAGAGCGTTTCTCAGTAGTCGCGTTTCCACACTCCGATGGGGCGGTCGTATCTTGCTTTCTTTGTCGTGTAATTAGATCGTGTGTTTTCTCCTTCGATTTTATAATTCTTGACTAAATACAGTCATACCTATTTATAATGCCGTCGAGCATTATTTAATGTGCTGTTGCATTATTATTTCGAGTTTGTGACTTGAAGCAGTTTCTGTGAAGAATCATGATACTTGTGATCGAATAATAATAAGTTTCTTAATAATATATTTCTGTAAATTTCTTTAGTTTTTATAATTTGAACTCGTTAGTCGTTCTTTTGTTACATTGCGGGAGCATCGTATCATAATTTGGCTTTCACCATATCTAACTTTGAGTGTGTTACGACGAATCGACGGAAAGTGTCGCTAACATTTGGTTCTAAATGCTGCTCGCGCTTGAACTAACCAACAAAATGGAAGAAGCTTAACATGTTCAATACGCTGCAATTTTTCATATTCTGCATGACGTGTTTCACCTAATGGTGAATGAATAAATTAGGTGTAGGTTAACCGTGACTCGCACCGCGAGATAAAGCCTTAATTTGTGGATAACAGGTAGTCTATGCTTTAAATGTGTTAAATACACATTACATTAACACAAGACGAGATGAAAAATGTACAAACAACGTTGCGATATTTCGGAATCTGTGACAACGCTGCATCAGTGTATTCCTTATTTTAGTTAAATAAATGGGCTAGTTTTACATGTAAACGCATTTTCTTGGCTCGTTGCCTTTTAAAGTTTGTATGTAATAGAAGTGTTACAAATTTTGGTCCAAGATTTTTAATAGTATTACTGCTAAACAAATTTTTCATTTTATTTACAAAAAATAAGTGCTCGATTACCATGAGTAACACGTATCCCTAACGTTATTCAAGTGAAAATTTTCATTTTTGAAACGTAAACAAATGTAAAAATATACAAAAATATTCGAGACAGTGTCGTACACCGAAGTTTTCTTGTACTGCAAAGATCGATTTGTTGAAATAATTTGCAAGAGAGTATTTGAGAAAATGTCGGGGCAAGAAAGTGTAAAAGTGAGGTGAATACGCGTATGGCTGACTCCTAGACCTTGCAATGCCATTCGATAGCAGAACACAGAGCGACAGTGGCAACAAGAGACACGGCTGTTTGATGTGACGGCAACATAGCAATAACTATCCCCACTCCCGAGTGGAAGCGGCCAGTGTTTCCCCCTCTTTCGGTTGGCTTAGCCCCCTCCAATGAACTCCCAATAGGTCGCACACTCATTAGCCCAGTCGCGCGCGATTCTCTCTCTCTGGCCCGTAATGCCGCATGTCGCCGGCCGATCAGCTGGTCGGCCACGCGGAGTTGCCTCGTTGTCTCGGCTTGCGCGCTGCGCACCGTTTGCCCACGCGGTTTTCTGTGTACACTGTTCCAGGGAAGGTTAGGTACCTCCCGATCTTCCATGAAAGCGGCGCGGAGCGGAGCAGCGTGTGCGCACTGCACATTGCAAGGACGTCACTAGATTTTGCTTCAGTTCAGGGATGTCGCTCGCAGTACCAACAGTTATCTAACCCTTTTTTACTGTCTTTTTACTCTCCGTTTTATGCAATAAAGGATACGTAATTTTTTAAAAAGAGGATGTAATTTCGCCTAATGACACGTCCAGTTGAACGCACCAATTAAGTTATTTCGCGAATGAAGTTAAATATGAAATTTCATAGATATTTGTAACTAATATGTTATAAAATATACTCGAACGCGATTATTAACGTAGTATGAAAAAGATTGGGATCAGCCGAATTAAAATGAACTTAAGTATGTAGCGGTTGGAATTTGTAAACGTGATTCGAACAGCAAATAAGATATAGATTGCCAAAAATAAGATAATCCTATGTCTTGTAATTGAGATATTATTATCTCAGTGTGATGTAACTTAATTCACGCATAATTCTAATGTAACTCATTTTATACTATACACGAATATAATTTTCAACGTACATAAATGCAAAAATGAAAAATCAAGAAGTGAGTAAGTAGGTAGGAACACCAAGTTGTTTTCCTTAATCACAAGACAATAACTCGAGAATTTACTTTCGTTTCTTATGATTCCATTAAAGGAACATTTTTTATTATAAAATACGAAGAAACACTTCAATAGTTTTGTTGAATAAGGACTCCGATACAGTGTTGTGTTAATAAATGAATTCATTGTAAATACATATTGTGACAATTACAATACAATCGTACGAAATAATTTACAAGTGGACGGTATACGACCACTGATGAATCTAGTACTCAAAAACTAGAGAAGTATTGTATATTATGAAAAATAGGTTATCTAGATATTGACTTTGATCTCCTTTAGTCGGGTAATAATAATATAGCAAAATTTAGCTACAGAAGACAGTGTATTTGATGTATTTAAATGTGCAGTAATTTTTCAAGATAAAAATGCTTACAGAATGATATTGGTTTAAGTAATTTGTTTTTGCAGTGATTACCGCAGTATAATGTTGAAATTTATATAACTTTATGAATATTTATATAGATATACTTACGTACAAACGTACGCGCGCCTGTGTGTGATATGCATACATAGTTGTTACATAGTTAAATTTTGAAAATAACTACCTCGCAGAATTAAATTATAATTAGTAAAACATAAAATTTCTATTTCGTTAATTTATTATTCAAATAACCGTATAATGCTACTTTTCTTAATGATGTTATTTCATGTTAGATTTGCGAACTAACGCGAAGTAAATATTTACAGGTGAAGAGCTCACAAGCAATCTAACATTAGTAGCTTAATGCTTGAAGCGTTCGGTGGCGCCACTTTAGATTCTTCGTATTGTGTCTTGCTGCCACATTGATGTTACTATCATATCATACCAAGCATTTTCAATTGGTCATGACTCATAATTCATTTAAAGTTCTTTTCCATGTGTTGCTATTTTAATAAACTTCATTCAAAGGTGCCTATAATAACGTAAGAAGACTGAAATGTATCATGTACCGCAGATTCGAATTCTAATACATTTATTCTTCGAATAAAACTTCTAAGACATCGTGGGGAGCTTAATTGAATAGTTTATCTATTTATTACAAATACAACTATAATTATTAGACATTTTCAATATTTCAATGATGTTGATCTAGATGCTCTGATATGGAAAAAAATATGTAAACATGTTTGATTTATAAATCATGTAGATAATATGTTTCTTAATGTACGAAACCCATTATAATTTATACTTAACAATTTTTAGATAACTTTTAAGATAATATTTATACATTATGTAACTTTGCGTTATTGCATGATATATTAATTAAGTTTAACTGATTAATTACTTGTTGTTTAATTAGAACATTTATTCTTCCTCCATAATATATATGACAAATCTATTTATTTAATTCATATAACTTTATAGAATAAATAATAAAGGAGAAAATGTCAAATTTCCCATCGTAAAAGTATTCGCACATTTAAAGTATACATAATTTTCTTTATAATTTCGATACTCATTTGGGCACTTTTTTTTCCATGTCGCAAATAATTTTTGTTAAATAATCCGTTGAAATATTTTTCTTTTATTCCTTATAATCTGATCTAATATTGTAATGAGTTTCTACTGATAATATGTATTCCTTGTCGTACGTTTCATGCTTCCTCACATACTCCTGACCTTAATTTGAAGCTATTCACGTTTTAGTAAGTAATGCTTACAGGCAATTTTACAGATTCACAAAAATAAATATACCAAATCATATTGTGAGATTAAACAATTCAGTAATTATATAGACGAGCCAGCATTTGATGATTCCTGTGTATGTCGTTGAGGGCATAATTTTGAGCAATTGTTTTCTCTATACGTTACTCACGGTAGATTTTAGTTTTTGAGATAATCCTGAAAAACTCTTGCTACTACTACATCAAATTCTACATTCATGATGGCGTCTGCAAGAGAGCTACAACTATAACCGCATGTTCGTTGCTTCGGTGACTGCTTATATCAATCGCCCTCGATTTTTTCAAGTTACGTATACTCTTCCTGGCAAAAGTTCCATCCGTTCTACTCAATTATGGTAGTTTCAAATGTTGTTTCGTACAATATATAAAATTATGTTTCATTTTGATAATATACATTGGAATTAGTAGGGCTAGTTTGTTTTGGGTGGAGGTGTAGAGAGTTCAAGATTATTGTAAGTTATTTTTCCTAGTTTAAAATGAAATGGATTTTATAAAAATATAAGATTTTTGGCAATTATACAGTAAATATATACCACCCACCCTCTCAAACAAAACTAGGCCCCTCAATATCGATTTCTATTATCTGAATAAAACTTCTATATATTGTACGGAACAACATTCGAAACTACCGCGATTGAATAGAACTGTTGGAACTTTTGTAGAAGAGAGTACCCATGTAAAATCCGGGAAGCTCGAGGGCCGAAGTAACGAACGTGCGGCTATGTGAACTGTCTCACGAACGCGCTCATGGATACAGAATACGGTGAGTAGTAGCAAAAGTTTTTGGCGAATATGTTGGAAACTAAAGCCTACCGTGAGTAACATATCAAAGAAAAAGTTGTTCAAAATCATGCTCCCAACAACATATTTCAAAATCATCGAAATCGATGAGAGTGTAGCGCATTAACAAGTTAACCGTAAAATTTAACACTAAACTACCAGACGGGTCAAAATGACCTATTCCTGATTTCTTCTTTTTACAGTTATTAAAAAGATGACATATGTATCTCTGGGAAATTATTAAAGAATTTGATTTAGTAATACGCAAACTGAAATTAAAGTCTCAATAGATGCATTCTTGGACTTTCTATAGAGGAATTTCAAAAAGTCAATTTAATTGCTTAGTAGTTTTAGTGTTAATAGTACATAATGGTACAGTATATAATATTGAACATACTTTCACATATATGTTTGAAAATGACTTCAAGAAGCGGTCATTTGTATAAAGAGAGCTGTTCAAAATGATAACTCTGATAACATATTTCTAGATTATCAAAGTTATCGAGGAGTTACTAATTTATGCATTGTGCGTAAAATTGTTAGAACATATTATAATAAAATGACTTTAGAAAGTAAAGAATATAAAGTTATAATATTAAATATTACATTTGTAGTTCTAATTGCAAGTATAAAACAAAGTAAGCTAAAAAATAATTTTCAAGTTAACGACTCACTATACAGGGTGTATCTAGTAACTAGGACAGGCTATAACCCTTTTCTTGTTGAAGTTAGGAAAAAGTCATAAAAGAAATCTTTACTCTATTTAACAAGCTCTGTAATAATGTGACACAAGTTCTTTCATAAATGCATTG
The DNA here is from genome assembly GCF_051020985.1 of Nomia melanderi. Classification (NCBI taxonomy): domain Eukaryota; kingdom Metazoa; phylum Arthropoda; class Insecta; order Hymenoptera; family Halictidae; genus Nomia; species Nomia melanderi. The sequence goes on from NC_135009.1 coordinate 4,509,608, forward strand.
ATGCAGTTGCAAAGTGAAATTGCACTTTTTTTAAAATTAAATTGTATGCATTTTTTTTACATAAATGGTTTCCTTGCATCATTTTGCGTAAGAAAGGTTAAAGGTACTATCATTTAAAACTGAATATTTTTCGAAATATTTTACATTGAATGCTCAATGATGCTGTTTCTCGGTTCTATATTTGTTTCATAAATGAAAAATAACAGCTATAGAACCGACACATAACTGATATAGCGCAGAAACAATATAACTAATAACGGTTATGACTTCATTTCAGTTTTCCATAATTATTGGAAGTGTATATTGAATAAATGTATAATAAATGCTTATGATTAAAAAGGAATCCATGTAATAAACATTATGAGTTTATATAGAAAGTAATAATTCATTTTCCTTTTGTTTAATACGTTCGCAACCAGTGTCACATGTTTGTGACGCTCTATCATTTTGTATCTTGCGTAAAGAAAATTAAATTACTTTTACATGTGTTTGTAAATAAAATCGTAACACATGGTGCAAGATGTTCGAAGTTGAGGCGATTCTGTTCCTGAAATTTATTATTTTTTTAGAACGACCATTTGTTGCATTCAATAAAATATTTTAACTATGAAGATTGCTACTTAAGCAAGCGCTGGTCTCGAACGTGTTGAATAATAATGCAGTTATAATCTTTGAACAAATACTATTTTTTTAGTATGTAATATCAGAATCGAACTTTAGTCCTATTCTTTACTGTTCCCTTCCATATTTATTATTATTGACAGAGTGCCAATATGTATACAATATTTTTTTTATATTTTTGTTTATGTAACAAACATTTGTTAGGAAAACTTATTATTTTTTTTTACTTTCATAAAATTACATTTTTATAAATTTTTATAAATTTGTATAAATTTAATTTTATAAAATGAAAAATTATATTTTACAAAGATACCTGTATTTTTAGTAAGAAACTACTAATTTTAATAATACCTACAAGAATATTAATGTTCCAAAATATTTTTTAATGGAACCCAAAAAAATGATAAAAGTAAAGTGATAGTTAAATTCATCAGAAATACGTTAGAAGATATAAACAGATTCGTATATGCTTTGCGACCATGATGAATTATTTCATGACGTTTTGCCTTTCGCAGAACATCAGAGATGTATCCTGCGACACAATACTGTTCGTGCACCACCACGAACGAGATATTTCGCTTACAAGGGAACCTTTTCAACCAGCACACACCGATTTTGATGAAATTTATGTGAAACGTAGTTTTGAAGAAAATATTAAACACGTATTATTTCTTATCGGTCAACATCTACCTTGAAAGGATGACAACATCATTCAATGTTCAGGGTTAGAAGTACACTTTTTGCAGTACTTCTGAAACTAGGGGGTGTAAAAACATTCTTTTTTTTTAAATTCTTCGACTCGAAATGAACAATTCAGATTTTTTTTATACACTCAGTAGTTTCGGAGATAGTGTAAATAATATACTTTCAATCTTCAACTTTGAGGGGTGTTTTCACGCCTAGATGTTGGTCGATAAGAAAAAATACGTGCCAAATATTTTCTTCAGAACTATGTCTCGCATAAGTTTTATCGAAATTGGCGTGTGCTGATTGAAAAGGTTCCCTTGTTAGTTCTTTACTGGATGATGAGTTCTAATTCAAGATATATTTTATAAGACAATAAATGAAAGCGTATATTTTTCAATAATAATTTAATTAATTTGCGAAGGCGTTAACTTCCGTGAATAAATCTTTTGATGTACTGGCTCTCAAGCGAAGAATGTTCGCTCTTGGCTGAACAATTCGATATACGGTATTCACTGTTTGCAAACGTATACATATTGCCGAGAAAAATTGGTTACAAATTGTTTGCGAGTTGTTCTTGAATAGTAGTCTGAGTCTAGCATTAGGTAATGATTAGAAAATAAACGACAAATATTTTTCATAAGCCTTACGCTTTGTACTCTTTAGATATGGCAGGATCATACAAAATGCTTAAGTCACTGCTTCTTCAACGGAAATTTCAATTTTAAACAAGTAATTTACTGCCATTATTTAACTTTAAATGAATGGAATATGTAAGTAGATATATTGTTTTATTATAAATATATATACAGTTATACACAAATCATTAAGAAGATGGTTTCGTCATAATAATTTAATATTATTTTAACAAGTTCCGTACCACGTGTACCATTTGTGGTGTCGCGCAATTTTTGTAAGAAATTTTTTGTGACCAAAAACATAATACCAAATATGTACAAAAGTAAAAAACTTGAATGCAATTTAATATTTCATTAAAAAAATCAATGCACTTTATAAGCCAGATATAACTGAAATTTCTGAAATTTGTAACTGGTGTTACAATAGACCTAATATGTCTTCGGTCAGTTTGCGATCGACTGCAAAGCAGTGTAGAAATCATTTTTTAATTAAGAGCGTTAGAAAGATACTCAATGAAAAAGTTTTAATGTTACATAGGTATTTGAAGGATTTTAAAATGTTCAATTACCAAATTGAAAAAAGTAAGTACAGTATTGGTATCTATGTTCCTTAATACTAAACCTACCGAGCAGTTAAATTGACTTTTTGAAATTCCTCTATAGCAACTTCAAGAGTGCATCTATCGAGACATTAATTGATTTATAATTCATTTTGCGTATTGCTAAATCAATCTCTTTAATAAGAGAAATATCACGTCTGGTAGTTTTAGTGTTAAAATGTACTTTTCACATTCAAGTTGCTTTTTTATCTCACGCTGAAGTATAGATTTTAAGCGTTTTTCTAAATTATGACACGCGGCGAAAAACGGAGCATTTTACTGTGAGGTAAACCGGAACGCCTTATAAGGATGGAAATTATAAAGCGTTACAGTCGAATATCTCCGAAAATATTGATTATACGCAAAAATGTTTCAGACGAAAGTTGTTCAATACCTAGGGGGACATTATGTGGTGGAACTTTTATTTTTCCTGGTGTACACTCCAAGGTGAGGTGAAGGTCAACTTTCTTTTTTTAAATAGAATAATACGTTTTTTATCCACCATAGAATATAGCGTTTTAAGACGAATTCAACGACCTATGACTCAAGGTCATTCAAGGTCAAACTTGCAGAGAAATGGAGAAAACGTGTGATTGTTTTATTTGTACTTTAGTGTATGTTCAAAATGTACATCTCTTACTTCAATGCACTTCACAATTCTTCTTCTTAATGATTCTCTAACTTTGCTCAACATTTCAACATTTATCTTAGCACAAGCTTCGCGTATTCTGACTTTCATGTTTTCACACGTCGTAGGCTTAGTGGATATTACCCAGTTTTTAATGTGACCCCATAGAAAGTAGTCGATTGGTGTTAAATCCGGCGAACGGGGCGGCCATTCTGTAATTTTTCCTGCATTCTCCTAATACCATAAACATATCAAAACAATCTTGAGACATTTCCATTTTCACCACTTATTTAAGTACTATCGTTCAGCGAAGGATATCTTAGCACGAATGGTAATGAAAGTAAACTGACTATCTTGCAGAAGAGCACAGTAATACGTAAATACGTTTGTTTTCATTTCACTGATAATGACTTTGTTGTTGTCCTGAGTAATACTGACATTGACACATGTTATGTTTTGGTGTGAATGTTCGAAGGTACGAACTAAAGTACAAATAAAACGATCATACGTTTTCTCCATTTCCCTGCAAGTCTGACCTTGAATGACTTCGAGTCATAAGTCGTTGAATTTGTCTTAAAACGCACTATTTGATGATGGATGAAAAAACTATATTTTTTTTTAAGTAAGAGATTATTGTAAGCTATATATATGAGTGATGTATGTGCCCGAGTATGTTGTGTTTGAGTTGCAGAGAGTGAGAGTGTGTAAATGTGTATGCGAGTTTTTTTTTTTTGTTTCTTCGGATCATTTGAAACGTGATGCGACACGAGTTAATTACCTTTTCGTTATGTTTCGATCGCTAATCGATGATGTCTGATTTATGTCCTTAATTAAATAGGTTAGGAAGAAGAAGAGGCAGAGCGGATATCTCAACGTCAACTGCGTATGTAGGAAAACTCAAAATGCACAGTGGAAAACTTCGGTCCCAAAATAGCAAAACGTAGAAAAATGAAAAGAGAAAAGCATTTCCAGAAAACTAATAAAAAAGAACACAATATAAATTCAGAAAAATCTACTGATAGATACGTGGTTTATAATGAACATTATATTCATTCAACAACAGAAGAAGAATGGATTCATTGCATGTAATGGCAAGGGTGTGCCCATGAAAATTGAACCAGTGCGGAAAAGGAAAATGATACATTCATTTGTGATTTTGTTTACAAAATAATATATATTTTTATGTTTATTTACGTGAATTAATAATTTTCATTTAATAGAAATAAAGAATTTGTATTTTTATATGATTCTAATTCGGTGTTCCGTTTTATCCTACCATTTTAGCGAAGCGGATATTTCAATACTTTTGAAAAATTGTATTTGCCTTCATAACTAACTATTCTTCTTAAGAACATCTGTTATTTCCTTATAGCCTAAGGCGTATTTAGGATTTCCAAAAAAGCGTCTTTTCATGCGTTTATTGTTCCAGATACTTCATTATTACGATTTAAAGTAAAGCGTTCCATTTTGCTTCACATTTCCCTATACGATGTTCTTGTTATGTTTTCATCGACATTAATATTATATGCATTATGTTAAAGTACTTTCCATATTATTACATAATACAGACAGTTTCTAATAAGTATTTTAAATATCTTTATCCGGAGATCAAATATTAGAGAATAATACAATTCAATTTTGACATCAAAATTCAATTATTTTCTACAAAGGACACTGTCACGCGCTGTCACCGTTCGGATAACTTGCAACTTTACTTCTTCCTCACCTTTTTAGATGATTTTTAAATATCTTGTAGAAATCGATATTTTGAGCAACTTTTCTTCTTACAAAAGTGTCGGACTATTTTAGATTTTGAGATATTCATAAAACGTGCCGGTCTAGTGCGTTGAACGTTGTCGATGTAAATACATATGTATATTTGTAACACATTCGCAAGTATAACGGGCACGTTCATTACTTGACGATCTGTTCATATCCGTTAGAAGAAAAACATCACTCCCGGATTACACGTAAGCAGTCATTCCTCGAGTCAGTGTTTTCACTTGGTATCATGCTCAAATTTAACGCTTTCACTTATTGTTGTCGTTTCTTACAATACATAAAAATGACTTTCATTTTTTATTAGATAGTAAAGATTGGTGAACATTAGCGAGGCTGATTTGTTATAAATATATCGGCAATTAAAAGAGTCCCATATTTTTGAAAAGTTGTTCAAAACATTGATTTCTATAACAAATTTAAAACCCACCAAAATCAGCGAGGAAGTAGTTAATCCATGAGTTCAACCATTGCTGCATTAATGCCAGATACTCAGTAAAAGGAATTGCACGTAGAAGTGATTTTGAGTTAGCTACTGTTTGGTTACTGAAGTCGATAATTGCTCAGATTGCAAGAATCTGTCGATTCTTGAGTATTACTGAAGAGCATATTTACTATGGATCATTGATAAGTTATACATTTTGGAAGTCATATAAGATCATATTACTTAAAATCTTTGTATACGCATATGCCGTATTACCTATTTAAACACTTTTTCTATGTGCATGTCAGCAAGTATGTATAAGCAATATTTTGAACGTTTCTTTCAAACCAATAATGTATTTCAATTAGTTTGTGTTTGTAACTGTATTACGGAATAAATAAAAAACAATAATCAGGGTGGGGCTCAGTAGTGAGAACTTCAACAAAACTCTTAACGTAGGTAGATCAGTAACGATCGAATCCTTTAGTTCCTTTCTGTGGCACTAGATGGTCGCCGTAGGTGGACTTTCTGTCATGAACATACAAAATTACTTCTACGTAGCTTCGAGTAACTTCTAAAAAGAATGTGATAAAAATAAATTTTTGTAATTATATTTTTCTATCGTATATTTTCTTAGGCATTTTATCAGCTTTCGTGCTGATAAGATATTTCCAATGAACTGTGCTTGCACTGTTCATAAGTGTGAACTATATTTCTTCTATTATTTACTTAAATACTGGCTAAGCAACAATGAAAGTCGAATAAACAAATGTTCTAATTGTTTGTTGCTGTTATGTAGTTGTCGAGAATATTTAAAATTATTATAAATCCAGCAATACGAACGCGTTAAAGAAAAATTTGTAAATAGAATATTTCGCTTTAATTACCATTATATCTTTTTCAAAATTAAATTTTATAGTATTATTTTTCGCAAAAATGTTTAAGGGTTCTGTTAGTAATAACGTGCGCCGTTCAAAAAATTCCCGGAAAATGTAAATAAAAAGACAGCAAATTGAATTAAACGCTTTATTTTTCAATATATGTATATCTCATTTAAATAAAATATTAATACATCGTAAAATAAAGCTCAATAAATTTACACAGATACATGATTTAATTATAAATATAGTATTCTATAATATTTACGAATAAAATCCATTTTTCAGAAATTTTTTAAATGCCTCCGGAAACGTATACTTCTTACCGGAATTTTTTATTATTGGTGAAAAAGTAGATGCACCATACAATGATGATTTGCAGTGCCTTTAAATAATTTAATTTGGTTTTCTAATCTTTTATAAACCGCGGAAAGTTTTCATTCAAGTACTGTAAATGTTGTTATTATGTAACGCACAACATGAAGATTAATTGACTTCAATATATTTAACATTGAAAATCCCTTAAATTACTTTACATTTTCATATTTTTTCTTCTTGCTAGAGCACATTATTTTTTGATATAAATATGATGAATAGTACACTATAAAAGTTTAAAAGTCATATGAGAGTAAACCGAACTTTTTTTACTTTACGTCTGTTATAAAGAAAGCTAATTGTAAGATGCAAAAACACCACAACATCAAATATTATCATCTCCAGTTTACTGAAAGAATAGCTGTTAGATAGATTGACAAACACAATAGTTGTTTATCAGCTTTTAATTACTTCAGATTTATGATATTTGTATACTCGGAGTGGGGTCGATATTAATTCCTATAGACAATAGATGTCCAAAATTATTATATTTCTGCTCTCGAATAATCCAAGGAATATAAATTCGTAGGTTTCTAACATATTATTTGCATTGATTTATTTATTAGATTCTTTAAATACTTGTAAGAGATATTTTTCTAAACAGAGTCGGTAAAGGATTAATTTTCTTGTTAATTGCCAAAAGTGTAGGACAGTAAAAAATAATGATAAGAAATTTTCTTACACGTATTACTAAGTAATTATTGGGAGCTTTTTCATTAACCCTTTGCTGTATGAAGTCATCTCTGATGTGACAACACTATTTTTAAACGTACTTGTATTTTGACATTATGGATTCTTTCTGAACAATCGTTTTGTTAATTAAATTATAACCTTCGATATTTATAAACAATTCCTGTATACCAAACATGAACTACCAAAACCAGAAAAATGAAAACAGGCTTTACCGAGAACAAACTAGGAAAGTAATTATTGTGTAAAGTTAAATAAAGTTACATCTATTTGGAGCAATGTATCATTTCGCAATTATAAATTATGTTCCTAATAACTTAATAAATCTTTTTAGATAATTAATAAATATAAAAATATAAAGTATTAATAAATAGTTGCAGTATGAAGCGTTTATGATATACGTTCATTAGCGATTAAAATTTTGCGATTTCTTAAAGTACTGCTTATTTCCATGGTGAAAATATTATTGTTACCTTGTTGTTTATTTCTGTAGTTTATTTCAGATGCAAAGATGATAAGTATTTCAATCTATTTTTTGCAATTCCTGTATTGCCAACTTATAGAAATAATATTATTCGTACTGTTGAAATATATGGTTTCAAAATTTATAATACTTAACTGTAGTGTTCAGAAAAACTTTTCAGCTTTTTAATCTCTTAATTTCTTATCTAACCATTATAAGGTATATAGGCTACTCCTATAGAATAGAGTACCCAGAAGAAGGGTTTTTGTTAGAAATTTTCCAAAAGTTGTTTACGTGAAGGAAAAGGCACAACGCGATGTCAAGAACGTTTCTTCAAAGTTTTGTTTCTTCATTATTATTTTATATGTCAGAAATAAAGTATAAAAGAAAATTGAACCTTGATGACTACAGGAAAAATGATCTACATTATAAATTTCAATCGACATATCAGAACTTAATATGTGATTTAATGATTTTGCACAGAAATTTATGGCTTATTACCAACAGGAAAAAAGGATTTGCTTTTCAATTCTTTAGCTACGACGAAATTAGTCATTCAAAGCTATATCTCTGTACGGCAAGGTTTGACGTGATCTGCGTATCATACATGTAGCACTGCGATTTGAGACTGATAGAATTTTCCACTGTGCAATTACGTTAGATTAGACTATAATGTGCACAGCTATCGATGACAGAGGAAAAGTTGAGCCGCGATAGTGGCGTACTGTTCAATAAGATGATGTACACGAAAGCCACTATAGTGGCGTATAGTAGCTAAAAGGTTAATTATTGAATTATTATTTTCATTTTTCAGTTCAGGAAAAGAATCTACGTTTTATCAGCCGGCTGTTCAGCCGTTACAGCGAGCAGTAATTGTTTTTCTGTCGTTCCCTAAATGACTATATCTAGTTAAAAATTAGAATTTACAAACAATTTCATGTTTATGGATAATATCTGAAAATTGACATTTATGTTATTTGAGAATAAAAAAACTTATAGTGGAAAGTGTTTCTCATAAACGATATAATAAATGTACTTAAAACATGACAGAAATTATACCGTAACAGATTAATAGCGATAAATATTTATTTATATTATTAAAATTTAATTATGTAAAGCAAAATTGGTTTTTATACTTCTTTCGGGAAATACAAAGAGATTTTTTGGTCAACCCAATATGACATCACTGAACGAACGATAAGCAATACTTTATCTATTACTTTTAAAATAAATACGAGAATGTGAATAATCGCGCAAGATTATGCTTAACATCAATAGATCAAAATGTTACTCATTCAGTTTGATAGACGTTACAAATAAATTTTTTTACAGCAGTTTATTTACTTGTCGTATTATTTAAGACTAAGCGGAAAACGTATTTAGCATATTACTCGAGCTAAATTACATGGATGTGAACATAAATGTTATAGAAAATTTTTCGTTTACATGCCAGAGAGCCTATGTTGTTCTGAAAATTAATCAGCATCAATTGTATTTAAATTAAGGGTATTACATATATATGTATAAAGTTATTCTGCTTTTAGGACAAATATTTCTGTTTTGTGCAACAAAGAATTATTATCAAAGAAAATTATTAACTTTTGGAGGAATGAGAAATGTATTATTTTGCACTAATAATTCAATCCCTCTTTATTTCTCCTTTTTTCACTATGGCTAATGCAGAATCGAATTATCAGTGATTTAAAAGTAACAGAGTTGTACCCATTTTTCGGTGCTAAAACTTTAGCGGTGCGACTATTCAAAGGGAATTCTGTTCAATCAATTTTATGTAATAGTGTTTTTTATACCAGTAGTACAGTAACATAGGTTAAAATATGAAAATTGTTAGTCTCTGCACATATAGATAAATTAGGTAAAATATGGCAAAAAGTATTGATTGTATAGGAATTAGAAACCAAAAGAGAACTTAACAATATGTTCTACTGTATTATATAAAATGTTGTAGGATATTTCATTATAATAGATAATTATTTACCTTACGTTACTAAATAACTTAAATAAAAGTACATTCATCTAACGAATAAGTAAAACTATAATATTTACTATTATGACAGTAATATTATGTTCTATGCTTTTAAGATTGCTATCTGAATTTTGTACTATATATAAATATAACATTTATTATATATGTAGGACCCTCTAAATGTATCCCTTATTCAGAATTGTACAAAAAAAGAGAATAAAGTTGCACTGTTTTAAGGACCAGGATAGATTCTTTTACTAACGGCAGTATTTTACGAGACGACAAAGCGACCAACAGTTTTTAACACGTTAAGTGCTACGAAAATCTTGACTGTTTCTCCGTAGAGTTATTCTTTTGTAGCAAAGACAAGCAGGAACAATTATTCATTATTTGGCATTATAATTCTTACATTACACTATTATCAATTTAGTTACGTTATTAAACATTTTCATTTAACATCGGTTATCTTGCATGTTACGATTGTTTTCAAGTAATTCAAAAACGTCGGCCATAGGTGACTGACATGGCTTAATGTGTTAAAGTAAAACCTTATGATTAGCATTTGATCTAGTGATATTTGTCTGTAAATAAAATTTCCTTTATGTGCCCTCTGTGCATATCGTTTCTTCTGCCTCCCGAATTACGTGAAATATCTACTATATACTTGCTTCTTAACGTAAACATTAGATGCTATTTCAAGGACTAATTCAGCGGAAGATCGACTGGCTGTTGTTCAGTTTCATTTGAAGTGTATCATATTGAAGAAAAGAAAACGCATTACATACATAGTACAAGACGGATACTGTATACATGTATGATGAGAGCCATCTGTGTTGCGGGAACATTACGCTTGTACGCGCAGAAATTTCGAAATTATGTTTGTTCCACGTATCATGTATTTTCGGACGTTACAAAATAGGTGCTTTCGACAGATCGGTAATGTGGACATCAAGGAATGCAATAGGATAAAAACGACAGTGAATGAGGAAAATGGTCGAAATTCGTCGTCGAAGTGTTCTGCGTATGCTAAAAGTGGCAAAATTTCATCCATATTTATATTTAACACTAAAACTACCAGACGGGTCAAAATGAGTCCTTCTTGATTTTTTCTTTTTGCAATTATTGAAAATATAACAGATGTTTTTCTGAGAATTTATTAAAGAAATTGATTTGGCAACACGCAAACTAAATTGTAAATCAATTAAAGTCTCAGTAGATGCACTCTTGGAGTTTCTGTAAAGAAATTTCAAAAAGTCGATGTAACTGCTCGGTAGTTTTAGTGTTAAATTTATATGAAGTGTTCATCCTGTACTCTTTTTGCAAATAAATGCAAAATCAATTTTCAAGCAACAGAGAATTTCCCAAGGTCTTACTCACAGATGAAGCTTCATTTACAAATAATAGATAAATAGATTCACACAACATACATTGAGCAGACTATTCGACATGTTCGAAGGGAAAGAATATCTACTTAAAAATCGTTAAATCGTACGACGAAATGCTGTGTCTCATTCCCTTAACGTTATCCCATTCAATTTTTGTCTGTTGAGTAAATTAAAATATGTAATTTATCGCCAGAAAATATGAAGAAGAAAGTTACGGTTGAACATGGATTCACAACATGCCATAAAATAGACATTATGCTTCTATGAAGAACTAATTAACCGGTTAATTGTGCCCGACGAGTATACACGTCATCTTAAAACGCAAAATGGTACTAACTTTTTCAACGATAAATTATTTATTTTTTCAGATAAACGTGTGATTCTTCTTTGTTTCGCTCTAATTTTTCGTTAGGATAGATTATAGATTCATTTGCCTTGTGTTCGTCAAATATACACTTTATTATTCGATTTTATTGCGTGCACAATGAGAAATTTTTCAAACTAAATTCCACAGTTACCTGCTTAAAAGATGTAAATTGTATATTGCAGCAACTAGCCATCATTTTGACCGTACGTTGTAATACAGTAAATTGAGAATTAAATGCGTCGTAGATGTGCGCGCGCGCATGTGTGTGAGAGGAGAAGTGTGAGACAATATACATGAAGGATATGTCAAGATTTTATTTATGTAAATATCTCAAGATTGAATACCGTGTTTGTACGATCTGCACACGTTTATCGAGAAATAATCGTAGGCCTCTATTAAGAAAATTTAATCATCAATACACAATATGTGCTTCTTGAAACAGTGCAACTACGTTCCGAGAAGTTTTCTTCCATAATAATAAATAAGAGAGGCATTTAAGTGGTCTAATTTAGGTGCACCAGCCTCTCTACAGATATATTTTCCATGGAAATAGTAATGGATACGATCAATTTTTCGTATTTGAATAAAATATTTTACAGTGATAATTAAAACAAAAAATTGTTTTGATAAAATAAGTTCAAATAAATAAGGAAAAATGGATGGTATATATCGACATCATATAGGAATGCACATCTTATTGCATTTTTTATACAAATCTGGCTTCGAAATTTATGTTTGTTAAAGGAATTTAGGATATTTAAATAATTCGTCAAAATCCTCTTCATTCTATATAAAAAAAAGTCTTAAGCTGATATGGTCGAAAAATAGTTATTTCGCGAATTGTTTTGAAAAAATATCTTTATTAAAGAACATGCTCAAACGTCTTTCTATCGTATTCCAAATATTTTATACAATGTTTATTAATCGTTCTTATAGCCGCCCCGAGTTGATTTCTTATTATTGTTTTGCAAATTGCTTTTATTTGTTCTTTTATGTCCTTTACAAAATGTTGAATATATGAGTACGCTGTATTATTCAGGATATCTCATAGAAGAAATCTAAACGATTCAAATCGGGCGAACTGTTATAAAAACTATTAGAAAAACAAATAATAACAGAGAAAAGGCATAAGAAGTACTCACTAGTATGTAAGTATTTACATTCTATGCGTTGATAGAGAGTTGATACCCGGGATGGCAAGAGAGATTCTCGCGGTGTATTTTGTGTATGGTACTGGCTGATTATTCTGTAACCAATTGACGAATAGCACATTAGTGCCGCAAATACGTGTGAGAAGAGACGTGCCTCTTCCTAATCAGTTTAATCAAACCTGTATTTCTTTCTAGTGCAGACGTTTCTTTCAAAATATCTCGCGAAACAATCGTTAACCGTCCACGTTACCCCAACACTTCTCTACGCGAAATGAAACAAGAATTCAATGCATACAATGAAAGAGGTACGTTACACTTTAAAAAAATAGTATGACTACAATATGTACGTGCATTATGGCACAGATAAAAAATCAGCAATCATGAATGTATGCGAGACACTGAATCATTTATTTTGGTCCCGTTACATTTGTCTCTAACTTCAACCAGAAGAAAAATATGATTTGTTTCAGTTGTATGAATCACCCTATGTGCACAGCAGATCACTTCAAAGAAGGATCTTCATTTAAACAAACTAACGTCATTAGTCTAGTGGGACATAGACGGTATTGTATGTATATTTTAAACTATTAGCATCTAAGACTATAATAACAGGAGATTTGTACAACCATCGATTAGAAAAATAATATATATATAATATACAAATGACACAAATTTTTTTAACGAGCTGCTTATATAACAGTATATTGTTAAATAGTTGCATACAGTGTGTTATGTTTAATGCGAAAGGTTAAACGTTTCCGGAATATTCGAACTATGAAAAAAATGTTCATACGATACTTGTTTGGTATGAAGAGGAATATTGTGCGGTTTAAATGATTTTTATATAATACTACATAGTTTGAGAGATTTCAAGGCGAAGTTAATTTTTTTAAATAAATCTATATTTTTTTCGCAGTGTTATAGGGGGTGGTGAAACAAGTTCAACGATATGCTACATTATGCCTTTCCATGTGGTAATGCCATAAATAAATTGGGTCCTGTTTTCATCGATGCGTATCTAATGGTGCCGGTTAGCGGAACGTCTCGTAACTTTACTACGTATTTTCTTGTACCATATTGTTTCAATTATTAGCCAAATATGTTTACAATGATAAATATGTTAATGCTCTAACAAACATAAAAAATTGAATATTATTTAGGACGATGTTAAAAATTTATGTTAATTTTCATTTTCTACTATTGAAAATAATTCTTTTCACTTACATTATTCTTCGACACATCCGTCGTCGTTGAAGATCCATTACAGCATTAACATTTTTTTCATAGCAAACATATTTGACTGGTATTTGAATTAATATGGTACGAGAAAATACGTGGTAAGGTTATATGACGTTCCGCTAACCGACACCATTCGATACGCGTCAACCAAAACTAGATTCCATTTATTTATGGCATTACGACATGGAATGACGTAATATGGCATATCGTTAAATTTATGTTAACACCCTCTATTATGTTGCGAATAAAAAATTATAGAATCTTACTTAAACAAATTAACTTGACCTTAAAATCTCACCTGCTACTGCACTCTTATAAAAATCATTCTTATTGTATAATGTTCTCTTTCATATTAAACAACTTTCGTACAAACAACTTTTTTATAGTTTCAATATCCCGCGAGATATTCAACCTTTCGCATTTAAACGTAAGAGCTCGTTTAACAGAAAGTAGCAAAGTTGCAATACGCATTTAAATTTATTAATTCAAATAGAATTCGAAAGTATGAATGTATAGATACCTATACCTGATCTGGGATTAACAGTATTACAGAATATTATATATTATTTTTATTAGCTTTTCAATTAGTCATATGTTACTTTAAATAGCAGTAAGCAGTTTTTATTAATATTAAATGTTGACTGCATTATAAAAGTAGAAGCACAACAATTTTGAAAATGTTGTCATTTCGGCTGCTACACATAGATATATTTTCACATACAGATATTTTTCCGCGTCGTTAAATTTCTACATACATATTTTTCAGTTACATACATATGTGCCTTGACTAGTCAATGCTGGCCATTGCCGACAATGTGTTTGTCTACGTATCCGTTATGAAATGTTCATAATCAAACGTCGGATATGTAATTATACGCGTTGACCTTTCAAGTAGAATTATAACATTTGGATCGGGCTTCGGCCTAAAATTTGCCACAATCGTCGTTGGCGATGATTATTCATGTGTTCTGGCATTAGATTTGATTTCCTTGCCAACTAAACGTTAAGTACACATTATATATAATACAATAATAACTCGTGTACTATAAAATCAAGTGTTGTGCTGAAATCATTTATTTGGATTTCCTCGAATAATATCAACAGAAAAAAGTATGAACATTATACGTGAAATCATTTTATACCATTACAAAAGCATGATACGTTTCTAAAAAACATGTCTTTTTCATGTCAATACTTTTATTACTCAATTTTCTCCAGTTTATATATTTTTAATTAGTCAACGTGTATACACTGTTTTTTAATCAATTGTGCATCAACGATGCGTTATCTATAAACGCGTATTTAAATGTTTCTCATGTGTTTAAACAATGGCGTGTAATATCGCTTGACGTTTAAAACGTACGCGCGTGCCGGAAGTTTTGACTCCGTAACTCGTCGGTCGTTTCAGATTGAAATTTAGATAAAACCGCACAACGTATATTTCTAAATATTTTGTTTGTAAATGAATAGATGACACAGTCAGTGGAAAGACACTTCGAACGCTTCCTTACACGAATAAAGAGACGGAGGTTAACGCATCTCAAAATACATTGTTTCGAAACATTTATCGAAAAATATAAAAACTACATAAATTTATTTAATTGCCTTTAAGTGTTCGTATTAGGTTAGAAGAATGATTTTTCTATATTTTTCTACAAGAATAGATTATATTAGGCCATATTTGTGTACATGAAATACCAGGTAAAATAAAATATTGTAGCATTCTGGTGAGGATAACTTCGTTGTTTACAATGTACGCATCAACCCACACAAGAAAAAGAATGTACTGTATGGCAGGTGTGCCGATTTCTGAGTCACAACTGCCAAGTTACATAGTCGCGAGACGGGAGAATTGTTGTTTCAAGAAGCGTTTCTCTTACCTCGTGGTATCCGCCAAATCTAATCTTGTCACTTGTCAATTGTGTTGAGTTGTGATACGAATCTGTCTGTACAAGTGCGAATCTTCCACCGTGTCGATTAATCGAATAAATAATAGAAGGCTGTTAAGAATACACTATACTACACACTGTTAAATGATGAATTATGAATATCGATAGACATTAATAGTACATAGTGGTTACAAACGAATTGGTTAAAATGGAAGAGGCAACAAAGGTTAACCTACAAACTAGTTTCGTGTCACAGTCGGTAAGAAGACGTTCGTCTTGTACGATAAGACTTGTTCACTTCGTATCACAACCGCATCCTTGCAGGTAGACAACACCTGGTAGGTATCTGTTTAACCAAGATCCATTTCACCTGACTTTCTTAATCAAATACGAATACGGATACGGATACGGATACGAATACGAATACGAATACGAATACGAATACGAATACGAATACGAATACGGATACGGATACGGATACGGATACGGATACGGATACGGATACGGATACGGATACGGATACGGATACGGATACGGATACGACTACGGATAGGAATAGAAATATATATAGAGTGAGTAGTCAGGATCAGTTGAAATGACATGAACGACAGTTTAGAACGTAACTACGAAACCATCGAAACGCGTGAGCAAACGTGTAACTAAATTAATAAATCAAATAGTTGATAGAACAGTCCCCTACATGGATGAGTAATCCTATAAATAAACGGACAACTGTCTAGAATACGTAAATAAGCGGATAGCGGACTAGTGAACGATTACGTTCATAAGCGAAGTGAATGGGAAGATATACAAGATAAGTAGATAAGTAGAGGAATACATGTATTGAGGCAAGCGGAGGAAACGAGAGAATGCGATAAGAAGGGACGAGTCGGAACCGAACTGTTGGACAGATGGAGGGGTGGCGTGGAAGAAGAAGGAGAAAGGAAAGCAGGCGGCAAGAAGCATTTTCCTTGGTTGCCGTGGCGTCGATATACATATCAGCAGTCGGCGAGAGAAGTTCAATGTGGCGGTAAAAGCGGACGGTAATGCAGATTGCGGGCTAAGTTTTAGACATTTCCTGTTACCATATTCCATTACAAACGTAGATTCTGCGTTTACCGGGTTCGCTCGCAACGCATCCATTCATTCCACCTTCGATCATTTTCCCCTACCAATGTCTTTCGATTCATTTCCTTATGCGAATTAACGTATTTGAAAATTGGAGTTACTAGTTGTTTATTTTTGTATCCGCCAATTTTACCGTACTCGATACTATTATCATGTTCACAATAAATTACCAACAGAAATCGCCAAGTATAATACGTGTTACGTATTTACGCATTTACGTATTTACATTCAATACTGCATTTATATAAGTATAGTAATAAGCAGAAAGGTAATTGAGTTTGTTTTAAGAAAATTGTGAACTTATATTTTTGACATAGACGAATGGTTCAACGGATTGATTATTTTACCATTAATTTCTCGAAGTAGAAATGTATGTTTGTATATAAAAACTACGTAGGACTCATTTAATGTTTGTTACAATACTACATTCGAGTATGCGTTGTATTTACATGTTGCGAAATATAAAATTTTATTAAAAATACCGACTACAACACTAACAGAGCCAAGTAAAGGATTTTCTTCAGTTGTTTAGACATTTAAGAGTTTGAAAAGTTACATAAATTGTGTATAACATTTAATCGTTATCGTGTCGATTATTAAATAAATTCTAACTACAGTAAAACGTAGCCGAGCTAAAACGAAAAGTATACGTCTATTAAGGCTGGTTACAACTTTGATAATACGTGTAATACTTTCTTTTATATCGACATGAATGATCGTTACGTTACTTATAATTATAAAGTCAGTAACATGCAAGTTAGATACAAAAAATAATCGTAAAAAAATATGAGCTACGATACCAGTTTCGTAGAGCAGAGTATGATATGGCCAAGATGGCCATCGACAGAATTGGTAAAACACTAGTAAACGATAGGAAGGGGCTACATGAGTTTTCGAGACTCGAAAAGGCTTCAGGAACGTGAAACGCGGGTCTGTTCATATGTGTTTAGTTCTCAAGGTTGGTAGGTAGGTATGTATAAACCTTCCATACAATGCGCGTAGTACCCACTTACTATCGAAAGGATCAATACGGGGGACATGCACCAGCAGCTTGCTTGCTCGCTTTCATGAATCTCCCTTGCCAAGACTGTAGGTCACCCAGCGATGTCGGATTACTTTTTCATCACGAAGAAAGTACTCCAGTTCTTTTCATTTACGTATCTTTCGCAAGAGTGTACGAACGATCATTTCAACATTTGCCGTTTTACGTAATCTATTCTATTCTTACGCATTGACCTGTAATAATTAACATCACAGACAAAACGAATGTTCGGGAATGTGATTATGTATCCGAGTATTATATATAATATTGCAGGAACTTCCACGAAATATAGATGAAACAGGCTGTACTTTACATGATCATGAAAAAATTGATTAATTACGAGAGACAATTATTTGCTTGTCTAATCGATGAACGAGTTAAAAGCTTTAGATCTCTACAATAGATCTCTGCAACTACAAATGATTCTTATTGTTAAGCTGATTTACTAAATGTTTCGGATCATTCAGTTTTAAAAGTACAGCTTACGTGTATTTTCGAATTAGAGCATCGGTTCTAGACGAATTCCCAAGCCTTTGTGGAGTAGAATTTGCTGGTAGCGAGATATTGAATTTCTTTGAAACGAGGTATAAACGGAGGTCAGTCAGGGGTGTAGTATGACTGTCCTTCACCCTCTGTGACTCACAGTATCCTGTAATCGGACCAGTTCGGCATGATTCGTGCGTGTTCGTAAGAGTAATAAACGAACTCAAAAACTAGTGCGTTCGTAGAAACTGTAATTTTTGTCAAAAACGAATAAAATATTTATCAAAGTTTTTCCATCCTCCTTATTCACCTTAAAACTTCTATACTCATGTTATTATTGAATTTAAATTTCGGCCGCTATTCAATATTGTTCCTAAATGAATGATTTTAAGTGTGACTCCTGTTCCGTATGTTTAATTTTATTGAACTAGTAAAACCGTTTAGGTACAAAATTAGGCATATTAATCAGGCAAGACACGATCTTATACGGCAAAGACATAGAAATAACAATAATTCAGAAAGTCGTAAAAAGTCGTAGGCAAATATAACGGAGCTTTCTTCAGGAAGGTTCAGGCTCTATTGTAATATAACTTTTTTTTTTAGGTGAAAAGAAAAAACATATACAATAGATCTTGTATTTTCTCTTATTACAGTTATAAAAAGTTAAATAAAATAATAAAACCAGTGTGTAATATTACTTTAGACCAGGTAGATAGTTACCAATACTAAAAAAAAAAAATTATATTCAATATGAAACAAGAAACTTATATTCAGTATCGTTTAAAAAATGTTGTGTTCTGAAATCAACAACTTTGAGATCGTATATCTTCAAGAAGATTACACAAGGAAGACCATTAGTGAATGAACATGCCCCGATGAATCATAAATGAAGTGCAATACTCAAATCTTTTAAATTACGAAAAAGAATGTTCACTTTTGGGTAGGATTTCAGTGGGTTAGGTCACTGTGCATCATATAAATGAAGAACAACAAGCGCGCATATATGCGCGTTCCAGCACGGAAGTGTTAAATCGCGGATGCTCGTAGAAAATCTAATTTTTAAGTAGAAACACGTATAAACGAGACAATTTCGCTGATTAAAAAGTGTTATGCGATAAAAATGAAATATAAATAACATAAATGTAAACGCCGTCTGGCATTTCATACATTTTAAGTACTATAAACTCATGAAGATTCCCAGTCTACCGATTATGAAGAATATACAACATTATGTAAAAAGTCGGTCAAGAAGACTAGCTGATTGAGCTTTAAATTCATACGAATTAAGGAATCTATACGTGACATAATGTATCGGACCACTCGTTTTAAGGCGGTTTACAAATTACCAAATTATTCAACAAAATGACTAAACATAAAAGTACGTCTAATGTAATATTATGTAACATTAATAAAGAATGTACACTTTACATGGAATATATTTCACATTAGGTAAACAGGTATTTCAACAGAAAAATAATAACTATTCTAAGAAAAACATTAATTTACAGCAAATTGCTTTTGAACACTGAAAAACAAATATGTTTAATAACATACCATGAAAAACTAATATTTTTTCACCTACTTATACTAAGAAATTTAACTATTTAACTCATTTCTCAAAAACATTTATTTAACTTTCACACATTATCAAACACAATAATACTTCGTGTTCAACGATCAATTTCTAATTAATATCCAGTTGTTGATAAGATTGTTTTCGATTGGTATCGCAGTATTTTTAATGGTGACCGATAGGATTAAGTTACAATCAGTAACATAAATATTCGTCCATCTATCGTATTTGCGTACGTACGCGTGAGAAGTATGAAAAGATATACAGAAAATTTAAGAAAAACATACAGAAATTGATCTTTATTAATACAAAATAACGTAACATTGTTTGAAGTTCGTAATTGCTGTATATTGTGAAAAATTAAATGAAGTTTCATATGGTATTGAAACATTTTAACGCAAAAACTTTCGTCTACTTACAAAGGAATTAAATTATTATTGTATGAAACAAAAGTTACATAAAACTAATGTTTAGTAGGGTACTCCTTAGATATAATTACAGTTTTTAAATCCTTGTCATTGATTTCATCCATTTTTCTATGACACCTGTCGATATTTTTTTCCATTCTTGTATGAATCGTTGTTTTTACTCTATAATCTTAGAGGGTGTTTTACAAATGTTGCTTTTTATTCATGTCTGGAAATTTCGACCATGTTACCAAATAATGAGGCATATTATAAAGTATCCATTCTTTATCGACTCCGAGTTTATGCTTCGGATCGTTATCTTGTTGAAATATGAAGTTGGTTTTTATGCCTAGTTTTTCAATACTTGGTA
Source organism: Nomia melanderi (assembly GCF_051020985.1). Lineage (NCBI taxonomy): Eukaryota > Metazoa > Arthropoda > Insecta > Hymenoptera > Halictidae > Nomia > Nomia melanderi. The sequence continues at coordinate 4,530,405 of NC_135009.1, forward strand.
TTATAACATAACATGATGCAAGCAGAGATGCTGCTCTAGTATATCTGCATCCAACGATTTACTGTACTCTCTATAATGTGATAACTATCAACATCAGTCGCTGACAGACAGCGACGCTCCCCCGTTGGTATTGAATTCTGTTTATAGTATTATTAGACTTATCAGTAAAAATTATATTTCCAAACGTTTTCTAGGTTAGAAACGTACTTTTTTACGAGTTCTAATTTCCTCTTCCGATATACAACGTTAATCAATGGTTCTTTTTACAACTAACACGACTTTTTAAACTGACCTCATGGAGGCAGTATCCTTTCCTATATTTTAGGTGAAGAGATACGGAAACCTGCTTAACAGCTTTCAATATACTGCTTTCACACGATTTGTCTGCAGTTTTGGTCTTCCGACTTGCAACTTATTTAAAATTATTTTGTTTTTCATAAACTTTTGTATACTGTATTGTACTATGAGTCATTTTCCTGCCAGATTTTTCTCTTCTCTAGAATTTTACAATAATTTTTCGTTGAAGCAGAGATGTTATACGTTTTTACGTTTAATTTTAGATTCTTTTTTTTTGTGTGATTGAAGTAACCTATATTGGTAATGAACAAAACATAATCAACCTCATCACATTCATTTGTGTTATGTTTCGTTCGTTTTCAAGCAGTTTACCCAACATAAATGTTTGCGGAGGAATATTTTTACATTAAAATTTTTTAATATGTTATGATACTTCATTTAAATTTCCACAATATACAATAGTTACGAATTGTAAAGAATTTTACATTATTTTTTATTAATGAAGATTGATTTTCATATTTTTTATTTAAATTTTCCATGCATGTTTTCCTACTTCTTATACGTATGCCAAGTGCAATAGGTGGACGAACACTTATGCTGCTGACTGAATTTGTTTTATGAAATATTCTGAGCTTCTATATTAGGTATTGCAACATTATAATGAAAATTTCTTGAAATATTAACAAATTACTTGAAACGAAATAGCGTAGTATTCCTGTTATCTCAACATAGAATCTCTCAATATGAGTGTCGCATGCATGCGTACGTTCGTATTTGCGTGTAGGATGTTTCAAAATACCTATATATTTTGTTAAAATTTATTAAATTTAGTAATATAATTTACTGATTAAACTATGATAAAACACATTAGAAAATATGTAGAACTCCTTTTCAAAAACTGTTTTTTATACTCTCAAAACATTTTAATATTCCTATTTTTAAGTTATAGTAGAGAAAATCTATCTTATCATCAACCTGAAGTATAAGTGATTTAATGGTAGAGCTATACCGCGATCAAATATGGAACTATTGTACAACAATATCAGTGGTATCAAACAAAGTCGTCCTATAAATGCAAATGGAAATGTGAGTTTTTCAATTGCTAGGCATTAAACTCGACGAGTTGAGTAGCATTAAAAAAAAAGAAATAAATAAATACATAGAATGGACAAAAGAATAAAGGGATGGAACTCGTCACTATGAAGCAGAACGAAAGAATAAATTTTTCGCATATTATGACACACCTTATTTTGTTCACTATTTTCCAGGAATGTTCACAGAAACAGGCGGGAAGGGAATAGGTTAACTGACCTGCGATATCTTGTTGGTACCTTAACGCTTAGAGTCGCGTTTTACCAATAAAAACTCGCAGAATAGCACTCATAGCCACGTTGGGAACATTTTTACAAATGCACGAAAAACAGGTGAAACAGAATAGTTACGCGTAACAAGAAATACAATTGCGTAGACCAACTGCGTAGTGCAATGAAATGCAAAGGAACGATTCTATGTTTGCAAGTAAGTAAAACTGATCGAATTCTCATTCGCGTGGCCGAATGCTTTGAACCGCTGCATTTTCAACGTTTCCGTCGTATCGCATTTCTGGACCGAGAAAAACATAATACCAATCTACATAAATACATATGTAATATCACCGTTCGCGTAATCGTTTCGAGTAAAACGTGTTTCACAGAAATACCTAAACAATAGTGCGTAACAAGAAAATTTTACAGATCAACATGAAAGATGAAAAATGATAGATGGAAGGCAAAAGACAAAAGAGGGAAGACAGAAGACGAAAGATGGAATATGGAAGATGGAAGATAAAAATTGTAAATTGAAAAATGTACGATAAAACGTGAAGGATGAAGAAAGAAAGATGAAGAATGAAGAATGAAGAATGAAGAATGAAGAATGAAGAATGAAGAATGAAGAATGAAGAATGAAAGATGAAAGATGAAAGATTTGAGATCAGCGAGCAAAGCAATACCTATTTACTTACTTATGTACTTCTCGTTGCACGAGAGATGAGCTTTGGGACGGCACGGGGGTAAGAGGGGGCTCTCGCTATGTGTTTTGTTCATAGTTTTGATTGGTTACCGCATTGACGAATAGCAAATTAGTATCGAAAATGAGAAGAAAACAGAATAGAACTGATAAATTAAATTCGCATTTTTTCCAGAAGTCGCCTCTTGTCAACGAAGTTGATCAAATAGTGTCGTCGCAAGAGCAACGATACCCATTTACGCATGAGCGCTGGAGGGAGGGGGGGATCGACGGAGCAGTCGGAACTGAACGGTCGCGGCATCGAGTCTTGTGTATAAATAGAAGGTATGCGACGCTATTGCATGCACGCTACTCGACTGCTTACGTGATAATGGATGGTTTTCGTATAGATTCGCGGCGTGGCGCAGCGCGGCACGGTACGGTTCTCTCTATATTACCGACACATTCTCACTTCTTTTTCGACTGGCCGGTCGTGCGGCGAAAATTCATCGAGCGATCCGAGTGTAGAGTTTAGCAAAATTTCATCTGATTACACATTAGCACGTTCGCTACCAGCGTTTATTTTAGTGATGGTCTCCTCAATTATAATATTTTTTTCAATCCAATAAATCTTCTAAACAAAATATTAAAACAATGAAACTAAAACGAGTTCCTAAATATAATGTCTTAGTTTATAATTTCTAATAACAATATCAATAGAAATTAATTTCTTTTTCGTTTGTAAAATATAGAATTATGGTCGTCACAAATATATGATGTTGACAGCGAACGTGTTAAGAGTAATGACTGAAATATTACTCTTGATTCAGTTGTAAGTTAGTACCTACAATTATTAAGGGGAGACATTGTAATCACCTAAATTTTAATTGTAGCTATGTAACTACAATTGATGATTAAGAAAAGATAATTTATAATTAAGTTAACTATTATATTTGAAACATAGGCAGTAACAAATAATCAGATCACATTTTGTACAAATTTGATATTCGACCAGTCCAAATATAGTATAGTCGAATTATTTCAGAAATTGTATTACTATAATGTCATTATATTCAATCATTTTGTATTATTAACTTTCAAAGGCGGTCGATTGTGATCCAAAATTTCAGATGTCGTTTAATTTTTTGATTAAGTATTTAGTCTTAACGTATCGTATATACAATAAACAGCAAAACCGAATGAATGATTAATGGTTTCGTGTATGTAATTCTTCATTTTACATAAAGAACGAAAAGCAAAAAATAATCATAACAATGATATTTTACATTGTTTAAAATAACATAAACAGTCGTCAAACATTTTGTACCTCTTTTTACTTATTAATAAAAATAAATATTCATTGACTCAGTTTTCCACTACATTTTCGGTAATATAGTTTTTTTAAATTTAGAATGTTTCATATTTTGTCCAAAGTCCTTTTGTTTTGTGAAATAGGTTAAGTCACTTCGCCGTTGATTCTATTAACTTTCTGCAATAATAATGATCGATTTTGTCCCACTGTTCAACAATTTTCTGCAACTCAACAATCGGTGGTGTGGTAGTTATACGCATCTTGTACTATTCTTTTCAAAAATATTCAAAAAATACGGGAGAAAATTAAAGGAACAAATAACTTCAAAAAAGTCTTAAAGGAAAAAATTATTCAAGTATAGAACTCTATTGAAATCAATTGAAAAACTAGTGCACAGTATGCCAGCACGATTAAAAATTAAATTGAAGCCAAAAGAGGTCCGACTATGTACTAATATAAAATAAGGCGAGTATAATTAATACCGTTCGAATACTTTTGTGACCCAGTTTCAGTACATTTTCCCAATGTTTGCTTAATAACATCTACAAATATTATCTGAATCGCTCCAAATTTTATCTTGATATTTCTACCTAATAGTATTTTCAATGTTACTTTTAGAACTTAAGTCTAACATGCATATTTTTAATTGTTAATGTTTCAACTGCAAGCGTTCGAATACTTTTGTGAGACATTGTATACAGAGTAAAGTTGTTCAGAGTGTTGTCCCTGACAACATACTCTAAGATCATTGAAATGGGGGGGGGGGGGGTATCAATATTTATCTATCTATCTCTTTGTAAATAATGACCAAAATGTCGAAATTTCTGTTACGAATATCTTGAAAATTGTAAGAAATTGCTAGTTAAGTCATTAAGAGAAGTTCTACAGAATTGTGGATTTAATAGCATATGTTAAGATCATTAAAATCAGAAGTGGTTCCCTTAATCTAAATATTTACCGACATTACACCAAGTAAAAAATGAAAAATAATAATTATCTGTAATTAGAAAAAATTTGATTTAGACGATATCCATGATAAAAATACTTATTTTGTAAGATTTGCAGTGTAAATCCAACGACAACAGCGAAATACGAATAAATGTAAATCTTATGTTATGTCATCTAAATAACATAAAACATTATGTATTATGTTTTACACGAACACATATGGGCTACTGCACGCGCACAAAATGCAATGGACAAGTGAAAATTGCTATTACGATATGTTTTCTAGATGATAATACGCAGTACCCACCTCGAAGTTAGTGTTGAACAAATTTGTTTCCAAAAAAATACAAGGTGTGGAATGTTCTGCCCATTCATCTGACCTAAATATAACAGAAAGTATTTCGACTGAATAGTTAAGAAATATATACATAAAAATAAGATATTTTAATAATTCAAATAAATTAAGAAAAGAAAATTACTGAGAGGTAAAAGAAGTTAGAAACAGAAGTCTGGTATACACAAATTTTTTAGCACAATATAAAAACGAGTAACTGTTTTGGACTGTTTCGCGGCGTGGTTTCAATTTACTTGAAATAAATCACAAGGTCCGAAGCTCGTTCGAAAAATTAATTTCGACGGAACGAGTTTGAAAGAGTGATGGAGAAAAACACGAGGGACGTGATTTCGCGGTGTGAATTTGTGTTTATTTTCAATGGTTACTGGTTGACTGTCGAACCAGTGGCGTTCTCGACTGCCGGAGGCGAAATAAAGTTTTTTTACAGATACGGAAAACGTTCCCAGCTAGGGGGTTACAATTTTTCTGGTAGGAGCGTTCAAGTGCAGAATTTTCTAAATGATGTATTTGGCCGTTGTAGAAACGGCCCAAAAGACACTTTTACTTTAGTCAATTAACCAGATTATAACCTATACATGATTTACAAAGTATGATACGTAATATTGAATATCTATATTTTAAATACAATAATATTGAACATATAGATAAAAAATTTGTGAATATATTTTAGTTGTCACGCTGTAAGCTATAGTCCGATGGAGAAAAGACTTCGCTTGTCCTACAAGTTATAATGTCAGAAAGGCCAGGAAACTGAAGGTTAGAATGAAGATGGCGACATTATGAGTTTTATTTTCTATCGTTACATCTCACTTCGTCGTATTCGGTGTCTCTTCCAGTTTCCCTGCCTCCCTCACTTTTTAGCTTTTAGGACAAGCGAAGTCTGTTTTCTCCATCGGATTATACCCTTAGTCATGTGACTAATCTGACAGCAACAGTAGGGATAATAGGAAAATCGCCGTAGGAGAGTATAAAGTGATAGTGAGGGTGTCGTAGTGAAAAGTCGTTCAGAATGACAATCTTGATAACATATTTCAAGGTTATTTACTAAGCTCTGGGTTAGGTTAGAAAAGGTTGTTTAGGACAATGACCTTGATAACATGTCTTAATGTCCTTGAAATCAGGGCCATTTTTAAATAATCACTATTATTTCTATGGTAACAGACAATACGGGTTTACCGATTTATTATTAAGTCATCCTATTGTGTTTGCCGTTTCGTATTATAGAAACTGTATTGTAACGATTAAACAGAGAAAGGAACAATCTTATCGTTATATTTTATATGCTGTAAGCCAATTTTGCAAAATTGAGTTATTTCAATTGATTCTCACGGACGTCTTTAAAATTATTAAAGATATAAAAACTAATTTGCAACGTATTAATTTATTGTTCCACATGAAAACATATGAAATTATTCAAATCAGAAACCATTAACCCCTTACCCTACAATATCATGTCACACTCGTGGTGAAGATTTCAAATAGAATTTAACAAACATAAATATTATTCAATTTGTTTAAATGCAAATTACATATTATTTCTCTGTTATCAATGATTATACCTTAGAGCACACGTTGACATAGAATAAGACTGGAATTTTTTCTTATTTCCAATAAATTATTAATAACAAAGTAAGTAGATCGTTCACAGTTCAGATAAAAATTATAGAGCAGGAGGTTAATTTAAGAGATATGGTTCTTCCAACGCTAATATATGATACTCATTGCAAAAATATGATGTTCACCGACTTAACCCATTGCACTGCGAATTCTTTTTATATTTTCTTTTTATTAATACTGCATTATTTGAAATATTGAGCTTGAAATATACTTCAAAGGGCAGCTAGATGAAGCAGTGCAAAGAATTTTTTTTACTAGTAATATTGTAAAAAGCGGAAAACAATTTAAAAAACATCAAGTGTGACTCCACATAGAAGTGCAAAAGGGTTGAAGTTAATCTTATAAAGTCTTTCAAATTAGTTCACCCTAAATACAGAAATCTATTGAGTATAAAAATTCAAGTACTTACTAAATTAATGAATTTCTCTTATGCTTAATAATGTGTTATTAAATTTAATGAATTTATCTTTGATTTATCGTCTACTAATCGACCGAGGAAAAATTAATAACATTACATTGTGTCATGCCCGAAAAGAAGCATTACACTTTTATTAATTTTTAATACCATGAATAATTTCCGAAATGTTCACCAAGATCGATTTAAATGATTCATAATCTATAAAAAGAAAAAATCGATAACGTATGACACGTTGATCGCCGAACAATTTTACTTAGATTTGCAAAGAATTTACTGATAAAAATTGTGTAAATTCAACTCACGGAAAGGCAATTATAATTTATTACAAAGGAAACACCTTTATATATTAAAATGTATTATAAAATGACGTAACGGTACATATGCTAAAGGATAAAGTTATTAATAAAGACAATTACAATTTCAAAAATACTAAATATTAAATTTAATTTTATTACAATTTCAGTATTCACCATTACCATGTATATCTATTGGCTGTATTTGTACCTACCACAGGTTACGATACCTTCGACATGTTTATTATTCTACAGTATTCTTATAAAAATACACATAACTAACTTATTGTTTTTCGAATATTTTGTAAAAAAATACGTACAGTTCGCCTCTTCCGAACGTAGCGCCGGCGCAGTATGGGGTATTTGCCTCCCAAAGATAGTAAAAAACATTTCCCAAATAAAATCGTGTGTATAAGGCTTGTTTAGTAGAATCTGGTATCGTTTTTAGTATTGTTGGAAAGAGAAGAGCATACTTTTTAATATAGAACAAAAATTGAGTGCTACTATTCATAATTGTAGTAGTGACAGCAATTTTTATTCAACATTGCTCGCGACGCGTCACGCAATCTTCGTATGTATCGGCATGGCATTCCCATTTTAAGTCTTGTTTAGTAGAATTCAGTGTCATGTTTGGTATCGGTTTTGGAAAAAACAAAGCATTTTTATATAGAATAAAAATCGGCTATTAATATCTGCAATTATGATAGTTATTGGAAATTCTATTTGGTATAAATAAAAATTTCTGCACCAATCACAGTTGCAGATAATAACATATAATTCTTATTCAGTATTAAAAAATAGATTGTTCCATTTCCACCAATACAAAAAACAATTCTGAACTCCAGCAAATGTGTTTCAAAATTCAAAAAAATTCACGCCCATCCAAAAAGCGCGTGACACACTATGAGCGACAGTGTGAATAAAAACTGCTGTAGCTATCCTAGTAGTAACTAGTAGCAACCAATTTTTGTTTTTTATTAAAGGTTAGGCTTTGCCCTTTCCAGTGATACCAAACGGAACACTGAACTTTAATAAACTCGTTTTTTAAATTGAGGATGAATATAAAAAGTGTTAAATAACGTATAATTAAACAAATCTTTATGATATGGACATGAAATTTGGTAATATTCAAATACATGCATAGTACACTTAATTCTACTTGAAATTATGTTTACTTGGAATTGTCTTTTGGAGGTTGGCTTATTTAAAGCTGTGCAATTGCGTTAATAATTAACAAATATGAACAAATTTGTGCCACATTATTTCCCAAATGTTTATTTAATTATGTGTATACTTTTCTTTTTTGGTTTTAGGGATATTTATGAAAAGGGACTTTTTACCGCATTTGAGAGGAAAATGCTCTATACTGCGCGTAAGATTTATAAGTGCACAGAAACAAGGGGACTCTTCCACTCATGATACTTGGGCAGCCTTGACTTTCGACATATGATCATTATTCACTAAAAAATATTTAAAACTTGAGCAGAGACTCAAAAGGCATTTGGAGAATTTATCAATTCGGGGCCTTCAGAATTCTATGCTAACGGAGTAGACAAACTTGCTTCGCGTTGACAAAAATGTATAGAATTGAATAGTTCCTCTTTCGATTAAAAATTTGCATTATAAATAAAGATATATTGTTTAAAAGTTGGAACACTAAAGCTGTAATTACGTTTGCACTCACCTAATACATGAACAATGCTAACTACCTCAACTGTAGCTAATGCAATGCAACCAAGTTCTTTGGACAATTTGATACTATGTAAGCATATGAAGCAAACCACCCGCATTTAGAAGTACATATATAGCTACTCACAACATATTGCCAGTTCCAACTATTAAACCCACAACCCGGAAACGGAAAACAGGAAGTTGTACAATACTAACAGTATCATCATATAAAGATGATTTACGTCGCAACGTGGAAGAATCTACATTCCTATATCAAGGAAATAGAATATAAGCAACGAAGCAAATTATCATCATGTAGCAATAGAAAATTTTCTGAAGGCTGTAAAGCATAATCATTATTAGGCGGTTCCAAAAAGCATCAAGTACATATGTGATTATTGTAAAATAAATCAAGTTATGACTATTCAAGTTATGACTGTTATAAAATGTTTCTATTAATGATTTAACTACAGTTTCATAACCTATTTTCCTCAAAAGTAACACAGTCACATATTAATTTCCGAATTTCCGTTAGTTTAAATTTACTTTCATCTAGGAAAAGTATAGAAGTCAAATGTTCTGAAACATCCACAATATTTACTGTTACACAGCGTACTTCGTATGAAATTTCTTAATTTTCATCATTTGATTTTTCCACTTATTAATACTCGGAGACTTTCTACATTAAAAAATAAGATGGGTATTCCATGTTCGTACCTTATCATCTAGGGTGCTAGTCTAATAAAATGAAAATTCCAGTTTATTTTCATTTTTGAATTAACCAGTGAACTGCATTTGACGAATATACACGTCATCTTAAAGCTTGAAATCATATTAATGCTTTCAGTGATGAATTATTTATTTTTTCAAAGAAACACGTAATTCTTCTTTGGTTTGTTTTGGTTTTTTGATTAAAATATACTCCAGATGCATTTGTTCTGTGTTAAATGAGTACACACTTCACTTTTTAATTTTATTGAGCGCAATCGAGAGATTTTTTCGAACTAAATTCTACAATCAACAGGTTAAAGTGGTTTCAAATTTTACAAAACTACATTAGACGTAGATATTTCATGTTTTTAGTGCGAATATAAACTGTAGCTAACAGTCATTAAATATACTCGTACAACTGACTATATTCTTATCTTTCCATAACTTGCTAGACTGTCAGATAGATATAAGAGATATTCGCATTATCTTTTCTGTTTATTAACCCTCTTGTTATGGCGAACTCTAATGCAAAATGTGAGCACGACAAGCGGTAGGCGTTCAACGGTGACCGATACTACGGAAAGCGAAACTTTTCAATGACGCGTCGTCGGTGCGTATCCTAGTGTCAACAATATAGGTACACCACCGCACCGCAACGATATCGGTTGCACGCCCAAAGGCGTTACCAGCATATATAGAACGAACTTTCAGTAAAACAGTTGACAACAGATAAATAACATTGTATAATTTATCATAATACTTAATAAAGTATAATAATACGGAAGATAAATGTTGTAGTTCGCCATCTTTCTGTAAATGGCATTTATTATGTATTGAAACGTTTAAAGAAACACATGGGTTCTTCACAGAACATTTCTTCTCATAACTCAACCTCTTGCCTTACAATATCGTGACAAACTCGTAGTGAAAATGTCTAATATGGCTTGATAAATATAAATATCGTTCAGTTCTTTTGAGTTCAAAAGAAACATTGTTTTTCTTGTGAACAGTTTGTTATAACTTGTATAGGGTAAATCTAAACATAGAAAGAGCATGGGATCTTTTGTTTTGCGAGTGCATGATTAACGGAAAATAGTTTTATCGAGTACAACTGTGAAATTAAATCGTAAGACAAGGGGTTAAACTAGAAACTTATGTACGCGTAACTTGCATTATATGCACGTGTGACTTATCTTAAGTGAAACCACTAGACTATATAAGAAAATAAAAATATTATTGTTATAGAAAGTATAAGATCATTTGAATAGAGTAAAATTTTGGTACAATGTTTTATTAAGTTTGTAAACATACTGTTGTACGTGCAAATTATACGCGCATCTCATTAATTTTAACTAACAATAAGTTTGCGATCGACTCCCTAAGTCTACATTCTGAACTCATCACGGTCAGGAAACAGGGTTCATCGAAATGTACTTTCGATGAAAATGCAATCATTGATTCGATTGCAAACTACTTCCTGTAATTGTCAAGTAGTACTCATTGTCATTACTTCAATTTCAATTGTAGATTAGCAACAGCTAACGATTACAGAAAATGATTTGTAATCGAATCAATGATTAAATTTTGATCACCTTCGGTAGTGTATAATCTGATTACACTTCACTGAATTTTAACAGTAAGGGCATCCAGATTTAATTCGAGAATTCGATTAGCGGTACATATTGTGGGACATGAAAAGATATACACTGCGCCACAAAATTAAAGAATTACTAAATTCTAGTAAAAAAATTGTCAGTCTGTGGATTTCTGTGCCTTTATAATAAAAAGTCGCATTAAAAGCTTCGCGTTTCTACCTTTTCCTGCAGTAAGCAATTTTTCTTACGATGTTTTTTCTTTATGTAATATGTAAGAAGGTAAATATACTTTTTAGTTTACAAAACAGTACAAATTCAAGCGTTCCTACAATGATTAAAAATTCGTTTAAGGGGACCTTACACTTTCTCGGGTCGAAAAAACCTACTTTTAGCAAGTATGCCATTGGAATATAATCTAATATTTTAATAATATTCTCTGCAAATTTCAGAGGAAAATTCAAAATATTTTCGAAGTTATAGCCGATTATAGTACTAAGTGTATGACAGGCTAAATCGATTGCACGGCATTTCGACCGTGTTAAATTAATTTATTAATTATAAATTAAATGAATTTAACAGAAAAAAAAAGAACTCTTGAGAACGAGGCGTATGAGGAGTTGGAAGCCATTTTGTATGCAGCAGGCATGGCTGATTTGCCAAAATATTAAACGCGTTTTTTTCAAAACAACATTTTTGTAATCGGCGTGTATAATAACTTAAAAACCATTTAACCAATCGGTCTGAAATTTTAATACGTTCTTCTACGCAACAATAGCTCCAGTATAAACTAGAATAAACAGGATTGGTTCATTTTTTCCTCAATTTTTAATGTTTCTTTTACGAAGAAAATGCTATTTTTGAGATCACCAACTTTGGAGGTCAACCATTTTGTGAATTTTTGGTTAAACAAAATAATGGTAGTCTATACTCGGGCCATAGTCATACTTTTTCTAAGAATAATGCTGTTCTTTTTCAGACGTTGCAGTGAGCTGCAATCGTGCACGCTAACAGATCAAAACTTTTAAAATTTCCTCCATGAGACTGCAAAAAACCCCTGTAAAATATCATTTATGAAATTATATACAATTTTTTTTTGTATTTGAAGATTTAAGATGTATGTCAACAAAATTACGGACTCAAGAAATGGTTTTTCGTTACTTTACGAGTCCCACAAAAATTGTCAAAATTTTCGACCAAAAAGTGTAAGGTCCCCTTAAGACTGAATCTACATACCGTGAATTTGAAAATTGGATTCTCTCCTGTACTATGATCTTTCAGAGCTTGATCTACGGTTTCTTTTCGCGGGTTTATTGAACTTTCAATGAAAAGTGTGCCGTAGCCATTAAAATAGCACTGAATATAAACACATACTAAATACACAAATTAAACACACACTCTAAATGCACGAATTACACACACAGTAAATCACACATTACATGTATACCACACATTGAAATACCGGTGACATACTTTTCATTAAAAGTTCAATAAGATGACAAAAAATATGTACATTTAGTGTTAGAGAATTATTGTAAAGGTGAGACCCTAATCTTCAAATTAACGGTGGTTTCAGCTTTGAAACGAATTTTTTAATGACCGTGAAAACGTTTGAATTCGTACAATTTTAGAAACGAAGTTACACGAAGGAAGAGCATCGTAGAAGAAAACTGCAATAGATATGATTATGCGCTCAAGTGATAAATATAAATCCGGATACTGTCGCGCGAGACGGAAGAAAAGGATACCAAGAAAATGGCGGAGAAGTAGGAAGCGATGTGTCGCACCCAACAAACAGAAGGCTGATGTGTGACGACAGGAGGCGGGCAGTCAGACGTCGGGCATTAGACGAACAGTGAGTAGACGATTATTACTAGACTACTGTAAAGTCACTGTTACTTTTATGGCCATCTTTTATGAAAATTCCTACAAAATTCAGAAGTAGGATTGTGACTGATTAAATGTGTTTAGTAGTTTATGAGACAGCAGCATTATTACGTCTGATCGTGTTTGTGGGTCCTCTGTGTTTGTATATCTCATTCGTTAAAAACGCTGACTATTATTGTGGATTCGCCTGTTCGGGTGTTTTGATTTATGTTTAGACTTTGAATTTTTATGAAAACCTTATGAACAATTATGTGTGACAGAATGAAGAATGTGAACCATTTATTGGTTAGTGAGTTGGAGGAAAAATTTCGTGACGGGGCTCTGTTACCGTCAGGCACAAATGTCGAATTAATAAACTGGCTCCTCACTATTTATCCTGATAGACAAATTGAAAGTGGAAGTAACGACGGAGCCATTGAGGGTTGGTCGCACAGTGGTGCCTTTCAACGAAAAGCTGGCCAAAATTCAATTTTCGAAGTATGCAGCAGCGTTTTTCTGATGTAGTAGATTTATTGTACATATACGCTTCAGTGAAGCCAATATCACTTAGAATTTTTAAATATACTGACTAGTTACTGAAAGACAGTGGAAAATTTTATCAGTCTCAAATCGCAGTGCTACATTTATGATATGCAGACAAACCTTGCGGGTATAAAAGTATAGCTCGCGGCTAGACCCGCCGTAGTTAAAAGATTAAGAAATTCTCTGCAATCGGGTGCGTCGAGTCGGAATTCGCCGGCGAATGTTAACATTAAGGCGATTGGTGAGATTTTAACAGTTCAGATGAAACCTTTAAATGATGGAGAGGGCAAGTTAAGTTGCTGCACGAAATATATGACTTGGACTATGGTCATGAATATCCTTACAGATTCGAAACTGAAAGGAAAGACAGCAGCGTGGTCGCACATAAAAGCTGAGCATTTACAATTAAACGTGGAAAGTTATGGAAACATTCTCTGATTATCTGCACAATAAATTAACGCTGGCTGACAGGCTGCCAATAGACGATGACGAATTAGTAGATTATACCATCGAAGGGATCACAGATAAACCGTCGCGTCAGCAAGCGAAACTTCAATAATGTAATGATGTCATGTCTCTTCTTGAAATTATTTGTACCATGCACTGAAAGATGACGACCTAACTGCCGTAAAACCTGAAATGGCACCGAGAACTAAAGGACAGCGCGCGTCGAAAAACAACGCCAACGAACGAGGTGCAAGACCGAAACTTACGATGCGTTGTTACAACTGTTCAAACCCGGATACGCAATAAGAGACTGTTACTCTTGCGGCGAACCTGGTCATCGAGTAGGAGACTGACCAAAAAAGCAGATACCGTCAGCATAGTACAACATTTGAACAATTTTGTAAAATCAGTGTGTACTGCGTACAGATGGCAAATCGAATGTGCAAACTGTATTTAGAAACTCTCTTGGATACAGATAGTTCGATAAGTTTGATCAAAGAGAGATTCACACTGATCTTTTTGCAAAGTAAAATCAGTATAGCGGATAGATTTTGTAGCATTAATAAATCTAAATCAGTTGTTACTGTAAGATAATCTTAGCGAAGGGAAAGTAGAACGCTGGTCGTCTGTGTTTCGGAATCAGTGTCTTCTTAAGGAAGAGCGTCCCCGAGTCTCGGGACGCAGTAAACAGCGAGAGCTATGTTGACAAGAAGGGGTCCTCCGGCTAAACAGTGCCCTTCGCAGGATATTCTTTCTATAACTTTCGAGGGAGTAATACTACAGTAAAAATATTACGATTCCAACCAGTTTTCGTCATTTTATTTTACGCCTACGAAACTTTAGTGTACATTACAAAGGAAGTACAGACTAATGTCACGATAGACGGCATAATTAAAGAGAACCTACGTCGTTCCGGATAATACAATGAAAATACTTGTAGTACTCGGTCGTGATGTTATGAAAATGTTTGGTAATTACTTAGTTTAGGGTGTTCCCCATTAAGAAACAGCAACACATTTGTCACAAGAAAACGTTGCTTACAATTACGTTCTCAACAACATATCCAGAAATCATCAAAATTGGCGGGGAACACCCCAAACTAAATAATTGCCAAATGTTTAATATATTGTTAATTAATAATGCAGAATACAGTATGTACAATGGCGTACGAAACCGCTATAGTGGCGTATACTAACTAAAAGATTAACGATCCGTATATTATACCAAAAGAACTAAGAAAATACCGACATTTGGTATCATATGTCGAAGATTTCCAATAATCGCAGAGATGATATCAAGGCGTGTAGGAGCTCAAAAACATGAGGCCTTGATTATCTGAGAAAAGCAAGCATGTGGGTGAAGTTTCGGCCAATCACGAAATTCGAAATTAAGTATATTTTGTATGTGTGTGATTTATGATATATCAATGTATATCTAGAGAATTTTCAGTCGCAATGATCTAAATGAGAACCTAACATATAGAGAATTTTAACGATAATAATAATAACAAACATTTTTAATACATCATAGTGAAAAGAACAAGGTAGAGCAAACAAAGTTTATATTACCTATTGTTTGTTAAATAGTCAGATTCTTATTGTGAACTTATACTGTAACTAATATTACCGATCAGTGCAGATACCTTAACACTCGGTACAGAACAGCTCAATGCAGAAGCGCCCTGTGTGATCGGAACGAAAGTAGAAGTAGCAGGTAGCACTGTATATGGCAACTCTTTCGTGTATAGTGGTTACGCAAGACAAGTGTACTTATGAAATGTATTTTTATAAATTTGGTTATATGCGTCATTTATAAACTTCAGCATAAATATAAATAAATTTTTTCGATTGCAGATTTGTGCTCATAGGTCAACATGAACTTATTTCTCTGGGCGCATACACGTGCCCATAGTACTCAAAAGGTTAAAGGATTATTCCCATTTGGGGTTGTTGACCTTTAACGATTTGCAAATTATAAAATTGTCAAATTGTTTATAGATGAATGGTTTTACTATTTTATGCGCGTTTCTACATGTTTCAAAATAACACACTGTAATTTTCATGTTTGTTTTAAGTTTGTGCAAATATATGGCTAAATAAATTGAACGTGATTATAAGTTTAATATTTTTGGTTCCCTTTGTGTAACTCAACTATTAAATAATTGAGTCAAACATTAAAATTAAATTCACTAAGGGGAAAAAATGTTTTCTCATTAGTCAAAGTCAGCCATGATGTACTTCATCACACACATGTATGTCTCATACCAATGTAAAAATGAGTCGGATAATACACATTATATTAAGCGCATGCGCGATCTTTTAATCAACCGGAATCCGTCTATAAAACCTGCATTTTATCATCAACTAACTAAATACAGGTCAAAACTAACAAGCTTCATAACTCTCGATAGAATTGCCGAATCATACTCATTGATACATAAAATATACCTGTGATTGTGATCTATTTGAAGACATAAAAATTATCTTTGAACCATTTACGAGCAATTTTTTCTTCACCATGAAATATTTGAATCTAGTCATCATTTGATTGTATGTAATTTTATTTTTTTATTGAAATTGCGAATTGGGCGTTTTTCTCCAGAAGAAATACCCAATTTTTATTTGTTCTCTCGCGAATGTAATAATGGCAGATCATAAAGTGCGAGGACGCAGTCAAGCTTTATTCGATCGGGAACTAGACAATACTATTAATAGATTGGACTCTTGTAGTATAACAGCATTATCGACTGATGAGTACGGAGTAAAAAAAAAAAACAAAAAAAAACAATGCAATGTATCATGCATCGAACTATGTTGTAAAATTTATCATACTTGTGAAACTTTCTAACATGTTATGTATGTACATATATCATATGCACATACTAATAAAAAATTGTCTTAAAAAAAATAAACGCGATTTTCTTAACCTTTGATAATTTATTCTGATTAGTTAACACCAGAACAATATGAAACACTTAATTTTAATGAAAAAAAAATCTGGAAATCAACGAGTTAACTAAAATTTAATTTTAAAGTCTAAAAAAATGTGAAAGATTAATTACATAATGTCAAAAATACTATTGCATATATCTCGAAATCCGGAGCCAAGCGGCAGAAACATGTACTATAGAAAAAAGTTCTTTGAAATGATGATCAACACAATTCAAAGTTATTAAAATTGGCCAGGAATATATATAGACAGATATAGTGTCATGAAAGTAAATACACAGAGCAATAAAGGTTTGAAAAATATTAGTAATTTAAATAATCAAAATTTGAACTTATATCACTATGATTTTCCGTCTGGTTGAATCTAGTTGAACTTCTGTTTAATTAAATATCGTAAAAGCGCCAGTAGTTGACCACTTAAGAAAAATTTTCCGTGTGAATAATAGTAAACGCTTGCTCGTTTATTAAATATAGGGAATCTGTGCGTGAACATGCTGTTTGAACTTCTTACATTATATAACAAGGCGAACATTTTTGAAATAGTTGTATTATTCAAATTTTATAGACATTTTTGAACATTCAATATTTGCATTAGAAGTTGACTATACTTGAAAACGAAAAAAACTAGTAATTAACCATATGTTAGTTAGTAGTTGACCACGTATAATAAAACCAAAAACATTAAAGGTGATTACTTTAATATGTGAAATGAAAAAAAATTAATTCTATATAAAATCTACTTCAAGAACGGAGAAAATATTTCGAGATTTGCTGGATCTGGTAGGCTCATTAATATTTTTAGTATTTTCCCAGGAAAATATTCACCTTTACATACAAATATTACATATTCATTTTCTGTCCTTTTAGTAGGTAGACATTTATTGTTGTGCAACAATTCATTTCCTTCCCTAGACTCTTCGTTATCTTCAGTTTCTACATAATCGGAAATACCCAAGTAAGTGCACTTTAATATTTTGTTGATTTTAATAGTATTGCCTAAGTAGTTACTTAATAAATTTAAACTCCATTAAATTGAGTCAATAACTGACCATAGTTTCAGTCAATAGTCGACTATGTGGTCGTATACTAA
The DNA here is from genome assembly GCF_051020985.1 of Nomia melanderi. Taxonomy (NCBI): domain Eukaryota; kingdom Metazoa; phylum Arthropoda; class Insecta; order Hymenoptera; family Halictidae; genus Nomia; species Nomia melanderi. Next base: position 4,548,499 of record NC_135009.1, read on the forward strand.
AATGCGTTATACTTCAAAATCGAGAGTTCTGTTCTTTACTTCTGGCGAAATTACATGTAAAGTAGCTATCAGTAATTGATCACACGTGTCACCTTCTAAAAATAATAAGAATGACAAGATTTAATAGTTAACCGTATTGTCAGTAATATTCTTTGAGGTTCAGACAACAAAAACATGACATTTATTAAGTATAAAATAAAATGGTATGGAATAAAAAGTATAGAATTAAAAGTTAAAAGCTTAAGTATTTCTTACCGTTAATTATACACCGTTTCTTCGTCAATTAAATAAATCATTAGTTTTCATGATAAAAGTGTTTCGGAGATGAGCGGTAGATGCTGTAGCATGTCTATCGCGCCTTTATCGAAAGATTATAACTTTTAAAAACCTTATTTTTCACGTTTTCCTGACAAATGGTCAACTACTGATACCAGGTCAATTACTGGTGCCTTTATCTTACTCCTACATTTATTCTGCTCTGAAAAAATGAAAGTTGTGCTAAATAAACTTCCTAGAAATCTGAAGGCAGTGTGTTGTTTGAGTATAGTGTGTAATTTCTACTAAAAGATTTTACCACGACAATGATACTTCAAGTATTAAGCAAAAATCGAATTTTTTTTTACGCTGCTAAGTCACTCTTCACGAACTCTACACCTACCCAGAATCGATCCCACTTCCTGGACTCAGCTAACTTCACTAGATTTGCCACCATTAAAGGCTCAATGGAAAATTCATCAAACCGCCCAAGTAATTCTAAGCATTCGCCCTTCTCTAGCAAAACTAAAATTACTCGTCGTCCACCAATCTATGTCAGGCTGGCTATTGGTGAGCTAATAAACTTCACTAAAATTCCATATTTATTCTCTCCCAGCTGACAGAACACTCCTTACAATGCTAAAAGAATTTCCTAAAATTGAGGAGGCTATTATTATTGACGAGTTAACCAAACATAATCTAAAACCACTAGTCATATCGCTGCTACACCCAGTACTTTAGATGCCAAGCTTTTGTATGTGTCCGGGCAAATTGTTTTAAAGCTCAGAAAAATGTTAAATGTGGATAGCACCACTATACCGAGAAATGTCTTAAGGCTCCTGAGATTCTCCCAAATGTGCAAACTGCAGTGGTGAGCATACCGCAAATTACTCAAAATAACCTACGGTGCTTAAATATCTTGAAAAGAGAACTCTTTTGGTAAACCGACTCAATCGCTCGGCTGAATCTCCTATTCTATTAACACTAAACTTACCGAGCAGTTAAACTGACTTTCTGAAAAACCTCTATAGAAACTTCAAGAGCGTATCTATCGAAATTTTAATTGATTTATAATTCAGTTTGCGTATTGCTGAATAATTTCCCTAATAATTTCTCAGAAAAACATCTGTTATCTTTTTGATCATTGTAAAATAAAGAAATCAGAAATGGGTCAGTTTGACCGTCTGGTAGTTTTAGCGTTAAACAACCACTTCTCTAACTATGGAGTGTAGGGTGAAACCTACAATAGTGTAAATAAACTAACTTCAAGTCCTGAGTCGTCTAGAGTCGCTTTTTCAATGCCATTACCCATCAGTTCGGCTGCGACAAATTCAGAAAATGATTCCATGTTAGCTCAGCACGTAAGCAATATCTTGGAAGAGATAAACGCTCGATTCGACGTATAGAGGATATTTGTTATAAAATCTACGAAATCAAACCATGACAAGTTCATGACTTTCGTAATACTTTCCAAAGATATTGACTTGATATTCAAATAATGGGTCTAGTTTCTTTCAATTTCATGACAGAATGCGCGTTAAAACTTGCTTAAGAACTAGTAATCTCGAATTACTCCACGTACCACGTGCCAAAACCTAAAAATGACCACCGCGTAGGTGTAGTTCTTGTTATCCATAACAATATTAGATATTTTCCTATTCTATTTCATTTGCGATCTTCGTTTACGCGAATCAGCTAACAACAAGGGCAGTCGAAACCGAGGCGTCAACGTTCGTCGCGAGTGGACGTGTCCCCTTGCTGAACTTGTTCCTTCAATTCGCAGGACATCGAAGCTATCGAAAACGAAGTTACAAGAAATTCTAAAGTAGTATTTGGAGAAAAAAGAGACTGTACAAATTGTTCAATTATTATATTCGTCGGATTCGGCCCCATGAGTTTTAGAAATAAATAAAATAGATAAATAAAAAGAATATATTATACTTTTGAAGTGTCGAAGGTGTTCATAGAATATGACGAATGCTCTAAGCAGTAGCCTAGCTATATAATTTGAAAACATTTTTAGAACAGATGTGTGCATGTACACGACCATGTACACGCGTTGGTCTCTAATTGTAAGTTAACATAATTGCCCCATATTGAGGGTACAACGCACACTATGTATATAAGCAATTGTGAGAAGTATCCCTTTATAAAACATGTTGTAAAAACTTTGCACTAAAATCAAAATTTCTTTTTTCGTGTATTGATCACCTTGAATACAAATTTATATTTCGAAAATATAACATGTATTATTGTTTTAAGGAGCAAAATATAATCGAAAGAACAAATTATTATAGATACTATTCCATTCTTAATAGAATTAATATTAATAATGCGTACCATGACACGTATAAAACAATTTGCTATGAAAATTCAAATTTAAAAGTTCACGGGCACATGAGCAAAGAAAACATTTTTACAATATTTTTGCAACTTTCATTATTCGAATACGGTAAAGTAGTGCATGGTTAAACTTTAAAGATTCGAAATCTAGCATTAAAATTTTCGTAAGCAAGGTGGCATTTTTGATTTAACAATTATTTAAGCACGGTTTGATAATATAAAAGAATAGTCATTCGCAAATAAAACAAGATAGATGCAGTGCGTCAAATATAGACAATCAAGTCTCGGAATCCCTGTATAGAGATAGCACAGACAGCAAAGATAATAGCAATAAATTACTGGAATTTTTCCAATCAAAATGGGACCAAACATGATTTAAAGTGGACCAGTTTTATCGGCTTACTGAAAATAACAAAACTAAACGTACCTACGTTTACTACAAACACATAAAACTAGTCTCATTTACGATATGTTTCAACTAATTTTATTCGAAAGAATTTCAATAATTCATTAGTACTACGCTTGAAGAGGTAAGACTAAAATGGTCTTACCTCTGAAATTGAAAGTTTCTTTATCCCATAATCACTTTTTACGCTCGTGATACCAGTTCAAAGTGTCTACATCCTTTCTCCTCAGTGTATTCATTCTATTTTCTTATCAACTGAGATCAGATTGCATTAAGCTCAAAACAGTAAATGGTAAGTAGAAGAAGAGCGATGTTGTATCTATGAAATTTAACCGAACATCACTACAGTTTGCAAGGAAGTGTGTGAAATTCATAGTTAATCGGTAATATCATTCATGACATAAAGTTCTCTTTAGAAGAAGAATATGAACCGCATAATATTGGGACTGAATTAAGGACAACAAATACTCGGCTAAAAGAAAGAGAAAAAGGTACAACAAGTTACTAGTGACATGACGAAGCGTCATAAGTGCCTCTTTCAGATTTATCGTAAATATATACGCGGTTTGTCCCCGATAATAATTTATTCCTGTAAATAAAACATTCTCGCATAAAACTTAAAAAAGTAAAAGAACGTTCAAACAATAAGATCGGGGTAAGAAATAGACGAATATTAATCCGTTTGAAACAGTATCATCCTTCCTGTATTGCGGGTAGTCCTATTACCACTACAACTAACACTACTACTACTATTACTGTTGCTACCACTACTATTAGTACTGTTAATATTATCAGTATCATCATTACTATTAAAATTCTCAAGGTCCTTGAACAGAAAGAAAACATTGCACGAGTGATGTACATTATATTCCAAGGTTGTGTTTGTATACAACATCACGTACTACGCAATTAAATAAGTTTTCCTCTACTTGTATTCATCGTTGTCGATCTGTAACTTTTGTACTTCACATGCTCTAAAGATTAGGTAATAAACGATATTTGTGCAGATATGGTGAAAACAAGAAGAAAAAAAGAAGAGAATGTAACGACGAGAGCGCATACATAAACACATCTGTGTATGTACTTAAAAATATAGCTCACCCTTGCTCCGAGAAAGCGGGCCTCCAATAACTCCTGCTTCCTTGGGTCCAGGGTGGCCTGAAAGTGCTCCATCTTGACGCCAGCGCCTGGAACGACGAATAAAAATGAATTAAATTTTGTCTTGGTCAACTTAAACATGCTCACTGTATAACGTTAAATTAATAATGTTTACCACTGAATTCAAGAACATAAATTTATCATTTGCAAATAAAATATTGCGTGAATATAATAATTTTAGGATTTGAACAGTGCGACAATAAAATTAGCTATTTAAAAAGATCAAACAATTTGATTAATCCTTTGTGGTTCTCTATCGGTTTGGATATTCTATTTGATTATGATAATTATAAACGTAGCTCAAAAATATATGATATTTATTTCTAGTTTCGTAACTGTATTATATATAAACACAACCTACATACGTAATGATGAACGGCGATCATTAAACTGGAGAACTACTGCCTCAACCCCTCACAGTCCTATATCGAAACAAATTCGATATTCAATTTTATTCCAATAGTTTAATATTTTACTAATTTCTCATAAAATTCTTCCTAATGTAATAATTATATAGGTCATACAGATCTACAGTGTAAAACAAGTATGTTCAATAAATACGGGGATATTTGAACGAAATAAAACGGACATACTGTATATACTATATAGAAAAGACACTATATATTTGCTAGATGCTGAAGCTATGATGATACTAACATGTAAGTGTACATGAATGCGTGGTCATAAATTAAAAAGGCATCAGAATTAGTGAAGTTCGTTCCTTAAAAACCCAAAAACAAATTTTTATAAATATCCCAGAAATTAAAGCCGAGTGGCGGAAACATAGTATATAGAAAGATGTTCAAACAATATAGTCAACAATATAGTTCAAGGTCATCCAAACTGGCAAGGAATCGCTGATGTAAATAATTACCGCTTTGTCAATGCAAAATATGTTTATATTGATACAGACTTTAAAACTTGTGATATATAAAAAAAACCGATTAAACTCGACGATGTGAAGAGTACTTCTGTGACTCGCTGTAGCTTAAATTCCATTCCAATTAACCAAGGTACTGGATATTAATAATAGTATCGACTGTTAGGAAAATTACTGCGTCATTAAATCGAAGGCTGACTGGATTATTTATTCAGAATGTCCAAAATGGCTTCATAAAACATGAAACATGTACCGTGTATAATAATGTGTGTAATGATTGTGAAGGAAAGAAAAAAAAATAATTAAATTTTGAAAAGCCGAATTTTTTCCTTCAAATAAAATATTAAAATTGACAAATTGAAATGGAACATTAAAAATGTTTCAAAATACGGCATCACTACTGGAAGAACAGCACCTCTCCTAACAAAATGGCATTTTAATTTTCAATGTTTCGAAGATAATGGGTTAAAATTTTTATTCATTCGAATACCTGTTGTAATATAAAATGTACAAATTATGATATCTACCCCTGATAAAATGTTCTATTGCAAAATTTAAATTTCATTACAATTTTTCTTGAAGTTTGGCACCCCTCCTACAATTACCCTGTAAGAAGAAAGACGTTACTTGCCGAATGTATTAGATTCGTTTCACGTTTGGTCTTTACATGCGTTTATCAGAAACTGTACGATCAATTTCACTGTACAAATACGGTAGCCAACATTGGACCGTTAGTCTGCGGTTGCAGCGGCGGCAGCGTCGATCGAATGATCGGTGGAGTGACCATATTTGTGGCAGTAGCTGTGGCTGGCTGATGGCAACCAATCAAATTTCTACATGCATTAACTATAGTAAATATAATTTTCGAATGTCGCAAGTATCGTAGTGATCTATAACAGTTCGAAGAGAGAATTCATAATGTTATTCTGACTACAACAAACAAAAAGGATAATGAAGATAAAACTTCATTAACGCGATTTTGTCTACAATTGACCTTGAGACGGTTAAGTTCGCGACAGGGTAGGTCAGAAAGTCAATAACAGCTTTCTACTACGTAATAGATACTATCAAGCATATACAACATAAAATTAAAATGGTAATAATTGATCGAAAAGATTACCAGACAGGGTTATACAGAATAAAACCAAAATCTATTGCGGATTATAAGAGAAAGATAGATTCTCCAAATTATGTCGACATGGTTTTAACAGCAATCAATCCCTCAAGGAAAAGTGTAAAATGGTATAAAAACATTTTTTCGTAAGTTAACGATATAACGAAGAAACTTTTCAAAACTCGGCATCAGAACACGAAGAAACTAATGAACACTGAGACGCCATTTTATAACAATGCAAAAATTTACATGTCTTGAAAATACGGTAATGAATATTAATTGTTAACGCTTGCGAAGAATGTAAATCGCCTTCCTGATTTTTTAAAACAAGTTATAAAAAGCAGACACCGCCCACTGACCTGTTACAGCTGGAGAGACATCGCCAGTAACTCGGAAACGTGCTAATTATTTGACACGTATACCGGGGTTGAGCCCCTTGCGAGACCCTTCGTAAACCCGTGAAATAATGTCATATTAAAGACAAAAGAAGTTGTAATATTTAAAAATAGGTTTTGAATTCCGATTAGAAATTTACACTCATAAAAAAAAGATAACATACCCGTTAAGAATGCCAACAAAGCAATCCATGTATGGGTTGGCAGTGAACGCAACAAGGCGTCATTCCGGTATTACGTTCTTTTGTATTAAGATTGTGCGTTGTTCTCAGTATAGCGTCGGCATTACGATAAAATAATCCTAACAATACACGTTTAATTTCTCATGTTACAATTACAGTACTATGTAAAAATTACTTTATTATATGTATAAATATTACTTGTATACATTGGCGTTTTTCCAAGAAATGTTGATAAAAATCGTAAGAGATGTTATTGATGTAATCGATGTAGTTTAAGATGGACTGCAGAGTAGTGCACGAGATATGTTCTGATTAAAAGCATTCGAAAAATATTCAGTGAAAAAGTTTCGATGTTACCTAGATGTTTGAAGCACTTTGTTTTACTTTTCGATTAAAACATTAAACAAGATAATTACAGTACTGGATTCTACATTCCGTCAGCTGTATTCCTGACACTTAAGTTATTTTTTTATCCCACGCAAAACTGTAAATTTTAAATGAGTTTCTTAATTATGATGAGCAAGGCAAAACAGAACACTAATACAGGAGCCATGGGAGTGCCTTGATATGTGCTTTGTTTATAGTTTTAATTGGTTATGTGCAATCATATTGATGTATAGCAAATTAAATTCGAAGATAAGATAAAAACTGACCAATTGGATTGTACCAGTGCGAAAAAAGAGGATGACACATTTATTTGTGATTTTTATCCCTAAAATCATATATATTTATAGGTTATTTATATGAGCTGACAATTACATATATTCAACTAGCAATTTTGATTCAGTAGAAATAAGAATTTTGTATTTTCATGTGATTTTACACTAGTGTTCCGTTTTATCCTACCATTTTTGCGAAGCGGATATATCAGTACCTTTAGAAAATCGTATTTTCCTTTGTAACTAAATAGTTTTAATAAAAAGATATTTTATTTCCTTATAGCCAAAGCTCTATTTAAGACTTCCAAAAAAGATTTCGTGCATTTATTGTTCCAAATGTAGAGTCATACTAAAACCTTTATACATATATATGTAAAATTTTCACCGCTATTTCTCAGATATTTCCGTTAAATTATTAGAGAAGTTGTGAAACAAAAGTTGGCCAGTAGAAAGTTGATGACAAATTACAGTAATGCAAGCTGGTAAAAAGTTGTTCATTTAATAAAGAAACAAGATTGTAACAATTTTTTGTAATGAGAATGTGTATTTATTTAATTATAATCGATGCAGCTTTGTATTCATTATAAAAAGAATTAGGGTATTTACGACAAAAATCAATTAATTTAGAAATTTTGGCCTTTTTCCCGAACTTCCATGTACTCAAAACACTGTGCGCGGGTCCGACTGTATTCTTGAAATATACTATTGTTATATTTTATAAAACCAACGTAGTCTTATTATTCACGGAAAACAGCAGTATGATAAGACAAAACGTAGAAGGAAAGAAATTCTAAGCGTGTATGATGAACGATTTATAGTCAGACAAATTTGAATGAATCCAAGAATTAGTATATATAAACTAACAACAGAAATATCACCGACGATTAACAAAACAATATTTATGAAACCGTCCATAGGGTACTATACAATAAAGGCTATCATGGTTGTATAACAAGAAATATGCCACACCTTTCGAAATTAAATAGAATTAAGCGTTTAGAATTCTACAATGCTCAGGGATGCATGGCAACAAGTGGAATTGGTGAAATGGAATTTATTGTAGCTACAATAGACAAAATAAAATATCTTGATATTTAAAATAAACTCGGAAATTTTCAATCTAAAATTACACATTAAACATTCATCCTATATTAATAAGAAATTATTAATAATGTATTTAAATTCAAAATTAAATATTTACGTTTTCCAATAAAACAGATGCGAAAAAGGAAATTGCCGAAATATGGACAAGTATTTCGCATTTTACAACAGAAAAATTAATAAAATCTAGGCCTAGATGTTTAAAAGCAATTACAGACGCAAATGAATATGGAACGAAGTGTTAAGAGAAGGATTATTATATATTTTTGCATAATTTTATTTTTTCTACGCTCAATTTTGTGACACCAAAATAAGTGTATTTTTATAATGTTCGCTAAATTTATATGAATAATTTATTTTGTTTAACATTTTTGATGAAAGTAACGCATGTGGAATATCTCTCCAATTTTTATAAGATTGACAAATGTTGGTAGAAAAGCATATTTTGAACAACTTTTTCCTCCGACAAAAGTGTCACTGTACTTTAGTTTCCAAGATAATCGCGATAACTTTTGCTACCACTACATGGAATTCGACACACGTGAGCGTGCTGTGAGAGAACACAAGCATAACCGTGTGTTCTCCGCTTCGGTGGCGGCTTCCATCAATGAGCCATTGATCTTCTCGGGTTACGTGCACTCTCTCCGACAAAAGTTTCAATAGTTTTGCACGTTCCTTCGTACATACAGAAATGAGTTTTACTTAAGTAATAAAGACTGATACGAGTGAAGCTAATTTTTATACGATGTGGGGCTGAAAAAGCTCTTTTACTTTATAATTTCTAAGCTAGAACTTTTGTGGAGGAGAGTAATTGTTAGTGAAATCGGCGAAGGTCGAAAGTCGAAGCGACGCACAGTGGTCTGTTTCGGCAATCTAGCCGCACAAAAGTCCAAATTGATGTATAACTCATCAAAACAAAAGAAAATTGAACTTTATTGAAAACGTATTAATACTCGAACATATTCTTCACAAATAAGAAAATTTCTGTTAAAAGAAATGAATAGGCAAAAGCTCGTCACTGTTAAAATAAGAAAACCCGAAATAATACCGGTAAATATAGATTGAAATATACCGGTATTATAGTATTTCAGTTTTATATTTTGTTGTTATAAAAATGATTTACCCTCGACCGGACACTGTAAAGTCGGAGGAACAATTTTTTTTTTAAATACACGTTTTTTATCTGTTCTTATCAACTTAATATCTGATACGCTCTGCATTGCAAAGTCAGAATATATTTATAATTCCAAATTTATATTTATTTATATATATTTTTTGATGTTATAAAAATTATCATTAATTTTCTATATTTTCACTTTCGGTCGACTTTTGTAAGACCGTTGGAACATTTGTTGTAATTTAAACGCCTTTATTTCGGTTTCTATAAATGTTATGAAGATACAACCGAAAAATACCGCTACCATACCGGTGTCTCACATTTTTATAGGTAGTAGAGCTCTGCTGAAGGTAGGCATGAAAACCAATATTCTATATGTGAAATATAGTAATTGAAATCAATGTAGGCCGAAATGTCGGCACTTCATAGTAGTTACTTACAATAAGGGTCTTTCATAACTGTTTCAATCAGGCTCTTTATATAACGGTCATTAATAGTTATTTTCCGGCCCGTTACAAGCTCTGATTTCGTATAAATTCGATAGATAAGATAGGCCCGTGTTAATACGGGATATGGAAAATCGGACAGAAGATGGAAACCGTGTATACGCAGGTACAATCATTAAGAGATTAATTATATAGTATCTATAATTACATAGATAAATCGTTTCAAATTAGAAACAAACAATCGGATATACGAAATATTAAAATGAAATATTAAAATACCACTGTATTTCTATATTTTAATCATAGTGTATTCATTCAAATGTCGCAATACCATTTTTACTGTTTTTGGTAAAGTTGCATAAAGACCATTCCCTTGTCGATTTCGTTGATTGTTCAATATATCGTAGGAACCGGAATTTGAAATAACTTTTTTCTGTGACAAAAAGGTCAGTCTTCTTCGGTTTTCGAGATAATCGCGAAAATTCCACAGAAATGTGGAATCCAATCAGTTGTGTTTATAGACGGTTTAAGTAGGAAAGGCAAAACGTTTCATTTGGAACTCGCTGAGATACCAACCCAAGCTGACGTCCCGTGTATCCTTAGAATTATCAAGGACATATGTATATGTATATGATAGCGCTAGGTTCTTCTATGGAGAACAAAATAAATTTATAGAAGGAATGCACTATCAAGAAAAAAACGGCAAGTGAACTGTGTTGAGCAAGGCGGCTCAAAAAGTGCTGAAAGGAAGTTAGTACATACTTTTATCACTGAAAGAACAAAAAGGATCTGGAAACAAATCCTGTTGGACTATGTCTATCACACGACATCCTCATGATGCGTGCAATGATAAGTATGTGTAAGGAAATTGGGCGTTCAGCGGAAAGGAATTGCTAAAGAAACTAACCGAAAAACATTCATCTCCACCATCCGTAGAAAGCTTTTGCGACACAGACAAGGGCAAAATGATAAGGTTCCGAATCCTGGACTAAAGTCCAGAAGTCGTGCTAGCTTTCTTTACGTTTTTCCTAGCGTAATTACACTGAATTGAATCTAACATATTGCGAGCTAACATAATTAAAACCGCAGTTTTATCCAATGGAGAAAGATCAGAAAACTGAAATTTATGAATCATAAATTATCCAAAATTTTATCTTAAATGTTTATAAACTCTGACTTGACTTTAAAAAAAAGGTATCAACAAATACCAGCGAGACTTTTTGTATATGCATTCAGAGGACATTTACACTAGATGTACGGAAAGCATCAATTTGAGAGATACTGATTACTTTAAATATTATTTAGCAATAGTTTAAGTTGATTTTGATTCGTGTAATTGTGCGAATACGCATTGCAATACTCTGGTTTTGGAGATACAATTTTCAAGATTTATATAGATGAACATAGATTTTTCTAGGAACAATAGAATACAGTGTAGAATAAACGTCCATAAATCTAGTGTTAAGCTTTATAGTCGTGTTACATTTATTTGTACATACTTGCACGAACTGAAAAAAAGTTGAAATAATTGGTTAAGGTGTCTGGTATTCAAACTTCTAGCATAAACTTATAAGACTTTACTGATGTGCATAATTGACGTTTATGTATACAATGAAATTATATGTTATATATACATAATAATTCGATTTTCCTCATTGAAACGTATACATGTACATACAGGATATTTAGAAATTAAGGCGCACAAATAAAGAACGGGCGAATACAACCCACTAATCTGCGTAAAAAAACCGATGAACATGGGTTGAAATTTCAATGGTATTCGAGTTAAAAATAGGTTTTATTTTAAAAAGAATATGTGACGACCAAATTGAGAACACCGAATTATCTTAAAATGTATTAGTGATACGCACAAATATGTTAGACAAAAATCACAGGGTGTCGAATACTCTGCACCTCCTCCACAAACGCTTTTACTTTGTAATTGACAAAAATGCTTCCAGTTTGACAATGGCTTTTTTAATAAAAACTAAAAAAGATTGAGCTTTTTGTAAGGTACTTTTTTTAATTTTAAATGAAATGGGTTTTATGGGGACAAAAATGACACAATTGTACAGTATATCTGTTTTGTTCGTGTAAATCTGTTGCAATTATCTTAGAAACTATAAGGTTGCAAAACTTTTGTCACGTGAAAAAGTTGATCAACACACCAATTTCTACACATTTGTCAATTTCTCGCAAATCGAGAGTAAAGCCACCCAGCAGCAACATTATCAGCAATAAAAACAACTTAATGATTATATAACTTTTTAGGCCTACCCCAACTGATTTCTCGTTTTAGTGATAAAATGAAGTCTTCTAAACAAAAATTATAGTAAAATAGCTAGAATTAGGAAACAGCATTAAACTGTAGTTTTACCAAAAAGGTGTGAAATAAAAGATTTTAGGTGTTTTAGGTAAAATTTAGTTTATTTAAAGAAAAAAACAAGATTGTCACAATGTTTTAAATGAAAATGTGTATTTTTTAATTTTGCAATCGATGCAAGTTTGTATTCCTCAAAAAACAGTATTAGGATATTTAAATAGAAAACTTGATTTTGAAGTTATGATTTTTTGCCAAACTTCTGTATACTCGAAACATTGTGCAACAACTCCGCTCAACAGGACGCTCGGCTTCAAACCGTCCCACCCGTAAAGAGTTATCTCCTCAACTGTCGAGCCCGTGACACTCACGGGCTGGCTCGATGTACATTGGGTGCTCAGCCCGTGACACTCACGGGCAGGTTCACACGCGTAGTCTGGCTAAATATGTGAACATCTATATTGTTTTTAATTTTAATTAAAAGCGTTTATTAGTAACACAATAAATAACAAGAGCAATCAGCACACAATGATTGATAGGTAACGTATAAATATACGACATGTTTTTGATGCTTTTATTTACATGTAATTACTAATTTGCATTAGATAGTAAAAAGATTAAGCACTATAAGGACAATTTCTTCAATTTAAGTCGACAGTTAAGGAATTAATAAAAAGAAATAATTACTAGTAGACCTTCATGACTGGTACGTACTACGGCGACTAGTGCCCGATGACAGTGGTCGCTCCAGTTATTAAGTTAGACTTATAGTGGCAGTGGTTAATAACTCGCACACTGAGCGAGGTGATCCCTTCATTCAGTGCGCGGCAGGTAAACTGCGTCAAAAACAGCTTGAGTATCAGTCTTCTGAACTGGTGGGCTGTTAGAAAGTGGAGTCGGCGCCATCAACAATCAAACTTCATGGGACCTGTCACCCCCGGGGAGTAGGTTGGTAACCCTTCGGGATCCGTCGATTAGCCCTGATCCTAATCGCACGCCTATGGGGGTCGTGTTGTGATGGCTTAATGTTATGTACAGCATGTTAAATCAAATTTCATTCTGTCCAGGCGGAGTGTGCTTCGTCAACGACGTCGATGTTCGGCAAGAGCCCGGAGATGTTAGTATTGCAGCAAGGGATAAACAGTCGAGGATAAAGACGTTTTTCCTGTTGACATTCCCAGGAAAAACTAATGATCTTGCGAGAGTAGAGATCGGTACGCAAAACACCGATCCTCTTCAAAAACTCAAACCTCTCTTGTGCTAGCCTTAAGACTGCCTTAAGAACAGTCTTGAAGTAACCCCGACACGAAGAATTTGCGTCACCCGTCGTTATAAAAATTGTATCTGTATGAACGAGAACTTGTCTCATCAAAGTGAAAAACGCTATCTATATAAAAGTTGGAAACGAATACACGTCATTGTTAATGCAACTTCCGTAATGTCGTCTACCACACCGTGTCATTTCTTACAATTGAGGTAAGCGAACCGTGCACTCCACTGCTACGGTCGACAATTCGTACCAGTTGTATGTGAAATTTCAAAGCCTTAATTTTAGTATACTAAGACATTTTTAAAGAATTTAATATACTTAGAAATTTGAAAGCCTTAATTATAGTATACTTAAGTGTCGATAGAAAGAACAACAACCTTAAAAAGTCTGAGTAAAGGGGCAGCTTTTCTGCAGTATTCGCGGCTGTTATACCTCAGACTAAAAGCTTATAGGGTATATAGATGCTTCCGTTCAGATTAAGAACGAATTAACTCACCATTTTTTAGTTTTCAAATTACCTGGTAGTGATGAAGATGATACAGATTTTACTGATATATTTCAGATTGATATACCGCGCTCGGTTCGTCCACTTAATAGAATTCAGAGCCTAAAAAAGGAAGATAATAACATCGAACGTTGTCTTGAATACTTGCATAGCAGTCTTAAACCTGATTAGGAATCATGGTGTAATAAAATTAAACGATATTACGCGTTCATCTTCCAACAAATGAAACGGTTTAACTCTAGTGACAAGAAGATCATCGTTACTTTGACTCTTCAACGCGAGTATCTTACTCGTTATTTACGCAACAGAGAGTTTGACTTGTGTGTTAAGACTTCCATAACTGTTGGAGAATCCAAGGAGCTTAACAGGAGTATTAGCACTTCTGATGTTACAAAGTTTAGAAGAGCATCAACCGTGGATGACCTGCTAGTTGTATTGTTTTGTGACGATCCAAACTTGGTTCTTCAGTCTACGCTTTCGTTTGCGTCTGATGAATCAACGCGATCGCAGTAGATCACTGAGACGAACATAGAACACACGTTACTACGAATAGAGGTAGTAGTTGGTGTGACAATAAATGAATTTTTACAATTCACTATATGCACTATGAATCATGTTAAAAGACTATCAAATATTTGTCAGTGTCTTTGTGGTTGCTCAATATCCGAGGCAACAGCGTTACTTTTACATAAGTGCCGATTTAGTAACTGGTTACTACTTATCACATTTGTAGTAGTGAAAACAGAACATTTTTTCTGTTACTTGTAACTGATGAGTTACTTCAAGAAATATCAAATCAAACAAATTTATATACATTAAAAATACTATTTCAAAATCAATCAGATCAATAGAAGTATTGGGTTCTTACTTTTCAAGAGAAGATTAACATTAAAACTACTCTATAGAAACTCCAAGAGTACACCTATCGAATTTAATTGATTTATAATTCAGTTTGCGTATAGCTAAATCAATTTCTTTAATAATTACTCAAAGAAATATCTGTTATCTTTTTAATCTTTGCAAAATGAAGAAATCAGGAATGGGTCATTTCGACCCGTCTGGTAGTTCTAGTGTTAAGTCACTTTCTGGTTGTCTTCTTTGGAGGGGAATAGTACACGTAATGTCTCGCAACGTGACGTGAACCACTTGGGATACTCCTACGAATGATGTACTTCAAGAAGTCGGCTTACATGAATGCCTTCATAAATTACAAGTGATTATTGATACACTGAATTAAAATGTTATGAAATATTAATACGAAACCATTTCGAAGTCATATCAGCTTTAGACAATATATCAAACAGAAGAGGCATAAGAATGGTTTTAAAATATTTAAATTATTCTCTAAATAAGGGTATACTCACAATTTTAAAATATACGCTAACAAGAAGTCAAATGTACAGAAGGTGACTCCTACACATGTTCTTATGTCACTTTCTGAAAATATACTAGGAATTACACAATATTTGCCGATAATTGGTATACAAATCTGGATTTGGCACAAAAATTAATTGCAACATAATAATACATATCTAGTAGAAACGAATCGTTCAAATTGTCATAGTTTAAACAAAGGAGTTATGAGAAAAAAATTAAAATGAGGAGAAAGTTTTACAAAGGAACATATAATGCTGGACAAAAATATAAGACACTTTGGATATATATTCTATATATCATATATTTGAAAGAAAAAAATGTACATTTTATACATCCTATGTCTTATATACCATCTTTAGAATGTGTATACAAAATGTTAAGTTTGAAGGACACATATTGTTGAAGCTGCAGAAAAAAATGTCAACAATCTGACTTTGGTTGGACAAAAGTATAAGACAATAATACAAAAAGATACCAATTTGACTACACGGACAACCTCTCATTCTATCACTAATATCACTTATTAAACAACAACCAACGAACAATTATATTTATTAACTGAACGATCAAATAAATTACTAATAACCTTTGTTGTTGATGCAACGTTAAGCCACAAAAAAAGAGAAAAACAGAACGCCGTACACCGATGCCTGATACAGTTGAGTCAGTGCATCATTTGGGTCTATTCTTCAGTGTAATCTTAGCTGCAGTGCCAAACGTATGCTAATTCAATTGACTTCATGTTTTTGTATCCCTTCGTAATTTTTTAAATGTCAAAAAGACAATGTGAAAAATCAGTTAAGAAAATTCGTAACGTGGTGACTTTAAGAAAGAAATTAAAAATTACAAAAAGGATAGAAAGTGGTGGTTTTACACTTGTAGGGGAAGATTTAAAATTACCCGATACTACAGTATTGGTAATACGAAGTAATATGTTGGACAAAAGTTATAATGTATGAATTGCTACATATCACGGTGTTTGAACGTTAGGTGACTATGGAACGTGCTGCAGAGATCATATTACAATTTTTAAATTAAACCTTATGCTTATTTGTTATTTTACATTTTTGTATCCGACAATCAGACGTGTTCAAAACACTGCAAATTAATTTTTTTCTACGCTCTCCCGTGACACCTCAATGTCAACAGATTCCTCGTACTGGCTTAGTCACGTAACGCAGAACGGAAGCAAAACAAAATAGGACGAAGTGAAATATAACGATAAAGAATGAACCTTGAGATGTAGTGAAGCGAGTGAGACATCTGTATATACCCATAAGGACGCACGCGAGAGTAAAAGAATGCAAGAACATCGATTAGCTGGTGCACCGAGTGCAATGACTGCGTTCTCAGCTGTGAATCCACGACTCGATCGGTAAACCATGTCGTTCACATTTTCAGTCCAACAAGATATAATGTAACAAGAAAGGACTCTCAATATCGCGTTCCCTTGCTTTTCCATGACAGTCACACTGTCTATCGGTTACTATCATTTCCGGCGAACCGTCAACTTTGGATATTCATATCTTAGCAACGGTTTATGCGAAAAAAATTAATTTGTAGTGTTTTGAAAACATCTAAACGTCAGCTATAAAAATATAAAATAGGAATTATATACATACAATGGGGCTCCGAGTTACGTTTTTTCGTAATTATATTGTCTTCGCGTAATGCGGTAGTCAATCGTTTTAACCAATACTTCTTGCTCTACGTGTTTAGTTTTAACAGAATCAGTCTGAAACTTACTCGAGTAAAGACTTCGTCGTAAGAGAGATTAATTTTATAACGTTTTTATGGGCAAATTTCAGATTATATAATTTACACACAGTTTAAGAACTTATAGAAATATATATAGTAAACATAAGATACATAAGTGCAATTAATCGAGAATTGAGACCATTATTTATGTACTGACACCACACGCGTCAGATGTTCTCATCCTTCAATTATATTGTTAAAAAAGAAAATACTAATGGAATGCAAGGATCTAAGATTAACTAAAATATAAATTTTTCGAAAACAATTGTGAGGACATTTCTTAAAGATAAAGAACATATTTTAATGGCAATAAAAGGTCATCCGATAAATACATATACAGATATGTATGTTCGCATACATGCATACATGTCTATCCTGTACACTTCGACTTACGTCCTTTGCGACTTACATGGCCCAATCTAGAACCAATTAGGGCGTAAGTCTGGGCCCCACTGTATGTATTACTATCGGCAGAGAAATGACGGCACTTGTTTTTTGCGGCGAGAAATCAGGGGAGCGAGGGGACTTTTCCACTCACGATGTTCGGAGCTACTATCTGTACAGGTAATTGATATCTACACAAGTGTTGATCTAGCGGAAAAATGTATTGCAATGCACACACATTTAATGGGTAACGAAATATCGGTGAGGAAATCAACAAGAAGTTCAATGTCTCAAAAATTAAAACGTGGAGAAGTTATTGCTCGAGAAAATAGAGAAGGTATAACATTCTTAAAATCAAAGGGCAAGAGAGATGTATTGATGCTTTCTACAAAAAATTCAGCAAAAATGATTACTGTATATAAAAAATCTTATTCGTATGAAAGACTAAAAATAATTGTGGAATACAATTTACGAATATCTTCAGTTGATTTATCTGACCAAATGATAGGTAGTTTCGCCACTGCGTAAAACTGTAAAGTGATACAGGAAATCAATAGTAGAACTGTTATTAAATACATGTATTGTAAACGCAATAGTATTATTCAAACAGGGAACTCGCAAAAATATTGAAATTTCCGATTTTAGAATGAAAGTAGCTATGTATTTAACGAAATGTTGTGATAATTGAATTGAGGTTTGCATTTTTCCACGTAAAAGCTTGCTAAGAAAACCACGCTATGAATTTTAAAAATGCTAGGAAAAGCTAGAATTGTGCAATGATTTTGTAAACTATGTTATGAAAAAATAAACTGGTGGCATATTGTAAACACTGCACTGTTTTACCTTTTCTTTGTTTAGAGTCTTAATACGACACATCGCAATGTGAGCGCATAATAGGCATGTATATATTTTATATATAAATAAAACTGTTTTTACATGCTCTATACTGCATTCATGTCTTCACACCATTGTAGTAACGATTGAAAAATTTATAAGTATTGACATTTACTTTAATTATGCACTTCCACTAATCTTGGCGTTGCCGGTCACTGGTGGCCCCCACGGTGCTACCGTCAAATTGAGTGCCGGTCACCGGTGATCCCTATAGCATTCAACGTGTTAATGACGATGGTCAAGTACACGTTTGACCGCGCCGACTTCGAAGTGTCTCCCAAAGGAAAGGTTTATTACGGTTGGTATTGTTCCGCGAGTCAACGATAGGAACCAAACGGTCGAAACCCTCATTCTGTACGGTGAAACTGACCGCGAAACATTCGCAAATAGCATTTACTAATGATCTCGTAGTCAGATGTGGCAATACAGAAAAAAAAGAACATACGCTTACTCGATTTAATATTCGGATACCATGGTATATGTACACTTCGCGACAAAATGATAGGACACCCCCAGATTTTTGGTGTTTTATAAGTTTAATTCAATATACAAAAATTTTATATACATTAATACAAAAGTATCCTTTCTTTAGTAACTTATGAAAAGGTCAGCCATTGTTTACACTCCTTTCTTTTAACTTTATCGTTTTGTATGAAAAACATGTACGACAAAATGATAGGACAGGTTTGGTAATTTATATGAAAACTTTAATTATTGCTCTATATACTCATTTTAAACATAGTTATGGAATTTTCTGGTTTGTGATGGGTTAAAGCACATACTCTTTTTACAGATGTATGAAATTAATCATTTTATTTTTTAATTAATTCCATTGTCGAATAAATATTCGGCCACGTAACATTAGATAACATTTATCTGCTATATACAAGTATACCTAAAAAATGACAATAATCTTAATACAATACTTTGTTAGATGTCCCAAACGGCTAACTGCATGTTGCACACATGTGATGACATATTTGAAATGATTTTAATTAAATAATTTTGAGTGACAGATGAGCGCTCTTCTATTAAAAATAAATTTAATTCTTCTTTTGTTCTTATGGGCTTATCTTTATGTGTCTTCCGCATGTTACGGTCCCAATGGAGCCTGTACATTCTCTATTGGGTTCGAATCCGGTGATTAATGGAAGAGGGTGTAGTACTTTTGGACAGTTGTTTATATTATTATATTATTACATATATTTTTGCACTATTTGTGCTGTATGTTTCAGGTTATTGTCTGGATAAAATTTTGAACTGTCACAATTACCCATATTTATAGCACTTTTTAGGAAATGCTCCTTTAAACTGTCTAAGTACTTGTGTTTATCTAAAATATCATCAATAAAAACTAATTCTCCTCCACCATCAGTTGAAATATAACCCCAATCCATCAAATTTCTAGCACCGTATTTCCCCATCACTTTAATATTGTTTATTATTAAATCCTGATTTAGTTTACGTCATACTAATTTTTCGTCTTTTACAACCCGAAACATAAAACTGACTTTCATCCGTAAAAATCACATCATTTCACCATGATTGTTCTTTAAAAATAAATTCTTTGCCGAATGTTTGCTTGAAAGTATAATAGTTGCTAACAGAAAAATATTTAATTTGAATTCAAAAGAATTCAGTTATGTATATGTTTGTCACATTCTGTTTGAAATCTTCACCACGAGTCTGACACGTTATTATAAGGCAAAGGGTTAAGCATAAATTTCGGTTCTATCTGAGAGCACAGAGTCTTGTCAACGTACGAGTTCAGTTGCATGTAATAATTGTCTAGCAATTTTCCGGTACTGAACGAAAGTTGCTCTTAGTTCATTAGAGAGTTTCATTACTTACAAGAGCAGACACACAAGAGTAAAATTTTCAAATCGAACATTACTATTTCACGTTTCAGTCAGATTCAACTATAGTCAGTGTGGCCAGATCGGGGAAATTAAGGGGAATACAGTTACTCCCTCCTTGGCATTACCCGTGCATTCTGCGGTGTTTGCGGGGGTTGTTGGGAGATGCTCGCTGACAAGGAATGAAATCGTAGAAGGGGTAAGGCGGAGTAGGGGAAAAAGGTGATTTAGCCTTTTTTTGGCTTTACCGATCTACACCATCCGATGGAGCCTTTGTGTAGTGGATGGAGGCCCGTCCGTTGCCTCACGCATTTTCGGCTCTAGTGTGCGATTGGTTAAAACGGTCACACACTAATTTCATCGCGTCAGCAACGTACACAGCGAAAGGGCTCTTCTTGCCTCTGTGCCATCTCTCATGCCTACACATCAGCGGCTACATCACATTTTCGTCAATGTGTACGGCAGCACTCTCGAGGGGTGCTTCGCGGTGTGTAAAAAATGACACCGAAAATTTTGGTTATATCTTGCTTATAAAGTGCACTGATTTTTTAAATGAAATATTAAGTTACATTCAAGTTTTTGGTGACGTTTATATATATTTTGATATTATTTCTTTATGTTTTCGCTGCACCGCGGCGTGTACTGCTATTCTTTGTCACATGTCTCACAGAAAATGTTTCTTTTACAAAAATTACGTGTGTACTAAAAATGGTACATGTGGCACTAAACGTGGTAACTGTACCGCGAACCGGACAAATGACCAGTTTTAAAATTTGATTAATAATTCTGCGTTTTCTTTCGTTATTTAACTTATATCAATTCCCACATTATCCGATTAATTGGTTTTTCAATTGTTGTCTTTCTTTTTGTTTCTATTTTAACTAAGAAAAATTTGACATCGAACTTGTTTACCATTGTTTTCTAGCCATATATTTGACTGGTTACAGTAGGAATAGGTATATTGTACAAAATGTCGGTACGATTAGTATTTATACGTTACGCGTTATAAAAAATCGTGCTGTACAAAACTGTTCTGGTCTAACACGAGTAATATAAAGTAATATGTTTCAAACGATTGTTAGCACAGGTTAGTGTTATATAATACATAAAAGTTATTTTATGTGTTGTTTTATGCTAATTGGTAACAGCGAAGGAAATAATGTAATGCTCAACTAAACTTTACCTGGGTTTTGAATGCGAAAAATGTCTGCATTTTATCACATATGTATTACGTTGTAGAAGGAATCGCGTTATATGAATACAGTTGTCACAATATTTTCGGCGTGCTATAACAATTCGCGTTATATTGTAGAAACTCGCGCTGTACAGGAATCTACTGTATAATGTTTATATTACAACATTGCATGCTGTCTTTAAATAGAATAATACATGACCGGCCAAGTGACGTAGCTCCTTTTGCTACTTTTACCATTCAATTACCAAGGTAAAATGAAACGGTTTTTTTTAAATCGTAATAACGAAATATGTGAAACAATACACGCATGAAACCCTTTTTGGAAATTTTAATTAGACCTCTGTCTATAAGAAAATAAAAGATTCTTTTAATCAGAAATATTTAGTTACGAAGAGAAATACTATTTTTCAAAAATTCTGAAATATCCACTTCGTTAAAATAGTAACGAAAACAGAATACCCATTTAAAGTCATGCAAAAATAAAAAATCTTTATTTCTACCGAGGGAAATAATCAACTGATATAAATAAACTATAGATATATGTTATGTTATAAACAAAAATCATAAATGAATGTGTCACGGTTTTCTGCACTGATGTAATTTTCATTGGACCACTCCCGATATTTCATATACTATTCAATTCTTCTTCTGTTTTTTGAGTAAATATAAAGTCCATTACAAAACATGCATCAGTAGAAGATTTTTCTGAATTTATGTTGTCTTCCTTTTTATTTTCATTCTGGAAATACTTTCCTCTTTTTACTTTTCTATGTTTTGCTGATTTAGAGGCGCCATTTTCACCGATCAGCTCGAGTACTGCTACATAAGCAGGTGACATTAAACAAATAAAATAAATCGTACAGCATCAATTCGCGATTGAAACATAACTATGTACTCCGTATTGTTCACGAGATGAGTCCTAAACGGAATGCAAGTTTAATTAGTCAGCTTTTATCTTTCTCATCTCATTTTCGATACTAAGTAATTTGCTTTTCGTCAATAGGGTTATACGCACCCAATCAAAACTATGGACAAAACACATAGCGAGAATTCCCTCTTGTCCCTACGACAGCCATCCAAGAAAATCGGGATTCTTTATTCCATTGTAAGTAGAATTAGGAAAGAAGAAATTACGTGTCGTGTCGCTACACGAGCCAGTCATAAACGCAGGTATAATTAGGCCCTAAACAAACGGTCCTTCAATCTTCCGCCTGCAACAGGCTATAGTTCCTGAAAATAGACATTTTAAATATGGAGAAAGTTGATCGTTTTGGAAGACGATATCCGGACCCCGAGTTTGTGCAGACCTTGGGTCTTAGATTTACAAGCACACATCACCATGGCAGGCAGTCAAGTATTACATACGTGACTGAGCACTCCTACACTGCTGTCATGGTGCAGGGCGTTGACGTAAACAACCAATCAGATTGCGCCTTTTTTTCTAACAGCTTTTCACATTAACGCCACCGATACATTAGGAAAACACTGAAAGTATCAGTTCATCTTAAGTCATTGCACGAGCAGATTCTGCATAATCACATTAAAGTCTAATGCATTACACCATCCTAGTGAGTCGATTATTTCTCCCTGATAAAACAAAATTGTCTCCATCGCTATTAACCCCTTGCCTTATAACAACGTGCTAGACTCGTGGTGAAGATTTTTAACATGATTTATCAAACATAAATATTACTCAATTCATTTGAATTCAAAGTAAACATTATTCTTCTGTAATCAATTATTACATTTAAATGGAAACACAAGCACAACATATGTCTATAATTTTTCTCTTTTTCCAAGAAATTATTAATGACAAAGTAGCCGTATCGATCAGAGTTAAGAAAGAAATCATAGGGCAAGGGGTTAATTTCGTGTTGGAGGTGGAAATACAAGAACGATTGGTTCAAATCGCTATCGCGAAATCTTGTCCACGCTACAATAACATGATTGTATACACTTTCTTAAATCGAAGGAGGACTGAATTCCAATCATTACATTAAGATTTTGTAGACATCACTTTTAATAAGTATAAGGAAATGTTTCAGAACAAGGGATCCTTTTCCAGTAAAACGATCTTAATACGTTCGCTATCAGCATCGCGTGTTTGTGACGATTAATATTCCATATTTTGTGAAGAGAAAAGTAAATTACTTTTATGTATATTTTTATCCGACGATGAAATGGATAGCTAATTATTAATATCACCTGACGTTAATATTATAAAACCTGTATAGTTTTATATAAAACAATAACTAGTGAAATACTCAGACACGCCAAATTCTGCCTATAAACTGTGACAACAAGAGAAATTCCCGACGAGTTTTTAATTAATTTATTAAACAGCATCTCTAGAAGAGTATAAACTGTTATAAAAGCCAAAAATGACTACATTGAGTACGTACTAAGAAACAGAAAAATTAGCTGTACTTTACTTTGGGACACCATTTTTAAAACTCTTTTTATATATATCAATAGTATTTGATGAGAAAAGATTGACTATTAAAATGTATATAAATAATAGTTTTACAAAAATGGTGTAAAAGAAAAGAAAACAAGTGGTTAATAGATAATTGCCATATTAAAAGTATTATACTTATATTTTTATTTCAAAGGATGAATTTTTATTTTTATTCATCTATTGATAATAGTACATAATTAAGTTAAAAATAGTAGTAAAAAGTTAATAATAATAGTCGATAATAAGGCAGCAATATAGTAATGCATTCATTACAGGAATTTCTTTTCATCAATATTATAAATAGTTATTGTAGTTCGCTTGGTCAACCAAATGCGATACACTCAATTCCCGATTCCTTTGGCACATAAATCAGATAGTATCTGATCAATGGCGCAAATGATATTTTCTTTAAAATTATTGTGGTTTCTTACAATAAACGATAGAGTTAACGTGACAACAGAAGAAAAAGTTATTTAAGCGATATATTTTACCAATACTGCCATCACATGTACTTAACCACTTGCACTGCGATGTACTTTCGTAGTTGCGTTTGTTACAATTATTAATAACTTACTAGAAACAGAAAAAGTTCGATGCTCTTTGTACATCTAAATTTGCTCTAAACCATACAAATTAATGATAAAAAAAATGATGATCGACTTGAATTCAAAGAAATGGAATGACATTTATATTTGTTAAATTGTATTTGAAATCGCCGCCATGTATCCGACACGATATTATTAGGCAAGGTGTCAATAATAAAACTACAAGCATCTGGTTATCTTTTAAATTTTTCATTTTATATTAATTCAAAGTTTTATCGTTCTAATTAGAAAACGCTATACGAATCGAATTACTAGAAGAATTTTTTAGATACAGTTACGATTCCCACGATAGTTAGATTTCTCGTCCCGTATTTGAAAAAAAGAAACAACATGACGGAGCCAATTAAAAATGAAACGCTTCTTGCTGGCAGTCATCGTTCACACTGCACTTATATTCACCCCTACACGCTCCTCAATTCCATCACGAAACAAAATACTTTCAACATAAAAATGAAATGTTCCTATTGCTATAAAAAGAAGAAGAAAGAGATAGAAAGAAACGAATTGCAAATATATATTAATATTTGCTCAAAATTAATTCGATCGAGGAGATTTAAATAGAGATATATCTATCACGAGTAGAAACTAATCAGGATATACTGATCGGGATTCTGATCAGAATTCGGTGAAAACAAACTTTCTATTATCTTAAACGATTATTGACGAAAGAAATCCTATATGAGTAGAACTTTAATGGTACGTTACAAAACGGAAATACGTGGGACTATGTGATTAACTTTACGTAACACCTATAGCTACATAAAAATTTCATGTTCTGCAGTAAAGGTTCTCTCCATCGAGCTATCCAATGTAGAAAAATTAGCTTGGATCTCGTTATCAAAAAATTTTGGTAAGCATAACAATCAATAAAAGTAATATTCCCGATTACAGTGATAAACATTGTAAAATATGAAACGAATGTTTTATTTATCAAGAAATTGTTTGCTAATGTAAAATGTACAAAATATAGTAAATTGTATGAAAAAATACACGTGCATTTCATACGCAATCATACGGAACAGCGACAACAGGAAGGAAAGAAGTAAGAAAGTTAAAAATGAAGAAAGAAAGGAAAGGAAGATGGAAAAAGCAAGAGGTAAAAAAAGAAGGGAGAGATGGAAGAAAGGATGGAAAAAAGAAAGGAAGGAAGAAAGAAAGGAAGAAAGAAGGAAAGAAAGAAAGAAAGAAAGAAAGGAAGGAAGAATGAAAGAAAGAAGAAAGAAGGAACAAAAGAAAACATTTCATGAAAAGTAATCGATTAGAGTACTTCTAATATGATGCAAGTTAATTCGTTTAGAAAGAGCGCAGAGAATTCAACTTACAAATGATTGCAAGGATAGAATCTCATGTATCAACACTCTTCGATTTTAATGATTTTTTAATATGTTGTCAAGGGCATGATTTTTGACAACTTTTTCCTTACGCATAATCCACGGAAACCTCTATTTTCTGAAATAACCGCGAAAAACGTTCATCACAACTACATTGAATTCTATATTCGTGAGCACGTCTGTGAGACAACATAAGCCTAGTCGCACGATCGTCGCATCGGCCTTCGATCTTCTTGGATTTCACATAGGTACTCTCCTTCACAAAAGTTCTAGTTCAGGAATTATAAAATAATAGCGCGGGCGGAGGAGGAGCTCCACCGCCCTTCTTGCATCCCCGCTCTATGAAACAACTAGCTCCGCCTATGCCGATCTTTATTACCTAAGTAAAATTTATTTCAAATAACTGGAACATTTGTCAGAGGGAGTACGGGTGATCCGAGAAGATCGATGGCTCATCGATGTAAGTTGCCGCCGAAACATCAGCTATGACTACAAATTCATCACACGTACGTTCATACATTTGTACAGTGCTATAGTTATGCTCACGGATATAGAATTCAGTATGTGGTGGCGAAAATTTTTCGCGATTATCTCGGAAACTAGAGGTTTCCGTGCATTATACGTAAGGAAAAAGTTGTCCAAAATCATACCCTTGACAATATATTAACCCCTTGCCTTATAACAGCGTATCGTTTGAAAAGTCCTGGCGGTTCTTCTTGTTGGCGAGATGTCAGGGAGGTAAGGGGACTCCTCCACTCATGATGTTTCGACCGCCTCGGTTTGCGACGCATAGTCATCATTGGTGCGCAGCAATAACACAGGACGGAAGCGATACCGACTGCAACGGAGTGAGACGTAACTATAGAAAAGAAAATTCTCTATAGTTCCGTCTTACTCTGTCGCATTTGGTCTCGCTTCCGTCTTGTATTATTGCCGCGCGCCAATGATGACTACATGTCGAAAATCGAGGCGGCCGAAACATCATGAGTGGAAGAGTCCCTTTGCCGCTCTGACTTCTTGCACAAAAGAAGAGTCGCCAACACTTCTCAGCCGGACGATACCAGACTCGCGGTGAAGATTTACAACATGATTCAACAAACATAAACATTACTCAATTCTTTCGAATTTGAAGTAAATATTATTCTTCTGTAATCAATTATTATACTTAAAAGGAAACATAGGCATAGAGTAAATTATTAATGACAAAGTAGTCGTATTGATCAGAGTTGAGAAAGAAATCATAGGGCAAGGGATTAATCTCTTTGTTGCACAAAAAAAGAGCCTTGGAAGGAATGCGGGTCTAATTAGGCGGCTTCCATGTTTTCTCGTCTCATTTTCGATATTAATTTGCTAGTCTTCAATAATCACAGGTAATAAATCAAAACCAAAAGCAAAACACGTGGCAAGAGATCCCCCTTGCCTTTATGCCATTCCGCGGTTTAGTTCCTGTGCAATGGACTGCATGTCTTGTGCTGTGTTGTGTTGTACATGCATATATGCGTGTAAGCAGGTATGTAATATGTGTGTATTAAGAATATCATTTCAACTATAAAACAAACCTTACTCAAACTTATAATTTTCAGATGCATTCATTGTTGTCAAATAAATTAATTAGAAATTTATCCGGTCACAATTGTTTTCCAAACGGGGACTTCGACTTTCGAAACGTCGTGAGTGAATAGCTTGCTCTATTTACTGACACTCCCAAACCCAAACGATTTTATGAAAGCCGAATCAGTGTGAGCTAGGTTCATTCGTAAAACTTACCAATTACATTTATTTTGGTAGACATTACGTGGATAATATAATTAATGTTGCGATCGACGTGATATTCTTTAAACTATAGTTTCTTACATTTCATCCACCAGGAAGTGAATATTGTCTTTCAATCAGTTTCATAAAATAAAATGTTTAAAACTTAACTGTAATGCATTTAATAATTCAGTCATTACAATTACACGGAAAAGGTTAAGCTGTGTCTCTGCACACAGTCTTATAATATTTTTCTATATGGAAAACTTGATATAGATGTAAATGTGTAATAACGAGATTTTATAAACTGAATTTCTAACTTCCATTCTAATTTTATTCTTCTCTTTTGGAGTATGTTTTATAAAAACTTCTATAAATTTTGACTGAGACCTTCAATGTTATATCTCAGTGGATAATCAATAAAAAGCAATTTTTATAACTGAATCAACCAAACTTTGATAAAAGCATAGAACATATCCAGAATATTTTTTCATAAAACGACCTCTTAGAGGAATTTTACATTAACATGCCAGAAAATAATATAACATTTACTGTAAAAAAAGATGACTTGTTGAAGATACTACATTTTTTTAATTTCTTAAATTTAATAATCAATGGCAGATTATATAAAAGCATTACATAAAAACATACAATAAGAGTAGCTGTTTAAATTATAATACATATCATGCAATTTTCATATCTTATTAACTTAATGTTCAATGCGGGTTATAATATTTAAGATATTCAAAATACACTTATTAATAATCTTTCCGTACCAAGAATATATAAAAGGACTGAAAGAAGTAATATATAAACTACGTAAGAAGTTTTAATAAATAGAAAATTTAGATCATTAATATATATTTTTACTCTAGTAATATTATTAGGGATATGAACAGGAAATATTAAGTAGCCATTACCAATATTATTATGAACTGCAATGGCATTTTGTATTCAAAATTTTTCTGAATTATACTTAATTAGTCAGAATTAGAATATGTCTGTGCAATATAATCATATTAATTATAATATTGCTATTTATTCACGTAATATAAAATTTCAAGAACTTACCACCACCAGAGTTCCAGCAATTATCAGTCATCCCTGTTTATCCATCTGCAAAGTTGGCACTACATTATTACACTGATATCCAGCTTGTTCAATTGTGTCACATCACAGATGTCTGCCAGAAGTATGCACCCTCAACGCACTTTTCATAAATTCTTTGTAACCGAAGTAAACTTTTACTTCTGTCGAAATGTATTACACCAATGAGAAAACACTTGTTTCATTATAAATTTCACAACACTGTCTTAATCATAGAATATCAAATTAATATAGATAATAATGTTATTACATACTTGTAATTATATTTAAGCTTTTTTATAAATGAATGATATCTAGGTAGAATTGTTGAATGGTATAAGAGTTCTTGTAAAAACATCTATAAATATACATTAACCACTATTTAATTTAGTATTTGCATATATCCATTTTTCCATTTTATCTAATTTAAAAATACCGATGGGCAACATTTCCTTTATGTCATTGAAATTTCATATTGAATGTCTCTGCTTTATATTTAAACCGAATACCTTGAATGATTTATCACATAATTTAATTTTATTATTTGCTGAAGTAAACAAAGATATATAACTTTCAGATCTGAAATATCTGATAATTTAAAAATATATGCTTTATATGAAATATCTATTCAACTATACTATACTCAGAGATAGTAAAAACATTGTAAATACAATATACTCAGAATTTATAGTAAAACGTTTATACCTGAATTGAATAACACTTGAACTTTCTTTACTTTCAAAATCACATGATAAATTTGAAAAATAATGTTTTATTCACAGGATAGAAAATTTAATTTTCTTACTTCTTCTTCAGATTGAGAAAATTTTAACTAATAAACTCAAATTTTCAATAGGAGCATTTAAAAAAATGATTATGATATTAACCCCAAGGATGCAAAGAACAAACAAGAACACATCTAAATAAGAATAATTGGTTAAAAGGTATTGCGAAATAGAAAATAATTATTCGAAATTTAGTTTCAAACAGATTTTGAGATGACAAAAATTTGTATGGGTAGGAATAACCTAATAAATATCAAAGCGAGGTTATGAACGGTGTAAATAAATCAATCAATCGTGTAGGACAAGCAGAATATTATCGTAAGTCTGATTAAGGTTATTTATGAATGTTCAAGAATCAAGACACTTGAAACACGATTATGTACCTGTTGTGCAGTGAAATGCCGTATCATAGGTACAACACTAACTTAAAACTCAAAACGGGATACAAAGCTGTATTCTCGTCGCACAATCAGGTCGACAAGCTTCACCTCATGTTTTCTCAAAGGTACCTAGAAAATGTCCAATTTGTTTTACGTCTTTGAGGTTACTGTGTACAGTCAATAACAATTTTGTATCACCGAAAAATCGCGAGGCACTGTTTTCCGACCGCAAAAATCAAAGACCAGACCACTTATAAACTAGGCTTGACATCATGACAAAGACAGAAACGATTGTGATACGTGATGACGAACGGACGACCAAACGCACGGCAATAGGGGGTCTCTGTATTATCCGTGTCTCTATCTGTCTGTCTGTCTGACTCTTTTTCTTTCTGTCTCTTTTATATACACTCTCTCTTACTCTCTCCCTCTTGCTGGTTCATTTGTTCGCTCGCTTACTCGCACAGTTCTTCGTTACTTCCCTAGATAATTCTATCTTCTTCGCACCGGCCAATACAAGGTTAAACGTTCATCAACACGAAACGGCACAAGCTACCGCGTTCGTGAATTTTAGTGGACGATCAAGTGCCCTATTTATTCAACGTACCTCACAACACATAATAGGGCACCCTCTTTTCTCTTATTTCTTGGAGTCTGTTTTTCTCTCCTCCTATCTAGTTACCTTTCTCTTTCTTTCTCTTTCATGACATAGCGCACTTTACTTATTGAAAGAAAGGGGAAAAACTCATCTGGAAAATGGCCGCCGCCCGCTCGTTACCGATTTATCCCCTTCTTGCATGGCTGTTCCCAGCGTGCACAGTAACGAGTATGAAAACACAAACAATTCTAAAGCTTCCTATATTCAAACCAACAGATTGTTATTACGATGAAAACACCGACTACGCGATACCGAAAACGTAAATTCTAGACGCCGGCACACACACGTAATAATTTCACTACTTGCTACTCCGAAAGAGTATACATACTAGTTTTTTCATCTACAAATCATACGGCACGTACAAATATAACCACAACACCTAGAAACACGACGATTTATTAACAAAAAATCACTATAACCAGAACGAACCGTCAGCGTCTTAAAGTCATCCGATTTTCTTTCGCATGTACTTTCGACGACAATGACGTCGCTTCACCATCGTACACGCACGAGTTTCTGTCTCGCTCCCGTCAATAGTCCCGTTCGCCACCTTACGACTTCGGCTATTATCGGTGAACTACGATGTTTATTCGGTACATCAACTGACCAGTCATGGTTCATACTGAGATCGTTGCTGCTCCTCCTCGTTTAGATACTGCATCGCTACTTCCAGACGGTAGATACGGTTACCGGTGCTTATATTATCTTAATCATTAGATTCTGAATTTTATGCATTCGTAACAGTAACAATCGAATAACATGTAAAAATTACTATAAATTATAACACACACCTTATTTTCTTTCTTATTTGGTATCGCCACTTATTTAAATAAGTTTCTACTTAATTTCGTTTTTCAATGATTGATCTATAAAAATATAAATTAACATAAATTTTTATTATACTAATCATTTAAAATATATACATGTCTATAAGTTTTTGAGTGTAGAATGATATTTCCTTTCTTCTAAATACATTTTCATGTATTTTGTATTATATTTATTTATATTATGTAAATAAAATGTTAAACACTGACTGTAATAAAATAATGTAATTTGGAACGTCAGAATTATTTGCATAGGAGAAGATATTAACCTTATAGGATACATTATCGTGATACACAATAATCATTTAATAATACAGTAACCATAAAAGAAAGTTCAATAATTAAATAATTATTCATAGAGAAAAGAAAGTTCTAGTTAACCATATATTTTAGGTGGTATAGATTTATATTGAGCATAAAACATGTTGATGCTAAGAAAACTAAACTTTCTTCCTCCAATAGATGTTAAAACCTAATTAAAGTACAACACATTCTACGTGAATGCATTAAATTTGAGTGGCAAAAAAGATACCATAATATTCATTTTATTTCTGCCCAGATCTTTTAAAATCACCTGAATACAAACTTATTTTTAAAAATCTAATATTGTTTTCACTGGTATTAGTTATTAATGATCTGACAATCAATGCAACTTTAAATCCTCGCATAAAAAAAATAAAAATTCTAGTTAACCATGCATTGTATGCTATATAGATTTATATTAAACGTGACAAATTTTTATTAAATTTTCTAACCATTATTGTGTTATAACAAAACTTAACATATTTGTTGAAATATTCTGTTATACTTCTGATGAACTTTTTATAGAACAAGGCTTTTCAATGGATATTTTTATTATATACACATAATGTAGATACAGGAGAACAAAAATATTTTTATCATCTATAATTTCAGTATCCAAATTTGTATATCAATACTAAATTCATACATAATTTCAAACAATTAACCACTTAAATGAAATAATTTTGAAAATATGATATGTATTACATAATTACAAACTCATGTATACAAAAATGAATAAAAACTGGTTGCAGGAATTATACAAAATCAAATTAAGATAGGTTCAAAATAATTTATTTATATTTACGTAAGGAACTTTCTTAGTGAATATTCATTTAATACTTCATATTTGTACTATACTGTAAAATATATTTTTGCTTTAATATTGATCTATATACTGTAAATTACAAATGTTTTCTCTTATGCAATTTATAGTTGAAAAGTTTGCAATTTTTCTACTTAATCTTATTTCCAAATGAAAATAGTTTTTTAAACTAATTGTATTCTTTATATAAATGTAAAATTGTTTCATGCGAAGAAATCAAAATTGTTATATATTAAATACCAAATAAATATATTACTCTTTATACATATTACATGTTACGCATATGAAATATTCTCGAATTCAAAGTTATTTTCAAAATATTTAAATACATTGTACGTCATTGTACTATTTTTGTGAAAGTACGTATAATGGATTATAGTCTTACCTATTTTTGCAATTAGTGTAATATTAATTAATGTTTTATAAATTCTTTTCGCTTAATGAATTTAAAAGATATAATATTATAATTATTAATAATACATAAACACTAATCTTTTGGAAAAAATGAAATGTAAATCTCTTTAAACAATAACCTAATTTATAGGGCAGTATGTATACAAAGTTAGTTTTATACTTATATGACGTATTATGTGAAATTACCATCAAATGATGGCTTTTATTTTATATTAACTATCATTTAAAATAAATAATAAATAAGATTTAGCAATATTAATAAAATGGTCATATATTTTGCTAATTATTTTTAATACACCTTTGAATACGTTTTTTATTCAATTTTCATATAATTATACAATTTTCTAAATTTAATACATCTTCCAAATTTCTCCTCTCATGGTTTCATAAATAAATTCAATAACATTACGTCTTAATTATAATTATTCTTTGAGATAACTTAGGATAAACTTATAATATAATATAATAAAACATAATATAAAAAAATATAATATAATATAACAAATAATATAGATATTACTATTAGTTATTTGAAAATATATTTTTAAAATGAATATATGTTAACTTATGAAAAATAATCTATGTCTTATAATTGAGCTATAATTCTGTACACTGAATTATATGACATTTTCAATTACAATTAAATCTTTTTATGCATATATTTAACCGTAAAGTGTAATTGTAAAGCTATACTAGAATGTTATATTGCAAAGCACAAATACAATTGTGTAGTAGTGTAAAATAATAGAAACCAAATATAAAATTTGTTTCTCAATACAAGTTAATAGTAAATTAGTCAATTTTTACATCAATGTAGTATACTTTTTTTCTTAAAATATTTGAATATACAAACAGTTTTCCTATAAGAATTATATATAAGTATTATGTGATTATTGAAATAATGTTCACAATTAATGAAATAAACATTATGCTTGATAGAGTGCCATTTAATACTATAAAGTTGCTCTAACAAATAATTATAAAGATTAAATCGTTTATGTTTCTTTAAAGTAAATGTTATTTCAAAATTCTGCTACAGTAATATTATATTTCCAAATATTCTCTTAGATTCAATAAATTGTAACAAGTGTAATTGTAATTTCTTACAATTTTTAATACATTAAAAACAAAATGATGATAAATTTATGAGAGAAAGCTATTATTTTATATTATTAAATATTAAATGATAATAAATCTATAAAATAAAGCTATTATTATATAAACATAATAATATTAATAAAAGATAATGAAAAATAATCAAGAGTATTAAATATTTATGTATATACATTTAATAAAATGTAACACCAAATAATTTTAAACAATAATAACAACATTTTTCTTGCATGAAAGTGATAGTAATTTTAATAAATATTACGAATAATATAAAAGAAAATAATATAGGGTAGAATAAATACAATACATTCTATAACATTTGTAATAAATTAAAGATAAATCAAAATAAAATTTATGTGAAATAAGAAATATATCAATATATACAATTCTGTTTTATATATAAATCACAAGTAATGTGAATTGTGTTTTATTCTACACAGTTTTAATACTCTTAAATAAGTTGGTATTGTTTACTATTGTATGTACAAAAAAATTTTAATTCCTATATTTAAAACATATAATTAATATTCAATGACTAGCATAACACAATCATACATTATGAAATTTTGAAGTTATAAATTGGGAAGTCAATATTAATATTTTTGACATTTATAATTGCGATTTTTCAATAACAATGGTTTTTTTCAATATCGTTAATTATTAGATTATAAATAATAATGCACTTATAATACAGAAATGTACATAACACAATAAACTAAATTGAAATTTAATATTAGAGTAATATTTTATTAAATATCTATGTACTTTACTTCAAACAAATTAAACCTCATTATAAATGTAATAAATTTTTGTGTGACATTTATTTCTAGGAATTTATTTTTAAATCTTAAAATCCATATGACTATTTACAATCTAATAATTACATGTAGAATATCACAACTGGTAATTTATTTATATTTTGGAATAGATTAATATGCTTGCTATATATAATTCTTAATTATTTAGATACTTCTTAATATTATGTCATATAATAAACTTTTACTATAATAAATAAAATCTATTAGTAGGTAATGCATTTTAATTGCATTATAAAACCTATATCACATTGATGACAGTCTATTTCTTTTTTAAGGCATAAACCTGTAGTTTGTTAGTAAAATTTGTATCAAAACGATTACTTTAGTATTTTAGTAACCCAAGAAAAAAAAATATAATTTAAAAATGCATTTCCTACTTCAATCAAATACATATTTTATTGATTACTGTTCACAGTATGCTACTTTTTACTACCATAATACATTATAAATACCTAATTTGAAATACAGTATAAGTATTACAAGTTATAAAATGTTCTTAAGTTATTTTAAATATTTCCTTCTAAAAAAGAACTATTATAATAATATATTTGTAATATGTTCTGATTTTTCTGCTATAATAATGAACATAAATGGGTGTGTATTAGCAATTCATGTTGTATATAGATTTATTATGTCAAAAAATTCTGTTTTTATAGCATCACTAATCAGATTTTAAATGTAGATGCAACAAGTGAATTAATACATTAATGAACTACTTTTTTCTGTTCTATTTCTGAAGTAACATACTTAGTCACAATTTTTCGAGAATGCTAGAAAACTATTGCAAATATAACCAAGCTAATAGTTCTTAAGACTTGTAACCTGACATACTTTGAACCAATAATAGAAGGGTGATGAGTCGATGTTGAACTGGATGCATTAATACCCTGCGAAGAGGAATATTCTTTATAAGAAACTTAAAAAAGATATATTGCAAGGTATTTTTTCATAGTCTATCAAATTTATTATGAATTAAATATTTTTCTTCAAAATGAAAACATAACACAAAACAAAATCATTATGTTATTTTATCTTTGTTATCTTTACCTTATCTTTATAAATGGAGTAGTAACCATTTCTTTCGAAAATATAGAGAAAAAAAATCTTGAAACATAGTACATAAAATGTAACATAATCTACAATCATCAAAAGCTTTTATGAGATTTTTTAATTTATATCCATTTATTACCATTTGCCAACAAATTTCCAGTAATAAATTAAAATTTTAATATAAGCAGACGACATAAAATACAAAATACTAAAATAAATAGAGTGATTAAATCAACACAGATTTTGTTAGTTTTGCTATTTTTATTAATTTATATCAAATTGGCAAAGTTAGCACCTACAAGTACAGTACAACTAGATACTATATGCCGTGAGTTATATGATTATGCAATAAATATCTTGTTTCATACTAGTGTTAGAGGACTATTAAACTAGGTTTGACATCAAATATCCAACTAACTTAAAACAAAGAAAAAAGAAAAGGAAAAAGAATAGTATATACAATGCAGTTCTTACGTCTTGACCGAGCTCCGACAAGCTAAAAGTGCTCAGGAGCAAGGGGAAATGTCCACTCATGGCGCTCGACCCGGTAATTATGGCAACAGTGACGCCCAGTTTGGCCAGATCGAGGAATTTGAGGGATATACGGTTAGCCCTTCTCTGAGGTTACCAGTATGTCTTGTGATGGTTGCGGGTATTGTTGGGGGACGTCCGCTGATGAGGATGGAATCGCAGAAAGCGTAGGAAAGAGTGGGAAAGAGACAATTTGACTACACTGGTGACGCCTCAGTTTCGACACGTTCTTGTTATTGACCGAGTTGCGCAACAAGAAACGTAAGCAAAACAGAATGCGATGAAGTGAGATGTATGAACACTGGCGTCGAATTTCGTTTCTGCGCGACGGCGGCTTTTTATGTTTACCAAATCCCAGGGACACGGAGACTCGACTACTATGTTTCTTGAAAGAACCAAGCTAAAGCGTGCGACCGATTCTCCTTGCCCCTGTGCACTTTTGACTTGGCGGTGCTCGGCCAAGATGTGAGAGCTACATTGTGTGTAATAATACGTGCAATAGACGTAGTAGTTTATATTTCAAGAGAAACACTGCAGTCTGTGAGTATCAGAATAGTATCAGCTATTTTTATAATGCGGAGTTTTAGTAATTAGATTATATGTACACAATTGATAGACACTTTTTGTAAAACCTCTGATATGCAAGATATGTGTAAACATTTGAATATGACTCATATACATTAGGAAAATATATCTCAATTAATAATCGGTGATTTAAAAGGAATCAGGTCAAATAAAACGTGACAGATGCTATTTGTAAGTGATTTGCTGAATTTGAACTTTATGGACACTAAAAACCATATTCTGTTGCATTAACACTATTTTGTATATACATTTCCATGCAAAGAAACTTGAATTTGGTAATAAATATTATCACTGAATCCGAATTTTTAAGGTGGAATCCTTTTTGATTTTTAAATTTTGAAAAATAAATATTTATTATGAATGAAGATAAAATTCATTTCCAACACTCTACGCTTTATGAGTTTCAACTTGGGTATAATACTACAGAAACTTATAATTTATGCTCATTTCTTGGACTATTTAAAGTTAAAGTGTATATGGTCCATAGGTGATTTTTATTATTTTATTATGGTCAAAAGATAAGGTTGTCTTTACATTTAGCATAAATCACTTGGTTAATAAATGGTTGAAGATTATAGAAAATAATGGCCAATATGTCATCCGTTAATCTTCTTTTTAAGATTAAATATATAAAATTTACTTTTTCCTAAAAAAACAACTTTCTTGTCACCCTAATAAAAAATCACATACAAGCTATTCGGTAGAAGCATTCAACTTCAGAATTAGGCTGATTATTGTACATAAGAAAGTGAAAGTTGCATCACTAAAGAAGCTTCTATTGATAAAAGAGGTAGTATATTTTATAAAAAATGAGTATATAAAAATTTGAGACAAGTCATTGTGTTAGAGTATTGAGACGAACACAATTATTTGTAACAACACTGTGATGACTGTAAAGACAATGGGGTGTAAAGAGATTTTGTATATTATGAGTCTTATAGAAAGTAGATTACTTTTTTTATCATCTTTTCCAGTGAATTTGAGAATCTATCTACATCATTGTATTATTAATTAGGATTAATTAGTATAAACAGTCAGTGTGCCAACTGTAGGCTTGCTTCCTAGCTGGGAGTGTTGAAATCTTAATATGTTTCACATATCTAATTTTAGGGGTAAATTTGCGTTTGACTCTCATATAAGATGGTTAGTATTTCATTAAGTGTCTTTACAAGACTGGAAATGCTCATCATACCTGCATGGACAATACTTATGAAATGAAATAGTAAGGATGAATCAAAACTGGTAACTAAAACGAAAATAATGAATAAGGAAACATTTAAAAAATGCCGAAATAGGGATCGGGATCCTAAAAACTAGTTGGAAGCATAAACCATCATTTGATGAATGCAGCGCATCTATGGTAAACTATTAGGCGAGGATGCTGAATACTGCTACTGGATTAGGAGATAAAGGCAAAGATAACCACAATCTTTACCAAAGAGGAAGAGAAAGATAGCGAGTAAAATGATCATTCTTAGCTGGGCAACAGCGCGGAGGCGGTCCAATCGATAAATAACATCGATCGCATTTTCCAAAAGGATGGAGTATGCTTGGCTAAGAACGATCATTCTACACATTTTCTATGTCATAATAGTAAATATTTTTTCGTAACAAGCAATAACTTTTTTCTGATTTTTTACATACATCATAGAAATACATTGAAGTGAAGCTGTTAATTTGTTTTTAGTTAAAATATTTAGTCCGTGACTGATATAAACAAATAGTATCGTTGATATATCAGTGTGCAATTTTCATCGCGAGTAATTATATATAATATCTACATACAATACACGCAGAGACAGGAAGAGAAAAGAAAAGAGAACAAAAGAATAGAAAAAGTATTGAAGAGGAATACAGATACTATTCATCAGCCCTGAGCCCGCGCCATTTATTACTTACAATAAAATAAAGCAGATGAAATTACTTTAGTTAGTTATTTTAAAACCTGGTTGGAGTTTTGTGTTTGTTGTGGTTTTCATTTGGAATGTAGCCTACCATGTCCCTTTCGAAGAAATTGATCATGCAGTTAAAGTACCTGGTGTGGTGGCCAACTTTCAACATCTGGTACAAGCATCCAAGGATGAGATGTTATCCTTATTATCGGTGATATTTGAGGATGCGTTGAACCTTACACTGAGCAACCTGCTCAGGCATTCCTCACCTAGATGATGAAACCAGTTGTGGCTAAGACTTTGGTAGAGGGCATTCGCGATGATGAACGAATTTGCACTCTAGCCTATGATGAGTTCATAAGGTCTTAAGGACATCCAGGAAAGATACCCTAGAAGATAGAAATTAAGCTAGGGCAAACTTAATTTGGATCCTGAAATGTATTCCCTCCCCCCAATAATACATCAACACTATCCGATCTTATGTCAACGAAGTTGTACAATTCGCAGGATGACAGAATAGGGTTAATGGACAGGGAACTTACAGAGATTGTTATCAGAGATGTTTCTTCACAATTAATCTCTAATCAAAATTACATGTTCTATGACTTTAGAGCACAAACAATTTCGATTTTCTTTACCGATCAGTCAAGCCTCGTGGATTTTACTATCTGATCCTGTTCAAGACTTTATCGATTTGAACAATTTTAACAATACCTTTACAGACGATATAAGGACCTGGTAGTCGAAGCTGGACGATTCTTCGATCCTAGCGTTTTATGAAGAAAGATGTGTTACTTCAACTGTGAATACTTATGGTTAACAGGAAAAAAATTAATGTTCATTAATCATCTCACAATCCAACTAAGACAGTATGCTGACTTAGAACATATATGCATCTACATTAAGGAGTCATAGCAAGAAACTACATTTGTAGGGTGCAGAGGGAAAGCTACGAGGATATGTGAGCAGAGTGACGCCTGATCGTAGCAGATATCTGAAATATTTTATGTCAGGCATTTGTTCGTATAAAGTTTATACTATAAACAATATCTCTTGCATTTTGTATGCTCAATATATAAACGAGAGAGATGAGAAAAATCTAATATATCAACAGTATTCAATGTAATTTTGGTGAATGTTTTTCGCAATTGTCTCGGAAACTAGAGGTTTCCGTGCATTTTGCTTAAGGAAAAAGTTGTCCAAAAATCATGCCCCTAACAACATATTAAAAATCATTAAAATCGATGGATGTTGATATATTAGAAACTAGTCGGAGAGATTACAGTGCGCAATTATAAGCGGGATGTTGTTGACTACAGTCGGGAACAGCATGCCACTGCACATCAAGAAGTAACCGATCATAAATATTTTATGATCTTTTTTAACATGCTATATATACCGTCCGTTGCATAAAAGAAGGCGAGCGAGACGATACAGGGACAATAGAGATCTTTCGCTGTATGCGTGATCTTTCTGTATGGAAGAAACTTATATATTGAGGGTTCTGAAGGTAGAGGTTTCACGCTTTAAAATGAACCTGGGCTTAACATGAAAACAATAAGATGCTACGAATTCTAAAGAGCAGTAAACTAGTTCGATAATTGAAAAGAGCAATGCAACACAAATGTGAAGCAACACAAGTATGAAGTGTTAACTAACGTCTAAAATTCACTATTAGGCGTATATCTAACTCAAAGTGACACAAATTTATTTATGCAAAATGTCTAAATAAAGTATTGC
This sequence comes from Nomia melanderi, assembly GCF_051020985.1. Taxonomy (NCBI): domain Eukaryota; kingdom Metazoa; phylum Arthropoda; class Insecta; order Hymenoptera; family Halictidae; genus Nomia; species Nomia melanderi. The sequence goes on from NC_135009.1 coordinate 4,589,262, forward strand.
AATTTTTGTACGATGAATAAGATACATTGTATCGAGTAAAAAAGTCTTGGTGAACATAGGCCGAAATATAAATGATCTGTCTTCAAGATACAAAAGATTTTGTACGTTAACACAATTTCAAGAAACTACAAATTTGTTATTTTCGCATAAACAGTTGTACCGATACAAACATCGTCCGACTGAGTAATCTCACCGCGGTGTACAAACATCAGTAACATTAATAACGGTAGTGTACAGTACGGCAAACTGTGGACGAAAGTCGAAAAAGTTATAGTTCAACATCGAAACAAAACTATGTTCAACTTACGTTGAAATGTCTAAATAATCATATTTGACAACAAAATTTCTTCATGTTGTTCCACAAACAAAAAACATTTCTATAAAATAATTTTTATCATGAATGATGAATATGGTATGTCTAATTGTAATGCACATTTAAATGAAATTTAAAATGAATATAAAATACGATTTTTTAACATTTGCACAATTTTGTTATTTTTTTATCATAAATAAACCACTTCAAAGTCAAATTATAAACGATAATTAAACTTTACTAATGCAAATTATGGTGCATATTAAAACAATAAGAACCCCGTTTGTTTCATGTCTCTGCTATTGAAATTATAAAAGTTATTAAATTTTATTCAAAAGGCGGCCATTTTTCCGCACTGTGCAGCACGTCAAATATAAATGCTGATTTCTTTATAATGAATTATGCCAATATAACAAGTTTAAGACTAGGTTTACGTAAAATAAACAATTGAGATACATATTCGTGTAATTGCATCGATCAAAATCGATGTAAACATTTACCAAACAATATTTATAAGATTTAATATCCGTCAAATTGACGCGTTCTGTAAACTCAGTTAGTGTCAAGTGCTTTAGGAAACGTCTGGGAACATAATTGTCTCTTTATATCCTACAACTTTCAACTGAAACATTTTTTCGTATCATTCATAGCTTCCTAAATAGTTTGGGGTTCTCAGATAAGTAGGATATACTGCGTATATATACACACAGTGTGTTTTTGCGAGCTGAGAATATCTCTTTTTCTCAAAAAATATGGGTGATATAAAGAAGCATCTGAGACCAAAGCTATAGAGTATTAAGTGCTACATATATGTTTTTATTAGTTTGACCTTGAGATGACCTTGGACCACCCTGCAATTATCACGCTATAGTTTTTAAATAACACCATATATTTTTTATTAAATATTCTTATAGCTGACGTCGAGACGTTTCCGAAGAGCTATAATAACCTTATTTTTACTTAAATTTTTGTTAAGATATAAACGTTTAAATTTTATATGTTACTGCTGGCATTAGTGTTATCCGATCTGCACCTGAAGAAAAAGGCCAATCGAAGTTTTTGATAAACGAACGCGTATTTGTAAACAACGTCAGACAGTGAACTCTTACAATGTAGGTGACTAAACACACATACAAATACATTACAAACACATACACTTTTTATGTATCAGCCTTTTTAAGAGCCATTATAACGTATAAAACCCGAGTGCGCAATCTTCTCACAGTGTACATTGGATAACGTTAATGTCAGCAGGGACATATAAAATTTGAATGTTTATATATCAACAACAATTTAAGTAAACATAACGTTATTAGTGTTTTGAAAACGTTTCGACATTAGCTGTAAGAATATGTAATAAAAAAAAAATACGTTTCCATTTAATAATATTAATGTGATATTTGCAAGGCGATTTAAGGTCATATTAAGGTCAAACAAGTGAAAACATGATATATAGCACTTAATACTCTATAGCTTTTGTCTGAAACAGAGAAACACGAAGAATCATATCACCGATATTTTTTAAGAAAATTAGGTGTTCTCAGTTCGCAGGAACACACTGTATAATTAAGCTGACCCGATTTTTTTATTTTTCTGTACTTTGTACTTGAAATCCCTTATTTTTATTTAGTATAGGTATGTTAAAATACATGACAAATGATACTCTAAAATTATTTTTTCCAGTGCCTATTTGATTAATAACTTATTAAGATTATTTGAAAAAATGCTGTTTCGTGGTTGAATAAAACTGTAAGTTCAGTTGTGAAAAATCATTTATTTAACCTTAAATTACAACGATGAAAATTGTAATAGTAAGTTGCAATACCGTTGTCATTTATTATTAGAAAAATTTTGGTCTTCATGCTGCCAATGAAGTCTTTCTTTTATATCCCACAATTTCTTCCCTCAACTAAAAACAACAATAAATAAAATGTGAGAGCTTTATCCAGTCGTGTAACAGCATTTTTACGCAAACAAAAATAACAGATCTCAAGTACAAATTACAGAAAACCAAAAAAATATAATTATGCCCATCAAAATATATATATATATATGTGTATACCCTTGACTTATTTTTACACCAGGAGTGTCGAACTGCTTCTCTTTAAACTTCGTAATAACTTTCAATCAGCGGTTTTTTTACTATTTGTACTTTAGGAGTTACCCATATCTAACTCTCAGTTAGTCGATACTCCCACCATGAACTAACGTACAAATGATAGGGCGTATACAACTCATTAAAATGAGTAAAACTCCCCTGTAAACATGGGTTGTAAACTTAATAGTTTTCGAGATAAAAATAGGTTTTGTTTGAAAAAAATACACGGGGATTGAATTAGGAACACCGAATTATCTCGAAAAATATCAGTCATACAACAAATATGTCAAACAAAAATTACAGGGTATAAAATACTACATCTCACTACATACCGTCGGCTACTATCGCTATCGGCGAACCGGCAACTTTGGATGCTGATATCTTGATAGCGACTTAGGCAAAAAATGTAATTTCTATGATTTAGAAAGTTTGAATGTAGGTTTGAAAAATATGGAATAGAAAGTATAGGGTTTAATTTAAAAATTATAACATGACCTTTGCAGGACGTATTATGGTCACGTCGCGGTAAAATACCTCCCGCCGTGATATGTAGTGTTTTATACCCTGTAACTTTTGTTTCACATATTTGCTCGTATCACTGATTCGTTGTTCTTGATTCGGTCGCCATACATTTTTTCTTAAATAAAACAAATTTTTATGTCGAAAATTATTGAGTTTCAGATTTATGTTTACTCGGGTTTGTTTAATAGGGTTTGTTTACTTAGTTTAGTGAGTTATATACGCCCTATCATTTGTGCGTTATAATTGAGAAACACCCTGTATATATGGTAAAATGTCTAAGTCTGTTTCGTTTACGAATAGCTGGAAGAGAAGGGGAAAATAGGTATGGAGAAGGTAACTCTTGTCGACCAGACTGTGCGATCAGTGAAGCCGGAAGAAGTCTTTTCTCCACCTTTTACCCCTTCCACTACCGCATTCATCATCAGCGAGCATCCCCCAACAACCCGCAACCACCACAAAACTCTATGGTAACACCAAGAAGAGTGACACCTTTGATCTACACCATAGTGGATATTTCCTACTAATAAAATTTTGTTACATTTTCTCAATCAATGTATCCAGGGTGTACCACATAATATTTACTGTAATTTTTTTAGTATTTCCAGTGATTTGATGAAGAAATGTTCGGGTAATAGTATAGTCCTTGATCACCGTTACCTATTTTCGTAAGATTGACAAATGTTGATAAAAATTGATGTTTTGAATAACTCTTTCTTTTGTTACTACTACAGTGAATTTTATATATGTGAGCGCGTCGAATTTTTTTTTAATGCAGTTTATAGCTGACTAAAAACTGATTAACTTTTGTGTAAAACATTTTTTCATCAAATCGCTGGAAATGATTGAAAAATTATGATAGATGTCACGTGGTCAATCCTGCATTTTATAGATTATTGAATTTGCATTTGAACAAGTTAACAAAAAATATATAATTCTATATAAAAGACGAAACTTGACCTTTGTCTTTTTTTAAATTAATAATATATTAAAAAATTTGTCTCAGACAAAATTTGTGTCCCTTGTAGCACTTAATTTTCATTGAATTTTTTTTTATATCTTCAACTTCATCAAAAATAGTTCGTTACTTTTAAGGGTAGACGCAATGAATACTTAATGTCCGCGGTTTATCGAATTTCATGTCCGCAGCAAAAGGGTTGATAGAATAAAATTTATTTTTCTAATTTGAAAATAGAATAATCAGAGCATATTACATGTAAATTATTAATATGAAATGTTACTAGAGACTTTATATTACTTCTTTTCTATGCTATCACATATTAAATCGTTTAAGCTCTATTTTAAGTACGCTATTCATTTTGCAATTATTTAATTTCTTACCTGAAGTGTTTTTCAGATGTAATTAACTTTCTTGTTTTATACATCAACATCTTACATAAATTATCCTTTCTCTACCAAAGGTATTTATTAATATGGTAGGTATCATATCACTTTTTTACATATCAAAAAAGTTTTTCCTAATCGCTGCAATAAGCGATTAAAACTGCTGTTTTCTGTATTAATCTACGACAACTTCTAAACTTGTGTTATTAGTAGACACGTTCATTTCTTCATCTTGTATAGTAGTTTTATTAGTTATATTTGAAAATGTTTGATGTATATTTGGAGTTTGATTGTCAGCTTTTCCCTCTTCAATTGGTTGAACAGTAGTTAATGTGCTCCACCAGTTAGAAAAAGCTCCTTTTGCTTGTGAAAGTGCGCCACCTAGTTTATTGAAAATATCACTGTTAATTTGCTTTAATAATGTTATATATATTTATGTGTGTCAGTAGTTCCGTAATTAGTCTTTAATGACTTACCTACGGCTTTTCCTGTTGTTGCAACAGCTCTTCCAGTTGATGCCATTGCTTGATTTAATTTTCTACCACTTTCTGTATTTTGCATTGTACTGTAATATGCACATAATTTATTCTTATGTATTTTGTATTGTACTTTTTTTCTAGTAATTATTTTATCAATAGATACACTGTATAATATTACTCACTGTGATAACCGTAATTTCATATCTTGGACTGATAATTGACCCGCAAATGGATGACCAGGTTCTATATTATTTATTTCTGGTTTATTAGAAGTGCACCACATTTTATAGTTATTTGTTGTACGCCAAGCAGTAATAAATGCAGAATTATAATGATCAGATTGACGAGTATCTTGTTGCATAGATGTTCGCAACATACTCAGTAAGTAGACACGAAATTGAGTTCTGATCCATTCATCTCCACCTTCCCATCCTACACCATCCAAAAAAATATCTTTACGTGGCTCTGCCACATGTCGAACTATATAATCAGCAAATCTAAGATCCTCTGTTGTAAGGTGTAATTGCCTTCTCAATTCTGGATCAGTTGTTTCTATCCGCATACTTTCAACCTCCATACACAATAAAAATATTGATCATCTGTGTACCATGTATTACTTAAACACCAATATTTTAATTCAAGCATACCTCTACTAATACATCAATAAGTTGTTTTTTTTGTTTAAATAGAACATTTGTCACTCCCACTATATATCCTCTAACATTGACATCTGCCAAAAGATCCAGATATGGTAATGATAAATATGGCAAACATAAATAGCCCTTAAGAAAATAGAGAAATTATTAACAATTACGTTATACATCATGTATTTGTAACAGCAGTATAATCATTTACTTTCTATACCTTTGTAAAGAGATTTAGAGGTAAGCCACAAAGTTCTGGATTTATATGAGCAATCTGAGTAATATTATTTGTCAAACGAGCATCTGAAAGTGCGTCGTTACTTGTGTCACGTGGTAAAGTATTGTCTGTATCTGTTGTACCTAACGTAATTGTATTTATACTTTGTACTTTGTGTACATAGTCATTTGGTTTTCTAGAATACATTGTATTATTTTCCTCTGCATATGACTCAGTACATTCTTGTGCAGATTCAACTTCGATAACTTTCATATTTAAATTTTCATTTTCGTTATTATTCTTCTGCAGATTCAAGCTTCTGAATTCATCCATGCATTTACCTTCCATAGTTTCAACAGTTTTATTATCATTTATACACACTGAATGATTATTCGAATTACCATTAATATGTTCTTTCACTGTGTCTGACATGTTATCTTTAATGGAATTTATAGAACATATGTTGTTGTCAATGGTATGTACTGACATTTCTTCTTCATCAAATGTAGGTATAGGAGACATGGGTCTAGATGGCCTGATAAAAAATTTTTTTTTATGTTTCATAAAATTCTATATTTTGATGAAATTTTAATTAAATATTCAGTCATTTAATTACCTAACATATGCAGCTTGTTGTAGACCATTTTCAATCATACCAGGAAATAGTGAAAGTAATGTCAATATTGCTACACATAATGGTTGTACTGGTGACTGATAAAACACTATTTTTTTCTCTAATAGAAGTAATTTAAATAATAAAATAACTTTATGACGAAACTGCAAAATTAAATCTCTTGCAGATAACCCTACAAAAATTAATGTATGTATATAATACAAAGTATTTATTTGTACCTTGCTTTCTAGAGTTTAATTATCAAAGTAGACTTAGTTGTAATTATTGTATAATTACCAACAAATACTTGAGGTGGTATTTGACTTTCACTACTCATACAAGAATTAAGGTGATGATAAGTATCTTCTAATAATGATACTTTACTGAAGTCACCTTCTTCAAAATAAGCATGTGTTATTAATGCCATTTTAACTTGAATGTGACCATACAATGGTAATGTACTTAGTACACAAACAGATTTTTGAACTGTTCCTCTGGTTATATCAGAAGTGCGATTTTTTAATTTCTGAAAAATCATTGTTACTATTATCGTTATTAATTGTTCAAATATATAGTATATTTAATTTTCCATGTTTAAAATATGTCTCATTTTGAAAAATAAAAATTATTACACAAGGAATATTATAAAAAAATGAATAAAAAATTATTTATTTCCAAATATTTATTAATAAATATTAATACATAGGACCCCAAAAAATATAATTTGTCACTTATGCTTTGAAGATGACATCATGCAACTGATTTGCATTCAATTGTAGACATTCTTGTAAATTAAAAGTTAATACCGCCATATTAACAAAAAAATCACTGTTATTTTAAAATCGCCTGTGTATATTCTTTGAAAATATATATGTTGTTTCCAATTCGTTAACTAAATCTTATAACAATTTAGAAAGTTTTGCATTCTAAGCATGTCTTACCATCTCTTAGCATGTATTGAGACATTTTATGATTTTCAATTATAGCAAAAAATTATTCAAAGCTGCATCCAGATTATAACGTGTAAGTCCAACATTTTTATATTAGTAAACAAATATTTTTTCTGTAAATATTGTATTTTTTAAATTAAAAGTAATATATACGATTGAAAGATGTTTATCATAAAAGTATAAAAAATATTTAAATTTTAAATAATGTGTCCATTATTTTTGAGACATGTCATGTACATGAGACATTTCATTTAAAAACATAGATAATTATACAGGAAAGGGTGCCATCTACCAATTCTAATGAGATTGAAATATGTTATCGGGAGCATATTTCTAAATAACTTTTTCATATACATGTTACTGTTGCTCGGTTTCAATTTTCAAGATATTTACAAAAATATATTCAATGCTATATCATAATTTCGACGTATCTAATCTTTGTATGTTTTTTAAGTTGGTAAACATTTTATTATCATAAGTAAGTTTCTCCGAAATAAAAATTCTGGGTGGACCTGTTGTACTACGCCTGCACCGCACTGATTTTGGAATATATTGTTGGGGACATGATTTTGAACAATTTTTTCTATTATATATTGCTTGCGAAAGACTTTAGTTTCCAAACTAGTTAAGAAAAATTTTTGCTACTACTACACTGAATTCTGTATTTATGAGTGCGTCCGTAAGAGCTACGAGTGTAACCGCACGTTTGTCGCTTCGGCGAGGCACTATAGGGTATTTATCTCCCAAATGCGATACGAAACATTTTACGAATGAAATCGTGTGTATAAAGCTTATTTAGTAGAATTTGGTGTTCCGTTTGGTATCACTGAGAAGAGCAAAGCCTAACCTTTACTAAAAAATAAGAATTGTCTGCTACTAGCTGCAATTGTGATAATTATTGGAAATTCTATTTGGTATAAATAAAAATTGCTGCACCGACCACAGTTGCAGATAATATGCATGTAATGCTTGTTCAGTATCACAGAATGGATCGTTCCCTTTCCATTAATATCAAAAGTAGCTGCCACAGTTGCGAATAATAACACTTAATTCTTATACAGTATTAAAGACTAGGCCTTCCTCTTTCCAATGATACCAAATTCAAATCTGAACTTTGCTATATAAATAAGTCTTAAAATTCAAATATCCCGAACCCATGTAAATACCGCAGGACGCTTCGCGAGCGTCATTTTAAATAAAAATTGCCATAGCTACTCCAGTAGCAACTATTTAGTTACAGCCAATTTTCGTCTTTTCTTTTATCAACAGCCGGGCTTTGCGATATTTATGATATCGACATGAAATTTGGTAATATTCAAATACATACATTGTACACTTACTCTTACTTGGAATTATTTAAATTGTAAAAGCAATAAGGTTACAATTGATTATTTTAGTATTTAATCTTTTCAGGGTTGTCTTTTTTAAAGCTGTTTAGTGGTGTTAATAATTAACAAATATGAAAAAAATCTGTATACTTTTTGTAAAAAACTGTAAAAGAGTATACTTTCTTACAGCCCTTGATCTTATTAGGTTACGCGTACTTCTCCCAATAAAAGTTACATTAATATTGAAATGTATTTTGAGCAATTATACAGTAAATGCGCCCCCCCCCCCCAAAAAATTTCCTCACCTATTTGTATTGATATCCATTATTTGAGAGCAATTAATTTCTATATGTACGAGGCAAGGTATGAAACTGTTGCGATTGAGTCAAAAATTTTATAAAGGAGTTTGAAACTGTTATATATCAGTGTTCACTGAAGCAGTTATGGAGAACTGAAATAAAGTCATAACTGTTATTACAGTAGGCCTCTCACGTCTTGATTGACTACCATCAAGCTGAAAAGTCATAGGGACAAGAAGAGTCTGCTTCGGTTTTCACACGCCAATCGCTGGTATTGGTCGATACTGTATAACGAAGAATATAGTCGGAACAAAATGCAACAGAGTGAGATGTGACGAACATTAGCATTAGATTTTGATTTGACAAGGTAGCGACTTCTTATGTTTACGGAATCCTGGAAATACGAAAGTTCAACTACTATGTTTCTTGAAAGGACCGAGGTAGAACATGTGACCGATTTTCTTTGCCCCTGTGCACTTTCAGCTTGTGGGTAGTCGGCTAAGACGTAAGAGCTGCACTGTAATGAACAGTTATGACTCTATTTCGGTTCTTTATAAATGTTTTAGGAACCGGAACTGATATCATAACTGTTTTTAACCTTTGGTTCAGACACGGAAAGTTTCGATTCAGACCACCAGCAACACCGTCGCTTTTTAGCTTACACTCAGAAAGGAAGGTTTTACAAATTTAAATTTTGACGTCTAAAAGTTGTGAATTTTAACTATTTTTACCGTTGTAAACTATGTACTACAACAAGTGTAAACTAGTCTGTATTCATAGTATGATATTGTAACCAGCGTTTTTTAATTTATTTTGCTCTGCGACTATTTGTTTGAAATGATTTCACGGCCCAAATATATGTAACATAGAATGCTTAAGAACTTGATGGACTGTAAGCATATTATATAAAGAATTAAAATTATACAATAACTTTTACATGTGCAATGTAATATCCAGTACAGTTTTTATTCGAGTGATTTAGATGTATTTGTCATAAGCGTAATAATATAATTTCTCATTTTTTAAATTTACACAAATTTTATAGAACGTTTTATAAAAGCTTTGTGTCATGAAATCTTTTATTACCATTTCGTGGCAAATAAAAAATTTAACGTAATTTACGACTGTCGGCCCGTTCTTATATTCCGGCATGCGGCAGTTGCTATTCAAATATGTTCTGATAAAAAATAGTTGCCGTTCCGGTATGTTCCACCAACTTCATTTGCTGTCGGATGTTTGAAGCACAATGTACTATCTGAACGGATACGGAACGCTATGTAAGTATAAATGGTCCCATCTTATTACCCACAAGAATGTTTAATTGAACTGATACGTTACATATCTGAACAAATAGTATAAATGCACCTTAACAATAAAACATCCTTCAGATTACCGAATTTACAATTATAATATTCACAATATTCAATTTCATAAATTAAGTTATTATAAATTCGATCACTTAAGGGTTATTTAGTTCTTGAAACAAAAATATTTTTGTGAGTACCTTGAAATCTTAGGCCGTACAGTGGTAATATATATATATGGAAAAGTTGTTCATAATCATGTTTTCCACAACATATCTCAACCTCATTGAAATCCATGAATGGTATCCCTTCTTGTATAATTACCAAGTGCAATATTATTCTTTTTATATTTTTATGAAGGAACACTATACTTAAATTTGAAGTAGAGTTTGAAATCAATTTTTAATTTAATAAAAATATTATTAGAACCATATTCAATCTAAAAGTACAAAAATATTCTTTTTATAATACATAATAAATAAACTGTGAATTTTTATCCCAATAAAAATGTTTATGTATTAATTTACAAACAGTGCAATCAGACAAAATTTAGAAACTGCTTTAAGTTTCAATAAAAATGTTTATTTTATTGTTTCATAGATTTGAAATACTTTAAATGGACAAAATCCACAGTCTAATAATAAGTCAAGGTTCATAAATAAGAAGTATATAAAAAGAGTAGAAGATTAATTTAAATATTGTGAACTTATAAATTAAATATTATTATAAGTATAAGTACTTTAAGTATTTAAGGATAATTATTAAAACTTTAACAATTAAATCATCTTCGTACATTTTTTCTAGATAGAACAAGAAATTAAAATTATTTCGTGATAATTTATTGATTACAAAAATCGAACTAATACGAATACATAACAGTAACTATGTTAATGACATAAATGCAATGTATGAGAATTATCAGTTTTATGTTACTGATGTAAAATTTATTTCAGTGACTCTAAAATTCCAATTTTTTTTTAAACTTTGCCCGTTTGTAGAACACCACAATAAAAGTATTAGGCAGTTGTTTCGGCTCAATATCGTTTCTTCAAAAATTGAATGTTTTATTACAGTTTATAATATTGATTAAATTAATCAAACTTTTGGTCAGATAAAAGGTTCTCCACCATGTTTATTATAAAAAATTTTGAATTTTCTGTCTCATCGAGTAATATGCAGAATAAATGCAGATAAATAGTTTGAATATGTCAAACATGTTAGATAATGTGATGTTTAGATCATTTTATATGATACGTGCTTCGTGCACGCTTGACGTTCCACTCTGAACGATGTGTTATCGGTTATCAAGTATATGTACAAATCTTTGGTATATTTCCGGTATACGACATAAAATAATACTGACATGTAATAATTATTAGTAATAATTTAATTTATAGACTATGCTTCATTCTTTGGTTTGATATAGTATTTTACGTTTATTTACTAATACAATGATGTTTCGGAATTTTGGTGGTGATAATTATAGGTGATAATAATAATTATTCTGTACTGTAGTTAAGTTACTACATATTCGTTATCACAAACAGTGATTACATATCTATTACAAAAATTAGACAGATAAAATCAGAGAATGACATCAGTATATTGATGACTGTGTTAGAAGTTTTCATTATGAACATTTTATCAGAATATCTAAGAAGATCAATATGTTTATGACATGTATCTGTATTTATTCTACATACCTCCTGATCGGTCAAAAAATTACAAATTTTTTATAATCAGAATGATGAGAGATCTTTTATTTAAATGAAAAATTTTAATTAATTTAATAGCATCATCTTATAAAACACGAAAAAATATTAAATTTTTGTAATAAACAATTTTTCCATATCTACCATAGTTTCAAAAATATACAAAAAGATATATTGGTAGCTATTTCTATTTACAGGGTGATTTCACTCTCAAGAACCGAAATTGAATAGAAAAAAATTGTCCAATACTTGTTTTGTAATCTTCTGTAAACCTGCAAAGCTTAAAGAGATCAGAATTTTCAATTCACTGAAGTTCTTGTCTTGTAAGCTACACTACTCATTTAACCAACTTTCAGTCCAAGCGACTTAACAAAGAAAGTAATTTTAACTATCATTTTCCTTCCAATAAAGATATTGATTTAAAGTTTGTTGTATTATATTTCCCTTTTACTTTTAATTTCGTGTGACAGAAGTAAAAAATTATCAAAATAAAAGTTTTTAATAACTGAAGAGTTAACACTTGAGCAACCAATTGGAGACACATTTTCAATTTTCTATTTTCAATTGTACTTTATTTCTACTAAATTTGTCATAAATTGTCCTACATTTGATATTTATTGAAAATTCTTTTAAAAAATCCTAATGCAAAATATAAATAAGTTAATACAAAATACAAATCTTAGATTATTTGCAGATGGTCTCAGATTTATATGCCATCTTAATCACATACAGAGATTTCTGGTGTTATTTGTAAGGAGGTTCATGAAAGTAACTATCCGTTAATATATATAATGGCATGTTACACTGATACCTTCTAGTTGTACTTTTCTAGCTGCTGTATGACTAGTTCCAATTACTCAGAGGAAGGAATCTTACTAATAAGGGAGCAGTATCATTGAAATCATGCCATAGCTGTCTAGTTCTTTAGCTAAAGAGGTCAAAATATTGGGCAAACTAAACTCTTCAAATTATAACTGTATCAGTAACTTCTATTTCATCATTGTCAGGTAAAAATTTTCATCTAAACAACTTACTCTAGTAATTCAATTCCATTGTAAATTCATTTATCCTCCAGCCACTTTTCCGCTTACTAGCAATTAGTTCTTGATCATTTTCATAAGAAATTACTTTAAAAGTCAAATATATCAACATATTGTTCAGATCTATTAAAAATAAGAATACTCAATTTTAGAAGTAATTATAAAATAAAGCTCACAATTGCAACCTATTGAGTGAAGGATCATTTATGTAGAAGTAGTGTGTTATTTTCTTTATCAATATAAAGATTTAGAGAAGAAAAATCTTGTACAATAGTCATATATATGGAGAAAATCAGCTTCAATTGGTTGCTTCATTTAGTGCTAACTTCGTAAAACTTTAGTTTAAGCTGTAAATTTATTTAAAGCATTGTCACAAAATGAATGTATCATTTAAATTACGTAAGTATTTTTTATTAATAATAAAAATATGATTATTTATTTATAATTTGATTTGACTTATTATAAAGCATTCTTATATTTTGTTCTTAAGTTATATGAATATAAAATGGTAATAAGTACACAATGATAAATATTATTATAGTACAAAAAAATCTACAAAATTTCTATACATAATAGTAAATATAAAAGCTAATAGAAATTATTAAACTCATGAGATATCTATATAAAATTCATATTTATTGTGTAACATTTCTGTAAATGTCCTTTTAATTTTATATAAATTACTTTTTAAAATCAGCAATAATTTAGATATTGTGTCTATAATGATTAAAAACACAAATGAAATTGTTTTTTATATGCTAATGTTACAAAAATAAATGTAGAAAAATGGGATTATATTAAAAGGTTACCTATTAAGAATTTTATTACCTCAACTGGAATTTGTCTAAAGCATGAAATACCATATATTGTGCGTTTTGCATCATTTAAGCTAGGTAAATGAAAATATACTGTATCTTCATCGTAATTGTGAGATCCATCTGGTAAAGCTAAGGTTGGTAAATATTTCCAACCTAATGGACATTCATTTGGAGCCCCTGGCACCAACGAAGGAAATGAATATTCGACCTAATAAAAAGTTATAAATATAAATATATTATTTTATTGTAATAAATTTAATATTTATTGTGTATACTTTATGTTTCAATATTTTTAATCATTATACGTATATATATCAAAAAAGTAAATGTTCTTTATTAAATCCAATATTATTTCATTATTTACAATGGAATATTTAAAGTTTAAGTAAGTTGTTGTTAACATTTATAAATGTTATTATATGTGTATATTTATTTATTTATTTATTTATTGTAATTAATAATTACAGTATATAGACAATTAAAAACTTCAAACATGATATTTTAAAAAATTGACAGTGTAATAGTTTCTTACAGGGAATGCATATACACGAATTATAAAAGGACAGTCAATATTTTTTATACGCGAATAATAAAATAATGATAGCGGCTTACCTGACATCCTTTTTTATGATGAAATCCGATGACAATCACATGAAGTATTGGTCCAACAGATTCTGCCATATTTTCACAATGTATATTGGGTAAAATTTATATATAGTGTATCGTCTAATAACCGTATTAATTTATTTCTTTCATTTTAAACGAGTAAAAATATATCCCTTTACAAATACTCGAACTAACAATAAACGTTTAGTTTGACATGCGCTTAAAATCCACCATATTAGTTCCAAGCCTACCAACTAATCAGTCTGCTATGCCTGACTTTAAATTTGTTACACCCCTGAATGAGGCATTACAGACACAAGTGTTTATCTCCTGCAGAACACCACAAAAAGTAACATTTTTACTTATACTATGATATGTTATTTAATTTACTAATAATCAACTAATTTTGTATGTTAAATTATTTATATTATATTCCATTTAAATTTCAAACATTTACGCTTGCTTTTTTAGTATTCTATCAATTAATAGTTTGTTTTTGCAATTCTTTTTTTTTCATTAGTTAATATCCTGCGATCTGTTAATAGTTCTTTTACCCAATACTGGTCACTTATTTGTGTCTAGTCGCATAACAATTAAATAATATTAAACCAACAATATATCAATTTGAGGAGCTTTCGTCTAACCTCATTGATTACTACGTAATAATTTAATGATTGTAGCAAGAATAGAAGCTGTAATGCAATGCGCTTATTTTTTCAACATAAAGTAAATTCATGTTAAAATTCGTGTTTGTAATATACTGTAATATTTTATTCGGAGTTTTATAATTAGACTTAAAACAAATGAATAATTATAGAACAATGACATCTTTCAAAAACTAGTAAATTAAATGTACAGTAGTTGTGAATAACTTCTAGAACTTAAGGAATAAATTTCAGTTTACTTTATAAAGATTATACTTCAGTATTTTATAAATTCATTATTACAATAAATCGTGTTTGGACCAATTAAATGCAATGAATTAATTGTCTCATTCAAATGTCATTGATATTTACTAAAATCTGTATACATTCTTTTTCCGAAAGTTTCTAAGGCGACAGTTCTTTGGTCGAAACGATGTTTCTTGATGCAATAACAAAGACAAATATTCATTTACTGAACAATTGTAAATAAAGATTAATGACAATTTATAGTAATGTTATCAATTCTTCTGTGTACCACCACAGATCAGGTATAAGAGTAGACTTAACAAGCAATGTAAAATCACAGATGGGGTATAAGGATAGATCACAGACGAGGTATAGGATAGACATAACAAGCAATGTAAAATCACAGATGGGGTATAAGGATAGATCACAGACGAGGTATAGGATAGACATAACAAGCAATGTAAAATTTTGTCACACGCTTTCTGGGGTCCTAAGACCCTCTTACCATTTTCATGTCACGCCCTGTTATATCGACTTAGACTGGTTTTGCGTGACAGCGTTACAAATAATAGGAATTAGAATCCAAAATATTGAACACGGACCTGAATTACGTAAGTACAACTATATATAATGTACTTTTTTGATGACTGTTTTGAAATACCGACATCCATAAAAGTGCCCGTATGCATTAACGGACTGTACCTGAATCGAACGGTCACCTACTGAATTACACTCAGTCAAAAAAATTCTGTACATCCCAGAAAAATGTATTAAACGTTGCATATTTTTTAAAGAAGAGGTCAAAAATAAATAATTTTGACATATTTATATAGAAAAATATAATACTTATTATTGGTAACAAAAAGAAACATATACATAAAACTTGATTAAACACGTCTCCGTACTAAGAAATTTACTAACTGTAATTTTGTAATTAATAGTGGGTCAGTCTTCCTTTCAGTTTAATAATTTCTCGCAGCTTTTTTTGACATACTAATTTTTTAGTAAAATTAAGTTGAATATTATTCTACTTAAGTATAATTTTGGATTTTAAATCTTCTTTATTTCTAACATTTCAATTTTCAATTTATTTCACTCCCTTCAATTTTCTGTTTATTTCACTCCATAAATGCTCAATAGGATTCACGTTAGGTGACAATGGGTGGTCTGTTACCGACTCTTAATCGGTAATCGACCGTTACCCTGTTACCAACTGTCGACTTGATACCAGTTGTTGCTTGGATATCCTTTGTCGATTGGTTACCAATTGCTGTTCCTGTTCCGTTAACAGCATCGTATTGTTTCTGGCAACGAACGTTGGTAGGTTGGTAGCGCTAGCAGCAGTTTGCGGCAAAATTTGAATCATTTGTCGTAACGCATTACTACCACCGCTACCTCGGTGTTGTTTTTCTGCCGTCTTTGACGTCCCGTAGTCTTGATCAGCTAACATTTCTGTTTGTGACGAGGAACAATACACATTCACATTATTCTGCAGCATTGAATTTATAAATGTTTCTCTATATACCGAATGCCCACCCATATGCCCTACCATATTCTAATACTCCAGTGAGAAAAGCGAGCGTGCGAAAGAAACGCAACAGAAAATGTATAAAAACGTGTCAAAAAATGTGAAAAAAAACTCATCAGATCGTGTTAGAGTGAAATAAAATGGGAAGAATGGAAAAAGCATGCAGTGTTCGCGTGTCGTCGTTTGCGTCGTCGCTATTTATTTTCTCTCGTTCGTTCATTCACTCGTTTGAGTTCATTCATTCGCGCGCGGTGTAAACTCACAGAAAGTATAACTGAGGCGCGGAAGGGTGGCTCGTTAACCGCCACTACTCGTTAACCCCACCCTCCTCAACTCGACTAATACTGTCGCTCGAATGCACACCGATCAGCACGAACATTTAACACATTGCGTACCGGCTAATTTTCAGAAAACTGAATTGCGCGGATGGCGATTTTCAGTAAGGTCAACTTATATCACTATCTACAAAAAACTCAAGTATCATATTGTTGTGTAATATATTTTAAATACATAATCCGTTCAACACAACTGTAACATTTTTTTAAATGCTGTAATTAACAAAGTTACACAGCTAAGTGTCTTTACATAAAAACGAGATTTCTCGTTACTAGTATGCAATATGTTAATATCACGCGCACAGAGGGAATCCCGATTAGCTTGATAGTACCTGCCGTGAAGGTCTACCTACCAGGTTCCCCATGGGCGTGGGGTTAAGATTAAGCTCAATCAGCTGAGGCCGTAGCCTTACCAGCGTTGCTTTCCGGGGATGACGAGTCCCATGGAAGTAGACTGTTGATAGCGTCGAGCTCACTTTCCAAAGCTCTACCAGATTTCCTGTCTGCTCCAGGAGCAGGTGGGACACTACTCACGCGCCGAAACCCTCGAGAGGTTTCTAGACCAGTATGCGGGCTTACAACCGCTGCCATTACAAAGTCAACGCCAATGTCTAGACGGGTTGCATTGCCTTGTCCTCAGACACCCGGACCCCGTAGTATCAATTATCACAGGTCTATTGATGGGACCTGTTCGGCTTCTTACATACATGAATAAGCAATGCCTGCCAGATTAAGACGTCTCGTCCACGCCAAGGCTTGGTTAGAGCCTAGCTCGGGCACTCTAAGACTGCCACTTCCCATATCACGATCGCCACGTAGCCCCTGAAAGGCTACGCACACAATCGTCGAATGCGTTTCGAGAGGGTGAAACGAATAGCAATAAGTTCTCGCCTCTTCTTTCCGCCGCTCGTCATGATAATGACACGACCGTAGTATCGGTAATTTGAAAAGGTGCGACGCTCGCTGCTGCTATACTACTATCGTATACTACAGGAGCGTAGCAATTCAGCAGTAGCAGTAAAAACGCAATACTGAAAGTGCGACGCTGGGTGATAAACTGAAGGAGGCACGGCACAGCAATAATCCATTGTTGTGAAAACTACAATATAATCGCCGTCGTTGTCTCGTCCTGTCCATGGACGAACGGACGAACGGACGAACAGACGAATCATTCATACAAATCGATTCCGCGAACGACTTTTTCAATAGGCGCGATTGAGACGATACCGAAGCACATGTAAACAAAAGCATCTCAATAACGATTTATTCGATGTTAATGCGAGAAAAACTTTCAATAATTCTATCTTGTTGTAAAATACATCGAAATACAAGTCAATTGGATAGTACGTTGCACCAGTTACGTGTCGCGGCAAATCACAAAACTCTTCGCGGAATATACAAAATAATTTTAATTCACTTGAGTGTTTGTGAAGAATAGTTTCGAATACCGGATTCGAATAACTTTGCGATCGCAAACGATTGTAAGAAAGACACGCGGAAGATGATCATTGTAACTGTAAACTGCTCACGATCCCTTTGGCGGTGCGGTATCGCTGTCGCGATAACACCGGCACCACGATACATAATACGTGGTTTTAATTTCATAAAAAAGATACGTTACGTATTTTTATATGTAACTCAATTTTTATGTGGAACCACGATGTTACTAACGACACATGGGGATGAAATCAAAAGAGTCGACGATAATTTATCGTTCGAACAACATTGTTTAAACGACTGTGAGTTCATAGAATTGTGCTTAGACGCTATTGTACACGAAGCATTTGTTAATCATTAACGTACCAAATATTAGAGTTACATTTCTTTTCATTTCGGAGTTACAAGTTCACGATGGCGAGAATCGCGACTCCTTTAGCAGTGTGGAATCGTTACACGATACCTCGGCACGTGGCAGTGACGCCGTCGAGCATCGATGTCGCGATAACACCGGCGCCATGAGACCTCCCATCGACACCGGTATCGAAAATATATTCACAAAGAAAATATATACTTACCGAGCCCGGGCGACGACGCAAATATGTCATTGCTCCCGCCACTGTGGTAGCATGGGTGTATCGCCAAACTGCTGAAAAATCGTACAACATTCAACGTGTTAATATTTTTAACGTTAGACCTTCGACCACGCGACGGCGGTGGAGGGTGCAGGAAGGACGGCGATCAAATATAACTCCTTGACAAGGAAAAGATCCAGTCTAAACTTCTATTTGAAATTAGAAATTACAAATATATTTTAATTAAACTCAAGAAAGTTGAACTGTATCTATAGTACGTTCTGTAATGAAATTTTTCAAGATGATTATCTTCCACGATCATTATATTCCGAGATGATCAATAGCTCTTCCAGTTTGCAGATTCATGAACTCCCACTTTCATTAGAAACAATAAAATCTAATTTACTTATTTCAAATGAGTAAAAGTGAATAAATCTTAATTTAGCAAACTTTTATCACAGCCCATTACATTAAAACATTGGTCCGAATCCTATATAAAATGTCAATAATTAAAAACTTGTTAAGTTGTACAATTGCCAAAAAGTGTGTAAATGTATATATACTTTGATTTTTGGGTGAACATAATCTATACATATCCAAAGGAATAAACCTCAGTGAGAATGGTCATAATGGCCCTATCATAGTAGGATGTCTATTACTGCCAAGAGGAACTTGACCACAAGTTGGAACTAAAGGTCCCATCATTATTGGTCTTGGAGGAAAATTCTGTAAAATAATAAGTGAGTTTATAACTAAAATACGTACACCATAATAAATAAAAATAGGAATTTGTTCGATATAATGTTGTAGAGGATCAATAACTCTTCCTGTTTGCCGATTCATGAACTCCTTTCATTGTAAACAGTAAAATCTAATTTACTCATTTCAAATGAAACATTTAATCACATTTAAATGTATTCAATGTTGTAGAAACCAGTTTATATAAATTTTCATATTTTAGATGCAATGAATAGACGTAAAAAATAATATGTATTCAGTTATAAGATTTAAATATAACAATACTAGTCGAAAATTTGTTGGTTTAATTTTGGCTTTTCAATTTATAAATTAAACAAAGAATATCTCTCATTGAAGATCATTAAAGTTGGTTATTTATCTTTACTTCTTCAGTTGACAAATTTTACAAAGTAAAAGATTTGCATAATAGGTCTTCTATTGTTGATACTGTAGCGAATAAGGCATTTTTTAAAAAACCAAAAACATGCACACATCCCCACACCAACACATTAAACAAATACTTAGAATGTATTTATAAATTCACAAGACTTGTTCTTCTGCCTTGTTAATATAACTGGAACATGATACTTTGTGCAAATCTATGAAAATATATATATATATGAAAACGAACAAAAAATATATAAAGCAAAGATTTAAATGCTCTAAGTATCACATTACATGATTGGAACAATGATGAAACATTATAATCCAAAACTGCTATATCCTGGGTAAATTAAGGATGTTATTAACTTTACAAATCAAGAGCACTCTTGTGTAAATTTTTAAATATTATAAATAATATATTATGCCATCAAAAATCATGATTTTCATGGTTGTAAAAGTTGTTAGGTAGAGTTTTCTCTCTTTAACTGATGCAAAATATAAATTGACAACTTTCAAATCTTTGGTCTAGTTCAATATTGAATTTCAAAAAAGATCTTTATATAGAAACTAGATATTATTCCTAAAATAATTTCCCAATTGTGGTTCATAGAAAATCTTACAAATTCTTTTCTTTTTTCTTTTAAAAACTTCTTCACTGTTGTATAAAAGAACGATTAAAAACTTATAATGTAAGAACAACCATTTACCCTCTCTTCTTTTCACCACTACATCTTCTGGACTGATAATATCCCACTGAGGTTCTGTTCCATCCAATGATTTTAATCTAAAATATAATAAAACAGTATTTGATACTACTTATTTCACATAGACAAATTGAATGCTATATAATTTACGTTGGATATCATTTATTTATTAACTAGTTAACTGTGTTTGACAGGCATACACGTCATCTTAAAGCTTAAAATTATACTAACTTTCTCAACGATTAATTTATTTTTTCAGATACAAATATAATTCTTATTCGGTTTGCTCTAATTTTTCGTTAAAACATATTACAGGTGCATTTGCTAAGTTTTACGAGCACACATTTCATTGTTTTTATTGTGCGCAATGAAAGATGACCAAACTAAATTCTACAGTTAACAAGTTAATCTCGAAAATTAAAATTTCTCTTAATTCTTTTCCAATTTCACAAAAATTAAACAATATAGTAAAATTTGATAACCTCATAAATCCTTTCATAACTTGTATTTACTTTTCAGAAAGAACAGCAGCTTTTTTAAAAGTAGAAATAGTTTTTCTCTTGACTTCGCGGAGATTTGCTTCTACTTTTACTGCATCTACAAATCGAATGTTTTGAAGGCGGTAAACTTTTTTCATGAGCACGTTTAGTTTTGTACATTAAGATCAGCTTTTTTTCAATTCTTTGTTGCATCTTTCCTTGGTTAAGTCTTGAATGTGAAGCTTCGTAATCTTTGCTTCCTGATGAACCGCATTTCTCGTCCTGATGTGAGGGCGTGGTACCTACATTTCGTTTTATTTCTACAATATACAACAAATAAAATATAATTAATAATTATTATTAATTCATCCTTGGTCTACTATATACATAGACGTTTAATCATTAAGTTGTCTCAATTAAAAAAGTTGGGTGATCTTGTTAATTGTTTAGTTAATTATTAAATAGTAAAAATGGCAACAGACGAAAATGTTTGGAGAACGCAAAGTTTTCGTCAACGTGTAATAGAGAAAATGTAAGTTGATTTATATTTAAAAATCTTAAACAGTAAAATATTGTTATTAATGATTCGAAAGTGTACGATAAAGAATAAAACGGCAAAAAATCATGCAATGAACAATTTTTCTACAAAATATAAAAAAGTATATTTGTGTGTGTAAATAAATAAACTAATAAAATTCTATTTAGTGAATATTTTCTACACAGAGATGAAGCTGTACAGTCATATGGAATGCCCATTATCAGAAATACTATTGATATGGAAAATCATGTTTTTCAGACAGCAAAAACCATGGTTTGTTATAATTTTTCTTTTTCTTTATATGTATATATTGGTATATTGTTAACGTTATATTCAATTTTATGGACACAAGTTTTTATAATTCTTCCTACATAATAATAAATATTAACATGATACTTTTAATCATATATTTAAAAAATTAAAAAAAAATTAAAAATTAAAAAATTAAATTAAATGAAAATAATGAAATTTTTTTATTGCAGGAAGAATACTTAAGATTCGTAGCCAGACTGATCCTACGTGTCAGAGAACTAAGTAATATATGTGTATATATAATTATATGTATATGAATATTTATAAATGTACATACATACAATTTAAATGTTATCAGCTAAGTTTATTTAGTATATGTTACTATTTTATTTAGATTTTAAAAAAGCTGGAGCTACTTCACTAGGTACAGCTGGTTCAGGAAATCAAGGAATGCCAGATCCAATTGGAGCATTACAAATGTTGGCACGTCAAGGAACTGGTAATAATCAAATGATGAATATTAGTGGACCAGGACCAAATCCTCAAGGAATAATACCACAACAACCTGCAAATACAGCTATAAATTGTAAGTTTATACAATAATAAAGTTACATATATTATTCCATTTTTAAATATGTAAAACTATCTTTGAACGAAATTATTTTACTGTTTAGTTTAATAAACAGGAAAACTAGTATATAATATATTTCTCTCAGTCTGTACAGTAATAAAGATTATTTATTTTTTTATTAATATTTCGCAGATGTCAGTCTGTATTTTCATGAAAATAACAATTAAATTTATATATCATTAGACATCTTTTGTTTACAATATTAAGTTCCTTCAAATAAATAATATTCGTAAATTATTAAGTTAATTCATATGCATAATAATTGAATTTGTCTGTTATACAGTCAAAAATATGGAAAATGATGCCTATTTACAAAGCATTAATGTATCCACAATATATATTGTTATATTATTTATATAATGTTACAATATTTGTTTTAATATTTAATACTATAAGTCATATAAAAGTGCTTGCTGATTACAAGAATTGTGTCGTTAAGGTTGTCAAATTTAAGCACCTATAAATAATTTTAAGTAATAAAATAATGATTACATTATATTTTATATGACTTACATCAAATCCATAAAAGTAAAACTTGTATCATTTAGTATTTTTTAGAGTGTGCTAATGTTTAAAGTAAACAAGTTTATATAATGGTACACTATAAAATTCATCAATACCTCATCCGTAACCATTCTTTTTTAGCAAAACATATCTTATGTGTTTTATATGGATCTTTTTTTATCACTATTAAAAACTATATCAAATTTAAGTGTAAGTAGATATATATATACACATATATGCGCAATATGTCGTTATATATGTACAAATTCTAAAGATCTCAGCTGTTGTATAGCGACATACAAAACGGAAATTCTTACTAATCGGTCAGCAAAGTATTAAACGTCTATTAGGTATAGAAGAGATTCACACTATTGCAAAATATTTACAACACAGTTACAGTAAACATAAAGTTTTCTTTTTTCTTCAAAGAATTATCCTGAAAGTTAAGGTTTTAAAGAAATTACAATTTACATCATTAAAAATTTTAATTGGATAGAATATTTGTGTTTCATGAAGAAAAGGTTAACCTAATATAAATAACCTATATAGTTGTTATTTTTAATTCTGTGTCAGCGTTGTAGAAGAGTTTAACAAAATGAGAAAATTGACAAATCTATACTATTCACAGTATGCAAGTTCCACAGAGAGTGAACCTATGTACAATTCTGACAATGCTGATACATATGAAAAATTAATTCGCTCGCCATCTCAAGCTGAATATGTACAATATATTAATCACAGGAAAGATGAAGAATCACACTATGAATTGTGGAAACAAATGTTATGTGAACACTCACATATTTCATTAAAGATCAAAAAGCAATGCGGTATGACAGCTGTCTTAACAGATGATAGAGTACGTTATATTTATAAACCAGACAGTAATAACTCTCATATCCCAGGGATTAAGTTTAAAATAACATTTATTTACATAAAACTACTACGCAAATGGTATATTAGTTTAGGGCGTAGTAGAGTTCCAAATGTAATAAATCTTCGTAATAAAGTAAGAGAAGGTACATATAATCCTATTGGGACAAAAATTCTTAAATTAGTGCATAAGTGTAAAAGTTTATTAGAAATTTATGTACAGAAACTATTATATATTTATGAAGTAATTGATGAAATGAAAGATGTATACAAAGACTTAGAGTTTGAAGTGAATGAACCTCTAACTATTCTAAAAATAAAGCTAAAGGAAAAAGGTTGGCCTAGAGGCTTAGAGAAAATAAGCTCTGAAGATGTTGTTCTTTTAGAGTTAATATTGGATGATAATCTAAAAGTTGTTAACCTTACATATGAATACATCTGTAAAAGCGCAGTACCAGAAGAAGTAAAGGAAATGTGCATTACAAAACTGGAAGAAAAGTTAAAAGAATTTTTTAATTTTAATTTAAAAGAAGCATTTGATATATTTATGAAAGAAGAGAAATCATATGAAACTAAAAATTACTTGTAAAATTATAATATATTTAAGTTACACCAAGAGATTACAGAAGAAATGTATGTTGTATCAAAAGAATTAAGATAAAATATATAATACAGTTTATAAGTGAATTTTATGCATCCTTTATACATTATTTATTTTCTGTTATATGTAAATTTTTAATATATGTTTTGCTAATAAATTTAATGGATTCATTAGTTTATACATATAAACATAAAATTATAATTTTAAACATATACAAATTTTATGGTAAATAACTTTTAAAAGGTAATGCAATTATAAATTTATTTACAACAATTTCTTTTGTATTATGTATTTTTGTCAGTATTGCCAAGCTTAAATCAACGTTGCGGACAACCTATGACCATGCAAAGTATGCAGAATAAAGTACCAGGTATAGGTATGATGTCTGCTCAAACTAGTAGTCCAATGAGCTACATGAGTCCAACTCAGACTATGCAGAATAATTTAATGTTCACACAAATGAATCCAATGGCGCAAGGAAACATGCCCCAACAAATAAATCAAGTTGTTCTTAATCAAATGGGACCAATTACTACTGGACAAATGCAACAAAATATGCAAGTATGTAGATACTATGTATTTTATATGTGCATAAAGGGAACTTACTTTAGCAATAAATGAGAGATTCAAAGACGATTTAAAATAAAATTATATGAAATATCTTACATTCAATTTTTTTCCCAGTTAATATAATCTTATAACAATATAGTAAATTTATAACAATGTGAGACTGAACAAAATTTTAAATACGTTGCTTGAAATAACATCTATTTGTATATAATATTTTTTGCATATATGTATATACAGGGTGTTCCGTAACTGGTGATACAAGCGAACGGGAGGTGATTCTACATGAAAAACTGAATCGAAAATGTAGAATAAAATATTTTCATGTGGAGCTTCAAATTTTTAAACTTATTTTTCTCGAAAACAGCTTCATATGAAAAAAATATATATATATGTATATTTTTCTAAATTTCTGTTACTTATGCCATTTAATAATAATTTAGTAGAATTTGTGTATTATCTTAGTTTTTTATTAACCATTGGGAAAGCCAAAAAGTGACTATAATTTATATTACTGAAGTAGAGACTACAAATTATAAAATGTCTTATATATTTTTATTTTTTACTGTAATTATACAAACAAATAACAAAGTTCCTTTTTAGGCACAAATGCAAAATCAATTATCCGATCAAATTAATAATCAATTTGGATTATTATATATAAGTGACCTACAAACTAGTATGTCTCAACAAATGAATCTAATTGCTCCAGGGCAGTTAGATCCTGACCAAATGCAGCAACAATTAAATCACATGCAAAGAAAGGTAATTAAGCAAAGGATTAATTGATTGATGGTGCAAAAAATTGAGGAGAGTAATTATTATACAAAATATATCTAATAGATATTAAAGTAACTATGGAAACTGAAATAGAACAAAAAATTTAATACAATGCTATGCTCATGTCTATATTATTTTTATTTTATGCTAATATTACTTCAAAATTAAAGTACATTTTTAATATACTAGTAATTGAAGAAGTTTTAATACATATTATTCAACTTTTTACAAATTAAATTAATTTATTACTGTTATAATATGTAGTCTGCATATAAGCATCTAAAATATTTTATAGAAATTTTAGTTATTGAAATATATTTTATAGAAATTTTATAACAAATTGAAACAAAATATTTCCTGCAAGAAAAATAACTCTCTTACTTCAGTAAGCTCAGGAAGAGTTAATGTCTTCTTGAAAATTTTACAAACTAGTTAAATGTAATTACTTTATAATATAATTATTTCGAGACATTTACGTGCATTCATTACTTTTAGCCTGATAAAATGATAAATACTGGATATCCAAGTCCTAGAAATGTTGCAACAAATCAGTTTTTAGGGCAAAGTCCATTCCTATCAGCTCCAAGTCTAGCTGGTTTAGATGCACTGTCAAGATTATTATCATATAATACACTTTATGAATATATAAATAGATTCGTACATGGTAAGGAACATGAAACATTAAAATATATGTGTATAGTAATCAGATGGTAACATCTGGAGATGACCAAGAAGACCGTGCGTAAGATCTAGTATCAAGATATCAGCATCCAAAGTTGCTGGTTCGTCAATAGTGATAGTGGCCGATGGACAGTCCAAGTCTTAACTTGTGGACAGAAGGGCAAGGACATGCTCGGTTGAGCAATCGTAACGTAGTATTGTAGAATTTATACTTTTACTTGTTATTGAATTATAAGAAGATGAACTCTTCCATAGTTTCTTATATAATTATTAAATATGAATATTAAGAAAACTGATGGAAAACATACATTGACTGTACAAATGTATACACGTTTTAATTTTGTAGTCGAAACTTCCGAAAACCTGACAAATTCAATGGGGTTGAAATTTTACAGCTTCACTTTGCAAGGTTAAGCTGCAAATGTTGCAAACAAGTTTTATTATTATAGTCACTCTCTACGATAATTAATAAAATTAAAATAGTACTCGATATTTTTTCATCATTAATTCGACGCATGTACAGGTATTTAAATAGAAATCGAATACAAATATTTGAATATTCCACAGGTTGGACTGAAATAATTTTTGGCAATTATAAAGTAAAAACGTAGGCAGGGCTGCACCTTCCAACCCGTCTCACACTGGAAATCAATCATTTAAATACCAGAGGGTGTCTTGGCCCTTTGTTAGTGTCATCAACTACCTGATATTTACCGGTAGGTTAGGTTAGGTAAGATGCAGGTTTATGATGCGTCAATTATTATTAAAAGTTGTGTCAAGGCGCTTTGTTCCCACATATAGAAACCAAAAGTGTCGACAAACATTTAACAATATATTAATTTCCAGTGCTTTAATCACTTATCTACAACTTTCATTACAGTCTTCCATCAGTGTCAGCATCGTCAAGGGGTGCTTTGTTTATACTATAATGGTATATTATTTTAAGTTTATACATTAAATGTGAACAATTTTCTGTAGAAATATGTATTTCTATAAAATAATCCAAAATAATGTAAAGTATGTATTTTTGATTAACTATTTTATCATAATGTCAATTTGCCTCACCAAGGATTTATTATTTCGAAAATAAGGGATGGGTGGAGGGTTAAACTTTAAACAGAGTGGGCGAATAAAAAAGGAACACGGAGATATGTAACAAAGGAAATATAAGAAAAACTCAACGACTGATTTATAGAATAGTTAAGAGAGAGAAAGAGTTAAAAGAATTTCGAATCGAAGGTATTTTTGTCAATAAAAATTTAATTAAATTATTACACAAAAAATCTATATCGAATTAATTTTTCATAACTTTGCTTTTTTATTCTGCAAACGAACTGGTGAAAATATTTATTATAAGTTTCACTGTTCACCGCAATAAGCACTGTAAGCTATTCCAACATTCTGTTGATAACATTGCTGTTTACACAAAAATGGTAATTAGGCGATAATGCTGTAGAAAATCAAGTTGTAAAAATACTGTGCTATAGGTTTATATTAAAACTGATTTTGTTTTGTAAATTTCGTTGATATTTCAAACCTTACATAAATGAAAAAAATATATTCATACTTCACAGTTTTCTTCTTTTATTTATGTTTACTTAATTTGAGGCAAATCTAAAATTATGATCAAAGCAGACAGTTCAAGTTGCAGTGTATGGCGATTAAGGTTGGCATTTTCTCTGCTCTTTCTGCAAAAGTATTCATAATGGCGTTCCCAATTGAGGACCGAAGTAGATACACGTACTTATTTGTATCTATACATTTCATATATCTTCCAACATCACTTCAGTATAGTTAATTCTTTATAAAAAATATTATAATTGAATTATGATTTAGGCCACGAAAACTCATAAGATATACGATCTACTTTTATATTTCGTCGATACGCTTATATATACGCG
Organism: Nomia melanderi; assembly: GCF_051020985.1. Lineage (NCBI taxonomy): Eukaryota > Metazoa > Arthropoda > Insecta > Hymenoptera > Halictidae > Nomia > Nomia melanderi. The sequence continues at coordinate 4,617,941 of NC_135009.1, forward strand.
CATAAATAATTTCTCGCGAATAAAAGGCTATACCAATGCTCGTTCTTTTATTGACAATCTTATGTACACTGTTTTATCATGCTGTGCAGCATGTCCACTCAAGTTGAATTTACTCCAAAGTACATAACATTTTATGAATGTACTTTGAACTCGAAATTATTCACTTGCATATATTCGGAAATACACCATATGGTATATCATTATTATATTAATACACAAGTTTAATAGTCAATATAGAAACAGATTTATTACCTTCGAAAGTACGAAAAAATGATATCAAGTTAGGACCAAAGTAAGTACTGAGTTTTCAAACTAGTACAAACGACTGTTGTTATTTGATGATAATATTAGGAAAAATTAATTCCATTAAGGCATAAAGTACTGAACCAGTTCCAGTACAAAATATTAAGTCTATTTATTGCTTTGCGTTAAGATGACTGTTTCCATATTGACCTGTTAATACGTTAAGTATTCAGCCGCAATAAAAGTGGCATATTGTTGCGACACAACCTTTTAGGGAGTACTAGCTCATAATTCACAGTACAAAATTCGCCGTTGAACATCTTATATGTTATTGAGTATATGTCAATTTACAAAGCTGACAAAAAAATTCTTTTTTATAAAGAAAAAAATACTAAATACACTGTGTACAAGGATAGGGGAGAACGTTCCTCCTTAAAAGATCTGTGCGTGAAATTATTCGCTGTCTGAATCATACTAATATGTTACTATTAGTTACATAATAAAGGTAGTACTGATTTATCTAAGAGATCGAGCAAACTCTTCTTTGAGATAATGAAGACAATCTCAGCACCATTCATCCTACAAGGACAACTAATCTCGCTCGCAACGCGTGCAAGTATTTGACAAGAATTAAACTTTGGTGCACAACGTGGTTCACATGCATAATAAATAAGTTGCTGCATCGTAATGATAGGTTATCGGTAACTTTGTCTCGTCGTCCTTCCTCTGCGGAAATAAAAATATCTGTCGAGCGGACAATTTTGCAAATGTGGGATAACCAATAGAAATTTAATAACGGAAGGTTAAAGAAAACCTAAAAATTGTACATATTTACTTTGAAAAGGGATCTAGTAGGAACGAATTGCGGGTGGGACCGTCGCACATTCATTTTTATCTAGCGTATTATCTATCACCGGCCTGTAATCAATCGATACCTGAAAGTAATTGTAATCAATTACATTGTGTCAATATTTTTTACTACAAACTATGGATTGCCTATCATATAGAATTAGTACATACATTGCCTGTTCTCGGATCAATCTTCGTAAGCGTGTGTTTTCGCCAATGTTGGTCTAATGGTTTAGGTTGTTGGTTTTCTATTGGTTTACTGTAGTCGTACTCGTCGATTCTATTTTTGAAATCTTCACGCGCATGTGCACCGCGACTTTCTTTTCTGTTCTCGGCGGCCACAATTGTTTGCATTGCGTTTATCATTAAGTTTTGCAACTCAAGAGTTTCCACAAGATCGGAATTCCATATCATAGATTTGTCAGATACTTTGAGGTCATCCAATTTCTTGTAAAGTCCGGCCATCTTTTGACATCCTAATAAAAATTTAAAGTTCATTATAACCTTCTAGCATCATTCTTTTAAAATAAAATAATTAAGATACAAAGTGATTTGTGAGATTCAACATTTCTTTTTCTTCGAAATAAAGCTACGTAAAACAAAATTATTTTTATGCTTGTTGCAGTTTCCTTCTACTCCTCAACATTCATTTTTCAACACATTCAGTGCAAATTAATTAGTGCTTATTAATTAAAAACGTACCATCTTGCAAAGTTTCGGCTGTCCTAAATACAGCAGCATGTGTCTGCATAGTTTTCTGCATGCTTAATCTCAAGTCTGCAGTGGAAATGTTACCGTTTGCGTTTCTGATATGATCCAAATTAGCCACGCTCTCTTCTCCGGCATTCTAAATACAATTTGTATTACTTCGGATATTTTACTACTACTTTTTAATATAATACAGTATAATAATACTAACAGGTCTAAGTGGTCCAATAGCTTCACCTGGCTTATTCTCTGCTCCGATTGTCTTAGCACATGCACGGCCAAATACAACTAAATCTAGTAAGGAATTAGCACCAAGACGATTAGCACCGTGAACGGATGCACAAGCGGATTCTCCGCAAGCGTAAAGTCCAGGCACAACTGCATCCTCATTATTCTTTCTTGTCAGAACTTGTCCCTTATAGTTTGTAGGTATTCCTCCTATACATTCAATTTGATTACAATTATTTTGCTCTGTTATTGTTATCGTTTTCAAAATAATTTCACGATATAATACTCACCCATATTGTAATGTACCGTTGGAATGACGGGAATAGGTTCTCTTGTTACATCGACTCCTGCAAATATCATTGCTGTTTCTGAGATACCAGGTAATCTGGCTGCTAACTGTTCAGGTGGCAAATGATGAAGTTGTAAGTAGATGTGATCTTTTTCAGGGCCAACACCTCTAAATAAGAAAATAATCTTATTAGATTCCTATAGTTATATTTATGGTATTAATGATTCGATTTTTTCCATAATATTAAGATACCTTATACACACTATTTTTATGGCTCACCTGCCTTCCCGGATTTCAATTGTCATCGATCTAGATACAACATCTCTAGAGGCTAAATCTTTTGCAACTGGCGCATAACGTTCCATAAATCTTTCACCTTCGCTATTTACGAGGTATCCTCCTTCACCACGGCTACCTTCCGTGATAAGACAACCAGCCCCATATATTCCTAAAATTAATATGTTCTTTAGTGGATACGTTAACCTTTAGACAACAGCTTAGTTTCTTTTATATTTTTTTCATACCAGTTGGGTGAAACTGTACAAACTCCAGATCCTGATTTGGTAAATTTGCTCTGGATACCATTGCAGTACCATCTCCAGTACACGTGTGAGCAGACGTACAAGAGAAATATGCACGTCCATAGCCTCCTGTGGCTAATACTGTGTTTTTAGCATGGAAACGGTGTAAAGTACCATCTTCCAAGCAAAGAGCAAGCACTCCTCTGCATTCTCCATCTTCCATTAGCAAATCCAGTGCAAAATATTCAACAAAATAATTGCAGTCATAACTCAACGACTGACCATAGAGGGTATGAAGCAAAGAATGTCCTGTCCTATCTGCTACGCAGCAACATCTGTGAGCTTGACCACCTTTTCCAAATTTTAGGGATTGTCCACCAAATGCACGTTGGTAAATTTTACCTGCAATAAAAATAATTACTTTTATACAAGATTCACAAATATGATTAAGTATGTTAAAAGTGTACTGTGTTGTATAAATGGTGTTCTAAAATTAAATTAAGCAATATTCACATTATTAGTGGATTTGTATCAATGTTCAGATACATAGCAACCAAAAAAAGATTTGTTGTCTTTGAACGTCAGTAAAAAATGTTTGTTATTTTCTTTTGAGGTACTTCACTAAATTTTGGTAGTAAAGACATATCTTTATTGAATGTAATATATTTGTGAGAAAAAATGCAGAAATATTCGTATGATTATTAAGAAAAGTAGAAACTTTCAATTATGGATAATTACACAACACAGAAGCAAAATTATGAAAAATTTAAGAATACAGAAAATCAAGAAAATGAAACAAATAATCGGTACATATATTAACAATCACTTTTACCCAAATTTAGTAACAATTAAGTTTTTAATTATTAAAATAATTAATTGATAGTTTAACTCATGATATGTTGTCTACATATTTTAGAACAAATGTAATATCACATTGTACATTACAAAAAAATGAAAAGGCGCGATCTCGTTCTCGATCACCAAACAGAGCTAAAGATTCAAAAAAATGGATTAGCTCTAATGCTTTTATAAATTTTGTACAGGATTTTAGAGAGGTAGGCACACGAATGAAATATATGTTTGTATCATTATTAATAGAAGAAATCTACTATTTTTAGAATCATAACGGTAAGAGTAGTACAAAAATATTTCAAATGGCTGGTGAAAGATGGAAACAGATGTTGCCCAATGAAAAGCAACCATATTTAGAAGCAGCTAAAAACATTAAAAGTTACAAACAAGATCAACAGAAAAAAAAACATACAAAGAACCGTGACCCAACAACTGCTGAACCAAAAAAAGATAAAGAAGGAAGACAAGTAAAAAATACAAAGAAATCACAGAGAAATAATAAGGTTCATTTTTTCCTTATCCAAAACAATTACAAATATCTTTGATTTTTAAGAAGTGTAATTATTGATAAACTATATATAAATATATCCAAATTTTAGGAAAAAAAGCAAAGAAGGAAAAAACAATATAGCACTGAATCAGACAGTGATACAGTTATTTCAGCTACATCAGCTGTTTCATTAACAAGTGAAGATTTGACAGATCCGAGTTCATGAAGAGCCAATGATAGGTTATATTTGTTTATTTCTATTTGTGATTAATTTGTATTTTGGTAATGCTTCTGTTTATGTAATTCATTAAAGAAGACATTTAGAAGTTATAAAAATCTTGAAATCTCAGAATATTTATGGCTAGATTAAATTTGCATGTACATTTCAGAATATTAATAAAGAAGAATTTGTATTACTCTTTATACAAAACACACAATACAGCTATAATTTAGTATTACCATCACTAGTTCGACTGAAAGGCATGCCACAGTTCTCCAATTCAATAACTGCCTTTGGGGCTTCACGGGTCATGTAATGAATAGCATCCTGATCACCTAACCAGTCAGATCCCTTAACAGTATCATACATGTGCCACTGCCAGTTATCTTCTTCCATATTACCCAAAGCGGCATTGATTCCACCTTGAGCGGCAACTGTATGCGACCTTGTCGGAAATAATTTGGTAACAACAGCTGTTTTGAAACCTTCTGCAACCAAACCATAGGCAGCACGCAATCCTGCTCCACCAGCACCCACAACAACAGCATCGTAAGTATGGTCTACCAAGGGATATTGCTTAGAAATAGCATCGGATACTTTCACAGCTTTGTTATTACGTGAAGAATGGAATTTATGGCTTGTAATAACTGGTAGCCCCACATTATTCTGAAATATTTAAAAAATTAAAAAAGAAGTTTAGTATACGCACATGCTTTACAATTATTTTGACACTCTTATAAGAAATAAAAATTTATTAATTAATGGTTTTTGTATAACTCACTTCCTATTAAAATGAAATATAGTATTTGTCTTAGATTCATTGGTATTTCTCACTATAAAAATATTATTCATTTGAATGATAATGTGCTTTTTTTTTAATTGTACGAATGTATATTATAAATTTATATATTTAAAAATATTCTACTCTATTTAAAAACTAAAGTGAAATAATTGTTGTGTACTAAAAAATGTGTATATATTGTAAACACATATAAATAATAATTACGCGAAAACGATGTTTTGTTTATCTTGGTATTCAATTTTAACAGTTTCAAAGTAATTATAGATATATAAAGAATTATACATGACAGCTAAAAATAAAATCAGATATATTTTTATAGTATCAATAGATACATGATAACACATATAGTATTGTTACTCCACTGCACTATTCATCTATTAACAAAACACAAATCAGGTTTAGAAACCAAGTTGAAAAAAGTAATATACACACTATGTTTGTATCATCAGATGATTAAAGTTATGTTAATAAATAGTTTATAGACGAAAAATGAAAATGTTTCTCATTTTAATAATATTTTAATTTTGTGAGTTTTAATTAATATACATTGGTTATATATAATTACAATTAAAATTAATATTTATTTATAACATTTTTAAGAATGTGCCTTTAACAAAATTGCAATTGTATTCTATACTCAATTAAGTTTTACACAATATATAATGTTTAATAATTATAATGTAAAAGTATTAGTAATAATTCAAATATGAGGAATTGTTATTAATAATGAATATACGTAGATCAAACATGCAATCAATCTATAAAAACATTCGTCGACAGAAAGGTTATTAGCAGTTCGTTCTACATCAACGGAATTAAAAACAAACGTAAAGCAACGTTAATCGAATATCCGTTTGATATCTTATTAGAACATTTGAAAATTGATAACAGGTCGAAATGCAATTACGTGTTTTAAAATTAATATCATATAAAAGACTTCACAACGAAAATATCACTTAACGTATGTAGTACGCCATATGGAAATAAAAGGAAATAATACGTGTGGTCGATGAAACACGTTTATATTAAAGTATATTTCGTTTCAAAATCCATCTTTCATTTTTACATAATTTATTAATAAAAAAATAGTGAGATATAACACGAATTACATTCTATACATAACATGTTTCACAAGGTAACATTAAACGTAGAAAATACATTAACGTCATCGCGGTTTACCGATTATTCAAAATACGCTTTCTTTCTTCACGATAGCCCTTAACGAATAAGCCAAATCTAATGTAATGTTAATAAAAACAAAATGCAATAGAACTAGTAGATTCCTAACAAATCTTTAAATTGTGTAATTTAAAGTGAGCAATTTCCCGCTAACGCCAGCTTCCGTGCCGGTGACCCATCTACAATTATAATTAATGTAAAGCGCAATACGATGGACAGTTTTGGTATTAACATGCTCGGTTTTGATATCGAGCCAGTAATAAAATAAATGATTACCAGATAAAGATAGCGAATATTAGAAATCAACGTTACTACTTTTACGATGGTAAACTTCAACTGTTGTGTAAGCCGGCTACCATGCGGGGTAGCGCGTACGAAATAAGGGGAAGCACGGTAAAAAAAAAGGAGGATCGACATCAGAATCGTCTGCTAAACATTCCGTAATCTCCCTTGAGAGCCACCGAGTAATCGTGATCCTCGAATTCCAGATTTCCATTAGTATTTTATTTATGTCTATTTTTAAGAGTCCGCGGAAGGTGGAATGCTCGGTCACGAGGTAAAATGTTCCGGCAAAATCGATGCGCGGGGAGGTCCTCTTCGGTGCATGTGTTTAGTAAACTTACGTAATTGATCGACGCCGAATGTTGCACAGAGAAGATGCACCGTTGCCAGGATAAAAATTATATAACTTAATGAAAAACACCTTACCAACGATGTCACACGAGTATTTCTCGCGAGTAAAGGCGACAGCTTCAATAAACAGCTCATCTTCGCACGGCGTCACGTCTCTGATGGGGACTTTTCGTTTTTTTATGGTGATTCGCGCACCACTTTGCCGAATGCGCGATTCTGCTGCACCGTACGACTAACCCCAATTTTTCGCAACTTCACTCCCGCACTTCTTGCACGGCGACGTGAAGCGTTCAAGTCGGTTGAGTACCGACTACTGGCGGAAGCTTTCAGACGAATACCAGTGTTGCCAATCGTATCGTTGCTAGATAACCTCACCTATGAGGTGCCCGTTGGTTTTTCGTTTCATTTTTATTCGTAGTTATCCATACCGTTCGTTTCACACGAATAGAAACGGTAATCATGCCGGTAATTGATGGTAAAACACAGTCTTTTTAACTTTCGGAACATCGGAGTTCACGTGTCGCATAATGGATAATCACGGGCGGGAAAATTGAACGATACCGCGAAAGAAATAAATCTTCAAGGGGTTCTCATTTCTCTTCAGTCATAGATGGGGTGCTAACGGTATTGTGAATTTCGTGGTGGTTTTATTGCGTGACTTATAAAAGGAAAGGTACCTTCCACGGGTCGTGTAATATATTATATACGTTTACCTAAATTTTAATCGACGAATCGGAGTGAAAAATGTAAATGTTTGAAGCCTGGACGAACTTGTAATTGTCTGCACATTTATGCGTTCCGGTCGAATTTTCGTGTACATGAAAAACGTAGCTCTAATTCTAATTCCACAGGTTTGAAAATCTTCTTTGAGTAGAAATTTTGTCGTCGATTATTTGATAAAGCAATAGTTCTGCTCGAGTAGTTTCTCGAGCGTATAGATTACATCGTTCCAGGACACAAACCTCGGACGATACAATTGCATGCTTACGTTTTAAATCATACAACCTTCAGCGACGCAAAAAATTGCGTGTTTTACGAGGCTGTTAGCACACAGTTCGTAACGGTGATCGCGCTTAACTGAGCTTTATTTCTCGCAACACGGGGAGCGGGAAAAGGAGAAATGAAACAGATTCATGACTGTTGTGGGGTTGACGGCACGACGCGTATCGTGTTTACCTATTGGTTGACTCTCTGTAGGCTCGTCTCTTTTACATATGAGTAAAACCTTGTCGCGACCATATGGTGGGGAATCCAATAGTGCGCTGCTCAACCAGATCCTACTTATACGACGATAATGCGAGTATTGGTAGGCGTAGGAGTATTCTGTGAAACAGGTTTACTCTTATATACAGGGTGATCTGCAAGTATCAATAAAATCGCAATAATTTCTATTTGATAGCATTAGTCGTGCTTATGTAAAATAAACTTTCATTTCAACTGAGTTCATTTTTAATTAGCAATTTAAATTGAAATCATAGAATAAGGAACGTTACTGAAGTTATTACACGACATTTTTTACATATCAGTCAATTATTATGAGTGCTTAACTTACAATCTGAAATAAATATTTAATTTGTTGAAGAAAACAATTATTCATGGATTAGTATACGTAATTAATTTAATTTGGTAGTAGAATATGGCAATGAAATTGTAAAATTGCCTTATACTGAAATAAATTTGGAAGAATAAAATGGAAATTATTTATTATTTAATTTAGTATGTAATGTCAAATTTAATATGTGCAGTAAAATTAAATATTTTTATTACATTTAAGAATTTCTCTGGAATTTAGTTTGACTTAGTATTCTCATTACATCACTTCCATTGGAAATTATTCTAATTAGGTAAAAGGAGGCTATCTAGAGATATCTGTGTCGCATATAGACTACGCAGTGACGTGAAAGTGAAGGAATCTTGTAGCTTTTAACTTATTAGAACATGGCGTTCTAAATATATCGAATTCAAAATGTATTGTTCGTTTATCACGAAGCTTTCAAGACGATTAATCATATAAATCATTAACTTCAAATATTTTTCAAACAAATCTCTGTAAATTTTCTTCGTGATCTTTCCAGTTATTACAATATAATTAATACTAATGTACATTTTGTGTATGTCCAAAAATAAAAATGTATCATCAATCTTAATGACCATAATTTTTAGAAACATTCAATGTATCGTATTTAGGTAACGACAAATATAAGTTCGACATCGGTTACTATATTTCGTCACTCGAATATGTAAATCGGATTATACGCGGCTCCGTCGTCTCCGGTCGGAATTAATTACCAGTTAAATGCGTTGCGCAAAATTAGAGGACATGCGAGGACACAGACGAAATCTGGACGCGTTCGCAATGAAGTGATAAAGTGACCACCCGTCGATCTCAATTGCGTCGACAAACGCAGAACTTTTAATTGATAAGGACGGGACCGCTGCGAGTTCAAAAAGAGTTCATGTCAGTACGCTCGAATCGATGGGGGAACATGCTGCGCCTCGTCTTCGTCTAACGTTGAGTCGATCACGGGACGATAAGAAATGCTGATCTGCAAAAGCACGTATCATTAACGTCTGTTACTCCTTTCACTGTTGGTGACGTGTGTACGGTGTACCCCGTCCATTCGTTTCATTAAAATATAAATGTCTGAAAGTTATAAAGAGAAATTAAATGAAATTTTGCTCGATAAATTTTTAAATTAGATTTCATCCGAAAACAAGGTTTTAAGTGAAGAATAAACTGATCTCTATCTATATAGAATATTTTCCTGTCGATAAATTTGTTCATATTTAATGGTCAGTTAAATGCACGCGTACTTATCAAAATCTAAATCCCAATTTGGTTGGAAAAAAAGTCTCAAATGAAAAATGTTATTGCATATTTTCAACCTATTTTTTCACGTAGAATCACTCTTTGGTATTATATTATGCGGGACACTATATATGGTGTGAAATATTATTCGTCAAGCGCGGTCGTCGGATATCGTGGTTTTCCTCAAACGTAAGCAAAGTTTTTTTGTCATTTTCCATGATATGGCAAAAAAGTTGATAAGAAAAATTCAAATAACCAATTAAAAAGAATAATGTCAAATAATAATAAATATTTTGATAATACTACAATGGAAGCGTAACGTTTTTTTTAATAATATTATGAGACACTAACTTTAATTTAGAGTCTCATAATGTGTTACTTTTATCCATAATAATAACTGTTAACTAATTCATTAATTAATTATTAATTACATTTATAATAGTGAAAATATCAATAATAAGACGTAGAAACCAACTATTATTTTAATTATTATAATTTTAATACTATTGTAAATAAAAGTGAAACGTTATGATGGCAAATGATAATGAAATGAAAATAGTAAGAAATTTTGACATATCATCTAACAAATTATTTTGAGTAAAATTATTAAAACATATTAAATAATATGAAGTAAACAAATAAATAATATACAATACTAAATAATATAAAAATTGAACTTTTGCTCATCGAATCACTGTCTTCTATAAAAGTCATTTATACAATGTAATCTCCTTATATTTATCAATGTCACATGAGACTGGGCCGTGTGGAATTTACGTGAAAGTTTGCATGTGTTAATTCTATATGACCGACTATTGAATCAATGATAAAAAAACTTTGATAACTCACTGCTCCATCCTCTCGAGCCCATGTAAGCGTATGTTTGCGCCAGTGTTCGCAATATGGACGTTTTTTCTGACTCTCAATTGGCTTCGAGTAATCATATTCATCAATTCTTTCCTGAACAATAATATATATTCATTTATTTTATATATATTCATACATAATACATATAATACATAACATATTTTTAAAATTTATAGAATATAAATAAGTGTGTGGAAATAAATGACTAAATATTTCATATACTTCTATTTTTATAATTTCAAATTAAATTTTAGTTTAATTAAACATATACTTCATTTTAATGAGAAAATATTTTCGATTGTTTTGTAACTTCTTGAATTCGACATCCTTTTTCATTAATGATATTTAATTATTTGTATTACATTTATATTATTCTTGCTCATTACAACTTCAAACTATCTTAAAACTACTTTTATATTGCTTTACTAATACGATAATTAAACAATCTAATAGATTCATTTTACAATACACTTTCAATGAATGAATGAATTAAAATGCAAATTCAAATGCAATGTTTTCTTATGCTAGTAGCATAGTAAATTCTATAAATTTCCAGTTATATTATATTTTCTGAATATCATAGTGAGCTTAAATATTTGATAGAAAGTTTTGCAGATATCTTTTATTATTCGATGTCCACAACTTTCTAATTTGTGTCTCATTTGGTTATATTCGTGCTCCGAGAAACTACATAAATTTCATCGGTCACTTATATTACGTAAATACCTTATAATCATCCCGGGCATGCGATCCCCTCGATTCTTTCCTGTTCTCGGCCGCGAAAATAATATGCATGCAAACCAGCATCATGTTTTGCATTTCGAGAGCTTCTACCAGTTCTGTATTCCAAATTAACGATTGGTCCTGAACCTGAAGTAATTTGTATGTATTGATTTGATGCAAAAACTTCGACATTTTTCGTACGGGGTTAACAAAAAAGTTTTTCTTTTACAAAACATATAATATCCGTTCTCAAACTATTATAACGTGTACAAAGGATACTTCTTTCTTCGATTTTACTTAGTTGTGATTTAACCAGCGAACAGTTGAGAACCCTTCTTTTTATTTCGTATAAAAAAGAGTTAAAACTTTTGCATCCACCCCATATACCAGCACATTAAAGTAAAAGTTTGATTGTATTCCTATCTTGAAACATGCAAAATATAATTTCTAATAATGAAAAAAAGGTAGAATGCCAGATATTAAGTGTATAAAATCAGTGATCTTTATGCACTGATAAGAAATGCAAGGATGCAAAATATTACAAAGTTCTAAATTCCAAAAGGTACGAATAAAATTGATTTTATATATATTTACATATTTCCTAACAATTTACATTGTATCTTTTTATGGATCATATTTCACTCCAATTTAATTAAAGAAATCCAATTTAATTAAAAAGTAATTATTCGATATTCATCGTAAATTCTTCCGGCTTGCTATCAACGACAATCTTTTTAACTATAATCTCCCAAATTCTTAACGATTCACGACATTGGAGATAATCTCGTTGATGTTCTGACCGAGTGAATGAAACAATTAAGGTGACAAACGTTACATAACAATGGTTTTAGGAGACCTTAAGATACCGCGGGACGCGCGCTTACGTAAATGGAAAGATATCGGCCAATTCACCTACACATATGTCCGGTAGATCACAGGTGTACAACCGCGTCATCTCACGGCATCCTCGTTGCAATACGTCGCAGGTGCGGAACACCGAACAATACCGATGCATAGTCTGTTGCATCTCCTCGCGTATCTCGGCGACGGGTATGCAGCCTTTTGCATAACGAGTTGCGTCAAAACGGCAAACGGACTGCTCGCTAACAGCCTGCTCGCGAAACATGTTATGAAATAAGAAGGAGCTGTCGGAGCATAGTGTAATTCCGTGTGAGATGGCCCGATTTATATTTTCCATTGAAATCATGACTTCCAAAACAGCACCGATTCACTTTCTAACGTTATTCATATGAGTTATCGATGTAACTGTTTTTAGCTTACACAGATCTATTTAACACTAGAACAACCGAGCATTTAATATGATTGATATGTGAATGACTCACTGGTCAAATTCATTAACTCTACTTCATGAATTTTTCAAGATTTTAACGTTAAAATGCTTCATTGGCTCTTGACTTTACATGTGAAAAATAAATTTCCTTATTACTAGATGTAATACCATGAAATAACAAAAATTCTATTGCCTATGCAAAACTTGCAATAATAATAAAAATTACTTCGGAGTTATACTATTTTATATATTTTATATATTCTTTAGATTAAAAATACACCTGTAATAATTAAGTAAAATACGTTCTATAGTGATTATTTCATTTTATATTTAAAGGGAAATTTTGAAAGCCATTGTATAGCTTTTGCATTATTTTTCTCCACTTTTCGTTTTAAGGGGTTAATAGATTCAGATATTCGTTATAGTATTCAAGTGAATCTATTTATTTTCAATATCAATATCATCATAACTAACAATAATTGCAAAATGAGGAAACCGTCCTAGTGCTAATAATACAGGCTACCCACAAAGACACTCCTTCACTTCAAATGGTTAGAATATCAAAATTTATTGGAATATTCTTTCACCTTTATGGCTACAGTTTCATTAGCTCATAAAGTTTCATGTGGTATCTGTAGATTGCATACACTCGACCTTCAGTGATGCGTACCTATATATCATCCATATTTGCGAGTAGCGGAGGTACGTAAGTACACTTTGTTCTTCTTGTACCTCCAAAGGAAAAAGTTGCAAATAGCAATGTTTAGTGACTTCGGGACCCACTTGGGGAACGTTTGGTCATTTTTTCCATTTTGTTCAAATGAATTTCACTGCCCGCTGGATAGAAGATGTGTTTTCAGTTAATGTATTTGATGTCATCTTATTTGTAAACATATTTCAAGAAATTTTTAATTTGTAACGATTTGAAATCAAGGAGTGCTTTTGTGAGCATTCCGTATTATAAATGTACTCAATTACAAATCAACAGAACAAATAATAAATGAATGAACGAACATGAAAAAAAGATTAATTTTCTCGAAACACCGATCAGTTGGCTTGTGCTGTTTTGGAAATCACGATTTCAATTGGTTTAGGAGTATATTGAACATTTTTCAACCCAAACCGAGATTAACTTTTACTGTGATTTTTTTAACGGGCGGATAAAGGTTAATGATTCGCTTCATAACTAACAATAAGTAGAGCTATCATGGGTAGTCATTAGACATATCCTTACGAGTAGCCAGAAAAGGCGGACATGTACGAAAACATTCAGGAAAAAAGCGCACAATGTAAAATACATATAGTCCATAGCCCGTACATATATGAATTGCATAATTGTAAAGCAAAAGCGAAGGCGGGGAAGGGGCTCCGCATATTTATTGAATTATTGCAAAAAAATAGTTATTGTTAAACAAATTATTTACTGTTTGCACTAGCACTAGCTATTTCAATTTTTGAAATGCAGGGCAATATACAGTGCGTTACTCATGTGAGCCAAGTTGGCCCGTGACTCAAAAGTGTAGAGGGGCCAGAGGAGACGTCCACTCGCGGTACTCGGCCAGATAATAATGGCGGAATTAGTTTCGGCACGTCTTTGTTACTGGCCGAGTCGCGAGCTGAACTGGAGCGTGCGGCTGAGTCCCTTTGCCTCTCTTCATTTTTGAGTCACAGGCCGGCTGGGATCATGTCAGTAACGCACTGTACCTATTTCACTCCACCGCATTCGGTCTCGTTTCACAGTGGATGTGTCCTCTTGCCTTCCTGACTTTTTACCTTTTAGGAAAAGAAGTCTTTTCCCTCTTGGACAATACATGCGCGCATTTTTCGTGCTCGCTTTTTTCCTGTCTGCATTTTTCATATATCCATCCTTACGGCAGACAAATCTTCATGACGTTCGCCGGGTCTTGTCATACAATCGATCTGATCAGCAATCGCTTTGCCGAAGACGACCAGTTCTAAGAGACTGTTGGCGCCAAGCCGATTGGCGCCGTGGACTGACGCGCACGCGGTTTCACCGGCAGCCCACAGTCCTTCGATCACCTTATCCTCCTCGTTCTCCCGCGTCAGAACCTTGCGAAGCCGAGCAAATTGTCAGTCGATGATTCACGCGTGTTACGCATGTAAGTACCTGCCGCGCTACCAGATCGGCTTTCCTCGTAACTCGCTCACCTGCGCTCGCCAATTTGTAGGAATACCGCCCATGTTGTAATGCATAGTCGGGATCACCGGTATCGGTTCTTTCGTTACGTCCACGCCGGCGAAGACCCATGCCAAATGAGAGATGCCGGGCAGCTTTGTGCGTATTGTTTCCGCGGGCAGGTGCTGCAGCTGTAGGTACACGTGATCCTTTTTGTCGCCGACACCTCTAAATTGAATCGATTAATTGACTAAGGATATTTATGGAAATTCACATTTTTATAAGAAAATGAACTGAATTGAAAGTGCAATGAAATATTATTTAATTTTATGTGTACTTTAATGATTGATTAAGTATGAATACTGACGGTATTCTACAAGTTTGCGTACACATTTTGTTTCAGTTTTCCTTTTTTTACTCGTACGTTCACTAATTCTCTTTTGCAATTCGTTGTAAAAAAATTATGTATCTAAGTTCTAGGTAAATTCATAATTCTTTTCACAGATAACACATGTTTAACTCTTATCTATTTTTCGTATGAGCGTCTTGGACAACCGTCTTTTATTGTTTATGAACAATAAAAATTCGAGCATACAGAAATGTTTCCTTTTATTTTACCGGCACATACCGATATGACGTCAAGAAACAAATCCCAAAAATTTCAGATGGAATACAACGACATAAACAAATTATAAACGCTTCGACAATTTAAAAATTAATTTTACTTATAAGATGTTTAATAAGACTTCATTACAATCTAAAATAATAAATCTAATTTCATATATATTTCCATCTGTATACAAGGATTATATAAAAAGAAATCTATATCTTTTTTAAAAAAGCATCATATCAATTTATTTATGAAAAATATAGTTTCAGAATTACTATGAGTAAAAGTTTGCAGGCACTGTTATGACATAAGGTATTTTCAACATTAACATTCGTTAAACATGTAAAGCATGTTACACGAGTCAAACACTTCTGTGAGCAACTATACTTAATCTTTATATTAATTATACGTCACCTTCCTTCGAATATTTCCACAGTTATTGCTCTAGATACAATGTCACGAGAGGCAAGATCCTTTGCGTTGGGTGCATATCGTTCCATAAAAAATTCCCCATGAGAATTCAGCAGTTTTCCACCTTCGCCTCTGCTGCCTTCCGTTATCAGAATACCGCTTCCGTATATTCCTAATGAAAAATATTACCTGTTATGCGTGAAAAGATTTACCGCGGGTGAAATTATTCCCTTTGAGTTGGCACGGAATACCGGTTGGATGGAACTGGACAAATTCCATATCTTGAAGCGGTAATCCTGCTCTGGTGGCCATTGCCATACCATCACCGGTGCAAGCGTGGGCCGCCGTGCAAGACAAATAGCATCTCCCTGCTCCACCCGTTGCTAACACCTGAGACAAATTGCTATTAGGCACCGGAAAATGTTCGCGCGGTTTTCTTGTTAGCAATGAATTGAGGTCTGATTTCAATCAGCATTTCACTAGTTTAACATTAAACGTAACAGTACTTTATATATACCTATTCCTATCATAACCAGTCAAATAATTGGTTATCGTACCGGCACTTTATACAGTAAGGAGAAAAACTGATTCAATGATTAAAACTTTCGTATAATTCTTCATTTTGCATCATAGACAGTAAGGTATACAAAAAATAATCATAATACAATTAATATTTAATAATATTTAATAATATTTAATAACATATAAGAATATTTAATAATATTTAATAATATTTAATAATATTTTGATAATATTTAATAATATTTAATAATATTTAATAATATTATGATAGTTAATCATAGCTTAAACAGTGTAGAATGTTATTGTTATGATTATATTTTTATCATTCAAATTTTATCATCAAATTTTAGTCATGCATATACTGTAATATAATGTCGTAATGTTATCTATACTGTTATATAAATAGATGTAGGAATCCTTAATTAAATAAATTATGAAGCAAAATGTAATTGAATCAGGTCAAATTAACAGGTTCAAATAGATTTAGTACACATTCTTTACTAACAGACGCTAATATTCGTATACACGGTATGCTAAAAATAATTTTCATATAATTACAACTTTCAACTGCGGGAATATTTTATGAATGTATAATAACTAACTCTATTTTTACGCCATATGCGTATTTTTTCTTTCAGTTCTTTGATAACAAAAATGCATAAAAGAAATTGAATTACTTCGAAAATTATATTTAAGTTATGTAAACTATTCAGGTTTGTGTTGCAGATACTTTTACATCTTATATTTTTATATTTTATATTTTTAATTTACATTTTTATACCTTATAAATTTATAGTATAATTGGAGTAAGATTTTTTGAACGTACAATGGAGATAATGAAAAAATATTTTACCGTATGATGCGCCCAAAAACGTTTACTTTTCGGATTTTCCTATTTTCTATTTCTATTTTACATTTTTAAACTTTCTAAACTTAGAGTATAATTGCAGTAAGATTTCTTAAAGGTATAAGGGAAATAAGAAAATATTTTACCGTATGATGCGCCCTAAACCGATGCAATAAGCCAGTTTCTAGTTCCCATGCCAAGACGCCCTTGCAGCATTGGCCGCGCATAAGAAGATCAAGGGCGAAGTACTCGACGTAGTAATGCACTTCGTAACGGAGAGATTGACCGTATAAAGTGTGCAACAATGCGTGACCAGTTCTATCGGCAACGGCACATGTTCTATGTGCTTGGCCGCCTTTCCCGAACTTCAAAGATTGACCACCGAATGCACGCTGATAAATCTTTCCATCTTCTTTGCGACTGAACGGACAGCCTAAATATCAAAAAAGTTTCCATTTCTATATTTCAAATAAATCGTATGCTATTACTTTAGTGTAATACATTGTATTGTAACTACAAGTAAACATGATTCTCTAGCGATCTTCTTATTTACAGAATATAGAAAGCGAAAGTGTGTAGAACAAGATCAGTTACTGTTTCTATAAATACTTTAACTCTTATTTTAGGGAAAAGAAGCATTTAAAAGTAATAGAAGACATGAGAGATACGGGAACAGTATCAACAGTCAAAATTGGTTTTTCGATTTAAAAGAAAATCTATAGATGGAAAGAATGTTTGTTTAATTTAAAAAGGTTAAAGAAAGGTTTTTAGATTTTTGGCAGTTAGTAAAATAGGAAGATTGGGATAATTCTATGAAGTTACTCTTTTTATAATGAATTAATAATAAATTTTTAAAAAATAAATTAATAAATTAGTCTTTGAAAATTGGTATTCATATAAGGACGTATCATTTAACTATAAATTATTACAGAACAAATAGTTTTAATTTATAGAAGGGATTTTATGGAATATACCAAAATTTTCAAGTTCGAAGACCGCGCGTGGCGCTTCTCTTGTTAAAAAATGTATTGCGTCTTGATCGCCTAACCAATCGGACCCCTTAACGGTGTCGTACATGTGGTACAGCCAGGTGTCATCGCTCTCGGTATCGATTGCGGCATTTATTCCACCTTGTGCGGCCACCGTGTGAGATCTCGTCGGAAATAATTTTGTTACCACTGCTACACGGTACCCTTTACTCCCTGAATAATGAAAAAAGAGCACGCAAGCGAATTGCAATCTCTAAAAACAGTTTATATTGACGAATATTAAAGCAGAAATGAAAATATTAATACATTTTAAATTAGAAACCGACCGACATCTGTATCGTCGATAAAAAATGTTATTAAAACTTTTCATTACACATTTGAAATGTTAAATTAAACAGATACTAAGAATGGCAAATTTATTTGAAAGTAATAAAATTAATTTAACAAATATAAAAGCTATTATACTTTTTACTTTATAGATTAATATAAAATATTCTAATCGGATTGAAGGAAAATAATTTAAAATAGTTGACCGACATTATCTACCAAACAAAAAAGTTTATTATTAATTTATATTAATAAATAATATTATTCGTCAAATTAATTAGGAAACGTTCGAATTAGCATTACCTAAACCGAATGCTGCCCTTAACCCTGCTCCCCCGGCGCCAACGATCACAACATCATAGCAATGATCGATCATAGGATAATTCTGTAAAGAAAATTTCGGACATTCAAATCTACAGAATTAATTCATCAACAAACCTTTACATTAGTTATTTCAAAATAAAAGTGTATATTGAAAACTGTTTACGTTATCACCGCTCTCCTTTCCGCATTTCGCTTTCTCTCCTGGACTGACGTTTACATGAAAACCCCGCGAACATTTCTTATTAAATCGTCGAGGCTGCGGCACGTAACGCTGCAAACATCGAACGATAAAATCTGACTCGATCCACAGCAAATTTCACTGATCGTTACGTTATTACTTACAAGGATTCCTGATAACCGATTTATAGATCGTAACATTTCCACCGTGTAAAAGTGTTCTTGTCACGCCGAGCAACCTTGACACTCCCCGTCGTTTGTCATTCGATAAAAGAAACGTGCAAGGTACGCTATTTTCAGGAGGTAAGAGGAATGTGTAAGTATACTTATGCAGTATTTATTTACATTACGGTTAAGAGGTGACTTAATGTATAGCGGAATGACTAGGGGCAAGATGTGTTTTTCTAGTAGAGTAAGTTGGAGAGAAATGGCGCACTTTTTTTAAAAAAAAACTGTTGCATCGTAAATATCATTAACCCCTTGCCTTACAATACCAATTAAAACTCGTGGCGAAAATTTTAAATGCAATTTAACAAATATAAATGCCATTTAATTCTTTCAAGTCCGAATCAAATATT
Organism: Nomia melanderi; assembly: GCF_051020985.1. Classification (NCBI taxonomy): domain Eukaryota; kingdom Metazoa; phylum Arthropoda; class Insecta; order Hymenoptera; family Halictidae; genus Nomia; species Nomia melanderi. Next base: position 4,637,567 of record NC_135009.1, read on the forward strand.
ATTTTTCTATTATTAATTGTAATGCTTTAAAGTGAACGTGGATATAGAATAAGCCTAGAAGTTTTCTTTCCTTCTAATAAATTACGAACGATAAAATAGCTCTGTTGAACACAATTAGGACAGGAATCATAGAGCAAGGGGTTAATATTAGAACTACCGTGCCCGTCAAAATGATGAGTTTCAGTTTTCTTACTTTGCAATTACAGTAGGATCCTATATAACACGATTAAAAGATTGTTGAAAAATAACTATAAAAGTAAGATTCTTCATAAGAAAATAATACAAACAGAAGAAGAAGTTGGACTAGTATCGAAAAAGGAAATTAAACTCGAGATTCGCAAACGCAAAATCCCGACAACGTGGAATTTTTTATTCGTGTTATACGGGGTTTTATTGTATTAATATTTTCAAAGTATTCAATATCCGAAATGATTTTCAAAATAAATAGTTTTACTTAAATACTTCAACAAATATCCGAAGAAGTCGGAAAAGAATATATCGTTATAATCTTTATGAGGGTTACATATCAACCCCAATAAATGCTTGGTAGTTATAATGTTAATACCTAACAAAAAGAAAATATATTTATGAAAGTACGTACTAATAATAACAGTAGTTAAATAGGCCTCTGCGCAAGATTCAGTATACCATTAAAAACAATTGAAAATACAGATATTTCACGATGTAAATGGGACCGTGCCATTTTATGGTGGAAAATATCAAAATAAAATCAACAGAAATTGGGTAAAAAGGAATAAAAACTGATTAATCAGCCGAATTCGTCAATCTAGTCATCAAGTGATCTAGCAGTACTTGACGGATAGTTTTTTCTTACAAGCATAATTTTTATTGCACTTGCAAAAATACAGTTCGAAACATAGACGATTTATTGGTACAACTATTACACAGTTAGTTTGACTCGCGCGATGGCTCTTTTCTCGTAGGCTGTTTCTCTTTAGTATTGTTTGGACACCAGAGAGTTAATGGCAACGTCGAATCGCCCTTTAGTAGGAAATTAAACGCTATCAAAAAACTACCTGGACGGATTAGGTATAACCTCGGTGACGGTTATTGACTATTAGATTCGTTAAAAAATATGGGTCTTGCGTTTTAGCGGCGATTCCTTAATTTCGTTAGACGCATTGATGTTTAATAATCGGCTCTAACTAACCAGAGGAGTCATTCATCATTGATCACTTTTTTGTGTCGGTGTTGGGAATTTTGATCGAAATAAAATATGCTTCATTGTACGTGAAATAGATATGTGGATAGGTGTTTAAGTTATCAGTTCATTGGTTTCAAATTGTTTTCTTAAGTTATGCACCTTTGAATTTAAAAATTCTTATTTATTTTTATGAAAATGTAACTATTGCAACCATTTGTTGAATCGTGTTGAATTTCCTTTTTATTTTAAGCTAAAATGTTTAATCTACTTAGTAGATCAGGTAAGGCTATTTTTATTGGTGGAAAAATTAATTTTATAATATTGAGAATATAGACAATTTTATATACTGTCCCATTTGTGGCTACAAAATGCTTTTATTAATCACTCTCACTAACTCATTCTTTATTTTAAACCAATCCTAATCTGAAATGCGTTATATCATATTTCATTTTAAATAAAATTCATGACATCGATACCAAAAAATGATCATTATCACGTAAAACGTCCCGAATTATTTTTAACGAATGTCGTTCAGCTTATGCCATTTTATTTAACACACGTAACACGTGATACGAGTACATTGCGTAATCGATTGACTCGCTTCGTTGTGCTCATTCGTATAAAAAAGCTTATAAAAACATTACAGTCGGAGTATTGTGCAGGAAGTTTAATAACGAACGGTACCATTAAAAAGGCAGAGAATCTGAGATAAAATAACGATTAAGAGAATATATGTTAAATTTTCTCGTTACAACCCTGCATTTTCAAGTTTATTAAAATCAACTGTTTCTTTTATCATCTCTTCACCCTTCCTTTAAGGTAAATTTATAACTTTCTAGTTACTCCATATCTTATAGGATATTTTGTAAAAAAGAAGATTGATTTCAACGTGTTTCACGAAGACCAACATGAAATCGAGGCAGTGTGAAGATACAAAGTGTGATCAAGGATATCAACGATAAATCAAATGAACAAAGAACAGTGCTAACGGTTAATACTTCTATCTACGATTACATAGTTTCATTTTGTTCATCTATATATTTATCGTAAATCAAATGGAATTTATTTGAAATATTTCCGTCCATTATATTGAAGTAAAAACAGCGCTTAAAGGGAGTTCAGGATATTAGCAATGTATACTAAATTCTCTTTTTTTGTTTTTATAAAATGAAGTAACATTTTGGAAATTGATAAATATTAAAAAACGAACATATAATGTACGCATATTTAATTCTTTTAAACATTAGATTCAAATCTAATCAACCTTATTAAAAATAATAATCATTATAATGGAATTGAAACAATTATGAATATTAATCTTTTTAAATCTAGTAATTATTGAATCGGTCCTCGTTTACGAATAATTTAATTTGGATATAAATGATTAATTTTATACTTTCTTGAGCTTTAAAACTTATTTTAGGAAAAATAATATGCAATATGCTTTGTGCAATATTAATTACAAGACGAAATAAAAAACGTTTAATTAATATTATCTTCACCTGTTTTAAAAATGAAATTAATACTATAAACAAATTAAAGTAATTTGTTTTAAAATGTGTTTTAAGATGTAGACCATTTTGAAATTATATTTAGTTTTTAAACTGTAATAGAACGCGTGGCAGTAATTATCTAAGAATAAACATTAAAAATATTCAATGAATAATTGAAATATTCTTCATTACGACGTGTTGTAATTTTGATATTAAATAAGCATTTTTGTTTCTTTTAAGAAATCGATATACATTCTTAAAGGATCTGAACTTCTCCTTTCAATAGTTACGATTACTTTAACACTGCATCTCACGTGCTTTAGCAGAATCTATAATGCAAAATCGAATCTATACCAATTTTTAAATCCGTACTCCTCTGCTGTCTATTTGCAAACTCTATAAACTGTCTCTACTCCAACGAATAAGTACAATGATTCATTTATCAATTATACAATCATAATGTTGGTTCTGTCATCTGCAATTGACGTTTGTTTTGTTTGTGTTCCCTAATACTTAGAATATATGATTTCCTCATTGAAACTCTCGTTGATCGGTATATGTGACTAGAGTTAAATAGCGGTTTGAACTTTCATCATTCTTAGCTCTACACTGCAAGAATAGAGCCTGATTCGTTAACGATAAGAATTATTTACGTGTATTTAAAATAATTCCTTTTTCAATTCCATCGTGCCGACTTTTGTTCATTGATTTCATAGGGATGATTCAAATATAAATGAGGTTTTTCTATTCTTAAATTCGTTGCTCAAATGATTAAATAGATTAATGACGAAACAATGAACGTTTATCAAAGGCTGTAATTAAAAGTCATACAAATTTGATTAGATATTTTAATATTCCAAATTTAAGAGAACTGTATATGTTATAAATACATACATTGGTCAAATTACAAATCACATTTTCAAATCAATAAGACATGAAAGTGTAAAACACTAAATGTTTAAAAATATTTCATTTTAAAATCTTTGTGTTCCCGACCAGCAAAACATAAATGCATAAGCTATAAATGTAGGGTCTTACGAACACAAAATAAACTTCAATTGCTTTCAAGTTAATTTTCGAACCAAGCAAGTATTTTCGTGTATTACTTAATTTTGAAGATACTCAATTGCAATGAAGCAGCGATGACGAAAAATATTCTAGATTTTCATATATCAAAATTAAGTATAAGGAATTTATATAGCAACATATTATATTAATTCTATTAAACTATTGTAAGATAATCTGTTAATTTAGTTTTACAGAACACGATGAATAATCAGATAAAGATTAAGCTTAGTAAAATTAATACTTGGATCGTTTAAGACAGAGTTTAATGCTGTGTCTATATATATTTTCCATCAACCCAATACTATTCCAATACAAAATTGATAGTATTCGTGTTTATTAAGTTTTCATTGAATATTTCTTCACCCAGACCAGTAGGAATCTTCATAAAACAGTATTCACGACTTTTATCATTCATTTACGTTCAAAGATACGTCAATAACACTCTGCATATTTGAACCATCCCGTTCGCACTCAAACCACACCAAATCTACTTAACACGATTATATACGTTTCGTTCGGATTATCTTATGAATATATTTCTCGACCGACTTCTAGAAAAAATCTGTTAACGCAATTTCATTTGTTCTGCCTTCTAATTACAACAAGGATAAATTATTCAGGGGCGTATCTTTGGATTTCCTTTTCGCTCCATGTTGAACCCTCAAAGAACGAGTCTCCGGATGCCGCATTCGCAGCAGAATTTCGCGGTTTCGGGGAACCTGGAACCGCACTCGTGACAGAATTTCGACATTTTGCACTTGGGCATGGCCGTGACCCCGTCCCCGTCGCTCCTGACCCGGTTTTGCCTCATATGGTCCTCGTCGAGCCGACCCGCCACGTCGTTGGTGCTGCGTCCATGGTGCGAATATTTGCGATTTAAACTAGGAAGGAGAAATTTAAAGAGGTTTTAGGCATGCGGAAGATAGTATTGTACTGGGGCTCATATGTTACGATAAATTCGATTAACCCTAAGACGAGCAAAGGGGGGAGGGGGCTCCTCGAATCCACCGCGGTAGGTGTACCACATCGGAAATTCGAGGAAAACATCAATTTTCTCACTTCAACAAATTTCATAAAACGATTTATTATCGACTACACTTTTAAAATTGTTACTGAATAGACGATTTTGGTTTGATGAAGATGTTAATCAGTTATCTGCGCTCAACGAGTACACACCATCTTAAAGCGCAAAATGGTACTAATTTTTTCAACGATCAATTATTTATTTGTTCAGATAAATGTGTTTCTTCTTCATTTTGCTTTAGTTTTTAGTTAGAATATCTTATAGATGCATTTATTCTGTGTTTGACAAGTAAACACTTTATTATTTGATTTTATGGCGCGCACAATGAGAGATTTTTCGAAAAAATATCTTCTTTCATTAACACTTTCCTTGACACAGTGACACAAACGTTGTATTCGGTCAATAGTCTCTGTGATATCGCTGACGTAATTGTTGACTTTACAATTTACGTAGATGGCATTTCACTGAGTGCAAATTACTGTCGTATCTCCACGCTTCAAAGGAACATATCGCGTCGCCGTGGCATATTTAAATATTCTTCACTGTTTTGTTCAAGTAATAGTTGATAATACAGCTAAATACACAAATGCAAAAGTAAAAAAAAAAGGTATATTGCTTTTCAGTAAGAAAATAAAAATTTCAATAGCAATGAAAGTGTTAATTTTTACGAATTGAAAGATTAATTACTTTCTTTTGCCTTTTTTCCTTTCTCTGCTACCTTTTGCACTTTTCATTACGGTCGCTAACGCAATTTTATTTGTTTCCAGACAACAAGTGTATTCACTTTTGTGGATACAGCTACTTACACAGCCACAACTACAGCCCTCAAAGTGTTAACCCTTTACGGTTCTATATTTGGACAAACTGGACAAACTGGACATTTGATTTTACTCTAGTATTCATTATATTTATGCGTAATATTATGTTTATATTCGTAAATAAGTATAATGTAAATAATACTCAAATAATTTCTAAATAAATTATAATAGTGCCGTATTGAGTTTTAAATTAAGTAATCCCTTGCTTTAGAATATCGAATGATGCAGTACAATTTTTAAACTGAATTTATTAAATACGATCATTATTCATTTCTTTCCAGTCAAAATAATGTATTATTCCTGTCTTATTAATATTTAATAATAAAAATAAACGAATATATACTTTGAACATAGAAGCTCTTGTTTTTTATCCAATCATTAAAACAATTCATTATTGCAAAAGAAATCGTTATGTAAACGTTAACACGTTGACTGCCACGGTACAATAACCACTAGGTGATTCTTATAGAGTTCCTTACCCTAAATACGAATCCGAAAACCAAATTGCTGGGTCATGTCGAGTTTTCGAAAAAAACTGGGTTTCTGTAAAAACGGTCGAATTTTTCAGAAGACCAAGTGTTACGTGAAAACTAAAAACGATAGACAGTTAAAATTTATCGCAGAAAATAAAGGAGACTTTCCCTAATACGTAGCTATAAAAATTTTGAATTTTGCATATCATTAAATGTTTGTAAATGATGATCAAAGTTTAAAAAAGTTTAGATGCGCGTACTTTGTATGCACTTCTATTACATTTCTACGAAAAGTGGGTTGGCTAGCACGAATTTGCTATGCGCCATTGGATTCTGCAGACATTTCTGAAGAGGAACCCTCCGTGGGAAGCGTGAGATCGGTTTTTCTTTGGGACAGGGTAAGAAAATGTCCGCGAAGAGCGCGTGACGGAACTTTCGCGCCACACGGACATCGCTCGCTGACCACAGCTATGCAGGGCCGTGACTACGCACTGTATAGACTTGGACCCCGGTCACTTCTTATATGTATATATAATGTTTAAATGTTTTATAAATTTTCGTAATAGTTATGACAAAGCTTTTCACGATCGTTCCGTTTTAAATAATTTGATGTTTGAAATGAAAATTTCAGACCGCAAAGGATAAATATTAAAATGTGAAATTTTTAATTAAATATCAGAATATATATTAACCTGCTATAAGCGGAGTCCCCGCTAAACTTGCCGTGATCCTGCCTCTTGTAGCTTTCCGGCGAAGACAGCTCCTCGTCGCTGTTCTGATCGTTCCGCTGTCTTCCGTGAACGGGGCTAGACACGGACAAGGGATCGTTTTTTAGGAGGGATTTCAGGGACGTGAAGGAACCGTTCTCATCCTCAAACGAAGTCATCAACTCGTCAAAGGCCGAGTTCGATCGTTTAATGTCTACGTCCGAGGACACTATGGAGCTTAGGCTAAGATTGCTGCCCGACAGGTTCGTATAATTGTTATTTCTATTATTCAAGCTGGCGTTAGAGGATCTCTGTGAATCATTGTTCTTATTAGAAGATTTCTTCGTCTCGTTAGAATTGTTCTTTTTATCGAGAGTAGTTTTAGGAGCGGAGGAAGCTCGAACGGAGAAAGAACGATTGACGGTTGGCCGGACCATTTTGGACGAGACTTTGTCGAGGATCTTCCGAGCCTTTTCGGAGCTACCAACGAAACTCCTGCTGCCTCGATTGTAGTCCTCTGACACCTCTCCGCCAAGAGCCTTCGATTTGTCGATAATCACTCGTCTACCTAACTCTTTGACCGGTGACTTTTTATCGACATTCGACTTGGAGTCGTCTTTTAAGAAGACTTCTCGGGACAATGAATTGGTTTCAGTCGAGTCGCTCGAGAAATCTGAAGTTAAGTCATCGAATTCTGTGGGGGGAGCTATTAAAGACGATCGTTTGTTGGGATTTGAGGAAGAAGTTTGATAAGGATATTTGACGAAGGCTGAGGAATGAGAGAGAGGAAACGGGGTCTCGCGGTTTTGCTCGAGCAACGGGCTGTCCGCTACGGATTGCTCGCTGGCATCCGACAGTAGGTCGTTCATCTGTTGCTCTGCTAGCAGGAAAGGATTGTAATCCTTGCCGCTGAAAATAGGAAGACAATTTTGTGACTAGGACACTTTAGGATACCTAGCAAGGTCCGAAAGTGTTTAGCTTGGCACGGAAAGATATTTAACACTTTATCTACTGGCTTACTAGAATGAAAACATAGTGCTGATATCAGCGGTACATTATTTCGAGTTATTATATTGGGCTGATTGCAAAAGTTTTCAAGTTTTTATTTTAAGAAATAAAAAGAAGAGTTTTATACACGTTATAATAATTTGAGAACAACGGTTATTTGTTTCGAAGAAAAACATTTTTTTGTTAACATACAAGAAACCTCAAAATTTTTACATCAACCTAATAAAAAGGAATAATTTCAAAATATTTGATACCTATGAAGAACTTATAATACGTTTTCCAATATGTGAACAATAACATAATTTATACAATGTTAATTTACTCATTTATACAATGATAAGCTCTAGTTTCTCAAAAATTCGGTTCAGAATCATTTGCACTGAAAATCCGATTTTCACTACTATCGATAGGTAAAGTGTTAAGAAGATTCTTTTATTTTCTTGTATTTTATATGATACTATTGTTATTTATTCTTTTATGAAATATAAGTACTGTATAAATAATGAAGTTATTTACTGAATTTATTTACTTACTAAGTATAAATATAAATTAATACTTTTATGAAGTATAAGTACAAAGGATTCGATTGGATACTACAAAATGTTTTTAAAGTTTTTCTCAAATATATGAAGATATTTGGATTTTATTACGTAACGAAACAAGTTAATAGCGAATACCATGTATGTGAAGTGTTTTGAAAAAATTTAGTCCTCAGAAAGGTTGTAAAGGTTGTAAAGGATGTAAAATTAAATAAACATTATGTTACACTAATATTATATTGAAAATGCTTAATTCATCAAACTAATATTTTGAAGAAAATTTTTGGTATCTTTAATATATATGTAAACATTTTATATTTATTAAATTTCCGTAATGAGAAAAAGGAACTTCTCTGACAATTTTAGCCATGGATAATTTGTATAATTTATTCAACAATATTTATTTGATTTAGTTTGGGTTACTGACAATATTCTAACAAAATATTGCTAATTTAATTTCACCTGCTTTACTATTTCACCTAAAGAAACCATTTTTTAAAGATACCCTTGGTACATATAATCCTGTTAAATTTGTGTTGTAAAATCTAACCCGAAACATTTTTGACTACACTATCTACTAAACTGTACCTTTTAAATACTTTTTAAATCTGTAATCTGAAATTAAATCCATGCTGCATGATACATTCCATTCAATTTTCATTGAAACACTTAACCCTCCGTAACGTATTGATATTTCAAAGTTGCACAGTTTCAGACTCGCGTTTACTAAAACTTAAGAAATATTTAATCGCATATAACAATCACTGGTCACGATACAAAATATCAGTGTAGCCTACTGTTTAGTTTATCGTTCTTGATATTCAATTAAGATACAAAAATCCTTTGTTTTGGTGTCATAGCACCAAAGCCTTGAAATTCTAATGAATTTTAATTTTCTTCTCCTAAACATAATTTCGTTTTTATATTTAATTTCTTATGATCTTAATTTTCTTCTTAAATTACAGAGGGTCAGAATAGAAACATCTTCAATCATGGAACAATGGTGCTATGCGTGATTTATAATTTTATTCAGGTTATTTCAACACCTCTCATCGAACGACGTGCCTGTTTCAAACACCTTGTGCTGTGGAAAACGAAAACAGGTGGTCAAAAGTGATATTGGTAAAAGAAAATCCAAAAATTTTTTTTCATGCTATAAAGAACTTCGGTGAACCGAACATTTTCTATAGTGGTGGTTGAAACTAATATACGTTTTCTATTCTAACAAACGATACTAGGTTGTACGCGTTAAACGGTAGGAAATAATAACACGTATGTATAATATTTATGTCAAGTCTTCTAGCCTTATGTTTCAGTTCTTATGTTTCAAATATATGAAACATGTTCTTTCATCAAGTTTTCAAAGCATATCTCTATGCGATATAGCGGGCAAATGCTCGGTAATGGGTTGTTTCATTCGCATGCGACACAGTGTACACTGATAAACGTGCCAAGATCGAGAAACCATGTCAACTTTTAATATCGATTTTATTTGGAATAATAAGTTTATTATTCAATAATAATAAACGTTCAAAAATCAACTTAATCATAGGGCCATATGGAACACAAGTCTTTAAAGTGATTTTTATAATATTTTCAAAAACTAAAACCTATTTAACCCCTTCTCCTATAATATCGTGACAGACTCGTGATGAAAATTTTAAACCGAATTCAACAAATCGAGGTGTTATTAATTTAATTTTAATATAAATTAAGTTCTATTTGCCTGTTATCAATTTTTAACTTTTAGAGCACGTATAGACACAGCATGAGTATCTAATTCTTTTCTTGTTTTAATAAATTATTAACGATAAAGTAGTTTTATCGAGCACAGTTGTGAAAGAATTCATAGGATAAGGCGTTAAAAAGAGAAATGTATTTCACAGATTTCATTTATTCTAAATTTATAGGAATGGCTGTTTAATGGTTTAACCTTTCGTACTCGAAAGGTTTTTCACTACATATATTCATTTTATAATGAAACATTGATTAAATGTTTGGCTGTATGAACTAGAAATAATACGCGAATCAAGGGATAGAATTATTTTATTTCAACATTTCACGTTTTATTATACTGTATTAAATTTAATACTGAATATCTAATTTTATAAGTTTGCTATTTCAAATCATATGGAGATTGTAAGTTACCGCTCGAGTACAAAGGGTTAATACGTCCTATAAGACTTAACATGGTTCTCTATACTGTCTGTATAGCTGATGTTTGGATTATATCCTGTTTGAAGCTTCTGCTGGGCTAACAAGAAAGCGAAACGATTCAAAAATATGATTTTATGGGGAACCAGAAATCTGTCATAGCGATTTGTTCAACCACCTGGAACTTACGTTCTACTGCTAAGTACAAGATTAAAATCCGGTCGCCTGCGCACGTAATTGCTCCATACGGGACGTAATGGCAGTGTTAAGTTCCTATAATATTTTACTGCGTTAAGAATTCTACGTAAAACGAAGAAACGATGGTTCTTCAATGTGCGAGTAATTGAATGACAAGATTGAATCCCAAATTATTCACTGTTATTTAAAACCTGTGAGTCGAATTATTTTCTAATAATGGATACCCTGAATGCATGAAATTCAAATACTTGCAAGCAACGCGTCGATCACACGACAATCTATTTCTATGTAATTCTGTTAATTACTTTTGCATTAGCAGGTCAAACTGTATTTCTAATAAATCAATTCTTTTCCCGTGAATAATATTCAAATCAAATAGGAAAATATGATGTGCATACTTTGGCAAGAGATGTAACATATACACACGTCATTAAGATTTTTAAAGGGTATTTGGTACAAGGAAAATTATAAGAAGCCATCATTAACACATTGAATGCTGTACAATTTCATAGAGCAAAATACATGAAATGGAAGAAATCAAATATTGAATAATTTGATTGAATTACATTATTTTTATTGCGCGTTCGTCTAGCTGAATATCACCACATTAGATAACATTATTTAGAATATAGAAATGTTTTCACATGATCAACGTTTAATTGTGTGAACCATAGTAATACGCTTTAGTTGGGGTCACCGGTGACTCCCACGGCATTCAACGTGGTAATATAGTTGATAATTTGTTTCTAATTTCAAAATTAAATTTCTCAAAGATTGTGAGCGAAGAAATAAATGATTCTCAGATTTTCCTATGATTATTATTCTCATTTTTATGCTAAAACACAAACCGTTAACCCCTTGCGGACAAACATTTCTTCAACTTCCAGGAACTCTTCCCGTAAAGAACCGATAATTCATAGAAGTCTTAAATATTAGAAAAAAACAAAACCACATATCAATCTCTCATTATTTGAGTAATGAAATGATTTATTTGCAGCATTTGACTTCAAATATGAAAGCTCAAAAGCTCTTCGTTACTGTGGCATTCGACCGCAAAGGATTAATACACCGAAATCTACATGAATTATTCATCGAATGTTTAACCCCTTGATCTACAATGTCGTGTCAGACTCGAGACGAAAATTTTAATCCGAATTTAAGAAATCTGCGTGTTATTTATTTTTGTTAAATATAAATTAAATATTATTTTTCTATTATCAATCGTTAACCTTTATAGTAAACGTGGGCATAGGATAAGCATAAAAGTTTGTTCTTTTCTTAATGAAGTATTGACAGTAAAGTAGTTGTATCGATCATAATGAAGAAATAAATCATAAGGCAAGGAGTTAAAAATACGTAAAAAAGGAAAAAGAAAAATTCGTTGGACAAAGTTACCATTCAACCCGCCCTACCTGCATTTCATCAAGGAAGAGTTACTCGGAACAGGAGGAAGGATATGGACTTTTGGATTTCTCTTAAGAAACCTGCTAGTCCGTTGACACGGCGAATCGAGATTAATTAAACGATGTCTGGACGTCTTCGACGCCTTTTCCCAATAAGTCTGGGTACTGATCGTTCCTCTTTCATCGTAATCCTTTTTAACCATCACCGTGGTTCCTTTGATCTCCGGCAATATCCTGAACCTGATGCTCCTATTTCTAGTCCCGATTTCCTCGATCGTCTCCACCTCGAGGGTTTCCACCTGTTTAACACCTGCAAGATCCACGCCATCGATCGACGATAAACTTTCTTTACTGCTATTCATTTCGTTCGCATTCCCGAACATCTTATTTTCTATCCCGAACATCTTGTTTTCTATCCCGATCATCTTCGAGTACTGCGACTTCCAGGCTACGCCCGACGATTCTTTCACGGTCATTCGGGACTCCGATAAAATCATCGATCGTAAATTCCGCGCGTCAATTACGTTATCTCTGATGGAGGTCTCGTGAGCACATCTCGGTACAACTTCGTATTCGTTGATAGATTCATCGGTAGTGTAATCGAAATCTTTTGACGAGGAATTTTTGTAAATTTCTTGCACTTCTTCGTCTGCGATTTCGATCGTTTTGGTAATGGGCTTCGTGAATTTCGACTCACTATCTGTCTTAGGATTATCTATTACGTCTTCTTTGTAATCTTGACTAATTTCTTCCGAGTTTATTTCGCGTTGATCTTGTTTAGATAGTTGTTGAATTTCTTGAAAATCGACAACTTGCGTTTTCGAAGATGCTTCTTGATTTTTTTCAAATATTGTTGAATTTTTGTTTGTTAAGGACTCGTTGGTATTCATAGATTCTCCGACACTTTCATCGATAGCTTTTAACGAACATTTACAGATGGTCGTCTGAATAGCCATGTCGTTTTTATTGATAATTTGAGTATTTACTTCTCCTTCTTGAATCATTGATGATCTATCATTTAAAAAACTATTGGTTGGGTAATCTTGATGTTTTGTTAGTGTGATTTCAGTGTCTATCTTTTTTAACTTATCGAAATCGGTATGAGTCGAATGTGGACAAATCGATTCTTCTATTTCAACGCGATATAACAATTCAGATCCTGTCTCTTTATTTATACTTACTTCCCATTTATTTTGAGGAGGAGTATTTAATTTCTTCGGTGAATTTTCCAGTTCATTCCAATTATTTGCGATATCAAACGGTGTGCTCGATCTACTTGGACGCAATACATCTTTCAGGAGAACAGGTTCGTACTCAATCTCATTTAACTTTGCTTCAATATCGCAGAACTCTGTAATATCGTTATTATTCTTTGCGAGAAATTCTGATTCATTAATAGTACAAGAATGATCTGCGTTATTTACATTTTCCTCTTTAGCTTCCCAAGTGTCTACTAGTTTAGATTCATTTTTATCTCTTGACAGTGTCTTAGACACCTCATCGTTAATAGTTAAATTATTTTTATCTACCTCTAAATTATTTAATTCTTCAGAAAGTTCAAATTGTTCAAAATAAATTGGGGATGCCAATTTTTCGTTAGAAAGTTTCATCAAATCCTCTTGCACAATTTTTTTGTTCGTATCATCAATTTTTCTTTGAAAATCTCTACACGTTTTACTATTATTACTTTTATCCAGAATATTTGTTTTCGAGTACACAATTTTAGCATTGTCAAAACAATTCACTTCTTTCTGACTTCCTTGATGAAATTCTTTACAACCAGGAGACTTCAACCGTTTCCTCTCCAAAATTTTGTCCCTTGCCGATTTGAAGCATCCCGAAAATTTTTCGGAATTTTTCGATTTCTTTTTTTTGCAGTCCAAGTCCTTCAAAGACTCATCATCTGTCCTTTTCTTTAAACACTGAAAATCGTAATTAATAGAGCACGTATGTAGCTTTTGTACCTTCTCTACATTTCCCAAACAAAATTCCACTCGAGGACTGTTTTTCACAGGTTTCCATCTCCATTGATCCCATAATTGGGGGTCATTAATTTCTTCAAATGATTTTTTGAACGAGTAGGTTCGATTCAATCTCGGTGTAGCAGGTGGCCAATTAATTGGACTCTCTGTTCTTGAACTCAACCTGTTCATATCCACAGTCGAGTCATCTAACTCGACCTTCGATTCTTTCTCTTTTAGAATAGAATGTATAAGATGTCTATTTCTTTCATCATACTCATAGGAACTCAAACCTTTAATATCCCTTTCATTACTTTCATTTGGATGATCCTTTTCCTCACTGATCCTTTTCCAAGTAGTCAGTTCACTTCCTGAATATATGTTGCAAGGTTTCACGGTCATCCCAATGACATCAACGTTAATGGAAACGTCATTCAGCTTTGGATTCCCTTGGCTCCTAGCGGAAACGATGTTCGACTTCTGCGACCTAGCTGAAAGCAACAGCTGATTCTTCTCATCGGGTTTAGCTCGACAGTGTTTTAACTGATCTCGCTTGGTCGTCTTCCGGGCCTGTTGTTTGCATCTCGGGGAAGGAACGATATTGAATTCTTCGAGATTTTGTTTCTTATACTTTAAGGGTGGTACAGGAAGGAGGGTTCTTTTACTAAGGGGCGCAGGTCGAAATGTAACCGGTCCGGACTCGTCTTCTGGTGGCCTGAGGATGAGGAAACAGGATCAAGGATGTATGACCTGACATCAAGAGAGCCGTCAACGTTTTTAGAAGAAATTGCGAATAACTTTGTGATTATTATTTTAATGGAAAGTTTAATTTATTTTATAATATCTCTTAGCAAATACTTTTTGGTGTCGTTCTCTTTTTTTTATTTGCAAATATTTCTCCGGTGGAAACAACCTTGTCCCTTTTCTTTTTCCTCGTGCACACTAGCCACAATTAAACTAATCGTAAATACTACGGATTTCTTATCGTATTTTTTGGTAATACTGATTGCGTAGCTGGGAAAGTGTAAGGCGCTTACCTATTCGTGCGATCATTTGGTCTAGATTTCATTGGTCCTGTCGGATTTGCCTCTTTCGATTGTCCAGAACGTCTTCTGTAATAATGAAATTTTTTTTATAAATTCGTATAGTTAGAAAAGAATTTTTGAGGTTCTTACTCATAATTATTATTCACAAAAGTTTTTGTAAATTCATGTTTGTATTATTTATTTTGTCGTCCACTATTAAGTTACAGACGTTCTTATAAATGCATACTGTTTTTTCACATTTATTTACATTTTTAGAGAAGCAGATGTTTCTTTATTTGTATATTAACACGTTGACCATCGCTAAAAGCATCAGTTTTTTATATATCAATTGTTCTTTTAGTAATAATGATAAAAAGGAAAAATTATTAATTATTTAGTGTGAAAATTCTTACGTTACGTAATTATTTAGTTATTTACGTTACTGAGCATTTTTATTCGACATCAGTTACCTTACAAATGATAATTATTATCTTGTAATTTGTAGTAAGCTTCGGTAATCGGTGACTGTCGTGGTAGTCAACGCGTTTAACTTTTACTTTGCATTAACTTCTATTGTCTAGTTATGCGATACCATCGTGATACTTGATATGTGTAATACAACAAGCGATAAACATCAGAACTATATATGGTAACTTACACAATAGCAGGTTTCTGCTTGATAGGATCATCATTGCCTTTGTTGCAGTTCGGTGCCGAGGCGCTTTCCTTGGCTCTATTCATGGGCTGCGTGGGCGATGTTTTGCTGCCGGAATGAAGATTCGTAGCAGAGTTTGGTGAATATTTTTCGCGTGTAATTTGTCTGCGACTCTTCAAAGATGGGGCCCGATACTTCATCCGAGCTTCGAGTCGTTCCTTGGCAATATTCGTTGCTGGGCTGACTGGCACCTGTGCGATTCTATCCTTACACCAGGCCACGTGCCTATCGTAAGCTTTGATACCAAAATGGCGGTTGCAGGTGGGACAGACACCCTGTTCGTTTGCGCGCGTCGGAGCGCTTGACGAGAGAACCGTTGTGCATGATTTTTGCATCGTGCCGTCCACCTGAAATTATATTAGACAGTAAATAATGCTTAGTACAATAAATATGTTATTGTATATATTAAGATTCTTTTATTTATATTTTTCATAAATAATAAGAACATGACTAACTCTGAGATAGGAAACACGTGAGACGTTTTTTGAGGACAATGTGTACGCCAAAACAAGTCAGATTTTATTTTTTAGGAAATTAGAATAATAAGGACTTTGTACTGAGAATGGCATAAATTTTGTATATATATTTTGTTATGCAGTTAAAAATTCTTATGGAAGATATACTCATCTATTAAAGGACTTTTACTTACGTCGTACATAATTTTGAAAAAAAGACACTATTCTTATTAAAAAATGCCAATCTTGGAAAGATTAATATTTTGTTTCTCACATTGCCCACGTATGGATGACACATCTTTTGGAATGGAAATAAAAGTCAATATTTAAAATAAAACGCTCATTCATATATATATATATATATATATCTGACTGTGACGCATATATTATTATTAGAATATTAAATCATTATCATTATTATTTAACTAAAGTAATTTTAAATTTATAATACTAAATTAAAAGTCATTTTCTATTATGATTGTATGCATGAGGTGATTGCGTTGCGCTGAAAGGAGCGGCTAATGAATGTTAGCACCGAGGATCATCAATGGCGCCTCGTATCTTGCGGAAAAATATTACTTTCTCAATCGAAGATATACACAATCTGTGTTTGCCGTTTAATTGTTTTTATATGAGAACCGTATACTATACAGGTATTGTTTATTTATAGCAAAAATGGCTTTTTCATTTCAGTCAAAATATTTTTAAATTGCAGTGCACCTATCCAAGAACACGCGTTTATTGTCTGAGAAAAGCTCATCGCATTCGCATGCATTTGGTTATACATGTACCATAAAAATGGTGGTTGCGAACATAATATTATAGTGCGTGGTATAAGAACATTCATCTCACGCGCGAACGCACTTGCCTCATTCGCGATGCATCTGGGTTAATCTGCGTTCTACCTGCAATTCTCACCACGCGTTGCTCTCCACCTGCTTTCTGTTTCAATTTGATTCTCACGGTTTATATTTACCAATTATCTTAATTGCATACTACTTCGTGCAAAGTAAACGATTTTTACACTTCCCACTTACATGAATGGCAGATAAAATAGTAGTTAACACAGTTCATGAATGACAGCAGATGTACAAACTGAAATTTTTAAGTATCCATTTCTAATACGTAAAATGAAATAAATGGAGGTTCTTTACTGATTACAGTAAAAGTATGGATATTAGGATCTTACAATACAATTTAATGAGAGATGATTCGGAGCTTGTAACGGATCATTAGTTTACCGCAACTTGTGCCTACAACCTTTAGATACTATGTTACCACTAATTTTCATAAAATCAATTGTCTATTAAAAGATTGGTAAAGCTTATCAATTTATGTTTTGTGAATTGCTACTTATCAAAATTTTTTCAGATTTTATACTAATGATTAAATAGAAAATTATTATTTTCAGAAACTTCATTTAACTTCTTATTTTCTTACAGCTGACTTAATATATCAGTTAGTTTATTTAGATTTGGCAAAAAAATCAACGTATTTCGTTGAAAATAAGAATTCGAATTGTCCCAAGCAAAGCTACCTATAAAGTCCTCGAGAAAGTCCACTTTTCAAGGGTTATTTGGGTTTAATAACACTTCTAGCATAATTATTTAGCCATACCTTTCGACTGCTACAAGTTAGACGACAACAGTATAACGCTGTAACATTATTGCCAAATTGGCAGTCATCAAAAACCTATACAGTTAAAACTAAGAAACAGATACTGAAGACTCAATGTTTCCGCAAGGATTGCTCTTCCAATCTTCTTACACCTTGTAGATTTAACAAAAAATTCCCTTTGCTCGATACGTCGACGAAATGAATAATTCTTAAATTTATTTAAAAGATCACCTCACCCAATTTCAGGTGACACGGCAGTCAAAGTGTCACGGCTATCAATTCAACCTACATTATCGAAAACGTTTGAAGCTTTCACAGCCAGGAATATTATGGTAAGTGTTCAAAGTTTCCAGATGTAAGCCGTGTCCATTAGGAATGATTAGCATCGCAGCTGGAATCATCAGGGGTTTGAGAACTCATGGATACTATATCAGTATTACCGATACAGTAAAAACTTTCAACACTTATCACTATCAAAAATGTTACAGACTTACAATTTCGTTGCGAGCGGCTCTAATCTGTCGCAGGAAGTCATCATGCGTTTGCTTCCAAGTGGATTTGAATCCGTCGGTCCTGTTGTCCTGTGCGGACCGCCTTTTCTCCTGCCTGGGTAAGAACTCCGCCAGCTCGGTGCCCTGTATCCTTTGTTTCGCCGAGTCGAACGGCTTCCTCTTCTTATTCGCAGTCTGCTCGCATATCCTCTTGTGCTTCTCCAGCGACTGCGGCATAAAAGTCCGTGCGCAGATCGCGCACGGCAGAAGGATGGGCGGCACATCTGTGTCCATTTACCGAGAATTAGTCTGTTGTTGACGCCGATGCTCCCCTCCTGTTTCAGGAGATGCGTCCGTGGATCGAGCAGAGTGAGTCAGAAGAATTTCGATAAACGCTGAACGGAATCAGTGAACCGATATCAACATCTACCCTAAAGGTCTCCCCGATGTCCCTTCAACGGAAGAGAACCCGTCCATCCTATACGAAGGACACGAACATCGACGATCGAATAGTTTGATCTGACTCAGTCTGCGCGAAGTTTGGTACAAAGTAAACTCAAGCGCCATTTAACACGTCGAGAGACTCGCCTCGTGGGTACATACCGACGGCTAAATTAGAAACAGTTATTAAACACTGCACTTGCTAGCGGTAAGAGACTTATCGACATCTTTCCCAGTGAAACGTTAAGCTTCCAAATAGGAGGCAAACTTCCGAAACAATGAATACAAAGGTTTTACTGTTAGACACCCTCTCAGAACCTGCGTTTCAAGTTACGTATTGTGATTCACTGATCAATCAGGTCTCCATTCTTAGCAGCTTCTATCGACATCATTGAAGTCACTTTACATTAAACATTTGCGTTCGAACTGAACATAGACTGCACTTGCACGTGTAATTCGTATGACGAACAATCATAGAACGTTAACTTCAACAAATTCATCGAATATTTACGCGACGAAATGAAATTAAAAGGGACCGATCACGAAGGAATTCCAGGGTTAGAATCAACGATACCAGTAAGAGGATTGCGCTGAGCCTGCCGGAGATCAACGATTAACGTGTACGACAGAGTCCCGTGTCGCGGCAGTGCGTTTATCAACGGGACGATAATTAATCAGGTTTGTCGCGAGGCTAGCCGATCGCGGACACCTGCGTGGTTCTCCAACTAAAACGACATCCACGGCGAGGAGGACGAAGACGAGGTGTCGCCCCCGCGAGAGCAGCTCGCCCACGGAGGAGCAAGCTTCCATTTTAGGCATTATGAGTTACCGTTCGAGCATTGTAACTGTTCCACGCGTGGAAGAGATCCGCCGCGCGTGCTCCCGTGGACGCCGATTCCTTCCGTCCTCGGTTTTCCGCGGATGGTATGCCCGCCAGGCCGTGTAACGCCTTTTCTATGTGTCACCTTCACGGCTGGATTACGAATCCAACCGCTCTGATGGACAGAATTCTCTTTTTTCACTGTTTCCTTTCGTTCTAACCCCCTGCCCTACGATTTAGTTTCGCAGTTATACTTGTTAAAACTACTCGTCGTTAATGATTTATTAGAAAAGTCCAAAAATTGCATGCCATTTCTATGTCCAATTTTATTCTGAAACATACTAACTATAATAACAAGAAAGACAATGTTTCGTTTGAACCCAAAGAAATTGAATGACATTTATATTTGTTAGACTATGTTAGAAATCTTCGATAGTCTGACGCCATATTATAGGCCGAAGGATGAACCCCTTGTTTTGTAACATTGAGACACGTGAACAGGATTTGAACTCCTTGTGCTGTGACATCGTGTCGGATTTGTGATGTGGATTTTAAACTGAATTCGTCAAATCTAAATGGTATTTAATCTTTTCGAGCATGAATTGAATGTTACTTTTTTTATTAGCAATCGTTAAGATTTACAGTAAACGTAGATATAAAATAAACGTTAAAGTCTTCTCTTTTTCCAATAAATGCAATAAAGTGCTTTTATTAAGCACAATTGTAAAGGAAATCAAGGGGTTAAAATAAGTTTATAAGTAGCAGTTGTTTTGTTTTCTTGTTGAAATAGGAGATGTTTTTATTGTGAATACTTCAGTTTTAGAGAAAAATTAGTTACTTCTTTAGCGAATTATTAACGACAAAGTGGTTGTTGTTCGTAGAGACATCGTAAAGTAAATGATTAAGAGATATATGATTTATGAGGCGTGCAAGTAAGCAGGAAGTAAAAATATTATATATGTATGTGCTACAATAATTTATATATGTATAATATGTTATTGTTCCTGCAGACGAGTAAGAATTTATGTAAATCTACAACTATTATAATATTAATAAAATGTATTGTAAAACTTTGTGTTTTTGCATTACTGTTCATGAAATATTTTCGTGGATTACTTTACAAAAATTAGAATAAAGGTGGCATTTATGCTATGATGTATAAGATTATTGTAGCAAAAAATAAAGAGTAAATGATATAATGTTTATTTGTATTTTATAAATTTTCAAATAATATAGATATATAGAATCTGAATAACACATGGTTTATTAAAAAATCTGTGGATGTCAATTTGTAGTCACCTAATATTTATTGATACACATAATTATAAATTTACTTCATATGCTATGTACTTTGTTGTATGTAATTAAAACCAATTCTTTTATTTGTAATATTAAATAAAAGTAAAGCATACAATAAATATGGTGCAAAAAAATTATTGTTAAATTTTGTTAATCAATGAAAAATTCTTATTTTTATTCTTTAAATAAGTTTGTTTTTATTAAACGTAGATTCACTATTCCGTTCATCTAATCGTAATAAATAATATAATGTTTTAAATCATGAAATACAAAGAATAACACCTTTTGTTTCCCTAAATAATGACTTCACCATATGAACATTATCTGTTATCTAAACTTTATTGCTTCGATTAGTTTTGTTACAATTAATTTAGAGTTCTTCAGAATCTGCATTTCTTATGAATATTATGAAATGTATAAAAGTTATAAAAATTATAACTTTCAAATACCTTGCCATTGAAATTAAAAACATTAAAGAGCCACAACTCCTTGCCCAATAACTGCAATAGTATCCCTTCTTAATCAAAATGCAACGGAAAAGCGTGTCGATGGAAAACAAGTTTTTCCTTTCGTCGAGCTATTAATGTTTTGTAAGATCTAAGGTCGAGAAATCTGTATAGCCAGTAACGCAATTGCTATGAAAGAATGAAGCAAATGAGCGTGCACAACGAAGGCTGCAAGATGAAAAATAACGCTGTGATTCTTTTTCACTACCAAATGAAGAAATAGACATAAAACTTCTCCAATGTCAGAACTAACATATTCACAAAAATTCTATTATTTTACTATTTATAAGATCGGTAGACCAAAAACAGTGAAACTGTAATTAAATCGCTAAAATGATATTAACCAACATTTCACAATATCTACTGATTAAAGATGTCTTATTACATGATAATTAACATAATCTTTCCATTTACTTTCATATATAAATAGTATAGATTGATGTATTGTAAATGAAACTCAATTTAATTTAATGCCAATAATTATCTGCGGATAAAATAAAAGTGAAATAAAAATAAAGCTTATTGTTCTAATCGGAGAACTTTGTTGTTACGTGCACTCAAACTTTTAATTAAAAGTACAACCTACATAACAATATAAAGCTTAGACATCTGTTCTCGAAAATACTATAACTAATACTAATAACCTTTTCAGGCAATCTACTAAAACAAAATTGTATCACGACACTTATATTCTTCGGAAATGTACAAACATCCTCAAAAATTTTCGAACATTCCATTTAATTACAAAAACTTATATTTTCAAACAATCATTGCTGTAAAAACCACTATAATCCCAGAACAATAGTATAAAAGAAGTACAATTCTTACAGGAAACATTTCAACTAGCAAAATTATCAATCAACATCAAACAAACCCTTAATTAGACATCAATGACCTATTAATAAAGAAGAATTAAGAACAGTCAACGTTGAAACGAAGTAAGAGTATTCAAGAAAAAGGAAGAAAATTCGAACGAGTCTCCAATTCCTCGTTGGAGGGTGAAGATCTCACCTGATTTGGAATATTTCTCGACCTCCGTTACTTTCCCCGATTCGACAGGTTGCACTTTTGATATGTAGTGATCGTAGGGGGGCCTTTGGTCCGCCCCTGCGACGGTTCTCCTCGAAACGCAGCACAACATCGAACAAACAGCATGGAAAGACACTGACTGAGCTGCACCATAATCACGAACCTGCTCTTGTACGCAACGTTCACGCAGCCTCTTTCGCCTCTTATAAAAGAGACTTATTTTAGGTGTCACCGCGAGAGCATCAAGAGAGATAGCTCCTTCCAGCGCGTAGCAATGGCGCCGAGTGGACGCTGAATACTTAAATGAATGAATGAATGGAACTTTGTATTGAACGAATGATAACTATGTAAGTAAGAACTTTTTGAATTCGCAATCACTTATATAGCTTCCAAATTTCGATCTGAATTTCTTAAAGGTTTTTAATTTTTCTGTAAAAAATCGTTTTACTTGATTCTTTCTGTTTCTGTTTTTAATCATTGAAATTAATAATAAAATACACAGGAAACTCGTGAACTATATACCTACTTTCAGCAACTGTTAGAATGAAATGGCTCCCGAAAAATATGTATTGAGGTCTGTGATACTTTAGGGTACTAAAGACTAAACCAAATTGGATTCTAAATCGATATGACATTAAGAGAACAAATATAATCCCTTTATTTTAACCCACATAGTAATAGAAGACTGTAGAAAACGAAGACTTGATGCAAATGGTTTTTCTTAGTAATTTATAACAATCTATCGTAAATTCAACTTAGTTTAAGGGCGTTATTAATTCCTTTAGGTGATTGTACTATTTTTTCATTTATTCATAATCACAGAAGCTTTGACAAGTCTCATAAGTGCAAGGAAGTGTCCAGTTGCAGCGAAATATCGATTCCATTCAAGCTCATGTCCCTGTTTCTTTTACGAGTTCCGCTTCCGGTAAATACACGCCCTCCTTAGCCATGAAACGTGGATCACGATTAAACGTAATAAATCGATCGATAGTTGAAAGAACCAGAACTGGATAAAATACTTTAAATATAATTTAAAATATGAAATGCTGTACCGTTCAAATGAAATAATATTTTAAATAAGTGACGAAGTTTCCGTAAAGTTTATTATTTCAAACATCTAAAGCAAAAAATAGAATATTTTAATTTTGTGCATTAAATATTTGTTCACAATATTTTATTGGCAATAAAATTAAATTGGAAAAATGGTATAATACGAGAAATAAAAAATACTGAATATGAAAATTAAGAATGCTTTTAAATGAAATTCAATTTCCGAAGATTCTAGTATTAAATAATTCAATATTTGTGTACATTCAGTTCTACTCGATTAATTATATAAAATTGAATAGTAATAGTAATAAGCACAGGCGAGGTATATAGGATAAATCAATCACGCGATATGTTTTCACATCACTATCGACAAAGCGATGGACCTACACAAAATTACTCAATAAATTTAATATAATTAACAATATAAAAATTTTTATAAAGTGGACCTAATATGATTTGGCGGGAACAAACACATGTATTAATTAAATTTATAAAAGTGGCATTAAAGGTTGCGAATTACTAGTAGTGGTATGGTATTATAAAATTTCTTAGCCAACTATAAATATAACTGCTATCATAAAAATTTAACATCATTTCTACTTCTCATTTCTTATATAATATAGTAAATATTTTTAACTCATTTATTTATCAAATTCAAAATTTAGTTCCATAATATCTCTGAATTAATTCACGGATGTTTCAAATAAAAGAGTCAAGAACTTTTCTTAGATCCCAAAAGATCTATTCAAGTTTATTTTAAAAATCAATTTTTAATATCAAACGAAACTTTATACCACGCTCATCAGTATGCCGTCATAGTATTAAGATAAATTCAACGATTCGTAATCTGAACATAAAGTAAATAGCGCCTGTGCTGTCTGCAGGTACCATCATTCATCCACTGTTACCAGTACCATGGAAATAATAAATTGTTTTTCATGGAAACAAACTCGTTATGATTCGACCGTATATACTTGCGGCGGGTTGTCACGTCAATAATCGATTCACCGATTGAAAAACATCGCGATTTTGTGCACTCCGTGAAATCTCTACCCTTACCTCCTCGCCGGTCTCTCTTTCGAGGAATGCTGATCAACGACAGATAAGATCGGATAGGTAGCTCGGACCCATCGCTAGCTCCTCTCTGTTCCGCTCGTGCGTCCGAACGCGCTCGTGGCCGCGTGCGTGGTTCTCGGGTATTATATTTTTAGAAGACGGTCTCGGCCGCGAAACTGGAACCGGACGGAAGTGCAGCGCAGAGAAAAAGCCCTCCGGACGATCGTTACGATCTCTCGATGCGTTATTTATGGCAGGCGAACGGCCGCGGTCACGTAAATACTGGCACGAACGATTTTCCGTGTACAAACTTACCCTCAACCTCCGCCATGTTAGTTGTCAGGGGGAAAACAATGATCGTCATGGTAACCCACGATGACCATTAGACCACGGAGTAGTTTGGATCAAATTATCAAATGGTCGAACACCGAGACTCGTGATTGCAGACACTTACAATTTATTTGTTTGTTCGTTATTTCATTAGGATTGTTTAATTTTTTAGGTCCTGAATGGCGTTAGTCTTATTTTTTTAACGATTTCTTTGTTTTAAACATTTGCTGTTTATTTTAGACGTTTTTTACGAGTATATTAAATATAAATGTTTGTTAGAACTGTTAGGGTATATGTAAATATAATAATACTTTAAATGAAATTAAAAAAGAAGTTTTAGTATATTTAGTTATGCTGCTATTTTGACTATAATAACATCTTGGAGTATTTTTAAATGTGAAGAATTTTTGGATTTTGTGTGGAGAAATTAGTTAAATTATATTTATATTTATTTAAAGGAATTTTTCTTTTTGCTTTGATGTGTATTATTAATTTATACATACTGCAATAAATATTTTGTCCTGAAGTATATTTGTATATTTGTTATACTTCGTTAATGGATTACTTACTAGTAGAGATTAAAATATTGTTTAATTTCTTGTAATAAAATGTAGATTATCTGACACAATACTTACATATTTTACTCACTTGTTAATAAATTGTTTGTTACTGCCTATTTTTTCAGTGCGTGTAATAACAGTTTTTTTTCAGTGCGTGTAATAACAGTTGTAAATATTATGAATTTAAAAATTTATAATTTTTCGTACTCGTATTAATGTACTGTCAATATTTTATTATTTCATGTTTTATGCTGAAATTTTACTATTATGTGAATCTTGTGTCTGCTAATTACAAACTTCACTTATAATCAGATTAAATGGACATATCTTCTATTGTCTATCAATTTCTAATCCAGTGCTTGTTTACATAAATCATTATCAAGAAGAATCAGATCGGTTCGTTATCTATTTGAAATTCAGTGCAGAAAATACCGCCACAATTTTATTTTTTTACTCGCCATCTATAATAAAACACCCAAATTATTAGCCAAATAGCAGTACTTCATTTCTACGGACAGATGGCACTAAAATGATTTTAAACGTTGTTATGTAATGACACTGAAATTAGCTTGATGGCGCCACCATTTACTTTTTCGTAACGACTATTTTATTTTTTCATATATTTTACGTATTTAGTTATTTTATATTGCTAGTAGATTTTGTTGTTAAATGTTATCGTAGAAAAATTGAATATACAATATCATTTGTAAAATGTATTTGTTACTGCAGATTAACTACATTTGTTATACTTTTCTTAATGTTTACAAATTGAGGAATACTGTACTTTAATAGTTAATTTAATAATTAACTTATGAAGCTAACCATTATTAAAAATTATTTTTGCAAAATATGTAGAATATTTTTTAGAAATACTTAAGATTAACGAAGAACATGTTTTATAATAATTCGAATAGATAACTTAATTTTTTCTGACATACGTATAAAATATCAAAAACTAATTAAAATAATTTAAGGCTTAAATAAGTAATCCAATCAAATACACTCTATTTTTAATAATATTTACGTATGTAGTATATTGGTACTGTATTTCTTTCAGCATAAACTTTTAATATTCTAATAACTTTTATTATAATATTAAAACGATTATAATAAACAATTTGAAATGAGTAATTTGAATTATAATTTGCAGAATTTCAATTTTCCATGAGTTTTATAAAACTATTTTTCTCTTATTTCAATCTCTGTATAAAAAATAAAATCTGTTTCAAAGTAGATTTTTAAATTTGTATTTCATAAATCAAATGTTTGTAATTTTTTAAGGAATTTTTAGTAATGGCATGTAGTTTGCCAATATAACACATCAAAATTACCATATTAAACTAGAAAGTTAGACTGTATATTTTTTTTAATAACTTGTTGCATAAGTTTAACTGTGCTGTTTAGATAAAAATCAGACATATCTGCTCATTGTTGCATGTAGTACTGTAGAATTATATTTTTGTATTAGATTCTGTAAAATAAGGTAATATAAGTTACTGCAGTCAATCTGGTAAGAATTTATAAAGGTTATTTGAAACAAGTTTTATGCCTTTTATCTGTTATCTTTGTAAATTAAACAATGTTTTAATAAAAATAAATTTTTAAAAATGATTAACTCTAATGTTGTGTACTATACATATTTTACATGCACTTATTCAAGTGTGTTTTATAAATTATTCCTAGTAACATATGTGTTAATGAAATGTACAGAGTATTATAATTTTTCATTATTTTTTCCCGAGTCACTTCTTTACGTATGTAAATAGATAAAAAACTGATATAAACTTTAGTTAGGATTTGAAATTACAAAATTTTAGTTATTATTACATAAAGGTAAAATGAATTGAAGTGTCATAACTTATGTTCAAATTATATACATTACAAAAGATTTAATACAGTAAAAAATGTAATGTTTAATAAGATTTAAACTTTATTTAGAACTTAATACAAATTTCAGTACAGTTGGTAAAATTCTATTGCATTCCAATTTTCAGAAATTAAGAAAAAAAACAACATTTGTGTAATTATCCATTGTGTTGTTTTTACTTTTTAATAATGTATGACTTACAAATATGTGTTTAGATGTTTGCTCGAATTTGTATGAATGGAATTAATTCTAAAATATCAATTTCATTCCCCGTACTAAGGAACATTAGAAACTATCCTCCTATGATGTCCAAGTTTGATCTTCCTGATATTTTGAAAGGCAATGAAAAGTCTGTATGGTAAGTAATTATATTAACATTTATATAGAATAAGTAGTAAAGTTAAATTTGCTTTAGGGTTGAATACATTCAACTTGCTTTAAAATATAAACCATTGAATTTGGGACAAGGATTTCCGGATTTTCATGCCCCTGAAAGTGTAACAAAGGCTTTAAGTGATACAGCTATAAGTGAAAATCCTCTTTTAAATCAATATACTAGAGGATTTGTAAGTATTTTGGGCACATAGAGAATGATAAATATTTATATATTGTATAATGCAATTATTACCTATTTGTTTGTTATTTCATTTTATAAAGATTAAAATTACCATAGGGTCATCCTCGTTTAGTAAATGCAATTGCCAAATTATATTCAAAGCTCTTGAATCGTGATTTAGATCCAAATAATGAAGTTATTGTTACTGTGGGTGCGTATGAAGCTTTGTATTGTACAATTAAGAGCCATACAAATCCTGGCGATGAGTGGATAATTATCGAACCCTTTTTTGATTGCTACATGCCTATGGTGAAAAGTGCTGGTGGAGTACCTAGGTTCATTGCGTTAAAACCAGTAGGTTTTATATTATGAAAACATATATTTTACACAATCATAGGCTTTTTTTATGATATATACATGAGACATTGATTGTTGTTTAAGATAAATACAAATGGTCCTTTAAGTTCAGCAGACTGGGTATTTGACGAACAAGAATTAGAAAATCTGTTTAATGAGAAAACTAAAGGAATAATTATTAACACTCCACATAATCCTGTCGGAAAAGTTTTTACATTAGATGAATTACAGTTTATTGCTAATTTAGCTAAGAAATGGAATACACTTGTTATATCGGATGAAGTTTATGAATGGATTGTGTATGAACCATACAAACACATTAGGATCGGTGAGTAGGTTGTAAAGTATTGGAATAATATCCTTAGAATATTTTAATTAAATATTGAATACATTTTAGCAACATTACCTGACATGTATGAACGTACAATTACCATTGGTTCTGCTGGTAAAACATTCAGTGTGACTGGATGGAAAATAGGATGGGCCTATGGTCCAGCTAATTTGTTGCGAAATTTACAAATTGTTCACCAAAATGCTGTATATACCTGTTGCACACCTATTCAAGTAACTGTTGAATGCATAAAATAAAAAGTCAAATTCATTACATTAGCTTTATTTAGTGTTACATATTTTTAATATTGTAGGAAGCAGTGGCTATTGGATTTGAGCAAGAATTAGCAAGATTTGGTCAACCAGATTGTTACTTTGTGAGCTTAGCAAAAGAGCTGGAACCTAAACGGGATTACATGGCTAAATTTCTTACTGATGTGGGAATGGTGCCGACAGTTCCTGAAGGTGGTTACTTTATGGTAGCAAATTGGTCTGCTTTGGAAAATAAGGTTAAATTAGAGGAAGAAACAGATGAAAATAAAGATTATCGATTCACAAAGTGGATGACAAAAAACGTTGGAGTTCAAGGAATTCCTCCTTCCGCATTTTATAGCGATGAACATAAACACCTGGGGGAAGATACTGTTCGGTATTGTTTTATAAAGGTAACACTAAATTTAATATGCATATCAATAATACATCAATAATCTTTGTATACAAATAGTGGACTTTTATTTCTTGCAGAAAGATGAGAATTTAAAGAAAGCAGCTGAAATTTTGATGAAGTGGAAACAATAGTAGTTATCAAAAACGTTATATTTCATATTTTTACTACGAAAGTCCTTATTATTTAGCAATCACTGTTATATTTAAATATTCTACAGTTTATAAAATTGTAGGCACTGTGCAACGAAATTGTATACTTTATACGGAGAAATCTCCGCGTAACCACTTCTTTGCATCCTTAGTATCAGCTCCAAAAGTTTTACCAAATCTGTATAAAATAAATAAAAATTTATACTTTTTAAGGCTATAAAGTGGAATTAACTTACCTAAATGTTTCTCCCGGGACATGGCCAAGGTAATTTGGTATCATGCCAACGTGTTTGTGGTAAATCGCGGTTGGTTGAATTACGAGTGGTGGATCAGGTCGTGAAATTGTTACCGGTGCCCATTCTGTACTTTGACGTTTTCGATAATTAGACGTGAATTCAGTTAACGCGCTGTTGGTGGCAGGAACATTTGATACACCAAAGTGTGCATATCCGTAGGGTATATGACCCGCGTATCCTAAACATATGGACTATGAATATTATTATCCTGCACTACGTTATACAGTTAAAGTTCACATATTATATGGTGTATAGAACTGTGTTTATGTTGCGTTTAGAAGCTAATTTTAATAATCTACTCAAGTATTGATATTCACTTCTAACATTTTCACTAATGAAAGAATATCGCATTCGTTGTTCACTGTGTGTAAGATCCATTTATACTATTATTTATTATTGGTATACATTCAGAGAGTAGTTTATACTTGTAACATCAGATCTATTGAATTCATTATTTCAATTAAAATAAAAACATTAGGGGTTAAATGCTTAACAAACAGTTGAATCTTAAAGACAGTTGCAACAAACATTGCGTAGTTATTTAAAGACAAATTCAAGGTAATAACAACAGTGGAAACTCACGACTAATAAAATATTTCTTTGGATTTGAATTCTCCATGAAATAAGGAGATGGCGAATGATCTCTAGGTGGTTCATGTTGTTCATCCAGAAATAAGTTTCTCATTACGCCCACACAATCGGGTCGAACAGACAGTATAGGTAATTTGAATTGACTTTTAATAAGCTATATTAAATGTTACAGAAAAGATTGTTAACTATGTGGAATTTTAGTTTGATAGTGAGAAGATTGCTCATAAAAATCATGTATTAGTAACGGTAATAAAAAGTTCAAGCATTAAAAATAATAAAAGAGAAATTTCTATTGATTTTAATAAGATTATTATATTACTTATATTATGATAATTTAAAGTTTTTACCAGACGATCTTCTAAATTTCGTGGTTCACCGAGGCCACTTTGTAAAGCTACCGTCGTTTTTAGTTCATTAAGGGCAGCTTTATTTTTCAGTTGTTGTCGTTCAAACTCTGCCAGTCCTTCCGTGGCAAGTATAGTATATCTTTGTCCATTCCTAGCATTTAATCTTGGTGTAAAGCCTAAAATAAAAGGTTCGTTTCTGCTTTAAAAATGTTAACTACATGTTCCTTTTTGATACCTTCGTAGCCTGGCATGAGGGGATGAACGAATATAGGATCAGTTCTTTTGTATCGAGAATTTACAATGTCTATGTCATTTTTTGACGGTCTTTGAACCTATTATTTTAAGAGTCAATGATTTTTAATATATAGTAGCAGTTGGTGTAATGAATAAGTTAAATTATAGTTCTAGTTGTAGGGATTATTTAAAAGGAATTTGATAATTACTTCGTAATCATCGGTGGCTCGATTTGATAAGATCAGTGTCTCTGCATGATTTACTGTGGGATCAAGAAGCAATTTATGTGTAATACTACCATAAGTTTCACCGCACCTGTAGCGGTATTGAGGACAGTATCCAGCATATCTAAAATAAATTATTAATTTTACTGTTAAAAAATCGTACATAAGAGGATAAAACTATAATTTATTACACGAACGTTTATCTTAATCTATGAAATAAGAAGATGTATTTCTCTTTTTTGAAAAATATATTAAAAATAATTTATGAAACAAAGTCAAATATAATTTTTTATATAATATCTATATACTTTTAGCCAGTTGCAAATTTTCAAAGTATTATATAAAATCCAAAATATATTTAATTTTTTAAAAGCACAATATATTTATTAATATAAATATATAAAGGGTATTCTTTCATAATGCACCTCCCGCAGATTGACATGAAATTCTGAGGTATGGAGGAAATGGAAAAAGGATCTCAAATATACAATTTTACCTTCTGATATTTAATTTTATTTATTTACAACGATTCCTACAACGAAGATTAGCTATAACGTTCATTATTCAAAATTTCATGTTGATCGAATAAATATTATTCATTTAATTTATATTTCATTATAAATATCATATTTACCCGGGTATGAGGTGCGGTTCCACGGTAGATAGTAATTCCGTTCCAGCAGACATTGTAATTTTTCAAAAGATATTCTAATGTGACTGAATAATTAATTTTAACGGAAATTTATTGTTATCATTTATACGGAATTTTCATGTTTACATTAATTTAACCTCATGTCGCTAAGAAGTCTGCTACATTTCTACATTATGGCACGCGAAGTTTACTTCAGAATTCTATTCAGTACTTTATAAAAATTAATTGAAACAAATAGGTATTTATCTAAGTACTTATTTATACATTTAGCTATTGTTCAATAAAATATTTCTTGAGAAATTTATTAAAAGTAAAATTCAAATTTTCATTTTAAAATATTCAAATGAAATTCTTCATCTTTCGAAACTTCTGCTTTATTATACACGATTTGTTAAAATAAATATTTCTTCAATTTTGGCTTCCATCTATTATTGTTCAAAAACATTTATTAAATTTTATTATTGAAAAATTGTATACAAATACACAAAGTAAATAGTATTATGTTATGACTGAAAAATGGATTCGGTATATGTAACTTTAAGAAAAACTGCTTGTATAAACGTTTACAAGTAATAAAAAACAAACATAAATGAAACTGTTGATTTTTATGGATAAGTATTATTTATCGAATTTTTAATTTTTAAATCATTTATTTTCTATATTAAAATAACTTAATCCATTAACAATTTAGCTGTAAGAGTTTAATTTCAATAATTATATATAAATTTCTTACTTACACAAAAATCTATGGAATATAAGTGTCAGTAAATACTATACATTTTATAACAGTTCCCTCAAAGCAAAAAACAATACTCACAGAACTACTTTTATTTCATACCAAATTGAAAATGTTAATAGTTTCATTCGAATCCTGCACAAAGTATAAATATTTTTAACTCCATATTCTCACTGCGCCACTTTTTTACTTTTCATTCCTTGTAAACTAAAAAATCAAAGAGTTTTTCTTTAATTTTGATCTACGCTTCCCATAGACTCGGGCGTCCCCACGCTAACGAAAGAGGGTGACTGAGAATCAGTACTCTTACTTTTAATTGCCGTTGCACTTGCAGCCAGGATTAATTGCGGACAGGCTCGATGCGGCTTTATTTCACCGTGACTTTCAACGGATAACGAATTAAGGGAGCTGCTAATTGACCGCCAGGAGGGCCATCGTACTCAAGAGGCGAGGAATGAATTGATGTTGGTTGTCGAAGGGAGGGAGGAACACGTTGCGTATACAAATGAGAGAGGTGTGCGATCAACGTTTCGCTTTCCAGTTTTCATGGGGCCACCGTGGCGAAAACAACTTATTTACAAATGTCACTTTCGAGACCATCGCAAAAGAACAGGCGACAATTTCGAAGGAAAAGAGAAAGATAACATGTCGCCTTGAATTCGTTCTACCCTGTGCATGCGTTTACAAGTGTACTCGTCGGCTTAAACGTTCATGAATGAGCTGTTCGATCATATACATATACGTGACACGAAACACTTCGGAGTCGATGGAATCCCGGAGATAATGATATCTTTGTAATTTTTCATCTGCCCGAGATAATGCTTGCAGTCTGGTATCGGTGAAGTAACGGAAAACAACTGGAATTCGATTTTCCTCGTGAGACGTCGTATTCGCGGGTTTTAGCGAAACAGATATGTGGTTTCGCCGGGAAATGAACTCCGTGTTCTATGTAGAAGCTGACGTCAGACCTACACATTTCGTGGAGAATGACAAGGTGAGTGGCAAATGTGATTCTGATTTTCTTTGTTTTTGTTCTTTACTCTTAATTGCTAGATGGCGGTCATTGTGTTTTGTGCAAGCTAAGGACACGAACAAAATGTAGTAAAACAGAAACATTAATGAAGTATGATTAAATTTTTTTATAATTAAAGTGCAATAATTCTTGTTTTAT
This sequence comes from Nomia melanderi, assembly GCF_051020985.1. Classification (NCBI taxonomy): domain Eukaryota; kingdom Metazoa; phylum Arthropoda; class Insecta; order Hymenoptera; family Halictidae; genus Nomia; species Nomia melanderi. The sequence goes on from NC_135009.1 coordinate 4,671,149, forward strand.
ACAAGCTGTCGACATTATGTTCATTTGAAGAACGAATATCATTCAGGTAGACACAGTTTTCAGTTTCTCAAAAAATGAATACAAATTTTAATAATAAATAATATCGAAATAGTATTCAAATACGTACATTATTGTTAGTTGTTTCATCTGCAATGTTATTAAAATAATTAAATTACTTACCTATTTTTATTTTGGAGTATAATAATAGTAGGAAGAAATGATTAGTTTTGTGTAGAAACGAATATTATTATAAAAACAATACATTTTAATTCACTTTGGGATAAACATTAAGTTTTATGAAAAATAGTAGATTATTTAAAAATATTTCTTATCCTTGACAATTTATGTTAAACAAATAAAATATTTAATTAATTTCCTCTTTCGTATAGAAATCTTAAGTGTGAACCTGTATAAATATCCGCGATCTAGTTAGATAAACGCTTTGATTTTGATTAATTCCTTTTTTGATGCACACCTTTAAATGATCCCGCAAATAAAGCTAGTGTCATCATTGTCTGACTTTATCTATTGATTAAATTTATACATAAAGTAGCCGATTAACTGCAAACACAGTATTTCCATTAAGACAATAGAAAATATACTATTAGGTAGTCTCAAAAGTTTTTCTTCATTTCATTTGTACATAATGGGTGTACAATATTTTATATTTTATGTTATGTTATTAAATTATACATTATCCAGTTTGATCTGTTATCTTCTTTCATTTTTCCGGAAGTTTTGTAATACTATCTTTTCATCATTTCTGGCAAACTAAACATTATAGAGAGAGGAAGAAAGCAAAAGAAACGTATAGGACATCCTAATATTAGAAGCTTAAATTGCAGCATGTACCATTCAGTGTCATAACAAGACAATGTGGCAGAAAAGTGAAACTTATAAGCGGTAACATTTAACTCTTCGTGTTCTTCGACAGTGAAACGGAAAAACTGATCAGAAACCGTAAAATTACCCGTATGTATACCATACAACGTTTTACGCTGCGTTTAACCGTCAACGAAAATTGATATGCAAAATACATCTAGTTCTCACTTTTGTAGTATCTACGCATTCAATCGTATACGGGTTAAGTTATTTAAGAGATTTTTAATAAAAATATTGATTTTACGTAAATGGATATACGTATGAACAAAATATTTCTACGTATCTTTGTTCATACGCATAATATAATGAACAATATCACAAATTTCTTTACGTTCTCGTAAGTTATTATTAGAAAATAATAAAAAAATAGTTATTACTAATAAAACAATAAATAATAAAAAGTTATTACCATAAAGCACAGTCGTGAAGAAAATTGTAAGGGAAGGAGTTAAAGTTGTTCGATCATTAATACGTTACCGATGAAACGAAGCATACTAAATTGCAAGTGGCTTCTAATCTTATCTTAAGGGTTGCAGTTAGGGGTTGGCGGCCCAGGTGTACGAGAGGTAAATCAAACCCGTTACATCCGGTTCGTGTACCTACGTCGGTATGTACCTACACGCGCCGCGCGGTAAAGGAATAATAATTTTCTCCTCTTCCCTCGATGTTTTGTTTTGTGTCCCTGCGGCTGGCGCGACTAGACCGGAAGCTTTATTATCGCGCAGCTCGTTGTAAGCTGTGGGTGGACGTATAACTTAACCATGGGCAAAGATATGCGCGGTACAAACTCTACGTTTGAGATTCATTCGACCAATTGCGGACAAAAGTCACCGCTCCTCGTTGTAATAGTCATATAAAGGGTGGCCTGGATATACAGATTAATCATTTTTGTCTTCCGGCTACAATGTCACTTGGTTCTCATACTGTTTGTAATTAGGAAATTACTAGTTGCCTTAGAAACGATTTGATTATTTTTCAGTCTTGTTTTCAATCGTTTGCCTCCAATTATTTATTTTCAATTATTTGTCTGCATTTCCTTTTACTTTTTCTTTTCATAATGTTCACAAAAATTTAACATTTTTTCTATTTCACTTTCATTAAACACAAATTTATTATTTTCAGCTTTACCAAACTTGTTTTATTCGTTGAACATTTTATTTAGAACAGCACTAATTCTAATAAAATATGCGCAGTAAACCAATGGTATGTCTTAAACTAAAATAAATTAATAAAACAACAAAGTTATTTTTAGATATCTAAATATGGTGCAATATGGAATAGGATTATAAAATTGTTTACAATCCCCAACCTTATTCTTATCGCCGAGCTTCGTCAACAGTCGTAAATCATAACAAATGCACGAAGTTTCGCAGTCTAATTGCATTGGCTATGCAAACGCACTTCATTCTCTTTTTCTCTAACGCATAACATTGCAATTAAAGCGTCGTTAGGTACGAAATAATTATTAACGAGCGAATGAAACGATTTATAGTCAACCATTTCTGTATAGCGTTTTGTTATTGCATTCTGTGACCAAGCATGACTTATAAGCATAATTTAAAACGAATTTCTTACAAAAACATTCTTCCATTCCTTTGCCTTAAATGTATATTTGATTCGAATAATATTGCTCCTCACATTTTTAAAGTTTCTTATTACCTTTTACAAAATTCATAAAAACAGTTAATTGATGAAATTAAAGAATATTTCACCCATTATTATAATTCTTCTATGTTTGTATAAAATGTACATAATTAGTTGAAATAATTATTGAACATGTATTTAAAATATCGCGAACTTTACTTAAACGAACTTTAAATTTCATAATTTATTTAAATAAACTATAATACTCCATAATTTATTAATTTATTTACATAAACTATAATAATTTATAGCTTAATCATTTATTTAAGTAAACTATGAAAACAAATTTCGTTAATTAAAAAGATTATTAAGTTCATTAAAATGTACTTATAAAACGATTGATTAACTGTCAAGTGAAGTAACCATCGTTAAATAAACCCGCCGGCGTGAAAGTTCGTGCCTTGCCGTAATTCTTTTCTGTAAAGAGATTATTTCTTCCCCGTGAACAGTTCAAACGGCTACCGTGGTAGGTTGGTGTAGACTGCCAATCATGCTCATTCACGTGATCACATGGGGTGTCAGTGATCGATCGTGGATCCCTTCCGTGGTTTTCGATGCGTCGTTTATCCGTGCATGTCTCAATTTCGAAGATAAACAAATAACTGAAATTACGAACGACTCGTTACCCGACAGGTTTGTTAGTCGCGTTATACTTGTTCAACGCGCGTCCTGTGACAATGTCCCGTCAATGTTTTATCGATCTTAGACATAATCTTGATCGATATGTGATATCGTGATTGAATTGTCCTGCGTTTGACGAGTACACACTTCATTTTTTGAGTTTATTGCCTACAAGACGAGAGATTTTTTAAGTTAAATTTCACAGTTAACAGGTTAAGTTTATGGAAAAAATGGTGTCAATTGAATTCAGATGACGTGACAGTCAAAGTATTGAAATAATTCATACTGAATCAGTTACTGGCAGACCCAATGCATTTCGAATCCCAAAGATCCAAGAACAAACCCATTCAACCAATCTAAAAATTTCACACAACAATGTTCAACGAAGTTTCCCCGTGGCAACGGGACAGATTATCATCTGGCCGTTGCGTTGTATAAACAAACGATGCATATAATCGGCTGCAATGGCTAGCAGGCTAAAGTATCGCTAAGTACCGATCGTCCTCATTAACGTCATCGAACGAGGTGGACAGTGATCGATTGCGCGGTTGCCCGTGTGCTCTTCGGGAGTCGCGCATGCATAATCGCGTGCACGGTGCAACAGCTCATGCGCAATCGATCGATCGATAAATTATGCACCGGATCGACGTTGTACATACGTAAATCATGCGTCGCTCTGCCCTCCGGTTTGTCCCTCGTTTCGCCTGCCCTTCACTTCTTGCCACTCTTCCTCTATCATCTTGTCGTTTTCTTTCTATTGTAATCGTCTCCGATGTTTCCGCCTTCTCTTTCCGTCTTTGTGTCCTCTCCGCGGGCATCCGTGTGCGCGATGCGGCCTCGTCCGTCCGTGCCGTGGATGTATCCGCATGATCGGCGTGACTCGCATCGTATTCGCCGCGTTTCATTGTTCCGGTCGCGCGAGCCTAACGCCTGGTGACCACATGAGCCACGCGTTGGAAAATCCACGCTGCCCACGATGAAAGGGAGACTGTTACATTTTCCCCAAGAACAACAGCTATTTAACACGTTACGCGCCATGAGAATCTTGAACGATTTATACATGATTTGTTCCTTCGTAGCAAAGGTAAATAGGAATAATTATTAATTATTTGGCATCAGAAATCTTACGTTACGCTATTGTTAACTTATTTATGTTATTAAATATTTTTAGTCGACAGCAACCATCTTGCATTTTATAATTTCTTTTCAAACAATCCCGAAAAAACACCAAGAGTGGATCTATTGAAACTTGAATTGACTTAAAATTCAGTTTCCGTATTACTAAATTAATTTCTTTAATTATTTCTTGGAAAAACATCTGTTATCTTTTTAATAATTGCAAAAGGTAGAAATCAGGTAGAAATCACACGCAACATGAATCTGTGGCACCCAAATCGATCCTCTTCCCAGTCTCCCAAGCCATCCAGATCTAACTCAGCTTGAAACTAAAAATATTTATCAAAATTCCAAAAAGTTCTTATTGCTCCGATCAGACAATGAGCCAGTCAAAGGGGAATCCTTCAGTGTGTTGCAGGGACGTAAAATTTTGGTGTTAGCGGTCCACAACATATCAGAGACGCAACAGCTTTTCCTTTTTCCGCTACTCTTTTTATTTTTCTTTTTTTTTGCTCCAGCGGCGCTGAACGCCACCAGACACTGACTCATCCGTACGTATCATGCGAGCGGTGCCGCGTGCACGCGCTCCGTGGAACAAAGGGTGCACGCGAACCCTTCTTCGGTAGGATGGCGTACATAAGTGCCCGTGGTGTTCGGTATTCCGTCGCCGTGTCGATTGAAATGCTATCGATGACACCTTCTCATTATTGGAAAAGAAAAAGCACAAAGGAGCAGGCTCCCTCCTTTTCTTGCGCCTAGACACGTCGTTCGGGCTCGATTGCCTGCGGAGGTGCGTGAACTCGTGCTCAGGGGAAATTGTCATCTGGGGACTTGGATGGTGAATGGTTGACAATGCTTGTTATCTTATTGTTTGGCGAAAGGGTTTTTGTAGAAGAGAACGGTATTTACTTTTAAATGATTCATAATGATGCCTTTTTATGGAAATTTAGTTGAATGGGTGTTACATGTAGGTATATGCAGTAATTGTACGTGTGAAATGTTTTATTAGAAAGATTGGAAAGTATATCTACAATTGGTATTCGTCGATTGTTGAAACAAATTTTAATTATCAATTAATTCGAAGTTTATTCTAAGTACTCTCGAAAGTTAAGAAAAATCTTACTAAAAATTATTATTAAATTTTGTAACATCGTCTTCATAAAAATGAAATTTTGTATTATCGAGATTTATGTATTGGCGGTTGTAATAAAACAAATTCTTGTCCAGTTGTACCCATGAAAATAAGACCTTAAAATTCCGCGGTTCGTATTCTGCACCGACGTTTAAAATAGAATACTTCCTATTGCGTTCAGATGTCCCGGAAATTGTAACTCATCTCTTCTCCGAATAGATTTCCCACGGAAATAATGTAGTTATCTCTTTCAACTGAAACGACTAATGGAAAGTATTTCACTGAAATATACTTACTCGGTTATCAAGGACAATCGTGCGGTTTGTGGTTTTATCAAGTTCTTTCGATGACCGCAGTTTCTCGCGACCGTATTCCTCAGGATGTGGCGTAGAGTCCCTTAGAACCCTCCATAATCGACCTAAAAGTAGGCGCGAAAGAAAAGTATGATGGTGTCGCATACACTTGCTTATCCGAGCCATCGAATTATCATTTTTCTTGAGAGAAATAATTTAACGAAAAATATCAACTTATGTAATTTGTTTCTTTAAATTGAAATGTTTCTTTATCTTGATGTATCCAATAAACGAAGAGATACAATCTTCAGCATATCGGAAATAATTAAATCAATTATTCTATAAACAAAACAATTAAACCTGAAGTATATTATATGAACAAACTCTTAATAAAAGTCATTGAATGCGACAAAAATCCTGTTGCACTTTCTGTTCCGAAATTGATTAACGTTAAAACAATCGATTATTTCAAATCGATTTGTATTATCATTTTTCGAAGTTTCAATGCGACAGTTATTACATCGCATAAACAAAAATATTAACTTTTAAAGTAACATTGAACACGAATATTTTTATCATTTCAATAACTTCAAAATGAGAAATCTAAAAGCAGTTATCCTAACGAATGCAGCCGTCCTAATATTACTTAAACATTATTTAACTGTTTAGCTTACAAGCTCTCTGCATTTTTCCCCAGACAAACGTGGCTATCGCAGAACCCAATATTTAACGTTTCATTATGTATGCGCCGCGCATTCTCTCGTGTTCCAACAAATAATGCCTAAGCTTCGACGCCTTGGCGATTCCTTGTTCCACCAGGCCGGTGCTGGGAAACTGAAAGCGCGAGTCGTTATTATTCAGACAGCATTTATATTTACGTCCAATAAAGTAGCTGGCAAAGAAACAGTTCGGGTCCACCAACTTAATACATGAGCTTGATTTATTCTATCCTGGTGGCGATCTTCCATAGACCTCCCGGAGACGCGGGGCTACTGGGTCAGGAAGTCGTACTACATCATGCTGTATACCAGGCCATATAAGTGGCCTGCGTCTCGGAAACCCAGAACGTTTGCTCAGCGATACGCGGCGCGTCGTGTTCCGGCGATTCAAGGTGGAAGGTACCCAGACCGAAGCTGAAACTATGATTTACAACGACCCCGCGGAAAATTTCGCGTTTCTTTTCTCCGGTGGCGCGCCGCGTTCAACCGACAATGGCTGTAACGAGTCAGGAAGTAGAATAGAACAGAACCTTCGGCGGAGAACCTTCGTTATCCGAATCACCGGCTCTAAACCTCTTCCACAAAATTTATGAACGTTCCGACAAGAGGGAGGAACCTTTCGAATGCGATTCGAACGGTACCAAGGACGAATAAAAGATTAACACTCTATTGCATAATTTTTTATGAGTTACAAAAATACATACGACTGTTATTCTATTTAACTAGTTAACTGCGTTTAACGAGTATACACGCCATCTTAAAGCGTGAAATGATACTAATTCTTTCAACGAATTATTATTTAATTTTTCAGATAATTCTTGTTTGTTTTGCTTTGGTTTTTCATTAAAATATACCTTAGGTACATTCGTCCCATGTTTGACGAGTAAGTACACACTTCATTTTTTTATTTTATTGCACGCAATAAAAGAGATTTTTGGAACTAAATTCTACAGTTAACAAGTTAAATGTTGGTATGGTAATGAAATAAATAAGAAAATATTGGTAAGCAATGTTATTTATTGCATTTTATAAATTACCCCCATATACATATAAACGCTATAAACGGTATACAATAAGGGTTTAATATTCAACAGATCTGGCAGGCTGTTTTTGCACATCGGCTAAAAGTTGGCACTTTGGGAAAATAACTTAACCCTCTTTTGATTTACATGGTAGATTGATTCCCCGAAAATGCCGTGTAAATTGAAGTTGAGCAAATCGAGTCCACAGTCCACATTGAAAAGAAATACACATAAAATCAATTTAACAAATCCATATGAAACAGTATTATTTATTTTTTTGTAAAATAGAAAATTATGTACATATTTTTGAATAAAAAGTCATTAATGCAACAAAATTGCATATTAATTCACAAAACAAACAAAAAAATTAATATAATTTTTGCATTTGTCTGACCTGACCGTATTAAAGTGAAATGTAACTGTTGTGTAAATGAAAGTTCTTCCATTCTTCTTCGACCGTGTTAAGCGGAAATCGTGCAATTCGAATACCGTGTAAATAAAGTATTAAGTTTACAAGACAATTTGGAGAAACGCTATAAAAATAATTCTTATAAAAATAATACAATTTTTAATTATAATAATATAATTTGATCACGTATATTTGACGTATTTTTCTTGATTACTTAAAGTTTCCGAATAACTACTGTATCCTTCCGAATAACAACTACATCGTACTGCAAGAGATTTTTCTCGTATAACACGAACAATACAAAGTATGCTACGTGTTTCTAATGAATATAACCATGTCAACATTAATGTCCTATGTTTTATGAGAAATAAAACAATTAGAAAACATAAGAGATCATAACAATGAAAACAACAATATAATGTTCAAGCAAACCTTGCTTCATTTTTAAATGCGAGAAATTTTTACATTTTATTGCATATCACATTGTACGAGGAATCGCTTATACGAAAACGATAATTGCAAAACTTCCGCCATACGAATTCACGTTATACGGGAATCTACTGCATCTCTGGTTGGTAAACATTTTATTTGAATTTATCTGTGAGATTTGAACAAACTAGATCCGAATAGTGAATTTTCATCATTTGACATTTCCATCGCTGATTCTCTATGAAACGATGAATTTTTGTCATCCTGCTGGATTACGTATAAGATACTCGACTCAAAGATCATTTTCTTCTTGGAACCACCAAGGACACCAACATCCTCATATAAGTACACATACTTTTTCCTTTGTACGTTCTCATGGAACGATCATTCGCCTCCAAAGTTAATGTTAAACGCGAAATTTATTTCCATCGGGATCGTCGAGTTTCATCGACCACGCGAAAGTGAATTTCGATGGGAATATATTTCTCATTTAGCTTTGGCTGGCAAAGGCAATTTCAGGTGAATTTAAATTTACACGAAGACACCGCTCGCTCCTTGCCATGTTTTTCTATCGGTGGCGCATAAACAGTGCTTTCGTATCGATCGTTGGCGAGCTCGTTGTTCAAAACAACGAATTTCGAGTCGCCGTATAGAAATTTTTCTTAGCCATGTCCGAGGGGAACAGGTGCACGTTGATCGTATACGTTCTTTTCCTCCGCATTATTCCCAGTTATAGACAAGCACATGCGCGACCGCTTGTCAAAGGGTGTAATCATCCGAGGATTAATGGAAAAGACGTTGTCTGACCTTCTGGAAGATACGGTGATTATGTAATGAACGCCGGAGTGCGGCCGCCATTTTAGAATGTGCTCCTGGTGTTTCCTTTAATACGTTAATGCTGGCGCTGTAATCACATTGTCGCCCATTCGCCGGAGAAATTCTTTTTTTTTCGAAATTATTAAAATTATTATCGATGAGTAAATTAATTTGCAACTACTCGCAGTAATTTTTTCTATGTAACAAACCAATTTAACGAATTACTGCTAGGAGATCACTTGACAGTTAAGCTGAGGAATTCGGTTGATTAATCAGTTTTCATTTTTTCTCACCTAATTTTTTGTTGGTTTTATTTTCTAATTCATTGTTCACCAATATGGTTACACTTAATCAATCGAAACTAGAAAACTGTAAACTAGGAAGATACCTTTTAATGATACACGGTATCTGACGTGACATTTAAGCATAAGCCATCAGTGGTACACACTGTTTGTTTTGACATTCAAGTGTGAACCACTGATGGTACACGCCGGCGTCAATGTGTTACTGAAATAAATAGAACCCTGATGATCCGACGCGCGTGTGTACACGTTAGCGGCACGAATATAATGGCTTCCCGTTTGGGCCAGGGGCCATGATGGGCAACATTCTGCAGGTTCTAACAAATGAGCAATATTAACATTTATATTGTTCGTCCGGGGCTTACTTCTGCAATGCGAGCGTGACTCATAACTGGCTATCGCGAGCGTTTTATAGTCGCGGTCGCGCCATAATCTGCACACCCCCGGGAACTAGTGTTCGCGATAGTGCGCGCGAAGTGTATATCATCGAGGTACAAGATCACAGACACCACGGAAAGTAGTTCGCGCCTGCCACAACGCAAAATATTGTGTACAATCGGTAAACACGCGGCAAGTGTGCATGCATGGTCAGTAACAAAGTAGGATGAAGCTTCGATCGCCTAGAATGATGTTGAAGTATGATTAAAGTATGATTATATGGACACCATTTGTGTCTAGGCTGTTTAACTCAATGCTGGAGTAGTCTATTATGCTTTTTTAATGCATTTAGACAGATTTTGTTTTGTAAGAGACTGAAGGGGAAGTAATGCTGGTTCCTGCGCCGGAGTACGATTATTCTGTTAGTAATTATTTACTTAAATATTAAGGAGTTTGAAGAAGGATGAAATAAAATCGTAGAAAGCAGTGGGTTTCATATACACAATTAAATTCTACAATCTCAAATGATCTCATTAATTTAATAAAATGTATTATCCAAATGAAACAATGGCATGAAAAATATTAATGTGGTTGTAATGATTATAGTATCGCATAAATCTAAATTTTACTAAATAAATAAATATTCTGATATCTATAATTCGCTTTTCAATAAAGAAAACTTAAATAATAAAACATTTCGATTGCTTCTAGGTTCATACATTTGAAAATATTTAAGAATACTTTCAACGTGAGAAAAAATAGGAAAAGAAATTGTTGTTACGATCGCTTGTACAGTTTGAAAAAAGTTTTATCTTACTAAGAAAAAATTAAATCGAAACCACCTGAAATTTCACTAAAATATGTATCCCATCAATTTTCAAACACCTTCATACACCATAAACGCACAAAGCTGCGTAGTATGCTTATAAACAAGATAAAAATTACATGATGCAATATGCCTTGTTCAAGTTCAAAATAGTTGAGCGTTTCGCGGGAGATCGTAAGGGGTTGTTCAATCGGTGACGCGATTGGTGGTCGAGGGTGTAGCGGGAGGGAGAGGAGGAAGTCTAGTGGGAGATTCGCGACTGTATACCACCGGCTCAGTATCGTTCGACCAGCGGTCAGGTGTGTTTCGTACAGTCGGAAGTGCGTGGGAACTAGGCATTTGTCATTCAAACATTTGATTTGTGTGTCAATTGAGAATTTCTTCATGTAACGAACGTTTAGAACCGGGGACGAATCGTAAAAATAGGAACCCGACGAGAGTTTTGTGAAAACATTTTATTTTCCTGTTTACGCGCGATGTGCATGGTTCACCGACGATCTGACACTCGATGCGAACGTGACCAGTGAAACACCGTACCCGCATGATCGTGTCGACGATACTTTCGAGCGTGACGGGTTTCCATCGGCGACACTCCAATGACGCCGGACGAAACGCCGAGTTGGTGGTAAGAAAACTTTTTCAAATTGCTCGCTCGTGTTCTATGTACGTAGCAGAAGCGCGCAGGCGCGGCCAGCCAACTTCACGCCGTTCAGTGTTGACAGCTGACTGTCGTTCCGTTCGCGACGTTTCCTTGTTTTCCATTTACGAGCTCGTCAATTGAGGCGAAAGAATTAAACACGGCAAATAGACAAGGATTTGAATTATAATCGTTGTGAACCGATACATATGCGATGTACTTACGTATATAACAGTCACGATAGCACGGATTGTCATTCGATAGACGCGCTCGAATGGTTTGTAAAATGTAATCTGACGCGAACTGCTGAACAGTGATACTACGCTAACCATTGATGTTATTAATTCAAGATTAGTTTACATTGAATAGTATTGGGCGTGTGATTTATGTGCATGAAGAATACAAATAATTCTGTACTGATTTTTTATGGAAGCATATGCAATTTATACGGATTGAATAATACTGTTTATTCAAGTTATAATAAATAGAGTTGCGTAAAATGATATTCATCTCGCAGAGCGTTTCTACAGTTTTGAATAATTGGTATTACGCCAGTGAGTAACATTAGAAATTATTTTTAATAGACGGAATAAACGTGTTGTATTATAGAAGTATGTATCTAGTAATTTCTTGCACAATTGATGTGTTGCTGCAAATGTAAAATTAATTTTCTTCGATAGTAGCATACATTATATGCGGAATAACAGAGTTTTAAAGTTTCATGACTGAATAATCGAGGTTAAGTGTCAGTTTCCGTTACGGGTGCCTTTATTCCAGTAACTTTTAGTTCGTGGAGTAAATGGGACGCGATTGAAACCGGTTAACAAGCTGTCGAGACGCGTGCGAGACACGAGAAGCGATTCCGGCAGATTTTATTCCCTTTTTGCGTTTTTCTGCGTTCGTAGATGTGGCGATAGAGTATTTCATTTACACATTTGAATTAGCAGTTAATTCCCGCCATGTCATAACATTAACAGTCTGTCATTCTTGTATCAGATCATTATTTTTCTTTCAATGTTAAATACTTTTAATTTATACATATAAATGATATGTTCTATCTTTTGTATCATAATTATCAAGGAAAAATAGAATTACGTATCGTTTAGTGATGTCAAAATTCTACGAAATAAAAATGATCACGACAATAAAGTTACTATGAGCAATTTTATAAAAGCAAAAATTTGTTTTTGTTCAATTGCAATTCCTGAAGTGTTAAAGCTTGACGGCATAATACGCTTGTTACAGTAGAAGTTATTACTCAAATTATAGAGAAGGATGAAACTTCCGCTGCGCCGGATGTGGTTGACATCTTAGTTCGAACCGGAAGTGAACGATATTGAAGAATCCCGAGTAGTTGTACGAGTCAGAGGAAACCATGATTGATTATTATCACTATTACTTACATAATATAACGCGTAATATGTAAAATTATACACGTTACATATATAACTTTAATTTATTTATAACGATTTATTTCATAGCAAAAGTAAAATATTTTTAAAAAATATACTGAACATACTTTTACTTTAGTACACTTTATACGGTTTACCTGTCACAAGGATTAAAAAAAACAATTTTTCTTTTGTTTCAAAGAATGTGCCCCGACCACTTCACATTCACTATTTTGTAATAGCTTCTCCCCAAGAAACGATTACTCTAATTTCCTTTTATTAGAATAATCTACTGGCAAAATGATTTTCTTACTAATTATTCGGTATTATCGCACAGTCTGTCATTATTCTAGTTTCATGAAATTTCTTGCACAGAGAATTACTCGGAAACGTAGGTAGAGAAGACAGAGGAGTTTCCAAATAATTGTTTCCCGGGGCGCGTAGTTTAGTCGGATTTATGTGGAACTATTTAAAACGCGTGGTTCGCACGTCAATGATATACATTTCGAGCCCTTGCGTGGACGGGCCATTGTCAACGACAGTGACAATAGGGAACAAAGTAAACGGGCTCGTTCACCGCGACCGTTATTCATTGTTATGCGCCGTGACGTGGACCACGGGCGCGTTTAGCCTCGTTAAGAACAATTAAAAGTAACCGACGAACCGAGTGTTGCTTAATTGCCGGCCGGGAACCTTCTTAACAATAAGAGATGCAAGACATCCGCTTACGAAAATCGCGTGTTCACAAACGCGCACAATCATTTTTCCTTTTGAGCCAGAAAACTGACTTTTATTTCTCTTTTCGAAATTACTGGTAGGACTGAATAAAAACTAATTAACCCCTTGATATATTAATTTATATTTAATATGAATTATATTAACCCTTTATACTAGAAGATCACCATTTATAACGGGATTTTTAAACAAAATATTTGTATTTTGATGTATGCATTCTTTGTGAATAATTGTTTCAGTAACACTATATTTACGGAACCCATCAATTTGACGGATATTACCCCTTTGAGGGCGGAGGGGCGATATATCGCTCCTTCATTTATTTGGTGAAGGTTTACGTCAATTTCGATTGATGCAATTATAGGAATACCTATCGTATTCTAATTCCCTGTTTTGGAAGCACTAATTTACAAGATCGCTGTGATTCCTTACTATTTTAACAACAATACAATAAAGTGTAAAATAGATGTCCATAAATGTAGTAATAATGAAAGTCCAACCTTTAAATAACTATTAGCGATTTCTTAGTAACCAGCATGAGATATTAAAACAAATTATAGCGTGAAGAGTTAATATTTTAACGTGGGGTACAAACAAAATCTTTTCGTGAATTGTTGATTGTATTCAAAATACTTACAGTGAGTCACAGCCAAAATCGTACATCACATATACGAATACGTTTCGTCTCGTGAAAAAGTTCAGGAAGGATATGGGAGAAAAAATATCATGAATCTATATTGTAAATGGATCTATATTTATTATGTAGTAGTATCAAAAGGAACAAAGTTGTCTAAATATAAAAAAACAAAGTTACTGTAATTCAGCCTGGAAAACGTCTCACAGCTAAAATCGTACATTTGTAGAAAAGTGACCAACAATTTGTTTAAATTAAAAATTAATATTTTGTTGGGTGTCCACGACTACATTCTACCGCACGCAATCTATTTGGCATAGATTTTACCAATTTTTCAGTAAAACTGGGTTCAATTTTTCTCCATTCCTCCATTAATACCTTTTTTAAATCATTTTTATTTTTAATAGTATGTTTCCGGATTCTAATCTCTAATTCATTCCAGACGTGCTCTATTACGTTCAAATCAGGTGATTGTGGAGGAGCGTTTAGTACTTTAGGGCAATTATACAGTACCCACATTTTGGCTACATGCGATGTGTGTTTGGGATCATTGTCGCTATAAAACTTAAACGAATTCAAAATCCCTAATTTTTCGGCACTGTGCCTCAAATTGTTTTTCAAAATATTTATGTAATCATATTTATTCATGTTACCTTCGATAAATGCTAAGTTACCCACTCCGGCAGCGGTCATGCAGCCCCAGACCATTACTGATTGCCCTCCATGTTTCACGGTACTGTTTAAATTTTGTATTTTAAACTCCTCATTTGGTCGACGCCACCCCATAATTTTTCCATCTGAATGAAATATGTTAAATTTACTTTCGTCCGTAAATATAGTTTCTTTCCAAAAATCAAAATCTTTGTATATATATTCTCTTGCGAAATCTAGTCTCTTTCTTCTATTCTTCTCGTTTGTAAGAGGCTTATTCCCAGCTGTACAACCGTGAAAATTATGTTTTCTGAGTATTCTTCTTATTGTTTCTGGATTTACACTTTTCCCTAAATATGTTTCTACTTCATTAGTAAGTTTAGGTGCACTGAACTTCGGATTCTCTTTAATTTTTCGTACTATCCATCTTTCGTCGTACGCGTTGAACTTTTTCTTTGAAACTTTTCTTGACGCATTACTTATTCTATTTTCGTTTTGGTATCGTTTTACAATATACTGAACAGTACTGGCACTTCTACCAATAATCTTCGCAATTTCACGATAGCTTTTTCCACTTTGAAAATTTCTTATAACTATTTGTCGCTCTTCTATCGTTGTCTGCTTCATTATTACTATCTTTCTCTTTTTTTTCAACTACGAACCTTACGACGCTAAACGACAACTGCGAATACGCCAAACAATGTAATCTTTCATTTGTTCCATAATTTTCATGTTTTCAGGGATTCCCCTTGGGGAATATTACAAAATATATATACTGTACGATTTTAGCTGTGAGACGTTTTCCAGACTGAATCATAGTAACTTTGTTTTTTTTATATTTAGACAACTTTGTTCCTTTTGATACTACTATATAATAAATATAGATACATTTACAATATAGATTCATGATATTTTTTCCCCCATATCTTTCCTGAACTTTTTCACGAGATGAAACGTATTCGTATATGTGATGTACGATTTTGGCTGTGACTCACTGTATATAAAAATAATTTTGAATGTAAAGCTGATCTGCAACATTTTTACATCCACCGGATTAGCGTATAAATGCAAGATGGTACCGGGTACCGGTTATATAAAAATAGCACATTTACCTGGTAAATGTAGTGTTTAACGTTAGTCTTAAAAATTACTAAATTTTTAAACAAACATGAATCTTTGATATCAAAGTGCTAACCCCGTTTTGTATGAGTGATTCAATAATCAAACTGAATTTTCAACAATTTATTAAATATAAAAACTTTAATACAAAAGTTGCAGCAATCCATGAGTATTGTTACAGTAAAGGTTTAATTATTTCGTTTAGATTTGCCATTTACTTTATATACAACAGACACTAGTTAAGTTATATACAAAATCGAAAATACCAACTGTATTAAAATTCTTTTGCTTCAGTTAGTATATATGAAATCTACACAAATGTTTCTATCATTTATTGGCGATACAAAAAGCATAGATTTTTGAAAGATTCCAGTTTTAATCTTCGTTCGATTTTATTGCACTTTGATCAAGTAAAGCTTCACTATCAGCATTCTAATGGAACTTAGTAAATCCACATAGATGTATATAAAATTCAATTAAACCCATTTCTCTTGCACTAAATTTCTGACGATTCGATTGCGACAATTAGTACTCTCATTAACGTTCCCCTTTTTTCCTTTGTGATTGCCACCGGGGCGAACTGCAAATAAATGTCCACCCTTTGTCGTGTTTTTGCTTTTCTTATCCCAGTAAACTTGCTCACCTGAAAGGAATACGATACAATACGCGTGTGAATACATGGGGTTTACCGGATTTTCGAAAAATTCGTGATTTTCCCACGAAACTCTCTCGATGAATTCTCTTCAATAATCACCGTGGCATTTTTTCCCGTGATGCTTCGAGCATCCTTGTAACGAAGACGTGTTATGCAAATTTACAGATATTGTAGCTTGGAACAGCAAAACATAATAATTCGGATCCCCCTATTGACTGGGATGTGAGAGAAAAATGTTGGGGTATCTTATGTACATTTCGTTGCGCACGCTTGTTAACCATTACTTTGTGTTTCATTGTGCGGCTGTGCATAATTCCTACTTCCCTCGTTTCTGTGTAAACCTCTTTTCTTCATTCTTATAACTGAACTACAGGTATTTATACAAATGAACGGGTTTTTATAATGATACACGAGAAACATTTTCTTAATGGTTTATTGGGCGTTGTGCTGTTTTATGCTTATATTAAATGTTATTACACTGTAAATGTTTATATAAATTTACATCATTAAGAGTTTATATGATAAAACTGAAACGAATCATAAATTGAATGTTTCTATTAATTTGAATTCTCAATATTATTGAAGTAGAAGTATTTTGAAATTTTAGTTAAATATAATCAGTGTTTATCTTATCGTGTTATACATATTTTGAATCACAACTTTTATTAGAACATATCTTTTGCCATAAACTAGTATACATATTGTATTCAGAAATATTGAAATTAATAATTTCGGTTATTGAATATGCTCGTGAACAGAAAGTAGAAAAGGTTACTTGATGGTAAATCATACGCAATTATTTCAACCATATCAACAACTCTAGTAAACAATAAAATTTTTAGTATAAAATAAAAGCTAAGAAATCACAAGTCTCACCAAAAACAAATCAACTTAACATAATCACGATCAAATTCATAGATAACGTCCGGACAAGCAGAAACCTAATAAACAATAAAAAAGTATTTTTAATTCGTTCGCAATGCTCCTACTACCTCTGAGAAACGCGTCCCGAGCAACAAAGAAGTCGATAAGATTTCGTTCAGCTCCGCAATCCGAGCGATTCCGTAAAATCACTTTACTCTCCTTCACCGATTTAGCCAACGTTTGCGCCTAATGACGTACCTACTCCAGAACTCTGTTAATAACCGGGTAAAGAATTGACGATGATGGAGATTACAAAGTCACGTTCAAAAAAAAAAGAAAAGGGAAAAAAGAAGGGGAAAAGAAACGAATCATCCTCTCGTCTTTAAATTGAACTCGGTCCACGTGGAGATCGGCCGCACATCCAAACCACAATGTTGCTGTCGGAATCACCCGGCACGTATTCGCGGCGATGTGTTTTAATCGGCGATCAAATTAAAAATTTTCCCGTGGAATTATGATCATACGGGCTAGTGAGTCACGCTTTGAAGGCGAAACACTTCCACCGTATTACGATATTATCGACGACGCGTTTAGGTCGTGCCTCGGCAGTGTACGCTTCGCCCACCGCGAAATTAACCATTTCCCCGTCGCGGTAATTTCCTGGGCCCCGAAGCCTCTCGCAGGCCCATTTTATCGTGTTAATAAATAATCTTCATCGCGGGCGCGCACACGCCTTATCCGTGACCGCTTCTTCGTAGCGTGTCCAGTAAACATATCGTAACCCGGATACCTAGTGTTGAAGATTTTTGTAGTCGTCGTTGTGTCGTGCCCACGACGCGGATGGTCGGTATTACCCGGTCACGATCCTTTAACCCTTTGCGCTCCAAGCATTTTTAGATATTTTTAGATATTTTTAGATATTTTTAGATGTTTTGCGATGTTTTGCGATGTTTTGCGATGTTTTGTTATATTTTGCGATGTTTCACGGCGTTTTGCGATATTTCTCGATATTTCTCGATATCTTTCAATATTTTTCGATATTTCATCATACAATGAACCAGCGATTGTAATCTGCTTTTGTAATGCTTCAAAAGTTTCATAAATTTATGAAAATAGATTGCAATTAAACCGTTGCCTTGCAATTCATTTCGACTCGAATGTTTCTGATCACGCTACTTAACCCTTTACGGGCGAATTGTGTTTGACAGAACACTTTCACCGTTCAAGTCTTATAAAATGAAAATAATTCAAATATGAAATTTCATTAGATTTTAAAATCTGCCCTCATCGTTTTGTAACTCAGTTCTCTGTTTCGTATAACATGAAAGCGCATAACACCGCATTTCTTTGGAACTTAATTATCGTATAATATTGCAAATACCTATACCGTTCACAAATTCAGAAATATCCTTGACAAAATGAGAACGTGGCTGAATCAAAGAAATTAAACGAGCGAAAAATGGTTGAAAACATTAAACACGATTGGATAGAAAAATGCGTAGAGAAAGTAGAAGGGTTAATCTCACCAGACCTGTTTCAACCGCGAAGCATAAGCTTCTCCGTGCACGTGCACGCACCACTATCCTCGTGTCGGGTGAACCATAAATAAAATTCGAATTTTTCGTTTCCTTTTTTTCTTTATTTTCACAAAGTTGTGCAAGAGTTTACTTTGTTGGTAGCCGGGGTAACAAAGTGGTGTGGTCGAGAAGTTTTATTCACTTGTTTCTCGAAGCTTAAGGTAGAATTTACTTCGTCGAAGATCGGGTTGCGTAGTGGTGAAGATATCTATTACGAGATTAAATGCAACTCGGTACAAACGACAGGTATAATAGTAATAATACTGTATTCTTTATTGCACAGAACGTAACAGTGTGTTCGTTAAAAGTAAGTGGTTTAAGGAATCAGTGGTAGAATGATAGGGACACGCATTAATGGCTTAATCCTCAACCACTGAAGAAACGGTGAGGAGAAATCTGAATTGTTTAATTCGGTCTTTCTGTTTTGTTTGATTGCTTACGTAAATAAGAAACAGGAATGTTACATAGATAATGATAAATGTAAAAGATTTTATTTCATTTTTCTTTAATTTTTTAGCTACTATACGTCACTATAGTGTCTTTCGTGCATATCTTCCTTTTGATCGGTACGCCACTATAGCGGTTCATGTCTTTCTCTGTCATCGATAACCGTGCACATTATAGTCTAATCTAACGTAATTGCATAGTGGAAAATTCTATCAATCTCAAATCGCAATACTACATTTATTATACGCAGACCGCGTGAAACCTTGCCGTACAGAGGTATAGCTTTGAGGCTAGTGCCGTAGCTAAAAGGTTAACACGTTCGTAATCAGCGTTTATTTTAGTAGCAATCTGAAGATTGCAATATTTTCTTAAATGCAATATGTCGTCTTTATAAGATGTAAATATAATTCAAGGAAAGACTCGCGACAACTCGTTACGCCTTACACCAAACTTTGCGATTTTAGATACAAACGCATGTGGGAGTAATTGAATTTTCATTACGTAAGATACAGAATGTTGATCGTTGCATATATGTGACACTAATCGCAAACATGTTAAGTGTCTTACAATTGGTGAATAATATTTAATCATTCACGAATGGAGGACATTATATTTGTAGTAAAAAAGGTACAAATTCGTAATAGAACTTCTATACATGTACAAGCCACTGGAACAACAAATACAAATTAGTAATTGGCGTTATTTTACAATACTCCTTTTCTTACAACTACACCCGTTCTTCAATTTACGCGGCACTTTTCTTACGCGAGTCTCTGTTTCACGCGGTAAATTATAACACTATTTACATGATAGTTTTTATGCGCGATCTCTATTTATGCGGCCAGAAAATATATTTTCCTAGCAGTTTTAAAAGTGACAAGTGCATACCGTACAGTGCAGCTTCCACACGTTCATAGCAGCGACCGCCACGCTAAAAGTGCACGGGGGTAAGGGAAATCGGCCGCATTTTTTGTGTCTAAAGCATAATGATTAATAACAGAAGAATAATATTCAATTTGAATATAGAATGCATTTGCATATAAATATCTGTTCACGTTTTAATTTATATTAAATGAACCATGAGTCTAAAAATTTGCATAAAATCTGCAGTCCAAGTATTATTATTAAAAAAAAGTTGCTGAAGCAGTTTTGTATTGACTCTAATCCATATATTATTATCGATAATAATCAATTAATAAAACAAAACGTAATGTCACACGGAGGAACACCTGACGTAGTATCAGCCGAGAATAACCGTGTACAGGAGATTGCGTTAATAAAAGACGAGTAATCGGCAAATGAAAGGGGGACAAGATTCAGGGGTCTGCCCACAGCTTCCTTTTGAAAAATTGTGCGTATAAATACACCTGTGTGCCTAGAAAATAATGTCCACTTCTAACAAATACCAAAGGAAAAGCGCATCTTGCAAATGGTCACCTAATGTTTTTCATTCTTTTCCTCTCTCTTCTTCCTTTATTTTCCTTCGAGGGATCGAATGGAACTGTTAACTTTTACACATAGAAGTTATTTATCTAACTTCTAACTTTTAAGTCATTTCTTTTTTGTTTTAAATTAACTTTGTACATTAATGTTTTAACTCCGTTGCAGGAGTTTAGTTTTAACACTTATTTTATATTCAACTAATAAAAGCTCTAGACAATAATACACTTTTGAACAGATACGTAAGGGTAAAGCATAAGTTAGGAATATTTTTTTAAAGTAACATTATTTAAAGAATTGAAAGCATGGTAAATATAGGAAGCACACTGTGACTTTTGTGTATGTAATAGAATTTAAATACGAATAGTTCAAGGTTTCAACTTTAGATCAGTTTACCCCTAATATTTACAGCAGATCTATTTCATAGAATTTCTTCAGAGTAGAATGAACATTCTTGTGTAACTAAAACTTCTTCTAGCTTCAAAACAAAGAAAAGTTTCTTATTTTCACAAAAATGTACATAATAGAAGTTTCAGTTAGTATCAGGTCAATCCATAAGTTCTTCCATACTATTTTTAGGAACTTCAAAGTAATGCAAATAAAACACATTTTATTATTTCAATCAATGATATATTTACCTTTATTATCTATTACTTCTTATCATCTTATACAAGTAATTACTTTATTTTATTCTTATAAAACACCTTCGGTTGCAAAATGAAATCTTGTATATGAATCAAACACGAACTTGTAAACTGACTTCACAAATCATACTTTGTAACAGTGTTCTCACGACAGTCAAAATAAAAGTAAAAATTACAAAAATCACAATTATATTTCATAACTAATTAAAGATTTTAACAATTTCATAATTAACTGAAGATTTCAACAATTTCATTCGATTCCTATTTTTCCCCTGTCCCTTGGTTTACCTACAACGCTGTGTTCCTACCCTCATTGTACGGACAGAAGCAGAGGGACACATCGCGACGTGCTCTCGCGAGTCCTCTGTGCTCGTTGGTTCGCTCGCCTACGCCACGCGTTCACGGTTATGCCTTATTTATGAGCGCAACGATGCCGGTGTGCACGCTTCCGAGTCCGGACAAAAGGCAAGAAATATGCTCCACGTGGAAAGCGGAATTCCGATCGCAGTCCGTGGCACGCATGCACGCGTGCGTTACTGCGAAGGGGATTTCAAAGCGCAGCTGTGTGATCCGTTTGATCCATTCACCCGTTCGCCACGGAGTCGAGGGGCGTTACTCAATCCGAAAAGTTCTTCTTTTTTTTCTTGCTGGCTTTATTGTGACATCGTGGGGAGTGATTAAAGTACGAGGTGAGAGTGAAAAGGCATTAGGTGACTTGGGGGCGGACGAGGGTTAAATATGTTAGCAATGAATGCATTTAACTTTTGGGTAGTGAAAGGGTGACATATTGCTAGTGCACATATTTTTGTATGAAATAATTAGTGCATTATGCATATATTATGCATAGTATATTCGAATATAATGAGGAACTTGGCAGGAGAGGGTTAACACTAAAACTACCAGGCGGGTTAAATTGACCCAATTCAGAATTTTTTAGTTCGCAATTATTTAAATTATGAAGGCCTTTTTGCGAATGACTTTCAATTAAAGTGTATTTGTACAAATACAAGATTAGGAGACCCTTCGAATCTCAAGAAATATTTAACTCTTACCAACTTAGGTGGTGAAAGAGTGGCACATTACTGATGCATATACATTTTATTAAATATTTAGTGCGTTTTATGATATATTCGAATATAATGAGTGACTTAGTAATCGAGGATTAAATATGTTGATAATGGATATTATTTAACCTTTGAGTAATGAAAGGATGGCATTATTGGTGCATATATTTTTTAGGAAATAATTAGTACATTTTATGATATATTAATATAACGGTACAACTTAATACTATGCGGCTTTATGTTGACCCAGATTTTACATTCAATACTACTTCAATATTGAAATGTTTTAACAATAAAAAGATATAATTGAATTACATAATGTTACTATAATTTCCAAAATATAAAAGCAAGAACACTTTAAATCGCGAAGAATGAGCGTATACATATTCTGCTGTAATAATAATATTTTATGGTATAGTATATATTTATACTCTGACTTGATCATCCTTAAGACCTGTTTTCAGTTCTCCACTTGCTAATTATGTTGCTCCTGAGCATATTGCAATCCGTCTTGCTTATTTCCTTTATGAAACAATAGTTTTTTTAATAGCAACACACCCTCTAATTTTCACAGAAGAGTTCAGCGAACTGTTGAGGCGAGAACCGACACTACTGTAGCCTACTGTAGGTCTTACGCCAGTTCAAATGAAGATCTTGACCGATGATGCAATGAGTATGCTTTTAAAAACTGTTTATCGCTTCGTTTCATTTTTCTAGATTATTCATATGGTTTCTTCAGTTTCTTCGCCGATAGATTTAGTTTTCTTAAAGTTCTGTATCTTATTTTGATTTATCATTCTCGAAAATTTACATTTTCTGATCATTTCTTTTAAGCTCCTTTTAATAGCAAATATTGCAGTCTATTATTATCTTTCCTATCGCGTATTCGACTACATTGAATATTTTACAACTATTATTAAGAATTTACGACAGTACAATATCACACGTAATCCATTAGTTTCCAAGTGATAATTTAAAAATAGTTTAAAGAAATAATTGGACTAGAAATGAAATATACCAGTAATAGAAATGTGTTGAGTTGGTAATTTCACTTAAGGCAACGCAGTAAGAAGCCGCAAAACCCTGCCTCCACTACATTTTCCAATAGAAGTGGTAAAACACGTGCTTATCACATGCGTATTGCTTCTAATATTGTATAATAAACTCGTATGATACAACGTAGTGAAATGCACGTATCACAATTACGTCATTAACATATATTTAATTAAACAAAAAAACCCAGCTCCGAACACAGTGCTACCGTACATTATTCAATAGTAGTTCGAATATGAACATTTTAGTTGGATAATCAAATCAAACGAATGTTAATTAATTAATCAACGATATATACTATCCTCATTAATATACAATAATAATATTAACAACCCACAATGCAAAAATAATTAACAAAAATATTCGCAATAAGCAAACGATTAGTACCATTTGCAACTAATGCTCCTATCAATAACGCATCCTAACGTTAACAGAAGTTAAACAAACATAAACAAAACACGGACGAAACTAGAACTAAAACGAACAACAAGGAACACTCGAGATCAAGAGACTATAAGCGACAGAAACTCCTTTGCAAACCGTTCTCGCGATTAAACGGAACAATGAAAAGAGAAAAAAATCCGGCTAAAGTTCAAGAGCGTTATAGCGTATGCAGGCGTTACACCGTTTTCCCTTCCGCGGAGGGCGAATTAATATCCGCTCACAACCGGGACCTTATCGCGATTTAATGCTCTCGGCCACGTGCAAATGAACATTGCAAAAAGCGGTTGTTGAATTGCACAGCGGATTGTTGAAACATTATTACATAGTTAACAGGGCAGCATGTTAACAATAGGTTTTTTGCAAAAGCGCACGCGGAGCACCGGCTCCTCGGTTCCTGCTCGCCTGGTAACATTAATTTATTGGCTCGTTTTAAAGCGTAGCACGGAGCGCGCGAGCACGCGGGCAAGGCGCGCGTCGATGCAAAAATGCTTTTGCAATGGGCACACAATGGCGGCGAAAGTATCGAGTTCAGGGACACGGTGTGTGCCACCGGTGTGTGTGCTCTCTCTGTTCTTTTCTTTTCGTCTCCCGCTTCCTAAAGGCGGGAACATAACGAGCGTTAACTTCTTAACACATAGTTGACCGGCAATTTTACGCAGAAGCTATCTCATGTCACCGGTTCATTATTCCGTAATTAACACGTTGAATGCTACGGGGGTAGTCTGTGACCTCCGCTCAAATTTAGTTACTGTAATTCCCCCGATTAAACAATTATTATTTGAAAACATTCCTATATTGTAAATAACGTTGCCTGATGGGGTGACATTTGACAAGACAAACCTGCGACAATAACAATGCTACTCAATTAAATAATATAATATTATATATTTTTCATTTCACATATTCTGCTCCTTAAAATCGTGCGACATTCAACGCGTTAAATATGGAAGTGAAACAATCTAAATAAACTTCGATGTACTTTGTTTATGAATTGAAATGAAACTTTGGACATATCTTTTACATAACTTTGAATATTTTGCTTTTGGAATGTATTGCTCTGCGTTTCAAAAATTGAAATAGCTAATGCAAGTGCAAACACGAGTTAACTCATAACCGGTCAACAATGTGTTAACTGTGGTATTAATCAGTGGGAAATTTGAAAATGTCCCTTCTCTGCTGGCCATTTTTCTTCGCGCATCAACGGAATTCCACATTGTGTCCATTATAAGAAACACAATGGCGTAAACAGTCTTCTATACATACCAATCATTAAATGTGCTCGTCATGCAATTATAATTTTAATACAAACACGACGGAATTTTATACCATACTCAGTTGAAAAGTTTGATCAGCATAGTTGTGAAAAAAATCATAGGGCAAGGAGTTAAACATGCAACGAACGTTGAATGTTGAATGTTGAATGTTGAATGTTGAATGTTGAATGTTGAAGCTTCATTTTTTATGCATTTTTAATTATTAGTATATTTCTCTTTACAGACATTGGCAGACGTTGACATTAATCAAAAATTGAAATAGTACTTAAAAAAATTATTTAGAAATGATTATTTTATTACTAAATTTTAACGAAGGATTTCATTTAGTAAAAGAAGTGTACTACCAAATGGAACAGTGTTAACGCGTAATAAATAGAAATAAGGAAACATGAGACTAATAAAAGAATAAGTTTTACTTTAATTTTAAGTTATCTTTGTATTAATTGAATAGCCAGGTTTCGATTACAAGAACTGCATTATATCGAATAATAGAATATTTAGAGATGTTTCAAAATCTGAAGACAAAACCATGTTATACTGAATCAATATTGATTAGTGTAGTGTTAAATAAGGTCTTGCTGTAACATACTACTTAGATCATACAAACCTGGATTTGCTCCGCATAATTTTTTCTTCATTATTAGTTATTATCCTCCCGACTGCCCGCGTCACAAACGTATTACATAAGAAATATTAATAACATCACATAAATATTACACAACTCTTGTTATAAATATATGACATTAAGAAAATTTAGATTTTCCAGGAAAATTCTTTTTTTATGTTTTTAACTTTTAAATTTCAATTACGAATAACGGTTTCTAATATTTTCTTGTACAAATTAAAATTAAATCTCTGGGAATCAGAAAGTTGTTACACCTTCGCTTTACACAGAAGATTGGTTCCCCGAAAATGCCATGTAAATTGAAATCGAGCAATTCAAATCTATAATTCACATTGAAATGAAATACATATGTAATAAATTTAACAAATCCATACGAAACAGTATTATTTATCTTTTTGTAAAATAAAAAATTGTACACATATTCTTAAATAAAAATTCATTAATGCAACAAGATTGCATATGTAATTCGCAAAACAAACAAAAAAATTAATGTAATTTTTGCGTTTATCTGACTTGACCGTGTTAAACTGAAATGCAAGTGCCGTGTACATAAATGCGAAGTTCTTTCACTCTTCTGCAACCGTGTTAATACTAAAACTACCGGACGGGTCAAATTGACGCACTTCACAATTTTTGTTTTGCGAGTGTTTAAATTATGAAGACGTGTTTGCAAATGATTTTCAATCAAATTTGTGTATTTGTACAGATACAAAACTAGGATACCCTTCGAATCTCAAGAAACGTATTGTTCTAATTTTTATAAAAAATTGGAAATAAGTCATTCTGATTGTCCGGCAATTTTAGTGTTAAACTGGAATCGTGCAATTTCGAATACCGTATAAATCAAGGAGTAAGTGTACATCTATATGAAAAGACATCCGTCTTAACGCGTGTCATTGAACGCTTGTGTGTCCCCAGCCTAAGACGAAAGGGAATGAGGAGAATAAAACCGGAGGCGCTCATGTTCTCGAGGCGGAACGCGTTCCAAGCTGCGAATTAAGCAACTAAAGTTAAGTAAACAAGCGATCGTTAATTGCTGCGCGAGCCCGTTTAAATCAATTGGATTATATTCGCGGAACTGTTGCTTCGCAGCCTTGCTTCTTCGCTGATCTTGGATCGCAAGCGTGGCTGCTGTTGCTCAACGCTGGAATTGAATCACTGTTAAGTTCTTGCCTTATGATATCGTGTCAGACTCGTGATCGAAATTTTCAACTAAATTAAAAAAATCTGAACGTTATTTATTTTTCTTAAATATAAATTAAATATTTCTTTTCTAATATCATTGTCGACGTCAGAAGTAAATATGGCGAATAAAATAAGTACCAAATTCTTTTCTTTTTCTAATTAATTATTAACGTTGAAGTACTTTTATTAAGTACAGTTGTGAAAGAAATCGTAGAGCAAGAGGTTAAGACTGGAAAGTTTTATAATCAGTCGAAGGGGATGGTATCTCATTTTCATGTAAAATATAATAATAAAATGTATTAAAAGTTTTATACATTTAGAGAGTCTTTTACATAATTGTTCCGACAATGTTGTGCAAATTGTCGTTAGCTCGAAATTAATATTGAAGTAAATAAAACAAATTTTCTTACCCTTCCTTACTTGATTTTAATGTATGTCGATTGCTCTTTAATGTAAGGACGATCCATAATGTAAATGTATAGATGGACGATTCTAAGTATCTTTATCTTTTTAATAATTCTGATAGAAAAAGTCTAATGATCTTAATTAGTCTGACACACCTTGATTCAGCAAAGATTTTCTTGCACTTTCCACATACGTAGACGAGTATGCTTTTAAAAAATGAAAACTCGAATAAATGAAAGAGTACTAAACGAACAAAATAATGTATTAGAAAAATAAAAACCTGATTTGATCGATAAAAATGCTCAGGACCCAACAGGGTTAGTGTTAAATCCACCATTTAACGGATTGAGTACCGTGGAGGTCACCGATAATCGGCATTCAACTTGCCGAAGGGGTTGTAACGGTCTGATGACTCCCAAAGGTTAGTTATAATAGTTTGTCAAATTAAACAATAACGTTCAAAAACTATAGAATATAGTTGATGGTGTAACATAATGCTGACATTCAGTAAAATAAATATGAAAAGTTTTACCAACGTAACCTAATTAACCCTCGCATGACGGACTGTAAAAACCGATAACCAGATCATCCGTGACTTATAACCGATCTTCTACATGTGTATGCGTCCAGAAATTTAGATTGGCATGCATATATAACAAGATATTCTTTTCTACTTTATTCTTTACTTTCTTCTTATATTTAAAAAGTTAGACGCACCTTCAGCGACAAAAATATACTGTAATCATTCGAAATTTTCTTTTATGAAAGAATGTATTTAATACATCATTTTCTAATAAAATATCAATGATATTTTTCGAAGATAGAGCAAGGAAAAATAATTTTGGCGCATTCGAATCAAATACAACTGAAAGTTTCCTCTCGGGTACAAAGGAGTGGTATAACGATTAACCCTTTCGCAATTTAACGAAAATACATAATATACGGATAAGATAAATACTTCTGCGATATTTTTGTTTATTCCCCAAAACGGGAAAGTTGAGTTTTCTTAATAAGTTTTATCTGTATCTAGTGGGGATAAAGTAAAACGGAATAAAACATTTATTTTATATGTTATTTCGGGTATTCTCTCTTTTCAATGAACTATGAAAAGGCCAATCCCTGTGCAGTATTGTCTGTAGAGATTGAAGACAGTTATGATATTGGTTCTGGTTCTTGACACAGTTATGGACAACCGAAATAAAGGTATGACTATTTCGGTCACATATTTATTCGATATTTTTCTGTATCGGTTTTATAACTGTCTTTCTATCATTCTACCACTGATTCCTTAAACCACCTACTTTTAACGAACACTTTGTTACGTTCCGTGCAATAAAGAATATATTATTATTACTATTATACCTGTCGCTTGTACCAGGTTCCATTTAATCTCGTAACAGATATCTTCACGAACACGCAACCCGATCTTCAACCAAGTACATTCTACCTTAAGCTTCGAGGAACAAGTGAACGAAACTTCTCGCGATCCGACCATACTATTTTGTTAACCTGGCTACCAACAAAGTACACTCCTGCACAACTTCGCGAATTACAAAAAAGAAATGAAACAAAAAATTCGAATTTTATTCATAATTCGTTCGACACGAGGATAATGGTGCGTGTACGTGTACGAAGAAGCTTATACTTTATAGTTGAAACAGGTCTGGCGAGGTTTTGATTTGTCAGGAGGTTAATTTGTCTGAAAAATTTAAGCACATTCTGGACACTGGTGGGGTCACTCAGGTTCGTCTTGATATCAGATTTAATGTTACAGTTGCGTCTGTCAGAGGAGAAACAGGGGCAATACATTATGTTTCAAAGTTTCCAGAACCGATATCATAATTATTTTCAACCCTCATTGTCGCCGATCCGATCGGTGGCGGACCGCGCGACGGCCGTCCGCGTTCTGTTTGCCGAATCATTGGCGAGCGGAACGCTCGAATACGCAGGTAAACTGCACACGTGGCGGGCGACGCGGCGCGTAACTCGTGTGCATTCAAAACGCCGTGACAAGCGCACCTCCTCCGTCTCTGCTCCTCTCTCACGCTCGTTTCACGTGTCTCGCTCGATACGCACGCGTGTGCTGCGGCCCAGTCACGTGGTGACCGGCGGCGGACACGCGCGGCCGCTGGGCCATACGCTTCTGCCTTCTGTTCGCCTGGTACACGAGCGAACAAGACGTTTGCGCAAATCGCGATCCGCGACGCGACGCGCTGAGCCGCGCCGCGCGCGCGGCTTTACGTGCGTCGCACGTCGCGTCGCGCTCCTCTTTTTCTATCGCGCCTGTCTTTTCTTTGGCTCGCCGACAACGACTGCGCGCGATGCGATACAAGACGAAAGCCAGTCGGCTCGACTATGCCAGTCCGCGGCAGCGTGCCGTGAGTTTCAGTGCGATTATGTGCCGGTCACTGGTGGCCGACAGTATCGTAATTCCTTAAAGATTTTGGTTACAGAGGGATTAGTATCTTTGGAGATTTTTTGATAACGAAGCAATATGGATTTACTAAATGTTGGATATATTAGTTAATGGAATATATTAATGATATTTTCTTCATATTATACGTCATTGGACTGTGCTAGTCCGCGGCAGTGTGCCGTGCATTTCAGAATGTTTATGCGCCGGTCACCAATGGCCGTGAATATTGTAATTCGTTAAAATTTTTTATTACAGATATATTGTTGTTTTTTAAGATTTCTTGATGACATAGCAATGTATATTTGATAAATATTTGACATGTAAATGAATAAAATGTGTTAGCGATATTTTCTTCGTTTAATATGACAATGTCTCGTATAGAGGATGTCTTCTTGAGACTGACCTAAGAGAAAGATGTTTTTCTGACGCAACATTGAGAAAATTACTACGCTATGTTCGCATTTGTCTTGACATGTAAATTTTATCATTTAACCTGATTAATGTTTAATCATTAACGCGTGTATCATTGTAATTTTCCTATCATATGAAGATTAGAATGAGAAGATGCAGTATTATGTAAAATTGTTTTTAACTGTGCTTCAAATATTCGCTATATCAAGAATTGGTAGTTTATTGTATTACTTACTTAAAATAGGATAATTTACTACTGTAATTACTAATTAGCTAATTAGTTAATATTTATCGCATAATAGATAGGAAGACTGGTGTTTCTTGCAAGGAAACACTTAAACTAACATCCGTTTGATAATTGAAGAGTGCTAAAGATAAAGAACATTATATAACGTTTGTATTTTTCTAAAAAAACATCTTCAAATAGTTCTGACAAAAGTATTTTTTACACATAGTTTTTAAATCTTCTTGTTTTTACATGTCTAAAGCCATGACAAAAAGGGGTGCGAAACATATGCGACTAAATACCTTAGAAACTGCTAAAATCAGAAAAATGTTGTAAATGAAAAAATTACACATTTTTTAATAAAGAATGAGAAAATAAAATACACGTAAAATTGCCCGCGAGTTTTGGGCGAATCGGATGTTCCTCATTTTTCAGTTTTTGCTTATGAAACGAAAACTTTCAAGTTAAAAAGAAATATTTTTATTGATATTGAAGCTGAATATCTATTAATATGAAATTTATGATAAAAGATATTGATTCTAAGTTTTAACTATTAGTTTTTCACTATTAAATCGAAACTGTTCCGATTCGCCTCACATTACTTTGTTTATATTAGAACCATTTTTCACCAAAGTTTTGTCAAAACCGTCAAGTGTCTTCGGAATGTTCCCTTGTCAAATGTATTTCATTATTCTCAATTTTAAATTACAATCACAAGTTATACGAGGAGCTCGATGAGCTGTGCAATTCACTAGCGCGAAGTTCCCACGAACAAAGTGGAACTTCAGAAATAAAGGACGTGCTCTGTTATTTTAAGAAGCTATGCGTTCCGGTATCGTCCCGGCGGATTTATGAAATTGTAATTTCACTGAAGAAATCAGGGAACTGTAACATAACTGTTTACGGTGAAAACCGGTGACCGAGGCGCATTGAATTCGAGTCGGTTTTACGTAAGAAATCGTACCATGAAATTTATTCCACCTTGATTTTATTCACTCGGTTGCCGTTTCAAGTTCGTTTCTCCGCTGCAAGTTGGCCAATTTCAAGTTGGACAACAATTGATACTCGGATAATGAGATTAACGACGCGGATTTCATTCGTTTGAAGCGACAAGTAACAGTTTCTCGGTGAGTTGCAAAAGCACGATGATCGTTTATGAAGTGAGAACGACGGCCTTGAACTCAATAGTTGTTTCAATATATTGGTATTGGTGACTCACCGATCTTTTGTGTAGGCGTTTCGCGAACGTGCTACACAATATCCAGATATTCGAGTTACTTTGCGCGCGTTATACTTAAATGCTTAACGCTAAAACTACCAAATGGGTCAAAATGATCCATTCCTGATCTCTTCTATTTGCAATTATTTAAAAGGTAACAGATATTTCTCTGAGAAATGATTAAAGAAATTGGTTTAGTAGTTCGCAAACTAAATTTAAAACCAATTAAAGTCTGAATAGACGCACTCGTGAAGTTTCTATTCAGGAATTTGGAAAAGTCAATTTCACTGTTCCACGGTTTTAGTATTGAATACTTAAGGGGATATGCGCAACATATAGCTCGAATAAAACGAATTATTGTAACATTACTTTTCCACCTATGTGCATTTAACCCTTTACACTCAAAAATTTCGCACTAGAAATATTTAACACTTTTTAATGAGACACAGTAATATGTTTATATTTCTTGTAAATATTTCTTGTACACTAATCGTACTGGGAACCGAACAAATTACCGTATTCAAAATTCCGCGTTTTCTTTCGTTAATTTAACTTTATATCAATTCCTACATTCTCCGATTAATCATCAGTGTTTCAATTGTTGTCTTCTCTTTTGTTTCCAATTCCACTAAACGAAATTTGTTCATCGAACTTATTTATCTTTATTTTGTAGCCAGATACTTGACTGGTTACGACAGGAAAAGTGGAGGTACGGTTAGTGTTAAAGTAACTTGAATAGAAATCTCATGTAAATTAATCCCTTGTCCTACAATAACGTGTCAGATTCGCGGTGAAGATATTAAACAAATCTTAACAAGCATAAACATTACTGAATTCTTTCGAATTAAAATTCAATATTGTTCTTCCATTATCGATTATTATGCTCCATAACAAACGTGGACATAGAACTTGTCGTAAATAATTTATTGAGAAAAGAGACAAACTCTGGGCATATTCCATGTCCACGTTTGCTATAAAGCATAATAATCGATAACAGAAGAACAACCGCACCTGCATATTACGAGACATTCTGTATATTGGTCTGTTCACCATCGAAGCGTATCAGAGCAAATGGAAAAAACGATTGCCTCTGCAGCTCCTGTAGCTGATTAATTTTCCGAGCAAGAGGATGCGTGCATAAATAGGCATGCATAGACGCGCGCCATTTAAATGGTAATTACGTCCACAAATTAAGAGAACGGGGGAACGCGTTCACGTCCCGATGAAAAGAAAAGTGAAACGTTCACGTTAGAAAGTGAGGGCATTAGTGCTGTTACCCGGCGCAATTATGTCAAGAATGCTTATACAGATAAGTATGCAGGTTTCTTTTAATTGAAACGGTTCGAAGATATTATCCGTCGGCGGAAAAATGGTTTTATATTATCCGTTGCTTCGGTCGTGGCGAATCTGGCAATTATGTATGGGAGAACGTAATGGCGTAAATGACGATGATGACACCGGCCCGAGATTACGGTTAATCGACTTGAATTGTTTAATCGTGAATAATACGTGAATTTTAATAGAATATTTTTCCGCGATCGAACGACGATGTACAGTCGGTTACATAAATGTTCGTCCACATAAATATATGCTTAATTTCAAGCTAATTAATTATTTATAAATAGTTTTATCTCAAATAATTAAAATAAATAATTAAAAGTAATTGAGTGTACCGCACTCATACAGTTGGAAGATGACTTGATGTCTAGCAAGCCACAAGAGCGAAAGATGTCTTTCTGGTTTACAGTTTCGTAATTTTGATTGGTTACGTATAATCGTATTGACGAATGGTAAATTAATGGTCGAACATATCAGGGATAGGGAAATAAAATCAGAAGAAAATTGGATGAAACAATAAAAACTAATCGGTTAGCCGAATTCCTCAGCCTGGCCATCAAGTGGTCTCCTAACAGGAGTCACAGGTAAAAAAGAAAAAGATGCATGTTAAATTTAACACTAAAACTACCAGACGAGTTAAAATGAACCAGACAATAACCAAATGATAACAGACGTTTCTCTTTAAAATTATTAAAGAAATTGTAAAATCTATTAAAGTCTTAATAGCTCCACTCCACTGAAGTTTCTATAGAGGAATTTCAAAAAGTCAATTTAACTACTCGGTAGTTTTAGTGTTAAGTAAAAGATATAGCAATTAACCCTTTGCCTTATGGTTTCTTTCGCAATTGCACTTGACAAAACTACTTTATTGTGAATAGTTCATTACAAAGAAAAGAGAGTTTGGTACTTCTTGTATATCTACGTTTACTCTAAAGATTAACGACTGACGATAAAAAAGTAATAATTAATTTTGGAAAAAGCAATTAACTTAAAATTAGATAAGTTATGCTGAGATTGTACCGATTTTTGAAAGAATAATATGGGAAACAAAAGAGTTTTGGCATTTAGAACAAAGGTTTCCTTTTTCGTTAGATAATTCTAGGTTATGTCGTTTAAAAAATATTATAAATACAGAAAGGATTATGTATATACATAAATGTGTGATAAATAAAAACCGTGAAGTAAATAAAAACAACGAAATGCAATGAGAATTCTTGTGAAGATATCATTTAAATAAAGTCATATCTCAATGTTAAGCAACTTCATTTAATTTACCGTGAAGAAATCGAACTATTAAATCCAATGCAATTATCTGGAAAATGTAATTCTGCTATGTATAATTTTGACAGACAAATTTATAAGTTGTACCCAAATTTTCTTGATTTCAGCATAACGGTTTCTATGTAATACCTTCATATTTTCTGGTGAACGGAGAAAGAACATTAAAAATCACTTATCGTCGGCTCTGTTTAATCACCTTGTCTTTCCTGTAGACCAGTTATTGTGTAAACTTAATGTATCCATGTTTTATGAATGAAGTTTCATCATCAACGCGCAGCAAATAGCGCACCAGTTGAGATGATCTGCACTGTAAATCAAAACAGAATTTCCATTGTTTAGACCGGGCGTCTTTCTTTTATGTTCAATAAAAAAGAACTTCGAGGACAAATGTTCTGTTACAATAATCGTGATCGTTTAGATTGATATTCACGAAGTTGTTATTTGTTTATGCTTCTGTAAGAAAGTTCTTTTTAATTATATAATTATTTTCCCCAGTTTCTTCTATTACTTTTTATTGTAATTTGATAAATGTTTTAAAATTAAACCACTGCGATATAATGATTTCAATTGTAAATGGAATTAAACAAAAGTTTTCCATTCAGCACTTAATGGGTTAATTAGTGTAACTAAAATGTGAACGATGCTTAGAAATGAATAGCGACGCATAATGTAAATTCCATTTAATAAAATACTTAACTTTGTCATGAAATATGTATAATAATTACTATAAAATTCGTGTTTAGAAACAGGACGTACCAGAATATAGATTATAATTAAGATAGTGAGAATGATCATTTTGAAGATTACATAAAATATATGTTTTTATTGCAATTGCAATAATTACACTATAACAAGCAATTAAAAAATAAACTCGCAACAAACTTGGAGCAAAAATTTCACGTAATAATCAAATTTTTTTGTTAGAATCCGATTTATTTTTTAGGAATTAAAATATGTCGCAATGGAGAAAATTGTGTAATACGATAGCAAAGAAGCATTATGAATAAAAAAAAAAGTTCAAACCTTTCGTGCTATGGAATCGTAACGGGGCGGTCACTTTAGCCTCATAACAACTGTTATTAGTGTCTCGTCAACACTATTCGAATACAAGGTTTTAAATATTAATGCAAATATCGTTTTAAAATTCAACGCAAATTTAAATTTGTCTTTCACTGGCCCTCCTATGGTTTTATTAATAAATTATTTAATAAAAAATTTCCAGAAATAAAAATAAACAAAATTGCCACTACCATCAATACCAAAAAAATTCGCTGTCTTAGTTACTACAATGGTGCCCACTTTAATGTAATTAACTTTGGAACTCAACAGTTAAATTCTCGTAAATAGTATATCAATTTTCTTCTGAAAAATTACTATTATCATATTTATTCTGTCTCCTTATCTACAAATTATAAGATAGGATTCCATTGAGCTCGAGGAAATAAGAGATAGAAGAAGATAACGAACAATTTATAAGAATTATATAGTTTACTTCTATATACACTTGTTTGACTTCTCCTTTTTGATTAATATGTAATTCTCATCAAAATAGTAACAATAGATTTTTTCGGTTTCTTCGCACATTCATTATAATACTCAAGTGAAAATAATCATTTTTAAAATCACTTCGAATATTTAATACTTTTGAGATATCAATAAGTATTGTAGAATAAGAAAACTGTGACCCGTCATTTTGGTGGATGTGGTAGATCCGCCATCTTCTTGGACATCATGTTGTCCAAGAATTGTGTATATTACCTACTTATTCTTTTATGGCAAAGATAATGAAATTAAGAATAGTTATTAACAATTTAGTATCACCACTCTTATGTTGTGTTATTATCTTAGTTACTTAGTTAGAAAATATTTAATATCTTATGGTATTCAATATTTTCATTTCATATTGATCATCTTACACAAATTGTTTTCAAACAATTCAGAAGCGTCGGTCAATAGTGACCATCATAGCAGTCAACACTAGAAAAACCGAGCATTTAACTTGATTAACAACATGTAATACTTATAAAAATTGTAACCATTGGTTTTTTTGCGGTTTCTTCATATACTGATTATAGTATATTGAAGTATGAAACTATTTATATTTCAAATAATTTCGGATATTCGACGCTTTCAAAACATCAATAATTGCGAAATAAAAAAATCGAAACCCATCGCGTTGATGGATGTGCTAGTTCTAGTGTTAAGGGTAAGGGGCACCACCTAGAGACGTTCTAAATATAGATAAACTTTAAGAATTTAATTTTAATAACAACTATTAATTTCTGATTTGTTCTGTGTGTATAACTGTAATCTTCTGCTTTATATTTATATTTCTTCTAAGCCAAAATGTTACAAAATGGTGCAGTTATTCGCTAGCTTCAAAACCCCTTTTCGTGAAACATCCATTGTTGGCCGACTCGATTGCAACCAACTGAAACATCCAAAGACAAACATTTTTATGGATTTGTAACTGCACCATTTTGTAACATTTATATACATAAAGAAATCAGGAGTTTTCACTTAATAGCTATTAACAAAAGAATTCTTGAAGATTACCTATATTTAGGACGTCTCTAAATGGTATCACCCTTTAACTTATCAACTGTGGAATTTAGAGTAAAAAATCTCTCGTTTTGCGCGCAATAAAATTAAAAAATGGAGTTTATTCCGGTAAAACGCAGGACGAATGGACCTAGGCTATATTTTAATCGAAAACCAAAGCAAAACAAAGAAGAATTACATGTTTATCTGAAAAAGTAAAGAATTCGTCGTTGAAAGAATTAGTATCATCTCATGCTTTAAGATGACGTGTATACTCGTCAAACGCAGTTAACTGGTTAACATAATAACGAAACTTTTAATGTACACGTGTACAAAATACTACGGTACGTAATCTGCAAAGATAAACATCCGCAGTCTAGTTATCATTGTCTCATTGTTCCCGCGTGTTTCCTGGTCGGTATCTCTGGCATCGGCGCGGCGCGGCGCGGCACAACGCGGCGCACCGCGTTTCGCGATGGCGACGCGTGCCGGGTTCACTTTAAGAGGCCTGGCAAGGGTGCATCCAAAGGACGTCAGCTGCACGTTGATGTCTGGCGCAGACGTAATGCCACGCGTGTATCCGGAGAACAGAATGCACGCGGCACGTGCGCAAAGTATTACGACTTTCGCGGCATGCGCCATGATCCCACAAGTTCAAGACGGAGGACACAGACACGCGTGAAGCGCAATTAGTGTTGAGTCACTTGGATCCGAATTACTTCTGGCCCCTTCTAATGTGTCTTTCAACACTACCCTTGATCGTGTTTTCGTCTAACAAGGGAACCTTTTCAACCAGCACACGCCAATTTTGATGAAACTTATGTGAAACATAGTTCTCAGGAAAATATTTTCTTTTTTTATTTAGCTGCTGCTGATTTACAGTGTACGCCTTATACGTGGGCAATAAGCAAATTTTGTAGGAGAGTTTTGGTACGTAGGGAGATGTCATCCAGCGATGACACTCTGGTTTAAGAAAATATATGACATATTTTTTCTCATCTGCCAATATCTACTTTGAAGGGGTGAACACACCCCTCAAAGTTGGGAATTGAAAGTGTATTTTTGACAATATCTCTGAAACTACAGGTTATACCAAAAAAAATTTTTTTTAAATTGTTCGCCTTGAAACGAATAATTTAGGTTTCATACAGCCCGTAATTTCAGAGATATTATAAAAGATATACTTTCAATCCTTAACTTTGAGGAGTATTTTTATCCTCTCAGAGTGAATGTTGGCTGATGAGAAGAAATACGTGTCAAATATTTGCTTGGGAACTACGTCTCATATGAGTTTCATCAAAATTTTAGAGTGGTTAATTTTAGATAATTTGGAACTTAAAGAATTGTTGGGATACAATCTTGTGCACGTATTTGGTTGTTTCAAGATAACGTACTGCGATGTTTGTGCAATTATCTTTATTATATACTAAATTGTTCCATTTTCTTCTTCACATGTTGATTCCAATTACTGCGATTTACGTTGTTGTATTCGTTTGGAAGGAAGGAATCTAAAATAACTTTTATCTGTATAAAAGTTAATATCTAGAATCTCATCAACATTGACAAGTTTTATCTATATCGCCTAAAGGGACAAACATAATGGATTTCTGTTTTATGTGAATATAATTTTCTTATCAAAAGTTTTGTCTATTCTTTCTTGCTTACAGACTAATTACGATCTGCACGTCTTTTCCAGAGTACAGAATCAGTGTACCTAGATTATTTACAAAATCAAAATTCAAGAAATAGAAATACAAAATTATGTTAAAAATTATATTATTATAATTTCTTTTGAAAATTCTCGATTTCCAAATGTTCCAAGATATTTAATACTAAATATCTTTATAAGATTCTTCACGTCATATTTTATATCCTCTTTTTTATTAAATAGAAAACGTAACCTTAATACCTTCACTTCATCTGCGTATTTAGAGACAGATATTTACCTACCCCAAACGATGCAATAATCGAAACCATTCGATTTTGTTCTAATGAAACTACTTTTCCACCTTTCACCGCTCTGTGGACTGCAACTTGGCTCAGTTACGTGCGACTTCCTGTACTCTTCATTCAGCTCCGCGCACGCAGCGCACATAATGTCCTAAAGTTTTCCTCCATGCATTGAGAAATTCCATAGATCCGAAAATAAATGCACGGTATTATATAAAGTTCCTCTTCAAAGTTTTTTTATTACAAGGTTATACACAAATGTTATTTAATAAAGACTATTTTTAAAATAAATTAAATATTACTTGTCTATTAACCGTTTGAGTACGGGAAAATTTTCTTATGCATATGCTAAAAGTCCGGGATGAAATGCGTAGTATTTTTTTTGGGAAACAATGAAAATGGTTATAATTAACACTAATTGTTATGTAACAAGTATTTTTGATAAAAAAAAAATTATTTTCACATGGTGTATTTCGTAATTATCAGTATAACACTTGGTAAAAAAATTAAAACAATTTCTAATTCCTATAAAACAACGAAAAGATTTTTCCTACTAATAAATAAATGAATAACACACAGTGGTAAGCAGTAATGTACCAGAGCCGTGGGTTGTGGTACGGTAGAAAAAATGAGCCAAATATTTTCATATAACTCTTTTTGGTACATAAATAATTTTTTTGTAAGAATTATCTCTTGCCCTTATAGATCTGGTGATGATTTAAAAGAAATTACAGTCAAAACATTATATATCCTTTTACATTGACCCATTTTTTCTACCGTACCACAATTCACAGGTGTTACTGCATTACTACTGTATATTATTTTAATTCTTATATTGTTAAAATCCACAACTGAGTTAAATGAATAAAAACTGCAACTGATATTACTACAACTGCTCTCAATAATTGCGTAAAGTATACTACCAACAGCAGCGTCTTCGCATTCTCGATACAAAACAAGAGAAGCGCTATCGCGCTGCGCCGTATTTTTGGCATACAAGTGAAGCGCGATAGCGCTTCCCCGGACTCAAACGGTTAATAATCTTTAACCTGTAGAATAAAACACGCAAACACGGAATAAATGTAAAGTTCTTTTCTTTCCCTACTAAATTATTAAGAACAAAGTAGTTTTATCAGGCACTGTTGTGAACGAAACCATAAGGCGAAGAGTTAAAAATGAAAATCTAAATGGAACGATTTGTAGAATGATCAAACTCGTTATTAATTATTAGGTTGATCGTAAAACTCTATCCGTTTTAAAATTATGTATAAAATAAAATCTTACATTTTCAATACGTTTCTTAATATTTAACAAACAATATAATTTCCACCGTTATTAATTATTTTTTCCCAGCGTGATGGTAATTTGTGCATTCAATTTCTGTAGAACGACTCGTCTTTGGAAACTTGAGATTATCAGGCAGAACTTTCCAGTAGGGTAATTCTGGTTGAGATGGTTCTACGTTTTACATAGCTCGATCTTATTAAGCATATTTTCATGATGTATTTGTTCTTTTTAAAAAAATGTCTCATCTTTCCCCAACTTATTATAGACCTAATCATTTCCTGTGTTAGGGGTAACGAAGAAACAAGGAGTGCGATTGTAAAACGCGTTACCTAGAGTTTCGAGAAAGATCCCGTGGTAACGAGTGTTCCTGGTACAGTTTCTTTCACGTTTTGAAACAGGATCGTTTCTCTAGTAATGACTTCCTGGCCGGAAAAAGTTTCAATTTATTCCTTAACGGGGAACGGGTAAATGTAATGGAACGATTCCGCCGGGCTAATTATATCTAAAAGTCGACCCCGGCGAAGTGATGCAATTTTAAGTTCTTCTTTGTGAAAGCAAGCCACCGCGTGATCGGCAATAATGTCGTTTCTCCTTGCGCGTGTTTGTCCCCTCGCAAGCTCGGCGATTTTTAATAATTGCCTTTGTAATCACATTTTTTTACGGTGGTATTAACAGCAGCGTAGATCGATGGTCGGGAAAACTCGGATTCCTCTTGTCTTTTGCCTTTTTTCTACTAACGACGATCGACGAAGTATTAAAGGAAAGAAAGATGGACGCGTCATTAGTTGGTTTTAAAATGAATCAAAAATTTAATCGAGTAATTATTGCATTGATATTTTGTGAATTGAATTGAATTAAATTGAATTGGAGGATATAATTGATTTATATGCTATTTTCATACATTTTTTTAAAGGAAAGCACTGGTTTGAAATGAGGTGAAAGGATTTAAATAATGTAAGAAAATTTCTTACTTTTAAGGTCTTTTTTGTAATCAGTAAATTAATTTTATATGATGGTTTAGAAGAAATGTTGTGCCCGTGATCAATTGAAAAGTTAACTAATAAAGAATTAAATAAGTGGTCACGTTGGAATTAACTTTACAGTAATATATGTTCTAAATTAGAATTTAAATTATTACATTATTTGCCAAATAAATGTTATGTCTTATTCATATTTGAACAACAATACGAAGAATTTGTAAACAGATGTAGTATGGTTCTAAAATATAATATGCTTACTTACATCCTCTTCTGTAATTCAATGAAACAATCGAGACATTATACCCGATAGCATAGTATCGAATTCCATTAAGCAGTCTTCTCGAGCTTCTACACATTTGCAAAATAATAATGAAAAAAAATGTCGAACTCACAACCGTAAAGTAATAGTATCTTTTATCTTTTCTTCTCTAAACTGTAATTACTAGAGTAGCAATCTTTATGTGAAACGAAAGTATCCGGAAGCAGTTCATGAAAACACGAGTTAAACGAAAGTTTGTATTTTATTTACAGAACTTTAACAAGTTTCAAGTAAAACAGCAGTGTTGAAATGTTTCTAAAGTGTTCTCTTTTTCTCTATTGCGTTTATGGAAAAAAATGCATAAAATCTACTATACCAGTCAGTCCAGTGATCACCGTAGATTTCAGTATCAAACGCCTTAATCCTCTCGTACATAGGTATTTACCACGAACATTTCAAGTTACCGGAAAGCTAGAAAACGCCTTAAAGATAAAGAAAAATTGTACCACACGGGAATCATTGCTTATGGCTAACAACTTAACTAGTTAACTGCGTTTGACGATTATATACGTCGTCTTAAAGATCTAAATGATACTACGTAATTCTTTCAGCGTTGAATTATTTATTTTTTCAGATAAACTGTAATAAAGAAAAATTTTTCTTCGTTTTGCTTTAATTTTTCATTAGAACAAATTATAGGTACACTTGAGCTGCGTTTGATCAGTATACACTTCATTGTTTGATTTTATTGCGTACACAATGAAAGACTTTTGAAACTAAATTCCACAGTTAACAGGGTGAGTGCTACTTAACTGCCATTACATGTATTTTGGTTGATTAGTATGCAGCCGTAAGATTTTTTTCACAAGATTCATATTAAAAAGAAATACATATTCAGGGAGAAAAGGGTTCACGTTCGAAATACAATCTATTCAAGTTGGTTTCGCTGTTATTTCAGAAAGAAAGAAATTCTCTGCACTAGAATGCGGTATATACCCATCTCGTGGATCGTGATTAAGACCAGAGAGTAGGAAATTTTTTTAAGACTGTGATTTGTATCGTCTTGCCCCCGCGGCCGTGGATACATCGTCGTCCTTGAAAAGTATTTTACCGCACGGCAGTTAACGATAACGTTTACCCGAAGTCAAATGAATGGGACAAATTACTTAATTAATGCTCCTGTTGCACGAGGGAAAAACGATACGCGAGAGAGGCGCCCGTAACACGGGATTACCGTGGTGCGCGCATCATCCATTACACAGTTTTCTACGCTCGCCGCGCCGGTCTTTGTATCACTCTGTTGCATCGCAATAAATTCCGACGAGCGATGGCGCCGCCTTTCAAACGAGAACCCTCGCGATAATGAGCCTTAATAGCGTTTAACGTTCATACCGAATCGCCCCGCGCGTCGTAAAAACATAGAAATTCTAGACAGAAGAAGTCGCAATCAACCCCAGAAAAATGCGTGGCTCGCCGCATTAACCTATATAGTATGGTGGAATCTTCATGGTAAGGAATGAAGCTACGAAGATTGCACTGCTTCCCTAATTTTGCGTTTCCCTTGTTTTTTAGGGGGAATCACATTTACCACGACCGGTCGAATGACCGGTTTTAAAATTTTATTGAAAATTTTGCGTTTTTCTTCGTTCATTTAACACATTGTTGATCGGCAATTTTATGCAGAAGCTATCCCATGTCACTGATTATTATTCCGTAATTAAATATGAAAGTGAAACAATTTAAATAAATTTCAGTATACTTTATTTATACACAATGAATTGAAATGTAACTTTGGACATATTTATTAGATAATTTTGAATATTTTGCTTTTGCAATATTGTATGTTGTCCTGCATTTTAAAAATTGAAATGACTAATGCGAGTATAAACACGAGTTTAATCGTGACCGGTCAACGATGTGTTAACTTCATACCAATTCCTATATTGTCTGATTAAACAGTTTTTCAATTTTTGTCTTTCCTCCTGTTTCTATTTCTAGTAAGAAAAATTGATCGTCTAACCTGTTTGCCTTTACTTTATGACCACATATTTGACTGGTTACGGTAGAAATAGATGTATGTTATACAAAATGTCGATACGTTTAATGTTAAAGAAATAATAAACGCAAATAAATACATAATAGAAGCGGGATCAACCAAGTTACAATTTTTCGCAGTTTAGATCGTTCTTAGTTATTTACGGACTCAATAATTTGGATTCTTAAATTATATTTTAGGATATACAGTATTGCGCGCTTAAATTCCACAATTTCGGATCCCAGCAGTGGACTTTAACCAAGTAGAAAAAACAGGAGGTTCGAAAAAACAGAAATTGTGTTAATTGATTAAATCTGTCACCTGTATCACTCCGTACTCACCTTATTTTATGCGACTCATACCATCATCTTTCCCAGCAATAACTCACTATGTTTCCTTTCTTTTAACATCTCAAATTCACGCTCAAACATTTTTGGTCCTTCGAGATCATCACATAAAATAAGGTGAGCACGGAATGAAATAATTGACAAACTTAATCAATTAACACAATTGAGTGAAAGAGAGAAAATGAGAAAAAATATAAAGGAGCTTGAGAGTGAGAATACAATGAACGAGACGGTTTGAAATAAACACATGTTTCGTTCGAGACTCTTTGACGAAGAACTATCGTGAGCGACTTCAATCAATTTTATCGATTGTAAATCCCCAGGTTGGAAGGGATCCCACCGTGAAAAATAGAATACGGTCAGATTACAGCTAGAAGCTGAAGCTTCCTCGGTGTAAGTAGACACGGAGCACCCGGAAACCTCGAATAGCACAAACTTTCCGAGACCTCTAGCCTGGCCGATTGGCCGGCCATTTTTATAGCACGTAAGCGCAACAATCGTAGCCAAGCTATCACGCACGTTCGATCTAATGGACAGCCGCAGGCCATCCAAGGAGATGCTCGGCCAGGAGAAGCCGATGAGGAGAGAACCCGGCCGGCGTTTCTCTCCTCTTCTTGTTCCGTCAATTCCGTTCTTCCCCGTCCGTGGCACGTGATATCTGTCCATTGTCTCGGCCCATCCGTAACAATGGCGAATCCGCCGC
The DNA here is from genome assembly GCF_051020985.1 of Nomia melanderi. Taxonomy (NCBI): domain Eukaryota; kingdom Metazoa; phylum Arthropoda; class Insecta; order Hymenoptera; family Halictidae; genus Nomia; species Nomia melanderi. The sequence continues at coordinate 4,715,575 of NC_135009.1, forward strand.
GGAAAAGGCTCCTCGGCGTGTTATCGTAACTCTCGGGTTTAATGGCCGCCGCCGTCGCCGCCGCCGCTGCCACCGCTGCCACCTTTGATTTATACGCGTTCCCATTGGGAACCATGGCCAAGAACTCGCGGAAGGAAATTGCGTCCACCATCGACGCATTTTTCTCTCTTTCTCTTTCTTTCATCGTGTTTTGACCCGTTACGCATTCGCGATGACCTTTCCCGGTGCACTGCTACCGCCTCCTTTTCCACTTGTCTTTCTTTCTGCGTTTTTCCTTCCATTTGATTTCACGGCAGTTTCGTTTTATAAGCTATTCAATCAATAGTCGCCACGTCGGCGGCGAATTTAACCTGGTTTCGTTTATTACGTAAGTATTCGATGAATGTTTTTCGTATTCGGCGCTCGGAGACCTGACTCGTGGTATGCCGGCTGACAATTATTCGACGAGCCAAAATATAGTAATATTATATTACTAATATATAAATATATTTCGATGCTGAAATCCCACGGGTAAATACAATACATTATTACTAGCGAAGACGACGTAAATACAAGACTTGCTGCGTAACGAGTCTAATAGAGTTTCGGTACTAAGTTTAAAATTCGAATACCCCTGCTGCTTGCAATTCGTTTGTTTATATATTAAAATGTGGAAAGGAAAGGGCGAAGATGATCAAGTTTTAGAGATGAACCCTGACCGCCGGGACCTTAGAGTTCGGAGGTGGCTCTGCTGAAAATGCAGGAAAACATTGAATCATTAAAGCAACACGGCGCATTGCAGATAACGTGAATTGGCCAACATCGTTTTTCGTGTTTGATGGAATTATCGTGGAGTACCGATGGCGGGTACGGTGAAGGACTGCGAGTAGGAACATATTTTAAGTGAAAATAAATATTAATATTAATAAAACACTCAAATTTATGTTTCTGATTTTGACTTTTATTTCTCTTTTTTTAAAGATTGCGAACTTCTCGAATTTATAGCGTGCATTTGTAGTGTGCATGTAATATAACAAATATAATACATTCTAACTTGAATGAAAATTTAATAAGTTTCTAAGCTTATTTGTTATCAATTAAGATAAACGATGTAAAATATGAGTTTTCAATTAACTTCATTTATTGGAATAGAGACTCGAAATATTTGATTTTATTTGTATAAAACTCCACCGTTGAATAATAATTGCTTATTCCTCTTTAACAAGAATTATAATCTCGACTGTATTACGTTTAACAATTTATCCAACACTAAATGTCTCGAAACCAGCTAAAGGCCATTATTAAGGATCGTATTAAAGATTTCAAAGGATTAAGCAGTCCTGCAAAGTTTCATCCAACTCTGAGCATAAATTTGGTAAAAATGTCCCGGATAAAATAAATATCCAAAGCATTCATTTGAAAGGTTAAAAATATTCAACGCTTTTGCGGTATCGAAACGACCAAAACCTGTTTGCCTGTGATCCGGCTGGAAGGCAGCAAATTGAAGTATACCGAACAACGATTCGAGTGCTATTAGCTACCCTGTGGTACCTTTTTACTAGCCGTTGGTCCTCTTTCGTGGTTCTTGCAGCAGCCACGGGTACGTCGTATATCAAGTTTGCATCTCGGCGAGCGCGCGTTATTAGAATTCTATTACCATAGGAGCTTCCTGTTTTCTTGCCGGCACGCGAAAACGTGTTGTCTTCTTGCTGCACGCGCGTAATTCAATAAAACAGGCGGACGGCCCTCTCACGGTCGTTTACGACGTTCAAACGAACTATCAGACTTTTGCGATACCGGCCTTTGATCTCCCGACTGAATTTTCCGTGCGTACACCCCGCACGGATCGCGTGTGTTAGCGTGGATCGGTTAGAGTTGATTGAGAGTAAAACGGAGCTGTACCGTATACAGGCTATCCTTGAAGTAAATAGCTGAATAATGAAGTAAATAACTTGGAGGATGTGCTTTTCTTATTTCAACAAAACAAAGCAAATAGTCAAATAAGAATATTGGTAGTGCATTTACGCTTTTTAAATTAGAAATAATCATTGATGAAACGAAAAGAATTTTTTCGGAGTTTTAACCCTGTACTATTATTGTGAGATGGTAAGGTTAACTTAGAGGATGTGCTTTGTTTATTGCAATAAAAGAAAGAAAACAATCAAATAACTACGTGGATAATGTTTTTAAACCTTTTAAATTGGAAATATAGTTGACGCTGAGAAGAAAGGAATTATTGTGAAGTTTTAAGTCTATATTATTGTGGGGCAGTAAGCTTTTCTTTAATTTTGAGGGTGTGCTTTCCTTATTTCAATAAAACAAAGGGAATAGTCAAATAAATATGTAGATTATTGTGTAACAATTGTTGCCAAATTTCTAAAAAGATCATTTTTATGATAGTCTAGATACACGGTAGAACAGTTTTATTGACATTTCTAGTTATAATTTTAAATGTATAAAAACTCTCAAAACATTCTTAAAATTCCGATTTTAGATTGAAGTGACGTTTACTTTTCTGTAGTTAGTATACCACCTCACAATAATGCATTCACAATGTTCATAAACCTTTTAAAAGCAGTATACGACCATTAAAATAATGAAAACCCGATATTATCGACCCTTTTCACACTGAAACATAACTTGTTTTTCTTTTACAGTTTAGTTCCAACAGTTGTATGTATAGTAATTTCGTTTTTCTCAATTCCGAATTCTCAATTTCATAATTATCCTACTTAGAATCAAATTAACACTAAAACTACCAGACGCGTTAAAATGATTCATTCATGATTTCTTCCTATTGCAATTATTATAACATAACAGATGTTTCTCTAAAAAATCATTAACACTAAACGTTCCACGACCGGTCAAATGACCAGTTTTAAAATTTCATTAAAACTTCTTCGTCTTCGCCCATTTAATTTGATATCAATTCTTATATTGTCCAATTAATCAGTTTTTTAATTTTTTCTTTCTTTTTGTTTCTGTTTTCGCTAAGAAAAATGTATCGTGCAATTTGTTTACTTTTATTTTATATCCAGTTATTTGACCGGTTACGGTACGAATAGATGTATATAGTGGCGGTACCTTTAGTGTTAAAGAAATTGATTTAGCAATACGCAAACTGAATTGTAAGTCAATTAAAGTTTCAATCGATGCACTCTTGGAGTTTCTATAGAGAAATTTCAAAAAGCCAATTTAGCTGCTCTGTAGTTTTAGTATTAAAATGTTCGTGTAATATCTAAAATGATAATGGGAGGCAATCGTTGGCGATACTCGGAGAAATATGGTTTACAACGTCTCTGAACAGATATACCTAACGTCGAACAAATGAATACAAATGAAATTTCTGTGTTATCGGCATTAACGTCTCTCGCAACGTGTTTTAGGGCAAAGGAGGAGATTAAATTTCACGTTACTCTCCGTGCATGTTGTACTTACACGGCCCTATAACGACCGTAAGAAAACTCGGGAATATCTAAGACGCGAAAATAATCGGTCATCAATGGTTCTCCGGATCGTTCGATCGGTCGTTTGAAGGAGTCAGACGGTCTCTTCTCTTTTGCGTCTTATTCGTTCCCGACCGTTCCGACGCCCAACAGCTTTCCACCGCGTACATGTTATTACGATTACATTACCGTCGGCCACGACACGCTTCCTGGTTCCTTCTGACATAAAGGTAAAGCTTACGTAAGTGCGCCGGTTATCCTATCTTAAATTCCTAGGTCGTTGTTAGTGCTCTCGCTCTCCCGGCGTGGTTGAGCGTGTTCCTTCCAGACGTTGATTCCGATTCGGGTCGACAGTTTCTGTCAACGTGTACGAAAAATTGGAAGCAGAATTTTCGTCCAATCCATCGGACTGGGTAAGATTTTCAACGATCAATCGGGCCGCTGACGACTAAGAGGATTCCAAGGTCAATGTTTATTATCTTCATATAGATATTTTTCGGGAATAATTCTTTGATCTTCAACGATCTGCTAAGAATTTGAAATTCAATAAGGTTACATTGTTACATAGTCAATGGTATCTGTTACCTACATTTGCGGTAATATTTCTTTAACACTAAAATTACCGAGCAATTAGAGTGACTTATTTCCAAATTTTTATAAAAATTAGAACAATATATTTCTCGAGATTAGATGGTGTCCCTTATTGTTGTATTTGTACAAATACATAAATTTATTTTATAACTTTTCGCAAAAGTCTTGCCATAATATAAATACTTGCAAATAAAAAATTCTAATATGGATCAATTTGATCCGTCTGATAGTTTTAATATTAAAATAATGTTCTCCAATCTGCAATGATCAATTGTGTTACTAGGGACTAAAAAGATTGCAAAGTTAATGCTATGCGCTTCAACTATCAATTAAGTATTCGAAGTCTACTAAGATTATATAGTGAATGATATCTATTACCTACACTTACGTTAATATTTGTTAAAAATAGTATTTTCTAATTTTCAATAATCAATTGAATTACGGAAGACTTTGGCAAAATTACAAGATCATGTTAGCATTTTTTGGGAATAATATTTTGCAGTCCTTTTAAATTCAATGTATCGATTTACCGATACCTCTGTCACTTGTGAGAATGTTCATTATAACGATCTGTCACTGTTACATTTTTTTGCTTGGAATTAATAGTACAAAATTGTAATGATTTGCAAAATTTATTATTATTTATATAATAATTACAATTTATAATTACTGGAGGAAGTATATTTTTTGTATAAGGTCTTAAAGATTTCAGTATTTTTGTTAAAAGAGTTCTTTGAGCATTTTACCAAGAGTCCCCTAAAACTCGCTGATCCTAAAAGGGTTAATGATCACAAAGCTACGAGCCACTCTCTGGCATGATATTCTCCAACTGCTAGGATGCTACATTGCCACTTAAGAGTAACTAACGAAGTAGCTCTCACGTTTAGCGTTCATATTCTACGAAGTAGATCTACTTAAGATCGCATCTAATAACCAATGTAGACATATTTCATATTTCTTTTTCTTGTGTGCAGTACTGTGCGAAAGTTTTGAACCCAATAATTACATGTTTGCTCTCGAAAGTAGATATTAATCCTTTAGCAATCGAAACTTCTGCTAAGCATCGAGAATATTATTCTATAATAATGTAAATTATGAAAATTAAAATATAAAGTATTAAAACAGTATGAAATATGAAATATTAAATCCCATTGTCCAAAAACTGAAATATAAAATATAAAGCGTGACATGAAATACGAAACTCCATTATCTGAAAACTGAAACACTGAGTTTCTAAAGTTTTTAACTTTTTAAAATTTTATTAAAATATCATTCTTTGCTTTTGTGATTTTTGAAGTTTGATCTTTTCTTTTCTATACAACACGATGCATATAACATTTTTAAACTTTGCATGTACTAACTTTATTAGTTAAAAATTGGGTCGAATGGATTAAGCGATTGTCTTCTGACTTCGATTATTTAACCTTTCCGCTGTGGTTGGCCTCGGCACTGGCGCCGAATGTGCACACCGCAGGTATTAACGACGCAATCATCACCCGCATTATAGGTTTCAGTGCAGTTGTTTTCCTTTTTCCGAACAACGTTATGCAATTCTGAACGCAGACATAACTCGGAGGAAAATCCTCTTAAATCAAATACTAATAGATAATTATAAATCCTTAGGGTAAGGTACAAAAATAACAGTGAATCAGTATTAAACATTTTTCATAGAAACAATGTAATATTTAATTTATGAATAAACTACAAATTCACGTTTCACTATGTTTCATTTTAAGTGAAAATGAAAAAATTCAAATGGGTCACTCCATTATTTTTATTTCAAATCAAATACTATTTTCCCATTATCAATTATTACACTCTGAAGTAAGCATGGCTATGTAAATGAATCGGAAATTCTTCTCTGTTTTTCAGTCAACTATTAATAACAAAATTATCCTAACCTTATAATTATAATCATAAATGCAATCATAAATAATAATAAATTCTCTCAATATAAACCTGTTATGTATTATTTTGATTTGCAAATAATTACAATTGCAAAAGAAATCACATAACACAAGCAGTTAAATTAACACGAATCCTTTAAAAAGAGAAGAATAATTCGCGTTAAATCAGGATCACATAAAAACAGAATTGGGTGTGCATAAAGTGGGAAATACGTGCGATATAAGTCGGACTATATTGTAACGATAGAGTGTAGCGTAATGCAATTACGGGAAACGCATTTAATGAGCGAATATTCGGAATGCTAACGCCGCCTTTAATATTCGTTTCGTCTGTCCGGTGAGGGGTAGGTCTCAGTGAGAAAGGTAATCGTACGAGCATTAAGCTTGATTTGCATTAAAGGTATTTTAAGTGGATCGTACCGACACGGAATCGATCTATTTGATAGCGAATACGTGACTGTATGAAGTCCGCCGTCCGAACGGCAATAATACCGGCGCGATGTTGAAGCGAGATGCCCGACGTGACTCGTGATCGAGATAAATCGTTGTCTTGATGCAGCGGGAGCGCCGCGTTTCTGAGACGTCGCGATCATCCGCGAACCCGGTCGCGGATAAAACTGTACGTATATGGCCTAATTGGATCGGAAACGAAAACTTTCAGCTTCGGAACAGTTTCGACGAAACCCGTGTTTACGCAAGAAAACAGGATCACCGGTGTGCCTATCGATTCACTTGTATGTTTACAACGCTGCTCGAGAGCACGCGACCGACAGAGGTAGAGAGTGTGACTATACGCCTGTCACGTTAACTCCATCGACCACCAAACCAAAAGTGCACAGGAGCAAGGGGCCTCTTCCACTCACGTTGCTCGGGCCGCCTCGACTTTGACGCATTTGATACGATTTCTTTCATTGACGTTGACCGTAGGTCTCCGTACGATATTAAAGCAATCACCTTTAGTGTTTTTGGTTTTACTATAAGTGGTCAACTATTAACTAACATATGGTCAATTACTAGTTCTCTCGTTTTTAAGGATAGTCAACTTCTAACGCAAGTATTGAATATTCAAGAATGACCATCAAATTTGGATAGTATAAGTATTTCAAGAAAGTTCGCTTTGTTACATAATGTAAGAAGTTCAAACAGGATTTTCACACATAGAGTCTCTCTATGTAATAAAGGAGCAAGCGTTTACTAATATTCACACAGAAAATTTGTCTTAACTGATCAACTACTGCTGCTTTTGCCTTAGTATTTTATAGCGTCTTAACACCTTGTCTTACGATAACGTGAGAGAAGATGTCATCTTACGATGACTCGTGGTGAAGATTTCAAACAAAATTTAACGAACATAAATATTACTCAATTCTCGTGAATTCAAATGAAATATTATTTTCCCGTTATCAATTACTATATTTTACAGCAAACGTGCGCATAAAATATACATTGAATTTTTCTCGTAGTTTAGAAAGGAACACGTGAACTTTCCAAAGAATTTCTCTGATTTATATTTGAATTTTGATTTGTTTACATGTTCTTATTGTTATTTTTTTTATACTAGGGTATTTTTCAAGTTTCGTGTACGATAAAATGTAACAACGATTGATCATCTTTTAAAGTTAATAAGATTTATTTTTATAAATTACTTTTCATGTGCTTGATATGTGTTTAATGGTAAATGGATATACAGAGTAAAACGAAATCATCCGAACAATTCTGCGCTTATCAGAGCCAGACTCACAATCAGCAACATTCCTTGGGATGAAAAGAGCAACCTTATCAAAGAAGTAATATTTATATTCTTAAAGTAGTGCATTCCGATCTTTATCCCGAGCTTAAGCAATTCACGAGATATTTACAGCTTGTTGAAGCTCGTGAATGAAATGTTGACAAAATAATTAGATTGTAGAAAATGGAAACTATAACATATAATAGACCAAAATAATTTTATTATTACATATTATAATGCACTTACTTTAAAATGATTCTAAACAAATTCTACCTAAACCATATGCCTTCTTCATATTTCATTTTGCAGAAATCGGCAACCGATTAAAACGAGTTGTATCAAGTTAAACATAAAAACAAAGTCCTCTGAATATTTTCTAATTTTCTCCTAATTATAATGTAGTTGCAATCAAAATTAAACGAATACTCGATTCAATGGTACATTGAACAGGCAGAAGTTTTCTAGAAAAGGTACTACAGAAACTATTCTAGATTTCTCTGGAGAAACAAAGCCTATAATTATTTCCCTCCTCGTCCATATTTGACTTCTTCCCGTAGAATTGAAACCATGAATTCTAAAACAACGCAAGACAACCAATCAAGGTTTCGAGAAAATCTATCTTTCCTTTTATCTTCGTTCATTCATTCATTATCTATTTTATTGATTCTTGCTGCAAGAATTGGCCGCACAAACATTATTATCTGTACATTTTCAATATTACTAAACAGGTCTGAGTTAATTATAAAAGTAGTTAAATCTATAACTCGTATAGATAACGTTAAAAAGTGGACTTGCGCTGTTTTCGAATTCACGATCTGAATTGCCAACTTTCTAATTTTCCTTGCTGGAATTTATTTATTAATTTCTTATAATAGAATATTTATTGAATTAAAATTAAATAAGTGAGATATCAGCAGTTGAGCATTTTCCAGGAAAACGTAAAAAATAAGGTTTGTAAAAGTAACAATCTTTCGATAAGGGCGCGATAGATATGCTGCTGCATCTACTAACCCAACTCCGAAACACTTTTACCTGAATTAAATTGTTTATTGTAAAAACTAATGATTTATTTCATTGATATTAAAGTAATTACCTTCAGTGTTTTTGGTTTTACTATAATATAAGTAGTTAATTACTATCATATAATCAGTTATTAATTTTCTCGTTTTCAAGGATGGTCAATTTCTGACACGTTTTCAATTTTCAAAAATGTTTATAAAATTTGGATAATATAATTATTTAAAAAACCTCGGTTTAATAAAGGAGCAAGCGTTTACTATTATTCGCGCAGAAAATTTGTTTTAATTGGTCAATCCTTGGTAATTTTACCTTACATATTAATAATATTTAGATTAACAATATTAATATCGTGATTTTAGCAAATCTAGAAATAAATTTAAACGATGATTATTGCTTTATCAACATCAATCCTAAAACTACTAAGCAATCAGATTTATTTATATTCAATTTTTTATCAAAATTAAAACAATAGGTTTCTTGAGATTCGAAGGGTCTCCTCGTCTCGTATCTGTACAGGTCCTCAAATTTAATTTAAAATCTTTCACAAAAACGCCTTCATAATTTAAATACTTGCAAAATAAACATTCGGAAGTGGGAGAATTTGACCCATCCGGTAGTTTTAGTGTTAAAGTAGTTACGTCGACACACGATCTGCTTTAAACGAGCGACTGTATCAACTTCCCTCGTACCAGTCCATGAATCAGCGTGCAACGACAATGAGAAGGATTTGCGACAAGTTTGGTCCCAATAAATCTCGTTCCGCTGAACAGAACAGCTCGGCCAATGTAAATTGAAATCTCGAAGGATCCGATGATCACGTTTGATTCGCGCGATAAATCGTCTGCGAAGCAGACGCCGAAACTTTCGCTCCATATTCGTTCGGTCGCAAAAACCAGAGCCCCTCCTATATTTTTATAGCGTATTTGTATGCTTCATTACTCGCATTCCGCTCTGTTTATCGCTGGTTTTCACGTTGTCGCGTTTCCATGGTGGAAACTGATTCGCCGTTTCGCATTATCGCCGACACACCGGGATTTCTCGTTAATTTTTACGCGCTTTTCGCGAAAACGCCGTCGTTCTACGGTTGTCACGCGTTCGCCACGATATTTGGGTCGACGTTAAATTAATAGTCTTCGTCGCGACCCAATCCGCTCTGATTTTCATTCCTTTCCGTGCCAGTGCATCCCGATACCCAGAAGACTCGGGACGCTTTTATTTTAGTTTCTACTTTATTGGTCCGCCGAGCAGCAAATTTTACCGTTATCGGATTAATAATGTTTTCGTTGCTATCACGTTTCGTGGAAAACGCAACTATGACTCGATTTTATCGTTGCAATCGATGCGGCACGAGACTTTTCTTAATTAGATTCAAAATGCTCGAGAAATTTGTGTTTAGAAATTAACACTAGAACTTCTAGACGGGTGAAAATGACCCAGTCCCGTTTCTTTCTTTTTGCAATTACTAAAAGGATAACAAATGTTTCTCTGAGAAATTATTAAGGAAATTGATTTAACAATGCGTAAACTGAATTGTGAATCTATTAAAGTTTCAATAGATGCACTCTTGGAGTTTCTATAGACGAATTTCAAAATATCAATTTAACTGCTTGGTAGTTTTAGTGTTAAGCAAATAATAGTTGTACTGTCACTTGAATTCAACTTCCATCGGAGTAATTTTTTCCTGAAGTTTGAAGCATGTAGATTTGGAGGTAAAGAAAGTGTTTTCTGAATGAATTAATACACACTTGAAATTGAGGGGGGAAATATTAATTGTTCAGGGACAATATGAAAATGTCATTGAATATTTCATTTGAGATGAAACTTAATGTTATACTTTATAATATATTCATTTTATAGAAAATTTAAAGGGTAGTTTTTATAATAATATAAAAGAAGAATCGATCCTCTAGTTATTAACAATTAAGTATCCGTCGTTTCAATCTCTATATTTGGTTCCCGAACGGTATAATAATGTCTGTGCTTGCAAATACTGTCCAGTCTGATGCACGCCATTATGACGCGCTATTATATTTTCCAGTCATTTTTCTTGTCAATAACGAAGAATATTAATACTACCGTAATCATTAACAAAGAAACATATTACTCTATTCCTTTTACACATACCGAAACACAGATTCGTAACTGGTAAATTTTATATATAAAATGTCAATAAGTAAAAAAAGCACTATCCATCAGTACTCATTTATAAATGGCTTTGATCCAATGACCTATTGTATAAACATATACAGAAATTACGTTTCAAAAATACTATGTAAGTAGTGTTTGCAAAGCAACTCTAGTTTTTTGAGTCAATCACTTTTACAGAACAATTAACAAAAAACAGAAACTGAGTACCCGCTTTGTATGCTACAGAGCTGCAATCACGAGGTCTATCTGTACGAAAACAAGCTGTGCACATGTCACGCGAGCTGCTTTCTTCTCATAGATCCTGCAGCAGACATTTGTCAACCCAGTTGCCCGGAAAATTCACAGTTAATCTCGTGATTTCATGATCAAACGATAATGTCAAATAGCGGTACACACAGTATTGGAAATGTATGTTTAACCCAGATCGTACCTGGCACGACATTGTGTATTAGACGATCTCGATAAGATCGCATTTGTAATGATAGATACTGTTAGGCTACCCGGCGACGCGTCTTTTAAAATAAGGAGGAGCCATCTGGAACACGCTTCCAACTATTTCTTGTTACTCTTCGTTGGGTAGCTATCGGATTCACCGGCGACAATTATCTCAGCAATGTACATCGAGAGTCGTAAAGATTCGCGCCACTTGAGCCATTCGGTATCTCGTTAAGAACGCCAAGCCTCGCTTCACACACAGCAGGCAGACAGATAATCTTTACTGTTTAGTCCATATGTTACTATGCCAAAAGCGGCAAGATTTAATTAGGCAATTGCTGAACCAGCCGTTCTAGATATTCCCGTCATTTCAGCCGTTTGTTACCGTGTTACAGAGGCAAGGATTAGTCAAATTATCATCATAAGTAAAGTCAAATCATTCTTACCGGTTAAACCATGTATTAACTTATTTCAACTGATGCCTATAATGTGCAACCAATAGCAATACAAACAAATGAATCATACCGCGAAGTAAGCTACGATATACACTAAAAACGGCAAAGATCAACCACGCAATTGCTAAAATGGTCTCTGTAAAGATTCTTGCCACTTTAGTCGTTTGTTATCGTATTAGGCACGGCAAAAATTAATCAAACTGCTAACGTACACGATGCCAAGTGATTCTTGCCGTTTACACCATATCTCAGTTCATCTCGATTAGTAAAAATTAAATGTGTTAGCGGTAGCGACGTAACTGAATGAATCTTGCGTGGGGAATCAATCTACCTTGTAAATCGAGGGTTAGGTGTACGCTCCATACCCTGCAACTCTTGTTCTAAACTTTTATTTAGCAGATGACTGCAGCACGAGTGAAAAATCGCGCGTTGCATTACAAGTGACACCCTGTATATGTCCCGACTCGTGTATTTACTTATAGTGAGACGCAAAAGTATTCGCTGCTTCTAAATTACCGAATTTAAAGGATTGATATTTATTTACAATGCGAGTTTCAAAGTTCTTATCAACAGGATTATATGTTGGAATTACGATGATTTCAAACTTATATACACTTTATTGCAAAACAACATGTCAATATAGGAAAAATGTAATTTCACGTAAACAGGAACAAATTGGTATCACAAGCCTGATGATTTAGATCGTCTCAAAAGTACTATAAAATGGAAAGGAAGCCCAACCAAATATTAGTTATTAATACATTAATTGTATTTTCACTATAACTCGCATAGATACGAAAACTTTGGTGAAACCAATTTTATTCCAGTTTACATAAAATTACATTTCTCTTCTATTGACATATTGTTTTGCAACAAAGTTTACACAAGTCTGAAAGCTTCGTAATTCCAACCTATATTCCAGTTGGCAAGAACTTTGAAACTTGCATTGTAAACAAATATCAATCGTTTAAATTCGGTAGCTCAGGAGATACGAATACTTTTGCTACTGTATATATTTTCTGTTTTATATCTTCGCCGGAATTCTACGATACGCGCACGCGCGACTGTGGCAAGGGTACCAGGACCAAGAAAGCGTGGCAAACGGAGATCATTATTAATCACGCGGACCGAGTATAACCGGGAAAAGTTGCCCGGCTTAACCGCCACGCGAAACTCAACCGGGAAAGAGAAAAAGTTGACAAGCCCGCGAACTAATACTTTAACTGTCGCGGTCGTTTTCTTCGTCGAACGCGCCCGTTTCCCTCTGAAACGCTCTGAAACGTGCAAAGACAGGCAGGAAAATATTTCACATGTTGCGCTCGTTTCGCGTTGATCCTAAGATAGTAATTTTCTTGGAAATGGTCCGCCCCGCGATTTTTCTCCACGTTATAGGCGGAAGACGCTAATGGAACCAGCTAACTGCTCGGCATTTAACGGTTACCGTGCCGTAAGTGATAAAGATGGAGGCTTATTTCATAGACGCTGCATTCTGCAACGACGACGCGCATGATAACGAAATCGCGCGGTGATATTTTCTTCGTCAATTGAAAACAGCTTCCCCCATTCCACCTGTTAATACTTATAAACACTATCATCGTCGCTGGACTTCATTTTTCTGAAATTTTTTTGTAGGAACTTCAAAGGTGCATCTATTGAGACTTTAATTAACTTACAATTTAATGTGCATACTGCTTTAATAATTTCTCAGAAAAACATCTGTTATCTTTTTAATAATTGCAAAAGAAAGAAATCGGGAATGGATCATTTTGACCCGTCTGGTAGTTTTAGTATTAAACTACCTTCACGTGTATTTATATCTAACATTGTAGCGCATAGAGTAAAGTCTTTTCTTAAATTTGATTTATATTTTAGAAAGACAATTTGTTGCATTTGATAACGAATTTTGTTAGCTTGAAGTTATTAAACTTCGGATCATTATAGAAATTTTAACTTTTTAACGATGTAATCGGAAAAATGGAATTATGGTGGAAAATAGATTTTTGAAAAGAAATGTTATAAAGAGCACTACATTTTGAATATTTTATATATTTTGTCGTAGTGTGTGCGATCTATGTGCTTTCGCGTTTTCAAACTCTCCATAAGTGTATAAAAATCTATCTAATTGTTGTTAGATTGCGGGTTCATATTGTATTTATAATACTTACTTTGAAATTTAAGAGAAAACCTGCGAGTTAAGGAAGATTAATGGTATATTAATGGCTACATTTATTATAGTGTACGTATGCCTACATTTCTTTTACTAGAAAAAAATTATTTTTAGTATTCTTATTGTGTTAATATATATTGAAGGATTATTTTATTTACCAGTAAAATTTACACCTAACATAAATTTGCATTTAATTAAAATAATGAATATAGTTTCACTTTGCTAGAATTTCTGAATTAACGTAGTGTCGAAGTTTCTTTTTAAAGTAATAATAATTATAGGAAATAAACGTTCTGATTCTTATGTTCTGACTTTCTGAAGTATTTTTTGTTTTAAATAGATTATATTATTTGATTACTTTGGAAATTATTTAAGCTACATTTGAGAATTCTTAATTGTTATTAAACATATAAGGCAATTTAAAACCTCTTCAGATATATGCTTTTTTAAATTCTGAAAGCATAATTGAATTCTTTAATCGCGTATACTTCATTCAATTACAATCTGCAGCGATTAGAAACTTATATCGTTGTCAAATTATTAATTCCAACTACGCAAATATTTTGCTTTCATTTTATTTTTTTGATATATACACTTAAACGAGTTTATATATAATGTACAAAATTAAGATATTTAGTATTTCTAGTTTTGAAACGTTCGATCTCAAATACACTATTTACTTCATGTCCTTTAAAAATTATCATAATTAAGATACCAATACAATTTACTGTGTTTCTTAATGTATAATATTTGATGAAACCGCGGTATACATATCTATAACGTTATCAGAGTCCGAAATTCGTAATTTAGTAGCAACGGAACTAAGTGTACTGCCCCCGAACCAGATAAATGGAATATCATTTCTTAGCAACAGGAAACTGACAGGGAAGACTGATAAGACAGATAACAACAGTTGTTATCGAGATCACAAGAATGCCGATATATTTGAGGTCGTCTGTCGCTGAAAGGAACAGTTTGTTAATGGAAGAAAATTTAATTTACCTGCGAAAATCAATAAAGAAAGATAAGAAATTTGTTTCTCTGAAATAAATAATACCTTATTAAAAGAACAGATGATTGATGATGGAGATTAGGCTCTAGATATGTACATTGATAGAACTTATAAATTCATAATTAGTTTCACCTTGTAAATCCCCTTAACAAAAACATAATTATGTTCAAAAACATAATTTCACAATCTATCGAACAAACTTTACAAATCTAAACATACATCGTCCCATTTTCTATTCCATTATCAAAGATCAATCAAATCCCAGTCCTTTGCAACTCAAAGTGTTCTCATCGTCAGTGTTTCATTCCAGATCTTACATTCATTATACCTTGGTTCAACCGTAATTTAATATACTTTTCCAATTTATTTAAAAACGTTCTTAAGACGCTAAAATTTTACTTTTGTATTTAAAAGAAATTATAATTACCATATATTACAACACGGGTAAAATACGTAGCGATTGAAATGAAATGAAGTGAAATATCAATTCTGCCCTGAAGATTGTAAAAATTTCAAATACTCCATTAACACTAAAACTACCGAGGAATGAAATTGACTTTTTGAAATCCTTCTATAGAAACTCCAAGAATGCATCTACTGAGACTTTAATTGATGTACAATTCAGTTTGAGTATTGCTAAGTCAAATTCTTTAATCATTTCTCAGAGAAACATGTATCATCCTTTTAACCTTTTAGCTACAACGGGACTAGTCGAAACTATATCTCTGTACGGCAATGTTTCGCGCGGTCTAACATATCATAAATGTAGCACTGTGATTTGAGACTAATAAAATTTTCCACTGTGTAATTATCAGCTATCGATGACATAGAAATAATTGAGCCGCTATAGTGGCGTAGTGTTTGAAAATATGGTATACGCGAAAACCATTATAGTGACTGTTGAACTATTACTAATGCGAAGCTAGAAAAAGCAAAAATGCTCAACGTTCATGTATCTTTAATCTAAACAAAGGCGATAGAAAGGCAACCAGATGTGTCTGGATTCTGTCACGCGAAGTCAAGAGACTTTTCTTCCGGCAAGGCCATAAACGGTCTTGTAAAGAAAAGCGGACCAGAACTTACTTTGGGATGTTCCGTATCATTCGCATTCGAGAACTTGAAAGAGCTAGACGTGTTTTTGAAAGTCGTTATAATAAAGTCACACTGTAAAATATATACTGTTTGATTATTTAATCATCCATTTCCAATAGTGACGTACTGTTCAAAACGGTGATATACACAAAAGCCACTATAGCGGCATACAGTAACTAAAAGGTTAACAATTGCAAAAAGGAGAAACCAGAAATGGGTCATTTTGACCCATCTGATAGTACTACCTATACTACCTACATACTGCTTACTTACTTACCTATTCAATCACTGTAATGGAGTTCCGAACGCAATACGAACCAACGTTTAAGTCCTATTGTAGTCTGCGCTCGATAAGGGCGCACTGTTGGCTCCATTATGAGACGCGAATACGTAGATGCCGCGGCTCCGTAAATTTCGAATGTCGTGTAAACCGATCGGACAATGCGACGCTCGGCTATGACGCAAATTGTTATCTGGCCACTGTATCGATTCTCTATTTTATTCCTTTCCTGTCGTTAGCCATGTGTCACCCGCCGTGTCGCCGCGGCATTGTTTCAAGAAGCAGCCGAAGGGTTTCGAGACTACTGGCCAGTAGTTCTTACGCGATATGTCGAGTCGAATGAATTGCTACAGGGCTCTTATATTAGCAACACGTCAGCTTGTAATCCAATAAGAAATGGGTTAGATATTTTAGAATTACTCGATGAATTGATATTGGGTAGATGAAAAAGTTTCAACACTAACACTACCAAACAGTTAAGCTGACTTTTATAAATTTCTCTATGGAAACTCCCAAGGCTGTATCTATGGAGACTTTAATTAATTCACAATTCAGTTTGCATATCGCTAAATCAATTTCTTTAATAATTTGTCATAGAAACATCTGTTATCTTTATAATAATTGCGAGAAGAAGAGCTCAGGAATTGGTCATTTTTACTTGCCTGGTAGTTTTACTGTTAACGCTTTTTTATAAGAAATAAAAAGAAGAGCTGTCAACTGTGGCCTGGTTAAACCAAAATTGAGAAAACATTTTTGATTTCTTTTTTAACGACCAAGGCCTGGGGCAAGTCTGGGGGATTTTCCAGCAGTAGCAGCCTCCTAACAATCTAAAAGATTAAGAGACGTAAATTATAACGGCGAAGTAAATGACAATTGCAACGCGAGAAGAACGCAGGAAAAGATTTGCAAAACCCTGCGGAACAAACGTGGAAAACATTTCAACTAAAACTAAATAAAAACGAAGAATGATGTGTCCTTTATACATGACATAATATTTTGAAAACAGATGTTATTTATTTCGGTGAAACAAATTTTTGCTGTTATAATAATGCTGTTATAAAACCACGTAGAAAAAACGTCAAAATTTTCGCATCGACCTGATATAATCCATTTGGGACTTACTGTTTTATGGTTGAGTGGAAATCTAAAAGAATAACGCGTGGTACATTTTACAAGAGTCACAGGAAAACGTAAAAACATTACGTCGCTGATTGTAGTGATTAAAGAAGCTGTTCTGTATAGAAGTAAGCTGTATAAGTGTAACATGCGTACCTTGTTTATTCTGAAATAAGATTTGTGTTATAAAAATAGGCAGTTCCTTTAATTGCCACAATCAGTAACGAATTGTTTTTATATTTTCCTGTAGTATATTGGCAACACATCAGCTTGTAATTCAATAAGAAATAAAAACGACACTTTAGAATAATTAGAGAGGTTGAAATGACCCGTTTGGGATTTATTCTTTTATAGTTGAGTGACAATCTAAAAGAATGGCGTGTGGTACATTTTATAAAAGTAACGGGCAAGCATAAGGACAAACTAAAAAAGTACTCGTTGCAGCAATTAAAGAAACTCTTGGTATGATATGTGTCCTTCTTTTATTCTGAAACAACGTTTGCTTTATAAAAATAAGCTGCTTCTTTAATTGCTACAGTAAGTAATGAATTGTTTTCATATTTTCCTGTTAGTTTCATGAAATTCAATGTACGCTCTTCTTTCAGACAACTATTTAATTATTTATTGAAGAGATGCAAATACTTTCCTGGGAAATTATTAAAACCTGCAGGGCTATTGGGTAAAATTTTACCCTGCGCGATTTTTGTTTCATAAAAGTATAACGTCTAGTAACATTAATTTATTTGGACACTCATTTATGATGAAAATTATAAATATATTAACTCTATATTAATTCTATTATGTACTTCGCTGCAGATATAATAATTGCATTAACGTGTTTTTCGTTGATAGTAAGTTTCAAGGGTAAAATAAATTAATTTACTGGTGCGCATTCTAAAATATGAGTCAATCGAACTCTCAATAAATATATCTTGTAACTTGTACATGAAAATGTAAATCAATCGATTTGACTTCTCAGTAGTTTCAGTGTTAAGAAAAGGACAGAATTGTGGTCAAATGTATACTTTTATTTAGAAACGTAAATGAACTGGGATTAAAAATTAATTAGTTCAGTAAATTGAGAATAATATAAATCGACGTCAGTGTAAATCTTTCTTAATTCTTACTTCTTATGATTTTTTAAGCTGTTGAGTTTATACGTTTAAAATGTGCATGACTATACAATCAGCAATATAAGTGGACATGTAGTCATTTGGCAAAATGAATTACTGTTTTCATAAAATTGATTGTAAACATTCATGTAAAGAAACGATTGTGATTTATATATCATTGGCGCAACTCCAGAGTTGTCCTTTTTGTGATATTGGTATAGAAGGAACATTATTTGAGAATTCACGATGATATTATAATACTTCTGTCCCAGTTCGATTGACATTTGACTCATACCCCGTTTGGCATTTCACTAAAACATTTTTAAAAATGACGTCTCAAAGTATTTAAAGCTATTTTGCGTAAAATTATGATTTTTGTGACTGTTGGTGCAATCTTTGAAAATTATTATACAAGGAAATTATTATTAAATGAACGCTTCAATAATTATATGTACTTGATAGTGTATTTGAAAATCAATCTAAATTTAAACATATCTATGAGAATGTAATTTATTAATTAGTATTTCTTGAATTCTTTATTAATTTCTAGGAATTATTAATTTTCAATTAAATAAAATTTTCAATTAAATAAAATTTCAATTTATTATGATCTTTATGCACTCTCTAAATATACACAGTTGTGTTAGTTTGGGTAACATGATATAAAGCTCACTGGACTTTCAAGAAACACCATTAGATAGCGTTACAAAAATTATACGTTATTATACAAAAGAAGGTTGCGAGGTGACCTGCATTTCTCCTCGATACGATTTTCTGCTTTATCCTTATATTTAACACAGTTTTACTTATTCATATCCTGACACCATAAATCCAATTTCATAATTTATTTCTTTAAACTACTTTTATTTAGCTTCTTGGCCAAGTCAACATTGGATATCCTTCATTTTAAAAAAGAATTATGGTTCTTTTTACGAATATTATTAAATAGGCGTTAGTCAGTTGAATTTTTTAAAAATTTTGATCCACCTAGCGGATTTCTTGCAAAGAGAAAAACATCTCAGAGTTCTATATAATTAAATATATTATTTGATTATTATTAATACTGAACATCAACCTTTCTAATTTTGTTGCATCAAACCTCATAGCGACTGATAGTCGTCTCTCGAGTGCAAAGGATTAACCCTTTGCAGTTAATCAAAAACTGCAATTGAATAATTTAATTATTCAACTAACGAGAGACTGACATATGGTTTTTTTCTTTTAGCATTTAAGACTTAGGCATATAATTTAGTTTTTCACGAAAGGAAATGTTAAAAGTGGCAGTCTCGTCTCCGAAGAATTAACACATTGTTGACCGATCACGAGTTAACTCGTGTTTTCATTCCCAAACGTTGTTGACCGGTCACGAATTAACCTGTGTTTGCACTTGCATTAACTATCTCGATTTTTGAAACGCAGGGCAATATAGAATGTTGCAAAAGCAGAATATTCAAAGTTATATAAGAGATATGTCCAAAGTTTCATTTCAATTCATTATGTATAAATAAAGTATATTGAAGTTTATTTAGATTGTTTCAACTTTCATATTTAATTATGGAACAATAACCGGCGACATGGAATAGCTTCTGCGTAAAATTGCCAGTCAGCAAAGTATTAATAGAAAATCGTCGACCCTAAAGAATTAATACTCAATAGCCTAGGATAAACGTAAATAAAGTAACACGAGTCAAATCTGATCCAACTCGAGCGATAGGTCGTCGAATTCAAGGTTTTAACGCGCCGCAACGGTTCCACCATATTACCCAACACCATGAATTTCCTTGTACCCCACATCAAGGAAAGAGTACGAAACCGGATACCAAACGGTGTCACGAACTCTTTCGCCGTGTCCGATTGCGAAAAATTGACGTACATACCCTCCTCGCCAAGGCATATCACTTGAAAGGTCGTAGAACACGTAAAGACCCGCACGGAAGGTATCCCTTTGTCGTACACCTGCCTCTATTTACCTGTATATCCGTGTATACGTGCATTCACGTCCTCTCGTGTGTTCGTACACGTACGTATGTACGTCTATGCAAACATGAACCGCTTGCATACTCGCCCGCATCGCTTAGTTAGTACCCAAATGTTCGTGCACACGTGATATCGTACGCACGAATTATTTCCATGTGGTTGCGCGAATCATTTATAATGACAATAATTCAGTGTATACTTCGCCGTGGAATTATTTGAGATTGAATACAGTGAAGCCCGCCATTGTTCGAGCATCTGTTCGTTCGAAATCCCATTGTCCTGTTATCCTTAATAATGCCTCCTTGTACTAAATGGAATATGGCCCCGTTATAGAACTGTCGCAACATTTATCCATGATAATTAGAATTCATCCTGTTAGTAAAACGATAATACTGGTTTTTCGGTTGAAATGTTTTTAGAAGATTGTTATTTTTAACCCCTTGCCTTATGATTTATTTTTCAACTATACTAGATAAAACAACTTTATCGTTAACAGTTTATTCGAAAAAGAACAAAATTTAGAAATAATTTTTAGATTCGTCGAATTCAATTTAAAATTTTCATCACGAGTCTGACACGTTATTATAGAGCAACAGGTCAAGGTGATTCTGAAATGTTTGTTATCCATACGTTTTATTAAACTTTGAATTGTTATTAAAGATTGAATGACTTAGCTTCCTGTAGAACTGTATGAACAGTCTAGTTTATTCGTTTTGAGTGATCTTCGAGTGTTTTTAATTTGTTTATGTTCGTTTTGGAAATGTTAGTCATGATAATTGAAATAAGAGAGGTGTAGAAATAAATGATTAATTATGTTCTCAAGATTCTGTATATTTTCTGTTTAATAAGTAGAATACTTAAGCTATCTTAGTAATTAGATGTTCATTATTTAACTCGACCATTTTGTTACTTTACGGTACTTTACTGAGACAATAAATCAGGAAGATATCATAAATTTAAAGAGCATTACAAGTAATTTGTGGAACAAAAATTTTAATTAAAGGCTGCATTTTCTATTATTTATAATCATAATCAGGAATTATATTATTCCTGTAATACGTAAAATTATAAAAGAACGTGTATTCTTCAGTTCGAAGTGGAAAAACATTGGAAATCTACAGTGACGAACACATAAAACGTTCATTGTTACCTTTTTAACTACCAGTCGTATAAAATTTCAGAGATGCTCACGACACACGCGTGCGTATATCATCGTGATAAGAGTGTGAACATAAACGATAACAGCCCAGCCTGCGTGACACCATAATTCGATGCATGGTGACGTAATGTATGACGAAATAATGACTTTCACCTAAAACCGGAAACCTGTGATTAACTGGTTTGCTCGGATTATTCGACGTCGAACATCTAGTAATTCTAACAGCGATGATCGTATCTCAAAAGAAAAATGTTTCTATGAGTATTTGATCTCGAAAATCGTAACTGTTTATTCCCCGTAGGCATGAAAGGAAGACTTTTTAACCCTTTGCCCAACGATTTATTTCTCAACTGTAATATAATCTATGCAACTACTTCGTCATTAATAATTTATTAAGAAATAGAAAAAAAACTAGTAGGCATATGCTATATCAATCTTTGGTCTAGAGTATAATTGGTGACAGAAGAATAATATTTCAATTGAATTCAGAAGAATCAAGTAATATTTATAGACTTATTAAATTCTACTTAAAAATTTCACCATAGTTCTGACACATTATTATAAGGCGAAGGGTTAATCATCATTCATAAATTAAATGTCACAATATTAGTGCAAAGGGTTGATTGATTTCGCCGGAACACGTGTGTCAGCAAGGTTTCAAACAATAGTTCTTCATAGATTTACAGACTTGTAACAGTTTAACGATAAATTGTTTACAGAATATCAACCGGAATGCCAGTAATAAATACAGTTGTGAAATTAATTACTCGTAACGGTGAAAGAATTATTTTGAAAAAGAAATCTAAATTAGTAGAAAATGCCAAAGGAACTCTGTGTTAAAGGAAGGAATAGATCTCAATATTAGTGCAAAGCTTACTTGTATGCTTGAGAACGAGGTCTATGAAACGAAGTTTATGAAGACTGTTAGGTAAAACAGATGATTTTAGTATATATTATAATAATGATAATGATGATGATGATGATGATGATGATAATGATGATCATAATAATAATAATAATAATAATAATAATAATAATAATAATAATAATAATAATAATAATAATAATAGTATAAATGTTATTCAAAAAGGAAAAATATCAATGAAAAATAAAATAAATAAAACAAAATGATAAAAGACATTTAATAACACGCATCACTTTATTCTCACTTGAACAGAATCCATCATAATTAATTACTGCAGATCAATTATGTACCTTTATTTCATGTTAAATTGATTAGATTCATCTTCACAGTTTTTCAAGACTGTCATATGTACACAGAACACAACTAATTCTTCCCGCTGAGAACATAGCAGGTTATCGCCTAAACGACAAGAATTATTCGAAGTACACTACACAGTACGATACAAAATATTCTTTCCAGTTTTATTAACCAGTTAACCTGTTAACCGTGGAATTCAGCTTCAAAAATCTCTCACGGTACGCGCAATAAAATCAAGCAATAAAGTATATACTCATCAAACGCAGTGCAAACGTACCTATGTGTATCTGAAAAAATTCATTGTTGAAAAGATTAGTATCATTTCGAGTTTTAAAATGATACGACTTATTTCAACGATTAATTATTTATATTTCACATAAACATGTAATTCTTCTTCATTTTGCTTTAGATTTTTGTTAGAATATATTATAGGTGTATCTGGCCTGCATTTTATGAGTATACACTTCATTATTTGATTTCACTGCGAGCATTAACAGGGATTTTTCAAATTAAATTCCATAGTTGACAGGTTGAGAATCTTCATAGGTGGAGCGGCAAGAATTACTTGAACATAATCCCTATCATAATCACGGACGTGTCGTGCCTCTAAATCTTTCGTCGCTACTTATGTACATCTCTTCATGAAGTTTCCCAGTCGTAATACAGTCATATCGGCGAGGCGATTGACGTGGTTGTTATCACGGTCCTGCAGGTAACTGATAACGAGCAACGTCGACAAGACCAGTTTAGTCCTACGTTCGTTCCCGCGAAACACGGACTTTGTTCACGTCGATGCGCGTGTCACGTATTTAACAATGACAGTGTCGGTTTTCGCTGGTTCGCAAAAGACACCGCTGCGTCGTTAACAATTGTGTAATCGTGCAGTAAACTCCATATTGTGTGTTTTCCTACATAAAAAAGAAAACATTTCTTAATTACATGCGATCTGTGTCTACAATGACAATTAAGTGGTAATGAATTTACGCGAACTACACTTGAGGAGACGTAGCAAACATTGGAACATTACAACGTCTTCGAAGTATAGTTAAAATGTACGTATAAAAATGCAAAGTACAATTTATCAGCAATGAAGAATTATTTGATCGTACGAAAAGAGGCGAATGAATTTTAAGTTTACAGGTGTTGTCGTAAATCTGTTCGAATTGAACGATATAAATAATAAACGGAAGGGTAGTTTTATTTTGAGAGAAGCAATCTAACAAGTCGGTTAAAGAACAGTTGAAAGAAATTTAATTAACAAACCTTACCTTTTTACATCAATGTAAATTCGAAATCTACTATATATGAAATCGAAATGTTTGTTAGAAAGAGAATAAGAAGGATATCATACAGAATACTGTTTAAACATGCATACTACGATGTATAAAAGTGATAGAAAAAAGAAATGTGGATCACAGAATTCACACGGTGAACAATAATTTCATAATGGGTGGAAAAATACACTTAATAAATCTGTTCTCAATTACCCTTCGGCTAATGAATAAATCTTCCACCATTTACTAAAGATTTTCACAAGGAAGAAGGATTCCATTATTCCTGAAAAGCATCGGTTTACGTAATACCCTGACAAAAGGTCTTCCTTCGAACGTAACAGGTTCGATTCTATTGAAGCCAATTAATTCCGTCCAATTAACATCGCACAACGCCAATTACGGGCTCGTCAAGTCGTAACTACGACGAGACGCCGTGTCATTATTCTGGAAATAATAGTTTTTGCTCCTCAGAATCTCGAACTGTCCATAGCTTAGAAGGAAACACAAATTTGAGTATTTTATTTATTCACAATTATCTCTGATTTGTAGAAATTCGGACAGATCAACATTCGGTACAATATACACCGATAGCGCTGTCTGCTTCGAGCGCGCACGTTCACCGTAAAAAAGTCAGTTTTACAGTAAAACTGAGTGATACCCTGTACACTCAACTGGAAGGGATTATCTGTTGAATGGTCGCAATAGTGAAGGAGAAAGATCATTAAACGTTAGTGCATTACGAAACAATCGCACTTTATCGCGTTTCATAAAGTTAACGAGAGTTAACGTTCCATGTGTTAAATGTTCTATTGATCTTAAGATAATATTAAAAGTATCATTTATATGCAAAGAATTAAGAAAGAACAATGAAGAATGAAAAATAAATAAGAGAAGTCTAAGAAAGTTTCTGAAGATTTCAGCATTAATATTAATTAAAGATTAATAATTGTTTAAAGTTAGAAATTTGAGTAACAAGTTATGGCTGATAGACCAATATAATAACCACTCTGCAATAAAACGTGTCGCCCAATCGAACAACAGAACAGTCCAATTACAGAAGCTGCTCTCATTAAAATGATTCTTCAAAATTCTTCACTACGGGCGTAATTGAGTCCTCTATTTGCTCGGCTAACAGTCGGAGTCAAACAACGCGAATGCAGGTGACTGTACCAATAAGAACACCGCTGATCGATGAGTCACCGTAACAGTATCTCGCCAAGAACTAACATTTTTGAAAGTGGAATACATTCATCACCTAGAAATTCACACAGAATTAAAAAAAAAGAAAGAATAAATAAAAGAACCGATCAACCCAAGAACTAGAATTTCTGAAATAGAAATCCATCATCCAGAAATACACACCCAATTAAAGAAAAAAAGGAGCAAACAAATAATCGAACCGATTAACCGATGATTCACCCTCGCGAAGGTGACCTCTTATCCCAAGCGTGAGAAGAGAATCAGTTAAAAATTCGTTGTGGGCGAGAACGAACAATCATCGGGAACAATGTCATGCAGGAAGAAGATAGACTCGAAACTGTGGCTGGAGTACACCCAGACGGTAAGAATCGATTGTATTCGTGCATCGTGATAACGGTTATCCGGCGTATTGCCGGGACTATACGAGGGGCCGAGGGTTTCTAAGGTAACCGAGTTAATAAATCGATGAGACGTTATCGTGCAGGATTGAATTCAGTGCCGCTTCCACTGAGGAGAGGATATCATCCCTGTTTTCTCTTTTCTCCCTTTCATTATTTTTCGCCGTACATAAGTACTCTTCTCTTTTTCACGTCGGGCCCCGCGATAGAGTCGCGATCAAGGCCGAAACAGTCGTCGGATGCTTTACGAGCACCGATTCCTTTGTTCCGTCAATGCGGAGTAAAACTCTCGTATTACGAGCCGGGAAAAATAATGGCTCGTGTTCCGAGTCGCGTTCGACTCGAGGAGACCGAAACGGGTTTAACTTTTCGCTGGCAAGCGGAGTCTAGACGCGGAACGGCGCGTCGCTGACGGTAAAACATTTTCGGCGGTTGGAGTGAGGCAAGCCGGGTTGATCAATAAATTCGTCCTAATATCGAGTTCCGGGAAACATCGTGTGCACCCTAATCCCTCGAGCACCGACGGATCTTTTGTTTGAAATAGTTGAGACAATACGGCAGAATTTTAGTATTACAAATACCAGACAGCTCAAAATCACCCATTCCTGATGTATTCTTTCTGCAATTATTAAAAAGATAACAGATGTTTCTCTAAGAAATTATTCAAGAAATTGATTGAGCAACACGAACACTGAATTATAAATCAATAAAAGTCTCAATAGGTGCACTCTTGGAGTTTTTGGAAAGGAATTTCAAAGCGTCAATTTAACTGCTCGGTAGATTTAGTGTTAAGTACGACACGATTGGAATTATCTAGGGGATGTTTGCTCGTTAAATCCAGACCAACGAGAATGGATGATCTTTTATTATATATGTATAATTGCTTATTATAAATGAGGTACAAGATAAAATATAAATATTAGATAAATATGGTTGGTTTAGTACTTTTTGTAAAATGAATGTAGCGGTCCTTAGATTCAAATATAATGTATTATATATTATGTTATACTACATAATTAGAGTGCGGATTTTTATAGATTTATGAGGAATTTGGAAATACAAAATTCCGTAGAACGATCAAGATGTGATCAAATATATTAAGTATCCAAAGTACGTTACGTTGCGTAAACGTTCATAGAGAAGGGAGGAAGATTAAAACATCAATATTCTTATACAGCTCGCAACATAATGTTGCTATTACGGATCGTTACATATAACCCTTGGTAATGCATGATTAAATTATAGTTCAAGATAACATTACACGGTGCAATCATCGAACATCCTATGTTTAACAGATAAAGTATAGAACAACGTTAAACAGACAAGGTGCATTACATTGTTAAAAAGAAGAGTGAAAAAAACTAGTTAATCATAGACCGGCGTTCCG
Organism: Nomia melanderi; assembly: GCF_051020985.1. Lineage (NCBI taxonomy): Eukaryota > Metazoa > Arthropoda > Insecta > Hymenoptera > Halictidae > Nomia > Nomia melanderi. Next base: position 4,742,681 of record NC_135009.1, read on the forward strand.
TTGATGCTTCCTGTATGCTGGTATGCTATAAATCCCTGAATCAGTGATCGTGTACAATCCATTCGGTATTATCAGTCATTTCCAATAATTATAACCTGATAAATCATGTCATGGAAAAGCATTAAATCCCGTGTAAACGTCTTGCTACAATATCTGTTGACAATTAAAATTTGCACAATTTCACTCTTGGATGTTGCTGCTTACTATTAGATCCATTTTGACTCCAGCTTTTAATAACTTATCTGTAAATTGCAGAATTCTATTATTAATGAAACTCAAAGGTGTTGAAGATATAAAATACAAATTGTAATAGAGATTAAGAAGATTATTTTTCGTCCACCGAAACCGTTTCGAGGAAAATTGAATTTCTGAATTCTTTGTCACTTTTCTATAGAAGATTCTACATATTTTGTGTATATTTAGTAAATACTTAATCTTTACCAATAATATTTAAACCTATTCAATTTTATTTAAGCAACAAAAATGAATTATAATTTTCTTTAATATTACTCATTTTATTCTGTACTTACAATTATGTAACTGTCATCTTTGTTACATATTCTTAAAATTGATAAAATCCTTTATTGTGCAAATATACAAATGAATAAACCAATTTATTTAATAACTTCGTGCAAGAGGAATCAGTCTAATTTTAATACCAGCCAAATAAAATAATCTGAAATACGTTATTTTTACGTGTTTGGTAGAGTCTATAATGTTGAAGTTCTATTTCAACGGTGACTTCCGTAAAAACCGGATACACTTAGCCAGCAGCGCAAGAAGGTCTCGACGAAGTCGTTACTTGGCAATTGCACAACTATCCTAGGGACCAGGCGCCGACCGGTAGAATCTCGTTTTCTAGGACAATCGCGTAGCCGAGAACAATCTTGTTCAGACAAGATCAAGAACGGCTGCTCGTGTCGATAACATTCCAACGACGTTGATATCTGGTGTCGTTGTGGAAATGGAGAACTTATGAGGGAAACGGTACCGGCTCTGTACGTGTGATGCCTAATCGTAACTTTCGAGTAGATCGATTCTTTTATGACAATAATTTCGAGCGTTTTGTATAATATTACTTACACTTTCATAGCAAAGACATGTGGTATTATACTTAATTATTTGCAAGTTAGCATCTCAGTTCTTAAGTTATACTATTATTTAGTTACTTACATTATTCATTGTAATTGTTCTCAAACAATTCAGAAGCTCTGGTCATCAATGACCATACAGTCGACATTTTCATATCTAGCTTTTATCTACAAATGTTGTGCCTTTTTAATTGTTTGACACCCACATCGCGCGAATTCTGGTGAGATCTTTTATATTAGTTTAAAAATTAGTTTTCTTGGTAACGTATCGAATGAATCCAATATTGTTGGATAGATCAGTTACAAGGATATTAGAGCAGTAGTTATGAAGAATCTTAACTTTTTAGTTTCTATTACGTTAACCCTTTGTATTACCATTTAACTGGACAAAATCCGGGACATAATTGTAGCAGCCGACATCTAACTTGTGATACTTATGTTTGGCTTGAAATTGTGACATCGAGTCTCACTCGTGACAGTCATGTTTGCTCCGAAATTGTGATCACAAGTGAGGCTTGTCAAAATAGTGCAAGGAGTTGAGAAAGCTGTTTCAACTGTAGGGAATTTCTGATGAGTGTTTAGTGGTCGACGTGTTAAAAATGTATTTGATTCGCTGGAAATAATATCTACCTATATAATAAATTGTATTCACGATTAAGTCGGTATTTATTATTAACAATGATTAAAAGGTATTCAACATTATTTACTGATATCCTGAATAATCTACATTCAGCAGGAGATTCAACAGATATTTGAAATTTAAGTTCTTACTGTATTGCGAACGATAGTGAACCAACTACAATTTATTTAACAAGCACAGATTTAGTACAAATATAGAATAGCTTTGTTTAAACTAAATATAACTATAAAAAATTCTGAATTTTAATACCGAAAGAAGAATGTTTCGACGATGAAACCTATAAAATTGAGAATATAAGGGGAATGGACAATAGCTTTCTAAATTGTGTTTAATTATATTTTAATATGTTGAAATTTCGGATGAAGTGAATAATTATTTTCTTATTTAAATTTTTTCCCACACTTTTCTATTTTGAAGTATATGAACATCTTTTTCTTCGTTTCGAAAACAATTTACCGTAAAACATATTCTCTATTGCAAATTGTTTTGAAAGCAACGCTATCCTGCTTTCCTTTCGCAATAGTGAAAGACTCGTCCAGATAATACTCAGCATTAATTAATGTCGAAATTTTTATAATGACGCGCGCAACTTTCACTAACCCGGAAGTGATTAATGTAATATCTTAGATAATAAGTAAAAAAAAGTACTTCCACGGCGTAATGAAACTGTGAAAGATGCGATAACATAATTATTCACGAGAACGTTCCGGATGCGCGACCAAATGTGAGCGAGAATTGTAATTGTAGTATTCAGACGAAAAATATTATCTTCTATTATAATGTGCAATGTAGCTACGTATAACTTATTGTTTCGTATGTATGCAAAGTATTTGAACAGCACTTTATAATTAATTTTCCTTCAAACGTAATATCTTTTATGAAGTGTACAAACATAACCTTAGTTCTATCTATATCTAATAATACTCGAAATTCACTGTTTTATTAGTGATACTGTTCATTATGCTATTTCTGACATAATGCGCGTTGTATAACAGTGTCTCGAGATTATTAAAAAAAATAGTACAAGTCAATGTAAGGCGCAAATGGTTATTTCTAAACCAGTCGGCGTCAACTCATTATAAATCTTGCAAAATCGGCCTTACAGCGGACGGAGAATTTTAAGTACTGACGATGGTTTGATCGTCCAATCCCAGCACGCCGTGATCCGGAAGACTGCTTGTGTCAGCTGTTCGTTACTTTGACTTGCAATGAAGCGCGGGTGGCAACGCGCAGGTTAGTTTCACGGTTTACCTGAAAGACAAGAAAAAAAGAGAAGATGTTTTCTTACTCACGTTTACATTACACTCGACCTATCGGTGGTCCTACCTGTTTTCATCGGATCACGAATGAGACGCGCACACGTAGAAAACGCACGAGCATTCATGCACACGTGTAGCACGCGGAACAGGGCTACATATATCTCTCTCTTTCTCCCCCTACCTACTTTTCTTACTTTCTTCCTTCTCCCCGCCAGACACCGCAAGTCAGGGCTGCACTTAGGATCTTCCAGTTCCTGACTCCCTCGAGAAGGAAAATTTATGAATAATAGTAAGAAATTTTTCAATTCAACGAAAAACGATGATATATATAACCTTTCATAGATTATTCAAAAAGTTGAATAAATTCAAAGTTATTATTTTCGATTGCAGTCTTCCATGATCTTCTAAACCTGAGAAATTATTAAAATAGAAAAGTTTTCTCGATGAATTGTGAACTGACGAAAGTAAAGTAAAAATGTTTGATACATTGTATTAAGTTATAGTTAAATTAAGGTGAAAATAACGTTAAATGTTACATATGCATGTATTTGCTTGAAATACACATTTAAAGTCAAAATAATATTGCTTAAAATTAATTTTATTTCAAGTTTTTAATCCATTTTAGTATAAATAATCAGTTCAAATTTAATTCTTTAATTGTTATACATAAGGTACAAAGTATTAGATATATCATTAATAATTATTAATAAATATAACTTTTCATTTCGATTATTCAACAGTGACTTCAAAATAGAAGCGAGTAAAATATATTTTCATTCGTCAGTTTTCTTCATACAACGAACAATAATTATATCCCAAATCCGAGTCTGCAACAACCCTCTCCCTACCATTCTTTACTCCCTCTTGGGCCTAACTGTCCACTCGCCGACTGACCAGTTCGTATCTAAAGTTCGTTTCGCCTGCATTCGGGCTCCGTGACGCGATCAGTAGCGCGCATTTTCAGACAGTGACGAGCACGAATTGCATTGACGATTTAATTGAAACGGAGCGATGGGTCCAGAATTTCCCGACAGCACAGAAAAATAATTCTGTTGGTTTCCGAATTCGAAGTGCAATATGTCAGGTACGCGAAAACGTTCGGTCATTCGCGCTATTCTTCGGCAAGCCTCGGTGACCTTCGGCCGGTCTCGGTTGTTTTCGGCCGCGTTCGTAACCGGCATCCTCGAGGAGGCGACGCACGACAGATGCCTCGAGGACCAGTGACAGAATGTTATGTCGAAATCAGGTAAAATTCAGTTGACTCGTGTGTGATTGTGCGGTGTGAAATTCGAATGTGTATTATGTCGGCCACGTGTTCGACGCCTTCCACGAGGATCGGATAAACGCACATCCTTCAGAAACTAGGGGAGAAAAGGTAAACGATACACAGAAATAATGATAATAAAAACGCTGGTCTAATTTTTTTATTGCAAACAGCATTGCGGACAGCAAAACATTCTAACGCTTAACAATTTTCATCTTAGCCCGAATACTCTACTAACAAATACAACATTTCACTCACGAGAGGAAACAATATATCGCGTTTAGGGGGACAAAGAAAAAAAGAGAAAATTGAATTACGCGCTCTCGCACACAGGGCAGTAGGAATGCGTCTAACGACCTGTTCAACAGGTTACCGTCGTTCAGATTCTTTTGAATGTCTAATCAATCCATTGATACAGAAACCCGACGAAAGAAGATTTATATGTAAACAGTAAATAATTTTTTCTTATAGCGGTTTGCCACATTCTCTAATACTCTTTCAATGAGTCCGGGTTACACCGTTGTAAAGTCGTTTGCTGTACCTACTTACACTACCCGCAGTGGCAATCAGTTATGTGACATCGATTTTACGATCTATGTCACGATCAACCAAATTTTTCTCGTCGCCCTCGCGCGCACGCGAAGCAAGAATACAGCTTATTGTCGCATGCTGTTTCTTATCGGCGAGGCAAGTCGCGATCATATCGATTGTAATAAGGTTGCTTGACGCAATCGATGAAGGCTGCCACGACGAATGACACGATTCCTACGCTCGCGGCTGTTGCAAATACGCGCACAGACTTGCCAAGTTAACGAAACCCAATTTTCTCAATGCTACGGGACTGCCGTGATCAAATGATAAAATCCCCGTTTAATCGGTACCGCGTATCCTCGGCTCGATTAGCGGCTGCCGGTGTCGCGAGGATTTCAGCGAAACCGTGTCGTTCTACTTGCCGGTTTCAAATACCGGGTTGCACGAGGGGTCAAGAGAAATGTGGTTACGTACGGTTGTTGCGCGTTTCGTGCGATAATTCCGGATCCCTGGCTGCTTGTTACACCGCGGTCGCCAGAGAAAGTGTGTTTCCGAGTTATCGGCGTGGGGACTGTAACGTTGTCGTCACTCGGAAGCACGCGGGATTTTTTATCGTCGCGTTGGACACTCCCGCGACGAGAGGTCGCAGACGTGGAAATCCATTTTTAGACGGTACCAAGTGTAGGTTTCAGTACATACTTAGAAATGGGTAACCCTCGTACCGTTCGTCACAATAGGTCTTCATTTTTCAGGACAAAATTATCAATTTTTCACAGTGGCTCAACGGAAAACTGATTCTACCGTTTAGAAGGGGGTTAAGGGGAGAGCGATGTGGCGTTGAAAGTTGGCTCCCCTGACCTCTACACTTGTCTCCTTGTAAAAGAATTTGACGAACGATCGAAGCCGAGATACGGGTAACTGTACCGCGCGAAAAGGTGTCTTGCCGCGCGTTGTCTACGGAGGATCGAGTCCAGCCGTTTGACCTCCAATCCGTGCACCGCCGCCAATGGACCGAACGAAAAACCGTTGGTCAACAACGGAGAAAGTCGCAGCACACTTTTTCGTCACCTCCGTGAGCCACTTTATAACCTGAACTGGATACGTGGGTGTCGGATCTCGGAGACGCGTGTGCACGCGTCTTGTGATTGTGACATTGGGAGTACGAATGACGTCACGTGACTTTGAGTTCCGTGAAGAGATAATCTGAATTTTTTAACGTGAAACTTTCTTTTTTTTAATCGAATTGCGACGATTACGTCGATCCTATGAAATTGTAAGAAAATTTGGAATTTTTTTAGAGAATTTTTTTTTTATTAATATGAAATGGAGAAGATTGTGATAGATTTTATAACTTGTTCTGAAGACGACGTGAAATTCGGAGTGACGTGTATTCTGCTTTGGACGGGTGATTCGAACGATGACTAAATTTTCAAACTGAAACTTTACATTATTATTTGGAAATGTTATTTGTTTGAACACATTTCATTTAAAACAATTATTATATCGCATGTCGTAAATGTATTGTTTGAATTGAAGTCTATAAGGGTAAAAAATGTAGATTTTGATTCAGTTATTACTTATGTTTAAAATAATTAGAACTTTTTGTAATTATAACGAAGGTATGTTGAAACATTTGTCATGAAACACATTTTCTTTCAGGATTATATGATTTATTTCTGCGTTCTCTGGGGATGTGTAATTTATTCCTCGCCGCTGACAGTCTGAGAAACTTTTATCCTAATAACTCCGTAACCTTATAATCCACGCGATACCTATAAGCTTCACAGAAGCTACGCGTAAGATTCTATTAATGGCTATGCTGCACATTTAATTCTCGTGTATATTAGACAAACTTATTGCCTAAACACATAAATATTACAATTAAAGTAAATTATTAAATACTATTACTGAAGACAATTATAAAATGCACAATTTAGCAGAATTTAACAGTTATGTTGTAATCAGTATTATAATTACAAACTAATAACATTTGCGCTAACGTCTACAATCGTAATTGCACAATTGCATATAAATAGCGTTGTTATTTGAATTGAGTTTACCTAGATTTCTAATCACCTCGAAATAACATGTTATGATTGATCGCATGGCACTGACGTGCTTGCTCGTTTAGAATTCTTGGCATTCAGGACACGGACGAGTCATCTGCACTTTCTAGCCATTGAATACGTATTCCCGCAGTCTTGGGGGATTCCTTCTGACGTCATGCAATATGAATTTGTCGAGTTAGGAAAAAATCAGTTTAAAAGCAGCCGGACACACATTGGAACCGGAATTCGCTAACGAATCTTTCGTTTGTGATTAAATATTCGTGAATCAACTGTTCTAAATATATCTTTACAGTGATAATCAAATAATTGCTGAAATACAAACTGTTGGTATTTCATATAAAACAGGATCAAATTTTTATTGATTTCAACTTTTCGTAATAAATAGAGCAATACAAGTAAAATGCAATTAATATATTGAATAAGTAGGTGTTCATGTACTTTCCTTCCGGTAAGTTTCTTCCAAAGTAAACGTCCACTAGTAGGACATTTATGGAACTGTCTGTACCTCGAAGCTACGAACCGCGACAACCACAGAAACACAGTGTAACAATCTTGAAAACTTTCAAAAATAGAGAATCCATTTTTTTCAAGTAGATAAACAAGAATAGAATACGAACGATGCGTGTATTTTCTTAATTAATATATTAACACAATATTTTTAATTATAATAAAAATGATGCTTATATGTTTTCAAAGATAAAAGGAAACAAATTTATTATTAGAAAATCGCGATTTATTATGGAACAGTTGATGGGAAAGGATATATCGACAATTTGGCTTGGAATTTAATTGACAGTTGTTTCACACCAGAAATTCTAAACCAGTCAAAATGACATTTCGAATTTCTTCATCTGGAATTATTGAAAAGATAATACTAATGTAAAAAGTCATTTAAAAAAATTAATCATACGCATAGATATTAAAACATTGATCAGTGGGTGCACTTTGCCAATTTGTGTAAGAAAATGCAAATCGCTTACAATAGAACTCTGTCTATGTGAACTCATTGAGAAGCAAACCGTTCGCGTAACTAACCTGTTAATATAATAGAAATCTACTAATTTTATATAATTATATACATAACAATAGTAATGATACATTTAGCTCATTCTTGGAATTATAGATATATTATTACAGATGTATTATATTATAAATAATATAGATAGTAAACCTAAGGATTTTTATTATTTATAGCGTTCAAATAATAGAAGCTCAGCTATAATTCACGTAATCGCTTGCTTACGAAAATTTTGTTCCGATAATTGGAATTCTACCGTAATTTCTCTACTTGACAGTTTTAGTATTAATTAGCAATAATTACTCAATTGATAAGAGAGTCCAGAACACACTAATAAACGAGTCGTTCGCAGATCAGACTGATTAACTCCACTACTCGAATGTTCCTCAATTTTAGTGCTAATAAAACGCTTAATTGGTTTCTTGTATACGTAACGTCACCAAATCTACTTTCCATTTTCTAGACTTGATCATCTGGAGTTAATCACGTTGACAAATGTATATTTTTCCAGTAATTATAGTCGAATCAAATTCCGTTACGTACGAGTAAAACTGCTACGAACTGAAGGCGTGTGCAATGCACGTGTGCCCGAGATATCAATCACATCCGAGAGAGTTATTCTGTAACGAATGATTAACCCCTTACCGTATCCTTTAATGTTGCCCCTAAGCTCGTGTAACATCTTACTATCAACAATTTGGAAGCAACGCAAAGAAATTTTCTATTCCACTGTAAATGCGAATTTCCTTTGAAGATGTTAACACGTTAACTGCCACATCGGTCACCGATGACCAGAGCTTCCAAATTACTTGACAATAGTTACAATTTGTCAGATAATTAATGTGATTGAATGGAAATATTTCATAGCGTAAATTACTAGATAATAGTGTAACTTTGCTACAAAAGAATAAGCGAGACATAAAACTCTGAAGGTTTTCGTGGCAGTCAACGTGTTAAATTGCTATTAGCAAAATAGTTTTTTACTTTGATCCATGCGCATTGAACAACATCGATGTGTATTAAACTAACCTAGAAATCTTCATCGCGAGTTCCACTCGTTATTGTACGGTAAAGGATTAATACGTTGACTGCTACGAGAATTTCGAACGTTTTGTATAGCAATACATATTTTTTCATAACAAAGGCAAATGGTATTAGTAATAATTATTAATGATTTGGTATCATAGTACTCGTATTACACTATCATCTAGCTATTTGTGTTACTAAATATTTTTATCTGATATCAGTTTTCTTATTGTAATTGTATTTAAGCACTTTGGAAACTCTGGTCACCGGTGAACACTGTGGCAGTCAAACCCGTCGAACACCACGCGATTTCATAAAGCAATGTAATTAAATCATTTGATTAAATAGTCTTATTATTATTGCACGTTCATCTAGTTCAATGTCATCGAATTAGGTAGCATTATTTATCTTTTATCTTATAATCATATAATCATCGTTTAATTGAGTGAACCATAGTAATTCGATTTGGTTGGAGGTTACCAGTAACCCTTATAGCATTCAACGCGTTAATTGTGGTTGGCAATTTAACGCTTGAAATCGGTCGATGAAGAATACTGTAGTAGTAACAACGACGCGGAGACGTTCAACGATTCGGATAACGTGCACGAAAATCGAAGATCCCGAGTGGCACCGTTTACTTTCCCTCGCTGCGAAAGAAAACCACCCGTAGAAATGGCGGCTTGTCGGTCCTCGGCTCTGCTCGGATATGTTTCTCGCAGCAGCCACTGTAATTACACCGTGTATAGCCGCGAAAATTTGCGGCTTCCTGCGATCTGCTGCTTCCATAAATTTACCTGCCGGGCTCCGGCTTATTGCACTACTGACAACGAATCTTCTTCGCCGGCGACTCTTTGCGTGTTCTCGCCGAACGAGCGTGAGACACCGCGCGCACTCCATTCCCGTTTCACGAATTTATTGCCGGCTTTACTGGCCAACTTCGAACACTTTTCCGAATTACCAATAAAGCAAAACTTTAAAGCGAAACTTTGTTGCTCAATTAGCCTTCGATTAAACGCCAGATCGAGGTTTTGGATGTTTCGGATGGCGCAAGGTTGCATAGCGTTTCCGGGAAAAGCGTGATAATGCTGCTGCTGTTTGTTCTGATGAAATTGATTAATTATTAATAAAAAGTTTTCTTGCGTTCTATAAATCTGACAAAATTCGAATGCGCTGAGATAGTGAGTATGGGGGAGTAGTAAATAATAATGTTAATGTCAATGATTAATATATCGATATGAAGGAATTCATTTTTTAATCCATACAAGAAGATTATCATCTAAATTTAGGTGGCATTCTTGATACTCGAGATATTAAATGGTTGTTAATAGAAGGAATTAGTTGTAACATTTTACTCGATTTATTTTTTAATTGAATTTGATATCTGTTTATTTTCGAAGCATTGCGTCGTTACTATTGATAAGATTGTTCCACTTTCAAGAGTTAAATTAAGTATTCTTAACTGGCAAAGGAATGTTTAAATTTCAAATGGATTTGTTTGCTGAATTTGCTCTGTGAACGATCTTTTACAGTTATTTATCGCAGAAACGTTAATTGACGGTCCGCATATGTTTAGGCAAACGAAACCGCCAAATGCCGTCATCCGCAGCGAATGCGTTAAATAACTGCCACGTAATGGTTCTGTTTGTAATAGCGGTCATACTTTTTCGTCAATTCTGCACAATGCAAGATATTATTCAATTCAATGTATTTTCTTTCGATGTTGTAACTTCATGAGTATTAGTAGATGTATATATTAACACGTTGAATGCCACAGAATTTCGCGGAGCAAACTACACAAAATGAAAACGGACATAGTATTGAATTATTGAATTGAATTGCTTTATTGTGATTGCACGTTTATATTGTCGAATGTCACTGCACTAGGTAATATTATTTACAATATAGAAATGTTTCCAAATAGTAACTGCTTAATTCAGTGAATTATAGTGATCTGATTTAGTTGGGGATCACTGGCGACCTCATGGCATTTGACGTGTTAATAAGTAAGCATAGTTATACTGATTAATTCATTCATAGCACTAAAAATCGAATAAAACACAACAAAACTACTCGAATTTTCAAAAGGACATTGTACAAACACTTCTATCACATTTATCTCACTACACAATAATAACAGCCGAGTCGTTGTATTTCAATTTTGATAAAACGAAGTATATCTTAAATAAACGTTATATAATCATTTCATTGTTAGAACTGAATGACATTGATTTAACGAATTACCTCAGAAGAAGTAAAATTTTCAACAGATAAATCTCATTTTTAACCACATTCGAAAGTACAGATCGATATAAACAAAAAGTGTTATCGATTATAAAACAAAGAACAACATTTTGAACTTCGGCGCGCGCTCTGAATATTTCTAACACAATTCTACTTACTTCGTTTCCCAAACTTATTTCATCCGCAAGGCATTCCGTTTCATGGAAAAATGAACGTGTCTCGTTGAAATATTCCTTTTATCTCAGACGAGATAAGACCTTTAACAAACCGAAATTAAAGAAAAATAAATCTTAAAGATCTAAAACAAAATGATGCGAAGCAAATTGCTGCTTCGCGACTCGTTTCAAGTAGTGGCCTACAAAAACGCGGATTTGCATGAACATCCGCCGTCTTACTCGTTACACGTTCGCACGGATTTTATTGCGACGAAATATCGAACCGCGGGGACAAAATGGAACGGGAAGTCGCATGCGACGGCGGCAGCAGAAATAATTTGTCCCGCGCTCGATGCTCACTAGAGGATCGGCATCGACAAGAGTCCCGGGCGTGCAATTAAATCGCGAGATGCTAATCGCGCCGGGAAGGAGAACGCGTCTTTTCAATTAAGAAACATTTCAAGGTAACGGAACCCAGCGCCGGGGAAATTTACGACGCGAATTTGGGAGCTTGCTTCCTGACAATTGGTGAACTTCATTACGCCATATAACGCCGCCACTCTTGTTCCGTTCAGATCTATCGTGCAAACTTTAGACTAAAGTGGATCGCGCCGGTTTATAAATAGGATTCGAATCTGCTGTGAATGAAACTTCGAATTGCTTCTCTTTGAGTACATTTGAATTCGCTCTATAATGTCCAGTGAACTTTAATATAATAATCTTTTCCACTCTAAGTACTTCTTACAGGCATTGCCAAAGTCTGACGTTGTACTTGAAGTATGTCTCTCAGGTACACCAAGAATATACTGCACTGAAGATTGAACTGTTTGAATTTACAAACTATTACCTTTTAAATTTTACACACAAATTTCTCTTTGAAATAAATCATGTATTACATGGCTAGACAAAATCAAAAAAGTCCCAGCTGCTGACAACTTTGGCCGAGAAAAGTACGAGTGCAAAAGGTTAATACTATTATTGTTCTGTTTAACAGGTTAACGGTGGCACTGTGATTTACATTTTTTCCCATCTGGGGATATTCATAAAATTATTGATATTATCGAAATGATTAATAAGTTAGCATTAACCGTACAGCGAACCGGTCGAATGACCGGTTTTAAAATTTGATTGAAAATTGTGCGATTTTTTCTATTCGTTTAACTTTATATCAATTCCTATATTATCCGATTAATCAGTCTTTCAATTTTTGTCGTCCTTTTTGTTTCTATTTCCACCAAGACAAATTGATCATCTAACATGTTTATATTTCTTTTGCAGCCAGTTATTTGACCGGTTACGATAGAAATAAGTATGTACAAAGTACCGGTACGATTAGTGTTAATTAACACGTTTCATGCCACGTATATTATATCGATAAAGTAAAATATATTGATTTTTTAAATAATATATTAAATTATATTTAAGTTCTTGATGACTTTTATACATTTTGATATTACTTCTTTATGTTTCTATTGCTTTGTAACGTATACTGCTATCCGTGGCCATATATCTCATAAAAATATTATCTTACAAAAATTACCGTGTACCATATGTGACACACGCCGACATTAACGTATTAAATCTGTTATAATCAATTTTCATTGATTACATCTGTAATTGGTAAAATTAACACGTTGACTGCTACGAAAAGCGTTTTATGTACCACTTATTTATTCTGTAATACACATAAAAGAAAGGATTATTAATTATTTGATATCATAATTCTTACGTTACACTATCGTCTAGTTTTTTTTTCGTTGCTGAACATTTTTGTTCGACATCAGTTATCTTAAGAGTTAAAATTATGCTCTTGTTATTTGGAAGTTACCACCGTGGTAGACGTGTCAAAGGACACGGAGCAGTATACAACATCAAAGTTACTTATATTCGAATTCACTTGTTGGCAATTAATAGATCTCGTTTTGGTAATATAAAAACTTCTTTATAAACTTACGTTACATGGACTTTTGTTTGAACCAACGCACATTTATCATTGGTAGTTCTCAGGAACTGTAAGTACAACAATTATAATGGACTTAAAAATCAAAAAAAGTAAAATAAAAACGGACGAAGTAATATCATACAAATAAAAGTATACATCATTCAAAGTACGTACTAAATGCAATCTACTTTGAATACTTCAATATTACCTTTCTTTTAACCAGTTAACTACGTTCGACGAGTATACACGTCATCTTAAAATCAAAATGATACTAATTCTTTCACCAATGAATTATTTATTTTTTCAGATAAACAATAATCCTTCTTTGTTTTGCTTTGGTTTTTCATTAAAATATATCCTAGGTACGTTCGTCCTGCATTTGACGAGTACACGCTTCATTTTTTTATTTTATTGCGCGCAAAACGAGAGATTTCTCAAACTAAATTCTGCAGTTAACAAGTTAACGCATGATATTTGTCGCAATTCAAATTATTTCATGTCGATGGTCTAATTTCAATAACAACGATACAGTTCAACGAGACTCTGTCGTAGTTTGTGTCACCTCGTGATGGAAGGAGCCTAGAATAGATGCAGACCTTAAGCCAAGGATCGAACAATGAATCCTCATTTCATTTCGGCTGGCTGCCCAGACCTTTTTTTATTGCCCTCTTGGCTTACCAGCTCTCGCAGGTCAGGTCCTTCCGGTTTTCGTGTTGTCTACACCTGGACGAATTCCAGGGTTCCGCCGGAGTCAGCCTTCGAGACTTTCATCCTCACGGGGCCGAGCGAAGGTCTTTTCGTCTCTCTTAGGATCCCCATTGTTCGATCTTGGGTCGCAGTAAAAGTTCCTCTGGGTATTTGATTTCGTGACCTGCAGTATTTGTGGCCGCGGAAACGTTTCCAAGTGATCAATACACTGACGATGAAATAGCGGATTCGAAACACGCTCTACTTTAGAACAGCGGTTTTCAGCTCCTTTTTTTATCATGCGCCACTGCAGAGAGAACATTTCATATTTTAACCCAGTTTACGGGTATAGTAAATTAAAGGTGCAAGCTTCGGGTGATTTATAATGTTTACTTGATTACTGTTGACCAATGCTACTATTCGTACTGTTCGTTTGATTGCGTGTACTTATTTGCATGCGGAAATATAGAAGAGCCTGCTCAAAATACGTATAAATTCACATAAAGTGTAAAAGTTTACGTATAATATATCTTCATAAAAATTTTAAATATTTTATGTAAAATATACGTTTATATCTATAACTGAGACTGATTTGATTCAAATTTTGCATATCAGTAGTGACACTGATTACATGCAATAAATTGTTCACTGAAGTTTACTAGGCTAAAGACGATACTGAAACTACAATTTTGTTATTTTTAATCTGTAACTTACATTGCCATATAGAGAGTCACTTCTTAAATTTTCTTTCTTGTCCCTGTGCCAGTTTCGCTCGCGACTAACATGTTCGCGACCAGCGTTACGTATATGTGACAACCAGCATTTTGTATCTTTCATAAGGAAAACTAAATTACTTTCATATATATTTGTATATAAAATCATGAAGCATAATGTAAAGTATGGAAAGTTGATACGATTCTTTTCTTGAATTTTATTTGCATTTTATAAAGAACATACATATGTTGTATTCAATAAAATATTGTGACTATGAAGACTGCTACTGAAACAAACGCTGGTCGCGAACGTGTTAAGTCATGGACGAACGGTACCAGTTGGATAAAATCCAGAGCCTACGTTCAACCGTTCCTAACGATGTGTTTCAGATGGAAACCGAGGTGCGAACGCTCAAGCAGGAGCTTGTTCGTACCCAAGAAGCTCTGAAGGCTGCTACGAAGAGGTGCCGCGACCTGGTGAAAGAACTGGACAATCGCACCGCGAGTCATGAGTCCGAGAGAAGCCTCCGTGACCAGCAACTGTCGCGAATACTTCGTGCCCTGCTCGTCCTGGAGGCGCGGCTCAAACAGGAGCAGAAATCGATCAGACAGCTGCTCTGCGAGAAGGACAACGTCATCAGGAACCAGCAGCTCGAGATCGCGAGGCTTAGGCGTTACACGAAGAACTACATCAAATGCAAACGAGAGCAGACCCTTGGTAAATCCGTGATGAACATGGAGACCGCGGCTACGATTGAGGAATGCCACTTACAGTCGTCCAATGTCGAAGTGAGTATGAAAACTTCGTTGCTAATATGTGAGGATTGCGAACGTGACTGTAGGCGAATTGGAAACAGTTTTATAACCGTTTTACGTGAATATTTGATAGTCAATTTTTTTTAATGCTAATGTATATAGATTTTTTTATATAAATTGAATTATCTTTTCTGCCTGCCAAAAAATTCCTTGGTAAACCAGTTGGAAAGTTAATTACTTCGCAAAATATTTTAAACGAAGGACGTTTTAATTATGAATTTAAAAAATTTGTTGGATAAGTATCTGACTATTTACTCGTCCATCCGAGAATGAAAATGAATCCTTGTCGAGAACAAATTTAAGAAGGAATGTCCTGATTTTAGGCGGACCTTAGGCAAGACAATAGTATTAGCAAGGACATCCAGACGCTGAAATGCGAAATAATCACGAAGCTGAATCCGTCGGAAGTACCTGTTACGCTCGAGGGGTTGGACAGGGGAGTGAAAAAGACCCACAGCTTCGCCGGCAGCGATATCTCGAAAACGAGTCTAACTAGTAGCGAGAACACGGACGTCTCCATTATCACGACTACCACCGAAGGCAGTCCGTCGTTGCTCAGCACAGAGGGTTTCTGCGAAGGTGAGAGCACGGACGTCTCTCCAGGTTCGACGCTGAATAAATCCAGCAGGTGTACACCGACTCTGGTAACCGATAGCGAAAACGAGACCACGATGATATTCGATGACAACGACGATGAAGAAATCATGATCACGGAGAAAAGCTCAAAATTGGTGAAGAAGAAGACGGGTATAGGCAGATTGAAACCTCAGCAAGCTTGCAAAGAGACGGAAGTGATAGAGCCAACGAACATCGCGAGGACCGAGAGCAAGGATGATGGAATGGACTGTAATTTTGCCTCAGAAGACGAGGAAAAGGAACAGGAACCCATTTACGTTAACGCCTGCAACGAGACTAATACTAGGAACTTGGAGCAAGCTGAGAATATCGTGTCGGAGCCAATGAAAACGAACGAGGATTATAGTAATAATAACAGTAATGATGACGGTGGTAATAACAACACTCATGAAAATAGCATGTGAGTATTTTTATATGTGCAATTTTTGTTAGTATAATGCGTCTAATATCTTTCTCTCTAACAAGAGAAAGTAGAATTTGAAAGAATGTTTAGTTGACTTATACAGTTTAGAGTAAAAAGAATTCATAATTATCGACATGCTTTTAGCGATTATCATATATTATTCCCATACTAAAGAAATTATTCTCTCGTATTTTTTTCTAATTTGGTATCGAGCTTCTGTCAATGCATTAAGCACAATTTGGAAAAGAAACAGTGGCATCTTTTCAAACACTGCCAAATCACTAAATATTTATCCTAAATATCACGTTAATTATAATTAACAGACATTTCGGTAATAATGCATTGAACCTAAATCATCTTTTAATACGATTCTTTTCAGAGCCCAAAAAATGGAAATTGAGGAACAAAACGTGGAAGAAACCAGCGGGAACTGGTACAGCGATCCAGACGAGGATAGAATTAATGACGACGTTTTTAGGCACAGCACATATCGACCAAATAGCAATCATAATTCCGTCTTGGAATGCGTGAATCAGATTCTTTTGAGAGATATGGAAGAGGAGGAAAGCATTCTTTCTGTACCTAGAAGATTCAAACATCGAGCAAGAATTGTTCGATTTCAACCAGCAAGATTGTCCGACATTGAGTCAGTGGGCTCGGAAATGGAAAGAAAAAATTCAGAAGAACCTATCACAGAACAAGAAGTACCAACTACTGAATTCAACGATGTCCCTGCAAATAGTTTCGAGCCTTCTGCTACAGAGGATGAATTTGGAATGAGCCTTACCCAAACTGTTCCTACGAATGTTACTACAAAAATCACCAGTCATGAGGCAAGTCTGGAAGATGATTCTGAAGAAACAAAAGCTATTCCTATTATAATAATAGAGCCAAAGGTAGAAGTTGAAGAATCAAGGCACACATTCCCCTGTTCACAGGGACAGAAATCAAAAGCATCAGTCAGTACAACAAATCCTCCTTTGAAGTTAGAAATGATCGAGGAAAAGACTTGTTTGCAAATTTCTTCTAAGGGATTGACCATAGCAAAGAACCTTGATTACGAAGACATTGAGTCTCTCCCGGAGATCATATCGCCTCCTCCTAAAACACCACCGGCGTTACCACCTAAACCGCAATTCAAAAATAATACGTTAATATTGAAAAAAATTCCTAGTCCCTCATTTCTGATCGACGAAACACGGAAGAAGCAACAGTTGCTTGAATCTGGTTCATCCGAACACAGTAAAAAAATTTTCGGTTTCATATCCTCCCCTTTGAAATCGGCAGGAATAAATATAACCTCTGCAAGAAGTTTAAATTTCGAAGAAGACATTAATAAAGTCACAGGAACGAACGAGGAAGGAAATTTCTGGAAGAACAGGTTTAATAATGTTCGTTCTTCTTTCCAAACACGACAAAGTAGTCATGAAACCAATGGACAACAAGCCAGAAAAGTACCAAGGGTGACTAACATTGTCCGCCATTTTGAAGAATTTAAAATCGGTGGTGAATCTGAAGAACAAACGAAGGAAAGGAATAAAATGAAGGAGAAGCATGTTCATTCCGAGTTCGACCAAGAATTCGACATTAGGCAAAACTTTGAAGAGTTCAATCTTGATGAGTGCAATTTATCTGATGATCCTGATAGGCCAGAAGGCGATGGTTCAGAGAGGCTCGGCAATCTTGGGACCACGGTTAATCAGAGCGAAAAAACTGCCACAACCAAAGACAATAATAATGTTCCTGTTACTACAACAACCAATTTGAGTAGCGGTTACGATCACTTCCTGGAAGCAACGGGTCTGAGTAATAAATCTATATTGACACCCTCAAGGTTACTGAGTAATCACAAAAGTATGCTGAAACCGAAAGACGTGAAGTATAAGAATAAAATTAAAGCAACCGCTGTATTAGAAAAGCATGGTGTTTCTTCTACCAATAATACTACTCATGTTAGACACTGGACTGGACCGTTTGTCTGACGACTGGCCCAAGTTTTCCCGACAAACCTATTTCGACAAGAAACTTGTGATGAAGGGAGATAATTAATTTATTTAGAATAATTACTCCCGTGATGAAACTGAAAACAAATAAGGATTACGAACTGTAATATGCGAATACAGTTTATCCTTAAATTGAATATAAAATATAACACTGTAAATTATTATGAATATTCCTCTTATAATGCGATGCTTTTCACATTTTTTGTTTCATGAAAAATGTGAGAGACATAGGAATTAATTTATTTATAACAGCTTCCATTTGAAAAATATTTCGATGTGTTGTATATTTTAATAAGATATTTCTTACATATTTATAACATCACTAATGAAGATAGTAAATGAAGCAATTCATAGTGACTTATTTTAACTTAGCTTTTCTTGCTGTGAGATCGCGAGTAAATTTGTTTATCGCGAATAAGATTACTTATAGAGACGGCAACTTATAGCGGGAACATTTCTTGTTCCGTTGTTTTCTACCATAGAAATATCAAGTAATGGAGAGTCGTATATATGATTATGAAATAAAATATGAAGAATGAATGAAATCTGTGAGATATATTAAATGTTTGCATTTAAATCGATTTATGACATCATAATTAACCTGTAATTACATTGTTATTACATACCGTATGTTATGTTTTGCTGAAAGTGAATGATCAAATTTCAAATAGTAATTTAATCTGTATAATTTAATGTGTATATACAAGTATACATTTTTTTCTGTTATTACTTCGCCTTTGGAGCAACTAATTACGGGTGAAATTTCTATTTCTCAGTGTAAACAGTATAAAAACAAAGTATATACACACTATACAAGCATGAAAGTGCTGTACCCTACTAATTATATGTATTGATACAAGTCAACTTGAGGATAAAAATAAGAATGTACTTGTTTTCTTTTTTGTTGGAAATAAAATTAGAGATGACTTTATTGAAAGAATCTTGCATTTGATTAAGAAATAGGAGTACACCAGTACAATCTTAAATATTCTGTAATGATTTATAAACAACTAGAACATATGATACAATCATATATAACTTCTACTATCTATAAAAATACAACGCAACTCTATAAAAATACAATACTAACTGTCACTGGTATCAAAATCTAAATAGGACATGGAAGAAAAAAGTATATCGCAAAATGGACATTATTAAATTCGAACATCATCCCACTGATACATATTAAAAGGATTCCATTTTCGCGGGTTAGTAATCACTCGTTCAGGCACTCTATTACACTTGGCTAGTGCTATATTATCAATACGAATGTATAGATATAGCTGTAAAATTGCATGAAGAATCATACAATTAGTTTGGCACAGTGGCTTCTTCAAGTTTCTCTTTCCGCACGAAAATCGTAACAGAACTGAAAATAAAACCAAATATATCATATAGTAAAGGCGTAATTGTACTAACGTGTAAATGATACTAATTCAATTTTCATCTTACTTCCTTGTCCAAGTCTTTCTGGGACCAGACTTTGATCACAGGAAGTTTATCCTGTAAATGATGTAATCGTTAAAAATAGATAATAATCTATTTACAGCTTAACTGTTAAGTTTACTTACAATAGAGGAATCAGAATGAACACTTAAACGTGGATTAAGGACGAATGGAACTCCATCCAAATCTGAAGACCCCGGCAATGTACCATAAATTGATGTGGCCCCTGCAATTGATGTTGTAGGTGGTTGTGGGGCTGGTCTCGTGGGCCTGATCTTTGCACTAGGACTTAAAATTTTATAATCTCTGTCGCTAGACTCGTCTGCGTCCTTTCCCGCATTTCCTCCAATTTGTGGGTAAATTCCATTTGTTGGTTTTGGTGAGAACTTTGGTTTTGGTGGCCTTTCAGGAGCTATTCTATGTGGCATTCCATTTGATGGATTCGGTGATGCATTTTGAAGTAAACTGAATAAAGTAAAATGATAAACGTTATAATAAATAAATATTCACTTAAAAGTTAGATTAAAAGTTAAATATTCGGTTTATAATTATTATCCACATGCAAATATGTTTTTAACTATTTTTTAAATGGAGTTGATATTCACTCTATATTAACATATGATTGCGAGCTGGAATTCCCATTTGCAATATCCACAGTTTTGTAGCAAACACAAACTCCGTTTATGACACTAAAAAATTGATAGTTTAAATATGAAAAACAAATGAATATATAAATCAGCTTTCTATTACAACGTTAAAAATGTTAGTGCTTACCCAGCAGCTACAAAACCGTTTGGAGCCATTTTAGACGTATATACCTTATGCATAACCCTACTACATATAATAATATCTGTAACTGCTTTCGAACATAATTCTTTATTTCTAATTTTATAGCACAACTGTTTCTTTCTCCATGCCTTTTGGGCTAAAATCGATTATTAAAATGTACTAGGCATAAATGCAATTCCAATAAACAATATTCTGATCAGTCTTACGTATGCTCACTTGAATCTACAGTATATGAAATCGTGCGGAATCCCTCTGGAGGAGTATCTCGCTCATTAATGACTGCTAGATCCTCAACCACGCAATGAGGTAACCCTTCAGACTTTGAAAAACATATATATCGTCCTTTCTTTTTAATAAATAATCCACTTTCTCTCCATAAATCAGCATCTGTATCTTGATCATATGTTCTAGACACCTATATGATTAAAACAAAAAAAAAATACAAAATAAAAATGATTACAATACAAGTCAAAAAATTAAATAATATGTAGCTAAAATATATTTTATACCACTTACCACTATAAAATTTGGTGGACACTTATCTATATCTTCAACAACGCTTATGGCAGTAATTGGCCTATCATCAGGTAGCACAGATGATAATTGATGAACCAACATTTTGTTGCAAGTAGTCTTTTTAGACATTGCTGCAACTCTGTTAGAAATACATATACACACACACAATTATTCTCAGCATTTCATGAGTGAATATTATCTAAAATTATTTAATCAGTAAGTATAGCATAAAAATGGTTGCTATTTGCTATCTTTTCACAGATAAGACATTTATCAATAAAAGTTAATAGATAATTAGAATGGACAGAACTTGTTGAAACATCAATTTGGTTTACAATTAGTACACTACAAAGATTAAGATGGAACACTAAATAACACTGACGTCAAATAAAATGACAATTAAATTCACGCACTTTGAATCATCAAACCACAAGGGTCACAGCATAGGCTTACCCCTACTTTATCTCGATGACCTATTTTTCGATCGATAAAAAAAAATTTATGGTACACTGAAAACCATTTGTTCAAAAATATCACCCTCCGTTTTATGAAGCGGACACCGCAACATAACGAGAATAATTTGTGCGAGGCAAATGATTTAACCCTATAAAGCTTAATGCGGTCAAGTTTCAAAATATTGGCGGCATAAAAAAAAAGTCAAATTCAACATTTCTTACTCGTTCTCAATATCCGTGTATTTGCAATTTGCTTACCTCAATAAATAACGCACGATGTAAATTTACGAGCTCCGCATATTTACTTCTTCGATTATCGTGCGTTTAATATGTCGAGCAATTAAATACGATGGAATAACACGTCAATTTTCGGTCGAGTCGCGTTCAACCCGTATTTTCCACGCCACGCAATCTTATTCTTTGAAAGACTCATTCGTAACAGAGTGAAGGTACTCTAATGCTTGTGAATAAACAGAGAGGAGGGAAAGAACTGCCGAGTGAGGAGAGAAAGAAGGCGGAGGGAGTATAAGAGAAAGAGAGAGAGAACTGTAATATGTATACAGAATGTGAGGAGCATAAATACAGGGTGTTCCACATATAGTGTTACAAATATTTTCTTTGAAACCTCCAGAAGTAACAATTCTTTTATATTTTAAAATATTTCATATTCCTTGCAATATTCGCATTTTCTCGGACTCGAAAAATTGCGATAGATTATATACAAGATTTCAGAATGATGTGACAATACGTTACAAACAAACATACAAAACGTTAAAATTGTACAGTAAAAATATTGTTTCGTTTCATTGACAATAAAAATTCAATAAATGTTGGTTTTAAGTGATAATATTTCTTTTTAACAGGATCGTTTACAAACTGATGAATTTAAATGACAACCTATTAAAGAGAAAAAAACTGATTACTGATTAATATATTACCACTGTCGCATGAATATGATCCAACCCCGATGCCACATATGCAGAAGTTCTTTGCAATCCTCAAAGTGTAAGAAAAGAACTTTGTTTTCGATAGCTTCAAAGAAAACCACTTGTATAACACTTCATATGAATCACTGTGTATATACATATGAATTATCAGTTGTTTCGTAAAATCAATTTAATATTGACATACTCCTGAACGATATTGGGCACAAAACCGATAAGATAAATGTTCTAAACTCGCAAACACCGCTACTCATGTGAATCTCTTTTCTTCTACTGTTGTTTCTTCGTTAAATGTCCAACTAAATTGATATCAATGACATCACTTGTACCACCACCACTAGCCATCACCATGACCACCACCGTAATGACTACCATCTTAACTGACTAGGGTAGTGTGTTCAATAAGCTAACCTCTGTTTCCGTTCCCGTCACACCGTAAAACTATACGGCGTTTTTCTTCGTCGATCCCGCACGATTCCCTTCGGCCGGATGTTCGCTTGATCGTACACGGTCGAACTGAGTTTCGTTGTGAGTTAGCCTAACGTTTTCCAAGCGATAAGAAAATGAACGAGGATCGTACGCCACCCCTTCATCAACATTCTTACTGCGAAACGTGTTTATAAATGACTTTTAACACAATTCAAGCGTACGGGTATCGTAACACTTTCCCCAGCCGTGGCCATGACACTAGAGTTTGATCCTGAGAGTGAAGAAACAGCATGGCGACTTGTTTATGTTTCAGCTACATTAATAAAAATCCATTTTTATTTCGAATCGTCTTTTTATAGTTCATCCGAGTTAAGGAAAGCGTTTACAAGCTTTTGACGTGAACACAATACCGTTTCAGAGAGCAGAAACGCAAAAATTGGTATAAAATAGACGCGTTACAATATTTTGTACTTCAGCTTTACCCTCTATCTTCCGCGTGTAAACCTAGACTAAATTGGTTCCAATTCTTGGAAAATGAATAATGCACGGAACGTGATTATATAGCAATAAAATACTATATATACTCAATTAAAAACAAATAAAAAATTATAACTAAATAACAGATAGAAAATTTCTTGTACTCTGAGATTCTAAAATTTTTACAGTATTTTAAACACATATTGTCTATTCGGAATTACTAATTACGATATGTTTAATAATAATAAATTAATTCATTGTAATTACATGTTATATGTATCTGAGGTACTACGTATATGTATATATGTATCTCAGGTGTAGTATATTCATAAGTAAGAATTAGTATATTTATAACAATTGTTAATAAAAACAAATGCGTTTAATTAATATATAATTAAATATTGTTACACGGTAATTCTTAGCATGTAATGTAAACAGAAGAGTCTAAGAAATCTGCTTAGTTTATAATAAAGAATTCACTCCACACACGGTTACTTGTTAAAAATCTTCGCCATGATAAACGCAACAAAATTTGCTGGGAACCACGTAATGATTGAATTAATAAGATAGCAAATGAAATGGGAAGAAATGTATAGTGATGTACCATCTACTACAAAATATTTAAGCTATTAACACAAACAATTAGTACATCACTCTCGACACAAGATGGTACTATTATACGTTTTAAATATTTCATTCGGAAATTCAAATACTTAATTATATTATAGATATACAGCAAATGCTATGACATATATGGTAACTTAAGAAATTACAATATTTAATTTTATATAATTAGAATCAACAAATATTTGTACTTTATATCAGCTATATACGTAATTCTTTGTGATAATTTAATTTCATCTTTTGAACGCTAAGAGGTGTTTCTATGATTATGGAAAGTTCTTTTTCTCAAAATTCTTTAAAATATAGTAATTACACAATTGTATAACATAAAATCAATACGTGAAATTATGAAAATTTACTATAAGTTAGAAATTAACAGAGTTATTTTGACTTACTGATTACAAAGAATTTTTTTGTTTTTCTTTTGTTTTCTTAATTCGTCAGTTTCGCTGATAGATGTCGCTATCATTCACTTTTTGGCGCCTAATGTCTTAATATATTAAATATTTGTTTATTACCAAATTTCTAATAAAGTTTCTTATTCAGTATCGTTATGACGAAATTTAACAAACAATTTATTATGGCCGGAATGAATTTATTATTACAAATTTGATCTTTTACATTTTATTTAGAATTTACATATTAAAGGGAACTGCACAGCGTTAATTATGAGTATAAATAACTATATTTCTATTAGCTGTAGTTTATCACCAGTTACATTGATCATTGTGAAATCTTTCTTTCAGAGATTCCAAAAAGAAATTGAATATATTGAAGCTGTTCTTTTAATAAACCCAACTTCACTTCGTAGATATCCCCGTAAAATATCGTACACCATGTATCACAATGTTTAAAGCCTTATTTAAACATGGATAAAAAAATATAATAGCAACCAATGACACTTTAGTAGTATGTAATTTAAACTTTTTACTTAGACTAGTAGAAAATAGCAAATAGATGGCTCTGTGGTATCGCCGTAGTCGATGCGTTTCTGCATATGGATGCTTTTATTCGAAGCAAAGTAGTGGATGGCGTTAGAGGTTGCATTGTCTGCATGATAAAATTTATTCCATGAAGAACGTTATTTTCCAATCCCATCAACATCCATTATCGCAGACTGCATTTACTCTTCTTTAGGTAACTACTTACATATAGTTAGCATATTAATACATATATTGACATATTACATCTATTGCGCGATAAAAAATTATAACATTTTTGTGTTATATTGTATTTATTATACGCATTTGATGTATAATAATATACGAACGTAGTACAAGATAATAATGGATGCAGTTTAGAACATTGAAAAATATATGAATCTGTTTACGAGAATTACAAATTAATTATATCAGTGACTGTTGTAGAATATTGTATATGTGTTTTCGTATTTTTGAGCATTACAAATAACACATGCATGTGATTTTGAATATTATAATGTATGTACCTCATTCTGAGTATTACAAAGTACATGGATATGGTTCTGCGTATTGCAAGATAATATGTGGATATGGTTCTGAACATTACTGCATAATATATTGATATAGTTCTGAATATTGCATAATAATATATGGGTATAGCTTTGAGCATTAAAAGGTAATAATATATGGATAAAATTTGAGTATTGCAGCATGATAGCTGAATAAATTTCTCAGTATTGCAGAATAATATATAGATATGGTATTGAGCATTGCCAAATAATATATGGAAATGGTTCTGAGTATTGCAGTATAATATAAGATAAAAATTTAAGTACTACAAACAAATAGATGGATATGATTTTGAATATTACAAAATAATATATAGATATGGTTCTGACTATAGCAGAATAATATATGAATACGATCGTTGCTGTTGGCTAATATTGTATGGATACGTTTTTAGATATTACAAAATGTATAGATATGTTTCTAACTATTTGAGATATTATATGAATATGATTCTAAATATTGCAAAATTATAGTATGGATATGATTCTGAATATTGCAAAATAATATGTGGATAAAACTTGAGTATTGCAGAGTAATACTTAAATAGATTTCTGAATGTTGCAAAAAAATATATGAATATGGCTCTGAATATTCCAAAATTATATATGGATATGGTTCTGAGTATTGCAAAATTATATATGGATATGGTTCTAAGTATTGCAAAATAATATATGGAAATGGTTCTGAGTATTGCGATATAATATAGGAATAAAATTTCAGTATTGCAGACAAATATATGGGTATGATTCTGAATATTACAAAAAAATATATAGATATAATTCTGAATATTGCAAAATAATATATGGATATGGTCCTAAGTATTGCAGTATCATATACGGATATAGTTCTGAATATTACAAAAAGATATATAGATATAATTCTGAATATTGCAAAATAATATATAGATATGGTTCTAAGCATTGCAAAATAATATATGGATATGGTTCTAAGCATTGCAAAATAATATATGGATATGGTTCTAAGTATTGCAAAATAATATATGGATATGGTTCTAAGTATTGCAAAATAATATATGGATATGGTTCTAAGCATTGCAAAATAATATATGGATATGGTTCTAAGTATTGCAAAATAATATATGGATATGGTTCTAAGTATTGCAAAATAATATATGGATATGTTTCTAAGCATTGCAAAATAATATATGGATATGTTTCTAAGCATTGCAAAATAATATATGGATATGGTTCTAAGTATTGCAAAATAATATATGGATATGGTTCTAAGCATTGCAAAATAATATATGGATATGGTTCTAAGTATTGCAAAATAATATATGGATATGGTTCTAAGCATTGCAAAATAATATATGGATATGGTTCTAAGTATTGCAAAATAATATATGGATATGGTTCTAAGTATTGCAAAATAATATATGGATATGTTTCTAAGTATTGCAAAATAATATATGGATATGGTTCTAAGCATTGCAAAATAATATATGGATATGGTTCTAAGCATTGCAAAATAATATATGGATATGGTTCTAAGTATTGCAAAATAATATATGGATATGGTTCTAAGCATTGCAAAATAATATATGGATATGGTTCTAAGTATTGCAAAATAATATATGGATATGTTTCTAAGCATTGCAAAATAATATATGGATATGGTTCTAAGTATTGCGGTATCATATATGGATATAGTTCTGAATATTACAAAAAAATATATAGATATGATTCTGAATATTACAAAAAAATATATAGATATGATTCTGAATATTACAAAAAAATATATAGATATGATTCTGAATATTGCAAAATAATATGTAGATATGGTTCTAAGTATTGCAGTATCATATATGTATATAGTTTTGAATATTACAGAAAAATATATAGATATAATTCTGAATATTGCAAAATAATATATGAATATGGTTCTAAGTATTGCAGTATATTATATGGATATAATTCTGAGTATTGCAGTATAATATGTGGATAAAACTTGAGTATTGCAAAAGAATATGGACATGGTTTTGAATATTGCAAATAATATATGGATGTATGATTTTGAATATTGCAAAATAATATATAGATATGATCCTCAGTATTTTAATGTAATGTAATGGATATGTTCCTAAGTATTACCATATTGTAAAGTAATATGAAAGTATTTGAGTTGTTTATTGTTTTAAAGTAATACATGGATTTGATATTGAGTATTACAGAGGATTATATAGTGTTGGGTTTATTATTTTTTGTTCATTTATGAATATAATAACTGGAAACAATATAATTGTTAATTTTGTGTATTGTTTATATATGGTCTTTTATATTGAAGTGTAATATTGGAAGGGTGCAGAATAATGTAATTCTGAATTGGTATGAATTCCATTAGTTATTCAAGTACAGAGTGTATGAAAATTATATATTTATATAAAGTGTAATAAAATACATTGCAATAAAGAAGGTTTTCACCGATTCAGAGGTCTTAGTTTACACTACCAAGCTCTTAACACATAATTTTGATACACCCTGTTCCTATTGACTTTATGATGTCTTTTTAATCGTTTAATGTTTTCAGGTGTTGGAACAATCATAGATGACCTCTATTTTAAATAATAGACAACTAAGAGTGCATATTGTACATTGTATTTTTAAAATAATTTTAAGTTTTAATGTAAGTTGTTATTTATTTTAAATAATTTAATATAAATTTTGTATACATATATATATATATGTATAAATAAAAGGATTTTATAATATTGTTTTGAATATCATATTTTCATATTATTATGAGGAATATTCTCAAATTATTAGAAAATAAAAAAGAATTTTTATATATGTAAATCTAAATATATTTTTAGGTATGAATTACTATATTTACTTCCTAAAGGAATCTACTTGGAACAATCCTATACCTTCTAGCCTTAGACCAAAGGGATCTACCGGACATTTCAACCTTTCTTATTGACCTCTCAGGCCCCTACTTTCCCATAGGTGAGGGTTAAGTTTACATGGGAATATCCCCACTCCTTTAGAATAAAGCCTGCAAGTGAGAATATTCTGGGTACTTCAGGGAAGTTACCAGGTTTTGAACCTCAAAAATTCATTCAATCGGTCTGTGATCCGCGTTGTGTGCGTGTTGTTTCGTTGCGTGTTCGCTTTGTTTCGTAATTTTAAAATAGTATTCGTATTTTTATAATATATATAAATTCTTTAATGTTCGTTTTGTTTGTTGTATTATTTTCATAATTTTTCTGCACTACAAGAAGGTAATTTTTTGTATGGTTGAAGTTCCGTTACATCTTAGCATGAGTATATATAACCTTAAAAAAGATCGATTTAAAAATAATTAATTCATACAAAACTTTAAAGTTTATGTTTTATTCGTTGTATACTGTAGAAATGAAACGAAATGTACCACGTTCCTCACATCAAGACGAGAAATGCAAATCATCACGAAGCGAAGATTACGAAGCTTCACGTTCAAGAACAGAAGAAGAAAAGATGCAACGGAGACGCGAATGGATGCTTCAACAAGAACGGGAACGAGAACATGAAAGATTGAAGAAAAAAATGATTTTAGAGTATGAAATGAAACGTGCTCGTGAGAAAGGTTTACCAGCTCCGAAACATTCGACTCCCAGTTGTAGTAAAAGTAGAAGCAAATCTCCCCGAAGTCAACCGAGAAGAACTTCTACTTCTACTTCTACTTCAAAAAAAGCTCCTGTTCTTTCTGAAAGGTAACTACAAATTACAGAAGAATTTTAAAGGTTACCAAATTTTACTATAATTTTTAATTCTTGTAAAATTGAAAAAGAATTAAGAGAAATTTCAATTTTCGAGATTAATAAATGAATGATATCCAATGTAAATTACATAGCATTCAATTTGTTTATGTGAAATAAGTATCTATTATATATTGACCTATTATATTTCAGATTAGAATCATTGGATGGAACAGTACCAATATTTAAAGGACCAGAAGGTACACAAATTAGTGCAAATGAACTTCGAAGGATTAAAGTAGATATTCATAGAAATATTCCTGGAGAATCGAAAGACACAGAACTTCAGCGGGATATTATCAATCCGGAAGATGTAGTGGTCAAAAGAAGAGAGGGTAAATTGTTGTTTTTGCATTACAAGCTTTTAATTGTTCTTTTAGTCAACAGTGAAGAAGTTTCTAAAAGACAAAACATGACATCTCCGCTGAAGATCAGAATTTGTAAGATTTTCTATAAATCACAATTGGGAAATTATTTTAGGAATAATATCTATTTTCTTATATAAGGATCTTTTTTGAAATTCAATATTGAACTAGACCAAAGATTTGGAAGTCGTCAATTTCTATCTTGCATCAGTTGAAGAGAGGAAACTTTATGTGACAACTCTTACAGCCATGAAGATAATGAATTATGAAGTTAATAACAACCTTAATTTACCCAGGATATAACAATTTTGGATTACAACGTTGGATCACTGTTACTATCATATAATGTGCAATACGTAAGCACAACATTTTTTACTTAGAGTGTTTAAAGCTTTGCTTTGCATATCCTTTGCTTTGTATATTTTTATTGCTGGTTTTCGTATATACATGCTCTTATAGGTTTGCACAAAGTATTACGTTTCAGTTATATTAGCAAAATAGGCTTTATTATGAAAACTTAATTTTTCAAGCAAAAGTACAAGTCCTGTGAATTTATAAATACATTCTATGTATTTTTGTGATATTTTGGTGTGGGAATGTGTGCATGTTTTTATATATATTATTGTGGCTGGCTTTCTTAAAAATGCTTTATTTGCTACAATAGCAGAACTGAAAAAAGTCTTCGACAAGAGATATTGAATGAAATATTTGTATGATTTATTAATTGAAAAATTAAAATTAAACCAAAAAATTGTCGATTAGTTTAAATTTCATAATTGAATATGTATTAGTTTTGATGTCCATTCTTTGTATCTAAAACATGAATATTTGTATAAACTAGTTTTTGCAACATTGAATTGGTTTATCGTGGTTAAATATTTCATTTGAAATAAGTAAATTAGATTTTACTGTTTATAATGAAAGTGGGAATTCGTGAATCTGCAAACTGGAAGAGCTATTGATCATCTTGGAAGATAATCATCTTGGAAGATTTCATTGCAGGATACACTGTAGATAATCAATTCAAGTTCCTTCAGTTTAATTAAAATATATTTTTACTTTCTAACTTTATTTTTTAATAGATAAATTAAGTATAGTAAAAATATTAATAATTCCTTACTAGTTTGTACATGTAATTTTGTATAAACTGAGAAAGTATTTAATATGGTTTGTATGAAGAACATATTACATATGAAACATTAAATTAATAATGGAAATTCAAGGTGGCATAAACAGTGCAATTTATAGAAATTAACTTTCATTTAAATACTCTGTTATAAATATTCAAATACGAGTCCCTTATTTTATGTTTATTCTGACACTGAAGAAAATTGTAAGCTACTTCTATCTTTAGACATTGTATCAATTTTGAAGAATAATTTTATTTAAGTAATACCTTTAATATGCAAAATGAAGACTTGTATATACCAATGAGCATAATCTGTTTACATCTTTTTGTAATATTTATTCTGGAGAAATATTTAGTAATACTAAATTTAAGATTTAACTAAACCTAATACTGAACTTGAACCATACAAACAATGTACAGTTAATAATTTGTCTGTGCTAAGAAATATTCACATAAGTTACTTCAATTTTTTAATTTGTAATATAATCCAATATTTATTTTGATGGCTTACAATTGTTCAGAAGTAGTCAGTTTATCCGAATAGCAACGTTAACATCTTCAAGGTCTGTCATAGCTGCTAATATTGCTTAACTGCTTCTTTTGTATATATTTAAATTGTTCCTTCTAGTAAGAAATTGGTGTACTTACAGGAGAAGGATCTAAACCAATATTTGAGAGGGATGAAATAAAAGGAACATCAGAAGAAATTGAAGAACGTCGTACTGTTGTATCTGTAAATAACGAAAATTTAGGTAGGTTTAATATTGAAACTAATAAATATTAATCTTTCTGATTACATAAATTACTTTATTATCATTCATGTTACTTTACAATTGATTGAACAAAATTACAGGTTACATATTTTACATTTTATTTCTATCGGATCGTAATTTCTACTTTACAAGCGTAAAATTTTTAATTTTTAGAAGGCAAGTCGAAAACGTTTAAAAAGCGTTCGACGTCTCTGAGTCCGGTTAGAACTCGAAGTCACAGTCCTCGACGCACATCATCTCGACATTCCAGGTCTGTGCCTGCATTGGCAATGTTATTTTGCGCAAAGGCAAAGCTCTGATTAGCATCAATTAATTGTTATTGAACGTTTTATTTATCTGTAAGACAAATTTTTACTATTTTAATATGGATATGATTACTGGTATGCAACTAATTTGTGAACGAATAGAAAAAGTATTAATAATAACTTAAGTTTTTCAATCACATAACAGCACTCGTTCATAAATTTGATTGCATACATTAATATTATAGAGAGTATTGCTGTTGTATGTGTATATGTAGAAGGTTAATGCAGGTATTGATTGTTTTTTATCGAAAATGATCAAATTATGTTAAAATATATGACATAACACAAGTATTCTTGGATATAAATGTAAAGTATAATAGATGTGCCTTAAGATATGTTGTATATATGTTGTATATATCTGTTAGAGACTTATATCTAATTCTATATCTAAGTCTCAAAATTATGTTACTCGCATATTGTGCTTGTAATCTGCTTTTTAGGCACGCTTTGTTTTTTGTACTACAGTCTGTTTTGTTCTAGCTTTACTAATGCTTCACAAGGATATGGAGAAAGGACAACATGGAGCAAGGATAAGATTTTCCATGTACCTGACTGTATGCATATGCTTGCTTATGCTAATACCACAGCTTATATTTTAATTTTCATAATACTGATGCATTTGAAGGCACTCCTTTAAAATGTATCGCAAAAACAACATATTTTTTCATATAAGATGGTCCATTCATTTTTTGCATTTAAATTAACTTCATTACTTCTAGAAGTAAAGTAAATCGCTAATAGATGGAACTATTCGGTTTAACATGCTCTACATTGTAATAAATAGGATATTTTTTATAAGATCATTTTTTTCAAGGAGATTTCAAAGTGATCTACATTTTTTTTTGTCGAACGATGTCTTCTTGGTATTATAAAGCATGGCAAATCTTACAATTTATAATTTGGTGATTGTTAAATGACTTTAAGCATGAAAATAATGTTTTTGTTAATTTTAATATCTTTTCTTTATTGTTCTAAAATATATTCTAGAGAATTCAGATTAGTTTAAAATTAACATTTGGTATATAATGAAGAGTTTCGTCAATAACACTTTTAAAAATTAAAATTTGTAAAATTTAGGAATTTTGAAAATGAAATGTTAAAATTCTTGTAAGCAGTAAAAGTTACTAGTATTCCTTGAGGTTGCTATCATATTCAGGTAACATTATTAATCCAAGTATGAGTAATAGTATTGCAAGGTAAGGAATTTCAAATGTAAAAAATTAAATTAAAAGTGCATGCATAATAATAGATGGATAACAGATCACGGAATTATTTTACATTCACTTCATTTTTCACTTTGCACAATACTTGTTCGCGCTTTTAAAGTAATTGTACAACTTAGATTTCATGACTTATTTTCAATGCATTTTGTAAATAATTTGTGCTATAATATTGCTTTTGACTTTAAAAAAGGGGCAAGTGATTGAGTATTTAGTACAAGAATCTTTTTGAGTTAATATATAATATTACATACTGATCTTGAATTTTTTTATATACAGAACTGAAATTTTTATGAAATTGTAATATATTTGATGAAAATTGACATTATAAGTCTGACTATATAAGTAACTACTTTTTTTTTACAAAGTATAAGGGTGTGTGTCAAAGGTTAAATCCAAGTGTTGAAAAAAATGATTTTTTCACAGGAATTAATAATTTGACAAAATTAATATGGATATGAACAAAATAATATGGATCACAAAGAGTATTGCATTATAGACATAAGTTTAGACCTTAAGATTATTATTATTATATTAAGTTAATTAGAAATTCATATAAACAGTGTTTAGCAGGTTGTATATTTTATTCATTTATAATTCTTTCTTAGGCATGAAGACTCAAGACACGAAGACAGAGGAAGTTGTAGAAGTAATAGGTGAGTTTTACATCGATTTAATTTTATTTATTCGTGTGGTGTATATACTCTTCAACTAAATTTGATCACATTATTATTTTATTCATTAAGAGAAAGACAAAGTAGGGATGGTAATAGTTACAGAGAGGACAGACGACGCACTCAGTTGTATAGTATTGAGGAAGAACGGAACAGGAGAAGTCGTCGTGATCATTCGCATTCAAGAGAGAGGGACCAACGAAAATGGGATAAAGATTCTCGTCATAGGTATGTTATAAAATAATATTTTCAATGTTATACCTTTTATGAGCCAGGTTTTAAAAAAATGCTAATATTTAGAGATGGGAGATCTTATCGAGAGTGTCGAGAGAGATCGAGAGAGCGTTCTCGGGAAAGGAGGGATAGAGATAGGTCTAGAGAAAGAAGAGTTCCTCCACAACATTATATCGAACAAATTCCTGTTCCTATTTATTATGGTGTACGTATTTTAGTTATAATAATCAATTTAGTGATTTCATAAATAGAAAACTCAGTTATTATTTTACAGAATTTTCCTCCAAGACCAATAATGATGGGACCTTTAGTCCCAATTCGTGGTCAAGTTCCTCTTGGCAGTAATAGACATCCTACTATGATAGGGCCATTGCGAGGACCATTCCCACCGAGGTTTATTCCATCGGATATGTATAGATTACGTTCACCCCAAAATCCAAGTATGTACACATTTACCCACTTTTCGGCGATTGCACAACTTAACAAGTTTTTAATTATTGACATTTTATACAGGATTCGGACCAATGTTTTAATGCAAATGGACTGTGATAAAAGTTTGCTAAATTAAGAATTTTCGGCGATATTTAATTGTGTTATATGTTCTTGACATGCCAAATTTTAAACTAATTAACAACGACGAAAATTTTCATTATGTATGATGATTTAGTAAATTCAATTTAGGATAAATTTTATTATTGTATAAGATGTAAGTAGAGTTTTATTACTGCTTGTTTAAGTTATAGAAATCTCATGCTACAAAAAATACAGACGTCTACAAATTTTTACAGTATACTGATAGGAAATTTATGTCAATTTAACTTCTGCAAATTTTCATTACTTTTTTTTTTTAACTCTACGTGTATTTTAACTTACAGTGAATGTATAATTTTTACATGGATCATGTTTGTATGTTTTAAGAGTGTAATGATTATTTTTGTATAGTAGTTTTTATTAATGAATAATTGTCAGTGAGAAAATATAAACAATTTTTAACGAATTTGGTGTAATTATTCGATGTATTTAACAAAAATTACAAGGACACAAACTATATTCTACAATTTTTGTTTTTGTCTTCTAATTACTATAACAAATGTATGTAACAAAATTTTATTATGTAAGTTTATGTCAAATATTAATTTTTGTTCTAATAAATTTTATCATTATTTATTACAAGTCAAGTCTGTTGTACATTGATAAAATCAAAGTACAAATAAAATAAAGAGTTCAGTAAACGCAACAAGTAAACATATACTTGTCTTTGTTCATTTCCAGTGAATTGCAAGTTCCAAGAAATTTAAAGTACGTGAAAAGCATAATTTGAAATAAAAATAGAGTGGAAAGAGCTTTCTGAGGTGTGCTTATAGCCGTAAAATGTTATTCTTTCAGATACATAATTTAATCTCTTGTTTTTGTTTTACTCTTGACGCAAATGTGTTTATTGTGACAAATCGAAGATTTTAAAAACCAGTCAGATTTACTATAATTTATAACGAAAAACATGATGTGTTTTAATCGTCGGTAAGAGGTAGGTTTTTTTTCGCCTGAATAGAAGCACAAGTGTCTCTGTGACAAATTTCCCACGTGATAACGAGTTAAGTGTCAGTCGACCATCGGCCTCCGGTACGTGCGGTTTGCGAAGCTGTGCTTCCTGCTTTCTAACGCGGAATCGTTCAAAAAGTCAGTGTCAACGAATTGTGCAACAAAATATTATAAAAGTTATAGGAATTAAAAACAATAAGTACGAATTTCAAATTTCTAATTAGTGTAAAATTTTTTTATGATTATTTTGATGATTCGTTATCTATTATTCTTCTAATAAAGTTCAATGTTCTTAGTTTAACTACATAATAATGTTAAGTATATTTTAATATTTCGATAAATAATTTTTTTCATTTTAAACACAGTATAGTCTCGAAACATGAATGTAAGTAATTAAAACGTTTGAAAGTTTATTCACAATGATATGAATATTTGTAGTAATATTTATAATATATAAAGTACAACATACAGTTAATATCTTGAAATATAATTTAGTACTCTGCATGATCGTGTTTTCAAATTCAGCCGTTATTTTATTATCGATATGAAGACAGGAAAACATTAGTTTCTTTGAAAAACGAAAGTTGAATAGCTTTACCAATCACTATATATTTAAATTCCATCTATCTATCAGCTGATATTAGATCATAAAATGTTTTCAACATTAAACATTATTCCATATTCTTACTCACCAATGTTCTTTGTAAGAATTTTTTGTGATGCGCAGTTCTGTTCTCACTACCTGTGTGTCATTGGTCACATTGACTAGCATAGGTTATCGAACAGCATCAGTGTTAATTGACCCTTATTATTCAAGTAATTTCAGTAATCTAGTTCATTATCTGAAGCTTCGTTTTTACGTAATTACAAACACAACCCATTCAAAAAATACATTGTCAATAAGCAACGGTTATTTAAAAAAAAAAAAGAAGTTGATGTTAGACGTTAACAGATTAGATATGAAATGTCCACGCTCGATCGTCAAGCAAAAACACAGCGATTTTATTAAAAGTTTACGAACTAAAAAAACATCTCATTATGACGCTTTAAGTAGGTAAAAGATCCTTGACCATATGTCTAGTGTTACGTAGCGTACGGAATAAATTGAGGCAGTTTTTCACTAACATTTTTGTTCTGCTGTATCCGCGGATCTATCGATGCCATCGGTTACCATAAAAAGGGAGTAGTTTCGTGCGTGCGGCGAACTCAGCCAGAGAGCATGTGTTTGTCAACACGCGAATGTGAAACAGCCGCCTTTTTCCGTCTCTCTTAACAGTGGGAGATGATTTGGTGTATAACGGAACTTGGTGTTTAGTGGACATGTTTAGCGGAAAGAGGTGTTTTTTTAGTTTACAGTTTTATAGTTTTGATTGATTATGCGTAACCATATTGGCGAACAGTAAATTAGAATATTATAAATTGGGAAATAAAACCAACAAAAAATTAGGTGAGAAGAGATGAAAACTAATCAATTATTCGAATTCCTCAGTGCAGCCCTTAAGTGATCTAGTAGTATCTTTCTATTTATTTTCTGTGCTCGCCTCGGCCTCTTCCTCGATTACATAAAATCATTAAACAAAACCATTTTTTTGGACGGACGGGTTTGCCACAGCGATTCTGGATTCTTCGCGCGCGAAGGGAGCTGGCCATGGTTACTGCGACTATTAGAAGCGCGTACACTGTTAATGCCAGTAGATGTTTGTAAACGGCGTCGCTGACCCGTTTAATGCTTGTTTCGTGTACCGTATGCCCGCGAGGGTGCAGTTTGTTCCAGCTTGTCGATCTTTTTTTCTTTTCCTCACACTTTCGAAACAATCTACGCGGCAACCATCGCGGCCATGGAATTTCCAGGTAATTTCGCATAATTTGCTACTTCGGGACTGTAGCGGCGGCGAGGAAGAAGGCAGGTACCGTTCTCGCGAAAAGAAACGAACCAATTCTTTGTGCTCGATCGTCTCGTTGAAATCTATTACGCGATTCGTTGTATTGGACTTTACAACATTCCGTCACATTTTAATCGTCGTATTAGGCATGCAAATGACGTGCTTGCGGAATGTAACATAATACTCTGAATAAATGGAACCAGAGTTTTTGAATGTAATGATCATTTAATCGCAAGTGGATCTGTTTTGATTATACAAGCGCTTAAAGTTTTAATTGCGTTATTTGGTATTGTAATGATCTTCAATTTAAGAACAGCAGAAGAGAG
The DNA here is from genome assembly GCF_051020985.1 of Nomia melanderi. Taxonomy (NCBI): domain Eukaryota; kingdom Metazoa; phylum Arthropoda; class Insecta; order Hymenoptera; family Halictidae; genus Nomia; species Nomia melanderi. The sequence goes on from NC_135009.1 coordinate 4,780,547, forward strand.
CGTTTAATAATGCAATTTTGCAATTGCCCCCAGAATTGACCTTACTTCGTATTTATACGCAAGCATATATGAATTAGAAGTATTTAAACAGATATTTCTTTAAATATTTATAGAAATATTCCATCATGGTAGACCAGGTGAACGTCTTTGGACGGTTAAAAATATTAATGAATACAATAAACTGGGCGTGCTGTTTAACCCTTAGAACCTGTTGCACTTTGGTAGATAGAAGTATTGTATATATGTATTTCAGTTCGGTAAGGTGGCATGAGCTATTTTTATTAGATTGCACAACTTAATTACTTGACAAAACGTATCTTTTACTTGTAATAAATTATAAATCATAAAAGTTACATATTAGGAAGTTTTAGCTAGGAAAATAATAAACATTATTTCGAAATATAGTAATTCACTATTTGAGCAAAAATTTGTGTAAAATTTGTGCGGATCAATTATCGCGCTGTTCATTCTAACTATTCCCTTTAACTATACGTTTCGGTTTGCTCTTGAGATGAATAAGTAAATATAATACAATCACTGAAAGTTAGAACCGTGTAACTGTTTGATTCTGTAACAGCGATTGCATATTTGATTACAGTAAAGTAATGCATGTGCGCAATGCGCGTTTGACGAATAATTTACCATAATTGTAAACTTGAGTAAAACGGCTTTTTTTATCTTGTAGAGGCGTCAGTAGCGAAGTAAGAAATGCTAATAGGATGATAGTTAAACAAGTTTCTTTTCAAGAAATTATCTCTTTTCCCTTAAAGTTTTGGTACGGTCCAGTGTTGAAGATCTACTCGCTGCTGATTTTCGGAATCATGGATAGCACGCTGACGGAATTTGAGGAAAACTTGTTCTTCGACATCGACGATCCGGATTTCGCTCCCTCGAACCCCTGCGCCATTGCTCATAATGTCCTTCACAACGTGCAAATCACCGACATCGCGTTCGGCGTCAACAAATGTGAGTACATTCACTCTGTACACTTTAACACGAATGAATTGCGGAATCTACGTTATATAGGGTGTCAGGTTATTCACCGGTTTGTCGGCACCCCTTACTGACTTAATACTTTACTTACTGAAAGCTTATTAAATCCTCTGCACTTAAAAGCTTTTCATTAGAAATATTCGAAATTTTCTGATGAGACATAGACGACATTTCTTGAAACTAATTCAATGAGAAATCATGTATAAATTAAGAAATAGAGCAGTTTTATTTGAATATTTCACATATTGATGTATTATACAAAGCATAATGTTATATATAAGACTTCATAATTTTGCTGTATATCAAATCAAGGTTAATAGATTTTTTAATGTCTATACTATATTAAATGAAGGCTTAATACATTTTCTTTAGCTTAACTCTGAAAGAGATTATTGGATTGTGTTGTTCGGAATGATTTATTAGGTTAAGTTTATAATTATCATTTTTATTGAAAGATCCATTAAGAAATGCTTGACCGTTAATATTTGATTTAAAAAAATGATTAAGTAATTATGAGTGTATAAAGTGATGACACGTTTGCTGCAACGTGTTATACGTAACCCGTATAGTTTTATTGTGGATATTAATGAGAATGTAAATTTTGGCAGAGACTGGAGATAAAGAAAATTCGTTTATTCAATTAATATAGCGTACCGCACAAATCTAGTGTTCTAACAATAAGTATCTAATAAATTTATTTACTCTTCAGATTTTCGTATTCATAACGATTTTTACTGGAAAAGATAATTTAAATAGTCTTAATATAGTTTTAACAGATTTTTACCTATCTCAAGCGCAACATAAAAGGTAATATGAAAGTGTTGTAGATTTGAAAATCTGTTACGTAAAAATGGATACAAAAATGATTGAAGTATTAAAAAATAGTACGTATTATCTGCAAAACGTATGCTGGCAATCTTTTAATTCATGAGAAGCAAAAAGCATTAAAAACGTTTGTCATTTCGTGTATGTCATAATTTTTTAGTTATGATCGATTCTTATTTATTGTGTTATATAATTAATAATTATTCTGTAGATACTTGAATAAATAAAAACTTGTTAAATAAATATAATGGATAATACATTTGATTTCTAGACATGACAGTAACTCACTGCTATGCCTTGAATTAAATTACAAAGTTATTAAATTTTAATAAACAGATTTTCCATTAAATTTTACATAATAATATACAGTATTAAAGTCACTGCGTATAAAATGCTACGTAAAATAATGGCGAGCCAGACACCCTTTTCGTTCTTTGGATTGTTGAGCGCACTAATTTTAGATTGCTTTTGGAGATTTACAATTCTAGACACGGTGATGCAACTTTACAAATGTGACACAATGGAGTTTGTCTGTCACACGTACGCACATATTTTTATCAATTTGTTTAGTCCTGTTCCTGAAAAAATTATTAGGAAACATTTCAGGTCCGATTCTTCGATCTTAAAATCTTTAATTTATTTTTAAAAATAACAATTTTTAAGTCTTAATATTATAAGAAACATAAAATTTATTAGATATTTTATAGAGAAATATTCAAGTCCATATCACAAGGTGTTTGGAAAGTTTTGTAATTCTTTCCGATCTTACGTGACCGATATCTTCGACTCCTTGCAATTGCACTTTGAACGAGAAAAATGGAAACTTGTCTATGAATAATAGATTAAAAGCATATTGACTTCATTAAGTTGCCAATAACGCTCGTATATCGCGGCATTTCGTTTGTTCGATGCACTGGGTAAAATTGCGGAACAATCACGAGACCGCGTATGCTGACTCGTACGATTTCTCGAACTTTATACGAGGACGTCGTCGTGCAGCCCGAAAGCTTATCATATTGCTAACTGCCAGCTGACATTTTATCACGTATGAAACGATCTTATTACGTTAGACCACACGCACATCTTGTCGCAGCACCGATGTCTGGGACTTCCTAATCACTTTTTTGGTTGAACGTCTCGATAGATCGATTCGAAACAATTTACCTACTTATCTTCGTGCAGTATTTAGTCGTTGAGTAACTTTGCCTTTAAATTTGGTGGAGTTAAAATTCTTCGAATGGATAAATCATTTTTAAACATTTTTAACAGACATTAATTTCATTATTAAAAATTATTTTATGATATTTATTAAATGTGAAGTGAATGGAGATTTATGAAACTTAAATCATGGTCATGCTTCGTATTAATTTTGTGTAATTAAAGACTCATTGTTGCCTAAAACTAATGGAAAAATATGATAACTGGAATACAAATGTTAATAAAAATATAAACGAGTAGATGTGGTTTATGACACTTTAATTTAACTAAAAATAATTTCTTTTTTTTTATATTTTTTGAATCTTCTTATAATATTCTGTAATTTTTGGTAGTTTTGAATATTATAAATAATTGTTATTGCAGTGAGGCAAATAATAGTAACCTCGCCATATTTAATTCAAATTTTTTAAAAATAATAAACTTACTTATAATAATATTCCTTCGAAAGTATTTTAATCACATTTTTCTATTTATACGAAGTGTAAACAAATATTTTTAATAAATGTCTTCAAAATTTTGAAAACTTTATCGTTCTCAAAATCACACGAAAAGTTTTAACCTATATTTCCACTAACTTTCGAGGAAGAAAACTTATAAACATTTATGAGCACCATCTTGTATATCATAGACAAGAGATTCGTGTTTTCGTTTTACTTATCCGCCTCATAACTTACAGTTGCGCGTTTGAAATGTAATATCGTCTCCATACCGACATCGGAAAATCATTTATAGTCGCACACCTCTCACGTATAAGAATCGATTACTAATAATATTGATTTTGAATGCGTGGTTATATGAGAATTTTATGAAATCATTTTTAAACTTCGAATAAAATTATATTTCTGTCTTTATATATTTTAATATATACAAAATTAGCGTAGAAAATTAATAAATAATATTATATATATATTTCATTTCCTTAATTCATAACATTTTCTTAATTATTTAAGTTCAAAATTATTTAAGTTATTCATTCATTTGTTTAAATTTTTTTTTCTTATAGTTGTATATTTTAATATACGAGAGGGTATAATCATTAATGCAGGAAGACTCACTAATGACATAGTCGGTATTGTATTAAATTTAAATTATTCATTTATTGATTGTATATCTTCATATATCGCGTGCCATTTAAATGTTTTAAAGTCCTATTGAAATACAGTAATCAATGATTTATAAAGGTTTACATATGAGATTATAAATATTTGATGAATTTGAATGAATTATATTAGCTGTAGAGTAATTTCTACGATTGATTTATACGATTAATTACTATAGTAATAATACGAGAAACGCAATAACCTTCTGTGGATCCGTTTTACTGGATTTTTCGATATTATTTAAGTAATTAACTAAACCTAACCACATGCATTTCTTTAAGTGGATTCATTAGTACATATTTATTAATATCTTATATTCTATTCCAGTCTGGACACTTTTTTATACACTAATTTAAAAAATCGTTAAAAAATTGTTTACTGTCTAGTAAGTAATCTATTCATTGTGACTAACAATAAGTTACTCGATGTAGCTGAGCCAGCCTTAGCGCAGTGCTTTCCCTAAAGGGCAACCTCGTTTATCCTTCTCTGTGTTTGTAGATCCTCTAAGAATAATGTTGTTATTTATAAAGCGTCTCTTTGACAGCCGATAGTTAGAAAATTCAACGTGATCACCAGCGAAGTCTGTTTAACACTAAAATTAGTAGTCAAATGGACTTTTTTGACTGGTTACGAAATAAAGGTAAATAAGTTGGATGATACGTTCTTTTTAGTGGTAACAGAAACAAAAAGAGAGACAAAAGTTAAGAAACTGATTAATTGGATCATATAGGGATTGATATAAAATTAAATGAACGAAAGGAAATGTAGAATTTTAAATCCGATCATTTGATCGGTTCCCGATACGGTTAGTGTTACATTTTTCTGTAAAAGCTGCGAGAGTGTATCTATTGAGATTTCAATTGATTTACAATTCAGTTTGCGTTTGGATAAGTCAATATCTCTAATGATATCTCAGAGAAGCATTTGTTATGTTTTCAACAATTGTGAAGAAAGCAATCAGGAAAGAGTCATTCTGGCGCATTATCTGGTGGTTCTAGTGATAATCTCGTTCAGCCTTACTCAGGGCTAGGATCTTGTTGTGAAACCTTCGAAGACTAAGTAATGACTCATGACTCCTCTTGATTTGTTAATTGTGGAATTTAATTATAAGAATCTTTGATAATGCTCGCAATGATATTAGATAGTGAAGTGTATGCTCATCTAACGCAGGCTAAATGCATCTATAATATATTCTAATGAAAATCTAAAGCAAAACGAAGAAGAATTACACGTTTATTTGAAAAAATAAATAATTGATCGTTCAAAGAATTATGTAATATCGTTTTGATTTTAAGATGACGTGTATACTCGTCGAACGCACTTAACTGGTTAAAACTCGTTGACGTTGACAAACCGTGTCAACCCGCACGCGAACTATGTACGATACTAATTGATTAACAGTTATCTTCTAATTTGACGAGATAGCACTCTGATTAATTACAATTGCACTCTACTGTAAGGTGAATCTTTATAAGATGATTCATTTTAGATGATACGCTATCTAATCGTTAGCTTAACATGAAATGAATAATTGAAAACAATGTTGAGCACACATAATTGCTGTTACTTGTGTGCAACGCATTATGTGTTTCAGACGCGAATGGTATGAGTTATTTAATACTGAAATTACCGAACAACCTAAGTAACTAACAGTTTGGAGTTTTCTAAGAAAAATTGTATTTTTTCATTTTTTTCATAAGTGTATTAACTTACTTAATTTAATAAAATTATTGAATTCATTTGCTGCGCTTAATTCACTTGATTGCTTAAGTTATTTGATTTACTTAATTTGGCTATTCGATTATTTAAATTAGTATTGAATTATTAATAAAATTATTCAATTTATTTAATTTATTCAATTTATTCAATTTCTGTAATTCCTACCTGAAAATGTATTCTCTAAGATTTTAATAACAATGGAACAAGAAATTTGAAAGCGGTCATTTTGATTGTTCTAGTGATTTTAATGTTAACTAGGGTGCACGCAACTCTCCAGTTGATTTTTGTCGCTTAAACCGCATGCTGCCTGACCATACGCGGTAAGAACCAGTTAAGTAGATTGTACATAACCTTCCAATTGACTTTTGTTGCTTCGATCGCACACGATGCAGCTATAAGCGGAAAGGATCAGTGGGAGTGGTGTGCATCCAACCCTCCAGTTGGTTCATGCCATTTGGGTCACATGATGTGCAATTGTAAGCGGCAAGAATCAGTTTGGTAAAGTGTACACAACCCTCCAAGTGATTCTTGCTGATTTGATCATGTGTTATCTAGCCATAGCCGGTAAGAATCATTTAGGTTGAAAGTAAGTAGTTCTTGATTTAATCTTTTCCACGTGAAACGTGTACTGTCTAATCATAGACAGTAGGAATTTATTAAGTAAAGTGTACTCAACTCTGACAAATCTTTACTTTCTTTTATAAATTGTTTCACTGCCAACGGTAGATCATTTTACCGAACACGCATATATGTATATATTTATTCGTCTTAATAACAGTTTATTTTTTATTATACAGTATAAATAAAGTTTATTAATAAAAGAAATCGTAACATATGAATATGTAAATACTTACTGCTCAATATTAATTTAATATTTAAAAATTTAAGAAATGTTGGAAATAATGTATTTTTCAAAAGCCTTAATAAAGGAAATACTATGGAGGCAGTTGGATGGCAATCAACCCTATATAGACAAATGATTCGTACTTTACATGAGCATGCGAGGATAGATCCAATATTTGCATTCGTATAAGACGATGTAAGCACGTTCTATGATTAAAAACAAACAAGAAAGAAAGGTATATTGATATAGGTTAATTTATGGTTATGAATACCATTGTTCTTCGAATTTTATCCTTCATAATGAATTCTTTATACTAACTCTTAACTTCGTACAAACATTAATCAATTCTCTACATTTACTCTCGACATGAATTAATTTGTACTTAACAAACAACATATATATTTATAACAACTTCCAGATAAGTCTTTGTAATGTATAATAGTTAAATACTGCGTTTAACGAGTGTACACGGCATCTAAACTCCTTACCCTATGATTCCTCTTTGAACCGTGATCAGTTTAACTACTTTGTTATTAATAATTTATTGAAAATAGGCAAAAGTTCCAATCTTATTCTATATCGCTGTGTGATCTAAGGTATAATCATTGACAACAGAGAAATAATGTCATTTCTCTGACACTAATTCTTTCAACGATGAATTCTTTATTTTATCACATAAACATATAATTCTTTTTTGTTTTGCTTTGATTTTCCAGTAAAATATACCCTAGATGCATTCGTCGTGTTTGACGATTACAGATTTCAGTGTTTGATTTTATCACGCGCGAAACGAAAGATTTTTCAAACTATATTCCACAGTTAACAGGTTGAATATGCAACAGATGTATTAAAAAAACCATTGGATAATATGCACACGCGAAATAATACAAGGCTGCTTATCTTGGCCTGCGTCTCTATTATTATATTAGAGGCAAGAGACGCGCAGTCCGCAAAGCGGCAACACGATCTACAGACAAAATTAGATCCACGTGGATATCAACTTTCTTCCTGAGAAATCAGGCTGCGGTCGGTGTTCCGTTCTGCATAGTCAATCGCGCACGGCACTTCGTGTCTGATGTGTGCACTAATCACTTAGATAATGACCCTTCCATTGTTCAGCTGCTGTGCGGGCTCTCCTGTTGCATCGTGTGTCCAGTGACAGTGACCTGTCGCGTGCGATCGAGCCATTAATTTCCTTCTTCCACTTATCGTTGACCAGTTAATTGGGAAATTCAGTTTCAAAAATCTCCCGTTGGGTGTACAATGAAATCAAACAATGACGTATACACACGTCGAATGCAGGAAAAATGGACCTAACATGTAATAAAATGAAAGACTAATTAAAAATGAAAAAAGTTTACATGTTTATTCGAGAAAATAAATAATTAATTGCCAAAAAAATTAGTATTGTTTTGGGTTTTAGGGTGACGCGTGTACTTGTCAAACGCAGTTATGTAACTGGTTCATCGTTTTTGCAATTTTTATCGCCGAGTGTCCTGCCTAATTCCATCGATCGATGTTAGTTATTCACTCGTTTGCTTTGTCGTGATTGTAAAAATCTCTCGTCGTGTACTAAGCGATATATCATTTTTCATTGCTGCATGTAGTGAATTTCTACTTTATTTATTTATAATTATATATTTTACGTTTCGTTGTGTAAAAAAGAGAAAAACCCGCCAAGGAAAATGAAGATTGTCGCTTTGGAGATCCTTTTTCTCATCGAAAGTTTATTAATGCGATGACTGCCATGTTACCTATACGTGATATATCTTTTTATAGAGTTTTAAAAAGTAATTTTCTCAACAACAATTTTGTTGGATCTATCAGATGCAGGAAGGTTAAGACAGTAATCTCTGTGAAAATCATGATTTTTCAGTTTCTATTTCCTTAGGAAAATTGCTTTAATTGTGTGATTAATTTGAGTATGTGTTGGGTGGTCAACGTGTTAATCGACTTCTCAATGTCTATGTTATACTGAAAATAATTTAGTTACTTTCTTTTAAATAATAAACATCAGAATAGATTTATGTGATCATCGTTTAATTTATGCAAGTTGTGATAAAAAGGTTAATTAATTATAAAATCTTTTATAATAGAGATAAATATGGGTTGAACTGGCATTTTCGTAAAATCGTTTGTAAATATGTGAGTTTGTGTAGAGTTGTACGTTACAGTGTCTCGAATGTAAATGTTTATGTAAATTCAGATCTTATGAGATTACTTTATGACTACAGTACTGTAGGGTTTTTCTAGATGAGTGAAAGTTAGAATGAGTCAGAGTGGATGTTGCAAATCACTGAACGGATGAGGACGTATGCCTGCAAAACGGTTTGGAAGAACGTGGAGTGTGACTGAAGAGCGTTTGGGACAGAGTGGATGTTTTCGGGTGATCTCGGTTTAGTGCCTAGGAATTTTGCGTGGCTAAGGGTAACGAATGAGTGAGTGAGTGAGTGACCGAGTGTAAAAAGGGATAGAAGAAAAGAGAAAGACAACGAGGACGGAGGACAGGGAAAACGCGGCACAGTTGGCGAGTAACCCTGAGCGAGTGAGCGAGCGGCGTGTTTTTTTATTACCGAGTCAGCGAGTTATATTAAAATAATGTGTTCTTCAGATTTTTGTATTGTTACCAAGTGAGTGTATCTTTTCTTTTTTTATTCCCTACCACTGCAACACGTGGGATTTTTAATAAATAAATCCTACAGTACTCACCTGGAAAATCGCAGTTTTCTAAAATTTTCAAGTGATTAGGAAACAAATAAAAATGTATCGAATACTTATTGTAGTTTCAAGTTGTATTAAGCTTTCTCAAATTGGTTCATAAAGAATATTAACATTTTATTTGCAGATATTCTAACGACGACTTATTGAGATATGTCAAATAGATTTGAATTTAAAATAATAAATCAATAAATTCAAATCTTAGGAAATTTGTAATTGTTCACTATTGTGATATCATGTGATATCATGTTAGAACATTTTAATAATAGGTTGGCAAAGATAACGGATATCGAACGATGTAGAGAATCGCATCGCTTTTTATGATAGCATGCAAATACAACCCTTTGTCTTAGGTCTTTGATCAATGTTAATAAATCTATTAAAAGTGCTGCAATAAAATTCACGTGACTCAAGACGCGTCGTTTCGATAAAAATATAATGAACTTGGTTCGAAAATTATCTTGCTAAAGTGATTAATGTTTTTATGATAACAATAATTTTTCTTCGCCTTAATTTTTGAGGTTTCTGTCAAAAGCATTTTCCCTGATTCATGACAATGTCTATCTTCCTTTATTTATGGACATGTAAAATATAAGAATCGATAAATTTTAATAATATTTACTATTTAATAATATGTATGAAAATTTAAGTAATAAAATAATAATTATAAATTATTGTGATAAACTTCTGCGTAATAATTTTTAATAGTATTTAATAATGTTTTGGTTTCGATTCGATCTGAGTTAGAATAAGGTTAATTTTTGGTCGTATTTTTGATTTAAGAAAACCTTTAATTGAGAAATCATTATTTAACTGACATTTTTGAAGATTAATAAAAAAATTGAATTTGCATGAATCTACGTAGTTTGTGTGTTACAGGTAAAAAATGTGGTCATTAACTTTTTTTCTTTTTCGATTTGCATTTATTGCTATACGTATCTATTTCTACCAATGACATCTTATCGTGAATAATTTATAAACGATGAATAATTTACAAAGGGTGAACGTTTTCAAGCCGTAGAAAAATACATGTCCTGTTTGTTTTAATGTTTTAAAATTGTATCTTTCATGATACATAACGATCCTAAAGTGCTGTTAAGTGAAAGCGTTTAATACTTTCGATTTTCATAAATTATATTACTTTAACGAAATTTAAATTTTCAAATATCTACGAAGTTTGAATTGTTGCGCGAAATTCTTTAATTTTTTACACCTTGAGTTATTGCAGCGATCTTCATTACCCACATTATCGTTTCCAGAAGATCTACTAGATGGAGGTGAGAGTTCAGTTAAATAAAATTAATACTTTTTATTTTTTTTTAACTTTTCTATCATCTTTCTAAATCTTTAATTACTTTGTTCACATGGTCGTATATTTATGTATCATAATTTTGTTGTGACTTGAAACAAATATTTCTGTTTGAATTGTTAGAAATTATAAGAACGTGATCTCGTTACATAAACAATTAAAACGAACTGGAATGTGAAACATACTTTCGAAGATTACGAAACGAATTACGGATATGTTTTACGAAATCGAAAGTGAAACAGTATTTAAGCTACAGAACAATTAAATTCCGAAATGAGTCACTTGATGTGTTTTGTTCCAAAACACATTTGATATTTTCCCTCGTCAGATTACATATACAGCTTACTTAGCAGATACATTGTATAATATTTGCTTGAAATTATTTTATAAATGAAAATCGACACAATCTCTTCGTTGCATCAATGTTTTGAAAATATTATTGATGAAAGAATGAAGAAGAACGTTCATTTTTTGTGCAGAAGAAAGGATTGTTCTTTTCCTTTAAAATTTCATATAGTATTATATTCTCAATATTTTCATTATAACTTCAATCAGTATAGATAATTCATTTTATTCATTCATTTACATTATATTATTTATTTCAACTCTTTATTTTACTACTTGGGACTATATGTATTTGTAAATTGTATACACAACAATGGTATATATAACATACTTCAGTTCATTCTTGAAATGCATGTTTTTCATGTCTAGAACACTCTGTTGTCCGAAAATTAAGATAGTAAACAGTTCACAATGATTTAGAATTATATCTCTTATTTAACTCCTTGACTTACAATGTCTGAGTGTTATTTATTTTCTTTAAATATAAATTAAATTTTACTTTTCTATTATGAACCGTTAACCTTTGAAGTAAACATAGAAATAGAACAAGCATCAAAATTCTTTCTTTTTCTAATAATTATTAACGGTAAAGAAGTTGTATCGATCTTAGCTAAGAAATAAATCATAGCGCAAGGAGTTAATTTGATAATAGCTTTTAATAGTGTATTTTTCTTGATTATTGACTCTATTTTTCTTATATTCGGTCTAAGTTGCTAGTTAGTTATATTAGATTGAAAAAAAAGACTAACGCTTCTGTTGGTAGTATCTTCGAAAAGATTTTTGCGGAAATTGGTAATCAAGGAAACATTTGTTTTGCGATGGTTAATTTGTATAATCAATATTTGTTATTCTTTACGAACTTAAAAACAAGTTTCTTTCGATAAGACTTTCACATTACAATTATATACATCCTGTCTAATATATCATAAACACAAGAAACAAGAAATTATTTATACCAGACAACAGAATGATATTAAGTTTCTTACGTACAACGAATATAAAATATATAGAGTGTATCTAATAATTGGGACAGACTATAAATCAGTTTCTAATGGAATTAGAAGAAAATTGTAAAAGAAAACTTTTCATTATCTAACAAACTGTATCATACTACAACACCAGTCTTTTCATAAACGCATTTAAGCAGCCGCAAAGTATAATTGCACTTCTTTTTAATTGGAACTCTTTATTTTTGTTACACAAATCGTTTCTTTGTGTCAGTTCACGTAAGAAAGGCTTAAGGTACTATCATTGAAAATTAATATTCTCTAAAATACTTTACTTTGAAATTTCACTATTGTAGGAACATTTTGTTATATTGGAATCACTATCATAATATCTTATTTATTAACAGCTTACTTCCAATGGAATTTCAAAGTAAAATATCTCAGAAAATATTGACTTTTTAATGATCGCACCTTAAATCTTTCATTGATATAAAATGACGGAAGGAGTCGATTTGTGCAAAAAGGTATAGACTTCCATTTAAAAAAAAATGCAATCGCAATTTACGACTGCTTCTATGCGTTTTTAAGAAGCCTGGCATTGGAATATGATACAAGAACTCGTCAAATACTGCAAAGTTTTCCTCCTCAAAGTTCTTTTAATTTCATTAGAAACAGAGTTACAGCTTGCTCTAGTTACTAAATATTCCCTGTATATTCATTAAATGCAAATAGAAATCATCTGCGCGTGACCAATCTGTTATTCCAGGATAATGGATTAACAGTAAAGATCTGATTGCTTAACGTTTCCATCAAAACGGTAAATTACGATCGTGGTGCAGTAAAGCAGCTATCACAATCAAACTAGTTTTTCATTAACTTTCGATTACAGAAAAATAACTTACTCGTTCTCGTCTATAACTGTCGACATCGTAAAGTTTAATAATAGTGAATTGGAGACAAAATGAATAGCAGTTAGAAGGGAACAAGAGGATCTTCATTGTTGTTAACAGTTCCATTTGTTATGAAAATAAAGTCGAATTTGATCATTCGACGAGTTTGAACGGTACTATATTTCATCGAGCTTGCAAAACATTGATAGAATCGCCTCATTTCATTCGAAAATAATGTTCCTCCGTTTAATAGTTTCAATGACGCGCGCCATGTACATTCGCATCTTCTTCGATTGATAAATACATTATTTCGAAATTTTCCACAAGCGTCGATTACTTTATCGGGACCCCCAACGTACCATGACATGATCTTTGAACTCGTCGTAATCGCGCGGTACTGAGACCACTGCAAAAATAGTTCGCTGGTAGTGTTAATAATTCGCAATAGTTAATCTTTAGTGACAACAGTAACTAACATTTGCATCATACGACTGAGTGGAAAGTATCCCATTATCACTAAATATTTCACTTTTTCAATTTTTGTCTTTCCTTTTGTTTCTGTTTGTGCTAAGAAAAATTAACCATTTAATTTGTTTAGCTTTATTTTATAATCTGTTATTTTACCGGTTACAGTAAGAATAGGTGTATATAATGTACCGGTACGGTTAGTGTTATCCAGTTAACTGCGTTTGATGAGTATACATGTTATCTTAAAGCTTGAAATTATACTAATTCTTTCAACGATGAATTATTTATTTTTTCATATAAACATATAATTCTTACATATTTTATTATAATATAAAATTATAATAATACATTAACTAATAATGATAATACTATAATAGTATGCTAATATTGAATGACCATTCATTGACAATCTAATGCAAGTACACACATTATACGCCAATGATATAAATGGGTTAATGCACCGTGATATGCAGAATTGTCTTTTACAAATTTTATTCCGGTAAGATAAGTGAAAGAAGAATTTCATGCAATTATAACTTATACGAAGTTATATCTTTGGCTTTAAGTCACATATTTCCGCTTTCGAGATAACGCGGTTTAAAATTCAAGGAATCTATTCGTAAGTATTGGCTTCGATGTTATTACCGGACATGGGCATTCTTCGGATAGTTTCAACTAAATACTTGTCGAAGAGAATTAACCGAAGAAATGCTGGTTATTCGAATATCACATTCGCATGAAAATTATTCCTTATACGCGGTAAATTATTCTATCCGAATCATTCATTTTGATTTATTTGAATGATTTATTCGGATTGGTTCTCACTCGGTTGACAATATTATTTCATTATCTTTAAATATTATTATAGGTAAGACTTTGTTTTAATATAATTTTATTCAACTGGATAATTTATAATATTCGTATCATAACATTGAATATTTATATTTGTTTATTATTCTTGCCTTGTTTCCGTTCTTCAAATCGAATTTTCCATAATACTGATTATTGCGAGAGGGAAATCGATAAATAAGTTACTCCCACTCTCGTTTAACTTGCATTCTAAGATAGATATTTAGTTGCAGTTAAATAACAACACTGATGCAACCTTGTAGAGAAATGACAAGAGAATGTCAATGCATATTGGCAATGGCATTTTTCGTATGCTTAACAATTTTTCTGTGCGCTCGTTCTTTTCGAAGGACAGAGGTTGAGAGCAACATATTGATCGACCCTCCGATATACTCACTTTAAAAAAGGACAAGTTTTTTATAACCTTTCCTTTCTTTTCGAGTACAGCATCCACATTTTCTGTGCCACGATTAAAGTCTGAAACCAAATTTCTTTTTTACTGGTATAATGTATATATCGTTTTAAGGTTCATTTTAAATATCCGTTAAATATGTATTACATTTTAATCCTATGATAATGTCAGTTTTACAAAAATATTTGTCACTTATATAATTGTTCCTATTTGAATATTTTAGAAGCTACCGCAGCCGGAAGAATGTAGTAAATAACAGAATCGTGTACTTTTTAGTAAGGAATCCAGTTATACAAGTTGATTTCAGGAACTACCGTTCACACAAATAAAAAATAAAAACAACATAAACGATATTGCAAACTGTTTGACGTTTTGATCTTTAATGGGTTATTGTGAACTGATACAAATACATCCCAGAAATGAACAACTCACTGACATTTGACATTACTGTTAGCTAATAGTAATAATTGCTGTTCTTCTTATATTCTCTAACACGTGAATTTAGTTTTATTTATTTACTATTATCACTTATGGGTTATATTCTTGGGTGTACAAAAGGGAAAAAAGGTGCACAAGGGCATACACAAGAAAACAAAAAGAAGAGAAAAATAAAAATATCGAATATACAAAAAAAGTTTAATATAAGATAACAGTGAAAGCGAAATAAAAATGGAAAGTAATCTTAAATTTAGTGCTTCGACTCATTGAACGTAAATACTATAGACTTCCTAGTGTTAATTTCTTGAGCCTCGGGTATGTTTGGATCATTTTAGCAGTTCGTTTAAAAATTTTGTTTTATTTTATAACTAGTTATTTGACTGATTACACTAGGAATAGGTGTATACAACGTGCCGGTATCTTTATTGTTAACACTAAAACTACCGAGCAATTAGAGTAATTTATATCCAGTTTTTTGTAAAAATTAGAACAATATGTTTTTTGAGATTCGAAGGGTTTTTTTAGTAGTGTATATACATAAATAGACAAATTTAATTGAAAATCTTTCGCAAAAGCGCCTTCATAATTTAAATACTTGAAAAATAAAAATCCTACAGTGAGTTAATTTTACCGATCCAGCAGTTTTAGTGTTAATAATATTAATGAAGAATTCAAAACGCATCGGATTTCTTCGTCACGTGAGAATCAACAAGCAAAACTGTCGCAGAAAGCGACGAAGAAAAAAAAGGTCGTCCAACCGCTTCGCAGTCTTCCAGATAAAGATTCACCACAACAAATGAACTCTTGCAAAAATTCTCTCCGGGCATCTGCGCAGACTTTGAGGTCGCCAAAAGAATTGTGCAAACGTGATCAGTCGTTTAAAGGTCGCCGTCGTCGCCGCGCGCCGCTTCCTTAATCACAACTTTTACATAATTATTACCGTGCGCCGCTAATTTCATCCCAAGACCAATGTTTAGCCCAGGTTAACAGCATTTGTGATTCGATACCGTGTATTTTGGATTATTCTGAATATCGATCTTCACTGGAACAGGCAAAACATGTTAAAATTCCAGTAAATGATATTCGAGACTAGGTTATGTAAAATATTATTCGAAAATGTTGGAATTAGGTAATATAATTATTTGTGGTTGTTGTTTAGGAGTGCGAGTAGTTGAAAGTAAACTATTGATTTGTGTGATTGAGTAGTATTATAATAATGATGTAGTTATTGTTTATTTAGATTCTTTAGGGGAAATAGAAATTTCTTTCTGTGTACTGTGGAAAGTATATAAATAAGTAAGGAATACTCGTTTTGTTAATAGTACTGAAGAAAACTAAATTGAATAACAGAACAAGAAGAAATCAAAACAATCAATTTTATTCTAACATGACACATTATTTAATATTCATAATCTAATATTCATTCATTAAACGTTCCGTCTTGGAATTTGATGTATCGCTATATTTATAGATTTGATTATTGCAGATGACGTAACACGGATTTTATTGCTCTTAATATATTTTCGAAAAAGTTTATCGTAGCTTCGCTAAATACAGTGGATGATAAATTGTTTACTTTACAAATCGTATGATTTCTGATAAAATTATAATTTGAACGCAATTTCATTGCGGGGAAAAAAAGAGAGATGAACTGAATGAATGATTCCACTGTGATAAAGCTGTAATTCAAGAAACGTGACTTGTTCGAAGCAACAGACATCTCAGTATAAGTAATTTTATGATTCATTCTCTTCACAGGGAACGAAGATCATTTTAGTTAACATATAATATATAATAATGCAATTCTGAGTAAAAAATGGCTGTGTGTATATAAACGTAGATGAAATTTTAGTTTCAAAATATGAAATTCCGTGTCACACGTATTATTCCGAACAGTTACCATCGTTTTCGTGGGTTTTAAACACGAAGCGTAATTAAACGTTGCGCTTTTTGCCTAAATAGGTTTCTAAATTCGCCGATGCGCTCTTACTTCTTGCACTATTAAACTTTTCTCGGCTCTATTGCCGCGCCAGGATTTCACGTGAAAGAAACTTACGTTTCTGGCTTTCTTCGCGGATCGCAAGTAATACATACCGATTCACGAAAGTATTTGAAATATGATATACAGTGAAAATAGACACAAAATTTCCAGGATAACAGATATTTTTAAATATCTGCACGTATGGTGCACAGGATATTTACATAAGTGTGTATGTATACTGCCGGTTAGAAATTTGAAACCACTACGTCTTTTAAGAAAAACACCTCTATTTTTTTAAATACCGAAATTTCGTAATAACGGAACATGTCTGTATGTATAATTTGTATCTATTAATCAAATATAAGAATTGAAAAATCAAAAACGTATGTATATTTTTTATTACATAATAATATAATATAATATACTATATTTAATTATATTTAATTTAATTTATTAATAGATTACATTATAATATTTTATTATATAATACAATATATACCTATAAATAATTTTTAACATGTGTCCATGAAATATTCAAATGGTCTCAAACATTTCGCCAGAAATGTACATCTAAGATACATAGAATGATTTCATTAAGTTAATAGTTTTTAGGTACTTACTTAAATACCATATTATAAATATTTTTGTGGATCAGCCTGTCTCGTAAATTACAGAGAACACTCGATATGAAAATTCAAAACGCGATATTAAGATCGGACTGCCAGCTGGGTTTTATCAATAATTGTTCTTTTCACTCATCACCACTTTATCACTTTTTATTCATGAGTGCCATTGACGCAAACAGCGTATTATAATTCGTAATTAGCGAAACATCCGTTTTCCAACGTATTAATACGTTCGTCAGCAAGATTAGGTGCTCTTGCACGTCAAATTTTAGTTATTATATAATAACGCAATCTCTAGCTTCCTTCGATCTCGTTAACATTTCAGTTTCTTCGTCGCTTGCATTTTTTCGACGATTCGATTTCGCAACGGTCTTGCATCTCATTTTCATTAGCTCATCATGTTTCAGACGTATAATTAATATGGTTTATTTATCGCGTAGTTTTCGTTAAACGAGCGAATCCACTATGAAGTTACTTTTTAACCTGTTAACTAGGGAATTCAGTTTAAAAAATTTCTCGTTTCGCGTGAAATAAAATTAAAATGCGATGCGTGTACTTGTCAAATGTAGGACAAATGCTCCTAGGATATATTTTAATGAAAAACCAAAGCAAAACGAAAGAATTAGTATCATTTCAAGCTTTAAGATGACGTGTATACTCGTCAAACGCAGTTAACTGGTTAAACGGATCGATGTGAATCAGAACTATTTAACCAATTCGATTGCCCAATGATCAGGACAAAATGATAACGAAGTCTATTCGTAATGTGTTATTCAAACAAGACTTCTAGAGAATAATAGCCGATATTTCTTTGATGGCAATTATCAACTGTTACGTTCATGAAATGATTACAAAGGAAATTTAATATTCAAAGCGAAGAAAATCAGAATCGTGCTATCAATGAAATTGCAATTACAAATTAAGATATCGGGATACTTTGCTTGAAATCAGATCGAAGTTTCGTTTCCTTCTTTCGCTTTCCAACACGTTGGCCATCCAATCACTCATTAAATTGCTCGTACAATCGAAGCAATTTTCCTAACGAACCAGAAATCAATTTTTAATACCAGAACAACCGAGCGCTCAATGTGATTAACATGTATTCCTTATAAAAATGGTAACAATAGACTTTTTTGTCGGTTTTTTCATCTATTAATTATCGTATTGAATTAATTAACCAGTCAACCGCGTTCGACGAGTATACACGTTATCTTAACACGCAAAATGGTACTAATTTTTTCAATGATGAATTATTTATTTTTTCAGATGAATATATAATTCTTCTTCGTTTTGTTATAGTTTATCGTTAGAATATATTATGGATGCCTTTGCTCTGCGCTTGACGAGTATACATTTTATTATTTGATTTTATTGCGCGCAAAACGAGAGATTTGTCAAACTAAATTCCGTAGTTAACAGGTTAATAAAATTATTAAGACGATTGAATATATTGTTCATTTGTATTCGTAGGTTGATATTTATTAATTTCATACTGCATACATTTTGTTATAGTCACGAAAAAAAATTCGGCCCATAGAGGGTTAATAGAAGCTATGTACGGAGCGTCCAATTTCGTCGATCTGTTCCAGTTATGGCCCCTTCCCTATTAAATTGAAATTAGCACGCACACGTGTATGTGAGAACGAGCCATTTCCTTAAACGAAGGAAGTGACCAAGTGCCTAACCTTCTCCCCCTCCTCTCAACATGGGTCACAACCTGAATGTAACGTGGAACGTATTCACGTGATTGACGCGTGCTGTGTCTTACATGAAACGCCTCACTTCGGGTGCGTGGCGAATCAATTATACACCACTCATATAGTATGCAATTTTACTTAATCGAGTTTGAAATTTAACTTGCACGCTTTGCTTTATGCGAAAATCTTATGATCACCTACGACCTATAATAAAAAGAATATCGGACTTTTAAAAAATACAGTCTTGTATTTTCTATGAAAAATTGTATGTTCTTAACTATTCGGTAGGCCTAGCGTTGTTCAACATATGTGTCTTATTATGTCACATTGTACGGGTTCAAAGTTCAAGGTTCGAAGTTCAGAAATCTGGTTATGACCATAACCCAGAGCTAACCCGTAATAGGTCATGTTTGATCCATATGTGATTCTTTTCCTAACAATGATCGATAGTTTAAGCTGTGAAATCTATTTTCGAAGAATATACAAATAAACGAAACAGTATGAGTAAATTTAGTGAAATATAGTAATGTTCGATACACATACAAGGCACTTTACATATTTTGCATATACGTTTTTCGGTAAGTATAGTTGTTGCATTTGAATTTACACTTATCGCCGAACAGACTTTTCGAAAAACATGGGACTAAATTGTACAAACTGTAAAATTTTGACATAAAACACAGTAAAATACACCTACACACCTACAGCTTAATTCGAGTTGCATGCAATGTCAGCGAGAAAAAAATTTCAAGTGTAAAGGGTTAAGAAAATCGTAGTAAATTTTTAGTTAACGCAATCTTCAGACGAAGAAGATAAGTCCATCATCTTTTGGATTGTCGTAGGTGTTTGAACCGATGATCGTTTTACTTCTGGCACAACTTATAACGCGACAGACAAAAATGCATATACATACATATATATATATATATATATATATATATATATATATATATATATATATAATTATATATTTATAATATCTTTTTCGTACATATGGCATTTATTTCTTTTCTCAGTAGTTACCTTGATTAGAACTTATCACTAAAACTACCAGACAGGTCTAATTGACCCACTTCAGAATTTTTAGTTCAAAAATATTTAAATTATGAAGGCGTTTTTGCGGGAGATCTTAATTAAATTTGTGCATTTGTACAAATACAGGACAAGGAGACCCTTCGAATCTCAAGAAACGCATTGTTCTAATTTTTATAGAAAGTTGGAAATAAGACATTCTAATTGCTCGGTAGTTTTAGTGTTAATCTTCTACACATGCAAATGCGTGCACTATGTTGCGAAGGTAAAAATAAGCAGCGGTGAAAGCAGCCACGCGATATTCGAGAAAAAGCTGTTCGTTGTTATTGCGCGTGGTTTTCGTTTATATCGTGTCGAAGAATCGGGAAAAAGTCGTGTTTTGACCGGAAAAAAGACATCGCTGAATGGTTGCAGGTATTTTCGTCGGTTTATTTTGCAAACAGAATCGTCTTTCTTCGTTCATAAAACGCCGGCGCTTTCTTATTTTTGCTTTTCAATGAGCGACGCGATTCAGCGACGCCGATCCATTGTTAGGAACCGTTGAACGATATTGTAATGGATGAATGGAAAGTTTGGTGATTCTTAGAACATGATTGAAACACGGCAGTGCCTTTTAAGCAGGCATCAATAATTTATTATCGCAACACATTACCTTTGTAATTTGATTGGGTCATGTAATACAAAATGTCGGATTTTGCGGAAAAAAGGAAATCTCATTTGATGTTCTAAAAGACGCTTTATTTAATCAACATATGCTTTATTCGACTCGATACACTTCTGCCGACGTGCTTTTAATCAATTTATTCCTTCTTTGAAGAATTCTGTATGTTCAAAGTAAATAAATTTCAAAGATATCGTTATAAACTCCTGTTTCGTGTTTACGCGGTTCGTTTTACAAAGAATCACCGAAACGAAATTTTACAAATTAACGCTACACTGTTCTTTCATTCACAGTAGTCTTCCCAAATGATTTGTTTATATTTCTTGCAGTTTCCGCAGCATTATTTCCAAGTTTGAATTCATATAAGAAAATTACACGAATTCTTATCACATGTTTCCAAAAAACGATGCAAGAACTAGTTATTATACACAATTCAGGAAAACTTCTTTGCGAAAAGTTACTTTGATAATCGACAATGAAGCTGTTTAAGGGTTTATATGAAAAACAGAGGAATAAGAGCAACAGGAATACAAACATTGACGAGTAAGAACAATTCGACAGTATTACATGATCAAATGTGGCACAAACGATTCTTAATTTTTCTCTTAGGAAGTAAAATATATATATATATGTTTACAATTTATAAAAGGAAACGGTTTAATTTAAAGCTGAAAATTCGCGACATATGAAGAAAATATAATAATGAATATTCACTGAGTTGTATATTTCTAAGAATGGTTTACCGGAGATTTTTAAGGACAGTTTATAACGTCTTTGGCTAATTCAGTTCAAAGTGTTCATGTATGAAACATCAGAACTAGTTATAATAAAAATAAGTGTATTAAATCTAAAGATAAAGTACTCAGACGGTATAAAACATTGCAAAATACGATGTCATTCGATCAAACGTACTATTATATCGAATAGCTTAAAAATCTTTAAGCGAAACTAGATTTCTGCACGTTAATTTACAGGAACTAGAATAAACATTATTGAAGTCCTTTTCTGTCTGATTTTACATGTAGAAAGAACCTCGTTAGATTTGAAATTTTTATTTGATCAACTTCATTTGAATTTAGAAATCGCCTGATAATAAAATCCGTAATATAATACGGGCGACGAGTGTTAATTAAATTTCCCCTTCCATTTTTAAGGGAATTTATATATTGGCTCTAAAACATTTATGCATATTCATTACATTAATTTCGAGCGACTACGTTCAACAGTGATAGACAGAAACACGGAAAAAAGCTCGTTCTAGTTATTTCTACGCGTGTTTCTATATTTGAAATAGGACAGCGGCGTACTCCCATATGTGGGGTTTAATAACACGCTAATAAATTAAACTTATATTTAGCCACTAAGCGGTAAGTCGCTGTTATAAATAGACCTGGGGCTCGGCTGAGTTCAGTTTGCCAAATTAATTATGTTTTCACGAGGATTACCTCGCGAGACAGATCGTGAGAGCCATTTTTCAGGATTTCAACATTTCTGTTCCATCAACCACATTTCTTCAACGCGTTTGTTTTTTATTTTGAGAATTCTATAACGAACTGCATTACTATATAAATATAGCCAACTTACAGTCGCCATTTTTTTGGTATAATATGTCAAATTTGTATAATACACGCGAAATATTGAAATAGAATAGTTTTGTTCTTTAATTTTTGTGAGAGTTCGCTTTTAAGTTGGATTATAAGAATGTCGCCTATACCTCATCAGGGAACGTTGAAGATTTCTAGTAAAAAACTTTTGAGTGTATTGGGTTATAAATTAATCGCCTTCAGAGGACGTCGATCTTAGATAATTTGCAGAATAAAATATTGTTACATTACTATACATCAAGGGTTTTATCATTTTTTATTGAGTTTTATAATTTAGTACAAGTTTATTTATGTTTCCAAATAACACCCTATAACGTTTACGCAATTATTTCACTTTGATGATTCGACTTAAAAGGTTTTTCAAAGATTTGACTTATATGTAAATGTAAATTTCGATTTGCCGAGGTGGCCCTTTTTTTAAAACGAATTGTACAGGTAAAATACGTACTATTAAATGCGAAACAAATAATTCACGTTGTAGAGTTTCTGTATTTCGAAGTGTTGCGATTTGTATAAATTTTATGTGTTATTGAGGTTTTCGAGCTATAGAGGTTCGAGTTATCAAAGTCCAACGGTATTTGTACGTAATGTAGATGTTGTTGTATTAACATCTTGCTGACCGGTGAATTTGTTTACAAAAAACATCTTTCAACTTTAATATACATACTTCACTCACATATAATATGTTAAAATGATGTAAATGATGTAAATTAATGAATACAATCTAAAATGCCCTTATGAACATCTATATTGTTTCCAGGTATAAATTGATGTAAGTGCAAATACAAAGAAACTAATAAACAACTCGGTCCAGTAAATACGAATATATTCGTGACCGATAGCAAGGTGTTAAACGATGCGATTTACAGCCTAATATATCTACCGATTCCTCGTTGTCGTCGTAATCTCTAATGCTTGATAGTCATACATATGTACATGCTTAAATAAATAGTGTAGCTTATTAACACATTGTTGACCGGTCACGGGTTAACTCGCGGTTATATTTGCATTAGCCATTTCAATTTTTGAAATGCAGGGCAATATAGAATATTGCAAAAGCAAAATATTCAAAGTTACCTAAAAGATATGTCTAAAGTGTCATTTTAATTAATTGTGTATAATAAAATATATTGAAGTTTATTAAGATTGTTTCACTTTCATATTTAATTACGGAATAATAATCGGCGATACCGGCTAGCTTCTGCGTAAAATTGCCGGTGAACAAAGTGTTAATTATTCATTTGCATCAGTGTATCTATATTTACATTTGATTTATGTGGTCGTTATCATCGCAGTGCGTGTATAAGGTGTAGGACCATGTTCAAATTGTCAGCGAATTGCACGATAGGCCTATTAGTGTCATTATCGTATTGATTATCATTATATCGTAATTATAATTATCATTATTACTGTTGTTATTATATTATATTATTATTATATCATTTATTCATTTCTTGGTTTTTATCATTTATAAATTAATAAAGAATGAAATTTAATTTTATATACACCTTCGCAAGTTATTTAGATGCATGTCAATATAGTAAAAGAATGTATAGCGATGAAATATTATTTTTCATACTTTCGTAGGATGAAAATGGGTTTGAATCGTCATAGCCCATATTTAATTTATGGAATGATATTAAATCTATGTCATAATAAACTTCTACGAGGTGAACGTATTATTTTTTCGTATGTACCTCGCAATCTCGGATTTTCATTGAAAATAATTTACCGATCAAACATTCTCGCAATGAATACGATTAGCATCGCAAATAATCATTGATGTCAGAGATTGTTGCCGCGTAAATAGCTCACTGAACTGGATTTCATCGAATTCACGATTCAGCCACGAATTTCATGGGTGATTTATTAACCAGATAACTGCGTTCGACGAGTATACATGTCATCTTAAAATCAAAATGATACTAATTTTTTCAACGATCAATTATTTATTTTTTGAATAAACATGCAATTCATTTCGTTTTGCTTTAGCTTTTCATTAGAATATATTATAGGTCCGTTTACCCTGCGTTAGGCGAGAATACGCTTTATTATTTGATTTCATTGCGAGCATTATCAGAGATTTTTCAAATTGAATTCACACAGTCAATAAGTTAAGAGACTCGTGATATCTCATGGCTGCGATCGGGTAATGGGAACCATATTTGTGTGCATCATAATAATAAAAAATAGACTGATCTTCAGGAACATTTGTTTTAAAGGAAACGATCGAACACCTAAGTTCTAATCTCCATGGAATATATAATATATAAGAGCTGTTATTTTGAAAGTAGCTTAAGTCCATTTTTAAACAAAATCAAATTAATCGTTACAATAGTTACAATTCTACATAATCTTTTTATTCTTTAATAGTTCTTTTATGTTTGTTAAGTGGTCTTAAGCTACTTTCAAAATAAACGGTTTTCTATATTTAATCTAGAATTCCACATATTCTATTCTCTGTATAGGTTATTGATTATATAATATTATAAAAATGTACTGGTATTTAAGGTATTATACTGTGAAAAAACACAAAACAAATTGCATCTTTGAATCGGTTAGCGGTCCTTTAAGGCGACAGAACGCAACGCTTCCTGAATTCAGCTCGGCTACGAAGGATATCGTTCGGTGTCGATCAACTTGAACTTTTTCGACGCGTCTAGAATTCGCTAACCCGGATACGGCGCTATTGTACGAGAGTATCGCACTCTCAAAATCTTGGTTAGGATCTTGCCGGTTCACGGTTCCCGGAAACCGGTCGCTGAACGACGCCGATGGTTACTTTTTTGCGACGTGACTCTGTTTTTCGCCTTTCGGGATTAAGACAAGCTGCGGGACCAACGAATTTCGACTTACTGCAAGTTCCTGGAATATTTCTTCGTCCGACGAGGAAAATGTTTGACTACAGTCTGACCGCTGAAAGACTGGCATTGGGAATATTGCATATACTCGGTGTGTATACGAATTATGAGATTTTGATGTGTAAGATAAATTTAGCAATAACTAATTATGTAGTTACGGCTTTAAAGACGTCACATTCATATTAAAAATATAAATGTACATGTAAATGTAAATGCAAATGTAAAAGTAAATGCACATCCAAATGCAAATGCAAATGCAAATGCAAATGCAAATGCAAATGCAAATGTAAATGCAAATGCAAATGCAAATACAAATACAAATACAAATACAAATATAAATATAAATATTTAACATTGAGCATCTACATTTGTATAACTTTACTGGGTTACTTATTGGTGTATTCACTTTATACTATATTTGAAAAGTTTGCCTAGTATACATTTTTAGATATTAATTTATAGAAAGTGGAAGGAGATGAATATTTGTTCTTTCGATTAAATGTCGTATTGGATCTGAATTAAAATAAAAACTTTATTGAATTATATTAAATTTATTATTACATCGATTTTGAAATATCGAGATTAAAACGAACTCATAATATCTGATTCCACTGGGGATGTTTATAATAACTATTGATGTACAGAAGGCAACAGAACATCAAATTTAATTAATAGATCGTTGATCTCTATGCAAATTTCAATTTTTTAGAATAGATTTTTTAAGAATATCATTAATGTTCATTGATGTAATACATTGTCTGATTAATCAACTTTTCAATTTTTGTCTTACCTTTTTTTTCGGTTTCCACCAAGAAAAATGTATCATTCAACTTGTTTATCTTTCTTTTGCATCAAGTTACATGACTGGCTATGATAGGAATAGGTACTATATACAAGGTACCGGTTACGGTTAGCATTAAGAAATTCGACGTACGAATTTAAAACACAACATTTTAGCTTCATAGCATGGGCAGAAATTTCAAAGTTCAAACTCGAGTTTGAAATTTCAAATAAAATACGAGGTTCGAAGTAGGAAGTTTAGTTTCTTATTCAAATGTCACGGTGAATTTGAATAAACGGTTATTTTGTATTTCACACGTAGAATTCGACTTGAAACGTAGCAGATATTTCGATGGAAAAAAAATGAACAAAGGAAAAGATAATCAATATCCGAATAAGCGAGAAACGAACAAGTTTATTTCAGTGTTTATTCCTGTCCCTGCATCTCAATCGGGGAATTCCGTTAAAAGCGACGAACAACAAGCCGTCAGTTTATGTTGTCGTTTCCCTTTGACATTAATTAAATGTTAAATTAACACAACCCAGTCTTAATGATTTTTCCAGAAACAAAACAACGGTTCATCCTGCCGCTCGTCGTTTTCGCTGCACCTTTCTCCAATGCTGACATCACCGTTTCGCTCGTAGAAAAAAAATCTCTAAGAAACCTCGAAGATATGCTTTCCTTGAAGCGTACTTCCCTGTGTCGCTCAATTTTTATCCCGAATTCCATTGGTCCCGAAAGAATTACATTAACGCCTTGCCTTACGATTTATTTCTCAACTATGATCGATACAACTACTTTACTATTAATAATTTATTGAAAATAATAAGATTCTAGGCATATTCCGTGTCTATGTATGATATGAAGTATAATGATTGATAACAAAAGAATAATATTTAATTCGGTAATATTTATGTTTATCATCAAGGGGTTAACGTTAGAACTATCAAACAGGTCAAAATGACCCATTCCTGATTTCTTCCTTTCACAATTATTGAATAGATAACTCGATTCTCTGAGAAATTACCAAAAAAATTGGTTCAGTAATATGCAAATGTGATTGTAAACTAATAGAAATCTTAATAGATGCACTGTTGGAATTTCTGTAGGAAAATTTTAAAAAGTAGATTTGACTGCTCAGTAGTTCTAGTGTCAAATTTTCAAAAAAAGACTTGTGTTATTGTAAACGCATTAATCAACGATTGGTCATGTGCAAACAAACGAAAGAATGTTTAACAAACCGTTTCCTTGATAAGATGAGAAGGTATGATCATCCGATAATGGCTTTAGCAGTGTCAACTACGATCGCTATTGATTGATGGTCAATCTAGACGAACGCGCAGACGGTTGCGCCGTGATGCACTTCGCGCTGGAATTTGCACTGTCAGTTACATCATTCGTACAAACACGGTATTAACGTACAATGCACCGGACGCGCAACTTTATTCCACGTGAAGCAAACGTGCGGTTTTTAATCGTGTGCAGTAAAACTGTCAGAGTATCGAGGTGCCTCTTCTGCCCGAGTGCTCGACAAATAAATGAAATGCGCTGAATTAAAAGAAGAATGGAATTAAACAAAGAAGATTAAAGCGAGCAATAATTATTTGTCAAACAATTGCGAATCAAACGTCAAAGATAATAAAAACGATACCTTGAAAAAGGTTCGAATAAATATTAATTCCAAAACGATTTGCTTTTTTCTTTTTAGACGTCGAGAGATTTTTCTTTCGATCTTTTTTATTTATGAAACGAATGATTGAATACCGCTTTGTTTTTTATTAAAATACAAAATCGAAAAATTGCATTAATTATTTAACGAGACAAGATATCTCTTTTACATTTTTATTTCAATTAGCAATAGCGATCTCTTCGTGGTCGATAAATCAAACTCGTTATTTCTTAATCTTCTTCCTTCCATTAATCATAATTTTCACCTTTTACAGGGCTGATATAATTTGTCGCGTCGCAATATGACTCCGATACCTACAGCGATTCGTCTTTTTTCACGGGTTTTATCGGCTACGTTTTTGCGTTAATTAATATAATTACAGTTGAGCGTGGTGTAAGACCGGTTTCATGCAGTTTCCATTCGAACTGCGACACAAAAAATATTCCGATCGATTGGACAACCGTGGAATGATAAAACGACCTCTCATGACTCCGTGATTCACGTGATATCTTATGTCATCCTTCTTCTTGCTTTTTTTAAGGGTATTTTATGCGACGCACGACGCCCAAGTGATCCTTGCCGGCCGGGTCACAAGTTGCGACTGAGAAATCGACGATATCCCTGTATCTTTCTCGAGCAATCGTCTGAAAGCGTACAGCAAGGTTCATTAAGCCCTAGCAAGTTAATTTCGTCTTGTGAAATGTTGTCTTAAACGTAGACATTTTAATATCGCCGAAAAAAACAATTCTGAGCGCAGTGAGTGTTTATATTTACACGATGAATTCTTTTTTTCCTAGATTTTTCGAAATTATTTTTTAAAAGAAACGATAATCGAAAAGGAATGTTATTTTTCCTGTTCAGAGAAAGAGGTTGTAAACAAAATTAAATTAAGTATGAATAACAATAAGTAAAGTACGTCTCTGAATATAAAAGATTTATAATGCGAACGATTATAGATTTCGATTCGATTCTTCGCCTTGTTGTTGGTAAACATTCGTTCCATTGAAGCTGTTCAATTGGCGCAGTTCGCAGAATACTATCGCCATCAGACAAAATCGATATTATAAACTGTAGTACAATCATCTATAATCAAGTGTCGAATTTTACAATTATGTAGGTATCAGGTTACTGATATTCAAGCGTTTATTTAATTGCAATGCAGTCGAAGATGTGGAATATAATATAATAAATATCGTCCCAATTTCTATTAAAAACGATATTGTTCTTTACAAATTTTTTTTCACCTAACTGTCTCAAAGAATGTCTGATTATCTTATAAAATATTCAGTAGAACATATGTCACTTGAATGATTTCAAAATCAAATACCATGTCGTTCATATTGGTCAAAATTCATTTCGATAGCAGCAATTCACACTTATTTCCCTTTTTTAATTCAACGCGACTAAAAATAGATCTTTCTTTCCAATTAATTATATAGAGAGAGGGAGAAATACATAAAGTAATTCAGTACTATCTAGTATTTAATATTCATAGGTATTTGATATTAATAAATTTAATATTATTTTTATTAAATTTATTATTATTATTATTTTATTATTAATGTTAATAAATATTTCATAACATACAATACAGTCTAATTAAGGATGAAAGAAACTTTCATACAATCAAATTCACAAATTAATTCAACAATTACTAAATTTGTAATTACTTATGTTAAATATAATTACAACATTATGGATATGCATGCAAGATAAAATTTCCTTGTCGTAATCTATAAAAACTACAGTTCAACAAAAGTTCATTCACTTTCCCTGTGAACAATGTGAACACACGTGTTACCATTAATAATAAAAATATTATTAATACATTGCGTACTGGTAACGAGAAACCTCGTTTCTATATAAAGACTCTTAGCTATGCAACTTTGCTAATTACCACAGCATTTAAAAAAATATTAAATTTGATTCGAATTGATTATTTATTTAAAATATATTACATAACGTTACGATGTCTGAATTTTTGTATGTATAGTGATATAAGTTGATCTCACTAAAAATTGCCATCTGCACAGTTCAGTTTTCTGAAAGTTAGCCGGTACGCAATGTGTTAAATCGTATTTCACGTGTTGTCATATTTATGGTATTCATACTTAATAATTACTAATTACAAGAAGCTTAATAATTACAAGCTTCATTCGATCGGTTGTTTTACCGTGGACTCTGTAAGTATTAGTCGAAGTTTTATTATCCTGGATTATTTTTAGAAACCATTTAGAAGTATTCCATGTGGCTCGGGCGTAATATCTTTGAACGTCGTAATACTTGATCGGCTACGGTTCACATTGGCTATCTGCGTGGAAAAGAAAAGCCCGAGACCGTTATCACGTGAGACGGCCGATTATTTCACGAACACGTCGCGATCACGCGGCTGCTTCCGCGCGAAAGATCTGCCGCGACATCGGTTTCGGACAATTTAAGAAAAACGAACTCGCTCTGCTCTCGTTCTCCTTTCACGATCCTATTGACACTGCATGGTTTCTGCGCGATTTATTGTTTCAGATAAGACCGAACACCGAAATCACGAGAAAACACAGAATTTTCCTCTTAATACAATCGTATCATATGAACAGCTGTATTCGCATCAAGTTTCTTCACCATATAAATCATACTATCATAAGTATATAAATCATATACACTTAATCCCCGATTTACACGGTATTTGCATTCCACTTTAACACTAAAACTATCAGACGGGTGAAAATGATCCATTCCTGATTTCTCTTTTTTAGAATTATTAAACAGATGATAGATGTTTCTCTGAGCAATTGTTAAAGAAATCGATTTAGAAATGCGCAAACTGAATTATAAATCAATTAAAGTTTCAATAGATGTACTCCTGGAATTTTTATAGAGGAATTTCAAAAGGTTGATGTAGCTGTTCGGTAGTTTTAATGTTAACATGGTCAGGCTAGAAAATTACATTAACTTCTTTTTTTGGAATATTAGAACCACCAAATATATATTAAAAGAACAGATCCTTTTCAAAAAGTCTTTAATAAAAGGGAAGTTAAAAACGGAAAACAGATAGAAAGAAAAAGAACTGAAAGAAAAATATAAAAAGAAAAAATACTGTTTCATATAGGTTATGTATATTTCTTTTCAATGTAAATTGTGAACTCGAATTGCACGCTTTTGCAGGGTTAAGTGTAATTATATATAAATCATAAAATCATAT
Organism: Nomia melanderi; assembly: GCF_051020985.1. Lineage (NCBI taxonomy): Eukaryota > Metazoa > Arthropoda > Insecta > Hymenoptera > Halictidae > Nomia > Nomia melanderi. The sequence goes on from NC_135009.1 coordinate 4,811,730, forward strand.
ATGAATAATATAAATTATATAAATCATATAGTCATATATAAATCACATATAATCATATATAAATCATATTGTAATCAGATAGAAATGTTTACTGGCTGATTCTATGTGATTATTAACAAATTTCATGAAGTTGCTAACTACGCTACTCCAGTACTAGGCTACTTAAAACAGGTTTCACTAAAACTTGTGAGGGTATTTAAACATGATGCAAATAGCTTAACACTAGAACTATCGTGCTTATCAAAGTGACGGGTCTCAGTTTTCTCATTTCGCAATTATTGTATTCTTTTTTTTTATTTTATTTCTCTGGGTGGTTGCGTATATTGTCATGAGTGTAAATACAGCTTTAATATTGTATACTTATTGTATAGTTATATATTAAATACACTTCTAATATATTCTAACGAAAAACTAAAGCAAAACGAAAAAGAATTACATGTTTGCCTAAAAAAATAAATAGTCTATCGTTGAAAAAGTTAGTACCATTTAGAGTTTTAAGATGACGTGTATACTCGTTAAACGCAGCTAACTGGTTAATTAGTCAATATTGCTAAATATATATGGCAGCTATACGAAAAGGTGCTTTTTAAGTCTTTCTTATTTTCCTGGGGTGTCTAATAGTTTAACAGCTAGGTAGTTCGGGTGATTTTTCAGTGCTACTGACATATTAGTATCTAAAAAATGCTAAATATTCAAAACAATTTTAAAAATAATTAGTTTTACTTGAATACTATAATAAATATTTGAAAAAAACGAAAAAAATACATTGTTACAATTTTTATAAGGATTACATATTAATCTTACTGAACGCTCGATAGTTCCATTGTTAACGCGAACGCTACCAACGTCACATATTTGTATCGGCAGCCATCCTATTTTGCATAGAGAAAATGAAACTAATTCTGTGGATATTGTTACTTGTAATTATAAGATACGGCATTATATTTAAGAATCCAACGACTCCTTTTAGTTTCATTTTTTCAATATTTTCTTTAGAAGATTTTGTTGGATTGAATGGACTGTTACAATTGAGAAGATTGTCAATGAAACAAATGTTGGTAGCACTCTTTATTTAGAGTATACTCAGATTTTATTTTAACCACAAATTATTATCCCGAATCATTTCGGGATAATTATTACAGAGATTTTGATGCCTTCATTTATTCCATATTATGGTTGATTGACTTTAGTCGTGAATATATTTTTCGTAATACACTCAAATAATAAAAAGTACGAATGAAGAATTTGTCATAGTTTCGGTTACATTTTGGAAATTAATTCATAAGGCAAGCGATTAAAGTTCGTTCGATAAAAGTAAAAGAAAGATTAAATTCACATAATTTTTCATGATTAAAGTATATGTGTAGATGAAGTACTAATAATTCCAAAATTTGACTCAAAATTAGTCTGTCTCGTAAAAGTTCAAAGACATTCTATCGTAGAATTTTTTACAGAATTTTTTTTTATTTAATACTAATTGAAATTGAATGTATTATAGCAGTTGTGAACTTTTAATATTAATCAACTAACAGAAATAATTTAATTATTTCTGTCGCCATTAAACATTTATTACCATTATTTCAAAAGTGGTATAACTTCTACATATTTTATACTGTTTCGTAATTATCCTGTGGATCTCTGTATAATTTATTTAAAGCTCTTAGTTAGCAGGAAGTGCGGCTGGATGTATTTATGTATTCGTGGTGAATACAGTGACCTATTTTCCCTTTATCCATAGATACGTCTAATTATTGGAAAGCATTCATACTCTTGCAATAATTCATTCTTTCTCCATGTAAACGAACCCTTTTGTTAGGTCCTCTCTATTCTGTTTCAGCGTTTCATCGAGTCGGTGAATCGCTAAATCCTTTCGAGTGATCCTTACCTTTTAAAATCAATTGAATAATAATGACTGCCGATCTATAAAACTTGCCTCTAAGTGAAAGGATGTCAACTGTATATACGAAGGAAGTCATCGTATAAAAACAGAACTCTTCTGATGCTTTGAACCGATATTATATTATAATTACATTGCATATGCATAAAGCTGTGTATATAAATTATTGAATTAACATTTAGAAGAACGTTGAACAATATAATAATATTCTTTAAATGTAGAGCTAAAAATGAAACAAAAATGGAATATGATTTTTTCGAAATAATTAGAATATGTGACAACTCTCTTCACCTGTTTACATTACTTACAAATATAAGAATGTGAAAACTAACAACGTGTTAAAAAAATAATGTCTTAAATTAATACTTGAGAATATTACTAAACTTTATAATAACCCCAATAACTTTATGCTCCATAGTTCTTTTGTTCCTTTTTATATTTTGACAGTTTTCTCTTTCTTTTTAAATGGACTTGTGCCACTTTCAAAATGAACGGCTCAATATGTAACACGAGTATGTATGCCAAATGCACGCGTTATTAAAGGCAAATAAAATGTAGTTAATACCCATTGTATTGGTTATATATTTTAGTAGTATTCGATAAACCTTATCAGAATAAAAGACAACAATCACACATATATATTTCCATTGTCTCAATCTAACATCAAATTTATCACGGAACAAAAGAATCCAAATAGTTTTCGTAGGCACTGTACGCGCCATATTTCACATTGATAAGAGACCACTATCCGGCCGCATGATGAAATTTTGCGGATGCTCACGGACTCTGGTTCATGTGCTCGTCCCGATATACGAGGGATATTTCAATGGAGATAGGTCAGAAGATGGCGGCAGACGAATGTGGAAACTTCCATCTGTTCTCCGTAAATCGATCATGCCAGTGCTTCGGATCTCCTAACCTTCATATGCGTGACCTCTCCGTAAAGACGATTTCAGTCACGAGGTTTCCGGTACGACGGTTACTTTTTCTATTTACATCCATTTTCGCTCGTCGGCCCCGCGCCAGACGCATTGTCCTTTCTTGATTGCGCGTTCCGCACAGCGCCAGTGTTTCGCTGAACTTTGATCCCCTCCTTTGTTAGCTGCCATCAACGTGGATCTTGACTAAAAGTCATGGAAATGTTTATTTATTCAACTTGAAAATTAACACTAAAACTACCGGGCGGAACAAATTGACTCATTTTCGAATTTTTATTTTCCAAATATCGAAATTATGAAGGCGTTTTTGCGAAAGATCTTAAATAAAATCTTCGTATTTGTATAGATACAAGACTAGGAGACCGTTCGAATCTCACAAAACGTATTGCTGTAATTTTTATAAGGAATTGGAAATATATCGCTCTATCTGCTTTCGTATTTACGTATTATACGGGCTACCATTGTTTCTAAGAAATTAAGTAATAATAATGTGTTGTAAGATTAAATAAATACTAACCCAGAGCTAATCTAAATAACTGACTAGCTAGACCTTCGTATTTTTAGTGTTACATAACTTTGTACACAGTAAAATAATATATACATTACCAAGTGAAAGAAAGTGTCCTTGGGAGATAATATTATTAAAAAAATTTGTTGTTTAGACTATTTTATAAAATTTATAATTATTTTAAAGAAATGAATCTTTAATGTTGTTCATTACATTAAGTCCAAAAAACCAATCTGATTTACATCGTGCTTGAGATTATTTTAATCACAACAATCTTAACAATTAACTGGCATTACGTTTGAGAAAGTAAAACCGACATTAAGGAAATTGATATTTCCTTTATTACATGTTTATATTTGGCGCGTGTGGCATCGCTTTGGAGTTTCGCATCTCGAACCTCGATCTCCTGACCCTTATTTGTATCTCACTTTGTCGTATTCTGTTTCATTTGAGATCTTTATTTACGCGAATCAGCCAATAACAGAAGCAGCCGAAATTGAGATGTTAACGTTCATCATGAGTGGACGTAACCCCTTGCCGCACTTGCCCCTTCAATTCGAGAGACAAGTTTCCAAATCTTGTTGGAGAACAGTGTATGTATATACATACTTCCGTCCGTTCGCATCGTAGCGTTTATCCTTCACCCAAACAATGAATTCTTAATAATCGATATCAATTATTTCTACTTGTAACACTGACGTTTTAGTAACGTACTTGTTTATAAGTGATATAATCGATAACCATCGACGTATTTCCGCAAAAGAATGCTTTTTTCTGATATAACAGACGCTGCACTGCCTCGTTAAGTGCTATACAAATTCGCCGCTTGCTTCGTATAAATCATTAACGGTTCTAATCGCGACATCTGATCGCCTTCGTAACGGGTTAATGTTGTAATTATTGGCATCGTTCGGAAACGCTGTGACCAGGCGATATGACGTTTGGTTTACGATTGGAAATTTTTAGCTTTCGGGAAATGTCTCGTTTTTAGAGTGAAACCTGATAACGAAAGCGACATTGCAAACACGACGGGAATTAGCTTGTTAGCCTTTTAAATTTCGAACATTACGAGTGGACTGCGGATTTGTATGCATTCATGGGAAATTTCAAAATGCAAATTTGCATTCAATGCACCCAATACAAGAAAATATATGAAATATTTAAAGTACAGTGCTCGTAGCCAAGAAAATCCATTTTCTGTTCTAATTCTGTTTATCTAATTGTATTTTTAAAAATTCGAATTTGCATCAAGATCCGCTGTTTAATTATGAATTTCGGATGTTATGCGCGTGAAAATGGTAATTAATGTACATATATAAGTTGGTCAAAATGTTACGTAATTCTTCTGTTTTCAGCGAGTCACCTCTGTTATGATAGACGAATAAAATGGTTGCATCGAAAAGTGATAGAAAATTGTCCGGCAAGATGTATAATATGCAATTCGGCGAAAGTTAATTTAATCAAGAGTAACTTCTTTTTAAATTTCCATGAAAAATACATAAGAAACATGATTTTCTCTCTATCCTGTTGATTTATCTTTTATAATACAAAGTTCAGTAAAATGTAATTGAATTAGTTGGTGAAAACAGAACCTACCTTTTTAATTAGGTCATTCCATAAGTCGTTTTTTCATGTTAACTTCTAGTGTACAAAATTTATTCTTATGTCCTTTTTTACGTATTCATCATCGTCGTGTATGACCTAATACTCTGCTATGCAATATGTAATTGCAATAGTTACGTAGAATAGAAATACTTGCCTCCTAATCAGTACATCGTATCGTTAAGATATAATGCTGTTATCTAGGTAAAAGGACGTCGTAACATCGTGTAGATATAAAGCGACTCTAGTTATGTCATAGGACACGAATCGTATACCCCAGCACGCAAGGTCACTGGGAAATTCATTGGATTAAGATCTCAAGGATCGATGGACGTCCCTCGGTCACTTTAGCGACGACGATAAACACCTGAGTCCCGACAGTATTGCGCATATTTGATTTTATTTGATTTTATTTATTTATTATAAAATATTAGGTATATTATATTATATTATTTTATATTGTATTATATATTATGTTAAATTTGATACATATTATATTATATTACGTTTAAATATTACATTTTATTTTATTCATATACCCATATGAATCAACTCACGTAACATTTAGATTTAATATTCATACCACATTTATCAAATATACACTTTCCTATAAAATGTTTGTCATATTCAATTTGTGTATTATTGTTAATTGTTTCTACAATTTTTCACGATATTTTCATATTGTGCAAATTGCTTTTACTTTGTGTCTTTACATTGTTCAAATAATACATTTTTTAAGTAACCAGAAACAGAACACCTAAATGGTGTTTATGGACAACAAAATTTTTAATTGTTAATCATAAATTAGTATTTTTAGTTTTGCATAGCTCTGTATTTACACGGTACAAATAACTCCTGGAACCCATGCATCATAAGGTGAAAGAATATGTCCTTAGAAGATTATATTATTGAAAAATATAAACGTGATAGGACAATTAGATTATTCCTTGACATCAATTTCGAGTTGATTTGAAATTTAAGAATATTTTTTCCTCTAGTTATTTATTTTACAATCCTCAGGTCAAGATATTTATAATAAGTAGGTTCTGGGTGCTTATACACTTTTTGTGTACACAGTTACATAAAATTACAAATGATTTAAGGAAGTTTAGTAAAGTTAAATAAGCTTTTTATCTGCGGATAGTTATTTATTGTTTCAATTGTAAATTCATTTTTTATACAACATTTTCACTGAAAAATCCATTTATAAAATTTAGATAGATAAATTGTTAGAAATCTTCGTAATAAATTTAATAACAAATTAGACAAACCTTTAGACGAATCCAGTTTTCAAGAAAAATGGTACATACCCAAATATTCATAAATTAAAAATTACAAACCTAAAACTTTAACCTAATCGAACATCGTTTCATTTAATACTAAACGTATCGGCACTTGCCCATTCCGACCAGTCAAATAACTGGTTACAAAATGAAGGTAAACAAACAAATTAGACAATAAATTTTTCTTAGCGGTAACAGGAACAATGGAAAAAACAAAAATTGAAAAACTAATTAATCGGACAATATAGGAATTGATAAGAAGTTAATTGAACGAAAGGAGACGCAGAATTTTATAACAGTGTTAATTCTCAATTCCTCAAAATCGTTCACTAAGGAGGCGTTGGTATCCTTGATTCATCAATAAATCCGTGGATTTACGGGAAGTACTTCAGACTGGTCATCAGTGCGACGCCTAGTGCTGATTACAGTTGTATAAACTATTTGTTTGCACATATTAACATGTACTTCGTAAAACATGAAATTTGCACGGGAATGAAATGACGAAAATGAAAAAAAAAAAGAATTGAACCTAAGGTATGCGGCTTAACAGTGCGTTCGTTGCTGTAGACAATAGACGATTTAAATTCTAATCGGGTATTCGTCGGGGAGGCAGACGAGAAACCTTGCCCGTCGCTCGTCTAGCGAGCGGCCAGTTCTTTTTTCTCCTCGCGGTAAACAAATGTAAAAAAGTCCATCGACACCGTGCGCGTTGTGCGGTTCCACAAGACATCTTCGTGCATTATCATCGTCGCTTGTTAATTCAATAATCTTTAATCGAGTTAACCGAGTTCTGCTCGGCTAGGAAAATCATTTCAAGGTTCCGGCTTATTGGCTAGATCGCCAGACGGCCAGGCTGCGTACCGCATATCGCACAGGAAAGCAATGAGCACGACTCGAATTGCACTGATTACGCGATTGACCCGCTACATGGTCACTTTCTGTTGGTCTCGAAGAAAATTTCGAGTCATTGACGATTAAAGGGTTTTTCAAAAACACTATGTGATTTGTAAAATTGGACAAATTTTATTTCTTATTATCGTGTGGTATACCATTGCAGCGCAATTTTCCTTTTTGTAAATGGTTGTTATTAATAGCTGTTAATACTGGAAGACGACCTGATTGTGACGACACAGTGCAGTCAACGTAAGGTTGGGTAACTTTTTTCTTTCTCCTGAAAAATTCGCAGTGTGGTATACTTACATAATATTTTTTCTATATGTATTCTTCAATTCTTAACACTTTGACACGTTGATCGCTGAATCAATACGAGTTATGGAATAATGAAGTTTGTGAACTTTCAAATTTTGAAATAATGGTATTTACGAATTTTCGAATTTTCGAATAATGAAATTTATAAATTTTTAAGTAATGATACTTACAAATTTTTATCTTTTCAAGATTTTCACGATTTTCAAGATTTTCAAAATTTTCAAGATATAATTTTAACAAATATATGTATAATTTCTGTTTCTATAAATCAGTCTATAAAACTGTAAATTCACTTACACGTTCACAATGTATTTCCATCATCTAAAAGAACATAATATTACACACCGTTCATTATGAAACATTATTATAAACATTTTAATAATTATCCACCGTTGTACTAAAACCACAAAAGAATAGAATTTGTGGCATCATTGAGTCATTGATTAATGATTCATCAAACTGTTTATGGTTAAATTTTACTTATCATCGTTATAAAAAGGTCTCTTACATTAAATAGCGCATTGACAAGCAAAAGTTTCGCGCGATGCGTCATTTCAACGCATCTTAAAAGTGTGCTACACGTGACCACGAGAAATGAGAGCTAAACTGTGGGCTCGAATGTGCAATTAACAATTTCATGAAATCAAAGCCCTCGCGTCCGTTGGTAAAAATGCAAATTCTTCGTCCTCGTCGCAGAGCGTCGGCGATTTCACTCACTATACTTCAAGTTCAAGGAGGACGGGAACTCACAGCGCGTAATGGGGTTCCCGTGTTCATCGTGCGACAGATTACATCATCGGTTAACACTTATTCGTAAGACTGTTAGAATATTTCTTATCCCAGCGAACGTCTTCGACTCGGCGAGCAGTGTTTTACGCGTTCGGCTGACATTTGTCGTATGCTCGATTTTATTACTAGCAACCGATGACGCAAGAGCAAACAAAGGATTAAATCGATAAACAATAATCGTAAAACTTTTCATTTAACGAAAGTAAATACAGGATGCGTTTCGAGAGATTACTTTTTATTGTTGCGAGGTGAACGTGCGAAAGGATTTGTATAATTAAATATGGGATTCGAAAGTGCCCTTGGACTGGATTAAATCCTTGCCAAGAAACGACACGTTGTCTACCAAGATTCAACCCTTTACTTTGACTGGTAGGGTAGTTGCAAAGAAAATTCGGATTATCGATTTTACTTTTGTTTCGTTTGTTCTAATTATTTTCATTTGTTTTATGTACTTTATACGTTGATTTTATTTTTTTCATTATTTTACTCTATTTTGGCCTGTGCAAACATTCTAAAAAATAAATTGTTGACATCGGTATATGCATTGGATAGTTTTTATTTCCATTTTTTTAGGTGAAAATGAAGAATAAATAATAAAATGTGTGTGTGTGGGTGGTTTAAAAAAGTTAAAGTAGGTTGAAAATTTAGAAAGATTTTTAATAATAAAAACTTTTTTTTTGCTTTGAAAATGACCACTTACAATATCTTACAATAATGATATATTTGATCATAGATATTGTTTTTAAGCTTCGCCAGACATTTTGTGGGTAAGATGTTTTATAATTAAAATAACCAATTTTTCAGCGTTTCCTATCTACATTAAAAATTTTTATATTCATTGCACGTGCTGTTTACCTTCTGTGGCAAACATGCTCAAGGCAAGATGGGAGGAGGAATAGGTCAATGCCTTGAGAATTTTAGAATTCTTAGTTTAGATAGATTTAAGGCTCAAGTCCGGAAATATTAGACGGAAGTAAACTAAGGTCCATTTCAGAGTTCTCTTAAGTGTTTGTAAACACAGAATATATTAAGAGGACTGGATTATTTCTAATAGTTGAATTTAACTTGTAAATTTGTTTTAATGTGGATTGAAAACATGGACCACTAGATATGAAGTTGTCCTAAATGAAGAAGGGAGTTATATTTTAGATGAATATTTAAAAATTTATTATAGTGCAGTTTCAGTGATACTATTTTACTCGAGACTTATATACAACACATTTCAACAAATGTTTTCGTGCTCAAACGTTATCACTATAAATATATTTTATATATGCAGTTTCTACTAATCTTAAAAAAAAGAATAAAATAGAAATTTTTTAAATAACATGGAATATCATTATTTTTTATTCTGTTTCACTTCGAATTCTCGATATTTGATTAGAAATATTATGAATTTGTATAAATTTTACGTAAGAAACGTGACTCCATTTTTCTCCTAATTATCGTTCATTACAGTATACATTGTGAGCACAATATATTTGCAACAGGAGAAGGAACGTGTTCCCAGGAAACATTCCGTTCAGTTAACAGAACATCTCGATATTAAAATATTTGTGTAGGTGTTCGTCGCATGTGGAAAATTCCATTGTATTCATGAAATAATCCTTTCGCGAAAGAGTGCGTCCAATCCTCGTGCATTGTTTAAATAACCGATACTTTCATATTCCCTGATTTATCTCCACATAATATCGCAACTTAATTAATTCATTGCACTACTCGTTCAATGTCTACGTTTATTTTAAAGTATTAGAATTAATAATTTGTGTTTGTGTTATTTCTATAGTATCTCTTTTATTTCTATTACAAATCATAATAGAAAAATAATATTTAATTTTCATTTGAAAGAATAAGGTGATGTTTGTATATGTTAATTCGTATTTGAAATCTTTGCCGCGAGTCTGAGTCGATACTGTAGAGCAAAGGGTTAAATACAGTGAAATCATCGTCGAATTAATGATTTTTTACGTATTCCTCATCAAATCGAAGTACGTGTATGTCGTTTCTTGAACCACATCGCAACGCGTCTCGACAACATCATAAATCAATTCCGCGGCGTTTATTATCTGTTACAAAATATTCCATCACCTTTTTTTCTTTGTCTATTTACGACTAGGATTGATTGTACTTGTAACATACCTGTTCGACGATATATTACTTCTATCGAAAAATACTGTATATTCGAACCTTGAAATAGCGATGGTGTCGAAATTGTAATCGTTCACACGAATAAAACCAGTTCTAAGAATAGGAGGTAATTAACATTTTTGAAATTCTATAGACAGTATAAACATTTCATTATACACCTTGTTCTATTATGGTACAACTAAATACAATTATTCTATACGAAAAATTAAATAGGAAATGTAACTGGCTCAGTATAATGGCGGTCTTACTAGTATTTCTGAGTTTCCGAAAAAAAGCTTCTATGAAATGTTCTTGAATCAATGAAATACTAATAATCCAATGTTATTAATAATATTAATTATTATTGATTATTTGTATTAGTAGATAATTTTAATATTAGTATCTATTTAATCCAAGAACATTTTGCGGAAGCATTTTTTCCTCAAGTATTCAGAAATAGCAGTTAAACCACTGTTATTCAATCACTCGTTCAGAATAACATTTTTCCTTATGATACTTCGTCATTGAGATAATATATTTCAACATCTGCAAAATCTTTATTTAGTAAGAATAACCTAGTGTGTCTATTCATAATTTACCATTTCCACTTTTGGCAAGCATCAATTATAAACTTGCGAAGTCAGTTATCTCAGGAATTAAGTATCTTATAAGCAAATTGAAAAGATTCTCTCTTTATAGTGATACCTTTATATTCCGGAAACACTTTGTATGCCTCGATTAAAATGCAAAATCAGATTTTTTGAGATTGTAATAAGTTCTACGTATTAGCATACGCTAACTTTATGTCGTCTTAGCTGTACAGGTTTTCAAAATTGTGTCGCAGTTCGAAAAAAAATGAACTTCGGTGAAAAAAATTAATTGGAAACGATGAATAAACTTTTTCCCTGGAAGATTCCCTTCTCGAGACAATCGATTTCGAAAGTTGCAAAAGTGTCAGTATTTACGAGAGGTAGAAACGGCAAAGCCCTGAACTAACGTGTTATTTTTGACGGATAGAACGTGCATCAGACAAAGTTTCAGATCTTCACGTGAACCATGCAATTTTCCAGAAACTTTGTCTTTCACGACTGTGATGGCTTCCAGAAATTTCATCTTCTTTTTTTATAAGACTCAACACTGCTCGAAAGTTTCGTGATGTTTAAGCTTCACCGCCGACTCGTCTGTAATTGTTTAGTCTGACCCAGCGGGATAGCTTTTAGACAGTTTTTATGTTTTCGAGTAACTTAATTTTTAATTGGTCCGTTTTCTGGAAGTTTGAACACATTTCACATTGAGACACTGATTCGATTTCATCAAAGAACGCTTCAATTTCTTCGACGTTTAACAAATCAGTTTTATTTCTTTCGAATGAATTTACAACGGGAGCTCACTCGCGTAAATCTCCATCAGTGAAATACCGTTTCAACTATAAAATATTATTTCTTAAATCCTCATTTTAGAAATTCTTATTTTCCCAAACAAAATTATTTCTTTTCGATATGAATTAACTTTGAATCATTAATCGACAACGCAATTGCGTAAAATGACAATAGAATATGTAGAAAACCACACTTATTTCTAAATTTGAATAAAATACAAAAACGCATTTATATTATCATTTACAAATATGCAAACTAACTGCGATTTCTATTCATCAACGTTGAAACAGTATATTTCCATTTGAAATGCACTTTATTAATTACTGAAGCAATTTCTGGTTTTACACCAATTTCGAATCCACGCAACATGATCGCCCGAATATTCGTTTCTGTCATATTTATTACACTATAATTCAACGAATCAGTACTGAACAGTGAAAACAAAACAATTTACACAAATTACTATATCGTGCGTTTAAAACGGTATATTACGCGGACGTAATAGCTTACTCGGAAATGAGCGGCGGGCTATTAAACTATTGTAACAAAAACCGCAATTATTTTTGCGGCAACCTAATACTTGCGGTATCAGATTCTTCTAAGTGTTTCTGCTCGTGGGCTGTAATTAGGACCGATTCTGAATTCTTTTTTTTCCGTTTCGTCTCTCGATCGATAAAAAGCTGTGCTCGCCGATCCATGGAAGTTCATCCCCAGGGGTTTCAGCGATTCCCGGGGATTAAATGCGTGTCACGTGTTCGCTAGAAAATTAATGGTCGCGTCCTTGAGCCCGCGATCCCCTTCTTTGTCGTTTCTTCTGGAAGGAGGCCCGCAAAGGGAGAAGTTGTACCTGGTGAACGGCCTTCCGGAGCCGGGAACGCGGTCCTCGAACGAGTTCCTGGCTTCTCGAAGTTCCTTCAACTTCTGTTTCCTTATGGCACGGTCCTTCTTTTTCTGTATACTACTTGTTGATCCGTATCAGCCTCAAAAATAATGCTATTCTCTTCAGACGACATTTTATATCTGTAAGTTTAGTTTAGCACTAAAAGTACCGGCACTTTATATACATCTATTCCAATTCGAAATTCGAATTAAATGATCAGTTTTTCTTAGTTTTCTTCTTTCTAAATAAAAACAAAAGAAGATACAAATTAAGAAACTGATTAATTGGACGATATAAGAACTGATATAAAGTTAAATGGACGAAGGAAAATGCAGAATTTTAATCAAATTTTAAAATCGGTCACTTGACCGGTCGCGGTACGTTTAGTGTTAACACTGGGACTACCAAATGAGTCAAAATGACCTATTCATAAATTCTTCTTTTGCAATTATTGAGAAGGAACAGTTGCTTCTCTGTTCTCTGAAATTTCAATAGATACAATGTTGGCGTTTCTGTGGAAAAATTAGAAAATATAATTTAATTACTCGGCAGTTCTAGTGTGAACACATTGGGTACTGTTGGGTTTTCGGAAAACTGCGTAACTGGCAATTTTTAAGGAGATTAACTTGTATCATTGTACGTAGCAAAGCTTGAACATCCTTTGTTATTTAACCAGTTAACTGCGTTTGACGAGTATACATGTCATCTTAACACTAAAACTATCGAGCAGTTAGAATGACTACTGTCCAATTTATTATCAAAATTAGAACATTACGTTTCTTGAGATTCGAAGAGTCTCCCAGTCTTGTATATGTACAAATATGAAAATTGAATTAACAATTTTTTGCAAAAATGCCTTCATGCGTTACAGCTTGAAATGATACTAATTCTTTCAACGATGGTTTCATTATTTTTTTTTAGATAAATATGTAAATCTTCTTTGCTTTGTTTTGATCTTTCATGAAAATGTACCCTAGGTGTATTCGTCCTGCGTTTGACGAATACACACTTAATTTTTTGATTTTATTGCACACAGAACGAGAGATTACAAACTAAATTTCACAGTTAATAGGTTAATATATTTTAAATAAATAATTGGTTCTAAGAAGATTTAATATTTTTTTTAACCCTTATGTTAGCAACCAAAATGTTTGGATTTGTTCGAACTGCAATGTTACAATATTTTTGCATAAATTTCTAGTTTTTAAAGCGACAGATTTTCACGAGAACATAACAAAGCGTGTATAAAATTAGTCATTTTGACTCATCTGGTAGTTTTAATGTTAACACATTCGCTAGCAATGCCATGTATTTGTGACGGCTACAGTTCTGTACTTTACACAAAGAAAATGGAATTACATAACGCTATAGATCATTGTTCAGAGTTATAGAGTAGGACATTATATTTAGGATCCCAGTAATTCTATTCAGGTTCATTTTGCCGATACCTTATTTGGAATCTTTGTTAGATTTAATAGAATATGGCAACTGAGGATATCATTGTTCAAACAAATAGCGGTAGCGGACATGTTGAATCATCTATGTGGATTCATTTGAGAATACAAAACAAGGCTTATATTTGGTATCATTTTCTTTTAATTTATTTGTATTTCTTGTAGTAAGTAAATTTTTGTTTATATTATTCGAATGTTGGTACATCTTTAGACTGTTCTCTGTTTTATATAATTTTAAGTTGTTTAAGTGACTTCTTTAAAGAGTTTTCTTTCGTGTACATATTCTGATTCAAATATTTCGATTTTGTACTTGTAATTTACAAATATTTATGCAATTCCACATTTCGTTGATTCACTATTAAAAATTCGTTTTCACATGAAATTTTTTCCTGTAACACCTTTGGTAGGTTAACACTAAAATTATCGAACGGGTCAAATTGACCTGCTTTAGAATTTTTATTTTGCAAGTATTTAAATTATGAAGGCGTTTTTGCGAAAGATTATCAATTAAATTTTCGTATTTGTATAGATACAAAACTAACAGACCCTTAGAATCCCAAAAAACGTATTAGTCGAATTTTTACAAATACCTAGAAATAAGTCATTCTAATTGCTCGGTAGTTTTAGTGTTAAAAGTAATATAAAAAGAATGAAACTGCATGAAAGTTTCTGTCTTATTTCTTCCCAAAGATGTTTTATAAGCCACAAACATTTTTCAATATGCATAGAGAATATTTTATTGCACTTGCGCGCGAACTCCGAGATCAAAGTTCTAGCCAACAGATTAATCTTTTAATGCTGCGTGTCTTTTCCGCCTCAACGCAGAAACGCAAGTAGCAAGTGTGTAACGTTTCCACGTAGAGTCCCCCGTAAAATTGCGGATTAACACGCCACGAAATTTTCACGGAAACATGAATTGTCTGGCTTCCGCGAAAACGTGCAAAGTGCATACAGCGATGTCTTCCTTGATCTTTATTCGTGTAAACTCCGAGAAACGCACTTCATCGTGGCCTTGCGGATTCAACAAATGAATCGGAGGGTCGAAAAACTGAGAACTCTCTTGGCGAACGATCTGCCAGAAGCGTTCGTTCACTTTCGGGGTCTTTTGTTAACTTCTTCGTTCAACACACTGAATTCAGCAAGCGGGCGGGATCACGTACAGTGCGTTACTGACGTGAACCCAGCGACGTGTGACTCAAAAGTGAAAAGGGGCAAGGGGAGACGTCCACTCACTGCACACGGTCCAATAGTAATGGCGGAATTAGTTTCGGTATCTTTGTTATTGTCCGAGCCGCGAGCTAAGGTGGAGCGTGCGACCGTATCCGCTTGCCCCTCTTCACTTTTGAGCCACTGGCCGGCTTGGGTCACGTCAGTAACGCACTGTAAATATCTCTTGATTTTTATGCGCATGCGAGAAAACTGTTTGGCATGTAACAAATCGTTCCATTTGTAACCTGAAATTGTACAAGTGCATGGAATAAATCATAAAAGTAGCGTGAAATAAATTAATAATTTATTGATTAAATGTAAATGAAAAAGTTTGCTTAGGATATAATAAATTTTACGTTCCACATATGTAGGATTCTTGAGGAACGGGGAGGTTGATTCTCTCTTAACACTTTTATTGGTTATAATATTAAATGTATTTCGACTGATATCTAATGCTGCTGACTGCTCGCTGATGATTCTTTCTCTAAATGCGCACCCAACTGTTCGCTCGCTACTCGCACCCAAAAGTATCTCGCCCACGCATTCCTACTTGCTTTTAAAGCACACCCCATTCGCTCTTTCCTTCTTGTACTTACACCCTTCTCACTTGTATCCTAACTTTTCGTTCATAGTCAAAATTCACGCGGTCACGTACACTCTTCATTCTCACGGCCCCAGTCGCTCGGTCCCAAACACTTTTCTTTCGCGCTTTTCCAGGCACTCGAGTTTTCCAAAACATACTGGCGCCGAGCCGTCACAACATGATCCGGTCGCCCGCACGCACGCATGACGAACCACTCATCTCACATATATTATATTTATCAATATTAGAAATATTTATATTTCCAACTGTAGAGATATTTACACTTGTACTTTCAATTAATCAATTTCATATTCATGTTTATAATTAATTTTAATTAAAACGCACGATACTTACATTCATCCTTTGCACTCCACTGACGTCACTACAGAAAAAATGTATTTTGTGTCATAGGTGCTATTATATGGAGAATTTCGAAACATGACATTCAATTTGTAATTAAGTTAGAATAAAAGGAATTAAGGAATTTTAAAGATTTCACCCTGAACATGATTTAAATTACTAACAGTCGATTGTGTCGGAGCAGATATGATCGATTGAAATATAAATAATTAATATTTAAACTATATCTATCAGTATTAGTAGTTAATAGAAAAAATATTTATTTCAGTGAACCTATTCTACAGAAAAACGAAATCGACACACAGTATTTAACAGTTAATTTGTCACACAAACCATTGTTTACAAAGCTGCAACAATTGCAAAGTCATTGTAAGAAACACCAACACCATCACAATTCGAAAATATTTACCTTCCATTGAAAAATGTTCTACGCGTTAATTAAAATACCGCAGTTCACAGTTTAACAGGTTGGCCGCTAAATCAGCAGTCATCAAATTACTCAAACAATTAAAGCAATTACCTAACCAAACAGAAATTGAAAATTCAACAACAATACAATATGTCACTGAGAAAATTAATTTTTAAATCCAAACAAAAGGTTGTCATCCAAACTCAAATGACGTGACAAACAAAATGGGATATGCAAGTTTCCTTTCGCAGATACTCATCAACAGTAATGTAAGATTATATCATTGGCGTGTCCAACGTAACGTTAAATACCTTTTCCTGAAAAATCGTATTTTTGCCATTTAACTCAAGTGCTGCGTTGGTCAATGATGACCGACGTTTCTCAATTGCTTGAAAACAATTATAATACGTAAGACGACTATTATCGAATAAAAATGTTTAATAACGTAAGTAAGTTGATAACGCAAGGATTTTAATGGCAAATAATTAACTTTGTACTCGAGAGGCGATTCTCAATCGCCATTTGATTCGATACAGCAGAATTATAAAATGAAAAATTCAATGTTAAATTTTGTATTGTGTATCGACTTATGAATCATAGAAATAACAGCTCCCACCCTTAACTTATATAAGATCTTCCTTCATGTTAGTGTTAAACAATATTATCAATATTTCAACAGAGAATAACGAATATTTCTAATAAAAAATATTGTCGAATGCAAAGGGTTAATAATTGTTCTTGTTTATCTTTGTTACAAAAAAATAAATGTTACATAACACATCTAACATTTTGACAACACTTAACATGTCAACTTTTTGTCTTATGATATCAATCAAGTGGCACTCGTAGTGAAAACTTCAAACAAAATTTAATAAATACAAATGTCATTCAATACTTCTAAGTCACAATTATCAATTAATTATTAATTTCGCTTTAAAGTAAACGTAAACATAAAATGAAAATAAAACTCCGTTTTTCTTCTAGTAAATTATTAATCATAATGTATTCCTAACGAGTGCGGTTACAGAAGAAATCATAAGGCAAGAGGTTAACACATTCCGTGCCACCGAAAATGTCAATTATATATTGCTTATAAACTGTATTAATTTTTTAAAATAAATTAGTAAATTATATTTAAGTTCTTGCTGATTTTTATGTATTCTGATATAAATTTTTTACATATCCACTACTTCGTGACGTGTATCACTATTCGCGTCCGCATGTCCCATAAAATATATTTGCTTACAAAAATCGGCACGTACCAAAAATGGTACACGCGGCACTCAACGTGTTAACAGTGTTTTCCACGAGTACTCTTCAATTATTCTGAATACCAGGGAAGCCCGTATAGGTTCTGTATATAAATTTCAGGGAATGTGTTGGTCGCGTGTATGCTCGATTTCCATTGCATTCGTTTCCCGTGGGTAAGAACAGGTTCTAATCTTTGGAACCCTTCCAAGAACCTCCTCCTTTCGTCTCCTTTTCTGCACCCCCCCCCCCTCCCCTTCACCGCCGGTTTCGCGGTCCAAGCTCTCCTGCGTCTAGTCCACTCTTTGTTCGTGCCACACACGTACCCCTATTTATTTATGTACTTCTTGTTTCCTCGGTCGGGATGCTTCTGCCGTATACAGCCGCGCGTCACGGGCTGGGCCCTTTCTCCCAGGATCTCTCGAGATCTCCTCCTCTCTGCCGACGGGTGCCGATCTTCCGTCCCGCGGCCATTTTACCCTTTTTCGAAGACGGTATTAGAATCGGTCACGCTATATTTAGCAACGTCCCTTAATTTGGTTGGGACAGTCTGACGTGATGAAAATACTGTTTCACACCCTCTGTAGAGTGATTCGGGAAAAACAAGTGTCTTGTTGCTTTTGTATTTCTTTTACTCATCCTGCTACAGTCTTTAGATTGTCGGCATACTTGAACCCCTTGCCCTATGATTTCTTTCTCAACTCTAATTCGATACGACTACTTTGTCATTAGTAATTTATTGGAAAAAGAGAAAAGTTGTAGGCATATTTTTCTATGTCTGTGTTTGCTTTTAAATATAATAATTCTTTACAGAAGAATAAAATTTACTTTGAATTCAAATGAGTGGAGAATCAATCACGCTGGGAATCTTCATCACGAGTCTGACACGTTGTCATAAGGCAAAGGATTAACTTTTTGAGAACGAGTGTTGGCATATTGACAGATCGAGTTTTCGTATCCAGAATAGAACATTTTAAATGAATAACTTACATAATTATTTAAATAACGAAAGATCGGCACATCATTTTTGCTTATTTCATTTTCTAGTATTCCTAGTTTCTAGTATTCAACAGTTCAACGAATAATGTAGGTTTCCGTGAGGAAGATTTCGAACGTTCTAAAAACTTTTCGTCCGCAAAGGGTTAAATGTTATTGAAAAAGGAGCAACGCGTATATTAGGAATTATTTTCTTGTAGTTGTTTAGGTTAAGAGTAGTAGGGAAGATAGTAGAGAATATAGTAGGAAGACAGGAATGCAGCAGGGTTCATTGGTTTGACTTAGAATTTGGAATGTTTAGTTGAGCATATGGTGGAAGCATAAAATTGTGTTTAATAGATAAGAGTAAACGGTTTAAATTGGTCGTACGTAAAGTAAACATATTTTTGTAATTAATGTATGATTTTTATTCCTGCCAAGAAATTGTTCATATTAAAGTAACTTTTGCGGTATAGTTATGAAATAAACCAAAGTACCTGTAATACTTATGAAACTTATAATATCTATAGTACCTATAGTACATGTGGTATCTATAGTATCTATAGTGTCTATACTGCCTGTAGTACCCATAGTTTCTATATAATACCTATAAAATCTGTAGTACCCATAGTATTTCTAATACCCGTAGTACCTATAGTACTTATAGTATCTCTAATACCCGTAGTACCGATAGTATTTACAGCAACTATAGAATTTACCATCCCACAGATATTTTGCTTGACTATCACCAAATATCGCAATCCTTACTCACACAAATAAACCTAATTCAAATTTAACCCTGTTACTAATTTCCGTAACAAAATAACCGCAATGTTTGCCTATAGCAACCTATAGTACCTCAAAAGTAACACTTTTAAATAAGAACATTTGTTGATTTTATCCCTAGTTAACCAGTTAACTGCGTTTGACCAGTATACACGTCATCTTAAAGGTTAAAATGATACTAATTCTTTCAACGATTAATTATTTATTTTCTCACATAAACATGTAATTCTTATTTGTTCTGCTTTGATTTTTCACTGAAATATACCCTAAGTGTATTCATCCTCTGTTTGACAAGTTCATTGCTTAATCTTATTGCGCGCAAAACGAGAGATTTTTTAAACTAAATTCCACAGTTAACAGATTGCATCCCAGTTGGATTCAGATTATTCAGCAAACAATTTGCTGTTCAATTTCGTGCTAGAGCCTGGAATTCGGCCGGAAATGCGAGAAAGCGTACCGTTCGCGTATCAAATTCCGTTCTCCAATTCTTTTTTCAGTTGATCTCTCGCGTGTTGCCACTGTCTTTCGCCCTCTTCCTTTCCCCCGAAGGTTCCCCGTGCGAATGCACTTCGGAGGTTGTTGGCTGCGCCATGGAATGCAGACGGAGGGGCTCTCGAAACCGGCGTCCTTCCTTTCGTCCCTTCTCTCGGGATCGCCTTTTGCTCCCTTTTTCCTCGTAGCTCACTGCTCTATGAGCATCTGTACGCGCGCGTTCGGCGCCGTTCCTTGCCGATTTCGGTTCATCCCGGCGTCGGGATTCTTCTCACAGGAGCGTTCTATCGGTTCGTTGTCCTGTGCGCCGATTTTTTGCTACCAGCCGACTTCTAGGGATTCTTGCTACAACGCGACGCGACGCCTTTTGTAATCCTCATCGACTGCTCTGGGACTCGCTAAGCACCCTTCGGTGACCTGCACGTTTTTTTGTTCTTCTTGGAAACTTGTACATTCATTCAGGATTCGAGGAGACGATATCTAGAACGTTATCGTCGCTCATGTTTGTTTAGTGATAGTATCTTTTTTGTGGTGTTTGGAAATGAGTTGATCCTTGTGGTGTTCAGCTAACTGTAGATCTTTGTGCAGATATACATTCTTTGCGCTTTTCTTGTATATCTAAGTCACGCTAAGATACGATTTTATCTTAGGAATCATAATGCTGGGTATAATGGTATTATAATATTCCTAATAAGATGTATTATAGAAGTTATTATATTTCTTTATTATATCGCATGTCTATTGTTTTACATTATAAACTATCGAGTGTTCAGTTAGAAAATATAAACAAGATCTCAGGATATTAGTGAAAATAACTCGGTTTTTTCGTGTTATTGCGTTAGAACGCACCTGTGTAAAGTGCGTTTAGAACATGGTTGTTATACACAATGAATAAAAACTGTTTAACAGTGAAAGAAATCAACGTCGTTAGACCAAAGAATTATTTTTGTATTCTAAAGAACCTACTTAGCACTAAAACTACCGAACAGTTAAATTAACTTTCTGAAATTCCTCTATAGAAACTCTTAGAATGCATCTATTCAAACTTTAATTGATTTAAAGTTCAGTTTGCACATTGCTACATCAATTTCTTTAATAATTTCTCAGAGAAACATCTGTTATCTTTTTAGTAATTGCAAAAATAAGAAATCTGGAATGAGTCATTTTGACCCGTCTGGTAGTTTTAGTATTAAAACCCAATAAAAAAACTACTTACATACATAGTATCGTGAACATATTACAATGAAAACTTTACCAGAAACAAAAAATATGCGAATGATTGACGGAGTCGAGTCAGTGCGCAGCAAAATTCGAACAAAAGGTACAATGAGCGTAATTCTAGACACATTCGACGGAAGCCTGTGAAGATTGATAAGAGATTGATAGTGTTTCACGTTGCCGCGATATAAATCCCATTCTTTCCGATATAATTTATTGAGCTGTCCTCTCCGATAAGAGCTCCGCTTATCGATCTCGATCTGTCGCTGCGTCCTGATACGATAACGAGAGTGGAAATTTTTCGTGTCCGCGAAAATGGTGTGCGACGGTGTCCCCTTCCGCTCGCGCGCCTCTTGTAAACTCTCCTTTTTTTATCGTGCCGCGTCGCGACGGCTGTGTAACGGCAGTCGACGGTTTAATACGTCATTAGGTGGGTACGTCAAGAACCGGTCGAATCGTTTATGCACGCGCGGGAGTAAAGTGTAACAAGCTACGACTGTTTATTCCGCGTCGAAGAATCGCGGGTACCGTTCGATCCTCGCCGACGCGCGCGTACTACGCGCAAAAATTTATTTTTGAAAATGCCACGTGCCCCACCGTCGCTTTTTCCCTCTCTCAACATCAAGCTCGAGTTTCGGTTTCGTCGATCGAACGGAGTTGCATCCAGATTTTGTAAAATTCAAGTTTGTTCAACACGTTATCTGTAACGAAAAACATCAACGTTTTACGTATCACTTGTTCCTTTATAACGAAGATAAATAGGAACAATTATTAATTATTTGCTACGACAAATTTTATATTACACTGTTATCCAGTTATTTACGGTATTGAACATTTTTATTCAACGTCAGCTGTCTTATGAATTATAATTGTTTTCAAGTCATTTCGAAGCTCCGGTCCTATGGGACCACTGTGACAGGGAGAGTGTTCATACTAAAACTATCGAACAGTTGAATTGATTTGTTGAAATTTCTTTATAGAAACTCCAAGAATACTCTGTTGAGACTTTAACTTATCTTTTTAATAATTACAAAATGAAGAAATTGAGAATGGGTGATTTTGACTTGTCTGGCAGTTCTAGTGTTGTTTTATTAATCTGTATGTACGTATATTCCAACTAATAAGTATTAAGACTGCTACACTCGAGAAAAATTTAATCAAAACTAGGTTTTATTTATATCTATTCTTTTTAGTAAATTTATTGACACTCACTAGTATAAATATGATATAAATTGATTTTTCATCTATTGGAAAATATTCGTTCAAGATGTTTTTCATCAAGTTTTCGAAGGTTTCACAATACTTTAATTTCCATGTTGACTTCTTAGGGTTCTTAGAATTAGCCGAAGGAATAAGTACCACTGAATTTTTCTTGTTTAAATATTTCCAAAAAAACATGTAATAATAATCTTCACCGAAGTATACATTGAAGCCATCATTAACTTTGAGATTTGTTACAATGAAGAGTATTATTGCTATACTAACAAATAACTGTTAATAAAGCAAAATCACATTTACGTGATGTCAACTGATAACCACTGACTGGCAAAGTCACGCGCACGTGACAGTGACCCCCAAAGTGTTCACGTCAGTTTCTCATATGTTGCTGTGTATCTAACGCGAGAAAACAATAGTATCTCGAAAGTGTGAATTAGTATAAAACTCGTATCTCACACACCGATGACGTTAATTTGAGGCCACCCAATATGAAAGACAAGCCTCAACATCTTAGCCTCTCCTTGCCACTTTAAACTGGACAATGTACATACGTCCATCAGTCTCGCGATCACTGTCTGCGATTACCTCCGTCACGATTAACTGACATTAATGACAATTTACCCATGATTGCATTTTAATTGACCTATCATGTTACCCGTTATGAAAAGAAAGAAGAAAGAAGAAAATGAGAAATCTCGAGCAATGAGAACGCTTAACGCGCGAAGTGTAGCGGACATTGTGGAAAGTTAATAACAAATTGTGAGATAACGTTCGGGGCTTTGCTATCACTGTAATTACAAGATGTCAGGATCAACCCTTATCAACGGGAGTTTGATCGATGCATGTAAAGTGCGTGTTTTAAGCTGTTCCTTCTTTTCCTCGGTTACCACTCGGTTCCATCAAATTACGCCGATTGAAATTATTACTCTCACGACCTACCCTAAGTGCCTATCAATCAGTGAAGACAGTTCTCGTTTTTTATGGTCTCCTTCGCCTCGTCTCTACAAGGTATCGTTTTAAAATATAAAGTTCAATCGCTTCTTGCCGATTATTGCACAACGGTTCATACAATTAACCAGTTAACTGAGTTTCACGAGTATACACGTCATCTTAAACCTGTAAATGGTGGTAACTTTTTCAACGATGGATTATCTATCTCTTTAGACAAACATGTAATTCTTCATCGTTTCGCTTTAGTTCTTTGTTCAAGTATATTATAATTGCAATTGACCTGTATTTGACACGTATATACTTTATTACTTGATTTTATTTTTCAAACTAAATTCCACACTTAACAGGTTAACCTCTTGACCTACAATATCGTGTTACACGCATGATGTAAATTTGAGAAATCCGAGTGTCGTTTATTTTCTTTAAATATAAATTAAATATTACTTTTCTATTATCAATCGTTAACTTTGCAGTAACCATAGAGGTAGAACAAGCATCGACACTCCTTTTTCTTCGAATAAATTATTAATGATAAAGTACTTATATCGATCATAGTGTAACGGTTAGGAGTTATTAAAATGGTAAGTGTGTTCTTTAACGTATTTTATTTACAAATAACTAAGATCGACACATTGGACGTGAACTGTACGAATCGGTTAGACGGGAAGATAGTAATCATGACCGGAGGAATTAAGATTCTAGGAGTCATTTTGGAAATGTCTGTGTTTATAATAAAAGGCAACGCCTTTCCTAAAGACAGCAGGGTGGAGTTTTCCTGTTTGGGCCCGCTTTGATGTGATGGAGAAAAACTCCCCTAACGCTACCATTTTGGGCACGGAGATGCTTACGCAAGCTTTGGGACCTTCCTCGGCTGCGCTAGCCACGGTAATGGGACTGGACTGATAGTCCCGTAGCGGTACATGGCTAACAAGCGTTATTGCAAGGAAAACACGCTTGGTCTGTCCTACGTACGTTATAAAGTAATTTTCGAGTAATTTTTTTACTGACAAAAATTAAAGAAAGTTTTGGACTTTTGTTTTAACTTCTGGAAGTAACTTTCTCGAACTTTCGGACTGCGAACCATGTGCCGCTACAATAATTAAGAAATAAATCATAGGGTAAGGGCATACGTGTTACGTATTCTTCCACAAAATGCAGTTCCAAGTGCAACTGTATATTTTAAGAAATTTGTATTATATTCAAATTTGTATTAGAATAAAATATTATATGCATTGTATTACTTTAGAATCAAGTACAGTTTACTCTATTTCTTCAAATAATCGTAGCTTATGTGAATATGATGTGTTATCGATAGTCTGCAGATAATTATCCGAGTTTTGGCGAATTATTTGATAAAAAGGGGAATTACACAGAAGCTTACTTTGCCTATTAACACTTTTGAGACGTTGTAAGTACAATAAAAATGCACTTGTTGCTTCATGCATAATGCACACTGCTTACCATTTAAGATACCTTAAACCTAGTTTTTTATATGGATTAAAATGAAGTCGAATATACTTGAATATCATTTATTTAATCATGCACTTTTAAATATTAATAACGTTGCAGTACCAGACGTATGTACGTTTAATACTGATAGAAGAGTAGATACTCTAGCACCTTTTCTTAAGTTACTAATCGCGTTTGTAATTGATATTCTCTAGCTACGACAACATTGAATTTCAGTGAACAAACTCTGAGTAAAATTTCGTTCAAATGGAAAATGACAAATATCTGTTCCTTTAAGGAATTAAATAAACATTAATTTATTAACACTAGATTCATCAATTCGTAGGAACTCTGTCAACTTCAATTGATTACTCAATTCATTTATCACTTTAGTTTATGTTTTTTTAATTTCTTCAATACCTAGAATGATTCAAATATGTAATAAGTCATTTAATTAATTCATTTCGAATTTTAATTAATTTTTTTTAATTTGCTTATATCTAGAACGAATAAAACTGTCCATGTCACGCAGCGTTAAGCCATTCATGTTTACTAAATAATTTGCAACTGTATTAGCATATATACAACCATATAAATATTATATATTATATTGAAATATAAAAAATACGATCATTAATATGAATATAGTACTAAATTCCAATGATAAGTTACAAAAGCTCATTCAATTCTTGACCCTCACAAAATTATACATAAAACAGTAGATTGTTAAGTGTTAAACGTTCTAATGGCTTTAGATATTAAAGCAACGTTATACAAATTTATTTTAAAAAACTGCTCAAATCACTTCCTTGTTGGAACAGAGTCACAATTCAAAGAAACATTTTTTTTTAAATTATTGGTATAAGTAGTATGTATGTCACACAGATATCTCTTAAGCGATGCCGGAAATCTTATGTACTTATTTACATAATTTGTTTAGTAGAATGCAAATATGATATTGTCCTTGATCTGCATGACACCATTACTACGTTTATAAGAATGTCTTAATCTTAGTTGCATCTTGACTGCCCTTGCGATTAGTAACGCAAAAAGTGGTTGATGAAAGTGAATACTATTTTTTACGTTCATAAATTATATTTACGCAATAATATATATTTACGTTCAAAACCAGTTTTTCACTTCTCCTGAAAAATAAAAAGCTTGGAGTTCTGACTTCCAGCATGGTCGAGAAATAATTCTTACCAATGGTTGTATCCCATTCAGGACCAATTACACACCAGGTGTGTAATGCAGTACCCTGCTGAAAATACCAATCACATACGAATGCAGTAAAAATGAATTAAAGATTAAATCAATTAAAGACTATATGTAACTTGCGTTGAACTCGAGTTAACACCTTAAAATAAGTTCCGACAAAATCCCAAGAAATCTTACCAAATTTTCAGTAAAAATTGAGGCAGAGTTCATTCCTGAAGGGTGTCTCTAACCCCTTGCCCCATGGGTCCTCTCACAACTGTCCTTGATAAAACTGCTTTATCACTAATAATTTAATAGAATAAAAGAAAAATCAGATTCTCAACCTGTTTATGTTTATTCCAAAGTTTAAACATAAATAATAGACAAGTAATACTTAGTTGATATAAAAAAACAAATAAACAACATTCGGATTTGTCGAATTTGGTTGAAACTTTTCATTGCGAATTTGACGCGATATTATAAGAGAAGAAGTTAAAAAAAAGATCCTTGTGTCGAATGGTGTATCTGACGTGCTGCGAATGATTCGGCCGAAGATTGATCACGTCGATAATCGTGCGGTGCTTAAGGAGCCGTTGCCGTGTCGATGAACCGACTGTCGAAAGTTTCGAAATCGATTCCAGACCCGTTTCCCGCGTTAACCTCTAATAAACAATCATTAACCTTGGCCGGGCGGCAAGTGCAAACGTACAGGGCCGAATCCTTCATCCTCGGCCTTGGCAGATCATAAATGCAGAGACAGTTACGGCCTCCGAAACGCGTCGGAAAATAGGTTGCGTAAAACTGCTAATATTTTCTGAGATATCGGCGAGTCCGTATCAGGGAGCAGGTGACTCTGCATGTCGTGTCTGACGTAGTTTCTAGGCACAGGGTACTCTTAATTGCAATTGTTTGGTGACGGTTTTATCGCGCTGTTTGGACGGTGAAGCATAGTATCGTGTGTAGTACATGTATCTTTGAATCGAAGATCTTTTTGTATTATTTGCAGGGAACTATGCAAAATGTTCGTGTTTCGAAGTTAATATATTGGGAGGACTGGGAAGAAATTCATTATTTTTAGTTTCAACTGGAAGCTCTATTTTTAACTTTACTTAAATATTTAAAAATAGGTCACTAGATGGGAAATTGTCCCAAACGGAGGAAGGAATTATATTTTGGATTAACATTAAAATATTTATATGAAATAACACAGCTTTTTGTTGAGATTAAAAATAACGGATTTTTCCGTCTTTCGTAATAAATACGTTACAGTTGGTCATGCGTGAAATAAATACATTACATTGTGGAAGGAATAATGCAATAGATTGGCGTTTCGAAAGTAATAAACAATAAAATCTTAACTTTTTATTTAATACCTGTTACTTGTATATTTTCTATTATATTATTATATTTGCCTTACATTATTTATAGTCAATTTTCGTGCATAAAATAAATACATCAAATTTTAGAAGAAACGAAAGGAAATGTTCTTACTTCGAAGATAGTGTAAATAGAAATTTTTATTTTACATTACTTTTCATGTGTTCACGTTTGGACAAATTTTTGAAGAAACTCAACGAAAAATTTATGTTTCGAGAAGAACACGAAATAGGAATATTTTGATATTACGTTCCACATATTCATGTTTAAAACAAATGAGTAAAATTCGTATTTTAATTACTCACAATTATGCAAATGCTTGAACGATTTAATAGAACATAAATAAAATTGATAACATTTCTTTCGACTCCATTATGTTTGTGAAGTATAATAAATTTGTAAAATTTCTGTTGAAAGACATTTTAGCTGTTGTAGGGTAATTTTCATGCGCTTTACGATTTTAAAAATTTACATACAGCACTGCTCTCACTTTGCTGAATGTAAATTTAGCAAAATTAAAAGAGAAAATGATGGCTATGAGGAATATGGGCACACATAGTTTTGAAGGACCGCGCCAGAATCTTATTGTTATGTATGTTTCAAAACATTTCAAAAAATTAATAATATCAATAAAAATGCAAGGAAAATAAGAAAATGCTCTGTATTACTTTCATTTTCTTAAAATCAAAACGAGTGAAGGTAAAATAAGAATAAGAATAAAAGTTATTGAAATAGAGGAAGTACATTTGTTTCTTCTTCTAGAATTAAAACTTATAAAAATATAATGGACAAAGAAAATGAAATAAGAGATATTTATAAAATAAACCTTGAAATAAAAGATATTTATAAGATAAACCTTGAAATAAAAGATCATTTTCAAAATTTATCCGTGAAAGTATTTTTATTAACCCTTTACTACGATTTCTTCCACAACGTCAGAACTGTTTCATTATTAATAATTAATTAAAAAAAGAAAAAATTCCGCTCACATTTTTATGCTATAATACTTCCACGTTTACTCTGAAGCATTATGTACAATTAATAATAGAAAAATAATGTTCAATTTGGACTTGAAATTGACTTTATATTTGTTAAATTCTGTTTAAAAATCCTTTCTACGAGTCTGACACGATGTTATATAACAAAAGATCAATTTCCGTAGTTCATCATTCCTATTAAGACCATTTTGAAATAATTAAATAACCTTTTCTCGAGTGTTCTTGAATGTAACGTTGTAGTGCAATAAAGTCGATGGGCTGTAACAAAAAGTTTAAAATGTTTTACACATCATTGTCGGAAGTTGACGTCATAATGGCGATCGGTTTTCGAATTTCATGGTGTTTCGAGCAAGAATGCCAAGTATCGGCAGTCTCGCGTGCCCCACGCTTTCGTAATTGATTTTGTTTGCGTCACAGTGTATCGAGCGGTCTCGTCATTAATGTTGAAAAAAAATGCGTCACTCACAGTGAACACCCCGTTTCCCCGTCAAGGACCTTCTCCCTTTAACGAGCTCCCGGGATATTTTATTTTGCTCTTCATTCACTAGCGAGGCTCCCAATGGAGTTTTATTTTTACGAAAAATGCATGCAGCGTGTCGGGGTTGAGGATGTCCGCTTCGGTCAACCGAGTTACAATATTATTATGATAATAGTATTTATAATATAATACTTGAGATCCTGATATATTGATTTTTATTATATTCACTTGAAAGTCATATTAATGTTAGGGTTAGGAATAAGATAATGAAACAGATTAATGAGAATTCCTTAATGAGGGTCTACTATGGTATAATACAATTTTTAACCTATATTAATT
This sequence comes from Nomia melanderi, assembly GCF_051020985.1. NCBI lineage: Eukaryota > Metazoa > Arthropoda > Insecta > Hymenoptera > Halictidae > Nomia > Nomia melanderi. The sequence goes on from NC_135009.1 coordinate 4,841,083, forward strand.
GATTAACAAATTCCCTAATTTTTCTTTTTCTGCGTGAAATGAATCTTTTTAGAAAATTACTGATTTTATATATTTGTAACATTTACAAATGAATTAGAATAAAAAGTTTTATGAATTTTCTGTACAGTTCTTGCAACATTATCGTGATAATAAAATAATTTTGTGACTGTTATATATGTCAGATTTTTTATATTGAGATAAATAAAGTAGATAACGTACACAACATATGCTGAAAAAGTAGAAAAGTAAGGTAACTTACTGAGAATAGGAATAATATTATGTTCTCTAATTAATTATTCATGTATGAAGTTCTTTAATTAATTATTTATGTAGGAAGTTCTGTGAAGAAAATTTAATTTAGATCAATTATGTATCAACTCAAATATGCACGTGATACTATATTTATTAAATTTGTTTTCTACCTTTTGTTGACGAGTGTATTTGCAAATTCGAGACGTTAATTTTAAACCTGCTTGTATAACGGTAACACCCAAGGGATACGAAAGAGTTTTAATTGTTCCAATGCATGTTTCCATGCCGAAAGTAGAGCATCAGTGTACTTTCATGTGTAGGACTTAATTTAGTCCTGTAATTAAAAAAGATACGCAAAAAGAAAGTTAATTCAGCAATTTCTGGTAAGCCTACAAATAAATAAATTATAATTTTCTTGAACTAATGCGTTGCAACGTTTGAATCTAGTGCCGATTCCTGAGCTTTTCTTTCCTTCAAAATGACAGAAGACATTGAAAAACAAAAGTAAAGAAAATTACACCAAGGGAACTAATTTTATTATAAACAAATATTGAACTTGATAAAATTTAATACATTATTTGTATCGCTCATTAGTCAAATCTGTTAACTTCACTTTTTTCAAGATTTTAAAGTTTTATCGTTAAAAAGCTTGATTGGCCTTTAACGTTTTATATTTAAAATAAATTTCCGTTATTATTGGTTTTGGTAGCACGAAATAAAAATTCTTTTGGCCATATAAAATTGGAATAATAATAAAAATTATTTGAAGAATACACTATTTTATGCACTTTACATATTCGTTAAATTAAAGCAACACCTATAATAATAAAATAAAACACATTCTACAATGTTTATTTGATTTTCCAATTGAAGGCAAAAAATGTATTTACCATTGTAATACAAAGAATGATCTCATATTATTATTAATGACTTTCTTCGAAGTTCAAAAAAATGTGAAAAAAATAGAAACGCGATTAAGTGGACAAAGATTGAACAAACAAAATTGTGTATAAAACATGATATTTGAAGTGATTAAGTCGAAAGAAAACAGCAGGATAAAGATAATATTCGTTAATCATGTTTTCTGCGATATTTCTACTGAAATTAATAAACCGCTGAAAATTTACTTAATGACTTCGATTGTGAACATCTTCATTTCTTGAAATGAAAACAACGCCAATCGTATTTTTCGTTTGCGCTCCGATGAGCCATCGGTTTGCGTACCAACGCAAAATATCTTTACAACGGGCAGACTAAAGCCATAAACTTCATCGACTTTATTTGTCAGATTTTCTTGAAATCGGGGTCTTGATAGACTTGCTACAATCTGCATGGTTGAACAAGGCGACCGTGACGCGCGTATACACTCAGGATATAGTTTATTAAAGTAAATGTATCAATAACTAACTAGTTAAAGTTACATAAATAAAAATAAAATGTGTGAATGTGTGAATGTGAATGTAACACTGATGTTTGCGATCTTTTACAATAAATTAAATTCCGTTGCGAACAAGTTCGTAGAACCATTAACTCACTTATGAAATTAATATTGCGTTTCAGATTCTAAAATTAACGATGAATTCTCTTTCTCGATTAACTTAGCGTCGCCACATAATTATTTCTTGTGTACTGAAACATTTATCATAAAACAAATTGAAATTTTTCGTATTCGTACATGGTGTACCAGAAAATTTGAAGAATAAATTATATTTATAATATATTAGGTTGGGGAAAAAGTAATCCATTATTTCTTCGGTAGATGGTGTAGTGATCGATATCTCGTAAAGTATCGATCAAACAATTTCTGATTTATGCTCGTTGGGAAGGTGACATTTCGCACTAAAAAAATTCTTTTGCTCCTTTTGTTTGGTCTATTCAGTTATGAGTTGCAGGGTGTTAAAAATGGAAGTCAACAAAGAGAAAATTCGGTACATTTTACAATTTTTTTTTGATAAAGGCGAAAATGCAAGCCAGGCGGCTGAAATTGTGAATGGTGTTTATGGTGCCGATACTGTAACATCCAATTACGTGTAATTTTGGTTTCGTTGATTCCGTTCAGATATTTTTGATGTTACAGATACACCTCGCATAGGTAGGCCCGTTGTCGAAAATGTCGATAAAATCACAGAAATAATCGAAGTTGACGGGCATGTGTTGGCAGTCGTAGCATCGCCTAGGAGCTAAAGATCGATCATAAAACAGTTTTAAATCATTCGCACAAAGGTGGATTCAAAAAGAAGCTCGATGTTTGGGTGTTACACCAATTAACACAAAGAAACATAATTGATCGAATTTCCATCTGCGAAGCCTTGGCCAAACGGAATGAAATCGACTCATTTCGTAAACAGATGGTGACTGCGGATAAGAAATGGGTCACATACGACAATATCATGAGAAAATGATCGTGGTCAACGCGCGGTGAAGCAGCTCAAACGGTGGCCAAACCACGACTAACGGCCAGGAAGGTTCCGTTGTGCATTTGGTGGGACTGGAAAGAAATCATTTATTATGAGTTCCTTCCATACGGTCCGATACTAAATTCGGATTCCTTCTGTCAAAAACTGGACCGTTTGAAGCTAGTGATTGACCAGAAACGGCCAGAATTGGCAAACAGGAGAGGTGTTGTGTTCTATCAGGGTAACGCCAGGCCACACACGTCTATAGTGACCCGCCAGAAACTTCGGGAGCTTGGTTGGGAAGATTCGATGTATCCACCATATAAGCCGGATCTGGCACTAAGCGATTATCATGTTTTTCTTGTATTGCAAAATTTCCTTAGTGATAAGAAATTGGCATCAAGAGAAGATTGTGAAAATCGATTACTAGAGTTTTTCGCTAATAGGAACCAAGACATCTATGAGAGAGGCATTATGAAGCTTTTAAAATGGCAACAAATTATAGAACAAAATGATGCATATTTGACCCAAACCGGACAATCCGAAACATGTTAAATAAAGTCTTGAAGTTCACGTAAAAATAATGGATTTCTTTTTCCCCAACCTAATAGAAATAGGACAGGAAATTTGATTAATGCAATAATATTCCACAGTACACGATACAATCTCTTTACAAACGTTTATTTACAAGATAAAAGAGAAATTAACTCTGAAATTTAATTGCTTCCTGTATTATCCGGTTTTGTTATTCAGTTTAGCAAATGTCCGATGTATTCTCATTTGCATTTAATATATTAATAAATCCAAATAACACTGGAATCCTTTGTTAACCCCGCTCAGCGTTTCTGTTTTATCATGTTTCGCACATTCATGATTGACGTCAATGTATAAAATCTACAGTTTAATAATTAAACTGCGGATGTTTATGCAAATTGATATTTGCAGTAGGAAAGTTCCAGGAATAAGCGTCTAGCGGGAACACCTCTTCTCTGTTACGCGTTTCAGAGAACTTAAGAGAATCCGAAACGTTTATGAATTTTTATTTTATTATAGAACTACCCTCTTGAGAACGTCAAATATGAAAATAAGAAGTGAAGCATAAGGAGTATAAGAATAAAGTCTAAACGAGTTTCTTTTTTTATGTCTCCGACGGAACATGTTCTTTATATACAAACACAACACTTAAACGGAATTTCACCTTTACATCTGACCATGTTCCACTATTTAATCAATGCCTTTTTAATATTTATTGGCAGCAGTATAAAGCAAATGTTTCTCTGTTTGTTTTTTTTCTTGATCAAATTTGGTGCAGCCCGAGAAACATAACAAGTTATTCGGTTCCCTTGTACGTTACAATTTTCGTGAAAATAGATGAAAATTCGTTCATGTTTATTCATTGAATTTAAATTCATAGTTACAAAAATAAATAAATCTCTATTCATGGCACACAATGCTGAATAAATGTTTCTTTTATAAATATTTCACAATTAAAAAATTTTTAATTACTATTTATTACGTTGCATAGACATTAAATAGATATATTTTTGTAGAGGGTGCATCAAGTTTATCCCTTATTTAAATTTTATTTTGGGTCGATTTTTCATATGTCCAAAGCCATTTGATGACACTAATAGAAAAACAAAAATTCTTCTTCTAACGCCTACATGAAGAAACTTAAATTGTCGTTTAAGTTTCAGTTTCTAAAGTAAACATTTCACATCTCAACAAAAACAAATTATTCTTTAGAAATAACTTACACCGCTGACACGTCTGAAGGCATTCATCCAAAGAAAAAGAAGTAAAAAACATTTTTAAATATAGAGAAGTGGCAAAATAATCTTCATTAGCTTTCAGTTAATAATATTCGATAAACAGCATCGTTTTCATGTCTCGATAATTTTCTTTCACAAAAGGGTTAACACGTACCAGAAATGACCCAATTTCGCTTCCTTCGAATCTTGTTTTAATAACTCAATTATCTTGATTCCCGGTATAGTTATATCGAATTGATTTAGGGAAATTATTTTACCATGTCTTTACGATATACTAAAGTGTTTAGTTACAATTAGATTTCTATCAGTAAGCCTGTTAATTTAGTGAACTTTTTGTGGGCAAGAATGTTTTAAAGTATCCAATGCTTTCAGTAAAAGACGCTAAATTATATATCGAATTCTTACATACTAAAAAAAGAAAACTATGTTCTAATCTCTTGTTATTTCAGTAATTAAATTATTTACTTGCAATATTGTATCCCACTTATGAAAGTCTGATGTCAAGGTGACAAGATTCGTCCCTTAAAAGGTTAAAAATCAAAGGATTTTTTCATTTTACTATCTCGTTATTCTAGTTCCGTTAAAATTGTTGGTTTAAAAGTTAGAGCACTATTTAATATTACATTACATGCGTATGTATAGACATAAGAAATCCAAAGTCTTTCCACGGTTGTGAAGCCGAAGGCTATTTTAGTGCGTTTATAGAGAAACTACAAAATTCCTTTAATTTCGTAATGTTTACTAGGAAGAATAATTTCGTATACTAATTCTATTCTTCTAATTACATGCTCGAAAAACTGAATTTCCATGAAGATCCGCAGTCTAATAAATTGTTACCCAGACCTCTAGAATATATCGACCTCGTCCCAAATAGATCCGCCGGGTCAGAATAAATTAATTAACCGTGCGTGGGGAAAAGGAAGCGTTTCCGTCGATTCGATTTTAAATAAAGAACTCACGGAAAATTGGGGCGATCCGTGTTTGCGTCGGATCGTCGGCTCGAGGTCCGCACACTAGCGGAAATTAAAGGCTTCTATCCACGATAAAAATTGTCTCGAGACATGCTCCACGACAAGCAATGGGTTTAAATCTTTTTCAGTGTTTGTAGGATACGTTGATGTGTTCATATCAGTGTTATGAAGCACTCAAGTCGTGGAAGCTTTCAGGCTCAGCCTCAAAGACTTATTGTTAGAATTTTATAAAGCTTGAATCCTCGAAGTTCCAAGGCTCAATCTTAAAAGCTAACACCGCAAAGCTGCACAGCTCAATCTTAAAAGCTTACAATTTTAATTAAGCTATAGTCTTAAAATATTAAGTCTAGAATATTAAGCTCGAGTCTTCGAAGTTCTAAGACTCAATCTTAAAAGCTGACTCCTCAAAGCTTCAGGACTCTTTTCTTCAGCTTCAGGAGCTTTAAGAACCTTCAACATGCAAATCTTTATATTCAAAAAATCAAGTTATCTAAATTTTCAAGTCAAAAAGCTCGAGCATTGAAGACTTCAGCTTCCACAGCTCAAAACTTAAGAATTCGAGCTTTTAAGACTACAGCTTCAAAACTCAATGTTCAGGACTCATTTTTACAACACTTGTTCCATATTGTACGAAAAGTTAAAGAAACTCAAGTCTGTTTGTTCTGGGACACGTCCCAAGACAAATCTCATCGTGTATAGGAGCCTTAACGAAGAACCTTCGCGGGCAGCAATATACCGACGTGGACTCGTGGACTTCCTCGTTGCTCAGATTACCATCGTCATGGATCCTCTCCTCTCCGGCCGAGGGATTCCGTCGTGGCCGCGCGTTATTCTTCCGACCTCAGGAAGTTCCACTCGTTAATATTCAACGCTCGATTTACGCGAATATCTTCCTTCTCCCGTCTCCCGCGATTTTATTTCCCGTTTCGGTGCGCGCAGAGGAAACCTCGGTCTTCGTGCACAATAATGAGAGCTCGATGAAACCGTATCGATTGCGCCGTGTAACGTGGATTCTGATCTACAACGTTATCGCAATTTCTCGTCCCAAATATAAATTCGAAAGCGGAGTCGCTGAGTCGTCCTTCGTTTTTGAGAAATTTCATCGTGAAGGATGAATCGTATTTTCAGTTTTAGAAATTGTTTGTTCGTAAACTATAGGAGCTGTGTGAAAGGTTCTCGCGGGAAATGATTTTGCAGATTTTTCTGAATTAAATGATGTACGTTTTGATAACATTACGAATATTCTAAGGTGTTTGCGATGTTTACAGCGAATCGAAATATTCTTCGCATAGCACTTCGTCGGCTATTTTTTGATTCTTCTAGAATTCAAAGGTTCGGTGCAAAATTTAAAGATTATAAAATAAGAAAAAATTGTAACATAGATTTTATTTTTGACAGAGAGTGAAATAGTTTCGTGAAACGCGTAATATAGCCAGTGACCCCCAATAGAAATGATCGTTTGTCGTTCCCTTCGTTGCAGCAATTTTGTATATTCTTGTGATTTAATATATAGTGTAGCTTTTGGGACAATTGTATTATCTTACTTTGAATATTTAAATTCCAAATTACACCAAGTGTTTCTGTCATTTTTTAATTCAAAATATTGTCTTTCTTTTCTTAAATTTCTTTTTCCTCCTCGCAGGTGTCATAAATTCTTATCAATTCAATCCCTTTCCTCCTCAACGTTAAACAATTTGCAGGACTTCGATTTTTTTGCGACTAAACGTCACACCTGAGGTGTAAGTTACAATTCACAATATTAAAGATTTTTTCTTAAAAATAAACTCCGCTAATAAAAATGTTTAATGCATTAATAAGTTTCAACATTTCGAATTGTTCGAGTAGTTAGTTAAAAATTGATGCGAGAATTCACATTACAAAGAAAATAATAAATCATGGGTCTTCTTTACGATCAAATTTACATTTATTATTGTGTGTAATCTACACCAATCGACGAATTGAGAATATTAATCAAATAACAAAATGTTCAGCAAACAAGATACATTACTTCACTTGTGTAGCGTCGTGTTACTTATTATTCACCACCTAATATTCGATATTCTTTGATAGTAAAATTAAAGGAGAAAGTATTGCAAAGAACTTTGACGCAAATATTAAATGAAAATATATTTTATACAGGAAAATTTCCTATTGTATCATTATCGGTATTTTTTGGTTAACTCCCAAATAATTTACAATTTGTTTTGTTCACAAAACATTGGGTAAATTATTGTAGAGCTTTTCTTTACTGTATATTTTAAGTTGCATCAACCCCATTGGATCATTGGCAACTACTTTAAATTATGTAGATGATTATCTATGTGTATGATGGTATTGTGTATTCCTTAGATGTAAATGGCTGATTAAATTATGTGTACTATTTTGATTTTTTTTAATTTGTTGACATTAACATGACGATACTGTCCCTTTGGATTGTAGCTGAATGTATTTTGCGAAGTCTTTTTATAATCCTTGTATCAGATAATTTGTTGGCTAGGTGTATCATTACACTAACGTATTTTTGTACGTTCGCAAACAAAAGAAAATTACAGCGGGATACACCGACTTAAACAATGCAATCGTAATTAAGCCAACAGTAATGGCTGTATAATTATTCGATCTTTTATAAATTATAAAGTACAAAATAAGCTCGCCTAGAGATTATGAAAATCTCTATTTAAAGAATTTATTTACACTAAGTTCGTAGGTACAATTATTTTTTAATTAGCACACGGTATTGCGCGAAGGTCGATGCCCGTTACGGCGCGTTCATTAATTCGTTTTACTAAATTATGCTGAGAAACAACGGCCTCGACGATTTCGCAGAACACATTAAAATTCAAATAGCGCTTGAACGGTTATTTTTCTTTTATCTTTTCTTTTTTCTTCTGTTTTTTTTTAACTTCGGAATAAAATTTCCCGATCGATGACAGGTATATACCTACTTCACTGTACCCTTTGCGCGTGGGGTTCATTATAATTTCAACGCGTGAAACCGTGATACTTGAAAATCATCGATAAACCTTGGGATTAACCACATCATCCCTTGAAATTGACAATTACCAATCGCTCGCGAGGCATTCTCTGCCGCGTTTTAACGATTATCCTTGAAGCCTCGGTGGTAACATATAAATTGATCCGCTGCCATTCTACGATAGCGTTTCCGTCGTGATAGCGGAAGCCTCGGCCAATTATTCGGAATTCCAATCTTGGCTACCCTTCGGAACTTTTACACGCCGCTATTTCATTTATTATCTCGTGAGGTCTGTTGCTATTGCTTATTCAACCGTTCCCGGAATATTGTGGCGAATCAATGCAAAATAGAACCTTGTTGTTTATAAAGTTCTACATTGTATACGGTACTATTATCAACTAATTATTTATAACAACTAATCCATTTACAAAGGCATATATACCTTTCGAATGTGTTTTCTTTAAAAAACGTTGAGATTTAAATTTACTTTTAGTATAAAATTGATTCAATACGTTAATAATAATTGTTGTTAATAACAGTTATAAGCAATAAAATGATTATTCGAGCATGTGAGAATTTGATAATATTTTAAATCATTTTTACCTGTTGGATTATTAACTATACTATAATAGGGCAGTAAAAGGATCCAAGTAATCTATAATACAGCGAATTTGTTTAAAAATACAAGCGATTGTATGTAATGAATTTAAAATACCTATAGTGCATTTAAAATCTGAAAGAGAAATATGATAATACGTATCTGGCCAATAAAGAATGTTTATTTTTCTAATGACAATGTGCGTAGCAAATAGAAACATAATTTTATAGAAATTTACATATTCATAGAGAAGTCGAAAGAAAAAGGAATTAAATGAATTTTTCATTTTCTCATCGCCGGGATCGGTGAATAAAAAATAAAATGACGCTGCGTTAAATTTTATTAGACTTTATAATAAGAAAATATAATGAGAATACTGAAAGTACACGCGAATCAAGAACGAAATGGAGAAATTTTACACTAAAAAAAAATAATAAAATCTCATCAAATCGTATTTAATAAGTGCAACACATTCGCGGGGAAGTTTCGAATATAAGTCCGCCCACTTAGGGCATACGATCCAGGCCGATCGTACTCTCCCAGAGATCAGCTTCAGTCGATTGCCTCGTAACCTGACTTGATCGATTAACGTCACTGAGAGACGATTCGACTCCTTATGACTAGCTCGAACTGGTTTTACTTAAAGTAGCTTTCAAGGGCGAGTAGCAACGAATCCCGATCGAACAAATTTTGCTCTTCTAAAAGAAGTTTCAAGCATTTTCGTATTTAGGTCTTAAAGATGATCTTCATGGGTCGTGAAGGACTTGAGACTAGCATGTCAATCTTTATAATACGGTGATATGATAGATACAATTCTTATATTTTGTAGATTTCAATATACACTGTCGGTCAAAAGTTTGGGACCAATACATTTAAAACAAAAATTTCCATTTTTTGTAAACAACTTTTGTTGGAGAATTTTTGTGTATGATACAGTAACATGGACATATGTGTATTAGGCAGATATAAAGATATATAGTTTTTGTTATTTTATTTTATATACTTATAAGATATATAATTTTTTATTTGTGGCGTTAGATATCAAGTAGTTTCAAACTTTTTACCGGCAGTATACATATATATTGAAACTATTGTTTGAAACAACTATTTTTAACCAATTATTTACGTTTAGATATTGAAAATAGGATACAAACAGGAGACGAAAATTAGTTTTGAAGATATGAAGGAATATGTTTATCTTCAATTTTGAGGGCAACTATTTACAAATAATTGTAGTTTATTAGAAGGAATTTTTTAAGGAAATTCTTTTATGGATTCTTTTGTAAGGAAACTGTCCACCATTTGAGGATTTATACCGCAAAATTAAAGTTTATAGTGTTCGAACTATATTTTAGAAACCTAATTTCAATCTCCTTACGTTTATAATATAAATTGAAATAAGTTTCGATCACAGTGATCTCTAATTTGGAAAAGAAGTTCTAACATTAGAACACTGAGCAATCACATTCCTGATCTGTATCTTCTTATATGTATAAATTATAAAAGTGCATTTATTAAAATTTCTATTGACCTACATTTTAGTTTGCATTTTTTCAATAATTTTAAAAGAAAATATTTGGAATGTGTCATTTTAGTAATTCTAGCGTTAAACATTTTATAAGTCATATAGAAACACTAATTTACTGTAAAATTTCGTGGATAAACTGATCCATAAAATTATTAAACATCAATATGATAATAATGCAAATGTTGTTCTCCACAAATAGTAAATATTTCAAAATTTCCGCATGTTTGATGCTTGAGGTACATGTAAAAATATATATTCACTAAAATCGATAGACACACATTTGAGATGTGTATTTCTGATAACCAGTCAAATAACTGGCTACAAAATAAAGGTAAACAAATTCAATGACAAATCTTTCTCAGTGGAAACACCGACAAAGGGAATGACAAAACTTGAAAAACAGATTAATCAAGTTTTACAGGAATTGATACAAAGTGAAATGAACAAAAGAAAACGCAGAGTTTTAAATTAAATTTTGAAACCGGTCCCTTGACCGGTTTGCGGTACAGTTAGTGTTAAATATTTTTGTTGGCCAGTGTGTCTTAAGTAATTTTAGGTAAGTAAGTAAGTAAGTTCGTTTCTAGGGGCACGTGTTCGTTCGTGACGAACAATTGTTTGCAATACTGTTTAGAGAAGTAACGATCCTTGATAGCGTCTTTTACCTACTATCCGCGACGACGTGAACGTTCCTCGCCACGATTGGACCGTAACCACCTTTGTGTTTACGGTACGATTACGGGATTGATGTTCGTTGCGGGCCTTCCATTTCGGAACGTCCAGACACTAAAAGTGTTGGATCTATGTATCTCGAAACCGCGAAGAACTACTAAGTCGCTTTCCTTGTTTCGAAACAGACGAAAGAATTCTCGTTTTTACGAATTTGATGATTTTATGGGTTTGTGTATCGGGTTATATCGGATTGTTTTAATTTGAGGTTTTATGGAGGAATTTTGGTTCGGAATTTGTGAGAGAACTTTTACGAATATAATACGTTTTTATAATAATAAATTAATACAATATGTCACGAATCACGTTATAGCATGTTCATACTAAATTCACATGAAGTACCGATGGAACAAAGAATATAATAAACATTTGATATGCAACATTTAACGTAGATAATATATTTTATAATTTTCAACCTCTCACATGTCATGATAAGAACAACCTTATAAAATTTAGTTAATTATAGTAATAACTGTAAAAGTAATGTTTAAAATATAATATTGTAATTATAGTTGGAAACTCTAGGTACCAGTCATGAATACATCCTGTACGAGAATAGTTTGATAAAATTTCATTTATTCCTTTCTCATGTATATTGAGTTGTTATATTTTTAGACCCGTAGCGAAGCAATTATAGTGCAAAGTAGCTAGAAAAAAACGTCACAGCACTTCCCGAAATATTAAACTAAAAAATATTCGAAAATTTTTAATATTCAAACTGTTCACTGTAACAGTAGTGTGCTAAATATATTGACAATAACGATTACGAATTTGAAATTTAAATAATGTATTTTTCGAAAATAATATGACACTTACTTAAGTACCAGTAAAATATGGCGCGCATTCGAACGATAAACGCGAATTCATGAAACAAGTTAAAGCCAGGACAAATGCGTCTACTCCCTCTGTCCCATAATAATACTGGCAGTTGATGAATTTAATTTTTCCCATAATAATAGTAGCAAAAGAAAATAAATGGGGAAGGCAACATTTATTATCCAAAAAAACTAGATTAAATTAAACAATAAATTAAAAATATTACTCCTAATTTTCATTTTGAGTGTTCAGATAGTTTCTGGATTTTTTAATAATTTCGTTACTACAGTTTAAACTTGTAGGAAAAATCTCTTGTTTGCGAAGCTTTGCTTTTCGTTTTTCTTTCGATGCATCAAGAATTGGACAATCGCAACTCGATCTTCGCTTGAAAACTCTGCTTTTTTCATCTTACTTTTACAATCGGTTGATATTCAACTGAAATAAAACAATTGATCTCGATCAGCGGATGAAATTAGAAAAATAGTTATAATTTGTAATAATTAGGTTAACCTAAAAATTGAAAGATGTGTCAAAACAAATGACAGATCTCATGAAACATTAATTTTAATTGAAGGCTTCGCAACTATGCGATACAACATAACTTACAGTTGCATTCGCCAATAATTCCCGTATAAATATTCCCTTGCTATTATTATTATGGTCCAGTGAGAGTATAATATATTCTAACAAAATACTACAGTGAAACAAAAAATTACACTATTTATGTGAAAAAATAAATGACTCATCGTTGAAGAAGTTAGTACCATTTTGCATTTTAAGACAGTGTATATATTCATCGAACGTAGTTAATCGATTAAACTGTCTTCTGAATATACATACTTTTTTAAATGTAATCGTGCAATTAATTTTAAATTGTTACTTCAATGTGTATACACTCCTACTGTACCTTATTAAACAAGTTAATAAACCTTGGACAAGCGAGCGAAATTGGTGTGCACGTCACGGATCACGAGACCGTTCCACATCCACGTGATGTTATCGTATGCTAATACTAATTCCGAATAATTACGTTATCGCTCTTCGGGATATTACGAGTACGAAATTTATTTGCTCTTTGCTTTGTGTGAATAGCGAGCATGTGACGCTTGCGTAGAAGGTATGCATTTCGCGGTGCATAATGATGCATTCTGTAGTCGCAGCGCGAAAACCGAGAGTCACCTAAAAGATCTCGAGAAAATGACGTAAAATTTCTTCTGACAAATCGAGGGGATCGAGTATCGTTGAAACGTGTCTCAATGAAATGAAAGTCATTTAATGGACAGGTATTTTGAATAAATTATTGATGAATGAAATGTGAAAATTATAGAGTGTCCGTTTAGTTTCTGAGAAACGTGATTTCACAACGTCTGCTCTGGTAAAAGTTAATTGAGTCGCTAATCACCAATAGCGCGTAACATAATGTAATTATGAATAAATTATAAAGAATTAAATATTGATTTTTAATACCATTTTTGTTTATATTTTATTATTTCAAGGCTGTATTCTCTGTACTATAATCGAGTTACAGATCATTTTTTCTTAATTGAGTGTTAATTTTGCTGCAATTTAGCTTATAAAATATTCTTACAATAATGACAATAATAGTATCTTAGTGCACGGATGAAAAAAACCTTTTTTGCAATTAGATATCGGAAACAATTTTTTTTATTTTTAATCAAGAAAGATGTCAATTTGATTAATGTAATATTTAAAAAATAATTGGGAGCTGTAATAATCGATTGAAGATATTGCTATAAATTTTTATAAAAATAAAGTTGAAAGTGTCTCAGGATAAAGTATGGTAAAATGGGGGTTTTTAATGTAATTAGCTTTTGATACATGGATAATAAGCTTCTAAAATTATAGGTCGAACGTGATCTAGCCCTCCGCTTTTTATCTAGCTATCGATTAGCCCTCATAGAATAGTTTTAATCATTCGACAATCTTGCCTGAAAGTACGCACATGCAATTCACATGTATACTTCCGTCGTTCCTTTTTTCCTATGTATGGTTTTACAATTTTTAAAATTGTTCTGTAATATGTTTGGAATATTTAGATAGATATGACTGTACATGTTATTAAAAACTCTTCAAAGGCTTATCTATTCAGAAAGGAGAAAATTTAAAACCAAAATGCAAATTGAAATGCAACAATTATTATTTGTCGTCCAAGAAAATATGTAAAACACATTCTATATGAAACATTATTATATTATGGAGGTAAAGAAAGTAAACGCTCCATATTTACATTTTTCTTTATTCACTCATGTTTCTTTAAAATAGTTGCAAAATTCTTACCATTGGTACGGTTTCATGTTCCGGAAAATTTGTAGAAATCAAATTTCACTATTTTAGATTAACAAGAATTAACCTTTGCGCTCCAATAATCGCTCCTAATTACCACTTGATTTCATACACTATAAAATTTAATATTTTATGTATAGAATTTATTGTTAAGTTCCTTTTGACATATCACTTTAAAGGGGTGGAACCCGTGGATTATCTTCAAAACGGTAAGAGATGGCGACAAAAAGTTTAACCGAAAAATGCATTGTTCTTTTACGTTTATACAATTGCAAAGTAACATTTTTTAAAATTTTGATTTTGAAAATGATTAATTTTAATGATGTGCTATACTTCAATAGGGTTACACGTAACCAATCAAAACGAACAAATTAATAAGCATAATAATACTGACGAGCAGAATAGAACTAATAAATAGAACAATTAACTAAAAGCTCATCCAACCCCTAACGTACAGTATCTTGTCTCAGATGCATAGTACTACTCGCGTTACGGAAAATCCTACAACACTTTTGTGTATCCATCAGTTTTATAGAAAAAAAGAACAATCGAATCGGTCGATACAGTGACAGACACGTGCGTGCAAAAAGAAACGCGCGGTGGAACAAATTTTACGTAATTCCCGTGTGCCATGAATTATTATATTATCTCGCGGATAAGCCGGACTCTATACGCAAACTTAAATGCGCTCCGATGGCCGATCGTCACGATTCGCCGATTTCGCAACGAGACGTGTGATTTTTGCATGACGTACAAACCTTCCGTGTCGAATTATTGAAAATATAATGCGGGACCTACGTCAACGGCGTTGAACGTGTAAAAACATTCTCGGCTCGTGTGAGCTCAGGTCTTCGATCCAAGGAACTGTGTTTGTTTAACACAAACAACCAGACAGATCAAAATTACTCATTCCTGATGTCTTCTTTTTGTAATTATACAAAAAATAAAATACGTTTCTCTGAGAAACGATTAAAGAAATTGATTTAGCAATGCGTAAACTGAATTGTAAATCAATTGAAGTCTCGATAGATGCACTCTTAGAGTCTCTATAGACGAATTTCAACAAGTCAATTTAACTGCTCGGTAGTTTTAGTGTTAATATTAAACGCCCCGCCACTTCGTATATACCCATTCCTACCGTAACCAGTCGATGAACTAATTGCAAAATAAAGCTGAAGAAGTTAGACGATCAATTTTTCTTAGTGGAAACAGAGACAAAAGGAAAGATAAAAATTGAGAAACTGATTGATCGGGCGATCGAGGCATTGATGCAAAGTTAACCAGTTTATCCTTTGCCCTAAAATTTTTTTCTTCACTGAGATCAATTTGACTACTTTGTTATTAATAATTTATTGACAATAAGAGAAAATTCCAGTGTTATTCCATGTCCACGCGTGCTTTAACACGTTCCGTACCGGACTGTTTTTTTTAAACTTTTCGTTCAGACCGTATGGGGCGTATATGACCCATACTTTTACAATTAAATAAAATTAAATAAACGCAGTATACATGATATTACGATGCTTATATTTCACTCTACAATAAATTTTTAAGTAGTTCTTCGTTTTTCAATAAAAATTCATTTTCGGTCTGAACGACAAATTCAGCGTGGGTCGTATACGCCCTACGCGGCACGGAATGTGTATCGTTTGTGTCCCAGGGGTCATTAAAAAGACACTGTCGAAAAGTGTCGAACAGCGTAATAGCGCTTGTTCGAATTAATTGCGAAAAAAGCCAAGCGGCGCGA
Source organism: Nomia melanderi (assembly GCF_051020985.1). Classification (NCBI taxonomy): domain Eukaryota; kingdom Metazoa; phylum Arthropoda; class Insecta; order Hymenoptera; family Halictidae; genus Nomia; species Nomia melanderi. The sequence continues at coordinate 4,857,167 of NC_135009.1, forward strand.
TAGCGGTTTTCTTAGATAGCACTTGTCCGAATTTATGTTTGCTGGTTGCAAGTAACGGATTTACGCTTGTTTTCACATCGTCAAATTTATATTATTTTTATAGTTTTTTTCAGTAAAAATTATTGAATGGGTAACAACAAAATACAAAATATATTACTTGTATTATTTACATAAAAAAACCAGCGATGCGATGTACATGCGTCAGGAAAGTTGAATGCGCTATTTCGACAGACTGCGAGCTCACCGTCAGTTGTCCGTTACGTATAAATGTATTGGGTTTTTTCGACATAAAATCTAAACAGCGCGGTCGCGCTGCTTGGGACTCGAACGGTTAAGGTAAAATCATTGATAACACAGGAATAATATGTGATTTGCACTAAAAAAAATTTGATAATATTTATGTTCGTTAAATTCTATTAGAAATCTTCACGACAAGTCTGACATGATATTCTAGGGCAAGGGGTTAATTGCATTTGACAAGTATACATGTCATGTTAAAACTCTAAATGCTACTATCTTTTTCAGCCTATGGATTATTTTGACAAACATGTAATTATCTTCGTTTCACTTTAATCTTTCATTAGAATATATTACAAGTACATTTGACCTGCATTCGACGAGTATACATTTCATTATTCAATTTCATTGCAAGCATTATGGACAATTTTTTTATTTAAATTTCACAGTTAACAGGTTAGTCGACTTCGCGCGAACAGTTCGTTTTTCTGGATGGATAAAGAAAAAACTCACCGACGATCGAGATTATTTTTGGCGAATCGTGGCCTTAACTGTTTCTTGTTGAACGAACAACAGACGGCATTATCGACGAGTCGTGAAAAAGACGCCCGATGGAAAATATTGGGGCAAAGATATTCGAGGATGGAACGAAAATAGATTTGTTAGAGCCTTTTAGCACCGTGCAATCTAATCTTGTGGTTAAACTTTGTCTTGTCCGGTATTATCTCTTTATAAGCACGCTTTTCGTGACTAGCGACGCGTTTACAAACATTCGTTGCGAACATACGATTGTTTCTTCAATGATCCACTTCGACTTTTGATGAAAATGTTGTGCATATCTATCTCTGAAAAATATTTAAGTTAGTAGTAGATTTTATCAAATTTTTATTTCGTTTTTTGTTAAGTGAAACCTTTTATAGACGTGTATACTGTTTAAATAGTTCTCACGTTAATAATTGGTTGATGTAATTAAATAATAAGGAGTGAAGAGAAATAAGAAAAAGCAATTCGATAGAGATATTATTTTATTTTAGATGATAGGTGTATACATTTAGCCCTCGGTTTACACGACATTTCATCGATCACATTTGTATTTTATTTTAACATAGTCAGGTCAGACAAATGCAAAAATTACATTAATCTTCTCTTTGTTTTGTAAATTACATACGCAATCTTACAAATACAGTCTATCGTGTAAATCGAGGATTAGGAGTATTCTTTGATTTTTTCTTAATAACTACTATATTGTCGTTAACAATTCAAACATGCTTCTTCAAATATTTTGAACAATATAGAATCAATATTTCTCGTCGACATTAATTCATATGTTTCTACAATCAAAAATATAGATATTCACATATTATATGTTTGCTCTAAAGTATAATTATTGATAACAGTAGAATAATACTGAATGTTGAATTCAAAAGAATTGTGTAACATTTATCCTTGTTAAATCCTCTTTGAAGTCATCGTCACGAGTCCGACACGTTGTTATAAGGCAACGGGTTAAAATATCAAGCGTTAAGTTTCCATTGAATACCTCCTTACAAGAATTAGATCACCAAACTGTGAATAGCTGTAAAAATAAGTTACCTAAGATTCTAAACGATATTCTGTTTCCACAGTACGTTTGAAGAGAGTTGTTATATTCAGGTTATATTTATCATTCTAGAAGTAGAAGCGGTTAAAACGAGATGAAATAAGTAATTCCAAATGATCATTGGTAAATAGAGTATCCGAGGAATTCTCGTAACAGAGATTCGTGCAATAGAAGCCTACTGTGCGTCGAGTTCAACCAATAAAACTTGATGAGACATTTCCAGTGGAATGGTTTCTGCGATGAATAATCTATTAATACGCATTGAAAAATCTGCGTTAATCATCCGACGACCTAATAATCATCCACTTTCAATAAGTTTTACGAGGCGCCATTGAAATCGTAACTCGTGACCAGATAAGTAATGCCACGTATACACTCGGCGCTTGTTCGCCGCGACATTTGTTCTGGAATAGAGTCAATATATGTTGTGTGTACATCGAGTCACGCGATAAAAATTGCCAATCGTCTTATGTATCGTATATTTCCACGCGTGCGAGGGAAACGTTACGTGAAACCTCGCAAACCAATAGCATATTTCTAATTGAGGTCGTTTTTGTGCACGACAGTTTGCGAATGCATATTTACCCGAATCACGAGTGAAGTTTTGTCTGTTCGGAAAACACTTAACCGTTTGAGGGCCGAACGGCGCATTTCTCCGTTACACCGTCTAAAGTGCCATGTCAGTTCGTAGAATCGAAGTAAGTTTATTTATTCGCTTTCCTTCTAATAATTTATTTTTATTTTTATTTTTGCCCGCTTAGAAGTGAAACGATCGCACTACTTAGAATCTTTTTATGGAAAAGTAGATACGCTTAATTCAATTTCTGAGTTGGAACGAAAGAAAAAGAAAAACGAAAGACGGGATTCTTGCAAGATGCGTGACAGTCAATCGATTTATAGATATTTATTGCAGAGTTTATTCTATTGTTCTTAAATGTTTGTTCATTTAGATCTCGGAAATTAGGGGTTCCAAAATAGACGATCAAGATACGTATTCGTGCAATTGTGTCAATAAAAGTGGACGTAAACGTGTAATAAATAATTAATTCCATAAATTTTACGTTAAAGCGAGCTGAAAGTTGAATAGAATTTTTCTTCTTCCATTAACGATCTAATTCGATTTATAAATCATAATAGAAAATTGCGTTTAAAAGCTATTAAATGATTCGTTTTATTATACTTCGGATTCTCGTACAAGCTCTTGAAAACATGCAAATGAACGGATTAGCATATCGCAATAAACGTCACGTGAAATATTAAAAAAATGTACAGTTGATATTTTTTTGAGAAAATTACGAACCGGTTGTCTCGCGTAGCTTCAGCTACTCGATAGTTTTAATGTTAACGTAATAGTATTTTTGTTCCATTCAATAGCTTCTTTAACACGCTCGCCGTGCGTGATGTCGTTTACCGTTTTCAATAGCTGCAAGCTGCGGGGACATCATAAATTAGCATTGTGACTTGTTTCATGGTTCGTTTATTAGCTATATCCAATCACTGCGTTTCATTAATGATTATATTAATAGTTTTCAATATTATGCGCTCGACTTTAATTAAGGATTATATTAATTTTTAAGGTAATGCACTAAAATTTCCTTAATGATTATATTGACTGTTAATATGGTGCACTAAAATTTGATTAATGGTTACATTGATTTTTAATATAATGCTTTTTAATATAATGCTAATTCTAGATATAATGCATTACAATCTGTATATAAGATAAAAAAAGCTCTATACAACAGACTGAGTATTGGAATTTCGTAAAAGAAAGAAATAAAAATTTATTGCTACAAAGACTGGTTCTACTGGTAACTTGTTAAAAAATTCAGTTTCTTCGGTTCAAACGCTTTCATCATTGTTATTGATACGGATTATATAATTAAGAAATTATTGAATAATTTTGCAGTATCTGTAACGAAAGTTATTGCCAGCTCAGCTCAAAAAATAATGAATGCTTTTATCTTTATTGTGTTTGTTTTGGGTTACACGAAACATTCTGTCGTTCTCCCTTTCAATGCGTTATTACGATGTTCTCAAAAAATATTGTAAACAACTACCCTGAAAAGTAGTAAAGGGTTATCAAATCTGTAGCTCAATATGTACGTTAATTATCACATCACTCGAATTCGAATGACACAACCTCGATATTTCAGAGTCTTTTTCACCAAGCAAATTGTTTTAACTTCATATGATATTAATAAATGCTGGTGAGCCGGCCAATGTGTTAATAAAATCGAATTTTATTAAGCAACGTTTTTAATCCTTCGAGACAAATGTACAAATGTCATCATAATAGACTCATCAAACTTAGATGTTCAAAATCGAAAATTACAAGCAGGTACATAACTCAATGTATAGTTTTCTTCTCTTATAGTACACTTAAAAGTTTGCTGTATAATTTAACTTACCATAATACTTCAACAAATCTTCGTCCATTCTTCGTTTAACCGGACAATTAATCTTACTCTAAAAAATTTCTCTTTACACACTAACCAAACGAAGATTCATAAAAACCCCCACACACTCGAAACAGTTTGCTTAATGAAGCAGAAACTAAAAAGTCAAGATTCCTCATAAAGGTTGCTCTACTGTCTTTACATAAATCCAAGAAAATTCAGTTTGTCTGACACGCCACCTAGAAAACAAATTTTCAAGTTTATGCAAAAATTGGTGTCGGCCGAATTCAGGTGACGTGACAGTCGATGCGTCAAAAGAGGACTTTGCCCAACCTAACGCTGTCCACGCGTAACGCGAAAATACATGCGAAGACAACGTAACGTCAATATCGACGTTAAACATTTTGTTCAGTCGGTTGAATAAAAAGAACATTATCGCGCAGTACATTATCCGGACACGTGTGCACGGAGTGCACATGTAACTCGAACGTTCGGTAATTAATCAGCTAAAGAACCATAAACGAGAGACGTGAACGCGGAGTTCGTTTTCGTCGGCGGTTTCACAGAACAATCACGTTAAATCACGCGGCCATGTGTGGGATCATTTATTTACAAGACTCCTAGTGGCCGTTGTTTCGTGTTCGGGGAAGGGAATCTAATTGTATCATCTTCTCTGTCCGCTGACAAGCGGAAATACACTTCGTTAGACGTTTCTTTTTTGCGTTTCACGGATAATGTTTGCGTTATCCCCGGTATTTGCATATGTGTCAGTAACCTGGCAATAGAGTGACGCAACGGCGCCGCTGAGACAATTATCAATTAATTGCTCGGCGGTTTCAGTCGGTCGAGGCGAGACGAATTCGGATTATGACAGCGACGAGCCACGACTTATCTCTCCCGCTGCTAGTCTCGCGTAACAGTGTCGGACAATTCCGGAATTGTGTAAACTTCGACTACATAGATTGCTAATTGCTCCATTACGGAACTATGAATCACGCCGATTTGTAAAGGGCGGGATGAAACATAAATTGATTCATCTTATTAGAATAGAATTCTCGCTGTCCGAAGAGCGCAAGAATTAACGGGTTGCCCTATGATTCCTTTCGCAACTGCGATAAACTACTATATGCCCCTCACGTTAGATTTATCGGACTTGGGTTTAACACTTGAACTGCCATGCATTTGATACGATTAACACGTTGACGCTTACTTTGAAATCGGCGTTGGATGAGAAAAGCAATTTGTTTTTGTTAATTAGTTGATTCTTGGGAAATTTGATTAAGATTTCATACTTTCAGAATAAAATTACTATATTTTTTATACACAGTACTAAGAATATAGGACGACCATTACCGTCATTTGCACCTACATTCACAAGCATTGGACGACTATAGACCGAATTTACGTCAACGTGTAATATGTAATCCCTACAAAAAATGTAGCAATAGATTATTTTCAGTTTCTTCGAACGTTCATTATAGTATTCAAGTGAACTTATTTATTTTTAAGATCATTTCGAATATTCGAGCTTTTAAGATATCAATAACTGCGAAACGAAAAGATCGAAACCAGTCGTTTTGACTGTTACGGTAGTGTCAGTGTTAAAAGTGCACAGTGGCAAGGGGAGTCTTCCACTCACGACACTCGAGGCACCTCGGCTTTCGAAGCATAGTCATTATTAGCCAGACGGTAATAACAAGGGACGGAAACGAGCCAGAATGTGATAGGTGAGACGTAACGATATGAAACAAAATTTTCTATAGCTTCGTCTTACTCCGTCACATGACACCATTTAAATAGAAAAATAATATTTAATTTGAATTCACAAGAATCCGGTAATCTTTATGTTTATTAAATTTTGTTTCAAATCTTCACCACGAGTCTAACGCGTTATTGTAAAGCAAGGGTTTAAAACGAAAAACATAGAAACGAATCGATTATCCGGTTATACCCTTAACTGCAAATCAAATCCCGAATAAACATCGCGTAAGCGGCACGCCACGGTATCGGGAAACCGTAGTTGCACCGGTACAATTAAGCTCGATTGGACGCGTGGGCGTGACACGATTATCGCCGCGACGTAGCGAAGCATCATCATATTGGCGTATCAGTCGCGTGAAAGCTATTCCTCCGCTCTTCTTTTTACGCTTTATTAATCCCAATCACGTTGTGTTCGCGCGTGTACAAAGCTCCACGTGTTAAGTCGTTCACAGAATCGCTCGATCCCACGTGTACGCGATTTTCTCGGCGACCTTCCCAACCTTACAGTCCCCGAATTATGTGTGCACGCTATAAATTACTTTTTGCACGTGCGCACGCCTCTTACTCGATTTAACCACCCACATGTGACCGATCCAGGATGAGCGCGCGCACGCAGGATATACAGCCTAGTTCGAGACTGCCGTTGAAACCCGACGTTAGGAAGTTACCGCGAGTTACAGGGTGAGCTATGGGAAAGTAGAATGTTAAGATGATAGGATGATAAGATGAACGAGCAAATAAGAAATGAACACCACCTAGTTTTGTAAAATGCTCGAAACCTCGTGCCTTTATTTTTGAAGCAGCCGCAGACTCGTGCTGTCTGTTGCTATATTAACACAGTATTGGAGATTTCAAACTTAAAGTTCAATCTTCGAGGCATTTCAAATTTCCTGGGTTTTAGCTATGCAGTCTTAGTGCAGCAACAGACAACTCAAATTTTCGACTTTAAAGACTCGAGCCTTGAACGCTCAAGCTCTAAAGGCTTGAGGCTCAGAACTCATTTTTACAACACTAACATCATCTTTCCGGCACGATGTGCATAAAAGGACTAAATAGGAAAACAAAATGAAGCTGGAACACTGCACATGAGGCGACAGACTATTAATCTTTCTGACAATTCCTACAAAGAGCGTGGTACTGATATTGGAGATGGACTACTTTTCAATAGCCCACCCTGTAGAAGGAAAAATTATAGGAACACCCGAAGCGATTCTATGCGGCCGCGCTGTCGGAGATTATACTTCCAGACGAGACGCGTCATCAGGCGTGATATAATAACGGTGTGCACGAGCCTTGACAACGGTTTCTTTTGATTGATCAAAGTATTAATACACGTGGAGGTTCGCTTTGAGTTAAGGGCGGATTACGGTCTAGGATTTTCATAAAATCAATTCTTCTTTCATTTTTCAATTTATTGATTCGAAGTGTTTAACAATAGCTCTGCGGACGTTTATTGCACAGTTTATTCTATTGTTTCTAGAAGAACTGACGCTCGTTACGGCGTCCTTACCTGCGTTCAGGTTAAGACCCTCGTAAGCTGGCTTACCGACAGCCTTCATGACCGTACAGATGATGGAAACAGCAAATTTTGGATTATTTTCGGATTATTCCCCTTGAAATATTTTATTAAAAGATTTCAAAAAACGTATATTTGAACTTTTTCAGTATTATAAGCACATTTTTAGAATTCTTAGTCATTTATTATAGTTGTGAATAATAATCATGGTATTCCCAACTTCTAAAAATGAATTCGAAACTCGTTCCAATTTCTAGGTCTATTTAATTTTTTATTGGTTAACGAATAACAAATCAAACTGACAAAATGATTAAATTAACAAAGTTAAAATTGCAACTAAAATTATCTTTTTACGATGGAAAGTATAGGAGATAGAAATTAAATATCGAATATAGGAGACAGATAAATACGCATATTAGTTTAATCGAGAAACTGGAATGTGTAGGGTTGGAGAACTTAGCAAAGTAAAGTGGAAGATTGAATAGAGTAGAATGTGAGAAGTTAATAAAATAGCGTGAGAAAATTGAAAGGAGTAAAGAAAGAAAATTTCGTAAGTTCTGATGAGTGCACTGCCCTGGCACTAATGTAAATGAAGTGATTGATGAGAGACTGAAACCCTGCTCCCTGCACGTGAAGAGAACTTTTGACCTTTTCTATGATTGATCAGCCTTCGTCATTTCAGCACGTGGAATCTGTGTCGTTCGAGGCTTGCGTAGGTGCAAAAAGAAGTAGGAATTCCGACAACATAAATGGGAATGCCCTCTTCATCTTCTGCCTATTTTCGGAATTGTCTCGTGCAACAGGCGAATACATTCTATATTGTTAGAAACTGGACCGTGACACAACATTAAACTCAAACGCGAATTTACAATTCAAGATTGTTACATTTAACAATTTTTAGAATTATTGGCGATAGTTTCATCGAATTCTTCTTGAAAAATTAAAAAAAATCCGTGTTTATTAGTTTAATGAAAATTATGATATTTTCAATCAAGTAATCTCATTGATTATTAATTTACTTTTATAGTCAATATAAAAATATGTTTCACGTTATTCGCAATAAAATTACGCATTCGTAAATTGAGTTTGTAAACTGAACGTAAACCTATTAATTCAACGTGCACGTGTATAGATATAGAGCTGGCTAAATGTGTAACTTCAAGATATTTTGAAAACATTGAGTCATTTCTTGGATTTCAGTTTGTAACTAACTCGAGATACTATTACAGAATTCAGTAGACGAAGTTGTATGGCCATAGATGGTTACTAACAAATAAGCAATCACTGACAGTAATTGATTTGAAAAAAATGTATTCATACAGCAATAGATAAAAGATACAATTTTTAAATATATTTAATCATACCTACATAATTCTGAATAATCAAAGAAATCCATTCACCGCTTTGTCCACTAACAATTATATAACAATACAATTATTGTTAATACAATTCAGAAACTTACTTCGAATCATTTTATGTATTAGAAAATTCATAAACATTAAGTTTCTTGCAGACAACAAATACATAAACAGTACACATTGCTTAAATAATTATTACAAACAATTAATACGCGAGGCTCGTATAATTACCTATCATAAATAACCGATTTCTTCGATAGGAATCTCCCCTGTACAAAGAAAAACAAAAGTCACGAATGTCCAATGAAAAATTGCCATTTTATTCGAAAGCACTTTAAATCACGCGAGGGAATTCTTTTAACAAAAAAAGTCTAATACTGATAAACGAGTAGAAAGTAAAATATCCAACGAATTCTTCTAAGTGAAAGGGAAACGTATCTAGAAATTCAATATCGGATAAATAAATTGATTTTATGTCGAAGAATTCAATGACAGAGCGTTTGGAGCAATCAGAAATGCTATTCAGCTGTGGCGAAGCTGATTTTGTCGTTTATCGTGCAGTATTTATTGCGCAATGGTGTCATAATATGCGTATTTTCGTGTATTCAATCCGGACAATATGTTTCCATTTGTATTCCGTTCGTTCGGTGCATAATCGATTGAGGACACCCACGATTCCGCAGGGTTTGTCCGTTGTTTGGTTCAATACCTATCACGGACGTGTTGCCGATTGTGAATCAAGCCCGAACCAATTGACGTTTGTTTGGCTTGCACACATCCCGGCTTCTGCATTTTTATATCTATGATCAAGAACGTATAAGGTTTCCGTTAAATTCTAGCTGTACAATGATAAACGTCATTGAACACACCCTGCAATGGAAATCATCTGTGGACTGGCGGAAATGAAGTGTCTACTCGTTCTGTTCATCGTTGCTCGAATGACGGAGTAACCAAAATGATCCGCATGAATAAGAAATCTATAAATATTCTATTTATTTTCTTTCTCTTATTTCGATCTTTGTATATTTAGAAGTATTTAAACTGGTACTATTTGTTTTTTATATTTTTTTTATTATTACTGATATTAAAATAGAGTAAAATGTCTGTTAAATTAATATTAACAATTATTAAGAATATTTACAGTTTTTATTAGGTTAATATTAAGCCACATTCATTGCTTCTAAAATTTGTATTCATTTATATTTGAAATATCTAAATTTGTATACAATTTGGAGGAAATAGATATTAAACATTCCTTGTGTACTTATTTTACTGGATTTTATACATTTAGTGTTATAAATTACAAGCAAAAGAATGATTTAACTGGTAATAATTTATGTAAGAAACTATATAATTGAAAATACATCGGTAGTAGATAATGTATGTCACTCCAAGGTTACAAATGGTAAATTAGAATTTTGTTTAGTGCAAATGAAGACTATTTGCGACGAGACGATCTCTCTATTGAAGCTTATAAATAGATTGTGAACTTTATGCATTTATAGCAGCTGCAACCGTTGATAGACGACAAAGTTTAATCCGATTTTATTAGACGTATCAAGATGACTGTGTTTCTTCATTACTAACGTAGTAGTAAAGTGTCCATCTTTGAAAAAAGAAAGTTAATACTAATTTATTAATTTATTAATGTAAAGAAGATGAAACCGTTAAGTACAAGAAGACATATTAATAGTACCTTAACATTAAATAATATTTTTCCTTAGTATAGTGTTTACAAATTTTGTAATGGGAGCAGTGAGTTCCTATTCCCGTTTTTAAGAGTTCACTGTACAAAAGCGTGGTTTTCTAGTAACATCTGCAATCTATACATAAATACTATCGTCATCTAAATTTAACAACTTGTTTCACCCAGTATTCAGTCACGGGTATTAAAATTATCTTCCAAATTGTATATAGGTACGAGGGAGAATACACAGTACAAAGTTTCCTTCTTTATCGTTCAAGTATCGTTCAAGTATCGATAAGCGTAATCCTTTAAAACGCCTGTAATTGATTCCGTGCCTATCATCGTTTATTTACTAAAATTTATAGCCTCGATTTTAGTTTATCTGGCATGCAGTTATTCAGACCGCATAGTTTACTTTCACTGGTTCGTCGTTTTTGGCTTATCTCGCCCACGCTTTTTCACCAGCTGGGTCACAGGATGATTTTTTCGCGGAACATCGATTTACTCTAAAATTTCTTTCGAAGAACAATTTCCGTGGAAACACATGATTGAACCACCAATATAGAAGTTGAATTATTTTCCATAGAAATCGAGTAACATTGTAAAATATTTTTACTCCTTATTAACAGTGAATTGATTTTTAACACGTGATAACTTTCCGGAATTTTCGAAGAATTAATATTGAATGACGAATTTGATCGAATTATACACATTTTTGTTGTATACATTGAACTACTACAAACATACTACAGAAATATACGATACTCATAAAAACAAAAATTATCCGCGTAAAAAAATCTATGTGAACAAAGTTCTTATTCATAGAGCATTTCTTCTCAAAAACAAAAGCAGTATCACATTTTTAATCGAACACATTCCAAGTGGACTAAAAATACTTGTTTCCCAAATGATGACGATTTATTTACAAATACTTCTGCATTTTGTAAACACAGAACGACAATGTGCGCATCCGGAATTCTTCAGATAAAATTGAAGCCATCAAGTTCAAAAGATATTGTTAAAATTTTTTAAACAAAACGATAAGATTGTTTTCGAGACGCAAAAGAAAAGTATGGTTCACGAAAAAAAAATGAAAATACACATGTACATATAGTATGCATATGTAAACGTTAGTTTCTCGCGCGGTGCATTATAATTTGCACGAAGAATGCATCGAAAGATTGCAGTTGCAGTTGCCTCCGTTCATCGTGTAGCCTCAGGAACGTTGTAAGAGACAGGAAATCGATAGAGAGCCGATATAGTAGCACGTTGAACTGAGAATCTCTGCCCCTTCTCTAATCTGCGCAAAGGTGGCCTGACGTATGTCTGCTTATGAATGTAACACGGAGGACGGTGACATTTCAGCGGTAAAGATAAGCCTACGCTTTTCTTTTTTTCCGCATAATTCGGTGGGGTGTGAATAGGGTACACGCGGCACACAGCCGACAGTGTCCGCCTTTCATTTCCTGGGGGTTTTTACATCCTTGCGCGTGGGAGATGCCGCGGTGTTCAGTTACACGGTACCGTCACACGTGGCACCGTTCGCAGTGTGACATTTTCTACACGGCACTCCAAAACTGATTTAGGCACAATATTGAATTTCCCTTTCGCACGGAAATATTTCTGGCAGGTTCGTCACACATTCAGGAATTTTTTGAAACGCCTACGATCGTTAGTCCTCTTTCAAAAGCTCCTCTCAGATCGAGAATTTTTTTAAACAGAAGTAACGAATGCATCAATTTGAAACTTAGTAGATTTGTTTGTCATCGTTTGAAGAGTCTGCAACCACTTTTTCATGCGAATATTATGATTCTGTCCAGAGTTGGAGAGGTTTGCCAGGACGCCTCGGAAACATGGAGATCATAAATCAGCTGTTGCTAGTTCTCTCGGATAAGTTAGTTTTTCAAGATATCACGATCGGAGCATTAAAGAAATATTATTTCGAAAAGAACCTTATGCGTTGAAGAACTCAGAAAATGAAGAATTACAATATATTAATCCACGGTGAGGTCACTGTATTTCCCGAACTTTTTCCTAATATCAACAGGACGATCCACAGGTGAATCACACTGTCCACGCTTCTTCTTAATTACGATAAAACCACCGCTAATCTGATCTATTGGACGTGCCGTTAACAATAAACGTTCACCAGTAATATTTACAAACCTTCTCGATTAATGACAGCAAGATTATTCGCTAAAGGCTTATCCTCAGCGTGCAACAGCATCGCCCAGCGCTACACTGGTGGATCACAGCGACCTCAATGCGTTAATCAACGAGAGGAGCGTAGATCCTGACCTTTCGTCGGTCGTTGTATAATCTCACCCTGCGAAACGAAAAAAAGAAGGAACAAGGAAAAGAAGAAAACAGTAAAATTTGCGCGGTACACGCACCGGTATCAGAAACTCCGGAATCCATCCGTGATAAAAGCCGTTATCACTCCAACAATTCGTTATTTATTTATCAACATGTGCTGGTAACGTGTCGACACCACGCGCGGAGAATCCCTGCCCCCGTGTATATCGCACACACGACACGCACACTGGCGCACGGCCACGTACACCGAGCCGCTCAACCAGCGCACACGGTTGCGCAGATGGGTTTTTCTCCGATGGCTTTCGTCTGGCCCCACTCCTCTGGTCCGTTGTCGCCGCGATGCCCAACCCACACCGTGGTTATAAAAGGCACCCGCGCGACGGCGGTTACCTTCAGTCAGACTAGAAACCTCGTATCGGTTTGTTCGGTGTTTTTAAAGACTCGATCAGTCTAACAAGCGACCCAAAGTAAACCGTCGTTCTTTCGTAAAGTCCCCGACGTTTCGTTTCTAACGAAATAAAGAAAACCAGTGAAAGTCAGTGCACTTCTGTCGTGCTTCACACTGTCGTCTGGTTCTCGAGGATTACTGCGAAACGTAAGTTACTGATACATATCCGTAACCCATACATCTTCCATGTGCGTGTGATATAGCGTCCCCCCGAGTTAGAAGAGTTTTTACGAGACAAAGGAATAATAGGGAAAACGATCGGTGCTCGATCGTGGATTTTAATCGAATCCGTGGATCTCTGGCAGTGGCCTTTCGCGGTCTTTGTATTGAACGTTGCTCGCCCATGCTTTCACCATGCCTCTCGATCGAGAAAGCATTCGCTAGCTCTGTTTCCCTTTACGTCAAACGTATTCGGAATACGTTCCTCCTGCCTAGAGAGGATAGAAAGTCTTTCGGTCCCAGTGGTGTAACGAGAGGCTCCCTGGGTTTCGTAGAAATGACGATGATACACGGTGCATATATACACTGCGAGCGAAGAAACAAACGCAGCGTGAGAATCAATACTCCTGACTCTAGTCGCGTAACTAACTTCAGATCGGTAACTTCGTCCCGACGCCCAACGGTCGAGCATCGACCGAGGTTTTGACCGTTGAGCGTCGACGATCGAGTCGCATTGGCGCCGAAAATTTGTCTCGTCACCGTCGGTGGTTCGAACGAAGTTATTGATCAATGAATTCCACTGTCAAGATATGGTTTCAGATTATCGAAGAAAATTGATGATCGTTCGTGGAATTTAAAATACATTGGGATCGAGAATGCTTTTCGAATGAACGACAGGTTTCGAAAGTTTGAAATGTTCGTGTATTAACCATAGAAAAAGTAAGGTTAGGTTGTCAAAAGAATATATTTCTCGTATGGGAGAATCGTTTCAATTCTAATGAAAGGTTCGCAATGTTGGATACAAGTGGTTATGTATATGGATGAGTTCGTTTAACCCTGAAAATTGTTTTTAGGGTTAATTTGGGGTGAACGTTTGCTACGACAAACGAGCACACACGGTGAATGGTTCAGTTTTGCGAGGACGTTGCCGATATGCAACGAACGAGGTCATATCTTAACGATGATTATGTTTGTTTGTGTTGAGTCTCGTTGGAAACCCGTTACGCCAGTCGTACGACGGCGAATTCCAGAGGCGGAATTTTAATTTCTCAATCCTATTAACGCTTCGCTGCATTCCTGCCCGTTTCGCTCGTACATGACGCTTGCGAACATTTCATGTCGAACGCATCGAACACCGCGGCACACCGGATTGACCTCGCATGTAGCGGTATTTTTTTTCAGCGTTCGGTAAATATTTCCCGACAACAAAATCACACAGTTGCGCGACAGTGCAGCCAACTGTTGAAAATATCGAGATTTACCCGCCGAGAGTTGGTCTTCAAATTTTCATTGCGTTTGGTCACTGTCATTGTTTACCAGGTTCCAACAGTTCAGTAGGAAATGTGTGAAAATTAAACAGGAAATACAAACATGAATACGTAATATAAAAAATGGAACATTTTTTTTTCGTTAACCATTTATTTCTTGATTTGTCCCATTCTTATTTCTACTGCCATCTTCAACTAATTATTTCGAGACTGTATAAATATTTTCACAATTATTAATGCTTGCAGTAAATTAAATTGTTAATCGAATTAAATTAATTAAAATTTTTTGTAATGTTTTCGAAAAATTAATGAAAACAAACTGAGTTTACATAATTATTAGTTTACTGTGTAGTAAGCAAAATGTTGCAGTATGATTTTTTAATTGCTTCATATATTCAGAAGCCGGTAATTATCATCGTACCGTTTTCATGAAAGAGTCGGGTCCACTGACAGTTACTGCTTTCATGCCATTTACCGTATTTAGTGTTATCAACTTAAAAAGGAAACTCCGATCTGCCTCCATACCCTGCGTTGCTTGGACATTATGCAACCGAAGGTCCTTGCAATGTCGTTGCTTCAGGGCAATTCAAACATTGCAATTACATAAAGTCATCTGAACATACCGTGCATTTTCTCGTCACGTGAGTAACATTTAAGTTGAACGGTCACATGTAACGATTGTTTATTTACATTCTTTTTACTGTTATTGTTCGTCTCAATCAACGCTTGAAGACTTTCGAAACGTCTATAAATAATACGTACTTTGTTATTTTTAAAGCATTATAAATAATTTTTAAGTTCCAATTTAAGAAACATACCTAATAAATTATATATTCTTTGACAAAAATTATTTATCATTAAATCGTGTGAAATTCTCATCCTTAAATATTTTCCTCTTTTCTTTTATACATAAACGTTTAAAATACCCAAAACAATAATGTTTACTTCTTCTTTTATTTTCTTTTTATTAGTTAATAATTTCAAACTCACTATAACAAATTACCCAATAAATTTCAATCAAGTACCTATTTCCCACATTTCTGCTTGGTTTCAGTTACTAAGAGGCAGTACATAAAACCATTTTTTGTTCGCGGCGGGTCTATTACGAAAGTTATTAAGAAAGTATAAATCTCCATTAAATATTTTATTGCATTCCACTTTACCGCATATCACACGTTTCTCGGTATAATTACGCGATATCCGCAGTCTACTGCGCTTATACATATGCTACTTGGAACACTATCTATACCGCTTATACAACATATGATAGTGGGGCATCATACAACAACGCACTACATATACCCAACGTTACAGTGTAGTGAAAGACAAAAATATATGCAGTTCTTACACCACGTTGCTGAAAATGATGCAACAGAAATCACGCGTAAAAATGGAGGGAAGTCTGCTGGTGTATCCGTGACCGATCGGGAAAACGCGTAAATCCGATTTTCCGTATTTCCGTTCGCCGCGCGCGCCGCAATCGTAAACGACCCGATTCCGCCTTTCGCCGTGGCCACGCATCGCCTCTACCAGAGTCTGGTAGAACCGTCGACGAGGTCGATCGATATCGAATTCACCCCCGCATCCCACGAGAGACACAGACTTAGGGGTAGGTGGAGCAAGGGGCAGAGGGGAAAGGTATGGGAGGAAGGGAGAGAGAGAGATTGCCACGACCTCGAGGGTTGTTGGCCTCGTTTCAAGCCCTCCGGGAATCGATAACATGTACGCTATCATGGTTGACGACGGGGTTGAAATGCTCCTCACGGGTCATGTATTTAGGTTAGCCCTGTGTGCACTCTAGACAAGCTGAAAGTGGCGTACGCATGTATGTATTGTAGAGAAATCATTTAATGGCTAGGTTAAGGAATGCGGTTTGATTGGTCAGTTCTTATATTTCTTATGATTCTAATTTGCTACTTATCATTATGGTTACACCTAACCAAAGCTATAAAGACAACACATAGTGGAAGACTTGTTGACTGTCTTGTCTCTGATGCCATCTTCTTTCAGTACTGCTAGGAGTTGACTAGGCTAAGGGATTCGGGTGATCGATCAGCTTTTCATTTCTTCTCATCAAATCTTATGTTTGTTTTATTTCTTAATTCCTGATATTTTTGATTACTAATTTACTATTCGCCTATACGGTTAGTAACCAATTAGAATTATGAAATTGTAAACTAGGACATCTATTGTTCCTGTGTCGTTCCGTTAGATGTGAAGTCATCTCCTAAATGTGCTATGCTCCTGTGGTGCACACGCTACATCCACTTCCGGACGTGAAACATACTCTCTGAGTTATATATTCGAATTACGAGGAAATTGGAGGGTTCTTGGGAAACTGGAACGTGTTAAGCTTAATCCTTCTGTTAGCAACAGGGTACACGGGTTATCCATTTTTGTATCGGGTTGCGGTTGGGTTGATGTATTACTACCATTTTGTTTGCTTACTTCTTTTCGATTTAACCCCGTTCTCATTTTGTCAAGGATACTTTTAAATTTAAGGATGGTATTAAAAAATTATTATTAGACCGCGCTTTTATTTTTTCAATAGTATTTCGAGTTTGCAGATAAATTAAGGACCATAACACAGTTAAACAAATGTTATACTTTTAATCAGCAACATGTTTACTAATATTGTGTATACTTTGCACAATGAGAATTAGTTTAACAAATTGAGATTAGTTTCTTATATACAATAACGTTACTATTTACTCACGATGAAACTTTTTTATTCATCAACATAGCCTTTTCTTCTACACAATTTATTCTCTAGATATTTTGACAAAATTATTTTTAATCCTCATTTTTTAACACCTTCACACCAATTTACTTTTTGAAAATAACATATTCGTGAATATTGTAATCCAGTTCGAACAACATAATTCGATGGCTAACTTAAGAGTTAATTCAATCGATAATTGGTTTTTATGAATAAAAAGGAAACGTTTTTAGTACACTTCTAGAAAATTGGGAAATATATTTTTGAATATTAGATGTCTAACTTCGAAAATTTTGCATTTGTTAGTAAATGTTTTGTATCGAATGATTTCTGTCGAGTCCCAGGACACTGGTTTCGCATTCACGTTCCACTTTCGAATGTGAGCACGCATTGCGTGCACTTAAAATACATTGGAATTGGAGATGGACGCGAATTAGGTCCGCTTAATATAAGTACTCTCTATTTTGCGCGTAAAGGTTGCACGTAAATACACATCGAAATTGATTTCGTGTTGTTACAATAAATTACTAAATTTGCACGTAAGTAGATCAGGTTAATACAGTAAAAACTGACACAGTTTAAATTCAAACATCTTCCCGCCGTTTTCTTGTTCTAGAAATGGCGGAGGATATTAGAGAAAGAGGTTACTGTTACTGAAACTGCATAAACTTGGTCTTTTTTCTTTTTCTGTGGTTTTTGTTAGAAAATAAACTTTATTCTTTCTTATTATACACAAGATGGTACATAAAATATTCATGATATTTTGTGCTCAATTCAAGTTCACTGAAAACAGATGAAAAACTTAATTTACAAGACTTGCTTAGTATTAAAATAAACTTCATTATGAACTTTGTTAGTATAACAAAGTGTTTTATTTAAACATGTCTGCGCGTTATTCACGATATCGTATGGATTATATCAATCTCCTCTTTTGAAGAGATGTTCAGATGAAGATGTTGAAAGTTTCTAGCGGTATATTTTCACGAATATAGACGATCAACTGGTTCAACAGGAAACGTTCGCAGCTTGAACGTGAAAGCAGACACGATAAGTGTTTGTATGAACTTATTTTACTGCTTTTTCGTCGTACATTCATTTGCGGAGTTATGACTCCATGAAATTTCGAAACATTGCGCTCGAGCCTCCATAAACTATTTTTATTTTATGCGATAATAAAACAAGCATATGGTTCCTTAAAGAAAAATATTATTCAGAAGGGTTCTCGCTGCTTCCATCAGAGCACATTTTGAAATATTTAATTCTATAAAGTTTTTATGTAATTCTGAAGTATTTTCAGTATTTACCGAATAGTTGAATAAATAATTTCTACATTGAAAGAAAGGAAGTAGGACTATTGAATTTCTCTTTTGTCATTTTTAAACACAATTTTTCTACTATAATTTTGAGTAAATTATTAATTACCAAGAATATAATTTTGTGTTATAAATTACCTAGCTTACTTTTGTATTTTTTTAAAAATGGAGTAAAAGTCGTTGTTTTACTATTCTATTAACTCAATGAATAGTAGGTCACACTGTTGACCCTTTCACATTATCGAATGAGGTATCTCATAAGCCGATTTTTTCTTGTTCAATTTCACAGAATACTAACTTGCTACCTTTCTTCTCGTCAAGCAATTTGAACAAAACATAATTTCTCTCTACTTAATAATACTGTACCTTTTGGTTACTTGAAATAATTTTCCATTTTATTTTTAAGTAATATCTATTCGTTATTCTATTGTTAATTTTTATTCAATTATAATGAATCTGCACAAATCTCAATATTTGTCACTGTTCGACCTACAGTAGAACCTCGATTATCTCATTTAACTGAACAACTGACAGTCACGGTAAATGAAGACTTCAAAAGAAACTTTTGAAAATATATTTCTAAAATTTGATTCTATATATTCCAAGGTACAACGTAAGAATCTAAATCATTAAGTACCAATTTAACCCCTTGCTCTATGATTTCTGTTACAATTGTGCTCGATAAATCTATCTAACTATCTAAGTGTTAACGACAGATGATAGGAAAACAATATTTAATTTATATTTTTAAGAAAGGTAAATAACAATCAGATTTGCCGAATGCAGTTTAACATTGACTCTGACACGGCATTATAGAACAAGGGGTAGATCGAAGACCTATTGCACTTCGAATTTAAGCCGAATCACCGTTTCATTACCAAGAAACAAAAGTATATTGTTCATAGTTAGGCCTAACAGACAATGGAACCACGCGTCACCGATCGCCGTGCCGTTTAACGCTCGACCTCAGACAATTTTGGTGCACGGGCGCATAGTGGCCGCTACTAGCATACCCCTTTCTTAACGCTCCTCTATTCTCGTACGCCGCCAGAATAAAAATACGAGATCACGCGGGCCAGACTGCCGTCTCCGGGACCATTGCCAGCAGTTCGCGAACCCGGTTCCCTCGTAAACCGACGCCCCGAAACAGGCGAAAGCATTTCGAGCTAATCTTAGAGGCTCGTCGCGCGAAGGGAGTAAAAGGTGCAAAAGCGGTGCTCTCTTGGGGTTTTCGCTCGTGGTTTTACGATCATGCTGGATTCTGGCCTTAGCCCCAGGTGAAGGCTAACAGCATGATGGGGATTCAGGATGCTAGGGTGCGAACGTACGTGAACCTGATGGCGCCAGTTCAAATGTTGTTGGGGTGGTTTCTTAACCTGTTAACTGTGGAATTTAGTTTAAAAAATCTCTCGTTTTGTGTGCACCAAAATTTAAAAATAAAACGTATACTTGTCAAATGCGGGACGAATGCACCTAGAGTATAATTTAATGAAAAACTAAAACAAGATAAAGAAGAATTACACGTTTATCTGAAAAAATAAAGAATTAATATCATTTCAAGCTTTAAGATGACGTGTATACTCGTCACAAGCAGTCAACTGGTTAACCCATTGTCCTATGATTTTTTTTTATTTTGTAGGAATCTTATAGGAGATTTATTACAACAATACATACACATGGGATTTGACAAAAAATTATGAAAATTTGATTAATTTAGATCCAATTTAATAATTTTATTGCATTATTCATGTATAATTATATAAAGTAGTTGTTCTTTTATAAATTTATATAAATTCTTGCACTGTGGTTCCTTTTACGATTGTACTTGGCTGAATAATTTCATTGCTGATCATTCGTTAGGGGAGGAAGAAAATTCCACCCTGGTTTTACCTCTATGTTTATTCTAAAGCATTATAATTGATAATGGAAATATAATATTTTATTTGGACTGAGTACAATCGAATGACATTTGTGTATGTTAAATTCTATGTGAGATTTTTTCCAAAAGTCTTTACAATGATATTGTAAGGGGGTTAATATTTTTGCGGAGGAATTAGTGCGGTGAGTTATTAACTTCTTCAAATTTGATATGCACAAATTGAGCTGTACATTTGCTAAAATGAAGCATTACGTAAGTACAATTATTAATTTTAAAAATAATTTCTGACATTTAACATTTTGATGGTTTTAGTAATTATAAGAATATGAAAATTAAAATCAGTTATTTTGAATATATTAATAATAGATAAAAATAAGGAGTAAAAATCAAAGTAATATAACACTTGTTGAACAGTGAAGGCAATTTACACTGAAACAATTTACGAAGTACCGTTAATGGGTTCGAATAATCTGTTTGTACAAAAATATCCAAGAGAAAAACTTCTGGTAAGTAAAAGGTTAAAGTCTCCGTTTCTCGAATCCTTGATCTTATCATTATCCTCAGTGGAAGAGAAAAATATATGTCACTTCTGCAAGAAGTTTTTGTTGAAACATTTTTTAATGGTCGTCTTGACAGCAATTTCAAGGTAGTCAAGTTTTCTATGTTTCTTGGTTTGGTTCGTTTATTTAAAGTTTTGCTTCAATTCAATCTGCTGACAGAGAAGGATCTTCTCTTGGAAATGGAGCTAAGTGTCAGCAGTGTCCCCATCCAACGCAATTACAAAGAGGGACACTGTACACACGTAGATGGTTTACAGTATTATCTTGTTAACTGGGCGATTTTTCAATTATAAACGTTTATATGAACACAATCAAAGACGGAGGAAATCAATTTGAAGGTATTTGTGCAATGTAGTTTACATTAACACTTTCAATGCCGTGTCATTCGCATGATACGGCTGCAGCCTAAAATGAAACGTCAACATGTACGACGTGCAGAACGTTAAATGGAATAAGTAAATTGAGTTGAATTGATCCTGATTTCAATACAAACAGTACAGTAAAATATCAATATTGTTTTACGTACGATATTATTAACACTACAACTATCGGGTAGTCGAATTGGCTATTCAAAATTTTTCTATAGAAACTTCGAGAGTGCATCTACTGAGATTTTAATCGATTTACAATTGAATTTGTGTATCACTAAATCAATTTCTCTAGAAATGTCTCGAAGAAACATCTGTTATCTCTTCAATAATTGTAAAAAAAAATCAGGAATGAGTCATTCAAAGAAACAGTGGTGGGAAACATGTCAGTTGTCTCAGTATCTAGAAACTCTCAGTGTATCATTGGAAGTCACCCTACTTTGGAAATTATAGTACAGGAAATTATACTACTTGACGGTTGTTGCTCTTCACAAGTGAACCAAACTGTGAGAATTATCGAACAGGCATGCAAAGTGTGTTTTCGCTTTATGAACGATATCGTGGAATACGTCATCGGTGCTGCTATAAAAGATTCACTCGTGACGTGATACTTCGATCTTGAATGTAACTTCGCGATACGTCATCACCTTCCATTCATGTTCTATTGAAAATTTCATTCACGATTGAACATTGTGCATGGCGAAACTTGCCGCAACTTCTGAAGGAGAGCCGCCTGAATATCGGAAAACTATTAAACCGTGTACATACAAACTGAACAAAATATTGAACGCTGACGTTTTGAATTGCTTTAATAACAGGATGGAAAGAAATGAGAGGTATACAGCTGAAACTGAAATATCATAGTCCGCCTATACCTCTGTCGCTTGCATTTCAATGTTCTGATGTCGTTGAAAGCGATATTTACTCTTTTTACAGAATTATCGACTGAGACTAATGGCGCGTATGACGTTCCGGAATAAATTGTGCACAAACTATTGATTGGATATCTTTTTTTTCAATTTTTATATAATCTAGTTTAAAATACCAGCGATATCTTTTCCTATGGAGATGTAATTTAAAAATACTGTATTTTTTGCTTGAGAATTGAAAAATCTTATTATTTATTTATATTCAATACTATAAACAAAGTAGTGTAGCCTATATACGAAATAAATTTATATATTTAGAAAAAAATTATATATTCTAGAGATATTCACTATTAATATCAATGACTTCAACTGATCTTTGAAACAAAATTAGAAATCCTGAACTGATAAAGAAATTCAAAATTTAATGAATTTAGAATTGATTGAATGAAATGGTACCGAATTAATTTCTAAACATAATATAATCTTGCAAATATAATTAACAGTCGTCATTTTCAGTTAATATTTTCATTGTCAAGACCGATATCCGGAAATACATGTGCTGTGTCGTGATACGCTGTCGTAACAATTGAATTTGATTAAAATCTATTTCTATTTTCGGCTCAGAGTATGATAAAACTGGCTGACCGTTGGCCCTGTTACAAAAATAAACTTTCCACTATTCCATTTTGCAGCAGCAACTGTTAAGGACAGTGGAATATAAGACCACCGGCAAATCGATTCGGACCTCGTCTATGTATAGTTGAAAATACGCAATAAGCGCAACTATGGACTATAATAGTTTGACCGTTTTGTTTATGTAGTTAAAAATAATTCATTCGCCTTTAGAACCGTCTACTTTTACGATTGCGTTACTAACGCTTTCAAAAGCGGCACAAAGAAAATTATCCTTTATTAGTAGCGGTACGCCTTGTTCTCTTTTCCTTTCACTTCGATTCGACCGAGATTCATAAACGTGTCCACCATTTGTGTTTTTACAAAAACACTCGCCTTCCAATCTTAATTCTCGCCAAACCCATCTTTCACTTTGAAAATTCGGATCGTGTATTTTCTACGAAAAAAGTCGTCTATGATAAAGAATAATTGGTTAATTCGTTGTCAACGAAAATATTACAAAAATAAATATTAATTAATAATAATAACAATATTCATAGATATTATTATTAATATTAATAACGTGATACAAATTGAGCAAAAACTATTTTCACAGAATCTACATAAAATTTGACAAGGAAACAATACTAGACGAATCCGAAATAAAACATATCTTCTGTTTATTAACAAATAAATTTGTAATTTTTTTGGGAAAAGTTTCGTTTGAAAACGACAAACAAGAATATTACATTTACGGTCCACATCGAAGCGTGAAACTTCGTTCAATTGAAGCACATTTAAATCGTAAAATATACGAGAGCGTTATCAATGTTTCGTAAATGCAAACGATGATGTTAAGTAATGGCTCTCGGGGTCATCGATCGTGCAGTGCTCTTACACAAATGGTATCCGAGGTAATTAGGTCGTCGACGACTAATGGGGATCGTGTTTATCTTCGAGTCGAAAGTTCCGCGGATTGCCCGTGATTGTGTAAATTCGAGCTGCGCTGAACTTTTTTCCTCCTTTTTCTTTTTATTGTCAATGCAGTTGCATTGCATTGCGAGATGACTTCATCCTGCGGTTACGTCGATCCATTGCGTCGCGGAGTTGACGAAACGATTGCTTTGTTCTACGTTCACTTTCCTCCGAAGCTTATTATCAATTTAATTTACCTTCGACCGATTAATCGTTCATTTCACAACTGAAATAGAAACGGAATTTTTCGACATGTACGTGAGCACTCACAATTCCGTGAAATGTTTCCGTCAATTTTGAAATTTTCATTGGAAAAAACAATTGTTTTATCAACATATATTCTTTTCCATTTTGCTTGCGTAATGCCTGTTATCGTAAACAAATGTGTAAATTTATTTCGGAAACGGTTTCAGTGTCTTGAAAACTAATAAAACAATAAATTCCGAAGTTTCTGGAAACATATTTTTTTCGTTATATTTTATATGTTCAATTTTTAAAAGTTGTATAAATCTAAAATTGAAATGATCATTTAATTATATATTTAAAAATATTTATTTAACGTGTTAAATGCTGTGTCGGTCACTGATAACCGACGCTTCTGAGTTGCTTGAAAAGAATTACAATATGCAAGACGACTGCTGTCAACTAAAGACATTTAATAACACAAAATAAGTTAATAATGGTGTAATATAAGAATTCCGATGCCAAATAATTAATAATTGTTCCTATTTACCTTTGCTACGAACGAAAAAATCGTGTATAAAACGTTCATGATTCTCGTGGCGTTTAACGTGTTAATGCTAAGAAATGTTTATAACAAGCATCGGGTAGTATATCGTCACGCAGCACGACTCAAGTCATCTTCAAAGACGTACCTCAATCAACATTCCATCGGATCTGCGAGCTGTTTCCGTCAATTAAATGTACCATAGAAAAATTGCATAATAGGTCGAATACCGTTTGGTATTTTGTGATTTTTTCACCATGATTTCCTTTTCTAAGAATATACCAAGGTTTTCGCATTGCTACTTGATAATGAAATCTACTGCGCATTGCCAATGTGTCAATGATGAAATCCTTGACATTCTCCCACGACCTTCTGTCGACACAGGAATCTCGTTTTATAATCGCCAGCTATTATAATACCTTCGTTTGCATTTATACTCTTTTACCGCAAAATAATCATTTGGGATTAAACAATTTTTCCGATCTACATTACTTTCTTGCTTGTGCAGGCAGGATGTCTGTTCGTGCTCGCCGAGACGAAAAACCTTAAACAGAAAGAAACCGATGAACACGCCGATATATAATACGATAACGTTTTTTTTTAAATTAACCAGTGAACTGCGTTCAACGAGTATACACGTCACGTTAAACTGAAAATAATGCTAATTCTTTCATCGATAAATTATTTATTTTCTCAGATAAACTTGTCATTCTTCTTCGTTTTGCTTTAGCTTTGCGTTAGAATATATTATAGGTACATCTGATCTGCATTAGACGATTTCTTTGCGAACATTATCAGAGATTTTTTAAATTACATTCCACAGTGAACAGGTTAACTTGTGCTAGGAAACAGAGTTTACGAAATTGTGAAATAATAATGCATTGCAGGTCAATAATGAAAATGTTTGAATCAATTAATGCTTAACGTGCCTGATAACGACCGATAATTTTTAATGAGTGAACGTTTGTTGTAAGGTGGCGTAAAATATGAATATTCATGTTGAAACACCATGTTTGAATGCATGTGTTCAGTAATTGTTCTTAACAGTTTACTAAACTGATTGCAGTGCCAAGTATTACTTTCATTGCTATAATTTCGGTATGGATTTTTAAATCAACAGTTTGAAAATGATTAATGACTTTTCGTTTAATTAGTCGCAAATTTTAGAGATTTTCGCTTTTGCCTCAAAGATAGAACAATTATCAATAGTAATGATGAAGATATCGATGATGAAAAAATGTATTACACAAATGATTTTTTTTAATTAACCTGCCGTTAAAATAGTGTACTAAAATCATTAATAATAGCTTAGTTTATAAAATAAACCACCGTTTATTTGACATTTAATCAATATATTCTATATATCAATTGAATTTCGCATATTAAATGCATAACGAAGATTTGATGATTTATATTGGATAAATAATAGTTACATTTATTTTAAATTCCAAATTTTCAAGTTGTTTATATGAATACAATATATCAATTTTGTATACTCATCATTTATTATTACGGTCATTTCGAGCACAGGATTTAATCAAACACTACGAACGTCGCGCTACAATGATTTTTGCTGTCCGTAATTAAACGGTTTACAGTTCTCGCGGCAAGAATCAATTATGCCAGTTAGCTATACCATAATCCAAATAATCTTCTCCGTTCATCTCGTAAATCATCCAGTCGCTACTAGTAGGAATCATTCAGCTCGTACAACTCAAATAACCATGTAATATAATCAGTGTATTGATTGTTTCTCTAATAAGAATTTTACTGTGCGATCGATTTATTAAGTTATAACATCTCGAGTAGCCTATCCATCGAATTTCCAATAAAATCATGGAATCATAATTGTATTCATTTTCATTAATTCTTTATTAACCTTTCTAAAACAATGTATCTAGTTATTTATTCCAATCGTATTAATGTAATAAGTATTTAAATAAAGGAGCAAATACACGTTCTCTTCAATTTTTCGGAAATAAGAAAATTCTATTATTTTTTACTAGTATTTATTTATTATTATTGATTATTATTCACTATTATTTACCATTATATATTTACTATTATTTACACATAAATAACACGTTTATACCGATCGACTTACATTTCCTCCCTATCTTATCGATTCAAAACCAATCGAAAAGAGAGAACAAATCCTAACCAGAATCAGTAAAAAATGGGAATTTGTTGGCATATCAGCCGATCAAGAATCTTCCTCTACAACACGAAATCTCGGCGGGTTGAGCAATCGGTTACACAGCGGTCACGCGGATTATTCGAAATAAAAGATTCAGAGCGTGTCCCGCGGTCGTGTCGGGGCTTTCTTTCGCGGGGAAAGTAAAAGTGGCTCGTTTCGTGCCAAGGTGAGATCCACGGTGAAACTTATCGCGGATGTCCTTCGCGGTTCGTCGTGTCTCGCGCCTCGTCCTCGGTTTTCGAGTGCACCGCGTTTGCCAGGGGATTCCCCGTGCGACGATTCTTGTTTACCCGGCGAATTCAGGGATTCCTTAGCCGCACCTGTCCACCGTCATCGATTTTTCCATATCGAGCCGATTAACTGGTTAAATGCGGAATTTAGTTTTAAACATCTCTTACTGTGCGTGCGATAAGAT
Organism: Nomia melanderi; assembly: GCF_051020985.1. Classification (NCBI taxonomy): domain Eukaryota; kingdom Metazoa; phylum Arthropoda; class Insecta; order Hymenoptera; family Halictidae; genus Nomia; species Nomia melanderi. The sequence continues at coordinate 4,884,550 of NC_135009.1, forward strand.
CAAATAATGAAGTGTGAATCAAAAAGCTAAAGCCGAACAAAGAACGATTACATGTTTATATGAAAAAATAAATAATTCATCGTTGAAAAAGTTCTCGCACTATTAAAGCTTGATATGATACTCGTTCTTTCAGTGATGAATTTTTTATTTTTTCAGATAAACATGTAATTCTTCATGTTTTGCTTTGGTTTTTTATTGAAATATACCCTAGGTGTATTCGTTCCGCATTTGGCGAGTACATACACCTTGCTCCTGTGACTTTTTGTTTTTTCGATTGACTCAGGACGTGAGAGGCGCACACTATGTGTTTTTCGATGTTTTCGATTTCACATGTGCTGTGGTGACGATTATAAGTATATAGTACGAATATATGCGTTTCTTGGCGTTATTCAATTTAGCAAATCTGAGGAATTACAATTACAACTTAATTACGCCTTGTGCCAATTAATTTTAGAACTACCATACCAGTCAGGATGACTGGTTCTAATTCTCTAATTTTACAATTACAGATATTATAAATAATCTAACAAATACCAAAAATTCAAATAAATGTACTCGTATAATTTGTATAAGAAGTACACATTAATCGTATCAAATAGTCTCACTCGCGATTATTCTCCGTGTGAAACGTGATTGTGTAATTTATTTTCTAAATCTTGTTTTCGTCAAGAAATTTGATTGAACACGCAACACTTCAGTTTTCTTTGTAATAGTTCTGTCCATAAAGTCGCGACAACATTAAATAACGTAAGCGTAAGCATGTGAAACGAAATAAATCGTAAGGCAAGGAGTTAATATCTTTTTTCTCGTTCTCTGTTTCAGTTGTAACCCACCAAAACAACAACATGTCTGTCACCACATCTGTGCAACCTGCCACCGAGAGTCTGTCTCGCCATGGGTAAGTTCCCTACTTTCTTCGTTACGTGAGAAATCGGTGAAACGGCGATGAATGTAATTTAACGCCTGGAACATTCGCGCCACGCGCGCTGTAGCTCGGAATTCCTTGTATCCTCGGTGGTAGCATTATTTTTTGAAAAATAATCGAAGCGTTGTATAATCTCCTGCGAGTGGATTTTTAGGGTCTATTGAATTGATATGTTCCTAGGAAAATGAAAGGAGAAATTCAACTTTCAAGTCGTTTTCTTGCGTTGGAAAGATGTTCCTTCTTTTCATGGATGTTGAAACTCAGTAAAATAATAAAATGCATTCGAAATTAAGAAAATTGGAAATTAGAAATGAAAAATTGATACTTTAATTTAGCATGTTACACTTTAAAGTATATGCACACCCATTGACAACTGACAATTAATCCATTAAAAATCTATCGTCGTTTTATTGTTCAAATTCAAATACTAGCAAATACTTAGTTTTAAAGAGGATAGTATTTTAATAAACTGTTACACGAAATTCTTCTGAAAATAGATACAATTTTATATATAACATAACATTCTAAAAGTGTGCATTAACGACAAGAAATAAAAAATAAAGTAACATACATGCAAAAGTCTTTAAGAAATATCCTTAAACTAAAATGTCTAATGTATTGTATTAGGTGATCATATACAGTGTTAAAGACCATAAAGAATGCAGTTGTTTGTATTTATATATTCACATGTTATACATTTGCATATTCGTTCTTTTCATGTTTGTATGTTCATAATCTATAGACGATACGAAAGAATATATTTTAAACTAAACGAAGCATTGCCTTTTTTAATCCTAGGAAATAAAATAAGTATTAGAAGCGCGCATTATTTATAGGTTTACGTAATAATAATGTACATTAAATGCGCACAAACGTGTAAGTATTTAGAGATATATAGTGCAAAGGTCAAATATATGTAAAGTCACGTTCTCGTGACACCGGCCAGTAAATGTTGGGTCAACGTGTTCGCGTATACGTGATAACGGCCGTTGAAATATAAACATTAAGAGCGGCCTACAGATTCCGTTTAAAAATAGAGATGTAGCCGTGCGCTTAAACGAAACAATACTTATTAAGAAGGTAGATATCCTGTTACGTTGCCATTCTAGAACTGGCAACTGACGGCCAGTCGGGTGACTCACAGCCTACGCTCGACTTTTCCTTAATATCCCGCCTTCAGTTCTCTACGTGGAAATACAGTCTCATCGAAATCGATGATGATCCACTCGTCCGTCGTGTAGATTTATTTCCATCGTCGCGTACAATTTCCTCGCGAGAACCATAAAAGAACGCAACGATGATTGCGTCTTTGTCCGAACATTGTTATACACCGGGTGTTCCGAAGGTTACCGTATGAATTTTGTCAGTGTCTTGCAAATTTAACACTAACCGTATCGCTAACCGGTCAAATGACCGGTTTTGTAATTTGATTTGAGATTCTGCGTTTTTTCCCCGTTCATTTAACACTAAAGCTACCGAGCAGTTAAATTGACTTTTTGAGATTCTTCTATAGAAACTCCAAGAGTGCATCTATTGAGACTTTAATCAGTTTACAATTCAGTTTGCGTATTGATAAATCAATTTCTTTAATGATTTTTCGGAGAAACCTCTGTTATCTTTTTCATAATTGCAAAAAGAAGATATCAGATATTTTGTCTTTCCTTTTGTTTTCATTTCCACTAAAAAACATTTGTCATCGATTTTGCTTACTTTCATTTTGTTGCCAGTTGTTTTTTGACTGATTGTGGTGGAAATAAGTATATACAAAATGCCGTACGGTACGGTTTATGTAGAAAACAGGGCTGAAATGTCGTGTAACAAGCAGTCTATTTATGTTTAAATAAAAGATATGAACACAATAATTATATAAATAATAGACGAAATTAATAATATACTATACAATAAGTATTACAACTATAATAAATATTACATATTTGTGTATTACATAAAATTCTATACAAATTTATATATTATAATAGTATAATATAAAAGTGTTACCTAATACATAATTTACAAATACTATCCGAAATTATGTGAGACATAGATAGCATTGCACACGACGAAATTTGAATAAAAAGTCACTGTTGCATAAATATCAACCTTGTGTCGATAATAGCAGACGATACTACATAACCAAGTACGAAGATAAGTAAATACTACGCTTGCTTCGCATTTTACAGTTCTGGTATAACTTCGTAATAAAACATTTACGGGTTATTTGTCCCATGACATTTCAATCTTATTTTTAACTGTGGACATATTGGCAATGCGTGTGTGTGCGCGCGCGTTTGTATGTGTAAATCTGTAAGACACTCGGTATATGTGTATTCATATATTTCGGAAGAGTTTGAGCTGAGATGCGCGAAGGTCCATTTTACAGGATTATTCTTAGTGCCGTATTACTCGTAGAAGTTGCGCCGGTTTTGCATAATGTAGGCACGTGGCCGCGTGGCGCCTCTCTGTGCTCGTTACGCCACTGCGCCAGAGAAACGACGAAGGACGACTTTGAAGGCGGACGTTTATACATATATCTGCCGACCAGACGCCAGATTTAAACCGATATTATTGTTTCGCGGCTAGAATTGTCTCTAATGACAATGGAACCTTCACTGTTTGAATTAACAGGACGAATTGTACGGGCACGAAAGCTTTTCAAGTGATATTAATACTCTACGTTAGGGTGAAGGGTCCCAAATTTGAAACGACTGTTGGGTAAACGTGATTTATAATAGGATTAATGAAAATTAGGACAATGTAACATAGAATTGACGTGAACTTGAACAGTGTACAATTGAAAATGGCAATGAGGACAATGCAAACTAGAATTAATATTAAGTGGGATACTAAAAGAGTTAATGCTAAGTAGAATAGTGTTAAATAAAATTGGTAATAAGTAAGGCACTACAAAACAGAATTAACGTTAATTGGGATACTATAAACAGAATTAATGTTAAGTAGGACAGTAAAAAGTAAAATTAATGGTAACTGGGACATTATGAAATAAAATTAATATCAATAACGATAGTACAAATGTTCTCAATTTAGAAACTATATAAATTACGTATAATACACAGAGTGTTCTGTAACTGGTAATACAGTTAAAAAAGAAATTATTGTATCTGAAAAAAGTAAGTCTAGAAAATAAAATCAAATCTATGTTGACCAGTTTCATTCGTGTGTATGCCACACATAACTTTCTCACTAGTGTCGATTAACTCATTATCACGAACTCACTCTAGGCAAATCAATGATGATCTAAGCTCCACGTACCAATTCCCCGAACCTAATTGAATCTGAAATTTCTAGTCAAAGCTTTCCCTTCATTCGAAAGGATGAGATCGCTTTCCTTCTTTTTTTTGAGCGTCCTAAATCAAAACTTTGGTACTTTCTAATAATTGAGCCAATTTTATGAAATTAATAACCATTCTCGTGTACCAATATTCGTGCACGTTCACGCAAATTAATGAAGCGACTTTGTAATGCGGATATTAGGATATCATACAATTATCGTCGACATCGACTACAATTAAAAGACTCGCGGAATCCTTTCGACGGCATAAAAAGGAAGCATAAACAAGCCAGCCTGCTCTAATAACTGTTGAGCATACATTACTCAATATATAATTGCCTTAAGACCGTGAACCATTAATTTTTTCAAACATACTGTCTCACCATTACATGACAAGCCACTTGTACGCAATTACAGTGGTCGACTCGAATGGTTTTTCTTTTTATCAAATTATCGATACATTTTTTAAAACTCGCATAACCTTACTGAATCGGTTCTTCTCTTATCCAACCGCAAGACGATTATTAGATAAAAAAATTAAATATTTTCAAATTATAATACATCGCGTGACTATTCACAAAACGCAAACGATTACGATCTCTCTGATTAGCTTCTCGAGCTTCCTTATTCAACTTGAAATTGAGTTCTAGACAAAAAAATATCCGATTCTCACCGTAATAATCGTAATACAGGTAACCTTCGCGTAACACGGCACTTCTATAACACGGTTTCTACAACGTTTAATGTGTTTAAGAGCAAACTTCGAAATTAAAGAAATCTCGGTGCGCAAGATACCTCATTGGAAATTTTTCATGTGAGTGTGTGTGCTGTATCAGATTTGCCTGCAGAGTTTTGAAATTTATCAAAATTTGAAATCCTATTTTGATCGTGGAGCATTAAGTACATTCTAAAATTTTGTCTTTTCTTTTTACTATATTAACATTTTTCGGGTGAGCATTATTAAACCTTGTTATAGAAACGATAATTATGGTTTTGTAATATTTGAAACCTAATTCCGTCTTTTGCATTGGTTCTTTGTTTCGTACAACACGAAGTCGCATAACATTTTTAAGGAACGTAACAACCATGTCATACGGGAGTTACCTATGATTATAACGTCGGATGATAATCTTTCCTTTTCGTGAAACAATACACGTAATTTTCCGAGCTGACGTGTTTGCTAATTCGTTTCTCCCCGTCTGAATCGATTTCGTCGTCCCATTGTCTAGAAGTTGCTGTTCACACGCAGCCGCCAGGAATTTCACGTGGTCGCTGCCGCGTCGTTCACTTGATCGCGGTTAATTAGTAGTTAACGTAAGCCGGAAATTCTCGAAATTGCTGTCGGACGACGACAGGGAGAGAAAAGAGAGACACGGGGAGGTGAAGCTGGGTTTTCAAGTCCTTTTAGCGACTCGCGCGCATAGTAGTCACGTTGTTTTGCGTCCATGTTTCAGCGGCGTGCTATGTGAGTTCATTTCACGTGGATTGCGCGCGAAGGGTTAGCCATGATACCATTCTTACATAACACAGACGTTTCTGATATGATAAATAAAAAACTGGCATTGCAGACGTCGCAATTAAACCTCGGATGTTTATAGAAATTCGCATTCTTCGTTGGCCGGACAATAAAAGTTCTTCACCCAGAAAGGAATGATATCTGAATGAAACATAGATAATACGCGGAGATATTTTATTGCGTATTTGCTAGTTGAATTTCTTGCAAACGCGTAAAACCATCGGTGTTATTGCAATGTATAATATAATGATCTAATCATTTTTCTGTTGCAAGCAATATTTCGTTTTCGAAGCATGTACGGAGTAAATCGAATTCACAAGTTAACAAATCATTTTTATAGCCTCGATATTAATAAAAAATTTATTAGAAAACTCCAAGTGACGAAAATACAAAATTAGATCACACCAAACTAACGCATTCTCGTACCCTCGAAAGCAGCCTTTGCTCAAAGAAGAAAACAATACTAACAGCATGAACATTAGAGTATTTAACAATTTCCAAACATTGGATTAAAACCATTTCCGATTCTACTTCTATTATACAAAATCTGTCAGCAACAACACTCACGTTTCCTAGCCATAGTTCACCGTTTTCCCATTGTACTATTCTAAATTTCAAAATTAAAATCAGTGTCTCGAATTAAAAATAAACAAATGTAGAAACGCGATCATCAGTTAAAACGCAAAGCAGAAACTTCAAAACAGAAATATACATTTTATCGTTCAACAATCAACCAAAAAGAAATTCCAAAAATAAAATCAATTTCTTGAAGCAATTAAAAAAAAAGAGTAAGCACACAAGTATGGTCATTCAGTAGGGACGCAAAGAAGAAACGGTTTCGCTGATTTGCTGATCGATTCCGAGATTCACGTCATACAACATATACATATATGTGTTACATATACAGTATATACTGCGCGCTCGCCAACTAGCGTAACGCTCGTACGAGTCGCGGTTATTACGCACCCGTTCACGTTCTCGCCACGTGAAAGAAACGTTTTTCTTCCTGATTTCCATATCTCTGCATATTTAACGCGTTCTCAACGTATTGGCTCGCGTCACGTCGCTACGTCGGTCAGCTCCGTACCTTGCACCCTTTGCCTCATCCTGCTTCCTCCTTGATAGTTGCATATTCGCGTTATACAGGAGACAATCACGTGAAAATTAATTTCCGATCACGAACGGGCTGATTAATCAAAACGCGATAAGAGAGCCAATGGAAGAGTTCGGTCCGGTCGAGATATCCTTCGCCCCGATTACCATCGTCTGACATATTGGAATTAATAACCTCGATTTATCTGGTGATGTTTTACTATTTCTTTCCCTTATCCTCTAGCTCTTATCCCACCATTCCGTTGCTGTTAATCGGTTTCATAAGCTACGACAATGTTCTATCTCGAGCATTCGATTTTTCTTTTTGTCGTCCGATAAAATATTCAAGATAGTTAATCCTCTGGAAAAGCGATTTAGGTTTCATCCGTGACGCTTCTAAGCATTTAGCATTTGATTAGTGACATCTTAAGTGTTATTTTATGGTTGCTTAACTAGTTACCTGCGTTGGACGAGTATACATGTCATCTCAAAGCATGAAATGATACTAATTCCTTCAACGATGGATTCTATATTTTGTCAGATAAACATGTAATTCTTCCTTCTTTTGCTTTAGTTTTCCATTAAAATATATACTAGATGCATTTGTCCTGCATTTGACAAGTACCCGCTTTATTGTTTGATTTTATTGCGCGCAAAACGAGAAATTTTTCAAACTAAATTCCACGGTTAACAGGTTAATATGGTAGGAACAAGGAGAGCACGATATTTCAATTTAACATTCATTGTTAACAGGTTCAGCGCCGTGTTAGTCACTGATGATTACCGATTATTCTGAATGACTTGAAAACAATCATAATATGTAAGATAACCGACATCAAACGAAAACGTTTAATAATGTAACTAAGCTGATAATAGTGTAATGCAAGGATAACAACGATAAATAATTAATAATTGTTCCTGTTATTCCTCGCTGGAAAAGGATAACTCTACAGGAAAACGGTCAAGATTTTCGTGGCGCTTAACATGCTAAACTGCAGAGAACGGAAAGATCTGTTCTTTTGGTATATCAATTTTAAGTAGGTATTTTTTAAGGTCTCGATTTACTTTTATTATAGAGCACGTGTCGGCACGTGTGATTATTTAATAACTTTTCGGAAAGTAGTTACTCGAAGTGGTGTAACGGTAGTTGAAAGAAACATAAACGACGTTGTAAGTAGTATATAGTTAGAGGCTTATTGACAGACATCGGAGAATGGAGATCCAAAGGTCGCTCATACTTTTTATTTGTGAAGCAATTTGAAGTTGCTTCTCCGCGTGAAATTCGATTAAGATTGCGGCCATCGGTGTTTGGAAAGTAGTCGGCTGCCAAAATGGTAACGGTAGTTGAAAGAAACGTAGAAAAAGAAGCGCCTCGTTCCGGATTCTTCCGGGTTTAACGGTCGAAAGTGTCCAAGGCCAGCAGACTTCTTCTACGGTCACGATCATATCGTCGATAGTATTCCGATTCAAAGAGCTCTTTCGCGATTTATCTACGATCGGTTGCCGAATTATTAACTGATGTCTGTTGCCGATAAGATCCCTTTTACTATCAATCATTATGTATCTTGAATCTTCCTTCTTGGAATTTTACCGAGACTAATAGGTTGGTATTTCCTGGTGTTCATTTCTGCGCGAGGTAACGCAAAGTCGAGATTCAAATTTGATAATTTAAAGTATATAAAATTTGTTATATAAATATATTAATAATTTCTATATAAATTAAATAACTTATGTAACTTATATCATTTTTATGTAAGTAAGAAACAAAATGTATAAAATTATTTTATATAGAAATATATAAAGTATTAAATTTAAAGTACGGTATTTGCAAAATAATGTGAATATGTAGAGAATAGTAATTGTGTAATTAATTCTGTTGTAACGGAATTATTAAAATAAATGTTTTAAGTGAATGAATGAAAGAGTAATAACGAATGTTTGGTAAACACTGTAAAAAACGGTATTGAAATTGTACCTTTTCTTTTGTGTGATAATAATACCTCTGTCTCGGTGCAACGAATTTCAGAATGGATTTTATTATTGTTGTGTGCCGTTTTTACGATCATTTCCTCCTTTTCTTCCTCATTGTGAAAAAAATATTTTAAATTCGCGCGCCTCATAAGCCAGTGTATTGTTATTCAATATTCGACCTATTCTTCGAGAAAAAACATGGAGCTTAACCTTATTCAAGATTTTTACCGTCTGCATGCTTTTTATCGGTATATAAATAGATTTATAAATACATTGACCGTAAAAAATTCTCTTCTCTCCTAAACGTAGTAAAATATTACCAAGTCACATCGGTTTTTGATTACACTTTTCGATCATTGAAAATAATAATACAATTGAAGTCGTAATTGGTATAGATATAAAAGTTAATGTCACTTTTTATGGATATTCATTTACTAAATTATAAACATTAGAAATTACATGCTTAAATGAAAGATAAATTGAAATAGGAACAATAAAAAAAGTAGAAAAATAAAAGATTTTGAATACAGAGTAACGTCCAGTCTTAATGCAGGTTAAGTTTTAAAGTAAATTCTGATATTGTTATTATTTTGTTATTCGCGTTGAACAAAAGATTTTCGTGTAATTCTTCACCAAACATGTGGCACATTTGTTCCTGGTGTTATCGGTTTAATGAAAAATCTTAGGTGACTAATACATGTTAAACTCGACGATAAAAATTCAGTGACATATGTTTTAGTTTTCGTGTGCTTATCCGGAAGCCACTTTGCATAACTTATATTACAATTTCAAATGGTTACATAAAAAAAGCAAACAGGAACGTTACAAGCTCTCGTTTGTTGTATTAAGAATTTACATAATTATTCGTTGCAGATATTCTGTCACTGATGAACGTTTTCCAAGGTTCTCCAACTAGTATGTTCATGTAAAAATCAACGCGCAGAATGTTATATGTATCAGCAGATATTTTCTTCATTTCCTGTGTTTCTGTGGAAATGAAGATTCACTCTGCTTTAACGAGCATTACATCCTTCAACGCGCAGTATCAATTTTGTTAAAAGGAGTATTTCCAAAAAATTTAAATTTAATTCAGCATTGAATAGGTCAAAATGACCCATTCGTGAATTCTTTTTTTTACAATTATTGAAAACATGATAAATGCTTCTCCGAGAAAGTATTGAAGAAATTGATTTGGTAACATGCAAAGTGAATTATAAGTTAATCGAAATTACAATAAATGTATTCTCAGAATTTCTGTAGGCAAATTTGAAAAGTTCAACTTGTTGACTGCTCGGTGGTTGTAGTGTTAATTACGACTTCGTTTGAAAAGATTTTGATTTCTTTTGTTTTTGTCTTTTTATTTTCGTTTTTTGTTTAAAATCAACGATAGCATTAACGTTTCCTTTTTTTCTTTTGTTACAGAAGCAACATCTCGTTGTCCTGCCACAGTTTGTGCGGAAGTGTTGACGATGGTCTTCAAGGATCGCATCCACAGTACCAGGACACGATCCTTACCATTGAGGAACTTCGTGCTCAATTGAACTCTTGCTTCACGTGAGTGTCGCAGCACGATCCCTTTTCCCCTCGTGTCCCAAAAGGTTCGAAGAATTTATTCGATGGCATATTTGTTAATCTTTAACATACTGTAAGCAGCTTGTGAAAACACGTTTAATCGATCATATCCACGAATATCATAACTCGGAACAATAATGTAAAACCGATAAAGAAAAACAATATACCGAAAGAATATTCAAAAGAATTGTATAATATTGAAAAATAGGAACTTAATCTGAAATCATTTTATACACATTAAAATCTTAACCACGTACGACCTTAAAGAATTTTAATTGAGCTGCAGGGGCAGTATGCAGACAAGAAGTTTAATTAATAAAAATAAAATGAACATTCAGTTGCATCAATTTCCAAGTAACATTGAATATGAAAAATTTAACACCGTGAAATTATAGGGTTACAACTGCTATCAAAGTTATGGAACACGATAATAAAGAGTTCGACACGTTCCTTATCTGTTACGTCAAGGAATTGCGTGCTTTATAAAAAGCCTCGATAAAAGTTACAGCCGGTTCAACAGCCGTTATCGCAAACGGTAAACGTCGGCGGCCCTTCCTTACATAATTTTTCAACGGCGAGATAACCGGTATCTCGGGCCATTGATTTTGAATTTCGCGGTCTTGGTATCCCGATCTCCTTCCCGCACGTATCGTCGAGGATCCCTAAGAACTCGCGGCCGTTATTGCGCAGACTTGAACTCAACCCGACAATAATAGAATCCGATGCGATCCAGAACCCACCGCGATGATTAAATTCGTTTTAGACGTTGCTCATATATTAAGCGGAGAAATCCGGTTTGAACTCCATTATTCCTAGAGTTCATTGTTTCAATGGAATACTCGTTTCTGCGTCATCCGGTATAGAACAGGAATTGTCGAGAAAATCTTCGGATTCGAATTCAACGAAACTTTTTAGAGCTGGCTTTGTTGGGAAGTATTGAAACTCGACGTTCGTATATTGGAGATTCTGATTGGTGAATCGGTAATTCTGTGTTAACCTGTTAACTGTGGAGTTTAGTTTGAAAAATCTCTCGTTTTGCGCGCAATGAAATCGAAGAATGAAGCGTGTACTTGTCAAATGCAGGATGAATGCGCCTAGGGTATATTTGAATGAAAAATCAAAGCAAAACGAAGAAGATGCTTATCTGACAAAATAAAGAATTCATCGTTGAAAGAATTAGCATCATTTCAAGCTTTAAGATGACGCGTATACACGTGAAACGCGGTTAACTGGTTAATTACTTGTTGAAATTATTAGATGCATGAAATGGTTTATCTTCGGTCTCTTGGAATTATTGAAATCTTGAATGGGCTTTTATACAAGTTACAATTAAATCAACTTATTTATTGTATGCGCGACATTGAATGCAATGCGAAATCTCCAAAACTGAAACGTCGAAAATTACCTATGAAATCCCAAGTTAGTACTGTTAGATGTTTAATAATTCTCGAGTTAATAATCTTAAATAATACGGAAAAGAGTACAAAAGTTAATGTTCTATGTTTTTAGTGCAAGAATAAACTATGTTTGTAATTATAAACATTAATAAACAAACTGGAATTAACCTTTACCGATTGACGATACAAATGGAAGGATCTAGATCAGCAAATCTAAATTGACGTCGGCGTTACACAATCGTTACGGCATTCTTTACGTTTTCTTTGATCGCAAGTGCCATGTATCGCGGATTCATTCAAGAGGAATACAAACAGTGACAATTTCATAAAAAGTCAATACAAATGAGATACATTACATACGTATACATAATACGTTTCGTAATTGCTAGGGGAATGCGGTGTGCAAACGGGAGCAAAGTTTTTTAGAGTTACCCGAAGCAACGTTGCGGATGAACTCAAGACATTTTCGTAACCTATTGGTTTTATAATTACTTCCACATTCTGATTTTATAATTATAGAATCGAGGAACTCAATGGCAGTACGCTTTACGCTCCTATCTTATCGTTTAGATAATTTTTAAACCGAGATAATATTTAATTTTCATGCGTTCACTATTAAAGTATGACTGCAAGACATATCGCGAACGTTAATTTTGAAAACTGCGCACTAGCGAATGCAATTAGATTATGTTGCAAATAATGTTGAATTTATGAGGACATCATCATGAGTCAGATCCTTTATAATTTATCTTACATTAACTAATCAGTCATGTTCTTAAATCCTTGCAGACTGATATCATTGATTTGTTTTTATTCTATCGTTAAAAATAATCATTTGATACGTATAGAATAAAACATACTAATATTTATAAAATATTTGACAAAGTAAAATATTTAAAACGTTATATGAAGGCTATTAGCTGACTTCTAACATAACCTGCTCTCTGTGGTTGTTTTAATAGTTATATTGTAAAAGTAGGATTTAAATATAAATATGTTTTCCTCTTAAAAATTACTACAGTAATTTTAATACAATAAAATTTTGTTGAACCTCATAAATTTCTTAATTACTTAAATAAAGTAAGACTTTATAATTATTGGGTTATACCGTGTATCTTTCTTAAAGGTTAAAAAATTCGGAATGCAATATTAATTATGACGTTTGAGACACAAAATTCCAAATCCCTCTTAATTGTCGTTAAAGAGAATTTGGTTAAACAGATTTAGTAACCAAAAGTTATTTTTATTTACAGATGTGGGGTTTCGTGGAGTGAAGATCATGTATCCCTCGACTGCAGTGAATGCGGTGGTTATTCCCTTCAACGGCCGTGCCCACTTTGCGACGGACGTTGCCACACCGCGTGGAAACGCGACCTTACCATGGTAAACATCTATTTTTTGCCTTGGATCACCATGCTCCCTTGTAAACATCACCAAGAACACTTCGATCGACCTAACGTCTCCGGGACAGAGCTATTCAAGTAATCGAACTTATTAACACGCACGACCCGTCATGATAAAACAAGTTTCATTCAACTTGAATTTCAAGTCTTTGCGGACGTCAATACTGAAGTACTCGGAAACTTCGTTCTATATGTGGAGAACCTGTTCTTTATAAACGAATTTTTTAAGTATTTTTCTAATACTAACGTAAGAAATAAAGTTAAAGAAACGATGAAAATTTTGGTATATTTAGCATTTAGTCTGCGTTCTAAAGGTGGAAGGTTTTAATACGTAGTCCAACATTAGTTGTGAGATGAACAGTTGGCTTTATCGATTTCACAAATGACATTTACAGTATCCATATTATTACGAAGGCTACTATTAACAGCTGCTCCGTTCATAATAAGGCTGAACAAAGTCGGCCGTGAAAAATAGTCGATAAAAGTGAGCTTAATGTCAGCTTTTTATAATAGAGTTTTTATGATCTTCCATTTAATCAATATTGGGAACTATTATAGTACTCAAACGGATATATAAAATATAATACGCAGCGAATAGAGTCTCATATACGGCGTAATTTTGTCGATAAAGTACCAGATCGTTATCGACAAATTACACTGTGCTGGACGTAGAATAATTTTGAATGTGAATATTTGACGGTATGAATAATATATAGAATACATGTAACCAAAGACTGATACGATTTCAGAAATAGCAATTAATAAAATATTCTTATGACAAGAATGTCCTATTATATTTCGGCCTGAAATCTATGATCAGTTCTCATTTTGTATTAGAAATATTTTTACATATTATGTTTAGTTAAATATTGTCATATTGTAGAATACTCAATAAGTCAACGACTTTATAACGCCATCTGGCAGATAAATAACGGTGACTTTAAGATAGTATTCAACTTAACCTTTGGCAGATCAAGTGCTGGTCATTGATGTTCTCCGTAGTAATTAACATTATTTACTTCTATTTTGAACATTGGCGAATCGCGTCGTTTCTGATTGTATTTATTCACTATAATTCCACGAAACAAATGAATTCTGTGGACAGGGCTTGAACCGTTTTTTCCTTTATTTTTCCAGTCCCACGCTAGTGGAAAAGCAAGATGGATCGGCGAATGTGGACTGAGTTGTGGCCCCGCCCACGAAGAGTCGCTGGTACCAGCGTTGGAAAAACTACGAGCCACCTCGTGAACGGTGCTCGGCGACGAATGCATAGAAAGACGTCGTGTACCGTCACCCAGCACAAGACTTAATCCATCACCATCCATATAGTGTCACCCACCACCATCGTGCGAGTCGGAAACGTGTGAATGTGGACTCTGGTTGCATAAATGATACATTATGTTCCTGAGGGAGGAGAAGATCGGAATGGCCGACAGTCCAACAGTGAAAAGCCGTTCTTCTCCTGTGGCTTCCTCTGTCAACGATGCATCACCACAAACGGGCGATTGGCAGATTCTTTTTCAAGAGCTGAAACCGATCCGTTTTTTCATCATCATTGCCGCTGCCCCGAATAGAACGAACAGCTACTGCGCGAATTCATGGCTGCTGGCAATAACTTCTCACTAGATTACATTCGAGGAACATTGGTGCAATGCGTTGGATGTCCTTGTGTATTTTAAAGCTCGACCTATATTTCATTCGAATCGTACAAATCTTCTGTAGCACACTTATGCACGCGATCTATGATTTCTAAAGCGATTCTGCGAAAGGTATTAATTCGATTCGTAAAAGAACAATTTTGTATTTCAAATAGTATGTTCTCTGCACGTTTTTTCGGAACATTCAGTTTGTACTCACGTTTCGTTGACACCCGGCATTGTTAAACACCTGTGAACTCCAATTCAAGAAAACTGAGAAATTTATCCAAGATTGTAGTGTACACGCTTTTATGATTACGAATCGTTGCAATATTTTGACAAAAGTAATAAAGAAATACTTGCGCAAAATGATTGACTGTTGTTGAGTGTGAGAAATAGCTTCAGAAATGTACGTCACAGCGTTCTGCGGACCCATAAGGGATCATTTTCGTGTTTAGCTTATAATACAAGGTCATAGACTTTTTTTAGCAATGTAATTTTGGTCTCGAAGAAATGCACAATAATTGTTCAAGTTTTAAGTAATGTTCTGCGCAATTAAAACGGTGGAACATTCTTTAAAGTGAGGATACAAATTTCTATTAGGATCAATTTATTTTGAAATGGATATTTGGATCAAAATATATTACTGCTTGTATGAATTTGTTTAACTTTCGAAAATGATACGCTAAAAAAGAACAGTAACACATTTCAAAGAATATAGCATATGTGATCATTGTTACAATGAGTACATGTACTAAATCAAAATTAGGAACTAAATTTTTATTCTGAAATTAGATAGAATTATACCTTCCGAAAAAATATCCATTACATTCGAGTATTAGACTGATAATTAGGTAAAATTCGCAACCAAATGTTTTTCGTAGTTAAGAAAGACGTATCGAATTCAAGAAGAAATATTCGTATGCCGAAGAATGTAAACTAAATTGAGTACAAAAATAATGATGAGCTTTCTGAATGTATACGATCAGAAAATATGCATGAGAAAAATTTGAGACCATTGAATAAGTGATACGTCTTCGTCTACGATTGCATTTCGAAAAGTTGGTGCTAAGTGCCAAGAGACACGAAATTAGCCTAAGAAGCTGAACTGAAGGAAGAAATATCAGTTGAAGTAGAAGCTAGTAAATGTAATAATCTTCTTTTTACGAGTTAAATACATTGTAACTGCGATAAAAACGATGATGATTAATGATCGTGTGCCGGCAGTAATTTTACTAAATGTAAATGCCATTTTAAATTGAATTGTTAGAAAATAGTTAGAACGTGAAAGTCGCCAGTTTCAATTAGTAAGGTTTATTGAGTTCTGTTCATAAACGCGTATGTTGTAGTTCATGCAAGAGACATAATTTGTAACAAAAAGCAGCATTTATGTTGGTGCCAATGATTTTTCGAATTTGTACTATAACTCATTTTTTTTAAACAATAATTATAAAATGTTAGTACCAAGTTTCGTAAGGCATTGTATATTCATTCACGATATTCATTTTCGAACGTGTTTGTATTCTTTGATGGTATAATGTTTCGTATGTGAGAACATGTTCATCAAATCCATGCTCATTTAAATTAAACTGTAATTTGTAACGTTTTCTGAAGTATTAGCTCAGCGAACGAGCTTTAGTTTAATGCTTTAGAAAATATCTTCGGTAGCGTTTTTATTTAATCCGTAAAATTCTTATTTATGACCAGAATATTAAAAATTATGGGTTTAATAAATGATATTCGCCAGAACTTCTATTTTTCTATTCTAGTTTTTCCCTGTCAATAAGACTCCTTTTTTATATCTTATCACAGACGAGGTGTAATGATAGACATTACAAGTTTACAGAACTTCGTGTCATGTTTTGAATTACCAATTGAGTAAAAAATTACAGTTTTTGCTCTGACCTCTACGCCTAGAGAACGGTGAATAGGAAAATTATATCAAGTAAACTGATCGAAGTTGGCCCTGTAATAAATATATTAAATCAGCATACAAATGTCATACTTAAGGTATGTACAGACAGGATGGCGCCTCAGTCATTCCGTGTGACTTACTGCATCGGTAACACTTGCCTACCAGTTTGAGCGTCTTGCTACGGATGACGCCATAGTCACTCCGTTGTGCCGTGTATCTTCATTTAATATATTTATTTACAATATTAACTGAATTATTATGTTGAAACATTTTTATTGACCAGCTTCTATAACGGCTTGTTTCTAACTAACTACATATTTACAAAAAGAATATCACAAATATTAACAAAAGGATTTTAAAATGTGAAGTTACAACAATAATTAATAACAAATAGAAATTGACTTTATCAACAAATAGAAATCGACATTATCGACACTTTGGCTACACCGTGTGAATTTCCACATTGGTAACGTTTGTCTACCGGTTTGAGTGTTTTGTCATGGATAGCGCTATTAGTCAAAAGTGCAAATTTTTGGATGCGGATGATATTTGCCGCTATACGTTATGCACAGAACAGCAAGAATCATTTATTGTATTGGAAAGATTATATACTATACTAAAATGAAAACGAAAATTTCTCACGACGGATGATGGATGTTTTCTTTCTCGAGCTTAAGGTTAATTTAAAAAAGGCTAATTCCTATCTTAAACTATGTATGGAGATGCCGCGTATGCAGAAGAATTATCGGACTAAGACAAAAGAAGGAGCGAATCAAGAAAGAAGTCCTTGATTCTAAAATAAGAGAAATTAGAGAAGAAGTCTCTGCTTGAAAAAGAGATAAATGAAGCTAAAGAATAACTACTCGGCCTACTGTAACACTTACACAATTTCACAGCTGATTAGCGTAGCACGATCCTCGATAGGAATTACTCTATCGAGGATAATACTAGTTTCAGGTCTCACCACGTGGGGGTTACTGCGAACGAGACTGAAGGAGGTGGATGAAAACCAAATTCCATTGATCTCCTTTTCTAATTCTAAATTTTATCATTAGCGCACTTAGAACTATCGCGATGAATATTAATCCCTCGGCGGATGTCTTCTTTTGTGAGAGTATACTGAAATACAATACTAACATATTTATAAAATAGTTATATGGTAATTGTAAATGAGCTGTAGTAAGATAAAATAACGAAGAGATGCTATAGTAGGATAAGCTAAAGTTATTTAACTTAGAAGTACAATTAAATTACAACGAAAATAAAAAAGTGATTTTTCAACGACCGTATACTTCGAACAGTGGGATTGTATGTTAAATGGTTATTTCTATTTTCAACCTTCACAAAATGCCATATTCTGATCCTCTCAGTTCTCTTTGAAACAGAAACTGTCTTATTCGATTAGTATTAATATATTTAAATATATGTTATAATTATTTTTTTAATTCTGCGGCGTGATTCAAATTATTTGATCCCATAATACTTTTCATTATAAATATTCATTACTTTTTATGAAATATCGATGATAGTTTTTGCAATTAATACAAAGAATAATCTTGCAGAAATTAAGGGACAGGATTATTTTATTTCACTATATATTTATTCATTGATTATTTGAATTTTCTTTTATTTCAATATTTCATGTAAATTACTATACGTAATTTATTATTGAATTTTAAATTTAATAATTTTACTGTGTTTATAATCAAATGGCGACTGACCAGTTGTCTCTCGTGTGCAAAGGGTTAATAGATCTATTTTATTCAATATATTTATCTATTAATTTGTTGTTTCGAGCTGTTGAATAGTTGTCGTAAGTTTCTTGTGGGATATGGTTACATACTTTCTAGACTAGTTTTTCATGACAATTTTTACGAAATATAACTAATAGAAATGGATATACCGAGGAACTTTCATATTAAATACAATTTATTTTGAGACGCAGTGCAGTGCGTTTAAATTGTAAAGTGCATAACAAAACGTC
Source organism: Nomia melanderi (assembly GCF_051020985.1). Taxonomy (NCBI): domain Eukaryota; kingdom Metazoa; phylum Arthropoda; class Insecta; order Hymenoptera; family Halictidae; genus Nomia; species Nomia melanderi. The sequence goes on from NC_135009.1 coordinate 4,903,251, forward strand.
TGCTCTTTTTATACAATCGGTATTTCAGATTGTCGGACACGAAGTCCCATAAGATGTCCAGTCTATCCTATCTCTCGTCGGTGGTCCGAGACAACCACTTTACCTACCTAGAACTGCAGAACTGATCATAGCGTCCTCTTCTTAAGAATTATAATCAAGTAGAACTATTTACTGAATTAGTCTTTGAAGGTAAAAAGTCTGTACGTCAGGGGTATTGGGGGTAAAAATTAAACTCCTCGGGTAGAGGACAATTTTCGAATTGACCAACTGAAAGCTTTCCCAAATTCTGATACATGAAATTGAAGCTTGATATTTGCACTTTAGCGATCAAGATAAAAAATAATCACATTGACACACTTAAAATCGCATTTGAAGTTCAGTAGTACCTAAGGCCTGAATTAACGAATTAATAGCAATAAAATCAGCTGCCAATAGTAATAAAATTTCCTGATGCTTTCAAACCTGACAGGGGTTTTCATTTTGCAGAACATCCGGTTTATGCCGTGATTCTCCGTCAGTTTTACGAGGTGAGGACTGACAAGAAGCACGTGTGCCAACCACAACTGCCGTGGAACGGCGCGGTGAGATAAACAAGGCTAGAGAATCGTGATTCTTGGACATGCTCGTGGCATCTGAGAAGAGCCGGGGGACAAAGGAACCAGCCACAATAGAAAAATGATTTTTCTTCAAGTCGGGAGCTTAAATTTACTTTGGCCATTGTACAAAAATTGATCGTTGCATGTGGGTTTTCACAGCAGGACACAGCATGAGGGATATTTGCCCACGCTTTCCTGGTTGTAATTGGACTGGGAAAACGATGATTTTCTCAGTCAATTCTTACGATGCGGGGGAACGCTCATTGAGAATCAATTATCGTCTGTTTAAAGAAACTGCTTAATATTCATGCATTCCTACCGTCGTTCAAGAAAATGCAAATGAAAACGAATCGAATCGGCACATTTACGGTTTTAATTCACCGAAGAGAGAAAAATGGTAGAGCTGTTTTGATTTAATAAACTGAGACATGGGGACGGGTCTTCCATTTTTAGATCTTCGGTATGTTTGCTGTCATAAGATATTTACATTACATAGCCATTTGTTCACGTAATTGCGCAAAATTAATAATAAAATCTTTACCCCGTATCAAGGAAAACAATATTCAAGACAGAGCTTTAACAGTTTAAATAATAAGTAAATGAAAGTAAAACAAATATTTAGCACAATGGATGAAATTAAATAGCCTACATAACCCTATACTTACCTATTCATTTTAGATAACTCCGAAAACTTCCTCTACATCCCTAAAAAAAGAAAAACAATGATATTAAAACTTAAAACATTTCCCATATTATTATACCAATATTGCGACAATTCAAATCGTATTCATTTAAAAGTCCCTCACCATTAATAAACATTCATCCGCGCAGGCGAACCTCACGATCTTCGATAACTCGATCTCCAATAACAAAATCGTACAACTTTCTCTCACCAGAAAGTGAATATTCAATTCACCGTTTCTAAACTAAATGTGCGAAACGGAGAAAGTCAATGAGTACGATAGAGTCCACTCGACGGACAATTTCGATGATACACCGTCGAGGGGCCAGGCGTTTAAATTGATCCAATTTGCGAGAGTTTAACTGCATCCTGGTAGGATATAGCACCTTTTAATTCGCGGACGCCAATTCACCGCGCGATGGACGGCGTCACGCGAATGCTCGCGAGAGGGGCTTGCAATTAAAAGTTTTTCCAGCCAGTGTCCGCTGTCCACGGCTCCCGGGCGTTGTTTCCTTGGCCGGTGTCGAGAGACCAATTACTGGAATACCAGAAGCGTAGCCGGCGGGACGCGACCCGCGGAAAGGTCAGAGCTTTCCGCGTTTCCCGATCGAGCCGGAATGCAACCGGCAAGTGGGCATGCTTCGAGAACTCTGAATGAATCCGTAGCACCGTGCGCTCCTTTGGAGTCTTATTATAGACGCGTCTGCCATCTCAGCGTATCGGTGACTCAATGGCTGAACACTGATTCACTCACCGCTTCCGACGACCCGACGAATAAAAGGAAATTGATTTTTTAATGTGAACAAATAGTCTTGATATTTGGTACCACATTTGTTGCTTGTTCTACCATGAATTTATGGCTTGACAAAAGTAAATGCTTCAGGAATGTTTGGAATAGTTATGATCAATGATTATAAGCATCTCCATCAGTGAGAAATTAACCTTGTGCACTCGATTTATTTTCAATGTTGATGGGTGTAAACTTGCATTTATTTTTAGGGAAATAAATTAAAGTCATTTACAGCGGTAGAATTAAACGTTTTATATTTATTACGTCTATTTTATTATAATAATATTTAATTTTCATAATTTTTTAGGGTGTGGTATTTTTTAAAGTACCACAAATAAGCAAACACTTAATTTTATTTAATTGCAACGGAGATTGTTCCATTGCAACATTGTAGTTAAATGCACTTCAGTTATCGTTTTGAATGTTAATCTATTATCGAAATTACTTATATTTAAATTCATTTATTCTAATACCTAATTGGTACACGGATTTCTGCAACTGTTTTTGGCATGCCAGTACTTTCTTATTTGAAAAAAGCTATGTATTCGATGCTCGAACATTGAAAATACCGGTTTTGCTCGAAATATCTTCTCGAACGATATTCTCGAATCTTCTAAGCGCGGCTAAGAAATTCTCGTTGAGTTAACAAACACGTCTGGTTTATTATTTCGTCGTGTAGCTTCTTGCGCGCGGTCTTCCGCGTCGGCGACGCGTATACAGAAAACAGAGAATTTCGACAATGCGCCCGTGGCCGGATCTTCCGAAGCGCAACTGGGTCGCCGGTGAATCCCGCAGCGAAAGAAAGTCGTCGGAAAAAGGAGCAAATAGCGAGAAGTTTACAGGATCAGTGCGCTGGTTGCCGTCTTGCCGGTCAACTGTGCTTTCTATTAAGGTCGCAGCGAGATCGTTTCCTCTCTATCTCCCTCATAGGACGTTTCTTTCCTCGAAAATTCCTTCCGAATCAAGCTCGATCGTGCATAAACAGAAAGAAGGGTTTCGTCGCTGATTTCGCCGCGGAAGAGCTTTGCTTGCTTATACACGATTGAAAAACGGATGGTACGTGGACCGAATCCTCGCTGAGACCCCTCGTCATTAGGATCGATCTGTATGCCCGGCGACTAGGAGAATCGGCGCTGTAAGTGTCGGTCCTCGCTCGTAAACGCGTCTTTCCTTGCTTCAGGGAAAAAGGCCGCGGGGATACATGGAAACATAATCGCGTAATCGTCGGCCGGGACTGAGAACGTCGTGAGAGTGTCGTAAGCCCTTGTAGAAGACGCAGGAAACTGGCCGAATATCTCCGAGTGGAATATCCGAGGCTCGAGAGACGTTCTTTTATTCGATCGTGAAAGATTCCACGGGTAGCCCATATGGGTGGCTTTTATCTCTTCATTAGGACGTTTCGACGGCGTTGTTACAACGACCGCAGTCGTAACGCTGGATATTCGAGGCGGCTGCTGTTATGCGATACGCTCGTTCCACGGGGACGTACAATTTGTACGATTCTCTTTCTTGAAAGTAGCTGACCGAATTGCTGATTCGACGTTGCACTGGAAGTTGGAGAATGGAGAATGGAAAGTTTTCGTTCAATTTTGTTCAGCCATTTTTGGATTTCGAGACTGCGCGAGACCTTGCGCTGAAGGGTTCGAGCAGTTTGCTGGGGAAATCTTGGAAGAGAATCGCTGATAAAACTCTATTTTCTTGGTGTGATCGATTGGATGCTACGGACTTCGCGTTCCTTAGCGATAGTCATGGTAGCTAGAATAATTCAGTTACTGTGATTTTCTTCGGGAGTTCGAAGGGATTTGAAGAAAAGCTACTTTATGCTAGTGAAATTAACTACTTCCGGCTTTTGCATTTCGTAGAAGACGAACCTAAGAAAATGTTCTCTAAGACAACTTTTAATAAAGTTTCATTACTCGAAGTCATTATAGTAACTATTTTCCTAGGTATTCAATTCATCACTTACTATTTTGGAACAAACTGAATAACAACGTTCTTAATTTAATATTCAAACTCTTTCAAACTCTTTCATACTCAGAAATTAGATTACCCTGATTTATATCGAAATAATACTGACTAAACTATCTGTTCAGCGCGCACAATGAATTTTAACTTTAAATTTCAAAGTTAGTCATATGTACGCTTCGAGCGGCAAATTAATGGCACTCGAATATTTAGGGTTGGTGCAAATCAGTCCGCACTTAATTTTAAAAATTAAATTTAATATTAAACTTAATATTTAATATACATAGTGTTGTTGCACGAGCGTTTGTCTGATAGTTACTGTTTTATGAATTCACAAGATCTAGTGAGTGTCGAAAAACTATTCCTAGCGGGACTTCAGTGGTCTTCTATCTCAGGTATCGACTAAAAGTAAACAGTAATAAGGGATGGCCTGTAATCTCGCGATCTACCTGAAGTTTTTAGTTAAGCAAGGCCAGGTCGAAGGCACAAAAAAATGGAAAACTCCGAACTTGACAAGGTGGTAAATGCCTTCACTTCAGAAAATATAATTTGTATTTAACGGCCTCCTCGAACAATGATGTTTCTGAATATAGTTTGAATTTCGTCGGGAACCGAATATAACATTTTCAAATATGTTGTTAAAACGTAACACTATCCAAGAAGAAAAACTACTAAACATGAATCATCCTAGTTTCAAAATGCTCATCAGCGATTCCCTTTTCAAATGATTACAAGCCTCAAACTGGCTTAAATTTGGTGCGGGGTGTCCAGTCGTAACAAGTTTCGGAAAAACTCGTCGGCCTCTGTAATCGCTGGGGAATCTTACTGGGTCCAATCACGCTCGGATTCCGCGAAACGCGAAAGGAAAGGATCGTCTAATTTTGGCAAAGCCGATAGCAACAGTCGATCCTCGTTCGGTTCCGCGGAGCGGCCATGTTTGAGAGGCGCCGTGCCGCGTCCATCCGTGGACGTGGGTGTGTCGGCAGCTCCGTGTTGTCCGTTTATTATGTTAGCCGGTTTGCCAGGCTTATATTGTGCCCACCGGCACTCGTTGTAAACGGGCATCGCGCTGTTCTCAAAACCGCGATCACGCATCTCCGCCGATCCTTCATTTCCCTCGGTGTCGCGCAAGCTCAAGGAGCTTCGATCTTCCGTCGCAGCTCAATAGAATCCGTGAGGATCGATCGCGTCTCTGTTAATCGTCTATCGTTAGCTGGGTGAACAGTGAATCTTTATCTTTCCGGACATTAAACTCGATCTTTGCATTATTTTCTGTGAAAAGGAGAACTTTTTATTATTCCCTCTATTCGTACCTTCTCCCGAGGTACCGTACCGAACAATCGATTAACAGCTACGCGGAACTTGGTTGTGCGGAAACTTGAAAATTCGGGGGATCCGTGATGACATTATCATCCAGGGATTTTATAGTCGACACTTCGACGGTGGGTGATCGCGATTCGAGGGTGATCACGTTCGTCAGCGGATGAACGGGGCCAGAAAGAACTGTTTTTACGGGCCGGCTCGGTGATCATCGCGCGTCTCCAATTTCTCGGTAGTGACCGGGAGCCTTCCGGTTGCCTTTAATTAAACCCGGCCCACAGTAAAGCGGCAAACGTTTCATTCCCCGACGACTATGCTCGTAAATTTCGCCGTGGAATTCCGGACACTGTGTTTTTCCTGAGACTCTGGGGAGCTGCGAGGAACTTTTCGGCGCCCTCTTCGGATCATTCCTTTCGTGGGGCGGCTGGGAAGCTTGCGGGGCGATAAAATGCCCGCGAGAACGATTCTCGCGGCGTTTGCAGATTTTTTTCGCTCCTCGACGACAGTTCTTGTCGCCGGCTGAATCCAAGAAAGATTTTCGGGATTGAATCAGCTACGGTGCGCGGAATCCACGCGTGCCGGGAACAGGAAGGCTGTTCGGTGAATATACTCCGGAATATTTCCAAGCCGTGGGATTATTTAAATCTGTCAAGGGGGAAGGTGCTTTATGTCATTGTCACGGCCATGCCTCTCAGATCGGAAGCATCGTCCTCGTCGAGGGATACGCTCAACACCGTCTCCACTGCGGTTAGTTCCTTTTTTCGGCACTGTTTTTCGCAAAAAAATGTTGGATTGCTTGTTCGGTGAAGAATGATTTATCGTCTTTTTGGTCAAATAGATTTGGGTAAATATATAATAATATTCACTTCGTATATGTTCCTGTTAAATTCAGCTTAATTTATTGAATTTACTTACTGGACAATCATTGATAGTTCCTTGGTAAAGCAAATTCTGATGGATTTATTAATTCAGCTAAAGATATAGTTTCAATTTTAAACTGAATTTTAATAATATTTACTTCAGAGATACAGTAGGACTGTCAAAACGCGAAACTTTCTATCAGATAAATAAGAACCCGATTATTTTAAAGAGAAATGAAATAAGAAAAGCAACATTGCAAAAATGTTCTCTTCAAAGTACACCCCCAAAAGGGACTTCGTTATCAATTGCGGACGTTCCAACGTCTATTTCGAAGGGCGAAGGATAACATTTATTTTACTCGTAAAACGGTCGGATCCGTTAATCAAATAGTAACGTTCGTTCATTCGGAAGGAACACATTCAGTCTCGAATTATCGATACACGCGTCACTAATCCTCGCAGCGGGCAGGTGGCAGCTATGGTTTCCAGGTTTATACTATGTGATGAATCTCGCGGAATCCCTGTGACTCCGGACAATCGTCGATCAACGATATCTAGTTCGATGGAATAAATAGTCTCGGCATCTGTTCGAGCGATGCCATAGACATCGGGTAGCACGGGAATTTGCAGACGGCTCGGATATTCGCTTATTTGAGACGCACGCCTCTATGTGCTGCTTACGCGGCTTACGGGCAAAATAGATCAGGGCGCACGCCGTTTCCGTGCCGGCGGTACATATCTGCATCCGGTGGTGGTTCAATTTGAATATGATAATAATAGGTAAACGTCGGTGGTCGTGCTCGCGTGATTCCGGTGCGACACGCGTGTGTGTACATACTTATACGCGTCCCTGTATAGATAACATTACATTTACAGTACATACGGTACCTTATTCTAATCAGTTCACGTGACAAGTTAACTGGCGAAAAATGTATTAGTCTTTGATTAATTATCTGCAGATTGTTTCTTAAGGAGTCTTTAGAAGAAAAAGGTTTAAGAGGCACTTACCACTTGCCACAAAGCTGTTTTGTTTTAATATTTCACATACTGATGTATTATACTAAGTTTCACGTTAAATATAAAACTTTCCAAATGTTACTGTACCAGATCAAGTGACTGAGAGTCGCCTTTCAATTGCAAAGGGTTAATGTAATCTTATGTATTCACGGAACTGTCATTGAAGAATAGAATCATCTTCTTGATTAACGTACAAAATCATTTCTCCGAATACACCAGATAAGGGATGTTTATAACACGCCTCTAAGTTTTCTACAAAGAGGGAGCTTAAGCGATCGTAAATGACTTTAAATCAAACAAAGATCCCAAGATCAACAGATCGTGGATCAACAAATAGGTCTTGAAATGGGCTAACAAGCCTAGCTAAACGAAAATATATAATTCCATTCAAGAAACCGGAAGTCATCTCGCAATCTCGGCGCACCGCCACTTGCAAAAACAAAATCGGCATCCGTGAAATCTAACCTATGAGTAATACGTTAGCCAATTTCGCGGATTGATTAATACAAGACACCCCGTGTATATTTATATACACGCCCGCGTCGTATACACACGCGTAGCGAAACAACGGGAAATGCAAAATAGCCAGGCGACATGTTAAATTGCTTCGGCGTCGCGCGAATGGAAATGGAGCTGTCACTTCGGCTGCGATCGCTATCCTAAAATTTAATGCCGTCCAATGGGGATGGTGTTTGCATGTGCGTCCGTGTGCCTATGTTTTTTGTTTGTCCTCCACTATTTTTCTTGTCGCCGTGCGACGACTCCGTCGAACCGTGACCGACGAGCTGGGAACCGGGTTAACGAAATCCCAACGTTCCGCGTTCGAATAAATAAATTTCACCCTGCCATCCGTTCCTATTTCTCGTCGTTCTTTGTTCGGGATTCAAAATTCTTCGGATCCGCCGAGCGAATCTTGTTAACCCTTTCACTACTATGGGCGACCATAGTCGCCCTACATGAGATGCCACGTACATGCGACGAACGACTATAGTCGGCCCCTCTTTTGCATACTCCGCATCTCTCTTTGGACATGCAGTTTCAGTGTTTTAATCAGTAAAATTTATTATTATTACTAAAAATTATTGTTATTATTCGAGGACATTTTTTTTCAAACAATATCGTTAGAGCAACTTATGGCGCAGTGAAGCACAAACCACACAGAGCGGCCAAACGCCCGTTTTTTAGACAAAACTTGGTAACTTAAAAAGTATGAGTGATATAAAACAATACTTCAGACAAGATTTGTAAGATATAGAGCTAAAGGTAAGGTGGTTATATTTTTTTTACATTATGACCATACTATGAAGATTTTTCAATGACAATGGATATTTTGCGTTTCAATTTTAACGTTATATAAATAAAGAAACGGAATTTCTTTGCACAAAATTTGTATTTTTGAAATGAAAATCATTTTGTATAGCAGGGACTACTTAGCAACACATTGGTAACCTTCAATTGACGTTATGTGAACAGTCGAGTTAATTATTTTCTGCGCAGGCACGATATCTACGATATCTATTACAATACGCTTTCATTGAATTCGATGATTCTTCCTTCTCCTTCTGGGCTAGCTTCTATCTCGATTCCGACGCTATCGACACACGTCGTCTGAAATCTTATGTCGGACGCAATCTCCCTGGCGAATTTATTCCCTGTAGTTTTATATTTATGACGTCCCTATCCATTTTAATTGCTTTCCGAAGCCATTACAGCCCGCTAAATATATCGAACTGTTATTGCCGCGGCTACGAGGCGAACTGACGTAAGTCATACTTTTCAGAAGTTTCGGCCGGATCCTTGATCTATGATGTATCATGTTGCCGCAGAAGATATGTGTTTAAGTGTTCGTCGATATGATTTAAAAATGTTATTTTCTCGGGATACAAACGCGGGATAATGACTGAGTACACAGCGGGAAGATATTTCGAACTTCGAACCGTCATATCTCTAAAAATATATGACTTCTGTTGTTTAGTCTTACAACCACGGATCGTGGGTCACCGCTCAGAATTTTCCGGTTCACTCCGTCCGCAATGACCTCTTTCTATTTCCATTCTATCCCTCGAAAACACGCGTGCGTCCTCGGTGGTCTCGCTCGAACGTATACTTTATCGTTAGTTACCGTACATAAATCTATTCCTATTAGTTATACAGGCGGTATATCCCTTTTAGACCGCGGAAGGAGTATTTCCTCCTTCAGGATCAGGTTTTATAGCAGCAATTTTTACTGAACCGCGTCCATTCCCGCCGCAGCGTTCATCGTACACCATATTTTGCGTAAAGCGCGGAATTTATACGGTGCCCGTTTATCCTGGCTGAGTGACAGGTGTATTAAAAAGAACGAAGAGACGAATAAGAGAGAGGAAATTAAAAGTGCAACTAAGTGAGTTAAGCGTATCGTCGTTTTAACTTCTTCTGAGACGCTTTTGGGAAACAAGGTGCACTTGCAACCCCTGTGAATCTCATGTAGCCTGGAAGATCACTGAATGGTTGAATATCTTGTCTTTACAACAATTCCGTTACACACTTTGCCTTTAGTTTTCTCTAAATTAAACTCATAAAAATGTACAAATTATCACTAGCAATAAACTGTCAGTAAGAAAAAGTACTGTATTACCACTAAAGGACTAAATATATTCTACACAAAGTTTATACATTAGTACAGGAATAATACAATCGATTAAAATTTATTGCAATTTATTGCTGCATTGATTAAAATTTATTCATCGAATTCAATACAAAATTTCCACCACCAATCGAACTCGATATTAACAAACAACGAATTGAGTCAACCTAGATTGAAAACTTATAACGTACCGAACAAATAGTTTTCAGGATCGATAAAGTCGTATCACGATCAAAATGATTTCACATGAAAAGCAGATAAAATTCCACAGTGTCTAGTGTTAAGAGTATCACCGTACAATTGCCATAAATTCTCCTGGAGAGCCGTTGTCACAGTGTCAGGGACCACTGATCGGATATTCGCGATTTGTTGGCAGGACGAGCGAGGACGGACCGGAAGATACCTCGCTGGCGGAGCGGCGCTTGCGATCACGTTGCTGGCGCTGCATCATGCGCTTTTGCGGGACACGTCGACTATAGCTGGCGTCTGCATACCGGCCATTATAATGGTGTCCTACATTATCTGGATTCTGTATTCCGCCCATCGGGATCGGCGAAAGGTAACGAGTTTTAAATCATGCCACTTCTCTTCCTACTAGTTCGTTGTATCGCGAACGGAAACCGGGGCGAGAGGTCGTGCCCAGACACTGGACGATTGCCAATGGCTCCGTTGAATGTTTACAGAATCTTCTATATGAAATATTTAGTCGATACTCGGGTTAAAAATCTCTGACCGGACGAATCGTTTCGTGATCTATTCCGTATACTGATATTTATTATCAAGTCTTTTTTTTTTAGAATTTTAAAAGACTAGAACTATCTAATAAATTAAGACTGAAATTAAGATTGGATTGTTTTGGAGTTTCAAAGAAAGCTTAACACTGAAATTACCAAACGGATCAATTTGATTTCTCCTTTTACAATTATTGAAACGATAAAAATAAGCTGCTGAGAAATTATTATAATTAAAATTATTATAATTATAAAAATTGATTAATACTCGTACGAATAAAAGTTTCAAACGAAAAATGTACTTTCGTGAATTGTAGATATAAGGAACTTTAGACTTGATTTGACTCCTCGGGAGTTCTAGTGTTATTCCATATGCTGAAGACAATTTATGAACTTAATTACTTGGTAAGTTCGTTAACTAACTTGATAGAAAATTATTAATTTGGTTAATACTTACTTTTCATTCACCGTTGACCTTGATTCAGCTTCCCCCTTCTTATTTCAGTTTTTCGAAATCCTTTCCCTATCTCGACGTTTCTTCTTTTTCAAATTCTCAAAAACGAATCGCGTTCTGAAAAGAGAATGTGTAATTGATCTGGTAAATGAAGGTTTCGGTAGCGTTTTCTACGCGAGCGGAAAGAGGATCGACCAGATGCATAGGTTAAAGAAATTAGAGAGCGAACACGTTCGGTTGACCGGGGGCAAGTTTTTCCGGACGGGTTACTTTTAATCTTGTAATAAGTCACTCGGACCGCCCGCGTGTCCGATGGGGTAGAATGTAATTGAATTGTCTGAAAAACTAGGGACGAACTGATCCGGTTGCCCTGAAGATCCTATTACGCCGACATATCGCGCGATGGGGCAGCGTGACCACGAGGATTCATGGAGTTTTGGTCATAGGGATTCTGTACGAGGGAACTAACGATCGTGCACGGTTGCTAACGATTTTTTACTGTGTTCGATCGATTCGATTCATTTTTTACTAACATGTTGATTCATTCAATAATTTTGAGCATTTTATACAATGTAGGACGAAGAGAATTTTATTGATGTAAACAATATTTAAATGACACAACTTTTGTATATTATTTCGGTAACGATGGGAAACACAAAGATTGAAAATCTTTTCACACGCGCAGGATATACGCATATTTAGGACACTTTAGGTTCATTTGACTAAAGTATGTTTAGTTTCAAGCTTGTTTATTTCTGAATTTTTAATAAGTTTCGATATATGACAATGCTGTATATTTGTTTCTTAACCCCTTGTTTTGTGATTCAGTGATTTTCTAGCAAGAAACAAGTGATATATTTATCTTAAATGAAATTTACTATTATATTATAGTACTATTACACAAACAAGTTTAGACTCGGTCACGATGTGATTATAAAATTAAGAATTTGAAATAACGTTTCCCTTTATCATCATTCTTTTACATAGTTTCATATACGAAATCTATACAATAATTACCACATACGTATAATTCCATAAAAAATCGTATATAATCAATGTAACGATGCATTGGATACGGTGAGTTTGTTCATTTTTGTGTCAATTCCATGTATTTTTTCGTGACTTACGTTCGTCACCGTGCACCGCATGCAAAAAATTACTAAACGAAACGTACGAATTCGCGCGTGAAAATAACGCCGCGACGAATTCACATCGACGGTTCTTCCGTGTCTGTCTAGTGAGTTTTTCGCGCTGAAACGAGATGAGACAAGTATCATAGCGGTGAACAAGCCGGCTAATGAACGGATATTAAGAACTGGACAGCTCATCGTCGCGACAGGATAATTTGGAAAGGCCCGCGAGTCGAAACGGGGAAATGGAAACGGTAATTTATGGAAAAAAGAAGCACCCTAGGTAAACGACGTGCTGAAAGCCTGTCCGAATTGGAACAAGGTTAGTTGATAACATAAAACGAGGTTATCTGCTGCCAGGTGGGATTGGTGATTTACGAGGGCCGAACGAGTGGATGTTGAAGGTTCGTATGAACCGGTTAACATTAGAACCACCAGACTGGTCAAAACGAACCACTTTGGATTGACTTTTTTATCATTATTGAAATTATTAAATGCATTGATTTGGCAAAACGTATGTACATCAAAATACATTTTAAAGTTTCAATAAACGTTATTACATAATTGGTATATAATTACTGAATTTGAGCTACTTCGATTTCGACTTCGCGAAAATTGAAGATTTGAAACTACACTGAACATTTGCCTGTTAAATAGACTAAGTTAATTTTCGACCAAAACAAAGTGACCGGAAGATTCTATTTTAGATCGTTGCTTCGAAACAGATTTTCTTGCTGTCGGATATTTCTTTTCAACGTTTTGATAAAAGGTTCCGATAGGAGATACTGAGAAAACGAACTACTTCCTTTTTAATCTTTCATGGCGGACTAAGAGCATTATCTGCGTTACGAGTTTTCAATGCTCCATCTCGATTCTGGATCGATTTTAGTATCCTTGGAAGAAGATTCTGTAATAGATGACTTAATAACGGAGACTCCATAATGTTATTATTACGAAGGTTGTAAATGTGAATGCAGTCCACAAAATGAAATCGAAATCGTTATATAACATAGGAATAGTAGGAATGAAGAAAATTCAATTTTCTCTTAAATCAACTCAGGAATCTTTCATTTCGCATAAAAAAACCGTTGTTCAATCAGTAAACCGGGCGGTTTTAAAAATCTCTCGTGTCCAACAAAATCAACCAATGACGAGTATACACAAACAATGAGCAGATGTACCTAATATATATATTAAAATAAAAAGCTAAAGCGAAATGAAAGAGAACAACACGTTTATTTAGAAAAATGCAACTCAGATTCACTATCAAAATGGATAAAATTACATTCAGCTCCTAAAAACACATAAAGCCAAGCCTAGTTGTAGCTAAACGGTAAATCTGAATAATTAATGCGGGGACGTAGGGTTCCGAGGTTTAACGGGCGTTGCGATTGACAGTCCTTTGCCCTATCAGTCCCTGGCAAGGGAGCCGTTTCCTATCAGACCGCGCCCTCGCTCTCGTGCGACCGATGCGGTGCGCGACAATTGGCCGAGCTCCATTCGATTTCCTCGCAACAACGAGCATAGCTGCGAGGCAATCGGGACAGAGGAAATCAGAGCGAACAGTTAACTAACCACGCGTCGTGGAACCGCGTGACGCAACGCTCGGAAAACCGAGAGCTCCTCTCTCTCTAGAACCGGCCGTGACTCTGCTTTCAGGCGTCGAGATCCGCAACCACGGTGCAGCTGACGGAAGTCATCAGCGCGCCGCCCAGGACCCAGGACAGGACCTGCAGGAATGTGGCCAGCACGGACGAGCTGCGGAAGGGCTGCCCGAAATTGACCAATGAAGATTCACGCGGGTCCAGGGAGAATCCAGCGTTCAGCGTCAAAGACGAAGCCGTGTGAAAGTGCCCCTTACGCGTTTGTTAATACCGGATATTGAAATGATAAGATCGTTGTGAGCGTTTTATATCAAAGGGAACAGTGACGAGGTAGTTTCGTCAACAATGTTGAGCGCTATAGTGGAGCGACTTTGCTTGTGATCGATTTGTAGAAGTCATTATTTTGGAAGATTGTTGAGTATCGGAAATAATGCGTAAGATGTTGTTTAGTAGGTTGAAACGTATTCGAGGTTTTGTATGCGGAAGTGACATTGACAGTATTGAACGAAATGTATGTATTAGATGAACTTGAGAGGGAAAGAGATATGATCTGATTACAGTGGTATAGTTTTGTTTGTTTGAAAACGCGTACGGTGATTATGAAATAAATATTATTGTATGCTAATATTTAATTGTTTTCGTAGAAAATGTGTACATTTTTAAATTGTCCGTTGATTTATGGAATTCAGAGAAATGACGCTGTCTGGCTGAAAATTGATTGCCATAGAAGAGGTAAAATTGTCATGAAAGCTGTATTTACTTTTACTGGGACTTTTTGGAAGTTTGCCTTTTGGAAGATGGAGTTGTAGTAATATAGTGAAGTTGAAGGTATAATGTTTTAATTGGAAAAATTCATTGACAACAGCTTTAATCTTGCTAATCGACAGTAAGTGAAATAAATATTGTAAATGAATAAAGTCATTGTAAACGAAGAAGGAAGCAAAGACAGTTTATGCGAAAAAACGAGTCAAACACATAGAATGAAAGTCCTCTGTAGGTCGCTTCGATTTTTAAACGTATTAGTACCTACAAGTAGAAACGGTAGGTCAGTAACAAACTTGCCTTGCGCGTCTGATGCACATCGAGCGTGATTAATTGAAAAGCGTGAAAAGTTGTATTCTATATTTTTCACTCATTTTTTTGCGTTTGATCATTTATAATCCTCGAATCCCGAAAAATAAATAAATTTAAAGCAATTAGAGATTTCTTATAGAAAACACTGTAACTACCAATAATTAAATTTTTTAGTATCCTGTAGTATACAATTTAAATGCAATTTTCCTTTTGCAAGAAATCACCAATAATAGTAATCATCCATAATACTGATAATATCGAAAAATGACATGATTATAATATTCAAAATAACGTTAGGTAACTGTTTTCCACCCGAAAAATTTGGAATCTGACACAATCTTTCCACAAATATCTTCTGTGATCGTCAATCAACCCTACTCTTAACACTAAACGTACCGACATTTTATATACATCTGTTCCTATTGGGATCAGTCAAATAATCGGTTATACAATAAAGGTAAACAAATGAAACGATAAATTCTTCTCAGTGAAAACAGAAACAAAAGGAAAAACAAAAATATACGAATTAATATAAAGTTAAATGGACAAAAGGAAATGCAAGATTTTTAATCAAATTTAACAACCAGTCATTTGACCGATCGCAGTCAACAAGTGCCAAATAAAAATCGAATCAAAGGACGAGCCACAGAATTGCGTGAAATGTGTTCTGCCCAGTTCCCAGAACATGTGTTCGCTATTAATAAATACGCGCGTGAGAACGCGTTAAAATCGACGGGGCACGGCGTTCGAGTTACATCGACGCCGGAGATTTATGGGGCGAAATTATTTGCTCAGTCCGTACCCGGCTATTGTTTGTTTACCCGACAGATATGACACGCAGCGGGTCGCGCACGTATTTTTTCTCCGGCCATTCGATGCGTGTTTTGACGAATAAATCTATTTAGCCGCGAAAGATAAATCGCGAAGTTCGTATATACCGGAGACTGGCTCGCGGTATTTCGAATTTATTCCGCAGCGGCGCGTAAATCACCAGCCGCGGCCATTTTCTCGGGGATTTTCTCCGTGCGGATCAATCCCTCGTCCTCCCTTGATTTCGCTCGGGAAAAAAGACACGAGGGTTCGCGCTAGGTGAAGGAAACGGAGCCCGAATCGATTTGAATTCATTATCGCGGCCATCTCAGCTGCGATTCGTTTTCGTTACGGTGTAACGACGCGTGCCGCGAGCACGTTCGTTAAAAGCTGCAGATATCTTGCCCCAGGCGTCTACGCAATTCTTTATTTCAGCACCGTAAATCCTGGTTATATTTATATGCGGAATATTACTTGATAACACGGTTTCATGGTGTTTGCAAGGGAACCTGGACATTTCATTATGTCCCGCTACTGATTCTGGTAACTTTGTTCGGCGGAAAACACGGCTACGCACACGGGGGTTTTGAAAACGAGCTGGTTGCGACTTGGAATGAGAGTGAAAATGGACATTTCATAGCTTCGAGAGGTTGTTTGAGATCTGTTGGGTTTATCAAAGCTTTCAGTGTGAGATGCGATTTTCTGCGGAAATTATCACTGCTAATGTTGTTGCTAATTTTAGGAATACACTGAGCATGTTCGTGTGTTTCTAAGCACTATAAAGCAGCTACTAGATTATTATAACATATTAAATGTTTTGAAATTCTTTGTATAAAAATGAATAATTTATGCGATTCCAATTTTTAAACATTAATTTCCGAATATTGAAAATTATGTTTAGTCGTATGCACAAAAAGAAGTATTAGCTTTTACTAGGAATTTTGTAAATAAATACTTGGTTTTATATGCGTAAAGGGCGGAGTACTTACTGAATTTTCTCGTACATACTTAAAATTCGTATGCATGAGACTTGGTATTTACTAAAAACATCAAGTAAATACTTATTGTAATTTAAATACTTTCGTAAATGCTGTTTAATACTAGTAAAACATTATGCGTAAGAGATCCAGCATGAGTTTTTACTTATACTTAATACCTATAAGCATTTACTTTTATGCATACAACCCATTGACATCTTCTGTCTATTCACGGAGTGTGCAAAGTTTTGTTAAATACTTTTCTGCCGAATGTTAAAAAGCGCTCTTCGCTTTCATATCAACGCTAGCATCTTAGGCAATGTCTTTAGCAGCAGTCAGCCCTCGAAAGGAGGCTTTCTGGAAAGAAAAATGCGGGACGAGACAATTGAAGCGCGTAACCTCGAAAAGAAACGAACGGGAACGAAGCAATTTAGCGGCGTTCCTCGGCGCTTAATAGGCGGCGTTCATTAATTAGGAAAAAATATAAAGTGACGGTGTAATTCATTAGCGGAGCTCCGGAGTCGCAATTCATTTTCGTCTCAGGGCTGGCACGTTTCCTCCATTCCTTTCTTATCTCTCAATTATTCCTGGACCGGTGAATTAAACGATTCGAGGGTCCGAGTCCGAGGGGGCGCGCGAACGGAAAGGGAGGACTTAGAAGCAGGGGCGAGAGAAAGGCAGGGAGGGGGTCGAAATAAAATCCCCGATCTCATTAACAACGGTATCAATATTAGTCCCTTATAAAGTTTTTTTGAAAATTTTAATTCTCGAGAAATGTTCGCAGAAATTTTTAATTTTATACTATGGTAATGTACTC
Source organism: Nomia melanderi (assembly GCF_051020985.1). Classification (NCBI taxonomy): domain Eukaryota; kingdom Metazoa; phylum Arthropoda; class Insecta; order Hymenoptera; family Halictidae; genus Nomia; species Nomia melanderi. The sequence continues at coordinate 4,920,704 of NC_135009.1, forward strand.
TACAGTTAATATCAGTTTCATGTATAGAAGTTGTCGAAAATGTTAATCATTGAAAATATTCACAGAAATCTGCTACAAATTATTCGGTTATATATATAAATTTTTTTAAATTTTACAACAGTTTAAAAAACTTTACTTCTCAAAAAATGTTCGAGGAATAATTGCGTTAGAGATTGTTACATAATACATATATTTTAGAGTTAAGTTAGTGCTAGAGTTCTATTTAAAGAAGACTTTTTGATCATTTTAATTCTTGAAAAGTATTTACACAAAAATGTTGCTTCGAATTGTTTGATAATATACTTCAGTTTTCTGATCGGATAGTTAATTAGATTCGATCGGCTAGCGAATACGCGATCCCAGCATCCATCTCTCGACGGTTTTGCCCGCGGAAGCAGCGTACTCGTTCGCATTCCACGCGAAGCCTTGATTAAATTTCAGTTTGGCTGCCTCCATCACGGTCGCAACTCGAAATTTCCGGCTCGTCGCCGAAGATGACGAATCGCTGGCCAGGAATTTTTGGTACCGTTTCTGGGGATGTGTATTGCAGACTGGTAATAGAGAGATTATTAACTCCTTCTGGGCGGTTGAATAGAAGTCAGTCTTACTTGTTACATGACACAAGGAATTTCATTCACTAGAGAAACTGGTAAAAATGAACTTATTTTTAAGATATATCCATTTGACTCTAAAACATGTATCAAAATGATCAATTTCTGAATTGTTCCCTCACAATTATTGAAAAAAATATTTCTCCGAGAAACTACTAAAGAAACTAGTTTAGTAATTCGCACAATGAATCACAAATTACTCAAAGTTTCATTAAATTAAAGTTTCTATAGCAAAATTGGAAAAAGTGAATTCAACTGCTTCATAATTCTAACGTTAAATATCTATGCTACCTACATTATATCGAACAATTTCTTATATCGAATAACTTCAATTTTTAATACACTCACTTCTGAGAAACAATCAGTAAAATAAAATTTCCTAAGTGAAATTATAAAATCCATATTAAAGTAACAATACTGAACATCAATTCTACGCATGTATTTTATACCGTTGCTAGCATTTATATTTCATACAAGTCTAAAAATGTTTGCAATCTACCGACGTCTGACTGTGATAGAAGTACGCTAGTACTAATTGCACGCGTCGAAATTCGAAAAGAATGACCATGCCAGTCAGCGAATTTAATATCCATTCCTCGTCCCACTTCTCTCCGCTCTTATCGCTGCTGTTCTGTTCGTATCTGCGTATCAAAAACTGCGAACAACACCGTACCAACTACAATTACATTGTGGAGAACGTATCGATCGACTGCCGCACAATGCCGCCAATAATTTTGCGAATGGGGCACTCACGCCGATCCATGAAAAGAATTCCTAAGCGAATTCCCTTGGCGATCGATTGATTCCCCGGAATCTGTTCAGTTTTGATTTCGCGGTTAACTTGGCCTACTCCCAGGAAAACAGGAAGCAGCCCATTGTGGTGGTAATCGGAGCGGCGAAAAGAGGTTCCCCCGATGAACTGCGAGCTAAACACGACGAAACTTCGGTTGCAGAAGAAGGCACGCGTACACTCGAGGATACCGAGGCCGCGACAGCATTGTGCTCCGAGTTAACGAGCAAACAGGATAATTTATAGCTGGAATATTACCTTCCCGGATGAAAATCTGTTCTTCCTCTTCGCTGGCTACCAAGAATATCTAATGGAAATTCTGTCATCCTTATTGCACTTCACAGTGTAATAATAACACAACGTACGGGAATTTTTTTAAACAAAGCTGTTAAATCTATTAACTCTGAAATTTGTAGTTTAGTTATTATGTGTTTCAAGAATAAGCTGAGTGTTTTTGGAGTAATAACATTAATTCAATCTCAAGTTACAGCGATTTCATATGAGTACCCCGAAGAAGATTATCTACGAGTAAAGTTACAGCTACTGTTGCAATTATGGGGAATGAAGATCAGAAAATTGAAAAAATTATTGATCTACGTAAGCGTAGTCTAAACTAGAACTAGACTGCTGTCCAAACTAGAATAAAGGAAAATATTGAAACATGAAGAATTGATTTCCGAAATAGCTACGTTCGGGTGTGTCTCTTAAATTTCCTTATTTCCGATATTTCGCCACTTTCGGGAATCATGCTTAAAATCCGGGGCAAGTTATAACGTCGCGGGATTTCCCAGTTCGGTTTCCAAGAAAATCAAACCATCCGCCGTAAATTGAACGTCGAATCGAGAATTTTGAAATATATTGGAGGAGCAGTGTCCTAAAAATCCTGCGAGTCGCCGATCGAAGGAAATTCTGTTGCAAAGAAGGAAATGTCTCGCATTTGGGAGCGCCAGAAAAGAAAAGAAAGAACACGATACGCCATAGAACTGGCGTTCCCTGTGAAATCGTTCCGAAGTTTCGAGCGAAACTATTCATTTGGGCTAAGAAATATCTGCGATGTTCAAGCGTCGCTTTAACGAGAAGCGTCGATTCTCCTTTTTGGTCCTGAAGTTTGAAGTTCATCACGGTTCGTCTCGCACGCGAGCGTTTAAACAAAATCGTAGCTGACGTGGCGGAAAGAACGACGTTCCCGTCACAATGAAACGGTAGAAACGAGCATTTATCGCGTGACCTTTCTCCGGCAGGCAAATTACGTGCCAGCCAGAGGTGTATCGCAAACGATTTTAGCATTCTGGTTTCGCTAAATTAATAACGTCACTGGTTTTCAGCATTATGCAGTGAAAATTAATTTCTAAAGCCTACAAAAATAGGTAATATATCAAATTTTGTTTTCAGGAAAATTCAATTAGATTAGAAGTATCTAATCAATATGTTGACATTGAAAGACGAATAATTGCATAAATAGTAAGTTTTAATAATATAAAGCTGTCGCACAGGAAGCCAAATTAACAGATTTTAAAAACCAGAAATTAAAATATAGTTACTTTTTTAGTCAAAATCTTCATCACACAAAGACAAAATAGATTTCAATTACAACGTTGCAAGCTTTAGATTCACAAAGATCTGCATTCGAGTAACTTCTCAGCCAAACAAAGATCTGGTTATCGAATAAAGTAAAATCGGGCGACTGTAATCACGCGGAACTCCGAAATTCGGTCGAACGTTCCGGCTGTTTATTTCGTTACCGCGCTCCGAAGCGCATTAACGCCTGTCAGCGCCTGGCCGCTGTCAGGGCATGCCTTTTAAAATGCGCCGAAATTAACTGACGCGGCGCGGCTCGTCGGAAAATAGATTAAAAATCGCGTCCCGCGACCGGAGAGTTTCAATTACAACGGACTAGTCGTGCGAAATAAATTTTCGGCCTCGATTATTCGCGCTCCCAGATTCAACGCATGTCCAGTTGCCGTTTGTCCATTTTCGAAACGGATTTACAGTGGGCCCCGATTTACATCGTTTCGCAGTGACGTCGTCCCACGCAACGCGGTAGTCAATTGTTTCTAACCAATATTTCTCGCTCTATATGCTCAGTTTTAACTGAATCAAGCTGGAACTTACATGACTAAAGAATTTGTCGCGTGATAGATTAATTTCATAACGTTTTCATGAGTGAATAATTTCAGATTATATAGTTTATACATAGTTTTATGGATGTATATGTACAGTAAACATAAGGCACACAAGAGCGCACACATAAGGCATCCAAGAATTTATGGATGTATATGTACAGTAAACATAAGGCACACAAGATCGATTAATCAAGAATTAAGATCTTTATTTACGTATGTGTAATGGCACCACAGCGTCAGATGTCCTCATCATCAAATTATATTGTTAAAAAAGGAAATACTAATGGAATGCAAGGTCTTGAGATGAACTAAAAAATAAATTTGCCGGAAACAACTGTGCGGACGATTGTTAAAGATAAGGAACGCATTTTAATGGCAATGAAAGAAGGCCATCCGGTATATGCAAGTATTATTCGTGAACATCGTGATCTCTTCGGTTTTTTTATAGACGTTCGTTAAATGGAATCTCTTCTCCCATTTTTATACGTTTAAAGGGAAACGTATCTCTTAATCTGATAAACACATGGACAGATGTGTATATTGCATAGATGCATATATGTATATCCTATGTATCCTGACTTAGGTCCTTCTCGATTTATGTCACCTACTCTAGAACTAATTAAGACGTAAGTCCGGGGTACCACTGCACTTACTGCCAGTGTCCCGCAAGTCGAAACGGAATTGTCTTTGATGATTTACGTTCTCCTGGCAGTTAGGTGGGGACCTTCTCTAAGTCTCGACCAATCGAATGCCGGTCGATCGTCCCGGCCTATCTCCCGGCTGCTGATATTGATATCGCACCCACGCGACGATTAATTGCGCATTGATCGTGCTCGATGATTTGCCATAATTCGAATTCATGGTGCTACATCGTGACGACCCGTGTTCCGTTTGTCGTTGACGGGAGCGTCGATGAATACCGATTAATCAACACTCTACGTTTGATTCTCTTTGCTGTGTATAAGTACGTTCACATTTATGGATGATTTAGTACACATGAGAAATTGTTGGAAAATTATTCAATGTTTGCAGGATTTTTATCTGGAGCTTTTAGGTGTTTAAAGAATTTGTTTAATGGTGTTGTGCGTTTGGAACTGGTTTTGGTAACCGCAGAATAATGTAAGGAAATTAGGTACAAAAATAATTAATAAAAGCTTTTACGGTTTTCATTTTGTAGTAGTTTCTGCGGAGGCTTTTTCTATTGTATGCCCTTGTCCGTGTTTTACAAATCTCCGTATTGTTTTCTCCTTTTGGATTTCTGAATTTCCGAAATGCCTGGAATTTGAAATTAGGAACCTGGAACTTGAAATTTGAAATTTGAAATCTGGAACCTGGAATCTGGAATCTAGAATCTGGAATTTGGAATCTAGAATTAGAAATCTGAAAGCTGAGATTTAAGATTTGAAATTTCAAACTAAAATTCCCATCTTTTCCGTTATAACATCACAAAATAATTATTGCCCATATCAAGGTCGCATAAATATCTCTTTCAATAGCAGCATACATTTTTCAAGAACCGATTCTGGAGGTTCGAATGTCGATTCGAGATCACGATAGCGACTGTTTGGCGAGGTACATTAACGTCGGCAGGGACACAGAGAAAAGTTCGATGAAAGGGCTACTTTGTAATTCTCCGATGCCTCTTTCGAGAAGTTTCTCCGTTGGCCGGCGAGTGTTGCCCCGCGAAATCGATGGCTCGCAACCACTTCTCTACCTGATTCATCGCGCGAGCGCAGCGGGCGGTGGAACATTGAAAAAAGCTTTCAGAGCCCATTCTTTCTGGCGCTGTTCGGCTCCCGACGGGTGATCCGTGCTTACATCCGTCGCTGAGAGACGTTTCCATTGTGCTTTATTGTGCCGGCGCGTTTCCAGCGGAACAAACAGCCATGCGCCCGCGGGAACATGCGTTCAAAGATCTTAATTCAGTATACGAGCGGGATAATCCGGCCTCTTGTAACTTCCCGCGACTGTAAAAGCGGCGGACACAGCGCCAGAGAATGAACACCTACGGCGGATGATAAACTTTAAACGGTTCGGCTCCGTAGAATGCACACACGGTGTTCTATTCGAAATTGTTAACTCTAAAGCGAATCGTGCAATGATTACATGCACCGTGAATGGAAGGTATAGGCATATGTATTTTATATGTTAGTCGTTTACAGGACAAAGTAATTAGTTGTATTTTGTTTAATTTTTTAAAATTTTTGTACTGAAGTTACTTTAGTACTGAAAATGAGTAAAATTTTTCTATTTTTTATTTTGTACAGTTAATCACTTTTACAAATGAACGACTGATTTGTATGAAATAGACGTAAATTTATGATTTATGACGAGAATATAATAGTATCGTTGATTCGCGATGCTAAAGTGTGTGTTATTCCTGAAACGTTTCTGTTGAAATAATTCAATTGCTTTATCGTGTTTTACGAATGAAGGGGATGAAGTAGACATATAAAAATCGAATTTTTATACAACACTTGTTGCACCCGAGTAATTTCCTTCAGTCTGGTTTATTATTCCGTCTCTAGTTCCGTCATTGTTGTTTTATACGATGAACGCCGGCAATTCCTCTGTCCCTAATGAAATTCCCCGATTCCTAGTAGTGAAACGCGTCTGCGGAGAGGTTGCAGCGGTTCGAAAGACCGATTACGGAACTGGGGATAGGCTTTAATTCGTTCGTGCCTCCAGCCGGAACAAACGGCGCACCGTGTAAGATTTAACTGCCGGTTAAATAATCGAGAGGTTTTTCGTTTCGGAACCCCACACGCGAACTTTCCACGAAGAATATCTAAGTACGTGATACCTTACATCAGTTTTACGACGCACTTGAAGCGAAGCCTTGATTTAATCGGAGTTCTAAATGTTCCAACCTTTCGTGGATGAGAACTTTTTGATCTTACAAAAAGTCTTCCCATAAAAATCTGAATTATGCGTCGTTGTTTTAAATATTAAGAGAAAAGAGCCACATATCAATCTTTCGTTATTTGAACAGTTAACCCCTTATCTTGCAATATCGTGTCAGACTCGTGATGTAAATTTCAAATATAATTTACCAAATATAAATGTCATTTAATTCTTTCAAGTCCGAATTGAATACTGTCTCTTTATTATTAATTATAATGCTTCTAAGTAAACGTAGATATATAATAAGTGTAGAATTTTCCTCCTTTTCCAATGAATTATGTACAATAAAATATCTCTGTTGACCGCAATTGGGAAAAAAATCATAAGGCAGAAAGTAAACAATCCATTCGCAGGTTCCTAAATCTAATTAATATTCTTTTTATTATGGTCGACAAGTTACTTTTTTTATCAGTTCTTTACTTTTACAATCGGACTTAAAAATTTGTTGAGTATTGTTTACTTTACTAATCTCTGTCTACTTGTGCTAGTAATTAACATTTCAAATTTCTGATAATAGATCAATAGAATAAAATATAAACATACGTAGAAAATATTTACAGCAATAAACTTTTCTAACGCAGAAATTAAAAGTCTGTTGCGTCTTGGAAGATAAATTTACATAAAACTTGATGATCTCGTGATCGTATCTCGGTCTTGACATTATAAGACCGGCTTCATGAAAGTCTTACCTTGTTTCTTTTCAAATGTGATTGTGCTTCAACGTTCTCCACGAGTCGAAGGAAAAGAGGAAAAAGAACGGTATTGGCTGGAAAGCCACATTCGAGACGCAATGAATATTTCCTTAACGCGGGACTCGGCGGGATTCAAGCAGTCGGCGTAAACGGATCGCGGGCGCGTATCCCCGGAATGTAAAACGATAACATTGTGATAAAGCTTACAGGCGCCGTGGAATTTAATAATTAAGTTACTCCAGATTCTGGGCGGAACGAACGAATCCTGTGAGACAAAATTCATATATCTTGTTAACTCAGACTGATGAGTTAGTTAATCCTTAACTACCAAATTGGAGACCCAGTAATGTGTAATAATAATATTATTGTATTTCATATTATATTCTATATTATAAATATTATATCCTCAATATTAATGTTTTTAATGTAAAGATATAAAATTTAGAATGTAAAATACAATATAAGATTTAATATTATTACGATAATATATAATAATAATAATATTGTTGTATTTGATAGAAATAAAATTTTAGTTCCTACTATAATGTACTCGCGATATTGAATACTCGATGGTGAGAAGAAATGTTAAAATTATGATGTGTAAAAAGAAAAATTTGAGATGCACTGAAATTTATCTCGACAGTTTAGTTAATAATTAGAGAAGTCCGGAACGATATGCGTTTCATTGAATGCTTCGCAATTAACAGACGCGGGGACACGCGTCAACATGTCGATGCAGTCTACGCAAATCCATGGATATTTGCAACTTTCGTGACCTAGCACGTGCGCTTGCATTTATATCCAACACGGTAAACTCCCCGACGAATCGATATCGACTTAGTATAGTAGACAAACAACTGTTAACAATATATACAGAGAGCTATTGCGAACTTTCTGTATATTAATGCATAACTATATGGCCAATACAAGACTGCAGGTTCATACGTACATTCAGAGTTTTTCATACTTTTTCAAAGTTTTGCTTTTCTTCTACTCCTTCTTTTTATCGGAATTTCCTTCAAACTCGGAACGTTGAATACTTACAAGAGTTTTCCTTTTCTATTTCTCTCGATGGAACTTTTATTAGAATATTAAATATCTTTATTTACTTAGTTTTCTTTACCATTTCTTTTAAACAGACTTTCATTGTACTCCAGAATTTTCAATACTTTCTTTTTATTAGACTTCTCATGTGAATTAAAAATTCTCAACTCCGTTTTCAACTGATATTCATGCGAATTCAGAATGTTCGATACTTATTTACCAGAGTTTTGACTTGTCAGTAAACAGACCGAAGAAAATCCACTTAGCGAACGTTTAACCGCGAACAGCATCTGGATGGCTGCTCAACACACCGAAGTATTCGTAAACATCTACGGAGGCGCATGAATGATTTCGCGAGCGGTTTCCGAATCAAAAGATTGGCGAGTGCGCCAGAGAACTGTGAGTTCCTAACCTGCACTCTATCTTGAAAGTTTCTTGGACCGTAAGCAGCTCGGTTTATTGTTAAATCCGCGTCCCTGGTAAATCCAGTCTGCCTTCCCTTCTTAATACAAAGACGAGAGGACCGATTACGTTGCACCGGCGCGAGATGTCTATTTTTTATTTGGTGGGAAATGTAAGGGGTCGCTACGGTGGTGCATTCTTCTTCGAGAAAGATTAATTCGAGTCTCGGTTGAGACGCAGAAGGAAACGGGTCCCATGATAAATCGCCGCGGGATTCGTGCGCCTCGAGATGCTTTATGCATCTTACGCGATATTTTGATGCACTGAATCATGTTACCGAGATTTAACAGAATCTCCACTGTTATACAGTATTTTCTTTTCGTTACATTATTTCAATTGTAGTTCCTTTATTATTAAAAACAGTTTACACTGTTGATTCTGGATAATAATTTATTGAAATAAAGTGCACTTTTGAGCAAACATATCACTTTCTTCTCAATAAATTATGAATACCAAAGTAATTGTGTCGGTCATAGCTGAGAAAGAAATCACAGGGCAAGAGATTAAACATTTCAGATCATACTAATTTACTAAATCTTAAATAAAAGAATAATTCTAACAAACATAAATACAATTTCAGAGACATTAATGTATAAATTATATTGGAGAACAACTTAGATTCACAAATAAAGTTAAATTGACATACGCAGCACCCACAAGTAAAATGAAACAAATTCGTTCAAAAACAAGCCAAAACGAATCGCTCGTTTAAGAGAAGGAAAACAAGTGAACAGCAGTTAGCGAATTTACGAAAACGAATTGAAATCCGGAGTAAGGAATCCCGCGGAAAATGTAAACACGGTCGGCGAACCGAGAGGGTCGCACGTTGCTGAGATAGAGTTCGAAGTAGGCCAGCGTGTCCGCGACAACAGGGTCGCGCCACTTGCGTTTACCCAGGAACAACGCGCTGCAAATGAACGGTCCGCGGAATTCTCACCATATTGCGAGTCCCTTGTCTTTTCACAGCTACTGGTTAATTGAAGAAAGCCACCGCAAGGCGAATTCGCCAGGGAAAAGCTCGAAAAATCGTGGAAAACGATGGTCGCGATCGCTGGATGATATTTCTAATTACGTTGGGAAAATTTTCGTCGAGTTTCCGTCGCGCTACGTCGACAACCTTCAGCCGACAGTTAGATGGAACATGCATCCTTGTAACTAGAGACCTTTATGCTATGTGTTTGCGCATAGGTATCGCGCAGAACTATGAATTCGTTTCTGCTCCATCATTCGTGATTTGTATATATGCCGTCAGTAAACCTACAACACTCATCCCAGTCCATTATGCATGCAGGTGTTTTGAAAATTTTCCTGCAACTTCTTGCTTCATGTATGGTGTGTCAACCTAATCTCTCCTCCACAGTTATCTTAATATCTCTTATATTCTATTTCAGAATTTTACAGGAATATAGCCGAGGCAATTCTTCTTCTCCTCTTTTAGGTAACCACCAATCAGGCCTGCCTGATTAAAAAAAATCCAATACTTGTTCCAGCGTTTAAGGTATGGGTCTACCAGGATGCCTTATTGATGAGTCTACTGGTAAATTCCGAATGAAACGCTCTCTCAGTCTTGAGACTGTTTCAAATTCATAAAACGAAGTGCGAGAGAAACCGTGAGAATGCGCTACCGAATTCCACTGTCGCGATTAGCCCGCCGCTATCAGCTTTTCTTCACACGGAGACAGCTTTCGCGCTCCTCGCCCATTACTTTCGTGCCGCGGGACTTGAGGGACGATCTCACCCCGCGGAAATTAGACTGAAAATTGCAGCCGTGAATGGAATTTTAAACCGCAACGCGACTTTGTCGGAACTAACTCTTCTGACTCCTTTATTCCTTTTCTAACAGACACTTTACCGTTAATTGTTTGATTGAAGGGGAAGGTCTGCTTTCGAACTAGATACTGAATACTGATCATGGAAAAGTAGTATTCCATTTCGGAAAAGAACATAGTGACATCCGCTTTTACTTTGTATTTCGTTCGAAACATTTGATACCAAAACTCCTAACACATTCATCGGAATTAGATTCCTTTTGTCAATGAAATAATTCAAACTTAACGTATGAGAAGTCGAAATCCAACGTACAAAATACATAGAAAACCTGTCTTTCTCCGAAAGATTAGAACGAATTCTAATCTAAAGTGCAATATGCTAAACCGATTGCAAGAACCAAGAATATCGCTCGCATACATATTCATTCGCAAAGCATTCATTTACATTTAGAACACGCGATATTTAAACAGTCCGCGTCAATTTAGTCACAACAAAACTAGGGTCTTATTAAAACTACATGGGAAGGAAAGAATAAAGTAGTTCTGTGAAATCTGCGGTCCGAAATTCCAACCTGTTCTCATTGAGCGAGAAGCCAAATCCTGTTTTGATCGTTCGAGCTGGTCCGATAACGTGATTAAACGGGTGATAAACAATTCCCGGCGAATTAATCTGCATAAACCGTATCAGATTTCGCGGTCAGTTAATGGCGATCCTATTTGTTTATCGATATATCTGGCCGGTACTGGAGTAACCCCGCGGCGCAGCACTCCAGGGGATAATTCGCCGGGGATCCCGAGCCGGGTGCCGTAAATCCGTGATTGTCCCCGTAAATTTAAGCGTAATCCTCCCATCCACGAAGGTCCCTGTCAGTGTCGGCGACGCGGTCTTCCGGCCACGAAAATTTCAAGGTGAAAATGGAGCGGCGACTCGAACGCGTGGCTCCGAAGCAATCGGGCAAACACACCCGACAATCTCAATTGCGGAATTAAATTTAATTAGCTCGCCTCGGCGGGCGATGTTTGAGCCCCGACATGGACACGCGATAAACAATCCGGTTGCTATAACCGGCTCCCGTGTGATAACAGAGTGCCCTCAGCTCTGTATTACGTAATAATTGTTGGCACACCAACTTTCAGATTGTTTTTCGATTTGATGTGCCCGTGAGATGTACTGTGCGAGATATTTGATCGGATTTGATGATATTGAGATTTAAATACTTTAATGAGGCTTGTTGCTAAGTTATTAATAAAACAGAATTATATTCAGCTCGATTGGATTGTTTTTGTGTTTTTCGAACTGTGCGCAAGATTCTTATTTTCTGTGACATTTATGTTCTTTGTAATTGGTAGTATAGTGTATGCATTTGTGGATCAGAAATAACATACGGGAATATAGAAGAACTAACAATTCTTCGTTTATTAATAATAAGACAAGTAATGTTTAAATATAAGGAACTAGATAATAGCGATACAGAACTAAAACAACACATAACTCACTACCACGAAGGCCAACGCACGACTCCTTCAGATATTCGTACTCAAAAATCATTCTCTCCCTCACAATCATTCTTCTCACTCGTACTCTTAACAAACTCTCACACACACCCCTTCAAAGCTGAACTGAAAACCTTGGACATATTCTTAATTTGCATCACGTCGTGCGGCGATCGGCGGCGGGAAGTTAACCCGTGAACCTAGTCGCATTCGAATTCAATCTGCGAAGTTGAATCGGCGGAGCTCGATCGCGGTCGAGTTCGACAATTAACTGACGCATCGGATGCAAATCCCAGGGTAACAGGGATATCCGTACTTAGCCCGGGATATCATGGAAATGGAAATGAGGCTTACACTTTCATCCGTGTTCGGAGGAGGGACACTACCACAGGACCGCGGCGACGCGGTTTCCGAACCGCCACCCTGTGCTCCAGTTCGCGTATTATAATTCGAACCGGCGCGGAGCCGGCGAGCTTTCAGCGTTATTGAATCGTCCTTGTGTCGCTTTTGTTTAGACGGTGGGCTAGTTTAACCCTTTAGAGACGACTTCGGTGTATAAGATTGATTCGAATACTATTCCCTATATTTCACTTTAGTACTTAATCAAAGATAGTTATGGATATTATACAAAATTTTAATTATCAATGGATTATGGTAACATTTCTAACGGGAAAAGGTTAATTTCAATGTACTGACGGAAACAGGGAATTAGGTTTCGTTTTCGAAGGGTTAAGAACATTCCTAGTAGACTGTGACAGTAGCATTAAGGATAATTTTTGTTAGTGCTAAGAATTCTAGTAAATTTCTGGCTGGCCTAGCTTTATTTGTCGTAATGGGGTACAACTTAAAAGAGTGTAAAAGGTTGAAGAATAGTAAAGTATTATAAATACATGGTGGTATAATAAAACTGAAGATTACTTTTTATGTAAAAGCTGAAAGTCTTTTTAAATCAAATGCACAGGGCTTGAGTTTTTAATAAAGGTCAGTTTTTTAAATACAAAGCTGAAAGTTGATGAACATTACAAAGTTGGATTTTGTTTTTAAAATTTAAAAGAATTACTTTCAGAATTCTCAACTTTTGAGGAAGAAAGTATTCTGTCGATTTTTTAAATGTATTCAGCAATTCTGTAGCCTACTTCTTGGCTTGCCAATGTACCTTCGTGCCTAGAACAAACCAAGTGCTGATTAATATGTTCCACTGCGTCTTACGCGAAAAACGACAAAAATTTGTGACGTCGTGCGCTCGACCAATCGGAAAATTTTGAACACGTATATGAGGGGTTACGTGACCGGTCAAATGCCGCAAAAACGAGCAAAGGAATCGATATCCCTGGCGCGGCACGGCTCGATCCGACGTCGATGGCTAATTGGAAAAATTCAAACGTTTATCGGAGAACTTCGAGGAGAAGCGACGCGTGGAAACGGTAACTTTAACCCCTTACCTTGTAATATCGAGGCGGACACGTGACGGAGTCTCGAAATTGAATTTTATAAATTTGAATATTTCTCGGGTTAAGAGTCAAACTTACGAACAGTAAACTTTTATAGCGAACATGTGGGCAGGTAGTCACGGTGAACATGGAATTACTTTTCCTGGAAAACGATTAACGTTAAAGTAATTCTTATAAATTGAGTTGTAAAATACGTTATAAAAAGCAAGCGATTAATTCCAGGGAAACTGACAACTGTGGGAGTCTGTTCAAGGATAGTAAAGTATGAAAAAAGCATGAACGAATCGATTATCGAATCAGCACAATACATATTTTATCGATTATATTATTGCATCTTTACAGAGAATTCTGTACGCCGCATGAAAATCTGCAGTCTGGGTTAGGTTGAGTTAGATAACAGCGTAACATAAAGGGGTGAGATTCAGCGAGAAAAATGCACGAAGTACAACAACACAATTTAAACAACTTTATGCAGTAATTTACCCTCTTATATACTGCGTATGAAAAACTCTCCAACATTGTTCCCAAAACAAAGAAAGAGAACAATTTTGCTACACTCAACCCCTTAAACAACTCCTGGAATTTCAGCGTGCAAACTTTCGTATACCATTATGTACATTCTTTACAAATTCTACCGTTTCATTCTGGCACCGACAGTATCGGCCACCAGGAAAACTCAGACTCGTCTACCTCAGCGTTCTAACATTTAACCATAATTAACCCTTTGCAGACAAGAAAGTTTCAAACTTTTACAACTCCTCTCCAGCAGGAACTAAATTCTACATTGGAATCTTAACACTAAAACTACCAGACGGATCAAAATAACTTATTCCCGATAATGTCTTCCTTTTGCAATTATTAAGAAGATGACAGATGTTTCTCTGAGAAATGATTAAAGAATTTGATTTATCAATACGCAAACTGAATTGTAAATCAATTAAATTTACGACAGACGCACTCTTGGAGTTTCTATAGAGAAATTTCAAAAGGTTCATTTAACTGTTCAGTGGTTTTAGTCTTAAATACTGTAAATCAGGAAAATCAAGCATGAATCCTTTTTATTTGATAACGCTAAACGTACCTTAACCGATCAAATAATTGATTTTAAAATTTGATTTACAAATTTTAAACGTTTTCTTTCGTTAATTTAACCTTACATCGATTCCGATATTGCTCAAATAATTAGTTTTTCAATATTTGTCTTTTCCTCTTTTCTGTTTTTAATCAGATAAGTTTGTCGCCTAACTTGTTCACTTTTATGGCTGCGGCAAGAATAAATAGGTGAATACAAAGTCTTGGTACGTTTAGTGATAACTAAATTATCCATTCGCAGCTTTCGGTTTTTCACATCAAAGTTCGAAATCACTGTTACAGCGGCACTCGTCCGCAAAGGGTTGAAATCGAATAACAACGCGTGCAGCGTAAGGGTATGTTTACAGTGGAGCTGCAATAAAAACGGTGATGTGAAGAAAACAAAGAAATACATACGTACATTGAAAATATTTACGTTGAAACTGCGAAACTGAAAATTTAATTGTAAATCGACACTTTCTTCGTTTCTATCGCAGCTCCGCTATAAACGTGCCCTAATTTGACGGAGAAAGAGTGTCGAGCATCGTCTTCCCGACGAACGATAAACATGGTCAAACGGTTCGTACTCGGTTATCCAGGGAATATTCATGAAATTCGCCATGTAACACCGGTGGCCGGCGAAAATTCGATTACCGTCGGCGATCGAGGAGGAGTGGCGCGCGCGGAGTGGTCCCAGGGCAGCGGCGAGCCGTAGGAGCGGCATTAAAAAGACATTAACATTTCGTCTCTGTTTGCCGTCGGTTTCTGCGAAGCGGCAGCGAAAATCGGATTTGCGAAAAGCCACGGGGACGTTTAACGTACTGTTACATCCGTCCTTCGCAACCCTCGGTTACAAGGGATCGTTCACGACAGCGTGAAATTTTTCTCCGAGCGAAGGGGCAAACGAGAATTAATGAGATTTCATGGCTAGCAACACTCCGCCCACACGCGAAAGCTCGAAGCTTCGCAGTTTCCGCGAGGAAACGAAGGCCATTGGCTAAAGGGCTGTAAAATACGACTAGGCAAGAGTGAAATTCACGCGGCGCCGCGTTGTAACGAGAATATTAATGAACCCACGGATCGGCGTGACGCAAAATTCGAATTAACTCGGTCGGTGGAATTGCTCGGGCATCCTGGAAATATTTCAATTGGTTCGGCGAGTAAGAAAAAAAAGGAAAGGTTACGGGACTGCAGTGCTCGTCGGCCGCGTGTCCGGAATTTATATTTTATCACTGGAACGCGAGAGGAATTATTCAGGGCGAGCGACAGTAGAACAGCAGCGCGAGAACGCAAAGCAACAGCCGTGATTAGCCGGGTACGCGATAAACTCGTTTCCCGGCTATGTTTAACGAAACATTACCGTCCCGCTGCCATTACTTTTGCCTTTGTCCGATTATGGGAGCGTAATTAGGCAGTGTATCGGAGTCAGCGCAAACAATGCGCAATTAACTAAGCGGACTGCCCGGAATAGCATTATCATTCCGCTTGGATCTGGGTATTCGATTACATTCAACAATCGGAAGCAAATTTTCGTTTATTCGGCGCTGGATTGCGTTAATTAATTTGTAGTTTTCACGATCGGTTACGGATACTGGTGTTGAAGCATTTGATACGGTGGAGCGGATTAGTTTCTGATACGTCATTGGTCGAATTTATCATTTACGAGAGAGGATTGTAGGGTTGATTCCAGCGTCTGATGATCGATCACCTCGTGTTTGAAGATCGAGTCAGGGGTTACAGGCTCGTCGTGAGGTTAAGCGACGCCTCGTGGCGCTCGCGACGCGCTGCACCAATTACGCGTTATTGGGGTAATTATTGTGCCCGTGAAGCTGTCGCTGTGAGCGCTAGAATTAAGCAACTTTTGGTCCAATGTATTTTAATGCACTGTTTAATACACCGCGCGCAACGGAGGCGCCGATATTACATTGTTCGCGAGATGTAATCAGGTTTAATCTTTTCGCGAATTACGCGGGCTTGAATTGTGAAATAATCGGGGTAAAGAGGTTTGTTGAAGTAATTTATTGATGGGGAGTAATGGGATTCAGGTTAAACGTGTGTATATTCTTTGTCAGAGGATTTGTGAGGAGATAGACGCGGTTAAGACTTAGCGAAGGACTGAAATATGTATTAACCTGTTACTTGTGGAATTTAGTTTCAATAATCTCTCATTTTGCGTACAATAAAATTTAAAAATGAAACGTATACTTGTCAAATGCGGGAGGAAAGCACCTAGGGTATAATTTAATAAAAAATGAAAGCAAGATAAAGAAGAATTACATGTTTATCTGAAAAAATAAATAATTCATCGTTAAAAGAGTGAGCGTCATTTCAAGCTTTCAGATGAGATATACTCGTCAAACATAGTTAACTGGTTAAAGATTCTGAAATTTACGAAGATATCATTGACTTGTATCACTGAAGTATCATCAGGCTTAATACTAGAACGAAATGGGTCAAAATCACCCATTTTTAAGAAATTATTCAATAAATTGATTCAGATAAACCGAAACTAGAATAAAATCATATTAAAATCTCAATAAATATATTTATACAAGTCATATAAGAAAGTATTATACAAAGCAGTCAAATTTACTGCTCCGTAGTGCGACTGTTAACTAAAAGATACAAAGTAGAATAGACACTATATAGTTAGACACTTCGAAGATAAATAGAAACACCAACATCCAAGAATTATTGTATTTACTCCAGCTAGTTTAAAGCAACAGTAACTCCTTGAAAAAGCGTTTCTCCTATTCAACACCAATAAGAAATTCCAACGTTCCATCCCGTTAACTAAAGGCAATCAGCTAAATCATTAATCCACTTAAACTTCGCTTAACTTTACCCAACGTTATCTCCATGAGGCGATAAGTTCGCATCATCGACTGCTACTATATAAGGTTCCTTTCGTGAAGTCGTCGAAGTTCATGTTCACGCGACAAAGTAGAATACTCCCGGATTTCGGAATTGCTCGAGGAAATCAGGATTGCGGGGATTCCAGGATTGAGGTGATGCGCGGGAGTATTCAATCGAGCTTTTGTGCGCGCCGCGATCCTAATAACGCCGCGCGGCCTGAGGAAGGACCGTTGTTTCCGTCTGGAACGCGCGCCCGGAAGTTGCCGAGTCGACGCCATTCTCGTTTCCCCGCCGATTCCCGGCGTGAATTTTTCCCCCGCTACATCGATTTTCCGTTTTCCCGTGTACGGCACCGCCACGGCAAATGTAATACGCTCGGATGAAAATGTAGTTTCTGGATTGTGCTCACCGGCAAGAGCGCGCGATTGTTCGCCGTACCTACACTCCGCTGGTAAATTACACGGGTAACTGGCGATACCGTTACCGAAATAATATTATTTATAGCGGATCGATAATTATTATTTAGCGACAATTACCTGCATGTGCTACGTTGTCTAACCGCGTTACTGGGTTCGATCGCTCGAAAATTCGTTGCTGCGTGTGTTCACCCCAATCGCACGAAACTTCAGGAACGCGTCTGATGTGCTTGCAAATGGACTACGAATCTTTATGTGATTATGAGGAATTACGAAGTGCAGGATTACACAGAATGCACGCGATAATAGAACATGTATAATGTATCTGATGTATAATGCTTTTTGTAATGTTTTCTAGGGCAATTTTTTTATCATAATTCTGTTTTACTACTTATATACTTGAAAATTTATAATAAAATAACTACTTTTCTTGTGGTATTGATCAAACTTTACGAAAGGACATTTTTGTACACTTCAATTGAGTTAAAGGATTGTCTGGTTCAGAAATTTTGTTTCAACTTTGACGCCACCCTTAGAATTCCTGAATTACAAACAAATAGAAATATTATATAAAGAAAATTTATTTTACCCTTTCGACTTAGTTTTTCACATAGAATCATTTGATGATTCTAAAAACACGCTTTATGAATATGTACCTTCATTCTACTCGATTTTAAAGGGTTGACAATCCCAAAGGTAGCTTCGCGAGAGACGGAAAGGTTCACCAAATTTGTGCCATCTCGTCGCAACAGGTTTCAGCATTCGCAGCGACTATCTTTGCAGCCTGTTATAGGTCCAGGTGGTGGATTCTATTGTGCAGACCCTGCTAAATGTCACTCGAACGCGTAATCACGTTCCACAATTCACCGGGGAGAAGCGTCTGGATTCAGGGGAGCGGAACTTCCAGCGATTTTATGTAAACCGTCGAACAGAAATCCGTAATAAAACGAAAAAATAAAAGAATCGGTTGCTGCTACGCCGAGATTATCGTCTTCTCTTCGTTCTCCGTTTTTTTGTCGATTCCCCCTCGACCAACAATCGTTCGACCGGAAATTACTTTTCACGGGCGGGACAGGCGTCGCTTTGTCGGGCCGGGGTTTCACGCTTCGGAATTACGGCCGAGGTGAAATCCAACTGGACGTCAGTCTGTGAAGCTTCTGAAAATTCATCGCTGCGGCAGAGGTAAAATGAAATTCAGTCCGACCGCTTCGTGAAATATTTAAGCCCGACGAACCGCTTCATCAAATCGACTGAAGTGGCAAATGATCGATGCAGCGGCGCGCGGCGGAAAGATGAAACTGCAGAACGAGGATGTATCCACGCGATTGCTGGCCTTCGTTACACCCACCCACTAGTCGGGATAGTCGCTGTTTTAACGCATTCGCGACCATGTGTCACGTACTATACGCTCCTTACATTAGCTTCATGGGCCACCAAGCTAAAGGCGCATAGAGGCAAGGGGACTCTTCCATTAGCGACGTTCGGGCCGATGAAACTACAGAGAATTTTGTTTTGTATAGCTTCGTCTTACTCCGTCGTATTCTGTCTTTGTTCTGTCCTTTGTTATTGCCGGGCACCAACGATAACTATGTGTCGAAAAGCAAGGCCCGAGCGCCGCAAGTGGAAGAATCCCTTTGCCTCTGTGCGCTTTTAGCTTGGTGGCCGATGAAATTGACGTGAGATGCGTACAATATTTATGTTGTCTTTGCTAGTAATAATATATTGTATTTACCCGTGCGACTTCAGTATTAAAATATGTTTATATACATAATTTTTATATAACACACACACACACACACATGCGCGCGCTCGCGATATTTAAGTAAAATACTTTGCTTAGTTTATTTATTATATTCTAAACGTGTAAAACTTATATAAATAACATATCATATGAAACAACTGCAAGAATGGCACGGCCCACAGTAAGGGCACTACAAATTCGACCGTGGTCGGGAACGCGTTAATTTTTTTCTCGTTTCTCTCGTCGATGTAGAATTTTAAGAAATTTTTGCTGGGGCGATGGAGAGAGTTCTGGATACATTTTATTTATTCATTCCAACGATTTTTACGACGCGTGAATATAAATTGTACCAAAGAAGAAGGAAAATAGGAGAAAAATAATTTGAAAGATGGTATCTTGCGCGAGAACCAAGCTGGACTAGTAGAACTGCTTTAAAATCTAATCTTGCGTGCAAGATTGAAATGGATTCAAAGAGGTGATGTTAATTCTAGAAGATAGCGGTGCTTTGAAATGACGCAAGGAAACCTGAAGTGGAAACAGATTTTCATTTTAATGTACAATTTTGTTGAAATAATAAAAATTGTGTACATACCGAATTGTTCAAAGAGACAAATTGAATACTCAGAAAGAGATTGTGAATGTCATTAATATTCCTTTAGTGTCTCTTTTACGTGACGTATATATATATATATAAATATCATCAAAGTACATTATATTACATAATATTGCGTTAAAATAGATTCAGAGGAATCAACTACTTCAGAGGAGAAAGGATTGCAACAGTTCCTTAGGAGAGGAAATAATTGAATGAAAGAAGAAAAATGTGTAGCGAATAAAAAGATGAAAAAGTGTTCAATATCGATCGCGATTAAAGTAGGAGCAACGAGATGTTCGTCTTCAATCAGTGGCATGTTTATGGGGCACTATCGGGATCGTAATCGGGCTGTTAGCATCAAAACCCGATACGATTATTAATGGGGAAACACCATTAACGTTAATACCAAAATGCCGCCGCGCCACGGCGAATTTACCATGGAACGTAAATCCCTTAATGGCGCGCCGTTGGTATCTTGATCGGGATGAGGGTTCGTTGATCGCATTCAAACGTTCCGCGCAGTAAAACTTTTATCGCCGGCAGCGAAGTGCCCGTCCGCTAGAAATCATTCGTATAGTTATCGCGCTGAACCCATAGACGGCTGCGCCGGGAAATCTGTCGCTTTTAATCAATCCGAGCTAAGAAAACACCGAATTTATTAAACTGCCGGCGGTTCCCTTCGACCGTATATAACCATTCCCCGCAAGCAACGTCTCGTTAATGGGTTCCCCGTATCCGTTTAGTCGAAAATATTCCCCAGAGAAACATTCGTCGACCGGAAAATTCAAAATGGCTCTTCTTTCCTTAAAGTTCAGAATTTATGGACGCTGATCCTGGTATAAAATCTCCTGTTGAGCGGAGATTGATAAACGTACGAGAAATTATGGGCTGAATGTTTATACATAACCGTACACGTTTTCGTAATTCGAAGAGTAATAATTTGATTTTTGAAAGGAGTATACTAACTTTAATTATTTTCGTATTGGTGTAGCTGTTCATTTCAAATTCAGATTGTCATAGAGGAATGTAGAAAAATTGAAGATACATAAAATGTTATTTTTAATACATTATAGATAGTTTATAATTGTATTAGATTGTATATTATTTCATATGTTTGAGGTTATGTTAGCCCGGAGTTGTAACTTGACTACAGCCAAAAGTTATGCAACGTTATGAAAACATTAGTAGTCGGTTTAATCTATTACTCTGCAGTATCGTGTCAGATATGTTCCCGACATTTCAAACAAAATTCATCGAATGCGAATATTATTCGTTTAAAATCGAAAAAACATTTTGTAAATTCCAATGGAAAAACTACAGGCCCTCGCCAAAAAAAAGGCAAAGACACACGACCCTCCCTATTCAGTCGAATTCAATACCTGCTACGGAGAGCAGTGATTCAAATGAAAGAAAGGATTTGAAATTAGAAATTCCATTGGTATTTTCACGATTTAGATACAGAAGGAATCCTTTCGCGCTGAGACAAAGGATCGCAACGATGAAATCCCATTGCCTAGAGATACAATTCCGCAGGGCATTACCTGCGCTACGAGGATAGAACTACCTATGCACGTTTATACATGCGTGCAGCTACCTCTTTCAGTTTCGAAAAATACTAGTGCCCGAGGTATGACAACGGAGATCCACGCGGGTAACGAGTGATCGTGCATTTCCATCGTGAGCGGGGAACGGTACGTATCGGGAAAGGAAGACCCTAGACAATTACGCAACGCCTCAGTGCGTTTGTGTGTGGTGGCGATTTCGTAATGGGCCGTGGATTTTCTACGAGACCACTACGGCCACGGTAAACTTGCCGACGAAAACTCTGAGAATCGTTACGCCATTCTGATGGCGATGGATGGAAACAAGTATGATTCAATCGTTTGCGTATTATGAGCCTTTACAGAAATGCGGATGAAATACGGTGAAGTACGCAATCAAGATTTTATCGTTTCGAAGAACAAGCAGCAACTGAGAAATAAAGAAATGGAAATAAATGAACGGAATAAATAAATAAGCTCTATTTGACTCTAGGACAATAGGCTGGAGCTTTGAAATACTAAACAGGAGAACCGTGATCACCTAGCACTCAAATGGTTGTGTAACACTTATTATCGAAGATGTCAGTCGATGTTCATCGTCTTCTAAATTTGTAAAACAGTGGCTATATAATAAATTTATAATACACTCTTGGATATACTTATATTTTCATTACTTGCATACGTGAAGTAATTTCAATCTAAGGTACATGAACCGAGAGCAAATAATCAACAATCCGTTGAAACATCGTACAAATGCGTCAAAGGATTCACCAGTGAAGCTGAAGCAGTATAGGCGACATAAAATTCGAACTTCCGCGAGTCGATTCCGGAACATGCTAAAACATGCCAAGTATCCACCCACGACGCAGAATACTTTATCCTTTGAACCGACGTACAAACGATCGATCTCGTCCAGCCGCAACCGTCCGCCGTTTCTATTCATTAGAAGTCGAGTCGCACGAGCCCAGTCGGAACCATTAAAAGATCCTCCCGCTCATTCCTCTTTTTCCGTCGAACAAACGATCCGGAACTTAAAATTGATGGCACGCGAACGCGGATTTATCGCTCGGAACTGGCTGCTCGATTAAATAACCGGTCCGCGGAGTTTCCAAATCTATTCCGCGCCCGGAGCCGGGAAGAAATGCGAGATTGATAGCGTTACCGCGAAAAAAACGCGGCGGGTCCGTTAAAAAATTACGGTCCGTTTCATTATTTATTGGCTCCGCCCGTGGGGCGTCTGTTTTTACCATTATCAGCGGCGCCGCGTTGCGCTCTTTAGCCCAGTAAATCAATATACGCTTCTCGATCAGTGTGTTGCGTTATTGGGAGCAGATCGCGAGCGAGCGGACGGTAAATCTTACCCTTTTTCTTTAGCTTTTGAGTAGAAAGACGTTCTCGAATATGCCGGCGGGCGGAAAGTCTCAGTGATGGGGTAAAGAGGAGCGACCGCGGAAGAAACGACGAAAGAAACGCTGAAGGAGAGCGACCCTCGTCACATCTCCTTTAACCACAGGGCAGAGAGAAGGAAAGAAAGAAGGAAAGGGAGAGAGCAGTTCCGGGCGTGTCGTCCGTTTTATGCGCGTCCACGTGTAAAAACTTTGCAAAGAATCTCGAGCATCCTCGACGCGATGACGAGCCGTGATTCGCGTAGTTCGCCAAACGGTATCGTGCTCGGTTGTTTCATTTTTATCCCACTCTTTTTTCTTTGCTCCCCTTTTTTTCCCGTTGCCGCTGCCATTCCATGTGACGCACCGGGAAATGCGTATGCGTCGCTTCCCGCCCTCTGTTTCTGTTCCATTGTTTTCAATGGTATTTTCGTCCCTGCGAACAAGTCAGGCGGCGAAGAGGATGCTGAACGAGCATCCCGCGGATCCCATAAACATTCATTGTTGCCGGAGTGCGTTCCAACGCGGACGGACAAAAATATCTCTCCGCGGATCTGGTAATTCGCCTCGGCCGAGACGGACACGAGGCCCACTCGAGCGTCTTTTGCGTCTCTTGCCGCGGAAATGCTTAAATTTTACTCTTTACGGTATGACGCCGGCGTAATGACGATTTTGGTGGTTGAAATCGAAAGTTGCAAACGAGTAACTTGGTTATTATAGTAATGAAAGGTTGATATATAGTTCTTTTTTTGTAGTATTTCAGATTTGGATCTCTGTTTTATAGTACTCAAGAGTTTGATATCCGAAATCGATGGCTGCAAATGAGTAATTTATTTATTCAAATAATGTGATGGTAATTGGTGGTTTTCCTGTTTTCTAGTATTTAAGACTTCGATGTATAATTCAGATATTTATGGAAGAGGTTTTTAGAAGTTTAAAAAATTCGCCTCGGCAAAGGGTTAAGTCACTTGGAACTATTTTAATCGAGCGAAGCTGTTACTTACGACACTGGAAGAGAGTTTAAAATATACTTTGAAAGAAGTACCTAGATAAGAGTTTTGTTGTGACATAGTTCTTGATCGAATTATGTGTATGGTAAATATTTTACTTGCAACAGTTAAATCATCGTTGAAATATTATAGGAAGTTACTGATCGAACAATTTGAAAGTACAGTTTGAAAAGAGTCTTTTATGAAGATTATTCAGAGCATGTGTTTTCAAAGGAACCTTTTTGTGATATATATTAAATCTGTTTGGGACCATTCGAGGTGATTTGAAACTGTCTGACAACGTTTCAGCCCGTTTGAAATTGTTTCAATTTGCGTGAAAGGACTTAACCGAGTGAAGGTCTTCGAGTTTCGCAACAGGTTCGTTAATCAACTACTTTCAACTTATTAAAATTCAAGCCCCTTGAGGCCAAGTAAATTCAGTGATACGAGCCAGGCTTACAGTTCGTGGTCCGTGGCCAATTCCTGAGACGGTTCTCTAGAGAGAACGGACCGTGACGGTTTCTAACGGAATATCTTAGGCCGCAATAACGCGAAACAATGACGTCTACGTGGCTTGTTTCACGGGGAATTTAGTCGACGGCTCGTGGAAATCAGAGCCAGCCTCCTTCCCGTGTCCTCGGCCACCGTTAAATTTCGTTTAACGTTCAATTTGTATCGGCCTCTCTGTCTTTCTCTCTCTCCTTCTCTCCTCATATCCTTTGAACCACGAAGAAAAGGCTGAGAGGAAATGATATTACGCAGCAGGGAAAATACACAGGTCATATCGGGCGGAGCTCCTACGTTATCGGTTCTTGGGAACAAATTAGGCTTTCAATTTAATGGAATATCGGTGATTTAACCGTGGAATATTTAGCGGGCCACGGGAATTTTCAGCCCAGGAACAGGTTTCGGCAAAATGCAATTTGAATACGTATTAAATGTAATGATTCGCCTTTAAGGGAGCAAAGCATCTTTTAGGGATCTATACAATTTTCGAATTCTGCAAAATATGAAGTAATATTTTGAAAAAATGAATCACTATTTCTGAGAAACAATGCTGATCTTCTAAAGGTTAAAATGCAACTTTTATTTGGTTTTAACTTATTACTTGTTGTTAATTATAACTCATGCCAATAACCTCGATTTAAATTATAGATTAATTGCATTAATGGAAGATTGCAGTTAAAAATAATTACATTTAAATCAACTAATCAAGTTTTACATTTAAATGATCGTCAGTAATAAGAAATTAGTAGACGGCGGATTTCATGCATTTATGGCACATATGAATGCAATATAAAATAGAGAAATTATTACTGTATATTCAATGTATTCAAATTCTTAACAGAAATCAGTTAATACTTATTCTTTGTCACTTTACCAACTTCAGGAATGAATCTCCTTTTCCGGAAAAGACATGATTTTAATTTTCATTTCATTACAGCTTATATCTACTTTGAAACTAAATATTTGCATTTTGACATAATATATTCTTCCTTAACGATCGTTTCGTGAATAAAAATCTATACTTCAAATAACTCCAAGCAATTCCTTTACACCCAATACAAAATATCGAAATATAGGGCAAACTATTAGACACAAATTGAACAAGACAAACTCAAACGAAGTTAATTATGAAAAACATGCGAAAGAATAGAAGTCCACCGATGAACTTGAATTTTAAACTGAAGTCTAATGTAGTATACATATGTGTAAGTACTTCAGTGTCGTCGAACCAGTTAAGTTACTTCACGAAATTTTGATTTTGCATGAAAATCCGCAGTCTGGTAATCAGATTACATGTTACCTAACTCTGCTTTAGGAGAGGTGCGCAAATTTGAGGCAGCAACACGCGCCAGAGTGCACTGCATACCAACCGCAGCTTTTTCGGTGGGAGGCTTGATTTCGCTCGAGGATGAGAGGAGATTGGAAATTCCGTTCTGTCGCGTTTCGGTTTCAATGCCACGTCCTCGAATGAAAGGCATGCCACCGAACATTGAGTTCTATTTCCCGCTGACGAGTAAACCGTCGCGCGTGCACGCTTCTTTCTTTCTTTATGCACGCGAATCCGCCGGCTGGATCCTGGACGTCTGTTTTCACTCGCTGACGACGTTTGTCCCGGAACCGGGACGATTTTTTAATTCGAAATTCAATCAATCACGAAGCGCACGGTGATTCGCGGAAGTGGTGTGTCCATTGTTCGACGATATCGCGCGACGATCGATGCGATCTCCGCGTTCAAAGTAGGCGATGAACTGAATGCTGTCGATTCCTTTCACGATGCACGGTATCGTTTAAAAGTAATCGAACAGTTTTTTGACCTGCAATGATCTTTGCTTTTATTGCGGAGAGATTGAAATGGATGATCAAGCTTTTACGTCGTTGAGACTATTTAGCGGATGTGTGTACGAATTTATGATTTCAAAGAGAAAAGATATTACATACGGACGTAGTATTTTTTTTTTAAATAAAGGAATGTCGAATGTAAATTTGACATTATTAAAATATTTAGTACACCGAATTTAATTTTGGTCAAATTTAAGATAAATGTATAAAGAACTGAAAGATAATTGAAATTTTCTACAGATGTTTTCTATTTTATTTTTACTCTGAGCAAGAAACGATAAAATATGTTTGAGTAACTGTGTGAATTTTTTAAATACCTTATTTTTGTGAATGGTGTCTGGCAGTTGATATCAGGGAGAAGTCGCCGGATGAGCCTGACAAAAGATCTCATCAGGATCGTTTAAATATAGATGCGTCCCCTGCCTCGATACATTATGTTGCATGATCACGCGAAAACGTTCGGTTTTACCGCGGAAACTACGAAATGAAACTCCTCGGCAAAACGTGACACATTTCCGAAATGGTTTTTCGATTTTTCAAGCACACGCGATCCAAAATTGCCGTTATTTTTCGAGCTTCCATGCAAAGAAGGTGCTATTTACTTCGACACCATTATTAGGGATAGTTTCGATTGTAAAAATAAAATTGTTTAATTGTGGAAGAAAAGGCAAATGAAAGTACTTGGTTATTAAATACGGCCGTTTTACAGTGAAACATTCCTAAAGCCTTCCGTAATACGTTCCGACTGGACTGAAAGCGTTCAACAGTTTTGCATGAAAAAAAAAGACGAAAACAATTCCAACGATTTGAATGGTCGACACTGAGATTTTTGAACGTATTTAACTCAAAGTAGAAACAAAATATAATAAAATAAATGATTAAAATTATAGTATTAAATGATATGTATTAACAATACTGTATTACATAATAAAAATATATTATATAATAAAATAGAATAAAATATAATAGGACAGTATTATTTAGAATAACATATAACAATAATTTAAATTCATTAAAATTGTAATTTCACAAAATTCCATGGGATTTGTTTTTCTTGACGACCGAAGGGGTTAATGCCTAGTCTTCAGACGCGGCACAGACCAGTCTAAGCCTCGTGCCCGTAAAATTAACCACTCTGGGATCCCACTTGAGCCTAGCCCGTTGGTGGTCCCGATATCGTTGACCTTGACACTTTCCGGCTTGACGCGATGAAATTATTGCGCACGAGGATGAAACCCGTAGGCGAAGGGAAATAAAGTTGCGACCTAACCTCTCGTGACTCCTAATCGTTCACCGGGGAAGGGGGTTGGAATGGAACGGGGCCTTTCGCCCGGCGAAATCGGGGAACGTGTTCGAAATCTG
The DNA here is from genome assembly GCF_051020985.1 of Nomia melanderi. Taxonomy (NCBI): domain Eukaryota; kingdom Metazoa; phylum Arthropoda; class Insecta; order Hymenoptera; family Halictidae; genus Nomia; species Nomia melanderi. The sequence goes on from NC_135009.1 coordinate 4,948,346, forward strand.
TCAAGATGAATTATTCACACTTCGTTTCCGAACACGAAGAAGTTCCACCGAGCGGGCGTGGGGACCAAACAACTGACGCGAACCGCTTCGCCATTCCACCAAGAAGCTTTTCCGCTCCTGGCTTCGAGAGGGAAACCGATTTTCGGCGAAGGAATCCGTGATTTCTGAACTCCTTGGCATACAATAATGTCTGCGAGAAGTCATTTATTTTGCATGTCACTTTTAACCTTTCAACTGTGTATCTTTCAAACGTAAGCATTCGTGAAAGAGCAGTTGGAGACGGATGAAACTAATTTAATGAACTCTGTACAATGATACTGTACAATGATTGTTGGAACAGAAAGTATTTATCGAATGAATATAAAAATGAAGAAGTGTTGCGAAATAAAAGTAAATTTGAATGACGAGTTGAATCGTCATTTCTAGTTAACAGATTAAACGTTAAAATGACGAACGTTACGATGCATGTTGCAATGTGCAACATGGCATTATATTGTTTTATGTGAAATTAATTGTACGAGCAACGCACGTCAAATTTTACGAGCGGTGCAACGTTCGTTAATTTTGTTTCTCCGTATTCATGCTATAACGAACATTTGGTAAAGAAAACGAGATTCATCATGATGCACGTCATTTTTACGCTCCTGTCTTAGACGTTCATTGCATTCGTTTGTTTAAAATATTCAAGACGCTTCTCCATTAATATCCTATTTCAATATTCTAAATAATGCTTAGTAATGTAAATATACAGAACATATAATACCATTATCTGTAAATGAACAAGACTAATGGAGCCTCCAGCAATCTAAATTGGCAATTAAAGGTTATCTATGCAAAAAAAGAGAGATTTATGATGACAGACCCGGTAAATTGGTGCCGATAAACGGTCATAAAATTTACGATTAATGTCCCCGATTTCCCCGATAAAACCGCTGAAACCAATCTCGGGGGGGAATTAATTCATGCTTCGATTTAATTAATTGTGGTCCGCAAGCGTTGTCCGCCTGCCCTCTGTACCGCCTTAAAATACGACACGTGCACCACATGGAAATCTTTTCGACTGGCGTTGACAGACCACGTGTTACCTGACGAATGGGGAACAGTTAATAGATAATACTCTTTATTTCATTTGCTGTTGTTTCAATGAGTTAAATGATTTGCCCACATAAAAGCAAAAAATTCTTTGTTTCTTGACTTTCAATTGCTGTTTCCCATTTAATCTTCCCAACTGTGACAACACGCGCGCGTGTATTTTATATGTTATAAGTTTGATATTGAAGCTTTAAGCGAACAGTATGTTTTTGAAATAATATAGAGCAAAAATTCTTTTGTTGGTCGTTTTGAATGGTGAGGCACCTTTTGTGGTCAATATTTTTGAAGTGGAATATATAACATTTTCAAGATACATATCAATTCTTACGAATTAAGTTCGTTTTCTGAAGAGTCAAACTATTATGAACACCATCTCTATTTATACCTGGAAGCTTAGTGTTTCAAGAGTGTTAATTAACTCTATTAACGATCTCCGGACACTGCCATTTTCTGTTCTCGCAAACAGAAACTCCAATCATCTCCATTTACTTCAGAAAAGTTCACCTGTAGGCGGAATTAACCAATTTGCATCACGACTGCATTGTACGACCTGTCTGTTGCATCATAAAAGTAGATCTCATGAAAGGTCTCAGTCGCCGAGAATTGAAACATGTATGATCGATCACATGTATTTGACTCTTTGAACTCGAAAGGCGATTCTCACGTATTTAATATTAACCTTTATATAACGCATCAATATATGAAATATTCAAATAATATAGTTTTGTTCCTTAATTTACATGTAAATTTGTTTTAAGTTAGTTTCAAAGAGTGCCTTCTATACTCATAAAAAATTGTTGAATGCTTCTAATGAAAAATTGTCAAGTACAAAGCGTTAATTTATGTATAATTCGTTCTGATTTAAATATTTACCATTCTCCTGTGTCATTAACTGATTAAAGAACTACAAAAACTGTGAAATATTTTGGTAGAGGGATACTGGTCAGCAGAGAACTACATATTATTTCATTTTTTGGGGACCATTTCGCTCAGCGATGCAAATGAGTTAATTAACCCGATTACCGGTCGCCAGACATCGTCGAGCGGTTTCGTTGCAACGTGCGGGCGATGGAAAACAAGGGGCGAGAACAATCGTCGCGACCGTCTCTGCAGCGCGCTTTCTCGAGTAGAATGGGTCCGCGGTTGGTCGGGCGTTCGCGCGAGAAACGGGTCAAAAGCGCGAAAGAAATCCGGCCATTCGCGGAGGAAAAGTGGATATCGTCGATATTTGCTGACTTCGATCGGCCCGGTAGCGGAAAACAAGATATATATGAAATTAAAATAAATGAATTGACCTCGCGAAGCGTTCTTCGAGAATCAGAAGAAAATTTGTCATTCGCAAATTCCGAAGAAAGTTGATCACTGTCGAAGCGAAACAATCACCGGAGGCTAGGTCAACAGGCCATCCTGCAGCCGCGTACAGCGTCCGTGAGATGAATTCAATCTCGTCGAAGTTGTACGGAGGCAAACATTGACCCTGTATCGGGCGCATCGATGTGCCGGCCTCTCGATATGGCCAACGAATGGCGAGATAATATGACTGAACCTGAACAATGTACACAGCGACAAAGAGAAAGGTGTTTGGAATCTTCAGGGGTAAAGGTAGAAGAATGAAGCTCGGTAAACGAAGGAATCTCTAGTGGAGTCTCGTGAGGGTTGTATTCGAGTATAAAATGTTGGACTGAGGTCTCGATCATCAAATTTCAACGAACAGCAGCTGTGGCCACTCAAGAAATTCTTTTTATTGAGCGTTGAAATTTATTTTAGGGGATAATTGTGTAAAATGTAGAATGCACTCAACCATAAACATGTTGCCAGTAACTTATAAAACATTCATTTTCCTGCCCGTATTTATTAAAACCTTCCTTCTTCGCTGGATGAACACAATCTGCCCTTAAACTTCCAAAATCCTTCCCTTCATCCTATATAATCGAACCGCGAGAGTTCGGGTCGGAAGCCCGCAGCCCATAAATTAGAAAAGAAATTCCATGGATCGAAAGAGGAACGGGATTCGATCGAGGGATCGTTCGGTGAATGCGTTACGTGCTGTTTCAGGCGAAGAGAGCGAACGCGTTTCGATGCCCATCTCTCAGCCAAGTTTGATTAGTTCGTCCAGGTAAATGGAGCTGCGGCTTGCGAAATAGGTTCCCATGTACCGCCAAGTAAATTTGATTCTAGCGTGGCCGAAATGTTGACCGTGGCTGACGTCCTCGCGTCACGATTTCCTCGGAAAACGTCATACCAGGAGCGGCGAGTGCATTATTTGGGTAGCCGACGCCGATGCCACGGCGCAGAAAGAATTTATGGCGGTCGACGGTAGCCTACATCGGTGCTCCGTGATGTTTGGAATATTGCCGAGCGTGCCAGAGGAAGTCGATACATCTTCCTTGTCGGGTGTGCGGGATGAACGATATCCAGCGTATTTGCATCGGAACGATGGCAATATTTATTTCGACCCCACTTCCCGACCGATCCCATCGAGACCGCGGGGTAAACATCCACTCTATCTCCGGTTTGCTTCGACGGGTTTGCGAAAATCGTGCCAGCTGCGATTCAAACGAGATTCCTTATGGGATGAAGATCTGTAACAGGGTTAGCACGTTTGATACAGATGGAGACTACAAAGCTAGGGAACTTCAATTTTTTATTGCGGCTTTAGGACGCAGTTCACTAGGTGATACTGTTGTTCCCAAGAAGATACAGTAGTTTCTACAGCGACATTTTAGTTTGCAAAGTAACTACGTGATTCGCTCCTAGGAACTGCAGTTTGCACTTACTGGCCGCGTTAATGTTGGTTTTCTGATAGGAGTGTGTTACTAGAATAGCTATCATAGGTGTAATTTCATTCTATTTGGTTTTGATATTATGGGTAAGGATTGTGATTGGTGTAGAGTGTCGTTGTAATCTCTTTATTCTGCTATTTTTATGTTCATTGTAATGATATTATTCTTTACTTGTCGAATAGACGTAGATGAACTAAGTGTTTCTATAAATGAATGGAACTATTGTTGTTTCATTTGATTCGACGTTACAACTGACATAAAGTTGGGACATTCTCGTAAACAGCGATTTTCAGAGAAAACAGCACGGTTTTTCTAAAGGAAGGAAAACCAGACTTTAAGTAAGGGAAGAAGGAACACAAAATGACTCTCCTTCTATGGAAAAGAAATAAAAGTACTTGAAAGGCGGACTGTAGAAATGTCGGTTGTATTTTTTTTGTAGCTATTTAGTCCCTGGATCAACAGATGAGTGAATTAGGAATTTAAAATGTCAGGGTTGGGATCAGGTGTGAGTGCCAGCGGTGACGATGAGGATAAAGACGTCGGTCGTGTACATAACACGTGTAAATTATTACACCTACCTAGATGGGCTAAAATGGAACGTCCCGTAAATATCCCATATTATCTTTTTATATTTCGTATATTCAACTTGGAATATTTATTTTCGAGTGCATTCATACAAAAATACGTTCGAAATATTATTTATACATTCCATCTAGTATAACTGACAAATTTACTATCTACCATATTTAATATTACATGAAATATTAACATATATCGAAAAATCTACCGTTAGTCACAAGTTTCTAATAAACAAGACCAACACTCCGAAGTAACTTTTCCTTAGCTTTTACGTTTCCTTGCCAGGGAAATTGTCGAAACCCCCGCGAAATCTTATCGCAAACATCGCGCACGTGTGCTGCGTCGAGAGTTTTACGAGCCACCGTTATCTATTCCGCGCATCGATTTGTTCTGAATACTCCGATGTATCGGTACAGAGAATTTCGAATACGTTACGGAATCGGTCAGTCGCGCGATCCCGTGAATATTTTAGCATCGATTCATGATCTCTGAACAACCGTCGCCGCCCGGGTAAATATTAATCGAATATTTGAGCAGCCAGCGTGTGACGACGTGCATCATACATGGCGAACAAGCGTTCGCTAACTGTTACGCGCGGCCCAGCTCTTCCTCCGGAAGCGTCGAAGACGCCAAGCGAACGCGATGACGTTCTGACTCAGGTGCGCCGGATGGCTTCATTGAGCAAGACGTAGTAAATCCTGCTGGTTTCCCTTTAATTTGTTCCAGACCGTTCGATCTTGACGACCGAGTTCTCGGATGAACGTTAACCCGTTTCTTGCTTGCATTTGCGTTTACTTGATCGTAAAAATAGTCTTCTTGTGATCAACAGTTTGTCTTATGAGTTGTTTCGTAACCTGCTTCGATAGAATTACTTTATAACTTTTTGAAATTAATAGATTCAATATATTTTTAGTAGTTAGTGTATTTTATAGGGGAGTATATGGGTCATCTTATAGCTGATTAGATTTCATGGTGACAGTATTTTTTTGAAAGAAACTGTTCTATCTTCGAAATAAATGTTATATACTGTATCTTCTAAAAAAGTATATATATATATGAGCAATTTCGTAGGTCAGTTTAGTTTCACTGTAAAAGCACCCATTTTCATGGAACTGTACGCTTTTCCATATGAATGGTGTATATATTCTATAAAAAAATGTACAGGTTATTCTATAGATCAATTTAATTCCACGATTACTTCTCGGCATTCCTTCTCGGGAAATACATAGTACAGCCTTTAAAATAAATGTCAAATAGGAGCACCTACTTCAGTAAACACATATTGTCCATTTTACAAGCTAATTCATTTCGTAATTTTCCTTTAAAATCAAAGTTCTATGAATCTATAACATTCCGCATAACCTAAAGAGAAACCACTGAAAAAATCAAACGGTACGACTCAGTAAACATTTTAGTTGAAAGTAAGTTTCAAAACAATCATCCGAAACCTCAGCCCAAATCCTCAAGAAACTTCGACATCAATTCCAGCCGAAGTTCTATTAACCAGCACCGAACATTCGCGGTGGCGTCAGTCGCGTTAATTTACCCAAGCCGTTGCGATTCCACTTGCCTAAGTTCCCCGGCAAATATTAACGAACCAACTGTCCGCGACAGTGTACACCTGCCAGGCCAACTAAACATTCAGAAATGTCAGAACGCTAGAACCGTTTCCAGTTTGGCCCGGTCCCCAAAGATCCTGCCCGAAGAGTCGTTAGCGAGCAGAAGCGTTGACCCTGCTTCAGGTGAGCGATGATCAGGTGGCGGTGTGTCAGGTGAACCAAGAAGGACGGAGACATCGGGCGACGCAGTGTCGCTGCAGGCGGAACGTTGGTTAGAGCGAGACACAGAATAGAGAAGATAGCAAAGGGAGACAGGGAGAGAGGAAGATAGGAGGCAGCCTAGTACGGCTGCAGTCTAAAATACGCGGAGCGTTCTGGTGGGGGTGTGCAGGTGGCAGAGAAGGTCGGAAGGTTACGAGAGCGCAGACGCCGACCGAAAGCATCGAGGATAGCACCCGGCACGGCACCGGAGTACCGGACAGAGCTAGCTCGTCCGCAACGCTGTGTTCGTCTGGCAGCGAACCCAGGGGCAACAGGGTGCACACCGAGGATCACAACCCGCGTGCTATAACGTCTGATTACCAGGCTCACCTACGACCAATCCGCTTGATCCCCCACGTCCCAGTGTTCATCCTAGCGGTGGGACCGATCGTCAGCCCGCAGGATCGATCAGCAGAGAAACCAACCGGCACAGCGCGGCAACTTACCGGCGGATCCGGAACAGCCACTCGAACCTTTCCCGCGCTCCGACTCGGTTTACCCCTGTTAACCGAGGCCCATCGAAGCTCGTCTTTCGCGAGGAAAGGTCTCCGCCAAAGGTAAGCGGCCTGCCGTGTGCAACGTGGACCGAGACGAGGTACGAGAGTGACAGTGATTGTTGTTACGTGTTGCTTCTTTCTTGGAGCTAGGAATTGGAGAATCTGTATCGAGGTTATAACGCTACTAGTGCTTCTGATAAGTTGATTGAATTTTGAGTTTGATTAGAGAAGGAGGGCGGAGAACCTTGGCATTAGTTAAATTAGGAAATTAGAATTTCCTAAGCTTCGATGTTTTTGGAATCGCGTTTAGGCTAGATGTTCGTGTTTCACGTTATAGTCGCGTTAGGGTACCCGCATTCACGCGTATAAGTAGAAAGTCTGGTCTTTGACCGTAGTTGACTGGCGCACGGGAACTTCCGGCGAAGTTTGCCGGTTACACGAAAATTAACTGAACGGGAAAGCCGCACGGATTATTAATCCTGCTAACGATCGCAGACAACCGCGAACTTTAGCTCTTAACGCAACCCGGCGACTCTTGCGAGACTATAGATTTGGTCCAAACGCGGACTGCGTCGTTGCTAATGCGGAGTTGGGCGGTTTTACCGTTCAGGATCGTTAGTTTCGACGAAAACCGCAGCCTGTTAGGCGAATCACTGTAGGATAGGGAGTAATTTGCTCGTCTACAGCAAATGGCCACCAGAATTTGATGGCGTATTAATGGCATCGCGGCCGACAATGTGGAGAACGCATTCTCGCCGCATTAGCTCCCGTTATCGCGGCTTCTAATCTTCCCACGCAGATTTCCGGCTGCGTGAACGCGCCTGCTTGCAGAATATTAGCCTTTCATGTCCGCCATTGACACTTGCACAGTGTAATCAAATGATGAGAGCTAGCAGGGATTCGATTCGAAACAGGTGCAATTGAAAATAAAGTGGAATTTGTTATTCCACCGCGGTTACGAGGTAATTTTACTATGAGTCGTTTGGGTATTGGTTGAAATATATGATTATAAATGAGATTATTTTGTTGAAAGAAAGTCTAAAGGAAAGGAAAAAGAAAGGTTGGCCAATACTGTATTTTTACGAGGTGGTTTTTCTTGAAGAGGTAGAGAATGTTTTCCTCCTAAGAAGAGTTACATGAGTCGTAAAAGTTGTGAAAGATGAAACAAACTAGTGAGCGTCTTTTAGAACATACCATTCGCAACTTTCAAAGAAAAGAGACGAACTTCTGCACCTTGCCTTCCGGTACGCTCCGAATCTACGTTTCTAATTCGAATACAGTCTGTAATTATACTTTCACCGAGTCTGTGAAAGCCGGAACTTTCGTCGCAGGAACGAAATTAATGTAAGACGACAAGGCGGGTCGGTAAACACCGCGCGTTGGTCCCCGGGACGCTGTAAACTTTGTTTACAGTTTTGCGAGGGAGCTTCGAGGCGAAGCGAAAGGGGGATGGGGGGTGTAGACAGCGTCGCTTTGTAGTTATTTTAATAACGAATCCGACGTTTCGTTTATAGCCTGCGAGGCAACAAGAAATTTCATCGTTATTAAACTAAGTATGCGTAAGGCACTTTGAAAGAATCTCGGGAAACCTGTGAGAGGGATTCGGGGATTCGCCTACCGAACCCTAGGGCGAGAATTCCGTTCTCTGGGGAGCGATCCGCGTTTTTCGAGATAATTCTGCTCGTTCCTCTGTGTTCGATCTCCCTCGGAGCAGGCTCCCACCCGCGAATTTCGATAGAGGATTTCGGCACGCAGCGTCGACGTACACACCGACGCTTCCTCATTTCCTTGCTCGGCCTTATCTGGGCAACTGTCCCGTCAGGTGTCGGAAATGGCGCAGTAGATTGCACCATTTACCAAAGTCCTTTCAAACCGCAGCTTCGCCTCTCTTGCTCTCCCTTTGCTGGTATTTCTCTGTCTTGTTCGCTATCCTGCTCTTTTCCAGCCACTCCCACACCACTTTTAATAGCTGGGTATCTCGGCCATCGATTTGGTACGCACATCTTATTCCGAAGTATCGTCAGTTTGATTTCGAAGGCGCGCGATTTGGATGGGATATGTCAGCTTAGTGTTTTCACCTGACGTGTTGACGTGGAGAGATTTTGACTGCAATTTGTCTAAAAAATTTTTGATGATATTGTCTTCGCTTGATTTAGGTGTATTCAGTGAAATGAAATGTCGACGACGTTTGTACATTGGGCTTTAGGAAATCTTTCATGAGTCGAGTATAAAATTATATTAATAAATTTTCTGCCGAGATTTCTTATTCTGTGAATAACATTTGCTACAGTAGTTATTCTTTACTTTACTTTCTTTCGTAAATTGAATGCCATGAGTTACTTGCGTGGTAAAGTATATTATATCGAGTTAATCAATCTGATCAATAAAAGTGTACATTAATTGTACATCACGTGTTCTGATATCTTACAAAAGCATAACAAAATAACAAGTCTTAAAATGCATGTTTCGTTTCGATTAATATCCATTGTCCAATTAAATTTCTTTTCACGTCTATACGATATCGTACAGGAGCGCGCAAGTTCCGTTCTCGCAACGATAACACGACCGTAGAAATTAAACGACCGTGTTAAGGCGGTCGCCCGACACGCAAAACGGCCACGAATAATTTCGTGGAAGGGGGAACCTTCGGAACTACATCCGCGGAACAGTATAAGCTTAATTACAAAATCTGACAAAATCCTCGCCAAGTTTTTACAACGCGATGAGTTCCAGTTAAAAAATAATATGAAAAACGTAACTTTTGAGATCGATGCTTTCGATGAACCAGCGTTCTCGTTCGTCGAAGGTTCGACGTAACAGATATATCGATAATTAGTTTCGCGGAGCAGCTGACTTTAACCCTTTGATGATGAATATCGTCACAGTGACGACATCAGGTTTCCGTATTCAGAACCGAAAGTTGTGAATAAACAGTTCCATTATTTACGGTTATTACAGTTTGTAGTATAATATTGTGGTACCTATAGTTTAATATTGTATTTTACAGTTTCATAATTACATAAGTAATTACTTTGTAACTATAATATCTTATACAACTGATAACTTTATAACTATAGTATTTTATATAACTATTAACTTTATAATCATAATATTTTATGTAACTAATAACTTTATAACTACAATATTTTACTTATTACCGTATTACAGTCATAATTATCTTCTTTTTACCGTTTAAGAATTCGATAATTTAACTTTCCGGGGGAAAAAGCTGTTTTAATACTTCAGCAATTCCTGTTCGCATAGGGCTAAAACAGAAACGACACCGTCAGTGTGTCGCAGATACGAGAAAAACAAGAACGATAAACTTTATACGCGATCGTCAAGCCGCGGTTCGCGTCACTTGTATCCGAAGTTCTCGAACGAGTTCCTGGCGAACGGATCCTTCTGGAACTTCTCGGAGGGTAATAGATTTTACGCATTTCTTATTCCGCTCCTCGATCCAGCCCTCAACCGCGAAACTCCTTCTTACCAGGGAAACTTCGTCCCGCGGAGCTTCTTCTCACATTTTATTCTAAAACGTTTCTGGAAAGTTATGTGCGTGCTATTCTTGCTTGTTTTCCCGTTAGCGTAACAACACCGAAGCCCTGTGTTGTTCGTGCATTTAGTTTACAGACTTCGTATCGGTGTTACGATAAAAGAAAATATTAGATTTACTAACTAATGTCGATCTAACAGGGGAGCGAACCAATGTGCCAATCATCAATTTCGCTAAAATTTAATACTAAACACACCGACACTATATATACACCTATTCCTACCGCAACCGGTCAAATAACTGGTTATAAAATAAAAGTAAACAAATCAAATGATACATTTTTCTTAGTGAAAACAGAAACATAAGGAAAGACAAAAATCGGAAAATTGTTTAATCGGGCAATATAAGAACCGATGTATAGTTAAATGGACGAAAGAAAATGCAGAATTTTTCACCAAATTTTAAAACCGGTCATTTGACCGGTTGTGGTATGTTCAGTGTTAAGTATAATGTAGTTATCGTAAAAATATTACACGCGTTTCTTCTAGTTGTCCATGTTAACAGTGTGAAAGCCGTCCCTAAAATTGGGATTGCGAAAGTTATTTCGATGATAATCTCAAAAAATGATAAAGATAGAGTAATTGTGTAAATTGATAAAACTTTTATTTTTTAATAACTAGTAATATTATATTCTGCGTTAACGTCTATGGAGGTTAATCAAACCAACAGGAGTCTCGTAATACTCCCATTGATTCGTGTACCTTTTCTACCTCATCTCGCAACCTACATATTTCCCAGCTTTACTCCGGGATATGTCCCCCCATGGATGCTCGGCGACGTTCGTTATGCGCCGCATTGTCGTTTGCCTCTGCGCGTTCATTCGTTTTCCCCTCACAAATTAATTAATTTTCGGTTTAATGCCTGCCCACGCGGCGTATATACACCTGCGCGTCAGTCAGACTTCAACTTCTGCGTTTGCCTTTGTTTGAACGGATACTTCCGACGATTCTGTGCGAGTCCGCTGCAACTGTCTGCGATGCTTCTCTTACGTAACGACTGCCACTGTGCTGAATAACTTCCGACGCGATCATCCCGGCGGCAGTCGGGCTGTGTCATCAGCCAGCTGAGACACGTTGCAGGTAAACAACTTTTTGTTGTGAGTTTTAGCCGTTATAACATATAGTGCTTTAAAACGCTCTCATCTTCGAAGTTTCCAAGCTCAATCTTAAAGGCTGAGTTTTGAAAGCTTCTTAGAGTTCTGTAAAAGTCGTGTCTTTGAAGCTTCGAGGCTCAATCTTAAAGGCTGAGTCTTGAAGGCTTAGAGTTCCATAAAACACGTGTCTTTGAAGCTTCGAGGTTCAACCTTAAAAGCTGAATCTCCGAAGCCACAAAACTCAATCTTGAAGCTTTAAACGCTCGACCTCAACCTTAAGAGCCCTCAACGCTCAAATCTTTATACTTAAGCCAACGCTGTATTATGTTAATATCGGGTATTAGTTATTCCTGTTAACAGACAACTTGATTTTTCTAGCATAAAGACCCGATCGTTAAAACACTTCAGCTTTTGTAGCTGAAGGCTTGAGTCCTGAGGGCTTAAGACTTGAGTCGCGGCGACTGTTTCCAAAGATCGATACTTAAGACTCATTTTTACAACAGTAGTATTATATCACTGTAATTTTACACCAAACTCTGCATCAACGAATATGACAGAAAATTTTGGAAAATAATGACGTAAGTTCAAACGCTGAGAATAAATCGTACATTGCATCGGATCCAAACCTGACACATGCGTAAATATGTCGAGTGATCTCGATATCTCGATGGTCCGCGACCGTGACTCGCAGTTCACTGGTTTTCAACTACTTTCTACGAGAGTTCAATGATGCTCGATTCGATGCCAGGGTGTTAAGTTTGTAGCCTAATTTTGTTTCAAATCTTGCGTAAGTAATTAGAATTTTTACGGGGTTGAAGCTTCAGTTTATTATAGTTTCTTTTATATACATATCTTATATTATAAACGTGAAGAGATGTGCAAGCGTTCTGAGATCGAAGATCCGCATCGAATTTATGACATTTTTACGAGAGCGTAATAAATTGTGTAGAAGGAAGCACGGGATAATTCAGAAGTGCAATGCATACTTCAAGAGACGATTCTATCCACTAAAATGTGGAAGAAATGTCATGGGAATGTATATGAATGTGCTCAGAAAAAGGGTGTACGTTGCATTTCATAAAAGTTACGTTACTCGCTGCAGCAATTACAGACAACTTATTTTCGTAAAACAAATTTTACTTTTCAGAACAGAAAAAGGGTATATGTATACGTTACACCAGCTGTCTTTAATTATCACAACGAAGAATGGTTTTTACATTTTCCTCTAATTCTAGGCATCTGTTCCTATGGTCTACATACTTAATATTTGAATGATCATTGTCATATTTAATGTATTCAACTGCACTTGTCTTACTCTTGTTCAACATTTGTAAACGATATAAATCAATTCGATATAGATGAAACATCTGTCAATTGATGTTTTGTTCTTGCTAGTTTAGTGCCGTTCTAAAATCACCGTTCCGGTTATGTACACTTCAACTGACATCGGTCGAGTGACCGGAATCGTCGCAGTCCGACGCGAGAGCCATAAAAATTCGTTCCTCGGCGACAACAGCGTTATTGCGGCTCCAGGTTCAGCTGCGAATATTGCTCGTCGTGACGAATAACGGTCAGCGATAGTTCGGTTTGCGTAGAGCGCCGTTGTGTCTCGGTTATCTGACTCGCGCTCACGTTCTTTTCCCCTTTTTTCTGCTTTCGAGCGGGGAAGATTAATTAGATCAGGACAGACGGTCGATAAACGCGATGGTGTCCACCGAGACATCTGTTGCATCGGTGCGTGCAGCGGCGCCGTTCGTCCCCTGCTTGATCACCGGCGAATCGTGAAACGAGATTCGGGTCGCGTCGGCTCGGCGCTGTGCCGGGTTACCCGGCTGACACTATGAAACGATTAATCAACCGAATCAACGAAATATAATATCGTTTCACGAAGATACCGTGGAATGATCATCCCGGCAAATTGCGCTCGAGCGGCGGACACCGAACATTGCTCGCCGCGATAAACGGTAGACGTTACAATGGCGGTCGAAGGACAACAGTTTCCTGGGCTGCGTAACTTCCGCGATAAGAGGCAAGTCTTATCGGTGCTGTTCGCAGAAAACGAACAGCGGCCGGAATGCCTCGACGTTCAATTTACTTTCGAACGTGTTCTCCTTGTACCGCCTCGAATCCTCAATTATTTCGGGCACGGTTTCTGTGGGTATTTTTGTAGCTTAGTCTTTTGTTTTAACCGTTAACGTAGACGTACGCTCTCATGGATCTCTATATGAAACATCGTGAATTTTCACATCAATGGAATTTTCGTTGTGATGTTGGTACTATTGTAGTATAAGGGCATTTAAATAAGTAAAAACAGATTATTAGTTGCTAGAAACGAGAATATTTAACATTAATCGGTAATTTTTTGACTTCCGTATTTAAAGATTAATTTTCCGTTCATTTTTAGAGGTTAAGAATCGTGTTTAACGTCTAGCGCGCAGGCTGATTTTATTCTTCTGTGGTTCTTTAATTTTATTCTAATAGCTAAATATTTTACCACTATAATTATTCATAACGTCGTAATTATGTATAATTATCATATATAGGTACAATGTTACTACTTGCAAACGTTCTTAAATTAACCATGAAAGTGCCACGTTAACGTAAGGTTGACGTAAGTTTCACAATGGAATACCAAGAGCACATAAGACCGTTAACTTCTTAATATCAAGTAGGTTATTCAGTTCAATTGATTTTTTAATAAATAAACAAGTAAATACTCCAGATCTCTTTCAACTGATGTACATTTAAATTAATAACCATAACATTCAGTAGCCTGCTTTAACCAATACATACTTCGAAAACGCGCGAACGCGCATCTCAATTATCTTTGAGCTGCATTACGATCATCCGCACGATCCCACAATAAAAGTAAAAACATCGTCGCCCGCAATAACCGACCCGTTAATTCAGCAGAGGCTGCTGCGCGTTTGATGATTGCATTATTATAATATCAATATTCCTAACGCCCGCGCGCATTGTCTCCGCTTCCATTATAGAAAGCAACCGCAGGGACAGAGAGAATCGGCTTCGAAGTAACGACCACGCTTGCCCACGCTTGCCCGGGTTAAAACGCTTTGCAGCATCAGCCGTGGTTAACAATAACAACAGCAGGCACAATGCAAATTCGGGGAGCTATGGTAACGATTAATTTTAACGGCGGTCTCGTTTGCATTAGCTCGAGACAATAAAGTGCCTTGAAACGCGGTTTGTTAGCAACGCGCCAGGGAACAATTGCCAGCCGCGCGAGCCGCCAGTCCAGCGACGCACGCCTCGCCGGACGCCTTTCTAGCCGTAAACCTGCAGGATCTACGTGCACGTCCAATTAACGGTGCACCGCTCGACGCGACAAGAGACAAGGGCCCCGGTATATCGATAATAATGTTTGACTTCGTGCACCCTCGCGCTCGCCCCGCGGTCACGGTATCGATTACCGGTGACGAAAAGACCGGATTGGAGGGTGGAACTTGGTTTAGGTTTCGTTGAGCGTATCATAATGCGACATCATGTCGAAGGATGGTTAACCAGTTAACTGCGTTCGATGAGTATACACGTCATCTTAACACTCAACGCACGGGCCACGTAAATTTACGTTCTTCCGTTCTGACTTCCTAAGACGGGCCACGTAGATTTACGTTTTTACTTGAATCTTTATTAAGCCGCGTTAGTTTTTCATTTTTATGCGCACTGGGTTGTTTTCTTGTTACCGTTAGTTGTGGTACTATCTGTCTGTTGAACCTACTGCGCAGTTTTTTTTCAACTATACATACATGTTCATTTAATTCTTTTAAAAAGGGCTCGGAAACCGAGAAAGACACAGAAAAATCTACCTGTCCGTTAACTGTTAAAATTAAAATGATACTAATTCTTTCAACAACAAATTATTTATTTTCTTCGGATAGACATGTAATTCTTCTTCGCTTCGCTCTAGCCTTTGGTTAGAATATATTACAGGTGCATTTGGTCTGCGTTAGATGAGTATACAGTTCATTATTTGATTTCATTGCAAGGATTATCAGAGATTTCTGAAATTAAATTCTATAGTTAACAGGTTAATAGCAAATTTTATTATGCACGTACTTGGCATCGTTTCGAAGTTTCGCTTCTTTTTGCTGAGTTCGTTGAAGTGTATTTGTGTCGGATTGTTTTTGATTAGACAATAGATTTGGAGTACATTTTAATGAAGTTTTGAAGAATTAGATTAAGAAATTTATGGTTTCGAAGTTTTGTTTAGTGTAAGATCAGAATTTTGGTCTAATCGTCCGTTATGTAAAGAATTATTTTTAAGCTATTGAAGAACGAACTATAAAACCGTGGGTGTAAATAAACGGAAACTGCGTGGATTGGAAAATACTTCAATACGATGTTGTCGCCTCGATGACTACGAAACGAATGCCCTGAAAAGGCATTGTTTAGTCTTAGCACCCCCTTCGTTAGCGTGGCTCTCGCTCTGTTCATTGCACCCCGAGACTCGAGAACACTTTCCCTTAAGAAAGCATGCATTGACGAAACGCAGACGAAACGTTAGATTTTCTTCTCGTTTAGATTTTCTTAAATTAGAAATCTACGTTCTGTTTCCTGCACACACAATTTTCGAATATCTAAAATATAATAAAATTTTGTCACGATAATAGAGCCAGTGACAAAAGACATAAACTCGAAGCTTTAATTCTACTTATTCCTATCAAATTGCTATTTCCAAAATAAATATCTATCTCACTGTATTATGAACATATATGTTTCCCTAAAAATTGCCAGCTGAACGAGATGAAAAGAAAACATCCTACCTAGTCCGCGAAGCGGAATTTGGACTGGCATATTGGCTCCGCGACCGACCAATTTCGCTCGAGTGTCCAAAGCAAGTGTTTTCGCAGGGCGAGCAGAGGCCGTTAGTTTTCTTTGAGCAATCTTCGCCGAAGGAGACGTCGGTTAGCCGTGAAATCAAGTCCCGGGCACGCGGTCGAGGATCAGGTTTCCTTGGAAAACAGCTCGATCGTTCGGAATCATAGGAAAACGGAATCGAATTCTTGCCCGTGCGGGGTCGTAGATCAAAGTCCTCTGCCCCGTTCGGAGATCGCTCGAGGATGTTTGCTAGGGGTCAATATACGATCTCCCCCGAGACTGAATGTATGAAGATATCGCGAGCAAAAGAAGTGGGTTCCGTGAGGCTTGCACGACATATTTAAAGAATGATTAAAGCGTCCACTACTCTCGTGTTTGGTTAGAGGCCACAGGAGATTTATCAGCTCCCGGTGGTTGGAATTCAATCTCAAACAGTTTTCGTCCTCTATCGGGGAAATGCGGTCTCCAGGGAAGAAAAATCGAATTTTTCTGGTGCAGTACGTCGCTGCACTCCTTCATCCGTTACGTCGAAGCCATTCAGGAATCGCAATACGCGGTGTGAATGGAGGAGCCCGCGTACAAATTGAACCAAGTTTGCAGCCACTATTGTGCCAATTTTCTTTCGGTTTGCTGCCCTCTTCCATTCGTTCTACCGATACGTTTCAAGCCGCTTTCGGAGGAGATTGATGTGCCCCGAGAGGTCGACTTCCGCGGACACTGATTCCAGGCTCTCTTTCTGACGCAAATCGAATCCGATGGGGTGCGCGTTTCGAATACCGGATTTAGAGTGCCGATGTATGCCGAGGTTTCTTTGGGAAAAAATTCGGAAGCCGTTTCGGTGAATTTTTGTGAATTTTTGTGATATTTAAATTGGGAAGGACGTGCTGGAGCTTGGAGATACAGATTTTGTTCGCTGATTTTGGAAAGTGTGTTTTAGTTCGATGCGAATGCTAAAGTGATGTATGAAATTGTTGTTTATTTTCTATATGCTCGCAGTCTGTCGACGTAAAGTGATTCAAACTGTACTTCGAAAATGAAGAATTTCGAGTTTTCTTTTCATTGGGATCATAAGGACAAAGAAAAACAAGTTACTGGAAGGAAGTTATGTTCTGAAGAAACTACAAGTTCGAACTTCGCCGAACTAAAACAGACACACACGCACGTGCAAGGATATCGACAAACTCAATTTCGCCTAATCAGTAATTTGCTGTGAAATCGTTGCTCCAAACAACTCATGCTGACAGTAACACAAAAGTTCCCGGTAGAAACAGACAGATAAAACGTTTCCCGGAAATGCTCTAAAAGTTCAAAAGGAAAGTAACAAAACCTTGGGTGTTTCGGGGAAACTGCCTCTCGGTTGGCGCCTTTGTGTATCTTATAGTACTATTCGGGATTGTCTATGCACTGCGCTCGCGCGGTTTGAAAAGCATGGGTTGAAAAGGCTGCCGGTTAGCTTAAAACACGTTCAAAGCGACACGAGCAGCTCATCTCATTCGGAGAAAAGGAACAAAAATATAAAAAAAAGAAACCTCTGGACGCGTAAAGGCAGCCAAGACATAATTACTCCATTACGCGGGCAGTAAATAATATACGGAAATCAACAAAGCATTGTACCGGGACGTGGAGTTCCAGCAGTATATTAACGGTCCAAAGTTCGGGACCATTTACATGTTCGATGTCACACATTACAAATTACTTATATATATATATATGTATACTTATATAAATATAATTATAACTTATATATATTGCGTTTTTCAGTTCTTCTTCAATTTTCATATTTAATCGATACATATAAATACATCTATGTACCATTATTACATAGAAGGATTCTTAAGTAAAAGTTATTTTTAAAAAATGGAGGTTTTTTCTTAACACGTTAGCTGTTACGACCTCTTTGAAAAGTGTGAACCTTATTCTGTTATGTGTACGTGTTCATATCCATAAATAATTTCTTCTAAAATTTTTATTCAAGTAATGTATGTATTAACCAGTTAGCTGCTTTCGGACGAGTTTACTAGGTATAATACAATACCTTAGCATTTTTTCGTGACAAGTATACTCGTCGAAGGCAGCCAACTGATTAATCGACACAGTAGTCTCAAACTTCTGATCAGCAGTGTACCTCGGGCGCGTTACTTAAATGTATATTGTGGTCAACGGAACGGGGGCGTTGCGAATTCGTCTACAGCTTTGATTCTCGCGTTGCGTCACCTCTTCCCGAAACACGCCCGTTGTTGGAACGTTTTCTGAGAGAGTTCGCGAGCAATTCGCGAAGTGGTCGAGACAGGTTCACGCGCGATGTCCGTACACTTTATCGCGTTATGCAAATATTGGGCTACCAGCCGCGGGATTGCCTCGCCGAAAGCGTTCTGGGCGTAGCGACGCGCATTCGACGACAATAAACGATTTGTCACGGGGAAACGTATCGGCACACTGGAAAACGGATACGTTCTCAATCTTTGAGGTTTCCGTGTGTTCGACGCAACCAAGTTTTCCGCGTGACACGACGATTCGCCTCGACAAAAGAGCGAGCGTGAACAGCACGACCGTATTGACGACGATATTGTATTGACGATATGGGACTTTGAAGAAGGAAAGTGGAACCAGTATTCTAGAGATTTTTATTGGAAATCATTACTAGATTGATCTTCAGGCAAATTTAAATTCTTAGGAATATGATTATAAAAATGTAGATATGATATGAGAAAAGTCGCAAATAAGTTTGAACGAATGGTTTTACTGTTTTTCAAAATATTCTCCTTCAATGATACACATTCCATTGTACAGTGCGAAACTTAAAGATGTGAAGAAACACTATACTTTTTATACGTTATATATTGTTTGATATTGTGTTCATTTTATGCAATTCACTTTCGAATTTTCTATAAATACTTGCAAATCTGTAGTTTAGTTACTCATGGGGTGAGATATATAATATTAATTTTTCTTTGTCTCATTTTTTAAATATTTCACGAGGGACACATGTTTAGTGAAGTATCGTCATTTACTCGTTATGAAGGCTGCCAGCGAAACGAATGGTGGTAGTGAACATGTTATCACGCTATACGCCGGATGAAACGTTTTCGGCACAGGCTTTCGGTTTCGGCGGGGATCGATCGTTGCGGTTAGCTCTGGTCATCCGGAAAGCGCGAATTCTCGGGATATGATGTAATCGCTGCTCGATAATCCCTAGGAAAGCTGTTTTCCCGCGTTTTTATCCGACGTTTAATTACAGTGACAGTGGACATGCGTGATTAATTGCACGTCCGCGTATCGGCTATTATTACTGCCTCCGCGATCCGTTACCGGATAGACTGCGTAAGAAAAATATCGGGGCTCTGCGCAATCGTTTTTAATTACCATTATCAATTCCCTTAAACGGAGACGATAATTTATGCTGTCCAACAGGAGCGTGGACTATTAACATTTTTGTTTTGCATGCGCTGTGGTTTTCACCGTTCGTGGAATTCTGTGGTTGATCGTTCATGCGCAAAACGTGCGTCGATCATTTTCTTTAAAGCAAACATGCGTGAATATATTTGTTTTATAGGAAACGTAAATATAGTATTTGTCATATGAATATTTATTCATTTATTTTACATATTCTGTTCACTGCGTTGATTATTTGATTACAATATTGGACACATTGTTGTCTGCATCAGCGATAGACGAAACAATTGTTTCACTTTTCAGTCAAAATACAAATTCAGATCCTGTGACAATAAATATAATAAAGGTACCTCGGCCAAATACAGTGACCGTCAAATGAATACAGTGCATAAACCTGTTATTTCTCGTGCACAGAATATCTCACGCAGACTTCCCATATTCTCTTTTATATTTCCAATACTTTTGACAGTTATTTACGCTTTAGTGAAAATACCAAAATGATTCAAACGGCGATAAATTAATTTGATTCAGTAAATAATACAATTTTAATTACAAACTACTTCAGTTATTTGACAAATCTTCGGAAATAAGTATTCGGGAGTACAGGTCAGTTACGCGATCCCTTACGAAACCTGATTCCCATGGAGCCAATCAATTTTCAAAGCTATGTCTCGATCTTGGAACTATATTTTCATTTCTCTAGAAAACCGGAATTGTCCAGCATCGTTCTTGTTCTCGTGAAGTTTCATAACGCGAAATTCAGCCCGGAAATCCATTGGACTCCGGGATCGGTGCCGATTCAAGGGGATGGCAGCCAATTTGTCGCGCACGTCAGCTGCTGAAACTTTCTGTCCAGAGAGAGAAAAACAATCACGAGTGCTGCATTTCCTTTCCACAGAGCGTCAGTCTTGCACGCTCGTATATAGACGCAAAGGTGCAGCGGGAGAAAGAGGATCGAGGACCATTCGATTCCGTAAGTTTTCGCCGGACGTATCTACGGTATAAAAAAGCGGCGCTTTTCACGAAAATATCCGCGATCGGGCAGCCACCGCTGTTAAAAGGAAGATTCTACTACAAAAGGAAACCTACGTTGCGATAAAAGTGTAACTAACACAGAAACGTTCCTTACGAGTGAATTTTCCGATTGCTGAAACTTGCAAAAATTATACGGGGAAATTTGTACCCAGAAATTTCGCGAACGCACTCCCGCGTGCATGGTTTCATTAAGTTCTCGCGTACATTCATGAAACTCTCCGAGCATTCAGTGATTTATTGGATCATTCCATAAATAATGTAAATTTTTATGTTTCTTTCATTTTTAGAAATAAAGATGAACAAAACTGTTTTTGATCTACAACATATTTCCCTGCATTGTCCATAAATTGTCTATCTATACATTATAATTACTTTAGAACAAGTTTTGTGTTTACGTTTATTTTTAAAAATGAAAGAAATATAAAAATCGCTTTACTTATGGGATGTCAATATAAACAATATATTATAGTAATATAAAATTAGCTTGGAAGGTTCTGTTAAAATTTTTAGGGTCAAACGTGAATTTATCTTTATTATATTAAATTTCATTATGGCTTGGAAGGTTTCGTTAAAATTTCTGGGAATGGTTAAATGTGAAATTCCCTTTGTTATATCAAATTTCATTAGAACATGCGTTGCTCATTCTGTCCGACGATTTTATAGCAATGTTCAGTGTGTTTATTTGTAATATTTATTCGTGTATATGACGTAAGTCGAAATATTAGTAGAAAAAAAGACAAACGAGAGGAGTCGTCGAACAATCTAAGATAAGCTTGCAAAGTGAAACTTCGTTAAGCTTCTTTGAATTCTACAAAAAAGCTCTTGAAACATGGATAATGAAATTGTAGGAGAAGGCGATTCAAATTTCAAAGGCTTACTTTCTTGTAAACTGAAAGGGATTACAACCTTTTAAATTTTCAGTACGCTCATGCTTACTATCTCCTTCGAGAAGTTTCAACTGTCCTTTCCATTGTTTGTCGGAGGAACGAACGCCGTGCAGTGGATTCGAAAATGTTCGGCGAACAAGGTATCAGAGCGAAAAAGGAGAATAGCTTCCGCGTCGTCCAGGATATCAGACTAATGCATCTTCCGTACGTTTGTCGACTTGCGTGCAACTTTTCAATTATCTGAAACATTATCGGAACCTCCGTCGTTACTTCGGCCCTCGATCATCCTGCCGATAATAACTTCGAGGATCTCATTGAATCAGGGACAGAGCATTCCGTTGAGATTCGAGGAACTTGCCTTATCGAACACGATGAACAATTTCAACTACGTATCACAATTTTTTCAATTAATAAATATATACTGATAAAATTACATTTACTCTGTTGCCCAAAAGATGACAATAAAAATACAATTTTTCATACATATCTGCACCACAAAATTAAATAACAGCAAACAAACATACATTTCTCTCAATTCTTCTGAACAAAACGATTATTCCAAACAATTAAAAAAATGCATCACAATTCTCAACATTCTTCTCTAATTAAAATATTCACTGATAAGGTTAGAACTCACGCTATCACCCAGGAGCTTCGTAAAACTGAATCAACACGAATTTCCATAGAAGGATTTACAGTTCGATGATAAAGAGCATCGTCTCGTCGAAAATATTAAATTTCGCGAAGGATGTTTCGCTGTGAAGGCTTGCAGAGTTAAGCGTCTACTGATACGATAAAATAACGGGGCCGATGCTTCAAAGGTGTTCCGTCTTTCTCTCCCGTATCCGGGAGCTTATCGTTTCGCGGGACGAACAGATATATATCTCGATAAACCGTTTACTTGAAGACGGATTAAAAACACATCGATGACGCGAGGGATCTTCTGTATCGGCTTGATAAGAAGAAAACGAAAAAAAGGTACTCCAGTCGTGCCCCTTTCACACCGTTGGAAAACGTTCAACGCGTTGTCGGCGCGGTCGGGACCGTTCGGTCGATTGAAAATTTCATTTCGTCGCCAGTAACGACGAAGGAGAAAAAGTTAATGGGACGTGTCCGACGCGACAACGGTGAGAATCGATTGCCGACCGTCCTGATGGAACGAAAGTGTCCCTCTCGACGAAACAACAGGGCGAAAGTGAATTTTCTTAACCCTACGATGTCGAGTATTTTCAAACTTCCATATCTAAACTAGAAAATTGTAAACTAGCAATTAGATTTCTCAAACAACAAAATATCAGTACATAGTTTTCCTTTTTTTCAGTAACAATTCGATGTTTAGCTTCCCTTGGTGAAGAATACTTTGAAAATCATTTACCAAAAAGAGGTAATTTCTTTCATTCTTGATTTTTACGGTTAGTAATTAAAATGAACACACTGTAGTCTCAACCTACAAATGCACGTTACAATTTTCCGCGCGATTTTAGCTCGCAAAAAGCTGAACGTTAACTGTTCACGCAATCGGCGGAAAATTGGAAAAAGTAAAATCCCTGACGCGCTGCCGATAAACCACAGCGGAAATTAAAAAAAAAAAAAAGAAAAGTGAGGAAAAAGGAAAACCGATTCATTCCTGTTCAGTATGCTCGTTCGTAATTGTGCAGTTTGACCAGCGTGGGTCTTCGTTCCGAATCGACGAGTCGATTTGCATGCTGTAGGGGGAGCTTTCATAGACACTATCCCCGATAACCTACCGGAAAATACGATGACCTCGCTTAACGGCGTGGAAACCTGTCCATATTCTGATACAGAAACGCGATAGGACGTCGACGCGCGTTAAGGAATTCACGAGCGTTTCCGAACAAAGAGGTGCCGCGGCGATAAGATCGGATTAAACGAAGCGCCGCGATGGAAAAAGTAGGCACGCGCTTGGTTAATGACGCTTGAGAGTAGATAGTGACGTTCATGTTACAGGATCAATTAATTAATCGACCGGTAATCAGCAAATTAATCCGACAGATATGCACTGACCCGTTAATTGATGTAATTTTACTTTCGTGTAATATCCAGACTCATTTAATAATTACACAATTATTTCTCGTAGCTAAATCACACCGCGACCGCCCACAGTACCGTCGGTACGCCCAATAATCCGGTGAAATTACAATATTTTGTAATAATCTATTGCGATTTGCGGTATGATGACATTTCAGGACATTATTGTACACGAACGGGATCATGCCAGTTCATAATTAGTCATTATAATTCGTCTTTATTGGGTGTACGAGTATTGTAAAAGAAATTGTAAAAGAAAAGAAACGGAAAAAAGAATAATTAGGCGGGTGAATTATATTTTCGAGATAATGAAAATGACGAGGGTGTGAATAAGTTTAAAGCGCTAAATCTCATTTTTATGTACATTACATTTTTATGTGTTATAATTTCTTCGAGATTAATAAACCATAATAAAATGATGCAGTGTATATAATCAATCATGAAATTTTCACGCATTTAGAAACAAAAGCGAGGAAATTCGAATTCAGATCTACCTATCTAGCCATGAATTTTTGTGAAAAAACTATTTATCGATGCAAATTTTCAGAGGAAACAAAAATAAAATCTAGAAAACATTAAAATTATTAAAATGATTAAATTTTTAAAAAATCCGGCATCTTTAATCTGTTTTATTCATGGTTCATTCTATATTTCCGAAGGCACTGTGCAATGGTTCCAGTCATCTCCGATACGTATCTATTCGAACAAACAAACTTTGCTCGATCCATCGATCCGCGGGATACGCGCCAACAGGCAGCCCTTGTTCCGAGTCAATTAACTGGACAATTTTCCTCCAAGAACCTTTCGATTCGAGCCACGATTGCTAAGTTGTTCCGGCAGACCAGTCTTCCGGAAAGTTTCGAAAGGTTTAGGCTGCGTTTACATTGCAGTTACGATACTCGATAAGATGGAAGCGTAGAAAGATGTTCCCTTATTTTGCTATAGAAACATTTAGGCCAAAATTATACAAGCGTCTTATACGTTGCATTTCTTTTCTTAAGTAAGAACTGTATATTTTAATGTAACCAATTATAAGTTCACGAGCGTAGAACATACTGCAATACGCTCTTTAACCCTCGTGTAGTCAGTTGCATTGAAATGTACAGTTGTTACTTCAGCAGAAAAAATACGAATGTAACACTGTGCGTGTAAAACGCTCATGTGGTCTATCGCTTACGTCTAAGCAGTTAATAAAGCGAAGTTCATTAATCTAATCGTCGATACGTGCTACTTCTTTGCTCTTATTGCTTTCCCAATAGACGTAGAAAAATTAATTGGTGTTCATTAAATTCATCATATGGGCTGAAAAACTGAAAACTGAAAACCCACCAAAGAAAGCTATATTGAGTAATTTTCATCGATGCCGATACGGGAAGAACTCTAATTGTCCCTCTCGGATTTTAATGATTTTTTGTAGGATAATAGTATACTTGTATCTAATACTATGTGTGAAGTATTAAGCGTAGATAGGAATTTTGAAGATACAGGCATTTGAAGTTCTGTACAAAGTTGAGAAAAACAATCGAAAACAAACGTGAGTGATCCCGAGAAGACTCGAACTCAAGAAAATCGTGTTACTATCTAACAATTCATTCATTCATTTAAGTAACTTTCATTTACAATAACAATAAATTTTTACAAAAATATCGATAACAATATGTAATCTTATGCTACACTTTGTACCACATGTTTCCAGTCTTCTGCAGTCGCTATCTCTAGATTAACCTACTAATTATGTATTTACTTATTTTATGCATATTATAACCATTATAATACGTTTCATTTAGGCTTATTCATTCCGCGGTTACTTTTTATTTCAAGTGCACTATTATCCCATTTTATTTTCGATGTGTGTTGGAAAATATTATAAAAACATACGTATTCTATGTTACTATCTAATGAATTGGCCATTTACATCAACAACATCTCCGTTGTAACTTTGAAAACAGATTGTGATCATGATATACATTCAAGGTACGTAACTTCAAATGTTTATATATTGGAAACTTTTGGCTATCTACACCCAATGTTTCACACATGGTATTAGATACATATATACTATTATCCTACAAAAAATCATTAAAATCCGAAGGGGACAATTTAAGTCCTTCCCTTGTAAGATCGACGCTCTCTTCCCTAGTATCGAAGCTGTAAACGCAGCCTAAAACACGCGGTCTGAACAACACCTCGAAGAACGAAATATTCAATTATTCGCACGGCGAACTCGGCGATAATTTAATCGCCGCGAGCGCTAGTATGCTCAACTCGTGACGAATACGCTCCGATCACGCGATACGGACATTTTTGTCCCATTTCCTGGCGATAGGCGTTTCCTGCTGTTTCTCGAGATTCCGGCCGCGACGATTAATGGTCTTATTAATATGTAATAATAGTCAGAATGAGATCCCCGGCGGGATACGAATTTCAGATTTATTTCGTTTCGCGGTGGAAACTCCCTGTCTAAAGCCCGGGAATAAATTTACCGGGGAGAAATGTCCCGCGACCGAGGAATTCGCGAGGGTTGCGCGAACAACGCCGTGTGTCGCGATTCCTTCTTGAGAATGGATTGTCACGCGTCGTGGAAAATTGCGTGCTGTTTGTCTCCGTCCGCACCAGCCACGCTTAATTTCCGTCTGGTCGGTCTTCATTGATGTCTAAAAAAATATTCGTTGTCATTCTCTGATTTAAATTTTCCGCCTGATTTTTACGCTATTCGTATTTGCCAGACTGTTCCTATTAATATTAATTCCTCGAGGATTCTGACGAGTTTGTGAGCATTTTCTCCGTTAGGTCTGGGTTCTATATTGTTCAACCTACAATTTCTTAACGATTTTAACAACCCTTGGTAAGTAATGTTTTCAAAGTTCACGATAAACTGAAGGGCTGGTATAACTTGATATTTTTAAAAGTTAAATCAGCTATTGAAATGTAAATGAAATGAATATAACTATAAGAAAGAAACTGTAAGAAGAAAATATATGTGTATACAACAAAATTTCGATTAAGAGTATTGTACTATTTCGTTCATTTTCCGTTTCTACTACTCTTCAGATAATCGATGCTCCAAGCGACACATTCTCCATTTTTGACTTATTTTCATAGAAAGAATAAACACAAAATATATTTGTACAGTCTCCCGCCATTCACAGAAACACACTTCACGTTTCCACCAGTTTTCTACTAAATCTCACCCAATTCCAAGTAACTACTTGCACGATTGCTGAAACTCCAGTTCTGTAACTCGGCGCGCAATTATTTAAACTTGCGTGTCGAACGCGGAAAGGGCAACAGAACAATCCGGAAGTTTCCGCCGGCAGTATAACTCCGCAACAATTCCCCGTGTCTCTATGAAATAGAAATACCGTGAAGCCCTCGATGAAACGGGCGTTTGAACAGCAAACGATACGAATGGATTTTTCTCAGTAAAAAGCTGGCTCAGAATCACGAAATTCCTTGGCTGCAGCGAGTCTTGTTATTCGCCGCGCGTTCGCTTCATTGTTTGCTCGGCCGAGCGGATTTCGCGTCGCGAGAAGTCGTTTGTCTTTGGCCGCGTACTGTCTCGAATCAAGATTCAAAGGAACATTCGTGTTTCCAGCTCACGATCCGGTTTCGCGTATCCAGTTTTCCCCGGCGACCGCGGTTTCCTCGCGGAACGCGCGGCGAAGTTGGCGAATAAGCGGGGAGATTGAAATCGAGGCGTGACCGGGCGTCGAACGTGAGGAAACTTCGCGGTCGTGCCGCGGAAAAATGGATTATGGAAAGCAGACGTTAAGATTCATGTTCTGCGCGAGAAAGTTTAACGAGCGGTGAGCAAAGCGAATCAAAGTTGAACCACCATCGGCTAATAGGGACGCGACACGCGTGTCCGTCGGATTTAGAAAATTACCTGCGCCGACGTTTGCTTTATAGCACCACCAGTCGAAGAAATGCTCTCCGAAATCCCTCAACCCTTTTGTCCTGAATAGTACACATACATAGGTACCGCGAATATTTTAAATTACCGAAGAGCTAGAAAACGTTTTAAAGATAAAGCAAAATGGTGCAATTAAGTCAGCCAGTCCTGAAGCTAACGAATAACTGCGCCATTTTGTAACTTTTAGCTTAGAAAAAATACAAATATAAAGCTGAAGGTTACAGTTCTACACTCAGAAAAAGTCAGAAGTGTCCACTTCATAGTTACTAACAAAAAAATTCCCAAAGTTTACCTACATTTAGAACGTTTCTAGGTGATGTCCCCCCTTAACTTTTCATTTCAGGCATTAAAGTCTCCCGAATGCGCGCACCCCGCTGCATAAACATTAAAGCGCGGCTCGGCCGGTTAACCAGGAAAATGATTTTGTAATCTACACCGCGGTCGCTCGTGTAACTCGATTCTCCCCTCGTGGATAGGATTACCAGCTGCAATTAAGTCTTATTCAGCCGCGGGCGTTACCGGTCAACGGTGATTTCAATAATTCTGCCAGCTGCCCTCGCCTCACGCGTTTATTATAAATTTGGAATGTTACGGAACCCCTCGGGCTTCGCGTTTCGTTGGATCGTTAGTGAAGCGTCCGGTGATTTGGCGCCCTACCTTCAGCGAATGCTAATGTGGATCGTGTTCGATGGTTTTTTTGAAACATTCTGTTGAACAGGACCGCATCGTCCATCCACGAATTGATGGCCAGGCTGAGGAATGCTGGTCTAATTGGTCAGTTTTCATCTCATCTTTGATTCTAATTTGCTATTCATCAATACGATTGCACGTAATCAATTAAAACTACTAAGAAAATTCATAGCGAGAAACCTTTCTTGCCCTGTGCCGTTTCATTATAACCATAGACATCTATCAAAATTCCATAAATTTTGTCATAAATTTAATCAATGCACTTGTAGGCAACGAAAAACAGCACGCTCGGCCTTTGTTTCCTTGATCTTCGCCCCTGGACCATAAAACGTCACACCACGATTCTGCCCGCAAGTTCCAGCCGGCCGTGAAAAATCATCGGAACGTGCCGGCCGGCCTGGTGATCGTTTTTAATTGTCACACGACTGTCGCGACGCTGCGCCGTTTCGAAATTTCACGGGTCGCCGCCTATAACGAACGACCGGCGCCGCGTTTTTCCGCGACTGGCAGCGGTGCGTCGCCGTGCTGAGAATAAAAAAGTAGCGCCGACCGATCCGTTAATGATATTTGAAATTTATGCGTCGCGGCGCGGCACCGCCGTGCTTATCGTGCGTCGCAGCGGCTTAACCCGAATACGCGGTAACAAGTGTCACGCGTGTGCAGAACGCGTGCACAGCATCGCGACATCGTTTCCTGGACGTCCAAGTTGACCGTTCGCTTCTGAATGCTGCGGTCAGCGAACATTCCGACGATGTCGTTTCCATCTGGGGAACACGCAGACTCCTGACGCATTTATTTGAATGAAAGATTACTCGGATCGCGTTTGGTTTGAAGCTTTAAATTTCCCGAGACACCGTCGGGTTACCGATACTATAAATTTCCCGGTAAAAGCCAGATCAGTTTGCTACCACCGCAAGATCGATGTTAAAAGACTTCGATTCTCCGGTGAATATAAATCTTTTTATCTGTCTGCGATCCACTGCGGCTGACCTCTTTACGTGAAACGTTCTATGAGACAAATTTCTGTTTTTCTAGATTTGTTGAAGTGTTTACAGTGAAATTTTATCGTCTACATCGCGCTATGATTTAAGATTTTATGAAAGATCTATGTGTTTGCTACTTTGATGTATGAAGCGAATATTGTAGATGCTTCGCTTGATTTTATAATTAGATAAACGATGTAGTTTCTGTTTTATTTATCCTTATTATTCATCATTAAGCGATGTTAATAATTTATATATGTGTTTATTGAACTTATTCAGTAGGGCAGTTAAGTTAATGATGAAAATACGTGTTTAAGTTCTCGAGATTCTATCGGTCTAGGTCGATTTTCTCCGGACTTACCACAAGGAAATAGTTTCCCAATTTACTTAATACCTCCGTGACAATTCCCTCGAATTACAGGAGGAGATAGCACGGAAGCTGTGCCAAAAACTCCAGACTACCGAAATAAGGAATCCAAGATAGCACCAGGATAAGAGTTCGTACGAAAGAAACTAAGTAGTATGGGCGTACGCAGAGGGTGACCCCGGTTTAGAGTGCTGGTCCATTTAATATCGGAACTGCAGGCTTCTTTAAAGTTCCGAAGATCAGAATTCGTCGATATCGAAAGATCCGACGCGGCAGTCTTATTTTTATTTGTGTCGATGCGCTACAGAGATCCCGCAGAATTATTGGAGACGTCGACAGACTGTATCCTTCTGGACTCACTGAGCTGATCAGAAGTGTACTCTGGACAAACACGAAAGCGTCTTCACGAATCCCGTTTCCCATCTTTAAATAACGTGAATTTATTTTACTCGTTACTAGAATTTCTAAATATATCGCGAGATATTTTCTTGCACCATGAACAGGTATACTAACATTAATGATTACGACAATCATTTTGTTTGTTTTGATTGTCTTTCATTGAATAGCGCGAATTTTCTTTATCACTTTCCGTCTACTTTCAAAATTGACTCAATGATACTTTTTTTGTGCCATAAATAGATATAAGTAATAATCTAAATAATTATGGTACCACATCTGTTCTTATTTGTTTTCTTCTTTCGATCGTACATATTGAAGGGGCAATGAAGCGCTTACCAATTCGATGGTACATTCAATTTTACATCTGACTGTCAATAAAGGATAAATTTAGAGCGTTGATTTTATCTTGGCTTATAGATGGGTTCGGTATTGATTCTTTGTAACTAGTACAGTATTGATTCTTTGTAACTAGACTATGGATGTGTATGCATTTGTATCAAACACGAGCGTGAGACACGTAATGAAACGTACAGTATAGCTTGTAGAACTTGATTCGCAGTTAGGTGTGAATATTATTTCTAGATATTTATTTTGCCTATAAAAAACATCGAAAAGCAGATCCTACTAAATGGATTATTATAAACATTCTACTTTAATTCACAATTTTACCATGTCTAAATATTGTATGCATCCACGGATATTATTTCTAAAATACATCGAAGATAAAAATCTTCCAATTAGCCAAACAGAACGAACGCAATTAATTATAGTAAACATTCTCTTTTCACTTACAATTTATTCTTGTCATCTACGATTAATTATATCGAACGCATTCCTCTCGGCAACAAATGAAATTCAACCGTCTCTTTATTTTACAACCCATTCAGGAATCATCGTAAAAATGATTTACAAACGAAACATTTTCTCCAATCAACCATTCGTAGTGCCTAAGAAAGACGGCGTTCGTCATAATCGCAAACTGAGCCAACCAAATCGATGATAACCGTATAAAAGAAAAGAAGAACAGAGAGCCTCGCGTTAGTTTTACGGCCCGCAGCGGTCGTCTATCAATTCCCCACTCCCGAATCCGTCGGCGTTACAGCCTTTCATTCGGCCCCCAGAATGAAACATCGAATTACCCATCGTGAAAAGGAACCGTGATCCCTCGCGCTCGGCTCGGGGGCGGTGTTTACTATCGCGCCGTATCCCGCCGCGCGATTCTACAGTCCTATAGACCTGGGAAAACACAGGTCGCCACCCTGCTATTTGTCAGTGTCGGGGACGAAGAACGAACGAAGGGAGACCGAATCGGCACTTCTATCCAGCGAAACTTTATAAATCGAAGGGCCGGAAGCTGCGATCGTTTCCAGCCGTGGCAATGGTAATCTAGTGGACCCAGATAAGCTACCAGCTCCGTGGAAACGAAACGAACTCGACGGCGCACGAAAACGGACGTCTTGTTTCGGCAAAAGAAGGGCGCTAGCTCATTTATCAAGCCCAGCGTCTGCGATTCGAAACCGTGCTCGGTTTGGAAAAACGACCGCCGCGTAGCCGAGTCGACGTCATTATCCACGAACCGGGTTGCCATCCTCGGTGGGAAGAAACAGGCCACCGAAACTGGAGCAATGGCTTTCCGGCTCATTAGAATACTTCCGCGAGACGCAAGAAACATTCCTGGCGGCGCTCCACGGAGCCCGAGTCCCCGCCTCCAGATTCTCTTGACAAATGTTTGCTCGTGAATAAGACGTCGAGGACGATCATCGTCGAACACCGACCGATCACGCTGATAACCTCGCTCGATCCCTCGCGGAAGAGGGGGAAAAAGGAAAAATAATCACGTCGTAATTCATACAGCGAAGCTGTCGGCCTAGCGGTCGTCTTAGAGATCCAAGAAGAACGGGCTACGGGATGAACAAGGCGGAGACGGACAACGGCCAAACCCAGAGTTATCGGCCGAAACTGGAGTAATGGCCCTGGAACGTCCCAGTTGGAAGCCACTCGGTCCTGGGTAATAGTAAATTTCTTGCGTGTCAAGACTACGCCGGTAACCCGGCGCTGCTGCTGCTCCCGAAACGTCCCGACGCGACTATGTACGTGTTGCCAACTAATGCACACATTCTCGGGTAGCAAGTTTATCGTCGTGCACCGCTGTTACCGAGTTTATTGATGCTTCGGAGCCTCTTGTTTTCGAATTAATGGAGAGGTGAGTGTGTATGGGTGAACGAATTTTCGCGTGGAAGTATGATCGCGCTTGAGCGATTCGATGGATTGGATTAAAGAGGAATTTGAATCGGTAGTTTGTTTAAATGTTTGTGGATAATCTGTTCTATGCACTATAGAGACTTCTCAGTTTGGTATTCTTTAATCTTTTTATTTTATTTTGACCACGAGTAATATTGAATAGGCATTGAGATTGTCTTGAAAAGGGCTAGAAACGTAGAACTTCAAAAATACATTGTTGGATAAAAAGGGATAGAAATTACATTCAGAAGTCTTAACTCATACTTATCGAGTCATTAATAAGTATCAAACCAGTGCTAAAGCCTTACAATCCTCAACACGAGTGTCAGTGCTATAAACCAAGGGGATAGAATCCTTAATACCTTATTGTATGGTCATCAAATAATTTCCTCCAATGACAGGAGGATCACGCGCGAGCTGTAAAAAGCCGTGTTCCCAGCGTATACCCGTTTCCTCTTCACGCGTTTATGAAGGTGCGGTCTCGGGACGACCGCGTGTGCGTTTAATTTCAGTGCGCGCGAAACAAGCCCCGGGGAAGGTCTTCAGAGATGGCGCACGGTCTTGCCGAAGGGTCGAAGCCATCGGACCCGTAATCCGGGCGGGAGAAAACGACGGACCGAAGGACGATAAGCGAAATTACTTTTCTGAACGCTGTTGACCGAAATATCCTACCCCCGGCTTCGGAACAACCCTATTCGGCTCGCGGAAAAATGGCCCGTTAATATCGGTGACGGTTTTCTGGGGCCGTATTAGGGTCGACGGAAACCAGTCGCGAAAACTGGCCAAGGCTGTTGGCAGCTTGCTCGCATAACTCATACAGGATTCCATCCTGGGATTGGTTGGAACCAACCACGCGTGCACGGCTCCAGGACGACAGTGATTTTCATTTGAGGTCGGGATGGCTACCCGAGAAGCATTCGAGTCATCAGCTTGTACTTGGTTCAGTTGTACCGGTGAGAAGAAATCAACGAGGGGAAGCTTGAGCAGAGGTCGAAGGAGCAGGAAAAATCAGCCTATCGCCTGCTAATCAGTTTATTCGGCCATGGTGCTGATACCCACTTAACTTGGTCGTTTCTGGGATTAAGTGGATACTAGAAGACCAATCTAAATCAATTTAGACCCAACCCCCAGACATTGGATTCGAATTTATCGCAACCCTAATTGTGATATCTAAAGCACACAACTGCCATGAATGAAAGATAACAAAAAGAAATTAAGAGACTGACTCTGTTTTGAATTCAAAGAATGTTCCTCTTGAGCAAAGTTTAGTTCCATGAATATGAGAAAGTCATTACCGATAGTCCACCCGACTTCGAAATGACACTCGATGATCTCGCTCGGTTTATGCGCGCTCCAGTTATATTCGAGGGAACACGAACCGCCAAGCAAATTTTCACGCGTCGCTGACCGTAAATACCGGGAATAATAAGAGAAGCGGCGCGTGTGTTTACCAACTATGGGCTGGTTTAGTATTGGACGATGATCGGTACGCGGTGGCGTCGTGTGGGTGGCGGACGCGTGTGTTCCCGGTAAAGTGGAGCAACGACCTGGGAGGGTAGAGCCGGTCGACGGAACTGGCCGGCTCCATGCTGTCGCGTTTCGTCGTATTGCACCGATCCAGTTCACAGACGGGAGCGGATAAGCAAAGGGTGAGCTGCCGCGACGTTGACTGCCAGTTGGAGGGTGGGTGCAATTCCCTCCCGCTTCTTCAAGTTTCTTCTTTCGCTCGGCTGTTTCTCGTGTCACGGACATGACATCCCGGTGTCCCGCGGCGAACGGACTCGACGCACAGTCTCCTCAACCCCCGTTTCTCTTATTTCATCCCACGTCGACGACACCGTTGCTCTTTCTCCCCACGAAGCGTTACCGATATGTCACCGCGGGAATCTTGTCCCGCTCTCGCCACGCGTCACCATCGACACGAAGGGTTGAACCGGATAAAAACTCGAACCTCGGAATAAGTTCGAGGAGTCAGCAGACGCGGGAAATATTATAACGGCGATAATAATATGAGACCTTATCGAATGCTGAATCGTTGGAATGTGAGAGAAAAAGGGGGACAATATTTTTATATTTATGGATCGTCGTGGGACATGAAGGTGGACGGATGGATCTATATGGAAAATATAGAGTTCTGTAAGATAAAAATGTGGAATGAAGTTTTTTTTATAGAGATTGCATAATTTACTCGAGATCCTTTACGATTGGAAAACGAAACATTAATGAACAAACAGTGATAATGAGTGTTCATATAATAAATTTTCATGAAATGATAAGTTCTGTAATCTCCGAAATTTACTGCATTTTGAGAAACTACGGAAGCTTTGAATTTTCGTTTTAAAATGATCCAGACGTATCAGCGAAAATCGTGATGTAGATACTGTGAACTCTTATAACATGACCGCAGCTACAACTTTGTCGGCAGGGACGATGAATGAAACGCCACATCATAGCAATCCAGACACGGCCGTAGACGAAGCCGGGAGGTCGAATGTTCCGCGTACAGGAGTAGAAAAGAGGTAATAACGGTCAGGATAAGACACGCGCGCGGCCTGTTATTCTCGGATTAGCGCTATCTTTTCTTGTTCTTAGGATTTTCTTAGAGAATCTCTGATTAATTGAGAGATTGTTTCGGAAGTTAGTTTCCGCGCTCTTGCTACAACAGAACTTCTTGGCGGAGTTGTTCGGTCAATAAGTTTCGCGGAAGCGTGGCCGGGAAACAATCCCCTTGCTTCCTTCGAAATATCGGGAAGTCTTGGGCGTTGGAACACGATCGTGGAGGTCGCTTCTGAAGAAGTGAAAGTAGTTTTTCGCAATTAGGTCTGATACACACTAACAGTTTGCTCTCGGTATAAAGACACACGCACGATTTAAACTATTGACTCGTTTGCAGGCCGATTATATTTTGTTTTCGACATAATTGCGCTCCTATACATAAGTAATTTATTTTTTAAGTCTCCAAAAATTAATTTACTTTATTTCTCTCAATTATTTTCATTTATAATCATTTTTTCATCATAAACAATCGAATAATATTCGATCGAAGTAGATAATATTAGATTCTACTAAATAATAACCACCTATAATATTAAGAAACAATCATATCAAGTAAACTGAATATTAATAATCAACATCATTTTAGTTCAATCGTGGTTCTGTATTATACTCATCTCAAGACCCACGAGAAGAATGTTCAGGTTCGTGTTACTTGCCATTAAATCTAGGACTTTTTTCGCAGCCATTACACCATCCTTTTCTCTGCTCTCCCCTTCAACCACCCACCTCGTGTCGTCTTATTAACAGAACAAATTGTATCTCATGCGTAGAGTACGACAAAATAAATGATAATAAATCGAGAGACTCGCTGCTGTGTTGTATACGCGCACGCACGTCGTGTTTCGTGTAATCAACTGGTGCGTGAGGACAACAAGTTGACTGAAGCCGAAGACGATCGATTATCGGTCGTCGGCGAAGAAATTCGTACGGCTGAGAAACCGCCGCGAACTTGTTGCCTCTACCCTCTGCCCCCGTAATTTACGAGGTCGAACGAGGTTCGTAAAAGCATTTTCCGCAAGGGCTGGGCATTTACGCCGACCGTGTACACCCTGTTCCGCTTGCAAGTACACGCGCGCCTGTGTGCAGACGTGTGAGCGAGCTACCAGGTAAACACCTTTCTGACGACTAGCAGCTGTGAGATTTCGAGAACGAGAGCACGGAAGGAGGAGGCGGAGTTACCTTTTCTCGTCACGTTAAAGTTTCCATTGATGCGGAAGAATACCTTAGACGAGAAATTTCACGAGGGTGTGCCATTTCTATTTTCCGCCGACTGGCTCCTGTTGTTCCATCGAACAATCGATGCCACGAGCGATTTCGTCGCAGAGATAATACACTGCTTCGAATTGTATAGATATTCCAGGACATGCGTAAATCTTCTTCGGAACGCTTCGTGTTTTTTTTAACTTATCACGTTTCTGATCTTTTAGTTACGTTTTAGTTACTTTTCTTTCGTCTTCTCGGTATAGTCTTAAGTCGATGTTATTAATGCTAGGCCTACGGGACGCATATTTGAAGCATGTTAAATTTTATAAACATAGTTTTACAAGTATTTACATCTATTTTCATTGACCCAGTTACACGAGTATGTACCCTAATCGTCTATCTGTAAACCTATAATTAACAAGATCGAAAGGAATGAATATTAATTTATCTAGAAACAATAGAATAAATTGAACAATAAATGCTCATAAACTTAGTATTAATAATTTCGTCTTAATGTTTTTAACCTCTTAACTGAAAATGTCAAGTCACTTACTCGTACAAATACGAACCAAGCAGTATTTTTAGTATTTATATATATAATGTACGAACAAAGGGATAAAATTATTTTATTTCAACATTTCATGTATAATTACATTATACGAACTTCGCCATCGAAGTTGCGTTTTCATGAATGCCCATCTTTGAAAAACACAGTTAAAATATTCAGGATACTTCTGAATTTCAAAAAGATAAAAACTCGTTAACGACGTATGCATCTTTTTCAATAATATTTCAAACGTGCAAATGAACTGTGGATCGTACCGGAGTTAAGTCCTCGAAGTGAGACGCATCTCGGTGCTCGTTCCTCCGCGAGCCACCGTCCCGCCATGAATATGCATGCAGCGACTGGCAATTTTCTTAATTAAAAAGACGCTCGCCCGGAGAGCTATGGCCCGGGTACCCGGATAACCGGGGCCATTTTCATTTCTTGACAAAAAGCTGGTAATGAGGCTCGCGTCCCCACTACCGCGCCGCGATCTTGAATTATCAGCAACCACCCGGAGGCTTTTGTTTTTGTGTCGTTGATCCCAGAAGTTTATAATTGGTGTTATTATTAAAACAAAAGAGTTTTCTGGGATCCGAGAAGGATGCCCGCGGAATGAATCGAGGTCGCTAGGGAAAAATCTCGCAGAGTCACACACGTTGGTAAACAGGTTGCCCCACGGATCGATCGGAAGTAGAATCAACGTTAAACAGCCGCGACATTCTCTATCGGAAAACAGTGAGGCAACTTTTTCACCGACCCGTTAACGTTGACATTAACGTAGTCATTGAATTTAATTAATGTCAGCTCGCCGCTGCCACTGTCGGCTACAACGAGGCACGACACATGCAGGTGTTGCGTGCATTAGTTCCCCCGTCGTTCCACAGCGAAATTGTTCTCTTTTTTGTTCGCGTTTCGTAAAATTCAACATCGAATCGACGTTGATGGAATTCGCGGAGCGAGATTTATGTTTTACACATGAGTGTCTTCGATGATTTCGTATAGCCAGCTCTTTTCCCGGAGAACGTTTTTCGAGATTCAGTTTTTGGAGAGATAGCAACATATACGTGTGAAGTTTTGTGAAACGCTGTTTTCTTGGGAAATTTAATAGTACCGTAGGAATCCGTGCAGACCAGGTGTGTTACACTTTTTTACGTTATATGTTTTAATTACATTCCAGTATTTAATTGTTTTAGAGGAAATGCACAAGGAATGTTAATCCAGTTTTTATACAGAATTTAAGCTTTTGCATTCGAGAATATTTTTATTTCCTGATGAAATGCCAAGGATAATTTTCACGACTAACATAATGAAAGATTTAACAAAAATTAAGGAACAGATCTGTTTTATTCTAATAATTCGTGTTTTGATATCATATACGAAATTCAATATTGTATTCTAAATTTTATAATTTTTTCTATTAAATCAAATGTCGATTGGAAGTCTTCTTCTAAGCGAGAAAGATTATCGTTAACGATTTAATTTCTATAATAAGAGATATCACTTAAAAAATAAAGAAAATTGATTATTTAACTGTATTATTATAAAATTCTCACTTTTTACATATTTCAAACGAATTTGTAATATAGAATATTAAAATGTAGCTAAATTGAATGATACCGATGAAATTTCTGGAAACGGTTTATATACGAAGGGTTAAACAAATTTGTTCGACTCGTCGTCGAGAAACGTGTCGGGCAGAGGAAAAGAGGGTAGGCGGCGATAAATCGAAACGCGTTCGTTAAATTAGTTGTAAATCGTGGGAGACGTTATCGCGGCGACGTTGGCGCGATACCGTTCGCCTACGCCAGCCCGCATCATTTTTTCGGATAATCTAAATATCGATCCGGCGTGTATCACCCGCTTCCGCATAATATTAGCTTCTCCGAGATACCCGTACCGCATAAACATCGGCCCGGCGAATCGTGACGAGCAACGATTACTCGTCCGATTAATCTGCTCGGTCCTCGCCGATCCACGGATTCGTTTCTTTAACCCTCGGTATCATGATTTTTCCATTGTGCCTACAAAAACCACTATCGATGTATTTTTTCATACGTTACTGTAAAAATGAATAAAAGATTTCTAATGGAACGGTCTTTTATGTAAATGAAAAAATTGGAATGCAACATCAGTATTGTACAGAAAATTAATTTCATGCAGAAAATGTGTTATTCTGCGTATAATGTATGTATAACGTTTAGCCATTACAAATTTTTATACACTTTTACTGTTATTTGTTATTATGTATATAGTTTTCACAAATTTTCTAAAAAAGAATGACAAAGTAACTAAGCGAACATATTCTCGTATATTTACACGTTTTCACTAGAAGACAACTTGTAGAATATAATAACAACAATGTAATTACTTATATTTTATATAAGAATCCATAGATGATGTTACTAAGTATGATGCGAAAGGTTAACACTAGGTTTACGGAACATGTCAATTTGATGCATATTGAATTTTCTAAACTGATGATTTTGATTGATGTAATTATACGAATGTGTATACTAATTATTAATTTTTAAACCTCTAATTTCTAGGGTCTAAATGAGTGAATATCAATTTTCCTAGGAACAATAGAATAAAATATACAATAAACGTCCGTGACCCTAGCATTAAAAAGACCCTCTTCTTAAAAACTCTCCTCGAAGAAATTTGATTGTTGGGATCGCCGAGTAGAGACGTGAAAGGAGAATCTACTTAACTAGGATTATTTTGAAATCCAGGCTTTCAAAAGACGCATCTGATTACTCCGGAAATTCTCCCCCCTTTGTCAAGCAAAATTTTCCTTCGGATAACGGATAAAAGACGAGAATAACGAATGAAATTTGATTTAAGCAATGTTGCATACATTATACATAGGAAATTGAAGTAGGACTTATTTATGTAAGGTCGTAGTCTAGCAAGAATTTATTCATTCTTGCACTTAAGAAATTGTTTGAAAGAATAAAAATAAATGACTCGATTAAATTATCTTCAGGCGAAGATGAAATTATTCGACTGAATCGAGACAAATTCATCGAAAAAATCAATCGAATGCACGAAGACGAATTGTTCGAGTAAATTAGTGAAACGCGTACAAAAAGTTATTCAAATGAATTCAAAGAATAAGTAGAATAATTTGCTGTGAACAGGTATTCGGTAGAAGCACTCAGATAAGAATTCACCCAGCTAATTAGCCCAAATAACTATTTATTTGAAACAATCCAGAACAATTTCCAGTTCTGCCTCCATTCTTTCGCTCGATACCGAACATTGCAAAGAATTCATTACTCCTCACTCAAGCAACCAATATCCTGTGATAAATCAAAGAAGACAGACAGCTAATAAAAAAATCCTATTTTTCGCCATTAACGTAACAATCGACAATATAACCACGATCGAATCTAATAAGGGCTCATTCTAGCCCCCAGTTTGATATTTCCGCAATCGATTTCATGTCGTGGCTAAGCACCGCGCTATTAATAAGCACGCCAGTCGTGATTGGGAATATTCTCGAAGAGTCGCGGGACAATAATTGCCTTGCTCTCCCCAAGGAGCGACACGCTACCGCGACCAAGCAGTTTAATAACGAATCGCTGCGCATATATTAAGGAGGGCTTGATCGCCGCGTTTCCTAATTACCGTAATTTGTCGTGAAGGTTCCGCTACGCTGAGAACATGCACGAGTCGTGTCGCCGCGGGAAAGGGAAGCGTTATTGTAGAGGGCAAGACCTCGGTAGCTCGGGTGTCGTGTCGGAGGACGACGGCAGAATTCGCCGGGCAGTTTGTTCGCCGAGCGGCGACAAACTGGAAGAAATAAATCGCCCGGAGAACTGGATTGAAAGTTGGACAAGCGCGTTTCGATGGTTTATGGCGGCAATATCGGCGTAAAACGTTGATCGATACGGTGCCGCGCGTCCGTGCAGCTTCTTCAGGGCTTTATGAGCCAATAAACGCGGGGATTAAAACGTGTCCCGCCCTGGACTGTATCGGCAGAATTTCGCTTTCATCGTTCCTCCAAAGTGACCAACCCAAGGACGCTCGGATACATATTTACGCTGTGGGAGCTATTTTATTGGAATCTTCAGATACTTTCCGCGCGGTGAATAGCCGGGGACACACGAGCGTACCGACAGCAGAGGCTCGCTAAAGGGAAAAGTTTACCGAGCGACTTGCTCACCGTGCAATTTCTAATGGCCGCGAGAAAACACGATGCAACCGGCGATTTTAATCCGGCGACGTGTCGCAGAAGTTCGTTCGTACGCGGCACTCGCTTTTTTTCAAAGAAAATGCCCTTTGTCCTCGCGTTCGCGAACGATTCGCGATTTTCTAGTGAAGCACAATTTCATGACTTCGTCGCTTTCTTGAAAAACAGAGACTGAAGCTGTATTTTCACGCGAACCGTTGCATCTGCATGTAGTTTGTAATTAAACTGATGATTCAGTGAACGAACGCTCGCGATTTAGTGGTAATATTGCGTTGTACCAGTGTTTATTAACAGTAGAATTACCAGATAGATCAAAATGATCCATTTCTAATTTCTTCTTCTGGCGATTATTGAAAAAATAACAGATGTTTCTCTAAGAAATTATTAAAGAAATTGATTTAGCAATACGTAAACTGAATTGTAAATCAGTTGAAGTTCGAATAGATGCACTCTTGGAGTTTTTATGGAAGAATTTCGAAAGGTCCATTTAATGGTTCGGTAGTTTTAGTGTTACTGTGTACATCGGGATATATCGCAGAAAGATTCACTTACGACATCGAATTTCTCGCGAATATTGAAATTAATTTTTCCATTCAAAGGGTTCACCATTGTTAATCACTTTTGTACTCTTCTAAAGTGTCGGCAGAAAGTTACGGAGTCTCTTTCATACTGCTTAGACTGCAACGTCCGCGATTAATCGCATCGCGAAAACGATTCATTCGAGTTAATCAGCAACTCGATCGAATTCCTCGAGTCTGCGTTCAACGTTCAACGAAACTCCGTCCGCGATGGACTTAAATTCACTTACAACGAAGAATATCCGCGAAATCGAACGAACAGTAAGACGCTCAGGAATTTCAAAGCTTCGTTAAATAGGATTCGTTCGGGACGATTAATGGCTCGTCATCCTTTCTGCGCGAGGTAATCCGGCATTAAAACGCGAGATCGCGAGAATCGTCGGAAGACGGGGTTCGGGGTCTTATGAATTTGCAAACATCTGAGAAGATTATTCACTCCAGGCTTATGCAGGGTGCGCGTTCTCCGTTCGTTCCCAAGGGATCGAGTTTACGGATGATTCACTTCGTAGAATTGCGCGCGAACTTTTCATCCGCAATCTGTTTGCGTCTCTGCAAGCGGAACTAGTTTAATCGTTGAGCCACTCATACATCTTTCATTGCGGGGGCGATCGGAAGTTTAACTCTTCACCTTATCATTGCTTCTTTTGCATCTTCGTTAGAACCGATTTATAGTTAATCATTTACTAGAAAGGAAAGAATACTATAATTATTGCATATCTACGTTCGGTAACATAATAAAATTGGGAAATGACAACAGAAATATAATATATAATTTATATTCAAGGTGAACAATATTTAGTTTATCTTCAAACTGAATAGTATTTAGTTTATACTAGCAAAGGAAGTTCTTGTATAAAAGACGTTTTTACATCATAAAGTTTTTACATAAAGAAACCATGTTGCTCTATAAGTCTTACAATTTGAAATACCAATTAAGGAACCCTAAGCTATCTTAATTCTCAATTTCGAAGACTGAAAACCTCTGGTAGCTGAAGTATTAAGAAGATTTTATTCCTTATTTCTTCGTCTCGAAGCGGAAAGATCCGATTGACTCAGGAATTGAGAACACGAACGAAAAAGCGAGCCAACAGCGAAAGGACGAAAACTCGTCGCAAGCGGACGTGGACGCTGAACTTTTTCGCGCAAGCAGACGAGCTCGCGGGAGAATTCGAGGAACGTTCTCCGCGTTCCTCTCGGGTGTTTCAATTTATCGGTGCCGGCGATCGATCGGTTCCTCCTTATTCCCTGGATGCGTCCAGATTAATCCCGGATTCGCCTGCAACGCCGCTAATATCGGTCGGGAGGAGTCCGGGAAACGACGCCCATGGGCGTCTTTCGGATCCTCCAAGCCGTAGAAAGCGACATTTTCTAATCCTGTCCGAACCGGGCTCGCCCGATTCTCCCATGGATAAATACGCGGAACTCAGTTTCCAACGGATCGATACACCGTGTAACGCACTTTTCCCGTCACGATAAGGTTTACACGTGTGTCACCGTAACGACGCGCCGCGAACGCGTGTCGCACGCTGGAGAAACAAGACTCAGAAGATCGATAGGCCACCGT
Organism: Nomia melanderi; assembly: GCF_051020985.1. Taxonomy (NCBI): domain Eukaryota; kingdom Metazoa; phylum Arthropoda; class Insecta; order Hymenoptera; family Halictidae; genus Nomia; species Nomia melanderi. The sequence continues at coordinate 4,991,205 of NC_135009.1, forward strand.
GATAATTGCCAGGCGACCGTCTGAAAACGGCGTTGATACACGGACTCTTTCGCGTTCTGCTTGTCACCGGTGAAATCTATTTATTTGAATTGTTTGTTTGCTTCTATACAATCAAGTGTTGCTTGTTTATTTTTTAGTTATTTGTTTATTTATTAGAGATTAACACGTTCACAACCAGCGTCTCACATTTTATATCTCACGTATAGAAAATTATATTACTTTCACATGTGTTGGTATATAAAATGTTACTGTAAGGTGTGGAATATTGAAGGGTTTCTTGAATTTTATTTGTATTTTATAAAGACGATTTGCTATTTAATAAAATATTGTAACTGTGAGGATTGTTAGTGAAACAGTTGGTCGTGAATGTGTTCATGGGCACCAACCTTTTGTTACAATATGGAATCTTATACAGAGAATTTTTTAGTATTTTTACATTTAATAGATGGTTCGAATAGGTTGAATTGATTTTCGAACATACATCGGATTGATTTACAAGAAGAAATTGATATTTAATTCAATTCCTAGCTCTTTTTACTTTCATTTCCGGGGAAAATATGGTTATTGACATCGTTTGGAACTTTTTCATGGAGGGATAATCTCGTTACGGTTACTGTAAACGAAAGTTAAACAGTATTAGTTGTTTCCATAAGCTTGTTAAATTGAATTAAATGCTTTTTTAATGGGTATATTTTCCGCGATTCGACTTTCTTTTCTAAGATTTGTATATCTTTCCATAGAATTTAGTTTCGTAATTTTTATAAAATTATTTCCGGGATATCGAGATTGAAATCTGTATCAATAAATATCTAAGAACAATCAATTTATGTATCCTCGGGGATCATAGATGATAATCAAAATTCATGTCTCTTTTTAAAACCATTCTTAGTCTTGAAACGTTTTCGTTGTCGAATGATTTACAGAACACACGAAAACGTACGATCAAACTGGAATCTAATTTCCGCGAAAATTTCCGGGGTTGTTATTTTAATCGATGTACGAAGAGACTCCGAAAACCGATGAAACGTAGCCGGCTGGCAACGCGACGCGTTTAAGGTAGAAAGCAAACAGACCGCGGGCATTTCACACTTATAGATGCGAGAAAAAAAATTCAACGCCCACGCGACCAGAGTTTAAACGGTCTGACACCGATCGATACGACATTCGACGCGTGCGGTTTGTCGGGCTTTATCAGAAACGCGGATACATCTGTACCGTCAGTGGATCAATTGATTCGTTCCAATTACGACTACCTATAGCGAATTCTCTCCTTTCATCGCAAACGTTTCTAAAAAATATCGGGACGCCTCGCGATGTTCTTTTTCTCAATTTTCGCGGAAATATCCATACGAAGTAAATAAAACAAGCGGGAAGAACGAAACGCTGCAATGAACGAGAGGAACAACTATACATTGGCTGCTGAATCAGCATACGTTAAAATTCCATGTACTGAAAGTAATTTTGTTGACTTCCTATAGTCCAAAGAATTAAAATAGGAACATTTCTCAAAAGCATGCGTACGATAAAAAACAAATTGGAAAAGGAAATTAAGAAATTGGAGAATTTGATTCTGTTTAGATCAGTATTTAATTGTGTTAATGTTAAGTAAATTGGACTTTCAAGTATTAGACGATTTGTTTTGTTGGAACATTTTATAAATCACTTACAATCATTCGGACTATAACAGGGTAATGGAAGGAAAACTAGGAAATTATACATTTTCATATTGATTACTCTATCAACTTTCTAGCATTCCATAGATTCAGAAAAATTTGGTTCGTTCAATATGTCATTGAGAAGATTAATTTATAAATGTGTATGAAAACTTTTGTCACACGAATTTGAGTGATGAGTCAGCCAAAGTGTTAAATGGGACGCTTGAAAACTCCGCGTGAAATATTTCTCAGCTGCATCGGACCGTATGAAACGCAGATAGATAGAAGAGAGAGAAAAGTAAGAAAAAAGAGAGAAAGACTGTCTGTAATATAACACAGACGGTGTATCATCTCCCCCTTTTCATAACCGTTTTCCACGCTCACAAGAGATCTATAACCGAGCACAGGCACCGTAATAGCTGTCGTCCGTTCAGGACTGTCGGACTGACTACGCGCTAGTCAGCCAAGGTTTGCAGGAACTGAAAAAATGTTATATTTTAATGACGAGTACACTGTTGAAATAACGTTCCATCATCTCGTTAACTAGCGAGTCTTTCTTGATTACGAGATAAAAGATGGATTGTATAGTTCTTGCATGAAAATTGTCATTTTTATGTTCTTTATTAGGAACGTACAAATGATGAAAGGAAGGCATCAATTTCGACGACGTTTCAGTCTACAGCCGTCATCGTTCAAGGAGGGCCAGGAGGATGGGCCAACGAAACATGTTAGGTGAGGAAATTTGAATCCTAATCGTCACGTTTGTAGGCGAAAACTTTGTATATTCCTGTTTAAATCCAATTGTTATTTTTTAATTTGTTGGTTCCTTAAGTTGGTACCTTGTATTCAGTTCTTCCCTCAAAGTGTAGTTGCAAATCAATAATTGCATTAGCAGTAAATCAAAACTAACGCGATGCAGGTCAATTTCGTGATTTTAATGCAAATGTTTGAATAAAAAACCAAGCACAATTTATATTGTGGATGGTTAATGTCAAGATATTGCGTTCTGATTAATCGTGTATCCAGCGTATTACCAACGGAGACAATGACTCACGTCTCTCCTCCACTTTGAAATGCAGTATCCTGTAATTGGATCATTGCCAGGGAGCTAAGTAATACAATTTGGGCAAGTACGTGCCCAAATCGTATCAATAACGTAACGCGATAGATCATGGAAGGTCTAAACAGCAGCACTCAGTTAGCCACAGTAGTAGCTAAAAAGCACTTACATCAATGAGAAATATACTTAAAAAACAATACGAATATAATAACAGCACAAACAATATTATTTAACACATTGATAGCAGAAAAAATCAATTCAGAAAAAAAAGTTCTTTACAATAACAATATATATTTTTATACCAAAAATAATCAGTTAAATTACTTGAATAGCACCTAAAAATCTTCGAGCAGACGTATAAAGTACAGAATTAATTTAAATTCAATATTTCACTTTATTTTCCAACGATTAAAACCATTAACAAACAATCAAAAATTCTATTTTTATTATGGGTATTTGGGTCATATGGGTATTTTCGTACCCATTTGTTCTAGGAAAGTTAACAAACACTCCCAGCAGCCCGATTGTTTTCAACCTAATTTGTCTCGACAATGTCGTCAACTCTTTGAACGTCCGCGTTGTTATAGTAGAATATTAGTCCAGCAGGAATTTCATTAGAAAATAATTCGAGCGGTGGTGGGCGAGAAAATAGCGTTGTCGAAACAGTGAAATGCCACTGAAACGAGCAAAGGCTACTCGAAAACACATTCAAGCCTTCAACCACTTACTCTTACGGCCGTGCGCGCGCGCCAGTTCCCTCGGGCCTCCTTGGGACGCCTCTTCCTTTCGGACGGCCTCTTCATCTCTGGCCTCTCCTCTTGACTCGCTCTTAGGGGTGGGCCGAGCTTTAATTTTGCGACTAGACTTTTCGCAAAAAGGGAAGCAGCAAGCCACCGGACTTCTCTTCCCTTTGTACGGGGGTACGGTAATAACCGCGGCCGGCTCCTTCCTGTAATAAGCGTGGATGATTACGGAGACGAAGATACTTAGGGAGCAGTTGTTATCTGGTGCATGCGAAAGCACCGCAGAATAGCGTATATAGAAAACGGGACGACGGTAACGGTTCCCTCGAATTCAGGACAGGCACAAAACCCGCTTGCTCAATAACTCGCGATGCCGGTGAAAGGGGATCTTTAACGTTCATTAGCGCTATTCTCTTGGATAGGAGCCGTTGTACCCTTAAACTCGTGATGCTTCTACAGCGACTTTGTATATCTGTGCACCCGCGAAACGTCCAATGTAAAAATTGTTACGCGATTCTTGTTTGTTTGTTTCTATTATTCCTGGTTTTAATATTCTCCTTCGAGTCACTTTCTTTGTCCTTTGACTGCAAAAAACACAAATACTTTTGCAGATTTACTAATTTCGTAACATTGAAACCAAGATTTTCTGTGTAATCTGGTTAAACGAATATGATCATGCCTCATGAAGAATTACCTACATCTTTCTTTTAATCACGCAAGATCTAACATTCGGAGTCAGCCGAAAGAACAACATAACGAAATTTTGTTCCCTTAGACGTCTGTAATTTCTGCTCGCCACGGTTTGATCCCTTATCATCAGCTCGATGAAAAAGCTCGGCGCCTATTTGCGCCCGAAATAGAATTGGACAAGGATCGATGGTATCGTTTCAGGAACGAGAGGCTGTCGGAATCGGACAGCGGCGGCGGAAAACAGGAGAGCAACATAAGGCACAAGATCGTGGTGATGGGGGCCGCGAAGGTCGGCAAGTCGGCGATCATCAATCAGTTCCTTTACAACACGTTCTCGCCGAAGTACAAGCGAACGGTGGAGGAGATGCATCACGGAGACTTCAATGTTTCTGGGGTGCACCTGACCCTGGACATCCTGGACACGTCCGGCTCGTACGAGTTTCCGGCGATGAGAGACCTGTCCATCAAGTCAGCGGATGCTTTTATCCTCGTCTACGACGTGAACGACGCGAACACGTTCCTTGAGGTGGAGACGCTCAAGGCGCAGATCTATAGCACGAAGGGAGCGGTGCCGATCGTCGTCGTCGGCAACAAAGTTGATCTTGTCGAGTCGAAAGAAGAGGTATATTCTCCATTCTGTGAGCCTTTTGTAATTTATGTTTGACTAGTAGTAGCAACTAGTTTGCAAAATACTATTATTTATTAAAACTGCGAGTATCTTGAGATTCCAGTTAGACAGTCCAAAAGGTCTTCCAAAGTTTTCCAAATAATTGTTATGCTTCGAAAAATTGGCTACGATCAGAATAACTTTTGTTCACCTACTTTCAAGGAATATCCTGTTTTTTCGATTCACATGAAGATAGATCGAGGTATTTCTGGCGTCGCTCCAAAATCCTTTATCACGCAAACCACTACATCTCTGGCATTCCAATATATTTATCAAGGAAATGACTTCTGCATTGAAAGTCTGAACTGTCTAAACTCTAAGCCGTCAAATTCATAGATCCTGCTAATGAACCCCGCAATAAAAGAAACGAAATTCCATTCCAGCTCAGTAGTCTAAACCAATAACAACAAACATACCACAATTTCAGGTGGACATAGAGAGTACAAGGGAGCTGGTCACGCTGAAATGGGAGAACGGTTTCGTGGAGGTATCCGCGAAGGAAAACGTGAACATCTCGCAAGTATTCAAGGAGTTGCTGATCCAGGCGAAGCTAAAGTACAACCTGAGCCCGGCGTTACGGCGACGACGCCGTCAATCGTTGCCGCCGCCGCAGCATTTAAATTCCCGCAGCAGCAGTGCTCACGTGCCGTCGCCGGCGCAGCTGCAACATCTGCAGCAGATCCGCGAGCGGTCCGAGTCCAAGAGGAATTCCTGCATTCTCTCGTAAGGGGATTTCGGCCGTGAGCGTTCCGTTTGCTCCCCGCCGCGGGACGAACGCGAGACGTCGGAGTTAGGACTAGGAGTGGCTAGGGGTGTAGGGTGAGCGGAAGAAAACTATGCTCGGGCGTCGATTCGAACACGACCAGAGTGATTCCATTCGCTCGGATCGATCGACATTTCCCCATTCACCGTTCCCATCGAGAGTGTGCATGCGATCGATCCTTGAATGACCCCGCGGAGGAATTAGACGAACAGAGGAGCGATGCCCGCGGGGCGGAAAGACAGACTTTCCCCGAAGAAAATGCCGGTAATCCCTTCTTCCTTCGAATATCGAGAAACGAACCTCAAGCGTTTCGAACGTGGGGTATATAGGGAACCTCCAGCGATTCCAATTTCTCAGTAAACTTTTACTCCAGGGGAACGGTCTCTATTCGATCCCGAAGAACTTTGAAAAATTTGAACGATTAGGGGGAAAGTTCGTGGCGTGCACGCCGGGAAAGTATTCATCCGGCAAGGAATAGCCGTGGGGGAACGGTCCGCGAGGACCAACTTTCACGATAACCGAACGATCGAAGATAAATGTTCGCTGTTCGATAAAATTCGATGTATTTAGCGCAAGTCTACGTACTCAGTGTACCTTCTATTTTGCCCTCGATTGTTAGGTATCCTCTATCGAAATTCGTCGATATTCGAGCAGTTACGTAACCCGATTGGAGAGACAATCGTGGGAAGATTAAGTTGATCATAACTGATCTTCTCATTGTGAAATTCTTTTTCCTTTCCACCATCCCCAGAATCGATTTCAAGTCTTCTCGCGAAGATCTACGTTGTTCGTTTAGAGCCGCGAGCGTTTGATTCGCGAAATTTGCCCCGGATTTTAACGTAATTATTCCGAATTATGACACCGTATAGTATCCAGTCTTTACGGATTTATCGAAGTATCCTATATTAATATCCAATTTCAGGGTTTCTCTCCCACTGCCCAGTTCGCTGTCTTATTACCGGACCGCGGGTATTTATACGAATTCATCGATGAATACTTTATAGAATGGAAGATTAGACCATGTTTCGGTTCTCATATTTGAATTTTTATTGTGTTCTTGATAACATATACACTGTACGTTCGGCAACGGGTTGTAGAAAGTTTAGAGGATGATTCTCTATGAAAGTATAAAACAAAAAGAAAAAGTAAAATAATTTCGGGTTCAGCTTCCTTTCCGAGTCATTAATAATTATAAGCAAGAATATCACGCAAACCAGGTGCCCCATGCAGTACGTCAATGTCTGCGCTTGCACTGACCTATCCCATGGGCGTCGTTGTTACGCTAGGCCATGGCTCGGAGATCATTAATAATTTAATTATTAATCTCTAATAATACGAAAACGAAGCCGAAATTGTAATTTTTTCATTCTTGATTTTCGTCTTGTGTTGTCATGAAGAATCATCTCTTAAATTTTCTCTCGTCTGTTGAGCGAATACCTTATGTATAATGTTACAGTAATATTTCATTTGAATGAGTTCTTCAGATTAATATGCATAAAGATCCGCGGTCTATTTATTACGTATTATGAAGCAACCGGCGCAACGTCCACGAAGCACATTTTACAAAATATTATTGACCAGTCGATTGAATTTTCAACCGTCAGCGCTGTCCTCTACACCGCGTCGCGTGATTTATTTAAAAGAGTAATCTCGGCCACTTCGGTTCGACGTTTACCATTTTTAAGCGCATCGCACCGAGCAATTCGAAATTCGTTAAAGATAAACATAATCTATCGCCGATGAATCAGTGGCACTCTCCATCTGTCTCCCTCTATCAATCTTCTTTACATGGAATATCGAATTATTTGTCAATTATGGTATACGTAAAAATTATTGTACACAATTGCCTTGCCCGAGCCTGAGTTTTACTTGTAAGTACAATAAAGTTTCAGGCGGGAACGCCTGCGAACATCAGGTACAAACTCTGTTCGATCGCGGATTAGCTTTTTAAAATATAGCGTCGTAATGCAATATGCGCTGCACACGCTAAATAAAATAAAAAAGACAAACACCACATAGCGTCTACTTTTGAACGTTTCCGTCGAAGACCAGGGAGAAAACTGTCTCTACGAGTGAACTTCGATGAACCATGGTGCAACGATCATTGATTTTAAGATTTAGACGCGAGCAATTTTCTTACTTTTTCCGTTCTGTCGGACGACATTGTAATTATATCGTTTTGAAGGAGTATCATCTTTGTATTACGATATACATATTATACATACATAAATAAATATATATATACTTCGTTATAAATATAAATATAGATATAAAACTTCGTTAGCGTACATATAGAGAGTCTATGTAAATAAAACAAAATATTGTGATGTGGATATCTCGTCGAATCAAAGCCCACATTGGGCTATAATTTTACATAAATAGACAAGATTAAACGGGCGCGGGCGGTTCGTCCGTGATCTAATACGTTTAATGAATCATGAAATATCGCGCATCACGATAAAAGACATAAAGTCTATTTGAATGTGAACCGCGTACGAGTCAAATCGCTTTCCAGAGACATCTATGTAAAGCGTAACTTTTGCTGAGAAACATCTATTTACCTGAACTTGCAACCCCAATTAATTCATGTTACCTAGATTTAATGTTGTCTAGTTCGAAAAAGATGATGATTAAAAATATGAACGACTTAACGAGCGAATAGTCGAAGGTCATGGATCCGATGGTTTCCCGCGACACGACTGTGACTATTTCTAGCGTAGTTCTGGACGAAATAATGTGGTAACAGAACATTAGTAGCAAATAAGCTCTTAACTTTGTATCATTGCGTTATCGGGAATTAAATAAAAGATGGATGTCATTATTTAACTTCCACAGGCACTGGTTCTTTCTTTCTCCCATTGTTCTATATTATTTTATTTTATTTTTATTTTCAATCAATTATTGTTAATCAATATCAATTAATGAGTTTTACCGATCATAGAAGATTATCATGAATTAATTGATACAACTACTAATCTTTACTTCATGCAATATTTAATCCTTTGCACCTGGTTGCATTTCGAGCATTTGTTTTTGAAGGTATTATACCATGAAACGTTCGTGGCGTACTAAAATTCATTCAATAAAGTGAAATTTAACATTTTTCAATCATAATAAATGAACAATCTTAAATCGGATTTAACAAAATGTATCGAATTGTTGCAGTCAAATGTATAAATTGTTATGAGTCAAAAAAATTAAATATAAAATAAATTTTAATGAAGATTTATTTCAGTAAATTAATTACCGTTTTACGTTCCCTTTAATAATACAATTCATTCAATAGTTTATTAACGTAATTTTATATATCGTTTGCTAATAATTTAAAATACGCGCATAGCCTCTGTATTTACAGAGATTTACCCACTGCTGATCATTCTCGGTAGAGTCCGCCACTGTTTGGTCAAGTTATCAATGACTGTTCATAACGCAGTTCCTACTACCAACAGTGAGTGCAAAGGCGCACAATTCTAAAGATTGTAGGAACGTAACCTCGCTAGTGAAAATGTGCCGGTTGAATTTCCGTATTAAGGTAGACTTGTGTAAATTTTATAACGATGTGCGTCGATTTTGTTGGATTTTTGTCGACGGTTCGAGAACACTGCGAATCTCCCACGCGATGGAGCACATTTCAAAGTTATTTAACATTAAAGAGCCGTTTCATTTGGTCTTGAATCAAACTGAATACCTGCCACCTAATGAGGATATTCGAGTTCTCAAAGAAAATGAAACGATACTGTAAAGATCTCAGCTTATTCTGTTAATAATTCAAGCATACAGATAGGAAAGCGTAATAATCTTTTGATTGAACTCTTACAGTGTATGTCCAGGAACAGGCCTTGAATGTGAAACAGAGACATCTGAGGTAGTAAACAATTCAGTGGCACAATCAGAAGTTCAGAACATCTTTGCAAAGACAGAGGTATTTAATCATTCAGTTTTACACAAGGAGTCGCAGACTAATTTTTATCCAAATGACTCAGATTCAATTTTAATTCAAAAGAGTGAATTGAACGAAGCTGTAAATAGGTCTCAAACCGGTGAGATAGTGGTATTAAAATATTAAGTTTTCTTCAAACTAAAGAATATTAACAGTGGAAATATCTATACAGATGTTTTAGAAACTAGTATGGTATGTGAGAGGATGGAAGATGAACAAAGTAGTACAACCAATTCAAAAGTAGATGGAAGCGTGTTTACAGATTTTAATGTAGATAGCAGTTTACGCCCGAAGAGAAAAAGAACAAGAAGTCGAAAGAAAAAGGCACAGGAGATTAAGGAACCAGTGAAAATTGAAATCAAAGCTGCAAAGCCCAAAATAATTGATTCTTTTATCATTTCTACTAACAAGCACATAAGGTTTGATAGTATAGAATCCCCGGAAATGGTAGCAAAGCAAATTACTCCTAACAAAAAGATGAATGGCTCTTACACTAATGAAGCAACACCTTCTCATAAGCTTGCTAATTTATTATCACTGGGTCAAAATTCTACACCAATTACTTTCACAAACTCGCAGGTGAAGGAGGAGATAAAAATTGAACATGTGTCTGATGAAGATACTCGACCTAATATTTCTTTTGAGACTAATAGCGAGAGTAAAAATTTCGTCAAGGCGTTGCAAGAAGGAAAAGAGTTAACAAGTAAAGATCTTGAAACTTGTCCACCTCTCATAACTAAACCTGAACTGAAAAGTATCCTAGCTTTTAAAGTAAGCATTTTAGGAGTTAAAATATATGATAAATATTGTATATTTATATAAATTGGATTTGCAGATGCTTAAAATTGGTGCAGATTATACACCACAGGTATCAGAATTTATTGTAGCTGAAGTGATATCTTATTGCCCAGCAAGTTTGTTGTACACCTTCAAAATCATGCGTAAGTAATTTTACATTCATTATATACAATAATAAATTTGATGTGATTAAGTAAACAATTTGTTAACAGAGGGTATATTAGAAGTTCAAGTACCAGTTGGCAAGTTTACTCTCATAGAAGATGATGAAGAACAAACACTAAATGATACTATTACAATAAATATTGCACAATTAATAGAGCCACGAATCGTGTCAATGACTGACCCAAATGGAGCATCAACTCCAGTTAATAATTGTTCTACTATAATAGATCATGTTAACAATTGATATGTATAAACTCTTGTGATATTTTTTCATATTTTACATATGTTAATAAATGTGCACATTTAAAATAAAATACATTTTCATATCATTAGAATGTATCGTTATTTTAAAATGAGTGAAACTTACCTAGTTGAAGCTTTACACTGCCCACAATCATAATAAGAAAACATAGGTACGAAACTATTTCCGAATAAGATTTAACTACCTTAACCGATAATAGCACCAACTGATTAATAGCACTTTCGTTAGAACAAAGTTTACACATTAAGAAACACGAAAATTGCTGTTATACTACACTAATTTGTTGCACTAACGCGAATTGTTATACATCGTTTGAAAAGTAACGTACATCTGCGCAATGAACAAAATTCAATTGCGCACCGTCTCGAAGATGCATTCTGATTGGCCGAACTTGATTTAAATTGGCCAATGAAATTCGATTATTTAAAACTGCTAATCTGTAGCGTACGAAAAATCAGGCGGAATTTATGAATACCTCATATCATTAATTAAAATACCTGAATAGTCCTCCAGCGAAAAAACATCAGAATACAATTTTATACACGTAATTGAATAAAACATTTTATTCTCTTACATAAGTATCATGAAATAAGGTTATTAAACATTACCACTTTTCTACAAATGAGAATTGTGATTATTTTGCTACGTAACTAGCGTTTACCATAATTATAACGAATATTATTAATAATTCTCTGCAGTTCTACTCTGTTAAATATAAAACTCCTTTGCACACATGGCTCTCGATGCTAAGAACGAAAGAAGCCAGAAGGGGAGTTATAAAAGTAAAAAGGGGGCTTTGTCTTCCAAGCCCGAGCTTCTGGAACTTCTGAAATTAAGACCAGCAGAGCTGCACCTTTATAATGCACTCATATACCATGGACTTAATGACCTTTTTCTCTCTTTTAATTTCATTTCTTTTGTGCCAGTACTCGTTGGACATTTAAAGCACGCATTTCCGTGCGAAAAGAGCAAACCGAAAGTTCCATCCAACGGAACATTAATGATAAAATCCATCGCACCGTTGCAACGGTTCGTTGTAAAATGTTTCACCGTTCAATTACCCTTTTCAATAGAATGTCGGGTGCGGAACGTGGAACAGCGGCGTAACTCGAAGCCTTGTTACGAACTTCGTTACAAGTTCCCTCGATGAATGCATTTTTTGTTCGACAACCGCAGCTAACAGGACCGCGGCGAATACAAAGAATACAGTTTTACGCAGTATCTCGTTTTTTAAAAGAGGTGAAAAGAAACAGTGAAGGTTCCACCATATACTGGTTGCTTCATAAGACCATTTTGCGTGTATCGGGTCAAAGATAACGGTTTAGTAATGAACACGGAATCGCGCTGTACAGACACGAAGAATTGAATTCGTTTGCTCGTTTCACGCCAATTATTTTTGTGGACGCGTCTAACAGCGAACGTAAACGTTGTTAAGTCGCACAATACGTGAAGGTTTTGTGCAATCCCGATTCTAGCAAAGCGCAGCATGAACGTGCGGTTTGCTTCTGCGAGAGTATGTCCATTAAACATAGAGTTCCTGTCGCGCGATTAATAACCCCGTTGCCCGGAACGACGATATTGCTCGAAATTCTAGAGTTAATACCCCCCCCCCCCCCAACTAGCCATTATAACAGACGCCCTTTGTCCCCTGTAATCGAACGATTAAAGGCCAAGACAGAATGAGCTCCTATAATTAGCCCGCTGGAACTTCTCCTGCGCTTCAATCTACCTTGGGCTTTTTCCGTCGTTTCCACGGGCTTCTCTGATTGCCGAACTATTTCATCGCGGAGCGTACATTCACTCCCTCATCGCCTCTAACCACCTTTCCTTGTGCCCCTCGTTCCGTCTCCCGATGTCTGGCCTGAATGCTTCATTAGCTGCGGGCCAAATAAAATGATGAAGATTAACTCGATTCAGGGTACGTTTAACGCGATCCTGGACGTGTACCATGTTAAGCAATAACATTTCGCGGTGCTGATCGATCGGATACACGATTCTTCACCAGCCTCGCAAGTGCACACCGCCATTAAAATCGAGCAGTATATTTTTTATCGCGTCATCTGTCGCGTTCGATCTCCAATATTCGCGTCCGCGTATCGACTTCTGGGCTGTGCAGAATCAGAGTTGTCGATAATTTCATAGATAAGCGGTATTTCCAGGTCTGGCAATAATATTGGAGGCCGTGAGTGACAGATACACAAGGTTCAATCTATCGGTGTTCCCGCACTCCTACGTGGCCGACGATTCGTTCCCGTTGCAGTCAACGTAACTCGATTCTCGATTAGCTTCCATTCGGGTTCCATCAATGTCACGACTCTTCCGCGTTCGCTCCCCTTTTTGTCCGTGTTCCGGTATTCGGAGGCATCGATGCCGCCGCCAGAGGCCATCCTTCGTCTCGGGGCACCACCTTCGTAAACGTTCGCGCGCTGACCAAATAACCGTACCTCGGTAATCCGTGCGTGAATTATTCACGAGATAAAGTGCAAGAGTAAATCCGCTGGTCTCCACCGGCTCTCCAGAGTTCGTTCGCGTTAGGCGAACGCATCTACTTTTGTGCTTGGAGGGTGAATTATTCATGGTTAAATTGCGAGCGGGAAAGTGTGTCGCGGTCACGCGACCTAGAACTTCCTTTTCTCCGGTATACGCACTCTTTGCGTTTTTATCATCGTCCGGTCGCAACGAGAATAGTCAATTGTCATTCTCTTCGCGGCGTCCTTCTCATTGATTCTCGAAAATTCATGCACAATACGGCCGATCGGAATTACATACAGCCGAAATCGAAATAATAATCCACGCCTGTATAGACGGCGTCGCGTTGTGAATTTCCGGATATCAATCGTCAATGACGTCGTAATTAGAGCCATTCGAGTGTCTCAATTGACGCTTAATTTGCCGCAATACCGTGCCTAGTACGGACTTTTACCCCGTTGATCTACGTGCTCTAACGCAGGAGGAATTTATTCTCCGTGAACTCGTTGAAATTGTCCATGCGTGTAGTGATCAGCGATTCGAATGTCTCCATCAATCGCACTTCACGCTACAGTGAACATCACGTAGAATGCAAATTAATTTCAGTCAGACGCTTAGAAGGAAATAATAAGTAAAAATTAACACCAAAAGTAAAATAACTAAAGTAAAATACAAATTTATTAATTTTACTGTACAATATAGTAAATAACAAAAATTTATTAATTCTATAATATAAGTACTGATATAAAGTTAAATAGACAAAATATAGTGCAGAATTTTTAATCAAATTTGGAAACCAGTCGCAGTGCGTTTAGTGTTAAGAACCATCGCTACGAATCTTCGCGAATATGCAGCTTACAAACATCTCCAGAATGAACGAAAGATCTTAATAGAAACTTTCGCACCTTTTAAAACAGTCGTTCGCCGATGTCGAACGAAACATTTCGCGTGGCTTAGTATTGCTTCCAGGCATGTCGAACATTTTACGAGGAAACTTTCCGCCCGCAACCGGGGGTGGTTTCGAGGCGACTAGGGATTCTCGTGGAAAATTACGAGCGCCGCGGACGAGAAGGCAAAGTAGGGGCTAAGTTCGCGGCGGAGGAACACTCGCCGTAGGAAGTGGGTCTATTACGCGGAGGATGGCTCGTAAAGCAGGGCCGATTCGGTCCGCGAGCTTTCAACGAACCTCCCTTCGTTAATAACGCGCGTGACTACGTGCCGACGTCGTGGAAGCTCGTCGGATGCCTCCCGTCGATATTGCGCGCCCGGATTCCGATACTCTGAGGGATTACGCGTTCCTCTTTGTCATTATACTCATGAAGAACGGCGTGCCGCACAAGGACGGCTTTTCGAGCGGAACGTTCCTCGACACACGGCGCGATCCAATTGTTTTTTACTGCCGATGGCGCATCCTTCCCATGGAAATCCTTGGCCAAACGACCAGCCAGTTTGCGAAACGGCCAATTGGCCCACAAGCGTACACAGCGCGCTACCTAACCTAACTCACGTCCACGCTGTGGGATTACGCGGGAAAACGCGCGGAAGTCGGTCAGAACGGAGAGTTCCGGGTCAGCTAGGGGCGACCTTTCCTGAAAATCCCATCGCCATTACCGCGCACCGTGTCCGTCCGCGTGATTCTCGCGAATGTCTGCATATGCATAATGGAACGGTGTTCCAAGGGTTATTACAGCGGTCCTCAGTAATTTGCCCGCGCTCGTTGTAAAAACGAGGTTATTCGGTGTCGGAGAGAGAACGACAGAGTGGCCATTGGATGAGCGAGGTTCCTTACCCCAAAATTGACCGAGGAGGATAAACATTGTCACGGCAATTAATCAAGAATTCCAACAGCAAGCATAAATACAGTGAACACTGGAATAATTGCAACATCGGCATCCCCACCAAGTTCCTTTTAATACACTATCGATTTAATACACTATTGTAGAACTCGACGCTTTCAATGTCTCCTATTTCTCTATTCGTAGTCTTTTTCTATAACTGAAACTTCAATAAAGTATTATACAAGTAATTATGATCGCAATTCTATCGTGTTTGGTGTCATTTTAATCAGGAAACCATAACAAACATGATGGTGAAATTTTCATTCATTAAAAGTCAAAAGTAAAAACGTTTGATTTTTAAGTCTGAAGCTCATTGCGAGTCTTTAATATCGAACGCTTCGATTCTCAGTCTTTCCTTTTCCTTCACCTGCACTGTGTTTTCCTATAACGACTATGCTAAAACCTTCGTTTGCTGGGGTGAATTTCATTCTACCTTCTCATAATGGCAATCTTCCGGACTCGTTCAGTGTTACAGTTATCCAATGTTCACTGCAACGCGTTAAATTTCGAATGGCGCGTGTTTACCCCGCCGACTTTGTGTGTGACGTAAAAACGAGCGGATCGCGTCGTAAATCGGAGCGGATATTATTCTAAAATGTTACCGGCGCCTTGCTCTTACGCGTGCGGACGATGACTTTCCATCAGTATCGACGCGCACGATAAAAGAAACACGTTGTTCGTGTAATCCCCGTTACGGGTATTCGGTGTGTTTCCGTTTACGCTGTTTTCCGACCGGATACAACCTTTCTGTTCGCCTCGGCATCGGACGGATCGATAGCCGAACCAGAATACGCGAGGTCGTAGCCGTGAATATTTCAAGACTGCTTGGGAAAAATTAATTGACGGATGGGGACGCGTCCCCGTCCGAGTATTCGTTGCTTTTCGCACATTGAAAAGTGTCCGCGCGGTCGTTCGGCCGCGTTTATTAAAGAGACGCTCCGATAAATCTTGATTCGGCCCCGTCCGGCTCGTCTGTTCTCCATGAAAAAGTTTCCCGCCCGAATGGGGAAAAAGATTTATGACGAGAATGAAACGACAGGCGCGCGGAACGCGTCCGTCGCGACAACGATACGATAATCCGCCGGATTCAGCCGCTTCTGGATGAGGGAACGGGAACGGAAGTCCATGAAATTCGGACCGTGGCATAACCGAGTTTTCAAGCGATCGAGTAGCGAGTAGTTCCGCTCAGCGTGCAGTCAGGCATGTTACATCACCAAGAGAAACAGAATATTTTACTCTTACGAATCCATTGGCGATATTTGTGGAAGAATTCTTTAGAATCTAGCCAGTATCAGTTATTGCAGCGTGCACTTTGCGTTGAATATTGTGTAAATAGCATAGGGAGATAGTGACAAATGATTTTTCAAGATGGTTCATTTTTGCTGTGATTTGATTTCTTTTGGTTTCACGTTGGGCATTACTTTAGTAAGATAATCAGCTGAATTAATTGCTGATGTTTTGATGCTTCGTAATAATATCTTTACGTCATTCGTGCGAAGTTATTCTATGTCTTTATTTGAATAATCCATCGGAATAACTCGTTTTTATGCATAAGAAAACTGCAGTCGATTAATTTATCTGTATACAGTAAATTAATTTATTCAGATGATTTATAATTACGCATTTAAATAATTTATTCCAGTAAATCTGCTCGCACGAATAATTTATTCGTGTAACAATGTCAGTAATTTTGAACGGCTTCCACCGCCACTGATTTAATGTGAAAATGTAATTTATTCCATAATTAGTTCGCCGAAGAGCAGAGTGCTCTTCGATTCCACGTTTAGAGGGGAATTAATTATAACAATCAGAAAATAATACTATGCAGTAGTGTACAGGAATAAAACAATGCAGTTTTAATCGAACGAACCTTGACTTTTGCATATTTGCTCGTTCTTTCCATTATGACCTATCAAACAGTATAAATCTGCGTTCCACATTATCGTTCTTATCACTTATTTGCCGAAAGATAACTAACGGAAACAGCTGGCGGAGTTCAAAGTGGACCAGTAAAGAGTTTAAAGCGCTTAGGAAAAGGCGTTCGGACAAGTGTAACGCTGTTACCTGGAGTCCCCTCGCACGCGCTGGCCATCAAAGCTTTAACTCCGCTTCGATTCGACGTGGACGTTTCATTTTCTTTCCAGCGAGCATGACGGGACTTCCGAGGCTGCTTTGAAAAGCGCCACCGCGGTGGAACCGGAAGGGGGAGGTACAACGGCCGGACGTCAAACGGACACCTGTAAGTCTCTTAATTATCGGACGAAAGTAAACGATCTCTCTTTGTCTTCATTCGCGAATAAATAATTGCTGGAGGAAGGAGACAAAGAGAGGCGATAGTCCATTCTTCAGTCGCAAAGCCCCAGGGACTCAGAGTCTGGGATCATTCCGACTGACTTGTACCGTTCATTTCACGTTTATCGTATATCACGTAGGCGAACCTTGTTTCAAGATACGTGCTGGATAGTAAATAGAATTCTCTTGTCTCGTAGACTATTTCATTATTCTTATATTCACGTGTTTTTACGTGTGACATTTTCCTTATCTTGAAGCGATTGTTCGGGTTTGAAATTAGTAAAATGTAACTTACTAGGTTACAGCACATTTAACTTGATTTATTTTATACGGACTACCAGCCAAAACTTTCAGCTTATTTATTTTGACAAGAAAGGAAGTGTTTATATCTTTGTATTAAATTATTCGATTCTTACTTCATATTTATTTTAAATTAAGACTGCGATAACTATTTGAATTCTTGTCGTTGAAATAATTTCCTTCTTTTTCCCTAAGAATTTCATCATATAAACACAAATATACTCTGAACACGTATTGTTATCCTTTTCGTGGTGGTTCTTGGTTAGGTCCTGTCAAAGTATAGAGTACGTGAATGGCACATACATTAGTTCACAAAAGTATTTAGAATCGATATATTTATAATGGAATTTTTGTAGTCACATACATTGAAATTTCTGTATGTATGATGCTTAGAGCACATGCGAGAACAATGTGTATACATTTTATTGAAACCGAATAACACACTCCTGAGATATTCATTTCTATTACAAATATACCTATTTCAAATACTTTTGTAGACCAGTGTACAAGAAAATCACATTAAAAGACTCTTACGACAACTACTCCTTGTCAAAGTTTCATCAACAACTGCGAATGTCACTTCGATATATTTCCCTTGTTAGCGTCGTCGCCGTCGTTATTCGGTTTACCGTTCCCGTGAGTCGCCTGCCTCCCCCCGCGCCACAATAAAATCTTCGTCAAAATGAGATCGTAACGCGAGCGGAATCGTGGTCGCAAGAAGTCGAAATTACTTTCCGCTCGGTCCGGCGTCTAACGTCCGCGACTGTATTTATTCAACGTTGACTGCGACGCGTTACGCCAGGTCCGTCGCGAGTAAACCCAATTTAACGGACCGTTAAATCGATCAGGTTTATTATGAGATCGTGTCGGCGGGACGGCTAATTTGATCGATGTCGCGGTAACCGGCAGGAATTCGGTTCCTGAAACGACGAACCAGCCGCGGCCTCGGGATCGGAAACTGTAACAGTAGATTGAAAGCGATTAACCTTCTCCCTCGACGTTGCTCCGGCTCAACGCTAGAAAAACTGCGAAGCACCGAGCGCCTCGTGTTTGTCGGGTAAGGTTAATTCGTTTTCGCGTATCAGGAGGTCGTCGCTTGTTAATCTATTGCCGAAAGTTCTTCGGGAACGGGTAAAGTACCGAGCAAAGTGAATTAAAGCAGCACTGTTGCCGAAGTAAGGATTCTGAGCTTTATCGTCCGGCCTCAACGGTGTACCGGGAGCTCGCGATTCATGAGCATACACCGCGCAGCCCGAAACTTTTGGAACCATTTCTGCGAATCGACGGAAGCAGAGATACGTAGATTGTTGAGTCAACGAACTTAAGTAACTATGATTAACCGAAGCGGGGTAGGAACTGGGGACCCTGGTGACTGTTGTTGAAAATGGATGCTTCGCATCAGCAGGAGATTTGTCAGCGGTACTGCGAGTTAGCACTGCATTTGCAATTTTGCATTATGGAAACATGATTCGCTTTTCGAAAATCCGGGAACAAGATTTCTAAATAAATACGTGTCTCGTACGAAGTCGAAAGTTGTGGAAGCTAGTATAAGTACAGGTTCAATTAATTACCTAATTGGATCTGGAATTCAATGTTAGTCTTACGGAAACGAATGAAATTGTACGGACGTACCTTCGAATTATGTATTCGTATGTAAATTTATTATAAATAATATTCGAATTATATATCGAACATATATATTCGTCCACCTACGTGATTTAAAGCTGTCCTAGGTTCGTAAAGGGTAAAAATCGGATCGAGATCGAAATGCTACAATCTTGTTCATCATTTACCGTTACCGACTTCAAATCGCCAAGATATAATTCCTAGTATCAGATCCTCCAAGTGTTCACGACTCACCTAGTAGTGAAACGTGTTTCGTCGTCGAGGAACACGTGCGACAGCTGTCTTCCATAGCTCTGAAAATGTCACGAGAGTGAAATGTCTTTTTGTAGCGATCGTTACAGGACGTTTCGATGAGCAGCGAGGTAACGACGTCAGTTGTTTGACTCTTGAATATCCTGGTGTTGAGATTACCTCGGTTTCGCGGCTTATGCAGATCCTGGCAACGGTGCGATGCACTGTGTCGGTGTTATCTGTGCCCGCCGGGTGATCGTGGACACGGGAAATCGATAAGACACGCGCTGTCTCGGACCACGTCGACGAAACGCGGTCGCCAAGGAGGACGCTCCTTCAGACGTCTGCGACTCGAGAATCAAAATTTTATGACGGGAAGATCCGGCGTGCGACACTCTTTAACTCGACGGATCGAATTGCGGAACAACGCGGAAGTTTCCGAGTGGTAGACCGAATGCGAGAGACGTTTCACGTGGACACTGCCATTAGAAGGATACTGTGTTTCTCGGAAGGTACCTTCAAAGACTTCCGAAGTCCCTGAGAGGCTTTAAGGGCTTCTAGACTCCGTGGAGGATTCCTGCGAAGATAATGCGATCTGCTGGGAGGATCTTCGCGGTCAGAGTACTCTTCTGTGGGTCACCTGTGAGATTTGTGCAATGTATTGAAGAAAATTTCAATGTTATCCCTCTGCACCCCGCAGTTTTTATCTAGGAATATTCAATACTTTGCGATGAGATATAGGTGACATTCTTTGAAACTAATTAATGGGATAATATACATAAATTAAGGAACAAAGATATTTGATTTTAATGTTTCACATATTGATGGGTTATAGAAAGCTTAATATTATACACTAGACTTTATAATTTTGCTATATCAAATCAAGTAGTGACTGAGAATCACCCTCGACTGCGAAGATTTAATACTTTACAGTTTCACA
The DNA here is from genome assembly GCF_051020985.1 of Nomia melanderi. Classification (NCBI taxonomy): domain Eukaryota; kingdom Metazoa; phylum Arthropoda; class Insecta; order Hymenoptera; family Halictidae; genus Nomia; species Nomia melanderi. The sequence goes on from NC_135009.1 coordinate 5,011,644, forward strand.
CATGAATTATCATAATTTTAAATAAAAAACTATTAAAAAATAGAAGTTGATACTACATGCTGTGAGTATGATTAACCTAGCAGGAATTCCGCAATAAGTAGGGTACGGTGCAGTCTTTCAAAGAAGATAACTCATTGCTTTCGCAAAATCCTTATAATATTCCTCTCTCACTGCTAAACAATGTTAACCCTTTGCGCTCGACAGTTTTTCACTAGAAATATTTTGACATTCGATGATGAGATACAAACGATATTTTGTGAGATTAACTCGAAGAAAAATCACACGTACATCGAGGAACAAAGCTATTTTGTTTCAATATTTCTGAAATTATACGTGCTGTAGTATTAAATATCAAATTTTATAGTTTTACTGTAGGAAATCAAGTGGTGAGTGAGAGTCACCTTTCGAGTGTAAAGAGTTCACAGAATCTTCATTTAATTCCACTCGCGACGAATACGTTAAACAAAATCAGCGCGCGCCGAAGAGGAGCCGACGTGAAATCGGTAAAACTCGGCGTACCAGGATTAAACAGAAATCCATTTGCCATACCACGAATTCAATCCGTCTCATAACAAAACAAAAGCCCTGCCGTAGTCCCATAAATATTTTATAGGAGCGAGTTTCGCATGCAAAACCCATCGAACGCATCAAACCCATTACACCAGTGGCCACTGGTCCGTCTAGGCCATGAAAAATACCATTTCCGATCACGTAAACGCGAAAGAGCTGTCCGTCGTTAAATTCTTTCGGCACGGGACAGCAGGACGGTAAGGCGGGAAGGGAAAAGAAGGAAAAAGGAGAGCGAAGAGCTCCGGCTTTAATTTAATCGGGCGAGTGGCGCGGCGGAAAAGTGACGTCGAGGGGGCGCCTGCGCAGCCGTCGTACGTCCCTGGACCACCGACTGCCTAGTAGCACACGTCGACGTCGGCGTCGTGGTTGTCGTCGGTAGTGTTTCGTTTGTCGTAGTCGCGACGCCCAGTGTCCGTGCCGCGTTTCTCGAGCAGTGCGCGTCCACACGTCGCAACATCACAGTTCCTTGTTGTTGTCGTCTCCCTTTGCGTACCCCGCGGAACAATTGGCGATCCCTGTCCGCGACGTGATCGCCCTTTGTGCACGTGACACTGGTCGCCACGCGTGAAGCTTCTCCGACTGAACATCCTCGATCGTTTCCGTCCCGACACGCACATAGAACGAACGTGCCGCTACGAGCTGGTTAATCCTCGATCCTCGAGACGCTGAGAAACACGTCAAGGTAAGGCTGACAGACCACATCAGCGCTACCCTTCGAGTTTCCGAACTTGAATTTACCGGGCGATGCGGCTGCACCGCATCGTCTGGCGATCGAATTTCCAATCAGTTAGGGTAGTTCGTTTTCTCGAGAGGATGTCGGAAATTGAGATAGAGTGTCAGTATGAGGTTGACGACTTCTTGATTAGGAACGATAGATCTTGGGATCTTTGAATTTTTAATGAGACGCTTAGAGGCAGAGAAGTTATGATGCATGTTGTCTTCAAGTATTCTTACTAGTTGAAAGTTCATTGGCGTATTTAAGAAATATATTAATGTAGAATAGATGTGAGGGCTTAGATCTATAAATCTATTTCAATTTTTGGAATCACTGTTTTTAACATCATCATTGTTTGATTGATATGTGATATTGAAAACTTAAAATACTTACCAAAGGAAAGTCACACATTAAAGGGTATCTAACATCGTATGCTCTAGAACTATTTAATTATTCGTTAATTATTCATAAATAACTCGTCTCAATTTCGTTTGACGATAATATCTACTGTACATTTCTAATTCTAATCTAAGATCCGGGGTCCAATCGCTGAAACGACTGGACCAGTAGAGCGTCGAAGATGCGGTCAACCGTTTATTCATGCAACGCGCGGGATTCCGTGGAAATTATATGTTTCGTGAAAAAGAGAATCGCACGTGAATAATTCATGCCCTCGCGGCTGAGCATTTTGCACCGAGTTCGCGCCATAAATATTGCACGGGGGCATCCGATGGTCGAAGCTTCCTGTCATCGTAGCATAGGACCGCACGCGCCGAATTTATATTTATAAGCGTGGCCGGAACTGGCTGCGGCGCACTTCCGTTGATCGATATCAGTGAAAATTGCCCGCCGAAAAATTCCTGACCGCGGAAAAGCTTGGCGAAAAAGGGCAGCATCACGACGTGGCGTCCCTTAGTTTTCCGTCCCGGCGAGCGATCCCATCATGGCATATCGACTGGAGTGTGCTCCACGTGTGCGCCATGGACACAGAATTTTCCGCGTCTATTTGCGCCATCCATAAGAGAAAATTTCAATGGTGCTGAAAAATCGAAACATTGAGACAAATTTCAACCCCCTTCTCGGTAGCAGCCCTTCGTTTCAAGCGAAACTCGTTGGAACTTGATCGCGGTTCTCGCGGGCACTTGTTAGAAAACGCATATGTTCGAGTCACGCCTGCTCCGGAATGAAACCGGGACAAATGGCGAAACGTAAAACATGATATTTCTTACCGAGAAACGATTCCTCTTCATTGAGTGACACTTGTTTTTTTTTGTATCTTGATGAGTATCGGTTGTAAAAAATATAAGTGGAGCGGCGTGGCTGAAGCGTTTGAGGTACTTCTTTAGCTAAATGATATTTACGAGAGATGTGCTCGTTTTTTGGAAATATTATTGATGTAAGTTAACGCGATGCGTTTTAAAAGTCAATTTTCATAGTTTGATTCTTGTAGTTCATTCGTAAAGCTATTGTACTTCGTATGGAATTCACGGAATAACGGTTTTCCGCCGCAGAAGCACCGAAATTCATGTTTAAGATGCAAACGTGCTACATGTATATGGAAAAAAATGGCCGACCTTGTTCTCCGGCTCATGGATCTTTTTGTCGCGGAGCGTATTGCGCGAAACATGCACGCTCGGTCATCCCACCCTCTGACTTTCTTCTCTTGTCGCTTTCTGGGTCGTTTGTTATTGTGTTCGCGTCGCGACACGCCGCGTGCGTGTCCCTTGTCGCACGATTCTTTTTTTACGCCTTTCCCGTTCTTCCTTTTTTCTGTTTTCCACCTATTGAAGGGATGTGTATATACTTGGTTTCCTCGTCGTTCGCCGTGTCGTTAGGCGCAGAACATCGTGTGCGTGTGACAGGAGGTTCGTGTCGACCTCGTGAATCAGTTTGACGCCTATAAAACACGTGCACGGTCTCGGCTGCTGTAGACGGCTGTCTTTAACCTCTGAACGACCAAAGCCGTATACCTTTTGTGTTCTGAAAAATCTATTGTGTTCTTGCATATCGATTCATATTGATAATAATTTAAAAGAAATTAAACTAAGCTGTTCCTACACATAAATGAATGTGACTAAGGTGTAATATAAGAAAAAAATGAACAAGTTAAAGAAAAGTCTTCATTTTTGTTAAAGACTGTTTTAGATTAAGAAAATTCTACAATTATATAGCAGTGATATACTTGAAGCTCTCTGTTGCAGTTTTAGATGCACTTAAGTTTCGTCTTTTGAAAAAATAATGTTTCTTGAATTCTGTTAAATTTCGTTGGAAAATTTAGAATTTAAGTTATTATTTCAATGGTTCCATGTTCAATGTGTCAATGCCCATATACTCCTTGTCAGAGGAAATCTTCGAGGGCGTAAATAGTTTGAGAATCTGCATATAATGAAAGATAAGAGCCTATTTGGAAAATGCAACGGTAATACCACTTAAATGATGAGATGTACTCACGCAAAATGGCCAGAAACGGAAGGAATTATGTTTCTGAAGTCGGATCCCGTAGTCCCGGAGGGACTGAAACAATGTTGAAATCATTGAATTGATAAGGGACGCGTGTCAGGGAGGGAACAGTCAGGAATAAGGGGACAAGGATCGGCGGGAATGGAAATTCGAGGAAAATCGTGGCATCGAGTGGAGTAGCCGGACGAAAGAACGCGTTCCCCAGCTTCGGTTGAATCAGAAATTTATCGAAAGCGGACGTCGCCTCTTGCGCGAGTGGTTACTAAGAAAATTCAAGGAACTTCCAATATCCTGGCCGGGGAAGAATCGCTGGGAAAGCGAGACGAAGGATGTGGCTGCTCATCTCTGATTTTTCAGCGGTATTAAACAAACACTCTTTATCGTGAACACATATTTTTCCTTCTCGTATCATATCGAGTCAGACTGGTTACGAAGATTTGAAACAGAAACTAAGAAATATCAGTATCATCCATTTATTTTATATTCACAATATCTTACCTCTTTATATTTTAAATTCCCTTCTATTCTTCCTTCCGGCAAACTATTAATGATAAAGGAATCTTAATCAACGCGAAATCATGAAGTAAGGGTTTACGATCACGTTGCGAATAATTTATGGTAAATTGCGTAACCGTTATTCACTGAAAGAACAGAATTTATGGAATCCGCGAAGGAAAAACGTCGAAAAACGTAGCAAAATGATGGGAAGCACGTATAAACTGCCCGCGGTAGTATCTCGTGACGGACGCAACAGGGAAAACACGGTAAGGGGTAAACTGTTTATGGACAGAAAAGTGAGAGTTTCCGCGGGGCGAAACGGCGGATCAGCGCTGCCTTTTCTTCCCACCGTCGACGATCGTTTGCATATCTCGCCTAGGAGTCAAGGATCCGTGTTACTCGACTGACAGCCAGTGACTCGGGGCGGAACGAGCTTGGGTAAATATGCAATCGAGTCTGGCGAACGTGTTGACGACTCTCGTGATCGATCGCCGTTGTCGCGCATCGAACCTCAAACATCGTAATCACAACCATAAATTCAGCGGTGTCGGGAATCGTCGGGTTTAAGGTTCGCGATCTATAATTAGCGGACCTCATGCTCGTTTCCAGTGTCGGTTTTCGTTCGATAATCATGGTCGGTGGCTGTGTTCGAGGTGATAGTCACGATTTACGGATTGTTTCTTTTAATTAAACACTGTTGTTTGGAAGTTCGAGATCGCTTATTATATGAGAAGAATAGCTGGATTTTCTAATGAGATAGATGGAAATTAATGCTTCTACTTTTACGTAATATTCTAAGTTGACTTACATAGATATAATAAGGAAGAAACTACAGTTATTGATTTATATTTGATTAATTATTTTATACTCTTTCCATGAAACAACTTCATTCTCATCAATTCAGTTACGTAATAAAATAAGTAATAAAAAATAAAGCAGTGTCTCCAATAACTAGACAAAACTATTGATAAAATGCTCTTTATAAAAGGAATCTAAGGAACTTTATTAATCTACTACAAACAATGAAACATATTATTTCTACATTGTATTTTCTTTCGCAGACCATAACTATTCCAAGTGATTCCAAACTTCCATACGGCACAATATCGAGACATAAATTGTTCGACCGGATTTCTAGACTAGAATCCAAGAAGTATACTTTTCCCCACTTCTTGGTTCAATTTGCTGTTACCTAATGCGCGGAAATTGACGGTGTGCTCATCGCGAGAATACCGTTTGTCTCGCCGATGGCAGAAGAATTAGCTGCCATTCGTCTCTCCGGTTCCCCGAGTTTGTGAACTAATATTCGCGCAGGAGTGATATCACCGGAATTTCTATTTTGTTCATTACCATCCGGCGTCTTAAGATATGCCTTCTCAGTTAACAACTTTCTAATGAATTCGCCCGGCAGACTCCAGTTCGGTGACTCGCGTTTCGAGAAACCGAAATTAGTTGCGTCTCGTGCCGGAAAGAGTTAATTTCTCTGGTCGAACAATAATTAATTCCGGGATGCTAGTTTAGCCTTGCGGTTTTCGCGAGTAAATTGCCACGGTCCCGCATATTTCACCCGTCGAGTTTTTCCCAGGAAAAATCCAGAGTTCTCATTCACGCTCGAGGGAACGCGGTTGTACGCACACCTTACAAATCTCGAAGCGTTCATTCCTTTTGTTACTTATTGTGGAAATCGTTTCTTTTGTCGAGAAAAGACTCGAATCACGATTGGCGAGTGTTAGGAACGAACGGCGATATGCTAGACGCGCTATCTCAATCCCGCCGAGCAAATAAAGAACGAAACCGGAGGTTCCTCGGAGGATGCGGTTTCAGGATTTTTCGGGTTGGAGTCTTCTGAATTCGCTATTCGAGGTCGCGGTCCGTTTTCAGTCACGCCGGAAAGAAGCACGATTTAATGTATAGCGGTGGCTCGGATTGAACTGGAAATGTCACGACCTGTAGCATATTTAAAAGACGTTAAAAATACACGGCCAGAGGAGCTCCGTTCGCCTTATTGTTTTTATTTCGAGCACACGCGGCCCCGAGCTGCCTCATTCGTTACCGAATAATCGATCATTCGTCTATCTCGAAATTTAGTGTCTGTAAACAGCGCAATAACGCGACTGCAATCGGCATGCCGATCAGAAGTGGAATAATATTTATGGGAATACTCTTAATTGTTCATGTGTTTGCGTGTTCATTTTCGATTCGAGTACTGAATAGTGTCCTGCGATATTTGGTAAAGATAGTCAAGTTATAGATTGCTAGTTGGTAAAGTTTTAGATTGGCACTACAATTTTATGTGCTTGATAATTTAATGGCATTCGTTCAAAACTATGTACACATTTTTAGGGGGAAAGATTGATCGTAGTACATACATAAATTTCACATAGATGTTTAAATTCAAACCCATCCCGCCAATAATTCTTTAAACCATTCGACAGAAATTCCACAGTAATAATGAATTTCTATTATCAATTAGTAGTGAGAAACTAGCTTACTAATTAGCGGTAAAAATTAAAGCTTGCATTCAATGGATTACCAAAAATGAACAGTAACAAATTTCGAATAGAAACAGAACATAATTATTTCGTATCTTAACCCATTTCCATCATAAGCGCATATATGCACGCCACCGTTGTGTAATTTGTATATCACAAAAAAAGGGAAAGGTACATTTGATGAGTGCAATAATTGCCGTATGGTTATAGAGGTTTTTACTTTTTTATACGTTCCGGATCATTTTTATTTTGATGCAATTGAAACATTTGTGGCGGTGAGGACCAATTCTGCACTTTTTCATGTGATGCAAATGAGTTAAGCTCTTGAAGACCATCTTCAAAAAAGAACACTGCTCTCGAGTAGGTTAAAACATGATTAAACAGAACGCAATGATTTCGAATTCTAAGCTCCTGAAGACCATCTTCAAAAAACAACTCTTAGTACGTTCAACCACGATTCTCCAAAATGAATCGGAACAAATCCACTAAATTCAAAGAAGAAACAAAACACTCCATCGCCGAGCGAATCAATGAGAACGCACTAAACTTTGACAGACAGGATACTATTATCTTTCACAGACCGGAGTCCTTTACTCAAACGGGACGATCCATCGCGAAATCCTCAATCTTGTCACCTCGTTTATTTACCGGTGCGGTTTGTCATCGCAAACAGATTCCTGCAGGACGTGCGGCGTGTGATCGAGGACGCATTCGCGAGAGGACTTTATCGAATAGTTGCGACACACGTGTGTATACTCACGTATAAAGCGTTGCGATACTACGCGATAGCTGATGATTTTTCATCCGTCACGTGGCCGGAAGGCTCTTTCGCTATCGCGGCTCCTTTCGCAGGCATTGTCCCCGCGTATCGGACTCTCTTTTCTCTTTTTCTCGCCTTTGCAGTTTCGTTCGTGTTTTTTTTCACGTGCATCCTTCAGTTTATTTACGAGGCAGCACTCCTGCGGCCTTTGCCATTCGCTGTGCGAACAAACAGCCACCGGCCCCGGGGGCGGCGTTTCATTTTCGCAAACGAAAAAGCCCACGGAAATTATTTTTGCGCTGCGCCGCGCGACCAACCCCCGGATCGGTCAACTCAATTTCCGGGCACAGCAATTACTTGGGGGAACCAAAGCGCTTTCGATCGCGACCCGTGCTCTGTATAAAGGAGCCGAGTTTCACCCGATTTTCGCGATTTTTTTTAGCGGCGGTCACCCTCGAGCGCACAAAGAACCAGATTTTTTATCTGACCAGAGGAACGAGGCCGCGAAAGCCGCTTAGAGCGTGGAAAAGAACTAATACGATTAATGCGATCAATCCGCGGTATTGGCGATCTGAGGATGATCCGAGTCCAGGATGAGGGACTATGAATGATTCTGCTGCGATTTTAACACTGGATTTATGGGTACTGTCAGGTTGACAGATATTACTTTCTACAAATATTGTTCCTTGAGAGTTTGAGTCAATTTTGGTTGAAGCAATTAGGTGAATGTGTATTTTAATTTTCTGTTTTTGAAGGTTTAATTTTCGAGATATATATGAATATTTTTATAGGAAGAATAAGATGAAGATTCTAGTGAGTAAATGTTCGTAAATATGGTGTCAACATGTGAATTTTTTAATTTTCTAATTTTTTAATTTTTTAATTTATGAAGTTTTGACCTTCTTTTTTGAACCTTCAAATATTCCATAATTAGTAAATTGAAGAGTTAGATAAGGAATTTGTGAGTTAAAGTAATTCTACAAGCAAGTTTTTCAGTGAAGATACTATGTTACTAAATATTCTATAGCATGTTTTTAAAGTGGGTAGAGCATTTTGGCAAATTATTCCACGTGGAAAGAAAAAGTTAAAAAAACAAAGTTGTTTCCTTTGAGAGTTTAATTACGGAAAAATTGGGTTTAAAAACGTATTAACATTCTGAATGGCACGTCACTCTCATGTGGGTGACATACTTCTCTTCTGAAACTAAATGCTAATATACATACAAAAGTAAGGTATTAAATAAAATAAATGTAAGTAAACTTCACGAATATTGTTTATAAATTTAAATTCCGTAACTGATTATTTTTATTTCTCACGGAAACTCTTTCTCAACTCTAGCGCTCAATTTTGCCGAAAATTAGACTGAAATTATTTCGTTTGAAGTACCGTTCTCTAGAAGATCTGCAGCCTGCAATTTCCAAAGTAGTGTATAAATATTCACAAGCGGTGGAAATGGATATTGTTAATTTATATTCACTTTCGGCTACAGCAGCCTCCAAACTCCTGATTCACCGCTCCTTATGGACTTTACTTTTCTCAGCTAGACCGAGTGTTTGTAAACACTTTTACAAAATCTCATGCATAATTGAAATCAATTTGCCACGAACAAGGCTCCACGTTAATACACAGGATCAGACCGTCTTCTTTACGAAATATCGGCGCGCCCTCGGGGATCGTGTCTCTATGAGTAACTTCCCGAGGATCCTGCAATCATTTTCGACCGATTATCGATGGATCGAATATCTCAGAACTTTCGCATTTGTCGAATTCGTAGATGTTCTCCGCTGAGTCGTTTAACTGTAGATCACTGCACTATAATCAACGAGTACTATCACTAAACTACCGATAAAACGACTACCTTAATAAAAGTCTTATCTGCAGTAATATATTTTATTATCGTATAAAAATTAGAAATGGAACATAAACTTTGTTACTCGGACGCTGATAAACACTTGTTCCGTAGACATAAACAGTTACGAGTTATTTTAACGGGAGAATTTTAGGGTTAACACTTTAAAGACTACTGCATTTTTCCCTAAACAAAGTAATTGGCAATTAACCAATTCGCTGTCAGCACTTCTTTTCACAAAATACGAAACATTGATTGTCGCAAATATGCGACGCTGGTAACGAACGTGTTAATCCGTGTCAATATTAAAATATATTTTAATGTAATATTGATAATTTTTTTGGTTCATTAAAGGTTCATGTGAAGCTTTGTACAGGGTGGAAAAAGTGATCTTGATTATTACAAGTGAACTTTATATATTCGATTTGATTTAATCCTTTTTCCAAGATCAAAGAGAACTTTGCAGCAGTTTTCACACATGCATCTCCTTCCAATCGACGGTTCATCTGTTTGCGTGTGTGTGATAGCCAGAAACAAATATTTTCTTCCATAGTGTATATGTTTCACTGATGTATTCTAATATTTCTTTAGTGTGTTGTAAAATTGATATTCTTACGTAGCCGATTTCAACTGCATTATGTTCTGAAGTCATTTAAGAGTATAAATCTTAATCTTTAACTTCCGAAATCGACTGTTACGAATCGACGCTATCATATTTCCTCGCCGATTTCTCGCAAACCGCATCCGACCATCCGAATTCGGGAACAGTGACGTTTCCGGCATTAATTTGCCAGAGAGGCGGTCGAAGTTCTTATTAACGGGCGATGTTCCAACGGGCGAAGTTATATCTGTTGAATAAACATGCGAGGAAGATTTGCATTAATTCAGAATCCAGCGGTATTGAGGATTCTATCCGATCGGAGTAAGAAGAGAGAGAAAGGAAGCGAGTTTTTAATCAAGAGATCGTTCGACCCCCTCGAAATTCATCTCGAGGAATTTCTGCTCTGATGAATCAGAAAAAGGGAGGAATGAAGACAGTTCCCGCGAAATGGATAGTGAAAGAATAAATCAACGTTTCTGTATTTATCAGTAGATAACGATAAATAAAATCAATAAAATTATATCAGCAGAAAGTTAATATCATCTTGTTGTATAGAAATTTAAATGCTCAATTGAAATGAGATGATTAACATTCGAGACCGGTAATAGTCCTATATCGCTTGAAATTTTTATCTGAAAACTGAAGAAAGAATTTTAGTTACGTAATTTCCACGTCATTTCAAACCCCGTAGATAACGATTGTGAATACTAATAGTTCTTTTATATATTTTTATCAAATCGAGATTAATTTTTGCTGTGATTTTTTTAAGGCGCGGATGAAGATTAATTAACTAACCCCCGTGTAGCGATTATGTTAATAAATCACTCACCTCTTGTCAGCTGGTATACATTGCAAGAACTTTCATAACATCCGGTATAAAGGTTATCACGGAGCATACGGTGCACGGAACGAGAAAACTTGGCGCAGTTCGGGCGGAAGGCCACCGAAGGAAATCTCGTTTCGTTCGACCGAAGGTTAGGGTCAACCGGTCTCGCGGATCCCGTCGAATCAGCTTCTCGCGTGATTCTGTGAACGAAGCGCGGATAAATCGGAATCCCTGGGGCTTTGTTTCGTTAATGAATGTAAACGCGGGATCGTCGGATACGCGGTAAAGGGTAAGGGTGGTCCGGAGAACCACTGGGAGCTCGATTTTCCGGAATGCGAAGTCGGAAATCGTTTCAATAATTGTTTAGCAGTTTGACTGTACCCAAATTTGGATGATATAATTTTTTGTGTAGAGTTAAACATTAATTTTTCAGGTGACATGTATTGTTATATTTATGAGATGCAAGAAGGTTAAGAGAGCAATAGTAAATTTTAATTTTTCTATTCGTGTTACACTAAGAAGGTAATTTCCACTGTATGAGTTTTTGATGAATGCTAACTCCACCTCTAACCTGTTAAATGAGTTATAGTTATTTCAGTCGTAGTTAATTCCATAGCTTGGTCTAAAGGAAACAAAAAACGCATCATTGGCGATTAAGAAAGAAAGCTGACGTTTGTATCTTCTTTACAATACTATTCAAAAAACAATTGCTCATGTCAAATCCTGTTTATCTTGAAACGAATTAAAATCCGTCGAACGAAGTCTAGATCTTTTACACACTACGTTTCCTTTGATCCAAGATTCGCACGGAGTGGCGTCCGATACAGGAATAATTACGAAGACAGATTACACTAGAAAATGTCGGAAAACGATCTCCGCGATACTTTGTTACTCCGACATTCGATTTTACGGCGGAACGACGAGCAGAGATAAGCGAACTGCGACACCCAGATTTCCCGTGAAACCGGGAAGAATCACGGCTCTACGTCGGATCGCCTAGAGTTCGATTTCCACCTGAAGGCTGGCCGTGAAAATTGAAGGAACTGGATAATCCGGATGGATCGCGGCGACGAGGCGCTCGTGTATCGCCGAATAGGTCGATCTTATCTCGTGTCGATCGGACGTGGAAGGAAAACGGAGCAACCGGAAGGTGGAACAGAACCGTAGGAAGAAAGGTTGAAGGAGACTACAGGAGAAATTCGACGTGGGGCCAGACAGGGGTTAACTGGACGAAGATTTCTCGCGATCTCGCTGAGAAAGCGTCTGCGAATCGAGAAGCGGAAAAAGAAAATCGACGAAAAAGGGACAAAGAGATCGATCGTATTTAACACTAGATTTACGGAACGCGACAATTTGACGTACACTGAACTTTATAAACATTATTCGGTAACTATTTCAGACGGTTTTGATTGGACCAGTGACACGAATATGTATCTTAATTGTCTATTTTTAAAGCTATAAGTTTCAAAATCTAAGTGGAATATCCACTTTCCTAGGATCAGTAGAATAAACTGTACAATAAATACCCGTAAATCTAGTGTCAACACATAAGTATAATAAGAAAGCAACTAATCTCTATTGAACTCGTTACCTCTTTCATTGCAAACCTCTGATGAGTCATATTCATTCGCGCAACAGGCGCTCAGCAAACAGCACCAGAAACACGAACATATCAGCTCTACAATCGTCATCACCAAATAACAATACCATGTACACCCTTATCGTTTCACCTCCATCATTCTCAAAATCCTCCGACGTTAACCTACCTACACTTTCCAAACCATCCGTGCCTAGATGTAATAAAAGATAATTCAGCGATAGGGGTGTGCTTACATTCCAGTCTGATGGAAAGGGGTAAAAGATGGAACATGGGAAGGTAGCCCGAGCGTAGCCGGCGCGACGGATTCACCTCGGCGTGGCCTGCACGGGGAAAACATGATCGAGTATAGAAAAAGATGGATCCGCCCTGACGCGGTTTAGTCCTCGAGTTACCGGTGCCGCACCCTCTCGGGTCTGACATGCGCCATGACCCGCATATAGGTATCCATAGGTGGGTTTCTAGCGTCTCCCTTTCACTCTCTCTCTCTCTCT